>NC_142861.1:10002500-15002500 GCF_061612785.1 Hesperophylax consimilis
ACCAAAACTCCGCAGTACGTTTATTCAAATTCAAATATTCAAAAACTCCTACCAAACATTATATTATTAAACTTTTTAAATGAAAAAAAAACATTCGTATAAAAAACACAGAAAGCCGTGCCGGGCCTATTGTTGAAAACTCTTTCAACTAGGAACGGAGTCGAGAGCTAAAACGTAATAGAAAACTTGTGGAGAGTGGTAGGGTATTAGGTAAAGTGGCCAGAGAGGGAGGATCGGGAGAGGTAAGGGGAGAGAGTAAAGAGGGAAGAAGTAGAACCTAGCACTGATGGATATATACGAGTATTTGCTCGCGGTAAACTGCTGTACGAACTCCTATGTGGCTACTACAGTCAGGCTGGAAGGCTGAGTATTGTATTCTAACTAGCCAACCGACTCACCATTCTAAGATGAATTTAAAAAAGAAGATATAATTTACTGCGTTTAGTATCGAACGTAAGTTTATTGGTCAGATAAGCTGTCACCACACGCAGAAAATTAATTGATATGAAATATTGTTAATTTATTCAAAATCTGTTCGTTTTCCGATTAAAAACAGGACTGGGGGCCTATAATAAATGATTTGACAAATTTTATAATAAACTATCAATTATTATTTTTTGATAAATTAATGTTTTTAAGACAAGATTTTATTTATGCATAGCACAAAGGATAACAATTATTTTTATAAGCAATAATTGTTCGCCTGAAACACTCATCCACATTGAAAAAATATCCTGATAAATATCCTGTCCCGTTGGCGTCATGTATTTTTTATCAGGATATTTTTTCAATGTGGATGAGTGTTTCAGGCGAACAATTATTGCTTATAAAAATAATAAACTATCAGTAAAGCACAAAACTGTTTTTAAAAATAATAATATTTTCGCATCTTGTACATACATATTTATACGGACAAAGCCACCTGCGTGAACACGTGTTCAGATATATTCTAGATGCAAATTTTTTATCACCTTTTTAACAGTATCTTGATTTAAAAAACCCTTACTGATTTTTATCTGTTCAGCTGCTATAAACACATCGCACTAGGCTCTTTTTTTGTGAAAAAAATGCCTTTCTGTGCTTTTAAGATCTGCACAAATCATTCTTGAGCAAAATCCAAATCTAGTACAGTTTTTTTTTTCGTATGCGCTTAAAAATCACTTATTATTAAAAGATATATTATTATTCACAAGGATTTTTGCCACATGCTCGCCCGTCAGTGATCGAGTTGCACGTATTCAGAAACGACGAGCGTACATAATAATATTGCTGTCGCACCCGTACACACATATTATTTAAATGGCTATCCCTTTCTAATAAGTTCCGGCAATTCTTTTTTATGCGTTTCGTTATTTGCTTTGCATCTTGAAACCGGAATGTGCCATTTTTTGTACGCGGCGTTGCTTGGGGTTGCGAATGGTTTATAAAGAATCATAAAGAGTTTACGGGCTTCCTCGATTTCTTCTACCATTCACTTTCATGGAATACTTTCTCATTACATCCCTTTATTTGTTCATCATGTACGCTACATTTTATCACACATGAGTATTTGTTTTATTTCATCATCCCATGTTTTTCTCGGGCGTCCTCGACTTTTTCTATCATTCATTTCATGTATTCCTGGTGAAATCCACATTGTAACTGTTGTAAAAATTACACTATAAAGACTTTTATTAAATTTCGTATCTCAATTCAGTGCAGAAATAATACGCCTTTAATCAAAAACTATAAGATCAAAAACTTTGAATTTTCTATGAATGGTGTTTGCCATCTATTGACTTAGTTAAAAAAATATATCCAAACCATTAAAGGTAACTTTTTTAATTGTGTTTAAAAAAGTTTACATCGACTTTGCATTTTGCATTATGTTCTGGTATCCTCATTTGAAATATGGTTGTAGTGCCAGTTAAGTTAGTACTTGCAATTATTTATTAGTTGATAGCAAATGGCAAAAGTGTTGCGCGCGTACATCCAAATGGTTCCGACCATTTCTGTACCTAGCAGATCGTGGCTACGAGTTGCCACTTGCAGAGCTAGCTAGATAACTTGAGGACTAGCTTAGAACAGGACGCCAGTCCTTACAACAGTACTTTTGTATATCTTATCGAAAATAAAGCAACTTGTAATCGACGAACCACGTTTACATTTTTGAAGAGGCACACGATTAACTAAACAAAGGAAAATGCATCAGGGATGGTGTCAGAACTTTATTGCCTTAGTTCCTCTGACAACGTCCAATTAGCGAGTACTGTATTCAGTCTAACGATATACTTTTTCAAATTCCTTCTCCAAATTTTGTATTCCATTGGAACGCCGACCAATCAAATTAAATTACAACAAATTTAACTTTTCGAATTGCATCCTTACCATGATATCTTTATTGCATCAACGAAAAATGTTTTGGAACCGCTGAATTAGGTTCATTTTAGTTCTCTTTCTTTATCCGGCAACTACTAGTTTTATCAGGTACCTACTCTTCCCGACGAGAAAAATGTTCCTGCAGCGCACTCCAAACTCGTTTACTCTAACTGGCAACACTTCTGTGAGCTTTGGAAAAGAAAATCTATTCGAATTTTCTCAAATTCAAATAAATTCTACTTAAAGTTTACCTCGCCACTTCGTTAGGTCCTACTTGGTCATTTTCGTAGGTATGTTCTGCTCTCTTACCGATTTTTAGCTATTTCATTTAATGCATCCAATTATGTATATTCAGATATTGAATAATAATGTTTCGATTTTTATATTACCTCACGGGTGCTTTAAAAGAAATGATTAATTATTATTACCTGATTTTAATAATTAATTAACAAAGAAATGGCTATCTTTTCAAGCTTGTCTAAGGCCTTTGAAACAGTAACCAGTGGTTTACTCTTCAAAAAACTTAGTTCAATGGGTATTGCTTATAAAGCTTTAGAATGGTTTAGTTCAGAACTTTTCTTGGAAATTGAACAGTAATGATTAATGATCATAAATATAATAAATCAATATTTTAATATGGTGTTCCTCAGGGCAGCGTACTGGGTTCAATTTTATTTCGTTTATTTTCTCATGTATAGGTATACCATATAAATAAATATCGGATATAATTTTCCAAGACACTACCTAGGTTACAAACCAATTCGTTAGATAGTTAGATAGATAGTATATACTTTCTCCTGATGAGGTGAACTTTGTTCATGAAACACGTAGAGGTTATATATATTAAAGTGATGTAAACAAAGTTATTTGTGTTTTAATATAATTCGTTAGAACTTTGTGATCATTCGAAAACGATAGCTGCTAAAAATATGTGAAAAATTAGTTGCAAAATGCAATGGTTAATTCTGAATTTGAAATATGACGTGTAATAATAAGGTTCCAATAGTCGAGTGGATAAAGACGTTGTCCCGGTAAGACAGAGATCCTTGGTTCGATTCCCAGTTGAGACCGTTATATTTTTTTTTTTGTGTCTTGTTTCGTTTAAATTATTATTATTTTCGTCTTCGATGATAATATGTTATTTTGAAAGCTGTCACTTAAGATTCCATGGCTCTAATGACGTCGTGTTCAATGGCACACTTTTTCCACACGACACGACATTTCAATACGATGTAGATTGACTGTGTCCTCTCGAGCGGATGTCTGCAGTGCGTGTTTAGCCTTCGTTACCCCGCCAGCCCGTTACCCGTTACCCGTTGCCCGTTGGGCGCTATCCGTTATCCGTTACCCGCTACGGGAGCCTAAGTAAGCGGACTCGTAAGGCCCGCTGACATTAAGTGTTGCATGTCGTGTAACTATAAATCGTCGCTAATTCTTCCAACGTACTACAATGAAGTAAGCCTGGACTTGGGACACTCAGTTGTTGGGGATGCAGATCTAGAAGGAACCTTTTAATGTAGATACTGCAGAAATTTGAACTGACGGAGCCAGATGAACTATGGTAACCTCAGTATGGTGATATTGAGAGGCTGAAGAGAGTGGATAAGAAAGAGATTAGGGAGATGACGGTTGTAAAATTCCTGGCTTTGCAGTTACGGTCACCGAACACGGCTTAGTTGGTGAAATATGGATTTTTCATGTGGTCATGTAGCCGAATTTGTAGAAGGGGGCTTGACTTGTCAATGTTCACATCGCGAAACAAAAAAAACTTGGTTTAGTTTGTTTAGAAAATTTAAATTTTAATGTAAAATTTTTTCTTGGCAATTTGTCAACGATCGTGGGAAATTATTAACACTGGCTTCTTGAGTTCAGCTCCTCATAAATGTAATAATAGTGTGTGTGCACCTTTAGGTCCTTGTTTAATGGTCTCCTAACTTGTGTATCATTTGTTTAATATCTTGGTCTTAATAATTGTAAATTGTAAATACAATTAATAACCTCCTGAATCAAGATAAGTTTCATTGTTAATTATTATGCACGTTCCTAAGAAAAAATAAAAGCTCTATGTTAAAATGCCTTTTTATCTGTCGGATATTTTTCTTTCGCTCTTACATCGTTGACCAAGGCAGAAACCATAAAGCTATATAAGTAGAAAATGTATAACATTTTATTTTATCAGGTGAACCCTTATCTAAGGGTCACGGTTATAAAGTTCAGCTTAGTGGTATGTATTCCACTCTGATTAGATAAATAACAGCTTAGGTCTAAGCGACTTTATTTACGGTTTATTTTTTAACTTTTGGGCTGTCGGAATTGGGCTTGACGTTTTTAAGTGTCTCGTGATATTCATTTGTTGAATTTTTATCTTTGTGGTGTCATTAATCCTGTTATTTATTTATGCGATTAGTACGATAGGCAGTAGACGTTTATTTCAACCCAGTTAGAAGTCGGTATATTATTTAAAGAATGTTGTTTGACATTTTCTTAAGGTGACTTACTATGTAAGTTCAAATTTTTTTGTTGTTGATAAAATGTAAAAGCGCCATGACGGCTAACCTTTATCTGACTTTCATGTTCTTTACGTGTTACAGGATCAAGAAGACGTATCATACATTAAATGTGAGCCAAAATAACCAGACCTAACCTTACATGACTTTACATTGCCTAGCCGTGTATTACGTAACCTAACCTAATCTAACCTCATCACCTAACCTTACCCTAACTTATCTTTACCCTAGCATTATCTATATACAAAATAATTTTCTTTTATACTTTTTCCTTATTTACATGTAAAAAAATATTTAAAATTGTTATCTACCAGTCAATCTGTGAGAAATAGTTAGGATGCAGGCGAATTCTCAAGTTATTGTTTTACAAAATTATCTTTTAATTACTGTCTGTATCTGTGTTCTCTCCTTAAATAAATCAATAAACTAACCAAATCTCTTCGAAATTTTGAAAAGGTACTTTTTATATGAATACCTACACAAGAGTCCCAACTGTCCAGTGCCAATGATACTATGGTATATGGTGAGATGGTGGGAGTGGGGAGGAAAAGGAGGTGGGGAGGAAAAGGAGGTGGGGAAAAGAAAGGTTGGAAATTACCTCGTCATTCGGATATAGTCACTAAATACGACTAATGCCATTTCAAGAAACGTTTCAATTCTGATTGGTGGTCATTCACAAGGGCGGTACTGAAAGTATCTTTCACTATGGAACGTGCCATAAATACGATATAATCTATGGTTAGTGAATTATTTGTGAAACAATTCGCAGTCGGGAGCCTTGCCTCTCTACTACGAAGGCCATCTTACGGAGCTTACCTAAGCTTACCGAGGGAAGGTAACGTTGATTGCCATCTTGGATACCGGAAGGTTAAAGTTCGGAGAAAAACTATGAGTAAATTACAACGTAAATTGTTTTTCTTAATAGTTTTTAAAAATGCCCAATTTAAATTTTAAACTAATTAGTTTGTTCATTTCCAGTTGGTTGAATCGCTGCAATTGAAAACTCTAAGAAATTCGAAATAATTGGGCTAATTGAATGGGAAATCGCACTGTTTTCAACAAATTAGAACACCATTTAAATTGACTCGGGCTCATAATCTGATAAAGTCGTGAACCCGCCCCGGGCAACTCCCGGCTTTCGGGATCAAATTGAATTTGTAAACGTCCCCTGTCGGTCCCCTGTGGAACTCCCCATCCCCGGATCTAAACCCCCCAAATAGAAAACTTACTATTTATATACTATACAGACAGCCTGGGGAGAAAGAACTCTGACGGTTACACAGAACAGAATACTATAGATAATAACCGCAAGTTTTTGCTTAACTGTACCTATCAACTTGCTCGCATTTTCGATGTTTATTTTTATCTTTTCAAAAACCCAATCATATCTGATTGCGTCTTAAAGGGATCAAAATGGCAATCTAATCTAGATCTGAACAAGTCCCATTGACATGCTTGGTGAAAACCCAAATGACCAGGCATGGGGGAAGCCAAAGTTATGTTAGCCTCTCAGACAGGAGCGTGCCGTTCGAATATCATAGGCATTTAAGCACTGCCTACCCTACCTTGCTTATAAAGTATAAATTTCTTTATTTCAAAAATACGATTGAAGTTTCTATGAATCGCAGCGCAGCGCACGTCACACCGACCGAAGCTTATTCGAGAGACAATCCGTTTGTTTTAGTGTCGAAAAAGGCCGTGCCCTTTGGTGCTAACTGTAAATGTAGTAATCATTGCCATCTGTTGGTACCTCTATTAGTTAGTACGACTTTACTAACCAAAAAATTACGTTATTACGGTTAAACGCAACGCTCGTTGTATTCTACGTGTTCACAGATGGCGTTAATTAATTAATTTTGTTTAAATACGCTTTTGCAAGGTATTGCTTTATTGTTTGCGCCTTCATATACGCAATATGAATATGAATAAATAGTTTTGTCCATATAAAAACTCAATTCTTTCGAGAAAGGCATACAAATACAATATTGGATTGAATCATCGGTAAAATATTGTATTTGTGTGCCTTTCTCGAAAGAATTAAGTCTTTAAACGAGCAAAACTATTGATTCATATTCATATTGCGTATATGAGGGCGCAAACAAATGATTTGTCTTAATATTGTAAAGCAATACCTTGCAAAAGCGTATTTAAACAAAAGTAATTAATTAACGCCATCTGTGAACACGTAGAATACAACGAGCGTTGCGCTTAACCTTAAATTTCTTTCATACAATATAAAAAAAAATATGAAAAATTAGTATATTGTTATTAGATTGAAATATGCATACTTGAAGCAGTTATTTGGAAATATAATATAGCTTAAACCATATACAAGGTTTTCCAATAAGAGGTGTTATTTTAATATTCAATCGTAAAAGATCAATGGTTTCGTTGCTTGTGTGTCACGAAGCGCCGTTTTTTTTAAGTAAACGTTGTCCAAATCAATACCATTCAATTCCGGCCATAAAAAATCATTAATCATCTCTCGATAGCGCAATCAATTCACTGTAACTGTTGCTCCAGCCTCATTTTCGAAAAAGTAGGGTCCAATGACTCCCGCCGGACCGTAAACCGCACCAAAAAGTCACACGTTGAGGATAGAGAGGCTTTTCAACAAAAATTCTTGGGTTTTCCGAGCCCCAGATGCGACAATTTTGCTTGTTGACGAAGCCACCGAGGTGGAAATGGGCCACATCACTCAAGATGATTTGCATTTGATTCACTCAAGTGAATTTTAATAATTTCAATGCGTTTTTGAAGCGTGTATCGTTCCATTTTTACTAATAACGTAGTTTCTACTTGTCAAATGTCAAAAAATGACAGCTTCAAAAGTAACATCTACTGAAATAGCGGGCTATTCAAAATAACACCTCTTATTGAAAATCCTGTACATATTCATCAGAACTTCTGTTTAGAGAATTTAATGTCAGAAAATTAAAAACATTATACTTCTACCATGCAAAATCACAAAAGTATGAAGATAATATTCCAAGTAAAACTTCACCATTTATAAACAATAGATTATTTAGACAATCTTCAATTCTCCCAACCTAAAATGCAAAAAAAAAATATGGAGCAATTTTAAAAATTGCTAATTGATTAAAAATATTTTAAGCTGCAGTTTTACAAACGCCTACCCTAATTTAAAAAAGCAAACTATGTTCATGCCAATATTCTCAGAATCTTTGCGTACTGTACAGGGCTTTCAGATAATACTTTAGTGGTATACAAGTGCTGACCTTGTACCTAAATCGCAGGTAGGCCCCACTGTTGTGTTTGGCAGCAGCCTCTGGTGGATTGAACTTCTATCTCTTCATTTATATTATCCACCCCATTTTCCTGAAGAATGGCACTCCTCGAATGAGTTCGCCTTTCTTTTATTCATTCCTCTCTCTTGAAATGAAGCATTTCCACCCTTTGCGACCGTGTGAATTTTCTATGAAGCATACTTTCCATCAATTATGAAATTTAAAACAGAAATTTTCACCTTGGAAACCAGATATATAAGAGAGAAAAGGGTAATGGAATTTATGTTTCCCTCAGCATAAAAGAAAATACTTTTTTTATATTATCTAAAGCGTGGCGAGTTCCATTTCTGGCTAAATCAACCATCCACAAACATTTCCGCTTAATTGTTCAAACTATCAATTGGCAAATTATTCAATCTCCAATTTTTTTTTTTTTTATAGTGAATACCTCACAAGAGTCCCAACTGCTCCCGTCTGGAGCCAGTGAGACTATGGCATCCCCAATTGGGGGATGTTGTGAGGCTGAAGGTAAGTGGGGAAGGGAAAGAGGAAGGTGGGGAAGTACCTGGCTATTCAGATCTAGTCACTAAACACGGCTAAAGCCATTTGGAGCAACGTTTCAATTCTGAATGGTGGTCTTACACCAGGGCGATACTGGTAGTATCTTCCACTCTGGAACGTGCCGCAAATATACTATTTATTATTTTAATTAATTAATTGTGAAATAACACAAATTAATCAAATAAATTTTATTTGCGCACGCCGGGTTCGAACCCGCGACCTTCGGAATGGCAGTCCAATGCGTTACCACTGGACTATGCCGGCCGTCAATTTTAAAACTAACAATTAATTACCAAAAAACGATAATTGTCATCTTGATAAGAATTACGCTGTTTTAATCCTTACCTTTACGAATAGCTTCATTTAATCATCTACCATAATGTTTTAAGTGTCACGGTAGCGAGATATTTTCAAATAAATTGTCAATTAATTACATGGGAATGTTTGAGTTTCTTTAAAAAAACACAAACAAGACAAGTGAAGGAAATAAGTTTAAAGTTTTAAAATAATTACATAACGAACGTGTCTTGGTGGTCGATGTGATCTGACTAAAACATTTTTTTATCTCGTGAAAACGGTCTATTTTAAAAGAAAAGCGTACATTTATTTTCAATAAAAATTACGGTTTTTTTCCAAACTTATCCAAATCACACGTAGAAATCAGTCCGTAGAACCGTTCATCCATTTGAATACAGTACTGCACAAGCTGTTTTTCAATCCTGCTGACAGTGTAGGCTTTCTTCCAGACTTCTGGAAAATCAGTTTGTCGATGCAACTTATTTGCTTCTTATTTCTCACGTAATCTTCCAAAGTAGTCTGTGGGACATGGAACTCCCGGGCTGCTTTCATATATCCCATCGTTTTGTTTTGAACAGCTTCTATAGCTCTTTTCATATCTGAAGGATCCCATTTTTTGCATGTTGAAGTTGCCATCCAAAACAAATATTAGCTGAATAAATTAAGCCTTTTATCGGGTACCCGAAGTTGGCCATTATCGGGTACCCGGTATTTCGGATGTCACAAATCTGAACAACGAAATGATGACAGAAACGTAACAGAGCGATGAAATGTCCAAAGAATGCATGTCGTGTGAACTTAACTACATAGGTTAAAAGAAAAATAATAATAACTCTAAAAAACACTTAACCTTGTTATCAAAATATGCCGTGTTAAATCTGCCTTGATAAACTATTTATCAGATTTTTCGCAAAAATGCCTGCCACTTAATGAACGTGCAAGTGACGGTTGTCGATCATCGCCTTATGATGGCGGATGGTCAGATCTCTATTTCACCGGTCGATTAGTTCGCGCAGTTGGCACCAGTTTCGACATAAAGGGGTACCCGGAATTGGGCTACCCGGTAAATGGCGTCTTTACTACTGAAAAATAATTGTACTGAAAATTTCAACGTTTGATTTTATTAGTTAAAGAGTAATTTGAATGGTAAAAGAAGTATGGGATGCGCGAGGTAGACAAAAAGTGTTATATTTGAGAAACGTAGATAATGTATTTACTATACCCGACAAAGCGTAGTTTTTATTTTAATAGTAACAATGTGGTATGGTGAATCGTAGAAAAGTCGGGAACGCCAGAGGAAGACACATTATCTGTGCACTGTAATGAGACAAGTAGTCGAGTTAAAGTCTACATTAACGTTAGTTCATCAGTTTTTGGGGCATACAAATACGGACATTGTCTTTTACTTATATAGAAGTAATTATGTTTAGCAATTATATTTATATAGATGCAATTATATTTAACAATTATATTTATATAGATGTAATTATGTTTAACAATTATATTTATATAGATGTAATTATGATAACCAAGTAACCCATTTGTGCTTTGTTTTGAATACGGCAATAATCTCTGAAGCCCACACGTTTGAATGTAAGTTTATCGTCATTTTTACGAGTTTTCGGCATTTGCACTGCCTCTCTTTACTGCAGAAACCATCAAACAAAAGCATTTTCATTCTTTTAGGGGGCGTTTTCCATTATATTACGGCAGCCTCCTTTTTTACCTACGTCACATGCATAGTCCTGCCAAAGAGAGATCGATAGAACTCATATTAATCATTATTTAATCGATTAATTATTATTTGAAAATAACATTGTTTTGTCACCACTTTGTAGAGTTCCTATATAAATTAATATATAAGCCAACCAGTTTCGGTTCCACCAACGCCTTCCTCGGGGATTTATATATGGTTTCATTCAAGCATGTTTTTATGAAACCCCGAGGAAGGCTCAAGAACAACTGAAACCGGTTGGTTTCCAAACAAAGCTATTTTATTAAAATTATAACTATGTATTACCACAAAGCGATTGCTAATTGTAAAATTTTAATTATTTGATAATTAAGAATGGATTGTTTTACAGAATTTTAATAATTAATCAAATTTCAAAGCCAAAATTTAAGATATATGAATTTCCTATTTAAATTATTTCACTATCCAAGTTACTGTGAAACTATCAACCCACGATGAAATTATAACAGAACCTTAATAGAACTTTCATAACTTGAATTTTAATTTTGAAATTTGATGAATTGTTCAAATTTTGTGAACCAACCCGACCCAAGTTAAACAAAAAAATATCGTAATCATAAGCAGTATTCAGAATCGCACCTAATTGGGGATCTTGCATATTTACCATCATTATTTCATTTATCGTTGCATTTCCACAAGAACGTTAAAAAATTCATTTTTCTCTCAGTAGATATTTACATAAACACTTTGTTTCTTCTTCATATATTTTTCTATCGAAACTTACAACGTATAGAAAAACAAATTGCATATTATTATAATAAACAAAAGGTTTTAACCTCTCGGGCCTAGATGAATAATATAATGTAATAATAATATTCCAGCTTGATCATTTAATTTCAAATAGATTCCAAAAAATACTGTTTTTGAAAGCAGTACACAGACTCTTTTAGATTTGAATTTTACGAATGGAAATTTGCAATTAAAAATTTGAACACAAGTAGGAGCAAAAGTTTTCAAAATCGCTTACCGACGGTAATTTTTCTTGAACTGTGCTTAATACGTCATACCATACTAAAAACATATTAAATTAGACATAATATTGAGGAAAGGTATTCAATTTTTTAGTTTTGTATAAAATTTATTATTTAAAAAAATGGGAAACGTTGACTTTTTATCTTTTTGGCGGTCGTCCGTTTAACAGATTTAAAAATTAAAATTCCGTTTGTATTTCGTAAAAGTACGTTTAAAAATTGTACGGGATTACTTAAAGTAAACTTTTAAATCGACTTGCAGAAAAGTCAAATAGATGTCGCACATTAAAAAAATAGGATATATTTTTCCAAGACACTATCTAGATTGCATTTATTTCGAGTTGAATCTTGCGAACATACATAGAGATATCAATCAATAAAAATGTGCCATAATAAAATTAAGATAACGCTGGTAGTTTTTATTCTAAGTATGATACAGCCAATATAACCTAAGTAGATAGATAAGCTCAGTTGGTAGGGCATCGCTCCGGCAAGGTGAGGATCCTGGGTTCAAATATAAGAAACATTCAAACAAACAAAAATAAGAAATATTCGAGAAACGTTCAAACATAAGAAGCGTATATAAAATAAAACAATTGAAAACAATATATTTTGCACTTTGCCAATCAATAATAGAGTATGGAATTATTGCTTGGGGAGGAGCAACAAACTCGGCTATCAATTGCATATAAATCGCACAGAAAACAAACTTAAAGGTAATACTAAAAAAACATAGACTGAGTGATACTGATTTGACAAAAAAAAAAACAAATTTCAACATACAAAAAATATCACTAACAGACCAGTTAGACAAGCGTACAAAGAAAACATAAAAACTCCGACAGTAAATACAAGCTTTGGACAAAGTCACTAATACCATGCTATAAAAGCATTCAACCTTCTAACACTTGAAAATAAAATTGAGGAAAACAAAAATAAATTCAGACACAAAATTACAAAATGGATTAAAGAACAAAAAAGACAATATTTCCAAAATTTCGTAGCAAAAAATAAAAAAAACCTACACGTAACACACAAAACCAATATATCACTCAAAAACACACAAGATTATATTTTAAATGTATTGTTTTCTCTTTGAATGTATAATGTTAATTATATATTTATATTATAAAATGAAGGCCTCAGCACGGGCAAGCCACCTAGTGAGGCCAACATTACTGGAAAACTTTGAAATGTAAAAAATTTTGTACCAAAATAATTTTTTTTAAATCCTATGTGCGACTTTTTGAATCTCTAATATTATTGTCTTCAATAATTCAATAATGAATCGTCTGAAATACTTACACACATTGAAATTGATCTCCCCATCGGTAGAATTTATTATTTGTGTGGAGATTTTTTCAACCTTTATGGGTATTTCAGGCGAATAATTATTTCATTTAATAATTTGTCATTATTGTTTTGCTCGTTTTACACAGAAAAAAACTCGTTTTCATGAAAAGTTTTATAGATTCATTAATATTGTAATATTCTCTATATTTTTTTATAGATATATATTTTTAGTCCAATTATGGTACAATTTTATTGTAACTAACAATGAGCTCACATAGAGAATATTACAATATTAGATGCATAGATGGCGTTAGCTGTCGAGAATAATAGAACAACAAAATAAGGTGGCAACCTCGAGGTCGGGGTCCAGATTATTTGGTGAGATTTTTGGTGATTATTTGATTATTCTCTATGTGAGCTCACGTAGAGAATTTTACAATATGCCCAGTTATGCATAGTTGGCGTTAGCTGTCGAGAATTATAGAACAATAAAATAAGGTGGCAACCTCAAGGTCGGGGTCCAGATTATTTAGATGCCCAGGTCAATTGTAAATCTATCACAATAAGTCCAGGGTGTTTTGTTAAAGTCGGAGTTCTTATTGAGAGTTTTAGATAATCCCGGAGATACAATAATATTATTACGCCAGCATAACATTTATCGGGACTTTAAAAAAAACGTTGTTTTCCGCTATACCAACATTATGCTACGAGTAAAACACACAGGTTTGTAACACCAATTTTTTTTTATTCATCTTAAATTTATTTAAAGAAACGCTCTTTTTGCTTGATGAAAACGCCTGAAAGAGCTTTTTGAATTCAGTAAAGTATTTCGTTGGTAAAACCACATTTCCGACTCCTTTGTAAAACTGTCCCCCTTCAATGAAAATATTTCATAGCCGTTGCCAGGACCGAGATAAATCTCTAAGATGAAGGTAATAAAAATGAGATTTAACGCATTCCTGTCGAACCGATTACCCCGCAAATAGGCGCCATGGTAAAATATTAACGTCCGTACGGGGATAATAATGAATCTTTTCTAACAAATAGAATTTTTTCGACTATGTTATTTCCCAGATATTTAAATAATGTATCATTGTAATTGTAATGGGCAGCAACACTTTATCTTTGAACAAACAAAAAACTTTTAATTAATTTATTTATATTGGGTATTTATCTCACTTTACGTGAAGACCATCGAGTTATAAAAACTCAGTATACGATATATAAAAATCTACTAAGACAATTTTACATTTGAAAGGTACAAATTACACGCTGATTCTATAGAAATACTGTAAATTGAAATTGTTCATTTCAATCTCAATTGATTTTTTATCAGCTGACAAGCATAACAACATGACCGTCGTGCTTTTCTGCTGATTTGTTTGCTGTTTGTTCAAAAGCATTTGATGACAAAAATTTTTATTTTATTTTTTTATCATCAATATAAAGTTTTTTTACAGGTTTTTTTTTCGAAGTCTGTCTCACTAGGATAAACCTGTGTCGAGACAGACGTATTTGATACATGAATTAATGTTTACATATTTTTTGATACATAAAATATTTCATTACATTAAATGACATTGTGAAAAAGATACAAAATAATAAATAATAATAATAAATGATAAATTTGTTAATCAGCATCTAGTTGGAGTACATACTTATGCAGGGATTTTTATAAAATTTTTGATCATGGATCTGTCTTGGCTGATGATCCAAGACTTGATGTCTGTTTTATATTTCAAAAAAAAATCGTTCAGTCTAATGGCTAGTGGGAGAGCATTATATAGCCTTGTTGCAAAATATCTAAAATTTCTCTGGCCAAAAGTTGTTTTAGCGAAAGGGATTTGTAAGAAATTATGTCCTTTGGTTCTAGTATCACGAGCAGTTTGGATATTGTCAAAAGTAGTTTTGTGTTTGAAGAGGTATGTTAGTATGTTTTTGGCATAAAGTTGCCTAATGTCCATAACACAGATTTTCCTAAAGATTTCATCCGAACTGCTTATGATTGGTAGTTTGAGGATAATCTTTATTATAAGTTTCTGAGCTTTAGATATTGGATCAATGGCGGCAGCGTTTGCTCCTCCCCATGCTATGATACCATATTCTATTAAAGATTGACAAAGTGCATAGTAGATTGTTTTGAGCTGGCTTAGGTTGAGAAAGTTGCGAGTTTGTCTAAAAAAGTAAATGAATTTTCTAAGTTTGTTTGCTGTAGTGGTTATATGTTGTTTCCACTTTAAATTGCTGTCAAAAATAATACCTTAGTATTTAATTTTAGTTACCTGTTCTAAATAAGGGCAATCACATATTATCGTATTTGTCAGGTTGCAAGCACATATTTTAATTTGATTTTCTGGGTTTCTTAAGGAAGGATTAATACTAAATTCAATGTATTTAGTTTTGGTCACATTCATTGTTAGTGTATTATTGTTTAACCATCTTTTAACCACAGTTATGCCCCTGTTAGCTTTTATGTATACATCATTCCAATTGCTTGATTTGAAGAGGAGAATCGTATCATTAGCGAAACTTACAATTTTGGCATCTATTTGAAGATTACATAATTCATTTATGTATATTAAGAACAGGGTAGGACCTAAAACACTTCCTTGAGGCACGCCGTAGCTAATTGGTAATTGATTGCTATTGCAGTTGTTGATTTTCACACTTTGCTTTCGGTTTGACAGGTAATCGCTAATAATAGTAAGTTCATCACCATTTATACCAATATTAGATAGTTTTTGTAAAAGTTTAGAGTGAGAGATAGTATCGAATGCTTTGCACAGGTCTAAGAATATTGATATGCATTTTGATCCCTTGTTTAAGTTTTCATTTAAAAAATCGGTAACTGTAGCCAGGGCTTCGGAGGTGCCTTTATTTTTCCTGAATCCAAACTGGTTATAGTATGTTATTTTGTTCAAGGTATTCGATTAGTTGATTATGAATAGTTTTTTCAAAGACTTTAGATAGTGAATTTAGTAATGTAATTGGAAGATAGTTAGTAATGTCCGCTCTAGAGCCTCCTTTATGTATTGGGATTATGATTCCGTGTTTTAGTTTGTCAGGGAATCGGCCTTTTAGGATGCTTAGGTTAATAAGATATGTTAAGGGAGTGGTTATTTCTGATACAAGTTTTTTTAAGGCAATATTTGATATATCGTCCAAGCCAGTTGAAGACGAGTTTTTTAATGAGTTTATGATCAATCTAGTATCTTCATTTGAAATTTGTTTTAGACTAAAATGCAAGTTGTTGGGCAAATTTGTATTACAGCTTAGTGAACTGGAGTTGGTATGGTTTACATCGATATTTTTTGCGAGTTGTTCACCTATTTTTGAGAAGTATTTATTTGCATGATTAACAATAATATCGGGATTACTAGAAAAACTAAATATTTTATCATTTACTTTTAGTTGTTTTAAGTCATTCGTAGGATTAGGTTGAGAGTGAGTGGCTTCTTTAAGTGTTTTCCAAAGTTTTTTAGGATCATTATTACAGTTTTCTATTTACATTTGAATGTCCGTGAAATATCCCAACCTAAGTTTGTTAATAATATTTTTTGAGAAAAATAGAACATCTAAAACGTGCTTAAATAGTATTATTGCAAAGGTGTTAATAATTTGTATGCATGTTTCTCCTAGACTAATGTGTCTACAGCATAAATACAACATTTGTTTATTTATTATCTAATGAGGTTTATAACAGCTTCACTGTTAATGTCTCACTGAACATTTGTTGTTGGGCGTCAATTTATAACAACACTACGTTGAGCGCCAATTTATAACACTTATATAAATGTATACATCGTCTTTCAACTTTGTCAGCTGTGTTGCAGGTAAATCATTAACTTACAACAACTTCTTATAGAGACTTACTTTAACTCTGACGTGATAAGCCATATTGAACTTTGGGATGGGTATACGCCGCCACAACAATTGATAGAGCCAGCTTTGGCGTTCGAAGTATGGGCCACGCATATCGGACTGTGAGATATCACGGGTATCAGTCGATTACAAACGCTTGCCGGGCGATAACTTCAAAATGCCTACATGTACACTGAAAGATTGTACAAGTCGTACTGGAAAAGATAAGGAAACAATGGTATAACCTTTAATCGGTAAGTAGGATTTTACCATAATCAGTAATCGTGTAAATTGACATAATGTTAAAAACTGAAAGAGCATTAGCGCGGTGGCGCGGCTGCCAGTCAGTTTTGACTCGTTCGTTGAGTTCGTTCCCGATCAGAAGGTTTCGGGCGACATCAACAGCCGCCACACCCCGCTCCCTACTTCCCGCATCGGAACTATATTTTACAATTATTTTGCAAAGAATGTATACTCTATTTATAACTAACTCAATGTATACATACTTGTACCTAGTATTACAAGAAAAATAAAAAAAGAATAGAAAATCATACAGGTACAACAAACGGTATATTATTATTACGTTGGTAACAAAACATTCCGGAATTGCAATAAGTTGAACTTACTCCGTTCATGTAAAGTTTTCTATTTTCACAGGAAGTAAACTTACATACGCCGGATATTATATCAAGGATTTTCCCTCTTCTGTATTTGCGTCACAGGATATTAGTCGGTTGCCATATTCCTGTATTGTGTTTAAAAATGTCAGATATTTCTACCAACTCTCATGTTTTTGGAATTTAAGTTATAATTAGTTTAGTTTTCGAACGCTATGGAAAGGAAAATGCTAACTTAAAATTATAAGATCACTGAAATTCGATTAACCACACAATTTGTCCGAAAAATAATATTAATTGTCTCTAACTTGGAACACTCTTGCATGACTGGGAACACTTGTATAACTGTGGACACTTGATTTTTTTAATTCTTTGAAATTTTTTTTACATTGGTACTCCAATAACCTAAAATAAAAATACAAAATACTACGAAATAAAAGAAGTAATTAATGTAAACAACAATAAAAAACACAACGTCAAAGGCTGTGCGTGGGTATATAATATAATAATAGTTTTCAACATATTTATGTGATTTAAGATTTAAAAAACATAAAATATTAAGTTTTGTAAGTACTAGCGGATCCCGCAATGTTTCGCTACCGCTTATGTCTTTCTCGGAACTTTCCGACTTTTTTCACCATTCACTACTGTATACCACAATATTACTGTTAAAAAATACATAACTTCAACTATAATTTGTATACCACAATATTACTGTTAAAAAACTACATATCGTCAAATTTTTACTGTATACCACAATATAACTGTTACAAAACTACATAACGTCAATTTTAATTTGTATTCTACAATATTACTGTTAAAAAACTACATAACGTCAACTTTTAATTTGACTACGTATCATTCTAGTGCCGAAATAAAGCGTTAAGTATTTTTCGTTCGTCCCTAACTTCATCTAGCAGCAAAAATAGCAGTTACACAATTTATTAAGAAGAAATTTAAGAATCAAATTTCAAAATTTAAAGAAAATGAAAAAGTAGAATAATTCTGTCAAGGAGTAAACACTTATATAGGTTGTTTAGAGTTACAAGAAAAACACATTTATTTCTATGAATTTTAAACATGACTTGACATATTTTTAAAAAAGAGTTATTGAGGCAACGCAATATGGTCTCTTCAAGGGTTGTAAGTGGTGACCCTAAAATTTATAATTATTATGAAATTAATACGTCTTTGAACCAACCTGATTTTTCAATGGGGTACTGCTTAGAACGATTAGAATTTGGCGAGAATGATTTGAGTTTGGCTCGAACGATTTGAATTTGGCCAGAACGATTTGAATTTGGCAAGAACAATTTGAGTTTGGCCAAAACGATTTGAATTTGTTTAGAACGGTTTGAATTTTTTTGTGAAATTGTTTGAACGCGCCACAGACATAGGAATTAATAGACGAGAAGATAATGGCGAGGGGTAAAATCAACTGTTGAAGAACGAAGGGAGTAAGGCTGATTGTGATTCGTCAATAAATTAATCTGACAGTAAATAGGCATCTCGCATTATAATATCACCATTTACTTCTTAAAAGTAAAATCTGCTTTTGAATGAATAGACATTTTTACATGGGAGCGCAAATTACTCGCCACGTTATGAACAAATTTGCGAAGTCCAAATTCGGCAAAAAAATTCGTTTCTATTTTCAGAGTCGAATATTTCGTTTAAGTATTTAGTTAAGACACTTTAATAAATGTTCATAATTTACTTCCCAGCAACCAACCAGCTTTGTGTTTCGCGTCCAGACGTTTCTCGATGTGATAGTATATGTTTCTAAAACTTATTTATATTATACGATGTGAATATGCTTAAAATAAAGTAAAATAATGCTTATATATGGAATGTAATACGACAATTGGGTTTATTCTCTTTTTAAAATCTATTTTTACAAGTTTTCATAGTACAAGTCAACATTTTGCCGTGTTATTTCGTAAAATGAACCGATGATGCCTCGACCATAGTTCGCACAAGAATGATGACGTCACGTTTTCAAATTTCACTTGAGGCCATACGCGAGCACAGCCGGCTCCAATGGAACCGGTATGGGGAGTGGGGATAATACGCTTTTAATCACTTAGGGCAGGTCTACTAATATTCATATGTCTATGGAACGCGCGTATAACCAAAACGTCCTAGATCACAGTGTGATCTCGGAGGTTTTGGTATAACTGGGAACACTTTATACAATTAAATATTTCAGTTTCTACTAACAAATATAAAAAACTACGACTCTAACAGAACATGTCACGTCCGCAACGTAACAATAAATTCTAAACGTGCTTTTACCTACAAGATATTCACTCGAAGGCTTTGAGTGTCGCTCCACTCTATTCGTAAAATCTCTCCCTGCGGCATCCAAAAGCACTGAGTAAAACAGGAGAATTAATGAAAATATACTTTTCGCTGAAAAGGGAAAAAATTAAAAACGCTTTTCAGGAAAATTTCATAATTATTATAACGACCCTACAAGGGTATTATCCCTATTCTGCTTCCATTGTCCTGCCATCACAGGTACTGGGAGTTCTGGAATGCCTTTGAACAATGGGATATTATTGCGAGGGGGTTGCTGTAACACAGGTAGAAGGTTCCAAGGATTATACTGGTAGTTCTGTGAACAGTAATTCTCGCGTCCAAAAAAGTATGTTTCTAATTTTTTCTTATTCAAGAAATCAAAATCAAATTTTCCTATGAAATCATAAGATTTTTAAGTTGGTACACGAAGAAAAATGAGCATTGCAGAATTATTAAAAAAAATCTATTCAAATTATTCGTACATTCTTAATATAGCGGAACACGTGTTTATGCACTTTCATTTGCCTTGATAATATATAATGTCGAAATACGAACAAATTAAGATTTTTTTATGAATACTTGTTCTGAAATCGTAATAATCCATTTTTACTAAAAGTTTAACAGAAAACCTATAACTTTATTCGTGAAGAGCCTACAATCCCATTTTTAACCGGGTTACGAATATTTTGAAGAGATTCTTAATAAATTAGCAATACTCATTTTTCTCCAGGTACATAAATGCCTGACTCCTTTATATATTATATATTTAACGATATATTTTATGTAACAGAATTATTTATTTAATGAGGAATTATAAATTTTATGCAAAGAAATTATATCTGGCAATCTTCACGTAGATATAGGTACATATAGTTCGTATAGGTACCTACCTTAATCATATTGATTATTCGGATTTGACAGTTCGTAGAAGGAACCACGCTCATGTGAACTTCATCTGGATAAAAAAGCAGTAGCCAACGTGGTCACCACCACGAACCGGAAACGGAACGTACAAACAGATTTAGAGATAAACGAAATAAAAAACGAACGAGTTCGCTACTGCGGGTACTGTCAATGTAGATACTCAGTTTTCCTTTTTCATATTTAATTTACAGGTAAATTACTCATGAATAATTACTATTGTTAATAGAAACAAGGGAAATAGACCATAAAACATCATCAGTATGAAAATGCAAGCAAAAATGTGTCGCCAACGTCGTTCATGAATCCTATTACAAATTACATTACTTTGTTTCAACCTGCATAGACAAATCGTTTAAAATAGATCAAAAATATTTCGACTAATGCCTACGTTGCATTTAAAGACAAAAACACTGTTTATTTATTTTTATTTATTTATTTTATTAATACAAGACTTAGAGGGTACATATGGTTTTTGTGATATTTCACCCTCCATGCTAGGGATGATCCGGTGTTATGGCGGGTGAATTTTTCAGTTTGAACAGAATATATACATTACTATGATATACAAAAAATAAGAAAAATGATGAAAAGCTAGTTTGGGTTGCAAGAAGAGAATGGAGAAGTTAGAGAATTATAAGAAGATTAAAAGATCTATTTACTAATAATTTGAGAAATTATTAGTAAATAGATCAGACTAATTATTTATTTACATACTATACCGCTAAGTTAGGGAATAAGGATATGTTATATTTTGTCTGAAAGGTGATTAAATTGATAGAGTGTAGAATGAATGGGTTTTGTAGTTGTAATGTATTCCGTGTGTAAGGATCCATTTCGTAATTTGTTTTTTAAAGGAATGGGGTTGACTCACGGTTTTTAGGTTTTCAAGGATAAAGTTAAAGATTTTAGGAGCTAGGAAGAAAAATTGTCTTTGAGCTGACGTGGTATGTAGTGAAAGTACTTTGTAGTGACCGTTTGATACCGTAAACATATTAAATACAGTTACAAATTGTATTTTTAATAATTTTCGGTGCATACTTTGCGATTTTTTTTCTTTAGATGAAATTTCATATAATTACCATTTTGGCATAGCAAATGTATGGATATTATCTTTTAAAAAACACAAATATGTTATATGTATCCAATAGAAATACGTTATAAATCGTTAGAAATTTGCGATGCGGGGCTTAATAAATTTTATGTAGCATCTGCGGACATTCATTCTTATTTTCATTTTCTAGTTTCTTATTTTCCATGAAGCGGTGAATCATTTACGGGTTGTTTCGGAGAATTTGAACAATTCATCAAATTTCAACGTTCATTTCCGGGTTCTGTGAAAGTCCTATTCAAATTCTGTTATTATATCATTGTAGGCTAGTTGCTTGACAAAACTGAAATAAAAATAGAATTTGAAAAAATCTTTCACAGGACTTGAAAATGAACGTTGAAATTTGATGAATTGTTCAAATTCTCCGAAACAACCCGTCCCACGATTTACTGGATTTAAAGTTAATTTTCTTTACACAAATAGAACTCGTATGGGTGTTTTAAATGTTACCTGGCTAATAGACGTTATTTACTCTGTAGGGAAAATATTGTTACATAAAAATTAATAACTCATTAACACAGGAATAATTCATCTATGTGGTGCCTTCGTATAAGTCAATAAATCAATTTTAAAGTGTGAAGCTGCCTCTGCATAATTATTAAATCTTGCAATTGGATCAAAAGTAATTATTATTACTTATTAATGACGGCCTCCGTGGTCGAGGGGTAAGGCTCTCGACTAGCAATCCGAAGGTCGCGGATTCAAATCCCGCAAGGAGAAAAATGAGTTTTGCGAATCACTTCAAATTATTGGTAATTTGAATAAAAACGGGAATGCAGGCCGGGTCCTGGTAAGCTTTTAGTAAATTCTTAATACAGGGTTTTCCAATAAGAGGTGTTATTTTGATATTCAATCGCAAAAGATCAATGGTTTCTTATATTATACGGTTATATGGTTACTTATATTTCTCACTGCGGCTTGCACAAGTAAACTGTATTTGATGAATTTGTGTTATTTTTCAATTTATTAATTTAAAATAATTTATATGTATAGTATACTTGTGGCACGTTTCAGAGTGGAAGATACTCTCAGTATCGACCTGGTGTAAGACCACTATTCATATTTGAAACACTGTTTAAAATGGCTTTAGCCGTATTTGGTGATCATATCTTTATAGTGAGGTACTCCCCGCAATCCTCCTCCCTATCTCCTTTTCCTCCCCACTACCTTCAACCTCACAATATAACACAATTGAGGATGCTATTGTCTCGCTGGCTGCAGACGGTTGGAACTCTCGTGCGGTATTCACATCACGAGAGTTCATCATAAAAAAAATCTTTTGGTATATGGAAGCGTTCACAAGACAATTCTATCTGTTAACTTCTTCAGTGGGTGGAGGTTACTAACCTTTCTGTACCGTTTCCGACTATTCAGTGTGTACACAAAGGTCGACTAACACCGAACCCATAATGATAAAGTGTTAACCCGTAAACATTTTTGCCATAAAAGTTGATGGAAGTCGTAATACGGAATGTAAGGTGCTTTCTGTATTCGATTCGACAAGTTGATACATCATTCCTGGTGAAAGCATTGTGTTGTACTAATGGTGTCATCAACCTTTATCATACACCCTTTTTAAAGAAATACGAACAAAGGTTTAGTAAACTAACATAAAATAATAAATAAAATACAAAATGAAAAAGTTTTTTTTTTATAAACCGCTTTATTCGATACCACGTCGACTGGTTTTGGTTAATCCAATCTTTATTAAGGCAATAAACATATAAATTTAATTACAGTTTATAGTTTATCAGTAAAAAAAATCACTTAACAACCGTTAAGGCGAAGCTTAATGCCAAATCACTATTTTGATTAATCTTTATAACGAATTGGTGTACATTATGAAAACCAAAAAATATGCTTTAGTTAAATTGAAGGTTTTCCTATCGCTTCGCTTGAGTAGAATACAAATAAAAAATAAATTATTCAATAAAAAATATAAATACAAACTACTACCAAAAATATTTTTTCAATAGAAATGTATGAACGCGTAAAGAAAACAACTTTTTAAAAATACAGTTTTATAGCTAAAATTATCTGTGATAGTTTCACTTGATTTACTTTTTTGCTTTCTTATAAAATTATTTACAAAATTAGTAAAAACCAGTTTTTTGCTTGAAATCGAACTTTTCTAGACTCCGTTTGTCAAGCGATTTTAATGCCTATTACCTACGATATAAGGTATACCAAGAATAAATTGCATTTTTTTAGACTAATGCGCATGCGCTACTTTTACGAATGAGCACCAAACACGTCAGTTTCCCCGCGAACGACTGTGTAGGTTTGTCATGTCTCATTAACATCATGTTTTTAATAATAATTTCTATTCTAAGACCAATAACTTTACACAATTATAATTCAACACACATTTAAAAAGTGATATTAAGTAATTAAAAATATAACTCATCTAACCTATTTAATCAAGTTTTGTTTTATCACTTTTCTAGATTTATATCACTTTAAATGAGTGTTCAATTGTCATTTTGATAGGTAATCCGGTCACCGTACATTCGGATGGGTTGATTTTTTAGCACGGAATTCGAAAGCCGCGCTGTTTAAAGGGTGGTAAAATTGTAATTATTATTTTCTTTTCCTTTTTATGTGAGTTCACTGAAAAAGACGCACCTTCTATATAACCGCTACGGCTTATAAGATACTTACCATAAAACGAGGATTCCCCGATAGGAATTACCAGACTCGATTAAATGATCGATCACAATACATCGGTACACGAGTACGTTTGAAAAACATTAATTACGTAGATACATTTGATCGGTTCAAGTAATTATAAGGCGGTTTACCTCATATGCGTCAGAATTAATAGTTACACTAACGGTTCACGTAATTATAAAGAGGTTTACCCGATTTGCGTCAGAATGAATAGTAACTCGCGCGGTTCTCCGTCATGTATTAATTAATATTTTGCTATTTGTAATTCAATAATTGTAAAATTTCTTCGTTTTATAAATATGTTTCGATGTTTTCGTAATTTTTTGCATTTTCGTAAAGAAAATAATAGCCACACTACAAAATGATATGTACGTTATTTTTGCACATGGAAAACACTCACTGACGTAAAATATTCAATTTTTTTTAAATCTCTTGATTATTTGTAGTCCTGTTAAAAACGGGACTGCAGGCCTTAAACACATGAAATAATAGGATTTTAACAAAAAAAGGAATGTGTAAACGCGACGGCGGAAGAAGTGTTAAAGAAAAGAAGAAGAGAAGTGTAAAGTGTTAGGGAAAAATATATTTTCGCATTTCGTCATTATATATTAAGGTGAAGGCAGGTGCATGAGATACAGTAATAGGAAAATACTAAACTTTTACTAGGAAATGACCTGCTGTTCCGTTTTTAAGAGGATTTCAATAAATCTGCAAAACTCATTTTTCTCCTTGCTGCCTATAAAAATATTTAGATATGTAGAAATTATTAGCAATAAAATAATTTAAAACACAAATATGACCGAAAATTGCACGATATCAATATTTACTATCCATACCCACTGACCAAATTAATTGTGTTAATTTAATGAAATTACTTGATTTAACCGACTTATCTTACAGAAGAACCATGAGAGATTTGGTAATTTTATTCAAATTAGTTAATGGCTTAATGGATGCATTATTAACTAAGCTAATAACGTTCCGAGTATCAAATCATAACACGAGACTACCTAAGTTGTTCTTTGAAAAAAAACAAATCAAAAACCAACTATTCTATTGATTACCCAGTCCATCATCATTGATATTTTTATTTTTTCCATACTAAAATTTAATTCTGAAATTTGTTACATTTTGTTGGTATTATTGTATAGGGTTTTCCATTAAGAGGTGTTATTTTGAATAGCCCGCTATTTCGGTAGATGTTACTATTGAAGCTGTCATTTTTTAACATTTGACAAGTAAAAACTACGCCATTAATAAAAATGGAACGATACACGCTTCAAAATTCACTTGAGTGAATCAAATGCAAATCATCTTGACTGATGAGGCCCATTTCCACCTCGGTGGCTTCGTCAACAAGCAAAATTGTCGCATCTGGGGCTCGGAAAACCCAAGAATTATTGTTGAAAAGCCTTTCTATCTTCAATGTGTGACTGTTTGATGCGGTTTATGGTCCGGCGTAGTCATTGGACCTTACTTTTTCGAAAATCAGGCTGGAGCAACAGTTACGGTGAATGGATTGCGCTATCGAGAGATGATTAATGATTTTTTATGGCCGGAATTGGATGGTATTGATCTGGACAGCGTTTACTTTCAACAAGACAAAATAACACCTCTTATTGGAAAACCCTATATAATATGTAACAAACTTTTTGTAGGTAAACATTTTAAAAACAGTATTTTTTTTCTCTTTTCTTTTTTTTGCATTTGTATTGACGTGTATTACGTGAATTAATTTTGTTCTTATTATCTGAAATGAAAATCCCATTCACGAAGCAAGGAATTAATATATTATGTTATATTTAATAATTTGTTGTAATTTGAATGCATTATGTAATTTAATTAATTTATATTTGTTTTATATAGAAGCCCCATAAAAAAATGTGTTCATTCAAAATAAAAGTTTTTTTTAATTGTGCTGTGCTTGTCTCATTTGTTAAAAACAGGCGCAATATATAATTAAACATGAGCAGTTTACAACAAAGGTAAAAATATCAACACAATAAAACATATTTAGATAAATAAATAGTTTAAAATAAAGTCACTATCCTCATCAGTTTGTGCGCTTAGTTCTTTAGGGTTTTTACTAGCATTCTCCATTCTTCATTCTTCCGGAAGGTTTATACATATAATATACATATACTCGTATATAATGTTTATGGAAAGGAGAGATTAGTCTAGGTTTTATAATCAAGTCGTGAAAATATATTTTCGGGCACTACATTTCTAACGCTGGTTAAACCTTATGATATACATCAAAATTATGAACCACGAAATTGTATATTATATTATAATTTTTTACTGGTCTTCCATTAAAAGCCTTAGCTTGTGGATGGAAGAAGAGTTAACATTTCACATATTATGTACAAATAAAGTCACGTGTACAGTTAATACAATGCAGTTAATACAGTTAATACATTTCATATAATTATAATTACTATTTACTATAATCATGTATTTCAATATATATGTATGTGTAGGTAATATAGACACATGGCAATCAGACCCGTTAACTAAAATATGTAAACATATATGTATTCAGTAAGAAGAAAAACAAGTAAGATTTTTAGTGTGACATTCTCTAAAATACTTTTTGATGGAGTTCAACAATTGAATTTTGTTCCTAATGCTTCTGATTTCTATTGGTAGGTTATTGAAAAAGAATTTTCCTTGGTGAGTATAATGGTGTTGTGCAAAAGAAGTGTTTAATTTGGGGCACACAAATACATGTTTAAGTCTAGTACGATTTTCAGTTATAAATGCGTATTTATCTTTTTCTTTTATAATTTGTATAATTGAATTTTTTATAAATAAGTTTTTAAATGTTGGAACTTTGAATTCTTCGAATATGCTGTCAGTTGGGAAGTCTGGAGGTTTTTTTAGTATAATTTTTATTATTAGTTTTTGAACAATTTCTATGGGGGTCAGATTAGTTTTGTAAGCTGCTCCCCAACTGATAATGGCATACTGAAGAATAGACTGTACTAATGCGTAGTATATTGAGTATAGGTTTTTCGTTGATAAAAAGTTTCGTATCCGTAAGAATATATGAATTAACTTCCTAACTCTTTTTATTGTATGGTCGATGTGATCTTTCCATTTTAGGTTTTCATCTATGATTATTCCAAGATATGTAATTTTATCCGCTATTTTCAGAAGTGAACATTTTTGTTGGCAGTGATTAGTATCGTGTTGTGCGAGAGAATGATTATGTAAGAATATTTGAAGATTTGGAGGTACAATGTTAGTGTTAATTTCGAAAGGAATGACATATGTTTTATCACTATTTAACGACAAGAGGTTATTGTCAAACCATATTTTTAGATTATTTATGTCTTCTGTAGCTTTTAGATTAATTTTTTCCCAAGTTTTTTCTTTTATTATAAGGACTGTATCATCAGTGTAAGAGATAATTTGGCCATGCAATGGTTGAATAAATATGTCGTTTACATACAAAATGAACAATATTGGTCCAAGCACGGTGCCCTGTGGGATACCAAAATTTGATGTTTCTTGGTCGCTAGTTTGGTCATTTATTTTAACAAATTGTGCACGATTGTTCAAATAACTTTCTATCCATTGGACGGCTTTATCATTGATGTTATTTAATTTCAGTTTTTTGATAAGCTTTGCGTGTGAGATACTATCGAATGCTTTTCTTAGGTCTATGAATATTCCTGCGCATTTATTTCCTTCATCAAGTGCAGAGTATATAAATGATGTTACATTTGCTATTGCATCTTGTGTGCTTTTTGTTTTTAAGAATCCGAATTGATTGGAATGTAATATTTTATTGTTTTCTAGAAAATCAACAACCCTTTTTTTCACAATCTTTTCAAATATTTTTGCTATATTCGATATTAGTGATATCGGTCGATAATTTGAAACATTTTGCGGGTCGCCGGTTTTAAAGATAGGGGATATTATAGATTTTTTATAATTTGTTGGGAATATGCCTTTAGTCAGACTGAGATTGATAAGGTGGTTTAGTGGTTTCAGTAGATACATTTTCATTTCTTTAAGAATTTTCACAGAAATGTGGTCAAAACCTGGAGAGGATCCGTCTTTCATGCTTTCTATTACAAGTTGTATTTCAGTTTCGGTAGTTTTTTTAAAAGTGGATAGTGTATTTTGTTTTTGGGTATTAGTTGTTATAGTTTTTGGTGTGTGTACAGATTTAGTGATTTTATCAGCGAGATTGTTTCCTACTTTAGAGAAGTAAGAATTAAAAATGTTTGCTGTTAGTTTTGGGTCTTTGGATACATCTATGATATTATTTTCATGTTTGAAATATTTTATAGAATTATTTTTTTTCTTATTTTCAATTGCATAATTTACCGTTTTCCAAATAACTTTTAGATTGTTTTCTGAAGTAGAGATTATTTTTTTAAAGTAGTCGTCTTTACTTTTTTTTAATTAAAGCTGTTAATTTATTTCTATATTTTTTGAGAACTATCTTAGCATTTTCATCGTGTGGATTTTTAATTGTATTTTTATATAGCCTTTCTTTTTCTCTGATAGATTTTATTAGGCCACAAGTGATCCAAGGTTTTATACGTCTGAATTTTGAATTCGTGTATAATGAGACCTCTGTTGTGGAGGTTTCAATATGATCCATAATTTGTTTTTCAAACATATTTGAGCATTGTTCGACATCGTTAGATTGTAGTATCGTACACCAAGTTTCTGCTTTCAATTTTTTCTCTAAAGTGGCAATATTTGTGGTTTTTTTAATAGTAATTGGAGCCTTAATTTGTGATTTTATTTCATTATCATACAATAATAAGCAAGTGTGGTGGTCAGTAATATTCGTTTGCCAAATCATTGTTTTGATTTTATATAGGTTTTGTAATTTTATGTTTATCCAAATATGATCTAAGCAAGACGATTTTTGTCCGTGCATTTCTCTAGTATTTTTGTTTATGCATGATTTAAAATCTAATTCAGTCATACAATTTAGGAACTCATTTTTGAAAATATTTTATGATTTTTCGTTAATGTTAATATTAAAATCACCCGCGATAAAACAGGTTTTATTTTTAAGCGGTAGTAATATATTTTTCAGTTGAGTTATAAAATGTGAAATATTTGATTCGTGTGTTCTGTAAATGGCAATTATGTGATATATATATTTATCGAGTTTAATTTCGATTTGAATACAGTTAGTCAGTAATATTGGGTGTTCTAAAGTCGTGACAATACTGAATTTGGTGTGAACGAATATTGCGATTCCACTATTTTTATTGATATTTATTTTAGTTGGGATGTATGTATAGTTAGGAAGTTGAAAGGCTGGTGACTCATCATTTGTAAATGTCTCTGTTAATATTATACAGTCTGGTTGTAATATTAGATTATTGATTTTAATAATAAATTCATCAAAATTTTGAAACATACTACGAATATTTTGGTGTAATATGAATAGACCGTTAAATTTGTGTGGGAAAAATTCATTACATGTCTCTGTACTTGCACATTCGTATTCATGGATTTTGTAGAAATTTTCTATTTGGCTAGCTATAAAATCATCCATTTAAAATTAATTTTAATTCATTTAGAGCAATTGATAGCACATACATCCATAAGCTTGCCAAAACTATGAAGAATTAAATTAAAAGAATTACGCTCCGTTATTATAATTATATCGGTATCGTGTCTATTAGTGAATAAAGTGTACTTATATCTGTTGCGAATGTATAACATGAGCATATAAATAATACATAACATAAGCATATAAATAATATAAAATATAAGCATAAATAGAAAATAAAACATGAGCTTAAAGAGATTAAAAAACATAAGCATATAAAGAAAATAAAACATAAGCATATAAAGTATACCAGTGATATATGGATTTGGTTGTTGCGGATATTTAACATAAGCGTGAAAAGTATGCATAACATTGGCATAAGTATACAGAGTATGCATATAGTTGTTGCGAGTATATATCACGAGCATATAAAGCATAAGCATATAAAGCATATAAAATATAAGTATATAGAGAAAATAAAACATAAGCATAAGCATGTAAAGTACATAGGTGTTATAGGGATTTAGTTGTTGTAAGTATTTTACATAATTATAGCAGGCATATAGTGTAACTATGAATTGAAGATACATAGTACAAGATTTATATTGGTTAATGCTAAAACTAAATGTAGTGTTTGGGTAAAGAGATAAAAGAAAACTAGAGAAATACAAATTAAATAATTTAAATTCCCCTGTAACCATATACCTGTGCCCTTCTGTTTCATATAATAGGTTGAGATTAATAGTTAAAATAGTGATGTTAATAAATTTTGAGTAAAGTAAAAAATATTTTATAAACATAAATACAATAGTTACAGTTCTTTTACAAGTTATTGGGTGTGTGAGATAAGATGTGTTTGTTTTTGTCATTGATAATAATGACTGGTGTTCCAATATCTCTACGGACGTACACTTGCCCTCCACGGGTCCAGGCGAATTTATATAAGTTTTCCCGTGTAGCCTTACGTGCAAGGAACCATAAGTGTTTCGCACGAAACGTCAGGTGTTCCGAGACGTATATGTGAGAGCGAGGTCCTGCAATTCCGACGAGGGTGGTGTTGAGTTTTTCTTCTCTATTGTTAGCTTGTTTGTTGAACTTTTTTATGTCTGACAGGAAAACATCACGGTCAATACTGGTATATGTTAAATAGGCCTACAGAAAAAGCCGCAATGGTATGTATTGTACATATCACCTAAGAATAACCTCGCTAATAAAGTAAAATAAACTCGCTATCTAGCTAAACTACGCAACGGATGTTGAAAAGGTTTTCATTATCATTTAGAGATTTTTTTTCGGAATGTTTATATATGCATGTCGTATTTATAGAAAGTAGAGATAAGTCGAGCATACGTTAATAATAGTTATCGAGGTATACGTTAATAAAATTGTCGATGTTTGATTTTTATTTTTGTCTTGGCAGATGATCTAAAACTTGGTAGAAAGGCCACAATGGATATGAATAATAATACTATTATAGTATTCGAGAAGTGTTAAAATCCCATTAGTCACTTCAAAGTAACATTTTTTTACCTTGTTCTCATTCGGTTAAGATGAGTGAACTTGTGTTGTTTCTTCAATTTAGGTTTGTACCTAGTTAAGTGACTTCTCAGTGTGTCAATTCATTTACCTGTCGGATTATGTATCTTGTAGATATTTGAAGGATTGTAACCCACTGACCATTTCTTTATCTGATTCAATTTGTACACTTTTTAAAATATTACAGTTTGTTTTCTAGGTCGTTATAATTGAACGATTTATAAAATGTATTTGCAATGACAAAAACCTTGTAATTTTTTACAAAAAAATCATAAACATGTTCATACACTCTCGATTAGTATAAGGTTATATGTAGGTAATAATGTTCCCAGTAAAAACGTCAGCAGTTAAAATGGTACCGGTCGCGTATTTACTTTTACTTGTTCAATAGGAGGTAGGACTGTATTGAAACACGCACGGGTTTGTTACGCTAATTCTCTTTCTAAACACGTGTTCAATTCAATGCGTGCACGGGTTTATAATGCTGACCATGCGCATTGCTTGAGCGCGCTGCAAACCCGTGCATGATTGAAGGACGATTATTAAACACGAGTTTATAAAAAGAATTAGCGTAACAATACTGTCTCCTGTTAAACACGGAAAAGGAGTATGCATCCTGATCAAAATGTTTCCAGTAATTATGTTCCTTGTCAACATGTTCCAAACCTAATCTTATAATAAATGTATGTATTGTTGTTATCTGTTTGAGTTATTTCCACCGTACAACTACTAACTAGGAACATTATGGCGGGGAACATTTTAACACGCAACATTTTTAACGGGAACATTATAACCGGCCACAAAGGTTACGATGTTACGATTCATAAATATTATATCGATATGACTTTATAAGAATTTTCACTAAAAAATTATAATATAATGTCTCTTTTAGAATAGTGTTGTTTTTTATCAAACATGATAAAATAAAAGTGCGATGGATACGAACGAATGAAGAAAAAAGCCGATTAAGCATTGTGATATCAATGTTCACTTACTCCGGGTGGAATTGATATGACATTTTTTTAATAACAGATAATGAATTTCACTAACAACTCTGGAGTCTAGGAGTAGAAAGATCTCATTTAATTTTGTGACACAAACAATTTTTCTTTCAAATCAACATAGATCCAAACCAATTTCATTGTTTCTCGGTTCGGAATATTTCAATTTAAAAAGCTACCGATGAAATCTCCCGATCCGATCTATTCTATTGGGCGAAAGTAATTTCCTCTCTGGCGCGTGCGGTGGGGCGCACAGCCATGTATTACTGGTATTCGCCGTTGCTTTCCTTGAAGTTACTTTCCTTGCCGTTACTTTCCTCTACGTTGACTCCGAGTGCGTAGCCCCCTACCAGCTAGTTCCTAACTGTCACCCGATCCCAAACGTTTTCTTTAATTTTTTGAAGGTTATATCCATCAATGAGAAGAAAATAATACTAATAAATCTAAACGACCCATAAAACAGAACAAGACAAAAAAAGATACGGTTACAAATAGGAATAGAACCCAGGATATCTTGGCTTACTGGGACAGCGTCTTAACCACTCGACCATAGGCCATCTACCAGTTATTAAACGTACTATTTGTCGACTCATATTTCAATTTCAGAATTAACAATATCATCTTGCAACTAAGTTTTCCCATATTTTTAGCAGCTATCTTTTTTAATCTTCACAAAGTTCTAACGAATTGGTTTGTAATCTAGATAGTGTCTTGGTTAATCATATCCGATTTTTATTTAATTTGGTATACCTATAAAATAAATTGAACCCAAAACGCTGCCCTGAGGAACACCGTATTAAAATATTTATTTATTTGAAGTAATTATATTTATGATCATTAACCATGCTACCTTTTCAATAATCACAACGTTTTAATGAAATAGTTTGTAACCTAGATAAACATATACTATTTTTATTTATATGGATTACCTATTGAATTTTTTAAAAGCCAAATTAACATTGAGGAACAACTTTTTGTTAAACTTTTTTGAAGGTATAAACATACCCATCAATGTAATATATCATTGAAGAAGAAGATAATACTAATAAATCCAAATGAAGCCTGAAACAGAACAAGACGCAGAAAAAAACCAAAAACGGTTACAACTAAGAATCAAAACACAGTATTTTTTGTCTTACCGGGACAGCGTCTAAACCACTCGATCTAGTTATTAAACATCATATTTATACGTTAAATAACTAGGTCCTAATTGTCTTCTGTGCAACAACTTGCCAGTTGTTGTATTCCCTCCATCTTAGGCCCTTCTTTGACAGGGTTACGCAAGTATCTCATACACGACGACTCAAGTAAATTGGAAACTACCGTCATACATCTGCGCGGAGTTTCTTACACAAGCACACGTCGACGATAACAATAACACTAACTCGTCGGCGACGCCAGTCTCTAGCCAGGCGAGGTTGTACCCACGTCGTCAAGACTTTAAACATGACGTCACTTGTGTCAGATATTTTTTAACAAAACGCGTGATTTAGATCTATGCTAAGAACAAAAAAGTTAACAAAGAAGAGGTTAAGAAATTATTCTAGTTTTTACGTTTCGAAAATTCAACAATTATTGGTGGCGACGCGGGGTTTCGTGATTTCAGTGGCATTTTAGATACTTGCGTATCCCTGTGGAGGATGCGCCTAACACCAGTTGCGTAACTATAGCATTCACACGAGGCAGCGGGTTCCACCCTGAGGGGGAAGGGGGAGGTTGGGAAGTGTTTTAGAAAGCTTTTAGAACCACTACTCACCACAACTTATTATTTACATCACAAGATAAAATAGATTAATACGTAACTCCTCTCCCCCACTCCTACATGCCTCTGCCTAACGCCGTGAGTTTCTAATCCTAGGTTCACTACTCTCTCTCCTTAAAAGAATCTCTACAAATTTCATACCAATCGCAAAGATTATGGCCTTAAGCAACCCGGGAATATATTGAGTTATTATAAATATAATACAAAACTGGCATTATCATTACTGCTTCTTGAATCAAACCTTTCAATCGTTCAATTTTGGTAAATATATCTATGAAATCAAAATTGTAACATCGAGGCTTCCCTCGATCCAAACTCAAGCATTTAAACCACTATATTACGGAGTTTACATAATTTCTCTAGATGTTTCAGATGTTTTCCCTGTTTTTTCAACGTTGAACTGTATGAATTCAATGGAATGTACTGGTTGCGATGTTCGTTCGTCTCGCGGTGACGTCATTCGATCTGTAATGTATTCCTGAATAGCTTATCTCAGGACTGGCCGGCGCGGTGTCTGCTCTCTTTGACGTCAGAGTTCTCACATTGCTTATTTTACTTTACTTGTACGTGATTAGGAAGTGGTAATTATTTATTATTAATTTTTTTTTTTTTTTTTCCAGATTTTTTAGTGTTATTTATTTATTATTAATTTCAACGCCCTGGTGGGCTTTTACATAACAAGTTTTTAACATAACAAGCTTTAACATAACATAATATACAGAAACATTTTTAAATGGAAAAAGATAAACTATGAAAATAAAAATAAAAGTAAACATAATATGAAAGGTAAGTAGGTGAATAGATAAGTTAAGGTAGAGTTAATTCCTTGCAATAAAAGAGAAATAAACTAGTAGTTATGTTAACAATTACAAAATTACATGTGAATAGCTAAATGTGATACATGACAAAATTTATTTAGGTATGTATTTGTTTGTTCTCGCCTTGACGGCTTTTACATGCAAGGTAAATCATACAGGAGCATTATAACAAGTATATAGCATCATAAGTATAACATAGTAAATAAAATAATAAGCTGAGCATGAAGACATAAGTAGGCACAACACAGGTAGGTATTAGTAGACGATAAGTAAATTGTATATTGTATAAAGGAGTTCAACCAGCAAATACTTATTTGGGCTCAGGCTACAGTACATTCGGCAATTATAATTGTCACAATATTACACAAAACATAATTACAAACATACTCGAAACTATAGGAATATTACAAAAAATATATTGTATTGATTATCCCAATGTCTTCACAATGTTTGCAAGTTGATTATCAATCATCAGTCATCTCAGCCAAGTTTTGATTTTAGATTTAAATATACTAGTTTTTGTTATTTTTGTTTGTTTGATTTGGTAGAACATTACTTTTTTTTAATATCGCTGGTATAAATATACCGTACACAATAATTACATCTAACATAAAGCAAGCATAATCAAATACTAGTAATAATTTAAACAAAATAACAATTAACTGGCATTTGATCATAAAAAGTATAAAACTAATACAAGCTCTAGAAGGAGATACAAGTACATACAAAATATTATAATTTTGGCTATTCAGATATTCTATGACGTCAGAGTTCTCGCTTTATTTCTATCGAAAAGATAGTTTGAAATTTTATTTATAATTTTTTTAACCCGATGTATGCGACATATTTGAGATTTTTATAGCGTACCATTTATGCGACTTTCATTTATAAAAAAAGTATTGATCGTGAATATTCTTGGAAAGAATATGAATTTTGTAGCTGCTGAGCCAAAACAGTACGTTGAAAGACCACCATTCAGAATAAAACAAAGTTGGCCGTAGCATTAAATGACGTCAGCCGTGTTCAGAGACCAGTTTGAATAGCCAGATACTTCTCAACGTATCCCTATCTTCTTCTTCATCCATTCTTCTTCAGTCCTACAACATTCCCCCTATTTGGGGATGGCATAGTCCTGGCGCCGTGCTAATTGGGCTCTATTGCGGCAATTGAATGTCGCAAAATTAAAGCCATGTGTTAATTATGTTTTATTAAAACGTCTTTGTTTTATTATATTTAAGTTTGATTATTTCTACTAACAAACTGAACTAAAGTTATCCTTAAAAAAATGCCGTTCTCTACATAATATAAGAACGCCCTAACTGAAAGTAGACCAAATGCTTTAGATATGAGATTCGTACCTATTTGTGGTAAAACCGTGGGTTTTTTTTAATTTGTTTATATTTATGTGTAGGTTACACGCACCTATTGTTTATTTATATAGATTGTATACTGTCCTCCATTCTAGCAGTTCGATGCGTTTTGCAGAACAATTTTGAAGGGTTATTTGAATGAGTATTATAGTGGACTGTGTCGGTTCAAAGGCAACCTTTTTACATATACTGCATCAGATTATATACCTCAGAGCTGTGGACCAACTATAAAATATATTTACTGAATGATTTTTAAGTTGTCCCGGTAGGTACTACAGTGCCACTGAGATGTTCGAAGAAGAGCGCGTTCCCGGGTTCCGAGACGGAGAAAACCGATCATCAGCTACAAAACGTGAAAATTCTCTTGTGATGGCAGCACTAGTCATAGATGTCTAAAAGTTAAACTTTATTTACGTATTCCTTCTATATTATTATTATTTTGTCAATATAAATTATTTTTTCATTTTCTTGTATTATCTTACAATATTTTATAAATTTTTACTTTCATGTATGTTTTCTATGTATTGTACAAAACTCGTGAAATTACACCACCCTCCCTAGATCTGGAATAAATAGGAAAAAAATACCGTGCTAAAAAAATCTACCCGTCCAAATGATATTTGGACGGGTAGATAGGCTACTGTACAAGAGCGAGTTCGAAATAAATATAAAATCCCATAAGAGCGTTATGAATTTCAGCACCTATTGGACCTTCCGTTATATTTCTTAAATTCATACAAAAGGTAGAGCGGTAGACCAAAAAATCGTGGAAACCATCTAGCTTCTTGTGTGCGCAGCACCTATGAGAATATTTTACAAGAATCTACAGTTTTAAGTTGTTACTCATTAAAATTAGTCAATTACTGAAGATGTTAGTTTTTTATGAAAAAAATAACATACAGTTCCTTATGTAACTTAGGATTTTCGTGTTTTAAACTCTTTTTGTAACCCACGACATTATATATGTTCTTATTCATAGACGTTTTAATGATTAACAGATATTGTTGCTAGGTTGATAATCTCTGGTGCAGTGGTGAGACGAAATACTTTTATATCTAGGAAAAATGTAATTCAATGAAGAAGACAAAATGGTATTTTTTCAAATCTATCTGATTTTTTTCTCCCTTTTAATCTCCGATTTAACTTAATCTGTGAGAAAGTTAGGATGCAGACCAATTCTCCAATTAATTAATGTTTCTTTACTGTCATGTTTTTATGTCTGTATCTGTGTTTTCTCCTATAAAAAATAAAAATATAAACCACTACAAATGAAATAGGCTACAAATCGCCAACGCCTTAAGGTAATAATAAAAAAAATTAAAAAGATAAAATATTGCGGTACAATTTCAACACACTAATAATAATAGTTTATTCCAGTATGTATGCAGGGGTATTGCAATGCAATACATTCAGAATTTTAAAATAACATACAAATATTAAGAATACATAGATAGGCACAAAAAATGCAAAATAGAAGTAAAAAATCTGTGCAAGCAGCCGTTTATGGAGGATATTTGAACATCTTTCGTCTCCTGTCGGGCCATCAGGGGGGACTCCATCCAGGCAACCATGGCAGTGATGATAGTGTTTTTTGATTGGCGTAGTCTGCGCCATAAACTTCTCATGTGGTAACTGAGAAGTTCTCCGAAAGAGTGCACTTGTCCTTCCAGGAACATTTCCGTAGCGCTGCAGTATGTTGACAGACAGAATAGTTGGCTAAAAAGCATATTGTAAGCTTATGCCATTGGGATGCAGTGTAATCCACTTACAGTTCTGACGTGTACAGCGAAGTGCAGAATGCGTTGAATAGTATCCTTTTGACGTTTTTTACTGCAAAAGCGAAAACGACTTGACAGCATACCTGCTCTAATGGATGGGTATTTGACGCTATTTGACTAGAATCCATTTTCCTAACAATAAAATATCGATATTAACTAAGGGTAAATTTATTAATATATTCAAGTTTTATAAGAAATATGCAGAATAATATAATGCTAATCTTAAATATCAATATTATTGAGAAAAGATATTATAGTATTCTTGTAACTATATTCCGTGAAGTTGAACACATATAAATGCATGTAATCTAGGTACAAGCGAGTATTTAAATTACTCAGTCCTGATATATTGTTGTTGCAATTGAAAAGAATTTTCGATCGAGTAGTTCTAGTTTGTACGTTGAAGGTGATTTGGCTCAATAAATAAGGACACTCTATAATTCCATTTAAATTCCCTCTAAATTAATTCAGTTTGACTGGATTATGTTTTTAATGGGGATACTCGAGGAAGACATGGCACGACCGAGTAAATTAATTGACTCGATTCGGGTAATTTCAAAATTCAAGAATAACGCAACAGTATATGATATGAAACGATTCATGAATACGAATGAAAAAGGTGACCTTTTTCTATGTCAGAATTTCTAGCAACACCGGGTACGAACCTTCGAGTTCGTCTTACAAAATACGTAAACAGCATTAACATAAAATATCTAAGAATAGAATCGAAAATTCAGTAAACACGCTTTTATCACAGTTCTGTTTTCGACCCAATAAATCTTTTCACTTCCACCCTTTGTTGCGAGGCTATTTCCATTTTCAAAAATGTTGTAACGACGATATTCAATTTGTTATTATTTCATCTTAGGCGTCTTTTTCTTGAGATTGTGCAAAAAATAGACCGAGGGGAAACACATTATTCCGGAGAAGAAAACTAGATACGGTGAGAAATTGATGCGGAAAACGTTGAGGAAATTCAAAGAAAATGGCAAGGAAATCTGAAGAAACGTGGAGAAAATGTTGGAAATTTTTTGATACGGTGATCGAATTTGATCTTGTCGGTTATTGGTATGGTATCTTAAAAACATTGAGAATACTTTTTTTAGTCCAGTTTTCTGTAGTTGTAGTCTGTTTTATGTAGCTGTAATCTTTTTATTGGGATTTGGGATAAAAGAGAGGATATTATTTGTTAATACATATACCCAGTGATACATTTTTGTTATTTTCAAAACCTCTACACTGTGCTAATGCATGCAACTTTTTTTTTTTTAAATTTTTACTGGCTTTCTCCCTTCGCGGGATCTTTTCAAATTATGGATAGAGGGAAGGTGAATTTGTATATTGATTTTATTTAATGAGAAAATATCATAATTATACTATAAATATCATAGATATCATAGGTATTGAACGGAGGGAGACAATTTTAGATAAAACTTGATATCGATACTGACAGGACATTAATTTAAAGAGGGACAACCAAAAAATATTTGAACTAAAGTCTCCACTTCTAAACCACAGAATGTACAATCTGGGGAGTCAACTATGTGAATTTTATAAAAGTGAGAAGGAACGGAACGATGTCCAATTCTCATTCGAATAAGTGAGGAAATTTATATTTTGCAAAAATATGGGGAGCTTGTTGAAACTATGGGTTTGAAGGAATAGTCCTTTATATTGGACAAAGACACTTCCAGTATTGCGCTACAAAACTTTTTAATTGTATGCCCACCACTCTAAAACTACTACTAATGGGAAATACATACACAAACATTCACAAAAAACTAATCACAGCCTGGATCAAAAAACAAGATATCCATTTTATACAAAACATTATAACACCAAACCAAACATAATCGTGGATGAATGTGTATGTATGTATGTATGCATGTGTTTACTTATATGTGTGTATGCATGCATATATGTGTATTTATGTATGTATACATGGGTGTATGTATATATGTACATATAAATAAAAAAATTCCTTTTTCTTTAAATAACAATGTACAATAACCATTTAAAAAAAAAAATTTAAAATCCCAACTTACACTTATATAAAAAAAATTTAACCGATACACATAAATACATGTACCATTTAAACATAACCACGTAAACACCTCAGCACAGGTTCTCCCAGTGAGGTGTTCACGAAACATATAACACTACCCACCAGCATAAAACACCATATTCTATTATATCTATACACATCTTCGGATCTACCGGATCTGCCCTGATGATGGACACTGCAACGCTGTCCGAAACGTTGGCTAAAGAAGGAGTTAGCGCAACACGGCATAACACCCCAAAAACAAACAACAAAAATATATTATAACAGTTCTAAATTTATGTATTTATTTATTTATAGAATACATGATAATACAATAATACATTTTCTTACATGTGATACATTAAATCACCACACTAGGCGACTGCCTGTCTCGTGGCGACCAATGGTATATAGTTAGTATGTGAGGTCTAGTGTTAACATATGAATTAAATATTTATACATGTTTAAAGTATGAAAGATTATATTAGAATGAATTATAATGGAAATAGAAAATATAAAAATGTTAAAGTAGAAAGCAGAAGATATGAAAATGTAAATATTTGGTAAACACTGTATGTATAGAAATAAATAAATAAATAAAAATAAATTGGGGCATAGTAGACTCCCTTTGATTGACTAAAAATGTGAATAACTCTGGATGTTAGTCACATTGTTAGTTTGTAACTAAACATTGTAACTAAATGTCAGACAGGGGATATGGATTATGAGGGTAACAATGGGGTTGGATGCTCCTTGTTTTGCAAATAAATCCGCACGTCCGTAATCAATCTAAAACATATGAGATTGTTCTAAAGGTTTACTTAGTAAAAAAATCCAACAAATTATTACAAGCAATAATTAGTCTCCTGAAATATCCATACAAATTGAAAATATCTCCCGAGTAAAATTAAATGCCGATGACAGGAATTGAACTCGCACCTCCTGATGTCCGGTCAGGTGCTCTGAACCACTGAGCTACGTCGGCTTATTTCCAACACGCCAAATAATTCAATATGTACTAGTACTTCAATCGACAATTACTACTTATTATATTTTTTCACCTTTAAAAAACCAACAAAATTTTGTAGGAAAGGCTTTATTAGTACTAAAATTCCCACTAGATGGCGTGGAGACATATTATATCTACATTTTTTGGTGAAATATTTTGACTTGTCAAAATTATTTTTTTAATGATAAACTAATGATTACAAATTATTATAAACAATAATTAGTCGCCTGTAATATACATACAAATTGAAAATATCTCCCGAATATAAACATTAGTTTATCATAAAAAAAAATCTAAGTATTATAATTCTAATTTACCTCAGTAAAAACCAACCAATCAAACTGAAAGGTTTCCATGGAAAGCTTTAGTTTTGTACAGTGACCATTCTTCGTACCTAAAACCTCTTTGCTCTATTTGCTACGATGCTTATAGTTCCGCTAGCTCCGGGCTCCAGTAGGTCACTGCAAACATATTGTGATGAAAGGCGGCCACTCTGTTTTATTATAAACTCTGAACAAATGAACGTAACCCATATTTTGCAATTACGAAACTTATGATTTTCATTCTTAAAAATTGTTGTAGATAAATTAATCATTCCATTAATTATAGTTAATTTTATTTATTTACTAACCCGTCACTTATGATGTGAATTTAAATAAGATCTATGGTGACGCCGGTTCTACGAAGGTTTTACTGAATCTCTTGACTTTGTCAAATATTAAAAAGATATGTTTTTCTAACAATAAAACAAAGATTTATCATAAATCACATCTCGTTTATTAATTTTTACACTTAAAACTAGGTTTTTTAGTTTGGATGATTGTGATTATCACCATTTTTTTTTAAATTTAATAAAAGATTATACATTTATATACATTAATTAAGAAATGTTCTGATTGCCCAACTAGGAGGATTCCTGTTTTAGGACAGAAATTAGGATGAGTATTAACATTTTGATAAGTATAGTATTAAAATAATAATTAAATAATAGGTATATGTACTTTTAACTGGTGCCTAAGCCTACTAATTTTAATGGGTTATTGGCTAAATGATTCTGTTGTTCTCCAATCCGCAGAATACAAGGCTGCGAGATTACTCTCGGTGTGTAAAAATGAGAATTCGAATATTTTCAATTTAGTGTTTATTTTAACAAAACGCACGTCATAATAATTTTATGAACAAAACAGATCGCGTACGTTAGAGGAGATTTGGGGCTAAACCGGCGACTATACCACTGGAGAGAGAATTAAATATTTGTCGCGCGAGGTATCGCGCGCAGGTTCACAGTGATACCAGTCTCACATGAATGTGGGTAAAAGTAATGTTATTATTTTCGGGAGATGTAAACTCCCTATAATTTACCCTACAACTATATAAATTACTTAAATATTATTTTTATTAATGCTTATTTTAAAATGTCAAAACTTTTAACAATTATATTTTTTATAGCTAAATCAGTCTTTGTCAGTTTTATTACACTACAAAAAACAAACCAAAAATACTCCTTGTAAATTACTCTTTTTCAAGAGCCTAGCAGCTATTGTTTGTTGGCATTACATTCTCTAAACACAAATATTTCTTGGAATGGGAGCAAGTTTATCTTGTTTTTCGGTTTAGTAGTAATAATCACAATAATTATGAAAAACAAATATAAACTCATAAAAAAATTTAAATTAAAAAATTATACTATTACTATTTGACGTAGTCTGTGATCCCGTTCTCACTCACCGGGTTGGCGATAAAACTTCAAAGACGTGGACTAACGATGGGAGATGCGCTATGATGAACTAGAATGACTTTTGACGTTTGGCGTATGTAATTATGTACCTTCGACGAGACTAAAAATGTCGACCGATGTTATGTACTTTCGACAGCGATTGCGAACGGCCTGGATTGGAGAATCGATACTCTGGTCTTACAGACACTTACGTCACCATTGGCAGGTTAAAGAGTTTATTCTAAGCTGTATTAATTAACACGTTTATGCCATATCATTCTGGGACATCCCAAAATTCTACTTTCATCAAATTAACTGTGAGAAACCTCAGTCTTCTAAAATTACATAATTTATAATGACCATGTTTTAAAAACAATTTCACTACCTATCACGAGTTGGTCTATCTAATATCTAATGACCCAGATGTGCCATTATAAATGCAAGCTTTGTTGAGCTTAGGCCCACATTACAGACCCTGCCCCATGTAGGAGGACTGAAATAGGGGATGTGAGGGTAATTATCAAACGCGACCCAACGGGGGCGTTATGGCTTAATAATTCAAGTCGGCTCGGATGCGCTAATGCTTTCCAGGAATATTGAAAATGATGGATGTATAATATTGCACATACATTACAATAAATATTACTGGGTAAATTATGGTGCCTCGGTGGTTCGGTAAGTAATTCCACGTTAGAATATTCCCCATAGACCGGTTAGTTAGCCTAGCGCTAAAAAGCGTCAGGTTCCCGTTTTTCTTTCCTATATTTTTTATCATCATGGTAATCTTCACCTTGATTTGAATTTTTGCATATTTTGCTAACCATATTTGCAAACGTTAAATTAAAAATTAACCTTCCTTTCTATGCGCAAGCTCTTTATCGATAAGTAACTTCTAGATGCAGTAGTATACTCCAAAGCCGACTACAGTAAAGGCATAAGCGCGTGACAGATTTTTAAGTGTCAAGTGATCAAGTCAGTGCCATCGAGAAAAGATAGTTTGCAAATGTCGACGATTGTTGATGATACTCGTTGTAACTGCTGATTTGTGATGTTATACCGTAATGATAATAAATAACAAAGTGATTAGATTAAACAGTGAATTTTATTTAGCGACAGCAGTGACTTCGTAAATTGACGATCGCGCGCCCAGGCCTATACTCTAGTCGACCTTGAGTATACTTATAGTAGACATGTAATGCAGTAGGTTTATTGGTACAAACAGCTGCAGTGAATAATAATTTAATTAATTCAAGTAATTTAGCGAAGCATGTACGTCATTCTCTTTATCGTCATCTTGTTCCAAATCTTATCGGAGGTTAGATATTATAAGATCTCAAATCATCTTACAATAATTTCTCATTTATCCAGTTATCTCTTTCGACATTTTGGTTCGATGAAGATATTCTGCGTAAGGTACCGCATCTGTGAAAAACCTAAAATCAGACGTTAAAAAGGGTCACCCGTGTAATGTGTCATTTGTGAGTGATTTAAATGTGATCTCTATTTAATTTATGCTATAAGCGTGTTTTTAGAATGAAAAATGAAATAGGTTACTACTAACTTCACCAGGTTTACCTACCACTACTTTCCTACTACCAGGTAGCGCATCCAGCTTCTCGGTCTTCTGTTCAAACACAGTCTTGCCATTTGTCTTTCCGCTTTGAAAGTAATACAAACGAATACATTGTACAAATCTATTTTATTATAGCGCTAATGTCTGATGTATAAACTTGCTTCAAGTTTTAGTAATGAATTATTCTGGTATTTGGCGTAGGTTGTAAAATCTTCTTAGATCCTATTTATGCAAATGAGTTCAACATAATAATTTACGAATACAGGAAAGATAAGTGTCCCTAAGAGTGATCCTTGAAGAACACCAAAAAATATATAGGATGTTTTATTGTTCTACCGTAATCTTAATGTGTCATGATGGTACGTAGCAAGCCGAGGAATTGAACTCACGATACCTGAGTGGGTCTCAGACCTGATGCCAACTTAGCCACTGACCGCTCAATAGGCTAAATATCTCTTCTTTACTAGCTCAATATCTGTTATTTGATTGCTATGGAGAGAAATCAACTATGTTGGCAGGCTTTTTGTGGATTATACAGCAAAATATGCATGAATAGAAATTGGGACAAAATAACGAGAGTATCTTGTTTTTCTAATGGTACAGGCCATGCTGAATACAGAAGATTATATTTTTGAATACAGCTATTTTATTATTCTTACGCGTGACAGCGGTTTTGCCCTTCGAATTGTGACCCAAACAAATACTAATATATCATTAAAGAAGAAGAAGATAATACCAATAAATCTAAACGAATCATGAAACAGAAAAAGACCTATAAAAATAAAAAGGTAACAATCTCATTCACTTCTAACAACTCAGCCATTTGGACCATATTATTTTACTTCATTATTATAATAGGTCAACTATTTGTTTTTGTATTTCTATGACACTTTATTCGGTGGCTGACCAAAATATTAGTACCCACTTATCACTAATAAAAATTATCTTAAAATGAGTTCTTATTTTACACAAATCATATTAATTGTACATACAAAAAAAAATACATTTATTTAATATTTATATAATTTTCAAAAAAAAAAAAATTCACATGTATTACATTGTAAAAAATGTATTATATTGTAAAACAAAAAATAGCCTTTCCTCGCCATACATAGACAAGGCTCTTGTGTTTGGTGAGGGGATTCTAGCTCAATTATACAAAATCATATAAGTAATTAATAAATCATTTTAAACAAAAACAAAAAGAGAAGTAAGAAAAACATACCTAGTCACTTTTAGGTGTTACGTCACTCTACGTATAACCCTTATTGATCCAACTTTTTAAGGAACCTTTCAGGCTCCATCATCACTACAGATAAATTATAACTGTAACCCTTAAAGTCAATCCACGTTAAATAGGGTTACATCTGTACCTTCGTAGAAATACCCTTGAAATCTATTTACTACGAAATGTCGTGCTCATCAATTATAACCCTACAAAACTTCCTATTAGTGTTAAATTTATAATGAATGCTTTTAAGAAAGAGGATAATCTTAAATATTGTAATATATTCAACATTCTATTGAAACTCTGAGTTGAAAGGCTATTAGTAAAGGACAACATTTATCAGCAACAGTAAGCTGACAGACTACGATGATATCGACCGGCAAAGATGAACGCTCATCACAAAGTCGAATATGCTGAGTAGAAGATTCCAGCTTTCATACGTGTGAACTTTGGGCCAACTTTAAGGAGAGCAGCATGGAAAGGCTACACGTCTACAGTATAACAACGCGTACCCCATGATTTTGGGCTTTCCATATACTGCAGCGCTTCCAATATGCTCATGGAAGGGCAAGTACCAGGTTTTGCAGCCATAATAAGAGTCCGGGTAGCAGGTTTAAGGGAGAGGACAAACATCTCCAAAAATGTTCTTATCATGGAATCCCGCCAGAGTCCAGACTCAAGCATCGCAGCGCACTCGAAAAAGTTGTTGGCCCCTTCAATCTAATGCTTTATGTTATTGTTTGTTGTTGTTATAATATTATTTTATATGACATTATGGGTTTTATGGGAAGTGTGGGATTGCACAAACCCCCCACATTCAGGAATAAAAGAATTTTTAAATTTCTATTGAGGTAAAGGAATGTTTTAGAAACACACTTTTATAAAACTGCATTCAAGAACCTTGACAAAGGTATCGACTGTGGTTTGGTAACACCCTTCCGAGTCATAAAATGAAATTTTACAGGAGAAGGTAAAAATATATACAAAGACAAAAATTTCAAATTATGGAGAAAGGGAAGATCAAAATTACATATAAATTTTATTTAATTGATCAAATTTCATAATTACATATATAGAAGATTGGAGTCGAATTCAGACTTAAAAGAGATAACACTTTCATTGATAGAATAAAGGACAAACAAAATATATGATCTAAAGTTCTCACTTCTAGACCATGGAAGGCATAATAAGGAGACTCAAGCACGTGAATTTAAAAAAAATGAGAAGGAACCGAAGAAGTCTCATACAAATAAGTAGGTTTTTTTTTTTTTTTGAAAATTGGGGTGTTGTTGACATCACTGTTTTGATGGGATAGTTCTTTGTATTGAGGCAGAGTAGGTGCAATTCCTTTTATAATAAGGAACTCCAGTGAAAACTAGTATGACTTAAATATATATAATCAATATCCGCTGATTCTGAAAAAACAAATTTTATTACTTAGAATTTTATGAATAGTCGTTTAAAAACGAACAAAACACCATAACATTAAAATACAACATTTAGTGGATGCGACTGAATCAGCTGATCCTAACGTCATAATATATATATATTTCAATAGATCTCATAGTCAAAACTACAAGTGCACGCTATTGTCAACAACTGCTGAGCTCTGTTAAATTTATAAAAATTGCAGTAAAAAGTAATCAAACCTATATATTTAAGTGATCAAACGATAAAGACTTTAAAAATCCACAATCTACGTGATTAATAAGTTAAATTCTGCATTGCATTCCATTAAAAGTGTACGAATTTAAATAATACGGAACTGTCAAAATTAATTGTTTTCAAGATTACGTTCAAACTACATCAAAAGTGCTCAATTTTGTTTTTTGCTAAGGACGGGTTGTTTCGGAGAATTTGAACAATTCATCAAATTTCAACGTTCATTTTCGGGTTCTGTGAAAGTCCTATTCAAGTTCTGTTACTATATCATTGTAGGCTAGTTGCTTGACAAAACTGAAATAAAAACAGAACTTGAAAAAATCTCTCACAGAGCTTGAAAATGAACGTTGAAATTTGATGAATTGTTCAAATTCTCCGAAACAACCCGTCCTAAGTGTAACAGTGTTAAATCACCCAGTTTTTTCTTTTTTTTAAAGTTTTAAATCCAATTCTATTAATATAAAAGTAAAACTATCAAATATTGAAAGTGAAAGATTTAGCAAAAACAGCACTGTCATCTCTCAAGCTGAATTACAATATATGAAGATCTATTATCTCGCCTACTCATAACTCGGAAGTGGTTCAGTGGATAAATCGGTCACGCTGAAAGTTATATCAACGGCGTACGTTCGAGCCCCAACCAAACCAACTAAAAATTTTATATTTTATTTTTATTTTATTTAATCTCTAACGCACGACTGTTAAGTTGCGGGGCGCGTTCAAGGCCCAGAGAATCCATCGAAAATTGAATAAATTAAAAATATTAAAAATCTTCTAACTATGCCTAACTGCTTAGCATGTCCCGAATCGACGGGAACTACATTTGTATGCCTAGTATGTAAAGGAACATACCATCTTCTCTGCGGTGGAATCACAGAAACCGCTTATCGACGACTGACAATGGAACGGCGCACTCAAATTAAATGCAAGAAGTGCGCAACCGTAGCGGTTGGCACTTCTTCCCAGGCGCAGTCACCGGTTTACGATATCAGTTGTGATAAACCCATTGGATCGGAGAACAGCGAAATCCTGAAAAGTCAAAATGCAATCATCTTACAAAATAATAAAATACTGGATACAATAACCTTCATGAGCAAGCAGTATGAAGATATTCTCCTCCGCGTGCGGGAGTTAGAAGATAAAAATATGGTGTTAACAAAACAAAATTCCTCTTTAGAATCCCGAATTGACCTACTAGAAGGCCAGCTTGAAAATGTCGAAAGGTCGGCAAGAGCCAAAAATATAGAGGTGAGGGGAATACCCGAAATAAAGGGAGAAAGTTTGAAAAATATATTCCACAATATATGCCAAACCATTCAATCAAAAGTAAATACTTCAAACATTGAAGCGTCCTACAGGACACAAAAACACAAAAATGGACCTATTGTTTTTAAACTGACCTCGAATCGCGATCGAGAACAATTACTATCGGATATAAAAGCCTTCCACAAACAAGCATCCAGTCCCGAGGAGAAGCTCAACACTCTGAACTTAGGGATTGCCGGACCAAGCTCACCAGTCTACGTTGCGGAACACCTGACATTTCGTGCTAACCACTTGTGGTACCTGGCCCGCAAAGCTACAAAGGAAAATTTTTTTAAGTATTCGTGGATCAAATCAGGGCAGATCTACGTACGTAGAGATATCGGAACACCTGCAATTCGTGTTTCTAATGCGGAGACACTGGCACTACTGTCACCAAATTCATCACAATTATAGTTCTAAAATTATCATGTGTAAAACTTTTATTGTATCGTATTATTATTTTTTTATTGTACTTGTTTTGAGGTATCACATATATTGTACTAGTGTCAGAATCAAGAATCCGGTAAAAGATACTATTCCTATTTCTATTGCTTTGAAACATCAACATTATTTTCTAACATTGCCAACAGTAAAAACTCTACATACAACTTGTTTTCTAAATTGCTCGCCAAGTTTTGTTCAGCTTCTAGTCTTCATCCAAAGTTTAGCTACCAACACCCTACACCAATTTAAAAAATGGAAGATAATATAAATAATATTTTAGACAATTTGTCGCAGATTCCTTGTATCGAAACAAGTAGTTCTGTAGAAGTTCAAAAAACCCTAAATAAATCCAACCTAAAAATATTTTCCATGAATATCAGAAGCATGAACAAAAATTTCAATGAACTAATGATACTACTTACAGAACTTGACTCAGACTTTGACTTGATTATTCTGAGTGAATGCTGGATCAGAGATAACTATATTCCTAAAAACATAAAAAACTATAATCAATACAGTACTCAGAATAACCAATTACAAAATGATGGCGTTATTATATACATAAAAAATCATATACAATACTCTATAAAGGAAATCACAATAACTCACTCAAATTGTCTTAAACTTGAAATAGAAAATAGCGTTACTGTTCTAACTATATACCGATCACCGAGCACTTCCAATATAACACCATTTTTAAACTCGCTTAATCAGTTTCTGGCATGTATTAGAGATCATGAAAATGTTCTAATTATTGGTGACCTCAATATTAATATTATAAATACAATGCATCCCCAAGCAAACGACTACATAAATTTATTAACTCTTCAAGGATTTATCCCAGCTATTACAGCCCCTACTCGTGTCTCAGAGTTATCCGCCAGTTGCATAGACCACGTCTTTGTCAAATGTAAGCTAAATATCAAATCTCTCATATATCAGTGCACTGTGACAGATCACTACGCTACTATCACCTCCATTTCTCATAAAATTCAAAAATTACCAGCATCCACTATACAACTAAAGAAAATTTCTTATGACACTCTCTTCAAACTGGTTTCCAATGAAAACTGGTCGAATTTCTACAAAATTAGCGATCCAAACTTAGCGTGTGAATCTCTCATCAACATCCTACATAAGCATCTGAAAAATGCCACATCCCACACACACAACAATCAAAGTAGTCGTACAATTAAACTAAAACCTTGGATAACTACTGGTATTTTACACTGTATCCGCAAACGTGATAAACTTCATAAATATTGTAAAAATAACCCCACTGATTACGAATCTCTCTTATTTTATAAAAGATACAGAAATGCCTGTAAAAAAATAACCTGTACGGCCAGAGAAGATTATTATAGGAAACAGATAGAGGAAGCTGCGAATGATAATAAAAAAATCTGGAACATTGTCAAAGAAATATGCTACACCGACAAAATTACCACACCCATAAATAAAATAACCATCACAAATAAAACACTAAATGCAACCGAAAATTCAGAAACAATCGCAAATCACTTCAACCAATCCTTCTCTACAATCGGATCGGATCTAGCAAATAATATTTTAAAAAGAAATAGCAAGTCTGAAAATAATCTTGCAAATACTATCTTTCTCGATAATCTGAGCTATGACCCTTTCAATCTCACACTAACAACAGAACAAGAAATCACTGAAATCATCAATTCACTCAAAAATACACACTCCACGGGAGTTGACAATATATCCACTAAACTAATTAAACACCTTAAACCAATCATTGCTAAGCCCCTTGTATACATCACAAATCTAAGTTTTCGAACTGGCCTTTTCCCAAACACTCTAAAACATTCAACAATTATTCCTATCTTTAAATCAGGGGACAGATCAATCGTCAATAACTATAGACCAATATCTCTACTGAGTCCAATCTCTAAAATAATCGAAAAAACAGTAAAACAAAGGCTCTACAAGTTTCTCGAAGAAAATAAAATCCTGTCAAAAAACCAATACGGCTTCCGCAAAGGTCTTAGTGCATCAGATGCAATTGCAGCTTTTACTAAATTAATTTCTGATAACCTCGATAAAAGTCGCAAGCCCCTCGCTGTATTCTTGGATCTGGCTAAAGCCTTTGACACTGTATCTCACCACATACTTTTGAAAAAACTCTCACAGATAGGAATAAAAGGTGTTCCTCTTAAATGGTTTGAGAGCTATCTAACAAATAGGTCCCAGTCAACTATTATTAACTCCGCTAAAGAGTATAGAAGTACAAGTTTGCCAATCACATATGGCGTGCCCCAAGGCAGTGTGTTGGGCCCACTTCTGTTTCTAATATACATTAACTCGTTATGCAATTTGGATACTGGTGGCACTATAATATCTTTTGCCGATGATACGGTTATAATATTTGCAGATGAAAATTTGAATTCAACATTTGAAAAAGCAAATCATGGTATAAATGAAATAAAACACTGGTTAGATTCCAACCTCCTCACTCTAAATATTGAGAAAACTAAATACTTACTTTTTTCCATACGCAAACCTAGTCTCCCTCAAAACTATCATAAACTTACCATACATTCATGTTCACAGAAATTCAACATGGCTACATCACCTCACAAAAATTGTTCATGCGATAACCTTATAATATCAAACGAAATTAAGTACTTGGGGGTCATTATAGACAATCAACTGCGATGGGAGGCCCATATAAATTCTACAACAAAAAGGCTTCGCAAATTATGCTACATTTTCTACTCTCTCAGATCTATCCTTAACCTACAAACACTAAGATGTGTATACTTTGCACTTTTTCAATCAATTACTACATATGGTATAGTGGGATGGGGAGGTTGTGCAAAAACGATTCTTCATCCCATGGTTTTAATTCAAAAACTGTTACTAAGGATAATATTCAAATGTAAGCCAACAAACCCATCAGAACCACTTTTTAGAAAACTCAGAATATTAGATATTCGACAATTATATGTTAAGACCATTCTCATATACATACGGAAAAATGACTTGGTGAATAAAACACAACAAAAAATTAACACCCGTTACTCGTCACACCTAAATTGTAAAATTCCCCAAACGAAAACAGCTTTCGCCCAGCGGCAGTTTTCTTATATTGCTCCCAAAATATTCAACTCGCTGAGTATTGATATCAGAAAATCAAAAACTCACAATTTGTATGTCATAAGTGTTCAAAATTGGTTATTTATAAAGGGAAGGAACTTTTTCAAGGAATGCCTGCCATCATTAAATTAAATTAAGCTCATTTTCTTTTCTTTATTAGTCATTTTTGTTTTTTCATTCAATTCTGTAAAGAAAAAAGTTTAATAATTAATTAATTAATCTTTATTTTCATTATTTCAATAAGTTCATTTTCATAATTTCTACTTTATTTTCATTATTTTAACAAGTAAAGTAACCTATTTATTTGCTAACACAATCGTGTTCATTTTATCTCATTAATATCAACAGTTTAAAATACGGTTGATGTACACTTGAGCAATCTACTGAACTGGGAACCAGTAAAAGTGTCACCTATTATACACATACATTGCATGTAAAAAAAAAATACTTAGATTAACAAGTTATCAAATATTACATTTATATAATTATATAAACCTATGTATATAAATTTCGACTACCATAATACGGGCGTGTGTCTAGTGTGGTAGTCGAAAAGCATGTAAAAACTGTACACATTAATATTTCATGAATAAAAAAAAAAAAAAATAAAAAAAAAAAAAATATATGATCTACAATGTATTTTTCTTTCGTAATAATGCAAGTTTTTAAACACCGGTAAATTGTTTTGCATTTTTGCACTTTGGTTCAATACAATAACATTAGTGACGAAGTGTTAACATTTTACCTAGTGTTTCGATGTTAAAAGCGAGTAATCTTAAGAACAAAAAACGCATAAGACTAAAATTTTATTTTTAGTTATCATTAAAACTGACTTTAATGATTAAAATATAAGTACTTGTATTTAGGTGAGAAGGTAATCATGAAAAAAAAAATTACTTTCCTTCCTTCATTTCCTTATTATGAGATTTTCGAGGGTTGAGTAATTTTACGGTTTTCTCGAAATAACTTCTGATTTAGTTTTTAGTATTAAATAAAATTCAGTATTGCCATATTGTATTTTTTTAAGACTATTCGATATAAAACCACTGAAAAGTAACCTACTCAAAAAATGTGGCTTGAAATGTTTTATCTAAACACAGACGGTGTAGTTTTAGTTATAAGTAAAAATTAACTTGAAAGGGTCATTCTCAAACTAATTATTTCTAACATTACACGTATATGTTTGTTTTATATGTTAAGCATGTAGAACAATTCACAAAAATCACACCTTTAGCGTGATCCAAGAAGGCATCAGTCATTTTCCTAGCGCGTAGCAAATTCTGTTACAATATTTACCCAGTGAAACGTGTCCGACAAATTGGTATCTCCACCCTCTACCCTTTGCGCTGTGCTGCCTTGACGATAGCACCTACCCTCTGCCTGTCTGATGTGGGATGTAAACAAGCTACCCCACTTTATACAGGAGGTCGCAGCTTACACAAGAGAATATTTCAATTTTATAAAAAACATCTTGATTCTGTTATATACATGTTTAATAAAGCATGACTTATTTAAAACAGAGCAAAAATCTCTCGACAGTAGCGTTTAAAGAAACACTGTGGATTTTTTTAATGCCTATAACATGTTAAATGTTAACTAGATTTTTTAATTTTCGAAGAATGCGTAGCATAATTATTTTAAAATGGCTATTAAAGAATGCGATTTATCATAATTTTACAGACGACTTTGACAAGGCAAATTTTAAGTTAATGATACTTGGGATTCATTTCTTTGCAAATATAATTATGAAATAAAAAAAAAAAAGTGGGTGTGTCAAGCCTACGCAAGACAGAAGTGAAACTTCTAGTATTCCTCTCTACACGTATATTTACACGGCATTTTAAACATATTTTTTAAAGTTTATAACAACTTCCTCGACAGTAAACAATATTTATATACTGGAATACGAATGGAACGGCAAAGCGCGCGACGCGAGCGCTCTCGACGGACGACTAAACCAGACTGAACGGCGGACGGACGATACAGGAAAGCCCTGTCCACGTCTGTACCACAGCTAAGGCATGCGCCAAACAAAATTATACTACCGAGTAAAAAAGTACTTAAATAAAACACATAAAAACTTTTATGCGCATGCTAATGATTTGTTGCTTTTACTGAAAACAGTGAACGGTGAACGGTGAGCGGTGGTGGGGGTACCCGCATTTTCGTGTCGATCCTGACTCGGTTTTACTCCGTCCCCGAATTACGCGCCTAAAGAAGTTTCACTTCAAAAACATTTTTATGGGCTTAAACTTAAAGTAAAAATGACCAATATTGTGTAAAAAGGACTAGTAATTCTTAAGCAGATTTTATTTCCGAGGACGAAATAGTGATATAACAATGTTTTTGAGTTGCCTGCGTACTGTCAGATTGATTTATTGACAAATTACTGAAATGGAGACGGTCACAGCGCCTCCCGCGCTTTTCGCAACTTGGTTTGCTCCCATTTCCCTGACTGGCTGGTCAATTTGAATGTATTTCACATTTTTCTAAATATAAAATATTGTTAAGTTGTCTCTCGACGTGGAAAGGATGTATGTCACTCACTCACATCACTCCTGGAGACACTGATCACTAGATTCCTACCAACCTTCTAAACTTCTTCTCTTTAAAAAAGCCTTATACACAGCCTCCCCACAGATGACAAAGGCCCTGAGGGAAATTATTTTCCTCGGGACCTCCTGCTTAGGATTAATGTTAAAAAAAATGGGGATGTCATAGAGAAACTGGCTCGCAGACGCTTGAGAGCAATTGAGACGCTTGTGTGGTATTCATATAAACATTTTTTTTCTCATCAACGCAAATTGGTTAACATTAATAAAAGTAACTTTTAGAAAAATCAATCAATTACTTTGTTGCGTCATTTTAAATTTAAGTATTTGTCAATACATATTTCTCTATTCTCACATGTCTTAGTTTTTATCCTCATTAAGAAACCTTTAGTTTTGAAACATGTTGATAATTTTAAAAAGTGGTTTGAATAAAGTTGGTTGTTTTCATTTGATAAAAAGAAGATTCCACAACCCATTCGTAATATTTTCAGTATTCTTTTTTTCTCCATACTTGAAAGTTTCCCGTATGGAAGCTCGTTAAACCAGTCAATTACGCAGTTTGTGCGAAGTCTGCTATTTTTCCCCTTTTTAATACTAAATATAAAACATCATTTAAATTTGAAATGCTTTGACAGAATTTCCGGAAAAAGTATAGGTGATTCTAAATGATAACACATATAAAAAAGGTAATTAACCTGTTTTAATTGGTCGGCAAGCTTGTCTATAGGTCTAAAGCTTCTGGTTCCCACCTAGGTATTGCGGATTCAATTATCTGTTAGCCAAGTAAAAAAATAACAACAAATGTAAAATGTGATTCCTTGTTTTATTTCTACATTGAATCTTTACGTTAGTCCACAAGAATTTTTATAGCGAAGTTCTGTTTTAACTCGACAATTTTACGTACATCTGTCTGAAATTTTTTTGTACGTTCCGTTTCCGTTTCAAGATGGTGCTGCCTTTTTGACCAGCATGAGCGTGGATCCTCCTACGAGCTGTCAAATCGAATAATCAAAATCATGCTACTAACCTGCCTGAATAAAGTTTAAAAGTACCTATTACAGATTTAATGATTTTTGAGGAAATTTTTGGGTTCGATTTATAAAATTATGATCAAAGAACTAGTTAAATTTCAATGGAAAACAAATTTGCGTACTATGTAATTTATAGGAGTATTTTGAAAAGCCTTTGTCTGAACTATATTAGACAATGTGTACGTATAAATCTATCCTAGTTAAACATTTTCTTGCCTCAGGCCATGAAGGTAGGATTTAGCGTTCAGCGTTCGGGGTAAACACGAAGGGTATGTTTTGTGATAATAATGTCAGCATTTCACACTTGCAAGTAGTTAATAGACAGACTTCTGGGGACGATGGGTTCACAAATTAGGGGTTGCTTTGTTGATGTTTCGAAAACAGGTGACGGAATACGATTGTTTCGAAAATGTTATTGTTTGTGTCTGCTGTTTTGATATTAAGTACGAAACAATATACAGAAATTAGCATGATTATGGGTACGAATTTTCACACACTTCTTAGTGTCAGGCATAGACATATGAATATTAGTAGACCTGCCCTAAGTGATTAAAAGCGTATTATCCCCACTCCCCATACCGGTTCCATTGAGCCGGCTGGGCTCGCGTACGGCCTCAAGTGATATTTGAAAACGTGACGTCATCATTCTTGTGCGAACTATGGTCGAGGCATCATCGGTTCATTTTACGAAATAACACGGCAAAATGTTTACTTGTACTATGAAAACTGGTAAAAATAGATGCGAAAAAAGAGAATAAACCCAATTGTCGTATTACATTCCATATATAAGCATTATTTTATTTTATTTTAAGCATATTCACATCGTATAATATGAATCAGTTGTTACTATCACATCGAGAAACGTCTGGACGCGAAACACAAAGCTGGTTGGTTGCTGGGAAGTAAATTATGAACATTTATAAAAGTGTCTTAACTAAATACTCTGAAACTAACTACGACTGTGAATATAGAAGCTGCCTTACTTTGCCGAATTTGGACTTCGCAAATTTGTTCATAACGTGGCGAGTAATTTGCGCTCCCATGTAAAAATGTCTATTCATTCAAAGCAGATTTTACTTTTAAGAAGTAAATGGTGATATTATAATGCGAGATGTCTATTTACTGTCAGATTGATTTATTGACGAATCACAGTCATCTTCACTCCCTTCGTTCTTCAACAGTTGATTTTACCCCTCGCCTTTATCTTCTCGTCTATTAATTCCTATGTCTGTGGTGTCAGGTCTACAATATTTTACACGTGGTGTAGAATGTATTACCTGCTATTTTACCGTATTCTTTTTGATAATGTATCTTTTTATTTATTTATTTATTGTTTTATGTTAGTTTTTCAGAAGTATTACTATTAACATAAGTATGAACGATATAAGCAGGTACAATACGAGTCATCATAGAGAGTTCTGTTTTACAAAGGAATTAAATAATTGTATGTAATAACACCAGTACAAAATAAGTACTCAGGGTAGTAGTTACAGAGCAATGCATAATAACATTTTTGATATTTACGTCACGGATAATGTAAATTCAATTTTTGCAGAGCAATTTCGTATATAGCATAATTATTTTTTTGGCAAACAGTTTGATGTGATAGATAACTAACTCATTAACTAACCATCACGCCATTTCTCCGCAGGGGAAGGCAGAGAGGACGGACCGCCAAACAACTTGGTCTTGGCACATACCTCATTACCTCATTCACACTCTTCTATTATTGACATGACTCTTGATATGGCCCGACTCAAGTATCTGATTCACTTGATCGTGCCATGTCTTCCTCGGGCGTCCCCGACTTCTGCTACCTTTCAAATTTGCGTCATATATTCTCCTTGTACTCCTTTCTACATACCCAAACCATCTAAGCGTTCCTTTCTTAATCTTACTCATTACTTACATCAGCCTTGCATTCTTTACGGATCCCCATATTTCTCACACGATTTTACATGGTTTTACCACACATACAACTCAGGCATATCATTTCTACAGCATTCCTCCAGTTGCATGCCTCACTTACTTATCATACATCAGGGTAGGTACCAGCACTCCATTGTGGACTGCTAGTTTCGCTTCTTTGTACATTTTTTTGCTAGCGCCAAATGCGTTTACAATAATAGGTACATGATGTCTTATTTTATTATTCCTACCTACACCTACACAAAAATGGTTATTTAAAGAGTAATCATTTTTAGAAAAATCACTAAATAACACTATTCAACTTTCCTATGTGTGCTAGAACATCTGTTCTGCCATGTGGTGTTTTGAACAAGTCGTCGCGACGACTACGACTGAAGTTTTAAGACATGAGTTGTGTTATTATTTTACTCCGCTTCAAGAGTATTTTGTGAGGATGAAGAGAGATGGGAGCTGTAGAATATGTGGAATAGGAAGGTCGGGAAGTTACTAGCAATTAATAATTTGTCACCAAGTACAGCTAAAGACATTTCAAGCAACGTTTCACCAGGGCGTAAATACTATTTTGATACTTAAACGTTTTTTGGAATTTCAAGTAGATTGAGCTAGGCTAGGTTAGGTTAGGTTAAGTTTCGTGATGCCAAAATAAATTTGTGGGATAGTAAAGATATATATAAAAATAACATTAAAAATACCAACGTTTCAAATAAATTGATTCAGTAAACTTTGCATGGGTACATAATTTTAATTAAACAGTTGAATAAAAACTGTTAATTTTACTATGTTTGATGACTAAATTTGCAGTCCATTAAAATTATGACCACCTTTTGATACACTGCAGTAGTATACAACTTGTATAGCAAGCTTTTTGGAAGTTTTTAACAAATATCGTTTCTGTCTGTGAAAAAAAGGTATTTCACCAATTTTATTGAATTGCAACAAATAATCTTTTACATTAAACGAACGTTTTTTAATCGTCGAATAAAATGAATTTGATAGACTTGATATATCTGTTTAAAATCTCAAATGGTGCATTTAATTGTCCAGAACTGTTTGCATTGATAAACGTAATGCTACTAGAATTCAGGATTTATTTCAGTGCAGAATTTCTTGGACTAACTACCACATGTATTTCTCACTGCCCTGAATACTAATAGAGGGAAATAAGTCAGTGGACAAAGCAGTTCAGTAATATAGAATACTGTATGGTTTTACTATTCCTATGTAAAACAACTTAAAACTGCGTAAATAAATGTTACATTTGATTTGTACAAAATTTACAAAATTAACAATATTTACAAAATTTACAAAATTTACAAAAATTACAAAATTTACAAAAATTACAAAATTTACAAAAATTACAAAATTTACAAAATTTAAAAATTAACAAAATTTACAAAATTAACAAAATTTACATAATTTACAAAATTTACAAAATTTACAAAATTTACAAAATTAAAATGATGCCACACAGTCAATTTGCAATTATTGAAGATGTTGTATATTTATTGATGCACAAACAGGAAGGTGAATTTACACGTGTTTACGTATTAACATAGCTTTTCATCATAGAGGCGGCAGTTGTTAATTACATAGTCCTTGGCTTTACCACCCTCTCGAAGGTACTTAAAACCCTCCCCCATGCAAACATCACCCAGTTCTTCTCAGTTGCGGTCCCATTACCATTTTTTTCCAACGGCCCCGCGTTAAGTCAGAATCCCTGTTTCCAAGCAGTTAAGGAGGGGTCCTTTTCATGGTCCATTAAGCGGCGAGGGGGTGGTAAAGGGGTGGTAAAGTGGTGGGAATGGGAGAGACTCGGTTGGAAACGGGCTGACCCTCGTGGGGCGGTTTAATCAGGGGTGGTTAACCGAAACCCGCGTTTCTTTTAACGATGCTGCGGCTGTAAAGCAGCGGTTCGCGACAAACAAATAAATTTAATAAAAATCTGGGAAAAAATTAAATGAAAACATATAAATGGTTTTCTCGTTGTGTGTGTTAAGTTAACAATGAAACAATCACACGATGATTTCAAATATCTGCACGGGAAAAAAATGGGTACTGTTAATTTACTAAGAATCTCGTAAAATTATTAGAAATCTAGTTAAAAACGATACTGGTTCCAACATCGTGATAATATGTTAGAATCTTACTAAAAGTTTATCAGGAATTTTACGTATTATATCAATATAACAATCTCGACGACATCTAGTGAAAAATTAAGTATTTGACAATGCATTTCCTACAAACATAAAGTTGGTTGTTTTTAGGTGAAAAAAATTAAGTAATTGTTGAATAAAATATCATTATTTATTGAATTATTTGGGGTTTAAAAATAAGCCGACGTAGCACAGTGGTTCCGTGCAACTGACCGGCAATCAGAAGGTGCGGGTTCAATTCCCGTGAGTGGCATTTAATTTTTCTCGGAACATTTTTTCAAGTTATATTTGTATTTCAGGCTAATAAATATTGCTTATAATAATTTGAATATCAGGTGATTTTATTCGTTAAATGCCTGCAGTCCCGTTTTTAACCAGATTACCAAAAATTTAATAAAAAGTTCTCGCTTAAATCGATGGAAGAGGGAAGATTTTTATAAAAATATCTTTTTTTATATGACTTTATCTTTTTTAAATAAATACCTGAGCCTTGAGTAGAATTGTACCTTAACATCAACTAAATAATGACTTGTTTAGTCAGATTTAGCGAAAAGTTACCTCGCGCAAAAATGAATGCTTCTTCTTGAATGCTCCTGTTCGAGGAACGAACGAGGGTTGGGATAGCCGTATTTTAAAGGGCTTTTCCACACAGATAAAGCATGGATAACGCCTATGGCTTATGACAGGCGAATGCGATAACACAATTTGTAAGGTTAATTCACAGTCAGCTTACCGGGTGGCGAACGAAGTCTGCATCTCGAGAATCATCTGTCAACACTGGAACGGTGATCGTTGTACGGTAGCACTCGTTATGTTGAATTGGATTGCGATAAATGCGATAAAATACGTTTAAGGGATTATTCCGATAAATAACCGGCGATAGTACACACTTTGGTTTTGACAAGATGAACGTTTCGATGCGATTGTACGGCTCACGGCACTCCGCGATTATAGCTGACGTGTGTGAGTTCAAACTGTACAGTTCAAAATCTGTCCATACTATTGATCAGCACACGGCTTGTCAAAAGCAAATCGGCGTGACGGAACAGTCTCCTATTGAAAACATATCAAAAATTTCATCTGAATTCATAAGATTTGCACTAACAAATTCGTACTTAAGTATTTTTCAAGTACATACGTAGGTAATTTAAAACGTATCTGCTTAATTAAGAACCCTTTAATATTAATATAACATGTAAAAAAAAAAAAATTAATGTTGAAAACCTCAAAGTCAAAGTTAGCCATCTACATAGAAAAAAATGCTTGCTTGAATAATAAACTTTATGCAGCAGATTTTCGAAACCGGAAACGGCACGCACAAACAAATTTACAAGCAGATAGAATGTCAAAGTTAAAATAAGACGTCGCAACACTCAATTAATACTAAATAGATTAGAAATATAATTGTTATAATAACTGATTTTCTTCATTATGCCATAAGAAAGTTTTGAGGACTGCTGTGTGGTAATTTTGAGGACACAGGGGTTGCTGTTTGGGTAAACAACCCCAGCCCCGGGGAACGCTCTTCCTGCTCCGGGTGCAAAGTACTTCCCCACCACCCTGTGCCTCTGACCTTGGGACAGGATCAGGTAGCAGCTACAGGGTAGTCAGTAGTCACGGGGAACAGTACATACGTAAATAAATTATAGAAAATTAAATACAGGGTTTTCCAATATGAGGTATTATTTTGAATAGCCCGCTATTTAGGTAGATATTACTTTTGAAGCTGTCATTTTTTGACATTTGACAAGTAAAAACTACGCCATTAATAAAAATGGAATATTACACGCTTCAACAACGCATTGAAATTATTAAAATTCACTTGAGTTAATCAAATATAAATCATGTTGAGTGATGAGGCCCATTTCCACCTCGGTGGCTTCGTCAACAAGGAAAAATTTTCGCATCTGGAGTTCGGAAAACACAAGAGTTATTGTTGAAAAGCCTCTCTATCCTCAACGTGTGACTGTTTGGTGCGGTTTATGGTCCGGCGGAGTCATTGGATCTTACTTTTTCGAAAATGAGGCTGGAGCAACAGTTACGGTGAATGGATTGCGCTATCGAGAGATGATTGATGATTTTTTATGGCCGAAATTGGATAATATTGATCTGGAAAACGTTTACTTTCAACAAGATGGCGCTACGTGCCACACGAGCAACGAAACCATTGATCTTTTACGATTGAATATCAAAATAACACCTCTTATTGGAAAACCCTGTATATTGAACTAAATACTATGACAATATCCATTTTAAAAGAAATTATAGTAAACTATGTGACGTGGACCCGGCGTTGGTCGGGGACTTATAAATGGTTTGATTTAAAGTTTTAAGGTTGTTACGGTGAGGCCTTTTTAAGAAATACGATTTCGTAGTACATTATTTTTCATCATAAGGTTTAGCCAGCTTTAGCAATGTAAGCGCCCGAAAATATTTTTTTTACGATTTGATTACAAAAGATCAACTTTTCTGTACTTAAAATTCTCTAAATGATAGTGAATCATCAAAATCCGGTGCGTATTTTAGAAGAACCAAAGAAGCGCACAAACAGACTAGTAATTATTTTATACTATTTAGATATTGATTTATATGGCGATGTTTGACTGCCGAAATTCCTGTTTTAATTCAACCTACCTGCATTACGCCTGCCTGTAAATTTGTTTATATGTTCCGTTTCCGTTTCAAGATGGTGGCCGTTTGGTTTAATAAAGATTAGTTTTTTAAATGTGAAATCGTAGTGTTTATTTGGAATATCTAATTTGTATTTTTTTCGATATTAAGGTAGCTATCTGCCTGAAGAAAGTTTGAAAACTAGCCGTCACTAGACGCCAGGCAAATGTGAAACATGAAAGTTGATTTTTATTTATAAAACAATTATTATTATTATTAAATTATACACAAATAAATATATAACCAATTACAAATTCTTCATCTATTAGAATAGGTCCATTGCCAATTTTAGTGAGAATTGAAGCAAGTATACCGCACAGAGTTTTGGCGGCCGGACGGAAAAAGCCGAAGAGTCACGAGGCTGGCCGAATAAAACTAGAAAGAAAATCCAAATATTTTTCACACAAAAATAGAATTGTCATCGAGATAACGGCCTTCTTTTGGAAATAATGGTATAATTTATTATTTTAAATGAAGTAATATTGTACTTACAAATTACTAAAGATTTCAGGAAAAATTTTGCTGTTGATTTATTAACATTAGTATATTAATTACTAACATTAGAATGTTAATTATTAACATTAGAATATTAATTAATAACATTAGAATATTAATTATTAACATTAGAATATTAATTATTAACATTAGAGTATTAATTATTAGCATTAGAATATTAATTATCAACATTAGAATATTAATTATTAACATTAGAATATTAATCATTAACATTAGAATATTAATTATTAACATTAGAATATGAATGATTTCGACTACAGGAAGTCATACCACATTTTTCACAATATTTTTTGACGTTGATTTAAAAAATGATCACTTTGATCTTGACTCTTTAAAAGTTACATTTTTTTACCTTCTTGGTGTTTTCAATTAAAGGCATTTAAATTATCTTCCTTTACTTTTGTCTGCACTTTCTCGACGAACTGTATCACGTGGGAACAAAACTTCGGTTTTCCCAGACAAGATTATTAAAACTTGGGATGTTTCTTGGTGTCAAGACGGTAGAGTCAAATATGTTTCGTAAATAAGAAATTTTAAATTTAATTTGAGATCCACGCTTCCAATTTTATTATTTTTACTACTGCCTCCTCTAGCAAGCCGGAGGTAAAACCTCTAGGTACATTAGCAAGGAGGAAGCGGGTTCAGATCGTAGGATGCGCAAATAAATTTGAGAAGATTAATTTGTGTTATTTGACAATTTACTAATTTTGAAAATAATATACATAGTATATTTGCGGCACGTTTATATTCTTATTATCGCCCTGATGTAAGAGAAAACCATTCTTAATTGAAACGTGGCACGTTGCTTGAAATGGCTTTCGTCGTGTTTGGCGCACGCAAAAAATTATTAATGCTAATTTATTAAAAATCTATTTAAATTATAGGTAATCCTGTTAAGAACGGGACTGCAATCTACTTCCTAATAAATTCATTATATAAATTCTTAAAAACATATCATGAAGAAATGCAAAAATGATTTTTATGAACACGTGTTCGGAAATCGTGACAAAACATTGTTTATTTACTTTAATTTTATCAGGATACCTATCAATTCAATCAATTGGCAATTAATGGCCTACAATCCCGTTTTTTACAGGAATACGAATAATTTGAAGATAATATGAATATATAGAAATACGAATAACAGGATATATTTTTTTGTGAAAAATATTATTATTTTTATTATTAAATGTGTGATAAAACTATTTATTATTTGTATGAAAAATGTGGAGATCCGCAAAGAATACATGGCTGATGTAGGGGTAATGAGCAAGATTAAAAAAGGGACGCTTAGATGCTTTGGGCGTGTAGAGCGAATGGACGAAGAACTGAGAATACATGATGCGAATATGACTGGCACGATCAAGTGAATCAGATATTTTGGTAGGGCCATGCCAAGATTCGGAATAACATAAGAGTATGTATGAGACGAAATTTGAATTTGAATAAAGCAAGGAGTGCGTCCGTCCTCTCTGATAACCCATACGAGGAAACGGCGTGATGAATTAGTTAAGTTAGTTAGTTAGTTAAGTTAGTTAGTTAGTTAAGTTAGTTAGTTAGTTAAGTTAGTTAGTTAGTTAAGTTAGTTAGTTAAGTTAGTTAGTTAGTTAAGTTAGTTAGTTAAGTTAGTTAGTTAAGTTAGTTAGTTAAGTTAGTTAGTTAAGTTAGTTAGTTAGTTAAGTTAGTTCTTTGAGTTAGTTAGTTGAGTTAGTTAGTTGAGTTAGTTAGTTGAGTTAGTTAGTTAAGTTAGTTAGTTACGTTAGTTAGTTAAGTTAGTTAGTTAGTTAAGTTAGTTAGTTGAGTTACTTAGTTATGTTAGTTAGTTGAGTTACTTAGTTAAGTTAGTTAGTTAAGTTAGTTAGTTAGTTAAGTTAGTTAGTTAGTTAAATTAGTTAGTTAGTTAAGTTAGTTAGTCGAGTTAGTTAGTTAAGTGAGTTAGTTAAGTTAGTTAGTTAAGTTAGTTAGTTAAGTAAGTTAGTTAAGTTAGTTAGTTAAGTTAGTTAGTCAAGTTAGTTAGTTAAGTTAGTTAGTCGAGTTAGTTAGTCAAGTTAGTTAGTTAAGTTAGTTAGTTAAGTTAGTTATTAAGTTAGTTAGAGTTAGTTAGTTAAGTTAGTTAGTTAAGTTAGTTAGTAAAGTTAGTTAGTTAAGTTAGTTAGTTAAGTTAGTTAGTTAAATTAGTTAAGTTAGTTAGTCGAGTTAGTTAGTTAAGTGAGTTAGTTAAGTTAGTTAGTTAAGTTAGTTAGTTAAGTAAGTTAGTTAAGTTAGTTAGTTAAGTTAGTTAGTCAAGTTAGTTAGTTAAGTTAGTTAGTCGAGTTAGTTAGTCAAGTTAGTTAGTTAAGTTAGTTAGTTAAGTTAGTTATTAAGTTAGTTAGAGTTAGTTAGTTAAGTTAGTTAGTTAAGTTAGTTAGTTAAGTTAGTTAGTTAAGTTAGTTAGTTAAGTTAGTTAGTTAAGTTAGTTAGTTAAGTTAGTTAGTTAAGTTAGTTAGTTAAGTTAGTTAAGTTAGTTAGTTAAGTTAGTTAGTTAAGTTAGTTAGTTAAGTTAGTTAGTTAAGTTAGTTAGTTAAGTTAGTTAGTTAAGTTAGTTAGTTAAGTTAGTTAGTTAAGTTAGTTAGTTACTTAGCTTACATGACGTCCTAATTCAATTCAAAATGCTAACCCATATAAAAAACTTAATGAACCTGTCAATTCACTTTAATAATAATAATACCTTTTTACCCAATCACCAGAAGTATTTTCGTAAATCTTTTCAGGCAATTTCCATAGATAAAAATATAAAATGACGCCATCCCCTGAGGTTTTGTCTGTTTATTGATTGGGGGGAAATTGGATATCGGTGGAGTGTCGGACAGTGGCGACGTTAGGAAGGCTGCAGAGAAAATTGAGGTCAATAATTCTAGAGGTCAAGGGCTCGAAAAGGTTCCGAAGAAACGTACAAGAGTGCCTTCAAGCGAACTTGTATTTAATTTTCGAATAACGAACCTTACCCAACTCTATAAATAAAAAGCAATGTCCGTATTTGTTTGTTTTTATTAGTGTCGCGAGTGTAATTTTAATTAAGTAATTTTATCCGCACTGGAATGAGATAAGCAGTCCAATTAAATTCGATATAATATTTTTAATGAAGTAAATGGTCGAAAAGGTCTGGGATACCCAAGAAAGATGTGGCATGCATGAAGATAAATGAAGAAAGGTGTCTAAGTAGAATGTACAACATCGAAGTGAATCGTAGAGGAAGTCGAGGACGTCCGGATATGTTGTGACATGATCAAATGAAACAAATACTTAAAAGTAGTAAACTTTTACCAGTTATAATATACTCCCAGTTTTTTGGTACACTAAAATGAACAACAAAACTTTACTCTAAGCCATTATTTTCCCCGAGCAAGGCCGGATACACGTCAGGTAGTTAGAAATACTTACTTATGTTTGCTTTTACCGTTCATACTTAAGGTTCCGCACTAAAAAATGGACCTTAACATCATTTTGTAGTATCGTGATTTATTTTTGTATTATTATGCCGTGTTGCACTAACTTCTTCTTAAGCTAACGTTCTAGACTGCATTACAGTGAACCTCATCATCAGTGCAGATGAGAAATTTAATTATTACGAATTGACCTGATGTTGGACACTGTAATGCTGTCCGAAACGTTGGCTAAAGAATGAGGTAACTCAACCAACGGAAGGTAGTGAAAATCTCAAATCATATCCGTTTATAGACGTTGTTATACTACATTATGATTGGTATGCACACTTTTATGTAACTGTCGAGATTTTTTATTGTTTAAATTTTATGTCATGTTCTCTGGGTAGTGAGATTTCAATACGGTACACTTAAAAAATGTCGGTCACCGCTGTGCATACGTAGGTATATATATATTTTTTAATTGTAATTATAGATTCGTTATTTTTCTATCGATTGATATCAAAAACAAGTAAAGTCAGCCTGAAATGTGAGAACTTACAGGCTGTCAAACCTACGCGTGTAGAAAAGACGACATTATTTTCTAATGATTGGTGCCGTACTCAAAAATCACCCGGACATCGCTCTGTAGTCCAATAACTTGAGCAATACTACCATTATTATAAATTTTAGTTTATAAATATACATTTAAATACTCCGTCGGCCCAGGTTGTATACAACATATAATACTTATAAGATACTGAAATAATTTAATTCTCCCTCTAAAGCACGTTATTTACCTTTCACTTTGTCATAACATCTTTCTTGAAATGTGGGAGTTAACGAAAGTCACACCTTTACACAAAAAAGGCAAAGAGTTGGCAATCGATAGTAAATTATAGACCTGTAGCTGCCTTATTAGCACCAACAAAACATTCAGAAACAAAATCAATAAAATACGCACTCACCGAGAATCAGTACGGATATCGGACCACTCTTGGGTTTTAGGACGGGTCGGTGAGATTTATACATCAAGAAACCATTTGACGAAGTCGACCATGATATTTTATTTAAAAATAAATGAATGACATGTCTCCTTACATAATCGTCGTCAGTATATTATTTAGATACATCATCTTTCTCGTAAATACAAAACCATCTCCGGGATAAACCAGGGATCGAATGTAGGACCCCTTCTCTTTATTAATTTTCATAACGATATTTGCAAGACCATTAACCGCTCAAAATATCTCCACTTCCCTGATGATATCAAACTTTTGAGAATAAACGAAGTCCCTGTTCGCATGTTCAAAAAGCTAGAATACTGGAAAATTCTTGTGAAAAAAACCATATCCTAGAAATGGAAAAAAAGTAGAGAAGAGGTTTGTGCTGTATACGAAAGAATATACGTTTACGTTCATTCCTGTATCCATCCGTATTCTTAAAAGAAATATTCAAGAAAAACATTTTTTAAGCTAATTGGAATTATTCTTATTCTGCTATGTTGAAAAAGGTTAACTTATATGTGCCTAATCTGTGTACTTTTTTGTACTGCGAAAGCGAGGACTTCTGCCAATCAGAAAGCACCAATCAACAGAGCGACTCGACTGCTTAACAATTCTGCATTAACCATCGACATTTTCAGTAACTGTCTTTTAACGCATGTCACAAAAAACATTAAAACTGCCAACATGAACTTTTGTATACTTATATGTACCTCAAATTTGTAGTCTTCTCCGTAATATATTGGTACAGATATAATCATTGTGCATGAAGAAAAATTATTTAGTTCATATACACATATTTTTTAAATATTAGAAAAATTTTCCTTACTTTACTTACATATTCATTAACAAATTATTTAAATAACCCAAAATAAAAACCTAATATTATCAAAATTGATACAGACCAAATATTCAACAGCTGTGACGTACTAGATATACGCCAATTATACGTTAAAACACTACTAAACAACATTTTTGACAAAAAAAAAAATTTCAACATACAAAAAATAACACTAACAGACCAGTTAGACAAGCGTACAAAGAAAACATAAAAACTCCGTCAGTAAATTCAAGCTTTGGACAAAGACACTACCAATACCATGCTATAAAAGCTTTCAACAGTGTAAAATTTGTAATTAAAATTGAGGAAAGTAAAAATAAATTCACACACAAAATTACAAAATGGATTAGAGAACAAAAAGACAATATTTTCAAAATGTCATAGCATAAAATAAAAACAAAACCTACACGTAACACACAAAACCAATATAAACACACATCACTCACAAACACACAAGATTATTTTCAATGAATTATTTTTTAATTTTAAATATATTATTATGTATTTTTAATTTGAAATGTATTATTTTCTCTTTAAATGTATTATGTAGATTATATTTTCATATGATAAAATGAAGGCCTCAGCACGGGCAAGCCACCCAGTGAGGCTTACATTACTGGAAAACTTAAAATGTAAAAAATATTGTACCAAATTAAAAAAAAAAAACCTATTTTGTGCATTTTCCATCTCTATATAATAATTGTTTCTTATATACTAATTAATTTGAAACTAAGTGTTACTTCAATAATTTGGTTGTTTGTTTACAGTGTACGGAGTAAGGAAACTTAACCAAATAGGTAGGCACTTTATCGCTTATCTGAATTTTGAAAATGACACTTAAATTCGAAGTAAATTTGAGTTTTATTTTTATTTTTTTTTATTTATGTATAATTTGTACATTTATTTATAACAATTACAGGTAATATAGCCAAAGACGTTATAATTGTACCATTTATGCAATGTATATGCAATGCTAAAAATCTCGCAAATGCGCTATAGGACACAAAAAATCAATCTATTTTGTAGTTCATAAATAAATTAGTGCGGCTTGCTCTGCTATATAGAAGATTGTGATGACGTCCTCGAGAGTGAGACTCTGGTACAAAAAAAAATTAATTGGGCCAGTATCTCATTATTAGATAAGTGACCGTTTATTAGTTGAAAAAAATATTTAAGCAAAGCAATACCTCTACGTGTCTCTAGGGAGTGGTAATTGGTCATGCCTAATATATAAATCGATGGGTAAAGCCAAGGGTAACGTCCATAGAGCCGCGAGAATAAAAACCTTTAAAAAAATCTATGGACTCTTTCAATGCTATAGTGTATGTTAATTCATGTAGAGCCCAGATGATTGAGTTTGATTCAAGTACACTAAGGACTAGTGTGTTATATAATTACGTCAGTGTTTTTGTGTTACGAAACGGATATGAGTTCCTAATTACGAAGCCAAGAAGCCTGTATGCTCTGCTTATTAAATCATCGATGTGTTGATGAAAAGTTAGTTTGCTGTCGTAAATAACTCCTAGATCTTTGATTTGGTTTAGGTGTTGGAGAATAATTTCATTGATTGTATATTCAAATACATGCGGTTTCTTTGATCTTGTATACGAGACGATATTGCACTTGGGTGTACTGAAGTTCAAGCCATTTATTTTGGCCCAGTTTGAGACGCAGTCGATGTCACGTTGAAGGAGAATACAGTCAAGATGGTTTTTTATTGAGCGATATATTTTTATTGAGTTGACCTCGAATACGCTGTATGTAACAGCCTTGTCCTCTTGAGGTAACCTCCGATGTTTGCAGTTTGCCCTGCTTTCGGTGGTAAATCCGAGAAGTCACTAGGTTCCTAGTCGGTGCAATGTTGTAAATTAAACCGTAACCATATTGCCCTTAATTATGAGCGTAATAGGCTTGGTGTTATGAAGTTGGCAGAGTAAGTATCTAGTTGGTTGGATGGGTGCGGTGGGAGGGGGGTGTTATAGTTCAGGGCTGAAATGATATAAAGTTAATAGGAAAAGAGACGTGCCTCTCTCTGGGCGGTACAACCGCAACGCCGTTAACACCCCTTTGCTTTACAAGGCTTTCCAAACTGTTCCATTTCAAGGGTTTGTTCATATTATCATCTTTCAAATCTCCGTTTTAAATAGCCATTCCTGGCCAAAGACAAATATAATTTACATTAAGCTACTAGAGGCATTAACGGAATATGGTCCATTTATGCTTTTATCAAAAATTATTGGCATTCGTGACTCTCGACTCGGACCAGCTGCATCTCTTTATTTCGCTTGCCTGAGCCGGCTGTCATGGATGGAGACCGACGGTGACCGGATAAATCATCACATCTTTAAAAAGTTATATAAAGTCATGGAAAGTGATGAAACAAAAACTTTATTAACTGGGTTAAGTAGGTTAGGTTAGGTTAATTTTTTTTTCATTTTCTAATGATTTTATATCACTTTTGAAAAGTGTTTTGAATTGTCACTGTGTTGAGTTATCATGGGACCGTTTTATCCGCAAAGAGTGCAAGGCCGATATAAGCATAATGAGTAAAATTAAGAAAGTGACGCTTGAATGGTTTGAAAGGAGTGCAAGGAGAATACACGATGCGAATATGACTGGCACGATCAAGTGAATCAGATACTTGAGTCGGGCCATGTCAAGAGTCAGAATAATAGAAGAGTATGTATGAGACATTATATGAATGTGAACCACCATCCTACAAATTATCCAACAATTAAGCCACACTAACGTAAAGCTAATAATCGGAATTACAATAAAATCCGCATTCCTCTAACACACTCCGTATTATGGAATAAAATCTCTTAACTATATTGCCTACACACTCTATAACTCTTCTAGATATGTATAAAAACAGCCAGCATAATCCAAAAATTCAAAGTAAGGCCTTAAAAGAATATTTTTTAAAAACATATAAAAACGAAAATACGTAATTCTTGTTGAGTTTGTCTTTGTTTTGTTTCTTTCTCTCTCCTTTTTTATCCCCTGTATTGGTAACCGAGCATCATCTATTTTTACCAATTTATTAGTGGGTAAGTACAACCTTCTAAATTCCTACCTTGGCCCTGTGCTTTTGTGTATATCCCTGCTTGTTTCTTTTTTGTTTTTTCTTGTTTGTTGCACTTAAACTCCCTTTTTCTATTTGTGTACTGTTTTTTATGTGCAACTTATAATTATGATATCTTTCTATTTTTGTACTGTTTGAAATCAAAATAGCTATGTAAAATTGTACTTATTAACTCCCACCTATGTATTGTAAGTTCTTTTCGTCCTACAATGAGTTTTGTAACTCATCGGGATTCCTTTAGCAAGAAATCAAAAAAATAAAAAATGAGGCAAGAAGTGTGTACCAAGACCGAGTTGTTTGGAAGTCCGTCCTCTCTGCCTACCTCTTCGAACTTGAAACGGCGCGATGGTTAGTAAGTAAATAGTAAAAATTATGCATAACTAAACTGCCTTAGTAACAATCGTTTGTACTTATTATTACAAATACAAAAGATTGTTACTGAGGCAGTTTATTATGCATCAAACTGCCTCAGTAACAATATTTTGTATTCATTATATCAAATACAAAAGATTGTTAATGAGGCCGTTTAGTTATGCCTAACTAAACTGCTTCAGTAACAATCTTTTGTATGTATTATAACAAACACAAAAGATTGTTACTGAGACTCATCAACAATTTTTTGTATTTGTTAAGTGATAAATTGAAGATGTCCATAGACTTGGTATAATTATCTATCTCTCTTCTGGGCATTATGTAGTTAATCCGAGATTTTCTGCACTGAAATAAATCCTGATTTGTAATATTACGTAGCGGAATCCAAAAGTTTATCAATGCAAGCAATCCTGGACTACCACTACACCATTTAGGTATAATTTAATATAAATATACCAAGTCAGTGAAAATCCGTGTAAAATGTGAGTCAATTTAAGCTTATTAATGAATTTGAACAATTATTTTTATGATGATTCTATTCAAGTTATGTTACTATATCAGTTTTGTCAAACAACCGCCCAGTAATTACATAATAACAAAACCCGAACGAAATCTTCACAGAGCTTAAAAATCAACTTTAATACTCGAGGAATTGTTCAAATTCGATGTCACAACACGTCCTTAATTTGAAAGAGTTTTGAAGTTCAACAAAATTATTGGAATAGGTACCTGCCCATGTTAAAACTTAACTTATTTTATATTCTTCTATAGCTTGTACGTGAATATTGTAATGTGCTTCCAGACGCAAGAATTGTACTCAAATTGACTTTTAACAAAGGAAAAATATAACAGATTAATACATATTACGAGGGGTATCCAGAAAGAAGTGTACTGAATTTTTGTAGGTTACAATTTTTTTTTATTGAAACAAAAAAATTACATGGTTACCGTAGTACATATGTAAGCTATTTTTCGACATAGTCACCATTCCTCTCAATGCAGGTGGTGAAGCGGGGGAACAACTTTTTGATGCCTTCCTCGAAGTAGTTTCCCTTCGTCCACTTTTCCACCTCCTCCTTTACCTCCTCGTCGGTTGAAAACCTTTTTCCACCTATGTACAGCTTCAGAGAGGTAAAGAGATAATAATCTGAAGGTGCTAGGTTAGGGGAATGCGCGGGGTGATTCAGGACATCCCATTTAAACGAAGCAAGCAGTTCCTTCGTGGCGTTGGCCGTGTGTGGTCTGGCATTGTCGTGCAGCAGGCTGACTCCCTTTGTCAGTATGCCTCTCCTCTTGTTATGAATCGCCTTCCGCAATTTTTTTAGGGTCTCACAGTATCTTGCAGAGTTGATGGTCTCCCCTTGAGGCAGATATTCTATCAAAATTATGCCTTGACAGTCCCAAAACACGGATGCCACGATTTTCTTGGCTGAAATTGTGGTTTTGAAATTTTTGGCGGAGGGTGAAGAGGTGAAAACCGTTTTTAAACTCGCGATACCACTTGTGCACACTAGTACAATTTATAGCTTTATCACCATATGCAGTTTTAACCTCATTATAAACCTCAAACGGAGGTTTTTCCTTCTAAACGAGATAACGGATGACGCCGCGTATTTCGCACTTGGCGGGAGATTGGATTGACATTTTTCACGAAACGTGTTGTCGCGTCGACACTTCTCAACGTACTGACCTTGAACAGGTCTCGTTTCGGAGGGGAAGAGTCAGGCTACACGTAAGTGTAGCCAACATATCGAAAATAAAATTCATTCGGTCGTGAGAGCCTCAGTACACTTACTTTCTGGATACGCCTCGTATCTTAATATTGTAGACATTTCTAGTTAACCTAGTTATAAATACCAACATTTGTAAGCGCTTTTTAGGGATTTCCGGTTGCAAGATTGCAAAGTGATGCTTAAACCATTCATTTGTGTTAACGTCTTCAGAGCTTTGTTATCAAAGTTGTCATTAGAAATTACTGAATTTTTATTCGAGAAAATTACTTATGTCCCTATTAATCCATTATTAATATTTGTACGTTACTTACCGCTTTAAAATTTTTTTTATATGAATATTCTATATTTGGGGGTATATTTTTTCAATGCCCAGCTGGGGGAACAACCAAAAAAAATCATTACCTTTACATTTCCTGAGTTCCTAAAATTGTTTCTGAATTACGTCTCCCTCGCGTTTTGTTCTAAACCACCATCGTGGTGGATATGACATTGCAAGGTGAAAAAATTTACTTTAAAATGCTAAACTTAAGTAGGAGAATTGTAGAAGATTTTGGAGACGCCCGATGAAGACATAATGACGTTTAAAACTTAATTTTTTTTTATCTTTCTACCCAGAAACTAAGTCGACAACTTTACCAGCCTCGCCAAATGACCGATATTTATTTCGTATAATAACTGCTGTAATCTCATCCGATTTCAGAGATTGCCACCAAAAGGTGATGTTTAGTATTGAAACAGTTTTGGATAATACCTACCATTTTCCCATCATATACTATCGTACCTACTATCCATTTTCTTCCTTAAAAACAGCCTTACCCACACTTGGAAAGAAGAAGATGATTTGTTGCATTGTAAATTGTCGCAAGTACAACATTCGTATTTGTGTCGTGTAGCAAGAAGGTGTAATCTTCGTGTCCTGGTCGTATATTCACATGCTTTGTGCTCTGTTTGTAAATATCAAAATTATATTAAAGATTATCTCGTTTTGGAGGAAATTTCACCCTGTGAACAGTGCAAGTTCTTCGACAGCCCTACTGCCGGGATTAATTTAATTTCTATTACATTTCCGTGTAATAGAATACGTTACAGGTGATATAATGCATTTTCATTGACAACGAATCTACCTGCCAAGTTTCAGCTGGATCGGATATCGGGAAATGTGAAATAGATCTATTTCTTTATTTATTTATTAACGGACATCGTCCAAATTACAAAATAATAACACGAATAAAGTAAAATGAAAAATACAGGAGTAGACAAAGGTACATGAAAGCTAAGACATACGGTAGATATAATATAAAAAAATAAAGTGACAAGTCGAATCAAGTCAAGAATACGCCGTGGGTCAGGACCACAGGACACTTATAATATTCCGTCACTTGTTTAGCAACTGGCAAAAATCATTCAGACTTTTCCCAAAAAAGTTAAGGTTTTGACTTGAGTTGACCAGTCTACACATTCTGGATAATGGTGAATAATATCCATAATTTGTCGAATGATGGTTGAGGAAGAGCAGTTCATTATTTCTGAGTCTTTGCGAGGGGATATTGAAAGGAATGAGTTGCAGTAGAGTAGGTGAATCAATAATACCATTTATAATTTTGAAGAAGCAAATGAGGTCATTTCTTTCCCGACGGACTTCCGAAGGAGAGAGGTTTAGAGTTAGTTCAATTTCATCATATGAGTATTGGCCTTTTTCTAAACCTAGAAAATAATATTTAAAAAACCTTATATTTAGAAATACTCAAGTCCAGTCATGTCCATGAATAATAGAAGAGATATATTTATTTATATTATGTGTGAGAGGACGTATGAATGTCAATGAAGCAAGGATTGTGTGGTAATACAGAATTGTGTCCTCTGCCTACCTCTGCGGATAAACGGCGTGATTTTTAGTTAATTATTTAGGACGGGTTATTTCAGAAATTTTGAACAATTCATCAAATTTAAAACATAATTTTCAAGTTCTGTGAAAGTTCTGTTATTATTTCAATTCTATCAATTATTTGGCCTATAATGATATAATAACATAACTTGAATAGGACTTTCACAGAACCCGAAAAATAACGTTGAAATTTGATGAATTGTACGAATTGTGTGAAACAACCCGAATAAAAAAACAAAATACTTTTAAATTAGTTCATAACATATAAACTAGAAAAACAGATTATGAATTGTTCCAAAATTTCTGTTCCAATAATAATTGACATTAGTTCGTGTTCATAAATTATCTTGAAAGATATTTTACTATGCTGAGAAAATAAATTCAACTGGGTTTGATTATTTATCGAATCGTTCAAATTTGCTTTGTTTTCTTTGAATAATTTACTTTGTAAGTTGCATTCGGTCATGGCCATGCATATATATTATTAATAATGCAAGCAAGAGCGCCGACTTAAAATGTACGTTTTTAAGCCAAGAGTTTGAGTTCAACTTGAATTGCATATTTTGTGAAGCAGCCTCGTCAACCGTAAAATTTAAATTTAACCTACTTGGCTTGCCGCACTAGAAATTCTTTACCCGCGAGTAACTTGTACAGTGTACACGTATAGAAGTGGATAGAAGACAGCTAATGCGGTATAATGGTAGAAATATATTGCGGAACTGCAGGGTTACTGCAAGGTTTTCTATATTACCTACATTAAATTTGAATTAACTCACTAGTAGATTTGTCAAACCTTTATTTTATTTAAGCTTTTTTCATAGTTTTATGTCTATGTCCTAATTTTTTATGTGAATATAGCACAAGAGTCCCAACTGCTCCAAACCGTCTGAAGCCAGTGAGATTATGGCATCCCAAATTGGGGTATGTTGTAAGGCTGCATGTAGTGGGGAGGGAAAGGAGATGAAGAAGATGAAGTTGGGGGAGCACCTGGCTATTCAGATATGGTTTTAATTCTGAATAGTGTATGACCGCAAGGGCGATACTGAGACTATTAATTAATATATTAATTTGGATGAAAATTTTATGAAATAACACAAATTAATCAAATACAATTTACTTGCACGCCGGAATTTGTACCCGCAACCTTCGGCTTGCTAGTCAAGAGCCTTACCCCTCGACTACGAAGGCTCTATATATCAAACTTTGAGTATGCATACAATTCTTTAGTACGTTGTTTAATTTGTTCAAATGAAAACTCCTTCAATACTTCCTTAATTTTCTTCAGTATAATAGTTGTGGTGGAAGACTTAATCAGCCGAGGAATTGAACACACTACGCCTGGGTCCCAAACGCGATGCCAACTTAGCCACTGAATGTTTCATTAATCCATCTTTGACTACTAATATAATGCTGCTGCTGTAATTGACGCATGGTAGAATGATTGCGTTGCTTACATTTTACTGAAGACTGTGCTTAGAATTTTTCTCGTACTTCCCGACAGTGAGATTATTTTGTCAATGTTTTTTTTAAATAATTTGTTGTTTATTTGAGAAAAAGTCTAATATTTTATTTCAAACACTTCTTTCAAAGCTTCCCCGTCTATAAATATTTATTTTTATTATAATTTATCTCCTTCCAAAAATCGGTTCCAACTCTGGACTGTGGCAAATCAATTACATCTTTGAAAATTGATATAAAGCCATTAAAAGTAATTAGAAAAAAAACTGGCATATAAACCTAACCTGTACCGTAACCTACCAAACCTTCTTTTTTAACTACTTTTATCACTTTTGACAAGTGTGTTGAGTTGCCATTTCCTGTGTTGACAGTTTGCTTCTGCAAATCATACCTCCAAATATTAATACGAAGTCATATAATACTAGTGTGGTTTAAAGCCAATTAATCCAACTTAATTTTTAACTTGTTAACATGTTTTAAATTTTTCGAAAACAATTTAAAATGGCGTTTACACGCAGACTATACGGTAAAAACATGTTAGTGGAATATTCCACGAGGGGAACATAATATGTGATATCGTAAGGTATTCGATAGAAGCTAGCGATTAAACATATTGGCTGATTGTGGAAAGTTTAACTGCGGGTTTCCGCAAGGTTCTCTCTAATACCTACGTTAAGTCTGATTAAATTAGTCTTATTCGTCACCTTATGTTGCTTTGTCTTATTGAAGGATGGATAGAACCAGGGAAATATTCTTTATTCCTTAGAAGATGCCTCACAGTTTTAGAAAGGCTAACCTTATCATAGCGCAGAATTGCTTCTACACGGGCTATGGATACAATATTTTATACTGCGAAAGACAGATATTATTATAGCGCTGAATGGTAGAGCTAATTTCCTATTAAATGTTCTTGGAAATAGCGTTAGGTATACGAATTCAAGTTTTGGCCGTTAAAATTTATACAATCCCAAAAGTACTTTGAATTGTTCTTTAAAACTTTAATATGTTCAGGTATTAGATCAAAACAGATTGGTTTATAATTATACTACTTTTGAATCGATCTTTTTCTCTGATAATTTATTTTCATCTTCAATTCATTTCCAAATTCTCTAAAAATAATAATTTAAAACTAATCCAATATGTCAAGGCCATCGCAACTTTTTTCAGCTTGCAACGTTATTTCCGCCACACGTTGTAGAGCTTTGAAATATTCATAGAATTCATTTACAACATCTTACAATAATCTAATAATAATACGTTAAAAGTAATAATTTTCTATCTGATATTTCAAGTTCATTGCAACTTTTTCAGCTTGCAACGCTATTTCCGTTACACATTGTAGATCTTTGAAATATCTATCGAGTTAATTTACAACATATTACAATAATCTAATAATAATACGTTAAAATTAATAATTTTCTGTCTGATATTTCAAGTTCATTGCAACTTTTTCAGCCTGCAACATTATTTCCGTCACACATTTAGAGCTTTGAAATATCTATCAAGTTAATTTACAACATCTTTCAATTATCTAATAATAATACATTAAAATTAATACTTTTCTGTCTGATATTTCAAGTTCTTTGCAAATTTTTCAGCCTGCAACGTAATTTCCGTCACACATTGTAGAGCTTTGAAATATCCATTGAGTTAATTTACAATATCTTCCAATTATCTAATAGAAATACGTTAAAACTAATAATTTTCTGTATGGTATTTCAAGTTCATTGCAACTTTTTCAGCCTGCAACTTTATTTCCGTCACACATTCCGTCACACAACTTTCAAATATCTATCAAGTTAATTTACAACATCTTTCAATTATCTAATAATAATACATTAAAGTCAATACTTTTCTGTCTGATATTTCAAGTTCATTGAAACTTTTTCAGCCTTCAACGTAATTTCCGTCACACATTGTAGAGCTTCGAAATATCCACTGAGTTAATTTACAACATCTTCCAATTATCTAATAGTAATATGTTAAAACTAATAATTTTCTGTATGGTATTTCAAGTTCAATGCAACTTCCATCCGCGCGTTGAAATATCAATTACTCTCATTTACAACATCTTCTCATTATCTAATAAAAAACCATTCATTTTCTGACTGATATTTCAAGTTCAACGCAACTCTTTTCATCTTACAATGTTATTTCCATCATACGCTTCAGAGCTTTGAAATATCCATTATATTGCCAATAATTAAGATACTTACTGAACAAAGCGTTAATGATCTTATAATTTAAAAAAAAATAACAATTGGATTTTAACACAACAACCAAAAAAATGCATATACATACTATATTTCTGTCCATCAGAATGAGACCGGAATTAAACACGCAACATCCGAAAAAAACGAGCTACCACAAAACTATAAAAAGGATTAATCTAAAAGTCGTCACCAAGTTTCCTGAGAAAATTCCTGTTTCAGATAGAGAGGATGGCGAACCACTTCCCAAACAAATGCTTGCGTCATCCACTTTGAATATGTCATTATTATACCTCATTCACTATTATAACTCCCTGCATCTAATTCGAGTTTCAATCAAACAAGAGATAACGTTTGTCCTTTTTTTATTATTCCTTTAAAAGTATTGTGCAATAAATAGGGGAAAAGAAAAATTTCACATTACTTTTTACGAAATCCGCGTTATTTTCGTGTATTTTTTTGGAGAAAGCGTTGCAATTTAGCAAATAGTTATGTTAACTTTTTGGTATTTTACAGCAAAAATTGTGTAATTTAATTCTTTTTGTTTGCTATTCGTTGAATCGAAAAATAAATGACAGCAGAAGGCGTTATCGAACATGGCCGTTTTATGGTAATTCAATCTTGTAAAATCACATGATAAATACGAATATTCGTTTTCTAGAAAATTGCAAAATTCACATTTTTCGCGTAAACTTGACAAAAGAGTTTTTGGCTATTTAAAGGGGTATTTATTATTGTAGGTCTATAGGCCACTCGAATTTTGCCTCCGGTAAATAGAAAGTTAACCACTCTAGCGATGGAGATTGTTGGGTGTTCGGTTTTCGATTCAGAAATTTCATTTAATTTATGTCATACATTGATACATGGCAACCGCTTAATGCCAATGAATCCACCTAGATTTCATCATCTATTCCATATTTTTAGGTTTCATAAAATACTAAAAATTGATGATTAATTTAATTTATAAAAATCATCTACCTAAATTTTGGTAGAAGCATTGACCAACAAAGTCTATACAGGGAGCGTTGATGTTAAAAATGACACCGAAACTAAAATTATTATTTCCTTAATTTGGGTGAGGAAAACATTTATTAAAAATAAAGTGCAAAAAATTTTTTTACCTTTAGTTGGCATTCAAGAAGTGAATCTGTCTCCCAAGATATTATGTTTTCACAGCGAAACGATGGAATCAGATGGGGAGTGTGGTAATTAAATTACTCATTGGTGGGTCGAATTATTCGGCCAAATTTGTAAAACAACGCAATAACTATAGTTGATATACATCGATGCGTTGAAATGTCTGTATATAATCTACCGATATAATACTGCATTATTTGAAAGGAACTTCTGCAAAAGCACTCTGAAAACTTGTATAAAACTAACCGACGTGATTTCAACATGATAGCTTCGTTTTCATATTGTTTATTAACTCAGAATAAAGTAATATACCTCACGAGCCCCTTAGGTCACAGGTTACTGAAGAATATTACGGCCCTTTTCCATGCGCTTTTAATTATTACACTTTTGGAAGTTTTTAGGAATGTTTTCGTGTCTACTGACAACTACTGCATTAGGCGTCTATATTCTAAACATACCTAGTCTGTTCTGAGAATTCGTGATTTAGGTCAAATATGGGATGTTAAATTGGCTATCGCGAATGTATATTTTTTTGTGAATACTTAAGGCTTAAAAACTGGGAATGGCACCCACATAGATACCTACTAGATATAAGGGAGATGGGCCATGAACCATTACTAGATAGAAATTGTGTCGCCAATGTCTTTCACATATTACTGTCCGCTTAACGCCATTTCCTCACCTAATATCTCGCTATCTCCTTATTCGCTATAAGGTAACGTGTTGTGTAATAAACGACTGGTACTAGTGCAGTTATTTTAGGTTGTTACGGATTCCAGGGTTAAAATTACCTTGACGATAGGCAAGCTTCGAGAGAGACATCCAAAAAAGATAAAGAATTCACAAAAGAAAAAGATAAAGGAACTGATAAAGAAAATCATACTCTGTAAGATAAAATGATTATTGTTTATAAAAATCATTAATACCGCATAATAACTATAATCTTTATTATATACTTTAGAGTTTTCCAACTATGTAAATTGACTCAAAATCTCGTGCCGGATGTTGGTTTAAGACATCGATAGAAGTGTATCGTGAATGTGTCCGTAAGCACATTTTTCCCTTACTTTTTGTGAAAATGATCACAATATATTATGGAAATGCTTTTTTTAAGTATTATAATTTTCACTGACCTGCCTCGCGCAATGATGTTGAAAGGTCTTTTATAAACTTACTAATATTAGTAAGCCATAAATTGCGAGACAAGGGGTTCCACAAGAAACGGCTATGGGCCCGTCATTGTTACAATATATATATTCATTAGAAATATCCAAAGAATCTACCGAAATATTTTAGTTGCGAACTATATTTGTTTTTATTTCTCTTATGATACGAAGTCTAAAATCATTACAGATCACACTCCTTGGGAATTTCTATTCAGTGTTATAAATATGGTAATAATATCATCCATGTTGATAATGAATTGTCTAAAATCATGGAATATAATTTTTCTCCGATAGACCAATGCAAGGCCAGAAAGCACAATCAATAACAAATAGTTTTATTAAAATTCTTTGGAATTGAAAACCGGACACAGTGGTTTTACGTATTTAAGATTCCCGTAAAACCAGTTTACTAGTCGATTTGTATAAATATCTGCTTTATTATGAATAGCAGCAAAGGTATAATAATAATTATAAATGATGCTTTTTAAAGCTGTGTCTCTTTTTTGTAAACTCGTTTTTTAAATAACAAACATCCCGGGTTACGAATAACGAGACAAAATTTTAAAATATCCTACTATCATCATTATAAGCACAGTATGTTGATTGTGCAAGATAGAGAACTTAGCATCAGATGAATTGAACCTAACTTTCTACGAAACGAACGTAAATTGAAACAAACAATTAAGTTTCATTGATTGAATTTATTAATCTCTGCTCTAGCTAAGGATCGAATTCTGTTTTCCACTTTGAAAGTCTGGAATGCTTACCATTACAGCATATTAGATTTTTTATGTGAATACCGAACGAATGTCCGAAGTGTTCCCAGCCGTCTGAAACCAGTGGGACTTTCGCCAATACCAATTGTGGTACTTTTTGAGGCAGAAGGTTGTAGGGAGGGGAAGGAGATGGGAAAACGGAACATGGAAAAGCACCTATCTATTCAGATCTGGTCACAATGTAAACATGATTAAAGCCATTTCAAGTATTTGTTTCGATTCTAAATGGTGGTCTTTCACCTGGACGGTTTTTAGCGCTTCTTTCACCCTGATAATTACAGAAGAGGTAATACACTCTAGAAATCGATGTAGATATTGATGGAAATCGATGTCGCCACTGACTTGGTACTATTTGGTACTATAGCCCATTTAGCAAGCCTTCAGCCTGAAATTGTATATTTTATTTGATCGAAATGAAAATTTCGTGATGTTGATGAAACGGATTTCTATATTTGAAATTTAAAAGAGCAAGAGGAATATTTTATAGTTTTGTGAATTTTCGAAGTCGCCTGTTTCCATAGAATAAATAATAACACCAGAAGTGCCCTGTGGGCGTGTTACGTGATCCAAATATAAACCCGAATTGGGTTGATATTTACATAAAAAACTGTGTTTCACGATGATTCAAATGAGATGGCGATTTACAATTTCAAGCAAGTGTAAGAGAGACAGACCGCGTGCTAAATGGTCTAGAACCTAAAGATACTAAGTCAACGGCACACTTGTTTCCAATCAAATTTTTATTGAAGGCACTTCTAGTTATTTTCTTTATTCTATACCTGTGTCCTTAACAAATGTGTCGAAAAAATGTTTAATATGAAAAAATGTTAGATAAATGCAACATCTAGTTAAAAATAAAATATTTTTCTTACTTCACAACTCTTTATAACGGATCTTTTTTCAATAACCCGTAATTTTGTTTGTTCCATGGTCACATACAAAAAGTAAAAAAAAAATATCATAGAAAATACCACGAACAACCTTACCACCCCATGTATACATTTTTACATAAAAATGCTTAATTACGATGTGATTTAATTTTTTTTAAATCAACCCGTAAAGACTAAGAACGGGTTGTTTCGGAGAATTTGAACAATTCATCAAATTTGAAGTTCATTCTCGGGTTCTGTGAAAGTCCTATTCTAGTTTTGTTATTATATAATTATATGCTAGTTGCTCGATGGAACTGAAATAATGACATAACTTTCATAAAAAATCTTTCACAAAACTTCAATGTGAACGTTGAAATTTGATGAATTGTTCAAATTCTCCGAAACAACCCGTCCTAAGTTTTTTTTCTACAATATATCTATTTTAAAACTTAAAAATGGTTTGACTAAAGATTGAACCTTCCTACACGAGTCGAAAACTCACCAAATGCCGATCGGGTAGGACCTACATTTATCTGAAGACAATGTCATCCAATTTCAGAGAAACGCGTAAATCTCGGCGTGTGTGTACGTAATTTCCACCAAAAGTCGATAGAGTGCATTGTCATCGACAACGAGTCTACCTGCTGAGTTTTAGCTCGATCGGATATCATGCAGTGAGATCATTCCCGCTTCCAATATTTGCATTAATTCGTTCCCGAAAACAAAAGTGCAGTTCAAATAGATGTGTTTAAAAACTATCTAAATTTCTTCGTATGCACGTTTGTACCACGAAACGACCACGTCGCATTTCTCATGTTCTTCTTTGTATTATGACAATAATTTAAAATGCCAATGTGTTTCGGGAACAGGTTTTTAATTTGTACGTTTCTCTTCCGGGAAACAGTTTTAGATTTGCTTGGGATTCTCCTTTATCTTCTGTGAAAATTAGTTTCGACTTCCCGCCGACATTTTCATTAAAGTTTCATTACGCACACGGTCCGGAGCCAGCAATTTGCTATCTATCGCAGTCACCTGCTCTCGGAAGCTTGCCGGGGAAGAAAATAAACTTTGCATTCTAAATGCTCTCGTATCTGGTACAGAATCTGTTTGCTTTTAATTTAGCAAATGGGTAATACCACCACTAAAAAACGTTACGAAATTTTTATACAAGACTACTATACTAGTGGAACTTCTTCCACCATTTACTACTGTATACCACAATGTTACTGTTAAAAAACTACATTACATCCACTTTAATTCGACTCCATATCTCATTACTATGCAGAGATATTGCGTTAAGTATTCCTCGAGCGTCACCGACTTTTTCTACAATTTAAACATATTTAAATACTCCTCGCACTATTGACAACATACTTTATAATTTTCAGCGATATCGGTCGACTACTTTTCGAGTTTTGTGAGCACAAACATACGCATATTGAATTTTTATATACAAGATTTTCCAATAAGAGGTGTTATTTTGATATTCAATCGTAAAAGATCAATGGTTGTGTTGCTTGTGTGGCACGTAACGCCGTCTTGTTGAAAGAAAACGTTGTCCAGATCAATACCATCCAATTCCGGCCATAGAAAATCATTAATCATCTCTCGATAGCGCAATCCATTCACCGAAACTGTTGCTCCAGCCTCATTTTCGAAAAAGTAAGGTCCAATGACTCCGCCGGACCATAAACTGCACCAAACAGTCACACGTTGAGAATAAAGAGGCTTTTCAACAATAACTCTTGGGTTTTCCGAGCCCCAGATGCGACAATTTTGCTTTTTGACGAAACCACCGAGGTGGAAGTGGGCCTTATCACTCAAGATGATTTGCATTTGATTCACTCAAGTGAATTTTAATAATTTCAATTCGTTGTTGAAGCATGTATCGTTCCATTTTTATTAATGGCGTAGTTTCTACTTGTAAAATGACAGTTTCAAAAGTAACATCTACCGAAATAGCGGGCTATTCAAAATAACACCTCTTATTGGAAAACCCTGTATTAAGATCAAAATCCAGTTAAATTTAAGTCAACCATTGGGAATGCAGTTTATAAAATAAGACGTTGTCTTACGACATTTTCAAACTGTTATAGTTTAAAAATGGCCTTTAAAGCCGAAACAGCTGTAACAATAACAAAAACCAAAAAATCTTGCAGTACTATATTATTAAATTAGAAAAAAATTAAATGCAAATCTATGAAACTAAATACAAAAACAATAAATACAAATTAAATAAACTTTATTTAACGACGGAATGTGAACAAGTGTGTGTTTTACAAGAGCAAAGCATATGCTGTACTTTAACTTTAAAATGTCTGGTACCTCGATTAAACATATTTTTTTAACGAAACATTTAGGAATCACTTTTGATACGCACCTGAATTCATTCTTATATCGGTTCAGTGTGCAATACTGCCATATGAATGGTAGATTTGCCATCTGCAACGCAAAATATTTTTCTAATGCAGCAGTCAAAAAAATATTTTATTTTACTCCGGGTCGTGGCATTCTCAAGAGTGGCTCGGTAATACAGGGATCCTAAGATCCCATACACTTAAATGAAATAGAAAAGGTACAAAAACAGTTTATACGATACCTTTACATGCGAAAGTTTGAGTACTACCCCTTGATATTTTCCTCTGACTTTTTCGCTGGAATGCTAGCACTAGATAAATAGCACATAAGCTGCTCAACGCACACACTTGAAATCCTAATGTTCTGGAGTATTACGTATTAGTATGTGCCCTATAACTTCACCAGAGCTAGGCAGCACAGCCTTTTTATTTTTCTAAGTGGCAGGACCAACCTACCAATGCTTATGCCTGGGGAAAATGACTACTCTTTTAAATCAATTTCCTTCAGAGATCGACATGTTTCAGTCAAACCTCAATGAATTCAAGATAAGTATATTATTAATTTTAAATATTGTGAAATGTTATTGGGATAATTGTTTTTCACAAATAAACAATAATTAAATTAAGTTTTTTATCTGCTCGAGATATTATTTCCAAATATAATCTGTTTTGATCAATTAGGAAAAATTGAGCTTAATTCGGTGACACCGACACGTCCGCAACACAATTCTGTCAATTATTGTTAATGTTTTCAGTGAAGGTAGTTTTGAAAACCCCTCACATATTAAATATGAAAAATATTATTTAAGTTGAAACTGCACCACGTCACGTATTTTCCGAAACTTGCTTGTAAAATTCCCAGATGTATTTGTTTCGGATGCGGCATTGTAGTAAGTTCCGCAATGCCGTGTCCCTGCTCCGTTACGCGCTCCCTGTTGCATCACCCCAACACTAGCACTAGTCACTGCGAAGGGAACGATAACGCCGCTATAACTGTGGGTACCAAGTACCGTATAGTGATGGCAGGGATGGATCGAGAACCCGGCGACAAAATAACGGTTACAAAACTGATTGTTGTGTACCGTTATCCAAACGTCAACAGTATCTATAATTATATACTCATATTAACTATTTAACCCTTCAGGCCCCTGCTATTTTGAACATTATATTTTTTGGAGATATTGACAGAAAGTCAGAGAATTTGTGCGTAATTCCGCTTTAAATTGATTGCCTAGAATTATTATAGACTTTTTAATTAAATACTGCGAGTAGAACATATTTCGCTTTACACGCCTTTACTTTAACTTCTCAAGCGCCAATGTAAGTGCCTTCTCAAGTACCCATGGATACGAATATTTTGTATCCGTTGAGGGCCGACGTTTCCTAAAGTAATTTGACAAACACATTTTTTTCGCTGGATTTTTGTGTAGCTAGGCGTTTCTAAAGGTTAACTGGATTCTAAGCTTATAAAACATTTATTTTCAGACCTCTGAAAATGCTTTGAAGTGTAAAATCTTCTACTTTTATCAGACTTGCTTTTCCTGCACTGAGGAGACAAATACGTTTTTTGGAAAAAAAATTTCATAATTCCTGAAGTTTAAATTAACACACAAAAACAACCATTTCAACGACGCTTTTTTTAAACAGACAGGAATTTTTGCGTCACATTTAGCGAATTGGATCCCTAATCCATGAAAAGGTAGTGAGAGATTTTAATTACTATTTCCCTCCTCAATCTTATTTCACTTCACAAAAGTGTGGGCTGTAATCCTGTCAAATCCGTCAACAAATCTCTCATGTGAAAGTAAAAGATAGATATCCAGAACGAATTCAAATAATACATTGTTTTAAACGACCCTGCCATACCTGTTCCAGTTCCTACCTAGCGTCCGTAACATGTTCGCCGTAAGTCCACATAGCCGGTGCCTGCCTCCCCGTATAACCGACGTGCGGCAATATTTTACATCTGGCAACACTGGCTGGCGATCTGCCATGTACTGTACTAATTAATACGGTATTGTATGCAGTTTCTGCTTGCGCGCCCGAATGCTGCATTATGGCAACATTTGCCACCGAACGCAGGGTAATTCGCCTGCCATTGGAGCCTTTGTTTTTATTTTCGTGTTTGCTTTGTCCTGTGTGAAAAATGTTCTGAATGAGTTTGCAAGGTTTGAATTGTTACAATTATTAGAATATTTTTTGGTTTTATAACTCTTTTATTTGCTTCGTAGGAACTAAAGCCATTGTTGGAACTCTGGCGTGGAATACTCTCTTTGCTTTATTCGATCCACACAATCCGTTTAAATAGTAACACTAAGTTGTTGAATCTGGTTGAAGGGAAAGAGATCAAACTTTAAAAAAATAATTATTTCTATTTATAACAACGATAAATCAATTTATTTATAATACAACATAAAGCACCGAGGATAATAATTTCCTTTAGGACCTATGTTATCTTTCGGTATGCGGTATTGAGGGTCTTTTTGAGAAGTTGAGGTTATGAACATGGGTCTTGAATGTTGAAGGAGGGATAAATCCCAAAAATTTTTCACAGCTGAACTGTTGAACAACAATTCGTAAAAACCTACAAAAAAACACATAATTCTATTGACATAAATGATGTAAACAAATTATAAATGTTCGGCGCGCGTTTGGCGTGTTCCCTATTATGCACTGATGTAAAAGGGATAGATGACATCGTAACATATTCCATTGAAATACCGGTAGAACAAGGACGGCATTCCCACCTGACGCCTGTGTTCTATAAATTACAATCAGTTAGGCAGTGTAATCTATCAAGCAAACGGCCAGTTTTTGCACCGAATCAAGGGTTTCAAGTATTTTGGGGCTGCCAAATTCAACAGTAGTCAAAAGTACGTAATGGCGATGCAAGGGCATTGCCAGCTTCTATGTTATGGGGGGGGCAGCTGAAATTTTTTATAGAGCTTACAGAGAAGGAACAATGAAGTAGTCAAAATAAAATATAAATGTGTGCATACAAGCTTTACCCGGCGTTGTGCGAGTTTATTAAGTCATGAATGGAGCCCGTGGGGATACTCAGTTCGGGAGCCTCTTTTAAAACTCGTAAACCTACAGAAAAATACCAATTCTCATTCATCTCTGGCATTCCCAACTGGAGTAAGTGACGAGAGCGACGGGGTGGAAAATTAGTAACAACGCTCACAAAGACAAGGAAGAGTGCTATTTGGTTTTCCATAGTATTGGGGCATATAGTAGGTATGTGGTGTGAGGGCATATAGAAGTGGAATATGAATTATTGCATTTAGAAGCGAATGAAAAAAGCGCCGCTGACAGCAAAAAATCTAATTCGAATGGCAAACCAACAAACGCTTTGGATTTCTTTTTTTCGGAGTCAGAACCCCTACGATATTTTGACTAAAATCGTTTAGTATTTTCGTAAAAGGAAACGTTTTAGACGTTTAAAGCAGAAACCTTAAAACATATTTTCATATTTGAATATTCTTTTAGTCTATTCTCTACGTTTATATTTTTGAAGTGAAACTTCTTTAGGCGCGTAATGGATTTTCGGGGACGGAGTAAAACCGAGTCAGGATCGACACGAAAATGCGGGTACCCCCACCACCGCTCACCGTTCACTGTCCCTCTCTCACCATATGCGCTTGTTGAGGTGGGGGAGCCGCTCACGAACGTTCTCTCTCTTCTCTTCTTTCCTCTCTCTCAGACACCAGCGAACTGCGCCACGCCAAGCATCAGCTGCTTGGTTAGTATACTGCGTCGTGAGTGTAATACGAGTGAAATACGTAATTGATTGTGGTTCATACGGTTTGGTACAGAATTTCAGTGTTAAAAATGAGTAGTGACGAGATAGAGGTGATGAACACATCAGTGGCACAAGAGGAAATATCCTATCAAATCCATGCTTCGTCGTTGAATTATTTAACCTCTAATTTTCAAACTAACCTAAGAGAGAAAATAGAGATGATGAAATGAAAATAGAGAGAGAGGAATACTAGAAGTTTCACTTCTGTCTTGCGTAGGCTTGACACACCCACTTTTTTTTTTAAATATATAGTTAGCAACTTCTTATATCAACCAAGAAAACTTTTCATATTATTTATAAAGTGCAATAACTAAGTAAAAGTCAATACACTAGACTAAACAAGAATCGCATTTAATAAATCTGCCTATTTCTGATTGTCATAAAACAGGTAATCTCCTAGTTGGATAGCCAATGATCACTGTAATATGTAATATGTCATGTTTTTTAAAAATTAATAAATAAAATAATAGTAATATTAGCTTCACCAGATGCCGAGTGGAAAGATGCCTTGGATTCTCACCTAAGCGTCGCGAGTTCAAACCACTGCTAGCTAAATCCTCCATCACTGCACAAGCGACATTTTCCACTTACATAAAAATGTGAGATATTTTAGTTCTGTGTCCTCAATGTGTATCATTTTCTCACCTAGCCAGTGCCCCCTCCGGTGTTGGGGCCCCATGGAAAATTTGATGTTTTATTTTCCGAGTCCAGTGTCCTCAACTTGTACCATTTTCATAGCATCCCCAAAAATGCTTCATTCTGCCTCAAAAGGAACTAATTTCCTATCCGGGACTCCTGTGCGGAGTTAATCTTCAAAAATAAAATTTAAAAAATTTCCTTGGCCGGGGGCCCCACTCTAAAGTTGGTCCCACGTCGGTCCCTCTCAAACCTTGGCAGAAGTAAGGCCCTGACCAAGATAAAGCACGGGTAAGCCACCCAGTGAGGCCAACATTACTGGATAACTATGAAATGTAAAAAAAAATATTGCACCAAAATAAAAATTAAAAAAAAGGATTATCTCTCATTAAGGTTGTCACATTAATCATAAAAAATAAAATATTTGTGGTTTTGGCGCTAGTTATGAACGACCTTTTTATTTTAATAATTTTTATCACCTAACTGTCTAGGGAAAGGCAACCACGTAGGTCATCCAATGTACCTACTCGTTCTGATAATACATGATTTGTATTATTCAATCCATCCTGTCAAACACACCGCTGCCAGTGGAAATGATTTGCTATCTATTCCAGGAATTGATTTGGGCGAGCAGATAGATTATGGATTTGATAATAGATTTTGGATTTGATTGCGGAATAATGTGCATTACCTATTGATGCAGGACCTCAATTATTATGGTGTGCAAATCAGTTGCACTTTGACAGCTGCGCATTTGATACTACAGAAGCCTGTTACTGACATTTTGATAAGTGAATTTGAATGGGAAACGCATTTGATACGGTTTCCGATAAACTTGTTCAAAATCAACAGCATTTCACTTGAACAACAAAAGTTGTCAAAACCAAACTTATTTATACTCACAAAAATAAAACATTTTGAGCCTTCCTAAAGAAAAACCACGTCACAATTGCATCCGGTGTTTTTGTTACGTATTGTATGAAGACTGTAAAAGTTTAGATTAGAGTTAGTACTATTAAAAAAAATTAACTGTTTTTTTTTAATTTTGCAACAATGTTTTAATTCATAAAATGGTACATTACATTATAGTCCACAATCGCTCATCTCACTAGGGAATTCCTGTGCCAAGATGAGCAGCAACACAATTATATTTAATGAAAAAAGTCAAGTACATAATACAAACATAAATTTTTTTTTGTGTTTCTTTATTTATAAAAAATTAAATTATTACAGTTTTTTGTTTTCTACTAGGCACATGCCCGTATTATGGTAGCCATATTTCTTTAGATTACAATGTTAATATGTTAGGATATACCATAGACATATGAATATTAGTAGACCTGCCCTAAGTGATTAAAAGCGTATTATCCCCACTCCCCATACCGGTTCCACTGGAGCCGGCTGTGCTCGCGTATGGCCTCAAGTGAAATTTGAAAACGTGACGTCATCATTCTTGTGCGAACTATGGTCGAGGCATCATCGGTTCATTTTACGAAATAACACGGCAAAATGTTGACTTGTACTATGAAAACTTGTAAAAATAGATGTGAAAAAGAGAATAAACCCAATTGTCGTATTACATTCCGTATATAAGCATTATTTTACTTTATTTTAAGCATATTCACATCGTATAATATGAATCAGTTGTTACTATCACATCGAGAAACGTCTGGACGCGAAACACAAAGCTGGTTGGTTGCTGGGAAGTAAATTATGAACATTTATAAAAGTGTCTTGACTAAATACTTAAACGAAATATTCGACTCTGAAAGTAGAACCGAATTTTTTTGCCGAATTTGGACTTCGCAAATTTGTTCATAACGTGGCGAGTAATTTGCGCTCCCATGTAAAAATGTCTATTCATTCCAAAGCAGATTTTACTTTTAAGAAGTAAATGGTGATATTATAATGCGAGATGCCTATTTACTGTCAGATTGATTTATTGACGAATCACAGTCAGCTTCACTCCCTTCGTTCTTCAACAGTTGATTTTACCCCTCGCCATTATCTTCTCGTCTATTAATTCCTATGTCTGTGGGATATACAGAATTAAGAGAGAGAAAAAAGATAACAAAATAAAAATAAGAAGAAAACATAAAGATATAGGAATAAAAGAGCAGTTAAATTTAATTTAATGACACTACACATTCTTTGCAATAGTTCCTTCCCTTTACCAATAGCCAATTCTGAATATTTTTTTATATAAAGATGTTCAGTTTCAGATTTTCTGGTATCTATATAGAGTGAATTGAATATCTCGGGAGCAATATAGGAAAATTGACGCTGGGTAAATGCTGTTTTTGTTGAAGGAATTACACATTATAGGCGTGACGGGTAACGATGAATATTTTGTTGTGTTTTTTTGATGATATTTTTTTCCATATGTATATAAGAATAGTTTTAATGTATAATTGACGAATATCTAGGATTATACTTCTTTTGAAAAGTGGCTCTGATGGGTGTGACGGGTGACATTTGAATATTATCCTTAGCAATAGTTTTTGAGTTAAAATCATTGGACGGAGAATTGAAGAAATATGGGGTTTCTACGCTGATTTATGACAAAAGCGACAACATGGGAAATCTAAAATCACGATTCACACTTTCACTAAGCATATTATAAAGCAACGAAGCTTTTTAAAAAAAAAACTCCAAAGGATGTTCTGGTATTCACCGGCTGATATATTAAGAGGAACGACTGTGCAGCCTTTTTCATACAAAACTTAAATTTGGATTTGAGGATAAAATACTTGATCAAACTGAATCATATTTTATGTATAGCAAATATCTGATGCGAATATATTCTGCTTTATTAATTTATGTTTTCAATTATAAAATAAAGACTTTACGTTTTTAGAGGCAACTTTGACAATTTTATTTTCATTACTGAGTTACTGATAGTTATTAAAAAAATATTTTTTCCAAAATACAATATAAATTTAATGATTTATAAATTTAAAAAATAAAGCATCTTGAAAATCATCTTAATGACCTCTTAATATTAAATTTAAGCCCATCAAACAGTTTTTAAAATAATTTGTATTATTTATTTTATATTTATTTATATTTGCATAGTAGAAAAGGTAAGATTTTTTTTTCTTGTAATTTTCATTGAGTCACAAATTATCGCCAAACTTGCTTCTAAAATCGTAAAAAAATAAGTTGTTTATTGGCACATATTTTACAATTTGAAACACAAATAAATAATATAGCACATATCCTTGCTAGATATTTGCAAAAAATTTTGATAAAAAAATTATATATCAGTTTTGGACTCAAATCATTGAAGAAAAACCTAATCTTATAGTGTTGCGCACTTGTAATGATCTTTTGTTAGTATCAATGTTGTTGAAAATTTTTAAAAAGAGCCTGTTTTACGTAGAACTTCCTTACTGACATAATTTCACTTTAATAAAACTTTTATTATACAACTCTTATTGTATTCGTTTTTGTGCAACATTCAAAGGTTCTACGGTAGTCTTGTGACCAGAACCTCAACAGACAATTATCATTTGAAAGCATAGATTGAACAAGCGCATAATATACAGTTTTTAATGTAACTTTGTCCAATATTTTTCTTATAGTCTTGAAGTTGCATGCTAGCTTTATTATTTTGTTTGTTAATATATTAATATAGCAAAGATATTTGATAGTGTCTACTCTTTCTAAAGGTTTACAATTACAGTCCTGCATATAACAATGTATTTTCAAAGATCGCTGATTTACAGAGGAAATGCTAAAGCTAATGAAATGCTAATCTAATGCTAATGCTTATCCTCTTTTCTGATAAGGTATACATGAGCAATTAAGTACCTAAATATTATAATTTGCAAAAAAATGTATGTATTAATGTAACTATGATCTATATTAAAAAAATAAAAAAAATAAAAAAAATTATTGTAAAATATAGATATTAAATTATATTATAATGTAAATTGAATAAAATAAATTCTTAAATGTATTCCTCAGAACGGGAAATTACAGTTTACAAAGCGTTATGAAATATAGTTATGTCAATGGAAAAATAGCTGGTTCCGAATAACTGATGTCAAGTAACGGACTATGATATACGAATAACATAATTTGACCATGTTATATTTGATTGTTCAGATTAGTATCATTAAAAGATAAAATTAAAAGCTCACGCATTCGTGGTAGCCTGGGTGTCACTGACATAAACAGTAAGCTAGAGGAACGACAGTTAAGATGGTATGGGCACATAAGACGGAGACCACCAGACCACACAGTGAAGCAGGCAATGTCTATAGAGCTTCAAAGACAGTCATCCAGAGGTAGACCAAAGAACTCCTGGATGACCCAATGCTCCAAAATCCTACAAAGAAACGGCCTAGATGAAAGCGACACTCAGAACCGAAGAAGCTATAACCTGAGAACGAGAAGAGCCGACCCCAACAGCCTACCTAGGCAATGAGTTGGGATAGTGCTAGGAAGAAGATATTTGATTGTTTCTATAACACCCCAACCTGTCTACTGATTCTAGTTGAAATTTCTAAATTAATAAATTCGACTTGTTTTAAACTGATCAATGTTTACAAATATAAATTTCATCATTATGTCTCCTTCAAGTAAAGAAATTTTCTCAAAATACCCTCCATTGATATGCTCGGTGAAATCTTAAGTGACCAGCTTAGGCACGAGGGCTCCATCAAAGCGGGTTTGGTGTTCCATAAGTCAAGTTAGTCTCGCAGAATCTGATTGTATACAACCACTGACTCTATACAAATGTGCAAAGTGCGCCTCGCTGTTGAATTCGGAAGCCACCTTTGGTATAAAGCCTGAAAATATTTGGAAAAACCTTTGACTGTGCGGAAACTGGGTTTTCACAGATGATCTCACTAACGTGAGAATAATCCAGTTATAAAAACTCAATTTATACACTAATAGGTATATACATTTTCAAAATTCTACTCATTATTAAAAGATTCAAATACAAAACAAATCAAAAAACAAAATTATAAAATCATCTAAAAGTTAAAATGACCAATAGTACGAAAAGAGGCTAGAGAAAATGAATTTTGAGCGCAGGCGTAAGGTTGCAACGCTGTCCTTGATCTACTGGTATTTCAATAGAAGATGATACGAGGAGCGTCATTGACCACATTGGCTCCAGTGTGCTAGTGGAACGGGTGGTTTCTTACATTATTTTGAACATTGTTCTAGTGGAACATACTCTCGTTACCATATAAGTGACTCAATAATTCAGAAAGGAAATGTAACTTGCGGTTTGATAAGATCTGCATTGCCAGGTATTTCTAAACCTATCTTTCCGTGTAGTATTAATAAAAATAAAGTGTTTAATTACATTTTCGCTAATATTTATAATGATCTCTTCATCGCGAGCCTTTTCAGAATTCCATTTAAAAAATAATAAGTTTATAACAATTATCAAATAAGAAGTACGTTTTATTTGATTGTGTTACAAGTTATGTTTATTTTGATAAAGTCACCGTTTACTATGTATGCCACACGTTTTGTGACAATTTTTGTTTATGTCACAAGTCTGACACTAGTTCGTCACAAGTTTGGAAATGCAACACGTTTGATAATTTCACAAGTTTGCTAATGTAACAAGTTTAATAATGTCCCAAGTTTCACAATGTCGTAAGTTTCATTTTGTCACAAGTTTGATAATGTCACAAGTTTGACATTATCACAAGTTTAATATGTTTCATAATGTCACAAGTTTGAAATTGTCACAAGTTTGATAATGTCGCATGTTCGATAGTGATACAATATGTTAAAAGTTTGATATTGTCACTAGTTTGAAAAAGTCAAATGTTTGAAAATTTCACAAGTTTTATTAAGTGGTAAGTTTAATATGTTTCATAATGTCACAAGTTTGACATTATAACACGTCTTACATTGTTACAAGATTGATGATTTCGCAAGTTCGATAAGGATAGAATATGTTAAGTGTTTGACATGGTCACTAGTTTGAAAAAGTCCAATGTTTGAAAATGTCACAAGTTTTAAAATGTAACAAGATTGAAGATGTCAAAAGTTTGAAAATGTCACAAGTTTTAAAATGTAACAAGATTGAAGATATCAAAAGTTTGAAAATGTCACATTTTCCATTTCATAATGCTCCAAGTCATTACAGATAATCATTGCTATTGATAATATGTAGTTACCAATACAAAGATCGAGTTGAGCGGCTGTCTAAATTAATTCTATATTTTTTGCGAAACTTTTGTTCTGTATTATGTTTAATAATGTATTTTAATCACGGATTTTCCTTGTTTCAGATTTAAATTATTCGATACTCGTGCATCGGCCATCAAGCATAGGTAAGACCTTTTTTTTAAATGTTGCTATGTAAAAACATATTTTTTTAATTCCAAGATGGGCAAAGATCGTCATAATTTATAAATATTTTAATCAGTTTGCGCATTGACGTATACTACGATTCATGGTATTTAATACTTATTGATATCATTGTGGCTACGGTATTAAAACCTGTTGGTAGCACCATATGATGTGGTTTTCAAAGGCGGTGCGTTGTAAATATCAAATAATGCCATCACAACTAATAATAATACTGTTTCAAAGAATACAACATTTTAAAATTGACTGTCCCGAATTACTTCAATGTATCAATATCCATGTTGCCAAAAAATCATGCCGACATTTCTTACCTTTTTACTTCAATAACACCAGGACACTAGATTACCAAAATTCTCCGATTCCGAGACTTCACAATCTCGGAAACAAATATTCTGATCTGGGTGATATATTTTTTTTGAAAACTAATCAGTATAAATGTTGTATATTCTCTCACTTTTATTCTTCTAGACACAAATAGACCTATGTTTTGTTGAATCTTTTAAACTCAATTAAATGCGTGAGGATTCATTTTTGCCATTATGTTTACATTCTTCTTTATTGTATTAATTTTGAAGTGTTTACTCTGATACAAAATGCTTGTATTTTTTTAAAAAAAAAGCCCACTAGGGCGTGTGATAAATAAATAAATAACATTCTTATAATCCAATAGAGTGATTTTTGGAATACTATGCCAAGTTTGTACAACGTTTTCCGCTTGCCATAATGTGCCAAATGTATAGAACCTAAATATCTATATAAATGTTCGTTTGTTTAAAATCTCCGAAAGTTCTGCATCGTTTCTTTGAAATTTTGACACAGCGTTGCTTCGAATAGGCCTGTGGGTTTTATGTACCTATATTATATAGATGTCACATGTAACAGGAAAAAACATGCTTTTTTAAATGGCGCCATCTGTTGGGCGTACGATCAACGCGCTCTATTGTTTATCTATCTGTACAGACAGGGATGCAGCTAGTATGGAATAAGCGGTTAAATCTGGGTGACGAACGGCAAATGACACCAATCCCTCGGATGGTTAAATATACTTATGACACATATTTGGAATATAATCAATATCATTCACTGAGTCATTTAGATATTTAGATAGTCATTTAGTTGGCAATACTTTATCAGAAATATAAGATGTGTTCAACTGCACGGAATTTAGTTACAAGAAGGCTATAATAATTTTACTTCTTTAATTATGTTCCAACTAAATTACGAGATATCACATGTTTGTAAAAGCCCGTATGTGTGTATAATGGAAGTAGTAAAAAATAAAAAAATGCTATTTTCGGTTGCGTATCTTTTTTGTAACTCTGGTTTAATGAACTCGGATTTGCTTTGAATTCAAGTATCATTTTAAAAATTGGAACTGATTTTGTGAAGACTTGTGAAGACACAAGCGATAAAGTACCTAAGTACCCATAGTATAATATTTAAATAGAAAATTATTCTAACTGTATTTTTCAAATTGAAACTGATTTGTCAAAAATTAAGATAATACCATAATTTTTCATAGTTCTACGCTATAGTCATGAATAAAGAAATATATTTTTTTTTTGTTTTTTTGTTTTTGGGGTGTTATGCCGTGTTGCGCTAACTCCTTCTTTAGCCGACGTTTCGGACAGCGTTGCAGTGTCCATCATCAGGGCAGATCCGGTAGATCCGAAGATGTGTAAATTTTGGCTGTCGAGTTTGTGCTTATTTATTTGTGGCCTGGGCCCGTCCAAGTTACAAAATTTACACATCTTCGGATCTACCGGATCTGCCCTGATGATGGACACTGCAACGCTGTCCGAAACGTCGGCTAAAGAAGGAGTTAGCGCAACACGGCATAACACCCCAAAAACAAACAACAAAAATGCTTTTGGCCGTGAGAATCTAAAAACTTACCAAAGAAATATTTTGTTTGAAATAGAGTAAAAATCACTCAACAAATGATTTGGTTGCATTTAAAGATACACTGTGAAGATACTTAAATAACCAGTTTAATGTCAAGATACTTAAATAACCAGTTTAATGTTAAGTATCAGTATAAAATAAAGTGGGTATCTGCTTCTGTCTGTTTGTGTGCTTAGTTCTACTGAAATACGCAACGAATTTTGATATAGTTTACAGTATCCTTTAGAAAATTTACTCCGCAAGGTTTATATATTTATAATATATGCATATTATATTGTCGATATTTTGTAATCAAGTCGTAAAAATAATATTTTTGGGCGCTTACTTTGCTAACGATGGCTAATTCTTACGAGATACATCAAAATAGTATAGTAAGGAGTTGTATATCTTGCAAAGGCCTACAGAAAAGTCTCCAAGGGTATATGCCTATCTCCTAAGAAAAGTCTCCAAGGGTATATGCCTATCTCCTAAGAAAAGTCTCCAAGGGTATAGGTATGCCTATCTCCTAAGAAAAGTCTCCAAGGGTATAGGTATGCCTATCTCCTAAGAAAAGTCTCCAAGGGTATAGGTATGCCTATCTCCTAAGAAAAGTCTCCAAGGGTATATGCCTATCTCCTAAGAATAGTCTCCAAGGGTATATGCCTATCTCCTAAGGATAACCCCGAGCAACGCTGGGTATATGTCAACTAGTAACATTATAATTAACATATAAATATTATTATCGTAAAATACTATGAATATATAAATATTTTAAGCTTTCAACAAGTTTACGATAAAAATTAAAATCTGTTTTATTTCCACGATACGCCATTACTTTACGATTCTCTAATACGTTAACTCATTCAGGCCCGAAATTTTATTTTTATATTATTTTGTTTTATTATTTTAATATTTTATTTGTGCATTAAAGTTTACAACTAACTAATTTTAATTTAAAAATTATAATTTTATTTTTAATTTATCTGGGAAACAAACAGTCATTTATATATTTAGCATAAACGGCAATTGTTTATTTTTTATTAAAACACAAAAAACATTGTTTACATCACTTTATTTCGATACAAAATCTCAACATGTTTCATGAACCAAGTTCACTTCATCAGGAGCACAAGTATACCCTCACAAGTATAGCTCCTGATGAAGTGAACTTGGTTCATGAAACATGTTGAGATTTTGTATCGAAATAAAGTGATGTAAACAATGTTATTTGTGTTTTAATAAAAAAATAAATAATGCCATCACAAAGTGAAAAGCAGTTAGAAGAAGTTTTCTTCGAAAAATTAGCAATTATTTACAATATTAGACCAATAATGTTCCAAAATCTAGTCGTTGATTCAATATTTGCACCTATACAATAACCAGTCAAAGGATCTATATTTTGTTAACAATACCGCCAGTAATTATTTCGTTAACTTTCTAATTCAAAGGCCTCATACACTATGTGTCGTATGATATCATGTTACTGCTTCCACTACCTAGTATGTACAAATTAACTTTATATTTCTTTTTAACTAAATTAAGTTTGTATAACTTAGGAGTAGGCATTTCTTTACATATTCTTATTTTTGTACAACAGGTTTATACCTACAAATAATTATTGTATGGTCGGTGGCCGAGTTGACATCGCGTTTGGGTCCCACCCAGGCTTAGTGTGTTCAATTCCTCGGCTGGCTAAGTCCTCCATCACAACACAAGCAACATTTCCAGCTTAATGTGGTGGTAGTAGGAGATTTTTAAATATTGTCAGGTTATTCGTAACCCGGGAATGTTTGTCTTTCTTTTTAAAAAAAATTTACGAGTTATGCGAGTAGCACAAAATAAAATGCGACAATTTAAAAAAGCAATTATCGAAGAAGAAAACAAAATGATATGTTACTGAAACATATTTTTACGTACTCAATGGGTTAAAAACATTAGAAAAATGCCGAAATGGTGTAGACGAGGACAAACTTCATCACGAATAAGTTTTTATTGAGACGAAGATCGTGTTCGGCACTTAGCGCTCGTTTCGATTATGTGAGAGTTTCACAAGGAAAAGGAGGAGTTTCAACAATCAATTGAAAAATTATAAGTGATCTTAGGTAGTTATTTCTGTAACTATAAAGGCGATTACCCAATTGCGCTTAGTTCTTGTATTGGTTTCTGTGTTCCAAGTATCTGAACAACAGAAGTTTATATCTCCTTGTCCAGAAGTGTTTAGCTATGACCAGGAGAGATCAACCTGGGTCGGGAGAGTGGAACTGCCAGGTGCTAATATTGAAAATGACCTAAACCTAGAAGTTTTTTTGTCTCTGAATAGACCATCATCGAGTGACTTTCAAGGACAAACACACCACAGCTCTTCAAAACATCACCTTTGAAAGGAAACTCACATACATAGTGAACTTTCCTCTTAGTGTAGAAATACCATCTATTGTATCAGTAAAATTCAACGGACAGAACTATTGCGATGGTATTAAACCGAAGAAACACGCAACAATCATCCGATTGGAACACAGAAGTCAATTGAAAAAAGTAGACAACGCGCCAAGGAAAAAGAGGAAAAGTACGTATATTCCACCAGTCAGGAAAAGGCCCAATAAGAATATTACCGAGAGGAGTCGACGTATCCGAAGACCCAGGAATTCTCAGACTTCTAGGAAACCAATAAACTTAACACCAGCCAGGCTTACTCGCCCTTCAAACGATCAGAGATCTGAGGGATCTCAGAAATGGAATGTACCACCAATTGAAGCTGAAAAAGATACCGATTATTATGGTGACATTTTTACAATTAAAAAAGATAATATCAAACCTGAAGATGTTGAACAGAACATGTTCAAGTGGAAAATTCTGATGACTTGTACGAAGGAATTTTTAATAACCAGCCTAAAAATCAAATATCTGACGATTTTGGTTACAGTGATTATTTTGATATTACACCAAATAATAATGCAGAAACACCGGGTGAATCGCAAAGCCTGAAATCGACTACAGTGATTTTGCTGCCGTAGAAATGACCCAAAATCCAAATTTAAATCATGCAATGTCTAACGATCAGCTTAATTATTTGGAAGATTTTATTAACAAATTTGAAGGAAATACCAATCGTCCTGTTAAGAAAGTCCCGTCACCTGATGTTGAATATGTTGATGATGATAGACAGGAGAGGGGTCGGAAGAAGCTTATAACAATTATTAGAGAAATCCTTCGAACAGCGAAGAACATTTTGAAACTTGTGCCAACGTTAATAAAGATAAACTAATTATTCGTGTGAAACGAAGATGGCATTGTGTCGAATAATTATGTTTTGATTCAAGTATGCAAATTAGTTTCTTAGCTACAAATACTTAATGCGAGAAAAAAAAGAGTTAGAATGATTAATAATTTGGAGTTTTATTATGTGAGTAAGATTTGGTTGCATTTAAAGATACACTGTGATTTTTTTCTTATTTATAATATATTAAATAACAGAACGAAATGCGTTTTTAATAATTTTAAGAACTTACTATGCAATTTTTTTCTATCCAAGGAATTTCGTATAATTGACGTTTCGGCATAACAAACGTATGGATATTATGTTCAAAATAATACATATTTTTTTCGGAACTTAAAAACCTAAAGAGTTAACGAGAAACTTGTTATAAATCAGTAGAAATTGGGTTTGCGTGGGTTTAACGCTGGTACGTGCGACTGACGTGTTGTATGAGAGAGAAGGCCAGAAGGTCCAGTTTCTCTTCGTTACCAAAAGTCGCCCGAGATACTCATACTCTATCGGGTTAGTAATTATTAGTCTATTGACTATTATTCTGCCATTTCCATTATTTAAAAAGCAAAGACATTACAATAATTGTTATATTGAAGGGAGATGCCAGACATTGTTAGAGGTAAAAAAAACTATTTAATGATGTTTGACACTTTAGAAGACGAATCACGTTGAGAATCGAAATGCTACATGTTGTATTTTCTTCATCTGAGGTTTTACATCATCAATTGAGCTTTAAATTGGTTTATATTAGTAGAATCAATAACATGTTGTGGAAGTTTGTTCAATGCATCCACTACTCTATTTGCAATGAATATGATTGGACGCAAAAGGTTTTTTTTTTCAGTTTCCACGGAGATTTATATTTTTGTTGGTGGTGAGATTCTGGCATCCAAGAAGATTTCTTGGATGCCAGAGCAACTAGTTTCCAGATACAATTTTTTAAAGTCTCGATCAAGTCTCCCCTATTTACTTAAATAACCAATTTAATGATGACAGTTATCTAAAAGAGAATCGATAAATAGTATAAAATAAAGTCTATATGTGGTTTTGTCTGTTTTTGCGCTTAGTTATTTTAAACGGTGACCGGGTGTGTCATCAAAATGACAGTTCAATACACCTACAAAAAGTGATATAAAGTCATGAATCTATGTCACTTTTCAAAGGTGTGTTCAATTGTCATTTTGATGAAATATCATGGAACCCTTCTGGGGCTCTATTCCTGAATCGAGGGCGCTCGTAATCGCCGTCGAAAGTACGTACTTTGGTCGTCGTTGCTATTCCCGAAATTGGTCGAAGGTACATACTTCGACGCCAAACGTCAAAAGTCATTCCACACGACAACTACTGGGTATAACCAGTAGAAACAGGGCAGCGAGTGTTAGGTTGTTGGCGTTTCTATGGAATTGGCTGTCAAAATCTAGTCTAGCTGTCAATTTTTGTTTTACAAAAGTGGGTGAAAATTTCCCACTTACTAAGTCTTTATCGGAGCTTACAAGCTCAATTAAGAGTTGCTTTTGGCAATTTGTAATATGTCCCGCAGCCATTTCTGTTTTGAATAACGAATAAATGTTGTCTGTTTGACAGTCACACCATAGAAATCCCAAAAACATCAGGAACATAGACAATATTCACAGGGGTGCCAATACAATCATCTCTTCTACCAACTTCGACCGTTCGACGCTCAAGAATACGTAAAATTGAAACATTCGAAAAAGTTAGTCGCGACGACTAGTAGTTTTTCACTCGAAGACGGCGCATACGAAAACGATTGATCGTTTAACTCCAGAATCGCAGGCCAGAACTACGCAACGGATTTTGTTAGGGTTTTCGCAATCCTTTAGAGAATTTCTTCCGTAAGGTATATATGCATACTATATTTATGAAATGTAAAGAAAAGTCAATGTTTTGTAATCAACTTGTAAAAATAATACTTTTAGGCGCTTACATTGCTAACGCTGGCTAATTCTTACGATATCTCGTAAGAATAACAAACATCAAAATAACAAACTACGGAATTTTATATCTTGAAAAGGCATATAGGAAAGTCTGCAACAGTCTAAGGATAAAGCAAAGATGGGAGCATGTCCGCTAGTAATATTATAAGCGATGAAATAAATAACATATAAATATTATGAATAAATAAATATTTTAAGCAATGAACAAGTTTACAATAAGCATTAAAATCTGTTTTATTTCCACGATACGCCATTACTTTACGATTCTCTAATACGTTAACTTATTTAGTCCCGAAATTTTATTTTTATATTATTTTTTATATTTTATTTGTGCATTTAAATAATAAATTAATTTTTTAATTATTTTTTCAATGGAATCTAAGTAGATTTTAAAGTGAGAGGACCAGATAGAAGAATGACTTCGAACTAAAGAAGAACACAAGATTTTAGTTACGATATTTTTTTAAATCTCTGCCCTCGCAGAGAAAGAAGCCAATCATTTTTTACTTGTTTTATTTGTTACCGTATCGATATGAGAAAGAAAAATAAAATTTTGAATCAAAAACGATAATAATAAAAATTATGACAACTGCATATTTTTAATTTGTAAGCTCAAATTAGTTCGTTGTAATTTTTATTTATTTTTGTTTTTTTTTATAATCAAATTAATTTGATTTAAAAAAAACACCGTAACTAAAATTTTGTGTTCTTCTTTAGTTTGAAGTCATTCTTCTATCTGGTCCCCTCACTTTAAAATCTACTTAGATTCCATTGAAAAAATTCAGCATAAATTTCTAAGATATATTAACTATCAACCCACTCTACCTGTAATCTCAGATAGAGACTTGATTTTTATTATTAAAATAAATTCAATCAACTAGAACTACTCGACCAAAAATTAGTTATAATAATTGCAACCACAATATCAGGGTTAGATACTCGCTTATTCCTAGATTGAATGAAGTTAGCAATACTTTCGCAGAAATTATAGATTTGTTCAGCTGCGCGGAATATGTTTACAATAAGGCTATAATAACTTAATAAACTTAATATTATTATTCTGAATCTTCTAGTTATGGTTTGATGTACTACTAAACACTTACATTACTCGAAGAAATGCTTAAGATAGAAATGTTTAAAAAAGTAATTATCAAAGAAGAAAACAAAATGAAATGTTACGTACTCAATGGGTTAAAAACATTACAAAAAATGCCGAAATGGTGTAGACGAGAATAAACTTCTTCAGGAACAAGTTTTTATTGAGATGATGACGGTGTTGGGCACTTAGCGCTCGTTTCGATTGTGTGAGAGTTTCACAAGGAAAACTAGAGTTTCAACAATCAATTGAAAAATTATAAGTGATCTTGGGTAGTTATTTCTGTAACTATGAAGGCTATTACTCAATTGCGTGTAGTTATCGTATTGGTTTGTGTGCTCCAAGTATCTGAACAACAGGAGTTTATATCTCCTTGTTCAAAAGTGTTTAGTTATGACCAGGAGAGATCAACCTGGGTCGGGAGAGTGGAACTGCTAGGTGCTAATTTTGAAAACGACCTAAACCTAGAAGTTGTTTTGTCTCTGAAAAGACCATCATCGAGTGACTTTCAAGGATCCATTACTTTAAACGACAAAAAAACTACAGCCCTTCAAAGCATCAAATTTGAAAGGAAAATCACATACATAGTGAACTTTCCTCTTAGTGTAGAAATACCATCTATTGTATCAGTAAAATTCAACGGAAAAAACTATTGCGATGGTATTAAACCGAAGAAACACGTAACAATTATCCGATTGGAACACAAAAGTCAATTGAAAAAAGTAGACAACGCGCCAAGGAAAACGAGAAGTACATGGAATAGACCAGTCACGAAAAGCCCCAATAAGAATATCACCGAGAGGAGTCGAAGTATCCGAAGTCCCAGTACCCTTGGAACTTCTAGGAAACCAATAAACTTATCACCACCCAGGCTTACTCGCTATTCAAACGATCAGAAATCTGAGGGATCTCAGAAATGGCATATACCAGCATTGGAAGCTGAAAAAGATACCGATTATTACGGTGATATTTTTACATTTAAAGAAGATAACATCAAACCTACAGAACATGTTCAAGTAGAAAATTCTGATGACTTGTACGAAGAAAGTTTTACATTAGATAAAGAAACGAGTCAGAATGAACCCGTAGTTGAAACTAACGCTAATAACCAACCTAAAAATCAAACATCAGACAATTTAGATTACAGTGATTATTTTGATATTAAACCAAATAAAAATAATGCAGAAACACCGGGTGAGTCGCAAAGGCCAGAAATCGACTACAGTGATTTAGTTGCCGTAGAAATGACTCAAAATCCAAATTTAAATCATGCAGCATCTAACGATCAGCTTAAGGCTGATTATTTGGAAGATTTTATTAACAAATTTGAAGAAAATACCAATCGTCCTATTAAGAAAGGCCCGTCACCTGATGTCGAATATGTTGATGATAATGGCCCGGAAGAAGCTTATAACGATTATTAGAGAAATCCTACGAACAGCGAAGAACATTTTGAAACTTCTACGAATGTGTGCCAACGTTAATAGAGATAAAATAATTATTCGTGTGAAACGAAGATGGCATTGTGTTGAATAATTTTCTTATTGTAAGGACACTTTTTTCGACAAATTTTGTGTTTGTGGTTGCTTGTTGAATATGTTTTTGACCCTGAGATCTATAGTTTCTTGTTGGATATATTTTTGACCCTAAGATCTGTAGTTGCTTGTGGGATATACTTTTGACCCTGAGATCTGTAGTTGTTTGTTGGGTATGTTTTTGACCCTGAGATCTCTAGTTGCTTGTTGGATATATTTTCGACCCTGAGATCTGTAGTTGCTTGATGGATATATTTTTGACCCTGAGATCTGTAGTTGCTTGTTGTATATATTTTTTTCTGACCCTGAGATCTCTAGTTGCTTGTTGGATATATTTTTTTCTGACCCTGAGATCTCTAGTTGCTTGTTAGATATATTTTTGACCCTGAGATCTGTAGTTGCTTGTTGGATATATTTTTGACCCTAAGATCTGTAGTTGCTTGTTGGATATATTTTTGACCCTGAGATCTGTAGTTGCTTTTTGGATATATTTTTGACCCTGAGATCTGTAGTTGCTTTTTCGATATATTTTCGACCCTGAGATCTAGAGTTTCCAATATATATGTTAATTTTTACGTCTTGTGTTTTGCATTTATGAATGTAAAGGAGTGTTGTTTTAAAATAGAATTGTTTATTTGTTGCTTTCCTCACTTTCCCTATGAGTTAAGATGCTGCAAATGTTGTCTTCTTATATTATTATATTATATCTTATTCTTCTTAATATTTTTGCTTTTATCACTTTTCAGTCACTTTTTATCACATTGTATCTTAGTAACATTCAATATATTTCTTAAACAAGTTAATTAACTGATAAACCAACTAAAGATTACCTCATGTACAGTGTGAGATTTAAATAAAATATTAACTCTGCGCTACTGTGCAGTATGGCTTTATGGATATCCAACAAGCAACTACAGATCTCAGGGTCAAAAATATATCCAACAAGCAACTACAGATCTCAGGGTCAAAAATATATCCAACAAGCAACTACAGATCTCAGGGTCAAAAATATATCCAACAAGCAACTACAGATCTCAGGGTCAAAAATATATCCAACAAGCAACTACGGATCTTAGGGTCAAAAATATATCCAACAAGCAACTACAGATCTCAGGTTCAAAAATATATCCATCAAGCAACTACAGATCTCAGGGTCAAAAATATATCCAACAAGCAACTACAGATCTCAGGGTCAAAAATATATCCAACAAGCAACTACGGATCTTAGGGTCAAAAATATATCCAACAAGCAACTACAGATCTCAGGGTCAAAAATATATCTAACAAGCAACTACAGATCTCAGGGTCAAAAATATATCCAACAAGCAACTACGGATCTTAGGGTCAAAAATATATCCAACAAGCAACTACGGATCTTAGGGTCAAAAATATATCCAACAAGAAACTACAGATCTCAGGGTCAAAAATATATCCAACAAGCAACTACAGATCTTAGGGTCAAAAATATATCCAACAAGCAACTACAGATCTTAGGGTCAAAAATATATCCAACAAGCAACTACAGATCTCAGGGTCAAAAATATATCCAACAAGCAACTACAGATCTCAGGGTCAAAAATATATCCAACAAGCAACTACAGATCTTAGGGTCAAAAATATATCCAACAAGCAACTACAGATCTCAGGGTCAAAAATATATCTAACAAGCAACTACAGATCTTAGGGTCAAAAATATATCAAACAAGCAACTACAGATCTCAGGGTCAAAAATATATCCAACAAGCAACTACAGATCCCAGAAATCATTTCCATCGGGTCCTATGTCATCTTAACACACTCAAAAGCTTAAAAATATGCTATTTTTGGTAACGTTTTATAAGTAGTTAAACCAGTTTCCCAATTCTAGCACTATTTTCCGGGAAAAGTGTATAGTCTTTGCTAAAGACCACATTAATTATAAATCTGAAAGAAATATTTTTTTCACTTCAATGTATGATGCTTAATGGTGATGTTTAGAAACTAAGATGCAAATTTATGTTTTTGAGAAATGTTTTGTTTGATTTTTATTGTATTTGTTCGCTCAAAATATAATTCATTTAGTTTTTGCTTGGATTTTAAAATGAATAAAACTTACTTTCCCGCTAATTGTAAGCTTTTATGTAATAATATTATTTAATAAACAAAACCTGGTTTTATTATTTTGCAATCATCACGGTTTTTAATCATTTGAAAGCCTCCGTAATCGAGGGGTAAGATTCTCGGCCAACAAATCAGAATGTCGGGGCTGCAAATTCCGAAGCGCGAAAGAAAATGTTATTTTATTGATTTGTGTTATTTCATAATTTAATCTTTTGAACGTTCCAGAGTGGAAGATACTCTCAGTATCGCCCTGGTGTAAGATCACTATTCAGAATTGAAATGTTGCTTTCAATCTGACTAGATCTGAATGGCCAGAAAATTGTCCACCATCCTCTTCCCCATCTCCGTCCTCTCTCCACTACCTTCAGCCTCACAACCTTAATACTAACTGAGGATGCCATAGTCTCACTGGCTTCAGATAGTAGGGACTCTTATGCTACTGCGAGATTGAAATGGTGGAGAAAGAATTCATTAAATCAACGGAAATCATTTTTTTCATAATATGAATATTTTTACAGATAATATAAAAGAAATGTTCAAAACATTTTTTAGTAAACCTTAATCACGAAGAAAAAAATTTCTATGTACGAGTTAATATCAGCTGTTCAATGTTTTATAAAATGCCTCGAAGCTTAGAGTTTTTTGGGTTATGTGATGTTAATTCACCAGGTTCCAGCATGAACTACGAATTTCCGGACACCGTGTATTGTAAACGAGTTTTATGAAAATGTTTTCAAAGGTTCTCAAACGTAAGTGACCTCAAAACTAAATGAAAAATTGCCTGTTTCAGTAAAATGTTTGATCTGTTCATATTGATAAAATTAAGTTTACCACAGTTCAATGGGTTAGAAAACGTTCATATAATACTCCCTTGATGTTCACTCCTCTCAAAATAAATTTAAGATCAAATACTCTTATTTATTGGATTTTTTAACTGCAATATTTTTTATTAATAAAAAAATGCAGTTTTTTGCCCGGTATTGAAGAGGTTAATCTTAATAAGGAACACGTTATTCTCGTTTTCCTTAAGTAAGGCAAAGATCGTGCTGATAAATGGTCGACACTGAGCAATGGTTTTAATTCAGTGAGAGCGTCACAAGGAAAACAATAGAGTTACCACAGTCAATTGAAGTGAAAGTGAAGTGGGCAGTTATTTCAATAATCATGAAAGTTATTACCCAGCTGTGTACAGTTCTTGCGATGATGTCTCTGATACAAGTTTCTGATCAAGAGGAGTTTATATCTCCTTGTCCAGAAGTGTTTAGCTATGACCAGGATAATTGGGTTGGGAAAATCCAACTGCCGACTACTACCATCAAAAATGATTTAAACTTGGAAGTTGTGTTGTCTCTGAAAGGACCGTTACCAAGTCCTTTTCAAGCATTCATTACTTTAAACGATGATCTCCTAACACTCTTGCAAAATGTCCTCACTAGAAAGAAAATCATCTACATAGTGAACTTTCCTCTTAAAGTTGAAATACCTTCTGTGGTTTCGATTGCATTCAATGGGCAGAAGTATTGCGAGGGTATTAAACCGAAGAAATATGCAACAATCATTCGATTGGAACATAAAAATCGATTGATAAGTTTAGTTGAAGCCACAACGAGAAAACCGAGTACTGCTTCAACACGAACAACAATGCCAAGAAACAGGAAAATAAGCACTACCCGAAGAATTACCCGGCGACCAAACACACAGGGAACTTCTAGGACACCAAAAACTAGAGAATCTCCTCCCCTAGACTTAGATGAAATGTATAGTGGAATATTTAAAATCATGAAACAGGACAATAATGTGACACCTAACCTAAAACCAGCCACACAGCGAACTTTTAGGAGAACTACAGAATCACCTGACCTCGGCTTAGATGAAATATATAGTGGAATATTTAAAATCATGGCTCAGGACAACAATGTGACACCTAACCTAAAACCAGATACACAAAGAACTCCTATGAGAGCAGAAACTACATCTCAACATACAACTCACCACGATTTAGATGACATGTACGCTGGAATATTTAAAATTATGGAACAAGATAACAACGTGAGGCCTAACCTAAAACTAAATACACAGAAAACTTCAAGGAGACCACAAACTACATCACCACGAATTACAACTCACCAGAATTTAGGTGGAAAATACAGTGGACTACTTGAAAACATAGGACATACGAGACCTAACAAAAAACGTCCCACAGTTGTAATATCTAATGTCAAAAATCAACCTACTGATGAAACTTCCAATAGCAGTAATTATTCAAATACATCAGAGGAACCAGTTCATAAAGAACCGTATGCCGATATTGAGAACTATGATGAGAATGATCCGGTGACACCAAGAGAACCAAGACAACCACACGAAGGCGAAACATACACAGAAGAAAAGTACAGTGAAAAATTGAAAGGTTTTCTTGACATTCGTACAAACTTATAAGTTCATGTGAAACAACAATATTATCTGAAACATTAACAAAAGATTGTCAATGATCAAAAAAAAAAGAACGAAAAAATAACTGTTCACTAATTCAATGTGCCAAACGTAGTCACTATTTATTACAATGATTACTAAATATTTATTTGAATGTTGATTGAAATACAGTTTAAAAATTATTTATTTATTTATAATACAGCTTATGTATAGCACAAAGTTCTATTACATAATATGAAGTTAATTAAATGTTAGGCCAAAAAAAATCTTATCGTAATGTTGCTTAGAGTTTTATTGTGTCTTAAAAGTAATTATGAATAATGAGGAAGAGGAATTAAGGATAAGGATGGGAGATGCTCCCAATATATTCCATACTCACGTATTAATTTATGTCTACACTAAAAAATTCTCATGGTAATGTTGCTTGAAGTTTTATTGTGTCTTAAAAGTAATAATGAGGAAGAGGAATTAAGGATAAGGATGGGAGATTCTCCCGATATATTCCGTACTCACGTATTAATTTATGACCGAGCGCGTTACTTCTATTTCAAATTTATGAAACAAGAATGTCTACACTGCGTAATTTTTTGACATACTGTGATTATACGAGTATACGAAAATATCTGACGTTGGTTCTGCTTACGCACAAACGAAATAAATCGGTTTGTCGTTTTATCTCGACGGTACGTGAATAAAATAGAAAAGCTCAGACGATTCCAGGCCTTTGATCAGAATTTTTAAGGCTCCTTATTTACTAGGCAATGTTTTTATTGTTCGAATAGATATAAATTATTTATGTAGTGAGGCTAATTATTAAACTTACTTGTATATTTATACCTATTTGAAGACAATTTGTAAATTTCTTAAATGTAATGCATCTCATTATTATTTATTTCATGTTGTGATCAAGTTGTCTTTACTCTACACTGTAGAATAAATACAATAAAATCCATATCAACACATCTGAAAAATAAAATTGTTCGATTTCATAAAGTCTAATTTAAACATATTTTAAATTGTAATTTGCTTATTTACTTTATAATTTTAACATTTTTATTTAAATATGCATTAATTTCGATACATTTTTTTTAAATTTCAGTGTGAATTAAGCTGTACCTACATTTGAATTTATTTATACACATTTATTTTAATTTTATTTTATATTATAGAAACAAACAGTACATGATTTACAGAGTTGAAACAATATACAGGAATAAGATACTTCCATGTTGTGTACCTATGATATGTTTTCTGTAATGTCTGCTAAGTGGTATGTTTATTCCTTAATTACCAGGTGACTTGTGTAGTTTAAAGTTGTGTGTGTGTATGACGTGTGTAATGTATGTGTGAGTGTTTGTGTGTCTGTCTGTATGTATGCGCATTGAATAGTTTAAATTATTGACATGATGCCACGTTTGAATTTGGGCAGTGAATCCGAAAAAATGTCAATGTTAGAGTTAAGACAAATATTATTTAGAGTATGAAGAGCAATATGAAAATTATATTTATAAGAGTACTCCAGGTTAATTACTATAAGACAAAAAGCAACAGAATTAATGTGAATGTCCGCTTTTTATCCATTCTAGATGAAATAAGTAAATTTCCAATGTTTGTAATCTTGATAAATGCTTTAATTAAATTTAATAATTGTTTTTACTTACAACTGCATTTAGCACGTATTCGATAGGCCATCAAGAGACAATAATTCATAATAAATTTAACAGAGTTTTTGATTTGTTCATTCTTGTTAATCTAATATATTATTTCTGTCTTGTTTGGTGTGCGTGTTTGTAGAAGTTTTTATTGTAATGTAGTTTGTCTCTTGTAAGTAAGTTGGTAATAAATTGTTTAAAACTTTGTAGATAAAAAAGAGAACGATATAGAAAATTATTTGTTTCACTCATTGTATACAATTCCTGAAGGTTTTTCTGTATTGGTTTATATTTATTACACTTCACAGTTTATCTCATTACTCTATTTTATATAGAAGTTAACCACAGAATAATTAAAATGTACATTTCTATGAAACCAAAGGTTCCGAAGGCAATTTGATAAAATGTTATGAAACTTTGTGGTTTATGTAATTTATGAATTTGTTTTTTATGAAACGACAAAAAAATGAGGTGACAAAAATGTTTATAATAAATTTTTCTAATAAAATGTGTATTTTTTTCGTTATCAGTAATTTTAGACTTTCTGGCAGCATCTTTAAGAATTGTAACGATCAATATGCCAGAGGCCTGGAGGGTTGATATTCCTATATTACTAAGAAAGATAATATTAGAACAGTAGTCTATATGTCGTAAAACAATTGTTTTATAAAATTGTTGGTTTTATTTTGCCGAAATTTTACAATTCTTCGAAGGAAGACACATTAAAAATATTTTTTTGCAATTTTCTTCAAGAAATATTTTTGAGTTTAGTGTTATTATTCTTACTTACCTTCATTCTTATAAATACATTATCTAATTAACCATTTCAAAGTTTTCATTATGACTTTCCAGGTCATAAAACCACATTCAGACAAAAAAAAAATTTATTTTGCGACGAATCTCCACAAAATCCTTCACCCCTGATATAAAACGAATAGAAAATTTGAATGATTACAAATCAAGAATGAAAATTTGGCTGAGAGAGACAAATGAAAAAAATCTGAAAAAAACATTAAAAACGACATAGAAAACTAATAAAACAGAAAAGAATAACTTTATTTCGCCTCCCTAGTGAAGAGGACTAAAAAATTAAATTTACCATAAATATATTTAATATCATACTTTGTATGTAAATTTTTTAAATCGTCTCTAAATAAATAAAAAAAATTAAAAATATTTATTTTACAGTTGTTCGAAATCTATTACATTATTCGTTTTTTTTTCTCTAACATACAGTGTACATAATATGTACCCATTGTACAAAAATGTTAATAATAATCATAGTCTGTACGGGTTAGTAGTAACATGGGTGGGACAGAAATATGAACATGGAAAGTAATGTGCAAATCGCACTGCGTTACATGTTGCATTGCGTGTTGCATTACATGTTTGCATTGCATGTTGAATTGCACGCGTCTGAATGCGGTTTTACCGACTGACTGGGTCCCAGAAGTCAAGTTTCCTCTTGCTGTACTTCCCGACCGTGGCCTGCTTGAAGCTTTCTGGTACCAGAAAGAAATATGTTTTAGTAATTAAAGCAATTACCTTAAAATATTAATAATACGTTCAACTCCAGTGAAATAGTGGCAAAATCAACAACTCTGGCCGCTAGAGGGGCTAGCATATTGACTTTGACATTTCATTCAATGGCGGCAAATTGAATTTGTACTAGGTGGTGGTGCTTCGCGCTTTTTAAATATATGTTAAAATAATGTTCCAAAAAGTAGGTTCCTTGTGCAGTTTATGAATGTTATTATTACAAACAACTCCATCAACACTTTGCTACACTTCAAGTCGTTTTTCAGGATGCCAAAAAAAGTTGACAGGTTTGTTGGTAAAACATTATACGACTTCGTTAAATCCTAGCAAATAAAATGTTTTTAAAATGATCATAGTAATTATAGGTTAAATTTGGCAAAACTAAGTTAGTTGAGTTCCATGTAGCATTCTGTGGTCATGTTGAAGTTATAAATTATCGTCAATATTAATGTTCTGAATTAGTCGTAGTAGTAAATATTAAAAATGATTTAAATATATAATACATTCTTACATATTAAATTATAGTATTTTATAACCTTTCTGAATCGTCAAAGAGAGAGTTAATAAAACCAGTAGGGTCGTACTTGGGTTTTATTTTTTTATATTTTACTAACGTAAAATAAAGACTATATTTCACATAAAATCCATTAAAATATATGAGAGAAAACCAAGGCACACAACTCATGCCGCTAGGAGGCGCTAGTGTAGCATGTTGCCATCAGAGTGTGTGAAAAATGACAGAAGTCTGAGGTATTTTATTAATATTGTAGGGTATTTGATTAAGGAAGTGATTTTTTGAATTTAAGCGTAATTTTTAAAATTGGAACTGTTGTTTGGTCAAATTAAGATAAGCGATAAAGTAATACAAAATATTAATATTTTAGCAGAAAATTATTTTAGGAAGACATGGCACGATCAAGGGAATCAGATAATTGAGTCGAGCCATTTCAAGAGTCAGAATGATAGAAGAGTATGTTTAGGATGATGTATGAATTTGAATGAGGCAAGAAGTGTGTGCCAAGACCGAGTTGTTTGGCGGCCCTTACTCTCTGCCTATCCATGCGGCGAAACAGCGTGATGGTTAGTTAGTTAGTTAGCCTTTTTCAATATTAGAATATCTCACGGGTCTGCGCTAGGTAAATAATAATCGTCAAAACGAACAAAATACCAGGAACAAAGAAACTTGATTGGGTATTTCCACTTGATTATTATTATTTCATTACAATAAATCGCAACAGATTTTTTTTATTCATTCAAGACAATATCAAACTGAAGATATGAAACTGAGAATCATAAAAATATTCCAGGACCTCAGTCTTGCAGGAGTTTTGCTCTAACACTGAGCTAATTCGACCCTATCCCCTTCGGTCATATTTCAACTGTATAACACTTTGACTAAGAACTACCAACATTATCTTACTTCTTAAACCATATATTGTAGAGGCTACTATCTTTATTGTATGCTATCTTTAGAGCAGAACCCCGACAAAGCTGAGTTCCCGAGATCAATTCTAGATTTGACCGAATATATTTCTGATTTTTCTGTTACGCATCTTTCGTTTGAGAGTCGTTAGTATTGTCCTCAATGATTTGTAGCGGTAGCTAATCGTATTATTCCTCTATTATTTAATATTCTAGTAGCTTGCCGATAAAGTTTAAATATTTGAATTTAAGGTTTTACTAATTATTAAAAAATAAATTAAAAAAAAACGTTTTGCCAAAAAATGACCGAGAATATTGTAATACGCAACAAATTTTGATATTTTTTACAATTTTGAAATTAAAGATTTCTTGGCTGTGAACAACCCGACAACATTTAATTTCTACTTCGAAAGTCTACTATATAACTCAAATGTTAGTATAAATTTAAAGTTTTGCAGATACTTTGATAAGGAGCTGAAAAATAAGTCGAAGACATTTTACATCATCAGATCGAACGATGGGTATCAGATCACGTTTTTTTTGTTTGTTAATATCGCACAAGAGTCCCGACGGTCTGGAACCAATGAGACAATGGCATCCTCTATTTTTTAGGGTATGCTGTTAGGCTTAGAGGTAACAAAGGAAATGTAAGGCTAAGAAGTACCTGACTATTCAAATCAGGTCTTCAAACAGAGCTCAAGCCATTTCAAGCAACTTTAGATTATTTAGGGCGATACTGAGAGTATACTCCAGACGGTCAAAAGTCGAAATAAAAAAGAGGATCGTATGTGACTACTTATTCAAACATAGTTGTGTAAGTACATTTTTTGTTTGTTTTCCTTGCATTGCAATGCAGTAATACTCGTATTAAGAGGAGCAGCTGCGCAACTTTTTCCATACGAAAGTTAAATTTGAATTTTAGGCCAAAGTAACGAATACTGCATATTTCCCTTTGTAATCAAAATATATAATCAATCTCTAGTTACGAATAAACCACATTATTTATTTGGGTTTTAAAATAAAAATATAATTTTTCATATGTATTTGCAACAGTGATACTTTGTAAAAATAATGAAATATAAAATTAAAAATAAGTTTAGTTGACATCGCGTTTGGCTCCCACCCATGCGTAGTGTATTAAATTCCTCGGCTGGCTAAGTCCTCCATCACAACACAAGCAACATTGGTGGTAGTAGTAGATTTTCAAATATTGCCAGGTTATTCGTAACCCGGGAATGTTTGTCTTTCATTAAAAGAATTAAATAAATACGGTTTTTGAGTGAAAATTTTTAATTTATATCGACCATTTCGTGTTTCAACTTAAATCCGTCGTTGGTTATTAAAAATTTTGCCCATCAAATGCTTTTTTTATTTTAATTTTTTACTCACAAATAATTTCCAAACACAAGCATTTACTTACAAATAAATTCCAAAGTTCCTTCTAAAATTTTGAAAAATCGATTTCTTCAATAACCCATATTTTATAATTTTAAAAACAAATAAATAAAGTAGCTTGTATACTTACTAGATATTTGATATACCCTTTGATTAATAGTTATTAAGTTTCGCTAGTTATTAAGTATTTTAGCCTGAAATTTAATTTATGTTTTAAATGAAAAAGGCATGCAGCCGTTACTCTTAAGAGAACGAGTGTTTATAATATTTCCAAAGGTTAGAGAATCATTTATTAAATTTTATTAATTTAACCCATTGATGACATTGGATAGTCTGTAGATAATACCAACAGTTTTCTGTGTATATTTTTTAATTCATTTCTGCACTTAGTGTCTTATAAACATTAGTTTACCGCTAAGCTAAGTGTTTTTAAAAAAAAAAATTTGGTTGTTTTCATGTGAAAAAATGTAATAAGCAATAAATGTTGAATGAAAAATTCTAGTACATATTGAATTATTGTTCAGGTTTATAATAAACAGACGTAGCTTAGAGGTTAGAGCAGCTGACCGGCAATCAGTAGGCTGCGGGTTCGATTCCCGTGGACGGCATTTATTCTTTCACGGTGTATTTCTTTCAATGTGTATGCGTATTTCAGGCGAATAACTATTGTTTATTCTAATTTGAAAATCCTTTTCTTTTAAAAAACATGCCTTGTTCAATACTGGTTCGTAGTTTCGAAATTCTCAAAATTGTATGCCTATGTTAATTGTGTTTATTAAATGTAATATAGGTCCATGTTTACATCCCTGGGGTACGCCGAAAAAGAAATCCAAATCATTGCTTACTGTATCGCTGTACTATTTAATTCTTTTCCAGAAAGATAATCGTCAAACCGTGCGAGTGCGACGTCTCATTAGACACATATTAGGTTTTTTTACTGTTTCTATAATTCAATTATTATGTCACAATGTGTTGTAATCGCTTATTACTAACCCTAGTTGATAAATTGTACATACTACTTGCTTACTATCTACATATCTAAATACGAAAAAACGTCTTTGTAAACATGTATTAATGTGACTTGTAACATGCATGTAACGGTTGCAATTGTGAGTGATAGGAATCGGTTTTGTGCCAAAACACTTCCAAAATCTGCTTTGACATAACATAAATGTTTAAAGAAACAATATGTGTTATCTTTAATGTTTTTTTAGCAGTGAAAGTTGTAAGTTTGTAAGTAAAAAAGCAGCATGATTTAAAATTAAATCTATGACGATAGTTCATAAGTGTTTACTCCGCAAAGTATTGACTCCAACAATGCGTTGTAAAAGTTGAACGACACTGTAAAAATAATATTTCTAACTTTTCTATGAACGAATTTTGTATATACACTAGCTGACGTGTACCCGATATTGCTTCTTAGGAGATAAACATATGCTATGGCCAACTTTTCTGTGGGCCTTTTTAAGATGTACAATTCCGTAGTACATTATTTTGATGTATCTCTTAAGTTTTAGCCAGCGTTAGGAATGTAAGCGCCCGAAAATATTTTATTTACGATTTGATTACAAAACATCGACTTTTCTCTACTTTTTATGAATATAATATTAATGCACTATATACATAAACTTTTCGGGAGAAATTTTCAAAATGAAATTGAACACTTTTAAAAATCCGTTGCGTAGTTTAGAAGAAATAGACAGATGCGGATAGGACTTTATTTCATACAATTTAGAGATAGATATGTAAAAATATTATTTATACAAGTACAAACTACAATTATTTTATTTGGAAGTAAAATATTTTTAGCCCGGAGCCAAAGAGGTTGAGTTTCATATAAAACACGTTATTCTTGTTTTCCTTGGTGAGGCGAAATCGTACTGTTATATAGAGGACACTAAAATTAGCGATGATTTCGATTCAGTGAGAGCTCCACATGGAAGGCAATACAGGTTCAACAATCAATTTGAAATTATTAGTTAACTTGGTCAGTTCTTCCTGTAATTATGAAAACTTTTACTCGGTTGTGTGCAGTTCTTGCAATGATGTCTGTGATACAAGTGTCTGAACAAGAGGAGTTTATATCTCCTTGCCCAGAAGTGTTTACGTATGATGAGGAGAGATCAACTTGGGTTGGGCGAGTTGAACTGCCAACTGCTAATATCGAAAACGATTTAAACTTAGCATTAGTGTTGTCTCTCAAAAGACCGTTACCCACTACCTTTCAAGGATTCATTACTCTAAACGACGATCCCATAACAGTCTTTCAAAACATCATTAACGGAAGAAAAATCACCTACAAAGTGACTTTTCCTCTTAAAGTAGAAATACCTTCCGTTGTTTCAATTACATTTAACGGACAATCCTTTTGCGAAGGTGTCAAACCGAAGAAATTTGCGACAATCATCCGATTGGAACATAAAAATCAATTGAGAAGTGTAGATGAAGTCACAACGAGAATACCAAGTACTTCTCGTGCTCCACCACGCACAAAAAGGCCAAGAACCAGGAAACCAAGCATCACCGAAGGAGTTACCCGGCGGCCAAACACCCAGGAAGCTTCTAGGAGACCAGAAACTACAGTATCATCTCAGCACGATTTAGATGACATGTACATTGGAATATTTCAAAACATAAAACAGGAAAATAACATGAGATCCAAAAAAAGACCAGATAAGCAAGGAAACTCTAGGAAACCAGAAATTACAGTATCACCTTACAAAGATTTAGATGATTTGTACAGTGGAATGGAATTTGAAATCGTGGAACAAGAAAATGTCAGACCTCCTAATAAACGTCCCACAGTTATACCTAACGTCAATAATCGACATATTGATTATTTTACTGGAAAACATGAAGGACAACATGTAAAACAAAACAAACAGACAGAAGTTTCGGAAAAGGCGGTTGAGAAAGAATCGTCTGCTGAAATCGAAAACTATGATGAGAATGATCCCGTTATACCAAACGGACAGATTTCAAAAGAAGATGAAACATATCCAGAAGATAATAACCGCAAAAAAATCACAGATTTTATTGATATTCGGATAAACTCATAGGTTAATGATTGAACACTGTAAAACAAACAAAATTATATGAAACATTAACGAAAGATTGTAATTGTTTAAAAGTTTAAAAAAAACGAAAACCATTTCCCTAATTTAATTTGCGAAACATGAATTTTTACAAACATGACTAATATTTACAGAATTTTGTTGATTGAAATATTGATTTAAATGAATATAATATATTTTAATATGTAACTGCCAAAAAATAAGACAAGGCACATTTAAAACACCATATGTTTAGTAATAATAATTTTAGTGGTGAGCTCACTTGTATATTGAAACCTATTTGACAACAATTAGTAAATTTACTGTAACAATTTTTTATTTGCTATAAGTAATATTACTATTTTATAAATATTGCATTTATGGTAAATAAATTATTTTTTTAAATTGTATAATTTTGGAATAATATTGAAAAATGGATTATCCCTAAATTGGAATAGAGCAGGTCAAGAGAAGGTTAGTTTGTTAGTTTACAATGTGTGGCATGCTATAAAAAAATCATTTCAGTTTTTATCCCAACGACGATGATCGAACAAGAAAAACTAGTTTGCGTTCTTTTTTCAGTTTTTTTTTTTTTAATTTATGAGAAGGAAACACTTTCCACTTCAAGATCTTTGCAGAGCAGTGGTGGTTAGGATGTAAATACGGATTTTCACACAATATATGTAGTTTTGGAAGTTTATTATGGCATTTGATTCGTTATCAAAGATCTTTTTCCAGATACATAAAATAGGTTACATTCTGATTATTTTGTAACTCTTAGGTAAGTTTTAAAACTAGTTTTTTAGTATTTTTTAAGTCCTTTAGAAAATAATACTGAAGGAGCAACGGCAAATGCATTTTTGCCCGTTTTGTGGGCTTTTGTTTCAAACGTTATTATGTGTAAATATATTAGAAATAGTTTGGGTCCAAGTATACGTCCTTGGGACATGGCGAAAAAAGTTGTTTCGCTACTAAACTTTATTTTGCTAACCCTAGAAGTCTAATCTATTTTATAGGTACATAAAGCCTTAACATACGTCTCAGAGGCGTACACATGTAAATGACAGCCAGTAAGCCAAAATATACCTACTTGTGCCCTGTTTTTCGACGGAAAGTTAAGGTTGGTATGTAAACTAATCATAAAACACAGTTTTATCAATGAAAACTACTCTCAAAGGTATTTATTACAACGAATTAAAACATTATGCTTGTATTCAAACAAAAAAATCATATTCTTTTAAAAAAACAACTTACATATGTTTTTTTAAAATAATCATTTATTTTTTTAAGATTAATTTCTTATTCTTAGAGCACACATTAAAAGTAATCATGCTTTTAATTACTTGCTATAATTTTAGAGCAATCTACACAGACATCAACTTTGTGCTCAGAAAATACTGACTTTTTTCACCTACAGCACATTAATTTAGTCATTCTCTTTTTTTTTGCAGCAAAAAGCGCAGTATTTACGTTTTTTGGGCTCTAGTTCTCCTGCCGGAAGTTTATTACCTGAATCAGTAGGTTTCGCGAAAATTTGGCTTATATTTTTAAGTCTGAATCCAAGCTTAACCGAATCTGTGCTGAGTTGTTTAGTGAATTCTCTTTTGTTTGAGAGTTTATTTGATCATGTTGTGGCCATAAATTAAATCAGAATAAACAAAAGCCATGTTCAAGATGCCATAGTAAATAGCCATTGACCATCTATTAGTTTTGCGGCTGCACGACATTGAGGCGCACATTTGATCAAATGAATCTACTCCTCCTTTTGTTTGGTTCTAGAAATGAATCATGTCTGGGTTTCCACTTGAATTATTAATTATTGCATTTTCATCACAACAAGCTAAAAGGTAAACCATATTTGCGGGTTTTGGTTTGTACGATAGAAGTGTCAGAGGGCCACCAAAACAAAACGTAGAACTGCCAACAGGTCGAGATCTCGAGTTCTTCAAATTTTCGTGCATTTCCCGCTTATTTGATCGAATAGTGCCCACTAGATTTAATTTGTAATTTGAGCTGGTCCTCGAGAGGTGCGGACTTTATTCATAGCTGAATTTCTGTGAGATTTTTTTTTAATTTATTTTTTATTTTTATTTATTTGATATTTGAAAAAAATATTTTTTTACATAGATAAGTATACAGGATATAAACAAGATATAAAACAATAGATGATTGACCCTTATTTGTTGACCAAACATCCCGCGTCCATTCTTACCGCGAAGAGTATTTCCAGGAACACGATAAATTCGCACTGAGTTGGCAGATTGCGAAACATGAGCAGAATTAGATGCTAGGTCAGATTTTGAAATGTTAAGCAGATTCTTGTAAAGGGAAAGCCTCTTCAGTTACATAGTTATTCTCATCTTCGCTTTGAATGTCGTCCAAACTGGCTGGCCTCGTCTTCAGGAGCTGATTCTCCCAGAGAAAGACTATCTTCTTGGTCTAAGATTTTCAAAATATCGTTACTGTTTAATATATTAGACCATGACATATTGGTATCTGAAACAAGGCCAAAATAAACATAAAATGGAAGAAAAATTAACGAAAGTACAAACACATAATCTTAGTTAAAAGTTACACAAAGCCTCAACATGCGTCTCGCAGGCGCATACCTCAAAAATTCAAAAATGGCTGGACTTACTTTAGTGATACAGATACCATCCGCGAGCTTCCGTCGGCCACTGGGTTGGTTAAAGAGCACGAGGCGCTAACTTCAACCGTTAGAAAGAGAAATAGAATTAACGATTGTGTGTACGCCTTGCAGGCGTAGATAAGGCTTCTAGGGTTAAGATTGTCGAATCATGCGATGCGACACTTCTTAAAAATTATTTATTTTTATAATTGTACACGTATATAATATGTAAATTTTCTGCCTTGCATAAAATCCAACGACACAACCGAAGAAGCGTGTAATTAATTATGTCAATTTTATTTCAACTTCTACAAGTTTTACGCAAATAATATCATTTTAATCTCTTCGTTTCCTGTTTGAAAACATTTGCTTCGTCAACATATATATTTAACATCTGATCTCAAAAGAATGGTGAAAAAATATTCTACAGATTGAGATCGTGCTACCGTCTTCACGAAGGTATTACAATTTAGCTTACACCGAAGATATTTTGCTTGTTCCATTTAGGATTGTGCTGATTACGTCTTATCAATCTCAATTTCCCAAAATATCTTGCACATGCGCGTGCACTTACTAATCTAACCTTACCTAACCGCACAGTTTTTCTTTTATTGTTTCTGCCCCTGTCCGATTCAAGATAATACATTTTTTTAATATTTAATATGGGAAATTTAGATGAAGATAATATTGTTAATTCTGAGTTCGATACAACAAAATTATGTTAAAAATGGGTAACAATGACCGATTATATAAAGACGTTGCCCCGGTAATACAGAAGACAGATATCCTAGGTTTGATTTCAGTTGCTACCGTTAACTTTTTATTTTTTGTGTCCTGTTTCGTGTTTCCTTTATTTTTTTTAATATTATTTCTTCTTCAATATTATTATAAAAAGAGAAACATGAAAGCCGAAAAACTTGTTTCTCAAGAATCCGGATAGTTTTATTCACAGTTCTTCAGAAAAACAATTAATTTTAAGTCGTAGACACTCTTCGATTGACTTTCGATGACGCCACTTCACTTCTACGAACACTCGAAACATCCGGAAATCTTCTAATGGCCTAATCAAAAACGAAAAATCAGAATTAATTTTATAACATGTCACGACCTAACGACCTTTGGTGGAAGGAATTTCAAACCAGTTTACCAACGCGGTACAGAATATATTTTTCTTTTCCGATCATGATTACTAGCTTGGCGGTGGCTCACGAGATCGTCGTTTAAGCTAAAACGTGTTTCTTGAGTTTTAAACTATCCATGCAGGAAGGTGGTCATCATTTGCATCAATCAATACTTTGTAATTTAGTTTTTCATAATTCATTCCACCAATTCAGCATGGAAATTTTTAACCGGGGAAGTTCAATAACTGTTCTGTTATGTTCTGTGATAATGGCCTGTGGACACCGAGCTGTCATTTCTCCTTGCAGTGACGTGTTTACATATGTGCAAGATGATAACATGCGGTGGTTCGGTAAGGTAAAAATACGGAGCGCTGATTTTGAAATTTATAATTTGTTAAAGTTATCCGTTGATTTATCGATGAAGATGCCACTGTCTTCGAAATATGAAGGACACATTGATTTACTGGATGATCCCAAAGTAGTTTACGAAAATATTGTTTATGGAATTTTAATCAACTACAAAGTGGTCTTCCCTTTGGGGACTGTGCCATCGCTGGTTTCGATCACGTTCAATGGGATAAACTACTGCAGCGGCGTACCACCAAAGAGACTAGCAAGGATCATCAAATTGGAGCATGTAAGAATTTTCGAAGATGACGATGAAGAAGAAGATAAGCCGAAGGCAACGCACAAACCAAAACCTCCAAATAATACTACTCCGAATCCAAAAAAAAATCGGGTAGCAATCACGAGTGGAACTACGAAAAGACCGTCTCCTAATCTTACTCCAGGAAAACTTACTGATAGTCCTCAAAAACAAACACAAGAAGTTAATTATAAACTAGAACCGCGATTTGATACACAGGGTGATTATGATGCCTCAATTTTCACATCCCAAGATTACGAAGACGAAAAACCAGATGATAAAGATACAGCAATAGAAGACCAATATTCAGATGACATATTAATTCCGAGTGATATTGATATTCGCAGAAGAAGTAATTTGTAAATTTTAAATTCCTTTTTTTTTTCTTCACTTTTTGATTCAAAACTAGAAACAAATTAGCCAAATTATTTACATTGTTTTTGTGGACCTCAGTTAAAATTTATTTTAGTCATTAAAAACAAAACTAGAAATCAGGTAACTGATTTTAATTTTTTTATGTTTGATGGGAATTGTTAAAAAAAAAATAATTACGACGATAACGAAAACTTATTTGATTGTTTTTTAATTGTATTTTTTTGTCTCAACTGAGGGAAGTATTGGTACGTTTGGTAGATACAGGGTTTTCCAATAAGAGGTGTTGTTTTGATATTCAATCGTAAAAGATCAATGGTTTTGTTGCTTGTGTGGCACGTAACGCCGTCTTGTTGAAAGTGAACGTTATCCAGATTAATACCATCCAATTCCGGCCATAAAAAATCATTAATCATCTCTCGATAGCGCAATCCATTCACCGTAACTGTTGCTCCAGCCTCATTTTCAAAAAAGTAAGGTCCAATGACTCCGCCAGACCATAAACCGCACCAAACAGTCACACATTGAGAATAGAGAGGCTTTTCAACAATAACTCTTGGGTTTTCCGAGGTGGAAATGGGCCTCATCACTCAAGATGATTTGCATTTGATTCACTCAAGTGAATTTTAATAGTTTTAATGCGTTGTTGAAGCGTGTATCGTTCCATTTTTATTAATGGCGTAGTTTCTACTTGTCAAATGTCAAAAAAATGACAGCTTCAAAAGTACCATCTACTGAAATAGCGAGCCATTCAAAATAACACCTCTTATTGGAAAAACCTGTATAATGTAAAAGCACATTCACAATATTGATATCACGTTATTATTACACTACCGATTATTTAGAATACGCGGTGTTCTGAAACTCTTAGTTCAAGGTGAAAATGGTGAATCTACATCACATTTAGAGTCGATTTTGCAGGATAACTTTTTTGATTTAAGCTTTCGTTTTCGAGTAGATTTCTCTACACAACGAAGATTCACCGTTATTCCGCTTGCACTACAAGTTTCCGAACATCATCTATAGGCTGCAACATGACGTAATCATGAGATTTGACCAGTGAAAAAAGAAACATGTCATACATTTGACGGAACCAAATATCAGGCCAGCTCACTTGTACTACATGGTACACAATACGCGGTGAGCAGGAGGAGTTGAGTTTCATTGGCATGCCTTAAATACTAGCCAGATTGAATAAGAGATTTTTTTGTTGTTGTTCTGAATTGAAAAAACATGTCAGCGGTGGCTAAATTTTTCTACAATTTTTTGAATCCTGATTAAAGAAAGTCGGGTACGTCATATTATAACCTATTTCACAGGTTTTCAAATTAGCTACTTTTGACTAAATAATTGCAAAATTATTTTTATTTCTGTAAAGGAATTGCAAATGTTAGTTGCCATTTATTAATTTCTGACACGCTAAAACCAGTTTTAAACCAAAATGATAGTTGATTAACTATACATTTGGCATACCAAGCATAATTTAATGTGATTTTTATTTTTTTTTTGATTAAGTAAATCTTCAAATTGTAATATTTAATTATTGAAGACAACATTAGCAATTTTCAAACGCATATTTGAAAAAATACAAGATACATGTTGGTGGTTTTAATTCGAAGTATGATACAGTTAAATATGACCGAATTAAATAAGGACGGATAAGTTCAGTAGAGCAGCTTCCCGGCAGTTTTTTCTGATTTTTCTGTTTTAAATTTTCGTTTGAGAATCGCTAATATTGTCTTCATAATACCGCGTACTTTATATGGATTGTGAGAAATCTTCACACAAACCAGGTCCTGTTTTATGATAATTTATAGATTGGACAACCTGGTCATATCCCGTTTTATAAGGAAAGTGTATATTTAGTACATAACTATTATACTGATTGCCCATTCCGAATTATTACTACTGAGTTATTACATATTTCTCTCTAAAGATTTCAAGTTCTTAAAAATATATGTTATTTTTCGGTAAAAGGCAGTCACTTTGTGGTTTGACATTATTAAATCAAAACAAATCAATGTTTAAAAACCATGAATTTTTGTAAATTTTATTAAGACCGACCGGTTTCGCTTGGTAGAAGCTTCTTCAGTGTTCAAAATTTAATTAATTAGTAAATTAATTAACCCTCAAAATTTAACTAATTAGTTTATTAATTAACACTCAAAATTTTACTAATTAGTTTATTAATTAACCCTCAAAATTTAACTAATTAGTCAATTAATTAACACTCAAAATTTAACTAATTAGTTAATCAATTCATTCACTCGGAATGTGGAAATCCGCAAAGAGTGCAAGGCTGATGTAAGCGTAGTAAGTAAGATTAAGAAAAGGACACTTAGATGGTTTGGGCATATAGAGCGAATGAGCGAAAAAGGCGTGTAAGGAGGATATATGATGCAAATACGAATGGTAGCAGAAGTCGGGGATGCCCGAGGAAGACATGGCACGATCAAGTGAATCAGATACTCGAGTCATTATTAAAAACACGTTTTGTCAATCTGTTATAATATGTCATAGATATGACAAAAAAATCACAGTGTATCTTTAAATGCAACTTAAGCATTTGTTGAGAGATTTTTGCTCTATTCAAACGAGTCGTGTTTTATTGAATATTTTAGCTTAATTATTATCGTTTTTTTATATTAGCGCTCTTCCTCTAACATCTTATTTCGTATTTACATATTTCCATTTCAAACCATCTTTGCATGCTTACTACGGAGCTTTAACCTAACTTAACCTAACCTAACAGTGGAAATTTGAGAGAAGCCTATGTTTGAAGCCAAAAGGCTTATGAAAAAATGAAAAAATGAAAAGTAAGCTATAGTTAAATATTATAATATTAAATTTAGATGATTATTATAGAAATGTAAGGCTGTTTAGTTTTTAAGTAAACTTATTTATTAATATATACATTAACCATTTTGTTAATTAATACCATTCCTCAAAATATTAATAATGTGGAAACATATAAACCTGCAAACTGAGGCTTAAACGAATCCACCTAGTTTTCACCGTTTATCCTATATTTTTAGGTTATATATGTAGTGGTACGCCACTACTTGACTCTAACGTTATTCTAGAAGTTTCCAAACAAGCTTCTTGGATTTTTTTATTTTTTTAATAATTGTTTCTGTAGCAACTGGAATGTTCGAGAATGTTTTATTTTCCACCTAGATAAGCGAAAACGTGAACGAAATGGTCAGTACAGTACCAGCAACCGCGACATCGAATTATTTTGCCTACGTGACGCGCTTCGGAACATTCTCGAACCTTCCTTTCGTAAATCATTTTGTGGTATTTTCTACGTTTATTTATTGTTTTCGGATGTACTATTAAAAACCGCTTCAGCCAAATTTCGTAGTTGTTTATTAATAAAAAGAATACCGAACATAACTACATATATATTTGGCACATAATGGCTGATGATCGCTCAAAATGTTTTTGCAAACTTGGCATATTTTTTTATGAAACATATGTAAAAAAAAAACAATAATTGATTATTTATATTATTGATTATTTTTGTTACATGTATTTACATAAAAAACAATGATTGATTGTTTATATTAATCATTGTTTTTGTTACATGTATTAACATAAAAAAAACAATGATTGATTATTTTTTTAATGTAAAAATATTTACCAATATTATGTATTTTATCGAAATATATTTTTTTAATTTTATTAATGTTTCCCTGTTAATATGATGTCCTACCTGAACTATTAATTATAAATTTTATGTAAAATTTGTCTTTCTTTATGAGTTGTTATTTTTTGTCCATTTTTGACTTATGTTCGGACCAAGAAAGATTTTTTCCAAAGCCAATGTAAATAAATTTCGTGTTTAAAGATAACTTTTTGTTTTATTTAACTGACTAGGCAGGTGGACTGCCACACAACTCTGTCTCGACACACACTCATTGTTTCATACACATTCATACAACGTATCATAAACTCTCCTGTTATTCTGACTCTTGACATTGCCCGACACGATTATTTTGCTAACTGTGATTATCGCCAATTTAAATTTTTTCGGGCTGTTGGCTGAATGATTCTGTGGTTCTCCAATCCGCAGAATCCAAGGCTGCGTGATTACTCTCGGTGTGTAAAAATGAGAATTAAGATATTTAAATTTAGTTTTTATTTTAACAAAACTCAGGTTACAATTTTATGAACAAAACAAATCTAGGGCTAAACCGGCGGCTAGACCACTGGAGAGAGAATGAAATATTTGCCGCGCGAGGTATCGCGCGCAGGCTTATAGTGAATGTAGGTAAAAGTAATGTTGTTATTATTTTCTGGAGTTGTAAACTCCTTATAATTTACCCTAGAATGTCCTTCCTCAGGCGTCCCCGACTTCTAAGTAGGTACAATTAATTTCTGCAATCTACAATCTCAAAATCAAATGCGTAAACTCAAAAGTAGTCCCAGCGATCGACGATAGTCATTTTCATTCTCGTCTTGTATGAAAAATAGAACAAAGACGTCACGTACGATCTCTCCATGGGACTACTGTAGCACTACACCTTAGAGATTGTTTCCATAAAGATAATTTATTTTGGCGGAAATATCATTGCTAGCACAGATCAATGAAAAAAAAAACTTATCTCAAAATTTATATACCGTTTTGCCCAAAAAAAACAGCTAAAAAAATAACATAACATAATCCACTCTACGATAAATACACAACGAGATAATTGCACTTATATCATGTTAAGCGATAGAAAGCAAAACCGATATTAAGAGAGAATAATAATAATACCAGAATCGTAACGACGTAAGTGAAGCAGCCGTGTACAAAAATATATGACCCGCGGCCCTGGTGTATTGGCCATCCGTGGTTGAATTTGCCCTATCAAATCGCTAAAATAAAGTGGGAATGACATAAATGATGAAATCGTGTAAAAACAATATTCGATGAGCGGCTTGGCGTAATAGAAGGACCTACGGTCAACTTTGCCCTACCAGGCCTCGAATATCAATCTTATTTACGGTTTATTTTAATTATTTCTGACGAACGTATTCATAAAATCTAAAATGTTTTTATAGGGTTCTCTCGAAAAAATACTAATTCATCGTCTAGAAAAATAAAATCTGGTGCTTACCGCTAATTTTATAGTAGAAAAACGTTTTATAAAAATTTCAAACGGTTTTACATACAATATTTCAATGGTAAGGTCCTGTTTTTATTAATCTTATATATAATATCTTACATCTGAAGGGATCCCTCTACAAACATTTGAGATTTTAGTAATACGTTCATCATAAATAATTAAAATGTGAGCTTCGAGCAAACCCCCGTTATTAGATTCTTACGTCGCCTTAAGTACCTAGGCATTACTATAGACCCATAATGCCTAAAATGTTTCCCAAACATAAACATACTCAAATACAGAATGAGAAAACCAACATACATATTTAGATGTATAAGACATATATATTAAATAAAAATTTACTTATAACGACATACTTTGCCTTCCGTCAGTCAATAACACAATATGGCATCAAGAGGAAGCTATGAGCCAAACATGTGTATTTTCTTGGTATACCTTATATTGTTACGAATTTAGGTAATAGGCATTAAAATCGCTTGACAAACGGAGTCTAGAATCGGAGTCGATTTCAAGCACAAACTGTTTTTTTTATTTATTTTGTAAATAATTTTATAAGAAATCAAAAAAGTCTAATCAAAGAAAACTGTCACAGATAAGTTTAGCTATAATACCGTTTTTTTTTCCTTTACGTGTTCATCCATTTTTTTTTAATGCATACATTTATATTTTTTATTAAGGTATTTATTTTTTATTTGTATTCTACTTAAGTGAAACGATAGGAAAACATTCAATTTATTTAAAGCATATTTTTTGGTATTCATAATGTTACACCAATTCGTTATAAATAAGAAAATAGTGATTTAGCAGTAAGCTTCGCCTTAAGATGAGGTGGAACTTATAAAAAAAACAACAGCTCTACATAGCACAAAAATAAATATTCAATACAAATTCTGCAAACCATAATATACATCAGAACTTCTGTTTAAAAAATTTAAGGTCAGAAAACTGAAATTATTATACACTTCTAACATGCAACATAACAAATTTACAATTATGTATGTAATACAGAATGGGGCAATTAAATTATAAATATCAAAAACACACTCAAAATGTATACTGAATACACTAAAGTAATATTTAATTATTGAAGACAATATTAGCGATTCCTAAACGAAAATCTGAAACAGAAAAATCAGAGCTCAATCAACAGAGCTAATGGGACCTTATCTCCTTCGGTCATATTTGACTGTATCATACTTCGAATAAGGACTACCAACATTGTCTTTCATTTTTATTGGCAACTATTTTTATGTATGATCGCATTAGCTCAGTTGGTAGAGCGGTGCCCCGGCAATGCAAGGGTCCAGGGTTCGAGTCCTAGATGTCACCGTATCTTTTTCTGTTTCAGATTTTCGTTTAGGAATTTAATTTAACACTCCTCACATACCAACACTAAACCAGTCTTTAATTCTGACCTACACCAGCACAACATCAAATACGCTTATCGTCATCTACTTAGACGACTAAATTTGGAATTGACTCCTTACAATATTGCACATAAGCAATACAACGCATTACCTAGTAATCTAAAACTTCCGGCAACGAACAGAAAAACATTGGCAAAAGCTCTTAAAAACTATTTCCTCAGCAGTTTTAATAATGACTGACACATTCTTTCTTTGGAACTCCAAAATAACTTCTGCGTTTATTTATTTTAATGTATCTATGTTGTCTTGTTTTTAATATAATTTTGTCTTTCCCGAAATGAGTTTTGTGAACTCACTGGGAATAATACATTATAACTTATTATTTTGTAATGTATTATTTTGTAATAAATAAATAATCGCTAATATTGTCTTCATTTAATTTGTTTTAGCGATCTAAATGAGTCCAATGTTTAATTTGTTTTATTATTCTCCCAATAGATTAACTGAATTTTTTATCCACTTTAACTGTTACCGGCACAAAGCACTCCCTGGAAATGCCTAAAACCAAAAAAAAAATAATAATTAAATATTACAATTTGAGGTTTTACTCACTAAGTTATTCCAAAAAATAAACATTAAAGAATGTTGACTTTTGGTGATATCGATCAAAACGTTTTCAAAATCGAAGTTCTTTCTAGAACATGTAATGAATTTCCTTGGTTTGTGCATTTCGTAGCAGTAGAGAGGTCTTTTATGTGGACAAATTGGCGAGCCCAGTTTTTCTCTAAATTCGGTTTATGGTATATTCGATGATCTAAAAGTCTGGCCAAGCTGGCCTTAAATTGCCAATTCAATACTGCGTCTCATAATTATTAAGAAATTCAACTGGGATGGCGATATTATACGGTGTCAGGCATTTTTAAGAGAGGTAGTGCGCGTGCTAAATGGGCTAGAACCAAAAGGTATTACGTCAGCGGCGACATTGTTTTCCATTCAAATCTACATGGAAGGCATTTCTAGTGGGTATTATTACCTATTCAGTGGTTATAAATGGGATATAAGTGGGATCATATTTCTTGGAATTGGAAATAAATGTGACTGCATGATCACTTCCCAATAAAATATTAGTCATTCAGAATATATCTGAACACGTTTTCCCGCAGGTGCCCTTGTCCAATTAAATATAATGGACGAGATGCGAAACTATCTTGAAGAACACGTGTTACGACTTCCTCATAACACATTCCTGCTTTATTGATAGTTTGTTACAAAATTCATCAAATCATTCGTTATAGGCTTCCAGTCCCATTTTAAACAGGAAAACGAATAAATTGACCAGATTTTTTATAAATTAACAATATTTCAAATCAGTCAGTTTTCTGCGTGTTTTGAATTATTAAACGTATGCTAATTAAATTTAATGGTATATGAGAAATGGTGATTTTAAATATGCAATACATTTACGGTGAGGCGTACACATGAGGTAATTTATCCATATTTATGGGTTTTATGACTGTCGAAAAAATGTATATAAAAACAAAAAAAACAAACGTGTGAAAAGTTTTAGAGTTTTACAGAGTTTTCTCACAATACTTCTATTTTAAAATGCTTTTTAAAACAAAATAAAAAAATATTTGACTGAGGATTGTACCTTCATTCACAGGGACTGTAGTCAAGCGCGCTAAGAACCTCGCGAAATGTCGATCGACATTTATTTCGTATACTGTTATAATGTCATCTGATTTCAGAGAAATATTTAAATGTTTGCGTATGTGTACGCGATTGCCACTGAATTGATTATACAGGGTTTTCCAATAAGAGGTGTTATTTTGATATTCAATCGTAAAAGATCAATGGTTTCGTTGCTTGTGTCTTGTTGAAAGTAAACGTTGTCCAAATCAATACCATCCATTTCCGGCCATAAAAAATTATTAATCATCTCTCGATAGCGCAATCCATTCACCGTAACTGTTGCTCCAGCCTCATTTTCAAAACAGTAAGGTCCAATGACTCCGCCGGACCATAAACCGCACAAAACAGTCACACGTTGAGGATAGAGAGGCTTTTCAACAATAACTCTTGGGTTTTCCGAGCCCCAGATGCGACAATTTTGCTTTTTGACGAAGCCACCGAGGTGGAAATGGGCCTCATCACTCAAGATGATTTGCATTTGATTCACTCAAGTGAATATTAATAATTTCAATGCGTTGTTGAAGCGTGTATCGTTCCATTTTTATTAATGACGTAGTTTCTACTTGTCAAATGTTAAAAAATGACAGCTTCAAAAGTAACATCTACCGAAATAGCGGGCTATTCAAAATAACACCTCTTATTGGAAAACCCTATACATACAATGTCATCGACATCGACATCGAATTCATTCTCATCAACAACTAGTCTATCTGTTGAGTTTCAGCTCCATCGGATCTCGAAAAGTGGGTTAATTTTCGTCTCAAAGATTTGATTTCCTTTATTTCCGAAATCAAAAGAAAATTAAATAAAAATGCATTTCAAAATAAAAAAGATTTTACACTTTTTTAACGTCACTTTTAATACAATTTTATGTAACTTCATAATTTTTGCTACTTCAAACTAAATTAATATTTTTGTTAATTATAGCTACGTGGGTTGGCATTTCAAATTATCTGACCAATAATATTTGAAACTGACATTGAAATTAATACCCAGCATTCTGAATTTCTACCTAAACATAAAAAAATGCTTCTTGTTATTACGGGCTGGACTAACAAAAAATTGTCTAAAGAAGCGGAAGCTAGCAGTCCACAGTAGAGTGCTGGTACCTACCTTGCTGTATGGCAGTGAGGCATGGAACTATCTGAGGAAGGATGAATGTAGACTGAATGCTGTAGAAATGAGATTCCTGAGGCATACGTGCGGTAAACCATTTTTGATCGTGTGAGAAATATTAAGATCCGCAAAGAATGTAAGACTTAACATAATGATTGCGATTAAGAAATGGACGCTCAGATGGTTTGGGTACGTAGAGCTTATGAATAAAGAAAGGAGTATAAGGTTAATATCAACCGTGTTGAGAACGGTGCCTATGCGATCAATGACGCTAGTTCTTCGGAGCATCTTCCATTGAAATACTAGTAGGACACCATTGCCACTTGATGCTTGCACAAAGAAAAATATATTTTTGCCCTCAAGATAAATTGACCGGCTTTATTACTTAAACATTAATTTATAACATTTCATGACATCAAAGAATTTTCTTTGTAATGCTAAAATATTCGAATTTTAATGAGCACCAGGAAACCTGTTCATTCATTCGTTAGGCCTGCAAACCCATAAATTATATACCAGAAAATCAATACAAATTGCAAAAATCTTCAGAGAAAAAATAAATGGAATTGATCCCGCAGCCTTCTGATTTCAGGTCAGTTTCTCTATGTTTACTCATCTTTTTAATGAAAAACAGTAGATGTTGACGCAACCATATTCCTTTAACATTGTCCTTGTATTTTCCCATCCCATTTTTACCTACAATTACCTATCGTTATCTGGCTATACCCACGTGTTTGTATGACATTTTACAACAATAAAAGTGACTGTCAAAGCAGTTTATTGATGGAGCCTGTTTGATGAACATCTATTTGTGATCAGTGCTGTTATTGATATCAACTCAGGGTAGAAGGCCTGTGCAGTGAACATAATCGGTTCACTCAGTGTGTTTCGTATCCAACCTGGATGTTATGGAAGCTTGTGCGTAAAATAAATCATATCTCCTGTAAGTGAAACCAACCATCAACATCTTTGAAGAACATCAAAGGGGTAAGTAGGATTCCTTCCTTACTCCATGTTCACCATCTCCAACCATAGTTGTGTCAACTTCAAAGTTCACAATTAATACTTTACAGTCCTCTCTTGTTTCGTTTTATCATTAAAAATAAGATTTTTAATAAAATAGCAAGAGTAATTGCAATCCATTTGAAGGGAATCTTTTAAACGGACTTCCCGTTTCTACACAGTCAAGAATTTTGGGGCTTCAGATCAAAGGTTTCTGTCCAATCGAATATAGAATCGAATAGCTTTCGATGTTTTACCACACATACGGCTTAGGGATCAGCATTCAGATTACTATCATCCTTTTGCTGTCAGTTATAAATAGATGGGTAAATAAACAATTTCGTACAGATCGGAAGATTTTTTTGTCAGAAACCCGTTTATGTCAGAAATCGGATTACACGAGTGCCGATCGTGTTATTAGTTGGGCTGCTTTTGACGGTTAGGCGGTTGATTTGGCAAGCCTCCCGACGGGAGACGGGGTAGGGGGAGGGACACTAGGGTCGGACAGTAGGTACCCACCCTCGGAGCCAAATGGGTCAGATGTATGATTAGGGAAGCCTTCTATACAACATGAACTCAGTCCGTTATAACGTATTACGTGATGAACGAAAAACCTTATTTTTATTTCGTTCTGGAGTTTATAGTTCCCACGCAATTTGGTTGAGTTTTTAATTGTATCGATGTTTTTCTAATTCTACCCCTCAGGCTCATTTGTGAACAACTTTTATGGTCCCTCACTATCATTGCGAGAAATGCGATCTAAACAGTGTTATAAAAAGAAAACACCACGCTTTATATTAATATCCAGAATTAATTACAGAATAATACTATAGGTACAATCAATTTAACGACTGTTAAATTGATTGTACCTAATATTTTAATATTACTTGCATGGCAACTTTTCCTTATCCCTCTCCTCCCCTTTCTCGTTCCAACCCAAGTCTATTTAAGTATAGTTATAATCACTTTTATTTGTTGCTGTTTATGGTAGGCATATTATAGGTTTATCGTTTACAAGTTAGTTTTATGTTTCTGAATATATATCTGTGAACATTAATAATTGGTCTGTTTTTTTGTTATCCTCTTATGTATATTGTATTACTAAGACTGTTAATGTTCCTCAAATAAATAAATAATTAAAATGTGCACATTTATGAAATCAAAGGTTCCGACCGCAATTTGAAAAAAATTATTAATCTTCGTGATGTTTTTATTAATTTTTTTCATAAGAAACTACAAAGAACTCAGGAGACAATAACTTTTATTATAAATTTGTCTAATAAAATCCGTTTGTTTTCATATACTTATTTTCGATTATCAGTAATTTTAGTTACAAAAGACGTGAACTGTAATTTTTTTTATGTTTGCATTAATGATTTTGGTATTACAAAAAATCAGCACCTTTTTTTAATCACCTTTCAAAAACAATTTTTACCATCGGATACGTTTGGAAATATTATGCGCCAAAGGTCTGAATTAACACTTTTACAAAATTATACCTATTTATTCAGATCTGATAACTAAACACATCTAAAGCCACTTCAATCTACGTTTCCACTGTCACCAGGGCGACACCACTTTAGTTTTTTTTGTCAGATTGTAATTCATAGTAAGCACACAATAAAATATGAAATTATATCTGGCCACCATCATCTGAAAAATCACGGGATATTATAAATTCAGAATTTGTGAAGATGAAAGTATTCACAAAATATTTGCCTCAGGAACATATACAAAAACAAATATTGTCAATTTTCTTAACAGTATTTTAATATTTTTTGTTGACAAATTAGAGAGATGATCAGAAATTTACCAATCGAAGTAGCATCGTTAAATTGAAACTAAGAAATCTGCGAAAGAAATACACATTTGAAATATGCATAGAATTATTAAATTGATAATTAAAATAATATTCTTCTCTTCTTATAGGTAGCAAATTCAAAACAAAATTAGGTTTCATTAAACGTGAAAATTTTTACGCACAGACAAAGGAAATTACTATTTAAAAACCATAATAATGAAATACCCAGAGTGATAAACGCTTTTTCCCTTTTCAAATTAGCTGAGAATTTCGTTTGAAGACATTGAAATCTGTTTAGGTAAGTACTTACCTACCTTCATTACTGATTCCGTATTGAAATGAAAATAAAAGCAAAAAAAATCATTTCATTCTATGATTCCAGTACCTATATTTTATCAAATAACATTATTTCGTTTTCCGTTGAAGGCGAGGGAAAAATGGCGCTGGCGCAAGCAAAATAATATTATTATAATCTTTTTTACTTCGCGTACAAATGGTGATTGGCGTACGCCGGGAGAGGGTATATTATACAGCGGCAAAGGGGAAAAAGCGCAGTTCAATCTGACAGCGCGGGAAAAGACTAACACATCGCGGAAAATGGCGGCCGCTTTCGGCAAATACTAGGGAAAACGAATCAGAAAGCTCGCTCTGAACGAAAAACAAACCGCAGCAAATTTTTTGAAATATATATCCTGTCTGGAGTTTATTGAGACTATGGCATCTCTATTTTGAGAAATGTTCTGAGGTTGATTGAAGCAGAAAAACTAAGAATGTGATGAAAAGTACGGTTATGAACTATGATATTATAAATATTATGATATTGATATAATTAGATATATAATACTCACTCCGTCTTATTTAACTATACGAAATTTAATTAATTAGTCCGAGAACTTATAAAACTATTTATTTCAGAGTAATACAATATTTCAAATTATTCAAAATAAATATAATTTGTTTTCCTACTCCATAAGGTAAGCTCCAGGAGCTCGTGTTTATAGGAGGAGTAAGTATATGCAAAATGAAAATAATGCTTAAAAGGCGATGTGTAAACAATATTCAAAGTCTTACTAAATAACTTCAAAAGTAATTTTGTGTGCTAATTAAAATAATTTAATATTCAAATTAACTACAAACATAATTCAATATACACAATTTTAGAGAATTAGTAATATAACAATAGCCAATTTAAAAAAATATATATTGATTAAGTATACGGATATTGAGTGTACAATATATCGTTATTCAAGGGAGTTAATTTGCTTTTTGAATTGTTCATATTTCAACGTTTCTTTTAGCTTAATTTGGTTTTTGGTTAATAATATATTGTACCATTTTACACCTAAATACTAGTAGCAGTGCTGAGCCGTGGTCGTTCTTAGCAATATAAATTTAAATCATGAAAAAACTCAAACCTATTTTTCGTAAACAGATTGGTATTATCGAAAATGGAGCAAACACAGAGAAAACTTACTGGTTTTCCCAATCGTTGTTCGCGTGGAATGACTTTTGACGTTTAAAACTCAAGAATAAGATCGTCGACCAATGTTTTGATTGATTGGAGATCTGATACCCTGATTTAAAGTGTTTCTATGATAAATTTAACGTTATTTAACGTGACGTATTTAACTGTTTCGAAAAGCCAACAAATTGACTAAACGGATAAAAGAGAGTTAATATATCTTTAAATTTGAAGTCACAGTTTTCAGTGCTGCCAGCCATAGTATCGTTTTCCGCCACGGCCACTAGGGATGGGGGCAAATATTGGTGTCTAAGTATGTCTGTGCTAGGGAGGGGTACGTTGCGGTAGCGAGATCGATACATTGCTTCCATTTGTTTTCAACAAACGTTTCACGCGAAGCGCGATTTGATTCAAGATCAAGGCTACCCGCTCAAAAAGACAAAGGGATTTCGCTTTGTTATTTTTTTATGTTTATAACAAGAAAAACATCTGATTTTTTCCGATTTTATGGGATTATTTTGCCGAATATTTTTTGCCTGACTTTGACGGAATCGGCTGTAAGTATATATATTTTTTGCACTGCTTTTTTATCCTTTTTTGTACCACGTCTGTGCTTTCTTTGTCTCAGTAAAACTCGCAAACGGTGAGCTCTGCATTATGAAAATTACCCTCGACATTAATAAAATACAACATTTTTGTGAATTTAGTGAGAACGTATATTTTTTCTCAACAATAATTGACAACTTTTGAATGAACGTAGAAAATTAATTATTGCTGATTTATTAAGAATCATTGGTAATCCGGTTGAAAACGGGACTGCAGGCCGCTTTCTGATATTTTTTTAGTAAATTCGTAATAATATCGGAACACGTTTTCATGCAATATATAATGACGAAATTCAAAAATGTTACGATTTTTACGAACACGTGTTCCGACATCGTGACAAAATATTGGTATTTTAATAAAAGATTATTAGGATACCTATCAATTCATTCGTTAATGCCTGTAATACCGTTTTTAACCGGATTACGAAAAATTTTAAGAGTTTCTTAACAAATAAATAGAAATCCGATAAATTTTTCTCCGTTTGGTAACTTTCTTTATTTTAAAAAGTTTAATGGAAACATAATGGGTCGGTAGCTCATGTTGTTAATTAAATAAAGTTGTGAAATAGGATGCATTAACTTCAAATGAAACGCCACTATTCACTACGCCAGAGCTCACTGTCGAAAAGTTAATTTGAGACCCAAACGTAATGTATTTTACTTACATTTTTAAGATGGGACTTCAACCTGCTTTAAGTTAGTTAAATAACCTAGTGTCAAAAGACATCACTAATAATTATTTTGGTGACATTTGAAAAAATAAATTACTTAGGTAGGTACTTCGATCGAGTAGGTCATCTTTTTACACCTTGGCAACATTGCATAGTATCGTTCGAGTGACATTGCCAAAAGCTAAACGTTGCCAAGAAAATTTAAGATTACTTTTAATAAAGTGCATTAGAGTAGGTATGAAGTTGACATTGTTTGGTTTATCGAATATTGGTATTTTGTTGAGATTTGAAGTGAATACATATTTTAAAATTTTATCATTTGAACACTCATCATCATGAAATTGTTTTTTTTATTTTTATTTTTAAAAAATTGGTAAAATTAATATTACAAAAAAAAATTGCAAACCACTTTCAAGTAAGTAATATGACTAGCAAATGCTTTTATTTAGAAATCTTTCTTTTGTTTCATGATTAAGTATCTGCTTATAATTTATATATATACACCCTACATACCTTCATCCCTACATCCCTACATCCCTACATCCCTACATCCCTACATATCTATATCCCTACATCCCTACACCCCTACATTCCCACATCGTACATCCCTACATCCCTACACCCCTACATCCCTACATCCCTACATCCTTACATCCCTACATCCCTACAACCTTACATCCCTACGACCGTACATCCCTACATCCCTATATCCCTACACCCCTACATCCCTACATCCCTACACCCCTACATCCCTACATCCTTACATCCCTACATCCCTACAACCGTACATCCCTACATCCCTATATCCCTACACCCCTACATCCCTACACCCCTACATCCCTACATCCCTTCATCGTTACATTCCTACATCCCTACATCCCTACACCCCTATATCCCTACATCCCTAAACCCCTACATCCCTACATCCCTAACTCCTTACATCCCTACATCCCTACACCCCTACATCCCTACATCCCTACACCCCTACATCCCTACATCCCTACATCCTTACATCCCTACATCCCTACAACCGTACATCCCTACATCCCTATATCCCTACACCCCTACATCCCTACACCCCTACATCCCTACATCCCTTCATCGTTACATTCCTACATCCCTTCATCCCTACACCCCTATATCCCTACATCCCTAAACCCCTACATCCCTACATCCCTACATCCTTACATCCCTACATCCCTACACCCCTACATCCCTACATCCCTACATCCTTACATCCCTACATCCCTACAACCTTACATCCCTACGACCGTACATCCCTACATCCCTATATCCCTACACCCCTACATCCCTACATCCCTACACCCCTACATCCCTACATCTCTACATCCTTACATCCCTACATCCCTACAACCTTACATCCCTACAACCGTACATCCCTACATCCCTATATCCCTACACCCCTACATAATCTAAATATCCTATACCTATCTTAATACCTATCTTAATTTTCTTAGAGCATATTTTTTGACTGCTATGTTTTATGTCAATAGAATATTACAATTTGAGATTTTTCTCAGTGAGTTATTCCACTATAAAAAAACAAACCATTTCTACTATAGCTTGTAAATTTGTGTGAAATAAGAGATAAATATTAAAAAAAATTTAATCATTAAGTATGTATATTCTTTACCAGTTTGCCACTTGTTATAACAGGTTTCCGGACACCGTGTATATCTATATTATTTTGTGTAAAATAAAATATGATATATAAAATATATTTGTGCCCGCGTTCTGAAGATTTTTTAATTTATTTTTAATGCGTCTAAAATTAAATTCTAACCATCTTAGTCCATTTTCTTCAGTAATTACACAATCCAAGGGTGACATTCCAGTGCGGTAACAATAATTTAACAGCCCCTTCGTGCCAACTGTTAATTAAGAATGGTAAATACATTCCCATGCCTTACGATGGCGATAAATACCATAAGGGTAGAATTGTGTGGAGGCCTCCCTTATCTGCGCGACTTAACACCCCAAGGCGCAACCAGGGGTAGCGAAATAATATAAATATTAACTAAAAAATATCTCTCTTTATGAAATAGTGAGATATGTCGTAATAAAAATAATCTCACTTTATGAAATAGTGAGATATGTTGTAATAAAAAAATCTCTCTTTATGAAATAGTTAGATATTTCACAATACAAAAATCTTTCTTTATGAAATAGTAAGATATGTAGAAATAAAAAAAAAATCTCTCTTTATGTAATACTGAGATATGTCGTATAAAAAAATCTCTCTTTATGAAATAGTGAGATATTTCGTAATAAAAAATTCCTCTTTATGAAATAGTGAGATATTTCGTAATAAAAAAATTCCTCTTTATGTAATAGTGAGATATTTCGTAATAAAAAAATTCCTCTTTATGAAATAGTGAGATATGTCGTGGTAAATATTTTTTGGGGGATGCTGTGTGGAGGGTCTTTTTAAGGAAAGGGAGAAGAGAAAGTTCTGGGATGGTAGACGGTATCTAGAGATGGGTGGAATCTGGAGATCAGTGTGTCCTGTAGTGACTGACGTCTGAACCTATCCCTCGGACTGCGGCTCAAGGCATTGGGTCATAAGAGACCAGTTGGAGAGGTCAAAAGGTTTCCTCAAACCATCCCTCCTAGATCTGGAACGGCATACAGCTGATAAGTAAGAACACACCTCACTTGATGAATCCGGGCAGCCCTGCTAATTCACCAAACGTAGCAAACTACTCGGGGTGACCTATGTAAAAGGTGTAATCCAATAAATAGTTCCCAGCGGTACCCAAACTAGCCTTCCAAATTGTAAATATAAATTGTACTATAAAGGTTTCCTCAAACCATCCCTCCTAGATCTGGAACGGCATACAGCTGATAAGTAAGAACACACCTCACTTGATGAATCCGGGCAGCCCTGCTAATTCACCAAACGTAGCAAACTACTCGGGGTGACCTATGTAAAAGGTGTAATCCAATAAATAGTTCCCAGCGGTACCCAAACTAGCCTTCCAAATTGTAAATATAAATTGTACTATAATGACTATAAAGATTTTACATTTACATTTTTTTATTTTTTTTTTATTTATTATATTTATTATATAAGTACATTTTTGTTTATTTGTTATAATATATGATCACTATTTCAGGACCCCTCTTCCATAGAAGCATTAGCTTGTGGCTGGAAGAGGAGTGTACATTGTTTTATTACAATAAGTAAGTAATTAAAAATTAAATGATTTTAAACCTATTTGAAGTTATTCTTAAGATTAATTCAATTGGAAACATTTTTATTTTTTGTAAGTTTGTCTTTAAAATATTTTTTCAGAGTGTTTATTATTTGGATGTTATCATTAATGTTTCTAATTTCTTCAGGTAGTCGATTGAAAAAAATTCTTGCCCGGTAAGTGTAATAATTTTGTGCAAAGGAAGTGTTTAATTTTGGGCATGGAAAAATATATTTAAGTCTAGTACGGTTTTCAGTTAAAAATTGATACTTGTCTTTTTCTTTTATGATTTGAATTAATGCATTTTAAGTATAAAGATCTTTAAATGAAGGCACTTGAAATTCTTCGAATAATCGACCCGTTGAGTAATCGGAAGGTTTTCGTAATATTATTTTAATTATTAACCTTTGTACCACTTCTATTGGAGTAAGGTTAGTTTTGTATGTGGATCCCCAACTAATGATACCGTATTGTAGCGTTGATTGGACCAAGGCATAATATATTAAATATAGGTTTTTTAAAGACAAAAAATTTCTGATTCTTAAAAATACATATATCAGTTTTCTGATTTTTTTTACAATTTGACATATTTGTTCCTTCCAATTCAAATTTTTATCGATAATTACTCCTAGATATTTGATTGTGTGTGTGTTTTTTAGTATTGTGCAGTTTTGGAGACAGTAATTTTTATTATGTATTTTGGAATTGTCATGAATGATAATGTTAAAATTTATTCAACACATCATTTACCAAATATAAACAAATCACTAACCAATTTATTTCAGAAAGAAGAATATCAAATATAATATAATTTAACTATAGAAACTAAGTAGCTCTGTTTATCTTACCAAAGTTTTGTAATTTTCCTAGTATTATATTTTTTCATCTTGCTTTGTGGAGTGTCTAGTTTCCACTTTATTTCGTTTTGACATTGTTTTTGTTTAAGAGATTGTATTTCATTATATTTTCTGTTTTCTTTTTGATTTTACTTTGATTCTGTTTAAAATTTAAAAAAATAACATGTTAAAGCCCAGACGGGCGAGAATTTAGATATAAATAAATAAAATGCGTTTTCCAAAAGTCAATAAAACCATTTTCTGCTTGCAACATCATTTTCATTAAGTCTCAGACGATTTGGAGCTGTTGGAACAATAAATGCAATTAATTTATATAATTAATATGATATTGGTTTTAAAACTTAATGCATACAATTAAGGCCACCGGTGAAATAACCATAAAGCAGTTACTAAAATAATCATTTGCAATCCGAAATTGCATAACCATTGAATACAGAGTAATATGAAAGTGCATTAAAGAAAACACAAGCAATAACAACTAACACATATATTAGAAACACGAGATCTCACGGTCAAAAACATATCGAACAAACAACTACAACATACAACATTTGGACAGAAAATATATCCAACAAGCAACTACAACATACAATATTTGGGCAGAAAATATATCCAAAAAGCAACTACAGCATACAATATTTGGGCAGAAAATATATCCAACAAGCAACTACAACATACTATATTTGGGCAGAAAATATATCCAACAAGCAACTACAACATACAACATTTGGGCAGAAAATATATCCAACAAGCAACTACAACATACAAAATTTGGGCAGAAAACATATCCAACAAGCAACTACAACATACAACATTTGGGCAGAAAACATATCCAACAAGCAACTACAACATACAACATTTGGGCAGAAAATATATCCAACAAGCAACTACAACATACAACATTTGGGCAGAAAACTTATCCAACAAGTAACTACAACATACAACATTTGGGCAGAAAACATATCCAACAAGCAACTACAACATACAACATTTGGGCAGAAAACTTATCCAACAAGCAACTACAACATACAACATTTGGGCATTGGAGGGGACCCACCCTTTCCCGACGGCTGTGTGAGGAAACTGATTGTTTAACCTCCTTAGCCGCACACGTCAGGACTCTATTTTTTTTTGTAAAAAGAAGCTACATTTATTTTAAAACAATTCTAGACCCTCCAATGTCCCTGCATGCATGATTGTTAGTACGAAATAATGTATGCATACTTACATTAATAGTAACACAAAATAAGAACACATATGAAATGTGTTCGCCTGGTGGTTTGGCATCTAAAATTAAATAATAAATAAGGAGCACAAATTTTATAAGTGGAAGTATGATTGAAACATAAAAATATACAAGCCGCGTATCGAGGGCAGTTTACCCCACTATCACGGGGCGGTCCCGGCAAGAATGAGCGTGGCAAGCGGCCTGGCCACAACGATCCCAAGCACCCGCGTCCCTTAGCCAGTTTTCCGAGAGTACCCTCGAAGAAATGTAAATGGGGGGAGGGGGGGGGAGATACTCCCAAAGACCCTAGGGAATGAAGTGAGCCTCAGGTCACCGGAAGCAGGACGGAAGGGGACCGTACTCGTGCAAACATTCCCCAGGCCCGCTCATGATGCCGGGGGAGACACCCGTGGTTCGTGGGACAGCCGCCCCGGATTGATGTCACCTTACTGGATGCAGGAACAGGGTCTATCCGCCCCCATGGTGGGGAAATGAACAATACAGTACGATAGAGTTCAGTTCGACAACCTATTCATAAACCAATTTGTTAGTAACAAATAAGGCAAATAACAAACGTAGAAAATAAGTTGTGATCAACAACAAATTGACCGTTCATAATAGAAAAAAAAGAAGGGAAAAAAAAGATTAACATAGTATTAAAGAGCTAAAACACAAAAAGAAACAGTATTATCATTATCAACGCGTTCCTAATAAATAAGGCCCAAATTCAAAAGTAAAAGGAAGAATGTGCATAAAATAAAAACAAAACAGTGTAAAGAACTGGCAAAAACGGTGTAAAAAGCCAATATACACAATAAATGAATAAGAAATAATAAAACAAATAAATAAAATAATAAATGCATTGCGATCATGCCATAAGACAAAGAAAGTAAAACCAATGAGTATATAAAAATAAACATAAAACACAAAGCAATCGCGCATAAACAATATTAAAGTTGTTATAGAGGAGTAACCGTGGAGTGACAGGAACAATACGCTTGGCACCTGAAACAAAGATGATTTTAATCTAAATCAGCAACTCTAAGCACAGGCCATCTCTCTACCCAGGACTTTACAAACTTTTTGAAGCATTCAAAATTCTCTCTGTTCAACACGAGATCGGCATTCCATGCCGGTCTTGTAATCCCTCTCAAGCCATCCAACATTTCCGCTCGGGCATCCTTCATCAACTCGCAGTGCCACAGAATGTGCTCGGCTGTCTGGTTAGTGTCACCACATGAACAGTTCGAATGAGGAGACAAGGCGAGACTATGTAGCCGCCCCCTGAGCTCCCCATGACCGGACACCAATTGCGTCATATAGTGATCCAGTTTTATGTGCACCCCTTCCATTCTGCTTTTAACTGAAGGGAAGAAAGAGAAAGTCAATCTACCCTTCGTCGACCTATCCCATCGCTCTTGCCATACACTCAGCGTTATATCTCGCATGGCTTTCAATAAGCCAGGAAGGGACACCGCTCCACCGGGTGTCAGTTCGACTCCCAGGTGGACAGCGGCCTTACCTCTTGTCAATGCCTTTTTTGTCAAAACTTCCCTAATTTCCAAGTCAATCGGCAGTGTACCAGCCAGAACCGGTAATGCATCATTAGCCACAGTCCTATATGCGCCCGAAAGAGCCAACAGGGGAGTCCGTTGGCCCCGCTTGAGGGCCAAGTGGATCAATGCATTATCCAGCCGGTGCTCCCACACAGAAGCGGCATACGAGACATGCGTCACGTAAACACCCCTATATATGAGCCGAAGTTCCGGAGTCCGCAATCCCCACTCAGCGGTTGAGAGCCTTCTCAATTTCAAGAATAGGGTCTGGGCCCTGCTAGAAACGCTCTTGACGTGCGCTAGGAACGAAGAAGATCTATCTAAAGTGACGCCTAAATACCTGGTGCTTTCAACAAAACGAATAGTGGAGCCTCCCATTCTGATGGTAGGGTTTCTGGCACGACTGAGCATACCCTTCATCAAGAGTCCCACGGTCTTATGGGGAGCGAAGTTCAGCCTGTTTCTCTTACCCCATTCAAGAATTTCACGCAGACCCTCTTCTGGTTTACTCTCCACTTCCTTTCTGCTGTCCCCTGAGACCAAAAGAAACTTATCATCTGCGTAGTCGACCGATATGCATCCTTCAGGCAAGGGTAACCTTGACAAAATTTGGGCAGAAAATATATCCAACAAGCAACTACAACATACAACATTTGGGCAGAAAACATATCCAACAAGCAACTACAACATACAACATTTGGGCAGAAAATATATCCAACAAGCAACTACAACATACAAAATTTGGGCAGAAAACATATCCAACAAGCAACTACAACATACAACATTTGGGCAAAAAACCTTCACAAAATATGGTACTAAACTCTATAACAAAATCCCACTCTCATTCAAAACTCAACACAATATTATCACATTTAAATCCCAAATAAAGAGCTGGATAAAAACATATGGAGATCAGAAATATAAAATATTCTGACACCAAATATATAATGAAACTGAAAACACTCAACTGCTCTGATAACCACTTGTTTATTTATATTTTTTTCAACACTCGAGATCTCAGTGAGGATATCATTACACCAAATTGTTTCGAATAGGGAAGATAACGAAACATTTATCATCATATTATTATTTTCAAATTCATAGCATTTTAAATTTTACAAAAAATTGGAAATTCATTTTTTGTTTAAATTTATAAAATTCATCAAAAAAGTTTGTTGATAATTTTAACGATTTGTCGAGAATTCTCATGGTAGACAAATCGTGTTTTTTCACGAGTCTGTGCTGGTATTTTTTAGTATATTCGTAATAACTGTCGGTGTGAGTGATTATTTTTTTACTTAAAATCTTGTTTAAATAAACCATACCTACCAATTTTTTTTTTTAAATAACAAAGACACACATTCTAAGGTTACAAAAAACATTTGACGATCTCCTACTATCATCATAAGCGGGAAATGTTGCTTGACGACATTTACGACGCTTCGGTAGGAACTAGATGCGGTGCCAACTCAGCCACTGATCGGTGTATAATATTTTTAATCTTCCAGTTTTTGTTCACCCTATGTTTTTTAATCGTTGAAATTTGTGCTTAATAAATCATAAAATAATTAAAACATATAGCGTAAATTTCAAAAATTATAAATCAGCATATTATAATCCTTTTTACTGCTTATAAATAATGCCAATCATGAAATGAATTCAGAATTATTATGATTAATGAATATTTTATGAACCGTTCAACAGATTTGATGATACGCTTGTTTAAAATTCTGTCAATGTTTTCGCATTGGCGTGGTAAAACTGAACAAAATCCGACCAATGCAAATTATATTTGACCAGCTATACCCCGCCACGCGTTGCTGTGGATCAGTCTCTATCGTCTCTATAGTCTCTATCAATGGTTTCGTTGCTTGTGTAGAACGTAGCGCCGTCTTGTTGAAAGTAAACGTTGATCAGATCAATACTATCCAATTTCGGCCATAAAAATCATTTATCATCTCAAGATAGCGCAATCCATTCACCGTAACTGTTGCTCCAGCCTCATTTTCTAAAAAGTAACTCCGCCGGACCATAAACCGCACCAAACAGTCACACGTTGATGATAGAGAGGCTTTTCAACAATAACTCTTGGGTTTTCTGAGCCCCAGATGCGACAATTTTGCTTGTTGACGAAGCCACCGAGGTGGAAATGGGCCTCATCACTCAAGATGATTTGCATTTGATTCACGCAAGTGAATTTTAATAATTTCAATGTGTTGTTGAAGCGTGTATCGTTCCATTTTTATTAATAACGTAGTTTCTACTTGTCAAATGTCAGAAAATGACAGCTTCAAAAGTAACATCTACCGAAATTACGGGCTATTCAAAATAACACCTCTTATTGGAAAACCCTGTAGATATATAAAAACATGCACGTATTCGAACGCAACGTTGGCGTTGTGTCAAAATTTCCAAGCAATCGGTCAACAACTTTTGGAGATTTAAGATTTTGAACAAACGATAATTTACATTTTCTTTTATAGATTATCGAAATAGAAAACTGATTTATGTTTTTTGCATTTGTTTGCAGATATTATATGTTTATCTATTTTTCATACGTATTAAATGTTCATATCTTTAAAACATTTCCCTAGAATAGCTAACTTCATCTAAAAAATAGTTTGGGAGCAACTGTTAAGAAAATATATTTATACGAATAATACTGGTTTTATTATTTCCACCAATAATGACCATTGTACTACTTTGAAAACTCAAATATTTTAAATTTAGCGACTTCAATAAAATTTTACATTCATAGATAAATTATTTTGTAAGCCATCATAGATTCTACATAATGAAATAAAAAGTGGAATCTACAGAGATAGCAGTGCAAGCAATTCTGATAAAGTTTACAATGCATAAAGGTTGAAATCTCATCATGATGGTATTAGCACATGTACACGAAAAACAGTCAACTAGTAAAAATTTTTTGAACAACTAACTATAACGCCGTTTCTCAGCAGAGGTAGGCAGAGAGGACGGTCTGTCAAACAAATAGGTCTTGGAACACACTCCTTGCCACGTTCATATTCATACATCGTCTCATACGTACTCTTCTTTTATCCTTACTCTTGACATGGCCGGACTGTAACGGGTGAGTAGGTATTCCAGTTTTTGACATAATATAGAAAAATAATCAGTAGTAAAATAAAATGTTGATATATCTCATAAGGTTTAGCCAGCGTTAGCAATGTAAGCGCCCGAAAATATTTTATTTACGACTTGATTACAAAAAATGAACTTATCTCTACTTTCTATCAATTTAATATTCATGTTTTATATGCATAAACCTTAAGAAAGAAATTTTCTAAAAGATAGTAAAACTCTATCAAAATCTGTTATGTAGTTTAGAAAACCTAAGCGCTCAAACAAACAGATATTGACTTTATTTTCTTGAATATAAATATGAATTTAAAACTCATAAACTATGAGTTTTAAACACAAAGTGTCCCAAAATTTGATGCCAACCTTTCAAGGAGTAATTGGCCAGCTCACGACTAATCAGAAGGTCTGAATAGTCTGAATGGTCTGAATAGTCTTCACTAAAAAGTCGCTGGTTTTCAAAATATACGTACTTTTACGAATTTAGAGAAAATCTACACCTTTCGTTAGTTTTTTTTATGCCACAACTACAAATTTGATGCGTCCAAGTAGCCTAAGATTCCGAATCAAATGTTGTATTTAAAATATATTACCAAAATCTACGAGGACTTCGAACAAAACTACATGACCTTAAAACAACATTACACATACATGATAAACTTATTGTTCTTACCGAGACGTGGTTTCCAGAAATAGTCACTTTTGTGCGTCAGAAACTAAAAATCTGATACAAAATCGAGAGGAGGCGGAGTTTTGATTGCAACAAAGGAAAATTCATCAGCGAAACAACTAAACCCACAATATAGCTCATTGAAGCAATTAAAATTTTTAACCCATGTGAAAAAGTCAACGTAGAAGTTATGTTCGAAACAAAATTAAATTTTGTGAACCCTACAACAAATAAGTGACGAAGGCCATGATGGGTTGCTTCATAGAATTTGAACATTTCATAAAATTTCAAAGTTAATTTTGGAGTTATGTGAAAGTCGTATTCAATTTCTGTTATGGTATAATTATATGCCAGTTACTTGACAGAACTGAAATAATAACAGAACTTTCACAAATCTTGAAAATTAAGTATGAAATTTGAAGACGTTCTAATTCTCTGAAACAACCCTTCCTTAGATACCAAATATTAATCTATGGAATTGAACTCTGAACATAACAATAAAGTTGTCCTTAAATTATGTTAAAGTGTTGCTATATTGGTGTTTCAAAATAATCAAGCAATATATCGTTTTAAAAAGAAGTGGTAAATGAATGTATTCAAATAATTGGTTTTTCGTTGTCTTGAGTAAACAAGGTGCAATATATCTTTAAAGTTTACATTAAAAGTTTTGACAGAAGAAAACCACAGAAAAACATTAAAATAGACAGGTGATCTGAGATAAACGGACATAAAACTTGATTTTTGCCGTGAATAGTGAAATAAATAAAGTAACTCAAGATGGATCCTAAAAGTTTTATTGATAAAGCCACAGATGCAGTTCTAATTCTACAAAATTGCATTAATGACAGTTCGACAAAACTAAACAAAGAACAAATTAATAAATTAACCCCGAAAACAATTACAATTTTGGGGTTAATAAGCGAAATGGCAGCAAAAATGGCCGATATTTCTGGAGAAAATAGAATACTTAAGGAAATTACGGGTAACAATAAGCGATACCAAAATTTGGGGAAAAAAATTATTATCACTCCGAAAGAAGAGCAGACCACGGAGAAAACCGAAGAGGATATTAAAAAACAAATTGATCCAATTGAAACAGGAGTGATGGGAATAAAAAATGCAAAGGATGGTAAAATAATTGTTACATGTAGAAATAGTCAGCATATTGAAAAACTACAGGAAGACATAAAAATAAAGTTCTGTGAAAAATATACAACAAAGATCCCGGATAAAAGATTCCCATCAATAAAAGTCGTTGGAGTAACACATAAAATGGATGAAAAAGAAATCGTTCAGAACATAAAAATTCAGAACGAGTTTCCAGAAGAACCACAAAAAATGGAAGTAACTGTAATAAAAAACAAGAAATTAAAAACAGGAGAAGAATATATAATATATTTGGAAGTAGATACACAAACACATGGAATAATGTTGCAAATGCAAAAAATAAATATTGGATGGGAAAGGGTCAGAGTATTTGATGCATTTGACATTAAGCGCTGCTATAAATGCTACGGGTTCAACCATAAAGGAAGCGAATGTAAAAAAGACTCCTTTGTATGCCCTAAATGTACAGGTGGTCATAAAAGTGAAGAATGCAAGGCTATTAGAGGAACAGAAAAGTGTAATAATTGTATTAATACTAAAAACAAGTTGAAGATAAACCTAGACTCAAATCATCCAGCGTGGAGCTTCGAATGTCCAGTATACAAAAGGAAATTGGAATTGGAGAAGAAGAAGGTAAATTTTTTATAAAAAGCAACCAACTGCAAGGAATTATATACTTAAATATTCAGAGTCTGATATCGAATAATGAAGAAATCCAGATACTAATTGAACGAAATGATCCTGCACTTGTAATGTTAAGCGAGACTCACATAACATGCGATATTGAAGATAGCGAAGTTACTTTTGAAGGATATACAACAATACGCTGTGATTCCTACAGTAGACATACAGGGGGAGCAATAATAATTATCAAAAAAGACATATTATATGAAGTTATTTCTAACACACAATATGAAAAGAACTGCTGGATACTAGCGATCGGGATAACTTCTGGATATAAGAAAGGAGTATACGGAGTAATTTACCATTCTCCAAATGCAAGTACAAAAGACTTTTTATCATTTATAGAGAACTGGTGCACCCAAAACCTAGAAGAGGAAGAAGATAATATCCTAACTGGTGACTTTAATATAAATTTCAAAAATTTGAATGATACATATACTAAAAGACTTAAAAAAATTATCCAAGCATCGGGAATGAAACAACTTGTTAAAAGTGAGACACGAATAACGGATAAATCCAGGACGTTAATTGACCTTGTCATATCCAACAGATTAGATTTGAATGTAAAAGTTCTAGATACGCCAAAAATAACCGACCATAACCTTATCCACATTACAGATAACACAAAAAGAACTAATACGAAAACCAGCAAAATAATAAAATACAGAAATTATAAAAAATATAACAGTGAAAGGTTAATTGAACTTCTGGGTGATATGAATGAACTTCATCAAATGGAATTTAATGAAAAGTCTAAATCATTAATAAATAACCTTCAAGAAGTAATCGACCAGTTAATACCAATCCAAACTACTAAAATAAGAGGAACAAATAAATGGTATAACATAGAACTACAATCAATACAATATGAAAGAGATAGACTGTACAAAATTGCAAAAATCTCAAGAAACTCACAAGACTGGAAAGCATTCAAAAATGCAAGAAATAAATACTCAAAACAACTGAAAGTTTGTAAGAACGATTACTTCAAAAATAAAATTATCTGTGAAAAAGGAGACACTAAAAAAATGTGGAAAACCATAAAAGGATTAATGCAAACTGAAGATAAAGGGATGAAACATGACATTGAATTTCCACATCAGATACAGGGTAGCATACAGAACTGCTTCAACAAATATTTTGTAAACAGCATAACGGAATTACATCAGAGTATACCAATACTGAAGGAAGACAACCGCGTGAGAAATGTTACCCTAAACCGAGAAAAACTTGGGTTTAAAGAGATTGATGAAACATATCTTTTACAGATTTTAAACAGCACCAAATCAAAAGAGAGTCCAGATGGAATAAGTTTTACAGTTTTAAGGGATGCAATGCCAGTGATAGGACCTCATCTACTGAACATAATAAATGAATCGTTAAGAAGTGGAAAATTTCCAAACACATGGAAAACATCTATTGTGATCCCGATTCCGAAAGTTGTTAATACCAGAAAATGTGAAGAATTTAGACCTATAAATATGTTACCAAAATACGAACAGGTACTAGAAATTGTAATAAAGAAACAACTCGTTGAGTATTTGGAAAAACATCATATATTATGTGACGAACAATCAGGATTCCGTAATAATAACTCTTGTGAAGCTGCAATAAACATTGTGATTGATACATGGAAGAAAGAAACAGATAATAAAAAAATCACCATTGCAGCATTCTTAGATTTTAAAAGAGCATTCGAAACGATAGAAAGGAAAAAACTTTTGGAAAAATTAGAAGATATAGGTCTTTCTGAAGTAGCTCTAAATCTTTTCAAAGAATATCTCCATGAAAGAAAACAGGTAACAAAAGTGGAAAGCTCAGAATCAGAACCGATAGAAAACAACCTCGGTGTTCCACAAGGGTCGGTATTAGGTCCAATTCTATTCATTATTTACATTAATGATATAATTAAAACCATAAAACATTGCAAAATTAGATTATTTGCAGACGATACATTAATCTATATTTCATGTAAAGAGTACATAGATGCAATCAATAAATTAAATGAAGACCTACAAAATATAGCGAAATGGCTGAAATTAAACAAATTAAAACTGAATGTCAACAAAACAAAATATATGGAAATAGGCAACAAAACGCATAACACAGAGTTAAAATTGACAATTAATGACGAAAAAATTGAAAAAGTAAATGAAATTAAGTACCTAGGTGTGATACTAGATTCAAAACTAACTTTCGCAGCAAATTTTGAATATGTGCTAAAGAAGGTATCTAAAAAAGTCAATTTTCTTAGAAGATTAAGAAATAAACTAAATGGAAACACTACAGAGCTGATTTATAAAACTATAGTTGCTCCACATTTAGATTATTGCTCTACTATGTTGTATTTGGCCAATGAAGGAAACTTGAACAAGCTAGATGTTATACAGAATAGAGCTATGAGATGTATACTAGGAAAAGGAAAATACGCAAGCATAGATCAAATGAGAGAACAGCTAAATTGGATTTCTATAAAAAAGAGACTATTATATAATGTGTTAATTTTTGTACATAAAATCATGAACAACCAAATGCCAAAATATTTTAAGGATGAAATTGTTTTTAATAGAGATGTTCATAATTACGAAACCAGAAATGTAAATAGGATTAGATTGCCACATATGAAAAAAACAAAATCACAGAACTGCCTAATGTACAAAGGACTAAAAATGTATGATGAAATGCCTGAAAGTCTGAAGAATGAAGGAAGAATGAATGTATTTAAAAATAAATGTTATATTTACTGTAAAAATATGTAAAATTACAAAATGAAATATGATCTTGTTTATATTAGTTTATATTCAAATGTATAAACTAACTCAATAAATAATAAAAAAATAAAAAAAAAGATACGCTGGGATTTACAATCCTCTATAAGTAAATACGTATTACATATATACCCTTGGCCTAAAATAAAGGAATAATAATTGACCTTTTTTGTTAAAAATTATTCATTCCAAACTAGACTGTTGTGAACTCCAGCACATAGTCAATTTGAAAGCATCTCATCGAGCTGATCGGCATGCATAATTCTGCATCAATCATTCCGGCACTAATGACCACTTACAAGTACCCATTACACGCCTACAAGAAGAATGTCTGTGGCAGGAGGACGGACATTTTTATACAAAACACAATTTGATTCGGAGACTCATGAAATTTGACACACTTCTAAACAAAAGGAAGGTCACCGTCTACACGAATTATCGAAAATTCTGTGTAATGCTCGGGCAACTCCGGGGAATTTAGTTTATAAAGAAATTAAATAAGACACTTACTGCGGTTAGTGGTGAAAATATACTTATCATTTTTGTTATTTGTTTTTGGGGTGTTATGCCGTGTTGCGCTAACTCCTTCTTTAGCCAACGTTTCGGACAGCATTGCAGTGTCCATCATCAGGGCAGATTAGTGTGTTATTGCAGTGTTATTTGAGGTTGTATTAAAATGTGAGCTTAGGTATGTATGAGGTTGTGATACCGTGTTGCCAGCTCCAACCCTCTGAGCTAACATTAACGTATCAATTTTTATTTAAAGTGGTTTTCTTCGTTTAGCTCTGGTGTAGCCGTCAATTACCGGATACCAAGAACTATTGAGCTTAGCTCCATCGTCTTTATTAATGTTTACGGGATTTTTATGAATTTCAATGGCCTCCGTAATCAGCCGTGCTCTATAAGTTTTCGGTCTCCCCAGGATTTCAGGAACAAATCCAAAGTAATGCCCGGTGTCGATCAAATGCTCGGCAATTGCCGATTTGTCAGGGTGGCCGAGTTTACAAGCTCTGAAGTGTTCTGAAATCCTTATCAAATATACTTATCAATTCTCGTTTCCAAAATAAATTATTGAGTTATTACATACGGACTTCATATAATATTTACTACAAAGGAGGCTGAAGAGAGTGGATAACGGACGAAGATCGGAAGGGGAAGATCGGGAAGTACCTGGCTATTCAGGAGAGACAAAAAAGTCCCGATAAACTACTTTTTAGCAGTTTGTCTAACGGGTCTTTGCATTATAAATCTTATTATAGTGAGTTTATTGAAGTAGTAACACTCTCAAATACATCTAGCGTTCTGACACATGAAAAGATTTTTCTTTCTGTAATGTAAAGATCAACACTATCTCAGTTTGTAAGATTGTTTACATCATGAGTTATGGATCTTTGAAATACCCGTGCACCCATAGAATAAATAATAAAAATGTACGAATTTGTAAAAAAAGATTTATTTTTAAAAATGACAATACCTTTACATATTTTATTCGTTGTTATTATTTTTGAAAAACCGAATCGTTCCAATATAAGCACGTGAAGCAAGATATGATCAAAACTAATATCGTGTTTAATGTTTTATTTTATATTATAGAAACAAACAGTATATGATTTACAGAGATGAAACAATATACAGGAATCGGATACTTCATGTTGTGTACCTATGATATGTTTCCTTGTAATGTCTGCTAAGTGGTATGTTTATTCCTTAATCACCAGGTGACGTGTGTAGTAAATAAGTGTGTGTGTGTGTGACGTGTGTAATGTATGTGTTAGTGTTTGTGTGTGTGTGTGTGTGTGTCTGTATGTATGCGCATTGAACAGTTTAAATTATTGACATGATACCACGTTTGAATTTGGGCAGTGAATCGGAAAAAATGTCAATGTTAGAGTTAAGACAAATATTATTTAGAGTATGAAGAGCTCGGTTAATTGGCGAATTAGATGCTGCATTTGTTTTATAATTAATCGTGTGGAATAGCACTGTATGTCGTGAAAGGTATGTTAAAGTTAATAAGGGTCAGAAGTTTGGTATAGATAATGTTTTGATTATTATGCCGTGTTGCTTCTTCCATAAGCCAACGTTGCGTAAATAATTACGCAGGCAAATGAAATCTACAAAAACTTTACCTTAATTTGTTAGTACACGCTAATCTCCGAAACCGACAAACCGATTTCAACGAAATTTTGTGAATGTGCATGGTTGATTCCAATTTAAAACATAGAATAGTTTTGGAACCCGATAGGTGGCGCTATTGTTTGCGCTAATTTTTTTTTTCAGCTTTATCATCTAAAAATACATACAACCACAAATTTTAACTTCTCTATAGATTCTTTATATAAAAAATTGTTGTAATTCATTTTTAAGTTGTGTAATCTTTATCCACTCATATTTGCAAAAGACGAATTGACAAAAAATATTGTTCACCAAATTGAACTTCATTTAGTAAAAATTCAATACTATTATTTAAAACAACTATATTGTTTAGACTTAAGAATCAATCTTTATTTACCTCATTTATAATTTTATCCAATATCAATTAAGAATTTTCATTTTATTTACTACACTTGAATATGAGATGAATAAAACATGAAATAAAAAATGTATTCGTACGGCAATCTGTCACGCTGCGAAAGACATATACTTCAAGTCAGTTTTGAGGTACCGGTCGCATTTTTACTTATTTTCTATCTTACTGAACAATATTACTTAAAATCTGCTGAAATGATCGTTATCAAATGAAACATCAAAACAATATCTAGGATGGATGTGACTTGTCAAATGCATTAAATATCCGACAACAGATAAAAGGCGGTCTATTTAAAATGCGGTGTGCTTAGAAGGCGATCTATGACAGGACAACGTCTGCCCGGACCACTAGTTAATATATAAATATTATCAGGGACAAAGGGGTTAATCTTAATATTTCTTGGTACCCGGTACTTAACGGCTAATTCAAAACTAAACGCCGAAAACCACATTAAATTAGAGGAAGCTACAAGCCAAAAATGTGTGTATTCTTGGTAAACTTTATATTGTAGGTAATAGGCATTAAAATTGCTTGACAAACGGAGTCTAGAAACGTTCGATTTCAAACACAAAACTGGTTTTTATTTATTTCGTAAATAATTTTATAAGAAAACAAAAAAGTTAATCAAGTGAAACTGTCACAGATAATCTTAGCTATAAAACTGTATTTTTTTAAGTTGTTTCTTTTACGCGTTAATACATTTCTATTGAAAAATATATTTTTTTAATAGTTTACATTAAAAAAATTTATGGCGTAACCTATTTTTTTTTTTATTCTACTCAAGCGAAACGATAGGAAAATCTTCAATATATTTTTGGTATTCATAAAGACCAATTCGTTATAAAGATTAATCGAAATAGTTATTTAGCATTAAGCTTCGCCTTAACCACAATCTACCCTTTTGCTCTGATGATTGACGCTGTGAAGAAGGAGGAAGCGCAACACGGCGTATTAACCCAAAAATAAATCACTGTGATGTAGGAGCAATCTCACTTAATGACCTATAAAATGAAGTGATTACAATATCATAAATAATATTTGCGTAAAACCTTGCTCGGAGTTGCCTAAAAGAATAAACTAGCCGTCAAATCCTAAAATATCTGAATGGGACAGCCCCTTTTCTCATTTGCACAGATCGCAAATTCTAGGCTTTGCGCTCATCCCTATATTAGATTTGGCAAAATGAAATAACATCGCCCGCTCCCCGCGATACGACAGAACTGAGCCTCACGCCACTGTACAATACCATGCATACCATAGAAAGGTAGTAAGTACCTCATCTTCTTTCTAATATCGTATACCTGTATATTGTTCGTGGTATAAAAGATTCTCCAATAAGAAGATAACTTGCGGCGTTACCGTTAAAATATATATATTTACACAAGTAAATTAAATTTGACTAGCAGTTAAAAACCCGCTCCGCGGGTTTTTTGCTGCTAGGCCCTGCAGGCGGCACTTGATTGGGCTTCGCCCAGTTTAAGTGATACTAACAACAGTTACATTTAAAAGTTAGATATTTGTTCATTCACAGAGAGAGGGTGAGTATATATTGTTAAAACACGGAACAGGAAGGAGTTAATGAAGAATAAAATGTTCAATTTAGGCATAATAAGAATGACATTTGTTCGGGTAAAACTTTACCTTTCCCGAATAATTGCCTAAATGGGTAAAGGTTAATCAATATAGGTAAATATTCGGAATCGCTGGACACGGAAAATACGAAATATTTTTAAATAAAATCTTCTGATTTACCTTAATTACTATGAAAGGAATCTAACAACATTTGGAAAAATTTTAATTTTAATTTTTAATTACGTAAAATGAAAATTAATTTTTGTTGTATGGGATGACAGCCCGAATAATTTCTGTTGATGACATTTTCTTTTTTCGATATTCCTGATATGAACGGCTAGAGATAATTGGACAACGTATGTTTAAAAAAAATGTAATACAATATTCCGGCAAAATAGTGCCTAGTTAAAAAGCATAAATTATTTATTTGGCTATAATTATCATTATTATTTTATATAACCTAACCTCACCCAACCTAACCCAACCTGACCTATCCTAACCTATAATAATCCAACCTAACCCAACCTATATCCTAACCTATCCTAACCTAACCTAACCTATCCTAACCAAACCTATAACAATCCAACCTAACCTAAACTTAACTATATCCCAACCTAACCTATAATGACCCAACCTAATCTAATATAACCCAACCTAACCAAATATACAATAACCCTAGCTAACCTTTTATAACCTAACCTATAATAATCCAACCTAACCTAACCCATCTCCTAACCTAACCCATAATAATCCAACCTAACCTAACCTATATATTAACCTATCCTTTAATAACCCAGCCTAATCTAATATAATTTATTTTTTTAATATTTCTTTATTTATAAAACAAACCTAAATACCTTTATTTTATTATTCGAGCTCGGCTAAAATAGTACCTACCTAGTATTTGCATAGAGTAAATGGTAAAAATTCTAGCCATTCATATCAGGCATACAAAAGAAAAAGTCATCAATAGAAATTATTCCGGCTGTCATCCCATACAACGAAAGCGAATATTCATTTTACGTAATTAAAAATTAAAATTAAAAATTTCCCCAATGCATTCAGATTCCTTTTATATTAATTAAGGTAAATCAGAAGGTTTTATTTAAAAATATTTCGTATTATCCTTGTCCAGCGATTCCGAATAATTACCGAATCAAATGTTTGTTTTATTTGTAAATGCGTATTAAAACGGTAATTTTTCGTAAATAATTACCGTTGTTTGAATAAATTAAATTGTACGCATTTGTAGATCGCTCTTATGCGCTCTGTTGGTCAATAGGGAAACTACTCCAGTGGCCGGTAAAGGAGGGATTGACATTTTTTAGGGACCTTAGAATGTTTGATTCTTGACAGACGTCAAATATATAAAACGTAATTGTGAATAATTTTTAATGTAATGTAATTAATCCAATGGATTGTGAACTTTCTAAAACATATTTTCTTCGATATTATCCAAAAATTATATCATCAGAAAAGATGCTTTTGAAAAAATCTGGTGATCCTATTTTAGTATGAAATCGGGTCTTAATTTTCAAGTTAGCGGAATTTAACCGAAACAAACAATTTAAATTTGACCAATCAGAGGGCCTACATCGTCCAGACGCAAGCGTATTAATACTATCAGATTAATTTGTGTTATTTCACAATTTATTCATTTAAGGCGGTGCCATACGCAGTAATGCAAAATCATGTGTTTTTGGTTTGAAAATTTGGTCGCCTAGAAATGTTTCAGATGCTTTAATTAAATACTGCGAGTATAATACATCTTGGCCTTTGAAATCATCGAGTATTTTTTTATATAAGTCTTTTTATAAGCCTAGAAAAAAATAATGTAAAGGCCTATGAAAACTGCTTTAAAGTTCAAAATCTCCTACTTACGAACCCATTTTCGGTTGTGATTTTATTGTATAATGTGGCAAATTAAGTTATTTATAATATGATCGATAAAAAATTAAATATTCGTGCCTGAACATCCACAAAATAAAATAAAAGGCACTTTTTGGCCATGTTTTTTTCTTGCATAAATCAAAACAGGCGGATAGTGTTAAGCGGGAATTTAAACCTTATCGCCATCTACGTAAGGGTTGTTATTGATAGCGGCTCAATTTAAAACATTACACGACGTAGTGCATTGCCTTAATATACAGTATTCTTGCAGCACACTTCAGAGTAGAAGAAACTCAGTATCGCCCTGGTGTAAGACCACCATTCAGAATTGTAACGTCACTTGAATTATTAGAAGATTTTTATCGTCTGGAAAGTCAAACAAAATGTATTCTTTCATGAAAACTTTTGATTTTTATAAAACGGAAACCTTTAATGCATGACATATATTAAACACATATCTCTACAAAATTCTCCCATTATTAAGACCCTTTTATGAATTTAGAATTTCTACCGAACTATAACAAATTTCCCTTCATCACTTTAAGTTAAAGATATGTTATTTATTAATAATGCTTAAAATAAGTACATCATATTCCCCCGATAGAAAAAAATCGCGTAATTTTTTTCCGTGTTGAAACACTGTTGGTTTTGTTATTTGACAAATAGGTATGAAAAAAATCACAGTTTTTCTTTAAATGCCTCTCAAGACATTGTCTAAAAAAATTTTCCGTGTTTTAAATATGTAGTGTTTTACTAAATATTTTCGCGGTAGTCGCTAACGTCCATTTATTCCATCGTTTTTAATATTAGCGCGTTTTCTTTAACATTCGGATCATATGTCCCTCTCAAACAATCGTCATGCACCTGTTCGAGTGCTTGCTTGATGGACCTGCTCTTGTGCTTTCAGCATCTAAAATGATGATACCTTTGGCCGTCAGAAACTCAATTCATAATATTATGTATCTGAGGGTGTAAGCACGAAAGTCTATCTTTTTATGTTATTATTATTTTTATATATTTGGAGCGGCTGATTCAAAACATTGAAGACAGACAGTTTTCAGCTAATCTCTAAAACCAAAGTGGAAAGATTTTTTTTACTTAGCCAAAGGGGCCGGTTGCCCGTAAGTGAACAAGAAGATTTTTTATGTACTTAGGTTGAAGCAGTCTTTTCTAATTTAATGGCTACGTATGCAGTCCACGTGATTTCTCTCCTAGGGAAGATTTTTCTGTCGTATTCTTAAGCTACTTACATCAAAAAGAAAAGAGGTTATATTTTTCGCTGTCGTAATGTTTCGTGAACGGAGAATAGCGAAAATCTGACGGGTTTTTTAGAAGAAAGATTCTTATATGAGTGTTTGGGTTCATACTAGTAAAATCATCACTGTTCTGAGGTCTAGAACTGGGCGCTAGGCTCAACAAACTTACCCTGCAGTAACTTAAACGCTAAACGTAAAAAAATAACGCCATCAAATCTTTCCTTGAAAAAAATTCATATAAATTGCCTATCCATTAAATTATAAAAAAATAATCAAATCTTCCTGGGCCTAGAACAGAGTGCTATGCGCAACAAACACTTACCTACCCTTTAGCGTCTGAAACAACAAAATTATTGTGAGAGCGCTAAATGTAATCAAGTAATTTTCATCACGTCCAGGGGTGGGGAAAGGTTTGCAAGGGGGTGGTGTGAGATTTCAGGGGTGCTCACTGCTCAGGGGTTAGGAAGTCAGGGGTGGATTCACTTGGTGAAATTCACGGTTATTTGAGGTCAAATTTTATGGAATGACTATTTTCTAAATTTCATAACATTAGCTCCATAATAGAAAGCCGTGAGGAAAATATTTTCCCTGAGGGCCTATGCCATCTTTGGGGATGCTACGTAGCGTGACTTTTTAGGGAAAGGAAGGCAAGAAAGTTCAGAGTGACGGACTTATAAATCCCTCCCTCTCAATGCTGTGCAAAGGGATGGGTGGAGAGAGTCCTGGTCACCCTCAACTGGCCTCTCTTGATCCGTCCCGCCACGGAGTAGTTGGTCAGATGCATACGCCACCAAGAAGTAGACAAACCTCAGCTCATGAACCTGGGAAGCCTGGATAATCACCAAACGTAATGAACCACTTGGGGTCATCTATGGCAGAGGTGTTGGTTATCCAGTAAATGGTTCCCGGGCGGCGGTATCCACACCCGCCTACCAAAATGTTAAAAACCACGTTATCAAATAAATCACTAATTTTTAGTTTTTTATTAATACTTCCACATTCTAGACACATACCGAAACCGGTTATTTACGTCAAACGAATAAAGTGATGTCGTTATTGTGGTTCATTTATTAATATTTTTCCTTTCAAAACATGCATATTTATGTTTCGTTTTTCTCCATAAATAGAAAAGATTCACTTTTTTGTGGTCGTATGTTTATCCTTGATATTTGTCATCACGAAATAAAGATTAAAAAAACACCTTCATGAATTTTCAATTTTGTTTTACGTTTGTTCGTTAGCTTTATTTCTACATTTAGATAAATTTAGCATCGTGGATGCTTTATCATTTAACTAGCATGATTAATATACTTAATTCATAAATATAATTGGACTCACGTCCGATCCTTGAGGAACGCCTTTTTTGAAGAAGTTGCTTTTTTGGTTCCGTTAGTGAATTTTCTAGTTTTGAAGTTTGTTTTCTTTCGCTGCTAGGGGAAATATCATTGCCTGGGCCTATTTATGTAGGAAATTTATTGATACACCCCTGGATGGGTAGGTTAGAACGTAAGGAGTTCGTATGTTCATGGGGGTTCCCTAAATTATTATTGTGTAAAGCAATTCCTACAAAGAGAAAGCTCTCATTTGATTATAGCGTCGTCGATTATAATCACGCCTTAATTAATTCAAGACGTTGGGAAAATATAAATTATTTTACCTACAAAATTGTATTACCAACACACATTACTATGATGAAGGTACGTACATGGGGGGGTGAATATATGATAAACTGGAACAGGTTGGGAATACTAACGCTTTGAGAACGAAATAACAATTTTTGCTCAAACTGTAACTGGGACGTAAAACAAAATTTTAGAAGTAGATGGGTTCTTCGTCGTTATTTTTCTATCTTCTATTTTATGGAACTAAAACCAAACAGTGCTATGGAAGATATGTAAAAATACTTTCGAAATTTTAATCGATGTACATATATGCATTATTAATGTGATATATCCTGGACAGACAGGATGACTGATGTAGATCTGTATCGAATGACGTTCTTTATCGAACAGCTAAACATTGCAAATCTAGCGTCCCAGAACAAAAGCCCTGTATCGACAAGATAAAAACTTAAACAATAATAAAGGTTATTTGTCAAAATTCCAGAGCATGGACTTAGATCAATATATAAATCATCGATAAGGCCAAAACTAACTTACGCAAGCCCCCTTTGTGCCCACACTTTAGCGACCCAATTAAAAAGACTTCAAACATTCCAAAATGTAGCCATTTGCATAGCCTGGGTACCTCCAAATGGAAAAGAATTTCCGAACTCCACCGGGACCCTCTCCTTAAAGACAACATTTTAAGTCTTGCAGAAACATTTTACGCGGGAATTCCTACCCATTAAAACGCGTTTATCAATTACCTTACCATAAAAAACCCAACAACTCCTCAGAAAAAAATAATCTTCCCATATTGCAGCCATATTCCTGTAAGCCATTGATTGATAACCAGCACCTCTGAGTTCATCGGGTTAGATGTGTTCAAGATGTCCCTGCCCACCAGCTGCGTGGCGTGCCAGATCGGGAGAGGCTAGTTTGGGGAGATCTTTCGACCGCTTCAACTGGGTGCCCACTCTGTATCTTTCGGGTTAACAAACCAATAAATTCGTGATTTAAACTTTCCTTTCCCGTGCTGTCAACTGAATGAACATCGTCTCTATTTATAATACAGGGTTTTCCAATAAGAAGTGTTATTTTGATATTCAATCGTAAAAAATCAATGGTTTCGTTGCTTGTGTGGCACGTAGCGCCGTCTTGTTGAAAGTAATCGTTGTCCAGATCAATAACATCCAATTCCAGCCATAAAAAATTATTAATCATCTCGCGAGAGCGCAATCCATTCACCGTAACTGTTGCTCCAGCCTCATTTTCGAAAAAGTAAGGTCCAATGACTCCGCCGGACCATTAACCGCACCAAACAGTCACAAGTTGATGATAGAGAGGCTTTTCAACAATAATTCTTGGTTTTTGCGAGCCACAGATGCGACAATTTTGCTTGTTGACGAAGCCACCGAGGTGGAAATGGGCCTCATCACTCAAGATGATTTGCATTTGATTCACTCTAGTGAATTTTAATAATTTTAATGCGTTGTTGAAGCGTGTATCGTTCCATTTTTATTAATGACGTAGTTTCTACTTGTCAAATGTCAAAAAATGACAGCTTCAAAAGTAACATCTACCGAAATAGCGGGCTATTCAAAATAACACCTCTTATTGGAAAACCCTGTGTATCTCTGTAAATATACTAATACCGAGTTCAAATTCGTTGGTAAATAATACCTCTCCGCAATACATTTATGTATTGCATTATGTAATTACAATATATAAATATTTAACAAGTGTATAGTACCGAAGGACAAGGAATATTTGAAGACCCTAAAGGAAGGGTTAATACGGCTTTCCTCTATTCTATATTCCTTTACAACAGTATTTCTCAACCTATTTGTGTTAAGCCTAACTTGAGCATACGTCGCGCGTAAGAACACGTTTTTCAGTACTCTGTCTTGTTGTCAAAATGTCCTGCTCTCAGAAATGCAAAAATATTTATAAATGATATCCGTACGTGGGAACTTATCCGCGCTGTAGTCAGATTGTTCATATTAAACGAAAATACCCACATTGAAAGAAGTACTAAAGATTTACTAATTGAAAAGGGTTTATTGGCTCCACACCTGTAAAGAGTGATCTAAAGTAATTGAAACAAAAACTAGGTTAAATAGGTTATGTAGGTTGGGTTTAAGGGATAGTTTTGTTCATCGCTTTTAATGACTTTATAACATTTGTAAAGGTGTGTTTAATCTTCACTATCACAAGTTATTATGGAAACAATATTAATAATACGTCCAACTCCAGTAAAATATTGGCAGCATCAACAACGCTGCCCGCTAGAGGCGCCAAAGTAGCAACATAACGTTGGAATTTTCACAATGGCGGCAAATTGAATTTATTTAGTAGGTGCTTGGTTGCAACGAATATAGATTGATGATTTTTAAAACACATTTCCTTCAAATGTATTTTGAATTATTGAATACAGTGATATATGTATAATTTTAACATATATATAAAATAAATTTTTATATATTAAATATATTAAAACTTTGTTGTGATATTTTTTTTTATCTTTCTGAACCATCAGATAGTTAGAGTTAGAGTTAATAGCCGCTTTAATATGCAGTTAAGTTGAATATAGATTACCTACTTTTTCTCAAAATTATTAGCGTAAAATAAAGAATATATTTCACACAAAATCCATTAAAATGTATGAAAGAAAACCAAGGCGCACAACTCGCGCCGCTAGAAAGCGCTTTTGTAGCATGCTACCATCACAATAGGTAATTCTCTTCACACCAAAAAATCACTTATTATTAATTATTCACATGTAGAAACACTTTAGACACAAGAATACATAGTTTTTATAATTTTCAAAAATCATTTATTAAAGTTATAATGACTTTAAAAACAGGCGCGAACGAAATATTTCAATGCAGCTAAAAACGCCCGGTGATTGATCAAGCGTTCAAGGGCGAACGATAACGTCACTGTTGACCGGCCCGAGTAGATCCTGCAAACCGATGGCGGCGGCGGCGGCAAAGGTGTGACGTAGCGGTCAAAATGGCGCATGACCGTTTTCAGAGCCGAAATAGCACGCAATTTTTAAAACAACTACAAAAAATTGAAAGTGCATTTAAAAAAAAAGAAAAAAAAGAGGCACATAATAATATAATTATCTTTATTGAAATAAATTATTTACAAAATGCACGAGAATTTCCTATTCTGAACACAGGAGGCATGATGTCATCTTTGGCGATGCTGTGTGGAGGGTATTTTTAGGGAAAGGAGGGAGTGAAATTATTACGTAGATAAAACGTATGATCGGTGGGTATAAAATCTGGAGTCAACGTGTCCAAAAGGGACGGACGCATGAATCCATCCCTCCCACTGCAGTGCAAGTGAGGACCTAGACCTAGACAAACCTCACGCCATGAACCCGGGCACCCCTGCTGAGTCACCAAATGTAGACAACCACTTGGGGTGACGTATGGCAGGGGTATTGGTTATCCAATAAATGGTTCCCGGGTGGCGTTGAAAAAGAAAATTTTGGAAATGTCTGAAATTGGAGGTTTTATTAATATTGTAGCATATTTTTTTTTACCAGACAAATAAAAACATATGAACAAAGAAACAAGTTTCAAATTGTAATACGATTATATTCATTCTAAAATAAAGATTTAAAAATCCACGAAGATTATAAATTTTAGTTGATGGCCCAGGTTTGCGAGGAGTCACGACAAGGACGCATAAAAATATACTTTTCTTAAGAGGAAGCTATAAGCCAAAAATGTGTATATTCTTGGTATACCTTATATTGTAGGTAATTGGCATTAAAATGGCTTGACAAACGGAGTCTAGAAACGTTCGATTTCAAACAAAAAACTGGTTTTTATTTATTTTTTTAAATAATTTTATAAGAAAGCAAAAAAGTTAATCAAGTGAAACTGTCAAAGATAATCTTAGCTATAATACTGTATTTTTAAAAAGTCTTTTCCTATATACTTTCATACATTTTTATTGGAATTTTTTTTTGTATTCTACTCAAGGGAAATGATAGGAAAACCTTCAATTTATATAAAGCATATTTTTTCGTATTCATAATGTACACCAATTCATTATAAAGATTAATAAAAATAGTGATTTGGCACTAAGGTTCGCCTTAACAGTCATGTCTTCAGTAAAAACTACATGTTTTATATATTTTTATTTCGCTAGTGTATTAGACTAGTAATTAAAATAGAAAAAACAAAATTTACTCTGAAATAATGAGATTTGTAAGTAGGTAATAATAATAATAATATTTGGCTAATTTATATAGCGCCGTTTTCGTGAGAAATCACCTCAAGGACACCTCAATCACTAGAACTACTGACTTAAAACTAGTGACTTACGTCTGAGACTTATATCTAGAGACTTACGACTAAGGCCTATAACTACTATCTTAATAAAATACATATTTACATATGTAGAAACTCATAACTAAGATTAACATTAACAATCTAATTTTACAAGCACCAGAAGAAGGAGGAAGTTCTATTATATTAGGGTGTTTATTTTTGTTTATAACTTCCGATTTTTGTCCGGGTTAAATCTTCCCTTCAGGAAAAACTAAACCCTTCCAAACACTTTTCCACAAATGATCATCTAGTCAATCCACATTATGTAAGTGCATTATATAAGTAAAATAAATACAAAACAATACAAAAACAACACGTCAAATCACCAGAGATCAAATGGGAAAATAATTCACCGACTCCAGATATTATCATATCAGAGGGTTCGGCTCGGTAGAACTCCTAACAGGGCCTATAAATCCTACTGTTCCCTCAACATAAATATTTAAAAAATATTTCGTTATCCTACATGTATTCAAAATGACCGACTTTTGCATCTTTATATTAAATATTAAAATAGTTTTTATTATTAGCTGGAAATTACTATTAAACATTTTATACCCCAATTGGGGATGTCATAGTCTCACTGATTCCAGACGGTTGGGAGCAGTTGGGACTCTTGTGGGATATTCACATTCAAAAAAACGATTCTGCCGGTGGAAAGTAGTAGCTGCTACATGGACCGTTCAAGTTGAGGGTTCGACAGGTCGAAACGTTCCCAGCTCACGAATACCATTAGTAGATGATGGTCCCGATGCTTAGGACCACTCGGCCACTAAATGGTAGTACATTAATTAGCAAAAAAAATTATGACTTGTTAACAATAAATGATTAATTTTTATATGCATTATTAAATATTACTAACTGTTTTAACTCGACAGTTCTGCGTATCGTCTGTCTGTAAATTTGTTTTATGCTCCGTTTCCGTTTCTTGTACGAGCTGTAAAATCGAAATAACTTATATGAAACTACCTATCTGCCTAAAGAAAGGTAGAAAATTGAATTTTTATTGAGATATATAATTCATTATTTGAAATTTAAAACAAATGTTACATAAAATATACAGTTCTAAGTACATAACAATACAAATATGTATATGTTAGTGCTCCGCATTATTGAATTCCCCTCCCTTAACAAACAGATTGCAAACCTCAGAGCACAGACGTCAGGTAGGGACGCTGTTCTACCGTTATTACAATGGAAGGTGCTCCGAGGAAATACCGTCAGTGATCCCTTCGGCACCGGTGCATAGTCTGGAAACATGCCAAACGCGCTCCCAACATATGTACACGGTTGACATTTTTCACATGAGTTCAATAGCTCGGCTGTGGAACGATTTGCCGGTCTCTGTGTTTCCTCCCTCCTACAACATGGGGGTCTCTTCAAGATTCATGTTCGAGTTAAAGTAAAAAAAAAAAAAAAAAAAAAATTGTTTTGATTTGTTGAAAATTAAAAAGATAAATATACACTTTTTTGGACGACTGTTCAATGAACTACTAGTTACGACCGGTCAGTGGCTGAGTTGGCATCGCGTTTGTGTCCTACCCAGGCATCGTGCGTTCAATTTCTCGGTTGGTTAAGTCCTCCACCACGATACATGCAACATTTTCTGCTTACTGTGGTGGTAGTAGGAGATTTTCAAATATTTCAGATTATTCGTAACCCGGGAATGTTTGACTTTCTTTAAAAAAAATTTTTTTAAATCATCAAATCAAAGCCTAAAACAAGATTAATTATCAGCCTGAAATAAATTTGATTAATTTATATTTTAATGCTGCGAAGTATAATTATTTTATCCTGCGTAAAATAATTGAATATTCAATTGCTTGGATGAGCAGATTTTGCTATCTGGTATTTGAAATCTGATGGGTAATTTTTGCCAGGATATTGTTCCGTTCGGCACCGGTTCTGGTTTTCATTTATTTACAGCAGCATTTTACAGGACCGTATTGGTGCTAGGATACTTTCAATGACAAACAATAGTCGGTTAATTATTTCTACAAATTTATTAAATCTCAGATTTTTAGTAGGTACAGTCCAAATTGAGTTCTAACTTCACTTTATCTTGAGAAATGCGGTGTTAATGATTGCAAAGACGATTTTTCATAATCTATTTACCAATTTCTGATTTTAAAATTAAATCTTATGTAGTATTTAATATTTAGAACATACTTATAAGTGCAAATACGTGGTTTTCCAATAAGAAGTGTTATTTTGATTAGCCCGCTATTTCGGTAGATGTTACTTTTGAAGCTGTCATTTTTTGACATTTGACAAGGAAAACTACGCCATTAATAAAAATGGAACGATACATGCTTCAACAACGCATTGAAATTATTAAAATTAACTTGAGTGAAATGCAAATCATCTTGAGTGATGAGGCCCATTTCCACCTCGGTGGCTTCGTCAACAAGCAAAATTGTCACATCTGGGACTCGGAAAACCCAAGAGTTATTGTTGAAAAGCCTCTTATCCTCAATGGTGCGTTTTATGGTCCGGCGGAGTCATTGGACCTTACTTTTTCGAAAATGATGCTGGAACAACATTTCCTTTAATGGATTGCGCTATTGAGAGATGATTAATGATTTTTTATGGCCGGAATTGGCTGGACAACGTTTAATTTCAACAAGACGGTGCACAGAAGCTAGGTACAAGAAGGATATATTATTATATCTTCTAAATCATTACTACTGTAACTTAAGTCTACTCATAGATACTTGTTGATAATATTTTGTATGTACTTGTATCTCCTTCTAGTGTTAATTTTATACTTTCAAATGCCACAGTTAATTGTTATTTTGTTACATTTAATTATATTGTATGGTGTATTTATACCGTTGATATTAAATAAATAAATAAATCAATGCATAGGTTCCAACTACATTTTCCTAATACCATTCCAAGATAGGACAAATATTTTCCTTTAAAACATGTTAAGCTAAATTACTTAAAATATACACAAGATTGAACATCAAATTCAAAATTTTTAAATAGATTTGGTTTTTGAAAAACTTTGTCGCCTCAGAATATTTTAAGACCATTGAGCTACAATTAGAGGCGCTAAAACTTGTTCCACTATTAGAACGCGATAAGCGATGCGCATATTCAGTAGTTTTAGTTAGGGCGTAGAGAGAGTTGGAGGTCAGTTGGAGGTAAAAAAATGAAAACAATTTTTTTCGCTTCGTGTCTCATCTAAATAAAATACATCAATGGTTAAAGCGAAGTTAGAACCGCATCCAGCTAAGGTGACGAACTACACTGTCGCCTCGTAATAACGATTATAATACAATACAAATAAGATAGTTATTATTATTTATTTAATATCAACGGTATAGTAGTTATTATTAAAGTTAGGAATTTCCTGGAGAGACCGTATTACAAATGAGGAGGTTCTCCAAAGAATCGAAGGAGGAAGGCACCTGCTCAGGACCTTGTCCGAAAGGCGTGCAAGATGGATCGGCCATGTTATACGACAAGAAGGCCTCTTGCATGTCATAATAGAGGGTATGACCGAGGGGACCAACTCTAGGGGACGCCCACGCCGAGAGTACCTGGAGGACCTGCTGGTGGACGTGCGCTGCTCATCATATGCACAAGTCAAAAGAGCCGCACAAGACAGGGAAGAATGGAAGAGGAGATTAGATGAAATTGCTGCAAACCAATCCCAGGATTGAAACCAGAGAGAGAGAAGATAGTGATTGCAAAAGTTCAAAGTGTTCAGAATTTTGTAAAATAAATAGAAGCTTTACAGATTTGATGTTAGAATTTCGTCACATAAGTATCTACGGAAATACAACATTATTTGTTATAGAAATGAGCAAAAGAAACAGTTTTGCATTCAAATGTCATTTTTGAAAAGAAAAATAGTAATAATTGTCCAACTAAGGTTGTTTTTCGTATTTGATGCATTAAAGGAGCTTAAGTGATGTGGACAAATATAAACAACAAAACACATCGCAGAAGAATGTCCCTCCGTCGATTAGTCGATGAGCCAAATAACCATCACAATCCCAATGACAACTCTCCTACACCACACGGAGAATAATAATCACGGTGATCGTCAAATCTTTTCAGTTTTTATAACATACCAATTGAAGTCTAGGGCTAAATGAGGTGGGGGTTAGAAGGTTCAAACCCTCCACATCTGCCTAAGTATGGATTAAGAAAAAAAGGAAACAGTACTCGTAGACTTCCAAGAAAATACAAGAATATTAATTGCACCATCTCAAATGTCACATAAAACTTTTAATATGTTTCCCAACACCTCCGCTTAGGGTCGAACCCCTCTCTCATGTGAATGCTATAGCTACGCCACAGACTGAAATTGCATAATTTGATGGAGTTTCGAAATTCTGCTTTACCGGGTAGGAAAAGGGGATGTTTTGAAAAGGTGGTATTTCAAAATTTCATGTATTCAACCATCTTCTTGCTTTGCAAGTCAATTGAACAAAATTTCATGTAGACAACCTTATTCTTGTTTTGAACGTCAATTGAACAAAATTTCATGTAAACAACCTTCTTCTTGTTTTAAACGTCAATTGAACAAAATTTCATGAAGGCAACCTTCTTCTTGTTTTGAACTTCAATTGAACAAAATTTCATGTAGACAACCTTCTTCTTGTTTTGAACGTCAATTGAATAAAATTTCATGTAGACAACCTCCTTCTTGTTTTGAAGATCAAGTGGGAAAAATTTCGTCAATCTTTCGAGTCTATTATTATTCCGATAAAACATAAATTTGTACTATTAAAAAAGCCACGCCGCCCGCTAGAGACTCTTCTTAATATATATTAGCTGAAGTCCCGGCTTTGCCCGGGCACAGCGGGTACCGAGACAGTAATTTTCCTCTTATTTTGAAGGTTGCAAAATTTCATAAACTTTGGAGTAAAACTATAGATTTCTATAAAAATCAAATCCTCGCCATACGCCATAGACACTCTGTTTCACATAAATGTATGTAGATATGCCTACAGCTGATATAGGAACGATTATAAGTACGAAAGGCATAACGCGTACTTCTCCAACATCGTTCATCCATACTACTGCAAATCGCATCTATGCACACATAGACGTGCCTTTTTTCTATCTATACACCAAATATCACTGACTTTTATATTACGTGGAGTTTAGTAGTAGCTCGACACGCTTCAATGCAATATCTCCCTTTGTTTTTATTTTCTGTTAGGAAATGAAACACTTAATTAAATGCCCCGATCCGCCCCCTTTGTCGAGCGCGGGAAATTTGAATAACGAATTCAAGATGGCATCTGTCGCTTCCCGCCGTGTCATTGTCGCCTGACATATCCGCATTATAACATCTCCCGAGCCCTTATCGCCCAAGCCGGGCCTGACATTGAATTTTCACCCCCTTTTTTATTACGCGTCTTTAAATCCAGCCAGCTTCGCAAGAGTTTATTTCTCCAAGGCAATTTGATACGTTTTCTTTCAGGTTATTTGCTGGAATTTTGTCTAAACTTAATTATGCTGACATTTTATTTTCATCACTTCTGCCCAAATTTTCGTGTTTCTTTATTATTAGTAATTTTTTTTTAATACTTATTTCTTATTTAGGTAAATCAGTAGCTACACGGAGAAAAATGATCCGGTTAAAAAAGTGACAGCATAATAACTTCCTGATAAAAAAATAATTAGTCATTCAGAATATATGGAGACCACGTGTTCATTTCTTAATAGATGTCATGACGAATAGCTACAATATAAGTATGTCAGTATCAATATCAGTATTTGTATAAAAACTTGTTCCGCCATCCTCACAAAAAAATTGCTGTTGACTGATACTTTGTTAGGAACAATTTCAACTCATTCGCCCGCAGTCCCATTTTTAACAGGAGAACGAATAATTAGATCACATCTGTGGTGGCCGGCACGTGGCAGGCGTGCGGCGCAAACCCACACGAATAAAAAAGAGTATTGCAAATTTATTGAAAAATCTCTTCAAATTATTGGTATTCCTGTTAAAAACGGGATTGTAGGCCGTTACCGAACGAATTGATCGGTATCCTTAAACACTTTAAGTAAAATACCAATGTTTTTATTTATTTATTTTATTTATTCATTTATTCAACGCCCAGAGGGCTTTTACATGTAGGTGGTACAATTTTAATGACACTTTTGAAACATAAGAAAGAAATAGTAAAAATAAAATTACATTAAAAAATAATATATGCAAGAAACAAAATAAAAAATAACAAGAACATAAATTAAAAAATACAACGATTTGACTGGTTTACAAAAATATAACTATCATTTAGGAATAGTGTTGAAATAAGTCTTTTACGTAATCCACAAAATTCGCAAAGTTAATATTAAATATATCGACATCACCTAAGTATTGATTTCCCATAGTGTGAAACCGTTGTATTGGGGAGTTCGCAATGTAATTGCGCTTATGTGTGTTGCAGTGGAATAGTGTATTTTGTCGTGTTGTTATTGTAGGTATTCGTAAGTTTATGAGTTGCAGAAGTTCGCAACTTTCGTCAAAATTCAAATTTCGTCCTGATATATTATTAAGACCAACGTAAATCGATTTAAAATATTCCTCTGAAAGTGCTGCCAATGTTCAATAATACGTTCTTATCCCTGGGGGTCGGGCGGTTTAAAAATCTGTCAACTACTAATACTGTCGTGTTATGGTCGGTATACACAGTACGCCTGCTCGTGATTATGAGTAACGTTTTCTACTAACCGTTCTAATCCCCCGCGTATTATACAGGGTGTCCGGAAACTCGTAGTACAAGCGGGAAACTGGTGAATCTACATCACATTTGGAGTCGATTTTGTAGTATTTTTTTTTTTTATTTGAGCTTTCGTTATCGAGTAAATCGAGTTAGAAGTTGATTTTTTTTTAATAAAATTCTTATAAATTATTACTGAAGATCAAAGTACCCAACTAATTAAAACTATTTGAAAGTAAAACAAATGAAGAAACTCGGATTTGAAGCATTATTTTGAAATCACCCTTCATTTAATCCGGTGTAATCATAAAATATTTCTGCTCTGCAGGGTTAAAACATCTGTTGTTATTATTATTTGGGTTCCCCATGTGGTGTAGATTCTCCAGTTTCCCGCTTGTACTACGAGTTTCCGGACACCGTGTATAGTATGAGTAAGACTTTTTTTTTATGTGACACCTCACAAAAGCGTCCCTGCCTGTGCAGTGTACAGACAGGGGAACTATGTCACCACCCGGTTGGGCGGCGTTGTGAGGCGGAATAAGGTAGGGGCTGTAGGAAGGGATTTGTTAATGCGGGCCTTAAAGAGGCTCGGATTATAGGAGGGAGGAAAAACAGATGCCGGTAGCTCGTTCCACATACGAGCCGACCTACACAAAAACGAGTCGTAAAAACGGCCCGTTCTCATGAAGCCAACGTCAACCGTGAACGGGTGTTCAGCTCGTGTCCTTCGAGTTTCGCGCACGTGCACCGGTGCATCAGGAATCAATGCTGCTAGCTCCTTGGAGCAGGCTCCATTGAAATACCTGTAGAACAGACACAGCATGCCTACATTGCGTCTATGCATTAGAGAAGGCAATCGGTCTGTTAACAACGGATTGTCAATCAGACGGATCGCTCTCCTTTGCACAGACTGTAAGTGAATGAATTTCAAAGCGAGAGGACGCCCATTTCGGCAGCAAAAAAGTTAACATAAATGGTTAGTCCAAGGTCTCAAATGTAACCGAATTGTGATATTGAATACAAAGTAACGCAATCAATAAATTTAGTCCATCCTTACAAGGGCCACTGCGCGACTACACGCAGTAAGGAAGCACCAAATTGCGTCCCGGGGTGCTCGTAAAACAGACCGAATCCTGTTACATGGGCCGTAGGGATTAGTATAGTATAGGAGATAGCATCGTTTCGTATTCATTGGATGATTATTCCGTATTTCGATCTTTCAATTCCCAACCTTCAGAATGAACAAAATTGTATTTATTTAGTGTCAGATACTGCTGCAGTCAATTTAGTTAAAATGTCCATGGTATATTTATTTATTTATTTAACGCCCAGAGGGCTTTTACATGGTTGGTAGTATAATTTTAATTTGACAGATACTTTGAAACATAAAAAATAAGAATAAAATTACATTTGATAAAAGCTATGCAACAAGTCATACAAACACAAGAAACAAAAACAAAAAATTACAGCTATTTGTAGATTTACATGATGTGTTTAGGAGTATTGTTGAAATAAATGTTTTAAATGATCCACAAAACTTGGTATTGAATATGTCAACATCACCCAAGTAATGATTTCCCATGGTGTGAAGTCGTTGTATCGGAGAGTGGGCAATGTAGTTACGCTTATGTGTGCTGCTGTAGAATATTGTATTTTGTCGTGTTGTTACTATGGGTGTATGTATGTTTATAAGTTGCAGGAGTTCACATAGGTGAATTTAGAGTTAAGTATTTTGAATAAGAACGTTAAATCGTTTATTTTACATCTTCTAATGTATGTATTTTTAGAGTATTTAATAAGAAATTGTATTTTAAGTCTTCGACAGGGATATTTAATTTTTATTTTCGATGTATAATATTTCAGAATAATAGAAGAGCATGTATGAGATGATGTATGAATGTGATTGAGGCAAGGAGTGTGTGCCAAGACCGAGTTGTTTGGCGGTCCGTCCTCTCTGCCTAAACCCTGCGGGGAAACGGCGTGATGGTTAGTTAGTTATATTGGTCGATAAATATTATATTAGTCTAGGTCGGTGTCTATAGTATATTGAAGTTATATAAGTTCATTTCTCTCTTTGGAATTATTTAATTCATTTGTAAAATACATTATTGTTTTTTGTTATCTACTTTGCCCTCATATAACTTTAATAAAATGCAGAAATTTTCAATTATTACGTACTATCATAAAAAAGCGTTCAAAGAGAAGATGATTTGAAAGATAGATATGTAAATACGAATGTTAGAGGGAGCGCGCTAATTAAAAAAAAAAGATAATGAATAAACTAAAAGTGTAAATATATTTACTAAAGCAGACTCGTTTAAAATAGAGCAAAAATATTGTTAGCAAATTTCATTTTTTTTTTTATTATGTAAACTTTCAAAAATACAGTTTTTTACTATTAAGTCCCGTTAAACTGATTGATATCAGTTTGTCAGCGGGTTCTTTTAACAATTAATTTTTAAATACATATACAATTTTAACAAGTACATAAAATATACACATAATTACATTAGTTATTAAATTCTCGCCAAAATAATGTTTTACGTACCGACTAGAAATACGAGGCAAATTACTACATTTTTCTGTGACAATTTTAAAACCAACTATGAAGCTCATACACCTATAAATATACTACATCATTTTGGCAATAAATTTGGGAATAGTGTAGACATGTTTAAAGATTCCGTATTAGTTATAAAACGAATTTTTTTAATCATTTTACTGAGATGTATGAATTCACAACTCCGTAGTGAATACACTTTTGTTTTTATATTTATATGTTCCTTAATACATATTTAGGTTTCCGTAATCCACACTATTAATTTGAATTTACCTTAATTTAATCAAAAATCATAATTTATTGTAAACTATGTAACACAACTGTATTACCTGTTAACTACTTTTGTAAAAGCCCATTAGGGCGTAAATAAATAAATAAAATTCTTTCACATAACCATTTTTTTAACATACATTTCCTTCTGTGAGTCAATTTACAGCTTTTTAATGAGTTTGGTAACATGTTGTAAATTATTGGAACGAGGTATTCTAGAGTTCTTTGACTGTATTTATTCAGGTATCTGGGAACTACAAGTCCATCGTTTGCAATTAGTCTTGTATTATGAACATGTGTCAATATTTTATTATGTTCAGATTGAGATGTATGCTGACTCGCAATTTTAAGCCACAATATAGCACGAACAGATAAAAATTTACAGAATTGTATGGTATATATATATGTACAGAATTGTATATTACATAATATATATAGTATTATATATTTAAAAATACACTGTCATTTTTTTCATACTTATCTCTATTATCTATACAGGGTGTATCGGCACGTACCCGACAAATTTTAACCAGCTATTCCTTAGCATATTTGGAGTAAAAAATCTTATGTGCACTTTGCAGTCCGGTAACGTTTTTTTTAATAAAAAAATTATTATTCATATTTTCACCACATGTCACCACTGTTTTATCCTTTGTCAAAGTTTGAAAACCCATCTGACAATATTTTATTCGAATTCCGTTGAATAATGAACGTGTGCACCTATATTGGCGCACTTTTACAATCACAACGAAATGGCACGGCACCATTCGTCTCATTTTTAACTATTATTATTTAGTGTGTGCGAAAGAGCGAAGACGCTTTTCGACATACTTGCTTATAACAGCTGTTGAACACGAAAAGCAATGCCAATGACAGTGATGTAGTGTGGAAATTTTTATTTTTTTTGTTTTTAATTGAAAAATAAATGCTACCAGACAGCGAAGTGCCCATAACATTTTTTACTCCAAATGTGCTAAGGAATAGCTGGTTAAAGTTTGTCGGGTTAGTGCCGATACACCCTGTATACATATTCGTTTGTTCAAAATCTTAAATCTCGGAAAGTTCTTCACGGATTGCTTTGAAATTTTGACACACTGTTGCATTCGGATATGCGTGTGTTTTTAATACCTACATTATATTGATGTCACAGTCAGTCACACAATACAGTCAGTATTGGACGTGAAAGCAACCCGCGCTAAGTATCTTTATCTGCACAGACAGATTGAGCCACAGCAATGCGTCTCGGTATACAGCTAGTATAATATGAAATCGCTATACTTGTCTGTCTTTTTGTTCTCTAATTTAGTACACGTCGTAAGTATTAAATTGGAGAACTAAATGTGTTTTTAACATAGACATATGAATATTAGTAGACCTGCCCTAAGTGATTAAAAGCGTATTATCCCCACTCCCCATACCGGTTCCATTGGAGCCGGCTGGGCTCGCGTATGGCCTCAAGTGAAATTTGAAAACGTGACGTCATCATTCTTGTGCGAACTATGGTCGAGGCATCATCGGTTCATTTTACGAAATAACACGGCAAAATGTTGACTTGTGATATGAAAACTTGTAAAAATAGATGTGAAAAAGAGAATAAACCCAATTGTCGTATTACATTCCATAAGTAAGCATTATTTTACTTTATTTTAAACTTATTCACACCGTATTATATGGATCAGTTTTAGAAACATATACTATCACATCACAATGTAGCGATTCTCAAGTGTGCTCATCGTTGTTTACTGGGGTAAGTAAATTATGAAACATTTGTAAAAGTGTCTTAACTAAATACTTTGAAACTAACTACGACTCTGCAAACAGTAGAAATTTACTTTGCCGAATTTGGACTTCGCAAATTAGTTCATAACGTGGCGAGTAATTTGCGCTACCATGTAAAAATGTCTATTCATTCAAAAGCAGATTTTACTTTTAAGAACTAAATGGTGATATTATAATGCGAGATGCCTATTTACTGTCAGATTGATTTATTGACGAATCACAGTCAGCTTAACCCCCTTCGTTCTTCAACAGTTGATTTTACCCCTCGCCATTATCTTCTCGTCTATTAATTCCTATGTCTGTGGTTTTTAATAAATTTCATAGCATAATTTGCGATTTTTTTCTGCGGAAGGAAATTAATATGATTTAAGCCGTTTCGGCTCTACGAATTTATAGATATTATCATCAAAAACGAAATATATATTTTTTAGCAACTTAAAAACTGTAAGTGTTCAAGAGAAACATGTTATACATCGGTAGAAATTCGGAAATAAGTTATAAGAATTCCGCTGCCGTACGGGCAGACTTTTTCTGGAACCCTCAGAAGCATGGGGCAAAAGAAATTCTCCACAAGCATGAATAATTAATTGGACTTGAGGTCTGTGGCATTGCATGTAACGCGGTCATAAGTTGGACATAAAGTTATCCGGGTACCTACTTGTAGGTTTATTCGTGTCAACATTACGATGCTATATGCTGCGGTGAAGAATTTTTTAGTATAGCCCTGGCCCTGAACGTAAAGGCGCCTGGAAAAAATGGCGCCTTGAATTTTGGAGCCTTTTGAAATAAAAATTAAATTATCCTTTTTGTGTGAATTTTTGTCCCAACTGTCCGGGGACGCTGGAACAATGACATCTCCAAATTGATGTATTTAAGTACCTACCTACACCTTATTTATACCTGACCCAGCTGGGCAGGGTTTTTAGGCGGGTCAAAGTAGGGGTTGTATGAGGAGATTAAAATTGTTGTGCAAGCCTTGAAGAGGCCTGGATTATATGAAGGAAGAAAAACAGATATTGTTAAAGCCATCTCAAGCACCGATTCTAAATAGTGGTCTTTCATTAAGGCAATACGGAGAATATCTAACACTTTAAAATATTTTAGTCACTGGACCTTAATTGGCCACATTTCGGCCAATTTGAAATGTGAAGTGGATAAAGTAAAATGATTTAATAATTTAATATCGTATCTATAGAGGAAGGCGTGTAACTTTGTTTTTTTAATACAAATCTTCAGTTTTATTCCGATATTCATTAAATTTTGCACACTTGACCTTCAATATCTCAACAAATTAAATTAAAATAATAATAAAACACGAGAAAATTCAATGTCTACCTGATATCATCCACCTTTCCTAGAGCTTAAAACAGAATTTTGATAAAATTTTGCACACTTGATATATCTAAATAGTAAAAAATAAAGTCGCTATCCGCGTCTGTCTGTCTGTGCACTTAGTTTTTCAAAACCCCGAAACGGATTTTGATAGAGTTTTCAATATCATTTAGAGAATTTTTACCGGAAGGTTTACATAATATACTCGTACTATAAATGCATATTATATATACAAAAAGGAGAGAAAAGTCGATGTTTTATAATCAAGTCGTAAAAATATATTTTCGAGCACTACATTGTTAACGCTGGCTAAACCTTATGAGATACATCAAAATAATGTACTACGGAATCGTATATTTTAAAAAGGCCTACAGAAAAGTGCACAATGGTATATGTTTATATCCTAAGGATAACCCCTTATACGTAATATACGTTAGCTAGTACAGTAAAATATAATCGTCAAAAGTAAAATAACGTTAGCTAGTAAAATAAGAGGGAAATTACTGTCACATCTGATTTAGAAAAACCCGGGCATCGCAGGAAATTTCAGCTAGTTTTTTTTCTATAAAATAATTTAAATACCATTTCTTGATTCTAATCCACATTTCATTCTTATAAAAAACAAGTTCACATATATGTGAATTAGGATCAAGAAATTTAAATACCATTTCTTGATTCTAATCCACATTTCATTCTTATAAAAAACAAGTTAACATATATGTGGATTAGGATCAAGAAATTTAAATACCATTTCTTGATTCTAATCCACATTTCATTCTTATAAAAAACAAGTAAACATATATTATTCTTAATTTTCTTCTTCTTAAGTCTAATTATCCTAATGACGTCATGTCCAGAACACATTCCTCTTACCTTATTGTTTCAATAGTACCTTTCTATTCTAATCTGTATTTTCCATACAATAAATCCACTGTCATTTATTTTGAGAAAATAGTTCCTTTGTGGTAGTTGACTTGTGGATAAAAATTACAATCGATTTGTTTGTTACTTTTATATGTGTAATATATTTTCCACCGGCATCAACTCTGGAAACATATCAACTATTCTTCGACAAGTTTCACGAAAACGTGGATCTTCTCGGAGGAAGGAATATTATTGTTTTGGGAGATTTCAACATCCATTCAGCGCGTAGCGGCAAGGATGTTGAAAATGACCTCAAATTTTTATGCGAAGTGTTTGGGCTCACCCAGAATAATGGTATTCCCAATTCTGAGTTGAGGATGTTGGATCTCGTTTTGTGTAACATTGAATTAAATGTCATACATAGCGATTCTCCCCTCGTATATGAGGACAAATATCACCCCGCATTAGAGTTCCGGTATTCTTGTAAAAAGCCTCCGAAGACTACCAAATTACCTAAAACTACAGACGGCACTTTGCGGGGATGGATTTTTGGTAGGGGTGATTTTGTCAAACTTTATCAGATGATGAGCCAATTGGATTGGCATGAACTTTCTAAATTCGATACCGTTAATGAGACGCTACACCATTTTTATTCATGTATATATAATGTATTTGACGCTTGCTTCCCTAGGAAACCTCCCAACAGAGGTGGACGTAGATATCCGAAGTGGTTCACTAGAGATACCATCAGGAGCATTGAGAAAAAACATGCTCACCATAAAAAATGGAAAGCTACTGGTGACCAAAATGAGTATGAAATGTTCAGTAATCTCAGAGCAGTTGTTAGAAGAAATGTTCATATAGCATTCCGAACGTATGTCGACTCAATAGAGAGTGATATCAAGCATGATCCCAAGGCATTTTGGGACTACGTAAAATCACTGCGCAAGGATGGTGGTATAACAGACATCATGATGCATGGTGATCGGGAAGTTAGAGGAGCGGATGTAGCCAATGCATTTGCAACCCATTTCCAATCAGTGTACAGTAATGAGCCTCCATTACTAAATCCCATTTCTGCTTCCAAGTTGAATGTGAAGGGAGCCCAAAACATTGATATAAGTCATATAGACGAATCAGATGTTAAATCTTCAATTAATAACATGAAACATACACATTCACTTGGGCCAGACTTTCTTCCAGTATTTTTTTTAAAAGGATGTGTTGAATTTTTAAAAATGCCACTAAGTTTTATATTCAACCTATCTTTAGATACTGGTATATTTCCTGATTCCTGGAAAGTCTCAAAAATTTGTCCCATTTTCAAAAGTGGATCAAAGACATCTGTCGAAAATTTCAGGCCAGTGGCAATACTTTCCGCCCCGGCTAAGTTATTCGAATCGATAATTCATAAACATGTGCTGTTTCAAGTAGAGCCTTTCTTAATATCGGAACAGCATGGGTTTAGAAAAGGTCGATCAACAGATACTAACCTACTGGTACTCACAGATTATGTTTCCAAATCTTTAGATAAGGGCTACCAAGTAGATTGCTCATATAATGATTTCTCGAAGGCATTTGATACCGTAAACCATGACATATTATTAAATAAATTGTCAACTATAGGTTTTTCTTTACGGTTTCTCATATTCTTTGCAAGCTATTTTACTGGAAGAAAGCAATTTGTATCTCATGGAATATTCATGTCAAAATTATTCCTTGTACTCTCAGGCGTTCCACAGGGCTCTAATTTAGGACCGCTCCTCTTTCTAATTTTTATTAACGATATTACAGAAAATATTCTGCATTCCAGGTCTCTTCTTTTTGCTGATGACCTAAAACTATTCTTGGAAATTAAAACTTTAGAAGACTGCATTCGACTCCAATCGGACATTAATAGAATTGTTGACTGGAGTAAACGGAATCGGATCGAATTCAATATTTCTAAATGTTTCATTCTTTCTTTCACAAGGGCACGTCATACTTGGTTTTACCGGTATACCATGAATGCCCGAAGTTTAAAACGTGTCTCCACTATGAAAGATCTTGGCATCATGTTTGATAGTAGGCTGACATTTCATGCTCATATCGAAATGACGTGTAGTGCTTCACTGAAAATGCTGGGCTTCGTCCTACGCACTGCGATGAATTTTAGAGACACCCGGGTTCTCCAAGTGCTATACATTGCGTTGGTTAGGAGTAGGCTTGAGAGTGGGTCGGTGGTTTGGAGCCCACATCAGGTGAAGTATTCCCTCATGTTGGAGAGAGTGCAGAAGAAATTTCTGAGATTCCTCTACCTGAGGGAGTATGGCTACTACCCGTGGCTCTATCCTACTGACTTTCTCTTGGGCATGCTCGGTATGAACCATCTACGGGTCAGAAGAGATGTGCATATTGTATCACACTTCTTCAAACTGATTCGTGGATGGTTAGTAAATCCGACTATCATGGAGAGTATTAGTCTCTATGTTCCTGATGGTTATCTCCGTCACCGACAGCATAGACTGTTTTATCTCCCGGCCTGCAGGACTAACTTGCCAATGGTCATGCCGGTGGGGAGAGCAGTCTTGCTGTTGAACAGAATTAATTCGGATATCGACATATTTAGCATCGGTGAAGCTGCCTTTAAAAGGCAAGCTCTATTGATGCTGGTATAGTTTATACACCTCTAACTATTATGTAATACCATTTTACAAATATACTTAAAAACGAAATAAAATGTAATTTTGTAATTTTTTTAAAGGAATAAACAAATTGAATTGAAATTGAATTGAATTGAATTGAATTGAATTGAATTGAATTGAATTGTTTTTTAAGCATGTACACTTTAAAAAAACACATATTTTAATATACGGTAGTCGTTTATCATTATAAAGAAAATCCTTAATTATTTTTTCAAACATTTCCAGGTTACGAATAACCTGACATTATTTGTAAATCTCCAAAATTAAGTCCATAGAGTAAGCAAAAAATATTGCTTGTGTGTCGTGATGGATGAATTAGCCAGCCGAGGAATTGAAGTCAAAGACCTAAACGCGATTCCAACTCAGCCACTACCACATAAATTGGTAGGGTAGGTACTTCAAGCATTCATTGCATTACATTTATGGAATAAATCCCCATCATATTGATAGCTTATCCATGGGATAAGGTATATTGATGTATAAAAAAATAAATGCTCTAAGTAGGTTGAAAGCATAGACATATGAATATTAGTAGACCTGCCCTAAGTGATTAAAAGCGTATTATCCCCACTCCCCATACCGGTTCCATTGGAGCCGGCTGTGCTCGCGTATGGCCTCAAGTGAAATTTGAAAACGTGACGTCATCATTCTTGTGCGAACTATGGTCGAGGCATCATCGGTTCATTTTACGTAATAACACGACAAAATGTTGACTTGTACTATGAAAACTTGTAAAAATAGATGTGAAAAAGAGAATAAACCCAATTGTCGTATTACATTCCATATATAAGCATTATTTTACTTTATTTTAAGCATATTCACATCGTATAATATAGATCAGTTGTAGAAAAATAATATACTATCACATCGAGAAACGTCTAGACGCGAAACACAAAGCTGGTTGGTTGCTGGGAAGTAAATTATGAACATTTATAAAAGTGTCTTAACTAAATACTTAAATGAAATATTCGACTCTGAAAATAGAACCGAATTTTTTTGCCGAATTTGGACTTCGCAAATTTGTTCATAACGTGGCGAGTAATTTGCGCTCCCATGTAAAAATGTCTATTCATTCAAAAGCAGATTTTACTTTTAAGAAGTAAATGGTAATATTATAATGCGAGATGCCTATTTACTATCAGATTGATTTATTGAAGAATCACAGTCAGCTTCACCCCCTTCGTTCTTCAACAGTTGATTTTACCCCTCGCCATTATCTTCTCGTCTATTAATTCCTATGTCTTTGGTTGAAAGGCATTTTAGCCAGGATGTCATGTATTATGCAAAATAAAATGTGATACAGCACAGAATTCCATCGGCCCGGAGCCAGTGAATCGATAGGTTGAGAATTACACGGTTATTCATATTTAGTCATCAAAAATATTTTTTTTGCCCTAAATTCGTATCAATCATTTTTTAATTTTTTTTTTTCAATTTATCATCATAATATTCAGCGATTTCCTGTGTTTTGTAAAAAATGTTAATGACACTCTCAATCTGTCAAGTGATTTATTTGGAAAAGCTGCGAAAAGGTTCACAAGTACTTTTGTTCGATGACAATCCATGAATTATCATTTAAAGGCTAAATGGGTTTTTTCTTTAATATTTTACTTAATATGCAAACATTTTCCCTCCTTTGACGCTTATTTAACTTCACAGCGTCAATAAAAAATTACTGAATGGTGTTTGAAATATGTTCATAAACGTTATTTATAAAAAATCAAGTGTCAAAAACACACGATTGGACTAAGCGATCGAAAAAACAAATATTTGCAATGTTTTTTTTTTAATCTATTAACTTTTTTTGATTTACACAGGAGGACCTTAGGAAAAAAAATGTATCAGGGCTTATGTCATCTTTGTGGATGCTGTGTGGAGGGTTTTTTAGGGAAAGGAAGATCTGAGAAGAAAAAAGGTTTGGGGGTGGTAGAAACCTGGGGGTCAGTGTGACTAGGAATGACAAAGGTTTAAATTCATCCCTCCCATCCATACCGGTTCAAGGCGATGAGTCGAGAGATTCCTAATGGAGAGGTAAAAAGATCTCTCTCAACCAGTCTCTCCAAATCCTGCCCTTCACAGCACGTAGAGGGACGCATCCACCACTAAGACCTAGACAAACCTCACCCCATGAAGCTGGGCACCCTTACTAAGTCATCAAACGTAGCGAACCACCAGAGATGACAGAGGAGTAAGTTATCCAATGAATCGAAAATTAAATTTTTGAGGCGGGTATTAATTAGACGAATAGGTCTAATAAACATAAATATTTTCTAAATAATAAAAATAAAACATTTTTTGTGTAAAACCGCGAGTTTTAAATCAATTTATTTACCGACCGGTTTCGCTTTGCTCAGGCATCATCAGGATACAAATTAATACTAAAGAAGAAGTTTATATATATAAAGGGTTTTCTAATAAGAGGTGTTATTTTGAATAGACCGCTATTTCGGTAGATGTTACTTTTGAAGCTGTAATTTTTTGACATTTGACAAGTAGAAACTACGCCATTAATAAAAATTTAACGATACACGCTTCAAAAACGCATTGAAATTATTAAAATTCACTTGAGTTAACCAAATGCAAATCATCTTGAGTGATGTGACCCATTTCCACCTCGGTGGCTTCGTCAACAAGCAAAATTGTCGCATCTGGGGCTCGGAAAACACAAGAGTTATTGTTGAAAAGCCTCTCTATCCTCAAAGTGTGCCGTTTGGTGCGGTTTATGGTTCGGCGGAGTCATTGGACCTTTCTTTTTCGAAAATGAGGCTGGAGCAACAGTTACGGTGAATGGATTGCGCTATCAAGAGATAATTAATGATTTTTTTATGGCCGGAATTGGATGGTATTGATCTGGACAACGTTTACTTTCAAAAAAACGGTGCTACGTGCCACACAAGCAACGAAACTATTGATCTTTTACGATTGAATTTCAAAATAACACCTCTAATTGGAAAACCCTGTACATAAAGAGGTAGAGACAACAAGATAAACATATAACAAACAATACAAATAAAAGAGAGAAACCGGCAGACGATTATGTAGACTAATGGGTTGTAATAATATATCAAAAGGGACAAAGCATCAACTGTCTCGGTGATTAGAAGAACTGGGATATTCTAATTAGGACGGGTTGTTTCAGAGAATTTGAAAATTCTTAAATTTCAAAGTTAATTTTCAAGTTCTTTGAAAGTTCTGTTATTGTTCCAAATCTGTCAACTAACTGGCCTATAATAATAAAGTAACAGAACTTCAATAGGATATTCACAGAATTCGCAAATTATCGTTGAAATTTGATGAATTGTTCAAATTCTATAAAACAGTGTTTATTGGAAACAGACCTAATATTGGGTTACTTGATACATCTAATTGATTATTAAGTTTATGACTTTTGGTTCTTATGGTTTTTTTGATTTCCAAAGCTTCCAAATGATTTAATCTGTTACCATGCGCATTTTTATGAAGGATACTAGCACCGGTGCTATGACAGAAAGTGTGATCCTTATCAATCAGATGATTGGCAAATTTGGAAAAGCCATTATTATTTAGTTGTCCGGATATAAAAGGCTGAACAATTATTACAGTTTAGTAGTTTCACAAAAAATAAGTCTTTTATTTTTATTAAATGTGACAAACCACAAAGTCATTGCTTTCTACAATAATATAAATATTTTCAACGAAATGTTAATTATAGCAGCATAATGTATGCACAGTATTCCACGTTCATTATCATTTCCATTATAATCTAAGAACAAAAAAACTAATCTATTTTTTTTAATACAATTATAGTTACAAAAAAATATATAAATTGTCCAGTGTAATCGTGGCTTTACTTTGGCAAGTAATGCACGTGTTCGGAAAACAAAATGGCGACCTTCACATTTAAAAATTTAATTAGAACAACTTCTTCTTCTTTAGTATGGTGGGGGGGTCAGAGGGGGACATCTAGGTCTGCCAGCCAGTCTAGGGCCTCGGGCGTCGCCATGTGAACCTCATCAATCCCGCCTGGGAATGAATGGAGCGGGAATTCGTTGATTACATGTTCAGTTGTCTGCACCGCACCACATTCACACATCGCCGACTCTTTAAGGCACCATCTGTGCATCATGTGGGCACAGCGGCTATGGGAGCACCTTAACATATTGATGGCGGACCAGGTTTTGCGAGGCAATGATTATTAGGCAGAACAACTGACCAAGTGGGACGAATTATTATGAAGGTGCGTTTATAGGATCGCTTTGAAAACCATTAAAAAATAAGAAAACTTTTTTAATTGGGCACTAATAAAAAAATTCAATTTTTTATGAATGTATAACTGACTGTTTGAGAAGTTTATGTGTACTTGAAAAGGTTGTCTAAAGTATTAAGTATAATATTGTCTATAAATATCATCATTTCTCTTTTGTTTTGCTGTAAAATAATTACGTTATATTCAGACCCTAGTAGATAAACGTTCCTCTTAGGTATAACAAATTGCTTGGGAAACCTTTCATCCGGCTTTTAAGCACTATCTAATGACCATGAGTATATTATTAATTGATAAATGCATATTAGAAAAAATATTTCAAATTGTTAATTATGAACCCTCCACCACTGCTGTGTGTAAGATGTCTTAGTGTAGGGTTTTCCAATAAGAGGTGTTATTTTGATATTCAATCGTAAAAAATCAATGGTTTCGTTGCTTGTGTGGCACGTAACACCGTCTTGTTGAAAGTAAACGTTGTCCAGATCAATACTATCCAATTCCGGCCATAAATATCATTAATCATCTCTCGATAGCGCATTTCATTCACCGTAACTGTTGCTCCAGCCTCATTTTCGAAAAAGTAAGGTCCAATGACTCCGCCGGACCATAAACCGCACCAAACAGTCACACGTTGAGGATAAAGAGGCTTTTCAACAATAACTCTTGGGTTTTTCAAGCCCCAGATGCGACAATTTTTCTTGTTGACGAAGCCACCGAGGTGGAAATGGGCCTCATCACTCAAGTGAATTTTAATAATTTCAATGCGTTGTTGAAGCGTGTATCGTTCCATTTTTATTAATGACGTAGTTTCTACTTGTCAAATGTCAAAAAAATGAAATACCCCAAGAAGTTAAATAAATTGATCAAGTCATTAACTCTAATTGCAGTGGAATCTTAAAACCTCAAGATACAGTATTAGGCCCTTTGCTATTTATCATACATCCCAATAATATATTTAATTCTGTGAAGACACTATTTCTTACCTATATGACACAGCACTACAAATATGCTAAAAGTAAATACATGGACGGAAATAAATGACATGGCCTACACAAAAAAACAAGAAAAACCTAGAGAAATACAAATTATAATCCACTCTAGGACAACAACAACATAACTGCAACATCTCGTGTTTAGTGACAGAAAACAAAACCGGAATCAAATACCAAATCATTACAGTAGACCAATGCCTAAAATGGTACACACAATATACTCAAAAAGACAGAGTAAGGAAACTAAGATACATCTTTAGATGTCCAACACATATCTTAAATAAAGACTTACTCAGAATGACATTTTGCCTTCTGTCGATTAATAATACAATAACAATAGAATCAGAAAACTAAATGCACTTATACTTCAAATGTTGTTTTCGTGTTTTTATTTTTACTTATATTTTTTTCTTTATGCAATATGAAATTTACGCGGAAACTTTACTGGATCATGCATCCATGTAACATTAAATATTTTAACAAAATTTGTAAAACTGTTTGTTTCCCCAATAAACTAAAATATAAAATAAAGTAAAAAAAACATCGCAGAGCCGCCTGACTGGCATCAATGAAGGTGATTTTAAAGGTCCAAACAGCTTCTACGCCGAGAAGAAAGTTAATTTCTAAATTAATCTCTACGTCTCTTCTTCAAGATGTTTTCTCTCGGATTTTAGTTGGAAACTCGTCAGACGAACTTCTCGCCAGACTTGAGACTTCAGACTCTTTGCTAAGCCAGTCAGGTGCTTAGTGCTTACCTTGTCAAACCATAAACAATAATAACATAACGTAAGCTCCATACGTTCCTCCTTATATACAATGTAGTACAGGGCCGAACTTAAATTTATGTCTTATTAAATAGAGTTAAGTAACTAACTACCTAACTAACCATCACACCGTTTCCCCGCAGGGGTAGGAAGAGAGGACGGACCGCCAAACAACTAGGTCTTGGCACACACTCCTTACCTCATTCACATTCATACTCTTCTATTATTCTGACTCTTGACATGGCCCGAATCAAGTATCTGATTCACTTGATCGTGCCATGTCTTCCTCGGGCGTCCCCGACTTCTGCTACCATTCACATTTACGTCATATATTCTCCTTACACGCCTTTCTTCGTTCATTCGCTCGATATGCCCAAACCATCTAAGCGTCCCTTTCTTAATCTTACTCAGTACTCTTACACCAGCCTTGCACTCTTTGCGGATCTCCACATTTCTCACGAGATCATACATGGTTTTAGTACACATACGCATCAGGGATCTCATTTCTATATCATTCAGTCTACATTATTTATGAATTTAAGCAACTCGGGTTTATTTATTAAATAAAACAAATGATTCGAAATTTTAATTTTTTAAAATTTAAAATAAATAAAATTTAACCATTTTATTTTTAATTTGCGCAAGTATTTTAGTTTTTATTATTCTAATAGCTGTTTCGGCGTTCAAGGTTATCTAACTAGTTTAAATATGGTAACATTAAAATAACTTATTTACCTGATTTTATTTATCGTTAGTAATAAGAAATAAAATACTTAACCGTACATACATCTTTTAAATTTTATTTACTTCAAATTTTAAAAATATTCATCTCAAGTTTTTTTCAATAGATGTATTGCAAAGTTTTTTTTTGTTATTTTGATTGAGGATTGAACCTTCTTCCCCAGAGACTGACTAGAATGAGTGAATTGCGCTATCACTTAAGCCATATCCTAATTAAATGATACCGAGATTTATTTTTTACATTAACTGTGGCAAATTTTTATAATGTCCATGTTTCATAGAAATGCGTGCGCGTGAGTTTGCGCGCGTGTGTGCGTAAGTGCCACAAAAAGTCGATACAATGCATTGTCATCGTCTATCTTGCCGAGTTTCAGTTCTTTGGGAGGTCGGGAACTGGGTTAGCAAAAAAACCTGCGCTTTTCAAAGCGCCTATCACGATTTGCCGCCTTGGTTACCCAACACACGTTCGATCGGCATCTTTTCTAGATCCGTCCCTGCTTATATATTGTACAGAGCCGCTGTACATAGCAGCTTTTAAATTAACAGAAGGAAAAGCTCCATAATGACTCAATAGACTCTCCGCCCGAGGGCGATAAATCATGTAAGGCATAATGTTTCCCATTTCAAGTAATAACTTTAATATTTTAGCATCGTTAAGCCGTGATCTCGCCTTAGCCAGTTCGTAAAGCCCGACTTAATAGCAATCGTTAAGCTCTTTCCCCCAACTCCCAAAATATAAATGTGAAAATGCAACTGGAAACGTATTCGTGAAATACCGTAAAAGTGACAGTAGTAGGTACTTTGCCCCTAAGGAGGTAACATTGCCTAATTTTTAAAAAAGTTTCAAAATTTCTTTAAGCTACAGTGTGCTGAGAAATCCGTAGCGGATTTCTAAAGCTTGTATCCATAGAGTATGATTAAACTATTTAATCACAACTGAGAATTTCTTACAAGAATATCAACTGTATACATCCAATGAGACTACGGCGTAAGAAAGACGGAAAGTTGTGAAGCTGAGGGTAGTAGAGAAGGGAAGTAGACGAGGGAGAGGAAGTACCTGACTATTCAGATCTTGTCACCACTCTGAAAGTGGTCTTTCAACAGAGCCATACTGTACACTTTTAAATTATTTATTACATAAAGCGCATTTTTGTAGGGTCCATTAGAACCTTTTTGAATATTTTTACATTTCGTTATGATCATTTACGAATATTTTTTCGTTTCGTCATGATCATTAAGAATATTTTTACATTTCGTCATGATCATTTCCGAATATTTTTACATTTCGTCATGATCGAATATAATATGTAAAAAAATAGGTCATAATCATTTTCTAATATTTTTACATTTCGTCATGATCATTTTCGAATATATTTACGTTTTGTCATGATCATTTTCGTTAAGGCACATGTATTTTAAATCCCATCACATGACGACTAACTAACTATCGATTCTTGGCATGTCAGCGTTTGGTCGCATTAGATCATCTGATCAGACGTTGATTAAATCTTAAAGCAAAATGGTCATTACGTTCAACAAAAATCTGAGGTCAGTTACCCCATCAGGGTAAAAGTAACGCGCTTTTACCTAAACTTTACTTTTTTAAATTTGTTTTCGCTCGCCTTCAGATTGGGCTTTCGCGCGCTAATCGAAATTTAATGCGGGCAATGAAAAAGTATCGGATAAAGTAAAAAATATCTGTGCGTTGAAACTCGAAATATTCGCCGTATTATGCAAATGGCTTAGGAAAGGAACCTAAGGTTGATTTACCAGTGAGATTGGCATACAAAATATGATAATTTTATCCATTACTAACTTACGCAGTTTTAGGTGTCTCGAAATGTTGGTTTGCGTAAAACATCAGAGACAGGCGGACCATAGCATCTAGCATAAAACTTAAAAATCAATGATTTTGATGTCTAATCTTATTAACGCCAACCGGAGACCCAGAGGAATATAATATTTCCTCTGGACCCATGTCATATTTGGGAATGCTGTGTGAAGGGTCTTTATGAGAAGAAAGAGTGAACATGTGCGGAGAAAATCATGTATTGCTAATACATTTAGAATATCTTGAAATTTTTGGTTATTCCAGTACATTAAAAACGGGATTTCAAGCCTTACGCATTAACAGGTTTCTTGACAAACTTATATTAAATTTTGAATGTACTATCACAATGTTGGAACATCTATTCAAAATCAAAATATTTTGCATTTCGTCATTTTGTCATGATCATTTCCGAATATTTTTACATTTCGTCATGATCATTCCCGAATATTTTTACATGTCGTCAAGATCATTTTCGAATATTTTCACATTTCATCATGAAGGAATGCGAAAATATTAGGATTTAATTGGACACGTGTTCCAACACGTGCATTTGCCTTGATAATGTATCAATAATCATAACGCAATGGAAAATTATCACGACGAAATTGAAAATTATCATGATGAAATGTAAAAATATTCGTAAATGATCATGACGAAATGCAAAATGATCACGATGAAATGTAAAAATATTCGTAAATGATCATGACGAAATGCAAAATGATCACGATGAAATGTAAAAATATTCGTAAATGATCATGACGAAATGGAAAATGATCACGATGAAATGTAAAAATATTCGTAAATGATCATGACGAAATGCAAAATGATCACGATGAAATGTAAAAATATTCGTAAATGATCATGACGAAATGCAAAATGATCACGATGAAGTGTAAAAATATTCGTAAATGATCATGACGAAATGCAAAATGATCACGATGAAATGTAAAAATATTCGTAAATGATCATGACGAAATGCAAAATGATCACGATGAAATGTAAAAATATTCGTAAATGATCATGACGAAATGGAAAATGATCACGATGAAATGTAAAAATATTCGTAAATGATCATGACGAAATGCAAAATGATCACGATGAAATGTAAAAATATTCGTAAATGATCATGACGAAATGCAAAATGATCACGATGAAATGTAAAAATATTCGTAAATGATCATGACGAAATGGAAAATGATCATGATGAAATGTAAAAATATTTTTAGGTAAATGATCATGACAAAATGGAAAATATTTTGATTTTCATGAATATTCTCCAACATTGTGATAGTACATTCGAAATTTACTAAAAGTTTATCAGGAAAACTGTTAATTCTTTCGAAAGTCCGTGTTTAAGAGATTCTTAATAAATTAGCAAAAAACTTGTGGAGATCCGTGTTTTAGGAGGGAGGAAACATGGAGGCTGGATAATCATTCCATAGTAGAGCTGTTAAACACAAGAACGAGTAGTAAAAACGAGCAGTTCTCAAGTGACAAATGTCAACCGTGTCCAAATGTTGGGCGCGCGTTTGGCGTGTATCCCGAGTATACACCAGTGTTGAAGGGATCAATTTAAAAAGCGGAAAACTGGTGAATCTACTTCACATTTTCAATATTTTTTCGTTTTCTTCGGCAACCAAAGGGCTTAAAAAAACTTTTCAAACTAGGTCTAAGACCGATTTTTTTTTTTAATTTGACCAAACTAATTAAATTCCAGCTACTGACTCAATTTACTCAAAAACAAAAGCTTAAATAAAAAAAAGTATTCCAAAAAATTGACTCTATAAATGCGATTTACTTTCCCGCTTATACTATGAATTTTCGAAAACCGTGTAAGGAAATAACAGAACTTAAAAATAAACATTTTAAGGTGTTTTGTCAACCGTCAAGTTAATAAAGATGTTTGACGTTTCCCATATCAACATGAGTTACTTTGTAACTTTTAACACATCTATCGCTGTTCAAGTTTGAAATGATAATGGCGGAGGGCAGGGGTGGGGGTGAGGGCAGTGGCGTGTCAGAAGTCACGTACGAGGGGTTGGAATACTTTTAAGGGCGAACGTTACGGAAAATTCTTGCACGCAAGCTAAAAGGGGTCTTGAAACTTCGGTTTGGGGGCTTATTATAAATTAAACGCTTTATAAATTTACTTTATGGGTGTATCAGCACAGACCGTAAAGATTTTACCCACTGATTATTAAAAATATTTAGATTAAAAAATGTAGATATCATTTTGATTCGTGATTTTTTTTTACTCTGCTGCACTAGTCTCGTCTATATGATGATGGTGGAACGAGACGGAGTGCGTATCACATTGACGCGCTAGGTTGACCCTGCTGACGACGTGTGGTAGAAAAAATATTTTTGGTTTTATTAAAAAAAAGTGACATTTCATTACTCCAATATGCTCAAAAATCGTTGGTCAAAATCTTTCAGGTATAGCGTATCCAGAAAGAAAGTGTACTGAGGCTCTCGCGACCGAATGAATTTTATTTTTGACATGTTGGCTACACTTACGTGTAGCCTGACTCTTCTCCTCCGCAACGAGACCGGTTCAAGGTCATAACAAGTGTCAATCAAATCAGGTCTTAAGAAGTGTCGACGCGACAACACGTTTCGTGAAAAATGTCAATCCAATCTACCGCCAAATGCGAAATACGCGGCGTCATCCGTTATCTCGCTTGGAAGGGAAAACCTCCGTTCGAGGTTTATAATGAGGTGAAAACTGCATATGGTGATAAAGCTATGAATCGTACGAGTGTGTACAAGTGATATCGCGAGTTTAAAAACGGTCGTACGTCTGTGTATGATGATCAGAGGAGCGGAAGACCTTCAATTGTGACTGACGAAATTGTGCGATGTTTCCGCAAATCTCCAGATCTACCCATTCTTAAATCAGAAACTACCCATCCTTTAATCTTAGTTCACATCTGTGAATTGAATCAGCATCATTAATGCCTTCATAATTGACAATTAATTTTAAGACCAAAAAGAAAAAAAGAAAAATTCATAACAGTATAGGTATAAACAGTTCTGATAATTACATCTACTTAAAGCTGTAAAAAGTGTATTTTGAAATATTTCCTAAATTTACATTTGAATCTTATAATGCGAATCAATAATAACAATAAGGGGAAATGATTTTATTCAATTTAAACCACTGAAAAAAGGAAATCAATAAAATAATACGTTTTTTGTTACACATGTTCGATCGAATGTTATGAATTTAGTGAGGTTCGTTTTAAACACATCAATTTCTGTACATTAAATGTGACACAGCTTTTTTCTTATAAATAAATTACCAAGATAATTTATTAGTATTGCCATTAGGAACATAAAATGTGACCGGAGATCAAGTAACTCTTAATGGAAATCTTAATAGACAATATTTAAACATTTTTACATGGATGATGTACTATGCCTGTCTCGTTAGGAAATCCCAATAGTTAATAAAAAACAGCGGCATCAAAATAAAGCATCCTTAGTCTGCAATTTTTTTGTGAAACATGTATGTTTTGTCTGCAGACTAAAGATCCTTTATTTTGCAGACAAAACAAACATGTTTTACAAAAAATGTTGGGGACCAATATTCGCCGTGAAAAATGAAAAACGAATATTCGTCCCCAATAATTTTCGTGAAACATTTTTTTTTGTTTTGTCTGCAAAATAAAGCATCCTTAGTCTGAAGACAAAACAAACATGTTTCACAAAAAATGTTGGGGACCAATATTCGCCATGAAAAATGAATAACGTTACATGAAAGTTATGTAATTCGTGTAGAGCATTCAATCACCTTGGGTGGTACGTCAGCGCCTAGTGGTCTCGTGCCGCCTATAATACTGTACTCTATAATAGACCCGTGTACTCTCGTGTCAACCAATCTGGGGTTACAATGGTCAGCTGACGACTCCCCGACATTTTTATTCTATCTAGCTACATGTTACTATTACAGCCTATGACCTCGCATACCAGATTTCTACCGATTTATAACAAGTTTAACTCTTTAAGTAAAAAATATATGTTATTTTTGAAGATAATATCGATAAACGTTTTATGCCAAAACATTAATTGTATGAAATTTCCTCGATAGAAAAAAAATCGCAAAGTAAACTCCGAAAAATATTGAAAACACGTTATGTTCTTTTATTTAATATGTTTGGTGATGATCTGGCTTGTAAGCTACGCAGACCATCAGGGAATAATTAATTCCCTATAAAAAATGGGTTGATTACAAAATTCACTCAGCAGGAAACGTAACTAATTATCATTCAGCCACCAAATACAAAAAACAGAGAACTCACCGAATATATCACTCGCATTGAAATTGGCAGCGATTCCTTAATCTCCAAATTCGGCAGCGGACGGCAATCAGCACAATAACACTTGCATTCGCACCATGAAATAATGATCTGTCACGACCAGCTCGCAAGAGAATAAAATTGAATTAACACATTTTAATTCAAAAAGAAAAATATTTAAATCTCTTAGTCTTAAATCGACCAAACAGGAATAGTGGTGCCCTCTTTTGTCAGACAATATAATTCAGATAAATCCAGCTGCTTAATACACAGATGACTGTATTTCACTATCACTTCACCTGCAGAGCAAAATCTATGCGAGAATTCCCAGAGAAGTCTATAATATCACTATTTTTAATTTTAAGTTTAAAATTTTAAGTTAACTTAGTTTTAGTCTACTGCTTCTCCAATGTTATAGGCATGAAAAAGTTTTTTACCAAATATTTTCACCATTTGCGCTTAATATATTATTGTTTTTTAAAAAAAAAATTTTTTAATTAAATAATTAATCAATATACAAATTTTAATAATGTATTTTAACTAAGATTATCCATAAAACTAGTTTTCATTGCTTTTGTTTTTTTTAATGTTTCTCTTCTATAGAAGCTGGCACTTGTGTTTAGAAGAGTTTTAAGCATCAGGGTGAAGAGAATTTAATGTTTATAATTATGATTCAAGGAAATTTGAATATTAAATAATATATTATGTAAATGAACCAAAATTAAAATTAAAATTTATAATTAATTAAGAAGATAGTTTCATCATTGTGGTATATTAACACTGAACTTCTCTTCGAAATCGCTTTTAGTAGGTGTTTATCGTTTTCGATTGATCTGATGTTTTCAAATAGGCTGTTGAAGTATTTTTTACCTAGATATATGTAATGATGGAGAGCAAAAGTGATGTTACATTTTTTGTGTTGGAAATATATGTTTTTGACAAGTACGATTTTCAGTTAAAAAGCTGTGATTTTGTTTTTCTTTTATTATTTGAATTATTAGGTTTTTTCGGACAAGGTCATTAAATTTTAATAATTTAAATTCTTAAAAAATTGGGTGTCTTGGATAATCTCTTGGTTTTTTCAATATTATTTTAATAATCAGATGTTGTAAAATTTCAACAGGGAGTAGATTTTTTTGTATGCAGCTCCCCAGCTGATTACAGCGTATTGGAGATTTGATTATTAGCGTGCTCCCTCTAACATTGGTATTTATTTCTTATCTCCCTTTCAAACCATCTTTGAAAGCTTACTGTGGAGGCTTAATCCGAGAAGGGGTCCAATTAATCAAATTTCAATGTTGATTTTCTATTATTTTTTTGGTAAAATAATGTTTAAGGCAAGATTTTTATGCATAAGCACAAAGGGTAACAATTATTTTACAAGCAATAATTATTTGCCTGAAACACTCACAGAGCTGTCGACCGGAAATCGAAAGGACACGGGTTCAAGTCCCGTTGGCGTCATGTATCTTTTATCAGGAGATTTTTCAATGTGGATGAGTGTTTCAGGCTAATAATTATTGCTTGTAAAATAATTGTTACCCGTTGATTTTCTAGTTCTGTGAAGGTTCTATTCAAGTTCTGTTATTTGGTCAGTTGTTTCACAAAACTGGAAAAGTAACAAAACTAGAATTGAACCTTCAAAGAACTTGAAAAACAACTTTGAAATTTGATGAATAGTTCAAATTCTGTGAAACAACACATCTTAAATTTGAAGGCCTTTATGAAGGCCGAACCTAGAGGAAAACAATAAATCACAAAATAATGTTGGTATAATTTTATTGAAGGGGTTCGTGCAAGACAGTACTATGCCACCATTATTTAGAGATAGGTGCAGCAAAACAGATAATGCAGTTTTGAAGGGCCGGTACATTCCGTGCGGTGAAGGTAGGAAGGTCGTGCTGTTTTCAGTCGTTACCACGGTTTGATCCGGACAACACCGGGGTTTTGCGTCTTTAGAAAATAGCCGTTCTTTCGTCGCCACCCAGCGGGCCTTCCGGCCGCAATTTGCCACTTCTTCCTGTGGGGTTACCTGACGGAAAATATTTTTTTTACATCGGTCTCATACATTGGAAGGAGGAAATCGCCGTTATAGCCGTCGAAATGCGCCAAATGTGCAAATATAGCTGCTGGGGGCCATCATCTTTATGATGTCTTCTTCGGGACTTGATGCCTAAAACAATATGATTTACCAAATAAAATAAAATTAACGCCATTGCTGTAAGTTGCGCCATTTATTTTTAATAGCCCTTCAAAACTGCACTGTCTATTTTGCCGCACCCTATATATATGAGCATGTAAAAGGAATAATTAAAAAAATCCTTTCTTATACTTTTGTATTTGCATTTGGAAAGGTTCAATGAAAATCAAATAAAATTTTTATACAATTTTACACAGAAAAGCGCCACATGCGAATATCTTCCATTGCATCCCCAATTGGGGTCCTGTATTTCCAATTTTTATCATTTTGCCATAGAACCGAGGCCACCTCTGATCATTGGACACCCTTTCCCATCTTGCCCTTCCTATTATAGCCCCGCGTCTCGTGTCAACAAATCTGGGGTTTATCAGTTGGTCAGCGGACACCCCGACATCTTTAGCCTACCGACCTACATTTGAACCTTACGGCCTATACCATTGTTACGCTACTTGTGGCGTATGCATCGAGCACAGCCTGGAAATTTCTGGACTTTTTTTTTATTTTTTTATTTTTTATATTTACTCCACACAGGAGGCCCTGAAGAAAATAATTTCCCTCGGGGCCTATGTCATCTTTGGGGATGCTGTGAGGAGGGTCTTTTTTTGGAGAGGAAGGAGTGAACATGGGTCTTGAAGAGTCCCATGTTGTAGGAGGGAGGAAACACAGAGGCCGGCAGTTCGTTCCACAGCCGAGCTGTTGAACTTAAGAACGAATCGTAGAAGCGACCCGTTCTCATGTGACAAGTTTCAACTGTGTACAAATGTTGGGCGCGCGTTTGGCGTGTATCCCGACTACGCACCGGTGCCGAAGGGATCAATGACGCTAGTTCCTCAGAGCATCTTCCATTGTAATACCGATAGAACAAGGACAGCATACCTACCTGACGCCTGTGCTCTAAAGATTGCAGTCCGTTTGTTAAGATTGGGGAATCTATCAAACGGACCGCCCGTTTCTGCACAGAGTCAAGGCTTTTTTTCAGGTATTTTGGGGCTCCAGACCAGAGATGGCTGCCAAATTCGACAGTAGGGCGCACTTGCGATTTGTACAGGGTGAGCAGTTGTGTACTATTAAAGTATCTGCGGGCCCTGTACAGTACGCCCAGCTTCTGAGAGGCCAACTTTACTCTGGCTTCGATGGAGCCCCCGTACCTGAGCTGGTCACTTATAGTTACACCAAGCATATCAATGGAAGGCCTGTTCGGAAGATTGTTTCCGTTGAAGGAGACTAGATTATCATTTGGATCCCTTTTAGACGTAATCAGACAGGATTGGGTCTTTGAAACATTAAATTCGACGAGATTATTTTTACCCCAGGAGGAAATACTCTCGAGATAACCGTCCATTCTCTGTTTCAAAGCCCTCCGAGCCGTTGGAGTTTGTGTGCCCTTTGGGGGCTTGTCAAACAAAAAGCTATCATGAACTGTACTGTCATCCGCGTAACAATGAATCGGTGCACATGTCAAAAGGTCATTGATGTGCAACAAAAACAAAGTCGGAGACAGAACCGATCCCTGTGGGACGCCAGCATTTATGGAGTGCGAGGAAGAGGTGAAACCGTCAGCAACCGCCTGAATCGACCTATCCCTTAAAAAGTCAGCAATCCACGTACACAGGGATGCGGGAAGTCCGTAAGAATGCAATTTGTTGACAAGTCCTCGGTGCCAGACCCGGTCAAAGGCCTTGGATATGTCTAGTGCGACCGTTTGGGTCTCACCGTGACGTTCCAGGCACCGCCCCCAAACATGCGTCACATACGCGAGAAGATCACCGCACGAGCGGTTCCGCCGGAATCCGTATTGACGGTCGTTGATAATTTTGTTCTTCTCGAGGTATGTGAGCAGTTTGTCGTTGATCACACGTTCCATCACTTTGGACCGAACTGATGTGATCGCTATAGGGCGGTAGTTGGCCGGGTTGGAGCGGTCACCTTTCTTGGGAATAGGGTGAATGACCGCTTTTTTCCAACCAGAGGGCACAGTGCCACACTTCAGGGACATTTTGAAGAGCTTTGTCAAAACTGGAACTATTTCCGCAGCACACCTCTGCAATACCAGGGCAGGTATTCCATCAGGTCCACTAGCTTTGTTAACATTGAGCCCCCGTATGACGTGGAGTACATCCCGATGCCGGATCCTCAGCTTTTTCATATAGAAGCCGCAGTGAGGAACCGACGGCGGAACAGCACCCCCGTCGTCGAGGGTCGAGTTTTCCGCAAACATTTTCCCTAATAAGTTAGCCTTTTCGGTGGCGGTGTTTGCTAGTGAGCCGTCAGGTCTGGTAAGAGGTGGCAAACTGGGTTTGCAAAAATTTCGACCTATTGAGCCCGCAAGCGACCAGAATTCTCTGCTGCCATGCGGGCAGGCAGCCAGCTTTTTGCTGATCTGCAGGTCGTGTTCGAATTTTGACCTAATGATGATTCTCTTGCATTCCTTTGCCGATTTGTTGTATGCTGATCTGCTTTCGGGCGTTCGAGATGTGTTGTAGGCTCGGTAAGCCGCGTTTTTTCGTCGGACTGCTTCGGAGCATTGTCGACTGAACCACGGCTTTGAGCCCACACCAGTTTCTTTAGTAGTCGATTGTATGAAGCCATCCATCGCCGATTTGATGACTTCACCAATCTCCTGGGCACATCTTGAAGGGTCCGAAGTCCGAAACCAAACAGCTGACCACGGAAAAGCGTTGAAATGGGCCCGCATACCGAACCAATCTGCTGACCTATAGTGCCACACTTTTCTCCTCAGCCTCTCATTGGTTGGTCTGAGGCTAACGGGGATTGATGTCGTCACTAGGCAGTGGTCAGATGATCCCAGAGGCGCTGTGGCGTCAATCTTATAACCGTGTGGCACAGTAGTTAAGAATAGGTCTAACAGATTGGAGCGGTGAGTCTGGACATCAGGAACCCTTGTAGGCTCCTGAACCAATTGCTCTAATCCGTAGCAAATGGCAAAGGATTCCGCCTGTCGGCCAGCCGAGTCCGTTGGGCCTGAGAACTTCAACCATGGTTCGTTATGAACGTTGAAGTCCCCCAGAACAACAAACTCGGCCGAAGGGTAGCGGGGCAAGAGATCATCAATAGTATCGCTCAAATCAATCAAATAGTGGACTAACGGTGTTGTTAAATAACGAATAGTTGGAACGGCTCTACAAGGCGCGCGCTAGTATAAATGCCGTGCCACACACTCATCAGTCAACAGATCACCGCGACTTGTGATCGGAGACTGTCGCGTTACTTCTCCTGCATAAGCACCAACCCATCGTTGCTACCACACTCCGGAATTTACCACCGTTTATCTCCACCACCCAAGGTGTCCAGCATTGACCTGAGAAATTTTCCACCGTTCATCTCCACTACCTACGGGTGTCGAATCACAAATCTGGGTATTGATAAAGGTTTTATCGATATGGTAGATTACTTGTCTTTATTCCCGAGCATGACTGCATATCGCCAACGAACGAACAGCAATTCACAACGGCTAAGGCATTGTCGGCCTTATCGATAAACCCTTTGTCGATCGTTCGTTCTAGATACCCTGGGGATGCATAGGACAGTGTACACACTGTATATATTGACACCTCTTACCTACATTCAGGTCGTTTAGCAATATTAAAATAATGATAAATTAATAATAAATTCTACAGTCGTATTGGAAAAAATATTTTCTTATGATTGAATCTAAAAATGTATAAAGTGCATTAATTTATTTGCTAGTTTGGAGGGTGGGAACTTTCCCACTTTGCTCGAGTTTCAACACAATGTTTTTTTTTGTAAAACTTTTTAATCGATATTGAAATTTTCTCTAAAACAGAACAGTGACAAAACAGAACACGACAATAATAACAGAACAGGTTAGGTTAGATTTATTTTTTGTTGCGGAAACATAATTATTTCTGTATTCTGCCGTTGTAGGTACCCACTTTCAACGTATTAATTCAAATAGGTAATTCGCTAGCAAAGTAAAATTATAAGAGACTTAGCATTTAGTACCCGAAGCGGCTGTTTTATTATAAAATACCGCATTGCAGGGGCACTCAAATACCAGCGTTAAGATGGCTACTACAAAGAACCCACATGATCCATGGGTTTGAGTTTATAACTCCTGCCCCCCGCCTCCCCATTACATATTACATATTTTGTATTCATTCTTATGTCGAGCGTAAATCAAACGTGCCGTCATTTGCTGAATTGTGTATTATTTGGATACGAGGTGTCTGGAATATGATGGTATAAAATTTTTTTTAAAATAACATGATTTAGATGTACACATCACGCAATTCGAGTTGACTCAAACTATACTAACTAAGGATAAGTTTTAGCAGGTTCACAGGTAAGTATCAGTATCACCTGTTTTGGTTTATGCAAGAAAAAAAATATCTCCAAAAAGTGTGGAGGTTTTGATCTTTAAGTCAGTTTTTATAGGCCTGATACTTTTTCAGGGCTTATAAAAAATTTTTTTTTAAAAAATGCTCGCTTTCTTCATAGGCAAAGATGTTTTCTACTCGCATTAATTAATTGATAATCTTTAAATATTTGTGAGCAATTTAATTTTTTAATCAATAAACACTTTATTTTGCATCTTCGTAGTGCTTAGCCTTAACACAGAAAATTGAAAAATATTTTATGAGAAAGATTTACAAAAGTTAGAGAGTTCCAAAGAAAGGTTGTAAAAAACTGCTGAGAAGGTGTGCTTTGAGAGCTTTTACCAACTGAATGTTTTTTGTTTGTTAGGTACTGGAAATTTTAGGTTACTAGGTAATGCGTTGTATTGCGTAAATGCGATGTATTTGTAAGGAGTTAATTCCAAATTTAGTCGTGTGAGTAGGACAATAAGTTTATTTTATTTTGTGATTGTGTTTTGTGCTGGTGTATGTCGGAATGAAGACTGGGATTTATTAATTTCGTAAATGCTAGATCGTTTGGTGATAATTTTCGTAAACCGATATGGTTAGAACAGTAGGGTTGTCAACTCTGAAAATTGAATAACTGAATTGTTTATACCATTATACAGGGTGTATCGGCACGTACCCGACAAACTTTAACCAGCTATTCCTTAGCATATTTGGAGTAAAAAATCTTACGTGCAATTTGCTGTCCGGTAACGTTTTTTTGTAATAAAAAATTTATTATTCATATTTTCACCCCATGTCACCACTGTTTTATCCTTTGTCAAAGTTTGAAAACCCATCTGGCAAATATTTTATTCGAATTCCGTTGAATAATGCACGTGTGTACCTATATTGGCGCACTTTTACAAGCACAGCGAAATGGCACAGCACCATTCGTCTCATTTTTAACTATTATTATTTAGTGTGTGCGAAAGAGCGAAGACGCTTTTTGACATACTTGCTTATAACAGCTGTTGAACACGAAACGCAATGCCAATGACAGTGATGTAGTGTGGAAATTTTAATTTTTTTGTTTTTAATTGAAAAAAAATGCTACCGGACAGCAAAGTGCCCATAACATTTTTTACTCCAAATGTGCTAAGGAATAGCTGGTTAAAGTTTGTCGGGTTAGTGCCAATACACCCTGTATATGTTTCTGATACGTGTTTTACCGAGGCATTTGATCTCGTTATAGTAAATAAGTCAGTTTTTTAAGCCACATATGCACATCACAGTATAAGGCATGCTTTTGGTGAGTAGCTGGTGTGGTAACGACTCGCATGCTTATAGGTCAATATACACACAGGCATGCTAGCTATTTACATCTCTATGTTTTCGTGCGCATAGCTGAATTACATTTTTAATTCCATGTTTTTTCACGGGTCTGCGCTAGTGAAGATACAAATGGGTTGATGTACCTTATATTGAAAAGCCTTAAGTGGCTTTTGGTGACCAAATAATAATATCCAGGTTCTTGCCCACCTTTCTCTTTACCATCTCACCCCTCCCCCCGTAGTTCCCACACAATATATAACTGCAGTAAGGCTACTTCTGCATTATGTATTCACATAAAAAATGTTTATTATGCAATTTTCAAAAAAATGTTTTTTTGTCGTTGTCTATGAAAATGTTGATGTCTACCGGGTGGCGAAACGTAGTCAATGCTACACACATAGTCAATAAATGGTAGGACTGTTGAATACATACATATTTTATTATTATTTCCGTAGGAAAAGCAATATAGTACGCTCCAACCGCCCGCAATATAATGCCGATAGCGCGAGACGTCGATGTCATAAAAAGCTGAGTTCAGAACTATTTCCCGCTTGGAAATATTAAATTATCCAATATAAAACGGGCTCAACTTTGTTGTCCCCGCACAGGGTCGCAGCAGAGAAAATAGTCAATTTTTAGGGTTCTTAAAAATACCTACCGAATGTTTGAACCTTGACTGAGATATATATTTTTTAATTTATTCATTTTATTTAAGCCATTTATTCACCCAAGTTTACAGAGGTATTTTGGAGGATTGGTTATCATTGCCAGTTTAAATGGATTGTTAGATGATTCAGCGGTTCTCCATGCGGCATGATAACCAATTAGTGCGCCCTACTGTCGAATTTGGCAGCCATCTCTGGTCCGGAGCCCCTAAATACCTGAAAAAAACCCTTGACTATGTGCAAAAACGGGCGTTCCGTTTGATAGATTCCCCAATCTTAACAAACGGACTGCAATCTTTAGAGCACAGGCGTCAGGTAGGTATGCTGTCCTTGTTCTATCGGTATTACAATGGAAGATGCTCTGAGGAACTAGCGTCATTGATCCCTTCGGCACCGGTGCGTAGTCGGGATACACGCCAAACGCGCGCCCAACATTTGTACACCGTTGACATTTGTCACATGAGAACGGGTCGCTTCTACGATTCGTTCTTAAGTTCAACAGCTCGGCTGTGGAACGAACTGCCGGCCTCTGTGTTTCCTCCCTCCTACAACATGGGACTCTTCAAGACCCATGTTCACTCCTTCCTCTCCACAAAAAGACCCCCACACAGCATCCCCAAAGATGACATAGGTCCTGAGGGAAATTATTTTCTTCAGGGCCTCCTGTGTGGAGTTAATATAAAAAAACAAAAACAAAAAAAATCCTCCAGAACACAGTTTACAAAGGTGTTTTGGAGGATGGGTTATCATCGCCAGTTTAAATGGACTGTTGGTTAAATGATTCTGCGGTTCTCCAACAATCCATTTAAACTGGCGATGATAACCAATCTTCCAAAACACAGTTTTCAAAGGTGTTTTGGAGGTTTGGTTATCATTGCCAGTTTAAATGGATTATTGGTTAAATGATTCTACGGTTCTACAGTTAACAAAAGTGTAGGAGGATATTATAGGTTGGAGGTTGGTTAAATGATTCTGCGGTTCTCCAACAATCCATTTAAACTGGCGATGATAACCAATCCTCCAAAACACAGTTTACAAAGGTGTTTTGGAGGTTTGATTATCATCGCCAGTTTAAATGGATTGTTGGTTAAATGATTATGCGGCTCTCCAAATCCGCAGAATCCGAGGTTGCGTGATTACCTTCAGTGTGAAACAACGAGAATTTGGATAATTCTAATTTAGTTTTTTATTTTAACAAAACTCACTTATAATAATTTTACGAACAACTAAATCGCGTACGCTAGAGGAGGTTTAGGGTCAACCCGACGACAAGACTGCTGGAAACAATAATATTATTTGCCGCGCGAGGTATCGCGCGCAGGTTTACAATGATACCAGCCTCACAAGAATGTGGGTAAAAATAATATTGTATTTATTTTCGGGAGATGCAAAATCCCTTTAATTTACCCCACAGTGTAATTTATTATAACTTAGATACATCATTATTACACGCGGCCTGCTGTCACGTTTTTAACAGGATTTTAATAGTCCTTTATTATTATTTTATTTTTTTGGTAATAGTTTTTTTTTTTAATTTTATGTATAAATATAATCGTGTTCAAAGTCAGCATCTATTTCCTAAACGTATTACTAAATTCTCAAATGTTTCTAAAGGGATCCCTCGAGAAGTTACTATTTCATTGTCTAGAAAAATAAATAATTTAATAGTTGAGAAACGTTTTATAAAACTTTAAAACCGTTTTGCATAAAATATTTTAATGGTAAGGTCCGGTTTTTATTAATAATTATAAATATTTGATATTTTAGTATTATGTTCATCAGAAATAATTTAAATGTAACTGTCGAGCAAACCCCCGTTTTTAGAATTTTATATCGCCTTAAAGTTTATGGGTCAATTCAACTACAAAATACCAATCGCATGACCCTTGTTGATAAGATTTTCTAAATGTAGATTGATTACTTAATTACTCAGTATCAAAATTATGATATGATATCGAACAGTGTTTTGATCGTGTAACTCAACATCGACCCAATAACCTAAGATTAAAATACTGATATTTTGTGTTTAACCCTCGGTGTACCCGGGATCTGCTATACGCGGGCGCAATTGGAGCAGTTCCCTCCGGGCGCCGAATTGTCAAGGCGCCAAACCGCAGATAATACATAACAACTAACAGTCCTAACACATCGTTCTAGAGATTATTTATCACAAAAACGGCGCTACGCTAAATACAAATCGTCCTAATGTTATTGATTGCAGTGATCACCTACCTATGCGTCTACTGGTGGATATTGAACCTTATAAAACACTCTGAGCATACTAAAATACAATTTATTCGCTTAGAAAGGATATAATGTATCTTAATATTATTCTAGCTTGCCATTTTGTCAAAAAGTAAGTTATTGCAAAAATAGCGTCAGCCGGCGGCGTAATTCTTTTTCCATGTTTAATAGGAGAAAGCCTTGAAACACGCACGGGTTTGTTACGCTGATTCTGTCTAGACTAAACTCGTGTTTAATTGAAGGCGAGCGTCCTCCAATCGTGCACAAGCTTTTAATTAATTACCATGCGCATTGAAACCCGTGCACGATTGGAAGATGCGCCTCTTCAAGTAAACATGAGTTTAGTCTAGAGAGAAGTAGCCTAACAAACTCAAACTCGTGCGTTTTTCAAGGCAGTTCTGCCTCCTATTAAACACGGAAAAGGAAATGTGTCAGCCGGCGTACGGCGAGCGATTGGAAGAATTTCTGTTATTCCAAGGGTTAAGAGTAATATTTTATATTATCTTGCATATATACGAGTATATGTATAGATTGTTCTTTGCAGTCGGGATACAGAGTTTGGCTGTGCAAAATAGTCCAATCGTTCGTCGATTCCTCTTTTGATCAAATTGCATGGGAAATAAGAAGGTTTGTGAAACTATTGTTATTTTTGGGAAGTCGCCATTTTCAAATTATCTGCTTTTACTGTCGATGTTATAACCTATTGCAATACAGCATCTGTCCTAATAATACAAAAAAATATTCATATCGATAATAGCGTGTTCAGACGTTTCAATTTTAGTTGATCAACTCGACACTTGAAAGTACTTTGACAAATCTGAACCATCATTCAACAAAGTTGATCAAGTTTTTAATAATAAATCTTGACATTTAATAAAAGTTGATCAAGTTTTTAGTAAGAAATCTTGACGTTCAGTAAAAGTTGGTCAAACAATATCTCAACAGTATTTTATTGTCTTTCGCAAGTTTATTTACCTAACGTTATCCGAAGACGTTGCAACTTTGTGTAAATAGTTTAAATTATCCATCCAGCAGATGTAAAAGTGATTAATTGTTGTTAATTTATGTAAAAACTAACACAATAATATTATAATGCATTTAAAAATAGAGTTTTAACGTGTTTTTTTAGTGAAACTGTCATTTAATATTAGAACATCATAACTATGGTCTGACTAGACCTTTAAACTAAAAGTTCAATCAAAATGAGGGCGAATTATTACCGTGTATTATTGCCAACATAACAAAATGGCAATGCGCCAAAACAAAGATAATTTTTTTCATGATTTTCCACTAATAGGTCACACTAAACATCGATTCTGAAAATAGTAAGAATATTAAAATTTATCCAAAATAATTGTAAATTGTGACATTAATCAATTATTGATCTAGAAATTGCTTAAATAACATACAAATTAATCTAAATGCTACAAAAATACACAGTTTTTACGAGTTTAAAACCTCTAACTTTGGACTTGCCTAGTGTAGTTTTTTTTTCGAAAACGTATTAAAAAAATTCATTCGTTGGTAAAATAGAGAAGAAATATAAAGATACTTTATCTGGTAACCATATAAATAGGATAATAGATAACCTAGTTATCTACCTACCTAAGTTAAGCCCCCGCATATAACAATTATTTAAGCTTTTAAGATTCAAAAAATATATATGTTATTTTAGAAGATATTATGTATACATTTGTTATGCAAAAACGTTAATTATATGAAATTCTTAAAAAAAAGTTTTGTTCTGTTATTTAATATAGGGTTATCCAATAAGAGTTGTTATTTTTAATAGCCCGCTATTTCAGTAGATGTTACTTTTGAAGCTATCATTTTTAATTTATATACATAATAAAATAAAAGAAGTGATAAGAAAGTGATAAGTCATAAGAAGTGATTGTGTAGTTTGTGGCAAGTGTGTGTTTATGTATATAAAATAAATAAAAAAATAATTTATATACATAATAAAATAACACCTCTTATTGAAAAAACCTATATGTTATAAGCATGAAAAAATGGTTCCATGATAAATCAATACAATGACAATTCATCACACTTTTAAAAAGTGATATAAAGTTATTAGAAACGATGAAAAATAAATTAAACCTAACCTAACCTACTTAACCCAGTTAATAATGTTTTTGTTTCATCAATTTAAATGACTTTATATAACTTTTTAAAGATGTGATGAATTATCATTTTGATGATTTATCCGGTCACCGAAAAAATTTACAGTGTATTTTTAAATGCAATTAAAGCATTTATCGAGAGATTTTTTTCTCTATTTCGGATAAATCGTGTTTTATTAAATATTTTCAACATTTTCGCTTGATTATTACCATTTTTTTACATTAGCGCGCTCCCTCTAACATTCGTATTTACATATCTTCCTTTCAAACGATATTTGAACACTTACTACAGGGATATAATAACCTAACCTAGTTTTTGTGTCTATTTTTATTTACTTTCTTCAATGTTCTGTTTTATGATAGTACCGTTTTATTTACGATTTGAAGTTATTTTTTAACCATGTGACATTAAAAAAAAACAAGTACTATAATTCACAATTATAACATCGTATCATTACAATTACAGTATCATGTTCGTTACAAAATCTGTCAGGAATATTGCGGCTTGACATTCAATTAAATTTTAAAACGTAGTATTAAATAGTAAAGTTTTGAATGCGAAGAGAAAGCTCAGGGTTCACTGTTTACATAATATTTCTGACCATAACAGAAACGAATAAAGAACGAATTTTACGAGGACGTGTCGTTTTATGCCACGTACGGCACAACGTGACTCAACGGCTATTGATGTTTCGTTCCGAATACAGCACTACGTGACCAAAAGGGGTTAACAAAAGAGACTAATTAATTACAATTTCCTGGGCGAATAATAATTTCGATGGCAGAGTCCGGATACCAATCAAGTCGCCCAGATAGTTGGTACGATGGAAGTAGACTTTAATAGCCGTTTGTGCTAGTGCTGGTAGTTGACAACATTTTGAAAAACGCCAACGCCGCTATCGTTTGCGATTGTCAACTGTCGATTATAACCGTTGAAAATAACACGTTGTCTCAAATACTAACAAAAATTATAAATAATGATCCTAATATGTAATATTGGGGAATTACAAAGGAAGTTCCAACAAACGATGTTATAAAAACTATAATCCATGTTTGTTTTAAATCATTTAATTTGTTAATTTATTATATTATTATTATAATTAATTACAAGTTAATTTAGTAGTTCATTATATTAACTAATAATCAAATTATGTGCTAATCCTACGTAAAATAAAAATGTATTTAAATACGCGTTTAATTTATAAGTTACTAATCGTTGGTAAATTAATAGTTGATTGCTTACTTAGTCATTAATAGTTGATATTAATTTAGTTAACTATTAGTACAATCACAGAAAAAAGATGTCAAATAATGTCCACCATCTTGAACTGTACGAAAATTGTTGAAAAATTAGAACAAGTTCTTTTTTCATCCCGAATCCACGTGTAAAGACAAACTGTATTGGAACTAGACGAAAAAATCATCGTGTACATAAAATCAATTGAAATTTGCTATGCAAAAAGCAGCCAGTCCACTATTTTGACAAAAATAAGATATTGTTGTCATCTGACGTTAATTATATGTCAATTCATACAAAAATTCATAGAATCGTTTTTTCTAAATATTTTTTTATCGCAACCCATTTTAAAATATGCAGAAAGCACCCACGGAACTCAAAACGTTTTTAATGCCGTTATTTCTATTGCTATTTCTTGCCGAACCCTCTGATATGAAAATATCTGGAGTCGGTGAATTATTTTCCCATTTGATCTCTGGTGAGTTGACGTGTTGTTCTTGTATTTATTTTGCTTATATAATGCACTTGCATAATGTTGAGTGACTAGATGATCATTTGTGGAAAAGTGTGTGGAAGGGTTTAGTTTTTCCTATGGGGAAGATTTAACCCGGACATAAAATCGGAAAACCAGAAAACAGCTAGAGTAAACTGGTCTATTTTAGCAAAATGCTTAACATTCGAACAATAACATTTACTTAATCAACAGAAAACGTTCACGAACCTTGTAATAGTGTATGTAATTATGACATATATTTATTATTTTGGCAGCTCTGGCTGTTTGATGCAAAAGCCACATTTCACACAGTAAGGTCACACAGTTGATTGCAAAGCGAAGTTTAATGCTAAATCACTAATTTCGATTAATCTTTATAATGAATTGGTTTGCATTATGAATACCAAAAAATATGCTTTAAATAAATTGAAGGTTTTCCTAACATTTTTCTTGAGTAGAATACAAATAATATTTTTATTTACTTTATAGAAATATATGAACGCATAAAATAAACAACTTTAAAAAAACTTAATATTTTAGCTTATACTATCTGTGACAATTTCCCTCGATTAACTTTTTTGCTTTCTTATTAAATTGTTTACAAAATAAATAAAAACCACTTTTGTGCTTGAAATCAAGCATTTCTTATTAAATTGTTTACAAAATAAATAAAAACCACTTTTGTGCTTGAAATCAAGCGTTTTTAGACTCGTTTGTCAAGCGATTTCAATGCGTATTACCTATATTCGTGGCAATATAAGGCACACCAAGAATATACACATTTTTTGATTTTATCTCCTTCTTAATATGTGTTGTAAAGAAAACAATCAGACCTCAAAAAAACAAAAACAAAAAATTACACATAAATCTAATTTAAAGTTATTATAAATTGGAATCTATTTATTATTTATAAGTAAAAAGCATTCTAGGTATTGTAAAAGATTGATTATTCAATATTTAGACAAAAGTGCTCAGTTTGATATTTTTGTGACCAGCTGCTTTCATATATTAAATGGAAATTAGGTATATAATAGAAAACATCAAATCATCAAAAATCAGCAAAAAATATGTGTTTTTTATTTTATTTTTTTTTTTTTTTAGGTACAGAAATCGTGGAGATATCTCATGAAACAAGTTATTATTTCGAATGAACAAATACTTTGGAGTGTGATATTATATATTAATTATTGTAAAAACACACTTTATAATACACCACTTTTATTGAATTAATGAATGACAGCCAAACAGGTTTCGCTTATCCCAAGCTTCATCAGGGCTTAGGGCTTGTTATTTAACATAATAAGCTCTGACGAAGCTTGCGAAATCTGTTTGGTCGTCATTTATTAATTCAATAAAAGTAATGTATTACAAAGTGTGTTTTTACAATTAATATATAATATCACACTCCAAAGTATTTGTTCATTCGAAATAATAACTTGTTTCATGAGATATCTCCACGATTTCTGTACCTAAAAAAAATAAAATAAAATAAAAAACACATATTGTTTGCTGATTTTTGATGATTTGATATTTTCTATTATATACCTAATTTAAACATATTTTCAAAATTATTATGTCTTATAATTTCTGTAATTTTTAAGCTTTGTATAAAAAATAATGATATTGTTTTAATAGTGAATGTGCAAATGTGATTGCTGCAGACACATTAGTCTAGGGACATTTATATTTGTAAATAAATTTATTTTATACTTTAAAAGAATGTACTTTAAATGTCCCGTTTGTGTCTCAAATAAAATAAACATAAAATAATAAAATTAAATTTAGCAGTTATTTTTAACGGCTATTTACATTTTGATACAACACTAGTTGGTGCCTCCTCAGGCATTCTGCTACCCGAGACATATAATGGAAACTTTATGGGTATTCGGAAACATTCCTAATTGCTTTATGTGACGATGCTCCACGGTAATTCGAGTAATTTAATTATTATTATATGATGCAGCACATTGTGTACGAAACCCCTTTCGGTTCTACTACCCCTAGTTTGGTTCATGTTTGCAAGTGGTAAGTGAGATGAATTTAAGTAGGTACGATAATAACTGCCTCTTTAACAAAAACTAAATCAAATTTCTTTTCAAAATTATAATACAGAGTTTTACAATAAGAGGTGTTATTTTGATATTCAATCGTAAATGATCAATGGTTTTGTTGCTTGTGTGGCACGTAGCGCCGTTTTGTTCAAAGCAAATGTTGTCCAGATCAATACTAAGTCCTTCATCACAACACAAGCAACATTTTCCGCGTAGTGTGGTGGTAATAGTAGATTTTCAAATATTGCCAGGTTATTCGTAACCCGGGAATGTTTGTCTTTCATTAAAAAAATTAAATAAATACGGTTTTTGGGTGAAAATTTTAAATTTATATCGACTATTTTGTGTTTCAACGTAAATCAATCGTTTGTAATTTAAATTTTAGCCCATCAAATGCTTTTTTTAATTTTATTTTTTTTATACACAAGCATTTACTCACAAATAATTTCCAAAGTTCCCTCTAAAATCTTGAAAAATCGATTTCTTTTAACCTATATTTTATAATTTAAAAACAAATAAATAAAGTAGCTTATATATGTACCTACTAAATACAGGGTTTTCAAATAAGAGGTGTTATTTTGATATTCAATCGTAAAAGATCAATGGTTTTGTTGCTTGTGTGGCACGTAGCGCCATCTTGTTCAAAGTAAACGTTGTCCAGATTAATATTATCCAATTCTAGCCATAAAAAATCATTAATTATCTCTCGATAGCGCAATCCATTCACCGTAACTGTTGCTCCAGCCTCATTTTCGAAAAAGTAAGGTCCAATGACTCCGCCGGACCATAAACCGCACCAGTCACACGTTGAGGATAAAGAAGCTTTTCAACAATAACTCTTGGGTTTTGCGACCCCCAGATGCGACAATTTTGCTTGTTGACGAAGCCACCGAGGTGGAAATGGGCCTCATCACTCAAGATGATTTGCATTTGATTCACTCAAGTGCATTTTAATAATTTCAATGCGTTGTTGGAAAGCGTGTCTCGTTCCATTTTCATTAATGGCGTAGGTACTTTTTACTTGTCAAATGTCAAAAATAACAGCTTCAAAAGAAACATTCATTATTCAAAATAATACCTCTTATTGGAGAACCCTGTAGTATTTATTTCCAACGAATCTACTTAACCCTCTCCCAACCTACATTATGTATAGGCAAGATTTTCTTTATAAATATAATCATGCTTAAAAACTTAAAGTGTTCAAGGGAAGTGTGTGATTCGATAGAAATTCAGAATGCCGGGACTTAAATTGGAAATGGAAAATTAAATTAAATTGCTAAGTTGCCGCTACTAAGGAACCATTTTTTTATATGCGGTTTGTGTAGAACGACCAACCCGGTATCATACGCATGTTAAAGATGTGTCAAATATTTATTTATTGTGTTAATTAGGTGGTAATTTTTTCCGGTATTTTGTCGTTTCTGAAAGGAAAAACCCAAAGTTTCGTAACATTGAAAAATCCAGTCAACTAATTATGTTTTAAATTAAATTCACCGTATAAGAAACGCCAGTGTTATTTTTTTATAAGCACAGTCAAATCATCTTTCAAGTTATATTTATTGCTTCTTAAAAACTCAAGTAACATGCTGGTTCGTTCAGACGTAAATGAACTTACTCCAAACGTATCCGACCGGGTGCAGTGACGTCAAAGAGATCATAAATATTTGGGCTACATTTTGATTAATATACGTTTTTTTTCTTTTTTCCTCAGATTTGGAGTAAACGATAAAAGTTGGCTGCAAGATGGTGACCGCGCGAAATGCTGCTGGTCTCCTCTTGTTCCTGGTGGCGGGCGCTATGTCCTCGCCGCGGGAACGGCGCCCCCGACACCGCCCTGACCTGCAGGAACCCTTCTCTCTGCATCCTCTGGACACTGCTGAGGAACCCTACCACTCCAGGGACAGCACCCTCTCATCGCACTCCCCTGACAGACAAGACAAGCTCAGACACAACCTCCAACAAGACCCAGACCACACTCCGGTAATCGGAAAGTCCAGGAACGAAAACGTCCTCCTTGGAAAGCATGCCATCGAACAGAGCGACATTCCCCAAAGCTTGCACGATAAGGTCTACCTTGGACACGGAGATACAGTGAGATACAACCCAGAATTGGACATCATCAACAAGGTCGGAGAAGAAGACGCCAGCGTCGCTTACGACAAAGTATCGCACAGCGTTGAAAATAATATCGAGCATCATACGCGGATGGATGAGGAATACGAATCTTCGGAAAAACCAGCGCCCAAAAGACGACAATTCACCAGAAGGGAGTCACTTACCAACCCAGACGAACAGCCGCAGTATCGATTCCCGATGGCGGACGAACCCGCTCCCCCGAAACCTATTGTAACAGAACAACCCGAAGTTAAGAAGGAGAATCCCGAAGAGACTGGGGAAGATCCTCTTGTTGTGCAGACGAAGAAAGGAAAAGTGAGGGGTATTACTCTGACAGCTGCCACTGGAAAGAAGGTAGATGCGTGGTTGGGGATCCCGTATGCTCAAAAGCCAATTGGACCGCTCAGGTTTAGGCACCCTCGACCAGTGGAAAGATGGGGAGACGATATTATAAACGCAACCAGCCATCCTAACACTTGTATTCAGATCACAGATACAGTATTTCCTGATTTCCCCGGAGCTACGATGTGGAATCCCAATACACCACTTTCAGAAGATTGTCTGTACGTAAACGTATACTCTCCAAAGCCTAGACCCAAGAATGCTGCAGTCATGATGTGGGTTTATGGAGGCGGTTTCTATACCGGAACGACAACACTAGATGTATATGATCCGAAAATCTTGGTGTCTGAAGAGAATGTGATAGTGGTGTCCATGCAATATAGGGTCGCATCACTCGGTTTCTTATTCTTTGACAATGCAGAAGTACCAGGCAACGCCGGCATGTTCGACCAACTGATGGCAATGCATTGGTTCCGTGACAATATTCACGCTTTTGGAGGAAACCCGAACAACATCACTCTCTTTGGAGAATCGGCCGGAGCGGTGGCCATATCCCTTCACTTGCTTTCACCTTTGTCGAGGAATTTGTTTTCCCAAGCAATCATGCAGTCCGGATCTCCTACTGCTCCTTGGGCGATCATATCTCGAGATGAAAGTCTACTTAGAGGTTTACGATTGGCGGAGGCCGTTGGATGTCCTCATGATCGTCACGATGTATCCGCTGCGATCGAGTGCCTGAGAACCAAAGACGCACTCGAACTGGTAAATAATGAATGGGGAACTTTGGGCATTTGCGAGTTTCCTTTCGTACCAATAATAGACGGTGCATTCTTGGATGAGAATCCAACACGCTCCCTCGCCGTGAAGAACTTCAAGAAGACAAACATCCTGATGGGCTCCAACTCTGAAGAAGGTCACTATTTTATTATCTACTACCTGACGGATCTTTTCCGGATGCAGGAAAATGTCTACGTCAACAGAGAAGAGTTCTTGCAGGCAGTTAAAGAGTTGAACCCGTACGTGAACAACGTAGCGCGGCAAGCTATTGTGTTTGAGTATACTGACTGGTTGAATCCTGACGATCCGATAAGGAACAGAGATGCATTGGACAAGATGGTCGGAGACTACCAGTTTACTTGCAATGTGAACGAGTTTGCCAATCGTTATGCAGAGACTGGAAACAATGTGTACATGTATTACTACAAACATCGTAGTGCAGTTAGCCCCTGGCCTTCCTGGGCGGGAGTGATTCACGGAGACGAGATTAGCTTCGTGTTTGGAGAGCCGCTGAACCCGGGGAAAAACTACGCTCCGCAAGAGGCAGAACTCAGCAGGAGGATCATGCGCTACTGGGCTAATTTCGCAAAAACTGGGTAAGTTTTATTTTTTTATATTATTTACCGAGTCAACGAGTCCTAGGTATTCACTGATTTTTAGGAAGATATTTGTCAAGAACTTGCAGTCACCAATCAACAACCTCGCCGACAACAACTCCAGATAAAAGTTGGTCTGTGCTCATCTTACACATCCCTCCACATTTTTTAATTATTCTTATTCTACTGAATGAGCCTTGGGGTATCCAATTTTGGAAACAGATGTCCCCCAAATGTCGCCAGCTTTGAAGACTCTAACTCATCCAAAACCGCAAGCTCTTTTCAAGTCGTGAGCTCAACATATCTCCTAGCATTCTCTATCAGCGTTTTATAGGGATAAATAAATGTAATAAATTACGCTTTTAACGACAAATTGAATGCCACATTGGATGAAAGCTGCTCAATCCACCAGAGACGCGATTCATGGGCTCAGGTTCGGCCCTAAGCCAAACGGTGCCTGTCGCGAGTAAAATTTTGACTTTATCAAACCCAATAGATGCCTACGTTGGTGATCACAGTAATCAATAAATTTCGGAAATTTGTACTTTTGTGTAGCGCCGTTTGCATGAAAAATAATCTCAAGGCGTTGTGTTAGGATTGTTAGGTGTTGGTATTATCAGCACCTTAGCACCTTGACAATTCGGTGTCCGGAGCGGACTGCTCTAATAGCACAGTGCATGGGCTTTTGTTATCGCAAAAACCTTCCCAAAATATCTCCAGTTTTGTGAATCTTTCAAATACTCACCCATTCAAAACCAAGAGTTCTTTTCAGGTCATCGGCATATCTCATCCATTGGCGACGCCTGTCTATCTTTTCCATATGGATGACGTCCACTATTGAGAAAAAAGGAGACGTAAATGTCGCCCCAAGCGAGTATGAACAAAGAAAACTCATTTACTTTAACGTTTCCATTGCAGCAATCCCAGCATGTCTTCGGATGGCACCTGGACTGACACATACTGGCCAGTGCACACGACCTACGGGCGCGAATTTCTCTCACTGGACGTCAACTCCAGCGCTACGGGCCGCGGACCGCGACTGAAGCAGTGCGCATTTTGGAAGAAGTACCTGCCTCAGCTGATCGCAGTCACTAGTGAGTTTCTCAAGCACAATTCAAATTAAATCATTGAGGTAGTATCTTAAAAATCTTTGTCTTGCTGAGATGCTTCTGGTGATCTGCGGTCGTTCTCAGGGCATCTCTGGGAAGCGTCGGGATGGTTCCTGAAAGGTTGTATTCATTTTCCTGATTGGTTAAATTTCTGATGATTGATTCTTGTCCATTTAAATATAATCTGTAAAGGTTTCATGTTTTTTTTAATCTTTCCCCTGTAGCCTGATTTCTGGTACTCGTTTTACTTCAATCAAAAGACGCAGTCATGCTCATTACAAGCTGTCAAGCTATGCATGCCAAACAAAAAAAAAGAAATGTATTACATTTCACAGTTTTTTGGGACATATTATACAGCCTCCATGGACTGCATGTTCTCGATAAGGATATATACATACAATTTATGGTCCCAAGAGAACACGGCATGGTTTCTTTTATGAATTTATTCTGAAATACATAAAATATTGTGATTTCCAGGTAACTTAGAAACGGCTAATGCCGCCAAACCGCCCCAGACCTGCGGAGCGAGCAGCACGTTCCTGCAGCAGCACCTGCTCCTAGTTGGAGCCTTCCTACAGGCCCTGGTTCTGCAGACCTTCCTTTCCTAGGCCGCGCCCCCCTGTCCCGAGTGGGGAACCCTTCAAACATATCATTTTAGATGCCGCGTCGGCTAGAAGGTGCGACGCTCCCTGTCATATCAAATAATGTACTCAATCTTAACACAAAAATGCCCAATAATTGCAATCGCGCAGTAATTATAATTATCAATGAATAAAAAAACACTTAGTTCTAAGTATTATCAAGTTATGTCAATAATTTGTTATATAAATTATAATTATGCACAGATCGTTGTTTACTTGTGGATTATGTTGTCTCAATCATTGAGATATTGTAGGTATTATGTCTCGATTGAGGCCGTGTTCATTTTGTTGCAATCTTCATTGTTGCATCGTTCATTTTGTCTCGTTTGTAACGAATGAGGCAGTGTTCATTCTATTACAGTTGTCAGTGTGACATTGTTCATTTTGTCTCGATTGTAATTAATTGAGGCAGTGTTCATTTTGTTGCAATTGTCATTGTGACATTGTTCATTTTGTCTCAGTTGTCGTTGAGACGTTTATTATTTCTATTTGTTTTAGACGAAAATGGTGAAAAATTGCCTAACCTTAACTGACCCAATGAGATGTGGATGTTTACTGCGACAGAGCATCGGGGCAGGGCTGGGCGAGCCTTTGAGGCCGAGGCCTCAGGCGCCAGTTTTTGGAGATAAATTCTTGGAGAAGTCTTAGTGTCAAATCCATGGAAAAAGGTCCAGAGTGTTGTCATAACTAATGGAATGACGTCCAGAGTTTGGAATATGGAACAATGGTCAGAGTTTTGACATTTAACTGATGGTTCAGAGTTTGGAAAATGTAAAATCGGCCAAAGTTTTGATAATTAATCTATGAAAGATTTGACAGAGTTTTGGTAGTTCTTGATTAGTTTTGGTACCTGTGAAAGAATGGCCAGTTTTTTTTACTTGAATGTCAATAAAAAAAATCCCAAAATGTTTGCCACTGATCTACCGACAGAGAATCGACCTTTTTTACAAGAGAGATCGGAGTTTTGGCATTGAATCTACGGAATAATATCCGGAGATTTGGAATTTTACACACTAATTAACAGAGTCCTGGCATTTCTGTGGGAAATGAGTTTTGGCACTGACTAATGTAAAAATGGACAGAGTTTTGATACCAATCCGATGACAAAGTGTGCAAAATTTTCATATTAAATTCAAGGAAAGTGTATAGGCTCTCAACCTTTTCCAGCATTTAGGAAATTAATGTCTTCTTGGACGATATAAGGATGATATACTCATTACTCATATTGAAAAGCATGTTTGGTCAGACCTGGAAAGGTTGTGGACTTGTTCCAAGTTTACGAAATACAGGCCAGCCCCATTGATTTATATAAATAGAGTTGCAAAATCATTGTGAAATATTATTCCCGTGCGGGAAGTAGGGAGGGGTGTGGCGGCTGTCGATGTCACCCGAATCCTTCCGACCGCGAACAAACTCAAAGAACGGAGTGGCCTGTGGCTGACGGCAGCACGCCGCCGCGCCACGGCCCGGATCATGTGGGCTACTGGCGCACCAACTTCGAGCGCTCCTTGAGTTTGAGTAAAATCCTATTTATTCATGAAAAGTTATGCCATTGCTTTACCTATCTTTCCAGTACTACTTGTACGTTATCTCAGTGTGCATGTCGGCATTTTGAAGTTATCGCCGGAGACCAGTCCACGCTGAACTGAGAGACCTGAGACATGCCAAGTGCTTTTAACAGACTGAAGTCCGTGGTACCTCACAGTGGACAATTAACCAATGTTATTGGCCCATACTTCGAGCGCCAATGCTAGCTCTATCTATAAAACTCAATGGCCAGCCCCGAATATAATTATCGCGTTTACTACCTACATTTTACATTTTATGAAATAATCTCAAATCTTTATTAAACTTCATAGCATAATAAACCGATGTTAGTAAAAATAAAACTCATTACAAATCTTAAATATTCCATCTTGTCTTGGTTCGAAAAGTGTTCAAAAAGACACAAAGTGTTCACTGAGCAGAAAATTAATTCCAACAGAGTTTGGAGGAAAATTAATTAAGTAGTCCAATTCTAGGAAATATTATAATATCATCACAGGAAGTTTTCCAATTTGTACATTTGGTTATTGGGGAATAAGTCAATAAACAACACTGCAGAACGCGGGTTAAGGTAGCCTATTTTACAAAGGGATCAAACACGTTTTCAATATATTGATTTTTTTTAACATTTTTGTCTGAAACACTTATAATCAATCGACTGTTTATTGTTTTGGAAAGCTTTAAGCACCTAGTTTCGGTGTTAGGGTAGTTTATGTTTTCTAGATTCTGTTAGTTAGGGAATCACTGTTTTATGCATTGTTTAACGGAGGCAAGCTTGGCATGGAAATTCTAACACGTGCGTGCAGTGTCTTGTGCGTGCATGCAGTCTTGTATGTGTAGTGCCACGTCTGCTATATTCATCGCAGCCCATCGGGACGACGCGTCGCAGACTCGATGTAACTTTGCTTTCAAAGTAAGACGCTGCATTTCAATAAGTTTGATAAAACAAGAACGATATCTATTTAAATTTAAGAAAACCTTGCCGTATATGATCGTAAATTTAGGGTTTCAATTTTAAGAGTAGTAGCCGTTTCCTTGTGCATTTTGAAACTATTTTTCCATAAAAAATTCTATTCAGTATACTTTGCACAAATTCTATAACTTACGAAATGGTTGCTTTTGGGTCATACAGCTAATGAAGAAAGTCGCGATTGGGGTAAGTACATTTTACTTTCTTTATAAAATTTAGTCTAATATCTGACTAAGTTCTATAAAAAATATGTGAAAGACATAAGAAAGACAAGACACAAAGACACACAAAAATATTACAAAGAAAGCCACCACAAAATAAATCTGAAACAAATTTTAGCAAATTAAATGCATTAACTTGATTTTCAATTCGTTATTATATTAAAAAATACATTATTAGATTATATATTTTTTTCTAATTTGAATAAAGCATTTACATTATGTTGATCAAATGAATTTATGTAAATCGTTTGAATTTTAGTAAACAAATGAATGTATTATTATTTTTTTGAATATTTATTAAATTGTTTGAGTTATGTTCAAGTTAATAAATACATTGTTCGAATTATATTGAAATTAATACATTATTTGAATTGTGTTGAAATCAAAGATATTAGAAGAACGAGATATGCTATGTTGGCCGCCGGACCGTAGCCGGAGTACTACCTAATTAGGGTACTTTGAACGGTATCGGGACGTGTACGCACAGAAATCTGTTCTATATATTAGTGCGGATACCTTAGCGCAAGCGAAGGTGTGCAGTAGTATTGGTGAACAAAACCGGCGACACTCGGCAAAACAATTCCACTCAGTACGAACTGCGCATAGCACATCTCGTTCTTCTAATATCTTTGGTTGAAATAAATACATTATTTGAGTTGTGTTCAAGTTAATACATTGTTTGAATTGTATTCAATTAATACATTTTTTGAAATATGTTCAAGTTAATACATTGTTTGAATTGTATTCAATTAATACATTGTTTGAAATATGTTCAAGTTAATACATTGTTCAAATTATATTAAAATTAATACAGTTTTTGAATTTTGTTGAAATAAATACATTATTTGAATTGTGTTCAAGTAAATACATTGTTTGAATTGTATTCAATTAATACATTGTTTGAAATATGTTCAAGTTAATACATTGTTTGAATTGTATTCAATTAATACATTGTTTGAAATATGTTCAAGTTAATACATTTTTCAAATTATATTGTAATTAATATATTATTTGAATTGTGTTGAAGTTGATGCATTGCTTGAATTATGTTGATGTGTTTATAAATTTATTGCGACAATACAAGGCACATTAAACAATTGATCGAATTAAAATTTAAAATTGTATGACCCCAAAAAAATTAACAGAATAGAGGAGAGTTTGAAAAATTGCTATATTTTAAATTAACAATAAATAAGGGATTGCTTATGAAACTAAATATTTATATTTACTGATTTTAACTATTGTAAAAATAATGTTTTAATTTTAATCACAGCATTCTCAAAACTAGATTAAGTAATAGTTCTTCCGTAAGCAAATAAAAGTCTTTCTAATCTGTGGAACATTATTTTTCATGTTGTAGGAACTTAAACAATTATTTTAGTTTTCTATTTTAATCCCATATTATATGTATCGTAGACTGTAACTAATATTTTATATAACCAATTATTTCCATTAGAAAACATCTACTGCGAAAACTTGATTCATCATATTCTATCACGTGAGCGAAAAAAAACAAGTAGTCAAGAAGGTGTTGTTGGTTGGGAAAAAGATACAGACATAGCCCACAGATGAGATGGGCCGAAAACATTCGAGGAAGGCCAAAGATGGATGCCAGAAGGCTTATATATCTATAAGAATAATTTTTCTTGGGTTCAATGAGATATTTTCACAAAAACTATGAATACCGTGTGGGAGATTTAAAGTTTTATTTTTCTGATTATAATTTTCGTAATAAAAATATGTAATTTTAATATTTTCATTCATAATTATTAATTTCAAAAACTATCTAAAACTGCTCATTCCGAAATGGTTCCAATTGGCTACAACGACATTATGACGTAGAAAACGCAAATGTCTGGTAAGACGGCTGTCACCAACGTCGCCCGGCGTGACTTCACCGCCGCGAATTAACGAATAAATACCAACATGTCATTTTGGCGGCAAATCGAAAATAGCACATTTTAAATCGTTATAAAAAATTAATTCGTAAACACACAAAAATAGCTTCATCATCCTAATTTTCTTACATTTTTTCGAGAATAAAAAAAAAAAAGTGAAAATACCCAAAAATAATATCTGGGAATGATTACAATTTACAGCTCAAAAAATATTGGTTTTTAAGAATGTTAGTCTACAAAATAACGAAATAAAAAGTACAATGAAAATATGAACTTCATTTGAAAGAAAAATGATAAAACAAGTTTTCACTGTTTCAACAAAATATATTTAATTTGACATGAATAGTTATACAATTAAATGAATTACTATTTAATTATAATATAACATATTCCTAAGGTATGTATGATTAGCTGGTAATATCATGGTCTCTAAAAACAATAATTTTTCACGACTTTGAATATTCTTATATGTTATGTAGTTATAAACCTCTCATAAAACCTATATAGTGCCTCTTAGTCACTCTTCTATTTAATGTCCATCGTTTTAGGTATTATTAAAAAGAAGAAGTAATTTATGTCTATTAGAATATTATTAAGGATATTAAAATATTATTGTAAATCTTCAATAATTTGTTGTTTATAAATATATTTTTCGGATACTCTAAGTAAAATACTCGAACTGCAAATCTCTCCAAAATTCAAATCACAACAATCGTTGTTGAATTATAAAGTATACTCGATAATAGAATCATTTCAGATTATACACTAGTTCGATAAAAACACAAAATACCATTTCGTAGCGTGCTCCGGAATTAAATGCGGTGAAAGAGTGCAGCATGGCAGACCACCCATCAAAACTAGCGAACTACTAAAAAATCATGCCCTTGCTGCGCACGATAAGAGAAGTGCATATCGGCATGTTCTTCTGTTTGCGGTCTATATTCCATCTCAATCAAAGGTTTCCATTAGAGAGATGAGCTGATTCCAAAGAGAACAGTTTATTTACTTAGCTGAAGTCTATATTCAAAGCTAGGCTCAACCCCAGGTGGTTTACGAAGATTAAAATAGACGGAAAATTTATAGAAAAATGTACGAAAAATGAATTTGTTGGTTCCCTCCTATTACTAAAGAGATTTGAAGAAAGAGTTTTTTACGTGGGTTGCATTTGGTTTTATATCTGTTATGTGCGATATGACATTGTATTAGAACAGAAGGCATTTGTTGAAGAAAGACTTAACTGCTGATGTGATGAAAATTTTGTGACTTTACAATAAAAAACAATTGTTTTCAATGTTGGAAACATTTGAAACGAGAGGACGCTACAAGTATTGTGCAAGATCTTTGAACGACTAATGAAATATTATGGAATAGGGAACTGCACCAGAATGCATACCCTTCTCAATCTTATGATGCATTGAAAATATTTGGATGGAAGTAGAACAAATAATCAACAAGTCCTGAAGAATGCAACATCATAAAGTCAACAGTTAAGTATTTTTCCATTACTGCCTCATTGAATCTTCTCTTTCTTTTTGGTTGACTGTGTGTAGAAAATCACTAAATGAAGTAAAGATAAATGTGTTAAGTGCATAAGTGCCTAAATAAAGCTTATGCCAGGTAGGAAAAGTCAGTATGTGCCAAGGAGGTTGATATTCCATTTTGTGAACGGAATTTAATAGAATGAAAAAAAAGATCACAATGCTACATAATATCACTTAGTGAGTTTTTGCACTAACTTTATGATACTACTCAAAATAATGTAATTTGTTAATGTTTTTAATTTTGAAATTATTTAATACTACAATTATATCGTAAAAAAAACAACACTCGGATTACCTACATCCAAAAAATATTACAAAAGCACGCTATCTAATTAAAATAAAAATAAAATGATTGTCGACAAATTTGAAAAATTTCATTGATAAGAATTTATTAAATGATGACGTTTATCATCATTGAACGAATCAGCGATTTGTGAGATACCATAAAAACTTTGTAAACTAGTTTCTCAGAGACCATTTTTAATGAAAAATTGGATGTGGCTTGATACTCAAAACAGATATGAGATGATTCAGAAGTGGTGTATTTTACTGAATAAATCTTCAATCATTTTACCCCAGAACATGAAAAATATATTATGCAATGGATTGAAATCATACCATTGTCTAGTAGTCTTTGTCATGAAGATATGTAATTATAAAAACATACATATCTTTGTAATGGTGCAAATTTATGATCTCTAAAAGTATGTGAAAAAATATTTGTACATATTGCGCAGTATTTGTAGCTTTATACAATATTTTATATCAAAAATTATGTACTAACACAATCATGAAATACACATAACATAATATTGTAGAAGTCTTCTTTTGTGCACCAATTAATTATCAGACTTGTTTGTCATGTTTTGGATAAGCTCGAAGTTCAAAATGACAAGAAAGAAAGCTACTTGATTGTACCAATAATGTTAACTCTGCTCAATAAAGAACTACATACAATATGATCAAATATATACTACAATGCAAATGTGTGCAATATTTTTTGAAAATTCATCGGTCATAATACAATTTAAGAAGTTGCCTATATATTGTAGATGAATTGACAGAATATTTGCAAAGAAACTCAATGATTTGGGAGGTTTGTACGTCATCAAAATGTATTTCTAACTAGGACCTAAGTCTCTGTTTTTAATGCGTGTTACGGAGGCCATTAAAAATTTGAATATCTGAGAACTATCGTGAGAACTAGATACCGATATATCACTATAAATTATCTTAAAAGTGTCAAAATATCAAACTATTCTCATATGTGACTGTCAGAGTATGTGAGAATCACACGCCATTCTATTATGTATGTGAGAACTACAGACAGTTTTAATATCCGAGAACTGTAAACAAATTAATGTGTGAACTGTCAAAATATGTGAGAAGTACAGCTCATATATTATCTAATATGTGAGAACTGTCAAAATATGTCAGAACTACATATAATTATAATAATGTGTAAGTACTACAGACACTTCTCTATGTGAGAACCACATGCAGATAATTCTAGAATACACATAAGAACCAGACGTTCTAAAATCTAGACAGTTTGCAAAGAACTACTTAAGTATGTTCAAACAGTTCTGTAAGAAGCACATACAATATTCTACTATGTAAGAATACTGTGAATATGCAGTAATGTTATGGTTAAAATACAGAGAATTTGGTCCTAGATTGAGCAAGAACTAACAGTTAAAATTTCAGTCTGTTAAGAGCAATCAGAGCAAAATCTTCTCGTAGAAATAATGTCATTAGATGGATGCTAAAAAAATTGTCTACAATTAATGATAAAAAAATCTTTATATCGTATATAATCTTATATCGATAGATGGCGTTTGTCGATTGTTAATTTCCAAACAACCTGATTGTTGTGTGTTCAATATGATATCTGTCGGAGAGAAGTATAAATCAATTGATTGAATAATTCACTTAACTAAGAATAGTAATATTTATGGAGAAAAGAATTAAGTATCAATGATACGAACTTACACACAATGTTATGAAGTATGGAAACTTTAGAATGCACCGATTGTGAAATTTTAAGTAGCATTTTCCTTCAATTCACACCTAGAACTTTGTGAAGTCTTTATTTCTTCCTAATGGGCGTATTATTGTATCTCCTCATTAAACTAAACCATTATATTTAAGTTAACTATAATATGCTGTATTTTACAATACAAATATTAGATACATAAAATAGTTAATTCATTTAAAGATAAATTCATCATTGATGATAATTTTATTGTATTGCTTTGTCAAATTAAATTATAATAAAATTATATTAAATAGAGTTACTTTCTGCTTGTTACTTTAAACACTAATAAACGTACACATCAGTTTCTACTTTTAAATAAGAAGTACATAGTACAATCCAATGAGTAACTCTGTTTAGTGACTTATTTAAATATTGCATTTCAAGACGTATCAATAGTTTAAATTAAATAACAGATCACAGTTATGTAATAAAAAAAAACTCTAATGTAAACACAGTGCAGTAAACCTTTATATTTTTTTGGAAAAGGCCCATAAAACAAAATGGCTGATAAGAGGTAGCAATGTGAATTCTTGAAAATTAATTAAAATTCTGAACTTATTCCATGTCAAAACAAGATTTAATCGATTACCTATACTAAATTACTTACACCAGTTTTAAGCCTAAAATGAATATGGCCTATTTTGTCGGTTTATCGTAATCCTGTAAAATAATGGTGTAACAGTAAAAGATTAACATTTTATGCTGGATTAATTCATTACAAGGCCCCCTCAAGATTAAAAAGTTATTAAATAAACAAAAGAGCAATCAAAATTAACAAGTCTCTTGTAAAACTCTGATAATATAATTTTAACGTTCAGCAAATAAAAACTGCTCTACGTTAAGGCCGCCTGCAGACGAGAGACTTTAGTTGCGGTGACATGCGACAGTTGGAAACTATTACAAATTCAAAAAAGTCTCTTACTGAAAACTGTTGCAACACAGTTGTCACCGCAACTAAATTCTCTCATCTATGGGCAACCTAAATCAATTTGTAAAATTCATAATAAAATATTGGGAGCCAATTCTAGTGATTTTTTATGTAGTTAACATGCCAGCTGTAGCAAGGATCAGTCAAATGACTGTAATAATTTACACAATAAAAATTCTTAAGTAACAGATGATGAAAAAGAGACATAGGACAACTTATATAGCCCTTTCTTCTCGGTCTCTCATGTTGTCTCTTTCATACTAACAGTCAGTTGCCTGGTTGATGCAATATCACTGTTACAACAGCTTACAGAGATTTAATGCTATGTGATCAATTGCAATACATTAGGAGGTCTATTTATAGGACCCCGTGATAGGAGAACATTCAACAAACAACTGAATCATAATATGAATTGTAAAATGCAAAGATATTAGAAGAACGAGATGTGCTATGAGCAGTTCATACTGTGTGGAATTGTTTTGCCCAGTGTCGCCGGTTTTGTTCACCAATACTACTGCACACCTTCGCTTACGCTAAGGTAGCCGCACTAATACATAGAACAGATTTCTGTGCGTACACGTCCCGATACCGTTCAAAGTACCCTAATTAGGTAGTACTCCGCCCACGGTCCGACGGACAACATAGCATATCTCGTTCTTCTAATATCTTTGGTAAAATGAGAAAAACATTTGCTATTTGGGCAGCTGGCAATGTTTATAACTACATGTTTTAATCTGTAAAAATACAACATAAACGGTTTTCTTAAATTATCTCACAACCCAATCAACCGGAATACTGCTCCAGTTTGTTAAATTCACCAATCACATTGTGAATGTAGTCAGCTAAAAGAAACACCAGTACTTACAAATCATTTTGAAGTTTTGGTTAGGTTCGACAGTTTGCAACGCACAATTCTTAGTAACAACTCGTCAGGCCAAAAACACAAGGTGTCCGGGGTTAAATTTCAATTTGGAAAGTGATTCTCTATGATAGTATGTACCAATAAAAACAAGTTTTTTTTTCAAATCCATGGTTTTTTCGATTCAAAATGAATGACTACTAAAAATCTGTAGTGGTACGCTGAAAAATACACCAGCAATGAATGTTGGATGATAGTTTTGGCATTTTAATCAAAGCACAAATACGCATTTTTACCTGAAAAGTAACATTCTTAAAATGTTGAAATTTCGAACAAATTTATTCAGCCTATATGCTTGTATTATCGTGTAGAATCACCCCCCGGAGGTCTAGAATGGACGATCGATAAAGCCCTTTGTAAATATGATATTAACGAAATCCCTCATCTATGGCGAGTTAGCGATATTTGCAAGCACGGTCAGAATATAATTCACAAACAAATCCCGATACTTTTAACGCGGCCTCTAAGTTGATAATATGCACAACTTTTTGGATAATGTCATTCGTTATGCAAAATAACTGGCTTATTAATGAACGGGGTGAACTAACTAAGCTCTTATAACTGAAGAAATCATATACTCGATCAATAGACTTAATTAATTCATATAAGATGTGAACAATTGATTCCGTTCCAGCTTCGAGAAACAAAAGTTGTTATGGGATGACAAATGACCTCATGAACTAATTAAATCCCCTTTAGTGTCAAAAAGTACATGCAGACCCAATGATTAATAAAGTTAATATTTGAATTTGACATTATAAGTGCTTCTACTTTTACATATCTAACGTTTAGGAATGCCAATTCATAGAGAGTTTCGCCAGTAATGCCAGAGTATATCGAATTCTGAATTGTTGTAACCGTAAAGTCATAAAATTTCATCTTGTGACTATTTGTGGAAGTCAATTATTCAGGTGTTAAACAATCTCAGCTTATTATCGTGATATTTCTTTGGGGTATTTGCCGTGTTGGGCTACCTCCCACTTTTGCCAACGTTTTGGATAGCGTTACAGTGTCCATCATCAAATCAGATGTGTAATCTGCCATCCATTATACATCTGCCTGATGACAAACAATCTCAGGCTTTACGAGGCAGACTGAAGTTGTTCATGTGCTGCGAAATGACAGTGTTTAGTAACTACGAACCTAACCTAACCTAACCTAAACTTATGTAAGTATTAAAGCATAGATAATAGAAACAAAAGGAGATATTGTTGAAAGCCCGTTATTGTTAACTGTATGGATTATCAAAACGGCAAAGCCAATGAAGCCGTGTGTAGATAGAAATAAAGGCGGGTTAACGTTGTGAGTAGATGCAATTTTCAGTAGTATAGATGAACGATTTCAGCGACACTTTTATGCGTGTAGTTTCATACTAATAATCATAAAAAATCCTGGACAAAGCATTAGTGCGATTTTTGATGAATGGCATTGAAGCTAAATCTAAGGCGAGGGGAAATCACCTGGCAGCCATCTTGTATGGCAAACTTTTGAAATCATCTGTATGCAAGATGAACCGAAAAGGCCCTTAATAGAGCTATTCGAGAACAATTTGAAGCCACGGGGTGAGGGGGAGGTTGTACGAAAAATGTCAAAACCTACTTAATTTTTTTAATGAAATCCCATTCCCTGTCTCATCAAATTCCCATAAAAAAATTATAATTCGTTATAATCGCATTACCAAAATTAAAGCAGTTCATTATACAAATCATTTTAAAAGTTTGTCATTCGAGATAGCTGCCAGACAATTTCCCCTCATCCTGGATTTGGCTTCAATATACCATTCATTCATCTCTGTCCAGGGCTTATAAGGTTCATGGTATGCAAAGCGGTATTATGACGTTCTCCGTGGTTGAGGGGTAAGGCTCTCGACTAGCAAGCCAAAGATCGCGAGTTCAAATCCCGGCGTACGCAAGTAAATTTTATTTGATTATTATGTATTATTTCTCAATTAAAAATAATATACATATAGTATATTTGCGTTTACTCGTAATTACACATGGAAGATACTCACAGTATCGCACTGGTGTAAGACCACCATTCAGAATTGAAACATTGCTTGTAATGGCTTTAGCCGTGTTTGTTGACCAGATCAGAATAGTCAGGTACTTCCTCTTCCCATTTTCTTACCTTCCCCACAACTTTCAGCCTCACAACATACCCCATTTGAGGATGACGTAGTCTCACTGGCTCCAAATGGTTGGGAGCAGTTGATATTGGCGATATTAACAAAAAAAAAATTGGAAATATTTAAATTCAATTTTCATATTTTGTAGGTAAAGACATTTAATATATATTATTCACCATACTTCAAATTGTGGTCGAATGGCTCTGTCCAGAGCCTATTTGGTTCACGCTAATAATGGGTCACGACCATCTCCGTTGTTTCTATTATCTATTTGTAAAAATCACTAAAAATCTTCAACTGAAAAGTTAGCACTCCGATTGACACTAATATCACGTTCATTTCATAGCAGCTTATATAAAACTATACGTCTAAAACATCAATTGTGTTTTAATGTACTATGCTTTATGAATTAATTAAACATGCTTCGTTATAAATATCGCTGTAAAAATTGGCCCGCCTAGACATAAATTTGTGCAATTTTCTTGTGTGTAGACAGACAGGTGTCGGTAATATAAAACTTATATAATAACATAATTAGAAGGCCTAATCATCTGAGATGTTTAACAATATTACTTTTGTTTCGATATATAATTATGTATGTAGTGTAATTTATATTTTAAAATGTATTTATATATAACAGAAGCTTTGTCGAATGCATAATGTTGAGTGTTACTAATAATTGGATAGGTGTCACTGTAAGACAATTGCTAAAATGGTTGCATTATGGCAAGAAACTAATAAATGCTTGTAAATAATATCTTTATGAATTTTATTTTGTTACTTAATACCTTTTACAAGCATTGTTTGCGGTCCTGACAACATGAGAGTGAAGCACAGAAGAAATCAAGGTACATATTTATTTAACCTCTTTGAGGGTCATATACAGGTTGGAGCAAAAGTAATCACTCTATTGGAAAACTCTATAACTTTTGCAAATGGCTACAAATGTTGATTCGGTTTTGACAAAGTAAACAAACGCAGAATACAAATCAAAAAGACATGATTCGGTTTACTCCGCAAGAACGCGGAATAACAAGCAGTACTAAAGTATATCATAAAAAAAAATTATAGCAAAAGCACATTGGGTGATTACTTTTGTCCCACTCTGTATGACCGGGCGTCCATATTTAATAAAAGTATTTTTATCTTTTTTTCTATCATGCAAAAATACGCAATTTTTTAACGTTAAAAAGTGAAATAATAATTTATTCCAGTTTGCCTCAAATATTTATACTGGAATCCATTAATAAAATCCTAAAAGTTGCCAAAGTGAATAATTCATATTTCGCGCCGCTATCGTAATAATCGGTTTAATTTTAAAAATTGTTTCTTATTTTTTATTACATGAATATGATAAAAGTGAAGTAAAGTTTTCTTACAAATTCCCCAAATAAAATTAATGTTTTCGAAATATGAAATTCTCTCAATTTTTCTATGAGTGGAGTAAAAAATTAAGTCAAAATTTTTCATGTTTGATATTAATTTTATTATTTAGAAATAGTGATGTTTATTTTAAATGCAAACACCGGAAACATAATTTTTTCTTGTTTCGAAAGCAGTATTTTTTTAACGTAAAATTAAAAAATAATAATATGTATATAGCAGCGCATTTGAAATAGAAATAAAAAATTGCAAACTGGACAAATGTGATGATGTACTGAAGGGTTTTATATAAGCGCCGCACTTTTAGGCACAGATTATGGAAATTACACTTCGTTTCAACAATTACTACAAGAAACAACTATAACAAATAAAAAAATAAATTACTCAGTAAAAATATAAATGCAAACTACTGAAAAACAAGTTTTTTCAATATAAATGTATGAACGCGTAGTGGAAACAACTTAAAAAAATACAGTTTTATAGCCAAGATTATCTGTGACAGTTTCATTTGATTAACTTTTTTGCTTTCTTATAAAATTATTTACAAAATAAATAAAAACCAGTTTTTTGCTTGAAATCGAAGTTCCTAGACTCCGTTTGTAAGCGATTTTAATGCGTATTACCTACAACCTACAATATAAGGTATACCAAGAATATACACATTTTTGGCTTGTAGCTTCCTCTTAAGTTCCATTTACAATATTTTTTATTCTTACAGGTTAGGAAGAAAGTAGATATTTAAAGACATTGGTAAAGAATGAATCGAAAGAATAGACGAACAATAAAAATAATCGTTGTGATTAAGGTACATTGTAAGGTTAATTTGTTTTTTAAAGTTTTTAGGGTACAGTGGAAGATATCTTAAAGAAGCCATATTGTAAAACATGAATAAGATTCCACGAAAATTCCATTTTCATAACAATAATAATAATATGGTAAAGTAGTAATGCGAGTTCGATTTATGTAGACAAAAAGTGTGCGATGTAAATTTAATCTCTTACGAGACATATGATTTGCGATAACTTGATTAAAAGTAATTTGTTTACCGGAAGTTGTAAGATCAAAGAATAGTTTTAAATTGTGATTGCTACTTAAATACTAAATGTGAAACAAAATGAAAAGAAAAAAATATGATTTAAAATGTGTAAGTGAAATGATTGGAGTATTGAAAGGAGTCATGCTATTTTGTTTATATCTGCCTCAGAGGAAATTCGAATAACAGGAGAATCTTAATTTTTTCTCATAAATACAGGGTTTTCCATTTAGAGGTGTTATTTTGAATAGCCCGCTATTTCGGTAGATGTTACTTTTGAAGCTGTCATTTTTTGACATTTGACAAGTAGAAACTACACCATTAATAAAACTGGAACGATACATGCTTCGACAACGCATTGAAATTATTAAAATTCACTTGAGTGAATCAAATGCAAATCATTTTGATTGATGAGGCCCATTTCCACTTCGGTGGCTTCGTCAACAAGAAAAATTGTCGCATTTGGGGCTCGGCAAACCCAAGAGTTATTGTTGAAAAGCCTCTCTATCATCAACGTGTGACTGTTTGGTGCGGTTTATGGTCCGGCGGAGTCATTAGACCTTACTTTTTCGAAAATGAGGCTGGAGCAACAGTTACGGTGAATGGATTGCACTATCGAGAGATGATTAATGATTTTTTATGGCCGGAATTGGATGGTATTGATCTGGACAACGTTTACTTTCAACAAGACGGCGCTACATGCCATACAAGCAACGAAACCATTGATCTTTTACGATTGAATATCAAAATAATAACTCTGATTGGAAAACCCTGTATACAGGGTGTATCGGCACGTACCCGACAAACTTTAACCAGCTTTTCCTTAGCACATTTGGAGTAAAAAATGTTATAGGCATTTTGCTCTCCGGTAACATTTTTTTTCAATTAAAAACAAAAAATGATAAAAAAATCCACACTCAGTCACTGTCATTGGCATTGTTTCTCGTGTTCAACAGCTGTTATTAGCAAGTGTGTCAAAAAGCGTGTTCGCTCTTTCATACACACTAAATAATAATAGCTAAAAATGAGACGAATGGTGCCATGCCATTTCGTTGTGATCGTAAAAGCTCGCTAATGTAGGTACGTACGTATATTATTAAACGAAACTCGAATAAAATATTGCCAGGTGGGTTTTCAAACTTTGACAAAGGATAAAACAGTGGTGAAATGTTGTTAAAATATTAATGGTAAATTTTTTATTAAAAAAAAATGTTACCGGACAGCAAAGTGCCCATAACATTTTTTACTCCAAATGTGCTAAGGAATAGCTGGTTAAAGTTTGTCGGGTACGTGCCGATACACCCTGTATAACAGTTTTTTGTCCACAGGTATTTATAATTTTTTTCATGTTTAAGTTCCCTGGATTTTTTCATAAGTAACTTGGTATCTATTTATTTATTTATTTAATATCAACGGTATAAATACACCATAAGCAATGATAACATGTCACAGTTAAAATATTTAAAAAAAAGAATTACAAATATATGTAGCATTTGATTGTGAAATAACATTAGAGAGTAAGTAGGTAAGTAAGTAAACAAGAGATACAAGTACATAAGTTTGTATAGTGCAAATAAGGTAGAATTAGATTAAATTAATATTGATTGAAAAGATTTGATAGCATAGCCCTCTTGTACCTACCTTGCGTGCAGTTAAATAGATCTGCCACATCTGCGTATCTATTACTAACTTCATGCAACCTAAGTACAAGCGAGTGTTTGGAATACTCAGTCCTGATATTGTTGCATTTAAACAAAATTTTAGAACGAGTTGCTCTCGTGGGTATATGAAATTCAATGAGGTTAATTAAATCAGGACTGTCTATACTACCTGTTCGCGCAATATATATGGGATTGTTAGGTATGCATCCACAGGCTTAAAGGACAAGTGTAATGTCAATACCAAATCCTGCAAATGTCCTACCTACCCTCTTACCCATCCCAAAATGTCACCATATTAAAAATATTGTTGCAACACATGTAAAATCTGACAAGTGGTGTCAGTTGCTTATCAGAGTTCGGAGTGATAATTAATATCAGACAGGGCGAATATACATATAAATTGTGAAGTGAAATCAACTAATACTCCTGAAGACGTGTGATAGTCATCAACGGGTGAGTCCATCTTTCCTGCATTCCAATCTGGGCTTATCTTGTGCTCCAGAAGCCCAGATTTATACCTTTGATTATTGCACTGTCCATCGGGTTTGTCGGATGCATATATCGTCCCATACCTATCATTCGGAGTAGTTTGGGACTGGTCCTTTGGGCGTGTGGCATATCACACCACCTCTAAAATATATAGTGGAGTCGCAGCTTCGCGACACCATTTTTGGTTCTTTCGAGCCGGATTACCAACGGGGTATTTAAAATTAACATATTTAAAGTTATAAATAAATATAATTTCCTCTTTATACTTTGTTAATTTGTATGTACTAGGTTGCATTTGTAATTATTGTTGTGTTTAAATTCCTACATACAATTAATCATGGCGACTAGCGATAGTACTCAGGATATTAAAATCAAGTTAGTAGAATCGAAGATTAATTTGATGCATAATCGTGTTAATGAATTATACGAGAAAGCGAAAAGTATTGCGGACAGGGAGACGAGAAGTTCGGAGGATTTTCTTAAACAAACGGTTAATATAGCTACATATTATGCACAATTTAACACATTTTGTGATGAATTTCATACACTTCAGTTGAAAAAGGATTCAAATTACAATATGAATTTCGATTTATGGAGTAAATTCGAAAATAAGTACTGTTTTGTAGTTTCTATACGCGAAAGCATTATAGCAAAGCAAGATTCATCACGCGATCGACAGAAGTTAAATAATTCACCATTAATTAAGCTCCCACCGATCGAGATGCCATCGTTCGATGGTAATCAAGAGAATTGGTCGATATTTTATGAAGCTTTTAAATTAAACATTCACTCAAATGAAAATTTGAATACGTCGCAAAAGATGCAATATCTGATAGGGAAACTCCAAGGAAAGGCGTTATCAGTTTTTGCGGGAATACTTCCGAACGAACAAAATTATTTTTTAATTTGGGAAGCTCTCGAAAAGAAATATCAGGACAAACGCGTTCTAGGTACCTTTTATCTGAACAATATTTCGAATTTAAAATTATTGGCACCTAGTAACCCAAATGAGTTAAATAATTTTATCGAAAGGTTTGCGTCTTCCATAGCTGCACTCAAGGAATTAGGTATTGATGACCTAACCGATTTTATAATATTACATGTTGCACTGAAAAAGTTAGATATACAGTTGGTGCAAAATTTCGAAATGTCTATACGGGAGAAAGCTATACCTAGATATACCGATTTAATAGAATACATTCGGTCGCATGTCAAAATCCTAGAACGAACTGGGCAAAATGATAATAAAGTTGTTAATAATAAAAACAAAGTTACGCATTCATTCGCTGTGGTCGAACAGAAGTCAAGTAATAATAATCGTAATAGGTGCCGGAAATGTAATCATTCTGATCATGTTGAATTGTTTAAATGTGAACAATTTAACGAATTAAGACCAAATGCTCGCTTTCAGTTTGTGAAATTAAATAATTTATGTGTAAACTGCTTAAGCGATAAACATAAAACTGTGAAATGTCCATCTAAATCGGATTGTAGAATTTGTAAAAAACGACATCACACCGCTCTGCATTTTGAGAGCACGGTGAATACTGAAAGTCAATCGAAAAACGAAGCCATTACATTAATAGCGCGTAATAATAAACATTATAATAATTTTTCTGCGGGTAATATAGCTACGAATGTACTACTGTCAACCGCGCAGTTATTTGCTTATGACAATAAAAATAATCAAGTAACCGTAAGGTGTTTAATTGATTGCGCCTCGCAACAAAATTTAATCAGTTTAAACACTTGTAATGAATTAAATCTTAAAATAATTCCTTTAAATAATTCAGTAGTTAAAAGTGTTGGTTCAGTAGAGACACCAATATTGGGACACGTTGCGTTAAAAATTAAATCCCGCGTTTCAGAAGATACTTATAAAATTAGTCTATTAGTTGTCGATAAAATAACTGATAAGCTTCCTACACAACATGTTGACACAAAGTCATGTGAGCATTTAGTGGGTTTAAACTTAGCGGATGAATCCTGGAACGTTCCATCCGATGTTGATATCTTATTAGGTGCACAGTTATTTCCATATATTCTGCTGGGGAATAAGGTTTTATCTAAACATAATACGAATGCACCACCGGCTATACAGACAGTATTCGGGTATATTGTAATGGGTGAAATACCTACGTGTACACCGGAGGTTTCGTGGACGCTCGGCCCCATAACCAATGTAGATTTATATAATGCGTTATCCAAGTTTTGGACAATGGAAGACATGCCTATTAAGTCGTTGATGAGTGCTGAAGATGCAGAATGTGAGAAAATGTACCTCGAGTCAGTCCAACGGGATGAATCGGGAAGGTATATTGTATCTTTACCGTTTAAGATAGATCCTAATAATTTAGGTGATTCGCGCCGTGTCGCGCAGCGTCGATATGAATATTTAGAACGGAAATTTAATACTTCGCCAGAATTGCATTGCAGTTATAATGAAGTAGTTTCTGAATATCTGGAAAAGGGATATATGAGGGTTGAAGTTCCGTCTTCATCTAATATTGATGAGGGATATTTCATTCCTCATCACGCAGTAATTCGTAAAGATAAATCAACAACTAAAACTCGTGTTGTATTAGATGCAAGTACAAAGACCAGTTCAGGGTTGTCACTTAATGATATTTTGTATACAGGTCCAAATTTGCAATCTAATTTATTTACACTTTTAATTAAATTTCGCTTATTCGCTGTAGCATTAACCGCAGATGTTAAGCAAATGTATCTACGTATAATGGTAACGGAAAGCCATCGAAAATATCAAAAAATTCTTTATAGATTTCACAAAGATGAACAAATTCGAGTTTATCAATTTAATTCACTCGCGTTTGGTTTGAACTGTTCACCATTTCTAGCAATGCGAACTATACGGCAGCTAGCGAGCGATGAAAGAAATCGTTATCCGAAAGCGGCGGAAGTTGCAATTAATGATTTATATATGGACGATTTTGTATATTCTGTAAATACTATAAGTGAAGGCATCACTTTGGCTACAGATTTAATGGCGATGTTCAAGTGTGGAGGATTTGAATTAGTCAAATGGTCGAGTAATTCTCCTCATTTACTGGCCCAATTACCAGAGTCGACAATGGATTTTTCGGATAAATGTAGCATTTTAGGATTAAAATGGGATCCGATATCTGATTGTTTTCGATTTATGATATGTCCGACGGAGGAAAAAACTATATGTAAAAGATCAATTCTTTCCACAATAGCTCGTTTATTCGATGTATTAGGTTTGGTTGCTCCGGTAATTTTATATGCCAAATTACTTTTACAAGAGCTGTGGTTAGAGAAAGTAGGATGGGACGAGGAACTACCCCAAAGTATTGTTAATAGATATGTCAAATTCAAGGAAGAATTACCGATGCTTTCTAATTTAAATTTACCTCGATATTTGGGAGTAAAGGAGGACTGCACGATAAATATTATCGCCTTCGCAGATGCGAGTTTGAAAGCGTACGGTTGTGTAATATATCTTCATGTCACGGATAAGGGTGGCAACACTACAATGAATTTGATATGTTCTAAATCCAAGGTGGCCCCTCTGAAAACAGTGTCGCTCGCTCGATTGGAATTATGCGCTGCGCTTATTTTATCTAGACTCGTTAGATCTATTATAGATACTTATAGAAATCGCGTTTCGATAAACGATATATTTGCTTTTTCAGATTCAAAAATAGCACTTTCTTGGATTCACTCGTCCCCGCACCGGTGGCAAACTTTTGTAGCTAATCGAGTTAGTGAAATTCAGGAAAATTTACCTGCGAAACATTTTTATCACATAGATGGCGTTACCAATCCTAGTGATTGTTTATCACGAGGACTACTGCCTGCACAGCTAGTCGATCATTCTCTTTGGTGGCACGGTCCGCCCTGGGCTGCGAACCCAGTATCCGAGTGGCCTGTCGAAAGATTTTCCCCCTCACGAGAGGAGGAGAATACTTTGGAATTGAAAAAATCGCATACATTTACGATAACGTCAATAGAGGAAAATTCTCCGATATATAATCTCGCTTTAAAAATTTCCTCATGGCCAAAACTGCTGAGAATTGTGGTATATATTTTACGATTTATGCGAAAGTTATCACGCTCAACAGTTATAAATTCCACGGAATTAAACATTGCTGAAATGAATGTATTAAAAGCTTTACAGAATAGGTATTTTAGTGCCGATATACAATTAATACAGAGGGATAAATTATGCTTACCTTCAATCCGAAAACTAAACCCGTTCTTAGATCATAATGGCTTGTTACGTATAGGTGGTAGATTAACAAACGCGAATATACCTTTTGAAAACAAACATCCAGTACTTTTGCCAAGACAGGATCATATTGTCGATATAATTATAGACTTTCACCATCGTGTGAATTGTCATACTGGTGCACATCTCCTTATGTCAATAATTAGACAGCGTTATTGGATCTTATCGGGGAGAAATCTAATACGCAAAAGAGTACATGCTTGTAATTTCTGTTTTAAAACTGCACCTTCTAATATTATACCGCTAATGGCAGATTTACCTACAGCTAGAGTTCAGGAAGCAAAGGCATTTACACATACGGGTGTAGATTTTGCCGGACCAATAAATATAACCCTTTCTAGGCGTCGTGGGGTAAAAAGTCAAAAGGCATATATATGTCTATTTATTTGTTTAACAACGAAGGCTATACATATGGAAGTGGTATCAGATCTAAGCACGGACAATTTTTTAAACGCATTTAAGCGTTTTCTATCCAGACGCGGACCGGTTTCGTGTATGTACAGTGACAATGCGACAAATTTCATAGGCGCAAAGAATTGTCTGGATGACTTGTATAATTTTTTAGAGGCAAATTCAACTAAAGAAGTTCTTCGCAATGAATTTAACATTCGGAGAATTGAATGGAAGACGATTCCACCCCGCGCTCCTCACTTTGGAGGATTATGGGAGTCAAATATTAAATGCATTAAATCGCATCTGTATAGGGTTGTGGGTACTCAACTTTTATGTTATGAAGAGCTTCTCACAGTTCTGACACAAATAGAGGCTGTACTTAATTCACGGCCATTATGTTTATTAAGCAGTTCTCATTATCCAGAAGCTCTTACTCCGGCTCATTTTCTGATGTCTACCCCGATTCAGCATCTACCTGCTTATGATTTGACTAATGAACGCATTAGTCTACTGAAAAGGAAAGAGCTTTTGGACCACCTCGTTCAATCTTATTGGAAGAAGTGGCATATAGAGTATCTTCACTCTCTGCAGATGAGAAAAAAATGGAATAGTCCCGCGAATAACATTCTAGTAGGTACCATAGTATTGGTGCATCAAGAGGATGCGCCTCCACTTTATTGGCCGGTGGGCGTTGTTGAGGAGGTGTTCCCTGGTAAAGACGGAGTGGTTCGTGTCGCACGCGTAAGGACCCCTTCCGGGAACTTTAAACGACCAGTCGTAAAATTGTGTCCTTTGCCTACACAATAATTATTATTTCTTTATTTCATTATTTTATAAATTTTCGTTTTAACTTTGCAATATTAATAGCGTATTGATAAGAATATTTATATTTCATCTTTCGTTTTACATTTAACTTTTTACTTTATTTGAAAGTACTTAAAATTTCGGAAGGTACTTTCAACGCCGGGAGAATGTTCGCGCAATATATATGGGATTGTTAGGTATGCATCCACAGGCTTAAAGGACAAGTGTAATGTCAATACCAAATCCTGCAAATGTCCTACCTACCCTCTTACCCATCCCAAAATGTCACCATATTAAAAATATTGTTGCAACACATGTAAAATCTGACAAGTGGTGTCAGTTGCTTATCAGAGTTCGGAGTGATAATTAATATCAGACAGGGCGAATATACATATAAATTGTGAAGTGAAATCAACTAATACTCCTGAAGACGTGTGATAGTCATCAACGGGTGAGTCCATCTTTCCTGCATTCCAATCTGGGCTTATCTTGTGCTCCAGAAGCCCAGATTTATACCTTTGATTATTGCACTGTCCATCGGGTTTGTCGGATGCATATATCGTCCCATACCTATCATTCGGAGTAGTTTGGGACTGGTCCTTTGGGCGTGTGGCATATCACACCACCTCTAAAATATATAGTGGAGTCGCAGCTTCGCGACACCACTACCATTTACAATTTTGAACATAAATATTAAGTCGGATATAATTCTTCGATCTGAGAGTTTTAATAAATTTAGATTTTTCATCAAGTAATTATAATTTATATTTTCAATGGGAATACCGAGTTTAAAATTAATGTGTCTTAGGAATTTATGTTGAATTTTTTCGATTCGTATCGTTATATTATAGAAGATTTTAGACTTTGATTGAATAAAAAAGGAAATTTGCATCTTTTACCATCTCCCTCGATGTAAATAGTATCAAAGTGTGATTTCCGTAATCTGTGCTTTCAAATTGTAACGGTTAGGTAAATATTTACCACAATAAAAAAGGGGACTGATGAAGTATAAATAATGGTTTTACACGTTGGTATCTGACCACTTATTCAATCTATGAATTCTTAACGATGACGATAATATTAATAATATTGTGATCATGCTGAATTATCTCGACTTGGTGCGGATTATTCTAGTCCCTGAAAACTTTTGGCTTTCTTTAAACAATAAGAAATATAACAAAGGGATTTTTTTTTAAATATTTAATAAGGTAGAAATTATAAAATATTTTAAAAAATCACAATAATAATACAATAACATCGGGAAGTGATTCTACATGATGGTAGAAGTAAAAAGTAGAAAAACTTTTTTCGAAATTCTAATCTTTATTTTCACATACAAAAATATTTTTCCTTTAAACTAAGTACCTTATCGTTGGATTTAAAGGAAAAGGGTAACACTTTACCCCCCCCCGGACACCCTGTATATGGCAAATAAAAAGACGAAATACCTTTCTTTGATAATAATCGTACAGACCTAAACACTTTTCTAAGCAGTGGGGGCATAGTTATGGTACATGTTCTTTATAGTTATGGTACATGTTCTTTATAGTTATGGTACATGTTCATAAATAAACTACATGTTCTTCATTTCGAATACGGTGTAAAAAACATTGATTTCGTCAAGTTTGTTCGCTTTCTTTGGTTCCAGTGATGCCATATCCCAAAAATAAAAATAAAAACGTGTTTCAGGGGTAAAAGAATATTTTGCCCTATTTTGAGGGATAAAAAATGTAAAGAACCGTTTTTACCTAAGCGTTTTATTGAGAAGTTAAATAATAAAACAACGGCACGCATGTACATTATCTGTAATGTTTTTTTTTAATAATCATTTTATGATTTTACTTTTAATAATAGAAAAAAAGTTATGTTAAAAAACACCAAACAAAATTTAAAAAAATCTGATCAGGTTTAATTTGTAACACTTCATTTAACTTAATGAGATGAGAGAAAAGAAATTTTACCTGAACTCCAATAATTTATTTTTTTAAATAAAATAAGTAAATAATTAATAATCTAAGTTTGACATATTTAAGGTTATTTATAATACAATTTTGTGAATGAATTTTCAGTATGAAAACCATAAATAAACCACTCACAACCATGAAAACATTTATTACAAATGAAGTACTTACCCACCAAAATGTTGCCATACCAAAGCTACCAAAGTAAGAGTAGTTCAGTGATGCCATACCACAAAAATTAAAATCTGTAGATTTGGGTGAAAAATCGGTAGATCGACGAAATATTTATGGATACTAAATCAAGAGTGACGGTATGCCCGAAATTTTTATTACCTTAAATTTCCCGAGAATTTCCGAATGGATCTGTGTGAGGTATTGCTCACTCAGTACTTCCTCACAAAATTTTGTTCGAATCCATGTAGGGGGGAAAGGGGGTGGCTAGAGAATCTTTTCACTGACTCAGGTAGATTTTTATAAATTTCGGTGGTTTTCCAAAATTTTGGTAGATTTTCAGAAATTTCGATAGATTTTCGGAAAATTTCTGTTAATTTGCACAAATTTCTGTAGATTTTCTACGAATATCGTTAAATTTTGGCAAAATCGGTGGATCTACCGAAATTTCGATATGGATGGTATAGCTCCAATAGTTATAAGTGAAAAGTAATGCCATCCTTAGATGTTAACTTTCTTGCTGTATAGTTTTTACAAAATTTCACACTGTGTTTCATCGTTGAAAGGTAACAAATGTATTTTAAATTTTTTTTTTTTTTTTTTTTTTATTTAAAAATATATTTCTTTTATGCAAAAACATAAATATGTTAAATTACAACAGAAAACTAATAACAATAAAAATGTTTTCTTTTTAACGTAACTACCCAATTCAAGAGCGAAAAACGTTTCTCGTGTTTGATTTGGGGAGTAGTGCCATTACAATATATTATGTTGGGTAAAGAAAAGAAAGAAAGTTTTTATTTACAAAGTAAGAAATAAACATGTATAAAGCTTGATAACAAAAGTATAGATAATTAAAATAGACTACAATAGATGTTACTAAATTAGATAGATAGTAAATGTAAATAAATATAAGAATATATTTATTTACATTGAACATTAATTTAAGATTAAAAATAAAATAAAATAATATTATTACATTTCGATTAATAAGTAGGTAGTAGGTGGTATAAGTACATGTAGTTATTTTATTCATTTGGAGTAAACAGAGCTGATAGTATTGCAAGCGGAGGTACATAATAAGTTGCGACAATAATCTGTTGGTGGCTTGAATGCTGATATAATATTAGAGGATATGGTAAAAGAAGAAAAATATATTTTTTTTAGTTAATAAATTTTATGAAATAGTTAATGATATACTGAGTATGTAGGTACCATTAAAATTTGAATTTGATCAATTACTACTAATATGTACCTGTTATCAGTAGATATGTAAAAAATCAAATTAAAATTTATAATTATTATTTGGTTGATCAAGAAGTTGTTTTATTTGTAATTTAAAGGCTTTATAATTTTTTTCAGATTTGATTTTACATATATGGGAGTGCATTAAAAAATTTTATACCTTGATAAGAATAATGGTGTTGAGAAGCGCTCATTTTAAATTTAGGGATTTCTAAATTGCCACGTGATCTTGATCGGTTACTTATTTTTGGAAATGTTATTGTAGGATTGAAATGATCTTTATGAGTTTGTAACAATGAGTTCTTTTTGAATATATTATTTAGACTGAGAACCCTAAAAGAGTTAAATGACTGTGTTGTTGGAAATATAGATGGTTTACGTAGGATGACTTTTAGAATCAACCTCTGTGCCTTTTCTACGGGTAAGAGGTTAGTTTTGAAAGTCCCCCCCACACAATTATACCATATTGGAGAATAGATTGGGCAAGAGAGAAATAAATAGTTTTAATCATATTATATGATAGGATGTTTCTCAATCTAATGAATAAGTAAATAAGTTTTCTTACTCTGGTTGCCGTATTTTGGACTTGTTCGTTCCATTTTAAGTGTCTATCTACAATGATACCCAGATATTTTATACTATTTTTGCATGTTATTGGTAAACAATTTACATTGCTGCATTCTTTTTTATTTTCACACTGTGATGAATGGATTTTAATTGTTATATTGTTTTCGAAATTTTTTTCCTGCAAAGAGAATGGGATGAAATATGTTTTCTCGGTATTTAGTGAGAGACAATTTAGGTCGAACCATGTTTTGAGTATGTTTATATTGATATTGGCTATCCTCATTGTTTCCTCCCACGATTTTCCTTTAGTGATAACTACAGTGTCGTCTGCGTAAGATATGATATTTCCAACAATGGGAAGAGTGGACATTTGATTTACATATATAATAAAGAGGATTGGACCGATGACAGTTCCCTGCGGTATGCCAAAAGATGAGGTTTTGGATTCACTAAGGGTATTATTGATTTTGACATATTGAAATCTCTCTTTAAGGTAACTTTGGAACCATGATAGCACTATTCCGTCCAATCCAATTTGTTTTAGTTTCTCAGTGAGTTTTGAGTGTGATATGCTATCGAATGCTTTGCGGAGATCAATGAAGATTCCAAGACACTTTTCTCCATTATCTAATTTTTGCATTATTGTTGATGTCAATTTAGCAATCGCATCCTGTGTGCTGAGATTGTCCCTAAATCCAAACTGGTTTGGGCTCATTATCATCTTATTTTTTAAGTAGTTGTTGAGTTGTTTTTTAAAAAAATTTTCATAGATTTTTGCTATATTTGATGTGAGTGCTATCGGACGATAATTAGAAGTGTTTTTTTCGTCACCAGATTTAAAAACAGGGGTCAGAATAGTCTTCTTATAGTTGTTCGGGAATATGCCCTTCTTCAGACTTACATTTATTATATGAGCAATTGGTTTGCTGATTATCTCACGTACAGTTTTTAATGTTTTTACAGTTATGTTGTCGTAGCCAGGGCTTGCTGATCCTCGTAAACTTATTATAGCGTTTTCAACTTCTTTATCAGTTACTGAAGCAAATGTGTGGAAACCTTCTTCAAAAGTTGAGTTTAGCTCTGGTTGTTGAGTTTGTTCTTTGTCTAGGATAATATTACTAGCAAGATTAGCGCCGACATTAACAAAATAATTGTTAAAGATGTCACCACAAAGTTTTGGGTTTTTTTCTGTGTCAGTATTGATTCCTTGATGAGTAATTTCTTTGGGAAATTTTTGTTTTGTGCTTTTGTTGATTATTGTTTTGATAATTTTCCAGAACTCTTTGCTGTCTTGACCAGCATTTTTTAATTTATCACGAAAATATTTTTCTTTAGTCAGTCTAATTAAAAGCGTAAGTTTGTTTCTGTATTTTTTGTAGAAAGTAGCGATTTTTTCGTCGTTAGGGAATTTTTTAGACTGGTGATAGTATTTTTCCTTATTTCTGATTGAAATCACTAATCCATGGGATATCCATGGCTTTATTAATTTGTGTTTATTAATCTGTGTTTATGTACGAACAATCTGCTCACGCTGAACGTTGAAATCGTACTGGCCTGGTAAGCCATGCCTATTTGAGCACGGTTGAGTTTAATTTGTTGTGCCCGGTTGTTCTAGTACCATCTCCTCTCCTTTTTTTTTACCTCCATGGTGAAGTTCAACCTGATCTAGTATAATGCGTTCGAGCAAAACTTGTTGCAATGTACATTAGACGGTAATTATTTTCCACGGTAATGTCTGAGAATTTCAAATTTATAAAGTATTTAATGGTTTTCTCATGTCTTTAGGTAAATATCCATTCTTTATCGTTACGGAAAACAATTTTTTGAATTTTGTTTATTATGGAGGTAAAGGAACTTGTGGGGAATTTTTGAACATCTGTTATGGGTATTTTAGAACATGTGCATTGGCAACCCCGACCATCCCCGATTCACCGGGCTAACTGTCAGTGTCATTTTTCGGTTTTTGCACCATTAATAAGTGCTTTATTTTGTGCCGTTTTTTATGTCTAAAGCGTAACATGTTTTGAAATAATTACGCATATAATTAATTATGGACTTGCTTGTTGATATGAAGGGGCCATTTGATATAGACAAGACCTGTAGAGGATGTTCATCGCAAGACAAAGATGTTCGGCCTTTGTTTACAACTGTCAGTGATACTCACAACATGATGTTAAATGAAGTTTTAATGGATTTTTCGGGTATGAAAGTGAGTGACAATTCTTTTTTATTTCAATAATTGTTTGCTTTAATGATTTTGAAAAGATATAAAGACAAGTGCATGCATTCATGTTGTTTTATAAAGGTGATCTTGATAAGTTATCACAAACATTGATTTTTCAATGAGATTACAACGGATATGTATTCACTTGTTATGATAATAATTAAGGTAATATTTGGGGGTACTATCATTATTAATATACATTTTTTTAAAACAGTTTGTTCGATTAAACTTAATGACAATCAGAACCGACTAATTCAGTTGTTAGAGAAAATAGAGTTATTTAATGTTTTTTGCCATTCAATATTATTACTGCCAACCTAAAAAGGAAAACACAATGTTACATTATCAGGGGCTATAATCACAGAAACCCTAGCTTGAAATTATAAATGAAAATCTAAAATTAATTATTGAAGAATGCAAACACTTTGTGGCTTGACATTATATAACTGAACTCTTTTTTTTACTTTGTTTTAAACCACTTTATTTTTTTATTTATTTAGTTTCGGTTGCATTCGACCGTTTATATTTCCATTGTCCTCAAGAAGGTTGACTGCAACCGAAACTGGTCGACCTAATAAAGTGGTTTAAATCAAAGTAAAAAAAATTTCATTTATCTAAAAATAATTCATAATAATGGAATGTAAAATTAGCAAACAAACCTCTAATCAGAATCACTCACAAATTGTGTAAATAAAAATAACCCTCGTTTGTAAATATTTATTCGCAAACCACCGATTAAGATCACTTTTAAACTAGTATAGAAAACTTTGAACAGGCAGTACCAATGCCGTAATATGTAATAACTTATATTCTAACTATATGTCCAATTGTGTTTATGGCAATATGTATATTATTTATATTGAGGAGTGGACCTAAAACTTTCCAATTTCATTTACAAATTTCTTATTCTAGATCTTCCCGGAAGCTGATTTACCCAACAAATTATGCACAGGGTGCATTGCCCTTACAGAATTAGCATACTCCTTCAAACGGCAAGTTCTGGTCTGCGATAAAACATTGCGAGACTATTTCAACCTACAAAAGCTGCACAATGTTCCTCATAATGTAAGACTAATTGGTTTTCAATTTTTCATTAAAATAAATTATACTAGCTGACGTGTACCCGGCGTTACTGGGGGTTATTCTTAGGAAATAGACATATACCATCACAGACTTTTCTGTATTCATTTTTAAGATATACAATTCCGTACTACGTTATTTTGATGTATCTCATAAGGTTTAGCCTGCGTTAGCAATGTAAGCGCAGGAAAATATTTTATTTACGATTTGATTACAAAACATCGACTTTTCTCTACTTTCTATAAATATAATATGAATGTATTATATACATAAACCTTCGGGAAGAAATTTTCTAAATAATAGTGAAAACCCTATCAAAATCCGTAAGGTAGTTTAGAAGAACTAAGCGCACAAACAGACAGACGCGGATAGCTACTTTATTTTATACTATTTAGAGACTACCGAAGTACTTCTTACGTTTATTATATATAGTATTTCTTATATTTTCTAAGTTTAATAACTATTATATTATTTAAGTAATATATATATATTTTTTTAAGTTTGTAATTATTTTTCTTATTTTCTTAATTATATTATGTTATTTAACATTTGTTAATTATTATGTACCTCAATTAATTAAATTTTCCACCTTATATACCATAATGACACCACTCCCCAAAAGAAAAAATTTCACAATTGAGTTGGGCAGTTTCGTTAAAAAATATCATTTTTCACAATCAGCTTCGAAATCTCTACCCTTGTAAATTATTGTAATGTGTTTGTATATTAAATACAAATAAAATAAATAAACTGAAGAAGTGGGAAAAGGGGATTGGGTAGCTTTTGGATTTCTCACTATATACATGAGGTAAAGGTTAAAGGTAATGTGTGTACAATTTCATCAATTTAATAATAAAACTGTGATGTCCTATAAGAGGGTAGCTGTTAATATTTGATCAGAATATAACTAGCCGTTGAAAATAACAGCGAAATGCCGTCAGCGCTCAAAGCTATTGTTAGCGTCAAGTGATTCTGACGGTGGTAAGTAGCTGCTACAAGGACCAAGTCGAGGGTTGCGAATGCCATTGTTTTTGATAGCGCTCTTGTTGAAGGGCTTTTTTTTACCGGATAACGTGCCGGTGCGTAACGTGTATATGATTAGTTTATATAACGGAGACAGTCCCAATGTCTACAATCTCATCCATTTGAAACAAGAAGTGAATGAGAATACACAATCCTAATGTCTACTAGAATTCAATTGAGCTTTTTTCATTATCAGAAAATGTCTCAAAAATTTTCAGCGTAAAATCGAACCATAAAATATAATATGAAGCCACTTATTTTTATTTTAGTGTAATATTTAAAATTAAATTTAAACATTACACTAATTGGGGAAACTTTACTGGGGTAATAACCATTAATAATTTCTAAAATTTTACTCAGAAATCAATTAATAAATCAGTAATTAAAATTAAAATACCTATCTACAAATAATATAAATGTATCGTCTGTAAGTGGGCTACCCACAGTTTGATAATGCCTTCAGAGGGCGAAACAGCTGTCACGCGTAATAATAATTACACAGCAGAACTTGTTTAAAAATAAACTGTTTTTGTAAACCCAATAACAATATTATTGAATACATAAAAATTAAAAAAAAAAAATTAAAAAATATACATATATGTTTTCAAATTCAGATATAAAATAAAACATTTCGGAGAGATGTCTGTTCGTCCAATGGAGGTGACCCCCACCACTTTTCCAACGGCGTTATTAGGAAATGTACGGTTTCCTCCTTCACCGCACACGTCAAGACTCTAATTTTTTTTTATTTAACGAAGCTACATTTTATTTTAACGACTCTAGACCCTCCAATGCCCCTGCATACGGGGTTAGTGAGCAGTATGCAAAAACTTACATAGTTAATATAATATTATAGACACCCAATCTGAAAATGAAAAATAATGTAAAAAACAAAAAAAGGAGATCTGAAATCAATTATGTAAGTACAAAAGGTCATGAAGTTGCTTCATCGCGTACCCAAGACACCTAAACCGCTTTCGCCGGGCAGTCCCATTGTGAATGAACTCAGCGGTCAGCCAGACTGCAAGCGAGACCCGGTTTCCGCGCCCCTTAGACGGCATCCCAATTGGCCCTCGACGAACTGTAGTGGAAAAGAGGGGGAAGATGTCCGAAGACTCTGAGGAAAGAATGAGCATCGGGTCTCAAGAAGCAGGGCGGAAGGGCGCCGAGTCCGCGTGGTCGTACCTCAAGCCAGTTCATGGCGATGCGGAAGGCGCAGGCGGATTGCGGGACAGCTTTCTCAGGGGATTCATCACCTGGGTTAATGCAGGGACAGGTCTATCCCACCCCCTAGATGGGGTGATGAACGGTACAGAAGATTATGGAGTTCATTTCAAGTGGAACTAAAGGAAAAACAAAGTTAATTAAGCCTTTATCAATTTAGAATTGGTTGTCGTAAGCTCTTGAACAAAATACAAAATAAATAAAAGCATAACAAAATTAAGGCAGTCAAAGTTGTGCGATTTATTAGTTGTTCATCAACTGACTGGAGAGTGCACGACCTTTAGGAAACAACAAAAATATAAATAAGAACACTATCATCAGCATTGTATTGATAGTGAGTGTAATGTGATTATATAATGATAAACTAGGAAACAAATAGAGAAAGAAAGAAAAAAAGACAAAAACACCAGGAAAATAACATAGAAACAATCAGTCTTGCAACGTGTCCTAGGTTCATAGACTGTATTAAGTTGTATAACAGCTTTGCAAGTAGAAAGTGCGTGGCAATGTGGAAAAATTGTGAGAAATCAGGAATAACCATAATTGTGAGAAATCAGCATGTCTGTCTATCCGGCGTTGTTGACACATTCGAACAGACTGGCGTGGTTCACTGCACCAGGCTGGGTGACGTTCCCCCGAGGAACGTCGGGTGCGCAGCCAGCGCGAATACTGCCAACTGTCGAATGTTCAGTGCATGCAAACATTTATACTTTCCTAAAAAACGAACTCTCGCCAATTGCCGTCAACAAAAACTCTTAGAATCATTAGTGTTTCGTAAGTTGTTAGATTAGTTGTGTTAATAACATATCCACAATTATGCCTCAAAGCCACAAATTATCTATTTGACATCCTTTTATGATGTCAACAATTTGTTTTGTTTCCAGATACCTGAATGTATCGACCCCTTGAAATCTGACTTTGACCTGAAGGAAGCTGACTTCCCTTTGCTGAACCTGTGCTCTAGCGACTCTCCGGACACTTCCTCCGCCCCCATTGAGGGATGCGACAGAATGTCTACTGAATGCCAAAGCAACTCAATCCTCTGTCCTAGTGGTACAAAGATCTGTAGGAAAATCAAACCTTACAAGAAAATAGAACATTCTACTGCTCCGTCTCATCCAAAGGTAAGAAACTTAAGACGGGTTGTTTCACAAAATATGAACAATTCATCAAATTTCAAATTCGAAGGCAAAATGTAAAGAAATGTACAAGAACGATACTGCTATTGCAGTGCTTTGTATTGTGCATAGGCATGATTCTTCAGCACTGAAAATCCGTGGCTCCGGGCTCTAGGGGTTAAATAGGAACTTAATAAACTGCATCCAATGCAGTTACAGTCCCTGGGGCCTAAAGGATTCTGAATAGTGTGAAATAGACATATTCAAACAAAAGAATACCTTGTAGATCAATGTCCCTTCATCAGTTTCCTTGTGGCGCATCTGTGCTGAACCAAGTGACTTCTGATGCTATAGACCGGCTGGATAACTTCAGAAGTCTTCTTCGACCTCAACCAGTCTTCCACTATACGTAGAAGAAAAATAATACAAAATTAAAATTGATGGATTGATGTTTTAAATATTAATTTGCCTGGTTTTCGGGGTGGTGGATTACAGTAATGAGAAATTGCTGTAAATATACCTATTTTCCCACATTTTATTTTTGGTTTACAGATTGTCAAGAGTCTCACTGAACTTCTCTCCAAGAAAATGTATCACTGCAATTCCTGTGACAAGATATTTAACAGCCAAGAAAATCTATCGGAGCACAGAGCTTATTGTTTTAGCGAGATTATGGAGCCTATCAAAGAAGAGGACTCTGTTTGGACCAACGAAATAATAAACTCTGACACAACAGATACACATATTCAAGATTGCCAAACACCTACAAACAGCATTAACAATTCATTCGATACTATTTCGAACCACAGTCCCTTTGAAAAAAACACAGAAATCTCAAATCTTCAGAATTCCAACAAACATTCTTTTGAAATTGTTGAAGAAGTTTCAAACACTGAAAAATGTTGCAAAAAATTGTTAGAATTGAATGGTGATGTTTTAGCTGTTAAAAAATGTTGCAAAAAGACATTTGAAACAAAAGTTGATGCTCCCAATCTTTGCAAAGAAAGTAGTTTTAGTGGCGATATGTTTCCAGTTAAAATATCATTAGACCAGTCTGATATAAATATGAAAATAGAAATTGATGAAGTTTTTGCAGATGATTTGTTTTTGTATCCGAGTTTGTTAAATCGGAGGATAAGATCTAACAGAGACAAGATAATGTTTAAAGCAAAGAAGGATAAAATTAAACCATGTGATGTTTGCGGAGCAGAATTTAAAAATGCAGATGCTTTGAAGGTATGTATTTTTGTCAGATAATTTTCTTTAATTGGGGAGATAACAGTTTTGGAGGTGTGTGAATATTGCCAATTTAAGTGGATTGTTGGCTGGATGATTCTGTGGTTTTCCAATCCGCAGAATCCAAGGTTGCGTAGTTACTCTCGGTGTCTAAAATCAGAATTCGAACATTTTAAATTTAGTTTTATTTTAATAAAATCACGTTTCAATCATTTTATGAACAAAAACAGAGCGCATACGTTAGAGGGGATTTAGGGCTAAACCGGAGGCCAAAACCTCTGGAGAGAGAATGAATTAATTGCCGCGCGAGGCGTCTGGCGTCTGGATTATAATGATACCAGTCTCACATAAATGTAGGGAAAGGTAAACATTATTATTATTTTCGGGAGATGCAAACTCCCTATAATTTACCCTACACAGTGAACCCCCATTAAAAATCAACCCGTGAAAAACAAGTTTTTTTACTATTGTACAACTATTTTAAATTTATGATCTAGTTGCGCCAACTCTTGTGTCAGCTTGTAGCTAATATCAAAGAATTTTTTTGTTTGGTTTGAGGATTGAACTTTCGAAACTGTGTTTACGACCTATATATATATGTATTTGTGTGCTAAGCTCGACATTCCAACCAAGCCAGGCTTAAAAGCAACTAATATACCAATACTGGGCCTTAGTCGAGAGAGTTGTACGAAGTTAGCGAGGAAATGTAACATTGCTAAATCCACAGTATCCGATTTCTAAGGTAAAAAGAATTAAATGTTCAAGTATCTAACATCTACGTTAAACGATTCCGGAAAACGTCAAGCTTCCTGAAAAATATTTTGAGTATCCATTTGTTTCTTAACCTTTTGAACGCTTTAATTTGCTCCGTTTTATCTATACCCGTACGCGGTACATATTTTCAAATACCTATGCACGCAATTAAATGTCAAATTATAGCATTCTGGCATGATTTATTGGACTATATAGACAGAACAGATTATTCTCCACAATATGAAAACAAATCCTCGCGTGTCAACACTCTTAGATGTTTATAAAAACAAAAACATAAAATATCATACAAAGACGTACCGTATCTTTTGAATGTGGTCCCGCCATTCACTCGGCGTGTGTGTACTTAGGCCACTGCGTTGATAGACACAAGTGGGACACCATGAGCACTTATAATTTTTAGTTATGAAAAGTTGTGAATGACATACTAGTACTAACGCCATCCGTTGACAAAAATGTAAACTAAAGGACTGAAAGGCGTGAAGAGGCGCACTTGATTATCGATCTTTTTTTATGAAATACAATTTTATTTTTGAGAAATTCTTGTAGATGTCAGCATCATGATAGTTCTACGAATGTCCAAGTGAGCAAGAAATACATTTATGACGAAAGAGCGCTGGAATATCGGCCGTCAAAGTTTCCGTATCAACTGTTGATACAGCCGCGTGTGAGTATAGACTTTTTGCCGTAACAACAGTTGATACGGCCGCGTGCAAAGAGTTAAAGATTCCAGTAATCCGAAATTTTGTTAAACTGAACAGGCTCGTTTTATCATTGTTTGGAATGTAGAGTCTACTGTTTACTTTATTTGTACTGTTAAATATGTTGATATTATTTTTAGCTTCACTGTGAGATGCATATTGGCCGAGCCGAAATTGAATGCGTATTTTGTTCTATGGCTTTTGAAGATAAATTGCAACTTATCGAACATGTCAAAATGCACGACGTTGGCAAACCCTACACGTGCAATTTCTGCAGTGCATCTTTCACCAAAGGTCAAAGCTTACAGGTAACCTGTCAAACTGACTTATATTCATTTTATTATTGAAGATTACTGATTTTCATGAAGGTGCTGTTATTTGACATTTTATTCATTAATATAATAATTTATGAGGTAAGTAATTCAACTCGTGGTAAGTAGGTGGTTGGTATAATTGTATAATTTACTGGGTGTAGTGAAGTCCTGTTATAACTCAACCATTTTACATTTAATCTGTCTGTTAACTTGTTTGTGCGTTCCGTTTCCGGGTCAAGATGGTGGCCTTTTAATGGTTCAGTAAAGGTTATTTTTTCGAATGTGAAATTGTCGTGTTTATTTGGACTTTCTTGTTAGGATTTTTTCAATATTTTGGTACCTACCTGCCTGAAGAATGTTTGAAAACAGAATTGTCATTGAGATAGTGAAGTTTCTTTGGACATATTGTCAAAATAAAGATAGATATCTCTATCTCACCGCGGTCATGTCAGAAAACCCTTTAAAATTAATTTTGTATTATACCAAGCATACGTCAGACATAATAGTGTTACCTCCTTTGTCTGTATAGCAAAGAGAAAGAAAGGACATAGTTTGGGGACAAAATGTAAAGTGATCCACGGTATGTATATACAATAACTTCTCATCTGGAACCTAGATGGCACTGGAACTCGTTATTACTGCACAAATATTAAAACTGAATTAATAATCGGGTAGTTTGTCAAATCCTTTTTTTTACATTAACCTCTCAGAAAAGGACTTTTATTTACTTTGTGTTCCTTTGCGAACTGTCAAAACGCGAAAATTTTTGTGTTATTCACGAGTTTTGTTAAAAGCTTCATAACTCACGTTTTGGGAAACGTAGCCTCATTCTAAAAAATGTTTTGGAAAGATCATGAAATTCACTATCGTATTGTTTTGTTATACGTAAATATTTACGTTTCTAAATATACATTTTCTGAAAACGTCAAAAATATGTAAAAATCGCTGACCATTATTTCAAAGCTGTGAAAAATGTACTATTTTCTGAGTATCATAAAGAAATAACACTTTATATATTGAAGAAATATAATTAAAAACTATTAGTCACCTCAAAATATTAACCGTCCAAACTAAAATATTTTTAATAAATTATTTAAAAACGCAATAAATTATGAACGAACAAGATGACAAGTCCAATCGACTTAGATAATGCACCTCGAAATTCCATAGATATTCTTGAATGCAGACGCGTAGCGTTATTCATTATCGATACTCTTTTTTTTAAATCATGGCAATCCGTATACTAGTGATGGAAATAAATCGATTTTTGTAAAATCTCGCGCGTTTACGTGAAAAGACGTACTAATGTCTTGACCGCTATTATCATAATTACGTCTTTTGACGTTCTAATGTTCCGAGTGGTTAATACATTTGTAGCTTTTTTTGGGATGACCAAATGACCCTCATAGATGAGCCGCCACTGCTTACAACTATCTTATGAATTAGGATTAAAAATAATTTCACATTTTAAAATTATGTCATGGTAGGTACCTACCTAAATGTTTGAAGAAAGTTTTAAAAACCTGCCTGCAAGAAAGTTAAAAAAAATAAATGAATCGATAATGTGTTTTTTCTGAGAAAAAAATAACACTAAGGACGGGTTGTTTCAGAAATTTTGAACACTGCATCAAATTTCAAAGTTAATTTTCAAGGATTGTGATAGTTCTATTCACGTTCTATTATTATTTCAGTTGTGTGAAGCATCTGCCCCATCTTCTTCTTCTTTCGTATGGTGGGGGGGTCAGAGGGGGACATCTAGGTCTGTGAGCTATTTTAGGGCCTCAGGCGTCGCCATGTGAACTTCATCAATCCCGCCGAGGAATGAACGGAGCGGGCATTCGTTGACCACATGTTCCGTGGTTTGCACCGCACCACATTCACACATCGCCGACTCTTTAAGGCCTTATCTGTGCATCATGTGGGCATAGCGGCTATGGGAGCACCTCAACCTATTGATGGCAGTCCAGGTTTATCGATTACCCCTTACCCCTTGGCTGGGAGACCTATCGTTCTTCGGCCCCTTAAATAGCGGCATAGTTTGCAGTTGGACGCCCACTTAATTTGGTATCCGCTTCACTCACTGCACTACCTACACGCGCGGTAACAATAACCTACCGGTGACATTGCGAACAGCGCATCGGACACAACTGTTGCGTGTTGTATTTGGCACACTACTTGCCCCCATTCTGATACAGGGTGCGGCAGAGAGGACGGACGTTTTTGAGATGGGTAGTACTCTCCCCCTCCGTCTACGAGAGGTGTGGGGGGTGCCGCTTGACTAGTTAGTTTCTAGCATTGTTTTACCAGTTGTCGTCATGGAGCCGTGGACGGTGGAGCACCGCGTTTTCGCCTATGATTGTTTCGTCCGAAATAATGAGTCAGTCACCGTCGTACAGCGTGAGTTTCGTCGCCACTTCAACATTCATCAGAATAGAGCTGTTCCCTCTCGAAACACCATCCTAAGTTGGGTTGAATAACTTTGCAGGCGTGGTGAACTGATCAACAGAAGACCAAGAGGAGCTCCGCGAACAGTCGAACTCCTGAAAATGTTGAACGCGTTCGACAAGCCTTTCTTTGCAGTCCGACTCGATTTGCCTGGAAACATGCTGCTGCACTTCGCCTCAGTGATCGTTCGGTAAGGCGAATTTTGCATATGGATCTCCGCTTTCACCCCTATGATATAGAGCGATGTTGGAGAGAATCTACGCGAACTTCCAAGAACGCCTCCAGCACTGCATCAACCATTTCGGCCACCACATGTCTGATGTGATTTTCCATACTTGACTATCTCAAATGCTATTTCCTCGCGAACCTGATTCCATCAATAAATTTGTTTTTGAGTAAAAATTAACTATTTTATGATTTTTTTTAAATCATCCGTCCTCTCTGCCGCACCCTGTATAATAACAGAACTTAGGGCTTTCTCAGAACTTGAAAATTAACTTAAAATATTGATGAATTATTAAATGAACAACCTTTCAACAATTTTGATTTGAACAGTCGATGAGCTAGGAGGATTGGTAATAATTTAGCTGAAAAATATAATCATTTTTTCCTGCGTTGTTGAGTTTTTGGAGGATTGGTTATCATCGTTTAAATGGATTGTTGGTTAAATGATTCTGCGGTTCTCCAAATCCGCCGAATCCGAGGTTGCGTGATTACCTTCAGTGTGAAATAACGAAAAATTGGATGATTCTAATTTAGTTTTTTATTTTAAGAAAACTCACTTATAATAATTTTACGAACAAATAAATCGCGTACGCTAGAGGAGGTTTAGGGTCAACCAGACGGCAAGACTGCTGGGAACAATAATATTATTTACCGCGCGAGGTATCGCGCGCAGGTTTACAATGATACCAGCCTCACAAGAATGTGGGTAAAAATAATATTGTAGTTATTTTCGGGAGATGCAAACTCCCTATAATTTACCCTACAAGTTTTTCATTTGTTCTCATACCAAAAGAGAAGAAACAATGTCCGTTAAATTATTAATAATGTTTTTTTTTTCACCGTTGTGTATGTTGTATTTTTATTTAATTTATTTTAGACACACGTAAGAATTAAACATACCAAGGAAAGAGCTTTTCCATGCCCGCTTTGCCCAAAGACATTTGTGGAGAAGAGAGCGCTTAATCGTCACAAGATTGCACACAGGAAACAGCTCTCCTGCCATTTTTGCAGTATGACATTTGGATACAGGTACCTTTATTATTAGAATCCTATATCTATCGTTTTTAAAGGGCCCTTTTTAATAAACTATGAATGCGGGAAAACAATTGAAATGGGAAAATATAAAAAAAGCTACAATCAAAACTTAAACATTTAATATTCTGATAAAAGATACATATTTCACTTCTGATAGTATTATTATGTTAGTGACTGTACGGTTTAGGATCGTTGTAAACGAAAGTGGCGCCATCTGTTATTTTAAAAAAGAACAGTTGATGTTTTCAAACCACGCCTGCGGGTTTTTATCTGCTAGTATGCATGCATGTGTTTAATGCTTGGTTTCATCTACGCATCTTTTTAAAGAATACACGCTTTTTTCACTGAACAGTTCGCTTTTTAGGTTTAAATGCTCAAAAAAATGGAAAGTATATTCACGCGCACCGCTGTGTTTTTGAATGTCTAATGACAACTTATGTCAGAAGTGGCTGTCGGCAGCGATCGAACGAGTCAAATAGTACTAATACTGCATAGAGGAACAATCGATGTGATCTATTTTTGTTAATTCATTCGGGAATGGAATAAATAATAAACAGCACATTCGATCGATCGATCGATCGAAACAAGCTGTTTTCTCTAATCTTCCTTCTTATAATTCATTCAGGTTTTGAGGAAACTTTTAACTCGAGACACTTTTATTTGGGTGATAATGTGATAATTTTTGGTGTCTGGCATATGTCCAACCCACTGTAGCCTTTGGGAACTACAGAATCTAACTGTCTTTCAATTAGATTTTCGAGTTCATGGTTCATTTTAATTCTGTATGATCCATTTTCTAAATTGACACTTCAGTCAGTTTTCTAATTACTGCAACAATCTGGCCTTTTTAACATAAAATTTCTGAGGTTTCTCTTTGTGACGGAGTATGGTACTACATCGACTACATCCTACTGTGTTTCTCTCCGTTATGCTCGGAATGAACCATCTATGGGTCAGAAGGAATGTTCAGACTGACTCATGGATGGTTTGAAAATTCGACTATAATAATAATGATTTATTGTCTTCTTTTCTTATTAACACATAGATATAATGATATCCTCACTGGGATCTCCCGTGCTGAGGATGTCATTTACATATTATAATTTAATTATAAGAAATTAATATTACAACAAAGTATAATGTAGTATATATATATTTTTTAAGTAATTTTAAAATAAGTAAGGTACTGTTTTTTGGTATAGTTCAGTTGATTCTGTTTTAGTCTGTGTTTGATTTCAGTAAATTTTCTATTTCAGATCTTCCTATGTTAAGTATCCAGCTTTTTATTTCAGATTTAAATGTTAAAGTGTTGAGGTTTTTGAGTGTGAGTGGTATTTTGTTGTAGAGTTTAATACTGTGATATAAGAAGCTTTTTTGCCCAAAAGTTGTATTAGTAATTATTTGTTGGATAAGTTTTTGATCATGAGATCTAGTGTTTCTATTGTACGTGTTTGTTGTTATTTCTTGTGTTTTGTGTTTATGAATGTAAATGAGTATAGTTTTAGAATATAGTTGTTTAATAGACATGATGTTAAGATTGGTGAAGATTTCGTTAGTGCTAGTTCTTACAGGAACTTTCAGTATAATTTTCATTATGGCTTTTTGAGATTTAATAAGTGGATTTAGTATGTTTTTATTTGCACTGCCCCATCCGATAATACCGTATTCTAACAGTGATTGGCATAGAGCCATGTAGATTTTGATTAAGTCTTTTTTAATGAGCACATTCCTGATAGTTTTGAAAAAATAACTTAGTTTTTTAATTTTATTATCTAAATAGCTAATGTGATTGGTCCATTTTAAATTTCCATCTATTTTTAGACCTAGATACGTTATGTGGTCAACATTTTCTAATGAGGGACAATTACAATGTTCATTTAAGTGATGCGGGCTATGAAATTTCAAGTTATGGTTTTCTTCAGAGTTTTTTGTATTTTTTATTTTGAAAGTGATGAATTTGGTTTTATTAGCATTTAGTGTAAGTGAATAGTAGTCTAGCCATTTTTTAATCCTGTTTAGTGTGTCTTCTGCTTTCTTAAATGTTTCTGTCCAATTATTCCCATTTATAAGGAGAACAGTATCATCCGCAAAACTTATGATTTCTCCGTCACATTCTATGTGGCATAGATCATTAATGTAAATTAGGAACAGAATCGGACCCAGAATACTTCCTTGAGGCACCCCGCATTTGACATCAATACACTCACTGGTTATGTTGTTAAGTTTCACAGTTTGCTTTCTATTTCCCATGTAGCTTTTAAAGAATATCAGTTCATTATCAGTGATCCCTATGTTAACTAGTTTTTCAAAAAGATGTTGGTGATTTATTGTGTCGAAGGCTTTAGAAAGGTCGAGAAATACTCCAATGCATTTTTTATGTGAATCTAGAGAATTTTTAATATATTCAATTACTAAAGCTATGGCGTTGGATGTTCCTAGATTTTTTCTGAAACCAAATTGTTTTGGTGATAATAGTTTATTTGATTCTAGGTAATCGATGAGTTGAGTTTTAACTGTTATTTCTAAGATTTTAGATAATGTGTTCAGAATTGTGATTGGTCTGTAGTTATTGATATCTGTACGATTTCCTGATTTAAAGATTGGTGTAATAGTCCCTATTTTGAGTTGTGATGGAAATCTGCTTTCCGTAATAGATTTGTTTATTAGAAAGAGTATCGGTTCGGTAATTTCATCTTGTATAAATTTTAATGTTTTCATTGTGATTTCATCACTACCAGATGAAGATGTTGGTTTGAATTTAGAAAATATTAGTATTAGTTCTTGTTTAGTGATTTGTTTTAGAGCAAATTTAAACCTTTGTGGATTTGGGTGTTTGTTTATTTTTGGGTTATAGTGTTGGGGTTTGGTTATTTTATTCGCTAAGTTCGAGCCTATGTTTGCAAAAAAGTTGTTTGTGTAGTTAATTAGTTGATGTACGTTTTTGTTGAGCGAGAGTGTGCCGTTCTCTGTGTTGATTTCTTCCAATGGGTTTGCTTTGTTTTGATTTGTGTAGGTGATTTCTTTAATTATTTGCCAGAGAAGTTTTGGATTATTATTGGATTGATGAATTTTAGATCTGTAGTAATTTTGTTTGGCCGATTTAGTAAGATTGGAGCAGATGTTTCTATAATTTTTGTAAAATAGTTTTAAGGAAAGGTCGTATGGATAGTTTTTTACTTGCTGATGGATCTTGTCTCTTTTTCTTATACATTTTAGTAGGCCAGGTGTGATCCATGCTTTTTTGATAATTTTATTGTGTGGATATGTGTAAGTTTTTATTGAGGTGTGGTTATGTATTTTTAATTGCAATAGTTTAATAAATAATTTCCAAGCATCTTCAAGGTCTTCAGCTTTATATATTAATTCCCAGGTTTCAGTTTTTAGTGAATTTTTTAGTTCGTTGTAGTCTATAACATGTCTATTCCCCGTTAAATTTTGAGTCGATGGTCGATTTTCCTTTGCATGGATGTTAAAAATTAAAGTGTAGTGATCAGTGATAGTGGATTGATGTATGATTGTGGAGTATTTTTTATTTGTTTTTGTCATTATGTGGTCAATGCAGGTTTGCGAGGGGATTGATTTATTAATTTTGTGATCCACTCTTGTTGGTTCCCTTACAGCGGCAGTCATCCCGTGGGAGAGGAGTAGTAATTGGTATTCCTGTGTTTGTGGATGTTGCCTTCCGGTATCCAATATGTTAATGTTGATGTCCCCTATGATGAACAAGTTCCTGATGTTTCTATCTATGAGAGCATCAATTTATGTTCGATGGTTATCTTCGTCACCGACATCAAAGACTGTTTTATCTTCCGTCCTGCAGAACTAGCTTGCCAATGGTCGTGCCGGTGGGGAGAGCTATCCTATTGTTAGTAGAATCACTTTGAATATTAACATATGTGAATGGTAGCAGAAGTCGGGCACGCTTGAGGAAGACAAGTTAATCAGATGCTTGAGTCGGGCCATGTCAAGAGTCAGAATAATAGAAGAGTATGTATGAGACAATGTATGAATGTGAATGAGACAAGTAATGTGTGCCAAAACCGAGTTGTTTTGCGGTCTGTCCTCCTGCCTGATGGTTAGTTAATTAACTAGGAAGGCGATACATTACGCTATACGCATCATGGCTTGGTCTATTTGCTTCTTGCCATTCCCATTGGTAGTGCATAGCGAGCGATATGCTGAAATAGGCCAAGCGCACTTATAGAGTGCTCTATCACAGGCATGAATCAGAGTTTAAATGGCAAGCTTTGTTGGGGCCCCTATAAAACCTGATTTTTACATGACATTTGTTTTCTTTACTTACTTACACTGATCAATCAAAGCTTTAAAATTGTTATTTTGTCATATTTTAAAAGGAAGTAAATAATTCAATTCATATTCTAAGTTATAATAAAAAAGTGGTAATTTTGTAAAAGTAACTATTTTCCAGGAATGCTCTGACGGCCCACCTGAGATTGCACTCGCCCAGTTCAGACACCATTCCGTGTCCACAATGTGAACAAGTATTTAAAGATGACTTTCAACTGAAACGACATAAGAGATTAGCACACACAGGTACCTATATTAATTTAACCACCTGAGTTACATAGTGCTTTATGTGCGTCCTCATAAAACTTGTTCTATCTCCTTTTGTATTACGGTCAGAAATAAAATATAAACTGATTTGGAAAGAGATAACACCAAGCTTTCTCTTTGCATTTAAAAGTTTACCATAGATCCTCCGAATAATTTTAAATAATTCTGTAAAACTGAAAACTTTCAAATATTTCACCCAGTCACATGGGCACCCGCAGGGTGGGGCAAGGGGGGGCACTTTCCCCCCCTGGATTGATTTAAAATAGTCAAATAATATTACTTTTATTTTAAATCACTTTGTGTTAGCATAGAGAAAGTGTGGAGAGACAGAGATTCCTTCGGAATTGTGCAAACTGAATCGTCAACAGTTTAAGGATATAATGTAATTTAATCCCGTTTCTGTTGTTCACAGCATAAATTTAGATAAAGGTAATATTCTTTCAATATCACCCTATTAAAGTGTATTATGTATGGAACTGGCAGAGAAAGGATCAAAGTAGACTGATGCTTTAGAAATGAGATCTCTAAGGCACAAGTGTGGTAAAACCACCACATATAACCATGTTAATCAAATAAGTAAGTTAAGTAAATAATGCACGGCCGATGTAAGAGTAATGAATAAGATTAGGAAAGGGACACTTAGATGGTTTGGGCATGTAGAGCGGATGAATGACGAATATGAGTATCGGGTACAGAAATAAGAACATAAACATATGTTCGGATAGCCAGGCGGCCTTAATGGCACTGGAAAGTAACCGATGCGACTCCAGACTGGTGATGGAATGCAGGACTATCCTTATATAACTGGCAACCATCAATAAAGTCACCCTGCTCTGGGTACCAGGACATAAAGGTATTGAGGGCAACGAGCGGGCTGACGAACTAGCAAGGAAAGGGGCGAAAGCACCACTTGTGGGATCTGAGCCGGCCGTAAGAGTAGCAGCTTGCCACACCAAACTACATATCAAGAGGTGGGTCAAATCCCAACACTGGAAGGAATGGAAGAAGGCACCCGGAATGAGGCAATCTAAAGTACTCATAAACGGACCGGACCCTAACCGAACCAGGCAACTACTCGATATGGACAGAAACTCACTGAGGGAACTGGTAGGACTATTAACGGGACACTGCCATCTCAGGAGACACATGCAACTGTTGGGAGTGGAAAACACCAACATCTGTAGGAAATGTGAAGAGGAAGAAGAGACTCTAATTCACCTATGGTGCCAATGTCCCGCTCTGCTGGGAATAAGGCTCAGATACCTGGGAAGACACAGTGTGGAACCAGAAGACATCGCCACATATCCAATGACAGCCCTGGTGAACTTCATAAAAGGGACCGGGTTACTGGCAAGGGAATGAGGTAAAATGAGAGATAGTAAAATGGGCCTCCGACTTTAAAAAAAAAAAAAAAAATGACGAAAGGTTTAAGGAGAATATATGATGCAAAAGCTAAGGATAGTAGTTGAAAAAGACGTGACATGATCAAGTGAATCAAATATTTGAGTCGGGTCATGTTTCGACTCTTGAGTCAGAATAAAAAGTATTTGCGAGATGATGTATGGATGTGAATGAAGCAAGGAGGTGTCAAAGCAGAGTAATGTAACGGTGGTCAATCCTCTCTGCATACCCCTGCGGAAATGACGCTATGGTTAGTTAATTAGTTATGTATATATACTAATTATTTTATTAATTTCAGGCGAGACTCACTCATGTCCCTCCTGCAGCAAGGTATTCTCACACGGCTCTCGGCTGCGACGCCACCTGCTGGTGCACCGCGGCGAGGAGCAACGCCGCCTGCAGTGCCAGTTCTGCAGTCGCCGCTTCAACCACTCACACCACCTCGTCAGCCACGAGCGCACGCACACTGGGGTCAAGCCGTATTTGTGCGCCAAGTGTGGCAAGGGTATGTGGATTTTATATTACCCTGCAGCAAGGTATTCTCGCGTACGGGGGTCAAGCTGTATCTGCGCGCTAAGTGCGGGAAGGATATGTTGATTTAATATTACCCTGCAGCAAGGCGTTCTCGCACACGTGGGTCAAGCCGTTTCTGTGTGGAAAGAGTTTGAGAATTTAATGATACCCTGCAGCAAGATGTTCTCGCACACGGGGGTCAAGCCGTATCTGTGCGCCAAGTGCGGGAGGATGAATTAAAAGAAAATCATTGACAAAAAACGTATTCATAACATGAAAAGCAGTTTGAAAAACAATCCTTTTTCTCCAACATTAACACTGCTCTTGTGTGCCAAGTTTGTTGTTAATATTTTACTATTTACCGGTTATGGTCGGTATTCTCCTGGGACATCCTCAACTCTTTCTTCTACCTACATTTGCATTATATATGATCAGAGATGTGCAAAATGGGTACCCAAAACCATTTGAAATGCAAAATGGAAATGGGTCAAAACTTTTCCATTTGAAAATGCAAAATGCAAAATGGTTTTTAGATAAGCATTTAAAATGCAAAATGCAAAATACCTATTTTCAAAATGCATTGAAAATGCAAAATGGTTTCTCAAGTCAAATAATCAAAATAATTATAGAATTTTTAAACAATTTTGTCATTTAATAATGGACATCAATGTAGAACAAACATATTACATGATGGTAAATCCAAAAACACCACGACTACAGATTATGAAACCACAAAAAATTTGCGCGGGACTAATGTTGCCAACGTAAAAACATAGAAACTGCTATCTAACATTTAATATTACAGCGTCATGGCCCCATGTTCAGTATTTGAATCAGTATTTTTTGTAATGGTATCACTCAATTGCCAGGGCTCCTACCAGGGAGCAACTTGACAAATGTAAATTATCTCTCATAGCGAGGTTGAGGACCGACTCATATTTGGGGCTTATGAAAAAAAGATCAGAGGAGATAGTAGGAAGAATGTTGCAAAAAAGCATTTAAAATGGAAAATGCATTGAGAAAAGCATTTAAAATGCAAAATGGAAAATACCCATTTTGCATTTTGCATTTCCATTTAAAATGGATTTATTTGAAATAAAGCACATCTCTGTATATGATCAATTTTATTATGCTTCTTCACATTCTGGCTCACCTGCATCCATCTTTTTCCTATATTATTGGTATAATAAATACCCCACAAGAGTTTCGATAGCCATTAGCCAGTGGAACTATGGCATCCAAATTTCATAAAACAAAGCTAAAGCTTTTGCTAGCAACCTTGTATTGTTCCCAGATAGTTCTCCCATCAGGGGGATGAGTGTGTATCTTTTATAAAAGGGGAAAGTAGAGAAATTCTTAAATCTTTGTTTGTTTCAGGATTTACGCAGTCGGTTCATTTAACTATCCACCTTCGTCAACATGAAAATGTTCTACCATTTTCCTGTGAACTATGCGACAAAACTTTTGCAAAGAAAACAAGTCTTGAACGCCACATAAAGACACACACAGGTATTAATTTAAAAAAAATCTTATTTACTTTTCACATTATATCATTGCACACAATATATTAAATCTTTTTAAAAGTAAGTAACTTAACCACCCAGGCCTCTGGCATATAGACAACTATATTTCTTAAGGACGCTGTCAGATGGTCGGAAAATTTGTCAGTATTTCCGTTTTGCAATAAAAGCTAAATTAATGGAATATTTCTGAATGTGTCCGAAAACTAAAACCTGTTTTTAAAAGATTATGAAATAAGATTTCAAATTTTGAATGCAAACATAAAAAAGTTTAACAAATGGCTCACCTTACGTTTTTTCGTCTAAACACTGGATTAAAATTACCGATAACGAAAATAATCACACATTTTACGAGGGTAACTTGAAAAGTTTCCGAACTCATTGACATAAAGTAACTGTAGGAAAAAAATTACTATCGCCGTCCAATCGAAGGCCTTGACTTATGTAAACTGTAAAAATTTCAAGCTCTTCTGATCATTACTTTGTCTATGGCACTCTTCCAAAGTTGTCTGCTGACATTATCTGTCAACAATGGAGAAAATTGAGTCTCTCGACCGCACTCTCGCACAGCAACCTCAAAGATGATTGAGGATGCTGTGAGAAAAATTGACGTAATTGAGGTTGTTGATATCAAGAGTTGCTCTCATGGGTGTAGACAGACGTCCACCCATGGTATCCTTCTCAGCAGACACTTAGAAGGATTCCTTGAGATTTAAGATATATTTGTTTAAGACGCTAACTTCCAAATCTCAATACAATTGGGATACATTCATCCATTTTAAGGCTAACTGGATGGCTTTATTATGAAATATTTTTGTGGGTTTCAGAAACGCATGTCCAGATGGGACTTGCTTGTGTTAGTTGAGACCAATAAAGTGCTGTATTTATATCTTAAAATTTATGTAATACATATTTATTTAATATCAACGGTATAAATATACCATAAACAATGATAACATGTCACAGTTAAAATATTTTAAAAAAAGAATTACAAATATATGTGGCATTTGATTGTGAAATGACATTAGAGAGTAAGTAGGTAAGTAAGTAAACAAGAGATACAAGTACATAAGTTAATATATTGTTATGTTACTATTTCTAGAGGTAAATCAATATTCATGCAGCATCTGTGACCTAACATTCGCCACTGCATCCAAACTACGGAAGCACATGACATTTAGAAATCACCATAACTCTCCAATTATCATTGAATTCAGTGAGACTGGGAACGAAAGCAATAATCCCCAATTAACTAAAGAAATAGAAGCTAATGGTTATACTGAAATTATTTCTGACACTATCGAAAAGCAACCTATTAACGGTTACGCTGAAATAATTTCTGATACCATCGAAAACAAACCTATTAACTGTTACACTGAAATTATTTCTGATACTATTGAGAAGAAACCTATTATCACCAAGAGAAAGATTAAAGATGAGGATTTAGATTCCAAGTAAGTTGCATTTTTAAATTTACGTCATAGTTTAACCTTTAGTGTGTCTGCTAAAATGCCGAGCAGCATTTCTGTGTGCTTCATGCCGGTCAATCCTGTCGAGATGGTATCTGGTACCTTTTTATTCCGCGACTGTTGTGAGCTATGAAGTCGTGGTAATGAACATTACGCGAAGCAAATACCCTAGAATATTAATAATACTTCCAACCACACTAAAATATTGGATGTATTCACTTGTATTGGCTGGCAACGCTGGCCACTTGAGGCGCTAGAATAGCATGTTTCATTCCTTCCCGACAATGGCGGCATATTATTGAATTTTTATAGTACTTGTGTAGACTTTTTTACTGTTAACCACTTAACCTCTCAGAAAAAGACTTTTATTTACTTTGTGTTCCTTTGCGAACTGTCAAAACGTGAAAATTTTTGTGTTATTCACGAGTTTTGTTAAAAGCTTCATAACTCACGTTTTGGGAAACGTAGCCTCATTCTAAAAAATATTTTGGAAAGATTATGAAATTCACTATCGTATTGTTTTGTTATACGTAAATATTTGCATTTCTAAATATACATTTTCTGAAAACGTCAAAAATATGTAAAAATCGCTGACCATTATTTCAAAGCTGTGAAAAATGTACTTTTTTCTGAGTATCATAAAGAAATAACACTTTATATATTGAAGAAATATAATTAAAAACTATTAGTAACCTCAAAATATTAACCGTCCAAACTAAAATATTTTTAATAAATTATTTAGAAACGCAATAAATTATGAACGAACAAGATGACAGATCCAATCGACTTAGATAATGCACCTCTACATTCCATAGATATTCTTGAATACAGACGCGTAGCGTTATTCATTATCGATACTCTGTTTTTTAAATCATGGCAATCCGTATACTAGTGATGGAAATAAATCGATTTTTGTAAAATCTCACGCGTTTACGTGAAAAGACGTACTAATGTCTTGACCGCTATTATCATATTTACGTCTTTTGACGTTCTAATGTTCCGAGTGGTTAATGCTTTTGAACGAGCTGTGTTCGTGGACGGAGCGTGTATTGTACCGCGACAACCTGAACACTGCTCGCGTCTTTTGACTTGTTTGCGTTATACAAGATAAACAAACGAACTGCGCTCGCCAGATTTTTTTATTGTTTTTATTTTTATTATAGTTAGTCTTCTTTTATTTTTTTGAATATGGTTAAGTTTTTTTACATTTTTTATTGCTTCTGTTTTGTTTTTTTTTTTAACTGGTCAATTTTAAATTATGTTAACTCTTTATAAAAAATAAAATAACCTGATGTTTTTAGTTTCATTTTTGTTAAAAAAAAACGAGTATTAAGTGGTTAATATGAGCAAAAAACAGTTATGTCGTATGCAGGCTACCTAATATATATATTTTTGAAATTTTTATTTCTATAATTTATTAACATAAGAAAATACTACACACAATCCATTAAAATGTATCAAAGAAAAAGAAATGTATGAAACATACTACCATCAGAATGTATGGGAAATGTCTGAAGTTGTAGGCATTACTTGTAACTAGTCTACACCATAGAGAATGTTTGCTTTGCGTTCGGTGTGTACAAAACTAATCAACAATATTTAATTGAGTTATGTTTTTGTATTAGGCGCCATCTATGTTCTGATTGCGGAATGAGTTTCAAACAGAAGCAGCACCTCAAGTCCCACATGCTCCGAGCACACTCCCAGGAGCGCCCCTTCCTCTGCACGCTCTGTCCCAGTAAGTTCAGCCATTCTGCAGACCTCAAGGTACACCTCAGGAGACATACAGGTTAGAAAATAACACTCAACATTGATTTTATAGCTTTCCAAACTATTCTAGTGTTTTAAAAGCCATCAGTACAAGCGATCCGAACTAGAGATGGTTGATACATAAAGTGGGTTCTCACCGCGGTTCCAGTTATCAGAGATTGATGTGGAACCAGTTCTTTGTCCAGTTACTTTTGAAGCTTGTTCCTCAAAAATAAAAATAAAACCGCGTGGGGGGGGGGGGGATCCAGAAAAAACCACAGGGTTATTAGAGGAAATGGTTCCATGTAACCGGGACAGGAATATGTTTGTTTTTTTTTTTATGTGACACCTCACAAGAGTGTCCCTGCCTGTGCAGTGTACAGACAGGGGAACTATGTCACCACCCGGTTGGGTGGCGTTGTGAGGCGGAATAAGGTAGGGGCTGTAGGAAGGGATTTGTTAATGCGGGCCTTGAAGAGGTTCGGATTATAGGAGGGAGGAAAAACAGATGCCGGTAGCTCGTTCCACAAACGAGCCGACTTACACAAAAACGAGTCGTAAAAACAGCCCGTTCTCATGAAGCCAACGTCAACCGTGAACGGGTGTTCATTTCGTGTCTGTCGAGTTTCGCGCACGTGCACCGGTGCATCAGGAATCCATGCTGCTAGCTCCTTGGAGCAGGCTCCATTGAAATACCTGTAGAACAGACACAGCATGCCTACATTGCGTCTATGCATTAGAGAAGGCAATCGGTCTGTTAACAACGGATTGTCAATCAGACGGATCGCTCTCCTTTGCACAGATTCAAGCAGGTTTATTAAGTATTTTGGGGCACCAGGCCAAATGTGGCTCCCAAATTCAATAGTTGGGCGGACTTGAGACTTGTACAGGGTCAGCAGCTGGTCACTGTTGAAGAATCTCCTAGCCCTGTACAAGACGCCCAACTTTTTGGAGGCCTGATTTACTCGGACTTCTATGGATCCCCGATACTTGAGCTGGAATCCCCGATACTTGTATCATTATTTCTAGTCCAAACTCTCGGTCGGTCTTTAGAGATGGCTTCTGTCCCTCCCGCAATATTAAACCCCATGGCCTTTCATAATATATAGGTATTATGTATTACCATTTTTTGCTGGTTTTAAGGGTATTATTGCATCTCTATCCGCATCTGTCTGTTTGTGCGTTTAGTTCTTCTAATTAACTTTTTTTTTCGCGGATACGGTTCACATATAGTTCCCATGAGCACTTAGGCCATAGGCCCATTGTGCTATCTCCCATTTTACCTCATTCCTTTAACAACAACCCAGTCCCTTTAATAAAGTTCACCCTGGTTCTCATTGGTAATGTGGCCAAGTCTTCTGGTTCCACAATGTGTCTTCCCAGGTAGTTCTTCTAAACTACACAAAGGATTTTGATAATTTATTCCTCAAGGTTTGTATAGAAAATAATATTTCAATAGAAAACAAAGAGTTAACCACTCAGAACATTAGAACGTCAAAAGACGTAAATATGATAATAGCGGTCAAGACATTAGAACGTCTTTTCACGTAAACGCGCGAGATTTTACAAAAATCGATTTATTTCCATCACTAGTATACGGATTGCCATGATTTAAAAAACAGAGTATCGATAATGAATAACGCTACGCGTCTGTATTCAAGAATATCTATGGAATGTAGAGGTGCATTATCTAAGTCGATTGGATCTGTCATCTTGTTCGTTCATAATTTATTGCGTTTCTAAATAATTTATTAAAAATATTTTAGTTTGGACGGTTAATATTTTGAGGTGACTAATAGTTTTTAATTATATTTCTTCAATATATAAAGTGTTATTTCTTTATGATACTCAGAAAAAAGTACATTTTTCACAGCTTTGAAATAATGGTCAGCGATTTTTACATATTTTTGATGTTTTCAGAAAATGTATATTTAGAAACGCAAATATTTACGTATAACAATACAATACGATAGTGAATTTCATAATCTTTCCAAAACATCTTTTAGAATGAGGCTACGTTTCCCAAAACGTGAGTTATGAAGCTTTTAACAAAACTCGTAAATATCACAAAAATTTTCACGTTTTGACAGATCGCAAAGGAACACAAAGTAAATAATAGTCTTTGTCCGAGAGGTTAAATTAAACAACTTTGTGTCTACTATTATTGAAGTAAGGTCCGGCATACCTCAAGGAGCACATCTAGCACCGCTTCTTTTTAACTTGTTTATGAACGACATTATTAGTATTTTTTCTCATACACGCTTTTGGCTTTTTGCGGACGACAATAAGATTCTAAAGATAATAAAAAATCACGATGACTGCCTTCTTTTCCAATCGAATATCGACTCTTTCAATGATTGGTGTAAAATTAATTGTTTGAAACTAAATGTCGATAAATGCAAAATTATGTCCTTCTATAGATCAAAAAAACCGATTGTCTTCGAATACAAACTTAATAATATTTGCTTAACAACTGTTACATCTATTAAAGACCTTGGTGTCTCTCTTGATAGCAAGCTTTCTTTTCGGGATCACATAACTGCAATCGTTAATAAATCCCTCAAACTACTTGGTTTCATCACTAGAATCACTTCGGACTTCAAAAACGTAAATACCCTTAGAACTCTTTACTGCTCCTTGGTTCGCCCCCATCTTGAATATGCTTGTGTTATTTGGTCTCCTTTTCATTCTGTCCACATTCGACGCATTGAATCTGTTCAACATCGGTTCTTAAGAGGGATTGCTAGGAGGCTAGGATTAGAAAAAGGCAAATACTCATATGATGAAATTGAACTAACTCTAAACCTCTCTCCTTTGGAAGTCCGTCGGGAAAGAAATGACCTCATTTGCTTCTTCAAAATTATAAATGGTATTATTGATTCACCTACTCTACTGCAACTCATTCCCTTCAATATCCCCTCGCAAAGAATCAGAAATAATTAACTGCTCTTCCTCAACCATCATTCGACAAATTATGGATATTATTCACCATTTTCCAGAATGTGTAGACTGGTCAACTCAAGTCAAAACCTTAACTTTTTTGGGATAAGTCTAAATGATTTTTGCCAGTCGCTAAACAAGTGACGGAATATTATGAGTGTCCTGTGGTCCTGACCCACGGCGTATTCTTGACTTAATTCAACTTGTCACTTTATTTTCTTATATTATATCTACCATATGCATAGACTAAATACAACTAGACTAGGTGTAACCAGTGAAAAATAACACCAACTCAATTTTGTTTTGGTTCACGTGCACATTTATGAAAAGGCGCACGCATTGTGTCGCAGTGCGAAATGGGCACTGTGCATTGCGTTTTACCTTTTGTTGGTCTAGAGTTAAGCTATTTTGCTTGTCAGCTATGCTGGGCAAGTTCATTTTTTCAATCACAAAAATAACCCAGTTCCAAATATTTTAGATTGTACCTATCACGGACTTTATTTTAGAAAATGTAATCAGCTATCTGAATACAAAAATATATCAGTACCTTACAGATCGATTGAGGGCAGCGTATTAACAAATGTGAAAAATTCAACGAGATTAGATTTATTTCCGGCAAATTTGTGACGTCACATGCATAACACACCTCCAAGTGATTCGACCAATAGGGTGATTCAAGTTAATTATTATCACGTGGTGAGAATACGAAAATCACGCAACCAACGCGTGATACTTATGGATGTATTAGTCGTCTAGCGTTGACACGCATTGAGAGGCGCGACAACTCATGTGTATGTGTGATTTATTTGGTCCGTGCATTTTGCTAATCAGGGTTGTATTAAGTCGTCATTGCCTTTCGGGCTTCGCCTTTTCGATTTTTTGCAGAAGAATTGATAGAAATAAAATTGCGTCATTTAATAACTTCATTTATTTTTTGTGTATTTTCGCTTAGGTTTCCACATAAACCGGAAAAAACGGAGAAATGGTTAGAAGCAATCCGCATTCAATTATGTGACAATAACTGGGTACCATCAGCAGGAAACCGCGTTTGCTCTAATAATTTTCACGCCAAACATATTTATTCAACTGCAAGCGGCTTCCGATGTGTAGACTGAAAAGCTTTGCCTGTTATTCCGGTAATTATTTGGTTTGATTTTCGTGTGAAAACTTAAGCAAGTTTATTATGTATTGATTGGTTTTAATTTTTAAGTTTTTTTTTAAAACAGGTTTTAATTGATAATGTCGTTGTTTATTGGACAGTTGCTGTCCACCATGGCCACAGGTCCTGCGAAAAGAGATACCGTCATTGTTTCTTCTCGAACAGGACTGGTTCTGGATCCTGCTGAAACTTCTTCTGTAATCGACAAGCCGGTTGTTCCTCTACCAGAATTGCAACAACCGATGTGCGTGAATGCCGTAAATAACACGTAAAATTCTATTTAACGGGCGTAAATAAATAAATAAGTATGTATTGTAATCATGTAACCTCCACCCCCTCCCCCCTTACCACTCTCCCATACGATCCCTAAAGCTCTGTCCTCATCATTGCTGCTTATTCATTTGCGAACCGGAACGCGAGCCGAACTACGAATTATGGGAAAGGAACGAAGCAATCTTATATTTCTTAATAAGTCGTGGTTCAGCTCGCTTGTGAACACGCAACATTACTCTCTCTTTATGTTAATCTTACATTATGTTTAATGAAAAGTCGTTTAGTACTTAGGTTAGTTTTCAATAATGCTATCTTGAAGAAGGTTGATAAACTAGTTGACACAATGTCTCAATTCTAACAAAGTGGTTGAAGACAAAATAACTTTTAATTGAATGATAGTAGTATGATTATTTAATGCTACATAGTGTTATTCTAGTCTCTATAATTTTTATGTTACTGTTAAACGTTTTACTAATATTATTTTGTATTCATCAGCTTTAATTATTTTGTATAATTTTCGATAGCTTACTAGATATATTCTGTATTAAAATGCATGCAAAAGCCCGACTGGGAATAAAACCAAAGAAAATAAAATGATGTCAAGTCACAAAGTGATTGCTTTCTTCAATATTTATATACCATTCTATATAAATACAAAAATAAAAATAAAATAAAATTAAAATTAATGTAAATTAAAAAAAAAACCTATGCACAGTAATAAAAATAAAAACGTTTTTGGTTCTATAGGACCTGTATAAAATTCAAAAACACAAATAAAATAAATTAAAATCATTTTGTGTTTTTTATCAATTCTTTTCCTGATTCAGCCCTTATTCAGCACATAAAATTTGCTGTAAGTGTTGGTTTCTTTTTGGTTTTATGTCAATATTACAACACCTCTGACAACAAATTCTCCGTGGTTTCGCTTACGAGTTTGAACGGTTGTACAAAGAGTTTAAACAGAGTTGGGTTGTTAAGTTCATCTCCATATTTGTGACGTACGCGCTATGTGGGGTCATTTTTAAAATGGATTTAATATAGACAGGGCCAATCTAGTATAATACATCAATGACCATATGTCTTTGCTTTCATGTACCTTTGTCTACTCCTGTATTTTTCATTTTACTTTATTCGTGTTATTATTTTGTAATTTGGACGATGTCCGTTAATAAATAAATAAATATATAAAACAAGCATATTATATTTAAAGAAAGTAGAGAAAAGTCGAGTAACGCCGGGTACACGTCAGTAAGTTTGATATAAGTAAATTTGTATTTACAACTATACCTTTGTCAAGATTCAATCGATTGCTGTTATAATAATATAGTATTTTCACTGTTTTTTTATTCTCAAAAAAAATTATTATAATGAAGGTATTTTTATGTTGAGGAATAAATTTTCTATGATGATTTAAAAGTGCCTTTTTCTATTTCCCACCAAAATAACATGTTTGTTTTTATTTGAGAATTCGGCTGCATTGACGTCACGCCGGGCAACGTTGGTGACAGCCGTCTTACCAGCCAGTGGCGTTTTCTATGTCATAATGACGTTGTAGCCAGTTGGAACCGTTTCCGAATGTGCGGCTTATCAAATCAATAATTTTGAATGAAAATATTAAAATTACACATTTTTTTGATGTTAAAAAAATAAATAATAATTCTTTTCAGTTTGCCTCAAATATTCACACTGGATGCCATTAACCACGTAATGCTTTTGAACGAGTGGTGTTCGCGGACGGCGCGTGTATCGTACCGCGACAACCCGAACACTGCTCGCGTCTTTTGACTTGTTTGCGTTACACAAGATAAACAAACGAACTGCGCTTGCCAGATTTTTTTATTGTTTTTATTTTTTATTAGAGTTAGTCTTGTTTTATTTTTTTTAATATCATTAAGTTTTTTTACATTTTTTATTACTTCTGTTTTGTTTTTTTTTTTGAACTGGTCAATTTTAAATTATGTTAACTCTTTATAAAAAAATAAAATAACCTCATGTTTTAGATTCATTTTTGTTAAAAAAAAAAACGAGTATTAGGTGGTTAATTAAATCCTAAAAATAGCCAAAATGAATAATTCATATTTCTTGTTTTATTTGTTTTAATAATTTTATTTTAGTGATTTGTACATTAAAGTTTACAAATGACTAATTAATTTTTACATATTAATCTTTTATGTTTTTTTCTTGTTTTATGTGGTTTCTACACAACATCTTGAATTTTTCAATTGGGGCAGTCTTTAGGTTTTCCGGCAGCGCGTTATAGTATTTCATCCCTTTATAGAATATACTGTTCTGTGTATTCGCCTTGTCCTTTTTTGGTAGCCTGATTTCATTGCACGTCCTAGTTTTATGTTTGTGTATGTCCTTGTTGTATGCAATTTTATTTGAAAAATATTTGGGTAGCAGGTTGTTTACTATTTTGTGTACAAATATCATCGTGTTCAAGGTCAACATCTGTTTCACCGTTAGCCAATTTAGTTCATTTAACATTTTATTTACTTTTGAATATCTATTTCGTCTGAGTATTATTCTCATTGCCCTATTTTGGAGAATTTGAAATTTATTTTGTTCTCGGTCGTTACACAGAAAAAGGATAGTTGGGCAGTAATTAAAATGTGGAGCAATAATTTCGCGTCACTATTGTAACAATCGGCTTAACTTTAAAAATATTTCTTATTTTTTATTATATGGACGATATAAAAGTGAAGGTACAGTTTTCTTACAAATTCTAGAGTATTTAAACTCTTGTACTCTACGATTGGAGTAAAAAATTAAATAAAAATTAGTATTTTCAACAACATTTTTCGCATTTGATATTAAAATTTAATTATTTAGAAATAGTAATATTTATTTCAAAAGCGTACACCGGAAAGATAATTTTATCTTCTTTCTAAAACAGTATTTGTTTTAAAAGAAAATTTAAAAAAAAGTTGTGTATGGAGATTTCAAATACACAGAAAACATTACAAACTGAACAAAAGTCTGGAAAGTACTGAACTGTTAAGTTTTTTATTTTATTTTTTATTTTTTTATTATAGCTACTATTTAAACATTGTACATACAAAATATAATGTTATATATTTTGTATAGTAAGTTGTATTTCTTAGTCCTCCTCACTAGAGTAACCTGTGCTGAGGGGTGGACTAATTTTTTTATTTTTTTATTTATTCACATTTAAACCCGCTAAACTACTTATGTAGTTTGTCAGCTTTGTTATTCATTTCCATTTTATTACTTTTCTATGTCCTTTTTAATGGTTTGTTCAGAGTTTTTTCAATAATCTCTTTCAGCCAGATTTTTATTCTTAATTTGTAATCTATAAAATTTTCTATTTGCTTCATATCAGGGGGAAGAATATTGTGGAGTTTCATCCCAAAATAAATATAATTTCTTTGCCCGAATGTGGTTTTATGACCCGGAATATTTTTTATGTCATTGTGATTTGACCTTGTTTGATGAATATGCGGTATTGTATAGGATTCAGTATTTTTGAATAGTTTCAATAATATATTTGTTGTACATTTGGTACATCAAAACTATTGAAAATTTCAATCGAACGCGTTCTTCAGTATGGTCTTTATAATTCCTTTTTGAATTGTGTTCAGGTTATGTACGAGGCATATCCAGAAAGTAAGTGTACTGAGGCTCTCACGACCGAATGAATTTTATTTTCGATATGTTGGCTACACTTCCGTGTAGCCTGACTCTTCCCCTCCGCAACGAGACCTGTTCAAGGTCAGTACGTTGAGAAGTGTCAACGCGACAACAAGTTTCGTGAAAAAAGTCAATCCAACCTCCCGCCAAATGCGAAATACGCGGCGTCATCCGTTATCTCGTTTGGAAGGAAAAACTTCCTTTTAAGGTTTATAATGAGATTAAAACTGCATATGGTGATAAAGCTATGAATTGTACGAGTGTGTACAAGTGGTATCGCGAGTTTAAAAACGGTTCTCACCTCTTCACCCTCCACCAAAAAGTTCAAAACCACCATTTCAGCCAAGAAAATCGTGGCATCCGTGTTTTGGGACTGTCAAGGCATAATTTTGATTGAATATCTGCCTCAAGGGGAGACCATCAACTCTGCAAGATACTGTGAGACCCTAAAAAAATTGCGGAAGGCGATTCATAATAAGAGGAGAGGCATGCTGACAAAGGGAGTCAGCCTGCTGCACGACAATACCAGACCACACACGGCCAACGCCACGAAGGAACTGCTTGCTTCGTTTAAATGGGATACCCTGAACCACCCTGCGCATTCCCTTAACCTAGCACCTTCAGATTATTATCTCTTTACCTCCCTGAAGGTTTGAAAATTAAAGGAGGAGGTGGAAAAGTGGACGAAGGTGTTGGCGGGAAACTACTTCGAGGAAGGCATCAAAAAGTTGATCCCCCGCTTCACAACTTGCATTGAGAGGAATGGCGACTATGTCGAAAAATAGCTTACATATGTACTACGGTAATCATGTGATTTTTTTGTTTCATCAAAAAGATTTGTAACCTACAAAAATTCAGTACACTTACTTTCTGGATACGCCTCGTATATACTTAGATACAGCAAATCCCCATCCTATAATTCCATATTCAATACAAGAATGACATAAGGCGTAATAGATTTTTTTCATGTCCTTTTTATTTACCACATTTCTTAGATTTTTAAAGAAATATATCAGTTTTGTAAGTTTTTCCGTGATACCTTTGATATAAAGGTCCCATCTAAGATTTTCATCAATTACTACCCCGAGATATTTTATCTTTTGTGATTCTTCTATAGTTGGGCATTGACATTGTACATTATTATTACATAGTTATTAAATACATATTTATGCCGTTTCTTTTATTTAACTTTGATGAATTTTTAATAAATTTAAACCATTGTTTTTTCTTTTCACTTAGGAGAAAACCCGTATTCTTGCAAATTCTGCGACAAAGCATTCCCAGCCTCTACAGCTCTGAAGGTGCATCTCAGATCCCACACTCTGGAGAAACCATTCTCTTGTTACGTCTGCAACAAATCTTTTTCAACTTCTTCGTCCCTCTCCACTCATATGAAAACTCATCCACAAGAACAGGCTGTGAAAATGAATGAAGTTTTGGCACAACCTAAAGAGTTAATTGAGAATTTAATGAAAGAGTTACCACCCAAAGAATATAAACCAAAGAAAATTGATTTGAGTAACATTGCTAATCTCAATTTAAGAAATTTGTTATGTTTGGATAATAATGTTAGTATTTTAAAGAGTCAGGTGGTACAATCTAGTGTTATTGATGCAAATCAAGTTTCCAATTCTTAAAATAGTACAAATATTTATTAACCTCTCGTGTGCCAAGAAATTGACCGTGGATTTCTGACGTCTGTACCTGTCATGCGATATCGAATCCACCGTGGCTTTGCTAGTAGCACACCGCCCTTCGATTTTGTGATATTTTGAACCTTAAAAAATGCTCCCGGCATGCTAAAATATTTTGATGGCTTTGTAAAGAAATAATGTATCTTAGTATTATACGAGCTTGTCATTTTGTCACTTGCAAACATTGATTTTTTATCTGTGAAAAAGCGCATCGCAAATTCCATGTCAAATAACATCATTTTCATTTTAAAAGTCATAGTATTGTATTAATTTACAGAAAAGCCTCATATTATGATTTACTTTTATTATGAAACACACAATTTTAGCTGGAAAATATAATAAAACTCGAGAATATTTTATATCTTTTTTTATACCTTATTTATACATTTCTCTGAATATAAGTAGCTATCCTGGAAAAACTACATAGGATAGATATATACGATTTTTATAAATATCTGAACACATTATCTGGTAAGATGGAACAAATTGCAAAACCATAATTTTATCAGTTTTTACGAAAATAGCGTCAGCTGGCATACGGCGGCAATTGGCATTTTACCCCTGGTCAACTAAAGAGTGCTAGGTCACGGGAGGATGGCGTTCCAAGGGTTTACAAAGAGACCGTTTGTATAGTTTCCTCAAGTCATTGTGCCATCTTCCATATTTCATCAGATTCCTTTGACAGAAGACATGAGTTTAATGCTGACTTAATCATTAAAATAATATGTTTGTTCTATACACGCATGTACATTGCACATCACCAAGAGTGTAGTGTGATGCCTTGCTAACCAGAGATTGCTTTATTTCAAATAAATCCATTTCAAATGGAAATGCAAAATGCAAAATGGGTATTTTCCATTTTGCATTTTAAATTCTTTTCTAAAAACCATTTTGCATTTTGCATATTAAATTCTTTTCTCAATGCATTTTCCATTTTAAATGCTTTTTTGCAACATTCTTCCTACTATCTCCGCTCATCTTTTTTTCATAAGCCCCAAATATCAGTCGGTCCTCAACCTCGCTATGAGAGATAATTTACATTTGTCAAGTTGCTCCCTGGTAGGAGCCCTGGCAATTGAGTGATACCATTACAAAAAATACTGAACATGGGGCCATGACGCTTTAGTATTAAATGTTAGATAGCAGTTTCTATGTTTTTACGTTGGCAACATTAGTCCCGCGCAAATTTGTTGTGGTTTCATAATCTGTAGTCGTGGTGTTTTTGGATTTACCATAATGTAATATGTTTGTTCTACATTGATGTCCATTAAATGACAAAATTGTTTAAAAATTCTATAATTATTTTAATTGTTTGACCTGAGAAACCATTTTGCATTTTCAATGCATTTTGAAAATAGGTATTTTGCATTTTGAATTTGAAATGCTTTTCTAAAAACCATTTTGCATTTTGCATTTTCAAATGGAAAAGTTTTGACCCATTTCCATTTTGCATTTCAAATGGTTTTGGGGACCCTTTTTGCACATCTCTGTTGCTAACCATGTAGATAAGTGATGCGTAACTGGGGGCTAAATAAAATAAATAGAAATCAATAGCTATAATTTTTTCCCAGGACAAACATTCCCGGGTTACGAATAACCTGACAATATTTTAAAATCTCCTACTACCATCACAGTAAGTGGAAAATGTGGCTTATGTCGCGATGGAGGACTTAGCTAGCCGAGGAATTGAGCACACGTCTCCTGAATTGGACCCAGACGCGATGCCAACTGATCGGTCGTTAATGTTTGACTCCCGACAACGGCCCCTTCGTCTCTCGGTATAGATGACCTAAAAAACCTGGAATCGAGGCAACTCGGTCTTAGTGTCATTAAAATGTTCAAATTAACCCGAGAATGATTAACATATGTGCGACCTCTCCTGGAATATGCTTTCCAAATATGGAATCTAGTTGCACGTGAGGTTTTAATTGAATAGCCTTAAAATGTGTACCCTTCACCCCCCTTTGCCCCTGTCCCCTTTCCTGCTGACCCGGGCCAAACGACAAGGAACATTATTATCGTTGCATCTTCGTCACCGCAATGAATTGTCATGTCATTTTGTGAATACCTTCATATGTTAAACTCGGCTGTGATTATTTGGAATATCACATCATCGTCATCGTCTGTTTTTATGTTATGTGAACAAGTGTCAAAAGGAATTGCCTTAATTATATGCAAACTGATCTGTGCAAAAGGAACCAGCGGCTACGGAGGACTAGACCTAGGGGTAAGTCTTTGGCCTTTCCCAATCTTTTCCTCTCCTGTAAACAGCATAAGGTAAATTTAATTCGTTTTGTTACTTTGTTAAGTCTTTACCGCACTTCCCAATCTCCGCACAATTGCGAACGAAAGATTTGCGCACCACCAGAGTCCATATTTTGCGAGAGATATAAATCTACTAGAGTACAGAGACGATTTACAAAAATACCAAGAGCTTAAAAAGACTGGCAATAGGAAGACAGACTCAAGGAACTAAGAATGCCAATCCTAAAAGAAAGGAGTGACTTGATTGTGATACCGGAAAGTCTGAATTCTTGACTAATTTTGAAAATGACAAAATTAAAATAATTTTCTTTTAAATATGATATCTACTGTAGGTAGGAACTTATCACTTGTCTGATCACTTTTGTTCTTCACACAATCAGTTCCAATTTTGAAAATGACACTTAAATTCAAAGCAAATTTGAGTTCATTGAAACAGAGTTACACAGACACCCGAAATGATTATTTTTGATGATTCAATGTAATGTTTAATACAAACTGTAGTTTATTATTTTTGCTATGATATAAGTCCCAGTTGTTTTTTCAAGTATCCTTCAAATATGTTACCCCCTGGGTAACTATAAATTAACTTTGCAGCATGAAAATAGACGGTGAAATAGTTAGCTATGCTGATGACACAGTTTTACTCTTCAAACCTAAGGATTGGAATAATGTATATAACAGCGAATTTGGGAATCTCGCAAATGAAAACATGGCTAGACTCAAACATACTTACACTTAACATATCAAAGACAAAATTCACAACATACAGTATAAATAGTACGGGACAGCCAAAAAACAACACAAACACCATAAAAATACACGAATGTTTAAACACCAACATCTGCGATTGCCCTCCTCTAGAAAAAACAAAACAAATAAAGTATCTAGGAATCGTAATTGACCATAACCTTAGATGGATACTTCACATCAAACAAATCACAAATAAACTTCTCCAAACAATACACATTTTCCTAAACATAAGAAACATATATAAAATAAAACAATTGAAAACAATATATTTTGCACTTTGCCAATCAATAATAGAATATGGAATTATTGCTTGGGGAGGAGCAACAAACTCGGCTATCAATTACATAGAAACCGCACAGAAAACCATCTTAAAGGTAATACTAAAAAAACATAGACTGACTGATACAGACCAAATATTCAACAGCTGTGACGTACTAGATATACGCCAATTATACGTTAAAACACTACTAAACTACATTTTTGACAAAAAAAATAAATTTCAGCATACACAAAATAACACTAACAGACCAGTTAGACAAGCGTACAAAGAAAACATAAAAACTCCGACAGTAAATTCAAGCTTTGGACAAAGACACTACCAATACCATGCTATAAAAGCTTTCAACAGTGTAAAATTTGAAATTAAAATTGAGGAAAATAAAAATAAATTCACACACAAAATTACAAAATGGATTAAAGAACAAAAAAGACAATATTACCAAAATGTCATAGCATAAAATAAAAACAAAACCTACACGTAACACACAAAACCAATATAAACACACATCACTCACAAACACACAAGATTATTTTCAATGTATTATTTTTTAATTTATTTAATTTATTAATGTATTTTTAATTTTAAATGTATTATTTTCTCTTTAAATGTATTATGTAGATTATATTATCATATTATAAAATGAAGGCCTCAGCACGGGCAAGCCACCCAGTGGGGCCTACATTACTGGAAAACTTAAAATGTAAAAAATATTGTACCAAATAAAATAAAATAAATGTTACTTAAAATCAGTCAAGTAAATACAACCGTCAAATGATAATAGTAATAAGTCTAAATGAGCCGTAGTACTAGTCAGTGAAACACATGGAAAGGTATTGCTATAAGTCCTAGCTAGTTAGGATTACGAAAGAATCCATAAAATCAATAAAATAACAGAAATTCAAATGCCACATCATCAAATGGCCGCTCAGCGCCATTTTGTTTTTTGGCATTTGAAAGGTCACCGTTAAACGCTGATTCTAGGTGCGTTTCAGCTTTCTATCAAATTGTAATAAGTTGACAATCTTAACAACATGATAGTTGTCCTCTTCTGCTGATCACAATTTGTTCAAAAGCAGAAATGGAGTTACAATTGGCAATTAACGGGGGCCTTTCAACTGTCAAAAAAACAAAATGCCACTGACATCTGATGACAATTTTATATTTGAATTTCTGTGAAACAACACATCCTTAGAGATGTGATGGTGCGCAAGTCATAGGTTTGAACAGCTGCTTTGGAATGCTTGCAAACACTTGTTTTGCTTAACTAACTAAACATCACGCCGTTTCGATGCACTTGTCTTGGCACACACTCGTCTCATACATACTCTTCTGACTCTTGACATGGCTCAACTTGAGTATCTGATTCACTTGATTGTGCCATGTCTTCCTCGGGCGTCCCCGAATTTTTCTACCATTCACATTTGCCTCATGTATTCTCCTTACACTCCTTTCTTCGCTCATTTGCTCTACATGCCCAAACCATTTGAGCGTCCCTTTTATAATCTTACTCATTACGCTTACATCAGCCTTGCACTCTTTGCGGATCTCCACATTTCTCACACGGTCATACATGGTTTTACCACACACACACACATGCCTCAGGGATCTCATTTCTACAGCATTCAGTCGACTTTCATGCTTCCTCTACCAATTCTATGCCTCATTGCCATACATTAGGGTTTTGTAACTGATAACAACAAACCTTGTGTTATTTACCTGGACTGCTGTACATCATACAATCTTCTAAATATGTTTGAAAACTTCCAGCAATGATATTATATCTCCTTGAATTAGAGTTCCTACAATTAATTTTCTTCCAATGCTAACTCCGTTGTGATGATTTTGCGGCTCAGTGGACACTTTGTGTTCTTTCCAATAATAAAAAACATCAAATAATTGAAAAACATTTTTTTTTTCATTGATTCTTACAATTACTGCGCGATTACAATTATTTGAAGTTTTTGTGTTAAGATTGAGTACATTATTAGATATGATAGATAGAGTCTTCTAAAATAGTATATTTAAAGAGTTTCTCAATCAAGAGCGGAGAGTGGAGGCTAGAATTGGACGGTTGCAAGATTAGGGCCTGTGCGTCTGTTCGTGCTGTTCGTTCCCCAAGTGCGAGGAGGCTTGGCAGCATTCATCAGCATTAATTTACCTGGAAAGCATCAGTTTTAATGTATTTTACGATAACTTCATAAAGGAAACCACGTGGTTATTCTCTCGTGACCAAAAACGTATGATTGTACGAGAATATTTTTCCTTTTCAAGGACACGCAGTCCAAAGCTGTAAAACATGCCCCAAGGAACTGATGCCCTTACCGCAGTAGCTTTGTGCGTGCATGTAGCACGCACAGCCGCACGGCCACACCATTATACCACCCAAAGTTATTCAGTGAATGAACCATGACAAATTTGCATTTAATGCAAAAAAATCCACTCATTCCAGTTTTGGATCATCTCTACATGAAAATAACCAGGCAGAAATATTTAATTATTTTAGTTGCACTTGATTTCATACAGTTTCCTTTAATATGATATTATTATTATCTCCGTTTGAAATACCCCTATCGCGTATTAACAATAAATCGCCAACCATTCTGAATAATATTGAGCTGTTGAAAGTTGAACAAGAATCAATCAGTAAAACAAATGATTATGCTGCCTTACAGGAACCTTCCAGTGGCTTCCCAGAGACGCCCCTGAGAACTAAGACAGATCATCAGAAGTCAGAAGCATCTCTGCAAGGCGAGGGTTTCTCTGATACTTCAACAATTTCATTTCAATAATGCTGAATAAGAGACTTACTAACGAATCGGCTGAGGCAGGTACTTCTTCCAGAAGGCACACTGCTCTAACCGCGGCCCATGGCCCGTGGAGCTAGAGTCAACATCCAGTGTGAGGAATTCTCGCCCGTAGGTGGTGTGCACCGGCCAGTGTGTTTTGGTCCTGGTGCCATCCGAAGACAAACTGGGGTTGCTGCAAAGGGAAAATTGAAAAACAATGTGTAACAAGATTTTTTTGTTTTGCATGGGGTGACCTCTGTATCTATTCTCTTTCTCAATCATGGACATTTTCCAAATGAAAAAGAGAGGCATTCATCACCCATGTAAGAGAAATGTCATTTAGCTGAAAATAACTCTCGGTTTTGGGAGAGTGAAAGTTCCAAAGATTCAGCGAAACTAGAAGCATTTAGGGAATGATTCGTTTCATTACAATTCCTGTATTGTGGATTTAGCGGCGTTTATCGAATGCTACATCCAATTGGTTGCCTTGGTACAACTTATTGTTTTGATTAATCCATTGGAGTTCAGAAATCTCCAATAGATATGAGGAGTTGGGCTGAAGACTTGCAAAGAACTCAGTTTCAGATGGGTAAGGAATGGTCAAGAGTCTTCAATTCTGGAGATATTTGAGGGAGGTCTATATCCGAAATTGGATGCCGTAAGGCTCATTAAGAAGAAAGGGGAGCTACTTAAGGTTAAACGCAACGCTCGTTGTATTCTACGTGTTCACAGATGGCGTTAATTAATTAATTTTGTCTAAATACGCTTTTGCAAGGTATTGCTTTAGAATATTAAGACAAATCATTTGTTTGCGCCCGTATATACGCAATATGAATATGAATCAATAGTTTTGTTCGTTTAAATACTTAATTCTTTCGAGAAAGGCACACAAATACAATATTTTACCGATGATTCAATCCAATATTGTATTTGTATGCCTTTCTCGATAGAATTGAGTTTTTATATGGACAAAACTATTTATTCATATTCATATTGCGTATATGAGGGCGCAAACAAATAATTTTTTTTTTTTTTTTAAAAAGAAAGATAAACATTCCCAGGTTACGAATAACCCAACAATGTTTGAAAATCTCCTACTACCACCACAGAAAGCCGAAAATGTTGCTTGTGTTGTGATGGAGGACTTAGCCAGCCGAGGAATCGAACACGCGACGCTCGGGTGAGACCCAAGCGCTATGCCCACTCAACCACTGACCGGTCGTAATTTGGTAATTTGTCTTAATACTGTAAAGCAATACCTTGCAAAAGCGTATTTAAACAAAATTGATTAATTAACGCCATCTGTGAACACGTAGAATACAACGAGCGTTGCGTTTAACCTTAAACCTTCTGGAGGGAGGTGTCAAATGAACACTTAGTGTAAAGCGAAGATCAAATATTATCTAGACCCAGTGGAGTTGTTGTAGGCAAGATGGCTGGTGTATGACCAGCCAGTTCTGTCAAGCTCTCACTCATCCATAGCTGGCCGTTCTGTCTGTGCCTTTGCAATAAGAAAAATATTTGTTTAAGAATATAAATTAAACTTACCCGGTCTTTGCGAAATTAGCCCAGTAGCGCATGATCCTTCTGCTTAGTTGCGCTTCTTGCGGAGCGTAATTTTTCCAGGGGTTCAGTGGCTCTCCAAACACGAAGCTGATCTCGTCTCCATGGAGTACTCCCGCCCAGGATGGCCAGGGGCTGACTGTGCTGTCATGTGTGTAGTAATACATAAACACATTGTTTCCAGCCTCTGCATAACGATTGGCAAACTCGTTCACATTACAAGTGAATTGGTAGTCTCCGACCATCTTATCCAATGCATCTCTGATCTTTATGGGGTCGTCAGGATTCAACCAGTCAGTATATTCAAACACAATAGCTTTACGCGTTTCATTGTTCACGTACGGGTACAACTTTTCAACTGCTTGCAAGAACTCTTCTCTATTGATGCACACATTTTCCTGTAACTTGAAAAGATCAGTCAGGTAATAGATGAGGAAATAGAAACCTTCTTCCAGGTTAGAGCCCATCAGGATGTTAGTCTTCTTGAAGTTCTTCACGGCAAGGGAACGCGTTGGACTTTCAACAAGGAAGTTACCGTCTATTATTGGTACAAATGGAAACTCACAAATACCAGAAATTCCCCCCCATTCATTGTTCACCAGTTTGAATGCGTCTTTGGTTCTGAGGCACTCAATCGCAGCGGACAGATTGGGCCTATCATGAGGACATCCAACGTCCTTAGCCAGTCGTAAACCTCTCAGTAGGCTTTCATCTCGAGATATGATTCCCCAAGGAACAGTAGCTGATCCGGACTGCATGATTGCTTGAGAAAACAAATTTCTCGACAGGGGTGAAAGCAAGTGAAAAGATATGGCAGCTGCTCCAGCTGATTCTCCAAATAGAGTTATGTTGTTCGGGTTTCCTCCAAAGGCGCGAATATTGTCACGGAACCAATTCATTGCCATCAGTTGGTCGAACATGCCTGCGTTACCTGGAACTTCTGCATTGTCGAAGAACAAGAAGCCGAGTGATGCAACTCTGTACTGCATGGATACCACAATCACATTCTCTTCGGACACCAAGATTGAAGGATCATAAACATCTAGTGTTGTTGTCCCTGAATAGAACCCACCTCCGTAAATCCACAGCATTACCGCAGCGTTCTTTGGTCTAGGCTTTGGAGAGTATACGTTTAGATATAGGCAATCTTCGGAAAGTGGTGTGTTGGGATTCCACATTGTAGCTCCAGAGAAATCAGGGAACATTGAATCTGTGATCTGAATACAAGTGTTAGGATGGGTGGTTGCGTTTATGATGTTGTCTCCCCATCTTTCCACTGGTCGAGGGTGCCTAAACCTGAGTGGTCCAATTGGTTTTTGAGCATAGGGGATCCCTAACCACGCATCAACTTTCTTTCCAGTGGCAGCTGTCAGAGTAATTCCCCTGACTTTACCTTTCGTTGTCTCCACAACGAGAGTATCTTCCCCAGACTCTTTGAGATTCTTCTCAGTCTCTTCGTCAGAGCAGTGTGTGGAGCGCCGTTCCTGTGGCGAGGACATAGTGCCCGCCACAAGGCACAAAAGGAGACAAGCTATGCACGTGTTCGCCATCTTGCGATCGACCAACTGTAAGAAAAATCTGAATACAAAAGAAACATATCTATTTTTACGTAACTCAAATAATATTGAACTATATGACGTCATTTGACCCGGATTCTTACGACTCCATTTAACTGGTTCGTTACCACATCGAGAAAGTTCTCTCTTAGTTTTTTTACGTCCCTAACATTTTTAAGGGCAGCGGACCCGTTAAACACTTCAAATCTGTATATTTTTTTAAAGAAAAAAACTGACACAAAAAAAATTATTTGACTGAAGCACATGGACGCAAGTGGACGGTAGTGATTCAAGAAAGACGCGGAGTTTGCAAAAATAATTATTACTCCCTAGATATTTCGTTTTATATTTTTATCTTTTATCGTATATTTTTCACAATTTGCGGTAAAACTGAGCATAATCATACAACGTTCAATTTAGTTATTAATACATCATCGCCAGTAGAACAGCTGCGACATGTGTTATAGGTACCTAGCTATATTCTGTAGAAGTATTCTAGAGACATTTTCTACATGCAATAAATACACTGTATCTGCAAACATGTAGTACATGTGGAAAGCTTGTGAATCTAAATCACATTTGGAATCGATTTTGTCTTTTAACTTTTTTGATTCGAGCTTTCGTTTTTGAGTAAATCGAGTCCGAAGTTGGATTTTTTTCAATGTCCAAAATTGAAAAAAACGGTCTCTAGGATATTGATATCAATGGTTTAAAATGTATAGACCCATGTGATAAAAAAAAAATACATAAGAAATGTCTTGTGGGCATGTTTCGTGATCCAATTATTTGCCCAATCGAGTATTGAATTTCCAATGATCTATGATGTCAGTCGAGTGTAAGTGAGACAGAGCGCCGGGCTATTGGGCCAAATGGAACATTTATTTCCATTCTAATTTGTATGGAAGGCAGATACTGTAAAAGTTTTTTCATCGCTTTTTTCAGTCGAAAAATATTCCAGCTTCGACTCGATTTACTCGAAAGCGATAGCTGAAATAAAATTAAAAAATGTCACAAAATCGACTTCGAATTATATACAAAGTGTAAAGGGACATACTACTTGACTTGACCAGTCATTCCTGATATTATTTAAATTTAAAAAAATAAAATATTGTACTTATAAGTTTTTGTTAGACACACATAAGTTAATCTTTTTCAATATAGGTGGATTAAATAAGGTTTTACCAAAGTTTAGTTAAAAACAATTTTTAACTAAAAATATTTTTCGACTTGCTTTTGAGGTGTTCAAATCGAGCATATATTCTCTCATTATTTATTGGACAATTTGTATAGCGCCGCTTTTGTGAGATATCACCTCAGGGGCGCTTTACAGTTGATGCAGGTATTTCAAAAAATATAAATATTACAAAAATAAAGTGAAGTTAAGTTAAGCAAAATGATGTACAGGAACAGGTGACACGAAGATAGAAGATGGAGACTCTGCAGCAAGAATCCTAGGTTATGAATATATATATATCCTAGGTGGTGAAGAAACTGGACCAGCTACTGCAGCGAGAGAGTCCACCGCGTCCACCAACAGTGCCAACACAAGGTTCGTCATCCATTCAGGTATGTGTCTGCTGCTTATAAAGCGCTGACACCTCACATAGACGTTTGGTGAGTCCATCCTGGTGATTATTGAAGCTGTGCATTTTGTCCGCAGTAAAAGGCGATGGTCGGGATAGTAAATTTTCCAGGGCTTAGCTTGCTAACACTTACTAGGCCCTTCAGAGTTTCCGAGAATTTCCTTGAAAACATGTGGAGTGCATTTACCGATCAATGTTCTTTTCGAATATCGAATATTTTGAGCATATACAGGTAACGCACAAACTTCGTATAAATAATGCGTATATCACTTTCTTGCACCTCAATTTGCACAAAAATGGAGCTATACAAGTCATCCAATACATCCGATTTTATGTCCGGGTTAAATCTTTCCCATAGGAAAAATTAAACCCTTCCACACACTTTTCCACAAATGATCATCTAGTCAATCAACATTATGCAAGTGCATTATATAACTAAAATAAATACAAAACAATACAATAACAACACGTTAACTCACCAGAGATCAAATGGGAAAATAATTCACCGACTCCAGATATTTTCATATCAGAGGGTTCGGTTTGGTAGAACTTCTAACAGGGCCTATAAATCGTACTGATCCCTGAAATAAATATTAAAAAAATCTTTCATTATCCTACATGTATTTAAAATGACTAATTTTTTAATTTTTATATATAAATTTTTTGATAGATCTAATATTCCTAAATTTTTAATGAGAGAGCTAGGTATAATGCCAGTAGCCGAAATAACGAATGGTAATATTTTTTTAGTCTGAGAATGCCAAATTCTTTTTATCTCATTTCCAAAATCTGTGTAAATTAAATTAAATTAATTAAATTCTTATTTTTTCATTTACAGATTTTTTAATATTACAGGAATTTGGAATAGCGACATCAATGATATAAGTAATTTAGTCAAATACTCATAACTTGCAATTCAATACATCAGCAAGATACCAGAAAACTATTAAAATCCCAAAATTTAACACTAAGCTCATTCAAAATACCTATCTTTATCTAGGCATAATTTATTTTAATAACCTTCCATTAAATTTAAAAAATATCGAAAACATTCAGGAATTTCACCTTAAATTAAAAAATTACAGTGGTGCCTCACACAACGAACGCCTCGCACAGCGAATGCTGCACACAACGAACTTCCTTTTCGTTCATTTCACGATTCATACAACGAACTTCGCTTCACACAACGAAGTCGCCCGATCTTCTACGATCACTGCCGATTAATTGCATCCTCCCGCGCAGGCAGTCGTTAGACTCGTTAGTCACTGCGTAGTACGCTTAACTTACGCACGTATCGCAGCAATCGTTCTTCATTACGAATTAAATCGCACACGTATCACGGCAGTCGTCCTTTTAAGATAAGCTCAACATTTTTTTTATATGATGGGTTCTAAAAAAAGCAGGAAGGTGATTTCTCTTGAGATGTATCTAAATAAAAATAATAACAAAAAATTTATCTTTTTTTTATGTCATCTTACCATATTTTATGCTACAGAACGAATTATTTTTTTTGTTATGGGAAAACGCGTTTCACATAACGAACTTTTCGCATAACGAACTTGCTCCTGGAACGAATTAAGTTCGTTGTGTGAGGCACCACTGTACCTTAAACTATTATAAGTCCAAAATACGTTCACTACTTACATCTAGAAGTAATATTGTTTAAATCTTGTGTTGTTTCTAAATAATTTATTTACTTTAATACTAACATGTACATAATTGAACTAGAATTCCCTCACCAAACACAAGAGCATTGTCTCTTTATGGTGAGGAAAGGCTATAATTTCTATTGTTTTATATCTCGTTAATATCCTGTATTTATCTATGTAAAAAAAATATTTTTTCTAATATTAAATAAAAAAAAATAAAAAAAGTTATTTTATTATTATTATTATTACAAACACTTTCAATAAAATTATAGAAACATTCTTTTGTTGGTTATCTTTTCAAAAAAAAGAAACCAATGGTAACAAAATCAAGTACTTACCACATTATCATTTTCATGAGTTTCATATCAGGCAAGTGGAAAACGGGACACTTGTGAGCACTTCGCGCTTTAACCCTACTTTTTATAATAAAACTCAAATAAAAAAATTATTTATAAAATATCCAACAAGCATTCAAATTTTCAAACCTTCAGTTACCTCATAAACTTGTTGAGGAACATGACTTGAAGCGGCTAAAATTTTTAATAAATAAATTTTTTAAAAACACATATGTTTACAAAATATTGTGCTAAACAAATATTAAATGTTTATACAAACAAATTATTCTGTTTAATCTGCAATACTATTGCGTTTAGAAAATAAATCTGCGTCAGTTGATCTGATAAATCTGTCTGAATCGGATTGTCAAAGTGTAATCAGGTCGGTTGTTCTTTATTTAACTCTCATAGAAAATACCGTTAATAATAATTAATACCTTTTTTCACTTTTGTTTTTAATATTTACAAAATTTTCATTGCTGAATTTGAAAATAACATGAATGTATTTGCCTGATTTAGAAACAAAATAATGCTAAAACCAAATTATAATGAGTTCTTGTTATAATATTCTACTCAGTATGTAGACGTGGAGATAAGATTTTCGATTTTCAAACACGTGTTTACTGATAAAATGCAATCAACTTTGAACAATATTTGGTTATAATAATTTTTAAGGCATAATTTAAACTTGAGGTTTTAATATTGTTTTTTGCTGTTCTGTTTACTGATTTTTTTTATGTAAATCAATTATTTCTTAATATCTAATTAGCAATGAAAGAAATTACCTTCTGAAATTGCATTTTTATCAAGTTTTGGTGCATTTAGATGCAAATATTTTTGATGTTTTCCACTTTCGTAAATAACCATTGTTTTATTATACGAAAATATTCAATTAAAAATGTACGTTTTTTACATCGGCTCCCTGAGGAAAATAATTTCCCCCAAGGCCTGTGTCATCTTTGGTGATGCTGTGTGGAGGGTCTTTTTAAGGATAGGAAGGAGAGGAAATTTTGGAAAGGAAAAGGGTAAGAGAAAGGGACGAACGTCGGAATGCATTCCTCATGGTATATTGTTTGTTACAAGTCATTTGTAAGATATAATAATTATGCAGAGGCAGCTTCATACTTTAAAATTGATTCACTGAGTGTACGGAGGCATCATAAGGATGCACTATTCCTGTATAAAGTAGTTAACAATAATATTCAATGCCCAGAGTTGCTAAACAAGATTCCATTCAATGTACCTGCGCGTTCAACACGCTCTTGTGTCCTGTTCAGGGTTGATCAAAGCAAAACGAACTCTAAGCAGAATTTTTGCCTGAACAGACTATGCAATAATTACAATAGCGTTTTATCTAAGGTTAATATTTTCATTTGCGAACTTACCAAATACTAGAGGTCCATAAAATAATATTTCTCTGATGGTTTGTGAATAATGTTTATGTCTCTATTGTTTATATCTCTATTATGATTTGATTTATATCTACAACCTCTCTCCATGGCTATAAATGTATTGTTTTGTAAATTTTTCGTTTTAAATAATCTTTTGTTTTCCGGATGTGACAAGGTCTATGTAGGCCAGACAGAGCGGACTATCTCCAAAAGGATCTCAGAACACTTCAGAGCTTGTAAACTCGGCCACCCTGATAAGTCGGCAATTGCCGAGCATTTGATTGACACCGGGCATTACTTGACCCAAAACTTATAGAGCACGGCTGATTACGGAGGCCATTGAAATCCATAAAAATCCCGTAAACATTAATAGAGACGATGGAGCTAAGCTCAATAGTTCTTGGTATCCGGTAATTGACGGATACTCCAGAGCTAAACGAAGAAAACCACTTTAAATAATAAAAAATAAAAAAAATTGATACGTTAATGTTAGCTCAGAGGGTTGGAGCTGGCAACACGGTATCACAACCTCATACATAAGCTCACATTTCACCACAACCTCAAACAACACATCTGCCCTGATGATGAACACTGCAATGCTGTCCGAAACGTTGGCTAAAGAAGGAGTTAGTGAAACACGGCATAACACCCCAAAAACAAATAAAAAAATAAAAAAATCTTTTGTTTTGTATAATTTTTTTAATTCATATTCCTTTCTCACAAATTTAAATATCTTATTTTATATTATGCTGTCTCAGTTAAAGTCACAAGGAGGAAATCCATAATTGGTTTTATTTTACTATATAATACTTATGTACAAACTGATTAAATGTAAACTGTCGATTTCCCGAAAATGAATAAATAAAGAAATAAAATATATGATATGAGCTAGAAAGTAATCCATGATCGTTCTCTACCTAAAAATATGTTTGTCTAGACCTTGTCACATCATCCCGAGTAGCTGAATATATAAAATCAATCTGTCTCGCAACGTAATTTGGATTTAGCTGGCCTCAGAAGGTCGGGGATTTTCGTCATCAGTCCTCCAACTTTATTCCCTCATTATCTTGGCAATTATTCTGTCAGTAACATTGTGAACATGGGGTAAGAAAGAGCAGCCTTTTTATTCCTGGTGTGTTTTTATTCAGGGTAAATTTAACTCTCATGATCTGCTTTATCTATCTTACTTTGTTGGGTAAATTTTTACTAATCTGCCTCACTCTTATTACTTATTAACCCTCCTTTGGGTTCATCTTGGGCCACCAATTCGGGCACAGTGTACCCGGCAGGCATTGGTTTGAAAATGGACGTTCATAACTACTTACCTGCAGTAATTTCAGCTCATCAAAAGTAATCACTAATTGATAGGGATGTTTACTAAGAAAATAAATTAAATTTGAAGGTAAAAATAGGTTTGATGACTAAATAATAAGTAATAAAGCAAAAAGTAATCGAATTTGGAAACGGACATAATACATATTCATATGCGCTTTGCGCAATGTGCCTGTGCGGCGACCTTGTGCATTTGAACTATAAATTTGGCACACTATATAGCAAGCTAACGCTTTAAACAGTTTTATGTAGAAAATCGCTTGAGTGGAAGTACTACACAATCGAAACATCTACACTCGCACAATACAAAGTACATACATAATATTCTGTGTTATCAGCTTCAGATTATGAAACTTGTTACAATACTCCTAATTATACAAATAATAATAAAAAAATCCATATTATTTTAAGACATGATTTCTTTTTTATTTGTTTTGGAACTTGATAAAATTGCTGTATTATGACCTGGCAATGCTTCCGACTGTGAATGGAAATATCTTCCTCGGCATCTGGACTTCTTCCACCATTCACTGCTGTATACAACAATGTTGACCCGGCAATGCTTCGCTATTGCGAATATCTTCCTCTGGCATCTGGACTTCTTCCACCATTCACTGCTGTATACAACAATGTTGACCCGGCAATGCTTCGCTATTGCGAATATCTTCCTCTGGCATCTGGACTTCTTCCACCATTCACTGCTGTATACAACAATGTTGACCCGGCAATGCTTCGCTATTGCGAATATCTTCCTCTGGCATCTGGACTTCTTCCACCATTCACTGCTGTATACAACAATGTTGACCCGGCAATGCTTCGCTATTGCGAATATCTTCCTCTGGCATCTGGACTTCTTCCACCATTCACTGCTGTATACAACAATGTTGACCCGGCAATGCTTCGCTATTGCGAATATCTTCCTCTGGCATCTGGACTTCTTCCACCATTCACTGCTGTATACAACAATGTTGACCCGGCAATGCTTCGCTATTGCGAATATCTTCCTCTGGCATCTGGACTTCTTCCACCATTCACTGCTTTATACCACAATGTTGACCCGGCAATGCTTCGCTATTGCGAATATCTTCCTCTGGCATCTGGACTTCTTCCACCATTCACTGCTGTATACAACAATGTTGACCCGGCAATGCTTCGCTATTGCGAATATCTTCCTCTGGCATCTGGACTTCTTCCACCATTCACTGCTTTATACCACAATGTTGACCCGGCAATGCTTCGCTATTGCGAATATCTTCCTCTGGCATCTGGACTTCTTCCACCATTCACTGCTGTATACAACAATGTTGACCCGGCAATGCTTCGCTATTGCGAATATCTTCCTCTGGCATCTGGACTTCTTCCACCATTCACTGCTGTATACCACAATGTTGACCCGGCAATGCTTCGCTATTTCGAATATCTTCCTCGGGCATCTGGACTTCTTCCACACCCAAAATGAAAACATCAATATAAATTGAAATTTTTTTGCTATTCAACTATTTTTTTCAGAACCGTCAGATGACAAAACCATGCCCGGGATCCGAAAACTGTTATTGATTTGGAGCTTTTTTTTATCTTAGCTCCACAAAGGAGGCCCTGAAAAAAATAATTTCCCTTATAGTCCAAGCGATAACCGTAAAAATCCCACCCCATAGGCCACATGAATCAAATTAGTACTGGGCTTTAACCAGGAAAAGTACCTAACAAATGACATTATAGGTAACCTCCAGAGGCAGCAAAATATCTCATCGGCCACAAGAATGAAACCGATGTCAGAATTTAGATAAAAATTCCCTGTTTACGAATATATCGTTCGGCCAAAATTATATTAAGGAGAACCTTGTGGTCTACGAGGCTAATTTAAAAATGTCGCTAGAAGACAGGTATTTTTCGCTTGAATGATCGCTTAGACCACAAGGTTCTCCTCGGCTGAATTTCGGCCGTACGACATATTCGTAAAGAGGGAATTTTTATCTAAATTTTGACATCGATTTCATTCGTGTGGCCGATGAGATATTTTGCCGCATCTGGAGGATACCTACAATGTCATTTGTTAGGTACTTCTCCCCACACAAAAGTTAGCCGAACGATTTTTTTTTTCATAACAATTTGCAATCAACTTTTGCCGTTAGTTTTGGTAATGTGGCACGTCGGATATTTTCATCCCAAAAATGACACCGGAAGTCGTCGCTTTCCAGGACTCCTCCCGGGCCGAAATCTGGATGAATGCGTTTTTTTAACTAATCTTATTTGGGGTTAAAGCCCAGTACTAATTTGGTTCATGTGGCCTATGGGATGGGATTTTTACGGTCATCGCTTGGACTATTAGGACCTATCTGTGTATATAAAGATGTGTTGTGTGGAGAGTTTTTTTAAAGAGAGGAAGATTTGGGAAGGAAAAAAGTATGTGGGGTGGGTAGGAATTCGGGGGTCCGTGTGTCCAGGAGTGACGAACATCTGAATTCATCCCTCCCACTGCGGCTCAAGGCGATCGGTCAAGAGAGTCCTGCTGAAGAGGTAAAAAGATCTCTCTCACTCAGTCCGTCGCCCCAGTGCTTAATTGTCCAAACGACCATTTTAGCGAAAATGACTTTTTAACGCAATATTGTTAAGGATCAAATTACGCGTCGTTCGATGAAGAAAAAATAGTTTTATCAGCCTGCTACAATTAATTATAAGCATTTTAAAATGTCAATGTCCACAACAATATTCTAAAAGTGAGTCCTTGTTTGGCCAATCTCCTTACTAGGCCAACCTCCTAGAGGCGAGAATTAAAATTGCGTGCTGGTTTGTTCAAACTCCACCAACCGACCAATTACAGCACGATGCGAGGATCACGTGATGCCGCCATCTTATGTTTTTACATTCCAACGGTGTTTGTTTTATGGTGTTACGCGGAAGTAAAAAAGCATTTAAATATATACCAAGGAGTTTTTGATTGACAAAACAACAGGAAAATGTCAATAACTAATTACAAAAGTGCATACATACGCAGCAGTGCGGAAATAGAGCGGTAAGTGTTAGTTTTAAAGATCTCTATCAATACCAAATTTGTTTTGTTTTTTACATTGCAATGAACTTTGCTATACAGCGTGTTCATTTTTCTGTTTTCGCTCAGACTCTACTTTTTGCAAGTTTTTGCTGTCAAAATTGGTTTTGTTGACTGACGATTCATATTAAACTTAGTATTTCAATTCGAAAATTTCAGTATATCCGTATTTGTATGTAGCCGTTTGAGATTTACAAATTGATTTATAGTGATTAGGCAGTTTAATGAAATAAATTATAGATATATAATAAATTGTAGTTATATAATAAATTATAGTTATATAATAAATTATAATTATGATTTTTTCCTCATTTGTGTGTTTTGGGGTTTTGATTACTAATCTGAGTATTACAAACAAAAAGGGTAGGATTTTAAATTTTAGCCAAAAAACATGTATAGGTATATTATTCACTGAAATAATTTGCATAAATTTCATAAAATTTAAGTGATTTAGTTTTTTGGCCACGCGTACTGTTTAGGCGCAATTCCTAGTTGTAGTTTGATGGATGAATTGGAAATTGACGGCCAAAACGTAAGAGTACTAAATTTTACTTTTTCTGTGTAGATATTACATATTATATTTTATAAAATCCACCCTAAATAATAAAATCTAAAAAAGTTACTTGTGGCTTGGTAAGTCAGTTCCTACCTTTGTACCTAATCATAGAATTATGTTTTACTTTTTTTGAATGGTAAATATTCCATAAACCGCCTATTGCTTAAATGTGCTGTATTTACATAATTTACCCAAACCACGAACCTAATAACCTATTTTGTGCTTGTAAATAGTTGTTTCATATAGTTATTGTTGAAGCGAAGTGCAGTTTCAATAAGTTATACCAAAAAATAGGCGGCTTATGAAATAATTACCTTAATGAGTACTATCAGATTTTGTAAGAATGTTGTATTATTAGTGTTGATTCTCATCACTTTTGTGTGTTTTGTCTACAGGACCACAAAAGTGAAAAAAATATTGTTTTTTGACGACAAAAACAACAATGGACCCGGTGAACCTGAACCTGTTTGTCAAAATAATGTTATTTTCCTTCCTATAGAAACACCACATAATATTCCATCGCTGTCCAATGATGGTTTACATGAATACGATGATATTGTAAATAACGAAACAAAAATTAATAAACAGATAATATCACCAACGAGAAAAAGATTAAGGCAACCAGACAAATGGAAAAGAAATATATTAAAAAAACTTAGAGAAGAAGGTGAGGAATATATAAATATTGAAGGGAAATTAAGACCAGAGAATAACGCATTGTGGGATGAAACAACAAATGGCAGAAGTGGAGACGATCTGGCAAGCGCCTTAGTAAAAATTTTAAAGAGCGTTATAGAACATTTACCATCCACTTTTAATAAATTAATATTATGGTCAGATTCGTGCGTGCCACAAAATCGCAACTCTCCCATCGTATGGGATCCACCCAACCCTGCATAGTTGGACTGCGGACTTTCTGAGGGGAAGAACAATTCAAACCGTGGTTGACGGCTCCTCTTCCTCACCGCACCAAATCAATGCGGGGGTGCCACAATGATCTGTGCTGTCACCGACGCTGTTTTTGTTGCACATCAACGATCTCGTTGAATGTGCACCAATTCCCTGCTACGCTGATGACAGCACCGTTCACGAGGGTTATTTTTTTGACAGGCTTCCTTCCACCTATGATGTCCGAACAGCTCGGGAAGTTTTGAAGTAAAAACGAGATGGTTCGTGCCTGGGGTAAGGCCAACTTGGTCAGTTTCAACGTCTCAAAAACCCAAGCGTGTCTGATTTCGGCAAAGAGGGAGATCAATATACTTCGCATCCACCTTCTTTATTTGATGACCTTTCTTTAAAGAAAGGTAATAAAGTCTCCATCATGAAAGTATATGACGACGCTATCGTATAAAGTCTGGTGCAATTTGATGGGAGCACTTTCCATAATAAAGACTCCATTGAAATGCTTGGAGTTAGTATATCAGACCGGCTCAAGTATCGGGGATCCATAGAAGCCCAAGTAAATCAGGCTTCCAAGAAGCTGGACGTCTTGTACACGGCTAGGAGATTCTTCAACAGTGACCAGCTGCTGACCCTGTACAAGTCTCAAGTCCGCCCAACAGTTGAATTTGGGAGCCACCTCTGGGCTGGTGCCGCAAAATACTAAATTAACCTACTTGAATCTGTGCAAAGGAGGGCGATCCGTCTGATTGACAATCCGTTGTTAACAGACCGATTGCCTTCTCTATTGCATAGACGCAATGTGGGCATGCTGTGTCTGTTCTACAGGTATTTCAATGGACCTGCTCCAAGGAGCTAGCAGCATTGATCCCTGATGCACCGGTGCACGTGCGCGAAACTCGACGGACACGAGTGGAACACCCGTTTACGGTTGACGTTAGCTTCATGAGAACGGGTCGTTTTTTGTAAGTCTGCTCGTATGTGGAACGAGCTACCGGCATTTCTCTCCTATAATCCGAGCCTCTTCAAGACCCGCATTAATAAATCCCTTCCTACAGCCCCTACCTTAACCCGCCTCACAACGCCGCCCAACCGGGTGGTTACATACTTCCCCTGTCTGTACACTGGAAGGGACGCTCTTGTGAGGAGTAAGAGATTCAGCCTACTGAGGTCATCTTCAGATTGGTACAGATATTCCTTAAACTGTGCTTTATATACATTAAATTTAGGGAGGGGGATTAAAAGGGGTGGAATGCAATGATTTTATTCAAATTATATGGATATCCCATTTTCGTTGCTATGTCGTAACAACGAAGATGGAAGTCTGTACCTGGCACGCGTTTCAATGCCACTCAAAGAAAGATTTGTCCCGCATCCCACGAACCCTCCCCCCTCACGGATTACCCTCACCCTTCCCTCTTTCAGTCCCTACTGCTAAGCTACAAGAAATAATGCACATATTTTTATAACAACTCGAGCGCCACCTATTATACAATCTGAATGCAAATTTCATAACACCAGAGTTCACCTTTATGTATGGAAACCTTCGCCGGCGTGCGCAAAGCAACACACCAAAGTTTCATCGCAATCGGTTGAATGATATAGGAAATAATAAGAGAATCTTTATACAAATTTCACAATGCCATAGTTCAATATAATATAGGGAAACCTTCGCGGGCGTGCGCACAACTCAAAGTTACAAAGTTTTATCGCAGTCGGTAGAGTGGTATGGGAAATAAGATGTGAATTTGTATATAAATTTCATAACGCCAGAGCTCACTTTTATGTATAGAAAATGTGTAGGAAATAAGAAGGAACAAACAAAGAAAAAATCACTATTGTAAATATAAATATATATAGAAATATTGAAAATAAACTCATCCTGTATATAACTAAAGGTGGTCGTTTGAACAAACAAGCACGGAAAGTTCTACCCAAAAGTTGAACTATCTCCAATTCCAGTTTGTTCAATCTCCTTTTACAAAATTCTGGTGGTGCGTTTTTGTTCAATCTCCATTTTAAAATGTAAAAAAAAGTATCAAAAACTATCCTTAGTCAATTAACAAAGAATTACTTAAACTGATCAGACCTTTAGCTTGACGGAAATATCTTCATCTTAAACACCTTTCATAATGTTTCATTGAAATAATTAAAGAAAACCTCCTCCTGTAAAATTTGCAAATGGTCGTTTGAACAATTAAGCACTGAGGTGACGAGTCACCAAACGTAAAGAACCACTTGGTGTGACCTACGGCAGGGGTGTTGGTAATCCAATGAATGGTTCCGGGGCGACGGTACCCATACTCGCCTCCCAAGTTGATAATTATAAACTACAGCTTTGGCTATAGATATGTTTTTCAAGATTCAGTTCTTAAAAAATAACAATTGCAATAAATTTTAAATATTTTTATTTCAAAATATGGAAAAATGTTTCAGTAATATAATTTATACATAGAATAAAAAATGTACATGTTTAAAAAATATGCAAAGTGATTTTTATTTGCTTTTATAAATTCTGTAATTTTTACACGCAGTTTCTAACATTTAACCTTTGCACCATTTTTAAATATTTTTGGCACATCAAATTTACCATTCAGTTTGTTTGACACTAAAAAGGCGTTTTGAATAATAATACCTATTATGAACATGTTTTAATTGATTTTAAATCAGTCATACTTTTTACAGGTATATTTAAATTTATTCCTGAAATAATAATTAAAATTTTGAAAAGTCAACACAAAAATGACTACCCTACAAATTAACATGGTTAACATATTTCACAGAAATTCAGATGTAACATTGTTATCAAATTGACTATCTTTTTTTCTGACATTTGAAAGTTCTCCGTTAAACACGGACTCCAGGTCCATTTTCAACTTTTGAACAATTTTTGATCAACAAAAAAGAACAACTGTCATATTGATGTACTTATCAGCTGATCACAATTTGTAAGAAAGCTGAAACAGGGTCCTTTCAAATTTCAAAAAAAAAACAAAATGGGGTTGATTGTCTATTTGATAACAATGTTACATTTGAATTTCTGTAAACACTCCAACCTAAATAATGTTTTTTTTTTGCTGCTATATGAATGAAGTAACAATAGTTTGTGCCTCTTTACAGTAAAATACTCGGCAGAATTTTTTCATACCTTATTGAAACGGAATAAATAATACCATTAAAATACTTATAAATTTAGTTTTAAAATTAATTTCTTGGACGGAATGTTATAAGGACAATTCTCTCACTAAACCTAACAAGGCATACAACTAGTTCATAATAAAATAAAGTAGGTAATATTATTTATTTAACAGTACACAGTAAAAAAAATTAAATATATTTATTACAGTGTAAATGGGTACAAAACGCATTTTTTACGCGATAAATTCTTGTCAGTTATGATTATAAGTAATATTGGTCTCTAATTCTTATGAAAATCAGTTTTACAGTAAAATACTTAAAATATTTTTTAACATAAGTAGATATTATTTATAATACAAATTATGTTTTGATTCGTATTATTGACTTAGGGTGAACTGCAGGCAATGCGGTAACTATATTATTGTAGTACAAAATGTTTTTGAAAAATGCGCTTAAAAGACAGAAACAATTTTTTTTTGGTAATACAACTGTATTGTAAATTTGTGAAAGGTGAATTCTTGAAGCAAGTGTAAGAATGAGTAACTAAAAGCAAAGATGTAAGGAAAAATGCTGGCACTTTTATAAACATTTTGTACAACACCCCAGGAAAAAAAAAAATAAAGTAAAAAGTTTAGCAATATTGGTTTAATAAAAAAAATTTATTCATAAAAGTCAGGTAAATTTACAGAAAATAGAGACAAACTCAATATGCACATTTTATTTTTTAAATACTTTGTATCAGTTAGATAATAATGAGAAGTAATTATTTCAGCTTCGGATAATGGAAAATAAAGCATTTTAGTTGATACTTTAATTAAAAAAAAATGATTTTTTTAATTTAATTTAATTAAATCCAAACTCAGAACCTAACAACCTATTTTAGAAACATTTTTTTTGGTTGAATAAGAGAAGAAAATATACTTAACTTCTAATTTTAACATCGATAACAATGGCCGCTATGTGAACAATCGATTTTAATTTGAAATGCAATATTTTCCATTCCAATTACAATGCAATATTTCTCATTACTATCTAAAAACTATTTTCTGTATATTTATCAAAAGTCGTAACATCCGTAATAAGGATTTTGACAGCTAAAACTTACATTACATAACCTAACATAACCTATTGGCACAAATAAATTTTGTGACTAGTATATTAAAATATTTCTCTGCAAATATTATCCCTACTTTAAAAGTAAGCTTTACATTTTGTAACTGTTTAATTAATTTAAAAAATAATGATTAAAAATTGTTAACATAAAAAAATTAAAAATTCCATTTTATGAATATAATTGTTAAGAAAAAAACATATTTATATATTTACATATTTTAAATCATAACTTGATAATATATTACATTAAAATAAAATGATAAAGGGTTATACATTTAATTAGTATGTATACAGTTTTAAAACATTTAATTTCATATTATATTTTTTATCTGAAAAGTGTTAAAATTAAACAGATGGACCATTTTTTCCATTTTAACAATTTTGTTTTGCACAAGTCGGCCTTAGTAAAATTAATTTATTTTCTAATTTAGCCAACAGATAAAAATAGGAATAAAAGAAGGAATTGTTTAGATTTCCAAATCATATCAAATAGTTATTTTTCTACACAATAATGACAGAACTATGCCTGTATATAAATGACTATTTACAATGTGATTATGAATCCATAATCATAAAGAAAGAAACGTTATCAATATCATCAATTGACTTACAACTAAAATCCGGTGAGTATTTTCAATCAAAATTAGTTAATAATATCACCAAGTGTAGAAAAAAATACTCTATGGTAAAATTCATAATGTGTTCGAGACACTTAAAAATTTAAAAAAAAAATAATAATAATTTGCGTTTGCATTTTTCCCCCCAAAAATTGAATAAATTGGATTGAATCTTGTACGTTTTATCCAGTAAAATATTATATGCATGTGGATTTTAGTTGTAAGCCGATAATATTTTCAAAATAGAAAAAAAAATTAAGTTTATATCATAAAACCATGCATTGAAATAATAGTAGAAAATAATGCATTGGCATCAAAACATGTGATAGAAAATTTTTTTCATTATTTCATCAGCATTCAAAACTTCTTATAATATTTACAAATCGTTGAAATTTCACCACTTCTTCAACAAATAACATTAAAATCATTATCAACAGATTTTGGCAACAAAATACCATCAACAGATTTCGACACTTCATCAGATTTTAACATTTCATAGATATTCATTTATTGTATTCTAACATAGCATTACATTGAAATATGATCACTTCATCAACAAATTAATAACCAGTCAGTGGAATCTTTTTCAACAGATTTTGATAATTCAATACCATGAATAGATTTCGACACTTCATCAGATTTTAAAATTTCATCGACATTCATTTGTTTTGTTCTTTATTCAAAGTCGTTCAGATCTGTTGACGTGCTGCCTGGCGGGTATAGTACCCTGGAGCCATGTTGAAGTGGGTGCTTGGGTGATGGAGGTGAAGATTGGTGGATGGTTTGCTCTTCCACAGTCGCTGTGGTAACTCAGAAGACCGTGGAGCTCCCAAGAACCAGCGGAGTCGTTGAAGCACATCAATGGCGCACCTTCATCATTCTGGAAATCACGCAATTTATCAGTTTACAGATAAAAATGGTTTTGCTAAATTTACCATAATCCAAAACTCTTTCAAGTAAAGGGTTTTCCAATAAGAGGTGTTATTTTGATATTCAATCGTAAAAGATCAATAGTTTCATTGCTTGTGTGGCACGTAGCGCCGTCTTGTTGAAAGTAAACGTTGTCCAGATCAATACCATCCTAATCCGGCCATAAAAAATCATTAATCATCTGTCGATAGCGTAATCCATTCACCGTAACTGTTGCTCCAGCCTCATTTTAGAAAAAGTAAGGTCCAATGAATCCGCCGAACCATAAACCGCACCAAACAGTCACACGTTGAGGATAGAAAGGCTTTTCAACAATAACTCTTGGGTTTTCCGAGCCCCAGATGCGACAATTTTGCTTGTTGACGAAGCCACCGAGGTGGAAATGGGCCTCATCACTCAAGATGATTTGCATTTGACTCACTCAAGTGAATTTTAATAATTTCAATGCGTTATTGAAGCGTGTATCGTTCCATTTTTATTAATGGCGTAGTTTCTACTTGTCAAATGTCAAAAAATGACAGCTTCAAAAGTAACATCTACCGAAATAGCGGGCTATTCAAAATAACACCTCTTATTGGAAAACCCGTAGTTTTCAAAGTTGCTATCTACATAGCACAGATTCAATTTAATAGAAAAAAGAAAGATGGACGTTGAACCATTATTACAACATTGTTTTTTATTTACCAAGCCTTTGTTTCTGTCTAGATCAGTGTTTTCCACGGTGGGGCGTACTCCCCACGGTGGGGCATAACGCCTCAGAGGTGGGGCACCACGGTTCAGAGATGAGACACGTAGGCATTCCACATATAAAGGGGAATACTCATCGGTCATCCAAAAAAAATTTAGCACCATAAGCGATTTACTCATTAAAAAACGAAATCGATTGTATATAACTAATAGAGGGGACCTAAGACTGAAATTAAATAAGTTAGATCCGGACATAAAATTTCTTTGTAGCAAGCGTAACTGAATTTAATAATGAATTAGGCGTCAATATATGTGTGTGTTTGTACTAAATTTCAATTGTAACTTGTGTTTTATTTTTTGTTTTATTTTTTATTTTACTCTACTTAATTTGTGTTTGTAATCATTTCAGTTATAATGTATGTATTACAATAGGTTTTATTTAATTTCGTTAGGGGTTCATAGGGATTTGAAAATTTACCTGCTGTTTAATTAAATTGTTTAATTAAAAAAGATGTCGGTGGGGCATATGACTTTTGAAAAGACTACAGTGGGGCATTGTATAAAGAAGGCTGGGAAACACTGGTCTATGTCATAGACATATGAATATTAGTAGACCTGCCCTAAGTGATTAAAAGCGTATTATCCCCACTCCCCATACCGGTTCCATTGGAGCAGGCTGTGCTCGTGTATGGCCTCAAGTGAAATTTGAAAACGTGACGTCATCATTCTTGTGCGAACTATGGTCGAGGCATCATCGGTTCATTTTACGAAATAACACGGCAAAATGTTGACTTGTACTACGAAAACTTGTAAAAATAGATGTGAAAAAGAGAATAAACCCAATTGTCGTATTACATTCCATAAGCATTATTTTACTTTATTTTAAGCATATTCACATCGTATAATATAGATCAGTTTTAGAAACATATACTATCACATCGAGAAACGTCTGGACGCGAAACACAAAGCTGGTTGGTTGTTGGGAAGTAAATTATGAACATTTATAAAAGTGTCTTAACTAAATACTTAAACGAAATATTCGACTCTGAAAATAGAACCGAATTTTTTTGCCGAATTTGGACTTCGCAAATTTGTTCATAACGTGGCGAGTAATTTGTGCTCCCATGTAAAAATGTCTATTCATTCAAAAGCAGATTTTACTTTTAAGAAGTAAATGGTGATATTATAATGCGAGATGCCTATTTACTGTCAGATTGATTTATTGACGAATCACAGTCAGCCTTACTCCCTTCGTTCTTCAACAGTTGATTTTACCCCTCGCCATTATCTTCTCGTCTATTAATTCCTATGTCTGTGGGTCTATGTACACACCAAATGCACAATTTTCATTGACTCAACAATTTTCTCAGTATGTTCTCCAAAGAAGTTGTTATTAATCAATTTTGTGCCGGTCAGTCAGAAGAATATTCAGTGGTTTTTACTTTGAGAAAAAAAAAAGCTGATGGAAGATTTATCACGCATTGTGGGTACATCACTGTGTATGCTGATGTAGGATACAGTAGTTAAATGATTTCTTACATAACAAGGTGTCTTCATGCTGTCACTGAAGCCAGCACAGATGTGCTGGTCGTTGATAAGACCATTATAATGCTTGGTGGAGTTACATTCCACTGGGTCGATAATGGGTACTGGGAGGTAGTGAAGATACTGCTCCAAACTCGTAACTGGAAACAGAAAATACCGTTGAAAACATGTTTTGTTTAACCTTTGAAATGCCAACCTCCCGTCATCTAATACCTCTGTGGTATGCAAAGGGTAAATGTCATACAAATAGAAAGTATTATTTCAGATTACCCTATGGATATACAGGCACTCAATGGATTCAAATTTTGTATACGATTGGCAAATACTTAGATTGCTGTTAGCAATCAAACACTTTGATTTGATTTTGAGTTTATTTATTAATTACAAATTTAAATTCAGTTACGATTTTGAAAATTTCAATAAAAAAAAATTTCTATTAAAAAGGTAGGCACTTTATCATTTGCGTGAATTCTTCACACAATCAGTTCCAATTTTGATAAAAAAAACAGTTAAATTAAAAGCAAATTTGAATTCATTGAACCTGAGTTACGCAGGACAGACGCACAACCAAAATTAATACTTTTGATAGTGGTGAATAATGTTACATAAACGTATCTTATTTTCTTGTGTGGAATAATTTTAACATGCAAAAAAAGGATTAGTCTAATTTTAGGATTTGGCATTATTTTCAGGAGTCGGTATTCAAAACTGACGTAATACCGGTGGCAAAATTTTCTGGTAATCATAAATGGTGAACCTAATTTAATGAACCGAATGAATAATATTATACTGTTTAATGTAAAAATATATATAATAATAATAATAATAATAAGCCTTTTATTCTGAACTTCTCCCGAAGCTCAGTTTGCCTCTTGGCATAGGCCTCCTCTAACAATTTCCATTAGGACCTGTCACGCGCTACTCTTCTCCATTGATGTCCAGCCGTGAGTTTATGCCCAGGATATCCCATTTTAATTCTTCGAGAGCTATTTCTAGCTCGTGTAGTCTTTCTTCGATTCAAAATATATATAAATTATCTTAAATATTTTTCAGCAAAATGAAGACAAGAATCTCACCGTTAGTCTGATGTACGCCCCAGCCCGCAGTGACGCACAGTTGTCTCGGTTGAATAGGTTCGTCCGCTATGCAGACGGCATCTGCGGTACGATTGAGTGTTAATGGCTCGGTCAGCTGAATGGCCACAATATCCCCGTTGTACATCACTTGGTTGAACTTTACCTGAAAAAAAAAATGTATTAGATTTATTAGGTCAAACGCTTAATAACTGATGTTTATGTGAACAGTTGTCCTTGCTCTAAATTTCTCTTATTTAGTAAATCAAATACAAAATTTCCTCTGAACGCATTATACATATTTGTGAGTAGGTACTTAAATAACCGCCTCCTTAAGAATAAACCATATATTTTATTTCAGATGTTTTTATTTCAAATGGAATTAAACGATTTTTTCAAAATGCGCAATGATTGCGAATTCCACTAATTTTCAGCTCAACTTCAAAATTCGAGTTGGCTAACTATGTTTTTACCAAAGATATTAGAAGAACGAGATATGCTATGTTGGCCGCTGGACCGTAGGCGGAGTACTACCTAATTAGGGTACTTTGAACGGTATCGGGACGTGTACGCACAGAAATCTGTTCTATGTATTAGTGCGGATACCTTAGCGTAAGCGAAGGTGTGCAGTAGTATTGGTGAACAAAACCGGCGACACTCGGCAAAACAATTCCACACAGTATGAACTGCTCATAGCACATCTCGTTCTTCTAATATCTTTGGTTTTTACCATTTGAGTTATAGATAAGCGACTTACCCCGCTAAAAGGTACGATCCTCTTCACTTCAACACCGCCATCGTAATCATCAAACACCGTTCGTCCAACAACCGCCATCCAATCCCCGCGTCTGTCATCCTCCACTCGGTCGTCAGTCTCTATGTCTCCCAGCACACAAGTCCTGCTTGCCAACATCCATCCCGGCGAGACTATGGAGGCGGTACACTTCTCTCTCAGGCGACGATTGTGCAGGAGAGCAACGCTAGGCCACTGGGCAACACTGGAGCGATCGCCTCCCACGATTCTGCCGGACGTGGTGTCCGTATGAGAGTTTGAACCACACACTGGAATTAAGGAATTTCTTTTAGTTATGGCATGATTACATAGATGGTCGTGGGTTAATCAAGAAATAAAAAAATGGGTGGAATCATCACTTGCATGTACATATTCTGAGGGAGTTGTAGTGGTATGTTCATTAAATGAGTCAAATGCCAGCATTGATAGGAATAAGAGAAAGCAGTATCACAAAATATCAAGTGCTCTTGGATCACAGAATAAAGAGGAATATAACAAATGCCTTATAGACAGTCTTTGATATCATAACTTGACTATTAGTGTTTCATGATTCAAATATTTGTCCAATCGAGTCTTAAATTTCCAATACAATACCTACTGTATTTACAAAATTTGAATCAGATGGAAATCTACGATGTCAGGCGAGTTTAAGTAAGTTCGATTACCGGGCTATTGTGCTAAATGGATTATTTAAAATTTGTACAGAAGGGAATTTTAGTTTTTTTCTTTATTCTATGTGTTGGACAGTTTAAACCCCAAATACGCCAGAAAACTACGTAATGTTTTATTTTTATGTGATATCTCGAAAGAGCGCCTCTATCTATAGAGTGTAAAGGCCGGGGAGCTATGTCACCACCCGGTTGGGCAGCGTGAGGCGGGTATCCCTTTCAATAAGACTTGATACAATTGTGCATTCAGGAGAAAAAATAATACTATAGGTATGCAAGGTATAACACAGACCCGAAGCTCACAATAGTGAGGTTATGTTTTTGGAAAGAAGGGTGAGGAGTCCTACAGGAAGCCAAAGGTAAGCCCTGAGTATAGAAAATACAAGATTTAAAAGAAAACATTCCAGGGCTTTAAGGTATATTGATAGAATTGCACCGAGGCTGCTAAAAATACTATTATTAGCAGACAAGTCACCTCATTAGACGCATGCAGCTGTTATAACAATAATAACGAGTTTATTCCGGAATATGGGGAGGTTAAGAGTGTAAAGCACCAATAGCTGTAGAAAACTTGGAGAGACAATCTTATGTAATGTTTTTATAAGTGGTTGTAACCTCAAACAAACCGGATAAATAATAGAACTACTAATAACAGCAGGGCAGGCCATGAGCCAAACGGCGCCTGGCGCTGTGTTAGGCGTTATCAGCACGTTGGCTCGGAGCTGACTGCTCCAATTGCACCCGCACATGGCCGGCCCTGCATAACAGCTACCTGAGGATTTGTGTGCATCTCTTGGAAGTGGAAAGAACTAATAGCTGTAGGAAGTGCGAAGGGGATGAAGAGACACCTATTTATCTGTGGTGTCAGTGTTCGACCTTGATGCTAAAAACCTCAGATACCTGGGGATGTACTAAGTTTACCTAGTATATGGTTTCGGGAGATATCCAAACACCCAACTTCTGCGGTGTTTATAAGGAGTGGGCCACTGTTAAAGAAATGAGGCGAAGTGGGAGACAGCACAATAGAAAGCGTAATGGAAATATAGTTTTCTTACTATATATTATGATGATATATAATTTACTCACCGAAGTCTTGACAGTGCACTGCCACAACCAAATCACTTTCACATTTGTCTATCACTTCGACACTGAGCAAAATATTGTCCAAGTTAACCTTGCCTTCTTCAAGACTTAACCTCAAAAATCTATCTCTATTGGCAGCCTTAATATAATCAGTGTGTATAGCGCCAACATAGCCTAGTTGTTGGCAAATTTTGTTGGAGTGTTTTTTAGTCCAAGTTTCTGAACAGACAGATAACCAATCTTCTCCGCTTTTCTTTATTCTCAATTTGCTTTTCTCCAAGTTAATCTCGGTTGTGTTCATGTCTGATTCATTGCTGAATGTTTGGCTTTGGTTGTTTATCGTTTGATTGGATACGGAGAGACAGTTCCATTCGTCTGACAGGTCGGCACATTGGTCTTCCCCGTCGCAGACTTGTGACTTAGGAATGCATCCGCCGCCAATCTGGCATTTGAATTCGTCTATGGCGCAGTCTGAAATAATAAAAAATAACAATTATTTAAGTAAGCATGCAAAAATAGTAAGAAGTTAAATTGGCAGAAATGATCAGAGCACTCATTCACAGTCAATTGATATCAGCAGCATGAGAATGAGTCGTTTCTCCATTGTTGTATAACCAAGCTAACTTTTTTCCTCCCTCATTTATTCCAGGTCTCTTCACTAATTACTAAAGGCAAAATGTGCAGAAGACAGTCATTGAACTGACTAAATATCAAGCCATTGTGCACGTTAGTATCAGCACAGATGAGGTTTAGAGGAATCTCGGTCATCAAGGCTAATGAAGTGAGAGTCACGATCCTCGCCAATCAGAAAACGGCTAAAGAATAGGTTATTTCAATATTACTAATAGGAAGTTAATGATAGAAAAAGTCGAGGGAGCCCGAGGAAGACTTGGTATGATCAATTAAATCAAATACTTGAGTCGGATTATGTTAAGTTTCAGAATCTTCTGAGAGTATGAGATTGCAGGACATCAAGAGACTTATCTTAATTACTTTCGACAGTGATTCCTGAGATTATTTGAAGTATATAAAGGAGATGTCATTCTGATCTTCGGTGACTTTGATTTTTTTCAAATCAAAACATTAAAAAAATCAGTATGTATCACAGGACATCTAAAGTGATTGGGGTTGGGCGTTTACTTGGCAGAATCACCAGTGGTGACATCTTAAAGTTTTTTTTTGTTTATTATTGAAAAAACATTAAAAAATGTCACACGGGACCAAAATTTTCTTTTTTTAATCCAAATAACGTTACGAATCACCTGTTAATGTTCCATCCGAAGTTATTTTAATCCAAATAACGTTACGAATCACCTGTTAATGTTCCATCCGAAGTTATTTAAATCCAAATAACGTTACGAATCACCTGTTAATGTTCCATCCGAAGTTATTTTAATCCAAATAACGTTACGAATCACCTGTTATGTTCCATCCGAAGTTATTTTAATCCAAATAACGTTACGAATCACCTGTTAATGTTCCATCCGAAGTTATTTTAATTTAAATAACGTTACGAATCACCTGTTAATGTTCCATCCGAAGTTATTTTAATCCAAATAACGTTACGAATCACGGCATTAACTACTTGTACTAGATATACAATTTAAAATTTGAAAGCAAAATAAAATAAATTATGGCTATCTGAGGGAAGGCCTTTTAAGATAGCGGCCTTAATTTGTGACGGCTTGGAGGGAATGTAACACCCTGTTTGAATGTGAATGAAGCAAGGAGTGTGCGCCAAGATAGAGTTGTGTTGCGGGTCATCCTTTTTGCCCACCCCTTTGTGGAAAAGGAGTAATGGTTAGTTAATTTATTAGTTAGATCACTCACCGCAGAGTTTCTCATCCTCACCGCCGGCGCAATCCATAGAACCGTCGCACCTCCATCCTCGGGGAATGCACATCCTGGAGTCGGAACAGTGGAACTGTGAGTCGGTGCAGCCCGCCTCGGTGGGCTGACAACCGGCCTCATCGGAGCCGGAGGGGCAGTGAGTGCGCCCGTCGCAACGCCACGGTAACGGGATGCAACGCCGGGAATCACCGCCACATGCCACCTCGTCAAAACTGCACTGCCAAGAGTCTGGAATGTTGAAAGTACACATTTGTGATGAATTATTATTTAACAACATGTCAATGCAATTTGTCTGTCTATAAATATTTGTGTGTTTCGTGTCCTGTCCCTGTCAAGATGGCGATGGTAGCAGTATTTTATAGTACCTTTTTATTCCACCAGAATGCATGATTATTGCAACTGTTAAGTCGGAGTAATTAACATCACGCAAAGTCTATGTTTACTGAACTACTAGTGAATATTTTATGATTCAGTCATGCCCAACATTAATTGGTATTTACAGTTAGTAGGTACCATAATAGACTCGCTAACTAATAACTAAACACTTTACGTCAGTTATTGAGGCCTTTTCAAACAAAGTGTGATTTTAATAAATTGAACCTTAATGTTTTCAAAGCCAGTTTCAAATTCAAACTCAAATGTAGATACATTTTTTCATCATTAAAAAGAAAAACAAACATTCCCGGTTTACTAATAACCTGATAATTTTATTAATGCATATTTTTTTAAGGTAGCATGTATTTCTTTTTTGATAATGTTACTTTAGTAGTTCCAGAGAAAAGTCGTACATAACATCATGGCTTAAGAATTTTCTTTCTTTTTCTTTTTCATACAAGACATGTGAGAAGAAAGATTTAATAATTAACTTACGACATTTCTCTGGGACCACAATTTAAATTTCTTCTTCAATTTTATCAAAAATAGGTACTTATGTACATATATGATAATTAATTGTGACATTAATTAATCATTAAAAGTATATTTTTGACATCAGGCAGTGACAATCAACGTTTCATTTCTTACTCAGATTGTGAACAAATATGCCAAAATAAAGGGCATAATGGCCTTCAGTGATCACAATCAGTGCTTAAACTATTAAATTTCTTCACAGAAAAATGACAACTTTAAGCAATACAATTAAAAGGAAATTTCTACAAAACAATGTGGAAGAACTGATTGGTTAATATCCTGATGTAAGATCATCATTTACTAAACCTACGCCATTTCTTTAAAACTGAAGTTGCGAAGTTATTTATGCAATTTGACATTTAAAATCTTGGACTTGCCTGCCATTTTTTTCACAATACAGAAATGTTAGTCATTCAATGTTTTATGAAACGATTGAAGCATTACAATTCTTAGTGAAAATTGTTTTGAGCAATGGGAAACTGCTACTGCGAGAAACATATTTATGATGTCAAATAAAATTGTACAAAATTTAAAGAGTTCATAAACTGTCCGAACCCTGTCCAAACCCTATCCAAGCAACAATCAATATGGATTGAAATGTGAAAGGTGTGAAAAACGTTATTTCATCTAATCAAAATGTAGTCATATGAGATAGTATTTAATTGTGAAGTTCTAAGAAAATACCACAGGAAAAAACTCGTGAACAAAGTTATTAGAATATTACATTTTTATATTAGTTTAATAATAGTATTCATTTAACTTACTGCAGTTAATCTCATCCGTCCCATCATTGCAGTCCAGGATTCCATTGCAGACTAGATGCCTCTTCAGGCATTGCCCACTCTTGCACTGGAAGCTGCCTGGACATCCATCTTCCTCACACCCTTCTTCATCAGAACCATCGGTACAATCCCTGTTAGAGTCGCATCTGTCAGACAGAGCTACGCACACACCACCGTCTCTTATAGATGTTCCGTTTGTACACTGAAACTGTCCCGATGCACACTTAGAATAATGAGTTTCACTACCATGATTGTCTATTTGTGTTTCACTGTAATTGTCTTTTGTTGTTTCACTGTGATTGTCTTTTGTTGTTTGACCATTTACAGATGTTGGTGTTGTTAGAAGGTTTGCCCCCTCTTTGGAATCATTTTGATTCTGCAGGGGGCTATTCACTAAAAAATGAACCGCGGTAGTGGTGTCTTGGTTGGCTTCGAATTCGCTCTTTTTATCTTTGAATTTGTCACCTATATCGCTGCCATCTATTTTTGAAGTCATTTCGAACTTGTTTAATTTCTTGGAATAGTTTTTTTCGTCTTTTTCGCGTTTTTTGTCAGACTTTTTTGACGGTTTGGTCAATGGAATCACACCAAGTGTTTCGCCACTGGTAAATTCATCTTTTGAATCTGCTCGGTTGTCACTGATGTTATTTAGTTCCTCATCTGCTCTGGATGTTACATCCTTGAAGTCAAGATCATTGCTATCAAGGTTCTTTACATCCTCTGAGAATGTAGGCATTGTAGTAAACACTTGTACCTTTTCTGTGGTTTTGGTTTCTTCCAAGTCTATCTTGGTTTCATCAGTTGAAACATTTTGCTTAATTTGAAATGTGGCTGTAGGGGGTGTAGTTATAATATTTAAACCAATCACCGTTACGTCTTCATCATCTTGAATAGTCTTGACTGTGGTAACTTCAGCACTTTTGATTTCATTCAAAATTGGTACAACACTTAAGACTTCCGATTCCTCAGTTACCACTGGAACGATGGGCGTAGTCGTCATCATGACAATATCAATCAGTTTGGTTGTCATTACTTCAGGAGATATCTCAGAATTCATAGAAATCTTTGTAGTTTTTTCAACATTTTCTGTATCTGTTGAGTTGGTAATAGAGGATAATGATTCTTTTGCTAATTCTTTAGACGTTTCTTCAATAACTCTTATCTCTGGTTGAATAGTAGTTGTTGTAGCATTTTCCATAGTTTGTGTGGCATTTTTCTCATTTGTCAAAACTATTTCAGTCGATGACGCAATCAAGTCATCAGTTTCTACTTCTACAATTGCTGGTGGTATACTAGCTTCCTTTGTTTCTTCTTTACCCATTCCATTATTTGTTTGCACATTAGCATAAGTGACATTCTGCAAAATTACATCTGATGACACAAGCTTATCTCTGGTATCAAATACTTTCTTAGATTCAGGGTTTAAAGGAACAACTCCTAAAACTTCTGACTCATCAACGGCAGGCTTAATTGTTGAAGGAACGGCTTCACTGTTTCCAGTTGCTTCTTCGTTGGGGTTTGTCTGATTTCGTTCATCATTATCTAGTCTGGGAGATTTCTTCTTCAGAGAATCTAAAATTGGCATTTCAGTTGATGGTGTTTTGATATCTGACTCTACTGCGTTTACAACAGTGTCCAGTTCATCATTGGAATGTTCATCGGTGTCGTTCGTTTCAATATCATGACCATGATGCAAAATATTCACAAGGGTGACATTATTTTCAATGTCAGGTAAAAATGGACTCATGTCTGTGACAGAATAAAGGCTCTCACTGGATTTTGGTTCCGAATTATTTGAAGTAACAGTTATCTTGACTTCTGATTGATTGAATCCTGATACTTCATGAATTGGAAGAACAGTCGAAACAATTCCGTCCTTCATCATAATGTCTGAACTGTTCATCATTTTAGTTTCTGTGGAGTTCATTACTGCGTTGTTGATGGATGGTTCCTGTGTTGTAACAATGTAAATATTTCCATCTGGTCGTGGCTTAACTTCTGGATTCATTTTCACCACACCAGATAAGAATAAAGTATTCTGAGTTGTATAAATGGGACTTTCATTTACTGTCTCGCTGACTTCATACGGCTTTGTGTTCATCACATTTGTGGTTGTTTCTAAATCTTTACCAAGGCTTACTCTATTCATGTTTTCTTTGTAGAGAGTTGTGATTTCGGCGTCAGCTGAAACAGTTGTCGGTTGATCAAGCCAGTCATCTTCATCGTTAGAAGCGGGCAATTCTCTAGCTAAATCAGAAGACTCATTGCTGTTGATATCGTTGTTGTCTACAGAAACTTTTTGCATATTATTTCCAATGGATTCACTAATATTTTTTACAGATTGTGCCATAACTTCACTTGCTTTTTTCTTATCCTCTTCAATCTGGGTATCATTATACACTGTGAATATATTATTTTCAGGAATAGCTAAGATCGTTGGAGATGTAGAATTTTGTTCTGATGTCACATATTTTATAGACTCTGTTGTAGAATAATTTGTTGGAATACTGGAAAAGACAACTCTATTATCAGTATTGAATTTATTTTCATTGTCAACTTCTGTTGGCTCCCAAACTGGTGCTGGCTTAGACAGGATAACATTTATTTCAGATGTTCCATTGGATGCATGCTTCACTATTAAGCCATCATCTTTGTTCTCGTCCATCTTTCTGGCAGGCTCAGATAAAACATTGTTGTGAGTTTCATTTTCATATTCATCTGTGGATGTTGGGAATACAGCTTCTGGTAAAATCTCGTCTGGTTGTTCAAAATCATGCATGATGTGAGAGTCTTCTTCATTGAAGAACCTTCCTTGGGCATGGAGATTTTCCTCTAAGTCTCTAGACATGGTATCATTAAAACTATCCTCAGGTAAAGCCAGGTGCATTTCTCTCATTGTCGATTGTGTTGTTACTAAAGAGTTCGGTGTCATTTTCATTTCTTCCAGTTTTGTAGTCATTTCCATTTCAGCCTTCATCGAAGTGAAATCAACTTTTTCTGTGCTTGAACCAGATTTTTCAAGCAAAATTATAGGTTTCTTTGAATCGGATGATGGCTCAGCAGAAGGTTCTGTTATGGGTTCTGGTGCTGATGTTGGTTTTGCTGCTGGTTCTGCTGCTGGTTCTGCTGCTGGTTCTCCTGCTGGTTCTGCTGCAGGTTCAGACTTTGGCTTCTCTGTTGGTTCGGAAGTGGATTCAGATTTCGACTCGGTTGTTAGTTCCGGAGCAGGTTCAGACTTGGATTCTGCTGATGGTTCAGAGATCGGTTTAGCTGTGGGTTCAGCTGCTGGTTCAGCTGTTGGTTCAGCTGTTGGTTCTGCCGATGGTTCAACAGTTACAAGATCGATAGAAAGAAGTGGTCGAACTGTGAGATCAATAGGCATATCAGTCGATTTCTCGTCCATTCTATTCATTCCATTGACTGAATCCTTTGAGGTGCGCATTGTGGTTGCTGTTTGGCCATCAGTTTCTTCTTCAGGGAGAACTGAAGACTTTGGAGACCTATCAGAAGTTGATTCAGTTGTTGGTTTAACAATCAGAATTGGTTCAGCAGATGGCTCTGCTGATGGTGGTGTTGTTGGTTCTGCTGCAGGTTCAAAAGTAGGCTCAGCTGCTATTTCAACCCCTGGTTCAGCTATTGGTTCTGCAGAAGATTCGGATTTAGGTTCAGATGTTGGTTCTGCAGCAGGTTCGGATTTAGGTTCAGCTGTTGGTTCTGCAGCAGGTTCGGATTTGGGTTCAGATGTTGGTTCTGCAGCAGGTTCAGATTTAGGTTCAACTGTTGGCTCTGCAGCAGGTTCAGATTTGGGTTCAGCTGTTGGTACTGTTGTAGGTTCTGCTGCTGGTTCAGACGTAGGTTCTGCTGATGGTTCAGATTTAGGTTCAGTTGTTGGTTCTGCAGCCGGTTCAGATTTGGGTTCAGCAGTCGGAACCGCTGTGGGTTCGGCTGCTGGTTCAGACTTAGGCTCTGCTGATGGTTCGGACTTAGGTTCTGCTGTTGGTTCTGATGCAGGTTCAGAAGTTGGCTCAGTAGTAGTTGGTTCCGGTGCTGGTTCAGCGATAGGAGCGACGGATAAGCTGAGTGTATCTTTCTTTTCTTTTAAAACTTCTGGTTCAGATGTTGGTTCTGAAGCGGGTTCCGATGTTGGTTCTGCTGCAGGTTCTGATGTCGGCTCGGTGGTAGGTTTCGCTGATGGTTCCGATGCGGGTTCAGATGTAGGTTCCGTAGCCGGTTCAAAAGTTGGTTCTGCTGCAGGTTCAGAAGTTGGTTCTGCAGCTGGCTCTGATGTAGGCTCAGATACCGGTTCTTGTATTTTTGTGGAAGCTCTCAGAGAAGCGCCATCTTCAATAGCTGGTTCGGCTGAAGGTTCGGATGTAGGTTCTGCAGTGGGTTCAGACGTAGGTTCTGCTTCATTTGTCTTACCAGGTTCAGGAACTGGCGCATCATGTTCATATTCTGATTCGCTTTCTGTGATGCAAATCTTTCCACCAGAGTGTAGCTTCAGATAATCTGGGCACTTGCAGACAAAGTCCATAATATTTTTGTCGAACTCGCAGATGTATTTGCAGCCATTGTTGTCGATTTGACACTTGTCCACCACTCTTGCGCTAGTCACGGAGTTCATGGAAATCCTGTGGTCAGCGATGTAACCAAGGTGAATTTGGAGATAACGCATCAGTTTAGTCTTCAGGTTAGATTCTGTAATGGGATCCGGAGGATTTTCAATTCCGTGCTTTTCAGTCCAGCCGATTCGGTACTTCACCACGATGGATCCAGGTCTGAAAGAAAGAAAAAGAAATATATAAATATACAAGGTATAGATACCCTACAACATTTATTTAACTATCTATTCATGAGATTATTAGTGTGATTAAAGATGTGGCTGTCGATTTGGTTACAACTTTAGGTCAGTCTTGTATAAAATCGAAAAAACAGAAGATACAAGATAAAATCTATTTGGCACTAGTACTAGTCATTCTTTAAACAGTAGACCAGGAGTCCAAAGAAATTATGTTTCTTATTTTCTCTTATTTAATAAATCAAAACAAAAAAATCTCTGAAATTATAAAATTTGTACATACATAAGTAAGGTATTTAAGTATCTACTTCTTTAAAAAATATTTTATTTTTCGTAATTATACAATTTGGCCAAAGAAATTTCGTCAAGCCTGTAGGTACCATAATATTGATTATTACGATTTGACAGCTCGTAGTAGGAACCACTATCATGCGCGCTCTGGTGGGATATAAAGGTAGTGGTAAACGGATAAATCATCACAATGATAATTCATCACATCTTTAAAAAGTTATATAGTCATGGAAAGTGATGAAACAAAAACTTTATAAACTGGGTTAAGTAGGTTAGGCTAGGTGTTTTTCATCGTTTCCAATGGCTTTATATCACTTTTTAAAAGTGTGTTGAATTGTCACTGTGTTGAGTTATCATGGAACCAAAGGTAGTATCCAACAGGGCCACCATCTGAAACGGAACCGGAACGTAATAAACAAACAAAATAAAATAAATAAACTTTACTGTCCTGGTCCTAAGCTATGCTGCAGGAAAGGAACGGTGTGGCACAATGCTAATTTAAATTTTTTCACTTAGACTAAAATAATTAATGACATTTAAATGTTTTAGGATACAAGTTAAACATGGCAAAATAGTGTTAAACATTCTTCAACAAATAATTCTAAATACTTCCGTGGCAATTTGCAGGTAATGGAGGCATTCGTACTTGTAATTAATTACGGTGAAGTTATTCGCTCAGAGTGCTACAGTATTTTTCAGTTCTTGCCTCCGGAAAAAACTCGTCTTATTAAACGATGGCGACACATCCGCTACCAAAATGTAACAAAAGTGAAGGAGACACGACTTATTATTAAAAAGACTGCATTGCGAAATGATAACAGTAATCATGATTAAACAAGAACGTGTATAACTATAACGTCTCTATTCAGTTATGAAAAAAATAATTAAATAGCAAACAATGAATTCCTATAACCTTTGTTTTGTAAACGACGATGTGTAAAACACGTCGTATAACGTTTGGAATCAGGTCGCTAACAATAACAGTCCTTATGTAGATGACTTTAAGGTTTTAATTCCCGTTGAACGCCAGTCGCCAGTTTTGATTAATGCAGTTTTAATTAAATACACCAGAAAGTGTGTTTTTATTTATTTTGCGAAGTTCAAGCACATTTTTAAATATTTTACTTAAGGCGAAGCTTAATGCCAAATCACTATTTTGATTGAACGAATTGGTGTACATTATAAATACCAAAAAATATGCTTTAGATAAATTGAAGGTTTTCCTATTGCTTCGCTTGAGTAGAATACAAATAAAAAAATAAATTACTCAGTAAAAATATAAATGCAAATTACTATAAAAAATATGTTTTCAATAGAAATGTATGAACGCATAAAGGAAACAACTTAAAAAAATACAGTATTATAGCATTTATAAATACAGTATTATTCATCCAGCTAAATAAACGTTATTTATAATAAAAACACGTCATATGGGGCTTTTCTATAAATAAATAAATTCATTACATTATATATTTTTTTTACAAAATTAGAAAAAAACATTTATCTATATATGTTCATATAAGTAGCTATCCTGTGAAACTAAATAAGAAAGATAAAGTCGGCGTCCCAAGGGTTAAACGATCATATTTTTTTCGCCAATAGAAAATAATAGAAATGTCCAGAATAGATACAGAAGTTTGATCTTTAATTGTTCTATGCTATATGAAAATATTTTTTTTTATTCACTAGGTACCTACATACTTTTCATTGAATTTCCCCTTTTTTATTAAAATAATCGATATTTTCGAAGTAAGTATATATATTGTCCATCACTACGGTATAATAACATTAAATTATTGTGCAAATCAGAGTATTATTTTTTTTCAAACCGGTTATAGTCTCTCAGTTAAATGCAATCTCGTTATGCATTATGCAAATAGTGTATCTAATTATACAGATCAATCTATTCAGAAGTAATGCGACAGGAAGAATTGAATAAATAAATAAATAAATTGTCTACAGCAATTTATGCAGGTATTACAGGTTTTACTACCCAACTTCGCCCGAGTAAAATCAATGTGGCATCTTTTCTTATTTCACGGCAGTAAAATTGATTGAAAAGCTTCGAAGCTCATTATTGAAAAAGCTTTGCGAGCTGAAATCGGTTTAATTTCAGACGAATATTTTTCCAATTTCAGAAAACAGACATTATTTTATTCAAATCTAAGACTAGCTGGCTTCGTTCCAACGAGGTTTATTTTTTGTTGTAATTACAGTTATAAAAACTTGTATCTTTTCTAGTTTTACATTTCAACAGTTAAATGGATATTTGAAAGCTCCTTAGCTATTTAGTAGAAAATTTACACATAGAATATAACACACTAAACACAAATATCTACACGCAATAGTTTAGGTACTGTTAGGACTGGTTGTTTCACAAAATTTCAACAATTCATCAAATTTCAAAGCTAATATTCAAGTTCTGTGGAAGTCCTATTCAAGTTCTGCTACTATACGAGTACTGTGAAACAACAGGGACCATGGTGAAATAATAACAGAACTTGAATAAAACTTTCCCCGAACTTAATTTTTAACTTTGAAATTTGACGAATTGTTTTTTGTGAAAAAACGCGTCCTTCGAGAGTTTTTGCTGCTTTATAGCTTGATATAGACAGATTTCTGCTTTATAGTTAAGATTTACAGATGGTATCACGTAAGTATTTCAAATGATCTTTAAACGTTTGTAGTTGTTTTGATCAAAAAATATTTTTCGTAATACCGACCTTATGAAAACGAAAGGTCGAGGCTATGTTATATAATCATAAATGAGTTTTAAAAAAGCTTTTGAAGTAAAAATAACAAGCGATGTAGCTGTGATCACCTGGGAACCAGGAATTGCTAATCTTAATAGGTACGTAAGAATCTTGTCATGAACAAAAGAGATTTAACGACTAGACATGAATAGCCAGATGTCGAAATACAACGTCACTGTTGTTTTAGAAATTGGTTTGAGAATGGATTATTTTTAACACGATACGATTCACGAGAAATGCCGCTAAGGAGATGACCATGTTGTGTAACATTTGGAATAACAATAACACTCCTTATGTAGATGGCGATAAGGTTTAAATTCCCGCTTTACATCAGCTGCCAGTTTTGGTTTATACAAGAAAAAACATTGCCGAAAAGTGTGTTTTATTTATATTTTGCAAAGTTCAGGCACAAATATTTAAATGTTATTCCATCATTTAAAAAATAATTTAATTTGCCACATCTCTAAATAGTATAAAATTAAGTCGCCATCCGCGTCTGTCTGTTTGTGCGCTTAGTTCTTCTAAACTACGCAACGGATTTTGATAGGGTTTTCACTATCATTTAGAAAATTTCTCCCGAATTTTTTATGTATATAATACTTGCATATTATATTTATAGAAAGTAGAGAAAAGTCGAAGTTATGTAATCAAGTCACAAATAAAATATTTTCGGTCGCTTACATTGCTAACACTGGATAAACCTTACGAGATGCATCAAAATAATGTACTACGGAATTGTATATCTTAAAAAGGCCAATAGAAAGTTTCTTGATGATATATGTCTATCTCCTAAGAATAACTCCCAGCAACGCCGGTTATATTTTATACAGTAAAACCATTACCAAAAAGGTATTTGTAAAGTAGGAGATTTTAAATTTAAAGCAGTTTTTACAGGCCTTATACTTCATTTTTTCTGGGTTCATAAAAGTCTTAAAATGCTTTATTATTTCAATGGCCAAGATGTGTTCTGCTCGCAGTATTTAATTAAAGCATCTTAAATATTTGTAAGCGATCAAATTTTCAAACGAAAGACACATGATTTTGCATTACTTAAAATCTTGTAAAAGTGTTAAATCTTAAAAATTCCTGCAGTATCAGTTTTGTAGAGTTACTCAAGTATGACACCATGTTAAGAGCCTAAACGTCTGCGCCGTTTAGTTTAGTTAAAGTGTAAAGTAGGTGAGTGTGTAGATACTTACTGAAAGTCAATAATCTTCACAGAAATGTCGTTAGCTCCATAGTTGAGGGTCTGGAAGTCGAACAAACCCTCCCTGAGCAGGCTCTCCAGGGACTCGGCCAGCTTTTTGTACTCCGAGGAACTCTTGTTCAGGAGATTGTCATTCCAGACGCCATTGTCAACGTGAAACTCTCCTTCCACTGCCTTGGGAACTGTAAAATAATGCAAAAATACGGTGTTATTTTTATGATGAAAAATCGCATTCGTCCTGAACGTATGTGAAAAATAATTTGCGGTGTACCGCAGGGCTCCATTCTCGGAACACTTTTATTTCTGATTTAATTGTTATTGAATAATCGTAAATTATAATTCAATCAAGTTTTAAATTCTTAACATTGCACATCTCTTAAGTTTGTGACTTCGTAGGTCAGGACATACGCAGCGCAGGACTGCCAAGAGTGGAAGAGCCAAGGAAAATGACTCAAGAAGCAGAAAGTGTTATTAGACTGCAATTTATAGTTAGGTTCGATGCACGAATTTTGTTTTGCCCAGTTCATGATACAACAGAACTGTGGCAGAATTGAAGAAAAGATTAAAAAAGGAACAAACAAACTTAACACAGCCTAATCTATACTAACCTTATCTAATTACTTAACCTATCTATTTTTTTTTTAAACAAAGACAGATATACCCAGGTCACGAATAACTTGACAGTATTTCAAAACCTCCTACTACATTCATCATATGCGGAATATGTTGTTTGTGCAATGATGAAGGAATTAGCCTGCCGAGGAATTGAACTCACGACGCCTGAGTGGGATGCCGACGCATTTGTCGATTCGACCACTAACCTGTCTGTTCTGTTTTATCCGGTTATCGTTTTGTCCACATCGCCGCAAATTAAAAACAAAATTAGCGATGCGAGCCAAGTAAAGAATTTTCTTTTCTGTGTATGAAGCATTAATAATAACATTTAATATTTATTGTTTTTTTGTGTAGGTACTTCCTTGGGTAGGTACTAAGTACCCGTCTATTTGCCAAAAGCCTGTCAATCATTTAACAAAATTACGCTTCAATTCGACCTTGATGGATTTATTCATGTCAAAAATGTCAACAACAAACGCGTAAGAATAACATTTTTTATAACAATTCAACTCACAAAGAATGGCAACAAACAACACGCGATTATTATTTTGTAGATACGTTAATTTTCCCATTATTTTTCGACATGCTTTTCCGCCAATTGTCCAATGATCGTGATCATGAAAATTATTGTAACTATTTGGCAGTAATTGACGCCAATTTTGTCTATGGACCAACGATTATTTTTTTTAAATCAGATGGAAAGATTTTAGCGGTTAATTGAGATACTCGAAGTGGATATTATATATAGTTACTATCACAATCGAAACGTTGCTTGAAATGGCTTTAGCCGTGTTTGGTGATCAGATTTGAATAGTCAGGTACTTTCCAACCATCCCCTTCCCCTGCTCATTACATTTCCATTAGCTTCTCAACATACCCCAATGAGGAATTTCCTGCTTCTTCACTGGCTCTGGACAATTGGGATTCGAGAGCAGTTGGAACTCTTGTACGGCAATTAAAATAATGTTAAAAATACAAAAAATAGGCACACGGTTAAAACGCACTTTTAATAGAAAAAAAACACCGTGTATTAGTTAGATAATAATGAGAAGTAAATATTTCAGTTTCCAAAAATGAAAAATAATGCATTTTGGTAGCTATTTCGTAAAAATCTGATAATTTTTTCACGTCCATGTTTTGACATATTAATTATAAATTATTTTTTTTATGGTTTGTTTATTAATTTATGTTTTAATTAAACTCAAACTGACAACATAAGAACCTATTGATATTGTGGTTTAAATAAGAGAAGAATTAAAACTAACCTTACAACTTTGACATCAATAACAAAAGCTGCCAAGTAAAATTCAGTTTAAATTTTAACGAAATAGCCATGTATTAAAATGCATTGTTTTCCATTTTCGGAAACTGAAATACTTACATATCATTATCATCTTCTACGAAGTATTTTTTTAAATAAAATGTACGTATAATGGAGCTGACAGATTACGCTATACGCATCATGGTTTGGCCTATTCTCTCAAAGATAGAAATAGAGATAGAAAAATCTCAAAGTAAGGTCCAAAAATTATTGAAAACACGTTTTGTTCTGTTATTTAATGTGTTATAGACATGAAAAACTCACAGTATTTGTCAAGAGATTTTTGCTGTATTTCAAACGAATCGTGGTTTATTAATTATTTTCGCTTAGTTATTATCGTTTTTTTCTCTAACATTCGTATTTACATCTCCCTTTCAAAACCTCTTTGAACGCTTACTACGGGGCCTTAAGCGTGTCCCACTTTCTGTATATTTACCAAAATAAATAAATACAGCAATCAACTGTGTAGAGGATTTTTTAATTAAAGATTTGATATGTCTTTTTTCAAATCAACAGTTTAAAATATTCAAAAGCAGCAGTGGCGGTGCGTGATTTTCAGTAAGAGTAAGTCTAGATTGGTGAGATTGAAAAATACGACATCAAGTGACGGACTGCCACTGCTAAGTAGCTTCAGCTTGGTCACGACAACTCGAGGTGTTAATTTGCATAAAGAATTCAAAACATGTTTTGAAACATTTGTGTAATCATAACGATAATAAAAGGTTGTTCCAACAATAAACCAACTATTTAATATTGTTGTAAAACAATTTAAATGTTGATTAAAAATATCTGAATACTTTCTTAATTAAAAATAAATGCTTTATTACTATCGAAAACTAATTTGACTCGTATTAATTTTGTTATTTTCTGTAAAACACCCATTGCTAAATGCAAACATACTTTACAACAAACGGTTCATGTTTTGTTGTCATAAATATCAACTAAGTTACTACACATTTCTCTGTAACTACTTTCATAGTTCCTGAAGTACTTATTTTGGACTATTGTTATTATAATATCATACTTATAAATAAATACTTTATTACTATCGAAAACTAATTTTACTCGTATTAATTTTTTTATTTTCTGTAAAACACCAATTTGCTAAATACAAACATGCTTTACAAAAAACTGTTCTTGTTTATTTTCTATAAATATCAAAAAAGTTACTACATATTTCTCTATAACTACTTTCATAGTACCTGAAGTACTTATTTTGTACTATTGTTATTATAATATCCTACTTATAAATAAATGCTATATTACTACCGAAAACTAATTTGACTCGTATTAATTTTGTTATTTTCTGTAAAACACCCATTGCTAAATGCAAACATGCTTTACAAAAAAAAGTTCCTGTTTATTTTTTATAAATATAAACTAAGTACCTACACATTTCTCTGTAACTACTTTCATAGTTCCTGAAGTACTTATTTTGGACTATTGTTATTATAATATCATACTTATAAATAAATACTTTATTACTATCGAAAACTAATTTTACTCGTATTAATTTTTTTATTTTCTGTAAAACACCAATTTGCTAAATACAAACATGCTTTACAAAAAACTGTTCTTGTTTATTTTCTATAAATATCAAAAAAGTTACTACATATTTCTCTATAACTACTTTCATAGTACCTGAAGTACTTATTTTGTACTATTGTTATTATAATATCCTACTTATAAATAAATGCTATATTACTACCGAAAACTAATTTGACTCGTATTAATTTTGTTATTTTCTGTAAAACACCCATTGCTAAATGCAAACATGCTTTACAAAAAAAAGTTCCTGTTTATTTTTTATAAATATAAACTAAGTACCTACACATTTATCTGTAACTGCTTTTATAGTACCTGAAGTACTTATTTTGTACTATTGTTATTGTAAACAATTATAGAACTCGTTTTTACAACAGATTTCTCTATGACAACTTGTATTGTACCTGATTTCTCAGTTTATTGTATTATCTACTATAATACACTTATTTTTGTACTCTAGAACAACTCATCTGTTATAATAAAAAGCTTTAAAGGTGTGAATAAATAAAAATATAACTGTTTCGATCGGATTGTTGTCGATGATATTACTGTTTTCAATTATTCGTTCTAATAATGGTTAATGACCTATCTTCCTTTTTGTTTTTATATATTTACCTGCTCTATCCCGCCACGTGTTGCCTTGACTCAGTCTCTCTGTGCAGATAGAAAAACAACGTGTTTTGCATTGTTTTGCATTTACATCCAACAAATGGCACTGTTTCTCAAAATACCATGATTTTACTTGTTGAATGTGACATCTATATAATATAGGTAAATAGCACACACGTGTATTCGAATGCAACGTGTCAAAAATTCAAAGCAATCGGTGAAGAACTCTAGGAGATTCACGATTTTGAACAAACGAACATTTGTATTTAAATAGATATATTGAATCAGTATCCGGCGTGAAATTACCAATGCGGCCCTTTGCAAGTATTATATAAGATTAGAAGTTAAAAGCAGTGAGAATCACATTATAACAAGAGAATGTAAGTAATTACGTGTGAATCGCATCATTTCTTACATGAGAAACAACTTGGAGCTATTTTAATGAAATGTGTAATGTCGGTACAAGGTAATTACAATAATTAATTATGAATAACTCAAGTTATTCAGTTCAAATTTAGAATATATTTTAATTTATCATCATTTTGCTTTTACTTAGTTGAAAAATGTCTATTTACTAACGTAGATTCGTGAAAAATCACGTCTGAAATTCAATGACATTACGAAATAAATGTCGGTCCTACCCGATCGTGATTTGGCTCGAATGTTAGTGCGGTTGACTCCAGTCCCTGGAGGGGATGTTTCATTCGCCAGATTTTTTGCAATTGCATCTAATAACACTGTCTGACAGGAGAATTATTTCAGACCTGGTTGTGTTACACAGAGTCATTAACAATTTAATTGATAGTCCTGCCATCGTTGCCACTATTAAATTCCATGTGCCGACTAGGAATACAAGACAAAATATAACATTCTTCTGCAATACATACACGATCAACTATCAGACACACTCACTGACCAATAGGATGCATGATCTTGGCAACAAGTATAGGGGTGCTATTGATTTATTTATTGACTCCATTTATAGAATTAAGCATAATCTACACTAACACTTTGTCGAATCCTACAAAATAGAGTAGCGTTGGTAAATTAGATTTAATGATTTGTCTTATATGTAGTGTCGTTGTAATTCTTTTTTTTACTTTATGGTACTCTTAAGTTTTACTTATATTGCTTCATATTTAGTTTTTTTTTCATTATTTCTTGATATTTTCTCATTATACTTGTAATAACAATTTTAAAATTGTGTATTTTGTACCAACTTTACAATGGATTACATCTATTTACTGTCAGTATCTCTTGTATAATACAGATATTCTCCTGTGTACACTGCATCATGTATCACTTTTATGTAAAAGCCTATTTAGGCGTATATATAAATAAATATTCACAGCAGTTCGCAACTATCCCGCAGCCAAGTGGGGGAGTAGGTAGTACCCAAAATTACTATCCTCCTTATATCAGCTTAAATACTTTACATGTCATATTAGTATTTTACGTATTTCTGCGCATTAGTTACCTTTAATTTTTGACTGAATAATTGGGATTTCTATAGTTTAAAAACCTATAAGACGGAAAAATGCATGGGGTCGTCGGAAGACACATTTTGTTACAGACGTTTTGTTTGGCATCTTGGCCTGTCAAGAGTTAAGTTCATTTTTATTTAATTTATTTTCTTTTCTGAAGTCGAATAAGAAGTTTAAACACGATGTAAAGAAGCAATTCATCTGTATGAGCACTATTTTCGAGTTGACTTTGGTTACGATACCATCTATGAACGAGCTACTTACCAAAATTTTTAAAACATCTCTTAGTTGAAGACAAACAATACGATGGTAATCATTTTATGATCATGTCACACTCCAATTATTTTGCTTTTGAACACAATGTTGTGTAACATTCATAATGTCTGCTATTATGTATTATGTTTGGAGTGTTGTTCAGTATGACCGTGAAATAGTATTATGAATGTTAACTTTCCATCCCTGTCATCAATTACATACTAATTATTGTAGTAGTAACGCACCTAACTGTATTTGATCAAATCAAGAATCGGAAACTGTTTTGTTATTTAAAAACAGTTTATTTTCGAACTATAGACAGTAGAAACAAACGGAGATATGGCATAGAAGCGTGCTGACTGTTACAGAACATGTTTTCAAATAAATAACCACGTTTTACCAGGAATGTATCTGACGCATGTTAGATGCCTAAAAACACTTGCATTACGACTCGCGAAAATAAAGCTACGATTAATCTAGTCGATATTTCAAAGCTCAAGAGCTCACGAGGGAAATGATGAGAGAAGTTAAAAGTTGTTTCGCTAAGCTAAAAATTCTAGAAGGAGTTTTTACTTGCTATTCAAATTGTTTGACATTGTTGCTCGCCCTAGTATTTTGATGTGTGCTTCATAATAAATATTCTGTTTATTCATAATGACATTAAAATTATTTTAGGTTCGTTTAATGCTAAATCACATTTTAATGCAAAAACTTGAACGCTTAAAACAATGGGCGACAATTTGCTTAAGCGCTCGGATTTAGTTGAATTTTTAATTTGTAATGGTGATTATCGCCTAGTCGTAGACAAAAAATAATCTACTTTTAACTATGTGCGCTTTTCAAGGCAGATTTACACAACGAAATCCGGGCTTTGGTGATATTTTTTTAGTAAAAGGATATCCAGATTTTTAGCAAATTATCAACCAACTGAATTGAACCTACATAAATACAAGATAAATATTAGTAAGATAGACTAGTGTTGATAGGTTGGCCAAGATCACTCTTAATGGGTGAAAGCCAAAATAAAGAATAAAAAAAAAAAAAAAAAAAAAAACCATAACAAGTTACCGACAAAACATTTATCAATCGACCGTGCTAGATACCTTGGATGTCTAGCACAGTCGATCGACAAAGCTTTATGTCAATGCAATATTGACTAAAATCATAATCTTCACTCAGTTAGCAATATTTGCGATCGCGGTAAACAATTGATAAGAAATGTTCCGACCGACGATAGACAAATTTTAACGCGACCTCCATAGTATAAAATAAGCTTTGGCTAACTGTCAATATACACATCTTTTTGAAAAATGTCCTTCGATGCATATTTACTGGCTTATTACGGAGTTAAACTTACGAAGCTCTTAGAGTTGAAAGAAGTCTATACGCGGTGAGTTGAATCTGTTCGTGCAAAAAACGCTATTATTGGTTCGAGCTTGGAGAAACGAAATTTGTCACATAACATGTTGTGAATAAAGGGTGACTGGATAAATCATCACAATGATAACTCATCACATCTTTAAAAAAGTTATATAAAGTCATGGAAAGTGATGAAACAAAAACTTTATTAACTGGGTTAAGTAGGTTAGGTTAGGTTAGGTTTATTTTTTTTTCATAGTTTCTAATGACTTTATATCACTTTTTAAAAGTGTGTTGAATTGTCACTGTGTTTAGTTATCATGGAACCGTTTGACGTTTCGGAATGTCAATTTTTAGACAATACTTCCAGTGCTGCCAGTGTACATCGATTTCTTATTTATTACATTATCGATATCTGTCTAGTTATCGACAGCGCGACCGTGCTCTGGAAATCAGTATAAAAATCATCGGTAGTTACGCTTATCGACCCGACACTGTAAAGTTTTCAATTTCACTATGCTGGACCCCTAGTTAGCCAAATACGAAGTCAGTGCTGTCGCTATGTAAACATTGCTCTTTAAAATAATCTAATGACGCTGTTTACTTAATAAGATACTTGCGGAATAGTAACACACAAATCAGCAAAATCAACGGATAGCAACAACAATCTCCTCCATTTTCAAATTGTCATTGATCGATGGCACTGACTTGATCGCGTGAATCCGACAAAATCCGATGCGCGCCATCTGTAACTGTAGTCGGCCTTGATTCCCTTATTGGTGGACTTATTCGGAAATAAGGAATTATTAACTTTGCAATACGTCAAGCGATGAACTAATGAACGAACTGTGTATTTTTATAACTAGCGACATAGCCGAAAGCAAAAACTAAGTGTGCCATCCTGTAATCTATTTAACAGGTATTACAATGACTCAGACAGAGAAACTAGCAGAATCGATCACCTACGCACCGTTACACCAGCAAAATCATTCGATGAAAGTTAGTCAAATTATTGATGTCGATGGGATTTGCCTACGTGATATCTAAAATGTCTCCAAGCAAGTATAAATACCTAACAACATTCTTGATGCGTCATTCTGCGAATTGGACAACTCACATGTTGGTTGACCTTACACAGCGTGCAGTGGCTTTGCCAGCCCCGAAAGGATATAATACATCCTTTATATTATTAGTATAAGCTTTTATGCTTTTATGCTATACCTGCATAAATGAATGCACGCCTTAGTGACACTATGTTACCTGAATTGAACGGGTCGAGGAATAAAAGATACTTTTATTCTTTTTTTCCCCTTGAAAACTTTTCTAAAAATCTAATAATTTGTGCCACTTTACTTATGGACATTGGACATTGCGCAATTTTCTTTAAAATTTAATTTTGAACTTCGTAATTTTCTTTTTATTTTTCCCTTTGTACGTAAAAAAAAATACGTAGAGGTTTATTTGTCTGCTGCTAATGTTCTTCGTGAGGAAAACTTAGGACGGGTTGTTTCGGAGAATTTGAACAATTCTTCAAATTTCAAAGTTAATTTTCAAGTTCTGTTATTATTTCAGTTCTGTCAAGCAACTAGCCTATAATGATATAATAACAGAACTTGAATAGGACTTTCACAGAACCGGAAAATGAACGAAATCAAATTTCAAAGAACCGGAAATTAAATTTGATGAATTGTTTAAATTCTCCGAAACAACCCGTCCTAAGTTAGGATTCAGGTGAATTTTTCAGATAATATTTTACATTATTCATTTTTACTCATTTTTCTTTGTAATTTTTCCCTTTATGTGCTCCGAAATTCCGTAGAGTTTGATCGTAATCCGGTGACAGTAGGCACGCTTCCACGCCATATCTTTCTTCAATTCTCTTATCAATAATTCAAATTGTTCCACATATAAATGGTAGGTAGGTTCAAATGGATTAAATTTAAATATTTTCGGTTTGATTTTGCCGGCTTTACAAAAAAAAACAACTGTCGCCAGGGAATTCACAAAAAAAACCACGGAAATGTATTATGATTAAAAAATATTTGATTTCGTGATATTCAGTATAATTTGTGGTGGAATTGTGGTAGGAACATTATTTCGCAATCATGTGAATGCATTTTTTTCAGAATTCATCATAACGTTCAGATTTGAATGTGGCTTCCGCTCTCCGACCTTCGCTTTGATTCGGTCCAATTGATTTCTAAAGAATTATTATCATTGCGTGAATAAAAATATTTTGTGCATATCGAATACATATAATTATTGCATTATGTCGGAAGCGGACAGACGCTCCCGGCATGGAGCTCTGAAGAAAAAATGCACAGGATTCTTCGAACAGTCAAGCGCACTAATATATCCGGTCTGGAAGAGTTAAGCATCCACAAAAGGCTAACAACTGTCTTCCTAAGTAGTATTATAAGATACATTGGACAGGTTGTTTGCCAAACTGAGAACTCAAACCTGGAGAAACTCATGGTCAATGTCGAAGCAAAAGAAGGTCACCGATGAAGGTCACAATCCTCAGCAGTGAGGGAACGAATAAGTAAGAAATCAGAAGAGGAAGTCGGGGGAGTAATCTGGTCAAAGCTGGACACAAGAAAACTGACGGTGAAGAAGTTGACAAAATCTCTTTTAGCACACAATTTGTTTTTCCAAATAATTCCCATCTCGTTTACAGGTAGCTTTCATAATTCTGTTTATTATTTCGAGTCTTGGTATTTTACTCTGCTTGCATAAAAACAATTTATAAAATACATTAAGTGTGGCGCCATATTCTTCAGAAACTCAGCAAGAAAAAACTAAATTGCAATATTATTATCATGAAAAAAGAGAGATAGAGCCTTGAAAGTAGAAATCTATAGACGCATTAGAATTTCAATACTAAATCTGTCACCACGGATAAAATTGCTGAGACGTGACATTTTGACTTCCTATTGTTGCTAATCCTATTTCAAGTCTAAAATATGTCAAAATAAATGTATTACGAGTACAAAAGCGTCGGGCTCACACCCTGGCGTTGCGGATTTAATCTTTTTTTTTTACATTAGGTCCACACTGGAGGCCCTGAGGAAAAAAAAATCCGTCAGGGTTTATGACTATAATCTTTACTTCTACTAACCATCTTTAAAGATGCTGTGTGGAGGGTATTTTAGGGAAAGGAAGGAGAGTAAGTTCTGGGAAGGAAAAAGGTACGAGGAGTGAGTAAGAATCTGAGGGTCAGTGTGTCCACGAGTGACGGACGATGAGTCTTTAGAGATTCCGGCTGAAGAGGTCAAAAGGTCTCCCTAAACCAGTCTCTCCCGATCCGACCCGCCACGCGGTAGGTGGGCAAACGTATCCGCCGATAAGGTCTAGATAAACTTTACCTCATGATCCCGGGCACCCCTGCTAAGTCACCAAACGTAGCGAACCACTTTGGGTGACCTATGGCAGGGGTGTTGGACTTATATTTTCAGGTCACTCGCAACCTTTATTACAATAAATAAAACGTGTGACTATATTTGAATATCGTTTTATTCCAAAATAAATTGTGATCGATTTTTAATATCATGTACATAATGAGAATGGCCAGAATGTCATATTAAATAATCATAAATAAATTATATATATTCTTGTGATTAACGAATGATTTTCAGATAAAAAAAATGTCAAATGAGTTTGCAAATATTTTGCAATCGTTGCTACATTACATTCTCTGCTCGGCGTAATAACATTTAATTGGTTTGATTTGACATTACACTATTGACAATACATTATTTGATATATTACGTATACTACAAACCACGAGCCACTTCCATTAAAAATGGGGAGTCATTCATTTGGCGGCCCCAAGCGAAATTGGAATCAAAAGGAAAAGAGAAGTCCAGAGGATGTGCGAGGAGAGGCTAGAGGTCACTAAAGAGCGCAGAACAGGAACACATGGAGGTACCTTCTCATGATGGGTCCTCAATCCCAATAAAATATATATAAAATAAATAATGGCCATGTCAAGAGTCAGAATAATAGAAGAGTATGTATGAGACGATGTATGAATGTGAATGAGGCAAGGAGTGTGTGCCAAGACCGAGTTGTTTGGCGGTCCGTCCTCTCTGCCTACCCCTGCGGGGAAACGGCGTGATGGTTAGTTAGTTAGTTAGTTAGTTAAAATAAATAAACTTATAAACATACATACACCCACAGTAACAACACGACAAAATACAATATTCTACAGCAGCACACATAAGCGTAACTACATTGCCCACTCTCCGATACAACGACTTCACACCATGGGAAATCATTACTTGGGTGATGTTGACATTGTTGACATATTCAATACCAACTTAGCAAGTTTTGTGGATCATTTAAAACATTTATTTCAACAATACTCCTAAACACATCATGTAAACCAACAAATAGCTGTAATTTTCTGTTTTTGTTTCTTGTGTTTGTATGACTTGTTGCATAGCTTTTATCAAATGTAATTTTATTCTTATTTTTTATGTTTGAAAGTATTTGTCAAATTAAAATTATACTACCAACCATGTAAAAGCCCTCTGGGCGTTAAATAAATAAATAAAAAAATAAAAATGACAAGAGGAAGAACATGAAACCACATCTTCAGCACTATTTTTGACAAGAAATAGTGATGGTACTTACTGTGTACCTTGTGGTACACCAAACAAAATGTTTATTTTCACAAGTACCAAGTATCATTATTCGATTTGGTAATAACAACAACGCTACATTACAAGAATAAATTAGTTCAGACAAAGCGTTTCATGATTTTTTAAACGCATTCCGATGACTAACGATCCTATATACATACAAATATACCCGGTAATTTAGTCGAAGGTCAATCTGTGGCACGCAAAACTACTTTGGTAATTACCACACCAATAATTATTTATATCTGTGTTTTTCAGAGCAGAGATTATGATACCACACACATATCCTCACTTTAGCACGAATGATATATTAAATGGTTATTTTATTGTATTCGTTTATTCAAAACGTTTGATCAGGTGTTCATTAGGATGAGAGGATTGGGTCAACATGAAAATAACACGTTATGACACCAATCGATGATTATTTTTTATGTTTTTATATCGATAGCGCACAATAATCCCAACCAGCTGTCTGGTGAAGGTGGTACTTGTTGGGGTATGTTGTAAGGCTGTAAGGCTTGGGAGTGGGGACTGGAAAGAGATAGGGTCGAAGAAGAATGTGGAGTACTTGGCTAGTTTGATCTGGTCGCAAGACTTGGCTCAATCCATTTCAAGCAAACCTTAAATTGGTGGTATTTTAACAGTACGATACTGAGATTATCTAGGTACTAAACAAAAAACTTTATTAAAATTTTGTTTTTAATTTTAATTCGGTAGACGGTTTGAACCAAGCAAAAAAATGAATAAATTATTTAAATTATGTTTGTACAGTCAATAGTTTTTAATCAATTCACGTTTGGTTTAATTAAAAACATATATACGTCATACTGTCGTAAGTACGTATAATTTTTTTTAGATGTTTCAAAATTTCAACCACTTTCAGTTTCGTTAGTTGAAATTGAAATTCGTTTCGCATAAAGTTCAATACAAATTCCTTGTTTTACGTTTGTGTTCTTGGTATTGGAATTTAAAATGGGAATTTGCATAAAATGGTGAGGCGATTAGCATAATATACCTTGATATATTAAATAAAGTGTAGGCTCACAAAATAATAATACGAAAAGTATTTACATTTTTGTGTAGACCTGTTTTCAATCGACCATTTGGCATTTCATCTGTCTGTATTTTTTTGTTACGTTCCTGTTCCGGTTTCAAGATGGTGGCCATTTTAACATTTTGTATGCTGGAGTAGCTGATAGGTACGATAGAAAAAATATATTCTTATGGTGGGTAATGTACTGTTTTGATTATAAAAATATGTAAACACGTTATCTAGTAAGACATTTCAATTTACAAAAACATCATTGTGCAAAAAATAAGTAAGTTATTACGAAAATAGAATCAGCTGGCTCGGAGAAAATTTTGCGTCGGCGCACGTTGGGTGAATGGTTCAGACAAGATTGTTTTTTTTTCAAATGCGAAGTTATCGTTGTTTATTAATTAAGTAGGTAGGTATAAGTACCTACTCACAAATCTTATGATTTGAGAGGAAATTTTGGTTTTGATTTTTTTTAATTTTGAACTTTCTTTTTTGGACACGAGGTCTGCCGTTCTCAAAACTGCTAGCTATAACAATATATTACGCATCAGAACAAACAGAAAATATGAAAGTATTATCTGTTAGAAAATGGATCCATTTTTCAAAATTTTCAAAATTTTCACATTGATAACTTTCTTTAGTGTGAGTCATCTTTGCTTTGTAAGCGAAGGTTTAAACAATATTTTGTTTTGGTTAGGTTAGGTGAGATTGTTGTAACAGAAAACGAAATTTTTTTTTAACCTTATAAAAGAAGGTAAAAAGGAAGGTTAACACCTCAAGCTAATTTGTTTTTTTATAAGAACAAACTATTACCCTTAGTCAATTTTTTTGCTTTATGGTCTGATAGAATTCGTTGTGTCTTCCTTGCCGTTATAGAAATATGAACTAGACGGTGTTAGAAAGAAGAAAAATAACACCATGTTTTTTAAATATTTAAATATAGAAGTTAACTAGAGATCATTTAAAATGTACATCTATATGAAAAAAATATGATTTTGTTATTTTTATATGAAACGACAAAAATTTTAGGTGGCTGTCATGTTTTTTTGTCTAATAAAATGTGTTCTTTTTCGTTTTAAGTAATTTTAGTTCACGGTATATTTTTATGTTTATTTTCAAAAATTATATGTTGATTTTTAATAACAAAAATTTAAAAGCACATACCTATCATCACCTTTCAAAAATAGTTTTTATTTTTCGGATACGTTCATAAATATTCCATTAATTTGGAGTTTATTGAGATGCGAAAATATACATAAATTCTCTGACTTTCTGACGGCATCTATAAGAAATACAACGGTCAATATGCCAGAGGCCAGAATGGTTAAGAACTATCTAACTTTTCAGATCTAGCCACTAAATAGAGCTGAAGCCATTTCGTCTAACGTTTAGATCCTAAATCGTAGTTCTTCGTGGGCAATACTGGAATGTATAATTAATACTTGAATGAGGTGCAAATACACAATATGCCTTTTTTAAATTTCAAAATGTGAAAAAAAACAACACAACGCAATTAATTAAACATATTAATTTAAGGACTCTTTCGCACTTTTATTACATAACTGTCTATGGTATTGCCTTCAATTTGGCATAAAGGTAGGAAATCTTTCGCACTTTTATTACTGTTTAATACCATAAACAGTTATACTGTTTATGGTATTGCCTTCAATTTGGCATAAATTTAGGGACTATTTCGCATTTTTATTACGTACCTAATTGTTTATGGTATTGCCTTTAATTTGGCATAAAGGTATGTTGAGAATTTTTTCGTAAAGCAATAATTTTTAAATATTGAAGACAATATTAGTGATTTCTAAACGAAAATCTGAAACAGAAAAATCAGAAAAGGAAACGGTCACATCTAGGACTCGAACCCAGGACCCTTGTCTTTCCGGGACACTGCTCTACCGACTGAGCTAATGGGACCCTATTCCCCTCGGTCACTTTTAACTGTATCATACTTCGAATAAGAACCACTAACATTGTCTTCATTTTTTTTTCACCGCACATTTTTTTTTTATTGGCAACTATCTTTATGTATGATCGCAAGATTCAACCCGAACTAAATGCAATCTAGACAGCGTCTTTTTAGTCAATAATTTTTATACGTTTTGCCAGGAATTTGGTGTTGCCACAGTTTATTTGTTTAAACATAAACGAAAGCATTCAAAGAACGACAGATTAAAAGATCATATTGCATAATTCTGGGCTTGAACCAATCGAACGTTCCTCGCCTCGCCCACAAAACATTCCTATGAAACAATCTGTCTCGTGGACTTGATACAATGGATGAAGTCAATTAATAGATTTTTGTGCCTAGTCTTACTGGCATCATTATAAGCTGAATATGTTGTTTGTGTAATGGAGAACTCAGTTAACAGAGGGATACAGCTTAGCTTTGAATAACTTGGGTGGGAAACGCGACGTATTGGTCCACTCAGCTTTTAACCAAGCCCTCCAAATTCTCTGGAATGGGTGTAGAAGTAGGTAATGAAAGAAAACTGACGTCGCCTATAATTTACAATATGTAACACTAATACAAATTGTACCGAAACTAATGGTACAAACGGAAAACTGGTGAATCTGGATCAATCAATCTGGATATCAGTGACTATTCAACACATCAAGTGATATAAAGTCATGAAAAGCGATGAAAAAAACTAACCTATAAACCTTACCAATTTTTTGTTTCATCACTTTTCATGACTTTACCTCACTTTTTAAAGCGTGTTTATTTGTCACTGTGTTGAGCTGTCTAGTTACTGATAAATCTACACCAGGAAACCCAAAAAAAAAACCTCTTTTTCGATCTGAGCATTTCAACTTTTTAAATTTTCTAGGCAACTTGAGGGTTAAACAAAAGTTTTGGAACCGGTTCTCCCTAAATTTCTAGCGACCGATTTTTTTCAAATTGATTTAAAAATTTCAACTTTTGGCTCCGAAGTTGGAATTTTTAAATCAATTTGAAAAAAAATCGGAATCTAAATTCACCAGTTTTTTCAGCGTACTACGAGTTTCCAGACACCGTGTATAACATCATGTTATTAATACTTCATTTAGACTTTCTCGTTCAGTTCCCTCTGAATAAAAGAAGGTCCCACCCAGTGTAAGTTGTATCCACGATTGCACCAATAAAATACAATGGAATTGCCTGGCGATACAAAACAAATAAAAAACGCGCACTGAATGAACTATTATACGCGTGTGGTCTTTTTACTTTCGTCGGAAGAAATTCCAACTCAGGCGCCCGACGCACAGACGTCTGAAACGCAAATATAGCTGGACATAAATACGATTTCGATAATATGTTCAATGACAAAACAGAAGAAGAAAAGCGTACAAAAAAGAACAAACAAATCAACAAACCTAACTTAACTCAACCTAACCTAACTTAACCTAACCTACTATTTTATTATGTTCTGTTTTATCCGGTTGCCCGACAATTATTAATACCTAGTCAAATCTTATAACTAACTAGTTAACCAATTAGTTTCCTTGTAGGGATAGGCAGAGAGGATACAATGCAATCTTACTCTCTCTTGGTACACATTCCTGGATTCATTTACAATCGTATATTAATCGTGTATTATATACAATCATCTGTACGTACATTTGGACGTGGCCTGATGGCAGTATATGATTAACTTGACCGTAAAATGTCTCCCTCGCGCGTCCCTCACTTATTCTACTATCCACTTCCACCCCTTTCTTCTTTCGTCCGCTCTAAAAAACTACGCCAGGGATTTCATTTCGACCACATTCAACCTACCCCAATCCATTCTCTGCCAGATCCATGCCACACTAATATACATTAAGGTCAACTTTAATACCAATATCAGCTCTGCATTGTGAACTGCTAGCTTAATATCTATGAACCAAATTTGATTTTCTTAATTCGCTGGATAAGAAGTAAGTGGTAAATAATTGTTTAAGATTATTGATATAAATATGACTACAGCAAAATTCCACTCACATTTCAAACTCACAACAATATTATAAAATTTAAATTTAAAAATAAAAAGCTAGATACAAAACGTAGGGAGATCAGAAATAGATAACATCCTCACATGAAATGCAGACTGAAACCGAAACCATGTAATATAGGGTTTTCCAATAAGAGTCGTTATTTTGAATAGCCCGCTATTTCGGTAGATGTTACTTTTGAAGCTTTAATTTTTTGACATTTGACAAGTAGAAACTACGCCATTAATAAAAATGGAACGATACACGCTTCAAAAACGTATTGAAATTATTAAAATTCACTTGAGATAATCAAATGCAAATCATCTTGAGTGTTGAGGCCCATTTCCACCTCGGTGGCTTCGTCAACAAGCAAAATCGTCGCATCTGGACTCGGAAAACACAAGAATTATTGTTGAAAAGCCTTCCTATCTTCAACGTGTGACTGTTTGGTGCGGTTTATGGTCTGGCGGAGTCATTGGACCTTACTTTTTCGAAAATGAGGCTGGAGCAACAGTTACGGTGAATGGATCGCTATCGAGAGATGATTAATGATTTTTTTATGGCCGGAATTGGATGGTATTGATCTGGATAACCTTTATTTTAAACAAAACGGCGCTACGTGCCACACAAGCAACGAAACCATTGATCTTTTACGATTGAATATCAAAATAACACCCCTTATTGGAAAACCGTGTATAATTATACTTATTTCAGAAAAAACCTTCTAAATTTTAAGAAAACGTAAATATATTCCTCAGCACGGGAAATCCCAGTGAAGATATCATTATCTCTATTTGTTACAAAAAGGAAGATAATAAAACACTAATCTCTAAATTTCTAAATAGTATAAAATATAGTCGTTTTCCGTGTTTGTCTGTTTGTGCGTTAATTTCTTCTAAACTACACAACGGATTTTGATGTGGTTTTCTCTATCATTTAGAAAATTTCTTTCGGAAGGTGTAAATATACAGGGTTTTCCAATAAGAGGTATTATTTTGATATTCAATCGTAAAAGATCGTTTCGAATTTCGATCGATCGAAGAATAATTTCGTTGCTTGTGTGGCACGTAGCGCCGTCTTGTTGAAATTAAACGTTGTCCAGATCAATACATTCTAATTCTGGCACTAAAAAATCATTAATCATCTCTCAATAGCGCAATCCATTCACCGTAACTGTTGCTCCAGCCTCATTTTCGAAAAAGTAAGGTCTAATGACTCCGCCTGACCATAAACCGCACCAAACAGTCACACGTTGAGGATATACAGGCTTTTCAACAATAACTCTTAGGTTTTCCGAGCCCCAGATGCGAAAATTTTGATAGTTGACGAAGCCACCGAGGTGGAAATGGGCCTCATCACTCAAGATGATTTGAATTTGATTCACTCAAGTGAATTTTAATAATTTCAATGCGTTGTTGAAGCGTGTACCTTTCCATTTTTATTAATGGCGTAGTTTCTACTTGTCAAATGTCAAAAAATGACAGCTTCAAACATCTACCGAAATAGCGGGCTATTCAAAATAACACCTCTTATTGGAAAACCTTGTATAATACATGCATATTATGTTCATAAAAATTAAAGAATATTTGTTTTGAAATCAAACTGAAAAAAAAAAATTTCGGGTGCTTACATTGCTAACGCTTGCTTAAAGCTTGTAAGATTTATCAAAATAGTGTAGAACGGAATTGTATATCTTAAAAATACCTACAGAAAATTCAACGACGGTATATATCTATCTCCTAAAGATTAATCCCAGCAACGCAGGGTCACATTATTATTAATATTATCTTCATTTTACGAGGGATATTTTTGTCCAGCTATAATTGCGATTGAGACCACTGTGTGCCGATGCTGCTCTACACTTTTCGGAACAATCATATGCGTGGTACAAATTAGAATTGCTAATCAAAGCAGAATAACATATATTATATTATTATTACAAGTGTAACAATACGGGTATTACATAAAAGAATGCTGTTTTCATTGTACGTATTATTGTAATGCGTGTTTTATTGTTGGCGAGCGAACATTATCAGCAATGAAATAATACTTGATGGATATTTGCAGGTATTTTTATGATATTGATTTCCAAATCACCGGTTAGTAGCGCTTACATGATAACTCAACATAATGACAATTCAACATACCTTTGAAAAGTGATAAAGTCATTAAAAAAAAGTAAACTAGTTTTTGTTTCATCACTTTTCATGACTTTATATCACTTTTTAAAGGTGTCTTGAATTGTCATTGTGTTGAGTTGTCTGGTTACCGATAGCGCTATAAGATGCCAGGCAAGTAACAGAGACAGAGCGCATGCTAAATGGGCTAGAATCAAAGGGTTTTTAGCGAAATTGGTTCTCAATTCAAATCTATATGTATGCGTTTCTAGTGTTTATTAGCCAACAGTGTATTTGATAATTAAAAACGCGTAAAATTTTGGGCTGTAGTGATTCAAACTTTTTCACATTTGATGTAGGTACAATTAATTTGTCAGAAACTACATTCTGAAAGCAATAAGATTAATAATGGAATACTTACATTGTTTGTTCATGTAGAGCGGATGAACTCAGAAAGAAGTGCAAGGAGAATAATATATAGGGTGTATCGGCAAGTACCCGACAAACTTTAACCAGCTATTCCTCAGCACATTTGGAGTAAAAAATGTTATGGGCGCTTTGCTGTCCGGTAACATTTTTTTCCATTAAAAACAAAAAATAAATAAAAAAATCCAAAATCCGTCACTGTCATTTGCCTTGTTTCTCGCGTTCAACAGCTGTTATTAGCAAGTGCATCAAAAAGTGTCCTCGCTCTTTCGTACACACTAAATAATAATAGTTAAAAATGAGACGAATGGTGCTGTGCCATTTCGTTGTGATTGTAAAAGCGCGCCAACGTAGGTACGTACGTACATTATTCAACGAAACTCGAACAAAATATTGCCAGACGGGTTTTCAAACTTTGACAAAGTATAAAACATTGGTGACATGTGGTGAAAATATGAAAAGTAAATTTTTTATTAAAAAAAAATGTTACCGGACAGCAAAGTGCCCATAACATTTTTTACTCCAAATGTGCTAAGGAATAGCTGGTTAAAGTTTGTCGGGTACTTGCCGATACACCCCGTATAAAGTTGAATGGTAGTAAAGGTCACAATAGTAATATTATAGGTGAGTACTCTATCGCTTGTCTGAATCTTAACACAGTCAGTTCCAATTTTAAATGTGACACATAAGACGACACAAAAAACTCAGAATCTTAACGGCGTAAGTGAAGAAGTCGTTCACAAAAATATGCGGCGCGCATCCCCTACTATTGGACGGACCTACTGTCGAATTTGCCCTAACAGGCCTAGAAAATGGATCTTCCCGAGGTGTATATTTCAGTTAATTCTGATGAACATATTATTAAAATCTCTGATGTTTTAGACAGCGATGTTTAGATTTAGATGTTTTAGTCGCTTCGGGAAATTACTAATTCATCGTCTAGAAAAATATAATCTCGTGCTTGTCGCTAAATTTTATAGTTTTAAATTTAAAAAAATAAATGATGAAATATTGGATAAGTACTTTTTTTATACTTAAAATATTTATTTATCTCTAAATAATATAAACAAAGTGGATATCCGCGTCTGTCTGTTTGTGCGCATAGTTCATTTAAACTTCGCGACCGAGTTTGATAGGATTTTATCATTTAGAGAATTAAAATATGCATATTATATTTATATAAAGTAGAGAAAAGTCGATGTTTTGTGATCAAGTGTTAAAAAAATATTTATCCATTCCATTGCTAACGCTGGCTAAACCTTATGAGATAAATCAAAATAATGTACTACGGAATTGTACAGCGTTTCCCAAGAAGAGGTGTTATTTTGATATTCAATCGTAAAAGATCAATGGTTTCGTAGCTTTTGTGGCACGTAGCGCTGTCTTGTTGAAAGTAAACGTTGTCTAGATCAATATCATCCAATTCCGGCCATAAAAAAATCATTAATCATCTCTCGATAGCGATTAATTCACCGTAATTGTTGCTCCAGCCTCATTTTCGAAAAAGGAAGATCCAATGACTCCGCCAGACCATAAACTGCACCAAACAGTCACACGTTGAGGATAGAAAGGCTTTTCAACAATAACTCTTGGGTTTTCTGAGCCCCAGATGCGACAATTTTGCTTGTTGACGAAGCTACTGAGGTGGAAATGGGCCTCATCACTCAAGATGATTTGCATTTGATTCACTCAAGTGAATTTTAATAATTTCAATGCGTTGTTGAAGCGTGTATCGTTCAATTTTTATTAATGACGTAGTTTTTACTTGTTAAAGTAAAAAAAAGACAGCTTCAAAATAAACATCTACCGAAATAGCGGGCTATTCAAAATAACACCACTTATTGGAAAACCCTGTATTATGCCAACATTAATTGTTATTATTACTGAGTAAAGTCATTATAGCCTTCTTGTAACTATATTCCGTGCAGTTAAACACATCTACGAATTCTGCGAAAGTATTGCCAACTGGATGCAATCTAGGTACAAGCGAGTATCTAAATGTTATACTAGTCTTGTTATTATGGTCGCAATTGAAAATAGTTTCAATCGAGTAGTCCTAGTTGGTATATTTAAGTAAATCAGGGCTGCCTATAATTTCTTCAATAATTAAAAAAAAAATACAATTACAAAAAACGTTAAAAAATATATATTATAGTTTCAAATTCGTCGTAATCAATTCAATTCTGAGCCTGGGATAAAGACAATCGATTTTTTTGATAATAATATAATATGTTTGGCCAATGCAATAGGACTCGACATCGAAAAACCATTGTTTTGTGATTTATGACCACTGCTATTTTTCACTAGTATTTTCTCCGTATGTTTCGGTCCAAGGATGTTGCTAGGTGTGTTCAATAATCCGGATTGCACGACTGGATCTGGATGGGTGGGTGTTACCGGTTTTTCAGGACCGAATAATAATAGCGTCATCTACCAGTCCCATTTCACGAAGGTACCCATTTTGTTTGTTCGAATTGAAATTCATTGGGCCAATAATACTTTAAATTAAATACTAAATACTGCATGATAAATACGAGTAGTTCTGTGAACGTTGTTTCCAAAAAATTATATTTCTAAATTCTGTTATTAAATCAAAATTTCATCTGAAATCATAAGATTTATAAGTAAACACTAAAATTCCACCTACTTCAATTATAAACCAAATATTTTTTGTAGCTTTTGGTTTCAAATAGAGAATTATACAATTTAACCAAAAAAATGTCATTATTTAAAAAAATAAAAAATAATGTTTAATGAGCGACTAAAACGAACACCATCTTGAACCGGAAATGGACGGTACAGACTAATAAACAGGCAGATGAAATTCAAAACGGTCGAGTTAAAACCGGACTTCGCTATGCTCTGTCAATTCGGGGGTTTAGGATCGCATAGGCCTATCTTCAAAAACATAGTTTTTAGATTAATGCAAATAAATTTTGGAATGCTCATAAACCCACCTGTATTCCTAACTGATATGCCTAACTGTACTTAAAAGACTGTAGGTACGAGATAGAGCTTTGTGCCACTAATAAATATGATTTTGGCATTACCGAAACAAGCTTAACTAAAACACCAGTTTTGTTGTTAGCACCCTGTGATGCTAAGCACACGATTTATTATTTTATCATTACGTTACTACCATAATATGGTAATTCCTTTAAATTAATTTTAATGAATTGTACCACTGGTTCCTTGTTCAGTATTCGTATAGCAAAAAATCAACACATAAAAAATAAGTTTTTTTACTGTAATACATCTATTTTCAATTATTGACCTAGTTGCGTCATCTCTTGGCTTTTTTTACTGAGGATTGAACCTTCCTCCCCAGGGACTGGAGTCAACACAGCTAACACCTAAGCCAAATCCTAATTAGATAGCACCAACACTTACTTCGAATATTAACAGCTGTAAGTTTTGAAACACAATGTGATCCAATTTCAGAAAAATACGTGTGTGCGCGCGATTTTGTGCATCATTACCACAAAAAGTTTTTTTTGTACATTACAAATTGATGCAATCCTATTACAATACAAATGAAATAACTAAAATATACAAAATATAACAAAAATATAACGAAAATATACAAAGCTTTAAACGAAATATTTTACAATAACCGATATTTTAGAGTTCTTGCCTAAAATGACTTTTGAAATTATAGACCTAGAAGTATCATTTAGCAGTACCATACCTCTTGTCATGCTATGCTGGATCCATTACGTCCGTTCTTCCGTGTGGAATACATAGCAAGTCGTGGCGTCGACACTGACGGTAGTTGTTCGGTACAAATAAATTATAGCATTCCAGGAGGTATGGGCTGTCAATGTAATAGTTCATGATTTTAAAAACTGTTACTTAAAGGGTCCCATTTCTCCTAGATTGGAGACTTTCGTAGTGCATTTCGGAGAGCAAATCTATGTGATGCATGAATCGTGGGTATTCACCATGCGTTCTCATATAAAGATATCTTAGAAAATTTAAAGTTGATAGAATTCATTGTCATTGATAAGGAGTCTATCTACCAACTTTCAGTTCAAAGGGAAATAGGAAAGCGGGTTAATTTCCACTTGCAAGATTCCATTTCGTTCATCCATAAAACCAAATTTAAATTGATGTATTTAATAAACAAGCTATCATTCCATTACAAATCACTTAATTCATTGTATCCTTCCTTACAAAAAATCAAAGCCTATCATGTTAGAACATCTCAACATTCCGACACATATGTTGCAAGCAAAGTTGTAATATTATAGACATACCACCTTATTAAATCACACTAACTACAGCAACAGCAGTCTGCTCTGTACTGGTTTTGCTAAAAAGGGCGGTCTGCCAGCAAGTTTACAGGTTTTAATCAATTACAGAGTTTCGCTTTTGAAAATTCAAAGTAATCACTGGCCTAACGCCACCGCTAATGAATGGATATAATGTTCAGCACACACTATACAGCAGGGATTCTAAACATGGAGTCATTTCATTATGCTAAATATTCGGGACACATATTATGTGATGTAAAGGGTTCGAAATTTTTAAAAATTATTTTTGTATTTACGATTTCTATTTGCCTTTAGAGAAGAAATAACATTTTGAATATAACATTAGATCACATGAAAGTATTCTGTCATTTGCCTTAGGGGCCATTCAAGTATTATGTAAGCACTATAGGGGGGCAGGGGGGTCTTTGCTTGCTTATTTTTGATGACACGGGGGGGTGGGGGGTCGAGATAGTGATTACGTCAGCACTGCTCAGCAGTAGTTAGTTTTTTTACACATTAATACAACGGTCAATATGCCAGAGGCCAGAATGGTTAAGAACTATCTGACTTTTCAGATCTAGCCACTAAATAGAGCTGAAGCCATTTCGTCTAACGTTTAGATCCAAAATCGTAGTTTTTCGTCTGGGCGATACTGGAATGTATATTTCATACTTGAACGATGTGCAAATACACAATATGCCTTTTTTAAATTTCAAAATGTGAAAAAAACCACACAACGCAAGTAATTATTAAATCATATTAATTTAAGGACTCTTTCGCACTTTTATTACATAACTGTTTATGGTATTGCCTTCAATTTGGCATAAAGGTAGGAAATCTTTCGCACTTTTATTACATAACTGTTTATGGTATTGCCTTCAATTTGGCATAAAGGTAGGAAATCTTTCGCACTTTTATTACATAACTGTTTATGGTATTGCCTTCAATTTGGCATAAAGGTAGGAAATCTTTCGCACTTTTATTACATAACTGTTTATGGTATTGCCTTCAATTTGGCATAAATTTAGGGACTCTTTCGCACTTTTATTACGTAATTGTTTATGGTATTGCCTTTAATTTGGCATAAAGGTATGTTGAGAATTTTTTCGTAAAGCAATAATTTTTATACGTTTTGCCAGGAATTTGGTGTTGCCACAGTTTATTTGTTTAAACATAAACGAAAGCATTCAAAGAACGACAGATTAAAAGATACCATATTGCATAATTCTGGGCTTGAACCAATCGAACGTTCCTCGCCTCGCCCATAAAACATTCCTATGAAACAATCTGTCTCGTGGACTTGATACAGTGGATGAAGTCAATTAATAGATTCTTGTACCTAATCTTACTGGCATCATTATAAGCTGAACATACTGTTTGTGTAATGGAGAATTCAGTTAACAGAATGATACAGCTTAGCTTTGAATCACTTGGGTGGGAAACCCGACGTATTTGTCCACTCAGCTTTTAACCAAGCCCTCCAAATTCCCTGGAATGGATGTGGAAGTAGGTAATAAAATAAAACTGACGTCGCCTATAATTTACAATATATAACACTAATACAAATTGTACAGAAACTAATGCTTCAAACGGGAAACTGGTGAATCTGGTTCCATGATATCTCAGCACAGTGACAATTCAACACATCAAGTGACACAAAGTCATGAAAAGCCATGAAAAAAAATAACCTATAAACCTTACAAATTTTATGTTTCATCACTTTTCATGACTTTACATCACTTTTTAAAGCGCGTTGATTTGTCACTATGTTGAGCTGTCTAGTTAACCGATAAATCTATATCCTGTTTTTCGACCTGAGCATTTCAACTTTTTCAATTTTCTCGGCAACTTGAGGGTTAAACAAAAGTTTTGGAACCGTTCACCCTAAATCCCTAGCGACCGATTTTTTTTCAAATTGATTTAAAAATTTCAACTTCGGAGCCAAAATTTTTAATGATTTAGATTCACCAGTTTTCCCATCGTACTATGAGTTTCCAGATACCGTGTATAACATCATGTTATTAATACTTCATTTAGACTTTCTCGTTCAGTTCCCTCTGAATAAAATAAGGTCCCACCCAGTGTAAGTTGGATCCACGATTGCACCAATAAAATACAATGGAATTGCCTGGCGATACAAAACAAATAAAAAACGCGCACTGAATGAACTATTATACGCGTGTGGTCTTTTTACTTTCGTCGGAAGAAATTCCAACTCAGGCGCCCGACGCACAGACGTCTGAAACGCAAATATAGCTGGACATAAATACGATTTTGATAATATGTTCAATGACAAAACAGAAGACGAAAAGCGTACAAAAAAGAACAAACAAATCAACATATCTAACTTAACCCAACCTAACCTAACACAAACTAACCTAACCTACTATTTTATTATGTTCTGTTTTATCCGGTTGCCCGACAATTATTAATACCTAGTCAAATCTTATAACTAACTAGTTAACCAATTAGTTTCCTTGTAGGGATAGGCAGAGAGGATACACTGCAATCTTACTCTCTCTTGGTACACATTCCTGGATTCATTTACAATCGTATATTATTACATTTGGACGTGGCTTGATGGCAGTATATGATTAACTTGACCGTAACATGTCTCCCTCGAGCGTCCCTCACTTATTCTACTATCCACTTCTACCCCTTTCTTCTTTCGTCGGCTCTAAAAAACTACGCCCATGGATTTCATTTCGACCACATTCAACCTACCCCAATCCATTCTCTGCCAGATCCATGCCACACAAATATACATTAAGGTCAACTTTAATACCAATATCAGCTCTGCATTGTGAACTGCTAGCTTAATATCTATAAACCAAATTTGATTTTCTTAATTCGCTGGATAAGAAGTAAGTGGTAAATAATTGTTTAAGATTATTGATATAAATATGACTACAACAAAATTCCACTCTCATTCCAAACTCACAACAATATTATAACATTTTAATTTAAAAATAAAAAGCTAGATACAAAACGTAGGGAGATCACAAATAGATAACATCCTCACATGAAATGCAGACTGAAACCGAAACCATGTAATATAGGGTTTTCCAATAAGAGGTGTTATTTTGAATAGCCCGCCATTTCGGTAGATGTTACTTTTGAAGCTGTCATTTTTTGACAATTAAAAACTACGAAATTAATAAAAATGGAACGATACATGCTTCAACAACGCATTGAAATTATTAAAACTCACTTGAATGAATCAAATGCAAATCATCTTGAATGATGAAGCCCATTTCCACCTCGGTGGCTTCGTTAACAAGCAAAATTGTCGCATCTGGGGCTCGGAAAACACAAGAGTTATTGTCGAAAAGCCTCTCTATCTTCAACGTGTGACTGTTTGGTGCGGTTTATGGTCCGGCGAAGTAATTGGACCTTACTTTTTCGAAAATGAGGCTGGAGCAACAGTTACGGTGAATGGATCGCTATCGAAAGATTAATGATTTTTTATAGCCGGAATTGGATGGTATTGATCTGGACAACGTTTGCTTTCAACGAGATGGAGCTAAGTGCCACAAAAGCAACAAAACCATTGATCTTTTACGATTGAATATCAAAATAACACCTCTTATTGGAAAACCCTGTATAATTATAATTATTTCAGAAAAAACCTTCTTAATGTTAAGGAAACGTAAATATATTCCTCAGCACGGGAGATCCCAGTGAAGATATCATTATCTCTATTTGATACAAAAATGAAGATAATAAAACACTTATCTCTAAATATTATAAAATATAGTCGTTTTCCGCGTCTTACTGTTTGTGCATTAATTTCTTCTAAACTACACAACGGATTTTGATGTGGTTTTCTCTATCATTTAGAAAATTTCTTTCGAAAGGTGTTTATATACAGGTTTTTCCAATAAGAGGTGTTATTTTGATATTCAATCGTTTCGAATTTCGATCGATCGAAGAATGGTTTCGTTGCTTGTGTGGCACGTAGCGCCGTCTTGTTGAAAGTAAACGTTATCCAGATCAATACCATTCAATTCCAGCCATAAAAAATCATTAATCATCTCTCGATAGCGATCCATTCACCGTAACTGTTGCTCCAGCCTCATTTTCGAAAAAGTAAGGTCTAATGTCTCCGCCGGACCATAAACCGCACCAAAAAGTCACACGTTGAGGATAGAGAGGCTTTTCAACAATAACTCTTGGGTTTTCCGAGCCCCAGATGCAACAATTTCGATAGTTGACGAAGCCACCGAGGTGGAAATGGGCCTCATCACTCAAGATGATTTGCATTTGATTCACTCAAGTGAATTTAATAATTTCAATGCGTTGTTGAAGCGTGTATCGCTCCACTTTTATTAATGGCGTAGTTTCTACTTGTCAAATGTTAAAAAATGACAGCTTCTAAAGTTACATCTACCGAAATAGAGGGCTTTTCAAAATAACACCTCTTATTGGAAAACCTTGTATAATACATGCATATTAAGTTTATAATAATTGAAGAATATGTGTTTTGAAATCAAATTGAAAAAAAAAATCGGGTGCTTACATTGCTAACGCTGGCTAAACCTTGTAACATTTATCAAAATAGTGTAGAACGGAATTGTATATCTTAAAAATACCTACAGAAAATTCAACGACGGTATATATCTATCTCCTAAAGATTAATCCCAGCAACGCGGGGTCACATTATTATTAATATTATCTTCATTTTACGAGGAATATTTTTGTCCAGCTATAATTGCGATTGAGACCACTGTGTGCCGATGCTGCTCTACACTTTTCGGAACAATCATATGCGTGGTACAAATTAGAATTGCTAATCAAAGCAGAATAACATATATTATATTATTATTACAAGTGTAACAATACGGGTATTACATAAAAGAATGCTGTTTTCATTGTACGTATTATTGTAATGCGTGTTTTATTGTTGGCGAGCGAACATTATCATCAATGAAATAATACTTGATGGATATATGCAGGTATTTTTATGATATTGATTTCCAAATCACCGGTTAGTAGCACTTACATGATAACTCAACATAATGACAATTCAACATACCTTTGAAAAGTGATAAAGTCATTAAAAAAAAGTAAACTAGTTTTTGTTTCATCACTTTTCATGACTTTATATCACTTTTTAAAGGTGTCTTGAATTGTCATTGTGTTGAGTTGTCTGGTTACCGATGGCGCTATAAGATGCCAGGCAAGTAACAGAGACAGAGCGCATGCTAAATGGGCTAGAATCAAAGGGTTTTTAGCGAAATTGGTTCTCAATTCAAATCTATATGTATGCGTTTCTAGTGTTTATTAGGCAACAGTGTATTTGATAATTAAAAACGCGTAAAATTTTGGGCTGTAGTGATTCAAACTTTTTCACATTTGATGTACAATTAATTTGTCAGAAACTACATTCCGAAAGCAATAAGATTAATAATGGAATACTTACATTGTTTGTTCATGTAGAGCGGATGAACTCAGAAAGAAGTGCAAGGAGAATAATATATAGGGTGTATCGGCAAGTACCCGACAAACTTTAACCAGCTATTCCTCAGCACATTTGGAGTAAAAAATGTTATGGGCGCTTTGCTGTCCGGTAACATTTTTTTTCCATTAAAAACAAAAAATAAATTAAAAAAATCCACACTCCGTCACTGTCATTTGCCTTGTTTCTCGCGTTCAACAGCTGTTATTAGCAAGTGCATCAAAAAGTGTCCTCGCTCTTTCGTACACACTAAATAATAATAGTTAAAAATGAGACGAATGGTGCTGTGCCATTTCGTTGTGATTGTAAAAGCGCGCCAACGTAGGTACGTACGTACATTATTCAACGAAAGTCGAACAAAATATTGCCAGACGGTTTTTCAAACTTTGACAAAGGATAAAACATTGGTGACATGTGGTGAAAATATGAAAAGTAAATTTTTTATTAAAAAAAAATGTTACCGGACAGCAAAATGCCCATAACATTTTTTACTCCAAATGTGCTAAGGAATAGCTGGTTAAAGTTTGTCGGGTACTTGCCGATACACCCCGTATAAAGTTGAATGGTAGTAAAGGTCACAATAGTAATATTATAGGTGAGTACTCTATCGCTTGTCTGAATCTTAACACAGTCAGTTCCAATTTTAAATGTGACACATAAGACGACACAAAAAACTCAGAATCTTAACGGCGTAAGTGAAGAAGTCGTTCACAAAAATATGCGGCGCGCATCCCCTACTATTGGACGGACCTACTGTCGAATTTGCCCTAACAGGCCTAGAAAATGGATCTTCCCGAGGTGTATATTTCAGTTAATTCTGATGAACATATTATTAAAATCTCTGATGTTTTAGACAGCGATGTTTAGATTTAGATGTTTTAGTCGCTTCGGGAAATTACTAATTCATCGTCTAGAAAAATATAATCTCGTGCTTGTCGCTAAATTTTATAGTTTTAAATTTAAAAAAATAAATGATGAAATATTGGATAAGTACTTTTTTTATACTTAAAATATTTATTTATCTCTAAATAATATAAACAAAGTGGATATCCGCGTCTGTCTGTTTGTGCGCATAGTTCATTTAAACTTCGCGACCGAGTTTGATAGGATTTTATCATTTAGAGAATTAAAATATGCATATTATATTTATATAAAGTAGAGAAAAGTCGATGTTTTGTGATCAAGTGTTAAAAAAATATTTATCCATTCCATTGCTAACGCTGGCTAAACCTTATGAGATAAATCAAAATAATGTACTACGGAATTGTACAGCGTTTCCCAAGAAGAGGTGTTATTTTGATATTCAATCGTAAAAGATCAATGGTTTCGTAGCTTTTGTGGCACGTAGCGCTGTCTTGTTGAAAGTAAACGTTGTCTAGATCAATATCATCCAATTCCGGCCATAAAAAAATCATTAATCATCTCTCGATAGCGATTAATTCACCGTAATTGTTGCTCCAGCCTCATTTTCGAAAAAGGAAGATCCAATGACTCCGCCAGACCATAAACTGCACCAAACAGTCACACGTTGAGGATAGAAAGGCTTTTCAACAATAACTCTTGGGTTTTCTGAGCCCCAGATGCGACAATTTTGCTTGTTGACGAAGCTACTGAGGTGGAAATGGGCCTCATCACTCAAGATGATTTGCATTTGATTCACTCAAGTGAATTTTAATAATTTCAATGCGTTGTTGAAGCGTGTATCGTTCAATTTTTATTAATGACGTAGTTTTTACTTGTTAAAGTAAAAAAAAGACAGCTTCAAAATAAACATCTACCGAAATAGCGGGCTATTCAAAATAACACCACTTATTGGAAAACCCTGTATTATGCCAACATTAATTGTTATTATTACTGAGTAAAGTCATTATAGCCTTCTTGTAACTATATTCCGTGCAGTTAAACACATCTACGAATTCTGCGAAAGTATTGCCAACTGGATGCAATCTACGTACAAGCGAGTATCTAAATGTTATACTAGTCTTGTTATTATGGTCGCAATTGAAAATAGTTTCAATCGAGTAGTCCTAGTTGGTATATTTAAGTAAATCAGGGCTGCCTATAATTTCTTCAATAATTAAAAAAAAAATACAATTACAAAAAACGTTAAAAAATATATATTATAGTTTCAAATTCGTCGTAATCAATTCAATTCTGAGCCTGGGATAAAGACAATCGATTTTTTTGATAATAATATAATATGTTTGGCCAATGCAATAGGACTCGACATCGAAAAACCATTGTTTTGTGATTTATGACCACTGCTATTTTTCACTAGTATTTTCTCCGTATGTTTCGGTCCAAGGATGTTGCTAGGTGTGTTCAATAATCCGGATTGCACGACTGGATCTGGATGGGTGGGTGTTACCGGTTTTTCAGGACCGAATAATAATAGCGTCATCTACCAGTCCCATTTCACGAAGGTACCCATTTTGTTTGTTCGAATTGAAATTCATTGGGCCAATAATACTTTAAATTAAATACTAAATACTGCATGATAAATACGAGTAGTTCTGTGAACGTTGTTTCCAAAAAATTATATTTCTAAATTCTGTTATTAAATCAAAATTTCATCTGAAATCATAAGATTTATAAGTAAACACTAAAATTCCACCTACTTCAATTATAAACCAAATATTTTTTGTAGCTTTTGGTTTCAAATAGAGAATTATACAATTTAACCAAAAAAATGTCATTATTTAAAAAAATAAAAAATAATGTTTAATGAGCGACTAAAACGAACACCATCTTGAACCGGAAATGGACGGTACAGACTAATAAACAGGCAGATGAAATTCAAAACGGTCGAGTTAAAACCGGACTTCGCTATGCTCTGTCAATTCGGGGGTTTAGGATCGCATAGGCCTATCTTCAAAAACATAGTTTTTAGATTAATGCAAATAAATTTTGGAATGCTCATAAACCCACCTGTATTCCTAACTGATATGCCTAACTGTACTTAAAAGACTGTAGGTACGAGATAGAGCTTTGTGCCACTAATAAATATGATTTTGGCATTACCGAAACAAGCTTAACTAAAACACCAGTTTTGTTGTTAGCACCCTGTGATGCTAAGCACACGATTTATTATTTTATCATTACGTTACTACCATAATATGGTAATTCCTTTAAATTAATTTTAATGAATTGTACCACTGGTTCCTTGTTCAGTATTCGTATAGCAAAAAATCAACACATAAAAAATAAGTTTTTTTACTGTAATACATCTATTTTCAATTATTGACCTAGTTGCGTCATCTCTTGGCTTTTTTTACTGAGGATTGAACCTTCCTCCCCAGGGACTGGAGTCAACACAGCTAACACCTAAGCCAAATCCTAATTAGATAGCACCAACACTTACTTCGAATATTAACAGCTGTAAGTTTTGAAACACAATGTGATCCAATTTCAGAAAAATACGTGTGTGCGCGCGATTTTGTGCATCATTACCACAAAAAGTTTTTTTTGTACATTACAAATTGATGCAATCCTATTACAATACAAATGAAATAACTAAAATATACAAAATATAACAAAAATATAACGAAAATATACAAAGCTTTAAACGAAATATTTTACAATAACCGATATTTTAGAGTTCTTGCCTAAAATGACTTTTGAAATTATAGACCTAGAAGTATCATTTAGCAGTACCATACCTCTTGTCATGCTATGCTGGATCCATTACGTCCGTTCTTCCGTGTGGAATACATAGCAAGTCGTGGCGTCGACACTGACGGTAGTTGTTCGGTACAAATAAATTATAGCATTCCAGGAGGTATGGGCTGTCAATGTAATAGTTCATGATTTTAAAAACTGTTACTTAAAGGGTCCCATTTCTCCTAGATTGGAGACTTTCGTAGTGCATTTCGGAGAGCAAATCTATGTGATGCATGAATCGTGGGTATTCACCATGCGTTCTCATATAAAGATATCTTAGAAAATTTAAAGTTGATAGAATTCATTGTCATTGATAAGGAGTCTATCTACCAACTTTCAGTTCAAAGGGAAATAGGAAAGCGGGTTAATTTCCACTTGCAAGATTCCATTTCGTTCATCCATAAAACCAAATTTAAATTGATGTATTTAATAAACAAGCTATCATTCCATTACAAATCACTTAATTCATTGTATCCTTCCTTACAAAAAATCAAAGCCTATCATGTTAGAACATCTCAACATTCCGACACATATGTTGCAAGCAAAGTTGTAATATTATAGACATACCACCTTATTAAATCACACTAACTACAGCAACAGCAGTCTGCTCTGTACTGGTTTTGCTAAAAAGGGCGGTCTGCCAGCAAGTTTACAGGTTTTAATCAATTACAGAGTTTCGCTTTTGAAAATTCAAAGTAATCACTGGCCTAACGCCACCGCTAATGAATGGATATAATGTTCAGCACACACTATACAGCAGGGATTCTAAACATGGAGTCATTTCATTATGCTAAATATTCGGGACACATATTATGTGATGTAAAGGGTTCGAAATTTTTAAAAATTATTTTTGTATTTACGATTTCTATTTGCCTTTAGAGAAGAAATAACATTTTGAATATAACATTAGATCACATGAAAGTATTCTGTCATTTGCCTTAGGGGCCATTCAAGTATTATGTAAGCACTATAGGGGGGCAGGGGGGTCTTTGCTTGCTTATTTTTGATGACACGGGGGGGTGGGGGGTCGAGATAGTGATTACGTCAGCACTGCTCAGCAGTAGTTAGTTTTTTTACACATTGGCAACCCACACATTGTCTATGTTTGAAAACCGAATACATATTCGGGGATTCCCACCGTGTCAAAAAAGTTTGTTTAAATGAATATTATGTGCATTAAAGTCCTCTATCCTAAGTCTATTTTATAAGTGCTGCTTATGAATCAATAAAAAAACAGAATACATTAACAGAAAAATGCATATAGGTTCCAATTTTTACGTAATCATGGGAGGGGGGGTAAGAGCTTTGCTTACTTTTGGTGACAAGAGGGAAGAGGGGGTAAATAATTGTAATAAATCTGCTTACGTAATACTAGAACGGCCCCTTTGGCGTTGCTATCAACAAAACCTAGGCACGAAATTCACAATAAAATAATTGTTTTACAACTATATAATTTTTGGATTAATTTAAAATTTATGTTAAATTTTTTAAATTGTAGCATAAACTGCCCGGATTTAGTTAAACTCATTGAATTTCATATACCTCCGAGAGCTACTCGTTCCAAAATCATGTTTAAATGTAACAATACTAGGACTGAGTATTTCAAACACTCACTTGTACCTAGATTACATGAAATTAGTAATAGATACGCAGATGTAGCAGATCTATTTAACTGCGTCGAATGTTGGTACAAGAAGGCTATACTATCATATATTTTCAATCAATACTAATTTAACCTAAGTCTATTTATAAGTTTTGCATGCAGGACAGGCCTTTTGCAGGCGCAATTGCAGTCCGCTACGGGTGCCAAGGCGAGAAGATGAAATAGCGCCCTCGAGGTTTTTACTAACGCCAGGTGCCGTTTGGCTCAGGGTCGGCCCTGTTTGCATGTATTTGTTTCACTTTCTTTTATTTCCGTCAGGAGTTTCTGTTTGTTTTATAGTTTCTCTATGTTGCTTTTACGTCCAAAAGATGTTTTAAAAAAAGCATTTTTTTACCTTTCCCAGGTGATATCTATATAATATAGGTATACAAAAATACACGCGTATTTGAATGAAACGTTGTGTCAAAACTTCAAAGCAATCGGAGATTTAAGATTTTGAACAAACGAACATGTATGTGCGAGGAGAGGCTAGAGGTCACTAAAGTAGCGCAGGACAAGAACACCTGGAGGTACCTTCTCATGATGGGTCCTCAATCCAAATAAAAGGACAAGAGGAAGAACATGAAACCACATTTTCAGAACTATTTTTGACAAGAAATAGTGATGGTACTTACTGTGTACCTTGTGGTACACCCAACAAAATGTTTATTTCGACAAGTACCAAGTATCATTATTCGATTTGGTAATAACAACAACGGTACATTACAAGAATAAATTAGTTCAGACAAAGAGTGTCATGATTTTTTAACGCATTCCGTTGACTAACGATCTTATATACATACAAATATACCTGGTAATTTACTCGAAGGTCAATCTATGGCACGCAAAACTACTTTGGTAATCACCAATCGGCGAAGAATTCTCGGAGATTTAAGATTTTTAACAAACGAATAATTACATTTGTATTTATATAGATAAGATAATACTGTTGAGAACCTCTGCAATACTGTACACCACGGAACTGAAAGTGAATGTAATACGGTATTTTATCTCGTCGTAGTGAACAGGTTAATAACTAGTTATTGCCCAACCAATGGAGTGGTTGCTGATTGCAGTCGGAAAAATTCCTAAGCCTACATTGACTGAGATGAATGCGACTTGGTCTAATACTGAGCTATTCAAAATGTAAATGTCATAGTTGCCAGAGTTAATGTAGGCGCATGTGACCAAAAAATATACATATCTGTCAAAATATGGGCAAGAGCTGTGGGTGACAGGTGATTCAGTATGGTATGGAAATAACCTTCATTACTACATCCATAAAAAAAGGTTTTATTTATAAAATGAGCAATTATATTAACTTCATTAGTGGAAATGTTGCTAGTTTAATTCGTTTTATGTTTTAAAAATTGATAAAGAAAATACATACAATCCCACTTTCACCAACATATTTATGACCAGTACAGATTGGTCACTAAGGACAAGAAATTTAATTTATGAAGACTACAATTCTCATCTCATATTTTTTTAGCTGTTGGTTTAATTTTTCATTTGGTTTTACACCCAGCTTGACTTTTACATGGATGATAAGAACATACTATACCCATCGGAAATTATACACAAAGTTTTAAAAAGCATGAAATCAAGTTGAACTGATAAACTAAATAATATTAGTAAGACATTTAACAGTAACAATAAAATAGAAACTAGAACAGTACTATATATAAGACAAATCGCTAAAACTACATTATCAATGCTACTTTAATTTGTAGGATTCAAAAGAGTGCTGGTATAGATTACGCTTAGTTCTATAAATGGTGTCAGTAAATATATAAATAGCACGCCCAGACTTGTTTCCTAAATCATGTATCATATTGGTTAGTGAGTGTGTCTGATTGTGTATGTATTACAGAAGAATGTTATTTGAATAATCTTGACGATTCTGTCCACTTCAGTATCTGTTTACCTTTTTTTCATTTTGTGTATTGTTTCGCAAACAAATCATCTAAAATTATTAATTTCTTTTTAGTTCCCGCAAAGCCCAAATTCTTGAAGGTACTATTTCAAAATGCTCACGCACTGAGATAATATCGCTAAAAGCCTACGACAATGTGAAAATGTGAAATGAAATTCAAAGCACCCACAAGATGATGTCATACATTTTAGTTACAATTACAAACGGTACTTATTGACACTCTGCAATTAGAATTAGGAAATCCAGATGGTTCATCCAAAAGATAGACACCTTGACATAGTTATTTCAATGGTCCTTGTTCTTTTGTGTAAAGACTGTCGTACTTATTAAAAGAAACAAAAATTTCCTGTGTGTAATTTTCTAATCACAGCTGACAAGACTTTGATTTAAATACGGCTTTGAGTATGTGATACCTCCAGCCTAAAGTCTGAAAATATTCCTTGACTTTGTTAAAGAATGTTTTTTTCCTCCCAAAACTTCCTTCCCTTCCTTTCCTAAAAAGACCCTCCACACAGCATCCCTAAAAATGACATTTTGAAAATACACGTATTTGTGCGTGAGTTAATGGATAGATTGCAATGCTTGATCAAATACTCCAATATCTTGATCAACTCGATTGTAGTATAACTGGCATTAGAGTTTTTACGAAATATATCTATTTAAAACACAGGTTATATTCTTCTCTCCTTCTTCACACACCTGTTTCCAAGAAGTTTTTTACTCTGGACAATTTATTACAGCAACCGGTTGCGCCAATTTTATGAGAATACAGGATATAAAATGAACACTTTCATTTACTAAACACAAGATAATAGTAACAAATTCACGGTAACAAGAGAGAATGAGTGAGCATGCACTACTGTATATAAAGCATTGCCTATTGCCATCTCACTCTAACAACTTTACTAACACACAGTTCCTGTGCCCGAAGGCAAAAAGTCCTCCAGCGAGGAGATAGTACATATTTAAAAAACGACACAATATTTATCGAAATTTACTATCTTGATTGATTTGTACTAACGGACCAACGTATTATATATTAAACGAATTTAATACAAGGAGAATGTCACAATACAGAATAATTCAAAATAACAGCAATGACAAAAATAGGGCACAAAAAATAAAGGTAGTGTCAAGCCAAGACAAGAACAAGGTTTTGATGGAGTTCACGACTTCAATACAAAATATTACTTGCGTAATGACTGACAACAATCATCTAACTACGGGTTGTTTCAGAAAATTTGAATAATTTTTCAAATTTCAAAGTTAATTTTCAAGTTCTGCTATTATTTTAATTTTGTCAAGTGACTGGCCTATAATGATATAATAAAAAATGTGAATAGAACATTCACAGAACTCGTAAATGAACGTTGAAATTCGAAGAATTGTTCAAATTCTCTGAAACAACCCTCCTAAGACTTGCACCAAAAAATTGAAGATCCTGACTTGAGATGACAAGTCTTGCCATTTTGGACATTAGTGAATGATACCCATAATTTTTACAGTGTTGATTAAGGAAAAGCAAATTGTTATAGAGCAAAGGGTTATTGAAAGGGTTAGTGCAACAATGTAGGTGAATTAATCACACTGTAAATAATTTTGAAAATGCAGATTAGATTTAGGCCCTTCCACGTTTTTCTAAAGATAAAGATTTAATTTTAATTCAAGTATTAGAAATCGCCCATTTCTAGAACTTACAATCAATTCCCCTTAAGAAGCAACGATGTACGGATTCGATATGATTAATGTAAGCATCATCAAATGGAGACCAAATAATGCAGGCATAGTCTAGATTAGGACGAACCAATGAGCAGTAAAGAATTTTAGGGGTTTTAAAAAAAATTATTTCAATTTTTCATTAGTTTTAGGATAATTATATAATTGAAGCCAGAAGTAGGTAAGTCTATTTATAAATGTAAGTGAAAAAAAAATCTTGGAAGAATTTAATTATTTTGACGATCTTATTGTAGTTTGTGAAAAACCGAAAACCCATGTAAAAAAACATCAATGATATAGTTAATAAATAAGATAAAAAGAAGAGGGGCTATATGAGATCCTTGGGGCACGCCAGACATTACATCAATATTAATAGATTTAAAGTTATTTATTTTAACTATCTTTATTTTAAATTTCTTGAGATGTAGGAAGCGTAAAATGACATATTTATGTTGCACTTTCTCCACACTGATCGAACGTTTCAGACAGCTTTAGGATGTCCATCATCAGGGCAAATGTGTAGATTGACCACAATCAACAAGAAACTAATTAAGTACAAACTATTTAAAAAAGTGTTTTCTCTTCCGCCAATGCTCAAATTCATGCTAACGATAAATGTTCAATCTAGCAGTCTCCAGTCAGAAATACCTACAATTACGCAGCTTAATTCAAAGTACACGAGTTGCTTGCGGGTGAATTAATTCATTTGATCCATGACGTAATTTTAGAACCATTAAACCAGTCAGTGGTATCATTTGTAAATATTTCTATTAACTAATTTTACTAAACATACAAATCAACAAACGCAATGTATTTTATTGGTAAACGGAACGAAATTGAGAAAAAACCATCGTTGACTGCCGATTTGGATACGTATTTGAAATTTTTATTTAAATTGATTTCTCAGTTCGGGCCGATAATTTTTTTCTTTGTACATCTTATCTTTTCTCTCTTTTGTGCTACCCGGCTTCGCCCAAGTTTCAAACCTCGTTTTCGCAACATTTTTTCACATTTTAGAGAAATGTAAAATAAATGTATTATTTTGTTTACAGTTAATTTAGTAATATATAGCTCATGATAGAACTGATGTCATGAGCTAAAACAGTTGCATTACTATTGATATACTCAACCGTTAGGTAACTAGCTAACATCGCACCATTGTCTTGTGCACACTATTCTGTTATTCTGACTTGCAGGTGCGGTTCCTTGGTATGTGCATTTGTATATTGCACTGCTTGTCTTCAGTCATAGAACGCTATGAGCAGTCGTAATTCCCGCCAGGTCATTTGAGCTATCTTCTAGACTCAAGCGCAAGCAAAAACGAGCCCATTGTGCATATTTTGATGAGCACAAAACTTTATTTTCCCATATTAGGGGGACAGCTTGGCACGCCAAAACGGTGATATGAGCGAGACAGATTACACTCATACCGGAAAATATATTTTGAACCTCTTCGAACATGGGTATCTCACGCATCTGGAATGGATTACTACAGGAAAACGAATTTACAATGTTAGCGCTACAACATTCACACTTCGGCAATGCGTGCGCGGTCATTTTTGACGGTTTTGCGAGATTATCAGCGATTTAAAAAACTTAATTGCGTGTCCTTTACTAGAATTTTATTTTTTCGCATCATTTTACGAATTTAGTGCAGTAAATTAATTAGAATACACCCATTAATTAATTTCACACACCTGTTATTACACGCTAGGTAAATTTTAAAAGTTAATAGCACTGCCAGCAATTTCAGTCACAGACTTGTACCTACTTCTAGAAAATCAGTATACAAAGCAGTATTGATATAGCAAATCCCGGAGTAATTCGGGTGATTTTTTTGTTTGCTTAAATATAATAATAACTTTCTTATATTCACTTGCGCAATGTCACTTGGTCAATTGCGCAGTGAAATTAGAGTGGGTCACGATTCTCAACAACGAGGAACCGTCTTAAAAATGTCACTTCAAAAAAATAGTTCAAAAACAGTTATGTAAATGAAGAAAAAGTGTACCCAAAAATTTTACCGAATTTTTGCAAGCTTTTAGATTACTTCTGGGTTGTTATATATGATATTATTGTGTTATGAGTATATGTAACTACATTTGCAGATTCCGTAATGTATGGTCCGTCATTTAGCATTCACTATGTCACGAATAAAAGCTTAATATTTTTGACACGGTTCAATTTTTCGTTTTGTAATGCATTCGATGTAGGATTCTTGCTAAAAATAATAAAGATCTAATGCGCGAGAATTTGAAGTAAATCGTGATCCAGCCATCAAATTAGATTACATGCTTGTGTTAAGTTTTTTTTGTATTACTTCATGGTTGTATGACATATTAGCTAGCTGTTAAAACATTACCAACGAAACAGTCAACTTGATCAACAAGTTCCTTTCAGAGAGAAAAATTAACAAATTTGTCCTTTAGATTCAATAAATGAAATATCAGTAAGAACAAAAAATATTTTTGATTTGAACCTATTTGATTAACCAAATATTAAAACCTAAAAGAATCGGTTTTACTTAAAAATTAAATTATCTATTAATATTCTGTGGACTTCATTACAAATTCATTTTGTTTTTGAATTCTATTGTCTTTGACTTTATCTATGAAAAAAAATAATTAGCAAAAAATGTGCATGGTTCACAAAGTATATCCAATAAAAGAGTTGAAACCTTAACTAATCTAGTAAGTTTTCCTATAGTTCCAAGTATCAAAAGCAGGTGTTTTAATAATCTTTAACATTTCCGGAAATTCTATCCCAGCTAAGATTTCAATGTGGAAAGCCACGTGGACTAAACATAACCCCTAAGTAGTTTAATAATTTGGGTGTTCAGTTCAGAACGAAACATAAAACTTTGAGGAAGTTCATAATTTATTCCTAACGTAACATGAAACACAACAAAACACAGTAAATAAAAACGGTAACGGTTACAACTGGGAATCGAACCCAGAATCTGTGTCTTAACGGGTCATTGCCTTAAACCACTCGGACATTAATTTTTTGTCTTTTTATGTTGAAACTTTCGTTGCATGGAATTGAAAATTGATTGCGGTGCGATGCAGACCACCGAACACGTAGTCAAAGAATGACCGCTGCATTCGTTCCCCGGCGGGACTGATGAAGTCCACAGTCAATGCCTAAGGCCCTAGACTGGCTAACTAACAATATGTTCACCTCCTCACCATACGAAAGAAGAAGAATGTTTTGTTTAGATTTGTTAAGATTTTCTGTTTTAATTTAGTTGATTTTTAGTTTAATTTTTAAATAAGTTAATCCTTTCTCCGTTTAAGAATCCAATCGATATATTTATTGATTTACATTTGTATCATCGATGACATGTTGTGGAAGTTTATTCCATGTATATTTTTAAGAATTTATTGTGAATAGTCTTAAAAACACTCACCGTATATGAGGTTCATCTCAGTTGTGGGTGGAGGGCCAATAGGTTCAATTGGTGGCCCTGGAGTATAGGGGTAATTTTTCGCCTTGTTGAGTTCCACGTCATCTTCTTCGTTGCCGTGTTCATGATCGTGTTCATGGTCGTGTTCATGATCATGTCCATGGTCGTGTTCATGATCGTGTCCATGATCGTGTTCATGATCGTGTTCATGATCGTGGTCGTGGTCGTGGTCATGTCCTCCGCCGAGATGGTTAGTGTCTCCAGCGCCAAAGACGCTGCCAGTTTTGATCTGACCGTCGAGGGATCTGGCTTGGGACTCTTGGAAGGTGCTGTTGTCGTGTTGAGCCGCGATCGCCATGTCCTTGGAGAACATGCCAACTGAAACAGAAGATAATAATGTTATTATGTAATTCAATGGAGAGCAGTAAGGATGGAACACCGCACATTAATTAATTTTATTAGTTTAAAGAATTTTATTCACTTGATCGTTGGAGTCACAGTCACTCTGCTTGCTTTATATACCAAATATGTACAAATTGAAAGAAGATAAGGAAATGCAGAAAACGAATAGACGAAGTTGGCCCTGACAAACATTTTTCGAAAGAAGCGAAGTTAGAAGTGCGAAAAATAGTGCTGCTTCCTACCCTGGTGTAAGGCAGCGAGGCAAAGAACTGGCAGAGGAAGGATGAAAGTAGACCAAATGTTGTTGAAATGATATCCCTGAGGCGTATGTGTGTACAACCATGTATGATCGTGTTAGAAATTTGGAGATTTGCAAAGAATGCAAGTCTGTAAGCGTAATGAGTAAAAATGGTTTGGGCACTAAGAGGGACTCAACGAAGAAAGCAGTGTAAGAAGAACATATGACGCGAATGTGAATTGTAGAATAAGTTTGTGACTCCCGTGGAGGATATGGCACTGTCAGAATAAATTAAAAGAACGAGACGATTTATGAATGTGATTGAAGCAAGTAGTGTGCCAAGAGAGAGATGTTTGACGGTCCACCCTCTCTAAGTACCCCTGCGAAGAAACCGCGCGATGGTTAGTTAGTTAAAAATGTGACCTAATTGATTCTGAGTTGTGTGTATGTAGACGCTTATAAAATTACAGAACACATCATAGAAAGATGTCCATTCCACCTGATTCCCTGAGGCACACCTGGGCCGAATAAAGTGACTCCATTTGCCATTTTCTTAAGCGAACATCTACACACTATTTAGTTTTTTTTTAAAACGCATAATAAGAAATACAAACCAAATAAATGAAGGAAGTTCTCTTCCTGAATGGGATAATATAAATGAATAAAGATATCTGAATTACGATTGTACTCCTATTTTAAATCATTGCCATTTTCTATATTACTGTTGCAAAGTATCTATTGAAGCGGATTACGGGTGTTCTGTAATACAATGAACACCTGTTTACAAAACACCCAAATGACGCGTGTGGACATGCCATACTTCTTGCAATTAGAAAATTCATTCATGAGGCGTTTATACAAGTAGTAAGTATACACTTTAATAGTCCACATTATGGCCAATTCGAACGAGAACAGTCATTACACATTACTGCAATATAACTTCTGTCTATGCAACATTTTCATAGAACTCAGTCAAGCAAAGTAGGACTATGAATCTTTAATTCTGTAAGACTTTAACGCAATATTTCAACTTAACACCAAAACTTGGCTATAATTTCGGATAGTGTTATTTTAAGGCATTTTTTAAAATTGAACGATTTAAAACCATTGAGTATATACATCAATGTTTAAAACACGAATAGTGGCGACACATAGCGTCATTTCAAACAGAAATTTTAACAAAGTTTGTGTCCAAAGTTGTATTGTTTCGCGAATCAACATCTTTATTCTCTAGATATGTGTTAGATACTCTGTTAAAGCTGTGCTGCTATTGAAGGACTAGTATTAAAATCTAAGGTGATATTCTGCAAAACCATTATGTTTACCAAGCCATAAAAAACTACAATAATCTCCCTTCTGAACTGCGCTGTATTGTCAACCAATCAGAACAAATAAAAGAAATTAAAAAAATTAATTAAGCATTACATTGAAAAATCAATATTCTATACAAAAATATTATTATAACATAAAACTTATGTAAGAATCGTGGCTTCCTTATCAGGCACAAGAACAAAGTCAAGGAATCTGCAATATGCCAACATCTCCAGGAATCCATATCAGAGTTACGGTATTACCAGAGCTTTGAACGGAGGCTATCAACTCTCGCACGAGGAATACAAAGTGATAATTAGGATGAAGAAGAGGAATGGATTTAAGTTTTTGGAAGGAACTAGGAGAATCAGCGAGAACAAAGGAATGTTCAGCTGAAAATATTGAAAATTGGTTTGAAATTGAATGAAATTAAATTCTGTCATTAGAATTATTGTGGTAAATGTGAATACCTATACCACAGTTAGAAGAGTCAAATCTGCCTTTTTCTTTTACATTTGTTCTTCTTTAGGCTTAGTTTACCAGTTACGGGATATGTGCCTTCTTTCTTCATTTTGATAAATGTGAAGAAATTTACAAAATATTAAAAAAGTAAACGTGTTATAGCCATTTTGGCAGTATACGCTTGTGTTTTAGAATTTTGCGATTTTCAGCGGAAAATATCTACAACAGAGGCAAGGTCATTCAATAGCGTGATCATTTTTCCAACAGGCAATGATCGATTAGTTCCACATCTCGGAACAACATTTTCTATATTTAAAGTAATAAGGATATTATTATCCAGCATTTCAACAATTTTGAAAAACCAGAGTAGTAACAAATTTTAAATATTGATATCTTAGATAGGAGTTTTTGTATCAATTTTCCGCATTATTGGTGTGATCGTTCACCAGGTTTTTGGCCAATATTAACAATACATTATTGAGCCAGCACGTCGTTGGTTTTGTGACTCGTTTAAGCATATTGCTGTACGAGTACATATTTATATCTGTTCTGATATTCCTTTTATTTTCTGGTGTTCTTGAAACAAATTATTGCACTAAGTATCCTTAACCTTTGGGACCTGTTTTCTAGTGTTTTGACTATTTGGCTCCAGATCGTTCAATTGATCCTGACTTGTGCAAATATTTTTTTGTCTACGTTCACTAAGTTGTTCAATCACAAAAAATAAAGTGTATTAGCTCTTTGTCTAGAGTTGCAGACACTTTCAGTATCGTTCTGGTATTGGTCACCAATCATAAAGTGAGGCTGAAGATAGTGGGGAGGGGAAGGGGAAAGTGGAGAAGTACCTGGTTATTCCTTTGATCACCAAACACGCCAAAGCCATTTCAAGCAAAGTTTTAATTCTGAATGGTGGTCTTACAGCATGGCGACACTGAGAGTATCTTGCACTATGAAACTTTATTTCAAACTGTATTTCATTTCATTTTAATTGTAATTTTAATTGTATTTTTATTGTTATCCATTCACGGCCCGTCTTTCAAAGCATCATCAATGTAATTTTTTAGACATGTGTTACCAACCTCCGGCCAGGATAGCGATGATGATGGCCAGGATGAGGATGGCTCCAACTCCCCACCAGATCCAAGACTTGCAGCCAGCCTTGCCGGGCCTCTTGTCCATCGTCACTATCAGTTTCTCTCCCCTGGAAAGTACAAAATGTTTAAAATCCTCGAACTCACAAACAATAAAAATATATTAAAAACAAAAACATAAATTAGTTTCCACAAATTATTAATACTAACAAGAAAAACCACATGTACGAATAACCAGATTAAGGAAACGTAAAATTAGTACAAATTGTAAATTATAAAAAAGTGTAAAAACATTACATAACATTTTTATAAAGAAACAAAAAAAAACTGAAACCATATTAAATTTATTGATAAATAAAGTGTATTAGAAAAACACACGATACATAAGTTTATTTCCGAGACGTGATTTGACGATTGCTTTTAACTGTTACCACTAAGCTATTGTGACAACCATAAAAAATCAAAATAAATACTCTCACACTAAACAACAATGCGTACCATCTATTGTTTTATCCGCCAAGTGTGTTTAATACTCTCACACTAAACAACAATGTGTACCGTTTATTGTTTTATCCTCCAAGTGTGTTAAATATTCTCACACTAAACAACAATGCGTACCATTTATTGTTTTATCCGCCAAATGTGTTAAATACTCTCACACTAAACAACAATGCGTACCATCTATTGTTTTATCCGTCAAGTGTGTTAAATACTCTCACACTAAACAACAATGCGTACCATCTATTGTTTTATCCGCCAAGTGTGTTAAATACTCTCACACTAAACAACAATGCGTACCATCTATTGTTTTATCCGCCAAGTGTGTTTAATACTCTCACACTAAACAACAATGCGTACCATCTATTGTTTTATCCGCCAAGTGTGTTAAATACTCTCACAATAAACAACAATGCGTACCATCTATTGTTTTATCCGCCAAGTGTGTTAAATTCTCTCACACTAAACAACAATGTGTACCGTTTATTGGTTTTCCGCCAAGTGTGTTAAATAGTCTCACACTAAACAACAATGCGTACCATTTATTGTTTTATCCGCCAAATGTGTTAAATACTCTCACACTAAACGAAAATGCGTACCATTTATTGTTTTATCCGCCAAATGTGTTAAATACTCTCACACTAAACAAAAATGCGTACCGTACCATTTATTGTTTTATCCGCCAAATGTGTTAAATACTCTCACACTAAACGAAAATGCGTACCATTTATTGTTTTATCCGCCAAATGTGTTAAATACTCTCACACTAAACAAAAATGCGTACCGTACCATTTATTGTTTTATCCGCCAAATGTGTTAAATACTCTCACACTAAACGAAAATGCGTACCATTTATTGTTTTATCCGCCAAATGTGTTAAATACTCTCACACTAAACGAAAATGCGTACCATTTATTGTTTTATCCGCCAAATGTGTTAAATACTCTCACACTAAACAAAAATGCGTACCGTACCATTTATTGTTTTATCCGCCAAGTGTGTTAAATACTCTCACACTAAACAACAATGCGTAGCATTTATTAATTTATCGGTCAAGTGTGTTAATTGTTTTAATAATTTCATTTGATTTAGATACTATTCTGGCAAATATTTATAGTTTTTATTCTGCACGATGATACTGTGTTTAGATAATTAGCTATTATATTCCGCTTTAAAAAAATGGTGAAATCCTTTTCATTCTTTCAAAACATACTCAGTCAACCCCTTAAACAATCTCTCATCTGCGCACGCGCCAATCTATCACTCATCTCTCTTGCAAACAAAATAAATAAATAGCAAAAAACTGGTGACTAAATACGTAACTCATGCTATTTAATATTTGATTTACCTAATTCATTGTAGTTTTCACAAGAATATTTTGAAAACCGTTTATTCTAATCTGTTGACAGTCTCTCATCTGCGCTTGCGCCAGTCCATCACCCTTCTCTCTTGCGCACAAACAAGAAATAAATAGCGAAAAACGGACGACAAAATTGATTAATACATAAAATTTTATTTGATTTACTAAATATAATTGTTGCTTTCACAAGAAAAGCTTGTAAACTTTTATGAATATCGTTTATGTTCAATCACCGCCATCTTTATTAATACAGGCCGTAGAAAATTTTCAAAGAGACCTGTTCTCGGACTTTTGCAGTGGGTACGTATATATAATAGTATTGCATAGTGACGGGGATTAATACAGAATCCTGCTAAACTCAGTGAAAAAGTTCGAAAACAGGTCTCTTTAACTGTCAGTTCATTTTCTACAGAACGGCCTGTATTAATAAAAGATGGCGGTGATAAAATTCCATAACAATTTCTCATCTGCGCGTGCGCCAGTATAACACCCCTCTCTAAATGCGGCAACATTTACTTCTTTTGAAAAAATTCTAAAATCATTGTTGTATTAATAACTGGTTAATCCATTCAATTGGTAATTTATTAATTACATGCAAACTGAAATGACTGAACAATTCACACGGCTGAGCATGGATCAGTCTGGAACTTGCTGAAAACACAGTTCAGGTTGCGGAACTTTCATTAGAAATCAGTTGGCATCCTATGCCGTTGGCAAGGACTGTGTTTAACTTAGTTTGTCAATCGTTATTGCTTCGAATTTTGTAATTTGTGACCCGGATAAGCGAATAAACCCGAAGGTTAAATAGTCAATATTTTATTAACCCAGTGTTTTCCGATCTAAACCAGTAACTCTGTGAACAGTAGACCTCGCGTCCAAAAAATTATGATTTTAATTTTCTCATATAAAATAAATCAATTTTAATAGGTACTTAAATATCTGCTTACTTAATTATAAACCTTATATCAAGTAACATTTAAAAATTTTCAAAAAAGGAATTATACAATTTGTCCAAAGAAACGATATAATTCTTTTTTTAAACTTTCTTAAGGCGATGCACTACGTCGTGTAATATTTTAAATTGAGCCACTATCAATAACAACCCTTAGGTAGATGGCGATAAGGTTTAAATTCCAGCTCAACACAATCCGCCTGTTTTTATTTATGCAAGAAAAAAACATGGCCAAAAAGTGCCTTTTATTTTATTTTGTAGATTTTCAGGCATAAATATTTAATTTTTATAAATAACTTAATTTTCCACATTATACATTAAATCATAACCGAAAATGGGTTCGTAAGTAGGAGATTTTGAACTTTAAAGCAGTTTTCATAGGCCTATCCTTTTTTTCTGGGCTTATAAAAAGACTTATCTAAAAAATACTCGATTATTTCAAAGGCCAAGATGTATTCTACTCGCAGTATTTAATTAAAGCATCTGAAACATTTCTAGGCGACTAAATTTTCAAACAAAAAACACACGATTTTGCATTACTACGTATGGCATCGCCTTAAGGCGGTTAGGTGATTGGTTTATTTATGGCGGTTAGGTACTATAATGTTGATTGACAGGTCGTAGAAAGATCCACGCTCATGCGAACTCTAGCGGGATAAAAATGCAGTATTCAACACGGCCACCATCTTGAAACGAAAACGGATTTACACATCGACTAAATGCAAAACGCTCAGTCCACTATGGCATCCACAATTTGGGGTTTATGGTGAGGTTTATAGAAGCGAGAAAGTAAAGTACATGGGATTGGGGAAGTAATTAAAGTGAGAAATGTAATTAATTTGGCCATTTCATCACTCAGCCGGCTGGATGGAATGCCAGACAACTTTGTCAACACCTTTTTTTTTTTTTTTTTTTTTTACTATTTTTTTTAATATATTTTAGGAAAAGTTGACTGCAAATCTTTAATTATACAATGATACAATAATAATACGTAGATGCATACATACTATATGCATACATACTGTTCAATTTTGCAGGCTACCGACATCTGTAGTCTAGAAATTTGAAGTTACTACGTTTAACCAAAATGGTGTGAGTCCTTGCTTAGAAAATAGTGTCAATTTGGTCGGTATAGCAGGTTTCATTTTTACTGCTAGACATCACAATGACAAGTGTTTTTATTTACATGTAGTGGGTTTTGAAGTCTTTAAAAAGGCTCGCATTATGTGTTTTTTCGTTCTTTTCTCAACAATAACTCGATAATAAACAAGCTCATAAGTCAGAGCGATCGTAGCAGTGTTATTCGCACAGTTTCTTTATAAATATTGTACCTGTTTCAATAGTTTGAAATAAATGTAAAGTGGTATCAAGAAAACCAGTTTTTATTCAAAAAGGATCATCCCCAATTTTTAACATTTGATCCTTCAACCGGATTACGATCAGGAGATTGTATGTAAAAAAAAACAAAGAACCAGCAGCCAAAAGGATACAAAATTGATTGAAACTGGAAATCATTAAGGAAAGTGGACCACATCGCAAATCTGAGATAAGTATTCAGTGCTTTCCTTCCTATCATCCATTTTATGTTTATTCAGGTCTCATGTAATTTAAACGAGATTAATCTTAAATAGAGTCAATATTATAAATAAAATCACTACCCACTTGAAAATAAGAATATAATATTATTGAATAGTGTTCTCAAATAGTATTGTCAAGATTGTCGTGGTATTCTTTCAAACGGGTGTTTGCTAAAATAAAATAATTGTCAACCGATATTAACAAAATATAATTAAAAATGGAAAATATGAAGTCATTAATAAACAAACGCGGCGTAATCAAAGGAAAACTAACCCGATTCGCGGATTCCTTAAATGCATTGTCGGTAAATGAAATTAAATTAAGATATGAGCGGGTGAAATCATTGTTAGATGAATTCGAAGCAGTTCAACAGAAAATTGAAATGTTACCGGATTCAGACGAAATTGAAAATTATAGTCAACGAGAAGCTTTCGAAAACCAATATTTCTCAGTTTTGGCAACGGCCAAAGGCGCGATCGAATCCGTCGATCAAAGTAAGGTGGAAATTAAACTACCCAACCTCCAATTACGGGAATTTCATGGCGATCAGAAAAATTGGGTTAATTTCGTCGAAACCTTCAAGACTTTAGTCCATAGCAATAGTAATTTAAGCAACGTACAAAAATTCTTTTATTTGCAATCAACTTTAAAGGGAAACGCATTAAAGATAATTGCTAATCTAGAAATTTCTGAATTAAATTACATTTCCGCTTGGGAATTATTAAATGAACGTTATGCAAATTTAAGAACTACCGTTCATAAACACATCCAAGCTCTATTTTCATTAAAAGACATGAAACAAGAAGAGCCTGTAGCATTGAGGTATCTAATTGATGAAACAAACGTTAGTTTAAAGGCATTACAAAATATCGGGGTCAAGGTAGATCAATGGGATCCATTGGTTATTTATATAATATCAAATAAATTAGACACAGCTACCCGAAAAAATTGGGAACAATATATATTACAAGACGAATTACCGACGTTAAAGGAATTCTTAAAATGTTTATCTGCTAGAGCCCAAGTATTGGAACTGATGAACGCTTCTGAGAAAAAATTTTCTAGCTTACATAAAACACAACTAGGCAACAATAATTGCAAAAACGATTCATCAGTATTTTTAGCGGTAAAGGCTAACAACTGCATTTATTGTAACGAGAAAGGTCACCATATTTATTATTGTAAAAAATTTCTGAAATTAAAATTACATGAGAGGATTGATGCTACGAAATCAATCCAAGCTTGTTTTAAATGTTTAAAGGTGGGTCACCAGGCACAGAGTTGCAAGGCAACCTTTTCTTGCAGGCGTTGTGGCAAAGATAATCACAACACCTTACTACACAATGAGGTACCTCTGCGGGAGGCCTCCAATATGGATGCTGATAACGAGGTTTCAGTATCGAATTTTTCTGCATCGGATAAAGCAGAAAAAATAATATTATTGTCAACTGCCAACATAGGAGTTGTGGGTAGTAACAATAAAATTTTTAAAGCCCGCATTCTGATTGATTCAGGGGCCCAGTCAAATTTTATGAGAGCAGAATTTGCTAATAAATTAAATTTACCATGTGAATTGATAAACAAACCCGTTTCTGGGATCCATAATAACATCACTCACATAAAAAAGAGAATTTCAGTGGAGATGAATTCGCTTCATACTGATTATAAAAGTGAAATATCATGTCTGATTTTACAGGAGATTACAACAAATTTACCACAAGTGACAATGGCGAAAAAAGACTTCAAGTTACCACGAGGATTGGAGCTAGCTGACCCGAACTTCAATATAGCTGCACCCATCGACATCCTGTTGGGCGCGGAGAGCTTTTGGGAAATCCTAACCAACGATAGATTGAAACTCGAATCGGGACCAACACTTCAACGTACGCAACTGGGATGGATCATATCAGGACCAATCCACATGTACCCAAAGCAAAGGCCTGTATCAGATTGTTGTAATTTATCTATAAATAAAATAAGTCACCAAATAGAAAAATTTTGGAAATTGGAGGAGATTAATCCCACTAAGATTCTAAATCATGAAGAAAAGGCTTGTGAAGCCAGTTTTGCTAGTACTCATACTAGACAAGACGACGGTAGATACGTAGTAAGTTTACCGCGTCGAGCATGCATTGATCAGCTGGGAAGTTCATTGCTCACTGCTGAAAAAAGATTTAAAAATATAGAAAGAAAATTTGTGTCAAATCCCGAATTGAAGACACAATATATACAATTCATGCGTGAATATGAGGAATTAGGTCATATGGAGGTGTGTGACCAGTCAAAGGGGGATCGTGAATCCTATTTTTTACCTCATCACGCTGTAATAAAAGAATCAAGCACTACTACTAAAGTGAGGGTCGTTTTTGACGGCTCCGCCAAAACTTCAAATGGAATTTCTCTCAATGACGCCTTGATGACAGGACCTGTTATACAAAAGGACTTATACACCCAACTATTGCATTTCAGGAAACATCAAGTAGTACTGACGGCTGACATCGAGAAGATGTACCGCCAGATTAATGTGTGTGAAGCGGACCGTGACCTGCAGAAGATAGTGTGGCGCGAGTCGCCGCAGGAGGTGCTCAAGCATTACCGTCTGAAGACAGTCACATATGGTCTGGGGCCTTCCTCTTTCTTAGCCACTAGAAGTCTACGGCAAATTGGTATGGATAACAATATAAATTTTCCTAGAGCTAGTCAGGTCATAGAAAATGACTTCTATATGGATGACTTGTTAACCGGAGGAGATGACATGGAATCCTGTAGAGAGTTAAAAGAGCAATTAATCAACATCTTTTTGTCTGCGGGGATGACCTTGAGGAAATGGAGGTCCAATGTCTTGGAGTTGTCAGCCGAGTCGGGCCAAGCTAAGATTGCCGAATCAGGCAATTCTGAAAAAATTATTACTGACAATCCAAAGACTGAGAAAATATTAGGATTAATATGGAATAATGAATCTGATTATTTTTCTTATGTAATAATGAAACCATCAAGTCGAACCGAGAGTAAAAGACAGATATTATCTTGCATCGCATCAACCTTCGATCCATTAGGTCTTCTAGGACCGATTATAGTTGTAGCCAAATTGATAATGCAGAAGTTATGGCAGTCTAAAGCAGCGTGGGATGATCCATTGCCTAATGAAATATTAGCACCCTGGAGGTCCTACCTTCAAGAATTAATTCAACTAAATGTGTTGAAAATACCAAGAAAAATTATTTGCAGGCAATCTACATATCTACAACTACACGGTTTTTGCGACTCATCTGAGAAAGCTTACGGAGCCTGCGTTTACATGGTGTCAGTGGACCATGTCGGTAAGCGGCATTCACATTTAATAACGTCCAAATCAAGAGTGGCGCCATTGAAGTGTATTTCCCTGCCCAAGTTGGAGCTTTGTAGTGCTGTGCTACTGGCTAAATTAATTAAAAACGTAAAACAAGCGTTAAATATAGTGGAGATCGACACACATTATTGGTGTGACTCCATGATAACGTTGTGCTGGCTGAAAGGTCAACCTACGAGATGGGCTACTTTCGTTGCAAACCGAGTAGCCGAAATACAAGAACTTAGTGATCCAGATCTATGGAGACATGTATCATCAGCCGACAATGCAGCAGATATACTTTCAAGAGGAACCACTACAGATAAATTGATAAATTCTGCAATATGGTGGAATGGACCAAGTTGGTTGACCGAGGGAGTCAACGCTTGGCCTATATCAAATATTTCGTGTTCAAACCCTCCTGAACTCAAAGGCAAAAATATTCTATTATCCACAGATATTCAAGAATGGGAGATATTTGAAAAATTCTCATCATTTATTAAATTGAAAAGAGTTACTGCGTATGTATTGCGATTTGTCAATAACTGCAGAAGTGTTAAGGGTAAAATTTCAGACAATTTAAGTGTGGCTGAATTGGAATCAGGCTTGAAATGTCTATTGAGATCAGCTCAAATACACGCCTTTCAAAAGGAATTGAAAGAATTAAAAAACCATGGCATCGTCAACAAGAAAAGTAATTTAAAATCTCTTAATCCCTTCTTACATGATGGTCTAATATATGTAGGCGGTAGGTTGAATTTGGCTACACATTTATCTTACCAACAAAAACACCCAGTTATCTTGCCGGCTAAACATAAGCTAACTGAATTGATAATACGTCACTACCATTATGTAAACCTACACGCAGGACCTCAAGCTTTGTTAGCTAAAATACGATTAAAATTTTGGCCCATCTTTGGTAAAAATACTATTAAAAAGATATTACATAAATGTGTTGTATGTTTTAGATGTCGTCCCCGAACCGGTCATCAAATCATGGGAAATTTGCCACCCGAAAGAATTACGCCGAGTCGTCCTTTCGCTATCACCGGAATAGATTACGCCGGACCAATTCTAATTAAAAGTGGGACGCTGAGGAAGGCTTCCCTCGCAAAATCGTATTTATGTATCTTTATTTGCTTCTCAACCAAGGCCGTTCACTTGGAATTAGTTTCGGATTTATCTAGCAATGCTTTTTTGAACAGTTTAAAAAGGTTTATATCCCGTAGGGGACAACCTGAAAAGATCTTTTCCGACAATGCTAGTAATTTTAAAGGAGCTAGCAGCAGACTCAAAGAGCTGTACACCAGCTTGAGGGAAAACAACGACAATATTCAAAATTATTTAGTGAACAGAGGTATTGAGTGGAAGTTCATAACCCCTCGAGCCCCTAATCAGGGAGGTTTGTGGGAAGCAGCAGTAAAATCAGCAAAATTCCATTTATATAGAATCACTAACAATTCTTCATTAACATTTGAACTCTTATATACCTTAATTTGTCAGATTGAGGCCTGTTTGAACTCCCGTCCATTAACTTCCTTATCCGACGACATCCATGATTACCAACCTCTTACCCCAAACCATTTCCTTATAGGCACTGAATCCTGTATCATTCCTGAGAGAGACGTCCGGGCGATACCGGACAACAGACTAACTCAATATCAGAGGATCAGTTCGCTAATTCAATCTTTTTGGTCTAGATGGAAGCAAGATTACCTGATGGAACTACAAAAGAGAACTAAATGGCAGACCAGCACTCAACGGGCACTGCAAAAAGACGATCTGGTGATTTTAAAGGAAGATCATTTACCTCCACCTTTATGGAAAATGGCCCGAATTCTGCATACACACCCTGGAGCGGATGGAGTAGTACGAGTTGTTACCCTAAAAACACCTCAAGGAGTCTTTGTGAGGCCCATCACAAAGATATGTCTGATGCCCCTGGATTCAGACACTAAACCTGTAATTGACGTCCCGGACCTTACCAAGGATTGATTATGTACATTACACTATGATGCTTATCTTCTCGACTCCACCTTGGATGGATCAAGCAGAAGACCTGAGAAGAAAGAAGAAAAAAAAGGAACAATAATTGTGTTGTGTTCAGTGTGAACTATATTATTTGTGTTATTGAACTATTTAAATATGTAAAAATTAGTATGCAGACGTGTGTAATTTAGTCATTTTTGAATTTTTTTTGGTTATTTAATAGGATTAATAATTTTCTAGTTATTTTTAGTTAATTAATAGAGTAATTCAACAGCATTTATACAGTTAAATTTATAAGTTTACCAGTAGGGCATAAAAAAAAAGGGGAGTTTTATTTTGTTAATTTCTGCTATTTTGAATTATTTTGTTAGTATTTTTGTGGTATATTTAGATTAAGAATTTTTAGTTTATTCTGTTTGGTTTATAGTTTATTTTTAAATAGATTATCATTCAAAAATTTAGTGCAATTTTTGAATCCCGCCCCCTGGCAATATGTTCAATTTTGCAGGCTACCGACATCTGTAGTCTAGAAATTTGAAGTTACTACGTTTAACCAAAATGGTGTGAGTCCTTGCTTAGAAAATAGTGTCAATTTGGTCGGTATAGCAGGTTTCATTTTTACTGCTAGACATCACAATGACAAGTGTTTTTATTTACATGTAGTGGGTTTTGAAGTCTTTAAAAAGGCTCGCATTATGTGTTTTTTCGTTCTTTTCTCAACAATAACTCGATAATAAACAAGCTCATAAGTCAGAGCGATCGTAGCAGTGTTATTCGCACAGTTTCTTTATAAATATTGTACCTGTTTCAATAGTTTGAAATAAATGTAAAGTGGTATCAAGAAAACCAGTTTTTATTCAAAAAGGATCATCCCCAATTTTTAACACATACTATGATTCACTTGATCGTGCCATGTTTTAATTTAGAGTTACCAAGTTCTTCTTCCATCCACTTGCGGCTAATATAATCACTGCTATTTGCATGTATTCACCTGTTTTCACAAATAATCCAAAAGCATTGCAAGTGAAAATAGATTTATGCATATAATACGATAATTTGACAGCCTCCGTGGTTGAGTGTTAAGGCTCTCGACTAAGAAGCCGAAGGTAGCGTGTTCAATTTCGGTGTGCGCAAGTAAATTTTATGAGATTAATTTTTGTTATTTCACAATTAATTCATTAAAAATACTGAGAGTACCTTCCAGAGTGGAAGTATTCTCAGTATCGCCCCGTTGTAAGACCACCATTCAGAATTAAAACGTTGCTTGAAATGGCTTTAGCCGTGTTTGGTGACCACATTTGAATAGTAAGGTACTCCCCACCTTTCTCTTCCCCATCTCTTTCTCCTCCCCACTACCTTTAGCCTCACAACATGCCCCAATTGGGGATGCCATAGTCTCACTGGCTTCAGACGCGGGGAGCAGTTGGCACTCTTCTGCGGTTTTCACATAAAAATTTAAAAAAAAATAAAGCATTGAAGTATGTAGTTAGAAAGCGAATAAAGCGAATTCAATTTTTGGAATGCGATAATTTTTAATTCAATCAAAAGATTTCCGGAAATCATTGCAAGCAAACTAGATAAAACGCACTCAACATAGGGCAAAGCTTGCGTGAAATTTGCGGATTTTTTTTTACAATTATTATGAGTCATATTGCACATCTGTGACTAAAGTGGAAATAATCGTTTATGGATTTATCAATTACGATGATTGTCTATTAATTTCAACGGAAATCATTGAGAGGCTATTATTGGACGTTGCAGTCGATTTAATAAATTATGAAAAAACTGTGAATCGAATAAAAAGCAATATTTCAACCGTAAAACGTTCAAAGATAATCTCGTGGTTTAGCGTCGCGCGTCGTTCTATAGCGTTACAATAAAAAATAAGGTCTTTAAAGAAAGACAAACATTCTTGGGTTACGAATAACTTTAAAATATTTGATAACCTCTTACTGCAATAATAATACATTAGACAGGTTAGATAGCTAAGTGGACAAATGCGCCGGATTCCCACCCCGCCGTCGCGTCTTGTGTACAAATACAGCAAAGTCCTTAAGGCGAAGCTTAAGCGAAGCTTAAGCTTAAGCGAATGCTAAATAACAATTTTGATTAAACTTTATAACGAATTGGTGTAAATTATGAATACCGAAAATATGCTTTAGATAAATTGAAGGTTTTACTATCGTTTCGCTTGAGTTGAATACAAATAAATAAAATAAAAATACTCAATAAAAAATATAAATTTAAACTTCTAAAAAAAATATTTTTTCAATAGAAATGTATAAACGCAAAAAGGAAACAACTTTTAAAAAATACAGTATTATAGGTAAGATTATTTGTGACAGTTTCACTGGATAAACTTTTTTGCTTTCTTATAAAATTATTTACAAAATAAATAAAAACCAGTCTTGTGCTTGAAATCGAACGTTTCTAGAATCCGTTTATCAAGCGATTTTAATGCCTATTACCTACAGTATAAGGTAAACTAAGAATATACACATTTTTGGCTTGTAGCTTCCTCTTAAGAATATCTGTCCTTGTTTAAAAAACAAACAAATAATGGCTTAAATTTTGTGTGAGCAATGATGCAGGACCTAGCTAGTAAAATCTCTATCTTGTAAAAACCAGAATTCAGAATCGAAACTTTAATTGCAATGGGTTTAGACAGCTTTGGTGACCAGATATGTATAGACAGGTACTTCCCAACCTTTCTGTTATCTTCTAAATATATTTCCACAATATACCCCATTATACAACATAACCTCACAATACATACATATTATTTTAAATGCCATAAACACTGGCTCATGCGATGCAGTTAGTATTCATAACAAAGATTTAAACATGGTTAAACGTTTTAACCCTGTATGGCTAGCGTTGTTATTGTACGTTAATAAGAGAATCGGTCGTCTTTTTGACGAACATATTTCAAAGGACTATTTTTTAATTACATTTTTACTATTTTTATTTTATGTTGTAAATCATAGAATAATCAAGTTATGATTGAGGTGATTTTGCACAAAAACGGCGCTATACAAATCATCCAAATATCATTATTATTACTATAAACAATATCATAACAAAAACATACCTTTCTTAAAGATTTGAGTATTAAATCAAATATATAAAATGACATTTCTTTTTGAAATAAATTTAACGTTTCAACTTAATTTCACCGTTCAACACTAAAAACAGAACGATATTTGACAAAAAATTGGCGTTTTCTCATTGCCTTCACAAACTTTCAGATGGCAATGGAAATACTTATATTGGACAAAACCATAAAACTATGAATTCGACAAATTGAAGAGTAGGTAGTAGATAGTCTCCGACTCAACACTAATACTCAAATCTTTAAGAAAGGTATGTTTTTGTTATTATATTGTTTATAGTAATAATAATGATATTTGGATGATTTGTATAACGCCGTTTTTGATTATTCTATATTTTACAACATAAAACAAAAATAATAAAAATGTAATTAAAAAATAGTACTTTGAAAAATGTTCGTCAAAAAGTCGACCGGTTCTCTTATTAACGTACAATAACAACGTTAGCCATACGGGGTTAAAACGTTTAACAATTTTTAAATCTTTGTTATGAATACCAACTGCATCGCATGAGAAAGTAGGTTTATGGCATTTAAAATAATATGTATGTATTGTGAGTAGTAGGTAGTCTCCGACTCAACACTACCGGAATTCGCACAAGTCTTGCGCTAATAAGTTAGTGACGACTAATATTAGAAACATTTCAGATTTGATGCTCGTCATTTTGACGAACGTTAGCTATCAAGGGTTAATAACATTTCTACAGAATAAACTGGCGCCGCCTCAATGCATTTCTGCTAAAGATAGTTGTTATGTATAGTAAAAAAGTTGGCTCGCTTATATTATATAGAGTGACAATTCGACTTTAATGGACTGTGGCGAGTAGTCAGTACTTGCTTGTGGCTAGACTGGACTTATTCACTTTTTACAGCGGTTACGTTTCAATATTACCTTCGTTTTTATTCAATTTTTCAGTGTTATAACACGAAGTACAATGTTTATGTGCGTGATGGTCTGGGTATTTATGATCGCTTTCACTAATCAAAACTGAGCGAACGCTAAGTAAAAATAATTTTTTCATAATCGGAAGATTACTAGGTAAGTATTTTCAATTGTATTCGCGTATATTTTTCGCTCAATTTCCAAACAAGTACACTGCAGTATGGCAACTGATGGTTCTGATAGAATTGCTAGGCATATATGACAGCTGTTTTTCCTCCCGAAGTCAGCATTAATCAAATATATCAGGATAATATTTAATCACAATCTAGAACTCTCTCAGAACAACCTTGATGCGATAGACCATTCAGTGTCTTGAAATGACTTTAACTGTGTTTAGTGACAAGATATGGATAGCCAGGTACCTTCTTTACAACTTTCATATTTCCAATATCTTCATTCAGTCCCACAGCACACCCCATTGATGATTATATAATGACAATAAATAAGTCAAAATTTGATCTAAGATTTTTGCAACCTCCTGTTCCAAAAAAATACCTACAAAGTAACGTTCAAAGTTCACACTTTCACTGCACATTGTATAAATACTGTAAAAGTTTAGATTTGAGTTGGTACTAATAAAAAATATTATCTACTGAAAAACCTCTCATGTAAATTATATTTCACGTTACATTGACCCCTCCGTGAAATCAAACCACAAATGAAAACAACTGTTCTATTATACTATTATTAATTTATTATTTCCTTCCGTTGTCTAGAAGAAATCTCAGTTTATCACGGTTCACAGTCCAAAAGATATCGTTGCGATATTATTATTGGCGCTGTAAAAATAACACAATACACCTGATGCAGCAAAATACGAAATACCCGAACAATGTATACTCGTAGACAGTCACTCGCGAACATAATGCTGGCCGCCAAGTTTGTGATGAGTTCTTAGTGCATAATAATGAGAGAAAAAAATAATCCTTATGCAGGGTTTTCCAATAAGAGGTGTTATTTTGAATAGCCCACTATTTCGGTAGATATTACTTTTGAAGCTGTCATTTTTTGACATTTGACAAGTAAAAACTACGCCATTAATAAAAATGGAACGATACATGCTTCAAAAACGCATTGAAATTATTAGAATTCACTTGAGTGAATCAAATGCAAATCATCTTGAGTGATGAGGCTTATTTTCACCTCGGTGGCTTCGTCAACAAGCAAAATTGTCGCATATGGGGCTCGGAAAACCCAAGAATTATTGTCGAAAAGCCTCTCTATCCTCAACATGTGACTGTTTGGTGCAGTTTATGGTCCGGCGGAGTCATTGGACCTTATTTTTTTGAAAATGAGGCTGAAGCAACAGTTACGGTAAATGGATCGCTAGCGAGAGATGATCAATGATTTTTTATGGCCGGAATTGGATGGTATTGATCTGGACAACGTTTACTTTCAACAAAACGGCGCTACATGCCACACAAGCAACGAAACCATTGATCTTTTACGATCGATTATCAAAATAACACCTTTTATTGGAAAACCCTATACTACACAATTTGCTCGGTTTTTTCAACAAACAGTAAGTATCCGTAGAATCAATTTTTTTGCTTTTCGTAACAGCTCATATGGTATCATAGAAATCGTTGTCTCCCTTACCAATATAGTTTGAAATATAAAGTAAACGGTTTCAGAATGGAAACATACTTAGCTTCATATTTAAATATAGAAGTTAACCACAGAATAATTAAAATGTACACTTCTATGAAACCAAAGGTTCTGAAAAATAACCTTTTATATGAAGTGACAAAATAGTGAGGTGAGGTGAAGTAAAGTTTATAAAATATTTCACTAATAAAATACGTTTTATTTTTTGTTATCAGTAATTTTAGCAATTTTTAAAACTTTTCGTGTTTGAATTCAAAATTTTTATATTTAAAAAAATATACGTTTACATATTTTTAGTAAAAAAAATTGAAGGCGTATTTCAACGCCTTTCAAAAACAGTTATTAGTTTTCGGATACGTTAAGAAATATTCCATTTACTTGTATTTTATTGAGAAGCGGAAATACACATAAAATTCTCTGACTTTCTGACAGCATCTTTTAGAAATGTAATGTATGCCAGAGGCACAGTATGCACGGTCTTTTTAACACGATTTTCACCAAACTCGGGTAAAGCTAACAGGGCGATACTAAAAGTACCTACCACTCTGGAACGTGGTGAGCGTTCTCTAAACTAGTCAAGTGATGGTATTTATTTTTTAACTGTGAAATAACACAAAATAATGAAATAAAATTTATTTATTTATTTGGAAAAGTTGACAGCAAATCTTTAATTATACAATGATACAATAATAATATTATTAATTATGCCAATTATGAACTTTCCACTGATGAATAGTTAATGGTGTTACAATGGTGTACAATGGCATAGAGATGTTCTCTTAAATTAATTTCTTGTTTAGTTAGAAAATATTAAAAATATTAAAATAAAGGAGGGTGGGGGGGGAGGAGGGGGAAATATAGGATAAGGATTAAGAGGCAAAGGACGGGAATATATAGGAATTGAACTTCTAGTTTGAGTTTTGTTGATTATTGAGTTTTTGTTTTATGTCGCGTAAAGTCGAGTTAAATATGTCAATATGGTAATAATTTAAGTTAAAAGAGTGTGTGGATCTGTAGATAAATGAGTTTTGTTTGGAATTCGTCTTACAATGAGGGAGATTAAAAGTAAGCGACTGTCTGCTGTTGCGATTGGGAACATGGAATGATGGGCGTTGAAGAAGATCAGGACTATCGATTAAATTGTGTGTAATTTTGAATAACATTACCGAATCTGCTATATTTCTTCGGAAAGTTAACGTCTGTATATTGAAGAACTTTGCAGAGTCTTCATTACTGATATGAGATCGAAAAGAGCGGAAATTAAGGTACCTTAAAAATCTATTTTAAACACTTTCAATTCTATTTTTATGTATTGCATAGCCTGGGTTCCACACTTGTGATGCGTATTCAAGGATACTACGAACGTATGAGAAATACAGTGTTTTGAAAGTAGCAATATCTTTGAATTGTTTACAGGAACGGATTATGAAACCCAGCATAGAAGATGCGTTAGTGACTACGTGGTCAATATGTTTATTGAAATTCAGTTTACTATCAAGTATAACCCCAAGGTCCTTAATTTCTGATTTGGTAGATAAAGGTTGATGATTAATTGAGTATTCGTGTATAAATATGTTTTTGTTTCTAGTAAAGCGTACGATGAAGCATTTGGATATATTTAATTCCAGACAATGGGCATTAACATACGCGTTTAAACTTTGTAAATCCTTTTGCAGCTTGTGACAGTCTTCGATTGATTTTATAGGTGAGAAGATTTTCATGTCATCTGCATATAGGATGGTCTGCGAGTGTAAAAAGCAGTGACCAATATCATTGATATAGATATTAAATAGTAACGGTCCTAACAGGCTGCCTTGAGGAACTCCCGATGTTACAGCAACAGAGTCGGATTTAAATCCAGAAACCACTACTATTTGACTACGGTTGGAGATATAAGAAGAGAGCCAACGATAAAGATTGCCGTGAATACCAATCTTTAAAAGCTTGTTTAACAAGGTTGAGTGATCGACCTTGTCAAACGCCTTACTATAGTCGGTATAGACAGTGTCCACTTGTATTCTGTTATCCAAATTATCCTGCAGGTACTCTGTGAAGGTTAAAAGATTTGTGGTTGTAGATTTACCACTAATGAAACCGTGTTGTGGCGTATTCAGGCTGGGCTTAAGAGCAGAATATAGACTATTTTTTCAAAAATTTTGTTAAATATACAAAGTTTGGAGATTGGCCTGTAGTTTTTCACGTCTTTTTTTTGCCATTTTTGAAAATAGGAGACACATAAGCAGATTTCCATATAACAGGGACAGTGCAATCGGTTAGGGAACGATTGAAAATTAAATAAAGGGGTAAGGCTAGATTGTGTGCACATTGTTTGATAAAGATTGAAGGTATTTCGTCAGGACCGGCACCTTTGCGAGTATCAATTTCCTTAAGGTATTTTAAGACAATTTCTCGTGTCACCTCAATATTGCTTATATTGGATGTATGGTTCCCGACGTCAGTTGGATCAAGGGTAAGTGGATCGGAGGGTTTACTGAAAACTGAACTGAAATATTTTGAAAATAAATTTGCAATTTCCGTTCCATTATTGGCTTTCAGCTCTCCAAAATACATACATTTTGGGACACCTTGGGATGCGTTAGAAGATTTGACGTGGCTCCAGAAGTTTTTAGGGTTTGAGGAAATATTGTTTTCAATATTACTCAAGAAACGGGATTTGCTTTTCCGACATAAGTCTTTGTGCCGTTTACGAAGCAGGGAAAATGCGTCATAGTCAGCCTGGTTCTTGTGTTTTTTATATTTGCTAAAGTATTTTGATTTTTCCTTAGTTACCTTAATAAGGGCAGCACTGTACCAAGGAGGATATTTCGAGTTCCACGAAAGTTTATGAGGAATATGAAGATTTATGAGGTATTTCAAAAACGTATAGAAACCGTCAAGCGCTGGTTCTATTTGAGAGGTAGAAAAAATGGAAGCCCAGTCAGCTTGTTCAAGGGCGAAATTAATTGAATCGTAGTCTCCACGATTATATAGAAAAACTTTTCTTTTCGCATTTGTCAATGAAGGAGTTTCCTGAAATGGCACACTAATGGATAGAGCTTTATGATGTTCATCTTCGGGAACTAGCGGGTCGTCATTAGATTCGACGGAGATTAGTAGATTTGACAGAATCAGATCTAGGATATGGCCGCTTGAGTTTAGTTCACCGTTATATTGAGAGAGGTTCAGAAAATGCATACAGTCTACGAAGTAATTACTAACGTGAGTAGAGTAATTACTAGCTGCATAGTGAGCAGATGGCGTAGTTTGGATCCATGAAATTTCAGGAAGATTAAAGTCACCTAAGATAATAAAAGAATCATTGGGGTTATTTGATACTACGTCTGATAAAATGTTCAGGAAATTTTCGATAAATATTGATGTTGAGTCCCTCCGGGGATGTACACGCAACATATATGGACCAAACTGTGAGGTGTAGTATTGGTGCGAATGGTGACCCAAATGTCTTCAGCACAAGAAGTCCATTCTGGTCTGGCGACGCTGATCAGCTCCTGTTTAATAGCTATCACTACACCACCGCCAAGACGCTGACCGGTGGAAGCGTAATCGCGGTCTCTACGATATACATAGTATCGAGGATCGAAAAGTTCTTCGTCTCTGATACTTGCGCACACCGGGATTTGAACCCGCGACCTCCGGTTTCATAGCCGTAAATGAAACAATTTTTAGATTTCCTTCGACATTACCATCATTAGCTATTTATGACATTTCAGTTTATAAGAAAAAAAATAACATTGTTTAATTCATATTTTTCAATAATGAAATACGAAATATCTTCAAAATTAAGGGCGAAACCGGTTAGAAACTAGAACGTACATAATTTCAATAAAAATAATTAATGAGTATCTGATTGCTGTTTTAGTGTTGACAGTTGACAATGCTTTAAAAAGGCGAAAAAACTGCCACGCTTAAAAAAAAGCTAAAATACATCAAATTAATTTATGAACATAAATATTTATATATCCGCAATTTAAAGATAATTTACAGTATTTCTTCAGAAGCCATCAGTTATTTGGACGACAGTAGGCGCATGTAACTTGGTTCAGTAGCCCCGCTTCATGATCTGCAAAAACTGCATGCATTTACTATTTCATAATGATAGTAGGTAGGTACTGCTTCGGACCACTTTTGTTCTATGCCCGATTGTAAAGGTCTGTTGAAAGTTTCCGAGCAAATAAACGACGATCGTATTGTACTTGTACTTGAATAAAATAACTTACTTAAACAAAAATCAATAGAAAATAATTTTTATAAAATTATTAGAAAGCGTTATTACGCTGGCCATACTACAGGGTTTTCCAATAAGAGGTGTTATTTTGAAAAGCCCACTATTTCGGTAGATGTTACTTTTTAAGCTGTAATTTTTTAACATTTGACAAGTAGAAACTACGCCATTAATTAAAATGGAACGATACACGTTTCAACAACGCATTGAAATTATTAAAATTCACTTGAGTGAATCAAATGCAAATCATCTTGAGTGATGAGGACCATTTCCAGCTCGGTGGCTTCGTCAATAAGCAAAATTGTCGCATCTGGGGCTCGGAAAACCCAAGAGTTATTGTTGAAAAGCCTCTCTATCCTCAACGTGTGACTATTTGGTGCGGTTTATGGTCCGGCGGAGTCATTGGACCTTACTTTTTCGAAAATGAGTCTGGAGCAACAGTTACGGTGAATGGATTGCGCTATCGAGAGATGATTAATGATTTTTTATGGCTGGAATTGGATGGTATTGATCTGGACAACGTTTACTTTCAACAAAACGGCGCTACGTGCCACACAAGCAACGAAACCATTGATCTTTTACGATTGAATATCAAAATAACACCTCTTATTGGAAAACCCTTGTATATATAATACTGTTGTTATAACGTTGTGCATACTATGATACTGCGTTACAAAGTTGTTCATACTATGATTGCGTTATAACGTTGTGCACACTGTGATACTGCGTTATAACGTTGTGTAAACTGAGATACTGTGTTATAACGTTGTTCAATGATACTGCGTTATAAAGTTGTTCATACTATGATTGCGTTATAACGTTGTGCACACTGTGATACTGCGTTATAACGTTGTTCAAATATAATACTGCTGTTATAACGTTGTGCATACTATGATACTGCGTTACAAAGTTGTTCATACTATGATTGCGTTATAACGTTGTGCAAACTGTGATACTGCGTTATAACGTTGTTCAATGATACTGCGTTATAAAGTTGTTCATACTATGATTGCGTTATAACGTTGTGCACACTGTGATACTGCGTTATAACGTTGTTCAAATATAATACTGCTCTTATAACGTTGTGCATACTATGATACTGCGTTATAAAGTTGTCCATACTATGATTGCGTTATAACGTTGTGCAAACTGTGATACTGCGTTATAACGTTGTTCAATGATACTGCGTTATAAAGTTGTTCATACTATGATTGCGTTATAACGTTGTGCACACTGTGATACTGCGTTATAAAGTTGTTCAAATATAATACTGCTGTTATAACGTTGTGCATACTATGATACTGCGTTATAAAGTTGTTCATACTATGATTGCGTTATAACGTTGTGCAAACTGTGATACTGCGTTATAACGTTGTTCAATGATACTGCGTTATAAAGTTGTTCATACTATGATTGCGTTATAACATTGTCCATACTATGATACTGCGTTAACATTGTGCTATATAATATTGTCAAAATAGGTAGGTACTAAAATTTTATAGTTTACAATAAAATTACTGAAGCAGACTTCTAGTTCTTTTAGCAGGAAAACCTTCAAACGGTGAGCTCTGGCATTATAAAAATTTCCTTAACTCTTCTACTCCGTTATTTTTTGTTGAACGATACAATTTTCAGCTAGTTACGTCAATTCCACAATAATCTCCAAAACATTTAAATATAACCGACAAACTTTCAAACAAAAAGGCTCAGGTTACAAAAATATATTAAGTCTGCTGGTGAACTGTTCAACATCGGAGAAGATTTGTTTGCTTCCAAAGTTCTTTAAATATTTGATAAAACTAATAATACACGAATATAATTGATAAAAAAATTTATACATAATAATCAAATTTGAGCAAAACATTGTATATAAGAAAACCAAATAGCCGAGAAGGATTTAAACTGAAGATAATTAAACATTGAAAAGATGATTTTAGAAATTATAAAAATTAACTTATTAAAACCAAATCTTCATTGCTGAATACTAAAACTGATAATAAGTGCTTCGTAATTGCTTTTTACTGCACATAACTAGTTATGATGACTATACTAATTATCATTAAATGCAGCATCCTAAAAGGCTTTAAGTCTGTGTTCATGGTAAGTTATAATGATTTTGAAGCCATTGACAGTAGGTAGGTACTTAAGATATAGCACTTATCTATTGATTTGATACTTAAATTTACAGAAATTATTTAAAAAATTTATTTAGCAATCTTAAATTTAAAATAATCATTATGTCTGGCGATTTTCCATTCTACGCCAACTTCCCAAAGACCCTCTCCCCCATTTTGTTTTCCCTTCCGATTCCTACATTTTTTTCTTCGGGGATGCTGTGTGGAGGGTCTTTTTAACCAAAGAAAGGAGAGGAAGTTCTGGGAAGGAAAAAGGTATGAGGGTTGGGTTTACCACCATTCAAAATTGAAAAGTTGCTTGAAATGGCTTTAGTCGTATTTGCTGACCAGATCTGAATAGCCAGGTATTCCCCCACCTTCCTCTTCCACATCTCCTTTCCCCTCCCTACTACATTCAGTCTCATCGCATAGTCTCACTGTCTCCAGACGGTTGTTAACAGTTGGAACTCACATTCGGACGTTATTCACTTTAAAAAAAGAAGATATCTCACAGTTGCTTAGGGGTCTATATAATGCATCTTTGCCACGCAAATTAAAAAGGCTTCAATTAAGCCGTTATAGGAGGTAAATATCTTGCAGCAACTGTTCATACACTTTTCAATTTTATTTATGAAGTCTTAGCACGTTCAATTATTAAGCCGTCACGCATTCTCCCTCTGAAAGAGAAGTTAGCAAATAGAAAACGTAGATTCTTGCTTCAATATTTGCTGAAACTCTCAAGACGTCGATACGTCACTCCTACAGCATCCGAGAGATCGGTGTACCAGGCTCTCAAATTGTATGCTAATTTTATTCACACTCCTTCAGTAGTCGCTTTCTAATATCGACAGAAAAATTTTCATCTTTGACAAACAAGAGTTGAAACAATATTAAAAGTATTACGAATGGTTCTGCCTTCTTTGAAGAGAAATCGACTGCCAAACAGAAGCAGGAAAAAAATATATTCAATGTTTTATGAGACGAGAATTTTTGTCGCTTCTTATTGGCGTTTATTGTTCTTGACTACATAACTAAATTAATACCATCGTTATACATATTTACGTGGATATGCAATTATGTTACCATAAACAATAAGGTTTTGCACTTTCCTTGCATAAAATCACGTTTATACTTCTGTTTTTGAATTAATGAATTCCTCGTACATCCCCTATTTCTTCTTCCGTCCCTTTCATCTGACATATTCTTCTTGATATGCACCCCTCTCTCAATCCATACCATCTAAGCGTTATTCTAGTCATCGAGTTCTAACTTTTTGTATTAACTCCTTCACTATCGGCTCATTTATCGTTTTACTACACATGTTCCTAGGGAATTTATTTTCTACTGTTGCTGCCTCACTGCTATTCAAAAGAGTAGCTGTCATAACTTCAATGTTAACTTCTATCCTCGGTTTCCTTAAAAAACTTCCTTTACCAAAGAGTTCTGTATTCAGTTCTCCATTTCAGCCTTCCCAACTTTCTCCAACGTACTTCCCAAGTACACAAACTCATCCACCAGCTCCACGGATTTACCGTTCAAGACTGATTTATAGAGTGATAATTTTAGTCTGATAATGAACAATTATCACCTTATAGATTTTAATTTCTACTCATTAAATCTCAAGGTCAACAAATTGTGATTCTGCTAAGCTTAATTGATCAGAGTTTTGTAAGATCCCAATTACAGAAGACCTTCGAAATGACATTATAGATTCACTATTTTTGGTTTGTAAGAGGTACAGAAATACAAACTTTGTTAAAGGACATGAGTGTTATGTAATTATTTAAACACATGGATTTTAATAAACATGAAAGGCAAAAAGTAATTTTGAAAGGGGGGTGATGTGTGAAATGGTTTCATATTTTATATATAAAGCGATAAAGCAATGGAAAAGCACATAGAATTATTGACTAATTTCTTAGCATCGTCGAAGGTTAAAATCAGCGGAATCTCAGGGTCATTTCTACAGCAATGATTGATTATTTGTAATTGTTCTATGAACATTCAGCAAGCGTTCGATACCTATTAAAACAAAGCATTAATATGACGTGAAAACCTTGATTAAACCAGTAGTTGCGAGCAATAAACCTTTTCCAACAAAGCCTAACAGTATTGTTGTCCTACCAACTGGCTAGACTTGCAGAGTAACTACTTTTGCTGGATAGAAGGAAAACTTATCTGGTCGTTAAGAAATGATATAGCACTAAATTTAACTCGATTAGCATCATTCCAAGGGGAAAACGGTATTCAAACACATTTATATTGCTTGTCAAATATATTGACAAGTCCTCAAAGGTTTTCTGAGTAATCAGTAATCAAGTACTATTCGTAACAAATCTTGTTTCCAAACAAGCTCTTGTCTTTGTTTTATCTAAGGTAGACTAGCACTCTTCTACCAAGACTTTCTGAGTAAGCAGTAACCAATTGCCATAAACGTAAGACACCTTATTTATCAATAAGCGAATTGATATTGTATTATGTTAGTCCGATATAGGCCAGGATATTTCTACCATTTTTTTTTCTGAGCAACCAGTAATGAAGTACTGTATATTTGACCGTTTCTCAACAAGCCATTTTGTCGTTTCTGTTAAAAATAATGCCTCTCTCTTAAAAGCTCCCGAGCAAGTATTGTTATCAAAGATTATTAACGTAACTAACAAATTGATCTAGTTTCAACTAAATGTTACTGGAGAAGCAATTTGCCGTTGCTTTCCGCTTTGGCTTTCCGGCAATTGTAAATGAACATAAAATATCTTGTATTTAAATAAGCGCTTTTGCCATTACTGTTAGACCAATACAGACCAGCGTTCTTCCTGCAAGCCTTTCTGACAAAGTAGTAATCAAAATTTTTTCACTAGTCCGTAACTAAACAATCAAGTTTTTCGTTGCTGTTAGACCAAAAAAAACTTCTTCTAACATGCCTTTTCTCAGCAAGTTGCAAGCTGTTCGTTAGTCAGTTTCGACGCTTTTGTCGTTGCAGTTAGACCAGCCACTCCACCAAACCTTACTAAGAAATTAATGATCAGATGGTGTTCGTTTGTAAACAAGCGATTTCTCGTTGCTGTTAGTCATTGATAAACCAGCGTTCTTCCACCAAGGCTTTCCGAGCAAGCAGTAATCAAGTGCCATTATTTACCTAGAACGCGATAGCCACTCCGAGTAGGAAACAACTCCCGGGGCGGGCACCCGCACGGAGTGGCCCTGCATGGTCACACCCGAGGAGGCCCTCGGGTAGATGTACCGGTCGCCGAACGAGACGCTGAAGGATAGGAGAAAGGAACTTTAGACATCCAGAAAGACACATGGATTTGAAAGTGGAGTGTGTCGTGTTGAAGAGAAATGTCTGGTAGTGTCAGTGGCGCAAATGTGATACATTTCGGTGGCTCAAGTTGGCGTCTAGACATTTTAGATATCCAGAAAATTGAGTGAATCTTGTTGAAGCTTGTCGTGTCAATGGTGTAATTCCTTTATACGCCACGTCTATGCAATTAGTTGAAGTTCGTGTTTTGCATTGATTGGTGGCAATAGTAAACATAGAAAGGAGAAAAACAAAGATACATAAACTTGAAAGTAGTGACGTGTTGAATTGAATGTCAGGTCTTGTCATGTTCTTGATCGGTTACCGTATAAACTATCAAAGGAGTTACGCAAAGCAGCAGGTCTATAGAATGCAGTTTTGCTTTAAAACAATGGTATACAAAATATACAGATATCTTATAACATTTTTCGGTGTTTCAAGATATGCCACGACTGAGCTGCTGGTGGCTAAGTGACTCTATCCAATTATTATAATTGATAAATATAACAAAAAATTTAAGCAAATGTTTTGTATTGATACGTAGGCCAATAATAAATACGGAAAGAAATGATATAGAGGTTTGGGTTTGGGCATCCAGAAAGAAGAGAAGATAGATGATTTTTAAAGGCAGTATTAAAGTGGATGTACAAGATACATCATGTACTTTTTTTTTTTTTTTTTTTTTTTTTTTTTTTTTTTTTTTTTTTTTTTTTTTTTTTTTTTATATATACAATAATATTATTATTGGGTTTATAAAAACAGTTTATTTTTAAACAAGTTCTGCTGTGTAATTATTATTACGCGTGACAGCTGTTTCGCCCTCTGAAGGCATTATCAAACTGTGGGTAGCCCACTTACAGACGATAAATTTATATTATTTCTAGGTAGGTATTTTAATTTCATTTACTGATTTCTTAATTGATTTCTAAGTAAAATATCAAAAATTATTAATGGTTATTACCCCAGCAAAGTTTCCCCAATTAGTGTAATGTTTAAATTTGACTGAATGTCTTTATGTTAGTTATTCCCAAACGATGACTCATAGGGTTATTTTAATAGCATAATTAAGTACTTCATAGTGCACTCATATTTGCATTAGGTTTGAAGATATCTAGTAGGGGTGAACGAATTATATTTGTTTGTTCATTAATTAGAATAGCTTTTGGATTATTAGAGTTTTTGTTAATTTCTAACTGCTCTAAAAGATTCAGTTTACGGCCTTTATTTTGTATGTGTAACGGAGTTGGTTTATTATTATCATTAAGTGAGTGATTTTCATCTAGGAGATGTTTGGCAAATTGAGATTGTATTTTATTATTATTTTTAAAAGATCTTATATGTTCTTTAAACCTAGTGTTAAAGGACCGGCCCGTTTGTCCAACATAAACAGCGTTGCATTCGTCACACTGGAGTTTATAAATGCCACTATTTTGTAATTTGAGTACCTTACTTTTTGAGTTTTTAAGAGATGATCCTAAGTTGTTATTTGTGCGGAAGGCAATATCTAAACCACACTTTTTGAGGACTTTGGCAATTTTATTAGATGTCTGTCCGATGAATTCTAAACACCCGAATTTATTATTCGTCTTATTATTAGTCGTTGGGTAAATTAATTTAAGGTTATTTTTGGGTTGGGTTTTGGGCAATTATTTATTAGGTTGCAACCTAATAAATAATTGCCAATCAATATTCCCAAATAAATTCGCTAGAAGAAGTGCAATGGTGATGAATCCAAGGGCTCCTGCATTATACGGACAACCTAAAATTCACAAGGATAATATCCCCATACGTCCCGTTGTTTCTTTTATAAACGCCCCAACGACAATACTCGCCAAAAAACTTAACTTTCTTTTCAAACAACATACTAAATTCTACCCAAAACATAGCGTTAAAAATTCTCTCGAACTTGTAAATAAAATAAAAAACATTAATCTACCGCACAATTGCCAGTTCATATCTTTAGACGTGGTCAGTCTCTTTAGCAATATCCCTATTCAAGAATGCCTTAAAATCATTGAAGATATTTTAGACGAATCTAATATAAACCCAGTTACTAAAAAAGACTTATTCGATCTATTTAAAATTTGTGTTGAAACTAACTACTTTGAGTTTAATGATAAATTCTATCAACAAAACGACGGATTACCAATGGGATCGCCCCTCAGTCCACTTCTTGCAGAAATATTCATGGATTACATTGAAAAACAAATTTTAAATTCAATCTTTAGCAAACACATAATATACTATGTTCGTTATGTTGACGACATTTTGGTCTGTTGGAAAGGTACCAACAGACAATTAGATCTTTTTGTCACATTTGCTAACTCCATCAACCGTAAAATCTGCTTTACGGTTGAAAGAGAGTGTAATAATAAAATTAATTTTTTAGACCTAACTATCGGTAGAGAAAATAATAAACATACGTTTGAAATTTTCCGTAAGCCTACGTTTACAGATACGACCATTAATTATAAATCTTTACACCCATGGTCACATAAATTATCTGCCTACCACTCAATGGTACATAGGCTTACTAATATCCCACTTGACAAGAAAGCATACGAGAAGGAAAAAAATACAATCCTAACTATTGCTAAAAATAATGGCTTCAAGGGTAGAGACATTGAAAAAATAATTAATAATAACAAACACAAAAATAACCTTAAATTAATTTACCCAACGACTAATAATAAGACGAATAATAAATTCGGGTGTTTAGAATTCATCGGACAGACATCTAATAAAATTGCCAAAGTCCTCAAAAAGTGTGGTTTAGATATTGCCTTCCGCACAAATAACAACTTAGGATCATCTCTTAAAAACTCAAAAAGTAAGGTACTCAAATTACAAAATAGTGGCATTTATAAACTCCAGTGTGACGAATGCAACGCTGTTTATGTTGGACAAACGGGCCGGTCCTTTAACACTAGGTTTAAAGAACATATAAGATCTTTTAAAAATAATAATAAAATACAATCTCAATTTGCCAAACATCTCCTAGATGAAAATCACTCACTTAATGATAATAATAAACCAACTCCGTTACACATACAAAATAAAGGCCGTAAACTGAATCTTTTAGAGCAGTTAGAAATTAACAAAAACTCTAATAATCCAAAAGCTATTCTAATTAATGAACAAACAAATATAATTCGTTCACCCCTACTAGATATCTTCAAACCTAATGCAAATATGAGTGCACTATGAAGTACTTAATTATGCTATTAAAATAACCCTATGAGTCATCGTTTGGGAATAACTAACATAAAGACATTCAGTCAAATTTAAACATTACACTAATTGGGGAAACTTTGCTGGGGTAATAACCATTAATAATTTTTGATATTTTACTTAGAAATCAATTAAGAAATCAGTAAATGAAATTAAAATACCTACCTAGAAATAATATAAATTTATCGTCTGTAAGTGGGCTACCCACAGTTTGATAATGCCTTCAGAGGGCGAAACAGCTGTCACGCGTAATAATAATTACACAGCAGAACTTGTTTAAAAATAAACTGTTTTTATAAACCCAATAATAATATTATTGTATATATAAAAAATAAAAAAATAAAATGGAGTTCTACAAATTAAACTTAATAACAATAAATACATCATGTACTTGTTTATTTATGAATAAAATACTATGGCATCTATGTACAAGGATTTGATAGAAGATTCTCACGATCAATTTTATAATGATGTTAGATTTTAGTGGTACTGATTTTGCTGGCCAAATCATAGAGGCGATTCGTATTAATTAGCATTTACAGGGATACTCTGCATATCTTGTTAGCTAGTTTTGGAGGGTTTTTCCCTAAAGTTAGAACACGTGATAGAAGACTATTATACATTTTTTTATAGAATTAACCAAGCGTCTTTTAAACATTGAACAACTTCCCCGATGATTGACATTGATAGGCTGTCAAAGCGTTGACTCAATCAAGACGTGGAAAGATTTGCAATACGGCACAATACGCCAAAAGCCAAACAACATAAATGTGACAGTGTTCTAAGAAGTTGTCGTGCACGATGAAGTAAGTTTAGGTCGGTACGTAATTTAGAAAGTCACAAGGACGTCTGAAATGCTTGAACTAAAAATATAAATAAATGTTTCCGTTTCAGTGAATCAGTGAATCATTGAAGACAGTTTGAAAACCTACAAGAGTATTGCTTCATTGGAAATAGTTTCAAAGTGTTTTTGTTGGACTGGATGAATTTGGTATTCGGAGTGCATTAGTAGCCAAACCGTATATTGCGATCTGAGTATTGTACGCATATCGTTAGTGGTATAATATTACCATTTGTCTTACAGTATTGGGTTTGAGATCGAGTGAACGCAACAACATTTCAGAAACTTCTTTTTGTATGCCGAACATTGCATAAAAATCATTTTTAGAATGGTTAGTAAGTTTTTTCGAATATATTTGTTAGAATCTCTTCAAATTATTGGTGATCTGGTTAAAAACGGGATTGCAGGCCTTTAAATAATGAATTAACAAGTGTACCGACAAGTGTTCCAACATCGTAATAATATATTCCTATTTTACTCAAAGTTTATCAGGAAACCTGTTAATGAATTCGTCAAAGGCCTGCAATCCCCTTTTTAACCGGATTACAAATAATTTGAAGAGATTCTTAACAAATAATAAATACTCATTTTTCTCCGTGTGAAACTCCCAAACGGAGATTCCCAGCTTTCTGTCTGTGATCACTATGGAATCTGTGTTACTCTAATAATTTTGACGTCAAAAAATTATACAATATCTTAAGAAATGAGAAAAAAAGTTATTCTAAGGACCGGTTGTTTCGGAGAATTTGAAAAATTCATCAAATTTCGACGTTAATTTGCAAGTTCTGTGAAAGTCCTATTCAAGTTCTGATATTAAATCATGATAGGCTAGTTGCTTGACAGAACTGAAATAATGACAGAACTAGAAAATATCTTTCACAGAACTCGCATATTAACGTTGAAATTTGATGAATTGTTCAAATTCTCCGAAACAACCCGTCCTAAGTCGATCCTTAGCGATTTTTAACTATTATTTGGTTGGAGAACTCTGGATTAACCAATATTCGCTAGATAAATCAACAGTAACAAGATTTCACTTAATTCCAAAAACAATTCTTTAGAATTAAGATGACGTATTCTGACGTAATAAAATATTGTGCTTATAAAAATTTCTACTTAGCGTATACCTACATGGAAAGATCGATTGCTTCGTAAGTAATAGATGACACGCTTAAAATATACTTAAAGTATGACCTTTGAGTAGCTTATTATAATTACCTAATATACAGGGTGACTAATACTACATTAAAACTATTGAAAGACGAATAAGATGAACGAAGCTCTTGGTGGCAGCAACGTGTCATGTGAACAATGTTAAACTTTAATTACGTACCAAATACTTCACACCGTATTTTTACATTATTTCACGTTTATTTACAGTAACTGATAATAAGCATGTACTATAAAATTAGTTAAACAAAAAAAAGATTATTACATTTTCATCGTTCAATTGAAAAATAACTAAATCAGGCATTGAATAATACTAGAATTGTTTTCCATACAAATTTGAACCGAAACAAATGTTTCATTTAGCCCAATAGCTCAACGCTCTGTATCACTTAAAATCGCCTGACATAGTGGAGTTTCGTCCCATTTGTGTTCGTAAACACTGTTTTATTTTGGTAATTTATGCCTCGTTTAGGCAAATATTTTAATTACGAAACACGTCCACGATACATTTCTTGTCTTCTTCTATATTATGATATCAGTGGACAATTTATTTAAATAGAAGAATCATTTTTCCGAGCGGCATTACCAATATATTGTAGGTTAGTTCTGCATCTCGGAACAACAAAAGTCCTGTGACTGCGTGTTCTTGTGAAATTGTCGGGAATATAAAACTTAAATGTTTGTACAGGGTTTTCCAATAAGAGGTGTTATTTTGAATAGCCCGCTATTTCGGTAGATGTTTCTTTTGAAGCTGTCATTTTTTGACATTTGACAAGTAGAAACTACGCCATTAATAAAAATGGAACGATACACGCTTCAACAACGCATTGAAATTATTAAATTTCACTTGAGTGAATCAAATGCAAATCATCTTGAGTGATGAGGCCCATTTTCACCTCGGTGGCTTCGTCAACAAGCAAAATTGTCGCATTTGGGGCTCGGAAAACCCAAGATTTATTGTTGAAAAACCTTTTTATTCTCAACGTGTGACTGTTTGGTGCGGTTTATGGTCCAGCGGAGTCATTGGACTTTACTTTTTCTAAAATGAGGCTGTAGCAACAGTTACGGTGAATGGATTGCGCTATTGAGAGATAATTAATATTTTTTTATGGCCGGAATTGGGTGGTATTGATTTGGACAACGTTTACTTTCAACAAAACGGTGCTACGTGCCACACAAGCAACGAAACCATTGATATTTAACGATTGAATATAAAAATTACACCTCTCATTGGAAAACCCTGTATTACGTCCGGAATATAGATGTGGCAATATTGGTGGATTCTTTTGTAAGTTACCCGACTTAAAAAGTAAATTTCAATATTTGTCACTTTCTTTAAGCCGATGAAAATGTGTTGTATTCATGTGTGAACAGATTATCAATGTCCGTTTGTTCAATGATTTTTCCATCTACGTAATGGAGTATGTTCACAAACTTTGGACATAATTAAAAGTTAACATCTCTAATTCTGATCATGTTTCTAAAAACGCATAAGTTTAATATTTTCGTTTCCAATTATTGATTATAAAAAGATCTAAAACCTAAACGGTTCGAACTGGCTGTAAGGCAAACACGGTTAAGAAAACGCTACTGACTGTCTGTCACCGTCGTTGGCTGGCGTGAAGTCAACAACGCCATATTTACAAACCGAAACGAACATTTCGTTTTGGCACCAAATCACAACATTCTTTAAGTCGTTATGGAAAATTTATTCGGCAACATAGAGTAAAACAAAAAAGTCAGCCACAATTACTGTAAGTATTTTCTTTCGACATTATTATGAACTGACAACGTTTTTTTTCTTGAATTTGTCTGACACCTGATTTAACACCGACCCTGACAATGTCCTTTCGCAGCGAAACTCTGCTATTATTTAGATTTTTGAAAGCTCTGCTAAACGAGCAACTTTTTACGGCATTTTCTTGCCGGCAATGTATTGCCGTCTTCTTCTTTAACCAGAGACCTTACCCCCACGATCTTCGCAGCTGTACGAGTGAAACATTCCAGAATCCAACCATATTTCAAACGTCATTTGTTTGGACTATAATCCTCACCCTGTATATCCAACATATTGCATGGATGAGAGATTAATAAATTTATAATATCAATAATTTAAGACAAAAGAAGTAGCCTCTACGAAATTAAACCAAAACCCAACATCTGACGTGACATATCACGATGGATTGTGTCTATTAGACCCGTTATTACCAGGGATCGCTGGCTAAAACCGAATCTATAATCATATCGAAATATTGTGTAGGAGACGAAATTTAATATTATTGTGGATGTGTAAAAGTGAATGTCTTAGAACAGATCAGTAATAATGGCTATTGTGTGAAACGTCAGAGCCAGGTTGAAGGTCGTTCCGCCTGTGAAATTGAGGCAAAACAATTCATTACATCTTGAACGCTCTCCGAAATGTTGGCTAAAGAAAGAGGAAGTATAACAAGACATAACAACCTTAAAATAAATCACGATAATACTTTTGGCTGTAAAAATATCAAATTATTTTCAATCTATTGATGTTCACAAATATGTATACATTTATACTTGTCGCTTATTGTTAATCGTCTGTTATTTTGTTACTGTCTGTCGTGTCTTCTTCGGGCATTTCCGAATCTTTCTACGTATGTACCTACAAACCATCTAAGCTCTCTTTTTTTATTTTCATTCACTATGCTTACATCATCCTTGAATTCTTTTCGAATCTCCACATTTGCATCACGGTAAAACATGATTTTACCAAAAAATCCCTTCATCCTTCCTTGGTTAGTTCCATGCCTCACCATTTTCATACATCAAGAATGTTATTACTACTCCATTGTGATCTGCTTGCCTCGCTTCTTTGGACAAATTTTTATTAGCAACTGCGCTCTTCATACTCCAAATAATAATTGTCTAAACTCTAACATTGACATTTTTTAGGATTCACTGCCCAAATTCAAACGTGGCATAATGTCAATAATATAAACTGTTCAATGCGCATACGTACAGACACACACACACAAACAATCACACATACATAATTCACACACACCTATATACTACACACGTCACCTGGTAATTAAGTAATAATAATAAACATTCCACTTGAAGTATCTAATTCCTGTATATTGTTTCATTACTGTAAATCATGTACTGTTTGTTTCTCTAATATCAAATATAATTTTAAAACACATATCGCGTCCTGTCCCTCATTCACGGAGTTTCCTACATTCGTACTTCTTTCAATGTCCTTATTAGCATTTTCATCTTCAGCGAACATATTTATCAAATACATATCTCAACTACATATATTAAACATTGTTTTCGTACTTTCTCTTTCAAACAAAGCAACTAACATTTAAAAAGCATAATTATTCTTAATTTTGTATCCAAGGGAACATGTCCAAAATTGTTTAAACGGTTACCACATCATAATAGTTGCCGAAGAAACTGATTAAAACTCTCACTTGTTTAATAAGAAGCTATTTTAAATTAGGTACACACGTGATTGTAAAACATGTTTGATCTTTAATCCTAAAATGCCCACTATATATTGAAGTAAATAATACTCTACTGTTATTAATAATGCTTACCGTGCTTTGGAGACAGTTTTACGACGCGTTTAGGCTAATAAACTTTTGCATATTTTTGGATTATTTTATTGTATGCTAGAGCAGATCCAGTACTCATTTGAAAACGTATCCCAAAATTGAAGACAAGAAAATCGAGAATGTATGAAATTACTGCCACATAAAAACGTTGAAAATTACATATGAAATTTTTGAGAGGATGGTAATTAGAAGCCATGAAAGTGTTGTCGGGAGGACGAGGTATAACTAGGTATAGATTTGAAGAGCCGTTTAAAACGAAGTTTAAAAATATGTAGCAAGAATGGAAGAACTGACAACCTAAGAGGCTTCTTTATAATAATCCTGAAGGACTAAAGAGTTTTGGGAGGTTCAAAAAATACATAATAAATTCAGATGACTGGTGTGATAGACAACGTAATGTTAGAGGGATCGCGCTGATATATAAAAAACGTTTACGATTTAAGTGTAGGCGACTGTTGTGAAAACATTTAATGAAAGACGACATATTCAAAATAGTGCAACATTATTTCCATAGTGAGGAGGACTAAGATATACAATTTACATAATACATATTATAGTGATTTATAGTGCCCCACGGCATAATACCCCAAATGATGATGGACACTGCAATGCTGTCCGAAACGTTGGCTAAAGAAGGAGGTAGCGAAACACGGCATAATACCCCAAAAACAAATCACTATAATACTTTTGGCCGTGAAAATCTCAAATCAATACTACTATACCTATTCATATTTTGTATATAAAATAAAATAGACAACAAAAAACTTATGTTTTTTTGGTTTTAAAGCAAGAATTTATTGCGTTTCATTCGACAAATATAATGTATGGATAATTCCAAAAAACAAGGTGTACAATGTACCAATACTGCAAAAAATTGTGACACTCACCGTACTGTCAATGCATTTCGACTATGTTACTTGCCACGAATAACAAGCAATTTTACACAATCCTCCAAATAAAATGTGTGAAACATATTCAGCGAAAAATAGCTTGACCCAGATGCGGTGGATCGTCTTCTCAAAGAGGTATTTTCGCATTTCAACAGACTTCACTTTTAGATCTCCACTTGCATGCAGATAATGTTATGTAAGTATTGGAATTTGAAGTCAAGTCTTCGAAGAGGATTTCACAGCGGTAAATTGCCGGTAGATGATTTTTCTTGGCTCATGCGATGACGTGTTAATTTGACGGTTTATTCGTGTTTTTCTTCTGACATCAAAGGTGAAAATGGAAATCACTTTCTATCGGATTCAAAGGTCTCAGTGATCAAAATATGCCCACATCGATTCATTGTTAATATAATATAATTTTTTTTTTATATATATTAACTCCACACAGGAGGCCCTGAAGAAAATAATTTCCCTCAGGGCCTATGTCATCTTTGGGGATGCTGTGTGGAGGGTCTTTTTGTGGAGAGGAAGGAGTGAACATGGGTCTTGAAGAGTCCCATGTTGTAGGAGGGAGGAGACACAGAGGCCGGCAGTTCGTTCCACAGCCGAGCTGTTGAACTTAAGAACGAATCGTAGAAGCGACCCGTTCTCATGTGACAAATGTCAACCGTGTACAAATGTTGGTCGCGCGTTTGGCGTGTATCCCGACTACGCACCGGTGCCGAAGGGATCAATGACGCTAGTTCCTCAGAGCATCTTCCATTGTAATACCGATAGAACAAGGACAGCCTACCTACCTGACGCCTGTGCTCTAAAGATTGCAGTCCGTTTGTTAAGATCGGGGAATCTATCAAACGGACCGCCCGTTTTTGCACAGAGTCAAGGGTTTTTTTTAGGTATTTAGGGGCTCCGGACCAGAGATGGCTGCCAAATTCGACAGTAGGGCGCACTTGCGATTTGTACAGGGTCAGCAGTTGTGTACTATTAAAGTATCTGCGGGCCCTGTACAGTACGCCCAGCTTCTGAGAGGCCAACTTTACTCTGGCTGTTGCTGATTTATTAAAATCCTTTCATAAACGCGACAGCAGGCCGTTTCGAATATATCGGAACATATTATGTAGGTACATGCATCTCCGTTTATTAATGACGAAATGCGAAAACATTTGAATTTGTATGAAGACGTGTTCCGACATCTTCTAATATTCGTGTTTAACTGATAGTTAGTAAATCTGTCAAATCTTTCGTTAAAGGCCTACAGTCCCGTTTTTAACAGGAATACGAAAAAATTGACCAGTTTTTCAACAAATTTGCAATACTTTGTGTCATCAAGTTTTCTCCGTCTATAAAGAATTGTGTCTGTGGCAGGCGGCCAGCCGCGAGGTCGATAAATTTTTGCACACTTGACCTTCAAAACAACAGGAAGGTCTCTGTCTACATGATATTTTGAAAAACAACCACACATTACCCTTTCAGAATGTTGATTATAATGATGAAATTTTGCGCATTTGAAGTTCAAAATTAGAGGATAATTACTGTCTATAGTTTCTGATATATTTTCTATTATGGGATCGGTATGAAAAATGCTTTCGAACTTCTCTGTTAGAATAACAACCTGATCGACTAATTATAGCTTTACAAAAACCTTACATACGTTCTTTCTCTTTCATATTCCGTAATCCCATAAACCTAGTAAGTCATGTGCCACGCACCAAGCATCACGCGCGATATGCGTGTATTAACATTACACCACCCAAGAACACGCCTTGGTTTTATCGTGTGGCAACCATTTAGCCAGTTTGTTACCGTTCCGGTCTAATTTAATCGGTAAATGGTCTCAGAATCTACTCCATCTGCAGACTGCCATAGAAATCAAACGTGAAACTAATCAGTCTAATCACATTCAAAACAATAAACGCACAAACGAGGTTTTACTGGCTTCACTGCATTCCGATGATAAAAGTATAGGTAATGTTGAAAGTGGTGAAAATGTTTCCATCTAATTTCACAAACTTTGTTCCATGATTGCACAGTTTCGTAGATTTTATTGTACTTTATAATATTTTTATTGTTTTGTGTTGTTCGTTGTTTTTGTGAATGATTTGCAGCGCATAGCGTTTAACTTGAAAACTGAGAGTAAAAAATCTACCTATATATGTGGCATATTTTTTAATTATTTTTTTATTCGAGTTTACAAAAGTCTAATTTATACACATTTATAGTATTTATTGCATTTTATTTTATTTAATAATCACTCTACAATTCAGATTAAATCTGTGAAATGGTGCAGACTTTATGGTTGTCGGCAGCGCATTGAAATATTGCATTCATTTGATGTAAATTTTATTTGATGTAAACTACAGGGTTTTCCAATAAGAGGTGTTATTTTGAATAGCGCGATATTTCGGTAGATGTTACTTTTAAAGCCGTCATTTTTTGACATTTGACAAGTAGAAACTACGTCATTAATACAAATGGAACGATACACGCTTCAACTACGCATTGAAGTTATTAAAATTCACTTGAGTGAATCAAATGCAAATCATCTTGAGTGATGAGGCCCATTTCCACCTCGGTGGCTTCGTCAACAATGAAAATTGTCGCATCTAGGGCTCGGAAAACCAAGAGTTATTGTTAAAAAGCCTCTCTATCCTCAACGTATGACTGTTTGGTGCGGTTTGTGGACCTTAATTTTTCTAAAATGAGGCTGGAGCAACAGTTACGGTGAATGGATTGCTCTATCGAGAGATGATTAATGATTTTTATGGCCGGAATTGGATAGTATTGATCTGGACAACGTTTACTTTCAACAAGACGGCGCTACGTGCCACATAAGCAACGAAACCATTGATCTTTTACGATTGAATATCAAAATAACACCTCTTATTGAAAAACCCTATATTTAGTGTTTTGGCTTTGTCTTTTTTTGGTAGCCTTATTTCATTGCGGGTTCGTGTGTTATGTCTGTAAATATCCTTGTTGTTTATAATATTCTGTGCAAAGTGTTTTGGTAATAGGTTATTTATTTTTTTATGTATAAATACAATCGCGTTCAAGGTCAGCGTCTGTTTCACATGTGACATTCTCATTGCTCTATTTTGGTAAATCTCTGGAACTATACGTAACCCACCTTTGTTGAAAGTAGTTAACTTGTACGTTTCTAACAAGTATACCTACTTGTGGGAGATCCCACGTACGTTTTTTATGCTCCAAAAAGCGAGGACTTATAAGAACGCCTATAAGAACGCGATAATCAACGCGCATTGACCGTTGATATTTTCAATGTAACTTACAGAGACAGTAATTTTAGCGACTATATTTTGACACGTGCACAAAATGGTTAAACTGTCCCATATATTTTTTATAAATAAACATGTAGAAGTTGACATTATTGTATGACTTTACGTTGGTGAGTGGTTTATTTATTTTACGTTTGTACAACTATAAAATTTTGATAGGAAACAGAGCAAAGCACAAGTATAAAAAGGACATGGGGACAGTTTTACTCTTTTGTGACATGCGTCAAAAGATAGTCGCTAAAATTAATGTCTCTGTAAAGTGGCGTTGAAAATGGTTCCATGACAACACATAAAGTAAACTATAACCTAACGTAACCTTACTTTTTCCATCGCTTTTAATGACTATATCACTTTTCAAAAGAGCGTTGAATTACCACTGTCCTAAATTTCACGGTTACCGTTTATTTGATATTGTTGCAATGTACGTAATTCTACTATTTGTTATTACTACCTACAACTTACTGTATCAACCTTTATGTTCTACATTTGTAATCTCTGTAATACATTGGTGTACGTATACTAGTGTCAGGTCCATAAAAACGCGAATTTAAAGCGTGTTCCATTTCGCAGTCGAGGATGCGTGTTGCGGGGAAGAAACTATGGGTTCGGATTGATTCGGCTCTTTCCGCCGAAAGTATGCTGCCCTGTTGTGGTTGCATGTAAACCAAACATTCCTGTACGCATGCCGACATTTTATTCGGTCATTCGCTGAGAATCCGTATAATACGATGAAACGTTGACCATAAACGTCGACGGTCAGCAGTCGACTAAAGTAATAAATAATAAATCTAGAAAAACGCTTCGTTCGGCCAGCTTCGTTACTCGTCGGCTCTTTCCGCCCGGCTGCCAAAACTCTGTGCGGAATATTTCCTTCTATTTTCACGAAAATTGGCAATGTATTTTTTTCTAAATGATGGTGATTTTTTAATTTGTTATATATTTATTTAAATAAATGTATTTTTATAAAAATTAAATTATTGCTCATGATCAAAAATATAAAGACTTGATAATTTTCATTCTTCCTGCAATAAAAATTGAATTTCGATGTTTCACATCTGCCAAGCGTCCCGTGACGGCTATTTTTTAATGTTATTATTTTTCCTATGAACATTATGTTGTTACGTGCTTCATTGTGATCTAAGTATCATAAACCAATAATTGGTCTTTCCGATCATTTTATAATAATTACCTTCATTGTAAGTAGTTTCAGAATGTTGATTAAAAAATTAAAAATTATAGCTAATTGATTAAGTAGGGTTTAAAAGCTCTACGATTTATCGATAATGAATTAGTGGTAAGTACGTAACTGTAATCGTATTTGATTACCTTGTACGTAAATGTTGGAATTTAAAATACACTTAAAATAGCAATGTACTAATGCCATTAGCTTGTTATTGGATTTTTGTTATTTGATTGTAAGTGTTTATGAAAATAGCAATCAGAATACAAACTATTTTTTTTACTATTACGTATTAGGATAAAGCACGTGTAAAATGGTAATTCCAACCCGCTTTGAGGGTAATATTTCTTGGACAATCTTTTCTATTGAATATTATTGTCATTATGTCATATTGTCTGAATCTTTGTAAAGTGAAAGATTTTGTCGTAAACATAATACACGATTCACTCAAAATGGAGGATTAGTCGTTCCGAAATGTATCTTTAACTACGGTGAAAGAACCCTAAACTATATTGTAAACAACACATTTAATGATCTAAGAAAATGGCTATTAGATGCAGATGATTTATATCGATGAATTCACATTATGACTTTTGATTACGATAATTTTTTGCTACCTTATGAATCTTCTTATATCTACGAAACTATTCATGTGACTTTACATTTGTAATGGTTTATATGCTTCTTGAGCTACTTTTATATATTAATACTATTTCATTTATCCCTTTGATTAATGTTTAATGTATCATCATCATTATTGTACATTTATATCGTTTGAAAATTTACCATGTAATTAGATAAGATGTTGTCAATAAACAGTTGTTGACAAACTACATAAGTAGTCCTAATTAAAGTCAGAGAATTTAAACAATTCATCAAATTTCACAGTTAATTTTAAAGTTTTGTGAAAGTTCTAATAATAATATAACTTTTACAGACCTTGAAAATTAAATATTAAATTTGATGAATTCTAGAAATTTTCTGAAACAACAAGTCCTTCGTTACATCAAATTTCGGCAAATGGATGTAAAATGGTCTATAGAATACAGTGATTTAATGTTTTTGTGCATTTTGTCAAGTTTTTTAAAATACCAATTAAAAACGGACGTGCGTATCTGTATTGTTTTGTCGTTAGTTTAAAATCATGACTTAATAAAATCAGAACGGGTTGTTTTACAGAATTTGAGCAATTCACACAAATTTAAAGCTTGAAATTCAAGTTCTATTCAAGTTCAGATAAAATTTCATCATCGGCTAGTTGCTTCACAGTATTTGGATAGTAACAGAACCCGAATAGAACTTAAAAATATACTTCAAAATTTTGTGAAACAACCCATCGTGAATAGTCCAGTTTTGAAATACGTATTGCAGTAAGTTGGTTGTTCGTTCAGTTACCCAATCTTGATCAGACAGCAAGATTTTATGTAAAAATGTTCGTTGTCTTATTGGTGTTTACAGAATAATATTGTCTTTGGCAGCTTAGTATTATTATGCTATGAGAAAAAAATCCAGAACCCGAAAATCCAATGCTCTACAGCTGGGCAACTAGGCTGAGGAAGCAAATTGTGTTGGTAAATGCACAAATCTAAAGTATTGTATCAATGTTAATAAGCAAAAGATCAAAGAAAAAATCGTTTCGAAAAATTAAACAGATTTTTGTAAACTACTTTTACTAACCTCATGTATTTCCTATGCTCGTTGACTGGAACGAAATACTCATCGTAATGTTCTCCGCCAAGATCTACTTCAGTGTCCTTCTTCACAGGGATGCTGTTTAATCCTGTCACATTTGGTGGTAGACCTCCATTATTGTCCACTGACTTGCCATTTGACTTAATAGGAGCCATGTTAACAAGCTCTAAATTCACAGCTTCTGGAATCTTGGTATCTCCATTATGCTCTGATTTGGTTGGAGATGTCAGACCAAGGGTGATGGTGGTATTTGCTGCACCTTTGGTACCATTGCTGTCATGTTTGGTCTTATCCCTTCCATGGTGGTCTTTGGATTTCTTCTCATAATTATCAACTTTAGCATGAACGTTCTTTCCGTCATGCTCTTTAGCAAATTTGTTGTTGTGGATGTCACCACCATCATCATTATGGAAAGCTGGGTTATCAATTCCAATGAATGTGTCCGTTCTACTGGATCTCGGAGTTCCCACGTGAGTAAGATTTTGAGTGCTTTCGTAGCTTTGGAAGTTTTTATCGCTGATTGCTACGTTTTCGTAGTTGGGAATGGTTTCATTTGAGTCGTAGCTCGGTAATGAATCGCTTTCATTGTGGGTGTTTGCGGAATGTCCATTCATTTCATTATCCTGGTGGTGAATTTTGAATTTGATCTTTTCGTCGGGGCTGACGTTGATTTCATCCTGGATGTTGAAGGAAGGGGGGGATTTGAACATGTCGTGAGGATCATTTGGTGTGAGACCAACGTCGTCTGGTTCTGCTATTCCAGAGACGTTGGTGATGGTAATGTGGTGAGCATTGTCATTGAAATGCTGGCCGTTGGGGACGGCGTGTTGGTCCTCTGGGTCTGTTATGATGATGATAGCTGAATCCCTATTGGCTCGAGACACGGAGTCCTCCTCCATGATGGATTAATTTTCTGCAACAAAGAAACATAAACATTAGAATTAATCGTAACAAAACCAATCATTTCATTTAAGAGGCAAATTAAAATAGGCTTCATCAAATAATTTTTGTACTTGGCCGTACTATGAATTACAATATATATTGTGTATTTTAGATAATTGAGGACACAGCGGTATGATATGAGGGTAGGAATCAAATCAGCTAATAGTATATTATTGATATACTGAACAGAGATCTAAAATCTTTATCTTTGCCAAATTTTATGCAAAAATTTCTTCCTAGGTTAGTGGTAAATCAGCATTTTTGAACAGAGTCGTTCAGCTACGATTAATGAATGGATTACTTGTATAACGCCGTTTTCGTGAGCAAATCACCTCAAGGGCGCTTAACAACTTAATTTATGCATTTAATCTATTCCTATCACTTATAACTTATTACTTGAGGCTTATAACTAAGTTTCATAGCTACATCATACGTGGACCTAGTGTCTTATTTACTTCAACTATTTTGCAACTATTCCGAACATAAAATAAAGAAAAACGCAAGAAATGCGAAGTGGGCGTGTTTCTGTGATCCAAAAGTCTGGCCATTTGTTCCTTACTTTCCAATACAAAACAGTGTTTTATCATGATTATGAAATTCAAATCCATTGGCGATTTTATCTCTCTTTAAATACACGTAGAAATATTGCCCTGATTAAATATATTTTATCTTGTACTAAGCGGTCACATTCTGGCTCAAATAAATTTATTTGTACCAAAGCTATTTGATATCGCCATAATCTTCTTTATTGTAGAGCGAGCCGCACCAATTTGTTCGTGAATTCCCCGTAGGGAGAGCCACGAACTTTTTAAATGTAGTTGATCAAAAGACAGATGTGTTTTTCATGTCCTACAACGCACTTATAAGGTTTTTGTCACTGAAAACACATTGCATAAATGGTACTATTATAATCAGTAATGTTATAAAAAAATGTATAAAATGAATAAAATAAATTTCTATATAAGACGTCAGGCAAAAAGAAGCATGGGTTAGAACCAAAATGCATTCAGACCCCATATTCCGAATTTCTACCGACTTATAATATACTTACCTTGAAAACCTTTTGTTTTTATTTGAATTTCGATTTTGTTTTCTTGAATTCAAATTTACATGAAAGGCATTTCTAGTGTGTGTTTTGTATTCAGTGATTCCAGGAACACAGAAATAATTGAGCGATGATCTTTAAAAGACAGTATAACAATGCTTGGGATTTTGGCAAAATCCCGTTTTACTGCCAAGGTATACTCGTTCGTATTACAGCTGAAACCGGTAAGTTAGCTTCAAACTCAAACACAGACTAGAGACTCTTTAGATTAATGAATGAACGTAACCTTTTCTTCCGTGTAACCGTTGGTACTTTATTTGTGATAAAATCCATTGTTTTTCGTGGGAAAATTGTGTAGAAGGCTATGTGTTATGGGTGTATTGAACCGTTCTAGCTTTAAAACGATCTCAAAACAATAATATTTTAATGTAAAAGTTTACATCATTAGACCGCGAGGGTGTACAGAAAAGAAAAACATTTCTTTTCGGTTTCTCTTATTATATTGAATATTTTTTTACCCACAAAATACTACGTAAAAAAATTCTTTATTTTATAATAAAGTTAAAATATGCTTCCACATTCTCGGGTTATGGCGATGCACTACGTCGTGTAATATTTTAAATTGAGCCGCTATCAATAACAACCCTTACGTAGATGGCGATAAGGTTTAAATTCCAGCTCAACACCATCCGCCTGTTTTGATTTATGCAAGAAAAAGACATGGCCAAAAAGTGCCTTTTAATTAAAAATAATTCACCATAAAGATTAGTTATAATTAGTTGTTTTTCGTGGGAAAATTGTGTAGAAGGCTATGTGTTATGGGTGTATTGAACCGTTCTAGCTTTAAAACGATCTCAAAACAATAATATTTTAATGTAAAAGTTTACATCATTAGACCGCGAGGGTGTACAGAAAAGAAAAACATTTCTTTTCGGTTTCTCTTATTATATTGAATATTTTTTTACCCACAAAATACTACGTAAAAAAATTCTTTATTTTATAATAAAGTTAAAATATGCTTCCACATTCTCGGGTTATGGCGATGCACTACGTCGTGTAATATTTTAAATTGAGCCGCTATCAATAACAACCCTTACGTAGATGGCGATAAGGTTTAAATTCCAGCTCAACACCATCCGCCTGTTTTGATTTATGCAAGAAAAAGACATGGCCAAAAAGTGCCTTTTATTTTATTTTGTAGATTTTCAGGCATAAATATTTAATTTATAAATAACTTAATTTTCCACAGTGTACAATAAAATCATTACCGAAAATGGGTTTGTTAGTAGGAGATTTTGAACTTTAAGGCAGTTTTCATAGGCCTATACATTATTTTTTCTGGGCTTATAAAAAGACTTATCGAAAAAATACTCGATTATTTCAAAGGCCAAGATGTATTCTAATCGCAGTATTTAATTAAAGCACCTGAAACATTTCTAGGCGACCAAATTTTCAAACCAAAAACACATGATTCTGCATTATTACGTATGGCATCGCTTTAAACAAGATTTTGTATAATAGTGTTTAGATAAATTGACTTCTGGGTAAGAATACTTTATTGTAGACTGCCTGCGTTGATGCGGTAGTCACGATATTTTTTTGAAGTATACAACGCTTTCGCTACGAGCATTTCGTAAATCAATATTTTCCAATGTGAAGTGATAATGAATGTTCATTTATAAATTGATTTTCTTTTCGTTATTTATCAATCAAAATGAGAAACACAGTCTTAGTTGAAAGTTTTTTTGATTTCTAATTATAACTAATCTTTATGGTGAATTATTTTTAATTAAAAGGCACTTTTTGGCCATGTTTTTTTCTTGCATAAATCAAAACACACGATCTGTCATATCCCAATCGGGAATCGGGATGGTGTTAAGCGGGAATTTAAACCTTATCGCCATCTACGTAAGGGTTGTTATTGATAGCGGCTCAATTTTCAAATATTACACGACGTAGTGCATCGCCTTAATGTTTACGTCTACGGTTTACATCCAATAAATATAAATACTTATTTATTTTACTTATTTTATTCATTTTACGTCCGTAAGGCTTTTACATAAGTATTTTGACCATGAGAACATGAGAAAGAAATAATAAATTCACAATAGATAAAAATACGCAAATTAAATAAAAATATAAGAAACAAAAATTTAAAAATTACAGTGATCAGATAGGTTTACAAAGAGACAACCAAAGGTTCAAAAATGGTCGGAATAGGTTTTTATGATCCACAAAATTCACCAAGTTAACATTAAACACATCAATATTACCTAAGTGTTGATTTCCCTAACGTGAATGTAGTAGCGCTAATGCATACTACGGTAGAATAAAATATTGTGTCGTGTTGTTCTTGTGGGTATGTGTAAGTTTATAAGTTGCAGGAGTTTGGAACGGTCCAATTTAGAGTTAAGTATTTTAAATAAGAAAGTTATTCTGCGTCTGTCTTATAATGTATGAGTATTTAATAGGAAAGGATATTTTTTTATTTTAGCGGGATATTTAGTTTAAAATTCATAAAACGTAGATATGAATTTTGTGAGAGGGAGACCAAACTATTGACTTGTTTTGGATTAGGCTTCTGACTAAAGATACAAGGGCTTCAAATGCAATCAAATTAAAAAAATAAAGTTGTTAAGTTTTCTTTAAAATTTAATTTAAATCAAATTTTTTAATGTTATTATTAAGTTTTGCAATAATTGAAATTTTTTTTACTATCGTGAGAGCTGTTTCGACGTTCAGTGCAATTTTAAAACTATGGCTAGGCCACTTTTTATATGATTCTATTTACCTCACCCAATTAATAAATTATGATAAAAGATTCTCTATTCTGTAGGGTGCTTTGAAATAACCACAGAATAACCGAATAACATGAAGAGAACTATTGATATTTCATGAAAACGGTGCTATGCAAATAATCAAATCAATATTATGAAAAGGATGTTGCAACAGCTAATAATAATTTATAATTAATCAATAGCTATCGCCTTGCTTTTTACTGTTGGCCATGGCTGCTATTTGTTTGGAAGTTAACGTGGAATCGTGAATTTTGGCTATTGCGTAGTGATTCGTGATATTACCTACTCATGGTCTAAATGGACGCAGAAGAAGATGCTACGTGTAAACATGACATGTTATTTATATTATTTTGAAGAATCGGCAGACTTCGGAAGGAAACGCATAAAGAAAATAAGACTTTATTAAAATAATTTATGTAAAATACACATTAAAAAAAAGTTTACGTGACATTTGTATAATTCCAACTACCAACTATCATTATAGGCGTAAAAAGTTGCTTGTGTCATGAAAGAGGACTTAGCTAGACATAAGGTTGACCTAAAATTTGTATAATTCCAACTACCAACATTCATTATAGGCGTAAAAGGTGGATTGTGCCATGGTAGAGGAATCAGCTAGACAGGGGATTGACCTAAAATTTGTATAATTCCAACTACCAACTATCGTTATAGACGTAAAAAGTTAATTGTGCCATGATAGAGAAATCAGCTAGACAGAGGATTGACCTATAATTTGTATAATTTCAACTACCAACTATCATTATAGGCGTAAAAAGTTGCTTGTGTCATGAAAGAGGACTTAGCTAGACATAAGGTTGACCTAAAATTTATATAATTTCAACTACCAACTATCATTATAGACGTAAAAGGTTGATTGTGCCATGATAGAGGAATTAGCTAGACAGAGGATTGACCTAAAATTTGTATAATTTCAACTACCAACTATCATTATAGACGTAAAAGGTTGATTGTGCCATGATAGAGGAATTAGCTAGACAGAGGATTGACCTAAAATTTGTATAATTCCAACTACTAACTATCATTATAGACGTAAAAAGTTAATTGTGCCATGATAGAAGAATCAGCTAGACAGAGGATTGACCTAAAATTTGTATAATTTCAACTACCAACTATTATTATAGACGTAAAAGGTTGATTGTGCCATGATAGAGGAATCACCTAGACAGAGGATTGACCTAAAATTTGTATAATCTCAACTATCAACTATCATTATATGCGTAAAAAGTTGCTTGTGCCTTCATATAGGACTTAGCTGGGCAGAGCATTGAGCTTGCAACGCCTGCAAGGTCGCAGCAACACTTTCTACAACGCAACACTTTCTACAACTCAACCACTAATCGGACATTAATAGTATATTGTATATATTGACAAATAAACCGCCCCACACAACAACGCTGTCGCTAATCAAAATTCACTGATTAAAATGGTATAATCACTACGTTTATTTAATATGATTGCGGCAAAACAACGTAATCGGTCTTGCAGTGGCTATATAGACATAATGATATTTCTGGTGTGCTTTCCTATCTTCAATATAATGCAGTCGTACTAATCACGTAGGTTACTCGGTTAATTTTATTTATTTTTTAAACTGATAAAATATAAATCTCCCTGATTCATCATCAACTTATAATAATATACACCTAATCATAAAGTATAAATCTGTTTTGTAGGCTTTGTGAGATGTCTGCAGTATCCAACGTTTGAGCAAGACGTTAGAGCAAGGGTACAAAACATTTTTGAGGTTGGGAGCCAGCTTGTATTTTAATTTTCATAGCCATCTACTTCTAACAACAAATTTATTGCAACAAATACACAAGCATTAGTGAAGTGATGGTAAATTACTACATATGGATAAAACATAATTTATTACATTAGTTGTAGCTGAGTGCGATTTGCATTTAAGTGATGATAATTATCATCAGATTCATAGACCAGTTTAATGTACATATTGCAACAAGGAACATATTTTTGCCGTAACCATTTTCCGTACCTTAACATCTCTGATTTTATCTCTATTATCATCAAACAAAGTCGTTATCCGCGTCTGTCTGTGCGATTAGTTCTTCTAAACTACGCAACGGATTTTGATGGGGTTTTCACCCTATTTTATAGATTTTTTCAGGTTTATGTATATAATTCATGCATATTATATTTATAACACACGTCAGCTAGTTACTTTTTTATTTTAATTTTCGCCCTAGTGAAATACCATTATTCAGAATCGAAACGATATTACTTGAAATGACTTTAGCCTTGTTTAGTGGTCAGATATAAATAGCTACATAATTTCTAACTTTCCCTTTCTCTATCTTCTTCCCCTACCCAATCCTTTTAACCTGGTTTCCCAATCTGGAGTTACAGAATGGACCATCTCCAAAAGAATATCAGAAAACTTTCGAGCACGTAAACTCGACTACCCTGACAAGTCGGCAATTGCCGACCATTTAACTTAAATCGGCCATTACTTTGGATTTGTTTAGCCCCACTACTGTGGACTGTATTCTCAACTTTCAATAAAATTGGCAATATTTTCGTCAATGGTACAACCAATTGATCGTTTATAGAGGCAAATGAAGTGATTGCCATTGAAGGCTTATATGATGATGATAATTTTGATTTGCAGCTTTACTGGTCGTCTTCTGAGCGGTTCAGTGATTTTAAGGAATTATTTTGATTAAATAGGGGACATTCAGGAAAATCTTTTTCTTGTATTCTTATTTTAAAGGTTATATACGTCAATCTTGTTCGTTCATCTTTAATCTAGATTTATTAGTATTATTTTCAATGTTAACATTGTCTCATTAATATTATTAACAATGTAAATATTATTCAATGTGACGTTACATTATTAACAACGTTAATAATGTTAACAAGATAAATAACGTGTTTTTTTTATAATGCGCTTGCATAATTTGGATTAACTAGATAATCATTTGTGGAAAAGTGTGTGGAAGGGTTTAGTTTTTCCTGTGGGGAAAATTTAGCCCGGACATAAAGTCGGAAAAACAATACATTAACGACAAAAATCTCAATACTGAGATAAGCTGTATAAACTGGGTATATAAGTGATATCAATTTGTACCTTCAAATTATTTTCAACACGCTCAGAGACCTCCATGACGCACAGCAGTCCAGGTGAATAATATGAAGGTGTTAATTAGTAATGTTATGTTATTAGTTACACCACAAACAGTATGTGCAAGCGGATGAAAGCACTTGTTCAAACCTATGACTTGCGAGCCATCTGTTAGATCATCACCAATAATAAACAGTCTATAAAACGTTTATGAATCATTGCTATTGAACACAAAACTAAAAAAGAAATATCAGTTTTAAGATGTGCACAAATGCTTTGCGCATAATCGTATTATTATCTTAATAACGTTGCAGTTTATGAATGTTGTAAACGGGAGTGGTGCCCTCTGTTATTTTCAAATAGAACCGTTGAAGTTTTCAAACAGTAAACGGCGTCATCGGGTTTTTATCTGCTAGTATTTAAGATTTCGATAAAACATTGAAATCAGTTATTGCGATTATATTTAAAGTGTATTTGCAGCGTCACTCTGTCATTATTAATATTTCCGTTTGAAATTTCGAACTGCGTTAATATAATACTGGCTGATAAGCCAACATTGTTACTTTGTAATACTTATGTGGTCAGTAGAATTTCACATGCATTTTTAAAAGTTTATTAGCTATAATTTTACAGCTGCATATTTTTACACGGGAATTCCCCAGTGAGATGAACGGATTATGGTTTTATTGTAATATACTATTTTTTAATGCTTAAAAATTCCGTGCTCCATGCAATTAATGGCGAATTCATAAAAAAGCGATTATAGCGTCACATATCATTTCATACATTCTTTTGACCTTTTGCTGGATATCTTTGAATCTAGCTGTTTTGAAAAACGAATACTTCCCCCTTTCCAGGATGCTCCCTATATCCTATATCCTTTTTCTTTAGCCAACATCTTGGACAGCATTGCAGTGTTCTTCATCGGGGCAAGTGATTGTTAGATACTGTGTCTACTATTGATGGTTCACTAGTCATGATTTATGTTAAAGAGCGGGAGCCACGGTAACAGCTCAATATTTTCGTACGGCTCAAAGAGTCGCCTCAATTGGATGACGACTCAATTGAACGGGAGCCGTGAGCTCAGAACGTATGAGCAATGATAATACTGCGATCGTCCAATACAACTCCCAGATCCCATCATAAGTGTATGAATGCTCGTACGACTCTCGGTACCGATAAGCCGCCTCTTACAACGAGATAAATAAGATGCTAGGTAGTTACTAGGTTTAGGTACATATGTCCAAATGTCGGACTATCAGACGCCAGACAATGAGTATGTAATAGCAATTAATACTTGGATAATTTTCATAGCACTATTTTTCTAAAATATATCCTGATAAGAAAAGAGTAACCGTTCAATTGACCCGTTGTACGGTTTACCGGGAGTCGTACGAATGCGGCTCATCAAAAAGAGCTTGCTCAATTGTGCGGCTCGTTTATGAACGACTCATCGCTAGTGTGTACCACTCTATCCTCCATTTGTATCAATACAAAGATTCAAGCATTTATACGGTGTACAAACCTCATAATAACATCACCAATGAGTTTCAGTTTGCTATTTATAAAACGTAACCAATAATGTTTATTTTATACGGATTTTCTCATTGTGTGCATTCTTCGAATGGATATTATAGCAACAACGCAAAATAACCTGAACCAACATAATAAAAATATTTACATAAATGAATATGCGGGTATTTATAAATAAACACACATGTTGAAGCTATGAAAATTATTTTGAAACAAAGTCTATTCAAATTAATATAATTTACTTTGTAAACCAATATTTTAATTTAAGGCGATGCACTACGTCGTGTAATATTTTAAATTGAGCCGCTATCAATAACAACCCTTACGTAGATGGTGATAAGGTTTAAATTCCCGCTTAACACCATTCACCTGTTTTGATTTATGCAAGAAAGAAACATTGCCAAAAAGTGCCTTTTATTTTATTTTGTGGATGTTCGGGCATAAATATTTAATTTTTTTTCGATCATTTTATGAATAACTTAATTTTCCTCGCCATACAATAAAATCATAACTGAAAATGGGTTCGTAAGTAGGAGATTTTGAACTTTAAAGCAGTTTTCATAGGCCTTATACATTATTTTTTTTATGGGCTTATAAAAAGACTTATCTAAAAAATTCTCAATTATTTCAAAGGCCAAGATGTATTCTACTCGCATTAATTAATTGAAGCATCTGAAACATTTCTAGGCGACAAAATTTTCAAATCAAAAACACATGATTTTGCATTACTACGTATTTCATCGCCTTATATCTAGAAACATCAGTCCTCCATTAGGATACAGAGTAAGTATATCAAATTATATATATTATAATTCGTATCTTGATGAAACAACCAATGGTTTAGAAACATGTAAATAATTATTAAACAGTGTTTTAAACGACATTGAAAAGTGTACTATGCTTTGTCATTCTAAAATAGAGTAGGTACGAGATAACTGAATAGGTATCTGCCCCTAGTAACACAGAGCGGCTTAACATAGTCCAGAAAGGAATACTAAAGACAATTCTGAAATTTCTGGTTAGAACTCCGACAGGCGAAATATTTAAAAACTTTCAAATGTAAAATATACAAAAACTTTAAAAAAATAATACAACTAGAGACTAAATTTAAATATTTCAAAATTACAGGCCGCCTCAGAACAGTAAATCCGATTGAAAACATTGATATTATTCTTATGTTTTCAATTCAAAACTCGAAAAGTAGTAGACAAATATCGCAGAAAATTTCAAAGTTTGTTTGTATTAGTATCAGGAGTGTTTAGATATTGGGTTGAATGGTGAAAAAAGTCGGGGACCCCAGAGGAATAGTATTATTCATATGATTTTTACGCTCCACCAAGAAGGTCAAAAACAAATTAATACAATAAATAGATCTATTCCAGGTAAATAAGTACTGAATTAGCTCCCACCCAATAACGCAAATAACTACCAGTATAATAAGTAAAAAAATAGATTCATGTGTTGATGTTTATATCGCGTTCATCAGGTAAGAAGGTAAAATAAACAAAAAATTTTAAATAAATACATTCAAGGTCAAACCTTTATTACATACCCAGTTGGGCAAAGGTTATTGTCTCAATTTGTGACTAAAGTACAATATTTTGATAGTGAATTTATTAAATTCTATTTTTCTTAATATCGAAAAAAAAATTATCAGGAAGATTATACTTTGTAAGATTCTCTTATTTGATCGTTGCCTCGTTACTGATAATCATGAACCCCACTTCAAATCTTTGGTGGACACGCTCCATTCTAATGACATCAATCCTTGCGGTTTTGGAAGCCTGTGATATTTGACCTATTATATCACAAACGTAAGTTACGTGCAGTAACAAGAATTCAAAACTTAAGAGAATTGTAATTAACGACACAGTTTCATTAATCAGAAACAATAGTGGCCCTAAATTGGAGCCCTGTAGTACACCACAGATTTCCCATACTGCTTGAATCCTATCCAATGAAAACTTATTCGACTGTACGTAGCTCAAAAAACTTTATGAAGGTAGAAACGATTAAACGATAAAGTGCGTAGTTACGATTTGCAGTAGTACGGGTGAGCAATGTTGGTGACACGCGTTATGCGTGCGGTTTCATACTTATATTGGTTCATGGCCCACCTCACTTATATCTATTATCAATGAGCAATAAATATATATATTTTTTTTTTGTAATTATTTTTTTTTTAATAATATGTTTATATGGCACATCATTCATTTTACATTTTGGGTCTTTTTACTACTCTTCCATTGAAAGCATTTGCTTGTGTATGGAATGTAGTATATAATATACACGGTGTCCGGAAACTCGTAGTACAAGCGGGAAACTGGAGAATCTACACCACATGGGGAACCCAAAAAAATATAAATTTTTTGATTTGAGCATTTTCAAAAAAAAAAAAAAATATATTTTTCGGCTATTTTAGGGTTAAAGTTTTTTCTGGTGTTTAGGGTTGAATAACAGATGTTTTAACCCTGCAGGGCAGAAATATTTTATGATTACACCGGGTTAAATGAAGGGTGATTTCAAAATAATGCTTCAAATCCGAGTTTCTTCATTTGTTTTACTTTCAAATAGTTTTAATTAGTTGGGTACTTTGATCTTCAGTAATAATTTATAAGAATTTGATTAAAAAAAAAAAAAAAAATCAACTTCAAACTCGATTTACTCGATAACGAAAGCTCAAATAAAAAAAAATATACTACAAAATCGACTCCAAATGTGATGTAGATTCACCAGTTTCCCGCTTGTACTACGAGTTTCCGGACACCCTGTATATATATATATAATATAGTTCATGGGTTTCAAATGCTTAAAAGACCTGCGTATCATAACAAAATACTTATTGATAAAAAAAGCAAGAAAAAGTAATTAATTCGTAAACACCTCTTCTAGACAGTTGACGACCGACCGTTATCGGATTTCTTTAATGATAAAATCACTTCCTCGGTACACTTTCGTTTTAGCGTATTACGATAGCGAATTAAGTGGCATAATGCAGGTAGTTACGTAGGAGGTCATATACCCACATTTTGAATTAAAAATAATCGACGAAGAAATAAAGACAGGTTCCGTAAATGTCGCGTCATTTGAATTAAAAATGAAAATACTGATTAGTCACAAACAGTAGTAATTGACATAAAATAGAGAAATCAATGGACAAAAATCGGTCTTCGTATTGTGACATGGAATCTATCAATTTCATATCATTTCCTACAAATTTCTTCGACTTTCAAAACAATATGTATCATCGGCATTTTGTTGGGTTAGGTTAGGTTAGGTTAGCTTAGGTTGGGTTTGGTTAGGTTGGGTTTGGTTAGGTTGGGTTTGGTTAGGTTGGGTTTGGTTAGGTTGGGTTTGGTTAGGTTGGGTTTGGTTAGGTTGGGTTTGGTTAGGTTGGGTTTGGTTAGGTTGAGTTTGTTCATTTGGTTGGGTGTTCACTGTTCAGACTTCATCATATTTCAAAACCATTAAATCGACTTTTGAATATTTGGCAATTGATAGATTGACGTTTTGATTTATTTACCAGCTGACGTGTACCCAGCGTTGCTCGGGGACTTATGAATGGCTTGGGGTGAAGTTGTGAGATTGTAAATTCTGGGTGCATTATTAATGCGGAAATAATATTTTTTTCTGTAATGAGTACTTGTTTCACTTTTTTTTCTTTTCTTTTATTTTATAGATTTTTAAATATTACAATTTTCATATTCCATACTAGGCTTATGCCCTTTTTATGGTAGTCATACAAATTATACAATGTGATAAAAAAATAATATATAGGTGAAGATACAATAAATATTTTTTTAATTAATTTTTTGAAATAGATTCAGAAAGTCTTTAGAAATTCTTTAAAGAATTCTCACCCCTTTTGCGTTGAACATATATAGTAAAAAGGGATATCTTATTAGTTAATTTAATGTCGGTGCTCAATGCGTTGAATATATTAGGGGCAATCGACCAGAATTGTTATTAATTCACTTGATCGTCTTCCTTGGGCGTCCTCGACTTCTTCACCTATTCATTTCCACGTCATGCATTGTCCATTTACCTATTTCTTCGTTTGTCACTAATTTCGTCTCAGTGTGGCATAAATAATTATTTAATTTATGTCTTCCTCGGCGCCCCCGACTACATCTATCATTCACTTCATGTAGTATCATTAAATCCATGTTTCTATAATACGTTAATTTTACTCAGGTGTTCATAACCAGCTGTTACAAGCTGATATAACTTATAATGAATTGTAACACAAAAGATTATCATTGTTATCAATAATGATACCTACGTTAGTAAATTTTACTTGATTTGATTTGAAACGTTATTAAATTTGGGTACCACGAGAGTATTGCATGAGTCAGCTATTAAAAGATGGCTCGGAAGTTTCGTGCTTCGGGTAATACACAACAGCCAATTTATCATTAAATAAATAACACTGTAATTACGAATGTGAGTGCGTGACGAGTTATGTAGCTGGTCACTGCCATCTGTTGAATGGCATTGCAAGATATCAGCGGTAGGGCGGTGATCGTAGTGGCATCCAACAAGTGGACCCAGGAACAACTAATACAACTAACTAAACAATTATGAATTGTTAATTGTGTGAATATGAACATAATTCAAGCACAGCACATCGTATATGTTTGGATCCTTCACCAGTTTTTCGGAGGCATATATAAGATGAACCAAGTGACTCCCGATGCCGTAAACTGGCTGGATAACCTCAGCATCCCAATTTGACATTCATAAATCCTCTACCATACGAAGAATAAATAATAAGGGACCAAATAAACACGACTAGAATACAAACCTACGAGAAATGCGCAAACCACATATGTGGGGGGTTATTGTTGAACAGGTGCCAGTGCTAGCGAGCCCATCCCTTTTTATGGCAAAAGCTGGACGCCAGGAGGCTCAGTTTTTTTGTGATTACAAGAGTTGCTTCCAAATTGCTTCCAACTGCTTGGAACAAGTGGGACTATGGCATCCCTTATGTGGGGTGTGTATTGAGCTAAAGGGAGTAGGGAAAGTATGAGAGATACATAACCCGGCTATTCAGATATGGTTACCAAACACGGCAAATATTTTATTTAAATTCTGATTGGCGGTCTTTCACCAAGAATACTGAGAATATCTACGAATCCTCGTGAAGAATAAGATGATATTATTCTGTGTTTGGATAACTATTATAAATAATTACAAACTCATATCTTTAATCTCTCTCTTTTTCATTCACCACTATCATAACCTTAAAGGTTTCAAATGTCATTTTAATATGAAACTAACAACAAACTCAAATAAACAACTTGACAACGTGACTTAGACATTCGCCACTGTACAGGAACCGTGACGCGAAATAAAATAAATAAAAACAAGACTCGAACAATGGAGTATTCACATGTCTTGTCTTTGATAGTCAGGACACGTCCCCACTCGTTGGGAGACAGGACTATCGACTTCAAAAGGGCGTCCTTACATAAAGTAGTGTCTCCCGAATTGTCGATGATTGTGTATTAATTATACCTTCGGGATCCTTTGTAGTCAGGAGTTGACTTCCTCACCTTTTTAAGGCTTTGTCGCCTATGGTGACAGTTTTTTTAAATTCAATTTTCTCTGAAGATTTCGTAGAATGTGATTATATCATTCTGTACCTAGAATTATTCTTTTCCCCGTTACATTGATTTTTAATATTTTTGAATTTTGTTTTTGTTTTTCAAGGCGTTGTAGGAAATTACTATTGTATCATCATTTTGCATCAGAAGCTTTTTCAACACATAATACATAATAATAATTATAATAGATACATAATAATAATTGTAATACACATAATAATAATTACAATACATTTATTTCACATAAAAATCATACAATAAAACATGCGGAAACTTTGACTAGCCAACTAGGAATGGATCCTGTTTTAGGCCAGTCAAATTGACAAGTTTAGTTCATATCATAACTTAGCACTTAATATAAAACAAAAGCGTTAAAGTAAATAACATGCAGATAGTAGTAATAAAAAGACAGATCACCGCAGGAGTTGTAAGGTAGAAAAAATGGGAAAGGTAGTGTATAATTTTGCACCTACGAACACACTCATATGCACACACTATACATGTCATCCGTTAATTACTCAATGTATTTACCACAAATAAAAAATTATAAGGAAATGGTAGTTGGTAGAGAAAAGTCAATGTTTTGTTATCAAGCTGTAAAAAATTTTTTTTTCAGGAACTTACAATTTCTAACGCTGGCTAAACCTTATGAGATATATCAAAATAATGTACTACGAAATTGTACATCGTAAAAAGGCCTACAGAAAATTCTGCGATGGTATATGTGTATCTCCTAAGGATCCCCAGCAACGCCAGGAACACGTCAGCTAGTATTCATGAATATACAAATCTTTTGTTTACATTTACAACATCCAATGTCTAAGTAATAAACGAAAATCAGGAAATGCATTCATCATAGGATATTACATTAATGTTCCGTTGACCTTTTCAACGTAATACCGCCGCGTTCATTAGAGCATATCGTACCCAATGATGCAATGCTATGTTTTATATCTTTGCTTCAGACCTAACCTAACTTTTACCACAATCCGTTCAGACCAAATTATTTAACTCGATTCATCAATATCAATACATCTTAACTTGTTACTCGCAATAAGGAACTTGAGTGAGAAACATTATGGCTTAAAAACATATGTTCATTGAGTTATATATATAAATAGTGTCTATATTCCATTATCATTATCATGGTGAAATACTGTTCCCGTGCGGGAATTAGGAAGGGGGTGTGGCGGCTGTAGATGTCGCCCGAATACTTCCAATCGCGAACGAACTCAACGAACGGAGTGATTCAACGTTTCGGACAGCATTACATACAGTGTCCAAAAAAACAGTGGACAAAACGGCACTATACCTCAAAAATAAATTACTGTAATTCTTTTGACCGTGAAAATCTCAAATTATATCTTGTTGAATATTTAAATTGGGCTTTCTTGATTTCATACCGACCTTTGTGGGATTGGCCTAAATGTTAACCGACAAAACCGAGGTACGTATGACGTCACGCGTACCTGGCCGAATTTCGATCGTTTTGGCTGGCTTTGAAAAACTACTTTGAAAACGACTTTTATAAAAAATAGATAAAAAGTTGATAATATTATACATAATTCATTAAAATTAATCAAACATGTACTGGAATTCCTTATTGTAACGTTTTGATGAATTTTATTGATTTTATCATCTCTCTTGCAAATTAGAAGACATATCATATTTAAAAAAACCAGTTTGTCATTATCTCCAAGATTGTCATATCACAAGCAGCCACTTTATCCTCTAGACAGCAACTAGGTGTTGTGATTGGATTGGACCTTGGCTCCGATAAAACCAGCCTTGCTGTCATTTGGTATCGGTATGTTATACACTCTCAATAACAATTGAAAGGCACAATCTCGCTCGTTAAATAGTACTGTTCCTTAAAAATAAAATAGTTTTTTAAATATTCATATTTTAAAAGAATGTTGGCCTTCTAAGAGAGTCGTTTTGCCTTGTTTCACGGACGATTGGATGCCGATTTCAAGAACCCTGATGCTGTTCAGTGGATAGCAGTTTCGAAACGTCTGCAAAGGGAATGCTGCGTTTGTTTTACAGGTGTTCCAAAGGAAGGTTCTTCGAGGAAGTTGCATCATTGATCCCCTTGGCAACCCAAATATGTGTACCAAATTACAAAAGCGTTAAATAAACTCATACTAAGTTAAATAAAGTTCAATATCTACATCAAAACACGTGAAAACTTAAACTAACCTCAAAAACCGTATAATAACATCTAAACAAGTAAAAGATGGGATGTTTTTATGGCTTTTTGTGTTTCCTCACTCGTAGAACAGGATTCTCTTCAAGACCAAGATTCACTCCCTTCTTTCCTTTAACAAACCCTCCGCATAGTATTCCCAAAGAAGACGGTTTAGTTACGCCGTGTTACACTACCTCCTCCTTTAGCCAACGTTTCGGACAGCAATACAGTGTCTATCATCAGGGCAGATGAGTGAAAGGCGGACTTAAGAAAGAAGTAGCGCAACACGTCATAACAACCCAAAAATAAATTACAACCATATTTAAGCCGTGAAAATTTCAAATCATATAAGACGGTTTATGTTTAACGGTTAATAAGATTTTTATATAATTTAATGTTACAAAAAAGCACTAACATTACCATAAATTCTTCAGATTAAGAAACTATCCACACGTTTCTTAAATTGATTCGTTTTCGATACTCGAAAAGTAGGTATAATAATTATTTTTCGATCGTTCTTTAAAATTAAGCACAAATTTATCCGAAGATGAAAATAAACATCACTAGTCTCTTGCAAATTTGAACAAATGTTTGGCCCGTTAGTCATGGAATCTATACATGTTTACTCTCAGGCGTTTGATAACATTTACACCGGTTATAAAATCGGCTTCATAAAGTCGTTAGTTTCACAATCTCAAGGCTGTTGAGCGCCAGAGACGCCGAAAGGTCGGTTTTAGGCAGGTACCTACTTACTGGCCTAAGATTTGGGCGTTTGAAATTAAATTTTTATCGAAATGTTGATCACAGCCAATATTCTATTGTAATACCTAAAGGCTCTGGTAAACGAGTAGAACCTATAAGCTGAAAAAAATATTTTTTGAAATGCATAACATAATATTTCCCTTTTCAAATTTGTCTATAAAGAAAGTACTTACTTACCGGTGTGGTTATTAGGCGCACAAGCGATGTGAAAACGTTCTATTTTTGAAATAACATAATATTTCCCTTTTCTTGTTTGCCTATAAAGAAAGTACCTACTTACCGGTGTACTTTTTAGGCGCTCAAGCGATGTGTAAACGTTCTATTTTTGAAATAACATAATATTTACCTTTTCAATTTTGCCTATAAAGAAATTACCTACTTACCGGTGTACTTTTTAGGCGCTCAAGCGATGTGAAAACGTTCTATTTTTGAAATACATAACATAATATTTCCCTTTTCAAATTTGTATATAAAGAAAGTATCTACCTACTTACCGGTTTGGTTTTCTATGTGCTCAGGCAATGTGAAAACGTTCAATTTTTAAAATACATAACATAATATTTCCCTTTTCAAATTTGCCTACAAAGAAAGTACCTACATACCGGTATGGTTTTTAGATGCTCAGGCAATGTGAAAACGTTCTATTTTTGAAATACATAACATAATATTTCCCTTTTCAAGTTTGCCTACAAAGAAAGTATCTACATACCGGTACGATTTTTAGGTGCTCAGGCAATGCGAAAACGTTCTATTTTTGAAATACATAACACAATATTTCCCTTTTCAAGTTTGCATATAAAGAAGGTACCTACTTACCGGTGTGGTTTTTAGGCGCTCAGGCGATGCGAAAACGTTCTATTTTTTGAATAAACATAACGAAATTAGTGGTTCATTAGAATAAAAAGGTACCAAGTAAATTTAATTTGTAACCTATCTCTTTCAGTTGGGTACAGAATATGCATTTGTTTGCTAGGAGAGTACCTTTTTAATACATATTTTTTTGTATCTCTATCGCCTTCTTATTATATCTCGCCATTTATACATAAATCGAACTGTCTTTGAAAAATCCCCACATGTAAAGATAAAGAAGCTCTGTCCATTGTTATTTATTCCATGGAAAACTTTTGCATAGCTACATGCATGAGAAAAAAATATATCGTTCTTAGTCGGCAATTAAACTGAACCATTAAAAATAGAATATTTCTAATATTATCATACCATTTACATGTGTTAGTAAGTTAAGTTATAATACATATCCACGAGTATTCATTTGCGTATTAAAGGCCATACTTTAATATATTACTGAGGAACTATAAAAATGCTAATTCATGTGAAGTAATTTGAAATATACTGAGAATGAAATGAGCGTTTTTTTAAAGACCTTCTAACCCCATAAAAACTGAATTTATTTTTATGTTTATGCCAGCAAAAATATTAACTCAAAAATAAAATTTTTGATGTTTTTATAAGATAAAAAATAAATAGGTAAATTTTGGGTTAATGTATAAACGAAGTCAATTTAAGGTTCCAATTAAAATAAAGTAGGTAAATTTTAGGTTAAAATATAAACGAATGAAGTAAATTTAAGGTTATGATAAAACAAAGTAGGTAAATTTTAGGTTAAGATATAAATAAATTAAGTAAATTTGGTTAAGATAAAAACAAAGTAGGTAAATTCTAAGTTAAGGCGATGCCATACGTAGTAATGCAAAATCATGTGTTTTTGGTTTGAAAATTTGGTCGCCTAGAAATGTTTCAGATGCTTTAATTAAATACTGCTAGTAGAATACATCTTGGCCTTTGAATTAATCGAGTTGTTTTTAGACAAGTCTTTTTATAAGCCCAGAAAAAAATAATGTAAAGACCTATGAAAACTGCTTTAAAGTTCAAAATCTCCTACTTACGAACCCATTTTCGGTTATGATTTTATTGTATAATGTGGAAAATTAAGTTATTTTTAAATGATTGAAAAAAAATTAAATATTTATGCCTGAACATTCACAAAATAAAATAAAAGGCACTTTTTGGCCATGTTTTTTTCATGCGTAAATCAAAACAGGCGGATGGTGTTAAGCGGGAATTTAAACCTTATCGCCATTTACGTAAGGGTTGTTATTGATAGCGGCTCAATTTAAAATATTACACGACGTAGTGCATCGCCTCAAGATATAAACGAATTAAATTGAAGTAAATTTAAGGTTAAGAAAAAACGGAGTAATTAGGTAAATTTAAGGTTAAAATTAAAACCAAGTAGGTAATTTTAAGGTTAAGATAAAAACGACGTAGGTAAATGTTTGCCTTTTGTAGAGTGACATTTTATAATATTACAAGGAGGTTTTAAAACTTCAAGAATTTATCTCCAATGAAAATTCATGTTTAATATTGTTATTGATTAAAATTTACCTACCACAATGAATCGTAATGCTTAAATAAGTAATTTTAAATTTAAAACCTATTAATAAAATTACTAGCAGTCGTGTACTGATACGGGGTTATTTCTGTTACCTTCAAGGTCAAATTAAAACATTTTAATCAACGTTCACTGAATTTTAAATCATAATTGGTTATTTGTAAAGCGTCATAACTATTGATAAACACTTGCTAGAGTGTTGGGTTTCCAAGGAAACGAATTAATGAATTCTTAAACGAGAGGAATTGAAATTATCTGCACATTATTGCAGATGTGGAAAATTACGCAATAGTATTACTGTGAACAGCGTCCAAAAAATTTCTCTTAAATCATAAGATTTTTAAGTAAGTCAACTTATATACGAACCAACTTAATTATAAACATATATTTATTTTACGTAACATTTTTTTATATATTTCAGGTAAGGAATTGATGCCCAAGAAAGGTTACCATCACAATGATAAATCTTTTTTCAAACTTTCTACAGGCAGGTAGTATTGAAAAAATGTAAATAAAAACCTGACGAATACACATTTGAAAAAATAATCTTCACTGAACCATAAAATGGGCACCATCATGAAATGAATACGGAACGCACAAACAAATTTACAGACAGACAAATTTCAAAACGGTCGTGTTAAAACAGCACAGTCAATTAAAACATGACCCACGGAGGAAACAACATCAAGACCATGTTGATTGTTTGGGCCATTTCGTCACCACCCTGGCTGCACTTTGCGAATTCTTTCTGTGGGGCTACCTGAAGGAAACTGTGTTTAAACATCGGCCTCACTCCTCAGAATAACTCAAGGATCGAATTCGGGTGCAAATCGCCGTTATGCCTGTCGATAAAATTTCAGAAATCGCCTTCATCAATGTATCATATTTCTGATGTCTTCTTCAAGATTTGATACAAAAAAGCATGATGTTCCGAATAAAATAGAATCAACCCCATTTTTATAAGTTGGGCCGGTATTTTTTAACTCTTGACAGGCCAAGATGCCAAACAAAACGTCTGAAACCAAGGGTTTCTTCCGACGACCGCATGCATTTTTCTGTCTTATGGGTTTTTAAACTATAGAAATCCAAATTATTCAGTCAATTATTAATGGTAACTTATGTATTTGCGCAGAAATACGATGGAAACGCGATGCCATACGTAGTAATGCAAAATCATGTGTTTTTGGTTTAAAAATTTGGTTGCCTAGAAATGTTTCAGATGCTTTAATTAAATACTGCGAGTAGAATACATCTTGGCCTTTGAAATAATTGAGTATTTTTTAGATAAGTCTTTTTATAAGCCCAGAAAAAAATAATGTAAAGGCCTATGAAAACTGCTTTAAAGTTCAAAATCTCCTTCTTACGAACCCATTTTCGGTTATGATTTTATTCTATAATGTGGCAAATTAAGTTATTTATAAAATGATTGATAAAAAAAATAATATTTATGCCTGAACATCAACAAAATAAAATAAATGGCAGTTTTTGGCCATGTTTTTTTTCTTGCAGAAATCAACACAGGCGGATGGTGTTAAGCGGGAATTTAAACCTTATCGCCATCTACGTAAGGGTTGTTATTGATAGCGGCTCAATTTAAAATATTACACGACGAGCGCTAATATAAGGAGGATAGTAATTTTAGGTACTACCTACTCACTTGGCTGCGGGATAGTTAATAACCCTTCAAAACTCCACTGTCTTTTTTGCTGCACCCTGTAGTTTAGTGTGGCGCGTACGTTGGTTAATAATTTATATTAAAAATTTAAATAAACATGACTGCGATCTTATGCATTAACTAAATGTAACAAACCGTCATCTGATTTTGTGTCAATGTAATTTACTTGGCAGCAAAATGACTCGAGCATTGCATAGTGAACTTGTATACACTAAATATTTTACATCGCTCAGTTATGATATCAAATGATACGGCATAATTCCTTTACCCATGATTATAGCTTGTGGTCGGAGTTCGACCTCATAGCTCTTAGCCAGAGCCCGACAAAGAGTTAAAATTGCCCTGCCTACTTGTAGCTTGTGTACAATGTGTACTCCACCTAACAAATCAGATTTACTAGCAAAATTTTAAAATCTGAAGAGCAAGCGTTTCTTAACTAAATTTAGTGAGAAAAGCTGTGGCAGTTCGTGGTCTTTTCAACTGAGTGGTTAAGAAATTCAAGAGAAGACATATTTAATCAAAATGTACGTACTGTTGTCGGTGTATACTGGAGAAAGCTCAACATAATATTGCAAATCTATCGACAGTATGGCGTTTGACGAATCTTTCGTAAAAGTAACTAAGGAATACATCATCTTATCTAAAAAAAGGGTTTTATTTTAAATACGAAAGAAGGATAAATACAAATACATTGAAATCTTTTCATTTTACTAGTAGATTTACAGATGCAATTAAGTAAACGGTTGGAGAAATGCAGGAATAAGAAAATAAATTAAAATTAAATAAATATTATAACATTTAACTTGCAAATTCCTTATTGTACCCAAAGACCGGCCGGCCGCGCCATCTGTCAATCTCCGGAGGTCACATGGCATCAAATATCTTGCTTCGCGGCGCACCAAGACAGTCTTAATTAACATATTATTGAAATGTTAGGAACTTATCACGGTGTGTTTTTTTACGTATTTTCTTATTTTTCACTTCACTTGGGCGTACAGGCCATCGCTACTGTCAATGTGCAAACTGAAGTGCTCGTCTCAAACCTTTACGACTGGTGGTCTGCAAACGCAACACAATACCCAAACCTAATGAAATTTGTTAAAATCAAGACCTTGCAAGTAGTGTCCGTAATGAGAGACTATTTTCGGAAGCTGGTATAGTCTACGAAGAAAAAACGCAACCGTCTGCTACCAGCAAACGTTCAGTAGTTTTTACTCACCACAATTTGCCTCTGATTGATTTTAAAGAGTAAATAACTTAATAAACACTATTCGGCATTCGACTGAATGGTAGACAGTATTCGGAATTCGACTGAATGGTAAACAACAGTATTCGGTATTCGACTGAATGGTAAACAACAGTATTCGGTATTCGACTGAATGGTAAACAACAGTATTCGTCATTTGAGGGAATGGTAAACAAAATTATTCGGTATTTGACTGTATGGTAGATAGTATTCGATCGAATAAAGACTATTAAAAAACAGCCGAACACCAAATAGTGGCCGATTATTCGTTGCAAATGTAATATGAACGGTTCACAAAAACCTTCGCGCCCTGGGCTACTGTCTAGTCAGCCTGAGTCTGGCCCTGCTTTCAGGTTATAGTTTCTTATAGTTCCTGCTTGCGTGTTCCTCGAACTGAGGTGAGGTGATTCAGGTCTCCTTTGTTACCGACCGTTGAAATACTTCAGAGCCAATGACCGGAAGTAGAGTCGCTGACATTTTACTAACTTAGGTAACTCCCGCATTATGGCCAAGCAAATAAAACAAAACATACTGTTCTGTAGTAAAGTTACCGATTTACGAAGTTTCTGCATTACGATTTAATCGATTTACTCGTTTTGCATCCTTTCGATTACTTACGATATGGAGAACAGTCTTCTCATAAATACGCCTCGAGGCTGAAGCGATAGAGCGAAAGGGAAAGAGAATATGAAGAAAAAGGTCGGTAAGAACATTTCTATTCGGATCTGGTCACTAAACATGGCTAAAGCCATTTCAAACAACATTTGGATTCTGAATGGCAGTCGAGCGATACTTATAGTATCTATCACTATATTGACGTTACATAATAAATATTATTATTCTTATTTTGAAATTGTGAAACAAAATTCATTAAAATTCTTGATTCATGTTTATGTATAAGTACCTAAATCCATATATATGTTAATAAATAGTGAAATGCAAAACGTCAAAGTCCGTTTCTCACTTTAACCCCTGGGATATTCTTAAATTTATTCGTCAAACTACTAAATGATCTGTCAGATACATGATCTGTTAAATACATGATCTGTCAGATAAATGATTTATAAGATAACTTGTCTGTGAGATAAATGATCGTCAGATAAATTCTGTCAGATAAATGATTGTCAGATAAATGTTCTGTCAGATAAATGATCTGTCAGATAAATGATCTGTCAGATAAATGATCTGTCAGATAAAATTTAATGTTTTAATGTTCTGATAACATTTAATGTTCTGCCAGATAAATGATCTGTCAGATTAATTATCTGTTAGATAAATGATCTGTTCGATTCATGATTAAATATTCCCGGTTGACATTAATGATCTAATAGATTCGCTATTTTTTATCCTATCCTTAAATAAAATACTGTTTTTGAAGACAGATAAAATATTATTTAAGATTTTAATATAACAGATGCGTAAGCAAATTAAAAATATTAAAATTTGAAACTTTTTCACGATTAAATTGAATTTTTGTAAACTGTAAAAATACCGCTTCATACGAAACTAAAAAACACATTTCTTTACACGAATGTATTATAAAGTTTATTCACTATTTTTTGTTACATGTAAAAATTATTAATTAAAAATAAACAAACATTGACAATTACAATTATTTGGAATTATCTATGGTTAACTTTTAATTGCAAATTCAATACATAAGTTACATATCTTACAGTAATATGAAAAAACAACGACATTTATTAACGGGTCGGTCTCAGTTTGTGCCATAAATTACACAAAATTAATCTGCTGATATCGAGTTACCGTCAGAGTCTGTTAAAAGGCAAAAAAAACCCGAGTGGTTTTAGCACATATATTATTGAGTTCACATCTTATTCAGCGTACTTGCGGAAATGCGACATAACGTCGTGATGTAATGTTTACTTAAAATCGACAAAAAAGAACAAGAAAAAATATTATTAAAGCGATTACACCAAACTAGGGTTTGCAATCTCGCATCTCGCAATCCCGAGGGATTTCAATAATATTTGATTCATGTGTGGGATTTAAGAAATACTAAATCTCGGTTTTTTACGATTTAATTATTTTTATCAAATTCTTCTTAAAATTCCCACTTATTACGATAATTTTCAATGTATTTTTCATGAAATTACTAGTACCAAAGACGTTTGATCTCAAATAATTATGAGTCTTTCATAGACATATGTCCTATGTCTGTGGAGTCTTTTCATTTTTTACAATCTTATTTTTTTAGTATTAATATACTTAACTTGTAATTGCTTAATTTTTTTTTTAATAATGAAACAAATAACAAAAATGTTGACATCATTTCAAGGTAATACCCATATACAGGGTTTTCCAATAAGAGGTGTTATATATTACCATACAATTCCGGCCATAAAAAATCATTAATCATCTCTCGATAGCGCAATCCATTCACCGTAACTGTTGCTCCAGCCTCATTTTCGAAAAAGTAAGGTCCAATGACTCCTCCGGACCATAAACCGCACCAAACAGTCACACGTTGAGGATATAGAGGCTTTTCAACAATAACTCTTGGGTTTCCCGAGCACGAGATGCGACAATTTTGCTTTTTGTCGAAGCCAACGAGGTGGAAATGGGCCTCACCACTCAAGATGATTTGCATTTGATTCACTCAAGTGAATTTTAATAATTTTAATGCGTTGTTGAAGCGTGTATCGTTCCATTTTTATCAATGGCGTAGTTTCTACTTGTCAAATGTCAAAAAATGACAGCTTCAAAAGTAACATTTACCGAAATAGCGGGATATTCAAAATAACAACTCTTATTAGAAAACCCTGTATATTATTTTTACTGTAAATATTGACATAACTACAATTTTGTAGGCAAAGTTTCAAGTTTCTCTGCAAGTTCGACCATTTTTTAAAACTTTAATAAATATTACACATAATCATTTTGTTGGTAAATTTATATAAATTTAATTTGACGACAATTAAAATTCGGTAAATCTCCCAATCCTGCGATTTGCACACCCTACACAAGATACCAAAAAAAGCTATTTCAGAGGTAACAAGTGATTACGACTAGCAGTGTTTTTTACTTTTATAACACGTTCTATATTTATACAATTGGTAAAGGTAAGTTAAACGGAACGAATCTATATTATTGAATTCGATTTTACGGCTGTTTTACATTCTGCAGTATCATGTTTTTTATTTTGTCAGTGAACAGGTGGGAAGCATCATAGAATACAGAACAACACAAAAAATGCGACGTCGAATTGTTTAGTGTCCTAAAAGACTAGCCAATCGGGACAGCCAAATAAACACAGAACTGTCTTTCATCATCATTATTAAATTCAAACGGGATAGCGATCTACGTCAAGCAAGTATACGAGAGATAGAGCGCGTGGTAAAAATATCAGAACTAAAGGGTATTACGTTAGTGGCGACATTGGTTTCCTTTCAAATTTATCTAAATGGGAGGCAATTACGGTGTGTATTTCTATTTATACAGTGGGAAACATATAAAGACATGAAAGATAAGTACAGATTAATTCGGCAAGTTTAATTCAGAATTCTCGGTCTTCTAGCTCGAGCCATAAGAAATGAATTATTGAATTTAATTCATACGTACCTACTTTACAATGGAAACATTATTTGAAATGTGACTAGCATTATTATGGAGAGGTTTGGGGGATTTAAAAGAAGAAGAAGAAGTGCATTGCGGAGGTCAACAACTTTTGGCGACCGTCTCGCGTTTTGCCAAGTGCGCCTACGGTTCCCAAATATTTTAATTTTTTTGAAATCAGTCACTTGTTCAAAACATATATGTGTGAAAATATTTGTCGAAAGCTGGACGGCAGAATTCTCACGAATAAGATGAAAAATAAAAGTTATATTTTTTCACAAAAAGATATATTTTTCACAAAAAGATATATTTTTCACAAAAAGATATATTTTTCGAACAAAGATATATTTTTTTTACAAAAGATATAATTTCACAAAAAGATATATTTTTCACACAAAGATATAATTTTTTTTCAAATATATAATTTTCACAAAAAGATATGTTTTTGCACAAAAATATACTTTTTACAAAGATATATTTTTTCATAAAAAGATATATTTTCACAAAAAGATATATTTTACACAAAAAGATATATTTTTCACACAAAGATATTTTTTTGCAAAAAAAGATATATTTTTGCTTAAAATATATATTTTTCAACAAAGTAAAACAGTTTTGTATCACAGATGATGTGGTCTAATATTACGAGCACGATTTTTAAAAAAAATGTAATTCTTCCAATAATGAATACTGGAAATTCCTAATCCCACCGCTAATTTTTTATATCTAGCATCGAGTAACTAAATTAAAGTTATTGGTGAAAGAAAGATTTATAAATAAATAACACATTTGTAGTAATACAGTGTGGACTGTAGACAGATAAAAATCTCATAAAAATTCTCCGCATTAATACATGACGCTTTATTAGCTGCAAGAATTTTGTACGAGTATGGTTAAACAGTAAACACAATAATTTTAATTGTTTTGTTTGTCTGTTTTTTTCCACTATGCTGAAATAAAATGAAAGAGCCTGGTGGCAAGGTTAATGCACATGACTTTTTATGCAGGTTGTAGGTTTGATTCACGCTAAAAAGAGCACGAAATAGCTAAAAATGGACAAACACTCAAGTTATGCATTTTTCCCTCTATGTCTATCGTACGAATCTTTAAACATTCTTGTATATCTCGTATATAACTATTATTATACCAACACCTTAACTTTTACTGAAAACATGTTAAAAAATTTAACCAAGCGTTTACAGTTCATAAAATTGTATTTGTATCGGTTTTTTAAAATTTAATACACATTATTTATTTAACATATTTAGCCTCAGTTTTTTAACACCACCAGTCACATTAATTTGATATCACTAGAGATCGACGATTAAGGTACGTTTGCCTGTTTTTACACTTCGATGTTTCCTGTTAAGACGAATCTATAAGCCAAAAATGTGTATATTCTTGGTATACCTTATATTGTAGGTAATAGGCATTAAAATCGCTTGACAAACGGAGTCTAGAAACGTTCGATTTCAAGCACAAAACAGGTTTTTATTTATTTTGTAAATAATTTTATGAAGAAGTAAAAAAGTTAATCAAGTGAAACTGTCACAGATAATCATAGCTATAATACTGTATTTTTTTAAAGATGTTTCCTTGACGCGTTCATACATTTCTATTGAAAAAAGATATTTTTTTAAAGTTTAAATTTATATTTTTTATTTAGTAATTTATTATTTTTATTTGTTTTCTACTCAAGCGAAACGATAGAAAAACCTTTATTAAAAAAAATTATCTTAAGAATATTTTTTGGTATTCATACCGAACACCAATTCGTTATAAAGATTAATCAAAATAGTGATTTAGCAGTAAGCTTCGCATTAACTGTGATACGGTTGGCGGCCAATGCCCAAATACAAAAAAAAATCAAAACGGTAGTATTTTAAAATTGGTTACTGTACTGACCTTTGGGTTTCACGTCGTATCCGAAACCAATTGGCTTCAAACTCTTAAAAAGTTGTATAAGTACACAAGTCATATTTTCAAACATTATAATATCTAGAGAAAACTTATTGTTTACATTTTGGCAAACATTTTGACAATCCGTGGTTAGTTTAGCAAACTGCTACGTCTCTCCAATGACCTGGGGATAAAACAATAGTCCGTGACGGCCATTCATATTGAAGGTAGGTACCAGGGCAATGCTAACACAATAAGCCATTAAACTCTCCTTAGCGGGCAGGATAAATATTATTATAATTATTAATATTATTTTTTACCCACATTGTAATCAAATGTCAAATACTTGAGTCCCTACTCATTTCAAGTTTCGGAATAACAAAATAAAAGATACATTTTTTTGTGTGGAGGTTTATTCTCTCTGACTACCCCTGAGGGAAACAGCGTGATGGTTAGTTGATCTCTTTAAGTTATCCGTGTTAATAGGTGGTAATAAAGACTTCACTCCAATTTGCCGCAAGCTAATAAACAAAGAGTGATACCATTGTTTGAAATGGCTTTATGTATCTTTGGTAACCATAACCAGGTATTTCACTATCGTGCGAAATGACTATTTTTAATTTATTAAGAATCCCTTCAAATTATTGGTAATTCCGGTTAAAAACGGGAGATCAGACCTTACGAATGAATTAACAGATTTCATGATAAACTTTTTAGTAAATTACGAAAATATTTTCAAGTTGTCGGAACACGTGTTCATGAAAATCCGAATATTTTTGCATTACAACGAAAATTCTTTGTATCGTTATGATACATTTTCGAGGCAAATCGACAAAACATTCTTAAATAATTGATGTTTTACTAATAAGGCCTGTTAATTTGTCGTGAGGGAAAAAATCGATTTCTCTCCGTGAACCCTCATTAGAGATGACGAAGACCTACTGGTTCTGGGCTGTTAGGTCTCTTGTGTGGTAGCCATGTGCTTCCCATCTATCCTCTTCCCCATTTTTCTCCCTCACACCCCTCAACATCACAATGTACCCCCTTGTGGATGAACTAGTCCTTCTAACTAGTAACAGTTGAGTCTCTTGTCCGGTAGTCATGTCAAAAATAATTTATTGCTTATTTTACAGTTTGATTTCAGCGTTTTGTATTTAAGTACAGTTCACATGGAAGAAAACTCAAGTCTCGACACGACAGTTTGCCCATAATACCCGATAGAGTTAAAACTATTGGCGGAATACAAATGAGAATATCATTACAGCGTATGAAAGCAGCGCGCAAATACACGCTGCAGTTTGTACCTACAGTTGCAGTACAGTGCTGAAAGTGCAGTGGTACTCGTTGCATAATAAACATGTGCGTGAAAAGCTGCACACATGAAATGCATTTATTATAGTAAATATAATACAGAGAGGCTATGTTTTCAAGTCGTATGTTTTTAAAGAAAGAAAAAGATTGCTTACGAATAACCTGACGATACTTGATTTTCTCCACTGATGTCAGAAGACACAACGCTAAATCTGGATATCAGCTGGAGGCAAACCACGTGATAATCTTTTTGGCACCAGGTAGGTTCAAATGACGTCATTCGTACTTTGATCGCCGACGTATGCACATCGAAAAAGCCTGACGCTGCGTAGAAGTCAAGTTAAATTTTTGCAGCACAGTCCATTGTGGGACTTTTCTGCGCAAGGCCTGAATACCCGACAGCCAGGCGTTCTCTCATATGCCATGTGTTGATGTGTTCGTTTTTACTGCAGTGGTTAAATTATAAAAAAGTGTCTAAACACTAACAAAAGATTGGAAATTTTGGAAACGAGCCGATTTTTTTGACATATGTGGGATTGTTAAAAAGGACTAGAAAAGCAAACCTTTTTTACTACAAATATGCTCCCGAATCGGTGGTTAAAATCCTTCCCTTATAACGTGCTGATACACCCTGTATATCTGCGCTAACTTGACCATAAACAATAATTCTTTCAATTGATCTAAATTATATACGTAAACTTACAAACTCATAAACAGTACTGTGCAAAGTTAATCTACAGTTCTTATACCACTCAACAATATAGTACAAAACAATATGCAACAAGCTGTTATTACATCTACAAATTTGATCCAACACCTTTACATATTTTTTATGTAGCTCATAATATTTTTGATTGCAAAAAAACTTAATATTTATTGCACGGGAATGACCCGTGCAAACCGGTCAGTTTGTCTAAAATCGCCGGTAACTACCCACGCTTTGGAGCATAGTTTTGTAACTCTGACGAGAGGTTAACGTGCCGGAAATTAGGTTCTTAAACTTGAAAAACAATCCAGATTAATGTATGCTCAATTAAAGCTAATCATTTTGTAGATTACCTCCTATAACTTCATGGTATAAATGCAATGAAGACGTAATATATAAAGAAGGTATATTCGAAATAATTTGGTAGATTTCGAAAAATAAAATTCGTGAAGATAGCATAATTAACCTGCCGCCTAAGTGCTGACGAAAACTGAACGTAAACCTTCTCCGATTTATAGTAAAAATACAAATAAATAAATAATACAACAATTTAAATAACTCTACAACAAAAATATGTATTTATAAAAGTGTATACTTTCGTGCGATTAAGTGCGCGATTTTAACGAGTGTAACACGTACGGTTTTCGCAATGTAATTGTTATAATGCGCTGTGTAATTTTTTGACGTGTAATTTATTTTTATGCAATTTATTTCTGTGTAATTTATTTATGTGTAATTTATTTTTGTGTAATTTATTTCTGTGTAATTTATTTCCGTGTAATTTATTTACATGTCATTTTATCATGTGTAATGTATTCCTGTGTAATTTTATAACGTGTAATTTTCATGTGTAGTTTAATCATATGTAATTAATTCTTGTTTAATTTAATCATTTGTAATTTCATCCTAACACACACCATTCAAAAACGTAGAAAGCGCTGTATTAGACTGAAATTTTCTATTCGTCATACATAATGTATAATCTATCTAATTTGCGAAACAGTTGGTAAACATGGTTGATTAGTCCGTATTGAATAGCCAGCATTCCATCAACTATTCGCCGCAGGAAAAACGCTAGTTCTTGCAAAATACCTACAGTGTGTCATTTGCTGCGTGTGACCATTACTTATGAAGACTAGTCATTAATAATAATTATAACTGTAAAATAAGGTGTATGAAAGTGGATGATGCTAGGGACTTAATGATTGAGTATAGACATTAAGCAGGGTAATAATATGTTACTTCTTGCAAGGCTTATAATTTAGAATACTGCCAAAGACTATTAATTCTAGTAACAATTCTAAGCTCTATGTGAGTGGGTAAAACTGGAAGCTACCACATTTAACCCTTTGGGAAATTTCTGGAGATATTCACAGACAACAAACAACCATAGAGTCTTTTTGAGATATACGAGTATATCTCTCAGACTGACAGGGTCTCATAAAAGTTACGCTATATCATTTTGTATTACAGTGAGGAATATGATTTAATCAGAGTTAGAATGAGAGAATACGGCGCTTTCAGTTTGCATTTAAAAATTGGCCACAAACGCTCCCGAATTTTTCTATAACACAACATTTAGAATTTGAAAAATATTTGTGTGACACATTTTCAATGACAGTATAATACTGAAAAATTGCGAATAACGGAGTCCAAATAATTCCACATCTGAACAGAGAATCTTTACTTAAAATGACCATCATCTTGAATCGGAAACGCAATGTACAAACAAATTTATAGACAGACGAAATTGCAAAACATCAGAACAGACTTAATACAGGTATTCGCTACGCTTAATAAATTAGTTAATTATGTAGGTACCTTGTCTCCGCGTGGGTATCAAATGAATAAGTGTTGCCATGCAAAAGACGTTCGTACCGTGGTATTGCCACAGTAATTCAGGAAAAAATAAAGAATGCGATACAATTTAAGTGGAAAGTGGGAGCACTGCCAAAGTAGGTCGAAAGAAGCCTTTTGGGAGAAACAGCATTCTCCGATGCAACCATTTATCAAAACACCAAATTAACCGTTGGAAGGGCGAAATCGCTGTGCCGAGTGCATCCGGCTTTACTAGGGGACTCATTGATAGCCTAAATAACAGCCTCAACGGTTTTAAAGATACCGGGAGGTCTAAAATAATAAAAATAATCGAAAAAAGAGAAAGTAATTTCAGTAATTAACATTTTGTTTGCTTTGAGAATTTCAAAAGACTTCAATAATTTAGGCACATTTATCATGCTGTACAAAACCCTTGGTAGATGCCAACTATAGTATAACTCTACGTTATGGTCTCCCTTTTACAATATTCATTCCGATAATATTGAAAAGATTCAACATAAGTTCCTGAATTATATAAACTATAAATTGCATATTCCTGTAGAAAACATTGATTATAACTACTTACTAGAAAAATTGTCCCTATTAAAGCTTTCTGAAAGAAGAATAAACACAGATTTAATAGTACTACATAAAATACTTCATTACAAAATTGACAGTCCTGAGTTACTCCAATTAATCAGCATCCACATACCCAAAAGATCTTGCCGAAATTTACTACCCTTTTATTTTTACAACACCGGGACACTGTCTTATCAAAATTCCCCAATTCCAAGACTTCACAGTCTTGGAAATAAATACTCTGATATGGGAGATATATTTCATTTTAAAAATAATCAATATAAATATTGTTTATTTCAATTCTTTTATATATCGAGACACAAATAGACATCTATAATTTCCGCAATAGGTATATATATTTTTATTTTGAATATCTATTTATGTGAGACTTCTTATCATTTTTACTAATGTATCTTATTTTATTATACGCTTTTGTCGTAACATTTAATATTTTTTCGTTGTATTATGTTTCCTTTATTGTTTTAATTTTGTAGAATCTATAATAACTGAGATACTCTACTATTAAACTTTGTATTGTGTAAAAGCCCATTAGGGTGTGTAATTATAATAAATAAATAATTATTGTTTCAGTGCAATGGCATTGCCATTTTTTAGGCGACAACACTGTGCTTGACACTTGTCTGATGAGTCTTGGTATTGAAGTTGGCTTGCGCTTTCATTGTTTTAATAGACTTAATTGATTGGAACGACCATTTATCACCATAGTATGTACCACTGTAGTAGGTTATAGAAGTAGCAGAGATACGAACGATCGATAAAACCCTATGTCAATAAGACATTGACGAAATCCGTTATCTATGGTCAGTTAGCGATATTTGCGAGCACGGTTAGAATATATTCGTAGGTCGATAAAAGCAGCTGCTTTTAGCAAGATGTTAGATAAACTGTTAATATACACAACGGATTGGATATTGTCGATCATTATGCAAAATAATTGACTTATCAATTTTTTGAGGTGAACTAACTAAGCTCATAGAATTGAAAGAAATCGTATACTGAATTAATTCATCTAAGAAGCGATCAATTGATTCCATTCCAGCCTGGAGAAACAAAAGTTGTAAGGTATGACTAAACACCTCATGAACTAATTAACTCCTTTTTCAGTATCAAAAAGTACAAGCGTACTGCAAATGTTTATTGAAGTTATTATTTTAATTCGACATTGTAAATTTATTAGTATTTTTTAACATACACATCTATATTAAAATGTTTTTTAGAACTTGGATTGGTTGAGGATTGTGCTTTCCTCCCCAGGGATCGAAGTCAACATACCTTGCCAGATACCGAACGTGTACGACGAGCATTTATTTCGTATATTAAATGCTGTTATGTCGTCCTATTTCAGATAATGCATATATTTCCACGCGTGTTCACGTGATTAACAAAATGCATTATCATCAACAACGAGTCAGTGGAGTTTCAGCTCGATCGGATTTCGGGAAATTGGTAAATTTCCGCTTCTAAATTTTTTCTTCTTTTAACTTCTGGAGTACCACAGGGGTCAAATCTTGGCCCCTTGCTTTTTCTTATATTCATAAATGACCTTGGCTTGAAATTAAACTGTGATTATGCTTTTTTCGCAGACGATCTTAAAAGTTGTCATATAATTAAGTCTGTTACCGATCATCTACTGCTTCAAAAGGATCTCGATACACTAAATAGCTGGTGTACTGTCAATGATATGCACTCAAATGTTGAAAAAATGTTACATTTTAAACTTCACTCGAAATAAGGTTATAAAGAATTTTACCTATTTCATTAATAAGATTATTCTTTCTGTCTTCTATAAGAGATCTAGAAATTACTCTTGATTCTAAATTCATATTTGATTCACACATTAATGACATTAAGTCCAGATCACTTAAAACGATGGGACTTATTCACAGAATAAGTAAACCTTTCAAAGATCCTCTATCAATTCTAACCCTTTTAATATGCCTTAATTAGAAGTAAACTTGAATATGGAAGCACTATTTGGAATCCAGATTATTGCAAGTACGAAAAATTATAGAACCGGTTCAAAATAAATGCTTTGACTATTATCTTTCAAATGTGGACTACATGACCATCTTAGATCATACGACGCACGTCGTGAATACTTTAAGATTAATACACTTAAAATAAGAAGGCAATTGACTGACCTAATATGTTTGCATAAAATTATCCGCGGCCATCTTGATACCTCATTATGTCTTAGCAATATTGAAATGAATGTCCCCAATTCCCATTGTTTAAGACACCATAGCATTTTCACCTGAATATTATCAAAAATAATATCGCCTATTTTGCCCTCTGACCCAAATGTGTCGACTGTTACTGCTAAAAAAATGTTTAGATAATTATATTATGTATCACTGTAACTCTCTTAGTATTATTTGTCATTTTACTGAGCTCATGTATAATTTTATATTATTATTATTTAATTGTACGTAATCTGTATTTAATTACATTTTTACCTGTATGTATGTAATTTGTATGTTTTTGTCTGTAACTTAACTTAGTTTTTGTAACTGGATAGTTCTCACGTAAGTGAGAACATCTGTAAAAACTCAGTTTAAATAAATTATCGAAAACAAAAATTAAATTAAAATAGGGTTATTTTAAAAACCATAAACGATAAAAACGAATATTGTTCAAAATTGTGTAATTGCTGATTAATGGATTTTCACTGTTGAAACCGGGAACTAAAAATAGCAGGTAACGATAATATAATATGTTTTTCCCATGTAATGAATAATCACTTGACACTCAAACATTTTGAATAAATTCGTTAATCGAGCTCCGGTTTCGAAACTTCTAAATACTTGGGTTAATTTCTTCAGCGAATTTCAGAAATATGTGTTACAGCAAACCCGCTACACACAATAGTAATTATTTCAAGCAAAAGCGAGCTTTATTTGCAGCTTTCGAATAGCATCTGAAGCTGTTATCGCACGCAGGTGATATCGTTAATCGTCAGTGTATGAAAAACGTAGACAGGTTGATTCGTATGAATGTGTAAGTGAGATATTCGGCAATCAGGAAGAGAAAAGATTTGTTCGATAAATTCCGATCACGAGATTGAGATTTCTGCATCGTTATTAATGATTTCTGATTAATTTATTTCAACGGATGCATTTTTATTGAGATAAATAATTTTAACCCAGTTTTGTGAATAACGCTTTCTACGAAACAAAAATTGAGAAATTATATTATGACCGGCTAACAACAACATTATTATTTGCATTTAATTCCCCTCAAGATACGTTTTAACTAATTCACAACCTTCCGCTTTCCTATCTTCTTCCTTTACCGATGTGTTTAGCCCCATAACACACCTGAAATTGGGGATACCGTAGTCCCACCAGCTCAACATATTTGGGTTAGTGGTATTTTTTTTAAAACTTATAATTGGAGTACTTTGAACAAGGCTGGCTGAAAAACTGTTACTTAGCAACAGTTTCAAATTAACGGTTTCAAAATAACGGTTTCAAATTAGGGGTTTCATATAACAGTTTAATAATAACAGTTTCAAAATAGCAAAGAGTGGGAAAGTTGAGAAAGGAGCAGCTGACAGGAGAAACTATAGTGCCATTGTTAATAATCCGAACGTCAAATTCTGTCAAAAGTAGATACATTAAGTAAATTGAATATTGTCTATGTCTATGGCTTCATTAGTAAAACAGCTTTTACGATGTCAACATCGTTTCAGACACAAGATGTGATGTAGCATGTTTATTCAAATATGTAGGTAATATTTTCTCCTTGAAAATGTCTTAAAATGTCAAAACGAGCGAAAGTTCTGGCATCTCTGGCAGCTTGGAAAAAAGTTAGGTTATGTTTTTTTTGACATATGTAATTCTAGACGGTTTAATTATATCAATGTGTAACTTCGCCCGTGTGTTATTCCATTTGTGTGTAATATACATAGGTGACATTCACGCCTCTATAATATCGTCATAATGATGAATGATTTCTGGTTTTATATATAGGTCGTTAGGTATCTATCTTAGTAAATATAATATAGCTTGTGAAAAAAATTGTATTGCTCTGGTATTTTGAATTGAAAAGTTTCCAATTTCATTACTAGATGTGAATAGCCAGTAATATTCTACGCATTATATTTTTTCTCCTTGAAACTGTTTATTCGTCCAAACGAGCAAAAGCTTTGGCATCATGAATTGTACAGATGTTTTTCTGTCTGCATGTTCTAGATCAGTTGATATTTTCAGCTCGTTACATATTTCTGACATGAACTGTGGAGCTTCAAAACATAACTTTAAATGTAAAAAACTGTTATTATTAACATTTGTTTATTGTAGAAGTAAAAAACATGACACTTATCCCTGATTCCACAAGAACAAAAATAAGAAAATAGTTATGAGCATAATTTTACCATCAAAGTAACAGTCAAATCAACAAAAACACCTCTGATAATTAGATGCTGCATAGTTTTGTGGCGTTGCTAGTTTATCAAATCGCTGATTAAATGTCATAGAAAACAAAACAAATTACATTAATTGTGCTATACGTATTATTACTAACCATTAAATCTACATGATGAACTCTTAACGAGGTTAAACACGCTGTTGTATCGTCTGCAACTTTCGAGTGGATTTCTTTAATGAAAGTAAGTTTCGATCGCCCGAAGCTCGCTCACACAGGTATATGTACCACCCCAAATAATACACTTGTCTGCATCTGCAACACACTACAAACAACATTCACAATATATACCACATCACTACATAACTACACATACATCAATTCATTATCATCATTATCATAAATAACTTGTTCCGAATTTCTCAGACAGGTTCCTCGTGACACGGTTCAATATCGAGGTCAACTCATCTGTTACCAATCGTGGAGAATTGGGAAGAAGATGAGATTTGGGTTATTTCCATGGAGTAGGTACTTTTATGTCAGTTTATATCTACAGTGAAAATAACCATTATGTTGTAGGATGGAGGAAACACAGTAGCCGAGCTGTTAAGACTCCGATTTCCGAAAATAACATACTGCCCTTGAACTCTTTAAGTTTTTAAGCTGTTAAAAAACATGTCCTTTTTTTAAATATTCTGTATTCATTGGCCGAGATGATTGCAAAATATGCACCGAAAATTTTTAAAAACACATCTGATTTCTTTTTTTTAATTTTTTGACACAATAGAAATATATAAAAAAAATATATATATATTTTTTTATATAATTTTGTAATGCGAGCCTCGCTGGGTTGTACCCGTGCTCAGGCCCCCATTTTACAATTTTATGTGACTAATCATGTATGTAAATAAAATTGACTGTATTGAAATTATGTTAATTAAACAAATTTAGATTAAATATTCCGAAATAAAATTAATTAAATTAAAAATAAACAATAGAAGCAGTTATAAAAACTAAGCAAAATTTAAATAATTATTGGTCCGGTTGAGTAGAATATGTGTACTATGCATGTATATTTTTTTTAAATAAATTTATTTTGTAATTTAGCCTTTTTTGTTTTTTAATCCATATTTTAACTATGTTTTTGAATTTTTTTTTTGTATTTAACATATTATATGTATGAAAAAATTTACAGTGTTTCTTTAAATGCTACTTTCGTGCGATTTTTGCTGTCATGCTACATTTAATATGTTCGCTTACATCTATTAAATATAATTGTTTTTTACGTATCTCCCTTTCAAACCATCTTCACTCATTTTCTTCCTTTTGAACGTTTACTACGGAGCAACACAAGATCGCGTCGTGAAAACGACAAAATTATCTTTTATTATGTGAAAACCGCACAAGCGTTCCAACGGCTGTCAACCAGTGAGACCACAGCATCCCCAATAATTGGGGTATGTTGTGAAGCTGAAGGATGTGGGGAAGGAAAGCAGATGGGGAAGTGTTCAGATCTGGTCACCAAACACGGCCAAAGCCATTTCAAGCAACGTTTCAATTCAGAACGGTGGTCTTTCACAAGGGCGATTCTAACAGTATCTTCCACTCTGGAACGTTCTTCAAATGTACTATATAGTACTATCTTAAAAGAATTAATTGTAAAACAACACAAATTTACTAGCGACAAATTTAAAATAATTAATCTTAGATGAATTTTATATTATGACAACTTCCCTTAAAATTCAAAAATTCTAAATTCAAAAAAATATTTACTGCACAAAAATACAGAGTACAAAGGGTATAGCTTATAGGTTACATCCTATTTCTTCCAGCTAACCCAACAAATACACATTATATTACATAATCCAACAATTACATGTTAACAAATGTATGTAAATAAAAAATAAAAAACAAAGGTATTTAATTTATGTATTCATTTAAATGTGTAGTGACATTTGTTATAAAGAAATTTTTTTAGTGATGATTTAAATTTAAGTATGTCGCTTATTTGTTTGATGCTACGTGGAAGGTTGTTATATACTTTGGCCATGTAGTGTGGTCCTTTTTGTTTTCTGTGAACCTCGTAGCGTGTTTATGTGTTGAGTTTTTTTGTGGGAACTTTTCTGGAGATGATCGAACTAACAGGCATAACTCCATTATATATATGTCCGTCACTTTCATAAGTTTGAGATTTTTAAAAATTGGTCAACATGAATCCACAAGATCATAATTTTTTCGTAGGCACTTCTTTTGGATGATAAAAAGATTTTTGGCGTTTACTGAGTTTCCCCAAAAAACTATTACGTATTTCATCATTGAGTATACGTATCCATAGTATGTGGTGATTACTCACTCGACGTTTAAGATATTTTCAAGGGTGCCTAGAACAAAAGAAAAGCTACTGATTTTTGCTACAACTTTAGATAACTGTTATTTCCAGTTTATATTTGCATCTAGTTGTATTTCCGTGTATTGTATTATTATTGTATTCTTACATGCTCCCTTCAGCCTCGCACCCTGCAGAAATTGGAGATGCCATAGTCCCACTGGTTCTGAACAGTCAAAAGGAGATGAGACTCTTCACTCTTCAGACTTCTCTGCGATATTCACAAAACAAAAACAGCGGAACTACATGGCAGGTGCCCATTTTTATTGTACACCATTATACTAACCTTCATTGATTGATGTATTATTTTTTTCATCACTCTCATTTCATGAACACAATGTGCGAGATAATTAAAAAATTCCACTCGTTAGTTCATGAGGGGAATAATTAAAACTTAAAATGATGATAACGAATTGTACGGGAAAGTGTAAAGAAATAATCACAGTACAGAACATTCTGGTCTTAATGAGGTGTGAATAACTTACAAGCGGTTCGACAGCTCATTTAAGGCCCCGTTGTAAGCGTTCAAAGTTAGTTTGAAAGGCAGATATGGAAATACGAATGTTAATTCCTTAATGTAATGACATTTAACGTCATCCGATTTCAGAGAAATGCGTATGTGTCCGCGTGTGTGTGCATAATTGCAATCACAATTTGTTAGAACGCATTGCCATCGACAACGAGTTTATCTGCCGAGTGTCAGCTCGATCGGATGTCGAAAATAGGTTTAATTTCCGCTTCCAAGATTTTCATTCATTTATCACCAAAAACAAAAGACAAATTCAAATAGATATATAATATTTCAAAACGATAATACTAACAGCAGACTCGTGAAAAATCACGGGATAGTTTATTGTATTACTGACACATCAGTTCTCATTATGAAAAAGACAATTAAAATAATATTCAGTTTAAAATATTATACTGTAGGTAGGTGCAATGTCTTGTCTTTTTTTTAAATTTTAATTTTACTTAATTAATTTATTATTTTTAAATGGTTGTTTCTCAGTTGTGTAAAATTTTAAACACGTTTATTAGTATGGGGGTAAGTGCATAAACAATTAAGTACATGGACAATTACGTCATTAAAAATAAACAGTTAAATATTTTGAGACTGAAAAAATCGTTATTCAAAAATTAAAAACAATAAACATTTAATCTGATCCAATCTTGGCTGTCTTTTCTCCAACAAATTGTAATTATTATTGTTTTGTGGCACGGGGCTTTCTCTGCTTTCTCTGACGGGTTGTTCAAAAGACGTTAGTGTAAAAACTAAACGAAATTTTACATATTTTTTTATGATTTCACACTTACAAGTGAACTAAATCAAGTTTGCAAAATAATATTTTAATTAATTAATACTGTTACTCGACCGTTTTTCATTTTGTCTATCGGTAAATTAGTTTGTACGTGCCGTTTCCAGTTCAAGATGGTGGCCATTTTATTGGTTCTGTAAAGATTTTTTTGTTCGCGTGACGCATCAGCCTGAAGAAAGTTTGAAAAAAGAATTGTCATTGTCAATGGTCACGGTTGTTGGGACAAATTGAATAATTCCTTATTTGAAATAATAAAAAAAAGTTACATAAATATATGGTTTTATTATTTAAGTAGGTAGGTATTTAAGTACCTACTTACAAACCTTGTTATTTGTAAAGTTAATTTAAAAATTTCACCCTTTAAGGTTTTGCTTACCCCCGCAGACTCTAATAGATCCAAATGATGAGGTAAGTACTTTTTGAATATGAACTGTCAACTTACCTGAAACAAAATAATAGGAATATTAAAACATTGCATTTACATAGATACACTAATAATAAAATACGTTTTCTTCCCCATGTCATATTTGCAAAATATATAGAAGAAGATACTGATATTCTTTGCTTTCCAAATAGTTAAAAATGCATATATGAAGATACTGATATTCTTTGCTTTCCAAATAGTTCAAAATATATATGAAGATACTGATACTCTTTGCTTTCCATATTGTTAAAAATATATAGAAGAAGATACTGATATTCTTTGTTTTCCACATAGTTAAAAATATATATATGAAGATATTGATATTCTTTCCTTTCCACATAGTTAAATATATAGAAGAAGATACTGATATTCTTTGCTTTACAAATAGTTAAATATATATGTGAAGATACTGATACTCTTTGCTTTCCACGTAGTTAAAAATATATAGAAGAAGATACTGATATTCTTTGCTTTTCACATAGTTAAAAAGACAAAATTTAAAAACATTTTTAATAATATTTTGCCGATAATTAAGGAGAACGATAAATTGGTCGCTATTCAGAAGGATTAAGACGAGGCAATACCCTAAAATAAAGCCAGAATCTTAACGACGTAAGTGAAGCAGCCGTGCACATAAATATGAGACGCTCGGCCCTTGTGTATTGGACAGACCTGAGATTGAATTTGCCCTAACAAATACCTAAAGTATAGTGGGAATCTTAAAAACATAAGTGATGAAGTCGTGTTTAAACAATATTGTGCGCGTGGCCCAGCGTAATGGACAGACTTACGGTCGACTTTGCCTTAGCAGGCATACAAAATCGATCTTTACTCGTGTTTATTTGAATAATTTCTGATGAACGTATTAATAAAATCTCAAATGATTCTAGAGGCATCTCTCGGGAAGTTAACAATTCATTGTCTATAATAATAAAATCTGGTGCTTTCGGCTAATTTTATAGTTGGTACGGTCCTGTTTTTGTTAATCTAATCATAAATCCCTCTAGAAACATTTGAGATTTTAGTAATACGTTCATCAGAAGTAATTTAAATGTGAGCGTCGAGCGAACCCCAGTTATTAGAATATTATGTCGCGATAGCGAACATTTAAGGCGATGCACCACGTCGTTTAATATTTTAAATTGAGCCGCTATCAATAACAACCCTTACGTAGATGGCGATAAGGTTTAAATTCCCGCTTAACACCATCCGCCTGTTTTGGTTTATGCAAGAAAAAAAAATTGGCTAAAAAGTGCCTTTTATTTTATTTTGTGGATGTTCAGGCATAAATATTTAATTTTTTTCCGATCATTTTATAAATAACTTAATTTATCACATTGTACAGTAAAATCATAAAAGAAAATCGGTTTGTAAGTAGGAGATTTTGTTCTTCAAAGCAGTTTTCATAGGCCTATACATTATTTTTTTCTGGGCTTATAAAAAGACTTATGTAAAAAATACTCGATTATTTCAAAGGCAAAGATATATTCTACTCGCAGTATTTATTTAAAGCATTTGAAACATTTCTAGGCGACCAAATTTTCAAACCAAAAACACATGATTTTGCATTACTACGTATGGCATCGCCTTAAGTCATTTTTAGCAACTTTTACATCCGTCTTTCACCAATAAGGTATGGCCTGACAAATTATGCCATCAGTAGATACTGTTAAAATAGCCATCGAAATGCACAAAATTAATGACAGAAATCGTTCATTCTTGCATAAACTTTGCTAACGCATTTATCCAGTACATGCGAAGATGTGCAGAGTCCGCCCACAAAATTGGTGGAAACCCCCACTTAGGGTGGAATTTTCGAAAAATACATATTTACAAAGTAGGTCGAGTGAGGTATGATTGTTCACTATGTTTTCATGCTGAATCGAATGAGAGTACTCCCAAGTCGATAGATTCAAAATATTGAAATTTTTTAGTGAAGAAACATGAAAACAACTCAAGAAAATATTGAAGTGAAAAACACTACGTGACAATGAAATGACAGCTATACAGCAATAAAATTATTACAGGTAAATATTATTAAATGCCTTACAATTTTAATTGATATCTGTCTCATCAGAATTAATGCGGAATGGAGATTTGTTGTTCTAAAGATAAAAAAACATATTTTAATTTGTGAAGCGGGTTTGGGAACAGCCTCCCCGGGAACCATTTATTGGATAACGAAAGACCTCTGCCATAGGTCACCCCAAGTGTTTCGCTACGTTTGGTGACTTAGCAGGGGTGCCCGGGTTCATCGGGTGAGGTGTGTTGGTCTCTACGCCATCTAACCCATCGCTTTACGCTGTAACTGTAGGGTTATATATCAATCGTTACTCCGGGACACACTGATTTCTAGATTTCTACCCACCCATTATACCTTTTTCCTTCTCAGAACTTCATTTTCTTAAAAAGACCGCCCACACAGCATACCTAAAGATGACATAGGCCCTGAGGGAAATTAATGTCCTCAAGGCCTCCTGTTAAATTTGAAAAATTTTGTAAAAAAAAAAACTAAGAAAAACTTGATGAAAAATAAATCAATTTAGCCAAAATTTCAGATAATTGTCCAAGGGCACGACTTTTATATTGGTGATGATTAATAGTCATATTTTTATTTTATATTATAGAAACAAACGGTACATGATTTACAGAGATGAAACAATATACAGGAATAAAATATTTCATGTTGGGTACCTATGATATGTTTCCTTGTAATGTATGCTAAGTGGTATGTTTATTCCTTAATTACCAGGTGACGTGTGTAGTTTATAGGTGTGTATGTGTGACGTGTGTAATATATGTTTGAGAGTTTATGAGTGTGTGTCTGTATGTATGCGCATTGAATAGTTTAAATTATTGACATGATGCCACGTTTGAATTTGGGCAGTGAATACGAAAAAATGTCAACGTTAGAGTTAAAACAAATATTATTTAGAGTCATGTTATTTTATTGGTCTGGTCCGTCTACTATTCTGGCGGAATAAAACTGCGCAATCAGCTTCACTTCTCTGGCCAGTTCGGTTTGGTTTATCAAATAATAATATAATTTGGTGTGTCTGTCCTGTCGGGCCGAACAAGGCTGCCTCCGATCGGTTCAAGTTTGCCAAACCTGTTCGGTAAAGTAAATAAATTACTCTGAAAAACTTTCATAAGCGAACGGTCAGCCAGCCAGTCAACCTACTAACTAAACGCCGGGACCATTTCTCTGTTGCCTACTTATGGATTCCGCTGCTCGGATAAATTGAGCGAAATATTAACGGTTACAAGGAAAGCAAAACTGAGTGAAAAACATTCTATTTAAAAATGGAATGTTTTTCGCTCAGTTTTGCTCAGAGTAAATGTGATATGCAACTGTATATACATGATTGAAGCTAAGGTAGTAATGTTCTGTGAACACCTCACTAGGAGAACCTGTGCCGAGGTGTTCGCATGGGTGTTATTCTGCCGTCATAGGTGGAATCAAAATATCCTCCTTGGGAGTCTCCACCGTAGTTCCATCTGTGTTGACATGTTCATCATAATATTATATAGACACAATGTAGATAAATGTAAAGAGATTGATTTTTATACAAATCTACAGTTTTATTCCTAGATTGATACACACTTGACTTTCAAAACAAGACGAAGGTCACTGTCTACACCTGATGTTGAAAAACTTTGTGTGAAGTTATTCTTATATTATAAGTTCTGTTGTTATTTCAGATCTGTGAAAAAACTGGCCTGCAATGAAGTAATGACAGAACTTGAAATTATCTTTGAAATTTGATGAATAATTCATCAATTCTGTTAAACAAACCTGGCCAGTTGTTCTGTTTGTTACAGAATTGAAACAATTCATCAAATCTAAAGTTAAATTTCAATTTCTGTGAAGATTCTATTCAAGTGAATAGAATTCAAGATCTTAAATAAAACACTTGAATAAAACTTTCAGAGAACTTGGAAATTGAGCCCCCGCATTCCCAATTTCTCTTTAAGAGGAAGCTTCAAGCCAAAAATGTGTATATTCTTGGTATACCTTAAATCGTAGGTGAAAAAAATTAAAATCGCCTAGAAACGTTCGATTTCAAGCACAAAACCGGTTTTTATTTATTTTGTAAATAATTTTATAAGAAAGCAAAAAAGTGAATCAAGTGAAACTGTCACAGATAATCTTAGCTATAGTACTGTATTTTTTTTTAAGTTGTTTCCTTTACGCGTTCATACATTTATATTGAAAAAATATTTTTTTAGTGGTTTGCATTTATATTTTTTATTGAGTAATTTATTTTTTTATTTGTATTCTACTCAAACAAGGCGATAGAAAAATCTTTAATTTATCTAAAGCATATTTTTTGGTATTCATAATGTACAACAATTCGTTATAAAGATTAATCAAAATAGTGATTTGGCATTTAGCTTCGCCATATATATATGCCTTTGTTATGTTATTCCCTCGATAGAAAAAAAATGCAAAGTAAGCTACGAAAATTATTATAAACGCGTTTTGTTCTGTTATTCAATATGTAAAAGACAATTCACAGTGTATCTTTAAATGCAACTAAAGCATGTGTCGAGAGATTTTTGCCGTATATCAAACGAGTCGTGGTTTATTAAATATTTTTACCATTTTCGCTTTATTGGTATCGGTTTTTTTTCAATATTAGCGCGCTCCCTCTAACATTCGTGTTTACATATCTCCCTTTCAAACCTTTTTGGTTTGTGAGTTTTTTTAGAATTTTTTTATTGTGTCACATCAAATACGCAATATTATCATAACTCTCCTTTCCTACAAAATTAAACATTTACAATGCAGTTACGTTTTCTATAATGCATCTCGAATTCCTCTGATCACAACTGCAATTCACAAATCCACCGCAAATTGCATGACTTAGTTCGTGCTTTGGTCGGACAATCTCGCAACTCTCGACAGCTCTCAGCGTAATAATAGGAATGTGCCTATAAAGCTGGAATAGAAAACGAAATGATAAGTGCAACGCTCGGTGTCTACCTGTTTCCTTCTATGCAATATGTACTTAGCAGAAAGTGCAGTAATGTCTCCGGTGCAATAGGTACCTACCTTGTCGCAAATGCAGTAATGTGTACATAATTGCCAGGTGTTTAACTGCAAATGTAGTCATAGCTTAACTGGCAGTATCGGATTTATTATGGCTGTTAATAAAACTGAATGCTGTAGAAATGAGATCTCTGAGGCGTATGTGGTGCAGAGATGTGAAAAATGGGTACCCAAAACCATTTGAAATGTAAAATGGAAATGGGTCAAAACTTTTCCATTTGAAAATGCGAAATGCAAAATGGTTTTTAGAAAAGCATTTCAAATGCAAAATGCAAAATACCTATTTTCAAAATGCATTGAAAATGCAAAATGGTTTCTCAGGTCAAACAATTAAAATAATTATACAATTTTTAAACAATTTTGTCATTTAATAATGGACATCAATGTAAAACAAACATATTACATGATGGTAAATCCAAAAACACCACGACTACAGATTATGAAACAACAAAAAATTTGCGCCGGACTAATGTTGCCAACGTAAAAACATAGAAACTGCTATCTTACATTTATATTACAGCGTCATGGCCCCATGTTCAGTATTTGAATCAGTATTTTTTGTAATGGTATCACTCAATTGCCAGGGCTCCTACCAAGGAGCAACTTGACAAATGTAAACTATCTCTCATAGCGAGGTTGAGGAACGACTGATATTTGGGGCTTAAGAAAAAAAGATGAGTGGAGATAGTAGGAATAATGTTGCAAAAAAGCATTTAAAATGGAAAATGCATTGAGAAAAGCATTTAAAATGCAAAATGCAAAATGGTTATTAGAAAAGCATTTCATTTGAAATGGATTTATTTGAAATAAAGCACATCTCTGATGTGGTGTAACATTGGAATTTAAAAAATATATATTTTGTGAATGCCGCACAAGAGTCCCAACTGCTCCCAACCGTCTGGAGCCAGTGAGTCTGTGACATCCTCAATTGAGGTATATTATGAGGCTGAAGGTAGCGGGGAGGCGAATGAGATGGGGGGAGGAAGGTGCGAGAACACCTGGCTAATCGGATCTGGTCAACAAAAACGGCTAAAGCTATTTCAAGCTGTGTTTCAATCCTAAAGGGTTGTGCGCACAACAGTGTGATACTGAGTATAGATATCGCCGAATGTACGGAGAAAGAAGTGTATGGATGATATGCGACGCAAATATGAATGGTAGGAGAAATCGGGGACACCCGAGGAAGACATGGCATGATCAAGTAAATGAGATACTCGAGTCGGGACATCTCAAGGAACAGAATAATAGAAGAGTATGTGTGAGACGATCTATGAATATGAATGAGGCAAGGAGGTGTGCCAAGTTGTTTGGCGGTACGTTCTCTCTGCCTACCCTTGGGAGGAAACGGCGTGATGATTAGTTAGTTAGGTAATATCAAAAAGTTCCCAGTTAAAATGTTACCCATTAAAATGTTCCCAGTTAAAATGTTCCCCATCAAAATGTTCCCAGTTAAAATGTTCCCCATCAAAATGTACCCGGTTAAAATGTCTCCGGACAAAAGGTTCTTAGTTAATAGTCGCACAGTGAAAAGAACTCAAATAGATAACACGAGTATGGCTAAGTTAGGTTAAGTTAGGCTAGGTTAGGGTCGTTTAGGTTAGGTTGAGTATTCTGCCAATTTTCTCAACATTATGACCAAAAACAATGCTTATCTTCTTCATTGAGATCATAAATTGTCATTTGAGCTTTCACCTGCGTTTTTGGAAAGAGAATTATAATCTTTTTATTTTATTTTTGGAATAACGTTAGGGGGAAAATCTCCAATTCTAATATTTTATTATTTAATACAATATTAGATAAATATAATTATTTCATACAATAAATCTCAAATTGTAATATTTAATTATTGAAGACAATATTAAACGAAAATTTGAAACCGAAAAATTGAAAAAAAGGTTACATGAACAACTTGAATCTTTCAAATTTTCGTTTAATAATCGCTAATATTGTCTTCAATAAATTAATATTATCTCTTTTCTCCCACATATAAACTTCTGTTGTGGAAATGATAATTAAATAGAATACATGGTCCAGCAGCAAGTACCCAAAAGATTTTAACCAACGATTCCAGACCATATTTGCAGTAAAAAGTGTAGATTTCATTTTGATATCCAATCATTTTTACCAGCACACCACTACACGTTCCAACGAATCACGTGATACGAGCCTGTCTCGTCTATACCATGATGCTTGAACGAGACGGAATGCATAGCACGTGACCCCCTAGGCTGTCTCCTACTACCCAGTAGCGGCGTGTGGAAAATATTTTTTGTTTTATCTAGCAATACATACAGGGTGTATCGGCAAGTACCCGACAAACTTTAACCAGCTATTCCTCAGCACATTTGGAGTAAAAAATGCTATGGGCGCTTTGCTGTCCGGTAACATTTTTTTTCCATTAAAAACAAAAAATAAATAAAAAATCCACACTCCGTCACTGTCATTTGCCTTGTTTCTCGCGTTCAACAGCTGTTATTAGCGTCATTGATCCCTTCGGTACCGGCACCGGCACCGAACATTTGTACACAGTTGACATTTGTCACATGAGAACGGGTCGCTTCTACGATTCGTTCTTAAGTTCAACAGCTCGGCTGTGGAACGAACTGCCGGCCTCTGTGTTTCCTCCCTCCTACAACATGGGACTCTTCAAGACCCATGTTCACTCCTTCCTCTCCACAAAAAGACCCTCCACACAGCATCCCCAAAGATGACATAGGCCCTGAGGGAAATTATTTTCTTCAGGGCCTCCTGTGTGGAGTTAATATAAAAAAAAGTGCGTCAAAAAGTGTCCTCACTCTTTCGTACACACTAAATAATAATAGTTAAAAATGAGACGAATGGTGCTGTGCCATTTCGTTGTGATTGTAAAAGCGCGCCAACGTAGGTACGTACGTACATTATTCAACAAAACTCGAACAAAATATTGCCAGATGGGTTTTCAAACTTTGACAAAGGATAAAACATGTGGTGAAAATATGAATAGTAAATTTTTTATTAAAAAAAAATGTTACCGGACAGCAAAGTGCCCATAACATTTTTTACTCCAAATGTGCTAAGGAATAGCTGGTAAAAGTTTGTCGGGTACGTGCCGATACACCCTGTATATAGCCCTATAGTAAATCCGGGCCTGTCCTTTGCATCTGTAGGTGTTTAACTGCAAGTGCATTAAGACTAAATAATGGTAAGGTCGACTGGTAGTCTAATGCAGCCAGGAGATTGTTGTACAATATGCAGTACACAGTTTCTAATGCACATTCCGGGCATAATGACAAGACTGGCTTGGATGCTGTGACCATCTGAATCTTCTGGTGACAAGGCCGCCGGTGACAAGGTGATCTCTATCAACCCTACTAATAAACGTGGCGCAAATTCAATAAAATTGATAAACAACCGTGCATTTAAAAACTTTTTCAACTAAAATTGATATTGAATTTAACAGTCATAAAAAATTGTACACATTACTTATTCAGTTGAAGGGGGAAGTTAATCTGTTGTATAAATCTGAAATTTCTCACTAAATTTCGGGATATTTCCAAGGTATTTTAAACGAAATATGTCGTAAAAACAGTTACCATTTTAAGAAATTATATAAAATTACCTTCTACATTTTTATATTTGATATATGACATGGTAAAAGTTTTTTAAAAAAATACGTAGGTATGTTTTTATTCCAACCGACAAAAAATTTACAGAATACGAAAACATAAACACTTTATTTATGAAATCTGTAAGAAACTGTCATTTTACTTTTTATCTCGTTTATACAATAAAAAAATAAAATGCATTTTCTCAGAATTCTAACAGAATAACAAAACATTTTGTACTCATTGTTAGCAAAATATAAGCGTTGTAATATTTCCACAGAATGTAGGGACAAGGATATCGTGTTTGGTGAAGGAATTCTAGCTCAATTACATAAAATCAAGTAAGTAAATAATAATTAATGAAATATTGTACACAATGCAATGTTTGGTCGGAGTATTGTCACATTGCTAGTCAATCCAAGGGAGCCTGCTATGCCTCAATACAAAGGACTATTCCATCAAAACCGTGGTTTCAGCAATTCCCTCATTTTTCCAAAAAATAAATTTCTTCACTCATTCGAATGAGGATCGGACATTGTTCCGTTCCTTCCCATCTTTTTAAAATTCACGTCGTTGACTCCCCAGATTGTATATTCTGTGGTCTAGAAGTGGGAACTTTAGATCACAGATTTTTTGGTTGTCCCTCTCTAAACAAATATCCTCTCTTCTATCAAGCCTTATCTAAAATTGCCTCCCCTCCATTCAACATCTCATCTCTTCTAAGTCTGAACTCGATTCCAATTTTCATTATAATTTTGAAATTTGCCTATTTAAATAAAATTAATATTTAAATTCACCTTTCATTTCTCAATAATTTTAAATGATGGCCAAGAACACTCTTGAAGGGTGAAAGCCAGAAATAATGGAAAAAAAAAACAAACAAAAGGATAAGTAAGAAAAACAAAGTGGACGTCAATAAAATGATTTACCTAATTAAATCTATCCTGTCGTAAGTATATTTGCACGTTCATATTTTTTTACCATCTTTCCTGCTATAGGTACGTCATTCCATCATGATCTATTTAAGCCATTCATACTCAATTTCTACCGTTTTATAACAAGTTTCGCGTTAACTCTTTAAGTATTTAAGTTCCAAAAAAAATATATGTTATTTTTTAAGATGAAATCTATACATTTGTTACGCCGAAACGTCAATTATATGAAATTCCCTTAATAGAAAAAAATAGCAAAGAAAGCTCCGAAAATTATTAAAAACACGTTTTTTTCTGTTATGTTATAGGCATGAAAAAATTCACAATAGATTTTTGCTCTATTTTAAACGATTCTTGTTTTATTAAATATTTTTGCTTAATAATTATTTAAATATCTCCCTTTCAAACCATCTTTGTTTTGCATTCATACTACGGGGCCTTAACGATCAGAAAATAAAACAAGAACCATGATACTGCTGTGAGTGTAATTATGTATAGTACACAATGTTGCCCAGTTGAAGGGTTTGTTTCTTGACCTCCCGCTGTAGTCAAACACACACTAATAATTTAATTCAAACGATATGAATTCATGGTGACCGGATAAATCATCAAAATGATAATTTATCACATCTTTAAAAAGTTCTATAAAGTCATAGAAAGTGATGAAACAAAAACTTTATTAACTGGGTTAAGTTGGTTAGGTTAGATTAGGTTTAATTTTTTTTTCATCGTTTCTAATGACTTTATATAACTTTTTAAAGGTGTGTTGAATTGTGGATGTGTTGATTTATCATGGAACCGAATTCATTTATAAGACCTTTTCAGATAAAAACTATTGTATCGCTCGTAAGAATCAATTTACTGTGCCAACATTTCGCTAATTGTAAATTCGTATAACTGTAGATTACAAGGAAAAAATATCATTCAATAGCAAACACGCGGAAATCATGTGATCAGAAAGTTGCTTTACGAACACACTGTATAATAAAATACTTGCATTTAATTGCCTTTCCATTTTCTAACAAAGCCAATGATTGCCGTCTTTAAGAAACTTTTAATTGTAAGCAATAACACAATAATTGGTTACAACCGTTTATTTTCTCGTTTGGATTAATCAAATACCAAATGGTGGAATCTGACTAGATTCTAGTAAAAAATGTCATTATTTTTATTAGCGAAATTGGTAATGTTCTGTACTCTTCAAATCCATACAATTAACATAGCCTTTATGCTTAAGGCGATGCACTACGTCGTGTAATATTTTAAATTGAGCCGCTATCAATAACAACCCTTACGTAGATGGCGATAAGGTTTAAATTCCCGCTTTACACCATCCGCCTTTTTTGATTTATGCATGAAATAAACACTGCTAAAAAGTGCCTTTTATTTTATTTTGTGGATGTACAGGTATAAATATTTAAGTTGTTTTCGATTATTTTATATATAACTTAATTTTCCACATTATACAATAAAATCATAACCGAAAATGGGTTCGTAAGTAGGAGATTTTGAACTTTAAAGCAGTTTTCATAGGCCTTATACATTATTTTTTTCTGGGCTTATAAAAAGAGTTATCTAAAAAATACTCGATTATTTCAAAGGCCAAGATGTATTCTACTTGCAGTATTTAATTAAAGCATCTGAAACATTTCTAGGCGACCAAATTTTCAAACCAAAAAACATGATTTTGCATTACTACGTATGGCATCGCCTTAAGGTTAAATGTCACGTCAGTTGAAGAATTAAAAAATGTCATTTTCACCAATAGGAAATAAAAACAATGGAGAAGGACCACGAACCATTATTATGGGCCCTTTATACGATGCTTCTTTCGTGCCGATCCCATGTGGAAACTTTATCCGACCCACATAATTTGCCTTTGCTTGATGCCTGTGACAGACCATGCTATACTTTCATGGCTTATATGGTTATACTCCCTAACTACTAGAGCAGAGGTTCCCAAAGTGGTCTATATAGACCCTCAGGGGTCGATATCGGCTTGCTGGGGGTCTATTTCTATTTGAGGGTCTACGAGATTCAAATCGGAGTATATACGAGCCGATCCCCATTTACCTCAAGTTAACATTTAGGAGTTCCGTTAATGACACAATACACCTAACACAATAGCACAGTTTAAGTAATACTTATAATAAATCGGAGTAATTACTTATTTGATATTTGTATTTTTGTATTTCGTAAAGTTTTTTATTGAGGTATATAAATAAAATTATTCGTTCCTTTTCTCGTCAGTATTAATATATTGAAGCAAAACATTGCACATCGGAAGCCGCGAATTTTCCTAGATCAACTTGTTCTTGAAAAACGTCCAGGGTAATAATGATGATCAACATTTAAATGTGTACTTCACGCAGACTTCAAAACTAAGTTTGAGGACATTGACTGTGGAAGTGGAATGTTGAAGAATCGAATATCATATGACATACATAAGTTACCATTAATAATTAACTGAATAATTGGGATTTTTATAGTTTAAAAGCCCATAAGACAGAAAAATGCATGGGGTCGTCGGAAGACACACTTGGTTACAGGCGCTTTGTTTGGCATGTTGGCCTGTCAGGAGTTAACTAAATTCACAATGTTAGAGAAATTTCTACATTACGACTTTCCAAATTTTATCAGATTCTGACTAGATTCAAAACTAGAATAACACTTATTTATGTTAGATTAGGTTAGTTAAGATAAGGTTGGCTTAGCTTAGATAGAACTCACAATCAAGATGATATTTATACGTAAAATAATAAACAAGATATTGCCAAAATACTTCTCAAACAAAAATATATGCAACAAGAACATTCACGCAGATATTGCACAAGATCGTGCAATGAAATCAGTCTAACAAAAAAGGACAAAGCCAATACTCAAAATAATTTATATACAAAGGAATGCAATATTATAATTTGCTGCCGGAAACCATAAATACAGTCTGCACCAATCTGTATTGTAGAAGCCATATTAATCAAAATAAAATGTATGTATGTAATTACTAATCAATTTGACATTGTATGTACAAATGGCTAAATAAAATTAAGGCGATGCACTACGACGTGTAATATTTTTTAAATCGAGCCGTTACCAATAACACTCCTTATGTAGATGGCGATAAGGTTTAAATTCCCGCTTAACACCATCCGCATGTTTTGATTTATGTAAGAAAAAAACATGGCCAAAAAGTGCCTTTTATTTTATTTTATGGATGTTCAGGCATAAATATTTAATTTTTTTCCAATCATTTTATAAATAATTTAATTTTCCACGATATACAATAAAATCATAACCGAAAATGGGTTCGTAAGTAGGAGATTTCGAAATTTAAAGCAGTTTTCATAGGCCTTATACATTATTTTTTCCTGGGCTTATAAAAAGACTTATCTAAAAAAATACTCGATTATTTCAAAGGCCAAGATGTATTCTACTCGCAGTATTTAATTAAAGCATCTGAAACATTTCTAGGCGACAAATTTTCAAACCAAAAACACATGATTTTGCATTACTATGTAGTGCATCGCCTTAATAAGTAAAATCTAACCAAAGACGAGAGTAAAGAAGAGAGTGATCTGTCGGTTAGGTTTGTTGCATTATGTTAGGTAAGGTTTGATTAGATTAGAAAGATTTCACAAATTGCCCAAAGATTTGACGCGTTGGTTAATTAATCCAGCCTTCCATGCAACATAATGAAACTCTATCTCGTACCGTACGAGCGGTATTTTTGTCACGATTTCAATCAACAAATCTCATCAATGACAGTATGAAGTTATTACCAAGCATCAAACCTTCACTTTCGTTCAACTAGGTACTTCAACTGTCGAACGACAGCTGCAATTTGACAGCAGGAAAGTGACAGTTGCAATATAGACAGATGAGGACTGCGTGTATATAATATTTATTATTTTCCTATATGCGGCAGTAAAAGCTGTCAATCTAGTATAATTACAATCATGTTTTTAAGTCTGGAGACTACTGCACGTCGTAATTACGGTTTATGTGACGCGTATACAGTTTCATTGTGCATGTTCGCAAGATGTTGTAGCGTAGTGGTCTAAGTGTTTGAATTTGATTCAATTTACTTGTACGATAAAAATTTGCACGTGTTTTTTTTTTCGGGACTAAAATAATGAATTCTTATAAGAAAATTTGTATTTCTATTGAAAATTCAAATGAATTACATAAGAAACGTATCATTTTCAAGAAAATGTATACCTAAACCAAAAGTAATTTATAAAGGAATCGTAATATAATAGGTACACATTTAGTATAAAAATTTAATTTTAATAACTTTTGATGGTTATTAAAAAGCTAACATTCAAAAAGATAGCAGTGAAACGGGAAATATTACTTGATGATAGTATTGTTAATTCTGAATTTGAAATATGAGACCGATAAAAATGATGTAAAAAATACAATAAGCGAGTGTGAAATAAAAAATACAATAGCCGAGTGAATTGAGACATTTTTCCGGTAAGAGATAGATTCTGAGTTCGTTTCCCAGTTGTGACCATTAAAGTTTTATTCTATGTGTCTTATTGTATTTCAAGTTTCGTTTTGATTTATCATTATATTGTTGGCTAACGGATGTATTATTTTAATGAAAAATGTTATTTTTAATTGTCAAGTCTCTGACAGCCCAGAATTGTTGAAGCTACTTTGCCATACCCGCCGGCCATAGTGGCCAAGTGGAGATAAATTTGATTGTAACAATAAACTCACTACTATTTGCGCTATTATAATATTTTGCTAGATTATATCTGTTGGCAAGTCACCTTTTCTGTATATTTTATCCTGTTTAAATGAAGTGCTTCATACTATTGTAGCATTCTATGCCTTAAGAAAATTTCAGCTGTATCACATTCAATGTCGTTTTGTATACATATTGTTGTGTTCTTAAATGTAATACTAATATTCGCCTATGTACCACTGTGTACTTATAATCTCATGCATCACATTATTGTAAAAGCCTTTTATGGCGTTTAATAAATAAATTATTATCTTCTACTTCAATGATTAGCAGTTACATTCTGTTCAGATGTTTGTAATTATGTCAATACCTCAGACAACATTTAGTTTACTGTACTATACTGTCAATAGAATTTATGTTAAAAAAATATGTAAAATTTATCTGTTGGCAAATAATTGTTTTATTATTATTTTTACTTCACTAAATTTTGTTTATAATTGTACATAATGCAGTTTTTCACAATAATATGCAACAAATGTAGGCGATAAACTTGTAGTATTAGGAACAATGTGAAAAGTTATGTGTACCATCATTGATAATTATTTTATTTATGTCGATACCACAAAAGTGCTGCCAACTGTCTCGAACCAGGGACTCCGGCTGAGAGTAGTGATTAGGAGAAAGAGATATGAAAGAGGAACGTGAGGAAGTTCCTGGCTATTCAGATCTAGTCACCAAACATAGCTAATCAACATCTCTGATTTTTCTTCAGAATTTTTATTTCAAAGTAGCGTTTCCATAATTTTGTACATCACTGTAAAACTGCACACTATGAGCGCACATTATATTTTATTACGAGCAAATAATATACGCAAGTTGAACAGTCACTTACATGGCTGCATTAATTGTATATAATATATTTTTTTCTTTTATATGTCAAAGTAATGGACATTATGGACAAGCGAATGATTTCTAATCGAACGGTTCCGAGTTCAATCACCAGCGGGTCCCGAGATCAAAGTAAAAGGTAGCCATGGGTAAATCTGTACATTCTTTTTTCAATAAAAAACGTCTGCGAAAAAAGAGATCATCTATTATTAGAAACAAGTGTGAAGCAATTCGAGAGGTGTTATTATTTTAAGAAAAAAATTATGGCTAGAGAAATTCTTTTTTTTTTGCAATAAAAATTTCAAACTAATTAGGCTATTATTTTTCAATGTGTTGAATTTGAGGCGAGAAAAATCCACGGTATTATTTTATTTTATATATCGCATTATACTCCACCGTGTTAGTTTTTTTGTTGTTGTTGTGATAACAATCATCATCGAAAATATCTATTTCGGCTGTGTGTCTGTAACTCTGGTTCAATGAACTCTACATGGATTTGCTATGAAATTCATCAATCAAAATCGGAACTGAATATGTGATTTCATACAAGCAATAAAGTACAGGGTTTTCCAATAAGAGGTGTTATTTTGATATTCAATCGTAAAAGATTAATGGTTTCGTTGCTTGTGTTTGCTTGTTTTGCTTGTTGACGAAGCCACCGAGGTGGAAATGGACCTCATCACTCAAGATGATTTGCATTTGATTCACTCTAGTGAATTTTAATAATTTCAATACGTTTTTGGAGCGTGTATTGTTCCATTTTTATTAATGACGTAGTTTCTACTTGTCAAATGTCAAAAAATGACAGCTTCAAAAGTAACATCTACCGAAATAACGGGCTATTCAAAATAACACCTCTTATTGGAAAACCCTGTATTTCGGCTGTGTATCTGTTTGTAACTCTGGTACATATATACAATACACATGTAACATTAACTACATATAGATGATACGAAACAATGAAAGAAAAAAGAATAGAAATAACAAGTTATAAATAGTGATTTTTGGCATTGACATGCCTCTTGAATTCTTCAAGGCTACTATTAAAATATTGATAGTCTTGGAGGCGTTGTTTAACAGCACCATAAACGTTCGTTCTGCCACGTGGGATACATAGCAGATCATGGTGCCGTCCCTGGCTGTAGTTGTTCGGTACGAACAACTTATAGCATTCCAGAAGGTATGGACTATCTATTAAATTATTAAGAATTTTGTACGCCGTTACTGCAAGGGCCCCACTCCTCCTCGAGTGGAGACTTTGGTAGCGCGTTTCGACAAGCAAATCTAAAATTATTTAAATCTTAATTTATTATAATATCCCATGATTTATCACGTGTCTACCTAAATTGCACATCGTTACTCACAGACACTTCATTCTTAACAAAACATACTTTACTGTGGGTTAAACCGGCGTTTATTAGCGAAATTTGAACTCATCAATAATTATGTACTTTCCACTAGACTGATTGGTTGGTTGGAGAAACAAAAGTCTACCGAAATGAAGTTTATACAATTTAATAATTCAACGTCATTTCAATTTGGTCTGCCATCAATCAACACAGTATTCCAATCTTATATTCTCACACGTTTTTATCTTGTCGACTTTCCATTCGTTTCTCTCTTCGTAACATAATATTTTATTAGTTATAATAATATTTCAATAGACGTTAAATACTGTTATTACTCTTCACTGAAGAGTTAATCGATATATAAGTGTGTTGTGTGCTTATCCGTGTGCCCAATTAAGCTCAAATTTCTCTAAAACAATACTCCTTTATATTCATAAAAACAAAACACAATAAATCACAACTAACACGTTCATTAGAAACACAGGGTCAAAAACATATCCAACAAGCAACTAAAAATGCAATATTTTGGCAATAAAAGCGTCTTCTATTATGGTACTCAACTCTAAAACAAAACTCAACTCATTTAAAAATCACAACAATAATAAAACATTGAAATCTCAAAGTAAATGCTGGATACAAAACATGGTCAATCTTACTTATAAAGATTTTCTAATGGGTAGCAGTAGTGTTGGTATAGCTAGACGAAGAATAGCACAGTAAATAATATGGTCGGATTATAAATCTTTTCTATACTTTTTGTAGACTGGAACCACTTTGCTCCAAACCTCAAAAACACCGTCAATTTCGCATTTCACATTTTTTTGCTAACCTCACGTTTCGTTAGATGACATTTGTAATATCATTGATCGGGTCTATTTTGATTTACATCAAAATCCGATTGATTCGATTATGCGTTCCGTATTTTATTAGGTAAATCGATTTTAAAAAATTCTCTGATTGTGCTGCAAATGGGTATTACTGCTTTTTTAGATTTTCGTTGCGCGATCAATAATTGTCAAATCAACCAGATTTTAAAAAAAAGTCGATCGTATTACGTTTCTATTCCTAGACGTCGGGCAGTTTAAAAACCTGTCAACTACTAATACTACTGTATTACGCCAGGTATATGCAGTGCGCATCCGCGTGATTATGAGTAAAGTTAACTACTAACCCGTTTTTATCCCCCCATATGATCTATTATGAGTAAGAAAGAGGGGGACACTCAACTACACATTAAAAAACCATGTAATATATTTAAAATTATTTCAGAAAAAACACTAAATAATATATTAAGTGATAGATTAGTAAAATATAATAAGGTTAGTTATCGAGGTTTTACGTTACTAACATTTTATAAAGATTCCATGAAAAGTAACGTTTTCATTGATTTTTCAGAGATTGATGAAATTTTGACTTCCTCTTGTTTTTGATTGATGAAAAAAACACAAGAGAAGATCATCGTCTGCATGATATTACGAAAAACCATCGTCTTCTAAAGCAGAAAGTCGACATTTTCAAATAAATTTTACACAGTTGACATGCAATATAAAATTTAAAATACTGTCTACATCTGATTACGATCGAAGTCTGCATAAAGCCCGGGCCACGCCGGGCACTTCAGCTAGTATTAAAATATAAAGAAAAATGTTGAATTAATAATTATTTATTTTTTTATAAAACTGCACAAGGGTCCCAATTGCTCCCTACCGTCTTAAGCCAGTGAGATTGTGGCATCCTCGATAGGGGTATGTTGGGAGTACCTACCTAACTATTCGAATCTGGTCACCAAACACGGCCAAAGCCATTTCAAGCAACATTTCAATTCTGAATGCTGGCCTTACTTAAGAGTATCTTTCATTCTAGAACATTCCGTAAAACAATATATATTTTTAATTAAGAAAATTGTAATTTCCGCAAATTATTCAAATTAAATTTACTTGCGCACGCCGGTATTTTAACCCGCGACCTCCGACTTGCTAATCGAGAGCCATATCCCTAGACAACGGATACAATATTATTTATATACCTAATAAATGTAGTGTTTTAGAGTAAGTGGGTATAATCCAATCTATGTAAGTAGGTGTGTTTTTATAGCATTCTGTTGAGAATGTTATTATAGTGTTAGTCGAGGAATGTTGCTTATTGGCAACACTCTAATTTAAAATCACGACTTTGTTTCAATGTATTGTTCAACGGGTATTTTATCATTAGAAGTAATGCTACTATACACGGCGTTCGGAAGCTCGTAGCTTAAGCGGGTAACTAGTGAATGCACATCATAGAGAACACCAAAAATATCAATAAATAAAAAAATATTTCAAAAAAATTTGAACCGGTCAAGACTTTCAAAAAATATTAAAAGCTGATTTTTTTTTATTTGACAAAAAAATTTCACTACGGAATTGATTTTCTCGAAAATGAAAGACCAAAATAAAAATGTTACACTGTAAAATGTGATGTAGGTATATTTTAAGTTTTCTTTTTATATATTCCATAACATTATTATTAAATTTATTTTAAATAGTTAATATATGCATCCAGAGGGCGAAACAGCTGTTATGCGTAGTAATAATTTTAAAATAGATTTTTTTTGTAAATTAACTGCTTTTTGTGAATTGAATATATAATAGAAAATTATAAAATAAATCTAAAAATTAAAATTGATGACAATAAATGAATGTGTACCTGAAAAGCAAACGGAAGCAAATCAGAAAAACGAAACATATTCAGGAGAGTCCTTTTGTTTTTCGCAAAAATCTCTCGTAATTTTTACAAATATTTTGATCGATAATTGTAAAAAAAACAATATTGCTTTCAAACTATTGTATATCTATATAAATAAAAATGTAAACGTTGGTTTGTCCAAAATCTTATATCTCCGAAAGTTTTTTTTTTTTTTTTTTTTTTTTTTTAATTTTTTATTGAAACATATAAACAAGGTTACAATATTATAACAATATAAACACCAATATTTCAATCACTCTCCTAATAAAGCAGCTGCTTATGTTTAGGTGAGGACAACAAAATATTTTTACATTTGTTTAAATTAAACAAAAAATATTAGTAATTTAAGAAAAAATAACAATAAAAGTAATAAAAATATTGGTTAGTTAATAAATGATTTAAAGAATTGAAAAGGCAAAAACATATTTCTAAACAATAAGTAAAGTTATGAGGTGGTACAAGAGTATTTTAATTTAATTTTTTTAAATTTTTTTCGTAGTTTCTTCCGATCGTATATCAAGGGGTAATTTATTAAATAATTTTACACCCTTGATGTTCACCGATTGCTTTCAAATTTTGACACAGCATTACATTCAAATACGTGGGTGTTATAATATATTTATATCATATAGATGTCACCTATGACAGGTAAAATCGTGTTTTTTTGCTAAGCAGCGCCATTTTTTGGATAGAAAAGCAAGTTTCTCTATCTGCACAGGCAGACTGAGCTACAGCAACGCATAGCGGGGTAAAATTATTTATCAAAATATATATTTGTTAAAAAAACCACATGTTTCGTGTTTTGGAGTTGCATCGTTCTTTGGTACAAAAATTAATTGATGTAGATTCACAAGTTTCTCGTTTGTACTGCGAGATTCCGGACACGGTATATATCTAATGGGTACGTTGACTGGCGTAAATGGCAAAGGGAACACTGATATCAAACTCGCTGAAAAGAGCACTAGGTGTAACTATATATATTTGATAATAATTATAGTGACCTTTAAAATATAACATTATATTTTAAGCATGATAAAGGAGCTAAATAAATATATGAATTATTTATTTATATATATTTAAAAAAAAAAATAAAAAATGATCTTTCCAGTGCCCGGAACCAGGAGTCTTTGGCATCCCTAATATTGATCTATTGTGAACCTGGAGGGAGTGAAGAAGGAATGGGGAAGCTTTGGAAGTATCTGACTACTCAGAACTGGCTGATAAATATAGCTAAAGCCACAAGGCAAAATTTTGATTCTGATAGGTTGAATTTCACGGAGGCAATACTGAGAGTATTCATTGCTTATTCTGTACAATTCTGGAACACTGTGAAGTGAAAGTATATTCATATTCTTTCTAACCCGTGACCTCCGGGGTCGGATCAAATAAATTTACCACGCTGCCACAGAGATCGTCAGTCCCTTTACTATCATGTAAGAATCTCTTCCAATTATCGATAATCTGGTTAAAAACGGGATTGCAGGAGTTTAACAAATGAATTCACAGGTTTCCTGATAACAACTGTTAGTAAAACACGAATATGTGGTCACGATGATGTCGGAACATGTGTTAGAACACGACACTGACAACGTGATAATATATTCGTATTTTACTAATGTTGTTATCAGAAAAATTCATTTGTTAAAGGCCTGCAATCCCGTTTTTAATCAGATTACCAACAATTTGAAGACATTCGTAATAAATTAGCATTTCTCGTTTTTTCACAGTGGGTGTTTAACACAACGCTGTTTTTCATACCGATCCCCATATGCAAACTATATCGCGACTCGTATGAAAAATCTTTGCTTTAAGGCGATGCCATATCTAGTAATGCAAAATCATGTGTTTTTGGTTTGAAAATTTGGTCGCCTAGAAATGTTTCAGATGCTTTAATTAAATACTGCGAGTAGAATACATCTCGGCCTTTGAAATAATCGAGTATTTTTTAGATTAGTATTTTTATAAGCCCAGAAAAAAATAATGTATAGGCCTATGAAAACTGCTTTAAAGTTCAAAATCTCCTACTTACGAACCCATTATCGGTTATGATTTTATTGTATAATGTGGTAAATTAAGTTATTTATAAAATGATCGGAAAAAAATTAAATATTTATGCCTGAACATCCACAAAATAAAATAAAAGGCACTTTTTGGCCATGTTTTTTTCTTGCATAAATCAAAACAGGCAGATGGTGTTAAGCGGGAATTTAAACCTTATCGCCATCTACGTAAGGGTTGTTATTGATAGCTGCTCAATTTAAAATATTACACGTCGTAGTGCATCGCCTTAAGGCGATGCCATACGTAGTAATACACAATCATGTGTTTTGGTTTGAAAATTTGGTCGCCTAGAAATGTTTCAGATGCTTTAATTAAATACTGCGAGTAGGAATACATCTTGGCCTTTGAAATAATCGAGTATTTTTTAGATAAGTATTTTTATAAGCCCCGTAAAAAATAATGTATAAGGCCTATGAAAACTGTTTAAAGTTCAAAATCTCCTACTTACAAACCCATTTTCGGTTATGATTTTATTCTATAATGTGGCAAATTAAGTTATTTATAAAATGATCGAAAAAAAATTAAATATTTATTCTTGAACATCGACAAAATAACATAAAAGGCACTTTTTGGCCATGTTTTTTTCTTGCATAAATCAAAACAGGCGGATGGTGTTAAGCGGGAGTTTAAACCTTATCGCCATCTACGTAAGGGTTGTTATTGATAGCGGCTCAATTTAAAATATTACACGACGTAGTGCATCGCCTTAAATGATTATTATTTTCGTACTTACGATTAAATAAACTTGCGATTAAAGAAGAAATAACAATGTGGCACGGTACTAAGTCGTTAAAAATGGTAACACCTTGAAAATAACCGTAGATCACACGAAAGCAACAACTGTCGTTTACGTCAACATTCACCAAAAATGATACAGTAATACACATTCACAATCAGTAATAATACATATAATAGTCTTATTTTAAAAAATGTTTTAAATATAAAATGAAATATTCATACAATTTTTTTTACATGATATTATTACGTAAGTCAATGACAGACGGTATTCATTATAAAGAATTGGTTTTCATTATGAATACCAAAAAATGTGCTTTAGATAAATTGAAGCTTTTTCTATCGTTGCCCTTAAGTAAAATTCAAATAAAATTTTAATTAATACAAAAAATGTATTATTTTAATATAAATTTTATAATATGAACGCATAAATTAAGTAATTAAAAAAAAAACAATATTATGGCTGAGATTATCTGTGAGAGTTTCCTTTGATTAACTTTTTGCTTTCTTATAAAATTGTTTAATAAATTAAAAAAAACCACTTGGCGCTTGAAATCGAACGTTTCTAAACTCTACACATTTATGTCTTGAAAGAATATACACATTTTTGGCTTGCAGCTTCCTCTTAAGTCGAACACAATTATAAGACGTAATAATTACTTGCTTCTTCTTAACTATAGGAATGAAATAAATAATATAATGTTGTGTTTATTTTTCAGATTATGGAATCGTGAAAGATGTTCACAAGATGCTATAAACACACAGCACGACCATCTCGTATCAAGGTCATCAGAGAATGGACATCACGAAGAAGATGGGCATATTTAAATTTCTATTAATTGATTAATGATGGGAGATTAGATTAATGTTGATTTGAAGGTCACTCAACCCTGGCTGCCGATTCGCTTGAGAGTGAAAGGACTACGTAGAATACACTTTAATTCTGTTCGGATAATCACAGCTCAGTCTTCTTTCTCTTTGCAAAACGAAAGTGGTTGTAGGTTGTTGGGAACGTTTTTGAATGCAATTCTGAGATGTATTTCTTTAACTATCCCGCAACCAAGTGGCGGAGTAGGTAGTACCCAAAATTACTATCCTCCTTGTATTAGCTTAAATACTTGACATATCATTTTAGTATTTTACGTATTGTTGCGCAAATACACAAGTTACCATTAATAATCGACTGAATAATAGGGATTTCTATAGTTTAAAAGCCCACAAGACAGAAAAATGTACGGGGTCGTCCGAAGACCTACTTGGTTACAGACGTTTTGAACGAAATTTCTCAAACAAAGATATACAGAGTTTTCCAATAAGAGGTGTTATTTTGAATAGCCTGCTATTTCGGTAGATGTTACTTATAAAGCTGTCATTTTTGACATTTGACAAGTAGAAACTACGCTATTAATAAAAATGGAACGATACACGCTTCAACAACGTATTGAAATTATTAAAATTCACTTGAGTGAATCAAATGCAAATCATCTTGAGTGATGAGGCCCATTTCCACCTCGGTGGCTTCGTCAACAAGCAAAATTGTCGCATTTGGGGATCGGAAAACCCAAGAGTTATTGTTGAAAAGTTGTTACTGTTTGGTGCGGTTTATGGTCCGGCGGAGTCATTGGACCTTACTTTTTCGAAAATTAGGCTGGAGCAACAGTTACGGTGAATGGATTGCGCTATCGAGAGATGATTTAATGATTTTTTATGGCCGGAATTAGATGGTATTGATCTGGACAACGTTTACTTTCAACAAGACGGCGCTACGTGCCACACAAACAACGAAATCATTATTTTTTTACGATTGAATATCAAAATAACACCTCTTATTGGAAAACCCTGTATTATTGTTATTATAATATCATCGTATAATCAGTTTTGTTTTTTTCTTAGTCCTAACTGCCCCCATATGCCTGATGCCAGAGGACCTTGACATTCCAAAATGGGGTATGTTTATGTTGTGAGGCACAAGAGACTGGAAGGAAGTGGAAGGAGTGCAAATATCTGGCTATTCAGATCCGGTGACCAAAACGAGCTAAAGTAACTTCAATCAACGTTTCTTTTCCGAATGTTGGTCGTAGAGTATCTTCCATTCTGATATTATTAACCAAGTCCCAATGCGTCAATATTGTAGCAGGCGGTTAAATAAGCCCTTAGGTGTAAATTAAAATGCATTAGGTTTCTCTTGCAGATCTGTTTTACTCAATGACCTCTGCGGATAAAGTGGATAGCGGATATTACATTCAATCACCTGTCACTAAAAGGTGTTGATTACATTTCTGTATCATATTCCTACAGTGTAAGGTTGGCTTACAACTTTCTAAGTAACTACAAGTTCACATTTTCTAATATCTGAAACCTTTCGAAAAACGAGTAATTCAAATATGTAACAATGTCAATGATTTTTTTGTCATATGAATTTGACCACTAAACACCAATTAGTGTTTTAATAAATTAATCGTTTTGTCTCCGAATGAATCTAATAAATCAGAAATTCGCATTATAAGACGAGAATTTATTTCAAAGAACAGTACTCGTTATTTTTATGGAATTTTCTCAGCATTCCTAATCTCTGATTATTCACTAAATTAACGGTCACCAACCAAAATATGCACTGTAGTGCGCTATTGCAAGAAATAGTGCATTTCAAATGTTTCCAGTTAAAAAAAAAAAAACGTTTTCAGCCATTTGTTTCGCAGAAATTCCAATGAAACATTGCCATCAAATACCATTCGATGCCAATTTGATTTTTTACTTTTGGAAGGTCCCCGATAAATGCCGATTCTAGATGCATTTCAGCTTTCTATCAAATTGTAATAAATGAGCAAGCTTAACAACTTGATAATTTTCGTCTTCTGCTGATCACAACTTGTTCACAAGCTGAAACGGACTTGGAATTGATATTTAATGGGAACCTTTCACCTGCAAAAAAAAACAAAATGCCGCTGAATGGACAATGGAAATTTGATGACATGTGATTTTCTGCAAAACCACTGGACACTAGACTGTAATCTTTTGAGTTCTACATGAAATTCCTTCTAGAATTTTGAATACAAGGTTCGAAATTGTCTTCACTTTTTTTTCAAACTGACATTTTGTTGCAGTCTGAGGATTTTTGTCACTGTAAACCTTATTCATTTTCTTAGGTACCTGTATGAAAATAACAGATGAATCATTTGTAGGAAAGATGGGTCACGACTCGTTTTATTAAGACCACGGTATTAGCTCAATATTTTCGTACGGGTCAAAGAGTAGACTCGACAATGAGAATATTGTGCACGACCGATGGCTCCCTAGTTACGGCTTCCAGCTCGTACGACTCTTGAGACCTGTACGTCGCACAGTGGGCTGAAAATCGCCTTTCATAGACATAGAGACTTGAATTTTCAAGGGTATTTTTTTTGGCTAGAAATGGATTCTGCTGATCATTACTATGCTATAAAATTTCGTATGAAGCAATTGCGGGTACAAATATCAGTTAGCGTGTACAGTTATCATTTTTTTAAGAAAAAAATTTATGGCACTGACATTATAAATGAGGTTATCTCTGGAATCATAAAGTTGGCCATTATATCCTTACACACAGATATACTACAATTTATTTGAATTTTTTGACATACTTCGTATTACGAAGTATGTCAAAAATGTATGTTACCACAATACGAAGTATGTCAAAAAAATACAAATAAATAGTAGTATATCTGTGTGTAAGGATATAATGGTCAACCTTATGATTCCAGAGATAGCCTCATTTTTAATGTCAGTGCCATACAATTTAAAAAAAAAAAAAAATGACTCCTTCATTTGTACACGCAATTGCTTCATACCTACTAAATTTTAAAGCATAGTAATGATCAGCAGAATCCATTTCTAGCCAAAAAAATACCCTTGAAAATTCAAGTCTATGAAAGGCGATTTTCAGCCCACTGTGCGCCGCCTGGTACAAAAAGAGCTAAATCACTTGTGCGGCTCATTCGTGAACGACTCATCGCTAATTTTTAGTATTGCTTGAATTAGCAGACTACAAAGCGAAGCTTAGGGTTATTTTTGAGTGCTGGCCCTTAAGTAAGAAGAACCTTTTTTTGACTTGTTAATAGCATTGCAGATATTTTTGTGGCTGATTTAAAAGCCTTGTCAATCCCTTGATAAGCCATTTTTTTATTATTATCACTTGTTTCCGGTTTTTAACATTATTTTAGTTTTATAACTTCAGATAAGAAAGGGATTCAGGTACTCAAAACATTCACTATCCCAAAAGCATTAAGACTTACATTATTTCAATTGAAAGTATTAACTTTCTTTTTAGTGTTTACAGAAGTATTTCTTGGTATTTTGTGACTAATTCTGACAAGTGTATTTCATAACATCGATTATTATTATTTTTTTGCAACATGGGCAGAATTCTGTCCACATGAGATTTGAAAACTTTGCAACCTACTTTGCGTGGTAGTTTACAAAGGCTGTAGAATGTAAGATACTGTCAGTACATTGCTAGAAATGTCTTCAGTTCTGTTCATGAGTTACACCTGAATAATCACTGACTTTCCCACTTACCTCAGACCCATATTCGATTACTTATTAAAATTATTTTCATTTTTTTACATTTACTTCACACACGAGGCTCTGAGGAAAATAATCTCCCTCAGGGCATATTTCATCTCTGGGAATGTTGTAGGAGGGAGGAAACATATTGGTCGGCAAATCATTCCACAGCTGAGCTGCTGAGCTCAAGAACGAGTCGTAAAAGCGACCCGTTCTCATGTGACAAATATGTTGGAAGTAGTGAACATATATGTTGGGCGCGCGTTTGGTGTGTTCCCCAAATTTAAATTCTTCAAAAATTAGGTGTGTTGGATAATCTCTTGGTTTTTTTCAATATTATTTTTATAATTAGACGTTGTACAATTTTAACAGGGAGTAGATTTGATATTACAATGCGAGTTGCCTGTATACTGTCAGATTCGTTTATTGACAAATCACAGAAAGGGAAGCAGGCTGGTCTATTAATGTGAATGTCTATACTTCCCAAATTAAATGAACCCACTTTTATTTGGGAGATTATAAATTCAAAGCGAGTAATAAGTAGGTACCTATACTACACCCATCAAGCAAATAATAAATCTGACCTTCCACACAACAAAGCGTACTTAAAACGAGACATTATAACTACACATCTCTCTATACTAAGTAAGCAATGCTGACACAAAACATTATTCAAAATATTAGTATTAACTCTTTAGTCAAGGTTAAAATACTTTCATAATATTACTGCCAAGAGAATTCAGGTATAGAAAAACAACTGTTAGGAATCAATAAATTTATATTTTTACCTGTCGATACCAGTTGCTCAGTAACCTTTGATACGTAGGAAGGTTTCCAGGTATCAGGTACTTAAGAGGAATACACAATCTTAAAATGTGCATATTCTTAATATCTCTTATATCACCACGAATATAGGTAGTAAACAAGAAAAATCTGCTAGCAAACAGACTTTAAACACAATAAAAGATATAAATTTGTTTTAGACCACTTTAATTTTAATTACACTCTACCGGTTTCGGAGGAAGGAAGGGTGCTTCCGTCTAATACAAATTTATATCTTTTATTATAAATTATGACGAGCCACAAAGTAAATGCTTATTACAAATGTGTAGATTTTGTTTATTTTATGAATAAAATTGTAAGAAAGAAACAAAAATAATCAAGAGAAACTATCACAGATAATATTAGCCTTAAGAGATATCATCTCCATCCTTTATTATAGTCATTTCAGGTAACGTTTCGCAACCATTTCTGGAATCCAATCATTGTTCCTTACTTCTCAGTTATGTGTGATTTGGTGTTATGTTCTATGTTATTCTTATCGACACTGCACACCTCGATCAACCTAACCTAACCTAACCTAACCTAACCTAACCTAATCAAACCAAATGTAATCTAACATAGTAACCTAACCCGTCTGAACAACTAGAATCCTAACCCAACATAACCTAACTGAACCTAACATAAATTTCTAGCATAAGGCGATGCACTAACCTAATCTAACAAAGTAACCTAACCCGTCTGAACGAACAGAATACTAACATAACTTACAAGCCAAAAATGTGTATATTTTTGGTAAACCTTATATTGTAGGTAACAGGCATTAAAATCGCTTGACAAACCGAGTCTATAAACGTTAGATTTCAATCACAAAACTGGTTTTGTAAATAATTTTATAAGCAAGCAAAAAAGTTAATCGAGTGAAACTCTCAAAGATAATCTTAGCTATAATACAGTATTTTTTTCAAGTTGTTTCCTTTACGCGTTCATACATTTCTAATAAAAAAGTACATTTTTTTAGATGTTTACGCATATATTTATTATAAAGTAATTAACAACTTTATTTTAATTCTACTCATGTGAAACGATAGCAAAGGCTTCAATTTATTCGATGCATATTTATTGGAATTTATAAAGTACGCCAATTCGTAGTAAAAATTAGTCGAAAATAGTTATTTAACATTAAGCTTCGCCTTAAATAGCATTTGACCGTTACGGTTGAATGTTAATATTTTTTGGTCAGGCATACCTACGCTTTAATTATACCTTTGACTTTTAATGTTTTAGATGGGTCCGTAATTAAAATAATTAGTTTTAGGAAAAATATGATGGCTTTCTTTAACGGGATTTCTCTTTAAGTTTTATGATTGTTACTTAGTGTAGGTAGTATTAGTATAGTAAAAATTTGGTTGTTTGTCTTAATCTCGACAAACAACACATTGTAATAAGCACAGAAAAATATTAGCGTAATTTTTGTTTGCATAGGTTAAGATTGAGAAATGAGAAATTCTAGTGAAAAATATGAAGACTTTTAAAATATGTTAATCCACGCAATATTAAATAGATCTTTAAAACACAAAAAATATTGGAATCTTCCGATTATAGTGTGACCTCATAGATAACCCTCCGGCATGCCATAGCGGACGTGAATGTTAACTAAATGACGTCATCTGAGGCAAAACCCATTGGCGCTACATAAAAAAGTACCTGCCTACGAGGGTGGTCTGAAAAGTTTCCGACCTCAACGCAAAGATGGCGGTACTCGTCAATAAAAGCTAGTGAATGTAGCTCTGCATCTTTTGAGAATTACTCACCAAATTTTCGACCATTTTGGACGCGCGGTTTTTAGTTGACAGTCGTTTGAGTGAGTCGATGTGTGTGTTTTTGTGAAAATGGAAAAAATTGAGTATCGAACTGTTAATAAATTTTTATTTTTGAAAGGCAATACGCCTACGCAAATCAAAGATGATTTGAACTCTGTGTATGGGGACTCTGCACCATCATTTACCACATGATATGTACTGAAAAATCTGCAAATCCTGCTCTCTCGTGATTGTCTATACCTAAGTATTGGAGTGGCTGCGAAGAAAATGTTTCATTTAATAAATTTTACTATTTTTAAATGGAGAATTGCTTTAATTTTTCAAGGGAACTGGAAACGCGTAATGTTCGCATCCGTTGTAGGATATCGACCGCGAGACTGTCAATGGTAGATCACGCACCTAACCCATTCGTCAGTTGACAGGTTTATCGTATAATTTATAGTTAATTATTGCGACGTCACTAGGGTTTTCCAGACATTGATAAAGCGATCAATTAGATTGTGCATGCCCTATAAGGAAAGACATAAAGTGTATACGGCCATTCTATTTCTCAAGGCAGACATAGAATAATGCAATGAAGAAAATAGTACCTATATACAAAGCATTGATATTTGAAATCGAAGATACTAAAATACTTTAATATTTAAATTTGTGTGCGGTTTATCTAAGGATAAGGGCAGGTGGATGAGTTTGTGTATTTGAGAACTGACAAGTAGGTACACTACGTAATATACGCAGTTTTTTTTTTGAACAGTGAATCCTTTGAGCAATTGAATGAGTTTGTGCATTTAGGAAGTATAATATACAATATACCTATGTAGTTTTGAACAGTGAATCCTTGGAGCAGGTGGATGAGTTTGTTTATTTAAGAAATATGTTCGCAAAAGATGGAAAAGCCATTGACAGCAGGGTTAATAAATACAGGGTTCATAAATAAGAGGTGTTATTTTGATATTCAATCGTAAAACATCAATGGTTTCGTTGCTTGTGTGGCACGTAGCGCAGTCTTGTTGGAAGTAAACGTTGTCCAGATCAATACCATCCAATTCCGGCCATAAAAAATCATTAATCAGCTCTCGATAGCGCAATCTATTCACCGTAACTGTTGCTCCAGCCTCATTTTCGAAAAAGTAAGGTCCAATGACTCCGCCGGACCATAAACGGCACCAAACAGTCACACGTTGAAGATAGAGAGGCTTTTCAACAATAACTCTTGGGTTTTTCGAGCCCTAGATGCGACAATTTTGCTTGTTGACGAAGCCAAATGGGCCTCATCACTCAAAATGATTTGCATTTGATTCACTCAAGTGAATTTTAATAATTTCAATGCGTTGTTGAAGCGTGTATCGTTTCATTTTTATGAATAACGTATTTTCTACTTGTCAAATGTCAAAAAATAACAGCTTCAAAAGTAACGTCTACTGAAATAACGGGCTGTTCAAAATAACACCTCTTATTGGAAAAACCCTGTTTATCAATAGTATCCCCGAAACTTGTTGACCGGATCACGTATCCTATTGGTTAGTGAGTGTGTCTGATAGTTTGTTAAAATTTTATATTTTGCCTTGTATTCCTAAACAACACATGGAATTCAATAGTGGCAACGATGGCAGGACTGTCAATTATGTTGTCAATGACACTGTGGAACGCAACCAGGTCTGACATAATTTTCATGTAAGACCGCGTTATTAGATGCAATTGATTCATCTAACTGACATAATTAATGTATTCAATTGTAATTTTCAGCTTAAAATTTACATACCTAAGAAATTTGTGCTGAACGCTTTCTATATTGTTAGAGTGAACTTTATACAAAGGGGACCAAATAGGTGAATTATATTCCAATGGGTTTCGAGGACTTAGAGGGTTCTCATACAATCAAAGCACTTAAAACCAGTTAAAGTTCTGCAAAAGAAGCCAAGCATCTTTAAAGCCTTATTAGTTATATATATTGTCAAATATACAACAGATATAAAAATAATAACTTTTTTGAGGAAGTAAAACTATTTTTCTCCGTCATTCTAGAATTCTATATGACTTTCAGCAAGTCATATAGAATGACAGTGATGTCATTGAATACGGATGCCCTTACCAGATTCATAATTGAAATTTAATACAAATGAAGAGTTGCGATAATGTTTGAATGCCAATGATAATGTCGGTCATATAAGGCTTGCTGACTTTGACGCGGCTTGATGACATTGAACCCTGATGCCATATTGGTCATCATAATAATTTTCAATAGACATTATACTAAAAGTTAAGCGAGTTTTGTACAAATAAAATAATATCTGACCTAACCTAACTTAATCTAACAGAGTAAACTAATCAATCTGAACCTAACATAACTACAGAATTATACCTAACCTAATTTTAAAATAATAAATAATGGCGCTAGTTATCGAAGTAATGATGTAAGAAATCACCAGAACTAACTAATAATATTATGATTTTTAATAAACTAGTGGAGCCCGCAATTCTTCGCCATTGCTTATATCTTTATCGGACATTTCCGAGTACTTCCACCATCATTACTGTACACCACAATGTTACTGTAAAAAAAACTACATTACATTGAATTCAAATTTACTAAGTAAACGTCATCTTTTAAAAAACAACACAAGGATATATCCCGATGCTACAATTTTTCAACAAAAACATCTAAAAAATCTAAGAGAAGAACTGGAAAAACGAAAGTCAAATGGCGAAAATGATATTACTATAAAATATGTAAACGAAAACCCTAAAATAGTGCAAACACCGCCAAAAAACGATGCAAACTCAAGATATACTACCAGAACGCGCGGGGACTACGCACCAAATTAAATGAACTACGTTCTACAATATCGCTACACCATTACGACGTATATGTGCTGACAGAAACTTGGCTCGACTCGGAAATAAAATCAACAGAACTCGGACTTATCAACTACAATTTTTTTCGCTGCGATAGAAACTCTAAATCCAGTTCCAAAACAAGGGGAGGCGGAGTACTAATTACAATAAAGAAGAAATTGGTGTCAAGAAAACTCAAAACAAAACTCAAAACAAATCGAGTGCGTATCTCATTCCGGTGCAGAGACATTGCGTTAAGGCGATGCACTACGTCGTGTAATATTTTAAATTGAGCCGCTATCAATAACAACCTTTAGGTAGATGGCAATAAGGCTTGAATTCCCCCTTCACAACATCCACCTGTTTTTATTTAGGCAAGAAAAAAACATGGCCAAAAACTGCCTTTTATTTTATTTTGTGGATGTTCAGGCATAAATATTTAAATGTTTTCCGATCATTTTATAAATAACTTAATTTGCCACATTATACAATAAAATCATAACCGAAAATGGGTTCGTAAGTAGAAAATTTTTAACTTTAAAGAAGTTTTCATAGGCCTTAAAAATTATTTTTTTCTGGGCTTATAAAAGGACTTATGAAAAAATCCCTCGATTATTATTATCCCGATTATTATCCCGAGATGTATTATACTCGCGGTATTTATTTAAAGCATCTGAAACATTTCTAGGCGACCAAATTTTCAAACCAAAAACACATGATTTTGCATTACTACGTAGTGCATCGCCATAACCTGAGCTCTTAAATTCTGCTAGTTTGCATAGCTTAATTACAATTTAACAATAATTTGGACAACCGAAAGGGTTTTCTTGCAAAATTAATGTTGTGCACAAACATTCAGATGTTTTATAATAAATACCACCCCATCTTATTTAATTGCACATTTTTTTAATCACGATGAAATACTATTATTTATTTATGTATGGATCTACTGTTCTTTATAAATATTTTTTCATTATTATAGACATGCAATTATATAACTAGTTGCGTAGGACAACTGCATTTATGCGCTTGTTACTTTAGCGCTACGTAATGCCAGTATTTTCTAGAATAAAACAAATTTAGACAAAGCAGGTAAACTGTCACAGTTTTGCACCTGTGGTACATTAATCACACCGAATGAATCAAGGAATGACCCAACATTTTATTTTGCAACACAGCTGTGTCAGACACAGAAAAAATCGGCAATATAATTTCATTCAACAGACCCAGGAATAATCATATATCTATTTGAAACTAATGGAGTGATTCGGATTGTACAAATTATGACAAATCAAATGTTTTTTTGTACTCAATGATATTTTTCTTGAAAGATTGTTTGGTGACAATTATTATTTATAATGCCTTATTTCTTATTAAAAAAATATGTAATCATCAAATGTTTTTTGTAATGGCAAAATAAATAAAATTTACATAACAACCTACAGCAAACTTATCTGCATTCCCTTGGGTATACGGGGAAAATTGTTGATGCCAAAATGTTACTTATTTATTGTGAATCTCTTCAAATTATTCGTTATCCGGTTAAAAACGCTATTGCAGGCCCTTAACAAATGAATTGATAGGTTTGCTAATAAAATTTTAGTAAAATATGAACTTATTATCACGATTTTGGCATAGGTACATGTTCATTTAAATTATAATAGTTACGCATTTCTTCGTTGTATATTATCAAGGTAAATACAGGTGCATAAACCGTGTTCCGATATTTTAGGTATTTTCTAAAAGTTTATCAAGAAACGTCCTGCATTCCTGTTTTTAACCAGATTACCAAAATGCTTAAGATAAATTATTAAAATTCATTTTTCTCCGTGTAGGTTGGTCACTTAAGACACGGTTTCACTCAAGGTTTTATTTTTAAAAGTTAATTTTAAAGTTTTGTGAAAATTCCATTCAAGTTCTGTTTTATATCACTACGGGCCAGTTGCTTCACAAAACTGAAATAGTAAGAGAACTTTAATAAAACTTTCAGAGAACTTGAAAATTAACTTCGAAATTTGATGAATTTTTTCAACCTATCATTAGTTTTTTATTCGCTACAAATCAACAAATTGATGGAAATAATATATTTGATGAAAATGGACTAGTGAAAACACAATTTTCCGGATTGATTTTGAATTATATGTAAATCTATCAAGTCACTCGAGCCACGTAGTGCTATATCTGTCAACAAATGACATAAACGCCACGCCATCTATGAACATGTAGATTATAACGAACGCCGCATTTAACCTTAAATATCTTTCACGTTGAACTTGAGAAGTATTCGTTTTTCAGCATTCGCAATCGAAGAAAATGGCGCATCAAAACAATATAGAAACATAATGCCAGGTTAAACCATTGCTTTGCCACATAATAAACAGCCACAAAAACATCAGCCCAACACCTCCAGAATTGAACCCAGACATAGTGTTACGGTACACGGTAGAAGTGACTATTTCAGCGACCACTGATTACCAGTTTCACTTTTAAACTAAACCACAAACCCCGAGTCCACCTGACAAGTGGCCAGTTAACAATCCTAAAGTTATACCAGTTAAACGTAACACATATATAACCACTTGGGAATAAAACTGACCACAAGAATCTGGTATTCAAACAGCCACATTAGTGAAAGGTAAGCACTACAAATTATTACCAATGTACGGATTAGTAGGTACCTACAACAAATATGATTTATTAGCACAGAGCGATGAAATATCACGAAAGAAAAACGGTTTCCTGGTTACGAGATTTTTAACATCTGCTATCACTGAGTAATAAATGTTTAATAATAAAATAACCAAATGGAAATACCCGGTCTTATTTCTGTGCTCCGGGTATTTTGTTCTTGTCGGCAGGTTCACGTTTTGACGTTATCTTATTATCTACTAAAATAAAGTCGCTCTCTGCGTCTGCCTGTTTGTGCACTTAGTTCTTCTAAATTACGCAACAGATTTTGATATGGATTTCACCATCATTTAGAGAATTTCTCCCGAAATGTTTAAATATAAAATGCATGTACATTCTATTTATAGAAAATATAGAAATGTCGAAGTTTTGTAATTGGTAACGCTGGCTAAACCTTATGAGACACATCAAAATAATGTACTACGGAATTGTATATCTAAAACAGGCATACAAAAAAGTATTTTGTGGTCTATTTCCTAAGGATAACCCCCAGCAATGCCAGGTAAGAGTCAGCAAGTTTTGTACAATAGCGCCACTGCGGAAATTAACACTAATTACCCTTTGACGTTTATGTGCTCCTGATATTTTGTTCTTGTCGGCTGTTTGACGTTTATTTTGTATGTTATTTATAATTGCGAGGTTAGCGCCACGACGGAAAATAACACAAATTTCCAATATATCTGAACACATGTTCATGCACCTTCATTTGTCTTTATAACATACAGATGTCCAAGTACACCAAGTTCGGGAGATGATTCTATATAATATGTAATATGATTCCCATACAAAATTATTTTTCATAGAAGATATTTATTTTCCCTTTCAAACATTTCAACTTTTTTAGCTAAAAACTACGTTAAAACATTGGAATTTTGACATTTATGAATTTATGCGAAAATATTACAATTTTTATGAACACAAGCTTCAATATCGTGATAATAAATTCGTGTTTAATTAAAAGTTTATCAGGAAACCTATCAATTAATTCGTTAAAGGCCTGCAATCCCGTTTTTAAAAGGATTTCTAATAATCATTTCTCAGTGTATCCTTGTATTTTGTTTATGTTTATAAAATCTTTTAATAATATCCTTGCACCACAAGTGGTTATTGAACAAGACATACAACACGAGTGAATTTGTATTGATGTCGTTTTAATTAAGGGTTATATAGAAGTTACATCGAGTCGTTGGCCACTTGATTATAAATGCAAATGGGCATGTTTACAGCCTGATGCAATAGTTATCTAAATATACTCGGTATGGTGGTAAAACTGGTAACAAGAAGTGCGACAGATCAACCAGCTGCTAACTTTACAGTATGCAGGAGAAAGTGGAAGCTGTATTGAGATAAAATTGTATTAAATTTGTGAAACACTCGCTACGCTCAAAGTTTGAATATTGTGATCACTGCTAAATGAAAATCGTTGCTCAATGAAAGCTACAACTGGAACGATTTTTGGCATATTATCCCAAGTTTGCACAACGTTTTGAGCGTTGGCTTGCCATAATGTGCCAAATGTGTAGAACCTAAAATAATAAGGTAAATGTAAATATTTGACACCAATCGTTCGAGTAGATTGAAAAAGTATTATATTTCTATGTTGGAAACTGACAATTCGTGGTGGAATTTTATTATAATGATATATTGAAACAATTAAAAACACTATCCACTTATTTTATTTTTTTACCGTTACCAGTGTCACATTTTTAGCCATCTTTAGACTGGTACAATTATTCCTTAAATTATAGTATATATATGCAGTCGTACCAACATAACCTTTGAGGGGGGGTAAGGATTAAAAGGGGTGGTATAAAATGATTTCATTACAATCATAAGGATTTTCTCATCTCCTTGCTATGTGGTGTGTTACAGCTGATTTTTCAATTATTTGGTTACTACCAACAGGCATAATTATCTCGTTTTTACAGATAAATTTAGTAGTAAATTAATTTATTTAATGAATACCTTAATTAAATGGTTTTCACTCAAAAACAGTTTATAACTTTAAGCTCAAATAATGTAGTAGTTATCTCTAAATCACTCTATTTCATTATTTTGATAACAAGGAATTCCATCCGTTTTTTATCAATAATAACCTTATAATAAATACCAGTTTATTTATTAGTCACCAGTCTCAAAAAGCCTACGTTTTTTAGAGTCGAGACGTTTTTTATTCTTAAGATTACCCACTTTTAACATTGAAGAACACTAGGCAAAATCTAAGCTCCTCGTCACTAATGTTATTGTATTGAACCAAAGTGCAAAAATATATCAATGACATCACCAGAAATCAAAAACACAACATTTTCATCGGTTCGGATGTGGACTGTAGACCATAGATATTTATTTATTTTTATTTATTTATTCTTAAATATATTTGTATCACAATGGTATAGTATATTGTCCTCCACGCTAGGAGTTCACCTGTGTTGTGGCACCTGTGCATTATAATACACCCACAGTAACAACACGACAAAATACAATATTCTACAGCAGCACACATAAGCGTAACTACATTGCCCACTCTCCGATACAACGACTTCACACCATGGGAAATCATTACTTGGGTGATGTTGACATATTCAATACCAACTTGGCAAGTTTTGTGGATCATTTAAAACATTTATTTCAACAACACTCCTAAACACATCATGTAAACCTACAAATAGCTGTAATTTTCTGTTTTTGTTTCTTGTGTTTGTATGACTTGTTGCATAGCTTTTATCAAATGTAATTTTATTCTTATTTTTTATGTTTCAAAGTATCTGTCAAATTAAAATTATACTACCAACCATGTAAAAGCCCTCTGGGCGTTAAATAAATAAATAAATAAAATAAATAATGACTGCTTGTGATGTCAGAATTCAGTCGTACCAACAAAAATGTGTGTTTTATTCGTTTTTAAATAACGATTTATAAATTCGAGGTATAATAATATATAATAAAACTTATATATTCCGAATCAGCGTTTATTTATCTGTATGAATTACCACAATGTATTTCACTGGAGTTCCTTATTATATACCTAACAAAGCTGTCGGCGAAATGGACTTTAAAAATTGGCAATAGTTAGAGATATCATATTGCAAAACCACAATGACATTGTTCCAAAATAATTATGACAGCGTAATGCCTATTGCAAGGTTGGTATCAAAGACCGAATCCAGTATTTCATTGAATTTAGCATTGGCAAAACGATAAACAAACATTGAGAAAGAGAGACGTAATTAAATTCGTCAATATTTTTCGTCGTCAGTAGTTCATCATTTACAATATCACGGGATGTTATAATAATTGAACAATTTGTGAGGCTGAAAGTATTTATTAAAACAATGCATCAGGATCATTGCCTTTCAAATACAAACATTCTTAATTTTCGATGGGATCAGAAATTTACCTTTCGAATGAACACCGTTAATAAATTTGAAAGAATAACGAAAATAAAGTATTATTAATTTACAAAATAATTTAAGTACTTTCTTTATCGCTTGTCTGAATCGTTCCCACAATCAGTTCCAATTGTGAAAAATTGTAAAGATTTAACCGGAATTACAAACAGATACAGAGACCCACCATCAAAATTATTATTTGTAATTCTATATGAGGTAAGTTAAGTAGAGTAACATGTTAAAGAACCAAAGAAATGCAATCATGCCTTTTATTTTGAGTTCATTGTACTGGAGTTACAGACAGAGGCACAATCAAAATTAGTATTATTTCTAAATGTCTTTGTGGATTAAGGTTCCATAAATTACAAATAGGCACAAATCGATCTAACTGTAAAGACGGGTTGTTAATTTTCAAGTTCTGCAAATGATATTTTCAAGTTGTGTTGTTATTTCAGTTTTGTCAAACAACTAGCCTGTATGATATAATAACAGAACTTGAATAGGATTTTCACGAAACTCGAAAATTAACGTAAAAATTTGATGAATTGTTCGAATTCTGTGAAACAATCCATTCTTAAGGCGATGCACTACGTCGTGTAATATCTTAAATTTAGCCGCTATCAATAATAACCCTTACGTAGATGGCGACAAGGTTTAAATTCCCGTTTAACACCATCCGCCTGTTTTGATTTATGCAAGAAAAAAACATGGCCAAAAAGTGCCTTTTATTTTATTTTGTGGATGTTCAGGCATAAATATTTAAATTCTTTTCAATCATTTTATAAATAACTTAATTTGCCACATTATACAATAAAATCATATTCGAAAATGGGTTTGTAAGTAGGAGATTTTGAACTTTAAAGCAGTTTTCATTGGCCTTTACATAATTTTTTTCTTGGCTTATAAAAAGATTTATCTAAAAAATACTCGATTATTTTAAAGACAAAGATGTATTCTACTCGCAGTATTTAATTAAATCATCTGAAACATTTCTATGCGACCAAATTTTCAAACCAAAAACACATGATTTTGCATTACTACGTATGGCATCGCCTTAAGTTTCGTGTTACCTGAAGCATAATTATGACGAAGTTATGTAATAAATTTTTTTATTTACGATGTTTTCAAGTTATTGCGTCTGAACAGAGAAAACACGATGGAAATAACCCTGTACACATAAATCATTTCGAAGATTAAACTTCCTGGAAACATAAATTTACTCTTGACCAAGAAAATAAACGAAAGGGAAAACCATTTTTAAAAAGCGCAAACAAGAATACAAAATAATACTAAACGGTTTTCAGAGTACGTGACAAAATGACGTAAGATCTAATTAAATTAGCTGAGATGTACCCTTCGTTGCTGGGGGTTAACCTTAAGAGATAGACATATGCCATTCTTAACTTTTCTGTAGGCTTTTTAAAGATATACAATTCCGTAGTATATTATTTTGATGTATCTCATAAGGTTTAGCCAGCGTTATTTTTTTTTTTTTAAGTGACACCTCACAAGAGCGTCCCTGCCTGTGCAGTGTACAGACAGGGGAACTGTGTCACCACCCGGTTGGGCGGCGTTGTGAGGCGGAATAAGGTAGGGGCTGTAGGAAGGAATTTGTTAATGCGGGCCTTGAAGAGGCTCGGATTATAGGAGGGAGGAAAAACAGATGCCGGTAGCTCGTTCCACATACGAGCCGACTTACACAAAAACGAGTCGTAACGGCACGTTCTCATGAAGCCAACGTCAACCGTGAACGGGTGTTCAATTCGTGTCCGTCGATTTTCGCGCACGTGCACCGGTGCATCAGGAATCAATGCTGCTAGCTCATTGGAGCAGGCTCCATTGAAATACATGTAGAACAGACACAGCATGCCTACATTGCGTTTATGCATTAGAGAAGGCAATCGGTCTGTTAACAACGGATTGTCAATCAGACGGATCGTTCTCCTTTGCACAGATTCAAGCAGGTTTATTAAGTATTTTGGGGCACCAGCCCAAAGGTGGCTCCCAAATTCAATAGTTGGGCGGACTTGAGACTTGTACAGGGTCAGCAGCTGATCACTGTTGAAGAATCTCCTAGCCCTGTACAAGACGCCCAACTTCTTGGAGGCCTGATTTACTCGGGCTTCTATGGATCCCCGATACTTGAAAAATTAGCAATGTAGTGCACGAAAATATATTTTTACGACTTGATTATAAAATATCGACTTTTCTCTGCTTTCTATAAATATAATATGCATTCATTATATGTATATATACCTAAACCTTCTGGAAGAAATTTTCTAAATGATAGTGAAAACCAAAGATATTAGAAGAACGAGATGTGCTATGCGCAGTTCGTACTGAGTGGAATTGTTTTGCCGAGTGTCGCCGGTTTTGTTCACCAATACTACTGTACACCTTCGCTTGCGCTAAGGTATCCGCACTAATACATGGAACAGATTTCTGTGCGTACACGTCCCGATACCGTTCAAAGTACCCTAATTAGGTAGTACTCCGGCTACGGTCCGGCGGCCAACATAGCATATCTCGTTCTTCTAATATCTTTGGTGAAAACCCTATCAAAATCAGTAACGTAGTTTTTAAGAACTAAGCGCACAAACAGACAGACACAGATAGCGACTTTATTTTATACTATTTAGAGATAACATAGGTCCGGTATATCAGTTGATTTTAAGCTCGGCTTTGATGTATGGCAGCGAATCAAGTACAGTAAATAACTAACCATCAGAGGCAGAGAAGACAGACCGCCAAAGACATCGGTCTTAGCACACACTCCTTGCCTCATTCACATTCATACATCGTCTCAAACATACTCTTATTTTATTCTGATTCTTGACATGGCCCGACTAAAGTATTTGGTTCACTTGATCGTGCCGTGTCTTCTTTGAGCGTCCCCGACTTCTTTTAGCTTCCACATTCGAGTCATATAGAAATAATTTCTCAATTGAGTTGGGCAGTTTTCGTTAAAAAATTCTAATTTTTTCGCAATCAGCCTCGAAATATCTACATTTATAAATTATTGTAATGTGTTTGTATATTCAATAAAAAAATAAATAAAAATAAAAAAATAAAATATATTCTCCTAACAATTCGTTCACTCGCTCCACAGTCCTCAAGGAGAAAAATAAATAGGTCTGATTTATTGTAATCCTATTAAAAATTTAGAATATATCGGAACACGTGTTCATGCAGGTGTGCTTTTCCTGATAAATATAATGACGAAATGTCAAAATATTAGAATTAGAAGATTATTTATTAGTAAATCTGTCAATTCATTTCAATTTCAACAAGGGGAAAACGAATAATTTTAGCAGATTTTTAATAAAATATTGCTAAGTTTTCTCCATGCAAACCATCTAAGAGTCCCTTTCTTAATCTTGCTCACTACGCTTACATCAATCTTGCATTATTTGCGAATCTCCTTTTTTTTCAATTCTTGTAAATGTACCGATGGCTTAACGGAAAGTTTTTTTGCCATAATGCTTATGAATCATCCCTTTTCATGAATATGATTATTTTACCTGGTGCAATTCCACGAAAGCAAAATTCTCCTATTTCATATTAGGTTGGTCTAGGCCGACTGGTTTTGTAACGAGAACAACAACAAGCAGGAAAACCTGCCCATAATCTAACATTCACAGCAAAAGGTTTAGTTTCAATTCCTATCTTAGTTTATAGCAAAGTACATATAAATTTTACTTTTCTACTAATCGGTTATAATTACATAACTGCAAAGGTAAGTACGTTCTTACTTAAAATTGCCTTAGGGAAAAAAACTTGATTGGTTGACTAATTTTGAACAGGTCAGATTTATTATGAATTTTTCACAATGTTTACGCAAGTGTTTCTCACTAAACACTTTCATACTATTTTTCCTTGGTCAAACAAAGTCACTATCCGGGTCTGCCTGTTTGTGCGCTTAGTTCTTCTAAACTACGCAACGGATTTTGATAGGATTTCCACTAACATTTAAAAAATTTCTTGTGGAAAGTTTGTATGTAAAATACATGCTTCTTGTATTTATAGAATGTCGAGAAAAGTCGTTTGTAATCAAGTCGTAAAAAAATATTTTCGGGCGCTTATATTGCCACCTTTGGAATATGTACTGTGGAATTGTATATCTTAAAAAGCCATACAGAAAAGTCCGCAATGGTTCACCATATATATTATGTCTTTTTTCTTAGGATAACCCCCAGCAAGGCCGGGTATTTGATACGTGTTGTAGGCAACGGAACTTAAAATACCTCTAAATTATAGAATTTACGTTTTTCAACAAATTATAATGAGCACAATAACATCGGTCACCAATTCTACTGCAAATCGCAAGTGGGACCCCACATTAATTTTAACCTACACATAAAACGCACAACTTTCATAAATTCCGTACACGGAGAAAACTTACTTAAAATAGTCATAATTTATTAAAAATCTGCTCAAATTATTTGTATTCTTGTTAAAAACGGGACTGCAGGCCTTCAACAAATGAATTTTCAGATTTCCTAACAAAAAACTGTCGATAAAACACGAATATGTTATTAGGATGTCGGAACACTTGTTCTTAAAAATTCTAATATTTATTTATTTATTGAATATCAACGGTATAAATATACAATACACCATAATTCATGACACAGAATAACAATTAAGGCGATGCCATACGTATTAATGCTAAATCACATTGTGTTTTTGATTTGAAAATTTGGTCGCCTAAAAATGTTTCAGATGCTTTAATTAAATACTGCGAGTAGAATACATCTTGGCCTTTGAAATAATTGAGTATTTTTTAGATAACTCTTTTTATAAGCCCAGAAAAAAATAATGTATAAGGCCTATGAAAACTGCTTTAAAGTTCAAAATCTCCTACTTACGAACCCATTTTCGTTTATGATTTTATTGTATAATGTGGCAAATTAAGTTATTCATAAAATGATCGGAAATTTTTTTTATTATTTATGCCTGAACATCCACAAAATAAAATAAAAGGCATTTTTGGCCATGTTTTTTTCTTGCATAAATTAAAACAGGCGGATGGTGTGAGAAAAGAGGAATTTGAACCTTATCACCATCTACGTAATGGTTATTATTGATAGCGGCTCAATTTAAAATATTACACGACGTAGTGCATCGCCTTAACTGTGGCATTTGATCAAAAAATGACGACAGAATTTATAAAAAATTAACACTAGAAGGAGATACAAGTACATACAAAATATTATCAACAAGTAGGAGTAGACTTACGTTATATTAGTTATGATTTAGAAGATATAATAGTATAGTCTTCTTGTGCCTAGCTTCTGTGCAGTTAAACAGATCCGCCACATCTGCGTACCTATTACTAATTTCATGTAATCTAGGTACAAGCGAGTGTTTGAAATGATCAGTCCTGGTATTGTTACAATTAAACAGGGTTTTAGAAAGAGTAGCTCTTCAAAACTTCAAAATACCCAACCAAACTAAATAATTATTTTTTTAATCAAAAGGTATTGCAAATATCTAGTATGGATAATTGCTGCTTTATTTATTTATGTATTATTAGAAAATATAAGCCATTAAAGAAATCAGTTGTTCACGTTAAGTTAAAGATTAAAAAATAATATTTCCCAACCAACCTACTATATAAATACAATTAAATATAAATTTAAAAAATAAAACACCGTGAAAAGGAGTTTTTTTGTGTCAGAATTTAAAATTATATACGACAACTTTGTGTTAGAGCGTAAAATCACTATTTTGAAAATTAAATTTAAACCTATCAAAATAGTTTTTTTTAATAATTCTTTTTTTTATTTTACACTTTATTATATTTTCATAATAAAAGAGGCAAAATTATGGTTTTAGAAATTAACATTGAATCACAATTAATTGCCAAACTTACCTCTAAAATAGTGAAAAATATATTTATGTCTTTTTGCCCATATTTTATAATTTGAAACACAAATAAATAATGTAGATCATATCCGTAATAGATTTTTGTTACACCCTATGATTAAAAAAATAATTATTCAGTTTGGTTGACCCTTTGATAAAAAAAATAATTATTCAGTTATGTTGACCCTTCGATTAAAAAAATTATTATTCGGTTTGGTTGACCCTTTGATTAAAAAAATAATTATTCAGTTTGGTTGACATTTTGATTAAAAAAATAATTATTCAGTTTGGTTGACCCTTTGATTTAAAAAAAATATATTCAGTTTGGTTGACCCTTTGATTAAAAAAATAATTATTCAGTTTGGTTGACCCTTTGATAAAAAAAAATAATTATTCAGTTATGTTGACCCTTCGATTAAAAAAATTATTATTCGGTTTGGTTGACCCTTTGATTAAAAAAATAATTATTCAGTTTGGTTGACCCTTTGATTAAAAAAATAATTGTTCAGTTTGGTTGACCCTTTGATTAAAAAAATAATTATTCAGTTTGGTTGACCCTTTGATTAAAAAAATAATTATTCAGTTTGGTTGGGTATTTTTTCCTCAAATCCAGATTTAAGTTTTGCATGAAAAAGGCCGCGCACCGTTCTCCTTAACAGCAAAACAATTGCGTGTATTGGCATGATACCTTCGTAATTATTGTAAATACATCAACAATATATTATGTTTTGTTGAAATTCAAAGGCCTTGTTAGAATTACAATGCGTTTTAGCTGTGTCAATCAAAATAAATCAGAAAAACGTTCATAATAGCGGCTCCTACTCAATTTAATTTTCAAGGCCGTTTGATTTAATTCGTGCGTAGGAAGAGGTGACAGTTATTATGTATAATTTTGTAACCTACAAAGATATAATTAGAATAATTTAAGACAATGGGTTGGTCTTAAAATAATTTCTGTAAGTACTGAATTAAAGGTATGATAATTTATAATTCAAAACGAGAGCAAATATAATTATTGTATGAAGTGTGGCTTCTCGTTGCAGGAGTTATTAAAATGTGCAATAATTTCAAAGAAAGTCATTTTATGTAGGTAAGTTTCAGAAGTAAAGTTATTATTTTAGTTTTATTTTGTTGTTCGGACAATTTCAGTAAATTTCTAAAAGTTGCATTTTTGATAGTCAAGAATTGTTTGCATTGATTAGTTTTCGGATTCCACTGTGTAATACTAGAAGTCGGAATTGATTTCAGTGGAGAAATTTTGGGAATAACTACCATACGTATTTCTCACTACCCAGAATACTTATGTGGGGAAATAATTATACCGAGTGGATATCTTCACATAACAAATACAAAAAATAGTTAATGACACAGTTTAGTTATGTATACTGTATAATTTTTACTATTCATACGTAAACGACTAAGGGCGATAATAAATTAATAAATCAATAAAGTAGTTTTATCGCTTTTTAAATTATGGCATGCTTCCAATCATAAATACGACAACCACAACCTAAATTATGGCATGCTTCCAATTAAATAATACAAACACAACCTAAAAATTGAAGCAGATAATTATGACATCTAAAGATGACGAATAAAATGAAAAACATGGCGTAGTAACGTTATCAAATATTGTATTAGAATATAGAACCTACATTTGATTTAAAATATATTTCGGTTATGGTGGCAGAACTGCATTTCAGATTTAACTAGGAATTTTCTAAGGTTAACAAGAAAGCGTATGCAATATATGCATACCTTTAGTGGGTAGATTTTATCAATACCAGAGGAACGGATCCCACGACGAGTGAATCACGCAAAGCAAAGAATTAAGGAATTTGACACTCACGTACGAAAGGTTGTACCTAACAGGATGTGAGCCAAGACTTCCTGTAACAACCATTACCTTAAACAGCTCAGAGGTGCTAATACACATCTACGTGGTGCTACCAGACATAATGATTAATTAATTTCTTTATTAATTTGGTTTTACGCCCAGCTGGGCTTTTACAATGTTTATACTAACAGGTTTTAATGAGCTATTGAAAATTATACAAAACATATCTTTATAGTACAGTAATGTAAAACTGATTAAACAATATTGAAAACAAAACATGGAATATAATATAAACTTAAACAACATTAGAACACAAATCATTTTAAGTACATTTCCTATGCTACAATAATGTATGGGATTCGGCAAAGTGCTGGTACAGATTACACTTCATTTTGTTAACAGTCAGTAAATATATCAATACTACCCCAAACTTGTTGCCCAGATCATGCTTCTTAATGGACAGTGAATGTGTCTGATAGTTGATTGTGTACGTGTTGCAGAAAAATGTTACATATGTATTATACGAACATTCATAAATCACAGTGTCATTTTCGGTCAGGCGTCGTCAGTCGGTTAATTTGTAGTTTTGATAAATAAAATCACAACGATTTTTAAAAATATTAACTTCACACTCACTATCGTTCGTCGTTTATCAAATTATTCGATTTTTCAACTAGATTCCGAACTACCCGAAGCCAGGGGGACTTTGCCAGATTAAAGAGAGTTAGAAAGTGAATGAGTTAAAGTTAAGTTGAAGTTAGTGAATGAGATGCGAAACAGGGTGCTTGGGAATACCTGGCAATTCATATTATTTCAAGGCATTTGAAGCAAAGATATTAGAAGAACGAGATATGCTATGTTGGCCGCCGGACCGTAGCCGGAGTACTACCTAATTAGGGTACTTTGAACGGTATCGGGACGTGTACGCACAGAAATCTGTTCTATGCATTAGTGCGGATACCTTAGCGTAAGCGAAAGTGTGCAGTAGTATTGGTGAACAAAACCGGCGACACTCGGCAAAACAATTCCACTCAGTACGAACTGCGCATAGCACATCTCGTTCTTCTAATATCTTTGATTTGAAGCAACGTTTGGATTTTGTGTGGTGGTCTTCACCAGGGCCATATTGAAAGTATACCCACACTAAAAGTGGATACAAATGCATTATAAATGTATTTCTCATATTTTCGTGTATAATATATTATTTGGATATTTATTTTTTAGCGAAGTCTTTAAATTTGTATTTGTAAATATATTTACCTGTTCAATTTCCAGTAAATCCTGTCAAGGTGGTAGCCGTGTAAGATAGTATATTTTTACTCCGCCAGAGTTCGCTTGAGCGTTACGAACTGTCGAATCGGAATAATTACAGCAAGTCCACTGTTCCGAGAGCTGGCAGTTTAGTAATTTTGCGTATCGCTTTCCTTGTTTTGTGACAACTATTTCGGCCTTCAAATCAAATTGTTACAAAAACGCATTTCCTTATTTTTGTCAGTCTTTAGGGATCACACTTAAATAATGCTGTCAGTGGCAGTACATGCGTACTCAATTTTAAGCTTATTAAAAAAAATAAATGCATACTTATCACTAAGTAAGCATTTAAGTGATTTACTAAATTGTATTTTCATTGAAAAGTAGTGTCAACAAAATAAGTCTTTGGCGCCTAAAATATGACCTCCAAAGTTAGGTAGGTACTCAGAACGAATGGGTACCTATTATAAATCAATATTATACTTAAGTATATTTGTGTGAGGACTGATTTATGTATATTTGATATCTGTATTTAGCTTGCATCAGTTAAACTTAGTGTAATACGTATATACATAAGTTCTCTAATCAATCTTACGTGAAATTAATTATCTATATTAAATCTGTTCATTTTTTATTTATATTAAGAAGATTGTGCAGCGTGCGGCGTGGTGTTGATTTTATACAAATCTATAGAATTATTGTGTGATTCATGAAATTTTACACACTTGACCTTCAAAACAAGAAGAATATTTTGTCTATGAGATTTCTTAAAACCAACCCATGCCTTTTTTCCAGCAGAATTATGATACTTGACATTTTTCACAGTTGGCATTCAAAATAAGAGTAACATTAGTGTTTACATTTGATTTCGAAAAGGCACGGGCAACACCGGGGACATCAGCTAGTTCCGAGCATGCATTCTCAGAGTGGTAGAGATTCTCTCAGTTTTATCCTGGTGAAAGAAGACCAATCATAATCAAAACGTTGCTTTGAAAGGCTTAATCCTGTTTGGTGACTTGATTCGAATAACACTTCCCAGTCTTTTAAGCTTCCCACTAAATAAAAAATGTATTTATTTATTAGTTTACAGATTATAAACACGAACGAAAAGAAAAATGTTTTCCTACTTGTGTATCCGTCTAAGGCCACATTGTGCGTAGTGTTGTTATGATATGAACATCAATTTTAGTACTTGTCATAATAACATAGACCCACAAAAGAGGCCCTGAAGAAAATCATTTCCCTACAGGCATATGTCATGGATGATATGTGGGAAGTCTTTATAAGGAAATAAAGTTTAAAATTTTATAAGAAAGCAAAAAAATTAATCAAGGGAAACTGTCACAGATAATCTTAACTATAATATTGTATTTTTTTAAGTTGTTTCCTTTATGCGTTCATAAATTTCTATTAAAAAAAATTTTTTTAGTAGTGTACATGTATATTTAAACGATAGGAAACCCTTTAATTTATCTAAAGCATGTTTTTTTTTAATGTATTCATAATGTAAATCAATTAATTATAAAGATTAATTGAAAATAGTGATTTAGCATTAAACTTCGACTTAAGTTTTAGTGTGTCAGTGTGTCTAGGATATCGGAGGCATGAATCTATTTCTCGAAAGAGTTCTGCTGGAGAGATCAAAAGGTCTCAACCAACCTCACACTGGGAATCACTAATAAGTCACAAAACATATCAAACCACTTGGGGTGACCTGTGGTAGAGGTATTGATTATCCAATAAATGGTTTTCGAATACCCGCCTTCCGAATAAATACCAATAATTATTGTGATAGCAAGAATATATTTCCTAAGTAGCAAAAAGAGAAAATTGTAGAAAATAATTTTCACAGTAAATATAGAAATAAGAATAAAGTTTACGTAAAAATAATTAAACTTTGTAGAATTCGGTTAGAAACAAGTCGCACTGTTTGTAAAAATGTGATCCGAGTATTCAAATATGCAATATAACCCATACCTCAAGGTAATAGTCGTTTGAAAGTAAAAACTTTTTTATGGAATTCTTGGTCCTTCATCTGCAGTGGTATGATTCAGAATGCAGAACCACGCAGAGGTGACGCATAAACTAGGCATTTCCTAGAGGGGAATAATCTCAAGCCTTTGTTCTCGGGATTTCCTTGAGGTCTGCGAAGTCTATTCTTGTTGGCTTTGGGTTTATAGCGATTCGTAACGATATAGCTGTTGAGGCTACGATTTAAATATTAAAAATATTTATCCTGGGTTCACAGAAAAGACTTGGAATGCGACAGTATCCATTTCAGTAAATGTATGAACACGTGTTCTGCCGTCCTCATAAAACGTTCGCTTTTGACTGATACTTTGTTAGGAACTCTGTCAGTTCATTGATTGAACGCTTGCAGTCCCGTTTTAACAAGAAAACGAATATTGTCATCAGATTTTTAATAAATTCACAGTATTTCATAGCAGTAAAGACGGGTTGTTTCGGAGAATTTGAACAATTTTGAAAGTTAATTTACAAGTTCTGCGAAAGAGTTTTTCAAGTTCTGTTATTATTTCAGTTCTGTTGAGCAACTAGCCTAAAATTATATAATAACAGAACTTTAACAGGACTTTCACAGAACCTGAAAATGAACGTTGAAATTTGATAAAAAAATTCGCAAAAAAGCTTCATATACTATGGTACTAAACTCTATAACAAAATCCCACTCTCATTAAAATTTCACAAATATATTTAAAATTTAAATCTCAAATAAAAAGCTGGATACACAATATGGGGAGATCAGAAATAGAAAATATTTAATACCAAATACAGACAGAAACTGAAGCCACTCAATTGCACTAAAAAACACCATGTCATATATTTATAATTATTTCGGAAAAAACACTAAATGATACATTAAAAATTACTACTAAATTTTAATCATATGTACTCAGCACGGAAGATCTCAGTAAGGATATCGTTATCTCTATTTGTTACAAAGTAGGAAGATAATAAAATATTTATTTCATATATTCATTGGATCGGCAGCTTACGTTGTAGCTCGACGACAGTCATCACGCTTCCATGCCATATTTCTCTTTGTTTCTATCATATGTGAATTCAAGACGTCTTTCACAACTATTGCCATAAAACACCATACCAATGACACAATGCTCGAGACAAGAGTCAACGAGTTGTTCCAACCTGTGTGCAAATCATGGTCCACATATTGGAAAAGGCATAGTCATGCAATACAATACACATTACTTAGCCTGCAGCATCTTACTAATAATTATTTTGACCTCAATTTACCTGCTTAGGCAGCAAGAATGTATTCGACATTTTATAGAAAGGTTTATAGGTAGATAATGGCTATAGGGCGTTCAACACGGTGCTTTTTTCGTCCCGTTTCCATATCGATGATTAGAGTTAAAATGTTTTATCTCCATAAAACATAATATTAAGAAAACTGAGTTTGAAGTTTCCAATCCTAAAAACATTAGATTTTGTGAAATAAAAACAAGTTTTTAGTTACATATCAGAGTTTCTGTTTGTCCGGAAAAAGGCTTTATAGGTGTGTATGAAAAACAGTAGTGTTCTATTAAGATACCGATTTTCATACAAGTAATTAAAAATGGCGGAAATTTTATGATATCTGTCGTTTGTAATTTTTTTATGCAATGACTAAATACGTAACTAAATTATTAAAAAAATATTTATTCAACCTTCAAAGTTAGTACGTTACGAATATATTCTCAAGATGTCGGAACACGTGTTAACGAAAATTCGAATATTTTCGTATTTCGTCGTGATGAAAGCAATTTTTTTTTTCTTTGAATATATACAAATTATATTTGAATAAATGCCAATTGTGAACTTGTATTACTGTTTTGTTGAGGGTAACGGCCAAGGCAAATAACAGATGCTCTGATGTTATCTATGGTTATGTTAAAGGTGTTGCTAATTTTGACGATTCAATATCGTCCCAAAATGTTATTTCTTCTCTGATATCTGTATGAAATTGTAAACATAAAAATATGCAAAAACTTCTCTCAACTTCAAAAAAATTATGTATAACTGTATTAAGAATTTCCTAGTGAGACAGGCACCGAAAAATCATTTATAAACATATTCTATCTACATAAATATAGAAGAAAAAAATTATAGTTTAAAGCAAAGATTTATCGTATGGGTCCCGATATAGCTTCCACATGGAAATCAGTATGAAAACAAGCATCGTGTACACGGCCCCTTGGAATGATATACAATTGGTATGTTTGGGTATTGTAACTGGGTGGATTTGAACCTGCTTCATACACGGATGACCTTTTCTCCATGTGACATAGATAGGCAAGGTGATAAAGAGAGGACAATAGTAAAACATATTGTTTCATAATACCGCGAGAGTTTCAAAAGCACGAAGCTAGTGGAACTATAGGTCCCATTTTTTCAGGGAATATTGAGACAGGAAGAAAATTTAGATATCTAACGTATAGTGTTAATTTTAAAATGATACTCAATTTTTTCGACCGGTCGGTGGCTGAGTTGACATCGCTTGGGTCCCACTCTGGCGTCGTGTGTTCAATTCCTCAGCTGGCTAAGTCCTCCATCACAACACAAGCGACATTTACTCTGATGAGGAGATTTTCAAATATTGTCATTTCAAACCCGAGAATGTTTGTCATACTGTTATTTATAAACACTTTTTCATGTCTCTTGATTTTTATGAAAACTTGATAGCTGTACGACGTAGATGCAGGTATGCACCGTATGCAGTAGCGTGACATATCTAATAAAAATCAATATTGTAAACATAGCCATATTTGAACAAACGTCTAATCTTATGCAAAAGATTAAGATATGTGTGGGTGGGGTCAAGCCATTAAAAGAGATGTTTATTCAACCAGCTGCAATTTTAATGCGTTTTAATGTTAATATGTCTCAAATATTCGTTTAAAATTTTCCATGTTGCAATATAACTTAATAATATTACTATTAGTGGTTCTGTGAACAGTAGATCTGGCGTCCAAACCAGTGTATTTCTAATATTTTATCTTAGGTATTTCATAAAGAGAAAAACAAAATTTCCTCGGAAATCTTGATTTGTAAGTAGGTACTTAAATACTAATATTCTTCGATTTGTCAAAAAAAAATACTACCTCAATTCTTTTTTCCTACTTCCTTCGGGTAGGTAGGTACCATAATATTGAAAATCTCAGACCTTGTTAAATTTAGCATTCTAGTGAATGTTAGCCATCTAGTCAAAGTTAGTCAACTAGTCAAAGTTAGCCCAAAGTTAGTCAACTAGTCTTAGATAGCTATCTAGTCAAAGTTAGCCATCTAGTCAAAGTAAGGCTTGCTTGAATAATTCGATATCTTAACTACACACTAGTCATAATATTAGACTGCATTTTGATCTGAATAAACTCCAGAAAGTTGAGCACTATTTCTTTCTTTTAGCTAAGACCTCTCGGCTCGACCAAATAAATTGATTATCTGTTTGTGAAAGAATCTAACGAGTATGAAATTTCATCCGAAGTGAGATAAAATTGACCTTACTTCTGTCATGCAAACGCAACATATTTCTATTGGTCCATCTCTTCAGCGGAGATCAATGAAGGGTTCAGAAAAAATCAGTAAAACCCAGCAAAAGCTAATGACTTCGAACAAAATCATTGATACAAAACGTGTTTTGATGATTGCAATATGATTCCAAAACTAACTAATGATGACCTTAATGAGTTAAAATTTATTACTCATCATTTTATGGGAACCCCGATGAAATTTTATTTCAAAATTGTGATGTTCTTTTAATGATACCTGAGCAATTATTGCAAGTCAGAAAAACAAACAATAATTTCACGGAAACCTTGACGAAAGTGGTTAGGTGTGCATCCTGCGTTTTGAATGTAAAAACTAAATATTTTTTATGAGAGGAACTTAGATGACAACCGACAATTTGTTTGTGTTTAGTAGAAAGTTGTGTAATGTATGAACACATGTATTCTTCACATTAAAAGGTACCTGTGAAGAAAATGAAACAATTATATGTTTATTATCAATTATATGCTTTTGAAGGTTATCAATTATATCGACGTAATATTTATTCAGAAGAAGAAAATAAAAATTAATCTAACCGAAATATGAAACAGAAATACACAGAAAATAAAAGGTAACGCTCATAAATGGGGATCGAACTCTAACCACTGAGCTACGGAGACCTGATTTTTTTCGTCATTTTTAAATACGTCTTAGAGAATTTCACTTTTGTTTTCGTGAATGAATTCAAATCCTGGAAGTGGAAATTCACACACTTCCTGACATCCAACCAAGCTGAAACTCATCAGATAGACTCGTTGTAGATGAAAATGCAATCGATTAGTGGCAATCACGCATACATATGCGGACATATAAGCATTTCTCTAAAATTGTATGACATTACCTAAGTTAATTTACGAAACAAATGTCGGCCCTACAAAATCAGGATTTGGCTCAGTTGTTAGCTCGGTTGAATCCTATCCCTGGAGACGAAGGTCCGACCCTCAATCAAACAAATAAAAAGATTTTTTTGTAAACATCTGTTAAGTTTTTATTTAAACTGGTTATTTACGGGTTGATTTTTTATCGATCCACTGACGATAATAATTTTGATATTTATTAAAATGAAATGAGATCGATAAAAATTACAAAAAATAATCAGGTATCAATAGTTCGGTGGTTGGAGTGTTGTCCCGGTAAGACGAGCACTCGTAGACTGATTATTATTGTCTCCCAGGAAAGTAAGATAGATAGTAAGAAACAAATCACAAAGGTAGTTACTTACAAGCTTCCTATAGGCCTGGGTTGTCCAGCTCTAGTCCGCAAGTCCTTCTGCGGACCTCCTACCCTTTATTGTATGTCACTTAAACCTGTAACAAAATATTTATGTTTAACAAAATAATTATATAGACCGCCCTAAACTCCTGCCTCAAATTAACAGCACACATACATATTTTTTTAATATATAATTTTTATTTTTTTTCACCCAAATCATTCCCTTTTGACTCAATCTCCAAAGAACGAAACGATTTCACATACGTCATTATTCCCGATTCAGCACAGTGTGTTGTTGATGGGTGGTTCGCGGTTCTGTGGGCCCTAGAGGTAGGTACTTCCCCATTGCCGTGGCAGAGCACAATAACAAAGTCAAAACCTGGACAAGAACCGGTCGGGTGCCCCCCACTGACCCCGGTGGCCGCTGCTGGATGGGATGAAATTTCAAAACCACTTCCACAAATATTTGAAGCCCGTGAGTTAGTACTGTTAAAAAAAATCGCCAAGTTTATTTGTTTGTGTGGTTTTGACAGGGATGCAATATTTGATAGTTATTTATTTGAGGAACATAAACAGTCTTAGTAATACAATATGCATAAGAGGATAACAAAAAAACAGACCAATTATTAATATTCACAGATAGATATTCAGAAACATAAAACTAACCTGTTAACTAGAATATTTCATAAAAATATAAATAAAAAAACAGAATAAAGCAGCATATAAGAAAAATAATAATACGAATGCAAATTCAACAAACGATAAACCTGTAATATGCCTACAAGAAACAGCAATAAAATAAATGCGATTATAACTATACTTAAATAGACTTGGGTTGGAACGGGAAAGGGGAGGAGAGGGATAAGGAAAAGTTGCCACGCAAGTAATATTAAAATATTAGGTAAAATCAATTTAACAGTCGTGAATATGAGTTAGAATGTGATACAATGAAATTCTGTAGTGATAGTAACTAGCAGTGAATATGTCAGCACGAGTGTCTATATTTGCAAATTTATTATTATGGTAGTTACATGTCCTTTGCATAAATTCATTTTGATTTGAATTGGTATTGCATCTATCAATGTAGAAAAGGGTATTTTGTCTGCTATATCGAATTGGCGCATGGAAATTTATTTTGTTCAGCAACTCCGGGCAGTCAACGTTAGAGTTAATAATTTTATACAAGAGCATCTGATCAGCGACAATCCTCCTGTTGAGTAATTTCGTGATTCGAAAATGTTTCTCGATTTCGTCGTAAGAGTTGTATATGTTGAATGATTTAAAATTGAGGAATTTGAGAAATCGTTCCTGAACTCTTTCTAACCTGTTAACATAAACAATATAGCGCGGGTTCCAAACCGGTGAACAGTACTCCAGGTGAGGACGAACATGTGAATTGTAGAGAGTCAGATATGTCTTAGTATTTTTGAAAAATTTGCATGTTGTCAGTACAAAACCTAGACTTTTTGATGCTTTGGTGACAATGTTATCAACGTGTTTATCAAAGGTAATTTAGAGTCCAAGAAAACCCCGAGATCACATACATAGTCTTTATTTGTTAAAATCGATCCGGAAATGGTGTAATCATGCAGTATTTTCACACGGTTACGTGTGAATGTGACTTTGCAACATTTAGAAATATTGATAAAAAGCTTATTTCTGAGACAGTAATCCGTCAGTCGATCAAGATCTGATTGTAAACGCGCAGAACAGTACAGATATAGAAGTAGTAGAAGATTTGAAGACTTTTTTGTGTTAATTTTTTGTTCGTTTTTTTTAATTGAACATTTTCGCCAAACTTTGTACATTACTTTTTTGTCACAAACAAAAACTTACCTACGTAAACTATTAAACCTAGTTTTTTTTCTTCAGTTTTCATGATTTCGATTTACTTTTTAAAGGTGTTTTGAGTTGTTCTCTTATCTTTTTTACCGTGTCCCATTTCTGCATTCAATTAAACAAAGTCTGAAAATTTGAAATTTGAAAATTTTCAAAGTTTGAGAATCTGCGTGTAAGATAAAAGATTATAAACCTAATTTATTTAACCTAGTTTTTGTTTCATCACTTGTTTCATGACTTTTTATAACCTGAAACCCTGCGATAGAAATAACATAGGTCAGCACTCTATTCTTCACCGGCATTCTTACTAACTCGTCTGATACACATTCTAACTCAATGACCTGACTAGTGTTATTTACTCAATTGACTGTTAAATTTCTTCTTTCATCCTGCTGAAAACCATGTTTATTCTCCTGACGATCTTCTATCATAAACTTTAATCAGATTTGGAAGAAAGGTTGCGCAGTTTGATTTCCTCATCAAAACTGAGCAATAATTTGCAAAAATATCTACGAGTATTTTCAACACAGACTTGAGACACGGAAAGGGTCTGCTATTGTGCTTTTAGTTTAGGTTCAGGCATCAGACACTGTATACTTTATGCATTGTGCTTTGAGTTAGAAAGATTTCCAACAAGATTTGCAAATAATGTTTTCCGGACAAGCACAATGAAAAGCAAGACCCATTATCTTTCTTGTCTTTGAAGTAGTTTGATTGGTTTTTTACTTCTTTAAAGGGAACCTTTTTTTATATTTAAACTGACCATAAGAAGGATAAGGTAAAACGAAGGCTGACTGAATTTAGTAAAAGTGCATTCAATCTGTACTTGAGATAAAGCTGATTCACCAATTAGGTGTTCTAAAAATAATAATATGAGTATCGATCAAGAATCAAGATTAACGAAAGAACGTGATTTAGACTGGTAGAGTACATGAGTGGAGAATTGAGCCTGAAGTGTATAATAACATGCAAGTAGATGGAAGATGATGATAGAAGATGAGAAGAAAGAAAGGGAGAAATGAAAGGGTTCTAGAGATATATATATATAGGGATTCTATATTATAGAGCAAGATGAAGTGAATTAAATACTTGAGGTTGGCCACTAAGGTGGGTCACCATTGTATGGGGGAAAAAAAAACTTGTTTTGGTTTGTCTGTTAGTGATAAAAGGGTGTTAAATGAAGATGTTAAATCACGTAATTTTTTTAATAATATTTGGATATCATCTTCTTCCTCCGGATTGAGTTTGAAATTTCACAAAATAGAGAAAAACCCACCCTTGTTAAATCTCTAAAAAATATTAGATAAACAATTAAAAATGAACTTTTTTTCAATAAAACACAAATTAAAGAGAATATTCTGACTTATTTATTAAAAAAATATATGATTATAATTAACATTATCTCAAGACAGTTTATTCAAATACCAGCAAAATCCTTCTTACTCTCAAATTTCGGAATTATTTTGCGAGACTCAATATTTGCCTTATAAGACCATCTCTTGCAGACTTCGTACATAAAGTAGTCGAGGCTTTAGTAACAGTCTTTACAGCTCTTTCAACTGCTTGAGTATGACATGGCAGACGCAGAAGAGGCAATTTACCTTCTCCCCCCTCTGCTACAAATAATTGAAGTTCTTCATCCGATATATTCTTCAGTATTGGGGGTTCGGTTACATTTTGCTGCCAATTAATAAGGTCGTAGTAATATGATGCATCGAGGTTTATGTTTGAAAGTTGGAACAGCCTTGTTTTACTTAGTTTCTTACTGCGTGCTTTTAGAATACGACGCGCAGCTAATTCCCGGATATGCTTGTGAGGGTCAGTTAACATTGCAAGTAGTAAATTTTCGGGGTGTGCGAAGTAACTGTTTCTTTCTATGACTGGATCAATTATAGTTTTTAGTTCAGGGGATAAGTATCTAGACGCTGAAATTAGCTGCCATAGGTGACGTGCTCCATCTTTACAGGTGGGATGAGTTTTAATACTGAACCAAGTCGGAGCATAAACTTTAACAACGTACGTTGCTAAAATAATAAGATTCTCTGTAGGAGCTTCCGTTGCAACATAAAGACGAAGAATTCGGTTAGCACGCGTAAGCCATCTGGCATGAGACATTTTTCCAGGAGATTTGTGGCCTAAATCTTCGGGTAACTCCCCCACCGTAACTGCAGATACGATTTTATACAAATATAACTGATCTGTACTTAAGTCTTTAGTTAATAATTCAGGCAACTCTCCGTCAATTTTCTAAAATGAACAATAGGCTTTTTTTCACAGTTTTCTAAAGCTAGTCCTATTGTCCCTGAATATGTTTGAGGTCCAGATGTCTTACCGTCAAGATGTGTGAACAAATGACGAAATGGTAACTCGTTCATGTGAAGCAAGCAAATTATCCATTGCAATGGTTTATCCAAACGTTTTTCAAGCAAACGTATTATACCTCCATGTTTTCGAACGTTCACGTTCGTTCCGTCACATCCAATAGCCATTTGGTTCAAATGGTATTTCTTCCTTTAAAAAATAATCGACAATTGTTCTTTCTATAACTTTCGACGTGCCAGAGTTTGGTGCAATATAACCCAAATATATTGAGTCTGGCTCTTTTATCATTGAAATATGCTCTTCAATGATTAGTTCTCTTTAATGCCTCCCCCCTTTTTCCCTGATGATTAATGTTTTATCTTTCCGGCCATCAAAATATAATGCGGGTGTGAAAATATTAAGGCACAACAACTATGTGTTGTGCCTTAATATTTTCCCTTGTTTTTTTTCGTTCTCTGCGAAGTTTACTTTTGTCAATAACTGGAATATTAGACTTGATGTCATACAGAACTGCTGAGGCAATGGCTGCCGCTGCTCTATCCGAAACTCCATATCTATCACAAGTTTTCGACAGTGTAGAATAATCAATAGTGACCGCAGCCTGCTTCTGAGGCATTTGAGATACAACATTTGGTTTGAAAACATCATTGCAATCGGATTCATTTAATGCATAAGACGTGGAAATATCGATTAGAGAGGTAGTTGGCTTACCCGTGCTTTCCTTTTTAGACGTACGCTTGGATTTTTGCTTCATAAGTTTTCTTTTCAACGGAGTTTTCATTCGTTTTGTTGTAGCGGTATCCACATTTCCTATTATCATTTTTCGTATAGTACGTTGGTCACTAATGAAACTCTGTTCATTTACAGGTATTTTTTTTATCTTTAGGACAGTCACATGTACTGAAATCTTTGCATTTGCAAGACGAAATATCAAACAGCACTTTACTTCTGCGAAGGAATTCCTCCATTTTTTTCTCCGGTATTTTAGGATGTGACTTAAGAAGGTTTTTGCATTTAAATGATATGACATGACCTCAACATGCGTGCTACTTGCGAGTGTGTAACGATGGGAATAGAAGCATTTCTCCATATTTTTTCAATTCGTGCTGTCACAGTACACTCTAATTGCTGAAATTTTGATTCTAGTTTGGTCTCTTGATTTAATTTTATTTGATGCCTGGTCCACTCAAAAAACTTCATAATATCACAATAAGTTGGTAAAACATTGTCTTTAACGTCGCAAATTTCACCAAATATGGGACTTTTTAACGCATTCCGAGTACGTTACATTGCGAAAACTTGTGCAACGTGACCTACCGCTTAAAGAGCCGTAGCGATACTGACCCCAAACTCCGACGTCGGTTGCGCAGAGTCGCTGCGCTTAGTGCAATCGGTGCTTCCCCCGCCCTCACCTCGAGCCACTAATAATCAAAACTCGGATTTTTTGTAAATGAATTCGTAAATACGTACCATATTTGCCATAGAATATTACAAAAAATATAGTATAAAAGATTCGTAGTAACTTTTATACGCACTAGAAAATACCTCTAAAAATGAAAATTTTCAAAACTTTGAAGTGAATCCGGAGGAAGAAGATGGTATCAGAAATTTTAAAAATTTTAAACACGTCGGTTTGAACCCATTTGGCACCCTTTTATCACTAACAGAATCTAAAATTATCATTTTTTTTTAAATTACCCACCTTATTGCCCACGTCAAGAGTAAAGATTAAAAAAATGTCTATGATGGAGAGAATGAGATACTAGAGACGGCCTCCGTGGTCGAGGGGTAAGGCTCACGATTAACAAACCGAAGGCGAAATATGCGGCATGCGCAAGAAAGTTTTTGCAAATTAATTTGTGTTTTTTCACAAATTTATTTATGAATATAGCATTTTTGCGGCACTTTGTTTGGTGGCCAGATCTTAATATCCAGGCACATCCCTACCTTCTTCCTCTCCATCTCCTTCCCATCCCCACTACCTTTAGCCTCACAACATACCCCAACTATAAATGCCGTAGTCCTACTGGATCCAGAAAGTTGGCACTCATTTTCATAATTTTTTTTATTTATTGAGGAAGTAAGAACGATAGTATCAAAACAGAATTATTGTGAAATGGTGTGGAATCATAATTTTATAAGTTGGTCAATTAGCTATAAAATTATTCAAAAAAAAATTTCTCACTACTCTTAATGTTTGTTTCGAATATATTTATGCTTATTATAACATTACATTGGCGCATATTTCACAAATCAATATATAAAATAATCGAAACAGTGCGACAGGTATCAGGAGTATCAGGAGACAAAAACGTAAAAACAAAGTAAGCGGATGTGGGTGGATGAATACAGATAGGAAAATGATAATTACTTATCATCTGGCGCATTATCAGGGTTTGTACACTTCTGTCATAGAAAGGTAATTTTAATCCCAGGCTTGAAAAGAATTTTTAGGATCAGTCTATCCCGCGAGCCTTGGGGAACGCCGCATTTCCTAAGCTTTTGTATGTTCGTCCACCCACCCGTAATAAATCACGACATTGGATTAAGCACTATTGTGATGGTACCATGTGAAAATACCCAGACAGGTGATCAGGAATTCAACCGACACATTCCTGAACCTGTTGTGAAGGAAATAAAAAGTAAACATACGTGATAGACGACATTAAAATGCAGCATGTTTCAGACCCTTTGTATTATTGTAAGGTTCCCCAAACAATAAAATAGGGGACTTGGTTATGAAACAGGATGATGCAATAAATCCTCAAAAAATTTTGTAAAATATTATATTATTATCAGGATATCTACCGCCTATCAACCAAACAAAGTTTAATTTGTAAAATTTGCTTTCAATTACTGAAGCATACCTTGAAATCATTTAAAAGTTTTGTATCTAGTGTTATTATTAAAAACACCGAGTTGTTTTTGAGGTTATATAGATTTACCGTCGTACTAATTAGATATATCCTATTATATATATTCTATTCTTATACGCCGGTTCAACGTTGGTGTGGTAAAGCCGGCCTTTTACGTGGTTTAACTCCGTTTTAACCATACAAACGTCGTGTCAATAAGCTTTTAACTGTTCCGACATTACGTGCCGCATTAGGTTAGTACTCCACAACTGCTCTAGGAGACATAAGCTGTCCTACCGGCTGCGCCACGTTGTTGTGATTGTGCAGAAACACGGTGCGGACTGACTGTAATATAACCCCTCAAAATCTCTCTATTTCTCGAAACTAAATATCCTGAAATATAGCATTCTTATAGCATGGCCTGTCACAGGTATTAAACTAACAAAGCACAGTTATGTAATTAGGTAGTTATGTACCCATAATTGTTCTAGAAACAAATAAGTGTGTACACTAATTCGATACCATAGTTCAAAAATGCGGAAACAATTTCTGAAACAGTCGAATAAGTCTTTTAAATTCATGGAAGGTAAACTTTGTCATTGTAAAAACAACAAATGGTAATAATAACTTGTTGCATCAGGTTAGTATGTCTATTTTTCCATGTACTTACATCATTGTAATTCTGCTGACTCTATTGTGTGTCACACGCACATATGTATCGGCGATGTCGAAATGCGTAGGAATTATTTATTAATACATTTTGAAACGAGTTTTTCCCATTTGGATCAAGGTTAAAGAGACGGTTAATTTAGATTATTGCAATAACTCCATGAATCGATTACAAAGACACTGCGAAGGCTGAAGTGCTCCCGTTAAACCAATTAATACAGGGAAAATATTATAATGTATTTATTAGTAAAATGGGGATAATGAAATCCTAGCAGGTGAAAATAAGCTTATTATTTTCTAACTTGTAACTTCCCCTCGGGCGACGACTAATTACTGTCATGTAATCAAATATTCCAACTTCACATTCAATTTCAAATAGATTCGCTGTTTTTTGTACTATTTCAAAATAAAATAATGTTTTTGATAGCAGAAGAGAGAATATTTCCGATTTTTGTATTACAAATCGACATACAAATACAATTGAAAATACTAACATTTTGAACGCAAACATAAATGAAGCTTGCAACGTGTAATTTACTGGTGGGTTTTATCATGTTAACTGCAATTATCACTTATATTTAATTACACAAATGAATTTTAAAAAGTTAGTCATTTAACCCTTTTTTTGTTTTACATAAAAATATTTATTACAAAATTTGCAAAACTCGACATATTTTTCAAATGCAGAATTTTGTTTCATTGAATTAATTAAATGTGTCTTTGGTAAATTATTAAATGTAAATACAAAGCGTGGTGTTCTATCTTTCATAGTTTATCTCACCGTAATATAAAATAAGATAGCATGGCTTTTATGCGTTCGTCTTAGGCTGAGAGAAATATCTACTAAAAATTCTACAAGGGTTAAACTAAAGTATTTAACTTAAAGTGACTTAATCTAATCAAACTTACTTAACCTAACCTAACCAACTTGTTTGATTTGAAAAGCGCACAAGAGTCCCAACTGCTACCGACTTTCCGTAGCCAGATGCATGGAGAAAAATGAGTATCGCTGATTTATTAAAATCCGTTTAAAAACGGGAATGCAGGCCGTTTCCTATTAAACTCTTGGTACAGTGCTAAAATATCGGAACACGTGTTTATGCACCTTTATTTGTCTTTTATGTCCTATATACACAAACGTGATAGACGAAATGCTAAAATAATAGATTTTTTATGAACACGTGTTCCGGCATCGCGAAAACACATTTGTGTTTTACTGAAAGTTTTTATAGGAAACCTATCAATTAATTCGTAAAGGGTCTGCAAACCAGTTTTTAACCGGATTACGAATAATTTTAAAGATGTTCTTAATAAATTTGTAATATTTTATATCAGTAAGTTTTCTCCGTGTGGCATCCTATCAATTGAGGTATTTGATGACACCGAAGGGATTGGGGAAGTGAAGTAGGTTAGTTTAATTTATTTTCTAATACCTAAATTGAAGAGATACACAGTTCAAGTATTAAATTCAGACCGTGCTAATTAGCCCTTCAAGGAGGTAAAAAATTGAATATTTAAAAAAAATCATAGTTATGAAATTACTGATTTGATCAATTCACTCCATTTTACAGTAAATAAATTCTCATAAAAACATTTCGTTGGTTTATCTTGTGTCGGATGCTGTGTAATTCTTTAATCGATGTTATTTGTCTCCGGTGCAATATTAAAATTCTTTAACTAGTTTGAGCAAAGGCCAGAGGAAATGTGCAAGGCCGTTTATTGAAGCTGGAAGTGGATAATATAAGTGAATCACATCAACTTTTAATGAATGACATTAAAATTAATTATTGATTCAATATTTCAGTTATTTGATCGAATCCGGTTACACTAATTCTAATTCTCCAATTTAATTTACAAATAGCTTACGTGTACCCGGCGTTTCTCGGAGGTATAAATGGTTTGGAGTTAAGAGGAAGCTAGAAGCCAAAAATGTGTATATTCTTGGGATACCTTATATTGTAATTGCTTGACAAACGGAGTCTAGAAACGTTCGATTTCAAGCACAAAACTATTTTTTATTTATTTTGTAAATAATTTTATATGAAAGTAAGTATATCAAAAAAGTATTTTGTGCTTTATTTCATTCCCGTATTGAGTACGGAATTCTAGTATGGGGATCTGCTACAGCAAATAATATTAACCACTTAGATATTGCCCAGAAGAGCATTATAAAAACCATACTAAAATTACCCATCAGAACCACCTCAAAAGATATTTTTAAGTGTTTTGACATTCTAAATTTAAAACAAATATATGCCAAGAATATTTTAATACATCATTTTAAAAACAGAAAATCTCCTAATGAAACTCGGATACATGATACAAGAGCCTCAAAAAGGGATATACGAGATGTTCCAAAATTCAAGATAAGTTTTGGCCAAAGAAACCACATATATCTGGCAACCAAACTTTACAACATCCTTCCTCCAAGTTTGAAAAAGATAGAAAAAATAAATAAGCTTAAGGAAAAAATCAAAACATGGGGGAAAAAAATTAATGCAGACATACTAGAAAATGTATTAAAAACATCATAGAAACTAAATAACAGAAAATCAAAGAAATCTACCAGTCCGCTTCAGCACAGGACTACCTAGTGAGGAGGACTAAGAACAAACAGATGAAATATTATATATTATCCTATATTTTAACTCTCATCAAACCTGTAATTAAATAGACACTAATAAAAAATAAAATAATAAATAAAAAAATCAAGTGAAATTGTCACAGATAATCTTAGCTATAATACCTACTGTATTTTTAAAAAGTTGTTTCCGTTATGCGTTCATACATTTCTATTGAAAAAATATTTATTTAGTAGTTTACATTTTTATTTTTTGTTGAGTAATTTGTTTTCTACTGAAGCGAAACATTCAATTTATGAATGGAAAACATTCAATTTATCTAAAGCATATTTTTTGGAATTCATAATGTACATCAATTCGTTATAAAGATTAATCAAAATAGTGATTTAGAATTAAGCTTCGCCTTGTTTCATTTGATCGTGCCAAGCCTTCCTCGGACGTCCCCGACTCTTTTTACCATATGGTACATTCTTCTTACACCTATATCTTCGTCCATAATGTACTCCTCATTTTACCACAAAAAATCATTGTCTTCCTCGGGCTTCCTCGATTTTTTCCATCATTCAAACCACTTGACTTAACTTGACGGCCGGCATAGTCCAGTGGTAACGCATTGGACTGCCATTCCGAAGGTCGCGGGTTCGAACCCGGCGTGCGCAAATAAATTTTATTTGATTAATTTGTGTTATTTCACAATTAATTAATTAAAATAATATATAGTATATTTGCGGCACGTTCCAGAGTGGAAGATACTACCAGTATCGCCCTGGTGTAAGACCACCATTCAGAATTGAAACGTTGCTCCAAATGGCTTTAGCCGTGTTTAGTGACTAGATCTGAATAGCCAGGTACTTCCCCACCTTCCTCTTTCCCTTCCCCACTTACCTTCAGCCTCACAACATCCCCCAATTGGGGATGCCATAGTCTCACTGGCTCCAGACGGGAGCAGTTGGGACTCTTGTGAGGTATTCACTATAAAAAAAAAAAAAAACTTTCTAAACATTCCTGGCACCAATAAGAACAAACTTTGAAATTTTCAGCGATATCATTCGACCACTTTTCGAGTTTTACCAGCACAAATATAAGCTAGCTGATTTTTTATATATTAAAAAGATTCCAAAAGACAAACAACAGATACAATGTATGGAACTGTATATTATCTCCATTTATTGTTAGTAGACTATTGTAGAAGTGTATTATAAATTTGTACAGCGCCCTTAAGGTGATTTTGTACAAAAACGGCGCTATATAAAACATCCAAATATTATTATTATTAACTCGTTACGAAGCTTAACTTGTTTAGAAAACAAAGTTAAGCTTAAAGTTAACATTTGTTTTCAAATTCGTTTGTTAAGAAAACAAAGGAATTTGGAAATCTCGCAAGTGAAAACATGGCTAGACTCAAATATACTTACACTTAACATATCAAAGACAAAATTCACCACATACAGTATAAATAGCACGGGACAGCCAAAAAACAACACAAACACCATAAAAATACACGAATGTTTAAACACCAACATCTGCGATTGCCCTCCTCTAGAAAAAACAGAACAAATAAAGTATCTAGGAATCGTAATTGACCATAACCTTAGATGGATACCTCACATCAAACAAATCACAAATAAACTTCTCAAAATAATACACATTTTCCTAAACATAAGAAACATATATAAAATAAAACAATTGAAAACAATATATTTTGCACTTTGCCAATCAATAATAGAATATGGAATTATTGCTTGGGGAGGAGCAACAAACTCGGCTATCAATTACATAGAAACAGCACAGAAAACGATCTTAAAGGTAATACTAAAAAAAATAGACTGACTGACACAGACCAAATATTCAACAGCTGTGACGTACTAGATATACGCCAATTATACGTTAAAACACTACTAAACTACATTTTTGACAAAAAAATTAATTTCAACATACACAAAATAACACTAACAGACCAGTTAGACAAGCGTACAAAGACAACATAAAAACTCCGACAGTAAATTCAAGCTTTGGACAAAGACACTACCAATACCATGCTATAAAAGCTTTCAACAGTGTAAAACTTGAAATTAAAATTGAGGCAAATAAAAATAAATTCACGCACAAAATTACAAAATGGATTAAAGAACAATAAAGACAATATTACGAAAATTTCATAGCATAAAATAAAAATAAAACCTACACGGAACACACAAAACCAATATAAACACACATCACTCACAAACACACAAGATTATATTTTAAATGTATTATTTTCTCTTTAAATGTATTATGTAGATTATATTTTCATATTATAAAATGAAGGCCTCAGCACGGGCAAGCCACCCAGTGAGGCCAACATTACTGGAAAACTTTGAAATGTAAAAAATATTGTACCAAATAAAAATAAAAAAAGTATTATGTCAGAGAAATTGATTGGAGCTTATTATAAATGTTTATTAACTTACTCTACCACAAAAAATTGTGTTATAATTTAAACATTTACATCACTATTATCAGCTCTGTATTAGTGTACGCGTAGTATCGCATAACAGAGTTCAAAATATAATAATATGATTTGATCAAAGACACGATAATTGTTCCAAAGTACAAATTTGTAACAAAATACGAACATAATTCTTCAATCTTCAATAATAACACAATTATCATGTGAGTGTTCATTGCCACTATAACCAACTAACAATGGGATAGTTCTATCATTGCGGTCTATCAAAAGGGCTATAATATAATAATAGAACATAGAGAACAAGTAAACAAGAAGAATAGTAATGCTAACACGTTAGGTTACCGATTATTATTATTGTCAATTTATTCATTTGTCATGACGCTATCAGATTGCAAATGGTTCGACATTGCTAATTTTTTTGTGCAGTAACAATCAGTTTTGTCTCGAGATATCATATCAACGTTTTGATGCTGAATTGTAATCTCCCGGTAACTGAAACTGCATACTAAAAAAACTACATCGAAGACATTTAATATACATTGTTTTCCAATAAGAGGTGTTATTTTGAATAGCCCGCATTTCGGTAGATTTTACTTTTGAAGCTGTCATTTTTTGACATTTGACAAGTAGAAACTACGCCATTAATAAAAATGGAACGATACACGCTTCAACAACGCATTGAAATTATTAAAATTCACTTGAGTGAATCAAATGTAAATCATCTTGAGTGATGAGGCCCATTTCCACCTCGTTGGCTTCGTCAACAAGCAAAATTGTCGCATCTGGGGCTCGGAAAACCCAAGAGTTATTGTTGAAAAGCCTCTCTATCCTCAACGTGTGATTTGGTGCGGTTTATAGTCCAGCGGAGTCATTGGACCTTAATTTTTAGAAAATGAGGCTGGAGCAACAGTTACGGTGAATGGATTGCGCTATCCAGAGATGATTAATGATTTTTTATGGGCGGAATTGGATGGTATTAATCTGGACAACGTTTACTTTCAACAAGACGGCGCTACGTGCCACACAAACAACGAAACCATTGATGTTTTACGATTGAATATCAAAATAACACCTCTTATTGTAAAACCCATATTCCAAAAAAGCAGTCCTTGCTTGTTTTACCTGATGCATTAATTGAACAGAAATATCATCGGTAGTCAAGATAATATGTTGTACGTGCCTAACTTCTGGGAAGTTGGCATCAGATGTAAGGTAATGTGAGATGAATTCAAAGTGAACAAGATCTATAAAAGACGTGAGATAATTTTATTATTTACATAATGGAGGCTTGCTAATACTGGAAATGCGAACCCTCGTTCGTTCTAAGAAGCGATGAGTGTTGATATGAGATAAGGCACACTTCAAACAGTTCGATAATAAATTAAAGTTCTGCCTTGCTTGCTTTTTAGCCCGAAAACTATTTCGGCATTGTGCTATCGTTCAAGTGCCAGTACCGGGACTGAATCCTTGACCTTCATTATTTGGGACCGTAGGAAAGTTACCCCACCCACTCAGCCAAATGTGTACGCCCAACACCCTGTCATCGACCACCAATATAATTTGTATATGAATAGACGTGATTACACAATTCTGGTACTGATGTTATACATAAATTGTGTAGATTTTCTTCTAGAGAATGGCCTTAGTCCCGATGACTCCATTAATACTGGAGTAAGTTTGATTTCCAAAGAGCTGGTCAATCTGTACCTACAGAGCTGATCAGAGGATATTGCATGGAAGCGTGCAAGCATACAAGCTACGAAAAAACTGCACAAACTGAATATTTTTTTTTAATTTAAGGCGAAGCTTAATGCCAAATCACTATTTTGATTAATCTTTATAACGAATTGGTGTACATTATGAATACACCAAAAAATATGCTTTAGATAAATTAAAGGTTTTCCTATCGTTAAGCTTGAGTAGGAATACAAATAAAAAATAAATTACTCAATAAAAAATATAAATGTAAACTATTAACAAAAACATTTTTTCAATAGAAATGTATGAACGCGTAAAGGAAAAAACTTTTATAGCTAAGATTAACTGTGACAGTTTCACTTGATAAAATTTTTTGCTTTCTTACAAAATTATTTACAAATCAGTTTTGTGCTTGAAATCGAACGTTTCTAGACTCAAATAAATGCCGCCCACCCTTCTGATTGACGGTCAGGTGCACTAAGCCACTGTGCTACGCCAGTTTATTTTAAACTTCCAAATAATTGCCTTGCATTGTTGAAAAAATACTTGGATTTTCATAAACATCGTGATAATATATTCGTAATTTACTAAAAAGTTTCTCGGGCAACCTTTAATTCATTCGTAAGGCTTGCAATCCAGTTTTTAACCGGATTTAGCAATAATTTAATAAGCAACACTCATTTATCTCCCAAATTAACCAACTTTAAAGTGAGAAAGCGCTATGAAAAATAAATTGAATATGCTTTGATGTATCTAAGATCCAAATTACACCTGTCTCTTCGTAGTTATTTCAATAATGATGATGAATCGTAACTTGTAACTTTCCAAATACACACAGAACCGATTGGGTAGGCACAATACTAATTAATGAAGTCGCTTGAATCCCACCAACCCAACAACTTTACATCGGAAATCAAATAAAAGCAAAAAAACATTATTTTCTTCGCTAATTGAAAGACTTAGACCAATTAGGTCTATTCAAATACTTCAGACTAACTTGTGATTACATCATAGCAACAATTTATACTCAGATGTAAAAAATCTATACACAAACGTATTTCTGAAGCTTTTTCTTGGTAGTTGCTTTCTCTACTTATTTCTGGGATAATGCTCTTTTTTACAACATTAGACACGTTGTTACATTGTAAAGGTGCTTGGCTGAAGAATCTTTATAAACCTTTTGGAATAAGCTGAATTAAGGAATCATTAGAAAATTTGTGTAAACGTTTGACGTCACTGTAAGATTCCTAGTAAGAAAAACGTTGGGTGATTTGAATAAATTAAGTAAAATACATGTTTGTTACATCTCTCGTGTAAAAGAAAAACCCTTGTTTCATCATCGCATATAATATTCTAACTATTTACAAGAATCTAAATAATTTCACAAAAGATCAAAACTTTCTAGCCAAAGACATGGAAATTGTGTATGCACACTATGCAGCACCCCATTGCAAAACCAGATTAATACAAAAACTTTAATCAATTGTATTGCCCCATTTCACTACTTACAACCTTTGAACATTCTCTGAGATAGAATATTATTTCTTATACCTCCTTGCAGTCTAAGTCTACAGTAGGTATTTTCTCCGAGACAGAATTCTTCCATTTTGTATTTGCTTAAATTTTAGTGTTTAGTTTTTAATCTTCCGCATCTAACAGTTTTTTTTCTGTTTTTACTTTGCTTATAACTCTATTTAATTTCTCTACAAAATTAAAACTAAGTATGGTTTGTTTAAAAAAATGTTAACAATTCATCAAACTTCGAAGTTGATGTTCGAGTTCTGTGAAGGTTCTATTCAAGTATTGTTATTATATCATAATTGGCCAGTTCTTTAACAAAAACTTAAATAGTAACAGAACTTGAATACAACCTTTACAGAACTTGAAAATCAACTTTGTAATTTGAAAAATTATTCTGTTAAAGTTCTGTTATTATTATTTCACTTCTGTCAAGCAAATAGCATATAATGATATAAAAGCAGAACTTGAATATGACTTTCACAGAACCCGAAAATGAAGGTTTAAATTTTATGAATTGTTCAAATTCATTAAACATCCCATCCTTAATATTTTGTGTTTAATTTTAAAATCTTAGATCATAGAAATATTATAATACATTTTTGTTTACACGTTTTCATATTTCGTTATATATATTTTTTTGGATTTTCACTCTATATTAATTACCCTGTATTCTGTAATACAAAAAAACCACCAATAAAAAAATAACTATCAGGCTACTTCTTACCAATTACTTTTTACAATTTTTTGTTTAAATTCCAATATTCGACTAATGACAAGCTGCTGGAAATGAACTTAGATCCTTTAAATCACGAGGATATTAAATGTACCATTATATTTTATGAAGTAAGAGTAAAATATCCTATAATTAGAATATATTATTATGTTATTTCATAGAAATTATTTGCAGCATTTACCGGAAACAACCTCAAATATAAATTCTATAAATGGCATGAGTACGATAATTTTTACTTTTAAACAAGGAAATGCTTCGACGCAAAAATATTTCCGAATAACATCAGAACCTCACAACACGCCATTGAAGTAGACATCACGTGTTAGGAGAATGTTAATATTTATTATCAAATGCATTAGATTCTATCGATCCATGCAAAAATTTTGCTGACAGAAACTGTAGTAAGTCTGCGGAATTTTTGAACCGGGAAAATCAAAATGCAAAAATTATGTTCGATATTTAGAATTTTATAAAAGCAAACATATGACCTTTTTTTATTAGGTACAATATTTTTTACAATTTTGTTTTTCCAGTAATGTAGGCCTCACTGGGTGGCTTGCCCGTGCTGAGGCCTTCATTTTATGAAATATAAACTACATAATACATTTAATGAGAAAAATTATACATTTAAAATTAAAAATACATATTAATATATTTAAAATTAAAAAAAAAAATAGTAGGTACATTTAAAATAATCTTGTGTGTTTGTGAGTGATGTGTGTTTATATTGGTTTTGTGTGTTCCGTGTAGGTTTTATTTGTATTTTATGCTATGGAATTTTGGTAATATTGTCTTTTTTTGTTCTTTAATCCATTTTGTAATTTTGTGTGTGAATTTATTTTTGTTTTCCTCAATTTTAATTTCAAGTTTTAAACTGTTGAAAGCTTTTATTGCATGGTATTGGTAGTGTCTTTGTCCAAAGCTTGAATTTACTGTCGGAGTTTTAATGTTTTCTTTGTACGCTTGTCTAACTGGTCTGTTAATGTTATTTTGTGTATGTTGAAATTTTTTTTTTTTGTCAAAAATGTAGTTTAGTAGTGTTTTAACGTATAATTGGCGTATATCTAGTACGTCACAGCTGTTGAATATTTGGTCTGTATCAGTCAGTTTATGTTTTTTTAGTATTACCTTTAAGATCGTTTTCTGTGCGGTTTCTATGTAATTGATAGCCGAGTTTGTTGCTCCTCCCAAAATAATAAAATTTGAATAAAATTAAAATCGTTTAATTCGCATTTTTAAGAAAGACATATATTTCCAGGATACTAATAACCTTAAAATAATTAGAAAATCTCCCATTACTACCACAGTAAGCGGAAAATGTTGATTAAGCGCTTAGCCAGCGGAGAAATCGAACTCACAACCCTAGACGTGATGCCAACTCATCCACTGACCGGTCTGTATTGTGTAGAATATAGTCGCATATATGGTACACCGTCAAAATATCACATATGATACGTCGATATTAATGGGGTTAAACACAATTATTATTCGGCATTAATGAAAAAAACTCACAAGAAATCTTACGTTAAACCGTGGTTTAAGTAAAACCAGACGACCTTGAATATTGAGTATAAAGTTATACAATCATTGTTCAGTCATAACGTGAAATCATCGTTTAACCTTTAAAACTATGCAGGAAACCTTCTGGTTTTCTCAGTATCTTTGCAAAAGATCAGATACAACCCGATGGAGATATTTGTTGAAACACAACCATAAATAAACAACACGACTATGCCAAAAATATGACTCATAAGTGCGATATCCGTTAAAAACAATATATATGCATATTTTCACGGTCATTCTTTTTTTGAAAAATAAACAAATAATTTGCTCCTCTTATGCTCGGCGTATTTTCTCTGAAAAATACTTTTGGGTGAGTAAGAGAATGTTCTATTTTTAAATAATATTTATGCACATTTTTATTCTACCTAGGAATAGAGTCAGGAGAGAATATTATAATAAATTTTAGTATAAGTAGCTACTTAAACACTGTTTTCGAGAAAATTTACACGATGATCGGGTTAATTTTGCAGCCCTTGGAATCGCTACTCGCGACTAAGCGAATATGAAAAATAAATTGAATTTAAAAATAAATTCAGTTAGCTTCCATTGGTCTATAGTCATTTAGTCTAAAGCTGAGCAGCGTGCACGCTATTACATACTTGATTTTTATTCAAATATTCTTGAGAAACCGGTTTGCCTGAAGTAGGTGAGCTCTAAAACCTTGAAATTTGCACAACTTCTTTTGTTCAAAATTTCTAATTCAAAGCAACTATTTTTATCTTGAAATTTCACTTGCACGAGTTATGTAACTTTGAAAAGGATTACGGACTTTTATCAAAATACTCCCTCCGGTAGGTACTATCCACTTACAAAAATTCAGCTTTTCCCTAATTTTTTACAGCTGAATGCTATCATTGATTGAGATATTTCTTAAAATTGCTAACGATGTTTAACCAAATAAGGTTTCATTAATATTCCAAAATATAACCATGAATATCCCTTATAATACAATGTGAAGATACGGCCATGTTAATATAATATATATATACCTACAACAACCTACAGTAGTATGAATGTACTAGTATGCGTTATAATTTATAATAGTCGTTAGCTGGAACTAGTTTAAAAATTCTTAATTACGCGCTATCAAATAGCTCTGGGTTTCATCTTGCCTCGGGCGACCAATCATGATGCGCGAAATTTATTAATGGACGCTCTCCACTCTCCAACCAATCAACGCACACTTAAAAAGTTGCCAGTCAAAAATGTTTGCCGCCAATAAAACATTGTTGATGAAGGTAGTGATTTATCATCTGAATGAGATTGAGTTTTTGATATTATAGAATGAAAAAAAAATAATAGACTTTACCTTTTAGACAGATGAATTAATATTGGAAATATACAATAAGCAAGCAATAAGAAATGTCAGAAGTAAGTAAATATCATGGGTATATTGAAGTTCTAAAAATAATAAAGCCAAGAATGAACATGCAAGAGGTGACATTATTGTGTACAACTACAAAATGTTGATAGTAAATAGAGCAAAGTAGTAGTATATAAAAGAAATGGGGAGGTTTTGCTATGACATTGACATTCTAAAACTAATGCAAATATCATGGGTATATTGAAGTTCTAAAAATAATAAAGCCAAGAATGAACATGCAAGAGGTGACATTATTGTGTACAACTACAAAATGTTGATAGTAAATAGAGCAAAGTAGTAGTATATAAAAGAAATGGGGAGGTTTTGCTATGACATTGACATTCTAAAACTAATGCTGCCTGTAAGTGAAGTTAAAAATGTCACTGATCAATGCAGTTGAGTCGCTCTGTCGATTGACGCTTTCTGACAAGCTTAATTATGCAATTTGTATTTTTTTTTATAAAAACGAGGCTAGAAGTTCACAAATGATTGCTGATACCAATCCTGATGTGTGGCAGTGAGGTATAAAACTGGGAGACGAAGGATTGAAGTTGACTTCATGCTGTAGAAATGAGATCATTGAAACTTATGTCTAGTAAGACTCTTCTTGAGTCTTGTTTCAAGGACAGAATGATAGAAGAGTAACTATGTTTGAGACGATGCGTGAATGTGAATGAAGCAAGGATTGTGTGCAAAAACAGAGTTTTGTGGGGATTAACAAATATTCTACCCACGCGATGGTTAATTAGTAACTTAGTTTAAAGAAGTGAAAATATTGTTGGATGCTCTTTTACAAATATTTCGTTTGTGTTTCAAATAAATCCAAATGACTACGACTTCAATGTGGTGATTAAAAGCCCAGTTGTTTGGCAGAAATTAAAATGTTACATTATCATCAGATGGTCTTTCAGCGTCATTTTATTTCACTTTTGAAATATTCCCGTTAAACCCCGATTCTAGTTTCGTTTCAGCTTTCCACCAAATTGTAAAAGCTGGCAGCTTGTACAACATGATATTTGTCCTCTTCTGCTGATCACAATTTGTTCAAAAGCTAGGAGAAAATAAAACTAAAGAATCGGCATTTAACGTGAACCTTTCAACTGTCAAAAAAAAATTGCGCTTAGTGGCCATTTCATGATTTTGTCACACGTGAATTTTTGCGAAACAAATGGGCTCAAATTGTTTTGAATTTAATTTGTAACCCGTGAAATCTGTTGAACTTGAAATTAGATCCCGTAGCCGTTTCGCAATTCAGTCTTCGACGACTAAATAAGAAAAAAACTACAAAGAATTTAATTCGCAGACATAACGGAGTATCGGACGACCTCCATCTTGGAATTATGCACCGTCTGAAAGATCCGGTTTGAAACAGAGAAGAAAGGGAAAACGGCGTGTATGGTCTCTATTTCGGTAATGAAGGTTATTTTTTGGCCTTTTTCATGAGGTGGTATTGCCGGTGCAATGGGATTGGTGTGAAAACGACCTGAAATTCGAAGTGGATAAATTTTTATCAATATTTTTTATGGCATCCTAAATTGATGAATTTCGACTGTGAAATTTTGATTTGTTCCCATTTATGATTATTGTCCACGCTATTATAGTACTTTTTTAGGTTTTATTTATATTAATCGTTTATTTACATATATCTTTTGACAGGTTAGTAGCTGTGTAGACAAACACGTCGGGCTTCACCTCAAATCTAGAGGGTTCAATTTCTTTGCTGGTTAATTCCTTGTTTTGTTCATTCAAAATCGCACGAATGCTCTGTCCAGGGTAATCGATCCTCAAGTCATTCAATTCGAACAACGAGTGACTCGAACCACTCGTTGGTCGAGTGGAATGACTTCATCGAGTATCGACACAATCTACAATGTACACACAATCAAGGTAAGTACCAAGCGGACTCAACAGTTTTCACCAAAAGAGTCAAAGTTTATAAAATAAAATAAAAACTTAAATACACGACTCTTCAACCGCTCGCCATTGTAGCTTTTCTTGCTTGTTTATGTAAAATATAAATAGTAGGTACATAATACTCCACTCACAATGAATATATTATTTAATTGACAATCGAGACTAAAGATTAAAGTGGAACTTATACAAGATGCGGCAAAACAGATATTGCAGTTTTGAAGAGCTATAAAAAAACGGCGCAACCTGCAGTAATAGGGTTTATTTTATTTTATTCGGTTCATCGTGCCGTTTTATGCCCCAAGTCCTGAAGATCACATCAGAAAGATGATAGCCCCCAACAGCGATACATAGATGAATTTTGAATCTTTCGGCCTCATTTTGGCACATCTCTACAGGTATAGCGGCAATTTCCTCCCGAATTTGGTCCTTGAGTTCGTCCAAAGTGTAAGGCCAATGTTTTTAAACATTTTCTACCGAAAGAAGTGGCAAAATGAAGTCGGAAGACCCGCTGGGTGGCGACGAAAGAACGGCTATCTCCAAGAAACGTGCCGAAGGCGAAGCCCCGGTGTTGTCCGGACCAAACCAAGGTAACGACTGAAAATGGCACGACCCTACCAACACAGTGAGACTCCTCTCAGGTTCCTACCCCCATCATACGGTATGTACCGGCCCTTAAAAACTGCACTGTCTGTTTTGTTGATCTCTGTATTTGCGACATCATGAAAATCTGATATTTCTGAGTTTTATTTAATTTTATAATAAACCAGTATGTCGGTTTTTATTAAGCTATGATTGAAGTTACAAATTTAGTACTGAACTACATTTTTCTTGGAAAGAAGTGTTATTTTTTCAAATCTATTCTGTAAACAAATCGTTAATTTTTTCAAATAATGTTACCTTTGTTCTAAATACGAAATGATAATCTTTTCAATACGTACCTTTATTCTAATACGTAATGTTATTCTTTTCTTATAAATTTTGTAACACAAGTTGATGGGAAAAACAGGTCTCGATAAAGTTATTTATTTATTTCTTAATCTATTGACAGAATAATAAAAACCAAATCACGTGCAGGGATTTTATTAGAAAAACAATCTTGACGTGGTAATATTTATGCGTTAGAAATACAAATTTTCTTCAGATATATAACTGCACATTTTTATATGTACAGGGTTTTCCAATAAGAGGTGTTATTTTGAATAGCCCGCTATTTCGGTAGATATTACTTTTGAAGCTGTCATTTTTTGACATTTGACAAGTAAAAACTACGCCATTAATAAAAATGGAACTATACACGCTTCAACAACGCATTGAAATTATTAAAATTCACTTGAGTGAATCAAATGCAAATTATCTTGAGTGATGAGGCCCATTTCCACCTCGGTGGCTTTGTCAACAAGCAAAATTGTCTCATCTGGGGCTCGGAAAACCCAAGAGTTATTGTTGAAAAGTCTCTCTATCCTCAGCGTGTGACTGTTTGGTCCGGTTTATGGTCCGCCGGAGTCATTGGACCTTACTTTTTCGAAAATGAGCTGGAGCAACAGTTACGGTGAATGGATTGCGCTATCGAGAGATGATTAATGATTTTTTATGGCCGGAATTGGATGATATTGATCTGGACAACGTTTACTTTCAACAAGACGGGGCTACGTGCCACACAAGCAACGGAAACATTGATCTTTTACAATTAAATATCAAAATAACACCTCTTATTGGAAAACCTTGTACAAGCTGAAGTTCCCGGCGTTGCCCGTGCTTTACGTGTTTTTTTTTCTAAATTAGATGTAGACAGTATTAATGTTCGTTTTACACGGAAGATACTGTTAAAAATGTGATTGCATGACCATTTCCTAATAAAATATTAGTCATTCAGAATATATCTGAACGCGTGTTCACGCAGGTGGCCTTGTCCGAATAATTATAATGGACGAGATGCGAAAATATTATTATTTTTAAGAACACGTGTTCTGCCTCAGAACATATTCGTGCTTTACTGATATGAATGTTTGTTATGAATTTTGTAATATGATTCGTTATAGGCCTTTAGTCCCGTTTTATAACAGTAGAAAGAATAATTTGACTAAATTTTAAATAAATTCACAATATTTCATATCAGTAAGTTTTCTCCGTGTATTTTAAACGTCAAATGTGCAAAAATTCATCAATAATTACCAAATTCTACTCTAATCTTCCTCTCGTTTTAATGTTAAAGTGTGCAAAATTTCATCAATATCGGAATCAAATTGCAGATTTGTCTAAAACATAAACCCACACTTTGTTATATAGGCATGTATAGGTAGATTTCATGTAGTTGTAGGTACATACCAAAGATATTAGATCTTCTAATATCTTTGGTACATACCAATATATACTATTATATTGCTTATACTATAAGAATGGTAGCTATTGCAAATGTTGATGTTTTCAATTATTTCGGATTGTACAGGAAATGTATTAATTACGTAAGAATTGAAATGATTTTGGCTGGAAATAACTTTGGCCATCTAGATCAGAATGGTACCTACTTCGCAACCTTTATCTACCCTGTCTCCTTCATTTCTCCACATCCTTAACCTCACAATATAGATTGAGATGCCATAGAACTCAAAGCAGTTAAGACTCTTTTGTGGTATTTAGACAGGTAAATAAAAAAATTAAGCAACGGAATCTTTTTTCAGAAGCCTTTAGTATAAGGAGTGTTGCAAAATCAAAATAAGGGTGCGATTTACTTACGTTTTTTCCTACAAAAATTGTGTACGAATTTCGAATTGAATAAAAAATCAACGCATGGTCAAACATGAAAATCTTGATATGGGGGACTTTTTCAGCAGATAGTAAAATCCTCATTGCCTAGATAGGAACCCTACGCTCTGAACCATTCGGCTACTAACCAGGTTAATGTAGATATCTCCACTAAATGAAAAACAATCGATTTCATTTTATATTCTGGGTACCTCTACAATAATATCGTTATTTATTTATTAATCTTTGATAAATCAACAGTTGAATTTTCACATTATACCAAAAATACGAAAAGTAATAACTATAGACAAAGAATTAATTAAAGAGATTTATATATAACAAAAACGAAAACCATGATTTATAACACAGGGTTTTCCAATAAGAGGTGTTATTTTGATAAACTTACATTATTTTGATTAGATAAACAACATCAGAAAGGTTACTGATTAACTAACTAACTAACCGTCAAGCCGTTTCCACGCAGTGGTAGGCAGAGAGGACGGACCGCCAAACAACGCGGTCTTGGCACACACTTCTTGCCTCATTCACATTCATACATCGTCTTATACATACCCGACTTAAAGTATCTGATTCACTTGATATTTAGATTATATTGTATTAAATTATTACCTAGACACGAGAGACTGTAGATCTTCCATAGTGTTAGCAATCACCACCGCATCATCAGCAGACAACAGGCAACATACTTTCAGATTACTCAAAATTTTATTTACTCATGACATGTCAAAAAACAATATTATGGACTTTTTTATTTTTCAGCTCGCAATATAAAATGTCCAACATAAATATATCATTGTTATGTTTACATTAGATAGGTACTATAATGTGGTAAATATTCATTTAATATTTATTATGAACATCCAACTTTCTTAAAAGTCAGAAATACACATCACCAAATCAACGTTTTATTATGAAACAAGATAATATTTAGAGAATTATTAATATTTTGATTGTGTTCAAAGGTCAAATGAATGCGTTACGTTTGCTTGAAGTTCAAACCAGATATAGAAATCTAAATAACTTACCAAAACTTTCCAAATTACATTAAGTACATAAACATTACATTTAATGGTTTTATTCAAGGCGAAATTCTTTCAATATCACCCTGTTCAAAGGTTCAAAAACCGCCATTTTGAGATTTAAAAAATCTCAAAATGGCGTAGCTATGTTAAATAAATTATCTTGAAAAGCTATTAAATTATAAAAACAAATGTTCCAAGTAACTACGCTTTACTAGCCGGTTTCGTACGTGACATTGCATAATGAATGAATTCCTAATTAAATTTTTACACGGCTTCCGTGGTTGAGGGGTTTTTCTGTTGACTAGAAAACCGGACGTCGCAGGTTCAAATCCGTGCATGCGCAAGAAAATTATATTTGATTAATTTGTTTTATATCATAATTTACTCAATTAAATTTTTTGGCTTTGGCCGCGTTTGGTGACCAGATCTGAATAGCCATGTACTTCCCCACCTTCCTCCTCCCCATCTTCCATCTCCTTCCTCTCACCACTACTTTCAGCCTCCCAACTTACCCCAATTGGTGATGCCATAGTCTCACTGGCTCCAGACGGTAAGGAGCAGTTGGCATTCTTCATCGGTTTCACAAAAAAAAGAAGAAAAAAAAGTACCTACGTAGCATTGTATTTTGTGAAGAAAACGGTTCCTACCTACATAATTTAAAAGTATATTATAAATGTTAACCGTGAAATGTAAACATAAGTATACTTGTATACATATGTAGAAATGTTTTATGCTCGCGAAAGTAACATAAAATATATCGTTTTAGGTAGGTACTTAAATCCCAAACGAAAGCAAAAGTACAAATGCTTCTCGTTTCACGTTCTGTTTTTGAAAGATTCGAACGCGAAGCGAGTTTAAATATTTGAATTGGGAATTCCGAGCCATTAAATATTCCGAACAGAAACTGGCCGCCTCACTAGGCGGAGCGTGACGTCAGAACAAAACAATGCTCCGGCGAACCAGAGAAAAAAAACAAGCATCTACCAAACTGCTTTGTCTGTGGATTTGTTTTGAGGATGAGCTAAAACACACTTGCTAAAACATAACAACTACGTCATAATATCAGAATAATCTTCATTCACTGATGATTTGTCAACAGATATCAAAAATAATTTTCGCGCTGTAGGTACCGACTATCAAATCCTTTTTTTCTTCTAATTTTACTAATGAACGCTTGTCGAATGTTGGCTCTCATCAAAGCTATGATACTTCGGTTAATTAATTTGGCTAAGCCAGGCGAAGCCCCTCTATTCCAACTTTCTTCCCTCGCCACATCTTTCAGTCTCACAAAACAGCCCAGTTTATTGGGGTTGCCACAGATCCACTGGGTCTGGGCAATCGGAACTCTTGATGCTTGGATGGTTTGTCAGGTAAATATGACACAAATTAAGGTAAAAGAAGAAATCGGAGAAGCCCACGGGAGTCATGGCACGATCAAGTGAATTAATACTTCACTCGGAACACGTCGAAAGTATGAATAACAGGTTTGCATGATGAAAAAAGTGCGTAAAAAACAGAGTTGTAAAAGTAATTGAACCCACGACCGTAACCGGTGTATTTAATTATTCACCAAGTCCTGTTTTGACTCGAGCATTTGGCATTTCATCGGTCTCTACATTTGTTTATTACGTTCCGGTTCCGTTTGAAGATGGTGGCCATGTTACTATATTTTAACTACGTCAGAGTTAGCGTGATCGTGGTTGCTACTACGATCTTTGAAGCAATCAATATTATAGTACCTACCCGCCTTAAGAAAGTTTGAAAAAAGAATTTTCATTGACATCGTGACATTTCTTTGGACAATTTGTATAATTCCTTATTTGAAATAAAACAAATTTTACTTAAAATATTTATGGTTAACAATTAAGTGGGTAGGAATTTAAGTACCTACTTACAAATATAATTCAGATGAAATTTTGGTATTGATTTATTAAATTTAAAAATTAGAAACATCATTTTTTAGACGCGATGTCTACTGTTCACAGAACTACTAGTATAATTGGTTTCGTCTAAGGAGGACAGAAACTAATTCAATTCACCGCAATACAATAAACAGATGTATTTTAACAAGTTATCTTGATTAATTGGTGTCAATTAATTAAAATATTTTCGTAATTATTAATTTATCGTCCGTTAATTTTTTTAGAGTGGTGTTAAGACATTAAAATTGATTACACGGGACAATTTTGTAAATTAAATACTTGACAATGTTTTTTCTTTCTATTTAAATTAATGTTTTTTTTTATATTTGGCATCTGCCATTCCAATAGTACGGTACAGACGTGTTTTCTATAAAACCCACATGAATTTTTTGCGATACTTTGTACCGTAGCTTATGATCACAGGGGCCTATCTACAAAAACATAGTTACGGAATAAACGCAAATAAAGATTGGCAAACTCATATGCCTAGATGTATCTTTTTCCTGTATGTAGGTACGATATAGAGCTTTGTTTCACTATTAAATTTGTTTATGGCATTACCGAAACCAAACTTAACTCAAAACAACAGTTTTTTTAGTTAGGCCCCTATGATCCCAAGCCATTTGAAGAAACATTTGAATTTTCGTTCAGATTTGCATACGAACGGTTCTCTTGCATTACTGTTTTAGGAATTATCAATGCTTTTTAGAAGTCATCGCAAATGTGCATTTAAATTCACGGTTCGTGCAAATTACTGAATTTTTAATATAACATTAAATTTAAGTACAATATAAGACTAGTTTCAACAGTAGACATCGCGTCAAAAAAGTATGTCGCTAAATTTCTCTGATTTAATAAATCAAAAAAATTTTTCTTCTGAAATCATAAGATTTCTAAGTGGGTATTTAAATACCTACCTTGGTACATTAGCCTTGCATTTCTAATTTCTACCGATTTGCAAACATATTTTTCTTGAACACTTTCCGTTTTACTAATTAGATTCTTTCACGCCCGTTCAACGTTGGTGTGGTAAAGCCGGCCTTGAGCCTGGTTTAATTTGTTCAATAAAACAAACTTCATGGTAATAAGTCAAGTTTTACACTGTTCTGACCTAACGCGCTGCGTTATATTTACACCACGTTTTTTAGTAAGTTTATGTTACTAAAAAAATAATATTACCACGCTCCCTCTAACATTTGTTTTTACATTATCTCCCTTAATTATAAACCATAAATATTTTACACATCATTTTTAAAATTATAAATTATGGAACTATACAATTGGTCCAATTATGAAAACTCATAGTAGGAACAACGATCGTGCGAACTCTGGCAGGATAAAGAGGCAGTAACCAACTCGGCCACCATCTTTAACTGGAAGCGAAACGTAACGAACAAATTTACGGACAGATGAAATGCCAAATGGCCGAGTTGATAAAGGAATTCGCCGCATTTAGTCAATCAGACAGGATCAGCTCTTTTAAAAATTAATTTATCCCAGGTTATTGTTATCCCAAGAGAAATCGCTATACACCATTCTCTGATCCAAAGTCCTTCAAGCTGTTGTCAAACAAAAATCTATCATAGACTTCAACGAATAGTGATTTGAAGCTGGTATAGTTTACAAAGAAAAACGCAATGGTTAGCTGACAGCAAACGCAGAAAAACTTCTTTTTATTCCCAATTTGGCTCTCTTTGATTTTAAATGTTTAATAATATAAAACTCTCCTATCAAATGGACAAATTTTTGATTGAAATGCTTTTATATTTCAGAGAATTTGAACAATTCTTCAAATTTAAAAGTTAATTTTCAAGCTCTGTGGGAGATTTTTTCAAGTTCTGTTTTTATTTTAGTTCTGTCAAGAAACTAGCCTATAATGATATAATAACAAAACTTGAATAAGACTTTTACAGAACCTGAAAAATAACAAACACTCCGAAACAACACGTTCTTAATTTTCAAGTTTTGTGAAAGTTATTTTCAAGCTCTGTTTTTTATTTCAGTTCTGTCGAGAAACTAGCCTATAATGATATAATAACAGAACTTGAATAGGACTTTCACAGTACCCGAAAATTAATGTTTAAATCTGATGAATTGTTCAAATTATCTGAAACAACCCGTCCTATGTATTCGGCCGAATAGTAAAGAGTATTCGGCCGAATACCGATAGTGGTCGAATATTAGTTGCATATGTAGACTGTCATCCGCTTCACAACCAAAATCTTCTGTAGATGTGAAGTATTTAGTATTCAGCCATATTAATTCAGCCTGAAAATCTCTGATCCAACTGGAATCAACCTTTTTAAAACATGTCAGACAAGACTCGTCATGTTTGGAGACATCTCACTTGTGAAATTCCAATGATTTTAGTCGTAGGTGTCTTATGTCCTTTTTTAGAGTCATTATGCCTTGCATTTGAGTCAAACAATGACACTAGTATGTCCCAATGCACATTATTTGGCAGACGTAATAAACCCACGATCGGGTTTTAACCTACAAAATAATCTGTAGGCGATTAAACACGATTTGGCCCACTGAGTAATTCACATTTTCTTGTCTGAGGAGAATGGCATTAAAATAAATGTATAATGTAGGTAGATAGAAAGATAATAAATGTATTTTTTAACATTATGCAACTAGTTTTACAACCCGGTTTCGCTCGAGTATATATATTTTTTTAATCTTGAATTATTGCAGATGTATCCACCCGAAGCTGTAAAGTTGGTACCTACATACTTTTCACATAGCATAACTCGCGTCGAAAAGAATCTATACGATTAAGGCGATGCCATATCTAGTAATGCAAAATCATGTGTTTTTGGTTTGAAAATTTGGTTGCCTAGAAATGTTTCAGATGCTTTAATTAAATACTGCGAGTAGAATACATCTCGGCCTTTGAAATAATCGATATTTTTTAGATAAGTATTTTTATAAGCCCATAAAAAAATAATGTATAGGCCTATGAAAACTGCTTTAAAGTTCAAAATCTCCTACTTACGAACCCATTATCGGTTATGATTTTATTGTATAATGTGGTAAATTAAGTTATTTATAAAATAATCGGAAAAAAATTAAATATTTATGCCTGAACATCCACAAAATAAAATAAAAGGCACTTTTTGGCCATGTTTTTTTCTTGCATAAATCAAAACAGGCAGATGGTGTTAAGCGGGAATTTAAACCTTATCGCCATCTACGTAAGGGTTGTTATTGATAGCGGCTCAATTTAAAATATTACACGACGTAGTGCATCGCCTTAAAGATTAGTCTCTATTGTTTGCCGTGTTTGGTGACCAGATCTAAATAGCCAGGTAGGAAGGTAAGTTTTTAGATTCTCACGGCCAAAAGCATTTTTGTTGTTTGTTTTTGGGGTGTTATGCCGTGTTGCGCTAACTCCTTCTTTAGCCGACGTTTCGGACAGCATTGCAGTGTCCATCATCAGGGCAAAAGAAGGAGTCATCGGAGGAGTCGGCTAAAGAAGGAGTTATCGCAACACGGCATAACACCCCAAAAACAAACAACAAAAAAGCCAGGTAGGAACTTCCTAAATTTCCTCCCCATCTCACGCTTTTTCCAACTGCTTTCAGCCTCGCAAAATACCCTTATTGGTGATGCCATAATACTGATAATAGTTGCACTGGCTTAAATCAGAGGATTAAAAAAAATATACTACTACCACCCGGTTTCGCTTTAATGGCGAAATTTTTTTTTTCTAATTGGAAATAACAGGTTTTTTTTATTTTTAGACGGAAAGCTTTCATCTCTAAGCCCCATAACTCATGATGGAAATGACGTTACCACCTGAAATAATGCTACAATCTGAAAAATTTCGCACATAAAAGCTGCATACGTTTCATGACCCCAGAGCTCATTCAGAATTCGGGAGTTATGACTACGACTTTTTCAGTTTTATTATTAAGTTTAATTTTGTCTATAAGTAGGTACTTAATCATATTAACAGCTGTAAACATTTATTAATTAACTAAACGATGAAATATTAAATATCTCTAAAAATTAATTGCTATTCAATCAAAAATACTATTAATTTTTATGATTTTAGCGGTTAACAGAACGAACCCTCGATTTTTAAATCTAAAACACAACACACAATTTAGAATCAAGACTACGTATTAAACACTTTTACATTACTAATATATTGCTCTAATGTCTTTCAAGATTCTTATATGCTATAAAATCCTTTTAACACAGAAAACAATGTTCCTTTGATATTTTTAAAACTCCAAGGACTTAAAATACAATAAAAGAACATGAAACAATAAAAACGAAGAGTTAATAATGTATTAATAAATAAAATAACATATTATACAGGACCTTTAAAATGGCACACAAGGAGACAACGTATCACCTTTCATTTGAAACGTGTCTTTACATTCTAAAAGTTTCGTATCCGAAAATATGGCCGCTCCAAAACATAAAAAAGCATAAAATAACCCACCTGTAAACAACCATTCGTCGAAATAATCCTCATTCACTAAAAAACTCACAAATTTATCAATCACTCAATATTTAAATTAACACGTTGGAACGAACAACACAATCAGGCACAAAAGTACCTACTTTCGAAAAAATATTCCTGTTGTTTTTTATTCAAATATGTGAAGGGGCACTTTTCATTATCCTTGGAACGCGTACCTACGTGGTTTTTTTTTAAATATAACGTCTACCGGCGGCTGCTCGCAGCGAACTGGCGAGTGGCGAGCGGGCAGGTACTAGGTTCCCCCACTTTGGCCGGCCGGGGTTATTGCAAAGAAGTTGTATCAAAAGTTATACCTGCGCGATACCTGTAACCCTTGAGCGGATGCGGTTTTTATGATGCGTTATAGTCGCGCACGGGTGGGTGGTGACCCCAAATAAAACTTTGTTGATCGCTGATTGTTAGATAAACTTCATTTATCGCAGGTGAGTATGCATTATCTATATAACGTGCGTTATAATGCTCGTGTGTTTTTATTTGATCTCCTGAATCTAATTTGTTACAGCTTTTATCCGTAGAATCAATTTGTTCCCTTTTCGGAATAGCTCATATTTTCTTTTAGAAATCGTTATTAAGGCGATGCCATACGTAGTAATGCAAAATTATGTGTTTTTGGTTTGAAAATTTTGGTCGCCTAGAAATTTTTCAGATGCTTTAATTAAATACTGCGAGTAGAATACATCTTGGTCATTGAAATAATCGAATATAAGTCTTTTTATAAGCCAAGAAAAAAATTATGTATAGGCCTATGAAAACTGCTTTAAAGTTCAAAATCTCCTACTTACAAACCCATTTTCGGTTATGATTTTATTGTATAATGTGGAAAATTAGGTTATTTATACAATGATCGAAAAAAAATTAAATATTTATGACTGAACATCCACAAAATAAAATAAAAGGCACTTTTTGGCCATGTTTTTTTCTTGCATAAATCAAAACAGGCGGATGGTGTTAAGCGGGAATTTAAACCTTATCGCCATCTACGTAAGGGTTGTTATTGATAGCGGCTCGATTTAAAATATTACACGACGTAGTGCATCGCCTTAAGTATTCCTCGGGCGTCCCCGACTTTTTCTATCGTTTAAACACCTCTAAATAATCCTGGTACTAATAACAACAAACTTTGAAATTTTCAGCGATATCGATCGACTACTTTTGAATTTAACTCAACCATTTGGAATTCATTTGTCCTTCCACAGACCGCCTTCTATACAGTGAAGTTAAAATGGCGAGGTTGTATGGATGTTCACCGATAATACACAAGTACCTACGACCTAACCTTACCTAACTAATTAACTTAGTTGGAAAAAATAATTTAGTAGTTTACAGTAATGAGGTTTTCAAAGAATGCATTAATGTTTATTAACTACTTTTCTTAGAAATACTTTTCAAAATATTTTGGAGCAGTTATGATTAATATTAGTTGTATCTAAATATTATGTACATATTTTGAAAGGTAATTTATGAAATTCTCAGTATATTCAACCATTACGTATTGTATTAGAAAACGGCTGTTGTAGGTACTTACTTTTAAAAGGTTAAAGGAACTTGTACGATGGTTAAGTAATGGTTAACTGGTAAATACATGAGTCATAATTTCTTAGAAAATTAAAATGATTTCCTTCAGTGCCTATGTCATCCTTGAGGATGCTATGTGGAGTTTCTTTGATGCGCCTGACCACATCACTCCTGGATACACTAATCCCTAGATTGCTCTTACCTACTTACTATTACCTCTAAAACGACCCTCTGTACAGCACCCAAAAGTTGACATAGAACCTGAGGGAAATTATTTTCCTCAGGTCTTCCTGTATAATAATAATAATAATATTAATGTAAAAAAAATGAATATAACCGTTTTGTATCTTTCATCCACATATTCTGTCCACGACAATTCATGACATTTTTTTTAACTGCCGCGAAGCAATGTAGTGGAGTTTCACTTATTTATCTCCTGTTTTCATTGAACCTGCCCATCGGAATTATTTTGCTCCAAACTTCTTACACATTTTTAGCTAACAAAATATTCAAAAATAAGCTAAAAAAAATATGTGTTTTTTAAATTCTGTTAATATTTATGTATTTGTACTATATTCTATTCTAACAGATGGTTTGCAATATTTAAAACACAGATGTCTGGTGGGAATGTTGTCCTTGTTCTACCGGTATTTCAATGGAGGCTGCTCTGGGGATCTAGCACAATTGATCCCTTCGGCACCGGTGTATATTTGGGAAATATGCCAAAAGCGCGCTCAACAGTTGGCATTCGTCACATGAGAACGAATCGTTTTTACGATTAATTCTTGAGTTCAACAGCTCGGCTGTGAAATGATTTGTCTGGCCGTGTGTTTCCCCCTTCTTACAACATCCAATTATTTTCCTCAGAACCTCCTGTGTAGAATTAATGTAAAAATGTGCTTTTGTCAGTTAATTTTAGGTTGTAGCGACTCACCTTCGTGTAATTTAAATATGTTAAGAGTTGCAGATTTAAATTTAAATTTTTCATCATTATGATTGGTGGAGGTACAATATTATGTACGTAATAAATTTGAAGGTTTCGTACACCCCATATGGTAATTTCAGGGTTGAAAACGTTCAAACGTCACCCAAGATTGGTTCAAACCACGTTCAAACAATCGAAATTATTAAAGTGTTCGTTTTTCGAATCCTTGGCCGTTATTGAAATACCAACACGATTTATTTGTTATATTATTTTTAATGCGAAATTCTTAGAAGTGGGTGGTTCCACCAAAACATAAAGTCAAGCCAAGTCAGCAAATCTCTATTTTATTGACATTAATTTAAATGAAAAAGTTATTCAATTGACGCATGTTAAAAAATATATCGTTACCTATTTCACTATTGTACAGGGTTTTCCAATAAGAGGTGTTATTTTGATATTCAATCGTAAAAGATCAATGGTTTCGTTGCTTGTGTGGCACGTAGCGCCTTCTTGTTGAAAGTAAACGTTGTCCAGATCAATACCATCCAATTTCGGCCATAAAAAATCATTAATCATCTCTCGATAGCGCAATCCATTCACCGTAACTGTTGCTCCAGCCTCATTTTCAATGCGTTGTTGAAGCGTGTATCGTTTCTTTTATATCAATGGCGTAGTTTTTACTTGTCAAATGTCAAAAAATGACAGCTTCAAAAGTAACATCTACCGAAATAGCGGGCTATTCAAAATAACACCTCTTATTGGAAAACCCTGAATTTAGTCCACGTTTTGCTTCTTTTTTAATGTGAATATATAAGAATCCCAATTTTCTGGAGCCAGTGAGACTATTGCATCCCTAATCAGGGTATATGGTGAGGTTGAAGTGAATCGGGGAAGGGAAGAGAAGGGTAAGACGAAGGGCCATTGTCAATCTATCACGACAAAATTCCAAGTGGTGGTTGAAGTAGCACTGAATACAGCACTTATCATACACGCAGAGATGTGCTTTATTTCAAATGGAAATGCAAAATGCAAAATGGGTATTTTCCATTTTGCATTTTAAAAGCTTTTCTCAATGCATTTTCCATTGTAAATGCTTATTTGCAACATTCTTCTTACTATCTCCACTCATCTTTTTTTCATAAGCCCCAAATATCAGTCGGTCCTCAACCTCGCTATGAGAGATAATTTACATTTGTCAAGTTGCTCCCTGGTAGGAGACCTGGCAATTGAGTGATACCATTACAAAAAATACTGATTCAAATACTGAACATGGGGCCATGACGCTGTAATATTAAATGTTAGATAGCAGTTTCTATGTTTATACGTTGGCAACATTAGTCCCGCGCAAATTTTTTGTGGTTTCATAATCTGTAGTCGTGGTGTTTTTGGATTTACCATCATGTAATATGTTTGTTCTACATTGATGTTCATTATTAAATAACAAAATTGTTTAAAAATTCTATAATCATTTTAATTGTTTGACCTGAGAAACCATTTTGCATTTTGAAAATAGGTATTTTGCATTTTGCATTTGAAATGCTTTTCTAAAAACCATTTTGCATTTTGCATTTTCAAATGGAAAAGTTTTGACCCATTTCCATTTTGCATTTCAAATGGTTTTGGGTACCCATTTTGCACATCTCTGCATACACGGTATTTATATAGATAATTTTTTGATTTGCTTGATCGTGCCATGTTTTCTACGGGGGTGATTGTTTTTTTAAGGACGGCACATGATTCCCAACTGCTCCTAACGCCCTGCAGCCAGTGAGACTATTGCATCCCTAATTGGGGTAGGTCGTGAGGCTGGAGATAGTGGGGAGGGGAAGGAGATGGGGAAGAGGAAGGTGGGTGAGTACGTGGCTATTCAGATCTATTCACCGAACTCGGCAAAACTTATTTCAAGCAACGTTTAGATTCTTAATGGTGATCTTTCACAAGTGGAGTATCTTAAACTCTGGAATACACAAAAATATACATTAAATTTAATCGCTCACTTCGGGATTCGAACCTGCCATCTGGACTCGAATCCGAAGATTCAAGCACTTGACCACGAAGGCCGTCAATTACACGCTATATAACGAATTGTTCGAATTGCAGCAATCAAGAAATGACTACTTTATGTGGGATGAATTTATTCGTTTTTTATCCTTGACTTGCAAACATATTTGCATTTTTATAAAAATCGAAAGGCAGCCAGTTGCAACTTGTAAAAGATTTACCGCCCATGAAGGTGAGTTAACGGCTGCAGGTAATGTGTAGAATCTCAAAAACAAATCTCATAGACAATAGATGCAAGGGATATATACAGGGTTTTCCAATAAGAGGTGTTATTTTGATATTCAAAGAAAAATGCCATTTTTTAATAAAAATGATCGAATGTTTATTTCATTATAAAGAGGAAGGTATGCCGTTAATAGTGAAAAATAACATCAGTCAAATGACCACCACGACCACGCCTACAGGACCATATCCTTTTCATGAAATTTTCCATAACCAAATCGCAAAGTGGCTGCCTTATGTCCTCGATAGCCTCACGAATTCTATCTTTGAGGTCTTGAATCGACGCTGGGCTGTTGACGTAGACCTTCTTTTTCACGTGGCCCCAAAGGAAGAAGTCGCAAGGTGTTAAATCACCAGATCTCTGTGGCCAATTGTGATCACCTCTTCGAGAGATAACACGGTCCGGAAACTTTTCCCGTAAAAGATCAAAACCATCCAATTCCGGCCATAAAAAATCATTAATTCATTAATTAATATTCAAAATAACACCTCTTTTTGGAAAACCTTTTAGCATCATGCCGACTGTCGCTACGGCCAAATCCACACACGTCTATATCAAAATAATTTTCCTCAAAAATATTTTTATTTATTTATGAACGACCGATTATTTATTCATTTACAGAACAATCTTCACATTCTGACACTCTCAACATCTGGGAAGACATTTATACAAAAAAATAAGGCTATGGAGCAGAGGTTCCCAAACTTTTTTGCCCCGTAGACCACTTGCCAAATTTTTTTTCCGTAGACCCCCTGCCTGCCGAATATTGAATTTTCCTAAAACTATTAACGTCCCATGTGATAATAATTTATTTTTTTAGTAAAAATATTCCCTTCCTTTGCCTGCCCAACAACCGGGTGGCGGTATAGTTGCCCTGTCTTTACATTGTGCAGACAGAGGCACCCTTGTGAGGTATTACACCAAATGAAAATGAAGCAGGATAAGCAACGGGAATTTCTTTCTGTAGCTAGCCCTACAGAACTGCCCTTTAAGTAATTTGTTAGCGCTTATTCCGGTCAGTTCTTCATGTCTATGATATCCGATTCTTCGGCATTGCATTTCCATAGTCAAAATGTCCTCAAACTTAGTTTTGAAGTCTGTGTGAAGTGCATTTAAATGTTGAACGTCATTATTACCCTGGACGTTTTTCAAAAACACGTTGGGGAACTAGGAAAATTCGCGGCTTCCAATGTGCAATGTTTTGCTTGAATATAATATTAATTCAACAAAAAAAGGAACGTAGACTCTATTTATATACCTCAATTAACAACTTTACGAAATATAAGAATACAAATATCAAATAAGTAATTTCTCAGTTTTTTTTATTTGTGTTAGGTCTATTGTGTCATTAACAGACCTACTAAAAGTTGACTTGAGGTAAATGGGGTTCCGCTCGTATGTACCCCCATTTGAATCTCGTGGACATCCAAATTTTTTTCTCGCTGACGTAGACCCCCAGCATGCCGATATCGACCCATGGGGGTCCTTATAGACCACTTTGGGAACCTCTGCTATAGAGGAATTAAATGCATCCACTGTTTCAGAGATCTCATTCGAAAACACCATTTCTCGTGTCATGCTATGTTGTTCTAGAACATCTGTTCTGCTGTGTGGTATCTTGAACAAGTCATGGCAACGACAACGATTGAAGTTTTCGGGCACGTTTAAGTCATAGAATTCCAGGATGGATGGGCTATCAAGAGAGTTATGGATAATATTAAAACTAAGTATTGCAAGATTTACATAACTTCTGGTTTCGCTAGTTGCCTAACTCCCTTTTACCATCTTTGAAGATGCCGTATGGTGGTCTTTTTGGGGAGAGAACAGAGTGAACCTGGTTCTGGAAGAGACCCGTGTTATAGGTGGGAGGAAACACAGAGACCGATAAATCATTCCGAGCTGTTGAACTCGAGAATGAGTCGTAGAAACGATTCGTTCTTATGTGACAAATGTCAACTACAGGGTTTTCCAATAAGAGGTGTTATTTTGAATAGCCCGCTATTTCAGTAGATGTTACTTTTCATTTTTTGACATTTGACAAGTATAAACTATGCCATTAATAAAAATGGAATGATACACACTTCAACAACGCATTGAAATTATTCAAATTCACTTGAGTGAATCAAATGCAAATTATTTTGAGTGATGAGGCCCATTTCCACCTCGGTGGCTTCGTCAACAAGCAAAATGTTCTCAAACTCTTGGGTTTTCCGAGCCCCAGATGCGACAATTTATAACAACAAGCAAAATGTTCTCAAACTCTTGGGTTTTCCGAGCCCCAGATGCGACAATTTTGCTTGTTGACGAAGCCACCGAGGTGGAAATGGGCCTCATCACTCAAGATGATTTGCATTTGATTCACTCAAGTGAATTTGAATAATTTCAATGCGTTGTTGAAGCGTGTATCGTTCCATTTTTATTAATCGCGTAGTTTTTACTTGTCAAATATCAAAAAATGACAGCTTCAAAAGTAACATCTACTGAAATAGCGGGCTTTTCAAACTAACACCTCTTATTGGAAAACCCTCTATGTAAATATACATGTTAATGTTCGTTTGTCCAAAATCTTAAATCTTTGAAAGTTCTTCGCCGATTGCTTTGAAATTTTGACACAATGTTGCATTCGAATACGCGTGTGTTTTTATATACCTATATTATATAGATGTCACCTGTGATAGCTAATTATTTGTTTTTTTTAACTCCGCCATCTGTTGGGCGCGTGATTGTTTTTCTAGCTTCACATACAGACTGATCCAGAGACTAACTAAATAACCATCCATCACCCCGTGTCCATCAACTTGGTCATGAGCAATGTATATAAATATTTTGCGGGTAAATATATACTGGTACCTAAAATATGAACGAGACTTAAAAATGATTCGAGACAATGTCAACTCAATGACAAACTGTCTCATATTTTGCCTGAAAGGTAGGTAACTATCTGGTAGGTAAGTATGTGGGTACATAGTCCAATGGAGACATACGGGTATATAAATTTCCGTACTGACAGACAGACTTGGAATAAGCCCGTAAAAGCGACTTTATGACTTGGATGTACAGGGTGCAGCAAAACAGATAGTGCAGTTTTGAAGAGCCGGTACATCCCGTGTGGTGAGGGTAAGAACCTGAGAGGTGTTTCATTATGTCGGGAGGATCGTGCCGTTTTTAATCGTTATCATGGTTTGGTCCGACAATGCCGGGGCTTCGTTTCTTGAAAATGGCCGTTCTCGCCAACCAGCGAGTCCTCCGACCAGAGGCGGATTTGCAGTCTTGGCCGCCCTAGGCCACAGACCATGTAGCCGCCCCTTTCTCAGTACCCATCATATTGACCAGGAGTATCCAAACTTTTCAGTAATTTCCTAGGGTCAAAACCGTTTTAATTTTCCTGCCATTATCATTCATGGTTCATGGGGTGAGATTTGTCCAGGTCTTGGCGGCGGATACGTCTGCCCACCTGCTGCGTGGCGAGCCGGATCGAGAGAGACTGGGTGAGGGAGGCCTTTTGACCTTTCCAGCCGGACTATCTTGACCGCACGCTGTGTGCTGTGTGTTAACACGCTCTTGCATATCGCTATTTCGTACGTAGAATATTAAGGTACTTAGGAAGTAATTTCTTCTTGTCATCTGTGACTTTTTTGTCACGATTGGCCGCTCCTAATATCTGGCCGCCCTAGGCCCGGGCCTACATAGGCCTAAGGGCAAATCCGCCTCTGCCTCCGACTGCAATTTGCGGCTTCTTCCTGTGGGGATACCTGAAAGAAAATGTTTTTAAACATCGGCCTCACTCTTTAGAAGAACTCAAGGATCGATTTTGGGAGGAAATCGCCGCCACACCTGTCGAGATGTGTCAAAATGAGGCCGAAAACATCAGAAATTACTTACGATAATCAATGTATCGCTGCTGCCCCTCAGCAGCGATACATTGATTATTATTTCTACGTAGAACACAGTGAAACATGGTTCATACCAAGATCGGACCTAAATTTTAAATTCAGAAACTCTGTCTCAGCACATATTCAAAATTTAATGAAATTGTGTTATACGATTTCAGGCAGTGTAAGAGAGACAGAGTACGAAATGTTGATTAATTGTCTAGATCTAATAATCAGAAGGTACTAAGTCCGTGTTGACATCTGTTTCCTTTCAGTTCTACCTACATGTAATCTTTTTATCGATGGTGCGTATTTCAATGGAATTTATAAACAATTGAAAATACTTATTTCGCTTGTGCGTGTGTCCTGCGTAACTCTGGTTCAATGAACTCTGGAACTCGGATGTGCTTTGAATTTATGTCTCATTTTCAAATTTTAAACCGAATGTGTGAGTGATTTCAGAAAAACCACAAAACCTGTAATCCGAAAATCATTTTTATTTCATTTTTCAAAATTAGAACTGATTTTTCAACAATTCAGACAGTCAAGTATACCTAATCGAGCAATGGGTGTTCTGTTTTCGATTTAATTAATATCATTCCTCAAAATAATAATGTGAAAACATTTTTGACCGGTCAGTGGTTGAGTGGGTATAGCGCTTGGGTCTCACCCGAGCGTCGCGTGTTCGATTCCTCGGCTGGCTAAGTTCTCCATCACAACACAAGCAACATTTTCGGCTTTCTGTGGTGGTAGTGGGAGATTTTCAAACATTGTTGGGTTATTCGTAACCCAGGAATGTTTGTCTTTCTTTAAAAAAAAAAATATATATATATATTATTAACTGCTTAGTGCGGTTCAGAGCCTAGATTTCATCGTTTGTCCCATATATTTAGGTTATACAAAATTGGCACATTTTAGCAATCGATCGCTCAAGACGTTTTGAAAGCTTGCCATAATATGCCATAAATCGTTCAAGTGGAAAATATACCGTTTCATTTCCAATTTATCCGAAAAAAATCGATTTTTAAAAACTAAAATGTATGTACTTACTTATATCGAATTAAAACTGGTTGAGGCCTTTAGGTACTAGTCGCTTCTGTGACTTGTTTAGTGGAATAGTTTGCCAGCCTCTGTGTTTCCTCTGTCATACAGCACGGGTCTCTTCAAGACACAGGTTCACTTCTTTTTTTCATCATCAAGACCTTAGGCAATAAAAAAAAAATTTGAAAAGCTTCTAGAAAAGTAAAGCAATTTGTAATGCCGTAATACCAACTGCGTAGAGTTATCGATACTATGGCGTCACCTAAAAGAGCATCTGGATATTTAAATCTAGTCACTATCTAGCTATAACTATTTTAGGGCGAAGCTTAATGCCAAATCACTATTTTTATCAATCTTTATAACGAATTTGTGTACATTATGAATACCAAAAAATATGCTTTTAGATAAATTGAAGATTTTCCTATCGTTTCGCTTGAGTAGAATACAAATAAAACAATAAATTACTCAATAAAAAATGTAAATGTAAACTACTAAAAAAATGTATATTTTTTAATAGACATGTATGAACGCATAAAGGAAACAACTTTAAAAAATACAGTATTATAGTTAAGATTATCTGTGACAGTTTCACTTGATTAACTTTTTTGCTTTCTTATAAAATTATTTACAAAATAAATAAAAACCAGTTTTGTGCTTGAAATCGAACGTTTCAGGACTCCGTTTGTCAAGCAATTTTCATGCTCATTACCTAAAATATTTAATATTTGCGTTGTATTTGAATATGTACGTATTTTTATACGTAGTTGATGTTGTGGTTTATGGTCAACGCACCCAAATATTTTCATCTCCTTACAATAAGACAATGCAACTATTTATCATGTATAATGAAGAATAGATACAGTTCAGTCACTTTTAGGTTAAATATTCATGGAAAAAAACTTTAAAAGCGCCACGGAGGGGCTATATTTCACGCTTGGAATGTTTCCTTCAAACTACGACAGGAAGTAGTCTATTCATTCGCTTTCCTGAGTATGGGACCGGACCCTACGAGCCAAAGACTAAAGCAAGACACCTGGTCACATTACAATATTACGTCATTTCAAAGGTTACAGGTAAAATGATCGTAAGCAAAATGATTGTAGGAAACTAATAAGCAAATGATTGTAAGCAAATAATTGTGTCTGTGTATCATGTTAGAGTAAAAAGGTTCGATGTGTAATAATTTATTTTATGAGATAATGTACAGGACACTGCATACACTGATCAATAAATACATTTTAATACTTGTCGTTATCATATTAAAAGCTGGTTTTACAGAGTTTATCTATGTAAATAACAGTTAACGATTGATATATCTAGAGAATATACGTAAATAGAATGATGCACGTAAACAGCCTGTTATTTTTTCAATAAAAGAAAGATTGGTGTTGTTCTCTAGTCTTCAGTCACCAATGTTTTATATTTACGATCAAATGGTAACTTACGATCAAATGGTAATTTACGATCAAATGGTAATTTACGATCAAATGGTAATTTACGATCAAATGGTAATTTAGGATCAAATGGTAGTACGATCAAATGGTAATTTACGATCAAATGGTAATTTACGACCAAATGGTAATTTATGATCAAATGGTAATTTACGATCAAATGGTAATTTACGATCAAATGGTAATTTAGGATCAAATGGTAATACGATCAAATGGTAATTTACGATCAAATGGTAATTTACGACCAAATGGTAATTTATGATCAAATGGTAATTTACGGTCAAATGGTAATACGATCAAATGGTAATTTACGATCAAATGGTAATTTAAGATCAAATGCGCATACAATCTTTTTACAAACTTTTTTTTGCAAAACGCATTTCTTAGCACTAGAACAAGATACGAAGTTGAAATAAAGTCGATGTAATGTAATTTTTCATAGTTACATTATGGTATATAGTAGTAAATGATAAAAAAATGTCAGGGATGCAGGAGAAAGATTTCTGCACTGAAATGAGATACAGTCTTATACCAAGGCGATACTAAGAGTATCTTCCACTATGGAACGTGCCGCAAGAATACTATAAATTAATAAATTGTGAAATAACACAAATTCATCAAATAAAATTTACTTGCGCACGCCGGGATTCGCACCCGCAACCTTAGGATTGCTAGCCGAGAGCCTTACCCCACGGAGGCCATCGAGTATACTTAAATGAAAACAAAAAATTGTAGTTAATTTACCTATCAAATATTGAGAGAACATATTTCTAGAGAGAAAGTATTTTTACACCAAAAGGCAAAAGAAAAATATGTATGAACTGAGATTATTTTAGTAAGAATGTTTTTAGCGTTTGGGTCAGACCCAGGCGTAGTGTGTTCAATTCCTCGTAGTGGCTGCCTAAGTCCACTATCACAACACAAGCAACATTTTCCGCTTACTGAAGCGGTAGATTTTCAAATATTGTCAGGTTATTCGTAACCCGGGAATGTTTGTCTTTCTTTTTAAAAAAATAAATATATGTCATAGTTCTATCACGGTAGTTTGTTAATATTTTTTGAATATTTTTTTTGTTTAATTTTGGACAATTCTTTGATAAATAAAAAAATTTAAAAAAATACAATTGAAATCACACAACCTCCAGTCTGAAAAGCCGATATTTATGTTTTTATTCACAAAAAGGTTAAGTTCGGTGTTCTCCGCAACGAAAACTAATTTCGCTACCACTACACTGTGATTAAAACGTATTTAATGCAGTAATTTTTTTTTAAATTTTAATTAAGTATTGAAGACAATAATAGCGATTCCTAAACGAAAATTTGAAATAGAAAAATCAGAAAAAGATTCGCTCGCATCTAGGACTAGAACCCAAGACCCTTCAGCCAACCAAGCTAATATGACCCTATCTCCTTCGGTCATATTTAACTGTATCATACTTCGAATAAGAACTACCAACATTGTCTTTATTTTCTCACCGCACATTTTTATTGACTGCTATCATTATGCATGATCGAAAAATAAAAGGATTTAATTGTATAACGTTTAATAACGAGTGGCTGTGGAAATCTTCATTTTGCCACAGCTTTGCCGCGTACTAGTAATGAGGCCGAATAAAGGGAAGGAAATGAGGAGAGAAAGGTTGGTAAGTATTTTGGCTGTTAAGATCTGGTCACCAAACACTACTAAAGTCATTTTAAGCAACGTTTCGATTCAATCCCCCGTAGCTATTAATGCAACAGGTAGTAACTAGTTATTGGACAGGTAGGTAGCTAGGTACCACCCACTTATACGAGTTCAACAGCTGTTTATATAATAATGTGTAGGTAAGTATATTTTTATTTTATTTTATATTATAGAAACAAACAGTACATGATTTACAGAGTTGAAACAATATACAGGAATAAGATACTTCATGTTGTGTACCTATGATATGTTTCCTTGTAATGTCTGCTAAGTGGTATTTTTATATTGTTTATTCCTTAATTACCAGGTGACTTGTGTATTATATAGGAGGGTGTGTAATGTATGTGTGAATGTTTCTGTGTATGTGTGTGTGTCTGTATGTATGCGCATTGAATAGTTTAAATTGTTGACATGATGCCACGTTTGAATTTGGGCAGTGAATCCGAAAAAATGTCAATGTTAGAGTTAAAGCAAATATTATTTAGAGTATGAAAAACTCGGTTGATTGTCGAATTAGATGCTACATTTATTTTATAATTTAGCGTGTAGAATAGCACTGTATGTCGTGTACATATTATATATGATAGGGTACAGGTATCCCTCATTCACCTGTTCCTCGTTCCATATAAACACGTGATCAGTCATACAAGTTTTACTTTCAATTCTATCGACGAGCACATGGCATGCTTAAAATATTTGTAACTTTTCTTACTGTACAACCTAATTATCATTCATATTTAATGACTTGGTGAATAACTGTGCTTTTGAGATCATGTCTAACTCTTTTGTGGGGCAAAGCTCTCTGCGATAACTTGCTTATATTGTTAATACTTCGGTCGTTGTGTTATGCGCTATACAATTATTATTTTGCTAAAAAATCACTACGAACTTACGAATTAAGGCGATGCCATACGTAGTCATGCAAAATCATGTGTTTTTGGTTTGAAAATTTCGTCGCCTAGAAATGTTTCAGATGCTTTAATTAAATACTGCGAGTAGAATTCATCTTGGCCTTTGAAATAATCGAGTATTTTTTAGATAACTCTTTTTATAAGCCCAGAAAAAAATAATGTATAAGCCTATGAAAACTGCTTTAAAGTTCAAAATCTCCTACTTACGAACCCATTTTCTATGATTTCTTATGATTTTATTGTATAATGTGGCAAATTAAGTTATTTATAAAATGATCTAAAAATAATTAAATATTTATGCCTGAACATCCACAAAATAAAATAAAAAGCACTTTTTGGCCATGTTTTTTTCTTGCATAAATCAAAACAGACGGATGGTGTTAAGCGGGAATCCAAACCTTATCGCCATCTACATAAGGGTTGTTATTGATAGCAGCTCAATTTAAAATATTACACGACGTAGTGCATCGCCTTAACACAATTTATTCATGAGGTTAACACCCAAACACTATAATGTATTGTCGGGCAATTAAGACGAGACAATACCCTAAAACAAAGCTAGAATCTGAAGGACGTAAGTGAAGCAGTCGTGCACAAAAATAAGTGACGCGCGGCCTTAGTGTATTGGGCAGACCTGCGGTTGAATTTTCCTTATCAAATCTGTAAAATGAAAAAAATAATCGTGGATTCTCCAGCGGGTACAAACGTCAAAAATCTACACTGGATTTCTGGGCACACTAGTGGAGAATCATATTAATATATTTATATCATTGAACTATATAATTTACTGTCTAGAATGAAATTCAATGGTGTACGTATAGTACACTTATCAAATAATGTTTAGTAGCTACATTATACGGATTCCTGTCAAGTAATGGAGCAAAACAGAGAAAACTTAATGCACTACTTAGTCATTATTAAATTCCATATATAATGGAAAATCTAAATCACGCCATAATAAAACCATGGAATATCAGATATTTGACGTTAGATTTCGGATTAAACCCACAGAGCTATACGATTGGAGGCGCTGTTGTATACTAATGTATCTTGTAAACACGTTCCACTGTTAGAACGCGATAAGCGAAGCGCGTAAACATAATTCGGTAGTTTTAGTTAGAACGTATGGAGCGTTGGAGGTCAATTGGAGGGTAAAAGTGGAAGCTCGTTTTTCGTACTGTGTAGACCAGAGGTTCCCAAAGTGGTCTATATAGACCCCCAGGGGTCGATATCGGCTTGCTGGGGGTCTATTTCAGCGAGAAAAAAATTTGGGGGTCCACGAGATTCAAATGGGGGTACATACGAGCGGACCCCCATTTACCTCAAGTCAACATTTAAGAGTTCCGTAAATGACACAATACACCTAACACAAATAACACAGTTTACTTAATAAAGCATTCAACAGTCTTCCACTTGAAACAAAAATTGAGGAAAATAAAAATAAATTCAAACACAAAATAAAAAAATGGATTAAAGAACAAAAAAGACAATATTTCCAAAATTCTATAACATAAGAGAATAAAACATATACACGCAACACAAAAAAATGTATAAGGCAAGCGGCACACACAAGCACATAGATCATTGTAAGTGCCGATTTCCATTGTCTTCTAATGTTTTTATTTTGGTGTGAGAATTGGATTTTGATTTCTAATCTTTATTTTTGGTGTAAATTTATCTTTATTTTAATGTTGTTTTTTGTTTAAATGTATAAATTCGTATATTTTAAAATGGGGGCCTCAGCACGGGTGAACAACCCAGTGAGGCCAACGTTGCTGAATTGAAATGTGAAGTACTGTAGAGTAATGTATCAATAAAAAATTAAAAAATTTAAAAAAAATACTATTAATAGACTGAGAAATTAGTTATTTGATTTTTGTATTTTTATATTTCGTAAAGTTGTTTATTGAGGTATATAAATAAAACTATACGTTCCTTTTCTCGTCAGTATTCATATATTTAAGCAAAACATTGCACATTGGAAGCCGCGAATTTTCCTAGATTCCCAACTTCTTTTTGAAAAATGTCCAGGATAATAATGAAGTTCAACTTTTAAATGTACTTCATACAGACTTCAAAACTAAGTTTGAAGACATTTTGACTGTGGAAGTGGAATGTTGAAGAATATATCATATATATAGGATATCATATAACAAGAAGAACTGATTGGAATAAGCGCTAAAACAGAACTTGAGGGGCAGTTCAGTAGGGCCAGCTACAGAAAGAAATTCCCGTTGCTTATCCTGCTCCATTTTCATTTGGTGTAATACCTCACAAGGGTGCCCCTGTCTGCACAATGTAAAGACGGAGGAACTATATCGTCACCCGGTTGTTGGACAGGTAAGGGAAGGAAATCTTCTTACGAAAAAGAGAAATGATTATCACATGGGACGTTAATAGTTTTAGGAAAATTCAATATTCGGCAGGGGGTCTATGGAAAAAAATATATTTGGTAAGTGGTCTACGGGGCAAAAAAGTTTGGGAACCTCTGGTGTAGACCAATCAGCAAACTTTGCAGCTCAAATGTTGGGCCAAAGCAGTGAGTATCATCTTGGCTGATGAACGAGAAATCCACTCACTAATCTAGTAATTATTTTAAAACTAGAGACCTCATCAGGCACATGAAAGGGGTTGATGACAAGGCACCTCGTTCTGTCGAAGAAGGATTATTTTTGGGACACCCTGGCTTCCGCTGCCTAATCATGCACGCCATGGAGTTCGACATCAAAGTCGCTACAAAACTGTAAGGTATCGCACAATGATTATATTACTATGAAGCAAGCACTTTTTTTTCAAATCATATCAAATCAAATCAAAAAGTATTTATTGTAAAATAAAAATTACAAAAGGTGTAGCTTATGGGTAGACCCCATTTCTTCCAGCTAACCACATTTATTTAATTACAATGTTTATATAATATCTATTATTTGTTCTATTATAATAATTAAAATGTTTATACAGATACAATAACAATATACCAATGAAAAAATAAAAAAATACAAATATATATTCCAATAAAAATAGGCGTTTCATTTACGTGAGGTATTCACTCAACGTGTAGTGACATTTATTAACAAGGAAAGTGTTTAGTAACGATTTGAATTTGTGTGTATCTTGTATTTGTTTAATGTTACGTGGAAGGTTTTTATATACTTTAATGGCCATGTAGTATGGTCCTTTTTGGAATATTGTTTTGTTTGCTTTTGGTATTAATAAGTTTTCTGTGAGCCTTGTAGCGTATTTATGTGTTGAGTTTTTTAGTGGGAACTTGTCTGTAGATGATCGCACTAACATGCATAACTCCATTATATATTATATATGTCTGTGACTGTCAGAATTTTCAGATTTTTAAAAAAAGGTCTGCATGAATCTAAACGATCAGATTTTGTAATTTTTCTTATTCTTTTTGCCTGACATAATCAGCTTTTGGATTATGCCCCCGCTTTCCCAATTTCTACACATTTTTCATAAACACTTATATATTATTTTTGAAGATAACATCTGTACATGTGTAAAGCCGAAACGGTAATAATCCAATATTCCCTCGACAGAAAAAATCTAAAAGTCTGCTCCGAAAATTATTAAAAACACATTTCGTTCTGTTATTCAATATGCTTTAGGTATGAAATAATTCACAGTGTATCTTTAAAGGTAATTTAGGAATTTGTCGAGAGTTTTTTGCTGTATTCTAAACGAGTTGTATTTACGGACGGGTTGTTTCGGAGAATTTGAACAATTCATCAAATTTCAACGTTCATTTTTGGGTTCTGTGAAAGACTTATTCAAGTTCTGTTTTTATATCATTGTAGGCTAGTTGCTTGACAAAACTGAAATAAATACAGAACTTGAAAAAATCTTTCACAGAACTTGAAAATGAACGTTGAAATTTGATGAATTGTTCAGATTCTCCGAAACAATCCTTCCTAAATATTTTCATAATTTTCGCCTAAATATAATCGTTTTCTTTTGTCCTCCCTCTAACCTTCGTATGTATATATCTTCCTTTTAAACCATCTTCTTCTTCTTTTTATCACTTACTACGGAGCCTTAAATACCCTTAAGCAATGTTGGGGACGAAATGAAAGAATAACTGTTTTTTTTAATCCATAACTTTCAGATAAGTATTTTCTCTGTCTATGCCTTCAATATTTCAAATCGCCTACTATCACCTGTACAAGTATGAGATTATGCAAAGTTTTTTTACGTACCTTCATATTAAAACTACTTTCATAGGGGTTTCCTACATCATAATGGACACTTGTGGTTTTTCTCTGAATCAACTATAATATTATGTTTGATAAACGTTACAAAATGGCTAGTACCTACATTACATTGTTGTAATGAGTATTTGCAGTTTGTTACAGAGCGTTAAATTCTCTCAATATCACCCTGGTAAGGTAAAATGATTCAGAATCAAAAGCTTCTAGAATTGACCATGTTTATTAACTGGATCTGAAAAACCAGGATTCCCATATTTTCATCTTTACAACCCAGTAGGGTATTTTTAGAGTTTTTTTTTGTTATTCCCTAAACAAATTATTTGACGAATACATTTTCTACAACGATTTCAAATGTGACATTTTCGGTTTCTCTCCAAAACTATACGTTTGTTTGTATTCTTAAATTCGGCGGCAATGACGTCACGCCAGACGACGTTGGTGACAGCCGTCTTACAGATATTGGCGGTTACTATGTCATAATGACGTTGTAGCCTGTTGAAACCGTTTCGGAATGTGCAATTTTAGATCGTTTTTTAAATCAATAACTATGAATGAAAATAACATATTCTTAGTACGATAATCATAATGAATTTGAACATTTCATCAAATTTAAAAATTGATTTTCACTTTCTGTGAATGTTCTATCAAAGTTCTGTTATTATTTCAGTTTTGCGAAGCAACTGGCCAATTATGATATAATAAAAGAACCTTCACAGAACGTTAAAATTTGATAAATTGTTCGAATTCTACGACACAACCCTTCCTAAATCTTGCACACATTTTTAACAGTATTCATAATTCGTAAAAACACGTCATTCAGGATTTATTATATTATTTTTATATTTATTTCGTAAATGAAAACATTTTGTACAAATTTAGGGTAGTCCCACAAAGCTGTTATATGGCAACTTGTCTGTAGGTTCTACCAATTAAACATTCTTAATATGATGTATAAGAAAATATCTGTAGATAGATACATTTATAGTTTTAAGGAAACATTAGAATCGATCACATATTAATATTAGATAATTTAAATCACATCTATAAAATTTATAAAATATCTCAATATACCTGCCTAATAACATTATACAGGATTGGGCAAAAGTAATCACCCTATTGAAAAACGCTATAACTTTTGCAAATGGAACCAAATGTTAATTCGGTTTTGATATTTGTAAAGTAAACAAACGCAGAATACAAATCAACAAGACAAGACAAAAATCAAAACAAACATGTATGTAGTATATAGCCGCTGTCGGCTGCTGGTGATGAAGCTGAAGAATATTATTCTACATGCAATTTTAGTAGGGTTTTTAGGTAACAATTTTTTTCCTTACCGAGAAAACACAAGGCCTCTAAGTGTAACAGTCAGGTAACATTTTAAACACCCATATGAGGTAGAAATTGTGAGGCGCATATGACGCCGTTCTATTTGTATAAAGAAAATTAACTTTAAATTCTGTAAATTTAAATGATTCACCACTTCATGGAATATAAGAATCTAGAATATAAAAAAGGTATAGTTCTATAGGTTTTAAGCAGTTGGCAGTTTTCATATATGATTTTTTTAAATAATTATAAATGTATATTTTTAAATGGCGTAACGAACACTGGAGCGGGAAAGTTTAAAAAAAATAATATTAATAGCTAATAGAAATTCCAAAAACTCTAAAAGCTGTTTAAAAATAACTAAAGGAATGTAAGTTTGAAAATAATAGACACATTTTTTATTAAATGTTTTGGAAAATAGGTATTGAATACAAAATATCTATATAATTGTATGTGATTCCTAATAAAAAAGTTTATGTAATTATCTGGAATTCAATATACGAATCCCATCGAATTTTATGGGAAAATTTGCATTTTTATAGGTTTGGTGGGAGGGCATAGCGAAGGCTTTACGACGTAATAATAAACGGAGCCTCTTTATAGCCTATTATAAAAAATAGCGTTACGTATACAGATTATTTTAACCTTTAAATTTTTTATAATTGTTTTGTCAGAACAGGATGTATAGTTTTCAAGACTTATAAAAATATTTTGACTCCAAAAATTGAATATGCATTTATACTTTTAGAAAAATTCAATAGGTATCCTTATCACTATCTAAGTTACAAACCATTTCTTTAGAACTTTGTGATCATTCAAAAATATAGTTGCCAAAAATATGAAAAAAATTAGTTTCAAAATTAACTAACTGACTAACCATCACGCCGTTTCCCGCAGGGGTAGGCAGAGAGGACGGACCGCCAAACAACTCGGTCTTGGCACACACTTCTTGCCTCGTTCATACTCATACATCGTCTCATACATACTCTTCTATTTTTTCTGATTCTTGACATGGCCCGACTCAAGTATCTCATTCACTTGATCATGCTACGAGCATGTCTTCATCGGGCTTCCCCAACTTCTGCTAACATTCGCATTTGCGTCATATATTCTCCTTACACTCCTTTCTACATGCCCAAATCATCTAAGCGTCCCTTTCTTAATCTTACTCATTACAATTACATCAGCCTTGCACTCTTTGCAAATCTCCACATTTCTCACACGATCTCATTTCTACAGCATTCTGTCTTTCTCTGTCAGTTCCATGCCTCACTTCCATACATCAGGGTAGGTACCAGCACTCCATTGTGGACATTAATGGAGTCACTTGCATTTGCCCTTCTAGTTAATTCTGAATTTTAAATATGCTATCAACAAATATGACATATAATAATTAGTTCCCAATGGTCAAGTGGATAAAGACGTTGTTCCGGTAAGACAGAGATCCTGGGTTCGAGTCCCGGTTGAACCGTTAGCTTTTTATTTTCTCTGTCTTGTTCTGTTGCACGTGATATTTGGACAGTACTTGCGACTAAATTCAAGAATAAAAATCGAAAAAAATTAATCTTGCAAATTAAAAATACTAATTTCTGAAGTGTGTTTCTGTGTAATCTCGGTTCAATGAACTCTAGAGCTTTTACATGAATTGTGTCATGGTTTTAAAAATTGAAAGTGTTGGTTGGAAAATCCACACGCAGAAAAAATACTGATAAAAAATATTGCAAATTTATTAAGAATTTCTTCAAAATCCTGTTAAAAATGGAATTGCAGGCCCTTGACAAATGAATTGATAGATTTTCTGATAATATCATAATATACCAAAGTATTGTCACTATGCCGGAACTCGTGTTCAATAAAAATTCTCACATTTTCGAATTTCGTCATTATATAATATGAATACAAACGCATGAACACGTGTTTTTACGTATTTACGAATCTTATCATTTTAGTTAAAAAAATTTTTACTATATTTTATTTATATTCTATTTAAAAATTTAAGAAAAAATGGTTTGACTGACGATTGAACCACCTACCAACGTGTGTGTTCGTGATTAACACCAAAAGTTGATAAAATGCATTGTCATCGATAGCGAGTCTATCTGCCGAGTTTCAGCTCGATCTGATGTCGCAAAGTGGGTTAATTTCCACTTCGAAGATTGAAATTAAAATAAATATATATTTTTTAAATCTCGTTTAGAATATTTTATCATCTTCTAAACGAGATTCTAAATAAAGTATTCGTTCTTATTTTGAATTGCATGAATGAATTATTTCTCAGTACTTACCAGACAGCTGCAAATATTGAAAATGTTCGTGGATGTTACAGTCAACACTAACATCAAACAATACAACACCTGGCGAACGTTTTCACTGTAAAACCAACCATTTATACCATTATTGGCTGATTCAACAATTCACAAAAAACTAATGAATCGTTTCATTTAAAAAAAAACGCCTTTTATTCTCTTACCCTTGAAGAAAACTAGACATGAAGCGAAAAAATAGTTTTCACATTTTGACCTCCAAATGACCTCCAATTCTCCCAACGCTCTAACTAAAACTACCGAGTCTACACGCACCACTTATCGCGTTCTATAGATATTAGTATGCACTTCTAGACCATTTTGCACGGGTTCTATCTCTCTTATGGTACGTATAAATTTGCGACCTGAAACGCTAGCTGAGCCAGGAATAACGTGAAAGGAACGAAGCAACTTCAAGCGGCGTTTCACGCCATTTGCGGTTGCTTCGTTCCTTTCCCATAAGTCGAGGCTCAGTTCAGCAGTTCAGCTCGCGTGTGTATAGGTAGCATTACACTTGATAAGATTTAATATTTAAATAGGATACTTAGATTTATATTTTACTACTGGAAACACTGTCTTTAGACTCACAACATACCCTATTCGAGGATGCCATAGTCTCACTAGCTCCCAACAATTGGGACTTTTACGTGGTAAAATGTACTATACCTTCATAAGTGTTATATCTCTGCTTACTTCCAGATTTCTATGTTGGGAACTCTTATTAAAAGTAAAAGATTCTTTTACTATAATTGCGTCTGGATTTAGCTAAACTGTTCATTACCTGAGGGTTGGTAATTCTCTGTTTCTAGAAGCTTGTTGTCTGGCAATAATATCCCACAGGCAATTGCTACACTCTAGCGACATCTGTCGGACTCTGGAGTAAGCTTTACGACTAGTGCCATCTATCGCTTGAATACCCAACTTATTACCAAACATCACAATAAGTAAGTAGGTACTGTCACCTATTTTTGCCATTTAAAGAGACCCTTTTTGTATGATAGTTATTCATCACCAATTTTTAAAATGTCACACTTGTAAATACGTGCAAGGATATTATAAAATACGTAGGTAGTGTTTAATTTAACAATCTCAATTAAGAGCAATATAAGAGAGAATGTTTACGGGTTTGATCTTCTGTTTATTCTATGGTTATAGACACAAAGAATGTTTAGTATTTGCAATCATAACTCCATTAGCTAAATATCTAAACAAAGTTAGTTTTTATAATAAGCGATTTAACTGAATCAGAACTACAATAATATCATATATTAAGTACTAGCTGGTGTGTACCCGGCGTTGAACGACTTTTCTATACTTTCTATGAATGCAATACGCATCTATTATTTATTTATTTATTTATTTCACGCCTATTAAGGCTTTTACATACATATATATAAAAAATATTTACGAAATTATACATGAAAATAGTGCAGGAAACGACTATTAAAACAATTGCAGAAAAATAAATATAAAGTCAAAATATCACTAAACTTGATTTGATCTACACAGAATGCAGGCACAACATATAAAAAATCCAAAATATTTTTTTCTATTTCAGTTGACAAAATTATTATATGTTAGTCAAATCAAATTAAATACCTTTATTCAAATATTCCACTACTCGATGAAAAAAAAAACTTCAATAGGGTATGCTTATATATTGAAATTGATGTACTAAATATATCAACAACATCTGAGTATTTGTTTCCTAGCTGTTGAATCCGTCGCATAGGAGTATGATATTGGGACGTTGACATAGAATTGCTACAATAATATGGTAGGTACTGTCTTGAAACCGACCTGCTTGGAGTATGAAAAGAGATTACATATAATAAATCAGGGGTATCAAACATTGAATTAATGATTTTATACAAACAGGTTAAATCGGAAATAATTCTGCGATCAGATAATTTTATTAAATTTAATGAACAAAGTAAGTTATCGTAATTTAGGTTTTCTCTAGGAATGCCCATTTTGAAATTTACATATCTTAAAAATTTATTTTGGATTCTTTCAATCGCATGTGAATGAACCTCATAATTTGGGGACCAAACCGTGGAATTGTATTCTACATGACTCCTTACTAGTGACATATATAATGTTTTTACAGTATTTACATTATTGAAATCACTAGATACCCTTAAAATAAATCCCAACATTTTCAAAGCTTTATTGGTTATTATTTCAATATGCTTGATAAAGTTAAGTTTCGTGTCAAACCAAATACCTAAGTCATTAATTTCCGAGACAGATACTAACGACATGTTGTTAATGGAATAGTCAAAAAATATTGGATACTTTATTCGATGAAACCTCATAATTTGACATTTGCTTATGTTAAGTTTCAAGCGGTTATCACGACACCATATAATTAATCTTGACAAGTTATTTGACAATATATGGCAATCGTTAATGTTTCTGATTGCTTTGAATAATTTCAGGTCGTCTGCAAACATTAACACTTGAACATCATTGAAAATATACAATACATCATTGACAAATAATAAAAACAGGATTGGTCCTAAGTGTGATCCCTGGGGAACACCACTCGTAGCAGTGAATTTGTATGAAAATGTGCCATCAATTTTAACAGCCAGTAATCTGTCGGTCAGGTAACTATTAAACCACTTATATAGTGAACCACCTATACCGAATTTATGGAGTTTATTCAGCAATAACTCATGATTGACTTTATCGAACGCCTTGCTAAAATCGGTATAAATAGAGTCAACTTGACATTTACTAGACATGGAATCAGATATATAGTTTTGATAGGTTAACAAGTTAGTAAGGGTAGATTTTCCAGTAGAGAAACCATGTTGCTTAGGAGAAATGACGTGGTTTAATCGGAAAATAACTTTTTTAAGAAGAATTTATGTAAACCTTCCGGAAGAAATTCTCTAAGTGATAGTGTAAACCCTATCAAAATCCATGGCGTAGTTTAGAAGAACTAAGCCATCAAACAGAAACCATCCAAAAAAAAATTGTCAATCATTTAAATTTTAAGATGAATATTGGTAACCACGACATTAAAAGCTCAATGGAATATTATGGACTAAAGCCATTAAAAACTAGAAGAGAAACAAGATTTTGAACTAGAGACAAATCACTCCTTCATCTTCAAAAATGTTCTACTAATCTCAGACAAGACGCGTTTATATTCAGAGCGTGTAACTTATATAACTTATATAATAAGAATTTTAAAGATATTGAAATATTTTCGTGTAGTTTAGAACATTTCAAAAATATACCCTAGCTAATATATAAGTTATCATGTTATTGATATGAACCCTGTCTAGTTACCTGTGATTCATTTTATAAACATTTGTTGAGTTTAGTTGTAGGTATATACATATATTAGTGATTATTGGTGTTGTGTGAAGATAAAATTGATTTGTTGTAATTTATTTGTGTTCTTATATCCTATGTTATTTTTATTTTATTTAATACTTACAATTTTTTATTTTTTGTAAATATGTTTACCCCACGGGTACTGGACCCTTATTTTGTTGTTATAATTTTGTGTTTACGTGAAAACCTGTCATTAGATTTTATTTGTATAATTTATTTTATTTATTTATTTATTGGATGATTTTTATAGCGCCGCTTTTGTGAAATATCACCTCAGGGGCGCTTTACAGTTGATGCAGATATTACAAAAAAATATATAAATATTACAAATTGAAAATAAGTTAAATAAAATGAAGTACAGAAACAGGTGACACGGAGATGGAGAATCTGCTGCAAGAATCCTAGGTGGTGAGGAAACTGGACCAGCTGCTGCAGCGAAAAAGTGCACCGCGCCCACCAACAGTGCCAGCACGAGGTTCTTCATCCGTTCAGGTATGTGTCTGCTGCTAATAGAGCGCTGACACAATGTCCTCTCATGGATTCCAGACCTTGGCAGCACCGCTGTGACATTCGACGAAGATAGAGGATGGAGACTCTGCAGCAAGAATCCCAGGTGGTGAGGAAACTGGACCAGCTGCTGCAGCGAAAGAGTGCACCGCGCCCACCAACAGTGCCAGCACGAGGTTCTTCATCCGTCCAGGTATGTGTCTGCTGCTAATAGAGCGCTGACACAATGTCCTCTCATGGATTCCAGACCTTGGCAGCACCGCTGTGACATTCGACGAAGATAGAGGATGGAGACTCTGCAGCAAGAATCCCAGGTGGTGAGGAATCTGGACCAGCTGCTGCAGCGAAAGAGTGCACCGCGCCCACCAACAGTGCCAGCACGAGGTTCTTCATCCGTTCAGGTATGTGTCTGCTGCTAATAGAGCGCTGACACAATGTCCTCTCATGGATTCCAGACCTTGGCAGCACCGCTGTGACATTCGACGAAGATAGAGGATGGAGACTCTGCAGCAAGAATCCCAGGTGGTGAGGAAACTGGACCAGCTGCTGCAGCGAAAGAGTGCACCGCGCCCACCAACAGTGCCAGCACGAGGTTCTTCATCCGTCCAGGTATGTGTCTGCTGCTAATAGAGCGCTGACACAATGTCCTCTCATGGATTCCAGACCTTGGCAGCACCGCTGTGACATTCGACGAAGATAGAGGATGGAGACTCTGCAGCAAGAATCCCAGGTGGTGAGGAAACTGGACCAGCTGCTGCAGCGAAAGAGTGCACCGCGCCCACCAACAGTGCCAGCACGAGGTTCTTCATCCGTTCAGGTATGTGTCTGCTGCTAATAGAGCGCTGACACAATGTCCTCTCATGGATTCCAGACCTTGGCAGCACCGCTGTGACATTCGACGAAGATAGAGGATGGAGACTCTGCAGCAAGAATCCCAGGTGGTGAGGAAACTGGACCAGCTGCTGCAGCGAAAGAGTGCACCGCGCCCACCAACAGTGCCAGCACGAGGTTCTTCATCCGTTCAGGTATGTGTCTGCTGCTAATAGAGCGCTGACACAATGTCCTCTCATGGATTCCAGACCTTGGCAGCACCGCTGTGACATTCGACGAAGATAGAGGATGGAGACTCTGCAGCAAGAATCCCAGGTGGTGAGGAAACTGGACCAGCTGCTGCAGCGAAAGAGTGCACCGCGCCCACCAACAGTGCCAGCACGAGGTTCTTCATCCGTCCAGGTATGTGTCTGCTGCTAATAGAGCGCTGACACAATGTCCTCTCATGGATTCCAGACCTTGGCAGCACCGCTGTGACATTCGACGAAGATAGAGGATGGAGACTCTGCAGCAAGAATCCCAGGTGGTGAGGAATCTGGACCAGCTGCTGCAGCGAAAGAGTGCACCGCGCCCACCAACAGTGCCAGCACGAGGTTCTTCATCCGTTCAGGTATGTGTCTGCTGCTAATAGAGCGCTGACACAATGTCCTCTCATGGATTCCAGACCTTGGCAGAACCGCTGTGACATTCGACGAAGATAGAGGATGGAGACTCTGCAGCAAGAATCCCAGGTGGTGAGGAAACTGGACCAGCTGCTGCAGCGAAAGAGTGCACCGCGCCCACCAACAGTGCCAGCACGAGGTTCTTCATCCGTTCAGGTATGTGTCTGCTGCTAATAGAGCGCTGACACAATGTCCTCTCATGGATTCCAGACCTTGGCAGCACCGCTGTGACATTCGACGAAGATAGAGGATGGAGACTCTGCAGCAAGAATCCCAGGTGGTGAGGAAACTGGACCAGCTGCTGCAGCGAAAGAGTGCACCGCGCCCACCAACAGTGCCAGCACGAGGTTCTTCATCCGTCCAGGTATGTGTCTGCTGCTAATAGAGCGCTGACACAATGTCCTCTCATGGATTCCAGACCTTGGCAGCACCGCTGTGACATTCGACGAAGATAGAGGATGGAGACTCTGCAGCAAGAATCCCAGGTGGTGAGGAATCTGGACCAGCTGCTGCAGCGAAAGAGTGCACCGCGCCCACCAACAGTGCCAGCACGAGGTTCTTCATCCGTTCAGGTATGTGTCTGCTGCTAATAGAGCGCTGACACAATGTCCTCTCATGGATTCCAGACCTTGGCAGCACCGCTGTGACATTGGACGAAGATAGAGGATGGAGACTCTGCAGCAAGAATCCCAGGTGGTGAGGAAACTGGACCAGCTGCTGCAGCGAAAGAGTGCACCGCGCCCACCAACAGTGCCAGCACGAGGTTCTTCATCCGTCCAGGTATGTGTCTGCTGCTAATAGAGCGCTGACACAATGTCCTCTCATGGATTCCAGACCTTGGCAGCACCGCTGTGACATTCGACGAAGATAGAGGATGGAGACTCTGCAGCAAGAATCCCAGGTGGTGAGGAAACTGGACCAGCTGCTGCAGCGAAAGAGTGCACCGCGCCCACCAACAGTGCCAGCACGAGGTTCTTCATCCGTTCAGGTATGTGTCTGCTGCTAATAGAGCGCTGACACAATGTCCTCTCATGGATTCCAGACCTTGGCAGCACCGCTGTGACATTCGACGAAGATAGAGGATGGAGACTCTGCAGCAAGAATCCCAGGTGGTGAGGAAACTGGACCAGCTGCTGCAGCGAAAGAGTGCACCGCGCCCACCAACAGTGCCAGCACGAGGTTCTTCATCCGTTCAGGTATGTGTCTGCTGCTAATAGAGCGCTGACACAATGTCCTCTCATGGATTCCAGACCTTGGCAGCACCGCTGTGACATTCGACGAAGATAGAGGATGGAGACTCTGCAGCAAGAATCCCAGGTGGTGAGGAAACTGGACCAGCTGCTGCAGCGAAAGAGTGCACCGCGCCCACCAACAGTGCCAGCACGAGGTTCTTCATCCGTCCAGGTATGTGTCTGCTGCTAATAGAGCGCTGACACAATGTCCTCTCATGGATTCCAGACCTTGGCAGCACCGCTGTGACATTCGACGAAGATAGAGGATGGAGACTCTGCAGCAAGAATCCCAGGTGGTGAGGAATCTGGACCAGCTGCTGCAGCGAAAGAGTGCACCGCGCCCACCAACAGTGCCAGCACGAGGTTCTTCATCCGTTCAGGTATGTGTCTGCTGCTAATAGAGCGCTGACACAATGTCCTCTCATGGATTCCAGACCTTGGCAGCACCGCTGTGACATTCAATGAAGATAGAGGATGGAGACTCTGCAGCAAGAATCCCAGGTGGTGAGGAAACTGGACCAGCTGCTGCAGCGAAAGAGTGCACCGCGCCCACCAACAGTGCCAGCACGAGGTTCTTCATCCGTTCAGGTATGTGTCTGCTGCTAATAGAGCGCTGACACAATGTCCTCTCATGGATTCCAGACCTTGGCAGCACCGCTGTGACATTCGACGAAGATAGAGGATGGAGACTCTGCAGCAAGAATCCCAGGTGGTGAGGAAACTGGACCAGCTGCTGCAGCGAAAGAGTGCACCGCGCCCACCAACAGTGCCAGCACGAGGTTCTTCATCCGTTCAGGTATGTGTCTGCTGCTAATAGAGCGCTGACACAATGTCCTCTCATGGATTCCAGACCTTGGCAGCACCGCTGTGACATTCGACGAAGATAGAGGATGGAGACTCTGCAGCAAGAATCCCAGGTGGTGAGGAAACTGGACCAGCTGCTGCAGCGAAAGAGTGCACCGCGCCCACCAACAGTGCCAGCACGAGGTTCTTCATCCGTTCAGGTATGTGTCTGCTGCTAATAGAGCGCTGACACAATGTCCTCTCATGGATTCCAGACCTTGGCAGCACCGCTGTGACATTCGACGAAGATAGAGGATGGAGACTCTGCAGCAAGAATCCCAGGTGGTGAGGAAACTGGACCAGCTGCTACAGCGAAAGAGTGCACCGCGCCCACCAACAGTGCCAGCACGAGGTTCTTCATCCGTTCAGGTATGTGTCTGCTGCTAATAGAGCGCTGACACAATGTCCTCTCATGGATTCCAGACCTTGGCAGCACCGCTGTGACATTCGATGAAGATAGAGGATGGAGACTCTGCAGCAAGAATCCCAGGTGGTGAGGAAACTGGACCAGCTGCTGCAGCGAAAGAGTGCACCGCGCCCACCAACAGTGCCAGCACGAGGTTCTTCATCCGTTCAGGTATGTGTCTGCTGCTAATAGAGCGCTGACACAATGTCCTCTCATGGATTCCAGACCTTGGCAGCACCGCTGTGACATTCGACGAAGATAGAGGATGGAGACTCTGCAGCAAGAATCCCAGGTGGTGAGGAAACTGGACCAGCTGCTGCAGCGAAAGAGTGCACCGCGCCCACCAACAGTGCCAGCACGAGGTTCTTCATCCGTTCAGGTATGTGTCTGCTGCTAATAGAGCGCTGACACAATGTCCTCTCATGGATTCCAGACCTTGGCAGCACCGCTGTGACATTCGACGAAGATAGAGGATGGAGACTCTGCAGCAAGAATCCCAGGTGGTGAGGAAACTGGACCAGCTGCTGCAGCGAAAGAGTGCACCGCGCCCACCAACAGTGCCAGCACGAGGTTCTTCATCCGTTCAGGTATGTGTCTGCTGCTAATAGAGCGCTGACACAATGTCCTCTCATGGATTCCAGACCTTGGCAGCACCGCTGTGACATTCGACGAAGATAGAGGATGGAGACTCTGCAGCAAGAATCCCAGGTGGTGAGGAAACTGGACCAGCTGCTGCAGCGAAAGAGTGCACCGCGCCCATCAACAGTGCCAGCACGAGGTTCTTCATCCGTTCAGGTATGTGTCTGCTGCTAATAGAGCGCTGACACAATGTCCTCTCATGGATTCCAGACCTTGGCAGCACCGCTGTGACATTCGACGAAGATAGAGGATTGAGACTCTGCAGCAAGAATCCCAGGTGGTGAGGAAACTGGACCAGCTGCTGCAGCGAAAGAGTGCACCGCGCCCACCAACAGTGCCAGCACGAGGTTCGTCATCCGTCCAGGTATGTGTCTGCTGCTAATTAAGCGCTGTCACAGTATCCTCACATAGATAACAAACCTTGGCAGCACCGTTGTGACGTTCGGCAAGTCCATCTCCTTGTACACTTGTTCCTGGTGATTATGTTAGTGGTGCATTGTCCCACAATAAAAGGCAACGGACGGGATCATAAATCACCCTGGGCACTTGTTAGGGCTTATAAGTTTATTATTTAAAGATGTAAAAAAATCTGTTGGTTTTCCTAAATAAATTAAACAATATTGTACCGATCATTCAATCCAATATTGTATTCGAATGCCTTTCTTCAAAGAATTGAGTTTTTTTTTCGGACAAAATTGATTCATATTTATTAATTTTATTTTAGTAATTTGTACATTTAAGTTTACAAATTACTAATTAATTTGTTACATATAAATATACCATATTTTTTCTTGCTTAATGTGGCTCCTACACAACATCTTGAACTTTCCAGTTGGGGCAGATCTTAGGTTTTCCGGCAGTGCATTATAGTATTTCATCCCTTTATATAGTATACTATTCTGAGTATTCGCCTTGTCCTTTTTTGGTAGCCTGATTTCATTGCACTTCCTTGTTTTATGTTTGTGTATGTCCTTGTTGTATACAATTTTATTTGAAAAATATTTGGGTAGCAGGTTGTTTACTATTTTGTGTACAAATATCATCGTGTTCAAGGTCAACATCTGTTTCACCGTTAGCCAATTTAATTCATTTAACATTTTATTTACTTTTGAATATCTATTTCGTCTGAGTATTGTTCTCATTGCCCTATTTTGGAGAATTTTGAAATTTATTTTGTTCTTGGTCGTTACACAGGAAAAGGATAGTTGAGCAGTAGTTAAAATGTGGAGCAATAATGAAGTTGTAAATGGTGATTGCAGTTTTTTCAAAGATATCTTCTTTCCAATTTTCTTTTGGGTATATTCAGCATGTTTGTTAAAGTTGAGTTTGGAATCTATTATAACACAGAAGTATTTTATATCGGTAACATTTTCAATAACTTCACCATCAATTTTGATTTTGCTTTCACTGGATGTCTTCTTATAGCCAATTACCATACATTTTTTTTTGTACTTAATTTAAGATTATTTATTTTATCTTGATACATTATCTAGTTCATTATTTAAAATATGTATTAGTTCTTCATAGTTTTCTCCAATTATATATATTAGTGTATCATCGGCAAATAGTCGTACTTGGCATTTTGAAAATAATTCATATTGCGTATGTACGGGCACAAACAAATAATTAATCTTAATATTTTAAAGTATATTCTACGTGTTCATATGCAATGTAATGAGGTGATTTTGCCCAAAAAGGGCGCTATACAAATCATCCAAATATTTTTATTATTATTAAATAGTCGAGTCCATATAAAAACTCAATTCTTTGAAGAGTGGCATTCAAAAATAATATTGGATGGAATCACCGATACAGGTATATAAAACAATGTGTGGTCGAATTTTGAATTATCAAATCCGAAATGAATTCCAGGGATATGTAAGTAAATTATGGGCAGAAGGGAGAGGGATGGAAAAAAAGATGTCAGGAGAGTATATTATATTTACTAATTTATGATTTTATCTTAACTACTACTCAAATTATGATTATTAGCTATCTTTAAAAAAGGTCTCAATCAAAATACGGCGCATGCTGACATCTGTTAATTGGCAATCGAACTATTTATTGTAGTGAGATTTACTGTTAAAGTCAGTAAAACAGATATCTTAAAAATGAACTTTGAATTGTTGTAGTAGAATCAAAACATTGAAATGAGACATATCGTATGTTTATGAATACACATCGATATATTTATCTGTGCATTTGGGATGTCACCTCTATTATAGGTATTTGGACTAGCGATGGACACAATCGATGAATCATCGATGATTTACTCGATCTTTTTGATCATCGAAATAATTCGATTCATTTTCGTAGAAATTTATCTATCAAAAATTATCGCACAGTCCTAGACAATCGTTTTGAAAATCATTCGAAACCACAGCCGTCACGTCATTGGTCAGAATTCACTCGAAAACTTACATCGATTCCCAACTCCAAGAAACGTCAAAAATATCTCGGATTGCTTGGCAAACGAGATATTATTCCCGTGGTACATTGTGTTTTTGATATCCACTAGGAAGTGGCATACTTTGTCAATCAGAAAAGACAATCAGAAATTTACCTTTCGAATGGACAGCGTTAGTAAACTTGAAAAAATATGACAGTTTTTGTCAATAATTTAAACAAACGAAACGCAAATTTCAAACAAATAATATTAAAAATTAATATTTACACCTAATTTATCGCTTGTTTGAATCGTTCCCACAATTAATTTATATTTTAAAAAGCCAATCAAATCCCAATTTGTAGAGTTTATTGAACTGGAATTACATTTTAGTTTATTTTTTATTTCTTAAAAAATTACGATAATGATGGAAGTTTTATTTTATTTTTATGCTTACAAACAAATTTTCTATAAAAGTTACAATGTTTTATTTTCGATTTGCCGCCAAAACTGTATTTTCGTCTTTATTCATGAATTCGTTGTATTACCAGACGTTGGCTTTTTCTACATTTTTTTGCATTAACTCCACACAAGAGGCCATGAAGAAAATAATTTACCTCAGGGCGTATGTCATCTTTGGGGACATATGAATCCATCCCAGAGTCTTGCTGGAGAGATCAAATGGCCTGTATCCGCCACCAAGTATTGGAAAAACTTCAAGAATCACTTGTGGTGACCTATGTCTTAGGTGTGGGTTATCCAATAAATGGTTCTCATGACGGCGGTACCTATACTTACCTCCCAAATTGTCTCCATGTCATAATGAGGTTGTTGCCAATTGGAACCATCTCGGTATGTGCGGTTTTAAATAGTTTTTAAAATCAGTAATTATGTATGGTACAATGATCAGAATAATAAAAAAATAAACTTTTAATCTTCCACACATTTTTAACGGTATCCATATTTTGTGAAAAAAAACCCATTCTTATATTATGAAAATAAACCAAAAAATATACAAAACGTTTTTGCTTTATATTGCTTTTATTAAAGAAACATTGGTATAAATATTTATAATAGTGTTGATAACATCTAAACAGTATTATGATCAAATAATATGTAGGTACTTTTTGTTTGTTTGTTACCTACTTTGATTCATAGCATGTACAAAAAATTTACATTGAGAATGTAGAGATATTTTAAAAAGTAAAATTGGAACATAAATTTCATTGCATTAATGAAATATCAAACAACTCTACTGAGGTATTATGTATTTAAAAATATTTAAAGTTACAATAGACAATTTTTAGGTTACAATAGAACTAATTAACCTTAAATTAAACTATTTAATGACATTTGTTTTGGTATATGAGTACCTAGGTTATTCTTATTAAATATTTAACAGCGTTCTTGACTTATTTTTATATAACATCGGTACCGTTCTAAGGATTAGGTTGGGTTAGGTTAGGTTTCAACACCCGTCGTAATATTTTAATTTTTAACATCTTAACGTGTCTTATCAACCGCCTTTTCTCGACCTGTTCAGCATTTTGTCAAAGTCTGATCAGCCGTCAAGCGTAACAGTGAAATCGTCGTGCTGCTCAAACGATGAAACGGGCAAATGTCACACAGACAAATGATGTTCATCAACGATCATGTGTGACAGTGGTTCAAACAAGTCTTCTTTAAGAATCTAGAAAGTTTATATTTGCTCAAATTCAAACAATTTATCAACCGTAGTGCTAAATTGCCTCTCCCAAATTAGGAATTTATAATAAACCACCTCAACTCAGGTCAGAACACTGAATCAAATCAGACTCTTATATCTTTAGATATGTCTTCATAATTATAAGGATTCAGTGTCCTGACCTGGGTTGAGGTGGTGACGATTTTTAGCAGTTTCTTTTTAGCGGAATAAGTTCTCAAACCGGATCAATAAATTTATGATCCGGAATCACGTTCCGGAATACCAATCTAATCGATTGAATCCAAGCAGTTGCATTTAATATTAAGAAAATAAAACAGTTTGATAATATGCAATAACAGGTACAAATGGGGAATAAATCAAAAATACATATTTGGCACCATAAAGCAAAACAGAATATAAATAAAATAACGTGACTTATTATAATATTTAATTGAAAATACTCATATTAATTGGAAATAAATTCATTAAAATTTTGTTAAAACATAAATTACTAATGCATTCAGGAGACAATTAACGTTTAAATCGTAGATAAGATAAACAAAGAAAGATGTGGCATGGAATCGTTCGAGTGTCATCCAGCTACGACCAAACTGCACGAACTAACAAACGACTAAAAGTTATGCAGGTAGAAACAGTGGTATATCTACTAATAATGGTTCAATTTGTTTCCATTGTCTATGATGGTAGATCTTTGGCGTCTTTGTGAGGCTTTGTCATTGGCTAGAAAAAGACGTGGGAAGCCGTTAAGTTCCTAAAAATCTCATGCAGACAATCTTAACTCATTAACTTAGAACTAATTTAATTTATTTACAGTGGATTTAAACTAAAAAAACTTGTCGTAAATATATTTATATTAGGCGATATCTATCTGCTTCTAGGCTGCCGTATGATCTGCCATAACCTCCAATGCTGCCGTTAGTTTTGGAGTAAGCATTCCTCCTGAAAAAAATAAATAAATATTAGTTTTGGATATTTTATTTCATTTGATTTGACGAAAGTTATGAACAGCTTGAAAATTTGTCGTCCCTTTTTATTTTGGTCCCAAATGAATGCCAAAATCGTTAACACAAGGAAACTAGATAATAAATTGTAATATTCAATGGTCTTAGATTTTTTATAATCATTCAGTTTAGTTAGGGGTAATATTAAAATTATTCATAAACTGCTCATTTGTAGATGGCGCTGACTTAATCATTTTAGGAAAAAACACTCTCCGCAAGTGGTACTTTAAAATATTAAGTTGAATTATTTGTTTGTGCCGTACATACGCAATTAAAATATGAATAAATGTTTTTGTCCTGTGTAAAAACTCAATTCTTTCAAAAAAGGCATACAAATACTATATTGTATCGGTGATTCAATCGAATATCTTTAAAAATAACGCATATTTCTTTAAGAACTGAAAAACTTCAAGTGTTCAAGGGAAGTATGTTAAGTATCGGAAAAAATTCGGAATGCGGGAATCGTCCTGAATGCACTCCTCATTTGAAATGTTATCTTTCAGAAAATCTCAAACTCCCAAAACTAGTAAAACAACATACCTATTTTTGAAGCTGTTGCAGGCAATGAGACTATTCATTCCTGATGGTCTGACCCTCTCAATAGATATAGCCATTTGTGATCTAGAGCTGGAAAAACAAACAGAAAGTTTTCATTCCATTAAATCATTATCTTGGTCATCGGTAGAGGAGATGTACCGAATACGGCATACGTCCCTAAAATGAGATGGAGGTGTTTCTTAAAAGCTAAACAAGGATGCCCTCTACAACCCAGCATTCCCGCTTCTCCACTGACCGATCAAAACGTATCAGTAAGTATTAATACTATAATTTAGAGTGGGATAATAATATAGAGTGTGCTGAAGTAGACATTTTCGTCAGTAATTTATATGGATTCAGAAAAAATGTTCTGCTTTTGGTAAAAAAAATATTTTCCATTGATTAAATTATGCATTACTTGCACTATTTGTCTTTCGTATAATTTTAAAATTTTGTATTTTTATTTTTATTGGTTTTATATTTTAATATCTATTATATCTTTATCTGTCTGAGTAGATTTTTGTAATTGCTGTACCTATTTGTATATTAACTTAGTTTTTATATCTGAATTGTTCTCACATAAATGAGCTGATCGTCTGTAAAAACACAGTATAAATAAATCCTCAGAGTCTTGAGCAAGAACAAATTGAAATTGTTAATATTAATACAGGTTAAATTAAAGAATCCAATATTTTTTGATTATTCCATTAACAATATGTCGTTAGTATCTGTCTCGGAAATTAATGACTTAGGTATTTGGTTTGACACGAAACTTAACTTTATCAAGCACATTGAAATAATAACCAATAAAGCTTTGAAAATGTTGGGATTTATTTTAAGGTTAAACACAATGCTTGTTGTATTCTACGTGTTCACAGATGGCGTTAATTAATTAATTTTGTTTAAATACGCTTTTGCAAGGTATTGCTTTACAATATTAAGACAAATCATTTGTTTGCGCCCGTATATACGCAATATGAATATGAATCAATAGTTTTGTTCGTTTAAAGACTTAATTCTTTCGAGAAAGGCACACAAATACAATATTTTACCGATGATTCAATCCAATATTGTATTTGTATGCCTTTCTCGATAGAATTGAGTTTTTATATGGACAAAACTATTTATTCATATTCATATTGCGTATATGAGGGCGCAAACAAATAATTTGTCTTAATACTGTAAAGCAATACCTTGCAAAAGCGTATTTAAACAAAATTAATTAATTAACGCCATCTGTGAACACGTAGAATACAACGAGCGTTGCGTTTAACCTTAATGGTGTCTAGTGATTTCAATAATGTAAATACTGTAAAAACATTATATATGTCACTAGTAAGGAGTCATGTAGAATACAATTCCACGGTTTGGTCCCCAAATTATGAGGTTCATTCACATGCGATTGAAAGAATCCAAAATAAATGTTTAAGATATGTAAATTTTAAAATGGGCATTCCTAGAGAAACCCTAAATTACGATAACGTACTTTGTTCATTAAATTTAATAAAATTATCTGATCGCAGAATTATTTCCGATTTAACCTGTTTGTATAAAATTATTAATTCAATGTTTGATACCCCTGATTTATTATATACAATTTCTTTTCATACTCCAAGCAGGTCGGTTACAAGACAGTACCTACCATATTATTGTAGCAATTCTATATCAACGTCCCAATATCACACTCCTATGCGACGGATTCAACAGCTAGGAAACAAATACTACGATGTTGTTGATATATTTAGTACATCAATTTCAATATATAAGCATACCCTGTTGAAGTTTTTTTCATCAAGTAGTGGAATATTTTAATAAAGGTATTTAATTTGATTTGACTAACACATAATAATTTTGTCAACTGAAACAGAAAAAATATTTTGGATTTTTTATGTTTTGTGTACATCAAGTTCAGTGATATTTTGACCTTATATTTATTTTTCTGCAATTGTTTTAAATAGTCGTTTCCTGCACTATTTTCGTGTATAATTTCGTAAATATTTTTTATAAATATTTATGTGAAAGCCTCAATAGGCGTGAAATAAATAAATAAATATTATCAGTGCTCAGTCGACACTATCTATGAAAGTACACTGACTCACACACTCAATGAAAAAGAGTACCAGATGGTAATAGGTAAAAAATTCAACAGACTCAGTAAAATTATCATAGACAATGAAGAAATAGAGTAAGTAGAGGAAATCAAATACTTGGGCATTATAATAAACAATCGACTCAAATTTAACTCTAAATTTGAATTATTAGATAAGAAAATGGCAAAAAAGATTAATTTCCTAAGAAGAATAACGAATAAATTAGATATAAATAGAAGTTAAATAGTTTATAATAGTACATATAGTAGCATCTCGTTTAAATTACTACTCGGGTGTTCTTTTCTTGTGCAATCAAATACAGATAAAGATATTGGAAATAATTCAAAATATAAGCATGCGAGCAGTATTGAATTGTAGTAGGTATTCTAAGATAATTATTATGCAGAAAAAACTAGGAATGTTAAGTGTGAGACAGTGAATAATTTACAATACCCTAATATTTATATTTAAGCTAAAAAATAAGATGCTCCCGAAATACATGTTTAAGAATATAAATATTAATTTCGCAATACATGGCTACCCCACGAGAAACAGTGGAGATTTTAGACTCCCAAAAACTGTCTAACTGTCAAAATATTTTAAGATTTTTAATGAATTACCGACAGATGTTAAAGAAGCTAAAAGCCTTGCTGCTTTTCATGGATTATGCCTAATTACTATGAAGGATAAGTTTTAGATGCATTGTAAAATTTCCATTGTCATAGAAATAAGAAGATATAAAAATGTAATTTTTTTATAACTAAATAAAAAACATACAACAAAAAAATATTATACGGTGCTGAAAATTATGATCAAGTAGGTGCTCTAGTAGAAGCAACCCAGCAGCGGACCTAGCAAGAGGTGGATGTACTGCGTTGAAGAGGATTGGAGTAGAACAGAAGGACTGAGGATTGCGGTAAGAAGGAGGAAGTATGCGATTAGAGAGGGACCTCAGCCAGCGGAGACCATTTAGAGAGGGGTACAAATCCCACCGTAAGTAAGACATCATTGGGCAGTTAATTTCAACTAAAATACGATTATATACAATTATGTTGTATACAATTTTATCTTGAAACGAATGGACAATTATTATTTGTATTTACCTCTTCAGCGATCCATTCTCCCTCAGAGGTTCATTGTGTACATCATCTTCATTCTCCCCAAGCCTCTTGAACTCTCCGTACTTCTGTTTGCCGAATGCCAGGTAGATCAGCATCACAATTCCCTGCAAAATATACAAAAAGTCTGATTACTATCTAAAACGGTTTCCAATTACTTTAAAAAATCTCCATTCGAGATCAGTATTTTATATAATATTTATAACTGTATCGTATATGAGATTGCAAAAGTGTATACCATATACACACTGTTTTAAATGATATGAATATGTTATTTTTTAATGATAAACTAATGTTTATAAGACAAGGTTTTTATACATAGCACAAAGGATAAGAAATTAATATAAGTAATAATTAGTTGCCTATAATCTAATATTCATAAAAACCTTATCTTATAAACATTAGTTCAAAAAAAGTAAAAATAGTAAAAATATTTCACCAACAAATGAAGATATAATATGTCTTGACGCCATCTAGTGAGAAATTTAGCACCAACAAAATTCCTTAGGTAGGATCAAAGAGTGAAACTTACCGATACTGCGTGTAGTACAAAGATGAAGATGGTGGACATCCTGAAGCCAACTTTATCAAACAGGAAACCAGAAACCGTGGGCCCAATGAAAGCACCAAGAGCAAACGTCGAAGTCCAGAGTCCGGACACCAGACCATAAGTCTCTATTGTGTTTGGGAATCCGTGACCACTGAAAGACAAATATTAATATAGTAAATTTTAAGGTTACAATATACAGCTGATAATATTAATAAAAATCCTACATCTTTCTTATAAAAAATGCAAGTGACAGAAAGAGAACGTTACACCCGAGCTCTTGGTAGCAATAGGTAGGTATCTACCATAAATAACAAACTTCTGAAAAAGGCTCCTGTAAAAGGATTCAACCATGGACGGGAGGAAATAATTAGTCTATTGTTATGCTTAATACTTACAAAGCAGTTTTCAGTGCATCAGTGAAGGATGACACAAGTTGACAGGACATTCCGAAGCCATGACACACCAAACCAACGATGACAATTGTGACAGACCTGGAAAAACAATCATTTTTATTTTTAAAAGTATTTTCAGTGTTTTTACAAACATCGACGCTAAATTTGATCTAACTTTGGGTTCTAGGAGTAAGAGACAATATCTCTTTTGTGGCTACAACTGACGTAAAGCTGCCGACATCAATTTGGTAGACGGGTATGAATACGGCCGCCCCAAGAACCGTTCATTTGATAACCAACAAATCTGCCATGTTTGGTGACTTAGTTTTTAATTCATGGGTTCATGGGGTGAGATTTGTCTTGATCTTGATGGCGGATGTGTCTACCCACCAGCTGCGTAATAGGGCGGGACGAATCGGGAGAGGCAGGTTGAAGGAGACCCTTTAACCAGGACTGACCGCATATTCGTAAACACCAGACATGTTATCAATTCAGGATATTTCGGCTATAGTCCGTTCAGGTCTAACATGGCCGACTTAGCAAGGCACCAAGGCGCTGATAATACCTAACACTGCACCCTTGAAGTCTTTACTGGCGCCAGGCGCCATTCGGCTCAAAGCCGGCTCTGCTCAGTTATTGCTATTATTGTCATTTGAAAAGCTTGCTGACTGAATATATGTATCATATTTTAGTCCAAAGCAGTAACATTTGTGATGACTCACGTATCGTTGGGGATGAAAGGAGCCGGCCCCACCATCAAGAAGCCGACGGCCACAAAGACGCAGCCGAGCACGCTAATCCACTTGGGGTTGAAGTTGGGCTGGTCACATATCCACCCCCAGGCAGGGGCCGTCACTGCATACACTCCCCCGTTTATAATGAACATCAGGCCCAGGATTACAGGAGTGAAGTCAAACTAGAAACATTAAAAAAAAATCAAATATATTAATTCCGTTTGTGGGTCTGCCTGTTATGTAACTCTGGTTCAATGAACTCGGATTTGTTTGGAATATAAAGAATTGTGTTAAGAATTCAGAGTTATGGGTAACCGGGCAACTCAGGACAGTGGCAATTCAACACGCTCTTGAATAGTGATATAAAGTCATGAAAAGTGATAAAAACTAGATAGGTTAGGTTACAGGCGTTTTTTAATCATTTTTTAAATTATGTACTATCATTTTTCAAAAGTATGTTGATTTGCCGCTGTCCTGTGTTGCCTCGGAACCAAAGTAATGATATCTATAATTTTGTAACAGAAAATTATGTCAATTGTCATTTTCAAAATAAAATAATTAAGTCTGCTTATAATAAAAAATATTATATCTTTTTAAATTTTAATTTTCAAATTAAAGCAACAAAGTACCTACTTATGATAGATATAATTTTTGGTTAAATTTGTGGAAAATTATTTTAATTCTATATTTGGTGTTTTTTTTTGGGGGGGGATTTAGAAAAACAACCCCATCCCATAGATAAAACTAACCAATAGATAACGATTTTGAAATTACCTGGTGAAATTTTGCACTAACCTGACATTCAAAATAAGAGGATAATTACTGTCTAATAGAAATAGCCAGTTTATCGGAGAAATTACATTTAAATTATCATTTTAAGTGAATGAGTTCTGTATAAAATAAAGAGCTATAATATCTGAGCTTAACCATTTTTTGGAGCTGATTACCTAGATTTAGAGCTAATTTTAGCTCTTAAAGCTAAAAGATCTGAGTTGGCAACTGATGCTTTAGTCAAAGTTTGTTCGGCGACTCCATTTTATAAGGCTGGTGGATTGGAGATGGAATTGGAGATGTCTGAAGAGCCGCAAACACTGCCGACTCTTGGTCTAGGAGCTTTAAATTATGAGATGCTGGAAGACGTGGAAAAGGAAGACGCTGGCTTTGAAAACTACATGACTGGTCAAGTTCAGTACTATTAAGTTGTTTCGGTCTGCAGGGTTACCTTCATAATAGCCAACCTCTGATAGTAGAGTGCATAAAGAGAAGATATAGAGGAAGGAATACACGCGTGGGGAAATATCTCCAAATGAATTTTGCTGTTATCTCCGAATCCGATTAATAGGTTTTTAGTTCCCATTTAAACTACCAAACATGCTCTATGACGCAACCACACGGCTACACAATCCTCTCTTGGTCTTGGTATTACCGTTGGTTCGTATGAGATGTCGCTGAATTTTGTTTGCCATTCACTTAACTTCATTAAATATAAGATTTTTATTTGCTACTTGCAACACGTATAACTCACCAATGGTGCTATCTAAGTACATTTAACATCTCTTACAATAGTTCTTTGTTTCAATTTTTACTGCCAACGGACATTTTTACATATGGGCAAAATGAAATAGCGTGTGGTCATATATTAATTAATTTTTTAAAAGAAAGACAAACATTTCCTGGTTACGAATAATCTGACAATATTTGTTTTGTGATGGAGGACTTAGCCAGCTGAGGAATTGAACACACTACACCTGGGTGGGACCCAAACGCGATGTCAACTCGACCACCGACCGGTCGATACATGTAATGATTTATATTTTCGGTTGAAGCCAGGAGAATCTTGGCTAAAATCTATGTCATTTATTGGGCTCATGCGTTTTGCACTGATGTGTGTACATTTGTCTAAAAAACCTATTTGTCTGTGAATTGTGCAGATTATTTTGAGGCTGTCATTTTGTCCATATATCGGGTACGTCATTTTATACATAACACTGTCAGTAACATGTTTTGCGTTGATTTTTAAAAATCTTTTGTCTTTTTTTAAATGTACATATATATTTTTATTTATTTTTAACTTAATATAGGCAACTAGTTCATAAATAGAGAACCCGATTTACACGTTAAAACATGAAGAGTATTTCATTTTAGACGTATTTTCCTTCCTTATTATCTTTACCTGACGAAGATGGGGCTCCAACGTGGCTTGCAGGAATCCAATACTGGTGCTGGAGATGATGATAGTCAAGGATGCCAGCATGACGGATGGAATCTTCAGTAGTGAGATCATTGAAACTGGAATTAAGAAAAAGCAATTCATCAATAACTTGCGTTTTACGAAAGTACTAATCACAAAATTTGCTTTTAAAACTAAAAAAACTAACTACTAACATTGGCAATCAATAAATGGTAAACAATATGCATCGTGTAATTGAGGCTTATGCGGAAAAACAGCATTATGTGAAAAACTGAGTTCTGAGATATTAACGGTTAAAAATTTTTTGGTTTTCGGTTTCTTTTGACTCTAGTGAGAATATACACATTGAAAGTCAAAGCGGGCTACCAGCCGTCACCATAGGTCTTGTAGAGTTAATGCACGATTATAAGATCCTCGGGAATAGTTCAAATTTACAAATTTTCCTCGTTCAAAAATATATTTATTTATTTTGACTGGAACCAGAGCCCTGCATGAACGACTGTGAACAGATTTCTTTTGGAAACTGCTGCCTCGAATCCATCATTGGAAACATCATCTGCCCATGATTTTCAGCTGGTGTGTGTGGAATTGCTTATATTTTATGTGATTTTTTTGTAGATTTACACAGTTTTTAACGAAACAATCTCTTCTGTTTTGTTTATTTTTTAACGTTCCGCTTCTTTTGAGAGAATTTGTCTTTTCAGCGTCTCATCTTTTTTAATGAAATGTACCGGTCACTGACTGCAGTGTGGTTTGATTATGAAGCCCTATTTTCTAGGAGGAAAGCAATATGAAGTTTAAGGTCTTAACCTTTTGAACGCGTTAATTTGCTCCGTTTTATCTATACCCGTACGCGGTACATATTTTCAAATACCTATGCACGCAATTAAATGTCAAATTATAGCATTCTGGCATGATTTATTGGACTATATAGACAGAACAGATTATTCTCAACAATATGAAAACAAATCCTCGTGTGTCAACACTCTTAGATGTTTATAAAAACAAAAACATAAAATTTCATACAAAGACGTACCGTATCTTTTGAATGTGGTCCCGCCATTCACTCGGCGTGTGTGTACTTAGGCCACTGCGTTGATAGACACAAGTGGGACACCATGATCACTTATCATTTTTAGTTATTTTTTTTTTATTTTTTTTTATTAAATATCAAAATAATATACAAAAATCAAAAAGTCCCAATAAACTACTTTAAAGTAGTTTGTCATTGGGTGCTTTTAACTTAAACAGATTATATCAAATGCATACATTCATATCATGAGAGGTGTAATACAATAAAAATAAAAACAAAAAACAATTAAAGCGTATGCAGTTAGAAATAGTTTGTATTAGAGTCTAGTACAAACTATTTCTTTCAGCTAGCCAATTTTTCAACAAAAAAATTCTTTTTATATTTGTACATTTTTTATTTCTGCAGGTAACATATTTAAACAATTTGGTATCATGTAGTCTAGCGTTCTTTTTCCATATTTGTTTACATGCTTTGGTACGATTAGTCCTTCATTTAATGTAAATCGAGTATTGTAAGTGTGTTCCAGTCTATTTATGTACATAGGGCTATTTATGTGCTGAAAAATTATTTTATACCACACAATTGCTCTTACCGAGAGGATTTTCAGATTTTGATAAAGGTGTGGAACATTATGCCTTTGTTCGTATAAACTTTTATGAGCTAATAATTTAACAAGAGAATTTTGAACTGCTTGAACATGATTTATATTTGTTTTAGAGGAAAATCCCCACGCTGTAATTCCATACCTTATGATATGAATACTAGTAATGAATGACATACTAGTAATAAAGCCATCCGTTGACAAAAATGTAAACTAAAGGACTAAAAGGCGCGAAGAGGCGCACTTGATTATCGATCTTTTTTTATGAAATACAATTTTATTTTTGAGAAATTCTTGTAGATGTCAGCATCGTGATAGTTTTACGAATGTCAAAGTGTGTAAGAAATACATTTATGACGAAAGAGCGCTGGAATATCGGCCGTCAAAGTTTCCGTATCAACTGTTGATACAGCCGCGTGTGAGTATGTTCTTTTTGCCCTAACAACAGTTGATACGGCCGCGTGCAAAGAGTTAATCATCTATCGAAAGCCAGATTTTGTGTACGACTTACCTCCATTCTCCGAATCTTCCTCCGGTTCATCGTGCTTCGGAAGAGCAAAGTAAGTCATGACTGCAGCTCCGAATAACACAGAACCCATCACAGCGAAGGGGGTTGAGTAGCCGCCCACAGAGTAGAGAGCACCTCCAACCATCGGTCCCACAATCAGACCAAGACCGAAGAATGTCTCCAGAGATGCCTGGAATATATTAAATATTCATTAAAAGGTTATTGCGCGTAGCATCACAACATCACTAGCCCCTGGAAGATGTCTTCCCGGCGGTCTACAAGAAAGAATTGGATCAGTCTAAGTCCTAAAGTGAACTATTGAGATCACTAGAAATTGAGGTTATAAACATATTACTCATTATACAGTGAAAGAGATTTTTTTTATCAGGACACAAAAGCCTTCGAATGTTATAATAAATTGGCATCATTAATTCGCTTAACTTTACCCTTGGAATTTCATCTTCCCACGACTTAGTTACTCCTTTGTCTGCCGGGGATAAAATGACATTCACCCACCATGCATTGTTTTTTCGCTAAACCATGTTGTTGTGAATTGTACCCTCTTGATTTATTTTTCCCAGAATAGCTACTTGAATTCAGAGAAATGTTTTTTTTTCTCTCTAATATTATAAAAAATATATATTATAAAGAAATATGAGAATATTCATGTGTTTTATTTTATTTTCCATAAAGCTAAATAAGTAATCTTCACAATAAAAATACACTTTATTAGGCTTTCCTGAAAATAAATACAGTACTATGGCTTTGAATATTAGAAAATTTATCATTTTCACAAATATAAGAATTCAAAGATGAAATTAATATATTTTCACGTGACGAAACGAGAGTCTTGATTGATATTAAGATATTGATTAACGACTCTTTTTCCTTACCAGGTGAATGAAAAATATTCTTGTTTGCCGTTATGTTATAAAATACAATAATTTTTTTTTTATTTTTTTTTATTTATTAAAAGTATACAATACAGAATATAGTATATTATATAAAGCATTGTACTCCCAGGAGTTAATAAACTCATTGCAATCAAGAGCAAATGCGGTGAACTACTAGTGAATACACGGTGGATTCGTCAGCACACTACGGGTACAGACGAGGTAGATTTCTCGACACACCAAGAGTTAAAAATAAAAATTGTGTCTTTAGATTTTTTTAATAAAGGATGGATTTTCCCTACTCCAGAAATAATAGCGGAAATTCTTGCTTTTGCAATGACGCAGGACTAGCAAACGATTGAACTCACATTGGTTTGGATTACTCGGCTATAATATTTGCAGAGAAATCAAACTATTGTTTGTGTCATAACATAGCATTTCAAAGCTCTACAAGCAATGATGATTTATATAATAACATAAAATGTAATAAGTGAACCTACAAACATGGTGGCGACGTTTTCAGGGAACTCCTTAGCTATGATGGCAAAGGAGGCGGTGAGGAAGGCCGCATTGCCCATGGCTTCCACTATCCTGATGATAAAACTCAGTATGATGAAAGGATAGTGCCCCTCCACTTTGTCCAACATTCTGGAAATAATTCAGTTACATTAAACACAGATTGAAAAATATTTATCATAACTCTCCCTAAGCAATATACATGCGAAGGATATAAAGACCTACTGCCCCGCTAATCTGATGACTTCATCATTATTTGATCAAGAAGCAAAAGCCCTTGATTCTGTCAACCGTCTACCGTCTACCATCTGTCGTGGCCATCGCCTCGATGTCGACAAAGTTAAGAATTTCCAAAACCTTGCCCAAAGTCTTCTCAAGTATGGAAATCACTCTAAAGTAACAATCTTTTTCCTTTACTGCTCCTAAAAATCACCTCAGTCAAAATCTCCCATAACTTTCAGACTTCAGGTGAATGTAAAAAGAAATCTAGCAGAATATGAACATATCACATGATATAGAAAACATTTTAATACCTAAAAGACTGTCCCTAATATTACATGGTAACAATAAGACAATTATCATAGAACAACTAATACATAAATGATCCCGTCAATTTTAACTTTTCCCTTGCTGTGCTAAAAAAATCCACGCGTTCCGGTGCTGTGTAGTCAATACACATCTCAAAATAAGCGATTTAATATCGGAAAAATATGAATATTCATAGCTAATCGACTAGGTTTATTATATTTTATATCAAAAGTGATAATAATTGTAATTTAATTGCTGAAAACATGAAAAAAACCACCGGCAGATGCTAAAGAAACGTGCGAGGGGTCCACATCTAATGACGGTTCGCGGCCAACTGGCTAGCGGCTGGCGGCTGGCACAAAAACAGCTGTGCGGTCGTAGGTATCGATAGTCTAAATCAAAATACAACTGCAGACGTGTGGATGTCTCATGTTTCCGCATAGCAAATTAAAGCGAGACATCAATAGCGTGTCATTTCCTCGCACACTCTTCGCGTATTAGTATCACACGATTTATTGTATTGGTGTATTTGTTCCTGATTTTCGACCAAAATCTCTGATTTTTAATTGAATTTGAAAACTATGTAAAATATTATTTTTTTAATTCAGTGCATAAATGTATAACGGAGGAATACCTAAAATCTGAACCCAAAATTTATTATATTTATAGAGTTATGAAAGTTATTAGAAGCAATGTGTAGTAAATACACACCACAGATAAGGAAAGGTTAGGCACTACACATTTATGTCGTTTGTCTGTTGACGTAAGTTCAGTACGTCATTTTAATTAACTAAGTCTACTTTTAAAGCTAACAAGAGTTCTATCTTTTCTCAGCCTGTGTTTGAATCATGTTCTAGTATTATATATGTATCTATGTTAGACGGAAGATATACAAAAATCTGGACCAAAGTCTAGTTCTTTGCGCTGGTTATATATGTTTCTACAATTCTGATTTTGCTGAAATTTCTGCTCTAAAAACAGGTCTCCATACAAAAATTGTGCTACCTTTAAAAACAATGCCATTCTAGTCTTGCGGGTATCCTTTAATTTTCTGCCAATTGTTTTTTTTCAAATGTCTTACCCAAAAAGAATGGCACACGTCCCTGTGGTGAAGATGCCTCCATTGAAGAGAACTCTGGGCCCTATCTTGTTGAGATGAGTGCCGTACAGAGGACTGACCAAAAACACAACCAGCTCGAAGATACCGAATACCAGGCCATACTCCGTGGCCACGCAGCCTTTCTTCTCAGCCTGGAAAACAAACATTATAATTGGTTAATAATCTTACAGTATCAATCATTAACTTAACGAAACATGATAAGAAAAAGACTCAACTATTTTAAGACCATTGTAATATTATATAGATCCGAAAAACATCGATGGGCTGGTTGTGTAGAAAGAATATCGGATGATGGGACACAATAATTACCAACTGGGTGCCGCCATGGTATAAGTAATAGATAGTTACTCTTTTAGGGCTCTCTTAAGGACTATATTTGTTTAATATAAATGACTCTAAGTCCTCGAGGGTCCCTACACTCAGCAAGTGAATATGCAGGGGCACAGCAGGATGTTAGTAGAATGTTTATGAATGATGGGTTAGTATTTGTATAAGGGTGAGGCGAGGCGTAGAATTACTGTGAAACACAATTTTGAGAAAAGAGAAAAGGAAACCATAGATTAAACAAAACTAGAACTTATTAGCGCTTGGGTCTCACCCGAGCGTCGCGTGTTCGATTCCTCGGCTGGCTAAGTCCTCCATCACAACACAAGCAACATTTTCGGCTTTCTGTGGTGGTAGTAGGAGATTTTCAAACATTGTTGGGTTATTCGTAACCCGGGAATGTTTGTCTTTCTTTAAAAAAAAAAAATAAAAAAAAATAAAAATAAAAATATGGAATATGTGAAAAAAATCAGACATCAGCTGAAATAAATCACCTTAAGTAGTACGGGAAAAGGGATCTATCCTTCCCCTCTTGGGAGAGGTAACGGCACATTCATTTATATATAAAGTTCATAACTTATCTGAATAAATCTAGGTAACTTTATCGTGTTACGCAGTGTAAGAACAGAGTAAAATAAGAAAAAAATACAAATGTAAATGAAATCACAAAGCAAGAGCACAAATTATTGTTGTTCAGATTTTTGCAAAAGCCCAGACCAAAAGCACAGAGAAAAAATATCTAACACTGACTGATGTTATATGTAAAAGCGACACAGAGGCACAACAAGGAAGAGTTGGATAGACTGTGTGGAAAAGGATTGAAATGACGGAGGACTGGAGGAGAATAGGGAATTTTGTAAATAATGTATTTCAATAAAGTTAATTATTTTATTATGTGCCTCTTTTTTTTCTTTTTTTTTAAATGCATTTTCAATTTTTTGTAGTTGTTTTAAAAATTGCGTGCTATTTCGGCTCTGAAAACGGTCATGCGCCATCTTGACCGCTACGTCACAAGTGCTACGTCACACCTTTGCCGCCGCCGCCGCCATCGGTTTGCAGGATCTACTCAGGCCGGTCAACAGTGACGTCATCGTTCGCCATTGAACGCTTGATCAATCACCGGGCGTTCTTAGCTGCATTGAAATATTTCGTTCGCGCCTGTTTTTAAAGTCATTTTAACTTTGATAAATGATTTTTGAAAATTATAAAAACCATGTATTCTTGGGTCTGAAGTGTTTCTACATATGAATAATTAATAATAAGTGATTTTTTGGTGTGAAGAGAATTCCCTATTGCTAGGGACGAGAAAAGTTGTGACCAATGGTAAATTCCACCCATGATGATGCTTAATAAATAAATCATTTGGATTTTGATTTAGAAGAGTGTTATTTTTATAATGTACACTTCCTATCCTTAGATTATCCTTATCCTATCCTTAACTGGCATTTAAAAAATATATATGTACAAGTAGGTGCACAAATAATTAAAAATTCTTAGGTGGGGGTAGTTGGTGGGGAGTTGAAGGGGGAGGGTGGGAGGAGTCAAAATAAGGAAACATGGTTTGCAATTATCATTTGTCACAGGATATCAAGGGAAGAAGCCGTGTTTTTACTTACCCGGTTAATCTAATACTGATATGTGTCGAAACCGGTTTGTGTAAAGACTTACAGTAATGATGAAATATAGCTCAACACCAAAGTGGACGATTGAACCATTAACTCAGATGTAAATTTGGGCGCACGAGTATGCATGTTTTACAAAATGTCATTAAAGAGGAGAACTTCTTTAACATTCGGTTCATTGTTCTTCCGACCAAGTGTAGTAACGCTGCATTAAAGCTTCTTATATCATAGTATTAAACTCTACAATAAAATACCACTCTCACTCAAAAACCTCAACATTTTAACATTTAAATCTCAAATAAAAAGCTGAATACTTAATATGGGGAGATCTGAAATATAAAATATACTGATATCAATCAAAGACTAAAACCGAATCTACTAAACTGAACTACCTATACAAAAAAACACTATCTTACTTATTTTAAAATTATTTAAAAAAAAAAACTAAAAAAATTGTACTACATGATTTATTAAAAATTATACTATATGTTTATAATTAAATTCATATGTTACTTTGTTGTAATATTAATTTCTTATAATTAAATTATAATATTTAAATGAAATCCCCAGCACGGGAGATCCCAGTGAGGATATCATTATCTCTATATGTTACTAAGAAAAGAAGACAATAAATCATTATTATTATTATAATTAATTACCACCGGCGATAAAATAGAGAACATGTATTATTTTGAATTGTGGTATGAAAATATATATTTTGCAAGTGGAAAGATCAAATAGGAATTAAATATTAACATCTTTTTTATGTGATGCTAATTACCAACAAAGAAATAAAAAAAGATAAGAAATTGTGAATACCGCACATTAGTCCCGGCTCCTCAATAATCTCGGAGCCTATGGTACGAGAGAAAAAAAAATAAAAACGCAGAAGCCTACGTTATGAGTGCGAAGAGAGTGGTAAATTTTTTTATAATTTTAAGAAAGAAACGGAAAAGCGTCGGAGGCGAATTTTTTTAAATGTTATGTAATGATAATGTGGGGTATGAAACATTACATTCACCAAGACGCAGAAACATTGCAGCAGGCGTTTTTTGTTTAAGGCCAGGCCATACGTAGTAATGCAAAATCATGTGTTATTGGTTTGAAAATTTGGTCGCCTAGAAATGTTTCATAAATACTGCGAGTAGAATACATCTTGGCCTTTGAAATAATCGAGTATTTTTTAAATAAATCTTTTTATAAGCCCAGAAAAAAATAATGTAAAAGCCTATGAAAACTGCTTTAAAGTTCAAAATCTCCTACTCACGAATCCATTTTCTGTTATGATTTTATTGTATAATGTGGCAAATGTTATTTATAAAATGATCGAAAAAAAATTAAATATTTATGCCTGAACATCCACAAAATAAAATAAAAGGCACTTTTTGGCCATATTTTTTTCTTGCATGAATCAAAACAGGCGGATGGTGTTAAGAGGGAATCTAAACCTTATCGCCATCTACGTAAGGGTTGTTATTGATAGCGGCTCAATTTAAAATATTACACGACGTAGTGCATCGCCTTAATCTAATGAACTTAGCTAGTCCTCTATGATTGCACAAGCAATATTTTCCGCTTAAATAAAAATGTCCAGTGTCCTCAATATGCATCGTTTGACATTTAGCTGGGGTCCCCCACGAGTTTAAGGCCCTACGGAAAATTTGATAAATTAATTTCCGAGTCCTGTGTTAGCTGACATTATGTTAAACTTATTTCCATTCGGGCCTCCTGTATAATTCTGTCTCATAGAAATGAAAATGGTTCCAATGGTAAACCCCGAAATTACTACTATCGATCTATGCATAAATAAACCACTCTCTAGATCGATATCTTCGGGCTTTTTGTATGGCGCCATTTTGTCACCCCCTTAACCACAGACAACCACAGATAAAACGGTCGTTTGGTCCAGACAGGTAAATATATCGTGGACCATAAAGAAATCTCAAGGACATTTAAAAAAAGTGCAAACATAGACAATATAACTGCACCCAACTAACATCGTTCATTCACTAGCCGAAAAAAAATATATTTTAAAAATAAAAATATTGGAATGCAGGAAAAGGAAAATTAAAAAAAACCCACAGCTATGCACACATCAAAATATTTTTTTATTTTCAAAAAGACAATTGACAGTAATACAAAACAGGGTCAGTACAACCGATGTATTGAGCATTGATTTATTATTGAAGTAGAAGATAATAATAATTTATCTAAACAAAAAATGAAACAGAACAAGACACAGAAAAATAAAAAGTAACGGTCTCAACTAGGAATCGAACCCAGGATTTCTGTCTTACTGCAACAACTTTAGGATTTAATTTGACCTTGCACAAAAATACAAGAATATATACAGAAGTCTGTTATATATATACAAATGTTATACATATCGCAGCTGCCGTCTGGTCCCCAAAATCTCCAAGTGCGTCTTCTGTTTCCTGGGAGAAAGGGCTGCCGTCAGACCAATGCAGCTCAAAATGCCCTTCGTCTTACCTAGAAAAAGACAAAATTTGAGACCAATGATTCTATTCTAGTATTGTACACATATTTAATAAATTTCATGGATTAAAATTAATTAAAAATATTTTAAGAAAAAGGGGACATTAATGGTGATCGATTAATTCACTGTTGAACTTGTGAACTTTCTTGTAGGTATGGGAAAAAATCGCGTTTTACGCAGTTTCTGCAGAATTTGTAGGGAGCGAAAACAAAACTTCTTGAGCGAGTTTCACTGCAATATAAATTAGGTGTATACCTTCAGAATATTCCTTCAAATGACGAGGATTCCACACTGTTGAAGCGTACTGTAGGTGACTTACATCTTACAAATATTAGTTAAAGAGTAACAAATTTAAGTGTTAATTATTACTGCCACAGCACTAGAAGTTATTCAAATTCTCCTGCAAGGGTTTCATATAATTTCCACAGCTTTGTCGTCAACAAACATTATTGAAAATGCTGGTTATATCTGAATAAGGTACTTACATGATGCAATTCTGGAGAGGTTTAAATGACCTTGTTTGATGTAATCGTGGCTTTGTTTAGCAGTTTTAGCATCCTAATACGTGGTATAGTATCGCGTCGGAAAACGGATACGTCTGAAAAGGAAAATTAATTAAATTATTAGCCAATGAAGTACATTCAGGAATCAGGAACGAACATTGTATCAAAGAACGAGAGGTTAGTACCTGTATTTAACGGGTTCGGGTCCTTCTTTCAATTGGTGGAGATAGACCGGATAACACAACACAGCATTAATTTATCACCTTTCTTCTAGCACGTAACATTATTTTTAGATGGGTGAAAGAAAATTCAAAATATTTACGCTAAAATCTTCAACTGACATTTCAACTTACGAAATGGCGTCTTGGAAATTACCGTTAATTTTTATCGGAGCATAAAGCATGCTTAGCTTCTCTTTCTGTTACACAAGTCGCTATGGTAGAGAGTGAGAGATCAAACTACAATTTTTGCTCTAAGCCAATGAGATCTGAGCTTTCAGCCACAACAGCTTTGTCTATAAGAATTTGGGTTGGGAATAACTCCTCCCATCAGGGTTACAAGGTTATGCGGGAGTTATACGCCCCTGGATCTATGGATAAATCAATAGTAGATACCAACAGAGACATCTATTGACATACACTGATATTATAAAATAAATACACCACACACGAATATTTTGGTGAACAGCCTTAGAAGTCGACGGAATCTATGGCTGTTGTTATAATATTCTGATATACAGGATTTTCCAATAAGAGGTGTTATTTTGAATAGTCCGCTATATCGGTAGATGTTTTTTTTAAGCTATAATTTTTTGACATTTGACAAGTAGAAACTACGCCATTAATAAAAATGGAACGATACACGCTTCAACAACGAATTAAAATTATTAAAATTCACTTGAGTGAATCAAATGCAAATCATCTTGAGTGATGAGGCCCATTTCCACCTCAGTGGCTTCGTCAACAAGCAAAATTGTCGCATCTGGGGCTCGGAAAACCCAAGAGTTATTGTTGAAAAGCCTCTATATCTACTGTTTGGTGCGGTTTATGGTCCGGCGGAGTCATTGGACCTTACTTTTTCGAAAATGAGGCTGGAGCAACAGTTACGGTGAATGGATTGCGCTATCGAGAGATGAAATGATTTTTTATCCCTGTAGTATTAGAGCGAACACGTAAAAAGAGAATATTATATATTGTGATCGGGCCGTTTGAGTTCGTTTTGCGGCCGTGTTCTTTTAATGAGACTGCGGAATAGAATTGAAAACTGCCGACCCCTAGTTTAGGTCACTTATTTTCGTTATGACGTTGTGTTAGGTTGAGATAAACAATAGTTATTTTAATCGATGGTAATAAAAAATAAGAAAAATCCTTTACCTACTTAAAAAAATGTGATTGTTGTACGTCGATGGGTTGGTAACCTAAAAATTCTTATCATTTCATTATCTAATATTTTCACGGAAATATTATACAGAGTTTAAATGGACAATAATTTTATTGTAAATAACAACTTAAATGATCCGTTTTATTATAAACATCAATTATACGAAGTATTTTTGTGAAATCAGAGAATGTCGGGAGAGTAACGCACGCACATCTCGTATTTTTCAGAAAAAGTTTTGTCATAGTAATAATTGAAAAATAAATAAATGATAAGAATTAAAAAGTGATAAGTTTTAATTAGCCATTTCTCTTAAAAAAATACTTGGTTTTTATCAGTTTGTTACTAAAAATAAATTTGCTAATATTAAATTTGCTGAAACTACTTCTTGCATTGAACCTTAACTGACAAAATACATTAAAAAATGAATTTATTACTATCTCGGTAGGTATGTGAATTACAATCAACATGAATTTTAATTAATAAGCAATGACGTTACATTAAATGTATATATATAGATGCACTGTAGAGATCTCAAAGTGGCAAGTCAAAAGCAAGTCAATTGTAGTGCTTTCGATATCGTAGTTTTATTACTAAACTACCACGCGTAGCGTAAGGTCGTATCTCTATGTAAATTGCATTAAAAAAAATTCCAAAAGTGGCATCGTGTGTGATCATTCGTAAATAATAAACACCTAGCTATTGCACCTCTTATTGAATTATTTCCTCAAGATTGACAAAACAGGCTTATACCTACAAACTATCATGTTTAGATTTGCTTTTTGCTTGGTTTTATATGTCTAATGGTGAATGTTATATTATTGCTTTACTATTCTATATTTATATTCTTCACAATATTTTTTTTATATAAACTATGTAAAATGGCTGACCGATCGCCCTCGATTTAGCAGGCCACTACAACCTGTCAAACGCAGTATATTTGTTAACAATACTGCCAATAATTATTTCGTTAGCTTTCTAACTCAAAGGCCTCATACACTATGTGTCGTATTGTATCATGTTACTGCTGCCACTACCTAGCATTTACATATAAACTTTACATTTCTTATTAACTAATTTAAGTCTGTATAACTTAGGAGAAGGAATATTCTTATTTTTGTACTATTTACTTGCTGTTATAATATGTCAAATGGATACGGTTATATGTATTTTTACTATTACTTTTGTGAACTTGCAATCTTCAGAATATTATTTTTTATGAACTATGTATGTAAAAGCCTAATGGGCGTATAAATAAATAAATAAATACACACAAATTATTTTATTATTATTAAAAATACAGATATTTCGATTGGTTACAGAAGATTTTCAGCGCCATTAGAGAAAGTGAGAATGCGAAGATACCAACACATAAATATATGAAAGACAACCTAAAAGCAGTAGATCGTGTCATGCAGTAATCCGTGTTATAATATAAGTGAGTAAGCGTCCATTTTTACCCAAATATGTCGAATATATAATAAAAGAAGATAAAAGAGAGTGTGCTGAAGTAGACATTTTCATCGATAATTTATACGGATTCAGAAACAATTTTCTTATTTTTTTTATTACATTAATTAACCAAGTTTAATTACATTAATTAAACTTGGTTGATACTATCACTAATTACAGACAAACACAACATTGATGAACACAACACTGTAAGTAAAGAATAATGTACATTAGGGTGTCCCAAAAAAATTAAAGTTGTTATTTTTGAACGAATACCCTCTAATTTTGTTTTAATAATAACAAAACACTTATAAAATTTTTTTCGTTTACTTTGGACAACTGCAACCCGTGCCGACTTGCATCGAAAGATGTCAGTACTTGTTCATTAAGACGCCAGCGAGCAAACGTGTTGATGAGCTTGTAGTAACTTGCCATTTTGTTAGTAAACGAAAATCACTCGTTCAGGCAAGATGTTGTTAGATTTACGCACTTCTAAAAAGAGTATATTTTTAATAGGAGTCGTAAAACACCAAATATCGGGTTCTAAACTGCCATATAATGGACAAGTTCTTGAAGTTTTGTTCTACAATATCCGGAAAGGGAAATTAACTGTCAATATATACCAAATATAGCCATAGTTGGTATTAAAAACTGTGTTTGAAGTAAAAATCAGTCATGTGACTACAAGCCCTGACATACCACTCTTCAAAAAGTTTCGAGATAACTGTAAAAATGTTGATCCCGATAAAATTCAGTGCTACAGAGAAAATCTCACATTGCACCTAACCGCTTCCGAAATCGATGATTTGCTTGACTTTTACCGTACTGCACTGACAACAAAAATACTTAGAGATGACTATTGAGAGTTTTTAGAGCTCTGTGTGATAGTTTTGGGAGAAGATACGGCGAGACAATTTAAGATTCGGCCTTCAGGTGCTCGATGGATGGCAAAGGCGCTTCATTCATTGAAAATATCAATAATTTGTGCGCAATTTAAAATTACCGGTAAGGATAAGGCGGCAATTTTATACGTTTGCCTGTCCATAGTAATATCCTATATCAAGCCATGGTTACAATGTATTATAGCAGTTAAAGCACCTTACCAGGACTTGTGCGTTTTGAAATCGATGAAGGCTTAAGAAAAAATTGATGAAAACATCTCAATGGCAACTTTATTTCTGTTCAGTAAGCAGTTATCGTATTTGACCGATGAAGGATCTATTTAATCGCTGTTTGACGACGCTGTGGATCAAATAACTAAAATAAAAATGCTCGAAATATCAAAAAAAATAATTTGTCAACCCTTGACAAACGTTACATCCCATCGAAGGAAGATCTTGATGGTAAATTGTATGGTAAGTTTATTAAGTAGTTTAAATTATGTTTTGTATTGAGGTTTTTGTTCATATCATAATTTAGTGACTTTTGTTTCAGAGAAAAATATTTACGACTTCATTTCATCAAGAACAAGTATTTGTTTGATCGTCTGAAAACAGATGCCAGTTTTCTTAACGAATTCCCTACGATGTGGTCAAATAATGCTTCGTATCAAGAAGTCAGAAAGAAGGTGTCACTGCTGAGGGTAGTGAATGATACAGTTCAAAGAACTGTTAAGTTAATGAAAGATTTTCATGGCTTAATATCACGGTCGAAGAGGAACAAAAATAATTTTTGTTACGATGCGTTCAGGAACACCGGAAGATTTATCCTGACTGTAAAAAACAAACTATGAAGAAAAAATTTAATCAATAAACCATTTTTAAATATAAAATACTACATAATTGAACATTTGTGCATTTTTAAATTTTATTTATCCGACAAAAATGAAAGTTGAAAATCCTTCCATATTAACTCTGTACCATATGTTTGGCATCAAGGCACGGGTTGCCGGTGTTTAATCAAAATAATATTTATTATATGAGTTATTGGGATCAAATGAAATAAAATAAGAGGGTATGCATATTTAAATTCATGAAAAAAAAAACTTCCTTATGTCCTGGGACACCCTAATGTACACGTATGCACCTACATGCATACATGTATACACACATACATACACTTACATATATATTTCATAACAGTTAATTTTATTATTTAATGTTCTACTAATATATTGCGCTAGTTATATTATGTATTAGTTTTGTCCCTATTTCTGTCTCTCTTTGTACTATTTGTCATTTGAGTTAGCTTATATACATATATAAGTTATAAATATATATTTATATGTATCTTTATGTATTAATCTTTATTTAAACATATGCAAGTATCCTATGGCTGAGTAGATGTTTATTATTGTATGTACATATTTGTACATTAACTTAGTTTTTTATAACTGGATTGTTCTCACTGAAGTGAAATATCAAATACGTAAATAAAATATTAAATTAATAAACGCAGAAGAAGCTTTTCTCCATCCTTTAAGCTTTCGATACATTACGTAGCGTTGGTAAATTAGTTTTAACGTTTTGTCTTATATGTAGTGTTGTTGTAATTCCGTTTTTACTTTATGTTACTCTTACGTTTTACTAATATTGCTTCTTATTTAGTTTTCTTTTTTTTAAATTATTTCTAAATATTTTCTCATTATACTTGTTATACACGATTTTACAATTGTGTATTTTGTACCTACTTTAAAATGGATTACATCTATTTACTGTCAGTATCTCCTGTATAATACAGATATTATCATATGTACACTGCATCATGTATTACTTCTATGTAAAAGCCTTTTTAGGCGTATATATAAATAAATAAATAATTAGTGCGTGGCATATACGTATTATACAAGTATGTCGGGAGACAGACTACGCTATAATCTTTCTCAGATGATGGGGTCAGATTTCTTCATTTCTCTGTATGGGATCTGTCACTTTGACAGATGACAGCCGCGTAATTGCCGCGCTCCGTAATTTGTCGCATAATTTCAAATATAGCCTGGCTAGCAGATCACGGCGCATATCGTCGCCACGCCCACACTTATAAAACATTATCTTTTTAGGTGTGATAGGTCTGTACGGGATTGTATGGCGAGTAATATGGAGTTATATAAAACGCTTTGAATCTGTAGCGTAATCTGTCGTCCCGTTTATTGAGACTTGCAGACCCGATATTTTTCGCATTATCTATCTATACAGGGTGTATCGGCACTAACCCGACAAACTTTAACCAGCTATTCCTTAGCACATTTGGAGTAAAAAATGTTATGGGCACTTTGCTGTCCGGTAGCATTTTTTTTTTCAATTAAAAAAAAAAAAAAAAAAAAAATTCCACACTACATCACTGTCATTGGCATTGTGTTTCGTGTTCAACAGCTGTTATAAGCAAGTATGTCAAAAAGCGTCTTCGCTCTTTCCCACACACTAAATAATAATAGTTAAAAATGAGACAAATGGTGCCGTGCCATTTCGTTTTCATTTTGCCGTGATTGTAAAAGTGCGCCAATATAGGTACACACGTGCATTATTCAACGGAATTCGAATAAAATATTTGCCAGATGGGTTTTCAAACTTTGACAAAGGATAAAAGAGTGGTGACATGTGGTGAAAATATGAATAGTAAAATAAAAAAAACGTCACCGGACAGCAAAGTGCACATAAGATTTTTTACTCCAAATATGCTAAGGAATAGCTGGTTAAAGTTTGTCGGGTACGTGCCGATACACCCTGTATAAAGTTTGTCGGGTACGTGCCGATACACCCTGTATAAATAAAAATGTTCGTTTGTTCAAAATCTTAAATCTTGAAATTTGAAACAATGTTGCATTTGAATACCTATATTATAAAGATGTCACCTGTGACAGGTAAAAACATGTTTAAAAAAAACAACGTCACCTGTTGGACGTATAAGCAACAAGCGCTATTGTTTCTCTATCTGCATAAACAGACTGAACCATAGCAACGCGTGGCGGGGTTCATTTTAATTATTTCTGATGAACGTATTACTAAAATCTGAAATGTTTCTTGAAGGATCCCTCGGGAAGTAACTAATTCATCGTCTAGAAAAATAAAATCTGACGCTCATCGCTAATTTTATACTTGAAAAACGTTTTATAAAATTTTAAAACCGTTTTAAATAAAATATTTTAATGGTTAGGTCCTGTTTTTATTAATCGTAAATATAAATAACTTACATCCGTGGAGATCCCTCTAGAAACTTTTGAGATTTTAGTAATACGTTCATCAGAAATAATTGAAATGTGAACGTCAAGCAAACCCCCGATATTAGAGTCTAATGTCGCCTTAAATAATACCACAACACGTGCAAATCAAAATAATCACTTTCTCCGTCGCTTATTTTGATAATATCACGACGGTAACGGCAATGGTACGGCAATTAAACATTGAAAGAATCCATCGCAATCTCCTTAATGGCAAGTCTTTGACCTCTCGATAACAGATGACTCTTAATTTTATTACATTAGTATCAATACATGCGAAGTTATTCCACGAGTATATTCCAACTCTTCCAATTCTTAATTGCTATTTATGAATGCGTTGACGCATAACTTCGTAACGTTTTTAGTTCCCTAGGAAACAGGAGGTTGGAATATTGTGTTTCAAGTGTCATTTATTTATGTTTTATTTTTAAATACATCTCTTTGAATTTCACTGTTGTTTTCGATAATGAATTAAATTAACCCACTTCCCGACATCCGATCGAGCTTAAACTCGGCATATAGACTCGTTGTCGATGACGATGCATTCTGTCAACTTTTAGTAGCAATCACGTGGATATATACGCATTTCTCTGAAATCGGATGACATTACAGCAGTTAATATAAGAAATAAATGTCAGTCCTACCCGATCGGCTTGTGGCGAGATTGGTAGAGTTGTTGGCTCCAGTTCCTGGGTAGGATGGTTCAATAGTCAGTCAAACCATTTTTTTAGTTTGATATTATAGATGTATTACAGAAAAAAAAACTAGTTTTTTGCGGGTCGATTTTTCAATTTTTTAGAAACGAACTTCGGGTATGTGATGACACATTGTCAGGCAAAAGACCTGAGGAATATAGATATCCTGACTCTAAACGCTTTGAAATGAATAAAATAAATTCGCATATAGTATGGTTGTAGTATTCTAAAGTTAGTATTTCTAAGAAAAGTTTAAGGTCATCAGCAAAGAGAAGAAACCTAATGAAATGTCGTTAATAAATATGGAAAAGAGGAGTGGGCCTAAATCACTGCCTTGGGGTACCCGCGATGATGAAAAAATGTATTGATTGGAATACTCTGTGAGACATACACTGCTTCCTGTCTGCGAAATAGCTAGCAAAAAAGGTAAGCAGCAATTTTGGAGAATCCTATTATAGCCAGTTTATATAGTAAAACGTCGTGATTTTACGTAGTGGTATATAGTAGGTACTTATTGAAAGAAGAAGATGAATAGACAGGCCCGGATTGACCAAAGAGCAAGTCGGGCATATGCCCGATGGGGCGGTACTGAACCGCCGGCCGCTGGGTGGCACTTCTTTATAGTTAAAAGATTTTGTGTAATATTTTCAAAATGATGTGTTTTAGGATGTAAGTTGTGAAAGATGTGGAAGTTTTAAAAGTTTCAGTATCGCCCTAAAGGTACATATTATGTTTACAGCGATTTTTCGGGTAGTATGCCGTGTTACGCTACCTCCTTCTTTAGCACAACACGGCATTTTACCCCAAAAACAAAACACTATAATACTTTTGGTCGTGAAAATCTCAAATCATACATATTTTGTTTATTTATTTATTTATTTATTTACGGTACAAGTAAATAGGAGTAAATCATTTTTACTTTTTAAAATACGATACATTAATTATATAATGTAGAGATACTAAGATTCAAATTAACAGAAAATACGATGTGGCTATTTTTTTTAATGTTAACTTAATAATAACTGTTTTTAAAAAATATGTGAAGATCCTTTCGGTTGGTTATTACAGTGAAATGAAAAAAACAATCTGCAAAAAGTTTCTACATACGAAAATCTAGGTACTTACCTCATTTTTTATAACTTTTCCGGGCCGTTTTCAAGTTCCAGTTCGGACCTGTCTGTGTAACATTGTAAAAATAAAAAAGAACCCTGTCAAAAGCTATAGCTCTAACAAAAAAAATTGCCACACTGAAAAGCCAAACATCAAGCTACTCTCGCCGCCATTTAGTTCAGGGCCGAGGCTATTTCTACATTTTGTTGTTACAAGTTGTTATTAATTGACATTTTCAAAACGTTAATTGACACCAAGAACATGTTTATTCAGGTCAAGACCCGGGAAACATCAAAAAGATTGCTCGAGACAAAATGACAACCATTAAACTATGTTTCTCACAAAAATAAAACTAAAAATACGCCTTAGAAACAGCGACATGACTATTGATTAACAAATTGTAATCATAAAACGTATGAATTAATAGATTATAATTTATAATACATTAAAAAATGACAAACATCAAACTGTCGACTAATTAACTATTGACATTATTCAAATGACGTGGACAAATTTTAAAATGTATCTAGTTAAGTTTGGATTGAACCAGTAATTTCATCTGTGACCTATGTTTTGACCAGGTCATTTGGTATCGATAGTTATCATGTCAAATGTTAACAAGGTACAACATTAAAAAATGAAATTTAGAGTAGTGTTGCATAATGCAATATCAAAGGTGATAATTTATCGTTCGAGAACAATCAAGCAAGAAAAATAACTTAATTGTTAATGAGTTTTCGGTTTTGTACGTTGATCAATAATTTTCGAAATAAAATATTATTAAAATTCAAACAGCATGAAATTTAAAATATGTTTTCTGGTGCAAATCAGATTCGAACCCGGAAATACCGCTTGCCGGGCTGACGTTATAAAAGTCAATACTTTCCTAGTAATGTAGAAATTTCCAAAATCCTCGTAAACTACGGGGTTTTCCAATAAGAGGTGTTATTTTGAAAAACCCGCTATTTCGGTAGATGTTACTTTTGAAGCTGTCATTTTTTGACATTTGACAAGTAGAAACTACGCAATTAATAAAAATGGAACGATAAATGCTTCAACAACGCGTTGAAATTATTAAAATTCACTTGAGTGAATCAAATGAAAATCATCTTGAGTGATGAGGCCCATTTCCACCTCGGTGGCTTCGTCAAAAAGTAAAATTGTCGCATCCGGGGCTCGGAAAACCCAAGAGTTATTGTTGAAAAGCCTCTCTATCTTCAACGTGTGACTTTTTGGTGCGGTTTATGGTCCGGCGGAGTCATTGGACCTTACTTTTTCGAAAATGAGGCTGGAGCAACAGTTACAGTGAATGGATAGTTATCGAGAGATGATTAATGATTTTTTATGGTCGGAATTGGATGGTATTGATCTGGACAACGTTTACTTTCAACAAGACGGCGTACGTGCCACACAAGCAACGAAACCATTGATCTTTTACGATTGAATATCAAAATAACACCTCTTATTGGAAAACCTGTATTAGATTCGTGTTTGAAAATAGCTGAAACGATACGAATCATTTCAACAAATTATATTCTATCGTAGACAAACAAATACAGGGTAATTGAAAAGCATTTAAAGAAAATTGGCAACGAAATTTCCTTCAAGAAAGGCATGCAAATACAATTCGGTGATTCAAACCAATATTGTATTTGTATGTCTCTCTTGAAAGTATTGAGTTTTTTCAAATATACGTATTCATAAGACGTATGTACACGCGTAAACAAATAATTATTATTAAAATTTCGAAAAAGTGTATTTTAAACAAATTAAAAAATTGCGTTATCCACGAAAGAGTAGATTATGGATAATTTTAAGTTTAAGGTTAAACGCAACGCTCGTTGTATTCTACGTGTTCACAGATGGTGTTAATTAATTAATTTTGTTTAAATACGCTTTTGCAAGGTATTGCTTTACAATATTAAGACAAATCATTTGTTTGCGCCCGTATATACGCAATATGAATATGAATCAATAGTTTTGTTCGTTTAAAGACTTAATTCTTTCGAGAAAGGCACACAAATACAATATTTTACCGATGATTCAATCCAATATTGTATTTGTATGCCTTTCTCGATAAAATTGAGTTTTGATATAGACAAAACTATTTATTCATATTCATATTGCGTATATGAGGGCGCAAACAAATAATTTGTCTTAATACTGTAAATCAATACCTTGCAAAAGCGTATTTAAACAAAATTAATTAATTAACGCCATCTGTGAACACGTAGAATACAACGAGCGTTGCGTTTAACCTTAACATTAAAAAAGGTAAAGTGGGTTGTAATCTACGCGTTCATAGATGGCGTTAATTGAATTATTTTATTGAAATACACTTTTGCAAATTATGCTTTACAATATTAAGGCGAAGCACTAGGTATATCGACATTTTTAGCATCAATGAAGCTTTCTTTACAAAGCAAGCTCTATTATCACTGGAATAGTTGATGTACACACTGTTAATATTAATCTAAGACTTATTACAAAAATATTTTAAAAACGCATTGAAATTAACAATTTCGTAATGTTTTTGAAATGAATAGACAGAATTGAATTGAATTTAAATATTTGTGCAAGAACTTAAAAATAAAATAAATCACTTATGGTGATGTTTATTTCTTGCATAAATCAAAACTGATCGGGAATTTAAACCCAATCGCCTTCTATGTAAGGAGTGTTCTTGTTAGCAGTCTGATTCCAAATGTTAGACGACGTAGTGCATCGCCTTAAGAGGAAGCTACAAGCCAAAAATGTGTATATTCTTGGTATACCTTATATTGTAGGTAAAAGCCATTGAAATCGCTTGACAAACGGTTTCTAGAAACTTAAAAGCACAAAACTGGTTTTATTTATTTTATAAAGAATTTTATAAGAAAGCAAAAAAGTTAATCAAGTGAAACTATCACAGATAATCTTAGCTATAATTCTGTATTTTTAAAAGTTGTTTTCTTTACGCGTTCATACATTTCTATTGATTTTTTTTTTTTTAGTAGTTTACATTTATATTTTTTATTGAGTAATTATTATTTTATTTGTATTCTACTCAAGCAAAACGATAGGAAAACCTTCAATTTATCTAAAGTATATTTTTTAGTATTCATATTGTACACCAATTCGTTATAGATTAATCAAAGTAGTGATTTAGCATTAAACTTCGCCTTAAGAAGAATTATTTGTTTGCGCCCGTACTTACGTGTTCTTTTAAGAAAGGCATACCAATAAAATACTGAAAGTCACTCAGATTAAGCAAAAAAAATAAATTTAATTAATTTGTCTAATTTCACAATTCACTAATTAAAAATAATATATAGTATATTTGAAGCAAGTTCCAGAGTGAAATATTTTCTCAGTATCGCCCTGTTGTTAGACCAACCGCCATTCAGAATTGAAAAGTGGCTTTGGCCGTGTTTGGTGAACAGATCTGAATAGCCAGGTACTTCCGTACCTTCCTCCTCCCCATCTCATTCTCCTCGTAAACTTCTGTCTTACAACATACCCCAATTGGGGACGGTTGGATTCTGTTGCGACTGGGTTTTTAAAGATTAAATAAAAATAAAATAAAATGAACACAATACATGGTGGATATAATGTTGCATTTTGTAAAGAAAAAAATGTGAAAAGAGAAAGACAAAACTCAGAAACCAGTTTTTTCAAAATTGCAGTGGCGTAAAAATAATATTATAATTTCTTAATACATTATTTGCAAGTGAACAATAAGACAAGTATAAAATTTAAAATATATGCAATCATTCCTATGCCAAGCTTATAAATAATTATACTATGCTACATAAAAATATCATTCAGGTATATCATAAACATAGGTAAACTTATATTAAATATATCGATATTTGAGATGAATTTGTTTCCAAGTATGTGAAAGCGAGAAATCGGTGCATGTATGTGGTAGTTAGTTCCGACATTGTTATTGCAGAATAATATATTTTGCCTAGTTGCTCTTATTTGGTACTTTGAAGTCGATGAAGTGCAGGAGTTTACAACAGTCGACATTTTTTTTTATGGAATGCATTTTAAGGACGGTATGTTTCAAAGAATTTTAACAATTCATCAAATTTAAAGGAAAAAATTCGGTTTATGGGCGAAATTCCTAAAAAATAAAACTAGTTATTTTTATACTAACTTTGGGCCGGGGAATACGAATCTGGAAGAATTAGGTTGCGGCAAGCAATATTAATTGAAATACACGACTTTAAAATTTTAGGAAATTTTTAAGTCGTGTATTTCAGTTTATATTGCTTGCCCCAACCTAATTCTTTCGGATCCGGATTCCCCGGCCCAAAGTTAGTATAAAGATGTATAAAGATAACTAGTTTAGTAAGCAATATAAACTGAAATACACGACTTAAAAATTTCCTAAAATTTTAAAGTCGTGTATTTCAGTTAATATTGCTTGCCGCAACCTAATTCTTCCAGATTCGTATTCCCCGGCCCAAAGTTAGTATAAAAATAACTAGTTTTATTTTTTAGGAATTTCGCCCATAAACCGAAGTTTACCCAATTTAAAAGTTGATTTTCAAGTTCTGTGAAGGTTCCATTCAAGTTCTGTTATTATTTCAGTTTTGTGAAACAACTGACCAATAATGATATAATAACAAAATTTGAGTACAACCTCCATCGAAGACATATGATGAACTGTTCAAGTTCATCAAATTTTGACGTTCATTTTCGGGTTCTGTTAAAGTCCTATTCAAGTTCATTTATTATATCATTATAGGCTAATTGCTTGACAGAACTGAAATAATAACAGAACTTGAAAAAATCTTTCACAGAATTTGAAAATTTACTTTGAAATTTAAAGAATTGTTCAAATTCTCTGAAATCACTTGTCCTAAGTGTATTCAGTGAGGATTTTTTTGTGTAAATAGATAATTTTAATTTTTAAAATAGAAAGAACAAATTAAAGACTTTAAATAAAATAAAACATATTTTAATTTAAATACTAATGTTGGAAGTCTGTTAATTTAATGACTGGTTAGTAGTTGAGTGGACAAACGTGTCAGGTTCCCCACCAGGTGTCGTGGGTTCAATTCCAATATTCCAATCCTAATTCCGACAGATACGCATTTCTCTAAAATTGAAAGACATTACGGCGGTTAATATACGAAATAAATGTTGGTCCTACCCAAAATATAGATTAATTACAGTAAAGGAATTGTTTTTTAACGGAGCGATTTTTTTTCTAACGACGGAGTTTCATATAATTACCGTTTCGGCTCTACAAATGTATGGAGATTATCTTCAAAACTGACATATATTTTTAATTTTTTTAAGAGCTTAAAAGCTTAAAATGTTCAAGGAAGGTATGTTATATATCGGTAAAAATTCGAATTCGAATTAATAACAACGTTACATTAAAATTTTTGTTATTCACCCCAATCTTGTGTTGTTGGCGTGAAAACTGAAATCTCTGCTAACTAATGTATCAATAAATATATTTATTAAAGTGATTACTTTAGTTGGCCATCCCTGAAGGCCAGACCAGAAGTAATAATTTTGACCTTAGTTCCAATAAAACATAAACAGTAGATAACAAAATTAATGTGTTTGATATGAAGCTGTTAGAATAGTTGTTTCATTATTGGTTATTGGTTTATTTATTTATGCCAACATCGGCTAAATACTTTAGAATTAGTTTTTTTTATATTTTATATGAATACCGGACGAGTGTCTCAACTGCTTCCAACCTTCTGGAGCATGTGAGACTATGGCATCCCCAATCGGGGCTTATAATCAGTGGCGTTGCTATAACATTCACATGCGGGGGGTTCGACCCTGGTAGGGGAGGGGGCTGGAAAAATTATTTAAACTTTATGGGACCTCTACTTACATCATATATAAGTGTGTATACTTTTGAATACACACTAAACGGCACACACATCAATGAAGTAAAATATATCAGGGATCTTGGGGTAACACTGGATGTTAAATTAAACTTTATCCAACACACTGATGACATCATTAACAAAGCCAATAAAATGCTGGGATTTATAATTCGCATAACAAAACCCTTCCACAACATAAACACTCTATATTCCCTTTACACCTCATATATTCGCCCGCACCTGGAACACTGTACACCGATCTGGACTCCTTTATACCAAGCCCATATCAAAAGAATAGAAAGAATTAAAAAAAAATTTAAACACAAAAATTATAAACCAAACTTATACTTTTCAAATTATACCGAATCCATTAAATTTCATAATTTTAACTCCCTCCAAACACGACGTCTAATTTTGTATCAAATCTTATTATTTAAAATTCTAAATATTGGTCTGGACTCACCAGAACTTACCAATTTAATAAATCTTCATATTTCGTCTAGATCAACCCGACAATCTGATTTATTTTATCTTCCCTCTTGTAGAACAAACATTCGAAAAAATTCCCCAATTCCTCGTAAATGTGCACAATATAATACAAAATTTTACAGCATTGACATTTTTGGTAATAACCTAAAGAAATATCGATATGAAGTAATGCGTACGATCGATTATTAATATGAGAGTGTGGAATGTATCGGCAGCATCTCCTAGCCTCTTCCTATTTTCCCCTTCCTCTCCCTTCCTTTAACACCAAATTAATTTTAAGATACTAAAACTTCATTTCTAATGCACTTTAATATAAGAAACTTCTGTGGCTTGACTTCAGTTAACTTGTATATTTATATCTATCATTGTATATTATATAAAAGCTGTTTGTTTCTTACAAAATAAATAAATAAATGTAGGTGATGGGGAAATGGAAGGCGGGGAAGTAGATATACGAGTATAAGTTTAAAAATAAAAATAAAAATTGATTCAAGTAACATAGTAGAATTTCGTATCAAGTTGAATTTATTATTATTACTGTGCATACATAATTTGGCGATTTTTTAATATACATTGGGGTATTTCATGAGGATGAAGTAAGCGGGTAAGGGAAGAAGTTAAGGAATAGGGTAATTGGTAAGTAGTACCTCTACCTACCTGCCCATTCAGATCTAGTCTCCAAACACAGCTATCATTTCAAGCAACATTTCGAACTAATGTGTTCAACGTTTCGAAACTGATATAGTCACTAAAATAAATAAGCTGATATGGTCACTAAACGAAATAAACTGATATGGTCACTAAACGAAATAAACTGATATAGTCACTAAGCGAAATAAACTGATAATGTCACTAAACGAAATAAACTGATATGGTCACTAAACGAAATAAACTGATATAGTCACTAAGCGAAATAAACTGATAATGTCACTAAACGAAATAAACTGATATGGTCACTAAACGAAATAAACTGATATAGTCACTAAGCGAAATAAACTGATAATGTCACTAAACGAAATAAACTGATATGGTCACTAAACGAAATAAACTGATATGGTCACTAAACGAAATAAACTGATATAGTCACTAAGCGAAATAAACTGATAATGTCACTAAACGAAATAAACTGATATGGTCACTAAACGAAATAAACTGATATGGTCACTAAACGAAATAAACTGATATAGTCACTAAGCGAAATAAACTGATAATGTTACTAAACGAAATAAACTGATATGATCACTTAACTAAATAAACTGACGTGGTCAGTAAACGAAATAAACTCAAGTCTTTTAAAATTTGATACGATTTTTTTACTTTATTTGAAATCTACACAATTACACAAACCAGTTGTTTAGAGATCTAAATAATGTTTATTTATTTATTTTGGTACAATATTTTACATTCCATAGTACAATCCAGTAATCTTGGCCTCACACATAATACAAACAAATATACATAATAAATTTAAAGAAAATATGTATAATATTGGTGAAGAAATAAAAACATAAGATTAAGATAATTTAATATAATTTAACAAAAATTTAGATTTAAAATTAAAGTAAAATAAAATTAAAATAAAATTAAAGAAACTTAAAATCGCTATATTTATATTATTTTGATGTTTGGTAATAAGTTGGGTTTTCAAGCGATAGATGGCACCAGTCATAAAGCTTACTCCAGAGTCCGACAGATGTCGCTAGAGTGTATCAATTGCCTGTGGGATATTATTGACAAGACAACAAGCTTCTAGAAACAGAGAATTACCAACCCTCGGATAATGAACAGTGTTGCTAAGTCCAGACTTATTTATTGTAACGTAAATAAACGCAATTATATTAAAAGAACCTTTTACTTCTCACAAGAGTTCCCAACACTAAATATGCAAGAAAAGCAGAGATATAACAATTATATGTTGTGTGTTTGTGAGTGATATGTGTTTTATATTGGTTTTGTGTGTTACGTGTAGGTTTTATTATTTTATGTTATGAAATTTTGGTAATATCGTATTTTTGGTTCTGTAATCCATTTTGTAAATTTATGTCTCACATGGTATTGGTAGTGTCTTTATCCAAAGCATGTATTTACCTTCCGAGTTTTTTGTATGTTTTCTTTATACTCTTGTCTAACAGGTCTGTTAATGATATTTTGTGTATATTGAAATTTTTGTTTTTGGTCAAAAATGTAGTTTAGTAGTGTTTCGACATATAATTGGCGTATATTTAGTAAGTCACAACTGTTGAATATTTGGTCTGTATCAGTCAGTATATTTTTTTTTTTTACTTTAAGATCGTTTTCTGTGCGATTTCTATGTAATCATCAAGCAATAATTCCATATTCTATTATTGATTGGCAAAGTGAAAAATATATTGTTTTCTCATGTTTACGAAAATGTGTATTGTTTTGAGGAGTTTATTTGTGATTTTTTTGATGTGATGTATCCATCTAGGGTTATGGTAAATTACGATTCCTAGATACTTTAAATATATGGTATATACAGAGAGGTAATTCTTCCTAATATTATGGTAGCAGCTTCGTAATTCGACCGTTTGTTAGATTTCAGTTTCAAAAGTTCAATTATTTGTATGAAAAAAAATGTACCTACTTTTGAAAAAGTTGATAGTTTTTTATAATATTTTTTTTAAATAAAAATTTGGTTGTCTACTTGAATAAATAAATGAAATGGAATCATGGAAGTGGAAATTTACCCACTTCCAGATATCCGATCGAGGTGAAACTCGGTAGATATATTTGATGTCTGACTGCATTTATATTTAAACTATATTTAAAATTTGACAGCAGTTAATATACGAAGTAAATGTCGGTCCTATCGAGTTGGGATTTGGCTTATGTGTTAACGCCATTAAAAGTGTTCACTTATTTTAGTCAGTTAAACCAAAAAAAAATCAAAGTGATATTTTTAAAGATCACAGCAGTTAAGAGCCAGTTCGTGGTGGTCCAACCCCAGTCAAAAAAAATGAAATCGGCTACTAGCCAGCACAAGAGATGACGCAACAAGGTCGAAAATTGAAAATCAATCGATGTATTTTAGTAAAAAAAAACATGGGTTGATTTCTTACTTCTATCGTCGTGTGGAGATTCGCCTCCCGAAATTGATTCACTTTGCCCCCGGACACCCTGTATACACCATAGATTTATGTAGTTCAAATTGTACCAATCTGGAGATGCTCGTCATAAGATTAATTTGAAGTAGTAAGTGTTCAAAGATGGTTTGAAATAGACATATGACATATGTAAATACAAATAATGTTAGAGGGAGCGCGCTAATATTAAAAAATGATAGTGATTAAGCAAAAATGGTGAAAATATTTAATAAAACACGACTCGTTTGAAATACAGCAAAAATCTCTCGACAAATGCTCAAGTGGCATTTAAAGATACACTGTGAATTTTTTCATGCTTATAACATATTAAATAACAGAAAAAACGTGTTTTTAATAATTTTCGGAGCTTGCTTTGTGATTTTTTTCTATCGAGGGTATTTCATATAATTAACGTTTCAGCATAACAAATGTATAGATATTATCTTCAAAAATAACTTTTTTTTGGAACTTAAATCTTGAAAATTTAACGAGATCTCCCACAAAACAGTGAGAGAAAGTTATAAACGTATTTTAACCCATAAGAAACCATTTCCAAGTGGTTACTGCCTACAGTTCTAAAAAAACTTAAAAGACATATCACCAAAAGTCTATTTCAATAGTTTCTGGAAACATTTGGAAACCCACTAGATCAGAGGTTCCCAAAGTGGTCTATATGGACCCCCAGGGGGTCGATATCGGCATGCTGGGGGTCCATGTCAGCGAGGAAAAAAATTGGGGGTCCACGAGATTCAAATGGGGGTACATACGAGCGGAACCCCATTTACCTCAAGTCAACTTTTAGTAGGTCCGTAAATTACACAATACACCTAACACAAATATAATAGACTGAGAAATTACTTATTTGGTATTTGTATTTTTATATTTCGTAGAGTTGTTAATTGAGGTATATAAATAGAGTCTACGTTCCTTTTCTGTCAGAATTAATATATTCAATCAAAACATTGCACATTGGAAGCCGCGAATTTTCCCAGCTCCCCAACTTGTTTTTGAAAAACGTCCAGGGTAATAATGACGTTCAACATTTAAATGCACTTCACATAGACTTCAAAACTAAGTTTGAGGACATTTTGACAGTGGAAATGCAACGTTGAAGAATCGGATATCATGTGACAAGAAGAACTGACCGGAATAAGGACTGACAAAGAACTTAAGGGGCAGTTCTGTAGGGCTAGCTACAGAACGGAATTCCAGTTGTTTATCTTGCTTCATTTTCATTTGGTGTAATACCTCACAAGGGCGCCCCTGTCTGCACAATGTAAACAGAGCAACTATACCGCCACCAGGCAAGGGAAGGGAATATTTTTACTAAAAAAATTAATGATTATCACATGGGACGTTAATAGTTTTAGGAAAATTCAATATTCGGCAGGCAGAGGGTCTACGGAAAAAAATACTTGGCAAGTGGTCTACTGGGAAAAAAAGTTTGGGAACCTCTGCACTAGATGATTAAATATAAATAATTAATTATTTCTACAAATTGACCAGTTTGGCCGCAATAACAATATGTTATATGCTTTTAGTAAATAGTAGATAAAAGTAACAAATATCACATGCAAATAAGATCCAATATGTTATTTATATAAAAGTAACAAATATCACACGCAAATAAGATACAATAAGTTATTTATATTTACCTCGTGCGGATAAAATGGCGCTTGCAATGAAACACAGATAGCGTTGCAGAAATCTGCAATGGACATTGCAATGATGGTCATCCATTGCCGTTTTGTAAAATTGAAACCCATTTTAAAATTACTTCAACAATAACTTTATATTAATTTATATTTATATTAATCACAGAATTATATTTTTAAACTATCTAATACAAAACATATTTTAATTAATGAAATTAAAAATCTAACAATTGTTAATTTTTTCTTGCTATCATTTTTAGCCACTTATTTTGAATCTCATTGTCTTTTTGATATTTTATTAAATTATCGATTCATGGTAATTTTTTATTATTATTAATTAATGTTCACTTATTGCAGAATTAGCACACTAAATATTGTAGATTTTTTTTTCAATAAACCGTGGTCTATTTCAAGCAATGTAGATCAGTTGACTTCACAACACTTTATGATTTGATGTTCAAAATTCGTTATCAGTGCTTTTATTATTCCGAAAACGATAAAATTAGTAAATAAACTACGTCAAAGTGCACCACACAATGTCAATAATTCTTTTGATTTTATGGCAAAATAATATTTGTTTAAATTTAGATATAATGTCAGCAGGATTGGTAGTTTTATAATTATTGTAAACAAATAATAGGTCTTGCCTATACGACGCGAGTTTTTGCACTGATGTGATTATTCCAGTAGTGTGCGCGTTATTTTGACCCCAGGGGTCACTAACATACAAATAAGTAAGGGTGTCAAAAGATACTAAACTTGTAGTTTATTTATTTAGGGCACATGAACGCTATTTAGATAAAGTGTTTGTATTTGCAGAAAGATGATTCGCATAATATTAGAAATAAATTAAGAAACATAATCTTAATATTAAATCTTTGCGATTCTTTCAAGGATAAACGTTAACTTTCCGAAGAAATATAGCAGATTCGGTAATGTTATTTAAAAATATACATAATTTAATCGATAGTCCTGATCTTCTTCAACGCCTATTATTCCATGTTCCCAATCGCAACAGCAGACAGTCGCTTACTTTTAATCTCCCTCATTGTAAGACCAATTCCAAACAAAACTCATTTATCTACAGATCCACACATTCATTTAACTTAAATTATTACCATATTGACATTTTTAACTCGACTTTACGCGACATAAAACAAAAACTCAATAATCAATAAAACTCAAACTAGAAGTTCAATTCCTATATATTCCCGTCCTTTGCCTCTTAATCCTTATCCTATATTTCCCCCTCCTTCCCCCCCCACAATCTTTAATTTTAATATTTTCTAACTAAACAAGAAATTAATTTAAGAGAACATCTCTATGACATTGTACACCTTACCATTAACTATTCATCAGTGGAAAGTTCATAATTGGCATAATTAACTATATTATTATTGTATCATTGTATAATTAAAGATTTGCTGTCAACTTTTTCAAAAATGTATAAATAAATAAACAAATAAAGAAACCATCCTTTCACTTCGAATCGCCATTCCATTGTAAGAATATTATGTACTAAATACACAATTCGGCTGTCCTGAAACGGGAATCCTTCCCAGTTGGACAGACAAAGGTTCATTTTGTTATGTATTGTTTGTAATTTATATATATAAAATAAATAAATATCAGCCTTCGTATGTTTGCGCTCGATAAACTCGAAAAGTAGTAAAGCGATATCGCTGAAATTTTCAAAGTTTGTTGTTATTAGTGCCAGGAGTATTTAGAAAGTAGTTTGAATGGTAGTAGAAGTCGGGGACGCCCGAGAAAGACATTAGCAGTAGCGAAGCTATGCGGGGTCGATTAGTATTATATAATATATGAAGAAGAGTGTCTGTGGGCGAGAAGGATGAAATTTTGCACACCTGACCTTCAAAATAGGTCACTATTGACGTGAGATTTTGAAAAAACTACCCCAATTCCCTTTTCCCATCCCTTACAGTAGAATAAAATCAAGACAACGCCGGGCATTCCCGCTTTCCTTACATAAAAAAGAACAAATTTTATGAAAAGAGAGATTTTTTATTATTTTGAACCGTCAAAGTAAAAAGGAAGTTTAAAACAAAGAATTTTGTTATTTTATTAATTAATATATATATATATAATATATATATATATATATATAAATAAACAGATTAGATGATAGTATTGTCTCGGTTATTAGTTATTACCACCAAAGATAAGTACGAACAAATTTATAGACAGACGCAATGCTAACAGTCAAAAACGTGTTAAGAGGAAGCTACAAGGCAAAAATGTGTATATTCTTGGTATACCTTATTTTGTAGGTAATAGGCATTCAAATCGCTTGACAAACGCAGTCTAGAAACGTCCCTTTTCAAGCAAAAAACTGTTTTTTACTTATTTTATAAATAATTTTATAAGAAAGCAAAAAAGTTAATCAAGTAAAACTGTCGCAAATAATCTAAGCTATAATACTGTATTTTTTAAAAGTTGTTTCCTTTACGCGTTAGTACATTTCTATTGAAAAAATATAGTTTTTAGTAGTTTACATTTATATTTTTTATTGAGTAATTTCTTATTTTATTTGCATTCTACTCAAGCGAAACGATAAGAAAACTATCAATTTATCTAAAGCATATATTTTTGTATTCATAATTTACACCAATTCGTTATTAAGATTAATCAAAAAGTGATTTAGCATTAAGCTTCGCCTTGAAACAGGACTCAACCTCAAAAAATTCTTGTTTTAAAATAAATATTTCTTTTAAATCTTATATGATTTGTACACTGAAACGGAGAAAAATTACTAGTATTGAATATTTCTAATTTATTAAGAATCTCTTCAAATAGGGATTGCGGGCGAGTGGAGGGAGTGCGTTTAGTAAAAGAGGAATGTATTATCACCATGTCGGAACACGCGTTCATAAAAATCATAATATTTTCGCATTTTATCATTATATAAATATTATCAAAGCAAACGCAGGTGCATGAACACATGTTCTGATATATTAAAAAAATTACTAAAATTTTATCAGTTTACTGGCCTGCAGTCCCGCTTTTAACCGTATTACCAATAATTTTAAGAGAATTTTTAATAAATCAGCAATACTCATTTTTTTCCGTGTTGATTTATTGACTTCAATTTTTTTATAGATTATTACACATTTTAAATTTGTGACAACCCTGCCACTTATAAGATAAAGAAAGTTATATTGTTTAAGTTATATTGAAGACACAGAACTCGATAGGTATTGCTACGTAAAGTGTGATTGTCACATTATATCGGATCTCTCACAAAATTCGTTTCACATAATAATTGAGTTCTATCGCAAAAGAGAAAAAATAATTTAGTTAAAAGTGATGGAGTTTCGTTAAGATTGCCTAGAAAATAGTTATCGATAAATTTCTAGTGCGTAATCGGATATTTATTTGTTTATTTTGTAAGAAACAAACAGCTTTTATATAATGTACAATGATAGATATAAATATACAAGTTAACTGAAGTCAATCCACAGAAGTTTCTTATGCTAAAGTTCATTGGAAATGAAGTTTTAATATCTTAAAATTAATTTGGTGTTAAAGGAAGGGGAGAAGAAGAGGAAAATAGGAAGAGGATAGGAGATGCTCCCGATACATTCCATACTCTCATATTAATAATCGATCATACGCATTACTTCATTTCGATATTTCTTTAGGTTATTACCAAAAATGTAAATGCTGTTAAATTTTGTATTATATTGTGCACATATACGAGGAATTGGGGAATTTTTTCAGATGTTTGTTCTACACGAGGGTAGATAAAATAAATCAGATTGTCGGGTTTATCTAGACGAAATATGAAGATTTATTAAATTGGTAAGTTCTGGTGAATCCAGACCATTATTAAGGATATATAATAATGCAATAGTCGCAAAAGAGAATGGTAAAATAAGTCGGGGACGCACGAGGAAGACATGGCACATCGAGTGGATCACAAAATGCTCTACTCAAATTTAAAGGAAAAAAATTAGTACACTACTAACCAACGTAAAATCTAATTCAGTCAGAAAAATTTAATTTTAATGCTACTAAACTATATAATGCCATTAAAAATGAAATTAAAAACACCTGGTACATACAAAAGTTTAAAAAAGACATACAAATATGACTAACTAAACTGAAAATCAGTAAATCATTAAAATTATGAAGTACCTAACATCAAAAGTGAAGATTTTTAATTTTTAGGAAAGATTTTTTTAAGGTTATATCAATGTAATATATCATTGAAGAATAAGATGTTACTAATAAATCGCAAGATCTTTTGTCTTACCGGGACAGGCGTCTTAAACCACTCGACCATTGGAACCTATATATTTAGCGTCATATTTCAAATTCAGAATTAACAATATCATCTTGCAGCAATTTTTTCATATATTTGTGGCATCTACCTTTTTTTAAATGGAAACAATGTTTCTAATGAAATTGATTTTTAACCTAGATAGTGTCTCCGATAAACATGTCCGATTTTAATTTATATGGTCGAGTGATTTAAGACGACTGGGTTCGTTTCCTAGTTGTGACTGTTATCTTTTTACTGTTTTGTGTCTTGTTCTGTTTCATGTTTCGTTTGGATTTATAAGTATTATCTTCTTTCTAAATGATTTATTTTATTTTGTGGAACGTGTAGAATAATAATAGCTTTTCGTTAAATATAATACTCAAGTCCCTGATTTGAGCAAATGGTGTTAATTTTACATTATTTAAACAGTATTAATAAATTATACGACTTTGGATTTTACAAAAACGAATGGCTTTTTTGAATAATAATGATGCACCAATGACACAGTCTATCTAAATTCAATTGTAATATATAACAAATCATCTATGCTACATATCGTTTTGAATATTTTCAAATCGTCAGCGAAGATCATAACTTCTACATCTTCAAATACACTAACAATGTCAATTATAAATATAGAAAAAAAAAATTGCCCAAGGTGAGATCCTTGGGGAGCCCCACCTGTGGCCTCGAAAATGTATGATTCTACCGAATTTATTTAACACAATGTTTTCTTTTTTTTATTATTATTTTAATATAGATCATATGGGTTACATTAATACATACATATTTTGCAAAATATAATATTTAGGTTCATAATTGCTCATGTATACCTTATCAGAAAAGAGAAGCTCTTGTGCCTGATAAGGGAGCCACGATTCTTACTTAGATTCTTAAATGTAAACTAAATATAATAATATATATTTTTTTTTACTCTATATTTTTTTACTACAAATTTTTTACTATAATATTTTTTTTACCATAAATATATATTTTTCTACTATAAATTTTTTTGGAAAAAAAGTTTGATTTTTACAGAGTTAACGTTTATTTGCAGAGTTCTTTTACAGAGGTAAAGTTTATTTGCGAAAGATCGACAACTCATCTGAGTTCAGAGCAAAACTAAAGACTCACCTTTTCAACTTGTCGTATCCAGAATGATGACCTTTTTTTTTATTCATCAGTATTATTTCATTGCTCAATCCAGGGGATTTTTCTATTTGACTTTTTTTCACCGTTATTAACCGTTTATTACGCGTAAACATTTTTTTTAAATATTTTATAACTTACACCACGGGCAGAAATCATAACAATCGGTATTTGTAAATATAAATTAAATATGTATGTTAGTCGTAAATCTCTAGTTTAAGCCGTGGATGTAAATCGTATTATAGCGGTATTGTTTAAATGCCCACTTGGTCATAAAAATATGTATAACTTAAGTCATTAGTTAAAAGTCTTAGTTTTAAATCATTCGACATTAATCTTAGTTATAAGTCTCTCTCTGTCTATGAAACTTAGTTATAAACCAAAAGTAATTAAGACTAAGTGATCAATGCATAAATTAAGTTGTTAAGCGCCCTTGAGGTGATTTTCTCACGAAAACGGCGCTATATAAATAGTCCAATCATTATTATTAACTGTTAATCCAGATTAATAAAGTACTCTTAATTCCCAACTGATTTAGTTTGTACACAGGGTCAAGATGATCAGGAAACAGGAACAACAAACATCAGAACATGAAAAGCTAGTGAGAAGTACTGTGAATTACCTACTTTACTTTGTATTTTCATAATAGTTATTCATAAAAAATAAAAATACTTGAACACTTTCAAACATAGAGAGCAACATCTAAAAATGTTTGCGAATTCAGTAATAAACTTTTGGTTGGACAGTTGAGATATAATTTACTTTAGCCCGTTTAGGCGGTTTCGGTACCGCCGCTCCGGGAACACCTCTTTCATAGGTCACCCCAAGTGATTCGCCACGTTTGGTGATTTCGCAGGGGTGCCCGGGTTCATCGGGTGAGGTGTGTTGCATTGCGTGGCGTGCCAGATGAGGCTGGTTTGGGGAGAACCTTTGACCTCTCCAACTGGTCTCTAGACCCATCGCCTTGCTCCGCAGCGGGAGGGATATATTCATTCTCCTGGACACTAGATTTCTACCTTCATACCTCTTACCTTTCCAGAACATCCTCTCCTTCCTTTCCTTAAAAAAGACCCTCCACACAGCATCCCAAAAGACGACATAGACTCCGAGGGAAAATATTTTCCTTTAAGCTTCCTGTGTGGGATTCATGTAAATCTCGTTCACAGCGAAACTATCATTGACTCGGTGCAGAAACGGGCGTTCTGTTTCATAGATCCCTCTCTTAACCAAACATTTTTTTCACGTCAGCTCCACGCAGGAGGACTCGAAGAAAAAAAATCCTTAGGGACTGTCGTCTTTGGGGATGCTGTGTGGACGGTCTTTTTAGGGAAAAGAGGACGAGGAAATTCTGGGAAGGAAAAAGGTATGAGGGTTGGGTAGGAATCCTACTGCGGTGCAAAGCGATGGGTCGAGAGAGTCCGGCGGGAGAGGTCGAAGGTTACCATCAACCAGTCTTTCTCAATCCGGACCACCACGCAATAGGAAGGCAAAAGCATTCGACGCCAAAACCTAGACAATCCTCACCTCATAAACCCGGGCACCCCTGCTAAGTCACCAAACTTACCGAACCATTTAGTATGACTTATGACAGAGGTATTGTTATTCATATGATTTCCAAGGCGGCGGTACCCATACCCACCTCTCAAATTCTATAGTGGGTATAATATAACAAACAAATTGAAATATAGCACCACTGTCGCCGAACTAAAACCAAAAACTGCACGGACTAAAAAAAGCAACATAAGTTTCGTGCGTAGATTGAAACCAAGGAAAGGCGAGATACTTTTGAGCGTGGTTTCATACTTATTCATACTTGTCTATTTCCTATTAATATATTAATTCTTTGATAACAGAGTACTAAACTTGCAAAGCATTGTTATTGCATACATTTTAAGTTTAACAGCAAGAATTACATATCTCTATTGTGCATTTTGCCCTTGCATACATAGGGCAAATCAAATTCTATCACTGCGCTACATCCCAGGGTGGGATTTGGACTCCTCCAAACATGCTCTGCACGTCCTGCGGTTCCTCGCAAATCGTTTTCAGTCCTCAGTTTTTCCCGTCCTACTCCAATCCTCCACCTTTTCCTGCCTCTGCATCACTTCCACTGGGGCACCCACCAGATCATCTGTCATCTGGCGTTCTCTCTAAATGCCCAGCCCAAGCCAATAAGTTTCAAGTTCATTTAGATTCTGTGTGACTCACCTTAGGTTCAAAGCATTTCCCAATTCACAATCAAAACACTGTTTTAGTTGACTGAAGCTATGTTTAGTGACCAGAACTGGATGTTTCAACGTAGTAGAAATGCTACAAACCCACTAGCTCCAGATAAGAGGGAACCTTCTGCTGTAGGAAACGCATAAAAAAACATTTGTGCGTTGTCAAATATTTTATTTTTCGTCTAATGTTCAGAGAGTTATTATATAATTATGGCTAATAACGATTTAACTAAATTTAACAGCCTAATTTATAGTACAGGTAAAATAGGATTTGATAAATGACAAAATTCTTTCATAACTTGGTAGTATAAATGAACTATCGGTAGGGGGAGAGGGGTGAGTTTAATAATACAGGTTTACAAACCAGATCGAGTAACGAATCCTTTACTGTGTTTTTTGTTTATGCTGAATCGAATGAACACACTCCCAAGTCGATTTTACCAATATTTGATGAGATAAGACACGAAAATGTTAACCCCCTAAAGGGGATTATTTAATTTATTCGTGTATTCTGTGCGTTGTTTTATTATTTTATTAATTATCAGCAAAAAATAGGTAATAACGATATCAAATGAAAACAAATGAAGGGAGATACCAAACTAGGTGGCTTCGTAATCTACATGACTGTTGCAAGTGCAGTTCCGCAGAGTGAATATTGCCCTGATGATGGGTAACCTCTTACAGGGGAATACAACAAAAAAAGAAAAATAATGATTGAACTGGTTGAGAGAAAACATTAATTAAATAAATAAAAATAATTTTTGGTGGAGATCGCTAATTTAGTTAATAGGGCGCCAAAAGTTGTAAATCCGGCTCTGCACCGGATATTTAACTACCTAGACAGGGAGAAAGAAACAAGTTGGTATGAGGGAATTGTCACGAATCGTTTCGTAAGATTATTAAATAAACAAAAACAATGATTACTACAAATAACAGTACCTACCGTAGAATTTCGATAGTGGCGGATTTCTAGGAAATGCGTCAAAAGTGATTCCGATAACACCTTGGCCGACGTTTCTTCGGGAGATAAATAAATCACTTTATAAAAACAACCGACCGTTTCCGCTCCTTTCAATGATTCAGATAATAAAAATATGTATTATTTTCTTATTTAAATCAGAAGAAAATAGCGTTAGGTACCAATTGGAACAATGTGGCGTTTCGATTTTAAGGTGTGGCCTTTTTAAGGGGATGTTAAATATAAATAAAAATGGAGAAAGGTTCTGAAAAAATAAAAAAATCGGAGATATTTCACAAAAAATAGCGTTTCTTCTAATAAGGGTTCTCTGCATTCACATAACGAAATGTATGTAGGTTGTTATTATCGGGACTATTTATCACATTATAACTTTGAAGTTCATATCAATAAAGTTATATTGTTACATTAAATCATTGAACCCCAAATCAACAAAGTCTTATACTATATATAAGACTTTATTCAGACCATATCTTATACAATATATATAAGTATTGCGTCATGAAGGCTAAACAGTAGCTTATTATTGTAAATGCGAATTCGTAATATGACATCTTAAATCTTCTAATAATTTGACTTTGCGTTTCATTCGTCTTTATGATTATGTTTAACCTTTCAACTCCTGTGCTCTAGATCCAGAGGTCGCGGATTCAAAACCGGTTTGGTTTAATTCTTGGATAAAGAATTGAAATAAAACAATCCACAGCCTATATTCACCTCCTGAGTCGAAAATACTCTCTTCATCGCCCTAGTGATAACCATAAAAATTAAAACTTTGCATTGGTTGGATATGTTTTCTTCAATCAAAATTCATGTTCAAGTCACTCTGTCAGCATATTAAAAAAAAAAAAAAAAAAAAAAACAGATTTAGCGGCTTTCAATTAATGATTTACATAAAGTATAAACAAGAGTGGTCCCAAGGCTGTGCCTTGTGGTTTTTATGAATATTTTTCATTTGATTACCTCACAACTGAACTAACAGGAGCCACTATGGGAGATATCATTGGGGAGGGAATGTAGAAATGAGAGAAGAAATGTAAGGAATACCTAACTATTCAGACCTTATTCTAAATTCTTATTAAAACCATTTCAGGCAATGTTTCGTTTCTGAATGGTGGTCTTCAGTCTTTACTAAAGTAGTAATGAGGAAATTACCACTCTGAAACATTGTTAAAATAATTATTTTATTCAAAGTGTATGTGGAATAACGTCGTCAAGAAATGAATGTAAGAAATAATTTGATTAAAGAGAAAAAGGATGTCTTCACAGCTGTGTTGAGAGATAAATACATAATTAATATTTTAACTGACCCCGAAGATTAGGCTCAAATGCAAAATAAACAAAATATGTCTCCAGTACATAGTTGAATTGGCTGATATTGCACTATCCTTCGGAATGACCTTTGAGTTGGTGTACGTTTGTTATATTTGGCCCGAGTTGATAGTTTAGTTTATCTCGAACTTGCTGACGTGTACCCGGCGTTGATAGGGGTTATCCTTAGGAGATAGACTTATATCACCGAGTACTTTTCTGTAGGCCTTTTTAAGATATACAATTCCGTAGGATGCTATTTTGATGTATCTTATGAGGTTTAACCAGCATTAGCAATGTAATGTCCGAAAATATATTTTTATATCTTGATTATAAAACATCGACTTTTCTCTACTTTCTATACATATAATATTCATGTATTATATACGTAAACCTTCCGGAAGATATTTTCTAAATGATAGTAAAAACCTTATCAAAATCCGTTGCGTAGTTTAGAAGAACTAAGCGCACAAACAGACATACGCGGATAGCGATTGTATTTTATACTATTTAGAGATGCATACGAAGTCTAATAAAATTACTAAGGTATTAGACGGAATTCTCAATGGATAAATTTCTTCTTTAGATATACAGAATCCATTTACACCAGAAGCTTCCATTTTATTTTCCCAGTTGATGAACTTTTCAGCGTAGTTTTATGCCTAATAAAGTTTTAATGAGTGGTAAATTGCTTAAAGTGTTTGGATTAATTAATTTTCGGCTTTTGGCACAAGCCTGCGTGGTCGAGGAGTAACGCTGTTGACTAGTAATCCGGATTAATTTGTATTATTTAAAAACTTATTCATTTAAAAGAATTACTTATAGTATATTTTTGCCACATTCCAAAATGAAATATGCTCTCAGTGTCGCTCTGGTGTAAGAATTGAAACGTTGCTTGAAATGGCTTTTGCCGTCTTTGATGCTCGAAAATTTTGCGTTGGCACAAGAGGGAGGTTGCGGAGACTCGGCGTTCCAATCCGGCTTTTTTCACGGCTTCTTCAGCACTACCCGATTCCTTGAGGCTTGGTATTTAAAACTTCCAGAACATTAGAAGTTAATCACATACTTATATGCAATGAGGTATATAGATAGAGCTAGCGTTGGCGTATTAAGTAATGGCCACAAACATCGGCTAATTGCCCGCTGTGAGATACCACGAACTTCAGTCGGTTATAAGTTACAACAACTTCAAAATGCCGACATGCACGAGATATTGTACAAGTTGAACTGGAAAATATATGCTTGTGTAAAATATATAAGCAATGGTATAACCTTTCATCGGTAAATATGGTTTCACCATAATCAGTAGCCGAGTAAATTGGCTGATTAATGTTAAAAAAAACTCAAGGCCAAATTCTTTGGGCCGTGGCGCGGCGGGCGGTCACCGTCGACTCCGTTCGGTGATTTCGTTCGCAGTCGGAAGGATTCAGGCGACATCGACAGCCGCCACACCCCATCGTCCTACTTACCGCAAGGGAACAATATTTTACACTGATTTTGCAAGGAATGTAGACTCCACAAATTTTATAATATGTGACATTTGAAACATTATCCGTATTTTTGTATCCCATGATGGGTCGCATTTCAGGAAAAAAAAAACATTTCTGTTACAACTTCCCTCGTTCACCCTGTATTGTCTTATCTTGTTGATTTGTTAATATTAAACGAGAATAATTGATATTTCGTTCTTCTAAACAATTTTCCCTATTTGATTATGTAAATAATAGGATATGTTCATGTTTCCAAGGAGCTAATTGCTTGTTTATTTAGTATGGCTAATTAAATTAATGTTAAACGTTTATATAAGAAATTGGTCTGTCAAGGTCGATAGGTAGGTAAGAATACGAATTTTATCTAACATCATGCGCTGGCTTCATGACTAACATTTATATTTTTTTCGGTCAATTAAAATTTATTGGTGTTTTTTTTACAAACATAACCGTTAAGATACTTGGTTTTATACGCATCATTACTTATGTTAAACATAACAATATAATTTTACGATTTTTTTCAACATTTTACTTCGCTGATTCTCTTAGTAAGCAGTTATTTAGTTAATCCATTCCCATTGAAAAAAATAATTTTATTACTTGTAGAACTTGAAGAACTATGAATGATTTGGTACTTTTATACAAATTAGTTAATGGCTCAATGGATGCACCTAACTTAACAAAGTTAATATCGTTCCGAGTACCAAATTGACATGAGACTTCCAGAGTTGTTCTTTGTTTATTCCTCGAAAACAAACTAGTTAATTCATTCTCCAGCCCAAAGGCGTCTTGGAAATAAATTCAGTTCCGTTGATATTTTCATTAATTCCTTACTTTTTCATTAATTACTAACTTACCTTACTAAAATTTAAATCAGAAATTTTAACATTTTGTTTCGCTAATATGATTTGAATATACCTGTAACCTACTTTTTATGTTTATTTTAACCATATACCTACCTTCATTTTTCTTTTATTGTTGATTTTTGTGCTTTTTACCATATACATGTACCATTACTTTTTCTTTTCTTTGTATCTGTTGTACCTAAAAAAACTTTTTTTATGAAAATGCCCTAAGGGTGTAAATAAATAATAACTGCAAAGAATAAATCTGTCTTCGCGAACGATCTCTGTCGTCACAATAGAGTTCGAATTTAAAATTGATTTTAACATAAAGACTCTTGCCTACAATGTAGGTACCCTAAGCCCCCATTCCACGCGTCAGTACCTATTCAGTATCAGTATTAAAATACTGAAGCGTGTATTGGCAAATACTGACGTACACGCCGTACGGGCGTGGTGTTACCGATGTTGTGAAGATACTGATGCGCGTACTGACGCGTGTGTACCCTCTCAGCATCAATACGTCAGTAGTTCTTGCGCGACTGAGCCTGCAGAGCGTAGTACTCCGACGCATCCAAAGTCACCAGCTACGCCGGACATTGGTGTCGCATCTCCACTGCGAAATGAAAACATCCTAGAGGCGTATAAAATATGTAATCTGATGTGGAACATGACCCACAAGGACAACAAAAATAGGCTTAAGAGAAATCGGGCTGTATCCAATATTGCTTAGCTTATTACTGTTGGAGACAGAATCGCCGAAAACTTCAAATCTTCAAACCTTCTGCCGGTGGAATAGAAAATAGAGCTACAGCTAATTTTTCTCTTGGTGTGATCGAAGTTCTCATGGCTGCATTTTGTTTCAAAATATATGGAGGAACCATATCTAGCAATTTGTTGAAATTCCCATTAGTCATCCTAAAAAAAAATTATAATCGTCTGGATCAGTTAGCCAAATTTCATCCATTAAATTCAAATGAGAGAATTTTTCTTTTTTGAGAAGCCAGTCCTTCACCCATCGTTTACGCTTCACTCTTTTCTTTGTACCGATCGCCAAAAAAATAGCGATGCAGGCTTTTTTTACTGATCCATTGAATTGAAAGCGTGTTGAGCGGGATTCTCGATACATTACTGACAATACTGAAAACTTATAATGGCATACAAATACTGACGGCTGCAATAAATACTGATGCAAAATATTGACGCGTCTAATGGCAGGATTGAAACTTTTTAAAAATTGCCAACACGGATAAGACAAGTTTTTAAATGACCCTCCCCAAGTATTCTTTGCACACGTCTTTGTATATTCGATAATTCTTATTTGATCACCTAATGAAAAAATTTCGACTGCTAGACTATACAATAACATGATATGGCAGGACTATGAGAATTCTTGCAGTCCTTCTGTTGGCTTGGCGCCTAGCATCTCCGTACAATAGAGTTTATCTGTTTGGTGAACCTTGTCGGATATCGCGGGTGTAATTGATAAAGTGTTTTCAGACACGCACGTCCATTCTCATCATTGTATGTTTTACGCAGATGGTAGTGGCTTATCTCAAATTGTTGTTATTAATTAAATCATTAAAAATCTTCGATGAGTTATTGTCTTGGATCTAGTATCAATCTTCCCTTGGGTTACTGTATCATACAGTAAGTTGAATTTGACACAAGACTCAGACGGTCAATAGTACCTACCTATTATGTTATTTAATTTTAACACTATTTGGTCGGGCATTTTACCGCCAAATTGGGGGCGAAGCGCGGGTGTTTTTTTAAATTTTAGCGCCAAAATTAGACTTTCCGCAAAATATTCATATCTTATGATCTATTTGATATTTTTCGATGAAACTTTCAGTGTTTTGCTTTAAAAATATGTCTCTATTTATTTACTTAGCAGTGTATGTGTAATTCCTTTTTTTATGAACAAAAACTTTCTAATTTCTTGGGAATCATAGAAAAAACAGTATTTCACAGTCAAAATAACATATCGAAATTTATTCATACAAAATTACAAGATTATTTAGAAATTTTCAATACATATAAAAAAAATCTATAACCTAATAGTGCTTCAATGTGTGATAGCGTTCGAAACACTTTCCTTTATGCATGGGCACATTGTAAAACTTGCACATGTACCGCGTTTCACTGCGTAGTTTGTGAGCGAAACATACGCGACAGCGATTATATTTTTGTTTTGTGTTTCAAACTCATTGTATTGACAGGTAAATAGATCAGGTACCGCCGACAATAGAAAACACATGACCCCGCACCCATTTAGAACCCCTTGTTTACAAGTTTCCCGCTCCTTACCGCTTTGCGCAACAAAACGAGTAAACTCGTCTCCCGCGTCTTACTGTAAAAAGGCGTATGACTAGTTTTCTCGTTTCCCGCAAAGAATGTGTTAATCGTGTTGTATATACTCACTCTTAATTTTGGGACAACGTTTCGAACAGCCTTATAGTGTTTATCATCAGGGCAGACGTGTGGGGTGGAACATGTAGAAAATTTTTGACCAAAGTAGGTACTGCAAAAAAATGCAACACCCTCAGTCGCAAGTTGGTGGCTGATAATAAATATTATGCATTTTTTTCATAACATTCAATTTTTGAACGAACCATTGAAAGTAAACTACCGAAATGTTATATAATATTATAATTATGAACTAATGTTTATAAGACAAAGTTTTTTATGCATAGCACAAAGGATAACAAATTATTATAAGCAATAATTAGTCGCCTGTAATATCCATACAAATTAAAAATATCTCCAGGGTAAAAATAAATTGTAAAAAAATAATTGTAATAAAAAACCTTGTCTTATAAATATTAGTTTATCATTGAAAAAAAAATAATAATATTTGACAAGTCAAAATATTTCAACAACAAATAATGTAGATATAATATGTCACGACGCCATCTAGTGGGAAATTTAGCACTAACAAAGCCTTTCCTACAAAAATAAAGTTGGTTGTTTACAAGTGAAAAAATATAATAAGCAGTAATTGTTGATTGAAGTACTAGTACATATTGAATTATTTGGCGTGTTGAAAATAAGCCGACGTAGCTCAGTGATCCAGAGCACCTAACCGGGCATCAGAAGGTGCGGGTTCAATTCCCGTTGTATACCGCGTGCAACTGGATTTACTAACATTCATATATGTTGTACCTATCTGTTCAAAAGCTTTAATTTCAATGTTCAAATCACCACTTTACCTGATGATAAGTTTTGTATCTTTAACCTACCCGATATTAGCTGGACTCTCCCTGTGGGTGAAATTAACCTAATTCCTTGCAATTACACTTCCACAATAAGCTCTAAATTTATCGATAATATAAATTACTGTAACCTGCCCAAATACAATGATGTTCAAAATGTCAGGAAGAATTCTTGATCTTGTTCTGTGCAATTTACTGGTGCGCGTTATTCCCGCGAAAGATCCACTGGTTCCTGAGGATCGCACCATAAATCAACTGCTATCACTGCAGAATTCACTAAAACCCAGCATATAAAGGAAAAACCAATCAAACAGCCTTCATTCCACAAGACTAATTATGACGACATAATAGACAGTCTGGCACAAGTAGATTGGAACATCCTTAACTTATCTGATTCCATTAATCCTGCAGTATCTAATTTTTACAATATTATCAATAGTCTGATCTCGGACAAGGTAAAGTTGAGGCATGTCGGTAAACATTCCTACCCCCCGTGGTATAGCTAATCGTTAATAAAACTTATTAGTGAAAAGAACAAATTTCACAAACTATATATTACGTATAAGAACCTTTCCGATTACAGTACTTTTTCAAAGCTACGAACCAGACATAAAAAAATGGCAAAGAAATGTAACAAAGACTTTGTCAATAACGCTGAAGAGAATATCGCCAAAGATTCCAAATCATTCTGGTCGTATGTAAAATCAAAAAAACTATCAGCCTCTATTCCAAGTGTTTTAAATCTTAAGTATCCTTCGTAAACAGTGGAGGGTGGCCAGGCGGTCTGTGATTTGTTTGCGGGTTATTTCCATTCCGTCTACGAACCGGCCGACTCACTGGGGACTTCCTACGACGACTCCGTAGTTGAGCAGGTTGGCTCAGTGGGATCAGTTTCAATCGATGCTGACCTTGTATCTAAATATTTAAAAAGGCTCGATTGTAAAAGGGAGCTGGACCAGATGGTATCCCACCACTGTTCATTACCGAGTGCGCAAATCATTTGTACTCCTGCTATCAATACTGTTTAATATATCGATCAAGACTGGTACATTTCCAGATATATGGAAAAGAGCCTACAGCACACCAATCCATAAATCAGGAACTAAGTGTGGAGCAGATAACTATAGACCTATTTCGAAGCTATGCATTTTCTCAAAGGTGTTCGAAAACATGGTCTATGACCAGTTATCCCTTGTCGTGAAGAATTTGATCAACAAATTTCAGCTTGGATTCTTTGCAGGTCAATCTGTTGCTACAAATCTTATATTATTTACAAATTTCTTGTCTGCCTGCATGGATAAACGTGTTGAAGTTGATGCTGTCTATACCGATTATAGCCTTAAGGCCTTAGACAAAATCAATCACAACTTTTACTAATTGCTGATGATATAGCTTCCCATAAGCTCCCACAACTGTTGTTTGTGTCTGCAAGCAGATCTTGACCCACTGACTGATTACTGTCTCAGAAATAAGCTTTTTATCAATATATCGAAATGTTACAAGGTCACATTCACACGCAACCGTGTGAAAATATCACATGATTACGCCATTTCTTGATCGCTACTAAAAATAAAGATTGTATACGTGATCTTGGGGTTCTTTTGGACTCTAAACTCACCTTTGAGAAACATGTTGATCACATTTCACCAAAGCAACCAAAAGTCTAAGTTTTGTACTAAGAACAGGCAAATTCTTCAACAACACTAAGACTTATCTGGTTCTCTATAATTCACATGTTCGTCCACACCTGGAATTCTGTTCACAGGTTTGTAATCCGCGCTACATTGTTTATATTAACAGGTTGGAAAGAGTTAACACAATGTTTGCGGGGGGTTTTTTAATCAATCTACGCCGTAAAACGGGCATTTTTTATCATGTTTGCGCGCAAAATTACGTTTCATGTACAACAGCTATAACTTCTGAACTATTGATCAAATTTAAATAATTTTTTCAGTATTTTACCTTATTTGAAATCTTTCCTTATGATCTGGTCACAAATTTTTATATTTTTGGATAAACAATTACGATATTTAAGTTTAAATTAAAAAATTTTGAAAAAACTGCACTTTTGTCGTATTGTCGATTTAGTCATTTTATGCACATTCAAGGTAGTATATATATTTTGTAAAATACACACCACTAAACACTAATATTGTTTGAAAGTATGAAATCGTTGGATACAATTCCCTTTATGTAAAGGTACATTACACAATTTACACATGTACCGGGTTTCGGTACGTATTTTGTGTACCGCGCACACACGACATCGCCTTCGTAGATTCTTATTTTTACCAGGGCCTTCAATCTTTTCCATTATATGTTTTCTCACATCCATCGATAGTCTTCCTGGAGGATCAGATTTTTAAGATTTTTTTCGGATACCAGATGTTGATGGTGTTGGTTCGGGGTCTTGACTATTATCTGACGAAATCTGATCAACTACCCAGTGTTCAGTGATTTCCTTAAAAAATTGTTTATATTTTATTTTACTTTCTTTTACGGAGTTGTACACAACAAATGAGTTGAATAATGCACAATTTATTATATACATCGCTAGCCTTTTTGTCCATTTAGTGGTTTTTCGTAAAATAGAATAATACAAAGATATTGGTCTGCTCGGTGAATGCCTTTCATATATTTATTGTAATCGATTATCATTACCGTAGTCCATATTTGTAGGGTATTTTTTATGAAAAAATATCCCTTTATTATGTAACAAATAACTAACAAATATGTAACAAATAACTTTTCGAGCACAGCACACAAATACTTTGTAAGAAATTTTTAAAGCGGAATGTAGGCAGAAAAGAAAATAAAGAACGTCTTGAACGAAACAATATCGCTGAATAAATGTTAAGATTTAAAAAAAACGAAACATTTATCTTACAGTTATTTTATTTCAAGTGCATTTTTATGTCCACAGTCGGCAGGCCACCTGACCCTAATTCCACGCATTGCCAGGAACCTGGTACACGTCTCACGAGAGCTGACGCATAATTTTTACTTCACAGTAACCAACATCATACGTTACTCGTAATATATTGTTACTCTAAGTGTATAACGCATTTTGGCGTCTCCCGCGCTTTACCAATAGTGTACAAATACGAAAAACGCTTTTAAGCGTCTCCCGCAAACAATGTGTTAAGGAGCGTTTTCTAAAATTTCTCAATTTTAAATTATTCAACTCTTTCGAATCACGAAACTACTTCGAAGCTTCGATATAGCAAACAGCAAACCCTTTTCTATATTGACAAATGCAACACCAACTCCAATCAAAACAAATTTATGAACAGAACGTGCAGTTGGTACAACAAAGAACTTGCAAATATAGACATACATGCTGACATATGCACTGCTAGTTACTATCGTTACAGAAGTTCATTGTATCACATGTTAGGTATGAGTAGCACAAAATCATGGTTAAATTAATTGTACCTTATTTTATTTTTAAATTGCTAATTCAATATTTTTTTTAATTTCATTTGCGCGTCAACATTCCCTCATCCCTTTCCTCCCCCAACCCGCTTCAACAAAACCTATCTCCCACTCTATCTGTCCTCAGTATTTATAAACACATATATTCTTGTATAATGCATTATTTGTTTTTCCATTTGTTCTGCTTCCATTTTTATACTTGTTTCTTAGTTCGGCTTTTAAATTTGTTTCTTAGTCTTGCTTTTTATATTTTAGTTTACATTCACTAAATACTTAGTTGTATATTACCAATTTAAAGTCAGAAAATTAAATACTCTTATCCTGTATCACGCAACCTTACAAGTTTACAAAGATGATATCCTAAACAAAACCGTACCATTCAAAAACACAGCAAATCTCAGGCAAAAATACATGTTACCGTTGTTGTTGTTGTTCTCAATTAACAAGTGATTTTCTAATTTAAACAACAAAATAAAAATAATACAAGGGCAAACAAAACAAAGTACTGACGATAATCCTATAAATTTAAATGAAATCCTTAACCAGCTCTCAAAAACCATCTTAAGGAGGTGGAAAAAACACATTGTTTGTAAGCTAGACGTAAGATTCAAGAACTTTACAGATCAATTAGAACCTATTATAAAATCAGTGGAATTTTTATCTTCACAAATTGAAACTACAAACACCAAAATTTAGCTTTGAGCAGTAAAACCGCTAAAATTGATTCTCTGGAATGCAAAGTTATTCATTTGAAGGAAGTTATAAAGGACGTAAATATAAAAATGAATTAACGAGAACAATACAATAGACTATGTAATATTGAAATTTACGCAGTTCCGATGTCAAGAAGTGAAAAACTTCAGGATATTATAATGAATATATCCCAGAAAGTTGGGTACCAACTACAAAAAGGGGATATTGGCTTCATTCATAGAGTGCGACCATGGCCAACAGCTTCTAAAATCACTTCCATACCCACATCTATATCAAACATAATCATACGTCTTCTTAGGTGAGATTGCAAGGACGCTTTGTTGGCAGCTGCTCGTCGCCACCGGACCATGACTTCAGCGATATCGGCCTTCCAGGAGTAGCAAGCCGTATGTTCCTCACGCTTTCTAACAAGTTACTTATCAAGAAAGTCAGGGAACTTAAAACTGAAAAAAATAATAAATACCTGTTATATGTTTATGAGAAAAAATGACGGTTCTCCTGTTATTGGAATTTCCTCTAAGGCAGATATAAACAAAATAGCATGACTCCTTTCAAATACTCCAATCATTTCACTTACACTATTTAATCATAATCTTTTTTGTTTTCATTTCTTTTCGCATTCAGTATTTTTAAGTAGCATACACTATTTAAAACTATTCTTTGATCTTACAACTTCCAGTAAATAAATTACTTTCAATCAAGTTATGGCATATCATACGTCTCGTAAGAGGTTAAATTTACATCGCACACTTTTTGTCTACATAAATCGAACTAGCATTACTACTTTACTTTACCATTATTTTTTATTATTATTATGAAAATGGATTTTTTGTGATATCTTATTTATCTTTTACAATATGGCTTCTTTAACCGTATATTATCAAAACATACGTGGATTGCGTCCAAAAACGCATGACTTTCTTAGGGCTGATCTAAATATTGACTTCGATGTTATCTGTATTTCAGAAACTTGGCTTCTCAACAATATTTGTCATTAGGAGATATTTCACGACAGATATAATGTTTTTAGACGTGATAGAAACTACAATCTCACAGGTCAAACATTGGGAGAGGGTGTTCATATTCCCGTCCAGTCCAAATATAATGTTACTCATCAACCTAGCTGGTCCACATTAGAAGATGAAGATATATGGAAGGAAGACGTTCATTAGGTCGCTCTAGGCAAAGTTGGGAGAAGCAAGTGCATTGGCTGTGCAAGAAGAAGTACTGCTTGCTGTGGACTGAACTAGCGCAGGACAGGAACGCCAGAAGGCCCCTTGTCGAGCCTTAACGCGCACCCTTCGTATTCGAACATACAGAGACAATGAACTTTCCATCACTATAACGAATGCAAAACCAGATCGAATACCTTATTTTACATGCAACATTTCAAATCAAAATACCCTAAACTCTACTCGGACGTATCTGCAAAACTTACAACACCCTAAGAAATATTGACATTTTCCACTGTACCCTAAAAACTTTTAAAAACAAATTAACCTTACAATGTACCCTTTTTTATTGTTTGTCTATTCTTTTAATTCATTTTTACCAATGTCTTTAAATATCTACTTTCTTCCTAACCTGTAACCATAAAAATATTGTAAATGGAACATAACTGGTTTATTTTATATTCAACTTAAATGTAAAATTAATTCACATGTACAACTGTCTGTTTCCTAAATAAAATACATACTTGTAAGGTTGAAGTGGTACAGGAACAGAGTATTTAGTTTTCTGACCTTAAATACGAGTACTTAAGGATGTGAAAAAGATTTCTTTAACATAATTTTATTATTAATTTTCTTGCATACAATAAAAAATGGCTATTATTCGTACCCTTCGGCCTGGGGGTTACACTACGCTTTATTCGAAATATTCTGAGGAAATTTTGGTACATTCTGGGGAAATTTTGAAATATTCTGAGGCAAGTTTGAAACATACTGGGGAAGTTTGTAATATTCTGAGGAAATTTAAAAACATTCTGGGGACATTTCGAAATATTCTGAGGTAATTTTCTAGCCATCCCACTCCACAACGATGCGAAATCAGTTTTCGTAAATTTTTCTCCGAATTTCTCCAACCACCCCCAATTATTTCAGTTCCATGATAACTCCTCAAAATGACAATTCAACACACCTCTAAAAAGTGCTATAAAGTTATGAAAAAATTTAAATTTAACACTCCTTTAAAAAGTGATATGGAGTCATTAAAAGAGATAAAAAAAAAACTAGGTTTAATAGTTACCTATGTAACTTATTTAATCTAGTTTTTGTTTCATCACTTTTCATGACTTTATATCACTCTTTGTAGGTGTGTTGAACTGTCATTTTGATGAGATACCCGGTCACCATGTCATTTTTAAGATAATATCTATACATTTGTTATGACGATACATTAATTATATGAAATTGCAATGATAGAAAAAAATTGCAAAGCAAGCTACGAAAATTATTAAAAACAGGTTTTGTTCTGTTATGTAATATGTTATAGGCATAAAAAAAATCTGTGTATCTTTAAATGCAACTAAAGCATTTGTCAAGAGATTTTTGCTCCATTTCAAATGAGTTGTGTTTTATTAAATATTTTCTCCATTTTCGCTTAATTTTTATCATTCTGAATATTAGCGCGCTCCCTTTAACATCCGTATCTCCCTTTCAAACCATCTTTGAACGCTTACGGGGCCTTAATATATGTTAACCTTTTCCACATCAGTTTATTAATTACAGAGATATTAATATTTTAACTATGGATCTGATTATTGATACCATTGTATGGTTTTAACCTTCCAGGACTCTGGCATATTGACCGTTAAATTCCTTAAAGATGCTGGCAGAAAGTCTGAGAACTTGTTTGTATTTCCGCTTCTCAATAAAATCGAAATAAATTTCATTAATAAAAATTTTTGAATTCAAACTTAAACAAGTTTTGAAAATGCCTCACATTAAGTTTTTCGTATAAACACTGAACTAAAACTACTGATAATGGGAAAAAAAACACATATATTATTAGAAAAATGTATTATAAACATTATTGTTACCTCACTTTTTGGTCGTTTCAAATAAAAGTAATTATTAAAAAAAATCACAAAATATCATGTTTTTTCTCAAATTGCGGTTGGAACACTTTAATTATTCTGTGGTTAACTTCTGTTTTTGAATATAAAGCATGTTTTTTTCTCTTTTTAACACCATTTAGTTAAATACGGAAACTAGAACAATACTACATATAAGACAAATCACTAAAACTAAATTTACAAGTCTAATATAATTTGTGGGATTCAACAAAGCGTTGGTATAGTTTTTTAAATATATACAGGCCTATACTGAGGAATTTTGGGATCAGTGGAGACATTGTAAATGTCAGTGTCCACTGAACTGGTTCAGCGAGGTGAACGATACAATCCTCTTCCTAGCAGAGATTAATCGCGCGTTGATGGCTGGATGCAGTACATCTACACGTCTTATATGTTGATCCTCCGCAGAGGCAGGTTCCAGAGCTCCAGGTAGGGTCCGTCAGTATCACCCGCACCCCGTAGAAGACATCAGGTATAGTGGCTGGGGGCATTTCCCAGCACTCCAAGAGAAACAACTGAGGAAAAAAAAAGGTTCAATGTAAATTGCCTGTTTTTCCCTTCATTGATATTCATTGATATTTATTATCAGTCTATATTCATCTCCACTGTATTTAGATTTTGTCTCTTTATATATTGTTCCTATCATATATATACTTACTTATAGCATAATGATTCTATTTTTCTTATAATTAGTGTAACTCTCTCACCAAGCACAAGAACCAGTTTCTTCATTGGTGAGATTTTTTTTTTTGTTTTATGTGACACCTCACAAGAGTGTCCCTGCCTGTGCAGTGTACAGACAGGGGAACTATGTCACCACCCGGTTGGGCGGCGTTGTGAGGCGGAATAAGGTAGGGGCTGTAGGAAGGGATTTGTTAATGCGGGCCTTGAAGAGGCTCGGATTATAGGAGGGAGGAAAAACAAATGCCGGTAGCTCGTTCCACATACGAGCCGACTTACACAAAAACGAGTCGTAAAAACGGCTCGTTCTCATGAAGCCAACGTCAACCGTGAACGGGTGTTCAGTTCGTGTCCGTCGAGTTTCGCGCACGTGCACCGGTGCATCAGGAATCAATGCTGCTAGCTCCTTGGAGTAGGCTCCACTGAAATACCTGTAGAACAGACACAGCATGCCTACATTGCGTCTATGCATTAGAGAAGGCAATCGGTCTGTTAACAACGGATTGTCAATCAGACAGATCGCTCTCTTTTGCACAGATTCAAGCAGGTTTATCAAGTATTTTGGGGCACCAGCCCGAAGGTGGCTCCCAAATTCAATAGTTGGGCGGACTTGAGACTCGTACAGGGTCAGCAGCTGGTCACTGTTGAAGAATCTAAAGATTGCGAACATAAATATATTTTGTAATGTAAATATATTCTTTATGTACTCATATTATATCCTGTAAAAGGTGCAAAATACACCATTGTTTTGCATCTGACCGAAATAGTTTCAAATCCTGGTATAACCGCTACAACCTTTCATTTTAATTTATTTTAAAAGCAATAATAGTTACTAGCAGCAATTACACATCCATTTCGGAGCGACGGTACGGCGCTACGCTCCAAGCTGCCACACAGAAAAATAAAGTTTGAAAGTAAGGTAACGGTTTACAGCGCAGTCCATTATGAGACTATTCTTCATGGCAGCCTATTTCTTTTCTTTTTTTAATGTTGTGGGTAAATAAAAATATATCTTAAATTATTATAGTCAATAATTAATTGCCTGAAATATCCATACATTTTGCAAATAACTCCCGAGTAAAAATAAATGCCGCAGACGGGATATATTTTTACTCAGGAGATATTTTCAATTTGTATACATATTTCAGGCGACTAATTATTGCTCATAATAATTTGTTATCCTTTGTGCTATGCATAAATAACATTGTCTTATAAACATTAGTTTATCATAATTATATAACATTTCGGTAGTTTACTTTCAATGGTTCGTTCAAAAATTGACTGTTATGAAAAAAATGCATAATATTTATTTTTTTGTATAAAAATCTACAGTTTTATTCCGAGGTTGATGAACATTTGCACACATTACTTTGAAGAGGAAGGTCACTGTCTTAGTCTGATTATAAAAAATTCTGTGCGAGGCCCGAGCAACGCCGGGGAGTTCAGTAATAAATTTGTTGAATACTTTAAGATCATCACCAAGAACTCCACCAAAAACAGTTGTAATATTGTTTATAAACAACAACAAAAACTATACAGGTACCAAGTGTGACCCCTGTAGCATGCCGTTAAATAATTAATTGATGTGAAAAGTATGAATTGAGATTAGAATTTCACCCAGATTTTGAGCGACGAAGTGCATCCTCTTCCTCAACTATGTCTCCATCAATCTTCCCCAGGATTATCGAATGAAGCTAATGAAGCTAATGATAAAGTTTTCATAGCAAATGACATCTTACCTTAGTAAAGTTCACATTGTAAAGAATTAGTGTATGACTCAGACAGGACGTAGACCCCGGTGAAGGCGATGTAGGCGTCTTCTCTGCAATTTGAAATTTGACCTGGAGACTGGTGCAATGTCAACCACCCCGCATAGGTACCATCGCTTTACCAAGCCTCGATCATGGAACACCAGGCCAGCGCCGCTGTAGATTTGACGCTGTAGATCTCCATCGCGTCTGCAGCAATGCCATTCTCAGCCATCTGGCTGTGCCTAGGATAATTAACAAAATTATTATGAAAACATTTCATATTGAAACACCATAGACAAGATTCATCATTCCACCTCTGGTATGCTGTAACCTTCCTGGTGGGTATTTGTCAGCCGATAATATATATCACAGTCTTTATTCAAAGCTATATAATCTGCCTGTTCTAATTAACCATTTGAATGCGTATCAATTACAAAAACAGTGAATTGCGAGCCGTGATTTCACAGCAAAAAAACGTTCAAAACAAAAGTAATTTGTGGTGATGAATTAAATGTTAAACAAACGTTTTTCACAAACCTTTTATATATCCGCCGCAGAACTTGTTGTAAGTGAAATAGAACCAGAAGTTGTATTTGGAGAGCTCTGTCTTGCATACACTGTCCTTGATAACAGGCAGGTTCAGGACTCGAAGCCCTTCCGAGGACTTCCCATCCTTGGTGAGGCCCCATCCTGCTACCTGCAATATTGTTACAGTCCAAATATTCAACAAGTTGATGATTGAGGTGATGCACAACTAACACAGGGCAAAGATCTCATCTGCAGGTATTCCAACAGATAATCCGATATGTTGTGTGAGGAAGGATTGAGCTATTTAGGTTGGATGGCTTAAGTCAATTTGAGCAATGCGCAACGTCTTCTCACGTTAACAGTCTTGGAAACATTATTTAATGGCCCTATACCTCGTGTCGTGCTATAAACACTCCCGGGTCAATAATAACCTGGGAAACAGTTGCTTGTGCAATTGTTGAGGTCATTGAGGACCTAGCAAGCACATATTGTGCCCAAAAGGCCGCACTGGGAATTTATAGTTTTAGGCCACTCAATCAACTAATGAATTATTTATTTATCAATGTCAACACAATAATATCAACAACTTCCTATAAAAAAATGTTCAAAAAATTGTGACGACTAGAGTTTGTTCTTTGATATCAACTTTCGCAAAATAAAAAACACAAAACAATGACACTATCTTCGAAATAGTATTATTCCTCACTATCAACTATCCATCTTCAACAGTCAATCTTCACTCTGATCCAATCTGCAAACCAATCCACAGGCAAACGAAAAAAAAACACAAAAATCTGACACCTCACACAATATCCGCAATGAACATTTCAAAATTTGTCAATCAATTGTTTGTTTACCAGCGGCAAAATGCAACGGAGTCGGTTTTCTTCAAGCAGTGTCTTTGGCATGCTCTGGTGGTCTCTGGCATTGATTGTTTGCGGATTTACCAGCTTCTTGACGCGGCCTATGACCCCAGTTTTGCAAGCCTCGAATAACTTACTGAGGGGATCCGCAGGGGAATTGGGCAAGGGATCCAAGGTTGAGGCCAGGGTGGACCTACGGCTATACATTTTAGCTTTCTTGGATGTATTTGCAACATCACATTTTCACCATGTCCACGTCAGAATATGAAATATTCCATAAATAAACCACTCAAGAATACTCCAAGCCATATATAAACCACTCACCCAAGCACATAACCCAGGCTTCATAAATAGAACACTCCATGACTCCAACAACATACCTATCCAGTAAGCTCCAACTCCAAGACATCTCCAAGGGCACTCAAAGTCATCTCAAAGTCATAAACATAAATAAACCACTCTGTCAGAAATGGTCAAAAACGTCAGAAATCAGATATATCCAGTGAGTGATGCCATACCGCGAAAATTTAAATCGGTAGATTTGAGTAAAAAAATCGGTAGATTAGGTACAAAAATCGGTAAGTCATTAAATATTTATAGGTGCTGGATCAGTGATGATTTGCCCAAAATTATTAAATTTCATACAATAATAATAGGCCTCTTGCATCCCATTTTTTTATTTTATTTTCCGGTTTAGGCAAATATTCTAAGACATTCTGTATTTTTTTTTTTTTTTTAATCGTATTTTTGAAACCATGGCGATTTTTTGAAAATTTTAATCCGAAAAATCGGACCATTTTTTCATAAACCGGAAAGACGGAACATAATTTATGGGTGCGAAAACAAAATAATTACATAGCCCAAAAACATTTAAAAAAAAAACGACGCATTTCACACGAATGGCAGAGGAGAATAACGAGGCATACCAAAAATATTACATCTCATAAATATTTTTTTCCTTGAACCTTCTTATTGATCATTAATCCTTATTAATTTATTTAAAGTTTTATTCCAGCAGTACTGGGAGGATATTGCAATCTCAGTCTGCCATATTAAATGAGATGACATATAATATAAATATACTTATACACAATATTATAGGATTGATGAATATATACGATTATAATGTTCAGTCACTTAATCCAAATATTTTACAATAAAACCTAATGTACATAAAATTAAATGAATTAAAGGGGAAGGTTTATCAACAATATGAAATATATAAACAAGTATAAAGAAGGTTCTCATAAAATATATTTAGTTGGTCGAAGTACCTATATATTCTATATGTACCAAGGTTGGTTTTTGTTTTTGCAATGAGACTATTTTTAACAGCTGCACATTCTAGTTATATAACATATAACTTGATATTGTACCTCTTGTTTGATACTATCCAAATGTTGCGATTTAAATTATTCTTGTACTCATAAACTCATAATAATATATTATTAAATTTGATTTTGTTAAAATCAGGACCATCACCATTATACTTCTAAGACAGCCGCCACGGAAGGATAATCTGTACGATTTTCACATCATAACATCTGTCACTTCTGAATAATATCTGTCATGTCAAAACGAAGTACTTCCAATTCTAACGCTGCGTTTTGTTACTGTTTTGTTATTTAATTAAACATGGATTCGTGTAGTAACCGTAGGATCCGAGATCGTAAAAATAATTATAAATATTGTATGGTTCCTTTGTGCCCAAATACTTCGGCGACTACTAAGGAAAAAAGATTTTTCGTTGTACCGCGAATTTCAGCAATTAGAAAACAATGGTGTATTGCAATTCATAGGTCCAGTCAATTGGGTGAACTGTCAAATAAAACCGTACGATATGTCTGTGAAGATCATTTTAATGTAAGTATATTTTTTACAATATTATTGTTTGAACACAATATTTAAAAAATACATATTTTTCTTTGTTGCATGCTTCACGAATAGTTTGCTGTACAGTACAGTAGGTTGAGTAGGTGGGTCTATTACCTAGTGACAACAAACCTACACACATTACAATATTGTTACACTTTTGCAGGCTATTCTCAAATGAAGATACTTATTATATTTGCATTGTTAAGTTTGTATTGAATAAATACAATGTCTCTTGATAAGTTGTATTTTTATTTTCAGTTAAGCGTGGATGCTCGGAAATGGCCCCAACATCTAAGTAAAAGGGTGCTTTTAAAAAAAGGAACCATTCCTCATAAATTTGAATGTCAAATTGGAGCTGATGGGCGAGATCTACTCAATGTGGTGGATCAGCATCCAAGCTCATCTAAAGGCGGTGAAGTGTTTGTTGCAAGTCTCGAGCCAATGTCTCCTTGCCTGTCTGATGTGGATGAGTCTGTGCCACAACAGATCATCAATCAACCTCAAGACTACGTTGAACTGGAAGTGTCGTTTCCTCTCGAGAAGCCTCAATGCTCTGGACTCCAAATACTTCAACAACATGTGGATGGACCACAAGATACATCAAGCTCCGAAGAAAACTTTCACATGTTGATAGTTGAGAACGCAACTGATTCGAAAGCCATTCAATGCAATTTGAAAAAGAAATTCAAAAGTAAATTGACAAATACAGGAAAAGAACACAGTAGGGGTCCAATCGAGTGTTTAACTACTCGTGACGTAAGTACTTCTCCTGTGAAGCATAATAAAAATACCAAGAATGTACAACTAAAGCATGTCACTCTTCAGCCAGACAGTTCTGCCTCGGAATCGGCATCTGGTTCAGAATACTCCCAACAAGCTACGTCAGATTCGTACGTTGATAGTAGTTCAAATAGTGATTTCAAAAGTCTGTCATTGAAATTAACTCTGCAGCATATTGAAAACAAACCAAAGCTGTATTTAGGAATCCTTAAAGATTTTTATTGGATTGTTAAAACCCTAGCACTCCTTGAAAATATAAACATTTTAAATGTTTTAATCGTTTTAAAAAAAATTAAATTAAACTCTAGTTTCAGCATTTTAGGTGATGAATTTGGCCTTTCTGAGGCTCAAGCTTCAAGAATCTTTAAGCAAAGTTTACCGAAGTTATCTCGTCATCTTGCAGAACTGGTATTTTGGCCTAAGTCAGAAGCAATAGAAGCCTTACTACCAATTCCATTCAGAGCAAGATACAAACATGTCGTATCAATCATAGACTGTTTTGAAATTCAGATAGAGAAGCCATCAAATCCACTGCAGCAGGCACTAACTTGGTCAGAATATAAAAAATGCAATACACTCAAGTACCTAATATCAATCACTCCTGATGGCTTTATTAACTTCATTTCAAAGGGCTTTGGTGGACGTACTACAGATATGATGATTGTGGAAAAGTGCGGCTTCTTGGACAACTTGTCTGAAGGCATGTCGGTAATGGCAGATAGAGGTTTTAAGCAACTAGCTACTATTTTAGAAGGCAAACATTGTCAACTTGTGCGTCCACCAAGTGTTGTTACAGGTGTAAATAGCACTAAAAGAGAGGTGAAGTTATCCAAGCAAATAGCAGCCCTGCGTATACACGTTGAACGTGTAATAAGCCGGCTCAGAGAGTATAATATTCTAAAGCCACATTCTTGTATAGACTTCCATTTGACTCAACAAGTTGACCATATTGTTATGATTGCATGTGGACTCATAAATCTACAAAAACCAATAATTTGATCATATTAGTCTTATTAATATTATTAGTCTTTTAGTGTTTTGTGCTCTACGCTAATGTTTAGTTTAAAATGTTATGTGCGCTTCATTATCATATAAACTTTAACTTGAATATAAATATTCATAATATGTACCAGTGTAATTTTGTTTATCCTTCATGTAATGTATATAGAATAAGTCTAAAGTGTATAATATTATGTAATTATAGCGCCAGTATGTGTTTTTTATAAAAACATATGTTGGAGCTTTTACTTAGAGTTTATAGGCAATGAAGCCACCAAAAGGGATAATATCAAATACTGTAGAATAATTTATGTATAACACCTTCAACTTCTTACATTTACCATACATTCTGATTATGCTATACTAGCGCCTCCTAGCCCCGTGACTTCTGTGGGTTGGTTTTTTTTAATGCATGTTATTTGAAATGTTTTCTTTATTTTACGTTAATAAATTATATAAGTCGAAAATAAAATATTTAGTAACCTACATACGACCTTACTGTTCTTATGCTCACACGTAAAAAGAATATTAAAGCCCGCCATTAGGTTTGTATTGTCCCGAAGAAATGCAACATGCTACACTAGCGCCATCTAGCGGCCAGCGTTACCAGTCAGTGCAAGTACTGACTATAATAATGCTTCCAATATTTTACTGAGAGTGGATTGATTGCTATTCATTCATTACGCCTTACTTTTACATCAAGTTTATATAAATACAGTTGTGTTGTAGCAAAGTGATCATGTTCCACTTTTTAATACATTTCTATTTGTGTTAGAATTTCCACTTTGTAATCATTTTCTTACTTCCAATAATAAATACAAAAAAAATCTATGCGATAATACAATAACATGTGTACGTATTATCAAATAAATACTAGGTATAAATGTAAAAATATGTCTTATGTAAACTTTTTGTTTTTGTTTTTCTGTCACTTTATACAAATACATATTATACTATGGTGGATGGGATGAAAATAATATGATGCTATTGTACATAATCAATATAATCATGTATTATTATGAATAAAGAAGCGAGTGTAGTGCAGTAAATACGTGATTTATTTCAAATAATGTATACCTATACATTTTTTTTAAGTACAGGAAATATAGCTCTGGACCAAAACAGCATGGCTTTATTAATAGCTTCGACACAGAATTCTTCATCGTAATCGATGTGGAAAACATTTATTTTGCCAGATGATTCAAAGTTGGGTTCAGCAACACAAAACACTCCCTTGAATTTGTTCAGTACAAACATTTGTATTTGCATTTGTGCATAATACTTTCTGGCAACAACACCCTCAAAAAAGTAATTTTTCATTGTACTATGTTTGACTGGACACTTGACCTCAACAATATAATCATCAGTGACTGCATCCGGGGAGCCACCGATAATTGGTAATTTGCAACTGATTTTGAAACCACATTCTTTATATTTGTGTCCCAGTTGGTTTGCTAGTACCTTTAACACCAAAGGTTCTAAAAGCCGACCTCGTTGCATAGCCTTTGTGTCTGGAATCTTGGCTGCCCCTAAGATGACTTCAGTCAATGTTCCATCCAATGTTTTGCAGTTAGCTGCCTCGTATAGTTTGGATGCAGTAATTCTGCCATATCGCATTTCGTACCATAACGGGCAGTTAGCCTGCTTTCTTGTTAATGAAAAAACTTCCTCGAAGATATTTGGAGGAATATTTAGATCACATGTAATAAAATTGATGAAATCTGTAGCACTTGTATTGTGCAGGTTTCGTGTTTTCTTAAAAGCAGAAATCATCCTGTGCATGGACAAACAGTCAGTGGGCTTCGGATCCATGTAAAGTTGAGTCAGTTGGCATCGAAGCCCCTCCTTAAGACTCCTTTGGAGTACTGCTGCCAGGAAATCTCCATTACCTTTTTCCACGCTTTTTACTGCGTTCTTGCCAACTTGGGATGCCAGAATGAACTTTTGGGAGGTTCCGACACACGATAACTTTGATTTTCTCCAATAACAGTCGACAGATGTCGACGCTGGTTCTTCACTTCTCCTATGGAGCCATGTTAGAAATGCCAGTGCATGTTTACAGCCACCTGAAAGCAAAATGTTCCAAATATAAATTATTTGTCAACAGGTAGCTGGCAGAGACCCTCGCAATGATTCTGTGTTTGTTACATCACACAAGAGTTTGCTCTTCCCCACATCTCCATAGGGTAGAAGAGTGTAGAGGTTAGAGGAGAGAAACATATTTTACAATATAGCGACATACAGTTCAACTAACCTCTAGAAGCTGCACAGTCTTGACATTCTAAGACTTGTATTTCATCTTCCATCTCATCACACAAAAGTACAACAGAGTATGCTTTTTGGCGGACACGGTGCTCGGGGGTTATTTTTGCTTTCACTGTGCAGATAGGACCTTCTCTTTTTACCTGCACATACCCGATAGCATTATCACCATAACTTTCACGTGCAGACCTTTAAAATATATAATAATAACACGTTGAAAACAAAAGACAGTTGCATATAACTGAATGTTAACAATTGTCTTAATAATAATAATTGATGGAAACATAATATATAAGTACATATTAAATGTTGTCAAAATATATAACATAATATTCGTATATTAGAAGATACAGAAAAAATACTAACCTTTTTGTTTTGACATTTCTAATTTCGCTTCCAATGAAATTCATATTATTACTTAGAAAAGTAGCCATCATAAATGAATCTATGTTCGGCAAATTGTCAGACTGACCCTGAACAAAACCTACTTCAATCATTTCCAAATAATATATGCTTAATTTCTCAACAAAGTTAGCGGACTACAATACAAACAGCCAAACCCCAAACAAGTGTCAATATTCAAATTCACAAGTCGCCGGAAATCAAGGTGTTGCCATATAAAAAAAATAATCAGTGTGGAATTTTACAAAAATTAATTCAATAATATTGGAGACGGAACATTTTCAAGTGGTGACGTCACAAGCCAAAAATAACAGATTTATTTATTTTATTTAAAAAAAACTATACATTTCAAAATTTTTTGAGTAACATTTTCGTAATCTTAGTAGAGAAATCTATCCACTCATTTTTTTCCAAGTCATTAGAAAATCCTTGCAAGTGGCCTATTCCCTATATATTTTCAAATCCGTGGGGGGTGGGGTTAGAAAGAGAATTTCGGTTTATTTTCTGAAAATTGCTGCTGATTTTCACGAATATGGATAGATTTTCTGCGAATATCGGTAGATTTTTGCCGAAATCGGTAGATCTACCGAAATTTCGTTAGGTGGCATCGCTGATACAATCACTATTGCGCCGTTGCCAGGGCGAAAAATAATTAAATAAATATTATCATCAGGGTTGTCAGTGCGTGTGTTCTCATCATGAACATATGAACCCATAAATAAACCATTCACCGTGGACCTAAGAACCCCGTAAAATTTGAAGCAGCGGGGTGAGGGCGAAGATGTATAGAAAAACCTACTTATTTTTTTAATGACGGATCCCATAGTAAATTGTAGTAAAAGTCGGGGACGCTCGATGAAGACTAACGCATTATCTTTACCTCTACACTGAGATGATATACGATATAGAATTAGAGTCGATATAATGTACTTTTTTAACAGTAACAGTACGGTTTAAAGTATTGATAGGTAGAAAATTCGACGCGATCAAGCGAAACAAATAATTATGTATGGCAAAATTAGGCGTATGTAATGGCCGAAGAAATGGGTGCAAGGAGAATTTATGACATGGAAGTGAATGGTAAAAGACGTCGAGGACACCCGAGGAAGACATGGCGCGATCAAGTAAAACAAAATATATATCGCACCTCCGGTGCTAAACTGTCACTTATGCAAATAATGTAATTTTTCAGGAGAAGCGTTTGAAAATTCGACATCCTATTATAATGTATAGTTCTTCTTGTCTAAAAAATGAACTGGTAATTATTTAAACTACAACTTTAAACTTCATATCAAAGTAAAAGCAAACGTCTCACAACTTTGTAATAAAAAATATAAACATTTTAAATTTACAACCCTCCCAGAAGTGACATTATGGCACTAGAAAACAATTTACCAGGCAATTATGTCATAACAATCAAAACACGATATCATACTTTTCTAAAGTTTTATTAATTAAAATATCAAAGCAGTACCTATAACAAACTTTCTTAATTCTACATATAGAACTTTACTATTAATCAGACTTTTTAATCTCAGTCTTCTTACCATTTTACGAACGGTTTTCAGCGATGTTTCATATTAAATCAGTCATTGGTCACGTATGGTTCCTATTTAAATACTATAATTACGCAATTAACAACAGTATCAAACAAATACAATTTCTTTTACTTATTATTATTGTTTTAATTAGCATTAATTTTGTACTAATTGGGTACTCTTAAAAAAACAAAAACCTTAAATTTATTGTCACATTCCCAGGAAAATCAGGGAGTCTTTAACGATGTGGTTTCAATAAACTTGTTTTCCCTGCAAGTGGAAATGTGACTTTATAGAATGTTAGAAGCACAAAAAATTAAATGAGATCATTATAGAAACTTTCATAGTATCTTGGTATGATATTTGCCTCCACTAATTGCAATAAATCACGCTTTTTGCGTTCTGTAATTGGTATTTTTGAAGTGTATGCTTGCTTGAAGGGAATGTCATCTATTCTTTGGGCGTTGCCTCTACTTCCGCGTAAATTTTTTCCTCTTGGTTGAATTATAGCTTTTGCTTCCTCCCAGTTTTCAGTTTTGTAAGTTGTTCGATATTGGTAATTTTCACAATTCTTTGTGAATTTAATGCATTTAATATCACCAGTTTTGATTACATCTCCGTTTAAATTTTTGCTATATTGAACTTCATGTTTTCCTCAAGTGACTTCAAATCAAAGAAATCATCGTAATTCATTTCTTTTACAACAAATGGTTTACCAGTCTTCTTCGCCCCACGAATCAGGAACATTGTCACAATTGTTAATCGAACGAAAACTTTATACCATAAAACATAAGGGTTGGGGAAACAATGTCACTACGTACACAAGCATCTTTATTATTTCATGTCACAACCAACTTAAGTGTTGTTATTGCTCCAAAATCATAAAAATGAATTGTCATAATTACCTTAGTGGCGTTGTAGCTCCAGGAGACTGCTATTCGTGCGGGGTGCCGCGCGCAACTAACCAATCAAACGTTGTTTCTCCCAGTGGAGGTTAGATTTGCACCAAAACCATAACGACATAACTACCCTCACGCGGAAATTATACGCACTACACAAACGACGATGACACACCAAGTAAAGAGGTACATTAGTTATTTTTTCTCATACTTAGATCAATTTTGACAAAACTTGCATAAGTGACAGTTTAGCACCGGAGGTGCGATATAATCTTAACTCCTTCAGCGTTTTAGGGTCATATATGACCAGTCGTCCAAATTTTTAAAAAGTTTTTTTTTAACTTTTTTTCTATCATGCATGGCATTAATAAAACTATAAAAATTACAATTTAATATTTTTTTATTATATGAACGAGATAAAAGTAAAGTCACAGTATTCTTACAAATTCCCCAAAGAAAGCGAATGTGTTTTCGACATCGAGTTCACTCAATTTTTCTACGATTGGAGTAAAAAATTAAGTAAAATGTGGTTAGCGTTTTGACAACATTTTTCACGTTTGATATTAAAATTTGATTATTTAGAGATAGTAATGTTTATTTTAAATGCATACACCAAAAAGATAATTTTATCTAGTTTATAAAACAGTATTTTTGCTTTTACAGAAAATTAAACATTAAAATGTTTATAGCGCATTTGAAACACACAGAAAACATTGCAAACTAAACAAAAGTGTTTAAAGTATTGAAGTGTTTTAAAATACTATTATGTATTAATTATTTATTGTTATTATTAGTCAATAATCACGAAGAAAATCATACCTATCTTTAAAAACGTACTGATCGAGGAACAGCATGGATTTAGATCTGCTAAATCTACTACTACTAACTTACTATCCTTTACCAATTCCATCGTCAATGGCCTAGAAGATAATTTACAAATAGATGTTCTATATACCGACTTCTCTAAAGCCTTCGACAAAGTAAACCACTCAATCCTTATGGCCAAACTATATGTTATCGATATTAGAAACCCCTTGCTATCATTCTTTAATACTTATTTAAGCAATAGAAAACAAAGAGTTAAATTAAACAACTTTGTGTCTACTATTATTGAAGTAACGTCCGGCGTACCTCAAGGAGCACATCTAGCGCCGCTTCTTTTTAACTTGTTTATAAACGACATTATTACTATTTTCTCTTATACACGCTTTTGGCTTTTTGCGGACGACAATAAGATTCTAAAAATAATAAAAAATCACGATGACTGCCTTCTTTTCCAATCGAATACCGACTCTTTCAATAATTTGTGTAAAATTAATTGTTTGAAACTAAATAAATGCAAAATTATGTCCTTCTATAGATCAAAAAAACCGATTGTCTTCGAATACAAACTTTAAAATATTTGCTTAACAACTGTTACATCGTGTCTCTCTTGATAGCAAGCTTACTTTTCGGGATCACATAACTGCAATCGCTAATAAATTTCTCAAACTACTTGGTTTCATCACTAGAATCACTTCGGACTTCAAAAACGTAAATACTCTTAGAACTCTTTACTGCTCCTTGGTTCGCCCCCATCTTGAATATGCTTGTGTTATCTGGTCTCCTTTTTATGCTGTCCACATTCGAGGCATTGAATCTGTTCAACATCGGTTCCTAATAGGGATTGCTAGGAGGCTAGGATTAGAAAAAGGCAAATACTCATGTGATGAAATTGAACTAACTCTAAACCTCTCTCCTTTGGAAGTCCGTCGGAAAAGAAATGACCTCATTTGCTTCTTCAAAATTATAAATGGTATTATTGATTCACCTACTCTACTGCAACTCATTCCCTTCAATATCCCCTCGCAAAGACTCAGAAATAATGAACTGCTCTTCCTCAACCATCATTCGACAAATTATGGATATTATTCACCATTGTCCAGAATGTGTGGACTGGTCAACTCAAGTCAAAACCTTAACTTTTTGTGATAAGTCTGAATGATTGCAGTAGTCGCTAAACAAGTGACGGAATATTATAAGTGTCCTGTGGTCCTGACCCACGGCGTAGTCTTGACTTGATTCGACTTGTCACTTTATTTTTTTATATTATATCTGCCTTATGTCTTTGCTTTCATGTACCTTGTAATGGACCTGTTTGGGGTAAAGGAACGTAAAGAATTTTTTTTTTTCATAAATTAAAATACGTTCAGAGAATAGGGAGAAACGAACAGACTATGGACATCTCTGGGACATACTAGAAGCTTTATTATAGAAACCTACGTCGGTAATAGGTGTTAACCACGTAATAATTGAAAAGAGGCGTGATGGAGCTCAACGAATCAGATCATTCCCAAAATCAATTAAATAATTTTTCGCCAATCACGGAGACTAAGGGCGGTCTAAAGACACGAAACACTCTAGGTTGATTTACTGTTGAGCTAACCTTGGGATCCGGTCTCACGATGCGTGTAAGGGCACTTGGAGAACGACGATAAATTTGCATTCTAAGGTAGAAACGAAGCGATACCCAACCAGCGATAACGAAACAGGGGGGTGACGGTTTGGCGAAAGAAGATGGTTTTTTAGAATGTTTTGGTCCAGAAGACATATTACGAGGTGATCCTCATAGAGAGAATTGTTTACGATCGCTGAGGTTCTGAGTGCTATTTCAAGTGTTGACAATGGACACGAATTTTAACTTAAGATGGGATGTTTGGCCGAAATTGCCTAATTATATTAACACGGGGGAGATGCAAGTTGGGTAATTAAGAAAAGACATAAAAGTTAATGGGTCACGAAGTCTTTGATTAACGATCAAAATTTTACGACCTTTTTTTGCGCGTAAACAAAGTTACGAGGATAATATATTGAAATTCCTGGATGGAGCGAGAAAGGGGTATATGGGTTGGGCTAAAACTAGACGCAAAAAAACTGTAAAAACAGGGATGTACTGGGCGTAGATCACCGAAAAGGAAGGACCAGGAATCGAAAAGAAACCCGAAAGGTAGTTTAGCTCATGATGGAAGAGGTGTCACCGACTCGGGTAGTGGACAGCGATGGGTTACGAAAAATTACCAGAAGATATGCGGCGGATATCACGAAAAGAGTCAAAACAGGTAGGCGAAATTACAAAAAACGTGTCGAATCAAATTTTGGAACGAATGCCTACGTATGTCATCACCGAGAGGAAGGTATATGTGTCCTGGGATCACCCACGGATCGTGTAGACACCAATCAAATGCTAGAAGGCAGCACACAAGGAAGGATACTGGATTGCGCAAGCGCTGGACATAATAGGTGAAAAGCTTCCGTTAGTTGGGATAATTTATCGATTATATTATCGATATCAATAGCGAATTTCTCGGAAAGATTTCGAAAACAACGATATAGAAATGAGCTACACCTAGTCTATAGGCCGGAAATCAACCAATATTACGGACACAACACGCGTACGAGAAAAAATAATCAAATAATTTTGCGCAATAATCTACATCGCCGAAAATCATTTACGGGAGGGCGCCCGGAAGTCAGGTCACCGAGTACACGCCTGTACCCGTCTCGGCAGGGGGGTAGGTGTCTACCTCAACTCGGCAGGCGGGGGCCAAAAATCCTGAAACGGGGTTATGCAATTCTAAACTGAACGGGAAGTGAAACCTTGGATTCATAAAGGCGAAAGTCGCACAAATTTTAAGTCGATTTATTCGAAAAAACATGATTAAATAGCGTTGTTCGGAGGAAATCGGGGCTTTTTTCGTTCTAACTTGGTTGGAGTCGGGCTTCGAGAACTTAACGTCGCGACAGTTTGGTGTGCTATCTTTAAACTAAACTGATAGGGTTTTAAATATAGTGAAGTTGTGGTTTTAATATTAATTGAAATAATTGAAGTGTTTTAAAATTTAATTAGATTCAACCAAAAAAAAAGGGTAGACTCATAATTAGACAATACTAAATTCACGGGTTGGAGTCTCTTGGTTTGGACTAATTTAGAACGATGAAACTCAACTGCAGTAACGTTTAATAATAACGCGTGTGCCATTAGAGGAGAAAAAAAATAGAGAACCATAATAATTATCAAATGACCTGACAAAAACGGCTAAGACAAAGTTCTAAATTTATTGTGAAATTGAAGAGACAGTGTTTTCCTTGCGAGCACGGGAAGGATTTTAACGGTTTACACGATATAAGAATTTAGTGAAAAAATCGAAGTGAACGTGGCAAATAATATATGAAAGGTTCTAGGGAGGGGGAGGGGGTTTTGGGTAGATCTCGGCAAATACTTACTTAGATACTCTAAAATAGTCGATAGGGAGAGATATCTAGACTAGGTACAGTGGAGGCCAACAAATACCTATGCATGTCAACTATCAACTTACGGTTAGGGAGGAAGAGATATTCTATTGAAAGAAATGATCCGCTTAAACATTCCGAAATCTAGTATTCGGTAATTTATGTGCTATCTACGGGGCGGCGTATGAAAGTGGAAATTTTAGCTAGAAAATTAGACCCAATATGGTTATAGTTCCTACTGGCGAGTAGACGGGTGACATAGATAATCGATTTCGAATTTAATACGAACCCTTAACGGCTTAGGGGCTTCTACATCCTACCTACAGCCCCTGGACGTGGATTAATGTACATGTCGTCGATATCCCGACTGGACTGGTAATATTACGATTTTGGGTGAGTGATCTTGCATGAATATATATTTCCAGAACGTTAAAATTGCGACGAAGATGGGGCTGCAACTGATAAAATAGTATCACATTTAGAACTGTTTGCTTGCTTCTAACAGCTGTGTTTAGCACGAGGCCAATGACCCACTTATTTGTAAGCAGTTAGTGGCGACACACGACCCAAAAGGAAAAAAAGGGACCCCATAAATCACTCGACGTCCGTGCCTGACGACAAAAGTCGTACATTCTACCGAGTTGGCAGCCGCGCAGAGGCACCTCGAATCAACATGGAAGCGACTAGCTGCAACCAACTCATGCTCAAAACAAATAAAAAAATAAAATTAATAATATTTGTATAACCTTATATGTTCACTAACAAATTCCTAAATACCTTTGGCCTCGGCTTAGAACTCACCGTTGGAGTATGTTGTCCGTAAGCTGTCTTGGGAAAGCACACAACTTCCTCGGCTCAGAAGATTTTCTACTTTCCTCATCACGCGATTTCGGGGCGTCAACGTTGTATGGAGAATCACGAAGAGTTCGGGAGGTCATCCCTTTTCGCGGAGCCGGGTCGGATGAGAGGACACGAGAAGGCAGTATGAAAATTAATGTCAAGTTGGAATGTTTGGGCCTTGGTTCGCTGCGAAGGCGTTTAATTGAACGGGCTCCAAGTCTTTCAAAATCGCGTGGAGGGGACGTCGGCGTGATGAACGAGGGTTCAAAATCGGAGGACGAACACATACTAAAGCGGGGTTTACCCGGAGGTTGATGCAACTCGACTGGAAAACCCTCGAGATCCTTTGCAGCATCCTTCGTGAGGTGGATAGTAGGCCTGGCGGCTAGTGGACGTTGAAAGCCTCACCAGAACAAACCTATTTGAAACATGCACGCGTTTAGCATCATGACAAGGGACGCAATGAAAAATTCCCCTTTTACAGTCAGTAAAGTAGTCCGTTGGAGGAAGCGGGGCGGGGTGATTTGGGATATTCCAACAGGTGCATTACCTCTCCCTCTGACGTGAGCGGTCCGGAGGTGTCAAGGCGACTATAAGAAGAAGTTAGACCAGACCTCGGGGAAAGCCAGACACGTATTGGTTCTTGGGGTTTTGCATTTGGAAGAATAGCGACCATTTCATTTGGGGCAGTGAGGTGCCGACCCAGTTTGCAAAAAAAAACCTTTTTTTTCTCGTCATTTAATCCGTTCCCATCTCCTTTTCTCTCGTTTCCACTTCCATCCGCAACACCCAAAGTTTACTAACCACAGCTAAATCCATTTATCTAGTTTTAGTACATCGTTACAGAGGTCGACGAGAGAGTCCCAGTACTTATGCGGAAACAACACACTATTCAACGAAGGGTTTAATAGCCCGTACACAAGAGGGGGGGGGGGGGTTCGGTTCTATGTCACAATCTAGAATTTATAAACACGGGGACATTAGGTAAGGGCGGGGATACAAGGAAATTGTAAAGATATGATATAAGCTGTTAGGTCGATTAGTAATAGGGTCCAGTATTCGAAAGTTAGGTGAGACACGTACTCGTTCCTTGTAGAACTCGCTGAGGGTCGATGGACGTTTTCCCCACGCTTTGGCTAAAAAGAACCGGGAGTTACCACAGAAAGGAGACATTAAATACCTACCACCCCATAGCGGGGGGGGCTTCGAATTAACAAATCACACAACGTGAAGTTAAGGGATTTATTGTAGATCAACCCCAAAGCGTAGGCCTTATTTTACTGTGTGCGATACCACAGGGGCGGGGAATATTCAGAGTTAGCTAGGCCCAGCACGATATCGTTTTGCAAAAGCGAAACTGAACGCTGGAGAGAAGGAGGTATAAAAACCTCATTCAAGCGAGTTAGGACAATTAGGGGGTCGAGTCAACACAACCTTTGTCTACTCCTGTATTTTTCATTTTACTGTATTCGTGTTATTATTTTGTAATTTGGACGATGTCCGTTAATAAATAAATAAATGTATTTCCACCTTAACAAAACCCAGTTTTCAGTTACACTAGAATTCACAACCACCAAACTTTACTCCAAACCATTCATAACCTGAGCAACACCGGGTAAACGTCAGCTAAAATATTTTTTGGTATTATATCTTTGCACGCACTTATATTGGTTTATACACACCACTACATATTTTGAATACATCACCATTACATAATTTTCACCACTGTTGAATTTGGCAGCCACTTCTGGTCTGGAGCCCCAAAATACATGAAAAAACCCTTGACTTTAGTTGACATTATTGGTTTGGTTGACTTTTTTATTTATCTCACGAGAACGGGTCGCTTATACGACTCGAAAGACCTTCGTGTCTCCTCCCTCCTGCAATATTGTCAAAACCTCATCTTCTCAAAAAGACCCTCGCACAGCATCCTAAAAGATGACATAGGCCCAGAAGAATTTTTTTTCGGGCCCCCTGTGTGGAGTTGGTGTTAAAAAAATACTTGTTAGAATTCTATGCTGAAATTTGCACTATTTCGGTATAATTTTGTTGTATTATTCTATTTAGTCGTGATGTAGATTGTAGATGTACGAGACAATATACTGTCCGTACAATAACTGTAGATACGAAGGTGGTTGGGTACACTTGTCAGCGTTTTCAGTCTTGGTAGATGTTGTAGAGGTTTTGTGGTGGAGTTTAAAGCCACGATCAGAGAGGAATTTATTTCCAGATCTGAGCTGACGAAAAGAATTTATTACTGGCAAAAACTGAATTTACTACTGAATAAAACACTTGAAAATATTTCTTGAGACTTTGGAGACTTTGAGATGGTTTTTCAGGAGAGAAGATTCCCTCTCAGAGGTAGCTGTTGAACTGCCTTTGTATGGAATTCGGTTCTCTATTTATAGAACGTTTTCAAATCGAACCCTCTCGGAGGCGTTCTATCCTCTTTCGTGAGGAGTAAAGTGGTTAGGTATTTTTCCTCTCTGCAATTATCTTGTTTAGAGGAAAGTTATATTCTAATAAGATACCTATAACCAAGTCAGTTCAATCTACCAAAACCATCTCCCGCAGTCCCGTTTATTTATTTTATAAATAATTATACAAATTTTCATATTGGGTTTGAAGTTAAATATCTTTGGTTTGAACATTTCCCAAAGGGTAACAAATATAGTAAGATATAATTATTCATGTTATTGTATTAGTATATAATCATTTCTTGATGTTGGTATTTATTTCGTAGTTATATCTTGCATCTTTTTCCCGTAAATCCAGTCTGATGATATCACAATTAATCACATTTGAATCTGTTATCAGTGTTTGATAAGAAAGTCAAGGTGATATGCTGGGCTGTGATTGGTTGGAGACGGCGGCCATCATGGAATTCCATCCGGGGAGTAGTGGAGGGGGTCCTACGTAAATACTGAGTAGCCTTCCTAGCCGTGGTCACTTCGTGGGTTGGTGTGTCCGAGGGAGGTGCTGGATGATTATTTTCAGATGTGTTTCAGGTTCTGCTATTATATTGCTATGTAATTATCTTGATTAATCACATATAATACATCATTTGATTGAGTTATTTTGATGTAAAGATTTCCAAATGTGTCGGCGACACGGTATCAAGCGGTTTCGGGGTTGAAGTGTTTTTGTGATTTTGGCGTAAATATGAATTCTCTTGAAATATTCTGGAGGTCTGGATACGTATGATACAGTAGAGTTTGGACTATTTCGGTATAGGCTGGAGAAGAAAAGGGGGAAGAGGAAGGTGGGGTTAAGGGCTATTCACATACTACCTGGCTATTCACATATAGTCACCAAACAAGGCTAAATGCATTTCAAGCAACGCTTCGATCGGATTGTCTTTCACAACTTTCAATAAGGCGATACTGAAAATATTTACCACCACGAGCGACTAATTATTCTTAACATTTTCCATGTCATGATAGTTTGCTTAAATGAGACTTTCAATTTAAAAAATTGAATGTCTTCAAAGGCAATATGTACATACAAGGGGCTAATAAATTACCTCAATTCTACATCAACAATGCACAAGTTAAATTACAAATATTTCTGGGATTTTAATTTTTGTTCCAAGCATTGGTTTTAATATAATTATTATTTTAACATAATATTACCAATGCATTATAAATAAATCATTGCAAATGCATTCTTAGTGGCATGACGCCACTTTTACTGTAGTAAATTCAAATCTACCGGTGGAAAATGGGCTTCTGTCTACGTCACGATTTTCTAGCCAATCACCGCTCTACCCCCTCGATGAGCTAACCTTGTTATACGTTTTCTACGAACCTTGGACGGATCCCATGACTTGTCTCATCAAATACCCCCAAAAATGTAAGCCATTATAACTCTAACAATATAGAACGCGTTCAGCATAGATTTCTTAAGAACACAATTTTAAGCTCAAAATTGAATACATGAAATACGTCAGTTCGATGAATCAATGGCTAATATGATGAAATTGAACTAACTCTAAACCTCTCTCCTTTGGAAGTCCGTCGGGAAAGAAATGACCTCATTTGCTTCTTCAAAATTATAAATGGTATTATTGATTCACCTACTCTACTGCAACTCATTCCCTTCAATATCCCCTCGCAAAGACTCAGAAATAATGAACTGCTCTTCCTCAACCATCATTCGACAAATTATGGATATTATGTATTCACCATTGTCCAGAATGTGTAGACTGGTCAACTCAAGTCAAAACCTTAACTTTTTTGGGATAAGTCTGAATGATTTTTGCCAGTCGCTAAACAAGTGACGGAATATTATAAGTGTCCCGTGGTCCTGACCCACGGCGTAGTCTTGACTTGATTCGACTTGTCGCTTTATTTTCTTATATTATATATGCCATATTATGTCTTTGCTTTCATGTACCTTTGTCTACTCCTGTATTTTTCATTTTACTGTATTCGTGTTCTTATTTTGTAATTTGGACGATGTCCGTTAATAAATAAATAAATCTAATAACGCTCCCTGACATAAGAATTGTCAGAAATGTTTGAATTACACAGAGTCATTAACAACTTAATAAACAGCCCTGCCATCGTCACCACTATTAAATTTCATGTACCGACAGGAACACGAGACAAAATTAAACATTCTTCTGCAATATATATACAACCAACTATAAGACACACTCACTAATCAATAGGATGCATGATCTGAGCAACAAGTTTGGGGGTACTATTGATATATTTACTGACACCATTTATAGAATTAAGCGTAATCTATATCAGCCATTATCTAGATACTCAATGATACCAGCAGTTTGTTGAATCCTACAAAATATAGTAGTATTATTGTTATATTGTATTGTAATATTATTGGTAATGTAGTTTTAGTGATTAGTCTTATTCGTAGTATTGTTCTAGTTTTTATTTTCCTTATTGTTTTATTGTTTTATTGTTTCTATGTTACTGTTACATGTTTTACTGATATTTTTTTCATATTTAGTTTATCACTTTAATGTTATTTCATGGTTTATAAACTTTGTGTATAATATTCGATAGCTCACTAGGCATATTCTAGTTTTATAATCTAAGTAAATAAATAAAAAAATACACCCATACTACAGGCGGGTTATTTCACAGAATTTGAACAATTCATCCAATTTCAAAGATGATTTTCAAGTTATGTGAAGGTTTTATTCATGTTCTATTATTATATAATTACTGACCATTTGCTTCACAAAACTGAAATATTAAGAGAACTTGAATAGAACCTACACAGAACTTGAAAATCGGCTTAAAAATTTGATGAATTGTTCAAATTCTGCGAAACTAACGGTCCTTAATCTTCTGTTATCTGAATCTTAATTATTTTTTTAAATACATCTATTTGAATTGCACTTTTGTTTTCGGTAATGAATTAATTCAAATTTTGGAAGCGGGAATTAACCCATTTCATGATATCCGATCGAGCTGACACTCGGCAAATAGACTCGTTATCGATGACAGTGCATTCTATCAGCATTTAGGTGTCGATCACGGACACACTTTTGGTGGCTATCACATACACACACGCGGACATATGAAATCGGATGACATTAATGCAGTTAATATACAAAATTAATGTTGGACCTACCCTGCCGGCAGTTGTCGAGGTTGTTAGCTTTGCCTACTCCTTTTGCTGGATAGGAAGGTTCAATAGTCAGTCAAACAAAAAATAATTGCACTTATTAAAGTAAAAAAACCTTTGTTTTTTAACGGTTGATTTTTTCAATTTTTAAGTTACACCTCCCGGTTGGGCTTCGTTGCTAGGCGGGTTAAGGTAGTGGTTTTAGGAAGGAGATGATAGGTAATGCGGGCCTTGAAGAGGTCCAGATTATTATATGAAGGAGGAAAAGCAGATGCCGGTAACTATTACTTCCAAAAGCGTGCAGACTTACACAAAAACGAGTTGAAAAAACGACCTGTTCTCATGAAGCCAAGCTGAGTTAAACACAATAACAATAAAAAACCTTTTGTAGGTAATGTTATTCTTGCCTAGTTATTTTTTGTTATTTCCGACCCGTGGGACGACTGGCTTAGTGACGTTGATTCGGTGTTGCAACCTCTCGATGACAACTAGGGATGGCAATAATTAAATTGCTACGACGACGGCGCACAGTGGGCTGAAAATCGCCTTTCATGGACATTGAGACTTGATTTTCAAGGGTATTTTTTTTGGCTAGAAATGGATTCTAATAATCATTACTATGCTTTAAAATTTCGCATGAAGCAATTGCTTTTACAAATGAAGGAGTTATCATTTTTTTACTATACTTGCAGAACTTGAAAAAAACTTATTATTATTAAATTTAATTATAATTAAATTTTTCAAAAATAAATGGAGTACTACGAATTAAACACAAAAACAATAAATAAAAAAACTAACTTTTGTGATTTCTTAAACTGTTTTGGCTTGCAGTGTATATAAAATATTGTAAACTAGACAAAGCATACTCTTAAAGCATTTAAGCATTAAAATGAATCATCAACAAAAATATTTAAAAAAAATTTTTCAACTTGAGGATTTAAAAAAAAAAAAAATCGCATTTTGCGCCACAATACGAAGTATGTCAAAAAATACAAATAAATAGTACCTAGTATATCTGTGTGTAAGGATATAATGGCAAACATTATGATTCCAGAGATAGCTTCATTTTTAATGTCAGTGCCATACAAATTTTTCTAAAAAAAAATGATAACTCCTTCATGTGTCCACGCAATTGCTTCATACGAAATTTTACAGCATAGTAATGATCAGCAAAATCCATTTCTAGCCAAAAAATACCCTTGAAAATTCAAGTCTCTATGTCTATGAAAGGCGATTTTCAGCCCACTGTGCGGTATCTAGCTACAACATTATAAAATTTGATTAACCTGAAACGTAAAAAAATGGTGTTCACGAAATGTAAATAACTTTTTGCAGGTAATGTCACCCTCAACCAACTAAGTTTCTTGTTGTTTCTTTCCAATTTATATAACAGTATAGATAAAAAAAACTTAATTTTACTTTTATGAACATTAAAAAAAGTTGTCGACGAGGATGAGATTCGAACTCACGCGGGCAGAGCCCATTGGATTAGCAGTCCAACGCCTTAACCACTCGGCCACCTCGTCTTATTAAAGTTGTGATCTATCTGTTTGTTTTCCTACGACTTGTGATAGGAAATTACTAGAGTTTCACCTGAATAAACATTATATCCAAACCAATAAATAATGTATTTGTTAATTACAAGTTGTTTACGAGCAATACTAGATAATCATTACCAGATAATAACTGCATTTAGCATAGAAATCCGTTCAAAAGTTAGTCATACAAAATGGCTGCCAGGCAATTTCCTCTCATCCTAGATTTGGCTTCAATTCCATTCATACAAAATCGCACAAGTGCTTTGTCCATTCTTAGTTCCTTGTCTAAAATATATTAAGGCGAAGCTTAATGCCAAATCACTATTTTGATTAATCTTTATAACGAATTGGTGTACATTATGAATACCAAAAAAATATGATTTAGATAATTTGAAGGTTTTCCTATCGTTTCCCTTGAGTAGAATACAAATAAAAAATAAATTACTCCATAAAAAATATAAATGTAAAGTACTAAAAAATATATTTTTTCAATAGAAATGTATGAATGCATAAAGGAAACAACTTTAAAAAAATACAGTATCATAGCTTAGATTATCTGTGACAGTTTAATTTGATTAAGTTTTTGGCTTTTTTATAAAATTATCTACAAAATAAATAAAAACAAGTTTCGTGCATGAAATCGAACGTTTCTAGACTCCGCTTGTCAAGCGATTGCAATGCTTATTACGTTATTACATACAATATAAGGTATACCAAGAATATACACATTTTTGGCTTGTAGCTTCCTCGGCGACATAAGACTCTAATATTGGGGGTGTGCTTGACGCTCACATTTCAATTATTTCTGATGAACGTATTATTTACTTAAATCTCAAATGTTTCTAGAGGGATCCCTAAAGGTGTTTAATTGTAATTTTAAGGCGATGCCATACGTAGTAATGCAAAATCATTTGTTTTTGGTTTGAAAATTTGGTCGCCTAGAAATGTTTCAGATGCTTTAATTAAATACTGCGAGTAAAATACATCTTGACCTTTGAAATAATCGAGTATTTTTTAGATAAGTCTTTTTATAAGCCCAGAAAAAAATAATGTATAGGCCTATGAAAACTGCTTTAAAGTTCAAAATTTCCTACTTACGAACCCATTTTCGGTTATGATTTTATTGTATAATGTGGAAAATTAAGTTATTTATAAAATGATCGGAAAAAAATTAAATATTTATGGCTGAACATCCATAAAATAAAATAAAAGGCACATTTAGGTGTTTTTTTCTTGCATAAATCAAAACAGGCGGATGGTGTTAAGCTGGAATTTAAACCTTATCGCCATCTACGTAAGGGTTTTTATTGATAGCGGCTCTATTAAAAATATTACACGACGTAGTGCATCGTCTTAAAGTCATTTAAAATTAAAATATTTTATGGAAAACGGTTTGAAAATTTTATAAAACATTTTAAACTATAAAATAAAGCACCAGATTTTATTTTTCTAAACCATGAATTAGTAACTTCCCGAGGGATTCCTCTAGAAAGATTTGTAATTATAGTAATTCGTTCATCAAAAATAATTAAAATAAACCCCACGGAAAGATTGATCTTTTAGGCCTGGTAGGGCAAATTCGACCGTAGGTCCATCCATTACGCCGGGCCGCGTGCCCAATATCGTTTTTACACGACTTCAACGCTTATAACGTTAAGATTTTTACATTGGGTGCGTTAAAAGATACAATTTTTTATTACATGTATCGCTTATTTTTTATTTTGAATTTACGGCACAAGCGCCATTAGCATACAAAGTTTTTATTTTATTTTTTTACATATACATAATGCAGTATTAAATTTTGATGAGAAAAATTAAAGAATTAAATTAAGTTAAAACATAACAAATAAAATAACAGTAAAGAAAGAAGCAATGACAATAGCCTGTTATGTAGTGACCTCATTAAAATAAGTGGTGTTAAAATGTGTTATTAGTGCAGCTTTATACTTTACAAGGGGAATATTAAAAGTATCTTCGATTTTAGCATAAAAGTTCCCAAGTGTGTGCAATCTATTTATAACTGAGTTATATTGCTACGTAGAGTCAAGGAAAGAGAAAAAAGCGCCAATTGCTACGTAGAGTAGTTGCTATGGTTACTTGCTACGTGCAGCCTACAATACTCACCAGACATTTTAGGTTATAATAATGAATGTGGAATCACAAACTTTATCCAGTACTGGAAGCGCCAATTCTTGAGGGTTAGATACCCACAAGAATGTTTGTGATCCCAGGGTTCTCAGGGGGTTGGGTTCGAAACCAGAAATGTGTCAGGTTACAATGTGTAATTTAGAGTCAAGGAAAGAAGGTTTAGAGTAACATTGATGTATATTATTTCGAATACAATACAAGTCTATACACTCTACCGTGTGAGTTATAACGAAAACAATATAATGGGTAAGCTTCGGTTTATGGGTGAAATTCCTAAAAATTAAAACTAGTTATTTTTATACTAACTTTGGGCCGGGGAATCCGAATCTGGAAGAATTAGGTGGCGGCAAGCAATATTAACTGAATTACACGACTTTAAAATTTCGACGCACAAACAATTTAACTGGCCATTTTGAACGCTTTCTGACAATAAAACTAGTTATTTTTATACATCTTTATACTAACTTTGGGCCGGGGAATCCGAATCCGAAAGAATTAGGTTGGGGCAAGCAATATAAACTGAAATACATGACTTAAAAATTTTAGATGCAAACAATATACAACGCCATGTCGATGCGTTTTTTTGACAATATATCCATAGAAAAATAACCAAAGATATATAAAATTAAGTGTTGCTAGTAAGCAATAATATCAATAACGTAAAATAACATGTTTATAATTTCAGTAATATTTCATATTCAAACAGTTAGATTTAGGTTTATTATCACGAAAGGTAAGTTTTTATGTCGGAGGAGACGAAAAAATATGCATTTTATATTTTAATTTTGCTAACATTATTTCATTTACGTAAAGTATTCAGATACATTTTATTCACTTTTGTATCACAAACCATGTTACACAAACCTAGCGTAGCCGCTAAACTACTTGAAAACTGGGATGTTTTCTTGCCTTGACGCGAGTAGGCGCTACGAAGGGGGCACTTTCTTTTCTATCACAAACCATGTTACACAAACCTAGCGTAGCCGCTAAACTACTTGAAAACTGGGATGTTTTCTTGCCTTGACGCGAGTAGGCGCTACGAAGGGGGCACTTTCTTTTCTATCACAAACCATGTTACACAAACCTAGCGTAGCCGCTAAACTACTTGAAAACTGGGATGTTTTCTTGCCTTGACGCGAGTAGGCGCTACGAAGGGGGCACTTTCTTTTCTATCACAAACCTAGCGCAGCCGCTAAACTACTTGAAAACTGGGATGTTTTCTTGCCTTGACGCGAGTAGGCGCTACGAAGGGGGCACTTTCTTTTCTATCACAAACCATGTTACACAAACCTAGCGTAGCCGCTAAACTACTTGAAAACTGAAATACTTACGTAATTGAAATAATGTTAGCAAAATTAAAATATAAAATGCATATTTTTTCGTCTCCCCCGACATAAAAACTCACCTTTCGTGATAATAAACCTAAATCTAACTGTTTGAATAAGAAATATTACTGAAATTATAAACATGTTATTTTACGTTATTGATATTATTGCTTACTAGCAACACTTAATTTTATATATCTTTGGTTATTTTTCTATGGATATATTGTCAAAAAAACGCATCGACATGGCGTTGTATATTGTTTGCATCTAAAATTTTTAAGTCATGTATTTCAGTTTATATTGCTTGCCCCAACCTAATTCTTTCGGATTCGGATTCCCCGGCCCAAAGTTAGTATAAAGATGTATAAAGATAACTAGTTTTATTGTCAGAAAGCGTTCAAAATGGCCAGTTAAATTGTTTGTGCGTCGAAATTTTAAAGTCGTGTAATTCAGTTAATATTGCTTGCCGCCACCTAATTCTTCCAGATTCGGATTCCCCGGCCCAAAGTTAGTATAAAAGGGAGGAATGCAGATCACGCCAAACTCTGGGAATTGAATAAAAATGCACTTTCTAGATGAGAAAAGTGTGTAGAAATTCATTAAAAAAAGAATTAAGGCGCGGAAGAATAAATTGAGGGAGATACAGCCGATCAAAGTTTAATAAATTGCACTTCGCGATCTGATATTATTACCACATTATGACAGTCCGCCGCCATATTTTGTCACGAAAATCAAATTAACAACTATGTATTTACTTTTGTAATTTCAGCAGTGCCATACAAGAAATAAAAAGTGTTGCCATATAATAATATCAATGCATGGAAAATTCTGAAAATTAAATATCATTTGCCAGATTGGTAGTTTATTATTTAAAATCTTGTAAATACTTAATTTATGTATAAATATAACCTAACCTAACTGTGATTTTCTATAACAAAAAATGACCCTTTAATAACGCCCACTCGCGTCCCCTTTAGAGTTTTATCCCAGTTTTCAAGTAGTTTGTGGGCTACGCTAGGTTTGTATAGACGGTTTGTGATTTAATACTAATACCTTTTTTCCATGTTATTTCCTGTTACACAAAATTGCCCCTTTAATAACGCCCACTCGCGTCCCCTTTAGAGTTATATCCCAGTTTTCAAGTAGTTTGTGGGCTACGCTAGGTTTGTATAGACTGGTTTGTGATTTAATTCTAATACCTTTTTCCCATGTTCTTCTGCCTACTCTAACCCAAACTAAAAACCTAACCTATTTTGTAAAAAAATATTATTATTATATGGCAACACTTTTCTTTTTTTGGTTGGCACTACTGAAATTTCAAAAGTAAATACATAGTTGTTAATTTGATTTTCAAGTCATAATTGATAAATAAAACATGGTTTATATGTATCGCGTACGAAGTTTCAAAACCCTATAACTCAGTTAATAGTGCCGACCCCCACCTAATTCTTTCAGATTCGGATTCCCCAGCCCTAAATTAGTCTAAATCAAGTTCAATTTTGGTTATACTCCCATAAACCGAATTTTACCCTCAGATCGCGAAGTGCAATTTTATTAAACTTTGATCGGCTGTATCTCCCTCAATTTATTCTTCCGCGCCTTAATTCTTTTTTTAATGAATTTCTACACACTTTTCTCATCTAGAAAGTGCATTTTTATTCAATTCCCAGAGTTTGGCGTGATCTGCATTTCACCCGTATAAAAATAACTAGTTTTAATTTTTAGGAATTTCACCCATAAACCGAATATATTCCTAATAAAAGCCAGATACAAGCTTACCCCCAAGGTTCCGACCACGCTTTATCTATCTAGCTAATTAAGTAACATCCCACTCGAGCTGGAGCAGCACCTCATCAGGCTGAGCTCCAGGGGGCTCCAGACGGAGCAAGAGGAAGAGTCAGTTCCGCCTCCTGGCGACTGTCCGTGGCAGGAAACTGGTAATCTGGCGACTGAGGAAGAGGAATCTGGTGCCCGCGGTCGCATCCGTGTATCCTGGCGAGGATTCCCTTTATGCAAGGAAAAATAGGCCTCCCTACGGCCCTGGTGAAAATGCGGTCGGCGTAGTGCCAAACCGCGAGAAAGAATACCATCCTTAGGCTTCCGGTAACCGGGCACAACATTTCAAGCCACTGGCTTCTTCATCCCATAAAGGATGGGTCGGATTCAAGCAGATCACACGTCTGACTCCGTTTGCGATTCATGATGCCGCGTGGTTACAATATTCGAACTAGCCACGGAACCAATTCCACTATGGAACCTCGTATTTTACTCCATTTATACGACTCTATAAAACTAGACTTCGCCACTCCGATTAAAGGGAAACCATTCCCAAACAATTTCACTCCGGAAAACTGTGACTGTCGTCTGCCGAGAGATCAGGCCCACTCCCTGGTTTCTCTGCAGGCAAGCAAGTGTTTTTCTTTGTTTTTTTTTCTGTTTCCGCCCGGTACAGATTTTAAATTTTAAATTATGATTCGAAATTTTACCAAAACCAATACCCGCGACAATCGCCCAGTTCCTAACTAGGTTAGAGAATCGGCGAGGATAAATGTGATGATGCAGAATAAATTAATGAATAAAATATTAAAACAAAAGGAGTCTAGCCCTGCATCATAACAATATCTTATGTCGTTAAGATTCCCAGTTTATTTTAGAGACTTGATTCAACTTCAATTGACGACAAATTAATTTCAACCGCAAGTCTCTCCAATACACCAAAGCCGCTTGTCGCATATTTTTGTGCACGGCTGCTTCACTTACGTCCTTAAGATTGTGGGTTTATTTTAGGGTATTGTCTCGTCTTAATGTCATCAATGTTACACCTTCAAATAAACTTTCCCACAAAACAGAGCCCATTTTTTTACATTTCTAACAAAATGGCAGCCAATTCAAACAATAACATTACTTTTGCCCCACCTGTTATTTTTGAGTCAATAAATTTCGATCGATTGCTTCTTCCCCAAAGGCTTTCTACTGGATTTACAATGAATTCTATTGGTCTTCGTTTGTAACCGGGTTTTACAGGAAATCAATCAGCATTTATGAGGTCAACGGATCACTGTATTTATGATTCTCAAATTATTTAAATTCAATGTTATGGAATTCAATAATAACTAAATCTGTTAAAACATTTCTTATACAACCTCGACTTTAAAACAGCTTTACTGGTGTCAAGAATTATGCACTTAAATTATATCATTTCAAATAGAAGAATTGAACAAGAGTTCCAACTGCTTGACTGTGACAATTGGGGTATTTTTTGCTGCTGAAGGATGTGGGGAAGGGATTAAGATGGAAGGAGGAAGGTTGGGAAGTGTCTAGCTACTCAGGTATGGTCACCAAATACGGCTGAAGCCATTTCAAACACCGTTTTGATTCTCAGCTGTTGTCTTTCACCTGGGCGATATTCAGAGTATCTGCCACAAGCTGAGTCAGTGTTAGAGAATCTGTAAATTTGCCAAACATCACAGTTCTCAACAACTGCACCATAGTTCATTTTAGTTAGTTCTGAGTTCATCAAAAAAAAATCTGCTCGTAAAGTCTTAAGGGACATTGGAAAAATTTACTTATTTGTACAATACGCTCGAAATGAGAATTTCCTCAACTTATGGGAAAGAAACGAAGCAACCGCAAATGACGCGAAACGTCTCGCTTGCAGTTGATTCGTTCCTTTCCCGTAATTCTTGGTACGGTTCGCGTTTCGGTTCGCAAATGTATACGTATCCTAAGGTATCCGGGGGTAAAGTGCGTTAACTTCGGGGGGAGGTTTTAAATGATTTTAGAATTAAAAAAGAAAAAATAACTTTTTTTTGTAATTCCAATATTTTAAATAGTTTTAAGGTTAAAAAGTTGAATTGTTTGTACGAGAAAATAAATATTCTTCTATGGAAAAATATTTTTGTATTGTAAAATAATCATTGGAATATCGAAAAAAGTTAATTTTTTTTTTACTTCTTCCATCATATAGAATCACCTCTGGAAGATAGCGCAGGACACCCTGTATATAGGTTTATATAAATTACAGCAGACACACAGATCAAAAACAAGATATTTCAAACACAATCAGCATTTTGGCGGTGTGGTAAAAACTGCCAGGGCCACCCCTGAGTCAAACGGCGCCTAGCGCTAGTAAAAACCTCAAGGGCGCTGATTTAGGTGTTATATCAAATAATATCAATGAAAGTAACTTAATTTGTCCACGCCGGATACAGACAACAGTGACCTTTGGGTCCAAGTTCGAGAAGCTTACTGCTTTACGATAGAGGTCATCATAATAAATATATACCAGTTCGATGGACAGCTAACCTTCAAGTGTAGATCCCAAACAAAATCCTCCGTTCTTTCGGAAGCTGCGGATTTATTTTAATCTATTCTCTATCTCTATTATCTCTAAATAGTATAAAATAAAGTCGCTATCCGTGTCTGTCTGTTTGTGCGCTTAGTTCTTCTAAACTGCGCAACGAATATTGATAAAATTTTCACTGTCATTTAGAGAATTTCTTCCGGAAGGTTTACATATATAATACATGCATATTATATTTATAGAAAAAAGTCGATGTTTTATAATTAAGTCGTAAAAATATTTTTTCGATCACTACATTGATAACGCTGGTTAAATCTTATGAGATACATGAAAATAATGTACTAAGGAATTGTATATTTTAAAAAGTCCTATAGAAAAATCCATCATGGTGTATGTCTATCTTTTAAGGATAACCCCCAGCAACACCGGGTACACGTCCTGGTACTTATTCTACATAAACTACGCAACGGAAATTGATAGGGTTTTCACTATCATTTAAAGAATTTCTTCTGGATGGTTTATATATATAATACATGCATATTATATTTATAAAATTTAGCGAAAAGTCGAGCAAAGCTGAGTTCACGTCAGCCAGTTTTAATTAGGATAAAGTAGTCCAAATCTTGAACCCTGTGGAACACCTGTGTTTCTATATTTGGTTTTCCAATAAGAGGTGTTATTTTGAATAGTCCGCTATTTCAGTAGATGTTACTTTTAAAGCTGTCTTTTTTTGACATTTGACAAGTAGATACTACGCCATTAATAAAAATGGAACGATACACGCTTCAACAACGCATTGAAATTGTTAAAATTCACTTGAGTGAATCAAATGCAAATCATCTTGAGTGATGAGGCCCATTTTCACCTCGGTGGCTTAGTCAACAAGCAAAATTGTCGCATTTGGGCCTCGGAAAACCCAAGAATTATTGTTGAAAAGTCTCTCTATTCTCAACGTGTGAGTGTCTGGTGCGGCTTATGGTCCAGCGGAGTCATTGGACCATACTTTTTCGAAAATGAGGCTGGAGCAACAGTTACGGTGAATGGATTGCGCTATCGAGAGATGATTAATGATTTTTTATGGCCGGAATTGGATGGTATTGATCTGGACAACGTTTAATTTCAACAAAACGGCGCTACGTGCCACACAAGCAACAAAATCATTGATCTTTTACGATTTAATATCAAAATAACACCTCTTATTGGAAAATCCTGTATATATATATCTGATTATACTATTAAAATCTTGATACAAATGGTTTTTTTTTGCCAACACGTGCATGCTTAATAGCATAATATCAGGCAAAATGAACACGACATATTGTCGTATTGTTACCTAATCTTTGCAGTGAATAACAAACCGGTTCTTTGGACACACCGATAATTTGTTCACGTTTTCAATTGTTTAAAAATATGTTGTGGGTTTTTAAAATGTATCATGTTTCGAAAAAGACATAAAATATCAAATAAAACCAAGTTTTAGTAACACATAAAAAATTAAATCCTTTGGTATCTTTTTTTGCTATAGTCAATAGTCGTTTCTTCGTTAGCCTTTTTTTATTTTTATAATTATTTTGAAGAAATCTGCATTTTCATTTTGAACATGTACCGACATTATAACTGAATTCAAGAATTAAAGACAAATGCTATGACTAGCGAAAACGCCCACAAATGTTATGACTAGCGAAATGGAACCTTTTATTATATTGCACAGTAGGACATTAAAAACTACAAGCCGACAAAGTCATTAAAAGCAATGAAAAAACTAACCTATAAATGTAACCTATTTAACCTACTTACGTATATTTATTATTATTACTGTATTTCATCACTTTTCATGACTTTATATCACTTTTAAAGGTGTGTTGAGTTGTCATTCTAAACAGATTTCAGCTGAAAAACATGCCTTCATTCGTCAATTATCCGTATTTTAGATTACCATTCAGTGTAAATCCGCGGAAGTTAAAGAATTATGATTTGGCACCTGATATACTCATTAAATCACCAGCTTAAGACGAGACAATACCCTAAAATAAAGCCAGAACCTTAACGACATAAGTGATGAAGTCGTGTAAAACAGTATTCGGGTCGCGGCCAGGCGAAATGGACGGACATACGGGCGGTTTTGCCCTAACATGCCTAGAAAATCGATATTTACGAGGGGTTTATTTAAATTATTTATGATCAACGTATCAATAAAATCTCAAATGTTTCTAGAGGGATCTCTCGGAAAGTTATCAATTCATCGTCTAGAAAAATAAAATCTGGTGTTTACCGCTAATTTCATAGTTGAAAAACGTTTTGTAAAGTTTTTTTTTAACTGTTTTTCATAAAATATTTTAATGGTAAGGTCCTGTTTTTATTAATTTTAAATATAAATAACTTACATCCGCAGGAATCCTTTTAGAAACATTTAAAATTTTAGTAATACGTTCATCATAATAATTAAAGCGTCCCGGCATGCCGCTTGAAGTCCCGAAAGCCCTTCATGGCGGAAGGAGGGAGGTTCCTCCGATTACCCTCACCCAGAAGATAGGTGGAAACTAGAGTGGCAAACGGCCAACGTGGGAAATGCCCACCTCGTACAGGACCCCACCGAGAGACAGCCTGGGTTCTCATTGCCTCGCAAAACCTGGTCCGCCATCAATAGGTTAATGTGCTCCCATAGCCGCTGTGCCCACATGATGCACAGATGGGGCCTTAAACAGTCGGTGATGTGTGAATGTGGTGCGGTGCAGACCACCGCACATATGCTCAACGAATGCCCGCTCAATTCATTCCCCGGCGGGATTGATGAGGTCCACATGGCGACGCCCGAGGCCCTAGACTGGCTGGCAGACCTAGATGTCCCCCTCTGACCCCCCCACCATACGAAAGAAGAATAATTAAACCGTCGAGTAAACCCCCGTTATAAGAGTCTTATATCGCCTTAACTGAGATGATCGGTTGTCGGTTCAAAGTCGTACGAAGCAGAATATGGGTAGAAAGAAGGACGTGTCGCCATATATTGAAGGTTTGCAATCGGCAAAATATTAATGGCTTTTGAATTACTCTTATCCCTTTGTCATAATAGACTGTTAAACATCACGTAATTTTTAATTAATTATTGTTTTAGCGGCTTGATTTGGATGGCAAGGATTGTTTATTTTAATGCCTTCGTTTTCCGGTTGTGAAGTGATGTGTAAATATGATTTGAATATTAATTTTTTGTAATAAAAATTATGTTTGGCAAAAAGTTTTGTGTAACTTGATTTGTTTATGGAGTAAATTCCCCATTCATAAATGTGAAAGATAAATAAATGCATGAATTTAAATTTGCCAACTAATTAACTTAATAATACTTTTTTCTATTCCCAACGTCCTGGTAGTTTTTCAATTACACACCTGAAGAAAATTGACGAAAAGAAAATTATTAAAAAAAAAATCAGTGTTAACAAAATACAGGTTACATAAAAAAATATCAGAGTTCACAAAATATGTTACATAAAATATAAGAGTTTAAAAAATATAGGTATGGATAGAGTACACATAAGTGAGACGAAAAATAGAAAATCTGCCAAAATCCTCCAAATCAACCATAATGATAATAACAAAGTATAACAATAGTTTACAAATTAGGTAAAAATGGTTCGCACATACTCCGTTTAAAGTTTGCCAAGTTCAAATTATTGTCAAATACATTTATATTGTTTAAGTATTTGTTACCAAGACTGTGTAAACATTGTATTGGAGAGTGAAAACTATAGTTGGAATGAGATGTATGGATGTAAAATGTTAATATTTGCCTATTTGTTCGTGTAGGTATGTGTAGATTTATTAAATGCAGGAATTCACAACAATCGAATTTTGTGTTCAATAATTTTAATAAAAAGGTTAGGTCGTTTATTTTTCTTCTGTTTTCTAATGTCGGAATATTTAAAAGATTCAATAATGACTGGTAATTTATGTGTTCTAAAGGGATGTTAAGTTTAAAATTGACGAAGCGTAGAAATTTTCTTTGAATTCTTTCAACGTATATGTACATTGTAGAAGGGCGACCAAACTACATGTTATGCCTTTACATTCTACAGTCCCTTATTTGTATTTATTTTTTTTATTATTATTTAAGAATCTGATTATAAATGTTTCATTATAGCTTCAGCATCATTATTCAAGAGCATCATTCCTCTTGTGATGTGCTAAAACATCTGTTTTGCCACGTGGTATCTTGAACAAGTCGTGACAATGATTATGGCTGAAGTTTTCAGTCACTTACCCATAAGAAATAGCATTCCAAGAAGAATGAGCTATCAATAGCGTTATGCACTGTCCATATTAAAACTAAGTACCTGTTGCTAGTTTTGCACAACGTCTTGTTTGTAGTACTGTAATCATGGAAGTAATAGGCTTATATACAACTAACAATCCTCTGCAGGTTGTTTCAATGATTTATGTATGGAGTTTATTTATTTTATATATATATGTATAAATTACAAACAATACAAAACAAAATGAACCTTTGTCTGTCCAACTGGGAAGGATTCCCGTTTCAGGACAGCCAAATTGTGTATTTAGTACATAATATTCTTAGAATGGAATGGCGATGCTGTCAAAACAAATTTTGAGAACATTGTTGATTGTATTCGAAGTGACAGGATGGTTTCTTTATCCCTGAAAGAATCGCAAAGATGTAATTTATTACCAGGGTCAATTTGTATAACATTAGTAATTGCATTCAGAACAGACGAATGGTTTCTTTCGGGACATCACAAGTCTGAGATTCTTTCCAGGGCATTTTGGAGAACATTTACAATTGTATAGTTAGAATTTCCACATTTATAAATCAGTATAAGACATATGTTATAAAGTTTAATGGCTGAGCACTTAAAGTTTTGTCAAATTAGTTATGTTTTAGTGAAATTAATTGATTTTACTGATTTATCTGGTAGAAGTAGTGATTTGTTTTTAGGGTACTGTGCCGTATTGCCCAACCTCCTGCTTTAGCCAAAGGTTCGGATAGCATTGCAGTGTCCATCATCAGGGCAGATGTCTAATCAGATGCTGTCCGAAACGTTGACTAAAGAATGAGGTAGCGTAACACGGCATAACACCCCAAAAACACTATAATACTTTTGTCAATGAAAATCTCATCTGGTAGAATAACCATGGGCGATTTCGCACTTTTATGTAAATTAGTTTACAAGACCTTATTGATGACTTCAAAACTAATAACATTCCAAGTACCAAATCGTTACATGAGACTTCCTGAGTTGTTCTTTGTTTTCTGTTTATTCGTCCAAAACTAACAATTTTAATCATTCCCAAGTCCAAAGGCTACGTAGGCTTCAAATAAATTCAGTTCCATTGATATTTTAATCAGAAATACGGTACTAAAATTTAAATCATAAATTTCCAACATTTTGTTTCACTAACATTATTTTATATATAATCTGTAACTTATTGTTTTATGAAAATACTAGCTGACGTGTACCCGGCGTTGCTGGGAGTTGTCCAGATTAATACCATCCGGCCATAAAAATCATTAATCATCTCTCGATAGCGCAATCCATTCACCGTAACTGTTGCTCCAGCCTCATTTTCAAAAAAGTAAGGTCCGATGACTCCGCCGGACCACAAACTGCATCAAACAGTCACACTTTGAGGATACAGAGGCTTTTCAACAATAACTCTTGGGTTTTCCGAGCCCCAGATGCGACAATTTTGCTTGTTGACGAAGCCACCGAGGTGGAAATGGGCCTCATCACTCAAGATGATTTGCATTTGATTCACTCAAGTGAATTTTAATAATTTCACTGCGTTGTTGAAGCGTGTATCGTTACATTTTTATTAATGGCGTAGTTTTTACTTGTCAAATGTCAAAAAATGACAGCTTCAAAAGTAACATTACCGAAATAGCGGGCTATTCAAAATAACACATCTTATTGGAAAACCCTGTATTTAGAGATTAGAGATTGACCATATACATAGGTACCTTACTTTTTATTTTAATGTTGATTTTTGCTATTTACTCCAGACAGGTATAAATACTTTGTTTATCTCTTCGTTGTATTTGTTTTACTTACGTGCATTACGTTAATTCGTTTGCTTCCTACCTTATTTTTTGTTGGTTGCTCATGGACATTTAAATCAATGCATGAAATGAAATCTGGGTATCTTCTCTACGAGCTGGAGGCATTGTGGCCATATTTTTGGCAGGAATCGAGAATGCTTTGAATAAACTATGACATCAGTCGTACATTGACCACCGAAGAACACACACTGAAATAAACAGACCATGCGCAGAAAAGTAAAGTTCCTTAAAATAAGGCAAAATTTGCAACGCTGTCCATTGTGGGAAATTTCTGCGCAGTATCTGAATGTTCGTTCTTAAACGAACCGCCTGGCATAGCGACGCTAAAATTGAGTGAGGTGGGTAAATTAAAACACATTTGTAAAAGTGTCTAACTAGATAGTGTAACAAAATATTAAATTTTGGAAACAAGCCTGAAAACTTTTTTTTACCCGATTTGGGATATATAGTTTTTACGCAGTCAGCAAATTGCGTGTCATTGTAAAAATGACAAGTAATTCATGAGCAGATTTTATTTGCTCGTTTATTAATTTGAATGTCTATCGTTGCTATATATTGAATTGCAAATCTCATTAATGTAGCTGGGAATAAAAATATTATCATTTATATTATTTATATGTCAATTTAAAAGCACTGCAACAGTATAATGTAATTTATTCATTTTATTCAATCAGATTTATTAATTCATTAAGACTTGTTTTCGTAAAAGCTAAGGTCGTAAATAAATACATGAATAAATATGTGGCTTGTTGGAAACCTGGTTATAATGGAGGATTGGTATTGCAAAGCAATATGTAGTTGTCTAATTGTCATAATCTAGAAGCTTTTGAAAATGAGTTAAGTACACAAAAACCATTTTAAAACCATCAAAGATGCAAGTATAAGAGGCCTAAACCTTTTTACTATCTCACCAGTGTGTTATCTTTGCCGTCTGTTCATTTCAATATTCTGTGAATACACACATCATTTACTAAATACTATTTTTTTAAGTTATTCAACCAAAATAATAAAACCATAACACTACAAAGTATGCTCAAACTCAGCTTTATGATTTTGTGACTTGGCTCGCCTTGCGTATTTTGTGACGATATATCTTTTGATAATTATTTGGGATCGCTGGCCATGCTTAATACCTATGCCATGATTTAAAAAAAATAAAACCTTTAGATTTATCTCAATTGCTATAAAAGGAAACTGTACTTAATTTTGAAATACATAAAAGGAAAATTCGCTTCCGTTGTATATTGAATGTGATGACAGCCAAAATAATTTCTGTTGATGACATTTTCTTATGTCGATATTCCTGATACCGACTATTATTTTGGCTGTCATCGCATACACAGCCAAAATAATTTCTGTTTATGACATTTTCTTATGTCGGTATTTCTGATACCGACTATTATTTTGGCTGTCATCGCATACACAGCCAAAATAAATTTCTGTTGATGACATTTTCTTATGTCGGTATTCCTGATACCATAAGAGTGGCTGGAAGAGACGTTATTACCATTTACTATATGCATCTTAGGTAGGTACTATTTAGGCCGAACTCTGAAAATAAAATAAAGGTATTTAGGCACGTTTTATAAATAAATATATTAGGTTAGGTCCGTTTAGATTAGGTTAGGTTAGGATAAGTTATGTTAGGTTAGGTTAGGATAGGTTAGGTTAGGTTAGGTTAGGATAGGATAGGTTGGGTCCGGATAGGTTAGGTGAAGTTTGGTTACGTTAGGATAGGTGAGGTTAGGTTTGGATAGGTTACGGTAGGTTAGATTAGGATAGGTTAGGTTAGGATAGGATAGGTTGGGTTAGGTTAGTATATGTTAGGTTAGGTTAGATCAAGTAAGGAAAGGTTAGGATAGGTTAGGTTAGGTTTTTTTACATACAATAATATTTTTAAAAATGTTTAAAAAACAAAACTAACGTTTCTTAACGTATCGGGAATACCAACATATGAAAATATCGCTGACACTTGACAGAAATTCTTGGAAATGGTTGTCATCCCATACAAATTTTCATTTTACGTAATTAATAAATAGAATTTTGAAATTTAAAAAATCCCAAATGCAGATAGTTTTCTTTTATAGTAATTGAGGTGAATCAAAATGGCCAGCGATCCCGAATAATTACCGATCTTTTTTGTATGGTAGATCAATTAAAAAAACATTATATTGACCATAAGAATAATATAAATGACACGAATTAAACTCGTGTTAAATGCAGCAAAGTTTTGACATGACATTATGTATTATAATTGATGTGGCTACAGAGCAATTAATAACAATAAAATATGCGATTAAGATTATAAAATATTAATATGCACATACCTACTAATGATAATATAAAGCACATTATTATAAAATCCACTAGTAGTACTTGTTACTTATGAACTGAACAGAACCGTAATAAGGATAGGCATGAGCGTCGCCAGCTTCCAAGCTAGTGGGGGCAGCTTGAAAATTTTATAGAGCTTACAGGGAAGGAACAAGTCAGAATAAACTCGAAATATTTACATAAAAGATGACGTTTACCCAGCGTTGCTCGAGGTTTTGAACAGGGCCCCTTTTGAAAGAATTTCAAAATATTCTTTCGCTTTTGGAAAAAATAAAAATTAAATGCATCAATCTATTTTTTTGATGTGGAAAATTATTACAACACTTACAAAGACACGGAAAAGCGCCGGTGGCGAAATTTTCCATGTTATCCCTGTTTGGGGTAGGTTTGTGGTGTGGGAGAAGGGAGTGGAATATGAATGCTTGCATTCACAAACGCACGGATATTCCATTCAATGTACCTGTGCGTGCAACACGCTCTTGCGTCCTGTTCAGGGTTGATCAAAGCAAAACGAACTCTAAGCAGAATTCTCGCCTGAACAGATTATGCAATATTACAATAGCATATTATCCAAGGTTGATATTTTCAGTTGCGAATAACCAAATACAAGAGGTCCATAAAAGAATATTTCTCTGATGGTTTGTGAACAATGTTTATGCCTCTATTGTTTGTATCTTTACTATGATTTGATTTTCATCTGCAACCTCTCTCCATGACTATAAATGTATTGTTTTGTAAATTTTTCTTTTTATATAATCTTTTGTTTTGTATAATTTTTTTATTTCATATATATCCTTTTTCACAAATTTAATTTACTTATTCCATATTATGCTGTCTCAGTAGAGGTAAAGTCAGAAGGAGGAAATCCATAATTGGTTTTATTTTAGCTATACAATACTTACAAACTGATTAAATGTAAACTGTCGATTTCCCGAAAATGAATAAATAAATAAATAAAGCGCCGCAGGTTCAACACTGCCAGTCCAAGTCTCAAAGTCCTCCATCACTGCACAAGCAACATTTTCTGCTTGCGTAAAAATGAGAAATATTTAAATTTTGGACTCTCAAGGAACTTGCATAATAACTTTGAAATTTTAAATTCTGTGAAACATTTGACAAACATGACAAAGTTTGTCATGTCACTTTTGCTTAGTTGTAAATATAACCCTTCTCACTTCTACCCTGGAAATAATATTATCACGTGTAGTGAGAACTTCTTCACGTTTAAAAAATGCATAATATGTTAATAAATCGACAACTAATACAAAAATTTTCCATAGTTTGCTTCTTTAATTAAAAGCGTTTTACAAGGAAATTATTCGCACAATGCGTTTTAGTTTGAATGTAAGATTTTCTGCACATTTAGCTTTACGTTTTGAATTATGTATTTAAAAATAGTGTATTACAATAAAAGCATAAGCCGCTCATCTCACCAGAGGATCCCTGTGGATAGAAATATGAAACAACACAATTATAGAATAAAAATGTTCAAAATAATCATATGAGATTAATATAATATTTAAAATTTATGCGTTTATACCTGCAAAATTATTACAAAAACTAGCTAATGTCTACTCGGCGTTGCTAGGATCATCCTTAGGAGATAGACATGTACCAAGGTGAACTTTCTGTAGGCCTTTTTATGATATACAATTACGTACTGCTTTGTTTTGATGTTACTTATAAGGTTTAGCCAGCGTTAGCAACGAAGGCGCCCGAAAATATATATTTTACGTCTTGATTATAAAACATTGACTCTCTCTAAATATAATATGCATGTATTATTTACATAAACTTTCCGAAAGAAATTTTATAGATGATAGTTTTATCAAAATCCGTTGCTTAGTTTACAAGAATTAAGAGCACAAACAGAAAGACGCGGATAGCGACTTTATTTTTGTTGGGAAGTGAGTTAGTTAAAAGTTTCACAGATGCACTCATAGAGGGTAGTGCAAAGAACTTGCTTGGAAGTCCGCAAGATGGCAGCTAGTAGACAGTAGTCGCCAGGGCCAGTGGGAATGCTCCCAGACAAACTTACTGTTCCCAGATCTCATTTAGCCAGCTTCTAGTTAGGTCGACTATCGAGTCACCATTTTAATACACGAAGAATTAAGAAATCCCTGATTTAACACAAAGAAACTATTACTTAAAATCTCTTTCCACGACGAGTTGAAGAACTGTTTGTGGGAACTCAACAATTTTATACTATTTTGGAATAAACACCGCATTTATTCAAACTAAAATTACAATCTTTAACTTTACAACAATAACATTCCACATTAATCTTACCTACAGTGTTTCGCTAGCGATGTTTAAAGTTTAAAACATACAAGGAGGATTTTTTGCTATCACATATTTATGTCAAACATCGTTTGCGAATATTTCCGAGTTTTATTAGATAAATTAATAAAATCGATTTTGAAAAACAAAACGAATCTTAACGCCTCTGTCGTCATTCTGTGTCTATTGCGGAGAGATTGACTACTATGGTGACGTCATCTATTATAAAATCGTATAGCGCTACTATCGGGTTCTGTGAAAGTCCTAGTCAAGTTCTGTTATTATATCATTATAGGCTAGTTGCTTGACAGAACTGAAATAAAAACAGAACTTGAAAAAATCTTACACAGAATTTGAAAATGATGAATTGTTCAAATTCTCCGAAGCAACCCGTCCTTACACCTCAAAACGGGCTCGTATTTTAAAGTTAAAAAAATTATAATACAATATTTTTAGGACAAATTTTAGGTTGTATATTTTGTGTTTAAAAAAATGTCGTGTCATTTAAGTTCGACGTTGAAAATTGCTAAAACAAAAGTAATTTGTAATTACTCAAAATCTTCGCTTTTGTGAAAGACCACAATTATACAAAACGTTGCTTGAAATGGCTTTAGCAGTCCTTGAACTTGATGACCAAATCTAAATAGTCAAGTTCTCCAAACCTTCCTCTGCATAATCTCCTTCCCGTCCCTACTCCTGTCAATATCATAACCACCCCAAGTCGTAGTCCCACTGGATCCTGTCATTAGGGATCAATTTAGATTGCTGTGCGATATTCACATAAAAAGGACAGCGAGAAAATAGGATTTCGGAACGACATTGCCAAACAAAGTATGTAATTTCATTACAATACGTCACAGATAGTATTTACCTACCTTATAATTTGAAATAAGGCAATCAGAATGAAGTGATATTAGTCAGTTTCCTTGTTCAGCTTCTTGTGAAACGGACAGAACAGCAGTAATCCGTAATAGAGAATTATACGAACAAACTCCATTTCCAGGTCAATGTCACAGCGTCATCGTTGCGTATCGTCTCAATATGATGCTATGTTTGAGTAACGTGTTATACCTTAGCAAGAAATGCTTTCATTTTTTACCAATTCACACACAAACAAACAACGTCCATTTCACGAGCATTTTTTGCGTGAGAAATTTCATTACACCGGAATATATCTGAGCGGAATCAGTGGATCTATTGCAACCGCTGTGAGTTTGTTTGTTGCATGGTGTTGGTCTTAATTCAATTTAGGATGGGTTGTTTCACAGTATTTGTACAATTCATCAAATTTCAAAAATAATTTTCAATTTCTATGAAACCTCTATTCACGTTCTGTTATTGTTTCATTTCAGTGAAACAACTGGCCCATAGTGATAGAATAACGAATTTTGAATAGGACTTTCACAGAACTTGAAAATTAACGTTGAAATTTGATGTATTGTTCAAATTCTGCTAAGCAACCCGTCCTTGATAATTTAAGACTTAGAGATGCAGCGAACAGTGATTTAGCAAAATACCGAATATTCTGGAACTGTTTCGATGAAGTCAAGCAACTAGCCCATAATGATATAATTACAGAACTTAAATAAGAGTTTCACAGATCCCGAAAATGAACGTATAAATTTGATGAATTGTTCAAATTCTCCGAAACAACCCGTTCTTACACCTCGCAACGGGCTCGTTTTATAAAGTTTAAAAAATTGCTTCAACTGCCAATTTGCAAACTGATAAGATGTAGAAAAGTTCGATTGCAAATAAGATAGATTTTATTTGAAAAGTGATCGTAAGACAAACCCTTACAACTGATGGTCTGCAAACGAAAAACAACATCCAAACCTACTGAAGTTTGTCAAAATTCATGATTCCTCACCTTGGGACTATTTTGGGAGTGAGAGACTATTTTCGGAGGCGGATAAGTCTACGAAGAAAAACCCAATTTGATCTAAAACTGGTTTTTATTCACCTTAATTTGCCTCTGATTGATTTTAAATATTGAATAACGTAGTACTCTCTTAGATAGGGTATGAGATTTTCAGTCAAAATTATTATTGTGATTTATTTTTGTGGTATTATGCCGTGTTGGGCTACCTTCTTTAACCAACGTTTCATCGTCACATCTGCCCTGATAATAGGCACTGTAATGCTATCGAAAACGTTGGCTAAAAAAGAAGGTAGCGCAACACGGCATAATACCCCAAAAATAAATCATTATAGTACTCTCTAATTAAATAGACACTTTTCGATTGAATTGCATTTTTTCATTTATTATTAGGTATTCGGTCGAATGGCAGACAGTATTCGCTCGAATGGCAGACAGTATTCGTTCGAATAGTAAACAGTATTCGGTCGAATGGCAGACAGTATTCGGTCTAATGGCAGACAGTATTCGTTCGAATAGTAGACAGTATTTGGTCGAATAGCAGACAGTATTCGGTCGAACAGTAGACAGCATTCGGTCGAATAGCAGACAGTATTCACTCGAACAGTAGACAGCATTAGGTCGAATACCGAATAATACCGAATAGTAGCCGAATATTTCCTACATTTCTACTTAATATACCTTTCTCCGGTGAAATGATAATGCCAGAGATATCATAAACAAAGGGCGACATGGCATGGAATTAAAGCAGCGGGGCCAATGAAAGTTATGCATTTGGTATGATGTAAGTGGAAACAAAGTTTGAGTGATTACTGTGATTAGTGGCCCACTTCCTTTGCACTTATAATATTTATTTATTCCCTATTTCCAATCTTGATAAGAGACTATTCAAGTATTTGATTCGTTCTATTGTACCTGAGGTATCCCCGATATCAACTTTAATTAAAAAAATTATTATTTATTTTACTTTAGCCGTTTGTAATTTCACAAAAGTGTAAATTATATATATATATATATTTTAGCTGACGTGTAGACGAGTGGTTGGGGTTTATCCTTAGGAGATAGACATATATGTACCATCGTAGACTTTTCTGCAGGCTCTTTTCAGATAATAGAATTGCGTAGTACATTATTATAGTTGTATCTCATAAGGTTTAGCCAGCGTTAACAATGTAAGCGCGCGAAAATTTTTTTTTTCGCCTATTACAAAACATTGACTTTTTTCTACTTTCTATAGATATAGTATACATGTATTATATACGTAAACCTTCCGGAAGAAATTTTCTAAATGATATTGAAAATCTTATGAATATCCGTTGAGTAGTTCAGAAGAACTAAGCGCACAAACAGACAAAATGCGACTTTATTTTATACTATTTAATTAATTAAAGATATGTATATTATTTATCATATTTTCTTTTGATTAAGGAGATGCACTACGTCGTTTAATATTTTAAATTGAGCCGCCATCAATAACAACCCTTACGTAGATGGCGATAAGATTTAAATTCCCGCTTAACACCATCCGCCTGTTTTGATTTATGCAAGAAAAAAACATGGCCAAAAAGTGCCTTTTATTTTATTTTGTGGATGTTCAGGCATGAATATTTAATTTTTCTTCGATCATTTTATAAATAACTTAATTTTCCACACTATAAAATAAAATCATAACCGAAAATGGGTTCGTAAGTAGGAGATTTTGAACATTAAAGCAGTTTTCATAGGCCTTATCCATAATATTTTTCTGGGCTTATAAAAAGACTTATCTAAAAAATACTTGATTTTTTCAAAGGCCAAGATGTATTCTACTCGCAGTATTTAATTAAAGCATCTGAAACATTTCTAGGCGACCAAATTTTCAAACCAAAAACACATGATTTTGCATTACTACATATTGCATTGCCTTAATATGGCTCTTACACTCCAGCTTGAATTCCGGTATCGCATTATAACGTTCCATTCCTTCGTATAGTAGACTGTTTTGTGTATTAGCTTTGTCCTTTTTTGGTAGCTTAATTTAATTGCACCTTCTTGTGTTACTCTGTGAATGTCCTTTTTGTATATATTTTTATTAGAAAAATATTTTAGTTATTTGTTTTTATTTTAATTTTATGTATAAATATCATCGTCTACTGGGTCAGCGCCTGTTTCACTTTTAAATTTAATTACCTTAACATTTTCTTATATATAACCCAACCTAACCTAAACTAACCTTACCTAAGCTTAGACAAAATGATTTTAATCAATGCTTTCCACAGTTTTTTTAAAATATTCTTAGTTACGAATGACCTTACAATTTTTTTAACATCTAGGTTGATTTATTATAAATTCCCCTGTCCTAAAATTGAACATTAAAAATATGAATTAAATATCAAATCTACTTTTGCCACGCGGTACCCAAACCCGCCTCCCAATCTACTATTAAATGTTCAGTAAAGGAGATACAATAGCAAATGCAAAATCATTCAATGTGCAATGTTTTTAATATTGTATCCTCTCGTGTAAGGTCGTATCTTCTCCAAGCTGAAACTCTTTGTAAAAGTGTGTTTGAAGTGACCTGCCATACTTTTAAAGTGTGTTTATCTGAAGCGACCTGCCACATTTTTAAAAGTGTTTATCTGAAGTGATCCGCTTCATTTTTAAGTGTGTTTATCTGAAGTGACCTGCTACATTTTTAAGTGTGTTTTTCTGACGTGACCTGCCATATTTTTGTACTTGTTTGTAACAGACCGTTAGCACAAATTAGATGGGAATTCCATGAGGTGGTTTTTCATAAAAAAACTTATTCATATCATTATTAGCTAGTAGAGGAACTGAACCCACCACTCCTAACGCATTTGTCAAGCCACCTTCTAACCAGTCCGTTATTTTTCTAATAGGTACTGTCTAAATGATTGCGATACCTTTATTTTCCATTTCTCGTATATCTGCTCTTGTTAAAACGTACCAACGAAATAAAATCTGCGGCAAGGTCTCGCCAATTGCGAAATAATATTTGATTTCTTTTTATTTCTACGAGAAGTCAGCTCTCCGGTTGAGTGCGCCAGGCGTATCAATCTATGTCAATAATCGTAAAGAGATTATGCACAGATCTTAACCAAACGCGTTGCCAGATAAAAAAAACAGATAATAATCTACAGGGTTTTCCAATAAGAGGTGTTATTTTGAATAGCCCGCTATTTCGGTAGATGTTACTTTTGAAGCTGTCATTTGTTGACATTTGACAAGTAGAAACTACGCCATTAATAAAAATGGAACGATACACGCTTCAACAACGCATTGAAATTATTAAAATTCACTTGAGTGAATCAAATGCAAATCATCTTGAGTGATGAGGCCCATTTCCACCTCGGTGGCTTCGTCAACAAGCAAAATTATCGTATCTGGGGCTCGGAAAACCCAAGAGTTATTGTTGAAAATCCTCTCTATCCTTAACGTGTGACTGTCATCGGACCTTACTTTTTCGAAAATGAGGCTGGAGCAACAGTTACGGTGAATGGATTGCGCTATCAAGAGATGATTAATGATTTTTTATGGCTGAAATTGGATGGTATTGATCTAGACAACGTTTACTTTCAACAAAACGGCGCTACGTACCACACAAGCAACGAAACCATTGATCTTTTACGATTGAATATCAAAATAACACCTCTTATTGGTAAACCCTGTATAATTCACGAAATAAACCGATTATAGATACGAGTATGTTGTTAGTAGTTAGAGCTTGATATATTTAACTTTGCAGGTGACCAAAAGTGGAACTTGAAAGCGAACATCATTGTATTTTTTAAACAAAATACTACAATGGTGACCCCGCGATCTATTGTAAAGTTAGTTTGTCGACGTACACCAAATAAGATCCTACTTTTACTGTTAAATAGGATTTTGCCGTTGTCGGTGACCAAATCTAAAAAATTATTCTTGATCTCCTCCTCTTCCCCACTCTCTTCAGCTCCACAATATCCCCAATAGGGGATGCCACAGCCCCACTGATTTTGGTCGGTTGAGAGCAGTTGGGACTCTTGTGTGGCATTCACATAAAAAAGCTAAATTCATCGATGTAAGCGGAAAATTTTGTTTTTGTAATGATGGAGAAATTGGCTGGCAGCATATTGAATCCACGTCGCCTTAGTGCGAACCCGACGCTTTTCATCGGTCGGCTACAAACCGGTAGATAAGAGCTCAGGGAAGAGCTATTTTTACTCGACCGTTTTGCATAGTTTGTAAATTTGCTTGTACGTTCCATTACCGTTTTCTGTTGCTTCCACTTTTCCCAAAGCACATTCCCAACTGACAAATAAATCGAGTGCATGAAATCAATAAATTCATTGTTTCGTTAATAATAATAATACTTAACCTTCCAGCGGGCGCGCTGTCGTAAAATTTACAACAAACGCGCCTTATCGCTTCCCCCACTCTTGCGACTTAGTTGTAAGCATCGAGCTTCGAGCTATGCTAGAGTCAAATCAAATGTCAAACATTTACCACAAGATATAAATGCTTTTCTTAAAGTGAATTACGGTAGGGCAGTTGAACCGATAACACAAGAAGAAAACGGAAGCTTTCCAAAATGCGGTGTTTGTCAGTTATGTGCACTGGATAAGAAAAGATCCTCAGCATCAATGAAGTGTTGCCGTTGCCAGTCCTTTACATGCAAGAACCATTCTTCAGTTGAGGTGGTTTGTAACAATTGTAAGGATGAGAATATTGATTCTGACTAAGTATAGGTCGATAAAATATTTTATTTTGACATATTAACATGTTTTGAGTGTTGCTTCGTTTTTTTTTAAGAAAGTCAAATACATATATTTTTAAGTACTGCCTATTATGATTTTTCATATCCTTAAAGAAATTCCCTAACGTTTGTATAAAGAAAACACCACTTACATGGAGAAAACTTGATGACGTAAAATTTACGACAAGCGCCCGCTCTAGGGAAATTTCTCAACGCGCCCGCTGGAAGGTTAATAACATTTCGATTATCTCAACCAAACGTATGTTGACAAATTTTCGTCAAACAAATGGTTGAGTATTTTAGAGTTGAGCGCAGAAATAGAAGGATTTATGCTTGCCATTCAGGATAGAGTCATTAATACTAAAAATTATAGGAAGCATATAATCAAAGATACAAATCAAATTGATGATTTATGTAGAAAATGTTTGGCTTTTCCGGAAACTATAGAACATGTTATATAGAGATGTTCTATATTAGCACCGTTCGAGTATACATTTAGACACAATCAAGTTTTAAAAATAATTCACCAATGTTTGGTAATTAAACATAACTTTATTGACTGCCGTAATATAATACCATATTATGAATACGAACCAAATTCATTTTTTGAAAACGAATTTTATAAAATATATTATGATAAAACTATACTAACAGACCGAAAGATTAGTCATAATAGATCCGATATAGTTTTATATGACAAAATTTAAAAAAAATAACTTAGGTATATCATTGATGTCGCTATTCCAAATTCCTCTAATATTCTAAAATCTTTTAATGAAAAAATAAGAAAATACACAGATTTAGGAAATGATATAAAAAGAATTTGGCATTCTCATACTATAAAAATATTACCATTTGTTATTTCGGCTACTGGCATTACACCTAGCTCTCTCATTAAAAATTTAGGCGTATTAGATCTATCAAAAAAATTTTTTATAAAAATTCAAAAATCAGTCATTTTAAATACATGTAGGATAACGAAAGATTTTTAAAATATTTATGTTGAGGGATCAGTAGGATTTATAGGCCCTGTTAGGAGTTCTACCGAGCCGAACCCTCTGACATGAAAATATCTGGAGTCGGTGAATTATTTTCCCATTTGATCTCTGGTGAGTTGACGTATTGTTCTTGTATTGTTTTGTATTTATTATGCTTATATAATGCACTTGCTAAAATGTGGAATGAATAGATGATCATTTGTGGAAAAGTGAGTGGAAGGATTTAGTTTTTCCGGTGGGGAAGATTTAACCCAGACATAAAGTCGGATAAAATATTAAAATCTTTATTTAATAAATTTGCAACTAGAAACGTGTAAACAGATAGAATACATAACAATTAGACAATAAATGTTTTTTTAAAATTATTATAAGCATTAATTAATTGCCTGAAATATGCATACAAATTGAAAATATCTTCCAAGCAAAAATAAATGCCGCCGACGGGATGCTTATAATAATTTGTTATCTTCTGCTATGCATAAAACCTTGTCTTATAAACATTAGTTTATCATTAATAAAATAATAAAACTTGTTTATTCTGTTATATTATCTCTGGGATTCCCCAAACTATGTTCAATGTCAAAAAATCCATTCGCCACAAATGTCTATATCCTTCTTCAACAAAAACATACAATACAAATGACATGAACGTCTGCCATGCTTTGTTCATAAATTAGTTGTACTACCCGGCTTCGCCCGTGATTATTATTATTCTATAGATGGATGCATCATTCAATTTCCCTTATAATGATATAGAATACATGTACGTATCACTGAATATCAATGATAACCCCTCAAAATGATAATTCAACAAACATTCAAAAGGATATATAAAGTCATTAAATGTGATTAAACAAATACTAGGTTAAATACTTACATATATAACTTATTTAACCTAGTTTTTGTTTCATCACTTTTCATAACTTTATAACACTTTTTACAGGTGCGTTGAATTGTTATTTTGATGAGTTATCCGATCACCAAGGCTCTCGACTAGCAAACCGGAGGTCGGCGTTCGCAAGTAAAATTTATTTAGTTGATTTGTGTTATTCTACAACTTAATCATTTAAAATGAAATACCTAAGGTATTTTCGAGGGTAGAAGATATCTATTGTCAGTATTGCCCTGCTGAAACGTTGATTGAAATTACTTTAGTCGTGTATGGTGACCAGATCTGAATAGCCAGGCCAAATAAAAAAGGTTGCAAGAAAAGAAAATTCAAAACTTCAGTCCAGATTATTTTCAACACTATATTTTCGAAGTCTTTTTCTTACCTAATGAACAAACAATATTATGGAATCTTGTCTTATGTTGAATGCTATGAATTGCGACCTAGAAAATTTCGACAGATATGGCCCTACAAATTTCACGACACCAAAACTTACAATTTTATCGGAGCTTTGCTTCAGAGCAAAGATGTTGTTTCTTGCTTACTGTTTGATGCACTCCAAATTCCGCAGGCGGCCAAAGGTGCCAATAGAACGAACTTTATTTTAAATCCAAAGATATTGTTTATATTAAAAATAAGTACCTATCTCTATAACAGCTTAGATACTGACCTTAACGTTAGGTGTACATTTTTAGCTCTGAAATTGATCTCAAAGCTAAACCATTCGAATTTTTTTATGTTCGCTTCAGTAGGTACCTACACAGATTTTCTGCTTAATTCTAATACGTTATTTTAGGAGAAATAAAACAAATTGTAATTTTCGGCCAGCCCCTTCGCGGGAACTGATTTGTCTTCTGCAGAAAAACGTAATTCGGATCGCGCGTTGAATATGAAGACTAATTATTTAAAAAATAATATTGCGCAGACGGCCGTTGGTATAAAATGGCGGGACCGCCCGCGCCTGCTTTCACTCATTCACTCCGAGCCACGAGCGCTGCTATTACGTCTTATTATTATTTATTTCGGATGACATAACAACGTCTTAACCTAAAAACAGTGATGCAACTATAAAAGATTTAAGGATAGGCCGCGAAGACAACGTAATTATTGAAAAATATATGTAATTTGTCTATGGAACAAAAGTGAGCCGCGGCCATTTTTTTTATTCAAATTCGAATCGAACCCCGTTGCGCGCGAAGCTTTTATTTTTTATATCTACGGACTCGATTTTTATTGTCTTTTTTAATTTGATTTATCAGTGATTTAACTGTGATTCTTTCATATTAATTGTAATTTAAAATGTATAAATCAGTATCGACGTTAGTGCTGTTCGGTTTTCTGGTTTCGGTGTCTCTAGGAGTCGAGCCGCAAAATGGACTTTTGGAACAAACACGTAAGTTTTTTCTTTTAAATTTTCTTTTTGTTATATTATCTAGTGACCTATTTTATTTAAAATTAAGTGTCATAGATGGGTAACGGTGATAACATATTTAGTGTTAGACGGTGCTACCTACATATTATTATTTTAATTTGTCTACATGCATTCTTTTTTACCTCTGACGAATCGTGGCTTTTTTAAATTGCGATATTGTTCTACTTAAACCTTATCATTTCTACGCTAGAAGAAATAATATATACTGCAGCTATAAAGGTGGAAACACATTATTAAAACCCGACGCGACCCGATGAAACGCGATGCGTGTTGAGTCGAATCAAATGTATTGTTTTCTTATGACCAGAATCACACTATGAACATCCGACGCGACGCCATGTTGGATGTTCATAGTGTGATTCTGGTCATAAGAAAACAATACATTTGATTCGACTCAACACGCATCGCGTTTCATCGGGTCGCGTCGGGTTTTAATAATGTGTTTCCACCTTAAGGCGCTTTGGCCATCTTTCAGAGTTTTTGAGTTGTTAATAATATGACATCTTATCTCATTACTTATAGTAATTGTTAATTCAAATATCTCATAACTCATGATTGAATTTACGTTGTTAGCCAAAACGAGTTGCATTGACCTAAAAAAATCGGTTCCATGATAACTCAACACAGTGACAATTCAACACACTTTTAAAAAGTGATATAACGTCATTAGAAACGATGAAAAAAAATAAAATTTATACCTAACCTAACCTAACCTACTTAACCCAGTTAATAAAGCTTTTGTTTCATCACTTTCCATGACTTTATATAACTTTTCAAAGATGTGATGAATTATCATTTTGATGATTTATTCGGTCACCAAAAAATCATAACAGAAATTTTATAAGGACTGCATAAATTACCATTCAGAAGTTTTTAGTGAGACATGTAAACAAATGTTCTGATTTATTAAGTTATAGAATATTTTATCTTCCATACTGAAGGGATAAACAGTTAGAAGTGCATTATGAGCGCATCCGTGTGCCCAAATTAGGCTTAATTTTCCCATACTTCTGTTTAAATTGAACACACATTTTCAAACAACTGTATTCCTTTTTTTCAACATTTAACCAATTTCGTTGGCCGGGGAGTCAAAATGCGATGTTTTATAATTGAAGAAGTCTTACCAGAACAACAATTATATTATTATATATCAATATTATTCTCAATTGATTCCCTTTTTTGCTGCTATCTTTTTGTATGTTTGGAAAGTTCTACCCGAATATATATTATACAAATAATTGTAACTTTGATTCACTTTTCTTCAAGTCACCTATTAATACCTAATTAATTTATTGGAATAACTTTTGAGGGTTAATGTTATGCACACCAATGTAACATTTAATAATTGAATAAGACAATAATATAAAACAGAAAAAGAAAAAGGTAACGAACGATAATAGAGATCGAACCCAGGAACTCTGTCTTCCCTGCACAAAACTTGTTTTAATTGGTAAGGTCTTAATAAATTTGCGTCAACCGTGTAGATCACACTTCTTGGGAGTATTTGTCCAGTATTGGTTGCTGCAATCAGATCTCCAGATCAACATAATATTTTTACTTCCTATTGAGATGCAATACACTACATTGCGTAACATTTGTAATTGGACCGCAAACAATAACACTCCTTATATATACGGCGATAAGGTTTAAATTCCCACTCACCACCAGTTGTAATTTACGCAAAAAAAAACATCGCCAGAAAGTGTGTTTTTTTCGCGAAGTTTAGGTATAAATATTTAAAATTTTTACGATCATTATCTAAATAATTTAATTTGTTACATTAGCGTCTCAAGCGATTGGTGTCATATATCATATTATTTAATTAAGGCGATGCCATACGTATAGCAAAATCATGTGTTTTTAGTTTGAAAATTTGGTCGCCTAGAAATGTTTCAGATGCTTTAATTAAAGACTGCGAGTAGAATATATCTTGGCCATCGAGTATTTTTTAGATAAGTCTTTTTATAAGCCCAGAAAAAAATAGTGTAAAGTCCTATGAAAACTGCTATAAAGTTCAAAATCTCCTACTTACGAAGCCGTTTTCGGTTATGATTTTATTGTATAATGTGGCAAATTAAGTTATTTATAAAATGATCGAAAAAAAAATATATTTATGCCTGAACGTCCACAAAATAAAATAAGAGGAACTTTTTGGCCATGTTTTTTTCTTGCATAAATCAAAACAGGCGGATGGTGTTAAGCGGGAATTTAAACCTAATCGCCATCTTTAAGTGTTGTTATTGATAGCGGCTCAATTTAAAATATTACACGACGTAGTGCATTAATACCATTCCTCAAAATATTAATATAGAAACATACCAGTATGAAACTGCTTAGTGCGATTCAAAACCAATGAATCTTCCTATATTTCACAGTTTATCCCATATTTTAGGTTCTATAAATATGGCATATTATGGCAAGCTAGGTTAGACAATGAAACCATAACATAAAATGGGTTCTTAGTACAAGACTTTAAGCAGTTTTTACAGACCTGATACTTAATTTTTTTTGGGCTTAGAAAACGACTTCAAAAATCAAAAAATGGCTTATTTCCAGGGCCAAGATGTGTTCTACTCGAAGTATTGAATTAATGTGTCTTAAATATTTCTGAGTGATCAAATTACTTCGTAGTTCTTCGCCTTAAGTCATTATTTTATGATTTCAAAGTAGGTACCGAAAATTTGGTTGTTACGTGATCATTTTCATGGTGGCTACCAATCATTGGAGATCTTTTCCATCAAATTATAATGCAATTCGAGGAAATCCAAATCTAGCCATTGCATAACGTCCATTTAGAAATATTTGCTGTTTATGTTACACAAGTGTTCATCTTCTTGCAACTTGCAACACAGTAATCGCCGCTGATGGTGTAGCTTCCTTGAGATGGGTTTAATAAAATAATGTTGTATTTTCGTTGGAAATATTGTTGTGTTTTTGTCGATTGTACAGTTTTAAAAGGGGGGCGCTGCGACCGTTTAAATGGTTAAATGTTAGTGTAAAAAATAATGTAAATTTGCCATTTATTCTCTTCTATCGTCAAAATTGTCAGATTTGGAAGTAAAACATAACCTCACATTTCATCATACTGTAATTTACTTCTGAAATCGTTGGTACATACTCGGTGTTGCTACTAGTAGGAGCTTTAAAGATTTCCATTCAGTAATTCCCGTAAAAAAAAGTTAAATTCAAATAGATGTATTATTTACAAAGAAATTATTATCAATACCTATACGTATTAATGGGAGAATCCATTTAAAAAATAGCTATTTAAATAAAACGTCAGATTATTATTAATAATATTTAATGGACTATTAAAATAGTCTTTTTTATTGTTATTATTATACAAACATATTACAATAGTTTAAAAAAAATATTTATTTCGAAACTAATTGCGAAAAAAAATTTTTTTTTAACGAAACTGCCCAACTCCATTTAGAAATTATTTATCGTGTTTGAATTGGGGAGTGGCGTCATTATGGTTTATAAGGTGTAACATTTAATTAATTGAGTTACATAATATGTTGTTGACTAATCTGTACAACAACAAAATAGAAATATTATAACTTCAGTGGATGATATAATGTTAATATCATTATTATTATTAATTCATATTTTTACTTACTTACGTTACGAGTGCATGCATCTTATACAGGGTGTATCGGCACGTACCCGACAAACTTTAACCAGCTATTCCTTAGCATATTTGGAGTAAAAAATCTTATGTGCACTTTTCTGTCCACTGTTTTATCCTTTGTCAAAGTTTGAAAACCCATCTAGCAATATTTTATTCGAATTCCGTTGAATAATGCACGTGTGTACCTATATTGGCGCACTTTTACAATCACAACGAAATGGCACGGCACCATTCGTCTCATTATTAACTATTATTATTTAGTGTGTGCGAAAGAGCGAAGATGCTTTACGACATACTTGCTTATAACAGCTGTTGAACCCGAAAAGCAATGCCAATGACAGTGATGTAGTGTGGAAATTTTTAATTTTTTTGTTTTTAATTGAAAAAAAATGCTACCGGACAGCAAAGTGCCCATAACATTTTTTACTCCAAATGTGCTAAGGAATAGCTGGTTAAAGTTTGTCGGGTTAGTGCCGATACACCCTGTATAATTGATTTATGATCACCTGTTTAGACAGAAATCATCCGTGCATTATGCAAATATAGGTAAATGGATGCAAGTTAGTTGCATAAGTGATTATTTAACGTTTTTACTGACAAGATCTAATTTGCCAGGTTCTCTCAATCTTCCAATATCCCTCCTCATGGGTATTTATAAATTTCATATTAAAAATGAGTTTTTTCAAAACTAAAATAGGTAGAAGCGAGGTTTGTTAGACCCTTTTGATTTTCAAAGACCAAATGTTTAATAAGTACTGTTAATTTTAGCCTAGTTCGAGTTTTTAAGATTCGTTATTTTTAAACGAATCATTGTTAATATGTAATCGGTTACCAAGAATTAACGTGATGTTCTGTTCGTAATGTTCGATATAGTGTCGAAAATAGAATCCAAGTTCCGAATAATGGAGTTTTATATTTTTCGAGTTCAATGCTGGACTATTTTCTAAACTTGACATAATTTTTTAACCATTGACATAATAGGGTTGGGACAAAATATAGCATTTCAATAGATTCAAGCCGTAAATAACTCGTTCAAATGAATTAATTGAATTGATTCATTGATTCATCTTCGGACTTCATGCCAGCAATATGTAGGTAGGTATTATATTAATGGTAAAACTAAAGGTGAATCATTGCATAAATGATTAAATGTGTATTATCCTTGTTTGTTGCTTTCAATGAGGCTGAACGAATGACAACAAATATTGTAACTTGTAAATTTGCTTCGGTATCTCCATTGCTTTGAATCATTACGATCTTTAGATTCGTTAAACATTAATATAATCGTTGTATTATGATAATGATTTACTGTCGTAAACAGGAAAACTGACACGAATCACAATTTTCTGCATAATTCTTTATGAGACTTATATACTTAAAAATATATTCAACCTTACATAAACGTAGTGATAATTTTATTTAATTCTCCTAAAGAATTATTAACAACAGTGTATTCGAAAACCTTACCAATGAATTAATTGAAAGATATACGTTGTTTATACAGCCAAAGAGGAATATTTATCTGCTGTAACTTAAAATTTCCCATCGAATTTCGAAATATTTCCAGAGTATTTTAATTTTTTTTGAAGATGTCGTAAAAATACAATTATATATAGTAGATGAAATTACCTTCCAGATTGTGGATTTAAGTTTAAAAAACCACATACATTTTTACTTTAAAAGTCGAAAATTTGTAGAAAATACGAAATTTAGAAAACACATTCATTTTATTTGGGAAATCTGTAAGAAAATTGTCACACACTTTTTAGAGTTAAAAAAATATTACGAAAATTGCCAGTTGAGTATAACAAAAAAATACATTTTTGATTCACGTTTGCGCAATATAAACGTTGATTTCCAATTGACCAATGTTATTTAAAAAACATCACTTTAATAGAATTCTTAATAAATTCAGGCGCTAAAATCCCACTTTTTCAAGACCCCAATTTCATGTGTCAGTTTACGGAAATGCAACGTTGCCAGCTCTCTCGGATGCCAGATAAAGACATTTTTTTATTAGTACCAAATTGAATCTGAACTTTTGTAGTCTTTATACAATTTGTGACTGAAACACCGTCTAACCGTTGGGAAGTGTTTTTTTGTTAGTGAGGCTGATTATATATTGACAGTATGAACAAATGTGATGCAAGTTATTTGTAATATACTTGTCTAGATTTTTTACAATGTTCACTTAATATCTCGGAACTCACTTACAAAATGGGTAATTGGTTGCAAATTTTATTTTATATATCTGAAATATATTTAGTTAAGCAGATGAATCCACATTGTTAATGGAATTATGCAAGTATGTGTAGGTGAGAGAAAGACAATGATTTTTGCATCAGACTATTAATTTGTTTATTCGAATGTGATGTGTGCACGAGAGACGGGTGGCAAAGCGATGATTGCGCATACAAACGGCGGATTTACGGTTAAGTGAGTTGATAAAGTATCTGAAAATAAAAAATAAATAATTGATTTTATATGTTTTTTTTTAAATTGATAAACAATTAACATAAATTTCTATTTTACAATCAAATATTAGGATGGGTTGTTTGACAGCATTTGAACAATTCATCAAATTTCAATGTTAATTTTCAGCTTCTGTGAATATTCTGTTCAAGTTCTGTTATTTGATCGTTTAGGCCAGTTGATTCACAGAACTGAAATCATAAAAGAACTTGTAAATTAACTTTGTGGAATGTTCTTCATATTCTAAATAATATTTGTCTTAACTCTAACATTGACATTTTTTCGGATTCACTGCCCAAATTCAAACGTGGCATCATGTCAATAATTTAAACTATTCAATGCGCTTACATACAGACACACACACACACCCACCCTCACACCCTCTCACACATACATTCACACACCTATAAACTACACAAGTCACCTGGTATTAAGGAATAAACATACCACTTAGCAGACATTACAAGGAAACATATCATAGGTACACAACATGAAGTATCTTATTCCTGTTTATTGTTTTATCTCTGTAAATCATGTACTGTTTGTTTCTATAATATAAAATAAAAATTAAAAAAAATTAAATTAAATAAAAATATTCGCATTCTGTAGTTTAATTTGACGGACAGCTAACTGTAACCATTAAAAAATAATTCGTTTGAATAAATGTAACAAAAAATTATTCTTTAACATAATATAGAGCTTTTTAGTGCATAAATTATATAGCCCAATCATGGCATTTTAATTTGGTCGGAAATGGAGTCGGTTCCTATTTATACTGTAACATTGGCCTTTCGATATAAAAACTATAATAATATTAACCTTGACATCATACACAAGTAGTTCACATTGAAATCAACGAGAAAACTTTGTCGGAAAATAAATATTGTTATTTGGGCAACGTAGTAGGTATTGATAAATAGTTCTGCAGCTGAGAATTCCATTCTTACGTCATGAGAAAGAAGCAGAGTTTGCAATGAAGCTATCAGCGGTATGAATGTATTGTTTTTGGTATGCAAAGTGCATTCTAACCCTGGCCCATCAAATGCAGAAAAGTGCAATGGCCACTGCGCTTGCGATTAATATTCCGTACACTTAGCGCACGAGCAGTTTTCAAATCAGTGATTGCCATCGCTCCATTTTCGTATTCCATACTTAGATTTATATGGGTAGTTATTAGTTAGTTACCAAGAGACGAAATGGTTTTGATTGACCATAAAAAAGTAGAAAAAAATTTAAGAATTTGTTTTTCACTAGCTGACACCCGGCGTTACTGGGGGTTATCCTTAAGAGATAGACATATACCATCACGCACTTTTCTGTAGGCCTTTTTAAGATATACAATTACCTAGTACATTATTTAGATGTATCTTATAAGGTTTAGCTAGCGTTAGCGTTCCGTTAGCGAAATTATTTTTTTACGACTTTATTATAAAACATCGTCTTTTCTATACTTTCTAGAAATACAATATGCATGTATTATAAACATAAACTTTCCGAAAGAAATATTATAAGTGAAAATCCTATCAAAATTCGTTGCTTAGTTTAGATTTTTTAGAAGAACGAACGCACAAATAGACACACGCGGATAAGTTATTTTATACTATTTAGAGATTGAAAAAAAAAACAATAATATGTTTTAATTCTGCGAAAGAGAGCGGTTGATGTAATTCTCTGCCATAGAAAAATAAGATTAAAATAAAATAAAGATTAATATAATAGAAATATCAATACAAAAAAAAAGAAATAACATATTTTTAAAAGTCTTTAAATATGATTATGTAAAATTGTAGTACAAAAAAGGGAAATTTTATATGTACCTACGTATAAATTAACGGCGGCTTGAGGAAACTCTCCATCAACTCCGCTGTGCCACTGGATTACATCCTGGACGAGAGTGTTCCCAGATTTCCGGAAGCGCTGACTCGTTACTCCCACTCTGTGACACGTCAAAGCAGCCGATAAACCCTTCCTTCTGCGAACATCTGCGAAGCGCTGCAACGCCAGGGGAGGCCGAACAAATCCCTGTTTTGTTGTTATCAAATAATTTTACTCTCTTTCACTGAGTTATATGTTCATCCGATAACAACCTGTAAAATCATTTGCCTAAAAACATTCAATTCGTTGACCTGGCCGTGTGTTCAACTGTTCATATTGAGCATTTATATCAAGAGTAAGGAATATGGTCCTATGATTTTTAGCGTCAAGCTAAAACGAAGTATATTAAATGAAAAAACACGCTTTGTAATACACCACTTTTTATTTGAATTAATAATGACAGCCAACCGGGTTTCGCTTATCTCAAACTTCGTCAGGGCTTAGGGCTTATTATATTAACTAATAAGCCCTGACGAAGCTTGAGATAAGCGAAACCCGGTTGGCTGTCATTATTAATTCAAATAAAAAGTGGTGTGTTTTTTCATTAAATATGTAATTTCACACCCCAAAGTGTTTGTTTGCTTCCTTCGAAAATACTAAAACGAAGTGTTAGCTGAACGAACAAATAAAATCTACAAGTCGTTTTGTAAACAGGATATTTCGGTTGATGATGCATAAAAATAAATATGCCTCATTTATAGACGTCATTTTTTTCGTAAATATTATTGGAAAAGAGGGAAAAAAATATCACCAACAAACATGAAGATGGTTAAGAATTAGAAATGACACCATTTACTCGTACGCTTCTGTTAACTGGAGACCTTGGACTAACTAATGATTAAGACTTCTCCATATCAATCATACACCACTTTTTATTTGAATTAATAATGACAGCCAACCGGGTTTCGCTTATCTCAAACTTCGTCAGGGCTTAGGGCTTATTATATTAACTAATAAGCCCTGACGAAGCTTGAGATAAGCGAAACCCGGTTGGCTGTCATTATTAATTCAAATAAAAAGTGGTGTGTTTTTTCATTAAATATGTAATTTCACGCCCCAAAGTGTTTGTTTGCTTCCTTCGAAAATACTAAAACGAAGTGTTAGCTGAACGAACAAATAAAATCTACAAGTCGTTTTGTAAACAGGATATTTCGGTTGACGATGCATAAAAATAAATATGCCTCATTTATAGACGTCATTTTTTTCGTAAATATTATTGGAAAAGAGGGAAAAAAATATCACCAACAAACATGAAGATGGTTAAGAATTAGAAATGACACCATTTACTCGTACGCTTCTGTTAACTGGAGACCTTGGACTAACTAATGATTAAGACTTCTCCATATCAATCATATTTGACGAGTTACCCAGCGTTCATTATCCGCCTATTAGCTCCAAGTATCGTCAAATCGATTTGTTGTCCACGAACGACTATTTGAATTATTCATGAAGCGGTCTTTGTCGTTGATATGGTCCGATTTATCGCATACCTATAATATTAAAGAAAATCTTCCGAGTATTTCGACTTTGGGGAATTTTATTTGCTTCTTAGTTGACGGATTGAATTTTAATCAGATAACAAACAAACGAATTTTACAAAACCTTCGATGAGAACATCGGCGTAAATATTGAAATTTCAAGATTGTATGAAACCAGTGATACACTTTTTAAATGTAGAACCAATAATTCATACAATTATCAATTATTGTTATTTAACCGCAAAGAGTTTAATAGTTTAAAATTGCTTCAGAGATTTTTGGCGTGTGTGATAATATATATTACATACACGTATTACGTAATTTTAAGACAATGATCTAAAAATATACCCCACCTGGTGATTAACATGACCCCCTTTAGATTGTCAGCATTGAAACGATAAAGATTTGTATCAACAATATCGGTGATTAGTCGTCTTCTGCTATCACGCCCGCAATCGACAAATGACTTTGACAGTTGATATCGACTAAAATCTGTGATTAGTCGTCTTCTAATCTGCTATCACGCCCGCAATCGACAAATGACTTTCACAGTTGATATCGACTAAAATCTGTTAAGTATGCCAAGGTTTCAATTTGCGAGGCGGATTAGGGTACCGCTGCCCCGTGAAGACCCTTTAACATCTCCAACGGGCCCCTCGACAGGACAGGGATATATTCATATGCCCGTAACTCCTGGACAAACTGGTCATACCTTATACTTCCTAAAACTTCCTTTCCTTAAAAAAGTCACTCCACACAGCATCCCAAAAGATCACATAGGACTGTATCAGCAGTAGGCTCTTAAAATTTTCACTAACGTGACCGTATCTTTTGTATATAAATTGGGCAGTTATAAATAAATTATAAGAAAGACAAACAAAATTATATTTATTTTGTGAACAAACTCCACAACATCCTTCTCCCTGATATAAAGCGAATAGAAAATTTGTATGGTTACAAATCAAGTATAAAAATCTTGCTGAAAGAGATTAATGAAAAACTCAAACGACTTAGAAAACTAATAAAACAGAAATTAATAACTTTAGTTCGCTTCAGCCCAGGTCACCCTAGTGAGGAGGACTGAAATACAATTTACTATACATATATTTAATATCATATTTTAAATGTACAATGTTTAAATAGTCGCTGTAATAAAAAAATAAATAATTGTGTGATTGAACCAGTTTTCAGTGGCTACATCCATCAATGACAAAACTAGGACAAATAAATGAATTGTTGATCATCCAACGACTTCAATATTATCCAATTTTGTGAAGGTGAATTCAAATGCCAAACATATTACACTGATCGGTCTAGTATTATAATGGTAACAGATTTTTGGATATTGAATAGGATTACATAATTTTATTGCACTTACATTGAACAGATAATGCTTACGGCATTATCACGTTTTTTGCTCATCCGAACAGGCTAGCGCAATTGGATCAAGCCGCACCTCACAGCACTTTTCTGAGACACCGTATTCTTCAAACCTGCTCACTAGGGAATGCAATCCCGCAAGAAAATGTCAATCCAGGTATTTGCGGGACTGAACAATCTTAGTCCCGCTGGATCCAGGTATTTGCGGGATCCAGCAGAGTGGACTTAGATATCTAATCAATCGTATAGTAAAGACCTAATACCTCGATCTACCAACCTTGCTTTTAGAGTTTTAAATATATACCTTTAATAAAACAAGTTCTTTGGGAAATTTTAAATGATTTATTAATAGGTATACCTTTAGTTAGACATAGGTAAAGTTTAAGTCATAAATTGGCAATGAATAAGATAAGACATACATTTACATAACATACCCGCCTCGGAACAGACTTTGTCTAGTGAGGTGGGTAAAAGAAATCTATGTACACAAATGAAAATAAAATAAACGCCCGGATTGCCGGCACTGAAACTGAAACTGAACTGAAACTTAAATTTAAATAATAACGTTCACACGATAAACAATATTCTTGTACAATGAGCTTCATAAGTTTAATTAAACATTATTTAGGAAATAGCTTCGTAAAAAAGTTAAAGTATTAATTGTGTCATCTGATAAACGGCTTCTGATATTGGACACAAGGTAGCCAGCGGCTGAAAAAGCTCCTTCAGCTTCCACGCTGGTTGGCTCAATAGTCATTAGCGCATTGTAAGTGAATTGAAGGTATGTGCCTTTTAATCCACCGGACTCGAAGTAATTCAGAGTAAGTAAGGGTAAATCTGTAGTTGCTCTCTTTCAGCTTTAAAAGATCATTAATAACCATAATTTTTAGTGTCTTGCCGTAATTCATAACCATTAATTTGATTGAATTAGTCGATGTTGGTAAGTTAAAACCCCCGACTTTAAAAAGATCTCGCAAATCCGACGAGGTACAGAAAACTCGGAATGGTAAACCATCTTCAGACACCATTCGTGATACCCTCTTTTCGACGGTATTGTTTTCGCTTGAAAAATGGTCAGTGATTTTATTTGTTGATGGTTGAGGTTCACAATGAGCCGATGTGGAAGAACTGGACGTCGATGCAGTTGTAGAAGCTTCTCTGTAATCCCGCCAGTCCAGCGGGATCCCGCAAAATTTTCGACCGAGATTAGTCCCGCAAAATGTCTGCGGGATCTCGGTATTTCGGGATCCCGGTATACCGGGATTGCATTCCCTACTGCTCACTAACTACATAGTTCGCGCCCCAATATTCTTCCACTTGGATTTACGTTTAGAAAAATGTTTACTTGATTCTCTGTGCGGAAATTCAACCGTTTTTTCTGTGTTCAAAGATAAGTACAATATTCGTCTCCAAAACTCACAAAACTCCTTCATCCTGCAGGATTTCTTTTAAAGAATCATCTGTAGTAGAAAGCCATCTTTCTAACCTTGCTACAAGTCTTGCCTCATCAAAAAATTAAATAGTTGTTGTTTTATGCTTTCCTATCGCCCTATTCAAATTCGCCATGCAAAAATATTACCTTTAAATGACTTAAGCCACACGTGTTTCTAGAACCAACGAACCAGCCTAACGAATACCTATACTTTCAAGAAAGAAATTTATTTATACAAAACATGAACGACCTGATAACTCAGTATTCATTTGTATGAAATATATTAACATTTCATTTTCATAATTATACATCTATATTTTTATCTAAAGATTTTCCCAGTGTACAAGACGTATCAGGGAGGGAGTATTATTTATTTAGTTATGAAGATTATTTTTTTCGGTTGTTTATTTTTATAGTTTAAATTAATTGTTAAAAAAATTGTCTTGTTTTTTATTAAGTTTCGTTTTTATATGTAAACAAACAGATTTTTCAGTTTTTTTTATGGTGTTTTGAATTCTTTAAAGCTATTATTGAGGAATCATTTTTTTAATAAATTACCATATTTTATGGTAATTTATTAAAAAAACTTTTTCGTAGGTTTTGTTGACCCAACGTGTTTTCGGTAACATGTATTTTTGCCTGATTTTTTTGTTGTTTCTGAATGGTTCGACTTCATTTAAAATATATTCTGTATGTTCACGTAAAGTTGAGTATTTAATTTTCTGACCTTCAGCTCTTTAAATATGAGTTCTGATGGACATTTATTTTTCCTTGAAAAGAAAGACAAACATTCCCTGGTTATATAGAGAAAAGAGAAGAAAAGAGAGTTATATAGGTGGGACCCAAACGCGATGCCAACTTAGCCACTGGAAGGAAAAAACTTATTTCTTTAAAATTATTTTAGGATTTTGTAGGAGATTTATTAGTATTACCCATCATATTATACCATATTGAATTATGAAGTGTCAGAAAACGAAGTAGGTCATTCAGAGTTGTTTTTTTTAATTTAGAATATGTCCCAAACAGCTATATGTCAAATTTCATACTCTGTTTTTGAGAATGGTTATACGGGGTTACCATTTTAGGCATTGGTGCAAAATGCCAAATTATTTAATTGAAGTTTTGATTTCAAAATTAGTACCTAGATAGTAAGTAACGGCGGTGTTGTTGATTACTTGGTACAGAATTAATCCTAATTTTTATTACATGCGGTGTTTTGAAAAAGGTACGTAATGTATTTTTTAGAATTTAATGTTAGTAGTTTATTTTAAAACCATGGTTTGAATACATTAATGTCTGTGGTACACCGAGAAAACTTACTGGTATAAAATCTATATTGCTTCGTCAGATTGTTATTCAAATATCTCTCAAGAATTTCTTTTAACTATCCCGCAGCCAAGTGGGGGAGTAGGTAGTATTTTACCCAAAATTACTATCCTCCTTTTATTAGCTTAGCTATTTGATATATCATTTTAGTATTTTACGTATTTCTGCGCAAATACATAAGTTACCATTAATAATTGACTGAATAATTAGAATTTCAATATTTTAAAAGCTCATAAGACAGAAAAATGCTTGGGGTCGTCGGAAGGCCCACTTGGTTACAGACGTTTTGTTTGGCATATTGGCCTGTCAAGAGTTAAAAACAGTTAAAAAGGCCAATAACGAATGAATTGACAAATTTCATAACAAACTATCAGTAAAATGAATATGTTATGTGGTAGTCGGAACACGTGTTAATAAAAATTTAATATTTTCGCATCTCTTCCATTATATTTATTCGGACTAGGCCACCTGCGTGAACACATGTTCAGATATATTCTGAAATGCTAATACTTTATATTATGAAATGATCATGCAGTCACATTTTTAACAGTATTTTGATTATCTCGGTCTAGACTTTTTTGGTGACGTTTTGACTCTATTTATTTTCTTCCATAAATCTGTGTCCGTGATATTATACATGAAGATAAAAACAAAACATCCAAACTTCTACTACTTTAACTTGCTGCAACTAATTATATAATAACAAACAAATCAAATAGGTAATACTATTATCAATTCCCGCCAATATCCACAAACATGCATTTCCGAAAAAAACTGAACATCGGACAGGAAATCATACAAAAGAGATCAGTTCCGTTGCCTGCCCAATTTGATTTACACACCTGCCACATTTACCTGGACTTGTTTACGTCAGTTGCGAGTATCAGAACGAATCATTACACTACATTATATAAAATTTATTCTGTTTTTACCAGTTTTAACATCAGTTTAAGCTTATTACCGCATAATCAAGCAGCTTCCGAAATTTTCGCATTTCAGTGTTGGTGTTGAAAACTAATTTAAATGCAAATTAACATGCAAAATTATTGCTTTTATTTGTATCTGAATGAATAACAGTATCTTTTACATTATGTACTACGAACGAATATAATATACATATAACATGTAACGTGTTTATTTCTATAATAAGTTATTATGGTAACTCGGGTTAGCGACAAGTGGAATCCATCAGATCAGAAGATCCTTGGTTAAAAATCTAAATTAAAGAACCGTTAGACCCTTAGACCGGTCAGTGGCTAAGTTGGCATCGCGTTTGGTTCCCACCCATCCGCAGTGTGTTCAATTCTAGTCCTCCACCACAACACAAGCAAGATTTTCCGCTTACTGTGGTGGTAGTAGGATATTTTCAAATATTGTCAGTTTATTCGTAATCCAAGAATGTTTGTCTTTCTTTAAAAAAAAACCTACCAATTTTATTGTTACGTTTTCTCTATTCTTCTGTATTTTCGTTTGAAGCTAGACACTAAAAGAATAATTAGCTTGGTAAACAAGCTCTATCTCCTTTATGAAAAAAATATTTTAGGGGTAATCTTTTTATTTATGTATTAATTCTGTTAGTTGTTAGTTTCTTGCGGGAGGTGGCTGCTTCTTTAAATATTTCTTGCTAGTGTTTTGGTAACAGGTTGTTTATTATTTTATGTATATATATGTCATCGATTTCAAGTTCGGCATCTGTTCCACTGTTAGCCAATTTAGTTCATTTGACATTTAAGTTATTTTGGTAAATCCATTTCGCCTAAGTAAGGTAGAAACACACCGGGTCGATGTACGCCACGTAAGCAATCTGGACTAATTACAATCCATGCATACGTACACTTATCACACGAAACGCAAACCCACGCTTACATCGCAACGCCGATTTGGGCTGTCCGGAATTTGCAACATATTTTGTTATGTCATTACATATTAATACATACTCGAGTAAGGTAATATAAAAGTTCTTCATCGAATCGTAAATAATTGTGAAATTACGCTAGACATAAAACGAGAAAAAAGACGTTTTTGCATCTACCGGCATCTTGTTTTTCTCATATTTACCTTGAGTGCAATGTAGAGCCTGCTTTCAACGTTCTTTAAAAAAATAACAGAGTATTTAAGTTTTTTTCATTGCATAGTTCATTTTATAAGTTGAACAACCTTTTGATCAAATCGCCAAAGCATTATTCAAGGTAAGGTCAAATTTCTTAATCTAAATAGCATTATCAGCGCTTTTCATTCCCAGGTCACTGTTAAAGTCGAAGAGAAGTTATTCTTGTTTAAAGGTAAGTAAGTAAGAATAAATAAAGAAATCGACACGAAATAAAATACTTTTTTTGTGTTAGATAAGATTCCCAAGTGCTCCCAACCGTCTGGAGATTATGGCATCCCCAATTGGGGTATGTTGTGAGGCTGAAGGTAGCAAGAAGAAGTAGATGGAATAGAGGAAGGTGGGAAATTGCCTGGCTATTCATAGCTGGTCACCAATAACGACTAAAGCCATTTCAAGCAACGTTTCAGTCAAGACGTACCTGACTTACTTCCAGTTATTCATGTCATTTAGAGTAAAAGTGTAAATGAAGTTTTGCTCTGCACGTTTTTGGTGGTTTTTGTTTTTTTTTGTAAACAATTTTTTCACATATCACTACTAGTCACTCAGTCAAGTAACCGCCTGACCCCCAGAGCGACCTTAACTGTCCAATAACTATTATTTTTATTATGTTTTAAGTTGGAAAAAAACAGCCAAAAATGTCACCAGAGACCAACATTTTATTTTCCAAATAATGTCAGGAATCATTGGTTTAAGTAAGTCAGGTATGTATATTTAATGAATTATTTGTGAAGCAACACAAAATAATTATACTAAAATTTATTTATATATATATATATATAAATACAAACAATACAAAACAAAATTAACCTTTGTCTAATATGATTTAAGATTTTCACGGCCAAAAGTATTTTTGTTATTTATTTTTGGGGTATTATGCCGTGTTGCGCTAACTCCTTCTTTAGCCTTCTTTAGCCTAGAGTTAGCGCAACACGGCATAATACCCCAAAAACAAATAACAAAAATTAACCTTTGTCTGTCCAACTGGGAAGGATTCCCGTTTCAGGAGAGCCAAATTGTGTATTTAGTACATAATATGCTTACAATGGAATGGCGATGTTGTCAAAAGAAATTTTGAGAACATTGTTGATTGCATTCGAAGTGACAGGATGGTTTCTTTATCCTTGAAAGAATCGCAAAGATGTAATTTATTACCAGGGTCAATTTGGATAACATTAGTAATTGCATTCAGAACAGATGAATGGTTTCTTTCGGGGCATCACAAGTCTGAGATTCTTTCCAGGGCATTTTGGAGAACATTTACAATTGTATAGTTAGAATTTCCACATTTATAAATCAGTAAGAGACCTATGAATCCTATAGTACTTATATAATTACTTGCGTACTTGGGATTCCAACCCGCGCCCTCTAGATTCGTAGTCGAGAGTCTTACTTCTTGACTACGGAGGCCATCAAATCTACATCTAGCTCGATTTCACAAAATTTTTCCTTTCGATAAAGATCTTCAAAATTGGTTAGGATGGTACTATTTGGCTATCTGGCCAGGTATTTGAGGACGCGCCTGTATGACAACCTTTCAAAAACTATGTACCTATAGATTCTCGAAGTGTATAGAAGTTCGATTTCACAGGTCACTTCACAAATGATTCGCTGTTATCTGTTATTGTAAATTTATTAATAAACTGTGATTTGCAGTTTTGTTATTTTTTTCAATGTCAATGTTAAACTTCCATTGTTAGGCTACCGTGTATTGAAACTCTGTTTGTTAGCACGTATTTTTGTTAATGTGTCATTGTTGTCTATTATTTGTCAATCATTCTGTGTCTATGACCCAAAAATGTTTACATGCTCGGTAGTTAATTATAATAATCAGGTAGTTGGGTAGGTACTGTAGATTAAAATATGTAAGTGTGTTAAGGTTACTGATGGGCTTCAAGTTCCTATTTATTGTAATAAAAGTAATTTATTTACCATTGCAGTACCTTAATTATGGCCATTAAATTTACTATTACAGTCACTATACAAACCATGAAATTTCAAGGGAACTTTAGATTCTGACGATCTGAAAATGAATTATATAGTTTGAAAATACGTCGTGTAATTACTTATTTAGGTAGGTACCTACCGTTGTAGTAAGAAACCATGGAACGGCAATAGAACCGATATTCTATACTACAGGGTTTTCTAACAAGAGGTGTTATTTTGAATAGCCCCCTATTTCAGTAGATGTTACTTTTGAAGCTGTCATTTTTTAACATTTGACAAGTAGAAACTACGTCATTAATAAAAATGGAACGATACACGCTTCAACAACGCATTGAAATTATTAAAATTCACTTGAGTGAATCAAATGCAAATCATCTTCAGTGATGAGGCCCATTTCCACCTTGGTGGCTTCGTCAACAAGCAAAATTATCGCATCTGGGGGTCGGAAAACCCAAGAGTTATTGTTGAAAAGCATCTCTATCTTCAAAGTGTGACTGTTTGGTGCGGTTTATGGTCCGGCAGAGTCATTGGACCTTACTTTTTCGAAAATGAGGCTGGAGTAACAGTTACGGTGAATGGATCGCTATCGAGAGATGATCAATGATTTTTTATGGCCGGAATTGAATGGTATTGAACTGGACAACGTTTACTTTCAACTAGACGGCGCTACGTGCCACACAAGCAACGAAACCATTGATGTTTTACGATTGAATATCAAAATAACACCTCTTATTGGAAAACCCTGTAGAAAATGAAGCATATTTTTAATGATCTGACCCTCAACTACCTGTACGGCGTGAAACGGACATTGAAATGTTGACTATTTCTCGCAAATATTGCCCTCATGCGTAAAGTGGCTTGTAAAAGTATATTATTTGATCAAATTAAATAAACAATAACATTAGTAAAAAATCTGACTCGTGTGTATAAATAAATTAAAGGTAAAGTAAATGAAGCCGCAAGTTTTGACAATTTTTTATAGGACATGTGCTGATTATATTACGAAAACTAAAATTAAAATTCGTATACTTACCTAGATTATTTTTAGTTTTTACTTTACTTTTTTTTCAATTTATGTCCATTTGTCTTTTTTATTTATATATTTTTTTAAACATCTAAATAAACGTAAAAAAAATATATTGATACCCAATATAAATTTTCTTGCGTGTTACTCCCACGAAAACGCGGGTACTCTGTTTCACCGCGCGTTCAAATACTTTCCTAAGAAGTTTGTTTGTTTTAGCAAAACCTACCAACTAACTAACAATTATCACCACACAACTCTGTCTTGTACACGCTTCTTGCTTCATTTACATTCATAAGCCGTAAAATTTTTCTTTTACTCTATACGACTCGACCTTTTTTGGATATTAACCCCACACAGGAGGTCCCAAGGAAAATTACTTCCTTCATGGTCTATGTCATCTTTGGGGATGCTGTGTAGAGGGTCTTTTTAAGGAAATGAAGGAGGAGAAGTTCTGTGTAAGAAAATGGTATGAGGGGTGGATATGAATCTAGGGATCAATGTGTCCGCCGCAGCGCAATGCAATGGGTCGAGAGACCAGTTAGAGAGGTCAAAGGGTCTCCCGATCTGGCACGCCCCGCAGCTGGGGGGTAGGCGCATCCTGAACACGGGCGTCCCCGACTTCAATCAGACAATCCTTTCCCCGAACACCCGCTCTACATGCCTAAACCACCTAATCGTCATTTTTTAATCTTGTGAACTATGCCTACATCAGCCTTGCATTAGTTCTGGACCTCCACATTTGTAATACGTTCGTAGAATGTTTTTTCACACGTGCGCCTCAGGGATCTTTACATTTTGGCTGAGTGCAATATACTTACATCAATCCTATGGCACTGTTTTATGCCTCACTGCTATACCTACTACAAATTTGGTATTGGCACTCCACGGTGGACTGCCAGCCTCGCTGATTATGACATATTTCTAATTTCTAACCAACCTAGCCCAATCCAACCTAACCCAACTTAACCTAACCCAACCCAACCTAACCCAACTTAACCTAACCCAACCCAACCCAACCTAACCTAACCTCACCCAAACCAACCTAACTCAACCTAACCCAACCTAAGCTAACCCAAATTAACCTAACCCAACCCAACCTAACTCAGCACAACCTGACCCAACCCAACCTAACTCAGCCCAACCTAACCCAACACAACCTAACCCAACTAGTAGTTTTGTGGACAGTAGACAGGTTGGTATAGTTTTTTTAAAATCGAATAAGAAAGTTTAAAAAAACACCACGAATTTTAACATCATTTGAAAAAAGAATATTCACTGAGCTATTAAAACGGTCACCATTTTGAAATGGAAACGGATCTTACAAACAAATTTACATAAAGATTAAATGCAAAACGGTCGAGTTAAACGACTGAAACGTTAAAATGCTTTCAAAATAAATTGCGCGAATTCTACGAATTGGTCAGTAAAAATATTGGTAGTAAAAAAAATTCCTGTCGGTAAAGTAGATTACTTATATCTCCACGAAATCGAGAAATGTGGGAAGTAGGGCATGCGAGATTGCGGCAATAATGAATATTTTAGCGATATTGTTATTAGCAATGGCTCTTAATTAAATCATATTAACCTCTGCATAAAAATAAATAATATTGCATTTCACTCTCACTCTTTTGGTAAATGTTAACATTACTTGCTTGAGTCAGATGGGAAATTCGTGTCATCATTTCCTGTTTTCGTTTTTGTGGTATTGCTAACTATTTGTTAGGAAACTTGGGACAAACCATTGCACATTGCACGCAACTGACGGTACCAGACTTACTCACTAATTGCTGCAAGATTTAAAAATATATATTATGTAATAAAAGAAAAAAACATTATGCTAATTCTTTCTACGGTCTTCAAGTCAACAGATTAAAGAAGTGATATGCGGAAAAAAATAATAATAACTGATTTATTAAAATAGGCTTAGAAATGGTATTGCAGGCTGTTTTCTGTTTTACATAATAAATACGAACACGTGTTCATGGGCCCGCACTTGTCCTGTAATATACATGTTTTATGGACAAGTGTTCCGACATCGCGATAACACATTCGTCTTTTACTGAAAGTTTATTAGAAAAACCTATCAATTCATTATTTAAAGGCCAGCAATCCCGTTTTTAACCGGATTACGAATATTTTAAAGGGGTTCTTAATAGAGTAAATTTTATATTAGTTAGTAAGTATTACTTTACTCTAACGTCGCGAAAACCATCCATCTGAATAGTAGAGTGCAAACTTTCAGCTATACAAATCATAGAATCAATAATATACCGTGGGTGGGTATGGGTACCGTCGCCCTGGAACCATTTATTGGATAAGCAAAACCTTTGCCATAGGTCACCCCAAGTGACTTGTTTGTCTAGCTCTTGGCGGCCTACTGACCTTTTGATCTCTCCAGCCGGATTCTCTCGACCTATCGCCTTACACCGCAGCGGGAGGGATGGATTAATAAGTCCGTCACTCTTGCACACATTTTCCCCCAAATTCCTACCCACCCCTCATACCTTTTTCCTTCCCAGAAGTCTGTCCTCTGCTAAAAATAAAAATGAAAATTTTACTATGAACACATTTATAGAAAAGCGAGCCACACAACTGTACATACACAAAATGTTACACACGCAAACGTTATGGCCGGGAACGAAAGGTATTATAATAATTCTGTAATTTATTTTATTCAAGGACACTTATCGTTGACCTCTGCGAAGCATAAATAAATTGTCATTTTTGTATTCATTTAAAAATTCCAATTTTACGTAATTCACTGAATCGTGTCTATTGCGACGCTTTTTGCGGTTGCATTTAACCTTGAAAATATATAGTACCATAAAACGAAATTATATAACCTTTTATCTGACACGTAACTCGTTTTACCATGTACTGATTTTCGTTTCTCGAAACTCCTGTTGTTTTAATAGAAGCTGAATATAAATTAGGAATATTATATTTAATAATACATGTTCAAACAATCAAAGGATTCTTAATCTATGAAAAATTAAAAATAATCTCATGGGAAATATAATGTCTCACGAACATAATTTTTTTTATTTGCATTATCCAAGACAAGACAAGACAAACCATGACAATAGTCCCAATTATCTGGAGCCAGTGGGTTTAGGGCACCAAACATGGCTAAAGCCATTTAAATATATTATCAGCTTTCTGAGAAGATTGTTTTTAGCATTTTTTTGTTCTTACCCAAGTGCCTAGATAGTAAATTATTAATATCACCATACTTCTATTTCAAAATACGATACGGGAAAATACAAATAACAAGCCTTGAAATTAAGTAGTTTTCTAGGTAGCTCAAATGAGTTATTGAGCGAAGAAACGAGTGTTAAGAGAATATATGACAATCGAATATGAATGGTAGAATAAGTCATGATCAAGTGAACCAGATAATTGGGTCGGACCATGTCAAGTGTCGGAATAACAGAAGAGTATGTATGGGACGATGAACGAATGTGAACGAGGCAAGAAGTGTTTGCCAAGACCGAGTTGTTTGGCGGTCCGTCCTCTCTGCCCACCCCTGCGGAAAGGGCGAGATAGTTAGTTAGGTTAAATTCTGCTGTGTAATTATTATTATGCGTGACAGCTACTTCGCCTTCCGAAGGTATTTTCAAACTGGTGACCTTTGTCTGTCCAACTGGGAAGGATTCCCGTTTCAGGACAGCCAAATTGTGTATTTAGTACATAATATTCTTACAATGGAATGGAGATGCTGTCAAAACAAATTTTGAGAACATTGTTGATTGCATTCGAAGTGACAGGATGGTTTCTTTATCCTTGAAAGAATCGCAAAGATGTAATTTATTACAAGGGTCAATTTAGATAACATTAGTAATTGCATTCAGAACAGATGAATGGTTTCTTTCGGGACATCACAAGTCTGAGATTCTTTCCAGGGCATTTTGGAGAACATTTACAATTGTATAGTTAGAATTTACACATTTATAAATCAGTATAAGACATATGAATCCTATAGTACTATATTTTTAGAATTTCTTAGGTGATAGAAATTACACATTACTAGACCAGAATATATGCCGTATGACATGAATTTCCAATTTTAAAATTAGGAATCTTTATTTATTAAATGACTAGTAAATAAAATTAATTATTAAATATCGCACTAGAAGACTTACAATATCATTTCTTATTAAATACTCCAAAAATACACACATTGGAAGACAGGCGTAAAATAAACGACTTAACTTTTTTATTCAAGATTCTAAACTCTAAATTCGACTGTCGCGAACTTCTGCAACCCATAAACTTAGGAATACCTACAATAACAACACGACAAAATACACTATTCCAATGCAACACACATAAGCACAATTACATTGCGAATTCCCCAATACAACGGTAACACACTATGGGAAACCAATACTTAGGTGATGTCGATATATTTAATATTAACTTTAAGAATTTTGTGGATTACGCAAAAGACTTATTTAAACACTATTCCTAAATGGAAGTTATATTTTTGTAAGCCAGTCAAATCGCCGTATTTTTTAATTTATGTTCTTGTTATTTTTAATATTTCTTTTTCATGTTTCAAAACTGTCATTAAAATTGTACCACCTACATGTAAAAGACCTCTGGGCGTTAAATAAATAAATAAATAAATAGTAATTATTATACAGTAATCGAAATAAAACCGCGCAAAAGATTCGCAAATTTAAATTTAAGTAATTACAACAATGAATATCAAGTATTAGGAATAAAAATAACCTTTTTTAAACTTGAAATAAAAACTGAATTTAGATCCTATATAAATATTCAGTGACAAATTATTACCTTTATGTCAAAAACTGAAAAACCGAAAAGCTGTTATTTATTGATTAATTGTTATTCAATCGAAGAATAAAATACAAACATTTGTATATTTATTTTAAATTTTCATTATCCTGACGAAGCTAGAAACGTGTAGATTATTATAAATAAACAAAGTATTTCGCTTATATATAATTTAAATATTTGTTTGACAATATCCGCCAAATGAAAATACCATACTCCAGTGACTCCGGACAATTAGCATGATGAAGTTAAGAATTACAAATTTAATTCAAAATTAAAAAATTAAAGCCCTTTAAAATTCCAACTCAATACTGTGACCAAATATATTATAATACAAGAATGTGAACTCAGCAAAAATTCTTCTTCTGAAAATCGAGTTCTGCAATACAAGCAAATAATATTTATAATCTCTCATAGTACTGAAAGTAGGTCAAACTCTGGGGTAATACTCTCTCTTGAAGCTACTCTCCCGGCATCAAATAAAAATCCATGTCGTTCTTATTGTGTAGTCTCTTTTTTACTCTCTCTCTCTCTCGTTATCTCTCTCTCTTATTTTGAGAGGAGGGAGAGAAGATCGGTGACAGTCTGCTGAGAAATTGGTCCGGAACAGTGGCGTGTCAGTCTGTTGATTAAATATCCCAAAATTAAGTAGTTAGTATACCGTATACTTTAGGTAACTTTTTTGATAATTTAAAATAATGATTATACTATTTTCACAAAGAAACGACACTATCACAATGACGATTATTTATTTTTTTTATTTTTTTCTTTGGGCATCAGAAAGTCCAATTAAACAACGATTTTACATTTGAAAAAATATTTTTTACAGAACCATTACAACGGCCACCATCTTCAAATTTACAGACAGACTAAACGCATAACGATCGAGTTAAAACAAGGCTTCGATACCCTCAGTCAATTAATCTAGTACCTAGTTACAGCTCTTACGATTTCAGAGGAAATTTTTGTTTTGATTTATTAAATAAAATAAAATTAACACAAAGTTTTTGGATGCGAAGTCCGCTGATAATAGAACTTCTAGTTATAAGGGTTTTAAAATGAAAATGAAGCTATAAGTCTTGCAAATTTTGGAGTAATATCTGAATGTTGTGAATCCAAATCCAATAGTAGATAGGTAAATTATATTATATTGTTTTAGTAGTAGTTTTATAACAAAATAAAATATATTAATAAATTTATCGACTGACTAACTAACTAACTAACCATCACGCCGTTTCCCCGCAGGATAGGCAGAGAGGACGGACTGCCAAACAATTCGGTCTTGGCACACACTCCTTGCCTCATTCACATTCATACATCGTATCATACACACTCTTATATTATTATTATTATATCGACTGTGTTTTGGTAAAAACCTTCAAGCCACATTTTTGGAACTTTGCAGTGATTTTATATAGACTAGTCTTCAAAGTAGATACAGTTTTCACATGGTAAAGTAATTTTTGATAATTAATGTATTTTTAATACTAAAAACCAAATTTATGGGTACAATTTTTTTAGCTTATTTCAAGAAAACCATGGATGATAAATAGAATTGCAATATTTTACATTAAAATTTTGAATAAGAAATAACCAATTTCATATAAAGTTCAAGATTTTTAATTGGTTATACGAATTTGAAAAAAATCATTTTTATCGTCTTCTGTAAAGTTTTAATGTAGTGGCTTGAAGGGTTTTACCAAATCACAGTCGTTGATGCGCATTATTGTTTTCATGTTGTGGCTTGAAGGGTTTTACCAAATCACAGTCGTCAATACGCATTGTTGTTTTCATGTTGTGGCTTGAAGGGTTTTACCAAATCACAGTCGTCAATACGCAATTGTTTTCATGTTGTGGCTTGAAGGGTCTTTCCAAATCACAGTCGTCGATATGCATTATTGTTTTCATGTTGTGGCTTGAAGGGTTTTAACAAATCACAGTCGTCGATACGCATTATTGTTTTCGTGTTGTGGCTTGAAGTGTTTTACCAAATCACAGTCGTCGATATGCATTATTTTTTTGCGTCTGAATTTTTACCAGTCAATACATTAAAACAATAATAATTTAAACAATACCATGACATCTTCCAATTAAATTAATCTTGCATAATAACGAAAGGATTTGTAATAATTGTCTAATTAAATCGCTAATTCCATAAAAGATTACAAAAGCGTCGCACGCTTGACGATACGCCACTGGACAGTGGGAACAAGAATGTTATATAACAATACACAATATGCAACAGCCGAGTGAACTGCCGCCGGTCGATGACATACTTTACGCTGTGTGATACTTATTGCTTACTACTTACTGGCACAATGCTGTTTTTCCGTGAGCAGTATGCTCACAGTGTCGGATCTACAACAGATTTTTTTTAAATATTATTTATCTGACGTGTACCCGCGTTGCTGGGTGTTATCCTTAGGAGATAGACAAAAAATCGCAGACTTTTCTGTAGGCCTGTTCAAGATATACCTACGATTCAGTAGTACATTATTTTGATGTATCTTATAAGGTTTAGCCAGCGTTAGCAATATAAGCACCCTAAAATATTTTTACGACTTGATTACAAAACATCGACTTGTTAAAGATTCGAAATTTTAAAATAGGAAATTCATATGTCATACGGCATAGTCTAGTAATGTGTAATTTCTATCACCTAAGAAATTCTAAAAATATAGTACTATAGGATTCATATGTCTTATACTGATTTATAAATGTGGAAATTCTAACTATACAATTGTAAATGTTCTCCAAAATGCCCTGGAAAGAATCTCAGACTTGTGATGTCCCGAAAGAAACCATTCATCTGTTCTGAATGCAATTACTAATGTTATCCAAATTGACCCTGGTAATAAATTACACCTTTGCGATTCTTTCAAGGATAAAGAAACCATCTTGTCACTTCGAATGCAACCAACAATGTTCTCAAAATTTGTTTTGACAGCATCGCCATTCCATTGTAAGAACATTATGTACTAAATACACAATTTGGCTGTCCTGAAACGGGAATCCTTCCCAGTTGGACAGACAAAGGTTCATTTTGTTTTGTTTTGTTTGTAATTTATATATATAAAATAAATCTCTACTTTCAATAAATATAATTTACATGAATTATACACATAAAACTTCAAGAAGAAATTATCCAAAGGATAGTAAAAACCTTATCAAAAACTAAGCGCACAAACAGACAGACACACGGATAGCGACTTTATTCTATACTATTTATAGATTTGCCTGTGGACTCCAGATTCGAAAATAACCAACTTTATTTTTGCAAGAAATGTATTTTTTAAATGCTAAATCTCTTACTAGATGGCGTCGAGAAATTCGTGTAATAAGCAATAATAGTTTAATGAAAAATACTAGTACGTATTGAATTGCCGCTGGCGGCATGTATTTTTTTAAATTTTTTTTATTTTTTTTTTATTTGGTACATTATTTTGTTACAATTTATGTTTTCCAGTAATGTAGGCCTCACTGGGTGGTTTGCCCGTGCTGAGGCCTTCATTTTATAATATGAAAATCTTATCTACATATTACATTTAAAGAGAAGATAGTAAATTTGAAAAGAAAATAATAAATTTAAAATTAAAAATAAAAATACATAATAATACATTTAAAATTAAAAAAATAATACAATGAAAATAATCTTGTGTGTTTGTGAGTGATGTGTGTTTATGTTGGTTTTGTGTGTTACGTGTAGGTTTTATTTTTATTTTATGCTATGACATTTTGGTAATATTGTCTTTTTTGTTGTTTAATCCATTTTGTAATTTTGTGTGTGAATTTATTTTTATTTTCCTCAATTTTAATTTCAATTTTTAGACTGTTGAAAGCTTTTATAGCATGGTATTGGTTGTGTCTTTGTCCAAATGTTGAATTTACTGTTGGAGTTTTAATGTTTTCTTTGTACGCTTGTCTAACTGGTCTGTTAGTGTTATTTTTTGTATGTTGAAATTTTTTTTTTTTGTTAAAAATGTAGTTTAGTAGTGTTTTAACGTATAATTGGCGTATATCTAGTACGTCACAGCTGTTGAATATTTGGTCTGTATCGGTCAGTCTATGTTTTTTTAGTATTACCTTTAAGATCGTTTTCTGTGCGGTTTCTATGTAATTGATAGCCGAGTTTGTTGCTCCTCCCCAAGCAATAATTCCATATTCTATTATTGATTGGCAGAATGCAAAATATATTGTTTTCAATTGTTTTATTTTATATATGTTTCTTATGTTAAGGAAAATGTGGATTGTTTTGAGAAGTTTATTTGTGATATGTTTGATGTGAGGTATCCATCTAAGGTTATGGTCAATTACGATTCCTAGATACTTTATTTGTTCTGTTTTTACTAGAGGAGGGCAATCGCAGATGTTGGTGTTTAAACATTCGTGTATTTTTATGGTGTTTGTAATGTTTTTTGGCTGTCCCGTGCTATTTATACTGTATGTTGTGAATTTTGTCTTTGATATGTTAAGTGTAAGTATGTTTGAGTCTAGCCATGTTTTCACTTGCGAGATTCCCAAATTCGCTATGTTATATACATTATTCCAATCCTTAGATTTGAAAAGTAAAACTGTGTCATCAGCATAGCTAACTATTTCACCGTCTATTTTCATGCTGCAAAGTTCATTTATGTAAATAGTAAAAAGAACGGGCCCTAGTATGCTTCCTTGTGGAACTCCATATGTAATCGGCAGTGGTTTACTAGTATGGTTGTTAATTTTGACTTGTTGAGTTCTGTTACTCATATAACTTTTAAATAGTTGAAGTTCCTTGCCTTTGATACCCATGTTTTCTAATTTTTTTAAAAGTGAATTGTGGCAGATTGAGTCAAAGGCTTTAGCTAAATCTAGATATATCGCTATGCATTTGTACCCTTGATCTAAGTTGCTATGTATATAATCTACTGTACATGCTAAAGCTTCTTTTGTGCCTATTTTGTCTCTAAATCCATATTGGTTATCCGAGATTAATTTGTTTTCTTCAAGGTATTTTATAATTTGGTTTTTTAATACTCTTTCGAAAATCTTTGATAGCGAGTTTAACAGAGTGATTGGTCTATAGTTAGTTATTTCCATTTTGTCTCCGGATTTATAAATGGGGATAACTAGTCCTTTTTTAAGAGTACTAGGAAAGCAGGAGTGTGTTATACTAAGGTTGATTAAGTGTGTTATAGGTTTCAAAATTTCATTTTTTAATATCTTAATGCAATCCGTTGTTATCTCATCTAATCCAGGAGCAATTCGGTTTTTTAATGTGTTTATTATTTTGTTAATTTCCTCTTCCGAGGTTGTTTTTATTGTAAATCTGTGTTGTGTCGGTTTTTTATTGATATTTGATCTATTTGTTTGTGTTAGTGTGTTTGTGTTATGCAATTTACGGTTCGCTAAAACTTTTCCTATATTTGCAAAGAAGTTATTCACATGATTTGCTATAGTTTCTGTATTTGTATTGACATCTAATTTTTTGGAGTTAATATTTAGATTTTCAATAGTATTTTTCTGTTTGTATTTTTGTGTGTATGTGACTTCTTTTAATATTTTCCATAATTCCTTTGGGTTATTTTTTTCTTTTTTAAGTTTTTCGCCATAATATAATTCCTTAGCCACTCTAATAATTTTGGTGCAGATGTTTCTATATCTTTTATAGTAGTTAAGTTGTTCCATGTCGTAGGGTGTATATTTAATTTGTTTGTGAATTTTGTCTCGTTTACGAATACAGTTTAATATTCCCTGTGTTATCCATAGTTTAATTTTTTTAGCTTTGTGTGTGAGTTTTACTTGTTTTATGATAGTGTTTTTATTTATTTCTTGTGCTAACATGTTATGAAATTTATCCCAGGCCTCCTCCACGTTCTCTATTTGGTATATTGTACTCCAGTCTATTTGTTTGAGTTTTTCTTTCAAGTTTGAGTAGTTAATTATTTTTTTTGTGAATATTTTGTCTTGGTTGGGTTTTGTGTTTTCGGTGTCTATTGCTATCATATTCATGTAGTGATCTGTGATAGTGCTTTCAAGTACTACGGTTTTGGTTTTTAGTTTTGTTTTGATCATTATATGATCTATACAAGTTTTTGTGTTTTGTGTGACTCGTGTTGGAATCTTTATCGTTGGCTCCAGTCCATGCTGTGCTAGTAGTGTTAGGTATTCTATGTTTTGTGGGTGTCCGTTTTGTAAGATGTTTATGTTTAGATCTCCAATGATGATGATATTTTTATTTTTGTTGATTTCTTTTAAAGTATTGTTAAATACTATTTGTATGGGAGTTTAAAGCTCTTTTATTGCTTTTAATAAGTTGTTATCCTTTGTGCTACGCATAAAAATCTTGCCTTGAAATTATTAGTTTATCATTTAGGCGGTGCACTACGTAGTAATGCAAAATCATGTGTTTTTGGTTTGAAAATTTGGTCGCCTAGAAATGTTTCAGATGCTTTAATTAAATACTGCGAGTATAATACATCTTGGCCTTTGAAATAATCGCGTATTTTTTAGATAAGTCTTTTTATGAGCCCAGAAAAAATTATGTATAGGCCTATGAAAACTGCTTTAAAGTTCAAAATCTCCTACTTACGAACCCATTTTCGGTTATGATTTTATTGTATAATGAGGAAAATTAAGTTATTTATAAAATTATCGGGAAAAAATTAAATATTTATGCCTGAACATCTACAAAATAAAATAAAAGGCACTTTTTGGCCATGTTTTTTTCTTGCATAAATCAAAAGAGGCGGATAATAATAATAATAATAATAATTGGATAATTTGTAGAGCGCCGTTTTTGTGAAAAATCACCTCAAGGGCGCTGTACAATTTATTTCCTAGGATCTACATTTGTTATTTAGACCAACTGTGCCAGCACGAGGTTCGTCATCCGTTCAGGCATGTGTCTGCCGCCAATATAGCGATGACATGTGTCTGCTGCCGATAAAGAGTGCCGACACAACATCCTCACATAGACAACAAACCTTGGCAGCACCGCTGTGACGCTCGACAAAGACAGAAGATGGAGACTCTGCTGCAAGAGTCCTAGGTAGCGAAGGAACTGTACCAGCTGCTGGTGTTAAGCGGGAATTTTAACCTTATCGCCATCTACGTAAGGGGTGTTATTGATAGCGGATCGATTTAAAATATTACACGACGTAGTGCATCGCCTTAAAAATATTAAAAATGAACACGTTTTTATTGTGATGATCAGAATCACGCAAAAATAAACTTTTAATCTTCCACCCATTTTTAACGGCATTTCTAGTTTGTGAAAATACACAATTAAATGTCAAGGACGGGTTGTTTCGGAGAACTTGAACAATTCTTCAAATTTCAAAGTTAATTTTCAAGTTCTGTGAAAGATATTTTTAAGTTCTGTTTTTATTTCAGTTCTGTCAAGCAACTAGCCTATAATGATATAGTAACAGAATTTGAATAGGACTTTCACAGAACCCGTAAATGAACGTTGAAATTTGATGAATTGTTCAAATTCTCCGAAACAACCCGTTGTTGAGTACAACAAACATAACAATAATAATTAAGCCCCCGCATAACTAATTTCTAGCGATTTAAAACAAGTTTCTCGTTAATTCTGTAAGTTTTTAAGTTCACAAAAAATATATGTTATTTTTTAAGATAATATCTATACATTTGTTATGCTAAAACATTAATTATATGAAATTCCCTCGATAGAAAAAAATCGCAAAGTAAGCTCTGAAAATTATTAAAAACACGTTTTGTTCTGTTATTTAATATGTTATAGGCATGAAAAAATTCACGTCACTAAAATTCAATTTAACTAAAGCATTTCTCCAGAGAGTTTTGCTCTATTATAAACGAGTCATATTTAATCAAACATTTTCACAATTTTCACCAAATTATTATCGTTTTTTTAATATAAGCATGCTCCCTCTAACATTTGTATTTACATATTTCCATTTAAACCCATCTTTGAATGCTTACTACGGGGCCTTAACCATTTTGAATGTCAATTTGACGACAAAAATAACATGTATATATTTTTTGCACCGGACGAAAAATGTTCTAAGTCCGGCCCTGTGAGTTCATGTCATGTTAAGTGACATAATGCCTATTAGGCTAGGTTCCGTTTATGAGCAAACTGGTTTTAGAACAGTGGAATTATTAAATACCGAACTGAATACATCTGTATCAGTGACTGAGTACGGAGGTTGCCTCCTATTTTTGTACATATTTTATTTAAGAATTCAATAACGACAGTAAAATTTGTTTAGTTAATAGACCTACGTCTAAAAAGTTTTTTTTTATTTGTCGTTATTTTGAGTACAAAAATGTAAATCAAATTTTCCGGTGACTCATTTGATATACATTTTTTTTTCTACTAAAACATAGGATATCAATAGGAATTGGTAGTTTGTTTTTGAAAAATAAAAACATTAAAAAGTCACCGTAGAACCAAATTTCATTTAACTTTTTTTACTCCAAATAATGTCAGGAATCACTGGTTAAAGTCAGTCAAGTATGTCCCTTAATACTCTGAATATTTATAAATGTGTGTATCTAATCTAATAAAACAGATGCATTGATACATGTGTGTATCTAATCTAATACAACAGATACATTGATACATGTGTGTATCTAATCTAATACAACAGATAAATTCATACATGTGTTTATCTAATCCAATGCAACAGATACATTTATACGTGTGTATATCTAATCTAATAAAACAGATACATTCATAAATGTGTGTCTCTAATCTAATACTACAGACTCAAGTAAGTAAATAAACGATTGCGATAATGTCAACAACACACCTCTCACACTCAAACAAAAATTCACACACGTATTTACCTCTACCCGAGTACGAGAAACAGGCTACTAACACTATCACACCAAAAAATTTGCAAGCCCCCTCCTCGTAAGACAGGTTAAAATGGCCACCATCTTGAAACCGGAACCGCAACGTAATAAACAAATTTATCAAAAGCCAAATGGTCAAATTAAACCAGGACTTCGCTACGCTCAATGAATTATATCTAATTTTTCCATTTTCTTTCCTCTCTAGCTGAATATGTTCTCGCGTGCAGTCGCAGCGACCCCCAACTGAACACCTGCATTAAGAACTCCTTCACCCACCTACGGCCCTATCTGATTGATGGTCTGGGGGACCTTGACGTGCCCAGCATAGAGCCTCTTTTCATCCCCTACATGGGCATCGAGAACGGTAATGGTGCCGTCAGGATCAAGGCTGCCTTTAGCAATATCTCGGTGGTGGGAGCCAGCAATTACACCATCACGAAGATAAGGTAAGTTTCATCTACTCTTCTTTCTAGATCTAGATAGAGTCTCTGTTCACCCCCTATATGGGAATGGATAAGAATCTGTTTCTCTTCTTGAAAATTGCTGAGGAAACCGTCAAATATCCTGTAATATTAATAATACGTCCAACTTCAGTGAAATAGTGGCAATATTAACAACTCTAGCTCCTAGAGGGAGCTAGAGTAGCATGTTGACGTTGACATTCCTTTCAATGGCGGCAAATTGAATTTTATATTATTGGTTATTTGGTTATCATAAAAAAAATGTTTCAAAAGGTAGGTTCCGTGGTTCATTTTACGAGAAAACAATAAAATCACTCCCAAGTCTTTTTTCAAGATGCTGAAAAACATTGACAGTCTTGAAGAGGCCCGGATTATATGAAGGACATGACAGAGTTCATAGCTTTAATTTTTTTTTAAGTATGAGCAAAAAAGTAGTAAGATCGTATGTGGGATATCGAATTTTAAAAAAATGAAAAAACCAAGGCACACAACTCATGCCGCTAGGAGGCGCTAGTGTAATAAAAATAATCAGTTTTTCTCTAATTCGGAAATTTATGTATTAATGATGGTTTATTATAATATAATATTATACTATAATAAACCACCTTAGTATTAACAGATGATATCAATATAAATTGATCATATAGATATTGGTTACACAATTCACGTGTGAACTAACAAGGTGAAGAAATGCAGCCCGTCCATGTTGAGTACCGAATGAAAATTGTTTTTCACTCCAGTTCTCTCGGGTGACAGCAGAATTGTCCTTAACCTCAAAATTAACAAATTTTTCACTATCATCCAGGAGAGCTTCTCTCGGATGACAGTGAAAAATGTTGTTAATTTTAAAATTAAGGATGATTTCTTATCCTGAAGTAGAACCGAAATCGCCCCTCAGGAGTGGCTACAGATTCAGCTTACAGCTTATTATTGTATTCTGCTGTATTCAGATTACAGCTTAGGATTATCATTTGAAAAATAAATATTTTTCTTTATTTCCAGGAGCGACATCCCAAAGCTGCGTATTGACATCGGCCTCACACTGCCCAGGATAGAAATCACAGGCAAATACGAGGTTGTAGGAAACGTCCTTCTCTTCCCAGTCAGGTCACAGGGAGACTTTTGGGCGTCTTTCGGTAAGGTTTTTTTTTATTTTCACTCTTTACATTTTATTTAATTACGAAAATATTTGATTTTAAAAGTGCGGGAGAGTGCCGTGTAATCGGGCCTGGTAGACGGAAAAATGTGACCGTGAGGCTGGTTGCGTTGACATAATATTGCGGAATAATTATTAACGATAAGTAGGTACTCGCTACACTTCTGGAAATTCGAAATGTCACTCACTTCCAATATGTTTTGCTACTGCCAAGCTCAAAATAATTTACAGGGTCCTTTAAGCATTATTATTTTTTTTTTTTATATGCTTTGTGCACACAACTGTAAAAATCATTGTTTTGCTTGATTTACGATGACTCCCGAACGCACAATGAAAGACCCAGTTCCCCGGATCGGTAAGCAATCGACATGAAGCTGCCCCTCCCCCCCCCCCCCTGCCGACGTTCATGTTTATAAATATTATAAATCGTCTCATATGATTTTCAGGCGACGTATCAGCAATCGGCAGGATCTTCGGCAAGGAGATCACCAGGGACGGAGTGAACTACATGCACATTGACAAGCTGCTGGTGGACTTCAGACTGAAGAAGTCCAAGTTCAAGATTAAGGACAATGTCAACCACGGAAACGTTATCGGTAAATAATGACACCTTCTATCCTAACTATCTCTATCTGTAGGTCCAAAAGACTGCAATGGGCTGATCATGTGGAAATATTGCCAGATGATAAGACGCCACAAGTTATGACTGTGTAGGTGCATAGACAATAAAGATAATAAAACGTAACTTAAACGGCAGATCTATTCAAGTAGGTACATTTAAATTCAATTTGTTTTGTTATTTATTTAAACATTGTCAAAGTTACCTACTTTTTATTTGCGTTTTATCAGACGATACAGCTAAAAATATAATATTGGTACCTATCACTGACATCATTTTTTAACACAGTTTTTACAGAATACATATTATTAAAACCGATATTATTGAAACCGCCAAAAGAGTTTCATGAAAAATTCAATAGATGACAGCTGCAGCAAACATGGCGCAAGATGACATTATGCTTTTCATTTATACAGGGTTTTCCAATAAGAGGTGTTATTTTGAATAGCCCACTATTTCGGTAGATGTTACTTTTGAAACTGTCATTTTTTGACATTTGACAAGTAGAAAGTACACCATTAATAAAAATGGAATGATACACGCTTCAACAACGCATTGAAATTATTGAAAATCACTTGAGTGAATCAAATGCAAATCATCTTGAGTGATAAGGCCCATTTCCACCTCGATAGCTTCGTCAACAAGCAAAATTGTCGCATCTGTGGCTCGGAAAACTCATGAGTTATTGTTGAAAAGCCTCTCTTTCCTCAACGTGTGACTGTTTGGTGCGGTTTATGGTCCGGCGGAGTCATTGGACCTTACTTTTTTGAAAATGAGGCTGGAGCAACAGTTACGGTGAATGGATTGCGCTATCGAGAGATGATTAATGATTTTTTATGGCCGAAATTGGATGGTATTGATCTGGACAACGTTTGTTTTTAACAAGATGGCGCTACGTGCCACACAAGCAACGAAACCATTGATCTTTTAGGATTGAATACGAAAATAACACCTTTTATTCGAAAATCCTGTAGTTTTGTCCATATAAAAACTCAATTCTTTCAAGAAACTAATACTTATACTTATACTGCTCTCGATGTCTTATAATTTTCTTCACCACAGGCATTACAATTGGTATTTGTTTGCACCATTCAGTAAAAGAGTAAATTAAAGCTTGTTCCATTAAACTTACAGGGGAAGCAATGAATCAGTTCCTCAACAACAACGCCAATGAGATCATCGAGGAGATGAAGCCAGCGGCATCTCAGAGCATCTCCAAACACTTTAAGGGACTCCTTAACAGCGCTTTCACCAAGATACCCATTAATGTGTGGCTTAAACCATAAATTAACCCCAAACCAAATACCTCATCATCTAAATATTATAATAGAATATTATTAATAATTATTCCTTAAAAACTTTGTAGAAATATTGTTGAAATCATTTCACATATATCTTATTGTACTTTTTCTTAAATATGCATTGGATATGTTATTCATTGATAATTTCTATGTTTTAATCTATTGTTGAAGTTTGACGTTTTCCGGGTCCTTTTGACATAGATGCTACATGTTCGTAAATTTTACTCTGTTTACCTTTCAAATTGTATGGACTTACCAATGTTATAATTCCTCACTAACTTCATAGAACACTCTCCACGTTCAAGTCTCTTTAAAATGACACCTTTTTTTTCAATGGTTAACATCTTGCGTTCTCCACCCACTTACCTCGCCCTCGTTAACCGATGGTTCGGATTACTGGAGGTTCGAAAAATAGTCGATTCGGATTATAAAGACCGTACTTTAAATTATTCAGAAATCTTGAACCAAATTTGAAAGACAGCAATCTGTGTGAATGCTTCAAAGTAAGATTATTATTATTGATATGGAAACAATCTACATGCACACTCACAGCTTCCGTAATGTTCCGGCCTTATGCCCTTTGTGCTGTCTTGCATGCTTCACCTAACTCCTTCAACAATAGCCCAGTTCCTGTAGTAAAGTTTACCAGTTTAATGATTGACTCCTGGTTCAATAACATAGTCGATAATCAACTCCCCAGGCATCTAAGCCTTCTTCCCTAACCATTAGTAACATAAATGAATGGGTGCTTTTTATTTTCTCTTCACATTATGTGCAGCAATTGATGCTTTCTATTATCAAAAGCTGTATTTATCTCGTGTGGATGCTGAAATTTAAAAAAAAAAACGTATTTCCTATACAGAGTGCGGCACGGGAACTTCTTTATTTAAAAAAATCATAAAACTAAAAGTATTCTAGAAATCATTTTTATTATTTTTCTTTTATATAGATTTACATTTAAAGTGTTTTTTGGTTACTTCTTCGGTCATTAGTGAGAGCGTGGGATTGTGTTTCTTAACTGTTTTTTTTGCATGGTTAGTTTTATAACGACCATGCAATGGACGAGAGAGGAACGCGCATTTTCTTTGGTGATTTACTTTTCAACGGCCGTTCGACGAAGCTTGAAAAATTGGATATGTAGTTCCAACAAAATGGCCCCACGCCTCACACGACACAAACATCAATGACTCTCTTGCGCAAACACTTCCCCGAACCTCTCATCTCTTTGAGGGGCGATCTTTGTTGGCCAGCAGACTCGATGGATTCAGCACGCTGCGATTATTTTGAATGGAGATATCTTAAATCCTTGATGTATACCAATTGTCCAAAGACTCTAAATGTACAATACATATTTGTGCTGCTATTGCCAACATAGCCACAGAGATGCTGGACAAAGTGGACCGAAACTTCCGATTTCGACTCTCCAAATCTATTGACCAGAACCTTTAAGATATTATTTTCAAAAAGTAAAAGAAAAAGAAAAAAAAATATATCCCCAATACTTTTTGTTTTATTTTTTTTTTAAATAAGGAAGTTACTACAACCTGTATTATATTATATCTTATATTTAGTGCTCCAGTTTTATAGCAATCACCACACAACATTAGTCGAAAACAAAATATGTCACATAACCCAGTGCGCACTATACCCATTAAATATTATTTCTTACTAGAAAAACATTGAGATTTCTTTGAAGAATGCAATCTACAAATAATATTATTTTAATTAATAAGATAATTTTGAACAGCTTTTCAAAATACGTACAAAACAGAATATTATGTAATAATTTTTAAACAAGCTTAAATTATATGATTTGTATTTTATTTTTAAGAAATAACTGTGATAAGGATATTATCTTTAGTTGAAAAATAATGTATTTTTTTTAAAGGTAATAAATACATTTTATAATAAAATGAAAAATATAAACTATTTATTATGTATTTCCTAACACAAGCACTGTGGAGTCACTATTTTACAAACGGCTTCCTGTTGCGTTTTGTACAAAAAAACTCGTCCTATCGGAAAAGCTCCTAGCAGGACGAACCATCGTCAAGGATTTCCGACATTAAAAATTTGTTATTTCACAGATTACGATAAAAATAAATTTGAAAAAAAATAACATGCATCTTCTTTCTTAGCTTACTTACTTTCTTAGCATTTCTCTAAATAAACTGTTTTAACAATGTTGAATTTTGTATTATGAAAAGTATTACAGATTATTTATATATATACATTAACTCCACACAGGAAGCCTTGAGGAAAATAATTTCCCTCAGGGCCTATTTCAATTTTGGGAATGCTGTGTGGAGAGGTTTTTTGGGGAGAGGAAGGAGTGAACATGGGTCCTGAAGAGACCCGTGTTGTTAATACATATATACAGGGTGTCCGGAAACTCGTAGTACAAGCGGGAAACTGGTGAATCTACATCACATTTGGAGTCGATTTTGTAGTATACTTTTTTTTTTATTTGAGCTTTCGTTATCGAGTAAATCGAGTTTGAAGTTGATTTTTTTTTTTTTTTTTTTAATCAAATTCTTATAAATTATTACTGAAGATAAAAGTACCCAACTAATTAAAACTATTTGAAAGTAAAACAAATGAAGAAACTCGGATTTGAAGCATTATTTTGAAATCACCCTTCATTTAACCCGGTGTAATCATAAAATATTTCTGCTCTGCAGGGTTAAAACATCTGTTATTCAACCCTAAACACCAGAAAAAACTTTAACCCTAAAATAGCCGAAAAATATTTTTTTTTTTTTTTTTTGAAAATGCTCAAATCAAAAAACTTTATGTTTTTTTGGGTTCCCCATGTGGTGTAGATTCTCCAGTTTCCCGCTTGTACTACGAGTTTCCGGACACCGTGTATATTATTTCAATATAATATTTATTACTGAGACCCAAGCATTGCGTCAATAATAATATTAAACACAATAATATAATTTATTTATTTATTTAGACGCCGTAAAAGGCTTTTAAAATATACATGATTTATGTTTACAGTGGTTCACAGGAGCGAAACAGTATTATGTTAAACAGAATAATTACTGAGAAATTATGTTGAAAATTAAACAAAAATAACATCTGGTATACATAGGTACATTAGCATTTTTATTTTCTATCCGTACAGTAGTTTAGTATTGAGGTTATTGTTACCTTCAATATTGAATTTGGTTGAATTTGCTGAGAACGGACGGGTTGTTTCGGAGAATTTGAACAATTCTTCAAATTTTAAAGTTAATTTTCAGGTTCTGTGAAAGATTTTTTAAAGTTCTATTTTTATTTCAGTTCTGTCAAGCAACTACCCTATGCTGATATAACAACAGAACTTGAATAGGACTTTCACAGAACCCGGAAATCAACATTGAAATTTGATGAATTGTTCAAATCCTCCGAAACAACCCGTCCTTAGAGTTAGCTCTATTGAATCAGGGCTGTCAGTAAGACATCTCATAACAATTTTGGGAAAAATTATAGTTTTAATTAAGTATATAAAATTATTAGATAACACACTTCTGTCTGATATCTGATGTAAGTGCATTGTTTAGGTTCTGTGATAACTTATGAATAGAATGGTTTTATGCCTAATAACATTGGTAATTACGACAGAGGTATGTTATTATAGCCTTCTTATAGCTATATTCCGTGCAGTTGAACACATCTACTACTTCTGAGAAAGCATTGCCAACTGCATGCAATCTAGGTATATGGGAGTTTCTAAATGAAGCAGTCCTGATATTGTTATTAAAATTAAAAAGAATTTTGGATCGAGTGGTTCTAGTGGGTATATGGAAGGTAATTAGGCTTAATATATCAGGGCTGTCTATAATACCATTGACAATTTTAAAAATAAAAGTCAAATCGGAAATAAGTCTTCTATCTGAGAGTTTAAGTAGGTTTAATTCTTTCATCAAGTGATTGTAATTTATTGATTCTATAGGTAGACCGAGTTTATAGTTAATGTATCTTAGGAATTTATGCTGAATTTTTTCAATAGAATCGGAGTGGATTTTAAAGTAAGGACACCAAATAGGAGAATTATATTCGATTTGACTTCGAACAAGTGAGGAATATAAGATTTTTAGTGTTGAAATATTTTTAAAGTCTCTGCCATTTCGGAGAATGAAGCCGAGCATTTTTAATCCTTTGTTGGTGACTGTTTCTACATGTGAAAGAAAGTTAAATTTTGAATCGAAAATAATGCCGAGATCGTTAATTTCACTTACAGAGGCGAGAGAAACATTGTTAATTTTGTATTGATAGTTAAGGGGTTGTTTTGTTCTGAAAAATCTTATAATGTGGCATTTACTAATATTGAGATAAAGTTTGTTAGTTTTGCACCAATCTTGAAGTTTATTTAAATTTATTTGAATGTGAATACAGTCATTTATTGTTTTTATAATTTTAAATAGTTTAAGGTCATCGGCAAAAAGTAGCACTTCAACATTTTTATCAAATACAGTAACAATATCGTTTATGAAAAGGAGAAACAGTATTGGGCCTAAATGTGACCCTTGGGGTACACCGCTAGTAGCTATGAATTTGTGTGAAAGGTTAGAATTATTTTTTACTTGAAAATTTCTATTTGTTAAGTAGCTATTTATCCATTCCAATAGTTTACCCTCAATTCCGATTTGACTAAGTTTATTGAGAAGGATTTTGTGGTTAACTTTGTCAAACGCTTTTACAAAGTCTGTATATATTGAGTCGACTTGGGTTTTGTTTTCGAGTGAACGTGCTATAAAATTTTCATATAAGGAGAGATTTGTTAGTGTGGATCTGCCTGGCATAAATCCATGTTGATTAGTTACAATGATGTTGTTAATATGTATGGAGATTTTATCGAGGATAAGTTTTTCAAACAGTTTGGGGATAGTTGAGAGCATGCAAATGGGTAGGTAATTAGTGACATCATGAATATCGCCTTTTTTGAATACAGGTGTTAGATAGCAATTTTTCCATAGGTCGGGGAAGCAGCCAGAATTTAATGATTGGTTAAATATATGACATAGTGGATTGGCTATTATTGATGCACAGTTAATTAGAAAGGCAGGACTAATTTTGTCAGGACCCGCATTTTTCTTTAAGTTGAGTGTTTTTATTTTGCGTATAACATCAGGAACATTTATATGTAAAGCGGGAATGTGGACCGATTCCTTTGGATGAAAGGGTGGAAGTTGAACATTTGGGATATCATTATCGTAAACATTTTTGAAGAAGTCGGCAAACAAATTAACGATGTCATTAGTATCACTACTACTTTTCCCTTCGAAATACATGTATGTTGGTAGGCTAGGTTTGTTTTTTCTTAGTGAGTTTACATGTGTAAAAAAGTTTTTGGTATTTGAAGGAATAGACTTTTCTGTGTTGAGTGTGTATGTTTGATATAATTTTTTGGAGAGCTTTTTACAGTCAGTTCTATATTTATGAAATATTTTGTAGTCTGAGATAGAGTTGCTCTCTTTGAAATTTTTGTGCCAGATTTTTTTGTTAATTATTAAGTGTTTTAAGTCATTATTAAACCATTTGGGGAACTTTGATGGTTTGAATTGAAATTGAATAGGGAACATATTTTTCAATAGCCGTGTTGATGATGGAGTAAAAAGATTCAAGATTTTGGTTAACATTTGTGTTTTTGTCTAAAAAGGACCAGTCTGTACTTTCTAAGTATTTTGTTGTCAGTAGATAATTTGCCCTTGCAAAATTGTATGAATATTTAGGAACACTTTTAGAGTAAATGTTTAGGAAGTTGTTAGTAATGGTGATGTTTAAGGGAGGATGGTGGGAATCTTCGGGAAGAAGGGGGTCTATGGATTTACATAATTCTACTGAAGGATCGCTACTAAATGCAAGATCTAGTACGTGGTGATTAGAATTGTATACGTTATTAATTTGTTTAAGACCTAGGAAATTTGACATATTTATAATTTCACGAGCATTAGCAGATGTATTAAAATGAGTTGTTGAGTTATCACTATGGGTAATCCAGTCTATATTGGGAGTATTGTAGTCGCCGATTAGCAGCATTCTAGCTTCCGGATATTTGAGCTTGAGGGCCTCTACATCTTCAATGTGGTTTACGTAAATTTGTGTAATTGATCCGGGAGGAATATAAACACATCCAAGAATGATTTTTCCTAGGTTCGTCTTGAGTAGTAGGAAAATTTGTTCTATATTTTTGTGTTTGCATTTTAGCCTGGATGAAGTTATAGATTTGGTGACTGATATTAATACACCTCCTCCTCTTGATTTGGTGCTGGTGGCGGTACTTCTATCTAAGCGGTAGGTGTTGTGTGAAGTGAAGCCTAGTTCTTCTGTGTTAAAGGACGGATCCAACCAAGTTTCAGTCAGGAAATATATATGAAAGGGATGGATTGGAATCGATGATCTTAGCTCATTAAGTTTTGTGCGGCAGCCTCTGATATTCTGATAGTAAGCCATGATAGGTTTTAGTTTTTTGGGTTACTATTTACAATAACAGGTTTATTATTTTTGTATTTTATTGTGAGTCCAATCTCACCGTCTTTGGTTCTTTGGTCTAGTGTTAAACGTAGCTTGGTGAGATAGTTTCTTTGAGCTGGGGTTTGGTCTGAATAAATTTTAATACCGGGGTATTCGGTTATGTTGTTCTTTTTCTTCAGTATGTCTATGGCTTGGATGGAACTGTCAAGGATGACTTTAAGAGGTCGAGGTTTGTCAGGTTTTGTGATTCCCAGACGAAAAGTTGTTATGTTGGCTCGGGTGATGGATGAGTTAAGAGTTGTTAGTGTGGTTAAGATTCTCGTTGTATCATCAGTATTTTTTTCTATATGGGAACTGGCTGAGCTTTCAGGGAAGTTAAAAATAATTATGTTTTTTGACCGTTTTTTCCTCTCTTCGAGCTCATCGGCAGCTTCACATATTGATACAGTTGATGAGTTTGTGGATTCTTGTGATGAGTTTGAATCTATCAATTTTGAAGAGATCATGTGCTCGTACGACTTGATCTGTCCCTGAATTGTAATTATACATCATACCACATTTGTACATCAAATCACAGTGGTAGATACTCTCAGTATCGCCCTGGTGAAAACCACAATTCAGAATGAAAACGATGCTTGAATTTACTTTTGTCAAATTTAGTGACCGGATCTGAATTGCCGGGCATTTCTCAATCATCCTCTTGAACATATTGTTCCCCTCCCCCTATCTCCAGTCTTGGAACATAACCCAATTGGATTTCCGTAATTCCACTATCCCCGGGCAGTTGTGTAACATAAAAAAGACAATAATATAATGCAAAAAATATTTATTAAAAAAGTAGCAGAAAATAATTTCCTTCAGAGCGAATAATTTCCTTCCTAAAAGTAGCGGAAAATAATTTCCTTCAGAGCATATTTCATCTTTGGGAATGCTGTGTGGAGAGGTTTTTTTAGGAGAGGAAGGAGTGAACATGGGTCTTGAAGAGACCTGTGTTGTTAATATATATTATTTCAATATAATATTTATTACTGAGACCCAAGCACTGCGTCAATAATAATAATACACACAATAATATTGTCGTATGGATGATATAAAATTATTTTCGAATTCTGAACAAAATTTAGAGAAAATGATCGAGGTAGTTAAAAACTTTTCAGATGATATCAAAATGACATTTGGTTTAGATAAATGTAGAACGATCCATATAGAAAAAGGCAAAATTGTAGATGGGGACGAGAGTATATTTAGAAATTTCCAAATTACTAGTATGAAAAGGGATGAGGTTTATAAGTATTTAGGATACCCACAATCAAATAGATTAGACCATAGTAGTATTAAAAATGATATTAGGATTAAATTTCAAACTAGGATAAGGAAAATTTTAAAATGCAATCTATCTGCTAAAAATTTAGTAAAAGCAATAAATACTTGGGCAATACCTCTATTAACGTACTCATTTGGCATAATTAAATGGTCTAATACAGATTTAGATAACTTAGAAAGATTAATTAGAACTACGCTAACAAAGTTTAATTGCCATCATCCAAATTCAGCTATAGAACGAGTTAATTTACCTAGAAATTTAGGAGGTAGAGGTATAGTCAAAATAACTTCTTTGAAACATAATCAGGTAGAAATGCTAAGAACTTTTTTCCATAGGAAAGCTCATAGCTCAGAAATGCACAAAATAATTTGCAAGGCAGATAGAAATATTACACCTTTAAATTTATACGATGAGAATGCCAACATTTTTATAAATCCCAACCAGGAATTATTAGATTCCTGGTCAAATAAAATTTTACACGCAAAACACTTCAATTATCTCAACCAAACGTATGTTGACAAAATTAAGTCAAACAAATGGTTGAGTATTGGAGAGTTGAGCGCAGAAATAGAAGGATTTATGCTTGCAATTCAGGATAGAGTCATTAATACTAAAAATTATAGAAAGCATATAATCAAAGATACAAATCAAATTGATGATTTGTGTAGAAAATGTTTGGCTTTTAAGGAAACTATAGAACATATTATATCGGGATGTTCTATATTAGCACCGTCCGAGTATACATTTAGGCACAATCAAGTTTTAAAAATAATTCACCAAAATTTGGTAATTAAACATAACTTGATTGACTGCCGTAATGTAGTACCATATTATGAATACGAACCAAATTCATTTTTAGAAAACGAATTTTATAAAATATATTATGATAAAACTATACTAACAGACCGAGCGATTAGTCATAATAGACCCGATATAGTTTTACATGACAAAATTAAAAAAATAACTTATATCATTGATGTTGCTATTCCAAATTCCTGTAATATTCAAAAATCTGTTAGTGAAAAAATAAGAAAATACACAGATTTAGGAAATGAAATAAAAAGAATTTGGCATTCTCAGACTATAAAAATATTACCATTCGTTATTTCGGCTACTGGCATTATACCTAGCTCTCTAATTAAAAATTTAGGCGTATTAGATCTATCAAAAAATTTATATATAAAGATGCAAAAGTCGGTCATTTTGAATACATGTAGGATAACAAAAGATTTTTTAAATATTTATGTTGAGGGATCAGTAGGATTTATAGGCCCTGTTAGAAGTTCTACCGAGCCAAACCCTCTGATATGAAAATATCTGGAGACGGTGAATTTTTTTTTTCCCATTTGATATCTGGTGATTTGACGTGTTGTTGTTCTTGTATTGTTTTGTATTTATTTTACTTATATAATGCACTTACATAGTGTTGATTGACTAGCTGATCATTTGTGGAAAAGTGAGTGGAAGGGTTAAGTTTTTCCTTTGGGGAAGACTTAACCCGGACAACTAAATCGGAAGTTTAAAAAAAAAATTATATTTATATATTTTTCAATATTTTATTCATTTTTCTGAAAAAAATACACAGATTTACTAAATACTCAGACTATAAAAATATTACCATTTGTTATTGTTATTTTGCATTATACCTAGCTCTCTCATTAAAAATTTAGCCGTATTAGATCAGAATTTATATATAAAAATGCATAAATCAGTCATTTTAAATACATGTAGGATTACGAAAGATTTTTTAAATTTTTATATATAGAGGGATCAGTAGGATTTATAGGCCCTGTTAGGAGTTCTACCGAGCCGAACTCTCTGATATGAAAATATCTGGAGTCGGTGAATTATTTTCCCATTTGATCTCTGGTGAGTTGACGTGTTGTTCTTGTATTGTTTTGTATTTATAATGCTTATATAATGCACTTGCATAATGTGGATTGACTAGATGATCATTTGTGGAAAAGTGTGTGGAAGGGTTTAGTTTTTCCTGTGGGGAAGATTTAACCCGGACATAAAGTCGAAAGTTATTGATGGGGTTGAAATGACATTATACCACATTTTTACCTCAACTCACAGTGATAGATACTCTCAGTATCGCCCTGGTGAAAACCACAATTCAGAATCAAAACGATGCTTGAATTTACTTTTGTCATATTTAGTGACCGGATCTGAATTGCCGGGCATTTCTCAATCATCCTCTTGAACATATTGTTCCCCTTTCTCCAGTCTTGGAACATACCCCAATTGAATTTGCCGTAATTCCACTAGCCCCGGACAGTTGTGTAACATAAAAAAGACAATAATACAATGCAAAAAATATTTATTAAAAAAGTAGCAGAAAATTACAATTAAAAATGTAAAAATAACAAAGCTGACCATTACGAAACATCTTACCGTGTATTTGTAATGGTACCAATCTAAAAATCTATTCTATTAGCTTAGCTTTTTATCGCTGATGTTTACCCGGCGTTTCTCGACTTTTCCATTGTTCCTATAAATTTAATATGCATGTATTATATATATTCCGTAATCAATTCTCTAATGATTCTCTGAGTGGAAACCCTATCAAAATCTGTTGCGCAGTTTAGAAGAACTAAGCGCACAAACAAACAGACGAGGATAGCGTCTTACTATTTAGAGATAACTTATTGAACCTTATGAATCTCATTGTAATATTATCAAGGCGTCGTTTATAATTCAAAAATGAAAAAGTACGAGATTTATAAGATGATGGAAAGTAATTAGATGGAAATAGCCCAGTTGGTAAAGTGCCAGTCTTTCGGTTTTATTTTCGATGTCTGTCTGTTTCATTTAAAAAAATACAAAATTGATGTCAGCCTTTTCAATATTATATTATGCTAAAATTAATAACAAAGTAAGATTAAAAGTGCATTATATAATACATTAAAAAATATATTTGAAATTTCAGACAGAATTAATGAAATTTCAGAGAAATTCAATGAAATTTCCGACAGAGTTAATGAGATTTCAGACAGAATCAATCAAATTTCAGACAGAATTAATGAAATTTCAGAGAAATTCAATGAAATTTCCGACAGAATTAATGAGATTTCAGACAGAATCAATCAAATTTCAGACAGAATTAATGAAATTTCAGACAGAATTAATGAGATTTCAGACAGAATCAATCAAATTTAAGACAGAATCAATGAAATTTTAGACAGAATAGTTCAGAAGAATTTTGATTTCACAATTTCGAAGCTTCAGCTATATATCAACTCATCCTCATTATAATTTAACAATATAAAAATATTAGGCTTGCGTTTGGTATATCATCCAGCTGTGCACCATTTCTAAGGGATCAGGGATACTTTCAGAACACCTTCCGTAAAAATAATGGTAGAACAGATTTCAAAGTTTTCATATTTATAAAGAAAAAGTGTTAAAAAAAATAAACTGTAGTACCCCAATTATGCGAAATTAATCAACGCCTGGTATTAAAAGTGGCTTAGTGAAAATACTATTTAGAACTGAATATTTTAGAAGAACTTTGAAAATGAACAAGAGTATCACTAGGCGTAAAGTCATCAATAATACCGTGAAACACGCACGATAGTTGGCGAGTTGACGCGAGGATTGTAGTGAGCTGTACGCGTAGCCGGCGTTGAAGTAATCCATCAATTTCTTCTCCAGCAATTTCTCTAGACTGGGCTTCATGATCTGGGCCATATCGTTCCAGTTGAGCTTCACGGTTTTATTCATAACCCCACCTGTGCAACAAGAAGAATAATTAAAATATTTAAAAATCGTAAGTATGTAAATAATAATAAAAAAAAATTAAATACTGAGACTCCAGGATGGGGAAACGATCTATTAATAGTCTGACGACCTCCTGTTAACATCCTGTATCTCGGTGGGAACCTATAAATTATTAGTCTGACGACCTCCTGTTTACATCCTGTATCTCAGTGGGAACCTATAAATTAATAGTCTGATGACGTCCTGTTAACATCCTGTATCTCGGTGGTAACCTATAAATGAATAGTCTGATGACCTCCCGTTAACATCCTGTATCTCGGTGGGAACTTATAAATTATTAGTCTGACGACCTCCTGTTTACATCCTGTATCTCGGTGGGAACCTATAAATGAATAGTCTGATGACCTCCTGTTAACATCCTGTATCTCGGTGGGAACCTATAAATGTATAATCTGATGACCTCCTATTAACATCCTGTATCTTGGTGGGAACCTATAAATTAATAGTCTGACGACCTCCTGTTAACATCCTGTATCTCGGTGGGAACCTATAAATTAATAGTCTGACGACCTCCTGTTAACATCCCGTATCTCGGTGGGAACCTATAAATTTTATTTAATTAACAAAAAAAAACTTCTTGTAAGTCACCAAAGCTCTACCAAGTTGTTCGCTACGTTTGGTGACTTTATTTTAAGGACTCTCCACACAGCATCCCCAAATATGACATAGGCCCTGAGACCTATATAAAAAATCATCCCAAAAATATCCAATATACTTTCGCTGATCTTTGTACACTCTCAATCGTTTATCTTATTTATATTTATAAATATTAGACACCATTTTGTTTTACAGAGATTGGTCATCTTTATGTTTTATACAGTTTGGACAACATTTTGATCTATATAGTTTAGTCGCCATTTTGTTTTATAGAGTTTGAACACCATTTTGTTTTAACGCAGAAAAATATAAATGCCAGCTTACTCAGTTCGGCAGTTTCCTGGAACGGGTCGTTTTCGCTCACCGAGAAATTAACCAAAGTTAGGTTTATCACAGGTTCAGTTTCCAGCAGGGAATCGAGATAGGGGTTTGGCTTTGGATCACTTGTTAACAGCACATTTGCAGTCACATTTTCTGGAAGACCAAAAATCATTAATACAAGTCTCAAAAGATAAAGAATCATTGAGGAAAAATATATGAAGACAGTCATCAAAGACAACTTTCTCCCTGCGTGTATAATCCTATAAGTTCAGAATTATCCGGGCTGTACTTTCAGCAAAGTTGGACTAGGTGACGAAAACATACAGCGGACAAAGCGTATGTTGAATATTTGTTTATTTATTTATTTTATTCGTGTAGGTACATAATATTACAACACTGTAGGTTATATTACAATACATAATTGGTTGTAAATTTACCGTTAATACATTTAGTATGTAGTTCCAAAAATCTTGTAGGTTCCAAAGAATACGTCGAATTTGTCATCCACCGTATTTAGATAGCGGGGCGCTCTCCCCATGGGTGAATTTGGAAACAAATTTGAACAATTCACTTGACAAAAAAAACAAGTTATAGCGACGTCACGACGTGAGACTGGCACAAACTGGTTGATTTCTGCCAGAATATCACATTTGTGCAAACATCCTTTCCCGTCGCTACCTTTGAGGCAGTAAATACGGGAAAAATACCTTATTTCTATATAAATATGTTCACCTGTGATATATGGTTTAAAAAGAAGCCAATTACAAATCTTCTTTAACAAATTTTTGAGTAACTTCAAATATAAATGCATGTAGAACACAATTTGAGCTCCTGCGCTACTGCTGCGCTTCGACGATGTTTGTTAAGCGCTATATCCACAAACCTTCCCACCTGTATGATTTTACATCATAAAAACAGAAACAAAATCTTTCAAGAAACCAAAATATTCATATTTTGACGGCCGACTAACATTAAAATAAGGCATCGGTAAATTTTTGTTTTCGTCACCTGCAGAGATTGCAATATAGATAACAATACAGTTTAGCTAGACTCTGCAGGTTTTATGTTCAAAATAAGCATTATCACTCACATTGTTCATAAGAAAGAAGTTTAACATGGCAGCAGATGAAGATCAGATATTTACTAGTAGTTCTGTGAACAGTATACCTCGCATTCAAATAAGTATGTTTCTAATTTTCTCTAATTTAATTAATGAAAAATACTAGATACTTAACTACCTACCTGGTTTTATTTTATATAACATTTTTATTTTATTTTAGATTAGCTGACATGTACCCGGCGTTGATGGGGGTTATCCTTAAGAGATAGACATATACCATCACAGTCTTTTCTGTAGGCCTTTTTAAGATACACAATTCCTTATTACATTATTTTGATATATCTCATGAGGTTTAACCAGCGTTAGCAATGTAGTGCCCGAAAATATATTTTTACGTCTTGATGACAAAACTTCGACTTTTCTCTACTTTCTATAAATACAATATACGTGTTTCATATATGGAAACCTTCCGGAAGTAATTCTCTAAGTGATACTGAAAATCCTATCAAAATCCGTTGCGTAGTTTAGAAGAACTAAGCGCACAAACAGACAGACGCGGATAACGACTTAATCTCTAAATATACTCACTTTTTCAGACATTCATTTCCATAAATCCGTCATTCTATCCAAATATTGCTTTTTTTTTCTTTTGTTATACCGTAATTGATGATTCACACACATACATTCTATAATAATAGTTTTTTGAACTTCCTCCTTCTTCTGGCGATTGCAAAATTAGATTGTTAATGTAAATTTTAGTTATAAGTTTCTACATATGTAAATATATATTTTATTAAGATAGTAGTTATAGGCCTTAGTCGTAAGTCTCTAGATATCAGTCTCAGACGTATGTCACTAGTTTTAAGTCAGTAGTTCTAGTGTTAACTGTTTAAGAAATATATTTGTACAGCGCCCTTGAGGTGATTTCTCACAAAAACGGCGCTATATAAATTAGCCAAATATTATTATTATTATTTTTATTTAGATACATATATAAAGAATTATACAATTTGTCGAATTATCATTTGACCATGGTTAGTAGAACAATATTTAACAAGGTTGGCTCATACAGGCCATTGTCTGGAATTAAATATATCCAAATGCCTCATCGTACGCTTTACTAGAAACAAAAACATATTTATACACGAATACTCAATTAATCATCAACCTTTATCTACCAAATCAGAAATTAAGGACCTTGGGGTTATACTTGATAGTAAACTGAATTTCAATAAACATATTGACCACGTAGTCACTAACGCATCTTCTATGCTGGGTTTCATAATCCGTTCCTGTAAACAATTCAAAGATATTGCTACTTTCAAAACACTGTATTTCTCATACGTTCGTAGTATCCTTGAATACGCATCACAAGTGTGGAACCCAGGCTATGCAATACATAAAAATAGAATTGAAAGTGTTCAAAATAGATTTTTAAGGTACCTTAATTTCCGCTCTTTTCGATCTCATATCAGTAATGAAGACTCTGCAAAGTTCTTCAATATACAGACGTTAACTTTCCGAAGAAATATAGCAGATTCGGTAATGTTATTCAAAATTACACACAATTTAATCGATAGTCCTGATCTTCTTCAACGCCTATTATTCCATGTTCCCAATCGCAACAGCAGACAGTCGCTTACTTTTAATCTCCCTCATTGTAAGACGAATTCCAAACAAAACTCATTTATCTACAGATCCACACACTCTTTTAACTTAAATTATTACCATATTGACATATTTAACTCCACTTTACGCGACATAAAACAAAAACTCAATAATCAACAAAACTCAAACTAGAAGTTCAATTCCTATATATTCCCGTCCTTTGCCTCTTAATCCTTATCCTATATTTTCCCCTCCTCCCCCCCACCCTCCTTTATCTTAATATTTTTAATATTTTCTAACTAAACAAGAAATTAATTTAAGAGAACATCTCTATGCCATTGTACACCATTGTAACACCATTAACTATTCATCAGTGGAAAGTTCATAATTGGCATAATTAATAATATTATTATTGTATCATTATATAATTAAAGATTTGCTGTCAACTTTTCCAAATAAATAAAGAAAAAAAAAAAAAAAAAAAAAAAAAAAAAAGCAAGTTCGTGAAATAGCTCGATGACCAGTAGGAGTCCAAAGGAACGATCTTCTTCACTTTTCACTAGGTATATAATATTATTTTTTGGTAAATCTTAGTTAATTCCTCGCACTTATGTTTGTATGTACAAGTCGAATTAAAGTCGATTAAATGTTGTTTTTCAACAATAAAACTGTGTTAATCAGTAGTGAATGGTAAAAAAAGTCGGGGGTGCTCGTGGAAGACTAACGCATTATCTCTTCACTAAAATGATATACAGAGTTAAATTAAAGACAGTAAAATGTTGTTTTTCTTAACAGTAGGTAATATTGTGTTATAGAGTAGTGAATGGTACAAAAATTCGGACACGCCCGAGTAAGACTTAATGCATTATCTGTGCACTGGAATGACATATGGAGTCGAATTATAGTCGATATTATGTATTTTTTTAACAGTAACAGTCGGGGACGCACGAGGAAAACATGGCGAGATCAAGTGAAACAAATACTTATATAAATATAAATTAGGCATATGTAATGACCGAATAAATAGGTGCGACAAGAATGTATGACGTGGAAGTGAATAGTAGAAGACGTCGAGGACACCCGAGGGTACACGTCAGATATTAAATATAATTTTTGGTATATCTTTCCTTGCAATTATGTTGGTTTGTTCACACCACTACATACTCTGAATACATCACCAGTACTTTTAACCACTGTTGAATTTGGCAGCCACCTCTGGTCTGGAGCCCCAAAATACTTGAAACAAAAACCCTTGACTGTAGTTGACTTGATTGGTTTGGTCAACTTTTGTTTATTTATCCCATGAGTACGGGTCGTTTCTACTACTCGTTTATGGGTTCAACAGTTCGGCTGTGGAAAGACATTCGCGTTTCCTCCCTCCTACAACATGGGCCTCTTCAAGACCCATTTTCAGAACCTCATCTTCTCAAAAAGAATCCGCACAGCATCCTTAAAGATTACAAGGTCCAAGGGAATGTATTATTCTCTGGGCCTCTTGTGTGGAGTTGATGTTAAAAAAATACTTCCGTGCTGAAATTGGCACTATTTCGGTATAATTATGTTGTATTATAAATAAATTGAATTATTCCATTTGGCTGTGATGAAAAAAGTTTGGGCTATTTCGGTATGGGGTGGGGAAGGAAATGAGGAAGTGGAAGGTGGTGAAGTACCTGGCTATTCACATATTGTCACCAAACACGGCTAAAACCATTTCAAACAACGCTTTGATTCCGGATGGTGGTTTTTCACCAAGGCGATACTGAGAGTACTACCACCAATTGCGACTCTTTGTATAAATACAATTATTCTCGACACTCTCCCTGTCATATTGTTGCCATGGAAGTTTGCTAAATGAGACTTTCAATTTGAAACTTTGAATTGAAGGCAATGTGTCAACGCTTGACGCCACTCCTATTGTGGTAAATTCAAATCTCCCAGTGGAATGTGGGCTTCTATCAAGATAACGATTTTCTAACCAATCACTGCTCTGAGCTAACATTGTTAAATACGTTTTTCTATGAACCTTGATACATGACTATCTCAATGACAATTCTTTTTTCAAACTTTCTTCATGCAGGTAGGTACCATAATATTGAAAAGTTCAGTCAAAGTTACCCACCAAGTCAAAGTTAGACGTCTGGTCAAAATAAGGATTGCTTGAATAATAAAATGGATGCAGCAGATTTTCAAAGCTAGGAACGGAAAGTACAAACAAATTTAAAGGTGGGTAACAATACCAAATAATAATGTACTTACTGAAATTGGCTTTCATCAGACCTCTTACGTTAAATTTCGGATGACCTTTTTCTCCTTCTAAGAAATACTGGGAAGTCAGATAAATATTTGACATATTCAGGTTCAATGCATATTTTGTTTCCTCGTCGTTCCTGAAAAAAACGGTTTGATAATATTTATACGGAATATACGTAATAACATATTTATCATCCAAGTAACTTCAATACAGTTTATGAGCCAATAATTTCAAAATATGTTTTTTGGCGCTTTCAGTTGAGCAGCATAAGCAGCTTTGATTGGTGCTTTCAAACTTTGAAATTGACCAATAGACTGCTTGTACTCGGTTAAAGTCAATTCTGTGAATGAACCATCCCCAGTATATAAGCGACTATGACTCCAGACGCTCAGTTATACCTGTGTGTGTGGATTAAATAACTGCATAGTAATCTAGACCTGCACAGGTGACCGGACGAAATAAAGACGTGTTTTGACCTGCGCAGGCATATCTGTGCAGGCGTGTTGTGGCGTCCGGCGTTTACGTGTTGGCGCTTAGGGAGTCAATATCAAACCGAGAACTCCTAACACAATGTCTGTTGTTCTCGACTTTCACAAGGTGAATCCGGCCATCTGTACAGGGATACCGGATGAGTTTGCCGTCTGTTTCTGTTTGAGTGTCTGGAGTTTTAGTTTTGCAAACAAAAGCTCTAAAAATAGGCAATCAGTATTTTTTCACAATTGAATGGAGAAGGTGATTATACAGTTCAATGCCAATCACTCCCATGGGCTTAATGGTAACAAAAACTCTGGTGATGATCTGGCTGGTAATAACACAGACCATCAGGGAATATTTTAATTCCCTATGAAAAAAATGGATTGATTATTGAATTCAGTCTGCATGAGAAGCAAAAACTTATAAACCAGCCACCAAAATACATATAAAAAGAAAGACTCACCAGAGAATACCACTCGCTATTGAGATTCAGACGACAAATCAGCACAATAATATATTTGCATTCGCACTATGAGATTATAATATGTCAACCAGCTCTCAAGAGAGTAGATTTTTTAATAATGATGAATCAGCACATTGTAATTCAAACGCACTGCCACATTATTGTGACAAAAAATATTTCAATCATTTTAGTCTTCAATATACCTCTTTTGACAAACGATACAATCTGGATGAATCCATCTGATCAATACAAAGGTGACTGTAATTCGTTATCACTCACCTGCAGAGCAAAATCTATCCAAAACTGACCAGAGATTTTAAACATTAATTCACACTAATTTTAAATCGACTGCTTCTCCAAGCTCGTTGCAGCGAATGTGTTAACACCATAAAGGTTTGATTATGATATGAGTTGGTGATTCAGTGCATAGCAAAAAACAGGGGAAATCATCAACTAGGTACAAGGCTGTTGTAGAAGAACTTTTAAGTCCTTTACAGAAAACCAAGCTTTTTTATGAGAAACGACTCCCAACTGCTCCCAATCATCTAGAGCCAGTGAGATGGGGGGGAAGAGGAAGGTGGGGAAGTATCTGGCTATTTAGATCTAGTCACCAAACACGGCCAAAGCCATTTCAGGCAACGTTTCAATTCAGAATGGTGGTCTTACACCAGGGCGATACTGAGAGAATCTTCTACTCTGTATTGCTATTTGTAGTCCCGATACTGGTCCGATATACTTAGTCCAAACATTTCAACTGAGACTTTACAAAATGCAATAGTTTATCATTGAATTCTTTTTTTACCCAAGATCAGACATGAACCTTCTCGAGGTAGTGTAACTTTTTTATTTCAAAACTTGCCGAGCTGTTCAGAAGTCAAAATTGGAAGGGGCCTTGTCAAAAATATAACTTTCTTGCACGGTATTGTCATCAACGCAGCAGTATATTGACCCATATTCAACGAGGCAGTTGATGTACAACAAAAACATTAATATGGTGATGAATTATTGCCATCTACTGCGGCCTGATAATCTAACCTGGAAGTGCTAGGCATTCGCAATAGGCTGGCAACTAGAGGTGGGTCCTATGAGTACTTTTCGTTACTGGGTACAATGAATACAGGTACAAAGAAATACCTGGTAAAAATACCGGTGACAAAATACTCAAAAGTATTTAATACCGACCTGAGGATTGATTCAGAATAAGTAATTTCTAAATTGCACTCACATAAATTCTGCCCACATATTCCCCACAAATTTTCTACGTAAGCTTGATTCCCCCATTAACTATTCGAAATCCATGGGGGGTGGGTTGTTAAAGAATTTCTGTAAAACATAATTCCCCACAAAAAATTTCAAATGTGTACTTCCCCACAAAATATTTGAAATCCATGGGGGGGGGTTGTTTTTTTCCCCACAAACAAAAATTCATATTTGATTCCCCACAAGAATTATTCCCTGTCGAAAAATTCCCCACATTTTTCCGATTACAAAAAATCATCATCAAGTACCCGTCAAAAATACCCATCAAAAATACCTACTAAAAATACCCATCACAAATACCTGCCAAAAATACCCATCAGGAATACCCATCAAAAATACCCGTCAAAATTACCTACTAAAAATACCCATCAAAAATACCCATTAAAAATACCTATTCAAAATACCCATACCATACCTATTAAAATATTTTGTAGATTTGTCACAAGTACAAAGTACCGCATGAAAATACCCGGTACTTTTACTGGGTACGATAAATACTCCTCACCTCTATTAGCAACTGACTGCCATCAGCGTATTTTGGACACATAGCTTACCAAACTGAGGAGTCGAACCTCGAGACACTCATGTGACCAGCAAAGTGGAAGGCAGGAGAAGTAGGAGGATATCATAGATATGTTGGAGTTCGGAACGGCTCTCCGTGCAGCGCAGAGCGAGTGGAGGAGCCGAGTTGTGCATCGAGGAAATTGGATCGGAAAGAGAAAACGACTAATACTGCAGTCTGAATTATTATAATCTTTTAAGAAAACAGTTAAAATAACGCAGGGCTGGATGGATCCCATGTGATGGCAACTTCGTCTAATCCAAGTGTACCATGGAAGAATTCAAACAAAATACATACCGTTGGGCGTATTTAAGAGTCAGATTATTCACTCCGGTCGCCTTGATGATTTTGAAAGTGATCTTCAATTTCAAGCTATCCAGATTGTCGTTGTATGTAATATCTTCCATTACCAGAGGCTCGTCAAAGTTTAGCCCGTTAGCTGCGATGCCTGAAATTTTTTATTTTTATTTACGAAATCATACATAAAGATAGCAGCCAATAAAAATGTGCAGTTAAAAAATGAAGATAATGTTGATAGTTCTTATTCAAAGTGTGATACAGTTAAATTTGACTGAAGGAGATAGGGTCCCATTAGCTTAGTTGGTAGAGTGGCGCCCCGACAAGGCGAGGGTCCAAGGTTCAAGTCTTAGATGCGACCGTATCTTTTTCTGATTCAAATTTTCGTTTAAGAATCGCTTATATTGTTTTCAATAATTAAATATTATAACAATTTGGGTCATTATTCAAAAATATACCCCTTGTAATTTTGTAACACAGGCAATACTACAAAAAATTATTTAATTATAAATAGGAAATTAGGAAAATGTCTAAGATTTGTAATTTGTAATAAAATAAATAATGCTTAAACTGAATGAAGATTATCTAATTAACAGTTTATATACATAGATTCACCTCCCGAAGTTACCGTCGTATAATCTTATAACGTAGTTGAATTGAAATGCAAGAATAGCATGCATACTTGAATGAACAAAATGATTGAACGGCGGCCATCTTGAAATCAACACTTTTGCAGCCATTTTAGTTTCTGCTTTTCAAAGATGTTAATTCTGTGTGGTTAAAATTTGTTTCTCAAAGTTACCTTGGATTTTGGCAGCAATACCATCTTCTCGAAATAATTCAAAAGTGGCTCGGGCTGAAAAAAAAATTAAACATTTAAAACATTGCAAACATATTGAAAATAAAGAGGAATCTTCCTACAGCAGGAACAAAGTGTAGAAGTGTGTATTCTAATTTGAAACAAAACTGATGTAGAAAATTGTCATCTGTTCAAGAAATAATTTCAGTATTTGAAAATTTGATAATTTTCACCAGAAGTAAGGAAAATTGAGCTACTTCCGACATAGAGACACGCCTCAAACACAGTACTATCAGTGCACCAAAGTATTAATCAACTGATATTTTTAATTACTTACTAAATAAGGCAAGTGGTTTAATAATTAGATCCGTCACCAACAACAGAAACAACATAAATGTGGATATATTCCATATTAGAACGGCTACCCTGTAATTGAAGTTTTTGGGCTTCATTTTGAAAAGCACTCAGAAGCACTGATCCGTTTGAAGAACAATGAAGGAATGATCCGGCGTTCTAACCTCTTAAAGTAGATAAGGATGAAGAAAAAACTATAGAGGATAATCACTGTCCCAAATTAAAGGTAACAAATTGGTACCTACTTTCCAGAAGAGCGATTTTATTTTTATTTTAAATAACATTTTTTTCATTAATAAATAATAAATCATTGAATAAGTAAATATAATTAGTTTTTTGATAGTACAAGCACCAACTTTATCTTTAATGATGGGATTTGTTATCTAGTTTAATTTGTAGAGTTCAACTTTAAAAAATACATATATGTGTAAATATATACAAATTATTTTATTACTTATAGACATATACCACCAAAGACTTTTCTTTGGGCTTTTTAAGATATACAATTCCGTAGTACATTATTTTGATGTATCTCATAATGTTTAGCCAGCTTTGGCAATGTAAGCATCTGAAAATATTATTTTTACAACTTGATTTCAAAACATCGACTTTTCTCTATAAATGTAATATGCGTGTATTATATAACTAATATTCTACCTTCCGGAAGAAATTCTCTAAATGATACTGAAATCTCAATTAAAATCCGTTGCGTAGTTTAGAAGAACTAAGCGCACAAACAGATAGACGCGGATTATACTATTTAGAGATGATAAATGGTTTATTATGTAATTATAAACAAGTTCTGCTGTGTAAAAATAAACCCGAACAAAGTAACTGTTTATACGTCAAGGTTTGGTTTGGAAATGACATACAGCTATATATAAATAATTAGGATGGTAGAAGTAAAAAAATATAAATGACCATTTTTCGAAATTCTGTTGCTTTTCTTCCAATAAAAAAATTTTTTTTTTACTATAATAACTATTAAAAATAAAGAAACTCAATAATTTAAACATCTCTCGCTCAAAGACACTTCTCATTCTTAGGTCCAAAACTATACAACTTCATGCCTGATGCTTGGAAAAAGGAAAACACAGCTATTCTTCATCAATTGACCACTAATTGGTTTCATCAATTAGGTAGAAAGGACAGTGAACTTTTACTACACAAAAAATGAAATCAAACGCAAACCAAAAACAACGACAAAAACTCCAACAAAAAATAAACCATGTAAAAGATACCTTTATGTTCTAATCTTTATCATTATGTGTATATGTAACTACCTAGTACTTTTAAATTAGAATGCTACCCAAGCAGCAATTAATCTTATGTTTAATTGGATATTTTATCTTATTCTATTTCTTCTACTTGTTATTCATATTTATACAAAATATGTTAGTAGGCTTAGGCACCAGTTAAAAGTACATTACCTATTATTTCATTATTATTTTAATTCTATACTTATCAAAATGTTAATACTCATCCTAATTTGACTGTCCTAAAACGGGAATCCTCCTAGTTGGGCAGTCAAAACATTTCTTAAATAATGTATAATCTTTGAGAGTTCTACAAAATAAGCTTTGACCAATGAAGAAAATACACATTTAATTTATATTTTTGCTGGAAATTTGCACATTGCTCAATTTCAAAATATTAATTTGTTATAGAAAATTGAGGTTCTACTAAAATGCGGCTAAATACAAAAAAGCCTTCTCTTATTTGTACAATAACTAAAAGGATAAAAAAAAAAACAAATTATTAAAAATATTACGAAAAAAGTTACTCTGCCTCAAACCAAAACCTCCTAGATCACAAGGCCGGGATACTTATTCAAAGCAGCCTCCTAAATTGTATGGGATTTTACATAAAGTTTCTTTTAATTTTTTTTTCAATTTATTCTTATTTATTAAAACATCTTAAAATGATTTAGTTAATTTAAAAAAATAATTAAGAATATTTATTTTTCGGAATAACTTTATTGAGTAAAACCTCAAATTGTAATATTTAATTTTTGAAGACAATATTAGCGATTTCTAAACGAAAATCTGAAACAGAAAAATCAGAAAAGGATACGGTCACATTTAGGACTCGAACCCAGAACCCCCGGAGTCCCGGTGTCCCGGAAACACAAGGGTCCTGGGTGATCGACATCGGCAACTGAATCGTAATGACGCAGCGTAATGGACGGGCTACAGTTGAATTTGCTCTAGAAGGTTTAAAAAATTGATCTTTCCTAGGGGTTTATTTAAATTTATTTCTGATAAAAGTATTACTAAAATCTCAGAGTTTCTAGAAGAATCCCTCGAAAAATTACTAAATCATTGTCTAAAATATTATATTAAAATCTGGTGCTTACCACTAATTTTGTAGTTGAAAACGTTTTATAATTTTTTTTTCAGCAGTAGCTGACTCAATATTTATACACAGAATTTTAAACAATGACATTGACTGTACTGAACTTCTGTCCCTTATTAACTTTAACATACCTTTGAGACATACATGACATACAGTGCTATTCCACACGATTAATTATAAAACAAATGCAGCATCTAATTCGACAATTAACAGAGCTCTTCATACTCTAAATAATATTTGTCTTAACTCTAACATTGACATTTTTTCAGATTCACTGCCCAAATTCAAACGTGGCATCATGTCATTAATTTAAACTATTCAATGCGCATACATACAGACACATACATTACACACATCACACACACACACCTATATACTACACACGTCACCTGGTAATTAAGGAATAAACATACCACTTAGCAGACATTACAAGGAAACATATCATTGGTACCCAACATGAAATATCTTATTCCTGTTTATTGTTTCAACTCTGTTAATCGTGTACTGTTTGTTTCTATAATATAAAATAAAATAAAAAATAAAATAAACATTCCAACTGTTTTACATAAACTATTTTAATGGTAAGATATTGTGTTAGTTAATATTAAATATAAATAACTTACAACCGTAGGAATGACTGTATAAACAATATACCCCATCAACATGTTCAACGTCACTCACAGACAGTCTATCTTTTGACGCATGTCACAAAATAGTAAAACCTTTTTATACTTGCTCATAACTCAAATTTGTAATCTTCTCCATATTATATTGGTGCATAACAGTTTCATGTAGAACGTGAAGAAATAAATAAATAAATGGGAACGAATTTCGATAATTGAAAATTCTATTTCAACTGAAGTGAGGAAAAATTGACCTTAATTCCGGCACACCGACATGTCCACAACACACATCTCTAGTTTTCGTTTTTCAGTGGACTAATCTTGTTTTTGGAAGGTACTTTCTTCATTATGCTATCCTCTAAAGTTATACGATCCAAAATGGCGCCGTAGAAGAAATCAATATGGCGGCAGAACATTCTCAACGTGACATTGCAAGATTGTCATTGTTATTAAATATGACGCATGCTGGCATAAACAGAAATGAGTGGGTAGAGCTGCATACTCATATTGCAACATATTCATAAAACAAACTCAGGAATTTGGGCCACACAATTGGACAATGAAAAATAAACAGACTACTAATTATTTTATACTTTTTGCTGGTAAATGAAAATTATGTATGTTTTATTAAATAACTCTCAACACTTTTTTTTTAAATCAACAAGTAGGAAAAATTTTCAAAGGAAATACAATCATTCCTGGGTTACAAATAATCTGATAATATTTGAAAAAATCCTACTACTATCATTATAAGCGGATGCAATGATGGGGGACTTCACAAGACCCTCGTTTCCCTTGATGGGTAGGGACTGCCAAAGAACTCTGTCTTGGCATACACCCCTTGGCATCATTTACATTCATACATCGTCACATAGATTTTCTGTTATTCCTACTTTTGACAAAAGTATTTTTTTTATATTTACTCCACACAGGAGGCCCTGAAGAAAATAATTTCCCTCAGGGCCTATGTCATCTTTGGGGATGCTGTGTGGAGGGTCTTTTTGTGGAGAGGAAGGAGTGAACATGGGTCTTGAAGAGTCCCATGTTGTAGGAGGGAGGAAACACAGAGGCCGGCAGTTCGTTCCACAGCCAAGCTGTTGAACTTAAGAACGAATCGTAGAAGCGACCCGTTCTCATGTGACAAATGTCAACTGTGTACAAATGTTGGGCGGGCGTTTGGCGTGTATCCAGACTACGCACCGGTGCCGAAGGAATCAATGACGCTAGTTCCTCAGAGCATCTTCCATTGTAATACCGATAGAACAAGGACAGCATACCTAGCTGACGCCTGTGCTCTAAAGATTGCAGTCCGTTTGTTAAGATTGGGGAATCTATCAAACGGACCGCCCGTTTTTGCACAGAGTCAAGGGTTTTTTGAGTCAATTTGGTTTACTTGATCCAGTATGCATTTAGTAAATATTCAGTTGACAATATTAGCAGGATTTAAATAAATGTTCCTATCTCCTATTATTTAAGACGCCATAGCATGTTTCACCTGAATACATTTAAAAATAATATTGCCTAATTTAGCCCTCCAACCCACATGTGTCAACTATATAATAAGATAAGATACGATTGTGCTGAAGTAGACATTTTCTCATTGGACTAAATTATATTATATTTCACTTGTGTCTATCTTTATTTTTTTATTTTATTTTATTAGGAACATTAACAGGTTTATAACATGACATGCATAGAGAGAGAGAGAAAAAATAAGTAAAAAAATTAGGTTACAACCCAATAACCAATGTTCACATCATGCAATAAAGATAAAGAAGGTTAAAAAGCAAAAAACAAACAAAGAAAACAAAGAAAGGTTAAAAACAAAGAAATGTTAAAAACAAGGAAATAGTAAGAGAAAATGTATATATATATATATATACACGTATATACACATACATACATATATATACATACACATGCATATACACTTATAAATACATACGTACACACATACATATACATAGTTGCATACATACATACGCATACATACATGCATACATACTTTGTGTTACTTGTGTCTCTTTCTTCTGTTTGTAGATATTATGTGTCATTTGAGTGAGTTTTAATAATATTGTGTAATTCGATGAAGATATTATAATACATAATCCTGACTTATTAAAATTTTTTATGTAATTGGTACTTATTGTGTAAGAGAAAAGAACTTAATAAAAAAATATTTATGTATTTAAATTGCTGGAAACAGGTTAATGGAGGTCTGAACGCGGTGTCTTTAAATATTATAAAATAAAGTCGGTATTTGCGTCTGTCTGTTTGTGTGATTAGTTCTTCAAAACTACGCAACAGGTTTTGATAGGGTTTTCACTATCATTTAGAGAATTTCTTCCGAAAGGTTTATATATATATAATACAAGCCTGTTATATTTATAAAAAGTAGATAAAAGTCGTAAAAAAATATTTTCGGGCTTTCACATTGATAAACCTTATGAGATACATCCAGAGATGTACTTTATTTCAAGTAAATCCATTTCAAATGGAAATGCAAAATGCAAAATGGGTATTTTCCATTATGCATTTTAAATGCTTTTCTAAAAACCATTTTGCATTTTGCATTTTAAATGCTTTTCTCAATGCATTTTCCATTTCAAATGCTTTTTTGCAACATTCTTTCTACTATCTCCACTCATCTTTTTTTCATAAGCCCCAAATATCAGTCGGTCCTCAACCTCGCTATGAGAGATAATTTACATTTGTCAAGTTGCTCCCTGGTAGAAGCCCTGGCAATTGAGTGATACCATTACAAAAAATACTGATTCAAATACTGAACATGGGGCCATGACGCTGTAATATTAAATGTTAAATAGCAGTTTCTATGTTTTTACGTTGATTTGTCCCGCGCAAATTTTTTGTGGTTCATAATCCGTAGTCGTGGCATTTTTTGATTTACCATCATGTAATATGTTTGTTCTACATTGATGTCCAATATTAAATGACAAAACAGTTTAAAAATATTATAATTATTTTAATTGTTTGACCTGAGAAACCATTTTGCATTTTCAATGCATTTTGAAAATAGGTATTTTGCATTTTGCATTTGAAATGCTTTTCTAAAAACCATTTTACATTTTGCATTTTCAAATGGAAAAGTTTTGACCCATTTCCATTTTGCATTTCAAATGGTTTTGGGTACCCATTTTACACATCTCTGGATACATCAAAATAACATACTACGGAATTGTATATCTTAAAAAGGCCTACAGAAAAGACTGTGATAGTATACGTCTATCTCCTAAGGATAAACCCCAGCAACGCTGGGTACACGTCAGCTAGTAACTTAATAATATTCAATTATAATATCTTGGAATAGTATAGTAGAAACAATTATCAAAATAGACTACCAAAAATGTTGCAAAAACCCTCTTTTAAAGAAAATAGTAATATATATTTTTTAAAGTTTCGTTACAGTATCAGTATTCCCAACTATTTTATTAGCACAATCTTGTTAGAAAACATCTGGGAATATTGCCTTTTGTTTTACCATCCTAATGATTCATAAACAATAAATTATTGCAAGCTTCCAATAACATAAATGTGTACAAAACTTATTTCTTTGTTATGATTAACAAACCTTGCAGCAACACATACAATGATAATATTTTAACATTGATTCAAAACATACTAGATTAGCCCTTTGCTACCCATTGTATTGTAACCAGTCAAATGATTAGGCCAACCAGCAGAGTTGTAGATACTAGCAATGGGTCATGACTCACTTTATTAAGACCGGAAGCCACGGTACCAGCTCAGTATTTTATTTAGTGCGGAAGCCACGGTACCAGCTCAGTATTTTATTTAGAGCGGAAGCCACGGTACCAGCTCAGTATTTTATTTAGAGCGGAAGCCACGGTACCAGCTCAATATTTTATTAAGGGCGGAAGCCACGGTACCAGCTCAATATTTTATTGAGGGCGGAAGCCACGGTACCAGCTCAATATTTTCAAACGGCTCAAAGAGTCGAATGTCGGCACAATTGAGAGCTGTGAGCTCAGAGCGCATAAGCAATGAGAATACTGTGCTCGCCCGATACGACTCTCCCGCTGAGGCTCTCCCAGTACGGCTACCCCGCTGCGGCTCCCCCGATACGGCTTCCAGCTCCCAGCTCCCAGCCCCCAGCTCCCAGAGTATGAATGATCGCACAACTCTTGATACCAATACTGGACCGACTGGGGCCACAATAAAAATAAGATGCTAGGTAGTTAGCAGATGTAGGTACATATGTTAACTTCAGATGTCGGACTGCAAGTCGCCGTTCACGTCTCTGATTATGTAATAACAATTAATACGGTCCATCTAAAAGAACTAGCTCAATTGTGCGGCTCGCTCATAAACGACTCATCGCTAGTAGATACTCTCAGTTTCGCCCCGACCACCATTAAGAATTGATAGCTTCAATAGCGTCAACTATGTTTAGTGACCAGATCTGATTATCCAGAAACCTCTCTCTGCCTCTTCCTTCGATCTTATATCATTACCCAATTCGGAGATATCACAGTCCTGCTGGCACTGAGCAGTTGGGACTATTGTGCGGCATTATACACATATAAAAGCCAGGCAATTTGTAAATATGCTAAATTTTGGTTTTGGAATGCTCACTATTAGTAATTCTATTTCAATTATATTTATGTATGTTTATTGTATAAATGCATAGAAAGTCACATTTGATATTTTTTTGATGACTAATATTATTTGCTACTGTAGTAAAGATGTATTGTTAGATTCTTAGAAAAATATCATTAATTATTATTTTTGCCGTAGTGTGCAAAACGCTCACCATGTTCAAAATGAGGTCACCTTGAAAATTTAAATGCTCACCTACAAGCATTTTGTCAGCTTTATAAAATGAATAATAAATTATATTGTAGGTAAATTTAATATGACTAACACGTTCAGATTGTGAAATACATTTTTGCAAAACGCACCAGAATTTTATTTTACATCGTGACACAAAATTCATTTATTGTGCTTGCTTCATTCACATTTATACATCTTCCCATACGTACTCTTCTGTTGTTCAGAATCTTGACTCGAGTATTTGATTCACTTGTTCATGCCATGTCTTCCTCGGGTGTCCCCAACTTCAACTACCATTCACTTCAACGTCATATATTCTCCTGACACTCCTCTTTTCCATCCACTCATCCGCTTCACAACCAAACCATCTAAGCATCCTTTTCTTAATCTCATTCAATCAGGAGTACATTTATGGACGAGGTCAAAACCCACCCCAGGACATGGCACCCTGATGAAACATTTTTTACACAAAATATAATAAAAACAAAATTTTCTCTATTTTTTTTATTGAGAAGTTATTCAAAAGGTAACAATTAATGATCTATAAAATACTCCATCTTCAAATAAATGCACATAATGTACTGTGTAAATATCTATGTTTCGGGATAATGTTTTAGACAAAGTTAAGAAAAAAACTTTGAAGTTTAGGTCGCATTGATAATACACAAAGAAAATAATGCTTTAAAATAGCGTTTAAAGTAATACAGCTGATAGCTACATTGTAACCTCTCGCTCTTTCTGATAAATGACGTGTGAAAGAGTAAGAGATGTAAACAATGGATTTCTCAGCGGCAGGGCGTTAATTTATTATCTCGTTAAGTATGAGAATGCGATGCAAGTCAGCAGCGAAGCAATTGCCATAGCTCCCATTGTCTTGTAATCAAAGTTTCTTCTTATCGCTGCAAAATACCAAGATAAGATTTCTTGGTATGACCGCCCCGAGATATCTGTGTGGGGTATTATTCTAGACAGGTCTTGAAATGTAATAGCCTGAAAAATGTCAACAGTTTATTAAACATAACAGATGATTCATATTTTCACTAACACGCATTGCGATAAAAGCTGAATTGTTTTGAAATGATATTGTAATAAATCCCCTGAACTAAGAATAAATTTAACATATTTAAGGCGATGCCATACGTAGTAATGCAAAATCATGTGTTTTTGTTTTGAAAATTTGGTCGCTTAGAAATGTTTCAGATGCTTTAATTAAATACTGCGAGTAGAATACATCTTGGCCTTTTAAATAATCGAGTATTTTTTAGAAAAGTCTTTTTATAAGCCCAGAAAAAAAAATGTAAAGGCCTATGAAAACTGCTTTAAAGATCAAAATCTCCTACTTACAAACCCATTTTCGGTTATGATTTTATTGTATAATGTGATAAATTAAGGTATTTATAAAATGATCGAAAAAAATTAAATATTTATGCCTGAACATCCACAATATAAAATAAAAGGCACTTTTTGGCCATTTTTTTTTCTTGCATAAATCAAAACAGCTGGATGGTGTTAAGCGGGAATTTAAATCTTATCGCCATTCACGTAAGGGTTGTTATTGATAGCGGCTCAATTTAAAATATTACACGACGTAATGCATCACCTTAAGTAATTTGAAGAAGTTTTCAAGCCAATTTTTAAAATTAGTACTGTTATTAACTCTTAACAGGCCAAAATTGCCAAACAAAACGTCTGTAACCAAGTGAGTCTTCCGACGACCGTATGCATTTTTCTGTCTTATGGGCTTTTAAACTATAGAAATCCCAATTATTCAGTCAATTATTAATGGTAACTTATGTATTTGCGCAGAAATACGTAAAATATTAAAATGATATGTCAAGAATTTCAGCTAATATAAGGAGGATAGTAATTTTGGGTACTACCTACTCCCCCACTTGGCTGCGGGATAGTTAAAATAAATTCTTGAGAGATATTCGAATAACAAGCAATATAGAATAATCTTTCGACTGAGCCCTCCAATAGCCTTTTCTGCAATGTTAGCAGTCTGATAGCAGTCAATTTCTGATAGCGTGAATTCTATTGCTTTTGCTGTTTTTGTTGTTTCTTTTTTTACGAATGGTCGTTAGCCATTACTCGTGATGTTTTTAATAACTATTAAAACTACGTTTCCCCAAGTTCAAATCAATTAGCATTGAGCAAAAAGCAGCCTGTATAAGTTGATATCTGTGCTAAATATTTGCTACAATATATTTTGACATGTGAACATAGAACTGCATATATAATACATCTATGCATGTAAGCACTTATGCATTAGAAGCGATTGTTGCCGATTTGAACTGTATAAAATATGTCAAATAATCACCAATATTGTTCATTTAAGACTTTTATCTTATCAGCATTGGCTTTCGTGCAATATATTTTGACATGTGAACATAGAATTGCATATATAATACATCTATGCATGTAAGCACTTATGCATTAGAAGCGATTGTTGTCGATTTGAACTGTATAAAACATATCAAATAATCACCAATATTGTTCATTAAAGGCTTTTATCTTATCAGCGTTGGATTTCGTGCCAGGGCCCCTGGACGTAATATATTGAAAACAACAATACAATGTTTATAAAATGGAATAGTTGGTTTTGGACTAACCAAGTAATGGATGATGTTCAAGGTACCTGCGGCCGCAGCGTGTACAGGATGTTGATGTAGGTCTTATAGCCGGCGATGAGGGCCGTGTCCAGGTCGCAGTCATTGTACAGGTCCAGGCACGACCAGTCTAGCTTCCGGGCTCGCCCATCAAACATCTGCATCTTTAGTAGACCTGACACGGTTTAAAAACAGGGTTTCATATTTAAAATTCATTTATTCTGTAGCCACTGCTGGTCATAAACAAAAACACCTAACAGCTAAGAATGCAATAGCGTCACTAGCGGAAAACGTACCAGATACTGTTATTTAAATTATACATTCGCTACTCTCATCTTGGGCGGGCAATATGTTTTCAGCTACACCATGATTGTGTACTCATTGACACTAACTATCTAACAATCTAGAAGTATGCATAAAATTATATTAAAAGCCACTTATTACATATTTAACGAAACCAAGACAGTAATTGTATGTTTTTATTTGTCATCAACAGTAAATACAATTATGATGGGAATAGGTCCGCTCATTTTATAACTTTTGACAAAAGTCATCAATGATGTCTAAAACCTGAATGCAGTGTACAAATTCATTAAAGAGTGTATAACTGATTGTATCCGACTTCCACAATCATATCTGTGGCGATCGGAGATTAATCTAGATTGTCTTACTAAAAGTAAACAACACGACCTACCTGTCTACGAGTATCTACTTGCAAGTGAACTACCTACTCGCGACGTCTAGAGCTACCTACGACAATACGTTGCGAGTTGGTCTAGCACATTACGCGAACTCACTAGAAGGTTCTAGCCTGTTGCCTAGAAATAATAGCAGGGCCAACGAAAGTTCCAGTAGGACCCAGACTGACCGAGTTGTCTCCGTTTTACCTGCGATCTCGCTTATCTACTGATGTCGTCGGCCGGTCTGTATAAATAGGCCCGACGCAGCGAGCAGTCAGTCAGTCATTAGTCCGTCAACAATTTGCAAGTCTCGCGAGTGACAACCCACGTTGGACAACATTCCCGGCTCTGCACGGATTCAACCATCGACTCCATCGGGATATCATCATAGCGCCTTGGCCCCAGCCACCGTCCCTGGCCAGCGCTACACCAGATCACAGCGCCCTGGTTCCAGCGCATCTGACCAGCGCTACATCCGCGCACCCAGACCACGCTGCATCCTCCCTGGTCTACGCACCTCCCGTACAACCGCCTACAAGGTCTACCGCACCTTCGGCTTTCCTTTTGGCACTGGAGTATCCGAAGACCCACGTTCTTCGCCAGTTCCTGACCGTCAGCGAGTCCGGTCACCAGCAGGCGCGTCGACTCACTGACCCGCGCTTGACCAGCACATCATCGCCTGCATCCGAAATGTTCAACAGCGGTCCTGAGTCATCTCTCATCACGGCTACCTGACTCAATAAAACACTGTGACCTTCACGACCTCTTTCATTGTGCCTCCTCATCAGATCCCCAAATATCATTTCTTTAAAAATAATACACGGTATACAAAAAATGCATAAAGTTGAGAGCCGGAAGAACTATAAAGGAATTGTATTATTAGGTGCTTAGCGGTGAATAGGTTAAAAATGAGATTGGAGACTCACCGACAAAATCTCCCAGGGCTGGCACCTCCACAAAGTCATGTTCCTCCTCCGTATACCTCAAGGGTGATCTCGCCTGGTTTCCAAAGTACCTACTCAGGTGGCTCACCACCCTATCCTTACCTGCACTGCCTGCCTTATTGGTATTCTCTGGAAAATATATATATTGTTTTAAAGTTTACTATGTAGCATAGTTGTTTTCTCTCGAATGGTATAAAGAGAGAAGGTGGCACAGATAAATTGCTCGGAAACTGGAGTGTAGAAAGGTGGGATTCAGAAAATTGAAGTTAGGAGTTCAGAAATTGGAGTGAAATCTTGACTAAGTAGGTGCCCCAGTGGAAGCGACCCAGAGGCGAACCGAGGAAGAGGTGGATAGACTGTGTGGAAGAGGTCGGAGCAGGACGGAAGCCAATGGAGAGCATTTGTCAAGGAGAATAAATCCCACATTTGATTCCGAATGGTGGTCTGTCACCAAGAGTATTTTATACCCTGTAACAGGGTGTAACGTTGTTTTATACATTACAGTCAATTAGAAGATTTGGACTTGAATGATTTGCACAATATTAGTTATTTTGATTTTTTTAAATACATTTTTATACATTACCATCGACATAAACCGAGCGCAGGTTCCCAACTATGACGAACTTCTCTGCATTTTCTTTTTGCAATTTTTCATTTTCTAATATTTTTTTCTTTGCCTTAGTGTGAAATTTGCATTCCTTCGTAGACCTAAAGAGAAAAAAAAATTCTTAATCTTTCACTAACTGACACACAATGGTGCATTGTTGAAAATGGGGTAAATGTCTCCGATTGAGAAACTGGTTGTACTTTAAACTCTGTTTTTACCATTCAATTAGAATTAGCAGTTTTTTACCTGACAGGTCCTGTCAAACTGAAAATTTCGCCATTGTAATCGAGTTGCCTCCAAAACGGTGCTGTATATTCCGCAGAAAAACTTCTCTGTACGCCGTGGAAAGTTCTAAACAAAATATCCATATCGTCTGTGTCACTCAACAGCTTACGATCTATCCGTATATCTGCAAAAAAACATTATGTGATTTAACACAACATTTCTGTAACATATTTATAGTACGTACAGCCATAATCTTATCTATAAAGCCGAAAATCTGTTTGTGTGAATGTTTGTCTGTATGTTTCAGCCCGTATTGTAATTACTGTCATGAGCTGTGAAGCTTTGAGCTCCATAGTCCGGCCGTAGTGGTCGGGCGGTTCAGATCCTTGACCACGAATCAAATTTCACATCATTATTTCACTTTAATTAATACATACACAATAACAAATTGTAGTATTTTAGAGGAATGTTTCAGAGTACGGTCCTAGTGAAAGACCACCATTTGGCATGTTTGGTGACCAGAACTTAATAACCGGGTACTTCCAACCTCCCTCAACCCCATCTTCTCCCTTCCCCCTCTCTCTTACTTCAGCCTCATGATTAACCCCAATAATTGGTGATGCCATACTCCGACTGGTTCCAGACGGTTGGGACAAATTGGAACTTTTGTGCATATATTCATATAAGTTAAAAATAAATAAAATGTTGTAGATATATCTACAGTAAAATCCACTTTAACATTGTCACATAAGAATTTTTCATGCTTAACTCTTTGAGTGCCTAACTGCCGAGAAAAAATTGTACCTGTTGAACGCCACCGTGGCCAATGCGCACATTCGAAACATACTTTCTTTTCATGAGATTTTACATCTTATTAAATGTTCGTAGCTTACTAAAATTAATCCTATTCGATTTGTAATAAAATAAACAATAAAATCAGTTGTTTTTTTTTCATTTCGTAAAGAGCAGCTATTTTCAAATAAAGTTAGTTAATTCAGTGTCAGCACACGACGGAAGTTTTAGGTCACTAGAGCTCGACGTTCCAAAGGTTAAGTAGTTTGTTTTCGATTTTTTAAACACTGAAATGATCACACATTATAAGAGTCTCACTATAAGTTACCTTTCAATTGTGAAGGCCGAAGCGCGACAGCCAGCACCTTGCACTGGAAGTGGTCGTCTCGGTCGTCTGTGTCGATGCTGACGATGTTCGCCTTGCTTTGCAGCGCGAGGATCCGATGCGTCCGGGACTTCATCAGCTTCAACCCGCTGCTGTGACGGATCCTGTCTTTCTTCCTCGCCCAGAGGAAGTATAGAACTGAAACCTGAACAAAATAATATTATTCACTTACAGCCACTGTTGGCCATAGACAAACATTTACAATACATAAGTACCCCTAGCGCCACGTCGATCCTAGACCTGACTCCCTGTCGAGCGCCATGACCATAGGAGACAGGAGCTGGATGGACACGCTGGCAGGGGGGTGTATTTAACCGCTTGTCTTTTTGGGTGATATTTCTCCCAGCCTGACACACAAAAGTCATGCTATCTCATTTTGTAATACGGTGAGATGTATGATTTAACTCTTTGTACTCCATTGTCGACGCCACGACGACATAAGAAATATTCCAACAACTCCGATGGCGCCGCAACGGCAACATAAACAATGGGTATAAATTTTATTCTTTAAAAAATAAAAGGGTTATTTTACAGGTATACACATGATTCTATTCAGTTGTATACAGTACCCACTTACAATTGGTTGTGCTTTTTGCTCTGTTTTTCATACATAACAATAAGTACGCATTCATTTTATTTCAATATTTTTACGGGGTAATATATATTCTCACTCCAGGCTTAATGAAAAACTCCATATTTTAAGAAAAGGTCCCAAGTGGGACTGTGTGGTCTGCTCAAAAGGGGTAGTAAAAGGTGGCAGACGGGAAACCAGTGTTTATTGTGACACGTTTCCTAACAAGCCACGTATGCATTTAAGCAACTGCTTTCTAAAATACCACATGTTAAAAAATTATAAAGATTAAAATGTGCAACTTTTTCTTTTACAATCTTATATGATAATAAATATACAGGGTGTCCGGAAACTCGTAGTACAAGCGGGAAACTGGTGAATCTACATCACATTTGGAGTCGATTTTGTAGTATATTTTTTTTTTGATTTGAGCTTTCGTTATCGAGTAAATCGAGTTAGAAGTTGATTTTTTTTTTTGTTTTTTTTTTTTTTTTAATCAAATTCTTATAAATTATTACTGAAGATCAAAGTACCCAACTAATTAAAACTATTTGAAAGTAAAACAAATGAAGAAACTCGGATTTGAAGCATTATTTTGAAATCACCCTTCATTTAATCCGGTGTAATCATAAAATATTTCTGTTCTGCAGGGTTAAAATATCTGTTGTTCAACCCTAAACACCAGAAAAAACTTTAACCCTAAAATAGCCGAAAAATATTTTTTTTTGGTTTTTTTTTTTTTTTTGAAAATGCTCAAATCAAAAAACTTTATGTTTTTTTGGGTTCCCCATGTGGTGTAGATTCTCCAGTTTCCCGCTTGTACTACGAGTTTCCGGACACCGTGTATATTTCTTAACATGGCTATATAATTTTATTTACTGCCTTACCAAAAAACATTTTTTTCTAATTTTCTAAAAATATCGTAATTTTTCCTCATATTTTTACATTACACTCTATGGAGGAGCTGGTTTACCATATAAAAAATAATTTGGAGTACAAAGGGTTAAACAGTGTTAGAAAGAAAAAACATCACAATTAAAAGTTTTCACTAAACGCTCCCGACATATTTGAAGTCTCGGTTTGAAAATACTTTTTATATAAAACGGAAATTAAGTAAAGTGACAATTTTTAAAATGCCTTTGTCTAATTAAATATGTTTTTTAGTTTTGTATAAATTTGTAGTTACATGAGAAAAACCATTGGTAAGCGAATTTAAAAACTTTATCTATGTTTGCAGCCAAAATTGTAATATTTTTAATTGCATGTTGATTCGCTATACTGAAATCTGAAAGAGTCTTTCATCTGCTTTCAAAAATAGTATTTTATTTTGAAATGCAATTAAAAAACAGCGAATCTATTTGAAATTGAATGTCATTATTATTTAGTCAAGCCCGAGGGGTTCAGTTACCGTGTCGGACGGCACGCCGCACGAGTCAAGCACCAGTTCCTCCAGTGCCGCCCGGGCCGAGGGGATGAAGACGTACAGCTTGAGGTGCTGCCGCACGCTCATGCCGTCGAGCTCCCTCTCCAGCGCCACGGCCACCGGAGACAGGGGCTGGATGGACACGCCCGCGGGGGGGATGCGCCGGGTCAGGCTGTCTAGCTCCGTGAACCACTGCCATATCTCCCACCTGCAACCAACACTCATTTTGATTATTACTTGTTTGTGGCATCAAACTTCCAGGAAACTCCTCAATATTATTTATAAAAACATAATACCCTGCCATCTTGGGCGGTGAGAGCAGCTGTTGGAAGTGGAAAACACTAATACTGCCGTCATAAGCAAAAAGGCATCTAGGAATTCGAAGGAAAAAGTCACATTCTGATATACGAGACCTTTCATGTTTATAAACTTGGCCAAGTACATATTATAATAAAAAGGAATAATGTGAATTCTGCAAATTCCTAGTTGCCTTTTTGCTTATGATGGCAGAATAGCTGTAGGAAGGTAAAGATCACAGTACCCATACCCGGTACCCGTTCACAGTTGATGTTGTATTCATGAGAATGGGTTGTTTCTTCAACATGTTTTTGAGTAAGTCGGCTCGTATATCGAACAAGCTATTTGTTTTGTCATCCAGGCCTCTTCAAGACCGACATTAATAAATCCCTTCCTACAACCTCTGCTTTAACCTGCCTCACATCGCTGCCCAACCAGGTGGCGACATAGTTCTCCTGTCTCTACTGTGTACAGACAGAAGCGCTGTATGTGATAAAAAAAATAAATTAAAAGATACTTGGGAAGTAACGTTGTGAAAACTTTTAGCTTGTGACTTTGCACTTTTTGTGAATACCCTGGTAAACTTTCCTGAAAGAACTGGGCTATTATCAAAGGAATAATATGAGGAACAAAGAACCAATGGCACAAGTGTTTACAAGAGCTATGCAAACTATCCAAATCGTTAGTAAGTAAATGATTAAGTGTAGCGAAGTCTTGTTTTAACTCAACCGTTTTGCACCTCATCTGTCTGTAAATTTGTTTATCTGTTCCGTTTCCGGTTCAAGATGGTATACATTTTAGTGGTTCAGTAAAGATTATTTTTTCAAATGTGAAATCATCATGTTATTTGAACTTTTATATATTTTTTTTTCAATATTACGGTACCTACCTGCCTTAAGAAAGTTAGAAAAAAGAATTGTCATTAAGATAGTGACGTTTCTTTGAACAAATTGCATAATTACTTATTTGAAATTAAAAAAATATATTTAAAATAATAATACCTGATTATAAATAATTAGGTAGGTATTTAAGTACCAACTTACAAATCTTATGATTTCAGAGAAAAATTTTGGTTTTGATTTATTAAATATAAACATTATAGTTTGTAATAGTTGAGTCATTACCTTCCAAGAAATCCTCCGTATGGAAAACATTTATTCTGTTCAGTTTGGCTGACTACGTTCTGCTCATCATCCACAAAGATCTTCTTCAGCTTTTTCTCTGCATTCTCTGGAGGCGAAAATTCTGGTATACTGCAGTCCAGGCCAATGAAGCTCTCGTATTTCTTCAGAGTTCTCAAAGATCCCTTCTCCTATTTAGTTAAATTAAATAAAACAATCTATTAATCAATCGGGCGATTTTTAGCATATTATTTCAAGTGCCTCTAAAAACTGCATAAAGTCTCGTACTAAGAACCTCTTTTCGGTTTTAGTTTCAATGTCTAACCACTTGAGCGATTTTTGGCTTATTATGCCAAGTTTGCAAAAACGTTTTGAGCGATCCGTTGCCAAAATGTGCCAATTAATAGGATCTAAAAATATAAAATAAACAGTGAAATCTAGGCAGATTTATTGGCTTTAAAGCGCAATAAGCAGTTTCATTTTTTCAAGATTTTGAACAAACAAACATTTACATTTTAATTTATATAGCTATATATACGCACCGATCTCTTGAGTGGTTAACATCGTAGATATTAGACACTAGGGAGACGGTCCTGAACCATTATTAGTATAAATCCACGCGCACAAATGTGTAGCCAATATCGGTCACCATATTAAAAAAAAAATTGACGACTTTGTATTTGCCTAAACTTTGTAACTTAAACTTACTTTGTATAAACCCTCCAACTCTCAAACTCCCAAATAATCGAATAATTTTGAAAGATTTGTCAAAGTTTGTTATGTAAATATTTAGTGATGGTAACCTCTATACGTTAGCGTAATTAAATAATTTTTTTCGCATAAAGTGATATTTTTACAGTTTACAAGAAAAACAATCATGAAGCAACAAAAAAATTGTAAATCATCTATTTTGAAATCAAAATTTTAATAAACCTTATAAAACCTTTCACCTGCTTTCAAAAAAAATATTATTTTTTGAATGCGTTCAAAATCAGCAAATTTATTTAAAAATCAATGTCAATCGGGAATATTTTAAAGTCACTTGACGACAAAATCTCAAAATATCCGAGGGATTAAACAAAACAATACATAGTAGGTACATATATTATATATTTATGGCATGTTCCAGAGTGGCTTGAGTATCACCCTCGTGAAAGACCACCATTCAGAATTGAAACACCAGATCTGAATAGCTAGGTATTTCGCAATCTCCTTCCTATCCCCACTTTCTTCAACCCAATATATCCCAATCTCCTTCCTATCCCCACTTTCTTCAACCCAATATATCCCAATCTCCTTCCTATCCCCACTTTCTTCAACCCAATATATCCCAATTGGGGATTACATAGTCCCACTGATTACGGACAGTGCGGAGCAGTTTGGATACTTATGGGGTATAAAAAATAAATTTATATATTTAATTCATACAGCTACCAATATTTCTTCAATCTTGGTCTCTGAATCTAGTTTCTCGCTCTTGTTCTTGAAAATATTTCCAGATTTTCTTCCGGCAGACCCAGACCTGTCAGTGATTTTGTTCACTTCTTCCTTGGACAACTTCTGGTCCAAAACCAACACATCACAGCTAGGACCGAGCTTGTTCTTTAGCAGATGGGCAGCGAATGCTCCTGTAAATGAAAAATACCTTCACAATCATACATGCACACTGTATCCGATGTCTAGGGTGAACGAAACATGTATGCAGAGTAAATTAATTATGAATGTAAGCAAGTTCAAAGTTATGGAGTTTGAAAGAGAGTCGATGAGTGTTTCAGCAAGTGAGTGAGTTTGTGCATTTGAAAAGTATGTTCGAAAGACTGATAAAGACGTTGAAAGAAGGGCGACTCCAGGAAACTACATTGGTTTTGTCCATCCTAAGCGATGCACTGAGCCGCTCCTAATAGCAAATAAATAATGCGGTCAAAAGGGAAAAATAAATTAGTGTATGAAATTAACTTTGACTATTATTATATACTATTCTGTATTCAGGCCTTCACATCGAAGGCAACCTTTTAACCTTTCCCTTACTGTGCTAAAAAAATACACGCGTTCCGGTGCTGTGTAGTCAATACACATCTCTAAATAAGCGATTTAATGTCGGAAAAATATGAATATTCATAGCTAATCGATTATGTTTATTATATTGTATATCAAAATTGATAATAATTGTAATTTAATTGCTGAAAACATGAAAAAACCATCGGCAGATGCTAAAGAAATGTGCGAGGGGTCCACATCTAACGACGGTTCGTGGCCAACTGGCTAGCGGCTGGCGGCTGGCACAAACACAGCTGCGGTCGTAGGTATCGATGGTCTAAATCAAAAACTACAACTGCAGAAGTGTGGATGTCTCATGTTCCCGCATAGCGAATTAAAGCGGGACATCAATAGCATGTCATTTCCTTGCACACTCTTTGCGTATTAGTATCACGCGGTTGATTGTATTGGTGTATTTGTTCAAAAAAAATTTGAAAACTATGTAATATATTATTTTTTAATTCAGTGCATAAATCTATAACGAGGGAATACCTAAAATCTGAACCCAGAATTTATTATATTTATAGAGTTATTAAAGTTATTAGAAGCAATGTGTAGTAAATACACACCACAGATAAGGAAAGGTTAACGGCATTACTTAGTTTCCTATAATGGTTTTTATTTTGATGAGTAAAACCTCAAATTGTAATATTTAATCATTGAAGACAATATTAATGACTCTCAAATGAATGACGAGAAACAGAATGGCTTTGCTGAGAGCAAAGCCCCGGCCTAACCTAACCAAACTTTTTTTCTCTCTCCTGTAAAAATATTTGTGTTATCAATTAAAACATTACATGAATAATAATTGGTAGCCTTTCAGAGTAGCTGGACAGACATAACTTCTCAGGCAGAGATATCCCATTTATTTGGAAGCGGAAATACGCATAAATTTTTTGACTTTCTGACAGCATCTTAAATATAACCGTCAATATGCCATAGGCCAATTGAACTTAATTACTATAAAAGACAACTATGTACATTGGGGGAGGTGAAAAATACTTCATTTTAACAGCTACAAAATACAGTTAATTTGATGTCTCACCAGTTACTCTGAAAGTTTACCTAATAATGAAACAGAAGAAATCTTACCAGGAATTGTGTTTCCAAGAATTATAATGTCTGCAAAGTATTTTTCTGACATTCATAACAAAGAATTTACGTTCATAAATTATGACCTAAAATTTTACTGAATTTCTACTTTAATTTTGTGCATCGTCTTTTTCTTTTTTCTGTAGTTTTTAATTCTACATATTATTTTAAAAAATTTACCTAAATCATGCTTTTAAATATAATTTTGACAGATTTCACCCAAGACCGAAAGATACAATCATTTTTCATATGAATTGTTTTTTGAAGCAAGCCTATATTTGAATTTAGAACCAGTGAAAAAAAAACAATAAATTAGTTAGGTACCTACTTACCAAGTACAGTACTCGCTCAGTAATCTGCCATTTGATTATCCGACAACTAGCATAATCTGACTTTATTTGTACTAGTTGAAAGCACAAAACAAACTCTATATTATGTGTTTAGTAATTTTGCAATTATTGAAGTCTATATTATCAAATACCCTATAATATTAATAATACCTGCAACTTCTCACATTTCCCATACATTCTAATGGCAAGATGTTACACTAGCCCGTCTTAGCGGCATGAGTTGTGCGCCTTGGTTTTCTTTCATACATTCTAATGGATTTTATATGAAATATATTCTTTATTTTACGTTAATAAATTTTAGAAATCAATAAAAAAAAGGTAAACTACATACTGGTGTTTTAGCTCATAATGTATCATACTTCAAATGAGAATTCTTATTCGAAACATGGCGCATTCTTAATTCAAAGTAGGATTTAAATATGACCGAAGGAGATGTTGAAGGAGGGTCCCTTTAGCTCAGTCGGTAGAGCGGTGCCCCGGCAAGTCCTGGGTTCAAGTCCTAGATGTGACCGTATCCTTTTCAGTTTCAAATTTTCATTTAAGAATCGCTAGTATTGTCTTCAATAATTAAATAATTACTTATTATTAATTCAATTCAATTACCACAATTATACAAAATTCAAAATTTCAAAATACAAACCGGTGATTCACTACGTTTAGTATCACACATAAGCCCAGACAAGCTGTCACCGGCTGGCACAAACACGTCACTCTTAGCTCTTTTTATGTGAAAAAAACGCCTTCCTGTGCTTTTGAGATGTGCACCAATCATTCTCGAGCAAAAACCAAATCTGACGGAGTTTCTTTCCATTCAAATGCAATCATTCACAATGCTTTTCGAATAAAATAAAGTGAGACGACGAATGCAGAAACACATAAGAGCATGAAGGACAACTATACAATAGTACGTCGTACTCTACTGCTATTCTCGCTCGTTTGTTCGATAAGAATGAGGTTAAAAGCGGCTCACTGACGGGCAAGCATATGAGTCTGGCGTGATACAAAAATGCTCGTCGCTTGCCCGCTTTAAGCTCGCAGCTGGTGTCACGAGGAGGCAAGAGAAACGATGGACGTTCATAATAATATAGCTGTTTAACCAGTACACATTTTCTTTGAATGTCAATCTCATTCTAATGAGTTCCGTTCGTTTAGCTATACAGTGAAACCTCTATCTATTGGTTTTAAAGGGACCTATCGAAATAAACGATGAATGCGGGAAAACAATGAATGCGGGATTAAGAGGACAAAACACAAGGAGATACGATCCAGTAAAGATACCATCCTCCCAATCTGCATAACCGTTGGTAGATTAAAATTATAAGAAGAAAATAAGTTTTAGATGTAAATAAATGTATTTATTTAAAAAAAATACAAAGCTAAACAGAACCAAGTTTATTGCATTGTAAATACATAATCTTTCATGGACATTTGTTTTTTTACTGTTTTATTTCCGCAAGTCAACAGTATATTTTCAGCTTTACAAATGATATTCTTTTCGGCATCAGTTATTGAGTGTGCGTAGTAGAAAGTTTTCAATCTTTCAAAGAGGGTGCATGCTTCTAAAAATGAAGGTACAGGCAGCGGCTCCTCTTCATCAATATCGACCTCTTTTGTTGTCTCCGTCAATCTTGCGTCACACAAGCTTTCGATAGTTTTTATCCCACAAGTTGGGATATTGTCGTCGAAAGTAACAAAATTGTTAAAATTTGTCAAATTTGGTACCAAGAGATAAGAATTTTCTCCAGTTCGCTAAACTTTGATTCTTTACTGGTTTTTCTAGTTTTCGAAGATTTTCCGCACTTTTGAATTTGCTCCTGAATTTCGTTTTTTTTCAAGAAAATAGAATTTATCGTGGATGCCACGATTCCTAAACGCTTGGCTATATCGATGCGTTTTTCAGCGGGGTTTTTTTCCACCTCTTCGATAATTTTCCATATTTCTTGAAGAGTACGTACTTTTTTCAAGTTTAAAATCTCAAAAAGGATAACTGCAAACACTCCACTAAGTTCGGGTATCTAGCGACAACTGACGGCAACTAGCGACTGATGGCGGCGACAAACTGTTATTCTTTCTCTTTCTCTCTCAAAAGTTTCGCGCATCGTAACGAGTGCCGTCTGGCGCCGTTTAAACATAGACAAAAAATATCAAATACGCGACGTAATTCCTACGATGAATGCGGGAAAATGGTGGACATAGAAACGATCAATGCGATCTATTTTTGTATGAAATGAATTCGGACTAGAAGAATTAAATGATACATCCGGGAAAACGATTATTCGAGGAACGATAGATAGAGGTTTCACTGTATATGATGTTATTTGAAGCCATTTCATTCATTCATACAAATTCATTGTGGCTATTTTTTTCTCGTGCGTTTCATTATTCAACTTCAATCTAAAAAAATGAATGTGCCATATTTTGTGTTCGAATAGTATGAACATAATGCGTCTTTGTATTTATTTCAATGATTATAACTAATCTGTCAACGTTTTTTGGCATCCTGAAAAACAACTTCGAGTGTTTTTATTGTTTGTAATTATCACATTCGTAAACTACACACACATAACCTACTTTTTGGAACATTTTTATCAATATTGATCAAAATATAAATAAGGAAGTGCAAAACACCGCCATAAAGTTTAGTACTAAATAAATTCAATTAGCTGCCATTGAAACGAATGTCAACGTCAATATGCTACACTAGCGCCTCTAGTGACCAGAGTTGTGGATATTGCCACTATTTCACTGGAGTTGGACTTAGTATTAATATTATAGAGTATTTTATATTATGTACTCGTATGTCAAATTCAATAGTCCGCCGCATGCCTAGACTCGAGCGTCAAGCTTTGTACGCCGACGGGTTGGGTTATCTTACACACACAATCAGTTCCTATACTTACCGTCATCTAGCTTACTCCATCTGACCATTTTACCTGTTTTAATTTTGAGCACATTTTGTATGTGTGCAGTATGTACTATAATCCGCCCCTTCACTAATTGGACACTTGCCCCATTTTTGAGGTGGCGGTGACTGTAATTTATTTTTTACTCTACTCGAAATAATTAAATACATATCTGTTTTATAAAAGTACTTTATTGTTTACAGCTTGTCATAAATGTTATGTATTTCAAAATAAAAAAATTCTCAAGTCGATTCTCCAGCAACAAAATGTTGTCAAAACATCGGACAAAAACAAAAATATTGGGTCAGGTGCACAACATTCCTTGTTTTCCATCGGCCATGGAAAAAAAAAACATTGTGGCCACGCCTAAATGTTTCTACTTTCCACAAACATTTTGACCCTACCTCAATGTTTCATGTTTGCACAAACGTTGTGAACCTAACTCAATGTTTCATGTTTGCACAAACATTGTGAACCTAATTCAATGTTTCATGTTTGCAAAAATATTGTGGACCCGCCTCAATGTTTCATGTTTGCACAAACATTTGGTTCGATGTTTGTGGTAATATTGTCGCCGAAGACTTGCCTTTATACAAACATAAATTAATATGCAACTTATACATTATTTATTTTAACAATAGAGCATTATCAATACAAAAATATACAATAGAAGGTATTTTATAACAACAATATTATTGAAAATATATTTATGTTTCATTAAATCATTTCTCAACTTTAACAATTCACAAAACATTTTGCTCAGGGCAATAATATATACTTTCTTTAATGGTAATGTTTTTTTTACATCATTAGATATCTTACGACCCTGTGATATATAAAATTTTATTAAATACCAAATATGAAGAAAGAATTCAAAATGAAACTGGCAGGCATACAAGGAATAAATCCTGTTTTAAAAATTCAAACATTATTATTCAAGAAAAAATAAAGTACAAATTAGAAACAATTAGCGCCTGTTTAAAGTAAACATTTAGTAAATTATAAAGAAATTTCATTATTTACAGATTAGTTTTGGGGAATTATGGGGTGCTAAAAAAACAGTGCTGCAATAGAAAAAAAAGTATTTCATGTTTTATTAATTATTTCTACGTAATACAGTCGATTCCGCTAAATTAATACAACGGTTTATCGGGATAATAATGAAACTAATACTAATTTCGGTTATCTGGGACACTAATCCGTTTAATTGGGACAAACTCCGATCTGAAGTAGATGCAAAACGTATCTCATTAAACTAATATTAGTTCAGAAGGGGACGCTCTGCACTACGAGAGTTCTGAGATCATTTGGCAGTAATTCGATAGACTTCACCCACGCCGTTGTTCGCCGTCCGCCAACGTTCGTTAACGTAAAGTTGTTCAGATCGCAGTACACTGCCGCACGTGTAAGAAGTCACTTTAGAGTAACTGTTATTATAATATATATAATTGTTTTGTTCACGATTATTTGACTCGACGATTATTTGTTTTGTTCACGATGATTATTTTATTTTTTTCTATTCATATGTAACATTGGTACATAATTAATTTTTTTTAAATTTCAAAAACAACAAGAGAACTCAAATAAATGTAATATGTAGGTACACATATAAAAAAAAAGATCGAGAAATAAATAAAAAAATTTACCTAGGTTCTTTAACACTTCTTTGGGACAACAGGTTTGGGCCCCAATCGGGACAATCGTTGTGTCCCAATTAAGAGGAATCAACTGTATATACTGAACCTCCCTTTTAACTACCAAATGACTAAGGTTGGGTTGATTCAACCACTGTGACATGTGTTAGCCGTCAAACACAATGGTAATGCGGATCGTCAATCAAATGTAACAAAGGTTTAAACATCCCAACCTAAGTGTAAAAGCATAATTATTTGCATTGATTTGTATGGCAATTACGATAACCAACGAACATAATCATAAAAAAAAAAATAATGATTCAAAATCATCACAATATCAATAAATTTCCTTATGAAATAGCAACTTCATACAATATTTACAATTATTCTTCCTTTATTTGGGGGCACAGTTGGGTGACACTGATGGTATCCATAAACTGGATCCAGGACAGCAGTACAATAGAATCCCGTTAATTCAAACCCCGATAATTCGAAAAAACACGTAAATCGAAATATTTCTCGAAGTTCTCAGAAAAAATTTTGATACAAAATTTTGTTTAAAATTAAAATTCATTAGTTTGTAATTTATTAATAAAACATATAATTTTGTAAATAATATATGAAACTGACATGGTGGAATTTACCGTAAAATTTATGCGGTAATACATCATATCTAATTCGTATTATTATTTCATAAATCTCAATCTGAAAGACCGATCGAGCCGGGATATTTCAATTTACACTGAAATATAACATGAAATATAATATTTGTATTTTAAAGTCCGTCCGCGTAATTTTGATTAACTCAAAAATATGTTGTACATATTGACTGGCTGGTCGCGAAACTCAATTTTTTTTCTGTAAAATTTTTAACTCGTTAATCCGATAGATTCCAAATTAACGAGGTTCTACTGTACCTCAAAATTTGTGTTTCTGAGGGCGGGAGATTTTTGACCTTGTCGCTATAGTAAAATTGCACCGAAAAAACTGTTTGGGAAAAAAATCATTTTTTATTAATTTGGTAGGGACGTTTGATTGTCTTTAAAAGTCTCGTTGTTGCCTTAGAATAAAACACCTCAGAGTCAATCTTTACACCCTCATTACTCCTATGCCCGAAAGTAGTTGCGGCCGCGGTGGGCTTCCGCCACACTCACGAGTACATCTGGAAGTGGCCGGAGTCCTCGTTGTCGTACTTGGGGGCGCCCTTGTTTACGAGGCGGGCTAGGTCGCCTGCGTCATAGCCAATCAGCTGCTTGAGGTCACACACGAAGCGGTAGACGAATCTATTAAAAAAAAATGACTTGCGTAAATATATGAATAAGATGGTCAATATTCCGGTAGATGGGACGCTTGAATAACTGTTGGTTGGATCCAGTGGATACTCATAGCGTATATGTACTGACTACAAACCTCAATAGTAGATTTGTTTTTAAAATTCTCTGGAATTAACGGTAGTCAGCTGTGTGCATTCCGCATGACAACTGCGTTAACGTCGGCTACCAGGGAATGTATCAATTATGATTATCTACTATGTCAACCAAAATCATCAGAACGTAGAATAGTTAATGACTTAATCTGTTTATGTATATATTTTTTTATGTGACACCTCACAAGAGTGTCCCTGCCTATGCAGTGAAACAGACAGGGGAACTATGTCACCACCCGGTTGGGCGGCGTTGTGAGGCGGAATAAGGTAGGGGCTGTAGGAAGGGATTTGCTAATGCGGGCCTTGAAGAGGCTCGCATTATAGGAGGGAGGAAAAACAGATGCCGGTAGCTCGTTCCACACACGAGCCGACTTACACAAAAACGAGTCGTAAAAACGGCCCGTTCTCATGAAGCCAACGTCAACCGTGAACGGGTGTTCAGTTCGTGTCCGTCGAGTTTCGCGCACGTGCACCGGTGCATCAAGAATCAATGCTGCTAGCTCCTTGGAGCAGGCTCCATTGAAATACCTGTAGAACAGACACAGCATGCCTACATTGCGTCTATGCATTAGAGAAGGCAATCAGTCTGTTAACAACGGATTGTCAATCAGACGGATCGCTCTCCTTTGCACAGATTCAAGCAGGTTTATCAAGTATTTTGGGGCACCAGCCCAAAGGTGGCTCCCAAATTCAATAGTTGGGCGGACTTGAGACTTGTACAGGGTCAGCAGCTGGTCACTGTTGAAGAATCTCCTAGCCCTGTACAAGATGCCCAACTTTTTGGAGGCCTGATTTACTCGGGCTTCTATGGATCCCCGATACTTGAGCTGGTCTGATATAGTAACTCCAAGCATTTCAATGGAGTCTTTATTGGGGAGAGTGCTCCCATCAAATTGCACCAGACAGTCATTGATCTCCCTCTTTGCCGAAATCAGACACGCTTGGGTTTTTGAGACGTTGAAACTGTCTATATAAAATCTGTTTATATAAAATCATAAATTCAACAACTGACAGCTTTGAAAAAATCATCAACAAAAAATGACATGCGCAGAGATCAGCAGACCGATTTTAAATGTGCGCAGATCAACAGAACTTGATTTTAAATGTGCGCAGATCAACAGAACTTGATTTTAAATGTGCGCAGATCAACAGAACTTGATTTTAAATGTGCGCAGATCAACAGAACTTGATTTTAAATGTGCGCAGATCAACAGAACTTGATTTTAAATGTGCGCAGATCAACAGAACTTGATTTTCATATACATATATGAAGGCTACAGGCTCATAGAGTTTAATACTGCGTGTGGATGGAAACATTTCAATATTACAAATTGTAAACAAATATCATAGACCTTCTGAGACGAACAGTCATCTAAGGCCATCTCTGAAGACCAAATGAATTTGGATATTTTGTATTGAGTGCCATTAATAGTTCTGTTGAATCACAAAAATCCACCTTATGAAGAATAAGAAGATTCCTACCTTTTGCCGTGCCTTAGATGACTGTTCGTCTAAGGCACAGCAAAAGGTAGGAATCTTCCTTTTGCCGTGCCTTAGACGAACAGTCATGTATGTAGGGGTAGGAATCTACGTTATGAAGAATTCTAACAAAACATTCCTACCTTTTGCCGTGCACTTTTGAGATCATATCGCCGTCGTAATAGTAGCGGAGTGCTCGGGATAGTTTCTCGTAGTTCATGGTGGGTTTATGTTTCCTCAAACCCCATAGCCGTGCCACTATCTCGGGTTCTTGCAGCTTGAATTCTCCGTTTGTACCTGCATATAAATAAAACTGTTAGTTTTCTTACAGCGGCTACTAGTCTTAAGGCCGGTATTCCAGTTGCTTTTTAAGCTGGGCTTGAGACACATTTACATTTTTCAAGAGTATAGGGCAGATTTCCTGACAACCCAATCCGACTTATAACATTCCTGAGTATACTGAAATACCGGCTCTTATTTAAGTTAATCTAGAATTAAGTTTAACAGATTATGAAAATAGAGGTCTTTTTTGACACAGTACAATATTCTCTCAGAAATCTGCAAGTCAATTATCCGACAACTACAACTATATAGTCTAAAGCACAAATTCAAGCACCATAATTAATAATTTCAGTAGTCCGCTGCATGTCTAGACTGAAACGTCAAGCTTTGTGCACCAACAGGTTGGGTTATTTTACTTTTCATAGATTGCTTGAGCTGACCATTTTACCACCAATTCATTAGTTAATTTGTTGCTTGAGCGATTAATTAATTAATTTTAAACCGATTAATTAATTAATTTTTAACCGATTAATTAATTAATTTTAAACCGATTAATTAACTAATTTTAAACCGATTAATTGACTAATTTTTTACCGATCGAAAGATTGAGAGCGGTATTTGTTTTGTTTTACGAACTACCCGTTTTAATTTTGAGCATATTTTGTATGTACATGCTATTATCCTCCGCTTTTACTGAGTGGACAATAGCCGGGTTTTTGGGTTGGCCGATTACTAAGAGAGTACAGAACAGAACATGATAAAAGAATAGGTTAGATTAGGTTAAGTTTGTTACTTGTTTGTTTCTTTTTCTTGAAAGTTTTTTTTTTTTTGGAACCCTAGGAAACCCTATATTATGTTAACCGTTTGAAAAATTGCATGTTAAAAAACAGGGAAATTAATGAAAAATTGGGATGCTAAATAAAAAATCATAACTTGGTCAAATATTGAGATATTTTATTGATTCTTTTTTCATTTGTTTAGGAAACTTAGCATTATCATATAAAAATATACATAAGCACAAAATAAAAACAAAACCAGGAAAAAAATACAATCAAATGTTGAAAAAATAAAAAAGTGGGTGTGTCAAGCCTACGCAAGACAGAAGTGAAACTTCTAGTATTCCTCTCTCTCTATTTTCATTTCATCATCTCTATTTTCTCTCTTAGGTTAGTTTGAAAATTAGAGGTTAAATAATTCAACGACGAAGCATGGATTTGCTTTTTCTAATATTTTCTTATAGATGAATGACGTTCGATTAATGTATAGTTCCAAAAATTTTCAATTTATTCACAAGTATACAATATTACATAAATAACAATATTACAATTAAAAATTACAAAGAAATTACAATGACAATGATGTGTTCATCACCTCTATCTCGTCACTACTCATTTTTAACACTGAAATTCTGTACCAAACCGTATGAACCACAATCAATTACGTATTTCACTCGTATTACACTCACGACGCAGTATACTAACCAAGCAGCTGATGCTTGGCGTGGCGCAGTTCGCTGGTGTCTGAGAGAGAGGAAAGAAGAGAAGAGAGAGAACGTTCGTGAGCGGCTCCCCCACCTCAACAAGCGCATATGGTGAGAGAGGGACAGTGAACGGTGAGCGGTGGTGGGGGTACCCGCATTTTCGTGTCGATCCTGACTCGGTTTTACTCCGTCCCCAAAAATACATTACGCGCCTAAAGAAGTTTCAGTTCAAATTTACTGCCGTCCACAAAAATGTTTGCAAACCCTTCTTGCAACCCGCACAAATCAAAGAAGAACGCTTTAGTCCGTTGCCGCCTTTATTGCTGCACACGACGCAGCAGCGCAATTTAGTCCCCGGAAGTTTTCAAGACCAAAATTTTATGCTGTAGTGGATGGTGTATCTGAAATTATTTTTTCGGCCATCCATTCTTCTTCAGTGCTTCTATTATGGCTGAGATAATAAACTGCAACCTGGTCATTTTTTGTTGCTGTTTATTGCTATTAACTCTCAACGCGCACCAAAGAAGCGAAAAGCAACACATCGCAGACGCAGCGCACCATCCGAATAACAGAGACATACTGCGCGTCATGTCGTCGAAATATCGACGATACGCATTCAACAACAGTTAACCCTTACCACTCCATAATTTTTTAATATTTATTGTCAGCCAACTCTATTAATATATTGATAGGAAGTTACAAAAAAAATCGTTAAAAATTCATTCATAATGATTTATTCTTCAAATAAAAAACAGTTTACAGAAAACATTATGGACTACTTATATTTTAGCATAGTATGGTACTTTTTAAAACACTTTCCAGGATGGAAACCAGATTTTCTGGAACAGGTCTCACAAAACCACACTGTTTCGCGTCTTCCTTCTGTGCTGTTAACACTATCATCATCAGGATCTTCAAAATCACAAGCAACAGGCTCGTACTCACAGTCACTTTCATAAGATTCATCTTCCGAAAACACTTGGTATTCAGATGCCATATCACGCCAAGTTTCCACCATTTTTATGGTAAAATAAAACCGGAAAACAGTCAAAATCTTGCTCACGAAAATACACCGAGCGCGCACGTCTTATCTTCTCGGCCCCCAGCCGACAACTGAGTTGTAGCGTACAAATAGTGAAAATAGTGATGTCGGATAGCACCCGACATCACTAGGAGTGATAAGGGTTAATCAAGTATTTGAAATGGCTTACCGATCCACTGTATCACCTGCGTATGGTCAGTGCTGGTGAGTAGCTCTAGCAGAAATTGCCACAGCTGTATCTGGCCGTTGTAACCGCTGCGACTGACTCCGGCAGACATCAACGATATAGAGGCCGTGTTGGATATCTTGCATTCAGGGGGGCTCGTCTGCAAAGGGAAAATGTTTTATAATTATCATTTTTTGGTCTTCATTGTCTTTCTGGTGTATAGCTTTGTAGTGTCTACGAGCACCTACTTGCCGCTGAACGAACTACCTACGTCAATACAATTGCGAGTTTGACTAGGTATATTACGCGCATCCGCCAGAAGGTTCTAGGCAACTGCCTAGGCATAATTTCAAACAGTCAGTCAACAATTTGCAATCTCGCGAGTGACCAACTTGCGCGCCTCCGCCGCGCACAGGGGTCTCCGTACTTACACCCGATTCTGCAGGGTTCATCCATGGACTCCTACGGGATCATCACAGCGCCCTGGCTTCAGCATCCCTGGCCAGCACTACATCCACGCGCCTAGACCCCGCGGCATCCTCGCCGGTCTGCGCATCGGACCACGACATCCTCGCCGGCCTGCATCTCCCGCTCAACCGCCGACCAGATCCTTCGTATCTTCGGCTACCTTGTTCAGCACTGGAGCACCCGGAAGACCCATGGTCTTCACCAGTCCTGACACATCCACAAGTCCGGTCTCAACGCGGCGTCGCCAACTACCGCCTAGACCACTTCACCGCCAGCATTCGGTCATGTCATCGCCATTGGTCCCGAAGTCATCTCCAATGCTGCATCCTGACTCAATAAAAACACTGTGACCTTCAACAACCTCTTTCATTGTGTCTCTGCTACCTGATCTCCAAAGCTTTATTTAACCACGTGTTATGTTTCACTAAAGTGCATACACACATTGTGTCAAAACGTAAAGCATGGTGGGCTAGATTGGATTGGAAAGGTTAAAATTATTTGACTGTGGAAGGATGGAGATTCGTGCTGGATTGAGCAAGGAATTTGGGAACAGACATTAATGTAAATATAAAAATTACAACACATTAAAGACTAAACAATGCCAAAATGGTAAGGCCAAGTAAAAAACAACCTTTTGTTATGTGAATACCGCACAATAGAGCCAGTGAGACTATGGCAACCACAATTATGTACAAAGGTATGTTGTGAAGCTGAAGGAGGTGTGGAGCGGGAAGAGATGGGGAAGAGGAAGGTGAGGAAGTACCTAGCTATTCAGATCTGGTCACAAAACAGTATCTTCCACTCTGAATTGAAAATAAAGTTAAAAGGTGTGTGTATGTACCTTAGGCTTTTTTCTTATGGCTGCAGGACTGGTGGAAGAATTATTCTGTACGTCAGATTCATTTGGGTCTTCATTTTGCACAACAGCTGGAAGAAAAAATATCTATTATTGTAACAGTAATTATTTAAAGTTAATAGCACAACAACTAATACAGTAGAACCTCGTTAATTCGAAATCCAAGGGACATCAAAAATCAAATTTCGAATTAACGAATTCCCACGTAATTCGAAATTTTTTGAAAAAAAAATACGCCGAAAATCGATATTCTCGGCCGCCTCTTCAAATCCGGATGGTATTTTAGTTGTAAATTCGTATTAATACCAATTATTTCTTTATTTTCGTACAATACAATATATTTCCGCGTAAAACGAGAATTCGCGGCCGTATTCCGTCGCGGCCGTCTCTTTAAATTCAGATATTCGAAATAAATTCGCAAAAATACGATATATTTCCGCGTAAAACGAGAATTCGCGGCCGTATTCCGTCGCGGCCGGCTCTTTAAATTCAGATATTCGAAATAAATTCGCAAAAATACGATATATTTCCGTGTAAATCGAGAATGCGCGGCCGATTTCCGTCGCGGCCGACCCTTAATTCAGATTTTTTATGCAAATTCGTAAAAATATGATATATTTTCGCGTAAATCGAATTTAATCGGCAGTTTTTCGTCGCGGCCGGCTTTTTAAGTTCAGATATTTGAAGTAAATTTGTAAAAATATGTCATATTTCGGCGTGAATCGAAATTTTTCGGCCGATTTCCGTCGCGCCGTATTTATTAACTCGGATATTCGAAGTAAAGTTAGTAAAAATACGATATATTTCCGCGTAAATTTAAATTTCGCGTCCGATTTCCGTCGCGGCGGGCCCTTTAAAATTCAGATATTCGAAATAAATTCGTAAAAATACGATATATTTACGCGTAAATCGAGATTTCGCGGCCGATTTCCGTTGCAGTGGGCCATTTAAATTAAAATATTCGAAATAAATTCGTAAATATATGATACATTTACGCGTAAATCGAAATTTCGCGGCCGAGTTTCGTCGCGGCCGACCCTTTAAATTCAGATATTTGGTGTAAACTCGTAAAACTACGACATATATCCGCGTAAAACGTATTTTATCGGCCCTTCAAACTCGGATATTCAAAATAAATTTGAAAAAGTACGACATTCCAGTGTAAATCGATTCTGATTTACAAAATAATAATACTAATTAGGACGATGTATAACCACGTAAAAATACATTTTTCGGCGTTTTACCGCCACGGCTGAGTTTTAGATTCAGATTTACGAAATATTATGATTTATTTTCGCAAAAATCAAATTTTTTCGAATTACATGGACAAATTTTCGTGCGCGGACAAAAATAAATTTCGAATTACGAATTAACAAATTTCGAATTAAAAAAAATTTTGATTGAAAAAATTTTTCTGCGGAAATTTTTTTGGCGAAAATTTCGAATTATGCGTTTTTTCGAATTATCGGGGTTCGAATTAACGGGGTTCTACTGTATTAATTATTAACATAACCTGTAGGTACATAGTATATGACTGACACACATTTAATTCACATGTTTAATCAATGACAATATTTTTATATAGCATAACTTCTCTCACTGCAATTCTTTGGAAAAGTCAGCCACTTTACTTGTTTAATAATTACAAATTTCCTTCTGAATAATTAGTATGTAGTATTGTAAGAAGTCCAAACCACAGGAGCTTGAATACTTTCTCGCTCTCATCTAATACGGCATCCTTATCTACAAACGGAGGTCATCGAAGATGTCCTATTGAACATGCAGCTCACAGTTTATCAATCAGTGGCTGCCCTCCCGCTACATACTGAATGATGTACCATGGACAGCCTATAAAAGCGAGTGCACAGCCTTGAACCAAGCAGAGATCCTGAGCCGGTCGTAGGCTGGAAACCTGATGTGTTGCGTATGCGATTTTATTAAAGACAGGTATTTTTATTGTATATCGTTATAGGAATCATGGTCTGAATCGAAATCTGTGTACATTTTATACTTTTAGATTTTTTTCCAAAAAAAACTCATTAAAATAATTAAAAAAAAAAAACATCATTTAGAACTATCGGGGTTTGAATTAACAGGGTTCTACTGTATTACTCAGAAAGAATTTGGTAGTATGTAATATTGCATACCTATAAATTTGCAATTCCTCAACAGCTCCAAATGGGTCCAAAATAAATCACCAGGATCTGAAGGACACTTTTCTCTGTAGCAAAAAAATATAAACATATTAGTTTTAAAAACGTTTAACCTTTCCCTTACTGTGCTAAAAAAATCCACACGTTCCGGTGCTGTACACTCAATCAGTGTACAATACACATCTCAAAATAAGCGATTTAATATTGGACAAATATGAATATTCATAGCTAATCGATTATGTTTATTATATTTTATATCAAAAGTGATAATAATTGTAATTTAATTGCTGAAAACATGAAAAAACCATCGGCAGATGCTAAAGAAACGTGCGAGGGGTCCACATCTAACGACGGTTCGCGGCCAACTGGCTAGCGGCAGGCGGCTGGCACAAACACAGCTCTGCGGTCGTAGGTATCGATGGTCTAAATCAAAATACAACTGCAGACGTGTGGATGTCTCATGTACCCGCATAACAAATTAAAGCGGAACATCAATAGCGTGTCATTTCCTCGCACACTCTTCGCGTATTAGTATCACACGGTTGATTGTATTGGTGTATTTGTTCCCGATTTTTAACAAAAATCTATGATTTTTAATTGAATTTGAAAACTATGTAAAATAATTTTTTTTTTTTTCGTAGGAAGCAATCACTTTGTGGTTAGACATTATATATTAAATCAAATAAAACACTTTGTTTATTAACCACGACTTTTTTATTATTACATCTACCGGTTTCGCTACGGTCGAGCTTCATCAGGATGTGAAATATAACTAAAAAATGTTTTTAAAAGTCTTTTTTTAGTTATATTTCACATCCTGATGAAGCTCGACTGTAGCGAAACCGGTAGATGTAATAATAAAAAAGTCGTGGTTAATAAACAAAGTGTTTTATTTGATTTAATATAATATTTTTTAATTCAGTGCATAAATGTATAACGGAGGAATACCTAAAATCTGTACCCAGAATTTATTATATTTATAGAGTTATTAAAGTTATTAGAAGCAATGTGTAGTAAATACACACCACAGATAAGGAAAGGTTAATGACTAGCCAAATACTAGGTTAAGTTACTAAAGAGTGGAAACACAACGTGCAATGGCCATCCCAAGCCAAGATGGGGGCTACAGCACTCCGGATGAATGACAATGGGGAACACTGTCACAAACGGAACCTCCGAGATACAGGGATCTCGGATTATTTAGCTCAGCAGTCAAGGCCTTGCTGGAGTGGACCTTCTATTTCCATATATACTTGTGGGACCAAAAATGGACCATTCAAACAACAAAACCAAGGATCTAGGGGAAGTGGAGGGGAGAGCAGAAACCACCTCGGTGGACTCTTTCCACGTGAGGCCTTCAGGGAACCCAAACAAAGAGGGACTTCCAATAGAAAAACCTTTATCTCTATCTCCTAGCTTGTCGCGGGGATCTATACAGGGACCCTCACGGGACCTGGAAGTAAATTTAAAGGACGAGGTGAAATGGGAGAGAGCACAATAAAGTCATATGGCCTGAGTGCTCTCGGGAACTATCCGCACACCGTCTCCGCTTAAATATATATTTTTAAATAAGTGAAGTTAGGTTAGTTGATGTTAGTTTAGGTTGGTTTAGGTTAGGTTCATTTTTTTTTTTATTCAGTTTTCTTCAATTTTCTATTCCATTTTGTCTCGGAAACATAAAATATCCCAATCGTGATCACAAATAATAAAAGCCGAACTCACTTGAATTCTTCTAGAGACATTTCACACAGCAATCTTCCCGGTATGGACCAATCTGAGAGTTTTATTCCCGTCAGGTTGAATTGTCTCACAGCCCACTGTATCCAGTGCCGGACTTGTGGTATTGACCTGCAGAAATAACACAATCATTAAAACAATTGAATGAAATCATCGACGTGATAAAACAAAACACCTTTGAATAATAGTATTCAATCATTGACGAAGTTAATATTCACAACTCACAATAAAAATATAAAACAGAAAATAAAAAAGGTAACGGTCGCAACTGAGAATTAAAATCAGGTCCTTCAATCTTAGGTCACAACAACAAAATACTGATTGACCAGTCGTTGACAATGTTACGTTTGAATTTCCGCAAAACACCCTAAACCTGTCAAGGGAATATGGTGAAACATGATGTATAATGCGTTGGGCCTCCAACGATGTGTATATATTTTTTATTATTTTAGAAACAAACAGTACATAATGAGTGAGTTGTTTGACAGTGTAATCATTTGTTATAAAATAATTTCCAAGTTTATTAGCCAGTTGCAAGGCCAATTCGCAAAGTACATGCGAGGAATGTAGCATCATGTTATTTCGAAACCATGTAAAAAGGGAATCCAGGGTATACTTTTTACCGGGCGGAGTACTAACTCCTAGCGTGTACTAACCCCTATTTTGCACTAACCCCTAGCATGTACTAACTACTAGCGTGCGCTAACCCTTAGCGTGTGCTAACCCCTAGCGTGTGCTAACCCCTATCGTGTACTAACCCCTAGCGTCTACTAATCCCTAACGTGTATCAACCCCTAACATGTGCTAAACCCTAGCGTGTGCTAACCCCTAGCTTATGCTAACCCCTAGCGCGTGCTAAACTCTAGTGTGTACCAGCCCCTAGTGTGTGCTAACCCCTAGCTTATGCTAACCCCTAGCGCATGCTAAATTCTAGTGTGTACCAACCCCTAGCGTGTACTAACCCTTAGTGTGTACTAACATGCTAGGAAACGGTTTGAGGTAAATATAAACCTTATAATATAAAAAATGTATGTGGTGTATAAGTGCACGAGTGAGTGTATGTGCTTGTGTATCAATGTTTCTGAATTGTGTTATTTTTATTTATTTATGTAATTTAAGTTTTGAATCCAGCAGGACTAGGAGGATAGTGCAATCCCAGTCTGCCATACAATCGTAACAATAGTAATGCAGAGATGTGAGTCTGATTGATTAAGTTACCAGTAATGTAGGGGGTTACAAACCAGAACTTAGGATCCTCCGGTATCCTGAGTCTAAGCTGGTCCGCCTTAAACTGCGCGTCCACCATCCATTTGGCCATCTTGGACACCTGGCCACCGCCGCCACTGCTGGCGCCATCGGAGCCGACAGAGGTGGTCTCCGTAGCCGGGACTATCGTGGTCTCCGCACTCTCCATCGCCAGGGCTTCTTCGACGTCTTCCATCAGGTCAGAGCTGGGGCTGAGCTCGTCTACGGGATCTGGAAGAATCGATACATATGGAGGAGTCAATGGTGCTGTACTAAAAAATTATGGATTTTCCAAAATGTGATGTTTAAGATTTGTATGTTAGTATCAAACTAGCACAAAAATCACAGGATATTTTTTTATTTATTGGACAATTTGCATAGCGCCGCTTTTGTGAGCCGTTTTTATCACCTCAGGGGCGCTTTACTGTTGATGCAGGTATTACAAAAAAATATAAATATTACAAAAATAAATTGAAATTAAGTTAAATAAAATAAAGTACAGACACAGGTGATACGAAGATGGAGACTCTGCAGCAAGAATCCTAGGTGGTGAGGAAACTGGACCAGCTGCTGCAGCGAAAGAGTGCACCGCGTCCACCAACAGTGCCAGCACGAGGTTTGTCATCCGTCCAGGTATGTGTCTGCTGCTAATAGAGCGCTGACACAATATCCTCACATAGATAACAGACCTTGGCAGGACTGCTGTGACGTTCGGCAAGTCCATCATTCATCTCCATGTAATCTTGTTCCTGGTAATAGTGTTAGTGGTGCAATGTGCCCGCAATAAAAGGCGACGGTCGGGATAATAAATTACCCTGGGCACTTGTTAGGGCCTTCAGAGTTTCCAAGAATTCCATTGAAAACATCTGGCGTACCTACAGTTACCGATTCTCGTCCCAAGTTCAACTTCAACGAAGGGCGCTACAATACTCTCAATACTCTACAATATTCTTATCACAGATAATGACTTTCTGTACTCTTTACTTCTCATTGTTACTTATTTTAAGTATTCATTAAATAAAGTATTTTTAGACAAGTTGAGGTATGTCTAATACTATTTAATAATCTTATCACAGATAATGTCTTTCTGTTTTACGGTTTTTACTGTACTATCCATTGTTTACAATATAAAAGAGTATTATTTCAGAACTATGCTCTTTGAGCTGTTAGGCCCTTCCTACACAGATACTTACAAGCTTCGTGACTGTGACGCAACGACAAGTAGCCTACCGATATGCTACACTTTAAAGCTGTTTTCCGTACACAGCGCTACCCAAATTATATTGAACTTGATAATGTTTTCACAGGCAGTCGTGGAATCAATACGATGTCAAGTGACTCGTAGACAATAATATAGTTCTTCTTTATAATTTACAAGCATAAAAAGATTTTGGGTTCACCCTTACAAAAAATAAATGTCAACTGTAGGGCATTTGTCGCCGCCAAAGAACTACACGAGAATGATGTCAAATTGACATTTCTTTCCAACCTCAATCCACGCCTTCTCCGCCAAATCCTTTCCAACGTATTCTAATTATATGAATATGGATATTTTCCCACCTCCAGAACAAATTTAAAATTGTAATCATGTTTGGATATCATTAAGCTAGGGCGAGAAGAAAGAGAATCTGAAGCTGATTGTTGAGAGTGAGAATTGTATCTGGAAAAGGGTTATGAGGACTGACTATTAGCGAATGTTACTTGTTATGTTTAGTGTTTAATAATATAATGAAATACCTTCCAGGGATGGCATCTCCATGAAGGCGAGCCTATCCTCCTTAGCCATGTGCAGGAACTCCTCGTCAGGCTTAAGCACGTCCACGATGTTGATCCGGCGCTGGCCGGGCCGAATCTGGATGTTGACCTGCACCAGGCCAGCCCGGTCAATGCACTGCTCTACCAGGGTCTTGTGGCTCTCCAGCTGCAAGGAATGTACAGGTTCCATCAAGAGAAACAGGGGTCACCCACAAAGGAAATTGACTGACAACCTAAAGAGAGCTGCCGGCTTGGAATTGGTGAGAGACGACAATGATTGCCAAAACTAGAGATTACAAAAAATTTAAATTAGGATATACTGGTAAGTCGTAAATCGCAGTTCTTCGATTGTGGAGACTGACATTTTGTATGTCTTCTGAAATCTCACTACCAGAATATATAAAATTTCTCAAACAAAAGTGTTCACAAAAAATCATGCACCTAATCAGCTATCTAAACACAAAATAAATTAAAATGTCTATACATATATACCAAGTTAAAACACAGAATACTAAAAATAACACGATTTCCTGAAAGATCCCATGTCTGCGCTATGCGCACTGCACATGGCCAATGCTCGACAGTTTCAGAGCATGGAGTTCAAGTAATGTGTTGAACATGCTTTTGCTTTTGGAGCGGACGTCAGTTCGTCCATAGGAACTACAAATTCTAATTTCAAACTTGAAAATAATCTGAATTTTTTTTTTCTGCAAATTTTAATTGCTTTTATATTGAAAGAATTCTTTAATTTTGAAGAAGACTTCAACTATTTTTCCATTTTAGTACGTTTCGGGAATATTTGGTGGGGATCAGCCCCATTGTTCCCCTATGAAGAATTAAGAAAAATTAATTATAATTACCTTTTTTGAGTCTTGCAGCCAGAATTCATAGTCTGAGAGATCGGTGCCTATTCTCTGCTCCAGCATTATTCTTAATCGGGAAAGGCTTGTCCTTATATCCATCAGTTGCACCAACACATTATCTGAAATCAATAATTTTACATATTATTTTTGATGATGCTCTGTTTGATCATTTTAAGGAACCGAAGGTGTGAACCTGATCATGATGTAAAAGAGAGCTGTTGAACACAAGGTGGATTGTAAAAATGGCCTATTCTCATGTGGCAATGTATTGAAATATTGGGCATGCCTTCAAGCGCGGAAGAAAACAATGACACTAGTTCTTATGAGCATCAGACCAGAGGTGACTCGCTTAAAGAGGGTCAGCAATTAAGTACTATTTATCTGCAGACTCTGCACGATACCCACAGTTAAGAATAGCTTAATACTAGCTTCGATGGAGCCATCATAGTCAACCATTTGATGATCATTTAACCACTCAGGTCTCATAGAAATCGTTGTGTCTCCTTTACTATCATGGTGAGAAATGTGATCCAAACGGTGTTAGAAAGAGAAAACACCAAGCTTTATATTCAAATCTAAAAGTTAACCACAGAAGAATCAAAATGTGCACCTGTATGAAACTAAAAGTTCCGACCACAGTTTGAGAAAAATTCATGATTTTTTTTTATTAATCATTATTATATGAAACTAAAAATTGACGTGACAATAAAGTTCATAATACATTTGTCTAGTAAAAAATGTGTTTTTTTTTCATTATCAGCACAGACATGGGAATTAATAGACGAGAAGATAATGGCGAGGGGTAAAATCAACTGTTGAAGAACGAAGGGAGTGAAGCTGACTGTGATTCGTCAATAAATCAATCTGACAGTAAATAGGCATCTCGCATTATAATATCACCATTTACTTCTTAAAAGTAAAATCTGCTTTTGAATGAATAGACATTTTTACATGGGAGCGCAAATTACTCGCCACGTTATGAACAAATTTGCGAAGTCAAAATTCGGCAAAAAAATTCGGTTCTATTTTCAGAGTCGAATATTTCGTTTAAGTATTTAGTTAAGACACTTATAAATGTTCATAATTTACTTCCCAGCAACCAACCAGCTTTGTGTTTCGCGTCCAGACGTTTCTCGATGTGATGGTATATTATGTTTCTACAACTGATTCATATTATACGATGTGAATATGCTTAAAATAAAGTAAAATAATGCTTATATATGGAATGTAATACGACAATTGGGTTTATTCTCTTTTTCACATCTATTTTTACAAGTTTTCATAGTACAAGTCAACATTTTGCCGTGTTATTTCGTAAAATGAACCGATGATGCCTCGACCATAGTTTGCACAAGAATGATGACGTCACGTTTTCAAATTTCACTTGAAGCCATACGCGAGCACAGCCGGCTCCAATGGAACCGGTATGGGGAGTGGGGATAATACGCTTTTAATCACTTAGGGCAGGTCTACTAATATTCATATGTCTATGATTATCAGTAATTTTAGTTCAGTGTTGAGACAAAAAAAACCTTAGGTGAGCCAAATGGAAATGCACACAAATTCTGACAAAATATGCCAGAGGCCTGAGGGATTAAAAAGATGATAATAATAGATATTACAGATTACCACTAGAGTCAATATTGTCATCTTCCAAAGCCCCAGACTCCACCTCGGCATCTTCAGAAAATACACCGTGCAGTTCATCTGGTTGACTGGTCAAACCTGAAACAAAAATACAGCCCGTTAGTTTTCGTCATTAACAGCCGATAAACTTCCGCCTATATCTCTATCCACAGGACATTAAACCCAACACAAAAAAGTAAAAATGTTTAATGGTGTCCATTTGCGAAATAGCATAAATTGTATTATAGCTCACAAAGATCAGTCTCAGCCCCAAACTGCGCCATGATGTTGGTGTCGCTGTCCATGGCTATCAGGCGTCCGTCCACCAGGCGGTACTGCCGCGCCACCTCGTCCCCTACCTCCAGCTTTATATTCTGCGTGGACAGCAGGTCTTCCAGCTTGCCGTCCGCGTTCATCTGGAAGCGCAAAACATGACCGTTAATACTCTCTCAGTAATCCAATTATCCAGCAACTACTATAATCTGCCGTTATTATTACTAATTGGAAGCACAAAATCAAGCTCTATAATTTGCCGGTAATCGTATATCAAATTCAGTATTCCGCTGCGTGCCTAGCCCTTCAGTACTTTCAACACATTTGTTCAGTTTGGAATGTTTTCTGTGCATTTCAAATGCGCTATATACATCTTATTTTCCATAAAAACTAGATAAAATTATCTTTCTAGTGTCCGCATTTAAAATAAACATTACTATAATAATAATATCTTTATTTAGGAAAGTTTACACATTACAACTATACATACATATTATGGTGTACATTGATTTGTAACTTTTATAATATATTTAAGGTTATAAAATTAACAGAAAAATACAAAGATAATATTGTGAAGGTAAAAAGAAAATAAAAGTACAGTTGAGGTTTCTCAAATACCGCCTCACTAGGCTAGCCTGTGTTGAGGCAGAATTTTTCGTGTTAGTTCCTAATACCTTTGAACATACCTATACTTGTATTAAGATGTATTCGCTCAATAATGTGGTGACTTCAATAACTGCGAATTTGGGTGAATGCACCGGTGAAGGCCCTATTCTTATTTTTGATCCAAATTTTTACATTATTTTTGAAATTTTTTTGTGAATCACATCGTTTTATGCTGTCTGGAAGAATGTTGTAGAGTCTTGTCGCAAAGTATTTAAAGTTTCGTTGACCAAACGTAGTATGTGTTATCGGTATTTGTAGTAAGTTTTTGTTGTTGCTTCGAGTACAATGTGTATTTGAACTTTTTTCATAGTAATTATGTATATTTGAGTATAGATGAGTTAGGATAGTTTTTGCATAGAGCTGCCGAACATCAAACACATTCATAATATTAAAAATTAGATTCTAGTCTGTAATTATAGGTAGCCTTGGAATTATTTTTAAAATTGTTTTCTGAGCCTTTATGATTGGGTCTAGTGCAGATGAAGTGCCGCTTCCTTGTGCTACGATACCATACTCAATAATAGATTGGCAGCTGCAAAATAAACCATTTTCAGGTGTTGAAAGCCGAGAAAGTTTCGTATGATTCTGAAAAAGTGCATTGTTTTTCTTATTTTGTTTGCAATTATTTGAGTATGAAGATTCCATTTGAGATATGGATCAATGGTGAGGCTGAGGTACTTCATCTGAGTAGAGCGTTCAATGTAGGGGCACAGACAACATTCATCGGAATTCAAACACGAGTGTATTCTAATGGAGGCATCATCAGGAGGTTGACCAAAATAAATAATCAAATTATCATAGAAAAATTGAGAGAATAAACTCGATATTTCGAAAACACATTCATTTTGTTTGGGGAATGTATTTGGAATGAATTTTTAACTTCACTCTTATCTAGTTCATATAATAAAAAATAAATAATTTTTAAAGTTAAACATTTTGATTGTTACAATAGCTACGCGATATATGAATTATTCATTTTGGCTATTTTTAGGATTTTATTAACGACATCCAGTATAAATATTTAAGGCAAACTGGAAAAAATTATTATTTCTCTTTCTTATGTCAAAAAAATTATGTATTTCGTGTTTATAATGCCCGATCATATATGACCCTAAAACACTGGAGCGCCAAGCTTTGTAAATCAACTGATTGGGTTATCTTAACTTTTACAAGCTCAGTTACCATACTGCCGTCTAGCTTGCTCTCGCTGACCATTTTGCCAGTCATCTAATTTTTCATTGTTGTTCTAGGACATTTCCATTAGTCCTCGGTCGCAAATGTGTCTGTTTGTTTAACTTTGCCACGTTTTTTATTTGAGTAAGTTTACAAAATGGAGTCTTCTCGCAAGCGTAAGCACGACCTGAACTTTACCAAAAATTTAAATTTAAAAAAAGATCGATAGCAGTGTTTGTTTGAAAATTACTGTTCTTAAAAACTACCTGTGTTGCGGCGTGAATGGACTGTAATTGCGATATTTTGTGAATTTGTTTGATTTGACTTACCAATATCTCCAAGCTGTCGGCACCTTCCACTTTGCTCTGCGGTAATCACCGGTGGGGTAATTGTTAGTATTGGAAGAGAGGTCAGGAAAGGGAATGGTGATATTGGGTTTGCGAAATGGTCAATGCGTTAGAGATTGCTATTTTTATGCACTTCGTCACGGCGATCTTTTGCGGTATAACATTAGCTGTTTTCAGCGCGGCGCGGTGGTGTAAAAACTCAAGATAGGTTATGCGGAAAGCAGAAGATCGGTTGTACCTTGCGGCGCGGTAATTTAAACACAACTGACTGATGTAGGTAAAGGCGCGGGACGCGGGCGGGAAACAACCGAACCAAATGCTATATGCAACAATTATAACTGGCCCGAGCAACCTGTTTTCATTTTTAGCATATTTTTTTATGTATGTACCGCGACTTTCACCAATTGGACATTTGCCCGGTATATTTTTTTTTCAATATTTATATTTTTAATTATTAGAAAGTTAAACGTTATTTCTTTGATAATAATGAATTGTACTATCTTAACTCTTGGAATGCACTGACTTCTAGAAGCAATCGATATCCAAGGCTTCCAACAGTATTTGTGTAAAAAAAAAAATACTGCCAATCGTGAATTTTAAATGATTATAGCAGTCCGTATATTCCTAGCCTAACGCAATACAACATGACAACTATTTTGTTTGGCCCCTCGAGTATTTTGGATTTATTTAAAAATATTCCCGGATGACATTAATATTAAAATAGATTTGCTGTTTTTGAATGTATACTAAAATGAATTACCGTTTTTGAAAGCAGATAATATTTGGCTAATTTATAAAGCGCCGTTTTCGTGAGAAATCACCTCAAGGGCGATGAAAGACTCTTTCAGATTTTAGCACTTCAGACAGACTACTAAATATTACGATTTCAAAATATATTTTTTTATTTGCGGCTTGCTTTAACTTTAATAATACACAATTAAATAAAAAAAATATATTCTGTTTAAACATATGGTTTAAAACATATTTAAGACTTATTACACCGCTGCAGATTTTTGGTTCAAAGTTAATTAGAATGTGGGGGTCAAATTTTCAGCTTCACATTTCGGATATCAATGGGTTAAATCATATATTTACCATAATACAAAAGGATATGGAACAAATTTTATGAGTCCGTCTCAGTTTGTAGCGTTAAAGTACACAAAAATACAAGTTATAACCAAGGCCAGATTCAGGCGCAATTGGATTAGTCCGCTCCGAGAGCCGTCTTGCCAAACACCAAGGAGCTAAGGAGCTAAGGCACTGATAATACCTAATACATCCTTGAGGATTTTACTAGAGTCAGGCGCCGTTTGGCTCATTTGTTATCTAACAGTCCTTTACACATTCTATAAAGTAAATTTAATTTACAAACCTCGCTTTTGGGCTGAGATAGGATCCTGGAAAGTTAGCTGTAAAAGCGAAAAGTCATCATAAGTATAACAAATCATTGTAGTGATTTTTTTTAAAGCTTTTATAATGAAATAATGTACAATTCTTAAGCTGTACACACACGGCAGAGCCATATGGCGCCGAACCATTTGGCTGAAGCCTTTCGGACACGGTGCAAAATTAGGTGGCCACACACCGAGCCAGTTTGATAATTTGATCTATGTCCAGGGATGTTAGTTGTTATATCTTTGGTTGAAGAGAACTTCAGAGAGAAAAACTTTCCCTAGAATATTTTAGCAATGGCATCACTATCACCATCGAGTCAACAACTCGAACTTGTGAACTAAAATCGTATACGGGTACAAAAAATAGGTGTTAATATTTATTCACAAAAATTCAACAAAAGTTTATTTAAAATAGGTATTAAAAATAATATAGGTATATAGAATAGATTTTTTTTACAAATATTCAACAAAGAAAGTTTATTTAAAATTGGTAATTGAAAAATTATATACGTAAATAAAACAGTTTTTTCACAAATATATAACAAGAATTTATTTAAAATTTAGTAAGAAATAATATAGGATTTTTCTATAACAAATAGAACAAAATTAGGTCCCCTTGAAGACGCAATACCATATACTGTCCGACTCGAATCCGAATTCATGCTGAGTGGATTTTGGCACAGGGATTGCACATAAATGACAGAGCCAGCAATCCATTGCCACATACGGCCGAGCCGAGCCACAGCGTTTTGGCTCAGCTCGGTGGATTTTGGACTCGCCGATTATCAAGCGGAGGCTGCCGAGCCTAATTTCCCCACAATATGAGTTTCGGCTCGGCGAGGGGTTATTCGGTTTGCTGGCTCTGCCATGTGTGTCCAGCTTAAGACCCAAATACAAACAAACATGTTGCTATGTATCTTTTATTCTGTGAATAAATTCTGAAGTCTGTAATAATGCCATAGAGATAAGCTCAGCTTGCAAGCTATCGGATTCATATTTCTGTAAAGTATTCATTTACAGGCCACTGTTATAATTCTATTTCTAGTTTCCAGTGTAGTGTTTATTTATTGAGTTTTACTTTTGTAAATATGTATTACTTCCTGCTTCAATGTGGCACAAACAATATTAGATCGAGTCATTTCCTTGTTTGACCACAATTAATTAACAGGAAGTAACCGTGGATTATCACAAGAAGGTCGAACATAATATGACGATATAATATTTAAATTAATAACCTAATACTTTCAATAAGATATTTTGATTTTATTAAAACAGTATTAAATTATTACAAACATTAAAAAACCAACTAGAATCATCATTCCCACTAAGATAACAAATAAGACGCCTTTATTTGTTGAAAAACAACCATATTGCCAATTAAACATGTTGTCAACAACTGTCAAACGAATGTCAAATAAGTTGTGACTTTATATTCCCGGTATTTTGACACAAGCTGTTGAGAATAAAACTAGCGTCAATTAATATCGTTGTATAAGCTGTGGTAAAAACATATCGTGCATTGGAGTTGGTAAAAAATTGCTAGAAACTTTTTTTTCTGAAATGGAGGCAAAAAACAATGTCAATAGGTAGCCGTTCAAGGATACGAACAAAAATTCTAAAGAAGCAGACTCATCGTGTAATTAGTTTTGTTGTATATCTCACCGAATAATGGTCCGCCACAATTGATTTTGTGCAATTACGATAATGAAACGTTCACTAAACTGATATCGGAACACATTAGCAATATTGAGTGATGTATATTTTTATACGCGGTTCAAAATTGAAAGAATCGACGAAATTCCAGCTTCCGACTTCCTTCCGTGGAAATCCATAGACAAAATCATGCCATTGTGAATTGGGTTACGCTTAGATAAAGAAGAGGTAGTCAAGATGGAAGACCTCATGATTTTTTTCTTACAGAATAAAAGATAATATAAAAAACCGCTCTGTTTTAACGAGGAATTATACTTTATTCCGGATTATATTACTTATCAACCTCGTTTCATTACACTGAGTGAAAAATCGCTTTACATTCCGCTTATTTTAATTTACAAAAAATGTGTCAAGGCGTAAGTTGTCGAGATGCATTCCATGTACGTAAATATCTCCCTAGCGAGCAAAATTCAACAAAAAGAGCAATGAAACTTTCGGGCCTATGATAGTACCTAACTGTTCTCTTTTAGAAATATATCCATTTTTAATTACTTTTTCCCAGCTTTTAATGCGCGATCATAGAAAAAAAATATTAATTTTAAAATATTTTGTCTATGGCTACCGGCTGTCAGAAAAGCGTTTTTCCGTCGTATTTTCGTGCGGATTTGAATACGCGGTTGGAAAAAATTCTACAACCAGCGCTAAACACCCTTTGAAAACCAAATAAGCGCGATGTTGTTTTTCTCGTTCTTCAAGTCGTTAGTGGGGAAAGATGTGGTTGTCGAACTTAAAAATGGCTTGAGCATATGCGGCACACTGCATTCTGTCGACCAGTATCTCAACATCAAATTATCCGACATCAGCGTTACAGACTCCGACAAATACCCCCACATGCTCTCAGTGAAGAATTGTTTCATAAGAGGATCCGTCGTTAGATACGTACAATTGCCAGCCGACGAAGTTGACACACAACTACTGCAAGACGCTGCGCGCAAGGAGGCTGCAGTTTCTACAAGATAAACAAAATATTATAATTTCATATAATTCATTATTGTTAAGGAAAACATCATTCGTTCCAAGAAATTGTCGAAAGAACTATGAAGTTTGTATTCATTGGACTGATAAGCCTGCGATTACTTCAGAAATGACAGGGTTAAAGCAGTGAACTATTGGGAATATCACTTGACAACTTATTATTCATGTTTTACGGTATTATGATGTATCTTCTCGTTTAATTAATATATTTTTGTAAACCCATTATTTTGTTTTTATATTCCTTGTCCGATTGGCAGCAACTGATAATATATTGGATGTTCCTTATAAACAGAAATTACTAAACTTTCGAAGTTTTAAGGCAGTATAAATTTCTACTAAACATCATAAAAGTGGAAATGTGTCTCAAATCATCCCCTGGTGTACGGGAGTTCCAGCCTCTGTACAAGCTTTTACTATTGCATTTTGAAAATTATGTCAGGACTGAATATGGAATTATATCAAGATGACCATTTGTACTTGTATTACCAGCATAGCGCTGAAGTGCGTTTGTGCAGTGTACTCACATAAAAAAGATTAAACAAACTTGTATTATATATCGTAGGGAGTGTGGCGAACCCATCGCTCAGGGAGTGGATGCACGACCTGCAATAGCCATCCAAAGCTAAGGTGTGAGCTACCGTGTTCCGGCTGAATGACCTGGGGAACAGTGTCACCAACGGTGCCACCGAGAAACAGGGTCGCATCTCGGAGTATTTGGACCTTACCCCTCTTGGGGCCTTCTTTCCTTAATAAACCTTATTTCCCTCACGGGGCCTTCAGGGAACCAAGGAGGAGAGATAAGGCCCTCTTCCCTTGTGTAGCCTTTAGGGAACCAAGGAGGAGTGCAGCTCGAGGAGAGATGAGGCCACCTCCGTGAACTCTTCCCTCATGGGGCCTTCAGGGAACCAAGGAGGAGAGATTAGCCCCTCTTCCCTTGTGTAGCCTTTAGGGAACCAAGGAGGAGTGCAGAGGAGAGATGAGGCCACCTCCGTGAACTCTTCCCTCATGGGGCCTTCAGGGAACCAAGGAGGAGAGATTAGCCCCTCTTCCCTTGTGTAGCCTTTAGGGAACCAAGGAGGAGTGCAGAGGAGAGATGAGGCTGAACCTCCGTGAACTCTTCCCTTGTGGGCCTTCAGGGAACCAAGGGGGAGTGGAGAAGAGAGATGAGGCTCTCTTCCCTTGTGGGGCCTTCAGGAAACCAAGGGGGATTGGAGAGGAGAGATGAGACCTGGGAAGACACATTGTGGAACCATATGACAACCAGTAACCACATATCCAAAGAAAACCCTGGTGAACTTTATAAAAGTGACCGGATGACTGTCAAAGGAATGTTAAATAAAATAGTACAATGGGCCTACGGCCTAAGTGTTTACGGGAACTATATGTTAACCGTGTCCGCTCTATAAATAAAAAATAAAAAACTTGTGTTATAATTTTACCACCTTTTAAATAACGAATCATTGAAATTTCGTGTTATCCACCTGCACGAATTATACCACCTAATAAATCCCATGCGTTATGAATGTCGGCGACTTTCTGCTCTAAGAAATAGATCTTACACAACATATTAGTGGCACCAGAGTGGAAGACGTGCAAACCTTGGGTTTTATTAGGTACAAATTTGTTAGGAGTATTTTACATGATTCAAGAGATTTTTTCTGTGATTATCGTGTTTTATGTAGTTATTAAAATAACTCAACTACCTTAAGATATTACATTAAAAAAATTACATACAGTTTCTTATGTAAATTGTAATTTTTATGTTTATAACAATTTTTTCTTACCTACAACATTATATTCTTTAGCCACTGAAGTTTTGATGAATCGCCGAATTGTATTTTGTTGCTAGCTCACTAATCTCTGGTGCATTGATGTGATGAGATTCCTTTAGATCTAGGGAAAAATATATGTATAACATTGAAAGGACCAATATAGTGTTTTTCATATATCTGAAGGATTTTTTTCCTCCTCTATTAATCTCCTATTGAACTCCCAATGAGATAGGCCTGTAATTACCATAACAGTACCTACTGGTTTTTGGGCATCTCTCCTGATTAGTCGCTATCCCAAATCGAATATTAAATTATTGTCAGTTGCCTTAAAAATCCACCAAAAATAATTGCACCACGCATTTTCAGAAAGAGGGTCACTCACACACAACATCAAATCAATCACTGTGGAGTCTGAATCGGTAAACACCTTCCAAAATAATAAATCAAAAACCCAAATATGGAAAGCCATGAAAATAAAAATGAAATTAAAAAGTAAGCCACCTATATAGTAGTGAATCTACGTCACATTTGGATTATTATTATTAATGAGCAGGCAATTCTGCTGATGCGCTCATATCCGATTTCACAATAAGTAACAGTAATTGAGTAGTTTTAAATTTAAAATAAATTAATCCTTTTTTCTCTCCAAATAAGAATCCAATCGAGCTTTAAATTGGTTTACATTAGTAGAATGGATCACATATTGTGAAAGTTTGTTCCATGTATCCACTACTCTCTCTCTCTGGTTTCAATCCTGGGATTGGTTTGCAGCAATTTCATCTAATCTCCTCTTCCATTCTTCCCTGTCTTGTGCGGCTCTTTTGACTTCTGCATATGATGAGCAGCGCACGTCCACCAGCAGGTCCTCCAGGTACTCTCGGCGTGGGCGTCCCCTAGAGTTGGTCCCCTCGGTCATACCCTCCATTATGACATGCAAGAGGCCTTCTTGTCGTATAACATGGCCGATCCATCTTGCACGCCTTTCGGACAAGGTCCTGAGCAGGTGCCTTCCTCCTTCGATTCTTTGGAGGACCTCCTCATTTGTAATATGGTCTCTCCAGGAAATTCCTAACAGTCTTCTATAGGACCACATCTCAAAAGCCTCTAGTCTCCGTTTATCTCTTTCGGATAGGCACCATGTTTCGCAGCCGTACATCAAGATACTCCATACATAGGTCTTGATGAGGAGTATTCTCAGTTTTAGGTCTATATTATTCGATTCTATTATTTTCGACCTTTTATTGAATGCAAGCCTAGCCTGATGTATACGGCTGTCGACCTCGCTCTTAGACCGACCGTCCCATGTTATTTTGCTCCCGGGGTAGACAAACTCCTTGGTGTTCTTTAGTGGAACTAAAGAATTAAATCCTAAGAAAGAACTAAATCCACTACTATTTGTAAGGAAGTGTTTCCTAGGATAGGACGCAAAAGGTGTTTTGTTAATTTTATTTCGAGTGTCCAAGGAGATTTATATTTTTGTTGGTGGAGAAGATTTCTTGGATGCCAGGTCAACTATAATGTCCAGATAAATCGTCTCTATAGTCTCTGTATTTACACCTACATCTTTGGCAAAATATGGACTCTATATTTGGAAATCATATTCCAGGAAAGGCCGCACATATATTTTGTACATATTTAACATCATGTCCGGTCAAGGAAGGCTTTCCTGGTTAAATATGTTATCAAATTTGCTATTTCGACAATACCAGCAATATGCTGTTCCCATTTCAAGTCTTGTGATATGGTAACTCCTAGGTCTTGTAACTTCAGTGATTTTGTTGTCACTGTTGCATAATGGTTCAAGAAAATAAAATGTTAATACAAACCTAATAGTCACTTTAATATTAAAAAAATTTAGGCATATTAGATCTATCAATAAATTTATGTATAAAAATGCAAAAATCAGTAATTTTAAATACATGTAGGATTACGAAAGATTTTTTAAATATTTATGTTGAGGGATCAGTAGGATTTATAGGCCCTGTTAGGAGTTCTACCGAGCCGAACCCTCTGATATGAAAATATCTGGAGTCGGTGAATTATTTTCCCATTTGATCTCTGGTGAGTTGACGTGTTGTTCTTGTATTGTTTTGAATTTATTTTGCTTATATAATGCACTTGCATAATGTGAATTGACTGGATGATCATTTGTGGAAAAGTGTGTGGAAGGGTTTAGTTTTTCCTATGTTGAAGATTTAACCCGGACATAAAGTCGGAAATTAAAAATAAAATATAAAAGCAAGCAGCAGTAACGTCATATGCATATTTATTTTTCTAATTTTGGATTTCTATAATTTATAAACGTAAAATAAAGAAAATATTTCACATAAAATATATGAAAGAAAACCAACAGCAGAACCTGCGCCACTGGGAGGTTCTGGTGTAGCATACTGAATGTATGGGAAATGTCAGAAGTTGGAGTTATTGAATCTATTCTAGGGCATTGTGCTTGACGCACCGGTCTTGTTGCATCAGAGTAAGATTGTCCCTCACGCAGAGATCGGTTAAGCCATGATGTTGTCGCCCCGTTCATAAGTTAAATTAAACTGAACTCTTTCTGCTACTGTCAGTGCAATCAATCAAATAGAATAGGAGTGATTTGACAGTATCTGGGTGGCATCGCATATTAGGTGAGGTTTTGCACTCCATTGCACTCCATTCTAATGTACATAACGGTTCCATGATATTTCATCAAAAAAGATACCTATTTAACCCATTGGCCTCAAACGACGCCATCCCGGCGTGTGTACGGCGATGTGTCTTAAAATCAAACGACGCCGTCTACGGCGGGTCTGATTGTCTGTCGGCTTAAAAACGAAAAAGGGATACATTATTTACATCTGGGTTTAAAATTTTAAATGCCAAACGCTCTGTAGATAATTAAGCATTCATTTCCTAGTAATTGGCAGGACTCCGTTGATACAGTTTTTTCCTGATATTTACGATTGAAATTTTGTTATATTTCAGCGTCATTGATCTTTTTCAAAATGGCGTATGGTTCGGGAATTGACAAGCTTGTTCGTAAAACGCGTGGTGGGCGGCTAACATCAGCCCAAATTGAAAAAAAATATATTATGGTAATAAGTATGATAAATGTAAAACTTTTCTTAATCCAATTATAAAAAAAAAAGAAAAAAAAATTGGTTTTTATAAAAAAAATATTTTATATCCTCGTTTAATCATATTATTATTATTTTTTTAAAAACTGGACATATTTTTTACATACCTTAATTTAATGCACAAGTAAATTAAAAAAATTGTTTCGTTTGCATTTTTAGTTTAAAAGTTATGTAAGATTTATTACACCACTGCAGATTTAAAACTTTGGTACAAAATTAATTCGGATGTGAGGGACAATTTTTTAGCTAAACAATTCGGAGGCCAATGGGTTAACCTAGTTTTTGTTTCATCACTTTTCATGACTTCATATCACTTTTTGTAGGTGTGTTGAATTGTCATATTGATGAGATACCCTGTCAACGTACATAACATCATGTAGGCAATTTTGTGAAGAAATAAATAATAATCTTTAAAGATACAAAATATTTATTCAAACAATAATAAAAAATTTACAATTATAATTATGTATTGCACAACTGGTAACAAAATTAAAACAATTTAACAACTTGCGTTGGTAACAAGTCAACAAAATTATTTTTATGGCAGCGAGTTCCTAAAACTATTCCTATAAAACTTAATTAAAAACATTATTTTATATGAGCAAGAACTCTACCGGAGAGTTGTAGACAGTATTTTCTTAATAATATATCAACCAAAACCATTCTTATAACAAAACAAATAAAGACATTACTTTTCTTGCGTAGGCAAATAAACATTCTAACAACTAATCAGTAATGCATTTTGATTGGTCAAAACGCAGTGTTAGTAATTTAGAATTAGGGGGGAAATAACAGAATTAATATTGTTTGTTAGTACATTATTTCACATACATAACTGAATGTACATATGTATGTTATTTATAACAATAAAACCAAAACATATTACTCTCTTTACATGGAGAAATATACATTCTAATAACTAATCCGCTATACATTTTGATTAGTCAAAATGCAGTGTTAGTAATTTAGAATTAGGGGGGAAATAATAGAATTATTAATATTTGTTAGTAAACTACATTATTTCACAGACACAACTGAATGTACATATGTATATTACTTATAACAACAATAAAACCAAACATATGACTTTCTTTACATGAAGAAATATACATTCTAACAACTAATCCGCTATACATTTTGATTGGTCAAAATGCAGTGTTAGTAATTTAGAATTAGGGGGGAAATAATAGAATTATTAATATTTGTTAGTAAACTACATTATTTCACATAACTGAATGTATATTTATGTAAAAAATGTTAATTTGCAGCAAAGATAAGGTTTTATATTAAAAATGGCACTACAATTACCAAGCTTAATGCTTAAATATGTCGATACTTTTATAAATAATTGCTTATTGTCTTTTATTTTTTTATTAAGATGTGTTAGCCCGTTAAAATATTTGACACCCATAGAAGTATATTATAACAATAGAGTTGTCAGGCCCATACAAATGCCGGTTTGGTTTGGTTCGGTTCTTTTCGGCACCGACACAGCACCGCGAGTGCCCTGCCCTGCAGTGGCAGTTGCAGGTAAACCAAACTTTCCCGTGTTTTTGCAATTAACGTTGTACGCAAGCCGTCATTTTATTTTTATTTGCTTGGAATTTGTACATGACGAACCGTCGACGGCCGGCATTCGACTAAAGTAGCGAATCAAGCTATGAGACCCAATGGACTCCACTTGAACGAAGCCACTTTGTGCATTGTACTCAAATTCATTTAGACGATTTTGATTTGAAGCAAAATAAGGATTAATGTAGGGTTAAGACAAGGTTGTTTTGAAAAGATTTTATTTGTGCAGAACTTGAATTTTCAACTGTTTTAAAGTTACAATTCCGGTATATTCTATTGTTTGGGTTAAAACGGGGAGTTAAGATATCGAAGACTGCCGGAAATAACTAAGCCGCTAGCATTATAAATGCATTAATCGAGAGCTCTGTTGGAAGGTTGTTCAACATCTGCCCTATTCTCCTGATCTTCCTCCAGTGTGATTTTCATAATTTTGCTTTTCTTTCTAACAATCTCCGAGAAATCTCTTTTCAAATATTGCAACTATTCTAACTTGACAAATTTTCGCATCCAATCTTCCAAAATATTGAGAGCCGGGAGAATATTTATTATTGATTAGTTTTTGTATTTTGTTTACTTAATAAAAACACTGCGAACTTAGACATCAACCTAACGATTGCACAAAAGACCGAACAATATCAATAGTGGAGAAACAGTACTCCGTCATAATAATTTTCTTTAAAAATTTTAGATATCAACAAAACACAACAGACATTCAAATTAATAGACTTGCCTGACACAAAATCTGGGTATCATTTCGACGAGCAGGAGGCAAACCACGTGACCATATTATATTGAGGAGGGTCCGAGAATGCTTTGAATAATCTACGTTGAACGCCGAAGAACACACATTTCTTACAATCAAATTGAACATTACTCAGTTTTGTAAGAACAATGTAAAAGAAGAACAATAAAAAAAACGTTTTTTTTTAAATAACCTAAAGTAAGGCAATTTTTCTACGCAGGATCGGAATGCTCGTAAAAACGGTTAAAAGCAACAACCTTCAAATCGAGTTGCCCGTATACTATCAGATTCACTTATTGACAATTACAGAAAGGGAGACGGTCACACCCCCTTCACACTCCGCATAACTTGGTTTGTTCCCCTTTCCTTGATGGGCTATTCTATCAATTTAGATGTCTATGAATATCAACAAAAATAAATGATTGAATATGTAATATTATTTCCTCTCATTGTCATCATTTAAAAAAAACAAAATACTTCTAAGAGAGGAATACAAATACAATATTGGATTGAATCACAGATACAACACAGGATTGAACCACCGATACAATATTGTATAAGTATTAATTTCTTGAAATAATTGAGTTTTTATATGGACAAAACTACAGGGTTTTCCAATAAGAGGTGTTATTTTGATATTCAATCGTATAAGATCAATGGTTTCGTTGCTTGTGTGGCACGTAGCGCCGTCTTGTTAAAAGTAAACGTTGTCCAGATCAATACCATCCAATTCTGGCCATAAAAAATCATTAATCATCTCTCGATAGCGCAATCCATTCACCTCAACTGTTGCTCCAGCCTCATTTTCGAAAAAGAAAGGTCCAATGACTCCGCCGGACCATAAACAGCACCAAACAGTCACACGTTGAGAATAAAGAGGCTTTTCAACAATAACTCTTGGGTTTTCCGAGCCCCAAATGCGACAATTTTGCTTGTTGACGAAGCCACCAAGGTGGAAATGGGCCTCATCACTCAAGATGATTTGCATTTGATTCACTCAAGTGAATTTTAATAATTTCAATGCGTTGTTGAAGCGTGTATCGTTCCATTTTTATTAATGGCGTAGTTTCTACTTGTCAAATGTCAAAAAATGACAGCTTCAAAATAACACCTCTTATTGGAAAACCCTGTATATATTGCATATGTACATGCGTAAACAAATTATTCATCTTAATATTTTAAAGCATAATTTGCAATTTTATGGTAAAATAATTAAAATAGAGCAAATATGAACACGTAGATTATAATGTATGTTCCATATACCCTTGATAACGAGTTTCTGTTTCCTCACTATCAATATTATATGATAACTTACAGCTAAACAAACTCAATTAGCTCGGTTTAACCTTAGCCGGGTGGCCAGGACATCTGTCTGCCCCCGAGGATATGTATGTGCAGGTGGTAGACGCTCTGCGCCCCGTGTTGCCCATTGTTAATCACCAGTCTGTAACCGTTGGGCAGTTTCTTTTGGGCTATGGTCTTGGCAGTTAATATCAAATGGGATAATATCTGAAAAAATATATATTAAATTAATATAGGGTGAAATGGCTAGGAGCGCTCATTGCGATGAAGAAACACTTCTGTGAACGTAAAAAATAATTTGAATCAGAATGGTTTGAAGCAAAACTAGTAGTCCACAATGGAGTGTTAATATGGCAGTGAGGCATAAAACTGACAGAGGAAGGTTGAAAGTAGACTGAATGCTGCAGAAATGAGATCCTTGGGACGTATGAGGGAAAAAATTCGGTTTATGGGAGTCACTCGAATAACCGAAATTGAACTTGATTTAGACTAATTTAGGGCTGGGGAATCCGAATCTGTAAGAATTAGGTGGGGGTCGGCACTATTAACTGAGTTATAGGGTTTTGAAATTTCGTACGCGATACATAGAAACCATGTTTTATTTATCAATTATGACATAAGAAAATCAAATTAATGACTGTTTAATAGTCTCACATTTCAGAAGTGCCAACCAAAAAATAAAAAATAATAACACCTAATTCTAACAGATTCGGATTCCCCAGCCCTAAATTAGTCTAAATCAAGTTCAATTTCGGTTATTCGAGTGACTCCCATAAACCGAATTTTACCCCGTATGAGTGGTGAAACTTAAAGATGTGGCTATCCGGGGAGAATGCAAGGCTAGTTTAAGCGAAATGGATAAGGTAAAGAATGCTTAGATGGTTCAGGCATATAAAGCAAAGGAACAAAAACGGAGTGTGAGGAGAATATGACGCATAAGTGAATGGTAGATGAAGTAAGAGACTCCCAACGAAGACAGCACGATCAAGTGAATCAAATAATTGAGTGGGACTATGTCAAGGGTCACAATAACAGTAGAGTATGTATGAACATGAACGAAGCAAGAAATGTGTGCCAAGATGTTGCTCTCTGCCTACAATGGTGTGTTTGGTCGAGCAGCACTACTCCTTCCTTTTTAAGCTGACATTTAGAACCTAATGACTGATGACAACTCCAACACACCAAAAATACCATTTAAAAAAAGAACTTTAATCATATCTGTGTGCTGCTGGTATATAAAATATTTAAATTGCCTAATTTAGTAGCTGCCTACCAACAGCTTATATTACAGCATGTCTGTAATAATAAAGATAATAACTACTGGTGAAATATTTTGCGCATGAATCACTTATTTTCTGTCTTCAGATCCACCAGATAAGATAAGAATTTACAATTTTGCAACTCGTTTCTGTGAATTATTGTAATAACTGTGTAAATATGTGATTATTTTGAAAGGAATGCAAATCCTTATCTTCTATAGAAAAATAACAATGATACGAAAACTAGAAGATAGACGTATCATGCGATTTTTGTTTGGATAATACGATTTGAGGTTATATTTTTACTGCAATTGTTAAATTTTTAATAAATAAAATATGGAATTCTTACGTCTGAATCTCCTTTGGTGCAGGAATCCAACATATTAAGTCGTTTCTTCGGAATAACTAAGAAATGAACCGGCGCCTGAGGTGATACGTCGTTGAAAGCTAAACATTTATCGTCTTCAAAAATAATGTCCGCCTTGATTTCCTTCGATATTATCTTGTCAAATACCGTCTCAGTGCCGGGTTCCGGCTGCGACACTCTGGATTTTGATACTTCATCGCTAAAATTCCTTTTCTGCAGTCGAAATATCTCAAAATTGACAGCTTGCGAGGGTGTTCTTCCTATGCGAGCTACTTCTGCAACTTCGTAAACGTAGATTTGCCGCGGACGGTATTTAAACACTCTACCAAGCGTTTTGAACATTTTTTACGTGACTTTAGTTATTTTAGAAGAAGATAAATAAATAATTATATTTTGCCAATAGACATTTATTCAAATAAACAAAATTCTCCGCGGCACCAGTGATTTTTTGTATGGCATATATTACTAACATTACTGTAATGACAGCTGCTGATCAGTGTTGCCAACGGATCTTGGCCTTATGTCGCCGTTTTTCAAACATTACGTAGCCTAATGTAGCCGACTTACAGTTGCAATCATTCTAATAAACTCGCATAAATTCTGCCCACAAATGTTCTACTTGAGCTTAATTCCCCCTTTTATTATTCGAAATCCATGTAGGGGGGGGGGTTGTTAGAGAATTTCCCATGGGGGGGGGGGGGTAGCTACGGAATTCCATTTCGAAAAATTCCTCACATTTTTCCGGTCGCAAAAAATATTATAAAATGTTAATTGGTCAAAATTAACCAACAACTTCAGACGGCATTGGTGTATTTTTGTTTTTCTTATGTTTTGTTTTTTTTTTAAATTATTATTTGTGATTTGGCTGATTTAAATAACTTGTCTCTGAAGTAGCCTAACAGGCGACCAGTCGCCTTTTAGATTTTTTCGTCGCCGATTCTCGTTCTGAGTAGCCTAAATGGCGATAAATCGCCTTCGTTGGCAACACTGCTGCTGATAATAGACAAAATTCATAGATATACCCAGATAACATTAGTTCATTCACATTCACGTAACATTAGTTTCACCATTTTCCATAGACAATTTAATGTGACTTAGCCCGTTGTCCCACAGGTCGGTAAGCTACATAAACTGAATGTTACGAAACCCTACGCAGAAAAAATCCACACTGAACTGCGATGCAGACCGTTACATTTTTGTTGGTATCACTAGGCTTATCTATCTTACCATTTCTCCTGCTAGAGAGCAACTTGAAAGATGTCAATAGCTTAAAATATGCCAAGCTTAAAATGTAACAAACTGATATACTGGCCCAGTGACGCACCCAGGATTTTGTCTTAGGAGGGGAGGGGAGCGGGCATAATTAAAATAATGAAAATTAGCATTGCAAAATTAACATTTATAACCTTTTTATTTTATTTATTTAGGAAAACCAACAGAAATTTTAATTGAATGAAAGTTAAATATTTTAAAAATATAAAACTTAGCCCAATTTCAAAAAGATGGAATACAGAATTCTTTTTATAAATTATTTATTTAGGCGTTCACCCATTGAGTGTGATCTTGGCCATATATTTTCATTTTCTCAATCAGTTACATTTTTTTTTTAAACTACAGTTTTAAACCTAAATATTCCACTGTTTTTTTTTAAATACAGCGTACGAGTCGAAAATGCCATATTACAACTAACATTATTTAAATCTACTTTTTTCAGGTTTTTAATGAAAAATCTGTAAATATCATTGTGTGCACCTTTTTTCACACATTGATTTTAAATAACAAACTTAAATTTGTCAATTACAATAAATTGGTGAAAAACATTAGCATTGAAGAAAAATTATTTTATACTCGCAAGGCGCAGTCCGTTTCCAAAAATTTTCCACTGTGAGGTGCAGTCCAATGACTTGTGATAGTGGTGAAACACAATTCTTTGATCCTCGTAAGGCGCAGTCCGCTTCTGGGATTTTCCTGCCGCGAGGTCTAGACCGTAATAATTATGAGATACAAATTTCTCATGAATTATGAATTACATAATAATTCCCATAATGCAAGTCAGTACCTACCAGTTGAAGTAATTAAAAAAAGACTAATTGCAAGCATTATACACACATGAAATGCTACATTTTTCCACGAAAATAATATCTCCTTTATACAGGGTGTCCGGGGTTAAATGTGTAAACTTTGTGAAGGGATTCTACATCACAGTATAAATAAAAAAGACACAACACTTTTTTCGAAATTTCAACGCTACGGTAGTTTTCGGGTACAAAACTTGAATTGAAGAAGATTTATTTTATTTATACAATATTGTATAATAAAGTAACATTCTTACTACATTCTTATAACAAAAAATAATAAAATTGCTGGGTACATAATTGCAGTCATGTATTTTTGGGGTATTACCTACTACTTTAGCCAACATTTCGGACAGCATTACAGTCTCCATCATCTGCCCTGATGATAGTTTAGAAGAACTAAGCGCACAAACAGATAGACGCGGATTGCGACTTTGTTTTATACTATTTAAAAATAGTAGCTCTGTGAACAGTAGACCTCGCACCCAAAAAGTATCTCAATTAAAAAAAAAAACTAATCAAATTAATTGATAAAAACAAAAAAATTGCTTTGGTGGAGTATTGAACCTTCCTTCCTGATTCAATGAAATGTTGTGAATGTGTATGGTGGGTCTAGCTTGAAATATACCATAGTTTTGGATCCGATAGGTGGCGCTGTTGTCGAGATCAAAAATTAAAAAAAAATCAAAATTTTTGTTTTTTTGATTTTTCATCCTGGGATGGTCTGTGGCAGGACAAGTCTGCCCTGGCCGACTTGTTAGTATATAAAAACACATGCATATTCTAACGCAACGTTGTGTCAAAATTTCAAAGGAATCAGTGAATAACTTTCAGAGATTTAAGCTTTTGAACAAGCAAACATTTATATTTTTATTTATATAGTAGATAGATAGATAGATTAGCTGCCGTGATGTTATCGATTTCAGAGAAATGCTTATATGTCCGCTTGTGTGTACGTGATTAGTTGATAGAATGTATTGTCATCAACAACGAGTCTATCTGCTGAGTTTCAGCTCGATCGGATGTCACGAAGTGGGTTAATTTACACTTCCAAGATTTTCATTCATTCATTATCGAAAACAAAAGTGAAATTTAAATAGATAATAACAATGATATTTGTCTAATTTATATAGAGCCATTTTTGTGAAAAGTCAACTCGAGGGCGCTGATGTATCGAGACCACAGACATAGGAATTAATAGACGAGAAGATAATGGCGAGGGGTAAAATCAACTGTTGAAGAACGAAGGGCGTAAGACTGACTGTGATTCGTCAATAAATCAATCTGACAGTAAATAGGCATCTCGCATTATAATATCACCATTTACTTCTTAAAAGTAAAATCTGCTTTTGAATGAATAGACATTTTTACATGGGAGCGCAAATTACTCGCCACGTTATGAACAAATTTGCGAAGTCCAAATTCGGCAAAATAAATTTCTTCTATTTTCAGAGTCCAATATTTCGTTTAAGTATTTAGTTAAGACACTTTTATAAATGTTCATAATTTAATTCCCAGCAACCAACCAGCTTTGTGTTTCGCGTCCAGACGTTTCTCGATGTGATAGTATATTATGTTTCTAAAACTGATCTATATTATACGATGTGAATATGCTTAAAATAAAGTAAAATAATGCTTATATATGGAATGTAATACGACAATTGCGTTTATTCTCTTTTTCACATCTATTTTTACAAGTTTTCATAGTACAAGTCAACATTTTGCCGTGTTATTTCGTAAAATGAACCGATGATGCCTCAACCATAGTTCGCACAAGAATGATGACGTCACGTTTTCAAATTTCACTTGAGGCCATACGCGAGCCCAGCCGGCTCCAATGGAACCGGTATGGGGAGTGGGGATAATACGCTTTTAATCACTTAGGGCAGGTCTACTAATATTCATATGTCTATGATCGAGACAAATGAAATAAATAATAAGAATTGTTAAATAATGTTTTACTAGAAATTTATTTCAAAAGAAGTGCAGATTCTAGAATAAGCAATGACAACTGTTTTCTTATTGTTAGTTCCCAAGGTTAATTCAGAGATTATGAATTAGCTATATTAAAACGCTGTCATTGATAAAAATAACAAACATTTCTATAAGTATTAGTTGTTGGGTGTAAAAACTACAATCTTATTTACTGACAATTGGAAGAACTGATGTTGCTTCTTATACTTTTATAAAAGTTTAACATTAACTAATTTTGTATAAATAAAGTGATTTTTGTTGTTTGTTTTTGGGGTGTTATGCCGTGTTGCGCTAACTCCTTCGTTAGCGCAACACGGCATAACACCCCAAAAACAAACAACAAAAATGCTTTTGGCCGTGAAAATCTAAAAACTTACCCCAAATAAAGTGATGTTTAAAAATATATATACATATATTTTTTTTTGTATTAGGCAATTCACCCCAAAAAGAGTGCTATGTGAAAATCATTGATGACAATAAAGGGTATGCCTAAAGTATTTCACTATCTAATCTTTCATAGATGGCGCTAATTTTATTATTGTAGGAAAAAAACACTTTCGCAAGTTGTGCTTTAAAACATTAAGGCGATGCCATACGTAGTAATGCAAAATCATGTGTTTTTGGTTTGAAAATTTGGTCGCCTAGAAATGTTTCAAATGCTTTAATTAAATACTGCGAGTAAAATACATCTTGGCCTTTGAAATAATGGAGTATTTGTAAGATAAGTCTTTTTATAAGCCCAGAAAAAATTAATGTATAAGGCCTATGAAAACTGCTTTAAAGTTCAAAATCTCCTACTTACGAACCCATTTTCGGTTACGATTTTGTTGTATAATGTGGCAAATTAAGTTATTTATAAAATGATCGAAAAAAAATTAAATATTTATGCCTGAACATCCACAAAATAAAATAAAAGGCACTTTTTAGCCATGTTTTTTTCTTGCATAAATCAAAACAGGCGGATGGTGTTAAGCGGTAATTTAAACCTTATCGCCATCTACGTAAGGGTTGTTATTGATAGCGGCTCAATTTAAAATATTACACGACCTAGTGCATCGCCTTAAGATGAATTATTTGTTTGCGCCTGTACACACGCAATAACTATCTATGAAAGAGCAGATAATGAATTCTTTTAATCATACCCATTACCACTCTCAAACCAACATACTGGTAGAATCTTGCAATCATACGTAAAGATAGCTGCATAAATAAACCAGTCACTAGATCGATATGCCAATACATAGACAATAAAATTCTCTTTCGGAGCCTACTTATTATACTATACAACAATGAAAAACTCTGAAAGTTTAATTCATAGACTTTTAGAGTTTTTCATGATATAGGGAGCAAATATAATGACATCACAATATTCATAATTTTAATAGCTCTGTCGAAGTATGATACAGAAAAATGACGGAAGCTGATTTGGTTGAATTAGATCAGTGGTCAGAGCACTACCCCGGAAGGGCAGAGGTCCTGGGTTCAATTCCCATACGCGACTGAATTTTTTTCTTTTTCACATTTTTTATTTGAGAATGATTAATGCCTTCAATGATTAAATATTACAATTTGAGGTTATACTCAATAAGTTATTCCACTATAAAAATATTTTGTTCAAATTATGATTATGTATCATGTTGTTTGACTTTGTCTTGAGCTAACGTTTCAGACAGCCTTGCAGTTTCCATCATTACAGGAGACATGTAAAGTGCAAAAAAATATATTTGTGTATTTGGTGACAACGTGGCTACAGTATTAATCCTCATTAGTGTGGGCTACAACAGTCAAAGAGCAAAAATCCGAGCATACAGCCCTTTCCTTAACCAGCCTCACAGCTTCGCTCAACCGAATAGCAAAATAGTTCCCGTGTGAGATGTCACATTAAAAAAATGAGGGAGGGATTAAAAATGCTCAATACTTCAAAAGTAAACCAGCTTAATACTATTGGTCCATAGACATACAAAATGGTAGACTTGTCCTAACATAAAATCTGGGTATCATATCATTTCGACAAGCTGAAGCCAAACACGTGACCATATTTTTGGCACCCAAATAACCAGACCCTGCGCAGAAAAGTAAAGTTCGCTGAAGTAAGGTAACGGTTTGCAGCGCAGACCATTGCGAGACTTTTCTGCGCAGGATCGTAATGTTCGTAAAAACAGTTTAAAAACTGAACTGCCTTCATATCATATCATTCTGGCCGCCCAGAAAAGTCTCACAGTGAACTGGGCTGTAAACCGTTATTTTACTTTTGGTCTTTACTTTTCTGCGCGGTGGTCCTGAATTCGCGCGGGGAACGTCAACAAGTAGCGACGGCAATACCGTACAAGTACCGTACCGGGCGGGAAAAGCAAATATTCTAACTTAAAATATTAATTTAACTATGAAATCTTAATCAATTTTCTTTTTTTTTTAATAACATCAATTCTAATAGACGGTTAACATTGGTAAAAAAATTACTGGAATTCCTTGTTGAAGAATTAAAAAATTTTCCATACAAAATGCTTAAGCGACGTGGTTTTCACAGTTCGAATGACGTCACACCACACCCCGCCTCTTACCGCTCGGATTCCGCTCGTTTTGGCGGGCTTAATAAAATTTAAACTTTGAGAATTAATTTAATTATGAAAACAAACTTAAAAAAAAAAAAAAAAAAATACCAGTATTTAAGTTTGAATGCGAACATTGATAAAAAAAAATTAAAAAAATGGACTCAACTTCCTTAATTCTGCAAAAAGGTAGAATTAAAACTAAAAACACATGTCCCATTCAGTGCGGCCGGTGGTCAAAATATGTGGGGGTTCACCGGATGACAACATTAAGTCAGAAAATAAATTATATAAAGGTACATACCTATTTATAAAGAAGTTCTATTCTCCGCTCCTTTGGTTTAGCGAAGACCTCTATGACTCTCATGTTGAAATCAGGCATAGACTGAATAAACCTTTTTTCAATACTTAACACTGATAGTGCGTTCAGTCTGTCCTGGCTCAACGTGTTTCTTAAAAAGGATTTTATTCTTAACCCCGCCAATTTTCCCACTCATTACTGAAGCACCGTCGTAGCACTGAGCATGAATTGCTTCGGAGATATATTTAAAATGCCATTTCTTGAAACAGCGAATCTGATAATCCAACAGCACAGTGGGATTTTAGTGTTAAATACTTCCAAAACCGTTCGCAGATTTCGCCATTCCGTTCGTAGCGAATGATCATTACCATTTGCATAACCGTGGATACATCAGTCGTTTCATCCGCTTAAATCGCTACAAAATCACACTTTGAAATTTGTGATTTTACTTCGCTGTGATACACTTCCAAAATTGCATCTAATTTTTTCATTTTGAAGTACCGAGAGAAAGAACCGAGTTTCGTATTGTGATTAGTCATGTCGGAAATCTTGTTGGTTGTTCGGCGCTCGGGAGCACATATTAGCTGGCCGCCACTGTTCCCATTTAATGGTAGGAAAGACATTACTGTTGCTATAATAATTTTTTTGCTGTAATAATACATTTGACGAAATATGTAATAACTTTATTTTACTAATTTCAAAATAATTTCTTTGTGATTTTGTTCAATAAAAAAATATACTAGTACATAGTTCTGTGAACAGTAGACCTCGCATCCAAAAAAGTATATTAATTTTCTCTTATTTAATTAATCAAAACCCTTTCCTCTGAAATCGTAAGATTTGTAAGTAGGTACTTAAATACTGACCCACTTATTTTTTTATTTCAAATAAGGAATTGTACAATTTGTCCAAAGAAAATTCCATATTGAAATGATAAAGGTAAGAACACACTGAGCCCACGTGCAATATATGCAACATATTAAGATATCTGGACAAGTACATACATCCATACATTTTCTATGAAAATAGATGCTTTAGAAACGCACTTTTCACACGCAATGTAATCCTACCCAACGCCGATCTGCACTGTCTAGTTTGGCGCATTATGTGTGAAAGAAAGATGAAATTGATCATCGGTAGGCCTTCCAACGAGTTGATTTGACTTTTGCATACATGGGCCTAATGTGTTCTTAATTATTTTTAAACTTTATCAGGTAGGTACTATCATATTGAAAAAATTCCAAACAGAAATTTCCAAATTAACACAACAATTTCACATTTGAAAAATGAATCTTTACTGAACCATAGTCAAAGTAAGGCTTGCTTGAATAGTAAAGTTAAAACAGGACTTACTATGATCAGTCAATTATGTACAATATCATGGAATTATACAAAAGAAATCATATTTACCTGAAAAAAATATTGATATAATCACATGTCCTAGAATGTGATAATATGTGAAATAATGACAAAACTAAATAAATTCTAAATCAAAATGGCACAATTACTACAGGTATATTAGGCGTTATTAGTATAGGTTGCACAATTAGAGTTTACACCTAAATATTGTTATTAGCTAAGACAGGGATAGCAAGTGTGTACAACCGTCAAATTTGAACATTCGGAAAGTTTTAAAGTGTGGTATTTTATTATTGAAAAAAATTTACTTTTTTAATTATCACTTTATTTTTATTGGAATACCGCACAAGACTCCCAAATCTGTAGCCAGCGAGACTTTTGCATCCCCAATCAGGGTATGTTGTGAGGCTGAAGGTAGTGGGAAAGGAAGGAGATGGGTAAGAGAAAGGTAGGGGAGTACCTGGCTACTCAGATCTGGTCACCAAACACGGGTAAAGCTATTTCAAGCAAAGTTTAGATTCTGAATGGTGGTGTTACACCAGAGCAATACTGAGAGTATTTTCCACTCTGGAACGTGCCGCAAATATATTATATATTATTTTTAATTAATAAATTGTAAAATAACACAAATCAATCAAATAAAATTTATTTTCACACGCCGGGATATGAACCAGCAACCTCCGAATTGCTAGTTGAGAGCCTTACCTCTCGACCATGGAGGCCGTCAAAATTCTGTATACAAGCATTAGGCAAGACATTAGGCAACTTTATGCCAAAAACATACTAACATACCTCTTCAAACACAAAACTACTTTTGACAATATCCAAACTACTCGTGATACTAGAACCAAAGGACATAATTTCTTACAAATCCCTTTCGCTAAAACAACTTTTGGCCAGAGAAATTTTAGATATTTTGCAACAAGGCTATATAATGCTCTCCCACTAGCCATTAGATTGAACGAATTTTTTTAGAAATATAAAACAGACATCAAGTCTTGGATCATCAGCCAAGACAGATCCAAGATCAAAAATTTTATAAAAATCCCCTCATAATTATGTACTCCAACTAGATGCTGATTGACCAATTTATCATTTATTATTATTATTTATTAATTTCATCTAATGTAATGAAATATTATATGTATCAAAAAATATGTAAACATTAATTCATGTATTAAATTCGTCTGTCTCGACACAGGTTTATCCTAGTGAGACAGACATCGAAAAAAAAACTTTATATTGATAATAAAAAAATAAGCAATGCATCTGTGTCAGTAGTGTGTTCGACTCAACTCTGTATACAATACTTATAACTCAACTTATCAACTAATAATAAAATCATGGCATGAAAAGCTCTTAGGTCAACAATAATTTTTTTTGGCAGCAAGTCAATTAATTACATTGACTTGACTTGAAACTTGACATTAAAAAGGCACTTTTTAAGTTAGTTCACCAGCTTAATGTTCCACTTCCACCCAACTCAATCCATTTCCTATATCTATCCTATCTTTACTCTGTGATCCCAACCCTTCCACATTGGAAGACAATACTTATTAAAGTTTAAAATATTCAGCCAAAACTATTACATCACTTTAATTTGAGATTTGGAAAAATTGGCACTAGGCAATGAGCAACCGTTTTACATAAAAATGTGAATAATATGATATGTATACCTAGGTATATTAGGTGTTATATAAATAACAAGTAACATCATGAACTGAATCAATAATAATATCAGGGCCGAACCTGTGCAGGCACAATTGGAGCACAATTTTAGGTATTGATAATACCTAACACATAATACAGCGCCCTTGAGGCTTTTACTAGTGCCCGACGTCGCTTAGCTCAGGGCCGGCCCTGAATAACATTAATGATAATAAAGAAATGAACCAGGTCCGGTTAGTTTATTGTGATTGAGATATGTTTAGGATACCCTACGTTGTTTGTAGATTGAAGTAAAACTATTTGAATGGAGATTACGTTGCTTCAACAGTTTTATTTGTTTTCCAGGATAAATATGTGTTCCAGAATACAGCTACCACTTGAACAACCAGCACTTGGTATTGAAAGGGAACCACATAGAAGTTCACCATCTGAACCCAGGGCCAGAGGTAGTAGTTGGTCTTTAAAATGTCGGGATAGTTTCTTCGCAAATCTTCGCTAACGATTTGGACATCATTGCACTGCATGTAGCTCAAGGACCCCACGAGGAAGAGGATAAAGGCAGGGGCGAAAACTAATTGATCCACAACAACCTTTTTCATCGCAACGGCTTTTCCAGAAGTACCGATGTATTTGTTGAGAACTGTATACCACAATCTTAAACCGGGCCCCTGTAAAAAAGAAAAACAATGTATCAACACAGTGAACGAGAATATAGATATAATTTACAAAGAAATAAATACCACATACCGCAACGCAAAATCCAACTGATGTAAATCGGGCAGTTCTTTTCCAATCCATCGTGTCATTTGTCCTTTTTTCTATACATTTTTGGGCGATTACATCTCCAAGCCCCATCAGAAATCCAGTCTGAACGCATTGAACCTTAAACGGATGGTTCGTCAGAACTCTCTTATAAAATTTAAGAAGGAGCGCCATCGCGGCCAACTTTTTTGAAATCGGTTAATTTTCGTACCAATCAATATAACCTAGCAAGCGACAGAGGGCATCATAACCATAAATATATCATAACCAATAAAAGTAGAGTTTTGACTTTTGTCATAACTGTCAACATGTCGAAGTGTTGCTAGCTACAAATGTGGAGTAGCAAACAAGCACCGATTACAAACTTGATATAACTCAAGTCGGGACTTCTAATACATGAACGTAAAAGTCCCGGACGGAGCAATTCGAGAAAAATTTGAAGCCGCGTTGTGAGATGTATGATAATCAGAGATGTGCAAAATGGGTACCCAAAACCATTTGAAATGCAAAATGGAAATGGGTCAAAACTTTTCCATTTGAAAATGCAAAATGCAAAATGGTTTTTAGAAAAGCATTTCAAATGCAAAATGCAAAATACCTATTTTCAAAATGCATTGAAAATGCAAAATGGTTTCTCGGGTCAAACAATTAAAATTATTATAAAATTTTTAAACAATTTTGTCATTTAATAATGGACATCAATGTAGAACAAACATATTACATGATTGTAAATCCAAAAACACCACGACTACAGATTATGAAACCACAAAAAATTTGCGCGGGACTAATGTTGCCAACGTAAAAACATAGAAACTGCTATCCAACATTTAATATTACAGCGTCATGGCCCCATGTTCAGTATTTGAATCAGTATTGTATTTGTAATGGTATCACTAAATTGCCAGGGCTCCTACCAGAGAGCAACTTGACAAATGTAAATTATCTCTCGAGGTTGAGGATTGACTGATATTTGGGGCTTATAAAAAAAAGATGAGTGGAGATAGTAGAAAGAATGTTGCAAAAAAGCATTTAAAATGGAAAATGCATTGAGAAAAGCATTTAAAATGCAAAATGCAAAATGGTTTTTAGAAAAGCATTTAAAATGCAAAATGGAAAATACCCATTTTGCATTTCCATTTAAAATGGATTTATTTGAAATAAAGCACATCTCTGATGATAATGATATGAAAACGTATGAAAAATGCCAAAAATTACTTAAATTGTTCAATGACGTATCCCATTCCTTGTCACATAAAATACCTAAAAAATAGTAAGCCGCTAAAACTGCGTTAACAACACAAAAATAAATTAAAAACAGTTCGTTATGTATCACTTCGCATACAAATCAATAAAAAAATTAGTCATACAAGATGGCTGCCAGGCAATTTCCCCTTACTAGATTTTGTAGGTTTGGCTTCAATGCCATTCTTACAAAATTGCACTAATGCTCTGTACAGGGCTTTTAAGGTCCATGTTCTTATATTATGTTTATGATATGAAATTCATGTAATCAATAAAATATAACCATTTATTCTAAAAATACAAAGTACTGAAGTTAATACTTGATGTTGATGGGGTTGATCTTAACTAGGTGCTTAATTAATTTTTAAAATTAAATAATCTTTGTACTTAATCCTCATAAATTGTCTTTAATCTATGAAAGACTCTTGCTTTCCTAATGACGGTACGCAGTTTAAAAAAAGGGAAGACACTTCCCTTTGTGATGCGGTCGTCTGTGAATGATTATGCTGCTACACGTTCAACTAATGGGTGTAAACGTGATCGCTTATATCATTGGGTGTATATAACAGGGTCATTCAACAAGTAATAATCACATTTATTCACTGATGTCCTTGGTTCGTTGAGGCGGCATTGAGAAGGGGTTGGAGATAGAGGCTTTCTATCACACAAGTGACGCCATGTGGAAGACTCGCGGCAACCGAGAGGGCAGCTTCCTGGACAGAAGGCTTGCAACAACTCACTGAGAGAACAGCTTCCTCGGCGAAAGGCTTGCGACAACGAATGCGAATGGGATGAGGTGACTCATTGGAAGTCTGACTAAATCGGTCCTTGTGCTCCAACAAAGCCCTTGGATTGTTGCGGTCAGTTCAGCCTGGTTGCTTGGGTAGGTTTTGTTGCCTCTTATTGTGTGATTTCGGCGTCTCCAGTATTTTTTAGTTTATTAGAGAGCTTTGGGTCGTGTTGCCTTTGCTCAACTGCCTACTTTAAATTAATGTTCATATCCTAGCTTTCTAATTTTATTTGAATTTCTCCTCGTCCATAACACTTAGTCGTAGCCAATTGTCGTGTATTGCCGCTGCATTTCTCTGTTAGCGAATTTACTAGGATATAAGCTGGCACATGTAAAAGTTAGGTTTGTTTTGTGACTTCCAGCCATTGTAAATAGCTAAAGGTATAATATCAAACTATGGTGCAATATTTTATTTTGTATTTTAAAATTTTGACTTTTCCGGGTTGATATTTTTTGTTTTCCTTATTACGAAATACATACATATATTTCACTATGGTTTTTTTGTAATCAAACATAAAAACAGAAATAATTAATGTTACAGTACGGAGTATCGAAGCAAGAACCGGTCTAGTAATACCTGGCTAGTAATAGCTCAATAACAGACACTGAGTAGCCACAGTCGCCTGTGATCTCATCTGCGTTTGGGACTGTTTGCGTATATTTTGACGTTTCAGCCGTCAGTATTTTCTGACTTTTATAAATGCATAATTAACACATTAAGTATAGAATATAGAAAGCCTTCCACAAAAAAATAGTTACCTGAGTATGTATAATTTTTATTTATCTATTTTAAGTTCAGTTTACATCTGAGCGGATACCTTAAGTGGTGAAATATTTCGTGACCAGGATAAGGTCGATCGTTCCTTCAAAATAAGCATTTGAGGTGATTCATCATAATTTAATTTATTTAATATTCGGTTAAATATTACAATAATAATAACTTAACTCTTTTTCTACTTATTCATCAATTTTAAAATCATAAAACCTTGATATACATCATTCGATTGGGATACATCCTTGGAAACATTAATCCATCCTCGGAATTGCACATTTATTTAAATACAGCGGAAAATATAATTTGTATTAATGGCAAATGAATATTATCGGATTACCATAATCTTTTGCTGAAAATCACAAAGAAAAACAAGCGATTTAGTGTTTGGATTATTTATTTTCTAGTTAATCATGGCCTCTGGCACGACACTACAGAAGGCCATAGACCTGGTCACCAAAGCCACAGAGGAAGACAGGAATAAGAACTACGAAGAGGCCAGGAGGTTATACGAACACGGAGTGGAATATTTTCTCCATGCTATCAAATGTTAGTACCTACCAGTTACTCACCATCGTTATATAGGATCTCATTATCCATCGTAAACCATTGTATATCACAGCTTAGTAAGTTGTTTAACCACTACGCCTAAATCTATTCTTTCACAAAATATTTTCTGTATTTTTACCCTTGTATCCCTGTGAAAGTAGGGCCTAACAGTGACCATTCACAAATCCAACTTATATGATTTAGAGAAAATGCATGTTCTTCATTTTCTATGGGTGTTTGATTGGAAACATTTGGTATTGTATTTTCAGTCTTTTTCATCGTCTTTTTCTATGGGTGTTTAATTGGAAACATTTGACAATGGTATTTTCTGTTTTATTCTTGTAAGACGTCAGAGATGGAAGACAATTATGTAATTTTTTTGCTTAATAAACATTCTTTGTCGATGACTCACTACGGCCCTCTGCTGGGGTCAGAGATGTGCAAAATGGGTACCCAAAACCATTTGAAATGCAAAATGGAAATGGGTCAAAACTTTTCCATTTGAAAATGCAAAATGCAAAATGGTTTTTAGAAAAGCATTTCAAATGCAAAATGCAAAATACCTATTTTCAAAATGCATTGAAAATGCAAAATGGTTTCTCAGATCAAACCATTAAAATAATTATAGAATTTTTAAACTATTTTGTCATTTAATAATGGACATCAATGTAGAACAAATATATTACATGATGGTAAATCCAAAAATACCACGACTACTAAGTTTTTAGATTTTCACGGCCAAAAGCATTTTTGTTGTTTGTTTTTGGGGTGTTATGCCGTGTTGCGCTAACTCCTTCTTTAGCCGACGTTTCGGACAGCGTTGCATTGTCCATCATCAGGGCAGATCCGCTTAAATGCTTTACATATTACTATGCTTTGTCTAGTTTACAATATTTTATTTACACTGCAAGCCTACTTAAGAATTAAAATGAATCATCAACATTAAAAAGTGTTTTTTTCAATTTTGAGGATTTAAAAAAAAAAATCGCAAGTTGCGCCACAATACGAAGTATGTCAAAAAATACAAATAAATAGTAGTACATCTGTGTGTAAGGATATAATGGCCAACCTTATGATTCCAGAGATAGCCTCATTTTCAATGTCAGTGCCATACAATATTTTCTTAAAAAAATGATAACTCCTTCATTTGTACACGCAATTGCTTCATACGAAATTTTATAGCATAGTAATGATCCCCCCATAGGGTATAAAAATACCCTTGAAAATTCAAGTCTCTATCTATGTCTATGAAAGGTGATTTTCAGCCCACTGTGTGTTATGGCCCCATGTTCAGTATTTGAATCAGTATTTTTTGTAATGGTATCACTCAATTGCCAGGGCTCCTACCAGGGAGCAACTAGACAAATGTAAATTATCTCTCATAGCGAGGTTGAGGACCGACTGATATTTGGGGCTTATGAAAAAAAGATGAATGGAGATAGTAGGAAGAATGTTGCAAAAAAGCATTTAAAATGGAAAATGCATTGAGAAAAGCATTTAAAATGCAAAATGCCAAATGGTTTTTAGAAAAGCATTTAAAATGCAAAATGGAAAATACCCATTTTGCATTTCCATTTGAAATGGATTTATTTGAAATAAAGCACATCTCTGGCTGGGGTCAACTGTATGCATAGAACTGCAACAACTCGGCTGTGGAATTCATACTTCCTATATCCTGCAGCATCCAAGAAAATCTCAGGACCTCCCGTGTGAAGTTGATGTAAACATTAAATGATTAAGAATAAGAATTATATTTTAACACATAAATTTACACGTTATATGACACAACGTACATATGTGTATATTATATACGTACACAATGTGCATATTATATATGTACATGATGTGTATATTATATATGTACATGATGTGTATATTATATATGTTCATGATGAATTGAATGATTATATGATAATTTATATGAAATAATTATAATTTATATGAAATTCATATAAATTATAAATTCAAATCCACTTGAATAAATAAATATATTTTTATTTTTATTTTGAATATCTATTTATGTGAGACTTCTTATCATTTTTACTAATGTATCTTATTTTATTATATGCTTTTGTTGTAACATTTAATATTTTTTCTTTTTTGGTTGTATTATGTTTCCTTTATTGTTTTAATTTTGTAGAATTTATAATAACTGTGATAATCTACTATTAAACTTTGTAGTGTGTAAAAGCCCATTAGGGCGTGTAATAATAAATAAATAAATATGTACATGATGTGTATATTATATACATACATGATGTGTTTATAATGTATGTTATTTTATATATTATATGTAATATTTAAGACAATATTAATGACTCAAACGAAAGGTATGAAACAGAAAACGGTTCAGTCGCATCTAGGAATTGAATTCCCCTTGCCGGGGTGCTCTAACTACCAATATATTTGAGCACTTCGGCTAGGAAGACGACCTGGGTTCAATTTCTAGATGCAATGTTTTTCTGTCTTCTGTTTCATATCTTTCGTTTGAGAGTTGTTAATATTGTCTTCATTGATTAAATGTTAAATTTGAGGTTTCCTCTAGCTGGAAGGAATTGTGTAATTATTATTTTGTTATTGTTGCAGATGAGGCACAGGGGGACCGTGCTAAAGAGTCAATAAGAGCCAAGTGCCTACAATACCTTGACAGGGCCGAGAAGTTAAAAGAATACCTCAAGAAAGGAAATAAGAAAAAACCCCTGAAGGAAGGAGAATCCAAGTTAGTCAAATATTAAACTTAACCTCATTTTTTTTCATCGTGTTCAGTATTTTTACTAGCTAAAACTGTTTCCATGTAAGTATGCAATCAGCTTAGTGTGAATGATAGAAGTATTGATAAATTATATGATATTCCTATATTATATTTAACTGAGAATACAAAAAAAAACAAACATGTTAACTAACTAACTAACACGCCGTTTAGGCAGAGAGGACGGACCGCCAAACAACTCAGTCTTGGCACACACTCCTTGCCTCTTTCACATTCATACATTGTCTCTTAACCTGTGGTGTCCCAGGAAATTCCAAGCTCAATTTCCAAAGGCTCAAATTCCAAAATCAAACGTCAAGTGTCCACTTAATTTTTTTTTGTGTCGCATTTTATAAGTATATGATAACAATTCTTCCAGATTTCGGTAGTTTATACAACTGTTGTTACTAATAATATTATTTTGTACAAGAAACCTGTAAATAAATAATGCTAAAAATATAATTATTCATTATGACGTAAAAATTTTGACATTTCTTACGAAGTTAATTTTCTTCACTTTTCTTGGGTGAAATATTATAAAAATTACATCAAAATAATGTAGATAAAACTATCTTTCTGATGATATCTCAAATCTATTATTTCCACAATCAATTTATATCAAAAATAATGAAAGAAGACGCTGTTACACTAAAAACGCGGCAAATATTTCATTGGCATTCCACAGAAAAATTCTTTGTAAAAAATCTGAAAAGCTAGAAGTCATTCCGGTATTTGCTGCGTAAAGAACGAGAATAGCCCAAGCGATTGTGACCTTGTTTATCATACAAATTCCTTATACATAAGGGTAAAAATCGCACATAATTTTTTTTTTTTTTAAATCCGTAGATAATGTGCCGCACTCACATATGCGGTCCCGGGATATGACGGGTTAAATAATCTTCTATTATTCTGACCCTTGACATGGCCTGACTCTCCCGAATCAGTATCTGATTCACTTGATCGTCTTCCTCGGGCGTCCCCGGTTTCTTCTACCATTCATGTGTGCGTCATATATTCTCCTTGCACCCCTTTCTTCGTTCATTCGTTCTACATGCCCAGATCATCTAAGCGTCTCTTTCTTAATCTTGCTCGTTACGCTTACATCAGTGGATCTCCACATTTCTCACACACACACATACTCCTCAGGGATTTCATTTCTACAGCATTCAGTCTACTTTCATATTTCCTCTGCCAGTTCCATGCCTCACTGCCATACCATCAGGGTAGGTACAGGACTGCTAGCTTCGCTTTTGGACAATTTCATATCTAAATATCAACAAAATAAAATATGGAACATACAAAATCGTCTCTTACCTTGAATATGACATGAAACAATTGTTTAGGAGAGAGAATGTACCACAACACAATATAATCAGTATTTTCCTTGGAAATCACATATATGTGGCTTTATATAATTTGACCAAAAAAAAACTTTTTAAGGCGATGCACTACGTTGTGTAATATTTTAAATTGAGCCGCTATCAATAACAACCCTTACGTAGATGGCGATAATGTTTAAATTCCCGCTTAACACCATCCGCCTGTTTTGATTTATGCAAGAAAAAAACATGGCCAAAAAGTGCCTTTTATTTTATTTTGTGGATGTTCAGGCATAAATATTTAATTTTTTTTCGATCATTTTATAAATAACTTAATTTGCCACATTATACAATAAAATCATAACCGAAAATGGGTTCATAAGTAGGAGATTTTGAACTTTAAAGCAGTTTTCATAGGCCTTTACATTATTTTTTTCTGGGCTTATAAAAAGACTTATCTAAAAAATACTCGATTGTTTTAAAGGCCAAGATGTATTCTACTCGCAGTATTTAATTAAAGCATCTGAAACATTTCTAGGCGACCAAATTTTCAAACCAAAAACACATGATTTTGCATTACTACGTATGGCATCGCCTTAACAAATACATATAAATGTTATCTAAATCTCTGTAAATTTTAACACTATTTTTCCTTATTTACTAACTAGCTTAACCCCACGCGCTACGCGTTGCTCTGGCTCAGTCTTCCTATGCAGATAGAAAAACAATAACGCGTGTTGCTTGTCTAACAGATGGCGCTGTTATTTTTTATTTTAAATGTTTTTCCAACAGATACGCTGTTTTTCAAAACGGCATGTTTTTACGTGTCACACGAGACATCTATGTAATATAGATATTTAAAAACATGCACATATTCGAATGCAACGTTGTGTCAACATTTCAAAGGAATCGTTGAAGAACTTTATGAGATTTGAGATTTTGAACAAACGAAAATTTAGATTTTTATTTTATTATCGTTCGACATCCAACGCCGCGAATTTGACATGATCAAATCGTTTAGGAGATAGAAAATGCAGTATTGCCCCTGGAAATCACATACATGATATAATTTGGCAAAAAAAACTAACATTTCAACAAATGGCATTTTATGGATTAACATTATCAGAGAAAATGACTACAAATCTAATGCATAGCATTAAAATATCACTTTTGGAAAAAAATTAGTTAAAACTATTGAAAAAAGTAAATGGAATATTGCTGAACATATCCGAAAAACAAAAACTGTTTTTTGAAAAGTAATGAAATAAGCTTTCAAATTTTATTATTAGAAATAACATAAAATTTTTGAAATATTCAAATTTTGAATGCTAACATAAAAAAAGTTTTAAAAAAGACTCACTCTTTGTTTTTGGTACAAAAACTGATGAAATTGGGTTAAATTCCCGTCAGCGGCAATTATTTTTACTCGGGAGATATTTTCAATTTCTATTGATATTTCAGGCGACTAATTATCGCTTATAATAATTTATTATCCTTTGTGCTATGCATAAAAACCTTCTCTTATAAACATTAGTTTATCATTAAAAAATAATAATATTTGACAAGTCAAAATATTTTTCACCAACAAATGTAGATATGATATGTCCCGACGCCATCTAGTGGAAAATTTAGCACTAACAAAGCCTTTCCTACAAAAATAAAGTTGGTTGTTTACAGGTGGAAAAAATATAATAAGCAGTAATTGTTGATTATTATTATTGTTCATATTGAATTGTCCAGAGCGTCTGACCGGACATCAGAAGGCGCGGGTTCAATTCCCGTCGGCGGCATTTATTTTTACTCTGGAGATATTTTCAATTTGTATTGATATTACAGGCGACTAATTATTGCTTATAATAATTTATTACACATTTTATTATTTAAATATGTTTTAAAAATTGTTGTCACCAAACAATTTTTTATTGTTTTATACAGGGTGTCCGGAAACTCGTAGTACAAGCGGGAAACTGGTGAATCTACATCACATTTGGAGTCGATTTTGTAGTATAATTTTTTTTTATTTGAGCTTTCGTTATCGAGTAAATCGAGTTTGAAGTTGATTTTTTTTTTTTTTTTTTTTTTTTTTTTTAATCAAATTCTTATAAATTATTACTGAAGATCAAAGTACCCAACTAATTAAAACTATTTGAAAGTAAAACAAATGAAGAAACTCGGATTTGAAGCATTATTTTGAAATCACCCTTCATTTAACCCGGTGTAATCATAAAATATTTCTGCTCTGCAGGGTTAAAACATCTGTTATTCAACCCTAAACACCAGAAAAAACTTTAACCCTAAAATAGCCGAAAAATTTTTTTTTTTGGTTTTTTTTTTTTTTTTTTTTGAAAATGCTCAAAAAAAAAAACTTTATGTTTTTTTGGGTTCCCCATGTGGTGTAGATTCTCCAGTTCCCCGCTTGTACTACGAGTTTCCGGACACCGTGTATAAAAATAATTAATAAAATTTTCTGTTTCATAAATTTTTCTCAAATTGCAGTCGGAACCTTTGGTTTCATAGAGATGTACAATTTAATTATTCTGCGGTTAACTTCTAGATTTGAATATAAAACGAGGTATTTATCTTTTAATACCTTTAAGATCATATGTCTCACAATGACAGTAAGGGATTTCCATGAGACCATGTGAGGTGTTCTGCCTGAGGGGTTACATTGTACAGTGAACTTCTAAATCAATCAATCCTGAAGTTTGATTTGTTTCCACAGAATAAGGAACTCCAGTAAAAATAGTATGTCTTAAAAAATATGTATTCATATAGATCAACAAACGTTGATTCTTAATATAAAAGTTTTATCATATATTATTATACTTAGAATTTATAAATCCTCATTTAAAAACGAATAAAACACCATCTCATTAAAACACACCGCTTAGTTGGTACGACTGAATGTGCTGATTCATCACAACCAGTCTACGTGTGTAATATATCTATGGTCTACAACATCCACCTCAGGGTTGTCAATTCATGGAGAATTCCCCAAATTGCGGCGAATTTTGAAGATTTTCAAGAATTTGGTTTTTTGTGGGGAGAACCTTTATTTAGGGAAAATGCGGAGATTCTGGACATTTCAACCATATTGAAAAATAATATTTACAATAATTATGAGAATGAACAATATATGTATTTTTTGTTCGCAGCAAATTAAAAAACAAAGTATTTTTAAAACCAGAAAGAAAGAGAAAATCCGAAAATGACTAGATAATACAAATAAATACTAATGTCAATAGAATTTTGTTTAATTTTGGAGGTAAAGGAACTTTTGGGTAATTTGAATATCTCTTCATCTCTTGTGGGTATTTTAAAACACATGCATTGGCAACCCAGGTCTACATTCACATTAGAACTGAAGAAAATGTTGTAATGCAGGTTTTTAAATACCCCTAAATTGTTTATCAGGTTCAGTCATGGATGTATATTTGCACTTTGGTTCTATACAATAATATTAGTGACGAGATGATAACATTTTACCTAGTGTTTTTCAATGTTCAAAATCTAAATACAGCGCCGATTTAAAAAAAAAAGTAGGCTTTTTGAGACTGGCAGTCAAATATTAAAACTTTTAAAATTATTTGAACTATTAAAACAAACCATAACATAAACAAATATACTGGTATTTAAGTTAAAAGGTCATAATTGATTTTTTTAGATGGACTGGAGTTCCTGAAGGTTTTAATGTAGAGTAAGATTTAAAAATGTTCAATAAGAAACATGTCAAATGTTTCTCTATTTAACTGTGAATGTCTACATGTCATTAGTTCAATGGGGAAATATCTGACATGTTTATCTATTTAACTGTGAATGGCACACGTCATTGGTTCAATAGGGAAACATCCGCCATGTTTCTCTATTGAACTGTGAATGGCTACATGTCATTAGTTCGTTTGGGAAACATCTGATATGTTTCTCTATTAAACTGTGAATGGCTACATGTCATTAGTTCAATGGGGAAACATCTGACATGTTTCTCTATTTAACTGTGAATGACTACATGTCATTAGTTCAATGAGAAAACATCTGACCTATTTCTCTATTGAACTGTGAATGGCTACATGTCATTAGTTCAATGGGGAAATATCTTACATGTTTCTCCATTGAACTGTGAATGGCTACATGTCATTAGTTCAATGAGAAAACATCTGACCTATTTCTCTATTTAACTGTGAATGGCACACGTCATTGGTTCAATAGGGAAACATCCGCCATGTTTCTCTATTGAACTGTGAATGGCTACATGTCATTAGTTCAATGAGAAAACATCTGACCTATTTCTCTATTGAACTGTGAATGGCACACGTCATTGGTTCAATAAGGAAACATCCGCCATGTTTCTCTATTTAACTGTGAATGGCTACATGTCATTAGTTCAATGAGAAAACATCTGACCTATTTCTCTATTGAACTGTGAATGGCCGACGTCATTGGTTCAATAAGGAAACATCCGCCATGTTTCTCTATTGAACTGTGAATGGCACACGTCATTGGTTCAATAAGGAAACATCCGCCATGTTTCTCTATTGAACTGTGAATGGCTACATGTCATTACTTCAATAGGGAAATATCTTACATGTTTCTCCATTGAACTGTGAATGGCTACATGTCATTAGTTCAATTGGGAAATATCTTACATGTTTCTCCATTGAACTGTGAATGACTACATGTCATTACTTCAATAGGGAAATATCTTAAATGTTTCTCCATTAAACTGTAAATGGCTACATGTCATTACTTCAATAGGGAAATATCTTACATGTTTCTCCATTGAACTGTGAATGACTACATGTCATTACTTCAATAGGGAAATATCTTAAATGTTTCTCCATTAAACTGTAAATGGCTACATGTCATTACTTCAATAGGGAAATATCTTACATGTTTCTCCATTGAACTGTGAATGGCTACATATCACTAGTTCAATAGGGAAATATCTGCATATTTCTACATATATTAAACTAAGAATGATTTGCTAAGAATGAATGATAAGCAGATTTCATTATAATTTCATAAGGAATTATCTGATTTTATTACATAATTAAAATAAATTTCACTTATTTCTTTATCAAAATATGGAAAATGGAAGAGTTTATTTTTACCTTTTGACATCATTAACTCAAAACCCAGACATTTTGAGTTCTTTCTATGGAACTAGGGTATCAACATAGTGTTTTTTCTTATTTGAACAGTTAAATGGATATATTAGTAAGCTAAATATATCACAATGGAAGTTATGTTACGAGCTGAAAATATTTGCCTTGACCTACAAATTCTCGACAGAACACACTGTCCAAATTACATGATGAATCAGTTCTAGTTTTGCAAGTAGATTTTATTTTAATAATCTCACTTGGTGCGGTGCTCATATAAAAAAGTCTGGAGATTCATTTCTTAATATTGTCTTTTATACCAGCAGATTCTATAATTTATACATAAGATATTATCATCATACCAGCGCAGAGATCTCTGATAAGATTGTAACAATGTAAATACTGGCCTCTTTTTTTATTTTATGACTAATAAATGAGCTGTTAGCTGGTCAGGACATGACATGCACAAAACATATTGAGTATTGATTCATACATAGATAAAGAAGAGTACCAGAGATGCAATGTGGACATGTTTCAGGATCCAAAAGTCTGATCATTCTTTGCTTTCATTAAAAGAGGAAATTTATTTCACCATCTTATGAAATTTTCATTCTGACCAAATGGAATGGCGATATAAAATGTCAGGCAGAGACATAAGAGAGAATTCGAAATGGTTTAGAACTAAAAAGTAATAAGTCGTGGCTACGTGTCCAGAACATTCAAGAGAAATCGAGAACATTCCAGAACATCCCGGAACATTCTGGAATGTTCGAGAATAGTCTGGAACGTTCAGGAACATCCCAGATCATAAACTTTTAGTAAATTCGTAATCATGACACAATATAAATTGGTATCTCTAAATAGTATAAAACTCACTATCCAGCGTCTGTCTGTTTGTGCGTTTAGTTCTTCTAAACTATGCAATGGAGTTTGATAGGGTTTTCACTATTATTTAGAGAATTTCTTGCGGAAGGTTTATATCTATATAATACATGGATATTACATTTATTGAAAGTCAAGCAACGCCGGGTACATGTCAGCTAGTATATTATAATTATTTGGAAGTATCTATGGTCAACTTTTAATTGCAAATACAAAGCGCGGTGTTGCCACTTTTGAACACTGCTTAAATCATATATCTCACAGTAAAACGAAAGGAGATAGAACAACTTTTATGCGGTCATATCAGCTTGTGGTGCTGTAAAATACAGAAGAATACTGTACTGCTGTCTGTGTACTGTGTACAAAAGGCCACAATTTACCTGTAATTTTAATTGATTGATTTTGTTTGTTTCAGGAGTAGCGATGATAAGAAGAATGACAGTGATAGTGATTCTGATGACCCAGAGAAGAAAAAGCTGCAAAGTCAACTGGAAGGAGCTATAAGTAATGTCATTTTTATCCTAGACTAGTTAAGTTGGTACGGCCCAACTTCACCAACTTCCACACAGCAGAAAGGATAGGCCTCCACACAACTGTGTCTTAGCACACACTCCTTGCTTCATTCATATTCATACATTGTCCCATACTTAGGCCCAGTTGTTTCGTGGAAATTCAAATGTAACACTTTCATCAGATGGCCATTCAGCGCCATTTTCTTTTGTTGACATTTGACAAATAATGTTGATTCTAGGTGCGTTTCAGCTGTCTATCAAATTTTAATAAGTTGACAAGATTATCAACATGATAGTTGTCCTCTTCTGCTGATCACAAATTGTTCAAAAGCTAAAATGGACTTAGAATCAGCATTTAACGGGAACCTTTCAACTGTCAATTGTTGTGTTCGCACAAACAGTCTCCAACTCGTCTTGGAAGGAGTTTTATAATAATAGGTTCTTTAATATTAATCAGCGATTTATTAATACTCCGCGTATTATATTAGTGACTCGTTAGTCGACCTAACTATAAGCTTGCTAATTGGAATCTGGGCCAGTGAGATTGTCTGAGAGCCCTCGCACTGTCCATGGCAACAACTGGCCACTGGCTCAATCTTGCGGACTTCTCTGCAAGCTCTACGCACTGGCATCTGTGCGTGCAACTACAAAGATTCCTAACAAAAACAAAATGGTGCCGAAAGTCCATTTGATGACTGTCACACGTGAATTTCTGCAAAACAACTGGGCCTAACTCTTCTGTTATTTGACTCTTCACATGACTTCAAACTTTGAAAAGGTACATATAGTTGTAAGAAGTTGGATGCTTCTCTACGCCAAAGAGAATAGTCAGGAAACTCAACAGATGATTTAATAGATTTATTGCCCAAATTTAATACGTAGATAATTATTTAGTACAGAGTGTTGGATTGTGCAGAATAACGTTATGCCGAGTCGGACTTGTTGAGTGGAAATGATGCAAGTAGGTATACTTATATAGGTGATGATTCCTTTGTTCTCGTCTTCCATGGGTTGGAGCAAAGCGTCTGGACATCGAACCCGTAGGATCGCTGACTCGGTTCATTGTATGAATGTTTTGCATCACCCTGCATTCCTTCACTTCGTCTTATCAGCAGTTTTCGTATCACTTTTTTCGAAGTTTCGGTTAATTTTTGGCTGAAACCGAAATCGTGGCCGAAACTCGTTTAATGGCCGAAACCGAAACTGAAACTTTGGCCGGTCGGTCAATATTACTTCGTTTGTAATGAAGCATTTTCGCCAGAGTTTGTACGTTGCGTTTTTGTCATGTCCCATGATTTTGATTAGTTTTATCATACTTACGTATTATAGAATATTGGAAAGTTATAACAAGTATATTTATTAATTATTACACTTGCGTCTGGACGATCTAGGCCCTCTGATTGGTCGAATTCAAATCGTGTGTTTCGGGTAAATCCCGAACGGGGGTCTGCAGGCAAAATTCGACCACTCTGCCCCTCTGGCGGTATAAGAACGAACCAAATGACTGGCGCGAATATTTAAATATGCAGCTAACAATACGCAAAATTACTTGACCACAAGCGTTTAATAAGAAGATTTCTTCTGGAAGCTTATCACTTTGTGATGGCATTATTTATATTTTATTATTATGTTAGACAGGAAGACCAGTTGAGTGGGAAAATATTTAAAAGAGGGTTTATTAAAAAAAATTCTTGTTAATTATATCTGCTCTCTGACATAATATGTACCTATTAAATGTAACTGTTGTTAGTATCACTTAAACTTGGCGAAGCGCAACAAAGTTCCGCCCGCAGGGCCCAGCAGCAAAAAACCCACGGAGCGGGTTTTTAACTGCTAGTATTTATTAATTTACTTTATTTAGTCAGGTAAATACAGCTGTCGAACCTGTATATATTTTTAATAATTTATTTAGATTCACATTTAACATTTCTGATATAGAATCCGTGACTTTCACCACATATTTATTTATTAACACCCTTTTTAGCTTTTATGAAAGAATATTTTATCAGATTTTTTACAATTCTATAAAAAATATGTATAAATATATAAAAATAGTTTTGTCTGTATAAAAATTCTTTCAAGAGAGGTACACAAATACAACATTGTATCGGTAATTCAATCCAATATTGTATTTGTTTGCCTCTCTTGAAAGAATTAAGTTTTTATATGGTCAAACTATTTATTCATATTGCGTACGTACAGTAGGGCGGAAAGAATTTTTTTTTTTTAAATTTTGATTTGGAATAGTTGTATTAAGTTGCCAATTGCCATCAATTACCTCAATTAAAAATATAAAAAATATCAGATAACGGTAAAAGCCCCCGCCAAGACATCGAACATTTACAAAAACGATGGTTTAAGGGCTATTTGGGCGGCCTACAAAATAGTAGAGAATTTATTAAAATAGGTTTATTTTATTTAATAACATATTCAAATATAGTTAACTAGCTATTGCAATCAAATATCTCTTTATTTTAATATACTTTGGCGCTGTTACAGAGGAGCAAAATGCGGGACGAAGCGGGGGGCGGCACCTGACAATCTACGAAATGCAGTGTTTTGTTTAAACTAGTGTCGATAATTGCCTCAAGGTGAAAGGTCGCGCGTCAATTATATTCACGAGTACTTATTGATAAACCTTTTTTAAGTGAATCAACATGACTTCTAGACGACAAAATTTAAAATGTCCGATATTTGGTGTAAGTGCAGAGTTGAAAGAGAATATCCTACCTACGTATGAAAAAGTGATGAAATTCTACGAATGGGTTCCACAAGACTTAAAAGTAAGGAATAACACAAGAAAAGAACCTACGTTTTTGGAAATTGCCGAAATAGTTTGAACGAAAATTGAAGAATTGTGGATAAAATCTTCTATTCAAATTGTCACACACAAAAGAATCTTACAATTACTAAAAAGTTATCACTCGAAGTGCTATAATTCGAAAAAGTCTTTGAAAAAACTAAGGAAGAAAAGTTAGAAGAGTTCAAAGTACAAAGTAGAAAGATTTTTGACATAGCTGCAAGTAAATGTCAAGAATTTGTAATCTGTACTTTTTTGAGAGAAAAAATAGTGCCAAAAGAGGAACAAATGTTTTTAGAAGGTAGGCTTTAGGTAGAACGGATCTTATCCAGAGTAAAAAATTGCTGAATAGAAGATTACGTACTCTCAAACAAGAAATGAGGCATAATAGATAGGATGAAACTAAGAAAAATAAGACAGAATTTTAACCGAAGAAAGAGTAACAGAAATTCCTTTATTATATTTCGATGGAAGGAAAGACAAGACGGCTAAAAGTGCTTTAAAAAGATCGAATAGGCTTAGAGTGATTGTACAAGAGGAACATATTTCGATTATAAAAGAACAAGGTACTGTTTATGTTGGGTATAGTGTTCCAACATCGGGCAGCGCAAGAAATGTTGAAAGAGCTATCCACAGCTTTTTAACGACTGAAAAGATATCACTAGATAGTTTAATGGTTGTTGGCTGTGATGGAACAAACACAAATACAGGGAAAGTAGGAGGCGTGATTCGTCTTTTGGAAAATAGACTATCTCGACCATTGCAATGGATAATTTGTCTCTTACACGCCAATGAGTTACCATTGAGGCATTTGTTTATCTATTTGGATGGCCCTACTGCAGGACCTAAATCATTTGCAGGTCAAATTGGTAAAGCATTAGAGATATGCGAGACGCTGCCGTTAGCCAACTTTGAGACGATAGAAGGTGAACTACTTCCACAAATATCCACAGATCTCAGTACAGACCAGAAATATTTACAAGAAATTACTTCTGCTGTCGTAAATGGATCATGGTCTCCTGATTTATTACAGAGAAGCCCAGGTAAACTACCCCATGCCCGCTGGTTGACAAGAGCTAATCGCAAACTACATTTGTATATTTCTACAGAAAATCCACAACAAAATCTTGTGACTTTAGCAACGTTTGTCATATAATCATACGCTCCTGTCTGGTTTGCTATCAAAACACATTCATCCTGCAAAGATGGTTCAAATCATTTATGGAAGCTCATTAACAGCACTAGATATTTGTCCAACGAGTTGTTAGCGATAGTGGACCCTGTTATAATTCGAAACAGTTACTTTGCTCATCCAGAAAACTTGTTGTTGAGTATGATAACAGATTCACGTAAGCACATTAGAGAACTCGCTGCAAGACGCATTTTAAAGGCTCGTCAAGTTAATAAAAATTCTGTTTGGCGCATGTTTGGGGTGCCAAAAGTGGACTTAAATGCATGTTCTTACATAGACATGATTGACTGGCAATAAAATATATACGAACCCCCAATACTGATGAATATTTCCGGTGATCAGTTACAAAATCTTATTGAAAATGGAGAAGATACAGTGTTGGAGTTTATGAGCCTTGCCACACCCAGGCTATGGAAAGATCTGTAAAAGTTGTGACAGAAGCAGCTCTAAGTGTATTCGACAAGACAAGACGAGAGGGATTCATAAAATCAAAATTAGCATCCCGAAAACTCATGCCAAAGTTTGAGCCGAAAAAGGATTTTTGCTATAAAAAATGATTTTATTCATACCACCATAACTTTCTGAACCTGTGTTTAATTTTGAAATTATTTTTTTTATTAATTAAAACCTACTTTTATTTTATCATTTAATGCATAATGTATTATATTTACTTATTATTTTGTTTATAGGGTGTTTAATACAAAACGTCTATAAAACCTTAAAAAATAAAATTTCAAGTCTATGACGGGACCTCAAGCTGTCGAGCTAGAACTTCCAAATTGAGAAGTGTTATTTAGAATTACATAAAGCAACTTTTCCCTGGTATTCCAATTCGAATTTCGAAAAAAAAAAATTTTTCATACAAAAGTGTTCCACCCTAACGTACAGGCGCAAACAAATAATTTGTCTTATATTTTAAAGCATGACTTGCAAAACGTGTAGTGAAGTGAAATAATTAAATTAGCGCCATCTATGAAAGAGCAGATTATGAATTCTTTTAAGTTTGCTCTTAAGTGATAAATTGAAGACGCTCATTGACACGGCATACGTATTACCCTCCATTAGTCTTCTGGGCAATGAAGTTTAGTTCCAGTATTTCTGCACTGTAAAAAATCCTGTCTTCTAGTAATCTGGAATTGGTGGAAACTAATAAGTGAAACGTAAAAGAAACGGAAATAGAATGAATAAAAATGATAAAAAGAAAATGCCTAGTTACTTGTTATCTGTAATGAGTTATTTTGTGGTTCCAGTTGTTGAAAAGCCCCACGTGAAGTGGAGTGACGTGGCCGGGCTGGAACTGGCCAAGGAGGCCCTGAAAGAGGCCGTTATTCTGCCCATCAAGTTCCCGCACCTCTTCACCGGCAAGAGGATCCCCTGGAAGGGCATCCTCCTCTTCGGCGTAAGTTCTATCCAATTCAAGCCACATCCTTTTTCATATTAAAAGGCTTTTTTTTGTTTAATTCCGAGTTAATATACATTTGTGGCTTAGGCCGTTCAATACATTACATGATTTATTTTTTACAATTATTTTTAGGATTTTTTTATGGCACACAGTATACATATTTGAGACATCTTGAGAAGAATTATTATTTTTCTTTCTAACATTGAAAAATATCATGTATTTTCGCATGATAGAAAAAAAGATAAAAGCACTTTTGTAATGTATGGATGCCCGGTCATATATGATCCATAAAGGCATGAAGGGGTGAGAAAAATAATCTGTTTTTTTCTAGCCACCTGGTACAGGAAAGTCCTACCTGGCCAAGGCTGTGGCCACCGAGGCCAACAACTCCACCTTCTTCTCTGTGTCCTCGTCTGACCTGGTGTCCAAGTGGCTCGGAGAGTCTGAGAAGCTGGTCAAGAATCTGTTTGAGCTGGCCAGACAACACAAACCCAGCATCATCTTCATTGATGAGGTAATATTCACTACACACATCGTCAGCCCATAACCCATGGAGAGTCGTAGCCTCTCCAAGAAAAGCCTTTACTCCTGTCGGTCTCATGCTCATGTTGTGTCCTGAACTGACTAACTAACTAACATCACGCTGATTCTACGCAGGGGATAGACAAAGAGGATGGACTTAATACTTAATTGCTTGTCCGAATTGTTGACACAATCAGTTCCATTTTCGAAAATGACATTTAAAGTCTAAACAAATCCTAGTTCATTAAAACGGAATTCAATCAGAAAATCACAGGCAGACCCACAACCGAAATTATTATGCTTGATAAGTATTGGAGATGAATTGTTTGTAATCTGTCTGTAGGTGGACTCCCTGTGTTCTTCCCGTTCAGACAATGAATCAGAATCCGCCCGAAGAATCAAAACGGAATTCCTCGTCCAAATGCAAGGTAACATTAATTTATTTCTTTAATTTAGTATTTACCATCATAAGCAATGTTTCTCAACATTTTAATTCAAAATACAATAAGACAAATTGGAGGAACTGTTTGTAGATTAAATCCACTTTGAAAGACTTTTACAAGCCAACTCATTTATTTTTTTCTAGGCTTGTGAAAAGATATATGTATCGTTGTTGGGTGCGTAATACCTACAATGTGAAATTTTTTTTTTTTATTTTACACAAGAGTGAAAAAATCAATTTTGAAGCAGAAAAATAAAAGTGAACCTCCAAATAATATGTATTTATATTATTAACTAGCTGTACCCCGCCACGCTTTGCTGTGACTCAGTCTGTCTGTGTAGATAGAGAAACAATAGCGCATGTTGCTTTTACGTCCAACAGATGGTGATGCTTTTTAAAGAAGCATGTTTTTACCTGCCACAGGGGACATCTATATATTATAGGTATATTAAAACACACGCATATTCTAACGCAACGTTGTGTCAAAATTTCAAAGCAATCTGTGAATAACTTTCGGAGATTTAAGATTTTGTACAAACAAACATTTATATATTTTTTTAAATACATGTAAACAATGAAAAATCAAATGCAATGGAGATCCCCCTTCATTTTTCTGCTTAAAAATGCGTTTTTCAAGGTCCTGTAAAATTTAAAAAATTTCACTTCACCCCACACTATGTCATCTTTGGGGACGCTGTGTGGAAGGGTCTTTTTAAGGATAGTATTATGCGCCAGGCAATAATATATTGTGCTTATAAAATATTTGCTTGATCGGAACTTTGAAGTCAAGATGTTTTCTGCTCTTTGTATTTTATTGCAGAATCTAGAATCAATCTAGGCAGATGCTTTAATATTTCACAACTGTTGAGCCTCCATGAATTGCAAGTGTGTCCCACCTCTAGTCTGGAGTCCCAAAATACTAGTAAAAACCCTATCGCGCTTGTATCTCACGCAGGAGCCGTCTATAGTCGTTTCTAGGTTTGAGTCCTTGCTGTATTGTGTACGAGCATAATATGTAACTGAAATGCATTTCTGAAAATTCCTCATTCGTATCTTAATCGACATCTCTTGAAATATGTTCAACAAATTTATTTGTTTATCTCGGGTAAGGATTGCAAGCGCCCCAGACAGGTTTTCGCCTTCAGTTAATTTCAAATTTGCCGTGGCGTTTCAAACGGTCTAGTTCGACGCGCAAGTGCAATAGACAATTAGTATGATATCAGTAGAACCGTGCGCCGCTTTTCGTTTTTGCAACAGCTTTTTAGCAATTGTGAATTTTGAATTTCATTGACAATCTCATTTCGGAATAAAAATAAATATTAAAAAAAAATTTAAATATAAAAATGTGTTAGAGCAGTTAAACCCAAAAGAATTTTCTTTTTTGAGATACGCAAAGATATTAGAAGAACGAGATGTGTTATGAGCAGTTCATACTGTGTGGAATTGTTTTGCCCAGTGTCGCCGGTTTTGTTCACCAATACTACTGCACACCTTCGCTTACGCTAAGGTATCCGCACTAATACATAGAACAGATTTCTGTGCGTACACGTCCCAATAGTATTCAAAGTACCCTAATTCGGCAGTAGTCCGCCTACGGTCCGGCGGCCAACATAGCATATCTCGTTCTTCTAATATCTTTGGAGATACGTTACCCAGTGTACTTGTAAGATAGCATATCATGTAAATAACTTCATAAAAAAATCCTTATTTATTAAAAACGCTTGTGATACCGGTGCATAAATAATGCAATATAAAAATACAAATGCCAATTGACCTATGTACCAGTGCACACAGCCTGGCTGGCGTTGACATTCAATTCATGGTAGGGAGACGAATGAAAAAAGATATGAGGTCCTAGTGGCATCTTTATTGAAGTAGTTGAATTACAGAGTCCAAATGGAGTAGCCAGAGTAGTCACAGTTGTTGCTGACGATGTCGTCATGGTAGTTGATGTGCATCACAATGGGATGCATGTAGGTCACATCATGGTGGGATGTGAATCCGTGGTCTCCGTGGATGTGAATCCGTGGCTCAAATCACGCTAGCGACACCGTGTACTCTTAGTAGGTACTGCAGCTTGATGCAGGGGCGGAGAAGCGCGGCACGGTGCGCATGCACGGGGCGCAGGGCGGAGTGGCCGCCCGTCATCAGTTGTAGCTGGACTCTTGAATGGGACTGACTCTCTTGTAAGACTGACCTTGGGACTGGCTAGGTACCTCGACATAGCTGCTTTATATAGGGCACCCTTACGCCTGGTAGAATCGAGAAACTTCCCATCCTAGTAGGTCGGCGCATATTTCGCCGCTCGTCTCGTAGATTCCCATGTGAAGCGCGTTGCGTATATCGATGTTCTAGAACCTACTAGTAGTTGCCGCTACAGTTTTATTTGCTCGGTAATATTTCATTTTGTTTACGCAAACATCGCCCCAAAACATTTATTTTCAGTTATTTATTATTAGTTAAGATATGGAAGCATAATTTGAGCAAGGTTTATGCAAAAATTTTCATGTGAAATATGTTTAGTTACTTTTTTTTTATTAATTACAAGAGTCCCATCTGCTCCTAACCGTCTGGAGCCAGTGAAACTACGGCATCCCCAATTGGGGTATGTTGTGAGGCTGAGGGTTGTGGGGGGGGGGGAGATGGGGAAGAGGAAAAGGCTAAAGCCATTTCAAGCAACTTTTCACTTCTGAATGGTGGTCTTGCACTAGGGCCATACTGTGAGTATCTTCCACTCTGGAACGTACCGCAAGTATACTATATACATTATATTAAATTGTGAAATAACACAAATTAATCATATAAAATTTACTTGTGTACGCTGTGTTTTGAACCCGCGACCTTAAGCTTGCTAGTCGAGAGCTTTATCCCTCGACCACGGATGCCGTCCATATTATTATTACTACACCATATTATTTAATTAATATCATTCCTCAAAATATTAATATGTAAACATATGAACTGCTTACTGTAGTTTAAAGCCAATGAATCCACCCAAATTTTTCCACATATCCCATATTTTTAGGTTCTATAAATTCGGCACATTATGGCAAGCGATAGCTTGAAACATTTTTGCCATAATATGTCAAAAATCTAACTATGCAAGATCAAGCTATCAATATTAGAAAAATATGTTTTTGGGAAATTGATAACCAAAATTTTTGTGCAAAAAATATCAAAATGCTATTATTTGGACTCACTCTTAATTTGGTGCTAATTTAAATATATTTGTAGGAGTGGGCAACGACAATGACGGCATCCTGGTGCTGGGCGCCACCAACATCCCCTGGGTGCTGGACTCAGCCATCCGCAGGAGGTTTGAGAAGAGGATCTACATCCCGCTGCCCGAGGAGCACGCCCGCCTTATCATGTTCAAGATCCATCTGGGAAACACGGCACACGAACTGTCGGAGGACGACCTCAAGCAGCTGGCTGCCAAGACGGAAGGGTAAGGTTCTTTACATTGGATTCAACTTGTCGGCTCGTTGAATGCGGAATTTAGTTTGTCTAGAAGTAACCTAAAGTATGAGAATGGATGTCACGCCCCTAGTGGTTTTCTGTGTTTGGCGAGTTAGTTCCAGCTGCGCGGCGAGCCGGATCGGAAGAGATCAGCTAAGGGAGATCCTCTGACCTCTCCAGCCAGATTCTCACGACCGCACCGCAGCGGAGAGGGATGGATTTATACGTCCGTCACTCCTGGACACACTGACCTCCATATTCCTTTTTCCTTCCCAGAACTTCCTCTCCGTCCTTTCCTTAAAAGACCCTGAGGGAAATTATTTTTTGACGAGAGACGTATCCATCCCTCCCGGTGCGTTCCAAGGCAATGGGCCATGGATCTGTTGGTCAAAATGATAACTGTTCAATGTTTACTTAATTGGTTTGAAATGATTTCCGTGCAGTTACTCCGGCGCTGACATCAGCATAGTAGTGCGCGACGCGCTCATGCAGCCCGTGCGCAAGGTGCAGACGGCCACCCACTTCCGCAACGTGACGGGCAAGAGCCCCACCAACCCGGACATCATCGCCACCGACCTGGTCACGCCCTGCTCTCCCGGGGAGCCTGGCGCCTTCGAGATGACCTGGATGGAGGTGTCCGGGGACAAGCTGTATGAGCCCCCCGTCACCATGGTGAGTTATCGATATAGTGAATTTACCGATAAGTTCATAAGTAAAACTCGCTTAAGAAGTTCCCACTTAAGAAGTTTTCACGCTTAAGAAGTTTCGATTTTTGGTCCCTTGAAAATTCCATACAAAAAACACGATTTTTTCCCACATAATAAGTTTTAGAGCTAAAACTGCTTCCCGCTTAAGAGGTTTTAGAAATCCGGCGGTAAAATCAACACAAACGAAATATTGTGTCGTAAAATATCTAAAATGAACCTTTTTCCAAGTCATAAATTGAAAGACGTTGACTGAAACCCATACCTAGTACCTGAGACCATAAAACCCTTTGTCGGCCGCCGGGCTGTAGGCCTTAACCTGCCGTAACCAATAAATAAACCAAATACCCCGTCTCCTAATCCCCTAACTAGGTAAAATAGCAATGGAACGAATAAACAATGCGGAATTATGTAACAAATATGCAAGCGTCTTTAAGGCCGAAATAACATGAAAGATTATATTAAACTCAACCTTAATGACAACGTGGGCTAGATCTACATTTGCATACATTTGACGCCTCCTTCAATAATCTTCCCTTTGATAATGAACATAGAGATGTTTCGTAATATTATTGTATAAAATTTTTATTCCATCGAATTTGTAAAACACGAAAAACTTTTGATAATCTATCGGATCACGGTTAATACGGAATATTTTACCTTTAAATACATAACAATATGATTATTTGGCGGGGGAGATGGTAAAATATGCATTATAATTACGTTTTTTTCATTCAAACATCAAAAATTGCCGTGCATCATGTTTCATCTGACATTTGTCGTAAATTAAGTTTGAAGGTTAGGAAATACATATGCATAAATTTAAAATGTAGATTGAAACGCATGATAGCTAGAAGATGTATACATATTTTTATTTTTTTTGACCGCTTGGATCATATGAGCTTGTTTTCACGACAATTTAACGTAGGTAGACATAAGAATGACGTATGCCCCGGACTCGAGTTATTAAATGGCTAAAATTGAATCCCACTTAAGAAGTTTTTTTTCCCCGGTCCCTTGGAAAACTTCTTAAGAGAGTTTCACTGTATTTATATTAAACATATTAAACGAAATTACAATATTCTCGTTATTCTAAACTTAGATTTCGTTTGAGAATCTAGTTTGCCTTTAATATTTACCTTTCAATTGTAGAAATTCATTGAGAAATAAAATCAAACTCATCTACTACTGGTATGTAGTCATATATATGTCATATTGGGAACTCAAAAACCACAGTGTAGCTACTGACATTGTGCATAAATTGGCATTTATAACTCAATTTCATCATTTTTAGAGAGCGATGTTTTTACTTTTATACAGGTTAAATAATACACACGATTCTACAAAATTAAATTTCTTTTAGAATTTTAATACTTATTTTAATAATAACGAAATGCGTACAAAACTTTAAAAAAAATACACCGCACACTGCAGTGCACCTCAAGGTAGTCATAATTTCACTTTTTCTTGGACTGCAAATGTAGCCAGCTGCACAATGGGTTAAAGAATTCACAATATTTATTTATTTATTAACGGACATCGTCCAAATTACAAAATAATAACACGAATAAAGTAAAATGAAAAATACAGTAGTAGACAAAGGTACATGAAAGCAAAGACATATGGTAGATATAATATAAGAAAATAAAGTGACAAGTCGAATCAAGTCAAGAATACGCCGTGGGTCAGGACCACAGGACACTTATAATATTCCGTCACTTGTTTAGCGACTGGCAAAAATCATTCAGACTTATCCCAAAAAAGTTAAGGTTTTGACTTGAGTTGACCAGTCTACACATTCTGGACAATGGTGAATAATATCCATAATTTGTCGAATGATGGTTGAGGAAGAGCAGTTCATTATTTCTGAGTCTTTGCGAGGGGATATTGAAGGGAATGAGTTGCAGTAGAGTAGGTGAATCAATAATACCATTTATAATTTTGAAGAAGCAAATGAGGTCATTTCTTTCCCCACGGACTTCCAAAGGAGAGAGGTTTAGAGTTAGTTCAATTTCATCATATGAGTATTTGTTGTGTTGTTCTGCCGTCTGACTTGTATTGTTTGTCTGTTACAGTCTGATATGCTGAGGTCGCTGGCCACCTCGAAGCCGACGGTGAATGACCAAGACATGGTGAAGTTGGACAAGTTCAAGGAGGACTTCGGCCAGGAGGGATGAGGCTGCGGAGCGCCTACTTTAGTTGTGTTTTATTTATACTTTTGCATTCTCCCCATATCCTGAGGTACATTCACACAGAAATCATTTGGCATTAACATGAAACTTAATCAACCTGCGTTATCTCTAGAACTGTTCCACTTTGGGATGCACTGGGCTTGGGGTGAGTTACAGTATGTATACTGAATAGTCACCACCCATCTGAGTGACTGACGGCCTCGCTAATAAAAAACATTGTATAAAGATTGTATAAGTTCTGTTGTAAAACCCTACTAATAAACCCATGTAGTGACTGTGTAGTTAATTCAAGTTGTAGCCTGGCAACACAGCTTTCGACGGTGCGGCTCATGCGTGTTTGGCAGTGCGTCGTTGAATGACAGTTTTGATGACGTACTTCTTCATAAATGTATGTTCACATTAATGATTCGGGAGTTGACTACAATCATCTCTGTGGAAGTCGACGCTAAAACACAACTAAACAAGCCTCTTCTGCTGTGTAAGCAATGTGTAACTTTCCGTCAACTCTATTCAGCTGTAAACATCAGCTCTATTCAGCTGTAAACATCAGCTCTATTCAGCTGTAAACATCAGCTCTATTCAGCTGTAAACATCAGTTTAGTCTATGTAATGTATATTAGTAAGGTTTTTACGTTAAAGGTTGTTTATCAGTTAGGACCGAGTGTATTACTCAAGGTTATAATACTCCCCATAACTCGCACTAAGTCAATTGCATCTTTACTTGGAAACAGATCTACATTCACACAGAAAGGATTTGTCCATCTTGGAAACTTATCCATCCTGTATTCTTCACTTAGATTTAACATATAGACTCATCTACTCTCGATCATGCTATAAAGTACGTTTTATTTTCTTAATAAAATACATATGTGCATAAAAATTATATTGAAAACAAAACAGAAAAGCACACATAATTGAAACATCACAGTTAAATCCAACTATGTATCTATGGTATAAGGCTAGGATTATAAGTCAATCAGATAACTTCTGTCATAAAAGAACCCATAGATAACCCAGTTTTCATAAAATGCAGATTTAACCATTTTGCATCTCCAATATAACCGTGTTTTTCTCTAAGACTATCCTGCTTTAAGTGGATGTTACTCTATTCATTTATTTTTAGTGATACATACATATTGATGAATTATGTTTTTCTTTTCTTCTGTAAATAAAAAAAAAATGTTATGTTTTGTACTCAAATTGAAATAATCTTTTTTAAAATAGGAAATTAATACGTAACACTAGCCTTGCGAATGAGACGTGAGCGACAAAACTATGCTTCATTGTTATGTTCATTTTATGCTTAAAAGTTCTTTCGATAATATTGTCTTTGGGCAGAAATGTAGGGAATCCACGGATAAAGATATTAATGTCAATGGTTTATCTGTGGAACTTTGAAAAAAGATTTTCAAATATGGCTGACATTAATTATGAGATCCAAAAGGTAAAAATTAGTATGATCCAATACTCTAAAATAGATACAATACCTCCAACTTCTGACATTTCAGATGGCAGTATGCTACACTAGCGCCACTTGGCGGTGCGAGTTTTGCAAGTTGGTAATTTTACGTGAAATCTTTTCTATATTTTATTAAATTATAAAAATTTTATAAATTCAATTGTTTGCCGTCATTGTCTGGAAGGAATGTCAACATGCTATCCTAGCGCCTCTAACGGCCAGCGTTGGGTAAATACTGCAAATATTTTAATGGAGTTGGGCGTATTATTATTATTCTAGGGTATTTGGTGGGATCAGAACTCCACATTGAGGTCTATTAGAAGTCTACATCGAGTTCTGTCAAAGGTCAGCAAAGGGATTTGCAGTTTTTGCAAATAGTATTGAACAACTAATCTAGGTTATGAGGTACAAAATGCATATAAAAGTAATTTCCTAATGTGTATTTCAAATAGTAAATCTTTTGCTTTACAAGATTATATTTTATGTTAAACCCCTCAGGCCTCTGGCACATTCTGTCAGAAGGTCAGAGTATTTCCGCTTTGCAATAAAATCCAAATAAATGGAATATTTCTAAATGTATCCGAATTTTCTGAAATTTCATAGAGGTGCACATTTTAATTCTTCTTGTGATTAACTTCTAGATTTGAATATAAAGTGTGGTGTTTTCTCTTTCTAACACCGTTTCGATCGTATATCTCACCATGACAGTAAGCGAACCACCAACGATTTCTGTGAGACCTATAAAGCTGTTCCCAAAAAGGAATAAATTAACTTGATAGGTTAGAAGACTATAGCTTTGTTTTGCCTATTTATTTGTGACTGGAACGGTTACACCCAAAGATATTAGAAGAACGAGATGTGCTATGAGCAGTTCATACTGTGCGGAATTGTTTTGCCCAGTGTCGCCGGTTTTGTTCACCAATACTACTGCACACCTTCGCTTACGCTAAGGTATCCGCACTAATACCCTAATTAGGTAGTTATCGTCCCGATAGTATTCAAAGTACCCTAATTAGGTAGTACTCCGCCTACGGTCCGGCAGCCAACGTAGCATATCTCGTTCTTCTAATATCTTTGGTTACACCCTTAGATGGGCACCTTCGGACCTGTGATATGTTTTTACTGGAACGGTTCCACCGTTTTACGTGCACCTTCGGACGGGTGATATGTTTTAAACTCTAGCTTTTCGTTTTATGTAACGTCAAAACGTAATAAACAATGTAAATGTATTCTGTTCATTTGGTTAAAATGTACCTGTCGGAAGATCTTCGTAGCGGGTGATAAATACAATCAGAATTACCGTAGTGAAAAGCAATCACAATCAAAACGTTGCTTGAAATGACTTTAACCTTCTTTAGTGACCACATCTGAATAGCCAGTCATTACCTAATCTTTCTTTCAGCCTCACATCATAGGGAAGCCAAAGTCCCACTTGCAGTTTTTGTATAAAAAATATATTAAATTGTTCAGTCTCAAATAAACAAGTGGAACAAATTTGTAATGTAGATGAATAATGTAGACATAGTTTACGGGTGCAAACATAGAAGTGTGTGGGGTTCGTTGAGTGAAGCAGTCTTTTATACTTTACCATGATCAAATTTTCCCGTGGTACCTCCATACTTAATATTATTGTAATACGAAGATACATAGTGATCATATTTTTTTATAATATTATTAATAATAGTCGCTAAAGTTTTTTGTATTTTAGAATTTCATATGAGTTATGACAGTTCTGACGTAATTACATATATATATTATAATATCTGATTTACACACATAGATATGATACCCTTTAATAGGTAAACAAAATCAAGACTCTACCTTTTTTCGTTTCACACAATAGCTGGAACCAATAATTAAGGAACTGGATACAACAACTTAAACACTCGCAAGCTGTTTTTGCCACCATCGCCTTTTTGGTATTGCCAATCTATTGTTTATCTGCTGTGTAAATATTACTTGTGTAGGTTTTACACAGATTGTGCTGCACGCAAAAGTTTGAATACTAATTACAAGTGAATATTACGCATTTCAAAAAAATTTGATCGCACTTTATCAAAACTACAATTTTCATCATGAGTTGTTATAGCATTTAGCTCCTCAATTATTTTATGTGTATCCTATTTTTATTCTGCACTAAAACATAAATCTTCCTTATAAATTGGATTCAAAATAAGTCATTGCACTCTTTCACATTCTAAATATCAAAGCAGCTGATATGATTTACATTCAGCAGAGTAAGGTTGGCTGATATTAATTGTCATTAACCTTATGTACACGGCTGTCGCATATGTGATCCATGAAGTTTCACCTAAAAGATGGTGTCAAAAGTTGCCGCCTGAAGGGATAGTGCGTTGAAAAGGCCAGCATTGTACAGGTTAAAATGTTAACAATCATGCTATACTTTTGTAAAATGGCTGTCGTGTTTTGAATAAGAACTAATGGTGTTGCAGAAAAAATTAGAACATTTTCACAAAATTAGCTAAATATTCCATAATATGCAAAGTGTAGTCTCCAATTTGATCGCCTTTCTTCAAATTAATTCATCAATAACCACTTGTGCAATCAATGCGATAAACTGGCCAGCGCATCCGATAGTTACATTATCGAAAGCCATTGGACTAGCATAGTTTTCAAGCGGTATGCGATGTCTATTGTATTTGCCTTACTTTACGATTCAACCTTTGTTTATAGTTAACAAATGACTAATGTAGATGTTGAAACAAACTTTCACATAAAAAATAAATGGCACTAAACAGTCAACTTCGGTTAATCCGTAATTTGTTACAGTTCTAAGGCGAAATAAATGAAATGTCCATTGTATTGTGAAATTGCACGGGACGTTATTTACGATTTTAGACGGAACATGCAAGTGAATCAGGACAACACAACTATTTCCGGGAAGATGTTAGTAAGCTTGCTCGGTAAGAACCCAACCCAAGGATTTGCATTGTGTGAATTTAGGTAATTTTCCGGAAAGAATAAATAATGTTTAGGCATTCAAACTTAATAGTATGTGCGTTATTTCCTATTGGTTGAACCTCATTGGGATGGAGTGTGTTCTGGATTATTAATCCTTTGTAAAAATCTGTTTGTCCATTTATTATATATCATTACGTTCTGATAAATTATATTATAATTAAAATTATTATACAAACATAATTGAAGTTGATGTTTTGTTTTATTTAAGTTTTCAAAAAATGTTAATCTCAACACCTCCGAGCATTACATCCAAAGTCCAACAACTGAATTTGGGAGCCACCTCTGGGCTGGAGCCCCAAACCTACCTGGTAAACCTACTTAATTCTGTGTAAATAATAATAATAATTTTATTCCAGGATGTGGGGAGGTTAGTGCAATCCCACACGTCCCATATAAAGGTAAAGGAGGGCTGATAGTTTGATTGACAATATGTTAACACACCAATTACTACCTCTACTGCACAGATGCATTGTAGGCATGCTGAGTCTGTTCTACGGGTATTTTAAAGTAGCCTGCGCAAAGAAGGTAGCAGCACTGATTCTTTGTGCACCGAGGCACGAACGCGAGACACGTGCAGAACACCCGTTCACTGTTGATGTTTGCGGAGAATGGATCGTTTCTTCAACTTGTTTTAGTGTAAGTCGGCTCGCATGTGGAACAAGCTACCGGCATCTGTTTTTCCTCCTTTATATAATCGGGGTCTTTTCACGGCGCGCATCAATAAATACCTTCTTACAGCCCCTACCTTAAACCGTCTCACAATGCTGCCCAACCGCGTGGCGATATAGTTCACCTGTTTGGACGCTCTTGTGAGTTGTAACATTAAAAAAATTATTCTATGGAATAGCTCATGAGAGAAACGTTGTAAGCCATTGCGTGTGCATTGTATTTCATAGCTTGATTCGTTTCCCAATAAATTATGCCTAATAGTGACCATTCATAAATAAAACTATTTTATTTGACACAATAAAAGAGTATGATTCAGAAGGAACTTACGCACTACAATATTAATGGGGATTGTAAATATTTGACATTCTGTGTATTTCGTCACTTTCATTTTCATGCAAGATGTGTGAGAAGGAGGATAATTTATTATGTAAGAATTTAGCATGAAAAACATTTTTGTCAATGACTCACGACAGGCCTCTGCTGGGGGACCTCATTCACAGCGTTCTACCAAATGTAAATTTAAAAAATGGCCACCACAGTCACGCTAAGTATCTTCTTGTGAGAAGATTAAAGATGAATGGGGATCAGGGGGCGAGTCCAAAGGTAGCCAATATTACAACCTCACACATGGGACTATGCTGGATGTGTAATGGCATCCTAGATTATAAAAATAAACAGTGATACAGACATAGAGCTACAATTAGAGGCTCTACTGTGCACTAATATCTCGTCGAAACTTGTTCCACTATAAGAATGCTGTAAGCGATGCGCGTAGACTGGATTCGGTAGTTTTACATAGTTGGGAGAGTTTTTTTAAATTTTTTTTTTATATTAACTCCACACAGGAGGCCCTGAAGAAATTTGTAAGAGAAAAAAATTGGAGGTAAAAAAGCGGAACTTATCTTTTCGCTTCATGCCTCATCTAAATATAATACATCAATGGATACACATGAGATGGGCTGACAGCCTACATAGAACTAACGACTTCGGATGGGTGAGGGTCGCCAAGGATGGGAAAACTGAACACATTTGAGGGATACATATGTCCAAAGCTGGACACCAGAAGGCTTATGAAGATGAAGATATAAATCTTGTGTAAGTAAATCTTGTATAGTAGGTAATTTGTTAATAAGGCAGAAAAACAAAAAAAAAATTATGACTCTGGAGCTCAATATATGAGAGTTTTTGCTGTTTCAGTTATCACATGAACAAATTTTCCAGGTAGGGGCCAGGCTGATATGCACTTTTAACAGAAAAAAACACTGATCCGTTATATAACAATGAGAAGTAAGTATTTCAGTTGAACGAAATTACTAAATCCATTATTTTCCATTTCCCTAAACTAAATTACTTACTTCTCATTATTATCTAACTACTACAAAGTATTTTCAAAACAAAATGTGCGTAAACCGTGTCCCTATTTTGCCTGGACGGAGCAATTCGAGAAAAATTTGAAGCTGCGGGGTGAGGGGGAAGATGTATGGAAATGCCAAATACTTCTTAAATTTTTTAATGACTTATCCTATTCCTTGTGTCATCAAATACTCCAAAAAATCATAAGCCGATATAACTGCATTAACAATACGAAAACAAAATAATAATGGTTCATTATGAACTACTTTGCATACAAATTAGTTCAAAACTAGTCATACAAGATGGTTGCAAGGCAATTTTCTCTCACCAAAGATTTGACTTCAATGCTCTGTCCTGGGCTTTTAGGTCCATGCTATTTTTTTTATTTAATTACCCTTTTCCGTTATATTTGTTCTAATGAAATTTCCCATATTTTTATGGTAGGTGGTTTATTTATGACTCGGGGACTGGCAGACGCAGACCCGGCAGCTCCAATATACTATAGAATAGTAAAATCCATGTGAATATTATATTTTTGATATATTAATATTATGATTACGAAGCACATACTTTGATATTATTTACCAAGTCAGGGAGATTTAATTTTACAATGTAGATTATCACCATATATGAAATAATAAAACGGGCAATCATTTCCGACTGTACTGCACTCGTCAGGTTGATTAATCTAGACTAGATGATCTAATATTATAATTTCGTAACAGGTTCCCATAAGTAACTAGTACTAGTATGAATTCGTCGTGCGGCAAAGTGGCCTTAATATTTACAACATTTTCCTAAATAATAAATTCTGTTGTTCAAAAAATTGCGGTCAAAACAACGCAACTCGTGTTTAATGTCTCAAAAATCAATATAATGACAACATGTTCACAAACTCCTAAATGTCATGACGTCTCACTCGAATATTTGTATAAGTTTCGAAATATGAAAGTGATTATAAAATCCTAAATCCCGTAAATCTACCAATAAGTTTTGCCGTGAAATAAAATGCGGTTTGATCAGCATCGAAATATATTTCCCGCTTATAATTAATTAATATCGGTTGCATTTTTCCGTGTTGGAACAAATACACCGACATTGTGACGAACTTCAGTGCGTAGAATCACAATCGTCTTTTCTGAGTTGGTGCAGTTCTCTGTGTCGGTTTTGATTGTTACGCCCGTTTTTACCATATTTCCTGTAAAACAAATTAGTCACCCTTCGACTAAAGGTTCTCCCGACACTTGAACATGGATAGAAGAAAGTTATCGACGGCTGGCGACAGCCTTTACGTGATTTTGTCGCTGCCGAAGACGGCGAATCAAGACGATGTCAAGAAGACGTATAGGAAACTCGCTTTGAAATACCACCCGGACAAGAACCCAAACAATCCGGAGGCCGCAGAGAAGTTTAAAGACATCAACCGAGCTCACACGATCCTGAGCGACCCCACGAAGCGGAATATTTACGACAATTACGGTTCTCTGGGACTGTACATAGCGGAACAGTTCGGCGAAGAGAATGTCAACGCGTACTTTGTGGTCACGTCCACCTGGTGCAAGGCGCTGTTCATCTGCTGCGGTATCCTGACGGGCTGTTACTTCTGCTGCTGCCTGTGCTGCTGCTTCAACTGCTGCTGCGGCAAGTGCAAGCCCCGCACGCCCGAAGAGGCGGGCGATTACCACACACTGGAGAGGGATGACTCGGATGGCGTGGCGGTGACGTCGCAGCCCGGTGTCAAGCCGCGTCCCGCGCCCCCGGCGGACCACCCCTCCAGCGCCATCGCCATGCCGCCCCCAGGGGCTGCCTCCGAGAGCACCAGTCTCAACACAGGTGGGGTCAACTACGGCATCCCCCAATAACTACCCCCAACTACATCCCGTGATATCATAGTGAAATGTTAAGTGTACAATACATACCTACATACTGCGTGAGATAGATCCGTAGTGTCCATTAAAAGGTTGGTAGGATTTCTAATATTTATTGTCTTTATATCGATGGCCTTTTAACACGTTAAATTATAAATCTTCCCTCTTCCATAAATATTATAATACACATGTGTAATGGAAAACCACACATTTCACCATTGTTTATAGTGACAATGTTATTGTTCGAATGTTCGTCTTCAATCAATCCTTTCTTCTTACTCTAAGAGATTTATCAATTTAGGGATTCTTGTTGTAATAGTTCTATTTGGTATTTGTTAATGTTGTGAAATGCAATATTTTGCTTGCGCTAATTTTGAACAATAATATCTCGTGTCAATTTCCACATTGAACTATAACTATTGATGAGAATTGCTTCCCTGCCGAAATGTTCCATTAATAACTTCATAATAAGCAGCATAGTTTCTGCAATAGTTCTTCATTGTTGATTAAACAGCTTAGCTTTCTTGTTGATTATTGATGTTTGATTTAAATAATTAAGATGTTATTACTGTGCTGGATGCTGGCTGTTTTGTAACGCAATGTTGACGCTCCCAATATCCTACAAAATAATATTCCTCTTGCACCTAAACTATAGAATTAAGACTTTTCCGACAATTGATTTTAATACTAACAGCGTTAGTTTTACAGTATCACACATTTACTGGAATTCTCAATCCAATTAGGTATCCTTCTTTCTTTGATTTTCCATACAAGCGCAAAGTGCAAGATGGTTAGTGCAAATGCCCTCTTATTAATCTCCCCATACAGAACATTACATATTATGAAACATTAACTCAAATAGTAGAAAAAGCAAGCACTCTGCGATGACACTGTAAATAAAATAAAACACAGTATCTCTGTTTTAAACAACTATTTATTCATATTTTTATGCCTACCATACTATGTCTAAAACTTTTTATTAGGCCTTATATTATCTTCAATAAGATGGAGCTTAGGCTGGGAATACACGGATTGCAATGACAAAAACCCGGTTGGCTTAAGAATGTGAATCAACCGCTGTGTAAAACAATGTTACAGTGTAATATTTCATTTCGTTGTCTTCAGCATTGAAGTGACATAATCAATTTTTTCAATATTGTGCTGCAAATCTACGAATGACCAATGCATGTCAATGTAAACCCTGATCCCTAGCGGGTTATAGATACCTTCTATCTATTTTCATCACAATACTTTATAACATTTAACCAGACTAGTTTGTGTAAACCGAATGAGACTTATTTATGTAAATTAAACAAGACAAGTTTGTGTAAAGTTATTTACCTACTGTAAATTGAACAAGACTTGTTCACTAGTGATGTCACAAGCTATAAAATAATATGTAACGTTTTAAAACATGTAGACACATACTTATAACATTAATCAACGTGGATTTCTCATTTTCAAATAGTCTGCTAGGCTTAGGATCCACTAGAGATGGATTCTGTACACCGACTTGAAGGAAATATACTAAGCTTGGGTAACTGGATTATTTAAGATACCACCTTTACTTACTGGATAAGTAAAATGATTTGGTACATGACTGTAATTATGCAGACTTAAAATATAAACGAAAATAAAACTGTTTTAGGTTTTGCATGGCTGTATCGACTACTACATATTTACTACCGCATTGTGTATGCCCCTCTAGGCATAACCTAACCTAGCAGCGTTCCTCTTCTTGTTTTGTTGCCTGGACCTATCCCACTGTTGGTTTAGGTTAGGTTAAGCCCCAGCATACCCAATTTCTACTGATTTATAACAAGTTTCTCGTTAACTCTTTAAGTTTTTAAATTTTAAAAAAAAAGTTATTTTTGAAGATAATATCTATACATTTGTCATGCCGAAAATATATGAAAGTAATCTCCGAAAATTAGTAAAAACACGTTTTGTTCTGTTATTTAATATGTTATAGGCATGAAAAAATTCAGTGTATCTTAAAATGCAAGTAAAGCATTTGTCAAGAGATTTTTGCTCTATTCCAAACGAGTCGTGTTTTATTAAATATTTTCACAATTTTTTCTTAATTATTATCGTTTTTTAATATTAGCGCGCTTCGTCTAACATTCGTTTTTACATATCTCTCTTTCCAACCATCTTTGAATACTTACTACGGGGCCTTTAAGATGGGAATACACAATGCGATTGTATATCGATACAGCTGCTTAAAAAAGCATTTTTTTTTGTGTTTTGCATGTAATTTTCTATTGTATTTTGAGCCAGTCATGTACCAATGATTTTTTTCACGATTTGATCTCTGCCTTTGGGGGAGTGTTTTTTTGATTTGGCATATAAAAATTATTAGTATTATTGTTAAGCTAATTCCTGCATGTTACTTTATTGATTGCTCCACGCACCAGTTGTCACTATTTAATGTTATTATTGTATTACGCACCTCTAGTTGTTTTTATTTGTATAAAGTGTTTGTGTGCCTGTTGAATTATACTATTTATTAATCATTCAAATAAATACTTAATTTAATTAAGTATTTCTTATTGAGAAGGACATCTTGTCATTATAATATCCAATTTGTTGATATGTTACTTTGTTAGACAATCACATTCACTCATTTTAAATTTTTTATGTGAATACCGCACAAGAGTACGACACTGCTCCCGACCGTTTGGAGCCAGTGAGACTTTCCCCGATTGGGGTATGTTGTGAGGCTGAAGGCAGTGGCAGGAGATAGTACCTGGCTATTCAGATCTGGAAACCAAACACGGCTAAAGCCATTTCAAGCAACGTTTCAATTTTAAATGGTGGTCTTACACCAGGGCTATACTGAGAGTATCTTCCACTCTGGAATGTGGCGCAGGTATACTCATATAAGGCTTCTTCAATATTCCCTTTTTTTGGCCAAGTGGTCCAAAATTCGCATCCATTTATCAATCCTTCAATCTTCTGCATGCTAAGTCCTCCATCATTGCACAACCGACAATTTTAGCTTTTATTGAGGGGAGTAGGGAGAAAAATTCAAATATTGTCAGATTATTCGTAACCCGGGAATGTTAGTTATTCTTGCTTTAATAAACATTTAATTAGTTTGATTTACAATATGTCAGCACCGGGAATGAGTTGATGTTAGTGTCTGAAAAAGTATAGAAAAAACATACTTCACTCTTTTTATTCTGAGAAATGGTAAAAAATTTACTATGGAACTCCAACTGGCAACACGGATTAGTAAATCACAAAAATAAATATTATTCCAAGTAGAACTCAAGGCTTTAGATATGTGATATCATGCTATCAATTTTGTGTACTTTGTTATCTTATAAATTTATCTATGGAATTTGCCCCACCATTAAGAATGACAAATCTTTTTTTATGAATTATTCTCTATGGCATTTTTATAATGAATAGGTTGTAATTCTTTAATATGTCTGCATGACTCACTTCATTGCCTATAGCTTAATAATTACTGTGAATGGCAATTATACAATTTCTTTATTACAATATATTATTATATATAATTTGTCACACCTATTTTGAGAACAATGGCATATGAAATTTAAGCCAAGAATGGTCAAACTTTTGGCATTTCTTGTGTTCTTCTTTTTTTTCTATGTTTTCTATGAAATCTAGAAGTTTGAATAGAATGGAAAAAAATGAATTTGTTGAATTCCACTGCACATTTTATACGCAAAAAAAAATTGCTGTTGGTTTTGACTTAATTACTACGAGAAATAACTATTAATGTTATGGGAGATGGTAAAAGATGCATTAAAGTTTAATTTTTTCTCAATCAAAGCTTGAAGATTAATCATTTATTTTTATCATTATTATTTTAATCATTTATGCGTAAAATATCCCAAACCAACAACCTAAAAACCTTTTATGTGCGATATTACTTAAACTTCTGACTTAAATAGTTATGTCCATTAGATATTTAAGTTGAAATCGAGTGTTGTTTTTAGAGCCCTTGCATGCAGAGGAATTTGATGAAAAAAATTTCCTAAATAATTTTAGCATAGAAGTTTGCATACTGATAGCAAGTTAATCTTAAACCGCAAATTGATAAGGAAATTCCTTATCAATGGACAATTAATTAGTATGCTTATTAATGTCTACAGCTTGACACACTTAACTTTGCAGTCGGCCAAAAGAGGAACTAAAGAATGAACTGTATTAGTTATCCCCACCTGGTTTTGAACACTTAAAAAATAAATCATTGAAAATTTTGGAATAACCAAATTTAAAAGCTTTCGATCTCAAAATAAAAGTATGGCTGTGAACTTCGAATACTTGCGTTGACGTAAAAATTCTGGACAGTAAAAACTGTGCAAATCTCATAAAGGATCTCTCCGTTCAAGATTTTCTTTTAGTGGGGGCAAAACAATTAATACCCAGATTTATAGCGCAAAGTGGAAAAGGTGCTGTGAGGTGAAAATAGTTGCGTTGACCTTGAAATTCCACAGTAAAATCTGTGCTGATTTTATATTACCACAGCTAGATGGTTTTTAGTGACACAGATTTTTACATTTTGTCCTGTAAATCATGTTTTAGTTCGAATTCAAAAAGTCAATACAAAAGAGTCAAAATTTCCAATTAGACTTCTTCTTTGCTTAACCATCATTCTGAATTGAAACATTACTTGAAATGGCTTTAGCTGTATTAAGTAACCGGATCTGAATAACCAGGTACTTTCCTACCTTCCTCTACACCAGGGGTTCCCAACCTTTTTGTACTCTAGAGCACATTCTAAAATATCAGTAGGGTGGCGGGCACCACCTATTTTTAATCGACAAACTCGGAATCAAAATGACAACAACGCGGTTCCAGGCAGGGAATGCTATTTGCACATCACTCCTTGTACACGCCGAAAACCTGAAGTGAGCCGATGATCGCCGAACCGATCGGGACGGTACGAGCACGTGACTACTGTCAGTTTGGCTGTCGGGGCCATGATTATTGCTCTCACTGACAGATAGAGCTGGCAGAGTCATGTGCCATGCGTTTTGGCGCCTTCGGCGTTCATCGGCTCAGTTTGTGGCGTTCGTTCACTTCGGGTTTTCTGCGTGTACAAGGAGTGATGTGCAAATAGAACTCTCCGTTCCAGGCTAGCGTGAAGAGTGCAGTCTGGCTCGCCGCTAGACAGGTTGCGACAAGTACTGTTAGCAAAGGAACCACTCATACATACAATATCGCAAACATACGAACGTATTTAATGAACCTAGGCACTCAAAAAATTAAAACTCTAACAAATAAATAAAAATAATTCACATTTTTAATTAATGTTTATGAAAAAATTATTTCACTGTCGAATAGTAACGGGCACACACAATCGTTCACCATGGGGCCCGCGGGCACGGGGTTGGGAACCCCTGCTCTACACCTTCTCTTTCCTCTTCTTACTTCCCTTCAGCCTCGTCCCGATACAATAGTCCCACATTAAAAAACATATTCTTTTATCACAAATTTCTAATCATCATCAACTCAATTACCTACATGACAACAACTTAATAAATAAATAAATACACACGTAGAACAGGAATGTTTATTGATTCTTGGGATTGATTGAATGGTTTGTCTCTATTTTTATCTTTGAATGGTTTTTCGGCTAGCGTTATAAATGTATTTCTCAGCACCTGGCCTTTAATTATTTATACAATGTTGTCGGCCATTCTAGCAATTTATTGAAAATATTAATAGTTTGCTTGGAAATTGAGTCATTTTGTAAAATATATATGCAACATTAGAAATTAAACTGTATAATTTGAACTAAAACAAATATCTTATTTACGAGCGATAAAGTACCTATGTATAATATATTTTACAAAACGATTATTTTTATTCTATATTTGAAATGTTTGAATAGTTTTTGATTCTGTAGGAACAAAATTTCTCAATATTCATCTTGGCGAGTCAAGTTACTTAGATTTTTCATGCGTAACGACTAGCTAGTATTGTGTGTATATTTTTTAATGTTATGTGATTACTACACAAAGAGTTTAAAAGTGCTCGTAGCATTTATGAGGTTGAAAGAAATGCAGATCTACACCTCATTCTAAAATAAGATACATTCGGTATAGCCCTGGTGAAGGACCACCGTATAGAATCAAAACTAACTAACTAACCATAACGCCGTTTCTTCGCAAGGGTAAGCAGAGAGGACGGACTGCCAAACAACTCGGTCTTGGCACACACTCCTTGCCTCATTCACATTCACACATCGTCTCATACTTACTCTTCTATTATTCTGACTCTTGACATGACCCGACTCAAGTATCTGATTAACTTGGCCGTGCCATGTCTGCTTCGAGCGACCCCGACTTCTGCTACCATTCACATTTGCATCGTATATTCTCCTTACACTCCTTTCTTCGCTCATTCGCTCTACATGCCCAAACCATCTAAGCGTCCCTTTCTTGATCTTACTCGTTAAACTTACATCAGCCTTGCACTCTTTGTGGATCTCCGCATTTCTCACACGATCATACATGGTTTTACCACACAAACATAGTGAATAGATCTGAATAGTCAGGTACTTCACATCATTATTCTTCCCTCCCCCCAATTTAGTCATAAAACATTAGATGCTCTCATTATCGCCCTGGTGATAAACCAGATTCGAAACATTGTTTGAAATGGCTTCAGCAGTGTTAAGTGATCGTATCTTAATAGTCAGGTACTTCCCAACCTTCCTCTTTCCCCTCGCCACTTCTTTTAGTTTTCCAACATCATCCCTGAAAAAGTGGGGGTACCATAGTCCCACAGGCCAAGGGCAGTAGGAATTCTAAGAAAATAATAATGAACTCTAATGATTATGATTTCTTGAAAAATCATTTATATCAGTTAATTCTGCGAAGGACAATTGTTATCACATCACTAATACTAATATTTGACAAATTAATGTGATGGGACAAAGGGAAAAGGTCATTGGAAATGATAACAAATTTAAAGATAATCTTTTCTTAGTAATATAATAATACAGGGTGTGCGGGAGTAAAGTGCGCTAACATAAGGAGGCGATTCTATGTGATGGTAGAAGTAAAAAAGAAAAATAACTTTTTTCGAAATTCCAATGTTAATTTTCCCATAGAAACAATTTAACTTTTTTAAACCTAAAAAACTACCTTAAAACGTTGGAATTTCGAGAAAATTTATTTATCTTTTTTGCTTTTACTATCATATAGAATCATCCTGAAGTTAGCGCACTTAACCCCCAAAAATCCTGTATATGTATATTTGCTATTAATAGGTTGTCTGTCAATGGTTTCACCATAGTTTGCAAGACGAGTCAGCTGTCATGCGTGAAAATAACTGTATTTGATTATAATTAATTTATTTTTTAATTAGGTTGACCTGTCGGTAAAACCTCCATAGTTTGGCAATGCCTTTGACAGGCGAAACGGCTATCACACAATCCTCTCTCTGATGCCCTCTCTTATCGGAAGTTGGCTATCATTTCGTAAAAATAACTATTTCTATAGTTCAACCAAAAACAGAAGATCGTTCCCTAGCGTCGTCTGGAATGGAGCTCGGTACGGGAGGCGAGTGCAGTGTGGCAGTCCTCCAATTAATGCTAGTGCACTAATAGCAAATGACGCCTTTTTGCGCATTGCAAGAGATGTGCGCCACCTTCTGCTTGCGGTCTAGTTAAAGCGGTGCTTTAAGAATAGTATTTATTTTAAATAATAATTACATAGTTGTAAAATTTCTTTTGTACAGTATTCGCCACCCCAAAAACCGGGAAAGTGTACAATTTGTGAAAGCGGCAGATTATAGTGCATACTTACTAAATATGCTACAAATTAAAACAGGTTTATCGTAAAAACAAACTGACACCGCTGTCGATTTTTTGTAAAATTTCCATTTTTAGTTTAAAGTTAAGGGGTCATGTTTACGCTTGCAAGAAGACTCCATTTTAACTTATTCAAATAAAAAACATGGTAGAACGAAATGAACAGAAACACATTTGACTGTTGCTAGAATACATAGAGGACTAACCGAGAACCAAATTGTCCTAAAACAATTATTTTTTAATAATAAACCCCGGTGGATGGTAAAATGGTCAGCTCTAGCAAGCCAGACGGCATTGTAGTAAATGAGTGTGTAAAATTTAGATAACCCAACCCGTCGGTGTACAAAGCTTGGCGCTCCAGTCTAGTCGAGCGGTGGACTATTGAATACCGGCGAATTATAAAGCTTTATTTTATGCTTTCAAGTACAGTGAAAATCCATTCCCGCAAGAAGTTTTTTAAATGGAATTTGAAATTCCATAAAAGAAACTGCAAAAAAATCAATTTTTTCCCGCATAAGAAGTTTTAAAAGTTCTTTTAGTGAATCCATTACAAACGAATACTTGTGGCGAATTATACCTAAAAATGAGTCTTTTTTCAAACAGCCATAAAATTTATCATTTAGTTATTATTGTCTGCATCCCATATAAGAGGTTGTTAAAAATGTACGAACCATTAGCAAAGTTCACCACCAGTTACTTTACAGGCTCCTGCCTAGCACCTAGCGGTCAGAGGTAAAACTAGGGCTAACAGATAAAACAGATGTTTTGCCTTATCAATTGGCTTTCTTTTACAGTGTTTGTTTACAATTAGCTTGTCAATGTGTTTTACTTGGTTAGATTATAAAAAGCCTCGCCGACCGGATTCCTTCTTCTTCTCTCCTATAAAATAGTAACAAGCAGTCATTAGTAAAAGTGTTTTGTCCGGGTCGGGAATAATTTAACTCTTTGTAACATTAAATAAAGTGAAATACAGTTTTGTGCAGTAAAAACAAAAAAAACCATGCGTCTGTTATTGAAGACTTTATCAAGCCCAAACAAATCTTAACATGGTCCTTCGAGCCGGATTCGAGGTTTTAGAAGCTAGTGTCAAAACATATGTAGGTAACTGAAATTAACCTTTTTTCAACAGTCCTAAAATGTACAATGTCTGCTGTTTGTTGAAGCAGATTAGGCGAGTTACACAGTGGCAGCTCGAGATTTTTGTGTTTGCTATTATTGAAAATTAAATTAATTAAAAAACCTTCATTTAAAAAATTTCCAAATTTGACACCGAAGTTTTTTTTGTTCCCGCCCTTGAAAACATTCTTCAGAGAATTTCACTGCAGAAAAATAAGGGCAGATTATAGTATTTGTTGGATATGTCTTTACATATCCTGATTTGCTCAGTATTTTTTATCTAACTGGTCTAAACAAACACTTCTTGCATTCAGTGTCATTTAGTCTAGTCTCGTTGTTTCGTGTTAAATGTAGCTTTTTTATTAATAAATTAATTCTAGTACTTAGATAATAATCATCACGATAATAATTGTGTCTTTGTGGAATCACAATAATGGAGGAGTCCTTTCATTGCTTTATTAATTCTTATATTAACGCACTTCAAGCGGGTGAATACTTTAATAGGAACCTATCTAGGAGAAAATAGATTTTGCTTCAAAACGCTATATCTTATTTTTTTTCAGTCAAACTATAAAACTCTCACTCCATAAACTGAAGTTAAAGTTAGTTTTGGGCCATTTAGTGATGTTTTATGTGTTAAAAATGTATGTATTTTATTACATTACAAAAAATTTGGTTTTGACTTTTGTACAAATCATTACAAAAAAAGGAACGATTTTCGTATCTCCAGAGCCATAAGTGTGAGGATTTATTAATCATTTTACAGGTTTAGTATAGTTTCCTTTTGATTAAATATTCTTCCACATAAGAGACAAGAAAATGTGAGACTTGCAACATATTGTTTATACAAATACATTGTTTTATTTTATTTTTAATATTGTACACTCACATATTGTAACAGATTGTTAATCCAATTATAGTACAATCTTCTCATTCTGACACTTTTTTAACACCTGGGGAGATAATTATACAAAAAGGCTATTTACAGAGAGATGGAATATGTACTTCTACTGTTTCTGAAATTACTTTCAACGGCGCCATTCCATGTGTCATGCTATTGTGTGCTAGAATCTGTTCTGCCGTGTGGTATCTTGAACAAATCATGCCGCCGACCTCGTTCTGCCGTGTGGTATCTTGAACAAATCATGCCGCCGACCTCGGCTGAATACATTTTTATAGTTGGGACCCCTTACAAAAAGATTGTTATTAAATATTCACATAGAATTATCGGACAGTAACGCCTTTTCTGCCATTCAAGTAGGACCGGCGTATAAGGTAGAACTACCCTTCCCACCGGAAGTGTGTTAATATAAATAATGCATTTTAGGTAGAGGTCATTATTTGTTAAGCCAAAAATTATAACTACGTACGTATTATCATTATTATGTAATATTTTGGAAATTATTAATAACTTTTTTTTGAAACATTGTAACTATAACCATCACACTATCTTGCCGCACGCTCTGTGCCACATTCACATTCATACACGCTTGTCTGTTAATACGTGTCTTTTACGTGACCCAAAAGTATACAATGTGTAATAATTATAACATCCAAGATTGCAAATTTCGCATTTTTGGTTTAAATTTTAAATTTTTTTTTGCGTGCTCTATGTACATATTTTTTAGTTAATATTATACTGTCAATTTTGCTAATTTCTATTCATACTTATTTTTAAAATATTAACATCTTTTTGCTAATGAGTAATATGTTTTTGAAATGATTTTCGTCATACAGGTGTTTTTTAATGGGATATTTCACAATTTCTGAGTAAAGTGTAGATTAACGCTATTTGTTGAGTAACGTATATTATCTTTTTACCACTGCTCAGTAATTCTACGTATCAAGTAAATGTCTTTTTTACAGCCATGTTAATACTACGATTCAAGTTACTTTACGAGTAGTCACTCAACTGCAGATTAGCGCCAATAGGCGGGTAGTAAATGTATGTTTTTACAACCACGTTAATCCTACGATTAAAGTTACTTGACGAGTAGTTATTCAACTGTAGATAAGCATATATGTTGTCACCCCTAATGAGTAATGCTGCCCATAAAGTAAATGTATGTTTTTACAGCCATGTTAATCCTACGATTAAAGTTACTTGATGAGTAGTTATTCAACTATAGATAAGCGCTCCTCATCGGGTAGCGTATTATGTTGTCACCCCTAATGAGAAACGCTGCCCATAAAGTAAATGTTGTTTTTTCAGCCATGATAATCCTATAATTAAAGTTACTTGATGAGTAGTTACTCAACTGTTTACTCAGAGGTGGTGAATATCCAGTTAATACATAGTTTGGGTTATTTATTCTGCCGCGGTAACTAAAAACGCAGTGTCTTCTTTGAAACTCAAATTGTTTTTTATTTACCACAGCAGTGTTGTAAAGTGGGATGTAATATAATTTATCATCTCCAGTTAATAAAACACCTTCAATCTCCACCTGGGCTTTCACGGTCTTTTCCAATTTGTATATTATGCCATGTCAAATGATGAGCATAGATAACCGGCTTCTGCATGATAATATTCCAGATAATACTTGAAACAATGTAAATGATCACATATTAGTCAAACACCACGTTTTTTGGAGGAAAACAGCGGGTCTGAAGGTTGCTGTGGTAGCTCGGTGGTTAGAGCTAATAATCGTTTTTCCTCATGTGTTATTCTAATGCATGTTGGCCTTTGATGATTATTAATTTTGTTTCATTATTAATTTAATTAAACTCTTTAACCTCATTTACTCTGCTGTTGCATATGTGATATATCGGCAGCTATCCCCGTATGCGGATGTTGCATATATGATCCATGAAGATTCACTAAAACAAATGCATTGTGAGAAGTGTGGCGCATGATGGGATAGATTGTATTGAAAATGCCAGCGCAGTAAAGGTTAAATTGTTTCTGGAACAGTTTGGTAACGAACAATTTATTTTGTAACCACATTTTATTCAAAATAATATTTGTTAAATATATTTACATTACTCGGTAGGTTTATTAACTGCATATTTGGATCATTTCTATTTCTAGCTAATTTTATTTCACTTTATTGAAGTGTATTGTATGGCCAATGAGTATTAAATAATTCAGTACACGATTTACAAATATTTTAATATTCTAAATATACATGTTTCATTAAAAATATACATGTTTCGTTAAAAATTATCATAAGAAATCAATGTATTATGCATTAGATTGTCATAATATTATATCCCCCTTTCCTGAATGTAAAATGTATCTCAAATAATAATTGTAGACAAAATGGAAATTATACACTGTTGCAAAATACATTTTTTTTATTTCCACCTTTTTCTAAATGTGCATTTTCATTTTGTATTAAAAAGTTCTCACAGCCAATAGCGCTTCCTCTTCCTTGAGTCAACGTTTCGGACAGCCCTACAGTGTCCATCATCATATCGCGTCTGCCCTGCTGATGGACACTGCAAGGCTGTCTAAAATGTTGGATCAAAAATGAGGAGGAAGTGCAAAATGGCTCATCACCCTAAAGAGTATCATTGCATCTTCTTCCATTTGTTCTATTCCGTTTGGGATCCTTCCCTTTCGACATGGCAAGGTGCTATGCTACTTCATCGGCCTCCGTCCATTGCGGGCACAGCCTCTGAAGTTGCTCGCCCCAACTTAACTTGGTGTGGTCCACTGGATGTCTTCTCTTTAGAACTGCTGTCGGTATTTTACGCAGAAGTCGGTCTACTGGCATTCTGTACACAGTAGGAAAAACAGCAAATCTCTAAATAGTATAAAAAAAAGTCGCTATCCGCGTTTGTCTGTGCGTTTAGTTCTTCTAAACTATGCAACGGAATTTGATAGGGTTTTCACTATCATTTAGAGAATTTCTTCCGGAAGGTTTATGTATATAATACATGGATATTATATTTATTAAAAGTAGAGAAAAGTCAAGCTAGTGAATTGATATTTTCATCAAAAAATAAAAGTTTTTGCTAGCTGTCTATGATGATGTTGATTGGAATTATCTAAACCACATTAAATATCCGAATAACTGCTTTGTTTATGCATATTACATATACAAAATTTCCTCCAAATAAGCGCAGATAATGTTTTTAAAGAAAAGTAACATGATATATATCTATATCTATCTTCTATTTACATAAAGACTAGCCTGGTTTGATCTGTTTATGACCACTTTTTATTAATACACAAGTGGTTCATTCATTAATCTTAATCACCAACGCACATTTTCAAAGTACACAATTTTAATTATTGCAATATTGGGTGCATGCTTTGGCATGTTTTCTAAGAAATTACCCATTCCCAAGCTATTTTTAAATGCAAAAGCTGATTCATAATCTAACAAATATTAGTTGGTCAGTGTTTAAATTGATTGCATATCTAATGAATGTTATCATTTGTAACAACATATTGATGTGATTTATCATTAATCACTAATTTAGAATGTTTATAAAAAATGTAATAAAATATAAGTCGGATAATAGCTGTGATAACCATAGAGAGTTATCTTTTTTTTGCTTAAAAGCTTATAGTTAAGCCCAGCAGAGGGCCATCGTGAATCATAGACAAAAATCTTGTATAGTTATCCTCCTTCTCACATGTCTTTCGTGAAATGAAAGAGATAGAAAATACTAGAATGTTAATCAAATGATTCCAATCAAATACCTACCCATAGGAATGAGCCACATGCATGTTTTTTTTCAGTTGAGGAAGGCTTTCAAAGGCGTAAATGCAGTTTTGTGAATAGATGCATTAAGTGTTTATTTTTTTGAAAATGCACACAAAAAAATGATAACTCCTTCATTTGTACACGCAATTGCTTCATACGAAATTTTATAGCATAGTAATGATCAGCAGAATCCATTTCTAGCCAAAAAAAAAAATACCCTTGAAAATTCAAGTCTCTATGTCTATGAAAGGTGATTTTCAGCCCACTGTGTGCCGTGATTCTTGGGAGTAATATTAGCCCTATCAGAATGAGGTTGTAAACCCTTGTTCTAAGCCAGTTAAAAATTCATGCACCAGGCTCATTGTTTGTTTCTTTTGCAACTATAACATGTACACTACATTGCCAACGGAAAAAGATTATATCTCTGTTGTTAACAATCAATTAGTCTAAAGATAGAAATAGATAAGATTAGAACAGGTATAGTAAGAGACAGTACTTTAGTTAGGTGAACATCAACATAAAAAACACTGAAAAATAAGCAAATCTCTAAATAAATAGAATACAATTATGACTTAACACACTTATGCGATGTGTCGCTGGTGAAGATTTTCTGGGTACAAAAACCTATGTTTTAAAGAATATTTTTCTTTTTCATTAGGTCCTCCTTTGGCCATCTGCAAATTTAAATGTGTCAAGCTTACCCCGCTTATGCCAGAACATTTTTTATTAAAAATATTTTTTTAAATTTAACAAGTGAAAATATGGTAGGCTCCAAAACTCACAGTAGAAATGACATGATGCAAACTGAAAAAAGTTGCATTGTTGACCTATAAATTCCTGTCAGAAAAAGCTGTGCAAATTTCATACCTCCCAGAGCTGCCCCGTTTATATGTTTTTGTTGTGAACTCCGCATCATGTTATTTCAAACCTCTGCACTACAATATGTTTAATAGCAATAACCTGGAGACCAACTATCACGCGCATGCGCCTACTCTTGAAGTACATCCCCCTTTTCTGTGGGTTTTGAATTCCTTCAATCTAAAGCGTTTGTTTGTTTCTTGCGTATTGAAAACAATGTTTATGAAAGGGCCCAATCTTCAATTAATTCTCCTTTCTCTATGGAATTGGTTTGAATTTCTGTACTCTAAAGAGTTTGCTTCTTGCTTATATTATAAAAAGCACTATTTAAAATATGACCCAATCTTCATTTCTCCTTTCCTCTTTGTGGAATAGCTCTGAAATTCCCCAATCTAATGAGTTTATTTGTTGCATATTATTATAGTAAGCAATGTTTATAAAATGACCCAATCTTTATATTATTTCCTACATCTGTGGAATAGCTTTGAAATTCCCCAATCTAATGAGTTTATTTGTTGCATATTATTATAGAAAGAAATGTTTATAAAATGACCCAATCTTCATATTATTTCCCACATCTGTGGAATAGCTTTGAAATTCACCAATCTAAAGATTTTATTTGTTGCATATTATTATAGAAAGCAATGTCTAATAAATGATGCAATCTTCATATTATCTCCTACATCTGTGGAATAGCTTTGAAATCCCCCAATCTAAAGAGTTTATTTGTTGCATATTGTTATAGAAAGAAATGTTTATAAAATGACCCAATCTTCATATTATTTCCCACATCTGTGGAATAGCTTTGAAATTCACCAATCTAAAGATTTTATTTGTTGCATATTATTATAGAAAGCAATGTCTATAAAATGATGCAATCTTCGTATTATCTCCTACATCTGTGGAATAGCTTTGAAATCCCCCAATCTAAAGAGTTTATTTGTTGCATATTGTTATAGAAAGAAATGTTTATAAAATGACCCAATCTTCATATTATTTCCCACATCTGTGGAATAGCTTTGAAATTCACCAATCTAAAGATTTTATTTGTTGCATATTATTATAGAAAGCAATGTCTATAAAATGATGCAATCTTCATATTATCTCCTACATCTGTGGAATAGTTTTGAAATCCCCCAATCTAAAGAGTTTATTTGTTGCATATTATTATAGAAAGCAATGTCTATAAAATGATGCAATCTTCATATTATCTCCTACATCTGTGGAATAGTTTTGAAATCCCCCAATCTAAAGAGTTTATTTGTTGCATATTGTTATAGAAAGCAATGTTTATAAAATGACCCAATCTTCGTTTCTCCTCTCTCTGCGGAATTGCTTTGAGAGTTTATTTGTGTTTATAAAAGGATCCAATCTTCATTTTTATCTCCTTTCTCTGATGAAATTACTTTGAATTTTTTTTATTCTAAAGAGTTTGTTTCTTGCGTTATATTATTATAGAAAGAAATTTTTGAAAGAAGACTCAATTTTCTTTCTCTGTGGAATAGATTTGAAATTCTCTAATCTAAAGAGTTTGTTTGTTTGTTTCTTGCATATTATTGAAATGCTGAATAATCATGCTTTCTGTTGCTGTTTGTCTGTTGTAGGTCGGGCGTGAGGGGTTCTTTAGCCATTATTCTCATCACATCCACTTGTTGGCGACGTGAGAAATCATTATTAATATTTTAATTAATATATATTTTATTTACTAATTACATCACCCAATGTTTCTCTCCTTTTTATTATTTTATTATATCTTTTGCATCTATCACTATTTGATACTTGAGACTGCTCATTTATTAAAACTTTATTTATATTTAGCTGCATAATAAGTATATACTCTCATTGCCATTTGGCAATTTCTTTCAACCAACCCATCTCCATGAGAGATACACGTTACTGCATTCAAGGTAGGACCGTTTCATGAATGGGTAATATGCATAGACATCAAAATTGATAGACTTGTCCTAGCACAAAATCTGGGTATTAATTATTTCGACGGGATGAAGGTAAAAACGGGACCATATTTTTGGAGGATTCCAGCTTGTATAATTTACGACAACAGTCATACGTTGGGCGCACATTCAAATAACCAGACCCCGCAAAGAAAAGTAAAATCCGCTGAAGTAAGGTAATGGTTTGCAGCGCAGTCCATTGTGAGACTTTTCTGCGCAGGATCGTAATGTTCGTAAAAACAGTTTAAAAACCGAACTGGCTTGAAATTGGATTGCGTAGCGACGCTAAAAATGACTGAGGCGGGTAAATTACAACACATTTGTAAAAGTATCTAATTAAATAGTGTAACGAAATATTCAGTTCTGGAAACAATCCCGAACTTTTGTTTACCCGATTTGGGATTTGTAGTTAAGTTTTTCACGCAGCTAGTAATTCTGATAATTAAAGTAGATTTTATTTTTGCAATATTAAATGGTAATATTACAATGCAAGTTGCCTGTTTACTGTCAGATTCATTTATTGACAAACTACAGAAAGGGAAACTGTCAGGCAACCCCTAATCAACTTGGTTTGTTCCCCTTTCCCTGATGGGCTAGTCTTATCAATTTGGATGTCTGTGGTCATATATATTATTATTAAATATTTAAAGAATATTAATAAACACTACATAATCATATTAATTTGAAAAATGCAATTGCAATTTTCAGTACTTAAATCATTCGGTATACAAGTCTTGTTTCAAATTTGATAACATTTTAAATTGCTTTTTATTCCTTCAGCTTTCTCAACATTTAAAATATTTTTTCTCATTTATATTTCCCATCCTATAAATAATCTGGTGTGTGGTAATACTCATTCTCACTTTTGTATTGTTATTTATGTCCTTTTGCTGGTAATCTGATGCAAAAGATGTTTTGTTCGAAGAAATTAATTTATGTGCATGTTTTTGATTCATTAGATAAGCATAGTTATATTTGGAAAATATCAGTATTTTTTTGCATGGACATTTTTTGTCATCTTTCTTTCTTGTTTCCGTGTTTAATTTTTGAGCATTGGCAAAAGTCTCCCTGAAGTTATTTAAATTTCTAAAGTCATTTCTGATTAATTTGCAACTAAATATTTTTGTTTACTTTTAGTGGTTTTTTGCTATATGGCTCCTTATCTTCATTTTATACTTTGTACTGGCAATAGGCACCTTGTTGTTTATCCAACTATTAAACTGGCGGGGTTCACTCTCTCTCGGAAGACTCAAGTCTCACTAAACCGAATCCGGCGCAGTCACTGTTGATGTATTTATACTTTGTACGACTGCTGGTAATAGGCACCTTGTTGTGTATCCAACTATTAAACTGGCGGGTTTCGCTCTCTCTCGGAAGACTCAAGTCTCACTAAACCGCATCCGGCGCGGTCACAGTTGATGTATTTATGTAATGCATCAATGGAGATGAAAGGATTCTGAATTGTGTGAATGTTAACTCTAGAATGTTCACTCCGCCAGTTGTTCCCCAGAGGCACAGCTGTGTTGTCAAGTGACTCCCGATACTGTTGACTGGTTAAAGTGAGGAGGTTTTTACACTTGTGAAAACATATTTAAATTATGCGATCGGTCAGAATTAGGGTCCAAGATGTGTTTTTTTATTTATTTAACAACTAGCAAAATACCTATGAAAAATCCGGGATATTATAATTGTAGGATTTATGAAACTGAAAATATTTATAAAAACAATACTTGTCTCAGGATCTTAAACTTAAAAATTATGACATCTGTTAAACATTTAAACAAAATAAATACACATCTCAGGTAATGAATTATTAATTAAATAATATTAATTAATAAATAATAATTAAATATTAATTAATTAATAAAATAACTACGTTACTATAAGGTAACTACTTTATAGCTTGTCTTATATGATTTCCTATTTTGAAAATTAAAAGTTCATTGAACTTGAATAGTTTTACACATTACTCAGTAATACGCATCACTGTATGCATGCACCCATGCACCGACAACAGAAATTAATGTTTGATTATTTTGGACGATTCGAAAACCATATTAAATTTCTTCAAAAATCAATTGCCTCAAATACTTTCCATTTTTTCACAACTTGTCACATCATTGACCGTAGAATTTTTATCTCTTAGTTATAAGGCCATAGTTTTATTATAGTGTGGTTTATATTGGTGAAGTCTGTCTGTCCCACTTACATTCTATGACTTTGCCGACTTCAAATATGTGCCCTATCATCTATCTCCCCACCCTTCCCTAATTAAGGGTGTCCCAGTAAGAGTGCAGATTTTAATTGCACCCCAGTTGTCCTTCCGTTAAGTTGGGGTGAATCAAATTCAAGACTCACTGGTACACCCTATATTTTATTTATTCCGAGTTTCTGCATCTGGCAATAATCTGCACACCTTTATTCCTATTCCTTGCATAACATATCTCTTGGCAATTTATATAAATCTTTCAATTTTATGTAGTTTATTTAACAATTTTATTGATGTATAAAGTTAGTCCAATCACTTTACTCTTTTGTCATTTATTTAACCCCTTGATTACGGAATATCCAGCTCTCAATTGATAATTTAAAAATTCATTATAAAATAATGGTACCACCTAGTTAATTGACAGCAGTTATTATAATTGTATTTTAAACTTTTCTAATACACAAATCATAGGGTTTTATCCAAACAATAAGGGACTTGTTTCAGATAAGATATCATCTTCAGATAAGATTTTATCTTACAATACAATATAAACACTATTAATCAATCAGCACATGTAGAAACAAAGGTAATTACAAAATAAGTGATTAGAAACCAGTTTACAATAAGTTAATTAAATTTAATTATGCGACCCATGTTGAGCAACTTTTATTTGCTACATTGTTTACTAAATCCATATCTGGTTTTTAATAATTGACACTTCCATTTGCCATTCATTTTGCCATAAACCTTGTCACAATGCCGGGTTTTCTCTCAAAAGCAACATGACATAAATTAAACTTATGTGGAACGCCATCTTGGAAAATGCTACGAGATTGGTTCATTTGAAATTAGGTTTTTTTTAAACCCGTTTCACATAAATTCTTCTTTGTAATGTTTTAGTGACAGATTTGTGCCTCTGAAACAAATTTAAAGTTCATTTTGTTAGGATTGTCTGATTTTGACTTATGACAGAAGTGTGAATTGTCCAAGTATATTTATAATAAGCCAGACATCTTTGTTTCTATGTGTCAATTGTTGATATGTGTTTTTTTTAAACATAGTAAATTAATTGTCTTTAAAACCATTCCGTTTCTGCCATTTAGTGATATGTCCTTATGTACGCAGCCCAGTTTGTTTTTCCATTTTCTTATTTAATAATTTATTTTTCTTTCTTTTCAGGAGCAGGTCTTAAGTACACATAACAACATTCTTAGATAAGAAAATTAAATGAAAACTGTTTGACTTAGCTCATAAGATTAAGTAAAATATATTGGATTGGAATACCTAAAATTCCTTTAATCAGTTTGAAGTTTAAAATTTATCACAATTAATAAATATTATAACTACTTAAATAAATTAGCTTGTACCTGTGAACAATTGTAAATCACGGGATTCAATGTTCACTAAAAACTAAGTAAGAATTCAATAGTATTTCATCACAATAATATGCAGTTACCTAATGTTAAAGGTTTATATTCGTTTGGGAATGTGTTGGTTCCAAGTCATTGAAACATCACATTATTTTATGCATTAAAGAAAACACAAATTGCCTCAAGCGGGATTTAAAATTCGGGATCTTTCGCTATCCAAGCGACTGCTCTAACCATCGAATTATCTCGGCATCCTTTAGACCCTCTCTGTTTTTATTCAATGGTGTTTTTGATATTGTTAACATTGTTTGAAGAGCGTCCGCTAGAAGCCACTATTTATTGCGAGTAAGTTGTTTAATTACTAAATCGCTTTTTTTTATACTTTTATTAATTTTATTGAAAATGCATGAATTTAGAATGGTATTTTTTGGATAGCTCGTTTCATGTTTGATTTTGGATGTGACCAATGGATACATTCAAAATTATAGTTTTAATTTTACAAATATGTCACTTTCACATTATTTAAATTACTCTATTCTAGTCTTTATTGAATTATGTATATTTTTAACAATAAAATTAAGGAACAAGCCTGTTTTTTTTTCTTATAAAATTTCGTTTGAATGTTCTCTTTCATCGATTCTGGGAATATCAATATTTTTAGTTTATTGAGAAAAGTTAAGTATGTAGCTACCACCACCTTCCAGATTTTATGCGAAATCATGAATTTTATGCGCTAGAAAGATTGGTATGCGGAACCTTAGTAAGCCCTGGACTTCATTGTGATTTCAAGTTGCGCGATTAATCGCGGCGACCACAAATCTAGTAAGTGCAAATGTATATAAAACAATGATTTTATTTTTTGCAATCGCGCCCCTAGAAATCGCAGTGGAGTCCATGTCTAAGTAAAAATCAGGCACACACAACATTTTACCCGACAATTAAAAAAAAAATTGGATTTGCTGTTTAAAAAACTTAATAGGATCTTCTTCCCCTCCTCCGGTTCGGATTGGGGACGCATCGCATGAACAATATGAACGACTCCAGGCGTGAGTCCTGCGCTACTAAAGCGGCCCCCTGTCCACAGTCCAAGTCCCTCCTCGCCCTGCATCTGGAGTTGCATTTATCTCATATTATGTTGTGTGTTTCAACTGTGGCTAGAAGTTCATTTCATTTGAGCATTTATCTGAAGGTTATTGACAAATTGAGATGTCATTACGAAAGAATAATTATCATGATCACATCTTTCTCAATCTCTCTCGGGTGTAACGATCAGGGAAACCTAGGACTCTTTCAGACAAACTCCATTAATTACATTTGATGACCATCAAATCGACAATCAGAGCCATTTTGAATTTTCGACATTAGATATGCTTATATATATGTTTCTCGTTATTCTCAGCCTGATTCAGCTTTTGATCAAGCATGACAACATAACCACCGTACTTTATATAGCTGATTCTAATTAGAACCAAAAGTTCTAATGGGCCAAGAATCAACATTTAACAAGAACTTTTCAGATGTAAAGAAAAACAAAATGGCACTGCTCGGCCATTTTATGACAATGTTATATTTGAATTTCTGTAGAACACCCAAACAGTCTCTTGATGTTAACATTTATGAATTAATTACCCCAGATTTGGACAGTTCTGTTGTTATTTCAGACAGCTTGTATGGGTCACCCTTTGCTTGGTTAACTACAACAAAAGCCTCAACCGCACTGCTAGTTTTGTTAATTTACCTTTGCATTGAATTTTATAATGTCTGCTTGTTCCTTCAAATCAGTTAACAAAATGTATTGTTATATTGACAGACAATATTTATATTATGTATGTAGTTCATCATTCAATTACTGTATCTAGAAGTATGAACTATGGAGTCTGTTAGTTTTTGTATTAAAATAAAATATAAATCAAGTAATCAAATTGTTCAATAATTCTTACATATGTTTTTCACCAGCAACTGAATGACCGCTAAGTTGAAATGTAGCTCTAACTAACAAACTAAGAATGGCCACCAGTGCAATTTTTCACTTGAAGGTTCCACCAGGCATATTTGTAAAAATTACCCTCAAAGTAATGACCTCATGGTTGTTTACAGATCAAAATCGAAACTTTATTTACAATTGTGATAAAAATAATCAAACAATACCAATTGATTTATGCTATCTAGCATGTAAAATAAACATACTTTCACCAAATTAATAATTATACATAGTATTCATGTTAAATAAATTATTATTTTTTTATTATTATGAAGTGTTTATTTGTCAAAATATTGATGAAATTAATTGAAGCATTCCGCTGAGAATAAATTTTTACTAAACTTAGCATTCTCGCTCACGTTTGATTGGTAAAAGCAGGCGTTAATATATTATAATATCATTCAACGATGTTCTCACGATAATAATTTATTGAGAAGATCACGCCTGTTATTAATAACTAATCAACTATTTGTAATATTTAGACTAGAATAGTAAGAAATCTTCTCTCTGCCACATCATATTATGTACAGAAAAACCAATAGTTTTTTTCACACTGGTTCGTAATTTTTCTCAAATTATGGTTGGAACGTTTGATTTTACCTTCTGTGCTTAACTTCTGGATTTGAATATAAAGCGTGGTTTTTTCTCTTTCTAACATCGTTTAATTCATATTTCTCACCATGACAATAAGGGAAATACAATGAATTCTATGAGACCAAATGAGCTGTTCCCAAAAGTGAACAAGAAACCTGAACTGTATAGTAAGTGATACTATTTGCACTTAATCACATGCACTACGCACTCACACTTACTACCAAACAATGAATAAATCGGCCGTAAGAAAGAGTCAATATGCAATTTTATACTTGTGTTTCCATTTCAGTCATATAAACCACTTATTTCGCGATACGTATTATGGTATCTATTAAAATATATAAAAAAATACTATGAAGTCATAAAATACTTAAATTGTAAATATATATAGGTACCTGTACACACACGTGACTCTTAGTATGCAGAAAATCGTTTCTTTGTTAAGTTCGGTTAACGTTGCAGTCATTTAAAAATGTGGACCTTGATCAAAATATCTACCAAACAAATTTATACTTATAAGTATAATTTTTGTTGTTGTAGTTAAAATAACGTTACTTTGCACCGATTACATTACTCTTAACATTTAGCATCGGCATTGTCAAAACGGATAGAGCATGTTATAATAAATTATGTTTGTGTATGCAAAACATGCAAGCTTTTTTATCTGCATCGCAAAACGTGCAACCTCCTTTACGCAGTTTGCATTATCAGTTCAATGTTGCTTGAACAGAAGCAGAGAAAGATTATATTTTAATGATATAGATTGAATGTAACAGGACAACACAACGAAAGAAGTGAGACTTTCGTCTTCAATTCTGATTCTTATGAAACTAGATTAAAAAAAATAATCATTTTTAAAACAATCTAAAGAAATTTTGGAAGTAGTCAGATGTTATTTATGTTTTTCTCTTTAGTGTAAGTTTCAAGTGTTACACAATGAGATATTATTTTCCCCAATCACTGCAAAATAACTGGTGGCGGAAAAAATGTTATTGTCTGCTGTACCCAAGTATCAAATATTTTGTAGAATTCGGGACATACCTACTTAAAATGGATCAGCAGTAATTTACAGTAATTTGTCTATTCACAAACATAATCTGCCCCGCCAAATACTGTCCAACTACAAACCTGTTGATGTGGAGCTGTTGTTTTCTACATACAAATTGTCTTAACAACAATTGACTTACGTATAGCTAAAAATCAATGAAGTTACATATACAAAAATGCCATCGTTATCGTTTATTTCGTTCATGCACACATATTCTTTGAATGTTTTTCTTTGTCATATAGAGGGTAGGTACTTCAAGGTTTTTGAGAGCAATTTAATACGTTCCCTAGTCGTAAAATTGAAATCCTGTTATCATTTTGGTAGGTTTTGTCAATGACGACACAATACATCTATACCTGTAAAAAATATGGCAGGTAAGAAACACTCCGTTTATATATGACAAAGATAGACATTCAAAATCATTTGTTTATGAATGTAATAGATATCACACCGGGCAGCGTTTACGTACTTCAAAGCTTCGGCGAATACTACATTCTATATCACAGGCGTGACTGAGATGACAAGATACGCTTACTCGTTTACACTAAGACGAATATGGAATGCTGTATGAGATGACATACTTCTAGAGTAGGTTTTCCTTCTTTTACTTTTTTGTTTCTACGTTCGCCATCTCAATTTTTTCTAATAGCGCTGAAAAACCTTCAGGAAACAATAGAAATAATTGTATATTTTATAAAAATAGAAAATTTGCGTGCATTTTACAAATAAAATGGTTTTTGGCTTTTTCTTGTGCTTGCCGTGTAATTCCAAAGCTTTCTCATCACACACAAGGGCATGTTGCCACTTTTTGCAATTTAGTTAGAGACAGCATTTGACCTGATCAGTTTAGTTCTAAAACCACTAAGTCGAGATTATGTCAATTGGCGTATCTTTTGCTTGCAACTTTTGAGATCTCCACAACACGTCTGGTTTGTAATGTCATTGGGTTTTGTGAAGAGCTTGTGCACTTATCTTTCATGATGATATTCTGTCAATTTTTCTGTCCATTTTTGAGTTTGTTAATTATTATTATAATGTGTTGGAACGGAACAGTTTTTTGAGAATGGCATTTTGAATTTTTAGATATTTAAACGGCCTGATTAACCGCCAATTCTCGCCCCATCAAAGTTTCGTAAAATTTTAAGTTGCGGTGTTTGATCAGCCATTGATTAAGCCAACACGAATAAATGGTTGTTAACATTTAATCAAACGTCGACAGCCCGTGAATCGGGTGTTAACGGTAACAAAAATGTTTAAAATTAGATATTAATCAGAAGCCTAAAAGCATTTTTTCTAATATTAATGAAAAAGTATTTATATTTCGTGTTAGTAAAAAAGCTGTTGCATTAATTAAATTAATAAATATTTCATTTTAAACCATTGAATTAAGTTCAACTGATTTTGGGTCAATATAAGCTTTACAGGTTTACTGCCAACGTTTTGAGAAACTCCACACCTGCCCAATATGTGCGTCAATATAAATTTCATTGTTTTTATGCTGTCCTTATGCTAGGAATGAATTAAAAATTATTGTCCTTGTGCGGTTTTCAACTACCTACTCTAGTTTTAAAGTTATAGCATTTTGAATATGGGTTCCAAGTTTACATATTGGCATTTTCCAAGTCTTCACCTCTCCAAGGCTGGCAGTGAACCTGTCTAACGGTAAATACAGAAAGCATTTTTTTAACTACAAGATGTTGATTTGTTCCTAGCAAAACACTTCCACCCTTTTTCTCTTGTTTGTTCCTCACTCTAAAACTTAACGATAACTTAATGTATCTTTCTGTATTTGTTGTTAGTTCAAGTTTTGAAAGGTTTTTCCCGAAACTGGTCGAAAGTTTGATCAATCACTGTAAACATTGCGACATCAACCTAACTTGACCTAACCCTGTTGCCCCATCTTGCCAATTCTCAAATAATCTTTTTGCTGTGTTAGGTTAGGTTAAGAGGGTCATGTACAATGTGTGTAATATAAGCATGTCGAAACACCCACTCAAAAAATGCAATTTTATTTTGCGTAACAGTCACGTACCATTAATTATTGTAATGAATTTACCATGGGCTATTATTAATTATCATACCATTATTCGAATATAAGTCCATCCAAAATATACATATTATTACGCGTTGATTGATTGAATCATCACTTTATGATGGATGATACCAAAATTTAATGTTAAATTTAAGAAGTTATTTATAAAAGGCAAACATTGTTGTGATGGTGTATTGCATTTATGTATTATATTGTATTTGTAAGTTGTCTTTGTTTGACTACTACGTATATATTTTATTTAGGTAGCTTACTTTTTATCAAGAATCTTTATTCAATTATGTATGTATACAAAATAATTGTGTATGTCAAAATCAAATGTATACATACACAATTTTTAAATTAAAAATAACTTTATTGTAATAATATATAATGCTCCATTCATAAATATAGATTATAAATAAAAATGTAAATGTTTGTTTGTTCAATATCTTAAATCTCCGAAAGTTCTTCACATATTGCTTTGAAATTGTGACACAACTTTGCATTCGAATACGCGTGTGTTTTTATATACCTTATATCATTTTTTTTTCAATTGCACAGACAGACTGAGCTAGAGCAACGCGCGGCGTGGTACAGCTAGTTCACAATCAGAATCTGGACAAACTTCAAACTAACTAATATGATTTATGATTTTCACAGCCAAAAGTATTTTTGTTATTTGTTTTTGGGGTGTTATGCCGTGTTGCGCTAACTCCTTCTTTAGCCAACGTTTCGGACAGCATTGCAGTGTCCATCATCAGGGCAGATTTGTTATTTGAGGTTTTGGTGAAATGTGAGCTTATGTATGAGGTTGTGATACCGTGTTGCCAGCTCCAACCAATCTGAGCTAACATTAACGTATCAATTTTTTTTATTTAAAGTGGTTTTCTTCGTTTAAAACGAGAAAGAAGGAGTTAGCGCAACACGGCATAACACCCCAAAAACAAATAACAAAAATTCAAACTAACTGTCCATAGTTGAAACATTTGAAGTCCGTTGTTCCTGATCAGATTTAGCGACTGTTGAGATGTAATTTGGCCTCTCGCACAACTTGGCTGTATCCGGTACGGACTAGCGTAACTTTTGCTACTCGGTATACCTAAGTCAGGGAATCCATTTTTCAGAACCTTTGCTAACGGATCGAGAGGTTTGACTAAATGTTAAAATAGAGTTCGCTGACGTCTCGGACTCTTGCTCGATTAACCACCTGCTCCACTGATTCCTTAACTAAATTGTATCCATGTGCTTAGAGAGTGGCAGATATTATTTATACTCTCAGTATTATTTAGCCACGTTTAGTGACTACATCTGAATAGCCTTAATATAATATAACAACTTTCGGTAAATTTTGGATAGGGCCTGACACGCTTATTACGAATAATTTTTAGAAAAAAACTTTATATTCGCCTTAATTACAATAAAAGAAAACTTTTTGCATTTCGGGCGGCGGAAAATTATGCATTTTGATTTTCAATTGCGTAAAACCAAAATTCACTCCGCGAATCGATGTGGCGACATTAGGAACGCACTGTTATGTTGGTATCACTGATGCATTAACAAGAGCTAAATACGACCGTTGCTATCTTCGTGGGATACCTAGGTTTGTGTAACATGGTTTGTGATACAAAGGAAAGTGCCCCTTAATAACGCCTGCTCGCGTCAAGGCAAGAAAAACATCCCAGTTTTCAACTAGTTTACCGGATACGCTAGGTTTGTGTAACATGGTTTGTGATACAAATCCATTTGTCTTCCACGAAGTTAGCCATAGTCGTATCTACGCAATGTATCAGGGATACCAACATAACAGTGACGTACCTAATGGCAGCTGATTGCCGCCGCATCGATTCGCGAAGTGAATTTTGGTTAACGCAATTGAAAATTTAAATTCATAATTTTCCGCCGCCCGAAATGCAAAAAGTTTTCTTTTATAGTAATTAAGGCGAATATAAAGTTTTTTTCTAAAAAATATTCGTAATAAGCGTGTCAGGCCCTATCCAAAAATTACCCAACTTTCCCCTCCCACTCCCTTTAGCCTTACAACGTACCCGGATTGAGGATGCATAATCCCATTGGCTTTAAACAGTTGGGACTTGTGCGGTATTTACAAAAAAGGCCAATTATTGCATACCAGTAGCAAAATTTAATTGAAAACGAAAGCTGTCAGCGTTCTAACAGTAATCATTTAATTAATTACTTTGGTTGAAGTGACTTTTCGTGTATTAACTGTTAAACCAACATTCAACATGCTGCAATCCTAATAGGATCTTATTAATATGTATGTACATAAAAATGGTATTATAAAATGGAGGTTATTGAATATATTAATTTGTAATCTTAATACAATGAATAGTTTACGAACCTATTGGATGTAAAATACATAACATTTTAATAATAATAATATTGTAAATGCAGTGGTTACTTGTGTTTTCATTAATTTTGCTTTTTGATTTCATGTTTGAACTTATCCTTATACATAAAAATCACTGTTTGCCATATAAATAAATAAAATATATTATCGAAAACTCCAAATTTGCTTTTTTCTTATGATTTACCTTACACATCACCAAGCTCTGTCTAAAAGGGGTTTGTGACCCCTAAAATTAACACCGAAACCAAAAACATTGATCAAAAAGAAAATGCATTATCTCGCAGTCGATAGATCGGAAAAATATGCTTTTTACTTTTTGCCGGTCTGCACAGAGCAAATTCATCTTCCAGCAATATCCCATGAAAACCACTCATATAAACCACTCGCTAGATCAAAAAATTTCGAATGGTGTATTGAAATTTATCGTTGAGGTCAATTTTAGAGCTAAAAAAGACGCCAAATTTTTATATTATGTACAGATTGACACACCCATAAATAAACCACTCATTAGATAGATATTTTCGGGCTTTTTGTATGAAACAAGTTGGTCCTAAAAAGCCATAGATATGCCAATATATAGATAGTACAATTCTCATTCGGAGCCTACTTATTATTTTATACACCAATGAAAAACTTTCAACGTTTATTCCATAGACTTTCGAAGTTTTTCATTGGTGGATATAGTTATTACTAGGCAATCATATGACATCACAATATTTCGGTTCCAATTTTCGATCGGAGTTAAACCCGCCTGGTCCCATGAGTGTTGTGAAGATCATTTTGCAAACACGAATTTGAAAAGGTTATCAATATTTTCAGTAGGGGTACTTTCCAACTTGCATTACAATCTGCTAGGAGCTGAGTGGACAAATGCGTCGGGTTCCCACCCAGGTGTCGCGTGTTCACTCCATTGCTAGCTATCTCCTTCATCAATTCACAAGCTATATTTTCCGCTTATATATTAATGTGAATTTTTTATTCCAAGTCTTATGTCCTCATGTTTATCTTTTTTGGTACCTAGCTGGGGGCCCCCTCCGAGATCGGGGCCCTATGGAGAAATTGACATATTATTTTCAGAGTCCTGTGTCTTCAAAGTGAACCATTTTCACAGCATCCTAAAAGAGATTACATCTTAAGGAACTTATTTGCTATCGGGGCCCCCTACGTGGATTTTTTATTTTTTTATCTTAAGGGTGCTTTATATTAGGCAAGTACCTTCTGCGATTGCTGAAGCCTCGGGCGGCCTGTGCCGATGATCAGTCCGGGGGCCCTGGGCTAGTGCCCTGCACGTTAAAGGGGTCCAGTAGGATGGGGGCCCAGTCAGCATTTGCTGAAATGCTGACTGTTAAATCCGCCCCTGGTACTAACAGATTGTATTTATAAAATTAGAATTCATCATTGAATCGAGTTAAAATCCCGTTTGGGTCCCACCCTGGTGTAGTGTGTTCAATTCCTCGGCTGGCTAAGTCCTCCATCACAACACAATCAACATTTTCAGCTTACTGTGGTGGTAGTAGGAGATTTTCTAATATTGTCAGGTTATCCGTAACCCGGGAATGTCTTTCTTTAAAAAATAAAAAATAAATTGCATACACACTTCTGTTATACTGACTCTTGACATGAGTAGTCAAGTATTTAATTCACTTGGTCGTGCCTTGTCTTGCTTTGGCGGTTCTAGGTAATAATGTTCTTAGTAACAATGTTCCCTTTCAAAATGTTCCCTCTCTAAGTAAAAATGTCCCCAGTTGAAATGTTTCCGGTAGTAACATTCCTTACCAAAATGTTCCCAATTAGAAATAGGTAAAATGTCATTACATTGGCAGTCAGTCCAACAGACTCTGCATGTCCTAACCTAACCAACTGTGCAACTAATAACTAGAAACATTTTGGCAGAGATCATTTCGAGCGGGGACATTTTGGCAGGGAACATTTTATCTGGGGAAATTTTTACTGGGAACATTATTACCAGCCACATTCTTGGGCATCCTCAACTTCTTTTAACATTCACTTGGCATTCCTGTCTTCATTCATCTGTTCCGTATTTCTAAACTACTTAACTATCCCTTTCATAACATTTGTATTGGATTCATTCATCCGAATCTCCACATTTACAACACGGTCAGACATGGTTTTAACACACATTTTCCTCAAGGGTCTTATTTCAACATCATTCTGTCTACTTCCATTCTTCCTCTGCCAATTTCCATGTCTTACCGGCAATACGGGTTTTTTGTGGACTGATAATTTTTAATTAAATATGCAAATCATATTTATTAAGAAACTGAATGAATTCATGGTACTACATAAAAAGTTTTGGCAACTATAATATTAGCATAAATATTATTAATTTAATTAAACATAATAAATGGTGTTCTTATTATTGATAAATATAAATGGAGTGACTAAGAACTAATAATTTAACTAAGAGATGAAGCAGCCCTAAACCTCACAGGCTCCGCTGGAGGTTATATTCACGGTCCCGCGCACATCCGTCACCTGATGTCGATCCAAGATCAAATACTGTAACAAACAATTATTATAATAGTCATTAGAACAGAGTATTTGTTTTGTGTAATATCCAATTTGTTTTTCAGATCACACATTACATTATTTTATATGGTTATCCCAGACATTCAGAAATTAAACTGTTAAAATATTCACAACATTCATCCCAGCAAGGACAACGATTAGATATCACAAAGTTAGAAGAAAGAGTAAGAAGAGCAGGAAAAACATGAAGCAAGAAGAGAAAAAACTTAAAAACAAGATAAGTAAAATTAACATGTAGCTAGAATTGCATGAAGAAAAAGAAACAACAAAGCAAGAAGTGCAAAAATAATAAGCAGCAAGAAGAGAAAGACACAAGAAAGCAAGAAGAGCCAGAAGTGCAAAATAACAAGTAACAAAAAGAGCAGGAAGAGCAAGAAGCAAGAAGTGCATAAAAAACAAGAAGAAAGAAAGAAGAAAAGAAGTACAAAAAGAGAAAGTACAGAAGTGCAAAAAGAACAAGCAGGAAGAACAAGAAGCAAGAAGAGAAAGTGTAAGAAATAAGAACAGAAGCAAGAAAGTAAGAAAAGTCAGTAGAAGTAGAAGTGCATAATAGTGCATAAAATTGAGAAGGTAATTAAGTAATTAAGTAAGCAAGAAGAGCCAGAAGTGCAACAAGCAGCAAGAAGAGCAAGCAGGATGAGAAAGAAGAGGGGAAGTCTGAGCAAGAAGACCATACTAATTTCAGCAAGAACCAAAAAGAGCAAAAAAAATGAAACAAGAAATCAGAATCAAGAAAGTTCATCCTTAATCCATCCGGATTGTGTGGCTGAATAAATTCCAACCTACTTCCCCACCATAAGAATGTGTCCAAATTCTAAAATTCAGTGACTTGAAAAGTCTTGGCTTCCTCAAACACCTAAAAATAATGCAAGAAAAATGGATAGAAAGTTGACTTACGTCACAATCATCCATCCGGCTCTCCTTGTAATATCTGACTTTGTCCTTGTTGTAGTTATGCAGGTCCGTGGAGGCTCTTCGACTAGGGCTCGGTTCTCCCAGCCGGGGAAAGAGCCCCGACTCATTCTTCTTAAACCGCAAGGAGTCCTCGTCTGTCACGTTTCGATCCCAGATAAACGGGTTCTCTTTAAACACATTATTGCAGTCGTTGGCTTCCATCTTCACAAAGGATTCGTCCAGGTATTTCTGGTAGAATTCACTCTGGATGAGAGCCCGGAGACCTTCGATCGTAGTGGGATCGTCGCTCTGCGTGCTGTCTGATTCATCGTTGCTTGAAGGTGTGATTTTTGGCTTGGATTTAAAGAGGTTTCTAAGCTTGAAGTTGTCGATTGAAGCCTGGTTGATTTTGTCAGTGTTTTGCTGGTTCTGGTTGAGTTCTTTTCCATTCTTTGTTGATATTCCTGGAATTAAGAAGAAAAGGATATCACATTACTTGGCGACACCCACCAAGAATGACCGCTATTCTTATCTTCTCGTACATCTTGTTTGAAAATGAAAAAAACTGAAAATGCCAGAGTGTCCTAATTGAAGAAAGTTCCTACTTCATTTTTGATTTTATTGTGGCGAATAAAAGAGCGATCTATAAGGCCCAGTTGTTGAAACCCCATCACATTTTTTGACATTCATCACTTCTACAAAATATTATGTATTGCAACAAATAGTCTGTTAAATGCCGAGCGTTTGGTCAAATTTTAAGTTGGGTTGATTGATCCGTCATCAAGCATTACAGTCATCAAAATTTTACCAAACGCTGACAGTCTGAGAATTGGTGGTAAGCGGGGAGCGTTATTTAAAGTTGCAAGGGTGTTTAAATTATCGGGGCCTTCCTTAGGTATTATACTTAAAGGAATCAAGCTGCGACATGCGGCGTTAATACAGTGGATTACGGATGGATCTCCTACTATCCAGGATGCATCAGGAAGGTCATGGAGAACCAGAAATTTCTGAGCTTCTGGGGAGTAAAAAATGCAGATGACATTTCGGTCTTCGGTGACAAAACATAAAAACAATTTTTTAAAATTTCTTTTACATGTTGTGCCATTCTCGAACCAAACATAAGCACGCTTGCACCACATTATATGCACCACCCCTTACTGTCCAATACTTTGGGAATGGGACGCGATGCATATCACATGGAGTTCTAAATGTCTACATCTTTTACTCCAAATAAGCTCAAGAATCACTGGTAAGTCTGCCATGGCCTGACACCTGTATCATGTTTAAGACGCCTCCACACATATCCAACTTTAAAAGAAAACATGTGCCTTTGAGGTGATTTTGCACAAAAACGGCGCTATACAAGTCATCCAATTATTATTATTATTATAAAGGATCGATCAATGGGGGATTGCACAACAAAGCCTTTCGAAGTGGTGGCTTCAGTAAGTACTGGGTAAACCAATGGTGTGGAGGCACCAGAGATGTGCTTTATTTCAAATAAATCCATTTCAAATGGAAATGCAAAATGCAAAATGGGTATTTTCCATTTTGCATTTTAAATGCTTTTCTAAAAACCATTTTGCATTTTGCATTTTAAATGCTTTTCTCAATGCATTTTACATTTTAAATGCTTTTTTGCAATATACTTCCTACTATCACCACTCATCTTTTTTTCATAAGCCCCAAATATCAGTCGGTCCTCAACCTCGCTATGAGAGATAATTTACATTTGTCAAGTTGCTCCCTGGTAGGAGCCCTGGCAATTGAGTGATATCATTACAAAAAATACTGAACATGGGGCCATGACGCTGTAATATTGAATGTTAGATAGCAGTTTCTATGTTTTTACGTTGGCAACATTATTCCCGCGCAATTTTTTTGTGGTTTTATAATCTGTAGTCATGGTGTTTTTGGATTTACCATCATGTAATATGTTTGTTCTACATTGATGTCCATTATTAAATGACAAAATTGTTTAAAAATTCTATAATTATTTTGATTGTTTGACCTGAGAAACCATTTTGCATTTTCAATGCATTTTGAAAATAGGTATTTTGCATTTTGCATTTGAAATGCTTTTCTAAAAACCATTTTGCATTTTGCATTTTCAAATGGAAAAGTTTTGACCCATTTCCATTTTGCATTTCAAATGGTTTTGGGTACCCATTTTGCACATCTCTGGGAGGCACTAATAGTGGGGTGTGGAGGGTGTTGGTAGGTTTGTTTACCTGTGCCCCCGTAGCTCTGGCGCCCCTTCCTGACGGTGCCACTGTCCTGCGAGGAGAGCAGTGGGTGTTCCTCGTCCAGCGCCTGCTCCAGGGCAGTTGCCCCGGAGCCCCCGGTGCCCCAGCTGGGCGGGGAGCTAGACTCGCCGCTGAGGGAGTCGGAGCTCTCAGTAGACAGTTTAGTGGCCTCCTTCATCGTGAAGAAAGTGAGCGTCACCAGGGCCTGGAATTATCCAGATCATATAGATATTACTAACCAACCGCCAAAGTCTTATCATATACTCCTTGGTTACTCACATTTATATCGTCTCATACATAATACTTTTCTACTTTCTGACTCTTGACAGGACCCGACTAAAGTATTTGATTCACATGATCACTCCGCCATCGTCCCCAATTTCTTCTACTATTCACTTCCGCGTCATTTATTTTCCTTATTCATATTCCTCTCTTCGTTCAACTGTTCTACATTTTTAACACAGTCATCCAAAGTTTATACATAATATGTAAATAACATTAATTATATTATGAACTGGGTTGGCAGAATGACAATGTAGCCTGTAATAAAATGGAATTCAGAAAGTTCAAATATCACGAGTTATGGCTAAAGACCACATTAACCAATTAATTCCATTATTAGTGTCAAAAAGTACATGGAGACGTATTTTTAAAGTGAGTATTTCAATTCGACATTGTCAATTTATTTATATTTTAACATAGCCGTTTAACATTTAGAAATGTCAATAAAAATACATTGTGTTAATTATTCAGTCTATTGTCTATCTATCTACATAGTCAATACATCTCCAGTAACAACGGGTGATGAAGAAGAGACATTGGAAAACTGTTTGCACGCTTTTATAGTCCTTGTCACTCTCTCATGCCGTCTCTTATCTACATCAGTCACACAGCCCTTAAAACTATGTATACAATTTGTGTCTTATCTATTACTGAAGAGATAAAGACGAACTGCGCATATTGTGGGTGACCAATTTTATTGTATATACTTGAGATCAAATTTAAACATCGAAATTATTTCTTGAACGATAATCAATCTCACTAGTCCAAAATTGGCCAAATGAATAGGATCTGATGGGGAGAAAGAATTCAATGAATTGAAAACGTTCGCCCACAAATACACTTTTTTTCTTAATCTTAATAATATATAAAAATTCAGTCGGCGTATGTTTGCGCTCGCATAACTGATGTCGCTGAAAATTCCAAAGTTTGTTCTTATTGGTGCCAGGTAGGGAATGCAATCCCGCAAGAAAATGTCAATCCAGGTATTTGTGGGACTGAACAATCTTAGTCCCGCTGGATCCAGGTATTTGCGGGATCCAGCAGAGTGGACTTAGATATCTAATCAATCGTATAATAAAGACCTAATACCTCGATCTACCAACCTTGTTTTTAGAGTTTTAAATTTATAATACCTTAACCACTTTAACCAAGTTCTTTGGGACATTTTAAATGATTTATTAATAGGTATACCTTTAGTTAGACACAGGTAAAGTTCAAGTCATAAATTGGCAAAGAATAAGATAAGACATAAATTTACATAACATACCCGCCTCGGAACAGACTTTGTCTAGTGAGGTGGGTAAAAGAAATCTATGTACACAAATGAAAATAAAATTAACGCCCGGATTGCCGGCACTGAAACTGAACTGAAATTTCAGTAATAACGTTCAATAACAATTAATAATAACGTTCAATAACAATTAATAATAACGTTCACACGATAAACAATATTCTTGTACAATGAGCATCATAAGTTTAATTAAACATTATTTTGGAAATAGCTTCGTAAAAAAGTAAAAGTATTAATTGTGTCATCTGATAAACGGCTTCTGATATTGGACACAAGGTAGCCAGCGGCTGAAAAATCTCGTTCAGCTTCCCACTGGTTGGCACAATAGTCATCAGCGCATTGTAAGTGAATTGAAGGTATGTGCCTTTTAATCCACCGGACTTGAAGTAATTCAGAGTAAGTGAGGGTAAATCTGTAGTTGCTCTCTTTCAGCTTTAAAAGATCTTGAATAACCATCATTTTTAGTGTCTTGCCGTAATTCATAACCATTAATTTGATTGAATTAGACGATGTTGGTAAGTTAAAACCCCCGGCTTTAAAAAGATCTCGCAAATCCGACGAGGTACAGAAAACTCGGAATGGTAAACCATCTTTAGACACCATTCGTGATACCCTCTTTTCGACGGTATTGTTTTCGCTTGAAAAATGGTCAGTGATTTTATTTGTTGATGGTTGAGGTTCACAATGAGCCGATGTGGAAAAACTGGACGTCGATGCAGTTGTAGAAGCTTCTCTGTAATCCCGCCAGTCCAGCGGGATCCCGCAAAATTTTCGACCGAGATTAGTCCCGCAAAATGTCTGCGGGATCTCGGTATTTCGGGATCCCGGTATACCGGGATTGCATTCCCTAATGCCAGGAGTGTTAAGAGAGTGGTTTGAATGGTAGAAGAAGTGGGGGACGCCCGAGGAATACTTAACGCAATATATCTGCACTGGAATGAGATACGGAGTCGAATTTAAGTGGATGTAATGTAGTTTTTTAACAGTAACCGTGTGGTATACAGTAGTGAATGGTGGAAGAAGTCAGAGACGCTTGAGAAAGACATAAGCAATAGCGAAGGATTGTGGGGTCCACTAGTATCTTATTTACCTCTCAAATCAATGTAAAAATGATGGTATAAAATGTGATGTTTACCAGTATGAAGGTGAGGGCAGCCATGACGGTGGAACAGATGGGGAAGCCAAAGTTTTTGAGTAGAACTCCGCCCAGTGAGGGTCCGATCACCTCCCCCAGCGAATACATGCAGCTCCACACACCCGCCACGATGCTGTACGTTCCCAGGTTGTCTCCGCAGCCGCCCTCCTCACTGTCACAAATACATTTCACTTATACATATAAGGTAACTAGCTGAAGTCCCCTAGGCTTTTCGAATTCAGATTACACTAATTACTAGGAAAGCCATTTTCCTCTTATTTTGAATGAATTGAATTGAATCAAGAAGAATCAAAATATTACTTTGCTATAAGCGCACTATATTTTCTTGACTTGGCCTATTTCATCGTATCACTCGCCACACATTTGCATCGATAGTGTATATTGACACGGATCAAAATATCGTGCAAAAAATGGGCGATATTCTCAACCCAAAAAACGTTAACAGATGGCAGTAAATTGACTGTAAATCGTACACACGTCACCCAATTTAGGATCATGCAATTAAATGTTAAGACTTTACATACATGGAACTGGTGAGCACTCCCTGGAAGGTGGGCAGCAGAGTGAGTGCCACGGAGATCCCGATGATGGACAGACCCACCAGGTTGAGCCAGAGAGAGCTGAAAATCACAAACTCAACATTGTCATCACCATATCATTAATATAACAATGTTAATAATGAACTCTAAAGTAGAATCTCTGGAACTCATTATTGCTTGACATTGCTGTGTTCTCACATAACCTCTTATATTTCAAGGCACGCCGCTTGCGGGTTAATTGACGAGTGTTGTTTACCTCTCGAGGAAGGGCAGCAGGGGAGAGGGTCCCAGTAGAAGGAGCCCTACAGAACACAGCAGCAGCCCCCACACCATCATGCACCAGTGCCGGTCAATCCTGAAAATGAAAAATCAATTCATCAATCAATAATATTATTATTATTGATAATATATTTTTTTAAGAAGATCAATTTGTAATATCCTAAGGTTGGGATGTTTGAACCACAAGTGACTCAACTACCAATCACTAAACGTAGCGGTGACTAGAATAGAAGATGCTGAATTCTGTTTGCCAGAAACGTTAGAATTTGGTAGTCATGTGTCGTTACCGTTGCCGTAGTTACCATTACACAGCACTACTGTCGCCTTGTCTGACATCTCGTATAGCTAGTTGCTTTCTCAACCACGGCAAAGTAACAGTGACAAAATCACTCTGTGTGACACATCCTTTAAGTGACTAGCTTTATGACATCAGACGAGGCGACAGTAGATCTGAGTAGCGGCAAAAAGGTCATGACCGTCAAATACATGCTTTTCTGACTTCCCACGACTAGAATTGAACATATTCGAATCTAGTAGCTGCTATTTGAGTTACTCGCGGTAATATCTTGTCACACAAAGTGATTTAATTGCCCGCTCTTTAAATAATAATAATAATACATAATATACATAGAATCAACCATAGAACAGAGCACGTTCGAACAAAATAAAATAAAGCGTGGAACACGAAACAATTCCTTTCCATTTAAAAAAAGTTCATTCTATAAAATAGATCAGGTAGGATCCCAGCTTGGTAGATGCCGCTTCGACAAGTAGTTACATCGCTTTATTACGGTGTTTCTTTTGATATGTTATGCTAGTTGCAAGAGATTTAGAGGTCAAGTTAGGTTTTCATAATCAGTTTGTTCGGAGGTTGTCTCACCTGTCTGAAAGGTAGCCCCAGACGGGGCTGAAGAGTCCGTAGAGGCCGGAGAACAGCAGGAAGATGAGGCCGACCTGCTCGGCGCTGAGGTCGAACTGGCGCAGGTGCGGCTCCAGCGTAGGGTCCAGGAAGGCCCAGGTGTTGGACACCACCACGATCACCAGCCCCGTGATCACCACTGCCGGTACCTTCACCAGCTCCAGCAGCGACCCGCTCTGGTTGGACACCGAGTAGTCTTCAAACAGAGGATTACTTATTTATTTACCATTCAATATGGCAATGAAGTAAACTAGAACAACAGGGTCAGGTCCTTCCAAAAATATTTTTAACTAAAAGGGGTGGTGGTGGATGCAAATTGGAAAAAACGTGTCAGATATTGCAAATAGGTCAGATATTTTAAATGAGATATGGTAAAAGGGCATAGGCGATTGAAGCACAATATTTGGCAAATGCAGTAATTTAAAGCAAAAAATTTTGATAATTCGAAAGAAGCAAATTTGTCAGAAATGGCAGATGGGGAAAGTTAGATAAAAAAAGGGTCAGATATGGAGGTAAGAGGTAAAAGAGCAAAAAGGTGACGCTATTTCCAATGAGACAAATTAACTCTTATGATATTTTCTTTGATCTGTGGGTTATGAATCACATTGGGGAAATTAAGAATCTGAGAATTTAGGAATGGCAACGTGTTGTTTAGTGGACTCACCCTCCTGGTTAGGCAGCAGCAAATAGTTGATGGGCATGGTGATCACCATGGCGACTCCCAGCACGTAGAACGGCAGTCCAAAGCCCCCTACCTTCCTAAACATAACTACATTTCAAACAAACAAACCAGAGCATTCTGCTTCAAATCAAACATTATATAAGTACTATAATTAAATTTAGAAAACTTAGAGTGACCCCGGAGATCAAAAAGTTACTCTATGTAGGGTTACTTTTCGAAATTGAGATTTAGAAATTAAATATTCCAATGTTTTTATATAAAAATCTTAGGTGATCCTGATTCCATAAAATATCTTAAGCTATTAATCTGGTGAGCATAGAATTAAATACATCCCTATGGCAATCAAATAGTTACAGCTTGGTATAATTGTGCAGGCTGCGTCCAGGAGGGAAACTATCAAAATGACTTTTTTATTTATTTTTTATAGTGAATAAATACCTCACAAGAGTCCCAACTGCTCCTGTCTGGAGCCAGTGAGACTATGGCATCCCCAATTGGAGGATGTTGTGAGGCTGAAGGTAAGTGGGGAAGGGAAAGAGGAAGGTGGGGAAGTACCTGGCTATTCAGATCTAGTCACTAAACACGGCTAAAGCCATTTGGAGCAACGTTTCAATTCTGAATGGTGGTCTTACACCAGGGCGATACTGGTAGTATCTTCCACTCTGGAACGTGCCGCAAATATACTATATATTATTTTAATTAATTAATTGTGAAATAACACAAATTAATCAAATAAAATTTATTTGCGCACGCCGGGTTCGAACCCGCGACCTTCGGAATGGCAGTCCAATGCGTTACCACTGGACTATGCCGGCCGTCTATGCGTATGCCGGACTGAATAGATAAGTATATCAATCTGCTTTCATCAACATTCTTAGAAATAAAATTTTCAATTTCGATTCAATAAATATTATGGAGTCCCTCAAGGGCCCGTACTGGAACCATTACTTTTCCAAAACAAAATATTATATTAATTACATCGAACAGTAACTTGAGGAGAACGAGTCTTACAGAATAGAGTTCGAATACATAACTATAATCACCTTCTTTAAATGGTGCCCTTTCCTATAGGAAGGAGGCGGACTAATTATGCGAAACATCATCATAATATATGATATCAACTTAATTCAATTGAATTATTATTGTAATATTATTTTCCAAAAATACATCTGATAGTAAGTATAGAAAAATGAGAATTACAGAATAGAGTCCCCAAGTCCCCAATCCAAATAAATGTGATCATCTTTTTCACCTGGTGCCTTCTCCTATAGGGGGATGGATAATTTCAACTCAATTCTAAGGGTTTCTCAAGGATCCATACTGGGACCATTACTATTTTCCAAAAATACATCCAATAGTAATTAGAGGAGAACGAGACTAACGGAATAGAGTAGGCCCCCGATGGCGGGCCCCACGGACATGCCGAGCCCGATGAAGGTTTCTAAGATGCCGAGGACGGAGCCGATGTTGTTGGGGAAGGTGTTCACCACAAACACGTAGCTTGCCGTGGAGTAGGCACTGGCCCCCAGCGCCTCTAGGCCCCGGATCAGGAAGCAGAATGTGGTGAAGGTGTTGTAGTCGTAGATGTATTCCAGAACTCTGCAAACATATTTACACTAATAACGGCTGTCAAAGGCTATTACAGTAGCAGTGATAAAATTTTGGCATGTAATTTTAAACATCATTGTTTAAAATTAAATGCAAAAAAAAAAGCAAAATAAAAAAAAAAAATTAGAAAACAACCTCTTTGGCCTTTTGCATTCAGTGCAGAAAGAATGTTTAAGGCATTATTAATTATTAAAGACTTGAGTGATTTTTATATACAAATCGTCGCATTAATTCGTAGAATGCGTAACCACCAAATGTAAAATTTTACAGGAGGCACAAAAAACCTCGTAGTGAAAAAAAATGAAAGAAGTTTCGAACGTATAATATATTTCGAAATTTATTTTCAATCATTAAACTTTTGTAAGTTAAGGCTTTCTATTTTAAATCAGAGTTAGGAAGTTTACATAAAAACCGAGAATGGAAATACGTATTTTACAAAAGATACATACTTTTCTGCGAACAGTTTTATGAACAACCCCAGCAGAAGATTTGGGAGAGGAATTTTACATTCACAAAATAAAACACAACAATGTATGTTTATGTCGAGGCAGTCTATTTAGATGCATTTTTAATGATTTTAATGATGCGGAAGGTTATCGTAAAAGGAGTGGTAATCCTTTTCTAATGTCTGTTTTAAGTCTTGTAAATGCTCGTACTTTTCTTTCCTTTCCGTATACAGGGCTGGCAAATCTTTAAATTGGAAGCCTTTTATCTTAGGAATTCTTTCCGGTATTGGGTTCCAGTTGCTATGAGTATGCCTTAATTTGTGAAAATATTTTTCCTTGGGTATATTTTATAGCTTTTAGATCGGTAACAACTGGAACGCCAGCTCTCTTTCCTGGCCGAATCGACTTATATATATTATAATATTATATTATATATACGAGTATATATAATATAATATGTATATGACTTATAATATCAGCTGCAGAGGTTGCATCACACTTTCTTGCTTATTATCTGGTGACTAAACCACCCGAGAAGCTGGAGGGCGCAAGAGTACTCGGTTTGCGTATCGAGCGTGATAAGGTAGGGCGTCTTGTGTTCAGAAGAGGCAATGATATTCCCATGCTGCAGGAAGGATCGAACCTGAATAGAAGGGAATTATTTTAGATCTGTGGCAAGCTGACTGGGCACTACCCCGTATGTGGATGGCTAAGGATAGCCTGAAGCTTCATGAAGAGGGAGTGTCAAGGCCAGACAGTGACAGTGCCCAAAAAATGGCTGAAGTGCTTCTGGTGAGAGTGCAAATTGATGATCCTGTACAAGGAGACTGGCTAGTGCCCGAATCATTAGGCGGTGCCAGAGTTTACTGTGATGCGAGTAATCTGGCCCTTGGAGTTACCTTGAAAATTGAGGGGAGAACTGTTGAAGATGCCGCATGGCTGCGGAAGACCACTGATGTAGGGCACATCAACATAGCGGAGCTAGATGCTGTCCTTAAGGAGTAGATTTGCCGTGTGGCGGGAAATCGATTCAGATAATGCAGCTTCGATTGTCAGACATTTGGAATAAGTGTTTCGGGAAAGAGACCCGCCCAAAGTAGTTCTCATGGAAAATGGTGCTGCATTTCGTTCCTACAATGTTGCAGATAAGTGTAAGAGATGGAATGTTCGTCAAAGATTTCGCGCGGCATACCGACCAGCTGGAAACGGTATAGTTGAACGACATCATCAAACAATAAAGAGAACTGCAGCCAGAAGTGGAAGCGATCCTCTGAAGGCAGTGTTTTGGTACAATCTTTGGCTGCAAAAAGTCAGGATGATCGAGGTGTTGCTCTGTCTAGTATAGTTCACACTTACTCGTGGAGACACCCTTCTGCGCAAGTGAATATAGAAGAGGAAGTATTGACTGAGTTCTAAGTGGGCGATCTTCTTGCGGTTAAGCCAGTAGATGGGAGATGCACATCATGCATGGAAGGGTGACAGGACTTACTTCAGTCAACAACATCGAAGTAGATGGCATACCAAGACATGTGCTTGACCCGCGGAAGATGCCTGACAGAGAACGGACTGTGTCTGAGGAGAGACGAGATGGAATTGTCGCACGTTCCACCGTCAATATTTTGGGTTTGTTTGAAGAGGACAGTGAAGAACCGGATCCGGATATGCATCAGGAGGAGATCCACTTGGAAAAAGATGGTGACCTTGAAGGAGAGAAAATCACAGAACAACGACCTATTAGGACGCGAAGGGCTCCGGGTTGGTTAAATCAATTCGTGCAGTGATGATGACATCAGGAGGGCGTGTGGTGATAAGCATGTACCACTGTAAAAGCGATGAACTCAACCACGGAGGCACATAAAACAAGAGAGCTACGGCAGAGCGTCACACGGTGCAGAAGACGTCAGTTTAGACTACAGATACAAACACTATTCATGACTTCATAATTAAAATTAAGGTTATAAAATGGTCAAAATTGATTAATCAACTTATCTCAGTTAATTTCACGGTAAAACTATTACACAGTAAATAAATTTCCTCAGTCAAAAACACAACCAACGCGCACGGCTCACCGGCCAATGCTGAATTAAGGAGTTAGGAAGTATTCGCGAGTAAAAATGGCACCATGGTGTTACGCAGTTTCCTAATTTGTGTTTATCTAAAAGGTTAATTTTTTTTTAAATTTGCAAGTTTTACTAGTCGATGCGGGACTAATTTTAACACCAGATGACATTAAAAACGTATTTTCGAAAAATTTGGAGTTACGCAGTCTACGAATTAATGCGACGAAATGCAGAATTAAATGAATTTCAAAAAAAAAAATTCACCTGCCATAACCCATGGACATCTCTAGCGTGGTGGGCTAAGAATAATAAACAAATGTATTTACTGTATAATTTTTTTTTGCGTGAAATAATAAAAAAAAATTTAAACTAAGATTTAACTAGTCTAAAAAAAGTTTTCTGCCGTCAACATTCCAAGGACTCACCCAAACAGTAAGTTACAGGAACCTGCAACAAAAATGCCGGACAACAGCAGAAATTTTGCCCCAACAGTCGGCAACTGAAAAAAATTTAAAGATAAGATAAGTAATAATTAATTACAATGTTTAGACAATAATTATTTCCACCAATTGCAATTATTTCTATAAATAAATATGCATGTTTATTGCATTTTACTGCAGTGAATTGACAATCTATTTAACGCAAATATAATTTAATAAATTTTCACTATTTCAATCCGTCTCGTGTTCAGAAAATGATTTTGAAGCACGAAAAGTGGCTTTGGCTTGGAGAAGTAAGGATAGTATCGGACGGAGCTGTTTTCAAACTATTTTTATTTTTATTCCTTTTATAGAATGATTTATGAGAAAACGTCAGTTCTGGTATGCTAAATTAAAAAAAATCAATAATAGTCTAACTAACTAACTAACTAACCATCACGCGTTTCTCCGCGGGGTTAGGCAGAGAGGACGGACCGCCAAACAACTCGGTCTTGACACACACTCCTTGCCTCATTCACATTCATACATACTCTTCTGTTGTTCTGGCTTTTGACATGGCCCGAATCAAGTAGATGATTCGCTTGGTCGTGCCATGTCTTCCTCGGGCGTTCCCGACTTCTGCTACCATTCACATTTGCATCGTAAATTCTCCTTACACTCCTTTCTTCGCTCATTCGCTCTACATGCCCAAACCATCTAAGCGTCCCTTTCTTGATCTTACTCATTACGCTTACATCAGCCTTGCACTCTTTGCAGATCTCCACATTCCTCACACGACCATACATGGTTTTACCACACATACGCCTCAGGGATCTCATTTCAACAGCATTCAATCTACTTTCATCCTTTCTTTGCCAGTTCCATGCCTCACTTAATAATAATAATAATAGTCAGTGTTTCCAAAAAGTGTATTTCAAAATAACAAAACTTTCGTGCACTATCGGACGACGATGGGTAGTATCGGACAGATCAGCTCTATTTTTAACATTATGATTTTCTTATTTTATAATAAAACAGTTTCTGATGATTGAAATAAATAGGTTTTATGTACCTATATCAAGATATCATCTATTTATATGAAGGAGAGTCTCGGTGTATTTGGCGGACATTGGGAGAGAGCGTGGATTTGATTTTTACACAAATCTACAGTTTTATTCCAAGATTAATGAAATTTTGCACACTTGACCTTCAAAAAAAGAGAAAGTTCACTGGCTACATTATAATTATAAAAAATCTGCATAAAAACCGAGCAACGCCGGGGACTTCAGCTTGTCTGTTTATACAACGTGTCCCAATATTTGACGCCAACCTTTCAAGGAGTAAAAGGCCAGCTCAAGACTAAGGGGCCGTTCAAGTATTATGTAAGCACTATAGGGGGGCAGGGGGGTCTTTGCTTTGCTTATTTTTGATGACATGGGGGGGTGGGGGGTCGAGATAGTGATTACGTCAGCACTGCTCAGCAGTAGTTTTTTTTTTTTACACATTGGCAACCCACACATTGTCTATGTTTGAAAACCGAATACATATTCGGGGATTCCCACAAATAATTAATACGTTTAGGTACTCGCTTAAAAAACAGAATACATTAACAGAAAAATGCATATAGGTACATAGACATATAATTCCTATGTCTGTGATATAGGTACCAATTTTTACGTAAGCATGGGAGGGGGGGGTAAGAGCTTTGCTTACTTTTGGTGACAAGGGGGAAGAGGAGGTAAATAATTGTAATAAATCTGCTTACGTAATACTTGAACGGCCCCTAATCAAAATATCTGAATATGACCTCTGTAAAAAGTCTCCAGTTTTCGAGATATACGCACTTTTACGAATTTAGGGAAAACCTTTGGTTAAGATTTTCACGGCCAAAAGTATTTGTGTTATTTGTTTTTGGGGTTTATTTGATGTGTGACACATCTGCCCTGATGTTGGTGGACACTGTAACGCTGTCCGAAACGTTGGCTGAGTTAGCGCAACACGGCATAACACCCCCAAAAAAAATAACAAAAACCTTTGGTTAATTTTTTTTTTAATGCTACAACTACAAATTTTCATATTTTACAATTCTAATTTCTGTCACGCAATCCTGAATAATGGTGCTATTGATCATAGTTCAAAAATAAAGTAGATGCGCTTTACGTTTGTAAAAAAAATATTTTTGACTGTCATTAATTGAAATTTTTTTAAATATATTTTTGATTCTTCATACTGTAAAAAAAATGTACCACACCGACCTGGAATGTTATTGCAAAAACAGCTAGTTGAATGCTAATTTTAAAATGGTTTAAGATTTACTGTTTTACTTTAAAAAAATGATATATCAATTTTACTCACAATTTGAAATAATTATTCAATCAAAGAATTGTTTTTTTTCCATGTGTCAGAGTGAGATAGATAGTGGCGATGATAATGGCAAAATATCTTTTTCACACTATTACCAGCATCCCCAAAGATGACATAGGCTCTGAGGGAAATTATTTGCCTCGGCGCCTCCTGTGCGGGATTAATGTAAAAAAAAAACTACACCGCAAACCAAGTCACGTGTCATGATTAATCTTACTATGAATCAAAAACATAAATAATATGACCATTCTTACTAAAATTTTCAGTAAGAGTAAAGTGTACAGTCATGTTGGTTTCAGTGATTAATGTCTAGTTACTACATAATAAAATGTAATTTTCCACGAACTTAAATAATTATGAGTGTTTTTATCACGACATACTACAATTAATAATGAACCTACAGTATTGATAGTTGATATCACTCAGAGGCGCCGTATTCATAATAATATTACATGTGTGCGGCCACAGATCATAATCTATCACGAAAATTCGCACTCATTATGCTTGTATACCAGCCATTAATACTTCTAATTTTTTAAGGTAGTAGATTGAAACAATTTATTTTAACAATTTAATTTATTTCACTTTGATGGGGTGTTGTACCACTGCAGAACGTCCCCTTCGAAAGAGGCCTTGGCAATGGTCACTCCACTTCTTCTTCTTTATGTGCCGTATCAGGTCCCCCCGACGTTGGCGATCACTCTTGAAAATGTCTCTTTGTCTTGCGCTGCCCGGAATAGCTCCTCCACACTTCTAATGCCGGTCCACTCTCGTATGTTTCGCAGCCAAGACATTTGTCTCCTACCAGGCCCTCTGCGACCCTCTATCTTGCCTTTCAAAATTAACTGGAGCAAGTGATACTTCTCCCCTCGAAGTACATGACCCAGATATGAAATTTTCCTGATTTTTATTAATCTAAGCAGTTCTCTCTCTGCTCTAGCCCGCCTGAGAATTTCTGTGTTGGTGATCATGTCGGTCCATGGTACTTTGAGTATTCTCCGGTGAAGCCACATTTCAAAAGCCTCTAACCTGTTCATGGTATTTACTTTCAAGGTCCATGTTTCACATCCATACAACAAGACCGACCACACATAACATTTTAGCATTCGCTGCCTTAGTTTTAAGCTGATATTATCATTGCAGAAGAGGGATTTCATTTTAATGAACGCAGTTCTTGCTGCTTCAATTCTGCACCTAACCTCTACATCTGGGTCAAGAGTCTCCGTGAGAAAACTCCGAGGTATCTAAATCTTTCGACCTTTTCGACATTGCAACCATTTAACTGTATCACTGATTCAGAGTGATCTAGTCGTCCAAAAGTCATCCATTTTGTTTTATTAACGTTGATTGTTAGGCCCAGTTGCTCACCAGCATTATTAACAAGATTTAATAGGTCTTGGAGGTCATCGATACAGTCAGCTAGTAATACAGTATCATCTGCGTATCTTATGTTATTAATGACAACTCCGTTGATCTTAAGGCCCTTCTCAGTATTACTTAGGGCTCTTTTAAAGACATAGTTGGAATAGAGATTAAACAATAGTGGCGACAGGATACAGCCTTGTCGTACTCCACGCTGAATGGCAATTGCATTAGATCTCTCATTCCCATGTCTTATTTCTGCTGTTTGGAACCAATACAGGTTTTTTATGAAATTCTGGTCTTTGGTGTCAACGTTACAATCCGCAAGCATTTTCATTAGGTCAGCATGTTTTACCCTGTCAAATGCCTTTTCGTAGTCAATAAAACAGGCAAAAACTTCCTTTCTTTGGTCACGACACTTTTGCAATAGTACATCGATAGACAATAATGCCTCACGCGTCCCAAACGCATTTCTGAAGCCAAACTGGGTGTCATCCAAGTCCTGCTCGCACTTATTGCGTATCCTGGCATGTATTATTTTGAGGAATAATTTAAGGACATGACTCATCAGGCTTATTAATCGATAGTCACTGCACTTCTTAGGGTATTGTTTTTTAGGCAATGTCACGAAGGTGGATTTTAGCCAATCTTGGGGTATATTCCCTGTGTCGTATATAGAATTAAATAACCTCAACAGGTAGTCAACATTTTCATCATTAAAGAGCTTCAACACCTCAACTGGAATATCGTCTGGTCCGCACGCTTTTCTATTGTCTGAAGTCTTTATCGCATGAAGAATTTCTGATTTTAAAATCGATGGTCCATGCAATTGATCATTGGGAATATTAATGTCAGGTCTAATATCTTTGAATGTATCATGAATATACTTTTCCCATGTTTGTAAAATATCTTTTTCATCCAATATTAATTTATTGGAATCGTCAACTAAACATGATGGAGTAATTCTTCTAGAAGTGCCTGTAATTTCCTTTAATTTTTTGTGAAGTTTGAATGCATTGTGACTACGACTGTACGATTCTAGTTCTTCACACTGTGACTTCATCCATTCTTCTTTGGCTTTTTTAATTTCACGTCTAATCGTTCTTTGTAAGTTTTTATATTGTGTCTCATTATGTTTGTGTTTACGTCTCTCATCCATTAAGTTCAAAATGTGGTCAGTCATCCAATTCTTTTTTCTAATTTGCTTATCAACTTTCAAATTTACATCACAGGTTTCACGTATAACTGACTTAAGGTTATCCCATTGTGTTTGTATTTCTATCGATGGATCACAAGGGAGTAGCCTAATATTATCGTTCAAAGTCTGAGATACCCTATTTCTGACCACTTCTTCATGGAGTTTCGAGATTTCCATTTTAATTTTGGTTTTGGGCTTTTTTATTTGTTTTAAGCGTAAAACAATATCGGCAGTTAACAAAACATGGTCAAAACCAATGTCCGCACCAGGGTACGTGGTGACTCTCTTTACGGAGTTCCTGAATCTATGGTCTACTAACACATAGTCAATTTGGTTCCTGACAATATCATAGATTGTTCCATCCTGGGGTGATCTCCACGTATAAAGCCTTCTTTTCGGGAGTTTAAACCAGGTATTTAATACAACCATATTTTTATCCTGGCAGAATTCATATAGTCTATCACCTCTTTGATTGCTTATGCCTAAGCCATATTCACCAACTATATGAGAGCGGCGACCTTCACCAATTTTGGCATTTAAGTCTCCAATGACAAAATTGACTTCTCCTCCTTTCAAACTTTGCAATGTACTGGCTAGTGAGTCATAAAAAGATTCCACATCACCATCATATCTCACTTCCGCTGTTGGTGCATACACTTGAATAATATTCATGTTGATGGGTTGACAGTGTAATTGTAATAATATTATTCTGTCCGAGATGGGTACAAAATTCTTAACAAATTTTACATACTTCTCCATGACAAATACAGCAACTCCGTTTCGACGGTTTCTGTCCTGTGGGTCACTTCCTGAGTAGTATAGATTTCCCTTCCCTACAATGATGGAAATGTCAAATAATCATAACATATTATAATTTTTTTTTTAAACTCACGATTTTGCCGAAGAACGGCGAGGTTATGAACATGACTAGCGCGTAGAAGCTGAAGACGAAGCCGGACACAGAGTCTGTCATGCCCTTCTCGCTGGCCTCGCGCGGGAAGAAGGGTGCCATGATAGACATGGAACAGAAGCTCATAAAGTCTACCAGGGCCAGCGAGGCCAGCGTCAGCTTCTGCGCGGTGGTGAAGCCGCGGATAGCCGTGGGCTGAGGATGAGATTGCGTCCGCAGTAACCTGAAAAAAATTATGTGTATGATTCCATGACAACTCAGGACAGTGGCCATTCAACACCTTTTGAAAAGTGACCTATAAACCTAACCTAAGTTTTTAACCTAAGCAAGTTTTTTTTCAACACTTTTGCCACTTTTCTGAATTGCCCGGTTACCGTGTAAATACAGTACTCTGGTGTGCAGATCTTTGCCTGCGAATCCAATCTATCTAATGGCCCGAATACATTTGCGAGCCGAGCCTCGAGTTATGAGCAAGGAACGAAGCAACCGCAAGTGGCATTTCGCGCCATTTGCTGTTCCTTCTTTCCTTTCCCGTAATTCGGGGCTCGGCTCGCGTTTCGGCTTGCACATGTACAGGGTTTTCCAATAAGAGGTGTTATTTTGATATTCAATCGTAAAAGATCAATGGTTTCGTTGCTTGTGTGGCACGTAGCGCCGTCTTGTTGAAATTAAACATTGTCCAGATCAATACCATCCAATTCCGGCCATAAAAAATCATTAATCATCTCTCGATAGCGCAATCCATTCACCGTAACTGTTGCTCCAGCCTCATTTTAAAAAATGTAAGGTCCAATGACTCCGCCGGACCATAAACCGCACCAAACAGTCACACTTTGAGGATAGAGAGGCTTTTCAACAATAACTCTTGGGTTTTCCGAGCCCCAGATGCGACAATTTTGCTTGTCGACGAAGCCACCGAGAAATGATGGAAATGGAAATGGGCCTCATCACTCAAGATGATTTGCATTTGATTCACTCAAGTGAATTTTAATAATTTCAATGCGTTGTTGAAGCGTGTATCGTTCCATTTTTATTAATGGCGTAGTTTCTACTTGTCAAATGTCAAAAAATGACATCTTCAAAAGTAACATCTACCGAAATAGCGGGCTATTCAACATAACACCTCTTATTGGAATACCCTGTATTTGCAGCATTAAATGTTCCTTGAACCGATGCTAAGCCAGTTTGCTGGCTCCTCACGAAGAACAGTTATATTGGATATTTTTATGCGGACTATTTACGGAGTCCGCACCAAAAATGGTTGAACACCCCTGTATGAAGAAGGAGAGGGTGACATTTTTGAAAAATACATATTTACAAACTAGGTCGAGTGAGGTATCGTTTACTCTGTTTTTATTAGTGCTGAATCGAAAGAGACCACTCCCAAGTCGATGATATCATTATTTGGGGGACCGGATAACTCATCAAAATGACAACTCAACACACCTTTAAAAAGTGATATAAAGTCATGAAAAGTGAAACTAGGTTAGAAAGTTTACGTAAGTTTGGTTTAAAGGTTAGTTTTTTCCATTGCTTTTAATGATTATGTCACGTTTAAAAGCTGCGTTGAGTTATCATGGAACCCGTTATATGGTGATATAAAAAAGATTTTTAATAAAGAAATGAAAATAACAATGGTTAAACCCCTTCCCTTGAGCGGTTTTCCATCACTTTTTTTGGGCGGACTCTGCAGATCTAGGGAAGGCGACACATTACGCTATACGCATCATGGCTTGGCCTATTTCAGCATATCGCTCACCATACATTACCAATGGGAATGTATGGAGAGCGATATGCTGAAATAGGCCGAGCCACAAGAATATAGCGCGTTTATAGCGTGGTCTGTCACAGGCATAATGCTAAAATGAATGTATGACCAAAGTTTCATGACTGCACGTCTTTTCATTAACAAATAACACTGTAATAATAAAGATAAATTTAATTTGACATTAAAAAAAGACAGTCGTACCTACAATAAAATAGTGTAGTACCTATGACCAATTGTTTGAGGAAAACTATATAAATATATTATTTTAGAAAGGAAATAAAAACTCTGCATGATCTTGGCTTACAGGAGAATATATTACATGAGAGCAAACGAAGGGAGTCAGCCACGCGTCAGGAAGACACGGGATGATCAAATGTATAAGTAGGAAAGTAGAAGAGAAGCAAGAGCGTGTGCCATTTTACCCATGGATCTGGATTTTTAGGTCCATGATTTTACCAACAGAGCATAAAAACAAGTAGTTGGCAGGTACCCACCTAGATATCAAATAATATCATAATGAGAAAAAACTGACCTCTCTCTCAGTAATCTTATATCAGCAACAGACAGCCCGTCATCTCCCGACCTGGCGCACCAGCTTTTACTGCGGGTGCTCTTCCGGGTGATCCTAGGTCGCGCGGCCCCCGAAGAAGCAGCGTTCAGGGAGCTCGCTAACTTGGGGGCCCCATCGCCCCCATTGGCACACACATCCCTGTCATCTTCACCGTCGATCACTTCTGAGTCTGACTTGCAATCCCGCACCACAACATCAACAGGGAAATCACTTAAATTCCCGCACTCCGAGCCGCCATCTTGTTTTATTGAAGGATTTCGAACGTCAATGGCGGGAGAATCGTTTGAGTTTTCACTGTCTTTGCGACTTTTGTCGTTTGAAAATGGGATATAACCTTTGTCGGAGTCGGAAAAACGCGTTTCTTTGCCACTTCTACTACTGCGAATGGACACGTCGAAATGGCTGCCTTTTTGTTGAGAAGGGGATAAACAGCTTTTTCTGGTCAAACTGCTGTTTTCTACTCGTAACGAAGATTGTCCTATAGAACTAATAGATTCACTTTTCTCACTGTCTCCATCCAAAATCTCGTCAGCAGGAGCTGGCGGTTCTTTCGATTCACTGGGCGATTTTGAAGAAATTTCATCGCCATTGTTTATTTCGGATTCCGACGCGTTTCTAGACCTTTCTTTGTCTGCCATTTTATAGAAGAATTTTGTTATTTAAATCACAATAAATATTATATAATCACAGAACTTGTAAACGTGTGCAATTGATTTCTTTTATTCACCATTATTATTATAAATTGTATAAGATTTAGGTTGATGAATAATTTTCACTATCGTTTCCCTGAAAAGAAAAAAAAGTGTTAATATAAATTATAACAGTAAAACGTTTAGTGACCCCTGAATTCTTATTTTCTACATTTATACGCAAATTTGTCCTTGTAGGTTGGTTACAGAATACTTATAGATAATAATATATTATCCATTTACAATTTGTGTAAGTGAAGAGAGTAGGTACTTAGCCATATAATATTAAACAATTTCCAGATTTATCATAAAGGCGCCCGTAAGCAAGTTATTATTTACGGCAATGTCTTGCCGGCAAGGTATTGCCATCAAGATCTCCGTATTGTCCTTGTCGACGTCTTGCCCTACCTTGACGGAGGGTTCGTTCGGCAAGTTTTTTAATTTATTATTTTTTTAATGTGAATACCGCATAAGAGTTCCAACTGCTCCCAACCGTCTGGAGCTAGTGAGACTACGGCATCCCAAATTGGGGTATTTTGTGAGGCTGAAGGTGTGGGGAAGGGAAGGAGATGGGGAAGAGGAATGTGGGGGATTAACCGGCTATTCAGATCTGGTCACCAAACACAGAGTGTCTTCCATTCGGGAATTCTATATATTTTTTTAATTAATAAATAAAATTACAACACACAATAAAATTTACTTGCGCACGCCAGTATTTGAACCCGCGACCTTCGAATTGCTAGTCGAGAGCCTTACCCCTCGACCACGGAGGCCGATACCACGACAATATCACAACAAATCTACTTCCTTCTCGCTCTATTATGCTACGTATACATTTGCGAAACGAAGTACGAGCCGAACCACGAATTATGGGAAAGGAACGAAGCAAAGGCGCGAATCGCCACTTTTCTTGAATTCGTGGATCGGCTCGCGCTTCCGTTGCGTTTCTGTTTGCCACCTACACACTACCAAAACTGTCAAAATTTCGACATTTAATTAATTTTCGAATTTTGTTAAAATTTTTATACAAGTTTGGTAGAGTTTATTTCGGGAGATCGTGTTTTTGTGTCGTGAATTTGTTTTACATACGAGTATTTATGGCTATAACCTACTCTTGTGGTACAAGGCAATATTGACGGCCAACACAAATTGTAACAGTTTAACTTGCTCGTCTAAAGACACCTTTATAAAACAAAATACAGGATTTCCAATAAGAGGTATTATTTTGATATTCAATCGTAAAAATCGTTGCTTGTGTGGCACGTAGCGTCGTCTTGTTGAAAGTAAACGTTGTCCAGATCAATACCATCCAATTCCGGCCATAAAAAATCATTAATCATCTCTCGATAGCGCAATCCATTCACCGTAACTGTTGCTCCAGACTCATTTTCGAAAAAGTAAGGTCCAATGACTCCGCCGGACCATAAACCGCACCAAACAATCACACGTTGAGGATAGAGAGGCTTTTCAACAATAACTCTTGGGTTTTCCGAACCCCAGATGCGACAATTTGGCTTGTCGACGAAGCCACCGAGGTGGAAATGGGCCTCATCACTCAAGATGATTTGCATTTGATTCACTCAAGTGAATTTTAATAATTTCAATGCGTTGTTGAAGCGTGTATCGTTCCATTTTTATTAATGGCGTAGTTTCTACTTGTCAAATGTCAAAAAATGACCGCTTCAAAAGTAACATCTACCGAAATAGCGTTCTATTCAAAATAACACCTCTTATTGGAAAACATTGTATAATGAAAATCTGGAATGTTGAGAATTAAAAAAATTTATTTAGAAAAAAATATGTTAAAAAAACATTCCTACCTACTGAGTCTAGTGTTGACATATTCTTACGTCTGCTATAATTTAATAAAAATCAACATAAAATTGAAGTGTACTAAACTCAAAGATCTAAACTATTAGAAATCAAAGACCGCGCTTCAAATCAGTGCATTTATATCTTGTGAAGTGCTATTTTTTCATGTTTTTTTGTCTTCACAAAGAAACTGCATGTTAACTGTCAAAAAAAAAAACCAAATAATAAAAATAAATCTGTCATTCTGTACTAAAACGAGCTAGCTGTTAAAAAATTCAAAAGTGCCTAAACTGTGTTGAAACTATCAATATTAAACATCATTCAATCAATTGTATTCACGGCGAAATCAATTTATTTCAACATGAATACACTGTGCATCGTTTGCGACAAAAATATTGACAGTCCAGCCGAATTCATATCTTGTGTTGTCTGTGATAATGGCTATCATCTTGTTTGTGCAGAGATTGGTGAAAACATACGTGGTGCTCGTAATTCTCAGTGGAAATGTAAAAAATGCTCTAAAGCTTTTTCTAAAAAAAAGACCAGAAATATGAATTACTATGATGAAAAAATCGATCAAGAACCATCTACCGGCAAACCTACCAAACATCTAACTCAACAGTCAACAGACGCAGAGAAATTTCCTTCATCAACCATAGATGGCGCAAGCGGCATTCTTACGTCAGAAAAGTTTATTTTAGAATTAAACAATTTCAAAAAAACAATAATGGATTTTGTGGAACAAAAATATGATTCGATTATCGCACAAAACAAAGAAATCCTTGATTCATTTAAATTTTTAGCGGATCAGCAGACCTTCTAAAAAAACGTTTAACTGTCATTGAATCCTCGCAAGAAAGGTTCATTACTGATATGCTAGAATTAAAAAAACAAAACGCTGTATTAGAAAATACTACTTCTCATCAGGACGACAAAATTGACCGGCTGGAGTACATTACACAGATGTGCAATATCAACATCAGAGGCATCCCTGAAGCAAACAATGAAAATATTATGGAAACTCTTAAAAAGATATCAAAAATCATAAATTACGGAGATACCTCGATACCTTTACAATCTGAAATCAATAATTCATCTTTCGATGTTATAATATTAACCGAATGCTGGTTAAATAAATACTACACCGTAAAATCAATCCACAATTACTCTGAATATCACACCACAACCAACCTCAACAAATCCAGTGGAATTGTTATCTACATCAAGGACGGAATTAAAGCTCATGTAGAGGAAATTACTTTAGCACAATCAAACTGTATGAAAATAGTATTGAATAATAACATATGCATATTTGCCATTTACAGATCTCCTTCCTTCATCAATATTGACCCCTTCCTTTCTTCATTGCAAGAAATTTTAAACAATGCGAAAAAATTTGAACAGCAAATTATAATGGGAGATTTAAACATTAACACTATCCCTGACTACCACCGTCAATCAATCGATTATCTATGTCTACTCGCGGAAAATGGTTTCACACAGACTATTAACAGCTTTACTCGTGAACAGGGCTCGAGTAAATCCTGTCTTGATCACATCAATGTAAAAAATATTAACTTTATTGACACTTTTGTTATACACTCAACTATTTCAGACCACTATACAACATCTCTTTGTCTTAAAAACAAGCCTCCCACTTCTTCGAAAATTAAATACTGTAATCGACCAGTTGGGTCTTTTACACAGACTGTAAAATAGGGGGCCGGTCAGTCCGTAGATGGCCGCTAGGTCCGGGTAGACATCTGCTTTACCCTTGCTCGGGTCGGTAAAGGAATCTACTTTATCCCTTGCTCCGGTCGGTACAGGAATCTGCTTTTATCCTTGCTCCGGTCGGTACAGGAATCTTCTTTATCCTTGCTCAGTTCGGGGCCGGAATCTGCTTTATCCTCGGTGCGGGAAAAGGCAGGCAGGGGCAGAAATCCAGGGGGGAGCCAAGTCAAAGAAGTATCCAAGTTCAGATCCAGAGAGAAGTGGTCGGGAAGAGCAGAGTAGAGTAGCTGGTGGCGGTCCAAGGCAGAGAGAGCGAGCTGAAGGCTGGCGCGCCGTATTTATTGTGCAATCCCCCTCTCCCGACTTTGGGGAGGGCGGGGTCGACGCGCTGCCTTCATTCGCGGGTTGTTGATGATCCGCGGGCTGTGACGTCCGCTAATATTTAATTAGCGGAGGTCACAACCTTTGGAACTACTCTACTCTTTATGCTCTTTTAATCGATCCTAACCACTCCTCTCTGGCATTTTTATTTATTAATCATTTGTACATACATTCATTCAGTGTGGGGTCCCCGGCCCAACATATTCAGGGGAAATCGTAATTAATTTTATTAATTCTAAATTAATACTAATTTTTATTAACTAATTATGTTTAGGAGAGTCCGGCCGTTTTATCAATGTATTTTATTTCGTAATATCTACGGCCAAACTCTCTCAAACTTAGTCTAAACATTTCAATAAATCATCAATTCAAAATATTGCCCCGTACAACGTTGCTTAGGGGCACGTTGATTGGTCCCAGGCGGACGCCTGGGCCAGCCGGGCGCCCGCGTTGAGGGGAAGCGATGCGGGGGCGAGCGGGACTCGAGGTATCGAAGCCCCACGTAAGTTCTAAAACCAAGACCCCGCTCGGTGCTTCGACCATTATGAAATAGCGGCCGCCGCGAGCGGTACACACCGTCCGGTACACTCCCCCCGGCGCAGCGGTGTCTGCGCCCCATTCAGCTAGGACGGGGTTGTTGGCGCCGGCGTCTGCGATGGTTGGCGCCTTGATGTGGATGCGATGTGGATGCCACTTTGGATGCCACTGTGGATGCCGATGTGGATGCCGCTGCAGGATCCGGTGGTGCGGCTGACGAGAGGACGATAATTTTTACCGCCGGCCGTACGTATTCTCCGGTACTGGTTTATTCCAGGACTGCTCGTACCCGGCCGTCGGCCACCGGCGTAGCTTCGATCGCTCACCCTCTGGGCCAGCTGTTGCGCGGCAGGGCGTACCCGCGCTCTAGGCAGCCACGCGTTATTCTCCCGCCATAGTAGGCCGGTCTCCCACCGGCCCGTACCCAGGGGGCACGTTGTGCTTTCCATGAGGGCCTCGGCACACTGTATATCTGTAGACACCCGGCTCACGGCGGTCAAGCCAAGCGAGTCAACTGAAAAGTCCCTTTTGATGAGTTCACCGATTATACTCATTTCAGTTGTTTCGCCGATCATATTAAGCGTGGTGCCGCTGTCTACGTCACGCCGGGTACCTCCGTGTTTGATCCAGCCGAGCGCGGTTCGTGACGTCATGCGGCCGCCATCTTCTTCCTGGACCTCCCGAGACACGATCAAATGCACATTGTCCTGGCCGATCAATAACCGTGGTTTCACTTGCCCGTGGCCGGCCACTTTTTGTCGCGGGAGATCTAGGTCCGTCACTGTGTTTGCGATAATGGGGTATTCGGCCCCGTCACCGCGCACGTAAAGTTTAACACGCTGGGATGCGCTATCCGATGAGCACATCCCGTTGGCACCACGTATACGAAGTCCACAGGGTGGTCCGAGCACCCCCACTTTGTCGGCGAGTTCGGCATCGATGAGGGTCACGGTTGACCCCTCGTCGAGCAGCGCGTGGGTAGACACTTGCCCCTTCGGGCCACATATTTTTACCGTAACTACTTTAAGCAAAACCGAACTTTGCCCGATCCAAGTCGCGTTCACGGTCTCACTTGCGACGAAGGGAGCTGTATTGTACCTCGCGGTTTCGTGTAGTAATTTGTGATGTAACAGGCGGCACGAGCCAACGCCGCAGCTCGTACGAAATTTACACACCCGCGTGTAATTTCCTTTGTCCAAGCACTTGTGACACACGCGCGCACTTTTTACCAAGTCCCACCGGGCGGGAATGTCAATCGCGGCAAACTGTGGGCACTCCCGTAATTTGTGCAAACTGTTGCATTTTGCGCAATTTTCACTATTTAACGCGATCTTCTCACTTCTCACCGCCGAAGTACTTTGCACGTGCACTTGGTCGCGACGGGTCCGGGAAATCCGGGAGGGGTCAACGAGACCTGACCTCGGGACGGCATTTGCCAGCCGCTTCAGGAACGCTGCGAACTGGTGGATATCGGCAGCGGCGGCACTGTCCGCGACCTTGTCGAGCCACGCGATGCGTAGGGCCAGCGGCATTTTTGACGCCACCTCGCTGAGTAGTGCCGGGTTGCTTAGGTAATTGTCCGACAAGTTACCTAGCGAGGCAACGACAATTTGAACAGTTCCCGAAAATTCCACTATAGCTTCGTTGGAGGCATCTTCAGGTAAGAGCGGCAATTTCTTCACTTTATCGTACATCATGGCGGCAATTGCGTGTGCGCCGCCGAAACGGTGCTTCAGCACGTCGATAATCTCCGGGACCTGAGCGGGGTCCATTAGGAGAGGGTTGACGGCATCGCGCGCTTTTCCGCGCAGCGCGCGCTGTAATCTTATTAGATTCTCAGCAGCCGTCATCCCGCATGTCGTTGTCGATTGTTGGTATTGTGCGTGAAAGGTCGGCCACTCAACCGGGTCCCCGGAAAATGTCGGCAGGTCCTTGGCTGTAGATTGCCGGGCGATGAGGGAAACCATACGATTGTCTTCCTCCTGGGCTCTCGGGGTACTTCCAGACTGCGAGCTGCGGATAGCGTCTACCACAGCCGCGGTGAAGTGTGCGAACGGGTCTTGTCTGGAGTTTACCCAATCTTGCGTGTGGCGGGCAGTCTCATCCGCCATCGGGTTTCCAGGGAATGGCCCGCCTCCTGCCAGGGTTGTAAGATCTGGCGTGGTTGGCGGGAGATGTGCTTCGAACGCACGGGGTTGGGCCTCCATGCGGGGCGGCTCGCATGCTGCCGTCGGCTTGGCGGCATGTTGTGACGTCTCGGGCAGCCGCGATAAATCGAGCGGCTGTGGTGTCTCGAGCGGCAGCCTTGAAGCTCCGAGCGCGGCAATTAGTTGTTCGATCTGCCGGGCAGAGTCACGGGAGCGTTTTCTCTCGGCCCGCAGTTCTCGTTGCAGCTGGCGGAGAGTGTTCTCTGTGGAAGCCTCGCTGTCTGATGTGAGGCGATCATCCGCGGAGACCGCGGTAGGGGCGGGTGCGGTGGCCAGAGCCGCTGCCGGGGCAGCTCGTGCTCTAGCCAGTTCAGCTTGATGTGCAGCAGGTCCGGCATGATCTGGGCCGGGGGCTGCTGCGGGGGTTGAGCCGGGCACTTCGGGGCCGCGGCGTGTGTCATCTCGTTCGGGAGCGCCCTCCTCACGGGCGCCCTTGCCAGAGCGGAGCGATCGGGACATTGTAGCGGCTGGTGACTAGATCCGTTTCGAAAGGACCACTATGTAATCGACCAGTTGGGTCTTTTACACAGACTGTAAAATAGGGGGCCGGTCAGTCCGTAGATGGCCGCTAGGTCCGGGTAGACATCTGCTTTACCCTTGCTCGGGTCGGTAAAGGAATCTACTTTATCCCTTGCTCCGGTCGGTACAGGAATCTGCTTTTATCCTTGCTCCGGTCGGTACAGGAATCTTCTTTATCCTTGCTCAGTTCGGGGCCGGAATCTGCTTTATCCTCGGTGCGGGAGGAGGCAGGCAGGGGCAGAAATCCAGGGGGGAGCCAAGTCAAAGAAGTATCCAAGTTCAGATCCAGAGAGAAGTGGTCGGGAAGAGCAGAGTAGAGTAGCTGGTGGCGGTCCAAGGCAGAGAGAGCGAGCTGAAGGCTGGCGCGCCGTATTTATTGTGCAATCCCCCTCTCCCGACTTTGGGGAGGGCGGGGTCGACGCGCTGCCTTCATTCGCGGGTTGTTGATGATCCGCGGGCTGTGACGTCCGCTAATATTTAATTAGCGGAGGTCACAACCTTTGGAACTACTCTACTCTTTATGCTCTTTTAATCGATCCTAACCACTCCTCTCTGGCATTTTTATTTATTAATCATTTGTACATACATTCATTCAGTGTGGGGTCCCCGGCCCAACATATTCAGGGGAAATCGTAATTAATTTTATTAATTCTAAATTAATACTAATTTTTATTAACTAATTATGTTTAGGAGAGTCCGGCCGTTTTATCAATGTATTTTATTTCGTAATATCTACGGCCAAACTCTCTCAAACTTAGTCTAAACATTTCAATAAATCATCAATTCAAAATATTGCCCCGTACAACGTTGCTTAGGGGCACGTTGATTGGTCCCAGGCGGACGCCTGGGCCAGCCGGGCGCCCGCGTTGAGGGGAAGCGATGCGGGGGCGAGCGGGACTCGAGGTATCGAAGCCCCACGTAAGTTCTAAAACCAAGACCCCGCTCGGTGCTTCGACCATTATGAAATAGCGGCCGCCGCGAGCGGTACACACCGTCCGGTACAAATACGTTGCTAAAACTAATTTCAACAAGTTAATTGAGGACTTGAGCGCAGAAAACTGGCTAAATGTTCTAGATAAATCAGATACTGACTTAGCAATGAAAGAATTTATTATCAAACTACACGAGTATATATCAAAACACACAAGTAATATAACCGTATCTAATAAACAAATTAAATTCACACCATGGATCACCCTGGGGCTAGTTAAATCGATTCACAGAAGAAATCATCTTCATGAAAAGGCAAAAATATATCCTGAGAATTTGGTATTACAATGTTATTATAAAAAATATAGGAATTTGTGTAAGAAATTAATTACATCGGCGAAAGAAAATTATTATAAAAAACTCATTTACGAAAACAACTGCAATCCAAAACGTTTTTGGGATACCTTTCGCAACATAACCAAATCCAAAATCAATAAATCTTCTGAAATAAAATCGCTATACATTAACACATCAAACTCTGAAGTCCCCAAAGATATGGCAAACTTTGCAAATAGTTACTTTTCATCTGTGGGTGACACACTTGCGAAAAAAATTCTCGATAAGTGTAAGAAATCAGAAACCGCTCTCGCCAATTTAACTATCCCTAGGATCGGCCACAAAATAGACTCAATCACAACTTCAACTTACGAAGTCATGAAGATAATTGACGACCTTAAATCATCAAAAGCATGTGGTCCCGATAAGATTTCATCAAATCTTCTAAAAATCATTAAAGTATACATAGCCATACCGATTGCGTTCATTGCGAATCTAAGCTTTAATTCAGGGAAATTCCCTAACCATTTAAAACAGTCAATCGTCATTTTACTGCATAAAAGTGGGGACAAATCACTGATACATAATTACCGGCCTGTTTCCTTGCTCAACTCTGTCTCTAAAATTATGGAGAAAATTGTAAAGAACCGTCTCATCCTTTATCTCGAAAATAACAACATCCTTTCTAGTAGACAATTCGGCTTTCGCAAAGGTTTAAGCACTGAAAACGCCATCGCTAATTTGACAAAAATCATCTCTAACAATCTAGATAAAGGTAGTAAATGCATTGCACTTTTTTTAGATCTAGCTAAAGCGTTCGACACTATCTCGCACAAAATTCTGCTGAATAAACTACAGCGAATTGGGATACAGGGTCAAATTTTCAAGTGGTTTGTTAGTTACCTAGAAAACAGGAGCCAAAGAGTGGATATTAACGGTACTCTAAGTGATCCAGCCAATATTAAATATGGCGTACCGCAAGGAAGTACACTAGGTCCCATATTGTTTAATGTTTATATAAATGACTTATGTAATACTTCATTTGCAGACCACATTATTACATTTGCTGACGATACAGTACTTTTATTCGAAGGCAAAACCTGGAATGAGTCTTGCATTAAAGCTGAATTTGGCATAAACAAAGTTAAACAGTGGCTAGATAGTAATCTCCTCACTCTAAACTCGGATAAAACGAAATTCATCTGCTTCAGTTCAACTCAAGCGGGTCAACCACAAGAAATTATTAACATTAGAATACACCATTGTTACGACACTATTACATGTAAATGCAATACCTTAGAATGTGTGGACAATATAAGATACCTAGGAATTATCATTGATAAATTTCTGAGATGGGACAAACACATAGCCTTTACTTCCACAAAGGTCAGGAAACTTACACATCTGTTTATAGCAATAAGAAATATTCTATGTCTAAATGATTTGAAACGAATTTACTTTGCAATGTGCAATTCCATACTAGACTATGCTTCCTTAGGTTGGGGAGGTTGTGCCAAAACCATACTCGATCCCTTAGCTAAATCCCAGAAATCGCTTATAAGAGTCATACTGAAAAAACCTTTCAGGTACCCCAGCGATTCATTGTTCGCAGAGTTTCGTGTTCTTGATGTAAGACAATTATACATGAGGAAAATCATTTTACATACTCAAAAACAGAGGCACTACTTAGCTTCCGTAAACCACTGTCATAATACAAGACATGCAAAAAAAAACCCAACAGTTCCGCCCACCACTTCCTCATCTTTAGCACAGAGACAATTCTCATACTTAGGCCCTAAACTGCTCAATCTCATACCTGATGCATGGAAGGCAAAGAGTACTAATATTCTGCGTATGCAGGTAAACAATTGGCTTCTGGTCTTGGGGAGAGTTGAATGCGAGAATATGCTAAAAAACAGTAATTAAATTGTAAATTTTGTTTTTCTTTACATTCTTCTTTACATTTTAACTTATATTGGTATTATATTAGCATTACAGGAACTGTATTTTTACATAAAGAAAGTTCGAAAATTGTTCAATTCTTCGTGATATTTTTCCTTAAAGGAAAAGTTCCTTCTTTACTTTCATTTTTTATTTTTTGTTATTTTTCATTTCCTTGTTTTATATATTAATATTTCTTTAGTTTAATATATCAGCTAAACAATAGTAAAAAAAAAATGAATATACATTTGTATTACCTTACCAACAGAATTTCTTCAATTCAGTTTCATTTTCAAATTCATTTTCTTGTTTTTATCTATTAATTCAGCTTATGTTATGTTAACTCAGTTATTATGTCAGCTAAATAATAGTAAAATATGTCGTGATATAACTGGAAGTATTCTAGAATATGAATATACATATGTATTTTTTTTTAACAACAGAATAGTCAACACTATAATGTACCATATATTACATGTAAAAACTTTATCATACTGGAATGTCCTAAAACGGGCAATCGCCTAGTTGGACATTTTAAGTTCATTAATTGTATTATGTAATATTTACAAACAAACAATAAATAAATAAATGTATTTAAGTAATAATGGACGCATAATAATTATAACCGGTAATCAACACAAGTTATTAAAAATAATAAAAAATATGCTTGAAGGTCAAAATCCAATTCTTGCATAATATTGATAAATGCATTTTGATAAACACAATTATCATTTTTAAATGCATGAGAACCAGTGAATATATTATATTCCCTAGAAGTGCGATGATTTACCCATACCGTTTTGAAATAAAACACCTATTTCATTTTAAATAAGACCTTTTGACTTCCGGGCCTCCGAGGTCAATGAAAATAAATATTGATACATGAAAAAAATTGGTCAATTTCACCAGAAGTAAGGAAAGGCGAGCTTACATCGGCACACGGATACACCCGTGAAATAATTATATCGGTTTATCTCTTAGGGGGCGTATAAACTGGACGAAAGTTCCACGAGCCGAGCCACGAATTACGGGAAATTTTTTCAAAATGTTTGTTAATATAATGATACCCTGAGGTTAGATAACTTTTGTTTATTGTATAGCCGAGTACAGAGATTACGGATACGTGCTTTCTAGTTGCGAGCTGGGATGTGAGAGAGAAAGAGATGAAGCTAATACATGGACTTTTATATTACTATAATATATCTGTCTCGCTCTATACTAACGAGGGCAAACGCCCGACTTTATTGTCCCACAGTATTCCAATTCAATTAAATACATTATTCTTTATTTGAAACAAAGTTAAATTAAATATTTGGTTTATAATTAAGTGCCTACTTACAAATGTAATGGTTTCAGAAGAATTTTTGGTTATGATTTATCAAATATTAGAACATTAGAAGCAAACATTTTTGGATAGTAAGTCTGACAGAAATACTGTTGACAGAAATACTAATTATATGTTATAAACTCAAGAAAGATCCGCTGCAAGCAATTGCGTGCGCATTATTTTATTGTGTAGGTACTACACTTAATAACCTATACAAAAATATCCAATTTATTTAAATTTCTATGGTTATTTGATAATTTTAATACGTACAATAGAAAAAATAGTACAGTTAAAAGAATATATAATGTTTTAAAAATTTCTATGGGTAAAATTATTGAAAATATTGGACATTTTGGTATTATCTGTCTTTCACGTTTTCATTTCAAGAATGAAGATATTTATAGAAGAATTCAACACGCTAAAAATTTATTACAATATATTATATTCTTGCATTTTTATAAATAAAACGATGCTTTGATACGAACAACAATATTAAATATCTGAAATTATTAAATACTTACCCATGAGCGCTCTCAGCGCCCTTCGGGTGATGATTATTCACAAAAACGGCGCTATATAAAATGACCGATTATTATTATGAACATAATAATTACCATGAAGTAATACGACGCAGCCGACAGGTATCAAACACTAACAGAACACGCTACATACAATTTTAGTACAAAGTAGTTGAAAACATTAATAAATAGTTTGCGATTAGTAGGTACTTAAGTGTTATTATAAATTAATTAATATTTCCAATAATTCTCCTATCGCCGCGAGATAGTTATACTTATAGTGTAACACTTACTAACTGAAGGTGGCCGACTGATGTTACAATATTGAACTCAATGTCAATAAATACGATACACGTGATTGGTTCATAAAACAATTATCTATCAGTAAATATGGTTATCTTTGCGTTTATACTTGACTGCAGACTGCAGGAGCGCTTCTGTAAATTGAATGCATTTATGAATAGCGACTAAAGTACAGATTGTACCCATTGGAATGTTCAAAATAACTTCCCATCCTCTGTTGTAAAAATGCGCAGAGAAGCACGTTTGTGGCTCTATCGGTGCACGTGTGTGGTTCTTTTGGCGCACGTGACGACGGCTGACCATTTTATGTAACCATTGCAGTTCTTTTGGGGCACGTGTCTGGCTATTCGGTAGCAGTGAAGAGCTTTTTGGGTGCACGTTTTCAGTCATTAATTTGGGTAAACTTTAATGTTAGCATAATACTTCTTCTGCATGGGTTCTACATAATTTAAATGGCATTTTTTACGTAAAGATTTCAGTTCTACTAAATAAAAAAATAAATGAACGTTTTTTGTGATCTATATAGCATGGGCGTCGGCAGGGGTGCCGCACAGTGGGCTGAAAATCGCCTTTCATAGACATAGAGACTTGAATTTTCAAGGGTTTTTTTTGGCTAGAAATGGATTCTGCTAATCATTACTATGCTATAAAATTTCGTATGAAGCAATTGCGTGTACAAATGAAGGAGTTATCATTTTTTTAAGAAAAATTTGTATGGCACTGACATTAAAAATGAGGTTATCTCTGTCATAAGGTCGGCCATTATGTCTTTACACACAGATATACGGCTTGCAGTGTAAATAAAATATTGTAAACTAGACAAAGCATACTCATATGTAAAGCATTTAAGCATTAAAATGAATCATCAACATAAAAAAGTTTTTTTTTTCTACTTTGAGGATTTAAAAAAAAAATTGCAAGTTGCGCCACAATACTAAGTATGTCAAAAAAATACAAATAAATAGTAGTATATCTGTGTGTAAGGATATAATGGCCAACCTTATGATTCCAGAGATAGCCTCATTTTTAATGTCAGTGCCATACAAATTTTTCTTGCTTCATACGAAATTTTATAGCATAGTAATGATCAGCAGAATCCATTTCTAGCCAAAAAAAATACCCTTGAAAATTCAAGTCTCTATGTCTATGAAAGGCGATTTTCAGCCCACTGTGTGCCGGCCGGTTTGTACCAGATAACACGTAGAGTATCATCTCGGTCAGGGCCGGACTTTCGCCTAGGTTTAAGAGACCCCGGCCTGGAGTTCCAGCCCTGGAGTGGGGGCTGCGATAGGAAATAAGTTTTTAAGCCAGAATATGGCATATTTCAGGATGCTATGAAAGTAATCATTGACGGCTCGGAAAAAATACATCAATTTTTCCATAGGGCCCCAACGCCGGAAGGGACTTCGGCTAGGTGCCAAAATAATACACGTTGAGAACACAGAAGAAGAATATTTCACATTTTTTATGTAAGCGGAACATGTTGCTTGTGCAATGATGGAAGACTTGGTTTGAATTCTCGACGCTTGGGTGGTAATCCGACGCATTTGTCCACACGGCTATCCGGTTAAGCTAACATATTTTAAATGTTTCCATTTTAAACAATTCTAAAATATTTCCGTTCACGAAAATACTACAGGATTTTCGTCAAAATATTGTAGGGATTCTGTTTGTTATAAAAAAATTCATTAAAATTATCATAGACAACGAAGAAATAGAGGAAGTAGAGGAAATCAAATACTTGGACATTATAATAGACAATCGACTTTTTAAGAAGAATAAGGAATAAATTAAATGTAAAAATACAAGTAAATTAGTTTGTAATAGTATAGTAGCATCTTCTTTAAATTACTGCTTGTATATATATATATATATATATATTTAAGCTAAAAAATAAGATGCTCCCAAAATACATGTTTAAGAATGTGAATTTTAATTTCGCAGTACATGGCTACCCCACGAGAAACTGTGGAGATTTTAGACTTCCAAAAACAAATTTGTCCGGAACCCAAAATAATCTCTATTTTAAAGGATTTAAGATTTTTAATGAATTACCGACAGATCTTTAAGAGGCTAAAAGCCTTGCCGCTTTTCGTGGTTTATGCCAAAATACTATACAGAATTAAGCTTTAGATGTATTGTAAAGTATCCTAAATGTCATAGAAATAAGTTGTTAAAAGGTTTATACTAGATAATGTTGGTTTGCCCTAGCGATGGGCGGAATCGATGAATCATCGATGGTTTACTCGATCTTTTTTACCATTCGAAATATCTCGATTCATTGTCAGAATTAATTCGAATGCAACTCCGAGACAATCGTTTTGAAACGTCATTGAAAGTCGTCGCTGTGATTGGTCAGAAATAATCAATGCCAGCCAAGCGTTGTGATTGGTCAGAATTAATTCGAATGCAACTCCGAGACAATCGTTTTGAAACGTCATCGAAAGTCGTCGCTGTGATTGGTCAGAAATAATCGATGCCAGCCAAGCGTTGTGATTGGTCAGAATTAATTCGAATGCACGGTCCGAAATAATCGTTTTCAAATGTCATCGAAAGTGGAATCGAGACAATCGCTCTGAAATGTCAGAAATCATTCGAATGTTCAGTCCGAGATAATCGTTTTCAAACTGTCAGAATTCGTTCGAAAACGCAAATCGATTCTCACATTCGGGAGGTTATATTTCGAGATGTCAAAATATCTCAGATTGCTTGACAAACGAAGTACATTGTTGGCTGCCTACTGAAGCATGTTGATGTTATAATCAACCTCGTGTGTGAATTGTAAATTATGAATTAATACTTTTAGGTGACGATTTACGTTTCCAGTAGGGATAGTTTATGTGTAAAAGATTTTTATGGTGATATTTTTTCACAATTGAAGGTTTAATACCTACCTATGTTATTTTTATAGTGTATATTTAAAATAAAATAAACCAATAACTTAGCAAACACCATTTTTATATTTAATGCTGATCGGGTTTCACTACACCGTAGCTTCTTCGCAGTATACAATATTCAGTATATATTAAACTCATCAAGTGACATGTGTTCGTTCATATAAACATAATATATCTGCTACCTATGCTACGAACAAATATATTTAATTTATTTGAAATTAACATGAATGAAACTAACATCGGTGTCTCTTAGTTAGTAATTAAAATGAAACGCTTTCTGTAGTAAAATAACTTTATTTACTTAATAATAATTTGTGAATTGCATACAAATTACAAATGAATAAATGGTTTGTTTTGGGTTCTAGTAGGCGCCTACAACGTACATGAGATTTAGAGGTTATTTTTAACAAAACGGCATATAATTATTATCTTATTATTAAGAGGTACATTATAAATATTATTAATGGGAATTTGTACCTACTGGCTACACTAAGTAGCTATTCAGCAGGATCTTACAATATTATATAAAACAGATATCAAAGTACAGCAAATGAAAATTACAGCACAATAATAATGTAGGCACAATAATAATACATAAAAATATTTTTCTTTGTACTTAAAAAACTTGTATAATAATTTATTTTAATTGTACGTATGTAGATATTCGAATCTTATTAATTATTTATAAAAATGTTAATTGCATATGCATACATATTTGAAATTCGTGGCTAACAGGAATAATACTAATGTTGCTAGCAGACAACAAGGGAATCATTGCCAGGAATGAAAATTAGTGATTGAAATTTCGCTAGTACCTGCTTACCAAAAATATTGCCATACTAATAAAAATAAATTACAACCGGAATATGCAAACAATTTTTTTTACGATAGGAATAGTCTTGATATTCGAGTTTCTATTTTAGAATCCTACCCCCCACCCCCGACGGAAAATTTTTTGCCCCTGTCCGTAGCTATTGCTCCCGCACTCCGAGCGATTCATTCGAATGGATCATTCGATTCTTTTGATGTTTCGGTTAAAAAAAATCGATTATATAAATATTTCGATCATTCCCATCACTAGTTTGCCCTTCAACCATTTTTTTTTCCTGTGGCGCTTTTTCTGTGTATTTGTGAATGCAATAATTCATATTCGGCCCCCTTCACCCATACCACATACCTGTAGTTATGTTCGGAATTCTTTTTATTAATAAATAACTACGAAAATTGGCTGAAGTGGTTTTTAATAATACATCCGAAAATAATAAATAAAGGAAGAAAATTCAACAAAATTATTTACGAAAGGAAGGTTCGAGAATGTTCCGAAGCGCGTCACGTAGGCAAAATAATTCGATTTCGCGGTTGCTGCTACTGTACTGACCATTTCGTTCACGTTGTCGCTTATCTAGGTGGAAAATAAAACATTCTCGAACAATCCAGTTGCTACAGAAACAAATATTTAAAAAAATAAAAGAAAATCCAAGAAGCTTGTTTGGAAACTTCTAGAATAACTAGACTAACTTCTAGAGTCAAGTAGTGGCGTACCATTACTTAATGTCATAGAAATAAGTTGTTAAAAGGTTTATACTAGATACATGTTTGTTTGCCCTTCAACCATTTTTTTGTCTGCGGCGCTTTTTCTGTGTGTTTGTGAATGCAATAATTCATATTCGGCTCCCATCACCCATACCACATACCTACCCCAATTGGAGGTACATGATTTTTTTTAAATTTATTTATTCATTTATTTTTTAACTTCCGATTTAGTTGTCCGGGTTAAGTCTTCCCCAAAGGAAAAACTTAACCCTTCCACTCACTTTTCCACAAATGATCAGCTAGTCAATCAACACTATGTAAGTGCATTATATAAGTAAAATAAATACAAAACAATACAAGAACAACAACACGTCAAATCACCAGATATCAAATGGGAAAAAAAAATTCACCGTCTCCAGATATTTTCATATCAGAGGGTTCGGCTCGGTAGAACTTCTAACAGGGCCTATAAATCCTACTGATCCCTCAACATAAATATTTAAAAAATCTTTTGTTATCCTACATGTATTCAAAATGACCGACTTTTGCATCTTTATATATAAATTTTTTGATAGATCTAATACGCCTAAATTTTTAATTAGAGAGCTAGGTATAATGCCAGTAGCCGAAATAACGAATGGTAATATTTTTATAGTCTGAGAATGCCAAATTCTTTTTATTTCATTTCCTAAATCTGTGTATTTTCTTATTTTTTCACTAACAGATTTTTGAATATTACAGGAATTTGGAATAGCAACATCAATGATATAAGTTATTTTTTTAATTTTGTCATGTAAAACTATATCGGGTCTATTATGACTAATCGCTCGGTCTGTTAGTATAGTTTTATCATAATATATTTTATAAAATTCGTTTTCTAAAAATGAATTTGGTTCGTATTCATAATATGGTACTACATTACGGCAGTCAATCAAGTTATGTTTAATTACCAAATTTTGGTGAATTATTTTTAAAACTTGATTGTGCCTAAATGTATACTCGGACGGTGCTAATATAGAACATCCCGATATAATATGTTCTATAGTTTCCGGAAAAGCCAAACATTTTCTACACAAATCATCAATTTGATTTGTATCTTTGATTATATGCTTTCTATAATTTTTAGTATTAATGACTCTATCCTGAATTGCAAGCATAAATCCTTCTATTTCTGCGCTCAACTCTCCAATACTCAACCATTTGTTTGACTTAATTTTGTCAACATACGTTTGGTTGAGATAATTGAAGTGTTTTGCGTGTAAAATTTTATTTGACCAGGAATCTAATAATTCCTGGTTGGGATTTATAAAAATGTTGGCATTCTCATCGTATAAATTTAAAGGTGTAATATTTCTATCTGCCTTGCAAATTATTTTGTGCATTTCTGAGCTATGAGCTTTCCTATGGAAAAAAGTTCTTAGCATTTCTACCTGATTATGTTTCAAAGAATTTTTTTTGACTATACCTCTACCTCCTAAATTTCTAGGTAAATTAACTCGTTCTATAGCTGAATTTGGATGATGGCAATTAAACTTTGTTAGCGTAGTTCTAATTAATCTTTCTAAGTTATCTAAATCTGTATTAGACCATTTAATTATGCCAAATGAGTACGTTAATAGAGGTATTGCCCAAGTATTTATTGCTTTTACTAAATTTTTAGCAGATAGATTGCATTTTAAAATTTTCCTTATCCTAGTTTGAAATTTAATCCTAATATCATTTTAATACTACTATGGTCTAATCTATTTGATTGTGGGTATCCTAAATACTTATAAACCTCATCCCTTTTCATACTAGTAATTTGGAAATTTCTAAATATACTCTCGTCCCCATCTACAATTTTGCCTTTCTCTATATGGATCGTTCTACATTTATCTAAACCAAATGTCATTTTGATATCATATATTATTATTATATGAGAGAAGTTGACTGCCCAGCAGGAGTTAAGCAGAAGTTGACTGTCCGAAAGGATTCCCGTTTTAGGGCAGTCAAATTGACAAGGTTAGTTCATAATAATTATTGAGCAAATAAAAAAGAAATTTAGAAAGTATACACCCATTTGGTTACACGGTGTTATTTGAAGTGATTTTTTTTAGGATTTGTGATAATAAATGTATCGTCGCGTGTTCGATTCCTCGGCTGGCTAAGTCCTCCATCACAACACAAGCAACATTTTCGGCTTTCTGTGGTGGTAGTAGGAGATTTTCAAACATTGTTGGGTTATTCGTAACCCGGGAATGTTTGTCTTTCTTTAAAACAAATAAAATAATAATAATGAAATCTAACACCTATAGGTATGTTGGTGTGATTATTAAAGTATTATTTATCCACTGGTCAAACAAATATGTTCACTTTTGACTCTAAATAATATTTTTTTTTACACATTAATAGAATAAAAAAATACATAGTATAAAATGTTGAAAAGGGGAACCCACAAAGGCACTGCCTGTGTATAAGTAATATAAAAATTACTAATAAATTAGAACAAAATAAAAGATATTTAATTCATAATTGTCTTTATTTTATTTACCTCTATTGTTTTGATTTATTATTATTACACCATTCCTGTATTGTATTTATTATTTTAAAAATATGCATGTCTAATTTTTGTACTAAAAATTATGTCGTTGACTACTTCCTATAACACGGCACAAGCTAGTGTAGAAAGAAGGGTATTATATTAAAATATGACAAATGTTGTGTAATAAATACAAAAAATGTATATATGTAAATATACTAGTGAGCCCGGGCAGACGTTGTCCTGCCACAGACCACCTTCTATGTATGGAAGTTATAATTTGTGGTTGTATGTATTTTTAAAGAGAAATAAATTTTCGATGATTTTTTTTAGATATACGAGTATCGGGTTCAAAACTACCCTATCTTTCAAGCTGGAACTAACCATAAACATTCACAAAATTTCATTGAAATCGGTTGGGCAGTTTCATAGATTAGCGTGAACGAACACAGATGTATATCAAAAGGATGATATATTGACTAATTTACGTTGAATATTTTAACTTTTCTATTTCTGTGTCGGGTATGATGTTGAACAATTTTGGACCAAAAAGAATTGCCTTTGAGCAAGGGATGCCATGCTGGTATTGGATTATCTATTTGGTTCTATAGATTGGTAGTGTTGGCGATGTTTTTGTGAGTGGATAATATGTTTTACGCATAACAATTTTTCTTATGTGTAATAATTTTGTCTGACAAATGTATACATGAGTCACTGGGATATCCAGACGGTAAGTCTTAAAATCTGGACATACACGGCAGAGCCATTTGGCCCTGAACTATTTGGATAAATCCATTTGGACACGGTGCAAATTAGCGGGGACAACACACGATCGAACCGAGGAGCCGAGCGACTTTGATCCATGGCGGCAAAAATGAAAATCGGTAGGTTGTCATGTATTTATAGGGGATAGTTGTTTTATCTCTGGTGGCAAGAGAACTTCAGAGAGAGAACTTTCCCCAGAATATTTTAGGAATGGCATCACTAACTTGTGAACATGAACTGAAATCGTATATCGGTATATTTGGGATATATACGATATACGTACTGATCTTTGTGGAGTTGTGTTTATGTTCATGTGTCTCTGATATTTGTCTATGACGATTCTTAGATGCATACTATCTACGCATAACGCATTCTAAGTTATAATAAATTACAGATTAATTGTAGTTGGGTCATTGCAATAGTGCATAAAAAAATAATTATTTAAATTTCATTGGGTTGTTTTGCTTGCGGAGCACTGAATAAATTTAGTCATATCCGTGTTCAGTGCAAGATTATTGTCTAGCCGCTTGACTTTTTATACCGATTTCATCTTCGCCATCAGTGGCGGCTTGTAATCACTAAAATGAGTTATCCCTATCCCTATGTCAGGTCAGATAAATCTTCAACGGTGAAAGATACTAGCAATTAGCAATTTTGAAGGTTGTAGCTACCTAATGGAATTATCGGTATGCTAACTATAAACTAAAGTGGCGCCATCTCACCGAAGAGTTTAAGAGGCACTGCCGAGCGCCGTTCATGTTTTGGAGAAATTTCAATACTTTGGTCGACATCCACGCTCTGTGCGTATAGATAATTGATGTTCCCGGGTGACGTTTCTCCATGAGCGATATGGAATTCGCTCGCACCACGTGACTTACGACACGTGATACAAAAAACGAAAATTAGAAACCGGTTGAATTTAACTTAATACTTTTATAGTACCTATTCATTTTATTACTCTCATTTGCTTATCGGTTGATAATATTATTTTTAGATTGACTGACATTTCTGGAGTGCGTTGCTCCAACGCTCCTTAGAGCTAGCCGCCACTGTTCGCCATATGAACATCTTTACAGTTTTACCTTCAAATAACAACACCAATACCACTTGTTAAATTAATATTTAAATATATCACGCCTTCAAATATTATTGGTCTTTATATTACATTTTAAAAGCAAAGCTAATATCAGTGAGTATGATATTAAAACAAAAACAGGTTATCTAAGTGACCTTTCCGTATTGAGAGTGAAAACGTAAACATATTTTTTGAAACCAAATTTTTGCATATATACCTAATAATCGTATTGAAATTTAAATTCAATCAAAATAAAATACAAATTAAATAACACAATCATTAGCGGGAAAACCTCCAGATTTTGATTTACGACCGAAATCCGGCGATTTTATTTGGGGAAAATTTTAATTTCCCAACGTGAAGGGGGGGGGGGGGGATCTGGTAGAATGGCAACAGTTTTAAAGATTGAGAAACACTCTTCAACTTTGTTATAAAATTAACCTTTTAATTTCGATTCTACTGTGTTGCCATAACATACCCTCCATTTTAGATAAATAAATAATATTATCCGTAATATTCAATTAACGAGAATCTTATCTATGAAGTTCTGCGACTTCATAACACAATAATTTCCTATTATGAAGGAGAAACAGATTGACCATGCACATTAATTTATTTTAATTAATTAAATAGATATTACAAATGTATAGTTATTACTCCAAGGTTATAGTATTTTTGGATTATGCACCAGTGGCGTGCAGTAAATAAAAGCTGACCCCAAGAAAAATAAACCAAAAAGTAATAGAAGAAAAAGCACAACAAATATCTGCTTGAAAGGTTTTTTTCCATGATTTTATTTCTGCAAATCTTAACAATTTTTTTAAGGCTAACTCGTCAGAGAATCTATATCATATTCGAGAATGCGGTGTTGAAAAAAGGAGTTCTTTTAACCTGATTCCCGGCTGTGCCTTTGTCTGTTGTATTAGGTTAGGTTACGAGGGGAATGACATGTACAATGCGATATTCACGTAGAATATTCAAAGAAAACACCAGAAGTGCCATACATACAAATTTTAATGGAAATCAATGTCGCCGCTAACTTAAAAAACGTTGGTTCTAGCTTTAGCCCATTTAACCAAAACTTCCTAGATCACAAGGCCGCACAGTGGGCTGAAAATCGCCTTTCATAGACATAGAGACTTGAATTTTCAAGGGTATTTTTTTTGGCTAGAAATGGATTCTGCTGATCATTACTATGCTATAAAATTTCGTATGAAGCAATTGCGTGTACAAATGAAGGAGTAATCATTTTTTTAAGAAAAATTTGTATGGCACTGACATTAAAAATGAGGTTATCTCTGGAATCATAAGGTCGGCCATTATGTCTTTACACACAGATATACGGCTTGCAGTGTAAATAAAATATTGTAAACTAGACAAAGCATACTCATATGTAAAGCATTTAAGCATTAAAATGAATCATCAACATTCAAAAGTGTTTTTTTCAACTTTGAGGATTTAAAAAAAAAATCGCATGTTGCGTCACAATACGAAGTATGTCAAAAAAAATACAAATAAATAGTAGTATATCTGTGTGTAAGGATAGAATGGCCAACCTTATGATTCCAGAGATAGCCTCATTTTTAATGTCAGTGCCATACAAATTTTTCTTAAAAAAATTATAACTCCTTCATTTGTACACGCAATTGCTTCGTACGAAATTTTATAGCATAGTAATGATCAGCAGAATCCATTTCTAGCCAAAAAAATACCCTTGAAAATTCAAGTCTCTATGTCTATGAAAGGCGATTTTCAGCCCACTGTGGGCCGGTACACTCATTCAAAGCAGCCAATTTTTTTAAATTTAATAAAACATCTTCAAATGTTTTGATTAATAAAAAAATTAAAATACATTATTTGGAGGTTCTTATACAAGTTAGGAGGCTGATTTGATTCAGTGTCCCGGCCTTATGATCTAGGAGGTTTTGATTTAACACGCGTTCTGTCTCTCTTACACTTGCCTGACATCATAGATCTGCCATCCTATTTGAATTTCGTAATCATGTCTAAACATAGTTTTGTATTGGAGATTTAAGACCCGATTGGCCAAATATTTGGATTACGAAACACGTTCACGAGGCAATTCTTGTGTTATTTTATTATTCTATGGATAGTTAGCATATCGATAGAGTCACATTAAAAATTTCTTTTTTTTTCTATTCAGGTAAAGAATCACATTTTCTCAATCGAAAAAAATTGCGATTGTACGACAGTCCCAGACCTTCGATTAGAGCTCAGTTATTGTTGTGTCATTGCGAGTTAGTTGTTAATTATGTGCAATAATCAAATTCTTTTGTATCAGTTGCCTCGATAAAAACAACACAGGTTCATATTTCGAAATATCGCATCGTGATAAACACGAACGTAAAATTAAAAATAATAGCTGAGGTATTGTTTTATCCAATGTATAGAGAATAACAAGAAGTGCCCTAATAATACAGAGAGAGAAAACAAATTAATTACATATTAGCATCGCATAGTTACACACTTCTCTTGCCATCGCGCATCCCTTGATAGACAGAGACTAGAATATTTTCATCGCCTATGTTATATTTGACTACGTTTCAAATTACTGTTTTTAAAAAAATAATGCATCTAATTTTGGAAAAATCTGTTCTTTTAAATAACAAAAAACGCCCACTACTATTGTGCACAGGTTCCTATTTTTATAATTTTGTAATTACCTATTATTACCAGCTCTGTATTGTTTTTGTTAAGTTATGTTTGTGTTATACCTGTGTTATGTTTAAGGTAGGTTTATGTTTATGATATGTTATGTTCATGTTATGTGTATGTTGTGTTATGATATGTTTATATTATGTTTATGGTATGTTTGTGTTATGTTTATATTTATGTTTTATAATCACATTTGTTTACTCCCATATGCTGTGTTTCGTTTATAATATTAGCCAATTTCATGGTTCTGTTTAAAAAAAACTATTAATTTTAGAAAAATCATTGGTTAAATAACGAAAAGCGCCCACTTATATTGTACACAGGTTCCTATTTTTAAAATTTTGTGATAACCTACTGTTACCAGCTCTGTACCGTTTATGTTAACTGTGTTATGTTATCTTATCTTTATGTTATGTTTGGTTTATTTATGTTACGTTATGTTATGTTTATGATGTGTAATCAATTTTATTCTGTAATTTGTTGTATTTATTAATAAGAAAAATGTTAATTGTGTATGGCCAAAATCACCCCTAATGGGTGAAAGCCAAAATAAAATAAAGAATAATAAATAAAAAAAATTCTAATTCTTTGTCCAGTATTACGAGAGACGCCAATGTTGATAGTCTATTTCTTTGGAGCTGTCAGTCGGCTAACTATTCAATGTTAATTGTTAATAATGTTTGATAAATTAACATTCAAGATGCCGCGAAGTATTCAGCCAACAATTATAAAGTGTTTATAATAAAAAAGGGCAGGAATATCATTTCACACGGTAGTGAAACATTAGGAAAGCATTTCTATTCCATTGATCGTTTAGTTAGTAATGTTTTCTGTGAATTTCAAATGGCTATATATTATTTTTTAAATTTTTTAAATTTTCTGTTTTAGAAACTAGATAAAATTATCATTCCGGTGTATGCATTTAAAATAAACTACTATGTCTAAATAATAAAATTTCGATATGAAACTTGAAAAATGTTGTCAAAAACGATAACCGCATTTTTACTTAAATTTTTACTCCAATCGTAGAAAAATTGAGAGAAATCGATATTTCGACAGCACGTTCGTTTTTTTAAGAAAACTGTACCTTCACTTTTATCTCGTTCAAATAATAAATAATTTTAAAAAAGTTAAACCGATTTTTACGATAGAGGCGCGAAATATAAATTATTCATTTAGTTATTTTTAGTATTTTATTAATGCATTCCAGTATATATTTGAGGCAAATTGGAGAGAATTATTATTTCATTTTCTATCGTCAAAAAAAAAGTATTTCCGCGAGATAGAAAAAAAAATACTTTTACAAAATATGGACGCCTGGTCATATATGACACCAAAACGCTGGAGGGGTTTTAAGTATGTTATAATATTATTAAATATATTGTAATCACCGAGGAGCTTATTCTTTATGACAATAAAATCTACCAAATCGTCGTACAAATATTTGCAGTGAACAATAAAAATACAGAGGCTCAGCAAAAATGCGGTGGGGACCGGGGCCAATATGTTTTGGTTCACAATTTATTTAAATATATAATAATTATTGTAACACCTTGATATTTATACTCATAGAAACAATAATTAAGCACCATTAAATGATTTATTATATGCCGACAATTAATATTGATGATCTCTGTGAAAAAGGTTAAGATAAACAAAAGAAAACATTTTCTTTTCCTTGTAACACTTTAGGAATGGAATATTAGGAAATCACTATTCCAACTGTTGGTGAAAGATCCTACACAAGATGCGTTACTATTTGTTTTATTTAGTACCTTCCGTTTTCATAGGTATATGTATAACATGTTTGTGATATAAGTGCACTTTTCAGGTTTCCAAGCGGTGCCCGTGGCAGCGAAAAGAGGGTTGGAAGTCAACCAAGAACTCTTCTGTGTTCAAAACATTTTGAAGAACGTTTCGTTAAGGCGAAGCTTAATGCTAATTCACTATTTTGATTAATCTTTATAATGAATTCGTGAATATTATGAATACCAAAAAATATGCTTTAGATAAATTGAAGGTTTCCCTATCGTTTCTCTTGAGTAGAAAACCAATATAAAAATAAATTACTCAAAAAAAAAAATAAATGTAAACTACTAAAATAAATATTTTTTCAATAGAAATGTATGAACGCGCAAAGGAAACAACTTAGCGAAAAATACAGTATCATAGCAAAGATTATCTGTGACAATTTCACTTGATTAACTTTTTTGCTTTCTTAAAAAATTATTTACAAAATAAATAAAAAAAAAACGGTTTTGTGCTTGAAATTGAACGTTTCTAGACTCCGTTTGTCAAGAGATTTTAATGCCTATTACTTAAAATATAAGGTATACCAAGAATATACACATTTTTGGCATGATACTTCCTCTTAAATAAATTGAATGTAACTAACTCTATGAATGAATCAGTGCCCAAAACATCATATATGTGTGTATACCTAATTATGTTTATTAGGTTATGTAGTAAAAAAAAACATTATTTAAAATTATGTAAACAGGTTTTGAAAATTGATTATTGATTATTATGATTTCCTTGACAGAGTCCCGGGCATGCCAGAACAATTATTATACTAATTACAAATATTGTACAAACAAATATGCGTTTTATTTTAATGGAATGGGTTATGATAAGCAAGAAATAATTGTTCTTTCCCCGAAATGTCAAATGTCAAGCCACTGAATAATAACCAAGCAAAAGTCAGAGTCTAGCTTTGCCGCCATATTGGTCGCCATCTTTGTGCTACCGTTTGGACACATTTTTTTATTGATATGCCAAGTCCTCCCTTTAGGGTATTTCATTAAGACGTAACCGGGCGTTGATTTTTCCATACAAACGTAGTCCACATTTATCTTTCAGGATTTTAACCCTAGAGCAAATATTTTTTTAACATAAAATAGATATCGGCGACTTGCGTGTCGGTACGTTTTGTTTTTTTTTGATAAATTGCTTCTTATAGAAGTTATGACCTTCCAAAAATCAATAAAATTGCCTGATTTAAACGCAGTCAAAAGACGTTCAGTCTACAAACTAGACAATATATTTTGAAAAAAAGCGAAACGGTCCGACATAGAATAGTTTCTTCTTATGTAGTAGGTAAAAAAAATTGAAAATCGGTTAACTTTTGGAGGAGAAAAATGGGGAATACAAAACCTCGATTTTGAAGATTTCATTTAGGTATTTGTAGCCCGAGCTGCATGTGTCCCTTTCGCTCAGTATTCGGGAGGTAATGGTCGGGGGGACAGGGTTTAGATAAATACGTATGTATTTGTGCGAAGTGATGTCACTTAGTCATAAATCGATATTCGATATTCTAGTGTTGTGTTGTCCCGAGTAATCGATGTTTTTTTTATTATTTTTTTCCGTTTGGTCACTTTTGTGTTTGTTTGGTGAAGTATTCCGATATTCTTACTTTAATTTCATATGTTTACGTAAAATAATATCTGTAAAAAAAACATCCGTTACGGCCATACCGACTCCGAGGTGATTTCGTTCCGTATTGCCAATATGGATACAAAACACTCAAATGGATATATTTTTTTTAAATAACTTTTGGGTAACTAGCATAATATTATAATTCTTCAATAACCTATAATGTATATTGTTATTTAACTTCTATTTCGACAAATAAATATACAGCAAAGTGATGTAGCGTAGTATATCGAATTGTGTCGGTGCACTAGTGTTGTCTTTTCCCGAGTTATTGATATATTTTATTAGTTTTTTTTTGGTTTAGTGACTTATTTCGAGTATACCATACTTGCCGATCTTACTAAAATTGGACCAAATTCAATTTGTATACGTCAAGTACTATAATAATTTTCAATTTGGGAGGTGGTTATGGGTACCGCCGCCCAGGGAACCATTTATGGGATAACCTCTGTCATAGGTCACCCCAAGTGGTTCGCTACGTTTGGTGACTTGAGCAGGGGTGCCCGGGTTCATGGGGGTGAGGATTGTCCGGGTCTTGGCGATATATGCATCGGTCCGCCAGTTGCGTGGCAGGCCGGATCGGGAGACCAGTCTAAACGCTCGCTCAAGTCGCGACGCGACTGAAGATGAGTTAGCAGCAAGAAGCCACTTGACTATTGTATGTGCGCGCTCAAGTTGAGACGCGACTTATTTGGACAAGTATTATAACAAAACCCTGTAGCAACCCGATACAGAATTTGGTCGTAACACGGACATGTACCTAGCATGAAAGTCAAAAAATCCTCAACTTACAATGAATAAAGATTTTTTTTTTGAATATATATTTTTAAAAAGATGCCATTTTCGTGGTGATCTGTTTTAACAAAACACAGTAGGAAAAGTTGCGCCGTTTAGTCATGACATTTTCTATTATTTTCGAGTTACATGGATATTTAAATACTAGTTCATTTTTATTCATGGTCCGATTTTCAGAACCCCGACATGTCTGGAGGTAGAGTGGAAAAAAATTGAGGTTTTCTCCACACCATCCGATTTGCAGTGTGGTGATTGGCAAGGGTGTTATGGCTTTCATGTCATTTTCAAAATTTTAACGAATGGCATTGGCGTTGGCTCTATTAACAAAACACAATAATAAGATTCGTAAAACAAAATAGTGAACAAAAAATTGCAATATTATATCAAAAATTGGTCACTTGCGATGTTTATGTGGTAAAAATTGGTCATTTTGGCCAAATAAACATCGAAAGGGAATTAAAACCTGTTGATTTCAGGAATTTTACTAAAATAAAAAAATAAATATTTTATTTTAATACTTTTCCCTGTCTCAAACAACTTGAATGGTTTAGTTAAGTTTTGATAAACAAAAAAGATAACTATCTGTCCAAACAAGTATTTTATATTATTTTTAATTGATTAATTTAGCAAAACGACACAAATTAATTTAATAAAATTTACTTGCGCACGCCGCGACCTGCGGATTCGTAGCCAAAAGCCTTACCCTTCAACCACGGAGGCAGTTCAAATGTACGCACCTACATATTTTAGTAGGTGTACCTATATGGATAGTAAGTTTTTTTTTTATTTTTAAAAGAAAGACAAACATTCCCTGGTTACGAATAACCTAACATTTGAAAAACTCCTACTACCACCACACTAAGCGGAAGGTATTGCTTGTGTTGTGATGGAGAACTTAGCCAGCCGAGGAATCGAACATGGGACGCCCGGGTGGGACCCAAACGCGATGCCCACTCAGCCACTGACCGGTCAAGTAAGTAAGAGCAATACAATTAATTAGTAGTACATTATTAAAGCCCTCTGGGCGTTAAATAAATAAATAAAAATAAAATAAATAAAAAATAAAAATTATTTTGATGTATCTCACAAGGTTTAGCCAGCGCACATACGTAGATTTTAATGATTTAGACGGCCAAAAGTATTTTTTTTTAAATCAATATAATGGTAAGGTATGTATTTAATTGGCGAGTCAACAGTTCTATGTACAATATAACATCCCCTCCCCCCTCCTTGGAAGCGCGGGAGCCGACTTTGATCAGTCGGGATTCGATAGTGAACAAGTGTGTACGTGTCGGCTCTCGGCGCTCTCCTAAACTTATTACTTTCCAAACGTGCATTATTCATTTCAAGCTAATATTTCCCTTTTAACTGTGATGGATTGCGATAATACAGGTAAGAACAATTTGTTTTCGTTACAGAAAAAATTAATTAACATTCTCTGTCATTCATTTTTAAAACGACAAACATCACTCTGTCAAAAATTTTTTTTTTTTAATATTTTTAAATTTGAGTGCCTTTTTAATGTACTTATGAGTCCGTCCCTGTATTAATTTTCATTATACTATATAGTGCATATATGTAACTAACTAATTCCATAAGAAATAGCCGCGCAAAATCGCGCTTTTTTGAGCTAAGCCCTTTTGAAAGGCTCTTTGTCAAATATAGGAAATATTGAGTGTGCGATATTTTGTATTAAAATTGTTTTTATATTTGTTTCAGGTCTACCTACTACCTCGGGTACTAAAGTAGTGACTCGTCAATACATATTTGACCAACTACAGAGTCAAAATTTACCAACTTTAAATGAAAAAATTGACTATTTTGAGAATTTTCTCCTTATGCGCTATGGGCACAACAAAGAGGCTAAAGAAGACTTTAAAAAAAGATTTTCTTATGTAAAATCACATATTAAGCAACGATGGGTAAAGGCAAATAAACACCAAGATGTTTTCCTGAAAATAAACCAATCATGGTTAGAGGGAACATTCGAGATTCCCATTGAATCAGCCTCCTCGCAAGGTCGACCACCCAAGTCTTTTGGAGAACTAAGTGAGCGTAGTAAAAGAAGAAAAACGGAAGAAATAAGGGCCTCCGCAGGTGATGAAGTTATTGTTCACGCTGCTACATCTGTGTTGCAGACAACGGGACATAGGACGCCTCGAAAGTGCTTAAAGATATTACGAACTCCCCAACACGGGCTAGTAAATATAGAAAAGCCTACAGTAGAGTTACCAACAACGATGAGGTACCTCAATTGACGCCTCTGCAAGCACTTAAGATGTTCGTTGAAGCTGATGTTACGAGACGACAGTATGAGATAGTAAGGGCAACAAATCCACAACATTTTCCTTGCTATGATCTTGTTTTGAAAGCAAAACAAGAGTGCTATCCGCCGAAAGAATCCCTTAGAATTACGGCTACTTGCGCGGAAAGTAATCTACAGTGCTTAATGGATCTAACCGTAACACGATTATCAAAATACCTAGAAGATGTGATAATCCGGCTTAACGAGCAAGAAAGGAAGTCGTTAATGATAATCTGCAAATGGGGTTGTGACGGTTCTCAGCAATACAAATTTAAACAAATTTACGATAATGAGACTGATTCCGATGCCAACATTTTTATGAGTTCCTTTGTGCCTTTGCGCATTGTTTGTGGAAAAGAAGGCAGTAAAATTGTTTGGCAGAATCCAACTCCTTCTTCGTCAAGGTTTTGCCGTCCGATTCGATTCCGATTTGTAAAAGAAACAACGGACATAACTAAAGAAGAGATAAAATGTGTGCAGGAGTCCATTAAGCAACTGAACAAAACAGTTGTTACGTTGAATGAAGAGGAGTTTTCGTTTGGGCACCAACTCAAAATGACTATGATTGACGGAAAGGTGTGTAACGCAGCCACAGACACAAAGTCAACATCCCAGTGCTACATCTGTGGAGCTACTTCGAAAACCTTTAATGATCTATCGAATAAAAATAGTGTAAACCCTCAAGCTTTGGAATTCGGCTTGTCAGTATTACACGCCCGGATCCGCATTTTCGAAAGCATTATACACCTTTCGTATAAACTGCCAGTAAAAAAATACAGGGAAAGAAAAACCGAAGAAGACAAGGCATTAGAAGCCCAAAAAAAGTTGAAAATTCAGGAGAGGTTTCGAAATGAAACCGGTTTGCTTATTGACATGCCAAAGGCCAACTTTGGCAACACCAATAATGGCAACACAAGCCGGAGGTTTTTTGAAAACCCCGAATTGGCTTCAGCCATCACAGGTATTAACTTTGAACTGATTTACAGATTCAAGGTTATTTTAGAAACTATTTCTAGTGGCCATAAAATTGATGCTGAAAAATATGATACGTATGCGTATGACACAGCAAAATTGTACGTAGAACAGTATGGTTGGCACCCAATGACGCCAACTATGCACAAGATATTGGTACATGGAAGCCAAATCATAAAAAGTTCGGGGCTCCTTCCAATTGGACAGCTATCGGAAGAAGCTGCAGAAGCCCGGAACAAGCATTTCCGATCGTACCGGCTAAACTTTGCCAGAAAGTTTTCTAGGGAAGAATGTAACTTAGATGTATATTATAGGCTTTTGTTAAGTTCAGATCCCTTCATTAGTTGCTTGAGACAAATAAGAAAACCTTCACGTAACGCATTTCTACCTGAAACGGTTAAACTTTTATTACCTGGTGACCCAAACACAGAGTCAGTAGAGACATCTGGACCTGAAGATACCGATTTTTAATGTAATTTTATATTTAAAGAAAACTTGTTAAATTCTGTTTCCATTCATTTGTATTTTTTAGTGAATTTAGCTCTGTTATATATTACTGTTCTTTATAACCTGACAAATATATGTATGTTTTTATAAATATATACCTTTTCTTTATTTTAATTGAACTTAGAACTAAAATAACCCCAAAAATAATTTTGGCCGCCTAAATCATTAAAATCTATCTATGTGCAGCGTTAGCAATTTAAGCGACCGAAAATATATTTTAAATCACTTGATTACACAATGACTTTCCTCTTTACGTGTGTAAACCTTTCGGAAGAAAATCTTTAAATGATAGTGAAAATCCTATCAAAATCCATTTCGCCGAGATTATCGCCGAGACAAAAACAGTAACGGAGAAATAAGTCGGAAAGATACATGACACATGACGAAGGACGGAAGACGGGAGATGCGGGGCGGGAGTAATAGTAATAGGCGAGCGTAACATGCACACACACACTCTTAGTTGGGTGGGTACCTACACATCGATAGCGCGCTCGCTGAGCAGAGTGAAATAGCAAGTGATTTTTAAAATACCTATTGTTCAAATTTCTCAGCGCCCGGGTTTCCTCTTAAGTCATTGGTTTTATCGAGTAATTTAACAAAAATGAAGAAGGTATTTAGTATTTAAGTGGGTAGATTATTTATGTTATTGAAATTTAAAAGCAATAAAGAAAAGCAAGATATCGTTCTGGTGAGATGCCACTATTCAAAATTGAAATATTGCTTTGAATGGCTTTAGCCATATTTAGTAACCAGATCAGAACAACTTGATACTTTACTGCCTACATTTTCCTAAAAACCTCCACACTTTTTTCAGCCTCTCGAAAATTCCAAACCAGGGATGGCATAGCAATACTAGCAATCACATAAAAATAAACAAAATAATACGATTTGAAACAATATTATGAGAGGTGAATCGAGCTAAAATTGTGTTAGTTAGGTAATATATGTGTCGATCAATAAAACTGAAAATAAAAATGGAAAAGGGAAATGTCACCAATGCACAATGGCCGCCATTATTGCATTCTTGACCTTTTTAGATGGTATGCAACTGTCAAGGAAAAGACTCCCGGTGCTTTTCTAATCTCGTCTAAATCCGGATTTAGTACCTACCTACAATTCAATAATATAACCGATGGTATTGTACCTACATACCCATCCCCAGAACACTTGAAATAAACTCGTTTAACAAAGTACCTACCCACCCAGATTAGAATTAGTTTTAAAAATTAAAGTCGTTTGTAAAATGGGTTGGTACCTACCCAGCTTTAGAACTATTTAAAAACAAAAGCGTTTGAGAAAGTAGGTCCAACCAGGAGAAAAAATAGTATTGCTGATTTATTAAAAATATTTTCAAATTATTGGTAATTCGGATAAAAACGGGACTGCAGGCTGATTTTGTGATAATTTTTTAGTAAATTTGTTATAATACCAGAACACATGTACCTACCTGCGTTCGTCTTAATAATATAATAGTAAAATGTACTGTGAATGTCCTAACAAATAAATAAAATTCACAATGACGAAATGCGAAAAGGTTAAGATTTTTATGAACACGTATTCCGACATGGTGATAATACATTGGTATTTTACTAAAAGTTTATCAGGAAACCTACCAATTCATTCCTTCAAGATCACTCAAGATAATTTAGATCACTTAAAATAATAATCCGTACAATAAAAGTCTCTAACAAACTATAGACTTAGATATAGTAAAAACGTGCTTTAAAGTACCTTCCTAACAAATAACTTTAGAACACTTTTTAAAGGCAAAAATAAAAAAGTACCTGCCCAAATTTTGTTACACTTAACAACCACACAAAACAATAATAATAATTTGAGCAACCAACGCAGCTATCAACTTCCCAGGCGAACGAAGGTGGGAACTGGCCATGAACTGGCCAGATAAAGAACTAGATTATTAAAATAGAAATGTAATAATAATAATGTGACGAGTGTCGGCGGAGAAATTGATTCCGTATCAGTTGATCCGTTGAAAAGCCAGTGAAGCCCTACAAACACAGACTTCACTACAAGACCATAGCCGGCTATGGTAGGTTTCAGAATAGACGCTAACCAGTTGCAATAGTGCAGAGCCCGTTGCGTTGTAGGTACACGTCCTATCGTATGAATAATAAAAAAACGTGTAAACCTATTTAAAAGGCACAAATTACAATCATTGTAAATAATAATTTCTTTCTATAACTAACTTCGGTTCAGCCAACTCTAGAACTCGGATTTTCTATGAATTTAAGTGACTTTTCAAAATTGGAACTATTTGTTTGAATAAATTCAGACAAGCGATAAAGTACCTACCTACTAATAATATAATATTTGAAAAGAAAATGATTTTAATAGTCTTTTTCAAAATTGGTATCATAATATTCCATGATTTTATGTATTACATAGAAGATTACATAGTAGCCATATATAAAGGCATGCTTTAAAGCAGGGGTGGGAAATTTTATTCGAAGAATTCTTGTCTGGTGTGAAAATGGCAGTTAGGAGGAAAACACATGCCAAAAATATGTATATTCTTCGTGTGTCTATCACCACGAATATAGGTACCTAATAGATATAAAAATCGCTTAGCAAAAGGATGATCGCATTTTAGTCCAAAAATACTGAACAAGTACTAAATAAAATCAATTTTCCGCCATATATATTCTGAATTATAGTGTTTCAGAGATTGTTCTGAAAACTAATGATTTTAAGTTAAAATCAATGAATTTAAGTTTAAATTTATGCATGAGTAGGTAATAGTTATAAAAGGAAGAAAGTGTATGAAGAGAAAAAATAAATTAAAATCAAGAATTATAATATGCTCACGAATTGACTGTTAATACTGAAGTTTTGAAAAGGAAGTGAAAGTGTTTTTCACTTTCACGCTAAAAAAAATAATAAGTTAATTTAGTAAATTTTTGTAGTGGGTGTAAGTTGTGATTGCGCGAGTAATTACTGAGTTGTTTGCTGCATTGGTATTGTTGTCTATTGGTACGCCTCTTTGCAACATTTAAACCAATGACGGATAGCAATTCGGGACTATCAATTTTATTATTTAGCAGATTATATAGAAACAACAGATCTGAAAATGTGCGTCTTTTTTGTAAAGTTAACATATCATTTGTAGTTTTGTTGTATTTCTTGAGTAATTGTTTCGAAAATTTATTCTGTATACTTTCTACTAAATCTATGTACTTCCCCACCTTCCTCTTTCCCTTCCCCACTTACCCTCAGCCTCACAACATCCCCCAATTGGGGATGCCATAGTCTCACTGGCTCCAGACGGGAGCAGTTGGGACTCTTGTGAGGTATTCACTATAAAAAAAAAAATAAAAAAATGTATACCTTATATTGAGGATTCCATATTGTGGAAGCATACTCCAGTGGATTTCTGACCAATGAACAAAACAACATAGAAATGTCCGACTCTAGAAAGAGTCGCACTTTTGAAACCTTTACTTTATTTTTTACATATGAACAAAAAAGCGGTAAAATCGTAGGTAGGTTACGTATTTTTTTAGTTTCCTTAATTTACTAATGAAAAATAAATAATTTATTAAGTACACAAAAATTCATTCAATGAATGAAGGAAAACCGAGGTGCATAATTCAAGCCGCTAGGAGGCGCTGATTATTGTCATAAGAAATGTCAAAATTTGAAAGTAATAATATTATAGGATATTTGGTGAAAGAAAGAAAATTCAAAATATTTAGAATTTTTTAAAAGTGTTTGACGTTTTCTGTTGTAAAACTCAATCAGTTTTTCTCTGTTCCCTCAATGTTTATCGATAATTAACATTCCCTCAATCATCAATCAATCAAATATAATCGCCGGTATATCATAAATAATTTAATGGTGCTTAATTAATATATCCATGAATATAAACATCAAAGGTGTTGTAATAAATATAAATAAAATGTTAAAGCAAAATATACTAGCCCCGGGCCGTGCCGCATTTTCGCTGAGCCTCTGTATTTTACTTAAATATCGTACGCTAAAAGATGTCTAAACGATCAAATAAATTGAAAAAATGTTGGACACGATTGCTTTCCTAACCTTCCACTTATCTTTGAAATGATATTCCTGTTTATACTCATTGGTTGAACACTTTGCGGCATCTTTAATTTTTATTTATTGAGATTTCTCCAATTATGCAGTACTTGGACGTGAAATTTCCGGCCACTTTGGATGGCCGTTTTGTCATTTTATTAGTTTTTAAAATGAGGCTAAAATTCTCAAATTGAGAAACGGTTGGCTGGGTAATAATTTAATAATATATTCCAACATCAGATACGTGTTTACGTATTAATTTGCATAAAAATGTCACCATAGCGATTGCATGTATAATATATTGTCTAGTCTAGGCTGCATTGGTCGCTGACATAATGCATTGCAACTACGTTTACCTACTGAAGTGTACAAATTGAAGCGACGTTGACGATTAATATGTAAATAATATACATACAGTCCAGGCGACATGAGACACCCAGGTCAAAACTCCCATTTTTATGAAATTCGATAGAGAATCCAATAAAATTCCATCAACCAATTTTATTTTGTTTGAACCGCTGACAGTGCCGCTGTAATCTATGTAAACCTCTTTATCAGGGGCGGATCTTTTTATATTTTTTTAATGTTTTATTTAGTCATAAAAAATTACATTTTTATATGTTGTATAAAACTTTTAACAACATATTTCTTATAATAATTAAAATAATATAAAATAATTTAAAATAATAAATACAACACTTTAAAATAATCTAAAACTTATTCTCTGTAGTATTTAGGCATAACCCACGAAAAACAGCAAGGCTTTTGCTTCTTTAACATCTGTCGGTAGTTCATTAAAAATTTAAAATCCTTTTAAATAAAAATTATTTTGTATCCCGACAAATTTGTTTTTGGAAGTCTAAAATCTTCACATTTTCTGGCGTGCGCGAAATTAAAATTTACATTCTTACAGTAAATAAATTTTAATACTAAACTACATTTATGACAAAAAAAAATAAATTTCAACATACACAAAATAACACTAACAGACCAGTTAGACAAGCGTACAAAGAAAACATAAAAACTCGGACAGTAAATTCAAGCTTTATCGACATCACAATATCTTGTTGTCATGGAAATGAAAAACACAAACATTAATTTGCAATCTGTCACATAAGATTAATAGTTGGATTTATAGTTAAAAGTTAACATTTAGGACGGGTTGTTTCGGAGAATTTGAATAATTCATCAAATTTCAAAGTTCATTTTCAAGTTCTGTGAATGATTTTTTCAAGTTCTGTTTTTATTTCAGTTTTGTCAAGCAACTAGCCTACAATGATATAATAACAGAACTTGAATAGGACTTTCACAGAACCCGAAAATGAACGTTGAAATTTGATGAATTGTTCAAATTCTCCGAAACAACCCGTCCTTAGACTTCACATTTTGTTGATTTGTTGATGTTGCCATGGTAACTTTAAAAAACGCGCGTTCCATAAAGTGCGATTTAAACACGCTAGAGCGTACTTTAAATGAGTAAAAAAGGGCACAAATAAAAAATTATTATTTTTAATTAGACGAGTAACAAAACTTTGTTTTAAAAATAGAATAAAGAAGATTACTGGAAATGCCTTCCATTTAGATTTAAATGATTTTTATGTGATTTTAGTATTAAAGTTGATTTCCTGAAAATCTTCATACAAAATTAAAATTTTCGAAAAAAAAAATCGTTTTCAGTTACAACAACATCAATAATGCCATTTTTGTAATATTAGCACTCTAGTCACCAAAAAAAAGTCACGAGCCGCTGCCAACCTAAAAAATAACTTAACCAGGGGTTATAAACGAAGGGTCCCCCTAAAAATTAGGTGCGAAAATGTAAAAAATAATTAATAATAATAGATTGTAAAAATCAAAGAAACCTTCAACGAAACAGATTCGCTCTCAAATTATATGCAAACGATTTCCTTCGAAATGCGTCAGCATCACCAATTTCAACACATTATTCGGAAGACCAAACTGCTTTTAATTTATGATTAAATCTGTGTGCGAGTCCACAGCCTTGATTAAAACTACACCACGCACATCAAAATCAGTCCTCATCTTGAATTTTATAACTGCACTTATATTAATCTTCAAAATTCGTCAGCAGATGAATCCACAGCTGAAATTTTATCGTTGCGTTCTGAACGCAAAACTAGTTTTAAATTTTCTAATTGAGAGTTAAATCCTTGTGCGAGTTTCGAACTTCAATAAAAACCACACTCAGAACACGAAAATGGTTTCCACCGATTCTTGCAGCAACTGCAACAAGAATTTTATAACTGCACTTTAACAGATAATGGTTTCCTTCGAAATGCGTCTGCAGATAACTGTAATTTTATCTGTAAGTGAGTCCCAATATAATAAACAATAATATAATTTCTTATTAATAAAATAATAAATAAATTAAATTAACACTGATTTTAACAGCTTTCTTGTAATGTAGGTAGGTGCGGATACGCATTACTCACTACCTGTCAGCTATGTTATGCCTTTCTCCGGGTTTAGTAATAAAGTCTTAAAAATGTATCAGAAACACCGTGAAAGAAAACGGTTATCGTGTTTTAAAAGTATGTAATTGTTTATACTCGTTTTTTCTGGTCAGCAAGCCGCACCAAATAGCCTCGCGGGCCACACGTTCCCCATCCCTGTTTTAAAATTTAGGGAAATACGTCGTGGTATTTCGCTAAATAATGATATGAAATCGTTCTGCGTATTATTCTGAGTGTTTTTATTGATTGTTTTTTTTTAAGATGCCGTAAACATCAACCGTATTCATAATAAGACAGTTAAATACATAAATATTATATTCAACTTTGCAAAATTGAACAGCTCAAAATGATCCCTATCTTTTTGGCAAAGATTTCTGGCGTTCCTCCACAAACACAATATGCATTTCTACCTTCTTCTCATAACAACTGAGAATCTATACCTATACAGTATGCATGCACATATGGATATCTAAAATATCCCAAACGATCGAATTTTCATAAATAATCTATATGAAAATCTAAAAATGTAATATTAGTTTTTTCAAAATCTTAAATCTGCGACAGTTCTTCACCGATTGCTTTGAAATTTTGACACGACTTTATACCTATATTATACAGGGTGTATCGGCACGTACCCGACAAACTTTAACCAGCTATTCCTTAGCATATTTGGACTAAAAAATCTTATGGGCACTTTGCTGTCGGGTAATATTTTTTTTAATAAAAAAATTATCATTCATATTTTCACCACATGTCACCACTGTTTTATCCTTTGTCACAGTTTGAAAACCCATCTGGCAATATTTTATTCGAGTTTCGTTGAATAATATACGTACGTACCTACATTGGCGCGCTTTTACAATCACAACGAAATGGCATGGCACCATTCGTCTCATTTTTAACTATTATTATTTAGTGTGTAGGAAAGAGCGAAGACGCTTTTTGACACACTTGCTAATAACAGCTGTTGAACACGAGAAACAATGCCAATGACAGTGACGGAGTGTGGATTTTTTATAATTTATTGTTTTTAATTGAAAAAAAATGTTACCGCACAGCAAAATGCCCATAACATTTTTTACTCCAAATGTGCTAAGGAATAGCTGGTTAAAGTTGGTCGGGTACGTGCCGATACACCCTGTATTATATAAATGACGTTTGTGAAAAAAAACAGCGCCATCTGTTAGACGTAAAATCAACCGCGCTATTGTTTCTCTATCTGAACAGATATACTGAGCCACAGCGTGGTGGCGTACAGTTAGTCTCAAATATGAAAACAATATAAAAACAATAATTTGTTTGTTTGTTTCAAAAACTTGCGGACGGTGAGCCCTGATGTCAAAAAAATGCACAGCGTTAATTGCATCATGAGCTACGTAGCTTTAAAACATCAATTTACAATAATAATGAAAAATATATTTTTTTAATAACTAGGCATGATGCACAAAACTTACATTCAGGAACGTTTAGTAATTAATTATAGGAATCCATTCATATAAAGAAGAGCGTCTGTAGCGGGCGACGTGGATTCGATTTTAATACAACTCTACAGTTCTATTCCGAGAGTCACTACCTACATGAGATATAGAAAAACCACCCCAAACCTTTTCCCACCCTTTATATCAGAATTTTGATCCATCTAGATGAAATTTGCACATTTGACTTTCAAAACAGGTCAGTAGCTGAGTAAGCATCGTGTCTGGGTCCCAACCAAGCGTCGTAAATTAGATTCCTCGGCTGGCTAAGTTCTCCATTTGACACAAGCAAAAAATTTCGCTTACTGTGATGGTAGCAGGAGATTTTCACAATAAAAAATAATAATAAAATAAGAGTACTATCTACATTTGACTTCGAAAACTCCGCCTACAACCCGGGCAATGCCGGGGACTAATAAACAACTAAGTAATGACAAACATGATGGGTAAAATGCACAGAATAATATGTTCTCATTTATTACATAGTAAAAGGTAAGGTTCTATGTGTAAGAAATATACAAATATTCTAAGAACCTTGTAAATATGCTAAGAACCTTTTAAATATTCTAAGAACCTTTTAAATATTCTAAGAACCATGTAGATATATTTTAAGAACCGTAAGCACTTTGTAAATATATTCTAAAAACCTTAAGAAGCTTGAAAATATTCTGAGAACCTTGTAAATATATTCTAAGAACCTTAATAACCTTGTAAATATTCTAAGAACCTTGTGAATATATTTTAAGAACCTTGTACATATTCTAAGAACCTTGTAAATATATTCCAAGAACCTTAAGAACCTCGAAAATATTCTGAAAAGCTTGTAAATATTCTAAAGACCTTGTAAATATTCTATGAACTTTGTAAATAAGTATCTTTGTAAGAACCTCGGTTATAAGGTAGAATAGTGCCTACATAGCAATTTATTATTCAATTAATGGTATTTGTAAAGAGATAAATTGATGGATGGATTTATTATATGACTAGAGGACTTTGCCAGAAATTTGGATTTGCAAATATTATATTATCAAACAGTCACCCAAGCTCAAGACGTGAGTAGGCGCACGCACTTCGATTAAACCCAGCGGTTGAAATATCTGAAAACGCCAAACCGAGTACAAACACGCAGTACGTACCACCATGAAATAGAATTAGTAGGTACGCGGTTTGGCCCCGAGTGAAATCATTTTCCTCAGCGCCTCAGGGTAGGTACTATGTACCTGCGTACCTAAGGATAAGCGTCAAAACTGAGAGATAAATATTATTTGATAGACCTAACCTAACATTCTGGGGTAAGAATAACCTGACGATATTAATTCAAATTGCTTCAGAGGATTGAACCCACGACTATAGGCGAGAACCTAACGCTTTGACCACTTGGCTATAGAAAATCTGTACTGCGAAAAATTACCAATGATAATCCGAACGAATGTTTGGTTATGTTATACCCATCTAAATTCCAAATGTTCAAATAGGTAAGATAGGTCAGGGTCAAGACCGTAAAACTTCATCGTTAGCTGGTGTTGCAATTTTGCCAAATATTTATTAAATATTTTTTTTGTATTTATTAAATAATATTTAATAAATACGTGGTAGATTTTACGTACAACGATTATAATTACGGATCAATCAAACTATTATAATTCATATTCCATCTAAAACCGCACCCAAACTGATCGAAATCAATAAAATATAGTCAATACTGAAGCACCTGCCTATTTTAATGAAAATTATAATCATTACATTCATCTGTATAGGCTGTACTTTAAAACAAATATTTTCGAGCAGAAGATTGATTTAGATAACGTCTCATAAATATCGATTATAAATAAGCGCCTGATTTTATCTAGGAATAATCGGATTATTGTAAAAAGCAAAAAAAAAATCATTGCGTTTTTTTGTTATCTGCACGCGACTTTTTACACAACATTTTACGTGGTTTTATTTACCTAATCTTCACGCTTTATATGACTAAAAAAAACAGTATTTTTTAAAATTAAGATTACATGCACATTTCAAATATAGAATACAAAATAATAGTAAGCACATAGAAAATAGAGACACGCTTAATAAGTACATTTTATTTTAATTCCTCAGGCTAGTTTGTTTATTTTTCAAACAGTTATTATCCGTCGACTCAATTTTTTCGCTTTTCAAAACAGATCATATAGTCTCATAGAAAATACAAATACAGGGTTTTCTAATAAGAGGTGTTATTTTGATATTCAATCGTAAAAGATCAATGGTTTCGTTGCTTGTGTAGCACGTAGCACCGTCTTGTTGAAAGTAAACGTTGTCCATATCAATACCATCCAATTCCCGCCATAAAAAATCATTAATCATCTCTCGATAGCGCAATCCATTCACCGTAACTGTTGCTCCAGCCTCATTTTCGAAAAAGTAAGGTCCAATGACTCCGCCGGACCATAAACCGCACCAAACAGTCACACGTTGAGGATAGAGAGGCTTTTCAATAATAACTCTTGGGTTTTCCGAGCCCCAGATGCGACAATTTTAACTAAACGGCGTAAGAAAGAAATAATACCAAGCTGTACATTAAAATATAGAAATTAACCACAAAATAATTTAATGTACTCCTCTATGGTTCTCTAAGGTTCCGAGCGCAATTTGAGGAAAAATGATGAAAAATATGATTTTTTTACTAATTATTTTTATATAAAACAATAAAATATGAGGTGGCAGTAATGTTTATAATACATAGGTACCTATGTCTAATAAAGTTTTTTTTTTATTGTTATCAGGAATTTTAGTCCAGTGTTTAGATGAAAAAAAAACGTAAAGCAAGCCATTTTTTAAACTTTTTATGTTTGATTTCAACATTTTAAATTATATGTTTATTTATAATAATTTTATTAACATTTATTTAGATACGTTCAGAAATATCAGATTTATTTAGATTTTATTGAGAAGCGGAATAGACATAAATTCTCCGACTTTCTGACAGCATCTTAAAGAAGTGTAACGGTCAATGTGCCAGAGGCCTGGGAGCATAAAAATACTTTGTATCAGTTAGCCCGTCGTCCCACGGGTCAGTAAGCAATCGAAATAAACCACAATCTGTAAGATCTAAAAAGTTACACACTAAACTTCGCTGCAGACCCTTACTACAACGAATTTAATTTGATGTATGCTTTGTCTAGTTTACAATATTTTATTTACACTGCAAGCTTACTCATATGTTAAGCATTTAAGCATTAAAATGAATCATCAACATTAAAAAGTGTTTTTTTCAACTTTGAGGATTTAAAAAAAAATCGCAAGTTGCGCCACAATACGAAGTATGTCAAAAAAATACAAATAAATAGTAGTATATCTGTGCGTAAGGATATAATGGCCAACCTTATGATTCCAGAGATAACCTCATTTTTAATGTCAGTGTCATACATTTTTTTCTTAAAAAAATGATAACTCCTTCATTTGTACACGCAATTGCTTCATACGAAATTTTATAGCATAGCAGAATCCATTTCTAGCCAAAAAAATACCCTTGAAAATTCAAGTCTCTATGTCTATGAAAGGCGATTTTCAGCCCACTGTGGGGCGTGAAATATGAATTATTCTCTTTGATTATTTTAGGATTTGATTAATGACATCCAGTGTAAATATTGAGGCAAACTGGAAAGAATTATCATTTTTCCTTCTAACGTCAATAAAATTACGTATTTCCGCATGATAGAAAAAAGATAAATACCTATAGGTACTTTTAGAAAATATGGACTCACGGTCATATATGACGCTAAAAAGCTGGAGGGGTTAACGAAATAATGCATAATTTTCCATTTTTGGAAACTGAAATACTTACTTTCATTATTATCACTGATACAAATTGTTTTAAAAATAAAATGTGCGTATTGATCGTGTCCCTACTTGCTATTGTCTGTGAATATACCAAAATAATTAGGAACCTTAAAATACTTACCGATACTAAATATTATATAAGTAATACATATCAGGTAGGAACTTTATTGTTTGTCTAGATTTTGATTCAGAAATCGGTTCCAATTTTGAAAACGTCACACTCGTAATTGTTTGATGCGGTTTTTTAAGAGAAAATGCACAAATAACTAACCTCATTCACACGATAGCCGACGATCACGTTTTTTAAATAACACAGAAGGAATAAATTGTGCATCACTTTAGTCCCATCGAACTAAAACGTCGATATGATTGTCACAAATAACTATAAATATAACTATGCATTGTTATTTTACGTCAATGCAGTTTGTACTTGAAGTTAATGCGCCGTCGCGACGTGCGGCGTCTTATTATTTCGCCGCCACTGAATACGCCGTGGAATTATTTCGATTATAAAAATATATCATCTTGCGAGTGTTATAATATCAATAGCGTAATCACTTCACAACGGAAAATGACCCAGCGACCGACTCGCGGTGACAATATCAATTATTATTTATTTTGACGTAACTAGAAATCGGTGTCCGTAATCAACTTACGTACATACACTAGTGCGCTATGAACCTATGAAGTGAACAGCTGTTGGGCTTCGACCATTTATAATAACAATGTTTCATCTGACACAACGATGTCATGCAATAATAGGCTCTAAAGAAAGCTGCATTAGAGTTTATTATTGTATAACATTGCTGTGTCAAATGGCATTTTTTCATGCTGTGGAGCTACAGAAGATGGCACTTGGAATATTTCCCCCGCCAGTGGCGCCATCTGTGGAGTCGACTAAAAAAGTAAGGATGAAAAAGGAAATAGAAACGATTATCTTTTTAACCCTTCCGCTGCCAATCCAGAATCTTTAATATTACTTATGCTCCATGTATAATAACGACATTACCTTAGGAAAAAGCCGACTGTTAGCAGTTACCAAGTATTGACTATTTGTAAGTCAGTATAACCCAAGCCGTATGGTTTATTTTAGCCAAGCCGTCAAGGCCGGAGGCCGCATCCCTTGATGGATGAATAGGTTTTTTTATTCATTATGGATATTGGCCTCCATGGTCGAGGGTCCCGGCTAACAAACCGAAGGTCGCAGATTCAAATCCCATTGTGTGTAAGTAAATTTTAATTGATTAATTTGTTATTTCACAATTTATTCATTTAAAATAATATATGGTATACTTGCGGGACGCTTCAGATTGGAAGATACTCTCAGTATCGCCCTGGTGTAAGACCACCATTCAGAATTGAAACATTGCTTTAACCATTTTTGGTGACCAAATCTGAATAGCCAGGTACTTACTCCCCCACCTTCCTCTTTCCCTCCCCCTACCTTCAGCCTCACAACATACCCCAATTGGGGATACCATAGTATTGGGACTCTTGTGCAGTACTCACATAAAAAGCAGCATTTTGGCGATGCACTTCTATCTAATTTCAGAATAAGTTTAACAGCAATTGAGTTGTTTTATAATTTAAATAAGTTAATCCTTTCTTCTCTCCAAATTCTCTCTTTAAATTGGTTTATATTAGCATATTGATGTTGTGGAAGTTTGTTCCGTGCATCCACTACTCGATTTGCAAGGAAGTGTTTCTAGGAATTAGATTGGCAAAAGGTGTTCAGTTAATTTAGGATGAAATGACACTCAAAAGTAAAGTGCAATTCAATTTAAAGTGCAAATTGCACTAGCAATTTGTAGAGAGTCAGCAACTTTATACTCTTGATTGTGCCGTGTAAGGATGTACATACCTGACTTAATTGATTCTAATACATATTTTATAATATTTATGTTCTTTACCATCAAATACCAATTATGCAGAACACCTTTTTATCCACTAGAGCGATAGCTATCCAAATTTGGGTAGCACCACTAATGCCCTTGAGCGATATGAGCTACCAAAATTTCAGTAACAAGGTGTTTTTGTGAATAAAAATTAATTTATTTTATAGCAATCTGTTAATATGTTACGTCTCTAGCTTGATTAAGCTTCTATCGAATACCAATGTAGTTCCACTCATGAAATATTTCAGATAATATTTTGTAACGCATAGTTTGCGTATAGAAGATATTTTAAAATGTTTTCTGAAAATTGCATTCTCTGCAAATACAGACATTTCCAGTAGACCATAGAAAATATACAGAAATAGTAATATTCAATATTGGCCCAAATAAGTACAAGATAAGGCAGTAACGGTAACTAACATACAGAATTCATAAACCAAAAAACATGGGATAGACGGTGAAATACAGGTGGTTCATTGGCAACATATTCACTGACTGGAGCTTTTGTTACCGTTAAAATTACATATGATTGGACTGCCCCATGGGAATGATTGGCACTGTACAGGTTAAGCCACAGTAAGCGGTTTATGATTCCATTTTAATATTTGAAGGTGTGATTTTTGTAAATAAGGTTCTACCTGTTATGCCGGTCTTATATGGCTGGAAAGGCATTGCTGTCCGATAATTCTATATGAATATTGTAACGGACGTACTGCTCCGGTCTCGGCCACGGCCGCCCCATATTAAAATTGTTGTTTTCTCTCGCCTTATTAAATTAAATAAATTACTTAGAATTATAGTAACGAAATATGTATGTAAAATTGTGTAAAATGTATGTGATCTTGTATATCAAAATAAATGAAACGTCAGAGCTTGGCTGGAGGAATACGGGCAGAGAATTATAGAGTGTGAGAGCTGGTGAAATAAAATGCTAATGAGAATGAGAATGGCATTCAATTCGGGCACGATTATGAGAATCGTGCCTATACAGAGGGAACGTTCGGCCACGGCCCGAAACAAGCGGCCATGCACCGTCATGCCGTTAAAAAATGACCGGTGATACGCCGCCGTCATTACGTTCCACGGGCACGATTCTGAGGATCGTGCCTACACAAAGGAAAGCTGTGGTCACGTTCAGCCGCGGCCAGAAATTACCGGCCGAGTGGCGGTAAAAGGAGGTGCCACCATCGCGTCCCAACACGGCTCCCGATTCCGAGAATCGAAGAGAAAGCGGGACCCGTGGGGCCACTGCCCGCGTCCTATAAAACGTCCTATATCGTCTTGTCTCTTGTGTGGAAGAATATTTAATGAAAAGGACATTATAATAAACCTGTAGATTGGGAAATAAATCCTCAAATTTATGGTGCTGGAGATGCGGAAATTTTTATTTTTTTTGGTAATGATTTGTGCAAAAGTGAAAACAAAATTTTTTTGTAATGTAATAAAATATGTACATTTTTTACACATCACTAAATGGCCTAAAACTGATTTTAACACATTTTGATCGGGCAGTTTTCGGCTGCGTACTAGTGCTGGTAACGGGTGATTTTTCGCGTAATTTCGCGCTAACGTAGACCTCTAGAAAAATTGCGATAACTTCAAAAATATTTGTTTGATTTCAATAATTCTTTTTGCAAATTATTTATTTTATTTCATTTTATTTTATTATATTTAGAAATGTATTCTTCATCGTTAAACTAGTGCAGAATTTCACATAAAGTAGAAAAGTTTTGAAAAAAATATATTTTTTTTTCATAACATCCTTTATTTTACAAATTATACACAAAAATTATATCTAAATGTAAAATAAAAATTATTATTGCATGGCTACAACCCTACAGACGCTATATAGCGAAAACTCAAGTATATTGGAACCCGTATTTTAACGTGACTCGCGCTCCACTAACAATCTATCAAAAACGTATAAATACGTGATCCGCTCTCTACCATTAATTTGCTAAAAACGTATTAATACGTGATCCGATTACAATGTGTTAACTTCAGTTTAAGGAGACATTAAAAAGTAGGCTTTAATTTCACATAGTACTTTTATAGGTGAGGTGTGGTGACTACTATGTAAAAAAAAAAATAACCAAATCTGGGTATTATTTTCAAAGATATAGTGGTTTAAAACAATATCCATTTTCTTGAACGGGATCCTATCTTAGCCCACTTGAAGAGTGTTAATAATAACAAGTCAAACATAGAAAAGTATAGAATATTACAATGGGATGGCCAAGCAAAAGTAATTGATGATTTGGTAAATTTGAGACCATGGACAAAGATTTATTTTGTTAAAAGAAACAATCAATATTTTGAGCCAAATTTATTGCATTTTGAATATTCTGTAAGTATATGCATCCAAACAATTTAAAATAAGTGTATCGGGAAAAACCGTTAATATAATACAAGGTCAGTTAAAGTTTTGTTACAGGACTAAGGTTGGGGAGTAATATATGGGTTAGGTTGTGGTCACTTTTGGTCATCAAACATCAAATCGAGGATCAGCGCACTTTTGAATTAGAACAGTTCCTGTTAAATACTGATTTCCTATCCTAATTGTGATCAGCTAACAAGCATAACATCAATACCGCACTAGAGTCTCGCCTGCCGGGAGCCAGTGGTACTATAACATCCCCCTCTTCAGTTCTAACATGGTTGCATGCTTTGTATGCAGCAGGCAGAGGGTTAACATGTTATTTTCATCGTTAAAAATTAAAGATTTCTTCAAACAGTCTTTAGAGGGTTAGCGGAATAATGCTGACAATTAAATAATATACAAATTAATCAATTTATTGTCTTTGCAAAACTCCGCACATAATTAATAAAGAATAATAATATGCAGACATTCTCTAATGTATAAGTGGACAGTAACATTGGGCGACGGCCAATTTACAGCAAATAATCTATGGGATGGCTAGCAATACTAAACTTATCAAATAGGTGTAGTACACAGATACAGAATTAATAGAGATAAATTTATTCAACTCGTTTAATTATTCTTAAATGCCATGTTTATAATTTATTTAAGAATCAGTAAATGCCACAAACGCCGGGACTGTCAGACGGTATATCGTAGTGAATCCTCCAAATGAACCAATCGAAACAGCCACTCGGAATGACTCAAGAGGGGGACAAACAATGTTTAGGAACTCTCACGTGCAGTTGGTGGATATAATTATATATTTTTTAATATAAAGAATACTACAGTTATTTATCACAAACATTATTTTTAATGTACAGACAAGCCGGTGAAAGTTTTGGGGCCCATTCGTGGGAGATTCAAATGTTGACACCGGTATTTGCAGCAAGCTCGGCCCCCCGAGTACTCTGGGGTCGGGAAGTATTAACCTATACTGTCGGACTGCCGGGTCGACTGCCGGATGCCAGGCTGACAGAGCGACGGGCCGACAGACTGCCAGACTGAATGCCGTGATCAGGTTATCATAAGTTGAGCTCGCCCAGTTCCTTGAGCAGGTCGTCCTCCTTGGCGATCTTTGCGTTTTGGTTCAAGTCCAGAGCCTTGCCCTCCAGCTTGTCCTGTTTCAGTTTGGCGATAGCTTCCAGTTTCTGTGGAACAAACAAAATAAACAGAATAAGGAACTCCAGCCAAAAATATAATGGCTAAAATATATATATACAGGGTGTCCGGAAACTCGTAGTACAAGCGGGAAACTGGTGAATCTACATCACATTTGGAGTCGATTTTGTAGTATATTTTTTTTTATTTGAGCTTTCGTTATCGAGTAAATCGAGTTAGAAGTTGATTTTTTTTTTTTTTTTTTAATCAAATTCTTATAAATTATTACTGAAGATCAAAGTACCCAACTAATTAAAACTATTTGAAAGTAAAACAAATGAAGAAACTCGGATTTGAAGCATTATTTTGAAATCACCCTTCATTTAACCCGGTGTAATCATAAAATATTTCTGCTCTGCAGGGTTAAAACATCTGTTATTCAACCCTAAACACCAGAAAAAACTTTAACCCTAAAATAGCCGAAAAATATTTTTTTTTGGTTTTTTTTTTTTTTTTGAAAATGCTCAAATCAAAAAACTTTATGTTTTTTTGGGTTCCCCATGTGGTGTAGATTCTCCAGTTTCCCGCTTGTACTACGAGTTTCCGGACACCGTGTATATATATTCATATAAATCAACAAAAGCTGATTCTGAATATTTAAGTTTTATTATAAGTAGAAATTTTCATTTAAAAATTAATACAACATTATCTCATTAAAACACACCGTCTGGTAGGTGCGACTGAATATCGTTGTTGCACATCAAATATGGGCTATGTCACTCAGAGCACATTCTCATCTGAGAAAATTAAAAAAAAAACGAAATGGAAAAATAACACTTCTTTTTATGGACAAAGTAGGAAAAATATATTTCATTCAATAAAATAATATATTCATTGAAAAAAAATTTATTTTATAGCAGAAAATCGCATTTTAGTGCGATTTAGTGACATGGTTCATATTCTGTACACAGTTTTTGTCACATGGCCCACTTTTAATGCAGTTTTCAAAATATTTAATTCAAAATTGTTCAAATTCAACACCAAGGTTCTAGTCTAGTGTTGGAGAGATTTATCATAAGATTATATTATCACAAAATGTATTTGTACACACCATGACAAATTGAATTGTGTAGTGGTGGTTGGTGTGCAGAGGCAGTGACATTATTTTATTATATTAATTTTATACTATTTCGGCAAAGTACATTTATTTGACTTTGAATATGTTTTTTTTCAACATTCCCAAATGTTAGTATGTAACACTTTCATTTAAGTAATTACAGCAGGCAGCACCCAGATTAACACATAAAAAATCAATGAAAAATTCTGTTTGCTCCTAAAACTTCTACACATATGTTAAAGAATCTTAAAAAGGTTGATGATCTTTGTCTAATCACAAGTTTTAATTACTTCAGATGCCTGAATTTGGATTCAGACAAGGAAAGGGGTTCGGTATACACAGGCAATGGGGGAACATAGGTCCTGCCGCATTGCAGTAACTCTACCCAATCCTTCGAATGATCTAATTTATAAAGGATATTGGTGACAACGGGATCCCCTACTTCTTTTCCCAGTCTCAAAGATGTTAAATTTGTGTTTAATAATTTAAAAAGAACTCAAAGTGAACATCCCTCATTATTTGGGCTTCTCTGATGGCCCTACAAGGGAAGAGTCCACCGAGGTGGTCTCAGCTCTCCTCTCTCCTCTCCACTCCCCCTTGGTTCCCCAAAGGTCTCAAAAGGGAAGAGTCCACCGAGAGAATCCTGGCCTCAGCTCTCGTCTTCACTACCTCTGGGTTGACCAAAGGTCCCCAAAATTTTTTTGTTTGACTGCTAGGGTAAGGCCTAAATATTCCGAGTGGCGACCGCGACCCGCATCTCGGAGGCACCGTTCGCGACACTGTCAGTATCCACAGGTAGCTCACACTTTGGCTTGGGATTGCTGTTTACAGTTTTATATTCACGATTGGCACATTGTTTTCGGTCGAGTCAATGAAAAGGACGATTTGAAATATCGCCTATGTGTTTGCCACTTTTTATATTCTCCATGACAATCTCCAAGGGGAACACTTTCACCGTCATTGATAACAACCATGCCAATTTCTTGCATGTGATTTTTTTGAGGCTCAAAGTATTGATGTTTATGTCATTCTCAATAAACAGATACACAACATGTTCTTTATTCTTTTTCGCGATAACTGTACTTTTACAACAATACTTTCCTATAACACTTGCGCTACAAAGCCCACGAGACTTGATTTCAATTTCCAAAAAATGTTTCTGTGCTACTTCGGGTAATTGGTGTGAACATCAATCGTATTCTCAATTTTTACTTCATCTTGTAAGTGTTCTTGGTTGCATTGAAAACCTATTCCACATCGCACAGTCCTGTTCCAATTCTCTTCCAGCAAGTCAGAAGAGATTTCAAAAAGTTTGGGCAATATGGTAATTATACTGATTATATTATTACCATGGGAGTAACTATAGTAGCCGACACTCACTTTTATGATGTTCTTGATCTTCTTGTCCTTCTCGGGGTCGTCTTGCTGCTTGCCGGCGAGCTTGCGCTGTTCCCAGGTGCGCCCGCCCTTGCGGCCGCCACTCTCCTCGCCGCTGCTGTCGCCTTTGCCCTCATCCCCGTCCACCGCCACAGGCGTCTTGCTCGCCGGCAGGATGCTCTCCTCCGCCTTCTTGGCCTTGCGGGCCTCACGCTTCTTTTTCTGCTTCAGGGCTGCCTTTGAGGGACCGTCCCCGATAGCCGCCTGTCCTGGTTTGTGCGGGGCCTCCACCTCATGCAGCTTGAAGGTGCTCTCTGCACCCCGTGAGCTCGGCGGCCTGGAACAAGTTGTTTAGTTGTTAACACACAGGGTCTAGGAATCATTTAGCATAATGAACATTGATAAAAATATTGGTGTACCTGTAGGCAGCTTTGACTGCGGCCGGGCGGGAGGGCTCGGCCGCCTTGGGCTTCTTGGTGGCAAGGGCGCTAGCAGGGAAGGTGCCGGGTTGCCAGCAGACCTCGTACATCTCCACACCTGCAGGCCACCGCACCTCGTGCATCAATGTGCCCGTGCTGTGCCACACCTTGAACCTACAACAACAATCAATGCTCAAATGTCATATATAAAAACAAGATACCATCACATTCTTAACCTGTTTTAAGAACTATACAGATTCTTCCAACAGTTGTCACATCATGACTTTACTCTATAAGAGAGCGAAACCATTGTGAAGGCTCCAATGTCACTGCACAGCAGAACACGGTATTTTTACGAATTTACTTCAAATATATGAGTTGAAAAGGCCAGCTGTGACGGAAATCGGATGGCGAAATTTTGATTTACGCAATGTTGTATTTTTACGCATTTAAATCGAATACCCAAATTTAAAGGGCCAACCACAACGGTAATAGGCTGCGAAAATTTGATTTACGTGGAAATGTGTGGTATTTTTACGAATTTACATTGAATAACTGAACTTGAAGGGCTAATTTGATTTCTGATGTCTGGTGGATTTCGAATTAACAAGATTCTACTGTATTTAGTTTTGCTTATATTATGGGTGAGCGAGTTAATTTTCAGCCAATTTTTAAGTGAACAGCCTTGTTCATCCAGTTTTCTTCGTGAAATTAAATTACGGTATCATCAGCAAAACTGATTATGTTTCCTTTAATGGGAAGGTTGGTGATATATAGATAATATATAGAATTGGTCCCGGTACACTTTCTTGGGGGACACCATAATTTAACGGTAATAGTTTAGTCTTTTGTTTGCCAATCTGTACTTGTTTTTTTTTTTTATATTAACTCCACACAGGAGGCCCTGAAGAAAATAATTTCCCTCAGGGCCTATGTCATCTTTGGGGATGCTGTGTGGAGGGTCTTTTTGTGGAGAGGAAGGAGTGAACATGGGTCTTGAAGAGTCCCATGTTGTAGGAGGGAGGAAACACAGAGGCCGGCAGTTCGTTCCACAGCCGAGCTGTTGAACTTAAGAACGAATCGTAGAAGCGACCCGTTCTCATGTGACAAATGTCAACCGTGTACAAATGTTGGGCGCGCGTTTGGCGTGTATCCCGACTACGCACCGGTGCCGAAGGGATCAATGACGCTAGTTCCTCAGAGCATCTTCCATTGTAATACCGATAGAACAAGGACAGCATACCTACCTGACGCCTGTGCTCTAAAGATTGCAGTCCGTTTGTTAAGATTGGGGAATCTATCAAAAGGACCGTCCGTTTTTGCACAGAGTCAAGGGTTTTGTTCATGTATTTTGGGGCACCGGACCAGAGATAGCTGCCAAATTCGACAGTAGGGCGCACTTGCGATTTGTACAGGGTCAGCAGTTGTGTACTATTAAAGTATCTGCGGGCCCTGTACAGTACGCCCAGCTTCTGAGAGGCCAACTTTACTCTGGCTTCGATGTAGCCCCCGTACCTGAGCTGGTCACTTATAGTTACACCTAGCATATCAATGGAAGGCCTGTTCGGAAGATTGCTTCTGTTGAAGGAGACTAGATTATCATTTGGATCCTTTTTAGACGTAATCAGACAGGATTGGGTCTTTGAAACATTAAATTCGACGAGATTATTTTTACCCCAGGAGGAAATACTCTCGAGATAACCGTTCATTCTCTGCTTCAAAGCCCTCCGAGCCGTTGGAGTTTGTGTGCCCTTTGGGGGCTTGTCAAACAAAAAGCTATCATGAACTGTACTGTCATCCGCGTAACAATGAATCGGTGCACATGTCAAAAGGTCATTGATGTGCAACAAAAACAAAGTCGGAGACAGAACCGATCCCTGTGGGACGCCAGCATTTATAGAGTGTGAGGATGAGGTGAAACCGTCAGCAACTGTCTGAATCGACCTATCCCTTAAAAAGTCAGCAATCCACGTAGGGATGCGGGAAGTCCGTAAGAAGGCAATTTGTTGACAAGTCGTCGGTGCCAGACCCGGTCAAAGGCCTTGGATATGTCTAGTGCGACCGTTTGGGTATCACCGTGACGTTCCAGGCACCGCCCCCAAACATGCGACACATACGCGAGAAGATCACCGCACGAGCGGTTCCGCCGGAATCCGTAATGACGGTCGTTGATAATTTTGTTCTTCTCGAGGTATGTGAGCAGTTTGTCGTTGATCACACGTTCCATCACTTTGGACAGAACTGATGTGATCGCTATGGGGCGGTAGTTGGCCGGGTTGGAGCGGTCACCTTTCTTGGGAATAGGGTGAATGACCGCTTTTTTCCAACCAGAGGGCACAGTGCCACACTTCAGGGACATTTCGAAGAGCTTTGTCAAAACTGGAACTATTTCCGCAGCACACCTCTGCAATACCAGGGCAGGTATTCCATCAGGTCCACTAGCTTTGTTAACATCGAGCCCCCGTATGACGTGGAGTACATCCCGATGCCGGATCCTCAGCTTTTTCATATAGAAGCCGCAGTGAGGAACCGACGGCGGAACAGCACCTCCGTCATCGAGGGTCGAGTTTTCCGCAAACATTTTCCCTAATAAGTTAGCCTTTTCGGTGGAGGTGTTTGCTAGTGAGCCGTCAGGTCTGGTAAGAGGTGGGGTGTGCATATGTGCATATCGCCAATAGGTTCATTGTCGTTTCAGATATTCCTATTTTTTTAAGCTTAGGTAGAAATATTTTATGGTCTTTTGTGTTAAAAGCTTTATGTAGTGCGATATGTATTCATTAGTTTCGAATCGAATGAGATTACTCCTATGTTGACAGTATCAATATTTTTGCAGTGATGTACTCGTCTAAATAAAATATTAAAAAATGGCAGTCTAATATTTTCAACCATTTCTGTTCAGTTTTGGGTCTAGCCGTCTTTCTTCAAAGATTTGAAACATCCGCTTAAAATAATAAGCTATTCACCTTCACAGCACAGCGCTTTTGTTGAGATCCATGTTTGATGCATTTTAAAGGTTTCCGTTTTATAAAAGACCAACAGTTTTCTAGACAAAATTAACTATCCAAACTAAATATTTTTTAAATTTAAAATATTCAATAAACTCCCTGTAAATGTTAAAAAAAGCTAAAATGTTGCAGCTTTTCATGTGTTATGTCTCAATGTTGTGAAGTCCAAATATTAGTATTGTAGGCTAATAATAATGGTAACTCTGGCATTACTGAGAAGACAATATATAACGTAGTAGCGTAAATGTAAAATACACTAATTAAAAAAATTTTTAACCTTGACAAGTACCCTATCCCTTACAGCTTGCGAACAAATTGAAAATGAATAAATTGGCCCTCCAGCTAAAAAGTTTGATCATCACCGTCCTAGAGGGACGATCCATCACTTTTTTTTTATCAAATCTTACCTGTAGTATGTATAGGGGAATTGAGTTTCTCATCCAGATCGACTGATTCCATTGCTAACTGCTGGTAAGTTAGGTTAGGTTGTTAATTGGATAATTTACCCGTTGTCGGTCCTCAAGCGAGGTGCGGTGGTGTAGCTGAGGAAGCACTCGGAGCGTGGATCCCAGGCCAGGCCGGTGGAGTCGGGTGCGTCGGCCAGGGTCAGCTGTCGCTTGGTCTCCGCGTCCCACACCTCGATGCGCCCCTGCACGTTGCCGAAGCCAGCCAGCAAGAGTCGTATAGCCACATGGTTAAGGTGCTTATTACTACATATGTACGTTGTTACAGATGGTTTAACCTTTACAATGCAATCTATCCCAACGTGCGGCACGTTTGACACATATAAATAATTTTTTTGAGCAAATGATTTAATAGTGTAGACTCTGAATGAACATTAAATTATTGTCTATGGTCGTATCTGATTTAAAAATAAGTATAACAGTAATCGAGTTGTTTTAAATTTTAAAATAAGTTTTTAATCCAATCGAGCTTTAAATTGTTTTATAAAGGTGATCCAATTTCAGTTTAAAAGCTTTGATTTATGAAAAAACACACAAAATGCAACATTACCATATTTTTTTAAATTTTTAAATGAATATTTGGTATCATTAATTAATTATGGGAAATGATGTCAAGCAAATGGCCGCCTATGGATCTTCTGCAGCAGTTGATTCGTTTGACATCATTTTCAATTACTTTTTTGTAAGTTTCGGGGGCTATAACTTGGCGAATGTTAGTTTTTAGGTGCTCCAACGTTGCAAGTTTGTGGCGTAAACGTAACTTTTCAGAAAACCCTGCAAAAAATCCAAAGGCGTTAAATCGCACAATCTGTGTGGCCAGTTGACATCACAGCAACGTGAAATAATGCAACCTCTGAACATTTCCCGTAAACGCCGATATGCAGTTTGTACAGAATTGTTATTGCTGTAGAATAATTGAACAATTTTAACCCATTGAGTTAATTTATTTAACTTGTTGTATCAAACTAACATTTGATGTGTTAGCGCCATTAATGACAGCTGTCTAGTTTTAAGTGTTGCCAATATAGGAAACTCAAAATGGATTACACTTTATTAGTAGCATTGATGACATGTTGTAGAAGTTTCTGTTCCATGCATCCACTACTCTATTTCCAAGGAAGTGTTTCCTAGGATTGGATACAAAAGGTGTTGTGTTAAATTTTTTTGATTGGCCTATTGTTTCGTATATCCTCATCGATGGTAGGTGACGTGCACACAGACCGAGACATATATCTATGATTCTATTATGGATAATAAATACATTGTGAAGAAGAAATAGTACAATATTTGGTCCGCGATCGACCAAAAATACATTCGCAATCGACGGACTGACCATTCCTGCTATATAATAAGTGTATATCAATAGAAACAACATTGTAAAGGATATGGTTCCCGTTGGGGCTGTAGTAGATGGAATTCCTGGCGCCCGTGCCGAACTCAAACACCGGGTTGCACTTGAGGTTGAAGAGCGTTGCCTTGGCGGGCATGGTGCCGTACACCACGCAGAACTCCAGACCCTTGGGGCTCCATGCCACGTCGTAGATGGGGCCCTCTTTAGCTGAACACACAAACAACAAAACAATCATAACATACTTATACCAACTATAAACAGGCAATGCGTAGGCATATCCACTGGAACCCCGTTAATTGGACAAATGCATAATTGAAAATAATGAAAATAAATTACAAATGTTTTTTATAATTCGAAATTTGTTAATTCGGAATTCGAAATTTATTATTGTCCGCGCACGAAAATTTGTTTATGTAATTAGTAAAAATTCAACTTTTGCAAAAATAAATCATACATTTTCGTAAATCTGAAACTGATAGCAGTGGCGGTAAAATGACGTAAGACATGTTTTTACGTGTTACATCACCCTAATTCGTATTATTGTTTCGTAAATCTGAATCGATTTACACAGGAATGTTGTATTTTTTCGAATTTACTTAGAATATCTGAATTCAAAGGGCCGGATACGATGGAAATCGGCTGCGAAATTTCAATTTGGCGGAAATATATCATATTTTTACGAATTTAATTATTCGGAAATGTGTTTGTGAATTTACTTCGAATGCTGAATTTGAAGAGCAACGAAGCAACCGAAGAATTTATCAGATTTTTAAAGGGACAGCTGAGAAACTCGATTTTAGGGAATCTTTTTATTCTTCGTAAAATTTGGAATTAGGTGGGAATATGTTAATTCAATATTTGATATCCCGTGGATTTTAAATTAAGGGTTAGGTGTATCAGCACTCCATTGAGGACTATTAGTGAATTAATTGCTCAGGAAGAAAAAAGAGTCATACAGAGTTGCACCATGCTGGTATCTCCCTTGGTGCTGGCGTAGTGCAGGGTCTGTCGCCCATAGTAGCTGGAGCCCGTCTTGTCCACTTCTGTGCACGTCATGAACAGCACGCTGCTTCCTCGCTCGTTCCAGAAGAACTGGCAAGTCTCCCCCTGCAATCAATTACAATTAAGATCTCCATTCAATACTGCCACTTCATCCTTCTTTCGGGGAAGATTCTAGCTAGTATTCTAGACAAACACTTGAAGCCATACAGTGCTTATGGGATGAGGTAAAACTCATAAGCAATACTGCAGAAGTTTTTACAATGGGCATAAAATAAAAAAAATAATTCCATTTATCCGTAAATCAATATTTTTCACTAACAAAAATTGCCATAGAATTTGAAAATAAAAAATTCCAGATATCTTAACAAATAACACAATGCAGAAATAAAACTTTATCACCATAATATTGACAAATATGCCAAGTGCTGATCGCACAAACTCTCAGTTTCAATTAAGTAATGAATTGAGTTGAGAGCGCGGTACCAGCCGTCACCATAAGTCTTGTACTGCTATCTGTGGTTGAGATATCAAAACAATTTCAAGATTTGAACGGATTTGCAATTTTTCTGTTCCATTATTAAAGAGCCGTCAATAACAACATTTATAAAACTGGCTTCTCTATTAGACAGTGTGAACTGGAACTGGAGTGGAAGTATTAGAGTGATGAAGATTATGTATAGATAGATACCTGGAAGAATCCCTTGCTGGCCAGAGCTTGGGCTGATTCGAATTTAGGGTACTGGAACAGCTTTCCAAAAGACGGCATGCCAGATGCACCTGCAAGTATAAACCACGTTGATTACTTATGGAGGCAGTAATATATTCATAATTTCATTTAGAATAATTAAGTCCCGCTTTGACGGGTAGATAGCTAAGATACCAGGAGGCATTGCCAAACACTCATAATAACCATGCTGAACTTAAAAAGGACTCGGCAACTGTCAAAGGAATGGTGAAATATGAGAGATAACGCAATACTGAGTGCTTATGGATATGTAGACCATCTCCGTATCACATAATCAAAGTAGAATGGACATGACAGAGAACTGGCTTTCGACTTAAAAAATTTGATATGCTTTTGAATATATATAAAAGTTTTATAGCTGACATATTATGTGTGACTAGCAGGTCAGGTTCATGTTTCTTTCTCTATTTTCATATCATACTCCTATTAATTTATGCTAAATATGTTTTGCTAAGTAAGATCACTTTCACTTTATAACGTGAAAACTAATAGAAGAACTATGTTTTGCTTTGTAAGAACAGTCAATTGGTTTCACTTTATGACGTGAAAACTAGAAGAACTATGTTTTGCTATGTAGGGTACAATCAATCGGTTTCACTTTATGACTTGAAAACTAATATAAGAACTGTGTTTTGCTAAGTAAGATCACTTTCACTTTATAACGTGAAAACTAATAGAAGAACTATGTTTTGCTTTGTAAGAACAGTCAATTGGTTTCACTTTATGACGTGAAAACTAGAAGAACTATGTTTTGCTATGTAGGGTACAATCAATCGGTTTCACTTTATGACTTGAAAACTAATATAAGAACTGTGTTTTGCTATGTAGGAACAATCAATCGGTTTCACTTTATGACTTGAAAACTAATATAAGAACTATGTTTTGCTATGTAGGAACAGTCAATCGGTTTCACTTTATGACGTGAAAACTAATATAAGAACTATGTTTTGCTATGTAGGAACAATCAATCGGTTTCACTTTATGACGTGAAAACTAATAGAAGAACTATGTTTTGCTATGTAGGGACAGTCAATCGGTTTCACTTTATAACATGAAAACTAATAGAAGATCTATGTTTTGCTATGTAGGAACAGTCAATCGGTTTCACTTTATGACGTGAAAACTAATAGAAGAACTAGGTATGTTTTGCTATGTAGAGGCAGTCAATCGGTTTCACTTTATGACGTGAAAATTAATAGCTATGTTTTGATATGTGAAAACTGATAGAAGAAGTATGTTTTGCTATGTAGGGACATCCAATCAGTTTCACTTTGTTTGAAGTTCTACTATAGACTATATATGGCAAAGAGAGATGGGGCTGGCTACTAACCTGGCAGGTGGCACATGACATGGCAGCGATGCGCCGGCGAAGGCGAGATGCTGAAGCCCGCCACCTTGGCGTAATTAAGGCGTGCCACTGGTGCCTGGTCCAACTTGCCTTCCTCCAGCATCACAACCTCGTTGTTCACCAGACGGCCGAGGATCTTCTCATCTGATGACCAAGATGGTTGCCTGAAGAACAGAGTTACATAATCAGATTCTATACTGTTATTCTTTCCAAATGGATTCGGTATGGAAAATAGGACTTGTTCTATTTTTATTTATTTTGGAATATATTTAAAATACTGTTACAAAGATTATAGGAAGAACTAGACTGTGTTACTGATTGTGAAAAGGATGTTTCCGTCCAGTATTGTCAATTTTGTGCACATTTTTTTATTGTAGTTTTTTTTTTTTATTTCGAAAAAGTATTTTTTCAATTTATTCATTTAAATACATAACATATATATAAGAAAAATTACAATATTCTTACAAAAATATATAGTGAATGGCATAAGAACAAAATATGTTTTTTTTTTAGTATTTCTACATCAATGAAGAGAACTAGCTCTTGAGTTTGGATAGGATTAAAAGTAACGGAGGAATTTATAATCTACTTTCGCAGACCTGTGAAAAATCACTGAATATAATTATTGTAAGATTTGTGAAGATAATGATATTTTACAAAAACATTTTGCCTCAGAATCATTCTTTCAAAAGAAGAAATTAACCTATTGTTTGTTAGTAAACTAATTATGAAATCTGGCAAACATGTAAATAAACGAAATACATATTTCAAATAAAAAATAAATAAAATCGTATAGACTTCATTGCTTGTCTGCTAAGATTTATATTAATCAGTTCCAATTTTGGAAACTAAAAGTTCATTGAATTTTAATAATTTCACATATGAACTGACATACACCGAAGTTAGTATGTTTGATGGTTATCTTAAAGGTGTTGCCATTTTTGACAATTTACTCAAACAACTGAATTTCTGTTGTGAATCCAGATATGAGCGCATCAATTCTGCCTGCTCATGAAATAATAATATCTGCAAATATGCGTCAAGTCGTAGATATGAAAATAATTATTGTGTAAAGTAATGATTTTCCATACAGGTACCTATTTGGTTTCCATTCTAGGGAATTGCCAATGTTTGTGACCCCCTCTCCAATTTCCCTAGTGAACCAGGCTCCTCCACTTCTCAAGGACCTGTGCCGCATGAAGAGCCGCGGATACCTACGTTTCCGGACACCTGTGATATTCAATCACTCCCAACACATGGGTGATTTTCGTCTACTTCTGTTGCCTTCCACTGCTGGAGCAAATAGGCCACTAACTAATCACCACTGCGCACTGATGAACTGCCGCAAAACTCTGACTTGATACACGTGTTATTACATTCATACATACATCGGTTGTGTCGACTCGAGTATTATGAGGATATGAGTAATATGTTCAACTCACCATCCAACCTGCTTCTTCTGGAAGAAAGAGTGCACGAGGGTGCCGTCAGCTACCTTGAACACGTGCATGTTGGGGGTACCCTGGACAAAATAATAACAAACAGGTAAGACTCGTTAACCAGATGATACAGAATGGGGAAATGGCCATTTGAATTAACACCTTGTTTGCAATCAACCCGTTAATATAACAAGCTTTCATCTGACACAGTGTGATCACGCGGTAATAGTCTCTAGAAAACACTACTTTGGAGTCAAATATCACATAACATTGCCATGTCAGATGTTAGTTTGTTATTTCAATGAGTCAAATAGTGAATTTAATTTTGTTTTAAAAAGAGGGGTTCGTTGGAAAGCAGACGGCAGTTGAAATACGGTTAGTGTTATGTCAGTTCAGTGCAAGTCAAACCAAGGGGGACTATTATATGGTTACTCGTTTGGGCAATGTTACGAGATTAACGAAGGGACTGTGGAAAGGGTTTTTTTTTAATACAGGGAGGAAAGGCAGATGTCAGTGGCTGGTTCTAGAAGCTTTACAAAATATATTTTTTTTATGAATAACCCACAAGAGTACCTACTAATCCAAGCTAACCGGAACTAGTAGGTCTATAACACTTTTAATTGGGGTATGTTGTGAGGCTGGAAGGATTGGTGACGGGGAATATAAAAGTTGGGAAGTACTTAGTTATTCAGAACTGGTCACCAAGCACGGCTAAAGCCATTTTAAACAGCATTTAGATACTGAATGGTGGTTTCTCACCAGATCGATACATAGAGAATTACCACTCCGAAAGCTTGCCATCTTGCATAAGAACGAATCGGAGAAACGACCCATTCGTGAGAATGAAGCCTACTTTGTTATGGGTGTGGGTGGTGTACCTCAGGGTGGTCCTTGTTGGTTGCGTAGAGCTCCCAGAGGACGAGGTAGTTGCTCTGCGGGGAGAACTGCAGGTCCATGGCGCGGGGGCGTGGAAGGCTGCATACCACCGACCAGTCTGCGCACTTCACCACCTCCACACTGCAACGCAAACCGTATAGTATAAGCATGTGCACAATAGGACAATTCCAAACTGCGTTGCAATCAACACAATGGATGCGCACATAGATAATTAGAGACAATGGGAAAAACTGCCGAGCTATGACCAAATTGCAAGAACTGTTAAAAAGGCTATGCAATGAAAGTAGGTAGAAACAAAGGCGGAGGCCGCTGTGCGCCATATATTTAATTAATTGACATCTCAAACCAAAATATACACCATAAAGAGAAAAGCAAAAGAAAAAACATTGTTTGAAAAAATGGTAACTGTTTCCCTAATTGCTGCACTTTTAGACACAGATTATGGAAATTACACTTTAGTGTAAAGTTCACCTTTCAACAATTACTACAAGAAACAAATATGTACATACACAAAATAGGTTATTCTGTTCTTAGTTTGGATTAATTCAGTAATTTATGCATATTTAGAATGAAACTAAACTTTTGCAAGTGTCACCCCATACAAAAAAGTCCCAAATGGCAGCAAAGGTAAAATAGAATTATAATGCATCTTTTACCATTTATCTTAACGTAAATCGTTGTTTCTTGTAGTAATTAAGTTGAAAGTGTAATTTCCATAATCTGTGCCTGTTGAAAGTTCGGCGGTTAGGGAAATATTTACAAAAAAAATATTGAGGGAAAGTTGAAAAAAAATTATTTGTGTAATAATTCATAATATCCTAATAAATTATTTCACTGCAAGGGAATCAAACCACAATCTCACAAAGCTAATCAATTGTCCCTTTTGTAAATTGGGATATAATAATTAAATACGTAACAAAATAAAATTAACTGGCCGCACACAATAATAATAGTTGGTATGTAGTTTATAGAAATGGCAAGTATTTAGTAAAACTTCTCAATTATCGGTGTTATATTTGAAAGTCCGTATTTTTTGTTTGGCTTGCAAGATAGGCCTCAAAACCGGGGCAAGAAATGTAAAAAAATCATAGTTGTAATTATTTATAAATATACACATTTTAAAATAAATAATACAGATAGAATTTCACTGTTGTGTTTATTTGAACAAAGATGAATTGAGTGCAAATAATATTGTTATTGACGAAATTACGATACCCCGATTCAAAATATAAATTTGATTAGGAAAATTAGCAACAAGCAATTATTTTAGACAAGTAAAACTGTGTGATCAGATTAAAAAATAAAACATACCATGATTTTCAGCTGCGAAATCATATGGTTGAGGTGTATTGTTAATCTTAATTTCAACAATAGTTTGTTTACACGGTAAAACAGCCGCCGGTGACCGGTGACATTATGCCGGCTAATGACAGATGAATGCTCGTCTGGGGTAAATAGATGTAAACTCACGTCGTCCCATTGATCCAGGCAAAGTATTGCCCCTTGGGGCTGAACAGCATCCCCCGGCATACCTTGCTGGTGTCCTTTGGGCCCGTCCTCTCCTTGTAGGACTCCGGACCCTCAAGAGTCACGACACCCCCGCTGGATCTCACTGAAACCACGTGAAGAAATACTCACATAACCTCGAAAGGTTTACTATTTCACATCGAACTAATATTTTATACTGAAAGCACGAACGGAAGAACTCTATTTTAACTACTATCGTGAATTAAAACCGTTTTTTCGCTTTACTTACCCGCTAACACAGGCACGGCGGACGTCATTTTAGACATCAAAGAAAAAGAAGGAACGAATTTGTACAAATTTCTTATCAAATTTGTTGCGAGTCCTGCGTCGACTGCGGATGTCGCGGAAGGCGGAGCTCCGAGATGAAACGTCAAGCGTAGTTAAAGTTAAAAATAAATAAATTATAAAAAAATAAGATAAGGCTCTTTTTATTGCAATTTTTTTTTGTCAAAAAAAATTATTAAATTTATTCGGTAGACTTCGTAAACATTCTTTCTCGTCCCACAGATAAATGCTACAACCGTAGTCGAACTTTAATCACAATATTTGTTGCCAGTATTAAAAATGTGGTGTTTTGACGGTTGCTTGGTGTGGTTTTTTTATAGCCAGAAAATTAAGTATTTACTTGTGGTTTTCGTTACAAATAACTAGCCCCGTTAATATTTTCAAGTCAAGCTCTTATTTCTTGTGGCAATACCTATCGCACCGGCATGATTGGCAACTGGCAATCGTTTTTGAAACGTCAAAAATATTCCACCCGGCAGAAAATATTTGTAGACGACAGGTTAGTCTGGAAATAGATTTACCTGGCTTTTGACACGAATTCTGAACTCAAAATTAGAGCGTATTTAAATTTGCTGTTTTGTAAAAGACTGAGTTATGAGTGTGAGTTTTTCACCAATGTAGATTTACAAATAATACAAAATTGCTGCTGTTTATTATTCGTTTATTTTTTATTTGCAGTTGGCATGAGAAAAGCCACTGAAGGCAACCCCCCAGTACGAAAACGTGTAAGCATGTCGTTCATGAATAACATGGGGAATAAAAGCAAGATGAAGATTTTCCACACGTTTATGAAAAAATATGGCACAATGGACTTTGTAAAAAGTTTGTGCACGGATCCTGAGAAGCTGCCATTTGTGGCGGTCCACGTCCTCATCTGGGAGCTGCTCATCAACATATTTGTGATCCAGCGGGTTCCTTATACGGAGATTGACTGGAAGGCCTATATGCAGGAATGTGAGGGCTTCTTGAACGGGACTATGGATTACTCCCTGCTGAAAGGCGACACGGGACCGCTGGTGTACCCCGCCGGCTTTGTGTACATCTATTCCCTGTTTTACTACATCACAAGTTACGGGGAAAACCTCAGAGTGGCTCAATACATATTCCTGGCCATTTATCTGCTGCAGCTCATGTTGGTGTTGAGGATATACTGCAAGACTGGAAAGGTTCCTCCGTATGTGTTAGTAATAAGCATCCTGACTTCTTACAGAATTCATTCTATCTATGTTTTGAGACTTTTCAACGATCCTATCGCTGTGTTGTTGTTATATGTGTCATTAAACTTCTTTTTGAGTTCTAAGTGGACAGCGGGAAGTATATTCTTCAGTTTGGCTGTTTCCGTAAAGATGAATATTCTGCTGTTTGCTCCGGCGTTGCTGCTTTTCTACTTAAGCAATATTGGCTACGTCCGAACAGCGTACCAGCTCTTTCTGTGCGCTGCTATCCAACTCGTTCTGGGGGCTCCCTTCTTGTTGGCCAATCCCGTTGCATACTTGAAGGGTAGTTTTGATATTGGAAGAGTTTTCGATCATAAATGGACAGTTAACTACAGATTTCTGGACTTGGAATTATTTGAAAATAAATTCTTCCACATTGGTCTACTTGTCTTACATCTCGTCCTTCTCGCCGTGTTCTTCCCGATTGCCAAAAAATACTTCCATAGTTACGTTAAGTTAAAGTTCATCCAGGCGCAGTTGCAGCCACAGATAGATGCCAAAAACAAAGAGAATAAAACCAAGAAGTTAAAGCTGAAGCCTAACTCTAAAAAAGCATCTCTGAAGCACCGCCAACAGATTGTGGAGACTTCTAAGAGTGAGCCGGAGAATTTATCTGTTGCACAGAAAGACTTTTTACAGTCCTTTGAAAGCACCTTGCAAAAGAGCGCCGGTGGGAAATCAAAGGAAGAGGTGGAAGCCCCCAAAAAGAAAAACGAAGATCCTTTTTACAGTATCAACTTTGACCGTACCAACCAGCTGTTTATTTTCCCCATGTTTTTGGCTAATTTCATTGGAGTGGTTTGTGCACGAAGTCTGCATTACCAGTTCTATTCCTGGTACTTCCACTCCTTGCCGTACCTGCTGTGGTGCACTCCCTACTCCACTATCATCAAGTTCCTGATCCTGGCGCTGATCGAGTTCAGCTGGAACACGTATCCCAGCTCCGTCTTCTCCAGTTCCTTACTGCACGCCTGTCACATAGCCGTGCTGTGGGGAATATACAGAAGTACTAGGAGTTAAGAAAATTTTCAAACAATGCTATAAATAAATCGAGGGCTCAAAGTCAAACAACGTCATCTACTAAAAAACATACAAATAATTCTAGGTCTTAAAGTCGAACAATGTTATCTACAAAAAACATACCAATCATTCGAGGGCTTAAAGTCAAACAACATCGTCTGCAAGAAGACATGTCAATAATTTGTTGATAATATTATTTGACTTTAAGCACTTGAATTGTTGATATGTTTTTTGTAAATAATGCTACATATTTGGCTTTAAGAACTAGAATTATTTGTATGTTTTTGTAGAAAACATTGTTTGATTTCAAAGCCCTTGAAATTTTATATTGTAAATATATTATCATTGTACTACACAAACGAATTTCCCTCCACATATTTAAGACTTTATTTTACTGTGTAGGTGGCTCCAACTTACATTGTTCTCAAATGTGTTTCCGTCTCAATTATTCAAGAGAATAATGTACCCAATAGTTTTTGTACATATTGTTGGAAATTAAATGTATATTTGAACCAAATTTCTAATAACTTTTATATATAAGATACTGAAAAAATATGTTGGGAATCTATGACCTGACACCATTTTTAAAATATTTCTTATAAAATAAATTGTAGATAGATTTGCACCCATAATTCGATAATTTCAGAAATATACGCTAAAGAAGCAACAGTTTGTGATAGAAGAAAATAAATTCTGGAATATATGTCCAAGTTATGTATTTATCTATTTTTGTGTAAGTTAAACAATAAAGAAATATTACCTGCGTGATGGCAATACATATTGTTATGGTTAAAATATTTTTTGTAGGTTTTTTACAAATGGATTTAGTGTTATTATGTATTCTAATACAATTCTTATTATTTATACTTCAACAAACCGTTTTATCCTATCCATTTCTTTATTGAATTAAATTCCTTAGCTGATGGTAAATTAAATTTCGAACGTGTAAATAAATAATGATTTACCTATTTCAGATTTTGGAAGACAAACTAAAAATATTATTTTGAAAGACTTGAATTAGTTTTGTAGTTCCAACATTCTCCATTGTATACATATGTAGTTTTAAGAGTGTGATTGAGAGTGGAGTGTCTCATTGTTATTTTATTAAAAAAATACATTGAATTATATTTATTATTACTTAATTCCCAACATGTTTCTATACTGCATATCTGCCTTATATGATAGACCAGGGGTTCCCAACCCTTTTGTACTCTAGAGCACACTCTAAAATATCGGTAGGGTTGCGGGCACCACCTATTTTTATTCAACAAACTCGGGGCAGCAATCGCAATCAAAATGACAACAACGCGGTTCTAGGAGGGGAATGCTATTTGCACATCACTCCTTGTACACGCCGAAAACCCGAAGTGAGCCGATGATCGCTGAACCGATCGGGACGGTACGAGCACGTGACTACTGTCAGTTTGGCTGTCGGGGCCATGCTTATTGCTTTCACTGACAGACAGAGCTGGCAGAGTCATGTGCCATGTGTTTTGGCACCTTCGGCGTTCATCGGCTCAGTTCGTGGCGTTCGTTCACTTCGGGTTTTCTGCATGTACAAGGAGTGATGTGCAAATAGAACTCTCCGTTCCAGGCTAGTGTGAAGAGTGCAGTCTGGCTCGCCGCTAGACAGGTTGCGACAAGTCCTGTCAGCAAAGGAACCACTCATACATACAATATCGCAAACATACGAACGTATTTAACCATTTGGGTGCCAATCGTCGATTCGTGTTTTAACGAAGATTGCCGATCGTCGATTTCCGTCGATTGCGTCAGTCGTGTTCTGATTCGCGCGTACGTCTGTACGTAAAATTCTAATTTTTTCGAAACGCCTGGACTTCGGGATCCTCCTCCGCGTGATTCTAAACAAATATTCTTTAATAAAACACCGAAAAAATCATCGAAATCCTTGAAAATTCAAAGAATTTATGGGGTTTTAAAAACATATATAGTTTCATAAAAAATAATGTTTTTTTGGTGGCATTTTACAAGCAACTGTATGAATTTTTTTGGCACTCAAACGGTTAATAAACCTAGGCACTCAAAAAAATTAAAACTCTAACAAATAAATAAAAATAATTCACATTTTTAATTAATGTTTATGAAAAAATTATTTCAATATCGATTAGTGGCGGGCACATATGAATAGTGGCGGGCACCATGGCGCCCGCGGGCACGGGGTTGGGAGCCCCTGTGATAGACAGTCCACGTGTGTCTGAAGAATTGGCATAATGACATGAAAGTTAAACAATAAATTAATATGGACATAAGTAGCCCTTCCCCCCATACATACACACAGACACACAACCTTCTACTCCCCCCTTACTGCATGACATGTTTAACGGATGGCCTCATAAGCCAGCCGCCTAACACAATTGCAATGTAACATGATGAACCATCTGCGAGGCAGAAGGGATGTGCACATCTCAACACATTTTTCTTCAGACTGATTCTCCATGTGGATGATGGTTTGAAAAATCGGCTGTCATAGAGAACATTTATTTCTATGTTCCCAATGTTTATCACCGTCACCGACAACATACAAGGATTGTCCCAGAAGTACCCAACCTAAAGAAAAAACAAAAAATTTGGGAAAAACCGTCTTCATTTATTTTTTAAAATTTTAATTTTCATTTCATTTTTTAAAACCTTTTATTTCTTCATTTAGCTCGATAGACTTTTTCTAGCGATGTTCAATAACTTTGATACCGTGTTTATAGTGAGAAATGTCAAGCTCCTCAATATGGCCACTAACCGCAGACTTCACCACTTCATTTTTAGCAAATATTTTACCACCAAGCCATTTTTTCATGTTTGGAAAGAGAAAATAATCCGAGGGGGCTAAATCTGGCGAATAGGATGCGTGAGGAAGCAATTTGAACTTTATCTTATTGATATTGGTCGTCGCAATAATGGATGTGGGAACTGGTGCTTGGTTTTGATGAAACAACTCTTTCTTCTTTGCCAAATGCGGCAATTTCTTCTTGTTTTCATCACTTTATATCATACCAATAATTTCGCATAATACTCGCCGTTGATTGTTATTCCATTTTGAGGATATCAATGAAAATTATCCCAAAAGCTGACGCCATGAAAGGTCATGGCATCAGCTTTTTCAAAGGTGCCAGCAGATGGAACTGTCTTCGCCTTCTTTGGAGTCGATTCTCTCATTTCAGTCCATTGTTTTGACTGTTCTTTCATCTCAGGTGTGAAATGATGGACCCATGTTTCATCTATAGTTATGAATCAACGCAAAAAATTGGCTTTATTGCGGCGAAACACCACCAAACACTCGATTAAAACATCCTCACGACGCTGTTTTTATTCCTTTGTAAGCAAACGCCGCACACATCTTGCGCAAATCTTTCTTGTGTACAAATTTTCAGTCAATATGCCATCTACAGCACTTTTTGAAACGCCTACCAGGTCTGGCTAACTTCAGTCAAAAACAAAGTGTTCAAAAAAGAAAGTGTTCAGTCGACGGTCATCCAATATCATTTTGTGGATTTTCTCCACCATTTCTGGCGTGTTTACCTCTTTTGGTCGACCACTGCGATTTTATTATTTTTTAATGATAAACTAATGTTTAAAAGACAAGGTTTTAAGCTTGGCATAAAGGCTAACAAATAATTATAAGCAATAATTAGCCGCCTGAAATATCAATACAAATTGAAAATATCTCCCGAGTAAAAATAAATGCCGCAAACGGGAATGAACCCGTATCTTCTGATGTCCGGTCAGATGCTCTGAAACCACTGAGCTATGTCGGCTTATTTCCAACCCGCCAACTAATTCAATATGTACTAGTACCTCAATTCAACAATTACTGCTTATTATATTTTTCCCACTGTAAACAACCAACTTTATTTTTGTAACTAACAACTTATTATTGCTTATAATTATTTGTTATCCTTTATGCTATGCATAAAACCTTGTCTTATAAACATTAGTTTATCATTAAAAAATAAAAATATTTGACAAGTCAAAAATATTTCACCAATAAATGAAGATATAATATGTCTTGACGCCATCTGAGAAACTTAGCACTTACAAAGCCTTTCCTACAATTATTTGACCACTGTGATGTTCATCTTGGCAGTTTGTACGGCCTCATTAAACTCTGCCACCCAATATTTTATCATTTTAAATGAAGGAATAAGAGTAGAATCTATGTCGGCTTTGGTATTGGTTGGACTTGGAGACCTTTCAAATAAAAGTATTGTATCACATAATGATGACCAATTTTTTCCATGATGCCTGTCAAACAAAAACAACGTAGCATTAAAATTTTACCAAACGCTGACAGGCCGAGAATCGGCAACTAATGGGAATATTTTTTTTAGGTAGCAAACGTCAAATGTGACATTGAAACAAATGGTCCTTTACATTGGTTAGAACTTCTTCTTTCGTATGGTGGGGGGGTCAAAGGGGGACATCTAGGTCTGCGAGCCAGTCTAAGGCCTCAGGCGTCGCCATGTGGACCTCATCAATCCCGCCGGGGAATGAATTGAGCAGGGATTCGTTGACCACATGTTCGGTTGTCTGCACCGCACCACATTCACACATAGCCGACTGTTTAAGGCCCCATCTGTGCATCATGTGGGCACAGCGGCTATGGGAGCACCTTAACCTATTAATGGCGGACCAGGTTTTGCTAGGCAATGAGAACCCAGGCTGTCTCTCGGTGGGGTCCTGTATGAGATGGGCATTTCCCACGTTGGCCGTTTGCCACTCAAGTTTCCACCTATCTTCTGGGGTGAGAGGTAATCGGAGGAGCCTCTCCTCTTCTGCCAAGAAGGGCTTTCGGGACTTCAAACGGCATGCCGGGTGGGAGGTGACATCTTCGTGCAAAGGTTTTGCGCTTTTTTGCAGCGCCTTCTTGTATTCCCTCAGTGTTGCAATTTCTCGCCTGATGTTTGGCGTGGTTATGTTTACAAGTACGGGGAGCCAAGGGAGAGCAGTAGATTTTAAAGTCCCGCTGATGGTTCGCATTGTGGCATTAAGCTGAACGTCTACCATGGAAGTGTGGGCGCTTCTAGCCCATACTGGACAACAGTATTCAGCTGTTGAGAAAACCAGACAATGGATGCTGTTCTGAGCGTGTTGGCGTCACATCCCCAGCTAGCTTATTAACTAAGTTAAGCCTTGTCCTAGTTTTTTTACCCACTGTTTCCATGTGTTGCCGGTAGTTCAAGCTACTGTCCAAAGTAACTCTTAGATAGCGGGGGTGGGGGTCATGATAAATATTTTTTCCATCAAACTGAACACAGAGTTTGGCATTCGCTTGTGAATTGCTAAGATGGAAGGCTGTCGCAACTGTTTTCGACCCATTTGGCCTTAGTCGCCAATTGAGGAAATGTTCTTCCATAGCCTTTAGGTCAGAATTGAGGATATCTTCTGCTGCTTTAAGGGTTTTGGCTTGAGCTGTGACCGCGATGTCATCTGCGTAAGCAAATTTTCTGCCTTCATTGTGAGGAAGGTCTCGAGTGTAGATGTTAAAAAGCGATGGGGCCAGCACTGAGCCCTGGGCAAGGCCATTGGTTAGAACTACATTTCAATAAAAGGCAGAAGATACATTTTATTTTGTTTATTTATATTATTTGAACACTATTTATTACGGAAATGACTGAAAGTTTAGTTATATAATTCAATATCCATATGAAATTAGTTGCGGATGCTATAAAATTGACAAAAAATATCAAGATCTCATAAACAGGAAATTTTTTTAAATATAATGTTGTGATAAGAGTAATACCTTATTTTCAAAGAAAAATAATATTTACACACATTGTATCCACCTCTATCTGACGGAACGGCTCCATTATAATCCTGAGCCACTTAGAGACGATAAACATAAACTTTATTATGGTGATTTATTTTTGGAGTATTATGCCGTGTTGTGCTTACCTCCTTCTTAGCACTACAGTGTCCATCATCGGGGCAGATGTGTGTTCTTATGCATGTAGACGCAATACCGTGTTGCGGGCTCCAATGCTCTAAGAGCTGGTAACTATACTGTAGTTAGAGGATTGGAGCTCGCAACACGTTATCGCATCTACATACATAAGCACACAATTCACCATAATCTTCAATTACACGTCTGCCCTGATAATGCTGTCCGCAGAATACATGCAACAGAGAATAATACCCCAAAAATAATTCACTGTAATACTTGGCCGTGAAAATCTCAAGTCATAAACTCTATTATTGGTTTTATGTAATACATAGTACAAAAATGCAATTTGAAAATATATATCAATGGAGATTTTACAAATATGATTATATATACTTTGATTGATTCATTATTAAGATCCTTTACTTCTCATTAAAATATAATTTGGCTGCCGGAGTATTATAAAATCAAACTTATACAAAATGAAACATAATAATGAGTAATTTATTTTTATTTACAAATTATTCTTCAACTACGTAGATGCGTTTTTGGTTTGACCATCTCTAGATCTAGATACATTTCTATGCAAATCTTGATTTCCCAATTTACATATAAATTTCATTTATTTCTGCAGCAATTAACTTAGTGGGCAAATACTTTAAGTGGCCAATTGTTAAGAGTACATAATGAAAATAAAATTTAACAATATGCACATGAAACTTATAAGTAGGTACAGAGGTGAACTTTTTTTCAAAATTTTGTATGTACAACAAGCATGATCATATGATGATGGTATAGTGTAATGTGAGGGTATTTTTGGCAAAATTTGTACATTGCGTTTTTGTCCCATGATTTTGATAAATTTTTTTCATAATTATATTATAGAATTTACAATCTGGGAGGCGGGGTTGGGTACTGCCGCCTCGGGAACCATTTATTGGATAACCAACACCTTTTGCCATAGGTCACCCCAAGTGTTTTGCTACATTTGGTGACTTAGCAGGGGTTCCCGGGTTCACCAGCTGCGTGGCCTGGGAGAGGCTTGAATCCACAAAGATGACATAGGCCCTGAGGGACATTATTTTCCTCGGGGCCTCCTGTGTGGGTTTATGTAAAAAAAATAGAGGAAAGTTATATATTTTTAACAGGCAAATTTATTAATTTACTTCTTTAGTCAGTTAAATAAAACTGCCATAGAATAATTGTGGGCATGTCGCATGATCCAAATATAAGCCCAATTTGGGCCGATATTTCCAAACAAACCAGTCTACCACTATAATTACGAAATCCAAATGGGATGACGATGAACAATTTTAGGCAAGTCAAAGAGAGACAGACCACATGCTCCTAAATGGTTGAATTTCGTAACTAATTTTAGGTGCGTAAGATTAAAATTGTGGTGTCTTAAATAGCATACATTATATATTTTTGGAAAATATACAGTTTTTAATTAAATTGGATCAACATTGAAAAAAAATCACGTTTAACATTTCTGATATAGAATCTGTTACTTCCATTTCAAAACTAATTGCTGGAAACTTAAGTGAAACGTAAAAGTAACGGAATGGACAGCATAAAAAACATGTACAAACTTTGGCGAAAATGCACACAAACACATTTTGAAACAAAAAAATAGGTGGACATTCACCACAAAACTCTCAAATTAATTATTAATGCATAATATGTAATACGTATTTACAAATAGTACAGATAATTTGTGCATTTAATCATAGTCTATCATTTTTATTAAAAATATATTTATTTATGTACTCTCTTAGGGTACATGGTAAAATAAATCTCTACACAAATTATACGCTAAATGCCTAACATATAGTGTGATAACAATAACTGATAAAAGTTATTTAAAAAAAAAAAAAACTCATCAAAATTTTAATTTGTTAAAATATACAGGTAACACTGTTTCAATATGGAGCTGAACATAGAATAAAGATTAATACAAGAAGTCTTGAATTTTCAAAACAGAACCGTGTTTATGAAATTCAAAGTCAGGCGAGTGTAAGCGAGATGGAGAGCTAGACTATTGGGCTAAATGGAACATTTGTTTCCATTCAAATTTGTATGAAAGACACTTCTAGTGTTATTCTTTATTCTATAGAGCTATAGATGAAGCACACAAATGGTACAGTGCTAAAATAGGATAAAATCCCAATCCTGCAGCGGATATCAACTAGTTTCTCAACACATAAGTGGGTGTTCATCTATAAAGCTAATATTTGAAATCTTCTTGCAATTTTCAAATAAAAGACCAAGAACATAAAATAATTTGGTGTCTCTAAGGTGCATCGAGGGAAATGTGTTAGTTTGTTTCGTATTACTAAATTTTGTGTTTCCACAAACATATTATTCTATGAGATCGGCACACATTTAAAATGACTCGCAATAGAAATATTTAACAATATTAGAATCGTCTCTATATCACATCCAATAACCAAACATTTCTTTTTTCTTCCGAGAAGCCATCGTTATATCGACGGCACCTGTTTATCCTACCTAAACACGATACATTATAATTATGTACATATACTGTTAGCAACCCATTTACGATTGGCAAGATTACATTATTTATTTATAATATGTAGTTGAATAATGATTTACCTGAACCGAGACAACTTCAACTCTCTTGAAAAAGATAATAGAAAAAATAGACTTCGGTTTTGCAGACCATGAACATTTCTTTTGTCAGTATACTTGGAACTGTTTAACTAGGTGTCTAGAGCCAGACATAATATTTTTTTTCAAAACTGCAAATTATTTTTATTTTTCTTTTTGTGATAATCAAAAGATTTGAGTTATGCTTATGAAAGGGTTTAGTTAAGGGTGAATTGTGATAAAATCAAATCACTTATTTTATTTAAGGAAGTTAAACATATTATTTCTAACCCTAATATCCAGTAAAGCTTATATATGTACTATCCAGGTTAGAGCTAGGTCGATCAATCATTTTACTTTTATACATGGAAAATATGTCGGAGTAGAGAAGAAAGATTGATGCATGCGCTACTCGCCGCCGGTGCAAAGTACCCGCCGTACCCGAGACCCGACTACCCGTCACCTAATCTTTGATCGGGTACTTTCTTTGACATAGGTAAATGATTACCTATTGCCTGCCACATCAGACCAATCACAGGTCACAGGTGCTGACGATGGAATCTTTTTTGAAAAATTAACCCAATCACTCATTGGTGGTTCGTGAGCAGGTTACAATGATTGGGTAGTTCACACTCGACCCTAGACTAAACCAGATGTATAAAAGCAGTGTAAAAAAAAATGTAAGTTGTGTTTTTAACAAATCCATCTAAAACATACATTTTTCACAATATAAAATCAAATTTAAAACGAATTTCAACATATCGAAACAAACCGGCAGAATGATGTAAAATTTTCAAAAAAAAAAGCATCAATAATAAAAAGTCAATATCAATGAAAAAATCATGTAAAACTATTTCCAAGTCGGAATGCAATGGGCTCAGTGTGAGCAGTCAAAAATGTTGTCGAGTCATGATTCAAATTATGACTTGAAAAGTCATTTTTGACAAAACTGAACAGTATAAATTATACAATTTATTATTTTTTATTGCACACAAATAATTAGTTTACATAACATTTTTATTATCTTTTTAAATAATTTCTTAGCTAACGTCTAACTGTTGAGGTAAATGTAATTTAATTTCAGTCGAAATGAAAACATTTGTTTTAAGTATTGCTATGCAAATAGAGGTATGAGATTCAGTACTGTTAAAAATAGTAATTAAAAGTTATAACTTTTGTACTGTTTTTTACGATGCAAATTTCGGAAATATATCGGCTGTCCAAAATAACTGAATGCAACATTTATTTGATATTCTGTATTATGTGTATTTTTTTACCACAGATTAAATAAAAATATGAAAATCATTTTAAGGCCTAATAAGTTTTTTTTTAAATTTTGTTTCGCATTTAATAATTTATTTTTGTTTTCCTGTGACGATATAAAAAAAGCTTGTGATTTTAAGCGGCTAATTCAAAATACAATTTTCCTTCTCTTAATCGTTTGCAAACGGCTAAAAAAATCCCAACTGTAATGGGTCACACTAGTAAAGTTCTTAGTTATGATCCCAGAGGGCTGGGCGACTGATTAAAACACGTGCACATGAAGGTACCCTACATAAGCAGATCCCGCACGTTCGATCGACACCGGTTTCGTTCCCAAAACTAGTTTTTTATTTTATGTCAGGTCATTATCAAAGAAAAACGCACGCGCTCATACCAAGCCGATTGTAAAGGGCTAAACAAATATGAAATTCCTATATTCAGTGTGTTAACTTGGGACAGCCGATTTTGAGTATGTACTAATTGGTGCTTTGTGACCGCTGAACGAGAAAGCAATTCACATATGTAACATTTGAATGTCCACATTATTAGGTTTGTCCACATCTCGAGCACACCCGCCTAGCTGTGACATGACACCCCTCACAGGGCGTGAGGCGTTACTAGGTGTTACTAGGCTGTCCTGTACATATGTCTAGCTATTTAATTCGTATGTACTACTATTTCAGATCACAGAACTAAATAAATGAAAATGTACAGCTAATAGCTAGTAGGAAGAAAATATGTACCTTGCTTTGCAAATGTCACAACCGTTTACCTTCGCAATTTACCGACGGAAGACTATCATCGACTATATATAAGCTACATATTTTAAAGTGATTGAATATGTATTATTTATTGGGAGATTAGGACTATAAGAGATAAAGACTTGAGAAAATAAATAACTATCTGGCATATAAGAAATTATCTTTGTACAAGATGACCAGCCAACTTGGCCGCCAGTATGTAGGCCTCTATATAAGAAGGTTTTGTTGATTTCCTTTGCATCTAATGGATGAATATTCAATTCAGTAGAATTCATTTTGCATGATTGGAGAGTTAGAAGGAATTAGGATTGGAAAGCAGAGAGAATTAATTAAAAAGCTTTAAATTGTCACTTTAGTATAATATCTCAATCTCTCTCCTTTTTCCAAATCCTCCATACAATTTCAGACAGTATAAGCGTGTATTTACAAGATGCAACATGTTTCGCTGGCTAAATTTAGAAGGCTCAGAATGACTGATTCAAGCGTAATACAAAATATGTAATATCTTTCCTTGGATAGAAGGAAATAACCCAACTGTGTATGGAAATGGGGTATGTATCAAAAGCTTGGATTTTGTTATACAATGAGGGATAAATGTGATTCTAATTGTTTTATCCAGTATAATTTAATCACAACGTTGGCGTTACATGATAAGTCGAAATTTCAAAATGGCGTTATTTGCAGATGACAGTGTCAAATGTGACGATGGTTGGGAGAACTAGGCCTTAAATAAAACCTAGCAAATATACAACTTTTGATGGACCCTATTGTCGCTTTGGTTAGTCAGGTTATTTCTCTCCACCCTGATGTATATGGATGAAGACACAAGTATTAGGCGCTGATCTGAAAGCAAGGAGGACTGAGAGTTACATGTGTTGTCACTCTTGCAGGAGCTTTGTCAGACGGTGTTAAACATATAAAAGGTGTTTCCAGAAAGAAATGATCACTAGATGATTCCCAGAAAAAGAATAGCATTACTTTACTGGAGGGATTGGCACAACCCTAAATATATCATTAATGAGCTAATATTTGCATTTTGATACAGACTGGTTTTATGCGTTCATTCAAATCGCTAACAGTTTTAAAAATTACAGTAAACGGCTTCAAAATCACTTTTGCCAGCAACAATTTCTTACAGTGAATAAATAATTTTATGTATTTTAATACAGTAATTATGTACGGTACATACAGGTACATACGGTACGTATATACCTTACCTTTTATTATTTTTTATCTACATTGATAAAAATTCTGGACTAATTAATGAATAATTTCTAAAAACTTCTGAACCATAAAGATATAAGTGAAATTAAGTTACTCGGCATTTTGTAAGCCATTACCGTGAAGATATCTATCCACTAACATTGAAATTTACGCATGAGATTTTAGTTAGAAGTGGAGCAAATTATTTGAATAACGCAGCAAACTAAATTGTACACGAAAAGAAATCAGCTTCCTTATGATCACGTATTGTAGAAGTTGTATTACCATATTTTATATTAATAAATTTACGAAAAACTATTTTCCTGGACAAATATTGAACCAGAGAATGTGTGCCTACTTCGAGAGAGTTTCCTCTTGGGGAAAGAATCACCTCGTAAAATAAAACTTTTCAAAGACGCAGTTCTCTCCTGCTTTTCCTTTAAAAAAGACCCTTTAGTCATATCCCCTAAGATAACACTCAAAGAGAAACTCCAGGGCCTTCCAAATGGAGTTAGTGTAAAAAAAAATGCAAAAATATTTCATCAATGCTTTATATCAGCCGATTATAAACTATCTGCCAAATATTAAACTTCTACCCGATTTTTTATAATACGTAATATCTAAAAACATACAGCACTTAACAAAAATAGTGGCATTATTTGAAGGAAAGATTAAAGGTACATTTAGACACAGTTCTAGCATCTAATTAATATTTACGGTTTTCATTAGCAAAGCCGTGTAGGAGGTATTTGCGATGAAAATCGACTTGTGTCACAATAATGAAATGACTGTCCTCAGATTTGGACTGTTTCAAACCTTCATCTTTTTAGGTGTTGGGAGCATCTCACTGAGGGTGGCTTGTCTCTTGGTGGCCGTGCGCATGGTGTAACCTGTGGAGATGTAGTCATTTCTGCACAACTGCTTCTGGAGCTTCTTGGCCAATGCAAAGTCCCGCTTCTCCTGCGCTATCAACTCCTCAATTCGCCTCTGCTCTTCCAGCAGGGACGGGTCCATGTCTTCAAACTCATCCAGATTGCCGTTGAGTTTCATTCCGTTCCGTCGGGTGGGTTTCCCGTCGCTGGATTTGGGGGAGGTATCTTTAACTCTGCTGATTACGTAATCGCTGTGGTTGTTGTTGTGTTTGATGTCGTCTCCGTTCCTCTCTTCCTCGGCCAGTTGGTTAGACATCCTTCTGGTGACGGCTTGGTTGCTTTTATCACTTATGAGGTTATCTTTACATTTTGGTAGCTGTCCGTTTCGTCTGAGCACTCTGGTGTTGGGGATGCTAATCTTGAAATCATCACTGCCGCTTATTGCATCACCGTTGAGTACTTTACTTTTGTCTTTCAATTTGTTTGAATCTATGTGATTATCTGGCTGCTTGTTATGGGTGGCGGATACGTCGGAGGCGGAAGTCAAGTCTCCGAAGGAGATGCTTCGCTTGGACCGGGTGAGGACCTGGTCTCCGGGAAGTGTTCCGTTGGATGCCAGCTTCACGCTGCTCCGTGATGATTTTCTAGGACTAGTCTTTTTAGGAGTAACTTCATTATGAACTATAGCCACTTCCTTCTTGGTGCTGCTTCTCAAGTATTTGTTTCGACTTCCATCGACGGTTTCATTTCCGCTGCCAGATTTTTTTACAACATTTTTAGTTTTGGTGGGAGTAACCTTAGCGGGAGTGTGGTTTTTGACTGGGGTCAACTTCTTTCTGTTGGACTTGTGATTAGATTTAGGATTTAATAATTGAACAGCTTCCTCGCGTTCCTGGAAAAATAAAGACAAAGTCAGTAAACCGAATGAAAAATGGGAACACCAGAAGGAAAACCTCTCCGGGGGGTGATGTATGATCCATGTATGTATATAGTACCTTCACGTAGGAGGCAGGGATGCTCAGCAGGCAGACGAAGGAGGACTGCGGCCGGTGCGGCCAGGAGTCAGACTTGCGCAGCTTCTCCAACCCATTCATGAGCTGCGATATTTCAGGAGTCCTGAAAATCAAAATAAATATTCTGTTAAAATTACATTGTGTAATAAGTCATTTAAGTCATTTCAAATCAAAGTTAGGTACACAATATTCATATCAAAGTTAGGTACTGAAAATATTTGTGAAAAACCATTACAATGATTTGAGTGATATTGTTGGAAATTAGTGTATTATGGGTTTAGTAAAATATAAAACAGAAGAGCTGGAGTGAAACAAAACAATGGGTATATTATGAATAGAATATATTAGAATTAGAATATATTATGCCTAGTGAAAAGGCCTATACTTATCTTAAAGTTTTTAGCTTTTTTGATAAATAATATAAATTATAAATACATATGTATGTGGTACTGACCTGCCGAGAGTAAGTTCAGATGTTCTTCTTGCTCGAGGTTTTATAGGAATGCATTTCATCGTTCTTCCGCTAAATCTGAAAACAAACATTCACAACCTAACTTAGTACACAATTTAATGTTTACAGAGAAATTATGGTTCCATAATAACTCAATACACCTTTAAAAGCGAACCTACGGAACCTATTTAATACAGTTTTTGTTTGATTACTTTTCAAGACTTTAAATCACTTTGTAAAGGTGTGTTGAATTGTCATTCTGATGAGTTATCCGTCCATCAGAAATGATAACCCAAAAAAAAAATATATATGTACATTAATCTACTACATATGTACATTAACCTCTGGAAAACCGTTTGTGCACCAGTGAAATTAATTTTTTTACCCCCGACAAACTGTTGGTGTGCGAATTTTGCCCTAGCTGGAATTTTTTGATATGCAATTTAAACCTGCATGCCATGAGAAAGTGCATAAATTTTTAACAGAATTGCTTGCTTTTGATTTCATTTTTAGTTCATTTTTGATTACTCTCAAAAAGGGTCTGGTGTTCCAAAAGTTAAGGTGGGTCATTTAAAAAAAAATATTATTTCTCAATGGTAATAGCAACAAAAGGATCCCAAATGGGAGTCAAAATGACGAGTGCAAAATATTTCCATTTTCTAATGTGACAATTTACCTCCGCTTTGACTTTAGAAAGTTTAAGCAATTTTAATTTTTAGGGATTACTTCTAGTGCGCATAAAAGGTACTACAAATCCGATAAAAGCTTGTTTTTGTCATCTCTACAGCAAATATAAACGTCCCAGTTTTGATGAGTGGGGGGATATGGAGAGGGGGGAAGGAGCACCAATTGCACTAAGTGAAAGCGCCTTATTCTAAATTTTCTGCTTCAAATGAATCCGATTGTAATGATGTTTTAAAACCTACTATTTCACCTCATACTCCTCAGAAGCAGGCTGTGGTCACTATTGATTATTCCACACTACAGTAGAACCCCGTTAATTCGAACCCCGATAATTCGAAAAAACGCGTAATTCAAAATTTTCGCCAAATAATTTTTCGCAGAAAAATTTTTTCATACAAAATTCTTTTTCATTCGAAATTCGTTAATTCGTAATTCGAAATTTATTTTTTCCGCGCACGAAAATTTGTTCATGTAATTCGAAAAAATGTTATTTTTGCGAAAATAAATCATAATATTTCGTAAATCTGAATCTAAAAGTCAGCCGTGGCGGTTAAACGCCGAAAAATGTATTTTTACGTGGTTATACATCGTCCTAATTAGTATTATTATTTTGTAAATCTGAATCGATTTATACTGGAATGTCATACTTTTTCAAATTTATTTCGAATAGCCGAGTTTGAAGGGTCGAGAAAATACGTTTTACGTGGATATATGTCGTAGTTTTACGAGTTTACACCAAATATCTGAATTTAAAGGGTCGGCCGCGACGAAACTCGGCCGCGAAATTTCGATTTACGCGCAAATGTATCATATATATACGAATTTATTTCGAATATTTGAATTTAAATGGCCCGCTGCGACGGAAATCGGCCGCGAAATCTCAATTTACGCGTAAATATATCGTATTTTTACGAATTTATTTAGAATATCTGAATTTTAAAGGGCCCGTCGCGAAGGAAATCGGATGCGAAATTTCAATTTACGCGGAAATATATCGTATTTTTACTAACTTTACTTCGAATATCCGAGTTAAAAAATACGGCGCCATGGAAATCGGCCGAAAAATTTCGATTCACGCCGAAATATGACATATTTTTACGAATTCACTTCAAATATCTGAACTTATAAGGCCGGCCGCGACGAAAAACTGCCGATAAAATTCGATTTACGCGAAAATATATCATGTTTTTACGAATTTACATCAAATATCTGAATTTAAAGGGTCGGCCGCGACGGAAATCGGCCGCGCATTTTCGATTTACACGGAAATATATCGTATTTTTGCGAATTTATTTCGAATATCTGAATTTAAAGAGCCGGCCGCGACGGAATACGGCCGCGAATTCTTTTTACGCGGAAATATATCGTATTTTTACGAATTTAAATACAGATATTTGAAATAAAAGGCCGGCCGCGACGGAAAATTACCGCGAAATCTCGATTTACGCGGAAATATATCGTATTTTTACGAATATCTCAATTTAAAGAGTAGGCCGCGACCGAAATCGGCAGCGAAATCTCGATTTACGAGTAAATATATAGGATTTTTACGAATTTATTGCGAATATCTGAATTTAAAGGGCCTGCCGCTACGGTAATCGGCCGCGAAAATAAAGAAATAATTGGTATTAATACGAATTTACAACTAAAATACCATCCGGATTTGAACAGGCCGCCGAGAAAATCGATTTTCGGCTTTTTTTTTTTTTTTCATAAAATTTCGAATTACGTGGGAATTCGTTAATTTGAAATTTTATTTTTGATGTCCCGTGGATTTCGAATTAACGAGGTTCTACTGTATCTAAAACTTGTAAAAGATATGTAGTGTCAGACATAATGTTACGGTGCATATTTCATTGATAAAAGAGCCAGACTCTACGTTTTTGGGTTATACATATTGCACCAAACTCTGATACTTTGAAAGTTATAAAAAGATCAATAATTATTGTACCATTTGAATCGTTTTTGGCTATTGGTGTGATGGATCGAACATCATAAGTAAGAGCTTCACAGATGCACTCATAGAGGGCAGTGCATACAGCTTGCGTGGAAGTCTGCAAGATGGCAGCCAGTGGCCAGTAGTCGCCAGGGCCAGTGGGAATGCTCCCAGACAAACTTACTGTTTGAGATCTCAATTAGCCAGCTTCTAGTTAGGTCGACTATCGAGTCACCATTGTAATACGAAAAGTATTATTAAATCCCTGATTTATCACAAAGAACCATTATTTATAATCTCCTTCCACGACGAGTTGGAGAACTGTTTGTGGGAACACAACAGAAAACATGATGGTGTAATATATTTGCTTAAAAAACATTTAGATAAACCATTATAATGAATAATTTGTTTGCGACATATGAGCAAATTACCATTTCTGCATTTTTTCACATTTTTTAATGGTTGAACATCGGGGCCATATTCAAGGACAACATGACAAGCTTTGGAAAACTGTTAAAAAAAGCCAGAAATTCATTTTCAGAAAATTGTCGAACCGTATCTGAATTATTTACTCTAGACGTGAGTAATTCTCAGTTATATTTGCATAAAAGCTCCTTAACACACTTTAATCGGGAAGGGTATTTCAACCCGTTTGGTCGATTGATGCTTAACGTCAGGCAGGGTATTTCTAGTTTCTGCGCGCGCCTCGTTTCAATGGCAGAAAAGAAGAAATTATCCAATGTTTTTATATGAATATTATATATGTACCAATCTCTTTGTAAAGGTCCCAACTATTTATACATAATTATCAAATTGCAATGCAAGTCTTTTTTTTGTATTTATCTTGGAGTCTAAAATGACCTATATTATTGAACACCTGACACTTGATAGGTATTGTTTAATTTTGAATCAAGGTAGAAATATAAACCCACTTATTTCGCCAGAAATGTTTATTGCAGAAGAGACATAAAAATGATAAATCAACCTATTTATAACCTTTAACAGGGAAGAATCTATGGCGACATCTATGAAAAACTATCCTAACATAAACATCAACTTATTTATTAACTTTTAACAGTCTGTTGGAAAGGTAAGCATCTACATATAACGACATCTATGCAAAGCTACACTAAACTCTATTTTCTAACAGGTATTGCGTTTGAAGATCAACGAAATAAGTAATTTAGATAACATATTCTGTTATTCTAATAATTCGATTCCTGGAATGAGGGTTTTTATGACCATGAAACCCGAAACAAATCTCTCTATCTCTGTTCCGCACCCACTCAACTCCTAGGTGCGAGCGAGCGAAGAGTGTCGGGCGCATTTATCAAAAGCAGGTATCGGCAAACACAGTTAGGCGGACCATAATAAATATTTACAAATGCATGCCAGTTTTTAGAAAGCAAATTGTCCTACGGTTGTGTTCCGAGGAGATAATATTTATATTTGCTTTTTCAAACCTTTCAAAATGGATTCTGAAAATTACGAAAGTGATGACGAAATCGTCGCAGATAATTTATCTGCCTGTTCTAGTAATTATTTGCCTGAATTCCATAGTGAAAGTGAAGAATCTAGTGGAAGTGAAGAAATTCCTTGTAGGAAAAGAATGTCAGTGATGCCATTACAGTGATTCTGAAGAAAGTTATATGGAGGAAGAACAATGAAATATTAGATGAACAATTTTTAGACGTGAACTGTAACTGATTATATAAAGGTGATTAGAAACTTAAACCTAATAGTGTATAGTGAAAAACAATAAACAATATTACATGAGCAATACGAGAAGCATTCTACGCTAAGTGATTATTTTTTATTTCTTTTGAAAAAATAACCAATATTATTAGCACGTTCCGATGGTTTTGGTCCGCTGTACCGTGTGAGGGGCAATTGCACACGTGGTATTTGAATGGGTAATAATGTGTTACTCTGACGATACTAGAGATGTGGCAATTGTTTTTGTTTTTGTAATGATTTGGGCTTGGTGAAAATACAATAATTTGTAATTTTATAAAATTGAAACCTAGTTTATACTTCAAAAATTGAACACTAATGACCCAACAATGACTTTGTTTTCGATTTATTAAGTTGCATTAGAAATAATACTTGGTTTTCGGCTAGAAATTTTATAGCTTGGGTATGCTGAGTTAGTATGAAGAAAATTTTATTAAAATATTTCCATTATTTTCGAAGATATAGCGATTTAAAACAAATTAAAGAAATTCGCGCGAGACCTTTATTTTCGCCCGTTTTCAGCAGTCTGCCGGCGAAAAAAATAACCCGATCAAAGTGTGTTAAGAAAATCTTATTATATTAGCAACGTACCTACATTGTTAAAGTTTACACTCCAATTTGGTTTACCATTAAAACTCAACCCACTTGTAAAGATGGAGCACGTCACCCTTGGCAGTTAATCTCAGCGTAGATAACGCTTTATATTGGACAGCTGAACTAAAAACTATAATAATTGATCTTGTCATGTAAAGAAATAGCTACTATGATTATTGTTACTGAGGGTCAGGTAACAAACTGAATCTCCCCATTAGAATATTCGAGATTTAGTTGTGCGTCGTGTTCTGTACCATGTGTGTTGTGTGCAGTCAAAATCAAGTAAACTTGAAGCACAAACCGAACATTTCGGTAATAATCACAAATCCATGAAATATATTTCGATCAGATCAACAGGCCCCCAGTAATAATAATCACCCCCCGACCGGACGCGCACACTCTCCTCTGTCCGGCCGGGAAGTGACGCCATCTTCAATTTTAATCACTTCCTGTTATTGCCAGAGCGTAAACAATAGACAAGACAAATCACAGATTTGACAGGTTCTTACTTACTGCCAAGTAAGAAAAATAATCCTATGTTATTTACATAACAAGTTGTTGGCTGTTCTAATTTTAAAATATTAATCAGAATCATATTATTACTACGATATTATTAATGTGGAGCAAAATGTTACCGAACCCTCAATGCTGAAGAAAATCTGATGAAGATTTTCAATTATTATTTGTAGCACAGTATAACGTATGAGCCACGGGGTATTAAATTTTATGTAAACAACTATTGCCGGGGCAAATGAGAGCCTCTCAGGTTAAAGTAAGGCAAGGCTTGTGCTGTCATTGGGAAAAAGAAAGGTTCAATTTTTGTTCTGAAATAAAAGAGTCGGCTAGGAGCAATCATATAATGTTTATTTAACCAAAACAAATTATGAATTAGTAGTCAGCATTTTCAAAATAAATAACAAACAATAATCATACCTGTGGACCCGATGTAAAATTGAGCTAATCTAACAAACTATCTAGAAAGTACTTGGAACAACTCGGATGGGCAGAGCAGGATCTCTCGTACGTGACGATCTTGAATCCAACCACAGCATCCAACTACATCATCCCGCGGAGCTGATTCCTTCAAAGGCGAGCTCACTCCATAAGGCGAGGGTAGCCGCCAACGTGTTTGTAGATGGGACACGTCGAGGCCTTTTCCATCGAGGGGGCCCACAAATAAGGCTTTTGCGTGAACTCCTTAGTTTCAGGGTGCATCCGTGTGATAATTCAATTCAACAGGTACTATAAGCAAAAACTCCCGGTGCCACTCAGAACACTTTACATTTTAAAACGAAAAGAAATTTCTCATTTTGAAAACACCAAAATATGACGATGGCATGCGGACAATCATTCTTAACAACAAGGATTGCCCCAAAATTAAAAAAAAAAAAACAAGTCAATCACTTTGATTACACTGGTCAACACATTTTTTGTCCCTTTAACGAAAGTAGCCAAATCTGACAGGAAATTTCACGCTGATTTCAGATATGTGATTAGTTTTTTTCTATCACGTCAGGTTTTTATGGGTTTTAAGTTTTACTAAAATGTGTATTAATTCATTTTTATTCGTGAGTTATCATTGATTTTTTGATTTTTGACCATCCATTTCATTTGGTCATGCTGCAAACATGAAAGAGAACTATGACAACATGAAGCTGCTGTTAACAAAAAATAATTTTGTAAAATACAAATGGAAAATATGTGGTGATCTAAAAATAATAGGGCTCCTACTAGGACTGCAAGCGGAATACACAAAGTATTGTTGTTTTCTGTGTAAGTGGGACAGCAGAGACAGGAAAAACCACTATGCCAAGAAGGACTGGTCTACTAGAAAGCACCTTAAACCTGGCACGAAGAATGTTCAACATGCTCCCTTAGTAAAATCTAAAGATATATTACTTACACCCTTACACGTTAAATTGGGTTTGATGAATTTTTTCAAAAGGCTTCTCTAAGGATGGAAATGGCATGATTTACTTAAAGCAAGAGTTTCCTAAGGTCAGCGACGCAAAAATTAAAGAAGGAATATTTGTGGGACCACAAATAAAGGAGGCTTGACTGATCCGAATTTTATAACAGTGTTGAGATCAGTCGAGCTAGCCGCTTGGTCAGCCTTCAAGAATGTTGTCGAGAACTTTCTTGAAAGTCATAAAAGTGAAGACTATATCAGCATTGTGTCTGAAATGCTCATAGTCTATAAAAATATGGGATGTAACATGTCACTAAAAATACACTTCCTTCACTCTCATTTGAATTTTTTCCCCGAAAATATGGGAGATGTCAGTGACGAGCACGGCGAACGATTTCACCAGGACATTGCGGATATGGAAAAGTGATATCAAGGAAAGTGGAGTCCATCTATGCTAGCAGACTATTGCTGGACCCTGCAGAGAGACTCTCAAAATACTCACAAGCGCAAATCAGGAGCAAAAAAAATTAAATTGAATTAGTTTTGAAATTTTGTTAAGTAAGTACCCGTCATACTATGGAAGAATTATGTAAAAAAACTTTGTTAAATAATAAAAAAACCTGACCTATTAAAATTTTTTTTTGTTTCATTTCGTGTTTATGGATACTAAATATATATAAAAAAAATTAGCTATGCTTAAGGGACAGCACTTAAAAAAATAAATGTCGACCAGTGTTATGTGACATAATCAAATCCACGTCGTTCCTTTTCCCGGCGTAAATTTAAAATGTGATGTTCCTCGGCGGAAACGGTTCAAAATATACCAAAAATGTTGCCAGTCAGATTCAAGCTGGTGAATTAATTCCTTCACTGACCAGGAAAAGAATTATTTTCGTGACAACAGGTAAATTGCCTCTTGTACGTCTGCAATGTTATACCCAAACAGTTGAAAGTGCTGTAAAGACTGTGACTGAAGCCTCCAGTACTTTATGTACAGTCTCCAAGAGAAGGTCTTATTGAGGGGAAGATAGAGTCTAACAAAATAATACGTACTGAAATTTGACAGTAAGGTTTTTGCTGCTATTTGAGTACAATGCCTTGAGAGTATTTCCATTCAAATCATATAATTAAAAAAAAAATTACAAATCAATATATTCCCTTATTATGTGTATTATTAAAAAAAAGTGCATTTCGAATGTCTTGTCAAACTCCTTTGTAGATTGACCAAGGGTGGGTTTATCTCCATTTCATGAAATTTTCAGAAATTTCAATGTCAAACCAGAGGTAAAAGATGACTTCCAAACATTACAAAAAAAATTCGGTGATTTTAAGTCCCCATTTAACACCCTTTTATCACTATTACACATCAATATTCTTTAAAAAAATTCCCATACAGTCGTGACGCACCTCAATGTACATAGTCATAGACTGTGTTGCATTGTGTTGAATTATATACAATTGGTGATGTAAATTTTTGTCAATAGAGTTGAGCTTTTATTTTCAATGTCTTTTTATATTTTGATGCACCTGTCTCGAGACAGGAACGCCAGGAGGCGTCTCGTAGAAGCGACGGGTCCCCGACCCAAACAGGACAAGGAGATAAATAATTAGAGAAAGGGGCATTCTGACCTGTTGATGGGCGCCGGATGCAGCGGCTTGAAGTAGCACAGCTCCTGCGCCAGCGAGTCCTCGCTGCTGGTGTCGGGGTCCTGCGCCCCCTCGCTCGGCCCCCGCGGCTGGTGCGGGGGGTGCTGCAGGCGTGGGGGACCGGGCACGCCCCCGATGGAGTCGTGGTGGAGCACCACTCCGGAGCGCACAGACAGCTCCCGGGAGTGGCCGGCGCAAGCTTGCTGGGGCTCCCAAACCTACAATTTACAACATTTTATTGTTTACTAGCTGATGTCCCCAACGTTGCCCAGCTCGGACAGTAATTTCCCTCTTATTTGAACGTCAAGTGTGCAAAATTTCATCAAGAAGCATCAAAATTCTGCTTTAAGGGGTGGGAAAATAGGATGGAGGCAGTTTTTCGAAATCTTATGCAGACAGTGACCTTCCTCTTGTTTTGGAGATCAAGTTTGAAAAATTTCATGTTTTTTCAATGTTTATTTTAATTTTAACACATAAGAGGCATAAAATAATTTTATTTTTATGTGACAGTCCCCATGTAGTAGTGGGTAGTGGGTACAGGTAGTTCCTGTACCCACTACCTGTTGACTAGATAAAATGAGGGAGGATAGATGGACGCCAGTATCTCGCATGCAGCGGGTATACTGGACTGCTAATATTACAAAAAATTGCATTATTGATGTTATTGTGGCGGAAAACGTCATCTTTTTTTTGTTTTCGAAAATTCGATTTTTTGTATTTATTTCAGGAAATTCGTGAGGCACTGCCTACAAAAATTCGAATTTTCGATAAATATTAAAAATTGATTTGGACCAAACAACATCAATATTGTTGAATTTTTCAAACTTAGCACTCTATCACACTCAAAAGTCACGAGCCACCACTGCTCACACGTATATTGTCACCTCATACTCATTGAAATATATATTATTTAAAAAAAAAAAAGTTTTGTGATCATTCTTTTTTATAACAAGCAGAGATAATGATAATGATCATTGAGATCTCCCATACTGAGGATTTCAATTACACATTGAAAATGAATATTATGAAATAATTATAAATACGTATGTAGCGTCGAGAAGAATCCAGATTGAATAATTAATAATAAACCGCTCGACCTACTTAGGTACGTACTTGCAGGTACATACTGACAGCCAAATGGTAAACAAAGCAACCTACTTGCTACAAGCACGTATTTGTCTATCGGCGACAATACTATCGCAAGTCAGTCTGGCATATTACGACAACTCGCCAGAAGGTTCGAGTCTACCGCCTAGGCATAATTGCCGCGCTGCCGAAACTTCGCGAAAGGCCCAGACCGAGCGAGTGGCTTCAATTTAGTTGCCATCCATCTACCTACTGTTGCCACCGGCCAAACAATATAAATAAGCCCGACGCAGCGCGCAGCATTATTAGTATTCAGTCTTTACTACCGTCGGCTACTACTACGTGCAACCGTACTACGGAAACTTTGACCCAGTTTCGCGAGCATTCCATAGTATTGTGAATAATAAACGTGAAATATTGCGACTGTAAAATCAGCTTTCAATTTATTAATAAACGCTATACCTGAGTTGGGAAGATCTTTTATTTGTACACCACGATAACCACACATATATCTGTAATGTTTTTTAGTGCAGTTGAGTTGTTTCGGTTTCCGTCTGTATATTTGTTGTTGTCAGTAGATTTTCTATTTCTGATCTCCCTATGTTTCGTATCTACTTTTTATTTGAGATTAAAATGTTTTTGTGATTTTTAAAAGAGAGTTTAGAACCATGGTATTAGGTATAAAACTTATTTTAATACTAAACCATTTCCACCGTCTACAGTCTATACCATTTACAACCAGTGGCGGCCAGCTCTAAGGAGCGTTAAAGTAATCCAAAATTTCAGTCATTCTTCAACTGATATAATATCATCAAAAATCAAAGCAGATAAGAGTAATATAATTCAAGTTAAATTCAATCTGCTAGAATTTTCGTTCTTTTTTATCACGTGTCTTAAGTTATGTGGTGCGAACTAATCCCATATCGATCACAGACAAATGTCACCCGGGAACATCAATTATCTATACACGCAGAGCGTGGATGTCGACCATAGTATTGAAATTTCTCAAAAAGTGAACGGCGCTTGCCAATGCCTCTTAAGGCGGCGATACACATGCCTGTAAAATGGAACAGTAGCTTGCATGCATGTTAATGGCATGTACAAGTTACTGGCGCAATGAGAATACACATGCAAGTTTTTTTTTTTTTTTTTTTTTTTTTTAAACATACAACAAACGATGTTGTATTCCCAAGAGTTATTGAACTCATTAAGGGATCGCCAATTGGTAGTTTTCAAATAGAAGAGTAAAAAAAATTAAAAAAAGCGTTTTGTACAGAAAAATTAGATTAAAAATTAAAAATAACCAACCCAACCCAATGTGCAGACACAATGTATGAAGAAAACATTTACAAAACATTTCACAGAAGCAACATACAGACACAACATATGAAGAATCACTTTACAGATATGTTACAAAAAAAATTGTCTTATAAGACTTTATGAATTTTTATAATCACTCATTTGATTTATGTACTGTTGGTGTCAAAAAGTTGAAAAAGTATCCTCAATGATGGACTATATAAATGCATAAAAACAAAATCAGGAAAATACATTAAAAAGTACGGGGCCAAAAATAAACAGACCTAATACAAGATGTTTTACATTCAAAATACATGAGAAGATTATAAAAGCTCATCATCTCTGGATGTACAAAGTTTGGTATTTGGAGATAATTAGGACGGCTATCAGAAACAGAGTTTGTACCTACTTATGACTCGTTTTCCAAATAACATTTGAAAAAATAGGATTTCAATATATCGTTTCGAGATTTGTTAGAGGCATATACCTGTCTTAATTCTTCAGGCAATTTGTTATAGTTAGTGTAGGCAATATATTCTAATGATTTCAGTCCGAACTTTGTTGAGTGTATTTTTGATATATGTAGTTTGTTGTGTTGTCGTGTATTATATTGGTGAACATCGTTGTTATAGTTCAGTTTTATATTTGTGTGGGTGTTACACTGAATAATATTTAAAATGGTGTTTGTTATCTCAAAGCTAGGAACCATCTTAAATGGCAAAACAAGTGCGTGACGGTAAATATCTTTAACAGGTATATCCCAAGGCAAGCCAAAAATGTTACGCATGGCTCTATTTTGGATTATTTGCACCTCCGATATCATTTTTTTGGTAGCAAAGCCCCAGATACTCGAAAGATATGCCAAGTGGGAGTGAATCATAGCATAGTACAATGATCGCAGTATGGCTGTGGGAAGCAATCTACGTAGTCTGTACATTACACCGGTCACCGGAGCAATCTTTGATTTAACATGGTCAAAATGGTTTTTCCATGTAAGCCGTGAGTCAATTAAAAGTCCTAGATACTTCGCGACATCTGTTTGTTCCAGTTTGTTTATTCCCAAGGAAATGTTTAGGCGTTGTCCTTTCCTATTCCCGAATAGCACATAGTGAGTCTTTTTAATGTTAAGGCTAAGTTTATTGATTCTCAACCACTCGGCTAGATGACCCAAATCCCTTTCCATGTCTTTTTCCATTTCGTTTAAATTAGTATTATGATAGAATAATATTGTGTCATCAGCATAAAGTTGAACGGTACCTTTCAACCCCCATTTTGCAATATCATTTATATAAATCAAGAATAATAAAGGCCCGAGAATCGAGCCCTGTGGTACACCACATGTTATATTTCTATGATCACTTGATTCTTTTCCAATAACAACCGAAGAGCACCTACCCGTAAGATAACTAGATAAAAGTTTTAGATTTTTGCCCACGATGCCCAGATATTCAAGCTTTTCTAACAGAATCTTATGATCAACCGTATCGAACGCTTTTTTGAGGTCTATGAAAATGCCCGCTGCATATTTTCCTTGATCTAAGTGTTTTTGAAGAGTTAGTATAAAATCAAAGGCAGCACATTTCGTGTTGGAGAATTTTCTGAACCCATATTGTTGAGGCGTGAGAATATTATTAGTTGTGAGATATTTTGTTAGTCTATTTTTGATTACATGTTCAAATACTTTGGAAAAGACTGGGAGTATTGATATTGGACGATAATTAGATGGATTTTTTTTGCAGTCTTCTTTGTGAATTGGAACGATTTTTGCTAGCTTTAATTGATCCGGAAACAGTCCACTCGCTAATGATTGATTAATGAGAATAACAAGATGATCCGCTAATTTTTCTTTACAGAATCCGAGTAAGTTAGTTGTCATACCATCGACCCCTGGAGATGCATTAGTTTTTAGTTTTGATATAATTTTTAAAACTTCTAGTTTGTTTGTATTGGTCATGTAGAGGGACTGTAATGGCTTTGGTTCCACGTTTATTGTATTTACGTCATCTGAATGAGATGGGATGCTCGCAGCTAGATTTTCACCAACCGATGTAAAGAAGTCATTAAACGCTGTACATATCTGCTTCGGGTCATTTATGTCTATATTATTGATGGTAAGAGTTTCAATTTTATTTGTCAAGTTCTTTGGACTGTTAGTTATGATTGAATTTATTGTTTTCCAAGTTTGTCTTGGATTATGTATGTTTTCTTTAAAAATATCTGTGTAATATTTTGTTTTGGCGAAACGTCTGTAATTAGTTACCGAATTTCTCGACTTATTTTTAAGTGATATAAGAAGACTGTTTAGCGGATCTTTTTTCCACTGTTTGTAATAAGTATTTCTTTCTCTAATAAGAAGATCTAATTTTTTGTCAAACCATGGTGTATTACCTTGCTTAGGGTTTCCTATTCGTAACCTTGGCTTAAATTTGCAAGTGTCAATCGCTGTTTTGATATATTTAAAAAATTGATTAAAATTTTCGGTTATATTGGTAGTGTTGTGAGAAAACGGTTGGGTTTCAAAATATGTTCTCAGAGCCCTCTTATTGACACTGATGTTTATGTTTGGTGGTATTCTGTTGTTAGAGTGGTGTTTCAAAGAGTTTTGGTAGTCTAACATCATTATACTGTGATCACTTATCTGGTTATCAATATTGGAGGTCGTTGAAGATATGTTTTCTCTATTTGATATAATATGGTCTAAAAGAGAACTGCTGGTTTCCGTAACTCTCGTGGGATGTGTATTATTACATATGAAATAATTATATGAAAATAAAGTTGCGTCCTTGCATGCCTGTATTTGCAAGACGTATACACATGCCAGTCACTAGACAGTACGTGTCTCAAATCACTCTGAGACTGAGTAGTCTCAAGCTTTTTGGCAATGGAAAACATTCGAAGTGAATTAAATATCATCGTATTGCAATTGGCAGTACAATGTGTGGCTAATTTAATGAGAGACTGAGCTACTGGCATGCCCGTACCTGTCGCGACGTTCACACATGCCGGTTTCATAGCCCCCCTCGTCCCTGAGTCGTCCCCTCCCTCAACTTGCATGCCAGTAAATCAAATGTTGTGCAATCTACTTGCAAGGCAGGTACAGGCATGCAAGTTAGCGTATACACATGATAGTAGCTGGCATGTGCAAGGAGCTTGCATGCAAGTGTGCCAGCTACAGGCATGTGTATTCCCGGCTTTAAACTCTTCGGTGATAATGAGCCACTTAATGGGGGATAAAATCTCATGCGGATGCGGTTTTATAGTGAGCTATGCGGGTTATTGTAACAGACTGACTGCAATGTGCACAGAAAGGTGCAGGAATGGAAGTAGGTAGGACTAGGAACAACAATATTCTCTCAGTACAGTGGTCGCATGTATTTACATATGTATTCATGAGATGTGTGTATAAATTGATGTATTATGCGTATTGGCACAACCACTTAGTATCTTTCACCGCTGAAGGTTTACCTGACATGACGAAGGGATGGATTGGCAATATTTTTAGCGCACTACCCATTTTTGTGAGTACATGCCACCACTGCTTACAACTAGGGGGTCTATAATGCCACCCGTTTGGGCGATATTGCACTTAAGGGATTTGGTTCCGTACCTTTGGCTCGGCCTTGGAGGTGGTGGGGTGTTGGCCCCCCTGCCCCCACAGCTTCACGTTGAGGAAGTTCTTCAGGAACCTACCGCACCTCCCCGTGGTGGACATCAGCTCCGGAGATGGCGGAGTGTGCCCGCTGTTGGTCTTCAGATAACTAAAAACATACACAACACACACTTAGTGAACATTCTCAAATCAATTGTATCTTCTTGTTCACGCAATTAATCCTATATATAAAAGATGTTATTGGTTATTTGATTCGCTTATAGTTATATTATATTTATTTTTGTAATAACTTAACGAGTAAAACCTCAAATTGTAATATTTAATTTTTAAGACGGTATTAATGATTTATATTTCAAAATTTAAAAAGGTTATATTACCAATGAGGCCACTAGAATCAAAAGCGGAAGTGTCGAATCGTTGAATATGCAGTTTTATAGAGAAAGGTTAATTTTTTCTCGATAATATATTTGTTCGTAACATAAACCTCATTAATCTGTAGAATTTTTACTTTAAAATGTTGCTGTTGTAACAAAAACGGTAGTGTCCACCTCGTTTCTAAACAAAGGCTACAGTTTTTCAAGTAACCAATCAGGATGCTCTATTCATAATGGCCGCCATACCTTACTTCATACAAACTAGTACAGCAGTGTCGAGCGAATAATGCACTAATTAGTGATTGTTTGAGTTGATATAACTATTTATTTTGTGTAAACGTTACATATTCGAAGAATAGAAACTTTAACTGACATTTTGCCACCAGAATCAGCAAGGAAACGTATAAAACAACCACACAAATGGAAGGCAAACATTTCCATTGTAAACGACCGCTATGTTATGAGCAAATGTCAAAATATGCCATTTGAAGATTTATCTAAATAAGATCACAAACAAAAAAATTTGTACTGATCCGGTTCATGTCAGCTGGGTACATAATTTGACAACTGAGCCCAAATAAATGTTATTTATTTAATATTAATTAAGTTTATTTTTTATTTAAACAAAAAACTGTTTATTTTATTAAAAATAAGTTTTCAGTTATTATTAACTTTTCGCTTATTAGAAACAGCTGTCATACCTAATAATGTTAAATATATATTATAGCAATACTTTTTTTGTAAAAATAAATTGTTTTTTTAATTTATAATAATATTAATTACTCATTAAAAACAATTTTATATTAATTTTAGAAAATAAATTTAGGAGATCAATTTAAAAAAATATATTAAGTTATCAATAATATTTAATTGACCATTACACTTTTTCTTTTTTATAGGTACTAAACTTATGTATCTATGCTTATTTGTCCATTCTCGTCTTAATTTGCAGTATAATTTGCAGGAGGGTATAACTCCAATCGAAAATTGAAACCGAAAAAAGACTCGGTAATCTCCGTGGTCTGAAACATCAACATTTCAGCTATCTAATGAAAAACTCTGAATGTCTATGGAAAAAATGTTGACAGCTGAGTGGTACATTTATGGTTGTTTGATATTTTGATCTCGAACTGCGCTGTTCTTGTGTAGTTTTGGCAGATTTTAATATATTGTTTATCCAATATTAGCGAGAGTCCGTCAGTTTGTGGCTCTCATTTCTCAATCGGAAGCAACAAGCGGAATGGTTCGTTATGAAATTACACGTTGCCAACGCTTTATCTTGGCATCTCGAACACAAAATAAACACATATTTGTAATCAAAATTCCATTTGCTGAAATAAAAATGCTTAAAATGTAACTGAGTTTTTCATTTTCCTGTCGTGAGGTAATTTTTATTTTAAAAATATTTTAGGCTAATAAGTAGGCTCTGAATGAAAATTATATTGTCTATGGTCGCGCTTTTTTTTGAGTTTTCGCTATCCTCGTCGATGGTATGTGACGTAATATTGTTGCACGCATAAAATTAGTCTAAATATTAGCATATCAATATCATACTTTTATGACATCTCGATTATTTATTCCAACAACAATCGTATTTGAAAATGTTCATTAAAATTTTTCATGACAGCTCAATTGTTTTTCTCGTGATAACAAGTTTCCACCTGATAAAGCGCTGTCAGGACAGCACTTTGTCAGATGGAGCCTTGTTGTCATGAGGAAACATTTCAAACATTTCTGTTTAAAAATAATATTTTAGGATAATGAGTGGGGTAGGCTCCAAATGAGAATTATACTGTCTATGATCGGCCTTTTTTTTATGTTTCCTCTATTCTCATTGATGGTGCCTGACGTATGTATACACAGCATACTAAATATTGGCGTATCTATGGTTAAATAGTGGACAATCATACAAAAGGGACAGAATTATCAATCTAGTGAGTGGTTTATTTATGATACCATGTATTCTGATGAATTAACCTTTGGTTTTGAAACTTGTTGATAATTTTTGTTGAAAATACTGTTGTTTATCAAGTTGATTATTTTCATTGAATTTAAAATGACGACACACAGTAATTTTACGATCAGTTCGTCTGGGGAAAACAGCGTTATGCGAAATAGTGAGATATTAGATTGTAGTGAGCATATACACATTAAAAGCTTAATAAATGTATGTGTATATTTCGATTAACAGACAATACGTTTTATGTATTTTAATCAATTCATTTCTATGTTTTGATTACAACATGCGTAAAAGAAAAAGATTTTTCCATAATATTATCTGTTCGTTTTGAAGATTAAAAATTCCAGTCATGTTAAAACATATTAACAAATAACGAAATGCAGGAATAAAACTTTTTCACCGTAATAATGACAAATATGCCAAGCGCCGATCGTTCTTGAGTTCAACAGCTCGGGCTGTGGAACGATTTGCTGGCCTCTGTGTTTCCTCCCTCCTACAACATGAATCTCTTCAAGACCAATGTTCACTCCTTCTCTTCAAAAAGACCACCGCACAGCAACCCCAAATATGACATATTTGTCTTGTAGCGATAATGTATGAAAAAAATGGCGACTTATTGTGAAAGCACGCTGCTGGCTGTCACCATAGGCCTTGTACTGTCATCAGTGCTTGAGGTTTCAAAACGATTTTTGCTGAGAATATAGTTGAATACATGCCACATAATTTGAATGGATCTGCACAAAAAGAGCATTATTTCTAAAATAGACTTAATTATCGAAGAAGACTTTATAAATCAATTATATTATAAATAATTCAACTCACCCATTACTTCCTCCTTTCACGAGATAACTGCCCAGCGTCCCTCCTTTGTTGGCACTGGACAGGTGCTTGTAAAAATCTTTAGAGCTGCTGTTGGGCGTTTGCGTTAGACTGGAGTTGAGTGAGCTGTTGTTGTTGACGGAAGTGTTGTATGTGTGCGAGTGAGCCGCGTTGTGTGAGGGGTTGGGGTTGTGGTGCTGGTGGATGGGGCGGCGAAGTCCCCCCCGCAGCCGCGACGTCTCCGCCAGCTGGCGCGCCAACAGTTCGTCTTGCCGCAGCTTGGCTTTGCTCTCCTCTCTCTCCCGCTGTTCTTGCTCTTGTAGTTCGCTAGAGAGGAGGACCCATGTTGCATTTTTCAAATTTAATTTATTAAGCTATTAAAAATAATAATTTCTATGGTGTGTCTCTGTGTAACTCGGGTTCAATGAACTGTAGAACTGGGATGTGCTGTGATATTGAAAATTTGAACTGATTGTTGGAACAATTCAGACAAGTGATAAGAGTACCAGTAGGTACCAAACTTATTTTATTTTTAATTAATAATTCTATGCATAATTTTTTAAAGTTTACTCATTAAAATAAATAATAAATTCCCTTTAATATTAATTAGTCCTCATTAAACCTTACATATTTTTAAACATAATAATATTTTTTATGTATGAGCAAAAACAGCAGTAAGGTTGTATGGAGGTTACTTATTTTTCTTTCGATTTCTATAATTTATTAATGTAAAATAAAGAATCTTTCACAAATGAAAATATAACTGATTGACCATTGTCCCGAAGAAGTTTGAGTGCAACCGAAACCGGTCGGCCTATATAACGCAAAAAAGTGGTTTAAAACGAAGTAGCAAAAATTAATTTATATGATGTCATGCCTCAAAGTGTTTGCTTTCTTCGATAATTGAATATAATTTATGAAAAATAACCAAGGCGCACAGCTCATGCCGCTAGGAGGCGCTAGTATAGCATGTTGCCATAGATTGTATGGGAAATATCAGGAGTTGGAAGTATTATTATTATAATAAATAATAGAGACAATAGCTACACTAGCTCCTCCTAGTGGCGCGAGTTCTGCAGGTTGGTTTTCTTTCAGTAATTTTAATGGATTTTAGGTGAAATATTTTCTTAATTTTACGTTAATAAGTATGTAAAAAAACAAAATCAAAACTAATAAATTCGCTCCAGCATGATGACTAAAACAAAAATATGCATGAAGTCGAAAACTTTTAGTGACAGGATGGCCTTGTGCAGAAAAAGCAATCAAATATTCAAATGGCATTGAAGAAAAATAAAATTGTTCATTAATATGCTGATCTCTTTAAATCAATTTGAATGGTGCATTTTTTTAGGATGTTTTTTTATAAGCAGCATTAGTTAAGCATGAATAGCGACAGGCATATGTCAATCTTGGTTTTATTGTTTTGTAAAGAAGACTACCTAACGTGATCTGACATTTGACCCAGATCACGTTGAGGCATCAACTGTCAATCATCCACTGTTTATGTTGACAAATAACATTGTGCTTTTTCTTCATCAGAAAATATAATAAAAATTGGTGAATAAATGTTGAAGGGTTGATGAAAGAAGTTAAGAGTTGTTCGGGACAGCTGAACAGTGACCAAATGGCTTCCTATTGTATACAGATAAGGGTTTTGTTTGAAGTGTATTACACTATGGTTAATTTGGCTAATTTATGCACCCTTGATGGACCGTGGCAACTGAAGAGGATCGTGTAGGGGTTATAATTAATAATCGAAGGCAGAAAAGTAAAATAGGTTACCGAATGAGTTTTTCCGTTTCCTTTGAGTGTTTCTCTTCCAGAAGCTGCTGCTCTCTCCTTATCTTCAGAATTTCAGATTCATATTCTAATCTGATCTCACCGGGTGCGCTTATTATGCGGGTATCTTCCTCTGCAAAATAAACAACGAAAAATAATATTGTTATTCCTAGAGATCGTGACAGAAAAAAAAACAAATCACTCCGACAAAAACAAGTTATTGGCGAAGCCAGATATGTCAAAATGATAAAAGATAATGAACCAACCTTCCGATATAGCGATATCTTCTCCATTCAATTTGATTTTCACTTCCTCTGGATAATTATCTTTGATAAACTCCCACAATTTGCTATTAATTAAGTTATTTTGTTTGGAAGCCTTCCGCAGCCAGGAACCGATTCGCGTTCTACAAAGCGGGCACGAAAGAGCGTTGTTTTCTATCGTCCCGTTGAAACACGCGAAACAAAAATCATGGTAGCACGGTAACGTAACTGGTTCTATATATATTGATTGACAAATTGTACACATAAAATCTAAAAGTGTCAGTTTATCCAATTTTAATAACTTATTGTCATTTCCCGGCGGCTTCCTCTTGAACCTGGCCGCCATTTTTACTACAAAACAGCTGAGGAAACTGACTGCTGTTTTACCAACTGTTAAATTGGAAATATGAAAACGGCTATTTTTTTTACAACTCAAAATCGGAAATGTGTCAACCATAAGCATAACTAGCCATGACTCACACTAGTGGTTCAGTGGTTTGTGGGAGTAAGAACCGCTATCTCGTATTATGAATAATATATTATAAACTAAGTTGACCAATAGTGATTTATTTCTGGAGTATTATGCCGTGTTGCGCTAGTTCCTTCTCTAGCAAACGTTTCAGACAGCATTTTATTGTCCATTATCAGCCCAACAGATTTGCCCTGTCCGAATGTTGTTCGAGTTGGATAAATGTGGTAGCACAACCCCAAAAATAAATCACTACTATTTTTTTGGCCGCGAAGATCTTAAATCATATATAAATTGACCGATTTGATTTTACATTCTTTAACCTACACGTATGCAACGAATTTGTAGATACCAATTGTTTTATATCTAAAATTTTTGAAAAACCATAATTATATCGCTTTTCTGAAATTATAATTATTTTGAATTATTTAATTATTCTTAGTGTTTCTTTGTGATGATAACACATAACTCTAAAGGTTTTGTTTTGGATAGGTACCGGTTGGAAGACGATGGTTTGATTGTGAGTAATTTATTTATGGTTTGATGGTTTGGTTGGTACATTGCTTTGTCAAGTTTGACAGTTCTCGAAACGCCATTTTGAAGAAATTTGTTGCGTCGAAGTCGCTTATTTTTTTTTGCATTGGTTAACTTCAAAATGTCTATAGATTATTTGCAAGTAGCAGAAGAAGAAAATGAACAGCCGATAGAATTACCCCTCGAGAAAGATGGGACTATGCTCCTGACGACTGTCAAAGGCGTTTATCCGGGGGCTTGCGGAATGAAATTTAGAAATCCGGAGACGAACACTCTGAGAGGAGTGCGCCTTGTCGATGGATCTCTTCATCCGCCCAGTAGTGGGTGGAATGGAAGCGCCGTGTACCTATGCGTTTTTCCGTTGAAACGTAAAATGGAAGTGGAAGAAGAACCAGAAGAGCGCGGGTCGGCTAAAACAAAACGCTTGGAGAAGAAGTTGGCTTGCACAGATCTGATCTGTCTGGGCCTTCCGTGGAAGTGCACAGAGGAATCCGTTAAAGAACACTTTGAGCAATTCGGGGAGGTGGTAATGATGCAGCTAAAGCGGGATAACGCGGGAAAATTTAAAGGGTTTGGTTTCATACGGTTCGACAGTTACGCCTCTCAGATGAGGGCGCTCGGGCAGAGGCACAACATCGATGGGCGGTGGGTGGACGTGTGCATCCCCTACTCCAAGGGGGGAGTTGTGCCGCAAGTCTCCTCCAAGGTGTTTGTGGGCCGCTGCACGGAAGACATCACCGCCGAGGATTTGAGAACATACTTTTCAGAGTTTGGCGAGGTGATCGACGTTTTTGTCCCGCGTCCGTTTAGAGCATTTGCTTTTGTGACTTTCCTAGATCCCGAGGTGGCCCAGGGGCTGTGCGGGGAGGATCACGTCATCAAGGGGGCGTCGGTGTCCGTGTCCAGTGCCGAGCCCAAGCCCCGCCAGAGGTCCAAGCCGGGGCACGGGGCCGGCGGGGACGGGGGTCGTGGGGGGGGCAACCAAAGCTGGAATAATGCCAACTTTGACTTGCTCAACATGCAGAACTTAGGGATCAACGCTAATAACATAACCCCGGACACTAACGTGACAGTGCCCATGAGGCTGGTGGCCGCCGCCCTCAATGCGGAGCTGATGGGGGTTAATGGGGGTCGGCCGCAGCGTGGGGCCCAGCAGGGCTGGAACCAAGGCTGGAACGGTAACAGGGGCCGTCACCAGGGTGGGGGTGGGGGGTATCAGGGGGGCAGCTGGCCGCAGCAGGGCCCCGCCAACCAGTGGCAGAATGATGGCAGGGTTTGACTCCATTATTATCCCTCCACCTTGGAGCACTTAACATGTTATGAGACTAACATCAAATCACAATTTGACTCGTGATAAGATTTCCTGTTTGTGACTATCATTTTTCCTATGCAAAGAAAACTCTTTAAAAGAGTTTTGCATTGCACATAATATTTTTTTTTTTCGCAACTTATGTACTAATAATGTTTGAGAATTTTGTAGAACATAGGTATTTGCTTTCGAATTTTTGATTTTCTAAAAAATGGCATTGAAAATAATATGTTCTTTGTCTGTAAGTCCTGAATTTATATTTAAGAATTTAATTAAACCCGGTATAGGACATATAAAAGAAAAACATTACATCGCCGTAATTCAATATTAAAAATAACTCCCCTTTATAAAAGGGTCTGCGCTATGAAAAGACTTATCAGGCCAAGTTTTTTTGTTGAATGTCAGTGATACATATTTTGAAAGTATGTACATAGAAGTGATTATGGTAAAACCCAATAACGTTACAAAAAATCAACATTTTCGGTAAAACCAAATAGAAAATGACGAAGACTGTAATTATTAATTTGATAAATGTGGCTATGAAAAATGAAATATTTTGACATGAGAAAATGTATGAACAGAGTCAATATGATTGAATTTCAATTTTAAAAGTTGAGCTGTTATCTTTTTGCTTTAAGAATAATATATTATAATATATGAATTGATTGTGATAAAAAATTTAAAGATTTCATTGACAATCGTTAATATTAGAATACTCAAGATTTGCTTCTTCATGATATTATATTTGACATGTCGCAAAGTTATGTAATTTGACATCAAATCGGGCAAAAAAGGATATCTGCTTTGTATTTGGATGTCTCCATCAGTGGTCTAAGGTCCGATTGGCTTTCTTGGAAACGGCTAGTCTAGAGTATTCATTATCAACGATGGTGACATAATGGTTGTCCCGATTAGAGTGCCGGAATTAATATAGTTATCAAGAAAGTCTGCTGCTTCTCAGAATGTCCAATTGTCTTATGAGCAACAATTTCACTCGATTCTTCAATGTTGTGGAGAGACAAACAGGCAGGGTACAGGTGATTTACTGTCCATAATCGAACCCTCCTTGAATTTCTTAATCTCTTCGAACTGTGAACTCATTCTGTGCATTCTGCTGACTAAAATTTCCACGTACTTTGCGATCTAATTCCCTAAATTGAAAGAGTAATCAGTTTTCACAGTATAATGCAATGTTCCTTTGCTAATTGTAACGATGACAGATACAAGAGAGAAATTTTGAATGCCGCCAATCTAGCGGAAAAACAAAGGCGTGCAATTTAAATCCGGCTCTCTTATTGGGGCTTTCTTCAATTGGGTGATGATAATGAAGCAATATCAGGTGTTGGTTTGTAGATTTAAGCTAGAAGTGTAATATTTTGTAAGTCAGGAAATGATGACTGTTTGATTTACAAGAACCAAGAGAATTCAAATAAAGTCGAATGTGATAATATAGAAGTATCGAAAGTTGTATGGTTTTATTTATACCGTTGATCATTTTTCTAGACCTCCACTGGTCTCCATGAAAATATATTAAGATATAAATCATTTGCGAGGATGCGTAAGAATTTATGAATTATAAAAATGGTTTTATGAATGTCTTGGACTAGCTGATTAGCTTACCTACTCAAATAAATAATTATTTATGGAAGAATATTGATTCTCTGTGCAAATGATGGTTGCTTGAATAATTTGCATGTATATTTAAACAGTAAACCTGAATGATTTATGTCTCAATTTATTGTGGTGATACTTTGATGCGAATATCCTTGCTATGGAGAAGTGAGAAGAAGACATTGTATTGTATTGGCATTTCTGTAAGTATCGAAGACTACAAATAGTATTGATCGAATGAATAAAATGGGTGGAGAGTTGAAGAGCAAACTGAAGAAATTCGGAAGACTGTACAGTCAGATGTTATTAGAGGAAGAAGAAAAGAATTCTGTAAAACAGACATTCGCAACGGGGATCATTTTGAGCAGATGTATGAAGACGAACATGAATATTGGGTTCAAATAATCTGTATAAAAGCAAGAAGTTCTGGTTGTGATGTGCGCAGATCACCTGCAATTACTCAGACTTATAAATCGGTACATTCAATCAATAGTTCTGTACGCACAATGCCCGCATAACACACTGAGCCGCTGTCTTCTAGCAAAAGGGCAAAATAAAGTGTACTGGCCTTCCCATCAATATTCAAGTATTTATTAACTTACTTGCTAGTTGGGAGCGGCTCAGTGCCTTGTAGGGACATTGTTTGGATGGAACCAACGATAAGGTCCGGTCCATTCCATTAAACTTTTGTGATAATTATTATCTGTGATATGTAGTCAGTTGGTAAAAGAATACCCATAATATTTTCAATTATTTTTTTTAACTCATGCATGATAAATAAATCCTGCACCTTTTTTTGTAAATAATTTAGAGAATCATCTCTGGCGCTACAACCCTTACTGAGTCCTGGCCGCCTCTAGGATAAACCTTCATCCTTGTCTCCCTCCAGTTCCTTATACCAGTCTCTATACCGTCCAGCCATCTAAGTTGAGGTTTCTTAACAATTTTGCGTCCCAAAGATATTTTGTCAACTGGTTAATTTTATTTGATTTTTATAAGAACTGAATATACCTGGTAAGCTATTAAAAATTATACACAAAATTTTTGAAAGTATGAAATAACATTAAACTGATAAAATAAATATGAAACATATTTTACTGGTACTGTCCCTGAATGAGGACGTTCAGATTTAATTATGTGGCAGCGAACCCATTAAAAATCCATTTGGCATTCAATTATTACATTTCTTTACGTTGTTGGAGTTCAAAGATTTTTCTAAGGATCTTCATAAAATATCCAGCTATTCTTTATTCACCATTCTTCATTAAGGCTAAGCGTTCAAGAGAAGTCTTGATTTAATTTGTCTTTGGAGACCATAGGAACATGTGTTTACCAAGCGATTGCCGTTCTCCTATCTTCACAAAAACATGCAATATTTTTCATTAGGGCTTACACTCGAGAGAAGTCTTGATTTAAATTGTCTTTGGAGACCATAGTAACATGTGATTCTTCAGTTTGCAGTTCTCAGCAGTGACACCTCGAGTGTGCTAGTGCTAATATTAAAAAATGGCATTTTTGAAGCTGTAGCAGAAAAGTATTGTGAATTTTTTTTTAAATTTAACAATCATTTGAGGCTAAAACAACATCAGTAATGTCGTATTTTTCAATCCTAGCACTCTATCACGCTCAAAAGTCTTGAGCTGCCACTTATCGGCTCATGTCACATTAAGTGACATCAACACTCATTGCATTATCGTTTATCATCAACATTATCATTTTATCTAGGAAAAATTCATTAAATATTTCAAATCAGAATCCGTATTTTTTTTTTTTAATATAATAATTTGTATCCCTTTAGTGAACTTTTTTGAGAAGCAAATGATTTGTTTTGACTCTCCTAAGATTTAAAAATTCGTAAAATTTGATCAATAATCCAGAAAATTAAAAAAAATAGTCCGAAAGTGTGGGAGAGCTATGTAGTGAAGACCTATGAAATCGCTGGCACATTTTAAATCTTCCATCGAGAAAAAATTGGTCAAATTGCTGGTAGATTTCAAATCTTCCATTTAGAAAGAATCCAGATTAAGCTCTGCTTAGTAAACGGCTCAGGCTTACTTATCCGAACCTTGTATTCCTGAGAACACTAATTGAAAACTTTTAGGCCCAATTGTTTTGCAGAAATTCGTGTTTGACAAAGTCATAAATGACCTTTCAGCTTTTGAACGAATTGGGATCAACAGAAAAGGACGACTCATGGGATAAAAAAATTTTCAAACACATACTAAACTTGCACTTCTCAAATTAAACCGAATCCATTAAATTTCATAATTTCAACTCCCTCCAAACACGACGTCTAATTTTTGATCAAATCCTAAATAATTGTCTGGACTCACCAGAACTTACCAATTTAATAAATTGTCATATTCCGTCTAGATCAACCCGACAATCTAATTTATTTTATTTACCCTCGTGTATAACAAATATTAGAAAAAAATCCCCAATTCCTCGTGTATGTGCACAATATAATACAAAATTTCACAGCGTTGACATTTTTAGTACTAACCTAAAGAAATATCGACATGAAGTAATGCGTACGATCGATTATTAATATGTGAGTATGGAATGTATCTGGAGCATCTCCTATCCTCTTCCTCTCCCCTTCATATAAACCAAAATTAATTTTAAGATATTAAAACTTCTTTTCCAATTCTTTTGCATTAGAAACTTCTGTGGCTTGACTTCAGTTCACTTGTATATTTTGTTAAAGCTGTTTCTTATAAATAAATTAAGCTTATTACAATTTGATAGAAAGCTGAAACTCACCTAAAATCGGCGTCTATCAGGGACCTTTGAAATGTCCAAATGGCTGTTTGATGACAATTTTACATTTGAATTTCTGCAAAACAACTGGGCCTTAAACTTCCTCAGATGGTGGAACGAATCAAGATGCCAAAACTCATCTCCTCAGAAAGTCTCATCCCTAGACTTTTAAAACCTTATTCCAAAACTTCATAGTATTTACTAGCAATTCATAATTTTATTTTGCACTATCATGCAAATTTGATCTTCAATACTTAGGACGGGTTGTTTCAAAGAATTTGAACAAATCTTCAAATGTCAAAGTTAATTTTCAAGTTCTGTTATTATTTTACTATGGCCGAATTGCTTCACAGCACTGAAATAGAAACAGAACTTGAAAATTGATGAGTGGAAACACTGAAATTTGATGAATTCTGTGAAACAACCCGTCCTTAATTTTTTTTCATTCTCAACCGTTAGCCTTACAAGACCGTGATTTAAATTACAATTTTTGTTTATTCTTAATGCCTCTTTTAATAAATTTGTTGATATGGGGATATTTGTAATTATCTAGTACATGACCCCATTGAGAGACAGCCTGGATTCTCACTGCCTCGCAAACTCTGAAGGCGCTCCCACAATCGTTATGCCCACATGACTCATGTAGGTGGGGCCTTAAAGAGTCAGCGATGTGTGAATGCGGTGAAATGCAGACCACCGGACATATGGTCAACGAATTCCCGCTTCATTCATTCCCCATAGGGATTGTGGAGGTCCACAGGCCGCCGACTGGCTCCCTGTGACCCCCCCCAGCATACGAAGAAGAAGAATTAGTTTGTGGACTCAGCCAACTATAGTTTTAAGTTTATTCTAACTAACCCATCGGCATACCTGCCGCCAAAATTGGGGGACTGCACTTTTTTCGCATCGGCATATTGCCCGCCCATTGGGGCGACTAAAACTTTTCTCACAAACTTAGATAGTTCACAATAAAATAATAATCTATATAAAAGCATAAAAAATGTTTAATTTGGGGAAATATGGGGTGCAATACTGAACAGTAATAATCCTTCCCAAGTATTTTTTTTATTTTTTTATTTTATTTTTTATATTTACTCCACACAGGAGGCCCTGAAGAAAATAATTTCCCTCAGGGCCTATGTCATCTTTGGGGATGCTGTGTGGAGGGTCTTTTTGTGGAGAGGAAGGAGTGAACATGGGTCTTGAAGAGTCCCATGTTGTAGGAGGGAGGAAACACAGAGGCCGGCAGTTCGTTCCACAGCCGAGCTGTTGAACTTAAGAACGAATCGTAGAAGCGACCCGTTCTCATGTGACAAGTGTCAACTGTGTACAAATGTTGGGCGCGCGTTTGGCGTGTATCCCGACTACGCACCGGTGCCGAAGGGATCAATGACGCTAGTTCCTCAGAGCATCTTCCATTGTAATACCGATAGAACAAGGACAGCATACCTACCTGACGCCTGTGCTCTAAAGATTGCAGTCCGTTTGTTAAGATTGGGGAATCTATCAAACGGACCGCCCGTTTCTGCACAGAGTCAAGGGTTTTTTTCAGGTATTTTGGGGCTCCAGACCAGAGATGGCTGCCAAATTCGACAGTAGGGCGCACTTGCGATTTGTACAAGTATGCACAGATGACACAAATAAAAATTAATATGTCGATGGGTTAATGAGATATTTCATAAGCATAGCTCAGTATCATTTCCAGGCTGTGACTGGGGCATGTACAATTATGATACCAGCCTTTATATCTTGCACAGCTTATTTTGAGGTCAGTAGACCAATAATAATTATTGATAATGCCAATCGATTCGTTGAACGGATTTAGCTATGTATTACTATTATTTTTTAATTTATAGAGCGGAGACGGTTTACATATATGTCCCGTGTGCACTTAGACCATAGGCCCATTGTGCATCTCCCATTTTACCTTGTTCCTGTAACAGTCACCTGGTCCCTTTTATAAATTCCACCAAGGTTGTTTGATATGTCTTCTGGTTCCACAATGTGTCTTCCCAGGTTTCATATCTCCTCTCTAATCCCCTTTGTTTCCATGAAGGCCCCACAAGGGAAGAGTTCACGGAGGCTGCCTCATCTTTCCCCTCCACTCCTTGGTTCCCTGAATTCCACTCCCCATTGGTTTCCTTCTGAAGGCCCCACGACGAAACAGTTCACTCCCCCTTGGTTCCCTAAGGGCCCCACGAGGAAAGAGGGCCTCAGCTCTCCTCTGCACTCCTCCTTGGCTCCCTGAAGGCCCCACGAGGATTTTGTCTCTCCTTTCCCTAAAGGCCCCCGATGGAGGACTCCGTCTCTCCTCTCCACTCCTCCTTGGTTCCCTATATTTTTAATTATGTACATTATTCTTCTTGAGGTCTGCCATACAGTTTACCACAACTCTATTAGGATTATTTTTTCGCCCACTATGTTAGTAGGGATCTCCCTGTATTATGGCAAATAGAGCTGTCTATTACGTTGTTGTGCTAGTAATTATAATTTGAACTAGCGATGGGCACAATCAATGATTTACTCGATCTTTTCGACCATCGAAATATTTCGATTCATTGTCATTGACAAATCGATTCTGTCAAAAATCATCACCGAAGAAAGGATTAACTTATGTTAAATTTAAAAAAACTCAACTACTATTAAACTTATTGTGAAATCAGATACGAGCGCATCAGCAGAAAGTTATCTGCTCATTAGATAATAATAATAATCTATGAACATTTGACTAGAAGCCCAGAGGAAATACACATTTAGAGAGGATTTATAAAAGAAAGTCAAATGAATGATACAATGTTTTAATAATAATATATATCTAATCATATACATCTTATTGCCTTAACCTACCTAAGAAATAAAAAGACTGCCAATATTGATAGGCATGTATGTTGGTGGCAAGGAAGCTTCCTGCTTAGGATACTAAACAAAAAATGCTACAGTCCGGCAGACATGAACCGACCTGACTACAATCAAATTTCACAGTGGGAAATATTTTACAAAAATGAAGTAAGCCGTCTCGCCGGAATGTAGCGCTCCTCCAACCTTTAACTGCTGTTCCTAATCATCAATTGACTTTACCGTCATCATCGGTCAGCGCTTAAAGGTTGGAAGCGTAAAAGTGAAAGGGGAGAGTAAAAGCGGGCGAAAAGTCTGGGTATCTGGTGGTATCCATGTAAATCCACGGCAACTTTAGCCAGAGAGAGGTGCCGCCCTCTCTGTCACATCACAAATGGAGTAGCCAAGGAAATGAAATGAAGTGCCGTAGTGGCAACACTGGACATGAGGTAAACTTAATCTAGTTACATGTACACGATATCATTGTCCATTGTCCCCGATTCAACTGGCATCACTAAAACCTAATTTATGCAAGATCCTCCGCAGAAAGATGACATGATGCGAGTTACAATTAGCCGGTCGAGGGGCATCTCCAAGGTGTGACAACACGGCAAATTAATAAATCGTCTAATATCCAGGAAAAGTGGCGAGAGAAGTGTACTCAATGTTTCATCAATCCATCCACCGGTGTTTTAATGCAATTGTAAATAAATAAATAATCATCTTTAAAAGTGTGCCGTGTTCGTGGGGCACCTTGGACATGCCACCTTCTTACTTCTTCTAATACAATTTATAATTGTGTGTTTTAATAAAGGTATATTTATAATTTTTTTATAAATCCATATCTTAAATTCATACAAAAACGTACAATAAAAACAAAAGTATTCCGTCGCCATCATCGACGGACAACCGGAGTACATTATTAATTTAAGAAAGAATAAAAACACATTATTTAAAGATACTGAAAGAGAAAAACAATATATTTAATATTATGAGAACAGAAGCGGGAAATTTTTACATTATTATGTATATTCAATGGCAACACTGGATCCTAGTTAACAATTAACCGGAGTCCCTCCGGAAGGTAAACACAAATATTGCTCTCAATATCACTAGCAACTCTAGGTTATTAATATGTATTTAACCATTTAATTCAATCAATCAATCCATCTACACCAATACACAACCACCGGCCATTTTCTCCAAAACAATCAAACATTCCATGTTTATTGAAAAACACCATCTTCTTATCGACACTTAATTTACAGCACTCGATCATTCACGCTATCGTTTTTAAAGAAATCTTTAGAAAAAAAAATTGAAATTTACAGTCAAATCAAAAATAAATAGAAAAATATTTAAATCATTCGAAGTCTTTCAATCAATTTTAGTCAAAAAATAAAGAATTTATCTGACTAGCAAGATGCATTCCAGAAGGTTCTTATCTGCAACAATGAATCTTACAAACTTCTCTTTACAAACCGCGAGCTTTGGCTCACATTATTCCTATTTATTCTATCAGTCCAACACAACAACGTTCCTCCACGGCCAAACTAATAATTCAATATGAAAATAGGTTAATATTAGAATACTAAACAACCGAGTGACATAGACAAGAACATAGGGAAATATTCCAGCAGAAGATAAAGAATAATCAACAAGATTAGGGTTTAGTATGAGGATTCACATTCGAGACAAGATACCACAGTTGTTCCGTTTGAAGATTTCCAAGTTTGAAATGCTCAAACAAAACAGAAGTAGACACCGCCTAGTAATTGCATTAACGAAAATAACAACCAGATTAATTGGCTCGCTATTCCCCAGTGCTGCCGCATCGGTGTAACAATAGTTTTAGTCAAGTCGCTCACAGAAATTGTCATCGCAAAACACTAAAAATAAAAAACAAACTTATTAAAGAGTCTCTTAAGTTTAAGTGATTTGGAGTTGTTTGTTGTTTACCGTTGTGTGGTATCTGCGCCACTACCGGGATACCCTTTGGTAATATCCCCCCCTAAGCCAGCGTAGAACAAGGTCACTTTACAAGCGTCCAATGGGAGGGAAAATGTACAAGTTAAAGGTCATTTCACTGGCGTCATTGGGGGGTGGACACCTCCGAGCCAGCAGTTATTATTGTGAGTTTCGTTGGGACCGCGGATGCTTTCATCGGGTCCGGGGCGTCGTAATTTTACATCTGTTATGATGGTTCCATTGAGGTGATCTGAAACATAAACAAATTCAATGTTAGTAAAAAAATCCAAAAGAACATTCTGGCATGGTTTTATAAATTCTTTAAATGCATGAAGTTTCGATGCTAGGTGCCCCTGTAAGACGTGACAACTGTTTGCTCGCAACCTGACCGTTATTTACTGTCCGCACTATGCGTGTTGTTTATTAGTTACCTAGACAAAGCCAAAGTTCTTGGCCTTGATGGCTAGCAGCAGCTTGTGGCGCAGAACGGCGCGCGAGCTGTAGAGCGGCACGTAGAGGCGCGAGATGCACGTATTTGCAGTGGGCAGGTGCGCGTCGTCTGCCGGCCGGATGGTCACAGACGGCATGGGCTGGAAGCCCTCCTCCGAGGCCGGCAGAGCCGGAGAACCCGTCCAGAAGTATACCTGGACAAGAATTACACGTTAATACATAAGCGTAAATAATGATAGAGTTCACAGAACTAAAGGAACAAACACGTGATAAAGAATAGGTGTTTGTCTGTAACCAAGCGTGGCTAAAGAGAGTGATCTGCTGCTGACATCTTTCACTTTGCATCTATTACACTGCGTCGATGGAATGGTTTAGCGCCCAATGACAACTGAACATTAATAAAGGGACTGGATTACTCTCAAAGGATTCACAGAACTGGGAGGGCTTCGCTGGGCAGGACACATGGCAGAAAAGTAAGAAACCACAAAAGAGGATTCACTTTAAAACTTGCAGGACGATGTAGTGTTGGGAAGGCAGTTGGATGGTGTGGAGGTAAACTATGCAGCCTTCGGTATAAGGAATCAGTGAGGAACAGCAAGAGCCTCAGACAGGCAGGAAGCATTTCAACACTCCCAAGTGTTGTATCCACTATATTTGTATGCTATTGTCGATGGAAAATGTATATGTATTATTATATGATGTGGAAACATGGACACTTAGAGCCAGCGAAAGAAAGCAGATAGACGCCCTCCAAATGTTGTGCTGGAGAAAAATGTTCAAGATTCCATGGTCAGCCAGGCACACAAATTTGTCCTTTCTGGAAGAGCTAGGTTTCCACAATAGGCTTTCAACTGTCTGCCTACAGTGTATTTTAAGACACGTTATATAGAAAAGTTGAAGAAACTAATAGTCACTGGCAAAGTGTTCGGCAGGAGAAGCAGAGAAAGGTTACCAATGGGCTGGAGTGACCAAGTATCACTGACGTCCGGTAAGTCAGTGTCCTTGGCTCTCCAAGCAGCTCAGAACTGCGAGGAGTTCAGGAGCCATGTTCACTATGGAAATTGGAGTGGGGCTCACAATCGTCAGCAATGAGGAACCGACTTAAGAAGAAGTCAAAGGAATATGTTTAATTATGGAAGAAGCATTATGGGCTTAAGGAAGTTTTGCAGAGTGATGAATCAAATCGATTCTAACTGCCTGGATTCAGTGGAATAAAAGCATCTCAAATTTGGGTATGTAGAGAGGCTGTAAGGAATGGGAAGTAATAAGAGTGATGTTGGTGTGTATAGTTACCAGGTCCTGCCTCTCCAGATGAGTCATCTTGTCCACGATGGCCCACAGCCAGCGCTTGAATCGCGCCAGCCGGTCACCTGGCTGCCCTGACTCATCCGTGAAGGAGGTGTAGGAAATGAGCACGGCCACGTTAATATCCCCCACGCCGTTCAGCAGCAGCCGCAGATCCTCAGCTGTGAGCCCGTCCAGGGCGCCTTCCGGGAGCACATCCAAGACACCTTGGCGCATTGCCTACAGAAAGGAATTGTGACAGTTAAAAATGTGACAACGACAGCGGCTAAATGATATGGAAATAAACTGAGACTCTCGGATGGCTCTTCAAATTAAAATCCTAGAATATACAAAATACTTAGTTATTTACAGAATTATAATTGAAGCTGCTAGACAGCCAGTAGGTAAAATATGCTTTTATTTTTGTTACTGTCTGTTTTGTATAATTATATATGTACCTGTATGTATCAAAAAATTTGCCAATAAATAAAATAAAAAATATAATTTTTTTTATGTGAATACCGACAAGAGTCGCAACTGCACCCAACCACCTAGATCCAGTGAGACTACGACATCCCCTATTGAGGTATGTTGTGAGGCTGAAGGTAGTGGGGAGGGGAAGTACCAGGCTATTCAGATCTGGTCACCAAATATGACTAAAACCATTTCAAGTAACGTTTCAATTCTAAATGGTCTTACACCAGGGCGATACTGAGAATATCGTCCACTCTGGAACGTGCGGCGTATATACCTTATATTATTTAAAAGATTAAATAGTGAAATAACACAAATCAATCAAATAATTTACTTGCACAAGCCGGGATTTGAACCTGAGACTTTCGGCTTGCTAGTCGAGAGCTTTATCCCTCGACCGTGGTGGCCTTCACTGATTTGTGTTACAAAACCAATGGTTGACGATTACTGAAATCCACATCACTTTTATTAGGTTTATTATTGGCGTGTGTGTATTAATGTCCATCACATTTTGATTTACATTATAAGATTATTATGAGTCAATCTATGATATTAAGTTACGCTCACAAAACTCACTGGAGAGGTTCATTATGTATTCAAAAGAAATAAAAAGTCATTAAAAGGGAGAGGAAGTGATGCGTGGACTTACTTCTAAGGCCTTTTCCTGTGAGCGCACCATCCTGTAGTGTGCATATTTCCTAACATAATCATATACATTGACAGCCGTGACCTCCAGATCCCTGCCGCCTCCCACCAGCTCCACGCAGCCGCCACCTTCCTCTGGACACACCTCCAAACTATAATCAAACAAATGTAACATGTTTAAAACATGTAAGTTTTTAGATTTTCACGGCCAAAAGCATTTATGTTGTTTGTTTTGGGGTGTTATGCCGTGTTGCGCTAACTCCTTCTTTAGCCGACGTTTCAGACAGCGTTGCAGTGTCCATCATCAGGGCAGATCCGGTAGATCCGAAGATGTGTAATTGTTGGTTGTCGAGTTTGTGCTTATTTACTTGGAAGCGATAACATGTCTAAGTATACTCTAATACCATATAATAATACAATATAAAACCACTGTATTTATACCTTGATACCAGTGGCGGTTCGTGGTTTTTTAACAGGGGGTTCAGAAATTCAAGAGAAGATAAACATATCTAATTAAAATTTACTTACTGTTGTCCTTCGTCAAATAGTCGAATACGGCAGCAGTCACACAACTTAAATAAAGTTAGTGGGAGGGGTACCTACATATTATTGTTTTTAAATCACTTTACACTAGACACAATTATTAGATAATGAGAAAAGTTTTATAGGAATTAAATTATATTTATAATTATTAATAAAGGAAAGATCGTTTACTCCAATTTTACACCACGATGGGTCGCCTCCAAAAACTAAACAGGGGAAGCAAAATAACCGATTGGTTTCCTCGCAACCACATAACCAAGTACACCTCGCGTACCACTCACGTTTAAAAACTCGAGTGAAGATTTCTCGGTTTTCGCGGCACAAACCTGGTTTAATGAGAGGTCAGGACGCGGAGGCCCTTTATTTTTAATTTCCAACCTTTTTTTCAAGTATTGGCGTTATTTTTTTATATAGACAACACTGTATTCCGCCATTGTATAAAAAAATTATGACAAAATATTCGCGACAATCAATAAACGCAAACGCATAAATAAACATATACGCAAACGCTTTCAATTTGAAATCTGAAAGAATACTGGAGATGGAGAACTGGACAAAACACAAAATTGCATAACTAGCGACGACAATGGGGCGTTTGCCGAAACTTTCGCAAATATAATTAAGGAATATAACGACTTATCTAAAAAAAAAAATACGAAAACAGAAATCAAAATCGGTCTACTTCAATAGGTAGTAGATTTACAAATGCCATAAGCAAACGGTTGGAGAAATGCAGAAACAAGAAAACAAAAATATGTACAAAAATGACTACAAAGTTAAATACCATAATATAACATAAAAAATAACACTTGCTTCCCTATGGTTCAAAGGTCAAACGTCGGTCAGTCAGTCCGCGAAGTGCTCGGGTTTCTTCGGTTACATTCGTCAATGTTCGGAGGTCACGTGATATCACAACGCGTGTTCGGCGCACACAATTTGTCTTAGTTTTGCAAAGAAAGACCAAATTTTGTATATGTCACCGTCATAGGGTCTGTACCGGCTAAAATTATTTTGTATGAAGAGTTTGGCGCGGATTTCAACTCGCACAAAGTTGGAATATGTATCGTATTTTTCGGTGGCGCGGGTTTTGAAGGCGAAATTTTAATAGAGTGCTATCTATAATGTGCTTATATTATTATAAAACAAGTTTGTTTTATTTTCTCATCTTTTTAATGGGGGTTCGCCGCACAAACGCACTTTAGAGAAAACCGCCACTGCTTGATACTGGGTACATTTGCTTTAACCGCTTTCAATCGGTTTTCTAATTCTAGAATTCGCCACAAGATGTCGCCACTTCCGTTGGCATTTCGCACTTGGACGGGCCCCAGGCTAACGCAAATACTGTGCTTTCACTTACATTGCAGTTTCCTTGTACTGTAATACCTACAAGCTCGTAGTGGATTGAAGCTGGCGGCACGGTATCGCTTCCAAGTAAATAAGCACAAACTCGACAACCAACAATTACACATCTTCGGATCTACCGGATCTGCCCTGATGATGGACACTGCAACGCTGTCCGAAACGTCGGCTAAAGAAGGAGTTAGCGCAACACGGCATAACACCCCAAAAACAAACAACAAAAATGTTTAAAACATACTCAAAATATTTTTTTTATGTCAAGATATTATTTCTATCCAATTGTAAAATAACTGTAATGTAAGAATTTTTTTTCAACCATTGTTTATAACCCTTATGTACAAAATTGTAAACATTTCAATGTATCCAATGTAAAATAAGAGAGTAAATAAATAACAGAATTACATTTGTGATTGTAATTACAGATTGTATATTATTCATTAGGAATAATAGTCAATAGAATTACTAACACAATATACTCATAATTATGACCGGTCAGTGGCAGAGTTGACCTCGCGTTTGGGTCCTACCCAGGCGTCGATCAGCTGGCCCCCATCACAACATAAGCAATATTTTCTGCTTACTGTGGTGGTAGGAGGAGATTTTCTAATATTGTCATGTTTATCTTTCTTTTAATATATATATTATCTCGGAAGAGACATTGGACAACCATGCATACTCTTTATAAACTAGTTGTTTAGCTTTCATGCCGTCTTTCTCATTCAAGACTTTGGTGCTTTGTGTTACAACGTAGCTAGTTTGGAAAAATTGTTTTAAAATTCAAATGCTAGTTTCAGACCTTCAGAATACAATATGATTGGGTCATTGTAAGAATGTGGACGTGGCCTATTAGATGTCCTGTCCCCAAACTTAAACTTAATATATGACCATATTCATACTAATCCTGGGGCGATTGTGAACTACCCACTTCCACAAAAAAAAACCACTTCTAGGTGCTGATTTGAACATGTGTCAAATTCTAGCTCTTCTATTGGTGCATAACATTTCAAACCCTCCGGGAACCGATGGCACAGGCCAACACGAAACAGTGGTACATATTTAAATCTTGTAGATGAGGATATCTAATGTTCACTTGCTGTAGATATGCTCACCTAAAGTTGAGATCAAGTTCCTGGAAGTATGGCTGGGCGTCGGGCTTCTCGGCATCCAGCACCAGCTGACGCAGACTCTCGTAGACCACGGGGTCGAAGAAGGCCATGTCGTGGAAGCGTACGGGCCGGCCCAGAAGCAGCTTCAGCACGTGGCGGTTCATGAACATGGGGCACAGCTCGTTCTGCAGCAGGCACAGCCCTATCACCCTGCAAACATAACCCAAAAATTAATTATACGCATAACGGAGTCTGGCAGAAGGTCTATAGAACTGTCACATGATGAGAAGTTGGAAACTGCTTAGTGACTGTAGATTATTTTGTTTTATGTTTGTAAATGTGAAATATTACATATTTATTGATTAGACCAATCTGGTTTTGATAGTAAGATGAAGAAGTACATAGACATATATGTAATTATATTTAGGGATAGCCCCCGGAACATTCTTTGTTGTTCAACATACTTACGGTCTTACAAAAAAACGTGGTGAAAATTTTATTTGATTGATAAATGAACGTGTATGTGAAAACCTTACTAATTGAAACTGACATAAAATAGTTAACGGAAAGATACATAAGATATATACATTGCTTATCCAGTCAGCATTTTGAAGATGTCGAAAAACAAATACCATTATAGAAACTAGATTAAATTACCTTTTAGATTTTTGTATTTGAATTTTTTTTTATTTTATAGTGAATACCAGAGGCGGCTCTAGGGATTCAGTCGTGGTAGGTCATTTGAAAAAAATGTGTGACTAATCTTTATTTGATATTGTGAAAAATGCCCATATATTATTAACCCAATGCCTGCCCAAGCAATATACTCTGTCAACTATCACACGCCAAGCTATTTCAGCCTTTTTTAAGTTCTCAATTAAATTAATCTTTACGGCATTCCCATTGCCATTGAGGGCTTTGTTTATACTAGATGCTCATTACTGATATCTTTGGTACATACTTGATAAGATATTTGAATCCTCGAGTGTGTCCCGTTATGTATTTTCGACATAAATAATAAACACCGACAGAATAATTGAGTGCGGTGAACCGCCATAGTGCTGACTCACTAACACAAATAAACAAAGAGATATAAGATAAACACTCACATGTCATTATGGATTGTATCGAGTCGGCAACGATTCTCCAACTTTTTTCACATTTTATATTTGATATTGCACTAAATTGTACTACATTTTATTTACACATTGTTTTTAAGATTTAAAATTAATATTCTTTTTTCTCGTGGAATATTGTTGAGCATGGCCAAACACATAACGGTACGTTACATTCGCCACACATGTACTTCGTCGCTTTTCTTGTTTTTGGTCTAAGTTTAGTGTTAGAACAAACATAACAGTTTTTATAAGGTTTTTGGGTTTTTTCCTTTGCGGGTATAGGTATCGGCATATGTTTTACTAGCATTTTGGCAGATAACCGTAATGGCACATCTTGTGACGTACATGGACCAACTTCAGGGTGCGATGTAGTATGATATTTTTCTAATAATTGTCTTATCACATATAATTGGAAATCAGGAAAAGTAATGTTTTTGGAAGTAACGGTTTTGTGCATAATGTACGAATTCAGTAAAAATAAATCGATTAAATGAAAGAAAACTTTTTTGTACCACTTAATTGATTTTCTAAGCGAATTTACACTAGTTATCATCATATCCGCTTTATCTACTAAGCCCATGTTTTTATTATAATCTTGAATACAATTTGGCTTCGAAACTACTTCTCCAGTTCTAAAATTTATTTTCCCAGTTGGAGAAACTTTATCATCATGAAGCGTCGTTAACATGTGAATTTCTCTTTTGTCGTGCCATTTTAATGCCATCAGTGAATCGGAATACTGAGAAGTAATTTCCCCTTTCTTCAATTTGTTGAATTTTGGCATGTTTTTACGGTTTTTTCGCACCGTTCCACATGCGTTAGTTTGGTGGTCATGCAAAAATTTAAATAATATTGGACTAGTGTACCAATTATCTACATATAATTTGTGGCCTTTACCGAGGTAGTCATTTAACATAGTGGTGACAACAGCTCCTGAAGCCCCAAGACATTGATTGTCAGTGACATCCGTCCCATCTCCACAGTAAATAATTATATCTAAAATATAACCTGTCTTCGAGTCGCACAAAATAAACATTTTTATTCCAAACCGATGGCGTTTGGATGGAATATATTGTTTAAACTTAAGACGTCCTTTGAACTCTATAATACTCTCGTCAATGCAAAGATTTTCGTATGGCACCATTGTTTCTTTGAACATTTTTCGAGTGTGATTGACCAGAAGTTTAATTTTATTTAATTTGTCACCAGCAATTTGAGAATCAGGGTCTGACATATGCAGCATACTCAGCAATATCTGGTAACGATTTCTTGCCATCGTCTTGCCAAATATATTACTTGTCAGAAGGGGATCTTTTGACCAGTGCTCTTCTATCGTGTGGTGCTTATTTCTGGTCATTAGCATTGTCACTGCAATAAATATGTAGAGTTCATTAACTGATGTATCTTTCCACCTGCGAAGCCGTGAATGTTCAGAAATAACTTTATTTCTAATAGTCGCTTGATAATATTTGTTTGTCTCCTTGACAATTTCGGCCATTATATTTGTATTTAGAAAGTGTTCAAAAAAATTTATTTCCGGGGAATTTTCTGATAATAATGGGGTCGCGATTATTCCAGATGGAAAATCATTAAATTGATGGATGATTGGTTTAAAATTTCCGGAATTCACAGTCCAATTTCCTGACGAAGTTCTTTGGGTAACTTCAGTCTCCATAGGCTCATCTTCATTGTCACTAAGTTGCGTTATAATATCTGAGTCATCATCACTTTCCTCAATTTCAGAGTCAATATCGAGGACGAATTCTCTTATCTCTTCTTCATTGAGATCGCGTCTTGACATATTTAGGGATATTAAAAATAAAGTTTCAAAAATGATTTTATAAAAGTACACACGAAAAGAAATATCGAACTAAATTAAAAAAAAAATACGCAAACTAAATTCTCAATTCGGGAATAAAAAACTCAAGTCCACATTTCCGCCGAATATTAAAAAAACTTTTAGAACCACACCACAGAGAACGTAATAAGAACCACGTGATATCCACACACACGACGCTGCGATGGCGGGAGATTCAAACGACTGCGTCAAGAAATCTGTTGACCTTTTTTGGATGTTGTTTTTCGTAGTATAAACAATTAAAATTATCATATTTTACCAGAGATGTCGCAAAGAAACAGTTCATAATATTTTACAAAATAATATTTAGCCCCATCTACCGTTAGAACTTAGAAATATCATCTTCGAAACATTCATACTGGCGATTTACGTGATACGGCGTAGATGGCAGTTGTGGCACGGATCGTTCGTACGCCGATACGCGTAAATGGCAGCGATTGGGTTAACTATATCAATTTGTTATAGAGTTTTAGAGTCGCGGACTCTAAATAAATATTATGTTAATATAATAAATTGGAAATAAATACACAATCCATGTACTTACGGCAAATTATTTTTAAGATATTAAGTTTTAATGTAGTTGTCCACAACATTAAAATAAATAAAATCAGTGTTTGATTCTATTTGACAATGATTTTTGACGTTTTTTGTTTTGTTTCATTCTAAATCGATAACAACATAAATAATTATTCTAATCCTTTCCCGAACTATGCAATTGAAAAACAACCATTGTTCCACACACTACAAGCGTGTAAAATGAAAAAACGACATTTGTTTATGTCACCATCTCTGTAAAACATATAATATTCACCGTGTTGTCTCCCCCACGGTCATGACCTAAGCGTCCCTAAACTTTCTTCGGAAGCTAATTTTTACTTCGACGAAAAATATAGTGCCATCTCGTTTATTCTATGGCGCGCGTAGGGACAGAAGATGCCAAATTGGACATTCTTTAAATTGACCCAGCGAATCGTGTGGACTTGTGAATGAAAGCTTCTATTAGAGACAACAGATGTCACTGCTAGTCACTCGCCGCCGCCGCTGTTTCGCGTTACATTTTAAATGTTTTGATGCACATAATTGATTATTATATTTATTATTGTTGTCTTATAATTTTGGGGGGTCAAACACCAATTGACCTAAGGGAAGAACCGCCACTGGTGAATACCTCACAAGAGTCCCAACTGCTCCCGTCTGGAGCCAGTGAGACTATGGCATCCCCAATTGGGGGATGTTGTGAGGCTGAAGGTAAGTGGGGAAGGGAAAGAGGAAGGTGGGGAAGTACCTGGCTATATGGCTGAATAACGTGAAATTAAAAAATAAAATGTCCGACATAACCTTGCTTCTCTAAATAGTATCAAACAAAGTCACTATCCGCGTCTGTTTGTGCACTTAGTTTTTCTAAACTATGCAACGGAATTTGATAGGGTTTTCACTATCATTTAGAGAATTTCTTCCGTGAACTCCTTCACTAGGACGTATCAGTACGTCACGCCCGGAGGACGTAATTTCATATTGTTATGTAAATAACACAGGTTTATTTTTCTTACTGGCAATAAGTAAGAACTTGTCAACGAAATTCAAGAGGGCGTCACTTCCCGTTATTGCCAGTGTGAAAACAATAGACAAAACGAATCAAAACGATTTCACAGATTTGACAAGTTCTTACTTATTGCAAGTAAGAAAAATAAACCTATGTTATTTACATAACATTATTATTATTTTTTTTCATTTATGCATTATAAAAATGAAAACATTGAATTAAAAAACTAGAAATTTTACAAACAATTATAAAGATTACAAAAAATATAAAAAAGGTTTTAATTACAGAACAATAAACAAAAGCACACAGATAAAAGAGAAACATTGAGTTTAAAAAATTCAAAACTCAATTTCCGTGTGATATGCTCGGAAATATACATCCCGCTCGTTCCAGGACGCAACATATATTTCAAGGACGTATTCATATGTCCTACCAGTACCCGATACTGTTTACTTTATACGTCCCGCCCGGTTAACAGGTTAATGGCTGCCCAAATTTAGGAAGATGATTTTCTCCAACTAATTTCAATTATTTTAAAATTTCGCAATGTAATAAATATATGGATAGACAATGAAATATAAGGTGGATTATTTGGCTTTAAACCGCAGTAAGCAATTTATACGTTTTCATAATACTAGTCAGAAGTATTATTTTTTGAATGAGCGTTGTCGAATCTAAAATCGAATGCCCAGAAATCTTCATTCCTCAAAGCATTTATTTTGCAAATACTCCATCGCTTGAGTGGATTAAATACCAAATTTAATAAAAAAAAATGAACGAAGTCGATGGTTCAACACTAAGGGCCGGTTGTTTCCCAGAATTTGAACAATTCATCAAATTTCAAAGTCAATTTTCAAGTTCTGTTATTATATCATTATGGGTGAGATGCTTCAGAGAACTGAAATACAAGACTTGGAATAGAACTTTCACTGAACTTGAAAATTAACTTTGAAATTTGTTGACTTGTTAAAATTTTTTGAAACAACCCGTTCTAAATGAAAACAATCCATGAAATAGATGGCTAAATGTACAGGAGAGCAAAAATTTAAGCTCTTACTACATTTGGATGATAACAATTACATAACTTTTAACTTCGCAGTTTGTATCTTGTTTGGTGGGTGAATGAAACCCAATATTATAACATAACGGTTGAAATCTTACCTGCCCACATTCCTAAAGGCATTGACTCTCTCGTGCGTGGGTACACCCTGGCGCGGGCTGTAGTAGCCGCGCTTGCCGGGTGCATAGAACAGCGGAGCGGCCTCGTCGCCCGGCGCAGGTGGGGGTGCCGCCGTCACCTCCTCCTTGCGAACACCTGACGGCCCGGCGCCCCGCTCTGATAACGTGAATACGTCCAGATCTGGAATAACACAACGCACATTCAAGCTAGGTATACAATTATCAGAGGCTTTTGAAAAATAAAAGCTAATTGAGGTCAAATCTCAAAACAATAAAACAATTTTCTCTACATGGCCCATAGCATCTTTGTTGCATTGTTGAGGGTCGTTTCAAGGAAAGGCGGGAGTGCAGCCAAGTCTTAAGTGGAATACATGCTAGAAAGGAGAATAAAAGAAAGGAGACGGCAAATCACTATACAACCAAACTATTGAGTACATGAACAAGTAAACAATAAGTACCCATTCTCATACTAAAAATGTCAACTACGTACAAATGTAGTGTAAATGTTCAGTGTGACTCCAGCTGTGCACCGATGCTAAAGAGATTTATGACTTTAGTTCTTAGAAACCCCTTTTTTTGAAATACCGGCAGAACACACACAGTGCAATCCAATCGTCATTGAGAAAGTGGATCTATGAAACATAAAGCTTCGTTTGGTGGTTTTTGTGACAAAAATCTAACTCCTTCAACCACAGGAATACACAAGTATCAGATACTGATGTTGTATATTCAAGTCGCAAACAACTTGTCGCGCATAGTCCTCACACGTTGCTACTGAAATCCACATCGCCACCACCTCTCGAAATATCAAACCTCACTCACAACTATTCATAACACTCATAATACTCATAACATGGGGGCCTCAGCACGGGTAAACAACCCAGTGAGGCCAACATTACTAAATTGAAATATAAAATATTGTAAAAAAAATGTATCAATAATAAAAAAAAAAAAAAAAAAAAAAAACTGCCGTGTTATTTTTTGTTCCCAGCATTCTAAAACACACACATTGTTACAAAATGTCTGACACGAATGACGATGATACTATCATATTTATTAATTGCTCCACCACGTTTAATACCTCGATGACGTGAGAACTTTGACCGGCTGATCGCAGGAGAGTAACTTCACCGACGAGTTTATAAAACGTAAGCAACGTGGGCCTGTGTATGAACTTCCAAGATACTTCAATCATGGAATATTTGGGAATCCCTGCGGAAGAAGGGCTTCGGCAACTAGTCTTATGCAAATGAATTGTGATTTACCTAGGATGGCATCCTGTGGATGCATGACGATGAGGTCCATGGCTTCGCGCACCTTCTGGCGTAGGGCATCCTCCGAGGCCAGCAGCATCAGCAGCTGGGCGGGAGACAGCTCCAGGAGCATGCCTGTGATCTTTCCGGCAAATGTGGGATGGATCGTGTGCACCTGGAATTGATATTAAAATTTATAAAATTATTTCAAGAATCAATCTTCACTTTCAAAAATACGTGCAAAGTTCTAACTATGAATGGCAACGGCTGCGCGTGCGCACCCCACTGACTGCCCTACTATAACATGTAAAAAGCAGGAATTAAGTATACAAATTGACGCATGTGTCATATTCAAATGTGGACAGTATTCTACACAAAAAATGTAAATGTGTGCGTATCCAAGGAAAGACTCGTTTGTCCAAGTAAACTGTCATCAAATGCAGTGCCTTTCGGTACAAATCAAAAATCAGTGCCATCTGTTGGTACCTCTATTAATTAGTACAACATGAAATAAAAAAATATAAAAATTGTAGTATGCATAAATGAAGTGGTTATTTAGAAATTAGATGTGACTGTAATCTCAAATCAGACTTCGGCTAAAGCCAGCAGCTTAGCCACTCTCAGCGAAAACTTATCAAGTATGTGGTAAGTTTTTTTTAATGTAAATTAAATTGCAGTTTTTCCTACTACAGTAGAACCCCGTTAATTCGAACCCTGATAATTCGAAAAAACGCGTAATTCGAAATTTTCGCCAAAAAATTTCCGCAGAAAAATTTTTTCATACAAAATTTTTTTTAGTTCGAAATTCGTTAATTCGTAATTTATTTTTGTCCACGCACGAAAATTTGTTCGTGTAATTCGAAAAAATTTGATTTTTATTTATAATATTTCGTAAATCTGAATCTAAAAGTCAGCCGTGGCGGTAAAACGCCGAAAAATGTATTTTTACGTGGTTATACATCGTCCTAATTAGTATTATTATTTTGTAAATCTGAATCGATTTACACTGGAATGTCGTATTTTTTCAAATTTATTTCGAATATCCGAGTTTGAAGTGCCGAGAAAATACGTTTTACGCGGATATATGTCGTAGTTTTACGAGTTTACACCAAATATCTGTATTCAAAGGGTCGGCCGCGACGAAACACTGCCGCGAAATTTCGATTTACGCGTAAATGTATCGTATATTTACGAATTTATTTCGAATATTTGAATTTAAATGGCTCGCTGCGACGGAAATCGGCCTCGAAATCTCGATTTACGCTTAAATATATCATATTTTTACGAATTTATTTAGAATATCTGAATTTTAAAGGGCCCGCGGCGACGGAAATCGGCCGCGAAATTCCAATTTACGCGGAAATATATCGTATTTTTACTAACTTTACTTCAATTATCCGAGTTAAAAATACGGCGCGACGGAAATCAGCCGAAAAAAATCGATTCACGCCGAAATATGTCATATTTTTACGAGTTTACTTCAAATATCTGAAATTAAAAGGCCGGCCGCGACGAAAAACTGCCGATAAAATTCGATTTACGCGGAAATATTTAATATTTTTACGAATTTACATCAAATATCTGAATTTAAAGGGTCGCCCGCGAGGGAAATCGGGCGCGCATTCTCGATTTACACGGAAATATAACGTATTTTTGCGAATTTATTTTGAATATCTGCATTTAAAGAGCCGGCCGCGACGGCATACGTCCGCGAATTCTCGTTTAACGCGGAAATAAATCGTATTTTTACGAATTTAAATTCAAATATTTGAAATAAAGGGCCGGCCGCGATGGAAGATTACTAATATATCGTATTTTTAAGAATATCTCAATTTAAAGGGTATGCCGCGACCGTAATCGGCAGCAAAATCTCGATTTACGCGTAAATATATAGCATTTTTACGAATATCTGAATTTAAAGTGCCCGCCGCTACGGTAATCGGCTGCGAAAATAAAGAAATAATTGGTATTAATACAAATGTACAACTAAAATACCACCCGGATTTGAAGAGGCGGCCGAGAAAATCGATTTTCGGCATATTTTTTTTTTCATAAAATTTCGAATTACGTGGGAATTCGTTAATTCGAAATTTGATTTTTGATGTCCCGTGGATTTCGAATTAACGAGGTTCTACTGTACCTATACCCTGATTAAAAACACTGTACACAACACTGCGTTGTAAAGGGTGGTCCATCGGGTACGCCGGATTTAAATTTCCCTCCATTTTTTTGTATTTAAGTTGGCAACTCTAATGTTTGACTATAAAAATTAAGATAGGAACAAAATGAATCAACGCAGAGATAACAAATACACAAAGAGAAAAAGTATTGATATCTGTCTAGATTTTGTAACAAAAATCAACATTAAAAGAAAAAGGGATTTATATGGTAAATATTAACACAAAAGTAATTTACAGATTATTTACTTATATAAAGAAGAGTGTCTGTGGCGGACACCGGTTGGGCGTAGTGGATTTGATTTTACACAAATCTAGTTTTATTCCGAAACTGATGAAATTTTGCACACCTGACCTTTAAAATAAGAGGAAGGTAACTGACTTCGAAAAACTCTGTGTAAAGCCGAGGACTTCAGCTAGTATATTATGAAATAACGTTAGCGAAATAAAATGTTAGAAATTTCTGATTTAAATTTTGGTATGGAATCAATGAAAATATCGACGACACTGAATTTATTTCCAAGCCTATGTGTAGCCTTTGATTGAAATAGTTTGTTTTCAAAGAATATATAAAGAACAACTCTGGAAGCCTCGTGTTACAATTTGATACTGTAAAGGTTATTAGCTTTGTTAATACAATAATAATAGTATAATACAATACCTTGGGGTAGAGACGTTCACCGAGTTGCGACTGGTGCAGTGTGAGGTGTTCATTGCTGTGCGTCGGGGGGGCCGGGGGTGCTGGGGCTCCTGGGGGCGCATCACCCAGCCCCGGGGGAGAGTAGGGCCGCGCGTCCACCGACAGGCTGCGTCTGTAAACAGAGTACCTTGACCATTAGTGGGGGGCGGCGGCAGTGGGCTGGTGGAGTGGTGCTAAGATAGAATTTTGACTAAAGGCGATGGGGACCCGACTTAGATTATGAAAAAAATAGGTATTCATCATTTCATTTTTGCTGGCAGGCAAATTTCTGTGAAAATTACCTCATTTCAAAGCAATTTGCTGGTGGAAACTATAAACATTTTCTGAATGAAATTAAGGCTTTGTTTGTGTGAAGCAATGACCCCTTTCAAGGCAAACTTTATCAAACTGTTTTGAGATATTTCAATTTGAATGATTGCGTGTGTAGAGTTTAAAGATCCTATCGATATAATTTCATCATAACATTGTAACTGTATCAGTTTCACTCTGCGATGTGTATCTTTGGTATATTTTACCCCGCTCCCTCACGGGTCTGAAAGGAATGTAAACCTGGTGGAAGCAACACCGCTAACGTGGTGCCAATGGAAATATAAGGAACGGAGCGCCTTCAGTATCAGGTTTTATTAATGTACCTCGATTTCTTACCGAGCCCGTTTAAACTTTATGCTACGATATTTAAAACATTTTCATTTAGATGTTATGAATATTTCAGCACGAGATTAATATGTATCAGTCTGAAGAAGCCTGTCACAGAGTGAAGTCAGTCTGGTCAGTTACATAAATTGGTTCTAATAAGTGTAAGTGATTGGATATAAGTATATTATGTATAAGTTGGTTGGCAGGAAGCCGACGCCTTTGGAAAGAATTCTATCTGTAGCAGTATGGGTTGACTGGTTGGTTGGGAATCTTCCTGAAGGGGTAAGTTGATGATTTGCCGCGAAGACAGAGTGAATTACCTTGTTCTGTACCTACTGGCCCTTTCTAATGCGGTCACAAAAGCGGCCCTCAGGGTGGACCTGCCTACTTCGTCACTTCGCGGTTGGCTGCTGCAAGAAAGACACTCGTATATTATTACGTCAGTCCCACCTCCTTCCGCATCAATCTCATCGTGAACAAGTCAACAAAGGGGTGCAACAATAGATGCTTTCATTACAGAAATCACAAATCAATACTTTAATGAGGATCTAACAAGTTGTCAGGCATTCAGATAAATTGGCCTCACAGACAGATTCCAATGTGTGAATGACAACCCGGGGAGGCTGGTGAACCATTGAGCCAAGAGTCTCTTCTTCAGACCCAAAAGCGATGACTATTCTCAATACGAAACACAACAAAGTCAATATCTCGGTAAGTGTGCGAGAGAGGTGACAGGTTTCCACAGAAGCTGGATGTAGGAATTACATGACAACTGTACAATAATTGTACCCGTACAATTTTTTTTAGAGAAATTTCTGATATTTAAGCACCCTTATAATTGAGGAATATATTGGTTTTGAATATGAACTTATTTTTATTTACCCAGTACAATATCAGTCGAATGGTCTTTATGGCAGACAGAGAATTCTGAACCGACTTCTTGTGTAATATATTGGTCTTAACATCCTCTTTCATAATATGGTCATCACACTACTATAAGAACTGTCCTTATTTCAGATACGCAATGTTATAAACTGATATACATACATTATCTTTTATACGGTCATCACACTTTTACTTGCGGCTGATGCATACATATGTGATTTGGAAAGTCGAGGCCACAGCGCGGCTGACACATACATGTGTGATTGAGCGACACCCAATATTCAAACCAATATTTTATGAAAAGTGTAGATCAAATGGCACTCAACTCGGGTTTAAAATGTGAATTATTCTTTGCTCCACTGACATCTGTTGAAATATACAAGAATAATATCTCTACTTCATTCAGATACATTAAAGACTAATTTCCCCAATTCTCTGCGGCTGGGAGGAGATCTCCCGCCATATAGTATGTTTCTCTCTCTTCAGTTTTGTTTACTTAATTTTATATTTTGTTTCTATCAAATTATGAACATAACTTTAATGTGGAATGTTTCCGTAGCTTTGGTTTCAGAACAAGAAATGTCAAAATCAAGCCGTTGAATCTTTTTATTTTCATTTTATGTGAAACTGCACGTACCCAACTGCTCCCAATCGTATGGAGCCAGTGAGACTATGGCATCCCCAATTGGGCTATGTTGCGAGGCTAAAGATAGGGGAAGTACCTGGCTATTCAGATGTGGTCACCAAACACGGCCAAAGCCATTTCAAGTAACGTTTCATTTCTGAATGGTGGATTTGAACCTGCGATCTACGGCTTGCTAGTCAAGAGCCTTACCGTCGACCGTGGATGCCGTCAAAGGCGCATAGTGGATGTATGAGCTGGTTTGTTGAGCGGTGTAAGAGTTTACAGGGAATGAACAAGGTCAAGTCACCTTCTCACAAAGATATTGTGTAGAAAATAATATTCTAGAAGCAATTCATGTACACTAGTAGAAGACAAACAGCAAGTTTAATGGCAGCTTTCACCAATCAAACTGTGCAATTGTTAAAATAAAATGCAGCTTGCTATCCCTTTCATTCAGTATCAGTATCAAAGTCCTGAAATCAGAAAAAGAACTGCTAATTCCGGGTTTAATACATTAACCCCCTTCGTACAGTATGACAGTACTATAAAGGGTGACCAGGTAAAACAGAACAGTGATAAAAGAAAAGGTTGGGAGTGTTATTTGTTGGTTTAGTACATGTTCATTGTTCTGTTTTGTCATGGAACCATGAAGCCAGGCTGTGACCCACCTGCGGGAACGATGAGAAGCTTCAGCATCTGCCATCAGCGTGATAAATCACTAGACTAACACCACTGACTGTTATATGTACCTGTCTGAACGTGCGGGCGTGCGTCCGAGTGGGCGGGCCGCCACACGCCTGGCCGCTTCCTTTCCGCGGGCCCGGGCCCCTCCACCGCTCGAGGTGCCGGCGCCTCCGCCCCCGTAGCGACTGGAGCTACCGCTGCCACCTGGGGCGCTGGAGCCCGCCACTGGGGCGGGCGTGCCGGCGTCCATGATGGGCAACTTTTCATTTGCCAAGATGGCCTGGCGGAAATAAACAAATTAAGTTAATAAAATTGGACAAAAGGATTACATGTGTATACAGAATATTTAAAACTCGAAAATCAAAACAAAATTATAATTAAGTGTGGAAATAAGTGCATTAGGGTGAACAGTGGTTTTATGGGATGGTTCTATATCACAAAAGGAGTTAAGCAAGGCTGTGTCTGTGTGTCACCGTAGTTATTCAATCTATACATAGATGTAAGAATTGAAAGAGGTGGGCTTGGGTGCGAAAATGAGTATTCTGTTGTATGCTGACGATACGGTGATGATTTTTAACAGTATGGAAGTTCTACAGACTCTCGTGTATATATATAAATATAAATAAATAAGCGATTCTTGAAAGAGGGAAACTTTAAAGAGAGTTCGAAAACAGTGTGCAATATAGTTGTGAATGACGAATACTTGGAGCAGGAGGATGAACTTATGATTTGGGAAGTACGTTTAGGAGAGATGGAGAGGTTGTTAGGTATTGAGGTGATGGTACCTCAGCCACGCTGGTGTAGAAGGACCTCGCCACACCAGATCCCTCTCCGGGCTCGTCTTTGAAGGTAACCTTGACGCGGTTGACGGCCAACGGGGGCTGTGCACCGTGCGCTCGCCGGTTGTAGCCGCTGTACGCCGCGTTCAGCTCCGCAAAGGTCTGCGTCAGGAGTTTGCTGCGCTCTCTTTCCATCTGGACATAAACATTATATTCATCATTATTACAAATTGAAGTTCAAAATTTTGTCAGCTAAAAAATTCAACTAATAAACTAATAGTTCTGTGAACAGTAGACTCGCATGCAAAAAATGTTCCTAATTTTATCGTATATAATAAATCAAAACCAAAATTTACTCTGAAATCGTTAAGTATGTACAAATACATGCCTAATTTATTATAAATCATATACAGAGAGTCCCCCGGGTCAAGAGCATTAACTTCGGAAGATGATTCACTACGATTGTAAAGAAAAAGAAAATAGCCATTTGTGAAATTCCTTCTCAGACACCTTGTATTTCATGTGACATTTTTTAATTTATTTTAAATAAGAAATTATACAATTTGTCCAAAGAAACATCATAATTACAATTATTTACCAATTCAGGGCAGGTAGGTACCATAATATTGAAAAAATAATTCAAATAAACACGAAGATTTCACATTTGAAAAAACGATCTTTACTGAACCATTAAAACAGTCACCAATGTGACTGTTTTACAAACAGACGAAATGCAGGTAGGTCGAATTAAAACAGGATTTTGCCAAGCTGTCAATAAAATGCACTTTCGGCAAATTAAAGAGGCAAGCCAGGCAATTTCAACCTTTTTGCCACTAGCCCAAGGAGTGTGTGGCCACTCCAGAAGAGCATGTGTTAAGTTGGAATGAGTGTTTACCTTGTGAAGCGTCAGGTCCCGCTGCTGGGCGTTCCTCAGCTTCTCCATGTCGCGGCGGAACTTGGCCTCCTTGATGGGGAAGCCCCCTAGCTCTGCCACCACGGAGCCGGGCTCCAGGCCCACATCCTCGGTGAAGACGCGCCCAAACAGGTCAAAGGACAGGCGCCAGCGGCCCAGCATCAGGTCGTGGGACACGTACTGGCCCAGTGAAGGTTGAGGTCTGGAAAAAATAACCGTCAAAATCAGTATCAAGTGTGAAAAGGTTCGGACATCTTGGAAGCCAACGTGTGTTTCCAGGAGATATACATGAATACACAAATGACAATGATGAAATTGATGCCAAATGAAGTATTTATTTAATAATTTATAACAACAGATGTCATGACTATAAAAAAGAGGCAGCAATTCCAAGGATATGGGTATTATCTACAGATCGAAGTTTTAAATGCGGGTTTTATTGTGTATCAGTGATTATTTATTATGGTCGAATGTCTACATTAATCTATATAAATAAAAATATTAATGTTCTTTTGTTCAAAATCTTAAATATCCAAAAGTTTTTCACTGATTGGTTTGAAATTTTGACACAATGTTGCATTTGAATACGTGTGTGATTTTATATACCTATATTATATAGATGTCACCTCCGACAGGTAAAAACATTCTTTAAAAAAAGAACAGCGCCAAACCGCCCGTTTGGACAAACATGATTTTTTTTAAATAGCATACACGCGCTATTGTTTCTCTATCTACACAGAGAGATTGAGTCACAGCAACGCGTGGCGGGGTACAGCTAGTTACAAAAAAAAATCGGCAGTGAAAAATAGTGGTGTATTTTCTCTAAATAGTATAAAACAAAGTCGCTATCCGCGTCTGTGCGCTTAGTTCTTCCAAACTACGCGAAACTAAAGGATTTTGATAGGATTTTTACTATCATTTAGAGAATTTCTTTTTTTATTATTTATTATTATTTATATAGATATAAGTGGATACAGTGGTGTTACATAAATTACCTATCGGAATATATTTTTTTAATATATTTATAATCGCAATACCACCAAAGAAGAAACTGCTTCATGTGCTTGGTGAGCGTATTATATATATTTATACAAAGTAGAGAAAGGTTGATGATTTATAATCAAGTCATAAAAAAATATTTTCATTGCTAATTCCGGGTAAACCTTATGAGATACATCAATGTACCACAGAATCTTTAAAAAGGCCTCACAGCCTCAAAACTTTACCCCAAATTTATAAGTCGCCGAGCAATTCCGGGTACACATCAGCTGGTTTGGTAATAAAAAATATCAAGTCTGGGAATGGCATACGAGAGGTATTTTTAGACGTGTTTGAGTTTTCCATCAAATCACACCATTTTGCCCTATCATATTCGTTTAACATATATTTTTTCAATTTAAAAAGTTATACCTTTTATATTACATCAATAAATTCAGGAGAATACTCAATTCAGTCGCTGTGGTCAGTTTAAAAAAAAAAAAACTTTGGATGGGATGGGTTAAGACAGGGGAATCTGTCAAAGGGAGCACCTGTTTCTGCAGAGTGAAGGGTTTTTCAAGTGTTTTTACTATAAAATATATTATTTTACGTACTGGGCATTGAAGTCAAATGGGAATATTTCTAAATAAATCCAAAATCTCAAAATACTCAAAGGGTTATGAAATTTATTTATTTTCAAAGTATAAATACAACAAAAGAAAAATGTAAGCCACGGATCTCATTAGTGTGGAGATAAGCAATGCGTGGACAATTTGAAGTGTAGCAGAAGAATCCAGATTAATTCATTAATAATAAGCAGCTCGACGCTACGTACTTGCTACTTAGGTACGTACTCGCAGTCGAAATCAAAACAGAGCAACCTCCGTACTACAAGCACCTACTTGTCTATCGACGACAATAATACTGCAGTCAGTCTGGGACATTACGAGAACTCGCCCATGACCACCACGAGGACACGCAGCATCCTCACTGGTCTACGCCGCTCCCGTTCAACCGCCTACGAGGTCCGCCGCACCTTCGGCACTTCCGTCAGCACTGGAGTATTGATTCCCCAGATCGCCAGTGCCTGACAGTCATCGAGTCCCGGTCACCAGCGCCCGGCGTCGACTCACTGACCCGCGCTTGACCAGCACATCACCGCAGCAACCGGAATATTCAACATCTGTCCTACGTCATCTCCTCGTCTCGGCAACTGACTCAATAAACACTGTGACCCACGACACACGCCTTTTATTTTGTGCCTCTCTCACCTGATCCCCAAAGAAGTATGACTAATGACATTTGACAAATTAAGTTCTAAGTTCTCTCAGGATTTATGTGATATGGCCTTACCTCGGGATAGGATGGATGTCCCTAAGGACTGCGGAGGGTCGCTCTGGTCCACCGGGGCCTGCTGAGGTCTCCACCGTCACGTGGGCTGAGATCTCTTGGGCCTCGGAGGCGTCTGTGTGTGCCATCAGGTCACCCTGGAAGAAGGCAATGCCATTAAAACACTTGTCGTAAGTATGGTAAAGCCATTAGATCACTTGTCATACGTTCGGTAAAGCCATTACATCACTTGTCATTCATCTGGTAATGCCATTAGATCACTTGTCATACGTCTGGTAAAGCCATTAGATCACTCATCACGTCTGGTACATTCAGAAGTTCCTGGAAACAGATTATAGTACTTACTGCTCTTACTATTACACTCTTGGATGGACTTCTAGAAGCTGAGGAACTGCGTTGAATTTCCATAGGAGTGGCTGAACTGCTTGTGCCTGTGGGTTAAAAAAAAATCATTATCAACCTGAACAAGTAGTATTTAATGGCGTGTGTTTTACATAGGTACTGCAAAGATTTAGCTAATATTAAAATTTGGCTCTAAATAAACCTCTCCAATTCAGTAAAGTGTGAATAAACCATTGTTCCAAATCACTTTGGTGAGTCAAATGATTTATACAGGTCTGCTAAATAATGAGGACAAAATTGAGTACGACGCGATTATTTAAAATGTTTTAAATGGCTGTAGGAAAATAAACATATTTTAAAAGAGCACAATGGTCCAAATGCATATTTTTTACTTTAACCAAACAGTGTTCAGAAGTTAGTAATATGTTGCGAAAAGAGATGATTCTACCGTATACTTTAAGAAAATTTCATGTTAAAAAAATGAACTCTTTGCAAGGAAGATTATTAGCAAAAATTTTTTTTTCTTTCTATTTCTGAAATTTATGTACATATCAAAATTAAATGTTAAATCAAAATCAAATTCATCTTTCTAAATAAAAACCTTAAACAATTGAGTTATTTAGTTTTCGGACGTCGATGTTTGAAAACTGCCAAACTTGAATGTGGAGGATAAAATTTCAAAGTCAAAGTGAGTAGTTTTGTGTTGTCATAGTAATGAGAATAAAAAGAGAGAGAGAGTGAGTGAGAGGGGGGAGGGGGCACTCACTTGGTAAAACGAGATCTGAGAAATGAAAGGAGCTTTCCAGCTGTTGCATATGATGACTAGAATTATTCCTACTGCCTCCGGCCATGGCCGCTTCCACGGCGGCGGCCACTTTGCGCGGAGTCACTATTATCTGGGGCCGCCCAGAATCTGAAACCAAACAATGGACACTTCAGGTTAGGCCCAAAGCCCTGGCAAACAAGCAAACTATAACTAATTTATCAAATCTTAAAACATATTATTTAAATTCTAAATAATGGTCTGGACTCGCATGACCTTACCACATTATCAAAATCGACATACTGTCAAAATTAACCCGCCAAACTGATTTTAATCATATGACCGCGTGCAGGACAAACCTTAGAAAAACTTCCACATTTTTGTGCGCAGAACACACAATTTCATAATATCGACAATTCTTAACAATAACCTTCGGAAATATTGAACAGAAGTAGTGCTTATGATTACTAATTAATGCATGACTATAGAATGCGTCGAGAAAATCTCGTATCCTCTATATTCCTCTTCCCTTAATGTTATTAGTTTTTAAGGCAAAATAATTCAAACATAAAAATTTGTTTGTGTCTTACAAACATATAAATAAACTAACTTATCAAACACCACGACGCAACCAGGACAATTTTAACAGAATAATGATAATATAATAATACCCCAGAGCAGTTAGCATTGCTTGGGTACTTTACTAGATATTTTGTATATGGATAACTTGATACTAATTTTAAAAAAAATATTGAAATTCATATAATGTGACCATCAGTCACATTTACTGTTTTTCAACTTATCCCAAAGTGAAATACTTTTTTCGAAAGCAGTTGAAAGATTCTTTCGGATTTATAACATTACAACTGGAAATATGCAATTAGAAATATTGAAATTTTGACTAAAAAAATTGAGAATTTTTTTAATGTTTGTTTTGTCGTTTACCGGTTGTATTTTTCTTGTTAACTGTAAAATTACCACTTTATACAAAACTAAAAGACATATTTAATTACATAAACGATTATAAAGGTTACTGTCACTTTACTTTTATTGTTTCACACAAAATTTTTTTACAAACTTTGACAAATCTTTCGCAACACAAAAGCAATGGCGTTCGATGACTTTTTGGAACATATTTTATAATTATTTGAAAGTGTCAATGGTTAACAAGTTAATGTTAACTGCAAATGCAAAGCTTGGTTTTGCCACTTTCAAACACTACTCAATAAAAAAGAATGAATGGGGCACAGGGTGAGGGTATGTTGACTGTGTGAGGGGGGGGGGGGGGACTCACCCGAGGGACTGTGGGGGGCGTGCTCGCTGGATAGAAGCCCATTGCTGGCGGCAGGTAGGAGAGGAATCTGATAAGTGTTGTTGTGGTTTCTGCTGTCATTGTTGGTCATTTGAGGTTGTCTGTAAAAAAAAATTACACTTATTAACTCTTTCTGGGCTAAGGTCCTAACATAGTTGGCGGTGAAATACATGCCCTGTGCGGTAACGTCTCAAGACGTGAGAAGCACTGTTGTACAAAATTACAGAATGTGTATTGTAAAATAATATAATACTAGCACAGACCTGTGAACAATCACAAGATAGTATGAATTCATAAAAATAACAGTTCCAATTTTGAAAATGATAATTAAAATAATGTTCTGTTAAAAATATTAAATAGCCATTGGAGCTTATTTGGCCACATTTTGGCCATTTGCAAAGCCAGCTAGATTGTGTTGACCAAAACGGAACCAATTTGAAGACATAAATAAAATGTGGAGTATCGTAACTTATGTGATTTTTAATACCAAGTGGTTCATAACAAAATAAATAAATACAATGTTTTCTAGGATAATTTTTAGTATGATCAATTACAATTGAAAAATTATTTGCTAAATGAAAAAACAAACAAGCGATTTTCCATGAGCACATTGTAATTTTTTTTTAAATTATAAATTGTAATGTTCTTATAAATATATCTTTTTAAACCTTGTTTTTAGTTCTATTGAACCTTAAATACATGTTCCCAAATTTCCTGTAATAAGCTTCAAACCATTTTTGTGAACAATCATATAAATTCCATGCGTTTGTGAATTTAATGATTATTAATTATATTTTTTTTTTATAAAACATACAAACTTAAGATAAATTACGAAATGTAAGTAGAGTAGAACCTCGTTAATTCGAAATTCACGGGACATCAAAAATCAAATTAAGAATTTACAAATTTACATGTAATCAAAATTTTATGAAAAAAAAAAAAGAGTTCCTCAGCCGCCCCTTCAAATTTGGGTAGTATCTTTGGAGTAAATTCGTATTAATACGAATTATTCCCGTGTAAATCGAATTTTCGCAGCTAATTACCGAATTGGTTGGCAATTCAAGTTCAGTTATTCTAAGTAAATTCGTAAAAATACCACACATTTCCGCGTAAATCAAATTTTCGCAGCCGATTACAGTCGCGGCCGGCCCAGTAAATTCGGATAATAGAAATAAATTTGTAAAAATAGGATATATTTACGCGTAAATCGAAATTTCGCAGCCTACCATTTAAATTCAGATATTATACTACACAAAAGAAAAATTGTTTAATTCCTTTGAATGAAGGCTCCACTAATCCGTGGCCATCACTGGGGAGTTTCAACCTTTTATTGAAAGTGTAGGAGGTGATTATTGTTACAGTGAGAAAATAAGCATATTTTCTCGCTATACCAAATTATTAATGATTTATTTCGGGAGCAGATCAAAACACAGATTATCACTCGATTACATATAGGTATTGTTTTATGAAGATATATTTGAAGTAAATTTCGTAAAAATATGTCATATTTCCGCATGAACCGAAATTTCGCTGCCATTACCGTCACGCCGGATCTTTTAACAGATATTCTAAGTAAATTTAGTAAAAATACGATATATTTTGCGTTAATTGAATTATCGCAACCGATTTTCGTCACGCTGGATCTTTTAAAACACACATTAAGTAAATTTAGTAAAAATATGATATATTTCCGCGTAAAATGAAATTTCGCCGTCGTGGCCGGTCCTGTGAAATTCAGATATGTTATGTAAATTCGTAAAACTTTGATATATGTCCTCGTAAATCGAATTTTCTCTCCAGATTTTCAACACGGACGGTCTTTTAAATTCAGATATTTGCAGTAAATTATTTCCGCGTGAAACGAAATTTCGCGGCCGATTTCCGTTGCACCGGATCTTTTAACTCAGATATTCGAAGTAAATTTAGTAAAAATACTATATATTTCCATGTAAATAATAATTTCGCGTCCGATATCCGTCGCAGTCGGCCCTTTGTAATTAAGATATTCCAAATAATTTTGTAATTTTATATTTACGCATAAATCGAATTTTATCGGCCCTTCAAACTCGGGTATTCAAAATAAATTGGAAAAAATACGACATTCCAGTATAAATCGATTCAGATTTACAAAATAACAATACTAATTAGGACGGTATATAACCACGTAAAAATACATTTTTCGGTGTTTTACCGCCACGGTTGTCTTTTAGATTCAGATTTACGAAATTTTATGATTTTTTTTCGCAAAAATCGAATTGTTTCGAACTACACGAACAAATTTTCGTGCGCGGACAAAAACAAATTACGAATTTCGAATTGAAAAACCATTTTGTATGAAAAAATTTTTCTTTGGATATTTTTTTGGCGTAAATTTCGAATTACGCATTATTTCGAATTAACAGGGTTCTACTGTAAATTCAATGGCTTTTAACGACAGTTAATAGTATATCTGTTTTTGTTTCGATATTCGGAGGTATGATTTTTTGAAAGAAGGCGGGCAAATTCAAAACCAAACATACGAGTGTCTCCAGCGCACAACGCATTTTATCGTCGATATCTTTACGCTTCAGTGGATAATAGGTATGTACATTATTGCTTGTCTGCATTCTTCACACAATCAAAGCAAATTTAAGTTCATTGAACCAGAGTTACATAGGACGCACAGACAACCGAAATTAGTTTATTTATGTCAAAAGCTATACTGTGCTAATACTATCCCACATTGATGCATTCTGCTTTTTAAATAATAAAAAAATATTATTATTAGTATTCGAGAACAAATAACGGCTTGCACTAGCGTCGTCCTACCAAACGTGTCAACGCCCTTAAAAGGTTAATGCAATAGCCCAATGGATATTTCAAAGGAATAGTTTGTGAATTAAATGACTGCGAGCTTAACATACATAGCTGTTGAACAAGATATTTAAAAATTTTGAGATTCCAGGTTTCAGAGTTTGTAGTTTTTAGGCAAACACAAACAGATTTTCTGGAGTGATAAAGATAAATGTATGTCTGACCTGTGGTGTTTCTTCCTGGGCATGTTCTGCCTGGTGTCATTGGAGTCGGAGTCAGAGATGTACTCCCCGTCCGTGTCCACGTCCATCTTGGCCGAGCCCAGGCTGGACGCACACGTGCCGTCCTTGCTGCAAGACAGGTCCTGCAAACACATATGTCTCACGTCAGCCAGGGTTTGAAGGATATTTCACATCACTTGATTCTGTTGTATCCTTAAACTTGCAGCTGAGAAAGTTGAAGGGAATGGCACTATCGGAGAAGGAGTGAATGTGGGACTTCATGAGACATGTTATAGGAGGGAGAAAACACAAAACCTGGCGGGTTGTTCCCCAGAGTCGAGCTGTTAAGTGGAAGAAAGGGTTGTAAAGATGCAGTAAATGTAATGATGCTGTGAATCCCGATTGCGCAACGGTGTTGAAAGGATCAATAACTGTAGTTCCTCAGAGCATTTTAGAGCTTGCCAAACTAAAGAACGCAATCGTTATTCGGAATCCTGAATAGATTGAGAGTGATTGGTGATTTTTTCCACTTGACCTTGCCTCTTGCCAAAATAAGTTTCTGCGCATTCTCTTGTTTGCTAGAATTTTATAGATCTTAAGATGACTGACTCTCTAGACTGATATAGGTACCAAACCCAACTGTGGGGCGCACTTGGGAGATTTAGTACTATTATAGTACCTGCGGACTCTGTAACGTGCATCCAGCTTCGGAGAGGACACCTCAACTAAGCTGATCACTGAACTTTACACTAATACTTCGGTTGAAGGAGACTAGGAGATTGTGAGCAAATCAAGCAATGCAGGATAGGATGATGGCAAAGATTATTAGATCTTAGATGGGAAGGAAAAGCCAAGTTATAATGAGTTGTGAGTTTAGTTGACTGAGTGAAAGTGAGGACAATGATACCTTTACCTGAGGCTCTTCTCCCAGCACGGCACTGGCGGCCAGCGCGGCTGAGAGCTGCTCCCCCGAGTCCATGGACGAGGTGAGTGGCGCTCGCTCGATGGGGCGGAATAACTCGTCCCGACTCGAGGACTGGAATTAAATGGACTGTCTTAGCGGACGGAGGGCAGGCTTTACAACAAACTTAGACTTTGTGCGGTAATTCAATGAAAGAACTGACAACATTGATCCCTTTGGCACCGTGTACACTGTACAGCCAGGAGACATGCCACATGAGAATAGGTCATTTTTGTGCTTAGCTGTGGAATTAACAATATGCCAGCTTGTGTGCTTCCTCCCTCCTACAACGTAGGTGTCTTCAAGACTCATTCCTTTAAAAGGTCCTCGATTCCTCAAAGAGTATGTACGCTCTTGAGGGAAACCTCGGGTTTCCTACGTGGACTCAATATAAAAATTCACTTCTTTGTTGTTGTCTTTCTAAAATATCTGTGTTTCCAAGCAACCCACCTTACTCAATAATTTCAAAGTTGATGGAGATGCATAATACATTGTAGACTTACTCGTCGGTGTAGGCCGAGCTGATGATGCAAGGAGCCGGATGCCAGGTCCTCCTCGCTGGTTTGTGTCTCAGCTACCGGCTTGTTTAGACCCGAGGGTCCAGGCTCAGATCTCTGCTGGTCCATGGTGCGAACAGAGAGGCCAAGACGGGTTGGTACCACTGGACAAATGAAATTATTACATTTTAGATAACTTAATTTTGCAAGTAAGAACCCACAGCAGAGCACAGAGTAACAGCCTTACTAATAATAAGAAAAACTACTTCACATTCGTCATTCGTTTTTGTTACACATTGTATAAAGTATGTGAAAGTTAACGGATCGAAAGAGCCTGGAGAATTTTTTCTCTGAAGTCAACTTCTACTCCAACACTTTCTTTGGACCCTTTCGTTTTGATTGACAAAATTTATATTGCTGACTTTTTAAGGGATAGGTCGATTCAGGCGGTTGCTGACGGTTTCACCTCTTCCTCGCACTCCATAAATGCTGGCGTCCCACAGGGATCGGTTCTGTCTCCGACTTTGTTTTTGTTGCACATCAATGACCTTTTGACATGTGCACCGATTCATTGTTAGGTGGATGACAGTACAGTTCATGATAGCTTTTTGTTTGACAAGCCCCCAAAGGGCACACAAACTCCAACGGCTCGGAGGGCTTTGAAGCAGAGAATGGACGGTTATCTCGAGAGTATTTCCTCCTGGGGTAAAAATAATCTCGTCGAATTTAATGTTTCAAAGACCCAATCCTGTCTGATTACGTCTAAAAAGGATCCAAATGATAATCTAGTCTCCTTCAACGGAAGCAATCTTCCGAACAGGCCTTCCATTGATATGCTTGGTGTAACTATAAGTGACCAGCTCAGGTACGGGGGCTCCATCGAAGCCAGAGTAAAGTTGGCCTCTCAGAAGCTGGGCGTACTGTACAGGGCCCGCAGATACTTTAATAGTACACAACTGCTGACCCTGTACAAATCGCAAGTGCGCCCTACTGTCGAATTCGGCAGCCATCTCTGGTCCGGAGCCCCAAAATACCTGAAAAAAACCCTTGACTCTGTGCAGAAACGGGCGGTCCGTTTGATAGATTCCCCAATCTTAACAAACGGACTGCAATCTTTAGAGCACAGGCGTCAGGTAGGTATGCTGTCCTTGTTCTATCGGTATTACAATGGAAGATGCTCTGAGGAACTAGCGTCATTGATCCCTTCGGCACCGGTGCGTAGTCGGGATACACGCCAAACGCGCGCCCAACATTTGTACACGGTTGACATTTGTACACGGTTGACACTTGTCACATGAGAACGGGTCGCTTCTACGATTCGTTCTTAAGTTCAACAGCTCGGCTGTGGAACGAACTGCCGGCCTCTGTGTTTCCTCCCTCCTACAACATGGGACTCTTCAAGACCCATGTTCACTCCTTCCTCTCCACAAAAATACCCTCCACACAGCATCCCCAAAGATGACATAGGCCCTGAGGGAAATTATTTTCTTCAGGGCCTCCTGTGTGGAGTTAATATAAAGAATAAAAAAAAAGAAGTGGATCAGTTTGGTGTGGAATATTTACCTTCCAAGGGGTTATTGAGTCCGGGCGGTCCACTGCCTGATAGTGGCACTGTGATGGGCTGGCGAGGGATGCCAAATAGTTCCTCCCTCCTTGCTCCCGGCTGTAGAAGTTGGGGTTGGTCCGCGAGAGGAAGAGCCTCGTGAATTGAACCTGTGAAAAAAATAAATGGTTACAAATTAACATCTGTCCTATGTAAAAAAAAAAAAGCAGAAGGAATTTTTTTTTAGGTTTGTCAACGGTGATTCATATCAAAGCTCTCGCAAATACAAGTACATTTAACATGGTTGGTATTATCACTAATTACAGACAAACACAACATTGATGATATAATGGATAATATGCTTAACAGTATATTACAACAAGAACACTGTAAGGTGCATACATGTATACACACATACATACATACACATATACATGTACCAATTGAAATTTAGACAAAATACGGTAGGAATCAGGCAAGCGAAGCCAACGAGCCCTGGTTGCGGATCACCACTACATGCGCTGAGTGTTCATCTTTACGAACAAGAATTTTACCATTACGGATTCACACGAATTTATAATTAGCTTATTTCGCTTTAATCCTCGTGGCTGCATGCAGGACCTTGTTTGCTGGTGTGAGGTGTTGGCTGACGTATACCGGTGATTTGATGCCGTCGATGCCTAGATGAGTTGAGTTTAGCTTGGAGTTCATGTTTTTCTTGTTGTAGCTGACGACTGCACCCAGAACTTCATCCCTTGCCCTCACGCTCGGGAGCTTCATGACGATTGACTTGGGCCTTCTGGAATCTGGTTTGATCTTGGGGACTCGATGAATGTTAAGTATTTCCGACTCGGCAAAGGGGCGAGAAATCACGGTTCCAAGTTGTTTAACGATCGATATCAGGTTCTCACATGACATTATGCTCAGGTACGCACTGGATCTCGACGTTGGTTTCCATTAATTAAATAACATACAGGGTGTATCGGCATGTACCCGACAAACTTTAACAAGCTATTCCTTAGCACACTTGGAGTAAAAAATGTTATGGGCACTTTGCTGTCATTTATAACATATATATAATATATGTTATAAATATAATAACAACATATATATAATAACATTTTTTACTCCAAATGTGCTGAGGAATAGCTGGTTAAAGTTTGTCGGGTACTTGCCGATACACCCTGTATATTAAATTTTAATTGACATATTACATATATATTTGCCAACCACATTTCAGGAACAAATCAATCTTTTGATATAAATAATACAATGGGTTAACAATTAGATAACTTTGAAATTTTATAAATTAGATAAAGTGTCAAGGCGAAGCTTAATGCCAAATCACTATTTTGATTCATCTTTATAACGAATTGGTGTACATTATGAATACCAACAAATATGCTTGAAGCATTGAAGGTTTTCCTATCGCTTCGCTTGAGTAGAATACAAATAAATATTTAAATTACTCGATAAAAAATATAAATGCAAACTACAGGGTTTTCCAATAAGAGGTGTTTTTTTGATATTCAATCGTAAAAGATCAATGGTTTCGTTGCTTGTGTGGTGCGAACGGCGCTACGTGCCACGAAACCATTGATCTTTTACGATTGAATATCAAAATAACACCTCTTATTAGAAAACGTTGTACTTATTTGTTTATTGTTAATAATTTCTTCGGACTTGTAGATGGTTCATTTCGAGCATACCCTCGATAAAGTCACCAGGGTAGATCCATTTGTAATAGTTATACTCCCACGGGTAGAGAATCTCATGAGGCTCAGCGTGCTAAGTCCTCACAAAGAACAGCAAAAGGGAATTATATATTTTTGAGGGGAAAATAAATTTAGCAGCCATACAAAAAATGGATGAGCAGATAAGTTCAGCAAAAACCACGGTAAAGGGCTAATTAGTGAATTACACAAGGAGTGTTAGTGTTTTGCACAAGATCTCAGAACTCCTTGGTTGTGCTATCGGATCTAGGTAATGTGATGTTGCAGCTGCCGAACAGAACACTGATAAGTAGACTGTACTTACTAGCGAATGGGTCTGGTGGTGGACACCCCAGACAGAGCGTGGAGTCAGATCTCTGGAAGAAGGTGTGCCTCCGTCCTGAGGATGCCGTGCCACCAGGGAGACTGTCCTCTGTCTCCAGGGCCACCGCCCCGCTGTTTGTTAACACCAGCTCTTCTTCTGTGTCTTCGTTCTCATTCTCATCCTGCCGAGGTATAAATACATCATAAGTTATACAATATGAGACTAGTAGATCTATGAATAGCAGAACCTCGCTTCCAAAAAGATTTTCTATTTTTCTCTCACTTAACCCATTGGCCTCAAACGACGCCGTCCTGGCGGGTCTGGTGTCGTCGGCTTAAAAACGAAAAAGGGATACATTATTGACATCTGTGTTTAAAATTTTAAATGCCCATCGCTCTGTAGATAATTAAGCATTCATTTGGTAGTAATTGGCAGGACTCCGTTGGCACAGTTTTTTCCTGATATTTACGATTGAAATTTTGTTATATTTCAGCGTCATTGAATTTTTTTTAAAATAGCGTGTGGTTCGGGAATTGACAAGCTTGTTCGTAAAATGCGTGGTAGGCGGCTAACATCAGCCCAAATTGAAATAAAATATATTATGGTCATAAGTATGATTAATGTAAAACTTTTCTTAATCCAATTATAAAAAAAAGAAAAAAAAATGGTTTTTATAAAAAAAATAATTTTATATCCTCGTTTAATCATATTATTATTATTTTTTTTAAAACTGCATATATTTTTTGCATACCTTAATTCAATGAATGAGTAAATTTAAAAAAATTGTTTCGTTTGCATGTTTAGTTTAAAAGTTATGTAAGATTTAGTACACCACTGCAGATTTAAAACTTCGGTACAAAACAATTCGGAGGCCAATGGGTTAATAAATCAAAATTTCCTTTGAAATCATAACATTTATATGTAGGTACTTAAATATCTACACACGCAACTACGTATGAACCATAGATTTTTCGTACAAATTCATACAAAGATAATTCACAGTTCTCTTTTAAAACTTTCTTAAGCCAGATAGGTAATGCAAATAAGTCAAAATAAACATGCCGATTTCTTACTTGAAAAAGAATGTTAACTTAACCATTAAAACAGTCATAATTTTAAATGGAATGCACAATGCAAAGTGGTTGAGATAAAAAAGGACTTCACGACAACAAGTGGCAGATATATTGTTATCTATTCATTATTGAAACTATGAAGAAATTGATATTAAAGAAATTAAAAATAGTGTGGTTATAATTACCGGGTCATTCCATGCAGATGCTACACCATACGATGTGTCATTCTGTAAACTGGCTGCCAGAGACGATGTGCTATTCTCCGTTCCGGATCTGTATGCAAAAAGAGCACAGCAATATTATCAAGCAAAGCCTTCACAAGAATAATCCATAATTCAAAACTGTAGATTAGTAGTAGAAGTATAAGGAAGAACTTGTGCCAGTTCTGTCGGTAGATCTTTACAGATGGTGATAGGAGAATCCCTCCTCTATATCAAATAAGATTCATTGATGTTTGTCACTTACCGCATGTAGTATATCATGGCGTCCAGCACGTAGGCAATGTGCTTGAGGGCAGACACGTCCAGCACCGGGAGAGAGTCCAGGTGTTCGGCATTGTGCGCCCGCATAAGCGACAGACAGTAGGCCAGGAACTCCCGCCGTGCACTGTGTGCTTCCACTCCTGCCAAATTAAGGCACATTAGTAAAGGCATATAACTCAACTAACTCTGGTACGGGATATCTGTACATCTTGCCCGATTTATGACAGCTTTCATATCATACAAGAGCAGAAGATACAGAAACTTGGATTGAACGAGTTAATCCATTATTAACATGATTATTTGTCACTAATCTGCCAGCACAAAAAAACCGGCAAATGTCCAATTAGCGAAAGCAGTAGATTATGGTACAACTAGTAAAAATAATGGTGGATTATAATAACAGTTGTTGAATAATCGAGCAGCGGATTACTGAGAGAGTAATGTACTTTAAAATGGTTGTATGTTCAATAAACTTTTAAAATAAATTATCGACAAAAATGAATACTAGTGAATATAGTGCTATTTTGAAATTTTCTTTGGCCGTAAAAAGAATCAGGAACTTCTGATTTCTAATTTGAAAGCAAAAGAATAGTAGTTGTTCGACTTACCCGTTTCCCTTTCGCCGCGTCCCCTGGACTGATCGGCAGATGTGAATCCCACGATCCTGGTGGAGGTAGAGTGGCTTGTGACCCCGCCGGCAAAGGCTCCGGCGGGCGGCGGCAGCTGCTGGGCCCCTCGGGCCCGCGTTCCGCCCGCTGCACGACCCCCCGCTGCCCCTGACATGCCACCGTTATCGGCTGCGTCTGCGCTCAGCGAAGCGCCAAACCTGCGTATGCCAGCCCCATAACTGGTTAAGTGAGAGAGGTTCTATACAAATATATGGGATGCTACACAAACATGGTATAATATCCCGCATTAGTTGGCTTTTCAAAAAGCTGAAACAGAATGTCACCTGTTCAATGGAGTATATACTCAACAAAATACTGTAGAATAAATGAATCCTATAATTTCTATACCCGCTATATCCGATTTTTTGACAAAATGATCTGAGTATGACATCCATTTCACATTTTTGCGAGCAACAAGAGGAGCCTAAAATTGAGTTTCAAAACCCTCCTTATTACGACCAAAAACCATGTTAAAACTGCGAGTGAGAAACCAAATCCGCTATATCATACAGAAAGTTACTATCAAAACGCGCTATATCGGATTCAACCAATCACAAGCAGTTATTTTGCCAAAATACAATATGGCCGCCGCTCTGACGCCACGCTCGTGTGTCAAAATGATCTACGCGTGTGTTTCTAAACCCGCCATATCGGCTCAGTTGACTTTCAAAAGCCTCTATAGCACAAAGTGAGTATCAAAATCCGCTTTATCCATTTTATTTATTGAAATTACTTAATTATTGCTATATAGAAAAATAAATGCTTTTCGAAATTTTATTACTCCAATTCATTATATAAAAAATTGTAATGCAATTACTTATGTAGGCTAGAGATGTGATAGTTTTTTTGCGGTTTTCTCCAAATCAATGAAAGTTGATATAGCGGGTATAGAAATTACACGACTCAAATAGTTATAATACCTCCATCTTCTGGCATTTCCCATATATTCTGATGGCATTATGCTACACGCTAGTGTAGCATAATGCCATCAGAATAGTAGCGCAAGTTGTACAGCTGGGTTTACTTTCATACATTTTATGTGAAATACCTAACTTTGGGAGGTGATTCTACATGATAATACAAGTTAAAAAGATAAATATCCAACGTTTTGAGGTAGTTTTCAGGTAAAAAAAAAAGATGTATGGGAAAAACCAATTCAATTTCAAAAAAGTTATTTTTATCTTTATGTTATTTAAATAAATTATTTGCCGCCATTGTCGGGAAGGAATGCAACATTCTACACTATCAGCTTTAGCGGCCAGAGTTGCCAGCTAATATTTTACTGTAGTTGGGAGTATTATTAATTTTATAGGGTATTTGGCTCTACTAACCCATCAATCACATGTTGTATATTCCAATTACATCCATCTTATTACCACTCTACAGTTTTTGTTGTTTATTGATTATTTAAATATTCCAACTACACCAATCTCTTTATCAATCTACAGTTTCAAAGAAAGTAAAGAAAAATCATTGAAGAAGAAGATAATAGGTATAAATCTTGAAGAAGAAGATAATAGGTATAAATCTTAACAAAATATGAAATAAAACAAGACAGAAAACGGTCTCAACTGGCAATCGAACTCAGGATCTCTGTCTTACCAGGACAACGCCTCTAACCATTCGACCCGACTTAAGGTGTCATTTTTTTCAATCTGATAGTATTATTGTCCTAGCGTCTGGACGATGTAGGCCCTCTGATTGGTCAAATTTAAATTGTTTGTTTCGGTTAAATTCCGCTAACTTCAAAATTATGACCCGATTTAATACTAAAATAGGATCCGCAGATTTCTTCAAAAGCATCTTTTCTGCTCAAATAATTTTTAGATAATATCGAAGAAAATATGTTTTAGAAAGTTCACAATGCATTGGATTAATTACATTACAGTAAAAATTATCCACAATTACGTTTTATATATTTGACGTCTGTCAAGAATCAGACATTCCAGGGTTCCTTAAAAATGTCAATCCCTCCTTTACCGGCCGCTGGAGTAGTTTTGCTATTGGCCGACAGAGCGCATAAGAGCGATATACAAATACGTACAATTTCATTTATTCAAACAACGGTAATTATTTACGTGAAACTACAGTTTTAATACGCATTTACAAATAAAACAAACATTTGATTCAACTTAATGACAATAAACAACAAGTCTTTGCATGTACGATTTTGAAAAATATTGATATTTAATATTATTTACGTAAATAATAATTTCGCACTATTTGACAGAACACCGACATGAAGTTAACAATACGCGGAAGTAAAGGCACTGCCAACTCAATAAAATAACATGAAAGACAATCGGAAGATAGAAACGCTTCGTTGATTGTAAAATTAGTCAACAAATCTCTAATCTGACATGTACTTATATGTTTAATAAAACAATCATTTGGCCAGGTATATAATATACATTATATTAAGGTATTATTCGGAATCGCTAGACATAATTCTTCGGATTTACCTTAATTAATATAAAAGGAATCTGAATGCATTTGGGAATTTTTTAATTTTAGCATTTTAATTTTTAATTACGTAAAATTAAAATTCGCTTTCGTTGTATTGGATGACAGCCGGAATAATTTCTATTGATGATATTTTCTTTTTTTGGTATTCCTGATATGAGTGGCTAGAATTTTTACCATTTACTCTATGCAAATACTAGGTAGGTGGTACTATTTTAGCCAAGCTCGAAAAATAAAATAAAGGTATTTTGGTTTCTTTTACAAGTAAGGAAATATTTAAAAAAAGGTTATTATAGGTTAGGATAGGTTAGGTTGGGTTATGCTAGGTTAGGTTAGGTTAGGTTGGATTAGTATAGTTCAAGTTAGTTTATAGGTTAGGTTAGATTAAGTTGGATTATTATAGGTTAGGATTAGTCAGGTTATGTTAGGTTAGGTAACGTTAGTTAGGTTATTACGGGTTAGGTTAGGTTGGGTTATTATAGGTTAGGTTGGATTTTTATAGGTTAGGCTGGATTATTGTAGGTTAGGTTAGGTTATTATAGGTGAGGTTAAATAAAATAATAATGATAATAATAGCGAAATAAATCATTTGTGTTTTTTAAGTAGGCACTATTTTGCCGGAATATTGTATTACATTATAACTTTTTAATTTACGTTTTTCAATTGTCTCTAGCCGTTCATTTCAGGAATACCGACAAAAGAAAATGTTATCAACATAAATTATTCAGGCTGTTATCCCATACAGCGAAAGCGAATTTTCATTTTACGTAATTAAAAATTAAAAAGCTAAAATTAAAAATTTCCCAAATGCTGTTCGATTCCTTTTATAGTAATTAAGGTAAATCAGAAGGTATTATTTAAAAATATTTCGTATTTTTCCGTGTCCAGCGATACCGAATAATTACCTATATTAATTTACATTTAGCCATTTAGGCAATTATTCGGGAAAGGTAAAGTTTTAGCCGAACAACTGTCATTCTTATATGCCTAAACTCCTTCCTGTTCCGTGATTTAACAATATATACTCACCCTCTCTCTGTGAATGACCTAATATCTACCTATTAAATATAATTGTTGTTAGTATCACTTAAACTGGGCGAAGCCCAACCAAGTGCCGCCCGAAGGGCCTAGCAGAAAAAAACCCGCGGAGCGGGTTTTTAACTGCTAGTTTTGTATTAATATAATAGCATGATGGTAGTTGGTTAAGGTTCCACTGACCTTAGTTGCGCCTCGGTGGCGTCCATGACCGTGACCACCCACTCCCAGGTGGGTTTGAGGCGCGCCTCAAGCCGCTGCTGTAGGGCGGCAGCCTCGCGCTGCGACATGGCCAGGGGGCGCGGGCCTCCGAGCTGGGCGTTGCGCGTGCTACCGTTCAACAGCTCTGCGATCTGGCGGAGGACGATGCCTGCAATTGAAGGGATTGATAATGAAAATGAAATGATGGATAGACAGGCAGCAAAAAGAGAAACTAACTGTAAGGAACTAGTCTTAGTGATTTATTATTATTTAATGAGCAGGCAGCATTCTGCTGATGCGCTCATATCTGATTTCATAAGAAGTTTAACACTAATTGAGTTTTTTTTAAATTTAAAATCAGTTAATCCTTTCTTCTCTCCAAATAAGAATCCAATTGAGCTTTAAATTGGTTTATATTAGTAGAATCAATGACATGTTCTGGAAGTTTGTTCAATGCATCCACTACTCTATTTACGAGGAAGTGTTCACTAGGATTGGATGCGAAAGGTGTTTTATTAATTTCCACATCCACGGATGTTTATATTTTTATCGGTGGAGAAGATTTGTTGGATGCCAGGGCAACCATAATGTCCAGATAAAATTTTGAAAGTCTCAATCAAGTCACCCGTTCTTTTCTTTCTTTTAACGTTGGTAATCTTAGTTCCTCGAGTCTATCTTCATATTGCCGTTCTTTTAAAGTTCTTGGTATTTTTGTAAATCTTACTATATTAGATCAATATCTTTGACAAAATATGGACTCCATATTTGGAAAACATATTCCAGGAGAGGTCGTCGCACATATGTTTAATATATTTATAACATCAAGTCATGTATGAAAAGGAGAGAGAAGAGAAACTGTGTATGAATGTGACAGCTTGATCATGTGAAAGTATAAACAGGCTTGTCTGTTTTGTCTCTCGTCTTTACCAACATACCTTCCGACAATCTAACTTAAATCTCAGAGATAAAACTAGCCAGTATAATTCTACCCACAAGAGCTTATTGAATAATCATAAGATATAATATTACTTGATGATCAGTGCTCAGCATCTAAATGAGCCATCGTCACACTAACGAAAGAGAGAATAATTTTAAATTCAGTTTTTTGATATTCACAATATCTACAATGCCAGCAATGGTAGCAATGCCAACAAGTATAATAATGATGTTTGTGGTATCTCACCGAAAGCCCTGGCCAGGCAGCTGGCCGTGGTAGCCGTGCTGTGCGGTTCATGCGCGGCCGTGGCGGTCCTGCGGAGAGACGTGGGGTCGATGAAGACCAGCGAGGATCCGCCAGCCAGGCGCACCCCTCCAGACCTGGTGGCCTCCCGGTGGTTCCTGCAATTGAAGCGGGCAAAATTAGTACAGCTGTTTTGGGTGAGGATATTAAAAAATTGGTAAGCAGTTGGCAAATACAAAATAATCAGCTGGTTATGTTGGTACTTGGTACTAATTTCTTAAAATTCCAAATATATTTTTGTCCGAAAACAAAAAGTCAATTTGCGTGAAAAAATATAGCATAATTGTAAATCTGAATCTGACAGGCCGGCCACTCCGGTAAATTCAGCCTTGATATTTCGATCTACAGCGGAATAAAATGTAAGTTTACGAATTCTCTTCAAAGATCTGAATTTGAAGTAATTGGCAGCAAAAATCAACGTACACGGGAATAAGTCATATTATTACGAATTTACTTCGAATACCTACCTGAATTTGAAGGAACCGGGTGGCTGCGGATCTCTTATATTCGGCATTTAAAAAAAGTATTTATAGTATGACCTACCTTATAGCCCACTGCATGCTCTGTGGTGCCAGGCTGGAGCGTGGCGCTCCGCTGGCCACTCCACCACGCCGTTCGATACCGCCCTCGCCACCAGTGCCACCGTTACCACCGTCAGCTGGCGACATGTCGGCGTCGCGTTCGTGCTCGTCCGTCTCTCCCGCTTCTGAATCTTCGTCTTCTGGTTGTGTAGAGTCTCCGGACTCTTCCTCGGGGAATATCAGAAGGTTGGCGATGCCTGAGGAAAGAGAAGTCATTATTTTAATTACTAATCAACTTAACTGTTTTAATTAACCCCTAGTGTGCGGCAGTGAAATAAAGAATGTTGCCTGCTCATTAAGTAGTTAACCTCTCAGACAAAGACATTTATATACTATGTGTTCCATTGAGAACTGTCAAAACGTGATAATTTTTGTGTTATTTACGAGTTTTGCTAAAAGCATCATAACTCACGTCTTGGGAAACGTAGCCTCATTCTAAAAAATGTTTTGGAAAGATTATGAAATCCACTATTGCATTGTGTTGTTATAAGTAAATATTTGCGTTTCTAAATATATATTTTATGAAAACGTCAAAAATATGTAAGAGTCGATAACCATTATTTCAAAGCCGTGAAAAATGTACTTTTTTCTGAGTATTATAAAGAAATAACACTTTATATATTGAAGAAATATAATTAAAAACTATTAGTCACCTCAAAATATTAACCGTCCAAACTAAAATATTTTTAATAAATTATTTAGAAACGCAATAAATTATGAACGAACAAGGTGACAGATTCAATCGGCTTAGATAATGCAGTTTACGTTCCATAGATATTGTTGAATACAGACGCGTAGCGTTATTCATTATCGATACTCTGTTTTTTAAATCATGGCAATCCGTATACTAGTGATGGAAATAAATCGATTTTTGTAAAATCTCGCGCGTTTACGTGAAAAGACGTTCTAATGTCTTGACCGCTATTATCATATTTACGTCATTTGACGTTCCAATGTTCTGAGTGGTTAAATAATAATGTGAAATAAAAGAACATTGTAGCAGCTATATAAGGTGCAGACAGTTAGTTACTTACCTCCACGAAAAGGCACTTTGCAATTACGGAGAGCTTTGTCAGTGGTAAGCACTCTTGTACTGTTTATTAAAATACAACATATTTTCAACTTACCGGTATCAGAGCCCTGTGTGGCCCCCGTCTGAACGGATCTCTGCGTGGACTCGGGGTTGTCCTGGTCATCAGAATCTGACTCTGTCTCCGCTTCGGCTAGGAGATCGAGCTCACTCTCGGATTCTGCATCACCGACTATCTCTTGTGTAAGCTCTTCGTGCATACTGCGAGGAAACACACAATTGTTAGTCAAATGTAGCTCTTGGGTAAATGTATAAATATAATAAGTTTCAGGTGAAGTAGACCGGAAAACTCAAAAATTCTATTTATTAATTTTTTTATAATACGGATTACGGGCAATGTTGTAAAGCTGAAGGAAGAGGAAATCTTTGAAGTATCGACTATTCAGATCTAGTAACTAAACATAGCTAAAGCCATTTAAGAGCTAAAATCCCTGCAACGGAGGTTGTCAAAGTAATGCATTGTGTTAGAAATATGCAAATTAAAAGAGTTACCTCCTGTCATTTCCGTCGTCCTGCCCTGCGGCGGGGTGGTCTTGCAACGGGGCTGCGGGTGCCTGGGGGGCAGCAGTGGGGGCTGGGGGAGGCGCCTGTCCCGCCCCCTCTCCCTCGCCCTCCCCATCCGAGCCTTCTTCCTCGGCCCCCGCTCCCTCCGTGGAGCCGGCCTCTTCTAATTCCGGGGCCGACACGAGGTGCGAGTTATCGCTGGAAAAAACAAGAACATATTTTAATTTTACCTACAGAGTTTTGTTTTATAAAGGGTATATGTTTGGCAAATTGGTGTGATTTGATGGAAAACATCTACCTAAAACCCGCTAAAACTACCTGTCGTATGCCATTCCCAGACATGATATTTTTTGTTACCAAAGACCGAAGACTGGACTATCGTTTTTACTTTGCAGATTTTAAACATTCATAATGTAGGCGTTTGACATTACAAAAAAAAAATAATAACAATAAAACCCACATTGGAACATCTCTCCGAAATATCAATCGAAGGCAAAATACAAAGCCAAATGAAAAATATCCGAACAAGCCTTTCAAATTAAATGTGATTTAAAAATGTCAAGTAAATGATAAACCATTTGTGAATATTTTCATACAAAATACTGTACTGAAATCGTAGGTTATGTAAACAAGCTACACTTTTAGTTGCTAGTTTTATTTGAATATTTTTAAACTGAGATTGTGAATGACAGTGTAAGGATACGCGGTTGCAACGCGTTTGAAATGTAGTGTGCGCAAAGTTTGCGAATGTAGTAGTGTGCGCAAAGTTTGCGAATGTAGTACTACCGCCAATTAATGACAAAAAATAAAGACATTTTGACAGAGGAATTACACTAGGCCTATTACTTGCGCTTACTATTATCACTATCACTAACAACACGGGCAAAACATGTATTTTAAAATGTAAGTATGGTAGTTGTAAGTTTGTACCTTTAAGGTTAAACGCAACGCTCGTTGTATTCTACGTGTTCACAGATGGCGTTAATTAATTTATTTTTTTTAAATACGCTTTTGCAAGGTATTGCTTTACAGTATTAAGACAAATTATTTGTTTGCGCCCTCATATACGCAATATGAATATGAATAAATAGTTTTGTCCATATAAAAACTCAATTCTATCGAGAAAGGCATACAAATACAATATTGGATTGAATCATCGGTAAAATATTGTATTTGTGTGCCTTTCTCGAAAGAATTAAGTCTTTCAACGAACAAAACTATTGATTCATATTCATATTGCGTATATACGGGCGCAAACAAATGATTTGTCTTAATTTTATAAAGCAATACCTTGCAAAAGCGTATTTAAACAAAATTAATTAATTAACGCCATCTGTGAACACGTAGAATACAACGAGCGTTGCGTTTAACCTTAAGCCACAGTTGTAAATATGTAAGTCAAAGTAGTTTTAAGTTTTAGTCATAAGTTACAATTCATAGATAAAGATGTAAGTCACTAGTTATTATCATAATTCTTAGTTGTAAGTAGTGATGTAGACCCGGGAATATTCCCCGGGGAATATTCCCCTACCTGAAATAAATTCCCGAAAACAGGGAATTTATTTTATTTTTAATAAAGTGGTTTCTACACTTCTCTTGGATGCTTTATTGAGTGTTGGCATGTAAAGTAAGCCTGCAAACATTTGCAGTAAACGAAGCTGCCTCATCTTTATCTTGTGATATGAAGAACAGCCTGTTGGACGATGATGCTTACTGGACAAGAGTGACATCATTAGCCGATGTTCTGCGACGGATTGTTTCCTGGATTACACAGCTAGAGGGAGACGATCCACTAACACACAAAGCATTGTATGCTTTTGAGGATATTGAGAGCAGTCTAAGTAAAACTCTTCCAGCGTCTCTACTGTCACATGCCGAAGAGAAGCAAATACTGGAAAAGGCGGCGCAGCGCAAAGAATTTGCTATTGCTCCAATACATCTGGCTGCTGCCCTACTAGATCCAGGTTCCCAAGGACATCTACTCAAGGACAGCCACGCACAGCAACTTGAAGCACTTGAATTCATTGACCAAGTAGCAAGTCATATGGAGACTGTTGATAGTGCAAATGTTCTTGTTGATTTAGCCAATTATAGGACTAAATAAGAATCATGGAGCAAGGCATTCCTATGGAAGTGTGTCGATAAAATCACGCCAGTGACCTGGTGGAAGGGGATGTGCGGATGTTCTGATTTGTCGTAGGTTGCCATAAGAATATTGACTGTTCCCATTACTTCAGCAGCCACTGAGAGATCTTTTAGCACGTTTAGTCGCATTCATACAACACGGAGGAATCGTCTAACAACTCAAAGAGCAGGGAAAATAACATTTGTGGCACACAATTGGAAACTTCTTTCCTCTGAAAGAGGCTTTCAAGTTGCTCCCAAGAAAACCCTTTCTTCCACGTATGAGCAGATTGCTTCGCGTCATAACGTTTCAAACCTATCTGGTACTCGCAAACGCAAACATCCAATTGACTGTGCTGAGGAAGAAGAAAACGTAGATAATCCTGAGTCGGCAACAACTTCGTCCGGGTCGGATGAAGAAAAAGAAGAATATTAAGGTGAAAGTGGAAGCGAAGTTGATAGTGTCAGTTTCCAATCGGTATCATCAGATGAACAGTAACGATCTGTGAAGTTGTGTCATTTTTACAGTTTTACGATTGATTTTTTAAATGTACCGTTTAATAGCATAAAGTGTATATAGGCCACTAATACTGTAAAGTATACAATTATATAGAGCTACTATTCACTTTAAAATAATTTTGATCGGTGTTTTTTTGTTATTTTTCTCTTGGATCCTATTCCTATATATACGGGAATAGTTTTTATGGATCTATCCTGCTCTATATGTACATACGTGTGTATATTTTATTTTTTATTTAATAAATATTATTATTTTTGAGGTATTATGTTGTTAAAATCGAAATTCCCAAAATTCCCCGTCCAGGGGAATATTCCCCAGAAATAAATTCCCGGGAATTTATACATCACTAGTTGTAAGCCACATAAATCAATTTTATTATAGATATACTTGAATAGTGCCCTTAGGTGATTTTAGACAAATGTGCTGCTATACAAATCAACAATATATTTGTTATTCATGTTGCGAAAACAAAGAAATCAAGATGAATATTTTTACGTGAGAAAAGTCATAACCCGACTAGAGCATTTGATTCACTTGACCATGCCATGTCTTCCTGGGGTGCCACTGACATCTTCCATTCACTTGAGCGCCAAATGAACAGTTATCAAGATATATGTTTAGGCTTAGGCTAAGGACGGGTTGTTTCGGAGAATTTGAACAATTCATCAAATTTCAACGTTCATTTTCAAGTTCTGTGAAAGATTTTTTCAAGTTCTGTTTTTATTTCAGTTTTGTCAAGCAACTAGCCTACAATGATATAATAAGAGAACTTGAATAGGACTTTCACAGAACCCGAAAATGAACGTTGAAATTTGATGAATTGTTCAAATTTTCCGAAACAACCCGTCCTTAGTCTTAGACTTCGGTCTCCCAGTTTAACTTTCCACCAGTCGAATGACTACATAATAACCACATATGATTGAATATATTATACATTTTCACATGGTTTGTTTAGGAAGATGAAGTCGGAGACGGCCGAGGAAGAGAAGGCAAGATCAAGTGAATCAAATATTTGAATGGGGTCATGTCAAGAGTCTAGATAATAACAGAAGAGTATTTATGAGACTATACATGAATGTCATTGAAGCAAGGTGTGTGGTAAGACAGAGTTGTTCATGGTATACCTTCTCTGCTATACCTTTGTAGAGAAACAATGTGACAGGCAACGTGGGCTTCCAGCGTGATAATGAAGAAGAATTCCACAATCAAGACGGATGGATTAATTGACTAACTTGTATCTTCTGGACTGCAGCGGCTCCACGCTGAACAGGTCCTCAGTGCCGTTGATGACGTCAACGAAGCTGGAGGCAAGCGTGAAGGGAGCCGTGGGCCGCACCACACCAAGGCGGACGGGCGCCACCAGCGCGTCTGCCGTCTCGCATAACTCCTCTGCCGCCAAGCGAGCCAGCGAGCAGAACACTCGACGACATCGCTCTAGAGACTGAGACACCGACAGTGGTCTGGAATGGAGATTGTTAAGTTAGTAATATTAATATAAAAAAATATCAGGGATCTGCAAGGTTCGTTTGGAGGACAGAAGAAAAAAATGTTTAAAATATCTCATCTCTGCAAAAAATTTAATAGACTAAAGAAAAATAAATTTAATTCAATGTCATATTCTGAACCCAATATTTATAAAAGTGTCTTTAATATTGTGTGCGAAAGGAAGGGGATAAGATAAAATATGCTATACAGAAATGACCATACTAATACATGTCCAGGTGATTGATGTGACTACTGACGACTGTGTTGGTTACAAGTTGAAATACACTAAAAGTCAATATGTAATTGCAAGGTTAGGAAGATTCACAGCATACCCTCGCTTCTTGGCAGCTCCCGGTGCCATCTCGATGCTGAATATGACAAAGATACGTGCCACGGAGCGGACAAACCGCCGGGCCACCGTCCTGGCCTTTTCTGCCCTCCCCGCCAGGGAATCATTCTGCTGTTCTCTGATCAACGTCATCAGGAGAGTGTCTAACATCTGGAAAAATAATTCAACAATTAACCCATTGAACGTTGGAAAAGTAAAGTCAAAATGCCCCCAACTGTCAATCAAGTGGATTATTTTTACATGAACTTGAATCCATACCCTACACGAAAAACAACAATCAAATGGATTATGTCATAGAAGCCACATTAATAAAATAAACAGTAGAATTGGAACGCAAGTGTGTTCGATAAACATTCTATTGGTTAAGAAATTTGTACAGATCACAAATGCTCCCTGCTAATGAATCAAGCAGTCAGTTCAGATAACATCTCACAGATTTGGTTGTCTTGTAGATTAAAATAATAAGAAAGATAGTTTTCCCACCTCATTTGTGCACTTGACTATGAGCGCATGGGTAAACTTGTCCAGCAGAGTTGTGCCAGACTGGTTGTGGGCGGGGCTCTCTGAGCCACTGGCTTCTGTCTCGCTGGCTCCGCACATCAGGGCTGCCTCCACTGCTGGCCAGTCCGCTGTAACACAACACATTCATTAGTATAAAGAAGGTTGAGAGTTGAGAATTTAAAAAATGTGGAGATCTAGAAAGTATGCAAGGCTGATTAAGCGGTTGACATTGATCACTTGAGAACGGGTTGTTTCACTCCTTCCTTTCATAAAAAAAAACCCTCCACACAGCATCCACAGCGCCCTTGAGGTGTTTTTGCACAAAAACGGCGCTATACAAGTCATCCAAGTATTATTATTTAAAGATGACTAAGGCCCTGATATAAATTATGTTCCTGGGTAAAGATAATATTTAACAAAAAGGATTATTGTAATGATTAAATTCTTGATTGTAGACAAAGCTTACCCAGCAAATGTATCAGCGCCTTCCTGGCAAACCTAGGCGGCTCCAAATCGTGATCCGGCGCATCTCCGTCCTCTCGCTCTTCGTGACTCTGCGCACCGACCTGGTGGGGCGCTTGTGAGGCCCCCGCGGCCGAGGATGATGCGGCCCCGCCCGGGGGCACAGGCGCCGGGGGCTTGTTCTGTTGCTGGCCCTGAGAGTTTTGCTGCTGGTTGGAGCCGGACGAGGCGCCGGCGGGACGGTTGCCGCGGGGGGCGCGCCAGGATGCCCGGAACTGGCGGTGCTCCACGGCTTGGCGCCCGACAGTCTGAACGAGGAAAAGGAGGATGCTCTCACCACTGGAATAATAATGATAGATTAGTCCAAGAAATGGTTTGACTATATTGTTACATAAGATGCACAATACATTATAAACTTGTTCATAGTGGGATTATTTCATCACGACGTTTGACCATTCTTGGGGTTACATTGCACCAGTAGCTTCATTCGGCTCCACCAATCACAAAGCAGGATTTCAAACATGTAAGATTGAATATGCAACCCCCATCTTCTCAACATGTGAGAAGATATCAATCGCTGTAAAATATGCCGTAAAACGACTTTGCTTTTTTTTTAACACTCACAACACTGATTCATTTTTTATTGAACATTATCCCCATTTGGTTTCAACATACCAGCATGCAGAATTATCATCAAGCTCAGTAAGTACAATATCTTGCGTTATTACTATTGCGTGTTGGTCAGGGCATCGCAATCCTACCGGAATTACAAGTATCCCTAGACAGAGAGAGGATCGAACTCCTTTTTCTGACCCAGTACGGGTTATCGTTTTTTTTTTTTTAATATTTACTCCACACAGGAGGCCCTGAAGAAAATAATTTCCCTCAGGGCCTATGTCATCTTTGGGGATGCTGTGTGGAGGGTCTTTTTGTGGAGAGGAAGGAGTGAACATGGGTCTTGAAGAGTCCCATGTTGTAGGAGGGAGGAAACACAGAGGCCGGCAGTTCGTTCCACAGCCGAGCTGTTGAACTTAAGAACGAATCGTAGAAGCGACCCGTTCTCATGTGACAAGTGTCAACTGTGTACAAGTGTTGGGCGCGCGTTTGGCGTGTATCCCGACTACGCACCGGTGCCGGAGGGATCAATGACGCTAGTTCCTCAGAGCATCTTCCATTGTAATACCGATAGAACAAGGACAGCATACCTACCTGACGCCTGTGCTCTAAAGATTGCAGTCCGTTTGTTAAGATTGGGGAATCTATCAAACGGACCGCCCGTTTCTGCACAGAGTCAAGGTTTTTTTCAGGTATTTAGGGGCTCCGTACCAGAGATGGCTGCCAAATTCGACAGTAGGGCGCACTTGCGATTTGTACAGGGTGAGCAGTTGTGTACTATTAAAGTATCTGCGGGCCCTGTACAGTACGCCCAGCTTCTGAGAGGCCAACTTTACTCTGGCTTCGATGGAGCCCCCGTACCTGAGCTGGTCACTTATAGTTACACCAAGCATATCAATGGAAGGCCTGTTCGGAAGATTGCTTCCGTTGAAGGGATATTTTCACAAACTAAGGATATTGTCAGAAATGTGCAAAAGATATATATTTTATTTTGCAACTGTATATACATGATTGAAACTTAGGTAGTAATGTTCTGTGAACACCTCACTAGGAGAACCTGTGCCGAGGTGTTCGCATGGGTGTTATTCTGACGTCATAAGTGGAAACACAATATCCTCCTTGGGAGTCTCCACCGTAGTTCCACCCATATTTTACATTATTAGGTTAGAACTTAGAAACTGTGTTGACATGTTCATCATAATATTATATAGACACAATGTAGTAATTTGAGGTAAGTTACGCATCAAAATGTTCTGTAGACACACTGTAGTACAGAGTACAGATTAATTATAAAGTTTATTTTTCTGATTATAATCATCCATTAAAAATGTGAAATTCAAATACAATTATTCATTATTACTAATATTAAAAACGATCTAAAACTACACAATTCAAAACCGTTCAAGCTGCAATAAAGTGTAGTTAAAGCTAATGGCTCATAATGACTAATGTCACTGACATTGTGAGGTTACTAACGCTTTTACTATAAATGTTATAATATGAGCTTTGTGAGGTTACTTACACAGGAAAGAATAAAACATTACTACATATATAATTGTTATGTGTAATAATTTAGGTTGTTAGCCCCAAGAAAAAGAGGATCTCTCACCGCGAGTTGAAGTGTGTGGCGAGATGTGTGTCCCTGGTAAGGCGAGCGAGCAGTTCGCATCGGGCGTTCCAGTTGCCGCCCACCAGCGCCTTGCAGCGGCACTTCTCCCAGCAGTCACAGTACGCCGTTGGAGAGGTGCGCTTCAACTTGCAGTCGTGACCCTTGTGGCATACCTGGTAGCAACATTTTAACTAAACGTTACAACTTCGTGTTATTGTAAAGCGCTCAGTTATGTTAGATATCATCACTGCGAATACGTTATATAATATTTATATGTATATACTGGTGACCGGGTATCTCATCAAAATAACAGTTCAACACACCTACAAAAACTAATGACTAATGACTATGACTTTTTAAAGGTGTGTTTAGTTGTCATTTCGATGAAATATCATGGATCCGTATATACTAAAGGAATTTGACAAATAAAATCAGATTTTACAAATTATGAGTATGGTGCAATGACAATCTGAAAATGTATGAGAAATGTCTTTGGGTTTTGTCTTGTCTCTTCACGAAGAGCGGGGACAGTTCAGCAGGCGAGTTGTGCAAGAAAATGTGAGTGCCACACTGCTCCGAGGTAGCAAGAGAGCGAGACCTTTATTGTTTTTATCTGCAGATACAGATTTGCCAGAAAATTATTTATTCCAGGGCCTGTATCAACTTTGGGGGCGCTGTATGGAGGATCTTTTTGAGGAAAAGAACGAGTGAACATGCGCCGTGAAACACAGAAACCCGGCAAATCATTTCAGTCAAGTTGTTGAACACAAGAACAAGTCATAGAAGCGACCCATTCTCAAGTGATTTGTCAGAGTGTGTGCCCCAAATGCACCGCAGCTAAAGGGATCAACTTCTCCTCCGACGGTCATGGTCGAGGGGTAAGGCTCTCGACTAGCAAGCCAGAGGTTGCGGGTTCAAATCCCGGCACGCGCAAGTAAATTTAATTTGTTATTTCACAATTTACTAATTAAAAATAATATATATTATATTTACGGCACGTTCCAGAGTGGAACATACTCTCAGTATCGCCCTGGTGTAAGACACCATTCAGAATTGAAACAATGCTCAAAATGACTTTGGCCGTGTTTGGTGACCAGATCTGAATAGCCAGCTACATCATCACCTTCCTCTTCCCCATTACCTTCATCCTCACAGCATATCCCAATTGGGGATGTCATAGTCTCACTGGCTCCAGACGGTTGGGAGCAGTTGGGACTAAACGGACCGTCCTTTTCGGCATAGAGTCAAATCAATAGTCATTAATAATAATATAGTAAAGGTGACAAACCTTGGCGCATTCTGTGCAGCAGCACAGCGAGCCTGTCAGGCCGCACGTGCGGCACTCGAAGATGTCCTGGTTGATGTGCTCCTGGCCCGTCCAGGTGAAGCTGCATGTATCGTTGCAGCACAGCACGAGGAGCGGAGACGCGTCGGCAGGCGAGTTGCGCGGGAAGATGGCGGCGGCGCGCTGCTCCGAGGTGGCGCACCGTGATGCCGCATCAAGCAGCGCGAGGGCAGCGCGGTAGGCGCGTGAAGACACGGCCAGCATGAAGGGTGTCTGGCCCTGCCCGTCCCTGTTAAAAAATTAATGATACAATTCTTCATAATTTTACGCACATCTCGGGTATCCTCAATGTTTTAAATAGAAATACACCTCAGTAACAACATTCAGCATTCTTTCACCATTTCTCCACGAGGCTTAGTCAAAGAAATTCACTGTGGACGTTAATCCACTTGAGCGACAGAGATTTCCGGGCTTTCGGTTTTGGATTCAGCAGTGTTCAATACAAAAAAATATTTTTATTTATTTGACAATTTGTTTAGCGCCACTTTTGTGAGATATCACCTCAGGGGCGCTTTACATTTGAAGCAGGTATTACAAAAATAAAGCAAGTTACAGGAACAGGTGACACGAAGATAGAAGATGGAGACTCTAGAATCCTGGGTGGTGAAGAAACTGGACTAGCTGATGCAGCGAAAGACTCCATCGAATCCACCAACAGTGCCAGCATGAGGTTCGTCATCCGTCCAGGTATATGTATGCTGTTGATAAAGCGCTGACAGAATACCTCGGAATATTCATATGGAAACGTATTCACTGCTCACTGTAGTTTAAAACCATTGAATCCAACTATTTTTCACACTTTCTCTCATATATTTAGGTTTTATAAATGTGTGAATTCTATTCAAGGATTAATTACCGTAATTTCCCTAACTTGTACTTCTTTGGGATAGTAAAATAATTTTACCTACCAATAAAATTTATATTTTGTTTCCATCAATGCCTGGAATCCATTATGAGAGAGAGCTTGCTCTTTCGCCCTTTACGTTTCGCGCGTGTTTATTCCCTTTATTTGCCCCTTTTCTCCACTTGCCACACTTTCTCTCCCTACTGGCAACACTAATTACTATTTTTGTAGGTTGTGTATGGTCTACCGAGTACAGTCGCAGACATTAAAAAATGCAATTTTTAACACAAAAAACAAGTGTCTAATTTTTAGAAAACAATTTAAACTGATGTTTACTTGCAGACTACACGATAAATTATGTACAATATTCCACGACAGGAGCATTAGTGACATCTTTGGGTATTTGATAGAAGCTTAATCAAGCTGGCGACTAAACATATTAGCCGTTTGCAGGAAGTTATAAATAAATTAATTTAATTTCATCTACCCAAATTTAAGTAGCTATCGCCCGAGTGGTATAACTTAATATCAGCCAATTATTCTCTCAAATTATAGCTTTAGAAACCATCATGAATTCATTGTAAATGAATATCAACTTACTTGGTGCTGAGCAGGTGTGGTAAATGCGGAGCGAGCACGATGCTCTCGCACATGGCCTTGAGCGCCGCCAGGGCATTGGTGCGTCGCTCCGTGGGATCGCAGACGGCCACCATGCCGCTGCCCCCGGATTTGGAGCCACTGTTGTTGGTCAAGCCCATGAGGCTGTCTTCGTCCCCAGATGTCTGATCGAAAGTCTCTGGCGGCCAGGATAGGGTGGGGATTGGTTCTTCTTGAACTCCGCCCACCACCATGGAAGATGATGCGTCACCTAGAAATACAACAAAATATGTTAATACACTTTTCAAAGCAATACATTTTTTAAATTAAATTCCTTATACACGACGTAACTTAAATATTAATACAATTAGAAATCACATTTTATAATATTTGCAAAAAATGTGAGATTTACAAATATTTAACAAATTTTTTTTTTTTAAATTTCAGGCAGTGGTGAAGATAGGATCAATGAGGAGAAATCTTTTAGAGAATCACTAACACAATATTTATTGATATTGGAAGAGATTTGGTTCAAGAGCAATATACTCCTCCCCACTGGGAAAACCATTGACAGGTTGGTCCTACCGGCTAAGGTAGATAGAATAATCTATGATGATGATGCGGTCTAAGATAGTCATCAGAAACGAGATAAACGCATAGGTAGTAAGGAGGTGATTACTGTAATTAATAATGTTTGGATGATTTTTATTTTTGTGTAGCGCCACTTCTGTGAAAAATAATCTCAAGGGCGATGTGTTAAGACTGTTAGGTATTATCAGAGCCTTGACAATTCGGCACCCATAGCGGATTACTCTAATTGCGCCCGCACGGGGCCGGCCCTGCTAGCAGCAGTTTCTGAATAGGTGGGTGGTGGCATACCCCTCCCTTCTGAGCTGCAAGGAGTGATGTCCGAGCATGCCCAGAAGTGAGTTCGTCGGGTAGAGCTAGGTATAGTGGTCGCACTCTCAGACGTAGTGAAATCTTAGAAACTTTTCTGTACCCTTTCCAACACGAGGGGGCTACCCACCTCTCGATGATTGCAGATAGCTGAACCACTCTTCAAGTTGCTGCGGACCAAGAAGAGGTATAAAATTCTCAGAATATGGGTATCCTGAAAAACTCAGAAGGTTCGGAGAACATAGAGTAAAGTGTAAATGTCTGACCGCCAAGGATGATATAGGCTCACCATTGTTGACGTCAGGTTCCTTATTGGAGGTTGGTGTGCACATGCTAACGCAGGCGTGCAGCACGTTCCTGTTGCCGTCGCATCTCTCGGCCAGCACTGATAGTATTTGATGTTCTGAAAGCACAATCACAAGTTGAATTGAGTTCTGCAAGCTTCTAAAGTTGGTCATGTAACTTAATAATTGATTCAAAGTGAAGGTTACTCACTCATTTCTGTGTCTAGTTGGTGCAGAATATGTCGAACTCCTTCTACATCACATCGGAGGACGTATGGCATCATCAGCTGGAGCTCGGCTACTAGAACCACTAGTGCCACCTGTTGCTGTAAAACAAAACAATTAGCCATAAAAAAGATGTTTACGTACACGGTTCAGGAAATATTTCTACCACATTATTTAAAGTGTTTATTTTGCCCCGAGTCAGTAGGAAGTACAATATTCGCTTTAGCAAACTGTTTTATGGCATTCTCGCATATCCAGTGGACAACGCTTTCACAGTATGATAACCCCTAGAGTCCTACCCACCAGAGGCGGCACTTGACTGAAATTACTAACAGTGCATTTCACTTTTAAAATGTACCTAGTATGTAATAAAGATGTAGCAGATTAATCGGGGTACTGCAATTCATTCACTCCACTAAGTAATAATTGTAAAATAAATTAATAAAAATAATACTGTTCGGTCACAAAATTAACTAACGGAAACTAAACTGTTTAAATTTATCGCGCACAAGTGCAAACGTGTGAATGTTGTAGTGTTAACATTGTAAATCAGTTTCCTTATAGATATCCAAATTGATAGACCAGCCCATCAGGTAAAGGGGGAACAAACCAAGTTGCGCGGAGGGGTGCGTGACTCTCCCTTTCTGCAATTTATAAATCTGAGATTAAACAGGCATCTCGGATTGCAATATCATTGTATAGTCCTCAAAAATAAAATCTGCTAAATAATAATTATGATTGGATTAATTGTATAGCGCCGTTTTCGTGAGAAAATCACATCAAGTCATCAAGTGCGCATAACATAATTTATGCATTTAATCTATTCCTTAGACTTATAATTTATTCTAGTCCTTTTAAAAATGGTGTGCAAATTGCTGGCTGCGTAAATTTTTTTACTAAGAATCCCAAATCGGGTGAACAAAAGTTCGGACTCGTTTCCAAAACTGAATATTTTGTTACACTATTTAGTTTAACAGTTTTACAAATGTGTTATAATTTACCCATCTCATTCATTTTTAGCATGGCTAGCAATCCGATTTGAGGACAGTTCGGTTTTTTAAGCATTTTTACGAAAATTCAGATCCTGCGCAGAAAAGTCCCATAATGAACTGCAATGGGTATTTCGACTGACTTCGTATATTATTGATTATGATTTCATTTTGTAACGCAGGATACCTTTTTGAAGCAAGAAAACCTCGATTAGGTTAGGTGTTATAGGCAACATCAAGATGGTAGGAATGTTATTGTTACCTGTGACTTGGCACCCTGTCCGGATGCAGACGACGAGGCGGCCGGCAGCGGGACAGAGTGAGCTGTGGCGCAGCGCAAGGGCGGCAGGTCAAGCGTTGGTGGCTCGCGGATGCAGCCTAGACAGTCTCGCGCCAGTGGGTAGAGGGTTCCGTTGCCATCGCGTAGAAGAACCACACTCTCGGTTCCCTGGGAATAGTAAACATTCATTGAAATTAATAAAATAACATTATCATTTACTTATTCAATAACTAATGAAATTATTGGTCTACAACACAAGTTCTATTGCAGCACATGATAGCAATTTAATTAGGGCTTCTTCTTGACAAGGAGAATCATCTGGTATCGAGAATGAATTATTATAATACATTTACACGCTTTGGTGTGACATAGTCCTTGCCCTTTTATAATGTAATTTTTTTTTTGTTATGTAGAAAGCACTAATATTGTAGTCCCAGAGAGAGGTTGTAAGCATGTCATCGCTTCCTTCTCACAAGTCTTCCATGAAAACGAAAAAGAAAGAAGATGATGACGTCATGTAGATCTCGTTCTGGGACTAATATATGCCAAGTAAGTAGGTTGGTTAGATAGTAATTTACCTCAGCGGCACAGGTGAGGGAGATGGAGGGCGGGTGATTGCCCAGAAAGGCGGTGGAGTCAGTGGGGAAGGTCCCGTCGGTGAGCGGTCGCGCCCCATTCAGTGGCAGCACCATGTACCCCAGCGAGCCTCCGGCACGGCGCACCAGAGCGTGAACGCCGCGAGCGTCAACCTGCAACACAGAAACAATTAGTACAACCTTTAAATCCGCCATACTTAATACAATACTAACTCAGACTTGTCTCCACCAATCAGTTTCAAATTTGAAAATGACAATTAAAATAATTTTCCATTATTATATTATAGGCAGGTACTTTGTCGTTTGTCTGAATTCTTTAAAAATGACACTTAAATTCAAAGCAAATTTGAGCTCATTGAACCAGATTTGACACAGGACTAACTAACGCACTGCACAGATGTCCAATACAGTAGAACCTCGTTAATTCGAAATCCAGCGGACATCAAAAATCAAATTTCGAATTAACGAATTCCCACGTAATTCGAAATTTTATGAAAAAAAAAAAAAAAAAATACGCCAAAAATCGATTTTCTCGGCCGCCTCTTCAAATCCGGGTGGTATTTTAGTTGTAAATTCGTATTAATACCAATTATTTCTTTATATACGCGGTCGATTACCGTAGCGGCCGGCCCTGTAAATTCAGATATTCGCAATAAATTCGTAAAAATGCTATATATTTACGCGTAAATCGAGATTTTGCTGCCGATTTCGGTCGCGCCCTACCCTTTAAATTGAGATATTCGTAAAAATACAATATGTTTCCGCGTAAATCGAGATTTCGCGGTAATTTTCCGTCGCGGCCGGCCCTTTATTTCAAATATCTGAATTTGAATTCGTAAAAATACGATATATTTCCGCGTAAACGAGAATTCGCGGCCGTATTCCGTCGCGGCTGGCTCTTCAAATTCAGATATTCGAAAAAAATTCATAAAAATGCTATATATTTACGCGTAAATCGAGATTTCGCTGCCGATTTCGGTCGCGGCCTACCCTTTAAATTGAGATATTCGTAAAAATACCATATATTTCCGCGTAAATCGAGATTTCGCGGTAATTATCTGTCGCGGCCGGCCCTTTATTTCAAATATCTGAATTTGAATTCGTAAAAATACGATATATTTCCGCGTAAAACGAGAATTTGCGGCCGTATTCCGTCGTGGCCGGCTCTTCAAATTCAGATATTCGAAATAAATTCGTAAAAATATGATACATTACCGCGTAAATCGAATTTTGTCGGCAGTTTTTCGTCGCGGCCGGCCTTTTAAGTTCAGATATTTGAAGTAAATTCGTAAAAATATGATATATTTTGGCATGGATCGAAATTTTTCGGCCGATTTCCGTCACGCCGTATTTTTTCAACGCGGATATTCGAAGTAAAGTTACTAAAAATACGATATATTTATGCATAAATCGAAATTACGCGGCCAAGTTTCGTCGCGGCCGACCCTTTAAATGCAGATATTTGGCGTAAACTCGTAAAACTACGACATATATCCGCGTAAAATGTATTTTCTCGGCCCTTTAAACTCGGATATTCGAAATAAATTTGAAAAAATACGACATTCCAGTGTAAATCGATTCAGATTTACAAAATAATAATACTAATTAGGACGATGTATAACCACGTAAAAATACATTTTTCGGCGTTTTACCGCCACGGCTGACTTTTAGATTCAGATTTACGAAATATTATGATTTATTTTCGCAAAAATCAATTTTTTTCGAATTACACGAACAAATTTTCGTGCGCGGACAAAAATAAATTTCGAATTACGAATTAACGAATTTCGAATTAAAAAAAATTTGTATGAAAAAATTTTTCAGCGGAAATTTTTTTTGCGAAAATTTCGAATTACGCGTTTTTTCGAATTATCGAGGTTCGAATTAACGGGGTTCTACTGTATTAGCATGCTTGATGAGATCTCCTTCATACGGTGGAGGAGAGTTTCAGGTCAGTTAGAAGGAGATTGTTCAGCCACCAGAAGTCACTTGATTCAGCGCACATGTGCCTCGGAGAAACTGGTTCTTATAAGGTATGTTCTGTAGTGAATATGTGTTCACACAATTCGAAATGCTGAAGGCCCTGTTTGGGCGGCTTATGTGTGCAGCGAGTGTATACAAACATAACAAAATAAGTCAGGTGGTGGAACTTACGGCAATAGACATAATCGTGACATCAGCCGGGACTGATAACTTTCTAGGTGTCTTCTGGAAACAATCAGGTCCCTTGTTGCTGGTACTCCATTTCATGACCTGTTGATGATAGAAAGGAAGATTAGTCAAAATCACAAACAATAACACTAGCTAAATATAAAGTGCCTCATCAAAAAATTCGTAACATTAAAAATCACAATTAATTTAGAATTTTTTTTAAACTCTCATGTAAAATGAAAAAAATATATAAATATAAATTCATCTGGTTGGCCCAGGGAGTCCCAAAATAGGTGAGGATTTTCAAATTGCATTTAGCCGTTGGTTGCCGACCCCACTCTAGAGCTAGCCGTAAAATGACGTTTTGGGCGTCGTGTGCTAGCGGACAGTAATTTATATATTGTAAATTGTACTGTCTTACCAGATAATGTTGTTACATATAAGATTTGTAACAAGGTGTGTGTGCATCACTTTACTTACATCGCATCTATGGTCTTGGTGTGTGGGACCTTTAAGTACCTACACATTGTCATTTTGCTATTGGTCAAATTGACAGCCCTGGAATTCTGACTTGGAGAGTTACCAAACCTGAGGGAGCAAGGATCTGTGATTTGCATTGGAAGCAGTCGCCATTCTTTGATCACCAGCCCAGAGCAGCGGGCATTCCTCTTGGCTGAGGTTCGACGAACACATTCGCCAATTTTTGTGAGCATCAGCTTTGCATATGGAGCATTGACCATTGGATTAATGGAATCGGATGGCATCTGCCGATCCTCATTGGTTAAGAGGGACCCTTTTGGAGACCAGCAGCGTGAGGCTGTTTTGCTTTGGACTACAAGATTATTTTTTGGATAAATTATAAACTGTGAGTTGCTGTGAAGAACCGGAATCTACTACTTCGTATCAAGAACAAACTGGTATCACACCTTCATTTGACCTATGCAAGCCCTTTGCCAGACAGATTATATAGTACGATGCTAATTAATTTCTTTTTTAATTATGTCGTTTTTGTGGCAATACATTTTTAGTATTCTTAAATATTTTTTTTATTTTCTAGATAATAAACCCACCTTACTTTTATTTGTTGCCACTTAATCCCACGGTAGCAATGTGTTTACATATTTACCAAATAGTATGCTTACTTATATTCAGAGAAATGATTTTTTTTCCTCATTTTATATTAAAAAAATAATAATATAGAAATTCAAAGATATGTTTATATTTTATTTTTATAAAGCTATGTAAGCGTCCTGAATGAATCTAAATAAATTTAGCAATATTATGCTTTTCCACAGATTAAATTAAAACTGAATGACAGGTACAAATAAATTTTAGATATCCGCTAGGGATAAGCTGGCACTTAACCAGGGAAATGCCGATGGATCTCTGGAGAACATGCGAGCCTTCTAATATGATCCTTAGAATAATTTGTGATGCGATTTTGACCTTAATGCTTCGAAAAATGTATGAAAAACAAAATCAGCATCGTTTGGGCTAATAAAACGTTAAGCTCCACTAATACTTTTCTGTTTTATGCTCCGACCTTCAACAGGTTGAGAGATTAACGGGAAGATCTTTGTTGACGCAACTATTAATCTTCCTTTAACATTGTCCTTGATTTTCCCATCCCATTTCTACCTACAAGTACCTATCATTATCTGACTATACCCGCGTGTGTGTGTAACATTTTACAACAATAAAAGTGACTGTCAAACCAGTTTATTGATGGAACCTGTTTGATGAACATCTATTTGTTTTCAGTGCTGTTATTAATATCAACTCAGGGTAGAAGGCCTGTGCAGTGAACATATTCTTTTTCCTCAGTGTGTTTAGTATCCGACCTGGATGTTATGGAAGCTTGTGCGTGAAATCATATCTCCTGTGAGTGAAATCATGCCATCATAATCTTTGAAGAACATCAAAGGGGTAAGTCGGATTCCTTCCTTACTCCATGTTCACCATCTCCAACCATAGTTGTGTCAATTTCAAAGTTCACAATTAATATTTTACAGTCAGATTCTCCTATTGCGATCACAATCCTGTATATATCATAAGTCTTGTGGAATCTTTCTACACAGGCAAGAATATTAAAGAAGCGAGTGTTATGGTGCATCCCATGGTTGGCTAGTTATTTAGGTGTTGATCCTCACCTGCAGCTCGTCCCTCCTGAGCAGGCGGCACTCCTGCAGCAGGGTGGACCAGTCTTCGGGCTGCGGGGGCGCGGCGGGGTCCTTGGGAACGGTGGGATTCGCGGCGCTAACGGCTGCCAGCTCTTTGTCCTTGGCGGTCGGGAAGCGCACAACGGCATATGCTCCGTCCACCTTCAGCACGCGACCTGCCACATCTCCTTTATATTATTGTTAAAAACCAAACTAACACGAGTACACACTTGCTAAGCATAACTATAAACCGTAGAATGTATATTTGTTTGATTGGTAAATAACAAACTAAGAGCAGTACACATTTAGTGAATTGAGTTTGGGAAATGATCCACAATGCTTACATTCTCCTTAGGCCCCTTTCTTTCTTCAACACATAAGCCTCATATTACCACATGATATAAAATTATTAAGTTGTGTAATATCTAAGCAAGAAAAGCATTTGGAAGAGTGGAAAGGAATTCCTGGGTAATAAAGTTAATAGGAATAACAAATTATCAAGAAATTCAATTTTCGCCGCATGAATTTATTAGAGGTGACATATTATACAATAAGGACAGAACATTACCTAGTACGCTCTTAACATCTTCCACGAAGACAACATCCTTCAGCGGCCACTCCTCTTCGTCCCTCTTACCACCTTCTCCACTCCCGCCCTCCTCACCGCGCACTGTCATTCGACGCTGTCTCTCTAGAAAACAAATATAATGTGTTTAACAATTTTTTATAATTATTATTTAATGAGCAGGCAGCATTTTTCTGATGCGCTCATATCTGATTTCACAATAATTGAGTTGTTTTAAATTTAAAATTTCTTACTGTATAAACCCAAATTGGAGGTTCTGAGGTTTTACTCTTTTAAAGAAGGAATTAACGCATCTAGGTCTTTAAGAGACCTACATTGAAATGGAGTCCGGAGACGATCTATGATAACGTCATATGCTTACGTCATTGATGATGTGCATTGAAATACAGTGATAATCTATTTTTGTTTTAGTTCCACAATTATTCCGTACAGTTGAGTTATAATGAACGATTGTCAATCGCACAGCGAAACATGCGTCAATGGCGTTTGTCGTCTATGGCGTCTTAAACTCAATCGAAATATTCCACCATTCAATGCCAAAGCCCCAATTGTCAATCGCTTCAATTTCCTCAGTAAATGATCAATTAGCTATTGTGAATCACTTCAAAGACATAACTATAGACAGTTGATATTAATCATCTCCGTTCTACTTAGCCTCTTGAACGTCAGAATACCCCCCGAGCGTAAAGCCATACAACCAAAAAATCAACATCCATCATTCAAGAAAATGTGGTTTCTCAATGTATAGATCTGCATACCGAGAGCGATGATTATTAGGTCCTATCACCGAGGGCTCCACCGCAACCTCTTTTTCTGTTACAGTGTCATTTTGAAAAAGATAGAGAGGCTACAATAGATCTATCAGCGGTATGTATGTATACAAGCTATATATGTACTGACTGTGGGAGGTGCTGGTGTCGCTGCAAGTGGAAGACGCGGGGCTGGGCGGAGGCGGCATGTCGAGGCGGTCGGCCGTCTCCTTGGAGGCCGGAGCCCCACTGCTACCGCAGCCGCTGGGGCCTGCGCCGCTCGAGCTGCCGCTGCCTCCACTCTTACCGCCGCTGCAGGCTGCCAGGGCGGCCGATACGCTCTGAAACGGTTAAGAAAGTTACTGAAAACGGTAACACAACAAAAAAGAACATAATAAAATAATAGGTAACAAGACTACAACTTTTCATCACTTTGTTTGTTTTGTCACAGAACCCCTGAAAAGATCCTCAGTTAACAAACGCCGCTAGGTCTAATAGCTTTAATTTTCTTTTTTAATGTGAATATTGCACAAGATTCCCATCTGACCGGAGTGAGACTATTGTATCCCCTTCCCCGAACAGGGTATGTTGTGAGGCAGAAGGAAGGAGGGAGGGGTATGAAAGTATCTGGCTAATCAGATCTGGTCACCAAACACAAGCCAACGTATAGGAGAGTTTTTAGTGGGACAATGATTTTCTCTTTTCATTGACTGAGCGTAGCAAAGTCGTGTTTCAAGTCGACCACTTTACATTTCGTCTGTCTGCAGATTTGTTGGTGTGTTCTGGGTTCAGTCAATCCTGTCAATATGATAGCTGTGTTTGATAATACATGTTTATTCCGCTGGAGCGCATAAGCACGCTCTCACGCAAGAACTCTCAAATCAGAATAGTCAACATTACCGAAGTCTACTGTTCACAGAACTACTAGTATGTGGTTGAGATACTTTTTTATGTAATTGGACTTTAATTAATATTTGAAGTAGTGTGGTTGAATTATTACTTGTTGTTCCCTCTTGTCCTTGAAGTCCTGCCTATCCTGGACTGGAGCCGGCAGCAACTTGAACCTTCCCGAGTCTGAGAGGTTCCAGGCGGCATACTGCAGGATTCCCACCTTGGGCACGCCGCACGAAATTGTGAAACCTGCACATAAACAATAAAAGGATAATTAGCTTTTATTACCTTCTAACTTCAATATCAGTATTTTTTTAACATAATACATAACCACCGTGTTTTGACAGTTATCATTTTCAAAGCCTACCAGAACTAATGATATTTTGCGAGGTGAAGTAATACATAACTCGGTTTCGTTAGAACCCACATAGGTCAGAATGAAATAAAAAAATCCGAAAATAAATAAAAATTGTGTTTTCTGTCATGTGAAATGTTATTAAAAAGATTCGGTGTGCGCCAGTTTGACACCCAGAAATACAGTCAAATTGTAGGTAGGTTTAAGTGAGTTGTTTGTTACCTATGGCGCCCGGCTGGTACATGGGCGAGCTCTTCATGGTGACGGTGGCCCCCATGGTGACCTCCTGCGCAGCAGCGCCACCCGCAGGTCTCTGCTTGCGGGATCGCGCACGGTGTTTCTCCCACAGGCGCGCGCGCTGGGCTAGCGGCAGTACACCCCTGGAACATAACAAGGCGCAAGTTTTAATATAATAATGTAGTGATATTGATGGGTTTCAGCTTGAATTATTGAGTTGAAGATACTAGTCGTAGATGTTGGATTCACACCCAGGTGCCGTACGTTCAGTCCTCTGTAAACCAAGCACTTTATCATTGCACAAGCAATAATAATATCAACTGATCCCAGGAATATTGGTTCCAGCCATGTTTAGTCGCCAAACAGCATGACTGCCATGCTTTCAAGCTAGTGCCACGCATATGTCAGTCGCTTGCGATAATATGTAGGTGAAGGAATGATAGAGCTCTAGTTCCACGCGATTGTACTTATACAAGGACCATCAGTCCAGCTCGTCATAGCTATGTCGTCGGTCGACCGAAAGTACGCGTGGCACCATTTCCAGCTTCATCTTCCTTATTCAGCAGATCTTGCATTTTAAAGTTTTCCTGGATGATAAAAGTTCTCGAAGGGAACCAAATTGCTGGCGTGAATGTAAAAAAAACATCAAATTGACGAGTTCAATCACTGTTTTGAGCAGTGGAAAAATGTCTCAATATGTGCATTGTATCAAGTGAAGAAAGTATTATGCAATGATCAGGCAGCATTCTGCTGATTTCACAATAATTTAACAGTAATCGAGTTGTTTTAAATTCAAGTAAGTTAATCCTTTCTTCTCTGCAAATAAGAATCCAATCGAGCCCTAAATTGGTTTATATTAGCAGCATCAATGATATGTGGTGGAAGTTTGTTCCGTGCATCCACTACTCTATTTGCAAGGAAGTGTTTCCTAGGATTGGATGTAAAAGATGAATCTTTTCTAAATATCTTTCAAACCTCTTGGTATTTTTGTGGAACAGTATTGAAGGCTTTCTCAATTTCAAGATACATAATGTCAGTAGAAATCCGTCTGTCCCACTAGTTTGTCCAGTAATTAAGCATAAACATATGCACAATTTTTTAACAAATAAATTCGTGTTTTTTAGGATTCACATAGCCAGTGGATAATCATGGGAACAATAGAACTAATATATAGTATTCACAACACTTACCACCAATAGATGGAGCCACTGTCCATTCTGGCCACAGTGTAGAGTGCGCAAACGTGCAGCGACGCCACGCGACCACCGCCCAATTCCTGCGCGAGGTCACGCGCCGGGTGCTCGAGGCGTGCGGCGGCATGCGCCAGCGTCTCGTCGGTGAAAGTGGCCACACGTGCCCCGTCACCGGCCACGGAGCAGCGCACGCCGGCGGCTGACAGGTGTGAGATGCGCTCGGCGCCCGCGTAACCCATGCCGAGCCACTGGGCGCGCGGATGGTGCACTCCCACGTTCTGAGAAAGACATATTTTATTAGAACCCTCGGTTTTGACATTTCGAGAAGATATTGCTAACGTTGGTCACAATGCTTGTAAATAAATTTTTCTGAAATAATAATTCGTAAAGCACCGATTTTAAATAGCCTGAAGGGCGCTAATCTAAACTTATGTGGCTCTGCTTTCTTTTCAAAGAAAATTTTCCTCAGGATCGGAATAGAACTCTTTGCTCGTCATGACAAATGTTCGTATCAAATATACAGATTATTCAGGAAGTGCCAGCAAAAAAATCTTTGTGCGGAAAAAACCTTTAGAAGACAGTTAAATATAAGGTACATTCAGCGGTAGCAAGGGCAGGGGATGTATGTACATCCTTCCCAATAAATTACCACACCATACCCTACCATAAGGCCAAAGCCATGACAACACATTTCAATTTTTGTTGTTTGTTTTTGGGGTGTTATGCCGTGTTGCGCTAACTCCTTCTTTAGCCGACGTTTCGGACAGCGTTGCAGTGTCCATCATCAGGGCAGATCCGGTAGATACACATCTTCGGATCTACCGGATCTGCCCTGATGATGGACACTGCAACGCTGTCCGAAACGTCGGCTAAAGAAGGAGTTAGCGCAACACGGCATAACACCCCAAAAACAAACAACAAAAATGCTTTTGGCCGTGAGAATCTAAAAACACATTTCAATGTCCATAACTTTTATATTTTAGAGTGGCTAGGTAGTTCCCCTGACTTTATCCCCATCGAAGTTCCTGGAATTTTATGAAAAATAAGGTTTATCCCGTCAGGCTAATTTGTTCGCTTCCGGGAACAACTCATATGGTCTTACAGAAATCTTTGTCTCCTTTACCGTCATGATGAGAAATATGATCTAAACGGTGTTAGAAAGAGAAAACACCACGCTTTATATTCAAATCTAAAAATTAACTACAAAAGAATTAAAATGTGCACCTTTATGAAACCAAATTAACAAAACTTTATGAATTTTTTATAAGAAATGACAAAAAAAAAGGAGGTGACAATAAAGTTTGTCACAAAATTGAAAACATTTTATTACAATTGTCTAATAAAATGTGTGTCTTTTCATATACATTTTCGTTATGAGTAATTTTAGTTGCAATAAACATAAGGTGAGCCATTTTAAATTGTTTTTTAAGTTTGCATTCAATATTTCAAATACTTAAATTTATTTACTTATTTCTAAAATAATAATATTGGAAAGCGTATTTCGTCACGTTTCAAATACAGCTTTTAGTTCTCAGATCGTTCAAAAATATTCAATTTATTTGGATTTCGACCTACTGACAGAACATGCCAGAGGCCTGAGGGGTTAAGAGACACGTCAATGATCTAAAGGAGGCGCTGTGACCGTATATAACCATATCACAATTAGTATTTTGTCATGTCACCCTTACATTTATCACCATTGCCAAAATACCCAACCAAACTGAATAATTATTTTTTAATCAAAGGGTTTGGCAAAAATCTATTACGAATATGTGCTACTTTATTTACTTGTGTTTCAAGTATAAAATATGGGCAGTTAAGAAATCAATTTTCCACGATTTTAGAGGCAAGTTTGACCTGCGATTTAATTGCAATTATAAAAATATAATCTTGCCTCCTTCTCTATGCAAATGTAATGGAAGCATAAAATAAAAATATTTTTTTTATAAAAAAATCTGTTTTAAATTTAATTTGCTGACCGAATTTAACAACCAATTGTTGCGTTAGAAATCAAATTTGTTATAGTAAATTTTTTTATACATATATCACTAACTTACAAAAAATTATCAAAGTTGCCTCTGAAATAGTGAAAAATTGAATTCTTTAAAGGTCTATATTTTCTAATTCAGATATTAGCTATACTTATTGATTAAAAAAAATTATTATTCAAATAATTCGCGTGCAAACATTCCTCTTAATAGTGCGTGCAGTTTGGTCATAACACGGTTCACATCTCCCTCTGTTTGTACAGTAGAACCCCGTTAATTCGAACCCCGATAATTCGAAAAAACGCGTAATTCGAAATTTTTGCAAAAAAAATTTCCGCTGAAAATTTTTTTCATACATTTTTTTTTTAAATTCGAAATTCGTTAATTCGTAATTCGAAATTTATTTTTGTCCGCGCACGAAAATTTGTACGTGTAATTCGAAAAAATTTGATTTTTGCGAAAATAAATCATAATATTTCGTAAATTTGAATCTAAAAGTCAGCCGTGGCGGTAAAAGGCCGAAAAATGTATTTTTACGTGGTTATACATCGTCCTAATTAGTATTATTATTTTGTAAATCTGAATCGATTTACACTGCAATGTCGTATTTTTTCAAATTTATTTTGAATATCCGAGTTTAAAGGGCCAAGAAAATACATTTTACGCGGATATATGTCGTAGTTTTACGAGTTTACGCCAAATATCTGAATTTAAAGGGTCGGCCGGGACGAAACTCGGCCGCGTAATTTCGATTTACGCGTAAATATATCGTATTTCATCACCGCGACGGAAATCGGACGCGAAATTTCAATTTACGCGGAAATATATCGTATTTTTACTAACTTTACTTCGAATATCCGAGTTGAAAAAATACGGCGCGACAGAAATCGGCCGAAAAATTTCGATCCATGCCGAAATATGACATATTTTTACGAATTTACTTCAAATATCTGAACTTAAAAGACCGGCCGCGATGAAAAACTGCCGACAAAATTCGATTTACGCGGAAATATATCATATTTTTACGAATTTATTTCGAATATCTGAATTTGAAGAGCCGGCCGCGACGGAATACGGCCGCGAATTCTCGATTTACGCGGAAATATATCGTATTTTTACGAATATCTCAATTTAAAGGGAAGGCCGCGACCGAAATCGGCAGCGAAATCTCGATTTATGCGTAAATATATAGCATTTTTATGAATTTATTTCGAATATCTGAATTTGAAAAGCCGGCCGCGACGGAATACGTCCGCGAATCCTCGTTTTACGCGGAAATATATCATATTTTTACGAATTCAAATTCAGATATTTGAAATAAAGGGCCGGCCGCGACGAAAAATTACGGCGAAATCTCGATTTATGCGGAAATATATTGTATTTTTACGAATATCTCAATTTAAAGGGTAGGCCGCGACCGAAATCGGCAGCAAAATCTCGATTTACGCGTAAATATATAGCATTTTTACGAATTTATTGCGAATATCTGAATTTAAAGGGCCGGCCGCTACGGAAATCGACCGCGAAAATAAAGAAATAATTGGTATTAATTCGAATTTACAACTAAAATACCACCCGTATTTGAAGAGGCGCCGAGAAAATCGATTTTCGGCGTATTTTTTTTTTTTTTTTTTCATAAAATTTCGAATTACGTGGGAATTCGTTAATTCGAAATTTGATTTTTGATGTCCGCTGGATTTCGAATTAACGAGGTTCTACTGTATTATGTATCTATGATATGAGCCGTGTGGTTACCTCTGGATGGCGGTAGGGCTGACTGTCGTGCCACCTCCACTGATGCAGGTGTCCCGAGTAGGACACGCCCACCAGCTCCGAGTGCAGGGCGGCGATGTGGCTGAACTTGACCCCCTCCCAATACTCCACATCGTCGGATGTCCACAGCGGGCTGGCCGCGCACCCCGCCTCTTTCTTCTTGCTCTCGGCGGTCAGCAGTGCTGCAATGTACAACATTCAAATATATAAATATTATCCATTTCAACGGATGTAGGGGGGGTTGTGCCACTGTACGGACCAGAGTGTTGTCATTAATAACTGTACACTACAAATTATTAACCTGAAATGGATTGCCTGTAAGCAAATCTTTCGCATATTTTTCTTTAATATGCATCAATTGAAAAATTTCAAACAAGGAGTGGAACACAATTTCAACGGAGAGCCACGAATGTGTACTGAAATTTTTAGGAAGACATGCCGACATTGTCGACAATTTGACGACATTGAGAATGAGGAGTAAAGAGGAAAACCTTTATTGCGTATCATTTATGATGCATAATTTGAGTTCGGTTAAATAGTTTTCATGAGGTGGTGAATTCAGTTAAATTCCCATTTAAACATGTGTGTGTTGATATTGTATCGGTGTGTTATTGTATTAGTTTTTCATGTAATTGTGTTGGTGTTTTGTTGTAAAATTGAATTGATGTGTTATTGTGCTGCTATATTGGTGTCTTATTGTGTTTTGTATTGGTTTGTTATTGTATTGTTGTGTTGACGTGTCATTGTACTGTATTGGTGTGTTATTGTGCTGTTGCATTTGTGTATCATTGCATTGGTGTTGGTCTGTCATTGGGTTGGTTTTTTTTTTTTTTTTTTTTTTTATATTTACTCCACACAGGAGGCTCTGAAGAAAATAATTTCCCTCAGGGCCTATGTCATCTTTGGGGATGCTGTGTGGAGGGTCTTTTTGTGGAGAGGAAGGAGTGAACATGGGTCTTGAAGAGTCCCATGTTGTAGGAGGGAGGAAACACAGAGGCCGGCAGTTCGTTCCACAGCCGAGCTGTTGAACTTAAGAACGAATCGTAGAAGCGACCCGTTCTCATGTGACAAGTGTCAACTGTGTACAAATGTTGGGCGCGCGTTTGGCGTGTATCCCGACTACGCACCGGTGCCGAAGGGATCAATGACGCTAGTTCTTCAGAGCATCTTCCATTGTAATACCGATAGAACAAGGACAGCATACCTACCTGACGCCTGTGCTTTAAAGATTGCAGTCCGTTTGTTAAGATTGGGGAATCTATCAAACGGACCGCCCGTTTCTGCACAGAGTCAAGGGTTTTTTTCAGGTATTTTGGGGCTCCAGACCAGAGATGGCTGCCAAATTCGACAGTAGGGCGCACTTGCGATTTGTACAGGGTGAGCAGTTGTGTACTATTAAAGTATCTGCGGGCCCTGTACAGTACGCCCAGCTTCTGAGAGGCCAACTTTACTCTAGCTTCGATGGAGCCCCCGTACCTGAGCTGGTCACTTATAGTTACACCAAGCATATCAATGGAAGGCCTGTTCGGAAGATTGCTTCCGTTGAAGGAGACTAGATTATCATTTGGATCCCTTTTAGACGTAATCAGACAGGATTGGGTCTTTGAAACATTAAATTCGACGAGATTATTTTTACCCCAGGAGGAAATACTCTCGAGATAACCGTCCATTCTCTGCTTCAAAGCCCTCCGAGCCGTTGGAGTTTGTGTGCCCTTTGGGGGCTTGTCAAACAAAAAGCTATCATGAACTGTACTGTCATCCGCGTAACAATGAATCGGTGCACATGTCAAAAGGTCATTGATGTGCAACAAAAACAAAGTTGGAGACAGAACCGATCCCTGTGGGGATCGCCAGCATTTATGGAGTGCGAGGAAGAGGTGAAACCGTCAGCAACCGCCTGAATCGACCTATCCCTTAAAAAGTCAGCAATCCACGTACACAGGGATGCGGGAAGTCCGTAAGAATGCAATTTGTTGACAAGTCCTCGGTGCCAGACCCGGTCAAAGGCCTTGGATATGTCTAGTGCGACCGTTTGGGTCTCACCGTGACGTTCCAGGCACCGCCCCCAAACATGCGTCACATACGCGAGAAGATCACCGCACGAGCGGTTCCGCCGGAATCTGTATTGACGGTCGTTGATAATTTTGTTCTTCTCGAGGTATGTGAGCAGTTTGTCGTTGATCACACGTTCCATCACTTTGGACAGAACTGATGTGATCGCTATGGGGCGGTAGTTGGCCGGGTTGGAGCGGTCACCTTTCTTGGGAATAGGGTGAATTACCGCTTTTTTCCAACCAGAGGGCACAGTGCCACACTTCAGGGACATTTTGAAGAGCTTTGTCAAAACTGGAACTATTTCCGCAGCACACCTTTGCAATACCAGGGCAGGTATTCCATCAGGTCCACTAGCTTTGTTAACATCGAGCCCCCGTATGACGTGGAGTACATCCCGATGCCGGATCCTCAGCTTTTTCATATAGAAGCCGCAGTGAGGAACCGACGGCGGAACAGCACCCCCGTCGTCGAGGGTCGAGTTTTCCGCAAACATTTTCCCTAAAAGGTTTGCCTTTTCGGTGGCGGTGTTTGCTAGTGAGCCGTCAGGTCTGGTAAGAGGTGGCAAACTGGGTTTGCAAAAATTTCGACCTATTGAGCCCGCAAGCGACCAGAATGCTCTGCTGCCATGCGGGCAGGCAGCCAGCTTTTTGCTGATCTGCAGGTCGTGTTCGAATTTTGACCTATTGATGATTCTCTTGCATTCCTTTGCCGATTTGTTGTATGCTGATCTGCTTTCGGGCGTTCGAGATGTGTTGTAGGCTCGGTAAGCCGCGTTTTTTCGTCGAACTGCTTCGGAGCATTGTCGACTGAACCACGGCTTTGAGCCCACATCAGTTTCTTTAGTAGTCGATTGTATGAAGCCATCCATCGCCGAATTGATGACTTCACCAATCTCCTGGGCACATCTTGAAGGGTCCGAAGTCCGAAAACAAACAGCTGACCACGGAAAAGCATTGAAATGGGCCCGCATACCGAACCAATCTGCTGACCTATAGTGCCACACTTTTCTCCTCAGCCTCTCATTGGTTGGTCTGAGGCTAACGGGGATTGATGTCGTCACTAGGCAGTGGTCAGATGATCCCAGAGGCGCTGTGACGTCAATCTTATAACCGTGTGGCACAGTAGTTAAGAATAGGTCTAACAGATTGGAGCGGTGAGTCTGGACATCAGGAACCCTTGTAGGCTCTTGAACCAATTGCTCTAATCCGTAGCAAATGGCAAAGGATTCCGCCTGTCGGCCAGCCGAGTCCGTTGGGCCTGAGAACTTCAACCATGGTTCGTTATGAACGTTGAAGTCCCCCAGAACAACAAACTCGGCCGGTGTGTTATTCTACGTATAAACATGATAAAATTTCCATGAGCCGAGCCACAAATGATGGGAAAGGAAAGCAATGGCAAATGGCGCAAAATGCCTCTTGCCAATGTTTCTTTCCTTTCCCATAATTCGCAGCTCGGCTCGCAGTAATTTTGTCCAGTTTATACACACCCTTATACATCGTTGTGCTGTTGTGTTGTTATGTTGGTGTGTAGTCGTACCTGTGTCTTTATCCCAAGCGGTGCCCCTCAGGGTGGACTCCAACCAGCGGCGGGGCCCAAAGTACTGGCGATCCCTCCAGCGGGAGAAGGATTCTCCGGTTCTGTCTGTCGGTGCCGGTTCTCTTTGCGCTGTGCTGCTACCAGCTCCACCCCTCGATCCACTTCCACCTCCACTCCTGAGGAAGAATGGAATCAGTTAATATAGGCAGATGATTTGTTTATGTTGTAACCTTTAAATCCCACAGGACAAAAGTAATAAACATTTTTGCTATCATATTTTTTTTTATAGGAAGCAATCATTTTTTGGTTTGACATAAAACTATTATTAAATTAAACAAACACTTTGTTTTTTACCACTAATTTATTTAAATTTATTATTATTTTACCCAGATGAAGTTTGAGCCAAGCGAAACCGGTTGGTAAATAAATCAGTAGTTAACCCTTCAGTACTTTCACATTTGTTCAGTTTGCAATGTTTTCTGTGTATTTCAAATGTGCTATATACATCTCATTTTTTAATTTTCCGTAAAAACAAATATTGTTTTAGAAACTAAAATTATCTTTCCGGTGTATGCATTTAAAATAAACGTTACTATTTCTAAGTAATAAAATTTTGATATCAAACGTGAAAAATGTTGTCAAAAGCGCTAACCACATTTTTACTTAATTTTTTACTCCAATCAGAGAAAAACTGAGAGAACTCGATATTTCGAAAAGATGTTAGTTTTGTTTGGGGAATTTGTAATAAAACTGTTCCTTCAATTTTATCTTGTTCAAATAATAAAATATAATTTTTAAAGTTAAACAGATTGTTACGATAGCGTCGCGAAATAGGAATAATTCATTTCGGCTATTTTTAGGATTTTATTAATGGATTCCAGTACAAATATTTGAGACTTCTAATGTCAAAAAAAAAATGTATTTCTGCATGATAAAAAAATATAAAAATACTTTTATAAAATATATGACCCTCAAACGCTAGAGGGGTTAAAAGTATTTAATTTAATAAAAGATATAATACTGCAATGTATGCAAAAATTCTGATTTGGAATGAAGTAGCAAAAGCGAATAGAGACTAGTGGTTTATGTTGACTGCAGTTAGCCCAGGTTCAAGTCTACCAACCTCCTTATTCCAGAATACCCAAACATATCCTCGGAGAACATGGCATCGGCGTCAATGATCACGGAGTGGTCGGGCGGCGTGGAGTGGAAGCCCCCGTCCAGCAGCGACATGAGGTCCTCGGGCACGTAGCCGTCTCCCGCCTCTCCGCCTTCACCCTCCTCGGCCTCTTCGTCATCGCGCGACAGGAGATTATTGACGGCGAGATTCACGTCAAGATTGGTGCGCTGGAAATATACATGACGTTAAAACACGAGTACAAACAGAAAGGTGTTTTGATTAGGATTCTTTTACTTTTGCCTTTTTTATATTTTGTGTCAAACTAAGTGTCATCTCTGAGGATGTTGTGTGGAGGAAACTTTTAAGAATTGAATCCGGGTCTTAACCCCTTCATTGCCAGCGTATCTTTAACCGCTTCTGTGCCAAGAGCGAGTTAACTCGCATTCTTGGCCTACACAGCTACACTTCTACCTACTGGCATTTAAAAGGCTAAGGATACTATTAAAAAATCATTTATCTGAATATAACTAGCTATTCTGGGGAAACTACTTTTACCATTTTTATGAATATATAAACGCATATTCTGGTAAGATGGTATAATTCATAAAAACAAATTATTACGAAAATAGAATCAGCTGGCAACTAGTGTTCAAACTTTTGCGTGAAGCTCCATCTGTATAAGAAGTCATATCTCCACAGCAGTTATAGAAATGATTGAAGACACCAAAAAGGCAATGATAGCAAAACAGCTTGTGTGCATTTAAATTGTCATTGCATCCAGCTTCTCAATTGCACTCCACCCGTTACGATAAATGAATTTATCAACGATTGCTTTTTAAGGAATCGAGAGAATCCAGGTCAGAGATGGCTGGCAAACTCAGCACTGAGGCACACATATGATGATTACAGTGCCAGCATCTGTGGACTCTAGAAAACGCCTAACTTCCGGGAGGTTAACATAACTCTGGCTTTGATCAATAACGTTACACCTAACATGAAAATGTAAGACTAGATTATTGAGATTGGAAAACTAGATGTGTATACAGTGCAGTGAATGTACAAACCTGCAGCTCCCGGATGATAAGGCTCCTACTCTTGCCCTGCAGTACCACCTGCGCCTGCGTGATGAGGTCTTCGGGCACGTACTGTGCCGGCACGGACACCACACGGCTGGAGCCTGACGCGCCGATGATCACGCCGGCGGCGCGACTGCTCGAGCTCGCTTCAAATTGACGCAAACAACAATGTTAGCTCCATTTGCACATGTCACATTTCATATTTAAAACTTAATTTAACTCTAAATCTGTTATCTGTGTCTAAAGTCTCCTTCAGCCTGCGTACAACTGAAATAATTATACGTATGTACAGGAACTCTCTCACTAATCGGTAACCCCAAAAACCAGGCAACTATCCAATTAGTAAAAGCGGCGGATTAAAGTGTATACATACAAAATATGCTCAAAAGGGTATTTGTTAAAAACAAACAAACACCGCTTTGGATCTTTCGTAAAATTTCCATTTTTGGTTAAAAGGTAAAGTGTCATGTTTACGCTAAACTCCATTTTGTAAACTCATTCAAACAACCAAACGAACATAAACAAAATGCGACAGTTGCTAGAATACAGGGGACTAACCGAAATGACCTGATACAACAATGATAATTATGAACCGTGGTGGCTGGTAAAGTGGTCAGCTAGAGCAAGCTACACGGCGATAAGTGTCGTAACTGAGTGCGTAACAGTGAAATAACCTAACCCATCAGTGAACAAAGCTTGACGCGTCAGTCTAGGCACGCGGCGGACTACTGAGTTTGACACACGAATACTGGCAAATTATAGAGCTTGATTTTGTACATTCAATTAGTAAAAATAACAGCAGTTTATCGGATCATGGAGTGACGGATTACTGAGAGAGTACTGAACTTATAAAAATACAAAACAATAGATACTTTAAATACTGGTCATTTGCAAGGTTCAACTCATCTTTCACAGATGAGGCAGTGATGTTTAATACAAAAGCTGAGATTAGGCCAAAACATCTAAATTCAAAAATTAAAAAAAATTATAATTGCGTAAAATGGTTACAAATGTAAAGGTTTTGCAAAAAAACTTGAGGATGAAATAATCTGGTCCAAGTTATATAATTTTCAAAATGGAGTTATAAGGTCAGTATGCAGTCAAATAGAGGGTGTAATGCTGTGCAAGCCCCAAAAAACTAAGGTACATAAATTTGAATGAAGAAATGAACGCAAACTTATTGTGGCATGCATAGTTGTACAGCCTCTGCGAAGTGGACGCCACTGGCTGGATGTAATACTGTTTAAATTAGTGGAAATGGAGGGGTAGAAGCAGAGATGATTGAAATAATGAAATAGTCAGTGAAAAGGAAAAAGAAGATTGACTGAAGCATTGAGGAGAATTTAGAAATTAACTACATAATAAGCAATGCGAACAACAAGGGAGACTATTTATTTACATAATACATACAAAGATTATACATAATGTGATATTCGCAACCCTCATGCCACCAGAATAAAAAGTTCTTATATTCAGTGTACAAAAAATCATCACACTATTTCTCCACAGGGTTAAGTACATAGGATGTAACGCCACATAACTCTGGTCTAAAACACATCCCTTGATTGACCCATGTCTTCCTGGGGCATCCCTGACTTTTTTCTTCCATCCACTTGCGTATCATACATTCAACCAAGGCTCCTTTCAGTCAGTTCAGTATATCAAACCAACGAAGCGTTCCTTTATAAGTTTATTCATAATACTTGGGCTCCTTTCGGAACTTCGGTTTTGCCCCAGAGATCTCTTTTCTACCTTGTTCAGTCTACTTTCGACCTTTCTCTACCAGTGGCATGCCTCACTGTCATATATCAATAATATTATGTATGTATAAAACAAATTGTCGAATTGGTAAACTACCATACACCCATAAACATCAAAATTGATAGACCAGCCCTTCAGGGAAGGGGAGCAAACAAAGTTACGCGGAACGTGGAAGCGGCGTGACCGTCTTCCTTTAAATGAATCTGACAGTATACAGCAGTCATACTCAACCTGCGGCCCACCAAGCTAGTTTGTGCGGCCCTCAATACATTTAATATCAGGAACATGGTTTACAAAATCTGGCATTCTATATCACGTTCATTTGAGATTAATTAGGATTTTGACGTACAGACATTGAAACCGAAGAGGATAGTCGTTGTCGTGTCAACATCAGATCTGGTATAAGAGTGTTGCTATTGCACACGCTAGATCTATCTTCAAAAACAAAGATATGTTAAATAATTTTGCTCGTGGCAACACATACATTTTTGACAGCTTCAAAGTTAAATGCGTCATATTCACAGTGTTGCCAAAAAAACGGGGGTGGTGGGTTTCATGATATTTTTTGTCACCAGTATTAGTGTTGCCAATGAAAAATCCGTAACTACCCCCCCCCCCCATGGATTTCGAAAAATAATCACATATGATGTTTTTGGCTGTGCGGAACCTCCCCCCCCATGGATTTATTTAAAATATTTTGTTGGGAGCACTCATTTAGAATTTTTTTGTGGGGAATTATGTTTTACAGAAATTCTCTAACAACCCCCCCCCATGGATTTCGAATAATAAAAGGGGGAATCAAGCTCACGTAGTATATTTTTGGGGAATATGTGGGCAGAATTTATTAGAATTACTGCAACTGAAATTGAAAAACGGCGACATTAGGCCAAGATCCGTTGGTAACACTGACCAGTATAGTGTTGCGGCCCGCGTAGCTTTACAAACATATGAATGTGGCCAGCAGAAGAAAAAGGTTGAGTATCATTGGTATACAGGCAACTCGCATCGAGATATTACTATTTAGTCGTCAAGAATAAAAACTGCTTGCGAATTACTAATCCTCTTTTTAATGGCGCCAAATTGCTAGATGCATAAAGAACTCAATTACAAATCCCAAATCAGGTAAACAAAAGTTCGGGCTTGTTCCAAAATTTTATAATGTTTTACACTATTTAGTTACGACACAAAGGTGTTATAATTTACCCACCTCACTCAATTTGAGCGTCTCTATGCTGGTGGTTCGGTTAAAAATGAACATTCAGATCCTGCGCAGAAAATGGACTGTGCTACAAACCATTGCAAAATTTAATTATCTGCGCAGGTTCTGGTTGTTTCAATGTGCGCTCTTTGGCGGTCGTCGCAGCTTATTCAAAGCGTTCTCGAACACTCCTGGTGCCAAAACACGATTATGGTCACGTGGTTTGCCTCCTGCTCGTCGAAATGATACCCAGATTTTGTGTTAGGCAAATCTATCAATTTGGATGTCTATGCATACACCACAGCATTCTTCATCCCAAAGATAAAATAATAATATAAATACATACATTACATACAATGTACAGGGTTTTCCAATAAGAGGTGTTATTTTGAATAGCCCGCTATTTCGGTAGATGTTACTTTTGAAGCTGTCATTTCTTGACATTTGACAAGTAGAAACTATGCCATTAATAAAAATGGAACGATAAACGCTTCAACAACGCATTAAAATTACTAAAATTCACTTGGGTGAATCAAATGCAAATCATCTTGAGTGATGAGGCCCATTTCTCCTCGGTGGCTTCGTCAACAAGCAAAATTGTAGCATCTGGGGCTCGGAAAACCCAAGAGTTATTGTTGAAAAGCCTCTCTATCCTAAACGTGTGACTGTTTGGTGCGGTTTATGGTCCGGCGGAGTCATTGGACCTTACTTTTTCGAAAATGAGGCTGGAGCAACAGTTACGGTGAATGGATTGCGCTATCGAGAGACGATTAATGATTTTTTATGGCCGGAATTGGATAGTATTGATCTGGACAACGTTTACTTTCAACAAGACGGCGCTACGTACCACACAAGCAATGAAACCATTGATCTTTTACGATTGAATATCAAAATAACACCTCTTATTGGAAAACCTGTATTTACAACAAAACATAAAAATAATTATAAACTTTCCAAAATAATGCAAAAGAAAATACTAACTTAGAATAACAGATACATCAGGAAAAAAATTGTCCATGCAGGATTAGAGGAATGTTACAGCCGGGCAAACAGCGTAAAAGTGAGCAAAATTTATAAAATAACTCGTCATAAAAATTGTTTAAAGTTATGTATTTAAATATTGTGAACATTCTTACATGTTCGTTTACAGTACTCTTTTATTTGCATAGTGAACTTCTCCAGGAAAATGTTACGTATGCCAGTCAAATAACAATATCAAAAACATTTAACATAAAATAGGGTTGGAGAAATTCGCAAACAAAATTGCATTTTATTAAAGATGATATGAGTCGTTTAATTTCTATACCCGCTATATCAACTTTCATTGATTCGGAGAAAACCGCAAAAAACTGTCACATCTCTAGCGTACATAAGTAAATGCATTAAAAATTTTTATATAATGAATTGGAGTAATAAAATTTCGAAAAGCATTTATTTTTCTATATATGTCTAGCAATAATTAAGTAATTTCGATAAATAAAATGGATATAGCGGATTTTGATACTCACTTCGTGATTTTGAAAGTCAACTGAGGCGACATGGCGGGTTTAGAAACTCACGCGTAGATCATTTTGACATACGAGCGTGGCGTCAGAGCGGCGGCCATATTGTATTTTGGCAAAATAACTGCTTGTGATTCGTTGAATCCGATATAGCGGGTTTTGATAGTGACTTTCTGTATGATATAGCGGATTTGGTTTCTCACTCGCAGTTTTAACATGGTTTATGGTCATGATAAGGAGGGTTTTGAAACTCAATTTTAGGCTCCTCTTGTTGCTCGCAAAAATGTGAACAAGATGTCATACTCAGATCATTTTGTCAAAAAATCGGATATAGCGGGTATAGAAATTATAGGATTCATATGATATATGTATTATTACATTGATGGGAATAATCTACAAAAGTTATTCCAGTGAAATTGTATTTGTTTAGGTGACGATATATCAAAAAAGCAATCATTTCGAGTGATTCTAGTCTTATTTAAATAAAAAAAACCCAATATTATGTATTGGAGAAACACTGCTTGATACTTTGCTGGTAAATCGGTAGACGGCAGATATTTCAATAAATTTGTAGTTTTATACAGTACTGGTTTCTATGAAAAAGCTTTTCTGATACAATAAATATATAATTTGTAGATTACTAATATATATTTCTCAGCGTCCCTTGAGGTAGTTGAACCTCTACATGGTGTTCGAAAACCTGTAGTACAAGCGGGAGACTGATGAATCTACGTTACATTTGGAGTCGATTTTGTGGTATAACTTTTTGGATTTTACTTAGCTTTTGTTTACGAGTAAATTGAGTTGAAATTTATCAGCTCAAATTTGAAAAAATCAGAAACTGGGGGGTGTTTTTCATCCTTTAGTTGCCAAAAAAAAATATAAATATATATCATCGCTCTAGTTCGTTTTTGTCCAACAGACCAAAATGTAAATCGGGAGAAATAGCACTTCAAAGTTTTTTTTTTACGAAAAACGCATATACAATGAAATTGTTGTTGGATAAACACGCTTGGAATGTTGTTTAATTTTGGTGGACTTGACAAACTGCGTCTTGAAAACACATTAAAATTTTTTTTTTTCACTTGTATCGTATAAATAAATGCTTTCTGAGAACAACTGCATACTTAACTCAATTTGGCCAAAAATGGTCTGTTGGACAAAAATGAACTAGAGTGACGATATATATATACATAACAGTGGCAGTCTGTGACTTTTCAGTGAGCGAGACTGTTAAGATTGAAAAATACAACATTAACCCTTACCACTCCTTTGTCGAGTGTGGCTCGACATTATATTTCTTACACCAACTCCTATGTCGAGTCATACTCGACATTATAGTAACGCAATTTCGAAAAATAATTTAAATTATCAAATGTATTTTTTTTTCTTTTAAACACTTTATATCTCATTCTGAATATTCCGAATACGCAAAATACATATATCTCGTCAAGTTTCGCCTTTTAGATAATTTTTAAAATCATATTATTTTTAACCTTGTAAATGCACTGCGCAGTTATTTGGTTGCGACGCATGTAAGTAGGTAGGTACTTGCCTGTCTACCTGCGTAACAATAGGAAGCGCTGAGGGATTTCTCCCAACACATAACAAAGGATTCTTATACCTATTCACTTGTTATCACATAATATTTTGTTCTGTTTGTGTATTTACATTTGTTTTTACTGTTTTTAGTAACAAATATTTCGTGGCCGAGAAAGCACTGAAAAAGTTTAAGTGAATAAGGGCATATTAAGTTGTTAATTTTATATATTTCTATGTTTTTTGTACTCTATGTAAAGAAAGAGTAATAAAAATTACATATTTTAAAAATTTTTGTTTAACTTTTTATTGAGGCCACTTTTTTGTAAATTAATTAAGGAGTTGGTAGTAGGTAATTAAAAAAAAAATTAGGAGTGCAAAAAGTTAATGATGTTGTCGTAGTTGAAAATACATACATTTTTATTCAAAATTTCAATCTTTCGTATCAAGATTTTTCAGTTTTGGGGAAAGAATCCTGAAAGTCTTCATACAAAAACTTGACACTCTGAAAAAAAAAAATTTTATTTTCAGCTACAACATCAACGGTGTCATATTTTTCAATCTTACCACTCTAGTTCACTCAAAGTCAAAGTCACATATTATATATATCAAAATACTCAGATTGAAAAAAAATATATTTTGTGTTCTTGATGTGAAGTGATGTAGATTCACCAGTCTTCCGTTAGCGCTGAGAGTTTCTGGACACCGTATATAAAGTTGACCATTTATTTTTAAATAATTAATTGTCGTGGGTGGTTTGCTTAAAATGCAGACTGTGGTAAACAAGTAGTGATAGAATATAATAAAATAACAATGCGTGGCCGTGGCCCCACCACCAGGAGAGAATGAGGGGAGAAGGAAGGAGCGCCTGCTCGTAGTACGCGTTGGGCAAATGCGCTTTACATCTACAAAACTGTCATTCACCTGAGGCGGCAAATCTGGAAAGATGCTCAGCAAAGTCCCGCGCATTTGTGAAAACATTACGATTTTTCGTCGTGTCACCTAGTTTTTGGGCAGACAATATACCAGAATGTAGTGGGGCATTTACATCACGTCCAAACCTCGTCATAATGAATCCCTCATTTCCTAGCAAGCTAACCCCGACTATACCTATACTAGCCAGCCAGTCATGCTACTCTCACTGTAGTCGCAATATTTGTTCGCAAAACTTTCTTATATTTTTTATACATAGGGTAGACTGTAATCAAAAGTAACACAACTACAGTATAGTGTGATGAACAGTGGAAATTGAGAAGGAATCTAACTTATCTTCATTTTTACACTGCATGATTTTGTGAGGATCCATATTATAGCACTGAGGGATCACTGTGGGTGATCAGTCCACAAGTTTCTGTAATAGACTGGACCGGTACAATTGTTACAAGGCCACTCAGGTATGTATTCCAACACTCAACACTGTCAGAATGGGAACAGGTAATTGGGTAATAGGTTGGGTGGGGGAATGAGGGAACATATGTTAAAGGGCGATGGATATAGTTGGGTCAACTTTCTACTCCTGGAAATTGATTCTTATTAAAGAAAACAAAAAAAATAGCCATGGTACTCTGTTCACCATTGCTATTCCCATATTTGTGTCACTTTTTGATTACAATTCACCTTATGTATATAAAAAATAAAAGAAAAGTTTGCAGACAAATATTGTGACTACACTCCCCATTAGGATTGTATGGCGAGCAGTACGGTAAAATATGCCAAGCCCTCATATATTACGAGAGTATAGCGTATGCGTGAGACTAGCTTTATTGTAATTCTTATAAAGTATACTACTTCACAAGGCTTTGGCTTTCTGGCTGTCTTGAAACCAATAGCACGTAGACTTGTCCGAGGGGTCTGTTAACGTACTAGCGTTCCCATCTGTCCCGTTTAAATTTATTATTTATGAATTAACTCTCCCAGCTAACGTGTATGTTACAATGTGACGAGAGAATACCAAGTAAAATTTATTTTTAATAATTTCTTCACAAAAGTTGCTTTATGCTTAAGTTATTTTATGAGGTTAAAAGTCAGAGAAATTGCTTTAATCAGTAACCTAATTTTTAAGAAGTCATGATTATTCTGATTAGTGAGTGAGAAATTTAGAAGAAAAATTTGATTCATTAATCGGAGGTTCGACTGCAAATTGAAATTTCTTAGTTTAATCGCCAATAAAACAATACAATATTTTTGAAGAATATGTAACAATTTAAATTTTGATGAGTGGTTTGGTTTTGTGTGAATTTAAGAATGTCTATACCATTATTAACCGGATTTACTGAGATTCTTTAAAGATTTACAGATGTTAGTAACACCTGCATACTTTGAGGAACACATTAACATATCAAAGGAGGATAGAGTGGGTCTAGTGTTCTGATAAAACTGTCAGCCATTTTCTTAGTGCCAACGCCACATCAAACTATTGCTATAATATATGTCATGAAAACTGAAGACATATAAAATTACATAATATAAAAAGGGATAGAAAACAAAAATAAGATATTAAAAAAAAAAACCTAGAGAAAAGAAGAGAGAAGTTATTAAACATACACTCAAAGGATGAAAATTAGCGAAAACTAACAAATAATACAAGCTTCTAGAAGAGAAAAGATAAAAAGCATTTCAACTAAATGTTATTTTTTCTACATCGAAACCTTATAAAACTAAACATACAAAATAAGACACACATCACAGTTCATACAAAATAAGACGCACATCAGGTTGAAAAAAAAAAAAATTTTTTTTTTAAAGTTCATATTTGCACATTTTAATGTCAAAATGAGACTGCAAATTGAGTAAACTAAATGATTCAAATTTTTTCAAAGTATTGGAATTCTAACAGCCAACTACATTCTTTCGACAATAGTCAAGTCGCTTTAATAAAGTTCACCAGGGCTGCCATTGCATGTTTGCTGTTACCACAAAATGGGACTCAACTTCCCAGATAAGTGCGCCTTCTTCCACCAATTTTTAGTCTTCGACCTATTTTGCATATATACCCGAGCCGAAATGTTTTCTTCTCCTTAAAATTTCCATGCACATATATATATATATAGATGCACATGTTTTTCGTGTGTACTATATGGGCAAGTTATCGAAAGGTTAAGAAATGAGACAGTTAAGAATAACTGTATCCATTCATATATTCATAATAATTCAATCTCTCATCCAACCATAAAGTAATGTTGTGTCCATTCATCTCTTGAATACCATCTAAAAGTTAAGAAGTGTGTGTGTGTGTTGTATGTCTAACCCTGTGAGTTGGAGGCGGTGCGTATGGAGTTAGTGCGCATAATCCGCGCACGCGTGCGAGGCTGTTGGCGCGAGGAGCTTCCGCCCCCCGACCCCCCTGCGGAACTGCCGCTCTTGTTGCCCCCGCCGCTACCACCCCCCCCTCCTGGACCCCCTCCGCCACTGAAACAAACAAAGAAAGATTAGCGACTGAAATTTTTGAAAATATCAGGAGTGATGAAATAGAGTGAGAAGCTCGACGATCCAAAATGAATTAGCGTGTACACTGCCATGGTAAATAAAAATAGAGTGTCTTCCTTGAGAGTCTATGCCTATATTATACACTCATATGGGCTTTTACAAACATGTGATATACATAATAATTTAGTGAAACAGTAATCATGAAAAAGTATATATTGTAACGTCAAAGAATTGTGCAAGTTTGGATTGCCAGGGTAGTGCCTGATTATTGTTTTGTTGAGAGTTTTTTCGGGTGGCTGCCCTGCGATCGGTTGGACGGGCGAGCAAAAATAATGCGGGTAGGTAAATCGGGACAATACGGGAGACGACGATCCCGCGGTGCGCGTGGCGTTTTGCGGGACAAAAATGGAGATTGAAAATAATAAAAACGGATCACGCGGATTCCATGAACCGATCCTTCGGAGACTTTCCGTGTAAATTTACAAAACATAAAAGAGACGTTTTGACTCCTGCGCGAGATCAGCCGGTTCTTAGTTCGAGTGTGGTTGTTCGGTGAGATTGAAATGTTGAAGGATACAACCTTTCCGTGTAGACTAACCAAACATAAAACAAACGTTTTGACTCCTGTGTGAGATCGGCCTGTTCTTTGTTCGAGTGTTGTTGTTTGAAGAGATTAAAATATACAATCTATGATTATCTAATTTTATATACAATGAAACAATGTTATAAGTTAAACAATAAAAAAAAAATAAAAAAATAAAAAAAAAATCAGTTATTTGGATTAAAAAATGGTTTTATTTGTGAGTAGTTTTGAAGAGTAATGCCTTGGAGACTACACTGGATTACCAAGCATGCTGTCAGGGTGACGCAAAGATGAAGCATCATTGTCCCGTTAAACGTTCAATGGATACTGATTAATTGAGGATGGCTTCGCGCACTCCTTCCCACGAATCTCTACCCGGAACTCATACGGATTTCGCGGAGACCTGTCGTCCTGCTCACCGCTGGCGGACTCTCCAAACACCTTCAGACATGACAACATGATCAAGGTTCTTCAATGCTTTTATACATTATGTCTCCTTGCCTTAGCCCCATCATAGCCCTGGTGATTGACAAGGGTCCATGCTCATCAGACGTGACAATATGCAGAATAGTATTATGCCAACCTTAATTATTATTATTATTGAGGTAAGTTATTATAGACTTCTTGTAACTTTACTCTGTGCAGTTGAACACATCTCTAATTTTTGAAAAAAGACATTCCTATGTGAACCTCGGATAATGCGAGAGCATCGAACAAAATTATAGATAAGAATTGCTCTGAAAGTTGACAACCAATTTTGGTGCACATTTGTGAAAATAACGCACGCATTGTATGGTAGTCTTTAGATCGCACTGTGAATTGCATTTTACCTTTTGTTGGACCACATGGAGCTTATTAGACTCCCAGCCATGCTCAGCATGTTCATTTTTCACAAAAATAACGCAGTCTCCAAATATCAAAAAATTGGTCAAAAAAAAACTCCACGCTCAGTGATGAAATTGTGTACTGCAAGGCAACAAAGTTCTAAAGATATAACATTAAAAGGGTTAAGAATCGGAACACTACATTTGGGGTAATTTTGATTGTAAATGAACTCCTCTTGCTTGCGGGACACCCTGTATACGTAAAGGTTATATTAGTTGTATCTTACCCCTTGGATGTGTCATTCTTGGTGAGGTCGAGCCTGTCGGGGATGATGGAGAAGGCCACGCGGCACACCTGGCCATCTTCCAGCAGGCAGGCCACGTGCGTGGGCCCCACTACCACCTGCTTCACTCCACGCAGCCCTGACAGTGCCGGGGACACCCCACTGTGGCCAAACCGGTTCAGCCGGTCTGACACCTCCTTTAATCTAAAACGAAGAAACAAGGTCAACTTAGTAATAGTTCAATGCAACATAAACTCAATAGTATTATTTAAAAGAAACCTAAGGAAACGGCAAAGAGGAGAGCAAATCTTATAAACTCTAGGCTATTTGCAATTTACCTCTCATGCACAAGCAGCATTTGATTGACAAAGGAATATACATTCATTAATTGAGCCTTTACGTGGAAAAACAGCGTTATATGAAATAGCGTGTGTTCCAAGATATTGGCTGTTAAACATTTCATTTGCCGGTAGTGCGCGCATAGACATTGAAAGTCAAATAAATTTATATGTAACAAGGTTTTTCAGTTAATAGACACCACGTTTTATGTATTTTAATCAATTTTTTCATAAGTTTTAAGTACAATAAAGGTAAGATCATTTTTCCATAAATCAACATTAATTTGCAATTTCTTAATGTTGCGTTTCCAAAAACTCAGCTGATTCGGTGTCAGTTTCACTGCTAAGTTTATCAGGATCATTTTATTAAAAGGATCAAGTAAAGACAAATATTCCAAGCACTGTCCGCTCAAACCGTCAGTTTCAAACTGTCTTGAGCGTTGTACTGAAAAGGAGTGCATGCGCACTACCTGCCGTCACTCTAGGTCTTGTGCTGCCATCTGTGGTTGAGATTTTAAAACGATTTTTGGTGTGATCGTAGATGGATACAAGGTACGTAATTGGAATGGATTTGCACTAAAGCAGTGGTATTTCGATAATGTTTTTCCGCATAAGGGCTCAATTGTTAGATGGGTCCCTAACTTGAACAGTCGTTCACTGGCACCTGAATTGAGACTACGAGGTTTAGTTCCTTCACAAAATTTTGTGACAGCGAACCTGCTGACAGGATAATGATGCGTTGTTATTATCAAAAATAAAATTTATGCTGAAACTTATTTATCTGTCAGATAAATTGGGACAAAGCACCATCATGTTTAGGTTCGACTATCACAGGATCCATATTTGACGCTGTGCAGTTACTGATCCCCGGCTATGAATTCAAGGTCGTGAGATTGTGGCCCGATGTGTGCAAATAAATTTAATTTATACATGTTATTCACACGATACGATATGAATCTTCCAACCCAGCCAGGAGCACTCCTGTCCTGGTGCGACTGGTACACCAGTGGGTACAGACCTGCTGGACTTGTAACACATGTTCTGAGGACTCGAAGGAGGTGGGAGTTTAATCGACCGATACACATGACAACCTAATAAGCGAATATTGGAATTTAGGATGGGCAGAAAGGATTGATTCTATTTTATCTTTATGTCTTCCTTATTCTTGACTCTTCGTGGAACTTCTTGAGTTTCCTTTTCTCTTTTCTCTCTTCTCTGGATCTTCTCATCCCTTCTTGGATCGCCTCGATCCCTATGGCCTCGCCTTGGCTCTTCTTGCATCTATCTTCTCGCCCCTTCTTGGCTCTCCTTGCTTCTTACCGCCCCTTCTTGGATCTTACTAATCCTTCCCAATTGCAGCTCCTGAGCACTTGATGCACCCGATCGTGCCATGTCTTCCTCGGGCGTCCACGAACACCGCTGCCATTCACTTCTGGGTACTACATTCCTGAAACCCCATTGCTCGTCCATCCGCTCTACATGTGTAACCATCCCAGCGTCTTCCACACTTGAGGCAAAGATATATACAAACTCATTTTTCCTGCAGAAGTAGTCTTCTATTGAATACCTAATAAATTATTAATTATATGAAGCCTACATAAATGTCTCTATCTCCACACTCGAGACACTAAGGCTCTGCTTGGCGAAGAGAAATAGGGGGTTATTGACTAATTAGATGAAAAGCATATCAATACAAGATTCAGAAAAATGAAGGGCATTCGAGAGAGGTCACATTCAAAACTGGAGATAAATGTGCTCAAGAAAAATATGTCTATGAAACTTATGAATAATAGTTCATAATTATTGAAGACAATATTAGCGATTTCTAAACGAAAATCTGAAACAGAAAAATCAGAAAAGGATACGGTCACATCTAGGACTAATCAATGGCTAAGAACCGGAACCAATGGAGAATGTGTGTATTTACAATATATGCAGATTATTCATTGAATGTAGTAAAGACTGTCTTCCAGTGCCTCATATTATAGTCTGACAAAAAGATCAACCCATCAACGCATCTCTTTAACCTCTCAGGCTGATTTGTTCGCTTTTGGGAAGAGCTCACAGAAATCGTGTTACCCTCACTGTCAAGGTGAGAAATATGATCTAAACGTTGTTAGAAAGAGAAAATACCATGCATTATATTCAAATCTAGAAGTTGACCACTTAAGACTTAAAATGTACATCTCTATGAAACCAAAGTTTCCGGCCGCAATTTAAGAAAATTTTGTTAATTTAGTATAAATTATATTTATATGAAACAACAAAAAAGCGAGATAACAAAAATGTATATACATAGTACATTTGTCTAATAAAATGATAGTTTTTTCTTTATCAGAAATTATTTTAGTTCAGTGTTTTGATGAAAAAATATAAATGTTTTATAATAATACAATACGATTGTACCACCCTAGCTAGGAGCTCTACTGTCCCGGTGAGACCAGTACACCATGGGGCACCGATTTGTCAGGACTAGGAACGCATGCTCTAAGGATGGGAAGGAGGTTGGAGTTTAATCGACCGGTATACATGATGGTAACCTATTAAGCAATATTGGAATGTAGAATAGGCAGGAATAAAGAAATTGATTGAACTTTGGTTTCTGTTTCTTCCGCTTCCCGCATTCAGCCTTAGTTTTCCTTTTATTGGTTGTCGTTTCCCACTGTTTCTTACTTGATGTTTCCAGCTTCCCGTTATTTGAAACTTTCCGCTACAGGCTTCCAGCTTCCCTCTGCTACATCCTTTCCGTTTCCCCTTGTTTCAAAGCTTTCCGTTTCTGCGGCTTCTTGGGTCCCGTTTATTGCTTCCAGTTAACTGGTTGTAGGTGCTTCTTACTTCATGTTTCCCGTTGCTTCTTGCTTCCCGCTTTCCGCTTCCACTGCTTCTCGCTTCATGCTTTACTGCCGTACCGTCCTGCGAAAAGTTCCATTCTACCGTAACAAGATCGTACCTGCCCCGCCATGAGTACAAACAATTTGATTTTTCATATTAGTTCTCATTGTATTTGTTTTCGTGTTCCTTTACTTCCTTTTCCTTGTTGAGGCAGTTTTATATTGCTGGTAAGTGAGATCTGTCTAAGATATCAAGGTTTCTTCTTTTAATGTGACCACCATATTACCTACTAAAATGAAACCTAACCTAGAGCATGTTTAACAGATTCATAATATTTATCAGATATCAGTGCTCCACAACCTTTTCTGAAATAGTTAAAAAATCAATCAAACAGATCCTGCCTCAATGAATGCAATAATTCTACCTTCACCAATGGTTACGGAACACCGATCTCAATATTATTGTTAGTTTGTCTTTAAACCAAAGCTGAAAGAAATAAAACATTTATTTGGTTAACAAATGAAAAATACTGAAATAAGAAACTTATCTGCTCTCCTTAAAGTGGTTTTATCCTTAGACACTAATAACCATTAATTACAAGCTTTCAAATGGTTTCACTCCTTGCTTACTGCGGAGCATGGATACAAAGATACAGTTCTTTTGGTGTCACTTAAAACTCTCCGACATTCGATTGAAATATTTTAGATCACATTGTTCTCAGAGGTTAATTGCACAAAAAATAATAATTTCAAGATCGAAAATTGAATCTATTAATTGAAATATGTATTCTGACAAATTTTTAGCCTGATTGAACGTAATCTACCACGGTTATTTACGAAAAACCCAGGAGGTCGACAAAACATGTCAAGCCGATGATTATTTTCAACGAATAACCGTAATATCAATCTCTAAATAGTGTAAAATAAAGTAGCTATCGAGTCTGTCTGTTTGTGCGCTTCGTTCTTATAAACTACGCAACGGATTTTGATAGAGTTTTCACTATCGTTAAGAGATTTTTCTCTAAACGATAGTAACTCCACAAAGGAGGCCCTGAAGAAAATAATTTCCCTCAGGGCCTATGTCTATGTATCCCGACTACGCACCGGTGCCGAAGGGATCAATGACGCTAGTTCCTCAGAGCATCTTCCATTGTAGTACCGATAGAACAAGGACAGCATACCTACCTGACGCCTGTGCTCTAAAGATTGCAATCCGTTTGTTAAGATTGGGGAATCTATCAAACGGACCGCCCGTTTCTGCACAGAGTCAAGGTTTTTTTCAGGTATTTAGGGGCTCCGTACCAGAGATGGCTGCCAAATTCGACAGTAGGGCGCACTTGCGATTTGTACAGGGTTAGCAGTTGTGTACTATTAAAGTATCTGCGGGCCCTGTACAGTACGCCCAGCTTCTGAGAGGCCAACTTTACTCTGGCTTCGATGGAGCCCCCGTACCTGAGCTGGTCACTTATAGTTACACCAAGCATATCAATGGAAGGCCTGTTCGGAAGATTGCTTATATAACATGCATATTTATAAGTCGATGGTTTGTAATCAAGTAGTAAAAAAATATTTTCGGGCGCTTACATTTATAACGCTGGCTAAACCTTATAAGAAACATCAAAATAAAGTACAACAGAATTGTAAATCTTGAAAAGGCCTACAGGAAAGTCCGCTAATGTACAAGTCTATCTCCTAAGCATGATCCACAGCAACGCCGGGTACAAATCAGCTATTGTTTTATAATAAACAAATAAAATAAGTACACAACATGAATTACCCGTACATAACCGTTGAATATTTGCATATCCCTGTAAGAAGGGCCTAATGGAATAGCTATTTCAAGACTAATGACAAATGCTGGAACTTATTTGGGAAATCTTTTGGGATGCTGTGTGGAGGGTCATTTTTAAGGAAAGAAAGGAGAGAAGGTTCTGGGAAGGTAAAAGGTATGAGGGTTGGGTAGGAATCTAGGGATGAGTGTGTTCAGAAGTGACGGACATATGAATATATTCCTTTGAGTGTGGCGCAAGGCGATGGGTCGAAGCCAGTTGGAGAGGTCAAAGGGTCTCCCCAAACCATCCTCTCCCGATCAACCACCCCTGCGAAATCAACAAACGTAGCGAACCACACAGGGTGACCAATGGCAGAGGAGTTGGTTATCCAATAATAAATGGTTCCAGGGGCGACGGTACCCAAACCAGCCTCTTAATCTAACAAAATATAGACAAAATGAATGAACAGAACCAGCGAATTCGTGAATTAAATGAGTTATTTCATAGGTGACTAAGTAATTTTGAGGTTAATTTAACAAAACAATAATATTTCTCTCAAGTACAATGGTGTTATGCAGCATTAGAAATGTTTATGTTATGTTGGTACTATTGATATGATGAGTCAAAAGCGTGCAGGTTTAAACTACTCTATCTTTGTTAGATGTCAAGTCGACAAACAATAAACTAGCTTCAACATTATTAAAAGTTCAAAAATTTAAGTTATATTGCAATCGAAATGTTAAATAATAATCCACAATGCTAATTAATATAACATCGTGAGGGAAGGTAAGGAACTCTTCTGACCTTCGTGAATGTTTTTGGCATTGTATCCTCGGAAAGTATTCAATAAATTCCGCTTTAACAAACATTTCCCTTATCTATACATCTCGAATCATTCCAGGACATCTTTCAACATCGAGCAACAAACTTAACATTGTGATTAATTAACGATTTTTTTTAAATTGCATTTTATTCTTTTTTATTACCTGGTCATGTTTTTAATTTATTATTTAAGGATCTGCTAGTATTATTCTGCATGAATAATATAGCAATTATCCTAAAATGAACCAATTCGTAAATCAGCAATATTGGTCATACATTACAAGGACAAAGTCACAAGTTTATACAGGAGGCCATTTTCTGTTTGCATTTTTGTAAAAATATGTTTTGACTAAAAAAAATTACGAAACTATAATTCATCATTTGTAGCACTGCATGTTGGTGGAATTCCAGGCATTGCAGAATATTCGCAAATTGTAAGAAATCAATTTTGAGGGTATAGCCATCAAATGTCAAAAAGAAGAACTCGACTTGACCTAGCCTTCAATGACACTACATTCAACTTAAAACTTGAACATTGGAAATTGATATCACTGCAAATGAAGGGTTATGAATTAAAATGCACCGAAAGACATACTGAATGGGCACAATGAGATATGGCAAAGAATTCCGAATCGAGTGGTTTGCGAACTGTTTTGTCATAATGATGAGCAAGTCTACTGTACTAATCAGATGTCCACTGGGTGAGATAGCACATGCAGATTCCTAACAGGAATCGTCGCAAAGGCACAAAATAAAATATAATACAACTAAAATACGATATCCGACTTAGTGTAGATATCCAAATCGAGATTCCATTATGGCAGTTGAGCTCGATTACATGCGGAGGACAAATATACACATTCTGGATCTTTCTTGGGAACTTCCTTGCTTCCAATATTTAACTATATTACCATAAAACTGGGTGAAAAGTGCAACAAAATATGAGAGAACATCACCACATAGCCGAGAAATAGAGGGATTACATCTATCGTCAATTCGGGCATTCGTACAATCTGTAATATGAAAGCAATGGAGTCAGTTTTTTGTAAGACGAATTGCATGTTTTACCTATCAATCAATTGATCTTCGGTCCCTGGAAGTGGATGGACCACAAAATGCATCGAAGACATTTTCGATGTTTTGTAGAACAACTATAAATATAAACTGACACACGAATTACTACTCATCTGGCATTAGTTTTAGTTTTAAAAGCTCACAACAATAATTGGCTAGATACCACCATGTTTTTCAGATTGGATGGCGGTGCTGGTTAGTCTATGGTGAATACGAGAGTATGGTGAAGTGAGAGCGAGACAGCACATAGTCTATGGTGGAAATATGTGCGAGAGGGGGACGCAGCATTCATAGGCGAGTCACCCTTTCTTGTATTGCTAAAAGTTCCCACAGACAGTAAATATTTATTTATTTTATTTTTTTATTATACTTTTATAATGACGTATTGCCCATCTCACTAGGTGTGGAACGCCTGTGTTGAGATGGCAATTTACATAGTGGTTGTTAATAAAATAAAATCAGTATTTTTTGTTTTTTTTTTTTTTTAATTATACAATTCAAGAATGAATGAACAGTGGAAGCGAAGAAATAATAATTTTTAGTAATTAATTAATAAAGTTCCAGTTTGACCAAAAGGCGTATTATACATATATACACAGTAGGCACAATTTTTAGTATGTTATGAAATAGTTCAATGTATATTTTTATTGGAGGTTATCAATGATTTTATTTTTAAATAAAGTTTTGATTTGTGTTTTTCTAATCTCAATATACTAATATTATTTTAATTTACAAAAAAAATGGATCAGGAAATTTGAAAGTCATCTTTATGAAAACGGTTTTAAAATTCAACAAAATAGTTGCACTTTTATGGTATTTATGGGTTTATGACATAATAATAATAATAAGTGTTTTATTATCATCCTTTTTGAATTGATTCGTAGAACTCCATTTAATTTAATTAAGTTCTGCAAGTATTTTTTTGGTTTTTGTTATTGTTACAGCTGAGAAGACACATGCAGTTGTTGTAATAATTGTAAAAGGGATGTGGAAACATTAATAAATTCATCCATGGTGACAATGTTCTTCATTGATGGGATGAAGGCTTTGATATCTGGGAATACAAGATAATGCTGATAGGAGAGAGAATTCCAGGAGAACTCATCATAACCCTGGTGAACTTTATAAAAGGGAATCAACGGTTAAAAGCTTGAGTACTTTCCAGATGCAGACTGCTTCGGTATCAATAACCACTCGAGAGATGGCTTACCAAATTTACTCATTTAAAATAATATATAGTATATTTGCGGCACGTTCCAGAGTGGAATATACTCTCAGTATCGCCCTGGTGTAAGACCACCACTCAGAATTGAAACGTTGCTTGAAATGGCTTTGGCCGTGTTTGGTGACCAGATCTGAATAGCCAGGTACTTTCCCACGTTCCTTTTCCCATCTCTTTACCCTCCCGCTACATTCAGCCTCAAAACTCGCTGGCTCCACATCAGGTTAAGAGCAGTTGGGACTCTTGCGCAAAGACAAAATAAAAACCATCAGAAATAAACATTCTTTCCAGTGGTCTGCATCACCAAGCATAGGAGCAATCAAGATAATCAACAACATTCACAACCAAACCAGTCTAATGCGAATCAGTCTTGTACAACGAGCAAGGCTTATTATAACAATAAAAAAATAATTTATTATGAAATAACAAAAAAGTCACTATAAACATTACGTGGGCGGAAAAATAGGAGGTACGGCCTTATTCGAGACCACATTCTTTAAATAAAAGGTTTTACAAATTAAATAATTTATAATAGGTGCTAAAAACAGAGGAAGCCCTATCGATAACATTTCATAAAAATAATTGAATCATCGACCATGATCTAAACTGAGATCATTGACATTTCTCAAAAATGTTCATTTTTCATAAAATTATTTCGCTGATAAATGAATACCGCATATCTGTCTATGCCTTACCTTATAACATTAAAAAATTTGAATATTTTTGGCGGTGTTGTCAGAAAGGTTACAAATATTATATTATTTTGAAATTATATTATACCCGATGTATCTTTTCACATCATGCGTCGCCATTTAACTATGAAAATTGCAACGAAAAATAAATCTCCCGATTGATCTGCGTTGTGCGTAAATCAAGATGTTTATTGTTTGAAACACTGTATAATTTAGCAATTCCCCCATTTTTACCACTGGCAGCACTAAGGAAGTGGCGCTGAAATTTAAATCTGTGTATTGAACAGAAAACTTTCATGATAAGTATTTCATGTTTAAAAAACGTAAATAATACCGATCGGTGGCTGAGTTGAAGTCGCGTTTGGGTCCCATCCAGGCGTAGTGTGTTCAATTCCTCGGTTGTCTAAGTCCTCCATCATAACACAAGCAGGCTCCATAAAAATACCCATAGAACAGACTCAGCATGCCTATATTGCGTATGTGCATTAGAGATGGCAATCGGTGAGTTAATAACGGATTGTAAATCAGACGGACGGACCTTCTCTGCACAGAATCAGTACTACCTGTACCCCGCCACGCGTTGCTGTGGCTCACTATGTCTGTGCAGATAAAGAAACCATAGCGTGTGTTGCTTTTACGTCCAACAGATGGCGCTATTTAAAAAAACATGTTTCTACCTGTCACAGGTGACATCTATATAATGCAGGTATGTAAAAACACACGCACATTCGAATGCAACGATGTGTCAAAATTTGAAAGCAATCGGTGACAAACGAACATTTAAATTTTTATTTATATTTACTAGCTGTACCTCGCCACGCGTTGCTGTGGCTCATTCTGTCTGTGCAGACAAAGAAACAATAGCACATGTTGCTTTTATGTCCAACAGATGGCTCTGTTTTAAAAACAAGCATGTTTTTACCTGTCACAGGTGACATCTGTGAAATATAGGTATATAAAAACACACACATATTCGAATGCAACGTTGTGTCAAAATTTGAAAGCAATCGGTGAAGAAGTTTCGGAGATTTAAGATGTTGAACAAACGAACATGTACATTTTTATTTATATACATAGATTGATTGAAGATTGTGGCGCTCCAACCTAGAGGTGGCTCCAAACTTAATTGTTGAGCTTACTTGAGATTTGCACAGGGTTAGCAGCTGGTCACTATTGAAGAATCCACTAGCCCTAAACAAAACACCCAATTTCTTGTAAGCCAGATTTACCCAGGCTTCTATGGAGCCCCTACGCTTGAGCTGGCCTGATATATTTACTCCAAGCATTTCAATGGAGTCTTTATTGGGGAGGGTGCTTCCATCAAACTTCACCAGACAGTTATTGATCTCCATCTTTGCCGAAAGCAGACATGCTTGGGTTTTTGAGATGTTTAAACTGACCAGATGGTGATTAATCTGACGAGGTGGTGATTAACTTTTTGTCTCAAAATTTCCAGAGCTGTTAGGACATCATAAGTAGAAGGGGGAGTGTCAAAAAAAGATAACCCGCGCTAACGGTGTTGTCGTCAGCATAGCAATGATGTGGTTCACATTCAACGAGATCGTTGATATGCAACAAAAACAGCATTGGTAACAGATCTTTTTGGCACCGCCTCGTTGATTTGATGCGGTGAGGAAACAGACCGGAACAGCCGTCAACTATGGTTTGAATTGTTTTTCAGGGTTAGATGGATCCCGTACAATGGTAACTTGACATGCGTCTTTTGCCAGACCCCACCAAAGGCTTTGGAGATATCCAACTCGACAGTTTGTGTGTCTTCAAAACGCTGAAAATACCACCCACAAATATTTGTTTATTATTTATTAATTTTGCCTTTTCAAGGAAATTGAAACTTTATTACAGTATGTAATATGCTTTGTAGATGATACAAAATTTTTTGCCAACCCACACACTCATCACAACCAACTGCAAAACGATTTAAACGAAATATATCAATGGACAAATGATTGGCTTCTAAAACTCAATGTCGAAAAATGCACTGTCCTACATGTTGGAAAAACTAACCCTACACTTGCCTACAAACTTAATGGAACACCTCTAAAAGCAGTGACATTACAACAAGACTTAGGAGTTACCATATCACAGGACTTGAAATGGGAACCACACATCGCTGGAATTGTGAAAAGAGCATAGACATATGAATATTAGTAGACCTGCCCTAAGTGATTAAAAGTGTATTATCCCCACTCCCCATACCGGTTCCATTGGAGCCGGCTGTGCTCGCGTATGGCCTCAAGTGAAATTTGAAAACGTGACGTCATCATTCTTGTGCGAACTATGGTCGAGGCATCATCGGTTCATTTTACGAAATAACACGGCAAAATGTTGACTTGTACTATGAAAACTTGTAAAAATAGATGTGAAAAAGAGAATAAACCCAATTGTCATATTACATTCCATATATAAGCATTATTTTACTTTATTTTAAGCATATTCACATCGTATAATATGAATCAGTTGTTACTATCACATCGAGAAACGTCTGGACGCGAAACACAAAGCTGGTTGGTTGCTGGGAAGTAAATTATGAACATTTATAAAAGTGTCTTAACTAAATACTTAAACGAAATATTCGACTCTGAAAATAAAACCGAATTTTTTGCCAAATTTGGACTTCGCAAATTTGTTCATAACGTGGCGAGTAATTTGCGCTCCCATGTAAAAATGTCTATTCATTCAAAAGCAGATTTTACTTTTAAGAAGTAAATGGTGATATTATAATGCGAGATGCCTATTTACTGTCAGATTGATTTATTGACGAATCACAGTCAGCTTCACTCCCTTCGTTCTTCAACAGTTGATTTTACCCCTCGCCATTATCTTCTCGTCTATTAATTGCTATGTCTGTGGAAAAGAGCAAATTCACTAACATATCTAATCAGGAAAACCTTCCTTGACCTAACACCGGATATGATGTTAAAAATATAAAAAACATATGTGCGACCTCTCCTGGAATATGCTTTCCAAATATGGAGTCCTTACTTCGCAAAGGATATAAATCTGTTAGAGAGAGTACAGAGACGTTTCACTAAAATACCAAGAGCTCTGAAAGATCTACGATACAAAGATAGACTCAAGGAACTAAGATTACCAACCTTACAAGAAAGAAGAGAAAGGGGTGACTTGATCGAGACTTTCAAAATTTTATCTGGACATTACAGTTGCCCTAGCATCCAAGAAATCTTCACTACTAATAAAAATATAAATCTCCGTGGACACTCAAAAAAAATTACCAAAACGCCTTTTGCATCTAATCCTAGAAAACACTTCCTTGCAAATAGAGTAGTGGATATGATTTAAGATTTTCACGGCCAAAAGTATTTTTGTTATTTGTTTTTGGGGTGTTATGCCGTGTTGCGATAACTCCTTCTTTAGCCAACGTTTCGGACAGCATTGCAGTGTCCATCATCAGGGCAGATGTGTTATTTGAGGTTGTGTTAAAATGTGAGCTTATGTATGAGGTTGTGATACCGTGTTGCCAGCTCCAACCCTCTGAGCTAACATTAACGTATCATTTTTTATTTAAAGTGGTTTTCTTCGTTTAGCTCTGGTGTAGCCGTCAATTACCGGATACCAAGAACTATTGAGCTTAGCTCCATCGTCTCTATTAATGTTTACGGGATTTTTATGAATTTCAATGGCCTCCGTAATCAGCCGTGCTCTATAAGTTTTGGGTCTCCCCAGGATTTCAGGAACAAATCCAAAGTAATGCCCGGTGTCAATCAAATGCTCGGCAATTGTAAGCTCTATTGGATTCACATTTGGAGAGAAGAAAGGACTTAGTTCAAACATAAAACAACTAAATTACTGTCAAACTTGTTGTGAAATCAGATATGAGCGCATCAGCAGAATGCTGCCTGCTCATTACATAATAATAATAATAATAATAAGTATCAGAATACATTATATGTGTATAAATTATTATGAACAGAGCATGTCCAATTACAATACATTACATATTACACAAAGTTAATGCAAGGAGAAATATTACTGCTTTGACAAAATAGGGCACAAAAACAATAAAGGTAATGTCAATAAGGTCTCCTGAGGGTATCCAAAAAAATGTATACACAATTTATTGACCAATAGGTGCCATCGAATGGCCGCCGCACTCTCCAGACATCACGCCACTGGATTTTTTTTTGTGGGGACTCATTAAAGATAAGGTATATCTGTCAAAACCGGCAAAAGTCTATCAATTGAAGGCGGAAATTGATAGAGAATGCAACGAAATTCCTAATGAAATGATTCACCACTTTGCTATTCCATTGCTTCGCGTTATCAGCAATGTTTGGATAAAATTGGGCATCAAATTGAACGTCTACACTGACTACTAATTCTACATCTGTCTTCTTTAATTTGTACTAAATATAAACTGTTTTTATAATCATTCAAAGTGTGTATAATTTTTTTGGGACATCTTTCCAATACAATATTGTATGGTACGCATAGCATACTAATACTAATACTGACAAAATTTTACCATATTGTTTTAATTCAATGCTAATCGTTGAATATGAAAATTGTTGTAGTAGGTAAGTTTTTAGATTCTCACGGCCAAAAGCATTTTTGTTGTTTGTTTTTGGGGTGTTATGCCGTGTTGGGCTAACTCCTTCTTTAGCCGACGTTTCGGACAGCGTTGCAGTGTCCATCATCAGGGCAGATCCGGTAGATGATGGACACTGCAACGCTGTCCGAAACGTCGGCTAAAGAAGGAGTTAGCGCAACACGGCATAACACCCCAAAAACAAACAACAAAAAAAATTGTTGTAGTAGCTTAAAATTCATTCCAAATTGGCTATAGATCATTGACATTTTTGTCAAACGTAAAAAGCATTACTGTATAGGTGGCCAAAAGAAAAACTATTAAGCAAACTTTTATTTGCCATATTTAGTTGTACGTTTTCACAATAACCATATTATGTAGTGATGAAGGTCAGCAATCAAAAACACTGAATAGATTTCATAATTAAGTAGCTTAGAGTGCAAGGCCCTGATGAAGAACTTCGAAGAATATGTTTTGGAGATGAGACTGGAGATAACTTATGTAATTTATGAAAGGAAACAGTAGTAGATTAGCAGGAATGGAGACCAGTGGCGATTTTCTCTAAAGTGCATTTGTGCAGGGAACGCGCAGTATTTGATTTGGGAGGCGGGTATGGGTACCACCACCCTGGGAACCATTCATTGGATAACCAACGCCTCTGCCATAAGTCGCCCCAAGTGGTTCACTATGTTTGATGACTTATCAGGAGTGCGGGGTTTCATGGGGTGAGAATTGTCTAGGTCTTGGCGGCAGAAGCATCTACCCACCATCTACGTGGCGGGCCGGATTTGAAGAGATTGGTTGAGGAAGATCTTTTTACCTCTTCAGCAGGACTCTCTCGAACCATCGGTACCGCAGCGGTAAGGATGAATTCAATCATCCATCACTCCTGGATATACTGACCCCCAGATTCCTACCCACCCCCCTTTCCTTCCCAGATCTTCCTCTCCTTAAAAAACCCTCCACACAGCATATTCAAAGATGAAATAGGCCCTGAGGGAAATTATTTTCTTCGGGGCTTCCTGTGAGTAATGTAAAAAAAAGGTATTTAAATCAATTTTTTCGTAACCTATGACATAATATATTAAATTTTCACATGTAGCAAACACTTTGTAGATATGCATAGTTATAATAATTTTTATAAATATGTTTTTATATAACCCTGATATAACCGGTTGGTTTTATATATATTGAAAATATATACAATAAAGTGGTATTAAAAACAAAGTTATTTTATTTTAATTAACATAATATGTACATTCTTTAGCCCCAGACGTTAAAATAAATCGCCAAATTGTCGCTAATCTCTCATGAATGTGATGAAATTTCTTTAGATTTGGGGAGAAAAAAAAATAGTACACATATGGAAAACACGAAGAGTTTTTCAAATTTTTTAAAATCTGTTGTGCTCAATCGAAGATAGTCCATAAATCGCCACTGGTGCCCAAACTTCTACAAGGGTTGTAACACCAACCATGATGATACAGTTTATCAACTGGGCTTCTAAAGGTTTAACCGATAATTTATTTCCAGATATGATCTCTAAAAATTATTACATTACATATTAAACATATCCCAGAATAATTTACAAGATAACTAAGTGATTTGTGACGTAGGTATGATGACAATATTAAAATAATAAATGGATATTTTAAATACAAAGATCATTTATGATAAACATCTTTAAATAATTATCATCTTCATATCATTATAATTCATATTTTTTTAAATCAGATTGAAAACTATCTTAATAGAATATAACACTATTTTTTTCAGTTGTACAGTGTTCATCGCCGAGTTAAATTGTTTTTAAAGGAGTGATTACTTGAATTCTACAAAGATGAAGTTCTTAGTTTTGTTTTGCTTCTTTGCTTTTGCTTATGGTGCTCCAAGCACCAAGCTGGGTAAATTAATCATTTATTTAAATGGCATTATTCTATACTTGTTATAATTTACTTATTTCGGAATAAATCCATACTAATCAATATTTCCTATATTAACCAGCTGGCCTCTCTGGTTTTCGGCTGTCTTCAGGAATTAGGTTTATTAAAACTCTTAAAATACTTATTCTCATTGAGAGGAATGGCTGCGTGACCTTTTTTTTATTTCTTTGTGTTTCCCCATCAATATGTTAGTTTCAAACTTGTCCGTCCCATAATCATCGACATTTCCTTGCACATGCACCATTTGAATTTCACAAAGCAACTGGCTCTCTTCGTTTGAAAGATGTAAACACACCAAAACAAAAACAAAAATTGAAATCACTAAAATGCTTTAATCTTTTATCTCTCCTGTAAATTCTATTTCAATTTTGGTTTTTCTATGCATTCATAAAAAAAACATTACAAATCCGAGGCAAATCAAGCGCTTAAAAATAAAATGACTTTAGAAAAAAATTACCCAAACAAAAACCAACAGAAATTGATGAATTTGCATTCGTACTGAATCCTTTTTACTGTGTTGAATAAAAAAGTTACACACAACATAATATCTCCCACAATAATCTATCTATTTAAGTCATTTTAAATACATGTAGGATTACGAAAGATTTTTTAAATATTTATATTGAGGGATCAGAAGAATTTATAGGCCCTGTTAGGAGTTCTACCGAGCCGAACCCTCTGATTTGAAAATATCTGGAGTCGGTGAATTATTTTCCCATTTGATCTCTGGTGAGTTGACGTGTTGTTCTTGTATTGTTTTGTATTTATTTTGCTTATATAATGCACTTGCATAATGTGGATTGACTAGATGATTATTTGTGGAAAAGTGTGTGGAAGGATTTAGTTTTTCCTAGGGGGAAGATTTAACCCGGACATAAAGTCGGAAATTAAAAAAAAGATTTTAATGATTACAGGCGGACGGGTCCTGAGCGATCAGCTCACGGAGATCTTGGAGGCATTCCGCATCACAATGAAGGAAGGAAACCCGGAGACTGGATTTCCAATTTTGGACCCTCTTCAATTGGAGACTTTTGCATTCGGGCTGGGGCAAGAGAATAAGTTGACGTAAGATACAAAATCATTATAACTACACATCTAATTATATGAAAGTGAGAAATTTTTATATTATAGAGGTTTTATAACCTACATGACAACACATTTTATATATTTCAATTGGTTTATTCAAAAGTTTTGAGTACAACACACTAATGATCGTTTTACATGACACTTTACGTACATTGAAAATGCAGAAAAACAGCATTATGTGAAAAAGTGAGATATGAGACATTGGCTTTTAAAGAGTTCATGTGCCTGTAGCGAGCATACACACATTGAAAGTTAAATAAATTTATTGTAATAAAATATTTTAATTGAAGGACAGCAAATTTTATTTTTGTTGTTTGTTTTTGGGGTGTTATGCCGTGTTGCGCTAACTCCTTCTTTAGCCGACGTTTAAAACAAATTTTATGTATATTAATCAGTTTATTCATAAGTTTTGAGTACAATACACTTAAAATAAAATATTACTTTCAATAATTAGCTTAATCTTTTGTTATTGACTATTGTCTTCGTATCATTTCCCAAAATGTCTTTTGATTCTAATCTATACCTATTTCAGTAGATAAGTTAAATATTTATCTCGGTAATAGCATGCACCTAGCTTTACTTGAGTATTTCTAGTATAAAATAGTAAATTTATTTAAAGGTAATTACGTAAATGCTTTGTTATTCTGAATCTTCAATATAAATATGATATACATATTAATATATAATGAATATTCTGAATCTCTCCTTACCAAATTAATCTGAATACCTTTATAATTAATGCTTGTCGCACATGTATACAAACTCTCATAATATTTATTACATGCCCTAATGGAATGTATGGTGAAATAGGCCAAGCCAACATATATTTATTATGAGAGTATAACATTCATGTGACACTAGCTTAATGGTTCAAATTAAAATAAATTGGGTCCACAGTTTGGAAATATTAATATTATAAGGAGAGAAATACTAGCCATATTAGGGGTATTTTCAACATGTAGCAAAAACAGATTAGTTTCAACAACCTTTTTCTAACCTGGCCTCATGCCAGTTGGAACTAAAAAAAAAAATTCTGTAGCCTGTCCTAAGAGTCTCAACTGCCCAGATAATATTTATAAATTCTTGAGATTAACCTGAGGGGCGATTCGGGTTCTACTTAGGATAAGCGATTGTCCTTAACCTTAAAATTAAGAATTTTTCGCTGACATCTGAGAGAACTGGAATCGCCGTTGACGGAAAGTCATTAATTTTAAAGTCAAGGACAATTCTGTTGTATATCTGGAATCGCAGAGTCAATAATGTTAAGGTTAAAGACAATTCCTTATCCTTGAGTAGAACCAAAATCGTCCTTCTGGTATCTATTTTTTTCGTTACTATTTTCAACTCTTCATATTATATATTATCTTCATTATTAACTTCATCAGAAGTAAAATAAAATACTTATAAGTTTTACTGATTTTTTTTACTTCCATTCAGCATCAATATCGCAGCTGGGGGTATCATTCTGACTGGACTCAGCGACTTCAACGTCAATACTGTAGACTTCAGCATGGCTCCACTTGGCTTGAAATACGACATCACCTTGCCCATGAACATCTTGAACGCAGGTACCTAATTATTAACTCCTTATTAAATATTAAAACAATACTAACTGTAATGACCGTGCGACTGACGTCTAGTATAAAAGAGTGGCAGAAAGGACGCTAAAAGAGTTGTGCAATTTCTGTTCCTCATAACCTGTAACTTGTGATAATACATTGTCTTCTTAGATCTATTTGCTGTTATTCCGTCATTCCATTTAACATTATAAATTTAACAATGTTATAAGGACTTATTTTTTAATTATTCAACTTTGCATTACATTATTAATTGCATTACATCAGTGATATAAATACAAATCACATTCAAAATAAAATACAATCAACATCGTACCATTGAAAATATATACTTATATACAAGTTTTAATGAAATCGTTGATGTTTGATCTGATGATGATCCAAGAATTGGTGTCTAATTTATATTTGTAATAATTAGTGTTCTGTCTAATGGTAAGCAGAAGTGCATTGTAGTTTTGTTGTAAATTATCTAAAATTTCTTTGGCTAAAAGTTGTTTTAGCGAATGTGATAAGTAAGAGATTATATAATTTATTTCTGATATCACAAGCAGTTTAGACATTGTCAATGAGATGAGTAATGTTGCCTAATGTCCAAAATACAGATTCTCCTAAAGATTTCGTACAAACTGCTTGTCATCGGTAGTTTTAGAAGAATCTTTTTAATTAGTTTCATTAACTGACACTCACCCAATCAATGCGACAGACTGACCAGCAGACCCGATACTTGCGTTGCCCAGGGCCAGTAAATTGGGTAGCAAATTTTTCATTTGTGTCATCAAACATAAAAAGCCATACCATATTTATGTATAATCATTTTTTTCAGAGAAATACGACCTCAAGGGTATGGTATTTGGCGCATTCCCTATTTATGGAAACGGAAAGGCATAGTGAGTTACAATACACAATTATGATAAAATGAATTAATTAATAAAGTATTTTGTTGATTTTTGTGGTGCCAAGCTGTACTACCTCCTACTTCTTGAGCCAAAGCTTGACAAACACATCACAAATACACTCATCAAACAAAACATATTTTCCTGAGCATGAAATATATTTAAATTAAAACAATATATTATGCACTTTGCCAATCCATTATAGAATAGGGTATAATTACTTGGGGAGGAGCAACAAACTCAGCTATCGGTCATATGGAAATTACACAGAAAACTATCATAAAGATAATTCTTAAAAAACATAGAATGACTGTGAGTGACCAAATATTCCAAATATACATAAAAACATAACTAAAGTACATTTTTAATAAAAAAATACAAACTATCATTAATAGTACAGTTAGACGAGGGTCCAAAAGGATGGTTTATTTATGGTCCAAACAAAACAATAAAAGCATCTTTTTTACTTTACTTTATATTGCCGTTAAATAAAAAAATAAATAAAAATAAAAATTTAATAATTGTACACTCGACACAAAAATGAGGAAAACTAAAAACATTTCGCAGACCAAATAAAGATAGGAATTAAAGAACAAGAAAGGCTATTTTACAAAATAAATTTATCTAAAGAATAAAAATATACTTATACAGGGTTTTCCAATAAGAGGTGTAATTTTGATATTCAATCGTAAAAGATCAATGGTTTCGTTGCTCGTGTGGCACATAGCGCCGTCTTGTTGAAAGTAAACGTTGTCCAGATCAATACCATCCAATTCCGGCCATAAGAAATCATTAATCATCTTTCGATAGCGCAATCCATTCACCGTAACTGCTCTTGCTCCAGCCTCATTTTCGAGAAAGTAAGGTCCAATGACTCCTCCGGACCATAAACCGCACCAAACAGTCACACGTTGAGGATAGAGAGGCTTTTCAACAATAACTCTTGGGTTTTCCGAGCCCCAGATGCGACAGTTTTGCTTATTGACGAAGCCACCGAGGTGGAAATGGGCCACATCACTTAAGATGATTTGTTAAAATATGTTTTTTTCTAAACAGCGCCATTGTACGTAAAAGCAACACCCGCTATTGTTTCTTTAACTGCACAGACAGACTGAGTCACAACAACGTGTGGCGGGGTACAGCTAATATTTTATAAAAAAACTTTTGACGTAGAAAAAAAAGAAGATTTTTTTTTCAGAAAACTTACCCACCTCTTTATGACCATCAGTAATATTCTCTCTGTAAAAGATATGAAATCAATATACTATTCCATGTGTAATTCTTTACTCGAATATGCATCCCTAGGTTGGGGTGGCTGTGCCAAAACAATATTAGACTCCCTGGTTAAAGCACAGAAATCACTCCTAAGAGTCATCCTCAAAAAACCATTCAGGTACCCCAGTGATGCATTATTCACGGAAATAAAAGTTCTCGATGTTAGACAACTGTATATTAGAAAGATTATATTACTTGCACAAAAACAACGTCAGCACTTCCCTTCCATCGACCACCTTCACGACACCCGACTTTCAAGGAATAATCCAATAGTCCCAATAAAAACCACGACGTCCCTTGGGCAGCGGCAATTCTCGTACTTAGGACCTAAATTATTTAATATCATTCCTAATGCTTGGAAAACGAAAAGTACAAATGTTTTGCGCAAATTGGTCAACGACTGGCTCCTTGATTTAGGGAGGGTAAAAAGTGAAGATATGTTGATCAATAGATAATCTCATTATAAAAAATTTATAAAAAATAATTATAAATAATTTATAATAATTTAAAATTATAAAAAATATATATGTACATTATTGTCAAAACACTGATACATAATTTTTTAAAGTACATACAATACAAAAACACATATTTATCACCTCTGAACACAATTGTCAATTCTGTATTAATCTGTACTTTATTTATCAATGCTATCGATTATTTTCTAATCATCCAACTATATTATAAACTTATAAACTACCCTTCCCATTTTTTTTCTACCTTACTACTCCTGTGGTGATCTGTCTTTTTATTACTACTATCTGGCTGTTATTTACTTTACCGGTTTGTTTTATATTAAGTAGTAAATTATAATATGAACTAAACTTGTCAATTTGACTGGCCTAAAACAGGATCCATTCCTAGTTGGCTAGTCAAAGTTTCCGCATGTTTTATTGTATGATTTTTATGCGAAATAAATTTATTATTATCAATAAAAAAAAGATTTTTGGGGTGCCAAGCAGTGTTGTTCTATCTAATACTTCTTGAGCCGAGGCGGTCGAATGCCGGGAGGGTAAAATACTCAACAAGCAGTCAGAGGGATCTAGTTCGATGCGTACAGTGGGTACCGACTTACGCCATTTCCAACACAAGCTAAGCTTAGCGGAAAGGTCTAAACATTAAATCTTCTCTAAAAATAAAATTAAAAACTTTCAGGCAGTCTTTCAGTGCATTTTGAGGGAGTCAGGGAGGAGGTAGCTTGATATGGCTTAGCAGTCCAAAAATCAATTAACTCAAAATGTTACACGGAATCTAAAAGTAACATGGAATGAAGAAGAACACAAGGAATGCCATGTGGGCGTGATTTGTGATCCAAAAGTCTGAGGATTCTCCGATTAAATTTCATATGCAGGACTGTATTTCACCACCATTATGAAATTCAAATAGGATGGCGATATACATTGCTAAACAGACTAGAACCAAAAGGTACTAAGCCAATGGTGACATTGGTTTCCATTCAAATCTATATGGAAGTCATTTCTAGTGTTACAAGTAAGGACATCACATTTAACAAAATTTATTTATTTATTAATGGACATCGTACAAATTACAAAATAATAACACGAATACAGTAAAATGAAAAATACAGGAGTAGACAAAGGTAAATGAAAGCAAAGACATAAGGCAGATATAATATAAGAAAATAAAGTAACAAGTCGAATCAAGTCAAGACTACGCCGTGGGTCAGGACCACAGGACACTTATAATATTCCGTCACTTGTTTAGCAACTGGTAAAAATCATTTAGACTTATCCCAAAAAAGTTAAGGTTCTGACTTGAGTTGACCAGTCTACACATTCTGGACAATGGTGAATAATATCCATAATTTGTCGAATGATGGTTGAGGAAGAGCAGTTAAAAATTAAAGCAGTTATTGCAATAATAAATGCAATATTTATTGTTTGTTTCAGTTTTGAAATTGGAAACCTCAGGTTCAGTGGATTTGCTGCTCTTCAACTGAAGAATGGAGAAGTTTCCGTCAAGGATTTGAACCTTGCCATCGGAGTTGACTCTGTGAAGGTAATGTGATAAGTAAGAGATTATATAATTTATTTCTGATATCACAAGCAGTTTAGACATTGTCAATGAGATGAGTAATGTTGCCTAATGTCCAAAATACAGATTCTCCTAAAGATTTCGTACAAACTGCTTGTCATCGGTAGTTTTAGAAGAATCTTTTTAATTAGTTTCATTAACTGACACTCACCCAATCAATGCGACAGACTGACCAGCAGACCCGATACTTGCGTTGCCCAGGGCCAGTAAATTGGGTAGCAAATTTTTCATTTGTGTCATCAAACATAAAAAGCCATACCATATTTATGTATAATCATTTTTTTCAGAGAAATACGACCTCAAGGGTATGGTATTTGGCGCATTCCCTATTTATGGAAACGGAAAGGCATAGTGAGTTACAATACACAATTATGATAAAATGAATTAATTAATAAAGTATTTTGTTGATTTTTGTGGTGCCAAGCTGTACTACCTCCTACTTCTTGAGCCAAAGCTTGACAAACACATCACAAATACACTCATCAAACAAAACATATTTTCCTGAGCATGAAATATATTTAAATTAAAACAATATATTATGCACTTTGCCAATCCATTATAGAATAGGGTATAATTACTTGGGGAGGAGCAACAAACTCAGCTATCGGTCATATGGAAATTACACAGAAAACTATCATAAAGATAATTCTTAAAAAACATAGAATGACTGTGAGTGACCAAATATTCCAAATATACATAAAAACATAACTAAAGTACATTTTTAATAAAAAAATACAAACTATCATTAATAGTACAGTTAGACGAGGGTCCAAAAGGATGGTTTATTTATGGTCCAAACAAAACAATAAAAGCATCTTTTTTACTTTACTTTATATTGCCGTTAAATAAAAAAATAAATAAAAATAAAAATTTAATAATTGTACACTCGACACAAAAATGAGGAAAACTAAAAACATTTCGCAGACCAAATAAAGATAGGAATTAAAGAACAAGAAAGGCTATTTTACAAAATAAATTTATCTAAAGAATAAAAATATACTTATACAGGGTTTTCCAATAAGAGGTGTAATTTTGATATTCAATCGTAAAAGATCAATGGTTTCGTTGCTCGTGTGGCACATAGCGCCGTCTTGTTGAAAGTAAACGTTGTCCAGATCAATACCATCCAATTCCGGCCATAAGAAATCATTAATCATCTTTCGATAGCGCAATCCATTCACCGTAACTGCTCTTGCTCCAGCCTCATTTTCGAGAAAGTAAGGTCCAATGACTCCTCCGGACCATAAACCGCACCAAACAGTCACACGTTGAGGATAGAGAGGCTTTTCAACAATAACTCTTGGGTTTTCCGAGCCCCAGATGCGACAGTTTTGCTTATTGACGAAGCCACCGAGGTGGAAATGGGCCACATCACTTAAGATGATTTGTTAAAATATGTTTTTTTCTAAACAGCGCCATTGTACGTAAAAGCAACACCCGCTATTGTTTCTTTAACTGCACAGACAGACTGAGTCACAACAACGTGTGGCGGGGTACAGCTAATATTTTATAAAAAAACTTTTGACGTAGAAAAAAAAGAAGATTTTTTTTTCAGAAAACTTACCCACCTCTTTATGACCATCAGTAATATTCTCTCTGTAAAAGATATGAAATCAATATACTATTCCATGTGTAATTCTTTACTCGAATATGCATCCCTAGGTTGGGGTGGCTGTGCCAAAACAATATTAGACTCCCTGGTTAAAGCACAGAAATCACTCCTAAGAGTCATCCTCAAAAAACCATTCAGGTACCCCAGTGATGCATTATTCACGGAAATAAAAGTTCTCGATGTTAGACAACTGTATATTAGAAAGATTATATTACTTGCACAAAAACAACGTCAGCACTTCCCTTCCATCGACCACCTTCACGACACCCGACTTTCAAGGAATAATCCAATAGTCCCAATAAAAACCACGACGTCCCTTGGGCAGCGGCAATTCTCGTACTTAGGACCTAAATTATTTAATATCATTCCTAATGCTTGGAAAACGAAAAGTACAAATGTTTTGCGCAAATTGGTCAACGACTGGCTCCTTGATTTAGGGAGGGTAAAAAGTGAAGATATGTTGATCAATAGATAATCTCATTATAAAAAATTTATAAAAAATAATTATAAATAATTTATAATAATTTAAAATTATAAAAAATATATATGTACATTATTGTCAAAACACTGATACATAATTTTTTAAAGTACATACAATACAAAAACACATATTTATCACCTCTGAACACAATTGTCAATTCTGTATTAATCTGTACTTTATTTATCAATGCTATCGATTATTTTCTAATCATCCAACTATATTATAAACTTATAAACTACCCTTCCCATTTTTTTTCTACCTTACTACTCCTGTGGTGATCTGTCTTTTTATTACTACTATCTGGCTGTTATTTACTTTACCGGTTTGTTTTATATTAAGTAGTAAATTATAATATGAACTAAACTTGTCAATTTGACTGGCCTAAAACAGGATCCATTCCTAGTTGGCTAGTCAAAGTTTCCGCATGTTTTATTGTATGATTTTTATGCGAAATAAATTTATTATTATCAATAAAAAAAAGATTTTTGGGGTGCCAAGCAGTGTTGTTCTATCTAATACTTCTTGAGCCGAGGCGGTCGAATGCCGGGAGGGTAAAATACTCAACAAGCAGTCAGAGGGATCTAGTTCGATGCGTACAGTGGGTACCGACTTACGCCATTTCCAACACAAGCTAAGCTTAGCGGAAAGGTCTAAACATTAAATCTTCTCTAAAAATAAAATTAAAAACTTTCAGGCAGTCTTTCAGTGCATTTTGAGGGAGTCAGGGAGGAGGTAGCTTGATATGGCTTAGCAGTCCAAAAATCAATTAACTCAAAATGTTACACGGAATCTAAAAGTAACATGGAATGAAGAAGAACACAAGGAATGCCATGTGGGCGTGATTTGTGATCCAAAAGTCTGAGGATTCTCCGATTAAATTTCATATGCAGGACTGTATTTCACCACCATTATGAAATTCAAATAGGATGGCGATATACATTGCTAAACAGACTAGAACCAAAAGGTACTAAGCCAATGGTGACATTGGTTTCCATTCAAATCTATATGGAAGTCATTTCTAGTGTTACAAGTAAGGACATCACATTTAACAAAATTTATTTATTTATTAATGGACATCGTACAAATTACAAAATAATAACACGAATACAGTAAAATGAAAAATACAGGAGTAGACAAAGGTAAATGAAAGCAAAGACATAAGGCAGATATAATATAAGAAAATAAAGTAACAAGTCGAATCAAGTCAAGACTACGCCGTGGGTCAGGACCACAGGACACTTATAATATTCCGTCACTTGTTTAGCAACTGGTAAAAATCATTTAGACTTATCCCAAAAAAGTTAAGGTTCTGACTTGAGTTGACCAGTCTACACATTCTGGACAATGGTGAATAATATCCATAATTTGTCGAATGATGGTTGAGGAAGAGCAGTTAAAAATTAAAGCAGTTATTGCAATAATAAATGCAATATTTATTGTTTGTTTCAGTTTTGAAATTGGAAACCTCAGGTTCAGTGGATTTGCTGCTCTTCAACTGAAGAATGGAGAAGTTTCCGTCAAGGATTTGAACCTTGCCATCGGAGTTGACTCTGTGAAGGTAAAATTTATTAATCTTGCTGGCGCAGTACCTAATAATACCTGTTTCATCTTCTTCTGGTTCTCCTCCTCCTATTGGAGGACGGGCATCAATCTGTAGCATTAAACTACTCAGAGGAACTGCATTTATACCAACTACACAGGTTACAAAATCAGTCATCCCCTGTAACGTTCTCCACCATTTTTTTATCGAGAATCTTTGTCACTAAATGTTTTTTGTATTTTTTATTTATTTCAAAGACAATTTACATTGAATGATACATTTTGAATGTTATTTGAACCGATGGCGGCTAGGGATGTAGGGATTCCCCTGTGTTGTGGCGGATGTTTCCAGATTGAAGATTTTCATAATAAACATAATAGTTAGTAAATTATACAATTACGATTTAGTTAATATTTTATGTGACAAATAATAAATTAAATATTGAACAGTATTATATTTTATATGAATCTTTAGTCACTTGAGGAATGTGAGAGATGTGTGAAGGGAGATTAGGGGGTTTAAATGTAGAATGTAGGGTATTGTAATTGAAATGTATTGTAGATGTAAGAATCCATAGAGTTTATTTATTTGTAAGAAACAAACAGCTTTTACATAATATACAATGATAGATTATTATTATTCTCATACTTAGGCCCTAAACTGCTCAATCTCATACCTGATTCATGGAAGGCAAAGAGTACTAATATTCTGCGTATGCAGGTAAACAATTGGCTTCTGGTCTTGGGGAGAGCTGAATGCGAGAATATGCTAAAAAACAGTAATTGAATTGTAAATTTTGTTTTTCTTTACATTTTAATTTATATTGGTATTATATTAGCATTACAGGAACTGTATTTTTACATAAAGAAAGTTCGAAAATTGCTCAATTCTTCGTGATATTTTTCTTAAAGGAAAAGTTCCTTCTTTACTTTCATTTTTTATTTTTCATTTCCTTGTTTTATCTATTAATATTTCTTTAGTTTATTATATCAGCTAAACAATAGTAAAAAAAAAAAAATGTCGTGGTATAACTGAAAGTATACTAGATTATGAATATACATTTGTATTACTTTACCAACAGAATTTCTTCAATTCAGTTTCATTTTCAAATTCATTTTCTTGTTTTTATCTATTAATATTTCTTTAGTTTATTATGTCAGCTAAACAATAGTAAAATATGTCGTGGTATAACTGAAAGTATTCTAGAATATGAATATACATATGTATTATTTTAACAACAGAATAGTCAACACTATAATTTACTATAATTTACATGTAAAAACATTATCATATTGGAATGTCCTAAAACGGGCAATCGCCTAGTTGGACATTTTAAGTTCATTAATTGTATTATGTAATATTTACAAACAAACAATAAATAAATAGATATAAATATACAAGTTAACTGAAGTCAAGCCACAGAAGTTGGCTTATGCTAAAGTTCATTGGAAATGAAGTTTTAATATCTTAAAATTAATTTGGTGTTAAAGGAAAGGGAGAGTTAGAGGAAAATAGGAAGAGGATAGGAGATGCTCCCGATACATTCCATACTCTCATATTAATAATCGATCGTACGCATTACTTCATATCGATATTTCTTTAGGTTATTACTAAAAATGTCAATGCTGTAAAATTTTGTATTATATTGTGCACATATACGAGGAATTGGGGAATTTTTTCGAATGTCCTCTGTCAATTTTTTATCAGTTTGGTATGGCAGAAAAGGTTTAACTTGTTATATACATTCCCAGTCTCAGCTCACCGGAATGCTGGGTGGCGGCGACATTGACAACGTAATCAACGCAATGATTGGCGACCTCGCCGTGGACTTCTTCAACTCCTACTCCGACACCATTGCCGGGCAGATCGACGAAGCCTTGATCGTACGCATCAACAAGCTGTTCGAAGGCATGAGCCTCAACGACCTGATTGACCTCATCAACGGAGCATAACATGGATGCCCCTAGCTGATTGAAGTTGAACAAGTAATAAATAAATGTAAAAATGCATGTAAATAAAACACAATAAAATGATTTACAGAATACTAACAAAAACTTTTTTTATTTTTATTTATTTTTTTATATTAACTCCACACAGGAGGCCCTGAAGAAAATAATTTCCCTCAGGGCCTATGTTATCTTTGAGGATGCTGTGTGGAGGGTCTTTTTGTGGAGAGGAAGGAGTGAACATGGGTCTTGAAGAGTCCCAAGTTGTAGGAGGGAGGAAACACAGAGGCCGGCAGTTCGTTCCACAGCCGAGCTGTTGAACTTAAGAACGAATCGTAGAAGCGACCCGTTCTCATGTGACAAATGTCAACCGTGTACAAATGTTGGGCGCGCGTTTGGCGTGTATCCTGACTACGCACCGGTGTCGAAGAGATCAATGACGCTAGTTCCTCAGAGCATCTTCCATTGTAATACCGATAGAACAAGGACAGCATACCTACCTGACGCCTGTGCTCTAAAGATTGCAGTCCGTTTGTTAAGATTGGGGAATCTATCAAACGGACCGCCCGTTTCTGCACAGAGTCAAGGGTTTTTTTCAGGTATTTAGGGGTTCTGGACCAGAGATGGCTGCCAAATTCGACAGTAGGGCGCACTTGCGATTTGTACAGAGTCAGCAGTTGTGTACTATTAAAGTATCTGCGGAACATGGAATCTTTAAACATGGAAAGTTTAAAGATTTTTTTGTTATTTATCAAATCTGTGGTAAAATATAAGGACGCCAATAGTGTCCGGGTTTATGAAGATAACTATGCAGGAGGCTAAAAGAGGAATGTACAGAAGTGACCATTTCCAGATGGTTGTGAGCAGTTGGGACTCTTGTGCGGTACTCAAGTAAATAAAAAAATTCCATCAACAAAAAGAGCGCTTATAACTCGCTGTCTTCACATTGCTGCCGCCAGCGTCGTGTGGTATGTTTTCACATCTTAAATTATGACAAATTCCTCAATAAATTATAACCACCATTATAACCATTATGACGGCCGGCATAGTCCAGTGGTAACGCATTGGACTGCCATTCCGAAGGTCGCGGGTTCGAACCCGGCGTGCGCAAATAAATTTTATTTGATTAATTTGTGTTATTTCACAATTAATTAATTAAAATATTATATAGTATGTTTGCGGCACGTTCCAGAGTGGAAGATACTACCAGTATCGCCCTGGTGTAAGACCACCATTCAGAATTGAAACGTTGCTCCAAATGGCTTTAGCCGTGTTTAGTGACTAGATCTGAATAGCCAGGTACTTCCCCACCTTCCTCTTTCCCTTCCCCACTTACCTTCAGCCTCACAACATCCCCCAATTGGGGATGCCATAGTCTCACTGGCTCCAGACGGGAGCAGTTGGGACTCTTGTGAGGTATTCACTATAAAAAAAAATAACCATTTTGTAAGTAAACTCGCAATAAAACTTCAGCGGCCCACTTCACCAGCAGCTGTCAAAATGTCCGCTCACGAACCACCAATGAGCGAGCGGGTTTTTTTTTTTTTTTTTTTTTTTTTTACTTTATTTATTTTCATTTATTTACACATATTAATAGGTAGTATAAAATAACATAATATATAATACCAAATAGTTTACAAAAGAAATGAAAACCCACTAAGGCACTGACTGCCTGAGTGTGGGTAATATAAAACGATTACTATATTTAGTACCTAAAGTATAATATACATTAGTAGAAAAAGTTTTTTTTGTTGTTTATAGTTATTATAAAAAGTAAAGAGAAAACATTATGTACAATAGTTTATAAAGTTTCAGCAAGTGAGTTGTAGAAAGGATAAATAAATTTATAGTAAAAGCGTTTCAATATCTGCGTCAATCAGCCATAATTTTACCTCTTTAATATATTCTATCTTTTTATTTATCATTTGAGTTTGTAGTGGTAGAAGGTTAAATGTACGAGGACCAATGAAACTGCTATGCGTCTGCATTAATTTAGTATTGGTTGGGTTACTTTAAAAAAATAATTCAATCGTTAGCATTCATGTACCGTGATGTCTAAAATAGTCTATCATTTGCCTACTACCTACCTAAGTTAAACGAAAGTACCCAATCGGGTGACGGGTATGACCGGCACACTTTGACTGCTGGCATTGACTTAAAAAGCCCTGGACGGAGCAATTCGAGAACAATTTGAAGCCGCGGGGTGAGGGGGAAGATGTATGGAAAATACTAAAACCTTCTTAAATATTTGAATGATGTATCCAATTCCTTGTCTCATCAAATACACCCAAGAATTATAAGCTGTTATAACTGCATTAACAACACAAACATGAAATAATAATAGTTCATTATGCACCACTTTGAATACAAATCAGTTAGTCATACAAGATGGCTGCCGGGCGATTTCCCCTCACCATAGATTTGGCTTCAGTGCCATTCATACAAAATCGCACTAATGCTCTGTCCTGCTGTCCTAGCTTTTTAGGTCTATTAGCTGTGGGCAATGCACGCTTCGATCTGTCTCTCTTTACTCTCATTTTGCCAGTGGATCATGAGCGACAGGTAACTGATAACGGGTCGTGTAAAATGATCAATCGACCCAGCTCTACAAGCAATAGTCAATATGTTTGATAGATTCTCCTATCTTTACAGTCAGGATTCCAATCTCTAGAACATAGACATCGGGTAAAATTTCTGTGTTCGTTGAGTTTGTTCTAGCAGTATTTGCAAGATGTTTTCGTGTAAGTTTCATTACATGTTAAGTTACATTTAATGTTATGTTTCATGTTTTTATGCAAGATGTCCCATGAAGAACTAACTTCATTGATGACGACTCTGGTTTACCTACTTCTGCGTGCAATGTGACAAACAATTTATTATTGAAGTACAAAATAGATTATAAACCAACTGATAAATACGAGGTGGCGCAAAAGTCATCACTCTATCTTCAGTAGTTTCGAGAAATGACGATAATCTCTTCAAGATTAATATTTTGGCTCTGATGAAGAGGATGCTCGCAGAGGTGTTGAAACGGAACTTTAAGATATGATTTCTTGTTTATTATAGTGGCAATATACATATATTAATATTGTCATTTAAAAACAGATGAGACAAAAATTACAACATTGTGAGTCGGGTGGCTCAATAATAAAATTACAAAAAAAAACTATAATCTATTGTAGTATGCAGTAATTAAGCAAAGTAGCAAAAGCAGATAATATCAGCTCAAATGCCAGAACCAGAGTATGTAATTATTGAAAATGATTTTAGAAAGCTGGTCAGAGATATTTAAATGTGGCGATTGAGAGTCACATTGAATTAGCCGACCTTTGCCTTTGTTATTGTCGTGTTGATTGTTAATATGAACCACTTCTCTAAAATCATCTTCAATAATAACATCCTCTGGTTCTGGCATTTGATATATTTCTATGTATAATGTAGCACACAATGTTTTAGAAGACAGCGCCATCTTGCTTTTAAAATCCCAAAACAGCGTTACATACAATTTCTAACTCTTAATGAAGATAATAGTTTATATATTATATATTATTATTTTTATACTATTCAATGGAATAGTATAAAAAAAAGTAGCTATCCACATCTGTCTGTTTGTGCGCTTAGTTCTTCTAAACTACGCATCGGGTTTTGTTAGGGTTTACACAATCATGTAGGAAATTTCTTCCGTAAGATTTATATATATAATACATGGATATTATATTTATAGAAAGTAGAGAAAATTCGTTGTTTTGTAATCAAGTCGTAAAAAACATATTTTCAGGTGCTTACTTTGCTAATGCTGGCTAAAACTTATGAAATACATCAAAATAATGTACTACGGAATTGTATATCTTAAAAAGGCCTACAGAAAGTCCGCAGTGGTATATGTCTATCTCTTAAGAATAACCCCCAAAAACGCCGGGTACACGTTACCTAGTAATAAATAATAGCATTTATATTATTGAAATTCAACTTTGTGTTCATCAGTTTCACATTTCTTATTTAATACATATTTAAATAAAAATCATTATTTATATACATTATTTTCGGGCCACGACAAGAGTCAGCATAAAAGAAGAGTATGTATGAGACAGTGTATAAATGTGAATGAGGCAAAAAGTGTGTGCCAAGACTGAGTTGTTTGGCGGTCCGTCTTCTGCCTACCCCTGTGTAGACACGGCATGATGGTTAGTTAGTTTGTGAGAAATTAATGGAAATTATTATACATACTAGCGCAGATCCTTGAAAAATAATGGGATAGTCTGAATTCTTGACAAATCAGTTCTAATTTTGAAAATGACACTTAAATTCAAAACAAAATCCAGTTCATTGAACCAGACTTACAGACAGACCCACAACCGAAATTAGTAGTTTCAATGATATTTCATAATATTATTAAACTTCTTTCTTATTAATGGACATTTTTGTTATTTTTCGTTGATTGGTTTCCATTAATTTCCTACAAATCTGTTGTGGCGCCATTCAGGATCAAAACATGGCTTGAAATAGCTTTGGGTATATTTAGTAGTCAGATCTGAATAGTGAGGTACTTCCCAAACATATATTCTTGCCCTCCCCACTTCAGCCACCCAAAGTTGTATGGGGGTAGAAACGACTACCACATTACATCCTTATCTTTGTGTCCCAACTGTTGATGCCATTTCAATATTTTGCATTAACAGGAGTTTTATTTATTTTTATTTTTTTTCTTTTTTGCTGAAAAATGACTATCCTGAAAAAAGGTCACGATAAAACAATAAAACCGTCATCCTCGTTAAGACACCTATCTCAATCTCAGAATGCCAATGTTTCAGATGTCGTTGCTTTAGAACTCACCCAGATTGAGAAACCACTCTCTGAAGAAAACATGCTTACCAAGAGTTTGAAGACAGCCGAAAAAGTTAATTTCGCTTCGCAGAAAAAAATTGAAACTCAGCATCACCAAATTTAATAATGACATAAAGTCTCGTTCCACTCCCAATCAGGCTCCAGCACGAAGATCTCTGAATTACATGGACGCCTTGTCCAACATAGCTGAAGACGATGAAAAAGCTAAAACCAATATGGAAGACAATGAAATTCAAAGTAAATCAGAAAGATACAACATCAGTCGTCAAAATACAGATCATTCCAACACTTGCGGTGAAAAAGAATTCTTGGAACAAGCATTTGAAATTAGCGCCAACGATTCAAACAAAAAAAGCAGTAGTGGAAGAGAATGCGCCGTCATGTGGTTTATGAGCAAAGACAATCTGGTCAGAGCTACAGCTCTCAGACGAAACTGGTCTCCAAGCAAGTCTGTAAGCCAGAGACTAGTCCCAGGAGCAAATCTCCGCCTGTCTGAATTGCCACTCTTGTTTGGTCAAGCACCAGGTCAAAACTGTAAAAGAGCTGGTAGCCAACATGGGATGGAAGTTTACTGACCAGTATTCTCCTAATCTGACGCATTTGGTGGTCAAGGTGGACGAAAACAACATCTCTCAGAGGACCGTTAAGTACATGCAGGCCTTGGCTGACGGAAAGTGGATCGTCTCCTACAACCGGATCACCTAGTGTGCCACCAAGAACAGACATGTCAAGGAGGAAGATTACAAAGTTCTGGATACCTCCGGCAGAATAGGACTGCGACTTTCGAGGACTTCCAACACCAAACTCTTCAAAGGTAATTATTAAAAAATGTTTCCTATTGAAGGAGGTGACAGATTACGCTATATGTTCAAAGTATAAGTTACTATACCAGTGTACCATACAGACCTGTCATACCTAAAAGGATGATGTGTTATAAGTGTGGGCGTAGTGACGATATGCGCCATGATCTGCTTGCCAAGCTATATTTGAAAATTATGCGACCCCCAATAATACGTATATGACACGCCCACTTCCATATCCACAAACACACGATCACTACAACAGTAAATTTGCGGCACGTTTTAGAGTAGAAAATACTTTCAGTATCGGCATGGAGAAAGACCGCTATTCAGAATTGAAACGTTGCTTGAAATGGCTTTAGCATTGTTTGGTGACCAGATCTGAATAGCCAGGTAGGTACTTCACAACCTTCCTCTACCCACTTCCTTTGTCATTATTGATACTCACTCCATGTTTAAATGTAAACCTACAAAATATTTCAAAAAACACTTAGCCCTTTACCAATAAATGGTTTAAAATTTTATCCAACTGATATACAACCAAAGATTACATTAATGATTCTTTATCAGTGGTGTAAAATTTAAAACACTTTTATTATTAAGAACCTTATTGAATACTTATGTCATTACATTTTATTAAAACTGCTTATATTCTATCGTCATGTATTTTTCTTTTTTTAATATGGTCTGACATTTTAGTGTCGTTATTTTATTGGTCAGTGATGTAAACGATTCTTAATACTGTAAAATATGAATGTATAAATAAAGACTGTTAATGTAATAATAATATATATACAATTATCAATTAGTACTTTCTTGAGGTTTACACAAAAACGGCGCTATACAATTCATCCAAATATTATTAAAAATAATACACATGCAGTTATCAAATCAAAATTTATGTGTATTATTATTCCACATGTAAATAAATATAGTATGGAAAAGACCAACATAGGACTTCTTTACATCTCCGAGGGAATTTTTTTCTCCCTTTTTTATTCTCGTATTGAGCTCCTTATGAGTCCACGAATCGCTGCTGTTAGAGACCAAGTTGTAGCGTCAACAATGATGATATAGTTTATCCGCTGGGCTCCTAAAGGTTTAACCGATAATTTACCTCCAATAACATCTGATACGCAATCGCAGATAAATCTTTGAAAATTATAACATTGTATATTAAACCGATTCCACAATAATTTGCAAGATAACTAAGTAATTTGTGACGTAGGTATAATAGCAATATTCGGATTCTTAAATACAAATATCATTTATGATAAACATCTTCAAATAATTATCATCGTCATATCATTATAATCAATATTGTAGAAAATCAGATCGAAAACATTATTTATGGAATATTTTACTACTTTTTTCAGTTGTACAGTGTTCATCGCCGAGTTAAATTGTTTTTAAGGGAGTGATTATTTGAATTCTACAAGGATGAAGTTCCTAATTTTGTTTTGCTTCTTTGCTTTTGCTTATGGTGCTCCAAGCACCAAGTTGGGTAAATTAATCATTTATTTAAATGGCATCATTCTATACTTGTTATAATCCACTTATTTCGGAATACATCCATACTAATCAATATTTCCTATATTAACCAGCTGGCCTCTCTGGTTCTCGGCTGTCTTCAGGAATTAGTTTTATTAAAAATCTTAAATACTCATTTTAAACAAGAGGAACGGCTGAGCGGCCTCTTTCATGCAAACCTTAAATTCGGATTTGAGGTTAAAATACCCAAACATATTGAAAAATTATTTTTTTAATCAAAAGGTTTAGCTAATATCTACTACGGATATGAACTACTTTATCTATTTGTGTTTCCCCAACTATTTGTACGTTTCAAACTTATCCCATAATCTTTCACATTTCATCCCACATCTACCATTTGCATGTCACATTAATAAAAACATAACAAAAGATTTAGCTAATAGGTATTTAGTACGGATATGAGCTACTTTATCTATTTGTGTTTCCCCAACTATTTGTAAGTTTTAAACTTATCCCATAATCTTTCAAATTTCATTCCACATGTAGGTACCATTTGAATATCACATTAATAAAAACATAACAAAAGGTTTAGCTAATATCCAGTTCGGATATGAGCTACTTTATCTATTTGTGTTTCCCCAACAATTTGTAAGTTTTAAACTTATCCCATAATCTTTCAAATTTCATTCCACATGTAGGTACCATTTGAATATCACATTAATAAAAACATAACAAAAGGTTTAACTAATATCCAGTTCGGATATGAGCTACTTTATCTATTTGTGTTTCCCCAACTATTTGTAAGTTTCAAACTTATCCCATAATCTTTAATATTTCATTCCACATGTACCATTTGAATATCACATTAATAAAATCACAAAAAAAGATTTAGCTAAAATCTAGTAAGGATATGAGCTACTTTATCTATTTGAGTTTCCCCAACTATTTTTAAGTTTCAAACTTATCCCATAATCTTTAATATTTCATTCCACATGTACCATTTGAATATCACATTAATAGAATCACAAAAAAAGATTTAGCTAAAATCTAGTAAGGATATGAGCTACTTTATCTATTTGTGTTTCCCCAACAATTTGTAAGTTTCAAACTTATCCCATATTCTTTAATATTTCATCCCACATATACCATTTGAATACCACATTAATAAAAACATAACAAATCTGAGTAAAATCAAGCATTTATAAATTAAGATAAGACTTTTTAAAAATAAAAATTACCCAATTAAAGCCAATAGAAATTAAGAATGTACGTTCGTTTTGAATCTCTTTTATTGTGTTGAATATCTGACATAATATCTCACACAATGATTTATAATAATGAGAAATTATGAATGAGATTATGATAATGATTACAGGCGGACGCATCCTGAGCTCTCAGCTCACGGAGATCTTGGAGGCATTCCGCATCACAATGAAGGAAGGAAACCCGGAGACTGGATTCCCAATTTTGGACCCCCTCCAAAAGGAGACCATTGCATTCAGCTTGGGGCAAGAGAATAAGTTGACGTAAGATACAATGTCACTATAACTATGTTCACTTCTAATTGTATGAAAGATAGAAATTCGGAATATTATATAGGTTTTATAACCTACACAAAATCGTATTTATGTACATTGAGCCTTTATGCGAAAAAACAGCATAATGTTAAACAGAGTTCTGAGATAATGGCTTTTAAACATTTCATTTGCCTGTAGCACGCATTTACATATTGTAATAAGATATTTTAATTAATGGGTAACACATTTTATAATTAGTTTATTCATAAGTTTTGAGTACAACATACAAATGGCCGTTTTACATGACACCTTTTTACATCCAGTTTGTCTCTTCGGGATGAATAAGGGTGTGTTGGTACTACCGATTTTTGTACATTTTAAGATGGAGATTAGAGTCTGCCACCTATCATAACTATATTATGTGAAAATATAGCATGTTTATTCAGTTTTATATGTAAAATATTAGTAAAACGACTACAATATGTATTTATTACTGATTGTGAATGTGTATTACTGTTAGATATTGTAAATTTCGCGTGTATGTTTGATGATTTGACATTTTGTTTTGAGAAAATAATTCACGAGAACTTTACATACGTACAGTTAACACATGGAATAAATAATATCTAAGTGTGTTAACTTGATATTGTAACATACTTTTTAATCAACAAATAGAAAGAGGGTGAGTGGTTTATTTATGGAGAGAGGGCTGTTGCTTTGACATCTGCGTTTGTATTTTATATGAATATCATACCGATCAAGATACAATGATCAGGTAGGACATTTTGCCAAGGCATAGAGGTACATATAAAAATCATTATGACAAAGGTTCAAAGACGAACGGGTAGACAAAAACATCGATTGGTAATGTTAAAGCACGCAAATGACAAAAACATATGATTTCATGATTGTGATCTATGGTTATGTTCAATGTGTTGTCATTTTTTGACGATTTAGTACCATCTTAAAATATTATTTCTTCTCTAAAAGCAACTATCTATATGAAATCTCAAGTATGAAAATAATGATTGTGTGTGAATTTTTTTTTACGTGGGTCTTGATATTGGGGGTCAGTATGAAAAAAAGGTATGGTGTAAAGCAGTCATAAAGTAATAGCCGACTTTTATTGAGAGCAGTGTTGCCAGTGCATATGTTTTAAAATACCCACAACAGATGTTAAACTTCCTTTTCCTCTAAAATAACACAAATTCTACTGAAATTAGCATTTATTTCATATTATCTGGTCTTTTTAGGGTTTTCTCTTTTGTTTAGGGTTTAAAATTAGATTTTTTTTTAAAATTTATTACGAAGAAAACTAGATAATAGGGCATTCTCACAATTATTGTAAATATTATTTTTAATATGGTTGGATATCAAGAAATGTCCAGAATCCCCGCACTTTCCCCATAAAAATGTCCTTCCTGCCAAATATCCAATTCTTGAAATATCTTAGAAATTCCCCTCTATTGGAAACCATAATTAAGAGCTCACTACGAGTAAAAATATCCTTGGTTCTAAACTCAGGTAGCAGACTCGAATCTGTAAATACGTAAACTATACATATCTAATTAGCGCAGACCTTGTAGTATTTTCGCCTTTTCCCCATTTTCTTTTATTTTTATTTGTTTAAAACAATATAAAATTTTCTTCTCTCTTGGCTATGACCGATATTTAATTTTTTCTCTAAGGCTTTGCATATGTGTTCGCAGGGATGGAAAATTCCTCCCCTACAACACATAAGCCTCCATGAAAATTGGACCCTTTTCTTTGATATCTACAGAAAGCTACTTAAAGCTCTCTTGTACTATATATCTTCATAGACATATGTACTCAACTAATTAATACGTTATTTACGAACTTGAACGCAAATATTTCCGTATTTATATTGTAATTAAATTCCATCAAACGTTGTGTAATTTTTTTGATTTATGATATAGGATTTTAATTACATTCATTTTTGTGGTAACCCCCTTGGTTCTGATCGAGGTGTTGAGTTTCACAATTTAATTGGTCTTTCCATTGCAAACCTAGACTTAAATGAATTCCCTGAATGAGCTAACTTTCCTAATGTAATTATTCTGATTCCCTGCACCCTAACAAAGTCGTAGTTAAACGCTGATAAAAGATATTATACATGTTTTTTTTTTGGGCAGGTAATTAAATATAACTCAAATGGTTAATTGTTAGTAAATTTGATTTTGGTAAACTCTTGTGTCTGTCTGGCGCCACTCCTTTATGATTCTGCTGCTATAAGGTACATGTAAAGATTGATTTAGTAGGTTAATGTAATTAGTTAATTGCATATTTGACGAACTCGGAATAGCCCATTTGCTGGCATAATTTGGCTCCAAATCCTCCTGCAAGTAAACGAGATGATCGTGAGTCAACAAGAAATTTGCACAATCCTTTGACACGGCTCTTTGATTGATACCTAAGTTATCGCGTCCCAAAAAGCCTTCCACGTCATCATGTACTACATTCAAGTTTCCCCTCGAGTTCCGATACCCCCAAATTCCGACCCCTCCTTGGACTACAATTTACTTAGGGCGAACCGGTTTCGTCCTATATACAATCATATACTCACGGTTGGTGTGGACTTACGGGTCGTGAATCCTCATTCCACGTTTAAGAGAAAATGCGAGTGTGGTCTATAAGACCTAAAATGCAAGCTGTATGCAGGTCCGCATTCTCCAGTAAACAGTACATACGAATAAATATATGTATACATACAGTTTGGGAAAGGTTTATAACTCGCAATACGAGGCTATCTACCTCGCATCCCGAGCTCGGATCTCGCGCCAAGAACTCTGCGAAGCTCTAGGTCTGGTAACCGAATATATACGTACTAATAAGGTGATACTAATAAATACTAGTAGAATAAGGTCATATTTGATAGTTTGTTTTGGAGAGCTATCGAACTCCAGGCTTTTGTTTGTTTGGTTTTGACGTTTTTATTTAAGAGAATCGCCATCTCTATTTGATTTGGTTAATGGTCTTGTTATAGGAGCGACCACTGCCTCCTATTGATGAACTGTATTTGTTTTAAATTTTACCTCCAGGGTTCAACATTAATTTTTGTTCATCCTATCCCGTGATTTTCCAATTGTTTCAAGTGGTTGATTGCCACATTAGAGAGTACTCGACCCTCAAATATCTCAGGCAACTGATGGGGTTTTGTATGAGCACCCAATCAATAAAATTCAAATGTTTCGTATAATTATTCGATATAAATCTGGCTAACCCGTGATTTTTCAATTGTCGATTGTGAATGATAAGTATTTGTAAGCACGCAGCTTCCAGCAGTTTCAGGTAACTAATAAAAACTGTGCGATTATCTAATCAATGGTATTCAAATGTTTCATGTAATTTTTTGATATAAATCTGGCTAACCCGTGATTTTTCAATTGTCGTTTGTGATTGATAAGTATTTGAGAACACGCATCTTCCAGCTGTTTCGGGTAATTAATAAAATCCTTTGTGACTAACTAATTATGGCCAAGGTCGTTTTCAAACTATGCGGTTGACCCAATTCTCCAGTGATCCTTTGTTTTGTAAACAAATAATATAAACATCTCCTGACACACTAACCTAAATGTGAGATTTGTTTATTTTAAAATTCCTTAGAAGTCATTTGTGCCTCTTTACTTTTATTGTGTACTATTAATTAAAATATTTTTAAATCCTTTATTGAAGTTAAACTATTTATTTCATTTCCCGAATTTAGTAAATTTACTAGGTTTAATTGAAGAATAAATATACATATATAAGTACACATATCTCGATTATCAAAATATGTTAACTAAGATTACATATATTAATAAATAAATATAAGGTATATGATTCTACATGGTCTTGAATATTAATAAATACATATTTTCTTTTTCAATAATATAGATATGTCCTCGGGTAGGTATTAAAAATCGCTACCATTTCGATGCTTCGATTAATAAATAAAATACATATATACAATTACATTACTCATATATATATTCTTTATATACAATATTTTACTTTACTTTTATATAGATAAATATATATACAAATATACAATATACATATATTAATGTGTAATGCTTTGTTTTGTTGTTTTTTAATAATTTAATTGATATACCATAATCAGCTGTATCTCCTCACTCCTAGGTCCTGAAAATTATTTATAAAAGGAAAACTTACCCCCCGTCAAGGTATTTCCGGTCGGGTAGTACACAACAACCTTGATGAAGAAGTCCTACCTAATTAATTGTATTTTTCAACTAATTTCAAAATAAATCTTTTCGACTATTTATTCCTATTTAATTTTTTATTCTCGCTTGAATCGTATAAATTAGCTGATATTTAATTTTTCTTCCGAACGAAATCCTAATTCAGAAAACCCGTTGATTTAATAACACCTTTCTAGTTTAAGCTTTTGAATGATAGCTGTTAAAATACTTTTTTCGAAATGATAGACTGATGATTAAAATTCCGGTTAAAACGACAAACACTTTTAACACTGTCGCTATACGCACGATGGATTTTAATTGAACAATTTATTAATTCTAAATTTCTTTTTATATAAATTGATAAGAAAATTTATTCCAAATTGTGCAAACTTTTAATTTACTCGACTATTAATAAATTAAATTTTTTTCTAACTGTTAATTTTAGAACAAAGATTTAAACGTTTATTATTATCGAATCCTTTTTTTTTGTTTTTGTGTTTCTTTTAACCTAAGATGAAGTATTTATTACTATTATTATTATTTTTTAACCAAATTGACGTTAAATTATAATCTATTTTTAAATATCAATACGCGATCACGTTCACTTTAGATTAACGATAACAAACTCTTAAATTTAATTTGAATGTTTTCACTTTGAATGAAATAATTATTTTTAAATTTTTAATTAATTCACAATTCACTTTTTGCACTTCACTTAACACTTTTAAGCACTGAGTTTAAATTATATTTATTTTCACTGTTTAACCAAATTAAACTGATTTAACAAAACTTCACTGGTGGGGTTTTCAGAATTTAGAAACTGAATTTAAGACTTTTTACAAAACTTTCTAAGTCCAGGGACTTGTTCAGAATTTAACACTTAGATTATTTCACTAGAATTTTACCAATAGACGTAGTACTGCCATGTAACAACTTTTCAAACCCTCGGCGCGACTGTCTCCTGACTGATGTGTTCCATCCTTTATACCCCTCTCAGGTTCCAAAAGACGTATCTGAATTTCTCTTGATGCTTAATTCTATCTCCTATCAACTCGTAAATCCGAACATCCCTCCCATCAATATCGATTGTGCTTCCATAAGATGTTCTGCTTTCCGGCTCTGGGCGGTAGTTAGTTTTTATCTCACAAATCTAAGTCGATAGGGTCCGAATCGGGTAAGTCTGCGTTAATCGCCCAAGCTCCCTTTGTCCTCTGTTCATACAAAAATGTAGTTAAAATCTCATGATTTTGTGTTCCTTTTTTTCTCAATTCGCGATAGGTCCATCCTCAATAACATATATATAGATCTCAATTTTATGCATCTCGTGCGAAATTGTTTAAATCCATGCTGAAATCTTTACTACGCATTTTTGAATTTCGATTCGTCTAAATTCTACTCAATTTTATTGTCCCTTATATGGGCTTTTCCATTTTCACCAGTACTTTCTCTCTTAATGCCGCAGATTTGAATTTTTCCTTATCTTCTTGGATTTTCTTTTATCCGCGACGTTTTCTTGCACAATTTCTTCTTGATTCTTATGTCATTTCTCATAACTCTTATAATTACTCATTTTCCAAGTCGTATTTATTAATTTCACGGATAAATTCGAATTGTATCGCTTTTCTCCACATGGATCATTTCCTATCTCCGTTCTTTACCCTTCCTTTTATCTTTTCTTCACTTTTCCCCTGGGAAATTTCATACTTCATTTATTATTAATTAATATATAGTTTTCCACACTTCTATGGGAGATATACCTAATTAGACTCTGGGATATCTGTCATTTTTATTGCCTGACCCAATCTCCGCCCAATTTTCTATCTTTCTCATACCAGGATTCACATAAAACATATGCATTGACATCTGTTTATGTTTAAAATTTTGGTACTAGACTCGTAAATTTAATTTAATTTCAAACCTATTAATTTTAATCTCTTTTGACTAATCTAAATACTTCCATAAGGTCCACGTTAAAGTTAATCGCTTTTCTAATCGTTTATTACCTTAACGTAAATAAAAATCATGTTCGGATTTTGATTGTTTATCCTTCAAAATATACATGAGACCGCCAACCTTTTATCTTGTTTCGATCCCTCCGTAATATTGGGTAACTCTAATATATATCTAACCTAATAATCATGAAAATGTCTACTTTTCCTGAATCTAATCTATCGATATATGTTTAGTTTTACTGTCTTCTTCTGATACTCGATTTTCACGTCCCTAGGACCTTCGTAGCAGTCCAAAATATCTGTATTAACCTTCCATTCGATCGCCGCACTTTTCTAAAATGTGTATTTTTTTTGCGAGATTTTCATTCAAGATTGATTTACCAATATGTCCGTTTCATCTTAAATTGATAACGATTAATTTCCATTGTTTCCAACACTCACTCCTCTCTTTAGTACGATTTTTATCGAACATGACACCCTCCTTCTATCATAAATAATTGCACTACAGTTGAAATTCCGCCAGTAACTTTCCTTCGCTTTTCCGTCCTTTTTTTATACTATCGCGTTTATAATTTTTTTTCATTGCATTTTTGTGTGTGCGCTTTACAACTTGTAAAACTTCCAAGCACCCGATTTCAATGGTTCGATACCCCATAAATTTCTCAGTTATTGTAAACATTCCCAGGAGTTTGTCACCTTGAAAGTCGATGTTGACCCTAAAGTGCGTTCACCTCTAATTTCTGTGGGAAAGAAGAAGCCATTAATTATCTTTTTTCATTGCCCGATCCAAAGTTTATTCCTTTGTCCGTCGTAGACACACCTCCCTCCGCTCACTGATTGGTTACTTAAAATTTTATAACTCTTTGTTCAGATCTATTGGTTGACAAAATTCAATATTTATTTATAGGCCTAGGAAAAGGGGAAGCCCTGTCTAGTCCTAGACGATTTTACGGCCTCTCTGCTTTCGTCTTAGAACCTCGATATAATTTCAACTATTACAGGAGTCTACTGCAAGCAAGCTGGATCAATTCTTTCTCCGCCAGATGTCGTTAGCATGTCCGTTTTCATAAATAATTTGCATATTTTCCTGCAGCTATGGTTTATCTGTTTTTTTTCACTGTGATTTAAAGCCTTTCATCACAACCTTTGAAAAAACACAGAACATTATAATTCCAATTTTTAAGAAAATTTAAATAATTTTCTCTTAAAAATGTTATATTGAAACTACATACTTTAGGTGTAAGTACCTTATTAGGTAATTCTTCATAAAATCAGTTTCATTTTTCAAAATTACCCTTAAATTTGAATTTAAGGGTAATTTTGAAAATTGCTTTGAAGCAAATTTAAGTTCATTGAATCAGTTTTCATGCAGGACGTACAGACAACAAAATTTAGTATGCTTGATAATAAGAATCAGAATAAGTAATCTCAATATAACCACGTTAAAAGACAAGGTCGTAGCTATAGCATTCACATGGGGGGGAAATCTATGCAATACTGAGGCCGAAAGGAGGTGGGAGGTTTGAATCCGCAGTCCACTCCCGGCGCTGAATTGCCAAGGCGCTGATAATATCTAACCCGTGACGTATTTTATAGATAAGTGTTTTAAAAATAATAAGTGGGCAAAGCACTCTGCGTCAAACAGTTATAATTTAAGATTATAAATTAATCGATCGTAGATAACCAATCAGATTTGTTATTTAAATAAGTAGAAAATTAAGTCATTGACTTCTTACTCACAACGCAATTGAATTGCTCCAAATTATCAAATTAATAACTGAACAGCAAAAAGGGCAACAGTATACTAAATTAATTACTGTTACTACAATAGTTTATTCGGGCCCTTCCATCAAAGGATAAGCCCTTTCGACGGCACCACCCAATTTCCTATTATGTACAATATTATTAATTATTCAAGACAATATTAGCGATTCTTAAACGAAAATCTGAAACAGAAAAATCAGAAAAAGATACGGTCACATCTAGGACTCGAACCCAGGACCCTTGTCTTGCCGGGGCACCGCTCTACCAACTGAGCTAATGAGACCCTATCCCCTTCGGTCATATTTAACTGTATCATACTTCGAATAAGAACTACAAACATTGACTTCATTTTTTGAAAAAAAAATGTGCGGTGACTCTTTGCCGCAAACGAAAAACAAATGTTCTTCGTTCCTACTCAACGCTTGCTTCTTTCCGGGCCACCTGTTAGTAATTTAAAAATGGAAGTATGAGATTGATTAAAATTTAGTTAGGTGGCAATAGCTCAATTGGTAGAGAAGCCATTCCCGCTAAGACTAATGGTAAGATTGGGTTCGAGTCCCAGCTGCGACCTTTATATTTTCTGTGTCTTTGTCTCTTTCACATTTTAATTAGGAGTCGTTGATATTATCTTCTTCAATGATCCTAATAAATTGAAAATAATTACAGAAGCATTTATTATTATGGTATCAGTATGCCAGGTGCTCAAATGTGTTATTGTTTTGTATTGCTAAATTTTTATTATTGACTATTGTCTTTTTATCATATCCCAAAACGTTTATTGATTCTAATCTATATTTATTTCAGCAGATAAGTTAAATATTTATCTCGGTAATAGCATGCACCATGCACCTAGCTTTACTTGGATCTTTCTTGTATAAACTATTAAATTTAAAGTAATTGCTTTGTTATGCTGAATGTTTTGAACACCCAATAATAAGCACTAATTAACTAAACTGTCTCTATCAAATTGATACATTAAATTAATCTGTATACCGTTTATAATTAATGCTGGTCGCACATGTGTACAATACTCTCATAATATTCCAAGAGTGCCAAATGCACCCAACCGTCTGGAGCCAGCGAGGCTATGGCATTACCAATTGGGGTATGTCGTAAGGTTGAAGGTAGTGGAGAGGGGATGGAGATTAATAATTTTATGGTTGAGGACAATTCCTTATCCTTACTATTTTCAACTCTTCATGTCACTTCATCAGAAGTGCTTATAACTATAACCGATTCCGTTTAGCATCAACATCGCAGCTGGGGGCATCCACCTGTCCGGACTCAGCGACTTCGTGGTGAATGCTGTGGACTTCAGCATTGTTCCACTTGGCCTGAAATATGACATCACCTTGCCCATGAGCATCATGAACGCAGGTACCTAATTATCAACCGTGCGACTGACATCTAGTATGAAAGAGTGACAGAAAGGATGCTATGACAAAAGAGTTGTCCAATGTCTCTTCTTCATAACCTGAGATGATGATTCATGAGATAATACATTGTGTTAATAAAGGTATATTGGCTAGTATTCTGCCATCCCAATTCATGTAATTTTTCAACTTTATTAATTGAATTAATTGCTGATATACTGTGCCTAAGTAAATATATACAGTAAATAAATTAAACAGTTTACAATAAAAATAAGGACACATAATAACTTTAAAAATAAAAGACAATCAACATTGTATCATTGGAAATACATAAATACTTATTAACAGGTTTTGTAATAATTTGTCTCGGCTGATGATCCCAGAATTGGTGTCTAATTTATATTTGTAATAATTTGTAATGGTCATAAAAAGTGCATTGTATAGTTTTATTGCACTTGACTTAGCTGACGTGTAGCAGGTCTTGCTCGACTTTAATCTACTTTCAATAAATAATATATCTATGTATTATATATATATAAACCTTCCGGAAGAAATTTTCTAAATGATAGTGAAAGACCTATCAAACTACGTTGCATAGTTTAGAAGAACTAAGCGCATAAGCAGAGAGAGGCGGGTAGTGACTTATGCAATTTAGTTTAGTGTTTGATACAATTTAGAGATACGAATGTATTGTCACGATTAGGGGCCGTTCAAGTATTATGTAAGCACTATAGGGGGGCAGGGGGGTCTTTGCTTTGCTTATTTTTGATGACATGGGGGGGCGGGGGGGGTCGAGATAGTGATTACGTCAGCACTGCTCAGCAGTAGTTATTTTTTTTACACATTGGCAACCCACACATTGTCATTGTTGAAAACCGAATACATATTCGGGGATTCCCACAAATAATTAATACGTTTAGGTACTCGCTTAAAAAACAGAATACATTAACAGAAAAATGCATATAGGTACCAATTTTTACGTAAGCATGGGAGGGGGGGGGGGGGGGACCTTATATCTTCAAAAGAACGCCCTTCAGGTAAAAACAGGAAACTTCTTTATGGATGAGGGATAGATGGCTATCACACCATATAACTCCCTTGATCGAACCGGAACTCGTTTCTGAGTTTTTTTGGCACGCCCATTATACACTAACTTTTATAATATATATTGATTATCTAAAATTACTTTGGCCAAAAGTTGTTTTAGCGAATGGGATAAATAAGAGATTATGTCCTTTGGTGTATCACAAGCAGTTTCAACATTGTCAAAAACAGTTCTGTGATTGAAGAGGTAGTAATGTTTTTTGTTTGAGTAAAGTTGCCTAGTGTCCAAAACACAGATCCCTCCGAACTGCTTATGATCGGTAGTTTTAGAAAAATCTTTTTAATTACTTTTATTCGGACACTCACCCAATCAACGCAATAAATTGGCCAACAGACCCGATTATTGTCATCAAATCTAAATTGAATCCTTTTAACCATACCATTTTTAAATATAATAATATTTTTTCAGAGACATACGACCTCAAGGGTATGGTATTTGGCGCAATACCTATTTATGGAAACGGAAAGGCATAGTGAGTTACAATACACAATTATGATAAAATGAATTAATTAATAAAGTATTTTGTTGATTTTTGTGGTGCCAAGCTGTGCTACCTTCTACTTCTTGAGCCGAGGCAGTCGATAGCCGAGAGGGTAGAATGCTCAACAAGCAGTCGGAGGGATCTAATTCGACTCGTACAATGGGGTACCAACTTACACCATTTTCAACATAAGCTATGATTAGCGAAAAGGTTCAAACATAAACCGTCTTACTTGTAATAGATAAAACGGAGGGATAAGAACAGGTTAGTAGAAAGCGTTACACATAATCACGCCCATGCGTACTGCATAATCCGGCCGTAATACCACAGTGTTAGTGGCTGACATATTTTTAAACCGTATAACCCCCAATTTAGGGACGTATTACTATGGTGTCAAGACGAAGATCGCGGACTTTGTTAAAAATCTGTTTTATTTGACAAATATCGATTAGTCGTGCAAAATGTTAAAAAGTAGTAATGCCCATTGGTGGCATTATCAGAGGAATATTTTAAATCGAAACATCGATTTACCAAAGCAAATACGTAACGCACAATCAAATTTCGAAGCAATTCAAAGCAGACTGGGTTGATGACATCGCAAATGTCATCTGAAGAAATGTGAAGTTAGCAACTAAACGCGAAATGCAAAAATGACCCTTTTTTTGAGGATTGGAACAAAGTGGTGCCATTCTAAAAAAAACTTGCATGAATATTATAATGAGTAAATATTTTAACCTGAGCAGTATAAGGCCTTCTCATCGTATAACTATACCAGCGCAACAACAGCGTATTAGGGAATCTTTATAAGTATGACTGTAAATCTTCTAAATGCAATATGAAAAAAGTTTCAGGCAGTCTTTAATTACGTAGAGTAAAAAAATAAAGTTAAGTTTATAAAGTGAGTCAGGGAGGAGGTAGCATGAGATGGCTTAGCAGTCCGAAAATAAATTAACACAATATTACACACAATCTAAAATTAACATAGAATATATATGGAAGGCTTAACAAGAATAGGAAGAATTAACTTAGGAAGAATTAACATAGAATATATATGGAAAAAAAAAAATCTTAAATCATATTATATGGAAGGCATTTCTAGTGTTACAAGTAAGGACATAACATTTAACAAATTCAATGAAATATTTATTGTTTGTTTCAGCTTTGAAATTGGAAACCTCAGGTTCAGTGGATTTGCTGCTCTTCAAGTGATCGGTGGAGAAATTTCCGTCAAGGATTTGAACCTTGTCATTGGTGTTGACTCTATGAAGGTAAAATTTATCCATATTGCTGGCACATTACCTAATAATACATATTTGTTTCATCTTCTTCTGGTGCTCCCCTCCTATTGGAGGATGGCCATTACTCTGTAGCATTAAACTACTAGGAAGAACTGCACTTATACTAACTACACAGATTACAAAATCAGTCTTCCCCTGCATAAATTTGTTACCAAGAAATTTTCTCGCTAAAAACTTTTTCCCCGCCTTTTTTTGGGCCGCACAACCAACTCGTAGCATTTCAGTGTGGGAGCACAAATGCTGTTGGCTTGTTGTCGCGACAATAACACGCCAACAGCTTAAAATTTGTTTTATATAAAAATTCTACCTACCCCTTAGTTTTTATAGCAGTGTGGCTTAATATGGCAGAAATAGTTTAACCATAGTCCCTTGTATAGTAGTATAATGGCACCATTTTGCTTAGTTTGGCAGAAAAGGTTTAACTTGTTTTATCAATGGTTTTCATCTTTTATGGTAGTATATAGCACTCTTTAACTTAGCATGGCAGAAAAGATTTATCTTGTTGTATCAATCAATGCGAGAATGACATAAAGCGTAATAGATTTTTTTCATGTCCTTTTTATTTACGGAAGATTTTTAAGTTTTGTAAGTTTTTCCGTGATACCTTTGATATGTAGATCCCATCTAAGATTTTCATCAATTACTACCCCGAGATATTTTATTCTTTGTAATTCTTCTATAGTTGGGCATTGACATTGAACATTATTTCTATATCATTTGTGTAGTTTTAGTTGGAGTGATTTTACTGGCTGGCCCCTTGAGTTCATTGAAAATGATATATATTTAGTTTTGCTTATATTAAGGGTAAAGTTAATTTTAAGCCAATTTTGAAGTGTACTAAGCCCCTATTCAGCCATATAAAATGTTTCCGTCCAGTTTTCTTCTTGAAATAATATAACATTATCATCAGCAAAACTGATTATGTTTCCTTTAGGCTGGCCGCATACATACGTTTTCCGTATTCGATTTCCGAATTCGTTTTCCGTATTCGGAATTCCGTGAGACTAGCGCAAACGTTCGTTTTTCTTCATTCGGAATGTATAAACGTCAGTACTAGTGTTGCCAACAAGGGCGATATATCGCCATTTAGGCTACTCAGAGCGAGAATCGGCGCCGAAAAAATCTATAAGGCGTCTGGTCGCCAATTAAGCTACTTCAAAAACATCAATTTTAAACATGTCCCGAAATTCTCTAGCCACCCCCCCACCATGAAATTTATTTTTCTGGGGACAAATTTTATATTTTCTTGAAATTCTCTAGCCACCCCCACTATGAATTTTTTTTATTTTCTGGGGACAAATTTTATTTTTTTGAAATTCTCTAGCCCCCCCCCCCCCCACGAAATTTTTATTTTCACGTAAAAATATCAATTTTAAACATGTCCCACCTAACAGCAAATTTGGCTACTTTACGCTACCTTACGTATGAGAAACGGCGATATTAGGTCAAGATCCGTTGGCAACACTGAATTACTAAACGGAAATTTCCGAACGTTTGCGTCGGCACAAACAAACTGTATGCAATAGCTGCGTTCCACATGACGTCATTAGGTTTTTTCCATTCGGTTTCTCCGAACGCGCCGGCTTGCATTCGGAACGTGCGTAAGGAATTTGTTCCGTTCGGAACTAAAACAAACGTGTGCGGCAGTTAATTTATTTTCTACTGATTCCGTGCATTCGGATGTCCGAATACGGAAAACGAATTCGGAAATCGAATACGGAAAACGTATGTATGCGGCCAGCCTTAATATAAAGGGTTAGTGATATGATTTATATAGGTTATAAATAGAATCGGTCTCAGTACGCATCCTTGGGGGACACCATAGTTTAATGGCAATAGTTTAATGTTATATGAATGGTTCTCATCTTGTATGGTAGTATACAGCACACTTTAGGTTAGTATGGCAAAAAAGGTTTAACTTGTTATATCTATTCCCAGTCTCAACTTACCGGAATGCTGGGTGGCGGCGACATTGACGACGTGATCAACGCCATGATCGGCGAGCTCGCCGTTGACTTCTTCAACTCCTACTCAGACGCCATCGCCGAGCAAATCGATGGGGCTGTGATCGCACGCGTCAACAAGCTGCTGGAGGGAATGACCCTCAACGACCTGATTGACCTCATCAACGGAGCATAAGATGGCAGTGCCCCTAGCTAATTGAAGTTGAACGTGCAATGAAGAAATCCACCCCATAAATATACAAGCGTGCAGTGGCGGCTCGTGACTTTTGGGTGTACTAGAGTGCTAATATTATACAAAATGGCATTATTGATGTTGTTGCAGTAGAAAAAGTTTTCTGTTTTTTTTTTTTCGAAAATTCTGTTTTTGTATGAAGATTTTCAGAAAATACGTATGGCTCACGGCCAAACTGAAATTTCCTGAAAACCTTCACACAATTTTCGAAAAAGAATAAAAATTCTTTTTTGATTAAACAACATCAAAAATGTCTAATTCTTCAAACTTAGCACTCTATCACACTCAAAAGTCACAAGCTACCACTGAATGCATGTAAATAACACAAAAACATAAAAGTAAAGTACAGAAGTGACTGGCTCCATACGATTGGGACTCTGGTGCGGTTCTCATATCAAATAAAAATAAAAATATGTCATTCAACCCTTCCACCAGATTTCAAAATGTTTTTACCTGATATAAAATAAAGCACACAAAAATACACGCAATAGGTAGAAAACTTATTTTATATATTAAATATGCCGCTATTCATAAGTACTAGTACAAGCAATAGTGAATATTGATTGTGAAGTACCCATATGTATAATATTTGTACCACTAAATCATAATTGTTAAGCACTTTAAAGCATTTAATCACTGAGTAAGAAGGACACAGAAAATAAAAAGGCAATGGTCATAAATAAGATTTTTTTTTAAATGTATACTTTATTTTCTGTTATAATAATTTTTGGAATGGTCGTTGGTTCTCTTATGCAACATACAGCACGTAATTTATTTTAAAAACAATACACTGTTCAATATTTACATACTATTTGAAGATTAGGTCATCTAGTGATATAAAATTGTACAATTTTTTAATTGATTAGTACGTATTGAATAAAATTGTTTTGTAATTATTTATACACCAATATAACATTATTTGAGAACTACCTATATAGTACATATTGAATAAAATTGTTTTGTAATTATTTATACACCATTATAAAATGATTTGAGAACTACCTATATTGTACATATTGTAATTATTTATACACCATTATAAAATTATTTGGGAACTACCCATAGTACATATTGAATAAAATTGTTTGGTAATTATTTATACACCAATATAAAATTATTTGAGAACTACCTATGTGGTACATATTGAATAAAATTGTTTTGTAATTATTTGTACACCAATATAAAAATTATTTGAGAACTACTTAGTACATATTGAATAAAATTGTTTTGTAATTATTTATACACCAATATAAAATCATTTGAGAACTACCTATATAGTAAATATTGACTAAAATTGTTTTGTAATTATTTATACACCAATATAAAATTATTTGAGAACTACCTATAGTATATATTGAATAAAATTGTTTTGTAATTATTTATGCACCAATACAAAATATTTGAGAACTACCTATACAGTACATATTGAATAAAATGGTTTTGTAATTATTTATACACCAATATAAAATTATTTGAGAACTACCTATGTGGTACATATTGACTAAAATTGTTTTGTAATTATTTATACACCATTATAAAATTATTTAAGAACTATCTATTTTTAATAATAAAGTAGTAACATAATACAAAACACATTATTTAGTTGGAATTCCCTTGAATTTTAGTTGGCCCCTCTTGTTTAATATTTTTATGAATGATGTTAACAAAACTATCCATAATTCTCATCTGTACCTATAAGCTGATAACAAAAAGATTGTTAAAATCATTAATTCCTAGTTGGATTGTATCGAGGATGACCTGTACCTGATGGTCAATGTATATTGTTTAAAAGATTACCTTCTTTTGAATACAATTAAATATAGCGTCATATCTTATTCTCGAAAGAAAATACAATGATTTATCCCTCCATAATGAAGAACAATCTTTTGAATGGTGGGTATACATACGGCAAGCCGAACTGCCCGCGCGCCGACGGTTTTCATATTGGGAAGTCTTTTTTTTTGTGAAACCACAATCCATGGGAATGCAATCCGTCGGTTGATAAAGGTTTTATCTATAGGTACCTTGTTATTGTTGCCAAGCATGACTGCTGATCGCCAACGAACAAACAACAGTTTGCAACGACTAAGGGCATGTTCCGGATTGGAATAAACTCTCAGTATCGCCCTATTGTAAGACCACGATTCAGAATTGAAACTTTCCTTGAAATGGCTTTAGTAATGCTTGGTGACTAGATCTTCATAACCAGTTACTTCCCTAACTTTCTCTTCCTCTCTCTAAAATAGTATATTTGCGGTACATTCCAGAGTGGAAGATACCGCATGAGCGTTTAGTTTTTAAATGTAAAAATGATGGTAAAAAATAAAAATTAATATAAAAATCCCAGATGGCTGGGCCGAAACAATAAACACAGATGGAAAAATATATTTTTTTGTTTAATAATTTTAATGACTAAAGAAAATATTGTTAATCCCTATTCATTGGTTTTCCTGGCAGGTGACAGCTATATAATATAGGTATATAAAAATGCACGCATATTCAAATGCGACGTTTTATCAAAATTCCAAAGAAGTGAAGAACTTTCGGTGATTTAAGATTTTGAACAAACAACATTTAAATTTTTATTTATACAGAGCCATACATTATTAACAATTAAAAAGGTTAAATGTATTTTTGAATATCAAATTAATTTTTGTTAAAATTTTAACCATATCTATGGCTTTATTTTATAAAGCGATTTAATTATTTCAAACGCATAACAGAATGAAGGAATTTACAGACGTAATATTACCCAGCTGTCTAGTACTATGTATTCACATTAATTTGCCAACTCGGGCTACGTTTATTTGAAGAAATCAATTCACATTTCACAATATAATATGATTTATGCTTTTTTTAAGCAATTAGTACTTCACTTGATAACTTTGTGTGTGTTATTAATTCACTTTATAACTTTATGTGTACAGTAGAACCTCTCATAATGAACACCTCCTATAATGAGTAATTCGCATAACGAGCAAAACAGATGATGAAAAAAATGCTCCCTCAACGAGCGAAATTTTGCATAACGAATGACGCAGAAAGGGCAAGTCCCATCTTCACTTCACTCACTCATCTTGTGAGCCGGGTCTTCCACGCCAGTGTGTCAGACACTGGTTAGGTTAGGTTAGGTTCCGCTAGCACGTTAGTGATCACACATTTTTCCAAACTTGTAATTTTACAAAAACATTATTTGTAATTTTTTTTTGTGCAAAATTTAATAACCCTTGCAAAAATGTCCGTGAAGAAAATACCAAAAGAAGACAGCCATAAAATAGTAATAGTAAATGTAGAAATAAAACGTAAAATAATTGAAAAGTGAGACCGAGGTGTGAACGTGTCTGATCTAGATCGCTAGTGAACACATTCAATCGGTATACATCAACGATTTATATTTTTTAATTTTCTGAAAATCAACAGTTAACTTTTATTTCAGTTTGTACATAAGTATTATGTAAACCAAAATAAACCCAATTATGAATTTCCTCCTTGTGACTTTACCTCTACTGAGACAGCATAATAAGGAATAAGTAAATTAAATTTGTAAGAAAGGAATATGAAATCAAAAATGTATAAAAAAAAAGATTATATAAAACGAAAAATTTACAAAATAAAACATTTTTCAACACATTTATAGCCATGGAGAGAGGTTGTAGATATAAATGAAATCATAATAGAAATATAAACAATAGAGACATAACATTATTCACAAACTATCAGAGAAATATTCTTTTATGGACCTCTTGTATTTGATAAGTTCGCAACTGAAAATATCCACCTTGGATAATAAGCTATTGTAATTCATGCAAGAATTCTGCTTAGAGTTCGTTTTGCATTGATCGACCCTGAACAGGACAAGAGCGTGTTGAACGCACAGTTACATTGAATTGAATCTTATTTAGCAACTCTGGGCATTGAATATTATTGTTGACTAATTTATACAGGAATAGTGCATCCTTATGATGCCTCCGTACACTCAGTGAATCAATTTTAAAGTATGAAGCTGCCTCTCATAATTATTAAATCTTGTAACAAAAATATTTTAGGAATTTATTTTGAATTGCTTCGATTTTGTTTATGTGGATTTTGTAAAATGGAGACCAAACAACCGAAGCAAACTTCAGATGACTTCACAGGCAAAGTAGATTTGCTTAATGATATCTATGCTACTAAAAAGTCTTGCATTATCCTCAAGAACAAGGATAAAATTAAGAAGATAGATGCTATGATAGATGCAACACCAGCAGGTTATTTCTAATTTTAAGAAACTTTCCACTAAAACACTCTTCAAGCGTTGCTTTGAGCTCACCGAAGGGACAAGTCTCACTCTCAGAGAGTTTTGAAAAGATCACATTCACATTGCCACTTGCCTCAAGATGATTGATAAGGCATAGGAAGGGGTTACCAAGAGGATCCTCACTTCTGCTTGGAAGAAGCTTTGTTTTATTTGCCTGACAATATCAGAAATCAATTAACATTTCACAATAATAGTATTAAATAATATGATATATGCTTTTATTAGTACTTCACTTGATAACGTTATGTGTATTATTATTCCACTATATATAAACATAATATGAAAAATACCAACATAAGACCTTTTCACATCTTTGAAGGAATTTTTTTCTCCCTTTTTTAATCTCAGATTCTCCTTATGAGATAGGCTACGAATCGCCGCTGCTGGTAGAAGTTGTAGCGGCAACGATGATGATACAGTTTTTCAACTGGGCTTCTAAAGGTTTAACCGATAATTTATCTACAATGACAACTGATACGCAATCAAAGATAAATCTCTGAAAATAATTACATTTCATATTAAACTAATTCCAAAATAATTTGCAAGACAACTGAGTGATTTGTGACGTAGGTATAAAAATAATGTTAATGGATATTTTAAATACAAATATCATTTATGATAAAAATCTTTAAATAATTATCTTTATTTCATTATAATTGATATTGTAGAAAATCAGATCGAAAACTTTCTTACCGAATATTTTACTACTTTTTTCAGTTGTAGAGTGTTCATCGCCGAGTTAAATTGTTTTTAAAGGAGTGATTACTTGAATTCTACAAGGATGAAGTTCTTAGTTTTGTTTTGCTTCTTTGCTTTTGCTTATGGTGCTCCAAGCACCAAGCTGGGTAAATTAATCATTTATTTAAATGGCATCATTCAATTGTTTTTATAATCCACTTATTTCGAAATATGTACATCCATACTAATCAATATTTCCTGTATTAACCAGCTGGCCTCTCTGGTTCTCGGTTGTCTTCAGGAATTAGTTTTATTAAAAATCTTAAATAATTATTCTCATTAACCCCTTCAGTAATCATTTAAAAATTAAAAATGGAAAAAAAACACCATCAATGAATTTTATTTACTCAAAATATATATCCTCATATAAAAGATGGAATATGGATTCGGGCCCAAAATGGGACTGTGATTGTGATTGTGATAGTGTGAAAAAATAATAGTTGATTGATTGTGCATAGTGTGAAAAAATAATTAAATTTTTCTTTAGTATGAATTCCGAATTCTGGCACATAATAGCCGCCCTAGTATACTCGGGCATGGTCCTTAAGAGGTTAAGAGGAACGGCTGCGCATACTTTTTCATTAATTAACTAACTAACCATTACGCCGTTTCAAACAAAATTCGTTCTTGGCACACACTCTTTGCCTCATTCACATTCATACATCGTCTCATGCATACTCTTCTATTATTCTGACTCTTGACATGCCCCGACTGAAGTATCTGATTCACTTGATCGTGCCATGTCTTCCTCACGCATCCCCGACTTCTGCTACCATTCGCATTTGCATCATATATACTCCTTACACTCCTTTCTTCGCTCATTCGCTATACATGCCCAAACCATCTAAGCGTCCCTTTCTTGATCTTACTCATTACGCTTCCATCAGACTTGCACTCTTTGCGGATCTCTACATTCCTCACACGATCATACATGGTTTTACCACACATACGCCTCAGGGACTCATTCGAACAGCATTCAATCTGCTTTCATCCTTTCTTTGCCAGTTCCATGCCTCGCTTCCAAACATCAGGATAGGTACCAGCACTCCATTGTCGACTGCTAGCTTCGCTTTTTTGGACAATTTTTTGTAAGCGCCAACTGCTTTCAGTCCTCCATTAATGGAGTTACCTGCATTTAACCTTTTTTCAAAATCTCTGTTAGCTTTCCCATCTCTCGTAAATACACAAGCTCATCCATCTGCTCCAAGTATTCCTCAATCACAACTATATTGCACACTGTTCTCGTCCTCTCTCTTTCAAACACCGTGACTTTAGACATTAATTATTAACTCATTCTTTATATATACTTCGTTCATCCTAGACAAGAGAGACTGTAGATCATTCACACTGTTAGCAATCAGCACCGCATCATCAGCATACAACGGGCAACATACTTTTCATGCAAACCTTAAATTCGGGTTTAGGGCGAAAATACCCAACCAAATTGAAAAATATTTTTTATACTAACAACTTTTTAACTTATATTGAAGGTTTACTCATCTATGTAATATGACATTGAAGAAGAAGATAATACTAATAAATGAAATATAACAGGCGGACGTATCCTGAGCGCTCAGCTCACGGAGATCTTGGAGGCTTTCCGCATCACAATGAAGGAAGGAAACCCGGAGACTGGATTCCCAATTTTGGACCCCCTCCAAAAGGAGACTATTGCATTCAGGTTGAAGCCAGAGAATAAGTGGATGTAAGTTACAAATTCACTATAACTACACTTCTAATTATTTGAAAGTTAGAAATTCGGAATATTAAAGATGTTTTATAACCTAAATAAATCGAATCTACATACATTGATCCCTTGTGCAGAAAAACAGCATTATGTGAAAAGTGAGTTCCGAGAAAATGGATTTTAAACATTTCATTTGCCTGTAGCAAGCATTATACAGATTGTAATAAGGTATTTTAATTAAGAGGAAGCTACAAGCCAAAAATGTGTACATTCTTGGTATACCTTATATTGTAGGTTATAGGCATTAAAATCGCTTGACAAAGTCTAGAAACGTTCGATTTCAAGCACAAAACTGTTTTTTATTTAATTTGTAAATAATTTTATAAGAAAGCAAAAAAGTTAATCAAGTGAAACTGTCACAGATAATCTTAGCAATAATACTGTATTTTTTAAAAGTTGTTTCCTTTACGCGTTCATACATTTCTTTTACATTTATATTTTTTATTGAGTCAATTTATTTTTTGTTTGTATTCTACTCGAGCAAAACGATAGGAAAACCTTCAATTTATCTAAAGCATATTTTTTTGGTATTCATAATGTACACGAATTCGTTATAAAGATTAATCAAAATAGTGATTTAGGGACCGTTCAAGTATTACGTAAGCAGATTTATTACAATTATTTACCCCCTCTTCCCCCTTTTCACCAAAAGTAAGCAAAGCTCTTACTCCCCCTCCCCTGCTTACGTAAAAATTGGTACCTATATGCATTTTTCTGTTAATGTATTCTATTTTTTAAGCGAGTACCTAAACGTATTAATTATTTGTGGGAATCCCCCAATATGTATTCGGTTTTCAAACATAGACAATGTGTGGGTTGCCAATGTGTAAAAAAAAAATAACTACTGCTGAGCAGTGCTGACGTAATCACTATCTCGACCCCCCCACCCCCCCTAAAGCTTCGCCTTAATGGAACACACATTTTATGTATTTTAATTATTTGATTTATAAGTTTTGAGTATGGCCGACTTGTATTGAGAGCAGTGTTACCAGTGGGTATATACTAAAATACCCACATTAGACATTAAAATTACCCGTATGTTCATTTACCTCCAAAATAACCCAAATTCTATTGAGATTAGTATTTATTTAATAGGATTTAGTTAGATATCAAGAAATGCCCAGAATCCCGCATTTTCCCCACGAAAAATTCTTCCTGCAAAATACCCGATTCTTGAAAAATCTTAGAAATTCCCTGCAATTTGAGGAATTCTCCACGAATTGGGACCTTGATTGTGAGCTTGCTACTGGCCGTCACCATATGCCTTGTACTGTTATCTGTGTTTGAGATTTGAAAACAATTTTTTGAATTTTTGACAAATCAGTTCCAATTAAAAAATATGTTATAAAAAAAAATTCGGAAATTTTTTATTTTATAGACAGGTACCCACTGTATCTGAACTCTTGACTCACAATCATTTCTAATTTTGAAAATTAAACTTAAATTCAAAGCATATTTGAGTTCATTTAACCAGAATTCAAGCACGACTAATACGCAGACAACCGAAATTAGTATGTTTACTAGCGCAGACCCTTTAAAAATCACGGGATATAATAATATCAATTTTACAATTAAAATAATTTTCTGTTAAAAATGTTATATTAAAGCTACATGCTTTATATGTGGGTACCTACTTTATCGCTTGTCTGAGTTCTTCACAAAACCAGTTTCATATTTGAAAATGACAATTAAATTCAAAGCTAATTTGAGTTCATTGAAAACGATTTCATGCAGGACGCAAAGACAACAAAATTTAGTATGCTTGATAATAAGAACCAGAATAAGTAATCTCAATATCAACAAGATGAAAAAAAGGGCGTAGCTATAGAATTCACAAGGGGGGGGGAATCTACGAGCACTATTCTCTTTTTTTTTCTATGCAATACTGAGGCCGAAAAGAGGGGGGGAGGTTTAAACCCCCTAAACCCCCCCATTACGTACACCCTTGATCAGGACGAAATTAGAGCAGTCCACTCCCGGCACCTAATTGCCAAGGCGCTAATAATATCCAACACATTTCCCTTGGGATTATTTTTCATAAAATGGAGCTACAAAAATATACATATTTTTTTTCAAAATTTTTTGTTATTCACTATTGTCTTGATATCATATCCCAAAATGTCTCTTGATTCTAATCTATATCTATTTCAGTAGATAAGTTAAATATTTATCTCGGTAATAGCATGCACCTAGCTGTACTTGAGTCTTTCTAGTATAAACTAGTAAATTTATTTGAATTTTATTTGTTTTGTCATCCTCTTCTGAATACCCAATAAGAAGCACTAATTAACGCAAATTAGTGCCAAATCACTATTTTGATTAATCTTTATAACGAATTGGTGTACATTATGAATACCAAAAAATATGCTTTAGATAAATTGAAGGTTTTCCTATCGCTTCGCTTGAGTAGAATACAAATAAAAAAATAAATTACTCAATAAAAAATATAAACCAAAACTTCTAAAATATTTTTTTTTTCAATAGAAATATATGAACGTGTGAGGGAAACAACTTAACAAAAACAGTTTTATAGTTAAAATTATCTGTGACAGTTTCCTTTGATTAACTTTTTTGCTTTCTTATAAAATTATTTACAAAATAAATAAAAACCAGTTTAGTGCTTGAAATCGAACGTTTCTAGACTCCACTTGTCAAGCGATTTTAATGCCTATTACCTACAATATAAGGTATACCAAGAATATACACATTTTTGGCTTGTAGCTTCCTCTTAAATAAAGTGTCTCTATCATATTAATAAATAAATTTAATCTGAATACCGTTTATGATTAATGCTGGTCGCACATGTGTACAATACTTGTGCCAAATTCTCCCAACCGTCTGGAGCCAGTGAGACTATGGTATCAGCAATTTGGGCATGTTGTGAGGCTGAAGGTAGTGGGGATGAGAAGGAGATGGAAGAGAGGTAAGTGGGGGAGTACTTGGCTATTAGGATCTGGACACCAAACATGGCTAAAGCCATTTCAAGAAACACTTTGATACAGGGCAATACTGAGATATCTATCAATCTGAAAAGTGTTGCAATGTACATTATGTAATTTTTTTTAAACTATACATTTCCTTCCTGTCCTCGCTCTCTGCAGCCTCACAACATCCCCCTGGTGGGGATGCCATAGTCTCACTGGTTCCACACGGTTGGGTGCATTTGGCACTCTTGGAATATTATGAGAGTATTGTACACACGCCAACTCAAGGGCTCTGTAGCTGGTCCCAACAGTCTCAACTGCCCAGATAATATTTAGAAATTCTTGAAATTGACCTGAGGGTCGATTCGGATTCTAAGAAGGATAAGGAATTGTCCTTAACCTATAAATTAAGGACTTTTTCGCTGTCATCCGAGAGAACTGGAATTGCAGATAATGAAAGTTTGTTTATTTTAAGGTTAGGGTCAATTTTGTTCAGTTCTCTCATAAGAGAGAGAACTATAATCGCTGTAAGTGTAAGAGTCATTCATAATTTTAAGGTTAAGGACAATTCCTTATCCTTACTATTTTCATTACAATTTGTCATGTCACTTTATCAGAAGTAAAGTAAAGTACTTATAAGTATTACCAATTCTGTTCAGCGTCAATATCGCAGCTGAGGGCATCCACCTGTCCGGACTCAGCGACTTCGAGGTGAATGCTCTGGACTTAAGCATTGATCCACTTGGTCTGAAATACGACATCAGCGTGCCCATGAACATCTTGATCGCAGGTATCTAATTATCAACCCCTTATTAAATAATAAAACAATACTAACTGTAACGACCGTGCAACTGACATCTTGTATGAAAGAGCGACGGAAAGGACGTTAACAGAGAACTCCAATGTCTGTTCTTCATAACCTGCTACTCAAGAGAATACCTTGTGTTTTTAAAGGTCTATTGGCTATTATTCTGCCATCCCAAATTTTATAAAGACTGTTTTTTTTAATTATTCAACTTTAGTAATTGCATTACATCGCTGATGTACTGTGCTTGTCTCAGTTAGAAATCTTGCATTCAGACCAACGCAGTAAAAAATTAAGCAGTTTACAGTAAAAATAACAACACATATTACATTAAAAATGAAAGACAATCAACATTGTACCATTGGAAATACATACTTATAAACAAGTTTTGTAATAATTTGTCTCTGCAGATGTTGAAGAATTGGTGTCTAATTTATATTTGTAATAATTTGCATTCTGTCTAATGGTAAACAGAAGTGCATTGTATAGTTTTATTGTAAATTATCTAAAATTTCTTTTGCTAAAAGTTGCCTAGTGTCCAAAACACAGATTCGTCCGAACTGCTTGTGATTAGTAGTTTTAGAAATTTTTTCAGTTTCTTTAACGAAGACTCACCCAATCAATGCAATAAACTGACCAACAGACCCAATACTTACATTCTCCAGGGCCAGTAAAGTGGGTATACAATTTTAAATTGAATCCTTAAACCAATCCATATTCATATATATATTTTTTTTTCAGAGATATACAACCTCAGGGGTACGATATTTGACGATGTCACTATTTATGGACACGGAAAGGCATAGTGAGTTACAATACATAATTATGAAAAAAAAAGAATTAATCAAAAAGTATTATATGTATTGATTGATTTTTGTAGTGCCAACCTCCTACTTCTTGAGCTAAGGCGATTGATAGCCGGGAGTGTAGACTGCTTAACAAGCAATCAGAGGGATCTAGTTCGATGCGTACCGACTTAAGCCATTTTCAACACAAGCTACGCTTAGCGAAAAACTCTAAACATGAAATCTTCTTTAAAAATAAAATAAAAAAATTTCTTCTATGAAGTGGAATAAAAAAGAAAGTTAAGTTTATAAAGTGAGTCAGGGAAGAGGTAGCATAAGATAGCAGTTCAAAAATCAATTAATACAATGTAACACAGAATCTAAAAGTAACATAGAATGTATATGGAAGGCATTTCTAGTGTTACAAGTAAGGAAATAACATTCAAAATGAATGCAATATTTTATTGTTTGTTTCAGCTTTGAAATTGGAAATCTCAGGTTCAGTGGATTTGCTGCTCTTCAACTGAAGAATGGAGAAGTTTCCGTCAAGGATTTGAACCTTGCCATTGGAGTTGACTCTGTGAAGGTAAAATTTATCAATCTTGCTGGCGCGTTACCTAATAATATTTTTTCATCTTTTTCTGGTGCTCCCCTTCCTATTGAAGAATGGGCATCAATCTGTAGCATTAAACTAATAGGGCGAACTAATTTTCCTTCATAAATTTTTCATCAAGGATTTTTCTTAAATGAGAAGCAGTTCAGTGTGGGAGCACAAATTCTTTTGGCTACAATAGTAAGCCAATAGCACGCAGCTCAAAAAGTTGTTTTATATAAAATTCTACCTACAAGTGACTGTCGGTGACTTTTTGTAAAAGGGATACTGGACATCAGATGTTTATACTCATACTTGATATCAAATATTCACATCTAGACCCTAGCCCACTAACAAGATACATTTAGGTACCATCTAAAATTGTTTACATTTCCAACTCAATATTTCCCGTTCATTTTTTATTCAATTATACAATCACACAATTCACTATTATCATTTAGAACACGTTGGCGACATATCCATATTATTTTTGGTGCTCATTTTTATTTATTTAAATGATGGTTAAAAAGTAAATGGCAGGTTAATAATATTCAATAAGAATTGAACTTCAGTATTCGAGCTTAAAGCAAACTGTCAAAGCAGCGCCTGCATACAATCCAATGGATTAGTAATAGAGTTTATGATTCTGTGCATTATAATTATGAGCATTAAAGACGGTTTTTGTACGTTGGATGCTATCATTAATATCATATAAAGTTGATGGAGATATTGGCTTCCGGGTCTCAGTGCGTATGGGCAGAAAGAATGTACGTTCTAGCATTCTTGGATGCGGTTTATAGATTGCTACCACACCACAGTGTGTTTTACGCGTTTCACAGTATTTGAGAATGTATGTGTATTTAGACTCGCCAACGCTCTTTGTATCGTGTCGTTCGTTGCGCCTGCACAGAAACGGGACGATAATATGCAAAATGTCTTATAATAATAATATTTGTATGATTTTTTACAGTCCCGTTTTTGCAAAAAAAATCACATTAAGGTTGCTGTAGAAATATTAAAATATTTAAATTGCAGTATTGCTGTTTACGGCTAGAAGTCCAAATCTTTTTACTCTAAAATGCAAGGGATGCGGAGCATCCACAGCATGTATGGACGGATGGTGCCTGCTACCTACCCCTCAATTTTTATGGCAGTGTGGCTTAATATGGCAGAAATAGTTTAACCATAGTCCCTTGTATAGCAATATAATAGCACCATTTAGCTTAGTTTGGCAGAAAAGGTTTAACTTGTTATATCAATGGTTTTCATCTTTTATCTTTTATGGCAGTATACAGCACTTTTTAGCTTAGAATGGCAGAAAAGGTTTAACTTATAATATCAATGGTTGTCATCTTGTATGGCAGTATACAGCACTCTTAAGTTTGGTATGGCAGAAAAGGTTTAACTTGTTATATCTATTCCCAGTCTCAACTTACCGGAATGATGGGCGGCGGCGATATGGACGACGTGATCAACGCCATGATTGGCGAGAACGCCGTTGACTTTGTCAACTCGTACTCGGATGCCATCGCCGAGCTATTCGATGAGGCCCTAATAGCATGGATCAACAAGCTGTTCGAGGGGATGAGCCTCAACGACCTGATTGACCTCATCAACGGAGCATAATATGAAGGTGCCCCTAGCTGATTGAAATTGAACAAGTAACAGAGAAATCCACCGCATAAATATACAAATGCATGTAAATAAAATATGTTTTTTTTATTATTTACTATCTGACCCCGCAATGCTTCGCTATTGTAAATGTCTTTCTCTGGAGTCTCTGGCGTCTCCGACTTCTTTCACCATTCACTACTGTATACCACAATGTTACTGTTAAACAACTACGAGGCGTATCCAGAAAGTAAGTGTACTGAATTTTTGTAGGTTACAAATTTATTTATTGACACATAAAAATTATGTGGTTACCGTAGTCAATATGTAAGCTATTTTTCGACATAGTCGCCATTCCTCTCAATGCAGGTGGTGAAGCGGGGTATCAACTTTTTGATGCCTTCCTCGAAGTAGTTTCCCGCCAACCCCATCGTCCACTTCTCCAACTCCCCCTTTACCTCCTCGTCGGTTGAAAACCTTTTTCCACCCATGTACAGCTTCAGGGAGGTAAAGAGATAAAAATCTGAAGGTGCTAGGTCAGGGGAATGCGCGGGGTGGTTCAGGACATCCCATTTAAACGAAGCAAGCAGTTCCTTCGTTGCGTTGGCCGTGTGTGGTCTGGTATTGTCGTGCAGCAGGCTGACTCCCTTTGTCAGCATGCCTCTCTTCTTGTTTTGAATCGCCTTCCGTAATTTTTTTAGGGTCTCACAGTATCTTGCAGAGTTGATGGTCACCCCTTGAGGCAGATATTCAATCAAAATTATGCCTTGACAGTCCCAAAACACGGATGCCATAATTTTCTTGGCTGAAATTGTGGTTTTGAACTTTTTGGCGGAGGGTGAAGAGGTGAGAACCATTTTTAAACTCGCGATACCACTTGTACATACTCGATTCATAGTTTTATCACCATATGCAGTTTTCACCAAATTATAAACCTCAAACGGAGGTTTTCCCTTCCAAACGAGATAACGGATGACGCCGCGTATTTCGCACTTGGCGGGAGATTGGATTGACATTTTTCACGAAACGTGTTGTCGCGTCGACACTTCTCAACATGCTGACCTTGAACCGGTCTCGTTGCGGAGGGGAAGAGTCAGGCTACACGTAAGTGTAGCCAACATATTGAAAATAAAATTCATTCGGTCGTGAGAGCCTCAGTACACTTACTTTCTGGATACGCCTCGCACATTACATTGACTTTAATTCAACTTTGGATCTCATTCCGATGCAGAGATATTGTGTTAAGTATTCCTCGGGCGTCCCCAACTACTTCTACCATACAAAACACTCCTGGCACTAAAAGGAATAAACTTTAAAGTTTTCAGTGATGTTGGTGAAGAACTTTCGAAGATTTAAGATTTTGAACAAACAAACAAGATTAAATCTGAGGTAAAATAGAAGGACTCAAATGGTGTTCGGGCTTATGAAAATATCTATGCAGGAGGCCAAAAGAGGAATGTACAGAAATGACTTAGCACAACTCCTTAGAAGGTGTGGTCTTTGCATTGGGGCCGCCCGCGCCCTGTTATATGTTTCTGCATCTCCAATTATAGAGAAATCTTCAGTAAATTATATTTATTTCATTATTATAAGTAATCTCGCAATAAAACTTTAGCGGGCCACTTCACCAGCAGCTGTCAAAATGTTTCGACGCGAAATAAAATAAGACACTCAAATTTGTTATACGTTACATAGGCCGCTATTCCTAAGTTCAAGAAAAATATTTTCGAGTGGTGGTTAAATCTTATGAATAGTGGTTGTGACAACTTATCGAGAGAATGGTAAAATATCCCCTATGTATAACATTTGTATCACTAAATAATAATTGCTAAACACTTAATGTGTTAACCTAACCTAACCTAACCTAACCTAACCAGTTGTCACTTTGTGATATCACTATTTATTTTATTGAAAAGACAAATAACTTAGTTGACATCACTTTATTTTAATATACACTATCTACAAACACTTTCGAGTTAAATACGGGGATAGAAATACTGTCTATCCCTTCTAATGATATTATAATTCCTAATTCAAATAAACTTTCTCCTCCCTCTCTCCTCTTCCCTCCTCCAACCCCTCTCCAAAGTTGATCGATATTTAAGGCGATGCACTACGTCGTGTAATATTTTGAATCGAGCCGCTATCAATAACACACCTTACATAGATGGCGATAAGGCTTGAATTCCCGCTTCACACCATCCACCTGTTTTGATTTATGCAAGAAAAAAACATGGCCAAAAAGTGCCTTTTATTTTATTTTGTGGATGTTTAAGCACAAATATTTAAATGTTTTTCAACATTTTATAAATAACTAAATTTGCCACATTATAAAATAAAACCATAAACGAAAATGGGTTCGTAAGTAGGAGGTTTTGAACTTTAAAGCAGTTTTTATAGGCCTATACATTATTTTTTTCTGGGCTTATAAAAAGACTTATCTAAAAAATACTTGATTATTTCAAAGGCAAGGGGATGTATTCTACTCACAGTATTTAATTAAAGCATCTGAAACATTTCCAGGCCACCAAATTTTCAAAACAAAAACACATGATTTTAAATGACTACGTAGTGCATCGCCTTAATTGATAACTTTAGTGTGCATTTAACCCAACGAAGCAAACATTCGCGAAACATGTGGTTTTTTTATAAAAAATGAAAGTGATGACTAAGTTATTTGTCTTTTTAATAAAACTTATAAAGTATTTAATCAATGAGGAAGAAGATAATACTTAAAAAACTATATGAAACGTGAAACAGAACAGCACAGAAAAAAAAAAAGGTAACGGTAATAAATATTTTTTTTAATAATATATATTTTTGGAATGGTCGTCGGTTCTCATATCCAACATACAGCAAGCAATTTATTTAAAAAAAAAACATAATGTGCAATATTTACATACTATTTGAATATTATGTCATCTGGCGATACAAAATTGTTTAATTTTTTAAATGATTAGTAAATATTGAATAACCTTGTTTTGTAATTATTTAAATACCAATATAAAATTATGTGAGGGCTACCTATATAAATAAGTAATAACATAATTAATATACAACACATTATTTAGTTGGATTTCCTCTAAACTGGTGCCAGACCTGAAGAAGGGGTTCTCGCTGTTGCCAAATGTATGAGTTTCCAAAGTAGCACCAGAACCTAGAAATAAAATGCAATCAAATTTTAGACAGTGGAAAACCCAAAAGATAAAACAGAGAGACATGGAACTGGCACAGGAAAGATGTGACCAAGACCTCTGCCATAGGTTATCCCAAGGGGTTCGATATATTTGGTGATTTAGCAGGGGTACCCGGGTTCATCAGGTGAGGTGGGTTCAGGATTCACCTGCCCATCAGCTGCATGGCATTCCAAATCAGGAGAGACTGGTTTTGGAAGACCCTTTGACATCTAAAAAGGCAAATACTCATATGATGAAATTAAACTAACTCTAAACCTCTCTCCTTTGGAAGTCCGTCGGTAAAGAAATGACCTCATTTGCTTCTTCAAAATTATAAATGGTATTATTGATTCACCTACTCTACTGCAACTCATTCCCTTCAATATCCCCTCGCACAGACTCAGAAATAATGAGCTGCTCTTCCTCAACCATCATTCGACAAATTATGTATATTATTCACCATTTTCCAGAATGTGTAGACTGGTCAACTCAAGTCAAAACCTTAACTTTTTTGGGATAAGTCTAAATGATTTTTGCCAGTCGCTAAACAAGTGACGGAATATTATAAGTGTCCTGTGGTCCTGACCCACGGCGTATTCTTGACTTGATTCGACTTGTCACTTTATTTTCTTATATTATATCTGCCTTATGTCTTTGCTTTCATGTACCTTTGTCTACTCCTGTATTTTTCATTTTACTGTATTCGTGTTATTATTTTGTAATTTGGACGATGTCCATTAATAAATAAATAAATCTCCAACTGGTCTCTCGACGCATCGCCTTGCGCCGCAGTGAGAGTGATATATTCATATACCCGTCACTCCTAGACATACAGATCCCTAGATTCCTACCTAACCCTTATACCTATTTATTACCTCCCAAGAAGTTCCTCTCCTTCCTTTCCTTAAAAAAAACCTCCACAGCATTCCAAAAGATGACATAGGTCCTGAAGGAAATTATTTTCCCCACACCCGGTTAATGTAAAAAAAAAGTATAAATGAGCTCCAGAGGCATATTGCAGTCCCGCAAGAAATGTGTCGCAATTTAAAAAATTGTGGTTTTTGAGTTATGTTCGCTACACACAATAAAGTTTACCGTCCAATTTGCATGAGACATGATCAAGTGACAGTGTGTGGATGTCAACTTGTATGACAAGTGTACAGATTTTCGATTGCCACTTATAATACTTGAAGATTGTTATTGTGATTGATAATATTTTTATAAAACACATAATTTTCGCACATTTTAATTAGCAAATAAATTACGTACAGCTTTGTATATAAAGGAGGCTAGTTATGATAAAGTGTTGGAAATTGAGATGTTACCATTTTTTCCAATAATTTAACAGATGTTTACAATTTCTGTTTTGCACAATCTGAGTGCATTTAATCATTTAACGCATACTAACTTATGACAATCATCTTTAATATTCATCATCTCAGTTAAGTTATCTTAAAGTTCAATTATCTCTAGAAATAGAGGCATGTTAATAGGTAAGTAATACAACATATTATACAGTAATGAAAAAAAATTTACAACCAAACCATAAAATCAATCTTCAAGCGTCGTGCCTACTTGAATGTGTGTGCGCATTCGTCAGTTCGCTCAAAGTTACTCAGTCAAACATACTGCGACCACCACATAGTACCGCAACCACTCAAAGACGTGAACTCACATGAACTGACATCACTTCAAATATAAAGAAACGAGGGTAGCCACTATGGACGAACTGCAAATTGGATCAAGCCTCAAGCCTCATGCAAATTAGACGGTTAACTGATTGTATGTAGCGAACATAACTAAAAAAAATCGTCACTTCTCTACTTGGTCAACTCACCGCTAGATGACGGAAATTATTCTTTTGCACTATCGTATTTGAACATAATGCGTAACATGGGTAAAATTTTGTGATGTGATAGTGTTTTCAGATCTTCGCAAGTGAAACTATTATCGGACGTAAATAAAAAAATGTTCGATTATACAGGTTGTCCGAGGATAAAGTGGATAAACTTCGGGAGGTGATTCAACACGATAATACAAGTAAAAAGAGATAAAAAAACTTTTTTTTTAATTTCTACGTTTTATGGTAATTTTCAGGTACAAAAATTGAATTGTTTGTATGGAGAAAAAAATATTCTAATATGGAAAACTATTGGTAAATATTCGGAATCGCTGGACACGGATAATACGAAATATTTTTAAATAAAACCTTCTGATTTACCTTAATTACTATAAAAGGAATCTGACTGCATTTGGGAAATTTTTATTTTAGCATTTTAATTTTTAATTACGTAAAATGAAAATTCGCTTTCGTTGTATGGGATGACAGCTGCAATGATTTCTGTCGATGACATTTTATTTTGTTGGTATTCCTGATATGAGTGACTAGAATTTTAACCATTTACTCCATGCAAATACTAGGTAAGTAGTATTTTGGCCAAACTCGAAAATATTTAGATATTTAGGTATGTTTTATTTTTTTTACTATATTATTGCTAGATAACAGAACTCTGTTTCATTCACATTCATATTACGGTCTCAAATATATGCTTCTGTCATTCTGACTCTTGACATGACATACGTTGGTTTTACACAAAAAATCAAAGACGGAAATATGCATGCTCGCTTCATGTCACGACACCTGATTGACATCCACAAGTGCGCTGCGAGCGCACATTGATTTGTGGCGAAAATCGACAGCTCACAGCGAGCGCAACGCGAGTCGCTTGCGGGACATATTTAGACATGGGACAATCAAGTGACTAGAAATAATATTGGACGTGTTCATCTGAGTACCATTGGGAAAATAGAATTATACTAATACTTACATTCCAAAGAGAGCGCCACCCAGATGAGCTGCGTGGTCAAAGAACTTCCATCCCAAAACTACTCCAGCTAAATCAATTCCCATTATTACTTTGATTGCCTGAAACAAAAATAAACAGATATTAGTCAAATTATCAACCCAGTATTTTACAGTAATTGTAAATGAGCAGGACAAAGATTTTGTACGCCATAATAAAAAAGCAGAGAATATTGCAAGAGAATTGATTACTTTTTAGACTTTCTCTTGTGTTTACTTCATATTATTACATGGGTCTCCTTACCTTAAAAATACCCTACACACAGCATCCTCGAAGAAGATATTATAGACCTTGAGGGAAACCTTAGGGTGAATATAGCACTTCGGCCCTCGCAACTAGCAAGTTGATAAACACTTGAACATTGATAGCAAGGCCTAAACACACTGTTGAGGAGCTGGATGCAATAAGAACATATGATGATAATTGCAGTTTTGTAACTTTTGCATGTACTCTTAATTACTGTAAAACCAACAGATGTAATATGTACACAGCATATAAGGAGAGATTGGAGATGCCAAAAAGGCGACGGGAGCGAAAACAGCTTGTGCGTATTTACACAGCATATAAGGAGGGATTGGAGATACCAAAAAGGCGAAGGGAGCAAAAACAGCTTGTGCTTATTTACATAGCATATACGGAGGGATTGAAGATACCAAAAAGGTGAAGAGAGCAAAAACAGTTTGTGCATATTTACACAGTTGTTTTTGCACCAAGCTGCTCTATTATAGTAACAATTGATTTCCTACACTATATTTTGCTTTTTTGATTGTTTAATTATAATTTTTTCTAGTTGGGAGCGGCTTCCATGCTCCAGTTGAGCACTTGTCTGGGACATTGATTGAAGTGCGAAGATAGAATTGTTTGGAATACAATCCTCCTACATACTTCTGCCTTAAAAAATGTAGCAATTGTTAGTTAGTTAGTTAGATTCCTAGCAACCCGACTAGTAACTTACCGGTCAATTAATAAAGTTAAGTTTTCTGAATGCACTTACAGTTCCAGCTGAGAAGGTGTAGATGGGAAGGAATATAATACTGAGTCTCGTATCAGGAAATTCACTGCACACGTATCCTAAGACGGCCATTATCGCACCGGACTGAAAAAAGTAACACAAATATCACAATCAGGTTTTATAGAAGCTTATACTGCCGTGGTAAGTAAAAACATAATGTCTCCCTTGAGACTTTCAAGGAAGACACCGTGTTTTTACTTACCACGGCATTATAGCTCTCTCCATGGTCTCTCTCCTCTTAACATGGTACTCACACCAGTGTTGCCAACTCAGCTCTTTTAGAGCTAGATTTAGCTCTAAATTGAGGTCATCAGCTTAAAAAAAGTTTAGTTTCTTGGCTCCTTTTCAGATATTTTATCATTTTTCATACATTGATGAAAAAGTTATTTCTCTGAGGAATCGATGATTTTTTAATTGAAATCTTTGTTTTTATCGCAGAAATTTTCCCTCCTCCCGGAATGAAGCATTTTCTGCTGTACGAGATTCTAGCTCTTTTTCAGGTGACATTTAGCTTACTTATAAAAATTGCAGTGCTTCGCACCATGAGTTGGCACGATTCTTCAACACTGCAAATGCAGGGATGGGGCCCATAGGGGTCAAAAAATCTGAAACTGCAAAAAATGTTTAAAAAACATCAAAATACTATAATTTTTTGGTTCTAATTGTGACGTATATTCCCCAGTTTCCGACTTGTAAATCTATATAAATAAAAATGTTAATGCTCGATTGTTCAAAATCATAAATCTCTGAAAGTTCATCACTGATTGCTTTGAAATGTTGACATAACGTTGCATTCGAATACGCGTGTGTTTTTATATACCTATATTATATAGATGTCACCTGTGACAGGTAAAAACATGCTTTTTTTGAAAAACAGAGACATCTGTTGGACAATCATGCTTTTTTGAAAAACAGCGCTATCCGTGAGACTTAAAAGCAACACGCGCTATTGTTTCTCTATCTGCTCAGACAGACTGAGTCACAGCAACGCGTGGCGGGGTACAGCTAGTTTAAAATAAAACTAAACGGTATTTTTATGCACCATTTTAATGATTTTTGAAAACCTAAAAATAATCATAACAAAAAAAAAATACTGTTGATGCATGAATAATACCTAAACACTAATTGAACAGATCTCATGCAAGATTCTTGCAATGATGTACCTACATCTTAGATGATTTTATTAGGGAAATGTTTTTTATTTCTTTGATGCCAATTTCAGCCCTTCACTGCCCCCTTGAAGTCTTTTACAGCCCACCATTTGCCCTCGGGGCCACCACTTCTCCCCTGGATCTCACAGATGGCGGGTACCGCCCCTGTTGGGAGTTACAGCTATAAATGAATACAGTGCTACGACTTTTGAAAATCAAAATTTGACGTGGAATTTAGCAATGCGCTTTTTCACAGATAAAATAAACATATTTGCAAGATACTAAACGATAAGCTAGAATAATATTAAGATAAAGCATTTCCTATACCAAGTGAATAAAATATACAGGGTGCAGCAAACCAGACAGTGCAGTTTGGAAGGGCTATTAAAAAAAATGGCAAATGATAAGTCTTGACGCAAAATCCTCTTTAGTGAGTGGCCAGCAATGATCACTTCCAGGCAAAGCGCCTAGGCGACGGTTCCATAACTTCTCTCACGCTCATTAAATTTTTGGGTGTTCTTACCATTTTGGGTCTTCCTAAACCCCTAGGTCTTAGTGTGGAACCAATTTCTTTGAATATATGCACCCAATTAGCGATTAAATTATGGTGAGGGACGGTATTGCAATACGCAAAATTGAAGTGCAGCCGGAAAGCCCGCTGGGTGGCGACGAAAGAACGACCATTTTCAAGAAACGTGCGGACGGCGAAGCCTCAGTGTTGTCGGACCAAACCATGGTAACGACTGAGAATGGCACAACCCTCCCGATACAATTCTCAGGTTCCTACCCCCACAACATGGGATGTACCTACCGTTCAAAACTGCACTGTCTGTTTTGCTACTCCCTATATTTCAGTATGCTAGGTGCATTTTTTACGGTTCAAAATAACTTAACCTTTCGTACTCCGTTATCGCCGGCATGGCGACATAGAAAATATTCAAACAACTTCTACTCTATCAGAGACCAGGCTCAATTGAAAACTTCATATTTTAGTAGATCAATTAGTGGGTGAGTACAAAAATACCATCTACTTCTACTCCATCAGAGACCAGGCTCAATGAAAAACTTCATATTTTAGTAGATCAATTAGTGGGTGAGTACAAAAATACCATCTACTTCTACTCCATCAGAGACCAGGCTCAATGGAAAACTTCACATTTTAGTAGATCAATTAGTGGGTGAGTACAAAAAGCCTCGAAGTAGGGGTTAAATGAATAAAAGTATTTATAGTAATTAAATAAAGGCATATTTACAGCTCCTAAACTGAGACCGGGCTGCAGGGTGACTACTTTGAAGATATAACTGGCCAGACTGCTGACTGCCCCTCCGGCCAAGTACATTCCCATGAACTGCTCCTTGCCCAGGTTCGCTATTACTCCTACAAAACCAAAAACAAAACATTTAATAATCAAAACATGCTGGCACAGTAGAATATCAAATGTGTCCGGAAAATCATAGTTCAAGCGGGAAATTTCTTTCAGGAACTAACGGGTTAAGAAACGTTTGGAGTCGGGTCTAAGTTTTGACATATTCTAAAAGACACTAAACTGATATTAATTTCCTTTTCAAATTTCAAAATCAATCTTCCGGAACGATTTACACGAAAAAGAAAGCTCGAAGCAAAAAAAGTTTTAACACAAAATCGACTCAAAAAGAAAAACAAACTTTATTTTTCTTTAGAAATATCCAACATTGGCAACACTCTGCTTGCTTACTAAAATATGGTACATTTTTTGTTGAATGTTGTTGAATGGATATATTTGAAAATCATTACTGATCTACAAATTATAGACAGAAAATTTGTGCAAATCTCATGATGCCACTGGAGAGTTTGGGCTGCTTTAAATATGAAACAGACTAATATTTAGCTTCTGTAATTAAGAAAATTGTTTTAAAGGATTTTGTAATTTTTTTTAATTAATAACAGCAGAGGAAATGAGTTGAAAAGCTTGCTTTAATCACATTCATAACTCGCCTGAACTGAAGCTGTGTAGGACGTACATATTGGCAAATAGATGGAACGCAGAATGCTGGCTGAAGGTTGAGAGAATCATAGGCCAGCAAATTACCTCTGAAAAGAAAAAAAACGATAATTTTATATGAATGTTAATACAACGACAATTTTATATGAATGTTAATACAGCGAAAATTTTATATGAATGTTAATACAGGGTTTTCCAATAAGAGGTGTTATTTTGATATTCAATCGTAAAAGATCAATGGTTTCGTTGCTTGTGTGGCACGTAGCGCCGTCTTGTTGAATGTAAACGCTGTCCAGATCAATACCATCCAATACCGGCCATAAAATATCATTAATCATCTCTCGATAGCGATCCATTCACCGTAACTGTTCCTCCAGCCTCATTTTCGAAAAAGTAAGGTCCAATGACTCCGCCGGACCATAAACCGCACCAAACAGTCACACGTTGAGGATAGAGAGGCTTTTCAACAATAACTCTTGGGTTTTCCGAGCCCCAGATGCGACAATTTTGCTTGTTGACGAAGCCACCGAGGTGGAACTGGGCCTCATCACTCAAGATGATTTGCATTTGATTCACTCAAGTGAATTTTAATAATTTCAATGCGTTGTTGAAGCGTGTATTGTTCCATTTTTATTAATGGCGTAGTTTCTACTTGTCAAATGTCAAAAAATGACAGCTTCAAAAGTAACATCAATAGTAACAAAAGTAACAATTTTACTTTTGTTACTAATGTGAAATAGCGGGCTATTCATAATAACACCTCTTATTGGAAAACCCTGTACAACGATAATTTTATATGAATGTTAATACAACGACTATTTTTTGTTAGCACCAAACCTTTGAGCCTTAGCCCTTGAGGTGATTTTTCACAAAAACGGCGCTATACAAATTATCCAATTATTATTATGGTTAGGTATGTGTATGCTATCTAGGGCGAGTATGACATCACATGCCGAGCGTAGAGCATTTCTGTATGCATGTCTGCCGGACAGATCCATCCACACGTACAGAAATGCTCCTGTGACGTGTAGCTTACCTAGGTTATTTATTTATTTATTTAACGCCCAGAGGGCTTTTACATGTGGGTGGTACAAATTTAATGACAGTTTTGAAACATAAGAAAGAAAAGAAAGAAATAATAAAAATAAAATTACATAAGTATATGCGAGAAACAAAATTAAAAATATCAAGAACATAAATTAAAAAATACAGCGATTTGACTGGTTTACAAAAATATAACTTCCATTTAGGAATAGTATTGAAATAGGTCTTTTACATAATCCACAAAATTCGCAAAGTTAATGTTAAATATATCGACATCACCTAAGTATTGGTTTCCCATAGTGTGAAACCGTTGTATTGGGGAGTTCGCAATGTAATTTCGCTTATGTGTGTTGCAGTGGAATAGTGTATTTTGTCGTGTTGTTATTGTAGGTATTCGTAAGTTTATGAGTTGTTATATAGTTATATTATATTATATTGTTATATTATATATAGTTATATATGTATTACTATTTTTGTATTTAAATAAAAAAAGGGGGATAATTACTTGCGGCGGGATTGGAGCAGAAATACTTGAGCATTACAGGTTGAAGTCTCGGAACACGCCACGCCGCAAATACCAAGACATTGGCTAAGCATATGGGGATAAAAACCCTTTCTCCATCGCGGAGAGAATTCCACCATGTGTTTATATCCTGTCTCCAGCTACCCTGAAAAGCAAACGAGAAGATGGATTATTGGATTGTCTTTAAACTAATTCCCTTCAACCACAAGGCTACGTAAGTATCCGGTACTCATGTCGCAAGTCCTTACACATCGCAACTGAAATCATGAGCCCCGCATCGCTGTCGCCACCAATCATATTTATTTTATTTATTTATTTATTACACTACATGGTTGGTAGTATAATTTTAATTTGACAAATACTTTGAAACATAAAAAATAAGAATAAAATTACATTTGATAAAAGCTATGCAACAAGTCATACAAACACAAGAAACAAAAACAGAAAATTACAGCTATTTGTTGGTTTACATGATGTGTTTAGTAGTATTGTTGAAATAAATGTTTTAAATGATCCACAAAACTTGCCAAGTTGGTATTGAATATGTCAACATCACCCAAGTAATGATTTCCCATGGTGTGAAGTCGTTGTATCGGAGAGTGGGCAATGTAGTTACGCTTATGTGTGCTGCTGTAGAATATTGTATTTTGTCATGTTGTTACTGTGGGTGTATGTATGTTTATAAGTTGCAGGAGTTCACAACAGTCGAATTTAGAGTTAAGTATTTTGAATAAGAACGTTAAATCGTTTATCATTGAGCAAACATATTGTGACAAAACGTCCGGCACAAGTGACACCATATTTGAATATGGTGTCACTTGTGCCGGACTTTGCTCCTTTGCTTCTTTGGACTTTACTCACATCGTCGAGACTTTGAAGTCTCGACGATGTGAGTAGTGACAACCTTGCCCAGATGGTCGCGGGAGACTGGTCGCCGACGAGTTGACAAAGTATCGGCGACGGATGCCTATGTTCCAACCTCCGTGCAGATGTATGGCGGTAGTCGCCAAGTTACTTAAGTCGATTATCGGATATTTGCCTAGTGGACAAAAAACATTACAAAAACCGGTAGAATTACATATTGTTCAGCACTTTTTATTTTGTATGTGAATACAGGACAAGAGTTCCAACTGCTCCCAACCATCAGGAGCCAGTGATACCACGGTATTCCAGATTGGGGTATGTTATGAGGCTAAAGGTAGTGAGAAGGGGAAGGAGATGTGGAAGAGGAAGGCGGGAAAGTATCTGGCTATTCAGATCTGGTCACCAAACACGGCTAAAGCCATTTCAAGAAATTAACCCTTTAATTATTAGGAAACCAAATTCGGTCCCAAACATTATATGAATTTGGTTTCCTAATATTTAACGGGTTAAAAAAAATTTTTAAAAAATCACAAACATCTCCATCTACCACCGTAGTAAACGAAAAATGTTGCTTGTGTTGTGATGGAGGACTTAGCCAGCCGAGGAAATGAATTGGGTGGGACCCAAACGCAATACCAACTCAGCCACTGACCGGTCAATGTTTCAATCCTGAATGGCGGTCTTACATCAGGGCGATACTGAAAGTAACTTGCACTCTGGAATGTACCGCAAGCACACTATATATTACATTAAAATGATTAAATTAAATAACACGAATTCGTCAAAATTTTTTTACTTATGCACGCCGGGTCATGATTAGTCAGGTTTTTTTCTTATAATGTCTGAATATTACGAAAAAAAGGAAAGGATAAGATGAAGATGAGCAAAGAATCTGTACAATGTCCTGCCTTGATACCCGAGAAGACATTTTGTGGAATCACGAGACGTAGCCAAATATCCAACATCAACCCTGGTTGACTTATTAAAGGAATTAGGCTACTGTCAAGGGAATAAGGTAAAGTATGAGAGAAAGCATAAAAGGCCATGAACCGAGTGCTTACGGAAGCTTTGCAGACCGTAGCCTTATCAATAATACATATTATGTCATTATTGACTCCTGTTCTGTCAGAAGATTGGAGTATTTCCGCTTTGCAATAAAATCCAAATAAATGAATACATATTTCTAAACGTATCCGAAAACTGTTTTGAAAGGTGATGAAATACGCTTTCAAATTTTATTATTAAAAATATTTATATTTTTTTAAATATATAATTATAATGGCTCACTTTACGTTTTTTTGTAACCAAAATTACTGATAACGAAAGAATATATAAAAGCACACTTATTTTATTAGACAAATTACAAACATTTTCATAACCTTACTTTTTGGTCGTTTTATATCAGCGGTCGGTCGGGGAACTTTTTTAACCATTACCCCAAAATATTTTTACGTAAGTCGATATTACCCCTTCCCACCATTTTGAAAAGAAGACAATCAATGTATATTTATAAACATTATTTACTGAATTAATTTACAAGGAAAAAAAATGACATAGACAAAATATGTAATAGACAAACAAAAAAATAAAATTCTCAAATTGGATCAAACAAAAATTCAGATTTTCATGTTTCCCTTTCAGTTTTTGGAGAAATGATGTTGCTTCATGTTTTCATACAATTACTTCAAAATTGGGACTTTTTGATGTAAGAGCAATTTGAATACAGTCTTCGGCGTTTAATCGATTTCTGTTCTTCGTTTTTATATTCATTAGAGTGGAAAAGCCTTGTTCACAAAGATAGAATATTGCTAATGGCAGCAACTTTTTTACCGCCTCCTCATGTGCAATTTTGAAAGCCTTCGTAGCTTTTGACATCCAAAAAGACGACAGATTGGCTTTGCTCTCAAATTAAATACATGCTTCAGTATTAGATCGAAGTTCAAATATTGTTTCTGGCAAACCCGAAGGTTCTTCTGGTATGTTAACAATTTCACATTTAAAAGGATCTACAACCCATTTGAAAGTATGTATATCAAGATCTGGAAAGTAGTCAGAGAACCGCTCTCTGAGTTTGGTAAGATGTTTTATAACTGTATCCTTGATGTCATCAAAAGTAATATTTTCACAGTCTTCCGAAATAGCAAACTAGAAAAATTTCCTTATTACCCCAAAATAAAACATTTTTACCCCATTTGGGGTAATTTACCCCGGTTCCCCGACCGCTGTTTTATATGAACATAATTAATAAAAAATTCGCCTCATAAGTTGTTTTTCAAATTGCGGTCGGAACATTTGGTTTCAAAAAGGAGCACATTTTAATTCAACTGTGGTTAACTTCTATATTTGAATATAAAGTGTGGTGTTTTCTCTTTCTAACACCGTTTTTGACACAATGATTTCTGTGAGACCACAGAGTTGTTCCCAAATTAGCCTGAAGGGTTGAACATACTAGTTTTGGTTGTCGGTGATGTAATAATATTCTACGTAGTACGTGAACTCTTGATTTTTAAAAATGGAACTACTTATTGGAAATTATTGTATCGGACAAGTGATAAAGTAGGTACCAAAATAATTTTATTATCAACTCTAGCGATGGGTGTTCAGTTTATAATTTGGCCACTCCATTTAATTCATAACAAAAAATATTAATATACAAACATATGAAACTGCTTACTGCGGTTTAAAGCCAATGAATCCACCTAGATTTAATCGTCTATCCCATATTTTCAGGTCCAATTAATTTGGCACATTATGGCAAGCGATCGCTCAAGATGTTTTGCAAACCTGCCATAATAAGCGTAAAATCGTTTGATTGGTTATTATATTACTATTTAATCGAATTTTTCTTCAAATTCTTGACAAAGGCTTAGATGAATTAATAGAGTGAAGATATGTTACTGAGACAATGCCTGCGGTTTAACTGAAGTAGGTCCAGTGGACACACTTTAGCGGCCTGTATGTAAATATTCTTTGGTGTTACATTGGATTGAATATAACGTGTCTTTTATTATTATAATGTCATTGGATAGATGTTGCAATTTTGTTTACTAACATTCGACATGTAAATTTCTTCTTTTGAAAGACAAAATACTTTCAACTACAAAAATCTTTAAGTATAATACCCCACTGTTTTTTACGGGTCTAGTAATAAATAAATGTGATGGAGAGTAAATAAAATGAAACTCACAGCTTTTTTAGTAGGCGCTTGCAGCCAGCTATTGTGTTTCTTCATCATGGATATGGCGTGGGCCCGCATATTCTCATACTGCCATATTGCAGCCCCCACGATACTGGTTGTAGAAAACTGAAAATAATATCACGTACAGATAGGAATAAAGGGCTGAAGTTATTCATCTATATTTTCTAACAAAGAATTAAGATTGTAAATTACGATTCCGGTAAGAATCTGTAGTTATGGTTTGTGTAAATATTAATAAATAACTACTGAATTTGGTTGAAACGGTTTATTATAACACATCCAAAAAATAAACATAGAAAACAAAAACAGAACGTTTTTACAAGGGATATTTTGAGATAATATTTCACGCGCGTAACGTAGACAATTAACGTGTCAAGGTTGCTGGTACTGGACTGTTTACTCGTCCGCGCCGGGTCGTTTTAAATAACTCGGCTGGCGACGATGGAAGGTTTGCGAGACTGCCGGTAAATTGACAAACTCTCGCACAATCCAGATTGTTCGGCGACGCTGTAAAAATGTCTAAGCGATTGATTAGTCCCGTTGTGCGCCGGGCAGCTATGCCGCCCTTTTTTAAAATTTATTATTACTTACTTCAAGAATAATTCCCGATTATTAGTTTTTTTCAGACCCAAAGACCCATTTGTGTATTCCGAAATTGTGTTGACAAAAATTATTAGCACGGTATATTAGTGAATCGACCTCGTTATAACAGCCAACAATTATATGTAGGTAAGCCTGAACTAAAATATCATTATGTACAGAGTTTTCCAATAAGAGGTGATATTTTGATATTTTTCCTGTAAAAGATCAATGGTTTCGTTGCTTGTGTGGCACGTAGCGCCGTCTTGTTGAAAGTAAACGTTGTCCAGATCAATACCATCCGATTCCGGCCATAAAAAATCATTAATCATCTCTCGATAGCGTAATCCATTCACCGTAACTGTTGCTCTAGCCTCACTTTCGAAAAAGTAATGTTCAATGACTCCGCCGGACCATAAAACGCACCAAACAGTCACACGTTGAGGATAGAGAGGCTTTTCAACAATAACTCTTGGGTTTTTCGAGCCTCAGATGCGACAATTTTGCTTGTTGACGAAGCCACCGAGGTGGAAATGGGCCTCATCACTCAAGATAATTTGTATTTGATTCACTCAAGTGAATTTTAATAATTTCAATGCGTTGTTGAAGCGTGTATCTTTCCATTTTTATTAGTGGCGTAGTTTCTACTTGTCAAATGTCAAAAAATGACAGCTTCAAAAGTAACATCTACCGAAATACCGGGCTATTCAAAATAACACCTCTTATTGGAAAATCCTGTATTTACTGTTTATAGCCGTGAGCTCGCTATTGCCGTGATCGTTTTAACTAAGTTCAACTGTATTTACTGCGACTACGAAGATAAAAGGATTCAGGAGATTGCTTGGTAATTTTTTAAATCGCTGGCCACGCTTAATATGATATATTTTTTAAAATAAAACCTTTTGATTCACCTTAATTACTATACAAGGCAACTATCTGCATCTGGGAAATTTTAATTTTAAAATTCTAATTTTCAATTAAGTAAAATGAAAATTCGCTTTCGTATGACAGCCATTTACAATAATTTAATTAAGCGTGGCCAGCGATCCCGAATATTTACCGATTGCTTAAGTGAATGTGGGATCCTACGTCAACCATCTCCGGCTCTATAGCTACGTCTGAGATAATTGAAATTTGATACACTCCTATAATATCATTATTCATTTGCATAATCGTTTTCCACCAGAATTATTAATACTGCCAGTGATAAGAAATGACTTACTGCGACTACAAATCCAAGAGGCTTCAGGAGAGTGCTTAATGGGATGTGAGGCCTCGCCCCCATCAGACCCTGCTCCATGGCGACATCTGCAGGCCGCGAGGACCTCTTGAAGCCCCGCTTCGTCGTCTGTCTGAACAGAGTCGACTCCTGTATGGAGTGTCTAAACAATGGACCATTGAACAAGTGTGGACTTACTTTCTGGTAAACAAAACCAGATTTTCTGAAAGATAATAGATCAAATTTTAATAAACAAGAGACAAAATTATGAAAAATTTAGCGATTGTGCAAAAAAACCGTCATTAAAAATATAACCTAAAACATTTTTATACTAACTGTATTGTTAATTCCACAAACGTGGGGATATTTCGAAGGATGGTATACATTTGAAAATAATAATTTTAATATTAAATTAAAATAATAGGCATAGTTGTTTAATTCGTAGTGCTTATAAATTACATAAATACAACTGTCGCATAAATGTTAAAATGACAGTTATATTAATGTGTTGCCAGTGCGCAATGAGAAAATATATTTTTAAGTGAAATGTCAAAATTATATTAGAAAATAAAATAAAAAGTGTAATGATGTGCTGACAGCGATACTAATTTATCTGAAATTACCTAGTGATTTTAATCTTTTGATTACTTTATAAATTAACGGTAAACTAAGTGCTTCAGGATATTGCATAATTTAGTATCGTTCTCGCAACCCTCAGTAACCGCGGCTAACTTCACGTGCCAGCTGGAGCGACTGGTTGCCGACACTCAATTTTTCGAGATTACTCGAAAAATTAACCAATATCTCTTCAGATACGTAAGGTTAGTGAAACTCCAATGTTTAATCTTTATGTTAAACCAATCGGTATTGTCTCTAAAGCTTTACATTACCCATGCCGCGATTACTCATTTCACCCTTATAAATGTATGTATGTACCTACTTCCGATGACCCCACGTGTGTTGTCATTTTGTAAGCAATCTTTGAATTCGGATTTTAAGTTAAACTTCCTATTATTGCTTGTATATTGTGTCCAATTCGGTCGATAAAGGTCCTGTTAAAATATTCAGGAGCGCAATATTCTGGTGCCAAAATAATCGATCTGTCTGATGTTATTTTGGCGCCAAAGGTTCTACGAAAATGGCGGAAAATTCGATCAATAGTCGCGTCCAGGGTGGAATTAGACCTTGAACCAATTTTCTATTATTTCTCCGTATTCTGTGCGCGAATTTAACGAAAATAGCTTAATTTTAATACTTTCTTGCCTTTTGTGGTCATACATAATATTGCGCATTTCTAGATAAACAACAATATTATTACTTCGTATTAGGTATAAAGAATGTAGGTCCTACCTACATAGTAAATTGACTTTATTTTTTTATTTTTTTATTTGTATTACGTAAAATAAGTTTTTGTGTTTTCGTGTGATCTTACCCAAAATGCATTTGAAGCACCCTGCGTTGTTCGGAATTTATTCTGCTGTGAGGGTGGGAAAATAAGATTGGTAGTAATTTTCGTGTAATATCGTGTATAAAGTGACCTTGTTTCGAAGGTCATGTGTTGCAAAATTTCATCAGTCTTCGAATGAAACTTTAGCCCGCGACGTATTATACAGATGACGTATAGATAATCGTATGAATATTGCGTTAGAAAATACCATAACGCGTTTATATAATATTATTACAAATGAATATGGTAGGTTAGGTATCGCACGAAATATTTATTTCGTTTAATGTAAATTATTATTTTAAACAAATAACCTATGTATTGTAAAGCACATAAAAGTTATTTTTTCACGTAAATTATCATTTTAAGGCTATGCACTACGTCGTGTAGTATCTTTAATTGAGCCGCTATCAATAACAACCCTTACGTAGATGGCGATAAGGCTTAAATTCCCGCTTAACACCATCTACCTGTTTTGATTTATGCAAGAAAAAAACATGGCCTAAAAGTGCCTTTTATTTTATTTTGTGGATGTTCAGGCACAAATATATGTTTTCCGATCATTTTATAAATAACTTAATTTGCCACATTATACAATAACATCATGACCGAAATGGGTTTCGTAAGTAGGAGATTTTGAACTTTAAAGCAGTTTTTATAGGCCTTTACATTATTTTTTTCTGGGCTTATAAAAAGACTTATCTAAAAAATACTCGATTATTTCAGAGGCCAAGATGTATTCTACTCGCAGTATTTAATTAAAGCGTCTGAAACATTTCTAGGCGACCAAATTTACAAACCAAAAACACGTGATTTTGCATTACTACGTATTGCATCGCCTTAATGTAAACTATTATTTTAAACAAATAACCTATGTATTTTAAAGCATATAAAATTTATTTTTTCTCGTAAATTATCATTTTAAACAGAAATAACATTTTGAAAACATTTTAAAACACTTTATGTATTTTAGAGCGCATAATAATTTTTATTGTAATATGTACTATGAAAATGATGAAATATGCATGCAAATACGCACTTTCACACTCGAGAGATCTCAAAAATTCATTATGAATAATATGCAAATGAATAATATAATCCGATGTCTATTTATGACCAAATTCTATTATTATTATTCGTGTTCTGACGCTTGCGGTCGTCATTTGTAAGCATGCTAGGGACCAAAATAAACTTTAGTCCTTTTATATTGTTGGTAGGCAAATCGTTTGAAACGAAGGTCATAAATAAGATAATAAATACCTCGGCCTTGGTTTTTCATTCAGTTGTGGTTTAGCCAAATGTATATTTAGCCAAAACTTCATAATTTCAACTCCGTTCTAACACTTAAAACTAAATAGGGCAAATATCAACATTCCAAGCAGTCTATTCAAAGAGGCTAAATATTACTATCGCGATTTATTTTTGGGGTATTATGCCGTGTTGCGCTACCTCCTTCTTTAGCCAACGTTTCGGACTACGTTATGTGTCCATCATAGGGCAGATGTGTAATCGAAGAAGATGTGTGTAAATGAGATACCGTATTGCACGTTCCAATCCTCAGGATTCAATCAGTCAGGGGTTCCCAGCCTTTTTGTACTCTAGAGCAGTGCTCCGCAACCGGTGTGCCGTGGCACACTGGTGTGCCGTAAGCCGGATACAAGTGTGTCGCGGTCAAATTCGATGTATTTGACATTTTACAATATTTCATTATGTATTAAATACTTTTTATAAATATTTTTCAAAATGTAGTATAGAATTTTTGTAATATTCTGTGCTAAAATGGGAGCCGAATATGAATCCCTATTGTTTTATACTGAAATTTGTTGGCTATCCCGAGGCAAAGTTTTGGCTAGATTGTTTGAACTTCGACACGAGCTGTTTGAGTTTAGTTTAAATCAAAATATGCACAAACTATATCAGCGCCTCGATGATGATTACTGATTGATTAAACTAATGTATACATGGCTCATATATTCGAGCATTTGAATGAATTTAATAAAAAAATGCAAAATAAAAATTACAAGGGTTGAAAAAAAATATCGAGTTTGGCAGAAAGAGTCGCAAAAAGGATGTTTGGAAATGTAAAAGTACAATTGAATACAAACAATTAATTGTGGATCTGGCCCAACAACATTTAAGTATGCTTCAGCAGAAATTTGATCTGTATTTTTATTACGTTAATACGGAACAATACGATTGGATTCGAAATCCTTGTGCAACCAATGCAATCAATTTTACGGAAGCACTGCCTTCTCCGAAGTTCCATTAGATGTTTTCTGGATTTACGTTATCTTTTACGAATATCCTTGCATTTTGGACAAAGTAATTTTAACACTACTTCCATTTTCAACCACATATTTATGTGAGCAAAGTTTTTCAACGTTTGTTAAAAATGATAAGCGGTCATGCTTAAAAGTCGTGCTGTCAAAAATCGAGCCGAATAAAAAACTTTGGGTTCATTGAAACAAGCGCAGGTATCACATTAGTTTATTATTATTGTTTTATTATAATTAATAAATATGCTATAGTTATATGTATGTATACTTTTCAAATAAAAAAACAAAAAAAAATGTATCAATTTAATACCTATATATTTTAGTTTTTGGTGTGCCGCGTAACTCTAGGAAGAATTTTGGTGTGTCTTAGGTGAGAAAAGGTTGCGAAACACTGCTCTAGAGCACATTCTAAATATCGGTAGAGTGGCGGGCACCACCTATTTTTAATCGACAAACTCGGGGCAGCAATCACAATCAAAATGACAACAATGCGGTTCCAGGTGAGGAATGCTATTTGCACATCACTCCTTGTACACGCCGAAAACCCGAAGTGAGCCAATCATCGCCGAACCGATCGGGACGGTACGAGCACGTGACTACTGTCAGTTTGGCTGTCGGGGCCATGCTTATTGCTTTCACTGATAGACAGAGCTGGCAGAGTAATGTGCCATGTGTTTTGGCGCCTTCGGCGTTCATCGGCTCAGTTCGTGGCGTTCTGGTTTCTGCGTGTACAAGGAGTGATGTGCAAATATAACTCTCCGTTCCAGGCTAGCGTTAAGAGTGCAGTCTGGCTCGCCGCTAGACAGGTTGCGACAGGTAATGTCAGCAAAGGAACCACTTATACATACAATATTGCAAACATACGAACGTATTTAATAATCTAGGCACTCAAAAAAATGAAAACTCTAACAAATAAATAAAAATAATTCACTTTTTTAATTAATGTTTCTGAAAAAATTATTTCACTATCGAATAGTGGAGGGCACATACGAATCGGCACGGGGTTGGAAACCCCTGCTCTAAGGCCTGTTATCTCATTATGATTAGTTAATTTAAAATTTTAACGTTTACGGCTTTTAGTTTTGGCGTAGCCGTCAATTATAGTATACTAACTATACTTAGCCCCGTCGTCTTTATTATATTATTATTAATGGGATTTTTGTATATTTCAATATCCTCCGTAATCAGGCGTGCTCGATGCGTTTTGGGTCTTCCGACGATTTCAGAAACTAATCCAAAGTAATGGCTGGTTTCAATTAAATGCTCGGAAATTGCCAATTTGTCAGATGGCCGAGTTTACAAGCTCGAAAGTGTTCCGATACGTTGGCCAAATAATGAGATAGCGCAAAACGGCATAATACCCCAACAATAAATCACGATAGTACCTTTAGTAGTGAAAATCTCAAATCACATCAGGCTGAATACAAGTTTATTAGTACAGTTTTAAATTTTAAAAGGTATTAAATATCTGATTTGAATTTGAATGAAGGCGAAGCTTTGCCAAATCACTATTTTGATTAATCTTTATAAAGAATTGGTGTACATTATCAATATCAATAAATATACTTTAGATAAATTGAAGGTTTCCTATCGCTTCGCTTAAGTAGAATACAAATTTAAAATAAATTACTCAATAAAAAATATAAATGCAAACTACTAAAAAAAATAGTATTTCAGCAGAAATGTATGAACGCGTAAAGGAAACAACTTAAAAAAAATACAGTATTATAGCTAAGATTATTTGTGACAGTTTCACTTGATTAACTTTTTTGCATTCTTATAAAATCATTATAAAATAAATAAATAACAGTTTTTTGCTTGAAATCGAACGTTTCTAGACTCCGTTTGTCAAGCGATTTTAATGCCTATTACCTACGATATAAGGAAGAATATACACATTTTTGGCTTGTAGCTTCCTCTGAAACAGTTCGGTTATTTATAGTAAATAGTTAAATGCAGTTACTCCCAGTGCGGCCCATGCCGTGTTCAATTCTAAGCCTCGATAACTACGGGTGTACAGAAGCTGACCTACTGCACCAGAAGTTGAATAATTCTACATTCTAGAAGTCGAGTATATTCAGTAGTCGAGAAAGCGAGCAGCCGGCTAGTTGCACAGTTGAGAAGTTGAAGACGACTAGTCGAGAACTCAGGAAGTCGAGAAGTCGTGCAGTCGAGACACGAGAAGTCGTGTGATCGAGCAATCGAGTACCTAGTTCGGCATTCGCGTGGAGATCAACATTAATAATAGTTATAATCGGTCAATATTGATATTATTTTATTTTCTCAATAGATTAGAAATGTATGTTAGGGTAGGTACCTGAGCTGCTTATTCGTTTTTACGATTTGTAGCGCAGATTTTCTATAGAATCTTAAGATTTGTAACACTGAAAAGATTTTTGTCGCTATTAAAAGTCACCATTAAAATAATAAAAGTTTGATAGAATTTGGCTCGATGCTTGACCAGTTTTTTAATGACTAATGTCTTAATGATGTCAGCGGGGAACCAGGGATAATCGATAGCATTGAAAGAAGTCCGAAGTCTGGGGGCAGTTTGCCAACAAAGTGATAACTCTTTAAGTGATTGGTGATGAGACTGATCACCCAGTCATCGGATCACCAAAACAGTTCTATCATTCCATTGATACGCAATCTGCGTAGTCCGAGAATTCAAACACTTCATCAGTGTCACAAATTCGTGACTTTGGTGTAATATTCGATGAAATCTTGACATTCATTGCACACGTCAACTATTATAACTAATAAGGCAAAGATGCTTGGATTCCTTTGCAGAACTTTAACTTAGATTGTATGAGAACTCTCTATATTTCATTAGTCAGAAGTCAAGTGGAATATAATTCACCTATTTGATCCCCTTTGTATATAGTTCACTTTATCAATATAGCGAGCGCAGCACAAATTTCTTAGGAAGGTAAATTTTAAGTTCAAAATTTTAATTGAATACATTATTTATGTCAGTTTGATGAATCAATTGCATCTAATAACACTGTCTGACAGGAGATTATGATCAGATCTGGTTGTGTTACACAGTCATTAACAACTTAATTGACAGTCCTGCCATCGTTTCCACTATTAGATTTCATTTGCCGACTAGGAACAAAAAACAAAATGTAACCTTCTTGTGCAATATATATATATATATATATATATATACAACCAACTATCGAACACACTCACTAACCAATAGGATGCATGATGTGGGCAACAAGTTTGGGGGTACTATTGATATATTTGTTGACTCCATTTATAGAACTTAACATACTCTATACCGTTTTGTTGAATCCTACAAATTATAGTAGCGTTGGTAATGTAGTTTTAGTGATTTGTCTTATATGTAGTATTGTTCTAGTTTCTATGTTAAGTTATATGTTTTACTAATATTGTTTTATATTCAGTTTATCAGTTAACTGTTATATCATATTTAATTTTTGTATAATTTTCAATAACTCGCTAGGTATATTCTGTTCTTAAAATACATATAAATGCCCGGCTGGGTGTAAAATCAAGTAAAATAAAATAAAATCATAAGTATAGTTCTGTGAACAGTATAGACCTAGCGTCCAGAAAAAATATGTTTCTAATTTTATCTTATTAATTTAATAAGTCAAAACCAAAATCATAATCTAAGTAGTTACTAAATACCTACCTCCCTAATTAAAAAAATATTTTACGTGACGTTTTTTTTAAAATTTCAAATGAGGAATTATACAATTTATTTGTCCAAAGAAATATCGCAATCTCGATGACTATTCTTTTTTCAAACTTTCTTCAAGCCGGTAGGTACCATAATATGGATTATTCCGATTTCACAGTCCGCAGTAGGAACCACGATAATGCGAACTCTGGCGTGATAAAAAGGTAGTATCTAACAAGGCCACCATTTTGATCCGGAACCGAAACGTAGCAAAAAAATAGACAGAAGAAATGCCATATGGCCAAATTAAAACGTTACTATCATGTTAAATATTATGTTTTTTTTGCCACGTGAAATTAAAACGGTGTAATATTTTGTACGGTATTGCCAAATGTTCTGACGTATTTCTATCGGCTGAAAGAAGACCATACATCTTTATAATTTTACATGAATCTCGATATTTATTTTTTACACGTTCGTAGAAAGCAGCAGTTATGGGTTGCCATAGTGACATCTCCAATTTGGGGAATGTTGTGAGTTATGAGGAAGAAGATAGTAGTGAAGGGAAGGAGATGGGGAAAAGGAGGGATGGGAACTACCTAATCAGACAGAGCGAAACACTAAACACGGTTTAAAGCCATTTCAATCAATGTTTCGATTGTACATGGTGGTACATCCCGAGGTGCAATGTTTCTTTGGAAAATAACACATTTTCGGACTTGCGAATTAGTTATAACTATAACCGGAATTGGATGGTATTGATCTGGACAATGTTTACTTTCAACAAGTCGGCGCTACGTGCCAAGCAAGCAACGGAACCATTGATCTTTCACGATTGAATATCAAAATCCAACAATCCAACCGGCCATAAAAAATCATTAGTCATCTCTCGATAGCGCAATTCATTCACCGTAACTGTTGCTCCAGCCTCATTTTCGAAAAAGTAAGGTCCAATGACTCCGCCCGACCATAAACCACCCCAAACAGTCACACGTTGATGATAGAGAGGCTTTTCAACAATGACTCTTGGGTTTTCCGAGCCCCAGATGCGCCAATTTTGCTTGTTGACGAAGCCACCGAGGTGGAAATGGGCCTCATCACTCAAGATGATTTGCATTTGATTCACTCAAGTGAATTTTAATAATTTCAATGCGTTGCTGAAGCGTGTATCGTTCCATTTTTATTAATAGCGTAGTTTCTACTTGTCAAATGTCAAAAAATGACAGCTTCAAAAGTAACCTCTACCGAAATAGCGGGCTATTCAAAATAACACCTCTTATTGGAAAACCTGTACTATGATAATAGTCAGTAGTGAGTTTATTGTTACCCACAAAATTAATTGTACTTGGAATAGCTGAGTAGGCATTGCAACTTGTCATTAACAATTCAGGGCTGTCAGCGATTCAATGATACTTATGAATAAGAAGTAATAATTTTTAATAAAATCCCATCTATAGGTACTGTTTCTGAGCCTCCATATTTACCTTTTGGGATCACTCCTAGCCTTCTGGCACCATTTGCCGGAGTAAAATGTCTATCCAGCCTTGGGACTTCTGTTTGGGCGTCATACTTCTTAAGTTACTCCTGTATCTTGTTTAATTTGTATCAATAAAAATACTCTACCTTGTATCGAATGTCGTATTGGTTATATGGAACAGTTCTACCTTGCAGCGTTACTCTACCGACTACCCAGAACATTCGCGGCATATTAGTTTATCACGGTAGCTTATTTGTTCAGAGTTTTATCTAGAAATGTAGTTAGTACCTGCCTACGCACATATCATTTGAATGTCTACCAAATCGATCGTAATCTTTATGCCTGCTCTAAACCGGGGCTCGGCAAACCACGGTCCGCGAGCTAAGTGCGGTCCGCTGCCTATTTAAATCCGGCCCGCGAGCTAATAATAGATCAAACCTTAAAAAATTATATTACACATTTACGTAGTTTCACCTAAATGTAGTAAAAAGCTTATTTTTGTGATGTACATATAAATAGTTTTATCATATATTATATTTTGAAGGTTCCCAACAGATAGAGCATAATATGTAGGGACCGAACAAATCAACGACGTTGTTGAAAACAGAGTTGTATTAGTAACGTGTTTTTATTTCACCTCAATAATTGTTGTTGGCCGAATTCATAGCACTAAACAGTCAATTTACCACAACATTGCATACTCTGTCTTACACTACCTTCCACTGTATACCGCCATTCCATTTGATTTTAAACCTGTCTGCGATACTGAATTCCTGAATTTGAAATTTACGTCGGATTAGCCCAACTTTTGAATCACGAAACATGCCCATGTGGCATTTCGTGTGTCACTCTTTATTCTTTGGCTGTATCAAAAATATTCAACCCGCGGTAAAACCAGGTCAAAACCCAATTTTTGTATCGATTCTCCTTAAATTTAGCGCAGGCAAACCAAAGATCGTTGATTATAAAGTTAATATCGTTACACAGTTGCGAGCAAAGATATTAGAAGAACGTTGCGAGGGAAGTGTTATATTTAAGCAAACGTTCAAATCAAAATTTAGTCTAATTTGACATTGTCATCAAATTAACAATTAGCGCTATTTAAATTGTTTGCTACTACAAAAACTAAACCCGAATTTCTACCGACATATTTAAACTAACATACTAAAATAGAAATATTTATTTATTTATTACACACCCTAGTGGGCTTTTCTTTAAAAAAAATACAAGCATTTTGTATCAGAGTAAACACTTAAAAATTAATACAATAAAAAATAATGTAAACATAATGGCAACAATGAATCCTCACGCATATAATTGAATTTAAAAGATTCAACAAAAAAAATATAGTAGAAGCGGAGAAGTTATATGGGTACATAGGTCTATTTGTGTCTAGAAGAATAAAAGTGATAGAATATACAACATTTATACTGATTAGTTTTCAAATGAAATATATCACCCAGATCAGAATATTTGTTTCCGAGATTGTGAAGTCTCGGAATCGGAGAATTTTGGTAAGCTAGTGTCCTGGTGTTATTGAAGTAAAAAGGTAAGAAATGTCGGCATGATTTTTTGGGAACATGGATATTGATACATTGAAGTAATTCGGGACAGTCAATTTTAAAATGTAGTATTCTTTGTAACAGTATTAAATCTGTGCTTATCCTTCTTTCTAAAAGTTTCAATAGAGACATTTTATCCAAGGGGTAATTGTAATTTATGTTTTGTATAGGAATATGCAATTTATAATTGATAAACCTTAGAAACTTCCGTTGAATCTTTTCAATGTTATCTGAATGAATATTGAAAAATGGAGACCATAACATATTAAAACTAACACACTTCGCTTGAATACTTAAAGTTTTTAAGCTTTTAAAAATATATGTTGTGATGTATTAATGCAATGTGCGAATATATTACGATGTCTGGAATTTTAAAAATAAGTGCTCATTGTAACTTTATGCTTTAGGTTCGTTTTCATTGAGCATTTTAAGCTCAAATATCTGTTATATCTGCCTTACTTTGCAGATTTAAGTGTTGAGAACTGTTTGTTAAAAAGTAAAAGGTTCTACTTATAATTGTGTTTATTTACGGTAAAAATAATAGGTCTGGATTTAGCTACACTGTTCATTACCCGAGGGTTAGTAATTCTCTGGTTCGAGAAGCTTGTTCCCTGTCAATCTCATCTCACAAATAATCGTTACACTCTAGCGACATATGTCGGACTCTGGAGTAAGCTTTATGACTAGCGCCATCTATCGCTTAAATACTCAACTTTATTACAATACATCACACTATCTATCTACTTACAGAAGCCCTTGGTTATTATTTCTTTATTTTTAAAATCTCTCAAAATTTATTGCATTCAGCAAGAAAGTGTCCGACTTTTTGGCCCAACCGGAGTATAATAATTGCAAGGATGATTTCTTCAAATGTATTTCTACGATCCACGCGTTCGTCAAAATCGATTGAAAATATATTTCTATTATTCATGTCACGTCCTTTAAACTTGAAATGTTAGTTTTAAGAAAAATATAATCAACAAGCCTAGCAATGTGCGGGAAATGGTCCCAATAGGTCTTAATGTATTGTCTTCTTTGTATTTTTTAGTTTAAAAGATCTGATACCCCCAGTATCTCGAGTAGTCTAATAGAAGTGAGAGGTAGTTGAGTACCTACAGATTAAGAGAAATTAGACCCTTAATTTGAGTTCTGTGATCGTGGAATATCACAGAGAAGTATTGACAGGAGTAATAGGTAATTGAGTACCTATTGATTAAGGGAAACTAGACCCTTACTTTGAGTTCTGTGATCGTGGAATATCACAGAGAAGTATTGACAGGAGTAATAGGTAATTGAGTACCTATTGATTAAGGGAAACTAGACCCTTAATTTGAGTTCTGTGATCGTGGAATATCACAGAGAAGTATTGACAGGAGTAATAGGTAATTGAGTACCTATTGATTAAGGGAAACTAGACCCTTAATTTGAGTTCTGTGATCGTGGAATATCACAGAGAAGTGTTGACAGGAGTAATAGGTAATTGAGTACCTATGGATTAAGGGAAAGAGTTCTGTGATCGTGGAATATCACAGAGTAGTGTTGTCAGGAGTGATAGGTAATTGAGTACCTATGGATTAAGGGAAATTAGACCCCTAATTTGAGTTCTGTGATCGTGAAATATCACATAGTAGTGTTGACAGGAGTAATAGGTAATTGAGTACCTATGTACCGACTTAAAAGTAGGTGATCACACGAAATTCCCTCGATAGGAAAAAATCGCAAAGTTTGCTCCGAAAATTATAAAAAACACATCTCGTTTTCTTACTTATCACCTTATAAGTATTAAAAAATTCAGTGTTTCTAATAAGTCGTGTTTGATTTAATATTTTCACGACAGTCGCTTACGCCTTTCTTACTCCCTCTCTTCTTTTCGAACGCTTATAACGGAGCCTTGATCGCCGATTCTCGGCCTGTCAGCATTTGGTCAATGTTTGATGACCGATATGAAAAAACCACAATGGGTAGAAGAATGTTCCATTCATTCCAATGGCGACTAGTGACCATTGTTATAGGTTACAACAATTTCAGTAATTTCGTATTTATCGCACACCCAACAGTCACGAGGCGCCACAGGCTTCTTAAAATGTCCCGCAGTGGCAGTCCAATTAAAACAGTTGCCCAGTTAGCAGAAAAAGCAATGGTGGATATTTATTGGTTATAGCCATAGCATTTCTTTTGTCCCGTGACTGATTACTCCCCGTAATGTAATTGCCTCGATTATGGACTGATTGACAGAACACTACACTATTCACTATACACTGTACGTGTACAGCCACGCTTCCGCCCCAGGGTTGTCCACTTTTTAAATAATTAAATGCCGTATTAAATGACTTTTGAGATTTCAAAACTCATTAAGTACTGTAATGGTCTTCCTTGCCGATCATCTAGATTTCTTCTTAATAAAAATAATTTGGGCACTCCGTTACTATTCGTTTTTATTTAGATAGATACAAGTATTGATACAATGGATAATATAAGAGCTTGCTATTGAAAAGAGGACGAGTTACAACAGATATGCCTTTTTATACGTCTCGGTCATGCTGTCTCACTTGGATATGCCTGTCTCTTTCATACCGACAGACATACGTTCACCACAGTTACTGTTTAAGATTAAAACAAAATACCGTAAACGGTTTTAGATGGCATATTTTTTTGTTTGTTTGCATATCTTGTAAATAAATAACTTTATTTTTGTGTTCGTTTCTCTGACTTTGTATTTTACTTCAGCACTTAAGCCAGACTTGACGCATAGTCTCGGATCCCGAAACAACAAACCCTACATCATAAAGTACGCCGATTAAACTACTTTGTAGTTACAATAGACGTTTAGTAAGCCTTAAAAAAAATTAGTCTGCCGGTGCGCCTCTTGGATGGTTCCGCGCAGTCATGTACAGGGTTTTCCAATAAGAGGTGTTATTTTGATATTCAATCGTAAAAGATCAATGGTTTCGTTGCTTGTGTGGCACGTAGCGCCGTCTTGTTGAAAGTAAACGTTGTCCAGTTCCACTCCTATTTAAGCCCCGCATACCCAATTTTTAAGTTAACTCGTTAAGTTTTAAGTTCTAAAAAAACGTTATTTCTGACGATAATATCTATACATTTGTTATGCCAAAACGTTAAATATGTGAAATTACCTCAATGGAAAATATCGCTTCAAAGTAAACTCCGAAAAATATAAAAACACGTTTTTTTCTGTTATTTAATATGTTACAGCCATGAACAAATTCAGTGTATCTTTAAATGCACCTAAATCATTTGTGGAGAGATTTTCGTTCTATTTCAAATGAGTCGTGTTTTATTAAATATTTTCACAATTTTCGCTTAATTATTATTGTTTTGTAATATTAGCGCGCTCCCTCTAACATTCTTATTTACATATCTTCCATTCAAACCATCTTTGATTGCTTACCACGGAGCTTTTTAAGACTCCCCCAAACAGCATCACCAAAAATTTGCCACGAGAGAAACGTCATTTATAATGTTTTTAGATCATAATACTGAAAATCAATAATTCTTGTGTCATCATAGTATGAATTTAAATAAAATATACCCAATTTACTAATAAACGTATATCAAATTTTATACAACTGATAAACAACCACTTACCCGGCATTAATACAGGGTTTTCCAATAAGAGGTGCTATTTTGATATTCAAAGAAAAATTCTTTTTTTTTAATATAAATGATCGAATGTTTATTTCATTATAAAGAGGAAGGTATGCCGTTAATAGTGAAAAATAACATCAGTCAAATAACCACCAAGACCACGCCTACAGGACCATATCCTTTTCATGAAATTTTCCATAACCAAATCGCAAAGTGGCTGCCTTATGTCCTCGATAGCCTCACGAATTCCATCTTTGAGGTCTTGAATCGACGCTGAGCTGTTGGCGTAGACCTTCTCTTTCACGTGGCCCCAGGAAGAAGTCGCAAGGTGTTAAATCACAAGATCTCGGTGGCGATAACACGGTCCAGAAACTTTTCCCGTAAAATATGGTTTCGTTGCTTGTGTGGCACGTAGCGCCGTCTTGTTGAAAATAAACGTTGTCCAGATCAATGCCATCCAATTCCGGCCATAAAAAATCATTAATCATCTCTCGATAGCTCTTTGAATATCAAAATAACACCTCTTATTTGAAAATCCTGCAGTTGCTTGTCAGTTGTGTAAAATTTAAAACACGTTTATAAGTAACGCCCTTGGAGGACATGTACACCGTTATTATTGGTAACCCTGCCCGTCCCTTGAAAGCACTGCGAGTAGTAAACCGGCCGCCGCTCGCTGCTACAGCTCTCTGCTACAGCTCGCTGCTACCGCTCTCCACTCGCTGCTATTACCCCCTGATCGCGTTCTTCCCGCGGCATTGACATCTGTCTGGCGCCCGAATTAAATTTTGATCTTGATACCTATTTATACAGGTAAGCGGCTCTTCATCAAACCGCGGTCGTGCGTCGTGCCTCGTCTTTTGATAACTTGTTGTGCTTTGTTTACGTGCGTGATTATTTATTGTTATTGTGTTTCACAGTGTTATTATGATTGTTATAGTTACTCCGTAGTGCAGTGGTAGGAAAATTACTAAATCGAACTGAGTTTGTTCCCAAGTGCTAAAATATAATATACAATACAGAAATTTTGGGTAAATATGTCAGTTTTATAATGCTTTTGGCGGGCAAAATTACCAAAGGTCCTCTCTTGATTTCTTACTGCCCTTATGCTACGTATACATACGCGAGCCGAACTGCCAACTGAACCTCAACTTATGAGAAGGGAATGAAGCAATCGCAAAAGGCGCGAAACGCCGCTTGCAGTTTTACTTTGCTTCGTTACTTTCCCCTAATTCGTGGCTCGGTTCGCGTTTAAGTTCGCAAATGTATACGTACCATTAGGCTTAGCACGCACTGCGATTAAATTAATTCTATTTCATGGTGGTGCAGAATTTCGCTTCACGCACGCAATAACAAAAACACTTGATTTCAAGTTAATTACTCTGGAAACATCGATTTAAAGCATGGGAGATTTGAAATACTGTAATTTTTCATTACATTTATTGTTTAATTATTAATAAGCTTTTAATTAGTATAAAATGATTGATTTTTGTAGTTATAAAAATGTAAATATGACGTCTTATAGGTTAAGGCGATGCACTACGTCGTGTAATATTTTAAATTGAGCCGCTATCAATAACAACCCTTACGTATATAGCGATAAGGTTTAAATTCCCGCTTAACAACATCCGCCTGTTTTGATTTATGCAAGAAAAAAACATGGCCAAAAAGTGCCTTTTATTTTATTTTGTGGATGTTCAGGAATAAATATTTAATTTTTTTCCATCATTTTATAAATAACTTAATTTCCCACATTATACAATAAAATCATAACCGAAAATGGGTTCGTAAGTAAGAGATTTTGAATTTTAAAGCAGTTTTCATAGGCCTTTACATTTTTTTTTCTGGGCTTATAAAAAGACTTATCTAAAAAATACTCAATTATATCAAAGATCAAAATGTTTCTACTCGCAGTATTTAATTAAAGCATCTGAAACATTTCTAGGCGACCAAATTTTCAAACCAAAAACACATGATTTTGCATTACTACGTATGGCATCGTCTTAAGATGTTTTCTACGATATATATTTTTTCTTTTTGTGCATGACCACATAAGAAAAACATTTTGCAGTCGATTAATCATTTATTAAAAACATCGCTTTTATAAACAGATGTAGAATAAGTAAAATATTTTTTATCATGTTTGTTTATAATTGGTAGGATAGAAAACGCAAGGTTTTTCAAGGTGCTATTATGGCTATAGGCAACTTGATTGAAAATGCACAAAATCATAAAATATTGAAATATTACAGGTAGTCTATTTATATGTATAAGGAAAAGTGTTAAAAGTGCGGTTACCGGGTGAGCGGCGTGGATTTAATTTTCTATAAAAATCTACAGTTTTATTCCGAGATTGATGATATAATGCACGCTTGACCTTCAAAACAAGATGAAGGTCATTGTCTACATCTGGTTTCGAAAAATTCCGCTTAAGGCGAAGCTTATGCCAAATAACTCTTTATTACGAATTGGTATACATTATTAATACCAAAAAATATGCTTTATATAAATTGAAGGTTTTCCTATCGTTTCGCTTGAGTAGAATACAAATAAAAAATAATGAACTCAATAAAAAATATAAATGTAAACCACTAAAAAAAATATTTGGGTTATTTTGGAGGTAAAGGAACATAGGGTAATTTGAATGTCTAATGTGGGTATTTTAGTATATACCCACTGGCAACACTGCTCTCAATATAAGTCAGCCATAATTAAAATACATAAAATGTGTTGTCCATTAAGGCGAAGCTTAGTGCTAAATCACTATTTTGATTAATCTTTATAACGAATTCGTGTACATTATGAATACCAAAAAAATATGCTTAAGATAAATTGAAGGTTTTCGTATCATTTGAGTAGAATACAAACCAAAAATAAATTAACTCAATAAAAAATATAAATGTAAAAGAAATGTATGAACGCGTAAAGGAAACAACTTTTTAAAAATACAGTATTATAGCTAAGATTATCTGTGATAGTTTCACTTGATTAACTTTTTTGCTTTCTTATAAAATTATTTACAAAATAAATAAAAACCAGTTTTGTGCTTGACATCGAACGTTTCTAGTCTCCGTTTCTCAAGCGATTTTAATGCCTATTACCTACGATATAAGGTATACCAAGAATATACACATTTTTAGCTTGTAGCTTCCTCTTAAGGCTCGGGCAACGCCGGGTACCTTAGCTAGAACAATTAAATATATATACGTATGCTGCTATAAGGGAATGTCAACCCTCGCTTAACCTCCCTTCATTTGCTTCTCGTGTATTCGGCCCATTTTTAGCTTCTGTCGTAACTGCTGCGGCCGCGAGTTTTGTTTCCCGGCTCAATTGACGACTGACTCGCTGTGAATTATGTACTGGCTTTTCTTGGATTTGCCATCCGCCGCATTTCCACTATTAATTCTTATTGAACCCTTGTGATCGACGTAACAAGTTATTATTGGAGCCAACTTAAGTTACATCTTGCTTGATTGTTTGTTTTTATTTTTATTTATTGTGATATTAATTTCCAGAACCGCGGGATTCCAATAAAGATATCTTCCAAAACACACTGTGTGTATTGGGCAGTAAATTGTTCTTATTCTCAAATCCTACATTTGTATTATCACGTGATTTTTCACGGGTCTGCGATAGTATTTCCTAAATCTACCGGTGAAGAAAGTGCTTTTTCAAAATATTTAGGTCATAAATATTAATGTTAACGTTAATTATTATTAATTTACGCCATTGCGAGAGTTAAAAAAACGCGCTCGGGTAGCCTCCCCTTTTCTGAACTAGGTCCAGTGAAACAAACTGACAAGGGACACATATTACATCAATGGTAGTAGTATTACAGTGGGCTGTTCATATAGCTGTTTCATTCGCACACACATATTCATTGAATGGCTATCCTTTTCATAAACGGCTCTCCATTTTTGGTCGATTACCATGAAAATAACATGTCTTGTACAGGGTTTTCTAACAAGAGGTGTTATTTTGAATAGCCCGCTATTTCAGTAGATGTTACTTTTGAAGCTGTCATTTTTTGACATTTGACAAGTAGAAACTACGCCATTAATAAAAATGGAACGATACACGCTTCAACAACGCATTGAAATTATTAAAATTCACTTGAGTGAATCAAATGTAAATAATCTTGAGTGATGAGGCCCATTTCCACCTCGGTGGCTTCGTCAACAAGCAAAATTGTCGCATCTGGGGCTCGGAAAACCCAAGAGTTATTGTTGAAAAGCCTCTCTATCCTCAACCTGTGACTGTTTGGTGCGGTTTATGGTCCGGCGGAGTCATTGGACCTTACTTTTTCGAAAATGAGGCCGGAGCAACAGTTACGGTGAATGAATTGCGCTATCGAGAGATGATTAATGATTTTTTATGGCCGGAATTGGATGGTATTGATCTGGACAATGTTTATTTTCAACAAGACGGCGCTACGTGCCACACAAGCAACGAAACCATTGATCTTTTACGATTGAATATCAAAATAATACCTCTTATTGGAAAACCCTGTATTAAGATTACTATTTATTCTTAGGGTCGGCCTTATGCGGGCGCAATTGGAGCAATCCGCTCCGGGCGCCGAATTGTCAAATCGCTGATGATACCTAACAGTCCTAACACATCGTCCTTGAAATTATTTTTCATGAAAACGGCGCTACACATAAATACACATCATCCGAATATTATTGTTACAGTGATCACCTACCAAGGCGTCTATTGGTTTTGACAATGATAGGCACCAAGATTATACTCGCACCATGCGCTGATTGGTTCAGGGTCGGCCCTGTTTTGTTCGTCCTCCCTGCCAAGAAGTATACAGTGTAATCCTACACCGGCAGAGCCTATATAGTAGAGATATAAGCGAGGTGTAAAGCGTATAGAGCTATATAGGGATTGAGGCCTCTCTAGAGAAGCCTCCCGCGTTTATCGGTCGCTGAACAATTACATTGTTTACTCTGTTCAGTCAAAGCCAACTGGCTACCTTTAATATACACTATACAGGCAGAATGGTAAGTCTTTCTTCTCAGCCATGACGTGTGAAATCTATCTATATAAATAAAAAATGTAACTGTTCGTTTGTTCAAAATCTTAAATCTACGAAAGTTCATAACTGATTGCTTTGAAATTTTGACCCAACGTTGTATTCGAATACGCTTGTGTTTTTATATACCTATACTATATATATGTCGCCTGTGACAGGAAATAAACATGCATATTTGAAAAAAAATAGCGCCATCTGTTGGACGTAAACGCAAAACGCGATATTGTTTCTCTATCAGCACAGACAGACTGAGCCACAGCAACGCGTGACGGGGTACAGCTAATTATGAAATTTAAACTATTAAATAATTAAAATTTTACTGATTTTAGAGGCAACATTGACATTTTTTTGTTAGTTAATGGTTAGTATAAAAAAAAAGATTTTGTTCAACCTAACTTGTAAACATAGTAGTTTGGACAATATTAGGTACCATGTAAATATAAAATAAATAAAACATAGGAAGAAATGACGTGTTTGGGGTTTAAATTTTATATTTATATACAGAATGGGGCAAAAGTAATCACCCTATTGGAAAATGCTATAACTTTTGCAAATGGCGCCAAATTTAAACCATTGCGGAAAAACGACGCCACTAGTTAATTTTTGTTTAGTTTTTTAAAGAATTGTGACGCATATGACAACATTTTTAGCTCTGTCTTATTACCACATTTGTGCGTATTAATTTCCATCACCCTGTATTGTACGGGACGTATTGGTTCAGTTCATCGCACACCCGCCTCCTATTTATACAGTATGTCCACTATTATACAAGCAAGGCGATAAGATATTGCTTCTTTTATGGCTCAAACACCGATAAATATCTTGCCTTATTTAAAAATACACAATGGTCGTAATGGTTCCACATTTCCTGGACTGGACATAGTTACAATACTTTATTTGAGTTCTGTTTAAAATTGGTCCCCAACATGGGAGACCTCGAAAGCACACACCCATGAACTAAATTGACATCCGCAGAAGAAAATTGTAAGACATGACAAATAAAGAAAAATCTGTCTGACTATAGCAATCTTAATTCTATCAAGAAAACATATAATAAGAATCTTTGAAACATTCTTTCAGAATACTCGACAATGCAGGTAGATACCACATACCATTATTGTTTGTTCATATTGAATTGTTTGTTTTTGAAAATTCATTTCTAAAAAATTAGCCATCTCACAATCAAATGCAACCTTTTTCCAAGATCTGGATTAACAATCCCGTCTCGTATCTCCTTCAACCGATGTCCTTGACCCTAATTAAGATTCAAATTGCTTTTGTGTACATATCAAAACAACGCAAATAACAATGCAACGTTTGGAAGGTCGGGATTGTGGAGACTGAGAAGGGATGAGGTTTGTCGCACGTGACAACAGACAAACAAACCACACACAGACACACAGACATATAGCCACACAGACACATCGCATGGAGACTCGTGCACAGGTGTTATTTGCCGTCCTTGTGATGATTTATGATTATGAAACACAACGAACTTTTGTATTGAGATATGATTATTTAATAAAACAATTAAAGAGTTGCTAAATAATATTCAATTTAATGTGCCTGCGCGCTCCACACGCTCTTCTGTCCTTTTCAAAGTGGATCAATGTAAAACAAACTGTATCGACATAAACAACACCCTTTGATTATATAAGACAACACCGTGAAAATTAATAGTCTCATTTAAAAGTTTATCAGTAAACCGGTTAATTCATTCATAATTTTACGATAATTTGAAGAGATTCTTAATAAATTATACTTATTTTTCTCCGTATACAACCCGGCCTTAACTCCTCTTTTAACTCGACCGTTTGGCATGTCATCTTTTATGTTAATTTGTTGTGACTAGGTTGCTAGCTTTGACTTAATTTTGAGTGAGCTTTTCAAAATTATGGCATCTAGCTGCATGAAGAAAGTTTGAAAAAGGAATTGTCACTGTGTAGTTTCTATGGACAAATTATATAATTCCACATTTGAAATTTAAAAAAAATGTTATACGTAAAATATTATAAGCTTTGTAATTAAGTAGGTACGTATTTAAGTAGCTACTTACAAATCTTATGATTTAGAGGAAATTTTGGTTTTGATTTATTAAATAAGAGAAAATTAGAAATTGGACACGAGTTTTTTCTGTTTACAAAACTACTAGTATTTTTTTCAAATTAGAGTCTAGTTAAAAGACGAAACATAAATGACCTTTTAATGTTTTAGTGAGGCATGGAACTGGCAAAGAAAGGATGAAAGTAGATTGAATGCTGTTGAAATGAGATCCCTGAGGCGTATGTGTGGTAAAACCATGTATGATCGTGTGAGGAATGTGGATATCCGCAAAGAGTGCAAGGCTGATGTAAGCGTAATGAGTAAGATCAAGAAAGGGACGCTTAGATGGTTTGGGCATGTAGAGCGAATGAGCGAAGAAAGGAGTGTAAGGAGAATATACGATGCAAATGTGAATGGTAGCAGAAGTCGGGGGCGCCCGAGGAAGACATGGCACGACCAAGTGAATCAGATACTTGAGTCGGGCCATGTCAAGAGTCAGAACAATAGAAGAGTATGTATGAGACGATGTATGAATGTGAATGAGGCAAGGAGTGTGTGCCAAGACCGAGTTGTTTGGCGGTCCGTCCTCTCTGCCTACCCCTGCGGGGAAACGGCGTGATGGTTAGTTAGTTAGTTAGTTATAATTGTGAATAATCAAGTCACACGCTAGGCCCTTATTTACAAGAAACCCTAACATATTTTGGACCGAATTTTTTACACTGGGTCCATATTTACAAAAAAGCCTAACATATAGACAGAAAGTTATACATTAGGCCCATATTTACAAGAAACCCTAACATATTTTGGACCGAATGTTTTATACTGGGCCCATATTTACAAGAAATCCTAACATATTTTGGACTAAAAGTCATACATTAGGCCCATATTTACAAGAAACCCTAACATATTTTGGACCGAAAGTTTTACACTGGGCCCATATTTACAAGAAACCCTAATATATTTTGACTGAAATTTGAATAGAACTTGAATAGAACCTTCACAGAACATGAAAATCAACTTTGAAATTCGATGAATTGTTCAAATTCTGTGAAACAATCCGTCCTTAGAAACGATATTCTTTTTGTTTTTTTTATTTTTTTTATATAAATTTTTTTAGGAGGTTTTGCTTAAACCCCCGACTTAAATAGTTGTCTCCATTATGGTACGCATACATTTGAGAACCGAAACGCGAACCGAGCCACGAAATACGCGAAAGGAACGAATCAACTGCTAGCGGCGTTTCGCGCCCTTTGCGCTTTCTTTGTTCCTTTCCCAGAAGTTGAGGTTCAGTTCGGCAGTTCGGCTCGCGTATGTATACGTGCATTAGATATTTATGTTAAAATAAAGTGTTGTTTTTTTAAACGCGTGGCGGGACACAGCCAGTAAATAAATAAATAAGTTGATAATAAGAAAAAATTAGATACGTTAGAAGCAATGCGCATTAAATTCTACCTAAAGAGACCATTCGTGTTTTGTCCCTGAATAGGATGTTGATGTTGCAAACAACATAAGCACCGTCGGCGTCCGTTAATTGTTCACTAACCAATAACATAATATATACACATATTAGACCGAACAATATAACGCCTCGAGATTCCGTCATCATAAATCGTACCATGACACTGAACACGTAGAATAAAGAACACAACAAAGGCGATGTGGGCGTGGTTCGTGATACAAAAGTGTGTCCAATACAAAAAACTATGTTTTATCAACATATCGACGCCGGAAAGGCAAAAAGACGTAAGCGACAATTTAGTCTAAAATTAGATAAACATACTGTTTTGATTAGAATTTTTGTCTGTTCAAAACTGTATTTTTAACTCATTTTTGACTAAATTGTCGCTTACGCCCTTTTGCCTTTGCGCCACAGTGGGAGGGATATATTCATATATCCGTTACTCTTGGACAAACTGATCCCTAGATTCCCAATCAACCATCATACTATTTACCTTCCCAGAACTTCCTCTCCTTCCTTTCTTTATAAAAGACCCTCCACACAGCATCCCAAAAGATGACAGGCCCTGAGGGAAATTATGTTCCTCAGGGCCTCCTGTGTGGGGTTCATGTAAAAATATTAAATCTACATGTTAGGCATTTCTAGTGTGTATTATACATGCAGAGATGTGCAAAATGGGTACCCAAAACCATTTGAAATGCAAAATGGAAATGGGTCAAAACTTTTCCATTTGAAAATGCAAAATGGTTTTTAGAAAAGCATTTCAAATGCAAAATACCCATTTTCAAAATGCATTGGAAATGCAAAATGGTTTCTCAGGTCAAACAATTAAAATAATTATAGAATTTTAAAACAATTTTCTCATTTAATAATGGACATCAATGTAGAACAAACATATTACATGATGGTAAATCCAAAAACACCACGACTACAGATAATGAAACCACAAAAAATTTGCGTAAAAACATAGAAACTGCTATCTAACATTTAAGGCGATGCCATACGTAGTAATTCAAAATCATGTGTTTTTAGATTGAAAATTTGGTCGCCTAGAAATGTTTCAGATGCTTTGATTAAATACTGCGAGTAGAATACATCTTGGTCTTTGAAATATTCGAATATTTTTCAGATAAGTTTTTTTATAAGCCCAGAAAAAAATTATGTATAAGGCCTAAGAAAACTGCTTTAATGTTCAAAATCTCCTACTTACGAACCCATTTTCGGTTATGATTTTATTTTATAATGTGGCAAATTAAGTTATTTATAAAATGATCGTAAAAAAAATAAATATTTATGCCTGAACATCCACAAAATAAAATAAAAGGCACTTTTTGGCCATGTTTTTTTCTTGCATAAATCAAAACAGGCGGATGGTGTTAAACGGGAATTTAAACCTTATCGCCATTTACGTAAGGGTCTGTTATTGATAGCGGCTCAATTAAAAATATTACACGACGTAGTGCATCGCCTTAATATTACAGCGTCATGGCCCCATGTTCAGTATTTGAATCAGTATTTTTTGCAATGGTATCACTCAATTGCCAGGGCTCCTATCAGGGAACAACTTGACAAATATAAATTATCGCCCATAGCGAGGTTGAGGACCGACTGGTATTTGGGGCTTATGAAAAAAAGATGAGTGGAGATAGTAGGAAGAATGTTGCAAAAAAACATTTAAAACGGAAAATACACTGAGAAAAGCATTTAAAAGGCAAAATGGTTTTTAGAAAAGCATTTCCATTTGAAATGGATTTATTTGAAATAAAGCACATCTCTGTATACATGTATTATCTATTCAGTGCTTACTTTAAAAAAATATATAATGTTAAGCCGCACAAGAGTCCCAACTGCTCCCAACCGTCTGGAGCCAGTGAGACTATGACACCCCCAACTGCGGTATGTTATGAGGCTGAAGATAGTGGGGAGGAGATGAGAAAGAGTAAGGTGCTTAAGACCTTACGACTCCTACACTAAGATCTATTAAAATCACGTTGGAAATGGGATGGCATGACTTTTAGTAGATTCAAAATATATCGGAACACGTGTTCATACACCTGCGTTCGACCAATGATAATACACAATGACGAAATACGAAAATATTAAAATTTTTATAAACACGTGTTCCGACATCGCCATAAAACATTTGTGTTTTACCGATAATTTATTAGGAAACTTGTCAATTTATTCGTTAAGTGCATGCAGTTCTTTTTATCTGGAATACGAAGAGATTCTTAATAAATTAGAAATATTTTATATGAATAATTTTTCTTCGTGTTGGTCGTGGGCAGGTTAATGAATTCGAATATCTGTTCAAGAAATAATTTTAGTAATGATTGAAAATCATCTTCAGCCATTGATGTGTATCTACGTCTTCAGCAGAAGTATGGGAAATTAAGTTTACTTCGGCACACGGACACGGACATGTCCTCAACACACTTCTGTCGGTTTATCTCTTCAGTGTGTTCATCAGTGGATGAATAGTGCTGGCGTAACGATTACGTGATGCATGACATTATTATTTTAATGGTCAGTGCCAAGGTGCGATGATTGTAATTTAAGTTGCTCGGAAAATTTGAGTAAAATCATTACCATATAATTTAAAAAAAAGTAAAATGTTAGGTAATATGAGAATGAATCATTTTAGCCTTGACTGATATAATTAATATATTTTGGTATGGATATCTGTCAACCTTTTACAGTAAAGCCGACTCGGTAGATGCCAAACACGTCGCGTAATAAGGGGGGCGGGTGGGAGGAATTGACGTTAACGTGACTATGAAGTGGTGTTCAGTATGATGTAGTGATGTGCTACTCATATGTTCATGAACTGTTTCGTTGCTTTTCTTTCTTCTATGATTTTGTATGCTCCCTGCTCCAGTTTCGTGCTAATAACTATTTGTTTACTGCTCTCTGCATCAGATTCAGGATAAAGAAAGCACATCCAAAAAACATTTCTCTTCGGTTTTATGTTCCAAATTGGGCGAAACTAATTCCTCCACTGTTTTGTGCTCCAGCTTTGTGCGAAAACCCATTCCTCCACTACTCCAGCTTCGTGCTAAAACCTATTCCTCCACTACTCCAGCTTCGTGCTTAAACCCATTCCTCCATCGATCCAGCTTCGTGTAGAAACACATTCTTCCACTGATCCAGCTTCATCCATAAACCTATTCCTTCACTGCTCCAGTTTCGTGCCAAAACCCATTCTTCCAACGCTCCAACTTCTTGCAAAACCCATACCTCCACTAATTCACCTTCGTTCAAAAACCCATTCCTACTTTATCCAGCTTCGTATAAAAACCCATTCCTCCACTGATTCAACTTTGTGCAACAACGTGCTTCGTGTGAAAACCAATTCTTCCACTTGTCTAGCTTCATGTAGAAACCAATTTCTCCACTGCTCCAGCTTCGTACAGTGCAAAAACCCATTCCTTCACTGCTTCAGCTTCATGTTGAAACCCAATCCTCCATTGCTCCAGGCTTCGTATAGAAAAAACAATCCTCCAATGCTCTAGCTTCGTACAAAAATGCATTCCCCTTATTCCAGCTTCGTGCAAAAACTCATCCCTTCACTTCTCCAGCTTCAGGCAAGAACCCATCCGTCAGCTGTCCGGGCTCCGCTCAAATCCCTATATATTATTATGCTTTTTTTGTTGATTTTGTGCGTATAATATATTGTTACTTTAGACGTTTTCATTTGGCCGTTGCGGCCGCTTTTGTTCAAGTTCTCTGACCAAACCAAAATAGCTCCACACCTGTTTCCCCGACAGGTCCATTGTTACATAAATAAGTCATATTATCCGTCTCTCCGTCACGTGAAACGATTCTCTCTAGTTTGGACCGTCTGCGAAACGGTTATTAGGGGGACACGTGGAAAAGAGGCGTTCCATTATTCTCCAACCAATTTCACGGTTGATCGAATGGCAGATTTGAATAGCTGTCAACTGTGGCTATTGTATTTGTGAGGTTAGGTTAGGCTGGGAACCTATTTTGAAATAATAATTATATTCGGTCCTGGGAGGGCTCCGCTGTGACCTCTTTTGTTACTATGTGTCGCTTATGAGAAAACATACTGATATTCGTATTCCTGTTAAAAACTGGACTGCAGGCATTTAATGAAGAATAATGATTTCATAACAAATAATCAGTAAAACATGAACGTGTTATGGCAATGTCGTAACACGTGTTCATAAAATTTTTAATATTTTCATAGTTCGTTATTGTTTAATATCATTGGACAAACGCAAGCGCATGAACACGTGTTCCGGTGTAAAATGAATGTACTAAAAGTTTATTAGGAAATGGCATGCCATTACGGTTTTAACAGGACTTTAATTTTTCTCCGTGTAGGCGATATTGAGAGTGTCACACACACGTACATTAAAAACATACTACCCTTTTTATGTGCCTAGACACACACACGGGTTTGTTACACTAATTCTCTTTCTAAACTCGTGTTTAATTAGAGGCGCGCGTCCTCCAATCGTGCACGGGTTTGTAATTACCATGCGCATTGATTGAGCGCCTTGCAGTTTATTTATTTATTGATTTATTGACGCCCTATTGGGCTTTTAAGTACGTAACAATTACAAATTTCATTTTTAACAACAGTATAAAACAAACAACAGAAAATCGAAAAAAAAAAATAATGATTTCTCATACATTATTTACATTTAAAAAATGGTGGACTAATTTGGCTTTAAATGTATTGAAGTTTAAATTAAATATGTCAGCGACATCACTTAGTTTCATTGCCCAACCTATGTATTCTTTCTAACACAGAATTCGTAGCGAAGTTATTGTTGTAGAATAAAATATTCCGTCTAGTGTATTTTGGAGGTATATGTAAAGATTTAAATTTATAGTGTCAGGGCAGTCCAACCTAGAATGAACAATTTTATATAGTAAAAGGAGATAATATTTAATATTTTTCACCTTTCAGATAATTTCGATAAGTTAAGTTTACTGCGTAAATTGACATAATTGATTTCAATAATAGGAATGCCAATTTTGAAATTAATAAAACGTAAAAATTTATTTTGAATTTTTTCAATTTTTTAACAATGAGAGTTGAAATGAGGACACCAAATGCTGCAAACCCGTGCACGATTGGAGGACGCGCGCCTTCAATTAAACACGAGTTGAGAAAGAGAATTAGCGTAACAAACCTGTCTCCTATTGAACACGAAAAAGGAAATATGCCACCAGAGTATCTTCCACTCAGTAACATTTATTTTTTACATTTATGATTGAACCACGATTAAATCTCTTACAGAAAACTCGTCAACATTTGGCTAACAGTCAACATAAAACGTCGGTAAAGGTTACGAATTCCGCTTCACGGTAAATATGGAATGTTTACTTTGAATTAATACTTGAATTTAGTTATATTATTACTAAAAGTTACTATACATTTTGGGGAAAACCTTTAATAACGCCTGTTCGTGTCCCCTTTAGAGTTATATCCCAGTTTTCAAGTAGTTTGAGGGCTACGCTAGGTTTGTATAGACTGGTTTGTGATTTAATTCTAATACGATATTATGAATATAATCCAACTCTTGATATGAACATAGTCGCCGTCGGCAGCGACTATAACGGCGCCGCATACTAATTGACATATCGCGTAAGTGACTTAATAAACGAAATTAAAATTAAAAGTGCGTATTTTTCTGTCTCCCCCGACATAATAAATCATGTTTTGAATTAATAAAGCTAAATCCATTTATTTGAAAGTGAAATATTGCGTAGAGTGAAGCGGAATAAGAGAAAAATAATAAACGTCTTCTACCTTACGTATAATTTTCACAGCTGTTTCCTTTGACGGACGCATAGACATATGAATATTAGTAGACCTGCCCTAAGTGATTAAAAGCGTATTATACCCACTCCCCATACCGGTTCCATTGGAGCCGGCTGGGCTCGCGTATGGCCTCAAGTGAAATTTGAAAACGTGACGTCATCATTCTTGTGCGAACTATGGTCGAGGCATCATCGGTTCATTTTACGAAATAACACGGCAAAATGTTGACTTGTGATATGAAAACTTGTAAAAATAGATGTGAAAAAGAGAATAAACCCAATTGTCGTATTACATTCCATAAGTAAGCATTATTTTACTTTATTTTAAGCTTATTCACACCGTATTATATGGATCAGTTTTAGAAACATATACTATCACATCACAATGTTATCGGAACTAACCACCTACATAGTGAAAAACCTAGATGGCGGTTCAAAGGTGTTAGGAGTGTTCTTAGACCTAGCAAAAGCTTTCGACACCATCTCACACAAATTACTCCAACAAAAACTCAAAAACATTGGTATAACAGGTCCACCACTAAAATGGTTCATTAGCTACATTGAAAATAGACAACAAATTGTAAAAATAAATAATCAAGAAAGTGACAAAGTAGGCAACAGGTATGGAGTACCCCAAGGCAGCGTCTTGGGTCCCATACTGTTTCTCATCTACATTAACAGTCTAACTGAGATAAGCCTAGGGAACATAGAGTACAAAGTAATCAGTTATGCAGATGACACTGTAATTTTATTCAAAGCCCAATCATGGGAAAACGTCTTCAAACACACGGAAACAGGGATGACTGAAGTAAATAGATGGCTAATAAATAATCTACTGACACTAAATATTTCTAAAACTAAATACTTAACTTTCAGTAAAACATTAGCTGGTCAGCCAGATAGTCGCCCACAACTTCATCTTCACCCCTGCACAGTTACCTCATTAACTAACTCACGCTGTGTTTGTGACAAAATTGATTATGCGCAAAATATTAAATATCTCGGTTTAACTGTTGACAATAACTTAAAATGGGATCTCCAAATCAACCTAATTACAAAAAAAATACGGAAACTCTCTTACATCTTCAAAACAATTCGAAACATTATGTCACTACCTCAGCTAAAAAATATATTTATAATTAAAACACATAAATTTGTTTTTGACCACGATAGTTTTATTTTCACTCTACCGGTTTCGGAAGATCCCTTCCTTCGTCAGGAGAATATTTAAAACTGGAAGTTTTAAATACTCTCCTGACGAAGGAAGGGATCTTCCGAAACCGGTAGAGTGAAAATAAAACTATCGTGGTCAAAAACAAATTTATGTGTTTTAATTATAAATTATGATGAGCCACAAAGTGAATGCTTTTTACAATTACGTAAAAAATATATATTTTGCACTCTGTCAAAGTATTCTTATGTATGGTATTTCAGTATGGGGAGCAGCAGCAGAGACTCATCTCAAATCACTTAAAATCAATCATAAAACAATAATCAGAATTATGTTTAGAAAGCCTTATCAACATCCGACAGAACAGCTAATGATCAACAATAACCTATTAGACATAAATAAACTATTCATAAAGAAGATCATCTACAAAAACTGCATAAAAATATCACCACACTTCATAACTCACTCGCAAAACACAAGAGCAAACACACACAATCAATTACAAGTACCATATATCAAATCAAATTTTGCAAAAAAACATGAATCTTACTTGGCACCACATATATTCAATAAGTTTGTAGCCCAAACAAAGACCTACGTCGCATCTAATAATTTGAATTGGGTATTCAAAAGATTTTTAAACTGGTTGAATGTCAAAGAAAGAAGAGAGATAAGTAATATTCTTAATATCTAAAATTATATATTTTCTTTTTTCTACTCTGTTTTTAAATTCTGATTTTCCTCTTATTTTATTATTATTATTTTTACTATAATATATATATTTCCTTTTTTTTTACCACTTATTTGTTTTTATGTAATTAGAAATTGTTAGTTACCAGCCTCAGAACAGACTTTGTCTAGTGAGGAGGGTAAGGAGAAAAATCATGTATGTACATAACTAATAATAAATAAACGCCCGGGTTGCCGGCACTGAAATTGAATTGAAATTGAATGTAGCGATTCTCAAGTGTGCTCATCGTTGTTTACTGGGGTAAGTAAATTATGAAACATTTGTAAAAGTGTCTTAACTAAATACTCTGAAACTAACTACGACTCTGCAAACAGAAGAAATTTACTTTGCCGAATTTGGACTTCGCAAATTAGTTCATAACGTGGCGAGTAATTTGCGCTCCCATGTAAAAATGTCTATTCATTCAAAAGCAGATTTTACTTTTAAGAACTAAATGGTGATATTATAATGCGAGATGCCTATTTACTGTCAGATTGATTTATTGACGAATCACAGTCAGCTTAACCCCCTTCGTTCTTCAACAGTTGATTTTACCCCTCGCCATTATCTTCTCGTCTATTAATTCCTATGTCTGTGGACGGACGGTATTAATAAATTACATTCAACAAGAAATGCTGCCAAGTTAATACGTCATAATCCGTAACAGTTATACAATCTCGCTAATTATTATTTTTGTCAAAGTAGGTAGGTCATGCCCATGGAACTTAATATCCATACTCTTTGGTCTTGCCTGTTAAAATAGCTACGCAAATATAAGAGTACAACCAAGTATTTGTTGTTTGAGAAACTTATCTGACAATTAATGTGAAGCCTGCTTTACGAGTCAGAAATGATTTTCGAGCGGTGAGCTCTGGTTCCATGAAATTTAAACTGCTTTTTCTGGATTTTCTCTTTGAAATATTCCAACAAAATAAGACATTTTATAGTCATTCTAGAAAGCGGTCGTGCCGTGATAATAATAATAATAATTCCTGGATGACTTTTATAACGCCGTTTTTGTGCAAAAACACGTCAAGGGGTGATATCATCGTTTTATTATCTTCTGTCTTTTTCGTTTTCATACAAGACGTGTTATCAGGAATGTGTTTAGTCATTTTTGATATATTAAAAAAATACCAGGTTGCGAATAACCTGTCAATATTTAACGGTCTTCGTCATAAGCGGAAAATTTTGCTTGTGCAATTACGGACTTTAACCCGCGACGTCTGGCGAGAACCCGACGCTTTGGACCGCTTGACCAACTAACGGATCGTAAAAATTGATCAATGAAAAGTCGTATCATCGCGTTTCATAGTTTAATTCAGTAGTTAGTCGTTTGTAATTTTACAGGAGTCACACACACGGGAAGTCAAATTATGGCATTGTACACAAACTGTTATTTTTGTGAGTGGAACCCATTATAAGAATGTAACCCAGGGGCGCACCTGTCCTCTGTGTAGTTCACAGACCTGACGTCAGTGGTGTAGCTTGTATTTTAACGAGTTTAGAATTAGGGACATTTGCGTAACGATAATGGTGTTCCAGTCAGGGTCACACTGTTTTAAACAGACTGTTCACAATTAGGCGGAAATTGAGATTTTTATTATTCAATAAACCTTCATTATCTGTGTAGGTAAGGTTGGGTTAAGATTAGAAGCTAATATTAAATGTAGTGGTCGGGAGACCGCGGCTTTCTGCATAGGCGTTTGCGGATCTTCAGATATCAACACCAATTTTAGCCGTGGAATGAACTACTTTGTCTCGGTTTATCAGCGAATCCTCGCTATGTGCGACATTCCTTGCTCAAATTTAAGCCGACTAAATCGGCCGCTGAAGCCTTGGTGAGCCGCATAATAATTCCTTTTTTAGACGCCGAGGCGCTAGCACTAACAAACGTCAAATATGACGTTTACGTGAGTAATTTTGTACTTCTACCTAGCCGAAATTTACGTAAATTGCCCAATTTTATCAACGAGTGTTGAGGGATGTTGATGTTATTAATCGTTAATCAATCTAAAATAGAAAAATAGTCTGGTAAGGTATTTTAAGAGGTATTTTTCAACGTCAGGTTAGTGTTTTCACCGGTTCATCAAAATTTCATGAATAGTGCACTGACTCTAAGTAATAAAAATATTATTTAAAATTAGCATCCTCGCGTATAGCACCATGCTGATTGAAGTGGGGAACTTAATAAAAAAATCAACTCGTAAATTTAACCCACCTAAAACATTTGACACTTTGAAAGCTCTCGATCTCCTGATGATATTAGAGAGCATAGATATACCGCTCACGTAGACAGTAATTTGAGGTTTACATAAAAAAGAAGCACATTCCTATGTGAAATCATAGACAATACGTGTAATGTGGCTGATATTTATGCTTATGACCTTTATACGGATTATGTTCAAGCCGCGCTAAGCTCGACATTCCAATCAAACCGGGCTTAAAATCAAGTGATATACCAGGATATGACTCGAACAACATCATTGTTGCCAACTCAGCTCTGTAAAGCTAGGTGTTTCAGATGTTCTAGCTCTTTATTTTATACAGATCTCATTCATGTACATGATAATTTAAAATTGTTTGTCTAAAGAACCGATTATTGAAATCTTTGTTTTTATCACAGTCCTTCTCTAGCCACCTCCCCCTTCCCAGGATGAAAATATTCACCCTCACTACTATGCTCTCCAATACTTTTGCTATCCTATTTCCTAACAATTTTCCGAACAAGTTGGTTAAGGGGGTCTGTTGTCACTTGCTGTGTATCGCCTATTTTTCTTGTTCACTTAGTCGACAAAGGACTTTGGGGCCTGTTCCAAAGTGACCTCTGCATCATATTTTTCTTGTATAAGCAATGACCAGTCGACCAGGGGGCTAAATTACGCATTGTACTCATGCACTATACCCACATGTATTTAGTTGAAGCGGACTGTTTTCTGTCGTTCGATAAAGGATTTATCGATCTATGAACTTATATTCGTCCCGAGCACGACTGCAGTTCGCTAACGTACCGAACAATAGTTCACGTAAAATAAATTAAGAACACTTAGTCTTTGCGAACTGTTGCATGGTCGTTGACGATCTGCAGTCATGCTCAGGAACGATGACAAGTTACCACATTATCGATAAAACCTTGATCTATCGACCGTGCTAGATACCCTGGAAAAATGTGAAGATGATAAGTACTGACATTGTCGTGACCTTTATTGATGTGGCTGTACTAGGTTTCCAGGGACTGACTGAGTTTTTCCTTTTTACATCTATTCTATTTCGTCACTATTTAACATTTCTTGTTCTTTTTGCAATATTTATCTGCTTTTGTATTCTTATTTCACATTTCTTGCTCTTTTTGAAATATTTATCTACCTTTGTATTCTTATTTCACATTTATTGTTCTTTTTGCAATATTTTATCTACTTTTGTATTTATATTTCACATTTCATGTTCTTTTTGCAATATTTATCTACTTTTGTATTATTATTTCACATTTCTTGCTCTTTTTCAATATTCATCTACTTTTGAATTCTTATTTCACATTTCTTCTTCTTTTTGCAATATTTATCTACTTTTGTATTCTTGTTTACATTTATTGTTCTTTTTGCAATATTTATCTACTTTAGTATTTTTATTTCACATTTCATGTTCTTTTTGCAATATTTATCTACTTTTGTATTATTATTTCACATTTCTTGCTCTTTTTCAATATTTATCTACTTTTGTATTCTTATTTCACATTTCTTCTTCTTTTTGCAATATTTATCTACTTTTGTATTCTTGTTTCACATTTTTTGTTCTTTTTGCAATATTTATCTACTTTTGTATTCTTGTTTCACATTTATTGTTTTTTTTTGCAATATTTTCTACTTCTGTATTCTTATTTAGGTAATTTATTAATTACTCGTTTATTATATGCCAACCCTTTCATTTCACGTCGTAATCAAATAACATTGCTGGGAATATTTACTTCACTTGTTTTGATAAAAGTAATAATTGTTGCGAACAGATCTGAGAACCGTTGATATCCAATTGATTGCTGGTAAAGTGTCCAAGATGGTCGCTCCACGCGTCTGATGTGACGTTCACCCAAATATCTCAGCATTGTCCTTCATAAGGTTTGTCACCTTAGGCCTCTGTCACCTGGAGTGGTTCGCTACGTTTGGTGGCTTATCAGGGGTGCCCACGTTCATGGGGCTGAGGTTTATTTATTTATTTGTTTACGCCCAATTAGGGCTTTTACATATGATACAATTAAAAATACATTTGATATAATCAGAGAGTAAAAGAGATATAACAATAAAATATGTACCAAATATAGAAATATTAACTTAAGCAACAAACAGAGTAAACTATAGGATGCACAATGCACATTCCTATAAATGTGGATACATTGAAAATGTATAAACATTACAAAGCTATCAAGATAGACATACAGATTTAATAACAATGTTTTTATAGGCTGATAGACATTCAGTACCGTTGGTGTTCATGTGATATTTATTCCCTGCACTGTGCAGTCGGTTCATTACTGCATTTATTTCTACTTTAGTACCTGCAATGTTACAATGGTAAGGTACCTGTATATTTTTCTGGTTTTTGGACTTTACTGGAAACATTTTTGTCGTATTTTAACTTTTTTATTTCGTATCACAAAACATGCTTTTTATAATATCTACGTTGACAACAACAATTTATTGATAACGGGCCCGACCCTTGTACAGCTAAACACTGTTTACTGTAATAAATTTCTGAAGGAAAGAACACTTTTTTACTGGGAACAGGCCCTTTATAGATTAAAAATACTAATCCATTGACACTTGTTGATATACACAATAAAAAAGGCAACTGCTTATGGACAAATTAGAGCTCTAAAATGTTAGCACAGATTCACACCATTTCTAATAATCAACTATTCAAACAATCCATAGATGGCGACTCTATCCAGAATTATTCACAAATTATTATTAAGAATTATTAAAAACTTATCTTTTACAAAATTAAACAGTACCTTCTGACGAACCGTTCTACTAGGCACATGAAAGTCAATCAGCCTAAGGAGTTCAGGGGAGTCAAACATGGTTTGTTCAGGTCTTGTCGATGGATGCACCTGCCCACAAGCTGCGTAACAAGCCGGATCGGGGGAATTTTGGTTGAGGGGGACCGTTTGACCTCTCAAGCTGGAATATCTCGTGGATAGATGGACACATTGATCTTCAGATTCCTACCCACCCTCATACATGTTTCTATCCCAGAACTTCATCTCAATACTTTCCTTAAAAATAATGAAATGATTTTCCTCGGGGCTCCTGAGTTAAGTTAATGTAAAAAAAAACACGTTGCTAAAAGATATAGGTGACAATAATACAGTGTTTTCCAATAAGAGGTGTTATTTTGATATTCAATCGTAAAAGATCAATGGTTTCGTTGTTTGTGTGGCACGTAGCGCCGTCTTGTTGGAAGTAAACGTTGTCCAGATCAATACCATCCAATTCCGGCCATAAAAAATCATTAATCATCTCTCGATAGCGCAATCCATTCACCGTAACTGTTGCTCCAGCCTCATTTTCGAAAAAGTAAGGTCCAATGACTCCGCCGGACCATAAACCACACCAAACATTCGCACGTTGAGGATAGAGAGGCTTTTCAACAATAACTCTTGGGTTTTCCGAGCCCCAGATGCGACAATTTTGCTTGTTGACGAAGCCACCGAGGTGGAAATGGGCCTTATCACTCAAGATGATTTGCATTTGATTCACTCAAGTGAATTTTAATAATTTCAATGCGTTGTTGAAGCGTGTATCGTTCCATTTTTATTAATGGCATAGTTTCTACTTGTCAAATGTAAAAAAATGACAGCTTCAAAAGTAACATCTACCGAAATAGCGGGCTATTCAAAATAACACCTCGAATGATTTTTTTAACGTCTTGGAATGCCGCACAAGAGTCCCAATTGCTCCCTACCGTCTGGAGCCAGCGAGATTAAGACATCTCCATTTGGGGTATGTTGTGAGGCTGAAGGTTGTGGGAATGGGTAGGAGATAGGCAAGAGGAAGGCAGGTGAGTACCTGGCTATTCAGATCTGATCACCAAACACGGCTACAGCCATTTCAAGCAACGTTTCAATTCTGAATGACGGTCTTACACCAGGGTGATACTGAGAGTATCTTCCACTCGCAAAACATGTCGCCAGTATACTGTTTATTATTTTGAATTAATAAATCGTGAAATAACACATTTTAGTCAAATAAAATTTACTTGCGCACGCCAGAATTTGCACCCGTGACCTTCGGCTTGCTAGTCGAGAGTTTTACCTCTCGACCACAACGGTAGTTGGTACCTAGTCAGTTGTGTATTTCGGTTCCTTGTTATTTCATTAAAATGAAAAATTCACACATTTAAAAAGTAATATAGAGTCATTACATTAAAAGTGATGAAACAAAAACTAGGTTTAATAGTTCCTTATGTAACCTCCTAGTTTTGGTTTCATCACTTTTTGTAGGTGTATTGAATTGTCATTTTTATGATATACCCAGTCACCGTGTATTTTTATGATATACCCGGTCACCGTGTATTTTTATGATATACCCGTGTATTTTTATGATATACCCGGTCACCGTGTATTTTTATAAAATCGTTTCGATCCTCTTGGGATGGCTTATGGTAGAGGTGTTTTTTTATACAATTAATGGTACACGGGGCGGTGGTACCCGCACCCGCTTCGCAAATTGAAATGAATTGAAAACAAATTGTATGTCAAATCGACACAACTTTACCCAGTAGTTTGGCGTTCACAAAATAAATCATTGAACATTTGGATAAGTCACGAGAAACATCTTGTGAATCCTAAAATCATAATGTCTAGTCACTAGTAAATTATTTATGAGTTATTTGTGCATTGGAGTGTAGCCATCGCGAGCGTCACTATTTTAATTTTAATCATTATATGATTATTTATTAGCAGCTGTAAATTGCATGTTATCATCATGGAAGAGCATTAGTATCTCGCCAAGATATCTGCTTTTGTGGAACTTAAAAGCCATGCCGATGCCGGTAATGAGAGCATTTTCCACGCCGGAGCGGTTAGGTTAGGTTCACCCACAGACATAGGAATTAATAGACGAGAAGATAATGGCGAGGGGTAAAATCAACTGTTGAAGAACGAAGGGCGTAAGGCTGACTGTGATTCGTCAATAAATCAATCTGACAGTAAATAGGCATCTCGCATTATAATATCACCATTTACTTCTTAAAAGTAAAATCTGCTTTTGAATGAATAGACATTTTTACATGGGAGCGCAAATTACTCGCCACGTTATGAACAAATTTGCGAAGTCCAAATTCGGCAAAAAAATTAGGTTCTATTTTCAGAGTCGAATATTTCGTTTAAGTATTTAGTTAAGACACTTTTATAAATGTTCATAATTTACTTCCCAGCAACCAACCAGCTTTGTGTTTCGCGTCCAGACGTTTTTCGATGTGATAATATATGTTTCTAAAACTGATCTATATTATACGATGTGAATATGCTTAAAATAAAGTAAAATAATGCTTATATATGGAATGTAATACGACAATTGGGTTTATTCTCTTTTTCATATCTATTTTTACAAGTTTTCATAGTACAAGTCAACATTTTGCCGTGTTATTTCGTAAAATGAACCGATGATGCCTCAACCATAGTTCGCACAAGAATGATGACGTCACGTTTTCAAATTTCACTTGAGGCCATACGCGAGCCCAGCCGGCTCCAATGGAACCGGTATGGGGAGTGGGGATAATACGCTTTTAATCACTTAGGGCAGGTCTACTAATATTCATATGTCTATGGGTTCACCGTGTTTCATTGTTGTACCGCGAAAGTTCAGGAGGTGTGTTTATTCGCGATATTCTAATAACAATCCTAATCAAGTTTCACAAACACTTTGTCGTATAAAACTCATAATGTACCCTTTAACCCTTGAGTACTTTAAGGCGATGCACTAAGTAGCAATGCAAAATCATGTGTTTTTGGTTTGAAAATTTGGTCGCCTAGAAATGCTTCAGATGCTTTAATTAAATACTGCGAGTAGAATACATCTTGACCTTTGGCATAATCGAGTATTTTTTAGATAAGTCTTTTTATAAGCCCAGAAAAAAATAATGTATAAGGCATATGAAAACTGCTTTAAAGTTCAAAATCTCCTACTTACGAACCCATTTTCGGTTACAGTTTTATTGTATAATGTGGGAAATTAAGTTATTTATAAAATGATCGAAAAACATTTAAATATTTGTGCCTGAACATCCACAAAAAAAAATAGGCACTTTTTGGCCATGTTTTTTTCTTGCATAAATCAAATCAGGTGGTTGGGTTAAGCGGGAATTTAAGCCTTATCGCCATCTACGTAAGGTGTGTTATTGATAGCGGCTCGATTCAAAATATTACACGATGTAGTGCATCGCCTTCCACTTTTGTTCAGTTTGCAATGTTTTCGAATTTAAAATAAATATTATTCTTTCTAAATAATATTTTTTTTATATCAAACGTGCAAAATAATATGTTGTCAAAAATGCTAACCACATTTTTACTTACTTTTTTACTCCAATCATTGAAAAATTGAGAGAACTCTATATTTTGAAAAAACATTCGTTGTGTTTGGGAAATTTGTAAGAAAACTTTACCTTCACTTTTATCTCGTTAATATGATAAAAAATATGAAATAATTTTTAAAGTTAAACCTAAAAGATATTTACGATAGCAGCGCGAAATGTGAATTATTCATTTTGGCTATTTTTGGATTTTATTGAAGCTGACGTGTACCCGGTGTTGCTGGGGGTTATCCTTAGGAGATAGACATATACCATCGCAGTCTTTTCTGTAGGCATTTTAAAGATATACTATTTGTGTTACACACAGACATAGGAATTAATAGACGAGAAGATAATGGCGAGGGGTAAAATCAACTGTTGAAGAACGAAGGGGGTTAAGCTGACTGTGATTCGTCAATAAATCAATCTGACAGTAAATAGGCATCTCGCATTATAATATCACCATTTAGTTCTTAAAAGTAAAATCTGCTTTTGAATGAATAGACATTTTTACATGGGAGCGCAAATTACTCGCCACGTTATGAACTAATTTGCGAAGTCCAAATTCGGCAAAGTAAATTTCTTCTGTTTGCAGAGTCATAGTTAGTTTCAGAGTATTTAGTTAAGACACTTTTACAAATGTTTCATAATTTACTTACCCCAGTAAACAACGATGAGCACACTTGAGAATCGCTACATTGTGATGTGATAGTATATGTTTCTAAATCTGATCCATATAATACGGTGTGAATAAGCTTAAAATAAAGTAAAATAATGCTTACTTATGGAATGTAATACGACAATTGGGTTTATTCTCTTTTTCACATCTATTTTTACAAGTTTTCATATCACAAGTCAACATTTTGCCGTGTTATTTCGTAAAATGAACCGATGATGCCTCGACCATAGTTCGCACAAGAATGATGACGTCACGTTTTCAAATTTCACTTGAGGCCATACGCGAGCCCAGCCGGCTCCAATGAAACCGGTATGGGGATAATAGGCTTTTAATCACTTAGGGCAGGTCTACTAATATTCATATGTCTATGGTGTTACATTATTTTGATGTATCTCATAAGGTTTCGCCAGCGTTAGCAATGTAAGCGCCCTATTTTGCTTTACGACTTGATTCCAAAACATTGATTTTTCTCTACTTTTTATAAATATAATATGCATGTTTTATATACATAAACCTTTCGAAAGAAATTCTCTAAATGGATGTGAAAACCATATCAAAATCAGTTGGGTAGTTTTAGTAGTAGTAGCGCATAAACCGACAGACGCGGATAGCGACTTTATTTTATTCTATTTAGAGATTCCAGTATGAGTCGAACTGGAAAGAATTATTATTTCTCTTTCTAATAAAAAAATATGTATTTCCGCATGATAGAAAAAAAATATAAAGATACTTAAATAAATATGGACGTCCGGTCATATATGACCCTAAAAGGCTGTAGGGGTTAATAAATATATATTTTGTTTGAAAGTTCTCGAAAGTATTGTATTGTGGCCGTATTTTTACATGTCGACATGCTAACCGATTGATCTTTTGTAAACATTGTGGCGAAACTGGGTTAGTATTAGAGTTATATATTAGACACTAGCTAACGTCTACTCGACTTTTCTCTACTTTCTATAAACATAATATGCATGCATAACATATTTATTATTTATATAAAACTTCTCTAAAATAGAAATTCTCTAAAAGATGGTGAAATCCCTATCAAAATCCGTTGCTTAGTTTAGAAGAACTAAGCGCACGAACAGACTGACGCAAATAGCGACTTCGTTTTATACTATTTAGATATTGGTATTTATAATTATCAATTTTTTTTAAATTTATTAAATTTTTTTACAGACCAATAATAACACAGTACAAATCATATAATACGAACTGAAAAACTGTAGAAACGAAAGGAGAGAATAGTAGGTAACTAGCTTCAAATTTTCTACACCTGAAACCATTACAGATTGCACAAAAACATACATTTATTTATTGAACGCCAGTGGGGCTTTTTCAAACATCCATGTCAAAATTATTCAAACATTACAGAAATAACATCCCAGTACATACAAATACAATAAATACTTATAATTTTAAAAACGTAGGTAATACAGAAACATATCAGTTATATCCCACCACGAATTAGTTTTGTTTTTATGTAGGACGTATAAGTTTTAAATATATCGATAAGGTTTGTAACGGGTGTTTTTTTAGAAGTTTGTTTTTAGGATTGGTAATATGTTTTTCCAGCCACAGCCGATTTGACAGCTTATAACTGATTTGTGCTCAGTTTGGTTTGACATTTCACCGTTTTCATGATTACTAAGGATGGGTTGTTTCGGAGAATTTGAACAATTCTTCAAATTTCAAAGTTAATTTTCAAGTTCTGTGAAAGATTTTTTCAAGTTCTGTTTTTATTTCAGTTTTGTCAAGCAACTAGCCCATAATGATATAGTAACAGAACTTGAATAGGACTTTCACAGAACCCGAAAATGAACGTTGAAATTTGATGAATTGTTCAAATTTCAACATTCATTTTCGGGTTCTGTGAAAGACTTATTCAAGTTCTGTTTTTATATCATTGTAGGTTAGTTGCTTGACAAAACTGAAATAAAAGCAGAACATGAAAAAATCTTTCACAGAACCCAAAAATGAACGTTGAAATTTGATGAATTGTTCAGATTCTCCGAAACAACCCGTCCTTAGTCTTTATTCCTCAATTGAATGGCATTAATCTGGAAAATCTTGCCGCAATCAATTTATTGGAGGAAACATTCGTTGAGCGCTTAATTTCGTGTTATGGACCTGTGATTTCGCCTCTAGGATTACGCGAATCGTGAATTTTCTTTAGATTACTTTGTGTGATATGCTAAGTCGCTAGTCTACGCCAATAACCTGGAGACGATGGACGACTTGTAAGCTAACATTCGCCGCGTTATTGTATATACGGCCCCAGCTGCTCGAAAATTAGACTTGAAATTAGATTGCTTTTTATTCAGGTCAGCCGCGGAGCCCATATTATGCTCTAAATCCAGAGATGCGCAAAATGGGTACCCAAAACCATTTGAAATGCAAAATGGAAATGGGTCAAAACTTTTCCATTTGAAAATGCAAAATGCAAAATGGTTTTTAGAAAAGCATTTCAAATGCAAAATGCAAAATACCTATTTTCAAAATGCATTGAAAATGCAAAATGGTTTCTCAGGTCAAACAATCAAAATAATTATAGAATTTTAAACAATTTTGTCATTTAATAATGGACATCAATGTAGAACAAACATATTACATGATGGTAAATTCAAAAACACCACGACTACAGATTATGAAACCACAAAAAATTTGCGCGGGAATAATGTTGCCAACGTAAAAACATAGAAACTGCTATCTAACATTTAATATTACAGCGTCATGGCCCCATGTTCAGTATTTGAATCAGTTTTTTTTGTAATGGTATCACTCAATTGCCAGGGCTCTTACCAGGGAGCAACTTGACAAATGTAAATTATCTCTCAGCGTATGAAAAAAAGATGAGTGGAGATAGTATGAAGAATGTTGCAAAAAAGCATTTAAAATGGAAAATGCATTGAGAAAAGCATTTTTAAATGCAAAATGGTTTTTAAAAATGCATTTAAAATGCAAAATGGAAAATACCCATTTTGCATTTTGCATTTCCATTTGAAATGGATTTATTTGAAATAAAGCACATCTCTGTCTAAATCATATTCCAAAACTAATGGCATAAACTTATTACCAAGATTTTTATGTGTTTAATTTCATTTTGAAGTTCTCTAAAAAAACACCTTTTGTATGGTGACCGGATAAATCATCACAATGATAATTCATCACATCTTTAAAAAGTTATATAAAGTCATGAAAAGTGATGAAACAAAAACTTTATTAACTGGGTTAAGTAGGTTACGTTAGGTTAGGTTTAAATTTTTTTATTTCATCGATTCTAATGACTTTATATTTTGAATTGTCACTGTGTTGAGTTATCATGGAACCCCTTTGTATGTATTGGCAATTCGGTGAAATCGCGCTGGTGTAGAGTGATATGAATAGTAATACGTGTTGATGGTGGAGTAGTCATTGATGTAAGTATTAAATTTAGTCAATGAGTAGAGTAGATAACACTTACATATGAGGGGCAGTATATGAAGTAATTCAGTCATTTCAAAGTATAAGAATATCATTAATAGTTCTCCGGTAGAAATTAGTCGAAGTTTTAGATTAGAATTTATTCATAATTTCTTTATTAATAATCGAATACGATGTACATATAGATTTCCGTGAACGGTAAAAACACATGTGGATTTTTTTTCCTTCAGTGGGTAATACCTATGATTTCTGAAAATGGTTTTGATGAAATAAATGGAAAAACGTAAGTTGGTTTTGATGAAATACATGCAATATCGTAAGTTCTTTTTAAGTTGATGTTGATGAAAAATCATAAGTTGGTTTTGAAGAAATACATGCAATATCGTAAGTTGTTTTTGATGAAATACCTACATGCAAAATCATAAGTTGGTTTTGATGAAATACATGCAAAATCATATTTTAAAATTGATGAAAAACATGCAAAATCGTTAGTTTTGATGAAATACATGTAAAATCATAAGTTTTTCTCGTTACAATGTAGTCCAGCCCCGATGAATGTCAGACTATGTACAGGAATAGTTATATATTAATCTTTATAATTTTTCAATACAGAGCAATATTTTTCCAATATTGTGCACCAACTTTGGTGGAATTTAATCCATTTTGGTAGATTAGAAATAATTTATTCCAATATCAAAAACAGGTAAGTCAAATTAAGAAAAAAAAAATTGGCGTACCTAACGGGACCAATTTTTGCTAGAAAGAAACTAATTTTGATAAAATGTGTCTAATTTTGGAGGAATGTCAACATTTTAGTGGAATTCTACCAAAAATGAGATTTTATAAAATGGGAACAATTTTTGGTAGAAAAATACCAATTTTCTTGTCAATGTTGGTTAAATAGAACCAATTTTGGAAGAATTGGACCAAATTTTATTAGAAAGAGGCCAATTTTGTTGAAATCAATTGTGGAACAGATCCTATTTTGGTAAAATGGGATAAACATTGGTGAAATGGCATTTTTAAAAGATCGAATTCCGGGACTCTTTTTTTATGTTTCGGTATCCGAACATTATTAAGTATGACGAGCCACTTGCATGCAGTTTTAATTGGGTAGTTTTTATTAACTACAGGGTTTTCCAATGAGAGGTGTTATTTTGAATAGCCCACTATTTCGGTAGATGTTACTTTTGAAGGTGTAATTTTTTGACATTTGACAAGTAGAAACTACGCTATTAATAAAAATGGAACGATACACGCTTCAACAACGCATTGAAATTATTAATATTCACTTGAGTGAATCAAATGCATATCATCTTGAGTGATGAGGCCCATTTTCACCTCGGTGGCTTCGTCAACAAGCAAAACTGTCGCATCTGGGGCTCGGAAAACCCAAGAGTTATTGTTGAAAAGCCTCTCTATCCTCAACGTGTGACCGTTTGGTGCGGTTTATGGTCCAGCGGAGTCATAGGACCTTACTTTTTCGAAAATGAGGCTGGAGCAACAGTTACGGTGAATGGATTGCGCTATCGAGAGATGATTAATGATTTTTTATGGCCGGAATTGGATGGGATGATGATATTAAAGCACTGGTCTCAGAGAAGAAGAAAGCATGGTTATGTCTGATTGCGGCTGGCAGTGCTTCCAGCGAAGAGAAGGATCGAGCGAAAGAAGTATATAAGGAATGTAAGAAAAAAGTAAGAGTTGGAGTGAAAGAACGAAAGAAACGCCTGGAAGAGGAAGAAGGAATGAAAATGACAAACCATTTCCAAGAAAACATTAAGTTGTTTTGGAAGGAAGTCAAAAGGTCCCGGTGTGGCCCTGAAACCGGAAGCATGAAAGTAATAAAATCGAAAGATGGAAAAATGTTGACGAATGAGGAAAAAATAAAAGAGAGATGGATGAAGTATTTCGAGGAAGTCTTTGAAAGCGAAGTGAGTGACAGTGATTCTAGCGGCGAATCAGATATGAACGATGATGGACTGAATGTTACCGAAATTAGCATGGATGAGATAGAAAGATCAATTAAGTGTATGAAGAATGGTAAGGCTGTCGGTTTCGACAATATTGCTGCTGAATATTTTAAAGGAGGTAGCCGTATAATTCTCACATGGTTGTGCAATCTTTTTAACCAATGTTTAAAGGAAGGTTATACGCCTTTAGATTGGAGAAGGGCAGTGATCATGCCATTATACAAAGGTAAAGGGTCACGTATGGAATGTGGGAATCATAGGGCTATTAGCCTGCTAAGTTCAGTTGGCAAGCTGTATGGTAGAATTTTGATTGAAAGGGTAAGAAAGGAAACAAAGGATAAAATATGGGATGTGCAAGGTGCTTTTATGAGTGGAAGGGGGTGCATGGACCAGATCTTCTCATTGCGTATGCTCACCGAGAAGTTTCTGGCAAAAAACCAGAAACTTTTCTGTGCCTTTGTAGATCTACAAAAAGCATACGACCGAGTCGACAGGAAAAAGCTATGGAAGGTGTTGTCCAAGTATGGAGTGAATGCGAATCTGACTCAGGCAATTGCGTCTCTATATGAGGGAAGCGTTGCATGTGTTAGGGTGAACGGTGGTTTTACGGGGTGGTTTGATATCACAAAAGGTGTTAAACAAGGCTGCGTAATGTCACCGTGGTTATTCAATCTATACATGGATAATTGTATGCAAGAATTGAAAGATGTGGGATTGGGCGCGAATTTGAGTAATCTGAAAGTATGTTGCCTGTTGTATGCTGATGATGCGGTGCTGATTGCTAATAGTATGGATGATCTGCAGTCTCTCGTGTCTAGGATGAACGAAGTATGCGTGAAGAATGAGTTAATGATGAATGTAAGTAAGTCTAAAGTAATGGTGTTTGAAAGAGAAAGTACGAAAACAGTGTGCAATATAGTTGTTAATGAGGAATACTTGGAGCAGGTGGATGAATTTGTGTATTTAGGAAGCATGTTTACGAGAGACGGGAAGGCTGACAGAGATATTGAAAGAAGAGTAAATGCAGGTAACTCCATTAATGGAGGACTGAACGCAGTTGGCGCTAACAAAAAATTGTCCAAAGAAGCGAAGTTAGCAGTCCACAATGGAGTGCTGGTACCTACCCTGATGTATGGAAGTGAGGCATGGAACTGGCAAAGAAAGGATGGAAGTAGATTGAATGCTGTTGAAATGAGATCCCTGAGGCGTATGTGTGGTAAAACCATGTATAATCGTGTGAGGAATGTGGATATCCGCAAAGAGTGCAAGGCTGATGTAAGCGTAATGAGTAAGATCAAGAAAGGGACGCTTAGATGGTTTGGGCATGTAGAGCGAATGAGCGAAGAAAGGAGTGTAAGGAGAATATACGATGCAAATGTGAATGGTAGCAGAAGTCGGGGACGCCCGAGGAAGACATGGCACGACCAAGTGAATCAGATACTTGAGTCGGGCCATGTCAAGAGTCAGAACAATAGAAGAGTATGTATGAGACGATGTATGAATGTGAATGAGGCAAGGAGTGTGTGCCAAGACCGAGTTGTTTGGCGGTCCGTCCTCTCTGCCTACCCCTGCGGGGAAACGGCGTGATGGTTAGTTAGTTAGTTAGTTTTAGAATTGGATGGTATTGATCTGGACAACGTTTACTTTCAACAAGACGGCGCTACGTGCCACACAAGCAACGAAACCATTGATCTTTTACGATTGAATATCAAAATAACACATCTTATTGGAAAACCCTGTATAATCGAACTTTGTTTTAATATTTCCGTTGAACGTTTTATGGAGGTTGGGAGAAATATTAATTGTGTGTTACGTCACTGTTCCATAAACCTTCAGCTTTCGTATTAAGTCTTGACCCCGGAGCGGTGGAACGCAAAACTTGAAACATTTCCAAATACACGTGGGTTTTATCGCTAATTTGTGTTGTGACGTGTTGGTCGGCATGTCCGCCGCTGATATACAGGCCCGGTTACTACAGGGATATAGCCCAGGGCTCTCAAATTCGAAGGTGTCCTAAAAAACAATTGAAAATAAATATTATCTGCAAATAATATATTCAGATACTCGAATTATCAGTTTGATCAATGTTAACTTTAAACGTTTTTATTACTAACAAAAATGGTAGGAATGAGAAATTTACGCTTTGATTGAGCGTCTTGGTGGTATATCTTTGGCGTCTTGTCGAGCTGCTCGGGCGAGTGGATGCAACAACGAGCATGGTTCCAAGTCAACTAGTCAACATGATTCATCGAGTCAAACCGTCGAGCATGAATAAACGTGTGTACATTGCTTTAGATTACATCTGAATTGCAATTACGGAGAAATTATGAAGCTCTTGTGACTAGGGTTTACAATCCCGCAATCCCGCGAGATTTCCGAAATATTTGGTCAAAGGATTTTAAAATTTAATTTATTTTATTTTTTAATGTTAAACCTCACAGGAGTCCAAACTGCTACCTATCGTCAGAAACCAGTGAGTCTATAGCATCCACGATCGGGGTATATGTAAAGCTGAATGTAGTGGGGAGGGGGAGGAGATGGGGAAAGGTGAAAGTGCAGAAGTACCTGGCTATTCAGATCTGGTCACCGAACACGGCTACAGCCATTTCAAGCATGAATTATGGTCTTATGATACTGGATGTATCTCTCCCGCCCTATGTGCGGCATATATACTATATAGTATTTTAAATGAGTAAATTGCGAAACAACAAAAATTAATTAAATAAAATTTACTTGTGCACCCCAGGATTTGAACCCGAGACCTCCAGCTTGCTAGTATAGAGTCTTACCCCTCGACCACGGAGGACGTCAGATTAAAAGTTCAAACACTACTAAACTACATTTTTGACAAAAAAAACAAATTTCAACATACACAAAATAACACTAACAGACCAGTTAGACAAGCGTACAAAGAAAACATAAAAACTCCGACAGTAAATTCAAGCTTTGGACAAAGACACTACCAATACCATGCAATAAAAGCTTTCAACAGTGTAAAACTTGAAATTAAAATTGAGGAAAATAAAAATAAATTCACACACAAAATTAAAAAATGGATTAAAGAACAAAAAAGACAATATTACCAAAATTTCATAGCTTAAAATAAAAAATAAAACCTACACGTAACACACAAAACCAATATAAACACACATCACTCACAAACACACAAGATTATTTTCAATGTACTATTTTTTAATTTTAAATATATTATTATGTATTATGTATTTTTAATTTTAAATGTTTAATTTTTCTCTTTAAATGTATTATGTAGTTTATATTTTCATATTATAAAATGAAGGCCTCAGCACGGGCAAGCCACCCAGTGAGGCCTACATTACTGGAAAACTTGAATTGTAAAAAATATTGTAACTAATAAAAATAAAAAAATTAAAAAAAAATGACACCTAAATCATGGTATTTTGATTTTGAGAACGGAGGTATCAGAGTATGGAGTACCTACCTTAATTTAGCACATATCTTCTTGACAACAGTCCCACCAAATAACATGGAAGCAGAGAGAGCTTTGTCCGCTGTTTAGCTTTTTTAGCGCATTTGTCCGTTGACGTATTGGTGACAGAAATCTCTACAGTCTATGTTTTTTTACTGATCTGTTTTTTTTTATTAAAGTCTTGACGTATTTATTACGTCGTTACGTTTTCAATGTATTTAATAATATTACTAGTGCCGAAGTTACCAACTGACTATGGAGAGTCCTGTAAGTGACAGTTATATTTTTATACAATCTATTTTTTTAACAAAATCTTAAAATAATTATAACTAGCTTACGTATACTCGGTGTTGCTGGGGGTTATCCTTAAGAGATAGACATATACCATCGCTTATTTTTCTGTAGGCTTTTTTACAGAAAAGTCTGTAAAATCTTATCTCTTATCACCAAATAATAAGATGTGTTTTTGATATGATGGAATTTTAACAATTTGATACTACAAAATAAATTTATCTATAAATTATACACAAAATATTTTTTTAGGTTAGGTTAGGTGAGGTTAGGTTGGATTAGCCTAGGGCCATCATATCTTGGGTAGATTCGGTCCTGGTGACGTGCAAGAGAGATCAGGGCACAGTGTGTCCAGCCATGGGTTATTTTAGATTTTTGTAATTCAGCGAACCTAGAGCTATAAACAGCACAGCGTAGAAATATAGCCACCATAACAGATTTGGCAACTCCGCAAATCTCGCACCGTAATTTATAAGTATGTAGCTGCGTCACTCAAATAACTTGTCAAGGGCTGGATTCACAGAGATAAATATTTTTTGATTAAGATGGTTATAAGTGTTATTTGGGAGAAGTAAATGGTACAACATTAGTGGATGAGAGCCTTCGTTGTCGAGGAGTAAAGCTCTTGACTAAGGTCGCAGGTTCAAATGCCGGCGTGCACAAGTAAATTTTATTTGATTAATTTGTGTTATTTCACAAATTACTCGTTTAAAATAATATATAGTATACAGGGTGTATCGGCACGTACCGACAAACTTTAACCAGCTATTCCTTAGCACATTTGAAGTAAAAAATGTCATGGGCACTTTGCTGTCCGGTAACATTTTTTTTCAATTCATCGACCGCTTGTAACCGACTGATACCCGTGATATCTCACATCGGACAATGATCCGATATGCGTGGCCCATACTTCGAACGCCAAAGCTGGCTCTATCCTTATACCTCAATGGTAGAATCACCATTTTCGAATTTCGAGTATAAATAAAAACATGATCTGGGATTAAGAAATATTACTTAGAAGATGTTTTTTTTATATATGTTCAATACAAGTTGAGCCAACCTGTGATTAATATCTGCTACAAAACATTAATGTCTAATCTTTTTTTTTATTTTTATATTTACTCCACACAGGAGGCCCTGAAGAAAATAATTTCCCTCAGGGCCTATGTCATCTTTGGGGATGCTGTGTGGAGGGTCTTTTTGTGGAGAGGAAGGAGTGAACATGGGTCTTGAAGAGTCCCATGTTGTAGGAGGGAGGAAACACAGAGGCCGGCAGTTCGTTCCACAGCCGAGCTGTTGAACTTAAGAATGAATCGTAGAAGCGACCCGTTCTCATGTGACAAGTGTCAACTGTGTACAAATGTTGGGCGCGCGTTTGGCGTGTATCCCGACTACGCACCGGTGCCGAAGGGATCAATGACGCTAGTTCCTCAGAGCATCTTCCATTGTAATACCGATAGAACAAGGACAGCATACCTACCTGACGCCTGTGCTCTAAAGATTGCAGTCCGTTTGTTAAGATTGGGGAATCTATCAAACGGACCGCCCGTTTCTGCACAGAGTCAAGGGTTTTTTTCAGGTATTTTGGGGCTCCAGACCAGAGATGGCTGCCAAATTCGACAGTAGGGCGCACTTGCGATTTGTACAGGGTGAGCAGTTGTGTACTATTAAAGTATCTGCGGGCCCTGTACAGTACGCCCAGCTTCTGAGAGGCCAACTTTACTCTGGCTTCGATGGAGCCCCCGTACCTCAGCTGGTCACTTATAGTCACACCAAGCATATCAATGGAAGGCCTGTTCGGAAGATTGCTTCCGTTGAAGGAGACTAGATTATCATTTGGATCCCTTTTAGACGTAATCAGACACGATTGGGTCTTTGAAACATTAAATTCGACGAGATTATTTTTACCCCAGGAGGAAATACTCTCGAGATAACCGTCCATTCTCTGCTTCAAAGCCCTCCGAGCCGTTGGAGTTTGTGTGCCCTTTGGGGGCTTGTCAAACAAAAAGCTATCATGAACTGTACTGTCATCCGCGTAACAATGAATCGGTGCACATGTCAAAAGGTCATTGATGTGCAACAAAAACAAAGTCGGAGACAGAACCGATCCCTGTGGGACGCCAGCATTTATGGAGTGCGAGGAAGAGGTGAAACCGTCAGCAACCGCCTGAATCGACCTATCCCTTAAAAAGTCAGCAATCCACGTACACAGGGATGCGGGAAGTCCGTAAGAATGCAATTTGTTGACAAGTCCTCGGTGCCAGACCCGGTCAAAGGCCTTGGATATGTCTAGTGCGACCGTTTGGGTCTCACCGTGACGTTCCAGGCACCGCCCCCAAACATGCGTCACATACGCGAGAAGATCACCGCACGAGCGGTTCCGCCGGAATCCGTATTGACGGTCGTTGATAATTTTGTTCTTCTCGAGGTATGTGAGCAGTTTGTCGTTGATCACACGTTCCATCACTTTGGACAGAACTGATGTGATCGCTATGGGGCGGTAGTTGGCCGGGTTGGAGCGGTCACCTTTCTTGGGAATAGGGTGAATTACCGCTTTTTTCCAACCAGAGGGCACAGTGCCACACTTCAGTGACATTTTGAAGAGCTTTGTCAAAACTGGAACTATTTCCGCAGCACACCTCTGCAATACCAGGGCAGGTATTCCATCAGGTCCACTAGCTTTGTTAACATCGAGCCCCCGTATGACGTGGAGTACATCCCGATGCCGGATCCTCAGCTTTTTCATATAGAAGCCGCAGTAAGGAACCGACGGCGGAACAGCACCCCCGTCGTCGAGGGTCGAGTTTTCCGCAAACATTTTCCCTAAAAGGTTTGCCTTTTCGGTGGCGGTGTTTGCTAGTGAGCCGTCAGGTCTGGTAAGAGGTGGCAAACTGGGTTTGCAAAAATTTCGACCTATTGAGCCCGCAAGCGACCAGAATGCTCTGCTGCCATGCGGGCAGGCAGCCAGCTTTTTGCTGATCTGCAGGTTTTGTTCGAATTTTGATCTATTGATGATTCTCTTGCATTCCTTTGCCGATTTTTTGTATGCTGATCTGCTTTCGGGCGTTCGAGATGTGTTGTAGGCTCGGTAAGCCGCGTTTTTTCGTCGAACTGCTTTGGAGCATTGTCGACTGAACCACGGCTTTGAGCCCACACCAGTTTCTTTAGTAGTCGATTGTATGAAGCCATCCATCGCCGATTTGATGACTTCACCAATCTCCTGGGCACATCTTGAAGGGTCCGAAGTCCGAAAACAAACAGCTGACCACGGAAAAGCATTGAAATGGGCCCGCATACCGAACCAATCTGCTGACCTATAGTGCCACACTTTTCTCCTCAGCCTCTCATTGGTTGGTCTGAGGCTAACGGGGATTGATGTCGTCACTAGGCAGTGGTCAGATGATCCCAGAGGCGCTGTGACGTCGATCTTATAACCGTGTGGCACAGTAGTTAAGAATAGGTCTAACAGATTGGAGCGGTGAGTCTGGACATCAGGAACCCTTGTAGGCTCCTGAACCAATTGCTCTAATCCGTAGCAAATGGCAAAGGATTCCGCCTGTCGGCCAGCCGAGTCCGTTGGGCCTGAGAACTTCAACCATGGTTCGTTATGAACGTTGAAGTCCCCCAGAACAACAAACACGGCCGAAGGGTAGCGGGGCAAGAGATCATCAATAGTATCGCTCAAATGTTTGAAGAGCTCGGAAGTTTCTGATTCGCTATGGTTCGGTGAGCGGTATAGACATGCGTAGAATCTTGCCGTACTGGCAAGATTGACGCGCACCCACATTACGTCGAATCTGGAGTTTTCCAGACTCAATAGTCGCACACAGTTGACGTCAGCTCGACTATAGAGGCAGCCTCCTCCTTTCAGTCGGAATTTGCTTGCGAGGGTAAAGCCCGGGCAGTCCAGATAGGAGGAGTCTGGCGGCTCGGCTATCTGAGTTTCGGATAGGAAAAGAAGGTTGGGACGTTGGGACAAAAGATGGTGATGGACGGAATTTAAATTTGTGTGCAGGCCGCGAATGTTGGCAAAATTTACCAACATAATCTAAAACTACCGCTACTTTCTACCTGGAGAACTATTAATGATATTCTTATACTTTTAAATTACTGAATAACTTCATAGACTGTCCTCAAATTTGAAGTGTTATTAATATTCGTGTCCCTGTTAAATCCACTCGACTTCATCTTTTCCTCTGTGACAATCATAGCACTAACTATTCATATCACTCCCCAGTAGCGCGATTTCAACAAACTGCCAATACATATACAGACTTTTTAATAATATTTGGCTAATTTATATAGCGCCGTTTTCGTGAGAAATCACCTCAAGGGCTTTCGATATATTTAAAACATCTCCGTCCTACATCAAAGCAAAAATAATTAGTTGTTTGTGTAACTGATATGTTTCTGTATTATGTTTGTGACTGTACTTGTATTTATTGTACTGATGATATTTCTGTATGATGTTTTTGTAAATTTTCGACTTGCATTATGTTTGTGAAAGCCTTATTTATGGCCGTTAAAAAAAATCTTCGCTGTAAAAATGGTACCTATTTCTCCTGTTTTACTACGCACTTGGTGTATTTTCTCTGTGGCTATCGTGATTGATAGTTAGTAGTGGTTATTGTTTGATCAAATGTGTTTCGTTTCGTCTGGTGTTCAAATAATTCCACAAATCTAAAATGAGGTGTGTTTCTTACAACGACAAGGTTATGTAGGTAGATACTCTGGTACTTGGATAGTTAAATTTCATGAAGTGGCATTAACCCACTTATCGACATCCGATCGAGCTGAAACTCGGCAGATGAACTCGCTGTCGATGATAATGCAATCTATCAACTTTTAACTCTTATAAGCATTTCTCTGAAATTGGATGACAAAACATCAGTTAGTTTACGAAATAAATGTCCGTCCCACGCAATCGGAATTTTGCGCAGTTGTTAGCGCGGTTGACTCCAGTCAATCCTCAGTCGAATAAAAATAAATCTAAGGTCAAAAATTGAAAATAGATTTATTATAGTGAAAAAACTTTAACCATTAAGTGGTATTTATTTTTAGGGCCATGTTTTTGCCTCGGAATCCGCTCCTGAAATAATAAAAAAATATCTTAAATCATTTCTCCGCCCACTACGTACCAAAAAGTTGTAATGGAAAGGATAAGCAATGTGATGGATTGATGTTTTTCCAGGCGGCTCACTGCATCGCCGCACAGTGGGCTGAAAATCGCCTTTCATAGACATAGAGGCTTGAATTTACAAGGGTCTTTTTTGGCTAGAAATGGTTCTGCTGATCATTACTATGTTATAAAATTTCGTATAAAGCAATTGCGTGTACAAATGAAGGAGTTATCATTTTTTAAAGAAAAAATTGTATGGCACTGACATTAAAAATGAAGCTATCTCTGGAATCATAAGGTTGGCCATTATATCCTTACCCACAGATATACTACTATTTATTTGTATTTTTTTGACATACTTTGTATTGTGGCGCCACTTGCGATTTTTTTTTTTAATTCTCAAAGTTGAAAAAAAAACTTTTTTATGTTTATGAATAATTTAAAATAATTCAAGTCTATGTCTATGAAAGGCGATTTTCAGCCCACTGTGCGCCGTGTCATATGTTCATTTTTGATATTTTGTATGCGTTGTACACTTGGTGCTAGCGATATGGCTGTACAAACGTACACCACCAGTACACCTTATGAATTATTGTTTATTATAGTCCTTAGTTTGATCATCATAATTATCACACAGATGCAAAAATTACGCACAGCTTGTTTTCTTTTAGGCTGTTCGCATCCAAAGCGTGTTGAAGTCGGTTATATCAAACTTATTTTCCATTGTTATTAAAATGCTGAAGCTTATCAAAATAGAATTTATGAAACTAAAGGTGATAATCTTCTGGACTGAATTCAATTGAATACTAATAAATAAAGACAAGGTTTAAAATAAAATTGTCGTGTTTATTAAAAAGATGAATATATTATAATATAAATACATTATATTGTAAAATTTTACGTCATAATCAACCACTGTGTTGTATATTTATTTAATTATGGACTCCGGTGGTGAATGTGATTCTGATTCCTTTGCCACTCCATCGAACACTATGGAACAAGATGGGTTTTTTTCACAGAATTTGTCAAATTTCAACGTTCAATTTCGGGTTCCTTGAAAGTCCTATTCATGTTCTGTTATCGTATCATTGTAAGCCGGTTACTAGACAGAACTGAAATCATAATAGAACTTCAAAATAACTTTCACAGAACTTGAAAATTAACTTTTAATTTTGGTGAATTGTTCAGATTCTCTGCCTGCCAAAACAACCTGTCCTTAGTCTGTGATATAAATCAGCTATGCTTAAAAATTGACCACCATTTTTTATATTATGCATAAAATAACTAAACACGAGAAAACCTATGAATTTTGCTGAACAACACCACTCTTCTAAATGAACTGAAGATGTTTAAATTGTCGAACAGAAAGATTGTCACTGACTTGGTATTTCTATATAAAATTATAAATGATGCCTTCAATAGTCCAGATTTGCTTGCATTGATAAGCTTTCGGATTCCACTGCGTAGTACTAGAAGTCAAGATTTATTTCAGTGCAGAAATTCTGGGACTAACTACCATATGTATTCCTCTTTACCCAGAATGCTGATGGAGGGAAATAATTATACCGAGTCAGTGAACGGACATTTTCAATATATCTCTAAAAAATTACAAAATTTTGATACTGAGGCAGTTCAGCTATGTACAACAAATATTGTAATTTTTTTGCTGTTCATATACAAATGCCCCTAAAAAGACCTTAATGCCCCGTAGTAAGCGTTCAAAGATGGTTTGAAAGGGAGATATTTAAATACGAATGTTAGAATTCAGCCAAAATATTTAATAAAACTCGACTCGTTTGAAATAGAACAAAAATCTCTCCACAAATGCTTTAGTTGAATTAGATACCCTGTGAATTTTTTCATGCATGTAACGTATTAAATAACAGAACAAAACGTGTTTTTAATAATTTTCAGAGATTTGCAATTTTTTTCTATCGAGGGAATTTCAAATAATCAACGTTTCGGCATAATAAATGTTTAGATATTATCTTAAAAAAAACACATATTTTTTTAGAATGTAAAAAAATAAAGAATTAAAGAGAAACTTGCTTACATCGGTAGAAATTGGTAATGCGGGGGCTTAATAAATAAATACATTGTTTTGTTTATGAATTTTAAAATTTCGAGATACATTTTAGAAACACTTGACAGTTATATGAGGTTTTTTATCCAGTTAGGAATTTTTCCTCATAAAACTCATTAATGTAACATAAAATCAGTCAAGTAAATACAACCATCAGATGGCAATAGTAATAAGGCCAAATGAGCCGCAGTACTAGTCAGCCAGAAACATGAAAGGGTATTGCTGTAAGCCCTAGCTAGTTAGAGGATTACGAAATAATCCATAAAATCAAAAAAAAAAGACAGATGGTAAATGCATTATGTAATAAAATTTATGTTTTCTTGTAAAATTGAAGAAAGTAAATAGTTCAATCTCATTTGTTTACTTGTAAAGTTAAAAACCGAATACGTTAAAAATAATAAAACTAACCTACTAAGCAATTATATCTATTCAAACATACTGATTAATCAAATCTTTCAGCTAAAGAGAATGTTTGCTCGCTTAAATTAAGATACACTAATATGAAGCCACCAAGTTAAAAAAATATATTCAGATGATCATTCCGAATGAGCAATCGTTGCGATTGAAATGTCCCTTTTACTAAACTTAGTGTAGAATTGAATGCTGAACATTGAGGGGAAAACAAACTACTTGAGAGCTGAGAGAAAACGTCTGAAATTAGCTTTACTCTGCGTGGGCCGTGGCCGTGGAGTGGTTTGGCGTGGCGTGGCACGGCGTGGCGTGGTGTAAGCGTCATTCAACGAGAAGAAATTGGCATTCGGTACAACGCAATGGCCATTTTATTTCCCCTTCAGCGTGAACTTTTAAACTTTTGGAATCGAATAATAAAGTTAAATCCCCGGCTTTGCCCGTGATTAGATTTTTGGTGACATTAGACTTAAAACGCTAATATTTTAATTATTTCTGATGAACGTATTACTAAAATCTCTAATGTATCTAGAGCAGGGGTGCTCAAACGGTCGATCGCGAGTGCTTTTTGAGTCGATCTCGAGAAAAATTTCCCATTTTTCACGTCTTCTTTTTTATTATTTATTTGTAGCTTGTAACAGACTGAAAGGAGTGTTCTGGAACAGCTGGCAAATTTCGTATTCGCAATGTTTGGGTCAACTTACTTGTGCGAGTCTGCATTTTCTGAAATGAAGATAATTAAGTCAAAATATCGCAATCGACTAACTGACGAACATATGTCATCGTGCTTGCGATTAGCACTCGGTAATTACGTATAGGTCTCGCAAGTTAAGTTGGCTTCATCACAGTACTCACACAGATGCAAAACTTACATACAGCGTGTTTCGATTTAAGATTGAAAAAAAAACAATTGATGATTATTTCACAATTGAGAACTCTAAGCCAAAGCGTGTTGAAGTCGGTCACATAAAACTTGTTTTGTTTTACGACATCGTTATTGAAATATTGAAGTTTATCATTTTTTTTCTAAACTAATGTGATAATTTTCAGGATTGAATTCAAATGGGTAGGTATTCTTAAAAAAGACAATGGTATTGCTAACAATTCTTAGTCATTTATGTAAGAATGCTGTACATAACAAACTTCCATCGATAATGACCCTAATTCACGGAAATTACGGCAATTGGAATTTATACCTAAATTTGTAAATTGTAAATTGTTTGTAAATTGTTCCATATTGCCTCTCTTTCCCCTATCCGTTTTATCTTTTCATTGTTGTCATTGTTTTTGTCTATTATTTTTTAATGACACCATTGTCTATGTCTATTATTTATCTATTGACACCATTGTTTATGTCTATTATTTATAATTAGTTTTATTAAAAACCCTGAAGAAGTGAGCGTTGCTCATGAAACATGTTGGTAATAAACAATAAAAGTGGTTAAAACGACGTATTTTATTAATTTTTAATTAAAATGGTGCCACAAAATAAGTTTGCTGAGTTAGAAGAAGTTATACCTAATTGTTTTTCGGGGAATAATTATTATTCTGACCAGAAATATTTATTTTACAAAGCATGTTTAATGTTAATTTGATATATTTCCTAGAAGTATAATTAACCCACATTTCCAAAAATTTTATCGTTTCCTAGAATATTTATTTATCTATTTTAACGAAGGGATGGATAATAAATATTCACTTGCACACTTTAAAAACACTCTGTAAATCTACTAATTCGAATTAAAAATGATGAAAACTATTTATTATTTCAAATTAAAAAATTGGTAATTATTTCACTTGCGATATGTAGGTGCACGTATGTTTAAATCAAATTACGAACTGAATGAATAGGACACCCCGTAAGTATACCCCGTAACGGTATTGTTAAAACTTGCCTCTCTTCTAACTAGTTACAATAAGTGAGCGTAAGCAAGACAGAGAGCCTTATCGCGTTAGTGGGCGGCGCTTGACGTTCACACAGATGGACCAATACATCAATTCTAAGCATTTTTATTGCTTCCTTCTTTCGTTGCGTTACCTATACCATCGTATGAAAAGTATGCTGAGGACTAGCAGTGCCACGCTTCAACATCCAAAGTCATTATTTAGTTAAGTTTAGAAACTAGAACTCGTTTCTTTTTTGCAAGAACCAATAAAATTGCAATTTTGTCTAAATATAAGTTTTTTCATCGACTTTTTAGTGCAGACCTCCACCAACCTTGAATAAAAAAAATGCGTATTGCGAACTAATTTCTGTCGTTCCTCCAAATTCTATGTAGATTCGTGGCCATGCAATTATGCAACGTCCCTATACAGGGTGTATCGGCACGTACTCGACAAACTTTAACCAGCTATTCCTTAGCATATTTGGAGTAAAAAATCTTATGTGCACTTTGCTGTCCGGTAAGGTTTTTTTTTTAATAAAAATTTTACTATTCATATTTTCACCACATGTCACCACTGTTTTATCCTTTGTCAAAGTTTGAAAACCCATCTGGCAATATTTTATTCGAATTCCGTTGAATAATGTACGTGTGTACCTATATTGGCACACTTTTACAATCACAACGAAATGGCACGGCACCATTCGTCTCATTTTTAACTATTATTATTATTTAGTGTGTGCGAAAGAGCGAAGACGCTTTTCGACATACTTGCTTATAACAGCTGTTGAACACGAAAAGCAATGCCAATGTCAGTGATGGAGTGTGGAAATTTTAATTTTTTTGTTTTTAATTGAAAAAAAATGGCAGCAAAATGCCCATAACATTTTTTACTCAAAATGTGCTAAGGAATAGCTGGTTTAAGTTTGTCGGGTACGTGCCGATACACCCTGTATATACACATATACCTGCGCCACGACACACCAGATCTACATAGACGACATTCCTGCATCACACATACTTGCAGCCTCTCAGAGTCGATCGATCGGTATCTAATAATATTGAGGTAGATGGCCAGCAGTTCAAGTTTAGCACCCCTGATCTAGAGGGATCCCTGCGAATATAAGTTATTTTTTATTTAAGATTAATAAAACAGGATCTTACAACTAAAATATTTTAAAAAAGTTTTTCAGCTATAAAATTAGCGGTAGGCACGGTAGGTAGGTAGGATTTTATTTTTCTAGACTCTGAATTAGTAACTTCCCGAGGGATCCCGAGTGGGAAGATCTTGTCGACGATACGACATAAATAGAATTTATTTTCATGGCATTGATTGTGACGAATTTATAACGATGACGATACGAAATAAATAAATTAATATCGGTCCTACCCGATCGGCATTTAGCGAGGCTGGTAGAGTTGACGACCCCAGCTCCTGTGTAGGGAGATTTAATCCTCAGTCGAACCTGCATTAAAAAATTTAAGAATTTAAAAATAGATGTATTGCAGTAAAAAAAATCATTTTTTACGGTTTGATTTTTTTATCAATCAAAGTGAAGTTCGAAGTTTGGGAAATACGCATAAATTATTAAATTAACCCAAACTGACAACCTAAAAACCTATCGTGTGCATGTTTACATCTCTCCCGTTTTAAACAGTGGTTTCCAGTAGTAAATAATTCAGTTGAAATCAAGTTTTATGTTATTTTTAACACATTCTTTGCAGGAAACGAGAAAACTCGTCATACGCCTTTTTACAGTAAGAAGCGGGAGTTGCGCAAAGCGGTAAGGAGCGGGAAACTTAAAAAAAAGGGGTTCTAAATGGGTGCGGGGTCATGTGTTTTCTATTGTTGGCGGTACCCGATCTATCTACCTGTCAATACAATGAGTTTGAAACACAACAAAAAAATAAAATCGCTGTCGCGTATGTTCCGCTCACAAACTATACAGTGAAACGCGGTACATGTGCAAGTTTTGCAATGTGCCCCTGCATAAAGGAAAGTGTTTCGAACGCTATCACACATTGAAGCACTATTAGGTTGTAGTTTTTTTATATGTATTGAAAATTTCTAAATAATCTTGTTATTTTGTAAGAATAAATTTCGATATGTTATTTCCATTGTGAAATACTGTTTTTTCTATGATTCCCGAGAAAGTAGAAAGTTTTTGTTCATAAAAAAGGGATTACACATACATTGCTAAGTAAATAAATAGAGACATCTTTTTAAAGTAAAACACTGAAAGTTTCATCGAAAAATATTAAATAGATCATAAGATATGAATATTTTGCGGAAAGTCTAATTTTGGCGCTAAAATTAAAAAAAACCCCCGCGCTTCGCCCCCAATTTGGCGGTAAAATGCCCGACCATATAGTGTTAAATTTCACGGAATTCGGCAACTTTACCCTTTTCAAAAATCAGATTGTTTGTTCTATTTGTTTAGTTGTGTATATTTCCGTTGACGGAATGAATTCGCCGAACGCATACTTCGATTACTAATTGAGATAAATGTGGGAAAGTTCGCGAAACGTCTGACATCTCGCTTATTTCCACGAATGTTTATTCTGATAAATCGTGTTACGCGGAGCGGATGAGGAAGCAGTCATGAAATCGAGCGGAACGGAAACGGAAGTTCCTTCCTAATTTAAGCTCATTCCCGCAGTTCCGATTCAACTTACTTCCCACCCACCATGTGTGTACACACATAGCTTATAGAGGAAAGAATAACACAAGAAATGCGATGTTTCTGGCAAATTGGTCCTTAGATTTCAAATACAGAACTGTGATGAAAGTCTTCATCATGATGAAGTTCAAATGGAAAGTCGATATACGATGTCAGGCAAGTCTAAGAGAGAAAGAGCACGCGTTAAATTGGCTAGAACCAAGAGGTATTAAGGCGAAGCTTAATGCTAAATCACTATTTTGATAAATATTTATAACGAAATGGTGTACATTATGCATACCAAAGAATATGCTTTAGATAAATTGAAGGTTTTCCTATCGTTTCGCTTGAGTAGAATACAAATAAAATAATAAATTTACTCAATAAAAAATATAAATGTAAAGTACTAAAAAAATATTTTTTCAATAGAAAACGCACAAAGGAAAAAAATACAGTATTAAGAGCGGGAGCACACAGAGAGCGGTCAGAGTTCTGCGTTCTAGTGACCGTTGACCGCTCAAGAGTTCCAAAGCACACAAGCGGCGTTCAAATTCTCGCGTTCTAGTTTCGTTTGGGTCTTTGCATATGCAACATGTCACTACAAAGCTCATCATCCGATGAAGAATTATTGCTCTTGTGGAGCTTAGCAGCTTCTAAAAAGAAAAGGAAGTATTGGGTGCACCCAATCAACACAACGCGAGAAGAACAAGGCGAATTTACTAGTATTTTTCAGGATTTACTTAAAGATGAACAACGATTCTATATTTTTATAATTTACATCACTTAAATCGTATAATAAACTCCTTTCCCTAACCAATTCAATTATCTTTTCCGTGTTTGTAACCTCAGACATCGCGGCGTTCTGGCGTTCTCTGCCTCGGCGGGAAAAGAACTCTTAGAACGCGACGTTCCGTTTTGACCGCCGCGGTCTGACTGCCCGCTAGAAGTGAGTCGTTCGCGAACGAGTCGGCTCAGTGAATCGGATCTTTTTGCGGATCCGTAAGATCCGGTTCCCAAATTAGCCGCTCACTCGTTCGCGGATCAGTAGTTACTCACTCGTTCGTGTGAGTCGGTTCACTCGTTCGCGAATGGTGAGCCGGTTCACTTGTTCGCGAACGATGAGCTGGTTTACTTGTTCGCGAACGATGAGCCGGTTCACTTGTTCGAGGATGGTGAGCCGGTTCACTCGATTTATGTGAGGAAACTTTTGAAACGGAACTCCGTAGCCACTTCCCCCTCCTACGGATTTTTGATTTTGCGGGGAGTATGTATTGTAAATTTTTTTGTGGGGAATTATGTTTCATAGAAATTCCGTAGCCACCCCCCTCCCCCACGGATTTCAAATATCTCGCGGGGAGTACGTAGTTTGAAAAACTTTTGTGGGGAATTATGTTTCTCAGAAAATCTCTAACAACCCCCCCGCCCCATGGATTTCAAATTTCTCGTGAGGAGTATGTATTTTGAATTTTTTTGTGGGGAATTGTGTTTTATAGAAATTCTGTAACAACCCCCCCCCCATGGATTTCGAATAATGAAAGGAGGAATCACGCTCACGCAGAATATTTGTGGGGAATATGTGGGCAGATTACTGCAACTGAAAAACGGCGACATGATCCGCCGGCAACACTGCCGGTGACCCGCTCAATTGAGCCGGTTCACTGAAGCGGATCTTTCAAGTGAACGGGAACTAGTGAACCGGTTCCCTCAACTGAACCGCTTCGCCCATCTCTACTGCCCGCTGTGTGCGTTGTTGTTGTTATAGTATCAGTACATTCTAATGAACGCCGAACGCGGAACTCGGAACTCGGAACTCCTGACCGCTCTCTGTGTGCTCCTGCTCTAATAGCTAAGATTATCTGTGACAGTTTCACTTGATTAACTTTTTTGCTTTCTTATAAAATTATTTACAAAATAAATAAACAGTTTTGTGCTTGAAATCGAACGTTTCTAGACTGCGTTTGTCAAGCGATTTTAATGCCTATTACCTTCAATATAAGGTATACCAAGAATATACACATTTTTGGCTTGTAGCTTCCTCTTAAGTCTTTGGCTTTTATTTAGTTTCTATTCATTATTATAGTTTCCATTCAAATCTACATGGAAGGCATTCCTAGTGTGTATTATCAAATATTGTACATAGAATAGTTGTAATACTTTCAACTTCTGGCATTTCCTATACATTCTGATGGCAGCATCCTACACTAGCGCCACCTAGCGACACGAGTTATGAGGCTTTGTTTTTCACGCATTTTAAGCCCCCGGATTCACCAATTTCTACCGATTTATAACAAGTTTCTCTTTAACTTTTTAAGTTCCAAAAAATTTTAAGTTATTTTTGAAGATAATATCTTTACATTTGTTATATCGAAATGTTAATTATATGAAATTCCCTCGATAGAAAAAAAAATCGGAAAGCTCCGAAAATTATTTAATATGTTATAGGCATGAACAAATTCACAGTGTATCTTTAAATGTAACTAAAGCATTTGTTGAGAGATTTTTGCTCTATTTCAAACAAGTCGTGTTTTATGAAATATTTTCACAATTTTCGCTTAAGGCGATGTACTACGTCGTGTAATATTTTAAATTGAGCCGCTATCAATAACAACCCTTACGTAGATGGCGATAAGGTTTAGATTCCCGCTTAACACCATCCGCTTGTTTTGATTTATGCAAGAAAAAAACATGGTCGAAAAGTGCCTTTTATTTTATTTTGTGGATGTTCAGGCATAAATATTCAATTTTTTTCATTTTATAATTTACTTAATTTGCCACATTATACAATAAAATCATAACCGAAAATAGGTTCGTAAGTAAGAGATTTTTAACTTTAAAGCAGCTTTCATGCGGCTTATATATTATTTTTTCTTGGCTTATAAATAGACTTATTTAAAAAATACTCGATCATTTCAAAGGCCAAAATGTATTCTACTCGCAGTATTTAATTAAACCATCTGAAAAATTTCTAGGCGTCCAAATTTTCAAACCAAAAACACATGATTTTGCATTACTACGTATGGCATCGCCTTAATTATTATCGTTTTTTAATATTAGCGCGCTCCCTCTAGCATTCGTATTTACATTTCTCCCTTTCAAACCATCTTTGAACGCTTTCTAGAGGGTCTTAATGGATTTTGTAATATTCTAGGACATTTGGTATTATCTATTCAGTGGGGCCGGTACCTAAACTAACAACGCGTATGAATATACCCTTTTATATTTCAGATTAGATTCTGCCACACATACATTTCGGTGCGGCGGTACCACGCGCCGCTCTAAGCCGCCGCACAGAATAGTCTCAACAAGACTGCGCGGCGGCCTGGAGTGGCGCGCTGTACCGCCGCCCCGAAATGTAAGTGTGGCAGAGCCTACTGAATCTAAAAAATATTTTTTTTAGTAGTTTACATTTATATTTTTTATTGAGTAATTTATTATTTTATTTGTATTCTACTCAAGCCAAACGATAGGAAAACCTTCAATCTATCTAAAACAAATTTTTTGATGTTCATAATGTACACCAGTTCGTTATAAAGATTAATCAAAATAGTGATTTAGCATTAAGCTTCGCCTTAAGAAATTAATATTTATTGTCATATAGGATTGTTAATAAAATAATAATATCTTTCGTTAATAATAGAATTGGCCTGCACGATAATAACTAACTTCGGGTTGCTCATCACTGTATACTATATAATTGTATACTATAGAATATGTATACTATAGAATATGTACACTATAGAATATGTATACTATAGAATATGTATACTATAGAATATGTATACTATAGAATATGTATACTATAGAATATGTATACTATAGAATATGTATACTATAGAATATGTATACTATAGAATATGTATACTATAGAATTTGTATACTATAGAATTTGCATACTATAGAATATGTATACTATAGAATAAAGAATAACACAAGAAGTGCCTTTTGGGCGTGATTGGGGATCCAAATATAAGCCCAATGGGGGCCTATAATTCCATAAAAGCTGTGTTTTCGAAATTCAAATGGGATGGAAATCTACGATGTCAGCCGAGTGTAAGTGAAACGGAGGGCTGGGCAATTGGTCTAAAAAGGAACATTTATTTCCATTTAAATTTGTATGAAATTCACTTCTAGTATTATTATTTATTTTATGCAAAACATACACACGTACAATAAAACTTACATTATTTGTATCAATGATAATTAATATCTTGTATTTTATTTTTTATGTGCAAACCTTTATACCAAATATCAATACATTAAAGTATTAAAATATCACCTCACGTTATTGTTCCGAGAACCTTCTTGTTATTTCTCTATGCATTGAAGAAATAATGTAAATATTGCAAATGCATATCTAAAATATGGCAGTATTCATTATTATTACACACACTACAGATAAGATATGAAATAGCTAAGTTATATGTATATGACAGCTGGGCAAACTATTCTTTGCAATTTAAACACTTTATTAGGGTAAACAATTCTATTATCTAATTATGATGAAATTCACGCACACGTGCCTGGAAATGTAAAATGTATGAGTTAGATTTGTTTTGGAATAAATTTTTTCATAATTTATTCAAAAGGTGCTGACATTTTAACTTCATCATTGAGTACCTACACCCAAATTGAAACGTTGCTTTAAATGGCTTTAGTCATGTTTGGTGACCAGATCTTAATAGTCAGGTATTCCCCATCTTCTTCCTCCCTATATTCTTTCCCTCCATACTTCTAATACGCGTATATTATTATATACCAGTATTAGAGAGGTGTCACCTGTGACAGGTAAAAACAGTTTTTTTTTTTAAAAAAGCGCCTTCTGTTGGACAAAAGTGCTTTTTTTTAAATCTGTTGGACATAAAAGCAACATGCGCTATTGTTTTGGCTAGTAAAAAATAAAAAGTGTTACAGTGCCCTTGAGGTGATTTTGCACAAAAACAGTGCTATACAAGTATTATTTCTATTATTAGAAATATAAATAAATAAAATAAATAAATTATTATAAATTAAAATAATTAATTAATTTTTTTAATATTTATTTTTCGGAATAACTTTATTGAGTAAAACCTCAAATTGTAATATTTAATTATTGAAGACAATATTAGCGATTTCTAAACGAAAATCTGAAACAAGGGTCCTGGGTTCGAGTCCTAGATGTGACCGTATCCTTTTCTAATTTTTCTGTTTCAGATTTTCGTTTAGAAATCGCTAATATTGTCTTGAATAATTAATTTTTTAAATTATTATTATTGGAAAGATTTTGTAAATACTATAATGCATATGCATAAATTATGATTCGTTATTTACATTAACTAAAAAGTGCTGAACTAATTTGGCTTTTAATATGTCAATATTTAAATAGAAAATATCAACCACATCTGTAAGCTATTGCCCTGTCAATGAATTCCCTCCATAACAGAATTGAACACAAAGTTTTGAAAGAATTGAACAAGAAGAATTATTACCCATTATTCCACATGTGTCTTCTACAATTCCACTGGCAAACTCCATCCTTTGAAGACATTTTTGACGATATTGTTTTGGCTCAATTTCGCCAATAACATGTCAACAATCACCTCCTTAAGCTCAGTAAATGCTTGTGAGTTTTAGGCATATATATTTTCTCACCATCCTCCAGCATCCCCAAAGATGAAATAATAAAAATAATTTTCGTCAGGGCCTCCTGTGTGAAGTTAATGAAATATTTGTGATTTTTATAAAATGTCTCATTTATTGTTTTATATTACGATTTTCATAGCACCAGTGAAGCACTTTTTCTATTATTATTTATTTGTTGTTCCTTCCAGATGTGGCAGTCTCGTCATATCTTCAGCAGCCCCCTGAGCCCTCGCGCTTTCCCCTTCGCCATCTGACGTCCGAGTGCCCCGTCGAATAGTTTATAGTCGACCAGAGAAGGGCCTGCCTCCGCAGTCTGTCACCATAGAGCATCAAAGCCATAGAATTACCAATCAATAAATTCATCTAATCATCATTGCAGATCTAATTTTTTCAATCAATAATTTTACTTTGATTGATACGAATCCCGAAAAAAAATCCGTTTTCTGATTTCTTCATAAAAATACTGTAATAATACTCACAATGTTCTTACCAATCTAAAATCACTCAATTCGGTGAACAAATTTTACTCTCTTTATTTGACTGTTCAAATAAAAAAAAAATATAAGATAATATACTCTTATAAAAACATAACAAAATATAAAAATGAGTAATAAATCTGTTCAAACTACCCTAATTAATTTTAATAGCAGCTTAAAATCATCGTTAGATCTCAAGGATTCTTAATCTATATTATTTGCTAAGTTATTTTAGTTTATTTAGTAAATTTATTTGTAACGTCACACGATGGAGCCATATTCGGATACCGTGCTCTGGATCGTGATTGTGGGATTCATCGTTGCCTTTATCTTGGCGTTTGGGATTGGAGCCAACGATGTGGCCAACTCCTTTGGCACCAGTGTGGGGGCCAAGGTGCTAACGGTGAAGCAGGCCTGCTACCTGGCCACCGTCTTTGAGATCGCTGGAGCTATGCTGATTGGTGAGTTATGATTTTTTTACAAGAACAAAATAATTATACTAATTTCAGTTGCGGTTCTGTCTGTAACTAACATTCAAAATTTTGATTTGAATTTTAGTTTAATTTTCAAAATCGGAAGTGTTTGATTGGAGAATTCAATTAAGTCGGTCCGTTTGATAGATTCCCCAATCTTAACAAACGAACTGCAATCTTTAGAGCACAGGCGTCAGGTAGGTATGCTGTCTTTGTTCTATCGGTATTACAATGGAAGATGCTCTGAGGAACTAGCGTCATTGATCCCTTCGGCACCGGTGCGTAGTCGGGATACACGCCAAACGCGCGCCCAACATTTGTACACGGTTGACATTTGTCACATGAGAACGGGTCGCTTCTACGATTCGTTCTTAAGTTCAACAGCTCGGCTGTGGAACGAACTGCCGGCCTCTGTGTTTCCTCCCTCCTACAACATGGGACTCTTCAAGACCCATGTTCACTCCTTCCTCTGCACAAAAAGACCCTCCATACAGCATCCCCAAAGATGACATAGGCCCTGAGGGAAATTATTTTCTTCATGGCCTCCTGTGTGGAGTTAATATAAATAAAAAAAAGTCCCCTCATATAGTATAATTTTCTTAACAGATAATGATTTTAATTGTCATTTTCAAAATTGAAACGGAATTGTCGAGAATTTAGACTATACCATTTAGATGAGACAGGAAGCGAATGAATTGGTTCCACTTTTTTACTTCCAATTAGTCAGAAACGACGGAATCTGTTCCCTGCGCACTGCACTCATGGAATATTAGTACTCAATAGCTCCTTTATGACTATCCTGTGATTTTTCACGAATCTGCTCTAGTTTAATACAGTCATTATTATTATTATGAAATGTCATATGGGAAACATTTAAAAGCAGTCATAAGCAGAACATCATATGTTCATGTCACATTATAATGTTTGGGGTTTTGTTTATCAGGTTACAAGGTGTCGGACACTATGCGCAAAGGTATCTTGGACGTGGTGGTGTACGAGGGCCACGAGAAGGAGCTGATGTTGGGCTGCCTATCCTCGCTGGTGGCCTCCGCCGCCTGGATGCTCATCGCCACCTTCCTTAAGCTGCCCATTTCCGGCACGCACAGCATTGTGGGCGCCACCGTCGGTTTCAGCCTTGTGGCAAGGGGCCCACAGGGGCTGCATTGGTCCACCCTGGGCACCATCAGTGAGTATTCAGTACCTTCTTCAAGCTGCCCGCCTGGGCTCTTTATATCGTTGCTTTTCATAAATATATCATGAATGGACGAGGACATTCAGAGCACTTCTCTGAAACTGCATGGGAAATCAATGGTGTCGACTACTCCAATCAAACAATGCTATTTTAAATGCTATGGCTGCCTGCTGCCTGGTTGAAGTACCTATAGATAACCCCCATCTAACCATCAATTATCCTATGTGTATTTGTTGACTTATACTGCTTGTGTACATAATATTCTTTCTTGTTAGATTGGGGTCGATCGATTATTTTATACGGCCCAATGGCGAAGTGACCGGGTCCAGAGTACCCACTCTTTGTTCGGATGTTTGGAGAGAGATCGACGAGACGCCGGCTACCATAAGTCGGAAGTACCCATTATACTCGGCACCCAAGTACCCGTCACCCGATCTTTGATCGGGCACTTTCGTTTGACATAGATAGCTAGTAGGTACTGTAAGTAGACCATGCCATAGATGTGTAAATTGTGTAGATAGACCGGACATGAGTCTCATTCTAAACACAGAAGTATAGATAGTTAATCTGAAACTGAAATGGACTCCTTGCGGTTTCAGTTATTGGAGACTGATATGTATATGGATTACATGGAAATTATTACTGACCGATAAACCTTCCTGCCATCGACAATGGGTTCCAAAAGTATCTGGAAAAAAATGTGGTAACTGATAGTGATAGCCTATTTTAGATTTCCGGTATCTACCATCTGTTTATTATCTCTATTAATTTGTCTGTCACGATAACACGATTGGAGATGTCCGGTCTACAAAATTCATACATCTATGGTCGCCCGTCACACCGGCACCCATCACGGGGCATGGGTGCTGACGACCAAATCTTTTTTTGAAAAATGAACCCCATCGATTATTAGTGGTTCGTGAGCAGATTATAAAGACCCAGATATATTTCCTGTAATGCTTTTTAATTTTTTTTATTGCATTATTTTTGTTTATGTTATTGCATAGCATTGCTCTCGTGTACATTCTGAAATAAGACATTTTAATTATTCATTCTGAATTATGGAGATGTACACGTTATCATTTGATATTTTGTACTTGCAGTTGCTTCCTGGTTCATCTCCCCGATAATGAGCGGGCTGGTCTCCGTGGTCATCTACTTCATCATCCGGCGCTGTGTGCTGCACACGGAGAGGCCGCTGCTCAACGGCTACAAGGCACTGCCCTTTTTCTATGGGTTCACCATCCTCATCAACGTGTTCAGCATCGTGCACAATGGACCTAAGCGTGAGTAACATAATCTATAATGTCTCAATTATAACTTTCCAGAAAAATTATGAAATTATAGTTGATCCAGAGATCCCACAAAAAAAAAAGGTTCCACCCAAACTGAGTCGCCACGCGCCGTCGCGTCGCTAGGGTTGCCGTCCCCACCGCACCACGCGTCTCACGAGAGTATCAGCTCGCTCGTAGTGAGCACGGCTGCGGAAAATGTTTGTCAGTAAACAGTGTTGCTGCATTGTGCAGATTTTGTCAGGACATTTTAGGTTTTGTCGGGACAGAGGGCTCGATGACTGTGACAATTTCGATATACCGGGACGAATGGCAACTCTAATCATGAGTCATCAGTAAAGAATGTTTATTATGCTAAATTCTTCCATGATTATACACCTCCTCATATGTTTTGAAAGAAAACAAAAAAGATGGTGAATGTCAAATGTTTGAAAAGCCACACTCTCTATCTAATCTACACACTCCTCCTAGCTTTCCAGACAGTTCCCAACCAACAAATAATATTTTTGCTGTCAAAAGGGCTAACAAACTCAATTGTGACATCAGGTTATGCGTCGCATATACCCATAGTCAGAAATTGAACAATAGTCGTTCTCTCCGAATTGTAGCTGTTAAATAAAAGAGGTAAATTTACGAGCTGCGATATACGATGTGAACGCGATAGCCTATGATCGTCTCTCATGAATTCTACTGTAATAGTGATATATTGATGTGGTTGTAGCGCCATTTTTTAAAGTAACAGTCTTTGCCCCTGTTGTCCCATCGCTCAGTAATGAAACATCATAAACCGATTGCTGTAGACTGGGCAGAAAAGTCCCACAATGGATTGTGCTGACCATAACTTTACTTTGGCAAACTCTTATTTTCTACACATATTATCTTACAGCACTCGGTTTATGTCTATACCTTACTGACCCTTGGGACGACAGGATTTAAAGCAGTAAATGTATATGCAGTAAATGTATTTGTCTAATCTTGTGTTAATTGTTCCAGTCCTCTACATGGACCGCATCCCGATGTGGGGGGCCTTGCTGGCCGGGCTGGGCACTGGCCTCCTCGCCATGCTGCTGGCCTGGCTGCTCCTGGTGCCCCACGGCTCCAAGAAGTCTAGAGCCAACTTCACCATGGGATCTAACGGTGACTTCTTTCACTCAATTACTCTATTCGGATAGCTCTACTCGGAGGCATATTTGTTCTGAATCATGTGACTCCCGATGCCTTTGTTTGACTATAACGTCAGACCATAATCTCTCAGCAGCTCTCCTCCACCATACAAAGAAGAAGAAGAATCAAGCAATTACACTGTGTTTTGTATGTGGCAGAAAGACAGCTCTAATCCGATTTCTTGTTTGGGGATCTGGTGAGGAGACAATGAAAGATGCATGTTATGTTGTGTAACAGCGTTTATTCGGCTCAATTGAGTTGCACACTTGCGAGATGACTGAGACTGATGATGATGATGACACCAGGTGCAGATGGCTATGACGGCGAAGCGGTCGAGGCGCGGGCCATTGAGTCGACGCCACGTTGATGGAGACCGGACTCGTGGGTGTGTTCAGCACTAGTGAAGACGTGGGGTCTTCCGGGTACTCCAGTGTGAACGTTGTAGCCGAAGGTACGATAGACCTGTCTGCAGATGAGCGGGAGATGCAGCCCGGCGACGATGCCACGGTGCCGATGCTCAGACCGGCGAAGTGGTCGCAGGGTCTAGGCGCGTGAGATCAGCGCTGGCCAGGAATCGATGGCCGGGGCCAGGACGCTGAGGTGATCCCAAGATGAGTCCATAGTAATTGTATACCGTGCAATTGCTGTGAGTAGGTCCTGTAGCGGTGTGGTGAAGAAAGAGCGGAACGCGACGCGCGGGGAAATGGCGGTCGGTGTCGGCCGCTTCAGTACACGGCAAGCAGCGCTCGCTAGTTGGTCACTCATAAAACTGCGAATTAAAGACTGACTAAGTACTTCTGGGCGCGCCTCATTATATAGCCGCCCGGGTGCATCGAGAACTTTCAGAACTGTATGTAGGATGCCAAACACTCGCATTGCGACTAGAGTATTCCTGCTACAATGTACTTTGTATGGGTGAGCATTCTAGAAAACTCTCGTAGCATCGCTACACTTGTCTTATATTCCAATTTGCATATGGAAACACCCTCCTTAATAAAGACTCCATTGAAATGCTTGGAGTAAGTATATAAACCCGAGTAACTCTGGCTTTCAAGAAACTGGGCGTCTTGTATAGGGCTAGCAGATTCTTCAATAGTAACCAGCTGCTAACCCTATACAAATTTCAATTGTCCCCAAAAATTGAATTTGGGGACCAACTCTGGGCTGGAGACCCACAATACTTGATAAACCTACTTGATTCTGTGCAAAGGGGGGCGGTCCATCTGATTGACAATCCATTGTCAATAGACCGATTGCCATCTCTAATTCACAGACGCAATGTGGGCATGCTGAGTCTATTCTACAGGTGTTTTAATGGAGCCTGTGTGAAACTCGACGTTCACGAGCGGAACATGGTATACCGACATAGGTGATGTTGGCTTCATGAGAACGGGCTGCTTTTTCACTAGTTTTTGTGTAAGACGGCTTGTATGTGGAACGATCTATCGGTATCTCTTTTTCATCCTTCATATAATCTTCAAGATCTGCATTAATACATCCATTACTACATCTCCTACCTTATCCCGCCTCACAACACTACCCAACCTGGTGGCGACCTAGCTCGTTTGTTCATACAGAGCTCTTGGGAGGTGTCACATTAAAAAAAGTATTAATCTTATGCTGTTTTATGTGGTCATCACAACAACCTAATGAAAGGTTGATTACTGATCAATTTTCTAATGTTTATTGAATGACTCAACCACAACCTTTCAATAATATTGTTATTCTTTATTTACAGACATCAGTCCGACGAATTCTCCCCTCCACGATTCAAATTACAACACTGATGACAATAGTGGAAAAAGGCCAATCTCCTACCCGCCGAGTGGCGATTACCATCCGCCCCTGGCCACGGTGTCTGAAGGAATGGAGATTGACCAGTTGAAGTCTGAAACATCAGCAGAAAACTTGGATCTGAATCACCCCACCAAAGTCAGCTTCATTAATGATAATCGATCTCCCGCGATACCCATCAACGCTCTGAACACCAAGAACAGAGCGATGCTCGCTTCTATTGAAGATTGCAATAGCGTTCTGTCCTCAAGTCTCAGTCCTCAGGCCGGCCCTACCAGAAGAGACATCCTCGACTCCAATATCACTTCTCTCAACAATGTCGACCTCACTGTCACAAGTCTGAAATACATAGATGATAACTTAAGTTTTTCGAAAAGTGTAGACTCGAACCAGACAACGGAGATCGCTAACAGCTACGATTCTAACCGCAGCAGTTACTTAAGGAATTTCACAGATGGTATCCATGATAACAATTGGAAAACGGAAGCGCCAAACAATCTCAAACAATTATTCCAACCCTTGAAGAATAACAATGAAACGAAAGGGGTCGAGTCTGGCAACAGTACGCCAGAAACCAGCAGGGTGACGATTGTTCTACCAAACCAATTAGACGACAGAAATCAAACCATTCCAAAACGGTTTGAGCATCGCCGAATGTCCACAGGCAGCAAAGTCATCACCAAGTCAATAGTCAAGCTGCAGAGCTTGGACAGCGGAGTAAACCTCGTGGACATGAATACATCTTTAACTCCCAATTCTAGCGCAGCTCCTTTAATATTAGCCACAGACAGAATGAAGAGCAGGCAGAAAGATGGTCAAGATCCAAGGCAGAGAATCGGCATTCACGGAGCGGAAGAAGAGATTAAAAGCGGAGTTGGTCACCTGTTTTCATTCCTGCAAGTCCTCACGGCTACTTTTGGCAGCTTTGCTCACGGAGGCAATGATGTCAGGTTGGTATTATTTATTGTAATATATTATACTTTACTCCATATCTCCACGGGTATGCAGTCCATACAGGTTGTAAGTCTGTATATGCCTCAGAAAAGAAGAATGAAAAATTAATCTAATAAATTCCTGATTAAGTAAATAATTTATAGATAAATTATAGACAGTAATATGGTAATTTATTTTCCTTCTTCTTTTCTGGGCACGCACAGCTTTACAGCCTTTTATCAACCAAAATAAAATCGTTGAACCTCTAATTGCTTGTTCAGAACAAAAAAAAACTTGTTGCATTTTGATTTAGAATTGTTTAATACATATATGTACAAATTGCAAACCCAATGCAATATGACATCCTCAGTCTTCCATTGCAGAAATTGTCACATTTGTAATTGTCACATTTGTAATTGTCTTATTTGGTGTACAGTAACGCCATCGGTCCAGTGGTGGGTCTATGGCTGCTGTACGTGGAAGGCAGCTCGCAGCAGAAGTCGGAGACACCCCTGTTGATCCTATTGTACGGGGGTGTTGGCATCTCCGTGGGGCTGTGGCTGTGGGGGCGCCGGGTCATTCAGACTGTGGGAGAGGACCTCACTGAGATAACGCCTTCTACGTAAGTAACCGCTCGCTAGAACATGCTTACATTACCTTGACTCTACTTAGTTCACAGTGGAGATTACACAGCATAAAATTACACCTTGTTTGAAACCCTGGTCACACTTGACATTGTCATTAAATTCGCCCTATTAATATTTTTGAAACGTGACTATAAGGTTACCTTGGTTCTACAAGATGGCAAAAGTCCTCACTCGATTTCCTAAGACAGTAACTTGGTTTGTAATATTCCTTAAGATGATCTCGAAAACAGTAAAAACACAGAAATGAAACTTTGAACTACTCTACTGTAAATCGACAAATTTGCATATCCCTTATTAACTTTAACAGTGCTATTCCACACGCTTAATTATATAACAAATGCAGCATCTAATTCGCCAATTAACCGAGCTTATCATACTCTAAATAATATTTGCCTTAACTCTAACATTGACATTTTTTCGGATTCACTGCTCAAATTCAAATGTGACATGTCAATAATTTAAACTGTTGAATGCGCATACATACACGCACACACACACACACACACACAAACACTCACACATACATTATACACGTCACACACACACACACCTATATACTACACACTTTACCTTAAGGAATAAACATACCCCTCAGCAGACATTACAAGGAAACATATCATAGGTACCCAACATGAAATATATTATTCCTGTATATTGTTTCATCTCTGTAAATCTGGTACTGTTTGTTTCTATAATATAAAATAATAAAAAAAATATCCGACATTGTTCTTCAGGACCGTCGAAATCGCTGTGTGTGAGTGAGGCGTAAGTAAGTTTATATTCATGTTGAGTAATTGCCTTAATCATTTCGGGTTCAAACTGTTGAGCATGTAGAAGTGCCTTTTTTGTGTTTTTTCTTTTTTTTTTGTAAATTTTTCAATGTCAGTCATGACTGCTTATTAAAAGATTCCATGTTTTGTTAATTACAGCGGCTTCACCATAGAGATTGGAGCTGCTTTGACTGTGCTGATTGCATCCAAGATCGGCCTTCCCATCTCGACGACCCATTGCAAAGTTGGCTCGGTTGTGTGTGTTGGTTACGCCAAGGGCAAGTCCGACGGTGTGGACTGGAAAATATTCAGGTTGGCTCCTTGTTTACATAATAACATAGTTGTATTCTTAAGACAAAACTGTGCATTTGTGTCAGCGGCAGAGTTAATATTGATACAAAATAACATGGCTTCATACATAAGTAGCCAGTAGCAAGGACAATGATGGCAACTAAATTACTGCCGTCCTCATCTGCAATTAAGTAATTGATTTAGTTAACTCTTGTATTTATAGTAAATGTGATTGTGTGTATACAAACAGTGACTTAAAATTAACTAAACGATTTAGCTGCCAGTTATCACTGTCCATGCTGGCTGCGTGTAACGTAGCCATAACTCTAGCGGAAACAGAATCTATATCCAAAAAACTCTACAATAGTAACACCTCCAACTGCACAGATAAAGTTGTAAACATGTACAGTTTATTAGCCTATTTTAACCCCATAACATATACAGTATAAATTATTATTTTTTTGTTAAACTAATGTTTAAGACAAGATTTTTTATGCATAGCACAAAGGGTAACAATTATTTTTACAAGCAATAATTATTAGCCTGAAACACTCATCCACATTGAAAAATCTCCTGATAAAAGTCCCGTTGGCATCATGTATCTTTTATCAGGAGATTTTTATCTTTTATCAGGACTTTTATCAGGAGATTTTTCAATGTGGATGAGTGTTTCAGGCTAATAATTATTGCTTGTAAAAATAATTGTTACCCTTTGTGCTATGCATAAAAAATCTTGTCTTAAACATTAGTTTACCAAAAATATAATAATTAATATTTGACAATTTCTAGTATTTTCACCAAAAAATGTAGACAATTTGTCTCGACGCCATCTAGTGAGAGAGTTAGCACTTACAATGCCTTTCTCATATAAAATAAAGTTGGTTGTTTTCAGGTGAAAAAATGTAACAAGCAGTAATTGTTGAATGAAACACTAGTATATATTGAATTATTTCGCGGATAAGAGATAAGCCGCCATAGCTCAGTGGTCAGAGCTGTCGCCCGGTCCCGTTGGCGTCATGTATCTTTTATCAGGAGATTTTTCAATGTGGATGAGTGTTTCAGGCTAATAATTATTGCTTGTAAAAATAAATATACAGTATACACTGCTCAATACATCAGGTCAGAAATCCATCCTGCTCTGTTTTATCACATTTCTGGATGAAAACATCCAACGAAATTTCGATTTGAAAGCCTGGGGGCTTGTCGATCGTACACGCATTGTCATCTGTCATCATATGACAGCAACGCGTGAGTCTGACTTTCCAAATAACATACTGTGCATCAGCCGCTGTTAAACGGTTATGGATTTGTCAATTTTGTATTTTTTAATGTTCATTATGTAACGGTTTTGTTTCTGTTTTCTTTCAGGAACATAATCTTTGCGTGGGTAGTGACTGTTCCGATAGCGGGCTTGCTGTCAGGGATCATAATGTACTTCTTGAAAATGACTGTAGAACTCTAGAAATAATGATATATTTTTTTGTCGACTTGAATACCTATTTATAGTACTCAATTAAGAAATTCATTGTAAGTTAATTTGTCAGGTTTCTTTATTAAAGGGTACAGGTGAGAATTGTATGTTGGAAATTGAAAGGATGGAAGGTATTATGTTTAAAATCATTCACCCACATAAATTCATAGATTTTCAAAAATGCCTCAAAGTAACTCAGCCAATGGTTAGGTGCTTATTGTCAAAAAATGCTGTACGCTGACTAATTTCATTTTCCATAACATGTTCAAACAGTTTTTGATCAACTAGGTTTCAACTAATGAATATAATATATATAAATATATATTCCAGCTAGAGTTGACACAAACTAGTCGTGGCTCGATTGTGTACTACCCAATCATTGCAACCCTCTAATGAACCACTAACGAATGGATTGTGTTTCAAAAAAGATTTGATCGTCAGCAGCCCGTGATGATTGCCGGTGTGGCGAGCGACCATAGATGTATGAATTTTGTAGACCGGGCATCTCGAATCTTATTGTTGTAACTGACAAATAGAGATGGTGGATACCTGAAATATAAAATAGGCTGTCATTTACTCACTACCTACCAAAAATGTGCTTCAAATGAAAGCACCCGATCAAAGATCTGGTGACAGGTATTCGGGTCTCGGGGCGGTGCGTGTCAATCTCTTCTTTGTGGCATTTTTTGCATGAACAAAATTACCCCATCATGATCACAAGCATATGCATTGTTTGCATACAACTTGTTTGAAACTTGTTATTCGACTTCAGAAAAGAAAATACCAGTGAAAACTATTATTGGGGAGGGAAAACGTGGAAAGATGGCGTCCTTTTGTTTAGATTATCTTCCAAGTAATTGCACTTTAATCTAATATAGATTCAAATATATTTTTATGAATGCATATTGCAGACAGTATTACTTTAATAATGTGCTAAATTTGAAAAGTCATTATATTGTATAATTGTTTTTTAAAATATTTTTATTTCCCTTTTTTACAACATGTTCTGATTTGCGAGTTGGCACATGTTGCGTATGTTACATAACCCGTAGGGGCCAGAAAGAAACTTCAATAAACAAAAATATATTTTTGCGTATACAATGTACGGTTCTTGATAAGATATATATACATTATTATTTTTGTCTTTAACTAACCCAGTAGAGGGTATAATATCTTTAATATCCATAGCCAAAATGAATGTACAAGGCCGACATTACAGTTGCAGTCCTCCGTACCGTGCGTGGACACGATTCTTCGACAGCAGACACGACTGCAGAGCTCTGGCCCCTATAGGTTAAATGTGTTAGAAAATATGAACATTTGAGTTTCTGAAACTAATGGAATTTATTGTTGCAACGTCGATAGATTAGTATGTTTTTATTTTAATTACAGATACTTAATTAAATTAAGATATCAGAAATAATATGTGTATTCAATGGTTTTATTAGTTTTATATGATAAAATACGGCTTCCAACGTGGTACACAAACATTACGGTAATTTGCCAAAGAATTCTTTTTTTTTTAGCCAAAAATCATTCTTCACTTTTTTAATAATATTCGTGTCAATTACAAGAAAAGTATCCTTTTTTAATGTTGGATGCAAGAAAGGTGTAAGTTATAAAATGTATTTGTATGTATAGGTATAAATGAGGGGTATAAAAGCAAAAACGCCACTATCCACACTTTGTTCATTTTGACCTAATGATTAATTAGTAATCTATATTCTTCACCCTCTAAGTCATTCAAACAGTGGTCAAATGCAAAACTGCCTCTCTTCCACCTTTGATGATGTTCAAAAACGCCACTCTTGAAATGCTCCAAAAACATGTAAGTAATTCGCAAATCCAATATGGCCGCCGTGCCAGTTAAAACTGCCACTCTAACAAACGTTCTGGTTAAAAAATGCCACTAAGTTGAATTTTACTTAAATACCTCCATTATTACTTTTTAGAACAGAAACAAATAGAAAAAACTACTGATTTGAAAATGCGAATCTAAAAAAAACATGCATAAAAGATTATTCCAACAAAAGAAAATCACAAAAAAAGTTTAAGGGAAATGTACAATTTTTTTTTTAAATGCTGTACTTTTTACATTACCTGATAATGGTGGTTTTGCTTTTATACCCCTCAAATGCTGCTGTTGGAAAGTTATTTATTTTATCTACGTAGGAAGCCTGTTTACTGACTTCAGAAGTACCTATTTGAAAAGCTTAGCTAATTAGTAGTGTAATACTAAGTACTTACCTAGTACATAGTATTTTTGTGTATTTTTTCTTATTTAGATAATAATTTAATTATGTATTCTATACCAAATTATTTATTTGACTTTTTTATTATTTTATTTTCCTTCATTGAAGTCTGTGGTCTTACATTAATATTATGCGCAAACATTGAGGATGGTTTGTTTCACATAATTTGAACAATAATTCATCAAATTTCATGTTCTGTGAAAGTTCTTTTATTATTTTGTCATGGGTCGGTTGTTTCTAGTTACTTAGATAGTAACAGAACTTCAATAGGACTTTCACGGAACTTGAAGATGAACTTTGAAATTTTGATGAATTTTTAAAATTCTCTGAAAGAACGCGCCCTAAGTATTTGTTTGATGAAATTTTATTTTTAGTTTTGCTTCCTCTTATTGTATAGCTGTGATGACTCTATATTATATACAAGTCCACCATACTAAACTACATAAGGAAGTTTTAAATGAATTTCTAAAAAAAATTAATTTTGCATATCTTATCTATTATTTTGACAGAAAAAAGCAAAGAATTATAGTTGTCCTTCCTAAGTAACCTTCTTCCTGGTTAACTTTTGGAAAATTAGATTTGTTGTCTGAATTAGTATATTCAGAATCTTTCCTAAGAAGTATTATTTTCGTAATATGCAACAATGGATCTTTTTCTATTTAAACTACATATTGTCAGTATTCTTCGAAAAACAGTATAATTTAATAAAAACAAGCCCTAATTCATTTGCGATTAAAACAGCTAGAGCTAAAGGTTTATACCTATCACCAATGTAGCACCCATATCTGAGGTTTTAATACCGGCGGTCTAACTCGCTGAGCATGTTTGAAATCCTTGGCCCGCGGTATAATAAACCGCCGGTGGATCAGTCGAACCGACTGCCTTTACACAGCTTTCTTTGGTTGTCATGCCACATCAATACGCCGGTGATCGAGAGTCGACTGTCTGGCTTGCCGATGGCCGGCGAGCCAATGAATAATACCGTTAACTATTATAGAAAAATCAGGATATGATCACATAAAATACTTTGTAATCTTTATTTGAACAATTAACAAAAAATAAAAACACACTTAATTTACTGACGATATTACATTGTAGTTAACTTTAACATGACAATAGAATCTGTATTAGATACATCATTCCTATATGTGGATATGTTGTTCGTGTCCCAAAATACCATGTTTTGTCCGAACTTTATGTTTCAAAGTTCCAATATGTTTCAGTATTTCAACATAAATAATTGACGCACCATCCATGTGTACAATTTTTGTTTATACACATTAAAGTCATTAATTTGTGTATTATAAGTCAGCGCTGGTGCTCTTAAAAATTAAACATTAATTTGAGCTATTGATTTCAGAATATGTACCGTATATTGAATGTAAAAATATGTATATGAATGTGAATCAGTCAATCTTTGTAAGCTGGTAATTAAATAAGGTTTGTTAGACTGGTTCTTGGAGTGAGGGTCTTCTATGTGAAATAACCCCTTTGGGCCCGTGTATGTCAAATTTGAAATATTTTTTGAGAATTTTAATATTTAAGTGAGGTTATAATATTGAAAGTCATAATTTACATTATAATATTGTCTCTGTTTGATTTGGATTACCATACCATTATAGATAATTTAAATACTGTCACTGGTTTGATTTGGATTATCATACCATTATAGATAATTTAAATATTGTCACTGGTTTGATTTGGATTATCATACCATTATAGATAATTTAAATATTGTCACTGGTTTGATTTGAATTATCATACCACCAAAGATAATTTAAATATTGTCACTGGTTTGATTTGAATTATCATACCACCAAAGATAATTTAAATATTGTCACTGGTTTGATTTGAATTATCATACCATCATAGATTATTCAAATATTGTCACTGGTTTGATTTGGATTATCATGCCATCATAGATGATTTAAATATTGTCACTGGTTTGATTTGGATTATCATACCATCATGGATAATTTAAAAATTATGAAATTTACCTAACTTTGAAAATGGGCAGCTTCAATCCTTTGCACTGCAGTGAAATTCTTCGATGGCAAACCATCTTTAGTCTGTTTTTATTTATTTTAAATATCATCTATTTCTCAGTAAAATAAATATTTTCCAATGCCTGTTTATAAATTATTTAATTTAATTTATTCTGGCAAATGAAATGTTGAAGATGAAAGTGAAAAACTGTTTGACATATTATGTTTAAAAAATATGCTGTAACTTCAGTGCAACACGTAAGGTCATTCTTCCACAGGGATACGCAAGTATCCGGTACTCGTGTTGTGTACTCACATCGCAAACAACTTGTCATGCACAGTCAGTACATGTCGCTACTGAAATCACAAGATCCGCATCACCAACACTGGTGAATTCTCGAAACGTCAAAACTAGCATGCTTTCATAACCTCACTTATAACCAAACCGCTGTACCTGTGATTCTTTGTTGACATTCTTGTTCCTAGCATTGATTTGAAGCAAATACTGTAGACTAGTTATAATACCTCACTTCTGACATTTCCCATACATTTTGATGGCATCATGCTACACTAGCGCCTCCTAGCGGCACGAGTTGTGAGACATGGTTTGCTTTTATACATGATTATGCCACTAGAGTGGCCAGAGTTGCCAGCCTATATATATAGTATAACAGTATATACTGCCAATATTTTACTTGAGTTGGACATGTTATTAATATTCTAGAGTATTTGTTTAAAGCACGTTCACAGTGACATAAGTGACTTCATGTAGTCTTGATGACTCGAGTGGCAACAATCTTGCCCACCTTGTCGCGGGAGACTGGAGTCGCCGAATGACTTTACAAAATATCGGCGACGTGTAACTGTATGAACCTACGCGCAGAAGAATGGTGGTTATTGCCAAGGTACTTGAATCGTCAAGTATACTTACTGTACTTCTTCCCTGTGGAACAAGGCCTTAAAAGTATATTATGGATTAAATGTATGACTTTGAGTCGGGAGACTGCCAGTTCAGTCTGAGTATTATGATGTTGGTTGTTAAGTTTGATGAACCTTACAAGACTGGCTTCACAGCTGGTGTAAGGAACATTGAAAAATGAACAAATATAAGCTGTTAAATTAAAACAATCTGGCCATTATATTATAACAAATAGCGGCAATATGACATGTCATGAGCATTTTGTCCAAATTGCTCAATTTTTGAACCTGTGTCTTTTTGTACGGATTACCCCCACGTGGTATAAGTTGGTCATTAAAATATTGGTTTATTTATTTACTCTGGAATGAAATTAATATTATGTATTTATAATATGTAGCAGTATTTTTTAGTAGTTGTGTTTTAGTTTATAGTTTGTGCTTTTATATCAATTTTAGGTCTGATATTTCTCATATAAACTCGTAAATATATGTTCTTTAGTTCTAAAACTACTCTGGTGATAAAAAGTACTTAAAAGTAATCAAACGGATATTCCTTTAGTTATAAAATTGATCAGTTCATATTTTTGTATGTGTTTCTTGTCCTCATTTTACAAATTTTCAAGCCTCCAAATTAAAATCCCATTTTAAAAAAAGTTAAAAGTTTTAAATAAATTAAAAAATTTAACTTAATTTGAACCACTGTATATTTATTTTTTTAATAAAAGCCGACCGGTTTCGGAAAAACTGTTCCTTCCTCAGAGCAATATATACTGCGTAAGTAGTAAAATATGCGGAAGTAACAAAATATGCCCTGAGAAAGGAACAGTTGTTACGACACCGGTTGACATTTATTAAAAAAAATAAATATGTAGTGGTTCGAACCAATTAAAATTGTTTAATTTATTTATAATGGATAACCAAAAAGTTATATCTACTTTCAAAAGTTTTATTTCATTTGGCTTTGAAATAGTTTTTATTTTATTATTAAGTATATTTATTAAGAAGAAACCAAAAAAAAAAGTTGTAACTATTCTCATTAAACATTGTATTTTATTACATTACTTAATTAACTTTAATAATTAGTTTTTATACATTCATTATCAATATAATTTTTATTTGTCAGTGAACATATACTTAAATGAATACTCAAGCTTCAATTACTTTGTTATAAAGCTCCTTTAATTTATTTTATCAATGTTAGAAAACGACTTGTTTTTAGTTTTTTTTAGGAAATAATGAAACAAACCAGAACTTAAATCAGGAAAAAATGATCTTTTATATTAGTAATAGTGCATCAGTAGAGTATTTTAGCTTCCAGCATATATTATATGTACATACATAACAACACGAGGTCCGCTTTGAACAACTTCTGTGCTGTCCAATGTGGAGTTCATCATCTGATCATTGGATATCATTTACCGCTGAATATACAGAGTACGTACCCAAAGGATTTTAATCAGTGATTCCTTAGCATATTGCTTACCTCGCAGCTGGATAGCTGGGTACAGCCTAGCGGGTCATGTGTTATGCACTCCATCTCCTACCAGCGGCATGGAAACAGACGAGGCACAGTACATATCACGTGCCGTGTGATCAGTCGCGACATGTGATAATAAAATATCGTCAGACTTAAAAATTACATATACAATTTTTACTCCAAATATATTTTACTATAAATATATGTCTGATTAAATTCCTTTGGGCATGTGATTTTACACTCTGTATTAGACAATAACAATATCAACAGTCCCTACGGACACTGTTGAATTTTCATTTTGAGGTTTACAGGGAAGCAAAAACGACGATTTTTGTTTTTAACCAGCCAATATTATAGAAGTTGATAGTTTTCATTTAAAAACAGTCAGTAGACAAAAAACAGAAAACAATTTTTTGCAGATTCGACAGTGTATGTAGGGACTGTCGATATTAAAATAATACAGCACGGCAGATACCTACACTATTGTAGTATATATATTGTATTATTATAATATATTCATTCGATTTAACAACCATGATAACTCTTATCAACAAGTGGTCTACAAAACCAAAGATGTCAGTGAAACTTGTTATTTTCAATTAAAACTTACAATTTAAAGTCTCGAACCATTCTTCTAGTAATGTCAATTTTGACCAAAACCACAGATTTGAATTACATTTGGTAATGCAAGTGGCATTAATACATTATGTACTGCTTATATATTTGCTGACCATCTGTCTATTTATTTATTCTGACTTTGGAAATAATTGACAGTACAGATGGCGCTTGATCAAACAAATACTGTTATGCACTCTGGTAGAGATCTCCACTAAAGCTTCAATAATAATAGTAAAATGGTTGGAAGTTAATTTTAGATCAGTATTATTTATGTTTATTATTAAATTGTCAGTTTTTAACTTAACCCCTCAAGCTAATTTGTTCAGTTTTGGGAACAAATTTCCATTATCCATCCAGTCAATTTTTTCGCTTTTCATTGGGAACAGCTCATATGGTCTAATAGAAATCTTTGTGTCTCCTTTACTGACATGGTGAGAAATATGATTTAAACGGTGTGAGAAAGAGAAAAAACCACGCTTTATATTCAAGTTCAACCACAAAAGGTTCTGACCGCAGTTTGAAAAATAATTATAAATTTTATTTTTATATGAAAGTACATAAGGTGAGCCATTTTTAAAACTTCTTTTATGTTTGCATTCAAAAGTTTGATAAACTATAAATTATATGTTTTTTTCTAATAATAAAATTTGAATGCGTATTTCATCACCTTTCAAAACAGTTCTTAGATTTCAGATACATTCAGAAATATTCCCTTTGGTTTTTATTGCAAAGCGGTAATACAAAAAAATTCTCTGACCGTCTAAGAAATATAACGGTCAATTTGTCAGATGCGTGAGGGGTTAAATACATAGTTTGTTAGTATGGTTATACGAATCTTCTAATTTATGTGCTTTTTATTTTGTAAAAATGATATTTTTTAACAAAACAATGTACTTGATCTGTATAAATGATTAATGATAATCGTTTGCTTTTTGTATTATTGAAGTTACCACGTCACTTCCAAAAATCCCATTTGCATTATTAGACAGGAAGCTCTGTCCTTTCAGACATACTAGGTAGTTATTTATCTTCTGTTTTTCCTCTCCTACAACGTTGGTCTCCTCAGTTGGTAGTATACAAGTCCCTGAGAATGCTGAAGTCAATCTTCCACTGGAGACAATGGAGCACGGCATGGATGGGGGGAGGTGTGAGGAGTTGGTCGTGTGTAAAGTAAAACATGCACATTATTTAACCATGCCTTTATTAAGTAAAACTGAAGATAAAACACAAACCATAAGTAACACCTGTGAATGAACAAAGGACATGTGAAATTCTAAGACTTCTATTTAACATTAGAATGGTTCCATAGAAAGAAACTAGTAGAAACTTCATGGTTAATAAAATACCTTAAACTTCTTGTTATTTCTAGGTATGTGGACTAGTTAATACTCCTTGCAAATGTCACTATGTTCTCCGACTTTAATTATTGTTTATTTATAGATATATTTGTGCAGAATGGATAAAGTATAACAACTGTATAAGTAATACTATTCACTTTAAATGAACTGCTACAAAATAAAAGTATAAATCCTTAAAAAATGGCAATTACTATAAACTTATCATTTATATAATATCAACTCTCGTTCAAACGATAGATGGATCTGTCGGCGATAAAAATCAATAAACAAACAAACTTTATGTAACAACAATACTCAGTAATTTGATAAAAATCAGTAAACAAACAAACTTTATGTAACAACAATACTCAGTAATTTGATAATCATTCCATAGAATATACCATATAAAAATAACTTTGAAAGCATTCTGACTAAATAAATGACAAAATGGAAGGCGACAGGAGTCCACTCCACCAGACCTTTACACAATATTAAACATGTTGTGGAAACTTTATAAATTTACTAAAAACATTGTATCTCTAGTTTACTTCAAATGTATCTTGTATTGGTGTCGCGTCAAACTCATCGACTCAACTTTTCCCAAGTAACAACCACGACTTCGCAACAACCACTTGTGTCCATTCAAGTGCCCCTCAGTGCCCTGCGGCGTAGAACTGACTCGAGGCAGGTCGGATATCTCCTCAATCAATCAGCATACTCTAATAACTGTACCGTCTTTGACTGGGCAAACATCCTAACCGGGATCGAGTCTGCTTCACGCTTTCAGATCAAAGCAAACTATATTTGTAACGACTCACTGCATTGTATAAATACGAGGTGTTTTTGGAGATGGTTATCAGTGCCCAACCTATTATCCATAATGAGAGAGAATTAAATTTAATTTCTGGTGTGACATGTCACGCTTATTCATAATCAAAGTGACATGTCTCACCTATTATCCATATTGAGAGAGGATTTAATCTGTGATGTGAAGTATCTCAGCGACGACGCTTCCGTATTAGAGATGGTAATGAGGTATTTGCAAGATGGTGACAATTTTAACAAGTGCTTTTATTTGAAAGGAAATGATGGGAAGGAAGCCAGATTAAAACAAGACATCCTTACAATATCGAATAGGTTAATAAATGGAATAAAAGATTTGGTCAATATGGATCATGGAGATGATCTATTGCTGGAGTATGGAGTATGTATCTAAAGGAGAATAGTGAGTGAACTGACAAGTCTAATAGCGGCCACCTAATAAACAGAAAGACCACCAACGTCGGCTTCATAAGTATATATTTAAATACATATAATAAAACTATTTTAGCTATTATTCTCTAATATTGCGTTAATGTAAGGCTAGGCTTATTAGTTTAATTAAACAAGCCTTTATCTTATAACTAGTCATTATTCAAAGGAAACAGGCTTTCTGTTATGTTGTAGAAATGTCCTTATCCATTGTGCTCTTGTAGACAGAACTTAACAATTGGTAGATGTACAAAACGCAATCTCCTCTCTTGGTTTGGTTGGCAGATCGCAGATTGGCATAGAATGCTAGTAATAGAAGGAAATAGGCAAGATGAGGTCGAGCCGAACGTCTCCAAACACACCGCGTATTCTACAAACAGACCATCACAACCGTACACAGTGTTATTCTATCTTGAAACCTTTCCATGTATCACATCATTACAAAATAAGTTAAAACGGTCTGTAGAGAACTGGCACCTCAAAATTGATAACTCAAGTCCACCAAAATGTCATATAAAACTTATAAGCTATTTGTTGTTTGGGAAATCTCACAATTGTATGTTTTTTACCCATGTTTATGGTTTTCCTGTCTATATTTTCTATGAAAACTTATCTTAAACAATTATTAATTTGTCTGGTTTAATGGCAATACATAATAACAATGGCCGTCGGTTTATTGTAGTTGCTCGCTATAGAATGTTATACGTAAGGCCGTTCTACATAAATACTTGAAGACAGAATAGTAATATAATAATGTATGTTCCGAGGAATGTGAAAGCATCGAGTCTCGGTACCGGCTCGTCTCGTTGGTTGTCGGGCTTCGGGCTTCGGGCTACGGGCTTCAGGCACCAGTAAACAACATCGGCCAACAATAAACCATACAAACATTATGTAATTACAACTATTTCATTAATTTAAAATTTACATACATTGTGCGGCTAAATAGTCGTGGCTCTCAACATTCTTACAACGAAGTCAAGATCCCCAACCTTTGTTTTATTTCTTGTTTATCATATTGTTTTTACAGAACAACTTCCACTAATATATTAAATGTAACTTCTGCGTTTCCTGATTATGCGTTTAACTCTGGTTATAGAAAAGACAACACACAGAAGAATAGAGAAAAAGATCTACAAATTCCAGATTCTTTGTGAAAATATTCTACTTGGAGAACTGTGGTGTTCGTTATCACTGACCTCCCACGGGGGAATGTTCATCTCGAGTTCTGCTGGTCCCCACTTGCATTGTATTGTTAATTGCCTCGGAAAGGGCGAGCAGTCCTCGAGATTACTTCAGTTAATATACTAAGGCTTTTTATCTTATCAACACGGTACAGAAACAACGCAAGTTTACTAGCCCAAGTTTATATGTATTAACAAAGTCGTTACACCCACTTTTCTAAATTCTCTGAACCTACAAGAATTAAGAAATATTTATCTCTGATTTAAATTGCGTAAGGCGTACAAAATGTCTCCTATAAAATATAACAACAAAACACATCCATGAATGAGATATACATACACGTTGCACGGATAAATACTCGGTGGAGAGGTGGAAATATGCATTCTCAATATTACAGTACAGAGATTGCAATTATTCTCCAATAATTGCCCAAACATAGTACCTTCAATATATGTATTCTTACATCATAAGGCTATAATTCTGTACCACATGATAGATGCTTAGAAACTTCTGTGAGCAAAATATGAACCAAAAATGTATCATTACCTATAGTTTATTCATATCACAAAAAAGCTGAGGCACATTTAGATTCATCTGAAAGATACATAATAATATGATTATAATTGTTTGTTTCACCTATACAGAAAGTCCCCGGCCCGAGAGAGCAAAGGACACGGGCCCGAAGTCGCGGGGCTGTAAGAACGTCTGTCTCCGCGCCCAGACGGATGTTACGTGCAGACACAGACGTCTCCGTTTCATTTGTCTTATGAAAAGTTACCTGATCTCGTCCTCAACCTAATAAATAAATTATGAGAAACAAGACATGACTCCACCCGATCCCATCAACTCTTATGTGAAACGTAATATTAAATGCCCATATATGTAATGCCTATACATATTCCTACAAACCAAAGAAGACAATTATGTATTTAATAATGGCAGTTTTGCAATTTCCTATTATTGTTTATTTATATTTGTAAATACAGTACTAATATTAACCGAATCAGTAACACAGACCTATCATTAAAGATCTTACTTTCAAAATTTTGTACTAACATGCAGGCTCTCTACCAGCTAATGGAGTTCTGTCGGAGATTATCTAAGCGAGTCCTCTTGTCGTAGGAGTTTTAATGTGGAAATAATACTAAACTTCAACTATGTATTGCTAAACACCCGGACCGGACAATACTGGGATCACTCGGACGACTGGGCAGGAAAGAGATGAACTGTAGGAGATATTCTCTAATGCACATCAAATGAGAAGATGGGTATAAAGTAATTACATATTAACTGCTTGTGACGAGAAATACCCAATTGCAAATAAACTTTTTCAAATAATGAAAGAGTTGGCAATAGGATAATAATACATACAAGATATTACTATATGTATTATCTGGTTTAGATTCAATTTTACATGAGGGCAATGACAAAGTTTTGAAAACAGTTATTTTTTATACTAACTGTAGGACAGGTACTTGACACGCCCAACTCAACACAAAATATTTTTTATTTAAATTTTAATGTTGATGTTTTCTTTCTATAAATGACATTCTAAGAAGACGATTTCTGGCCAGGTAATTTTTATTCAAAGTCTTCAGATGTTGCTGTAAGTCTTCAGATGGTTTTGGTTGTATACTTTTGACATATGCATGTATACCCTATAGTCATCACATTAAGACTCTCCTGCAAAGTTGCTTGTTTACGAGAGCCTTTAGTAAGTAGTGATGTTAAATGTTAACCAAACCGAGTGGAGAGTTAAATAGAGCTACAGACTGCTAACAAGCATTGTGTGTTTTGCCCTTTTTTGTGCGAAAAGTGGAAGATATCTGGGGATATAATATACGTTTATGTATTGCGTATCGACGGATGGCGTTGGACAACTTGTCTGAGCTCTGTCAATATAATAAAATATACAATAGTGCTGGAAAGATATTAACTAATTGTTAAGATCTAATGATAATACAGTCCAAAAATCACAATGTTTTGAGTTTGATGGCCTTGTTCAAAGAGCCCGTGGTTTTAATGTATTTTTACATTGGTACGTATGAGTACTCTCTGGCACTAGATGGCTATTGTAATACATATTTATTAGTGGCTAATAATACAATGGCGTAGTGAGTTGAAGTATTAGTCGTAGAACTACCAACGTACAATCCATTAACTGAATTATTTATATCATACTTGTACTTAATAAAAGCCCAAAGGATATACTTATATATTGTATTTTGTGCTGTTTAATTATCGTTTATCGTGAACACTTATCACTAAGTTTATTGCATATCTCCAATCTTATAGTATTTATCAAACCCCCACCATAATAGAAATAAAATTCATTGTAATGCATATTTCCAACTCTTGTAAATAATAATATCTTATAATACACATTGAAATAAAACATTGTTTTACAAAAATAGTGTCGGTGTACATTATGCAAAGGATAAGGCGGAAAAGAGCAGTTCCGCCGAGTGACTGAGTAGAGACTGTATCTAGCCATGGGTGTCTGAGACTGTATCTAGTCATGAGCGTCTGAAACTGTGTCTAGGCATTTGCGTCCGAGTCTGTATCTAGTCATAAGCGTCTGAAACTGTGTATAGACATATGTGTCTGAGACTTTATCTAGCTGTGGATGCCTGAAACTGTGTCTAGGCGTGTGTGTCTGAGACTGTATCTAGTCATGAGAGTCTGAAACTGTGTCTAGGCATGTGTGTCTGAGACTGTATCCATGAGTGTCAACTGTGTCTGGGCATGTGTGTTTGAGACTGTATCTATGAGTATCTGAAACTGCATCCAGGCATGTGTGCCTGAGGCTGGATCCGGCCATGAATGCCTGAGACTGTATCTACCAGTGTCTGGAACTGTGTCCAGGCATGTGTGTCTGAGACTGGATCTAGCCATGGATTTCGGAGACTATCTAGCCATGTGCATCAGAGACTGGATCTAACCATGTGTGCGTCTGCTATTGTTTCTAGTCACGGATATTATTTAGTCATGGATGTCTGAGCGCGGATCTCTGAAATGTATCTAGCCACGAGTATCTGAAACTGCATTTATCCTCTAGTGTTTGAGACTGTACTATGAGTATTTGAGATGGTTGTCTGGGACTGGATTTTGCCATGAGTGTCTGAAACTGTATCTAGTCATGGATGTCTTAGACCGTATCAAACCATGAGTGTCTGAGACCGTATCTAGCCATGAGTGTGACTGCCGCTACAGGCCGGTATTACTCCCTAACACTCCTCGCATTAGACTTCATAAGACGGTATTTTTAAGTAACTACGATACCATTTATTTAAAACAACTACAATAATGTCCTTTTAAAATTCTATAAATATCATATTTCAACCACACTTATTATTTATAACAATTTTTCTTTTTTTTTCTTTACAATTATTCAATAATTACAAAGATATATATATATATATATGTATATATATGTATTAAAAAATCAATTCATTTGTATGACAAATATTCTTTAAGTTATATTCATGTTTCTCATAATTAAATATTTTATAACGTTCACTCAACAGTATTTTCATATCAGTTTTTAAATATGAAAAATCATAATCAAATACGTCGGCTGTATTTTTAATAAAATTCAACAACTATAAGCAGCTATACCCAACTATATCCATATCAAATGTATCTGCACTTCCTCAATACATCCAGATCCAACATCAACATTAACCAACTTCCGCCATTCTTATCCAGTGTCCAACCAACCTTTGCATGAATTCATATTCCACAAGTTCATCCACACAGAAAAATTCCACGCACTGCGTATGTTGCAGAAAAACATTGGAAAACACTGGAAAACACTTGGGAACATTGCAAATTAAAACAATGCAGTACCTCCCAAGGATGCTTTTGTTTTAGATTATTAAGGCTTCATACTCTTACAGTCAATGTTATGCACAGTTTTTTGTGAATGGTATTTTCCTGTATAGTTCAACTCTCCTTGATTTGCATAGAAAAGTCTTTCTATAGAAATGGTGTCAACTCTATTTGTAAGTTATCTTTGAAAAGAATTAACAAATTGACTCGAGTGCAATAAAGGAGGGATGAAATAAATAAATAATAATAGTGTATTTGATTGAATCTGTTGAAAGATTGGTTCGGAAAATGGTCAAAGCAATTTATAAAAGGTTTTGCATATTTAATAAGGAGTTGTTTTTTGCAAAGGCATTGGCAGCGTAACTTTGTGAAAGGAATTGCATATCATCATATCAGAACACACAATTGTATGTTAAATGCTTGTTTTACATGTTATGTTTCAAGTTTTCTTGTTTGTCACAATGTAATCTCTACCAAATTACTCTTTATTTTATTCTGCGAAGCAAATCAACTGCTAAAGGTCGCATTTAATGATTTCTTTGTCATATTTGATTTAATCGAAATGTAAAATTTAATACATACATATTTTTGAATGAACACATTTCTCTTTATTGTAATACAAATGTGTTTTATCAGAGTTCTAGCATCATCTATAGATTTTTATATAATAATTTAATTTAACAGCACAAAACTATGGATATTTATTAGATATTTACATATTTATTAAATATCTTTGTAGTAATGTAGCAAATGAGATAAATTAGTCCTGAGGAGTTTCCGTCTCTTCTCTGCTTGCATCCGCAAGGGCTGATGGCTAGAGACGCCCAACCAACACGTTACCAGGCTGTCTTATTGCACAAACTGAATGCCACGAGTCAACGGGGACGTGATGGTAGAACAGTTCCATAGGTCTGAAGGAGCTGCCTGATTGCCAACAAAGAAGAGGCGGAACATCTGGAAAGATGAGCTATTAGTTTGACAGAGATCTGACATGAAGAATATTATTCCCAATGCTCAATTCCGACACCGTGAAAAATCACTCGAGAAGAATAGAAAAGAAAAAAAGATCCACGAGAATTATAACTTCAATGCCTTTTACAGTCAATTGTATTTACATATTTAAATTTTAATTAATTACCAACGTTACTATTAGTCAGAATAAGTATAATTTTAATTTTCAATTCTTCCGAAGCAAGTTCCATTTGAAGGTTAGTTTGGTTGGAATGAAAGAACGCTGCGTTGATTGGCCGGGGCCAGGTGCCAGGTGGCGGGAGTCGGAAGCCGGGAGCCAGGGACCTGGAGACCAGTGCCGGTGGTGTGGGCTGGCTCCCTGCAGCGGAGAAATATCTGCCGTAACACAAACAATATTTGACAAATAAATTGACCGTTTAATGATAACGCACTCGCACTGTGTTTTCCATTTTCTTACTGCATATAAAAAGAGGGTTAGATTTTTTATTTGAGTATTTTACACAAATGGTGAGCGGACGTGATTGAGTAGCTAAAGTCTGACTTGAAAAATAATGTTTAGACGGTTTACCGGTCGGGCCTGCGGACTCTAGCTGGCTCTTTCTGCCGCACCAATAAACTCTCCACGAACATTAACAGTAGAGCAATCGACTCCACTTAGAGCCAACTTACTATACAAGCCAAGTTCAACAAACAGTGTTCAATCTCCAACTTGAAACGGAGGTTATTAGTATCGTAACCAGAAGGAAAGGAAATATGTAATTCCGGAGCGCTAATAAGTGCATTTACATCTAATATATAAATCTATGTCTGTACTGACGGGAGTACCTACCAAATGTTAATACTTGTATTCTCTGTAAGGAGGTAGCCTTGTAAGGCAACCTACCCTCTGTCTAAAGAGTTATGAGTCTCCATGTTATGAATAGTTAAATATATGTATTTATAAATGGTTAAACAATGGTTAGTTTGCATCACGACAGTCCAATGATATTTCATAGTCCACAGACCCAAAAAGAACAACTAATCACTGTAATGGGTCCACACTAACATTACAAACGTTTAACGACATTCGTGTAAGTGTTAAATTAAGCAAGAATATCACTTAAGTGTTAACAAGTAGTGAACTTTTATTCCTCAGTCTTTGGCACATTATAACTTCGTATTTACAATTATATTTTATAGAAATATTTGTCCTCTCGAGGGAATATCAAGTACAAACAAATCAAAACTTAATCCAGTGGAAAGAAATCAATAAATGGATATCCAACCCACATAGCACTCTGATTGTCATTGAACACATCCATCACATTGACAACTCGAAACTATATTATTCAATCAATTCTGTGAATCATTTCTGGCATTTTTTTAATTAATTCAAGTACAGTTGCAGCTGTGCTGTCGGACAATCAGAATGTTGCAATGTTGAGTGGGAGATTTAATGTTTGTTGAGACTGTATTCTTTAACATCGGTGTCAAGTGTCAAGTGTCAAGAGCCACTGAATAAGATTTGTAATATTTAGAATTTATTGGAAATAGATGATAATATAAATTGAATGAAATACTTTCGTAATATATGTAATGCCTCACAAACATATTATTGTGAATAGATCAGAGAGTGGAGATAGAGAAATCGATGGCACGGAACATAGTAAGAATGATTTGCCACTCAAAGTGTTAACAAGTGTCGGATATAATAAATGACGTTGAAGTAGACGCACCGTGGATCATTTGGAATTCATGAATAACCTATCAATTAATTAATTTCACCCGTTTAACGAACATTTGTTTACAAGTCAGACTTCCAAGCATCGCCCGCGCGGCCGGGGTAGGGCCGGGCGGGAGACTTAGACGCAAGAGCTATAACCTCGTACACGTTACTATTCCCATAATCCAATCCACAATGATAAGAGTCATTGAGTAACGAGCGTCTTTATTGCGCGGGGTGTTGTACACTAGGTTGTTGTAAGCACTGAGGAGCAGAGGCAGGGACAGGGAGATGAGCGCGAGGGGGGGGGCAGTCCGAGGGGAGGAGGATTGAGCGGGGACCGGGGGCAGCAGGGACAGCACTCCGCAGGTCGCGGCGTAGGGCTGCTCCTGCTCAGGGAGCGCACCCCGGCACTGCACGCACAGGGAGCCCCCCAAGATCCCGCAGTGCACGTAGCAGCAGTTGGGAGGGCCGTAGTTGGACTTGAGCAGCTGCTCACCCGTCTCCTGGATGTTGGCATCTGAAAAGCACACAGCCAGCCTTTACTATATCTCAACTTAATTAGTATAAGATCATTCGGGTAGATGATCATGCACTATATTTAACATCAGGCAGCGACAGTATGAACTGACATATGACATTTCGCCACCAGAATATTGGTTTGTTCTTTAGATATTAAGTTACGGGAAACGAGCATTACATGTTAACTTACGTAATTTCGTTTGGTTGAGGAAGATATTTACAGTTGGGATATTATTATTTTCATTAATATATCTTATAATTACTAATTTTACATGACATTGTATGCTACAAGAGGGTACGCAAAAGAAACCGAACTGATGTTGTGGGGGTTTAATTTTTATAGTACAGTCTTCTGCCGGTAGGACCATGTACAGCTACATTTCCCCAGTCAGAATGCCAAGCGCATTGCTGGAGAAGTCGTCCTTTGAGTTTTCCACATAGCATCATCCTTGTAAGCCTTTTTTAACACTTCAAGAGTTTCTGTGCCAGTTTTCAAAACGTCACGGCTTGTTGTGCCGTTCACGAAAATCAGCTATCGCAAAAACGACAAGCAAACAAAACAACTAGCACCAAAAAATTCTTAACAGCAACATCAGTTCGGTTTCTTTTGGGTGCCCCCTCATATACCCACAAATCGTTACTTCAATAAATGTTTGTGTAATTTTTTTAGCTTATAAAATTGTAAGCCGCAATACAGGGTTAGTAGTCTTATAAGGTTAATACGCACAAATTACTTAAAAACACGAAAAAAAGTTCTTAGTTAGCTAGTGTTTCTTTATTTTTAATTAAACCCAAACTATGAACCTTATTCACAATATAGGTTCTTAATTTGGATTCCGAATATTTACCATATTTATTTTATTTTTCGAGTTTGGCTAAAATAGTACCTACCTAGTATTTGCATATGGTAAAAAATCTAGCCACTCGTATCAGGAATACCAACAAAAGAAAATGTTATCAACAGAAACCATTCCAGCTGTCATCCCATACAAAAAGTGAATTTTCGATTTACGTAATTAAAAATTAAAATGTAAAATTAAAAATATCCCAAATGCAGTCAGATTCCTTTTATAGTAATTAAGGTAAATCAGAAGGTTTTATTAAAAAATATTTCGTATAATCCGTGTCCAGCGATTCCGAATATTTACCAAAAATAATCTAAAAACCCACACAGAAAATGGTCGTAAAGGGAACACGAAAGATTTACCAAATAGGAAATACATATTTTGCTTCTTCGTGAACTGAAATAGTAGTTTTTCATGTAATCAAACTGATACAAAGTGTTTTTAAAATAATCTGTGCTTTGGATGAGGCGGGTCTCTGGATTTTAAACCAATAAATTTACCTTGTGAAGAAACAATACAAAATAAAGAGCAACATTATTTTCTATGAATAGTATATTTGTAAAAGTATACTAATAGAAAATTTCATACGAACCTTCCTTAACCATTTTGTACCTAAAATAGACAGAGTTACAACACATTACATAATAATAATTATTATTATACAGTAGAGCATGAACAACCACAATCATTAATGCAGCTGTCAGCTGTCACAATGCTGTCACTGGCTGTCACATACAACCATAAATAAATCGCTCACATACAACCCATATACAGGGTGTCCGGAAACTCGTACTACAAGCGGGAAACTGGTGAATCTACATCACATTTGGAGTCGATTTTGTAGTATATTTTTTTTTGATTTGAGCTTTCGTTATCGAGTAAATCGAGTTTGAAGTTGATTTTTTTTTTTTTAATCAAATTCTTATAAATTATTACTGGAGATCAAAGTACCCAACTAATTAAAACTATTTGAAAGTAAAACAAATGAAGAAACTCGGATTTGAAGCATTATTTTGAAATCATCCTTCATTTAACCCGGTGTAATCATAAAATATTTCTGCTCTGCAGGGTTAAAACATCTGTTGTTCAACCCTAAACACCAGAAAAAACTTTAACCCTAAAATAGCAGAAAAATATTTTTTTTGGTTTTTTTTTTTTTTTTTTTATAAAATGCTCAAATCAAAAAACTTGATGTTTTTTTGGGTTCCCCATGTGGTGTAGATTCTCCAGTTTCCCGCTTGTACTACGAGTTTCCGGACACCGTGTATAAATAAACTAACCCATACAACAGAAACAGAACTGCAAAATTCAAAACAGAGATTTATTAGAGATGGTTATTATTCCTGTCCCGGTTCTTTTGCTGTCACTGGAACCGTCGATATTATTTCTCCGAGGAACCGGTTCCTTTTGGTATATTATTATTTTAATCAAAAATAAGCTGATATTTGAAACTACAATAAATAAAGTATATTCAGTCGGAATAAATAATATCATTGATTTTAATAGTCGTGGGCATAATCAGAAACTCATTTTGAAATGATAGACTATTTCTTAAACGAATCATTTAGATATTTATAAAAACGACGAAGTCATTCAAAACATGAAAATAAATTTATTAAGAACTGGCTGTACCCCGCTACGCATTGCTAAGGCACAGTCGTGAGTAGTTTATTTATGGTTCAGTCTAGATAGTTGATTTATGGTTCAGTCTGTCTGTACAGATAAAGAAACACTAGTGCGTTTTCATTTTTTGTTTTGTTTTGATTTTGTACAATGTAATGTTAATAGGCACGACAATATTTATTTAAGACAAAGAAACCAAGATGACACTCGTCCGGCGCTGATCCGTGTACATATTTCTGTACGATGTGGAAATATGACTATTCCACCGAAATGAAATGGAGAGAAGTTTTTCAGATTTAGTCCTGGGAAAATATGTTCGACACACCATAGACATCCAGGCGCAACTGTTTGCATACAATATGGAGCTAATGACCTACAACGTGCAACGTATCTTGAAACACTACGGATCATCTCTCGCCAAACTGCAGTGAAAGGCACTCGGTAAATGCGGGAAAAGCAGCGGAAAGAATTTATAACAATAATATACGCACTCAGAACATCAGACTGTTTTGAAAAGGCGAGGCATGACAACATCTAGTAAGTTTGTAAGCTCGGCATGAACTGGGAGTTTTCTCTACGGGGTGCAACTCTAGCAAATTATTGCATTAGCCGAGGCGTCACAGTGGGGGGTATCGAGTCGGGGTCACCACACTACCTATTTATAACTAACTTACCACATTCATATTATACCTAGAAAGAACTTAAAGTTATCAATTTATCGGCCTACCGAAACCGACAACAGCAGTATGTACATATGAATCGCCTTTGAGTCGTGCATCATTATAGTTCACACTCTCCACTTAATCACTCGAGTGCTCGCATCAATAACCACTGGAACGATTTCGGTCGAAAAATCGACCACTTTTATTTTTCTGCGATTGATATCGGTCCAAAAATGGACCGATTTTTCTACCATTCGTAAAATATTTATTGTAATTATTTAAAACGTTTCCATGGCCAGCTACTTGTTTTATCGAATAGCTGATAATATATTCTCTTTGTCTATGAACTTATCCGTTGTCTTTGAAGTGTTATTTAACGAGTTTTCGCGGTTTTTTTATGGCGTCCTGTCAAAAACAAAATTATAAATTTTCAACATTCACGAAATTTTGGACTCTTCCTAAAATGCCGTAAGTAATTAATTTATTGGGTTTTTAACGCATAATTATATATCTGTGTAATCATGATTGACTTATCTATCTTTGAAATGCGTTTTTAATTCGTTTGTTTGTATTATATTGTTTTGGTTGAAGTTTTTGTGTAAGATTACGTCAACTGAAGACGTCATCTGTTTTTGATTTACAATAATGTCTTAAATACTGCACTCGCGCATTTGAAATATAGATATTCCATCACAGTGATTCAAAACAAAGAGATATATATAAGTTTTATTTGAATTGGTTCATTATTAATACAGATATTTGCTAACCAATTATTTTAAGTCATATGTCAAAAAGTTGACTCTTTTTCACATGTAAAATGGTGTAAAGCCTTCGTCACACAATAAAAATTTAGTAATTTAGTTGTATAATTAATTAATTTGTTTACTTTTACCAAATTTGTGCAGAAACAGCTGTCGTCCAGGGAAAGGGATCACTCCACAACCCAATAATTATTTTCAAATTTTATATTAGTGCAATATTTAACAAAATTTAAACATTTAAGTACTTACATTAAGTGTTTTCAATTTAAAATTTATAGAGCGGTGCTGACTGCAAGAGGAGGCAGAGGAAAAGGGAGACGTGGGGTACGAGCTGGTGCCGGACTACCTGCACGTGGACGTCAACGCAGAGCTGCAATTGCAGCCTCGTCTGGAGTGTTAGTATTTTTTAATGTTTTTTTATGAAAGTACTTTGCTGTGGCCGTTGAACTCATCATATATTTGTATTTATTTAAACAGCGACCCTGCTTTGCTACTGGTGCGAGAGGATCGCGTCAAGGCCCTAAAGGCTGTTAGGGCCCTGCCTGCTTCCTTCCGGCTAGAGCTGGAAAGCCGAAAATTCAAGAAGCAGGCGGCGCGCATTTTGCTCCCTACCGCACCTCCAAGAAAAACTAAACAAAAGTAAGTAATCGTATTTAGATGCTTGGTACAATATTATTGTTTTTTCCTGACAGCGTTCCACTCTTACAGTGAGAGTTGGTAAGTTCAGCGCTCTGTGCATTTGGCACATTCAGTGCATATTTTACAGAGTTCTTATTTTATTGTTTATTTACATACTGTACTTACTGTTTCACACGTGAATGAGAACAATTTTCTATGATTTATGTAAATGTTTTCAGAATTCCATCTCCGGAGAGAACAACGTGTCCCTTTTCACAAGGGACGCCTTCACCGTTGCCACGACCCGTACCACCACCGTGGATGTCCACTCCCGCACAGACCCAATCAACGGCTCCCAATGCACCAATTATGCCTATCCGTGCAGCATCTCCCGAGCCGTTACCTGGGACATCGCGGAGTGGGGAACTCTTCTCTCCGGAAGCCGGCTATCACAGCGAGCTGTGGGTGGACGTACCATTCTACGAAGAATTGTCGGCGTTTGGGAACGGTGAGTTTATTTTTTGAAATGTCATACCAGGGGCTCAATATAAAATCAATTATCTATATTTTATATTGATATCCCTAGCACAGTTTCACTGTTGGTATATTGGCAGGAAATAAGCATAGTACTTAAAAATTCCACATAACAAACATACAAAATGTATTGTTGTTATGTCGTGGATGCATCATTACACATCTTTTTTCTGTAACGGGTATTGCAGAGTGAGAAATAAGACATGCCGAACTTCTTTGCGAGGATTACATTTGATTCACCGGCTTCTAAACGGTGTAATACAGCATTTTTTTCTTAAATTGAAAAAACACTTTCGCTTCACGGGACTCATTGTGTTGCGAGGCTGTATTGGTAGGTGGGTTTTGTAACCGGACAAATTATCATTAAAATAGGTCGCTTTACGTAGTTGGTCACTTTAAACGGATACGTTTTCCTACTAAAAGCTATGAAACCTTACTAGAGTTTACATTATCGTCACTTAAAACAGTAGACCGTTAAATGCAAAGTCATTATATCCAAATTCTACTGTAAATTTGTGTTTTCTTTTATTTCAGAGTCAGACATGGGCAGAAAAAGTAACGTGGACGAGGCAGCTGTACTAGAAGAGTCTGTACTTGGAAACCGTGAGTTATAAAACTAACTAACTTACCTTCACGCCATTTCGGTAGGCAGAGAGGATGAACCACCATGCAACTCGATCTTGGCACACACACTCTTTTCTTCATTCCATACCTACCTGACTGTGCTATTCTGACTCCTGACATTGCCCGCCTCAAGTATTTGATTAACTTTTTATATTTTTTTTTATATGAATACCTCACAAGAGCCTCAGCTGGAGCCAGTGAGACTATGGCATCCCCAATTGGGGGATGTTGTGAGGCTGAAGGTAAGTGGGGAAGGGAAAGAGGAAGATGGGGAAGTACCTGGCTATTCAGATCTAGTCACTAAACACGGCTAAAGCCATTTGGAGCAACGTTTCAATTCTGAATGGTGGTCTTACACCAGGGCGATACTGGTAGTATCTTCCACTCTGGAACGTGCCGCAAATATACTATATATTATTTTAATTATTATTTTAATTAATTAATTGTGAAATAACACAAATCAATCAAATAAAATTTATTTGCGCACGCCGGGTTCGAACCGGCGACCTTCGGAATGGCAGTCCAATGCGTTACCACTGGACTATGCCGGCCGTCAAAAGCCATTTCAAGCAACGTTTCAATTCTGAATGGGGTCTTACACCAGGGCGATACTATGGGTATCTTCCACTCTGGAACGTGCCGCAAATATAATATATATTATTTTAAATGAATTTTGTGTGAAAATAACACTAATTATTCAAATATAATTTATTTGATTTGATCCCGCGACCATCGTATTGCGAGTCATAAGCCGTACCAGAGGCAGTGGGTTATCGTAATATAGACACATTAAATTAATTTGGGTTTTCTGTTGTTTCAGAAATGGACAGATCGAGCGACGAGGATGACGAAGCGAGTGACGTCGACCACGAAGAGAGCGATGAGGATACCTTCTGCATGCCGCCAATACCTTATCATAATATTATCAACGTTTCACCTAACTCCGCTATGGCCATAGACTTTAGTAGACAAGACCAGGTAGATAGTGAGGCAATGCGTTTGATTCTGCCGCCTGAAGGTTACTCTTTCGATTGGTCTAATGATATCTTACGTTTTACTGGGATAAGGGAGACTTTCACAGGCACGCCGGGACCAACTTTCAATACCGACGAAATGGGCAAACCTGTGGATGCCTTTCTTAAAATCTTTGATGCAGATTTCGTTGAACTGATCGCGAGAGAGACCAACAGGTATGCAGATCAATGGATTGCGAAAAAACAATTTAAGCGTCATGCGCGTACCAATAAATGGGCTCCCACGAATAAAGAGGAAATGTATGTATTCTTGGCAATTTTAATGTATCAAGGTATTAGTCTTTTCCAGATCTAGTCACTAAACATAACTAAGCCAATTCAAGCAATGTTCAATTCTGAATGGTGGTCCCTCACCAGAGCGATACTCAGAATCTCACTCTATAGCGAGGCACAATGATATTATTATGTATTGATTTTCTTAAATTATGAATAAACCAATAAACTGAATACATTTTTATTATGACAAAGTGTGTAAACAATGTTTAAATCAAAATACTGCTCTTTCATTGTAACCATACAACTGTAATATTGATTTAAAAGGATATTAGGGCTTAATAAATAAATCAATTATTGGTTCCATCAATTATTTTCCCCTCATCCATTTTTTTTCGATACCTTTGCGTTTAGATATAAAATTATCACTATGATTTTATTTGCCATTCTACGGTCATACAAAGGTTTGATATATATATACAAATTTATCATCATTTTACATATTCCGATATACCCTATGTAGATTGACCTTAAGGTAGCTGTCAGTAGTGATTTTTCGTCAAATATTGGTGAATTTCATCAACTTTCAAAGTATCCCCCTGAAATATTGGCAATGTTTATATCTATGATGTATATCTCATTTTAAGCCTTATTTCCTCGTTTTGCACGTTATATAAAAACATGGTTACAAATCTCCAGTTCTAATTTACAATTATTTAAAAAGTAGCACCATGATTTTGACATCGTGAAAAAGGCTCTCTGTATAATTCATCAAATGAATAAAATAAAGCCAACACGGCGACTATGCTTATTAATAATTGTAGACAGTTAATGTATCTTCCTAACGTAATACCAGTTTTTGTGGTAAATTTATTATATAGTATAATACAGTGATTTCAATTTTGACACGTCACGCACTCAAATTTTAAAAAATTATTTTCTAACCAAACTTTTGAAGAGAGCATAACGTACAAAAAATTATTTTCCCATTATATTCTTGCATCTGTGGTTATCAAACAGGCCACAGAGAACATAAAAACGTAGAAAATATTCTATAAAGATATTTAAAACTGCCACTGGCGGCAATTTCAAATCACAAAAACGCTAATTTCGCGCATTCATAAAGTTTAAGATTTTTTAATAATTTATCTATCAATTCTAAAAATATAGAATAATTATAAAAATATAGGTGAATTCATTGGCTGTATAGCACTACAATCAGTTTTATGTCTCCGTATTAATATTCGGAGGTTTGATTTTTTTAATGTTGGCGGAAAATATTCAAATTCGTCGCCAAAAAACCGCGAGCAATCGGAGAAAAAAGTTTTTTGACGCGCGATCGTTCGAGTGGATAACTGGAATATGAGTTTAGTGATAGGCGTTAGAGTTGAGATTTCACGTGTCACAAAATCACGTGTTTTTGGTTTGAAAATGTGATCGCCTAGAAATGTTTCAGATGCTTTAATTAAATATTGCGAGTAGAATACATCTTGGCCTTTGAAATAATGGAGTATTTTTTAGATAAGTCTTTTTATAAGCCCAGAAAAAAATAATGTATAAGACCTATGAAAACTGCTTTAAAGTTCAAAATCTCCTACTTACGAACCCATTTTCGGTTATGATTTTATTGTATGATGTGGAAAATTAGGTGTTAAGCGGGAATTTAAACCTTATCGCCATCTACGTAAGGGTTGTTATTGATGGCGGCTCAATTTAAAATATTACACGACGTAGTGCATCGCCTTAAAATAAGCGTTGCAAAAATGGCATATTGTGGCGTGCGATCACTCAAGACGTTTTGCAAAATCGGCATAATATGCCGAAAATCACACGAGGGTTGAGTTCATTTTTATGGTTAGTTCTTTACATTAGCCGTGAAAAATCACGGAATCGAGGTTAGTTCAAGGATAAAATGCGATCAGTAGGTAGTTCAAGTCCATCTCGATGATTTTTATGTAGCACTTACATCGATTCACCTTACAGAGTTCGGAGCTAAAAAAAAGCAAAGTACGGCGATCTACGCGACGAAGCAATTTCAACATTATTATTTGGCCACTATCAAATTTCAAGGTCGTTTGAGAATATGCCTACAACCAAATACCCCACAATATTAATAATCCAACGTCCAATTTCAACAACGCTGGCCGCTAGAGGCGCCAGTGTACCATATTGATGATGACATTATTTTCAAATACGGTAAATTGAATTTATTTAGTACCTACCTACTTGGTGGCGGTATTCCGCACTTTCTAATTTCCTATTTAAAAGCTTACATATATAACTTGTAATACGTTAGTCAGAAAAGTGATTTATATAAATAATAAATTATTTTATTACCTTTCTAAACCATCAAACACAGAGTAATTAGCCGTTTTAATATGTTTTACGTAAGAGCAAAAAAGGATTAAGAGGAAGCTACAAGCCAAAAATGTGTATATTCTTGATATACCTTATATTTTAGGTAACAGGCATTAAAATCGCTTGACAAACGGAGTCTATAAACGTTCAATTATAAGCACAAAACTGGTTTTTATTTATTTTGTAAATAATTTTATAAGAAAGCAAAAAAGTTAATCAAGTGAAACTGTCACAGATAATCTTAGCTATAATACTGTATTTTTTGAAGTTATTTTCTTTACGCGTTCATAAATTTCTATTGAAAAAAAAAAAATTTTAGTAGTTTACATTCATAATATTTATCGAGTAATTTATTTATTTATTTGTATTCTACTCAAGCGAAACGATAGGAAAATCTTCAATTTATCTAAAAGCATATTTTTTGGTATTCATAATGTAGGTTCACCAATTCGTTATAAGTTATAAAGATGAATCAAAATAGTAATTTATTAATTTTTATACATATATTTATATTTTTATGGATTTCTATAGTGAAGAATATATTTCACATAACAGCAATTAAAATTAATGAAAGAAAACCAAGGCGCACAACTCACGCCGCTAGGAGGCGCTAGTAAGGATGCTGCCATTAGAATGTATGGGAAATGTCAGAAGTCGGAGGTATAATTAATATTATAGGGTATTTGCTACCACTGTTACCTTAAAATACCAAAGCACACGTTTTTATTTAAGTTGTTGGTTCTTTGGGGTTGATAGTATTATGTTATAATAATATTGCGAGACAGATTTTTTACCTGGGGGCATTTCTAAATCTCTTATTTAACGCACGGCAGAAAAAAAACGTCAAGTGAATTTATAGGTCCTCAAGGTAAGCAGCAAATTTCCCCCGAGATTTTAACAGACGAAGGTAACTTCTTTACCGACTGCAGTCATAAACATTAAACAAGCTCCATAAACGAGCTTGGTAAAAACTCTTGAGTATTCATTAAATGTATCACATATTAGTTTGTTGAATTGCGCATTTGGGTTATTGCCCCAACGAGTTATGATTAGAATAAATAAGGCTTGCACTTGGTAAAGGAAGGTATTTCCTCGGATTCATCAGTACTATAACTATAAGCCTTCATTCAGTGATTGAATCAGCAGAGCTATCATTTTTAAAATGATTGCAGGTTTCATGTTCTCACCGTGGAATTTAACTTGAACAAAAGCTATCTAGGTAAGAGTAAAGTATAAAAATCTTGGTAATCCAGCCAGTTAAATTAAAAAATTAGTATTATGGATTAAATACAAAGTACTTACATACAAATCACAAAAAAGAACTTCGTGAAATTTGTTAGTACTTATTTGTAGGTAAAAAGATGTTTAATGAGGTAGATAGGTAATTTATAAAAACCTCTTAGGACGGGTTGTTTCGAAGAATTTGAACAATTCATCAGCATTCAACGTTCATTTTCAAGTTCTCTGAAAGATTTTTCAAGTTTTGTTTTTATTTCAGTACTTAACTGTCAATCAACTAGCCTATATATAATGATATAATAACAGAACTTGAATAGGACTTTCACAGAACCCGAAAATGATCGTTGATATTTGATGAAATGTTCAAATACTCCAAAACACCCCGTCTTCAGGTCTAGTTGTTACCCAGAATTTGTTAATTTTCTAGTTCTGTGAAAGTTCTATACAAGTTCTGTTTAGGCCCATCATCATGTGTCAATTGCTTCACAGAACTGAAATAATAACAAAACTTTCCCAGATCTTGGAAACTACACAGAGAAAAAAGAGTATTTCTAATTTATTAAAAATCTTTAAGAATACAGGATTGCAGGCCGTTTCCTGATAAAGTTTTACTAAATTCGTAATAATATAGGAATACGTGTTCATGCACCTGCGTTTGTCTTGATAATGTAGATATTGACGAATTGCGAAAATGCTAGGATTTTTATAAACACTTTGTTCGTGACATCGTGACAATTAGTATTTTACTAATTTTTTTTTTGAAATCCTATCAATTCATTCGTTAAGGGCCTGCAATCCCGTTTTTCACCGGTTTAAGAAATAAATTGAAGAGATTCTCAATAAATCAGCAATTTTTATTTTTACTCGGTGTATCTTCGAAATTTGATGAAAATTTTCAAAAAATATATAATTTCGGATGTAAAATTCAAACATACATAATTCTTAATTTTCAGAATGTACCCACATAGTTAATTTATCCTGCAATTCTTACAATAGCTAGTGGTGTAATGGTCAGTATAGTTGCCTTCCAAGCAGTTGATCGGGGTTTGATTTTCGATTAGTCAATTTAAAAAAAAAATTATTAGATATATTTCTTTATTTTAAAAATATCCCGTGATTTTTCATACCAATAACAATATTGAAATGATTCACATCTCAAGTGTAAATGTATTTGGATGAATTCATTCATTAGACTCCCTATTCCTTCTAGTGGTAAACACAAATACAAATATGGAAATAATACAAAGCGAAGCCACGAACGCGGGAAGAGAGACTCAATTAATATCATGATTCGATTCCTTTGGGAAATTTTATCAAAGTGCTTTCCATTCACTGTCGCCCCATTATTGGGCTTTCGCCCTACAGGCTGTTTGCTGTTTGACTTATTCTCTTGCCCTTGATTGTGTGTATGTATGTAATATGTATGTTTGTTGGTGATTCACGTACACCTGCTATTTACCTGTCCGATGTTTTGTTTATATTTCAAGTTTCCAATCACAGCTCTATTTCATGTTGTTTGACTTTTGGGCTATTGGGTCGTGTTGCGCTTTCCCGTTCTCTTGAGCTAACGTTTTAGCCTTACAGTGTACAACATCAGGGCAAATGTGTAGATTGTCCACTTATGTAGCGTTTATACCGTGGCCAGGTACGATCTTGAGACAAACGGGGCCTGTATTAGTTGTTAGGTGTCATCGGCGCTTTGGCTTCTTGGCGCCCGGAGCAGAGTGCTCCAATTGACCGGCGCTGAGTCTGTGGCACTTGAACTACAACGGTCGATCCCGTAAATAGTCTCCGAAGCCAGATTCCAAGATGTTTTGAGTAATAACATCTTATTTCGTATGGTGGGGGACATCTAGATCAGTGAGCCAGTCAGGGGCATTGACCTCATCAATCCCGCTGGGGAATGAATGCAGCGGGCATTATTTGACCACTATATATCGGGGAGTAATAACTAATAACCCATCGCGTCGTCCATGTTGATTGGGTGCTTGTCAGTTCAATCGCACCAAATGCCCTGTAATATTAATAATACCTCCAACTTCTGACATTTCCCTTACATTCTGATGGCAACGTGCTATACTAGCACGTCTAAGCGGCATGAGTTGTGCGCATTGGTTTTCTTTTATACACTTTGATGGATTTTATCTGAAATATTTTGAGTTAATAAATTATAGAAATCGAAGATACCTTTCGATTACTCATCGTCTAATGATGAAAACTTAAGTTTGTTAAATTGAATGATGAGGACATCGAGCGGATCCATCGGTCATCAGCCAATAGGAAGACCTGATGCTGGGCTGCTGAACAAAGAATCAATCCTGCTTCGATTTGAACTTCTCAGGTTTTGTGGTACGATCGCAGGTGTAGCAACCGATGTGTCTCAATAATACTATGGTCGGCAATCTAACCAATGCACCATAACAAATACTGGAGGTTCCACCATGGACCTAAAAAGCCCCGGACACAGTAATTTGTTGACAATTTAAAGCCGCGGAGTGAGGGGTAAGATGTATGGAAAATGCCCAAACCTAATTAAATTCACATCCAATTCCTTGTGTTATCAAATACCCCAGAAAATATTAGCCGTTAAAACTGCATTAGAAGTACAAACATAAAATATTGATAATTCATTCTGCACAACTTTGCGAACAAATCAGTTCAAAAGTTAGTCATACAAGATTTTTTTTTTTTTTTTTTTTTTAAAAGAAAGACAAACATTCCCGGGTTACGAATAACCTGACAATATTTGAAAATCTCCTACTACCACCACAGAAAGCTGAATATTTTGCTTGTGTTGTGATGGAGGACTTAGCCGGCCGAGGAATTGAACACGCTACGCCTGAGTGGGACCCAAGCGCGATGTCAACTCGGCCACCGACCGGTGATGGAATGGGAATGTTTGTCTTTCTTTAAAAAAAAAAAAAAAAAGATGGCTGCCAGGCAATTTCCCCTCACCCAAGATTTGGCTTCAATGCCATTCATAGAAAATAGAGTTTCTTAGGTTCATGGATGCCACACACCGAAATCATATATATAAAATAGGTATAAGGATCCACACAGATTGTTATAAATATTAGATGTATGAGTGTGTGTGTGTGTGACTCACCTAGACAAAGGAAGGTCGGCTCCCCGGCGTACTGCGTGGGGTAAGAGGGCGCACGGTCCCCAGGCAGGAAGTAGGGACAGTCCTGCTCCACGCCCTGGCACACGGCCAGGCAGGGCTTGACGCGCAGCCTCGGGGCACTTGTGGTGGTGGCGGTGGCTCTGCGAGGACGCCGCACCCCTAACCGGTTGTCCAGGTCCTTCTTGGTCTCCACTACGCGCTGCTCGGGCCGGCCGTGTACCTTTTCGTTCCACGGCCGCCCCGTTACAAACCCCTCCCCCCACACTCGAACACTCTCATTCGATAACAACCCCCGCGTTATATTCCTACTAGCACTATAATAAAAAGTCTCGAAGTAGTCCGCTCCAAACTCATCCTTATCACCTAATTCGTAATTTAAATAGTCATTTTTTAACTTTGTGTTCTTGTTATTTGATGCGTACAGTTTGTAATTGTCTCTGGACGTAGAACGCTTGCGGGGCGGCGGGGCAGGGGGGCGCCCCTCCCAAGGAGCCCCCGGGCCCCGCGCCCCGCTCCACCCCGTCTCCGGCGAGGCCCAACTGTCGCTGTAGGGCGAACTTCCACTGCCCCCCGCACCCTGCGTGTAATCCAGCGAGGCCGCGGAAACAAACAAGGGCAGCAGCGAGCTGCACACCCAGCGCCTGTAGGCTTCCTGCAAACAGAAACACATACACGTCATTATTCATTATTCTTCCCTTTCAATACCACTCATCTTTTTGGGAGATATTTCTCCAAGCCTGACAAGGACAAGTCATGCCATCTCATTTTGTATTACGGTGTGAAATACCTTTTAAAAAACATTTGGAATTTGAAAATTGGTTTGCAAATTTTAGAATAATTATTTTATTAGTAAACGAAAAAGAGAAGTGACAATATTTATTATAAAACCTTTGAACGTACTTTGGAGATTATATTAGCTGACAACTCCCTCGATCTTACCGTGACTAGTTTATGAGTTTTAGCGGCACGCACACTGTAATCTTATTTTTATAATATGTATTGATTACATATCCATATATGATATAAATAAAACTTGAATGGTGAAGTAGTTCTAACAAGTTTTACTAAATTCAGTGCAGCATTCTTATCCTTAGCGTCATATCATAATCCAAGAGATTGTCTGACTTAACCTAATATTATGTTGGCAGGCTTTCAAGTACCATGAGTAGCGCTGGGATTCCCGTGACCCCCTCCATGTGCTACCCCCCTATGTGCCACCCCTAATCTCCCTAGCCAGGACCGAACCTACAACGTTTCATTCGTTATAACATCTATCGCTAGTATCTGCTATACTCTAGCGTCATCTGGCGGGCCTTGGCGAAGGCTTTATGTCTACCGCCATCTACCGATTAACTACTCAACCTAATTACCATACATCACAGATATTATGCAGTGTAAACAATAAAAACCCATCCCCATGAAATGTTATTAAAAAAACTAAAGGGATGCGGATGGCGCTTTCCTTTGCCGAGTAGATATAATATATATCTATTTAAACCCGCACGCTAATTTGTTCGCTTTTAAGAACAGCTCATATGGTCTCATAGAAATAGTTATGTCTCCCTTACTGTCATGGTGAAAAATATTATCTAGACGGTGTTAGAAAGAGAAAACACCAAGCTTTATATTCAAATCTAGATCTGAAAAATGAACTCTATGAAACCAAAGGTCGAAATTTAAGAAAAATTATGAAATTCGTGATTTTTTTACTAATTGTTTGGACGAAAAAACGTAAAGAGTGCAATTTTTAAAACTTTTTACAGTTGCGTTTTAAAAAATATGTATTTTGAAAATTACAATATTATATTTAATAATACAATTTGAAAGCGTATCTCATCACAGTTAACTGCTTTTGGATCAGTGGCTGAGTTGGAATCGCGTTTGGGTCGCACCCAGGCGTAGTGTATTTAATTCCTCGGATGACTCAGTCCTCCATCACAACACAAGCAACATTTTCCGCTTACTGTGGTGGTAGTAAGGGATTTTCAAATATTGTCAGGTTATTCGTAACCCGGGAATGTTTGTCTTTCTATGAAAAAAAAGATAAGAAATATTCTATTTATCTAGATTTTATTGCACACCTAAAATTGTGCAATAAAATCCAGTATACACAATTCTGACAGAATATGCCAGAATCCTGACGGGTTTTTGTGAGATTTCTTAAATTGAGATTTTATAGTTACGCCATATTATTGTGCTTTTCCACCATCACTGCCTTTCAGATTAACTTGCAAATGCAGTACGTTATGTTAGGTTATTATGAGATCCTCACTTGCACTTTAATGAAGCCCCCGTTTTTGCGTACTCGTATTTGTGTCTATATATTATTCGAAATCAGCACAGCAAAATAAATTTGATTAGTTGTTAAGTTATAATAATTGAGCAAGGAATATGGCCAACGAATGTCCGCTACATTAATTCCCGGCGAGATTAATGAGGTCCACAAAGCGACCCCTGAGGTACTAGATCTTATAAACGTGCGTGAACTTAACGTACTTATTTAATTCAGAACAATTTTGAGCACGTAAACTCGGCCATCCGAACAAATCGGCAATTGCCGAGCATTTGATTGAAACCGTATTTTAATTTGGATTTGTTCCAGAAGTTTTGTGACTTGAAGGGTTTTACCAAGTCGATATGTTAACGATTTTTAATACATCTATTTGAAATACCCTTTTCTTTTAGGGAACGAATGAATTCAAATCTTAGAAACGGAAATTAACCCACCGTCCGACATCCGATAGAGCTGAGATTGGGCAGATAGACTGATGATGACAATTAATTCTAATAACTGTGGTAGTAAACACGTAATGTCACGCGCAACGGATGACATTACAGTAGTTAGTTTACGATAAATATGTTGAATTTCGGGAGGTAGGGAGAGTTGTTGACTCCAGTTCCATTCAATTCATCAAATATCAATCTTAAAATTCAAGTTATGTGAAAGTTCTATTCAGGTTCTGTTATTATCTCACTGTGGGTTATTTGTTTATCAGAGCTGAAATAAAAACAAAACTTTACTAGAACTTTTGCAGACCTTGGGGTGGATCCGACCCTGCCTCTAGGTGTGTTAGGCTAATAGCGTCTAATAGCGCTGCACATGCCGCCCGCAAGCTCAGGATGGGTATATTAAAAGTTCGGACAAAGAGCCCTCCAACAATGAAGAGATTGCACGAGCTATAAAACTTGCCCTGAACTTTATGAGCAATTTTTTTTATGTTGCCTTCGAGGTATCTAAATCAGCGAATCTTTTAACAAACGATCTCATCGGCAAACTTGGCGAATAATAATAGTATAATAGGGCAAGCAGATTCTTCAATAGTGACCAGCTGTTAAATTCTTAAATGCAACAATTGAAATCGGGAGCCACCTAAATCTACTTGATTATGTGCAGTTTACAATTTGGGAGGCGGGCATGGGTACCGCCGCACCGCGAACCATTTATTGGATATCCAACAGCCCTGCCCTATGGCATCTCTATGTTTACCTAAGTGGTTTGATACATTTGGTGAGCGGTAGTATACGATGGTAGCAGCGATGTCTAGGTTCATAGGTAAGGATTGTCTGGCTCTTGGCAGTGGATGCGTTGATTGCGATTGAGGGAAGCATTTTGACTTCTCCAGCCGGATTCTCTCGACCGTTGTCGCATTGCACCATACTATGAAGGATGAACTCATACGTCCGTCACTCCGGGACATTGATTCCCAGATTTCTAACAACCCTTAATTAATAAATCCCTTCCTACAGCCCCTATTTTAACTGGCTTCACAACACTGCCCAACTTGGGAGCGATAAAGTTCCCCTGTCTTTATACTGTATAGACAGGGTAACCTATTCAACCTAGTTTTTGTTTCGTCACTTTTCACGATCTCATATCACTTTTAAGGCGATGCACTACGTCGTATAATATTTTAAATTGAGCCGCTATCAATAACAACCCTCACATAGATGGCGATAAGGTTTAAATTCCCGCTTAACACCATCCGCCTGTTTTGATTTATGCATGAAAAAAACATGGCCAAAAAGTGTCTTTTATTTTTTTTGTGGATGTTCAGGCATAAATATTAAATTTATTTCCGATCATTTTATAAATAACTTAATTTGCCACATTATACAATAAAATCATAACCGAACATAGGTTCGTGAGAAGGAGATTTTGAACTTTAAAGCAGTTTTCACAGGCCTTATACATTATTTTTTTCTGGGCTTATAAAAAGACTTATCTAAAAAATACTCGATTATTTCAAAGGCCAAGATGTATTCTAGTCGCAGTATTTAATTAAAGCATCTGAAACGCGACCAAATTTTCAAACCAAAAACACACGATTTTGCATTACTACGTATGGCATCGCCTTAAAGGTGTATTGAATTGTCATTTTGATGAGTTATAACGGAACCCCACCTGTAATAATTTGAAAATAATAGGCAGTTTCCCGTTTCCTGAGCTCGACGCCTGAGAGGATGCAATGGCGTATTATTACTATCTGTTATTCAATGAGGTGGCAATTTGTCATTTTGTTTCTGGTTGGGAATCTCAGTTTCAGACGGGGAAATTGCTAATTTCCAATGACGTTTAATTTTATAGATCGAGTTTGCTATTTTTTTGCGTGGCGAAAAAAGTGGGTGGCATTTATTTTATAATTTATTTATTTTTCACGATATTAGCACAAAACAGGCTGGCCAATTAGAAATCTCATGGATCACAGATTAAGGACGGGCTGTTTCACAAAATTTGAATAATACATCAAATTGCAAAGTTGATTTTCATTATCTGTGAAGGTTCTATTCAAGTTCTGTTCTTATATAATTATTGGCCAGTTGTTTCACAAAACTGAAATAATAACAGAACTTTAAATAGAACCTTCACAGAACTTGAAAATATACTTTGAAATTTGATCAATTGTTCAAATTCTGTGAAAAAAACCCGTCCAAAGTGATTATAATATGTATATATGACGAAACGTCGCTGAGAAACTAGCTTTTGTCTTGTTTTAACTTATTTGTTTAGGGAAAAGGGAGAAGAAGTGCGTACAAAACATCGGTTGTGTGCCTGTCTGTAACTGTGGTTCATTGAACTCTAAAACTAAAATGGTATTGATTATAATAAAGCAGTAAATCTAAAATATAATATTTTTACCAGTTTTCTTTAGTACAAATTTCTGTAGTAATTTTTATAATTTAAAGAACATAATGTCTATATTATAAAAAAAATACAAGGAAATCGTTTTTAAAATCGATTCTATATTATTGGAAATGTATATTTACATATTTTTTTTGTTAAAATTTATTAGGGTTAATCTTGTTAGTTAAGTCGGATTTCGTGATTTTTAAAATACCTTGCGTTTTTTCATTTTCAAGAAAACGTTATTTACTAATTGTTAAGATTTGTTTGGGCTTGATGAAGTCTTCAATAACAGACGTATGGTTTTTTTTTTGTTTTTACTGCACAAAACTGCATTTCACTTTCTTTAATTTTAAAAAGAGTTAAATTATTCCCGACCCGGACAACACTTTTACTAATGTTCTGTCGACCATAATGACTGCTAGTTACTATTTTATAGGAGAGAAGAAGTAAAAATCCAGTCGGTGAGGCTTTTTATAATCTAACCAAGTAACACACATTGACAAGCTAATTGTAAGCAATTGATAAAGCAAAACATCTGTTTTATCTGTTAGACCTAGTTTTACCTCTGACCGCTAGGTGCTAGGCAGGAGCCTGTAAAGTAACTGGTGGTGAACTTTGCTAATGGTTCGTACATTTTTAACACTAATTAACAAGATTCACTATCATAATGTCCCGTGATTTTCAAGAGTCTGCACTAGTTATATACTAATACGTGTATCAATAAAACATAACTCCTGACATTCGTTAACGAACGTCATCTTCTGTAAAACGCTTTATCGTACTCTAATCGTTTAAGTAGACAACACCTAGGTAAACTGTTAAGACGATGCACTACGTCGTGTAATATTTTAAATTGAGCCGCTATCAATAACAACCCTTACGTAGATGGCGATAAGGTTTAAATTCCCGTTTAACACCATCCGCCTGTTTTGATTTATGCAAGAAAAAAACATGGCCAAAAAGTGCCTTTTATTTTATTTTGTGGATGTTCAGGTTTAAATATTTAATTTTTTTCGATCATTTTATAAATAACTTAATTTGCCACATTATACAATAAAATCATAAGCGAAAATGGGTTTGTAAGTAGGAGATTTTGAACAAAACTAAAAACAGTTTTCATAGGTCCATACATTATTTTTTTCTCGGCTTATAAAAAGAATTATCTAAAAAATGCTCGATTATTTCAAAGGCCAAGATTTATTCTACTAGCAGTATTTAATTAAAGCTTCTGAAACATTTCTAGGCGACCAAATTTTCAAACCAAAAACACATGATTTTGCATTACTACTTATGGCATCGCCTTAAAGCAGGACGCTTCTGTCAGACTGCTTGGGGTTGCAACTACCTGAGCAGGGGGTAGGGGGTGGAGGTAAGAGGGTGAAGCCAGGGGGAGGTGGAAGGCAGAAGGTGTCCCGGTAAATCTGATTTAACGCCCTCTAAGTTAGATCGCGGTGCCAAGAGCGGATGAAGTGGTTGAATCATGATTGTTCAGGAAATACTGAATGTATTAGCTTTAGTACGTACACTTCAAGTTGTGCAGTTATTGGAGCTTTATTGGAACATTTTTCCAGTGAAGATGGAATAAATTTATTTTGCAATAGAATTCACAGATACCAATGAGGTTTCAATATTATCTAGACTTGCTATTGTCTCACAAAATTAAGATAAAATGTGACTAGTAAGAAACACTCCTGTGTTTGCAGTAAATTCTTAATTCAAATGTTGGTCGTGTATGAAAAAGAAAAACATTAAAAAATACATGTGTATGAGCGGTATAAACAATATTCGCATTCAAAAGTTGCGTCGAATACTATCTCAAGGTCGAATAGTGATTAAGTAAGAACCGTGCGATAGTAGAGCAACGAAAGTTTGAAAATGGCGAAGATTCTCGTTGATACTCGTTGTTACTGCTGATTTATATGCTGGCATACATATAAATAAACCGAGTGATTATTTTTTATTAATTTGGCGACAGAATTGTCTTCGTAATTTGGCAGTTGCGCGCCCAGACCTCTACTCTAGCCGACTTTGCATTTTCTCGCATAAAATCGTAAATAACTGCATTATTTATAGCAGAGGTTCCCAAAGTGGTCTATATGGACCCCCAGCGGTCGATATCGGCATGCTGAGGGTCTATGTCAGCGAGAAAAAAATTTAGGGGTCCACGAGATTCAAATGGGAGTATATACGAACGGACCCCCATTTACCTCAAGTCAACATTTAGGAGTTCCGTAAATGACACAATAAACCTAACACAAATATAATAGACTGAGAAATTACTTGTTTGATATTTGTATTTTTATATTTCGTAAAGTTGTTAATTGAGGTATATAAATAGAGACGTTCCTTTTCACGTCAGAATTCATATATTCAAGCAAAACATTGCACAATTGGAAGCCGCGAATTTTCGTAGTTCCCCAACTTGTTTTTGAAAAACGTCCAGGGTTATAATGACGTTCAACATTTAAACGCACTTCACACAGACTTCAAAACTAAGTTTGAGGACATTTTGACTATGGAAATGCAACGTAAAAGAATCGGATATCATGTGACAAGAAGGACTGACCGGAATAAACACTGACAAAGAACCTAAGGGGCAGTTCTGTAGGGCCAGCTACAGAAAGATATTCCCGTTGCTTATCCTGCTTCATTTTCATTTGGTGTAATACCTCACAAGGGTGCCCCTGTCTGCACAATGTAAAGACAGAGCAACTATACCGCCACCCGGTTGTTGGGCAGGCAATGGAATGGAATATTTTTACTAAAAAAATAAATGATTATCACATGGGACGTTAATAGTTTAAGGAAAATTCAATATTCGGCAGGCAGAAAAAAAAACGGAAAAAAAAATTGGCAAGTAATTAAAACATTTTCTCATCAGACGCGAGGGCATTCTGGCATCTTTTTTACTTTCAGGTAGCACACGACCTTACGCGACGCGCGACAGTTTGGTGCTGAATCTACGAAAATCGAAAATACCCCACTTGACGTACTTTTTACTTGCCACTTTGAGATTTCTATAGCTTGTTTATATTGTTTATTGATACATCAGAAGTATTTAAAAAAGAGGAATATATTTTGTAATGTGAGCATCTTTCGGTGATTATTCGTGCTGAGGCCCCCATTTAATAGACTGCATTGAAATCATGTACAATCAAATGAATTTAAATAAGAGATATAAAGTAAAGTAATTAAGGAAGTTACACAAACTAAGCAATAAGTATGTAATTATTAGTTCGGTTGTGTATTATATAAAATATAAGTATTTTTTTATTCTGTTAATATACAACATTTTTTGTAATACTAATATTTTGTTCTTTAATCCATATGTTAATTTTGTTAGTGAAATTTTTTTTTCTCATTTTTTGTGTCGAGTGGAAAATATTTTTTATTGCCTGGTATTTGTGTTGTCTTTATCCAAAGCTTGAGCTGATCGACGGAGTTTTTATGTTTTTTATGTTCGCTTTTGTATGTAATTGGTCTATCAGTGTTTTTTGAAATTTTGTTTTGGTCAAAAATTATTTTAGTATTTTTTATGTATATTTTACCTATATTTAGTAGAAAAAATATTGAATATTTGGTCACTACTAGTCAATCTATGTTTTTTAAGGAACGATTGTTTCACAAAATTTCATAAAATTTCAATGTTGATTTTTAAGATTTGTGAAGGCTATTCAAGTTCTGTCGTTATTTCAATTTTGTAAATAACTGGCCAATAATGATCTTCACAGTGAAATTGGAAAAAAGTTATCGTTTTGGGTAGGGTTCTGGGTCACGGCAACTATATTCAGCTCGCAATAAAATAAAATAGACTGCATTGATAACTGATTCAAATGTTTTAAACCTGTTTAAAAACGTTTCAAACTTTCTTGTATGGACAGAAAATGAAAATCAACAAAAAATATAGTTCCCGCAGACTAATCAACTCGTGAATACATGATTTGACGAAGTGCCAATATTGCAAAACATGACACAACAGTTTATATCCAGATTAAGGCTATGCACTACGTCGTGTAATATTTTAAATTGAGCCGCTATCAATAACAACCCTTACGTAGATGGCGATAAGGTTTAAATTCCCGCTTAACACCATTCGCCTGTTTTGATTTATGCAAGAAAAAAACATGGCCAAAAAGTGCCTTTTATTTTATTTTGTGGATGTTCAGGCATAAATATTTAATTTTTTTTTCGATCATTTTATAAATAACTTAATTTGCCACATTATACAATAAAATCATAACCGATAATGGGTTCGTAAGTAGGACATTTTGAACTTTAAAGCAGTTTTCATAGGCCTTATAAATTATTTTTTTCTGGGCTTATAAAAAGACTTATCTTAAAAATACTCGATTGTTTCAAAGGCCAAGATGTATTCTACTCGCAGTATTTAATTAAAGTATCTGAAACATTTTTAGGCGTCCAAATTTTCAAACCAAAAACACATGATTTTTCATTACTACGTAGTGCATCGCCTTAAGCGCTTTACAGCCGTAAAAAACGATTTCCGACGAATTTGAAATTTTCTACAAGGGGATAGCGGCACTACGGGAGGCCAGGGACAACTAGTGCGCTGGGGTAAATTGCACTCAATAAATTGAGGTTGCACCGCACATGAGAGTGATGGCTAAATAAGATCGGCAAATTGAAACCTTACACTGAAATATGTCCTTCAATGTTTTATTTAATTATTTTTATACTTGTAACCGTAACAATATTAGAGATTAAAAATATATGAGATATTAATTTTGAGATAACTATATTAGAGATTAGAAATATATACGCTGCTGAATCACGAGGAGTTTTTCAGGATTTAGTCACTGGAAAGTCGTAGAAACTCCGCAGACGTACTATTTTTACAAAAAAGTGCCACCTCTGTGATAGATTGCCTGGAATTACTAGAAAGAATTCAATTAAGAGTACCCATCAGACAAACCAGACAAAATCACACCATCCCTCAATGTAACACGAACTAAAAAAAAAAATGATTTAATTTACCGTGCTTCATACAATTTTAATACTTCATACAGTGAATTAAACTTATTTCACTCAGCACCCCACAATTTCAAACCTAAAATCAATAAATAATTATACTATCATTATTATTTTTTATTAATACACATAAGTACATGCTACACATTACACAGACTAGATCCATCCCATACCCCTCCCTTCCGCCATCCCATCCCTATAGGCTAATGTAACTTTTTTTCTTACGTAAATATTATATATATGAACTAAATAATTAAAATACCTGAGTGAAAACCTATTATTGGTTAAATAATTAACACTTACTACACCATACCTTGTAATAATTATAACTGTTGGTTTTCCAAATAATAAAAAATATATATTTCATCTCTGCTGAACCATGTGGCCGGCGATGCCATCCATTGGCTGGATAACCTTAGCATCCCACTTTGATCTTCACAACTCTTTTCCACCAAACGATGAAGAATCTTTCTAATAATCTACAATATGAGTGACGTTATTAACCGGAGAACTTATTCATTGTCAACGGGCCGCATAGGGTCAGGGCACATATAGTTTGACATAATATTTAATTTTGCAGTTGGTGCAGAACGCAAAAAGTGCCGCCAGAAAAAATAAAGAAAATGTTATAGATTAGAAGAACACAAAAAACACTTACTATTTTGGGCGGTTGATTCAAAATTAACCGACAAAAGTTTGTCGAGAAACCCATTAGTATTTTTTGTAATAAGGATTACACTTATAAAACGGAACCCATGCCAAATATTAAGGTTCAAGATCAAATTAATAAATGCTGTTGATTTTTATCATTCGGAATGTTTAAAAAAATTTGGTAAAGATAACTTTCGGTATTTTATTAAAAGGAAACTTTTAAAGTGCACGAAAAAAGCGCTATGTTGCAAAGGTGAAAAAACTGCAATTAACTTTGAATCGAGAGGAACTGTGAGAAATCCAAGAAATATTAATCTTTGAGCTCTGCATTGAGAGGAACTGTCAGAAATCCACGAAATATTCATTTTTGAATTCTGCATTGAGAGGAACTGTCAGAAATCCACGAAATATTAATCTTTGAACTGTGCATTGAAAGGAACTGTCAGAAATCCACGAAATATTTATCTTTGACCTCTTCATTAGGAGGAACTGTCAGAAATCTACGAAATATTAATCTTTGACCTTTTCATTGAGAGGAACTGTCAGAAATCCACGAAATATTAAACTCTGAACTCTGCATTGAGATGAACTGTCAGAAATCCACGAAATATTAAACTTTGAACTCTGCATTGAGATGAACTGTCAGAAATCCACGAAATATTTATTTTTAAACTCTGCATTGAGAGAAACTGTCAGAAATACATGAAATATTATTTTTTAAACTCTGCATTGAGAGGAACTGTCAGAAATCCACGAAATAGTAATGTTTGGAAGTTTGAAGAACTTCGCGAATTATTATTTGTGACCGGGAGTGAGTAAGATGGGTCTCTTCAATACCCAGGTTCACTCCTTACTTTAGTCATAAAGACCCTCCACACAGCATGCCCAAAGGTGACATAGGCCGCGAGAGAAATTATTTCCCCAGCGCCTCTTGTGTGGGGTTAAATGCAAACAGACATTTATTAAAGCGGAATCTCCGGCAAACGTCACATCATACTAACAGGGCGACAATTCTGACTGATTTTTTCCGCTTAAAAAAGTTTTTACCAAATTTAATATGATTGCATTTTTTTATCTCCCCCGTCGAAACTGTTGTTTCTTGTACCAATTAAGTTTAAACGAAGTGTTATTATTTCATTAATTTGGACGTATTTGTAAGTAGACTATGAACATTTACCTACCACATTTTTTCTTCAGATTTTCTTATTTTAATTTCTTTAACTACCTTATTATGAACGTCAGTTGACTAATTCAATAAGCTAAGGGAGTTAATAAAACACACATTTCAGCGCGGTTTTCTCGTCTGCAGTGTTTTTCAGCAGACCGGAGAGAGTAACGGGTTGAACATCATGCCCTTTTTCCTTTACAAATATCGATCCAAAGATAAAAGAGAATAACCATGGACAACAAGCTAGGCTGACAGCTAGATTAACTTTCTGTGGGAGTTACAGAATTACAGACTAGCAGGCAGAGTTAAGCTTGATTTCGATAATGCCATAATCATATTTATTGGTGCCACAAAGCCCTATCTCGTTCACACAGCCGTTTATGAAATACATATGTTCCTATCAGGGCAACGGAGAGGACCCGCTGACACGAGGACCAGGCTAATGATAGCGACGCAACGAAGTTACGAACAGGGAAAGAAATATCTTTTAGTTTGGTAAATCTGGTTCGCTACGTCTTGTGAAAAAAAACCTCAACCATTGGTTTATCATACAAATTTACTAGCAATATACTTGATTATTATGTCGAAATAATGTGGCGCCCTATTAAATTCATTAATTACTTGACATCTTATAATATACTTTATATAACAATGTGGTGACATTTTGTAATTTAAATAACAACGTTATCAGCAAGCTTTGTCCCCTCTAGAGATAAATAATAGAGTCCTTTTTACAAACTTGCATATAACACATTCTTCTTAAAAGTATTAACTTTAAAACTTAAAGAATTAACTTAATTATTTGTTATTCAGAACATGCCTTTCACCATTGATTTTTAAACAAGCTTTTTCATTTACGAATACATTATACAGGATTTTCCAATAAGAGGTGTTATTTTGATATTTAATCGTAAAATATCAATGGTTTCGTTGCTTGTGTGGCACGTAGCACCGTTTTGTTGAAAGTAAACGTTGTCCAAATCAATAGCATCCAATTCCGGCCATAAAAAATCATTCATCATCTCTCGATAGCGCAATCCATTCACCGTAACTGTTGCTCCAGCCTCATTTTCGAAAAAGTAAGGTCCAGTGACTCCGCAGGACCATAAACCGCAAGGAACAGTCACACGTTGAGGATAGAGAGGCTTTTCAACAAAAATTCTTGGGTTTTCCGAGCCAGAGATGCGACAATTTTGCTTGTTGACGAAGCCACTGAGGTGGAAATGGGCCTCATCACTCAAGAAGATTTGCATTTGATTCACTAAAGTGCATTTTTATAATTTCAATGCATTGTTGAAGTGTGTATCGTTCCATTTTTATTAATAGCGTAGTTTCTACTTGTCAAATATTAAAAAATGACAGCTTCAAAAGTAACATCTACCGAAATAGCGGGCTATTAAAAATAACACCTCTTATTGGAAAACCCTGTATTTATCTAATATTTGAGTACATAATACAATATGTAGCAGTGCTAAAATTGTAGCGGTAGCTGTTTGAACGTATGCACACATTTATGTCGGTATTTGTGCACCTATGTTTGTATGTTGCGGATTCCAGCCATTAGACCGCCAGCTCGCGGTGTTGTAGGGATAGTGTTATTAATTTCAGAGACAAGCGCATGGATTGAATCAATGATTGATTGCGGGCAATACGGTTTTCGAGCAGATTGAAAACGGTGAATCTATCAGTCAAGGCAAAGAGTTGAAGAATTTGTTTTAATTTATTTGAATTAAACTGTTTAGAATGAATACTATTAACACGATGCTGTGAAGTCATGCCACATACGTTGTGTGGAGCATAACTTGGTTTAGTTGTAAGATTAACCGTCTTGACTCTAAATTCGTATATTACAAATGTCTAATTTATCATTAATTACATAATATAGTATAATACATTTTTATTATTTATTGCATTTTATGTTTATTTATATGGTTCGTACAATTCAACTTCAATATATCAATTGGTGCAGAAATACATTAAGGCGATGCCATACGTAGTGATGTAAAATCATGTGTTTTTAGTTTGAAAATTTGATCGCTTAGAAATGTTTCAGATGCTTTAATTAAATACTGTGATTAGAATACATCTTGGCCTTTAAAATAATCTAGTACTTTTTAGATAAGTCTTTTTATAAAACCAGAAAAAAATAATGCATAAATAAGGCCTATGAAAACTGCTTTAAAGTTCAAAATCTCCTACTTACGAACCCATTTTCGGTAATGATTTTATTGTATAATGTGGCAAATTAAGTTGTTTATAAAATGATCGGAAAAAAAAAAATTATGCCTGAACATCCACAAAATAAAATAAATGGCACTTTTTGGCCATGTTTTTTTCTTGCATAAATCAAAATAGGTGGATGGTGTTAAGCGGGAATTTAAACCTTATCGACATCTACGTAAGGGTCGTTATTGATAGCGGCTCAATTTAAAATATTACACGACGTAGTGCATCGCCTTAAATATTTCTTTGTAGAGTAAACATTTAGCTTTTTAGCTAAGTTAAAAGTTAGACAAGAATATTATTGTGTGAATTTATACATTTATAATATTGTGTAAAGTTAGACATTTATAATGTCGTGTAAAGTTGGATATGTGTATTATTATTCAAATTTAGACATTTATACTATCGCGTAAAGTTAGACATGTATATTGTTGTGCAAAGTTAGACATTTATACTATCGTATAAAGTTAGACATGTATATTATTGTGTAAATTTAGCATGTATAGTATTGTGTAAAGTTATAGAATGAAAATTTGGTGATAATTATGCTGTGCATTGGCTTTGTCTATTTTTGGTAGACTTATTTAATTACGCGCTGTCGTATTATGTTTGTTAATGTCCTTGTTGTATATATTTACTTATTTTTTAGTAGGTACTACAATTTTACAGATTTTAAAACATTATTTGATAATGTGGGCTTCTTTGGGTGCTTTACCCGTGCTGATGCCCTCTATTAACAATTTAATAATCTCTAAATAGTATACAACAAGGTCGCTATCCGCATATGTCTGTTTGTGCGCTTAGTTCTTCTAAACTACGCAATGGGTTTGGATGTGGTTTTCACTTTCATTTAGAGAATTTTTTGCGGAAGTTTATATAAAGAAGAGAAAAGTCGATGTTTTTTAATCAAGTCGCAAAAAAATTGTTCGGACGCTTACATTTTTAACGCTGGCTAAACCTTATAAGATACGTGAAAATAATGTACTGCCGAATTGTATATCTTAAAAAGGACTATAGAAAAGTCCGCCATGATACATGGTAAATTTTTGACTTCGGTGTATACTTCCTCCTGATGAGGTGAACTTCGTTCATGAAACATGTAGAGGTTGTATATAATAAAGTGATGCATACAAAGTTATTTGTGTTTTAATGAAATATATAATGCCATCACAAAGTGATAAGCTTCCAGAAGAAATTTTCTTATTAAACGCTCTTTAATGGTCAAGTAATTTTGCATTAATTATGTGTATTGTAAGCTGCATATTTAAATATTCGCGCCAGTTATTTGGTTCGTTCTTATGCCACCAGAGGTGCGCTCTATCGGCCATCGGCTATGCGGAATTTAACCGAAACAAAAGATTTGAATTTGACCAATCAGAGGACCGAAACCGTCCAGACGCTGGCGTAATAATACTATCAGATACAATAAATTAAAAGTGAGAGGAACATAATTTAAAATACATTCAGAAAGGCTATAATGAAAGGTAGGTAAATATAGAACCTTTGGTGTGGTACGATTGAACATAATGATTTGTGTATTACGTATATATGTTTTTCTAATTGCTGTATTTTGGAGAATTTGCCACTAATTTTTCACTGTCATTACATAAGAAGAGAATCTTTGAGCAGTAGTTAAGCCCCCGCAAACCCAATTTCTACCGATTTATAACAAGTTTCTCGTTAACTCTTTAAGTTTTTATGTTCCATAAAAAAAAACAATTTTAAGATACTATCTGTACATTTGTTATGCTGAAACGTTAATTATGTTAAATTCCCTCGAAAGCAAAAAAATCGCGAACTAAGCTGCGAAAAATATTAGAAACACGTTTTGCTCTATTATTTAATGTGTTATAGGCATGAAAAAAATCACAGTGTTTCTTTAAATGTAACTAAAGCATTTTCGCTTAATTATTATCGTTTTTTTTTTAATATTACATATCTCCCTTTTAAACCATCTTTGAAGGCTTACTACTGGGCCTTAAAAAATAAAAAAATCCAAAGATCTCCACGAATTATTTTATAATCTAAAAACAAAATATGAGTTAAATTAATTAAGATTCATTGAACTCCCTTTTAAATTTGTAATCATATGTAAAAATAATTTCCTTTTAATTGTATAATGTTGATTTTCCCGAAATGAGTTTTATTAAACGCATTAGGAACAATGTATTATAAATATGATTTTTACATATTATCACTAAAATACAATTTTTTTTGTATTTTTTATGCCTTTTTAAGATTGGTTAATTTTATTCCCATCTTATTTTTACATTATATTGTTTGCCACGATAATGCCAATAATAATCGCACTTGAAGTGAAATGTCACTAAACTGTGCTATATAAATCCTATGTTATTATAGTTAAAGTGAATTGTATATACCATTAATGTAGCTGGGAATAACACTATTATTTAAAAAAAAATATTATGTTAAATTTATTGCACTATGTAATCTATTTTATTAAGACTTGATTTAATAATTAATTTAACATTAACTCTTAATACATTTGGTTACGAATATCATGACAATATTTGAAAATGTCCTACTAACATCACAGTAATCGACAATTAAGGAAGGTTAATTGGTTAAATTCAATTAGAGATCTCTATAGAGATAACCGAAAAAGTTCTTAAAATAATCAATGAAACATTGTAACATTGTATTTTCTTATAATTATATATAGTGTATTTTGTCACCTTGTTACATGAGACCCTTCAACACTTACAGACAGACCTGACTGTCCAGCGAAATTGATTAAAATTTTCAATAAAAAATTCAGTATTTCAATTTTTTTTTATCAATATCACCAAAATAATAATAATTTTTTTAAAAAAATAAATACGAATATTCCAGGGTCACGAATAACCTAACAATATTTGAAAATGCTGCTTTTGTGCCATGATGGAGGACTTGAGAGAGACTGGAGAGCCAGCCGAGGAATTAAACACACGACCCCTGTGTGGGACCAAGATGCGATGCCAACACAGCCATTGACTAGTCATGCACGGAGAAAAATGAGTATTGCTAATTTATGGGAATATATATAATCTATTAATGATTGGATGGTCCGTTGCTCTGTTGGGAACCCGCTTGAACAGCGCGGATGTAAACTGTGCCCTCTAAAGTTTAAGTTTAGACTTACGAAAATCAATACTTCATTTGTGTGTAATCATAACACAATACATGATTATTAAGAATCTCTTCAAATCATTGAAAATCCGGTTAAGAAATGAATTGAACTCCGTTTCCTGATAAACTCTTAGTAAATTCCTAATATATCGTAACACCTGGTAATTTATTTATTATTTATGCCTTTATAAACGTCCTTTTTAGGGGACATATGAATAGTAGAAATTATATATTAATACAGTACATATCTATTATACGTAACTAAAAGTAAAAATGTACTAGTGGACTGAGTTAGTACTCAGTATAATTATTTCCCTTCATAAGTATTCTGGGCAATGCGGAATACATATGGTAGTTAGTACCGGAATTTCTGCGCGTGAAATAAATCCCGACTTCTAGTAATGATAATATATGATGACTAAATGCGAAAATATTATAATTTTTACTAACACGTGTACCGAAATCGTATAAATACATTTGTAAACCTATCAATTAATTTGTTAAGGGCCTGCAATTCCTGCGAATTTCGAATAATTTGATGCGATTCTTCTTGTGCTGATACACAAATAGGTTTCGGTTTGATATATTATGATTTGAGATTTTCACGGCTAAAAGTATGATAATATTTTTGGTGTACTATGCCGTGTTACGTTTCCCCTTAATTTGGCCAACATTTCAGAGTTACAGTGTCCATCATCAGAGCAGATTCTGCGATTACGATTTTTATAGTTTTAGTCCCACGATTGTACGGGTAACTTTAGATAAACTTGCCACATATTTTAGTTTTAGTCACACGATTGTACGGGTCACTTTACTTTTTAGATAAATTCGCCAAATGTGTTTAAGATTTGGTCCCATGATTGATTGTACTGGTCACTTTACTTTAAGATGAACTCGCCATGTGTTTTAGTTCAGTCCCACAATTGTACGGGTCATTTTCCTTTCAGAGAAACTCGCCTTGTGTTTTTAAAGCGATGGCTCCTGTACACTACCAGTACCTACATAATGGATTGTTCCAGAATTCGGCAACACTAAACATTCAGACAGCAGGAACAGGGCGTGCGGTGGTCTTCAAAAGCGAAGGGCGGGGAAAGCATGTATGTTGTTTTCCGCGGAATTTCAGGGAATAAATTATGAACGGGGGCGGTAGTATGATTTGCGATGTTTTGGGTATGTTCAACAGACACGTTGAATTTTTAAATCTATCCCGGCATAAAACCCACAAGGATATTTTTCCGTGTGGTTTTTAATTATTCGATTTGGTAAATTTTATAAACATTCAAAATTTTATCCTCAATTTTTACGGATTATTCGGAGTCATTTTGAAAACCCTGATTTTAGCTAGGGTAGGTTTTCAAAATGATTTCAAATATAAAATATAATATTTATTTATTGTAAGAAACAAACAGCAATTTTATACAGGATGAGTTAAACAAGAGGTTAAATATGAGGTAAGCCAAAACAGTTTCTTATGCTAATGTTGCTTAATATGATATAATACAAAATTGTAATTGGTTATAACCATTAACTGAAAATGAAATTAACAAAAAAGAAAAAAAAAATCATATTAATATATTAGAAGGAACAAGGAACAAGGAATAGGAAAGGGCAAGAGGCAGAGGAAGATGGGATGGGGACAGGAGATGCTCATGTTGTACCTTTTCTATAACTGTGCATTAATTTAATTAACATTTGTGGTCGTACGCTTGACTTCGTTTCGGTATTTCACAAGAGTATTATTAAGAATATCGATATTGTTAAATTGCGTGTTATATTGCGCGCATATACGGGGGATTGGAAAATTTTTTCTAAGGTTGGTTCTGCACGCGGGCAAATGAAAAAAATGGTTTTGTCTGGTTGGCCTTGTAGGTATGTGAATTCTTAAATAATTTACGAGTTCAAGAGAGTCCAGGCCGTTATTCAGAATTTTGTATAAAAATATTTGATCAGATATTAATCTACGTGTTTGAATTGGAGTAAAGTTGTGAAATTTTAAGGATTCGGTGTTATTTGCAAAGAGTAATTTGAATTTATAATTTATGTGTTTTGCACACTTTCGATTCTGTCAATATGGCATTGGTAGAACGGCGCCCAAATTAGTGTGCAGTATTCTAAGTGGGTGCGGATATACGTGGTGTAAAGGGAATACATAGTTTTAATATTGCGAAAAGGTTAATAATATAAAGACAACCCAACATAACTTAACCTAACCTAACCAAAACATATTAATTATGACATTTAATATGTAAGTCCCCAAATCAAATCCGAAATTCACCCTTATCACCTTTCTACCAGCGATTTAGAAATTGAATCATCTGACTTGTAATAAATAAATAAAAAGGTAACATTTGATATAATGCTAATATTTTTTATCCACTTTTTTATTTATGTCTGTTACCTACATAACCTATATTCGATAAAGCGACCTGCATAGTAGGGTGCTATCATACAGATCTGGTCACCAAACATGGCTAAAGCTATTTAAATGAATTTTGATTCTGAATTGTGGTTTTCACTTGAGTGATACTGAAAGTATCTACCACTCTGAAAGGTGCCACAAATATACTTTGTTTTATTTTTTTTAAATTTTGTGAAGCCGCACAAGAGTCCCAACTGCTCCAAACCGTCTGGGGCCAGCCAGACCATGGCATCCCCAATTGAAGTATGTTGTGAGGCTGGTAGTAAGGTAAGGAAGGACCTGACTATTCAGATCTGGTAACCAAACACGGTCAAAGCCATATCAAGCAAAGTTTCAATTCTGATTGATGGCCTTACACCAGGGCGATGCTGAGAATATTTTCCACTCAATAATTCACTAACTCATTGAATTTCATGTACCCATAAGAGCTAATCGTTCTAGAAGCCTGTTTAATTGTAACAATTCTAAGACTGAACATTTCAAACACTCGCTTGTACCTAGATTACATGAAATTAGTAATAGGTACGCAGATGTAGCGGATCTGTTTAACTGCACAGAAGCGAGGTACAAAAAGTCTTAAATTTCATATCTTTTAAATCATGACCAATAAGTCTACTCATACTTACGTAAAAAGTCAAATAAATATGTAAATAAAATGAACTGCCTGGGGCAACTGAGGAAACTTGGGTCAATAATAATATTCAATACGGTGAACCAACAGCTTGATTGGCACTTACCTACTTTCAACCAAAACCTGAAAATAAATGCATACATTTTAGCTATTGTAATATATTATATCATGTATCTATACTATCATATATTTCAATCAATACTAATCTAACCTAGTCTACCTATAAGTTTTGCATGTACTTCTATCTCTAACTTTTTATATCCATCTAGAGATTCTGTTAATTGTATATTTTCTGATGTCACTGTTTATAATTTACTGTATATGGTATATTTTATACCGTTGATATTAAAAAATAAAATAATGAAATAACACAAATTGATCAAATTAAGTTTGCTTGCGCAAGCCGGGAGGCCGTCAGGCTATACATAATCATTTAAATGTAACTTTTAAATTGAGTTTAGTGTTTTAAAGATTTATTTTGTATCCCAGCCTTCGTAGAAAATCATAAAAACACTTGAGACAATATTAGTTCATACGACATTGATATTTGAAGACGATACGGTAGTTAGCGATGCTGGCAGAGTACCGGATATCCGGCGGGGCTAAGTGACAGCACCGGAAGTGGGTGGCTGCAGTGGGAGGGGTATCTTTCTGCAGCGGCCATTGCAATCCGCTTTACTGCGACGACAATAGTAAAGACGTTTACGACCCCTGCACATGTGGCGAATGGAGATGCTTACCCTTGGATTTGGTAGACGCTGGTAACAAACACGGCAAACTGTCAATTCAATTCTAATGTTTGCCAAGATTGTAGTGTGATATTACATTAAAGATTTAGTATCATCTAGCGCGGACCTGTGAAAAATTACGCAATATGACTATAATTATGGAATTTGTGTTGCCGAAAACATTTAGCTCATTGCATTTAAAAATAAGAAATTTGTCTTGCGATGATATTTAAACATAAAATAATAAATAACCTATTACCAAAATACTTCTTAAACCAAATTCAGTATCAACTAGAGCAGACCCGGGAATATTATAATAATTGTAGAATTTGTAAAGCCGAAAATATTTACCTCATTGCCTTTAAAAATAAGTAATTTGTCTTGAGATGATATTTAAACGTATAATAATAAATAACGTATTACCAAAATACTTTTTAAACTAAATTCAGTCGCAAAAATTTATATAAAAATATTTAGCTCATTGCCTTTAAAAATAAGAAATTTGTCTTGCGATGGTATTTAAAAATAAAATAAAAAATAACCATTAATTAATAAAAAATTACCAAAAAAAAAATATTAAAATAAAATTTTATACAACAAGTACATTCACTGAAATGACACAATAAAATGCAATTAAATTAAGCTACAAAAATGGACAAATCCAATACACAAAACAGTTTATTCTACAAAGGAATGAAGGAAACCATAAAGTCTTCACCAATTGATAGATTCAAGCTCGATTGTAGGAGCCATGTTATTAATCAAAAGTGAATGAAATAAATAATAAAATGCAACAAATTATTTATGTAATTTATAATAAATTTGACATTTGTAAACTTGGATGTACAAATGAAATATACAAGACACGTTATATTTATACTAAATGTAGCACCGCTGTGAAAAGGGTAGATATTCAAAGAATATATATTATGTCCTCTGGACTGCTCGTATATTTAATATTAAATTAATAAATTGTGAAATGACACAAATTAATTACATAAAATCAATTAAATTAAAATTTGAACTGCAACCTCCGGAATCGTTGCCAAGGATCGTACAACAACTACAGAGGCCGATTAAATGTGTTCTTTCTCGCTAAATACAATAAGTAGGTGTAAGCAAGAAAAAAATTGTTTCTCAGTTCAGCTATTCGAGAACATTGCTATGGAAAGTTTATACATAAGCCCCTGTTTGGCCTTAACAGGGCCGTGTTTGGGTAGCAAGCCGCCAAGTAGGCCTATAACTTATAACTTCGCACGTCGTTCCTTCTCCGGTTTTTCAAGGTGACACATACAAGTCATGTAAAACATGAGGTGATGAAGTCACGTGGAACAATACCGAGAGGTTTTTTTTTGGTTTTCACCCTTTAAGGGTTGTTGTAGGCCATCATTCAAATTATAGATTGAGAGAAAATTAATTTACATATTAATTTCATTTAAATGGGCCAATTTCATAATTATGTGGCAGATTGGAATCGAGTTTCAGACTTAGAAGAGATCAGATATTGAACGGAGGGTAAGTAATTTTTGATAAGGCTTGATAGGATCTATTAAGGTTCTCACTTCTAGACAACAGGAAGTACAATGTGGGAGTCAAGCACGTGAATTTTAAAAAGGGGAGAAGGAATGAAACAATGTCTAATTCTCATTCTAATAGGGGAGGAAATTTGTTTTTAGTAAAAATGAAGGAATCGTTATAACCAAGGTTTTGATGGGATAGTCCTTTGTATTGAGGCAAAGCACGTTCCCTTCAATTGATCAGCAATGTGCCAATACTCTGTCCAAACATAGCGGGATCTATCTTTGAAGATTGAAGAAAAATGTTTGGTAGGGGAATGTGGTTTATAGGGTTGGATGCTCCTTGTTATGCCAATACGCAATATGGCTACCCACGATGCCAATATGTTTAGGAATCCAAATCAGAGTTACGGTTCTACTCTATTCTATTTCGAGACTTTCTGTTATAACAATGTTGCAATTTTCAGCAATAAAAAGATTCGAGTACACATTTTAATTGATTTTATCGCCAAACATTTCTCATTTTTCCGTGTTAAGAATTTAAATGTTTGAGAATGTAAGCAGGACTCGCAATAAATATGCATTCATAATTTATTTATGAGTGCTGACACGTATAAGAACACCGTTCATAACAAGTCTATCGATCTACTGGAAGCGTTAGGACGTTGTTGGCGCAATCTCTATTTGAAACAATGCAATAAAAATACTCATTTAAAATTTGCATAGGTAAGTTTCTATAAAATACAAAAACTATGATACAGTCTTAAGAATTTTGTGGAAATACCGCCCCCGTAAAAATTACCGCCCTGGGCAGCTGCCTAGGTTGTCCAGGCCTGAATACGGCTTTGGCACCAACACATTCAATCCAAAGCTTGTGTTTGTCGCATCAACACGTGTAAATAACTGTCATAAGACGTTATACGTATAAACGTTACTATCTTTTCCATTTCCTTCAGCATTTTAACTGCCGACTTATTTAAAGCTCCGAATGAGATAAAAGACGTTACGACCTTCGCAATTGTTCACGAGATAAAGTTAGACGTCGTATTCGTATTGACAATCACTTCTCTGTCATCAGTGAACAGCGGACAGTGCAGCTTACTGCGCTGATATTTCATCTTTATCTCGGACTTAACAACCATTAAGGCGACATAAGAATAAAACGGGGGTTTGCTCGACACTCACATTTTAATTATTATTATAATATTATTAAAATCTTAAATGTTTCTAGAGGGATTCTTACTGTAAGTTATTTACATTTAAGATTAATAAAAATAGGATTTTATCATTAAAATATTTTATCTAAAACGTTTCGAAAAATTTAAAAACCATTTTCAACTATAAAATTAGTAGTAAACACCAGATTTTATTTTTCTAGACGATACATTGGTAACTTCTCGAGTGATCCCTCTAGAAATATTTGAAATTTTGGTAATACATTCATCAGAAATCATTAAAATAAACCCCACGGAAAGATCGTTTTTCTAGGTCTGCTAGGGCAAAGTCGACCGTAGGTCCATCCACTACGCCGGACCGCGCGGCATATATTGCTTTTACACGACTTCGTCGCTAATGTCGTTAATATTTTCACTTTATTTTAGAGGTTTGATATGACAAATTCAACGGTAGGTGTGTCCAACACACCAAGTCCGCGCGTCGCATATTTTTGTGCATGGCTGTTAAGATTCTAGCTTTATTTTATGGTATTGTCTCGTTTTAACATATTTTTTACGGAAAGTAGTCACCATTTATTTATAATAATAATTAATCTCTTTATTCCGTGCTACATTCAGGGGTTTGGCAATGGAATGTAATCCAAATTATCATAGCGCACAATAAAATATATATAAATAAGAAAGAATACATAAAAATTCCACCAAAAATAAAATGAAAATAAAAATAGTTACGTCAAATAAATATCAAACAGGTTTTACAAGGGGAATAACGACATTAAAAAAAATTATAGCAACGCTAACATCTAAGCCAAATTCTCGTTGGATAATACCGACATTAATTTAGTATATTCACTGCTATACATTTTTATTTGTAAAATATAATTTCAGAAAATTATTGTCATCGATAACGAGTCCATCTGCGGAGTTTCAGCTCGATAGGATGATAAGAGAGATTCAATTTTATTTAATATTCATTTTTCTTTTCATTTTTATAGAATTTGGCAGCCACCTCTGGTCTCGTGCATAGTCAGGAAACATACGTACACAGTTGACATTTGTCACATGAGAATGGGTCGCTTCTACGACTCGTTCTTGAGTGTTTCCTCTCTCCTACAACACAGGCCTCTTCAAGACCTCTCTCTCCTCAAAAAGACTCTCCACACAGCATCCCAAAATATGAAAAAGGCCCAATAAATCATTTAATCCAGAAAAAAAAAATTTGAATAGGTGTATTTAAAAATCTCAAAAAATGTGCACTCATAATGTAACGAAATACAGCAAAGTTAACAGCGAAATGGGGCACAGTTCAGAGCAAACGATTGGCACAGGTGTCTAGTAGTTTGTCAATGGCTTCCGTTCACTCTTCTGCAATATATTGATTCAGCCTCTGTTGCAGAAAGCAGAATGTAGTTAGCAGCTTCCGATATTCTGTATCTAGGATGGTACTAACCATGGTGTACTGAGCGTTTAGCGGTAAAGGCATTCACTTGTGGAATTTATGGCTTGGTTAGTTTGGTTTAACATCATGTTAGTACGAAGATCGCTTGTTAATTATTTGTATGTTTAGCATTACAGGATATTTTCACTTTTATTAATCCTAGAAAAAAATTACAACAGCGAAGTTATTTTTATTTTGACGAATAAATTTTGTATAACGATTTGAAATGCTCCATTTTCAATTTGCCACCAAAACGACATGTTCGTTTTAATTCGTAAATTCGGCGGCGTTCACGTCAAGCCAGGCGATGTTGGTAACAGCCGTCTTACTAGAAATATTGCGTTTTCTATGTCATAATGACGTTATTACCATGTGCGGTTTGAGATCGATCGATAGTTATGAACATGTAAAAATGAAATAAATAATTATAAGCAATAATTAGTCATCCGAAGTACTAATACAAATTGAAAATATCTCCCCAATTAAAAATAAATGATGTCCGGTAGATACAGGTGCTCTGTATCCACTGAGCTATGTCGGCTTATTTCCAACCCGCCAAATGATTCAATATGTACTAGTACCTCAATCAACAATCACTGCTTATTATATTTTTTTCACCTGTAAACAACCAAATTTATTTTTGTAGGAAAGGCTTTGTTAGTGCTAAATTTCTCACTAGATCTCGTATCTTCATTTATTGGTGAAATATTTTTGACTTGTCAAATATTATTATTTTTTTTTAAATAAAGGATAACAAATAATTATAAGCAATAATTAATCATCCGAAATACTAATAAAAATTGATTATTTTATATTATACTAATACAAATTGATTATTTTATATTATACTAATACAAATTTTCAATTTGTTTTTGTTTTCGGATGACTAATTATTGCTAATAATTATTTGTTATCCTTTATGCTATGCATAAAACCTTGTCTTATAAACGTTAATTTATCATTAAAAAGAATAATGTAAAATTACACTAGAAAAATAAACTTCTGTACGTATTTATAGTTTGTGAAAAAACCCCCATTCAAATCGATTCCATAGACAACGACAAAAAAAGAAAAAACACGCGAGGCTAGAAGTGAAAAGAACACATTGTTCTTTTAGTCATCGTCGAGCGCCCGAGGATGTTTTTTCACGGTTAGAGGGGTAAGAGAAGAGGGAGATAAAGAAGAAAATTGTGGCTGCTATGTATGTATGTAACATTAGTCCGGACAGGGTCAAACCGGATCAAATGGCGGCAGTTGGCCATTTAGCTATGCCGTTTGCAGTGCTCGAAAAATAAGGCGTCCCTTTGTTGCGGAAATTCAAGAAAACGAGCGTGAAAGGACCGCGCCCGCGGGATTGGTATCTCCGTATAATTTACGGAGTTTAAGGCAAGTGGAATTTTACAAGGGGCCGCGCGAGCTTAACTTATGTTCTCATTAAACGTTGAGTAGCTTGTCCAAAGAATTAACGTTATAATGCGATCAAATTTATTGTTATGCACGCTTTACAGAATCTTTTGTTAAAATTAGTTTCAATGTGATTATTACAATATGTAAATGTGTAAAAAAACCACAAAAAACATCAAATTTATTGTTATGCACGCTTTACAGAATCTTTTGTTAAAATTAGTTTCAATGTGATTATTACAATATGTAAATGTGTAAAAAAAAACAAAAAACATTAAATTTATTGTTATGCACGTTTTACAGAATCTTTTGTTAAAATTAGTTTCAATGTGATTATTACAATATGTAAATGTGTAAAAAAAAAAAAAAAAACATCAAATTTATTGTTATGCACGCTTTACAGAATCTTTTGTTAAAATTAGTTTCAATGTAATTATTACAATATGTAAATGTGTAAAAAAAAACCAAAAAAACATCAAATTTATTGTTATGCACGCTTTACAGAATCATTCTTAAAATTAGTTTCAATGTGATCATTACAATATGTAAATGTGTGAAAAAAAATCAATTTTGTGTTATGCACGCTTTACAGAATATTTTGTTAAAATTAGTTTCAATGTGATTATTACAATATAATAATGTGTTTCATCAAACGTAATAATAATTACGGTTGTGTTGTAAAAAAAACCCTATAAGATTAGCTAATTATGTGTCTCTAAATAGTATTAAAACGAAGCCGCTGTCCGTTTGTGCGCTTGGTTCTTCTAAACTACACAATTGATTTTATTAGAATTTTCACTATCATTTAGAATTTTTTTTTGCAGGTTTACATATATACATATACATGCATATTATAGTTATAAAAAGTAAAGAAAATTCTATGTTTTGTAATCAAGTGGTAAAAAAATAGTTTCGGCCGCTTACATTGCTAACGCTTGCTAAACCTTATGAGATACATCAAAATAATGTTCTACGAAATTGAATATCATAAAAAGGCCTACAAAAAAATCCATTGTGGCATTTGTCTATCTCTTAAGGATAACCTAGAGCAACCCCGGGTACACCTCACCTAATATAATTATACAGGGTTTTCCAATAAGAGGTGTTATTTTGATATTCAATCGTAAAATATCAATGGTTTCGTTGCTTGTGTGGCACGTACCGCCGTCTTGTTAAAAGTAAACGTTGTCCAGATCAATACCATCCAATTCCGGCCATAAAAAATCATTAATCATCTCTCCGCAATCCATTCACCGTAACTGTTGCTTCAGCCTCATTTTCAAAAAAGTAAGGTCCAATGACTCCGCCAAACCACAAACCGCACCAAACAGTCACACGTTGAGGATAGAGAAGCTTTTCAACAATAACTCTTGGGTTTTCCGAGCCCCAGATGCGACAATTTTGCTTGTTGACGAAGCCACCGAGGTGGAAATGGGCCTCATCGCTCAATATGATTTGCTATTGATTCACTCAAGTGAATTTTAATAATTTAAATGCATTGTTGAAAAATGTATCGTTCCATTTTTGTCAATGGCGTAGTTTCTACTTGTCAAATGTTAAAAAATGACAGCTTCAAAAGTAACATCTACTGAAATAGCGGGCTATTCAAAATAACACCTCTTATTGGAAAATCCTGCATTTAATAAAACTTACGTATTCATAATCAGCGTTTGTTGATCGATATATACACAAATATTGCATATATTTACATATGTAAAGTCGGCACGTGTGACTAATTAGTCCCCGCTAGTTGCTACAATATCTCTGCAACGATTTTACAGCCCACTGCCACCCGATGAACTGGAAAAGATGCCTCGCCGATATAGCCTGATGAATTCACCCCTAATATGATACTATACTATATTCTTCTTATGTCTTATGTATGGAGAAAACACACCGCATAACCATCCCTAATGCGGCATGTTGGAATCGCCCATGACTGATGTAAAGATGAGGTTATAATTTTTATTTTATGTTTTTTAAACTAATGTTTATAAGACAAGGTTTTATGCATAGCACAAAGGAAAACAAATTACTATAAGCAATAATTAGTCGAGTTAGATTTACTCGGGAGATATTTTCAATTTGTATTGATATATCGACTAATTATTGCTAATAATAATTTGTTAGACGAGGTTATGTCCGATGATGACCCAAATTTATGGTTGCTGTAACTGGCAAAAGAAGGACTAAATGCAGTAATATAATAATAAGTGGTCAATAATATTAAAAAAAGGTAAATACACAGAAAAGTGGGACACGGTTAATAGGCACATTTTATTTTTAAACACACCGATTTCAGTAACTGAAAATTGCGACCAATGCAATTTAATGAATACCTATATTTAATGACATAATTATTTATTAGTAAATATTTTTTAATTTCTTTCTTAATTAAACCCAAACTAAGAACCTGAAAACATATTTTAGATTTAAAGTTTCATATTTTGAGTTAAATAAGAAAAGTCAAAAAAACTTTTAGGCGATGCCATACGTAGTAATGCAAAATCATGTGTTTTTGGTTTGAAAATTTGGTCGCCTAGAAATGTTTCAGATGCTTTAATTAAATACTGCGAGTAGAATACATCTTGGCCTTTGAAATAATCGAGATTTATACAGATAAGTCTTTTAATAAGCCCTGAAAAAAAATTATATAAGGCCTATGAAAACTGCTTTAAAGTTCAAAATCTCCTACTTACGAACTCATTTTCGGTTATAATTTTATTGTATAATGTGGCAAATTAAATTATTTATAAAATGATCGAAAAAAAAAATTATTCCTGAACATCCTCAAAATAAAATAAAAGGCACTTTTTGGCCATGTTTTTTTTCTTGGTTAAATCAAAACAGGCGGATGGTGTTAAGCGGGAATTTAAACCTTATCGCCATCTACGTAAGGGTTGTTATTGATAGCGGCTCAATTTAAAATATTACACGACGTAGTGAATCGCCTTAGTGAAAACCGCCAAAAGAACAATTTATTTACGTCCTCTCTGTCACAGATAATCTTAGCTATAAAAGTGTATTTTTTAAACGTTGTTTCATTTACGCGTTCATACATTACTAATGGAAAAAAAAATTGTAGTAGTTTGCATTTATATTTTTTATTGAGTAATTTATTTTTTATTTGTATTATACTCAAGCGAAGTGATAGGAAAATCTTCAATTTAACTAAAGCATATTTTTTGGTTTTCATAATGTACACCAATTCGTTATAAAGATTAATCAAAATAGTGATTTGGCATTAAGCTTCGCCTTAAGGCGATACACTACGTCGTGTAATATTTTTAAATGAGCCGCTATCAATAACAACCCTTACGTAGATGGTGATAAGGTTTAAATTCCCGCATAACACCATCCGCCTGTTTTGATTTATGCAGTAAAAAAACATGGCCAAAAAGTGTCTTTTATTTGATTTTGTGGATGTTCAGGCATAAATATTTAATTTTTTTCGATCATTTTATAGATAACTTAATTTGCCACATTATACAATAAAATAATAACCGAAAATGGGTTCGTAAGTAGGAGATTTTGAACTTTAAAGCAGTTTTCATAGGCCTTATACATTATTTTTTTCTGGGCTTATAAAAAGACTTATCTAAAAAATACTCGATTATTTCAAAGGCCAAGATGTATTCTACTCGCAGTATTTAATTAAAGCATCTGAAAAATTTCTAGGCGACCAAATTTTCAAACCAAAAACACATGATTTTGCATTACTACGTATGGCATCGCCTTAAGCTAAAATAGGGAGGATAGTGATTTTGCGTACTACCTACTCCCCCACATGCGGGAGTAGGTAGTGGCTGCGGGGTGGTTAATATAGTTATGCTATTATCCATGTATCTTGTTACACTTACATCCATAAACTGACAATTTTCCCTGTAAAACTCCGATAGGGCGTTCATGAATAATAAATAAATAATTCAGATGTATAATATATGTTGGTACATATAATAAATATCAATAGGAACAATAAATAATTTTCGTGTTACTTTGTTACATTATCATAGAATTTGCATAAAGGAGTTCAAAAAGTTGATATTTTTATTTACTAATATTTTTAAATAAACTTTTACATATTTGCAACGTTTTATAGTATATATTCACAAACATAAACGAGTTATGAGCATTGTGAAGTGTTCTGAATTATGTCTCGCAAAGTCACTGCTTTTTTGTTTGGTCGTTTTACCCAAATTAACTTTGAAAGCTGGTAACTTCATCGTTTTTGGAGATTTCAAATAAACTAATTTGACTGTCATTATTAAGTTTTTATATAATAAATTTTCATCATAATAGAAACAAATTAGGAGACAAACTCATTGCTCCGCTGATGATACCATAGACTCCAAATAGCTAAGTTGTAACGTTAAAGAATTGTGCAAGTTTCGATTGCCAGGGCAGTGCCCGATTATTGTTTTGTTGAGAGTTTTTCGGGTGGCTGCCCTGAGATCGGTTGGACGAGCGGGCAAAAAATAACGCGGGTAGGTAGATCTGCACAAGACGGGAGACGACGATTCCGCGGTGCGCATGACGTTTGGCGAGAAAAAATGGAGATTGAAAATAATAAAAAAAGATCACGCGGATTTTATATTCCTCAAATAAATACCATGAACCGATCCTTCGGAGGCTTTCCGTGTAAATTTACAAAACATAAAAGAGACGTTTTGACTCCTGCGCGAGATCAGCCTGTTCTTTGTTTGAGTGTTGTTGTTTGAAGAGATTAAAATATACAATCAGTTATTTGGATTAAAAAATGGTTTTATTTGTGAGTGGTTTTGAAGGGTAATTCCTTGGAGACTACACTGGATTACCAAGCATGCTGTCGGGGTGACGCAAAGATGGAGCATCATTGTCCCGTTAAACGTTCAATGGATGCTGATTAATTGAGGATGGCCTCGCGCACTCCTTCCCACGAACCTCTACCCGGAGCAAACTCATACGGATTTCGCGGAGACCTGTCGTCCTGCTCACCGCTGGCGGACTCTCCAAACACCTTCAGACATGACAACATGATCAAGGTTCTTCAATGCTTTTACACATTCCGCCTCCTTGCCTTAGCCCCATCATAGCCCTGGTGATTGACAAGGGTCCATGCTCATCAGACGTGACATCAGACGTGACAAAGTTCTATTCTAAATGAACCCACATTTAAAATTTGTTTACATGACATCCACTTTGTTGCAAAAGTATTATAAAAATAACACTTAATCAGAATCAAAACCTCAAGGATTCTGACATATTTTTTGATACACGCACAACTTTTAGTAGAAAAGTGAAGACTGTTTTCCTACAAAGTTCAAAGTAAACAACTTAGACATACTTCGTTTAAATATATATTTTTTAATTTCTGTTTAACATTGTTTATCTATTTATATATACATATTTTTTTTGTTTTAACCTCTAAATTTTTACAAAAATAATTTGTAAATTCTTATAAGGATATTTCATTATCATTTCTTGCTCATTTCTTTTATATCTCTATTTGTAAAATAATATTCTTATGTATATATTTTTCCCCTATTTATAAGTCAAAATATTTGAATTTGTTTTTAACTGCTGTATAAGTCAATTCGTGAGAAATAGTTTGGGTTCAGGTGAATTCTCTAGTTGATGTTTTGTATATTCTTGTCAATTGATATCTGTATCTGTTTTTTCTCCTAAATAAAAAAAAAAATAATATTAAAATGTGTAAGGCCTTTCGTATACAGAGATACTTACAAGCTACGTGACTGTGACGGAACCACAAGTAGCCGACCGATATGCTACTCTTTAAGACGAGACAATATCCTAAAATAAATCCAAACGACGTAAGTAAAGCAGCCGTGCAAAAAACGACGCGCGGCCCTAGTGTAATGAACAGACCTGCGGTTGTAAATTGCCTCTCAAATCTCTAAAATACAGTAAGAATCCGGCCGTTCTTCCCAATCCTACTGATCAACTACTGAGCCGAAATTTTGGCTCAACACTGCTCAAACGCACAACTATGCTATTTCCAACGGAAAAGTGACAACTGAGTGATCAACCAATTTAAGGAAGCCAAACTACTGGATTAAGCTTGCCTCAGTAAATGACTACTTATAAAAAGTGTCAACAGAGTGAAACATATTTGCGAGGCCAAGGCACGGTGGCATTAAAGTCAAGCTAATACTTTATTTTTAACATATATCATACGCTTAAATATTAAATATCGGTTTACGTATTACAGTACTTCAAAAAATATATGCATGAATAATAAATACAATAATTAATTCTTCAATGTTAATTTAGCATTGAAAATTTTAACTTTGATGTCATTTTATTGTCTATGAAAGTGGGCATGGCTACTTAAGATGTTTGGAAACAGGCAAATCGAATGTTACTGAATAAATCACTTGGCTGATCGGACCCTGAGATTGATCGTTCGAAATGTTGGGAACAACGGCCTAAGTAATGACATAAGTTATGAAGTCGAGTAAAAACAATATTCGGCGCGCGGCCCGGTGTAATGGACGGACCTACGGTCTTCTTTAGCCTAGCAGACCTAGAAAATCTGTCTTTGGAAGAAACCACCGATACGCAAATATATAGATAGACAGTACTTACACCAATGAAAAACTCTGGAAGTTTATTCCATAGACTTTCAGAGTTTTTCATTGGTGGATATAGTTAGGCAATTACATGAGGTCACAATATTTCGGTTCCAATTTTCGATCGGAGTTATACCCCCCTGGCATTAATCTTATTGTTACAATTAAATTAAATTGTATTGTGATTGTATTTGACATTTCATTCAGTCAGTGTTCCCGTTCCGACAAGTATAAGTGCTGCCGTCAGGCGGGGAATCCCCGTACTGACCTGACATAGAGCATTACTAATGCATAGCGACCGACCATTTGACGGTCTCGTCTGAATGTTGTCTGTGGCGGGTTTAATCTAGATCTTAATGTGACCTGAAGTCTGTTGATGAATTGATATTATAATATCTGGAACCCGCCATGGAATTTTGGTTACACAATTCGTGCAATATGCAAGCAGAGGCCCAGGTAAAATTTTAAGTGGGAGTCATATGGTTCGTATTGACGGATATTACATTAAATAGGTAAGTTCGGTAGTGAAAGTGAAATGCGCAAAAGTTGTTATATGTGTGAATCTTCAAAATTGGATTAAGTGCTAAACAAACGATATTTATTAATCATGAGGTCTTTTTTATGGTGAATAGCGCACAAGAGTCGCAACTGCTCCGAACCGTCAGGAGCGAGTTACACCAAAGTATCCCCAATCATTATAGTATTTCAGGATTATGAAATACTATAACGAGCTACCGGAAAACCTAAAGTCTGCCCCAATTGGAAAGTTCGAGATGTTGTGTAGGAGCCACATCAAGCAAGAAAAAACAAAGTATATTTATATGTAATAAATTAACTAGTCATTTGTAAACTTAAATGTACAAATTACTATGATAAAATTAATACATAAAAAAATCGGGAGATTAAAGAAGTTAAAAGAAGGAAAATACCTGGCTATTAAGATCTTGCCACCAAACTTGCCTAAAGCATTTTAAGCAATGTATTATACATACATATATATTATACATTATTTTCAATTAAATTATGAAACATCAAAAAATAAATTTTGTTTGCGCACAAGGAAATTAAATCCGCTACCTCCGAATTCATAGTCAACAGCCTTACCCCTTGACCCCCTCTACACTAAATATGAAATAGGTAGGTAATAATTACTAATGCATTCAATTTCTGACATAAAGCAGTTGAAAAGAATTTCGTTTTTTGATGATTTAAAAAGAGATGCAAATCAGTTTAATTCTTTCTCCCTTATTAAATCATCCCTCACGGTGGTGCATAGTTCATGAGGATCCCGGCAGCGATCAGCGCCCGCCCCCGTCTGAATACTTGATGGGCGGGGGCGGGAGACCGAGGGCGGGGGCGGGGGCGGGGGCGGGGAGGCCAGGTATTAGGCGGCTACATTATTCAGTGAAATCTCAGCGGCCTAAACTGTTACGGTCATCTGGATGCGGATATGGTCTGTTAGAATGTTTTACTGAATGTATAAGCCTTTTTTTGTTATGTTGGTAAACGTTTTTATGCTTTTTGTCAAGCACGTTAAAATAATATAAAGATTGGAATTAGATTTGAATAGTTTTTATTGAAAATAATATTATGTACTTTCTCTGAAATACATTTTATGCACATAATAGTAATTTATGTAATTAATACATTTTATGCAAATAATAGTAATGTATTTTTTTTTCCCATTTGATATCTGGTGATTTGACGTGTTGTTGTTCTTGTATTGTTTTGTATTTATTTTACTTATATAATGCACTTACATAGTGTTGATTGACTAGATGATCATTTGTGGAAAAGTGAGTGGAAGGGTTAAGTTTTTCCTTTGGGGAAGACTTAACCCGGACAACTAAATCGGAAGTTTAAAAAAAATAATACATTTTATGCACATAATAATAATTAATACATTTTATGCACATAATAGTAATTTATGTAATTAATAAATTTTATGTACATAATAGTAATTTATGTAATTAATACATTTTATGCATACACATTAGTAATTTATTAATTTTATGCACATTATGTAAGTAATTTATGTAATTAATACGTTTTATGCACATAATAGTAATTTATGTAATTTCGGCTACTGGCATTATACCTAACTCTCTCATTCAAAATTTAGGCGTATTAGATTTTTCAAAGAATTTATACATAAAAATGGAAAAATCAGTCATTTTAAATACATGTAGGATTACGAAATATTTTTTAAATATTTATTTATGGGATCAGTAGGATTTATAGGCCCTGTTAGAAGTTCTATCGAGCCGAACCCTCTGATATGAAAATATCTGGAGTCGGTGAATTATTTTCCCATTTGATTTCTGGTGATTTGACTTGTTGTTTTTGTAATTATTATGCTTATATAATGCACTTGTATAATGTGGATTGACTAGATGATCATTTGGGGAAAAGTGTGTGGAAGGGTTTAGTTTTTCCTGTGGGGAAGATTTAACCCGGACATAAAGCGGGAAACAAAATATATGCCCATAATAGTCTTCTTTTTACGTTAGTCGAATATAAAGACCTTAATAAACCGGTCGGTGGCCGAGTTGACATCGCGTTTGGGTCCCACCCAGGCGTAGCGTGTTCAATTCCTCGGCTGCCTAAGTCCTCCATCACAACACAAGCAACATTTCCCGCTTACTGTGGTCATAGTAGGAGATTTTTTAAAATATTGTCAGGATATTTTTAACCCGGGAATGTTTGTCTTTCTTTTAAGAAAAAAATAATTAAATTAAATTGAACGTGTTTTAAATTTTAACAAAAAAACAACAATTGTTATAAAGGGTCAGTGATTTTTTAACAATATATAAATTAATTAATATCATTGAAAGAGTCCAAAAAATGAAGGAGTTCCTTTAGAATCCATTGATTATAATATTTTATTATGTTCATTAAAATTATTGAATTAAGTTACCACACATAGACTACATACCATTGGTAACTCTTATGCTATGTTAGCTGATGTTTTTAATATGCCTCTAACGAATAATAAAGCTGAACTAATTACACATATTAGCAGTGCGTATTTTAACAAGGTCACTGCATAAAAGGTTTTTTGTTTTTGTTCCTTCTTTATTTGTTTCATTAACTTTACTAATGTACTAATGCAATACCTGTGAATTGATGAATTCCTTCTCCTGTTAAAGTGTTTTTTTATATTGTATTCATGAAATATAACAAAGTTAATATTTATTTCTCCATAGAAGAAAGAAGAACACAAGAAATGCCTTTTGGGCATATTTCGTGATCCAAATATGTGCCTAATCTAGGCATAAATTTCCAAAACAAAACTGTGTTCAATAATGTGATTTTTTTAAAGGAAGGATTGTTTCACAGAATTTGATTAATTCATCAAATTTCAAAGTTAAATTCAAGTTCTGTGAAAGTCCTGTTCAAGTTCTGTTATTATCCAACCGTTCAATGATGAAATAACAACCGAACTTGAGTTTCAACTTTAAAAAATAATGAATTGTTCAAATTAAAACAAGTATTTTTTTATTATTAAAATACACACAGAGAAATATTTCACAAATTAAAAATTCTTTATAATTTAAAATAGATCCACTGCAGATTTTAGTGAGAACAGAAGTAAATACACCGCACAGAGTTTTGGCGGCCGGGCGAGTCATGTGTCCAATCCTTTCTCGCCTGACCTATCTTATTACTTCTAAGCTAAGACGTTACTTTAATCGATCAAATAATTGATAACTTCATCGATGTATTACGCGTAGTTTTGGGATTAAATATCATTTTCGACAAACTAGGTCAAATAAAACCAAATCGAATCAATTTACGTAAAAATCACTCGTGTAAACTTCAGACGGGGAAAAATAGTGCCGAGTCCCTTCCTTTACCCCCCTCACCCTCCCAGCCCACCCACAAGGCCGGGGACTGTCTTACTTCTGATTGATGAGCCAACACTCTGACAAGATATTATAGGCGGGATGAAAAACTGCAGAGAGTGTGGTCATACTAGAGAAAGGGTCCCCCGATGCAACGTATCGTGTCTAAAAATGTTAATTTTTTATTTTATATACTGTCTGTAAGGCGGGTTAAGGTAGAGGCTTTACTAAGGGATTTATTAATGCGGGTCTTGAAGAGGTCTGGATTATATGAAGGAGAAAAAACAAATATACTCTTAGGTAGTTTGTTCCACATGCTAGATGACTTGAACGAGTCGAAGTAACGAGCTATTCTCATGAAGTCTAAATCAATTGTGAACGGGTGTTCGGCTCGTGTCCTTAGAGTTTTGCGTACATGCACCGATGCACAAAGGATCAATGTTGCCTGCTCCTTCGAGTATTTTCCATTGATATGCCTGAAGTTGACTGTTGTTTTTTACATCGTTACTTTTTGTGTGAGCAATAATTTTGTTTGAAATTTCAGAAAAATATTTTTTTTTATCGTGTTTAGTGGTATTCGTAAATTGAAACCATTTTACTTCGCGAAATCTTTTAGTTGTCACGTTTTTATCAATATGTCGCACTGTTATTATAGTTGATGTGATTAACACATACCTGATTGTATCTTTGGTGCATGTTGTGCATGCTTTTCCGGCAGCGATGTTTTTCGAAACTTCACTGAGAAACAGCCCTTTTTCTTGCTTACGCCTATTTTTTGTTTTTAGTGAAGAATAGACAACAAGTGCTTGATCTACATAAATAACCAGGTATTTCAAAACCTTCATCTTGCCCACACGGAAAAAACTAACTGATACGAAATACTGTTAATTTATTAAAAAAACTGGTCAAATTATACTGGTCTGCCTTTGACGAATTGAGAGTTCTTAACAATGTTTCAATTAAAAGCGAGTGTTTTATAAGGACGGCAAAACACGTGTTCATACAAATACTTGACATACTGATATTGTCGCATTCCGTCATGATATTTATTAGGAAAAGAACACGTGTTCCCTACATATTCTGAATGACCAATATTTGATCATGAAATTGGCATGCTATAACTTTTTTAATCTTCATGCTCGTCCATCCTTTCCTCAGTCCTTTCACAACATATCACAATTGGAGATGCTATAGTCCCACTGGCTTAGGACCGTTTGGAACAGTTGGAATCCTTGTGCAGTATTCTATTTCATTTGTAGAAGGTTAGAGCATGGGGTATCAGCACGTACTAGCCATTCCTGATCATATTTTGTGTAAAAAACGTGTATATATCATTTTGCTGTCCGATGACATTTTATTCAATTAAAAGATTTTTTTTTCCTTTTTTACTTATCACCACTGATCACACTGCCACACGTCGTAATATATCACATGATACGCTCCCCGTCTCGGCTATACGATGCCACCAGAACGAGACGGAATGCGAATCACGTGATACGCTAGGCTGTACCCAGTGGCGATGTGTGACGGAATTTTTGTTGTTTTAATTGAAAAAAGTCATCGGACGGCCAAATAACATGTAGATTTTTTACTCAAAATATGATCAGTTGGTTAAATTCTTTCTGGTACGTACTGATACATCGTATATAAACGGACAAAATAGCTGGCTACAATTAAGGTTATTTGGGTAAATGACTACCTAACTAACTAAAAAACTAACCATTTCGGTCTTGGTAAACAGTCCTTGTCTCATTCATACTTACTCATACATACTTTTATATTATTCTGAGCCTTTACATGGCTCGACTCAAGTATCTGATTCACTTGATCGTGCCATGTCTTCATCGTGCGTCCAAGACTTCTTACACGCCTTTCTTCGCTCATTCGCTCTACATCAAATCGTCTTAGCGTCCCTTTCTTAATCTTACACACTACGCGTAAATCAGCCTTGAATTCTTTGCGGATGTCCACATTTCTCACACGATCATACATGGTTTTATCACACATACGCCTCAGGAATCTCATTTCTACAGCATTCAGTCTACTTTCATCCTTTCTCTGCCAGTTTCATGCCTCACTTCCGTACATCAGGGTCGGTACCATCATTCCATTGTGAACTGCTATCTTCGCTTCTTTGGACAATTTTTTGTTAGCGCCAACTGCGTTCAGTCCTACATTAATGGAGTTACCTGCATTTACCCTTCTTTCAATATCTCTGTCAGCCTTCCCATCTCTCGTAAACATACTCCGTAAATACACAAACTCATCTACCTGATCCAAGTATTCCTCATTCACAACTATATTGCACACTGCTTTTGCACTCTCTCTTTCAAACACCATGACTTTAGACTTACTTACAAATCATCATTTAATAAAACGATAAATAACAATAAATAACGGAAAATATTACGATAAGATTATTGTCAAAGTTAGGTTAGGTTAAGTTTATATTGGTTTATTGTTGTTATATGTTTTGTTTTTCTACACTTTTCTTCTATGTTTTTTTTTATCACTGAACCGAATAATTGTATAAATTGTGGCTTATTTACATTGTTCAGATTCATCCCGCAGTTGTATAATCCGGCGATATAATAGTCGGCGCTGCGAGCTCTGCTGGTATGATGGCGTATAACGAGATATAAAGGCCTATTCCTTAGGAAACTGCCTCTTCATCCTATGGGGCTCTAACGCTATGTGGTGGCACTGGGATTTCACCAAAAAATATTTAACATTAAATTGAGCCATACCACATACCTGGCCGTAAGTACAATTACTTCAGAGACCAAATTCACCGACAAGAAGACATTTAAAATTGTAATTTAGTAGTCTATAACATCAAAGTTGGAATCCTCTCACCATTGCTCTGTCAAAATTTTCCTAGATTTTGATGATACATATAGAAAAATAATCCTACTATAAAAACCAATTTCTTGATAAAATATTAGTCATTCAGAATATATCGAGATCACGTGTTCTTTTGCTGCGACAATATCAATATGTCAATATTAGTAATTGTATGAATACTTGATCGGCTATCCTCATAAAACACTTGCTTTTAACTGATACTTTGTTAGGAACTCTGTCAATTCATACGTTGAAGGCCTTCAGTCCCGTTTTTAACGGGAAAACAAATAATTTGACCAGGTTTTAATTAAATTAATAATATTTTATATCGGCATGTTTTCTACGTGTAGCAAAAAGTTTTCAAATCATGCCAGATTATTCAAAACCAATAAAAAAAAAATTATATAAATTATGAAATAATTGATTTACCAACCGGTTTCGCTTTGCTTTCGCTATAAGCATCAATAGAGTAACAAATTTTAACAAAAAAAACTTACGTATTTATTTAATCTCTCCCTTTATATACTTGACCTGTATTTTTGTTTGGTTTAAATTATTGTAACTCTGATGAAGCTTAAGCAAAGCGAAACCGGTTGGTAAATAAATTAAATATAAATTGGTGATTTAAAACGAAGTGTTTGTTTCATTTAATAATATCCCAAAACGCAAAGTGATTGCTTTCAAAGAAAATAAGACAAATTACACTCTTTCTTCTCATATTCTATGGGACAACTGAATAATATTGAACTGCGAATATAATTGTATTCTATTTGTTTATTAGATGTTTGATTGTGGCTTTTGCGAACATGTGCAAATTGAATTGCTAATAGGCTCTAGCTGTGTTTGGTGATCAGATCTGAATAGCCAGATACTTCCCCACCTCCATCCTGGCCATCTCCTTCCCCTCCCCACTATCTTGATCCCCACAACATACCCCAATTGGGGATGCCATAGTCTCACTGGATCCACACGGTTGGGAGTCAAATGCTGATAACTAAACATCACGTCATTTCTACTCAGGGGTAGGCAGAGAGGAAGGACCGTCACACAGCTCTGTCAGTCTCAGTGAATGAGTGGTAAATTTTTATTATAAACCAATTAATGAATATTTTCTTAAAATTTAAATAGTACTCTCTCTACCATCAGCGCGGATGAGAAAGTCATAAAGTGGTGTAATAATATTTCATTGCTAATGATCATTTTGTATTGGGACGTGTTATGGAGAGCTTACTTCAAGGATTGAATGAATTGTCGGAAAAAAAGTAAAAAAATGTGTTTGCGCCCAAATAAGGAATTCAGGCAATCTGCTTTACACGTATACTGTGCGGTAAGTACGAACATTTATCAAGGGAGTTCATAAGAATTCATAATAATAATAATAATCATAATTGAATTTTTGTTTTTGCGTCATTTTTTTAAATACCTCCCCCCTTCTAACTTCCCTCGGAAGATATTTTCAATTTATTGATTAACCTAATAAATTGAAAATATCTTCCGAGAGAAAAAACGCCGCCGTGGGAATTGAACCCGAAACCTTTTGACTACCGGTCACGTGTTCTACAAATTGCGCTACGTCGGCTTTTTTAAAACCCGCCAAATCATAAACTGGTATTTTTCATTCAACAATTTTTGCTTTTCAAAGTTTTTTCGCTAGAAAATTAATATTTTATCACTGAAGATTTATTCAATTTTTTAAAGTTTCTGGCTAGTAATTGTTGCTTAAAATAATATGATATCCTTTGTGCTATGTATAAAAACATTGTCTCGTTAACCTTAGTTCATCATAAAAATAATATTTAAAAAAAAATTCAGGTAGTTACATGTAAGGCTGAGGCCAAGTGAGCCACGTAATTGACCCTGCATTTGGTTTCAAATAAAAGTCCTGATTGAACCACACGGTGACTCAAAATGAGTTAACTGCCGACTGAAATGGACTTACCATATATGCAATTACTACAACTGCATTAATATTCACATGTAATTACTGTAATCATTTAGTAACAATGTTATTTTTTTTAATTTATCAATTTACGAACTGGCTGGCTTATGGAGCCCGCTAGTTCGTGAAAAGATAATTAAATGAATAAATATGTACACTAGCTTTTATGTGTCGCATACATATTATGTTAATACAACTACTACCTAGTATTACTAAAATTAACATTTTTATAAACAATTTTCATCTTTATACCTTAGAAGTAGGCGTATTCTTATTTTCTTACAACAGGCTTATACCTACAAACTATCATATTTCCTTATTGAAGACAATATTAGCGATTTCTAAACGAAAATCTGAAACAGAAAAATCAGAAAAGGATACGGTCACATCTAGGACTCGAACCCAGGACCCTTGTCTTTCCGGGACACCGCTCTACAAACTGAGCTAATGGGACCCTATCCTCCCCGGTCACTTTTAACTGTATCATACTTCGAATAAGAACTGCCAACATTGTCTTCATTTTTTCACCGCAAATTTTTGTAAAAAATAAGATTAAAAAAAAATAAGATAGGTTTATCTAAAAAGACGCTGTCTAGATTACATTTAGTTCGGGTTGAATCTTGCGATCATACATTTTTTTCAGATCATTTGCTTTTTGCTTGCTTTTATATGTCAAATGGTGAAGGTTATATTATTGCTTTTACTATTCTATACTTATAATCTTAACAATATTTTTTATATAAACTACTTAAAATATGTATGTAAAATGGCAGACCGAACGCCCTCGATTTAACAGATTTTGTTGACAATACATATTCTTATTTTTGTACAAGAGGTTTATACCTACAAATAATTGTTGTATGCATTTAATATTTACTTGCTGTTATAATATGTCAAATGGATATGGTTAAATATATTATTACTGTTACTATTGTGAACTTACAATCTTCAGAATATTTTTGTTAATAACTATGCATGTAAAAGCCCAATGGCCGTATAAATAAATAATTTAAAAAAAAAACTGTCAATAAACTGAGATCTCTCAATTACATATTTAAATACGTGAACAGTATTGTTATTATAAGAACTGTGAAGCTTGTTTTTGACGCATTAATTTCGGAATAATTGCCTGGGGAGAACAATCAATAACTATGTAAAACCAAAATAAATTGCTAAACAGTCTATCGTTAGATATATCCATCAGTTATTTCAGGAAACTGAAATTAAGGCGAATCTACTGTGTACATTGTCTTACATTTATGTACACTCGTACTAACAATTTCCCAAAAAACCAAAGCAGCTTTAGACAGAGAAATAACACTTAGGTGTGCTTACTGCTTCTCTGTAAAAACCAGGCTAACCCAAAGGCACATTATCTGTATTGCACCAAAATTGTTCCGTTCGTTACTCAATTCCATCAACATGTGCTACCTTAACTGTATAAAATATTGGACCCCGGAATGATTGGCTATTGCTAATGATTATCTCAGGAACCTCCGACATCTTCCATCATTTACTACCGTACTAAAGGTTACTGCTAAAAAATTACATTACATCGACTTTGAATCGAGTCCGTATTTTATTCCTGTGCAGAGGGTATTGGGTAAAGTATTCCTCGGGCGTCCCCGACTTCTTATACCATTCAAACCACTTTCTTAACACTCCTGGCACTAATAAGAATAAAATCTGAAATTTTCAGCGATATCGCTTGACTACTTTTCGTTTTAAGACAGATATCTCGGACTTTATTAACAATCTGGTAGATCGGACAAATATTGATCGATCGCGCAATGAAAATGTCAAAAAACAGTAATAACCTTTTGCAGCACTATCACTTGCGGGTCAATGACATCGCAAATCTCATCTGAAGAAACGTTAAGTTAGCAAACTAAACGCGAAATGCAAAAATGACCGTGATGTTGAGGATTGGAACACCTACCAGTCTAAAAAAATCTTACGTGAATATTATTATACGTGAGTAAATATTTTAAGCCGAGCAGTATACGGCCCTCTTCACCGTATTGCTATACCAATCTTTATAAGAAATACTGACACTATAATAGCCACGCATAGGTTTCGTCTTTGTCGGATTTTTTTGGTTAATGTTTTATATTTTTTGTAATTAAGAATGTATAATATCATTCATAAAATTGACTATTTGCATTGAAGTGCGATTGAGGGAAAATTAAATGGACACGTAAATATTTTCAACCTAGTTGCTTTCATGACATCTGCGGAAAAAGAAACAAAGTTTTATGAGTGCAACGGAGAAAAAATAACTATTGCTAATTTGTTAAGAATCTCTTCAAATTATTGGTAATTCCGGTTAAAAACGGGATTGCAGGCCTTACGAATGAATGAACACGTTTGGAGCCAGTGAGACCATGACATCCCAAAATTGGGTTATGTTGTGAAGCTAAAGCTATTGAAGAGGGGAAGGAAATGGGGAGAGGAAGGTGGAGGAGTTATTTCACGATATCATTTATGTTTGAGGCACGTTCTAGAGTGGAAGATTACACAAGACCAGTATTGAAGCATTGCGTGACATGGTTATAGCCCTGTTGGTGACCAGGTCTGAATAGTCAATTTTTTCCTCGCCTACCTCTTCCCATCTCCTTCTCCGCTCCACTATCTTCAACCTCACAATATATCCCAATTATGAGATGCTATGGTCTCGTAGGTCCGTTCTATCAGAGACTATGAGTTATTCTAACGAGGGATGCAAATGGAATTGAGCTGCCTAGGGATCGGCTGTACTCATAACCATTCAGGTACAACCGACATGCTATCTCTGTCAGATAATGTAAGTACCGCCATTAATGGAAAAATCTTAAAACTACAAAGACAGGATAATAATAACTTATATCTACACACTCTAACGATATCTTGTAGGCGGAATCGAAACTGCAACCAAATAAATCACTGCATTGGACTAAAAACAAAAAAGCTTTGAAGAAGCCCAATATAACTCATAATGGTATGGAGAAATTTTTATTGTTTGTGTTTGTCATGCATTTAGTCACAATAAGCACATTTTGTTACACGTTCATAAGGTTTTTCTACGATAACCTAACATGCACTGTTATACGAGTATTATATAATACTGTTCAAATAAGCTCTAGCTCATAGCTGGCACAAATTTGACTTTCATTGGCTTCGTATAGATTGGCTGCACAACGCACGTGTGCCCCTACTAACTAGCAAGTAAGTCAATTAACACTTGAACAATGATGACAATACGAGAAGTCCCGATTAAACTACAGGGTTTTCCAATAAGAGGTGTTATTTTGATATTCAATCGTAAAAGATCAATGGTTTCGTTGCTTGTGTGGCACGTAGCGCCGTTTTGTTGAAAGTAAACGTTGTCCAGATCAATACCATCCAATTCCGGCCATAAAAATCCTTAATCATCTCTCGATAGCGCAATCCATTCACCGTAACTGTTGCTCCAGCCTCATTTTCGAAAAAGTAAGGTCCAATGACTCCGCCGGACCATAACCTGCACCAAACAGTCACACGTTGAGGAAAGAGAGGCTTTTCAACAATAACTCTTGAGTTTTCCGAGCCCCAGATGCGACAATTTTGCTTGTTGACAAAGCCACCGAGGTAGAAATGGGCCTCATTACTCAAGATGATCTGCATTTGATTCACTCAAGTGAATTTTAATAATTTCAATGCGTTGTTGAAGGGTGTATCGTTCCATTTTTATCAATAACGTAGTTTTTACTTGTCAAATGTCAAAAAATGACAGCTTTAAAAGTAACATCTACCGAAATAGCGGGCTATTCAAAATAACACCTCTTATTGGAAAACCTTGTATTATAGTCACATTGATTTCACAAAATGTATTTTTACATTTCGACCGCTAATTTATTTATTTGCTAGTTGGGATTGGCTCACATGCTTTGTGCGGCCAGTACGTTAAAGCTAATGAGTAAAAATAATAATACTGTGGAAAAAGTAAAAATGATGCATGTAGGAACTGTTATTATTAACCGCACGCCATTGTTGGGACAACCGACGAGGGATGCACCGCAAACCGCAAAAAAGATTTCAACTTTAACTTTTAACTGTTAACTTTTAAAGTCCCCGGACACAAACGAATATACCCGTAAATTTATCATCGTTAAGTTGGAACAATAGTGATGCCTTTTATATTGTTCTTACGTTGCCGTTCTTCTGCAAATTTTGTAGGTTTTTAAAATATCACAAGTTAAAATGAACGTTTTTACGGAAGTTTAATAATAGTTTTGTTTATTGGGCATGTTTTTTTAAGGAATAGACCAGTGATTCCCAAAGTGGTCTATATCGACCCCCAGGGGTCTATGACAACCTGCAAGGGGTCTACGTCAGCGAAAAAAAAAATTGGGGGTCCATGAAATGAAAATGGGGGTCCACGATAGTGGATCTCAACATACACTGATAGTACCTATTTACTTACACTTAACCGACACTAAAGGTGAATTAATATTTCATGTTTTGAAGGATTACTTAATTGAAAAAGCAATCCCTTTATCAAATATAATGTCAGTAGCTACAGATGGAGCACCTGCCATGGTTGGACGTTATCGTGGATTTATAAGCTATTTAAAAAAAATGTGCCAGGGGTGTTAGCAATACATTGTGTCATCCATCGACAACATTTATTTGCTAAAAATTTGAGTGTTAGATTACATGAATCTCTTCAATTAGTCATTGATGCAGTAAACCGAATCCGAAGCAACGCGTTGAATACGTTATTTGCGCAGTTGAGTGAAGAAAATGACGAACAATTTCATCAATTACTCCTTCACACTGAAGTACGCTGGCTGTCGAAAGGCTTATGTTTGACAAGATTTTTTCCACTTTTTGAGACTATTTTAGAATTTCTGGATACTAAAGATAAAATTTTTAAAGACAATTTAATGAAGTGGAAAACAGACATCGCCTATTTAACAGATTTGTTTACGAAATTTAATATGGTTAATTTGCAGTTACAAGGCGACAGTCAAAATTTGATTAAAACAAAGTCCATCTTATCAGCGTTTCTTGCCAGAGTTAAACTAATGAAGCAAAATATTGGACGGGGCGAATTTTCCCAGTTTCCCAATTTGTCACAGACAAACTGCCAGGAAGACGAAGTTTCAACCTACGTTCAACATTTAAATGCCCTCTATTCAGATTTTGAAACTAGGTTTGAGGATGTTTTGACTATGGTAATACCACCGTGGATAATTAACCCATATGGTGACATAGAAGAAATGAATTTCATAAAACAAGAGGAACTGACTGAAATAAGTACGAAAGAAGAACTCAAGGTTCAGTTTAAGCACGGATATCAGCACTTCTAGCTGCAAAAAAACATACCCGTTACTTATCCCGTATTATGGAATATGGCGAGGAAATTTTTAATTTCCTTTCCATCGTCATCATTCCATCATCGAAACAGACTGGACATCACTAGCCGAGGAGACTTAAGATTAAACCTTACAAAATTGACGCCAAATGTTGATAATTTATTATTAAAGCATCAGGTTCATCCTTCCCACTAAAAACATTTACCTATTGCTTAGTTTATTTTATATTACGTTTATTTTGCATAACAGATACAAAATTTTATTTTGAGTACCTAGTTTTAATTTAAATTCAATTAATAAATGTATAAAACTGAACATGTGTTTTTACTTTAAGTTTATAACACTAAACTTCACTACAGTTAGAAATTTACAAAAAATCAATATCAGGTAAGTAGGGGGTCTACCAAAAACAGAAAAACATGGCAAGGGGTCTACGACACAAAAAAGTTTGGGAACCTCTGGAATAGACCCTTAATTCACAGAGAAACATTCAACCACAAGTAGCCTACCGACAAGCTATTCTTTAAGGCGAAGCTTAATGCCAAATTACTATTTTGATTAATCTTTATAACGAATTGGTGTACATTATGTATGTCAAAAAATATGCTTTAAAAAATAGAAGGTTTTACTATCGTTTTGCTTGAGTACAATACAAATAAAAAAAAATTACTCAATAAAAATACAATTATAAACTACAAAAAAAATTTTTTTTCAATAGAAATGTATGAACGCGTAAAGAAAACAACTTTAAAAATGCAGTATTATAGCTAAGATTATCTGTGACTGTTTCAATTGATTAATTTTTTCCTTTCTTATAAAATTATTTACAAAATAAATTTAAAAAAAACAGTTTTGTGCTTGAAATCGAACGTTTCTAGACTCTGTTTGTCAAGCGATTTTAATGCCTATTACCCACAATATAAGGCATACCAAGAATATACACATTTTTGGCTTGTAGCTTCCTCTTAAAGCTGGTTTCCGTACACGGCGCTACTCAAATTATACTGAAGTTGATCAGTTTTTAAATGCAGCCGTGGAATTAAACCCCCGCATACCCAATTCTACCGATTCATAAAAAGCTTCTCAAGAATATTTTTTATGTTCCAAAAAAAATAAATGTTATTCTTTAAGCTAATATCTATACATTTGTTATGCTGAAGTGTTAATTATATGAAATTTCCTCCATAGAAAAAAAATCGCAAAGTTTCGAAAATAATTAAAAACACGTTTTGCTCTGTTATTTAATATGTTATAGGCATGACAAAATTAACAGTGTATCTTTCAATGTAACTAAAGCATTTATCGCGAGATTTTGATCTATTTCAAACGGGTCATATTTTATTAAATATTTTCACCATTTTCGCTTAATTATTATAGTTTTTTAATATAAGCGCACTCCCTTTAATATTCGTATTTACATTATCTCCCTTTCAAACCAACTTTGAACGCTTAATACATTGATAAAAAACCAACCTGTTAACAACAAAGTTGAACAAAAATAATACACCTATTTTAAAATGTCTTTTAAAACTCTTTTTTTGGTTGAACTTTCTTATCCAGGAAATGAAGTCGACAACTCTACTAATCTCACCAAATACCATTCGGGTAGGAGCGAAATTTATATCATGTCGGTAATGCCATTCGATTTCAGAGAAATACGCACACGTACTCGTGTGTGTACGTAATTGTCACCGAAAGTAGGCAAGTGTATGCATGAGTACTATCAAAAGTTTATAGAATGCACTGTCATTTAAAACAAGTCCATCTACCGAGTTTCAGCTCGATCTGATGTCAAGAAGTATTCATTACCGAAAACAAAAGTGATATATATATATATAATAATAATAATAATAATAATAATAAAAACGTTTATTTGACAATAATTTTTTACATGTTTGCATATAGTTTGTACACATACATTTAGATGATTATATTGTCAAAAGGGCAACTGCTCAGCTGTACATTCCGGATTTCTCCGGGAATGTAGCTGGTTTTCAGCAGTGCCTTTAATATAATGTGTTATAAATCGATAAATACAAATTTCTTTAAAATAAAATAAATTATAAATTCAGGATTAAATTTACATAAAATACATAGATAAAAATAAAAAAAATAATAATCACAAGTAGGTGTCCCTTTCATTTTAAATTCAATCAATGATGATGTTGTGCGGTTGACTGTGCTGTCAGCAACCATTCGCTGCAGAGCTTCTTAAAGCACTGCAACGATGTTGTTGTTCGAATAGGCAGTGGTATTTTATTCCAAAGTTTTGACGATGAGTAGCTAAAACTACCCTCAAAAACAGCAGTTTTATGTTTGGGGAGAACAAGTAAATGGTCTCTTTGGCGTGTACTATGTGCATGTGAGTCACGGGACCACTGCAGTCTGTCAAACAGATAGGAAGGAACCTTTGAATTCATCAAGTTGAACAGTTGACACATTTGATGTAACTTCCTTCTGTTCGACATATTCAGTATTCGATGCCGATAGAGGTAAGGCGAGATATGCTCGCGTCTCGGGACATTATAGCAATATCGGACACATGCATTTTGGACTCGTTGTACTTGTTTTTGGGTTTTTTTCAATAAAGATGGACCGTAAACTGAGTCTCCATAGTCCAATATTGAGAGAACAAGACTATCAGTAATAATCTTGCGTAGTTTCACTGATATGTTATCTCTTATATTGTACAATAGACGAAGCCTCGAGTAGCACCACTGTGACCTGTTTTTAACATGTTCATCATACCTCAATCTACCGTCCACCATTATTCCAAGGTTGCGCGCAGCATCAACAAAGGGAACGGTGGTTTCATGTATTTTTACAACATGTCCTCCATTTTTTACGCATGATATTTTTTGCTTAGTTCCCATTAATAAAGCAACAGTTTTTTGAGGATTGAGAAGTAACGCGTGCTCCTTTGCCCAACTGCAAACTCTACGTAGGTCACCATTTACCATATCCACTGCCACATGAGTTTTACTTACGTCAAACGATAAATATAGTTGTGTGTCATCAGCATACATGTGCGAACCACAGTGTTCAATAGATTGCATCATGTCAGCGGTATATATAGCAAAAAGCAATGGCCCTAGTATCGATCCCTGGGGTACCCCTCTTGTTATTATAATGTCAGATGAATATTTTAGAGTCCCATTACTATCCTTGCAAACTGTGCGCTGAGTTCTATCTTTGAAGTAATTTTGAAACCATTTTATTGCTTCATCGTCAAAACCAAAGTAACGCAACTTTGCAATAAGTAATGGAATGCTCAGTAAGTCAAATGCCTTAGAGAAGTCCAGCAGAACTAGTATCGAGGCTTTGCCTGCATCAGTGGAGGCAAGAATATCATCTGTAATACATTGCAGAGCTGTTGTAGTGCTGTGGCCTTTACGAAACCCCGATTGATGACGAGGTATAATCCCGCATGTTTCAGCGTAGACTACTGTTTGCTCAAACACAACTTTTTCGAGTACCTTGGATAATGCTGGTAATATGCTAATCGATAATACAAGAAATGAATATATCAATAATGTTATCGACAAGTAATTCAAACGCATTTAGTCAAATAAATCAAACAGTGAGTCAATAAAGTCAGTTTGTGAATTAATAGTGTAAATGCGAGTAGCGTAATAAATCGGCGGTAAATATTTCGTTGGCTGGCAGCCCGCGCATCAATAATAGCAAATTAACCCGCGATGACAATGCAGCATTATGCCACACAAATATTAACGAGGTATTTTAAAGGGTTGCGAAAATAATAAACAAACTGCAGGGATGATAAGTAGATACGTGATGATGTTATGATTGATGTACTCTGTGGTATAAGGGTAGGTTAATTAGATTTGGATTTAGATGCTGTGATACAAAACCCTTGGTAGGTGTAAAAATGTGTTTAATCATTAGTGACGCTTTTTTAATATTTTTTTTTAAATATTCTATAACTAAAGTAAAAACAAGATAATTTTTATTATACAGGATATTCATTGAATATTTCAATTATCCAGTTAGTAGAGAAAATCTCGGGTCTAACTGGGGAGTTAGTCTATTTACTAATTAAATACATAATATTTATAAATAGTTAAGGTGCTCATAAACAGTAGGCATCGTAATTATAACAAGAATACAGTATTTAAGTATTAAAAGGACAAAAGTAAAATTAATAACAATGAATAAATAAATTGCAACAGTGTGTATCTAAAAAATCATCGATCATTGTGTAGATTTTCTGTAAAAAAAGTAATGTTAGTTGTTTTTTAAATTTTAAAAAGTTTTTTTTAACTCTTTATTTTATCGGGTATATCGTTGAATAGCTTAGGGCCTAAGCATTCATAATGGTGTTGTGCAGCTGTCGTGTCTTTAGCTAAGTTCTAGGTCGCTTCTCGTTGAGGACAGTTCAGATTCTTTAAAAACTTTTTAAAATACTCGTAGCACATCTTTAAAATAATTTTAAAACCGGTATGACCTTAAATTTATTGAATAGTTCACTTGTTGGAAAATCTCTTGGTTTTTTAACTTTGATAATCATTTTTGTGCTATTATTATCGGATACAAGTTAGTCTACAGAAAAACATTCAGTCGAATCTAGGGATTGAACTCAGGATCGCTTCATTGCCGGGAAAGTGCACAGACCACCAGAGCTGGACTTGGGCAAATAAAATTTTGGCGCCCCTTGTCAAAACCAGTAGACGCCTACGTGGGTTTAATGTAATCGATAAAAAGGTGATGATTTTTATTTTTGAAAAAAGAATTTCAAGGACGTTGTGTCAGGTGTTAGGTATTATCAGCGCCTTGGCGCCTTAACAATTCGGCGCCCGCTCAGGGGACCGCTCCAATTACGCCCGCAAAGGGCCTGCTCTGATGACCACTGAGTTAATTCAACCATATCAATTTACGTCATTTTTAACTCTTTCACACTTCGACCGAGACTTAATTTATATCTGTATATATGATCGCAACATTCTACGTGAACTAAATGCAGTCTAGATAGTGTCTTGTATAAAATATATCCTTTTTTATTTAATGTGTGACATCTATTGACTTTTCGATTAAACTCAGTTGTACAGCACTTCCCTGGCAAGGAAAAGGTTTTGAGTTCAATGCGACTGAATCTTTTCATTACATATTTCTTCAATCTCAAAATCTTATGCCAAGTTGCACTGCGTATACTCGAATACGGGTCACTAATGCAGTTTACATTTTTTTAATCCTTAAATATTACCGCACTAGTGGAATTGACATTGCTGATCATGCGTACCCGTCTCATTTTGATCGTCATGGCCGACATTAAAAAAATTGAACTTTAAAAAAAAATTTATTTTAACCATAAAATCGACACTGGTATTTGAGTTGGAAGGTGAACATTCAAAATATATATTTTTTGAATGGTTGGAATTCCTTATTGCGCCTGCATTATTCTTATTGCGCCTGCTTATTCCAACTCGCTTCTTAAACTTATGGTTGTCTCTTTGTAAACCTATTTAAAAAAAAACTTTTTCATTTCTTGTATGATATGTGTTTATTTTTTACCTATTGTAGTTTTATTTTAATTATTTTTTTATCATGTTCAATTATTTATACAATTATTTTACATTTTAAAAGTTATACTGCCTATACTAATGTTAAAGTCCTTTGGGCGTTATATTTATTTATTTATATATATATACAGGAGATACTAACAGTAAGTAGATGTAATCCATTGTAAAGTAGGTACAAAATACAAAATTGTGATTACAAGAAGAAAATATTAAGAAATAATTTTAAAAGAAAACTAAATTTGAAGCAATATTAGTAAAATGTAAGAGTAACATAAAGTAAAAAAGAAATTACAACAACATTACATATAAGACAAATCATTAAAACTAATTTACCAACGCTACTCTAATTTGTAGGATTCGACAAAGTGTTGGTATAGATTATGCTTAGTTCCATAAATGGAGTCAATAAATAAATCAGTAGCACCCCCATACTTGCTGCCCATTTCATTTTATTTTTGAAATAACCTGACGAGTAAAACCTCAAATTGAAATATTTAATAATTGAAGATAATATTAACGACTCTCAAACGAAATATGTAAAGAAAAGATTGAGAATGAAATTATGTAAAACTAAATATGAAACAATATTGGTAAAAAGTGTAACCGTCACATACAAGAAAATAGAAACTAAAACAGTACTATAAGTATCAGTAAATCATTATAATTGCATTACCTACGCTCATTGATGTAATTATCAATGGCTACGCTACTATAATTTGTTGAATTCAGCAAAGTGCTGGTATAGATTACGCTTATTGCTATAATTGGAATCATTAAATATATCGATAGTACCCCCAAACTTGTTGCCCAAATCATGCACCTTGGTAAGTGAGTGTATCTGATAGTTGGTTTAGTTTTAATGGATATATTCATCAATATTCTGTAAATTGATACATCTATTCAGATACGTGGTTACAAAATAAAATCGAAAATAATTTTCGCGTGACTTTATCGACATGTGTACTAACTTTAACCTAACATTTAACAGAACTCAACATGCTTTGCATTTAAGGTTAGGTTAGGAAAGGAAATGCGCAAGTCATAAGTCGATATTTGCAATCCATCGGTTTGGTAGATCCGAGGTCAACCGAGGCTTCGCAAATTAAATCTTCCGCTAGTTCTCAACCATTAAAAAAGCAATATTTTCCGCTTATAATGATGGTAGACGGAGATATACAATTTATGTTAGCAAAGTCTTGTTTTAACTCAACCGTTTTGCATTTCAAATCCCTTGCAAATCTAAAACGACATCCTGCAAATCTAAACAAAATCTGAAACAGAATAAAACACAGAAAATATAAAAGGTAAGGATTGAAACTGGGAATTGAACCCAGGAGCGCTGTTTTAACGGGACAACGATTTTAACTGCTAAGCTTTTGAAACCGGAAAAAACAATTCTTTAAAAATTTGTAATCATTAAAAAAGATAGCTGCGAAAAACTTGTGAAAAATCAGTTGCAAGATAATATTTCAATGCTGAATTTGAAATATGAGATGTCGAGTGGTTAAAGACTTTGTCCCGGTAAGAAAGAGATCCTGGATTCAATTCCCAGTTGAGACCGTTTTATTTTTATTTTTCTATGTCGTGTTCTGTTTCTTGTTTCGTTTATATTTTTTAGTTTTATCTTCTTTTTAAATGATATATTACATTGATGAAAAAATTGATTAAATATTATATCAATGGATAGAACCTTCAAAAGATATTCAAATAAATTTAATTGAAATTTGTGACAAATGGTTGCGAAAAAATTATCTGTAAAAATGATGTTACATTGTGTATAGTTCTTCTAGCGATTGTAATGAAGAAGAGGTACGGAGAGCAGGTCACAGCTGCGCAGAGCCACGCCAGCTGAAAGCTAAAGCAGCTGAAATTGGAGCAATGCTAAAAGTGGGACGCCCTCCTCATTACAGATGATCCCAGAATTATTATCGAATAACTCTGGGATTTGTGCAGCCAGCGGATATTATTTAATCATTGATTATATATTACCAACTCTTACAATGAAAAATGTTAATTAGAAAAATCAGAAAAAAAATCGTTCGCATCTTCAAATTGAACCCAGAACATCAGTCTTGCCGAAGCTTTTCTATACCACTGATGAGTGGCGGTTCGTGGTTTCTTTCACTGGGGATTAAGAAAATCAACATAAGTTATTATATTATTTGTATTCCTACCTATTTCTTCAATTTCCCTCATTTTAATTTCAAGCCCTTTTTCACACCAGCTAACATTATATTTCGCCATTGCACGATATTAGGTATAAATAACAAGAATAACTAACATTATATTTCGCCATTGCACGATATTAGGTATAAATAACAAGAATAACTAACATTATATTTCGCCATTGTACGATATTAGGTATAAATAACAAGAATAACTAACATTATATTTCGCCATTGCACGATATAAGGTATAAATAACAAGAATAACTACATCAAAATGCAATTGCTTTATTGCCAAAGCGGAAACCAAACTAGAGAAAACGCTACAACATATTGAATTTCTACATACTTAAGATAATTATGACAAAATTCGTTTTACTAGTAGATTTACAAATGTCATTTAAACAAAACAAGAAAAAAAATTACAAAAATTTACTATAAACTACTACAGAAGAATTACATACTCATCTATAGTGAAAATTCAGCTGCCGGCGCGTGACATTAAACATTGTATGTCGTCTTGTTTTTGGTACGTTATAAGATTTCACCGTCAGGGGGATAATGTTGTTTTGTATGTGCTAGTACTTTGTGCTGATTCTATAACGCACAGAATGAGAATATTGGGTTGCTGTTTGATTGTATTTTTCGGTTCTTGTCGGTTTTAGAGTCAGAATTTTAATGGTGCGCTTTTCTTATAATGCACTAATATTATTATAATGCAAGTTTGTTTCACTATCTCATCTTTTTAGTAGGGTTTCACTTCACAAACGCACTTAAAAAAACCGCCCCTGTCACTGAGTTTACCATATCAAATTCCCTAGTATTTAGGTAATTATATCATACTTCGACCAAGAACTGTCAATAAATATTGTCTTAATTTTCTTAAAGCATATTTTTTGGCTGTTATCTTATATGCGATTGCGAGAATCTACCCGAATTTAATTGGAATCTAGGTAGTGTCTTGGAAAAATATATTTTTTTTTATTTTAATGTGCGACATCTATTGACTTTTGTTACAATTCTAGGATGACTTCATACTTGTGTGGGGAAGACCGCCGTTACTCCAGATCCAAAATGTAGCCATTTTAACAATAACCTGGCAAAATTTAAACTCCTTCTATAACAATCACGGCTTCCGCGATATCACGGGATGAATCTAGGCGCACGCAATACAATTTTATTCGATTAGTATGTGTTTTTTTTACAATTTATTAATGAAATAGTATATACTAGCAGTTAAAAACCCGCTCCGCAAATAATAATTTACGTAAATAATATTAACATTTTTCAAAATCGTAAATGCAAAGAGTTGTTGTTTATTGTCATTAAGTTGAATCAAATGTTTGTTTCATTTGTAAATGCGTATTGAAAAGGTAGTTTTACGTAAATAATTAGCGTTGTTTGAATAAATGAAACTGTACGTATTTGTATATCGCTCTTATGCGCTCTGTCGGCCAATATGGAAACTACTCCAGCGACCGGTAAAGGAGAGATTGACATTTTCAAGCATTCTTAGAATGTTTGATTCTTGACAAACGTCAAATAATGGTCAAATATATAAAACGTAACTGTGGATAATTTTTACTGTAATGTAATTAATCCAATGGATTTAACATTCTAAAGCATATTTTTTTCGATATTATCCAAAAATTATATAAGCAGAAACGATGCTTTTGAAGAAATCTCGTATTACATGAAGCGATCCTATTGTAGTATGAAATCGGGTCTTCATTTTCAAGTTAGCGGAATTTACCCGAAACATACGATTTGAATTCGACCAACCAGAGGGCCTAGACCGTCCAGACGCTAGTAATGTAGACGGAATTCTATGAAAAGTAGATCTGGCATCCAAAAAAGTAAGTTTTTAATTGTCTGTCATTAAATGATGATAATATTTGGATGATTTTGATGACAAAATCACATCAAGGGCGCTATACAAATATATAATACATTTCTACAACGATCTATGTTATTATTAACTATATGTGGAGATAATATACAGTACCATACTGACCCGGTAGGTCACTTAAAATACTAACACTCAATTGACATTAACTTATTAGTGAAATTTAGATACAGGATTTAGGATAAAGTCAAGTAATTTTGCGTATTGTTAGCTGCATATTTAAATATTCGCGCCAGTCATTTGGTTCGTTCGTATACCGCCAGAGGCGCAGAGTGTTCGAATTTTGCCTGCAGACCCTCTATTCTCGATTTACCCGAAACATACGATTTGAATTCGACCAATCAGAGGGCATAGACCGTCCAGACGCTAGCGTAATGATATTATAGATAATTATATTTGCGGAAAGTGCCAAACTGGTTTCAGGATCGCCTTGGTGAAAGACCAACATTCAGATTCGAAACATTACTTGAAATGACTTCAGCCGTGTTTAGTGATTAAATCTAAAGTAAAACAAAAAAGTATTTTATTTTATTAAAGTATTTCCATTTTCAACTTCCTCTATCCCATCTCATTCCTTTCCCCACTACCTTCAACCTCAAGATATACGCCAATTGTGGATGTCATAGCCTCACTGGCTTCAGACAGTTGAGGTTTTTCGCAATATTTACATAAAAAAGGGGATCATAGAAATTATTAATTATTTGGAAGTGGGTAAGTTTTTAGATTCTCACGGCCAAAAGCATTTTTGTTGTTTGTTTTTGGGGTGTTATGCCGTGTTGCGCTAACTCCTTCTTTAGCCGACGTTTCGGACAGCGTTGCAGTGTCCATCATCAGGGCAGATCCGGTAGATCCGAAGATATTTGGAAGTGATTTGAAACAATTTGTATCACGCTTTAGTAGAGTAGATATTTTTCATTTCCAGCAAGAAAAATGAAAATGGCTGTAAATATTTTATGCGCAAGATTTTCCGGCATTTGGTAGGAGTTTAAAGTAGAGGAACAAACTGACAAACTTTAAAAACATTTCGAAGAATAGAAGCAAGAGGAAGTAAAATGTATTTAATCTTTATAAGATTTGGGACACATCAAGGGTTTTCCAATAAGAGGTGTTATTTTGATATTTTTCCCGTAAAAGATCAATGGTTTTGTTGCTTGTGTGGCACGTAGCGCCGTCTTGTTAAAAATAAACGTTGTCCAGATCAATATCATCCAATTTCGGCCATAAAAAATCAGTAATCATCTCTCGATAGCGCAATCCATTCACCGTAACGGTTGCTCCAGCCGAATTTTAAAAAAGTAAGGTCCAATGACTCCGCTGGACCATAAACCGCACCAATCAGTCACACATTGAGGATAGAGGTTTTTCAACAATAAATGTTGGGTTTTCCGAGCCCCAGATGCGACAATTTTGTTTGTTGACGAAGCCACCGAGGTGTAAATGGGCCTCATCACTCAAGATGATTTGCATTTGATTCACTCAAGTGAATTTTTATAATTTCAATGCGTTGTTGAAGCGTGTATCGTTCCATATTTATTAATGGCGTAGTTTCTACTTGTCAAATGTCAAAAAATGACAGCTTCAAAAGTAACATCTTCCCCAAATAGCGGGCTATTCAAAATAACACTTCTTATTAAAAAACCATATACATGAATTATTTCATTTCTGTTTCCGTGCTTTTGTGAGAACGTTTTGATGCTACTTATAATTAACTTTTCTGTTGCCACACATCACAAACTATTTTTAAAATACATTAAAAAAATCTTTAAGAAAATAAATAATTTTGGTGTTCTAATAATCAAAGTTTTTTATTTTATTTTATCATGTCGGTTGCTTAGCCATTTCGAGATAAATTAAACATTATTATCATTTAATTTTTTTTGGTAATTGTAATTGGTAAATTTGTTGATATTACAGCAGTTTTTGTACGAAATAAATATCGGTCCTACTCAATCCCAACATGCTCAGTTGTTAGCGTGGTTAACTACAGTCCCTGGAGAGAAGGGTTCAATCCTCAGCCAAACCAAAAATAAATAAATTTTAATACATCTATCAATATTCAAAACCGAGATCTTCGAATCCGAGATGCATTGATATGATCACAACTTTTTTTCTTTTATCTACACAACAGTGAAAAAATAAAATCGAATTGATTACCAAAATATGAGGCCAATGAAATTTATGAATTTTTTCATATTGAAAATGTTTGAAGAGTTAAATTTTTTATGAGCATCTTTGAGAACCATGCCAAAAAACGCTTCTATCGTGTACCTCTACAATAGCAGTACATACCAAAAGATTCGTCCAGACAGTCCACACAACGCACGTGAACCTTTCCCAATAATGTATTCGGTACTTCCCATCAATGTCCAAGTACATATGTCTTATACGGACTTATAAATGTGGAAATTCTAACTATACAATTGTAAATATTCTCCAAAATGCCCTGGAAAGAATCTCAGACTTGTGATGTCCCGAAAGAAACCATTCATCTGTTCTGAATGCAATTGCTAATGTTATCCAAATTGACCCTGGTAATAAATTACATCTTTGCAATTCTTTCAAGGATAAAGAAACCATCCTGTCACTTCGAATGCAATCAATAATGTTCTCAAAATTTGTTTTGACAGCATCGCCATTCCATTGTAAGAATATTAACAGCTAAATACACAATTTGGCTGTCCTGAAACGGGAATCCTTCCTAGTTGGACAGAAAAATTTTCATTTTGTTTTGTATTGTTTGTAATTAAATTTATCTTAGTATGTGCATGCAGATATTAACTTCCTAGGCTTAGTATGCTATCTTAGTATGTGCATACAGATATTAACTTCCTAGGCTTAGTATGCTATCTTAGTATGTGCATACAGATACAGATATTAACTTCCTAGGCTTAGTATGCTATCTTAGTATGTGCATACAGATATTAACTTCCTAGGCTTAGTATGCTATCTTAGTATGTGCATACAGATATTAACTTCCTAGGCTTAGTATGCTATCTTAGTATGTGCATACAGATACAGATATTAACCTCCTAGGCTTAGTATGATATCTTAGTATATGAATACAGATACAGATATTAACTTTCTAGGCTTAGTAAGATAATATTTTACAATTTAATTTAATTATTTATTTTGATTGTAATATTTTTCTGTAAAATGTGATGTGATATATCTTTATAATATTGTATTGTAATTGCGCCTATTCTCAACACAGGATTTCCAGACAGGCACAGTACATCACCCATGTGGTGATAATGGTAATAATTAGATAATTGGTATAGCGCTGATTTTGTGAAAAATCACCTTCTAGGCTCTATCTTATTTTATTATTTACAAATAGATACAGAAAAACATACTCTCCCGTCAGGTTAGTTACGATAAACACACATTTATTAAAAAGTTTACGCCTTTGCACGCAGAGGGATGCTATGGTAAAAATACAGGACATGTACGTGTTACCTGTTGGGGTGACACACTACGCTATAATCTTCCTCAGAAGAGGGAGTCAGATCAATCGGGAGACTGCCGCGGAATATCATTTCTTTGCGAGTGATCTGTCAAATATGACAGCTCTGAAAAATGACAGCCGCGTAGTTACGGCACTCCGTAAATTGTTCTGACCCCTTCTCCTGCCATAGGTAGGAGAGGTGGTTGCATAATTTTCAAATATAGACGGGCTATCAGATCACTGAGCATATCATGGCAACGGTCGACGCCACGACTTGCTCTGTATTCCACACAGCAGAACGGACGTTCTGGCCCAGCATAGCATGACAAGAGGTATGGTGCTGCTAAGCTAAATGATACATCTAGGTCTCTTGACATTTTCAACTTTGCCCTTGAAGATTTCAAAAGTCATTTTAGGCAATAACTCTAAAATATCGGTTATTGTAAAATGTTTCATTTGAAGCTTTGCATATTTCATGTGTACTGTAACAGGATTACATCAATCTGTAATGCACAAAACTAAAAAATAAAAACAATAAAAACAAAAAAACGTCAACACTTCTAACACATCATCTTTTTTGGTGTGACAGGTCCGTATGGGATTGTATGGCGGGCAATATGGAGTTATATAAATTGCTCCAAACTTATAGCGTAATCTGTCACCCCTTTTAAGATTATTAAAAAAAAACAGAAAATTTAAAATATTAACATTGTGGAAGATACAATTTAGCAGAGGACATAAAATTAAAAACACTTTGTGTGATTTGAATTTGCTAATTTTATACCGTTTTACTATTAATATAGCATTTATTAGATTGGTACCAAAATATGAATTGGTAATGTGGAGTAACGTGGTGCCTAAGCAATAAATACCACCCTACTCACACGGCCGGCATTGACTGCATAGTTATGTGATGTAATGTCATGTTCTTTAGTGTGATGTAATGTTATGTTACCGCAATACATCGCGTTAGGCCGGCAATCTGCAATCAAGGCACTGGCCGGCGTGAAATCATACCCTAGCAAATAAACACTTGAGCCATCATCGGCTGTACTGTTGCCGTTAAGGGTGGGGCGGTGGGAGAGTGGGGTGTTAGGGAAGAGGGTGTAATTCTCCCCTAGTTAGAAGGCAGGGTTGCACTACTCTATGCAGGTTTTTTTGGGTATCCCATGTCTCATTGTTAGGTTCAGATGCTTTAGATGTTTTTTTGTTGTTAGGTTCAGCTGCTTTTGATGTTTTTTTTGTTAGGTCCAGCTACTTTAGATGCTTTGTGTTAGGTTCAGCTGCTTTAGATGTTTTTTTGTTAGGTTCAGCTGTTTTTGATATTTTTTTTGTTAGGTTCAGCTGCTTCAGATGTTTTTTTTTTGTTAGGTTCAGTTGTTTTTGATATTTTTTTGTTAGGTTCAGCTGCTTTAGATGTTTTTTTCACTACAGATGTTAGCCCACTCGTTGCTGTTTTAAAGCGAAAATAATCACGTAATAGTAGTCCCAGAGCGAGGTCATACGCGACATCATCTTTCTAGCATTTTTTCGGAAAACATTAATATTATACTATTAAATATTAGTAAACGATGCCAATATTATTTATTTTTAAATACATCCATTTGAATTTCACTTTTGTTTTATAGAATGACTAAATGCAAATCTCAGAAGATGAAATTAACCCACATCCGACTGAAAAGCTGAAACTCGGCAGATATACTCGTTGTCGATGACAGTGCATACTATCAATCAGGCATACACAATACACATAGACATATACGTTACTATGAAATTTAGCGCAGTCATTAGCGCGGTTGACTCCAATCGCTGGGGAGGAAGTTTCAATCCTCAGTCAAACGAAAAAAAAAAAAGATAATTCTTTAATGAAGTACGTACGAACTCTTAATGGGACTACCATATTTCGTACCAACGACGAAGGTAATAATAAATTTCTTTGAAATTTTCAATTTTTCGAGTACAAGAGCAATAACAACATAGGTTTATACTGTCAAGCATTACACAAATGCAAATTTCATTACTCCAGAACTCATCATGGGAACCAAGACATCTGCAGATGTAATGTTTGATTGATTAAATGTTGTTTGCAAATCCAACATTTACAAGTATTATTGTCTTACACAATAGGTTTTTTGTAAATGTACATTGTACACATGTTTCTCCGGGCAATGCCGGGACAGAACTCTTGGAAAGAGTTTAGAATTTATGCAAATTGAAATAAAGAAAAACAATATTATAGACTTTATTGAGTGAGAAATACAAGGCTGATGGTTTGGGCATGTAGAGCGAATGAACGAAAAAAGGAGTACAAGGAGAACATATGATGCAAATGTAAATGGTAGAAGAAAACTGGGACGCCCGAGGAAAACATGGCACGATCAAGTGAATCAGATACTTGAGTCAGGTCACGTCAAGAGCCAGAATAGTACAGGGTTTTCCAATAAGAGGTGTTATTTTGATATTCAAAGAGCTATCGAGAGATGATTAATGATTTTTCATGGCCGGAATTGGATGGTATTAATCTGGACAAAGTTTACTTTCAACAAGACGGCGCTAAGTGCCACACAAGCAACAAAACCATTGATATTTTACCGGACAAGTTTCCGGACCGTGTTATCAATCGAAGAGGTGATCACAATTAGCCACCGAGATCTTGTGATTTAACACCTTACGACTTCTTCATTTGAGGCCACGTGAAAGAAAAGGTTTACGCCAACAGCCCAGCGTCGATTCAAGACCTCAAAGATGGAGTTCGTGAGGCTATCGAGGACATAAGGCAGCCACTTTGCGATTTGGTTATGGAAAATTTCATGAAAAGGATATGGTCCTGTAGGCGTGGTCGTGGTGGTCATTTGACTGATGTTATTTTTCGGTATTAACGGCATACCTTCCTCTTTATTATGAAATAAACATTTGATCATTTATTTAGAATTTTTCTTTGAATATCAAAATAACACCTCTTATTGGAAAACCTTTAGAAGAGTATGCAAGAGACAATGAATGTGAATGAGGCAAGGAGTTCTGTCTACCTCCGTGGTGAAATGGCGTGATGGTTAGTTAGTTAGTTAGTTTATTGCAAGAAACTTGGAGATGGAATTGCTCACCGAAAATTTAATAAATATATCACACGCCAATAAGGCGGTTATTATTTAAAACAAAGGAACAATGAAATTTGTCGTCAGTGAGTGATTTATTGGAGTTTCTCTCAGGCATTTGATTCTTCTCATTGAAGGAGATTTAACTTCTTGTTCTCTGACACTTCTAAACAAACTTCATGACAATAATTCACATTCCAATTTAGAACAGAAAATTAACATAAATACAGGTTGGCGCAGATGGGTTTGCAAGCGGTCGAAGGAGGTATTAACAAACGAACTGTAGTGTTGTTATTTGGTTGTAGTTTCAATACCGTCAATCAGATGTGTGTAGAGTGTGAATATCTAAAAAAATTATGTAGTTTTGATATATTTACATAGGTGGCGGTAGTTACGCCAGAGACAGAGATCACATGTCGGCTGCACCCGAATGGTCAAGTGGATTCCCTCATCAGAATAACTCATACTTTCCGATCCTGCTTGTAATTATCTCACGATAACAAAGTAGCTCGTTACCTTTGACGGACCGAAGAAAACTTAAGTGTATTCCATACTAAGAACACAATTAACAATATGTGCGGTGGTACTGAAGCACTGCCATTATAATTATGAATAATCTTACTTCGTATGGCTTCAGGGGACTCTATTGTGACATATTTACACTTTGAATGCTCACAACTTATGTCATTTTAGTAGAATTATATATAAAAAGATTCTAGATTCTTTGCAATAAGCAGGAAGGAGGGTGTGGCGGCTGTCAATGTCACCCGAAGTCTTCCGCGAACGATTTCAACGAACGAGTCAAAGATGACCGGCGTCCGCGCACAAATTCTCCACGAGTTTTTAACATTAATAAGTCAATTTACACTACTACTTATTATGGTAAAATCCTACTTACCGATGAAAGGTTAAACTATTACTTTCCCTTTATTTTCAAGTACGTCTTCAATAATATTTCAGCGTGTCGACATTTTGAAATTATCGCCGGAGACCTGTGCCCGGAAAGCATGTATGATGCCCGAGATATTTCACATCGATATGCGTGGCCATACATCGAACGCCAAAGCTGACTCTTTCTATAAACCTCATTGTTTTACTGTCGTATACGCTTTCAATATAAAACATTTCCGTACGTAGGTTTCGTAAATTTCTACATTCATGTCTATGAATTGATAATATAGATTCCTTAATTATCATAATCAAGGAACGCGTTCTCCCTTTTCCTTTACAGGTCTGCCAAGCCAATACGGCGGCCTTTTTGGCGCGAAGTCGGCCGAGTTTCCAGTGTTGCCAATGTTGCCACGGGTCAGAAACATTATCTTCATTTGATATTCGTTGGGGTACCTACCTCCGCAGGAACTAATGTCTTTACACGATCGTCGAAAGCATACTTGCAGTTTAATGTGGTACATTAAAGCCCCGTTTTCGTTTTGATTAGCGCTTTAAAAACTGTTATTTTCAGGTTCATACCGGGTAAGATCAATTATTCGCTTTTGTGTGCTGAAATGCAAGGATATTTAATTAGTAGAAACTGGAATCCCGGTGCGTTAATAATTAAATTGATTTAACTTATGTTTGTTATTAAGTTAATACTTTTTTAAGTAGATACTTTCACATATACATACGATACTTGTATCGCACTGATGAAAAACCAACGTTAATTGAAGCAAAAGATAACTTGATATGAATTTAGATATTACTTCCCAAATTTCCTCTTTCCCATATCATTCCCTTTCCAATTTCAAATCCCTTTAGGCTCACAATATTCCTCTTGGATAAAATGTCTCTATTGAAACTTTCATAAAGAAGAATAAGCACAGATTTAATACTGTTACAAAGAATACTGCATTTTAAAATTGACTGTCCCGAATTACTTCAATGTATCAATATCCATGTTCCCAAAAAATCTTTACTTCAATAACACCAGGACACTAGCTTACCAAAATTCTCCGATTCCGAGACTTCACAATCTCGGAAACAAATATTCTGATCTGGGCGATATATTTTTTGAAAACTAATCAGTATAAATGTTGTATATTCTATCACTTTTATTCTTCTAGACACAAATAGACCTATGTACCCATATAACTTCTCCGCTTCTAATATTTTGTTCTGTTGAATCTTTTAAATTCAATTATATGCGTGAGGATTCATTGTTGCCATTATGTTTACATTCTTCTTTATTGTATTAATTTTTAAGTGTTTACTCTGATACAAAATGCTTGTATTTTTTTAAAGAAAAGCCCACTAAGGCGTGTAGTAAATAAATAAATAAATATACCCCAATAGTAGATGCCATGGTCCCCTTGGATCCAGGTGATAGGAACCATGGTGCGGTGTACACAAAAAAAGCATCAGTTGATGCAGCATTTTTTAGCAGCTGCCGTTCAAATTGGAATTTAAATTTGTATTCTGGGACTTCAGTACAGTCAAATATGTAGATTGGACAAAATCAATAATTTTGAGAAACAAATGAATTTTGAACAAATATCTAATTGACTAACTAACTAACCATTACACCAAATCCTGCACGAGGCAAAGAAATTCATTCACATCAACATACTCTTCTATTATTCTGACCCTTGACATGGCCCAACTCAAGTATCTGGTTCACTTGATCGTGCCATGTCTTACTTGTGCATCCTTGACTTCTTCTGCCATTAAAATTTGTTTCATATATTCTCCTTAAACTCCTTTCTTCATTCATTCGCTCTCGCTAAACCAACTAAACTACTATAGCTAAATCAATAAAATTACTTAACCGACGAGAACGTGGTAACTAAATTTGGTGACTTTCTGTCGCTTACAAAACACAAAACAATATTCGCGCACTTATCAATTATTTGATTATCTCAAAAGATGAATCCTTAAATTTGGCTTTTACCAATCGGTTTATGTAAAACGTATCACTAGTAAGAAATAAGTAAGAAATTTTAAATAAATAAACGGTTATAGTAAGATTTTTTTCTTTATTTAAAAAGGAAGACTGACTAGTAGCGAAACGCAAAAAAACGTTCATTTAACCTCTGCCACCGCCTCAAATACAAGAAAACAAGTACCTACCCACCTATCTCAATATTTTTTAATGCGGCAACACCGAAAATTCCCGCGCTTTTTTATTTCAATAAAATAAATCCCGCCCAAAGAGGGTCCTCTTATTGTCGGTGAATGATCTTCAGCGCCGATACGAATGGCTTCATAATATATTTAGACTTGGGGCGGCGTAATGGGAGAATATGAAACTGGAAGAAAGAGGTGCCATCTACCAGAAAGCGAGGAACCGCGCCGAAATTGGCGGGAGAGAACTCTTCAATGTTGATAATGGCAGCTTCGAGTCGAGGGGCCCATGCATAAGAAATACATGCATCAATATTCTATCCATTCCGTTCCGTTCAATGATCTTCGCAATGCGAACAACATGCCCCGTTTTTAAAAGGGTAGTCGAAGTTAAAACGTAGCAAGTACAGCCTGACAAATAAATCCAAAAAATTCCTGCAATTGTTTCAAGTGGCAACACCTTGACGTAATATAGTAAAGGAAGAAAAACAGATGCAGCCAGTAACAAGAACACAGTAACTGGATATTTTTTTTATAAAAAATATTACTTTCATGGAAAAATAAAATGAACAACGTCCATTAATAACCGTTTATAAATAATTTCTTAATTTTTACAGAGAAATGAGTGAAAAATGTATGAACAAAGTACGTTGAAGTTGTTGTTTGTGCTTTCAATTTTATAAAAAACAGAACTGCATGTATCAAAAAATATATCGGAATCATTCAGGTTTTGATTTTAAGCAATTCGGTTCAAAGGAAAAATAATGGATCATTAAAATCGCACCACAGCGTAGGTGCATATGTTTACAAATTTTTGAAATGAGAGGATATTACTTGATATTCTAAGGTTTTCACAAAACCTAAATTACATTCATTTTTCAAAGACCTATTAATTTAAATCTCGATGAAAGAGAAAGGGGCCTTTGGGCCCGGAGCTCTGTATGCCATTATTTCAAAAAGTAAAAAAAAACGTAATTAAATATTCGATCTTGTTGTGTTTTTAACTCTGTAAGCATGATGTAATTGCAAAGAAAAGCGTTTACACTTCAAAAACTTCAATATTTTTTTAATGAATAAATTTAATTTTGATATGACATCAAATAAAACTGCCAGTTTGACATATAATATATATTTTAATTTTGTGTGTATTATATATCAAATTAGCCATTTTATTAAATGTCAAATCAAAATTGATTTTTTTAGTTCCCTAATGTCAAACTGACAAATATGTTAAATATTCCAAAATCAGCTTTACTCGGCGTTGTAACAGTTGTGACTTTTTCTTAAAATTTATTTTTTATCAAAAATTTACTTAATTTTTGAAAACATTTTATTGCCAGACTGTACCCCCCTAAACATACAAAAGGAAAACTTTTTTGAATGTCTGGGTTTTTTAAAATTCCTTTTGGTTTATTTGAGCACATTGTTTTCCTCGAGGGGTTGGTGTCAATGAACGAATGAGATTCTATCATCTCATTTCACTTTAAAGGGTTTATGCGTGTTTGGTGGGGGATGGTACAGTAGTATCACTTTGTTATCGGATCCTTCAGGATTGAGGGTAGTGATCTCCATTTGGGCTGTCAATTGACCGGACAGGACTGTTAGGATGTACGAATCAACAACCTACATCAGAGATTTCCAAACTTTTTAAGCCATTGCCCACTTTTTTTTTTTTTTTTTTTAACACCTCCTCTCATTTAAACAATACTTCTTCGCTTAATCTTATAATACGGATAATAATAACCCACTTAAAATTTTAACCGGAATGAACAAAGAGAGCGTCGCAGGCAAATATTTGTTTAGGATCAAGGATAAACCAATAATTGCTGTTGATTGTTGTAGTTCAGAAAGTCACGTTCCGAAGACATATATTGATGATTAAATATGAGAAAATCATAAAAAAATAAAACACAAACACAAAAAATATTTAGTTAAAGAAATGAACTAACATGATAATGAGGTCAAAAATATGAAGATTAAAAGAAAATTAACAAATGCACTTAATAAATATGAAGATGACAAAATCAACAAACACGAAGATGAGGTCTACAAATATAATAAACTACCACTTTTGGGTACCATTCACCCACTATTGAAATTTTTACTAAATATTTTTTTTAATATAAAACGGTAAAAAGTGAGGTTATAATAACGATAATAAAATTTGTATTTTTATTGCCAGTAATTTAAGTTCAGTGTTCTGACGAAAAAACGTAAGGTGAGTATTTTTAAAGCTTTTTTATATTTGCATTAAAAATAATATTTCTAAAATTATATGTTAATTTCTTTACAAGTCAAAGATGGAAAAAAATCTGCTTTTTCAAAAACATAATAGATACATTTTAAAATTACTTTTAAATTATTTTTTTTTGGTTTGACTGAATATTGAACCTTCCCCTCACCCAGAAACTTGAGTCAACAACTTTTAAAACCTCGCCAAATGCCGATCGGGTAGAACCGAGATGATTTTTGTAAATTAACTGCCGTTATGTCATACGCTGAAGTTTTAACTTAAATTCCTGTCATATAAACAACATTTTTACGCATCTTCTAAACCATGTATTATTACGTTGTGGATGTAATAATGTTGTTTCAATATTTAATAAAACATTATGCACAACAAATTATTCTTACATTCTGTAGAATGTTCGGTAGATTTATGCAAATTGTCAGCGCTTTACAATTATTTGATTTGTGATTAACACTTGACTCTTAATGTTGTTATTTGCATATTATGAAAAGCGAGTTATTTCTTCCGGGAGATGGCGGTGAAAACGATGCTTCAAGTGAAAACTAGCGTAACCTAAATAACCACTGGAGTGATATGTTTTTTATGATCTATTCTCGTGTAATCTATTCTTATTTTTAATCTTTTCTTTTTGATCCAGACTTTTTACATTTTTTAAATTTTATTTTTTAAATTTGCTCCACGCAAGAGATTTTGATGGAAATATTTTTCCACGGGACCTACGTCATCTTTAAGGTTGTTTTTGTGCAATGAAGGAGGACTTGAATCCGCGACGCCTGAGTAGGAAAACCAGCACTTTAGATTGCTCCGTTAATTAAGTGATCTATCCTGGTCATATTTATTAGGAGTGACATATATATGTTAAACCAACTGATAGACTTTGGTTTAGTATGTTATGTTTCTAAATAACAAATAATATAATTTGTATAACTGTGTTTAAGCAAGGATTATGGTTATGAATTTGGGAGGCGGGTATGGGTACCGCCGCCCCGGGAACCATCAATTGAATAACCAACCTTTGCCGTAGGTCATCCCAAGTGGTTCACTACGTTTGGGGACTTAGCAGAGGTTCTTTGGTTCACGGGGTTAGGTTTATCTGGGTCTTGGCGGCGAATGAATTTGTCCACCTGAGAGACTGGTTGAGGGAGACCTTTTGACCTCTCCAGCCAGACTCTCTCGACCCACCATATCATCACCCACCCGATTCATACGTTCGTGACTCCTGGACACTTTGACCCCCAGATTCCTACCATTAAATTACATTAAACGACCCTCCACATAGCATTCCCAACTATCACATACGCCCTGAAGGATTTTTTCATGGTTTGAGTGGAAAAAGAAGTCGGGGACGCCCGGGAAAGACTTAACACTGTTAGTGAGTTAAAAACTTCGTCTCTGCACTAGAATCAGATACGTAGTCGAATAATAGTCGAAATAATGTAGTTTTTTTAGTATTATCAATATGGTATCCAGCAGTGAATGATGCAAGATGAAGTGAACCAAAAAAAGTATAATTTTCAATTCTTTAGAATAATACAGGGTTTTCCAATAAGAGGTGTTATTTTGATATTCAATCGTAAAAGATCAATGGTTTCGTTGCTTGTGTGGCACGTAGCGCCGTCTTGTTGAAAATAAACGTTGTCCAAATCAATACCATTCAATTTCGGCCATAAAAAATCAATAATCATCTCACGATAGCGCAATCCATTCATCGTAACTGTTGATCCAGCCTCATTTTCAAAAAAGTAAGGTCCAATGACTCCACTGGACCATAAACCGCACTAAACAGTCACACTTTGAGGATAGAAAGGCTTTTCAATAATAATTCTTGGGACAATTTTGCTTGTTGACGAAACCACCGAGGTGGAAATGGGCCTCATCACTCAAGATGATTTGCATTTGATTCACTCAAGTGAATTTTAATAATTTCAATGCGTTGATGAAGCGTGTATCGTTCCATTTTTATTAATGTCGTAGTTTCTACTTGTCAAATGTCAGAAAATGAAAGCTTCAAAAGTAACATCTACCGAAATAGCGGGCTATTCAAAATAACATCTCTTATTGGAAAACCCTGTATTATCTCCACCTTAATAATGAACCCAGCTTTCAGGTACACTAGATTTCACAACCTCAAAACTTTTCTCCAAACCATTCATAACCTCGAGCAACGCCGGGTTAATATCAGCTAGTATTTTATAAATATTTCTAGCTTCACAAATCCCGCAATTATAACATCTCTCTCATCTTTCACGGGTCAGCGCTACTTTACCATAATTTACTCTAGCATTGTAATTCGTAAATATATTCCGTGTCTTCATTAACCCTGCAATTGTATATTTATAAAAGTAGGTATATTTAAAAATGCATTTTTCCATTAGTCGTAAATCACGTTTAATGTGCAATTGCAGCTTGCACCATCTCTGGGGGACGCGCGCCAACTCGCCCCGGGGCCAGCCAATACCAACTCTAATTAGAGAGCTATCTATATTCATAACGTTGCTACATTATTCTATTCTGTACTTGTTACAAGTTTTACCATGTAAAAAAGTAGATTTGATCATAAACAAGATTTGGCATTCGATCAGTGTTGATTAATTGTTTATTATTCTGTACTTGTTACAAGTTTTACCATGTAGAAAAGTAGATTTGATCATAAACAAGATTTGGGATTCGATCAGTGTTATAAGAATTATTTAACGTGTTAAAGATACGAAGTTCGCGGATTCGAGATCGAAGGAAACCTTAAAAAATGACGTTAACCCCACAGGCATATTGACCGTTATAATTTTTGAATGCTTAGTACTTTCATCATATTTGTAGAGCTTGCAATTAATTTTCCGTAAAACCAAATACTGTTTTAAATATTAAATAAAATTATATTTCCGGTGTATGCACTTTAAATAAACATTACCATTTCTGAATAATAAAATTTTAATATCAAACGAGAAAAATGTTGTCAAAAAAGCTAACGACATTATTTTTACTTTAAAAATTGAGAGAACTGGTTATTTTGAAAAAAAAAAAACAAACTGGAAAGAATTATTATTACTCTTTCTAACCTCAAAAAAATTATGTATTTAGGCATTATAGAAAAAAAGATGAAAATATTTTTATAAAATATCAATCGCTGGAAGGGTTTAAGACACTGTTAGAAAATCTGTTTGTATTTCTGCTTTGCAACAAAATCAAAATGAAGGGAACGTTTCTGAAAGAATTCGAAAATAAAAATGCTTATTAAAAGGTGATAAAATACGCTTTAAAATTTTATTATTAGAAAAAACATTTATTTAAATACTAACATTGATTTTTCAAAATAAAGTTACTAACCTCAACACAGCTTGTCCTAGTAAGGTTAAAAATTCAAATGTAAACGATGATACAATGTAACGAAACAAAACAACATATACAGTTTTTAAAAATGGCACAATTTTTTAAACTGAACTAAAATTAATGATAAAAAAAACTCTCTTCATTGTTAAATGTATTATTAACATTACTATCGCTTAAATTTTTTTGTAGTTTCATAAAAAAAACAATTAAGTAATTAAAATTTGTAAAATTTTCATAAATTTTTCTCAAATTGCGGTCGGAACATTTGGTTTCATATAGGTGTACATTTCAATTGTTTTGTGGTTAACATCTAGATTTAAATATAAAGCGTGGTGTTTTATCTTTCTAACACCGTTTAAATCACATTTCTCACAATGCCAGTATGTATGTATAATTTATCTCCCAGATGCAATGATTATTAGTGCTGTTCCCAAAAGCTAACAAATTAGCTCTTTGTTCCCGAAACCGAAAAAAATTGTCTGTGAGATTAATTAGATTTACACAAGTTTTTTCTTAATAATAATTATTATCAACCGATTTTGCTTCTTCAGGGTTATGTGAAGTTTGTGTAGGTCTTGGGGGCGAATGCGTTGATACTGGTTGAGGGAGACTTTTGATCTCTCCAGTCGGACTCTCTCGACCCATAGCCTTGCATCACAGTGGGAGAGATAGATTCATACATCCGTCACTCCTGAACACATTGACCCACGGATTCACCCACCCTTAACACCCTTTTCCTTCCCAGATTTTACTCTCTTTCCTTTCTCTAAAAACACTTTTCACACTGTATCCTCAAAGATGACATCTCTGGGCCCCCTGTGAAAAGCTAATGTTAAAAAATAAAAAAAAAGCCAAGTACTTTCCGACTTTCTTATATACTTCTACTGTTCATTTCGTTCAACCCCATAAAATACTTCAATTGGAAATGCCATAGTCGACTGACTCCTGATAGTTTGTACTTTGGTGCGGTGTTAACATTAAACAAAATCATTCTTAGGCTCCTAGATATAGGCAAAATCATATACACGATTTAGATCACCGTAACTTGCAAGAAACTGCTAATAAAACTGAAAGTCTGTGCTGATGTTTTTTGATACTTGATTTGTTAATATTTAACCACTCGGATTAATTTGTTCTCTATTGGGAACAGTCCATATGGTCTGATTACTGTCATGGTTATAAAAAATGATTTATACGGTTTTTGAAACAAAAAAACACCACGCCTTTTATTAAAATCTAGAAGTTCTTATTAATTCTTTTTATATGAAAAGAAAAAGGAGTTCACAATAATTTTCATAATGCAATTTGTTATTTTTTCGTTAGCAGTAATTTTGACTCAGTTTTTAAATGAAAAAACTTAAAGTAAATCAGTTTTGAAACTTTTTTATGTTTGCATTCAAAATTTTCATATTTCAATAAAATATCACCTTTTAAAAACGGTTTTAAGTGTTTACGGTTACGTTCTGAATTATTGAGGTTTTATTTTATTGCGAATCGGAAATACTCAGACTATCTAACTGAATATGCCAGAGGCCTGAGGGATCCATTTGTCGAATTTATGTTAAGCTATTTTGTGATAAAATCACCTCAAATGCAAAGATTTTCTACATTATCTCAGTGTTGACAGCGTTTTTAATTGATAATATTGGCAATTAAATGTTAAAAACTCCATTTCAATTTTTAATTGTTACAAAACCGGTTTTGTCTTGCTTTTGGCATTCTCAACAGTCAGAGACTGGCAAACCACAGCCAACTGACCACTCTTACTGAGACCTTCCTGTATCAATAGATATGCATTTTTTTAAATGTGAAAACGCACGAGTCTAGTAACTGTAATCCGTCTGGAGCCAGTGAGACTTAGGTATCCTAAATTGGGGTATGTTGTGGGGCTGAAAGTAGTGTGGAGAGGAAGGAGATAGGAAAGAGAAAGGTGGGGAAGTACTTGGTTATTCATATCTGGTCGTCAAAAACGGCGAAAGCCATTTCAAACAACGTTTAAAATCTGATTGGTGATCGTACACCAGGGCGATACTGAGAGTATATTCCACTCGGGAACGTGTCGCAAATACACTCGTACTATATATATGTGAAATTAATCAAAGAAAATTAACTTGCGAACATCCGAACCAGATTGCTAGTCAAAGTATGATTGTTATAAAAAATGTTTTTTTTTCTTTTTGGTTGTTTTGATTTACATAGGAAATTATAATAATTTTTATGGCTTAAATTAGGTGCAATAAATTGATTTTTACTTCTCACGAAATATTCCTGATTTTTTTTTATCTTTTAAATGAAAGCTCGCTTAAATATGTCTTCGACATTTGGTACTGGGAATGATTTTAAATATGATTTTGTTTATAAAGTAGAATTTTTTAGTTTTATTTAGTTACAACATTGTGAGCTTAAAAATATGTGCAAATTAGATGACGCCAGAGCCAAACATTGATGAGTATAATGTGCTTCATTAAAAAATAAATAAACAACTTTTCAGCTTCATAGTTGTGATTGATATCACAGATTGAAAGCTGAATCACGGGATGTTTCTGAAATCAATACTTTCGTTGGCATTGAAATTTTTCTATACAAATATTTATATACACAAGTTTTACCAAAATTAGGAGGATAATTTTCAAGTAAGTAGTATTTTAGCCCTCGTAAAATTTATGAAGAAACTAGAAAAAAAATCCTGGATCAATCACAGACAATCTTCCCGATTTATCGATGCACCACTTCAAAAGGCTCTCGACCTGAAATCCAATGCTATACAACCGTATCTAGTGTGGGGTGTTGGGGTGTGAGTGGGGGTGGGGGCGATGGGTGATTTTGATACCACCCCAACACCCCAGGGGGCCACAAACCCTCGCGTGTCCGACACAATGCATGTTTCAGGTAACCAACAGGAATTCTAGACAAATAGATGTCGTCTGTTTCCTGTATTCTCGCCAATAGCACAATTAAATAAACAAGCTGAAGATAATAATATTTATAATTTATGTCATATTAGTCTGGCCGAACTCGTAAGAGAGAACCATCGAGAGTGTATTTAATGTTGCAGATTGATTAGCTCAACAATTCATATGTAAATCGAACTTTTTATTCGACACGACAAAGCTGCAAATACACATGCAAATAACTCGCTCAAAAGCATGCCAATAGCGGTCTTTAGCGTGCAAGGTCTTGTTAACGTGTATCTGTGTATCTGCTAAGGTAATTATTTCTGCAGGTTATAAAATTTACACTCTGTTTCAATAATTACCACAAGAAAAAACTACAGGGTTTTCCAATAAAAGGTGTTATTTTGAATAGCCCGCTATTTCATTAGATGTTACTTTTGAAGCTGTCATTTTTTGACATATGACAAGTAAAAACTACGCCATTATGAAAAATGGAACGATACACGCTTCAAAAATGCATTGAAATTATAAAAAATCACTTGAGTGAATCAAATGCACATCATCTTGAGTGATGAGGCCCATTTCCACCTCGGTGGCTTCCTCAACAAGCAAAATTGTCGCAAAACTCTAAAAAGGCTCGGAAAACCCAAGAGTTATTGTTGAAAAGCCTCTGTATCCTCAACGTGTGACTGTTTGGTGCGGTTTATGGTCTGGCGGAGTCATTGGACCTTACTTTTTCGAAAATGAGGCTGGAGCAACAGTTACGGTGAATGGATCGCTATTGAGATATGTTTAATGATTTTTTATGGCCGGAATCGAATGGTATTGATCTGGACAACGTTTATTTTCAACAAGACAACGAAACCCTTGATCTTTTACGATTGAATATCAAAATAACACCTCTTATTGGAAAACCCTGTATTTACATGCCCAAAATGGGTTATAAGGTTTTTAGCTTGTGTTAATAATATAATTTATGCGTATTTAAATTGAAACAAAACTTTTTAAAGTGTCACTCAGTACAAAAGAGGGTAAATATTTGGAACCGCTGGACACGGATTATATGAAATATTTTTAAATAAAACCTTCCTATTTACCTTAATTACTATAAAAGGAATCTGACTGCATTTGGGATATTTCTAATTTTAGCATTTTAATTTTTAATTACGTAAATCGAAAATTCACTTTCGTTGTATGGGATGACAGCTGGAATGATTTCTGTTGATGACATTTTCTCTGGTTGGTATTCTTGATACGAGTAGCTAGAATTTGAATCATTTCGGAATGCAAATTCTAGTTAGGTACTGTTTTGGCCAAACTCGAAAAATAAAATATTTTTATGTTACTTATAAAACTTAAATTATTTATATTTAGGTAATATTATAATTATTGTTTTATTTAACCTAAACTATAGTAACCTAACCTATAATAATCAAACCTAAACTAACCTAACCTAACCTATAATAATCAAACCTAAACCAACCTAACCTATAATAATCCAACCTAACCTAATCTAACCTGTATCCTAATAATAATCCTACCTAACCTATAATAATCTAACCTAACCTAACCTATAATAATCCAACCTAACCTATATCCTAATAATAATCCTACCTAACCTATAATAATCCAACCTAACCTAACCTAACCTATATCCTAATAATAATCCAACCTAACCTAACCTATAATAATCCAACCTAACCTAACCTATAATAATCCAACCTAACCTAACCTAACCTCTATCCTAATAATAATCCAACCTTACCTAACCTAACCTATAATAACCTAACCTAACCTATAATAATCCAACCTAACCTAACCTATAATAATCCAACCTAACCTAACCTAACCTATATCCTAATAATAATCCAACCTAACCTATAATAATCCAACCTAACCTAACCTATAATATCCAATCTAACCTAACCTAACCTAAATCCTAATAATAAACCAACCTAACCTATAATAATCCAACCTAACCAACCTTTATCCTAACCTGACCTATAATAACCTCACATTTTTAAATTTTTCTATTTTATAAAACATACCTAAATATCTTCATTTTATTTTTCGAGTTTGGCTAAAATAGTACCTACCTAGTATTTTCATATGGTAAAAAATCTAGCCACACGTATCAGGAATACCAACAAAAGAAAATGTTATCAACAGAAATCATTCCAGCTGTCACCCCATACAACGAAAGTGAATTTTCGATTTACGTAATTAAATATTAAAATGCTAAAATTAAAAATATCCCAAATGCAGTCAGCTTCCTTTTATAGTATTTATATATAAATCAGAAGGTTTTATATATAAATATTTCATATAACCCTTGTCCAGCGATTCCGAATAATTACCCAAAAGAGTAAAAAAATGGCAAAAAAGTGTCAATAAGGTAAATTGTGAACTTGCGTTTGCACAAAAATGTCTTTTTACCATCTATCTCGAAGTAAATCGATGTTTCTTGTAGTAATTAAGTTGAAACAAAGTGTGATTTTCATAAATATGTAAAAAATAATGTTTATTTTTACCGACCAGATCAATTTCCAATAGTCAAAACTAGCACGTCAGAATCCTGAAGCACGAAACGATCCTGAAGAACAGTAAAAAATATAGTATAATAAAAACACGTGATTAGCAACCATTTGCAGCTAAGATTCTGAGAATCTGACATTACGTTTATTTGAGGCGACGCCAACGGATTTTAAGCAAAGCTCTCTTCAAATACTATAGACAACAAAACTCTGCGATGAAATTAATTGAATGCAGCGAACTTTGCGGAAAAATTAAGAACTATAATTTTTCTAATAGTAATTGTTTTAAATAATTGGATAATGTCAAGAATATTTTGTTAGATCACGTTTTCCTCGCTAGGGAAAAGTGATATTTTCTCAATTGTGAAGAAATAAAAAAGTTAGTCTTTGTTTTAATGTAATCTACATGAACCTAAAATGCCCCTATTTTACGTATATAGTACCTATTTGGAATGATTTTTTCCATGGTTGTAATGCGTTCGTCTCAACGTTTTAGAGAGTATTGTCTCTCGTCCAACGGTTTTTCAGTTTAAAAAAAAAATTATTGATTTAAGATTTTAACGGCCAAAACTATTTTTGTTATTTGTTTTTGGGGTATTATGCCGTGTTGCGCTAACTCCTTCTTTAGCCAACGTTTCGGACAGCATTGCAGTGTCCATCATCAGGGCAAATGTGTTATTTGAGGTTGTTTTTTTTTTGTTGATTTTATGGATTCTTTCGTAATCCTCTAACTAGCTAGGGCTTATAACAATATCCTTCATGTTTCTAACTAACTAGTACTGCGGCTGATTAGCCTTATTACTATCACCATCTGATGGTTGTATTTAATTGACTGAATTTATGTTACATTAATAAATTATTTGAGGTTGTGTTAAAATGTGAGCTTATGTATGAGGTTGTGATACCGTGTTGCCAGCTCCAACCCTCTGAGCTAACATTAACGTATCAATTTTTTATTTTATTATTTATTTAAAGTGGTTTTCTTCGTTTAGCTCTGGTGTATCCGTCAATTACCGGATACCAAGAACTATTAAGCTTAGCTCCATCGTCTCTATTAATGTTGTTAAAGTCTACATCTCTCTATTAAAGTGCGATCACCAAACTTAGTATTTGGCTTGCGCATAGGTTCTATCAGTCTGCCTACAGCTGATGATGTAGCTGATCTAAGAGTTGACTGCCTCAGACCAGTGTTTTCCGGGACGCATAGTTCAGAGATGTAGGGTGGGGCCATTTCATTGATGGATTTAAAAACCATCCAGCACAGTTTGTACTGGAATATTTCAGGGGACTTGTTCTGAAATGTGCGAATATTTTGAAACCCCGGTTATGAGCCTTGCTGCTGCATTAAACACTGATTGAAACTTGTCAATTTGATATTTTGGAAGGCTGGCATAAATGCCGTTGCCGTAATCGAGACGTGAGACTACGTAAGAGTTGATAAGTAGTTTTGTTGCTTCTGTATGAAGGTTTCTTCGGACAGACTTGAGTTGTTTGAAGACATGATTTTTTTGTGTAGATTTTGAACAAATTAATTTATGGGTGAACGTTAGATAGATCTTGATGGAAACGCCATTGTCAGCTAAAAATGGTTGCAATGATGTAGAAACTTTTTGCAACTGTACAAATTTCATGACGTCACGTTACATTCTAAAGATTTTTCACGATCGCAATTCTGAAAGTACCCATGCGTTAGTAACGTGATGGACTGTCCAGTTACCCGAGTTACCCTAGTGCCTAGTGCCTAGTGCCTAGTGCCTACCCTTGAGGAATGCGAATAAGCTGGCCTGATATAGTATTTATGCGGCGGATTGATACTAATCGGTCTTCAACGCAAAAAGTTGCCGGGATAAATTCCCAGATTGGGAATGAGTGACGTCACTGGCTAAACACTATTTATTACGCCAAGAAATAACCTGCCAAGGTTACTCTGCCCACTGCTCGTTTAACTTACGAACCTTTTTTTGCTTTTCTCCATTTCACCCCCTTCCTCACACCATTTAATCTCACAACATCTAACATCTCTTTCAGATCTATTGTTTCTACATAATCTGCTAAATAATAAAATAGATTGTCTCGGATTGCTATCGGTCATTGGTTTAAATGCTCCAACGAGGCGTACCGAGCACGATACACTTCTTTATATAGAAGCCAAAAACTCTAATGCACAACACATGTTCACAACATATATACACAAAGCGTAGTAATTTTTCGTATAATATCTATTTTTCAAGATTTTTTGCTAACATACAAAACAAATTTAATAATTTTGTTTGGCGTGATAAATTGTGATACATATACAAGAAGTTGGTATCACACTTGAGAAAAGTACAACACTTTTATAATTGGATTTATATTTTTCAAAATCTGTCTTATAACGAGGGACGGGTCACATTAAGGCGATTCACTACGTAGTAATTTAAAATCATGTGTTTTTGGTTTGAAAATTTGGTCGCCTAGAAATGTTTCAGACGCTTTAATTAAATACTGCGAGTAGAATACATCTTGGCCTTTGAAAAAAACGAGTATTTTTTAGATAAGTCTTTTTATAAGCCCAGAAAAAAATAATGTATAGGCCTATGAAAACTGCTTTAAAGTTCAAAATCTCCGACTTACGAACCCATTTTCGGTTATGGTTTTATTTTATAATGTGGCAAATTAAGTTATTTATAAAATGATTGAAAAATATTTAAATATTTATGCCTGTACATCCACAAAATAAAATAAAAGGCACTTTTGGGCCATGTTTTTTTCTTGCATAAATCAAAACAGGTGGATGGTGTGAAGCGGGAATTTAAGCGTTATCGCTATCTGCGTAAGGTGTGTTATTGATAGCGGCTCGATTAAAATTATAACAAGACGTAAAGATAAATTCTGATTAAAACTTATACTTTGGTACCGCCCAGCATAAAGTTTGCTTTTCCTTTTCTAAACATGCTCATTAAAGAACGTACATAGTACATACATTTTATTAAAATAAATACCGGTAAGTCCAATTTTCTAATTATGTCCTGTGCGTTCTAACCGTATCTAGATTTCTCTAATAAACAATAAACACCAGTGACCGACCAAGTAAGGTACTGTATGTTATATGCCTGTATAATATGTAAATAAATAATAATAATAATAACTGTACATTCTAGCATCACGTTCATAAACCAAATGCATTGTACAATTGTACATATGGCTTTGTATTGGTAATCAACGAACCGGTGGATACAATCTGTTAGACATAAATTGATAATAGTTTGACTAGTCTATAATAGTTAGTAATAAGATAGATACTTGTAGAAATGTGTCATATATTTGTACAGCACCCTTGAGGTGACTTTGCACAAAAACGGCGCTGTAAAAATCATTAAAATATTATTATATAACAGGCTTAAAACGCAGATTAAAATATTAATTGGAAGTAAATATTTCAGTTTCAGGAAATGGAAAATGATGCATTTTAAGAGTTATTTCGTTAAAATCAAAACCAATTTTTACTTGGCGGACTTTGTTGTTGATGTCAAAGTTTTAATGTGAATTTTTTACTGTCTAATTCAAAATAAAATATTAAACTATGCCCATAAAATATGTTCTAAGTTTGTCAGTTTGAGCACAAATTATTATTATGTCAAAATATGGGGTGAAGAAACGACGTAAAATTTACCTTTTTTACGAAATAGCTAATAAAATAAAATTATTTCCATTTTCGGAAACAGTAGTACTTACTTCTCATTGTTATCTAACTAATACATAGTGTTTTTTTACGAAATAGCTAATAAAATGATATTATTTCCATTTTGGAAACAGAAGTAGGTACTTACTTCTCATTGTTATCTAACTAATAAACAGTGTTTTTTACGAAATAGTTAATAAAATGCATTATTTCCACTTTTGGAAACAGAAGTACTTACTTCTCATTGTTATCTAACGAATACACAGTGTTTTTTTAATTATTAAAAGTGCGTATTAACCGTGTCCCTATTTTCTATATATATAACATAAATTATTTTAAAACTACTTACATTTAACTTTTTGTAAAGCTTTTATTAACAGTCAATTACAATTTCTGAGGATATAATTTTTCATTTCAAAATGTCTTTTTCTTTATTTTTATTATCATGACTCATATTATTAGACCGGTCGGTGGCTGAGTTGACATCGCGTTTGGGTTTCACCCAGGCGTATTGTGTTCAATTCCTAGGCTGGCTAAGTCCTCCATCGCAACACAAGCGGCCTGCCCAAAGATATTAGAAGAACTATCTTTGGGCCTGCCATAGTCCAGTGGTAACGCATTGGACTGCCATTCCGAAGGTCGCGGGTTCGAACCCGGCGTGCGCAAATAAATTTTATTTGATTGATTTGTGTTATTTCACAATTAATTAATTAAAATAATATATAGTATATTTGCGGCACGTTCCAGAGTGGAAGATACTACCAGTATCGCCCTGGTGTAAGACCACCATTCAGAATTGAAACGTTGCTCCAAATGGCTTTAGCCGTGTTTAGTGACTAGATCTGAATAGCCAGGTACTTCCCCACCTTCCTCTTTCCCTTCCCCACTTACCTTCAGCCTCACAACATCCCCCGATTGGGGATGCCATAGTCTCACTGGCTCCAGACGGGAGCAGTTGGGACTCTTGTGAGGTATTCACACTAAAAAAAAAACAAAAACAAGCAACATTTGCCGGTTACTGTGGTGGTAGTAGGAGATTTTAAAATATTGTCAGGTTATTTGAAACTAGTAACCAGGGAATATTTGTATTTCTTTTAATATTAAAATAAAATAAAATAAATATTTATTAGTTAAGATTAAGAACCAATATTATCCTGGGCGAAATTATTCAGAAATTGTATGGACGTACGTAATAAATCTGATTTGCTCTTAATATATGGGTCATTTTTAAATTTGGAACTGATTGTGTGAAAAATTCAGACAGTTGATAAAGCAGGTACATAGGTACCTATTACACAATATTTTAACAGAAAGATTTTTAATTGATTTTTACAAGATTGGAATTGTTATATCTCGTGATTATTGATATCTATGTTAAGGCGATGCACTACGTCGTGTAATATTTTGAATCGAGCCGCTATCAATAACACACCTTAGGTAGATGGCCATAAGGCTTAAATTCCCGCATCACACCATCCATCTGTTTTGATTTATGCAAGAAAAAAACATGGATAAGAAGTGCCTTTTATTTTATTTTGTGGATGTTTTTTAATTATTCTATAAATAACTTAATTTGTCACATTATACAATAAAACCATTACCGAAAATGGGTTCGTAATTAGGAGATTTTGAACTTTAAAGCAGTTTTCATAGGCATATACATTATTTTTTCTGGGTTTATAAAAAGACTTATCTAAAAAAATACTCGATTATTTCAAAAGCCAAGATGTATTATACTCGCAGTATTTAATTAAAGCATCTGAAACATTTCTAGGCGACCAAATTTTCAAACCAAAAACACATGATTTTAAATTACTACGTAGTGCATCGCCTTAAGTTTAGCAAGTTTATGCGTCTTTTTTTACTTGATAATATACATATGGTTTTTACATATTTATTTGTATAGACCTCTTGAGGTAATTTTTCGAAAAAAAGTCGGTACACAAATTATTTAGGTATTATTATAATACCTAATTCAGACTCGCGGCATAGTACCCCGTTTAGGTGTGGCACATTGTGAATTCTCCCTTTAAAATGTCAAGGTCTTTCGATAAAATTGACTATTTTTCTGGTTTGATAGAGTAGATTACATCTATTAAAGATATACTTTGCTACGAGATAGAATAACATCATTTTTCTTCATGTAATACACAATATAAATTCCATCTCAAATCACTTAAAATTAATCATAAAACAATAATCAGAATTATGTTCAGAAAGCCTTATCAACATCCGACAGAACAACTAATGATCAACAATAACCTATTAGACATAAATAAACTATTCATAAAGAAGATCATCTACAAAAACTGCATAAAAATATCACCACACTTCATAACTCACTCGCAAAACACAAGAGCAAACACACACAATCAATTACAAGTACCATATATCAAATCAAATTTTGCCAAAAAACATGAATCTTACTTGGCACCACATATATTCAATAAGTTTGTAGCCCAAACAAAGACCTATGTCGCATCTAATAATTTGAATTGGGTATTCAAAAGATTTTTAAACTGGTTGAATGTCAAAGAAAGAAGAGAGATAAGTAATATTCTTAATATCTAAAATTATGTATTTTCTTTTTTCTACTCTGTTTCTAATTTCTGATTTTCCTCTTATTTTATTATTATTATTTTTACTATAATATTTATATTTCTTTTTTTTTTCTTTTTTAACCACTTATTTGTTTTTATGTAATTAGAAATTTTTAGTTACCAGCCTCAGAACAGACTTTGTCTAGTGAGGAGGGTAAGGAGAAAAATCATGTATGTACATAACTAATAATAAATAAACGCCCGGGTTGCCGGCACTGAATTGAAAAAAAATATATAATATAGAGAATACAGCAGAGAAGCCGACATAATCAAAACGTCAAAATAAAATCCTCCTCACAATTATCTATGGTACAAGACAGGGGCGTGCCGTCCATAGACTAAAGAAAAGATAGAAAAGCTGTGCACGCCCAAAGAAAAGAAAAAACATACCTGCACATGCATTTCCGCCATTATTTTCTTCCGACTATTTCCGCTTGAAAAAATAATTTAAATGCCTTGAACTTGTACGTTGAGTAATAATATAATTTGCACAGTACCGTTGGCAGTTCATGTTGTTTTTTAATCAACCACATTTAATTTATATAATTTATTTTTATTTTTACATCACATTTCAGTGTCTAAGAATTTGTCAACAACTCTTAAATGCAAGAATTTTTTGATTTGATTTAAAAAAAATTTAAACAGATTTTTTTTTTGATAAATTTCAACGTTCCGGCGCACACGGCGCCCGTACTACGCGCTGAGCCGTTCCCAACCAGCAAATTAGTTAATACTTGAAAATTGGTGGGAAAGTCTCTACACTTTATTCTGCTCTTTTGCTAATTGGGAGCGGATTATTGCAAAGTGCGGGTTTCGTGTTGATCAAACTAATCACTTTGATTTATACTAGTTATTCATAAGAATCTAAATATTTACAGGAAGATATAATTTTGAAGTAAATAATAATTTTAAATGTTTTTCTTCAAAAATGAAAAGATTTGACCCTCGCTGGCACACAAATTATTTTTAATTCTACCATCATGTAGAATCACTCCCCGAAGTTAGCGCAGTTTACCCCCGGACACCTTGTTTGTATTTTCACAATCATAGATTTTCCTCATGATATTTTGAATTCAAACAAATTTGTAGATATTTTAAAGATATATCATAGTTCTGTCACATTAAAGCAGTCAAGGTTTAAAATGCTTTAGCTGTGTTTAGTGACTAGATCTGAATTGCTTGGTACTTCCCAACCATACTCTATCACACTTGCTTCAGTTTTACAACATTCCCGAAATGATTGTCCCAATGACAAACTTGGCTTATCTGTGAAATATAAAAAATGTATATATATATAAAAAATATTCAATTTGTTTAAAGCAATGCCAAGGAAATTTTAAAAGTAATTTTTTTTTTTGTATGTTTAATGTAATGTAAATATTTTCGAATTAAACTTAAATATATATTTTTATTAATAATATATATCAAACTGAAGAAGACAGGCATGTGATTTCAATGTCACATTTCACAATTGAACAAATAAAGGCGCAAAGACTTCTGAACGATGCGCGTTCTGTTTTTCAGCCATAATTCAGGATTCAAATTGGAATAACATACTTTTAACAGTAATTTCTTAGACAAAAACGCGGGCAAATTGTCAGGGGCTTGTGCCAGTGGGACGAATCTATACATCCACGCGAGAAGAAGCCAGCGACATGCGATTGAGAGTGGAATGCGACATGTGGCCTAGAGTTGAGCCTCTGCAGTGCTGAAACAAAAAAAAAACGACGAGCAAACTACCCCAACGAGTAAAAAAACTAATTTTCCGCAGAAATTTTCCCGGCAGCAATAAAAGGAAAGTTTCCCTTTTTGCGTATTGTTATTTTACTCAAGCTTTTGCAAAGAACGGGAAAGCGAGACAGATTCTCGATTCGGGCTTTGTTGAAAGCTGGTGCGAGCGGGACGAGCGTATGGTACGAATGTTTGCCGCTTGACCCACAAACCCAGATTCACCTGAAAATGCGGCGGTGGCGGCTCGCTGGGGCCTGCCGACTCTGTGCTGCGTTGCCGTTAAGATTACGGCAGTGCTACTGGTAGGCACTACGTACTAGGTAGCTACCCGTACAGACCATCATTTTCTTTATGACTGGATAATACCGGGCCTACCGAACCTACCGCAAATCCGGAATAAATTTAAAATTCGTCAAATAAAAACTGAATCAAGAACTGTGTTAATTTACCGGCTTTCTATAACAATCATATCTAGAGTTTTATCGGCGGGGGTCGCATTTTCCACTCCGCGAAGACGAAAACGTTTCTTGAGGGCGGAAATAATAGAAATAACGGTTTAGTCTTATTTCCTAAGATGGGCACATTCATTTTCGAAACATAAAAATTCTTTGCATTCGCCTAGGCGGAACAAATTACAAGAGTTATGTAATGCTTTTAATTTAAAAGTATCGCGCTATTAATGTTGTCGAGTCGGTAAGAATTGGGGAAAGTACCTGCCTACAAAGTGGTGGCAGCTTGTACTAATGCAGAGTGGTCCTTCGAGCCGGATAAAAAAATCTAAACTGTAAATAATTAACTAAAACATTGCGATAGTAAATAACTGTCATGATTTTTTAAAGTTTTTGCACTTCGCGTAACCCGTGTTATAAATGTATTATAAATTCACATATTTCCGCGGTAGAATGCGGGTGGAACGATTAGATCAGTTATTCTCAAAGTATGTGATATCTCCCCCTTTGAGGCGTGTTGGAGTATTTCAGGAGGGGGGTGGTAAGCGTAAGGGTAACACTTGGGCTTGACAGACAGGAAGGGGGTGGCGAAGGCAATAACAAGGCTCTGAAAGTAATTGGCTGAAAAAGCATTTTTTTGCAAGAAAACGTAAAAAATGCACTTTTAATTAATGAACTTTCGGCTTTATTAGGTGATGTTTCAAGTGGACGATGCGATTATTGTAAATTGTAAATACTACATATGTATACAGGATGTATCGGCACGTACCCGACAAACTTTAACCAGCTTTTCCTTAGCAAATTTGGAGTAAAAAATGTTATGGGCAATTTGCTGTCCGGTAACATTTTTTTTCAATTAAAAACACAAAATTATAAAAAAATCCACACTCCGTCACTGTCATTGGCATTGTTTCTGGTGTTCAACAGCTGTTATTAACAAGTGTGTCAAAAAGCGTCTTCGCTTTTTCATACACACTAAATAATAATAGTTAAAAATGAGACGCATGGTGCCGTGCCATTTCGTTGTGATTGTAAAAGCGCGCTAATGTAGGTACGTACGTACATTATTTAATGTAACTAGAACAAAATATTGCAAGACGGGTTTTTAAACTTTGACAAAGGATAAAACAGTGGTGATATGTGATGAAAATATGAATAGTAATTTCTTTATAAAAAAAAATGTTCCCGGACAGCAAAGTGCCCATAACATTTTTTACTCCAAATGTGCTAAGGAATAGCTGGTTAAAGTTTGTCGGGTACGTGCCGATACACCCTGTATATTACATTAATGGACTAAATTTTAACGACTTATCATCAAGGCGCACGCTGATTTAGTTTGTTTTTTAAAATTAGCGATTTGCAGATTGGACGCCATGGATTTAACGAACCTGTGTGGTAAATTCGTGTATGATCATGTGAGAAATGTGTAGATTGGCGAATGATGCAAGACTGATGTGAAGTGAAATGAAGTATAATGAGTAAGATTAAGAAAGCTTATATGTTTGGGCATGTTTGGCGAATGAACGAAAAAAGGAGTGTAAGGATAATATATGAAGCAAACGTGATTGGCAGAAGAAGTTGGGGACGACCAAGGAAGACGTGACACTATCAAGTGAATCAGATACCTACTTGAGCCGGGCCATTTCAAGAGCCAGAATAGTACAGGGTTTTCCAATAAGAGGTGTTATTTTGATATTCAATCGTAAAAAATCAATGGTTTCGTTGCTTGTGTGGCAAATAGCGCCGTCTTGTTCAAATAAACGTTGTCCAGATCAATACCATCCAATTCCGGTCATAAAAAATCATTAATCATCTCTCGATAGCGCAATCCATTCACCGTAACTGTTGCTCCAGCCTCATTTGCGAAAAAGTAAGGTCCAATGACTCCGCCGGACTATAAACCGCACCAAACAGTCACACGTTGAGGATGGAGAGGCTTTTCAACAATAACTCTTGGGTTTTCCGAGCCCCAGATGCGACAATTTTGCTTGTTGACGAAGCCACCGAGGTGGAAATGGGCCTCATCACTCAAGATGATTTGCGTTTGATTCACTCAAGTGAATTTTAATAATTTAAATGCGTTGTTAAAGCGTGTATTGTTCCATTTTTATTAATGGCGTAGTTTCTACTTGTCAAATGTCAAAAAATGACAGCTCCAAAAGTAACATCTACCGAAATAGCAAGCTATTCAAAATAACACCTCTTATTAGAAAACCCTGTAGTACCTATATCCTACGAGTATATTTCAAAAAAGTATTGAACACATGTAACGTTGTAATTGTAATTCGTAAAATGGGCCACTGTGTGTTTTAAAAATTTAGAATTTTTCTTGAAAATTTCTTCATTTATGTTCGTAAGTCCTTAGGAAGATCATTGAATAATTTTATATCTATAAACAAAACGAAGGTAGGTTGCTGTACATAACCGTTGTACAGTTAGTTATCCTATGGTTTTGTTGATAACACACTATTATTTATGTGTTTATTTTCTGACTAACACTATGCTTTATGTATTTATTTACTGACTAATACTATTATTTATGTATTTATTTACTGAATAGCACTATCATTTATGTATTTATTTACTGACTAACACTATGATTTGTGTATTTATTTACTGACTATAACTATTATTTATGTATTTGTTTACTGACTAACACTATGCTTTATGTATTTGCAGTAGTGCTATCATTTTTTTAAATCACGTATCACTGTGTTCAAACACGCTAATTCCGAAACCGCTGATTTCAATGAAATTTTGTGAATGTTTATGATTGGTTCCAGCATGAAATATTGGATAGTTTTGGATCCGATAGGTGGTGCTGTTGACGAGATCTAAAAAAAAAAAAAATTATTTGTTTGTTTTCCGATTTCTCATTCAAAAATATATACCACCTCAAATTACAACAATACTATTTGACAGTGCAAACGTCAACAATTCCTCTCCAGTCTAAATAATAAAAATAACGTTCTTACAGTAAATCTGAACACTAAAACAACACATAATATTAATAATAAGTGCTAACTTTATTAAAATAAAGTGTTAAAACTGCAGTTTTTTTAGTGTCCCAGTGCCAAAAGTTCAAAAACGGAAATTAAATACGCCTATACTAAATACATATCACTCTACCTTGCGTCAGTGTAGTTAAACCAGTGGTCCTGAAACGGAGTTCAATTATTTATATAATAAAAAATAATAATATACAATGGATGTCCAATCATATATCTCAAATGCAGAAAGGGCAGTCAACGCCATAAACAAAGTGCTTCTTGACCCTGGAAATAAGTTCAACAAGGACCAAATCGCTAAAATTACACCCATAGCATGCGAAATCTTAGCAGCAATTGGCAGCATGTCGGCAGCGGTAGCTGCCAAAACTGGTGCCTTGGAAGGAGAACTGCGGGCATACAAAGATATTCAAAAATTATTCCATCTCAAAACAATATTAATATCTGTGAGGTAATCCACGAAATGAACGAAATTACGGAGAGGTCGAAAAATATAATTTTGTGCAATGTACCTGAAAGTGCAAAGGTAACAGCTACTGACAAAATCTTGGATGACCAAACTGCAGTAACGGAAATAATTTCCAATATAGATATACCTGCAAAAAATAAAATTATTAAAGTTTACCGATTTGGTAATAATAATAATAACAAGCCAAGACCAATTAAAATCCAGTTTGAAGACTCCCAGACAGCTAGAATACTACAAGGAAAAAAACATCTCTTAAAGAATAATGTACGCATTTACTCTGACTCGACCCCAGCACAGCAAAAGCACCTAATGGACTTACGGACAGAACTTGAAAAACGTAAAGCCAATGGAGAAACGGACATAACTATAAAGTATATAAATTCGTCACCTAAAATAGTCAACATCCATCCAAAAAACCGAGTATAACTAAACTGAAAATATACTACCAAAACATCCGTGGACTACGAACAAAACTAGACGATCTACACGCAGCTCTTCCGTCCCATCATCATGACGTATATGCACTTACGGAAACCTGGCTTGACTCTGCAATAAAATCATCTGAACTTGGACTTGCTAACTACAAAATTTTTCGTTGTGACAGAAATGCCAGATCAAGTTCAAAGTCAAGAGGTGGAGGTGTTTTAATAGCAATTAAACGAAAGTACTCATCTAGGAAGTTACCGACGAAAAACAACAACATTGAACATTTATTTGTGCAAATCTCTACTGGAATGGAAAAAATTATTATTGGAACCACCTACCTACCACCACTCTCCGATATTCAAACATACAGAAACCATTGTGAAGACGTTGAACATCTCTTGTCAAAATATCCAAACTCAAAACTTGTTATTCTTGGAGACTACAACCTTCCAAATCTAAAATGGGAATCCAACGACAGCGGCTACATCACAAACGAAAGCGAAAATGACAGGGCACGAGAAATCTTGGACACAGCAAATTTTTTAAACCTGTACCAGCACAATTTCATCTATAATAATAACGATCGCTTACTAGACTTGGTACTATCAAACATCCCTAAAATATCTGTAGAACTGTCTAATGATCCGCTCCTACCTGCCGACAATCACCATCCTCCCCTATACACGAAATTAAACATACCCCGTGATAACGATGCCAAACCTGAACAAAAAACTCTGAACTTTAAACGAGCAGACTTTGACTCAATTAACTGCCATCTCTCAAATATAGACTGGTCTTTTTTGTATGATGAAAATATTGATAAATCTTTAGACATACTTTATTTTACATTTTCTAACACTATTAAATCCTATGTACCTTTTTACACGCCGAAAAAGTATACTTACCCAGTTTGGTTCTCATCGGAGCTAACTGCCTCTCTTCAGCAAAAAAAAAGACAACACAAAAAATTCAAACAAAGCAAATCGATAGCTGATTATATAAACTTTAGGGAAACTAGGAAAAAATGTAAAGATCTTTCTAAACATTGCTACAAAATGTACATAACTACCATCGAGAATAATGTTTTTAAATCCAAAAATCTCTGGAAATTTCTAAAAAAAATAAACAATGAAAACACGGATTACCCACCAATAATGCAAATGAATGGAATCAGTGCAAACAATACACAAGACATTGTAAACCTTTTTTCAGATTTCTTCAAAAACGTATACGATGACGAAACCCCCGATGATAAAATACCCGAATACAAATTTAGTAATACTACACACTTAACAAATTGCCATATCACACAAAAATCTTGCGAACAGAAATTACTTTCCTTAGACACTGAAAAATCTGCTGGCCCAGACAACATTCCACCAATATTCCTTAAAAAATGCTCCAATGCATTATCTAAACCGCTTACAGTACTATTCAACCGCCTCTTGTTCCTTGGATATTTTCCAAGCCGCTGGAAATCGAGCTTCATTACACCTATCCTCAAAAAAGGTGACGACACTGACATAACCAATTATCGCCCCATTTGTATACAGTCAGTACTTTCTAAGCTTTTTGAATCAATGGTCCTTGATGAAATCTATCCCAAATTAATAAAACTAATCGACCAAAAACAACACGGTTTTATCAAAGGTAGATCAACCGCAACTAACGTAACAATATTTCAAAACTTTATATTAGAATCTTTTGCAAAAAATAAACAAGTCGACTGCATATATACAGACTTTTCAAAAGCATTCGACAAAGTATCCCATAAACTACTAACCCGAAAACTATTTGCCCTAGGAGTAAGAGACAACATGCTAAAATGGTTCACTAGCTATTTAACTAATCGTAAACTATTTGTTAAAATAAAATCTTTGCTATCGAAAGCTTTCTGTGCGACCAGTGGCCTACCGCAAGGTAGTCACCTTGGTCCCGTTTTGTTTCTCATTTTCATTAACGATATAACAAATTGCTTCGACGATGTCGAGGTATTGCTCTTTGCTGATGACATCAAGCTATACAAAAAAATAACTGATGTAAATCATTGCCAAATACTAAAATCAAATATTAATAAGTTTAAAGATTGGTGCGTACAAAATAATCTGTTTTTAAATGTAGACAAATGCAAAACCCTGACTTTCTGCAGAAATAAAAATCCTGTTTTATTTGAATATTCCATTAACAATACAGCTTTAGAAAGAGTCACGGAAATGAGAGATCTCGGAATTATTTTGGATGAAAAACTAAGTTTCGCCAATCATATCCACCAAATTGTAAACAAAGGCATGAAAACACTAGGCTTCGTATTAAGAACAACTAAAAACTTTAACTCCATACAAGCCATTAAACTGTTATACATATAGAGATATGTAGAGATATGTAACTAGAGAGTTAGAAGCATAATTGAATACAACTCAGTAGTTTGGTCTCCCTCTTACAAAATTCACATTAATAACATTGAGCGAATACAAAAAAAATTTCTGCGTTTTATAAATTTTAAATTAAATATCCCACTAGAAGACTTACAATATCATTTCTTATTAAACACTCTAAAAATACACACATTGGAAGACAGGCGTAAAATAAACGATTTAACTTTTTTATTCAAGATTCTAAATTCTAAATTCGACTGTTGCGAACTTCTGCAACTCATAAACTTACGAATACCTACAATAACAACACGACAAAATACACTATTCCACTGCAACACACATAAGCGAAATTACATTGCGAACTCCCCAATACAACGGTTTCACACTATGGGAAACCAATACTTAGGTGATGTCGATATATTTAACATTAACTTTGCGAATTTTGTGGATTATGTAAAAGACCTATTTCAATACTATTCCTAAATGGAAGTTATATTTTTGTAAACCAGTCAAATCGCTGTATTTTTTAATTTATGTTCTTGATATTTTTAATTTTGTTTCTCGCATATACTTATGTAATTTTATTTTTATTATTTCTTTCTTTTCTTTCTTATGTTTCAATACTGTCATTAAATTTGTACCACCCACATGTAAAAGCCCTCTGGGCGTTAAATAAATAAATAAATAAATAAAATTTTAACTTCCCTACATAGAATATGGTCTGTGGCAGAACAACGTCTCATATTTAAAAATACATTCCAAATGGTTGTGTTAGGGTTTCTGGTTTCTAATCATCAAGTGCGCCCTACTGTCGAATTTGGCAGCCATCTCTGGTCCGGAGCCCCTAAATACCTGAAAAAAACCCTTGAATCTGTGCAAAAACGGGCGGTCCGTTTGATAGATTCCCCAATCTTAACAAACGGACTGCAATCTTTAGAGCACAGGCGTCAGGTAGGTATGCTGTGCTTGTTCTATCGGTATTACAATGGAAGATGCTCTGAGGAACTAGCGTCATTGATCCCTTCGGCACCGGTGCGTAGTCGGGATACACGACAAACGCGCGCCCAACATTTGTACACGGTTGACATTTGTCACATGAGAACGGGTCGCTTCTACGATTCGTTCTTAAGTTCAACAGCTCGGCTGTGGAACGAACTGCCGGCCTCTGTGTTTCCTCCCTCCTACAACATGGGACTCTTCAAGACCCATATTCACTCCTTCCTCTCCACAAAAAGACCCTCCACACAGCATCCCCAAAGATGACATAGGCCCTGAGGGAAATTATTTTCTTCAGGGCCTCCTGTGTGAAGTTAATAAAAATAAAAAAAAATCATCAAGGTATGAAAATTCTAGTTCAGAAACTAGAATGATCAGAATCATAATAAATAAAAATTCTGGTTTCTGATCATAATAAATAAAAATTCTGGTTTCTAATCATAATATATAAAAATTCTGGTTTCTGATCATAATAAATAAAAATTCTGGCTTCTAATCATAATATATAAAAATTCTGGTTTCTAAATCTACCGATAATAGTGCAAATTCAAAATTTGTTCTTATTAGTGCCTGAAGGGTTTAGAGATGTTTAAATGGTATACTAAATCGGGGACGCACGAGAAATACTTAACGCAATGAGATACGGAGTCGTTAATGAAATAAATAATGTAGTTTTTTAACAGTGACATCGTGGTACACAGTATCATCGTGGACACTCACAATAGCGAAGCATTGTATCCACTGGTATTATTTTATATTTTTTATCGCAGTGGGATTTAGAAGTTTAAAATATTTTTTGTTTGAAAGTAGTCGGTTTATTAAGCAAAGTTTTTATTAGTATTCTTCATATTGTTTCAATAATAAGAAATAACAAGTTTATAAGAACCTGTATGCATGGCTATTGAGTAGTTGAGTATAGTTGATCAGTGGCGTGCACAGAGTGTTGTATCAGGGTAAATAGAATGGGAAACAGCGAATTCAATAAAAAAAAACTAGACAACCTGCAAGTTTTCGCTAAGAATGGCTAATGTGCTGCCTGCTGCCGATTTGGTTGAAATTTCATTTCAGGAAAATCATTCATTCGTGAATATTACAAACCTATTATTGGAAATACAAAATTTCCATATTTTATCCGCTAAACAATCGCAGTCAATATTTTGAAAGAAAGCCATCATAATAATATCATTATTTGGTTAGTAAAGTTGTACTTATTAACAGAGGTACCAACAGATTCCACTGATTGTCATATTTGCTCTGAAAAGATCTGCCTATTAAGACACCAACACAAATGAGTCATCTCTTGAATGCTCAAAAAGCACACGTGTACATATTTTGTTTAGTCTAAAGTTAGCATAAAATACTCTAAATTTGGCATACTTAGCTTTTGACTCGTTATAGTGTGCGGTCAGTATGGCGCTGCAATTCGCTGCTGAAAATTCGCGCGTATTTTGAAAGCATAGAACTATTTCTTGCAAAATAAGTTTGTAATATTATTTATATTTATGTAAGTAAGGTACACGCCTCCGCTATTGCCTATGCTAAATAGATATAAATGAACCCACGCCACTTGGTCAACTTAACCAAGGTCTTAAACACGATTTGCGGGTTTGAGGTCAAAGGCCTACATTTTTGATGCAAATTGATATCTCTCCGCACGCAATATGGCCGCAGTCGCAGCCACAAACGGAAACGGAACAGGAACCGCTAATGTCGAAGGGTTAAAACACTTCAAATATTCATGACGCTATGTTGGTAGAGGGGATGTTACGTATATTTATGTTGGAGAATTATAACGACTTTGTGGTCCAATGGATTCCATTTTGGTTAGATTTCTGCGAGATTCAACGAGTCACTTCATAAAAATTTTTACAATGGAAAAGGAAAATAAGATAAAGAGAAACACAAATAAAATAGAAGTTTGGGACGAGTTGTTTCAGAGAATTTGAACAATTCTTCAAATTTCAAACACAATTGTAAAATTTTGTGAAAGCTTTTAGGTTCTGATATTATTTCAGTTCAGTCAAGTAACTGGCCTATAGTAATATAATAACAAAACTTTAATAGGACTTTCACAGAACTCGAAAAGGAACATTGAAATTTGAAAAATTCATCAAATTTCACAGTTCTTGAAAATGAACTGTGAAAGTTCTATTCAAGTTCTATTATTATTTCAGTTCCGTGAAATTCAAATCAACTGGCCCATGTTGATATAGTAACAGAACTTCAGTAGAACTTTCACAGAACTTTAAAATTAAGTTTGAAATTTGATGAATTGTTCAAATTTTCTGAAATAACTCGTCCTAACACACTTTGATCGGGTTATTTTTTCGCCGCTGACCGCTGAAAACGGGCATACAAATATTATTAATATGATTTCATCATAACATTTTAATACGCCGTAGTACCTACACGGACATATAATTTAACCCTTACCCCAAAAGATTTATAACTAAAATGAATATAATAAATTAAAATGTTTCCCATATAAATTGATCTCTGTCCCTCAACATATTACTTAAGTAAATATAACTAATCATTTCCCCCCACTACATTAGTTAAATTAATATAATCAAACATCTTCTCCCGATACATTACTCAAGTAAATATAACTAAACACTTCCCCCCCAACATTTTACTTAAGTGAATGTAATTAACCAATTTTACACCCAACATTTTACTTAATTGAATGTAATTAAACATTTTACCCCTAAAATGTTACTTCGGTAAATGTAATTTAACTATTTCCCCCACCATATTTCTTAAATAAATGTAATTCAACATTTTTCCACAACATATTACTTAAGTAGATATAATTAAACGTTTCCCTCCCAACATATAACTTAAGTGAATATAATTCATTATTTTTCTACAACATATAACTTAAGATAATATAATTAAATATTTTTTCTCAATATATTATTTAAATTAATATAATTAAACATTTTTAATACAATTTCGCTTCCACCACTAGCTATCCTCATTAAAAATACAAGACGCGATTGCTCGTCGATAAATACGGAGAAATCTGCCCCGGACTATCTCGGATCAGTGGCGTGTCTCGGAGCGAACTTTAAGACAGCCCGCCGGGGGTCGGTGGGGGTGGCAAGCACAATGGCCCCGGGGCGGTGGTGGGTGCGGGGGTGCCGAGAACACTCGATTCAAAGTATCCACTAGAAGGGAGACATATTTTAATGGACACCGGAGGAATTCTTCGATGCGAGTCATATCCGCGCTTTGTCGCGAAGTTTGTTGTTCGGTTCGGGGTTGTTGGTAGGAAAGCTTAGAGATTCAAAATCTGTATAATTATATGGTTTTCTGTTTTATTTTTTGTCTTTTGGGGAGGTGAAGTATTCGTGTCAGAACACTCCACAGGGAGTGGGGAGGGGAAAAAAATAGATTTTTTTCATTAAACCCACAAAGGAGGCACTGAGAAAAATAACTTCCCTCATGGCCTAAGTCAACTTTTGGGATGCTGTGTGAGGGGTCTTTTTAAGGAAAGAAAGTTCTGGGAAGGAAAAAGGTGTGAGGGGTGGATAGGAATCTAGGTATGATTGACCAGGATTGATGGACATATGAATATATCACTCTCACTGGGGCGCAAGGCAATGGGTCGAGAGAACAGTTGAAGCTACCAAACCAGCCTCTCCCAATCTGGCACATCACGCAGCTAGTGAGCAAGCGCATCTTGAAAACACCTCACCCGATGAACCCAGGCACCCCAGCTCAATCGGGGCTTTGGTTAACCCAAACAGAGGAGGACTTGCCTTCCAAATTCCAGAACCTGTATAGCCCCTCTTACCGTTCCCACTCTTTTACCCTCACCTTTATATTTGTGCATATTTTCATCAGGTACAACAATGCATGAGCGTATTTCGCGTGGCGTATCTTGAGCAGTACGTGGCACAAGATACGCTCCGTGTGTTTTTGGCCTTCACATATCAGATAACCATACAGAAACGCAACAGAAAAAAAAAACTTACAACAAAAATGTTAAATATTAAACGTTAAAAATCGCATTTCATTACTGAGGACAAATTTTTAAATTTATTTTTAATGGCGGCGTCATAATATATTTGGTTTGCTTCTAAAAGGGCCAATATCAGTTTTTCTTTAAAAGTCTAAAAGAACCATTCGATTTTGAGAAAAAAAGGTTTTTTGGGGCATTGGCCGACATTGGTTACACTAGAAAATCGCTTTTCTTAAAATTAGAAACAGCCAATTAATTCTAAGTAAACCTCTTAAAATGTGAAAAATCGACGTGAGACAAATAAAAAAATCATAATTATGGTGTCATTTGTATCCAACTTGTATTGTATTTTTGAACTCGAATAACAACATATTAAGTAATTCACTCAAGTGTCATGAATTTCCAAAAACTTTAGTAAACTTCACTGGTGTTGGTGATTTTTTTAAGTACGTGTATAGCGGCGATTTCCTCCCGAGTTCTTCCAAGATGTGAGGCAGATGTATAAAAATATTTTCTTTCAAGTAGCCACACAGGAAAGAGACGCAAATTGCATACGGAAGAACTGTCAATTTCAAGAAACGTTGTCCGGAAGATAATTATGGTAACGACTGAAAACGGAACGACACTCTCCATACAATGAGACCTTTCCCAGTTTCTTACCCCTACCACACGGGATGTACCTGTCCTTTAAAACTGTACTCTCTGTTTTGCCTGTATTTAGTAGAACCGGTAAATCTGCCCCTGCCTCCGACGAATAAAACTATTTGTTCACGTACCTGCTTTTAATCAGTTGTTAAAAAATGAAATCAAAAGATTCAGCATCTTAACTGGGGACACCTTTAGAGGGGAAATACGGCGGATCTGGCCGGTTAAGTACCCAAGTAATAATTCCCCCACTAAAAGCCTCTAATAAACCGCCAAAATTATATAAAACCGTTCGCCTCCCATCACGTAAATGGCTGTTTGAATTCAGCACAATGAACGAGGTGACGGAATATTAAAGTTGCCTGGAATGATTAAAAATTATGAAGCAATTATCGGGAAGGCAAAGTTAAGCGTGATCCTGTCCGGAATGGGCGGGAAGGAAGGTAGGTACTGCTATCAAACGGGCGGGCTCTATATCCTAGTCTCATAGCTGGCAACACCGGAATCTCTACAGCGAAATTGAATACTAATTTGAATTGGTTCGATCCTAACAGCGAAGATTAAAACTTGTATGAAACGATAGTTTTTTTTGTCTTGTTTGAACTCTAATAGTGTGTGCGTTTGCAAGTTTTCGTTTGCCTTGAACGTTGAAAATGTTCATATTTTTTATCACAATGTTACTCAAGTTGTTAAAGAGCACTTCAAATCACTCCCAACGCCTCTTGATATGTATTACTGCGTATAGATGTACGAACCAAAGCGCGAATTAATTATTTGTTGCCTACAAAATCACACTACCGCATTTTTAGAGTTTCGTTCTTCAACTTCGATTTCTAAGGTTTGTTCTTTAGTTAGAATTCTAATCGAATATAATGCTTGCACCTGCTACCCTCACTTTAGAATCTAATCCGATTTCATTGAAAAAAATTAGCAAACATTTCTAAGGGTGCGTATAAACTAGACAAAATTTCCTAGAGTGTAAACCATGAATTAAAATTACTAAAACTTTCAGAATGAAGACTTGTTTCCGACGTGATTTTTTGTGTTTAAAATAGTTCATGGACTTATAGACAGCCCTTATTTACATACCAACTGAACTACTAGATCAAAAATTATTTTTAATTGCATCAACAATATCAGAAATTTTAATTGCAACAACAACATCAATTAGATAATCGCTTGTACCTAGATTGCACGGCATAGATGGTAGGTAGTTGTATTCAATTGCACGGAAGATAGTTACAAGAAGGCTATAAAAAACATCAATAATAAAAATAGTTAAGGTTATTGGTTCTACATAGTTTTAATAGCAAATTTTACTTCATGATTAATATTCCACTAAATTATTATGCAAATCACATTTTTATATGTCTCGACGCCATCTAGTTAAAATTTAGCACTAACAAAGCCTTTCCTACAAAAATAAGTTTGTTGTTTACAGGTGGAAAAAATATAATAAGCAGTAATTGTTGATTGAGGTACTAGTACATATTGAATCATTTGGCGGGTTGGAAATAAGCCGACATAGTTCAGTGGATACAGAGCACCTGACCGGACATCAGAAGGCACGGGTTCAATTCCCTTTGGCGGCATTTATTTTTAAACGGGAGATATTTTCAATTTGTATTATTATTGGTAATTTATAAAAAGGAATACTTTTTAAATAGTAAAAAAACTTCCATTGATAATAATATTCGTGAATAAAGAATAATACTATAGATGTGTTTTGTGAAAAGTATAATTTTAATTTAAGTACCGATTTGGTGCTGTGATGGCTGCATAGTAAATCATTGTTAAACTAAATTGAGGACAATTCTATTGTTGGACCCCGGGGACTATAAATCACCTCTTTAGGAATCCAAAAATAGAAAATATTTGGCATACGTTCTGAAATATATTCTTGCTGCTCAAATTTAAAGAAAACATTCTACCATCAGGCATTTTTAAGTTGTTGTGAGGTACATAGGAGTAGGAAGGGTAAGGAGAGGGGAAGAAGAATGTTCGGAGGTATTTGGATATTCAGATCTGGTCATTGTATACGGTTAAAGCCATTTCAAGCGACATTTTGATTCTAATTTGCGGTTTATCTCAGGGCCGATGCTTTAAGTAAACAGAGAAAAATGATCCTGTTACAAAAAGTGACAGCATTCACAATATATATTGAGAACACGCGTTCTTTTCCGAATAGATATTATGATGGCATGCTACAGTATAAGTATGTCAGTATCAGTATCAACACATGTTCCGCCGTCCGCATAAAACATTTGCTTTTGACTGATGAGTTGTTAGGAACTCTTTTAATTCATTCGTTATAGGCCTGCAGTCCCATTTTTAACAGGAAAACGAATAAGTTGCCATTATTTCATATCAATAAGTTTTCTCCGTGTTACCTAAGATTTTATGTAATATTTAGATAAGATTTAAGATTTTCAAGACCAAAAGTGTTATCGTAATTTATTTTTGGGTTATTATACCGTGTTGCGCTTTCTCCTTCTTTATTCAACGTTTCTGGAAGTCAAAGTGTCATTATACCGTGTTGCGCTTCCTTATCAACATTGGTTTTAAATCTCACGATTATCTTCGAATGACGAAACAAAGGAATAAAATTAAGCCCATAATAAAAAAAAACCTTCTCACTAAAGCCCCATTCGCAAAACGATTAATGTTGCGCCTATAAAACACGCGTATGTTAGTTAATGGGTTTTTATCAGTCCACATTACACAAAACACATAGCAACTAGTTAGAGGAAGAAATGAAATCCCCAGATGTGGGGAAAGTGCAAACAAATGTGAGGAATAATGCAAACATTTAGGGAAAACAAAGGCTGCATTCTCTTATATCTTTTATGACTGTTTTATTAGGGTTTTGATGCCTGAACGTTGGAATTTTCATCAGCTATTCGACCATAAGGTTGGCAATAAGACATGAATAAAGTACAAATAGAGCCCCAATGGCGTCATTTGAACACGGATTACATCGGATTATAAAGACGTTTGGAATTGAATATTATGATGGGAAAATCATTAAAGAAAGGGAAAAATCGAGGCAGAAGAAAGGATGCAATTTTACTTGAACCCGGAACAAATTTCGAGGCATAAGCCCACGCTTGAGTGATTTTAATTTCTATATTGTGTTGGGATATTCAGAAGTTCCCCCGTTTTCTTGAAGTAATTCTTCGGACAGTCTTAGTTATTTATACATTTGTGAACCTAAACGCTAACTGAGCTACAACTTACGGGAAACTAATGAAGCAACTGCAAGCAGCGCGCGTTTCGAGCTATTTGCAGTTGCTTCGTTCCTTTCCATAAGTTGAGTTTCAGTACGGTAGTTCGGCTCGCGTATGTATACGTAGCATTACAGTGCGCGTCTTATAGGAAAATTATTTCTTCTATTGATTCAATATAAAAGTAAATGCTGTGTAGATCAAGTTCAGTGATATTTTGACTTTATATTTATTTTTCTGCAATTGTTTTAAATAGTCGTTTCCTGCACTATTTTCATGTATAATTTCGTAAATATTTTATATATATATATGTATGTAAAAGCCTTAATAGGCGTGAAATAAATAAAATAAATAAATAATAAGCTATTTTCGCGGTACTGACCCTTACATTAATTGAATACTATATGAGGACCCAAAATCATTTCGCTTAAGACTACCACAATCCGAAATTCTACCCATTTATAACATAATTCTCTTGAAAACTTGAAGTTTGTAAGTTCTTAAAAAATATGTATGTTTTTTAAAAAATAATCTCTGTACATTTGTCGAGCTGAAAAATAAATTAAATATAATTTCCGTAGATTTTATTAAACGCATTGTATGACACATCTGTTACCCCATCCCAAAAATGTAATGATTTATATAAGCCATAGGTTAAGAAATATTTGTAACAGTCTTAAGATGACCTTAACCTTTTCACACCCGCATTATTGTTTACATATATAATGCTTGATAATACCTCATAAAAGTATTTCAAAATTTTTAGTATTTAATTTTTTTTTTCTAGAAATTATTCTACGTTAATTTGGCATAACATTGGATGTCAGAGGGTATTTTTTAAATAGTAAGGTAAAATAAACATAACACAAAAGTAAAACAAATGACTGTTTCATGTCATAAATGCACATTAGTGTTAATCTCTAAGGTTTGAAACAAATAACATCTGAACTAAAATTCATTCCGACATAATCTAGGATAATAATCTTTAGAAACTTGCCATACTAGTAGAAAACATGTCAGTCACTACCAGTGTTAATTTGAATGAACATAGAAATTCATTTACGATATTCTGGCAAATGACTGTGAACAGTGAATTGAACTGATGTTATTATTATAGAACATATCTTTATGCGTTAAAATATTTATAGTTAGAGTAGAAAATATTGATATCTCACATTAAATTAAGTAATCAATGACGGCAGAAACTCGATGAAACTCACAATCAGCAGATGTCAAAATATTTATCGTTTTTGTGGCGGGAATGAGGACTTCAAACGAACTGAAAAAATAGAAGCCACACAAAAGATTACAAGCTATTAGAAAACAAAAACATGGATTTTCTAAATCGCTACCGTTACGGTAAAAAATATCACAAAGTTCGTGTTAATTCGAATTAACACTGGCGCTGAAAGGGTTAACATGCTGAAACCGGTTACGGTCAAAAATCAAATATAGTGGATAAAAGTTTTAAAATTTTTCATTGTATTATGAATATATATATAAGCACTACCATCATGTCTTATTTTGGACGAATCTTGCTTCTAGGGGTGTCTGGAGTAAGTTGACGGGTTTGGTCTGCTGCAGACCTACCCTTATCTATTTGTATGAATCTGTTCCTATTTTAGATACGTTTGAATAATTTTATTTATTACAAGGAGAAGCAGGAGAAAGACAATATAAGTCAGACGTGGCCCACGGCACGTATTACGTAGTGTTTCAGACTCCTAGCTGGTAGCTGGATAATATTCCCGTAAAGAAATTCTCACGTTGTCAGTCAAGGTCATAAGCCTAAGTCCAAACATAAAATTCTAGATATTTCATGAATAACAAGGAGTAGAAAATAATGATTTGAATCAGCCACCTATCAACATTGGGAGAAAATCATTTGTTAGTTACAAACGTGCTTAAAAACAAACTGTTCACGTTTATTTTTTAAATTATATTAACAAACTTATTTTAACTTCGTTAGTTGACGATACACTAAACTTTTTAAATTCTACTGTGCAACTTTCGATATGTCTTAATATATTTCATACTTATTCATGTGCACATTTAAATCGTTGTATTAATTTAGCTATGCTCTGTAAAACACCCAATCTGGCATAATCTGTACACCGATTTGGACTCCTAGCCCATATAGAAAGAATTAAAAAAAATTAAACATATAAATAATAAACTTAACTTACACTTCTCAAATTATACCGAATCCATTAAATTTTAACTCCCTCCAAACAAGACCTCTAATTTTGGATCAAATCTTATTGTTTAAAATTCTAAATAATGGTCTGGACTCACCAGAACTTACCAATATAATAAATCTTCATATTCCGTCTAGATCAACCCGACAATCTGATTTATTTTATCTACCCTCTTGTAGAACACACATTTGAAAAAAATCCCCAATTCCTCGTATATGTGCACAATATAATACAAAAATTTACAGCATTGACATTTTTGGTAATAACCTAAAGAAATATCGATATGAAGTAATGCGTACGATCGATTATTAATATGAGAGCATGGAATGCATCGGGAGCATCTCCTATCCTCTTCCTATTTTCCTCTTCCTCTCCCCTTCCTTTAACACCAAATTAATTTTAAGATATTAAAACTTCATTTCCAATTAACTTTAGCATAAGAAACTTCTGTGGCTTGACTTCAGTTGACTTGTATATTTATATCTATCATTGTATATTATGTAAAAGCTGTTTGTTTCTTGCAAAATAAATAAATAATAAAGGTTTGTTAAATACGAACAGTCCATAATTATTTTTATAAATATCAACTATGTTACTACACATTGCTCTGTAACTATTTTCATAATAACTTAAGTAATTATTTTTTAATCTTCTTATTATACACAATTTTTAAACTCCTTTGTACAACAGAACTCCTGATAACATTTATTATAACTGCTTATATAATAATAACATGGCATTTATATAGCGCAGTTAAGCGTCATTTCACAAGTGCGCTTATATTGTGAATACTCAGATTTTTATGTTTTGTACAATACACTTATTATTGTGCTCCTGAACAACTTACCTAAAATAATGTATATATTTTAAAGACTTCAAGGCTTGAATAAATAAATGTTTACTAATTATTTACCTACTGTGATATCTGTAGTACGTACCTAGTGGTATATTGTATTATGTACTGACGTGCGTAACGGATTATGCTTGGAATATATTTCTAAAAATAAATTTTTAACAATGTCAAATGTAACAGCTAGAAAACTAATATTGTTTCGGAGAATATGAACAATTCATCAAATTTCAACGTTCAGTTTCAAGTTCTGCGAAAGATTTTTTACATGTTCTGTTTTTATTTCAGTTCTGTCAAGCAACTAGCCTATAATTATATAATAACAGAACTTGAATAGGACTTTCACAGAAGCCAAAAATTAACGTTGAAATTTGATGAATTTTTCAAATTCTTTGAAACAACCCATCGCAAGTTCGAAAAATAATGTTCGCATCACAAAATATCCGTTTCACTGACAAAATAATATAATTATATCAATTTTATATTACGATCATCTCATGAAATATAATTGTGTACTACTAAGAGTGAGGACATCATATGTACTTGCAGAAAATTTAACGTAGGCATAATTAAAAAAAAAAATCACAATATTACAATCTTGCTACGCAAAAGACCTTCAATGCCAAGTGATGTTGGTAATCAGAGGCGGCTCTAGGGATTCAGTCGTGGTAGGTCATTTGAAAAAAATGTGTGACTAATCTTTATTTGATATTGTGAAAAATGCCCATATATTATTAACTATATCAATTTGTTATAGAGTTTTAGAGTCGCGGACTCTAAATAAATATTATGTTAATATAATAAATTGGAAATAAATACACAATCCATGTACTTACGGCAAATTATTTTTAAGATATTAAGTTTTAATGTAGTTGTCCACAACATTAAAATAAATAAAATCAGTGTTTGATTCTATTTGACAATGATTTTTTACGTTTTTTGTTTTGTTTCATTCTAAATCGATAACAACATAAATAATTATTCTAATCCTTTCCCGAACTATGCAATTGAAAAACAACCATTGTTCCACACACTACAAGCGTGTAAAATGAAAAAACGACATTTGTTTATGTCACCATCTCTGTAAAACATATAATATTCACCGTGTTGTCTCCCCCACGGTCATGACCTAAGCGTCCCTAAACTTTCTTCGGAAGCTAATTTTTACTTCGACGAAAAATATAGTGCCATCTCGTTTATTCTATGGCGCGCGTAGGGACAGAAGATGCCAAATTGGACATTCTTTAAATTGACCCAGCGAATCGTGTGGACTTGTGAATGAAAGCTTCTATTAGAGACAACAGATGTCACTGCTAGTCACTCGCCGCCGCCGCTGTTTCGCGTTACATTTTAAATGTTTTGATGCACATAATTGATTATTATATTTATTATTGTTGTCTTATAATTTTGGGGGGTCAAACACCAATTGACCTAAGGGAAGAACCGCCACTGTTGGTAATGTTTTTGCTAATGTTGTGTTGTAATTTTAATTAATTTATAGCTCAATTTTAATTTCATTGTCTCGCGGCGGCGAATGCCACTAAACGTGACCGCCCCCCCCCCACTCTCCCCCGCGACACCCGCACGGCAAACAATCACCTCGGCACCTACCTACTATCCGCTACTACTACCTACATATAATAGTACACACACGCGTGAGGGGCGTCCATTGAACAAGTCTGCGCGTGCGCCGAAAGCCCGGCCCGTCTCTAGTCTGGAGCGATGTACCAACCAACCCCAACACCCCCTTTATAGGTGCGGGGTACAGGAACCTATTATAATACAGAAATGTATAACTCTCGGTGGATTGTAACAACCGACCCCGATAGTCCAGGCGGCGCGGCGGGCGGGCGGGTACCACCCATCTATTGTCGGGATTTTTTAAAGTAACGTGCTGGCAACACCGGTTTTAGAATTTTAAATCAATGTGACAGATAGAAAGAATTGCATAATACTCGCTTTAAATGTTTGCAATTACACGAAATCTGGGAAGTTGGATATGGAATGAGCTGACTCATAGTCTAAGGGAGATACAAGATTAACTTAAAATTCATCTCTCCAGAAAGTTGCATCCACAAGGATTATAAAAATGCAAACTTAACAAACTTGAAATTAACCCTTTGCTCGACATGAGATCGAGCTGAAATTCAGCCGATATACTCATTATCCATAGATGACAATGCATTCTATCACACGCAGACATACACATTTCTCTTAAATGGAATAAACTGCAGTTAATATAAGAGATAAATGTTTGTCCTTCCCGACCGGCATTTATAGAGTTTGGTAGAGTTATCGACTCCAGGCCCTGGGAAAGAAGGTTCAATCCTCAATCAAACCATTTTTTTTCAAATTTTAACAGTATTTTAGTTAAAAAACTTTGTTTTTTTAATGGTTAATTTTTTTTCAATCAGAGTTAAAATTTCCATTGTTTTTTACCAATGACATTTGCCACTTTTGATTTTGTTAATATGATGTGAGGTTCCATGGCAATCTAAATATGCACAAATTATTTAAATAAATAAAACAAATAGTTTAATAACATTATGTGTATGTTTTCCGGTAATGGGACAACTCAAAAGACATTTGAAAAGTGTTATAAAGTCATGAAAAGTGATGAAATAAGTTACGTTAGGTTAGGCTTTTTTCATAACTTTAATGACTTTATATAACTTTTCAAAGATGTATCGATTTTCCTTTGTCTTGAGTTGTAATGGAACCGTTTTTCTCTAACTATCTCCCTCGACGTAAATAGTTGTTTTTTGTACTAATTAAGTTGAAAAAAGTGCTTATTTTATAATTTGAGCGTCGATTGATGGTTTAATGGTGATCAAATTAATTTATAATTTCATGTTAAATTTAGTTAGTTTATATTTTCTAGCTTTGTGAAGTGCCCTGGGGATTATATTTTCCAAAAAAACGGCGCTACAAAAGATAGCCTTGTATGATTATTATCTTTAAATATAATAAAATAAAGTCGCTATCCCCGTCTTAGTCCGTTTAAACTACGCAAAGAATTTTTATTTATTTATTTAATATATGTTAAATTATTTTGAAATTTACATAAAGTAGATATAATGAATCACCATACTAGGCGGCTGCCTGTTTCATGGTGACCAATTGAGTGTAATTACTTTGTATGAAATATGAAATCTAGTGTAAACATAATATGAAATTAGTAACTATAGATGAAGCTAAAATTTTGGAAAAATTGTTATAAAAAGTAGAAGATAGAAATTAGAAAGGAGAAAGAAGTAAATTAGCATTAGATTTTAAAAATGTACACAATTATATATATATAATTTTTATGCAAGCACACATGTGTATATAGCAGCAGACATACCTATATACATATAACAACACATGTATATTTTGATGAGGTATTTCACTATGATTTAGAGAATTCCTTCAGAAAGATTTACGATACATACATATATATTTGTAGAATGTAGAAATAAGTCAATTTTCGGGCACTACCTACATTGCTAACGCGGGCTAAACTTCACGAGATTCATCAAAATGATGTACTACGGAATTGTATATCTTAAAAAGGCCTATAGAAAAGTCTGTGGTGGTATATGTCTATTTCCTAAGGATAACCCCCAGCAACGCCAGGAACACTTTAGCTAGTTGTTTATATTATCTAGGAATGACATTTTTTTTCTATTGTTTTGCTGAATGAATCGACGGATTTTTTGACAGAAGATTTCTATTTTTTGCATGACTCTTTAATCGTCTATGATATTGACATCTCAATTATGATTGATGGCTTTGTTAAAAGCTATTGAAGCCATTTGTCTAACACACATTTATTATTCATTGCTGAAGTTAATTGTTCTGCGATACCTACATAATTTGCATACGTACTCAATGACAATACGATTTTACTGTTTTCAGAATGGAAAATGGAAAACTTTATTTATTTGTTTTATATTAGTAAAATTTGATGTGATTTGAAATTTGAAGTAGCAAAATCTGGCGATATAAGCAAAAAAATCTTTAGTCTAAGGACGGGCTGTTTCATAGAATTTGAACAATTCATCAAATTTAAAAGTTAATATTCAAGTTCTGCGAAAGTTCTATTCTTCTGTTATTATCCTGTTCTGTAAATAAATACTGTGAAACAACCCATGAATAACAGTGCTTGAATAGAACTATTTTAATTTGAAACGTTATGAATTGTTGATATTCTATGAAAATAGATTTTTTTTAAATAATACACTATCGTGAAAATGTCGGGGTGGTCTGAATTTTTGTATTTTAAAATTCAATTAATTTAATTTTCTGTTAAAATATTATATAAATAGTTGCTTCCGTGAATTCTTGACCAAATCAGTTCCAATTTTAAAAATAACACTCACATTCTAGAACCTGCATAACATAAACAACCAAAATTAGTAGTTTTGTTTGCTGATAGGTAGGTAATTTTTCGCTTGCCTGAATGTTTCACGTAATCAGTTGCAATTTTGAAAATGACCGAAATGAACACCGATTTAATTGAACCAGACAGAACGACCCACGACGATAGTATTTATTTTTTTATTCTTCTATTGCTTCTTGCGGAATCTACATATTACACACTGCAAATAACTAATTTCAAATTCAAATACAATTCATCAATAGCTAACGAAAACCATCCGAAAGTTAGGCGCTTTTATGACTGGTTTCTATATTCGACAATTCGTGTTTCCTTCTTCCCACTTCTTTTCCTCAAAAAGAGCCCTCAAGCATCCCCAAAGATGACAAATTCCTTCATAGAAATTATTTGCCTCAGAGCCTCATGTGTGAAGTTAAAGGTTGAAAAATCAAATATAACGAAATTTCACGTATTTGTTAATAGGAATATATCACACTTTAGAAGTAGCGTCAGAATATTTTTATTACTTTCGTGTAAAACGTTGTTTTTTATTAAAGTTTGTATCCATTTTGTAACCCTGAGGATGCAAAAAGGCTTGAATGCAGAATCAATGGCCGGGAAGAAGGGAAGTATATTTCACTTAGGGTCCTTGGGGATTTGATTTGACGAGCCTAACCGGACTTGTAGCACATTGCTAGGTTATGGTGTTCTCATCACGTTTGATATCCATTAAATTAAATCGACGATTAGCGCCTTTAGACATTTGAACGATCCTTGAAAAAACGTCGATTCTTGGTCCGTTTCAGCTTTTGGTAAATATGCAGAAAATTAGGATACAAACATTTTTATTTTTAAAATACTTTGTAATAGTAGCTAATTATTTAAGTTTCCCGAACGGGAAAATAATTAATTTTAATAGTATGATACAAACATTTTTATTTTTAAAATACTTTGTAGTAGTAGCTAATTATTTCAGTTTCCAGAACGGGATAATAATGAATTTTAATAGTTATTTCGTTTCTACTTAGAGCCCTTTGTTATTGATGTCGAAGAATGTAAGTCTTTTTCTTCTCTTGTGGGCTTTAATAAGACAAATAAAAAGTCTAAAAAAATAATAAAAATTAATTGAGGATTTAAAAAACCTAATGAAAATAATTTTAAGTTTTAAAAAAGGAGATTAAAAGAATTTGGCATTCTCAGACTATAAAAATGTTACCATTTATTATTTCGGCTACTGGCATTATACCTAGCTCTCTCATTTAAAATGTAGGCGTATTAGATCTGTCAAAGGATTTATTTATAAAAATGCAAAAATCAGTCATTTTAAATAAATGTAGGATTACGAAAGATTTTTTAAATATTTATATTGAGGGATCAGTAGGATTTATAGGTCAAGTTAGAAGTTCTACCGAGCCGAACCCTCTGATATGAAAATATCTGGAGTCGGTGAATTATTTTCCCATTTGAACTCTGGTGATTTGACGTGTTGTTCTTGTATTATTTTTTTATTTACTATGCTTACATAATGCACTTGCATAATTTGGATTGATTAGATGATCGTTTGTTGAAAAGTGTGTGGAAGGGTTTAGTTTTTCCTGTGGGGAAGATTTAACCCGGACATAAAGTCGGAAATATATTATGTCAAAACATGATGTGAAGAAAATACGTCAAATTTTCGGTTTTTTTACGAAATACCTCATCAGAATTAGGCCTAAATCAATATACTATCTATCGCCTTTATCGAAGTCCTAATTCGAGCAAAAAGTCTAACGGAGGAGGCGTGATGTTATGTGTGTCTAAAAATATCTCATCCTGTAGACTACCGGTCAAGCACACAAATGTTGAACACATTTTTTGTAATGCTCAACACACCTTATAGTAAAATTATTATCGGTTGTGTCTACATCCCACCTGCATCGGATTTGCAAATATATAAAAACCACAATGAGGACATAGAAATGCTGAAATTCAAATATCCGAAAGCAAAATTCATAATTGCTGGTGATTATAATCTGCCGAACTGGACCAGCCAAGATGACATCGGATCTGCCACAAACGAAGTTGAATAAGGAAGTTGAGTCCATTTTTTTTTATCAATGTTCGCATTCAAACTTAAATACTGTTTTTTTTTTTTTAAGTTTGTTTTCATAATTAAATTAATTCTCAAAGTTTAAATTTTATCAAGCCCGCCAAAACGAGCGAAATCCGGGGTGTGGGTGTGACGTCATTCGAACTGTGAGAACCACGTCGCTTAAGCATTTTGTATGGAAAATAATTTAATTCTTCAATAAGGAATTCCAGTAATTTTTTTACCAATGTTAACCGTCTATTAGAATTGATATTATTAAAAAAAAAGAAAATTGATTAAGATTTATTAGTTAAATTAATATTTTAAGTTAGAATATTTGCTTCTCCCGCCCGGCACGGTATTGCCGTCGCTATTTGTTTACCGCCGCGCAGAAAAGTAAAGACCAAAAGTAAAATAACGGTTTACAGCCCAGTTCACTGTGAGACTTTTCTGCGCGGCGGCCTGAAGTGGCGCGGTGACATGTATAATAATAAAAACTTCTAAGCGATGCAATAAACAACATATTATTATAAAGCACTATACGAATATGTATCTTTAGAAATCCATTTCATATAATAATAACAACAAATACCTAGATATATTTGACAATAGATGGGAGCTATTTTTTCACATAGATCCTATTGACAAAAGGGTTTCTCCTGGAATGCAGCTGGTTTTCAGCAGTGCCTTTATTAATGGCAAACAAAAGATGAAATATTTAAAAGCCATCACCACATTATAATGAGTAGAGAATAATTATCATGTCATGCGAAATCAATATATATACGTGCACAAAACTAGTGGTTATGGCGAAATGTCAGATGGGTAGATACGCAATGATTATTATACTGTAAAAATGTATTATATTTATCGTCACGTACAAATGAACACAATTAATAATTTGATATACTTACTTGGAAGCTTTAACTCCACGAATTTCAGCACTAATGTAATCAGTATTATCTCTTAGATATAAAATCAACATGTCAGAATCAACTATTGGTAGGTTGTCAGACTGGTCTTGAATATATCCGATTTCTCACATGGTATGTAGTTTTTTAAACAGATTTTTTACTACACGAACTTTGTTAAATAAACTATAAATACACCAAACCATCCACTACTAAACTTAAAAAGTATTTTACGAGATAGGAAGCAAAACCGTTTGTATTGAAGACCGGCTGTGGTTTGACCCAAAAAAAAACTTTTACAGAACTTGAAAATCAACTTTGATTTCAACTGAAATTTGATGAATTATTCAAATTCTCTGAAACAACCCGTCCTAAATCTAACATTCGATTATTAGAATTAGACACATTGTTTGATTGAGGGCTTTGTGTTTTCAAGTGATTCAAAAATAGTGGTTGAGAAATCTGACGAATTATTATTGCCTCTAGATAAACACCATCCACGATTAGATATTATCATAACAAATATGTCTGGAAGATCTCCAAACCTAACTACCACATCGTATAATTTCTCCAAAGCCGAATACCATAATATTATTGAGTACCTTACCTCGGTAGATTGGTCATTTTTAAACAGCGAAAATAATTTAAATAATCAATTAGAACAATTATTAGATAAATTAAACAAAAATTAGATAGCAACAAATCTGCTGGACCGGATGGTATTCTACAAATATTTTTAAAAACCTGTGTTAGTAGTCTGATAAATCCTCTTTGTAAACTCTTTAACAATTCTTTAAGTTCTGGTTCTTTTCCAGCTCAGTGGAAAAGGAGTTATTTAACCCCTATTCATAAAAAGGAGATAAAAGCGATATATCAAACTATAGACTAATTTGTATAGTGTCTGCTTTACCGAAAGTTTTTGAGAAATTAGTCCTTGATATCATTGTAAAACCTATCAACAACATTATTGTTCCTAACCAACATGGCTTCATCACAGGTCGCTCTACCTTAAGTAATTTAATGATTTATGAAAATTACATATCTGAATCTCTGGGTCTCAAACAACAAGTGGACAGTATATACACTGACTTAAGTAAAGCTTTTGATAAGGTTCGATATCACATACTTATTTATAAACTTCGATTGTTGGTCATTAAAGGTAAATTATTGAGTTGGATTGTTAGTTATCTTAGCCATAGGGTGCTTAGTGTAAAGATTAATTCTGTACAATCTTATATATTCGAGGCCACAAGTGGGGTTCCTCAAGGGTCCCACCTCGGCCCAATATTTTCTTATTATTCATCAATGACATTGTTGACCAATTTAATGATGTAGAAGTTCTGCTATTTGCTGACGACTTAAAAATATACAAAAGAATACGAAATGTATACGATTGTAAAATTTTACAGACTAACTAAAAACAGCTTCATCAATGGTGTGAACCAAATGCTTTATTTTTGAACATTCAGAAATGTCAAGTATTACGATTTTCCAAAAATCGTTATAATATCTTACATGAATATACATTAAATACTATTAAATTAATAACAGTGTCACAAATTCGTGACTTGGGTGTAATATTCGATGAAAACTTGTCATTCATTGCACACATCAACTATATAACTAATAAGGCTTTAAAGATGCTTGGCTTCCTTTGCAGAACTTTAACTGATTTTAAGTCCATAGATTGTATGAGAACCCTCTATATTTCATTAGTCAGAAGTCAATTGGAGGATAATTCACCTATTTGGTCCCCTTTATATAAAGTTCACTCCAATAATATAGAAAGAGTTCACTACAAATTTCTTAAATACGTAAATTTTAAGCACGGAATTCCTATTGATTACATTAATTATGTCAGTTTGATGAATCAATTTCATCTTATAACACTGTCTGACAGGAGAATTATTTCAGACCTGGTTGTGTTATACAGAGTCAATTAACAACTTAATTGATAGTCCTGTCATCCTTGCCACTATTAAACTACATGTGCCCACTAAGAATACAAGACAAAATATAACATTCTTCTGTAATACATACTCGACCAACTATCAGACACACTCACTGACCAATAGGATGCATTATCTGGGTAACAAGTATGGGGGTGTTATTGATTTATTTATCCATATATAGAATTAAGCATAATCTACACCAACACTTTGTCGAATCCTACAAATTAGAGTAGCGTTGGTAAATTAGTTTTAATGATTTGTCTTATATGTAGTGTTGTTGTAATTTCTTTTTTACTTTATGTTACTCGTACGTTTTACTAATATTGTTTCACATTTTTTAATATTTTCTCATTATACTTGTAATCACAATTTAACAATTGTGTATTTTGTACCTTCTTTAAAATGGATTACATCTATTTACTGTCAGTATATCCTGTATAATACAGATATTCTCCTATGTACACTGCATCATGTATCACTTCTATGTAAAAGCCTTTTTAGGCGTATATATATATATATAAATAAATAAATAAAATGAATTATTTTCATCTTCAGAAACTGGAATACTTACTTATCTTTGTTTCTAACTAATACACAACGGTTTTTCTATAAAGAAATGCGTTATAAGCGTGTCCTTATTTTCTGTACATTTCCCAGCTTTTAAACAGTTTTAATTAGCTGACAAGCAAAACATCACCACCGGCTGCATGTAAAATATATAACTAACTAACTGACCATCACTCTTAACACTAATTGCCTCATTCACATTCATGCATCGTCTCATACGTACTTTTCTGTTATTCTCTGACTCTTGACATCCTGCCGATTTCCCCGACTTCTTCCACCATACTCTTTTACGTCATATATATTCTCCTTACACCCATTTTGTGCGATATTCGCGTAGACTATCGACACATGGGTTAGATTATAATGGTTATAATATAGGCAGGTATGTGCCTATTTAAATTAACGCTCCGTTCGCTGAACCAAAAAATAGGTATTTGCAAATGTGACTTACGGAAGAGTTGGTTGTGATGTTCCATGATTTGGTTATTTTGGTAGCACTCGTATGGTAGAGGAATTCACAGGCACTCGTATAAGATTGAGCTAATTATAACTCCGGCTAAAATTCGAGTTGCACATCGATTCTTTTGTCGGTACGGTGTTTTTGTTAACTGTTATTAGATTAAGTTTTCGCTACGGCGCCGGTGCGGGCGGCTAGATTCAACTCGATTGCAACACTGCGCAGATTCAAACCATTAAAATTTGAATCCTAGCCTCCTTATTGAAACACATTTCTTTGCAAAATGTCATCAAACGCTAATACCTAATATGTTCACATAGAAAATAATGCGAAGATACGCCTAATTACTTACTTATTTGAAAGAAAAGCAAAAAATTACAATATTGATGAAAATGTTTATTTTGCAATGATGAAGGCTGGATAGACGAGGATTTAATCCATGACGGTTGGATGGGAACCATTCGCCTTTGCTCGCCTTAATATCTGTTTTAAATCTTAGGTACATACCACATTGAGAGATTAAATTATCGTTTTCTACGATACCCTGATTTTCGGGGCTATCGTCCTCAGTCGCGAGGCGCGTTTTCAAAGATTTCGTCACTGGGAAGTCGTAGAAATTACGCAAAAATACTATAAAATGCCCAGAGCTACTTGAACAAATTCGATTAAGAGTGCCCAGCAGACAAACCAGACAAAACTACACATTAAACATCCCTCAATACAAAACTAACCCAAAACAAAACACATTCATTCACCGCGTTTCATACATTTTTTACACCTCATACAGTGAATTCGACTTATTATTATTATTAATTACAAAGCGACACGAGATTTGGGACAATGTACATTGTACAATGCAAGAGTAAAGGATGGTATATAAAAGAAGAGACAAACAGGGAAAACATAACGAAATAGAAGTGTCAAGTCAAGACCTTGCTAAAACTAAAGTGTTATCCTGAATTGCATAATGAGCGATAAAAAACATTCTGACTTATACCAAAAAAATCAAGGTCTTGACGTGAGATGACCGTTCTACATATTCTGGACATTGGTGAATTATAATCATAATTAGTGGAGTGTTGATTGAGGAAGAGCAGTTCTTTATTTCTGAGTCTAAGAGAAGGTATATTGAATGAGATGAGTTCTAGTAATGTAGTATCCAACGGTCTTCTAAAGGAGAAAGGTTTAGAATTAGTTCAATTTCTTAATACGAGTAATTGCCTCTTTCTAATCCTTCTAACACAATGCATATTACAGCACAGATTATAATCCACCACCTTCCGCTCTCTTCCATCTCCCATCCCCATAGACTAATGTAGCTTTTTTTCTTTTACATTCACTAAATTAAGATACATCAGTGAAAAACTTTTTATTGGTTGAGTAATTATACATATATTATAAAATATAATAATAATAATGGGTTGTTTTATAGAATTTGAAAAATTCATCAAATTTCAACGTTGATCTTCGGGTTCTGTGAAAGTCCTATTCGAGTTTTGTTATTATGTCATTATTGGACAGATGTTTTACAAAAATGAATAAGTATCAGAGATTGGAAAGAACCTTCACAGAACGTAAAAACCAACATTGAAATTTGATGAATTGTTCAAATTCTGTGAAACAACCCGTCCTTGCTGTTGGTTTTCTAAATAAAAGAAAATAAAATAACATATTTTTACCTTTTTTAAATTTTAAAAAGGCCTGGACCATTGTTGGGAATAACAAAATAACAGGTGTGGTCACCACAGAGCACGGGTTTCAATCTTAAATTCCCAGACGATAATAATTGACGCAGATAAAAATTGACGAAGACGAATTTTAAGAAATAGACAAATTAAGAAAATCTCTGTCTTTCGTATAAAATCGTACCATTTCCAAGTCTATTCAGTGATTTTTTTTTATAAATTGTTTTCTTCAAAACCAAACAAAAAACAACTGTCACATGCCATCAATGGGCACTCAGCGCCGCTCAGTGACCTCCCAACCCCTAAACGCAATCCTTTACTGTCCAACATCTACAGATTTTTTATGTTTTAGTTTAAATAGAAGAAACAAAAACGTTAAAAATGTCACCGGAGCCCAAAATTTCATCAAAATTTTTCACTCCACATAATGTCAGGAATCACTGATTAAAGTAAGTCAAGTACAGGGTTTTCCAATTAGAAGTAATATATAATATTTTGAATAGCCCGCTATTCCGGTAGATGTTACTTTTGAAGCTGTCATTTTTTAACATTTGACAAGTAGAATCTACGCCATTAATACATATGGAACGATACACGCTTCAACAACGCATTGAAATTATTAAAATTCACTTGAGTGAATCAAATGCAAATCATCTGGAGTGACGAGGCCTATTTCCACCTCGGTGGATTCGTCAACAAGCAAAATTGTCGCATCTGGGGCTCGGAAAACCCAAGAGTTATTGTTGAAAAGCTTTTCTATCCTTAACGTGTGACTGTTTGGTGCGGTTTATGGTCCGGCGGAGTCATTGGACCTTACTTTTTCGAAAATGAGGCTGGAGCAACACTTACGGTGAATGGATTGCGCTATCGAGAGATGATTAATGATTTTTTAAGGCTGGAGTTAGATGGTATTGATCTGGACAACGTTTACTTTCAACAAAACGGCGGTCACACAAGCAACGAAACCATTGATTTTTTACGATTGAATATCAAAATAACACCTCTTATTGGAAAACCCTGTACATCCCTTAACACCCTGTATATGACGTGCCTATAATAACTATTGAAAAATAAGATTATACCAACAAATATTAACGAAACATGAAACAGAAAAGTTCACAAAAAATAAAAGAGTTAACGGTCTCAACTGGTAATCGAACCGAGGATTGGGACTATCATTGGGACCTAATTACTAAACGTCACATTTGTCGATCTCATATTTCTAATTCAGAATTAACTATATTTTCTCTATATATTCGACAACTATCTTTTTGAATGATCTCAAAGTTTTATTGAATTGTTGTGTAACCTAGTTGTGTCTTGGTAAACATGACAGTTTTTTATTTATATGCGACAACTATTTACTTTTTGTATGAGTCGAAATTAATTATTATTATTTATTTTAATTAAAATTATTATTTATTTTTTGCACATTCTCAGTACATTTTACTACAAGTTAAAAGGTACTAAATAACAAATTATACATAGTTAATGTACCGATTACGTATGTCCTTAAAATGTCTTGGTAATTTTGTCTGGGATTAAAATTACTGTTTAAACAAACAAACAACTCGATCTTAGCACACACTCCTTGCCTCATTCACATTCATACATCGTCTCATACATACTCTTCTATTATTCTGACTCTTGACATGGCCCGACTCAAGTGTCTGATTCACTTGGTCGTGCCATGTCTTCCTCGGGCGTCCCCGACTTCTGCTACCATTCACATTTGCATCGTATATTTTCCTTACACTCCTTTCTTCGCTCATTCGCTCTACATGCCCAAACCATCTAAGCGTCCCTTTCTTGATCTTACTCATTACGCTTACATCAGCCTTGCACTCTTTGCGGATCTCCACATTCCTCACACGATCATACATGGTTTTACCACACATACACCTCAAGGATCTCATTTCAACAGCATTAAATCTACTTTCATCCTTTCTTTGCCAGTTCTATGCCTCACTTCCATACATCAGGGTAGGTACCAGCACTCCATTGTGGACTCCTTCGATCAATCTTCGCTTCAACTGCGTTCAGTTCTCCATTAACGGAATTACCTGCATTTACCCTTCTTTCAATATCTCTGTCAGCCTTCCCGTCTCTCATAAACATACTTCCTAAATACACAAACTCATCCACCTTCTCCAAGTAATCCTCATTCACAACTCTATTGCACACTGTTTTCGTAGTCTCTCTTTCAAACATCATTACTTTAGACTTACTTACATTCATCATTAACTCATTCTTCATACATACGTCGTTCATCTTAGAAACGAGAGACTGTAGATCTTCCATACTATTAGCAATCAGCACTGCATCATCAGCATACAACAGGCAACATACGAGATGCGATCTCGCATCAGGGTAACTTCGCTTCTTTGGACAATTTTTTGTAAGCGCCAACTGCGTTCATTCCTCCATTAATGGAGTTACCCGAGTAATGAGTAATGATAACAAAAAATAATAAACACGAAGAAAATGTGTGGAGAGATGAAGATAAGAAAAAATCAATATATAAGTACTCGAAACTCACGAATCGTAATCGATAATTAATAGCGGTTTCATTAAAAATTAAGTGTTTTAAAGTGATTTATCACGCCAATATGTAAAAAAAAATAGTTTTCTATGTAAGTAAATAAACGTGTATTAATTTTTCGTAGTGGGGGTATATATTGTGGTTGCGAGAGTGATTAATATCTTATTTGGTGCATTGGTGTTGTTGGCTTCCACGTGAAAGAGCGTTGTGGTAGTAGCGTAGTAGAAATATTAGTTTCATTTATCTAAAAATTTCAGATAAAAGTTGTGCAAATTTCACGACACCTTATCTCACCATTCGAAAGTTTTTGATATCCAAGTAACATATTTTCTGGTTTATAGTTAGGACCGATAGTTACTAACCTATTTGCCCGAGATTTAACCTTTTTTTTCAATTTTTTTAATGAAATTGAAATTACCAGCTATATCATAACGATTGCATGCTGAAAAGCTGAGAAAATTTCACGACCGCAGGGCTGACCGTCCGAAAGATTGTAGTGACACATAAGCACCTATTAGAAGCTGAGTGGACAAACGCGTTGGATTCACGACGCGTTTAAAATTCTGTCACTGACCGGTCAAAAATTATTTCTAATTTTTGCACACTTCGATATAGTATAAGAGCGGACATTATTCAATTTGGGGGCGCGTATAAGCTGTGCCAATCATTGGATAACCAACACCTTTGATGTAGGTCATATCCTTTGAACTCTCCAGCTGGACTCTCACGACCCATCGCCTCGATTTACTGTGGGAGAGATGAATTCGTACGTCCCTAACTCTTGGACACACTTACCCCCAGATTCCTACCCGCCGTATATTATTTTTCTTCCTGGAACGTCTTCTCATTCCATTTCTCAAAAATACACCTTACACAGCATCTTCAAAGATGATACCCCTGAGGAAAATTATTTTCCTCGGGACATCATACGTGGAGTTTTGATATGAAAGCTTCTAAACTCCATGATTACAAAAAACATACAACGGAGATCAATTGATGTTAACAAGATTGCCCATATTCAGGCGCACACCAAGAACTCTAGCGACGATAAGTAGAAATATTTTTTATATGAAATTATCGAAGATTAGGTACTTGTATGAACTACTTTGCAACAAAAACCCAACCCGCAATTCAGTAGAAATTAACTTAACCGCATATTATTTGAAATCAGTTCTCCTCTAACTACAAATGCAACAAACACTAAAATACACAGAAATTTGCAGTTACATTTAAGACCCCGTAGTAAGCGTTCAAATATGGTTTGAAAGAGAGATATGTAAATACGAATGTCAGGGGGAGCGCTATATTATATGCTATATATTTCAAAGATAGTAAAAAATATTTTAAAAACACGAATGAAATAGAGAAAAAAATCTACCGACAAATGCTTTAATTGCATTTGGAGACACACTGTAATTTTTTTCATGCCTATAACATTAAATAGCAAAACAAACGTGTTTTTAATAATTTTCGGAGCTTACTTTGCGATTTTTTTCTGTCGAGGGAATTTCATATATTTACCGTTTCGACTTTACAAATGTAACATATATATTTTTTAGGATCGTAAACACAGTGTTAATTCGGAATGCGGGGACTTAAGTACTTTCAAATCATTGGTATTGCAACACTAGCCCATTGGCGATAAGGCTGTTGTATATATAGGGTTTGTGTCATTATGAGACTTGCTTCAAGACAACAAAAGTCTAACTTACTTTTTTCTGATATATGAATAGAAATAGGGATATTCTAGGAAAAACTTTTTTTAACATTAACACAACACAGGAGACCCTGAGGAAAATAATTTCTCTCAGGGCCTATGAAATCTCTTTGAAGATTTCAAAGGATAATGCTGTGTGGATGGTATTTTTTTAAGGAAAAGAAGGAGAGGAAATTCTGGGAAGGTAAAAGGTATGAGGGTTGGGTAGGAATCTAGGGATCATTGTGTCCAGGAATAACGAACATATGAATATATCCCTACCCTGAGGCGATGGGTCGAGTGAACAGTTGGAGAGATCAAAGGGTTTCCCAAACAGGTAGACCATTCCTGAACACCCCTGCTAAATCACCTAAGAAATCTAACCACTTCTGGTGACCTATGGCAGAGGTGTTCATTATCCAGTAAATAAATGGTTCCCGGGGCAGCGGAACCCAAACCCGCCTCCCAATCAATCAATCCCGATTCTGATCCTGTTTGTGATACTAAATCAAGAAGGGCTAAATGTTGATATTAGATTTAAAAAATAGAAATACCAGATTGAGTTCAAATTTAAGGCTTCAAGGATTAATCCATAAATAAATTTATGGCTTCAAGGATTAATCCATAAATAAATATATGGCTTCAAGGATTAATCCATAAATAAATTTAAAGCTTCAAAGATTAATATATAAATAAATTTGTGGCTTCAAGGATTAATCCATAAATTAAATTATGGCTTCAAAGATTAATACATAAATAAATTTATGGCTTCAAGGATTAATCCACAAATAAATTTATATCTGCAAGGATCAATCCATTAATATATTTATGGCTTCAAGGATTAATCCATAAATAAATTTATGGCTTCAAGGATTAATCCATAAATAAAATTATGGCTTCAAAGATTAATACATAAATAAATTTATGGCTTCAAGGATTAATACATAAATAAATTTAAAGCTTCAAGGATTAATACATAAATAAATTAATGGCTTCAAGGATTAATCCATAAATAAAATTATGGCTTCAAGGATTAATCCATAAATAAATATGAAAATTATACTCGTCGACCTCAAGTAAAGACTTTTTCACTAAACTAACCAACCGCATAACAAGAGTGGTATATCCTTTTAGTATCACATCACTCTGGTTCGTTCAGAATCTAAAATGTGGCTTGAAAAAGCTTTCACGATACTTCCACACCTTCCTTAAGCCAATTGCTACACACCCCCAGGATGTTTCCCAATTATCGGGGTATGACTCCATCAGTTGTGCGGTATTCAAGTAAAAAAAAATTGTTTTTGGAATAACTTAACGAGTGAAACCTCAAATTGTAATATTTAATTATTGAAGACAATATCAGCGATTGCTAAACGAATATTTGAAACAGAAAAATCAGAAAACGTTCCGGTAACATCTAGGACTCAAACCCTAGGAATTGCTAATATTGTATACAATAATTAAATATTCAATTATTAAATATTTTTTTATATAAATCTTTTATTTGTTTTGTAATTGGTGGCTGATTTGTATACAAATCTGCAGTTTTATTCCGAGATTGATGAAAATTTGCACACTTGACCCTCAAAACAAGAGGAAGGTCACTGTTTAAGTCTGATTATGAAAAAATCTCTGTGACACCCGAGCGACGCCGGGGAGTTCAGCTATTAGTTAAGGCGATGCCATACGTAGTAATGCAAAATCATGTGTTTTTGATTTGAAAATTTGATCGCCTAGAAATGTTTCAGATGCTTTAATTAAATACTGCGAGTAGAATACATCTTGGTCTTTGAAAGAATCGAGTATTATTTAGATAAGTCTTTTAATAAGCCCAGAAAAAAATAATGTATAAGACCTATGAAAACTGCTTTAAACTTCAAAATCTCCTACTTACGAACCCATTTTCAGTTATGATTTTATTGTATAATATGGAAAATTAAGTTATTTATAAAATGATCGAAAAAAATGTATGCCTGAAAATCCACAAAATAAAATAAAAGGCACTTTTTGGCCATGTTTTTTTCTTGCATAAATCAAAACAGTCGGATGGTGTTAAGTGGGAATTTAAATCTTATCGCCATCTACGTAAGGGTTGTTCTTGATAGCGGCTCAATTTAAAATATTACACGACGTAGTGCATAGCCTTAATAAACTTGTACACCTATGCAGCGGCAATCAACGTAAGAAATTATTATAAAATATGCAATATCAATACATTTATGGCGTTTTTTCACCCATTTGTGTTGGTTAAAACAACGTCTACAGTTTTAGCAATGCCACAGATTATGTAATTGTAACCAGAAGAACACTTGAGTGCTGTAGACTAAAGAAAATAAAGTTATAGGTGTTATAGGGCAATGACCCTACTGATAAGTTCTCTACACCATATAGCTGTAATATTTCTATTTATAAACTCCAGAGTTAGATGACGTAACTCCTGAAACTCTCGCTGAAACATGAACGCTTAAATTTAGGACTCTCCCAAAAATATTTTATTTTCCTTTAAGACATGTTTTTTCCAATGAAAATCTTTGGTTCAATTCATGTGAAACATTCTCCGTTAAATCGTTTTGCGTTTTAAAACTAAAATAAATACCGAAAATGAATCGATACACCCAAAAGATTTATGAACTAGCTAGCCAGTTCTACGCTAGTGATTTTAGCATTGCTAGGTGAGATCTTTCTGCCGACGCAAACATATGACTGGTCCGGAACAAACAAGGGCGCAGAATGAGAAAATTCACCGAAAACGTGAAGCATTGCAAGACAAATCATTGTTTAATGACAAAAAGGGTTGGTTCTTTTTTACTTGGCAGCGGTATTTGGCAGCTTGGTTCGTTTAGTGTGGAGATTCATCTTGTGCGAAGCTCGGAGCGATGTGCAGAAGGCTCTGCGCAGAGCGGCGCAGGCTGTACGCCCACGCAACGGCTGTATAATATCCGAACATCTGATTATGAGGGTGGCGGTAGAGGGTAGCGGGTAGAGAGAGGGTAGCTACTTACGGCGTTAGATAAAATGTATCGAAGCAGAACGCCCAAAGACTTGAGGGCTCTTTTTTTCGTCGCGAAGGATACGGCCAACAGTTTATTTTTACGGCCAAAAGAGGGCGTTAAAATATGGAACTCTGGCGAAATTAATCTTTGGCATTATTATTTTCGCTAAATGTGATTCATACATTCAGGGCCCGCGAAGTGGCAATGCAGAAAGTCTCTTTGCTCCAATTTCACGCCACTTACGAGACTACAAGGAAATGACTGTGAAATTTAGCAATTTACGGCAAATCAGGAGAGCGAGACGCGTTTTGTTATTTTCAAGAGGCAATTATTTCAGACGGAATTTTGTATTATTGAGAAATTAGTAGGCTTCCGAAGTCGCGGGTTCAAATTCCGAAAAATTTCATTTGATTCTCGTGTTATTTCACCATTTTTTAATTAAAAATAATAATATATTATACCTTCGTGTTACTCTGGTGAAAACTGAATAAAATGCCTTTAGCCGTGTTTTGCAACCAGATCTAAATAGGTACTCCCCTTTTTTCCTCTTTCCTATATCATTCCCCTCCTCAATCGATTATTTAAATTATTCGTTTTCCTGTTAAAAATGGGACTGGATTCCTATTAAGAATGAATTGACAAATTCCATAACAAAATAACAGTACCGCATGAATGTGTTATGATGAAGTCGGAACATGCGTTCTTAAATATAATAGGAATTCCTCATCTCGTCCGTATATATTGATTTGGACAGGACCACCTGCGTTGATCACGTGTTCAGATATATTCTGAATGACTAATATTTTATCAGAAAATGATCACATAGTCACATTTTTAATAGTATAGTGATACAAAAAGTAGTACTCATTTTTCTCTGTGTAGTCTCACTGATTCCATGCGATAGAGAGCAGTTAGGACTCTTGTGCAATAAAACAAGTCGCTTTTCACTACATTGTTGTATTGTGGTTCATCCCTCCAGCCAACCACTCCTATATAACACGATGATGAGTACAAAATTATCAGGCTCAAGGGCAAACCAATGAATGCTGTTGATTCTTACCGTTTGGAAAATCATATTCTAAAGAAAATTTTTACAATGATATCTTTTGGAATTTTAAGGAACGGAAATTTTTAAACTGCATCAAGCGTATATCTTAAAGAAGTACGGAATTGTCTGCAATGTTTTAAATAAAAGCACATTCTTTTTGACCTTGCCTGTTTCGCCCGACAAACGATTTAAATTGGGTACTGGTGAGCGATATTGACCAGTTTGGGAATTATTCAGATACCATATAAGAATTTCAGCTGCTCAGTGCCAGTGGGACTATGGTACCCCTCATGAAGATATATTATGGACATAAGAATTATCCTATTTAATTGAATGTCAGCGTAAAATATGGAATACTGTTACTGGCTGTACGTTGACGAATAACGAAAAAAGGGTCACTTATATGAGTGCGATATGATTAAAATGGTTTTGACACATTGACCGTCTTAATAATTAGATTATTTCAAGTATATCACCTAAAAATGTAGACAATTTGTCTCGACGCCATCTAGTGAGAGAGTTAGCACTTACAATGCCTTTCTCATATAAAATAAAGTTGGTTGTTTTCAGGTGAAAAAATGTAACAAGCAGTAATTGTTGAATGAAACACTAGTATATATTGAATTATTTCGCGGATAAGAGATAAGTCGCCATAGCTCAGTGGTCAGAGCTGTCGACCCGAAATCGAAGCGACACGGGTTCGAGTCCCGTTGGCGTCATGTATCTTTTATCAGGAGATTTTTCAATGTGGATGAGTGTTTCAGGCGAATAATTATTGCTTGTAAAATAATTATTTCATGCCCGTTCAACGCGGGTGTTGTTTAAGACTGTTAAACAAACACCATGGTAATCAGTAAAGTTTTTCACTGTTCTGATCTTACGCGTCGCGTAATATTTACACCGCGTTTTTTAGTAAGGCAAATAGTGAATGGAAGAACGAGGAGTGAAAATAGATATGACTTGAAGAATATACGTTGTATTATAGTTATGTTCGATGACCAGATTTGAATGGTCAGGTACTTCCCCACCTTCCACTTCCCCATCTACTTATCCTCCCTACTACCTTAAACCTCACAACATACCCCTTTTGGGGATGCCATAGTCTTACTGGATCCAAATGGTTGGGAGCAGTTGAGACTCTTGTGCGGTATTTACAATAATAAAATAGTACCCTTGAGACCCATTTTTTACACTACAACGGCAATTCACCCTAAATCCTCATTTGGGCAGAGAAATTATTTGTACCAGGCTCCACTTCTATTTGATGGCCTTCCAGATCACATTAAATCGTCAAATTCCTTGTGTACATTTGAAAAGATTGTTAAATTATTTCTGCCACCCGAGGATTTCCAACATATTCTTTCATCTTTGTCCTTTTAAATTGTGGCATAATATTTTGAATAAGTTTATTTTTACATCCTTTTCTTTTTTAATGTAAATTTTTTTCTCTCTCTTTTTTTCTTCTCTGTTTTAAAAAAAATAATAGTTTGTTACAGTTTTATTGCAATTAAATATCATGGTCACCATACATGTTTACAGCATTATATTGTAATGAATAGGCTGATAGGTACCATGTAGGTATCCAATTCGCAGAAACGTAAATGTAACAATATTGTTATCTTAATATTTGAATTATTTTTTTAATGTTTGTACTATTTTAAATCTCTTATAATATTTGTACTATTTTTTTAATATTTTGTAAAATTATTAACCTCAACACAGGCTTGTCCTAGTGAGGTTAAAAATTCTAACTTTAAAAAAAAGATACAATGTAAAGAAACGATAAATAAATAAATAATAAAATAAATAAAATATATATTTTTTACGTAAATATCGCCCAAGAGTCCCAACTTCTCTCAACCATCTTAAGCCAGTGAAACTATGGAATGGAGATGCGGATTAGGAAGATGGGGTAGAGTTTCTGGCTGTTCAGATCAGGTCACCAAACATGGCTAAAATCATTTCAAGCAACGAATAAATTCGCAAAGGTGGTCTAACACCAGGGCGATACTGAGAGTATCTTCCACTATGATAATAATATTATTGCCCACTTTATTATCACATTTACGTAACGCTGATTACGTAACTAGATTACGTAACGCTGTCCGAAATGTTGGCTAAAAAAACAAGAAGCGGAGCACGGCATGGTAACCTAAAAAATGAATCATTTACATGACTTTTGGATCACGATAATACTACTACCAAAAACCAATGCGAAATGAACTTCTCCACATTTTTCTGTTCTCTTGATAATTTTAATTATAATATTACCCGAACTTGTTGGTCATTAATTAAACGGCCCTTTTGCGGCCCTAGTAGAATAGTAGGCTGTGAGGGTTTTTGTCGAGTGACCGTTCATCCGTTGTCCTTGAAAAAAGAACCTCCGAAAGCCGCCATCCCCCAACTCCCAGTTTCTCCCCCCGCCCCCTCCCAAACACGGTGATGAGGGTGTAGCAATTCAAGGTGTCACTCGCCCCGTATACACGTAGAAATCTCACCTCTCAATACATATCGTACCCTCAAATGAGGACCATATTCGGAATTACGATATGAACACACACACACATAATATACGACTTATAGCGATCTTTTTACAGATAATACAGGGTTTTCCAATAAGAGGTGTTATTTTGATATTCAATCGTAAAAAATCAATGGTTTCGTTGCTTGTGTGGCACGTAGGGCCGTCTTGTTGAAAGTAAACGTTGTCCAGATTAATGCCATCCAATTCAGGCCATAAAAAATCATTAGTCATCTCTCGATAGCGCAATCCATTCACCGTAACTGTTGCTCCAGCCTCATTTTCTGAAAAGTAAGGTCCAATGACTCCGCCGGACCGTAAACCGCACCAAACAGTCACACGTTGAAGATAAAGAGGCTTTTCAACAATAACTCTTGGGTTTTCCGAGCTACAGATGCGACAATTTTGCTTTTTGACGAAGCCACCGAGGTGGAAATGGGCCTCTTCACTCAAGATGATTTGCATTTGATTCACTCAAGTGAATTTTAATAATTTCAATGCGTTGTTGAAGCGTGTATCGTTCCATATGTATTAATGACGTAGTTTCTACATGTCAAATGTCAAAAAATGACAACTTCAAAAGTAACATCTACCGAAATAACGGGCTATTCAAAATAACACCTCTTATTGGAAAACACTGCATAATATGACATTTCACCGTCAAAAGTATTAATTTTTAAGTTATTCTACCGTGTTGCGCTTCCTACTTCTTTAGCCACCGTTTCAAACAACGCAGCGGACAATCAGGGTATATGTGTGTATTTTTTTTTTTTTTATATATTACTAACTTATGAGTACCCGGCGTTACTTGCGGTTATCCTTAGGAGATAGACATAACCATCGAAGACTTTTCTGTAGACCTTTTTAAGATATACAAGTCGTAGTACATTATTTTGATGTATCTCACGAGGTTGAACCAGCGTTAGCAATGTAAGCGCCCGAAAATAATCTTTTTACGACCTGATTATAAAACATCGACTTTTCTCTACTTTCTATAAATACAATGTGCATGTATTATATTTATAAGCCTTTCGGAAGAAAATCTCTAAATGATGGTGAAAACGCTATCAAAATCAGTTGCGTAGTTTAGAAGAACTGGTGCCGCGAAGCTGCGACTCCACTATATATTTAGAGGTGGTGCAGAGGCTCTATGAGGCCCTATGCCACACGCCCAAAGGACCAGTCCCAAACTACACCGAATGCTAGGTTATGGGACGATTTTATGCATCCGACAAACTCGATGGACAGTGAAATAATCAAAGGTATAAATCTGGGCTTCTGGAGCACAAGATAAGCCCAGATTGGAATGCAGGAAAGATGGACTCACCCGTTGATGACTATCACACGTCTCCAGGAGTTTTGGTTGATTTCACTTCACAAAATATATGTATAATCGCCCTGTCTGATATTAATTATCACTCCGAACTCTGATAAGCAACTGACTCCACTTGTCTGATTTTACATGTGTCGCAACAATATTTTTACTATGGTGACATTTTTGGGATGGGTAAAAGGGTAGGTAGGACATTTGCAGGATTTTGTATTGATATTACACTTGTCCATTAAGCCTGTGGATGCATACCTAACAAACCCCCTATATATTGCGCGAACAAGAACTAAGGGCACAAACAGAGATTTTCACAATTTTACCTTAATTATTATCGTTTTTTTATATTAGCGCGCGCCTTTTAAATGTACATCTCGCTTTCAAACAATCTTCTTCATCTTTTTGAACGCTTGCTAGGTAGCCTTAAATAAGAAGCTTTTGAGGTAGCCGTTAGCGATGGAATAACATGAATTGAACAGTGTCTTATTTAATCAGCTGTTCGCTATACTCCTTGTCCTTACTGCGTACACCGCCTAAGTTACCTGTCCGCCGCACTGCCCGCTGAATTACACGCGGTGAAGGTTCTAGTCTGTAGGTAGCTTATGCCACTACCAGTGGCGGCAGGTGGTTAAAATATGTGAGGTTCCACCATGTCAGATAATAGATTGAATATTAGGTGGGTATAAAGAAATTTTATTGAACATTGCCTGAAAAGGAGTACATAAACTGGGGACACAATATCCACAACAATTTCACAAATACGCATTAACGATTTTTTTTACATTTACTACGCATAGGAAAATAATTTATATCAGGGCCTATTTCATCTTTGGGGAGGCTGTGTGGGGGTGTTTTTGTAGAAAGGAAAGAGTGAATGTGTCACAGGAGAGAGGACACACAAAGCCGAGCAGTTGAACTCAAGAACTAGTCGTAGAAACGACTCGCTCTCATGTGACAAATGCCAACTGTGTACAAATGTTGGGCGCGAGTTTGGCGTGTTTCTGACTGTGCACCGGAGAATTAATGACGCTGGTTCATTTGAGCACCTTCCATTGCAATACCGGTAGAATGAGGACTGCATTCCCTTTTTGCTTTTGCTCTAAAGTGCAATCCGTTTGTTGAGATAGTAGAATCTACCAAGCGGACCGACCGATTCTGTCGATTTTTTTAATATTTGTATTTTGAAATTCCAGACTAGAGGTGGCTGCCAAATTCAAACAGTGCAACGCACTTGCGATTTGAACAGGGTAAACAGTTGTATGCTATAAAATACCAGTTAACAAACCGTTCCTTCCGATATGGTAGTAAAAGTCCGAGCGCTGATCGCGTTAAGCGCTTTCGACTTGTCACAGAATATGTAAACATTCTCGTAAAATTCTGTGAGCGATATTTGAAACCAGTGCTCTGAATATAGACGCAAATCGATCTGCATTTGCTATGGATGCATATAGAGTCAGCTATTGTTATGCATTATATAACCGAATCGAGTTTCTTATTGTGATGTGGCGTGACGGAAATATTGTAGGTTCTTCGGCGCTCGAAAATGTTTAGATTGGCTGAAATTCAGGGAGTTTGTACCTCCTCCACTCCTTACAGATAGCCGCCACTGGTTACTACTACCTTCACACAATAAACACGTAATAATACATAATATTATTATGTCTGGAGCTACGGAAGCGACTACAGTGAATTAATCGTCCTTTATCGATTATCAAGTGTCTTGGATGTTCATGACTCTGGACGTTTCGGTAAACGAGCAATTTTTTAAAACAATTTCTTGTCGACAACGTATTTCTGTAAAAATTTCCGTATCGTTAGTCAAGATTGTCGTGTATTGCCTTTACTTGTCGACGTATTGCCTGTCTTGACAGTGAATTTGCTCTGCAACTGATATAGCAACAATTTTGCTGTTCCAAATCTGTTTCATGTAAGCTCTGTTCCGCACAGAGCGATTAGTGTCATATATATACATTTATCATATTATTTAACTAATACCATTACTTAATATATTAATATGGAAATACATTAAGCTGCTTACTGCGATTTAAAGCCAATTTTACTGTCTCTCCCATATTTTCAGATTCTATAAATGTTGGCACATTATGGCAAGCGAACGCTCTAAACGTTTTTGCAAACATGCCATAATATGCTACAAATCGCTCAGTAAATATGATTGACATTAAGGCGATGCACTACGTCGTGTAATATTTTAAATTGAGCAGCTATCAATAACAACCCTTACGTAGATAGCGATAAGGTTTAAATTCCCGCTTAACACCATCCGCCTGTTTTGATTTATGCAAGAAAAAAACATGGCCAAAAAGTGCCTTTTATTTTATTTTGAGAATGTTCAGGCACAAATATTTTTTTTTTTAGGTCATTTTATAAAAAACTTAATTTTACACATAATACAATAAAATTATAACCGAAAATGGGTTCGTAAGTAGGAGATTTTGAACTTTAAAGCAGTTTTCATAGGCCTATACATTTTTTTTCTGGGCTTATAAAAAGACTTATCTTAAAAATACTCGATTATTTCAAAGGCCAAGATGTATTCTTCTCGCAGTATTTAATTAAAGCATCTGCAACATTTCTAGGCGACCAAATTTTCAAATCAAAAACACACGATTTTAAATTACTACGTAGTGCATCGCCTTAACTAATACCATTACTTAATATATTAATATTATAATATATTAAGCTGCTTACTGCGATTTAAAGCTAATTTTACTGTCTCTCCCATATTTTTAGGTTCTATAAATGTTGGCACATTGTGGCAAGCGAACACTCTAAACGTTTTTGCCCACATTTCACAATATGCCAAAAATCTCTCAGTAAATATGCCTCTATATTCACAACCAACCCTCCACCAAAACTGTTATAATATCGAACGCGATTGACTTTAATAAATAATTTCACCATATTTTCCTTCTTACACAACTTTGATGGAGTTATTGCAGGAGAACGTTTTTTTATGTCGTGAATTTGTCTCACGTATACATTTTTAAATGCGCTTATAGATGGCGTTAGTTGAATTATTAACAGACCTCGTGTTGTTTTGAGTCGTTGCCATGGTTTTATCCGGGTACCCGGGCTTTGTCGTTTCTTGAAAATGACCGTTCTTTTGTCGAGACCCAGCAAGACTTTCGGCTGCAATTTGAGACTACTTCCTGTAAGGCTACCTGAAGGAAAATGTTTTTAAACATCGGCCTCACGTCTTGGAAGAACTCAAGGGTCGAATTCGGGAGGAAATGTGCGAAAATTCGGCCCAAAATTTCAGAAATCGCCTTCATCAATGTATTGCTGCTGGGGGCCATCATCTCTAAGATTGTAACAGTTTCAATTTTACCCCGGGAATATAAGGTTGACTCGTCAGTAGTAGAAACTACGGACCGCCTAGCCATCAGTTATACAGCCGTTCACTTTGGAGAAGTAGCGAACAGCTCGACTAGCGATGAAGGAGCGAACCAGTACTCATCAACGGGAAGCGGTAGGAGGTGGTCTACTGAGGTAGTGAACTCTAGATGACATTTTGGAACGTGTTAGCTAGCTAGATGTTGCTGGACGTCGTGTTCAAATTATTAATACATTTTGTCAGATCAAATGCTTTACTCGCATGGCGCCCTTCAATATGTAACAAGGACAGTTCTTATATAATGCTTTACGTAAATTCCAATCTACAAGGGCTTCCTGTGGAACCTTGCACGCGCTCTGAGTTATTATTCAGTTTAATTATAGTGTATCTTGTTCTTATTATGTACAACATAACTATTATCTTAAGGCGATGCACTACGTCGTGTAATATTTTAAATTGAGCCGCTATCAATAACAACCCTTACGTAGATGGCGATAAGGTTTAAATTCCCGCTTAACACCATCCGCCTGTTTTGATTTATGCAAGAAAAAAACATGGCCAAAAAGTGCCTTTTATTTTATTTTGTGGATGTTCAGGCATAAATATATTTTTTTTTTCGATCATTTTATAAATAACTTAATTTGCCACATTATACCATAAAATCATAACCGAAAATGGGTTCGTAAGTAGGAGATTTTAAACTTTAAAGCAGTTTTCATAGGCTTTTACATTATTTTTTTCTGGGCTTATAAACAGATTTATCTAAAAAACACCCGATTGTTTCAATGGCCAAGATGTATTCTACTCGCAGTATTTAATTAAAGCATCTGAAACATTTCTAGGCGACCAAATTTTCAAACCAAAAACAAATGATTTTGCATTAATACGTATGGCATCGCCTTAATACTCGTAAATTTTTACACTTGCGAGTAAATGTTAGATTATGTCATAATGTATTTTATTTTTAAATTCTACCCCATACATTAGTATTTAAGATATAAATGGATTTGGTATTTAAATGTTAAAATAGCCCTGCAACGTGTGTTTATTATATTTTAATGTTACAAGACTTGATATATAAAACGTATGATGTACCGAATAAAATAAAACAAACCCCAAGTTTCGCCGTTTTTTTTAATTAGCACTTAAAAACTGTACTGTCTGTTTTTGCAATGACTGTTTTGTCGCAACCTGTACCTATTTGTGTATTACCTGATATGTTTTAACTGGATTATTCTCACGAAAGTGATATCATCTGTTAAAAACTAATATAAATAAATATATCAATTACCAAATCTTCGAACCACTTGATCGACAGATAGATTCACTTCAATGTTACATCTAACTTAATCATATTCTCTTATAGTATATTGAAGTCACTTTCTCATTGTAAATCAATTAATCATTCCCGTACAATGATAACTTATTGTAAGCATAACGAGACAAGCTAGCATCGAATCTATAAGTGCCAGTTATAATATATCTGAATACGTTATACAGTGTTGATAACCATCAATCAAATATTATGTTCCCTGTGACCACTTCCTGAATAGACGAGTAATTATTGTCTTACTGGGAATAGTACAGACAACTAAGCAGATTCAATACGACAAAGGAAGCAGTCAATGTTATTTTATCTACAGTGCAATGCAGTTCATTTCGATAATTTAATCAATGTAGGGAAAAAAATCGCTCAACGATGGCAATATTTTGTCGCTTTGAAACTTCAATTTTAAACGACTCCGTTTTTATTAATTGTTCTTTTTGCTGTGTTTTTCATCCAATTCTGCTAATAAAAAAACTATAAAATATTTTTATACCCACTCGAACGTTTGGTTGTATATACATTCATTTACCATATTATTTAAATCTTAAAAATATTACTATGGAAATATATGAACTGTTTACTGCGACATAAAGCCAATGAATCCACACAGATTTCGCCGTTTATCCCATATTTTTAGGTTCTATAAATTTGGCAAAATTATGACAAGCTTGCCATAACATGCCAAAAATCTCTTAAGCCACCGTATTTTAGGTTATTGTCTTAGGTCGCATGTCGCGGTCGTAGTTCCTACAAAATTATTTAGATAGAAGGAAACCAAATCGTTTCTGTATTGCAAACACTAAAATACTTTGAAGCCACAACTCTTCGAAGAGAACCGCAAATAACCTTATTAAAAACTACTTGTCAATGAATGGTACATTTGAACCATCTGTCAGAAATTTGGCTACTGGAAGCATTGTGGGTGGAAAACAAGAGTCACGTTCTAAGGAAATGTACTTAAGCTGTTTTTAATTTGATTCTAGAAAGATTCAGTGGATAAATTTCAAAATATTCTAAAAATTAAACCGAAGCTCAAGTGGCTAACTAAACAACGTTGGTAATAAATTTAGTGTCTGGTGGTATTCAGTGGATAATTATTGATTCTTTCAGCAACAGTGCTGGTGTTAAAACGACCCGTTCTCATGCAAATTAATAGTTTAAAAAATGTGTACACATTTTGAACAATAGATTTGCGTTTCTTTGGGTTGCACATCGGTGCCAAGAGAATAATGATGTTAGTTCTTCGAAACACCTTCCATTTATACCGGAAGAAAAAATTCAGCATTCCCTTTGAAATTCCCATGTACAATGTAGTGGCCCTCCATCTGCAGTTTAAAAAAAATATCTATCATAAATAGGAGCTTTAGACCACGGTATTTAGTATGGTGAATCGACAAAACCCTATATCAATACGATATTAGCTAAATCCTTCATTTATGGTCAGTTGGCGATATTTGCGAGCACGGTCAGCGTATGATTCAGACATTCGGTAGACAAAAGCCACCGCTTTTAGTGCGGCCTCCAGGGCATCATTTAAGCTGTCAATACACAAAAAAATGGAATAATGTCATTCGTAATGCAAAATTACTGGCTTATTACTGAACGCAGGTGAACTAACGAAGCTCTTAGAATTGAAATAAGTAATAATATCCGCGATTGAATCCGTTTGAATTTGAACAAATTAAAGTTGTTCGAATATCACAAGTTTTGGCTAAAGACCTCATTAACTAATTAACTCCCTGTTTAGTGTCAAAAAGTTCACATTAACTTCAAATATATATTAAAGATAGTATTTCTCTTTGACATAGTCAATTTATTCGTTTTTAACGTAACCGTTTGACGTTAGGAACGTCATCCGCTAGTGTTGCCAACATAAAATAATTTATTATTTATTTCGTGTCAAGATCGGTTTGGCTATCAACAGCGCAATCGTGCTCGGGATATCTATATAAGATCGTTGGAAGTCAGGCCTATGGATACGATATTGTTTCTCGATCTCTGGTTTCGACAGAGTTTGTTTCTGAACTGAAAAATATGGATTTATAAAGAGTTTATCACATATCTTGCCTTTTTTAATCCAGTTTACGGATAACTTGAAATATAACAGATTTTATCTTATTGCCATAATTATTCATGTTAAATGTTTGTTACGCAATGGTCTTAGGTCTAAGCTAACGAAACAATATTTTAAAGCTCCTTTCTTAGCATCGTTTCAGTTAAAATATTTTTTAGACGAATTTATAATTTCTCTAAAGTTTTGTACGTCTGTACTCCCCGAGTTACACCATCCCTCCCACGCAAACTAGGGGATGATTTTAGCAGTGGTTGCTTTTGAGAACACCCACGGCTACCAGTTCAGAGTAAAATAAAGGTAGTGATAGTGAGCTGGGGTTGTTCGAATGTAAACCAACAATATTGACATTGTAAGAAAAAGGGTGGATGCGTTTGGCTTCCCTCCAATAGCTTTTACCTGTATTATTATCCAATAAAATAATTAATTTAGTTTAGCGATGTACAGTTTTTCTACATTTACTAAGGCTGTAAATTTCTTTTTACGTTCCGTTTTCGGTTCAAGATGGTAGCCGTTTTAAAAGTTCAGTAAAGATTTTTTTAAAAGAAAGATCGTCGTGTTTATTTGGATTTTCTTATTCTCAACTTTTCAATACGATGGTACCTACCATCTTGAAAAAACTTTGAAAAAAGAATAGTCAATGAGATTGAGAGAATTTGTTTAATTCCTTATTTGAAATGTAAGAAAAAGTGTTAAATGATATATATGTTTTATAAATAAGTAGGTAGGTATTTATGCCTAGGTACTTACAAATCTTATGATTTCAGAGGAAATTTTGTATATTTTTTTTCGAAAAAATGCTGCAATAGTTTTTGGGAGGGTTTATCAAGTGTTTGAAAAAGATAAAATATAAACTGAAGATGTGTGAGAAATGATTTGAGATTTTCACGGCCAAAAGTATTAAGGTGATTTATTTTTGGGGTATTATGCCGTAATGCGCTTTCTCACAGCATTACAGTGTCCAATATTCTTCATCGAGGCAGATGTGTGATAATGGACTGCCTTGATGATGAACACTGTAATGCCGCGCGAAACGTTGGCTAAAGAAGGAGATAGCGTAACACGGCATAATACCCCAAAATTAATTACTATTTATTTATTTATATGTACGTCTAAAAAGGCTTTTTACATAGATACATGATGCAGTGTACATAGGAGAATATCTGTATTATACAGGAGATACTGACAGTAAATAGATGTAATCCATTGTAAAGAAGGTACAAAATACACAATTTTACAATTGTGATAACAAGTATAATGAGAAATAATTATAAAAAAACTAAATAAAAAAACTAAATATGAAGCACTATTAGTAAAACGTAAGAGTAACATAAACCAAAAAAAGAAATTAAAACAACACTACATATAAGACAAATCATTAAAACTAATTTACCAACGCTACTCTAATTTGTCGGATTCAACAAAGTGTTGGTGTACAATAACGGAGACCACCAGACCACACAGTGAAGCAGGCAATGTCTATAGAGCTTCAAAGACAGTCATCCAGAGGTAGACCAAAGAACTCCTGGATGACCCAATGCTCCAAAATCCTACAAAGAAACGGCCTAGATGAAAGCGACACTCAGAACCGAAGAAGCTATAACCTGAGAACGAGAAGAGCCGACCCCAACAGCCTACCTAGGCAATGAGTTGGGATAGTGCTAGGAAGAAGAAGAAGAAGAACAAAGTGTTGGTGTAGATTATGCTTAATTCTATAAATGGGGTCAGTAAATAAATCAATAACACCCCCATACTTGTTGCCCAGCATCATGCATCCTATTGGTCAGTGAGTGTGTTGGTGACCTGATGTAATAATCGGTGAACAAATATAACATTTTGTGTGATAACTTCCGTAGCACAGAAATAAACTCTTTGGTTCCATATCTAGATTCTGTGGGTTCACAAAACGGCGAAGGCAAAATTTATAGAGTTTATGTAGTTAGTTATTAACAATTTAGTATGTAATATTTTAGTAAAGTTAATTATTTGAATCTGGTTCTGAAGTAGAAAATAGTTCTCAATTTTACCATGGTTTGAGATCATCATTCTACTTTGAAACGGTACCTATATTGCTGTAATTGACTAGTCTTTCCTTAATTATTTATCTAACATCACAAACAATGATGTCATAGTTCAATTATGTATGGGCAAACAGAACTTTTAGAAATTACCGGTATCGCCCTTTGGGAGAGAACATTATTGTTTTCTCACGACAAACGACGCCCGCACAACGCACTCAGCCGCTCCAAACTAGCAAAGAAAAACATAGAGTGCATGAAATCAATTGTTACAATTATCGTTTTTTCGGTCCCTCCCGTCAATTTTCAAGTATGTATTAACTTATTTTCCTGTTAGGGAGGCTCAGGAATCGAAAATTGCTTTATCTCTATCCTTCAATATATTTACGAAAAAAATCAATTAAAAGATTTAAGGTGTTAATCATTAACAAATTGAACATAATTATATTGCGTTATGGTTGGCGATTAAAATAAGTATATAATATCTATGGCCAAAAACAAAAACATACAAAAAATGATTTTTTTTATCAAGATACTGTTAAATTTGAGACTGCATGACCATTTAAAAAAATATTTGTCATTCAGAATATATCTGATAATGTATTCACGCAGGTGGCCTTGTCCAAATAAATATAATTGACGAGTTGCGACAATATTATTATTTTTAAGAACACGTGTTCCGACTTCACATTTTCGTGCTTTACTGAAAATTCTTTATTATATTTGTTAAATCATTCGTTATAGGCCTCCAGTCCCGTTTGTAACAGGAAAACATATTTTCATCAGATATTTACAAATTAACAATATAACAGTATTGTTTAGGAAAATTTGAACAAAAGGCTAGTTGCTGATCCGATTGAAACAATTCGTTTTTAGTTTTCTCCGTACATGATTTGCAATTCAATTAACAAAAGTATGATATCTTGGTAGATTGAAAAATGTTCGATTTTTCACATTAAAACCACTCTATAACAAAGGTATGATATCTTCGTAGCTAGAAAAATGATCGACTTTTCACATCAAAACCACTCTATAACAAAGGTATGATATCTTGGTAGCTAGAAAAATGTTCGACTTTTCACATCAAAACCACTCTATAACAAAGGTATGATATCTTGGTAGCTAGAAAAATGTTCGACTTTTCACATCAAAACTACTCTATAACAAAGGTATTTTGGTAGCTAGAAAAATGTTCGACTTTTCACATCAAAACTACTCTATAACAAAGGTATCTTGGTAGTGTGAAAAATGTTCGACTTTTCACATCAAAACTACTCTATAACAATGGTATCTTGGTAGTGTGAAAAATGTTCGACTTTTCACATCAAAACTACTCTATAACAAAGGTATCTTGGTAGTGTGAAAAATGTTCGACTTTTCACATCAAAACCACTCTATAACAAGCCACGAATCCGGTGTGCATGGTCCTGGTATGATATGCTAATCGTGAAATGCGCTCCGTTCTAGAATACCATAATAATAAGTTCATTCAATACTGCTTCCGCCAGCAGCCAGATGATCGATTGAACTAGTATTGATGTAACTTCACTAACGGCATCCCAGATAAGATAATATTAATGCACTTTCAGATATTTAAAAGCAAATGAAACCTGAAATGCTGCACAAATTGTTATTTAGATGATGCTTTGTATGTAATATTTGTATATATATTTTACATATCTTCAATAAATTGTAACGTAAGTAAATATAAAATCTCTATCGAAAATTCCCTCAGGCCTTTGGCATATTTTGTCAGAAGGTCGGTTTCCGCTTAATAATAATAATAATAATAATTGGATGACTTGTATAGCGCCGTTTTTGTGCAAAATCACATCGGGGGCACTGTACAAACTTATAATACATTTCTACAGTGATCTATGTTATTACTTAACTATTTATGGAGATAATGTACAGTACAATACTTACCTGGTAGGTCACTTGAGATTAACACTTAATTAACATTATCTAATTGTTTATTAGCGAAATTTAGATACAGGATTTAGGATATAATTGGAAAATTGAATATAACTGGACTTCCTCTTAGGAATGGTATATTTAATTTAAGGGTACGACAGCTTAAAAAGGTAAGTTTTCAGCTTAGACCTGAATTCTGTTGGACTTGTTATGGATCTTAGTTCCAGAGGGAGTTTATTCCAAGCCTTCGGCCCAGATTCTCCGAAAGCGCGATCACCAAACTTAGTATTTGGCTTGCGCATAGGTTCTATCAGTCTGCCTACAGCTGATGATGTTGCTGATCTATAAATTGCGTTGCTGGGCAATAAAATCCAAATAAATGGAATATTTCTGAATAACGAAAAAAATATAAAAATACGCGCATTTTATAAGACAAATGTTATCTTCACAGCTTTTTTTGTCATTTCAAACAAAAGTTATTTATAAAAAAATCACATAAAAACTTTTTTTTTTTTTTTAATTATATTTACTCAAGAAAAAATTTTACAATGTGTGATATACATATATATATTTCACTAGTAATAAGATAAAAGATATTATGATATGATAAATATTTATTATTTTTCAATGCTCTCCCATAAACCATTTAAATTATTATGTGGTTAACTTTTCGATTTCAGTATAAGGCGTGGTGTTTTTCTTTCTATGTTACGATACAAATATGCATTATGAACTTGTTGTAATTATTATATGTATAGGACGGCCGGCATAGTCCAGTGGTAATGCATTGGACTGCCATTCCGAAGGTCGCGGGTTCAAACCCGGCGTGCGCAAATAAATTTTATTTAATTAATTTGTGTTATTTCACAATTAATTAATCAAAATAATATATAGTATATTTGCGGCACGTTCCAGAGTGGAAGATACTACCAGTATCGCCCTGGTGTAAGACCACCATTCAGAATTGAAACGTTGCTCCAAATGGCTTTAGCCGTGTTTAGTGACTAGATCTGAATAGCCAGGTACTTCCCCACATTCCTCTTTCCCTTCCCCACTTACCTTCAGCCTCACAACATCCCCAAATTGGGGATGCCATAGTCTCACTGGCTCCAAACGGGAGCAGTTGGGACTCTAGTGAGGTATTCACTATAAAAAAAATAAAAAATAAAAAAAAACCATATATTTACAATGGCGGTATATCATCAAAATGGCAATTCAACACACCTAAAAAAGGTGGTATAAAGTCACGAAAAGTGATGAAACAAAAAGTAAGTTAAATAGGTAACTATTAAACCTAGTTTTTGTTTTATCACTTTTTAAAGGTGTGTTGAATTTTCATTTTGATGAAATATCAGGGAACCATTTACAAAATACACTGTTTAATTGTTAAACATACACATCCTTACTAAAACACATGGTGTAAATATAAATACATCATAGTAAGGTTAGAAGAGTGAAAAACCTTGACATATTACCATGACTTTTGTTTGGTTAAAACGGTCTTAAACCAGGCTCAAGACCGACTTTACCGGGCGTGTAAGAATCTAATTAGTAATAGCCATAATGTGGTTAGCATGAAATCTTTAGCTAGAACGAAATCTTTAGTTGGTTTTTCAGTTAAATAAAATGCACATGTATAAACCAACCATATTGTAAATTGTTGATGTTTCTAAAATAAAATTACGTAAAAAAATATAATACGTCAGATTGTTTGATGTACCAAAAACTTTCTTAATTACCCCCACATTGCTTTTTACGGACACATATAGAAATTATAGAAAAAAATATACTTTTATAATCTACGAACGCCCCGGTCAGTTCTCTCCTCCAGAGGATCTAAAGGAATATGATGATTGTAGCTACATTTGCCATATCCCTGCCTGGTATTTCAAATGGTGAAAGCCTTCGAAATAAGGCATTATCCTCGGTGTGAATGTCCCTGGTGCCAAGCCTTCCACGTGTGCTTTAACGACCCCTATAAAAGTGCGAGTGGCGTTGGGCGGCCCTAGCGACCAGACCAGTAAACACTCACGCCTTTAATTTTGTCATCATCTGGCAAACAAAAAACGGCGGGAATTTTGACAACAACTGGCGCCAAATCGAGAACTAATTCTCAGAATCAAACAGAATACGTCATTTTCAGAATGGGTTGATTTGTTTGTTTTCGATTTTTTTTTAGCTATCGCATAATGGACATTTTACACAATGTCTTTTTCTTCCATATCTAAAATATCGTCAATATTTAAAAAAAATTGAGTATTTTTTTACAATAAATATGAAAATTTATTTATCATGTTACAAATGCTGTTTAAGCAAAAATAAAAATAGATTTTTCCTCTACATAAACAGACAAGAAAATAAATAAGAAAAACGCAAAATTTATCGATAAAATAAAAAGAAGGATTAAAAAAAATAAAAAAATTATAAGCTCTTGCAATAGTTTTCATATGGGTTGTCTATTAATCAGATTCGGGATGAAAATTGAAGTATTCTATGTTGGTAACATTTTTCATACAGATTAAGTTTTTGGTAGTCAGTGCTTTACGTAATCATTTATATTGAGTGAAAATGTTGCATTTTTATTTCGTTTTATAATAGCATAAGTCCCCGGCGTTGCCCGGAATTTTTTCGAAATTTTATATAGACAGTGACTTTTCTCTGGTTTTCGAAGGTTAAAGTTGCAAATTTTCATCTGTAAAAATTGTATATTTGCATAAAAATCAAAACCACGCTGCCCACCCGTCACAGACACTCTCCTTTGTATAAATAGATATTTTGAAATATTAATTATAAGACTATGATGTATTTATTATTGGCTGTGAGCGTATATTACTTATATTGGTTTTTCTCTAAGGCAACTATCGGTGCGATATCGCAAGTAAAAACAAATAAAGCAATTGTTTTTCATATCGGTTCCGATGTGGTTTTCATATGGGGATCAGTATGATAAAACGCATCGTGTAAAATGCCAATAAAGCAAGAGTTCAAATTGCCCATGGCCATTAGAAATATGGAATTGGATTCGCACTGTTATATATTTTAATATCGCACAAGAGTCCCAACTGGCAGGAGTTAGTGAAACATAGCATCCTTAATTGAACGATAAAGATCCCGAATTTCGAATAACTCAAAATAATATTCCTACTTATTTTTCATTATTATAATCGGAAAATGTTGCTTGTGCAATGATGAAGAACTTGACCAGAAAGGGATTGAAGATTGAATTTGAACGTCTGGGTGAAAATCCGACTATTTTGTCCACTCGACTAAGACTCGATAAAGAAATCAGAAAAAGTAATGTCTACTTAAAATCAACCCTAAAGAAAAACAAATAATAGTGATAGGTAAGTAACCCAAAAAAAGCTAAGCACTAGATGCTGACAGTGTAACTACGGAGATCTTAACACAAAAATAGGAGATTATAAAGAAACCATTACGACCGTCCAATATTCCTGATATCAAATGTAACTAAAATTGGTGAAAAAGTAACAAAAAACAACTTGTGTATTATCTTGAAGCAAATAAATTATTTCAATCTAGGCAATATGGTTTTCGAGAGACGCTAAGCACGCAGGAAGCGATTGCAGAATTAACCAGAAACATGTATAAAGCCTTAGATAAAGGAAAAAAATGTTAAAGTATATTTATAGACCTACGTAAGGTATTTGAAAGCGTATCACATTCAACATGTATATGTACAAACTAAACAGTAAAGGAATAAATGGCAAAGCCAAATCATGGATAAGAAGCTATCTATGCCAAAGACAGGGCCGGCCCCATGCTGTAGCAGTCCGCACCTGGCGCCAAATTGCCAAAGCGCCAAGGCGCTGATCAAGGCCTCACCTAACACATCGCCCTTGAGATTATTTGTCATAAAAACCGCCCTGCACGAAAACAAGGAGCGCCAAAGTTTTATTAATAAATAATAAATTAAGTTAAAGATAAAAGTCTTTGCAATTCCACAGTAGGTCCATCCTTTTATTTTAATTTTATGCAAGGGTGTACATAAGGGGGAGGGGGGTTAGTAACGGCTATTAGAGCAATAAATATTCTGAAAACCAGGTTCGATATAAAACCATTATAATTATTATATACCATAAAGACGGACAGAAAACGATACAAATATCAATATTGCTATACCGGTCTGTGGCCGAGTTGACATCGCGTTTGGGACCCATCCAGGCGTAATGTGTTCAATTCCTCGGCTGGCTAAGTCCTCCAACACAACACAAGCAACATTTGCTTACTGTGGTGTTAGTAGGAGATTTTCATATATTGTCAGGTTATTCGTAACCCGGGAATGTTTGTCTTTCTTTTTAAAAAAAAATAATTCCCAATATAAACTGTCCACTGGGTCTTACAAGGTGCGATTAAAATTTTATTGATTTATGCAATAAATCAAACATAAGGTATCTTGTAATTATAATAGATAATAATATTAATTAGAAACCTCAAATAAATTCAACCGTAGATAAATTATTCGAATGAAATACTCGATCACATAACTTAATAAAACATTTACTTAAACATTTGTCTATTCCGTATTAAAATACGGGATCGTTGGTTGGGGTTCTTATCATCATTATAACTTGAAACAATACTAATCTAAAAATATTCACACTCTTCTAAGCTCTTTGGAATATCATTATACATATTAATATGCCTTCACTAAAGACACATTAAGGCGAAGCTTAATGCCAAATCACTATTTTGATTAATCTTTATAACGAATTGGTGTACATTATGAATACCAAAAATATGCTTTAGATAAATTGAAGGTTTTCCTATCATTTCGCATGAGTAGAATACAAATAAAAAAGTAAATTACTCAATAAAAAATATAAATGTAAACTACTAAAAAAAATATTTTTTCAATAGAAACGTATGAACGCGTAAAGGAAACAACTTTAAAAAATACAGTATTATAGTTAAGATTATCTGTGACAGTTTCACTTGATTAAATTTTTTGCTTTCTTATAAAATTATTTGCAAAATAAATAAAAAACAGTTTTGTGCTTGAAATCGAACGTTTCTAGACTCCGTTTGTCAAGTGATTTTAATGCCTATTACCTAAAATATAAGGTATACACATGTTTGGCTTGTAGCTTCCTCTTAAAACCTTAGTAACAATTTATACCCAGAAATATTAATTACTATTACTAGTGTTAGAAATAACACCATAGGAGCACTTGTGGTAACACGGTTACGTTCAACAGCACCCCAATATCATTGTTAACCAACTAACCATCACGCCGTTCCCCGCAGTGGTAGGTAGAGAGGAAGGGCCGCCAAACAACTACCGTACCGTAGTCTCATACATACTCTTCTATTATTCTGACACTTGACATGGCCCGACTCAAGTATCTGATTCACTTGATCATGCCATGTCTTCCTCAAGCGTCCTCGACTTCTGCTACCATTTATATTTGTGTCATTTAGTCTACATGCCCAAACCATCTAAGCGTCTCTTTTTAAATCAAACTCATTACGCTTACATCAGCCTTGCACTCTTTGCGGATCTTCACATTTCTCACACGATCATGCATGATTTTACAGACATACGCCTCAGGGATCTTATTTCAACGGCATTCACTTTACTTTCATCCTATATCTGCCTGTTCCATGCTTCACTTCCATACATCAGGGTAGGTACCAGCAATCCATTGTAGACTGCTAGCTTCGCTTCTTTGGACATTTTTTTGTTAGCGCCAACTGCGTTCAGTCCTCCATCAATGGAGTTACCTGTATTTCATTCATTCATTATTTACCCTTCTTTCAATATATCTGTCAGCCTACCCATCTCTCGTAAACATTCTTCTTAAATACACAAACTCATCCACCTTCTTCAAGTATAATATCATTATAAGTAGTATAAAGGCATACAATTAATAAATGATATTCCTACGGACCTACGAACAGAAGAAAAACTTCAAATATTTTTTAAACACATTTAAACACGCATTTACGTGAACCGAGATATAAATGATAACCGTTGATAATATTATGTTAAATTTTATTTTTTATCTTCCAAAAGGCTATTTTATACTTAAGAGAGATAAGGATCTAAAGTCACTTTTTATTTCAAGTTTAATATGGTTGTAATTTCTATCACCTAAGAAATTCTAAAAATATAGTACTATAGGATTCATATATCTTATAGGTACTGATTTATAAATGTGGAAATTCTAACTATACAATTGTAAATGTTCTCCAAAATGCCCTGGAAATAATCTCAGACTTGTGATGTCCCGAAAGAAAACAATCATCTGTTCTGAATGCAATTACTAATGTTATGAAAATTGACCCTGGTAATATATTACATCTTTGCGATTCTTTCAAGGATAAAGAAACCAACCTGTCACTTCGAATGCAATCAACAATGTTCTCAAAATTTGTTTTGACAGCATCGCCATTCCATTGTAAGAATATTATGTACTAAATACACAATTTGGCTGTCCTGAAACTGGAATCCTTCCCAGTTGGACAGACAAAGGTTAATTTTGTTTTGTATTGTTTGTAATTAATATTTTATATAAAATATAAATTTATTTTCCACTATTAACTTGGATTGAACCCCCGTTGAGAATGACCACGTACCGCCACTGCTCTACGGAGGCTGTTGTTCCGTTGACAGGAAAATACGAGATCTATTTTTACTTTTGACAGTAAAAACCAACACGCGTTGTTACGTTTTTTGTTAGTAAGACCCAATATTACGTACGGTAACGTAAATACAGTAGCCTCTCCGTTTAGCGGGAAAAATGGTTAAAAAACTCGGTACAAAAGATTTAACGGTTAATCCAAATAAATTACTACACAATTTATTCATTTAAGATAATATATATTGTATACTTTGCGGCACGTTCAAGAGTGGAAGATTCTCTAAATATTGCCTCGGTATAAGACCATCATTCAGAATTAAAACGTTGCTTGAAATGGCTTTAAGCATGTTTGGTCAACATAACTGAATATCCAGGTTCTTCCCCATCTTCCTCCTCTTCATCTCTTTCCTCTCCCCACTACCTTTAGCCTCACAACATTCCACAATTGGGGATGCCATAGTGTCACTGGCGCCAGACGGTTGGGAACAGTTGGGACTTTTGTGTAGTATTCACAGAAGAAAATATACAGTGGAAGAATTTTATATGTTGTCAGGTTATTAGTTACCTGAGAATGTGTTTGTTTAAATCAAATTTAAAAAAAAATAATTGTGTGCGATATAATGTCATATTGTTCAGCCGTCTCCTGGTTAAGCTTTTTTATCAGTAGTGTTGCATCATGGAGTTGTCGAAACCAAAGAGGGTTTATGAAATATGGGGATCCAAGGTCAGGAGATAAAAAAAGATTATGTCGTGTGGTTCTTTGGGATGGATTTGTTTTCGGGTAAAAATACGATACTGTACGAACAGAATATAAATAAATAATAATATATTTACATTATAATGCAGCATCACGTTCATTGGTCAAATGCATTGACCTCCTTGGTCGTGGGGTAAGGCTCTCGACTAGCAATTCGAAGGTTCAAATCCCGGCGCGCGCAAGTAAGAATTTGTGTTATATCACATTTTATGTATTTAAAAATAATATAAAGTATATTTGCGGCACGTTCCAGAGTGGCAAATACTCCCAGTATCGCCCTGTTGAAAGACCACCATTCAGAATTGAAAAGTTACTTGAAATGGCTTTAGTAATGTTTTTTTTTTTTTTCACCATATTCGTAAAATATATTTTTATACAGTTTTTTACCTGGTTTTTGACTACCACACTAGACACATATCCGTATTATGGTAGTCGAAATTTGATGTTTGTTAAAATTTAAATTAATTTTAAACTTGTTTGGGGACCAGCTCTGAATAGCCTGGTATTCTCCTACCAGAACTCTTTTCCCTCCCCCACTACAGTAAGCCTCACAACATACCCCATTTGGGGATGCCAGTCTCATTGGCTCCAGATAGTTGTGATCAGTTGGGACTCTTGTGTATTGTGCAGAAATCCGTTTTTAAGAAAATTAGTTTTTAAATTTTAGTGTTAAAATTATTCCCGCTTCGAATAGTAAATTTGTAAATTATAAAAAAAAACCGATTCCCCTAGTTTAAATTGAAAATCTCACAAATTATCCTACTATAACTCTATTTATCCTTTATAATATAAATTTTTTCTTCCTACCAAATACAATAATTTGTATGGATGTTAATTTTGTAATTTTTTTTACTTTGTAACCAAGTTATATTATTTTTCGCAAATGTACACTCCTCTTCCATCCACAAACAAATGCTTTGAATGGGAGTGTAGTATAAATTAAAACAGTATGACTTGTAAAAAACAAAAATAATAAACAAATAAAAAAACAAACAAAAAAATAATAATATTTTACAAATTAGTAAAATGTACATGGTGCCATTTTGCAGAATTAAGTGAACTTCTTAACTCGGTTTTAAAATAGTAAGACCTAAATTAAAAATGTTTAGTGATAGAAAATAAATACAGATATATATGCATATAAACACAGTTAAAAGCCGTATTTAATTTATTTTACCACGAGATTTTTTTGTGCCTCCTGTAAAATTTGACAAATGGTAGTTATGCATTCTACGAATTAAGTCGATGTATTTGTACAGCGCCTTTGAACGATGCTGTATAAATCATCCAAATATTATTATTATTGCCATATGCGAAGGTATGTTTCATAAACACTTGTCCCCAGCAGGGCCGGCCATATGAGAGCGAAATTGGAGCAGTCCGAATCCGAATTGTCAAGGCGCCAAGCGCTGATAATACCTTACACCTAACACATAACACATTTTTCATTTAAAACGGCGCAACAAAAAAACGAATCATCAGAATATCAAGAAGATCAAGGCCGGCCCTGGTCCAACGAGATTGTCAAAATACCTATGATTACATATACGATCTCTACAATATTGATCTTCCCGAATTACCTGTTTGTTTTATGTAGTTATAGCCTTCATACAGTGCCCTGCCCATTTAGGTCACGTTACGCCGGGTTAGGTTAGGTTGTGTTATCCCTAAGGGAAGGGTTACATCCTGTCGCAACAGTTAAACGACCAATCGTATATACAAAGTCAACCCTATATTTAGTAGCTTGAATTACGATACATGTGTGAAACATTACTACCGCTAGCTCCATTGTGAACTCTTTTAGCTTGATAAACCACAATGTATTTCGAACGCAAACTATTCCAGGTGTGGTATTGATTTAGAATACAACGTAACTATGTATTTTCCACGATGTTTCTATCATACTAATTGTAAAGAAAGTGTCAAAACAACAACTTTTGAGAAGAACGATTTCATATTTATATGCTGTGATTAAGCGTCTGCATAAAAAAATTCTACCGTTTTAAAACAAGTTTCTATTTAACTTCTTATGTTTTTAAGTTCCAAAAATTATATTTATTATTTTTGATTTTTTATTCTTTACATCTGTTAAACCAAAACGTTAATTATATGAAATTCATAATAAATACCGAAAATTATTAAAAACACGTTTTGTTCAGTTATTTAATATGTTAAAGGCATGAAAAAAAATCACAGTGTATCTTTAAATGCAACTAAAGCATTTATCGATATATTTTTGCTCTATTTCAAATGAATCGTGTCTTATTGAATATTTTCACCATTTTCGCTTAATTATTATCGTTTTTTAATATTAGCGCGCTCCCTCTAACATTCGTATATACTTATCTCCCTTTCAAACCATATTTGAAGGCTTACTACGAAGCCTTGTAACAAGTGTTAATTTTAATTTTAATTTAAAAATTTGGAGACTTTTTTGACATTTTTTATTTTGATACCACGTGAAGATATTGTCCCAAAAATTGAGAAAAAGAAATTTTTTAATTTGTTATTACTCATGCGAATAGAAAACTTACCGATATAAAAAATTCTAATTTACTTCAAATTAATTTCGTAATCCAGGACCTTAATGAATTAATTAATTGGTTTCCTGTTAAACTTTTAGTAAAAGACAAATGTATTATCAGGATGTCGGAACACGTGTTGATAAAAATCATAATACAGTCGCATTTCGTCATTATATATTATCAAGGCAAATGCAGGTGCCTGAACACGTGTTTCAATATATTAGGAATGAACTAAATCTTTATCAGGTAAGGGCCTGCAGTCCCGTTTTTAACCGGGTTACAAATAATTTTAAGAGATTTTTAATAATTCGGCAATACTCATTTTTCTTTTTATACCTAGCATGATAGATTTTTCACTAGCGTTGACACGTGAAAAGTCACGGTATGGTCATAGGGGTACTAATAACGAGTAGCAGTGCACGGGGACCGGATTCGGTAGTTTCAGGTCATTCGGCTATGGAGCGTTAGAGGTCAAATTGAACTAATTGTAGGTATAAAATTGTAACTAATACAATATAACAATATAACATACTCTAAATTCTCGATGAATCAGTTCCAATTTTGAAAAGAACATTTAAAATATTATAAAAAATGTGGGTTTTTATCGCTTATCTGAATTATCCAAACAAAGACTTTCAATTTTCAGAATTTTTGACACAACAGTTCCGATTTCGAAAATTACAATTTAAATTTATTTTTTGTTAAAACAATATATTAATATAGTTGCTTTCGTGAATTCTTCCCACAATCATTTTGAAAATAAAGTTTAAATTCAAAACCAAAGTTCTAGAGTTCATTGAACCGGAGTTACAGGATAAATCACAACCAAAATTGGTATTTTAAAATATTAACAATACCTTAAAAACAGTTATATTTACAAGACGAACATTTTCAGGTTACATATTTCAATTATCGCGCGTCAAATGTATGTACAAGGTTGACATTTGTCACATGAGAGCGGTTTGTTTCTACGAATTATTTTTGAGTTCAACAGCTCCGTTGCGGAACGATTTGCCGACCTCTTTAAGACCCGTGTTCACTCCTCAAAAATGCCCCCAACACAGCATCCCCAAAGATGATATATGCCTTGAGGGAAAATAATTTCTTGTAATGTAAGAAAAAAAAATGAAAAAAAAAACTAATTTCGTTAGTCTATCTGTAATTCTAGAACTCGGATTTGCTTTGAATTTATGTTGCGTTTTCAAAGTTGGAACTGATTGTAATAAAGCAATAAACAGATAAAGTACTCACATAATACAATATTTTTTTAATATAAATTTCTTGCCTTGAATAGTATAAACATTTTTTTTACTACAAAATTATTTTAATAAAAACTTATGTCTTGGAAACGTGATTTTATTTAAATTGATTTTCTTAGGGTTAATCGTGACGATAAAATTCGGATTTCAAGTTTTTTTTCCATTTTCAAAAAAGGCTGATGCATGATAGGGTGGTTAGAGGGTGGCCACGGCAGGCGTCAGTTGATAAGGTGATTTGTCGCCTATTTGCAACTTTGTGGTTATCATTTTGAATGTTATTTACAAAACAAAGTCCCAGAACCAGCGACATTATAATGGGCGCCAAACACTGACCGATTTTAGTGTATGCCACTTATTTCTGTCCAGGGCACTGCATCCGTGGCATACTCGGGATAATAGTAATCAATTTAGGAATTAAACAAATGGGTATAACTGCAATATTTATACGTATTATGTACTAATTTTATGAATACAAATGTTATCTCTACTGAGAGGCGTAGATGATTATACAATAAATTAATATCTGAGTACCATAGACATATGAATATTAGTAGACCTGCCCTAAGTGATTAAAAGCGTATTATCCCCACTCCCCATACCGGTTCCATTGGAGCCGGCTGTGCTCGCGTATGGCCTCAAGTGAAATTTGAAAACGTGACGTCATCATTCTTGTGCGAACTATGGTCGAGGCATCATCGGTTCATTTTACGAAATAACACGGCAAAATGTTGACTTGTACTATGAAAACTTGTAAAAATAGATGTGAAAAAGAGAATAAACCCAATTGTCGTATTACATTCCATATATAAGTATTATTTTACTTTATTTTAAGCATATTCACATCGTATAATATGAATCAGTTGTTACTATCACATCGAGAAACGTCTGGACGCGAGACAAAAAGCTGGTTGGTTGCTGGGAAGTAAATTATGAACATTTATAAAAGTGTCTTAACTAAATACGAAATATTCGACTGTGAAAATAGAACCGAATTTTTTCGCCGAATTTGGACTTCGCAAATTTGTTCATAACGTGGCGAGTAATTTGCGCTCCCATGTAAAAATGTCTATTCATTCAAAAGCAGATTTTACTTTTAAGAAGTAAATGGTGATATTATAATGCGAGATGCCTATTTACTGTCAGATTGATTTATTGACGAATCACAGTCAGCTTCACTCCCTTCGTTCTTCAACAGTTGATTTTACCCCTCGCCATTATCTTCTCGTCTATTAATTCCTATGTCTGTGCTGAGTACCCATTATTCCTGTTATAACTAAACGAATACGTTCACACCCTAGTGGCTGCGTCTGTCGAAAACCGGTCGGATTCTCTTCGTGGCCGTGCTTCATCAGACCCAGGGAGTCCAGACGCCTCCGAATCAGGATCAGGATCCTTCAGAAGGCACCAGAAGAGCCTTGCGAGTCGGGGAGCTACCCCCTAAAAGTTAGATATCTTTCAGATGGGCACACACTACCGGTTTCAGGGCTATTTTTTTACAACTATTTTTTTACTATTTTTATAACTATTTATTTTTATTACTATTTTTATTACTATTTTTATAACTATTTTTTTACTACAGCAGCGATATTTTTAGGAATCTGGTTCTATATTGTTCGTAATAAACTCGCAAATTATCGGGGATGGTAACACACACATACCGTCGTTAATACTAACGGATGGCTGAGGTAACGAACACGTGAACGTCCGAACTCGACACGTGGTGCAAAAAAACGCCATTACGATTGACAAATCTGTTTCACACAAGAATTCTCAGATTCTTAAAGTATTTGCATTACGAAATGATACGCTTCGAGATGGATTCTTACGGATTATGTTAAATAATAAATTAAAAGTGACCCGTCGTTATAGAATAGTGGTCCCACACATTTCAATAACAAGAAGTGCCGGACACGTAAATTAGCCATTCTTGTAAACATTTGAAGTTGTGGTTAAATAATTTTATGGTCATGAAATTAATTATTTCATAAAAGTTATTTACTAACTATAAGTCATAGTATCCCGTGATTTGGTCTGCCCTAGTTATGTACTAATAATGTGTTCTATGTTTAAAACAACGCACTTTTCATTATTGCTTTATACGTCACCAGTATTCATACCATCTTCCGTACAGCTTCGCACAATGAAGTCTTCTCATCAATGAATTCTTTCCACGTCCTCGAACTACGAGTTTTTTTAACACGGAGTCATTAGTCATTAGGTTTCTTGCTGCAGAACAATAGGTTTTTGTGAAGTTAGCTGCAAACCTCAGAATTTAGCACTTGAATCATCGTGCGTTTATACGTATTTACGCAAAATATGTAGCAAAAATCAATGACATTACAATTCATCTAGACACGTTTTTGTCTCACAAAATTAACAGAAAATCTTTTATAAGTTTCCAGTAAATTCTTATTTTAATCGTTGTTATTGTAACAAAGATTGAATATATGTGTTTTTATGCTTTTATTTTTTTATTCAAAACAATAATAATACATAGCAGATATAATAGATGTTTTGTAAAAAATCATGTGGTCTAGCAAAGCTGCCACATGACTGCTTGTCTGTCGTTTCTACTTTAACATTTTGTCTGAATTAATAAGAATAAGAAGCGAAAAACATATTACATTCCTAGAAATGAAAAAAATATTATTTGTGCTGTGTCAACACAAATATAATCAATAGTCTGTGGAGTGAACAGTTAAGGACTAATGTTTAAGATAGTGTAATTAAATAAAAAAAACAATAATTTTATAGATACACGGAATATTTTTTTTTTTCAATCCTCATTTTGACGTTTTTAGTACTAGGTTTTCCATTTTCCTAAATTGCAAAGTTCTTTTTTAGTTTATTAAAAATCACTGGTATACAATATTACGCTGTGTGAAAGAAATAGCTATGGGACTAGGTGAATTTTTCGCATTTAAAAGTTGCGACGAATACTATATTCCACATCGCGAGTGTGATTGAGATGACATGATACCTTATCCGCTTACACTAAGACGAATGCTGCAAGAGATGACCAATTTTCCAATAGGCTGTCTTTGTATACTTATGTATTGCTACTCACTTTTTCTAATGGCGCTTAAAATCTTCGGGAGTCATCGAAATAATTGTATTATTTATAATAATAAGTAATTTGCAAGTTTTTTCTAACGAAATGTTATTCTTTGATTTTGACTAGTCTTTGCCATGCAATGAAAACTCTTTCTCATCGCTCACTAGGGCATTTTGGCATTCAATGACGCAATTTGGTCAGAGATATGAGATAGGAGTGATTCATACTATAAGAGAAATTACGACAATTACCTATCTCTCGACAGCAACTTTTGAGATATCTACAAGTGTCTTTAGTTTGTAATGTCATTGATTCGATGTGGCCTGACTACAGTTTGATAATGGCTTCAACCAGAGAAACAGCATCAAAAGCAACGTGATTCACAAACTAACTGAACTTAACTAATTAGCTAACCATCACGCCATTTCCCCGCAGGGATAAGCGGAGTGGACAGACCGCCAAACAGCTCGGTCTTTGCGGTCTCAAATATAATCTTCTGTTATTCTGATTCGTTAAATGGCCCGACTCGAGTATTTTGTTCACTTGATAGTTCCATATCTTTGTCTGGCGTCCCCGACGCCTTCTGTCATTCATTTTCGCGTCATGTATTATCCTTAAGCTCCTTTCTTAGTTCATCCGCTCTATACGCCTCAACCATCTAAGCGTCTTGCTTAATCTTACTCACTACGCTTACATCAGACACGCATTATTTGCGAATCTCTGCCTTTTACTGATCTTATTTCCACAGCATTCAGTCCGAACTTAACAATGAAAACGATAAATAAAGTTTTCCAATAAGAGTTGTTATTTTGAATATCCCGCTATTTCGGTAGATGTTACTTTTGAAGCTGTTATTTTTTGACATTTGACAAGTATAAACTACGCCATTGATAAAAATGGAACAGTACACGCTTCAATAACGCATTGAAATTATTAAAATTCACTTGAGTGAATCAAATGCAAATCATCTTGAGTGATGAGGCCAATTTCCACCTCGGTGGCTTCGTCAACAAGCAAAATTGTCGCATCTGGAACTCGGAAAACCCAAGAATTATTGTTGAAAAGCCTCTCTATCCTCAACGTGTGACTGTTTGGTGCGGTTTATGGTCCGGCGGAGTCATTGGACCTTATTTTGTTGAAAATGAGGCTCAAGTTATGAGTTACTGTGAATGGATTGCGCTATCGAGAGATGATTAATGATTTTTTATGGTCGAAATTAGATGGTATTGATCTGGACAACGTTAAATTTCAATAAAACGGCGCTACGTGCCACACAAGCAACGAAAGCATTGATCTTTTACGTTTGAATATCAAAATAACACCTCTTACTGAAAAACCCTATAGATTAATTTATATAAGGTACCTTTCCAATAAGATTTTAACTCTGTGTTTAAAATGTAAGCGTCACAGGAAATTAAAAATAATCTCTGTTAGGTTATGACTTTATATTCCGATACAAAGACTTTTACGGAAGTTACCCAAAAATGTCACTGTCTCTCATAAAAATAATAGCTAACTTCTCATACGAAATTATCACAAGCCTTCTCCGGTGGAAACCTTTTCTACGTAAATTTTTCCAGTAAATGTGCAATTTCTACGTAGATTATTCGAAATATTTAACATAAAACGATCATTACATTATGACAAACAAGTTTAGTCAACGTTGCCATGGTAATATTTGGAAGTGTGCAATCTGAACATGAATCTACACACTTTTCTATGCAGTTTGTATATTGTGGGATATCATTTACTTCCATGTGTTTTCTTACTTGCATTGTTTGCATGTTATTAATGGCAATAATGAAGACTATTAAAGTACCGTCAATAAAGAAAAGTATGTCGATGTATATACGACACTAATCCGAGTGTAAATCACGCAATAACCATCTAGACAATCTCAGTATCGCCCTGGTAAAAAAAGCACCAATCAGAATCGGAATGTTGCTTGAAATGGCTTCAGCCGTATTTGGCGACTAGATCTTAACGATGTCATCCCAATTGCTGGGCCATGTTGTGACGCTGAAGGAGTATGGTGGGACGAAAGGAGATGAAAAAGAGAATGTTGGAAAAGTAAATTTATAATTAATTTACTACGATGCATGGGAATCAAATATATTATTACATTAGAATAGAGATATTGGTTTGGTGTTGTGGTTACACGGGGTTCTCCAATAAGAGGTGTTATTTTGAATAGCCCGCTATTTCGGTAGATGTTACTTTTGAAGCTATCATTTTTAAACATTTGACAAGTAAAAACTACGCCATTAATAAAAATGGAACGATACGCGCTTCAACAACGCATTGAAATTATTAAAATTCACTTGAGTGAATCAAATGCAAATCATCTTGGGTGATGAGGCCCATTTCCACCCCGGTGGCTTCGTCATCAAGTAAAATTGTCGCATCTGAGACTCGGAAAACCCAAAAGTTATTATTGTATCTCAACGTGTGACTGTTTGGTGCGGTTTACGGTCCGGCGGAGTCATTGGACCTTACTTTTTCGAAAATGAGGCTGGAGCAACAGTTACGGTGAATGTATTGCGCTATCGAGAGATGATTAATGTTTTTTTATGGCTGGAATTGGATGATATTGATCTGGACAGCGTTTACTTTCAACAAGAGGGCGCTACGTTCCACACAAGCAAACGAAACCATTGATCTTTTACGATTGAATATCAAAATAACACCTCTTATAGGAAAACCCTGTATAAAGATAAATGTTCTCTAATGGTGCTATATTTAAACGAGTCCGTTAGAGTTTGCAATCTCTCTTACAGCAACGAGTTACCAACAAGGGATGCTAGAGGGCGTATTAACAATTCAAGCCACATTTAGACGGGGTAAAAAGATTCGGCAGCGAGACTTTTTGTCGTTCGGCTTATTGCTACAATCTGTCAGTTTGAAATTTACACTTTGAGTATACACTATGCTTTCAGATCGACTCACTTAACTTTGCAATAGGGTGCGTCGCCACTACAAATGATTTGGGTTCGAATAATTCATTGGATAACCGACATCTCTTCGGTAGGTTTGTGATTTAACAAGGGTATTCGGGTTCATCAGGTGAGGTGTGTGCAGGATGCGCCTGCCCACCATCTGCTTGGTGTGCCAGATCGGGAGAGGCTTTGACCTCTCCAACTGGTCGCCTTGCGCCGCAGTGGGAGGGATAAATTAATATGTTCATCACTCCTGGACACAACAATCCCGAGATTCCTACCCAACCCTCATACCTTCCTAAAACTTCCTTTCTTTAAAAAAGACCCTCCACACAGCATCCCAAAAGAAGACATAGGCCCGAAGGAAGTTATTTTCCTCAGAGCTTCCTATGTTGGTTTAATATAAAAAAATGGTTAAAAAAACTTTAATAAAATAAAATACTTTTTTGTTTTAAAACCACGATATTTATTAATTTAAGAACCGACCGGTTTCGCTTTACTTAAGCATCATCAGGGTACAAATTAATACTGTACAGTATTGTACTTATTGTATTGTATTGTACTTATTGTATTGTACTGTACTGTACAGTATTAACTTGTACCCTGATGATGCTTAAGTAAAGCGAAACCGGTCGGTTCTTAAATTAATAAATATCGTGGTTTTAAAACAAAAAAGTATTTTATTTTATTAAATATGTCAACCCACAAAGTGATTGCTTTCTACAATAAAAAAACTTTATTATCAAATTTATTTCAAAGTCAATTAATTATCTCAAGCTATTTATTTATGACGAATTAAGCAGAGTTAACAATCAAGAAAACTACATTTTATCAGAAAAAATATGTACCATTGTAGCAGTGGCGGCTCGTGACTTTTGGATGTACTAGAGTGCTAATACTACAAATAATGGCATTATTGATTTTGCTTTAGCCGAAAATGTTTTTGTTTTTTTTTTCAAAAATTTGGATTTTTCAATGAAATTTTCAGGAAATCCCTGGGGCGCATGGCTAAACTGAAATTTCCTGGAAATCTTTATACGAAAAATCGAATTTTCGAAAAAAACATAAAAAATTACGATTTTTTTATACTTAGCACTAACACATTCAAAAGTCACAAGTTGCCACTGCGTATGTAGGTATAAATCAGTAAATTATGACATCATTTTAGGACGATGTTTACAGACGTTATTTGTAGGTCGATGCAACTATTTTCAGCTCAGATAGCATTATCTCGAGTAAAACAATCAGTAGTGCCACAAGAAAATAATAAAATGTTCTTTATACTGAACACAATACAGCAGTATTTTTTTCTACAGAGTTTTCCAATAAGAGGTGTTATTTTGAATAGCCCGCTATTTCGGTAGATGTTACTTTTGAAGCTGTCATTTTTTGACATTTGACAATTAAAAACTACGCCATTAATAAAAATGGAACGATACACGCTTCAACAACGCATTGAAATTATTAAAATTCACTTGAGTGAATCAAATGCATATCATCTTGAGTGATGAGGCCCATTTCCACCTCGGTGGCTTCGTCAACAAGCAAAATTGTCGCATCTGAGGCTCGGAAAACCCAAGAGTTATTGTTGAAAAGCCTCTTTATCCTCAACGTGTGACTGTTTGGTGTGGTTTATGGTTCGGCGGAGTCATTGGACCTTACTTTTTCGAAAATGAGGCAGGAGCAACAGTTACGGTTAGTGGATTATGATGGATGATTAATGATTTTTTCATGGCCGGAATTGAATGGTATTGATCTGGACAACGTTTACTTTCAACAAGACGGCGCTATGTGTCACACGAGCAACGAAACCATTGATCTTTTACGATTGAATATTAAAATAACACCTCTTATTGGAAAACCCTGTATTACTAACCTCACTTAGGAATAAATACAAAAGATATTTAGATGTATTTAAAAAAAGTTTGTCTTTATCGTAGAATTATTAATTCTCTTTCAGAAATGTGGCGTTTATGCACCGTTTTGCGCAATTTCAGAAGCGGTAATATATTTATGAAACGGCTTCAGTGGCGTAGCGGGCGCCCAAAGGGGTATGCCTCTTAGGGCCCGCTCCGGGGCACTGAAATGAATAAAATATGCTTATACTCTTTAAAAAACACCCAAAATTTCACCTCAAACCTTCTTCATATTGTACAATACTTTGTCCAGACATGCATGACCGCAATGCGGGTGTAATAATTATTAATTAAAACATTTTATTTTTATAAAACATTATTATTATTATTTTCACCGAAATTTTGCCTTTTTAACGACAACCTATAGAGGTTAAGACGAAGTAATAACAAAATAATTATTAACGATCCTTGCACATAAAATTGCAACCACTTTATTTACCCATTTTAAAGCCCCTGGGCGCATAAAATAATAAATAAATAAAATTAATTAATTAATAAACCACACGGAGAAAGATGAGCTGATGATTGCTGATTTATTTAAATCCTAATGAAAAGGTGATAGCAGACCATTTCCTAATAAACTATTAAAACTAGCATAATATATCGGAACAGGTGTTCATGCAGCTGCGTTTATCCTGTTATTATATTATTAAAAACTGCCCTAAGAGTCCATGTCTGTTATTCTTTTGTCTTCTTGTTTCTTTTTATTGATAAGCCTTGCGTTTTATCTACAAATTTTATATTTATTTTAAAAATTGTATATTTACTGTAAAAATTGTATATTTATTGTAAAAATTGTATATATATTGTAAAAATTGTATATTTATTGAAAAAATTGTATATTCATTGTATAAATTGTATATTTATTGTAAAAATTGTATATTTATTGTAAAAATTGTATATTTACTGTAAAAAATAAAAATATTTTACTAAAAAAAAAAAAAAAATGTAATTTTAAATTTTTCGTCGGAATTTAACCGATTTGGTCGGAACGATATTTGTTTTGTCTATTAACTGCCCACTAATTTTCACTTAATTTTAGGGAAATGCACAGATGTTCTCGTGTGTATGCGTGATTGCCACCAAAAGATGGCACAATGAATTTTCATCGACAAAGAGTCAATTTGCCGAGTTTAAGCTCTATTGGGTGTCGCAAAATGGGTTAATTTCCACATCCAAGATTAGAATTTTTTACATTTACGTAAAGAAAATCGAAAATATAAAATATGTATGACTTTAACTCTGTATAACTTAAATTAAAGATATTTTATTTGAAATATATCCAATTCGGAAGCTGTAGTGTGGTTTTGGACAGTGCAAACAATCAGAAAACAATTATAATAAAATAAACAATGAACGTCAATTGGTGTTAACGAGATTGCCTTAACTTAGGCGCACTTCAAGAAGTACATTAATGATGACAAGCAGAAATGTTTTTGTATGGGGAAAGTTTGACAATTGAAAAAAAAAACGTTGGAAAAGATATAATAACGAAACGAAATACCTATAGATTTCTATATTTATAACAAAAATAGATTTATTGAATTTATATATAACGATGGCTTTGAGTTAAAATATTGTATTTTTGGTTTCACATTGTAGTATTTAATCATTAAAGACAATATTAGCAACTTTGCTAAAGCGATACAGTTAAATTGAACTGAAGGGAATATAGTTGAATTAGCTCAGTGGTAGAGTAAAGCCTGGCAAAGCTGATGTCCTGGGTTCAATCCTTAAATGTGACCGAATATTTTTATGTTTCAAATTTTCAATTGGGATTCGCTAACATTTTCTTCATTGGAGATACAAATATTGTATCTCCAATGTTGATCAAAAATGAGTGCTGAACTGATGCAAAGATAGCCTATGGATTAAAATATTAAATCCTTTAAACCTTTAACCTACAAAATATACAAAAAATATTAATTTATATTATAAATCATTGCATCTTCGTAACCGTTATATTAACCTTTCTGCAAAACGAGATCCATGCCAAAATATTGTATTAACATCATATTCAGATACTATATTATGAAACTACAAACTTTTTATTACAAAATCTTATTTCCAAAGATATGCAAACTTATTTTTTAATATTACGCAAAACTGTCATCGATAATATACGGTAGGTGAGTGAGTGAGTTTCGATTCTGCATGGTGATTATTCGAGGTGATACTGAGTGTATTTTTTTAAATAAAAAATATATAGATGTACCGCATCCAACTGCTCTCAACCGTTTGGAGACAGTGAGACTATAGCATCCCCGAATGCGGTATATTGTGGCTGATGGTAGTGTGGAGGGAAAAGAGATGGGCAAAAAGAAGGTGGAGAAGAATCTCCAAGAAGTTTCACCACTCTGAAATAAAATGAAATTAAACACGACCTCCGGATTTGTAGCCAAGGATTGTAACCGATCAACCACGGAAACCGTCAAATGCACTATTTACCACTCTGATAACTAGTATTGCCACATAACTTTACTAACACCTACAAGTTCGTCGATATTTAAACGGAAAATATGTCAACGATTCAATCCGGAAAAATAAGGTATTGGTAGTTTTCATACGGGTGATACTTCATGCAGGTGCATGGGTGTACTATAGTAAAAACACTGGAAAACGACAGACTTTTTTCTGCAATTACCAGAGCCTTAAGAGACTGAAAAGCTCATTTAATGAACACACACTAATAAATAGCATTGAACGGGGTTGCAACTAGCAACTACCTATACCGATGTCTATTTATTTATTTAGAATTGACGGTTCAAGTGCCATTAACGTACATGGTGGTTATTAAAAGTCATAATACAATACGGGGGCTTAGCATTACAGGGGTCTAACAACCAAAACCGGTGTTTTGAGTTAAGCTTGGTTTCGGTAATGCCATAATCATATTTATTAGTGAAACAAAAATCTATCTGGTACAAAGAGCCTTTTAAGAATAGCAGTTGGGCATATGAGCATTCCAATCTTTATTTGCGTTTAGATAGGCCCCTGTTATCCTAAACTCCCGAATATAGAAAAAAATAAATAAATTAAATGATTTTATAAGTAAACGCGATAAAAGAAAAAAGATATAATTTTAGCACAAAGTTGATGAAAGAAATGAATGCAGTGACCTCGTTAAAATATGAACTGTTAAAATGTTAAATTAGTACAGTTTTAAAAATCAGCTAACATAGCATAAGAGTTACCAATGGTGAGTAATCTATTTATAGGTAGTTAGGTGAACAACAACAAGAACAATCGCAATGTGTACAATTATTCGTGTTTCTTTAATTTCAGAAGTTGGTACATATTTTTTAATGTTTTTTTGTATAAATCCTACGCTTCACTCACATAGTAAAATGGATGTTTTTAAAATAACAAGCCTTTGACGGAACAGTAAACCTTTTGGCTCTATCCCAAGAGATCACTGGTTCAAAACTACGAAAGACAACCACAAAAATATTGCGTTTATTCACATTTAGAAAACGATACATTAAGGTCCAGTTATTTTACAGAATTTTAATAATTCATTAAATTTCAAAGTTAATTTTCAAGTTCTTTTCAAATCCTGTTATTTTATCACTGTAGATCAGTTGTTCCACAGGACTGAAATAAAAATAAAACTTGATTTCTCTACGTAGCTACTGGCTTAAGCTATGTTTAATATTAATTACCAGGGGTATATAGACAGGTACCTACTTATAAACAATCCTCTTTTTATTTCCTAACCCCTTTTAATGAGGAATCCTTAATTTATTTTCAGTGCATTAGTGGCACTGACCTTTGGCTATTAACGGCAAAATGTCACTATCAAAGTTACACCCTACCATGTTTTTAATTTGGCATCTTTGAGTTTTAGATATTCAACTTTACTTATAACTAATTTGAAGTTAAAATATTAATTAGTTAAAAAATCAGTTCAGATTCCAGCCGCAACGTTCAGGTCACGATGCACACGTAATTCCTTCCACGCTATCCCTCTTCGTACAAATCCTCGCACAACACGAATATTGTGTAGAACCTCCACCGCCCCCTGCTCCGGAGCCGGAGCCCTCCCCCGCCCTCCCGGGGGCGGTGTGGGCGGGCTGAACAACTAGAAAGAGCCAACCTATAGAGCAATCGATCGCGTAGCAGACGCGGCGATATTATGGGGAGATTTCACGGACGAGCTTAACTTCCACCGCATTCAAACAACAAAAAACTCCCTAAAATACATTAAAAAACAACCACTAAAACAAAACCTTATTTAAAGAAATATATTTCATTAAAATTATAGCACTAATTTAAAAATGATTACGTTGAATCTGACGTTTTACGTCTGTGCGATTACTATCACGGTAAAATCACAATTTTTTTTTATTATGTCTTGATAATAATGTATTATTCCATACTTTGCGTTATCGTTTTGAATTAAATCACTCGGAAAATAAACAATTTTTGACAGTTTTGAATGATGTCAGCTAAATACAACATTTGAAGTAGGTAATAAATTACGTAATGATAAGGGTATTTCCGGGCATAAAAACACCAGAATTGACGGTTTCAAAAGTCAGTTGTTTTACGATGTGATTTTGTGTGTTTTCGTGGGGTTTTGAGGCAGATTTCGTGATATTTTTCAAGATATTTGAAAAAGGCTTTCACGCTCAGACTGACGTCTAGTTCTGAGGCTGCTTTTCGTGGCTCTACTGTGCTCTGGTCTCCCCGGGCAGAATATAGATCTCTGTAGGGGGATATGGGGAGGGCACAATCCCGCCTGGGGCCCCATTTAGGACGAGAAGACAACTATAAGAGTACTATTTCACTTTGAGAAAACTCACTAAAGGGTTATCGAATAAAATTACCAAATTTTCACGCTATGGAACGATCCAAAGATTTACGGCACTTTGTAGAAACGATACACAATTCACACAAATAATTTTCACTAAATACAGTAACACAGCAATTATTATTTTAACTTAAAAATTAACATCTAGCTTTAGATCATTATCGTAAGCTTGTGAGTAAAGAGTTAGCCCATAAATACTTTATCAAAAATGATTGTTTATAGTGGAAGTATTTTAAGAAATACACCGAATAACCACAATGATATACCAATATAAATAAAATACATTATTAATGTACGTTTATCATTGACAATATTAAGTAAATTATAAATCTTATAAATGATTAATGATAATCAAATAAATATTACAATAATATACGCGATTGTATGGTAAATTAACTTCATAGACTTCCTAGGGAGAGATCATGGTGGAAAGATAACAAATCTCAAACGCTTATAACGTATATAAAAAAAATTAAATGCTATTTTCTTATGATTAAATTATTTATCTGATGAAAAGCTTCAAGCTTTTTGGAGGAAATAAATGTTATGTTTTTTGCACTAACGTCAAAATATTTGTGGAAATGAGCATATATAAGCGAATGACAATAATTATAATGCAGAATTTTAAATGAGTGGAAATGGAAAAAGTGTGGAACAAAATTAATTGCAGTTGATTTTGTGTGATCTCGATATCACAAAATTATCAATTGAAAGTAAAAAACGCTATCTCTGATAGTTTTGTAAAAAGAAAAAAGGTCTCGACTCTGATTACGCCTACATTTGCAGTATTTGTTATTTTACATTCAAAGCTTAGCATTCCTGTGCAGTTAGGTAAAACATAAAACATTTTAATGGTTTTTAAAAAAGGCATTAAAACAGAGGTAGGTTATAGGTATTCATTACTATGTACCGTTACGTTATGTGGGTGGAATTTATTTTGTACTTTAGATAGTGATGTTGTGATGATATTTGAATGAATGAATTGAATTTAAAGGTTAGACTACTATTATGGCATACATAAATCAAAAGATAATGCTCTGCTATCGCTAAAGAATGGTCAGACTATAACAAATAACTAGAAAGTTCCTTCTTTCCCAAGTATTAAATCTAAAGCCGAATCAACAGTGACAACACTTTTAAAGGATTATTTTTAATATTATACGGTTCATAAATATCTTCATTCTAAGGTCGAAGTAAAGTAAAAAGGTATCCATGTTCATTAATAAGCATTGTATTAAGAATGTAATTTCGATAGTTCTTTAGCTTTCTTTCAATGGTGGCACAGATTAGAGCGAAACACAGAGATTTTGCGATGAAAAAATAAATTATGTCAAGCATCAAATCATTGACGAATTTTTGAAAATCACTGTTTATTATCCAGTTAAAACAGTGATTTTTGTTATTGTAATAAAGTATTGGTTATCTATCGTACTGAACATCTCGAGGCGTTAGGCAATCGTTCACGAGGCTTATTATAGATTCGTCAGATAGAAGTCAGATCCGAAATAAGTATTTTTTCGTTGGGTTTTCAGTTCAATGAAGGGGGTGTAAAAATCACTCAAAAATACCTCAGGTATTTCATTAAATAGCTCAGGAAATCCATTGCAAAACTAAGGACACAAATTGGCACTTCACGCACGAGATAAATATCGGAAAATCGAATGAGGAAATTCCTGGGGAACGCAGAAATAGCCATTGTTGGTAATTAAGGAAATTTGGTTGTTTGCAAATTAGCTAGGAACCCTTCGTAGTTGTCAGGACGCCTGCTTTATTGCCCTTTTCGCGGGAACTGTACGAGCCCCGATTCAGGGAGTTGTACAAGGTATCCAGTATCCGTTTACCACAATGGCTGTCATTGCCTAGGTTCGACTGATAAGACTTGCTCGCACTAACGATGTGTAGTTTGACAGTTTGTAGTGGGGCTGGCACTAACCTGGCAGTCCTCGCAGGTGTGTATGACGGAGAAGGGCTGCGCGCAGTCGTAGCGCGCCAGGATGGAGTCCAGATCCCTGGAGGCCCGGGCGGCCATATCGTCCACGGCGGTCAGGTCTTGCAGGGCTCTCTCGCAGCGCGCGCCGCCGCCCAGCGCGTGCCCCAGGGCCACGGGATCGAGAGCCTCTCCGAGCGCGCGCTCGCGGCAGTGCCGCAGGCGGGTGTTTTGGAGGGCACGCTCGCGGTCGGCGGGCGGCAGCGCGCACAGGGCCCGGCTGGGCGCGAGCGGCGCGGGGGGCGCGGGGGGCTCGGCGGGCACGTCGCACGCGCTCAGCCACGGGTTGGTCCGGCGCAGCTCCTGGGGGGCGGCCACGGCGGCAGCCAGCAGCGTCAGCAGCAGGCGGCGCATGGCCAGCGCTCATGCTGGCGAGGGCACTCCCCTGAGGCGGGGGCGGCGGGCGCGGCGGGGCGACTGCTCCGGCTCGGCCAAGGGCCGTTATGTAACCTGGCCCAAGATGGCGGCCTGCGCACGCGCACCCGTACTGCTTCCTGACCCCCACTCTCTAACACTCCGACAGGGGGGCGGGGGAGGCCTCACAGCAGCCAGCCTGCTAACCCGCCCCCGGTGTTGCCACTGCCACTGCAACTGCCACTCGCCAACACTACTATTGAGGTGTTCATCTTTACATTTATTAAATCCCTTACACTCCGTAACAATATTATACAAATATTTATTGTTACCCTTTCAAACAATGTTAACATCGATTTGGAAAACTATTAGGACGTGTTTTTCCATCAAATTTCAAAGGTAATATTCTTGTTCTGTGAAAGTCTTGTTGAAGTTATATTACTATCCAAATACTGTGAAACCGGCCAATGATATAATAATATCAAAACTTGATTGGAAATTTCACAAAACTTGAACCTTAACTTTAATTTTTTTATTAAATTGTTAAAATTCTGTGAAACAAACCGTCCTTAATGTTTTTAGGGAGAGATTTGACATCCTCCTCATCAAAATCTCCACCGATTTAGGCATCGGAACCGGTGGAGATTTTGCGGATTATTGGTCAATTGTCCTAGCCCTCATGCTTTCCCATCTTGTTCCTGTCACCCTTTCCACTTATTCAACCAAATTTAAAAAAATTATTCCACCAAATAATTGGAAAGCAATATTTGTATTAAAAGTCTTCAAAATTTTAAAAATAAAATTAATAAAATCCTAGCACAACTAATGTAGCACACGTCACACATGTATGTATGTTTTTGTTGAGTGTTGCCAGTCTTGAAACAACCCCTAACCTCTGAAATACACATTCAATACTCATTCAGTGAGAAAATTATCAAGTTTGTTTTTCTGCCGCCCGGTCGCGGTGGCGCAGAGCGGGAAAAATCACGACATCTCTTGGAATTTTCCAAAACTTATTATATAGAAATCTGCCTTACCACTTGAGTTGATTCTGTTTAGAACGTGTCGTGGCATGGGTAAAGGGATGGTACTAATAATTAATGTTCTACTTTCATTAATAGATGTCACTTTTCGTCATATATCATGCAAACCATGAGTAATATTGCTCAATAATCGTAGGAATTAATGAGAAATCCGAATATATTTTTTTCCTCTTTTCATCAGGTAATTTTTTTACAAAGTTACAGATATTATTAATTATATCTTCGGAATTTTACATTTTTATGATAATTGTTTCAGGGGAAATAAGGTTTTTTTCTTGTAATATGTAGACATCTTTATAACTTAAAATATATTTTACGTACCCCATCTTTATGTTAAGTTATTTACATATATTATGTAAATATATTAATAATATATATTTTTATCATTGCAATATATTATTTATTACAGGATCTTATAGTTTGCTTTGATAATTGCAAGTTTTCTTCAGTTTTCTATTCTTTACTTTTTTACACGTTTAATACTTGTATTTACTGTGTACCTCATCTTCATCCTAAGTTATTGAGGTTAAGTTAGCTACAATTTCGGAGACGGGTGTGAGTACCGCCGCCCCGAGAACCATTCATTGCATAACCATCTTCCATAAGTCACCCCAAGTAGTTCGCTACATTTGGTGACTTAGCGGGGGTGCCCGTGTTCACGGGGTGAGGATTGTCTTCATAATAAAAATAATAATAATAATAATTGGATAATTTGTAGAGCGCCGTTTTTGTGAAAAATCACCTCAAGGGCGCTGTACAATTTATTTCCTAGGATCTACATTTGTTATTTAGAAATGATACCAAAACATACTTACCTGGCAAGTCACTTCCAACAAACACACTTATATTAAAAAGTTTATGCTTATAAAAGATAGAACTGCACGCAGAGGACACTATATCAAAAAACACTGGTCGTCGCATGATCTTAAGTCTGCTATAGTTTTTATTTTAATTTAAATGTATTTTAACTGTCTTAAAAGCCTACAAATTGTTAGTTGTTATCATTTTTATTTATTTATTTTTAATTATTATTTTTATTTATTTTATTTTATTTTTAGTATTTTTTACATTTTGTTAATTTAAATTTAAATTGCCGTCAACTGTGAAAGTGGAGGTTTCTGAAATTATGGATACGACTGTCTGAAAAGGTGCGTTTTAAGTTTAGACCTAAATTCTGTCGAGTCTGCGATCATTCTCAAATCATGTGGCAGTCCATTCCAGGCTTCGTCTTCGTGGCGGATACGTCTGCCCACCTACTGAGAGACTGTTTGAGTGACAACTTTTTACCTCTTCAGCTGGACCCTCTCGACCCATCGCAATGTACCGTCACTCTTGGAAACACTGACCTTTACCTTTAAATACAATCTATAAAGATTATAGATAATTGTACCTTATCAGGTCGAAATTATTGGTTCCTAACTAGGCAAATTGCCCGTTCCAAGGAACCAAAATATGTGAAAGTAAGTGTGTGATTTGTCTATGTCTATAATATATCTCATTAATGTTTTAATTTGTGATGTTTAATCGTTACAATCTTATGATAGAATCGAACTTGAGCTGTTGTGTATGTTTCAGTTGTGTATGAGCAATAATTAGAATAGTGGAAGATATATAAAGTGTGTAATTATTTTTATTTTATTAATCTTAAGTTAGCTCACATCTTCGTGTGTGCTAATAGTTTTATAAACATATAAACATGTACATTGTTTGGCAAACATAATCTTTCTTTAAATGTTTCACTAAAGTCACAAAAAAAAGAAACATTAATAATTGAGATAGACATATTTTCTTAATTCATTTTTGAACTTATTAATATTTTCTATCAAAGCAATTTCCTTCGGGATTTTGTTATAGAGTTGAACGGCCTGGTACATCAGAGATTTTTGGGTGCTTGTTTTTTTTCTTGTTGGCAATCTAATTTGCTTAAAATTTCTCGTCCCGTGTCCGTGTATCTCGTTATTGTAATTTATTTTAATTTAATTTATTATTAGTCTATGTCTATTTATTGTGTGACGTTTTTTAACATTTTTTTCAGATCCTCCTCTACCCAGTCCAATCAACCATTTAGTTATTATTGGGCCTATGTAGGAAATATTACAAATTTTATGTTTAATTCAGGAGGGATTTTGTTGTACAGTTTAGGTCCCAAGTATGTGTGTGTCTTTTGATACTTTGCCGTATTGCTCGTTGGGATCATAACGTCATTTCTGGTGTGGCTTCTTGTGATATATTTATGGTCAATTTTATTAATATTATCTAGATTTTTATGTACACGGATAATAACCTTTTTTATATAGTTTTGATGAACATCAAGTATATTAAATTATAAAGAGCTCATCGCTAGAGAACCTATATGGTTTGCGCATTATGACTTTAATTATTGATTTCTGGGCCTTCATAAGCGGAAATAAATAAAAAAAATCTTTTTTCCCTCCTAGATCTTCCTCCCCTTCATTTTCTTAAATAAACCCTCCACACAGCATCCCCAAAGATGACACAGGGGCTGAAGGAAATTACTTTCCTCAGGGCCTCCTGTGTGGAGCTAATGTAAAAAAGTTACTTACATATTATTACTTTGTCACTTCGAATGCAATCAACAATGTTCTCAAAATTTGTTTTGACAGCATCGCCATTCCATTGTAAGGATATTATGTACTAAATACACAATTTGGCTGTCCTGAAACGGGAATCCTTCCCAGTTGGACAGACAAATGTTCTTTTGGTTTGTATTGCTTGTAATTTATATATTTATAAAATAAATAAAAAATAAATATATATTATTTAAGTAATATATATTTTTTCTTCCTTCCAGATACAATAATTTGTATGGATTTTAATTTTGTAATTTTTTTTACTTTGTAACCTAGTTATATTATTTTTTGGCAAATGTACACTCCTCTTTCATCCACAAGCAAATGCTTTTAATAGAAGTGTAGTATAAATTAAAACAGTATGACTTGTAAACATTGTATATTTATTGTAAAAAACACAAATATAAAATATAAATATATTTTTTAACATAAAAGTATACATTTTATTTTTTTGACATTCCAATATTGTATTAGGTACCTACTTTAAAATGATCTAATTTTTCTTTGTTATTTACTCGTTATTTCCTTAACTTCGATTTACTATCCTTTGCTGTTTTACAAGCTCATAAGGTATCTTTATCACTCAACACAATAATTCACATTTATCATGCTTATTACACATCTGCACTGATGATGGTCACTAATGCTGTCCGAAACGTCGGCTAAAGAAGGAGTTAGCGCAACACGGCATAATACCCCCAAAACAAATCACTATAATACTTTTGGTCGTGAAAATCTCAAATCATACCAATCCATATTTAGGTTATTATTTCAATTCAACATTCTCAATTTATTAATATTTTTCCGTAGCTGTTTGACGTTTCGAAATGCCAATTCATAGACAATATCTCCAGTGTTGCCAGAGTATAAAAAATTCTTATTTATTGCATTATCAATATCGTTCTGGCTATCGACAGCGCGACCATGCTCGGAAAATTTGTTTTAAAATCATTGGTAGTTACGTCTATCGACCCGATACTGAATGTCACCGATTTCACTGTGCTAGATAACCGATTGAACTCTGTTCGAATTTGATCCGAGGTTCAAACCAATTATAATTTATATAGAGTAACTGATTTAGAATACAGATGGCGCTAGTTTACACCTTCTTTAAAGGTAGCCAAATTATGTTATTTAAGCCCCAATTTTGATTACGGAACTCACTTCTCTTCGATAGTTTCTAGCTAAAGGAACCCAAAGTGACAATTATATTTTGCTCTCCATTGGTGGAGTGATTTCCACAGAGTGTCGGTAGCAATATAAGCTTTGGAAAAAGCAACAATAAATTCGGTGTAATTTCAACTTCCACAAAGTGTTTTATTTAAAGAGGAATCTACTCTTTTGTTCTTAAGCCTAAATTTAAACAAAATCATTACGACTTTCGGTTTAATGTTACTTAACTTACTGAACTTCCGTGTTACGATATTGTCTATTACGTGGTATGAACTTTGCTAACTTCCTTACCTTTCCATGAAACAGGTCATTACGATTAGTGAGGTATAACAATGTATCTACCGGTTTATATCTACTGGTGTCTTCTGTTTAGTCTGTACTGGTTGTACCCGTACAGGTGTTGAGTGGTTAACGCATGTGACAGGACAAAGGGAGTAACAGGATCGTGATATTTCATAGACGAGGGAATTGGTTGTATTTAGAGATGTAATGGAGTGTTAACGGAAACGGAAGCGAAATTTTTTTATTTATTTTTTTATTTTGTAGATGTGCATGCGGAATGGTATAAGATATTGAACGAGGAAGGTTAGAAAAAAATTTCTTTAAATACTTTAATTCAATGAAGTATGTTATATGTATTTTAATTTCAATACTACAAATTTAACAACCTTGTACCTAGTTTTAACGAACTCATACTACAAAGTTCAATTAAACTTCTGTTACGATTTTGAAGAAGCAGAAATGAAAAGTATGCAGAACTTCCGCGTTTGCTATTTGTATTGTATTGCTTTAATCCTGTCCATATACAATACACAGTATGGAATCGCGCTCGGTGATTATTTTACGGAGATTTTTATTTTTTTTACACAATGTATTCGTCTACGTTATTTTTATGTGAATACCGTAGACACGTTCCAACTGCCATACTCCTGTGAATTTAGGAGTAGAATAAGAACTTGTTTTTTCAACCGATATTCGTAGGGAAATTAATGCATTTTTTCATAAAATTTCAGTTTAAAACTTCAGGAGAGAAAACGCCGCCATCTCGGAAAATGTCAATCTTTTTAAATTTATTGGTTTTATTCGAAAATTAATTACATATATTCAAATGCCTTTAACTTAACTAAAATAAGCATTCACGTTACCAAAGATGTTTCATTTCTGGCACGGAGATCATTGTGATAATAATATATAATACCTATAATATTTATAATAGTATTTAATTTGTATAACCTAGTACCTATAATATTTGTACCTAGTACGTATTGCCTAGTACATATTATCTGGTACCTAGAACCTAATACCTGGTACTAGGTACCTAAAATATCCAGTAACTATAATATTTGTACCTAGTATCTAGTATATGGTTCCTGTTACCTAGTACCTAATTATGATTGTAGGTACCTAGTACCTATAATGATTGTAGGTACCTAGTACTTATAATGATTGTAGGTACCTAGTACCTATTAGAGAATAGTTTGCATGTTAAAAATTGATCAGTAAGGTTCAATAATAAAAATACATTATTTATTATCAATTTTCATGTTTTATTTTATCTTTCTTTATTATGAAGGAAATTCAGTCTATCATTAAAATAAACATATAATACAGACTTCATTTCTATCAAATACAAGAAACTTCAACAAAAATTAATACCTAGTTATAAAATAAAATTTTATAAAAATATTAATTAGTGATCTAAAAGTAAAAATACATTATTTATTATTTAAAATCACGGTGGTTAAACAAATACGAGAGATATAACAAGATTTTTTAATGAAAATATAATAAATTACTTAAAAATTGCAAATATTAAAATAAATCATACTGTATGTACTTATAAGTTCGATTATTACATATTATGTATTGTGTTTTACATCTTAATGTTACATTAGTCAAGAGGTAGGTAACCTTTGATTTAACCAACTGGAAGCTGTTAGTATTGCCCTAGAATTTGGCAGGAAATAAGGAAACTAATTAATTGAAATTCTAATGAAGAATTACTTTAAATAGCACTGGTCGTAAAGAAGTACAATGGTTACATATGAGATAGTTAGAAAAATATAAAAATTATAGTTTTTGATTACTAAAAGGTTACATATATTTATAAAATATAAAAAAGTGGAAGACTGTTTCGCCATTACATAAAAAGTGACAAGAAATTATAATAAATTGAATCACATATTTATATGAAAATAATAATGCAATAAAGGTGCAATTTTTCTAGCTTGTGGTACCTATTTTCTAAACGCAAAAAATGATGTTAACATAATTTTTATTTAAATGCCTAAATGGCTGACAAAATTTTCAACATTAACCCATTTAGTTACCTACAGATATTTCAAAACAGAATATTTTGGGACTTGTATTACCATTATTTTATTTTCTTCTGAAAGTAAAGTTGTCATTTTGTCTTCATCCAGTAACAAGAATAAAGTATTTTAAGAACATTTTGTCTTCAGCCAGTAAAAAGAATAAAGTATTTTAAGAACATTTTGTCTTCATCCAGTAAAAATAATAAAGTACTTTAAGAACATTTTGGGAAAATCATTTTCATAATTTTTTTTAAAGCTTTGTTTCCCAGACATCAACAAATTTGTTAAAATTCTTAAAATTGCAATTGTGTAGGTACAAAATGTGATTTTTTTAAAATGACGTCTGTATTTGTCTTCCTTGTGATTTCCAAAAAAGCAAATATATTAAAAAGCAAAATATAAGCTACAATATAAAAATGTTTGCTGAGAAATACAATCATACATATTCATTTATAAAATACAAACGACATACTATTCATAATAGTTTCATCACTAGGCACATATAATTACATAAGGCACATTGTTAAATTATGTACTTCAATTTGCCGTTTGATCTTTCAAAATCTGGAACTTTTCAAAAGTAATCAATGAAGAAACATTTATTTTTTTAGAATGATAATGATATTTTTTTTTAAAAATAAGATTCAATAAAATACAATATAGAGGTTAGGCACTTCTAGATATGTGTAATGTATCAGGGGATATATAGTTTTAAAAAACAAGGCATTATTATTCTATAATTTGTATAAAAATATTCTACGATTCTCATCTCTCAGAACCCTGTTTTTGTAAAAGTTTATAAAGTAGAAAAATGACATTGTTGACAAATACTTGTGATATTATTTAATATGCAGCATTATTCACCTAATTAAGTTCAGTTTCACATTAGCCTATGACTTGTTTGTAACTTGTAACACTCGAAAACTTAAAATAACACATTATCCACTCAATTACATACAAAAATATGTTCTTATAGTATTTAACTAACATAGTTCTATTACATAAATAGTTTAGTGATTATTCTCTTCAAATGTTCAACGTTAACCTTAGAACACAACCACAATATTATAACTGTCTTTTTATTATTGTTATCCTGCACATTTTAAAGTGGGCCGCCATTGAAAAAGATTATCGACACACACGCAAAAAATCTATCCTTCTGAAAAAATTCTTTGTCGAGGTTGCGTTTTAAAGCCATAAGCAGGCACTTCACATTTGTTTTCAATTACCTATATTTTAAAATGTGCCAGGAATTAATTAAGTAAGAACCACACATAGGATTGCATTTGCAAGCTGTCGATTGAATCACGGGTTATTTATCTGATTGGCATCTTTACGTCAGAATTCTGTGACCAGTGAGCAGAAGGAAGAATGCTGAGAGGAGGGCGGCCATCTTGGAGAGGTCTCGGGAAGCCCCGGAGTTGCGACGATCCTCAGAATTTTTTTCGTCTGAGTTCGCTATTTTTAAAAATAAAATTTTATTAATACAATATTAAACAAAAGTGCTTGAATAAAAGTCATGCAATATCTGTAAAAATCTATTAAACTAATGTGAAAATTCAAACTACTGTGCAAAATTTTAATGAAATTTTTACTTGAAAACTAGAACTAGCTTGAAGAAAAAAAGTATTTTTTGGTAGGTAAGTTTAAAAAAAAATAATAAATGATAAAATACCACCACTAAAAACAGACAAATCAATAAATCACAAACAAACAAAAAACAAAAATTTTATAAAACAACAAAAAAAAAGATATGTTTTTGTAATAAATTCACATTACACTAATTAAAAACAAAAATATTAATGATAATGAAATATTTAATTAAATGTGCAATCCATTAAAACAATCATTTTGTGCATATTATTTAACACATATGTATACATATATATATATTTAAACATTATATTTTAACCACATTAGCTATTTTGTTTTACCATTTTTCGGTGAATTCAAGATTTGTACAGAAAAACAGATAATATTTAAAAATAAGAAAATGATGACACGAGAACTCAAAATACTAAAATACCAGAACGATTTTTTCATCCTCTGTCAAGAAAATCTCCATGATTCTTAGTCTTCTCTGACTTTTTCATTCACCGATGTTTGCACTGACAGTGTAAATTATTAAAAACCCACAAGTCTTCTACATGACTTCATATGATTTGTTTACTTTATGTACTTTAAAAATGGCGCTGATAACAATGTTACAATTGAATTTCTGTGAAACGATCCGTCCTAAGCTTGTCTTGTTTTGAAAAGGTAGTAAGTCGGTACCCATTGTTGGAATCAAACTCTATCTGCCCGACTGCTAGCCGAGCGTCCTATCCACCGTGCTACCAGAATTTTAAGGAGATAGTCTGCATAGTTCCTATTAGCACTTGGGTCATAGATCTTGTGCATTGTGCTGCCTGCCATGATCAATAAAAATCATCAGGGTTGTCAGTCATTCCATGTTTATTTGGCGATATCCCCCGGGGGAGATTTCGATTCTACTCAAGGATAACGATCTTAACCTTAAAAATATTAATGACTTTTACTGCGATTCAAGATGATTCGATTCAACAAAAAGTTGTTAATTTTACGATTAACCTGTTGAAGGCCAGACCATAAAACAAACAAATATGTTTTATGTCTTCACAAAATCTGAAATGGAATCTAAAGTTTTATTAGCCCAAGCGACATAGATTTTGTTTTTCATGTATTTTTAATTCCTTGAATATGGTCTCCGAAGACCTATCGGCAGTCCACAGGTTAATCCCTAGGGGCTGGAGCCCTGCATTTGAAGTGTTGAAGAATCACTGTCACGTATGAAGTACTGCAATTACAGTGTCAACCTTATACATTTATTTTGTTTTTGAATATTACCTCTACATACTGGGTTAGTTAAAGACTAAAGAAAAAATTTACTTAATCCAGTGGTACTGTCTACGTTTTGGCTTTCACATAAAAATCTTTTTATTTATTGAAGTTTCTTGCTGGCCCCTACAGGTTAACCCCCAGGGGCCAGAGCCCTGCATTTGAAGTGTTGAAGAATCACTGTCACGTATGAAGTACTGCAATTACAGTGTCAACCTTATACATTTATTTTGTTTTTGAATATTACCTCTACATACTGGGTTAGTTAAAGACTAAAGAAATTTTTACTTAATCCAGTGGTACTGTCTACGTTTTGGCTTTCACATAAAAATCTTTTTATTTATTGAAGTTTCTTGCTGGCCCCTACAGGAAGAACCGGAATAGCCCCTTTGATTCCATAATGTGGCTCCGCAGGCATCTTAGTCTAATAGACTATGGACACCATAACTTAGTTTGGTGAAATGTAATATGTAGTTTTGAGCACTCGTGTCATTCGAGATGATAATCACACAGATGGAATGATGAATATAAAGTAACGGAAAGACAAAACACACATACACAATGATTGGAAATTCTTAGGCCGGCCGTATCACACTGGCAGTAGTACTCTGCTTTAGTGTGGTCGGTTGAAATGTAAGAGAGGAGGATAGAATGTAGAATGTGTGGTGGGTGACGGGTGACAGGTGACAGGTGACAGTCTTGCGGTGCTTCCTATGGCTTTGTATCCTCAGAGTTATCGTGGAACTGTAAAGAGAGGTGCGTCATGTACTCAACCGAAGAGGACAGAAAATAAAGAAAGGGAGCGTGCAGATAAATTTACACTGCAAAACATCCATTAGATTTCATTGAATCATTTCAGTAAGTACAACCAGAACACACAAATATTTTTAAGTGATCTAGTTTTAAAATATGTCGCTTAGTATATTTATAATTAATCTTTTGTTTGGATGTTTTGCAATCAATTTTTCACTGGCAACATAAAATAGAAAATCAGTCCTTTATTATACTGTTAACCATGTGGAATAAACAAGTGCTTGTTTGTACGACAATCGAGACAAACTATATTAAAAGACAGATTTATGAATTACGCCCATAGAAAACTAAATTAATATCGAAGGTTATTCGTTAAGGAGGATTATTTGGTTTCTTATTAACGGCCATTAGATTTCGTACCTGCATAGTAAATTATTTCCTACTAAGTATTATTTGAAGATGTTAATACAAACTACGACGAAACACATTCAATCATTCCACATTAATGTTAAAACGAAATAGCTTTGGTTATATATTATGTTTTTCGAGCTGTAAAATATACACAAAATTATAATGCGGACATTCCGTTACATACATGTTAATCACAAAACAATCATCTAATGGTTATAATAAACATTTTCAGCTAAAAATAACATGCAGCACTCTTTGAATGTTCATTATGTCATTGTTCACTTCAAATGTCAGTATAAAGGTTATATTAAACACAAATATAAATAATAATAATTAATCTTGGTGAGATATCAATTATTTACTGTTAATCAATTGACTATCTAATTAAAATATATGCAATATTTATCTATGTACTATAAAATAACATTGTTAAAACTATTTAAATATGTATTGTCTCATAATTATCTAATTGATGTTACGATAAAATATTTTGAGCACTTGTAACTTGTAACCATGATTCATTATAATATTTTTTCAGGCATGAATAATTAAAATGATAATGATTGTTGTAAAAAATATTAACCCTTTTGTCCCCCCAGGATGGTATCAACAACTCATTTCTCTGAATTTAACTAGTTATTCTGAGGAAACTACTTATGTTAGATTACACAGTATTTAAAAATATATATAAACACATTATCTAGTAAGATAGTATAATTTACAAAAACACTGTTTTGTCAAGAACAAGTAAGTTATTATGAAAATTCACTGGCGTACGGTGAAAAATTTGCATCGGCGATCAAAAGTTATTTTCAAAATAAATTCAAAAGATTTCGATCAGATAAGCCAGTTTACCGTGGGACAAAGCATCAAATCTACGAAACATAATTGTTATATTATAAATAATATTATTTTCTGGAATTTTAAGACTAGTTTCTGGAAAATATATGTAAAACATAAAAATATATATGTCGTATTATGTGTGGAGGAAATGCCATAACCAAAAGCGTTTGACGTGATAATAATATACGTGCAAAGCTGCAAGCAACATTCAACAAATAAAATAATAATATAAAATGAAAGACATCACATACAATGGAGCAAATATAGAATCAGCAAAAGCAGTTGCCTAAACTGCAAAACAATTTCATCGTTTCGATGAAAACCAAAAGTTGGAGGATGATTTGGCATCTAGAAAGAAATTGTTAATCTCAGTTACAACTTAAAGTAGTGAACAAACTCTTTCATTTCTTGACAGAAATACCAATCGACAGATTTTAGTCATGTTAATTAGCTTATTAATTAAAAAAATAGTGAGTAGTTCAGGAAATTTCACACAGATGGACAAGAAGAAAAATAATTGAAATGGTCGTTGATTTTAAAAATTAGTAATTCTTAAAAGATTTGTTTTGTTATTTCTGTCAGGATTGCGAAACGTTTGGGACGAAACTAAACTGAAAGATGACCTCACTTGAAAACTTGGCAATCTATTCATTTGTTAGTGTATCGACTCAATTAGTTCATAAATAAGTTGCCAGAAAATTAAATTTTTAAGTATTTTAAAACGAGGTTAACTTGTAAGCACAATAAAGGCAAAGACGTAAACGAAACAAGTTAAGTGTGGAGAAAAACATCAAAAGCTGGGAAAATATTGACATTTGAAAAAAAATCTATAGGGAAGGAATTTTGAGCAAAAATCAAAACAAATTTTGGTTTTTTGCACATATTAACATTTTTGTTAAAATTCCTTTTTATATCTTAAGGTGAAAGAGGTTAAAAATGTGCGATTTACATTATAAAACATTTTATTAGTTCCTGCATGAAGAGAAATAATAGATTTATGATTATCTATTAGCTGTTCAAACAGAAACTAATTTATTTTAGCATCTCAACAGTTGGAAAGTTTTGCAGAATTTTAAATTTAACCGATAAATAAATGATCACAATTTTATACTATATTGTATATGCTAAAACGTTAATGTTTTAGTAGTTTTTTCATCTTTAAAACTCCAACTATGTTCGCTACCAATGAGGTTTATTCTGGATGCAAGGTTTTACAACCAAAAACTATTAAAGTTTTTATCCCATCAAGGAAATAGATTGATTTGTTATTTGTAGTTATGTATGAATATAAGAAAGAATCATGTATGTAGATAGGCATAGCAAAATATCAAAATAAATGGTTTTTTTGTATGTAATAAGTATTATTTTTTATGTAGTTGTTGGTTTTGATGGGTTATTTTTAGTTGAGGTATTTTAAGTGCTAGAAAACTTCTGTTGATGTATGAAATTTTGATCCTGTATAGTCTGGTTCATACATATATATTATTATACTTACACTTGTCACAAAGTCCCAGTAATGTTAAAAAATGTTAACTCTCATAAACCCTTTACAAGATAACATTTTCTAACGAGAAAAGATGATTTTATCATTGTTAGATTATAAGCACAAGTTATGTCAGGTTTTTATAATATCAATAATTTATGGAACATTGTAAAGTGAAGCAAAAATCTTTGTAGAAATACCAATTTAAGTAGAGTTTTAAGACTTTCACAGCCAATAGAAAAAAACGATGATCGATTTTGCAGTCTTCAGTCATGTTATGCTCCCTCCTTCTTAAGCTAACGTTTCGTACAACCTTACAATAGCCAACATTTGCCTTGATGATGAACACTGAAGGGCTGTCTGAAATGTTGACTCGAGAAGACGTTAGAAACATAACAGCCAAAAGTTCAATAAACTCAACATCATTCAAATTAGATATTTAACAATAGAACCCAGATAAAGCGCAGGAACAATGAAGGTTTAAAACGGACAACAAAAAATCATAGATACAATATATAATATTGCACAAAGCAAACGGTTTTGACACAATCAAAAGTAAAAAAATTGAAACAAATAATTAGGTAGGTACCTTTTTTTTATAATATTAATAATTATAAGGACAAACTGAAAAAAACGTATAATGGAGTACCTACCTACCAAACTTAGGGCACGTTTAAACAATAAATCATTAAAATTTGTGTATTTTGCAAGAAAACAGAAATAATGCTATATATAATTTGAATCTGATGGAACACTGTTCAAGATATTTAGAAATTAATAATGTGTTACTGAAATACGTATGTATTAAGGAATTTAAAACAAATTTACATTAAACAGTGTCAGTATGTAAATATTTTGAAAATGTACGCAGATTGAACGCAAAGAGTAAAAATCAAAATAAATTAATTGAGTTTGACTTTGTAGAAAACTTTGACTTTGTAGTATAGTATAATGTATGTTGTCAGTATCGCGTTAAGCTATTTTAACCCTTGCATCCCAAAAAACCTCACCTGCGTCGAAACCAATATCGCTGACTTCTCCGTAGCCGCCGTTGTTTAGCGTCTGTCGCGCCCTACCTCCAATGGTGCCTTGTGGCGCCGACTTGCAGCCGAACCACCAGAAGCCAGTGGAGCGAGGGAAGGCGGGGTCTGCTGCGTCCACCTGAACAAAGAAATCATTCAAATTAGGTTATAGGTTAGGTGGATCCTGCTCTCGTCTAGTTAGTCAACTAATGGTCCTTCATCTGTGTGTGTGCTTTTATAACTCAGAATATTATAAATCAACCATCGGAGGGAGAGAGATTAGAATGGGAGAGGGCATCCGGAATGAGACAATCCAAAGAACTCACAAACCGACTAGACCCTAGACAAACCAGGTAAATATTCAATATGGACAGTGTATAGTTATCACAATGGACCCATGTCATGAGTGCTAACCAGAATATTCCATAAAAAAAAGTTTCTATTCAATGGAATAAATAAAAAGTATTTAATAAAGTATATTTAATTATTAACTGCAAGAGTTAAAACTCTAAGTCAATCCAAAACAACTCACGCTGAATGTCCTATCATTGAATCGCCAGTACGCTCCGTCTTTGAAGAAGTACGTGTAACCGTTAGTGTACTGCAGCGCCGCTTCGATATTGTTGGGAACACCCTCCCAGTTTGACAGAGGCTTGGGGTAGCTGTTCTTGACGGGAGGACGCTGGGTGGGGTCAAAACGCCAGAACTTGGCTCCCTTGAAGAAGTAGATCTTGCCGTTGCCGGACCAGACGAGGGCGGCGTCCACATTATCGGGGATTCCCGTGAAACCTACAAATTAAAATAATTTATAAAATTTATGTCATAATAATAACAAATCAATACAATAATAGGTCAATACATGTTACATTGCACTACCAAAAGTTCATTTATAGGTAAAGACTATTAGATAGATCGAGGGCATTTAATGTTTTGCCCTACCCAAATACTTGATGTAATATTGCTCAAACCACAAACAATATAAAAGTAACTTGCCATCACTGATATCCTTGGGGTAAGAACCATCCAGTTTCTTGCCCTGATATCTCCAGTACTTGGATCCCTTGAAGAAGTAGGTTTTGCCGTTCTTGTACGTGAAGGCAGCATCGATGTTACCAGGGAGATCGGCCCATGACTTCTTGATTAGACGAGGGTAGTTTGTTGCGATACCGTCCGCAGTCAACTTCCAATAGTAGTCTCCTAGAAATCATAAACAAATCAATAAGATACTTAATTCATCAAGTAGAGCTGTATTTATATTTTGTATGATTATCATGTGATTCCCAATAGCCAGGAGCCAGTGCAACTAAAATAGTGGCATTCCTGTTAGGAAGCTGTTTAAGTACAAAGGGTTTTGATGGTTGTTCATACCTTTGAATGCATAAGTATCTCCCTCTGCACTGTTAAACATGGCGTCCACTTTAGAGTCCACACACAGCTTCTCATCAGATCCTCCTGTCTCCGGGGCGGGAATGGCCGGCCTTCCCACTGGGACGTTTCCGGTCTTCCTGCCATACAGTGCCTGGAGCAAAATAAAATTTATTTCTTTATTGTTAACCAAGACAAACTTTTATCAATGAATCGTGATGCATAAAGGATTAAGTAGAAGTATTGTCCACAGTACGGTTGTTCGGTGACAGGTTATGCATCTATGTAAATCATTTTAAAGAGACCCTCGCTTGTGTAGTGGTGTACTCGATGTATCAATTAATTTAATTTCTGAAGACTATCAAAATCTCTCTGTTGCTAGAAACCTATTTGGTTGCTCAACTTGGTTTTGAAATTGGAGGGGCAAACCTATATACTAGAGACATCTCTTGTATAACTCTTCAACTCTGTGAGCTACTAGCACTAGTCAGTTTACCTGAATGCCATAGACATCTTCTCTCAAGACATGGTCTTTATCGCAGCCATCAGTGTTGACTTTACATTGCTGTAACTGATGAAGGTGGTTCGCACTCCCATCTGGATTTTGCTGATGCATTTGTATTTAATGTGTTCCTCCGGATCATTGCACTGAAGATCTACAAATGAATGTCAGTTTACCTGGATGCCCTGAACATCATCTCCATCCAGTTGGAAGACGGGATCGTAGCCACGGTAGAAGGGAGCCATTAGCGCAGACTTGACGTCGCTGTGACTGAGGCCGAGAGAGTGGCCGAACTCGTGAGCTGCCACTTGGAAGAGGTTGGTGCCGCGGTACGAGTTGATGCTCCACTGCTCGGCGTCATCAAAATGAGCGTCTCCTCCGTACACCTTGGAAAAAAGACACCATCATTAAAATACAATAAAATGTGTTTTTCAGAATGAAAGATACGCTCAGTAACCCCTGCTGAAAGACGACCAATCAAAATTGAAATGTTGCTTGAAATGGAATTTGCCATGTTTGGTGACCAGATCTGAGCAGCCAGCCAATCTGTCACCTACGTTTTTGAATTACTAAAATTATCTTCAATTATTTCCAATATTTTTTGGCTACAATCTTTTTGGTGTGATGGCAAGTTCAATCTGTATATTTATTGTATATATAAGAAAATTTAAAAAAAAATCATGGTTTCAGGAATTTTTTACGAAAACTCTAAAATTGAAAAAAACGTTGATTATTTTTCTCTTATTCCGCTTCACTCTTAATACGCAATATTTCACTTTCAAATAAATGGATTTAGCTTTATTAATTCAAAACATGATTTATTATGTCGGGGGAGACGGAAAATACGCACTTTTAATTTTAATTTCGTTTATTAAGTCACTTACGCGATATGTCAATTAGTATGCGGCGCCCGCAGCCGACGGCGACTATGTTCATATCAAGAGTTGGATTATATTCATAGTATCGTATTAGAATTAAATCACAAACCAGTCTATACAAATTACAAACCTAGCGTAGCCCACACACTACTTGAAAACTGGGATATAATTCTAAAGGGGACGCGAGCAGGCGTTATTAAAGGTTCCCCAACATTTATAGTAACTTTTAGTAATAATATAACTAAATTCAAGTATAAATTCAAAGAAAACATTCCATATTTACCGTGAAGCGGAATTCGTAACCGGTAATTTTTGGATAGGGCCTGACACGCTTATTACGAATATTTTTTAGAAAAAAACTTTATATTCGCCTTAATTACTATAAAAGAACACTTTTTGCATTTCGGGCGGCGGAAAATTATGAATTTAAATTTTCAATTGCGTTAACCAAAATTCACTTCGCGAATCGATGCAGCGGCAATCAGCTGCCATTAGGTACGTCACTGTTATGTTGGTATCCCTGATACATTGATTTGTATCACAAACCATGTTACACAAACCTAGCGTAGCCGGTAAACTAGTTGAAAACTGGGATGTTTTTCTTGCCTTGACGCGAGCAGGCGTTATTAAGGGGCACTTTCCTTTGTATCACAAACCATATTGAAGATAGCAACGGTCGTATTTAGCTCTTGTTTGCATCAGTGATACCAACATAACAGTGCGTTCCTAATGGCGTCGCGTTGTCGCCACATCGATTCGCGAAGTGAATTTTGGTTTTATGCAATTGAAAATCAAAATGCATAATTTTCCGCCGCCCGAAATGCAAAAAGTGTTATTTTATAGTAATTAAGGCGAATATAAAGTTTTTTTCTAAAAATTATTCGTAATAAGCGTGTCAGGCCCTATCCAAAATTTACCTCGTAACCTTTACCAAACGTTGAAACACAGTTAAATAAAGTCAATGTATTACATAGTAAACCCGTTTGAAAAAATTCATTCGCGGATGACATTGAAGTGATTCGAAATAGGCCATTACCACATATTATAACAATGTTGTAGTGTATGCATGTGTAGTGCTAGGGATTGTGATATTCACCAATGTAAATACTGGAAATGCTGTACGTAAGAGTACTTCCTGCTATTATTTGGTATGAATTCTATACTGTATTGTACAAAAAAATACAATTATTTGTATAGCTAGATATTTACATAAATGTAGCAAAGTTATATTGATAGAAAAAGTCAAAACAGTTCGATAATGTTGCTAATTCGATAGTTTTACTAAAAAGAGTTTTGTATACCATGTTCAGATTGGAGTGAAAAAGCTACCAGTGTCTTTTTTAAATGACAACTACGTGGAGAATCTGAGGCTAAAACTGGCCAAATGCGTAATGTCAACAAAATTCGGCATTGATAGTTGGTATGTACGCCGAGAACTTTTTGTCTCAAATATGAAAGAGTCATTTCATCAGAATTTCCATTGTGATCAATTTGTGATGTGAAGATAATCGAACGATAAATTATATCATGGCTGCAGGCTTCCTAGATAGAGACCCCAATAATAATTCTCTGTAGACAGGAGATCATCACAATCCTACTTAAATACAGTCTATTTTAACAGGTTAAAATTTGTTGAATTTTGCAAATAAGGTCAACCAGAGGACCCTATAAAATTTAACACCATGATAAATAATAACTCACTAATTTATAGTAATAATATATAGATATACATTTGCAGATATTAAGTCTATTGTAGTTAAGTAACGTGTGATTTGCAACTAAAATTCGAGTTTGAAGTAGGTCGGTACGTGAACAGTTTGATTTTTGGAAGTTGGAATGAAAATTGACAAATTGTAACAATATTGTGTACACTTATATATTTTTCAAATATGTATTTTATGCTTTGAAAATCTCCACCCTGTGTTTGCATAATAAAAGTGATAATTATTGGTTATTACAGCTCACAGCCAATGGATAGTAATACCTACAAACAAAAAATCAACCCCGTAAAAATAAATTTTAAATATTTTTTTTTTATTTGAGTGCGGATTGTACCTTCCTTCCCATGGACTGGAGTAAACGGGGAGACCGGACAGGAACGACATTTATTTCGTATATTAACTGCTGTAATGTCTTCCGATTTTAGAGAAATGCGTACATGTCCGCGTGTGTGCACGCGATTGCCAGCAAAAGTTGATAGCATGCATTGTCATCGACAACGAGTCGGTTAATATCCACTCCCAAGATTTCAATTCATTTATTCCCGAAAACAAAAGTGAAATTCAAATACATGTATTTTACAAAAAATAGACAAAACAGAAAACAAGGGCTTGAAAATATCGCATATTTTACATGTAAAATCACATTTTATTAATTTACACACTGTAATTTTATAATCATTTGGATTTGACAACAGCAGTTTGCGTCAAAAATGTGTTGATCTGTGTAACCACATATTGGTAGTACATGAGAGATAGTTTTGAATGTGAATAAAAATTAATGATTCTACTTCCCAGCTAGGTTAGCACTGCAAATGTCACTATGGATTAATTTTCGCCCATACGTGTTGTTATTATTTGAGTATGTAAAACGAATTGAATACAAAAAATAATTTACAACATGAACTAAATGTCGCCACGTCAGGACTGATACAAAATCATTCATTTTCATTTTTGATGAAATTGTTACCTATTCAATGGTGTTTGTTCATATTTTCCAATTGATCAACAAGTGTTGAAATTTAGGCAAGGCTGCATAGACTCCCCCCATTGTCTTTTATTATTTCTGTTCTAATATGTAAGTGTTCGTTTGTTCAAAATCTTAAATCTTCCAAACAGATTCCTTTGAACTTTTGAAACAACGTTGCATTCGAATACGCGTGTGTTTTTATGTACCCATAATGTAAAGATGTCACCTGTGACAGGTAAAAACTTGCTTTATTGAAAAAAAAAACAGCGCCATCTATTGGACGTAAAAGCAACATGTGCTATTTTTTAAAAATAACAGCTAACAACAGCTAGCATGTAATATATGTATATGTTAGGAAGTAACTTACGGGGAAGTAGGCGTGGGCAAGGGTACCTCCTGGTCCATCGAATGGATCTCCATCTCCATGCTCTCCTTTCTCGAACCTGTTCAAAATAAACACATATTAATAAAACGATTTAAAAAACAGTGCAAAAAAAAAACTAGTATATTTTCAATCCTTTCCCCGCTAAAGATATTCGCGAATTGATGCAATATACGAGTAACTGGTAGTTCTGTGAACAGTTATAGATCTCGCTTCCAAAAAAGTTTGTGTTTTAAATTTTCACTGATTTAATAAATTAAAACCAAAATTTCCTCTGAAATCATGAGATTTGAAAAAAGTTACTTAAATACCTATATGTATTCTATGTAATATTTTAAAAATACATTTTTTTATTTCAATTTTCAAAAAACATGTCACTCATCTCAATGAGATTTGTTTTTCAAACTTCTTCCGGTAGGTAGGTACCATGATATTGAAAAAATGCTAATTGCAATCGAAATAAACACGATGATCTTAAATTTGAAAAAATAATCTTTTTCTGAACCATTAAAACGGACACCATCTTAAAACGGAAACGAAATGTAAAAACACATTTGCAGACATATTAAATGCAAAACGGTCGATTTAAAACACGATATCGCTAAGATGAATCAATAGTGTAGGTTAACTCAGTATTGTGGCAAATATAAAATAGAATTTGATTAATGGAAAACATGGAAAGGTTTGCAAAGTTGTAATTCGTTATTTTTTTATGAATTCTGGCTTAGATTTGCTATTGAATCTCAGAATTTCTAATACTGAACACAAGATTGTGGTGGCTGGTGTATGGGTCGTTAAATGGACCAACAGCTTTGTGATCCTGTAAAATTATTGGTATATATTCGTTTTTTATGGCACATTTACAATTTTAGATTTCGTAGTTTTGTTAGGAGTCTTCATTGATGTGACCTACCTGACTTCGATGTGAACGGCCTGGGATTGAGGTTTCTGCTTGAATGTCAAGTCGGTGTAACCGCTCCAAACATCGAAAGCCTTTGCCACTTCGATGTCAACGTCATCCTTGTTCAGGAGGCGAGGGTACTTGGTGATCTTGTAGGTGAGGTCCTTTACTCGCCACCTAGATCCTGAAGGAAGATAAAAATACAAACATTAATAAATATTTTCAATTTGGGTACCACCAATTGTACATTGGTACAATCAACAATCAACAATCAACACCTCTACTGGTCACCCCAAGTGGCAAGCTAAATTTGGTGATTTATTTAGCAGGTGTTCCCGGTTCGAGGAATGTTTCTTCAAGTCTTGACTAATTGTATGGTGGGCCGATACCCTATAACCTCTCCAACCGAACTCTCTAGAATTATCTCCTGGCGCCTCAGTGCCAGGGATGGATTCGTATATACGTCCGTCATTCTTGACCCCCAGAATCCTACCAATCAAGCATACCTTTTTTCTAGGTTCAATTCCTAGATGAATGATGTTTTAAATTTTCGCTTTTACTGTCTTCAATGATTAATTTTTTTTTTAAAGAAAGAAAAACATTTCCGGGTTACGAATAACCTGACAACATTTTGAAATCTCTTATTACCACCACAGTAAGCGAAAAATGTTGCTAGTGTTGTGATGGAGGACTTAGCCAGCCGAGGAATTGAACACACTACGTCTAGGTGAGTCCCAAGCACGATGTCAACTCAGCCACCGACCGGTCAATTATTACAAATAGAGGTTTTACTCATTAAGTTATTCCTGAAAAAACATTACAAAAATACCCTTTTCCTTCTGAGAACTTCACATTATTCTCTTCAAAATACAAAGAAGAATTACTTCTTTTCACATTAAAAATAAATTAAGTACCTACCTACAACTTGAAAACTAATCACATACGAAAATCATGACAATCGTGATTTAAGACGATGCCATACGTAGTAATGCAAAATCATGTGTTTTTGGTTTGAAAATTTTGTCGCCTAGAAATGTTTCAGATGCTTTAATTAAATACTGCGAGTAGAAAACATCTTGGCCTTTGAAATAATTGAGTAATTTTTAGATAAGTATTTTTATAAGCCAAGAAAAAAATAATGTATAAGGCCTATGAAAACTGCTTTAAAGTTCAAAATCTCCTACTTACGAACCTATTTTCGGTTATGATTTTATTGTATAATGTAGAAAATTAAGTTATTTATAAAATGATCGAAAAAAAATTAAATATTTATGCCTGAACATCCACAAAATAAAATAAAAGGCACTATTTGGCCATCTTTTTTTATTTCATAAATCAAAACAGGCGGATGGTGTTAAGCGGGAATTTAAACCTTATCGCCATCCACGTAAGGGTTGTTATTGATAGCGGCTTAATTTAAAATATTACACGACGCAGTGCATCGCCTTAATGACTAAGTATGCAAAGTTGGTGAGATTTATATCAGTGTACGGATGTTGACTTTCCTATAGACAAACACTTATCGAACAAAAGGTTCAATGAATTTATCTACGTTTTATCCAGGATAAACAACAAACACGTATATTATCTTGTATTTGTTTAATACATCCCAAGGTTTACCTTCAATTAACAAAGTAGATTATCCTACCTTTCACGCGAAACAAAATCGGAACTTAATGTTATTTGTTTTCAAACTGTCATAATAATCTGTGTAAACGTTAGGCCTGTTTTTTGTGGGTGTGCTTCCCATTAGTTATATTTGTTTTAATTGACGTTGGACGCATAAAAATGCACTTTCAAGTTGTGTGGATATAGACGAAAATTAAACAGAATTATCGCGCCCAAAGTTACGCCCTGTGACTTAGGCTCTACTTGGCAGCATTAACTTTAGTACCTATACCTTTTCTTTATTTATGTGGTTAGCCGATAAAGGATGAGTTTGTCAATGATATCGCGGGTTATGATGATATGTGAAATTTTAAATACTGATTTATAACTTTATGGCCTTTGTTGGTCACATTTTTTTAAATGTCGCGGTTTTCATTAGACAATGTATGGGGTTTTCCAATAAGAGGTGTTATTTTGAATAGCCCGCTATTTCGCTAGATGTTACTTTTGAAGCTGTCATTTTTCGACATTTGACAAGTAGAAACTAGGCCATTAATAAAAATGGAACATACGCGATACACGCGTCAACAACGCATTGAAATTATTAAAATTCACTTGAGTTAATCAAATGCAAATCATCTTGAGTGATGAGGCCCATTTCCAACTCGGTGGCTTCGTCAAAAAGCAAAATTGTCGCATCTGGGGCTCGGAAAACCCAAGAGTTATTGTTGAAAAGCCTCTCTGTTCTCAACGTATGACTATTTGGTGCGGTTTATGGTCCGGCGGAGTCATTGGACCTTAATTTTTCGAAAATGAGGCTGGAGCAACAGTTACGGTGAATGGATTGCGCTATCGAGAGACAATTAATGATTTTTTATGGGCGGAATTGGATAGTATTGATCTGGACAACGTTTACTTTTAACAAGACGGCGCTACGTGCCACACAAGCAACGAAACCATTGATCTTTTACGATTGAATATCAAAATAACACCTCTTATTGGAAAACCCTGTAGCTTACGGTTTGCTTAAATAAATATTTGGTTTATTTTTAATTTAAAAAAAAGGGTTTGGGTTTTAATATAATATAAAAAACTGCTTTGAATTGCTAAATTTACTATTAATAGTTATAAGTTTGTGGCAACGATTCTACGAAAGGCACAGAAACATCTAACATAGTAGGTACTAGCAATCTAACTTCGGCGAGTTTTAAAACGTACAGAACTTATAAACGATTTGAACACTTATTAGTTACTACCTACAAAAATATTAATAAAATAGATGCGCTTCCAAAGTATTACTTTTTTGCTTGTGAAATTTATCTCAATTTGAGTTCGCAAGGTCATCAAAAGGTATCCACCTTTCAACTTCAAGCACCTTTGCAGTTCACCGCGATGGATGTAGCTACAATTTTAAAGAACTAAATCTCAAGTATTTCATCAAGCTATATATGCTTCGCGGTTCACCACGATGAAGCCACAATTTCAGCGAACTACTTCACAATTTACTTCAATGTTGCCACAATTTCATTAAACTATCTTTAAATTACACTTACTGCGATATCTAGCCACATTTTGTACTATCTATACATGATTTATTGAACAACTATTACTTGAATGTACAACAATTCTCAACGACAACTAGTATTGTACCGCTAATATTATCTCTACTCGGCCTATTACGCTATGTATACACTCATTATTGTACTCCCGATCAGCTTACCTCAAAAATTGTTTACATGTAAAAGTCTTGCGTGAATAAATAAATATTTATCATAGTTCACTGCGACGTATCCACAATGTCAGCGAACTACATCACAAGGTATCTACAATTTCACCAAACTACTTCACAATTTACTTCAATGTTGCCACAATTTCATTAAACTATCTCTACATCACTGCGATATCTAGGCAAAAATTTATCACTTATACAATATTTATCACAGTTCACTGTAATTTAGCTACAATTTCATGAAACTGTACATCTGGAAGTGCTTACCTTGCAATGCATAACGTTTTGACCTCGAGTCGGAACCAAATCCAACTCTGTCTTTTACACCACATCTTGGCAGAGACATCAGCTCGGTTGTTTCAGGATCAAGTTCACCTGAAAGAAAAAAAAGAATAATTAATCACATTACCTAAAGCTTATAAAAGATATATTAGTAACAGGTGTTAGTCGCAATCAAGTAACTAATACCTAATTACTAATCAGGATTGAGGTTTGTCAAATGTAAATAATACGTAATTTAAGATTAGATAAATATTTGATAACAAAACAACCAAATATACATTGGATGAACCACAGAACGTCCGTCAAAACATCATAGTGAATCATGTGGTTTGAGGTGACGAATATTTAAAACGTAATAAGTGTCATTACTTTTTATGATAAAAATGGAATATTAAAAAAATAACGAGACACGCGCACTCACAAAAATTTAAAATTTTAATCAATTTCGACATGTTTAAAAAAAAAAAGTTTTTGGTCTAAGAATAATTTTATTCAGGTAAATAATAGTGGGTGATGTTTTTTTATTGAATCCTAGAATATCATTTAAGTTAGGCTTCTTAACGTTAATACTATGTTTATGAACTCTGGCATCATGAAATTAGTTCAGATTTTACCACCTGGTATTTCTGGTAGTTCTAGTTGCTCGCAACGTCAATTCAATATAAGTGTCAATTTTTTTCCAAAAAAATATATTTTGATAAAAAAAATATATTTTTGAGCAAAACCGGGAAGTAAGTTCGAGTAATCTATCAATTGTACTGTGCTAAAATTAACAAATTTCATAACAATATTCATCATTCTAAGAACACTGTCTGTCTCTATAATGCTTAGAAATTTTTTATTAGTTTCCGGATAAATAAGGTTGTATCAACGTTAATAACTGTATAAATAACAATGATATGATACATCACTTGTTAATCTACTATATTTAATTTTCAGTAAACATTGCTAGGCAAACATACATAATAATACATACATATATAAGAGCAATGGTAATTATTAAAATGTATTTTGTATGGTTTGCGTATTGGAAAAGTTGAATAACCTTAACACGAATAAAGTACAACAAATAGTAATTGGCAATGCAAAAACTGTACGGTTTACGAACGCGAACAGACCCGCTTGAATTTCTTTTGATTTTGTTTGCAACTAATTGACGTGACTGCAGAAAGGTTCAAAGCATTTACTTTTAAACTTTTAACAAACGAACTCATTCATGAATCATAACTTTGCGATCTGTTATACATTATTTTTAATGGAGGTTATCAATCTCGAAGATTTAAGACATGAATTTTAATGATTTGAATTTTTCAAATATTATGTATGTATCATTTTAAATTAATCTTCTGATTTTTTGTTTAAAGCAGTGTCAATGGTCAAAATAATACAATTACAATGCATTTTGATTAATTTAAATATAATTAGGTACATCTCGTTTAGTTTAGTGTAATTTATGGTTAAAAATAAATGCCATTTAACCGAAAACACTCGTATATTTATTACACAAGACAAATACGAAAAATCAGGAGTTGCATTTTAAAATTTTTAAATGTTTTTTTTTCTTCATGTAATGCACTTTATGGATGGTATTTGGTTAGCTTAAAAAAATTGTATAGTTTTTAGTTTTTCAAAATATTTATGTTCTGGAATTTAATTTTAAACTCTGCTGATTTGAGAAGCAATTTGTGCTAATCATTGGGTTATTTAATTTCTTTATTTTTGAAACAGAAAAGGTTATGTAAAAGTGATGGTTTGTACGCTTCAATGGATTCTATCTGAAATCACTTTCAGTATGAAGCCATTCATTTTAAGGGCTGTTCATGATTACTGGATTGATTCGTTGAAATATGATAATATTAGGTATGTAAGCTGAATGCACCGTATAAAAATGGAAAAATTACCAGTGGCGTTGATCCCTGCAAAACTCTGAAACTCGTAGATGGCTTTTGTCCAGGTGGCTTCATCGATGATTGGCCCACTGGTCTTGCTGGCTTGAGGGTTGAGGTATCCAAACTGCGATAGATATATCTGTAGACAAACAAAAATAAAAATTAGATATGGAAAACGGTTTAAGGAAAGGAAATAGTTAATTTGGCTGTTGAAGGAAGGACACACAAAGGCTGAACTGTTGAATACAAGAAAACAACGTTGTAATTAAGGACATTAACATGCTTGGCACAAGGACATGCAATGAAATCATATTACCAAAAAAGAACAGAGCCAATACACAAAACACTTTATTCTTCAAAGGAATGAAATATTATTTAGTTATTTATTATACGCCCATAAGAGCTTTTACAAACATGAACATAACAATTCAGTGAAATAGTAATCAATATTAAAATTTGCATTTAAAATTATACAGAACCAATACAGAAGAATGGTATTATGCTAAACTTAATTGTTATTATAGCCTTCTTGTTACTATATTCCGTGCAGTTGAACAAATCTACAATTTCTGAGAAAATATTGCCAACTTCATGCAATCTAGGTACAAGCGAGTATCTAAATGACTCAGTTTTTATATTTTTATTGCAATCAAAAAGAGTTTTGGATAGACTAGTTTTTATAGGTATATGGAAGGTAAATAATGTAATAAAGGTAAATAATGTTATGTATAATGAACTATTGGAAACTGTTAAAATTACATCAATTAATAAATTTGAAAAAGATTATCATTAGTGATTAAAAAATATATAAATCGCAACTAGACTGCCATTATGGGGCTGACAAATTACGCTATTACACATCGTGGCTTAGCCTACTTCAGCATATCGCTCGTCATAAAACCGCAAAGCAAAATATGGCGAGCGATATGCTGGAATTGAGCCTCGATTCTCGGTGAAGTCAATCTACTCGAACAACGAGTGGGTCGAACCACTCGTTGTTCGAGTGGAATGACTTTTGACGTTTGACTTATGTAATTATGTACCCTCGATGAGACTCAAGAATAAGAACGACGTCTTTGGAGAATCGATACCATAGAGTGATCTGTCACAGGCTTGATAAAAAATGTCGTTTCTCCTGTCTGTGCACCAATTGTCATGGGATTACTAGCTATTCGGTGCACCTTTTAATGAAATATCAGTATTACAAAGGCTGGGTTACGTCAGGATTTATCACGTGTACCAGACGATGATGTGTCTGCGATCAACGTGATGATAAAATGACGACAAAATGCAGCAAAAACTCGTCATTCGATTAATTTAATTATCTAATTATTCCTTCAATTGGTCAATTGAAGATATTAATGACACCAACATTGTGCAAATGATAGCCTATGCTTTAGAGAAATACGAGTATATGCAAGAAACTGTCATGTTTCAGATGTTCTTGTCCCATGCATAAATAAATACATTATCAAAGAATCTGTCGCACCCAAAATGAAATCATATGGCTGCAAAAAAACTTGAATTACATGCTGCTAACGGGAGTGTATCGTGGATTTACTGTGCACGGATCGTAAATACAAGTATACCGACTAATAACTAAGTAACGAGTACGGCAGAACACGTCTTCATACTAATATTGATATTGATACTGACATACTTACTATATTATGGCATTCCATCGTGATATCTATTAGAAAAAGATCACGTATTCTCGATATATTCTGAATGACTAATATTTTATCAAAAAGTTTGCATACTGTCACTTTATTAACGGGATAATTTTGTTTTTATTCTATGTATGTATGTTTTTCTAATGTATTTTATTTATTTAGTTGATCTCCGTCTATCGTAAGAACGAAATGTTTATTAACGAAAATTATATCAAATCGAATTTACAAAATCTTATCAAATCTGGCATCCGGTAGTATAAAAGTATTTGAAGATATAAAAATATTAAAGGTAGTGTTTTTTTCTTTGAATAACCTTTACTTGTGTGTATGTTTGATTATGATAATGAATGCTTTGTAAAATCATTAAAAAATTGGTCATTTTTGTTAATATTTGTGTTTTGGTATCCGGAGGCATTAAAATATCTGATGATTTAAGAATTAGCTGGCGCCTGTATCTCTGATGGATCATCGATCAGTCATCACCAACTTATTGTGATTCATATCCGCTACATCCAGATTCCTCATGCTCTTCAGCATCTGCTCTAATACGTGGTATGATGCTACATCCTTATCTTCCCATTCTTTATTATCAATAGCCAACATGCGGAGTGAATCATATATTAAGAAAAAGGTTTAAGAAAAGAAAAAAGAGTCATTAGTTTGCTGACTTGCTTTGTACAAGAAAAGAAAGAAAACAGTGTCAAAAACGCTCTCTGCAAAGATCATTAACAGTGTATGGTTTTTTATTTATTTGGTTGACAACACTGAAAGCATTTCTCAGAAAATTATGAATATATCTAGACAGGATTTTCATTCATCATAATCGATCAATATTTATTTTATGACGTGATTCGCTTTAGAAAACGTGATAAAAAACCAAAATTTTGTTTTATTAATGGTTATAGAGCACTGTGAAGCTTATGGCGCAGACTACACCTATCCCCTAACCCATGGTTTCCTGGATGGAGTCCCCCATGATGGCCCTCTGGAGACGGGAAACGGCCAAATATCCCCCATAAAAGGCTTCTTGCACACATGTTTGTGTTTAATGTATTGCACTACTTTTCTGTTTGTATTCTATGTATGTATGTTTTTATTATTTCGGGCCATTAATCATTGCTTATTTTAATTTGTTTATCAGTTTAAATTAATTGTGATGTCAATGATATTGAATATAATATTGTTTTAGTGATATTTTTAAGATATCTAAAATAAATAGTCGAGGGAATCTTTTCTATCGACGTTCCTAGCGGTAGTTGCAACGCATTTTCAAAAGAAATGCAGATAATTTTGATGTAACCAGTAACCACGTCAAACCTAATAATTAAATTGGTCACACTAGGCAATATGTTTTAATTAATATTATGCTATGTAGGAACATAAATAATATATATTTTTTTAATTAATCAATTATCATTATAACGTTGCGTGATAATAGTACTCGGTTTCTTTGATCAATGCAAAAAATCCACGTGTTTCCTTTTACTCCTACTAAGAACAGGTTTGTTTACGGAAATTCAAATGTAAAATTGTCATCAAATGGCCAACAGTTGAAAGATCCTCGTTAAATGCCTATTCTAAATCCGTTTTAACTCTTAAACAAATTGTGCTCAAAAGAAGAGGACAACTGCTTCTCAGCTTATTAAAATTTGAAAGAGAACCGAAACGCACCTGAAATTGGCGTTTATCGGGGACCGTTAAAATGTAAAAAGAAAACAAAATGGCACTGAGTGGCCATTTGATGATAATGTTACATTTAAATTTCTGTTAAACCACTGGCCGTAACTATTTTAAAATTACACCGCTTACGATGGATTACCTACACATAAAGTAAGTAGGTATTATTATGACTACATACATAGACAAAGGTTTAATGCCTGCAAATCCGACATCTGTATGTAATAATGCAATAATGCATTTCCTTTGGCCATTCACTCTACAGCCCTATTCTAGTTAAATGAGAAAACTTTTCGACATAAAATTTTTGTACCTTCCTAGATCAACGAAACTGTTTTTAAATAGCAAGGACATTTCCATCTTGAGCAATGAAGCTTTGAAATATAAAAAAAAAAAAACTGTTGAAAAAATATTATATTGTTTGTTCAAATATGTCATTATTGTTGAATAAGAAAAAAAGGATTGCTGAAGTTCATAAAAACGGACGGGTTGTTGACAAAATTTGAAGAAATCGAGTTCTGTTATCAAAATCTAATAATCAATCTTCAAAAGTCCCAATCAAGTTCTGTTATTATACACAACTTTGAAATTTGATGAATATTTCAAATTCGGTGAAACACCCGTCCTAAGGATAGGTTGTTAATAGAATTTGAATAATTCATCAGATTTCAACGTTCATTTTCGGCTTCTGTGAAAGTCTTATTCAAGTTCTGTCATTGTATCATTTAAGGCCAGATACTTGACAAAACTGAAATAATAACAAAACTTGAAAAGAAAATTTCACAGAACTTGAAAGGAACTTTCACAGAATTTGAAAATTAAGTTTTAAATTTGAAGAATTGTTCAAAATCTCAGATTTTTTATACTTGGTATCAATTCTTCTTTAACCGGTATATCCAATGTTGTAAGATGGCAAATCTCAATTAACAGGGATTTCACTGTACAATTTAATGATAAAGGCTTATTGCAGGGTGTGCAAACAGTACCAACTGTGTAAATAAACAATGTGTGTTTTGTTCAGTAAAGTTTTGGATAATTTACGAGCATGTTTACTTTTTATTAGAACCGTTTGAATCCGGCAGATGCATCTGTCGTATTTTTACAGCATTTAATGACAGTTTTATCGACATTTTTTTATCATGCAGACTGCAAATGTACACTAATAATATAATGTTTGAATGCAATGCATGACTACAGAAAATGATTCTTAAAAAAACTCTACAGTTTTAGTAGCTTTCATTAAACTTTTAACTGCATAAAATGAAAAATCTCCAAAATAAGTTAAAATCTCTTTCTTTGTATCACTAATAACATTAAAACCTTGAAATGTGCACATTTTTCTGTCTGCAATTATTCCATCAAAGCAACTAATTTCATAATGTAATATTATTTCAATCGTGCGCTATGGAGCTTTGAAGTACACTGTGATAAAATAAGATTTGTTTCCACACTATCGTTTGTTCTATATTTTTAATGGTTACGAGTTTTGAGACCCAAGCGAAACCGGGAAGCAAAGCTAGAATTTTTCATATCAGCAGAAACAGTTGTAATAATTTTTGTTGGAAATCACTGAATTTTTTTTACTACACAGATTTGAATGGAAACTAATGTCAAAAAATTGAGGTTCTATTCCATTAAGCACGCGTTCTGTCTCTCTTAAACTTGCATGACGTTGTATATAGCCGTCCCAATTTCATAATGAAGATGAATCACAGTAAAAATTGATAATTAGTGTGAAATTTCTGCATATGAAAGATTGATCAATTTTTTGATCACGAAATACGTCCACATCTCATGTTCTTCTATATTCTATATTTGAAATCCATTGTTACGGAAATCAATAAAATATACGTGGTATGCTTATGTAATAAGGCAAAGAAAACATGTTAATTAAATTAAACTGACCCTTCCATACAACAATAAAAAAATAACAATCTTATCACGTTTGGATCAAATCGTTTCCGCAATTGATCCCCGGCCATGTTTACTGATCGATCAAATCTGTGACGTATTTATTTCCGGTTCATTAAGGCGTATGTAACCTCTGACGGGTTCAGGAAACCGAGAAGGCGGTACTGGATAGGCAGATACTAGGCAAGGCTGCGCACCGTCATTACACCTGTACTTAGTCTCATTAGGATGCGCAGAGCGACTTCGCTGTACTGCGCATACTGTGTTTTAAGTAGACTTAAATTAAACATAGTACCGGATTAAGATTTAATAAAATACATTGACTGTAATATTCGAAAAATAAATAAATAGTCGAATAACCCGACAATTTTTGTAAATCTCCCACACGGAGAAAACTTACTGATATGAAATATTGTTAATTTTTAAGTCTTGACAAATTATTTGTATTCCCGTTAAAAACGGGACTGGAGGCCTATAACGAATGAATTGACTAATTTCATAACAAACTCAGTAAAGGACAAATATGTTATAAGAAAGTTGGAATTCTTTCGCATCTCGTCAATATATTTATTCGGTAAAGGCCACCTACGTGAACACATGTTTAAAAATATTTTGATAAAACCACCACAGTAAGCAGAATATGTTGCTTGTGTCGTGATGGAGGACTTAGCAAGCAGAGGAATTGAACTCACGACGCATGGGTGGGACTCAGACGTCAAGCCAAATCAGCCACTGAAGGATCCTTATTCTTAGTGTGTCGTATATCACTACAAATCAGGCAATAAGCATAAAAATTGCTTGAAAACCGGACTCCAAAAATGGACGATTTAGCCATTAATTTTGCGAATAATCTTATAAAAAACAAGAAAAAAATTTATCATATATTGTCACAAATAATCTTAGCCAAAAAAAGTAATATTTTTTAAGTTGTTTCTTATTTGCTTTAATATATTTTTTTAATATAATATAAATTACAAACAATACAAAACAAAATGAACCTTTGTCTGTCCAACTGGGAAGGATTCCCGTTTCAGGACAGCCAAATTGTGTATTTAGTACATAATATTTTTACAATGGAATGGCGATGCTGTCAAAACAAATTTTGAGAACATTGTTGATTGCATTCGAAGTGACAGGATGGTTTCTTTATCCTTAAAAGAATCGCAATGATGTAATTTATTACCATGGTCAATTTGGATAACATTGGTAATTGCATTCAGAACAGATTCAAAACGATTTTCCATTTGCACAATGCCATATAAACCTAACATAATCTTATCTTACACAGCTGTTTTTTTTAGGATTAGGTTAGGTTATGGCGAAGTTATCCGTTAAATCACAATTTTCAATACAAAAAAAATTATTTAAATAAATTGAAGATTTTCCTAGAGTTTTGCTTGAGTAGAATTATAATAAAATTGTGGGTTACGTTACAAAAAATACTAGCGTAACTGTTAATTAATTTATTTTAAATTAAAAAAAATACTACTATTTTTTGGCAAAGATTATTTGTGACAATATATAAAAAAAAAAAAAAAAAATCTAAAAATATTCGTTATTTTAATTTTAATATATAAGGTATCCTTAAAACGCCATCATTAATCAATACTTAAGATTTGCTACAGAAAAGAAAAGTTAAAAGAGTATCAAAATTAAAGCTCCTAAGTGTTTGAAAAATTCCTTTATAATGAGCCCCAATAAAACAATAAAAATAAAGCACGAATGATGGATTAATACATTGACCCTACACGGTAATGGTAATGTATTCACATGGGTCCTATTAGCTCCGAAACCTTAGGGGCGGTCCCGGTTATTATAATCAACTTGTTTTGGTCCCTTTATAAGGATCACTAACCTCGCCTTATGCATGTTCATGTCCAACGTCAATAATATATGTTTTGTGAAGGCGAATCATAAGTCAAATGTTAAATTGGATGTAAATTATCGATCACGAAAGGGCAAAGGAAATTTTACGAGATGAAAAAAGAACTGGTTCTAAAGAAAGCTATGGTAGGAGTTATTTATTTTTTAACATCCCGAAGTCAGTAGGACTATAGCATCCCGATTCGAGGGATGTTGTTGAGGATGTGAAATGAGTTAGGAAGGTGACGTAGATCTGTGAGATATGTACCTAATTATTCAGATCCGGACACTAAACATAATGGCCATTTCAAGCCTTATGATAACACCGATAAGAAATAAACTTCATCACGAAAATTAAATGTTTTTTTTAATAATTTTAATAGTATACTAAAATGGGGTGATTTTGTCAACCGTCAACTTTGAAACTAAATAATTTTTTTATAAAAATATTGTGATGGAAAATTTTGTCATATTTATTGCACATGTTTATCGAAACATTATGTATAAAAAAATCGTATATTGGGTGAGTTAAAAAATAAGATAGTGATCAAAGTCACCTTTTGAAGTGGGCGAATTTGTTATATCGTTTTTATAAGCTTATTACAATGATACGCTAATCCCAAAAAAAAAAAAATATGTAATCAAGTATATACTGGAATACTTTACAAAATCTATCACATAAATCATAATTGTTGGGGAGTTATTGAGGAGTATTGAAATGTAATTATATTTCTCTCTGTCTGAAAATATTGGTAAAATTGTCTGAAAGTAGTGGATAATAGTGGAAATGAGAACTATGCAGATATCATATTACGGTATATCTCTCTGTACAATTATCTTGGTACTAAATGTAGTATTTATCTAAATTCTCCTTCATAAGCGTTTTGGCATCCAGCTTTGATCAAAAGTCTCTCTCAAAGTCTACAAATTATCCAATTTTCCTGCACTTCTCTTGAGTTCGTCAACCTATATCTATTCATCAAATGAATCATCCGCGATGTATCTCTACTTCTCTTCTCCAACCAATGACTCCGATGATAATGGTTATCTGTCTAACTTTCCTTTTTATCAGTGCAGTATTTTTGCGACCATTGAAACATTACATCAGTACTTATGATAATTTGATATATCTGTCTAGTTGGATGATTGTGGTTTTGTTTCCCAGTTTGCACCTGTCGGATCGCCTTAAAGCAGTAACGTGATCAAGGTAAGGTATTGCTCCCATGTTCGATTCGGCGATTGCCATTCTCGGAAGATGGCCGAATAATTTAATGATATGCACACAGACTGCTGCAATGTCGCCGCAGGAACTAATGCCGGGGCTCTTTTCGGAATAGAAGCGAATGAGGTTTTCCTCATGATTCATGATGGGATAAACAGTTGACACATTGAAAATAAAAACATTCGGCACATAAATTGTTTATGGTTGAAACATTGGATAAGAAAGGTTATTCCATCGAGGTTTGGTTAAATTGTGTTTTGATTGGTCGGATAAAAGATGCCAACGAATGTATTGTATTTTATGACCAACATTGATATCTGTGTTAAAATTGTTAGGGTAAACCATGTACGCTAGTTTATTCCTATTATTAAAAAAAATCAAAATCCAGGTGGACAAAACACGAAATATTTCACTTGCGGAGCTTTTTCTGTTGTTCTTTAGAGTAAAGAACGCAACTCACGAATGTTTGATAAAATTTATTTATTTGTTTATGGTAGGACATATTCACGTACATTTACAGTACAAGATACCTTATTTTGACATTTAGGAAGATAATTCTTAGGAATATAACCTACCAGGTAAGTATGGTACTGTATATTATTTCCATATATAGTTAGTTATAACAAATATCATTGTAGAAATGTATTATATCGGGTTTTCCAAAAATCAAATAAGAGGTGTTATTTTGAATAGCCCGCTATTTCGGTAGATGTTACATTTGAAGCTGTCATTTTTTGACATTTGACAAGTAGAAACTACGCCATTAATAAAAATGGAACGATACACGCTTCAACAACGCATTGAAATTATTAAAATTCACTTGAGTGAATCAAATGCAAATCATCTTGAGTGATGAGGCCCATTTCCACCTCGGTGGCTTCGTCAACAAGCAAAATTGTCGCATCTGGGGCTCGGAAAACCCAAGAGTTATGGTTGAAAAGCGTCTCTATCCTCAAATTGTGACTGTTTGGTGCGGTTTATGGTCCGGCGGAGTCATTGGACCTTACTTTTTCCAAAATGAGGCTGGAGCAACAGTTACGGTGAATGGATTGCGCTATCGAGAGATGATTAATGATTTTTTATGGCCGGAATTGGATGGTATTGATCTGGACAACGTTTACTTTCAACAAGACGGTGCTACGTGCCACAAAAGCAACGAAACTATTGATCTTTTACGATTGAATATCAAAATAACACCTCTTATTGGAAAACCCTGCATATTTGTACAGCGCCCTTGAGGTGATTTCGAACAAAAACGGCGCTATACAAATCATCCAAATATTATTTATTAAATATTTATATATGTAGAAATTTCATTCCTATGGTATGTTATGCTGTGCCAGAACATCTGTTCTGCCATGTGGTAAGTAACTAGCCGTAGTTGACAAGTCATGGGGTCAACTACGGCTAGTTAAAAAATTAAATTGAATTGGAGAGTGGAATGAATGTGACGAGAATTTGCTTGCCCAGGAGCCAGGTAGTATATCGCTACGCCTCTGTTTGTATGTTTTGTTTGCTAGATGTCTTATTTTGTTATGTTCACAAACAAAACTAAAAACCTTCGTTTTCTTTGCGGGAAAGTTTCAATTTCTACAAACTTTACTAGATCTATTTGCAGATGCATATCAATTATTTTCATAGTCAATCAGAGAGATGCGTCGTAGTAACACGTTGAAACGATGCCTGTAAACATCATCAGTATTAATTAAGTCAATAAAAATAATATGGTAATTAGTTTAGTGATTTATTGGTACCGGAGAGTATCACACTGCGTGGGTTGAGACCCACCTGTGCAGGTCCAGTACACATCTCTAGTGATCTACTAATAATTGTAGTATATCACACGTGTAAGTTGACAAGTTGAAACTGGTACGTAGCAGATTAGGTATTCGAGAAATATAGTATAATGCAGGTAATAATGGAGAATTATTAATCACACAATAAGAAAACAGGCTGCATGATGGCATTAATGAATTGCATTGGTAATCGTTATTGTGTTAAGTTCGTTGGACTTTAACATAAATGATATCTTTTATGCTTCTATAAAGGAATTACAGATAGTCAACACGTGATTAATCTAAGATATACAAGACGTAATTAATATCAAGCCAAAGACACTATTACTAATATCCGATCGTATTTTAATATTTGTTTATGAAACATTCACTCTGTGGTTTGACATTACATAAAAAAAACACATTTTTGTGCTGTGAGTAAAAATCTATTTTTGCAGGGTAAAATAGCATCATATTTTAATAACCTTTTATTTTATTTGAATATTTCGGTACATCTCAATTTAGTCTGGAATAGTCTCACTGTCTTCGGTGAGGTTAACAAATCTTAATTTCGGGAAACATACGTAATTCGGTCGTACATGCTCGAAAAGGCAAATAAAATTGGCGCACTAACTAAAAAATACGATAAATGATTTGTATTATTTTTTTTTGTTTAATTGCACAAGAGTCCCAACTTCTCCCGACCGTCTGGAGCTAATGAGACCATGGCATTCCCAATTGGTATGTAGTGAGGCTGAAGGTAGAGGGGAAGGGAAGGAAATGAGAAGCAGACGGTGAAACTTAATCTATGTCAGCATTATTTATGAATGTACAAGAATCAACATCATATAGGTATAGAATCGTGCGTTGATATCATCGGGTCGATGATGTTAAGCAATAATTAATGACTGTTAAACAATAAATAAATAAAATAATAATACTGACTAATAATTGTTATGAATTGACGATTATTTTACACGCCATTAAAACAGGATTTAAGAGCACGTTGTTCAAAGCGCAGATAATGTAGATCACATATGTAATATTATAACGTTGTTATGTTCTGAAGAAGGTCAATTGTATCGATTTCGACACGTGGAGTCTCTTAACAATGCGTATTATAGGTAATTACTGATTTGTATCGAAGTAAAAATCCTCTCGTGGCAGTCTTAGAACACTAAGTACTCAATCTACATTATTATTAATAATTATAATAATTTATTCCAGAATGTATGCAGGGGAAGCGCAATGCTATATATTCCATATCTCGAAAAAGTAATCAGACAAATAATAAGAAAAATAAATTGTGTAATAATTTAATAATCGTGTCCCGGAAAGACAAGGGTCCTGGGTTCGAGTCCTAGATGTGACCGTATCCTTTTCTGATTTTTCTGTTTCAGATTTTCGTTTAGAAATCGCTAATATTGTCTTCAATAATTAAAAATAAATTGGACAAAATAACGAAGAAAAGAATAAAAATAAATTTTAATAATCGGAAAGAAGTGCAAAATTTTAAGCACAATGACGTATATAAGCAGCCGATTATGGAGGATATTTGATCATCTCCCGTCACCAGAGGACCATCAGGGGGGACTCCATCCAGGCAACCATGGCAGTGATGTATCTGCGCCATAAGCATCCCATGTGATGGCGGAGAAGTTCTCTGAAAGAGTTCACTCGTCCAATATCTTGGATATCGTTAGGTGGACTAGTTGGCGATAAGTATTATTGTAAAGGACTTTTAGTTTATGCCATCGGGATGCAGTATAATCTACCCACAGTTCTGATGTGTACAATGTAATAAAACAGATCTTAAATGACCCATGAACACATTAAAACAGCACTCACATAAAATTGAGCATCAAAAGCATCATATAATTCCGTACATATCACAAAAGCGGCCATAAAGAAATGCCAGATGAAAGGACACCGAAATTAATGAACGAATGGGTTCTCCATAGGAAGCGAAACAGACGAAAACCGTGTAAATTGCAACAAAACCACCTAGGTTAGGGAATGGAGGTATATTTGATTTAAATAAATTAATTAATTTTAAGGCGAAACTATCCGTGAAATTACTATCTTCGATTAATTTTTACTACGAATCGCTTTATATTACGAATATCAAAAAATATGCATTGGATAAATTGAAGTTCTTGCTTCCGTTTGGCTTTAGTAGAATTAAAATAAAATTGTTAATTACTTTGCAAAAAATATAAGTGTAAACTACTAAAAAATGTATTTTAAATAGTAAATTATGAACGCATACAAGATAGAACTTTAAAAAAATATTGTTCAATGGCTAAGATTATTTGTGACTGTTTCATTTGATTAAGCTATTATATTTCTTATAAAATTATTCACATAGTAAATAAAAACCACTTTTGCGATTAAATCGACAATTTTCTAGATTCCGTTTGCAACGTGATTTTTATGCCTATTACCTATATTTGTGGTGATATAAGACAATAAGAATAGGCAAATGTTTGGCTTATATATTCCTCTTCGCGAAATTAAGTTGATTTTGTAATAGACCGTCTAACCTCATGGATCATAATTTGGACAGTCACATTTTAGGAACGCTGTCTGGCGTATCATACAGTCGTTTCTACTGGGTTAAAGCCAAATACAACATATTGAGAAAGATTAAATGTTTGATATTTTAAAAAAATCGTTGAAAAAACGGTTTTAATCAAGATTTAAAAATTATCCATGAAACAATAAATCTAACTATGATCCAACTAGCTGAGGTGAACCCAGCGTTGCTGGGGGTTATCCTTAAGATATAGACATATACCTTTCAGGACTTTTCTGTAGGCTTTTTTAAGATATACAATTCCATAGTAGATTATTTTGATGTATCTCTTAAGGTTTAGGCAGCGTTAGGTTAGGTTAGGCAAAGTAGTTTCCGAAAATTTACGACTAGATAATAAAATATCGACTTTTATCTGATTTCTATAAATATAATATGCATGTATTATATAATTTTCTAATTTATAGTGAAAACCCTATCAAAATCAGTTGCGTAGTTTAGAAGAAGTAAGCGCACAAACAGACAGACGCGGATAGCGACTTTATTTTATACTATTTACTAGCTGATTTGTACCCGACTCGACTTTTCTCTATTTTCAGTAAATATAATATCCATGTATTATATATGTTAACCTTCCGGAAGAAATTTTCTAAATGATTGTGAAAACCATATCAAAATCCGTTACGCAGTTTATAAGAACTAAGCGCACAATAGACGTGGATAGCGACTTTATTTTATACTATTTAGAGATTATAAAAAGTATAAATTTATCAGAAGCTTTGTAATGTAAAATAGAAAATGGTATTTCTATAGGTTTCTTTGCTATCGTGAGAAACGCTATAACGTTTTGCATCATCCACAATCATGTGTCGTTGTTGCTCGATCATGCGGAAGTTGGAATCGGGCAGGCCAGACTGGACAATGCCGAGTAACGCATTAACTTATTAATATAACGATTATGTTGATCACATCTCTATTGTTGTGCACTTGGCGTCACTAGTCACCAGCGGTCGACAACCCATGGAAAAACAATTAAATTTATATTACAAAGCTCCGTATCTCACGATGGACAAAAAATGTTTATGTTAGCTGAATATTTATTTATTGTCATAATATTACATGCCTTCTTTTTGACTATCTGCTTTGATCAAATGTTCTGTTTTGAGAAAATGTTCCTTTTTGAGCAAATTTTCTGATTGAGCAAATGTTCTATTTTGTGCAAATGTTCTGTTTTATGCAAATGTTCTGTTTTGTGCCAATGTTCTGTTTTATGCAAATGTTCTGTTTTGTGCAAATGTTCTGTTTTGAGCTAATGTCGTTTTGACCAATTATTACAAACTTATTTATTTTATATGACTGCACGGCGAAAAATGAGTATGGCTGATTTATTTAAATTCTGTTTAAAACATGATTGCAGGCCATTTCCTAAAAAACTATTATTACATGGAACACGTTTATTCTAGTAAATGTAATGATGAAATGCGAAAATATTAGAATATTTATGAACATCTGACTTCCCCCTGACACATTCGTATTTTACTGATAGTTTGTTAGGAAACCTGTTAATTCAAAGGCCTGCAGTCCCATTTTCTACAGGAAAGCGAATAATTTGACTTATTTTGATATCAGTAAGTTTTCTCCGTGTGCTCACAACCGATGTTAGTCAACCTCTGATCAGGGAATAGGAAGTCGCAGTGTGCCACGAGCTCTGACGACACGTGTTCGCCTGATCGATTGTAATCGATCGCACGATAATAATTCTGTAATTTATTCATGTTTTGCGTTGCGTAGAGTTTTCCAAGTCCACTCTGAACTGGGTGGTTCGTAGAGAAAAATTCTAATGAACAGAAAATTTCTTCAAAGCATATGAATAATGTTATAGATTATACACTAACTAGTTTAATTTTTTTTTTAAATTTATTTATCTATCAATATAAAGTTTTTTACGTGTATTTGTCGACATCTGACTCGACACAGGTGTACTCTAGTGAGACAGACGTATTCGGATACTTAAAGAATATTTACATGCATGACTAAATCAAAATACAAATTACAAAGTTGTATACATTTTAAACTATGGAGTCAATAGATAGATAATAGAAAGAGTAGGTACAGGTACGACAATATTGTAAATATAAATGTAATATAAATGCATTTAGTTAGAGGACGTAGTTACAAAGGGGTTTTTATAAAATTATTGATTCTAATATTTTATTTTGTATTTGAATTGTTGTTATTGTTTACGTGTAATTTGGTTTACAGATGTTTGCGATAGTGGGACGCCCAATACTTATTATCCATTTCTTTATTTCATGTTTGAATTTGGTTATTGACTCTGTTTGTCTAATCGTGGCTGGTAGTGTATTGTATAGTTTGAAAGCTATGTATTTAAAATGTTTTTGCCCAAAGGTGGTTCTAGCAAAAGGAGTTTGGAGAAGTTCTTTTTTTTTGGCTCGGGTATTGTGTATCGTTTGAGTTGGTTTGTATAGTGTTTTGCTGTTTTGGTGTAAATTAATCAAGATGGATCTTGCAAAGAGCTGTTTTATGTCCATAACGTTGATAGTATTGAAGATAGTATCAGTGTTGGTAGAAAGAGGAAGTTTGAAATATAATACAAGTTGAATAAACTAGAAAACAACAAGAGTGTAATCAAGAACAAGTAAGTAATCGTATTAGGTGCCCTGATTTGTGGGATAATATTATGAATGGTTATTGAAATAAATTACGCCTTCTTCACAAAAAAATACTTTTTCTTTATTTAGGCTAGAAGCTCTTATAATCTGAAGTGCATAGGACAGTCGGGAGACTAATGTCCATTCTCTTATACTCTCAAAATCTTTCCATTCGTATAAACCTAACTGCTAGCTCAACTCGCTTCTGAACTGGAGAGGCGAACCTATATCCAGATCCCGATCAAGATTCAGATCCAGATCCAGATCAAGATTCAGATCCAGATCCAGACATCTCTCATATGAGTCATCCACGCTACGTAGCTCAAACTATCACAGAATAACACTGTTTGTTTTATTGGCAGTCTGCAATATTCACTTGAAAATTGCAATGGTAATGAGGAGTCAACATTTTACAGCTTTTTATCATGTTACGATTATGGAAGACAAAAGGGAGTGATGATGATTCTCTGCCAATTACAATAATTATTATAAGAACACCGATTCTATTGTTCAGAGTAATAGTGATTGGTTGACTAATTATTATTGTAAGCATAATTATTGGACGTTTAATATTATTTACTCATTTTTGTTCACCAAAGAAATAACGTCCGCCCGTTTCAAACTACTGTGATTTTATTTGTAATAATATTTTTTTACCATAGCTGGTTACAGGTAACTGAATTTGGTATTCCTCGTGTCGGATAATAGACAGACTAAAATATTATAAATCATTTTTAGGTAAATTCAACTGAGTTGAAATGAAATAACTAATAATTTTATATTATGTGGATGAGAAGGTTATGGGAGAATGAGCTGCAATTTGAATTTGAATTTGGAGTGATGTTATGTAGTGATATACTGAAATAATAATAATAAGGAAGGTAGTGACATTACAATCGACATGAAAAACAGAAATTACTGCCGATGTTATAAAATATCAACGTCAGGTGTGATAACTCAATTGGCAATTCAACAGCCCATTATGTTGAAAAATGTCGTAATATCGTTAAATTTCATCGGATTTCCATTGTGAAGGGCACTCCTGGAATTCGTGACAAGAAAAACGATCATAATATGCAGTTTGGGGGGCGAATCCTTTGAAATTTCCTTTTAATATTCAAAGACCTCTGCGCTTTATGTAAAGCTTTTTGACAAACGGAGATCCTCGGTCATGGGCGCCATTGTTGTTCAAAATGCATTTTCACTTTTTTTCGTCGACTTGTCGAGTTATTTATTTTCCGCGTGAATGTTAAATCGTCCATTGTTTGGACTGAGGAGGAATGCTGTTGGTACAAATAACATGGACTTATTTGACAGGACCGTCTGTCTTCTGATCAATATTTATTTAAACAGTAAATACACATAAAACTTTACATAAATTATGACTTTAGCTGAGTAAAACCAGTAAGCCATTAACTGGCCGACTTCATTAGAGTTTTAGCTGAAGTTGGGATGTATATTTCAAAACTTCATGTCTCCTCTTTGACGTTGCAAGCTAAACAAATTTAAGTTAACCTAGAAATTGTAGACAGAGAAAGTAGTTACACTCGTAATTTTAAGACATGGAATTCAGAGTTGAGAAAAACAAACTATCTGTTTAACTCTAAAATTAAAATCATTTCTAGTATCACATCATTTCCATGACAAATTTTTTACTATTGACATTATGTATTATGTCAGAATTTGGACCTGTCAAGATATTTTCAAACGTTTCCAAGTAAGACGTGAATCGACAGAATCGCCATCGACATTGGCGATCCCATCGTCACGTAGGAGACGCGCGTTCATTGTTTTGGCGCGCTTTTGTTTATTATCTTTTTTTAAATATTCCGAATTTCGAACCGTCTCGCTTTCGTCGGCCAATGAACTGCAGCCGGGAGTTTGTTTATTTTTTGTGGTTATTATCTCGACGCGATCTTTCGTTTTAACACTCAAGAAGAATTTTCCTGCCTTCGAAGATTATTAAATTATTATCAACAACTGTCAATAAAACTAATATAGCTTATACTTATTGGAGAACGTAACACAACTTTTGTTAATTTCATTAATTTTATTTCCTGGTGAGCTTGGTTGCTTGTAAGTTAATTTATTTTTTTTGGTATGACACACTATTCATGTGATTGAGTACCGAATAATATTCTCGAACTTAATAAATAAATAAATCTAAAATTCACGTCATCCTACGGATAAGCTATCAAGAAGAGATGATTAAATTCTTTTGTTTTATAATATGTTATTCTGAAACAAAACAAAAACAATGTTATTGCACTTCAATTGCAATAAATTACCGTCATTTTTTCTTGCAATTTCTCTACTACAGTAAGAAAGACCAGAAGAATTTTAATGAGAGGTTAGGTTGTTTGTTTTTCAATCGTGGATCGATAAACAAAACCATTATTTATTTGATTGGCGTAATTTCTCGGAAGGATCGTAAATTCTATAAAATCTGAAATTAGCATAGAGACGATCGTGATGATTTTATTATTATTTAATGTTCATCTTGGGACAAACATTCTGTCTGTTTGTGTATGGTACCTACGTGATATCAATATTGGCACCCTGATGCTTTTGAATATTAATGGACATAAACAAAAACTCTATTAGTTTGACGACAAAGGCAAAAAATGATAATAATACTAAAACGTGTTTTAGTGTATTTTTTGTGAATTGGTGAAATCAACGCAACCAGAAAACGACTAAACTATATTTGAATTGATATTTTTTTATAAACTAGGTGTAGGTACTCTTGCTTGATTGCTGTGGCTCAATTTGTCTGTGTAGATAAAGAAACAATAGCACCTTTTAATTTTACCTGCAAAAGATGGCGCAGTTTTAAAAACAAACGTGTTTTTACCTGTCACAGGTGACAAAAAACATTTTTTTATCTGTCACAGCTGACAAAAATCATGTTTTTACTTGTCACAGGTGGCATAAACATGTGGTATAAACACAGGTATATTCGAATGCAACATTGTGTCAAAATTTCAAAGCAATCGGTGAAGACCTTTTGAAGATTTAAGATTTCTAATAAGAGAACATAAATTTAATTTATGCTAGTCTTTTTATATAGGCAAGTTGTGCCCCGCCACGCGCTGCTGTGTGGATCAGTTAGTCTCTGAAAAAAAAAGAAACAATAGTGCTTGTTGCTTTTACGTCCAACAGATGGCCCTGTTTAAAAAAACATGTCTTTACGTGTCACATGTGACATTATATAATACAGTTATATAAAAACACACGCGAATTTGAATGCAACGTTGTTGTGTCATAAGTTCAAAGCAATTGGTAAAGAACTTTCGAAGATTTAAGATTTTGAACAAACGAACATTTACATTTTTATTCTTATAGATAGATTACCTACAATTTATTCAATTTATTTTCTTGCGAAAGTAGTGTTTTTAAAAGGGGTAATTCATTGCTAAAACTACTAGAAATGAAGAGATTTGATCGGGGAAAGCGGACGTTAGATTTGTAGGTATTTAATGATATATTTTCATTACGTAAGTATAAAATTTGAAGCATAGAAAATGATTCCCGCTATAAATTTGTACTGATATTCGAATACAGTGTTCGAATAGAACACCATTTCCTGGCATCGCATTATAAAATATAAACCACAGATAAAAATAGACAGACAGATTGGGGACTCTATAATGCATGTGCGGAAACTGTGTTGTCACAATGGAACGACGATGTTGCCAGCGGTAAAAAATGACTAATGATTAATGCGTTAAAACGTCGCTGTATTCAGCAGCAGGTACCTTCCTTCTGCGGTCAAGTTGACGGTTCGTTGTAAGTTAATGAGTCACATCTCGTTTGTTATATTACCTCGATTATATTGTGGACATCTCTTGTTTGTTGTGTGCAAACACAATACTAATTATTAAGTGTAAAGGTGAGTAGATACTAACTTGCCAAGCAAGTAAAAGCGATAAATTATCGCAGACTTTGTTTTTCGAAAACATTTTCAATCGATTTCTAATTTAGCAAAATATTTTTTCGAAATCATTTTCAATCGATTTCTAATTTCGCAAAATATTTTGGTAAATATTCCCCTAACCGCTGCACTTATAGGCACAGAAATGGAAATTACACTTCGTTTCAACTCAATTACTACAAGAAACAGCGATTTACGTTGGGATAGATTGTAAAAGGTACATTATATTACCATTTTTATTCAATCAAAGCTCTAAATTTACCTTATAAAACAATCTATTTTCCGCCATTTTGGACTTTTTGACATTAAATGACAAACCTGTTTTGTGCATGTAAATAATTGTTTCTTGTAGTAATTATTGAAACAAAGTGTAATTTCTATAATCTGTTTGATAGTGCGGCGGTTAAGGAATTAATTACCAATATTTGATTACCGACTTAAAATAAGTTACTAACTTTATTCATCACACCCCTCAAAGATTATTATGTAAATTATTTTGCTTTTCAATGTGTATAATTTTTATTTTGATAAGGTCGTAAAATCATAGCGACAATCTTATCTTGTTATCGTTATCATTCGTTTTATTATTGTGCGTTAGGTTAGCATTATGCCGTAAAGCATCATGAAAAATCAATAATGATGAATGAAGGCTTTACGAAGATATTAATAGAATAACTACTGCAGGCACATAATATGGAAGGTTAAAGCAATTATGTTATCACATTAAGATTTTTCTTTATATTAGAGATTGGTTCCATTTCTGCGCATAACAAATGGGAAACTATGTAGAAAATAAAAGGAGATGTAAGTAACCCAACTTCTTACAGCAAAGAACTGATTAAAGTTTGTTTATTTGTAAGAAATAAACAGCTTAAACAATATTGTGGTTCAGATATATTCATCTAGGTTAAGTCAAAAAGGTTTCTCATATTCTGCTTAAAGTATGTAAAGGGGAGATGAATAGGAATATAGGATAAGGATAAGAGATGCTCCCAATACATTCATTTATTTATAAGAAATAAACAGCTTCAATATTATTGTGAAACATATTCATCTAGGTTAAGTCAAAAAGGTTTCTCATATTCTACTTAAATTATGTAAAGGGGAGATGAATAGGAATATAGGATAAGGATAGGAGATGCTAATGATATATTCAATACTCGTGTATTAATTTATGATCGTACGCGTTACTCCAGTTCGATATGTATAAAGGACATTGACAATAATGTCTACATTATGAATGTTTGTGTTAAGTTTCGCATCCGAATTGCGGGAAGGAGAAATAAATGGAAGATGTTGAATATTGCGTCCCTCACTCCCACAGCATTTGTATTTTTAAGGCCTATGTTCACTACCAATCATAAGCAGTTCGGATGAAATCTTTAGGAAAATCTGTGTTATGGACATAAGGCAACTTTATGCCAAAAACATACTAACATACCTCTTCAAACACAAAACTACTTTTTACAATATCCAAACTGCTCGTGATACTAGAACCAAAGGACATAATTTCTTACAAATCCCTTTCGCTAAAACAACTTTTGACCAGAGAAATTTTAGATATTTTGCAACAAGGCTATATAATGCCCTCCCACTAGCCATTAGACTGAACGAATTTTTTTTGAAATATAAAACAGACATCAAGTCTTGGATCATCAGCCAAGACAGATCCAAGATCAAAAATTTTATTAAAATACCTTCATAAGTATGTACTCCAACTAGATGCTGATTAACAAATTTATTATTATTATTTTTTTATCTTTTTCACAATGTCATTTAATGTAATGAAATATTTTATGTATCAAAAAATATGTAAACATTAATTTATGTATCAAATACGTCTGTCTCGACACAGGTTTATCCTAGTGAGACAGACATCGAAAAAAAACCCTCTAAAAAAACTTTATATTGATTATAAAAAAAAATAAAAAAACTCCTTCTTTTCTTCAAAAATGCCACACAGCATCCATACAAATGGCAATAGGCCGCGAATGCCTTCTAAAATTAGATCGGTTAGTTTGCCGAGGGGTCAAAGGCATCGGGTTGAATCGTCTACCTACCTGACTTAGTCCTTCGCCATTGTCAGATTATTCGTAAGCCGGGAAAGTATGTTGTGAACGTGTTCTTATTAACAAAATTCATTTCCGATTTCCGTTCAGCAATTAATCTCGAATCATTTGAACATCATTTGACTTCCTCCACCATTGGCACACGTCTCATTGTATTCAGCCAGCACAGACAGGAAGTTCGGAAACGACCTCTAGGCAGACTGGAGTGGAATGAGATTATATTGCGGAATATCGGTAAAGACGAAGTAATGGCGTGATGATAATCCATAATAAACGAATAACTTACTGCAGAATGTTTTGAAATAATAAGTATAATTTACTTCCTGATTAGAGACCGTAAGTACCTACCAAGTTTAGTAAAGACAATTATTGAGAAAAATCAACATACATACATCTTAAGGCGATGCACTACGTCGTTTAATATTTTAAATTGTAAAAGATTAAGTTACACACACTTAATAATAAGTCGCTTAGTTTGAAAGTTTTTCTTCGGAAAGTAAAAAATTAAGGTAAAAATTCAATAAATTAATCACCCCGTAGTTTAAATAGTAGAAATTATAATTACATTTATTTTTCTTTTAATTAGTGTGTTTATTAAATATAGGCTGCATAAAAATGTAGGCTTATGTCACTATTTTCTGTTGCTATCCTTAGTTCTTAGTTCTTCTAAACTTCGCAACGGATTTTGATCGTGTTTTCTCCAGAATTTGGAGATTTATTTTCCAGAAGTTATACGTATGTAAACATGCATATTATATTTTTAGAAAGTAGGGAAAGTCTCCGACCAACGCCGGGTTCACGTCAGCTAGAGATACATATTTGACATTGAAATATGGCCACATCACATTGACCGCAAAACGCTTTTGTCCATCACGTAATTAACGCTATTGTTTGATCATTATTTTTTCGCACGCTAATGTCAAGTTCAACAATAAAACCCGTCGAATCTATTATTCAATCAACTTCCGATGTCTCTCTGAATAAATTTGCTAAACTAATCTTCCCAAAAGCAGGAATTACATACATAGAAAAACTACATTACATCGACTCTTATTCGACTCCGTAGATATTACGGTAAGTATTCCTCGGGCATCCTAACATTTAAATTACTTTCTAAATACTCCTGGAACTAATAAGACAAACATACCAAATAAAGATAAAAAACTTTGAAATTTTCAGCGATATCAGGAGACTACTTTTCGAGTTTTACGAGCGCAATAATACTCAGGTTTATTTTTGCATTGACAAGGTAATTTCTGTCAGAAAAATCGGTTCTGTTTTCACTATATTGGCATTCACCGTTCTTCAATTTTTAGTGATGCATAAGTACGAACAAATCAAATTTCTTTTAAAGTTTAAAACGTTGTGTAATGAAATAGTCTTAGAACGGGTTGTTTCAGAGAATTCGAACAATTTCAAGTTCTGTGAAAGATTTTTTAAGTGCTGTTATTTTTTCAGCTCTGTCAAGTAAGTGGCCTGTAATTATTTAACAACAGAATTTGAATAGGACTAACATGACTCGGAAATGAACATTGAAATTTGATGAATTGTTCAAATTTCAACGTTCATTTTCGGGTTTTGTGAAAGTCCCACTCAAGTTCTGTTATTATATCATTATAGGCTAGCTGCTTCACAGAACTGAAATAATAACAGAAGTTGAAAAAAATCTTTCACAGAACTTGAAAATGTACTTAGAAATGTGAAACAATCCGAAACGACCCGTCCTTAGTTAACATTTTCACCGCTAGATGGTGTTATTCATCCTAGCTGTCAAAGATTAGTTTTAATAATTCATTAATTATTGCAAATTGTGTCAACAGTAAAACACGCGACTATCAGTTCATAAAACCTAGGTAACTTATAACTTCCGCTTCTATCTGAATCACTGAGCATACCTATTTGCAAGACACATTATAAAATAACGGCTAGAATGATGTATGAATCATTTATTTGCACAAGGATTCAATAATATGCTGTACTCACCAATATCTGGAAAATGGACAAGCAGTCAAGTAAAAACAAATTTATCGTATTTAAAACAAGCTATTTTATATTAACGCCATGTATAAATGTGTCAATTATGGCTAAAAACATATAAATTACTGTAGCTGTATAAAGAATGTACGTCACGTTATTCGACTGTAGGTATTATTGTATTTTTTTTGTATTCCGTGATATTTATCGGCACGTGTTTTAAGTAATTAACCCTCGATCTTTTTTGCCTGTATAAAAAATTGTAACAAATAATGTCTATACGTTATGGCAGAAATTTCAGATTTTAAATTAGTCATGGTTTAATATTAAAAAAAAACTTTTCCAGACATTGTAGATATGAAATTCTTGGTGACCTACTTAACCCAGTTAATAAAGTTTTCGTTTCATAACTTTCCATGACTTAAGTTTTTAAAGATGTGATGAATTATCATTTTGATGATTTATCCGGTCATTGTTATGTAGGCATGCTGATATTGTTAAATTCACTTACTGTCATTATAAAAATATCGAAATTAAATTTCAAAGGCCGACCCGCTGTTGCTATAGATAAATATATGTATAAGCGTATAAAAAATATATGTTTTCATATTATAGTGACCTCACAAGCTAAAAACACGGATTGGCTTAATTGATTAAGGAATAAAAACGTTATCTGAAGTGGTTACACAAGTTTTTTTTTACTAGAAAATACGCGTGAGGCGCCCAGATACGACCATATTAAAAATGACGAGATCTGTAAGGAATGCAAGGCTGATGTAAGTGCATTAATAATATAGATGGCTTAGAGTTAAAATATCGTATCTCCAGTTTTGGTCGAAAATGAGAAAAAGTACTGAAATGGATGCACTAAAGACAGCCTATATTTTTTGGGTTCAAATATTTCATCTCCTAAACATACCGATTCGAAAAGAATATAAACATAATAGTGACAAGATCTGAATATCCAGGCACTTCCTCACCCTTCTCTTGGCATCTCCTTCCGTTCTCCACTACCTTCAGCCTCACAACGTAGACGAGTTACGATGTTTGTAAAAATACTAAAAATCATTTCTTTTTCTGATAACTTCTTATTTGCTGGAATTAATGCAATTAGTTAGTTATATATTTATTTAGAAGTAAGACACCACAGGAAGATATATTTTACTGGAATTAAATACTAACGTGGAATAATTTTAAGAAAAGTTTGAGACGATGACAGATATACAGGGTTTTCCAATAAGAGGTGTTATTTTGATATTCAATCGTAAAAGATCAATGGTTTCGTTGCTTGTGTGGCACGTAGCGCCGTCTTGTTGAAAGTAAACGTTGTCCAGATCAATACCATCCAATTCCAGCCATGAAAAATCATTAATCATCTCTCGATAGCGCAATCCATTCACCGTAACTGTTGGTCCAGCCTCATTTTCGAAAAAAATAAGGTCCAATGACTCCGCTGGACCATAAACCGCACCAAAAAGTCACACGTTGAGAATAAAGAGGCTTTTCAACAATAACTCTTGGGTTTTTCGAGCCCCAGGTGCGACAATTTTGCTTGTTGACGAAGCTACAAAGGTGGAAATGGGCCTCATCACTCAAGATGATTTGAATTTGATTCACTCAAGTGAATTTTAATAATTTCAATGCGTTGTTGAAGCATGTATCGTTCCATTTGTATTAATGGCGTAGTTTCTACTTGTCAAATGTCAAAAAATGACGGCTTTAAAAGTAACATCTACCGAAATAGCGGGCAATTCAAAATAACACCTCTTATTGGAAAACCCTGTAGTTGTGTAATATTCCAAGCTATCAGCATACCCAGTTGAACATTTTTAAATCTTAAATTTGCTTACTATTGGCAATTTATAATTATTAATCCGTTATTATTATAGTAAGTTGAGATCAGGACAGATTTATGATTTATTAACAGAAATAATTATAGATCTTGACTCTAGGTTGAGATGTGTGTTTTGTTAAATGTTTGAATAAGTATTTATGTATCAATCATTATGCAGTTTAAATGCAGTTAATGCAAACAATGAATCTCGTAAAATTTGATAAATCGAAATTAAAATCTTCCTTTTCCTCATTTTTAAATGAATGTTTTTCCTGTATTATGATTAATTTGTTAGCCTTTAGAAATTTCGTAAAGCCGGCACGTTCTGCGGTCGGAAAAGAAACGCGATGTGAAAAATTAATGACTGCTCAAATAATTCTTTCCACCAATCCCACAACTAAAATAATGACTTCTCGAATAATTATTTTTCCGTCAATCCTACAACCAAAATAATGACTGTTCGAATAATTCTTTCCGCCAATCCCACAACTAAAATAATGACTTCTCGAATAATTATTTTTTCCGTCAATCCTACAACCAAAATAATGACTGCTCGAATAATTCTTTCCGCCAATCCCACAACTAAAATAATGACTGCTCGAATAATTCTTTCCGCCAATCCCACAACTAAAATAATGACTGTTCTAATAATTATTTCCTTTAATTTCACGAAACCAATAAAACAGTGATAGTGCCGCCGCCTGGGTCATAGAGTTCCAGGAAACAAGTGAGTCACGAATCAGCCGGTTCAACTTACACACTGGTGACTGTTCATGACTATCATGAGTCATGAGTCGGCATCAGTCAGGATAAACTCGACCCAATGTCGAGCCTATCTCAATGTTATCTAAGCAATACAACCAGAATTAATACTTATCTAATTGTATTGGAAACATTTATTTTTTAACATAATAACTTTTGAAACTTATACTCATTTATGTAATATATCATTGAAGAAGAAGATATTACTAATAAATGAAACTTGAAACAGAATAAGACAAAGAAAAATAAATAAAAAGGTTACGGGTTCAACTGGGAATCGAACCCAGGATCTGTGTCTTGCCGGGACAACGCCTCTAACCACTCGGCCATTGCGACATAATAATACATAATAATAATAAGTGTTTTATTATCTTTTTTTTTGTAACAAATAGATATAATGATATCCTCACTGGGATCTCCCGTGCTGAGGATTTCATTTACATATTATATATAATTTAATTATAAGAAAATTAATATTACATCAAAGTTACATATGAATTTAATTATGAACATTATATAATGTAGCAATTTTTTTTAAATAATTTAAAATTAAGTAAGATAGTGTTTTTGGTAAAGTTAAGTTGATTCTGTTTTAGTCTGTGTTTGATCTCAGTAAATTTTCTATTTCAGATCTCCCTATGTTAAGTATCCAGCTTTTTATTTGAGATTTAAATGTTAAAGTGTTGAGGTTTTTGAGTGTGAGTGGTATTTTACTGTAGAGTTTAATACTATGATATAAGAAGCTTTTTTGCCCAAAAGTTGTATTAGTAGTTATTTGTTGGATAAGTTTTTGACCATGAGATCTAGTGTTTCTATTTTCTATTAATGATTTAAGAAAAACTTATTTATTTGTATCAGCAAAAACTCTGGAACGATGAGATATGATGTCACGAAAGTAGCTTAGATTCACAAGTAGATCAACCCAACTATTTTTAGTTCGCTATTTCACTTCAATCATGAGCAAAGGAGCTTTGAAATGTGTATTTGTAACCGTTCTTATATATGCTTTGTTATTAGAGCAGTAAAAATTTATTTTGTATGTGTCATCATAACCTTTAGAACTAGTTTTGGCGTCGTAAAATTTGCTGAGATGTGTTTGACTGGTATTTCTAAATCGAAGCAATTCTTTTTAGTTCACTACTTCATTTCAATCATGAGTTTTGGAGCTTTATTTGTAATAATTTTCTTTAATAAAATAAGACAAGTAATTCATTCGTAATTTCTTGTTCCATTTTTCCAATACCTAATTTACTGATAAAATAAAATTCATTAAAGTCAAACCATACATGCATTCGTACTTGAAAAACATATTTTCAACTACGAATGCATGTCATTTTTATCTACCTGCTTATATTATAAGATTTATGATCTAAGACTTGCTTCTTTTTACCAATGATAATACTTATTTTGTAGTCGTGTATTTGCCTCATATATATATTCGAGTATATAAATATATTGACTTACAAGACTGAAGGAAGAATTGCAAATGAAGGCGTAGGTACTGATTTGTGATTTGGACTTACCTGTAAAAGATAAAATAAAAACATTAGAAAAAGAGAAACAAAATGGATCATCAATTGTTAAAAAAAGTGTCGAAAAAGCCGATTTTTTTGGGTATCTGTGGGGTCACAAGATTAGAGGTGACTGACATATTCAACAGAAGGGTGTTAACGAGATTTTTACAAGATCTTGTATTTGTTACAATATTTCGAAATACGTTTTCGAATTTCGATTTTGTTTTCGTGAATAAAATAATGCAAATCTTTGAGGTGAAAATTAACCCATTTCCCGAAATTGGATCAAGCTGAAACTCTGCATATAGACCGTTTGTTAATGACAGTACATTCTATAAAAATTTGGTGGCAATCACGCATACACACACGGAAATATACGCTTTTCTCTGAAATCTCATGATTACAGCAGTTGTTGGTCCAACTAATCGAGATTTGGCCAGTTGTTAACGTGGTTGACTCCAGTCCCCGGGGAGAAAGGTTTAATACTCAGCCAAACCAATTTATTTTTTAAAATTTGTTTTGTTTTTTACTTCTTGATTTTTTAAATCAGTTAAACGATGAAACAAATCAGCTATTAGATCAAGCCTTGACACTGATCAGTCATCATGCTAAACATGTAATGAAAAAAATCACAGTAATAACAAATTACATTTAGAATGGCAATGAAAACTCCGATGCCTTCGTCATGTTATCGTCATAGTTCGTGACATTCGGCCGATATCAATATAAAAGTACAAAACAGACTCGCAATCATCAATGGACGAGATCTGATGATATTTTTAATTCATTACATTAATATCATCACGGCTTTGTTGTTACGGAAAATGGAAAATGATGGAGGTCGATATAAAAGGTACCATGCATACAGGTAATTACGCTTAACTATTATATTCGTGTGTTTTAGATTTAACATTGAAGTTCCTTGAACATAATATGCTGGAAACTACGTTTGGATTATTCGGTTGAAGGTTTTTATATGAACGTTTGATGATATGAAATTATAGAATAGTACATAGATTTATGGATTTAATATCAACTAGCTAACGTGTACCCGGTGTTGCTGGGGGTTAACCTTAGGAGATAGACACATTTCATTGCAGACTTTTATGTAGACCTTCTTTAGATATACAATTCTTTAGTACATTGTTTTAATGTATCTCATAAGGTTTAGACAGCGTTAGCAATGTAAGCGCACGAAAAAATATATTTTTACGACTTGATTAACAAAACATCGAGTTTCCTCTACTTTCTACAAATATAATATGAATGTATTATATGCATAAACCTTCCGGAAGGAATTTTCTAATTTATAGTGAAAACCCTATCAAAATCAGTTGCGTAGTTTAGAAGAAGTAAGCGCACAAACAGACAGACGCGGATAGCGACTTTATTTTATACTATTTACTAGCTGATTTGTACCCGACTCGACTTTTCTCTATTTTCAGTAAATATAATATCCATGTATTATATATGTTAACCTTCCGGAAGAAATTCTCTAAATGATAGTGAAAATCCTATCAAACTCCATTGCATAGTTTAGAATGAGTAAGCGCACAAACAGACAGAGGCGGATAGTGACTTTATTTTATACTATTTACTAGCTGATTTGTACCCGTCGTTACTCGAATTTTCTCTATTTTCAATAAATATAATATCCATGTTTTATATATGTAAACCTTCCGGAAGAAATTTTTTAAATGATGGTGAAAATCTTATCAAACTCCGTTGCATAGTTTAGAAGAACTAAGCGCACAAACAGACAGACGCGGATATATGTTTTATACTACGTAGAGATTAGAGATACTACTACTTACTCATATAATGTTGGCATTCAAGCTTCAATTTTGAAACAATAATCCAAACTACGATTCTAAAAAGCTGATCGTTTGTCCCAAAATAAAAAAAACTCTCGAACGGTAAGCTCTGTCATGAAATTTTCCAAGATTTATCTGCATGAATTTTCCGGGTTAATACAATTTTTTTCAGCTCGCCATATCTCTTCGATCATGAGCTATATATGTACAAATCTATGAAAAATTTGTCAAGATGTCACATTATTTATCATTAAATGACTATACCTCGGGTGAAGTCGGGTAGTGTATGGTAATGGATTCTTTTAAAATCAGTAACTACATGGATGTTTTTAGCCTATTATTTATAAGTGTGTATATAGGTAGTTTTACCACTGAAATCAGAGGAAAAAAATTACAATGCTGCAATAATCGACACGCAAAAATGTATTTTATTCACCATAAATATTCAAAATGGAAAAAGAACTTTGAAGTACACGAGTAAACTATCGTTTCTTGAAGTCTGTTACAGATGTTCCACTAATTTATTGCAAAATAAACTGAATGAAACAGCGAATTAAACAGTCTGTTGTTATTCGTAGTAACAACGAATCGATTCTCTCCTTTGTAGGTACAACACCTACAAACACCAAGGACAGGTGTTTCAAAGTTTTAGCCAAATAAATACAACGGACTTTATTACATTTATGCAAAATTGTGACACATTTGTGGAACAATCTAATGGAACATTTGCATGTCATAAACACTGGAGACTTTGATGAAAATATCGTTTAGATGCAGTTTTAGTATTTTTTTTTCAAATGTTTCAAATGGATAATTTTTCAACATGGGGATTGTGGACCCAAAAAGCTTGCTTAGCTATTTTTTTGATTCGGCAGTAAATTTTGAACCGTATGATCTAGCGACGTGAGATTTGCACAGCTTTTACTGTCTGGAATTTCTAGATCAACGTAAGTAATTTCAGCTCGTTTCGTCAATTCTAACTTGAGCTATGGAGCTTTGAAATACGATGAAAAATTGATAAGACGCCACATCGTTGATTCCATATTGTTCAACGTGAAAGGTTTGAAACTTCAGCGAAACCGGTAGTAACTACTCGCTTAAATACATAATATAATGAGGATAGTACGGTGAAAAGGGCCGTATTTCTGATCACAGTTGAATGTTATTTGACAAAGATCTTCTTGACAGCATATCGTATAATGCATTTGTGTAGTTTTAACGTGCAGTAGATATAAGTCCTAAAACTAATATTTCAGGGTCTTGCGTTTAACATACGCGCCTAACAGACGGACTACTGTAACTCGTAGGCTGTATGTTGTATGGGATTCTAGGTTCTAGGGGTAGCGTGCCGCACGAAGGCTTTCATGCCACGGGTAGCTGGTTGATGAATACCATGGGAGATTGGAACAGGATAACAGACAGGGTTGAAGAAGGAAGGTTCTATAGGTCTACTCGTATAGTTTAAGAGTCATAGTAGAGTGATGTCAACATTAAAATTTGTGCTCGGTTTCACTGATTTATTTTCAGTTCCTAATACGAAAACCTATTCTTTGTTAGGTACGTATTCAATTAAATTAAGCTGAGTATATGTTTAAAAAAGCGTTCCTTGAGATATTATAACAAAGATAAAGTTAAAGAAAAAACAATACAGTGAGAATTATTAATTATTTCCAAGCATGGAAAACAACGCTATTTTGAATAGAAATGTTGCTTGAAGTAGGTCTAGCCATGTTTAGTGTACATATCTAAATATACCGTTATTTCCTATCCCTCCTCTTCCTTAAGTCCACTTCCAACAACAGCCTTAAAACAAAACCTGACCTGACAATATCGCAGTGCATTTGTTTGATTAATGACTATTAATTAATCATTGAAGACAATATTAGCAACTCTCAAACTAAAATTTGAAGCAGAAAAAGATTCGGTCGCGTGTATTGAACCCAAGACCTCAACCTTCGAGGGGCTTCGCTCTACCACTGTATCGTACATCTACTAAGAACCACCAACTTTTTCTTCATTGTCTTAGGACATATTTTATTGGCTGCTATATTTATACGTTAAATGCAACCTACATAGTGTCTTGGATAAATATATCCATTTTATTATGTGCGACATCTATTGACTTTTCTACAAATCTAGGTGAATACATATTTATTGAATATCTTAATTGTAATATTACAATATTAGTTATTCCAAAAATAAAAATATTATAAATTGTTTAATGGGTAAAAAAATAGATTTGAGAAAAAACTGGTCCAAAATTTGAAAGGCGTATGTAACCCCATTATTTGAAGGAAGCCACGTGTACGTCGTGAATTCATCACGTGGAAGCAAATTGCAGGCACGCAGTTAAAATGGATAAAACACAGAAATAAATATGTTGAAAGATTAATAAATATGTCTTCACTTTCTACGTGGTGCTTTTTTACTCATTAGACGCAATCAACAATAAAATGAAATGATCGAATTTTAAATTGACAGAGGTTCTTTCAAGATGGAAACGTACGAGTTTATAAATTTAGATGTATTTATTAGTGAAGTAAAACTTTTTATGTTGAAAAACGTGTAAAAGCAGTTAAAATATGACTTGCCACAAATAGAATAAATGTACAAAAAATCTTTGTTTCAAACTCTTAATAAATTAGTGCAATCTATAATCTCTAAATACAGGGTTTTCCAATAAGAGGTGTTATTTTGAATAGCCCGCTATTTCGGTAGGTGTTACTTTTGAAGCTGTCATTTTTGACATTTGATAAGTAGAAACTACGCCATTAATAAAAAATGGAACTATACACGCTTCAACAAAGCATTGAAATTATTAAAATTCACTTGAGTGAATCAAATGCAAATTATCTTGAGTGATGAGACCCATTTCCACCTCGGTGGCTTTGTCAACAAGCAAAATTGTCGCATCTGAGGCTCGGAAAACCCAAGAGTTATTGTTGAAAAGCCTCTCTATTCTCAACGTGTGACTGTTTGGTGCGGTTTATGGTCCGGCGGAGTCATTAGACCTCACTTTTTCGAAAATGAGGCTGGAGCAACAGTTACGGTGAATGGATTGCGCTATCGAGAGATGATTAATGATTTTTTATGGCCGAAATTGGATGGTATTAATCTGGACAACTTTTACTTTCAACAAAACGGCGCTACGTGCCACACAAGCAACGAAACCATTGATCTTTTACGATTGAATATCAAAATAACACCTCTTATTGAATAACCCGGTAGTATAAAACCATGTCATAGACGCTGATAGCAGCGTCTGTCTGTTTGTGCGCTTAGTTTCTCTAAACAACGCAACGGAATTTGATAGGATTTTCACTATCATTTAGAGAATTTCTTCTGAAATTTTTCTACATGTATATAATATTTATAAAATATAGAGAAATGTCTCCGCGCAACGCGGGGTTCACGTCAGTAAATCACAAATTAAAACTAATAATAAATTAACGAGCACATAGAAGAAATCATAGATTAGATGGCACTATGCTACCAAATATTATCATCTTCTATCAACATAGCTATTTGCATTTATTTTATCTACGTCAGATTATTTCACGTTATCTTGTGTTCATATTTGTTCTAAGTTAAAATGCGTAAAGTTTCCTTGAATAAATGTACGAAGAAACTCGTTTTACGTAAATAGGCGTATTACGAAAATAGCCTTGGTAAAATGTTTTAACTTTTGATAACAGAGATAAAGAGTAAAGTTGTATTTATATATTCATTGCGAAAGAAGAATAAGAGAATAGTGGGTGTTTTTTGGCTGAATAATTTATCTGATGAGGCAGGCCATTTCAAGCGTACCGGTGATAAAACATGCTTATGTTTTGAAACCGAGCTTGATGTGGCATTAGCTAGGTTTGGTATAAGAAAAACTTCCCAACGCTCTTTTCTCTCTATCTAAATTCTTTAGCTACACGGAGACAAAAGATCCTGTTTAAAAAGTGATTAGTCATTCAGAATATATCGAGAACAAGAGTTTTTTTTCTTAATAGATATCATGACAGAATGCTACAATATAATTATGTCAGTATCAATATCAGTATTTGTGTGAACACGTGTACCACTGTCCTCACAAAACATTTGCTTTTGACTGATAATTTGTTAGGAACTCTTTCAATTCATTCGTTATAGGCTAGCAGTCCCCCTTTTTAACAGGAAAACGAATAATTTGACCAGATAAAGAATAAATTCATAATATTTCACATCAGAAAGTTTTCTCTTTGTACAACTCTTATGCTTTATCACATGAAAGAGTCACCTACGAGCTATAATTTTGAGGAAATAAATTCCACACACACCGAAAGAAAAACCCGACACAAAAACATGATTATAAATAAATGTTTATCATTAAATTTTTAAGGCTTATTACAAACATAATCAATAATTAGTTATCCATCTGTTTTACGGTAAAATATTAATTTACTAAATCAATGTATACTCAAAGTTAAACAAAATTCTATGAATCTAACATTGAATTCGTAAGAATTGACTAATTTCTACGAATTTCCGGTTGTTTGACTGACCACCGTAGACTTTAGGGCGAATAAGGACGCCTTGTGGTCTGCATTTTGATTTCGGATATCTTTGATATTATAATAATAATATTTACAATACTTAATAATGGAGAGGAAATGCGTACGTACATTTATCAACCTTGCGGTTTTTTCGGGAAATAGCGTAGAATCACTCACATACAGCAGACAATCTCTGTGGTCGACGCAGTAGGAATTATTACAGTATTTTAAACTCATAATTAATAACATTTTTTCAATGTTATCAAATGTTTTTGGTTCAATGTGTCTCTGACGAAACCAAATAGTAACAGCTATTTATTTTAAATCACCATAGACCAATCAATAATCTCCAAGAAGGCAATCACATTTGTAAAGTTCCTTTTAAATTTAACCCCTATTTTATTTTTACTTCCGTGAATTTAACAATCTTCCTCAATTATCCCCCCTTCCACTCCTATCCGCTGTGGGGCTGTCATTGATCGTAGTTCCTCGTTGTTTACTTCCAACCCCTAGATTGCCAGAACTACCCTTATGACTACCCGATGACAACATGCTTTCTGTGACTCAAAGAGCATATTACTCAGAGTTCTGGCGAAGGATCGGTCCACTTTCCAAACAAAGAAGAAGTTCATTGATTGCCTGATATATAAAATAATGAAGGTGATGTATAACCGTTGGTCAGAATGGTTTTACCGGTTATATTGTTTCAAGGGTGAATATTTAAGTATTTATTGTTATTAAGTTTAATTTGTAGAACTCCATTTTATTTTTTTATTTTTTATATATACAATAATATTATTATTGGGTTTATAAAAACAGTTTATTTTTAAACAAGTTCTGCTGTGTAATTATTATTACGCGTGACAGCTGTTTCGCCCTCTGAAGGCATTATCAAACTGTGGGTAGCCCACTTACAGACGATAAATTTATATTATTTCTAGGTAGGTATTTTAATTTCATTTACTGATTTCTTAATTGATTTCTAAGTAAAATATCAAAAATTATTAATGGTTATTACCCCAGAAAAGTTTCCCCAATTAGTGTAATGTTTAAATTTGACTGAATGTCTTTGTGTTAGTTATTCCCAAACGATGACTCATAGGGTTATTTTAATAGCATAATTAAGTACTTCATAGTGCACTCATATTTGCATTAGGTTTGAAGATATCTAGTAGGGGTGAACGAATTATATTTGTTTGTTCATTAATTAGAATAGCTTTTGGATTATTAGAGTTTTTGTTAATTTCTAACTGCTCTAAAAGATTCAGTTTACGGCCTTTATTTTGTACGTGTAACGGAGTTGGTTTATTATTATCATTAAGTGAGTGATTTTCATCTAGGAGATGTTTGGCAAATTGAGATTGTATTTTATTATTATTTTTAAAAGATCTTATATGTTCTTTAAACCTAGTGTTAAAGGACCGGCCCGTTTGTCCAACATAAACAGCGTTGCATTCGTCACACTGGAGTTTATAAATGCCACTATTTTGTAATTTGAGTACCTTACTTTTTGAGTTTTTAAGAGATGATCCTAAGTTGTTATTTGTGCGGAAGGCAATATCTAAACCACACTTTTTGAGGACTTTGGCAATTTTATTAGATGTCTGTCCGATGAATTCTAAACACCCGAATTTATTATTCGTCTTATTATTAGTCGTTGGGTAAATTAATTTAAGGTTATTTTTGTGTTTGTTATTATTAATTATTTTTTCAATGTCTCTACCCTTGAAGCCATTATTTTTAGCAATAGTTAGGATTGTATTTTTTTCCTTCTCGTATGCTTTCTTGTCAAGTGGGATATTAGTAAGCCTATGTACCATTGAGTGGTAGGCAGATAATTTATGTGACCATGGGTGTAAAGATTTATAATTAATGGTCGTATCTGTAAACGTAGGCTTACGGAAAATTTCAAACGTATGTTTATTATTTTCTCTACCGATAGTTAGGTCTAAAAAATTAATTTTATTATTACACTCTCTTTCAACCGTAAAGCAGATTTTACGGTTGATGGAGTTAGCAAATGTGACAAAAAGATCTAATTGTCTGTTGGTACCTTTCCAACAGACCAAAATGTCGTCAACATAACGAACATAGTATATTATGTGTTTGCTAAAGATTGAATTTAAAATTTGTTTTTCAATGTAATCCATGAATATTTCTGCAAGAAGTGGACTGAGGGGCGATCCCATTGGTAATCCGTCGTTTTGTTGATAGAATTTATCATTAAACTCAAAGTAGTTAGTTTCAACACAAATTTTAAATAGATCGAATAAGTCTTTAATAAGTTTTTATAAAAAAAGACTTATTCGATCTATTTAAAATTTGTGTTGAAACTAACTACTTTGAGTTTAATGATAAATTCTATCAACAAAACGACGGATTACCAATGGGATCGCCCCTCAGTCCACTTCTTGCAGAAATATTCATGGATTACATTGAAAAACAAATTTTAAATTCAATCTTTAGCAAACACATAATATACTATGTTCGTTATGTTGACGACATTTTGGTCTGTTGGAAAGGTACCAACAGACAATTAGATCTTTTTGTCACATTTGCTAACTCCATCAACCGTAAAATCTGCTTTACGGTTGAAAGAGAGTGTAATAATAAAATTAATTTTTTAGACCTAACTATCGGTAGAGAAAATAATAAACATACGTTTGAAATTGTCCGTAAGCCTACGTTTACAGATACGACCATTAATTATAAATCTTTACACCCATGGTCACATAAATTATCTGCCTACCACTCAATGGTACATAGGCTTACTAATATCCCACTTGACAAGAAAGCATACGAGAAGGAAAAAAATACAATCCTAACTATTGCTAAAAATAATGGCTTCAAGGGTAGAGACATTGAAAAAATAATTAATAATAACAAACACAAAAATAACCTTAAATTAATTTACCCAACGACTAATAATAAGACGAATAATAAATTCGGGTGTTTAGAATTCATCGGACAGACATCTAATAAAATTGCCAAAGTCCTCAAAAAGTGTGGTTTAGATATTGCCTTCCGCACAAATAACAACTTAGGATCATCTCTTAAAAACTCAAAAAGTAAGGTACTCAAATTACAAAATAGTGGCATTTATAAACTCCAGTGTGACGAATGCAACGCTGTTTATGTTGGACAAACGGGCCGGTCCTTTAACACTAGGTTTAAAGAACATATAAGATCTTTTAAAAATAATAATAAAATACAATCTCAATTTGCCAAACATCTCCTAGATGAAAATCACTCACTTAATGATAATAATAAACCAACTCCGTTACACGTACAAAATAAAGGCCGTAAACTGAATCTTTTAGAGCAGTTAGAAATTAACAAAAACTCTAATAATCCAAAAGCTATTCTAATTAATGAACAAACAAATATAATTCGTTCACCCCTACTAGATATCTTCAAACCTAATGCAAATATGAGTGCACTATGAAGTACTTAATTATGCTATTAAAATAACCCTATGAGTCATCGTTTGGGAATAACTAACACAAAGACATTCAGTCAAATTTAAACATTACACTAATTGGGGAAACTTTTCTGGGGTAATAACCATTAATAATTTTTGATATTTTACTTAGAAATCAATTAAGAAATCAGTAAATGAAATTAAAATACCTACCTAGAAATAATATAAATTTATCGTCTGTAAGTGGGCTACCCACAGTTTGATAATGCCTTCAGAGGGCGAAACAGCTGTCACGCGTAATAATAATTACACAGCAGAACTTGTTTAAAAATAAACTGTTTTTATAAACCCAATAATAATATTATTGTATATATAAAAAATAAAAAAAAAAAAAAAAAAAAAAAAAAAAAAAATATTTAAGTAGTTTAAATATCAAGGTTTCACTGGATAAGAAATTGGGGTAGACAAAAACGAAAATTTTCCTCAATACGTTCCATTTTCAACAATAAGTTGGTTTGACAAAATGCTTATATGAGAAAGGAAAGTTTGCAAGGGAAAAAAACAGAATATTTAAAGCTTGTTTTAATATCACATTATTTTGTCTCATGACAGAACCAACACTTGTGGTTTAAAAAGATTTTGCAGCATTTTTTAACAACTTTAAAGCTGAAAATCTGTGGGTGCGTCCAACAAAAGCTCTCTACTGTTAAGCTTTGAGGTAATGAAAATTTAACAGCTTTCTCTGTCTGCAATTTTTAGGTCAACGCCAATTTTCGAAGTAACGAATTTACGTTTTTGAACACCTTACATATCTACGAAATTCTGTTTGTTTGAGGCCAGTTTAGGACATTGTGAGAAAAGATGCATTCTTTAAATTTGGATACTTATTTTTCTGTGCGCAGTCAGAGATATCAACGTCAACTCGAGTATTTTCAATCAACGATGGAGATGTGACAAATGTATTTAAGGCGATGTGCCATACGTAGTAATGCAAAATCATGTGTTTTTGGTTTGAAAATTTGGTCGCCTAGAAATGTTTCAGATGCTTTAATTAAATGCTGCGAGTAGAATACATCTTGACCTTCGAAATAATCGAGTATTTTTTATATAAGTCTTTTTACAAGCCCAGAAAAAAATAATGTATTGGCCTATGAAAACAGCTTTATAGTTCAAAATCTCCTACTTACGAACCCATTTTCGGTTATGATTTTATTGTATAATGTGGAAAATTAAGTTATTTATAAAATGATCGGAAAAAATTTAAATATTTTTGCCTGAACATCCACAAAATAAAATAAAAGGCACTTATTGGCCATGTTTTTTTCTTGCAAAAATGAAAACAGGCGGATGGTGTTAAGCGGGAATTTAAAACTTATCGCCATCTACGTAAGGGGTGTTATTGATAGCGGCTCGATTTTAAATATTACACGACGTAGTGCATAGCCTTAAATAAATAAAAAACAATTAAGACAAGAAGCTTTCTAAAATGAAAATAGTGCATTGAAACTTGGACGGAGAGTGACAGTAAATACTACCATCGAATAAAAATCATGGCATTTCTCCCCCATCCACAGTAGAAATGAGGCACTAAACCACTTACAAAATACGCACGTGATATAGGCACTTCTTACTGTGTGAGCGGAGATTTACATTTACACGTGGGTTCGGACCTAACATTATAATGCTGAAATATCGATCGAACTCAACAACTGGTACTATTGACCTGGTGAAACAGGTAGGGGAACATAACTACCACAATCAAAGCGAAACTAAGTTCGCACCAAATGCCTTCTAGTCGTTTTTTCATTCTCAATAAAGTTCCCAAGCTTATTGATCTTGTGATCTACCAACGGAATGTTTTGATTGTGTGGAACTGTGGTATTCTCATTTCATTGGAAATGGTGTGATGCTTTAAGGAAGTGATAAAGGAGAGGTCTAGAAGTAGGTACCCGCCTATTAAGATAAAAAAAAGTGGGTGTGTCAAGCCTACGCAAGACAGAAGTGAAACTTCTAGTATTCTTCTCTCTCTCTCTTTTCATTTCATTCTCTCTTTTTTTCTGTCTATTGACATATTTATAAGTAGCATGTGATAAAAAAAATTAAAAGTTATAAAAAAAGAAAAAAAAAAATAGTTAAAGCGGGGATCGAACCTCGGTTCTTCACGACCACAGTCTCAAGTTTCTCAAGTCTCAGTATCAAGTTTCACTTCAAAAATACTCGATTATTTCAAAGGCCAAGATGTATTCTACTCGAAGTATTTAATTAAAGCATCTGAAACATTTCTAGGCGACCAAATTTTCAAACCAAAAACACATGATTTCGCATTACTACGTATGGCATCGCCTTAAAAATTAAAATTAAATATCAATGAGCAATGATAAAGAACTCAAAAAGTGATTCTCATAGCAATTAAATTGATATAAAATCATCTGCTTATTAACAATAACTATTTTTATAAAATACATTGATAAAATGAATCAAATAGTTTATTTATTTTTAACCAATCTACCTTTCGATCATCAGAAATGACATTATTATTATCTTAATTAAGATTCTGCCGGTAGATTTCACCCCTTTACATAATATTATTCAATGGATAAAAAAACATTAAAAGATTCTGCCGATAGATGTCACCCCCGTAATCAATATAATTAAATAGATTAAAAAATATGTATTTATATTCTGCCGATAGATGTCACCCCCATAAACTATATAATTTAAAATTAAAAAATATTCTGCCGATAGATGTCACCCCAGTACAAAATATAATTTAAATGACGAAAAAAATAATATGAAAAATAAATAATGGTTAAAATTACAATGGATTAAAAATTTGAAAATTTCAAAGAACAATGACTACAAACAATGAGTGATAAAATTGACATTCAACTAAAAAAAAAAATAATGTGCGATGGCCGAGAATCGAACTCGGATCAACTGCTTGGAAGGCAACTATGCTGAGCATTACACCACCAACGCCAGTTGTCGAGATGAGCTAAGAAGCATTTATATGTTACTTCAAAACTTTTACTATATCAAATGAACTTTAATCGGTCCCGCATTTTCGTTTCGGTCATGAGTTGGTTTTACTTCGGTCATCGAAATTGCATGACGCGCGTAAAGAAGTTTCACTTCAAAATATTTTGTGACTAAGACACCCAACACATTTTAAGTAAAGTTTGTTGCAATGTCATTTACAGCACGATAAATGAATAATTGAAATACATGCCAATAATTTTCAGCCAAATTAATCACAAAATTAGTTGAGATGAAATAATATTACAATCAGACATGACGCAAAAGTGATGTATTGAATTTAGATGTTTGGAAATAGGCATATTCAGTTGCTAAGCAACAACGTCTGAAAACAATATTCACAGAAAAAGCTTTAAAAAACTCGGTTTGACCGATTTCTACAGATATAAGTGTTATTAGTTGGCACTCAATAATTTTTTTTCGAAAACTTATAAATTAATTGATTTTGTTGAGAATTTCAAAGTTTTATAATATCATTCACGGAGAAAACTTACTGATATGAAATATAGCTAATTTATTGAGAATCTTTTTAAATTATTCTTATTCCAGTTAAAAACGGGACTGCAAGCCTTTAAAGAATGAATTGACAGGTTTACTAATAAACTATCAGTGAAACACGATGTGTTATGGTAATGTCGGAACGCGTGTTCATAAAAATTCTAACATTTTCGCATTTCGTCATTGTACATTATTAGGACAAACGCAGGTGCATGACCACGTGTCACAATTTTTTATCAATGTACTAAAAGTTTATTAGAAACGGCATGCTATATCGTTTTTAACGAGATTTTAACAAATCAGCAATACTCATTTTTCTCTGTGTATCATTAACATTTTATTAATATTTTCTATATGAATATCGCACAAGAGTTCCAACTGCTCTCAACCGGCTGTAGCCAGTGAGATTATGGCATCCCAATTGGGGCATGCTGTGAGGCTGAAGATGGTGGGGAAAGGAAAGAGATGGGGAGAAGAAAGGAGGGGGAGTGCTTGGCAATTCAGATCTGCTCACCAAACACGGCTAAAGCCATTTCAAACAACGTTTTAAATCTGAATGGTGGTCTTACACCAAAGCGATACTGAGAATATCTTCCACTCTGGAACGTGCCACAAGTATACTATAAATTAGTTTAAATTCATCAAATATTATTTACTTGCGCACGCCGGAATTTGAACCCGCGACCTTCGGATTGTTAGTCGAGAGCCTTACCCCTCGATCACGGAGGCCGTCAACCTAACATAACCTAGAAACTATTAACAGAAATATATGTGTAAGTTAAATGACCACAGAGTTCACCCTTTGAAGGTTTTTTGTAAATTGGCACACACTAACATAAGATAGAGAGACGAATACAAGAGATGCGTCATAGTTGCAAATATCATTTTATACGTGTGATTAAAAACGATAAAAAATTGTCGCTCTGTAATCTGATAATTATCTACGATTTTCAGATAGGTATTTATTCAGAAACAAATATTTTATTCTGCGGAACTATTATCGATCGTATTTAAAAAAAAATATTTTTTTCGTTGACAGTGTGACGTCACATCTCAGTTTCGTCGTAAATCCAACAAATTAATGAAGTCTTGAATCGTAAACAAACAGACGGTAGAGTGGGGTGGATACAGCTGATACTGACAAAGACAAGTTTACGAGAATACACCGGATATGATTCATTTAGAAATAAAGGCGAAACGAAGCGACACAAGGCGGCCACGTTAGAAACTTAATTAGACGATTTGCACTGAAGTTAGAATGCATACAAACCTGGCAAAAATTTTTCATAGAAAAACCCCTTTTAACCTGAAGACTTGACTTGAATATTTGAAATAGTAATACTTTATATATGATAATATATAAATATTGTACAAAAAAATTATTTGTCGTTTTTCAACAAGCAATTCAACGATTAAATAAGTATAGGGTTTTCCAATAAGAGGTGTTATTTTGAATAGCCCGCTATTTCGGTAGATGTTACTTTTGAAGCTGTCATTTTTTTGACATTTGACAAGTAGAAACTAGGCCATTAATAAAATTGGAACGATACACGCATCAACAACGCATTGAAATTATTAAATTCACTTGAGTGAATTAAATGCAAATCATCTTGAGTGATGAGGCCCATTTCCACCTCGGTGGCTTCGTCAACAAGCAAAATTGTCGCATCTGGGGCTCGGAAAACCCAAGAGTTATTGTTTAAAAACCTCTCTATCCTCAACGTGTGACTGTTTGGTGCGGTTTATGGTCCGGCGGAGTCATTGGACCTTACTTTTTCGAAAATGAGGCTGGAGCAACAGTTACGGTGAATGGATTGCGCTATCGAGAGATGATTAATGATTTTAAGGCCGGAATTGGATGATATTGATCTGGACAACGTTTACTTCAACAAGACGGCGCTACGTGCCACACAAGCAACGAAACCATTGATCTTTTACGATTGAATATCAAAATAACACCTCTTATTGGAATACCCTGTATAAATAAATTATTATTTGGGAATATTGTAGACATGTTTAAAGATTCCGTATTAGTTATAAAACGAAATCTTTTTAATCACTTTACTGGGATATATGAATTCACGATTCCGTAGTGAATACACTTTTATTTTTATATTTCTATATTTCTTAATACCTATTTTGCTTTTCGTAATCCACACTATTAATTTTAATTTACCTTCATATAATCCTAAATCATTATTTATTTTAAACTATGTACCTAACACAACTGTATTACTTGTTACCTATTTTTGTAAAAGCCCATTAGGACGTTAAATAAATAAATAAATACATAGTCAAAAACTCTCAGTCTGGCGTTGTTATTGGTAAAAGTTTCTTAAACAAAATGATCCGAACATAAAGTTATCGTAGCCAATTTTCTCAATGTCTCAAATGATCGTAAGCAAAATGATCACAGGCAAATAATAAGCAAATGATTGTGAGCAAATAATACGATCAATTAGTAATTTATGATCAAATGAAATGATAATTACGATATTTTGCTTACGATCAAATAATAATCACGATCTTTTGCTTACGATCAAATGATAATCACGATATTTTACTTACGATCATTTATTTTGATTACGATCAAAACTTCGGCTACCGTCTGGCATTGGCCATTGGGGTAGATGGAAAAACGTTATTTATCAGTTAGTAAATAAAGACAGCCTGAGAAAGACGAATGTAGATCTAACATGGGCTTTGTATACCTTCGTTATAAACATTCTTTGCTTTCTTTTATTAGCCATCGATTCAATGGCGTGTATGCTTCACATAAAAAATAATGACTCCAATTATTTAATGTTATATACATGGATTACATGGATTTTTGATGCATTCGGTGAGCAATATGGTTGGGTATCTCGTATGCTACTCACAAATATTTAGGAAAAAAATTACAAATAATAATGTTTTGTTGCGGTTTTCAAAAGGTTGTTTATGATGACTAAATTATAGCCTTAAGTTCAAATAACCACTGAATTATTCATTTATTAAATATTGGTTAAAAAATATATATTATAAGCAATAATTAGTCGCCTATATTATCAATTCAATTGAAAATATCTCTCGAGTAAAAATAAATGCCGCCAACGAGATTATTATTTTTTACTCGAGAGATATTTTCAATTTGAATTGATATTTCACGTGACTAATTATTGCTTATAATTATGTACTATCCTTTATACTATGCATAAAACTTTTTCTTATGAACATAAGTTTATAAAGTCATAAACCCTTCTCATCATTATTAATTTATTTCTCTAAATATTTATTGTTTTAAATGATCCTACAACATGGGTGTCTTCAAGACACGTGTTCACTCTTTCCTCTCATCAAAGACGCTCCACACATCATTCCCAAAGATGATATTGGCCCTGATTAATATTACATTCATACATTCAAATACGCTGATAGAATAAGTTTTACATTCGTAAGGTGACTATTTAAACACCTTTGTTCCTTATTGCTTTTAAGTTGTCTAAATTGTTATAAGAAATTTTTTAATATATTTGAATAGATATGACACTACTACCGTATTGGTTCCCGAATAGTTTTTTTTAAAATTTTATTATTTTTTTTTTATTATAACAATTACATAATATAATTACACAATATAGTACAGTTATTAATTAAATATTATTAGTATTTGATGTAACCCCATAAATAAGCAGGGCTTGTGTGTATGGGGGTGTTGTTATATTAGTTTATATTTGATATAATTCAGTTCAACTGTTCGGAATACTTTTTAAGGTGGCTTTTGAATTCGTTTATATTTGCATTCATGTTTCTATTTTTTTCTGGTAATGAGTTAAAAAAAATAACTCCGAGATATTCATGGTTGAACTGTCCTATTGTTTTTTTTACATTTAGGAGTAGGAAGTATTGACGTTTGTCTAAGATTTCTGTCATTTTTAAAGGGTGCAATTTTATTTTGAATATAGTTTTTATAAATTTTTAATGTTGCATGGTAGAAGTATAATGCACTTAATTTTCTGACCTTAAATTGTTTGAATAAAAGTTTGGACGAATATGAATAGGGTTTTTTTAATATGGTTTTTATTATTAGTTTTTGTGATATGTAAATTATTTGAGTTTGATTTTTATATGTACCGCCCCAGCCTATAATGCCGTATTGTATAATTGATTGACAGAAAGCGAAGTATGTGGTTCTAAGTAATTTTTCGTTTAAAATATCTCTTAAACATCTAAATTTATATGTTAGTTTCCTTATTCTGTTGTTCAGAATATTTATATGTTTAGTTTCATGTTTATTTAGAATATCGAGTTCACGGATCATTTTTTGTGGTTGTTTTGTTCTAATTTGTGTTTCGTATCTGAGGAGCTTGCTTTACCCTGAATTTTTTGCTTGAACCAACGGCATTTGCTTCCAGCTAGTGGTCGAATGTTTATCTCACAGCGTTACATCCATGTTTTCGTTTTATCAGATTGCACCTATCAATAAGACTTCGAGAAGATAACATTCTCAATGCTATATATGGTATACCTTTTGTATACAATAGACAGTTCAGGGATTATCTGTTCACGTGCGTCAAAGGATAGCTGCTAATCTTTGCATGACTATTTGCATGACTCTTTGCATGATTGCTTGTCTTATAGCCCAGCTACACTACTCGCGAAGTTGATCGAAGTTGACCGAATACGATAGTGTGGGCACGAACCTCGCTTCGCTTCGGGCATCTTCGCTTCGCTTCGCAAGACTTCCGATTGTTGTCGGTAAATGCGCCCGAGTCAAAGGACTCGATGCGTCACGGCATAAATAAACCAATCACTGACTGGTTGGACTGAGTTACTCGCGAAGTTGCGAAGTGTGTGGGCACGCACTTCGAACTTCGTCGAGGACTTCGTCGAAGCGTCGAAGCGAGTAGTGTAGCGGCCGCTTTACTTTTTATACAGCAATGCGCGAGCTCTTGTGTGCTCTATTTCGTGTTAATCATGTACTGTTTTATCTCTCAGCCTGCAGGACTAATTTGCCAATGATAATGCCGATTGGGAGAGCAATGTTATATTGAACATAATCAATTCGAATATGGACATATTTACTGTTTTAAAAAAAAATCTAATTGTGCTTTAATAAATGAGTTAAACACGTTTTAAAGTGATCATTTTTGAAATAATAAATTGAATTGATTTTTGTTATTTTGTTCTGTTCAGTTATTTTAATGAAATGTCTATTTTGTGAAAATTAAATACACCGGTAAGTTAGAAAAACGTTGAGGGTTGCTAATCTTTTTTAGCTAAGTTCTCCGTCATTACACTGGCAACATTTTTCACTTGTTATGATGCTATTGAGAGGAGTTCCGATATCAATGTCATTGTTATAATGTAATTACATTGTTTTGTTATATTATAAGTTAGTAATGTGTGTGAAGTCACTAGGAATCGAGGTGGCAGTTTAACGACGCGTCGGTCAGACGTATCTCGCCTAAGGACGCGGTGGAACCTTCAACGGTGAACTCACCGGGATTGAGGTGGATTGAGTGGAGACGGTGACAATAACCTCAAAGATACAACAGATGTATGAGGAATATAAATTTGGCGATCAATGACTCTTCCGAAGATGTGAAACGCATGGGAATGAGACGAACACAGGATGTTTAAAAAATTATAATAATTTTTATCACCAAAAACTAATTGAACTTTGAGGTTTAAACGTAATAACATAAATCCTCCTAAATGTTCCTTAGTTGTTGAGCAGGGCGGGTCCTCTTCAGGCGCAATTGGAGTAGTCCGCTCCGGGCGCCAACTTGCCAAGACACCAAGGAGCCAAGGCGCTTATAATCAGAGATGTGCTTTATTTCAAATAAATCCATTTCAAATGGAAATGCAAAATGGGTATTTTCCATTTTGCATTTTAAATGCTTTTCTAAAAACCATTTTGCATTTTGCATTTTAAATGCTTTTCTCAATGCATTTTCCATATAAATGCTTTTTTGCAACATTCTTCCTATTATCTCCAATCATCTTTTTTTCATAAGCCACAAATATCAGTCGGTCCTCAACCTCGCTATGAGAGATAATTTATATTTGTCAAGTTGCTCCCTGGTAGGAGCCCTGGCAATTGAGTGATACCATTACAAAAAATACTGAACATGAGGCCATGACGCTGTAATATTAAATGTTAGATAGCAGTTTCTATGTTTTTACGTTGGCAACATTAGTCCCGCGCAAACTTTTTGTGGTTTCATAATCTGTAGTCGTGGTCTTTTTGGATTTACCATCATGTAATATGTTTGTTCTACATTGATGTCAATTATTAAATGACAAAATTGTTTAAAAATTCTATAAATATTTTAATTGTTTGACCTGAGAAACCATTTTGCATTTTCAATGCATTTTGAAAATAGGTATTTTGCATTTTGCATTTTCAAATCGAAAAGTTTTGACCCATTTCCATTTTGCATTTCAAATGGATTTGGGTACCCATTTTGCACATCTCTGCTTATAATACCCACCACCTAACACAGAGCCTTTGAGGTTTTTTACATCGCAGGCGCTTTTACTCGTGTTGTACAAGGACCCTGTAGAATATATTCGATGTTAATCTGTCAAGTGTTTCTGTCTTCAAACCACGTCCCAAATCTATTATATTCATATTTCAATTCCATTGTTGTTAATATAATTGTTACGGTAAAGTTTGTTTGGGTTCAGCGATCTTTTGTTGTCGATAATAATTGACAATGAAATGTTTAGTGTTGTCGAACAATAAAGCCTTAATTCAATAAAGTTCTAAATGTTTTAGAGAGCCATATATATCACGAGTTTAACGTTGTTTTACTACTGCTGAGGTAATTTTGATGATTTACAGGTGTTTAAAATAATTTTGGCGAGCTTACAAGTTATGGGACTTTTTAGATAGTTTTAGAAATCCACTGTAACTTAACGTTGGTTAGTTATACATAATACTTTGTCCGTCTTTATACATAAAAGGAAAGGTGTGTTTGCGATTTGAGGAAGAAATTAACACGCATCCTCTCCGTGGAAGTCTGTTATTTAAATTAAAACAGTTGATGTTCCTTGTTGACAACACGGTTGTTCTAATTGAAGACTTTGACAAAAAATGGTACAAGAATATGGCGTACTATCTTTTTTTACAATTAAAATGATAATGCGTTATAGAAACGTGGTTGCGAGGTAAATTGTTGTGTTGACCTAAAAACTTTGTTCCAATATCACAACACATTTTTTGTTTTATAGACTACCTACATATTAGACTGAGTAAAAATTTCGATAAATTCTTATCAAATTTTCGAGTTACGATGCAATCGTTATCTAATCTACTGATGTGACAATTTTAAGTAGGTACCTAACATAGATAACAGATGATTATGAGCAAATTATCACAAAGCTTAAAGAAACCTTTCTTTCTGATTCTCAGTCTCACAGTTCCTCTGTGTTCTATAATATGTCTCAGAAGAAAATGCCCAGTGTATTTGTCATTTTTACATCAGCAGTTTGTTTAAAGAATTGCAAAATGAGAACGATGATCGATTGAATAAATAAAAGTTTAATGATATGATGAACTATTCTGCATGTCGGAAATAAGAGATGTGAACTATGTAATTTTCCTAGCCTGTTCAAGGGCTTGGTTTATAACGTATAATTTGTATGACACAAGCATCTTCCAACGACTTCTCACAGTTATGTAAGAGATTATGTGCCACTGAGGTAATCTTTTAAAACCGGCTTACTGTGACGTCCGTAATTGATTAAATTGCTTGTTATGTATGATTATTGAATTAACAAGTTGAAATATATTCAAGGAGATTCATATTTTCATAAATACATCTTTTATAACAACTAAAATTATCGGTAGGTACTCTCGAGGATTTAAATTCTTGAAAGCGATTGAAACTTAGCTTAAAATCAAAACCTACAGTCTAAAATAAAAGTAACTTATAATCTAATCAGCGTATACGGAGAAAATGAGTATTGATAATTTATTAAGAATCTCTTCACATTAATCGTAATTAGGTTAAAAACAGGTCCTTAACGAATTAATTGACAAGTTTCCTTTTAAACTTTTAGTAAGATACGAATGTATTATCACGATGTCAGAACACGTGATCGTAAAAATCCTAATATTTGAACATTTCGTCATTATATATTATCAAGTCAAATGCAGGTGCATGAACACGTGTTCCGATATATTAGGAATTTAGTTTATCAGGAAATGATGACTGGAATAAATAACCGGGTTACCAATAATTAGCATTATCAAAAGGGATTCTTAATATATCAGTAATGGTCATTTTTCTCTGTGTATTTTAAATAATTCTACATAAAGGGAAGGCTTTTCTTGCAACTAAAGGCATATATATTGCATTTCTTTCCTTATCTGTCGCATTTAAGCAGTAAAAAAGTCAAATAATTTCATCACAAGTGTTAAGGTGGATCAGTATCCAATGAGAACCACGAAATCCTAAATCCGGCGTCACAAAAGCGACAATCGAAAGGGAAACTGAGTTTTTAACAAGTGGTGGCAGTTTCAAGTTTCAAGGTGAAGCTCTTGTCACTGTAACTGATGGCTTGACTGTTGCGAAAGAGACTATAATCGCTAGTTTGGGTGACAAACGTTCATGCACCATTAGGTTATTGGGTCAAGTTGCGACGCCCTTTTGTCTTGACCAAATACACTTGTTTGTCTAATCGGACTAATTAGACGTGATAACTCTAATCAGATTGTTTACATTTCGCTAGTAATTCAATACTACTTCGAAAAGGTACGTCAATAATAGTCATAAATCGTTACGATTCAAATATCTAATCATTTGTTGTAAAGTGTGTTTATGAGTGGCACTAGATAAAACGATATTTTTTAACTAAGCATTATTCTCATTACATCTTTTGAAGCACATATAATTATATACATATAAATCTTGGTTCATTTTTATACGGCATGAAATACCACCAAATGAATTCACATTATTATAAAATTTGAGCAAACAAACAATAATCTATTGATCTCTAAACAACTGTGTACCTATACCAAATAACCCTGAAATTTTAGAAGTCACAAAAGTTTCTGTTTGCACAAACAATCATCGTACACAAGAAACCAGTTCCTACCGCGGAGAGCAAATGAGTATATTGGCACCTCGTTCCAGAATGGAAGATAAGCCTTGTATTATTTTTGGTTCTCCACAATCTTATTGCTTTTATCACATATACGCCCCAGGGATCGCATTGCTATAGTATTAAACAAAAACTTAGCGAACAATCACCGTCTGAACACAGGCGTTTCACATCTAGTGATATGGGCAATACGTCATTCCCACTTCATTTTGAAATTCTAGCCTAGCGACTGTTGAAAACTTTTTCAAACTTGACTCTTAATAATAACATTCAGTCCTCAATAAAAGGCCCTCCACAACTGTAAAAATAATCGTCGGCTCTCTGAAGTAACACGAAAGAGAAAATGGCAAAATGTTCATTAGTAGGTTCTAGGACAGACCCGTGAAAAATCTCGGGATGGTCTGAATAAATTCTAATTATTAGTTTGTTTGATTAGCTACAGTAAATAAGTAATTTTTCATACAAGAAGAGATTCTGTAACAAAAGCTGTACATTACAACGCAGCATCACGTTCACTAGTCAAACGCATTGTACATATAGTTTTGTATTATTGGTCGACAAACCGGTGGAAACAATCTGTTAGCCATAAGTTGTTATAAAGGTTTGTCTAGTCTATAGTTAATAATAACAGATCAAATTTTAAGGCGATGCCATACGTAGTGATGCAAAATCATGTGTTTTTGGTTTGAAAATTTGGTCGCCTAGAAATGTTTCAGATGCTTTAATTAAATACTGCCGAGTAGAATACATCTTGGCCTTTGAAATAATCGAGTATTATTTAGATAAATTTTTTTATAAGCCCAGAAAAAAATAATGTATAAGGCCTATGAAAAAAACTCAAAATCTCCTACTTATGAACCCATTTTCGGTTATGGTTTTATTGTATAATGTGGCAAATTAAGTTATTTATAAAATGATCGAAAAAAAATTAAATATTTATGCCTGAACATCCACAAAATAAAATAAAAGGCACTTTTTGGCCATGTTTTTTTCTTGCATAAATCAAAACAGGCGGATGGTGTTAAGCGGGAATTTAAACCTTATCGCCATTTACGTAAGGGTTGTTATTGAAAGCGGCTCAATTTAAAATACTACACGACGTAGTGCATCGCCTTAAGGTGATTTTTTAAGGTGATTTTTCACAAAAACGGCGCTATACAAATCATCCAAATATTATTAGTTATTGAGCGGTAGCGTGGATTTGATTTGAATTAAAATCTACATCTTTATCCCGAGACAGATGAAATTTAGCACTCTTGACTTTCAACATAAGAGAAAGGTCACTACTGTCTATCTGAGATTTTGAAAAACCACCCTTATTCCCCTGCACATACACTTAAAGCAGAATTTTGATATTACTTGATGAAATTTAGTGCACTTGACTTTTAAAATAAGAGGATAATATGACTGTCTACATCTGATTACGAAAAACTTTGCTTAAACCACGGGCAACGCCCGAAAACAGTATTTTACGTAAGGGTAACAACAGACTTCCATTTTCAATATTCTAAATTTATAGATTAGATATTTCACAGGAATTTGGTCACTGGTGATGAGTAGAATTGCGGTAACACGTAAAAAATGAAGAAGGCTATCGCTAATAGTGACATCCTACGCCAGATTCGATTGTTGCGATGTGATCTGATGGTGGTACAGCTCCATGGAGCCATGGACCACGCATGGCTGAACGTTCACAATGCCCCAATAATTATACTCGACGACCAACGATCATTTTGTCAGATTCAAAACCGACCAACGGCAAACTGCGAACCAATCATCTGTGCTACTATTGTTAAAGATTGCCGACAATCAACAGCGCAGAGAATCTAAAATCATACACGCACTTTAGGTAACTCTGTACCAGCTATGATTTAAACATTTTCAATTCAAATAAACTGTTATTTGCTACAGTATAATTTAAAATAAATGCCATCATTTTTGGTCACAAATTTGAATATAATAACTAGTGGATCCCGCAATGATTCGCCTTTGCTAATGTCATTCAAAAGCGTCTGTAACTTCTTCCATCAATCACTAGTATATTCCAAAATGTTACTGAGCAGAGATATTGCATTAACGGCCGTTCTTCCCAATCCTACTGATCAACTACTGAGCCGAAATTTTGGCTCAACAATGCTCAAACGCACAACTATGCTCTTTCCAACGAAAAAGTGACAACTGAGTGATCAACCAATTTAAGGAAGCCAAACTACTGGATTAAGCTTGCCTCAGTAAATGACTACTTATAAAAAGTGTCAACAGAGTGAAACATATTTGCGAGGCCCTGGCACGGTGGCATTAAAGTCAAGCTAATACTTTATTTTTAACATATTTCATACGCTTAAATATTAAATATCGGTTTACGTATTACAGTACTTAAAAAAATATATGCATTAATAATAAATACAATAATTAATTCTTCAATGTTAATTTAGCATTGAAAGTTTTAACTTTGATGTCATTTTATTGTCTATGAAAGTGGGCATGGCTACTTAAGATAATCAACAGTAAAGATGTTTGGAAACAGGCGAATCGAATGTTACTGAATAAATCACTTGGCTGATCGGACCCTGAGATTGATCGTTCGAAATGTTGGGAACAACGGCCGTAAGTATGCAGGTATAATATGTAAAATATGTACCTTATCAAAAAACTAAATAAAATCCGACTCGTAAAAATAGTATACCAAGTCACCAAGAAAATATCTGACGTGGAATCATGATGTGGTTATAGGCATAATATTCATTTTATACCAAAACGAAGTTAATGTAAGGTTACTTCCATAACTGTTTACAATCTAACCTAATGAACAGAATCAAAGCTATTTTTAGAGTAACAATTACTAACATATTTGCAAGAAAATGATTTTTTTGTACAATTTAAACCAAAACATTTTTTGAGCACTTAAGTGGTCGATAAATCACATAGGCAAAATTCATTGACTAAAAAATATACAACAACAGTTTTTTTTATAAGGTATTTAAAAGCATTTAGTGAAATACGATGTTTACGCTACCAGGCGAGCAGAACTTGCCTGAGGTAAGTAAGGCCGCACACTCTTTGTTCGTATGCAGTTATGCATTTTGATCACTTTGAATTTTACGATGAGAATTGTACATTGACAGAGACGCGCAGTGACTTTATATGCAAAGGGCGACGGGAACAACAAATGATTAACTTTATTGTGTCCACCGTGTTGAGAACTGACGCTGAATTGAGCTGGAATGAAGTTGTATGGAGAAGAATCGAGCTAAGTTGATTCAGGAGATTGTTGGAGGTTTCAAAAGTTATTGAAATCGTTTCAGAGAAGTGTGCAAGGGGCACTGAACGTGTTATAATTCATTGCAGGAATTTCGCGCAGGTGCCGACACTGGTGTTATTTTGTCGTTCCCACACAATATGGAATATTCCCGACTACAATCATATACTATATACTTAGAAATGCACACAGATTGACGTTTGTATTACAGTCATACATAATGCGATGACTGTATCTTTTCAGATAGACACTCGCACTTTATCCAGTGGCATAAAGTCGTTAATTTATTTATGGTTCAAAGTGATAGATATTGGAATATTGTGCAATGTTTTGAGTCTGAATAAAAGAAGTTTAAAAGCTTGTATATAAGAAAGTTTGCAGAAATTTAACCCTAATATTTTACACAGTGAGTTAATACACGCCACAATCGAATATAATACAGACAATGTATTTGCTAATCCAGCCAACACTTTTAAATGTTGTTTAAACTATCAAGATGCCACATCGTTAATTCCATATTTTTTAATTGCTGTCAAATCTACTGAGACAGAATAAATAATTTGGTTGTTGGATTGTAGCGTTTTTTAGTAAAATATAAGACAATACTATAGAATTAAGTTGTACCCTAATTGCAATGAGCGAAACCGGGTAGTGAAGCTAGTATAGATTACAGTTAGTAAAATGCTAATAAATTATATTTTTAATCTCATCTATATGGTCATTGAGTTATTTTTTGTCAGAGCAGTTGTGGAAGACGATATGTCCATTTATTTCCCAACTCAAATGAACAATTATTGTTCAATTTTTTTTTAAAAAAGTAATAATATAAACACGATAAGTACGTATTACGATATTGTGTAAAATTAGCACAGATTACAGTTAAAAAATGTGTTAAAAAACGTCTGAAGAAAAACAACAAACGTTCATAGCAACAAAACATCGCTTAAGGAAAGCAATAAAATATTTCGCAGAAAACAAAACTGTTATGCATTATTTTATGAGCCAACGTTATATCAGAAAGTAATAATGTTTTTTATCGATTTGGACTAGATAAATCAAACTCACTCTCTCTCTCTCCAATACAGAGAATTAGCAGCACCCAAAGAGCGAATATTATATTAATAAAATAAATAATGTAATTTTTAGACAGTGGATATACTGACGTGTACTCGGCGTTTCTCGGAGACTTTTCTCTATTTTCTATAAATGCATTATATATATAAACCTTCCGAAAAAAATTGTCTAAATGATAGTGAAAACCCTATCAAAAAATGAATTAATGGGTTTTATGTTAAAAATGTACTAAAAAAGGAATGTATTAATGCGAATACGGAACACGTGTTCATAAAAATTATTATATTTTCGCATTTCTTCATTATTTATTAACAGAGCAAACGCAGGTGCATGAACACGAATTCCGATATATTCGGAAATTACTAACATTTTATTATAAAACGGCCTATGCTGTCCCATTTTTAAAAGGATTTTATTGAAATAATTTAATTTTCACTGACAAAAGTATAGAGTGATTTATTTTAGGGGTATGATGCCGTTTAACCTCCACCTACCTAAGCTACCTCCTTCTTTAGCCAACGTTTTGGACAGTATTACAGTGCCCATCCTCAGGGCAGAATGTGTGCTAACGTTGGCTAAAGAAGGAAGTTGCGCAACACGGTATAATACCACAAAAATAAATCACTGTAATAAATAAAACAATTTATAATTAATTTGCATCTCGTGTCATTAAATATACCCTCAGTATTGTATTGCTGACAATTTCTCATCAGAATTGCTTTAACTTTTTTTTTTGACCAGATCTGAACAACGAGGGACTCCCCGACCATTATCTCCCTTTCTTTCTCTTCCCCAATTTCTCCATTGTTAATATTTCCTGCGGAGAATGGCATATTTAGTTCATAAAAATCAGTTCTCATGGAAAGTTTTTCGAATCATAATATAAATTCTCTTGAATAAAATGATGTCCTTAGCCTAAAAACTTTGCGAAATATGGCCCCAGTACTTGTAATAATTATTGCGTTTTTTTTAAATGGCGTGGAGTGATATCTTGTTTTTACTTGGTAAATATAACACTTTCAACTATATCCTTGTGCCAACATCAAAGAAAATAAAATTTGTAACACTTTTTTTAAAGAAACTTGATAAAATCTGCAAACTGTGATTTTTAGCAGTCACAGTACCGAAAAATGTATATTTAAAAAAAAGTGCTGGTTTTATAACAACTAGGTATAATCATGACGTGATCGGAATCATTGAAAGGATTCGTCATCGCCCCGCGGCGATATGAATGATAGGAATGATAGAATGAACTAAGGAAGTCGAAGTAGTATCGATCGTGGATTCCACAACTTGTTCTTTGTACCAGATCTCGGATTCTGCGAAAGAGTTGCGACTCACGACAAACCGGTTAAACGCTTCCGAGATTTTCACGGCCGCTGCGATCCGATCCGTGTTTACAAATTAAATGGAAAGGTTTAATGATTAAATGCGTTTCTGGAACCGGGATCGTTAAATAATTTATTTTATTTTTAAATTAGAATTGACTAGAATCAATTGTGCTAGAGAAATTTTTCAACATTATTTATTAAATCTCGGGAACCAATGGGAGTGTGACATGTCATAAGGCTGAATAAGTTGTAAGGTAAGGTGTTGAGTTAGAGGAACTTTGGGAATTTATATGATATGCAGCACGACGAAAAACTGCAGACATTTTTTTTTCATTAGTGCCCGAATAAAAAAAAATATTATGATAAATTTACTATTAAAAAGCGTTCGTATAAACACATCCTTGCTATAATTATTTCTCTGCTCTCGATCAGCTGTTCTATTTAAGATTTGAAATTCGAAAGAAACTCGCAAAATTAAAGCTACGATTACACTAGTCAATTTTTTTCGGTTTGCGTAAATTGCTTTAAAAAAACTTATTTAGGGTTTTTTTCTAAGATTATCATGAACCACTCCCCAAAGTTTCGCGGTATGAGCGTGGAACACAATGTAAAGTTGACCTCACCATCGTGAATATAATTATCTTCCTTCTCACATGTTTTGTATGAAGAAGAAAGACAGAAAACGCAAGCACGTCGAATTTTTCCATCATTTTGAATGTATTTGTGAACACAGCGGTACAAAATGGTTCGAAATACTTTATAATTTGGTTTATTTTGTAATTCACTCACAGTCCCCTCTTACCCCGCAGTGTTCCTACGATACAGTACAACACAAGCAGGAATCTCTTTAAAATGATTCTACTGTACATTATTTCTGAGTTTCGATTATGAATGGCCCCTGTTAGGCATAATGTTGAAAAAAATCAAGCTAGGATAGCTTAGGAATGATCTCTAATGATACTGTGAATGTTGTAATGTTTTAAATCCCAATATTATGTTTGTCTTGCCATACGGGACGACCCTCGATACTTCGTGATTTGATTTCTGTATCATTATCTACTGGCGGCATCAGATCATTGGACAGAACCGACTGAAGCGAAGGTCACCGTTAACACTACTCTTCTGGCTGCTGGGTAATACAATAATTATTAACCCTGCTATTTACCGGTAGCGGTGCAAATGTTAGACATTTATATTGCATTGGATAATTATGGCTTGTAACTTGTAATGCCATCTTTTATTCAGGAAAATCATAAAGCAATAATAAATTAAATACAACAGATTTTCTTAGAATGAGTACCAAGCACCAGTCTGCTTGTTGGCTGGCATTTATATCACAAATCCCACTAATAAAATTATTATTATGTTTTTTATTACTTCCTCCTTGTTTCAATGTTTTAGGTACCTACTTATACATTGTTTCGAATTATATTTTTATTTTCATATCTGAGTGGTAATAAAAATGGTAATGACAATAAACTTATCACGTATTTAACCCTTCAGTACATTAATCAAATTTGATCAGATTTCATTGTTTTCTGTGTATTTCAAATGCGCTATACAGGGTGTATCGGCACTAACCCGACAAACTTTAACCAGCTATTCCTTAGCACATTTGGAGTAAAAAATGTAATTGGCACTTTGCTGTCCGGTAGCATTTTTTTTTTCAATTAAAAACAAAAAAATTAAAAATTTCCACACTACATCACTGTCATTGGCATTGCTTTTCGTGTTCAACAGCTGTTATAAGCAAGTATGTCGAAAAGCGTCTTCGCTCTTTCGCACACACTAAATAATAATAGTTAAAAATGAGACGAATGGTGCCGTGCCATTTCGTTGTGATTGTAAAAGTGCGCCAATATAGGTACACACGTGCATTATTCAACGGAATTCGAATAAAATATTGCGGATGGGTTTTCGAACTTTGACAAAGGATAAAACAGTGGTGACATGTGGTGAAAATATGAATAATAAATTTTTTATTAAAAAAAAAACGTTACCCGACAGCAAAGTGCACATAAGATTTTTTACTTCAAATATGCTAAGGAATAGCTGGTTAAAGTTTGTCGGGTACGTGCCGATACACCCTGTATACATCTTATTTCTTAATTTTCCGTAAAAAAAATTCTGTTTTAGAAACTAGTTACATTTATCTTTCTCGTGTTTGTATTTAAAATAAACAAAACTATTTTTAAATAATAAAATTCATATATAAAACGTAAAAAAAAATTACATAATTTTTTACTCCAATCATAGAAAAATTGAGAGAACTCGATATTTGGAAAACACGTTAGTTTTGTTTGAGGAAGTTTTAAGAAAACTGTACCATAACTTTTATCTCGTTCATACAATAAAAACATAACATTTAAAGTTAAACCGATTGTTACGATAGCGGCGAGAAATATGAATTATTCATTTTGGCTCTCTGGAATCTGGAATGAATTATTATTTCTCTTTTTAACATCAAAAAAATATTTATTTTCCGATGATAGAAAAAAAGATAAAAATACTTTTATAACACATATATAGCACGTTCATATATGTCCCTCAAAAGCTGGAGAGGTTAAAACCTTTATTTTACAATATTTTCATAAAGAAAGTCAAACATTTCCGAGTTATGAATAACCCAACAATATTTGAAAATATCCCATTAGTAATCACAGTATGCGGAAAATGTTACTTGTGTAGTGATGGAAGACTTAACCTTTAAGTTTCTTTCTTTCACTACTTATAATGATATTTTGTCTGTAATAACAGTTGTAAAGCCAATAAATATATAATTTTTTTTTGCTATAAAAAGGTCTCTGTAAATTTATATCGATTGCTTTATCTTTGCTTTAAATGTTACACATTTCCAATTTAGTTCCGTTCGTTTCGTTACAGGTTCTCAAAAACATATTTTTTTTAAATTTCAGATCGGCACATTGAAATATAATATAATTTTTTTATTAAGTAATTTTTAATTGTTTTATTTAAACTTCTTAACTATACGATTAGACCCACAAAAACACAACAAAGCGGCATTACATTTGCGAACATTTCTATTTTATTTGACGAGGCAAAGAAATATCTACAAATAACACTTTATTTATTTGTAAAACTAATCTAATCAGATCTGTGCCAACACTGTTTTTTTTAATTCACCTGCTACTATACTTACCGGCTTACTTATTTGAGCAGGCAAACATCATTTGAATAAAAAAATATTTTGTTATATTTTCTTTCTTGGGTTGTTCATTTGGAAAATAATTTAACTAATTTTGCTAATATTAAATCAAATATTTTTTTATCATGCACACATGAACAGAGTAGTTTAAATATCTCCAATTATAAAAATCATTTTGTGATATCACGTCGTTAATGTCGCACTGACATTGTGCACGTATGACCCGTGAAGATTTGTAGATTGAAGATTTGTACAAAAAAGACGAATTAATTTATTTATTTATCTTATCTTTTGAATATAAAACACGATGAACGGATAACTTCATATCGAATTGTTCGCGATAAAAATTATCAAGTCATTCGGATGCTACTACAGCACACCTTGAATTATATTAAGTCTTATTATTTTTCGGAATAACTTATTGAGTAAAACCTCAAATTATAATATTTAAATATTGAAGACAATATTAGTGATTTTTAAACGCAAATCTGAAACAGAAAAATCAGAAAAGGAAACGGTCACATCTGGGACTCGAACCCAGGACCCTTGTCTTTCCGGGACAATGCTCTACCAACTGCGCTAAGGTCCCATTAGCTCAGTTGGTAGAGCATTGTCCCGGAAAGACAAGGGTCCTGGGTTCGAGTCCCAGATGTGACCGTTTCCTTTTCTGATTTTTCTGTTTCAGATTTGCGTTTAAAAATCACTAATATTGTCTTCAATATTTATATATTAAGTCTATTAAAATATTAAAAATTCTCAAAACGTAAACCTTTTTGAGGCTTCTTGCTAAAATTACCAAAGTCCAAGAGAATTAAGAACTTATCAATGTCAATGTTGATGGTTTTAAAATGAACGATTTGGCTTTATGAATTTAAGTATTTACGATTACGTTATGTGCTTGGATCTTTTTATAAAGAAACTCCTGGAATTTTGAACTCAAGTTGAGAACATTATCAATATTATAGAAGTATACCCATGACGGGTGATTATGGATCTAATTAAGGATAATGAATTGTCTTTAACCTTAAAATCAACCACTTTTCCGCTCTCCTCGAAGAGAACTGGAGTAAATTTCGAGCATATTAAAGTTATGTACAATTCCTTATCTTAAAAAACCGGAATAGCTCCTTAGTTAACGAAAACGTCTTATGTTTTAAGGTTATGGACAATTCCTTATCCTTAAGTTGAACCTGAATCCCCCTTAGGTTTTGAAGGAATACGAATTGTTACGTTAAAGTCATGTAAATTTTTTTTTTATTGAATTGATTACGATTTCGGAGGACCAATTTTTTTTTATAAATGGAGTTGTTTGAACAAAGGTAAAGAATTTTTGTTTCCTTTTATGAAATTATCAATTTCAAACTATTTTATGTGGATCACAAAAGTAATAACTTATTGTAACCACCGGAAATGACAGAACAACCTTTAGTTAGTGTAATATCGAACTAATAGCTATAGGGTAGGTATTTCGACCATCACAAAAAATTGTAAAGTTATAAAAAATGTAAAAATAACTTACCATAGCTTGTGTATCACTAGTGACTGGTGCTGATGAGATGGATGAGATGGTGGCAAAGATTACTAGACTAACAAGTAAACATAAACTAGGCCCCTTCGTCGACTTGCAGCCGTCCATCTTTCTCCTCGCCGGGGTCTGTTTATGGCACATCCTGGACGCGTCGATATTCTCGAAGTACTTCGGACAAATCATTGTTTCATAGGTCGCTTGTGTTATCGTGGATATGTCTCAGTTCTTTTGCAAACAATTCACAACCGTTTGCGTAACAATACAAATGTCGAAACACCTCGCTGGTGGATTTATCTCGAGAATATTGCGCTATATTGTCACGATCTATTTAATGTGGTCGATTTTTCGGCACTTGCTGATTTGGCTGAGTGACCGACTATTTAATTTAATTCGTAAAATGTATAATATGTCTCGAAAAATGCGCTGTCAGCTTTCGAATCCGGCTGAGAATCGCAGGTTTATATATTTCATCCTTTGTAAAAAAAAACACCAAAGAAAAATCGCTTTGGAATCCGACAATAGAAAAACACTTTTCACTTGTGTTTTAACGCGCGAAACCGTCCGAAACTAAGTATTATTTATTTAACACTAAAACAATGGGAGATCACTTGTTTTTTTTTAATTGACGAACATAGACGACGTCCGTGTTTTTCTATAGAATTATTCAAGTTCTTATGTTGATTGATTTCTGTTTGAAATACGGACGCTAATTCGAATTCGTAGTGAGCAGATACGAGCTCTCGCAACTGTTACTACCGAAGGCTCGCGACGAACTGGCACGAATACTCCACGACCGGCTAATATATTTATACGAAGTGTGTACTCAACACCACTCACCACTTACTTCTTACTAACCTAACCGCGACTTCGTCAGAATTGTACCTCCCTTGTTGCTTTGTTTAATTTCCTTACCTACGCACTATAAATCATGCAAAAAATAGTGTTTGGACAAATTTTAATAAATATTTTGATAAAAAAATGTTTAGACACGTAGGAAACAGCCTACGAAAACTTAAAAGGGGATTTAGTTGCGGTTTACAGCAATTTATTTATTTTGTGTGTTTTTTTAAACATATTTCTAAAACTTAACTTACACTATTATTTTGTATACATACCTGATATTTCAGTTGGGTCTCGTTATATTTTATTGTTAATTTTTAAATTAAGATTTTTTCTTTGAGCTTTAAGCTTTTTTTATACAAACAACCGTGGCACCTAAAAAAACCTTCTGTCAAGTTTTCTAATTCATTGTTTGAATATTAAAAAAGGTCAATAACATTTGTATCAAAAAACAAGATCCTTAATCACTACTCCCGTTACATTAATTTTGGGTGAGCTTCAAACTTTATATATTTTAGCTGGAGTTCAATCAACACAAACTTTATATATTTTAGCTGGAGTTCAATCAACACAAACTTATCTATCTATGTATGTAAATAAAAATGTATATGTTCGTTTGTTAAAAGTCTTCCAGAGAGTTCTTCAAGTTGAAAATTTCATTGTTTATACTTATTAGTGCCAGGAGTGTTTAGATAGGGGTTTGAATGGCAGAAGGAGTCGGGGACGCCTGAGGAATACTTAACGCAATGTCTCTGCACTGGAATGCGATACGGAGTCGAAATAAAAACGATGTAATGTAGTTTTTTAAAAGTAACATTGTGGTATACAGTATTAAATGATGGAAGAAATCGGAGATGCCCTTCCTATCATATGCTTTTTTAATTTTATTTAATATTTACAATTTTTTTTTTAAATATATTTAGCCCACGGGTACTGGACCCTTAGTTTGTTGTTATAATTTTATGTTTACGTGAAAACCTGTCATTAGATTTAATTGTTACTATTTAAAGATATTAAAAAATCTGTTGGTTTTCCTAAATAAATAAAATAAAAAGAAAGACATTAGCATTAAGAATAAAATTAATAAATAAAAATAATATTATTTTCAACTTTGTGATGGTTTTAAAGCATAGTTTTTCAAGATAAAAGAAGTGTCGAATTGCTTTCGTTCATCTTTCCATTACTTTTGCTGTTTATTAGATGTAGGTACAATATGGAAGGTTTTTTATGCATTGCACAAAGTATAACAAATTATTTTAAACAATAATTAGTTGCCTAAAATAATCATACAAATTGAAAATATCTCCCGAGTAAAAATAAATGCCGCCGACAGGAATTGAACCCGCAACTTCTGATGTCCGTTCAAGTGCTCTTGACCACTAAAATAAAGTTGGTGGTTTACAGGTGAAAAAATATAATAAGCAGTAATTGTTGATTGAAGTACTAGAACATATTGAATTATTTGGCTTGTTGGAAATAAGCCGACGTAGCTCAGTGGTCCAGAGCAGCTGACCGGACATCAGAAGGTGCGGGTTCAATTCCCGTCGGGGTATTTATTTTTACTCGGGAGATATTTTCAATCTGTATGTATATTTCAGGCGACTAATTATTGCTTATAATTAGTTTTTAGTTTTGATTTTTTAATGATAATCGTTTACTAGTGTGATACTGATAGTATCTAGTACCCATCCTTCCCACATACTTTTTCTTTAGGGATTAATCAGGTAGTCCTTATATACTTTACTTATTCGAACATATACAAGTTTTACTCTCCTGTAAAACTTGTATATGTTCGAATTGATATATTTCAAATGTAGATTTCTACAATGAAAACATTCTCTACAGATGGCCTAGTCTTTAAGCAGCTGTTTCCTCCATTATTACTTTTAGGCGTATTTTATTTTAACTATACCTCTACATATTTTAATATTGTTAATTATTTTTTGTGTATATTGTAGGAATTCTGCAGCCTAACCACTATGCAGAAACAATGTTGGTCTAGATCAGAGGTTCCTAAACTTTTTCCTCGTAAACCACTTGTCAAATTTTTTTTTCCGTAAACCCCCTGCCTGCCGAATATTGAATTTTCCTAAAACTATTAACATCCCACGTGATAATCATTTATTTTTTTCGTAAAAATATTCACTTCCCTTGCCTTTCCAACATCCGGGTGGCGGTATAGTTCCTCTGTCTTTACACTGTGCAGACAGGGGCGCCCTTCTGAGGTTTTTCACCAAATGAAAATGAAGCAGGATAAGCAACGGGAAGTTCTTTCTGTAGCTGACCCTACAGAACTGCCCCTTATTTTTTTTTGTCAGTGCTTATTCCGGTCAGTTCTTCTTGTCGTTATTATTACCCTGTACGTTTTTCAGAAATAATTTGGGGAACTAGGAAAATTCGCGGCTTTCAATGTGCAATGTTTTGCTTACATATTTTAATTCTGACGAGAAAAGGAACGTAGACTCTATTTATATCAACAACTTTGCGAAATATAAAATACAAATATCAAATAAGTAATTTCTCAGTCTATTATATTTGTTTTAGGTCTATTGTGTCATTTACGGAACTCCTAAATGTTGACTTGAGGTAAATGGGGGTCCTCTCGTATGTACCCCCATTTGAATCTCGTGGACCCCCAAATTTTTTTCTCGCTGATATTGACCCCCAGCTTGCCGATATCGACCCCTGGGGGTCCATATAGACCACTTTGGGAACCTCTGGTCTAGATTATAAATGTAGTCGTTTAGTCAAAAAAAATAGAGTCTTTGCCAGAGACCCGAACGACTAACCATGTGTTACTTATACCAGGGCGGCTAGGCGGTGGATAACCTCCAGTGATGGTATCTACCGCTCTTTAAAACATATATTTGTAATAACTACGTTAAAATTCTCTGGCGAAGCTAATGCAAAATCACTATTTTGATTAATCTTTATAACGAATTGGTGTACATTATGAATACCAAAAAATATGATTTAGATAAATTGAAGGTATTTCTATCGTTTCGCTTGAGTAGAATACAAGTAAATAAATAATTAACTCAATAAAAAATATAATTGCAAACTACTAAAAATATATATGAAATGTATGAACGCGTAAAGGAAAAAACTTTAAAAAATACACTGTTATAGTTAAGATTATCTGTGACAGTTTCACTTGATTAACTTTTTTGCTTTCTTATAAAATTATTTACAAAATAAATAAAAACAAGTTTTGTGCTTGAAATTGAACGTTTCTAGACTCCGTTTGTCAAGCGTTTATTGCATATTACCTACAATATAAGATATACCAAGAATATACACATTTTTGGCTTGTAGCTTCCTCTTAGCGTTTGATTTCAATAATGATTTTTTTATGATTCATGTAATAAGTTTTTGATAAATAATATGTTATAGGTATTAAGCTGATATTGGGATTAGGAATAGGCACTTCAGTGGTTTTGCCATGTGTGCAATGTTAACTTGGTGAATTATTTTCCTTTTAATTATATCTACTAACTGCTACCTTATTCACTATCTAGTAAATACAACCATTCTTTATCTAGTACGATGTTAGATAGTTTTTATTTATTTATGTGATATACCTACTTATGTGTGAACTTATCAGCGTAAGACATATCGTGTAATATCAGATAAATATTTTTTTTGCGTAATATTTTCTTAGAAAGTTATAATACCTTTTATAGGTGCGTGACTGTAATAAGTATAAATCAAATTAAACACAATATGTACCTTTTTTGGTAACACGAAAATTATATTAATGCTGATTCAAAGATTTTATTCACAGGGGTAAGCAGAGAGAAAGGACCGCCACAATAATCCGTCTTCGCACGCTTCTTGCTTTGTTCATATGCTTACAACGCTGCGTAGCAGATACACATTCTTTTTTTATGTATTCCGACTCTTACATGCCCCTACTTTTAGGTATTCCGAATCTTACAAGCCACTACTTTTAGGTATTCCGACTCTTACATGCCCCTAATTTTAGGCATTCCGAATCTTACATGCCCCTACTTTTAGGTATTCCGAATCTTACAAGCCACTACTTTTAGGTATTCCGACTCTTACATGCCCCTAATTTTAGGCATTCCGAATCTTACATGCCCCTACTTTTAGGTATTCCGAATCTTACAAGCCACTACTTTTAGGTATTCCGACTCTTACATGCCCCTAATTTTAGGTATTCCGAATCTTACATGCCCCTACTTTTAGGTATTCCGAATCTTACATGCCCCTACTTTTAGATATTCCGAATCTTACATGCCCCTACTATTTTACACGACTTCTTTTATTATACTCTTGCGCATCATATATTCTCAGTTTATCCGTTGGTCTTTTCCATGCATACGAAATGCCCTTTCTTCATATTGTTTTTTAGGGTTCCATGATAACTCAACACAGTGACAGTTCAACATACTTTTAAAAAGTGATATAAAGTCATTAGAAACGATAAAAAAATATATTTTTTAACCTAACCTAACCTACTTAACCCAGCTAATAAAGTTTTTGTTTCATCACTTTCCATGAATTTATATAACTTTTTAAAGGTGTGATGAATTATCATTGTGATGATTTATCCGGTCATCGTTTATTAGATAGGTATGAAAACATAAAAATTTAAAAATAAAAGGATGTACAGCAGTCCCACGGTATTTTTTTTACGGTTTCACCTATCCGCGGTTTCAGTTATTCGCGGTTTCGCTTATCCGCGCTCTAGAAATAATACTATCAAATTACAAAAAAAAGACAAAATTGTAATTAAGAAAGTTAAAGCTTACAATACAGCTGCAACAGAACCCACAGAACCTAATGTTCATAAACAATTACCTCCGGGCGCTTAAGCGTCGTTGATTGAGATTGAAAAAAGCTAAAATTGTTTGCCTAAAAAGGCCAGACTTCACAATTAAAAGCTTATGATATTTTCATTTAGGAAAAACCATAAGTTGTCGCTCACAGATGAGATGGACTGACGACTTGAAATTTAAAATTGGCTTGGAATATTTGAGAACCGGTAAAACTGAGAATCTTGAATGAGGTCTATATCCAAAGCATTCAGTCAGAAGTCTAACACAAAACAAGATGTAGATGTTGTTTTTATTGACAACCCAACTAACTGAATTATAAGATGTGAATTATGAGTATTATATTCTGTCAGGAATCTGATATCTTTTCAATGAAACTGTGGAATTACACAAAACACAATAGACTTTTTATTGACATAAACTATAATTGATGCTGGTGGAGATTGTTGAACAGAATTGGTGGTATTTATCCTGATATTGTAGATCTCTACAATGTCGGTAGCTCCACAAATATGCTGCTACTGCCCTCTGTGTTTAACACGGTTAGCTAATATCTAAAAACATAGCATCGAGTGGATCTAAGATTATTGAAATTCTAGGAAGAAGTAAAGGGTTTTAAATGAAACTTTTATAAATGTTTTATTTATCAAGTACTTTTTTATAGCTACCTTTTACATCGGAATTATTAATTTCTGTATGAAATGCTGATGTTGAAATAAACCATTTGTTTCTAGTTTCATTATACGCGGTTTTGCTATCCGCGCCACATTTCAGAAACCTAACTGCCGCGAATATCGAGACATATTATTTGAGAGAAGGATTTTTGCTTTCTCAGAATTTCTGTATAAAATTCTAAATTATGTATTTAATAGTCCAAGATTGCTTGCATTAATAAGCTTTCGGATTCCACTACGTTATACTAGAAGTCGGGATTTATTTCAGTGCAGAAATTCTAGCACTAACTACCATATGTATTCCTCATTGCCCATAATACTTATGGAGGGAAATAATTATACCGAGTCAGCGAATATCTTTAATGTATCACTTAAGAAATACAAAAGATTGTTACTGAGACAGTTTTCTTGTGTATACTAAATATGTAGCGTTGTGTTATAAAATAATTTTTTATAATTCATATGAAAAAGCCTCTAAAAAGGGCGTTAATTAACAAATAAATGACTGTATATTCTTAAGATTGGGTCTTAGGATAATAGCTGCATTAGTGGCATCCCCGACTGCAATAATTGTCCAGTCGTGTGCAATTGTTCATAACCCCGTGTGACAATGGGGAAATTTTGAGGATAAATGATCATGGGAAATTATTCAGGGCCAAGTCATACGAAATACGAATTACCTACACAATTCAATAAGCAGTAGAAAATTCAGGTGAAATTCTCATCAGTGTAAGTAAAACAATGCTCAGATAGAATACTAATGATTTTGGGGGCATATTTGATGTGACGTATTTTCGAATGACGCTGCTATTTGTTGGACTATCCGTGAATGAATGAATCAACGAACACTCGATCCAAAGAAACCATTATGAACTTCCCCTTTCTCATCTTCTTCCAGTTCATATATCCATTGTCACAATTGATTATTTTGCTGTTAAAAAATAATTTGTAGGTAGGTACCGCTTGTACTTGTATACAAGTTGGATCTATCTGCTGCGTGGCCTATTTCCTATAAAATTAATTTTGAATTGGAAGACAAAATAGGTACTCAACCAAACTGATTTTTTTTTTTCAATATTTAAATATCAGGTGAAATATATTATTTTTAACTTTCTTTATGTGAAACCGCACAAGAGTCCCAACTGCTCAAAACCGCCTAAAGTTAATCAGACTATGGCATTCCCGATTGGGGTATGTTGTGAAGCTGAAGGTAGTGGGAAAGGAAGGAGGCGGATAAGAGGAAGGTGTGGAAGTATCTGGCTATTCAGAACTGGTCACCAAACATGGCAAAACACATTTAAAATGTTTTAATGTATTATCATGTATTTTATAAATAAATAAATAAAAAATTCTAAAAAATTCACAAATGCACTATTATGATCTATAAAAAGTCTAAAGAACTAGAAATAAAGATTTACATTAGAATTTTTCAATTAATCAGTGAAGCCATCGATGGAAAAAAATGACGTGGTATTATAAAAAAAGTAATCAACCGCTAATAGAACAATCGAAAAATATCCTAGTTGAATTCTAATGAGCAGGTTTTTGACGTGACAGAAAAATTCGGACACTTCGGACATGAAGTTTCTGTGACGTCACTAAATATTCAATACCCAAACCACCAAAGAGGTTTTTCTATGACGTCATATTTACCGAAAATGGTGGAATTTGAACTGACCTACTTATTTGTGCAATTCGTCGGAAAAAAGGTGTATTCAATAATCGTTTTGTAGGTATTAATTAAATTTACTATTCATCGGTCAGTTATATTATCACAGTCATTGGGAAAGAAATTTAGAATACTGGATATATTATGGAACAGAAAACAAAAAATAGGAAAAATAACACATAAAACACGTAAAGCAGCAATATTTCAATATTTTGTAAGTACAGGGTGCGGGAAAACAGATATAGGGATATTTTTTTCTGTACGTCGTGCCGTTTAATGCAAGTCCTGAAGATGACATCAAAAAGATGATGGCCCCAGCAACGATACATTGATTAAGGCGAATTCTGAAGTTTTCGGCCGCATTTTGGCACATCGCGACGGGTAAAGCGGCGAATTTCTCCCAAATTTGATCATTGAGTTTTACCAAAGTGTGAAGCCGATGTTTAAAAGCCCTTTTCCTTCAGGTAACCTCACAGCAAAAAGTCGCAAATGCCAGACGGAAGGTCCGCTGGGTGGCAACGAAATAACGGCCATTTTCAAGAAACGTGCGGACGGTGAAGCCCCGGTATTCTCCGGACCAAACCATGGTAACGACTGAAAACGGCACGACCCTCCTGACACATTTCAGGCCACAGTCTTGTTACTGATAAAATAAAAAGTTAATAATAATGAAATTTGGGAGGTGGGTATGGGGTACCGCCAACCCGGGAACCATTTATTGGATAACCAACACCCAATACCATAGGACACGCAGAGTAGTTCTTTAAGTTTAGTGACTTAGTAGGGGTGACCGGATTCATGTGTTGAGGTTTGTCCGGGTATTGGTGGCAGATGCGGCTGCCCACCAACTGCGTGGCAGGCCAGATCGCGAGAGTCTGGTTAAGGGAAACCTTTTGACCTCTCCTGCATGGCTCTCTCAGAACACCGCCTTGGATGGATTTGAACGTCCGCCACTCCTGAACCCTCAGATTCCACCTCTCAGTCCTTTTTACTTCTGAGAACTTCCTCTCTTTCCACACAGCATCCTCAAAGATGTCGTAGACCCAGAGAGGAATTATTGACCTCCTGTGAGTAGCTAATGAAAGAAAAATATATATTACCACACTAGCTTAAATTGTTAGTGCATGAGTAAGTTGGCAAGTAATGTGAAGTTTCTGCGTAATGCCTAACTTTTAAATATCCAAAAAACTGAACTATTTATCATCAGACAAGCGCTAAAGTACTTAAAAAATAATTTTATGAATTCATAATTCTGATGCACTGAATAAAATAAAAAAAAAAAACCATTTCTGTAAGTTACACCGTTTTTTTTTAAGCTTTTCAAAACTGCACTGTCTGTTTTGCTGCACCCTGTAACACAAAAACAAATTAATCTACAATGCAAGATGGAAAAATAGTAAATTACGAATAATAATTGTGGCTGATAAGCCAACACTGGTACTTTGTAATACTTATAATACTTATTTAGTCATTAGAATGGCTTGAACTTTAAACGTACTACCTAGTTTTAATTAGTTTTTTTTTGTGGGTTTATATATTAAATATCATATTAAGAATTAAAAAAATATATGTTTATTATTTTTGTAAAGCTGCATATCTTGACACAATTTTTTTCTGGTGAGATGAGCGGCTTATGATTTTATTGTAATATACTAATTTTTGAATAAATAAATAATTAGTACAAAAAATAAATTGATCTCTACCCAATATGTCGTACGGGAGTAAACAGTTGTGATTCCGTGTTGGAGTTGTCACAATAAAACGTTAGATATTGCAAACAAGTATAATAGTTCAAGGCTATCTATACTCTATATTTTATATAAACAAGTTAGATCATTACCTATTATTATACGTTCGGATAATTTTAATAAATTTAGTTGACACAGTAAATAATTATAATCGAACAATATTCGATAGGGTTGGTAAAACTTTGATCGTGTCCATGCTGGACTTTCATGTTAGGGTCACAAGTACAATTTGTCGTGGCTGAAATACATTGATATAGATTTGGTTTTAAATATGCATATATTTGGTTTTATTTTGTAGTTTTGATACTGATTGAACATCGTTTAAAACTTGTATTATAGCTATCAGAAATGTAGATAAATATATCTCCAATCTACATTGCCAAGGGAACTAGAAGAATAAAAATGTAGGAATTATTTTTCTGTGCCGACAAAGAAGGATAAATGCAAATTAACAAAGTCACTAGACTTGGCATGCCAACAAAATGACAACTAATCAATTCATCAACTTAATTATTGTAATTATGGTTATGAAAACAATAAGTTTTATTTGTTTTAATGAGGAAGTTAGCGTGGTAAAAGCGACATGTAAACAGTTAATTTATAATCAAAAGGCGCACAGAAGAATAATGAAGATCACCGTTTTTAACCGCAAAGTCGTAGTAACTACGCGTTTATGTTATCATGTATTCTATGTTTACACTTTAAACATAGAATACATAGGTGCGTACTTCGCTTTGTTAAAATAAAAGCCCGTAATGAATTAATGGAGTATTTAAAGAAAGGTTTTTAACTGGGTCGACCATTTACTACCCGATCATTGTAACCCGCTTACGAACCACCCATGAGTGATTAGACGCCGTTCTATTTGTATAAATAACATTAAATTTTCAATGATTCACCACTTCATGAAAAATAAGAATCTAATAAATCCAAAAAAGATATATGGCATTTTTTCAATATGTAAAACTTCACGATCGAAGAGCTGGTACTTTTGACCCGATCACTTTGCCAGCGGGTCGTGATCGACCCGGATCGTAAAAAATAATCGATCGACCGATCTAAATTCTTATTGGGAACTGTAACGGGTCTTAGTTAACTGGAGTCTTTGTTTTAAAATATAACAAACAATAAATATTTTTATTTTACATTACTATATCCTTTTACGTCACAATTCAAAAAATTCAAATATTTATACACTGACAAAATAAGTAGTAATGCACTTCAGTCAACATAATGTCGATGTTCTGATTACTAACATATCAAAACAAACCGCAATATTGAAAGATTACAGGATTGTGGTAATTAAGGCTTTTTGTTAAGAATTTAAGAAATCGTGCATATAAATGAAGAATATTGTGAACATTGGAATTTTAATGGATTTTCCCAGGAAATATGGAGAAAATAATATCTACCAAATAAAATTTCCACTCACTCCTCTCGGAAGGAAGTGTTTTCCTGCTGTGAAACATTGGACATATGCGGCTAAATATTTATTTTTATAGACGTTATTCCTGAGTTAAAAGGAAAATTCCTGCTTTGAAAATTGAGTCGATGATCGCCGATGTTAACCATTTATTTGAAAAATTTGATTTAAATGTAAAAAAAAATGGTTGTAAAGCTCATATTACGCAAAAAATATACATACTTGGTGTGGAAGCCTTAATCGATTTTATCATGAAATCGGCGCTATAGAAATGATTCAAACATACATACTCCAACGTGAATTATTATATTTTTATTAATGTTACATGATCATCTGTGACATTATTTACATTAATACGACAACCACTTCCTCAGCTAAGAATATATAGGTTGCGATTTCGAAGTAAATTTTATTTAATTAATTGTTATTTCACAAAAAAATAATACATGCAACGTATACGTGCAATTGGCGAAATGTTCCATAGAGGTAGATACTCAGTTTAGTGGTGAAATAGTCGAAACGCTGTTGCTCGAAATGGCTTTAGTCGAATTTGGAGACCAGATCAACCTTCCTTTGAACTATCTCCTTCTCCTCCCCTCTTCCTTCAGCCTCTCTTACATACCCCAATTAGAAATGCGATAGTGCTGTGCCACTGTGCCGTATTTACATTTTAAAAAAATAGCCGTCACTAAGTTAAAAATAAAATAAACCAGCCTTTATAGTTTCGATAAAAAAAAAACAATCCTTTTATTATGATTAAAATAATACACTACAAATATAACACCAATTAAAACATCATCATCATTTCGAATAGATTCGTTGCCAATTTGAATGGGAATAGAAGCAAATATACCGCACAGAGTTTTGGCGGCCGGACGGATATAGCCGTCGAGTCACGGGGATGGTCGAATGAAGAGTCGTTTCATTTCAAAACCGTCGTCCCGTCTTTCCCGAGTTGGTTTTACCCGCCTAGGCGTGCTAAAATATGATTCACATAAAAAATGGTATCCTGAAACGATATATGTCCATTAATACGTATATCTGTAGAATGTACAGTTTTCGATTTTACCACGAGTTTTTGTAGCATGTCTTAAGTGATGTGGTGGAATTCCACAGACAAATTGCCACTGAACACTGAACAATATTCGCTTTGAATTATCAAGTATTAACAGTAAATGCATTCATCTCATTCCCCTGATTACCAACATTAGATTTATCCTATGTTACAAGGTACTTCCTTTGAATTTTCCTACGGTTAAATACTCACGTGGAAGACAGCTTTTCCTTGTTGGTGGCATGGCTCCCGTCCAAAGGACATACAAAGGCACGCAAACTTCACAGAAGGGCATAAGTGGCTCGCATATAATGGGCATTGTCTTTAATAAAATTAATTAAATAGCTGTACTAAGATTTCCGGTTATGCATTTAAATGACATTTGTATTAAAAACGCGGAGATTAGCAGTGGCACGAATTCAAGTTTTTATTGCACACAATAGAAGCAGCTTAGAAAGGTTTGTTTTATATTCTTATATGAAAATCACACATCCCATATACATCTGAGCAAAATAATCTTGTTTTAGATTTGATAATCGCAAAACTTGAAATAATATCAATTTAGGAGGCGGGTATGGGTATCATGCCGCTCATGAACCATTTATTTTATTTGGTACAATATTTTTTACATTTTAAGTTTTCCAGTAATGTAGGCCTCACTGGGTGGCTTGCCCGTGCTGAGGCCTTCATTTTATAATATGAAAATATAATCTACATAATACATTTAAAGAGAAAATAATGCATTTAAAATTAAAAATACATAATAATATATTTAAAATTAAAAAATAATACATTGAAAATAATCTTGTGTGTTTGTGAGTGATGTGTGTTTATATTGGTTTTGTGTGTTACGTGTAGATTTTATTTTTATTTTATGCTATGACATTTTGGTAATATTGTCTTTTTTGTTCTTTAATCCATTTTGTAATTTTGTGTGTGAATTTATTTTTATTTTCCTCAATTTTAATTTCAAGTTTTACACTGTTGAAAGCTTTTATAGCATGGTATTGGTAGTGTCTTTGTCCAAAGCTTGAATTTAATGTCGGAGTTTTTATGTTTTCTTTGTACGCTTGTCTAACTGGTCTGTTAGTGTTATTCATCAGATAACCTCTGTTATATGTCGCTCCAAGTGGATCGCTAAGTTTGGTCACATAAGGCGACATAAGACTAATAACGGGGTTTGCTCGACGCTCACGTTTTAATTATTTCTGATGAACGTATTACTAAAATCTCAAATGTTTCTAGAGGGATCCCCTCGGACGTAAGTTATTTATATTAAAGATTAATAAAAACACGACACTACGATTAAAATATTTTATGTGGAACGGTTTGAAAATCTTATAAAGCGTTTTTTAACTATTAAATTAGCGGTAAGCACCATTTTTTCTTTCTAGACGATGAATTAGTAACTTTCCGAAGAATCCCTCAAGAAAAATTTGAGATTTTAGATATACGTCCATCAGAAATAAATAAAATAAACCCAACGGAAAGATCAATTTTCTAGGCCTGCTTATGTCGACCGAAGGTCCGTCCGACAGGCCGCGGGATGAATATTGTTTTCATCGTCGCTTATGTCGTTAAGATTCCCACTTTATTTTAGAGATTTGATAGGGCAAAATCAACCGCAGGTCTGTCCAATACACCAGGGCCGCTTGTCGCATATTTTTGTGCACGGCTGCTTTACTTACGTCGTTAAGTTCTGGATTTATTTTGGGGTATTTTTGTGAGGTTTTTCCAGGTCTTAGTGGTGGATGCGTCTGCCAACCAGTTGCATGAGCTGATTAAGGTAGATCCCTTGATTTCTCCAGCTGGACTCTTGACTCAACGCCTTGCACAGAGGAATGGATTTTTACGTCACTCCTGGATACACTGATCACCAGATTCTTAAGCGCCCCTCAAACCTTTTTACTTACCAGAACTTTCTCTCCTTCCATACACACAGCATTTCCCAAAGATGACAGGTCCTGGGAGAATTATTTTCCCCAGAGTCTCCTCTGTAGAGATGTGCAAAAAAAATTATCTTCTTCACAGCAATGAATAGAATAACCACTAGTACATGCGCTAATTTTATTGAGTAAGTAAATAAAATTATAGAATTCTCGGGTAAATTACTGCGTATGCCAGCATGAATAAAACAATGATTTGATAAACGTGCAAAAATTATTAAGTTGTACTGATATAAACAATTATCTGTGCAGTGGAAGGCGTTGTTAGTTCACTTTTAACCGCATGAGATTCGTTATATTTGACAAATGTCATTTTTTACATTAGCATCACACAATTTTCCACATGGCCTATGTTATCGTTCTAAGGAAAGTGTTTTTAAGGATAAAAAGGAGAGGAGGCTATGGGAAGGAAAAGGGTATGCGGGGTGGGTGGAATCTTGTGGTCAGTATGTCTAGAATGAATCTACCCTTCCCGTTGGGTTGAGAAAGTCAGACTGGAGAGGTGGTATCCTTCAACAAGTCTCTCCAGGTCCGGTCTGCCACGTTGTTGGTGAACTGGACAAACCTTACCCGCACAAGAGGTTTTGGTTAACCAATTAATGGTTCCCGAGGCGACGTTACCCATTACCGCCTCCGAAATTGTTCAAGTAAAATATTCACGTTAGTTTCAATGCCATTTACTTGCTAATCATAAGTTCGTGATGCGTATCTTGAGAATGATTGTAGCGGAATGCAACGGAATTAGTATGTACATCACGCTGTAATGAATAATATACATATTTAATCGAAAAAGCCTCTTTGACTGTTTCGTTAATTTCCCATTCTTTTGGGTTTGTTCCAAATCTTGACTCATTTCCTTTTATTGTGACGGTACCAATCAAATTATTGTGAAATGTTTAAGAACAAGCCTTCGGTATAGCTGCTGTTGGTATCGATGGATTATTTCTTCTTGGAAATTACCCTAAATGTGAACATTCACGGGTTAGGTTGGGTTAGGTTAAAATGCTGCGCGGCTTTTTCATACAAGATTTTATTTTCGTATCGGGGCTAAAATACTCCATTGAACTGAATTTTGCTTTTTAAATCAAAGAGTATGGATAATATCTAATACAGATAATACAGGTATTACAGATAGTATTAGTAATATTAATAGTAAAATTGTACAGATAGTGATAATCATAGTACAGGTAGTACAGATAGTATTAATAATATTATAATTATACAGATAGTGATAGTAATAGAACAGATAATACAGGTAGTACAAATAGAATTAGTAATATTAATATTAAAATAATTGTACAGACAGTGATAGTAATAGTACAGATAATACAGATTATACAGGTAGTACATATAGTAATAGTAATATTAAAATTATACAGATAGTGATAGTAACAGTACAGATAATACAGGTAGTACAGATAGTATTAGTAATAGTAATAGTAAAATTGTACAGATAGTGATAGTAATAGTACAGATAATTCAGGCAGTAAAGATAGTATTCGTAATATTAATTGTTAAATTTTACAGATAGTGATAGTAATGGTACACAAAATACAAAAACCAATATATATATACGGACTATAATATGCGATGAAAACACCAGTTCCTACAATTTACCTAACTTTATGTTTTAAACCTTTATAGTATGTACCTATTATAATTATTATTGTAAGTATGCTAAACAAACATCTGTTAACTTTATGTTTTATAACTTCATGTATTTTTTTATTCTTTTACTTCTTCTCCCATTTTTTTGTACAAAATATGTATGCTAATTCGTCCAAATATTGACTCTCCTAAAACGGGAATTCCTCCTAGTTGGACAGTCAAAACATTTTACAAATGTACAATATGTATTTTCTGTACTAAATAAATAAACTTTAAGAAAATATGAGTTAAAGAAAGAAATAAATAATAAGGTAAGTACATATAAAATAGTATTTACATTGTGTTTGTACATATTGTGAGATTTGAATACTAATCTTCCATGGAACCGTTAGCTTGTTTTGGAAGAGTAAAATATTGTAGTTATTTATAAGTAATTAATAATATGATAGGTACATGAATATTGAGATGTATTAAAAAAATCGCAGTGAGAAAGTAAAAAATAATTAAATAACATATTTGTTAAAAGTGATATAAATATAGGTTGCTAAAATGTATCTAATATAATGTGAATAGTAATAAAGACATCATGTTATGTTTATGTATATATTCGGTGATTTCTCATAAATTGTAACTCAAGGAAAATTAATGTGAATAGTAATAAAGACATCATGTTATGTATATATTCGGTGATTTCTCATCAATTGTAACTCATGGGAAATTAATGTGAATAGTAATAAAGACATCATGTTCTGTATATATTCGGTGATTTCTCATAAATTGTAACTCATGGGATATTAATGAGATTTAGGTTATTTTCGAGATCAATATTTTGATAAGATTATTATTAAAATATTTTTTCAGTGTTCTAAGTTTGGATTTTGTCATTGATGTTATGACATATAGCAGAATATAATTTTAAAGTTTTTAAAAATTAAGTTCTATTGTATTGTAAGTATTGACTACATAGGATTGTATCTTGATGACTTCGTACAATCGCGCTATTATTTTACGCTCAACGTTGGCTATGTTGTCATATTGAACGCTCCTCTAAGTGGAAAGGTCAAATCATTTTGTTAAATATTTTTATGGGGAAATCATTTCTAGGAAAACGCTATGTTTCCCATTGATTTGATTCACAACAACATGAAAGATAAAACGCATTACGTAATTTGGAATCTTACTCTAGTAAATATTTTAGGCCTTTAGGGGGAAAATTAATAACAATTTGTCTCGGTAAAATTATATTATTATCGTGCAGACCGGTGAAAAATCACGGGATATCATAATTGTAAGACCTGAAAGTATTAAAAAAAAACATTTTTTTCTTTCAAAAACAAACAATGTCAATTTTTGAGACAAGCAGAAATTTTATATAATTAATTACGAGATCCGCCATAATTTTAAACAGAATAAATACACATTTTAATAAAATAATTATTCATTTTTAATCTATCTATTAATCCATATAAATAAAAATGTAAATGTTCGTTTACTCAAAATCTAAAATCTCCCAAAGTTCTTGCATTCGAATACACGCGTATTTTTATATAACTATATCTAATAGATGTTACTTGTGCCATCTGTTGGATGTAAAAGCAACACACGCTATTGTTTTTCTATTTTCACAGACAGACTTAGCCAAAAAAACGCGTGGCGGGGTACAGCTAGTTAAAAAAAATGTTGTTACCTATTTGTCGCTTGTCTGAATTCTTTCCACAATCAGTTCCAATTTTGAAAATCAAAGCAAATCCCAGTTCTAGAGATCATTGTACCGTAGTTACAGTAGAGTATAGACTAGTAATTGGTTTAGGGGAAAAATTAATGATTAGTTAGATCTATGAAACAAATGACAGCACAATATATAATTATAATATATCACTCAAAGAGCTCTGTTCAATAATAATTGGTTTAGGGGGAAAATGTGTGACTGTTTTTCTCAATGAAACAATGTATTTCACAATATATCATTATTAAAACTATTTGGAAGAGTTTAGTCTAATAATTGGTTTAATGGAAATTTGTAACGGTTTTCACAAATGAACAAACTTATTATTAAACAGTAAATCATTATAATTTATAACTTTAATTGATAAGTTCGTGATTATCGTAACCTTGTGGGTTTAAAACTTTATGTTGCATGATATGACAGAAATGTATGGTGCCCTTTATCCCTCCGCTTGCTTGTACGGGGAACAGATGTGATGGTTCTAAGTACCAAATTATTATAATGAATGCACGTTTAAATCGGTAGGTAGGCTTGTAAGGAAAACACATTTTCCTTTCTAAGGACTGGGCAGTTTCCCGCAAGTAGATAATATACCTATGTATCTATTTCAATTTTATTACAGTGTGACCTATTTTTTAAATATATATTTATTCATAAAAGTAGTGCTACATCGGTAACAAAAAAATCATAGATAAATCTGGGAATCATTTTGACAAGCTGGAGCACATGAAGTCTGGGTATCATTTTGACAAGCTGGAGATTATGAAATCTGGTTATCATTTTGGCAAGTTTGAGCGCATGAAATCTGGGTATAATTTTGACAAGCTGGAGATTATGAAATCTGAGTATCAATTTGACAAGCTGGAGCGCATGAAATCTGGGTATCATTTTGACAAGCTGGAGCGCATGAAATCTGGGTATCATTTTGGCAAGCTTGAGCGCATGAAATCTGGGTATCATTTTGACAAGCTGGAGCGCATGAAATCTGGGTATCATTTTGACAAGCTGGAGATTATAAAATCTGGGTATCATTTTGGCAAGCTTGAGCGCATGAAATCTGGGTATCATTTTGGCAAGCTTGAGCGCATGAAATCTGGGTATCATTTTGGCAAGGTTGAGCGCATGAAATCTGGGTATCATTTTGGCAAACTTGAGCGCATAAAATCTGGGTATCATTTTGTTGAGCTGAACCGCGTGACAATTTTTTGGCATTAGTATAATGGTTCGAGAATGCCTTGAATAAACTACGACATCTGTCGTACATTGACCGCCTGAAAGCGAACATTGAAATAACTAGACCCTGCAAAGAAAAGTAAAGTTTGTTAAAATAAGGTAGCGCAGTCCATCCTGGGAATTTTCTAGGTAGGGTCTACAGGTCCCATTGGAGCCAGGGCAGTTTGGTCTTTTTAAAATAAAAAAAACACATTTTATAGCTCTCGACTAGCAAGCCGAAGGTCGCGGGTTCAAATAACGGCGTGCGCAAGTATTTTATTTTTATTTTTCAATTGTGTTTTTTCACAATGATTTGCATATTATTTCATACAGCTTACCTCGCTTAGTGCGTCGAATATATAGGTTAAACATCATTAAAACTTGTTATATGAAGCAATTTGTATGTATCTATATGTCATTGGCATATCGCACACATGTGTTAAGGCGATGCCATACGTAGTAATGCAAAATCAATTGTTTTTGGTTTGAAAATTTGGTCGCCTAGAAATGTTTCAGATGCTTTAATGAAATACTGCGAGTAGAATACATCTTGGCCTTTGAAATAATCGAGTATTTTTTAGATAAGTCTTTTTATAAGCCCAGAAAAAAATTATGTATAAAGCCTATGAAAACTGCTTTAAAGTTCAAAATCTCCTACTTACGAACTCATTTTCGGTTATGATTTTATTGTATAGTGTGGAAAATTAAGTTATTTATAAAATGTACGAAAAACGATTAAATACTTATGCCTGAACATCCACAAAATAAAATAAAAGGCCCTTTTTGGCCATATTTTTTTCTTGCATAAATCAAAACAGGCGGATGGTGTTAAGCGGGAATTTAAACCTTATCGCCATCTGCGTAAGGGTTGTTATTGATAGCGGCTCAATTTAAAATATTACACGACGTAGTGCATCGCCTTAAATGCAGTTTTAAGTAAAAACAATTTGTTGTTTTGTAATGAATTTAACAAGATTACTTACTTTGTAAATAATTTTTCTTCTTCTTATGGTGGGGGAAAGTTGGTGGAGATTAAAGTTGAATGTTAAGGTTTACACGATAAAACATACCTACATGGCAAAGCGATGAGGAACATAGTATGTCAACCGCAAAATAGTAAGTACTTAAACAATGTCGCGAGTTGTCTAAAAAATAATTCATTTATCCATGAATAAGAAGATAATACTAATAAATGAAAGAGAACAAGAAACAGAAAAATAAATAATAACTGGGAATTGAACCCAGGATTTCTGTCTTTCCGGCACAACTTCTTTAAACACTCGACCATTAGGACCTTATTAATATAAATTACTGTCATTTTTACGATCTCATATATCAAATTCAGAATCAATTTTTATATTATCAATTATCATGTTTCAAATTCATAAAAAACCATATTATCAATTTTTGTATTATCATATTTCAAATGTAGAATTAACAATATGATCAATTTTTATATTAACATATTTCAAATTCAGAATTAACAATATGATCAATTTTTATATTAACATATTTCAAATTCAGAATTAACAATATGATCAATTTTTATATTAACATATTTCAAATTCAGAATTAACAATATGATCAATTTTTATATTATCATATTTTAAATTTAGAATTAATAATATTATCAATTTTTATATTATCATATTTTAAATTAAGAATTAACAATATTATCAATTTTTATATTGTGATATTTCAAATTTAGAATTAACAATATTATCAATTTTTATATTATCATATTTCAAATTCAGAATTAACAATATCTTGCAACTATTTTTTCCCATATTTTTGGCAGCTATCCTTTTGAATGATCAAAAAGTTCTAAAGAATTGGTTTGTAACCTAGATAGTGTCAAGGATAAACATATCCAATATTTGTTTTATATTGGATACCTATTGTATTTTTGTAAAAGTCGAAATAAATATTCAATTTTAATCATTTTTTTATTTTTCCGTGTCTTGTTCTGTTTCATGTTTCGTTTAGAATTATTAGTATTATCTTCTTCTTCAATTATATATTACATTGATGGGTATAATCTTCAAAAGTTATTTAAACAAAATTGTTCCAGTAAAATAAATTATCAATCAATTTGATAGCGAGATATTTTTATTGATATTTCACATTTTATAACATTATATTATTTGAAATTAAGTAGTTTTAGTAGTTAATTGTCATGTAACGAGGTTGTTCTTAAGAAAGATTTATTTTATTTATTAATTAACGCCCTTTTTCGGGGATTTTACATATGCATATTAAGAAATATACATTATTTATTGTACATAACTAAATTGCTTCATTAACAACATTTTATATTTGTTTAAAGATAAATTGAAGATGTTCACTGACTTGGTAAAATTGTTTCCCTCCATTAGTATTCTGGGCAAAGAGGAATACATATGGTAGTTAGTCCCAGAATTTCTGCACTGAAATAAATACTGACTTCTAGTTTTACGTTGTGGAATCCGGAAGCTAAGATAGTAAAAGGTTTTTAAATACCTACATCTATTTGAACTTCATTTTTGTTTTCGGTAATGAATAAACGCAATTCTTCAAAGCAGTAATTAACCAACTTTCGAGCTGAAACTCGTCTTTATTTTGGTGGCAACACAAACGCATTTCTCTGAAATCGAATACATGAAATAAATGTTTAAAAAACATAAATTATGTAAGTTATTAAATATATTTCTAGTATAAAAATAACAATAGTAATTGCATAATTTTACTATCGCCGTTTTTGTGAAAAATCACACCAAGAACTTCTCTCCCTAAGTCAATTTCAACAAAACATCATTTTATATTTTCATAAGTAATGATTCATTTATTTATTTATATATATATATACGCTTAAACAGGCTTTTACATAGAAGTGATACATGATGCAGTGTATATAGGAGAATATCTGTATTATACAGGAGATACTGACAGTAAATAGATGTGATCCATTGTAAAGAAGGTACAAAATACACAATTATAAAATTGTGATTACAAGTGTAATGAGAAAATATTAAGAAATAATTTAAAAAAAAACTAAATATGAAGCAATATTAGTAAAACGAAAGAGTAACATAAAGTAAAAAAGAAATTAAAACATCACTCCATATATTGATTGAGAAGATACAGATGATAAATAAGGTAACGGGTTGCAACTGGGAATCGAACCCAGTATCTGTGACTTACCGGGACAACGTCTCTAACCACTCGGTTATAGTGACCTGATTTTTTTAACGTCATTTTCTTCGATCTCATATTTCAAACACAGCATTAACGTTATTATCCTTAACTAATTTTATTGTTGAGAAAATATATTATGCAAAGTATCAGACATTACGGAATCTGTACTGAAGATGTTTCTGAGTGCGCTCGGTGAAAAAGAGAAACTGCAAAGATTTGTGCAACTTTACCAGATCATTATTTCAATTATATTTACATTGGTAGCTATGATAATACGGTTTGATGAAGATTATTAAATGCTGTATTGGTGATTTGAAATTTTGCTAGGTTTTTATCAGTTTAGTTTATTTGATTTTTGGTCCAGCTGGGCTTTTACATATTAAAAACTGCATATTTGATACCTACAACATAATTAATATTTATTTTATTTTTTATTAATTTTATTTTTTTATTTATCTTATTATTCTTTTTTTTAATAACTTTATTGAGTAAAACCTCAAATTGTAATATTTAATTACTGAAGACAATATTAGCGATTTCTAAACGAAAATCTGAAACAGAAAAATCAGAAAAGGATACGGTCACATCTAGGACTCGAACACAGGACCCTTGCCTTGCCGGGGCACTGCTCTACCACTGAGCTAATGGGACCCTATCCCCTTCGGTCACTTTTAACTGTATCGTACTTCGAATAAGAACTACCATAAATAAAGTTGACGTACTTTGTAAGCAGCTCAACAAAGATATCCTTCCGTAACTCAAAAACATCTCTTGTCTTGCCTTTTTATTTTTACTAGCAGATAGTAACAATAATGTTTAGTGTACCAATAAGTTGATTTAATTAATTTTTTTTTAAATATTTTTATGTCAAATCTTTTATTAGATTTCGTATAGGTTATTAACTGAGCATAGTAAATTTCTGTTTTAACTCGACCGTTTTGCATTTCGCCTCTCTGTTGTTTGTACGTTCCGTTTCCGCTTAAGGATAGTGGCCGTTTTAATGGTTCAATGAAGATTTTTTTTCAAATGTGAAATCTTCGTGTTTATTTGCAATCTTTTTTTTTCAATATTATTTATGGTAACTACCTACCTAAAGAATGTTAGAAAAATGCATTGTCGGAAACGTTTATTTAGACAAATTGTATAATTCCTTGTATGGCATTATAAAATCGTCGTGTTTATCTGGACCTTTTTTCAATATTATCCATGGTACCTACCTACCTGCCTAAAGAATGTTAGAAAAAAACAAAACAAATTATGGGTAACGTTTCTTTAGACAAATTGTATAATTTCTTGATTGGTATTTTAAAAAAGTTGTTTAATAAGAAGGTGGGAAAATTGGGTAGAGGAAGTTTTGGTTTTGATTTATTAAATAAGAGAAAATTAGAAACATACTTTTTTGGGCGCGAGGTCTTGTTGCAATGCAAGTTTTAGTAGGCATTATCATTAGAACACATTTTTTAATGTTTTCCTATTATAGCAGCAGATTTTTTAGATGTTGAAATAGAAAATCTACTCTGTATATCATATTAGTACTTAATTATTTTTTTTTGCAAATCTCTCTCGTTTTTCCTTTACAATATCGATTCGATAGGCGTAACTGCCGATAATTTTATACCAATTTCAAAGTCACGCTGTTGATAGCCAAACCGATATTGATATTGCAAATCGACATGCTGGTAACACCTACTACTGTGAATTGGCAATACTTAACTTTAAAAGTTAAAAATACTAATAAATTACAATGTCGAATTGATATAATAACTTTAATATTCATTGGCAAGAAATTCATTAGGTATTTAGTCATAAACTAACAATTTTTTTTTCTCCGAGTTGGAAAAGAATCAATTGTTCGTGTCTTAGATGAATTAATGATGATTGTGTATATGAATTCTTTCAATTCTAAGAGCTTAGTTAGTTCACCTTCAATCATTAATAAGCCAGTTCTTTTGCATAACGAACAATATTATCCAAAAAGTTGGGCATATTGATAGCTTATCCGACATCTTGGAAATCCGACTGACTGTTAAAATTATATTCTGACCGTACTCGCAAATATCCGCTAACTTACCATGGAAGATGGATTTCGTCAATATGGGATGTATAGTTTCGTATAATATTGCATTGATCGCCCAGTCTATTCGAAAGATTGTTTTAAAGACTTGGATCAGAGATTTCTAGCACGTGCAATCAGGAATCTTTGTTCCTAGTTTATGTCAATATAATTTAATTTTCCCGAGAACACATTAAACTCATTTTCTTCTACTAGTTTTTATACGTCTCAAGTATTTCTCAGTACAAATCAGTCTTCGTGAGCGATTAACGACCAGTCCATGGGAGAACTGGAAAATATTGGTAATGGCCGGCGGGCGCCCTGTTAAGTGTTATGTAGAAACTAACATGATCCGGAGATCGAAGGTACGGAACTCATTCTTTAGAGGAAAAAACACACAACACGATTTGATGTTGCACCATCTGATATTATCGTTACAGATGTGTAGGTGTACACGTAAAAAACTTACTGATATAAAATATTGCTAATTTAATAAAAAACTGGATAAATTATTCGTATTCCTATTAAAAAGGGGAATGCAGGCCTAACGATTGAACCGACAAGTTACCTAACAAACTGTCGGTAAAAAAACGAATATGTTATTATGATGTTTGAATACGTGTTCATAAAAAATCTAATATTGTCGCATTTTTTCATTATATTTATCAGGAAAAGAGTAGCTGCATAATCACGTGTTCCTGTATATTCTGAATGGATAAAATTTTTTACTAGGAAACGGCTTAACATCATGTTTTTAACAGGATTTTAGTAAATCAGCCACATTCATTTTTCTCCGTGTGTAAGTTTCTTCTTATTCTGATGGTGCAATCTCCTATCGAAGTTTGGCTATCATCAGTTCGATCGTGGATTAAATGGAAACCTAGATTTCCAAGCTATGTAGCGCAGCGTCTCACTCTGGGACATCTTCTAACAGTCTTTCCCTGGTGATTTATTTATTTATTTATTTTATATATATAAATTACAAACAATACAAAACAAAATGAACCTTTGTCTGTCCAAGATTCCCGTTTCAGGACAGCCAAATTGTGTATTTAGTACATAATATTCTTACAATGGAATGGCGATGCTATCAAAACAAATTTTGAGAACATTTTTGATTGCATTCGAAGTGACAGGATGGTTTCTTTATCCTTGAAAGAATCGCAAAGATGTAATTTATTACCAGGGTCAATTTGGATAACATTAGTAATTGCAATCAGAATAGATGATTGTTTTCTTTCGGGACATCACAAGTCTAAGATTCTTTCCAGGGCATTTTAGAGAACATTTACAATTGTATAGTTAGAATTTCCACATATATAAATCAGTATAAGACATATGAATCCTATATTACTTTTTTTTAGAATTTCTTAGGTGATAGAAATTACACATTACTAGACCAGAATATATGCCGTTTGACATATGAATTTCCAATTTTAAAATTTCGAATCTTTATTTATTAAATGGCTAGTCATTATTATACAGTAATCGAAATGAAACCGAGCAAAATATTGGCAAATTTAAATAATAACAACAATAAAGATCAAGATTATGACTTGTGTTAACTTGAATTTTTGTTCGTCTAATATGAACAAGATACTTTTGTTCTGTTTATATCCAGTAGAATTTGTTTGACATGAATTTTACTGCGAACTTACACAGGGACCCAATTACACATGGACGAAATTAAACATTGATAGAATTAAATTACACCTACTAGAATCACACGCGTCAAAATACCCAACCTAACCTAATTTTTCCCCAATATGATATGTATATATTTAGCACACACTTACACTCTAAAATTGACTTGTTTGAAGAGTAGGTGTTATATAAGTAGGTTTATATCTCTCCAAGTGTAATTTCGTCCATGTGTACTTCCGTCCGTGTGTAGTTTTGGCCTAAGCGTTCAAAGACGGTTTGAAAGGGAGATATGTAAAAACGAATGTTAGAAGAAGTGCGCTAATATTAAAAAAAAACGATAATAATTAAGCGAAAATGGTGTGAATATTTAATAAAACACGACACGTTTGAAATAGTGCGAAAATCTCTCGTCGAATGCTTTATTTAAATTTAAAGACAAACTGTGAATTTTTTCATGCATATTAAATAACACATTAATTAACAGAAAAGAACGTGTTTTCAACTAATTTCGCAACTCAAAAAATAAATTATTTTTTTATTTTAAATACTTAAAGAGTTAACGAGAAACTTGTTATAAATCGGTAGAAATTGGTAGGCTTAAATTCACGCCTGTGTAATTTCTTCCTAACGCTGGAAAAAAAGAAAAATCCCAAGAAAATAATGATAAATCTATTCTACATAAGCCTTATTCCACATATTCAGTTGAAAATCAATTAAAGAAGTTGTTTATTTTATCACAGAAAACACAAGACATTTGTTATGATTCAAAATAAATTTGAGTCACTAGAAATACCATAGTTATTAACGTATTCTTTAATGAATGTGCGTCTGTTTTATGATTGTTAAACTATTCCAGACGGCCAGACTTGCAGTAATTAAGTAGATGAGTCGTAGTACTTACATCATGTTACATATATATCAAAACTTCTCAAGTGGCCATTCTCTGATTAATCCCAAACAAGATGCTGATGACTACAACTTCTTTGCTTGACTACTTTTTTATTAGAATTAAAATTCTGGTATCATAAATGCTTTATAAAATAAATGATAAATCTTGATTGATTTTTTTTATATCAAATCATGCAAATCATCATCAAATTGATTCTTGATACTCCTGTCAGGCGGTTAAGAGTGCTCACTTCGGGGGTGATTATCTGTTGTATAAACTTGAAATAACAATAATTACTTCTCGAATTTTCCAAGGTATTTTGAATTTCTGTATTTTTCTTGTTTCTGAAGATGTTGTAAAAACAAATACCATTTTAGAAACTAGATGTAATTATATTAGAAATATACTTTCATATTTAAAAAATGTGATATTTTAATTTCAAACATTCATGTTATAAATTTTAAAAAAGCTTATCATAAACATTTTTGATCAAAAGGACGAAAATTTTCACAGAATTCAAAATACACAGTCCTGTTATTTAAAAATAAAAATTTCGTTAAATTCACGCGGTAAGTCAATTAAAAAATAATATGTATGAAACATCCTGTTTTCCGGTAACATGATAACAATGTTATTAATGGAATAAAACTGACAAAATAAACACAAATAATGTTAATATATTGAATCATACAATAGTAAAATACACAATAATAGTGAATTGGTCATTATAATATAAATCACTAATCAAAGCTGTCATTTTCCCTTGAAGAACATGCACATAACGCATCAGGCGCCAAAGGGCTATATTGCCAGATATTACGCAGCCAGGTAAAGACATTTTTTATTAGTGATAATTCGAATTAGAATTTTTACAGTCTTTGTACAATGTGAAACAACAATACCGGTTGTGAAGTGATTTTTTACTAGTAATGCCGCTAGTCTTTAAAATAAAAAGATGATTGTGAATGATTCCAAAAAAAATTGAATCTGAAACTGCACAAGAGTTCCAACTTCTATAAACCGTCTAAAGACAGTGAGAATATGGCATCCCTAATTGGGATATGTCGGAAGGATGATGGTAGTAAGGAGGGGATGTATGGGAAAGTGGATGGTGGGGAAGTATCAGACCATTATGATCTGGTCACCAAACACGGACAAAGCCATTCAATTCTGAATAGTGGTCTTACACCACGGCAATACTGAGAGTATCTTCCACTCTGAACCGCGCCTCAAATATATTATATATTATATTTAACTAGCAAATTGTAAAATAATACAAAATAAATCAAATAACATTTACTTGCGTATGCCAGGATTTGACCCGCGACCTTTGGATTTCTAGTCGAGAGCTACCCCTTGACCACGGAGGCGCTCATAAATTTAACGTTGTGACATATTTTTGTTTGGGTAATAATTTTGTAGTGAAAAGTGAAAATATTTATAACTGCAACTATAATTTTATACGAATAGTATCTCAATATCTTTATCTGCAGCCATAATTTTATACGAATGGTGTATCAATATCTATATCTGCAGCCATAATTTTATTTGAATAGTATCTCAATATCTTTGTCTGCAGCCATAATTTTATACGATTAGTGTATCAATATCTAAGTGCAGTCATAATTTTATAAAAAATAGTGTATCAATATCTAAGTGCAGTCATAATTTTATAAAAAATAGTGTATCAATATCTATATCTGCTGACATAATTTTATACGAATAGTGTATCAATATCTAAGTGCAGACATTATTTTATAAAAATAGTGTATCAATATCTATATCTGCTGACATAATTTTATACGAATAGTGTATCAATATCTAAGTGCAGACATTATTTTATAAAAATAGTGTATCAATATCTATATCTGCTGACATAACTAACTATATCTTCAGCCATAATTTTAATCATTTTACATTTAAATTCCAGATATCTTATATCTTCTTGCTTTCCTTTCCCGTTTTCATATTTCCATTCAACAATCGTTATAATTCACAGCATTACTGTTTTTTTTAAAATAAATATCTGTTATACTTCTTCACTTCCAAACCACCGGATTTTTTCAGGTTTCGGAATTTAAAAACAACGGGAATGCTGGGAGACAATCATAATCAACGCAAAAACTTCAATGTTGTTAAGTTTTCCAAAAATCAAAAATAAATATTTAATTTTTTTGTTTGACTGAGGATTGTACCTTCCTATCTAGGAACTGAAGTCGACAATTCCACCGATTGAGCCACATCTCAATTGGACGACACCGACATTTATTGCGTATATTAACTGCTGTAATGTCGTCCAATTTGGGAGGAATGCGTCTATGTCCGCGTGTATATGCTGATTGCCACAAAATAGTTGATATAATTGTAATTGTAACACCCTAGAATGCGTAGATAGTATAAAATATCTAGGAATTATGATAGACAAATTTCTGAGATGGGACCTACATATAGACTCAATTTCCACAAAAGTCAGAAAACTTACTCATCTTTTCCTGGGCATTAGAAATATTCTCTGCATAAAAGATCTTAAATGTTTATATTATGCTCTGTGTAACTCATTACTTGAATATGCATCTTTGGGATGGGGCGGATGTACCAAAACAATACTGGATCCCTTAGCAAAAGCACAGAAATCACTGCTAAGGGTCATCCTAAAAAAACCATTTAGGTACCCCAGTGATGTATTATTCAAAGAGATACGAGTTCTTGATGTCAGACAACTATACATAAAAAAAATTATATTACACACTCAAAAACAACGTCACCACTACCCTTCAATTGATCATTATCACGACACTAGACATTCAAGGAGGAATCCAGTTGTTCCACCTACTACTACGACATCCTTTGCCCAAAGACAATTCTATTACCTTGGTCCAAAATTATTCAACCTCTTACCCGATTTATGGAAATCGAAAAGCATAAGCATTCTGCGTAAATTAGTTTATTATTGGCTTCTAGACTTGGGAAGAGTCGAAAGCGAACTTATGATGACCAACAGATAAACAAAAATGTTCTGTACTCACATTCATTCATTGTTATTGGCAGTTAAATAAAAAATTCCTACCATGCATCTGATTTATAAAATGCGATTGATAATTTTTGTGATTGATAATGTTTATACAATATGTTTTCATGTACCTTGTTTATATGTTTCTTGATTATGTATATTATATTATATGTACCTTGATTATGTAAATTAATACACAGCACAGTAACAGCGATCAAATTAAGAAACCCACCTAATATTTTTCTTATATTGTAACTATAAATTGAATTAATCTAATATGTTATCATGTACCCTGATACAGTGTTCCTTAATTGCATATTATTACATGTACCTTGATAAAATTTATCAGGTGTTTTCATAAAAAAAACTAATATTCGGGTGTACAAATATGTCTGAAAAAGTTTTTATTTTGATTACTTTGATAAATATATATGTATATAGACTACATTACAAGCGTAACTATTAATGTAAAGTATGGAAATATAATTCATAACAGCAGCGTGTACAAATGTTAACTAAACCAGGCAATTTGGCTGTCCTAAAACGGGAAAATTTCCTAGTTGGACAGCCAAAGCTTCCTTAATATGTATGTAATTATTTGTATCTAATAAATAAATAAATAAAATAAATAAAAAAATACATTGGAGTTTGGGAAGTGGGTTAATTTCCACTCCAAGAATTGCATTAATCCCTTGTGAAAAACAAATCAAAATTCATAAAACTGGGAAGACTTCGGTGGCTAGGTCATGTGGAGAGAATGACCGAGCATCAAGAACCAAAGTCCCTGCTGAGCTCAAGACCGATAGGCAGAAGGAACCTGGGAAGGCCAAGGTTAAGATGGAGCGACAACGTCCTCAAAGATTTATCTGCCTTGGAGCTTCGAAACTGGAGAGAGCTGGCGCGGGACCGAGATGAGTGGAGGAAGACTCTTGAGGAGGCCAAGACCCACCAGGGGTTGTAGAGCCAAAAGTGATGATGATGATGATGAAAAACAAATCAAAATTAAAATAGATGTATTTAAAACAATAAGATGTTTGACACCCAATAGAACACAGGAACGTGCGTGTCCCTTAAAGATGGTTTCTACATCTCATAGGTACATAATTATTATATGTATAAGGAAAATTATCGGAAAAATAGGTGATTATGAGTTGTTGCTTTTTTGACCCAACAGATGTCCTATTATTAACAGCGTCTTACTTTAGTAATATTAAGGCGATGCACTACGTCGTGTAATATTTTGAATCGAGCCGCTATCAATAACACACCTTACGTAGATGGCGATAAGACTTAAATTCCCGCTTCACACCATCCACCTGTTTTGATTTATGCAAGAACAAAACATAGCCAAAAAGTGCCTTTTATTTTATTTTGTGGATGTTCAGGCATAAATATTTAAATGTTTTTCGATCATTTTATAAATAACTTAGTTTGCCACATTATACAATAAAACCATAACCGAAATGGGTTCGTAAGTAGGAGATTTTTCACTTTAAAGCAGTTATCATAGGCCTATACACTATTTTTTTCTGGGCTTATAAAAAGACTTATCTGAAAAATACTCGATTATTTCAAAAGCCAGGATGTATTCTACTCGCAGTATTTAATTAAAGCATCTGAAACATTTCTAGGCGACCAAATTTTCAAACAAAAAACACATGCTTTTAAATTACTACGTAGTGCATCGCCTTAAAAGATTATTTATGAACGGGTTATTTCACATACAAATTAATAAAATGACAGACTCCTTGATTGACTGGTTACAATCTTTGGCTACGAAACCGTTTACATCATGGCGTGCGCAAGTAAATTTTATTGGTTATGTAGCATTTATTTTCCTCTTTTTTGAAGGCCAAGTGTGGATTAATCAAGAAGTATTAAAATTCTGCTTTGATGGATTTTGAAAATGGGATGGAGGGTAGTTTTTGAAATTTAAAAAAAATATATTTATATTATTTTCTAAATAGCCCAGTTGAAAGACCACCATTCGGAATCGAAACGATTAAACATGCTTTAGCCGGTGTTGGTGACCAGATTCGAAAAGCCAGGTATTTCCTCAGCTTTCTCTGCCTCATGTACTGCATCTCCCCAATACTTAAGCTTTTCAATACACCACAATAAATTGGGGATGCGGGATGAGTCTCGCTATCTCCAAACATTTGGTAGCAGTTGTAACTCTTGTGGGGTATTCAATTTTTTTTTTTTAATGTTACAGTTAGTACCTTAAAAAATCAGATACAAAATATCACTTACCTTCTTCCCAACCCTTTTCCTCATCTCTCTACTCCTTTCACCATCACAGCATCCCACAAATTTCTGAGATGCTATTATGCCAATGAATATCTGCTGTTGATACCCTTGCGTGGGACACTAAAATATCTATATATATATAAATATATTTAAAGTATCCAACCAGAATAATTTATTTCGAGATAATATTTTAAAAGTCTCAAGCAGTGTCGGTAAAAATAATTCCACCAAATAGCTGGACATAATAAAATAACGGCGACGCTTAAAGTTCACCGTTACGATTTCCTCGACTGACCAAAGCTTTTGATCACAATATGATTCCAAGAAACATTTAAGCACTGTTTCATACACAGTGGAGCTTTTAATGATCGATAATTTAATTATTTACGCTCGTAGTTTTCCTTCACGTGTTTCCAGTTTTGTTACTCATTGTTTTATGAGTAAGCTTGTAAGCTTACTGAGAAAAACTTAGGCAATTCCGCTGTTTCGGGTGACTGAGTGAAGTTGTTGGCGAATCTGGGCCATTGTGGTTTCATTGAAACCCAGACTTTTTGTCAGGTGCAATGCGTTTTAAAACGGTAAGCCACTAAAGTGCCCCAGAGGGTTCGAATACTGTATTACAGGAAATCGTACGTAATTTTTTTTATTAACATGAAATCATTGAATAAAATTTATTATTTTATTTATTGGATAATTTTTATAGCGCCGCTTTTGTGAGATATCACCTCAGGGGCGCTTTACAGTTGATGCATGTATTACAGAAAATATAAATATTACAAAAATAAAGTGAAGTTAAGTTAAGTAAAATGAAGTATAGGAAAGGGTGACACGAAAATAGAAGATGGAGACTCTGCAGCAAGAATCCTAGGTGGTGAAGAAACTGGGCCAGCTGCTGCAGCGAAAGAGTCCACCGCGTCCACCAACAGTGCCAGTACGAGGTACGTCATCCATCCAGGTATGTGTCTGCTGCTAATAAAGCGCTGACACACTATCCTCTCACAGATACCAGACCTTGGCAGCACCGCTGTGACTTCTACGAAGATAGAAGATGGAGACTCTGCAGCAAGAATCTTAGGTGGTGAAGGAACTGGACCAGCTGCTGAAGCAAGAAAGTCCACCGCGTCCAACAACAGCGTCCAGGTATGTATCTGCTGCTAATAAAGCGCTGACACCTCACATAGATAAGAGACCCTGGCAGCACCGCTGTGACGTTCGGCAAGTCCATCATTTATCTCCATGTAATCCTGTTCCTGGTAATTGTTGAAGTGGTGCATTCTGCCCGCAATAAAAAGCGACGGTCGGGATAATAAATTACCCTGGTCTTAGTAAAAAACTTGCCAGGGTTCAAACTTGCCCAGTTTCTAATAAAAATATAACAATATTAATAAATCTACAAAAAAGGGAAATCGAAAAGATTCAGTCGCATATAGGAATTAAACCCGGGACCTCTTCCTTGTCGGGGAAGTTCTCTAACTACTTAGCTAATTCGAACATATGAACTTGATTTTTTACCATATATGTCGACTGAGAGCTAGCTACATAATTTTCATTTTCTCACATTTACGCATTTTATATTTCTAACTGATAATAGTAGTTTAAAAAGAGAAAAGATTAAAAATAATAATACCTATAACATGTTTTGTTCTTGATGATTGGAAGAACAAAGATTTCGATTAAAAATGATTTTTACTAAAATTATTATTAACAAGATAAGCCCTTGAAAAATCACGGGATACGATAGTCGGATTTGTGAAGATGAAAGATAAAGTACAAAACTTTAAGAAAAATAAAAAAAAAATTCTCGAAAAAGTACTACTGTATTGGTACGTACTTTATTGCTTGTCTGAGTTCTAAACACATCATTTACAATTTTGAAAATGAAATTTAAAATTTTGAACAAATCTGAACTTAACAATAATAATAATGTTCGCAGAGCATTTTTTTGTTTTTCTATCAGAATCATTGATTAAAATATATCACCACTTTTAGAAAGGAAAATACCATCAGAATCTCCATGGTGGGCACCACCTGTCGAAAAGTTGCTCAGAATGACTTTAGCTATGTTTTGTGACCACACTTTGACGGCCTCCGTGGTCGAGAGGTAGGGCCCCCGATTTGCAATCCGAAGTTCGCGAGTTCAAATCCCGGATTGCGCAACTAAATTACATTTGTAATTGTTGATTTAAGTACTAATACATATTGAATTATTCGGCGGGTTAGAAATAAGCCGACGTGGCTCAGTGGTCCAGAGCGTCTGACCGGACATCAGAAGGCGCGGGTTCATTTCCCGTCGGCGGCATTACGAGATATTTTCAATTTGTATTGACATTACAGGTGACTAATTATTGCTTATAATAATTTATTATCGTTTGCGTTTTAAAAACCTTGTCTTATAAACATTAGTTTATCATTAAAAAAATAATAAATTCAATTTTATGAATTTAAGTTATTTCACAATAATTAATTAATTTAAAAAAATTGCTTATAGTACTCTTGCAGCACGTTGCAGAGCAAAATATACTTTCAGTATCACCCTCTTGTAAGACCACCATTTAGAATTAATACGTTCCTCGAAATGGCTTTAGCCGTGTTTGGGGACCAGATCAGAATACCCAAATACTATCCGACCTTCCTCTCTCTATCTCCCTCCCCTCCCCATTACTATCAGCCTCACAAAATACCCCAATTGGTGATGCCATAGTTTTACTGGGTACAGATGGTTGGGAGCATTTGGGACTTATCACTTTTCTCACACCCGTAGGTACTACTGCAATAAGTCTCAAAACATTCTTAAAAATTCTCCAAAATCCCACTCGTTACGCAGTACTTACCTATAAAAAAATTCTCGCATTCCGCGTAAGAGAAAAATACCTCTATAATTCAGTCTATAGTGTTGTTATATGGAATCGAATCATCGTACAGAAACCATCGACGTTTCGGGGAATTATTTATTCCGCCATTGTGATCATGGAAATCCGACGATGAGACTTGAATAAGGGAATGAGGTTATATCACGCCATATCGAAAGACATTACGATTAAACAATAAAGTAAATTAATTCCACATGCCAAGGTAATCAAAAATACTAGGAATTTGTTTTTTTTACACATTTTTCGGCTTTTGTTTAGTGCTTCGTTGTATCGTGAATATCAAACTTTATGTACGGGTTTATTCGCTGAAACTTGTGAGCTTAACTCAAATTGATTGGTAATTCCGATATTATATGAGAAATTATGTAATACTAGTTCGAATTTTTCACCGCTAGCGCCGAACGGCAAAAAATCACGGTATATTATAATTGTATGATTGATAATCAAGAATAATTTGATTGATAATTTACAATCATTATTGATAATTTTGCATCAAAACCTAGGAAAAACTTATTTAGAAATTGAGTAGTGGATGCATGGAACAAGCTCTAATCTTGTACTCGAGTCGACAACTCTGATTGGATAAGACCGACATTTATTGCGTTTATTAACTGCTGAATCGTCATCGATTTTCAGAGAAATGCGTGTGTGTGCGCTTGTGTGTAGACGATTGTCTCCAAAAGTTGACAGAATGCAGTGTAATTAACAACAGTTCTATCTGCCGAGTTGGAGCTAGATTAAATGTCGGGAAGTGGGTTTTTTTAATTTATTTCACACACTTTACAAATATAAGGCAAAAAAGTCCAGATAAACTACTTTTTAGCAGTTCGTCTAGCGGGTTCTTTACATAAAAAAATCTTATTATAGTAAGTTTAAAGTTACATTTTTACAATTATATAAAACAAAAAAATTGAAATTTTACAGAAATGAATAGTATATCATTGTAAGCTAATACAAATTAATTCTTTCAGTAAGCCAAAGTCTTCAGTAAGTTCACCAATTGTTTGTTTTGGGCACAGTTTTTAATTTCAGCAGGTAACACATTAAAACAACTGGGAATCATATAGTTTAACAATCTTTGTTCATATTTATTTGTATGCTTAGGTACAATGAGTCCTTCATTAAAGTTAAAACGAGTATTATGATTGTGTTCTAGCCTGTTTATAACATATAAAGGGTTATTTAAATACAATTTTGTACCACAGAATTGCTCTCACTGAAAGAATTTTGAGACTATGATAGAAGTATGGAATATTATGCCTTTCTTTGCATATTTTTTTTTCAGCTAGTAATTTAACCAATGAATTTAATTTCCACTTCCGAGATTGCATTTCATTCATGCATTCAATCGAGAAAAGAAATCTAATTTCAAGTACATGAAACTTACGTCTCTACAACAACCGATTGATTTTATCTTATTTTCTCGCTATCTACTTAAAAATTTAATTATTTTGTCTTTAGATAAACCATAGAATGACGTATGATCCTTAGTTTTTCATTCGCAGGATAGTGAGATATCATAGTAAATATGAAGTAAATGTCTTACAATCATAAATTATAGATTCCATATCTGACAGGAAGACGATAAAACCAACCTGTCAGTTTTAACGTAACTAGTAATTACTTGTATGACTAACTATGCTTACATTTTATCTGTTAACGTTACTGTGATTAATAAGAATGTGAGCTTTTTTGTGTGTTTATTTGTATTTTGATTGATTTACTATGTACTTATTTAGTAACGGTATTTTTAGGGGATTTTACATATTGCAATATAAGTAGTAATCCAACGTTGGGCCAAGTGTATGGGCGCCAGAGCAATAATATAGGCCTCCGTGTTCATGCAATAGACGATGGGTGGAAGTGCAATAATACAGTGTGAAATACGTAGGATTTAGGATGTAAGGCGATTGACATAGATGGTATCAAGCATTCTAGCCCTGAGTATTACCTCAGACTAGCTCTTACAAAGGCATGATGTCGATTCTCACTCAAGACGTGGGGTCAGCTATCAGCTTCTGCTACCATAATTCAGAACAAGACAAGATGTTCAGTAAAGACAGGTTTAAACGTTATATTATTGCAAAGGGCAGCGTTACAACATACAAAGGATGATCAAATGGAACACAATTTATACACAATGGGGCTTGGAAAACATTACGGGTACAAAATATAGTCCAAACTAGTTCAATCTATCTTACGAAATCGGCAGTGAGTTTAAGAAAGCACATGAATGGGGGGTAGAAAGATCAAGCTTACATAGTTCTTCTATCGGTGATGCAGAATGTGCGGCGGCCATTGTCCACGTGTGACGCGCCCGTCTAAATATGAGTGAACAGGTTAGATTTGCCGAGAAATTTATACTATATTCATCGTCAAAAGGTTATGATTTTGGGGTGATTATCCAGACGTTAATCTGGATTTTCTTTTGAATTCGGATTCAGCTTCGAGAGGGAATTCGACTATTTGGCATTTCAACTGTGTGAAAATTTGTTTGTTACGCTCAGGTTCCGGTTTCGAGATGGTTACCATGTTGGATCCTACCTTTTTATCTCGCCAGATCGTGGTTTCTACGAACCCCCAAACAGAGGAATATTCAATATTATGGTACCTACCAGCGTAAAGAGTGTTTGAAAAAAGAATTTTCTTTGATATAGTGAAATTTTTTTGAACAAATTGTATGTTCCCTTATTTGAATTGTAACTTAAAATATATATATATATATTTTTTTTAAAGAAAGACAAACATTCCCAGGTTACGAATAACCTGACAATATTTGAAAATCTCCTACTACCACCACAGTAAGCTGAAAATATTGTTTGTGTTGTGATGGAGGACTTAGCAAGCCGAGGAATTGAACACACTACGCCCGAGTGAGACCCAAGCGCGATGTCAACTCGGCCACCGACCGGTCTATGGTTTATGAAGAATTAGGTAGGTATTTGAGTTCCTACTTACAAATCGTACGATTTTTGATTAATTAGATAAGAAAAAACAGTAACATAGTTTTTTGGACGCTAGTCATTAGTAGGTAGCAGGTAGCACTATCAGACAACTGTTTTAGGTTTCCAATTTTCTCCGGCTATGTCCAAGTCAATAGATATTTAAGGATTGTTCTTAAGGTCTCAGTTGAATAGATATTCAAAGTTGCTCTGAGTACTTTATCTATTTCTATCAGGAATGTAAGCAAATATGTATTATTTACTTACCGGTTGCTGTAATAAAAAAGGAATCATTTTCTTAGGACAGTAAATTGCTCATATGTAATCATAATTTGTAATACGTTGTGTCATTTACGGAGTCAGTGTAACTTGGAACAGTAAATAATTATACTATTTAGCGTCAATAACTGGAATATGAGTTGAGTCCCAGTTGGAATAGTCTCTCCTTCAATTTTAATACGGAGACATAAAAAAGATTACAGCGCTATATATCCAATGAATTCACCTATATTTTACCGTTTATCCCATATTTTTAGGATTATTCAAAAAAATATTAAAAAATCGTAACATGCGAATTCCGCGAGTCAAAAATGGCATATTACGGCGTGCGATCACTTAAGACGTTTTGGAAACTCGGCATAGTATGCCGAAAATCACTCGAGTGGTTAGAGATAAATTAGGTACTTTCAGCTCGTCAAGAAGCACTTACGTATCGAAAAAAAAAATTCTACATTGATTCTCACTTGGTATTATTTTATTACCTTTAATTCATTATAAATCCAGGGGAATTATGTATTGAAGAAGGTGAATTTTGAGGTAAAACAACTTTTGGCGAGCCTAGTGGGATCGCATAGCAAGCGTGTCAAGACGTGGAACGACGCTCTTGCACGGAACAATTTTTCACTCCGCCAGCCTCGTGACTCGTCGGCTGTTTCAGCCCGGCCGCCAAAACTCTGTGCGGTATATTTGATTCCATTCTCTTCTAAAATTGGCAATGAATCTATTCTAAATGACGATTTTTAATTTGTAATAAATTGCTGTGTGTTTATATTTAACAATAATAGAATTATTTATAAAGTATGTTTACTTTCACTTTTATTTCCTTTAATAATAATAAATTTCGATATTTTTGCTTCAGTTTAGAATATGGCTCATATTTTCAGGTTTGAACATTAAAATTATATTATCATTGATGTAAGAGATAAAACCGCTGCACCCATCGATATATAATTACAATATTTGTATAAAACACGTTGCCCTTATAAGGATTTAAAAAAATTAGCAGCTACTTGACTAAAATACACCGAATCATTTAATTTTTTTAAAATCCATCTGTTCCTTCTCGTTTCTTGTTCAAATAAAAAATTGACAAAATGATCACAATTATGTGATGAGCTACTGATAACTTTGACTTTGAGATAAAAAATGATTAATAATAAATGAATCAGGAAAATGTTTAAATAAATAAGTAAATAATAAATGGCTGATTATGTATTTTTGCTAACCGCAAATGAACATTCCTAGAATAAATAACGCAATTATATTATTTTATTACGAGAGATAGATTGATGAAAATATTGTTAGCATTCCTATCTGAGAACGATTGTAAATATTTTTCTTATATTAATAGAGTGATGCAATTTAAAGCAGTTTTTTTTCAGATTTTATGAATATTATTAGCAGTGGAAGTTAAGACGAGACAATACCCTAAAATAAAACCAGAATCTTAACGACGTAAGTAAAGCAGCCGTGCACAAAAATATACGGCGCGTGGCCTTGGTGTATTGGACAGATCTGCAGTTGAATTTGCCCTATCAAATCTCTAAAACATAAGTGATTAAGTCGTGTAAAAACAATATTAAGCGCGCGGCGCAGCGTAATGGACGGACCTTCGGTCGACTTCGTCCTAGCAGGCCTAGAAAAATCGATCTTTCCATGGGGTTCATTTTGATTATTTCTGATGAACGTATTACTAAAATCTCAAATGTTTCTAGAGGGATCCTTCGGCAAGTTACTAATCTATCATCTAGAAAAATAAAATCTAGAGCTTACCGCTAATTTTATAGTTTTCTTTTAGAAAAACGTTTTACAAAATTTTAAAACCATTTTATATGAAATATTCTAATGGTAATGTCTAGTTTTTATTAATCTTAAATATAAATAACTTACATTCAGTACTAGAAATAATTAAAATGTGAGGGTCGAGCAAACCCCCGTTATTAGAGTCTTATGTCGCCTTAAGGCCCCGTAGTAAGCGTTCAAAGATGGTTTGAAAGGGAGATATGTAAATACAAATGTTAGAGGGAGCGCGCTATTTTAAAAAACGATGATAATTAAGCGAAAATGGTGAAAATATTTAATAAAATACGACTCGTTTTAAATAGGTAACGAAAAATCTCGACAACTGATTTAGTCGCATTCAAAGATACACTGTGAATATTTTCATGTCTATAACATATTAAACAGGAAAATGTATTATTTTTCAATGATAAACTAATTTTTATAAGATAAGGTTTTATGCATAGCATAAAGGATAACTAATAATTATAAGCAATAATTGAGCTGAGCATAATTATTTGTTATTCTTTGTGCTATGCATAAAACCTTATCTTATAAAAATTAGTTTATCATTAAAAAATAATAATATTTGACAAGTAAAAAAATTTCACCAATAAATGAAGACATCATATGTCTCGACGCCATCTAGTGAGAAATTTAGCACTAACAAAGCCTTTCCTACAAAAAGAAAGTTGATTGTTTACAGTTGGAAAAAATATAATAAGCTGTAATTGTTGATTGAGGTACTAGTACATATTGAATCATTTGGCGGGTTAGAAAAGTTTCAGAGCACCTGCACGGACATCAGAAGGCACGGGTTCAATTCCCGTTGGCGGCATTTATTTTTACTCGGGAGATATTTTCAATTTGTATTGATATTTCGGGCGGCTAATTATTGCTAATCTAATAATTATTTAGGTAAAAATATGTTTTAAATAGTTTTTATTTATTTATACTGGGTCACTTACGTGAGAACTATCCAGTTACAAAAACTCAGTTAAATTACGGACAAAATCTACAAAATCTAAAACATACATAGAGGTAAAAATGCAATTAAAAATTCAGGTTACGTACAAGTAATAAACCAAACAAATAATAATATAAAGTATACACAAGCTCAGTAAAATGACAAATATTCTCAGCTTACTTTGCGATTTTGTTCTATCGAGGGCATATCATATAGTTAACGATTTGGCATAACAAATGTATAGATATTTTCTTAAATATACAGGGTTTTCCAATAAGAGGTGTTTTTTTTTTTTTTTTAAATATTAACTCCACACAGGAGTTCCTGGGGAAAATAATTTCCCTCAGGGCCTATGTCATCTTTGGGGATGCTGCGTGGGGGGTCTTTTTGTGGAGAGGAAGGAGTGAACATGGGTCTTGAAGAGTCCCATGTTGTAGGAGGGAGGAAACACAGAGGCCGCAGTTCGTTCCACAGCCGAGCTGTTGAACTTAAGAACGAATCGTAGAAACGACCCGTTCTCATGTGACAAGTGTCAACTGTGTACAAATGTTGGGCGCGCGTTTGGCGTGTATCCCGACTACGCACCGGTGCCGAAGGGATCAATGACGCTAGTTCCTCAGAGCATCTTCCATTGTAATACCGATAGAACAAGGACAGCATACCTACCTGACGCCTGTGCTCTAAAGATTGCAGTCCGTTTGTTAAGATTGGGGAATCTATCAAACGGACCGCCCGTTTTTGCACAGAGTCTAGGGTTTTTTTCAGGTATTTAGGGGCTCCGGACCAGAGATGGCTGCCAAATTCGACAGTAGGGCGCACTTGCGATTTGTACAGGGTCAGCAGTTGTGTATTATTAAAGTATCTGCGAGCCCTGTACAGTACGCCCAGCTTCCGAGAGGCCAACTTTACTCTGGCTTCGATCGAGCCCCCGTACCTGAGCTGGTCACTTATAGTTATACCAAGCATATCAATGGAAGGCCTGTTCGGAAGATTGCTTCCGTTGAAGGATACAAGATTATCATTTGGATCCCTTTTAGACGCCAGCATTTATGGAGTGCGAGGAAGAGGTTGTGATGAATTGAATACTCACATAAAATAAATGAGACAAACGTACTCCAAAAAAAAATTTGTTTTGAATATGAGAAGATTTATTGACAGGCATTTATTAAATTATTAAATTATTTAAAAAAATATTTATTAAACACGTTCCCACGGGAAGGAAGAAAGAAATACAGGCAGTTGGGTTTTGAACTTGGGTACGTTGACAGCTCCGAAAAATCGATACAAATCAGAAGTGTTGTGTGAAATTACAGTTAATTAGTGAATTCAGATGGTGTTAGAAAGCTTTGTTGATTTTTGAATTAAAGTGAAATATTATTGAACCGGTATTTGTGTGAAGTGAAAGTGGTTGTACTCAGTGAGGATAGACAATTGGATAATTTGTAGAGCGCCGTTTTGTGAAAAAACCACCTCAGGGGCGCAAGGTGTTGTGCAATCGCGATTGTGTTATAAAGTTGTGTTGATTTAAGCGTGATTTCGTATACAGTTCGAACTAGATTGCTTGTCTTAAAAACATGGAAATAATAATGATATTGATTGCGTTTAAAACAGAGTGAACGTATTTAAAGGCAGGAAGTGTGATCGGATTAGGGAGGAGTTAGTGATTGGCGAGATGGCGTTCTACCCACGGAGACCGTAAACCAGAGGATCAAACAAATCATAAAACTCGGGTTCGAATCCTGACAGAGATTAGGGAGATAAAGGGAGTTTTCCAGACTCAATAGTCGTACACAGTTGACGTCAGCTCGACTATAGAGGCAGACTCCTCCTTTGAGTCGGAACTTGCTTGCGAGGGTAAAGCCCGGGCAGTCCAGATAGAAGGAGTCTGGCGGCTCGGCTATCTGAGTTTCGGATAGGAAAAGAAGGTTGGGACGTTGGGACAAAAGATGGTGATGAACTGAATTTAAATTAGTGTGCAGACCGCGAATGTTGGCAAAATTTACCAACAGTTTTGGCCCGCACCGGGGACGCCTGCTACTCGCCGCTGTAACGATGTTAAAATTGTTGTGTTGTATGTTCATGAATTTAAAGTTTTTTTTTGTTTTTGTTTTGTAAGGGTAGGAGGTGAAAGGAAAGGTCTGTAAAGGAAAGGTATGAGGGGTGGGTAGGAATCTGGGGTTCTTATCTTGTTAATCTGGGCCGTCTTGTTGAAAGTAAACGTTGTCCAGATCAAAACTATCCAATTCCGGCCATAAAAAATCATTAATCATCTCTCGATAGCGCAATCCATTCACCGTAACTGTTGCTCCAGCCTCATTTTCGAAAAAGTAAGGTCCAATGACTCCACCGGACCATAAACCGCACCAAACAGTCACACGTTGAGGATAGAGAGGCTTTTTAAAAATTACTCTTGGGTTTTCCGAGCCCCAGATGCGACAATTTTGCTTGTTGACGAATCCACCGAGGTGGAAATGGGCCTCATCACTCAAGATGATTTGCATTTGATTCACTCAAGTGAATTTTAATAATTTCAATGCGTTGTTGAAGCGTGTATCGTTCCATTTTTATTAATGGCGTAGTTTCTTCTTGTCAAATGTCAAAAAATGACAGCTTCAAAAGTAACATCTACCGAAATAGCGTGCTATTCAAAATAACACCTCTTTTTGGAAAACCCTGTACAATAAACCAATATTTTTTTTAGAACTTAAATACTAAAAGAGTTAACGAGAAACTATTGGGTATGCCGGGGATTAATGATCAGGAATGACACGTTAGCAGAAATACTTGGGGCGCTATAACTTCCACTCTGGAACGTACGCAAGTATTATTATTTTAAAAGAATAAATTTTGAAATAACACAAATTCATCAAATAAAATTTACCTGTCTACGCCGGGATTTAACGCGCAACCTTCGAATTTCTAGTCGAGAGCCAACCTCGAACACGTTTCAACGTTTTTTTTGTTGTTTGTTTTTGGGGTGTTATGCCGTGTTGCGCTAACTCCTTCTTTAGCCGACGTTTCGGACAGCGTTGCAGTGTCCATCATCAGGGCAGATCCGGTAGATCCGAAGATGTGTCAACGTGTTTTTTTCCAAGATAACCTACAAAATACATCATAGTATTCATTTACAGCATTCTCAGTATTCTCTGATGAAAAAAATTAAATCAGAATCAAAACCTTACTTGAACGTCTTTAGACATGTTGACTGACCAGATCTGAAGAGCCAGGTAATTGTTAACCTTCCTCTACCCATTTCCTTCCAATTTATTCATTCATTCATCTCACTGGGGTATTCCTGTGTCGACGTGAGCAGTAGCTACACCCTCCAGTCTTACAAAATGCCCTAATCGGAAATGCTCTGAACTGACTTTGGGTAGTTGTAACTATTGTGCATTTTTTAGTTGCACTTCCATTAATCTGCATTTCAAATGAAATTTTAATCAAAAACCGTGAAAATTTTCATGATCTTCCAGAAGATTTCTTTCAAAGGGGCGAGAATACCTTTAAAATACCTACATACATATAGCGCCTTTGAGGTGATTTTTTTACAAAAACGGCGCTATACAAGTTATCCAATTATTATCATTATTATTGTTTCAGGATCAAAGAAGAAAGATCGACAAATGCTTATTTTCAAATTGTAAAATCGGAGCGGCGAACTCCTAAATCTAGTCAACATAAGAGTACCAACTCGACATGCTAGGCATAAGTTTAATTAGCACTATTTCAATTTCATCGTTCAAAAACAAAACATATAAAACTAATTCCTCGACTACAAACAAATATATAAATGATATCGAAATTTTTAACTTAACAAATACGATGTTTCAAACACACATTGGTAATTTATAATAAGTTGGTTTGGGCATGTAGAGCGAATGAGCGAAGAAAGGAGTGTAAGGAGAATATACGATGCAAATGTGAATGGTAGCAGAAGTCGGTGACGCCCGAGGAAGACATGGCACGATCAAGTGAATCAGATACTTGAGTCGGGCCATGTCAAGAGTCAGAACAATAGAAGAGTATATATGAGACGATGTATGAATGTGAATGAGGTAAGAAGTGTGTGCCAAGACCGAGTTGTTTGGCGGTCCGTCCTCTCTGCTTACCCCTGCGGGGAAACGGCGTGATGGTTAGTTAGTTAGTGTTTAAAACATGGTATTAGTTATGTTAAAAATTTCGATATCATTTGTATATTTGTTTGTAGTCGAGGAATTAGTAACATACGATGTTTTAAATACATATTGATAATTTTTAATGTGTGTTTAAAACGTGTTTATCGTAGTACCTATATATATGTATACCATGGTATATCATTTGTACATTTGTTTTATGTCTTAAACACACATTGATAATTTTTAATGTGTGTTTAAAACATGTTTATCGTAGTATATATATATATTAGGGTGTCCCAGGACATAAGGAAGATTTTTTTTTTCATGAATTTAAATATGCATACCCTCTTATTTTATTCCATTTGACCCCAATAACTCATATAATAAATATTATTTTGATTAAACACCGGCAACCCGTGCCGACTTGATGCCAAACATATGGTACAGAGTTAATATGGAAGGATTTTCAACTTTCATTTTTGTCGGATAAATAAAATTTAAAAATGCACAAATGTTCAATTATGTAGTATTTTATATTTAAAAATGGTTTATTGATAAAAAAATTTCTTCATAGTTTGTTTTTTACAGTCAGGATAAATCTTCCGGTGTTCCTGAACGCATCGTAACAAAATTTATTTTTGTTCCTCTTCGACCGTGAGATTAAGCCATGAAAATCTTGCATTAACTTAACAGTTCTTTCAGCTGTATCATTCACTACCCTCAGCGGCGACACCTTCTTTCTGACTTCTTGATAAGAAGCATTATTTGACCACATCGTAGGGAATTCGTTAAGAAAACTGGCATCTGTTTTCAGACGATCAAACAAATACTTGCTCTTGACTGAAATGAAGTCGTAAATATTTTTCTCTGAAACAAAAGTCACTAAATTATGATATGAACAAAAACCTCAATACAAAACATAATTTAAACTACTTAATAAACTTACCATACAATTTACCATCAAGATCTTCCTTCGATGGGATGTAACGTTTGTCATGGGTTGATAAATTATTTTTTTTGATATTTCGAGCATTTTTATTTTAGTTGTTTGATCCACAGCGTCGTCAAACAGCGATAAAATAGATCCTTCATCGGTCAAATACCATAACTGCTTACTGAACAAAGCTGCCATTGAGATGTTTTCATCAATTTTTTCTTAAGCCTTCATCGATTTCAAAAAGCACAAGTCCTGGTAAGGTGCTTTAACTACTATAATACATTGTACCCATGGCTTGACATAGAATGTTAGTATGAACAGGCAAACGTCTAAAAGTGTCGCCTTATCCTTACCGGTAATTTTAAATTGCGCACAAATTAATGATATTTTCAAGGAAGAAAGCGCCTTTGATATCCATCGAGCACCTGGAGGCCGAATCTTAAATTTTCTCGCTGTATCTCCTCCTAAAACTATCACACAGAGCTCTAAAAACTCTCAATAGTCATCTACAAGTATTTTTGTTGTCAGTGCAGTATGGTAAAAGTCAAGCAAATCATCGATTTCGGAAGCGGTTAGGTGCAATGTGAGATTTTCTCTGTAGCACTGAATTTTATCGGGATCAACATTTTTACAGTTATCTCGAAACTTTTTGAAGAGTGGTATGTCAGGGCTTGTAGTCACTTGACTGATTTTTACTTCAAACACAGCTTTTAATACATAGAAATTGACATATGATGAATATGAAAATGACATAGAAATTGAAGGTAAAATCGTGACCTTCGCTGACGACACAGTACTTCTCTGTCAAGCAGCCACATGGAAAGATGTATTTATAATTGCCGAAAAAAGTCTATCAGTTGTCAAAAAATGGCTAAACTTGAATACTCTTACCGTTAATACAATAAAAACAAAATACATCACACATAGTATTACACAAAGAGGTCAACCTCCACCTAACATAGACCTGTTTCTACATGACTGTGAACAAACTTCACCCAATTGCCAGTGCAAGCGTATAGAAAGGGTAAACCAAACAAAATACCTAGGGGTCATTATTGATTCACACTTACGCTGGACTGACCACATAACTTTCATTACTAATAAACTAAAAAGAGTCATGCACCTAATAAAGTCAATCAAAAACATTTTCCCACATTCAATACTTAGATCTATATATTTCGCACTTTGTCAATCGATTGTTACATATGGCATACTGGCTTGGGGAAGCGCTACAAACACTGCAATCGACCCAATACAAAAAATTCAAAAGGCAATAATTAAAATCATCTTACAAGTACCATTCTACACAAATTCAAGCGAAATTTTCAAAACATTAGACGTCATGTCAATAAGACAACTTTATGCCAAATCTGCACTACTAAATTTCCTCCAACAGAAACTACACATTCCAATGCCAACTCAAACAACAATAAAAACAAGGTCGACAACAAACAATACCCTGAACATACCGATAACATACACCACACACGGACAAAGACACTTCCAGTATTACGCTACAAAACTTTTTAATTGTATGCCCACCACTCTGAAACTACTACTAATGGGAAATACATACACAAACATTCACAAAAAACTTATCACAGCCTGGATCAAAAAACAAGATATCCATTTTATACAAAACATTATAACACCAAACCAAACATAATCATTGATTCTATGTATGCATGTGTTTACTATATGTGTGTATGCATGCATATATATATGTATGTATACATGGGTGTATATATATATGTGCGTATAAATATATTTTTTTTCCTTTTTTCTTTAAAGAACAATGTACAATAACCATTTAAAAAAAAATAATAATTTAAAATCTCAACTTACACTTATATAAGAAAATTTAACCAATACACATAAATACATGTACCATTAAATCAAAACCACGCAAACACCTCAGCACAGGTTCTCCTAGTGAGGTGTTCACGAAACATATAACATTACCCACCACAGTGTCACCTACTCAAACCTACCTCACACCCAGCATAAAACACCAAATTAACAACAGTTCTAAATTTATGTATTATATACAAATGTAAATATTTGGTAGACACTGTAATGTATGTATAGAAATAAATAAATAAATTACGATGCATAATAATTGAGAAACACCAAAAAAAAAAAAAAAAAAATACCAACTATGGCTATATTTGGTATATATTGACAGTTAAATTCACTTTCCGGATATTGTAGAGCAAAACTTCAAGAACTTGTCCATTAGATGGCAGTTTAGAACCCGATATTTGGTGTTTTACGACTCCTATTAAAAATATTCTCTTTTTAGAAGTGCGTAAATCTAACAACATCTTGCCTGAACGAGTGATTTTCGTTTACTAACAAAATAGCAAGTTACTGCAAGCTCATCAACACGTTTGCTCGCTGGCGTCTTAATGTACGTACAAGTACTGACATCTTTCGATGCAAGTCGGCACGGGTTGCAGTTGTCCAAAGTAAACGATTTTTTTTTATAAGTGTTTTGTCATTATTAAAACAAAATTAGAGGGTATGCGTTCAAAAATAACAACTTTTTTTGGGACACCCTAATATATATATATGTATATCATGGTATATCATTTGTATATTTGTTTTATGTCTTAAACACGCATTGATAATTTTTAATCAAATTCTAAACCTTTGTAATGTAAGTAATTAATGTACACAACCATTGAACAAAAAAGCGTACGCATTTCATGTACCCAATGTAAAAGCCCTGTTGGCGGATAAAATAGTAAAATAAATAAATAAAATCTATGTTTGTTATACTGTTGAGGGCTTAGAGCAACTGTCGAGTAAAGATTAATCACAAAAAATGTTTTAGACTATTGCAAACATTATTTAATCGTATCGGGGGATTATTACAAATCACTGGAAGTGAAAAACGTAATTAGAATTAGCTATTCGCTTTCTGATAGACGTTAATTTAAAACGAAGCGAATCGTAAATTCAGAGCCTTGCCACACTATTTACAACAAAAATATCGATGAGGATTTGCTATTACACTATCAGATTTATGGGGCAAACTTGCAGGACCAATGCATTTGGGGATATTCACACAAGTTGGGCAGGGACGAAGCAAGAATATATGAAAGCCAAACACCATTAAATTCTTAATTTATCATCCTTCTTTAGCCAGCGTTTCGGACGTTTGGAAACACACGTGGAAACACATCTGCCCTGATGATGGATACTGCAATGTTGTCCGAAACGTTGGTTAAAGAAGAAGTTAGCGCAACATAACACCCCAAAAAAAAATAGCAAAAATACTTTTGGCCGTGAAAATCTTAAATCATACATTTATGGTAAGTTTGTCATTTATTTTAAGTAGGAAAATTTTAGAAGAATTACGGTTTAAGGAAAACAATTATCAGATAAGTACTTACATTATGAAACAAGTTATTAAGGTTGATAAATTGTTTTGAACGATAAGCTTCCAATATTTATCGCTTTGAATATTCAAAAAAAAATTGATAGATTTTTCATGGTTTAAAATATTTTTTGTACCGCCATTTTCTTGTTCTTAAATGATTACCTGATTATTTTTAAATTCTTTATGAAAACTTTGCCTTTTGTCGTAGAATTGAGCCGATCGAGAAATACAAGGTGTCCTGGGAGGGGATTCTGCACGGTGGAAAAAGTCCAAAATATAAATAATTTTTTAGAAATTCATTTTATCATTTAAGAATTTTTGGTAAATGCACAGAAAATAAGGAATCATTTTTAAAACATTTTGTATCTGTTGGATAATAATGAGAAGAATCAATTTTATCCCTCGATACACAAACAGAAAAAAAAACACAATTGTTAAAAAAATGTAGTACTACCTTAAAATTTTTACTTTATCTTCGATATATTATGTTTTATTTATCTTTTCTTATGTGTTATGTACATATTATCTACATGGTTTATTACTTTTATATATTGTCTGGTTTTAAAATGTTATTAAAATGGTTAAATAATGAGATTAATTTGTCTATTTTAATTACTAGTTTATATTTATAAATACACTTTTTCATTAAAAATACAATTTTCAATCTATTACTTTACACAATAATATACACAATTAGTTTGTAATATATAAGGTTTCCTCCTCGACAGGAAAGAGAGTACATGTAATAAATTTAATGTTAAATATATCTGAATTTCAATAACGTAAACATACGTAATATATTAAACAAGAAAACTATCAGAATTGTCTATTATGCAATAATACAGTCCCCATTGCAGTATGGCATTATTAGGTGGGTAGGGATTTATAAAGCTACCTTACAGCCCATAATAACAATTCAAAGAATAATTATACAAATCATCGTTAGGAAACCATAGTCAACAACTTGAGATATTTCGGGAATTTAATGCCTTATATCAAATTTGTGAAGAATATTTCATCAATAAAATTCACCCCTTAGAAAGCATAAGCAATCGATTCAAAACAAGGGGCCTAATAGCCATCCCAATGCTAAGAACGACAATAGCTCTCCACCACTACTTGCATTTAGATGTAAAATGGTTCAATATATAATTGTCAAAAGTCAAAAGCGAATTGACTGAAATTGGAACATAATATATTTTACCCTAAAATTTACGTTTACTGAGGACGAGTTGTTCCACAGAATTTAAACAATTCATCAAATTTCAATTTCAAGTTCTGTGAAGGTTCTATTCAAGTTCTATCACTATTTCCCACCTTTCTCCTGGAGCTCACTCACCTTGTGGAGTAGTAGCAAAATTATGAAAAAAAATTATATTTATTTTGCATATTGCTATAAATTGAAATCTTGTATTATTTTGTAATAAATAAATATTATAAATATATATGTTGTAATAAAATCGATTATGTTGTAATAAAAATTATCGAGAATTTTTTTTAAAAAACGCTCTTACCTTCATTGTATTTCTTATCTGTTACCGGAAACAGAAAATAATGCATTTTATAATAACGTATTTTCTTCGCGTCATGTTTTGATAAAATAATATATAGTATAGATTTTAAACCCAATCTACGAACCAAAAAAAAGTGTTCTTTTTTAAAGTGCCTATTTTCTGTATGTTTTTTCCATACAAACAATTAAACTTTTCATCTGAAACTTTCCTTAAAACGTTTGAATTTCGAAAACCTCCCGAAATTGGTGCACTTTATACCTATATTTGTACAGCGATAGTGATTTTTCACGTAAACGGCGTTTTATAAATTAGCCAAATATTATTATTATTATTAACAACTTACACTTTATAATTTGTATAGCTACATGTATTTCGGTCTTTTACCTGGATTATACCGAAAGTATAGGGATTATAGGGTTTGAAAATTCAACCCCTTTTGTTAAAAAAAAGCATCACCCTGTGAAATATTTAATGGTGTAAGACAAAAATTACAAATAAATTGAGGAAAATGCTCCCCTTTCTTGCGGTCAGACCCATTCATGAATCTCTCACCGCGGCCACATTATGCCGAATTCGAAACAGTTCCTCGAAAGTCATTCACACTTGATAAGTTCCTTGAGTCACCCATCTCGGAACATAAGGAATAGAATAAATTATTATTGTATTATTTAAATCAACCAGACCACAAGAATCCTGCCGACTCAGCGCCTTACAAAGGGACTTTGTTAACAAAGACTCTTCGAACCTTTCTTTGGTGACTGTGATTTTTGTTATCCTCAAATCAATTGATATAGGTACGAGCCCTGAAACTATTCGAGCTGATGACCGCCTGGTGTGAGGTTTACCCTAATTTACATAATGGGAGTCATTACAATAATCAGTCATCAATCAACTCCACGCTTGGCCAAAACATAAATACTATTAGTTTTATGAACAGAATACCTCGACCTCGCGTCCATAAATGAATGTTTCTATATTTTCTTGTGTGAATTAAATAAAATTATAAAGAGAAGACATTAGAGAAAACAAAACCGAAGAATATCAAGAATTCTACAAACTAATGAGAAATGAAAATCAATTTATTACATCTAATTTTAAAACTACACAAATGCAAAATCATTTTACTTACAAATAAATAAAAAAAAAATAGAATAATCTACCTTCTGAATTGAATTAAAACAAAAGCAAGTTAATTTTTTTTTCATTAACAAATAAATATTTTAGACAAAACATATATATACAACCAATGTAAGAATTGTGGTTCACTTATCAGGCAAAAGAGTTTTTCTTTTCTGATAAAGTAAACATGACTAATAATGACCTTAAATATAAAATTTTGTAAAATATACATGGACAATAAAAGAGTATATTTTCATACAATTAAAAAATCTGTCTACTAAATTACAAACCATAATATATATTTCATCTAAAAATGACATTAGAAATAAGGAATCATACAATTTATCCAAAGAAACGTCACTTTATCAAAGATATTTTTTTTCAAACTTTCTTCATGACATGACATACTTATTTATTTATTTATTTCACATATACAGCACAACATGTGGCATTCACATACTAATTTAACAGAGAATAGTACAGCAACATAAGGAATGCAACAATATAAATGTAAGTATAATGGTATAATCAGTAAGTAGTAAGTAAGGTTAAAAGTATGAAAAAACAAAGAGACATAAATATAATATAATTAGCAATGTGTAGTATAGTAATAAGTCAAAGTAAGAAATTATATGTAATAATATACAATATAGTAGTATAAGTAAGAATGAGGTGCTTATAATATGTCTAAAAGGCATTAAGAGTTTGTAAAAAATAAAATAAAAGATATTAGAAAGGTATATACTATTAGAAAATGAAAGGAATAAAATATATACTATTATAATATGAAAAGGAAACAAAAGTAAAACATACATATCTCGGAGTTAAATTTTTTAACTCACTACCAGAAAAAATTAGAAACATGAATACAAATATAAACGAATTCAAAAGCCACCTTAAAAAGTATTCCGAACAGTTGAACTGAATCATAACAAATATAAACCAATATAACAACACCCCCATACACACAAGCCCTGCTTATTTATGGGGGTACATCAAATACATATATTATGTAATTAATAACTGTACTATATTCAATATTGTGTAATGTAAATCATGTATCTTTTTTTTACTAATAAAAAAAAAAAAAAAAAAAAAAAAAAAAGTAAAAATACATAAACAAATTGCCGGGGTTCCTCTTTCCCGTAATCACCTGTATATTACTAAAGAAAACATAGACACATTTCAAGGAATACACAGGATGTAAGATATAAAAAGTTACAAAAGTTCATTGCACACCTCACTGACGCAGTTCCCTCACTTACTCATTTAATGATAATTATATTACGTTACAGCTGCTTCCTACGTAAATATTTATTTTAATGTGTACAACGAAAAACTATGTATACATTGTGCCAACAGTAAAAATATCACTAATTATAAATCCCGTTGGCATAAATTTAACACGGTGGTCGCACAAATATTATTATACGTCCATACGCGGTTTTGATGTTTATAATTTTTGTGGAATATTATTAAAAAAGTAAGATTTGTTACAGATATTAAACCAATGCAAAATAATTATGAAAGGTAACATTAATATTTATTTATGAGGTATGTTATTATAGCCTTCTTGTAACTAAATTCCGTGCAGTTGGACACATCTACTAGTTCTGAGAAGTATTAACAACTGCGTGCAATCTAGGTACTAACGAGTGTCTAAATGACTTGTTATATGGATTGTAATTGGCTAAGTAAATCAGGGTTGTCTATAAAACAATTAACAATTTTTAAAATAAAAGTCAAATCGGAAACAAGTCTGAGAGTTTTAATCAAAATAATTATTTCATTAAGTGATTGTAATTATGGTTTCAATAGGTGATGTAATGTCTGATTTAGGAGACTATATTAATTAAAATAGCTAACAAAAATAGGTAAATAATTTATTTAACACTACAGTCTTACTAATAAAAATTCACTAACCGTTAAATAATTTTTGAAGTGAAACTTCTTTACACGCGTCATGCATTTTCGAGGACTGGAGTAAAACCGACTCATGACCGTCACGAAAAACCGTGATCATTTCGCTATAGGAGCCTAGCTTATATTATATACCTAGTTTAGGTCACTCTCCAAACTCAGCTTCGCGGTCTAGAGGCAGAGCGCCTGACTGTCGTCGTGAAGAACCGAGGTTCGATCCCCGCTTTAACTATTTTTTTTTCTTTTTGTGATTTTTTTAATACGAGGAAAAGTGATAAAATGCTCTCGAGCTGCGACTTTGTCAGGCATACATATAAGAAGATATCTACATGATTTGTAATAATGTAGTAAAAAAATACATAAATTTGTTAATTTCAACAGAGAGTCTCCCGAAATGTCTAAATCCATTTAGTGAGACTCTAGACCAGCAGGTGTTCACTCGAGTAATTGGCTAGAAGTAACGGTCGGTACCTATATGATATTTTGGTCGAAATATAGCTTAGAAATCGAGCCGGTAGAGTCGCTCGGTATTTTGATTAATTATTTTTATTTTGAATCATTAAAATTACTAATCAAGGCCGATAACGCGACTTATTACCCTCGCAGACGTGCGTGACAAGTTTTTTTTAGTAAAAAACACAGCCGTAAGTGAGTTTTTCAAAATTTAGAAATGTTTTTCAAATTCAGACTCCATACGGATATGAGACTGTTAAAACACGATAGATCTTTTCCAAAACGGACAAATATACGGAAATATTTTGAAAAACGACAGATATGACTTCACACTGCCGATATATCTTCGATTCGACCCTATATAAAGCGTTAACGAGACGTTATGTGATATTATTCATTTGCCGTGTTTGAAAATGAAAATTTGCGCGGGACAAGTAAATTGAGGAGTACACGTTGTATACGCGGTTCTCGTCGCGTGAGATACCTCTCCTCGCGGTCTAGAGGCAGAGCGTTCGACACTCGTTATGCAGGACCCGGGTTCGAATCCCATATTTTTATAACTTTTAATTTTTTTGTCACATGCTACTTATAAATATGTCAATAGACAGAAAAAAGAGAGAATGAAATGAAAAGAGAGAGAGAGAAGAATACTAAAAGTTTCACTTCCGTCGTGCGTAGGCTTGCCACACACTGTATTTTTTTGTTACACATTGTACAATAACTGCACAGTTTGTTTTTCGTATTATTTCCAATAAAAAATATCTCAAAGTGCGCTGCGAAGAACTCGCAACGTTACATTTTATCAGACTTCACGATTGTGCCGTGCAAGTCAGTTTCCCGGAGAGTGAGTTATGATTTGACATTTGTTAATAAAACCATGTTTTGTTAATCATTTCTATTCTAATGACCAAATCACTATTATATTAGCATAATTTAATATTTTCACTATTATTTGTGTTATTTTTTGTCAGTTTTAATCTATTAATATTGTCATATTGTGAATATAGTTTTAAGTCATCGGAAAAGCGAAATTATTTCGGATTTTTTAAAAATTTATTTTTTAACTTTTACCGCTTGAATTTAATAAAACTTTGTTGAATCTGATGTTGTTTAATAACATAAATGCCTTATGCATGTGTAGGTTAGTACAAATTTTTAAATAAATCAACATTTATATTGTGACAAAATGAATCCAAAATGTCTGAATTTTTGGTTGAATAATCTGGGAATAATTATAATAATTTTTTATTTTACGAAAGAGATAAAAAGTGAAGCGTGAAATCTTGTAATTTTTTTAAATAAAAGGATTATGTTTTTTTTTATACTAATATTTTGAAATTAAAATATTGAAATTTGTAAACATTAAAGTATATTTCAAATACAAAAAACTAAAACGTAATTTTATTTGGTTTCCAAATCTGTATTTGTTTTTACGACATCTTCATAATGAAGAAATATAGAACATTTAAAATACCTTGAAAAAGTTCCATATTATTATCATTTCAAGTTTATACAACAGGCAATGTAAATATGAACAAATTTATGTCAGTTTTATACACGTTCGTTTAACAATTTAAAAAATATTTCACCACGTTTTTTTAAAAAGACCGTTCTGTTCAAACCAAGATTTATATTTTTACTCACTCAATAATTATATTATATAATAATTATATATAATAATTATATTATAAGCAATGTTTTTTTTTTAAATAACATGACATTTGTATCCCACACTGATATAATTACAAATAAAATACTTAAATGTCTCGGTTTTGTAATAGGATCGTCCAAAACTCTCATGTGTGTTACCTAATATAATCAAAACTCAGTACAAGACGTGTTGCAAGCGGGACGGTATTTCAGTGTAAGGCTCCGTAGTAAGCGTTCGAAAAGAAGAAGAAGATGGTTTGAAAGGGAGATTATGCAAATACGAATGTTTGAGGGGGCCAGCCAATATTAAAAAAAAAATATTTAATAGGCGTAAACGAAAATATTTGACAAAGAATGACTTCTTTAAATGGAGCAAAAATCTCTCGACAATATTTTCATATAAAAAAAAAAACAAGTTAAATAATAGAACCAGATGTGTTTTTTATGATTTTCGGAGCAAACTTTGCGATATTTTTCTATCGTGAGAATTTCATGCAATTACTTTTTTTAATTCTGCAAATTTATAGAGAATATCATTAAAAAGACATATATTTTTTCAGGGGCTTAAAAACTTAATGTGTATAAATCAGTAGCATTTCGAAATGTGGGGTGGAGGTTGTTCCATCCCTCTCTGCCATGTTACATGATAACAACATAATAATAACTTAAATTAAAAACATAATGTTTTTTTCTTAAATTTAATCAAATGAATTTAATTCCTAATAATTAGTTTATTTAATGTGGTTTTCGACGTTTAGTTTTAGTGTAGTAGAAATATTAATTATTATTATTACTATTGCCTAATAATAATGGAGTATTGAGGATTTCAATTTCCTCTGTAATTAGGCATACTCAATGCGTTTTGGGTCCTCCCAGGTCTTCAGGAACAAGTTTAATGTTATGACCGGGTACAATTAATGCAAGTTTCTAATCTCTTCAAATGGATTCCGCATAAAATACTGGGTTGACTGGGTTATTATTTAATACTTTAGATCAACGCGAATTCATATAATTATAAGGAAATCGAGTTAGAAGTCGAAAAATACTTTAAAATGAATGAAATTTAACAATCAAAGCTGCGTTCGACCCAATTTATCCAAACAAGAAAATTGCGGTTGTAATCGGAATTTCTCCTACGTCTGTACAGTCATTAGTCATGCACTTATCTTGCAAAATAATAAACAAAATAGTGGTTTTATTATTAATAATAATGATTCATTGGATAATATGCTATTTAATCTAAGAAAAATCAATAATTATTTTCGTATTCTATGCGTAATGACTGTAAAATGAATACTGGGAAATAACAAACATCCTAAAACCGATAAATATTTAGGTTACTTATAATGTAACATCGTCATTTTTAGGGTAATCTTTTCCGGTTTCAAAAAAAATTTCAGAACATGCAATGAATTCGTAAATCATACATTTATAATAAGAATACGTCAAAGTTAATTATTATTAACTATATCTAATATTCATGTAAATATACATTTTGGTCAGATATTTCACAGAATTTGAACAATTTGAACGCTACGAAAGTCTCCAGTCTAGGAGGAATGGGGCCCTTACAGTATCTGGGTTTAAAACTAATTAATTGACAGCCCATACCTCTTGGAATGCTATAAAGTGTTCATACCGAACAACTAACGCCAGGGTGGACATCACGACTTGCTCTACATTCCACGTGGTAGAACGGACGGTCTGGCACAGCATAGCATGACAAGAAGTAAGGTGCTGCTAAATGATATCTGAAGGTCTATTGACATTGTCAATATGGGCCTTGAAGGTTTCGAGTCATTTAAGGCGATGCACTACGTCCTGTAATATTTTAAATTGAGCTGCTATCAATAATAACCCTTACGTAGATGACGATAAGGTTTAAATTCTCGCTTAACACCATACGCCTGTTTTGATTTATGCAAAAAAAAAACATGGCCAAAAAGTGCCTTTTATTTTATTTGGTGGATGTTCAGACATAAATATTTAATTTTTTTTCGATCATTTTATAAATAACTTAATTTGCCACATTATGCAATAAAATCATAACCGAAAATGGGTTCGTAAGTAGGAGATTTTGAACTTTAAAGCAGTTTTCATAGTCCTATATATTTTTTTTTCATGGTTTATAAAAAGACTTATATAAAAAAATACTCAATTATTTCAAAGGTCAAGATGTATTCTACTCGCAGTATTTAATTAAAGCATCTGAAACATTTCTAGGCGACCAAATTTTCAAACCAAAAACACATGATTTTGCATTACTACGTATGGCATCGCCGGACTAAACTATTAAATATTTAAAGTTATGTAAATTTGTAATATAAAAAATTAAAAGTTCTATTAAAGTAATTATTTATTTATGGACCAGTTGAAACATGGAACTGAAACAAAAACAGAACTTGAATAGATCTTTCATAGAGATTGAAATTTGTTGAATTGTTCAAATTCTGTGAAACATCTGGCCCTTAATGTTAAACCTATTTATGTTACGAGTAGGTAAGAACTACATAAGCTTGAAAGTTGTAAATAATAACTAGCGCAGACCCGTGAAAAATCACGGGATATTATAATTGTAGGATTTGTTTAACTGAAAGTATTTATAAAATACAAGTAGACTCCGACTGCTTCCACCATTACTACTGTATACCAAAATGTTACTGATAAAAAACTATGGACTTCAATTCGACTCCATTTCTCATTTCGGTGCTGAGATATTGCGTTAATTATTCCTCGGGCGTCTCCGACTTATTCTACCATTCAAACAAACCAAAAAACACAAATAAGAACAAACTTTGAAATTTTCACTGACATCGTTTGACTACTTTTAATAAACTTGAAAAATCATGTAATAATAATAATTCGGATACATAATAGACAGACTACATAAGTAGATTAGCAGGTTTGAATAAATAAATAAAAAAAATCTTTAATATCCCTGTCAACATAAAAATTGTTATTAAATATTGGGCGGTCCTGTAAGTCGAATATAATGTTAAACATTTTTTATAATATCCCTTCGTATTGCGATCCACCTAAATTTTACCGTTCACATATTTTAAAGTTCTATAAATTTGGTATATTATTGCAAGCGATTGCTCAAAACGTATTTGCAAACTTGGCACAATATGTCAAAAATCGCTCGAGTGGATCGCTTTAAAATTATCACTTAGCATTATTGAAAATGTGTGGCCCGTGTCAGATCTATAGCGTTGTCATAGCGGAACCAGAATTAGATGGGTATTTAAAAAAAGGCTAAAATACCCAACCAAACAAAGGGCACGACAAATATTTAATACCCTTTACAGATTTTTTTAAATTTTCATTTATAAAATACAGACCTTGTAAGATTTTAATTTACATTTTATTCGACACGACTTTGGCGATAAGGGATAGATTTTTAACCGCAAAGGTGAATAAAGTGTTTTTACTAAAAAGAACCCCAATTTTCTTTGAATAAAATGCCAGAAAAATGCCTAGTGTATTTGAGTAGAGAGTAGGTATACTTTTAGTAATGGTATCACCAGCCTTATCTTGACAGGGCTCCTACCAGAAGGCAGCTTGACGGACGTAAATATCTCTCAAGCCGAGCTTAAAAAGCAACTGAGATACATGCCCATAAGTCCGATAAATAATATAGAATGCTTCTACAGCATTAATATTAGTAGGTAGGAACTGCGATTATCGACGAATAGTGAATTATGATTGCTTGTGTTGGTACCATTGACTGCCCTGACAAGTCTTCAAATATCTGTGCGTATGGCCGCTTTGTAGTTGTTATTTTGAGTATTTGTATACAAAAATACCTAGTTTACGAGTTATTTACAACTAGTGTATGCAGCTTGAAACGGGCCTCTCAATACACTATTATGCTTTCAGGTACTGCGTTTAAATGCTTTTATTTGGTTTTGTTTGCCTAAACGTCATCTATTATCGGAAACCTAACCTAAACACAGTTGACAACCAATCTTATCTGATTTCTAAATCAATTTGTTTCTTTTCTATTGATAATTTAGAAAGCTTACTCTTGTTTACTAATTTTAACTTGACATACAAACTTAAATCTTCAATTAGTAGTTTTTCAATTATTTGATCGAAATAGACGCTGTCCATTGGATTAATAATTGCCAACTTTGTATCGAACGATTAACGTCATATATGTTTAGATATACGTTGTGTATAGTTTTTTTTTGAAATTGCGTGTTAAAAATAGTTTTACTCACCTGATTATTTTCCGATATTATGAAGTGACACTAAATTCACAATTTTTCGTCTGTTTTTCATTAAGGTGGTGTGAAAATGGAGGACTACTGCTTTTGTTACGAAGTGAGATTGACGTAAATACGTAAAAAAATGTCAGCAACTACATGGTTGACCACGTAAATCTAAAAACAATGTCAAAATTTACATGGTTGAGGGAATAAGTAATAATATGGCGACTGTTCCAGAGATCACCATCAGCAATGGAGATGTGGAATTGGTTGAAGATACCTTTCCACTTCATGAGTGCGTATTTAATGGAGACTTGCGAAAGCTCTCCGCGCTGATACGTAAAAATGACGTCGCAAAGAAAGACAAGCACGGCAACACCGCGCTACATCTTGCAGTCATGCTCGGGAGAAAAGAATGCGTTCAGATCTTGCTCGCTCACAGTGCGCCTGTCAAAGTGAAAAACCTCCTTGGCTGGTCTCCGTTGGCCGAAGCTATCAGCTATGGGGATCGGCAGACAATATCTTCTCTCGTGCGGAAGTTAAAACAGCAGGCTCGCGAACAGATGGAAGAGAGACGACCCAATCTTGTAGAAGCGTTGGAAAAAATCAGTGATTTCTATCTCGAGCTCAAATGGGACTTCCAATCTTGGGTGCCTCTCGTCTCACGCATTCTCCCCTCGGATATCTGCAAGATCTACAAGGCTGGCTGTAATATACGCCTGGATACAACTTTGGTTGACTTCTCCGATATGAAGTGGGAACGAGGTGACATCAGCTTTGTTTTCAAAGGGGACGAAATCCCCAGTAAGTCACTCACTGTGATTGATAACAAGTTCAAAGTGTATCAAAGAGTTCGATATGAAGAAACAGAGTTAGAGATCGAAGATGAAGTGGATATCTTGATGTCCAGCGACATCCTCGCTGCTCAGATGTCTACCAAAAGCATTTCATTCACCCGCGCTCAATCCGGCTGGTTCTTCAGAGAAGATCGCAAGGAAACTGTCGCCGGACAGTACCAGAGCGATCTGTACTGCATTAATGGATTGGTATTGGAGTCCAGAAAGCGGAGAGAACATCTTTCAACAGATGACTTGCAAAAGAACAAAGCCCTGATGGAAAGCTTCACCAAAGGTAACACGCAAGGACTCGACTCTAATGGTGAACCAGTCAGGAGAAGTTCTCTGAATCCGCCTCCCGAATGCGGAACAACTTGGGAAGATTACAATAACTCTCCTCCCGGAAGATACGTCGGGCTCGGTCGCGAGCTTGTCTACAAAGAAACCACCAAAAACTTCCGAGCGACTGTCGCCATGAGTGACAACTTCCCGCTCAGCGTAGAGATGCTGCTCAACGTGCTAGAAGTCATCGCCCCGTTCAAGCACTTCTCCAAGCTGCGTGAGTTTGTGGAATTGAAACTCCCGAGCGGTTTTCCAGTTAAGATTGACATCCCTATTCTTCCGACGGTCACGGCGAAGATTACATTCCAGCAGTTTGAGTTCCGCGAGGATATACCGTACAGCATGTTTCGGATCCCTGCGGCGTATGTAGAGGATCCATTCAGATTCCCTGACTTATGACGCTTCGATATACTAACACTGTTTGATATGGGGGAGAGGCAAAGGTGGCGCTGGGAGATGACGAGGAACCCTCACAAGAAGAAGATATACCGACCGACGCCGCTGTCTGACCGAGAGACGGTGTCCATCGAATTTCCCATGCTGTTTGGTCTCGGGAGTTCCTATTCCAGTCACTGTGTGCTCTATGTGGAGTGACACTTACTTCTCTCTCCCACTTGGTACAGGTATTCAGTGATCTAGGCTTTAATGTTATACATTGTGTAGGGCGACAGTTTTGTACCAGACTTTATCATTTTACACTTATCTAAAATCTGTTCAAATTGAATTATCAATAATTATTACAATCAGTTTATAATGCCCCTCTTAACAAACAGCTAATTTGGTACTGAGATGGCAATAGGTTCATATTCTACATTGACAAATTTTTACCAGAGTAAAAAACAAAGTTTATAAATCGATTTTGCCAGCGTGCATAACATAAGGTGATTTTATATCTAAACTATGTAGCATAATTGACATCCCAACACAACCGTTTCCGCTTTCCACTTAGTTTACTTCTTAATATGCACAGATTATTTAAATAACACTTCCTTTCAATTTGATTACCACAAGAAACAACTATTTACGTTAAAGGAGATGTAAAAGATGCATAAAAGTTCCATGTTTGATTTTGTAAGTATGATATTAGTAAGCTGGATGGTTTTGTTTCAATCTATATGTGCAAAGATAACTAATAACCTAATTTGTGCAAGATTTTCCATCAACCCCCATGTAAATAGTTGTTTCTTAACCACTCAGAACATTAGAACGTCAAAAGACGTAAATATGATATTAGCGGTCAAGACATTAGAACGTCTTTTCACGTAAACGCGCGAGATTTTACAAAAATCGATTTATTTCCATCACTAGTATACGGATTGCCATGATTTAAAAAACAGAGTATCGATAATGAATAACGCTACGCGTCTGTATTCAAGAATATCTATGGAACGTAGAGTTGCATTATCTAAGCCGATTGAATCTATCATCTTGTTCGTTGATAATTTATTGCGTTTCTAAATAATTTATTAAAAATATTTTAGTTTGAACGGTTAATATTTTGAGGTGACTAATAGTTTTTAATTATATTTCTTCAATATATAAAGTGTTATTTCTTTATGATACTCAGAAAAAAGTACATTTTTCAAAGCTTTGAAATAATTGTAACGATTTTTAAATATTTTTGACGTTTTCATAAAATGTATATTTAGAAACGCAAATATTTACGTATTACAACACAATGTGATAGTGGATTTCATAATCTTTCCAAAACATTTTTTAGAATGAGGCTACGTTTCCCAAAACGTGAGTTATGAAGCTTTTAGCAAAACTGGTAAATAACACAAAAATTATCACGTTTTGACAGTTCTCAAAGGAACACATAGTAGATAAAAGTCTTTGTCTGAGAGGTTAAACTAATTAACTTGAAACAAAGGGTTTTTTCAATACTTTTGGCGTATTTAGAAATAAGCAGGGTACGGAAATTTCACCGTGTTTTCTTATAAATAGCTTTCTAAGAAGATATTACATACCTTTTTTGCCTTAGCATCTTTTTCTGCATTCAAGTGTTACCACAGATTTGCATACATTTCTTTATAACTAGGTAGATGTAAAAGTTTTCGTTGTATGTACACATCCTTTAACATATTAGATTTATTGCACCATTTTTAAGAAACTTACAATATGACAAAAACTGTTTTCCTGCCTCATTGCCATAACAGTACTGAGTTTTTACACATCTTAACACACTTCAAGCATGCGAAAACAAGGGTCCCATTCGAGAAAATGGATTTTGATTTAAACATCTATATCTTTGAAAATAATACAAATATTTTAATGAAATTTTTTACATAGTTCTAACGACACCCTAACTATAAAATTACTGTCAGAAATTAAAACCCAATTTTGTAATACAACTCTATTAACTGAAGTTAAAGTTTCATTTACACACAAATCATTAAAAAAAAACCCGCGTCTTCGTTGCGATATGTGTAACGATGTATTAAATATAGTTTCCTTTTGACAAAATGTTTTCCCACACAAAAGACAAGAATTTAAAGATTGGGACATTTAGTTGGGACCCCTACGAAGAGATTGATATAAAATTATCGAAAGGCAATACCTTTTCCGCCATTCAATTAGGACTGGCGTAAAAGGTAGAACTATCATTCCTGCCAGACATGTGTTAAGAGTGTGCCAATCGTATTAAATAAACAAAATGCTTTTAAAAGGGCAGCATAAAATAATGACCTTATTATTTCTGACACATCAAAACCTTCTAATAAAATAGATATTGTTCATCTATTAACAATGTAAAATGTCAATTCTTTTATAGACAAAAGAACCAATACAGGAAATTATTCTAGAATATAAATAAAGTTCGCACGGTGTTCGCCCTTTAGTCGTATATCATGTCATCCTTTACCCTTCATTTGCAAATCATTTTTATGTGCAGCGTAAAATATTACATTCTTCAAAATGCTGACCTAGCATTTTTATTGGTTATTTATTTGTAATGTACCAACGTGTACGGTATTTACCCAGAATATATCTGTATATTTAAACAGAAATGTGGGGCTCGATTAATACGCACCTTTATAACCTTTTACTTCTAATTATTATCAGTTAGATATTAATGAGAAGTAAGTGTTTCAGTTTCCGGAAATATAAAATAATGCATTTTAATAGTTATTTCGTTAAAATCAATTTTTTACTTGGCGGCCATTGTTATTGATGTGAAAGTTTTAAGGTTAGTTTATTTTCTTGTCTTATTTAACCCCCTTTCAATTTGGGAGGCGGGTATGGGTATCGCCACCCCGGGTATCACTTATTGGATAACCAACACCTCTGCTATCGTCACCCCCGCTATGTTTGGTGACAGGAAGGTTGCCCGGGTTAATGGGGGTGAGGTTTGTCTAGGTCTGTCATCGCCTTGCGTCACAGTTGAAGGGATGGATTAATACGTCCATCACTACTGGCCCACTGACACCCAGATTCCTACCCACCCCTTATACCTTTTTCCTTCCCAAAACTTTCTCTCCTTCGTTTCTTTAAAAAGACCCTCCACACAACATCCTTTAAGATTATACAGGCCCTGATTGTAATTATTTTCCTCAGGTCCTCCTGTGTGGAGCTAATCTAAAAAAAAACTTATATTTGAATCTAGGAGCTTATGTTTGGGTTTACTTAAAAAATGGCATGAAGAAAAGAAGTTTAATTTATGGATTTTTTTTTCAACGAAATAGCTACTAAAATGGATTAATTTCGGTTTTCGTTTACTGAAATAGTTGTTTTTCATTGTTATCTAACTGATGCAATATGTGTCTATTAACAGTGTCCAACTTTTCTGCATATTTATCACATTTAGAAGTGAGTTCTGACTAAAGATTTATCTGTATCTCTGCTTCACTGTTTATATCAATGTGGGATTTTAATATCCATGCACTAGACGTATCATTTATGAGAGATAAATAACAATGGACTAATTGTCCATGTATTTTCTTTTATCTCTTGCAGCTCAGTTGAGAATATGTACACAGTTACACTCCTTTTATTGTCATACAAATACATCAACAGAAATGAACTTTACGAATGAATTTCCTTTACGATAATGTCTAAAAAATATGCATGTACATAAAAATGATCAAATATTGGGTTGTTGTGTAAGTTCGTAACGTTTGGTTTTGTTTTTTTGATAAGGATATGTTTTTACACTTTATTTTCACCAGCCAAAAATTAAAGAAACTTTTAAAATTCAAAATGTTTTTTAACAACAAAAATTCCATAGCATTAAAAAATTATGTTACTTTTGTCTTGAAACTAAAATTGCTACGAAATTACGCCTCAATCCAATATACAAGGTGACGCAAAAGTAATCACCTGATGTTTTTTGGCTATATTTTTTTCAAATCGGCTTTTGTTGGCCCATACCACTGTTGAATTATTCTGCAAAGAAATGGAAACAATTATTCCCCATTTTTGAGGAGTATAGCGTTCCATGGCTTGTCGACGTGTGTTTTGCATAGTGACATTTGCCGCCATTTGCTAAAATTATAGAATCATCCGATAGGGTGATTACTTTTGCACCACCTTGTATTAAATAACCCAACACAATATTGCGTTATGTATGTGAAATTATTTTCTTGCCGGCAGCAATTTCATCATACAAGCATCTTATGTATTTTGTTAATATTGTCCACTTAATTTAAGTCAAACTTTTCAAACAGTGTTAGTATGTAAGATTTTATTAATTTAATATTATATTATAAAAATTGTGTTATTTTTAAACTTAAATCCATGTGTTTATTCTGAATATGAAGTGTTTTTCGTTAGTATTAAGATTTTATGTACGCGTTCATTTTCGTTGCATTTTTTGAGGCTGTCCTAATTTTAAAGAGATGCAAGTCCCTTATTCACGGCAAGGCTTATGCAGCGATCACACGAGGACAGTACAATACTGTCTTGTCCCAGCTCCGGACCCACTGTCCTAGTGTGGACAGTAGTTTGGAAGAACAATGAACCAATACACTGGATATACAGGCAAGCTATCTCCGCAAGATAGTGTCTTACCTTCACCACCGCTCCCGGCCGCATGGTCCGCGTGTTAATGCGTTTTGACAAAACAGTAGGACAATAACCAGTCACTCCCCGTGTACATATCTCGGCGTTAGAACACAACACTACATGTTTTGTACAAAAGACCGATAGAAAGATAATATTTTTGGCTAAATTGCTTGTAATGCAGATCGTCGTGTATTCTTTTTGACAGCGTTCCGCGCTTGAACTACGGTAGAATTGTTTTATTGTCCCATTGTCCTGCCCTGCACGGTCGATGCTGTTGTCGGTGCAGGGACAGGACACTATTGTATTGTCTTCTTTATTATCCTCGTGTGATTCCGGCATTAAGATATAGAAAATAAAGTAAAAGCAATTAAGGAAAAGAAAAGTGTACCGAATGTAGGGGATATTATCCATGACTTTTAATTTGAAATACAGTGAAACATCTATCTATGGTTTTTGAAGGGTTCCATTGAAATAAATTACAAATGAGGGAAAACAATGAATGTGGGAACATAGAAAAAAAGCCACATTCATACTTAACCCTTCAGGCCTCTGACATATTCTCTCAGAATTTGTGCGTACATATTTCCGCTTTGCAATAAAATCAAAATAAACTGAATATTTCAGAATGTATCTGAAAACTAAACTCTGTATTTGAAAGGAGATGAAATACTCTTTCAAATTTTATTATTAGAAATGAACATATAATTTTTGAAATATTAAAATGACGATGGCAATTATTAAAAAGCTTTTAAAAATGGCCCACCATTTATTTTTTTTCATCTAAAAACTGAGCTTAAATAACTGATAATGAGACAATTTTTTTTTTATTAGACTAATATTTTATAAATGTTGCTGTCACCTAACTTTTTTATCATTCATATAAAAATAATTAGTAAATCACAAAGTTTCGTAAATTTTTCTCTAATTACAGTCGGAACGTTTGATTTCATAGACGTGTACATTTTAATTCTTCCGTGGTAAAGTTCTGGATTTAAATATGAAGAGTGGTAATTTTTCTTTCTAATAATAATAATATTTGGATGATTTGTATAGCGTCATTTTTGTGCAAAATCACCTCAAGGGCGCTGTAGAAATATATAATACATTTCTACAAATGTACATATGTTATTATTATTATTTATTTATATTTTTACATGCATATAATATACAGTATCATACTTAACTGGTAGGTCACTTGAGATTAACACTGTTTATTTTTTATTAGAGAAATTTAGAGACAGTTTGCACGCACATGACATAAATGGAAAATTGGACATAATTGGACTTTCGCGTATTTATTTTAATAATATGTTTTTTAATGAGCATGTTTAGGAAAGGAAAAGCAAATTTCATACTGGGCTTCAGCTACAGAACAAGGTTTTGATCAGAATTCATCTGATCTGAGACCATATGAGCTGTTCCCAAAAGCGAACAAATTAGCTTGAGGGGTTAACTGAATACATAAATGCATATTACATGTAACATAATGATTTACTAAAAATGCCCCAATTCCTAAAACCTTCGTTACAACACATTTTTCAGTGTATAGAACAAATTGAATAATTCTCTAATGTTTTATTCAATAACAAAAAACATACATATATTCATACATATCGTTAACATAGAGAAAGCGCTCTCAAATACCCAAATCTAAAATCTGTGTTAATCCATAATTATGGATCTTTTACTCTTCAGAAATATTTTTAACTAAATTTAAATAATTATTTTATAAGCAATAATTATTAGCCTGAAACACTCATCCACATTGAAAAATCTCCTGATAAAAGATACATGACGCCAACGGGACTTGAACCCGTGTTCTTTCGATTTCCGGTCGACAGCTCTGACCACTGAGCTATGGCGGCTTATCTCTTATCCGCGAAATAATTCAATATATACTAGTGTTTCATTCAACAATTACTGCTTGTTACATTTTTTCACCTGAAACAACCAACTTTATTTTATATGAGAAAGGCATTGTAAGTGCTAACTCTCTCACTAGATGGCGTCGAGACAGATTGTCTACATTTTTAGGTGAAAATACTAGAACTTGTCAAATATTAATTTTTTTTTTTTTTTTGGTTAACTAATGTTTAAGACAAGATTTTTTATGCATAGCTCAAAGGGTAACAATTATTTTACAAGCAATAATTATCCGCCTGAAACACTCAAACAGATTTTTCAATGTGGATGAGTGTTTCAGGCTAATAATTATTGCTCATAAAATAATTGTTACCCTTTGAGCTATGCATAAAAAATCTCGTCTTAAACATTAGTTTACCAAAAAAAAAAAATAATAATTAAATTTAAATAATTCTTTTTTTTTCTATTCACATAAATTCTTACCATTGGCTTTCTACCGTACCTTAGTTAACTTCTTTCATTTTTCTTTTGTAGCTATTTTTATTTTTGAAGAAAAGCAGTCCAATTTTTCTCTTTTCTGCATGACAGAATTTAGTATTCTTCTTTTTTTGATGAGCTTTAAAATTGTGTCTGGTATTTAATTTTGTATTTTTACAAATTCCTATTGGTCAGTAGATATGCCTACCAAAAAACATTTATCTTCCCACAGTCAAAAAATATATCCCGCTTTTAAATTATGAATAAATTAAAAATAAATGCATATTTATAAGACCAAATAAGACAATAAATTTTTCTATCAATGTAAAAAAAAGAGATATAATCTTCCCTGCTTCAAAATTCAACATCCATGGATTCAAACAAGATTAGAAAAAGCACTCCAAAGATTTTTTCTTGCTAATATTTATTAGCTAGAAAATTTAGCCTCAAGTGTTAACAATGGCCACCATTTTAAGTTATCTTTTGGTAATGTTTTCTCTCTACTTTTCTGTGTTTTTAAGGCTGTTTTGTGTCAACATTAATTCAGTTTTTCATTCCCCAGCATCGGTCAAAGGTTCTATAGCCTGGCGCGGCTCGTCCTAACATTCGCTCGTGCACCGAACTGCCTTTTACACCTTATAGTAATACTCTGTATTTTTTTTTATTTATTAAATTAGACACAATCTTTTAAGATGTTAAAAATAAAATTAATCACTTGTCAAAACATACAAATTTCCTAAGCGCGGCTTCCCGCGCAAGAACTGTACCAGCTCAACCGAGGTATAGATCTGGGCATTTCGTATGAAGCCCAGCAAACATAGTAAAACCGTTATAATGACAAAAAATTGCAGCAACCGTGCAATGCTGTGGAATATTACGAATAGCGTCTGAATCATTCAAAATTCCGGAGAAAGGCCTTGAACAAAGTATTTCTTACGTGGGGTTTGAACGAGATAGCGATATTTCGCTTGCAAAATGTAACCATGCCTCAAAGGGTCAGCTAATATCTCATGCGCATATTATATTTAGGTAACCTATTTTGTCGTTGTAATTATTCGCTATTTTTTTTGTAGCGATCTTTTGGGTGCGTTTCTCATTTGCACATTTCAAAAACGTGCACGCCGCGAAGTAAAAGGTTTACTGTATGTTATTATGTAGAATCTATCTTTCTGTTATCACTATTTTGATATTGTGTAATTGAATAGCCTTGACCCTTTTAAAAATGAGTGATTGTAAGCAGGTACGATACAAAATGCTCAGTGATCCACCACACATTTAATAATGCAACGGCCGCGCCTGTTTGAGGTTATGGTTGATGTCCAGAAAATGGTGTCAGACAATTCAGAACTGCAAGCCGGCATTCACTATAACTTTAAACCCTCCGTTAACTTAATTAGTAATGATCCGAACCTGACTTGATCAATGTTATATTTATAAGTTCGACTAGTCGATGAAAACTTCATGATGAGACGCTGTATATATTATATGTACGTATAATACAATCAAAATTATGTTTGTTTTAAAAATTATATTGTTTTATTTTTGCATATTTTTTAACAAAAATATCAAAACCACAAGTAAAAATTAATGATAGAATGAATGTAGATTTTTTGTGTTTTACTGGAAGAATAGAAAAACGTGTGAGAATTGTCTATCGTAGCATTATGCACTCCACACTTTAGTCTAGAGTCAGCATTTTCTTTTCTACCTTTTCACATAGAAGAATTTAAAATCAGTCCTTCTCATAGAAAGGTTCCAAGTTTAATAAGATTTGCTTTTTAGTTCCAAATATGGTCTTATTTGAAACTACGTGCACGGTTTTCCCAAATAAGATTTTTTTCACTGTCCCTAGAAAAAACCTTAAACGAGAGATTTTCAATCTCTATTTTTTTTAAGTTTGTGGTTAGAAAACCTACCACATTTTCCTCATTAAAGCAGTGGCAGCTTCATTTCATGGTACCCGAATCTAGTCAAAGAAAATCGTCTACTGACCACACAACACGTTAAAATTCCCATCAATTAACCACGCAGTTATCAGAACTACCACACTGCTCGCTATTTTCACATTAAAATATCACTTGAAATACACAAATTACATGGAATCACCTTATTTATTAAGAAGGTTTATTAATTTAAATATTTGACGTTGCTTAGAACACAGGTCAAAGTCTATTTAAAAATTTGGAAGAATCATTAAACATGACCCCTGGAAATACCACTGTCTAATTTCAGAGAAGTTATTGAAATCGCATTGCCAAGTACTTAATCAAAAATTTTGATTTACTAATAATAGTATACATCTGCTGAGACTATACGAACTGGAAGTGCACCCCGCTGTTAAGTTTGATACTCACCTCTGGTCTGAAGTAGTCATGGGTTGATCGTCAACTACCCACTCATTTTAACCCACCCACGAACCACTAATGAGCGAGCGGGTTATTTTTTCAAAAAAGATTCAATCGTCAGCATCCATGTCCCGTGATGTCTAAAATAGTCTGTCATTTGCTTACTACCTACCTAAGCTAAACGAAAGTACCCGATTGGGTGACAGGTACGACGGGTATACTTATGGCAGCCAGGGGTGGGCAGCACTCGCTTCGATCTTTCTTTACTCTGACATTTTTTCCATACGAAAAAGTATCCGATCAAAGAGCGGGGGCTCTTGACCTGATCATTTTGCCAGTGGATCATGAACAACCTGGGTTGTGTAAAATGATCAATTGACCCAGCTCTAGTCTGAAGCCTCAGCTACCTGTAAAAAAATCTCAACTTTGCAGCAATGATCAATATGTTTGATGTGTTCTCCTATCTTTACAGTCGCGATTCCAATCTTAAGAACATAAAATTGCTGTGTTTATTGAGTTTGTTCTATCGATATTTCAATCCAAGATGTCCCATGAAGAACTAACTTCATTGATGACCACTCTAGTTGACCTACTTCTACGTGCAATATGTCAAAAGATTTATTATTGTAGTTTGCAAAAGATACTAAATCAACCGATAAATATGAGATGGCGCAAAAGTCATCACCCTACAAGATGCTCTCATTTTTGCAAATGGCGTCTTATCTTCACAGAGTGTTTCAAAAGGAAAATCAAATGCAATCAGTCGCATATCAGATATGAGTTTGATAGCATGTGATTTTCGTCTCCTTTATCTATGCTATTTTACTTTCGATAAAACAACAGTGCTCAATTGCCCGGCAGTCAAATATCATAATAACACTATCGGACGTGATAATATTTATTGTATCTTATCCTGATCATATCCGATAACTATCTGTTATACATAGATAAATACGCTTACTTCTGTTATTAGTAAAAAGATATATGTTCCCTTCATCCTGCGTGTCTACTATTTATGTGAGAGTGATAGAAAGATGTTTTAGCAAAGTAATTTATATCTGTCGTCAATAGGAAAATAAATGTGTTACGTCCATAACTATTTAACTAAAGATATTATAACAAATTATATTTATTGCAGTATAAATGTTTGATCAGTGTATGTTAATTATAAATTGGCACGTATTTTATCAAAAACTTGGTTTCCTCTAGCCTTGTTTACATTGAAGGTAAAAGTACTCCTGGCCATAGACATACAGATTGATAGACTTGTCTTAATATGAAATCCGGGTATCATTTTGACGAGTTAGAGAAAAAAAAACTTGAAATAACTGAAAAACCCTGCACAGAAAAGTAAAGTACGGCAACAGTTTGCAGCGCAGTCATTTGTGGGATTTTTTTTGCGCAGGGTCGAAATGTTTATAAAAACGGTTTTTTAACTGCCTTCAAATCGGGTTGTGGTTGTGATTGTGGCAGGTAGTGACGTTAAATCTGAGTAAATTATAACACATTTGTAAAAGTGTCTAAATAATGCAACAAAATATTCAGTTTTGGAAACAAGCCTGAATTTTGTTCACCCGATTTGGGATTTATTTTTTATACAGCCAGCAATTTGTACCCCATTGTAAAAAGGATTAGTAATTCGTAAGCAGATTTTTTTTCTCATCCTAAACAATGATACATATTACAATACGAGTTGCCTGTATACTGTCAGATTCATTTATAGACAAATTACAGAAAAGGGAGACGGTCACGCCACCTCCGCGCTCCGCGCACTTGGTTTGTTCCCGTTTCCCCGATGGGCTAGTTATCAATTAGGATGTCTATGCTCCTGGCAATTTTTGAAGTCAGGCAGAGGTTAAAACAACTCTGTGTGTGCAACTCCTGTCATATTCCATCTAATTCAGGACGGCTATATTTATATTGCACTAAAAGACTTCCTCTGTGAATGGAGCTTTTTAAAATTGAATTACTCATTAAACTTTTCTGTGAATTTATGATGATATTTACCATTCAACTTTCTTTCACCCCACTAGATGCGAATGCATTGTTTTTATGCAGTATTTCATCAAACCAAATGACATTAGGTTTGATATTCCCGTTTTGTCACTATAAAGAAATTTTTTTTAGTAAATAACAGGCAAATTATTTTTAAGTGAACGCATTTGAATGTATTACATTGATTATAAAAAGTTTCAAAAGAGTTTTTCGAACTAGCACCATCTGCATTCCCATCCTATCCTTCAAATGCCCAAAAATACTGGGTTCGTTGCAAAGTTTATCAATTCTATTTAAATTTAGACCTTTGATTCAATTCAACAATTTTTTTTTTTCTTCAAATACATTTATTTGAATTTCACTTTTTGTTTTTTGGCAATGAATTAATGAATGCAAATTCCCGACATCCAATCAAGCTGAAATTCCGCAGATAGACTAATGGTCGATGACAATGCATTCTATCAACTTTTTGTTGCAATCAGACACAAATGCATTTCCTTGAAATTCGTTGACAATACTGCAGTAAATATACGAAATAAATGTCGGTCCCACTCAATCGGGATTTGGCGCAGTTGTTAGCTCGGTTGACTCCAGTCCCTGGTGAGGAAGCTTCAATCCTCAGTCAAACTAGGTCGAAAATTGAAAACAGATGCATTGTACTAGGTGGGGCAAAAGTAATTTTGTAAAACGTATTGTAAAACGCTGTAACTTTTGCAAATGGCGCCAAATGTCAATTCAGTTTTGACATTTGTGAAGTAAACAAATGCAGAATACAAATCGACAAGACATGAATCGGTTTACAAACAATTGAACAAATTTCACAAGCATTATCAAAGTTTATCATATAAAAAAAAATTACAGCAAAAGAACATCGGGTGATTACTTTTGCCCCACCCTGTAGTAAAAATACTTTGTTTTTTAAGGGTTAATTTTTTATGTTTCATATCCATCCTGTTCACCAATACGCAGGCAAGTATCTCTTTTAAAAAAAATAACACGAATTCATACATTTAAATTGATTAGAAACCGATCATAAAAAATTCTGTTGCATTATTGATTGGTTAGTTAAATTGAATTAATATAATTATCGACGTCAATAAATAAATAGGAACATGGTGTATTGTATTATAAGAAATTTTAGGAGACATGTATTTTAGAAAAATCTATATTTGAATGTTATTTATTCCCTTGATGTTTCTTTGAACTAAATGTTGATGACTGTTAGAAAAAGAAAAAAAAATATTTGTAATAATATAAATATATGTTCGATGTTTTTAGTAGATATTTTTCTTCTTGGCATTGATGTATCAACAAAATACTTGCATTAAAATAAATATTAGTGATTCATTGTATTTAACTTCCAAAGCCTCTGACGTTTTGCATTTTAGAACTGTCAGAATGCAGATTCCGCGCAAAATATTTTTGCGTTACATTTGAAAGCAGATGAATAAATTTAAATTTGACTTTTAAATTTTTGTTTTACAAATAAATAAATTAAAGATAATGTTTTGAAAGTCGCTTTGTAAATTGTAATTAGACAAAGGTATTATAAAATTTACTTATCACTTCACTTTTTCATTTCATATAAAACATATTTAATTTAAAAATTTGCAAACCTTGACAAAAAATTTTCAAATGCTAAATGTTTTTTCATAGAATTATTTTTAATTTTTTGAGAGCGTTTATTGTAAATTTTTTAATGCAAACAGAAAGCACGGTATTTTCTCTTTCGAGCACTGTTTAAATCATATTTCTCACCATAATATGAAATTAGATGGCATAACTTTTATGAGACCGTGTCGGGCTGGGAGATATGTCTCCCATAAAGACCATAGATGTTTATTGTCTGTGAAGAATATCTCCCAACATTGCCCAAGGGGTAAGTCCTCTCAATAATAATATGTTGTGTAATTTACACTTTGTGTGTTGTATAAGTTATATCATTTTACTGAGGAAGTATTTATATAGTCGGCTGATCAAAATTAGATCAATCGCTGAAATGGGCTGGGAATCTGTATTTCAAATTTCAAATAAAATCATTGTTTAAATGTGACAGAGATTAAAATGAACTCATATCATTGCTATGCTCATTATTGGCTGGTTCGACTTGTTAATTGAAATGGAAGTTTTGTACAGGTCGACTTATTGGCAATTTAAAATGCACTTTCATAACTTAATTCTTGTGTTTTGCGACCGATACATCTTTGCCAGTATTAATAAGTGATAATTATTAATTATTATTCTCATTGTCGCCCTTTTTCCTTAATTTCTGAGCCAATCAAAGACATTTCTCTCTTCACCTGTCCTTCCTGTAGGTTACCTATCCCTACTACCTCAAATATACATTGTGGTACCATTTGTTTATGTGTTACTATGAATTTCTATAAAATACATGAAAATGAAATTGTAATAAATTGTGGGTTTCATTTATAATTTTAAAATATGCAGTTACGGCTTGACATGGTTAACATTGGAGTTGGTATGTTTATTTAATCATTTTCGGGAAATCTTCAGTAGATTTACTGATATGAAAACATTGACATCCAATCTAGGACATTAGATATATAGGTAACGCAGCGAAGGGTTGGCTGCAATAAAAAAGCTTAGCATTGAATGTATTTGTACATAGGTATACGTTTCTATCTGCGAGGAACATCCCTTTGTCTTGTTTACGCCTACTTATTTTCACTAGCGGAAGAGGGACAGCAAGGGTATAATATGATGTTTTTAAAAGAATATTATTAGGAAGCTAACAGCGTGTCCTATTCATATGGGTTCCATATCGATCGGGTGGACGATATAGCAAGTCAAATAATCTGGATATTAGGGGTTTCGAGATAGATTGCAATTCACAACTATATCTCTTCAACGACTGAATGTACGAGATTGAGCTTCGCGTCACTAATAAATATGATTATGGCATTACCAAAACCAAGTTTAACTCAAGTCACCGATTTTTGTAGATATGCCTCTGTGATCCTAAGCCCCTGAAGGGTGGATAGGAATCTGGTGGTTATTGGGTCCCTCCCACCGCAGTGCAAGATGATGGGTTGAGAGAGTTCAGTTTGAGAGGTCAAAGGGTCTCCTTCAACCGGCCTCTACCGATCTGGTTCAGACGCAAAACGCAATTGGTGGGCACACACATCCGCTGCCAAGACCTAGACAAACTTCATCCCATGAACCCGAGCACATCTACCAAATGTATTGAACCACTACTTGGGGTGGCCCAGCGATGTAACGTCTAGAGAAATTTCTTTAGATCTATTAATATTGTTAAGGGAAAATATACAAAAATTTCGTTATGTTGTAGAAATGGAAATTTCCATATATTCTGTGAAAACTTTGAAATATTCAAATTAAAATGTTGTGCGCAATTTTTCTTCTCCAAATTTTGTGGGGATTCCGGTACTGAGCAATTGAGAATAATACCTCATACAAACCCATTCCGAAATCTTGGGAAATTTCAGTCTTAAATTCAAGGATATAAATAATTTCAGCGTACTGTCACTGGAGTGGCCTATGTCAGAGGTGTTGGCTATCCAAAAATGGTTGTGTTCTGCTAAAAAATAGCCAATCAATTTGTGAATTTTAATTATATTATTCCATTGAGGTTTGTGTCGATCAATTGACAGGTCAACAAATAAAACAAACACTTAGATATTTAGCGATCATTTATTAATTTCATTTTAAATATTTACAAACAGACGCTGAGTTCTGATACACTGATACATCAAACCCCGACACGTGAGTTTATTGCTCACCTCAGGAGTCACCATCGTGAGTGAATCCCTCGAGACCGTGGAAAATCAAACTAAATGTATTCCACTTACTAGTCTCATGTAAATGAAAAATAACCTCATTGTATTACAGGCCATGAAAAAGTAGTACAAACCTATGTTGGTAAACTATATTCAATAGGTATTGTATAATATATTAATGTATTCGTAATTATGAAGATTTTTTGACAACAGAGTGTTTTGATAGAATAATAAAATTCTGATTAAATATATATTTTTTAATTGATCGGCATTCCTTCAATCTTTCAACAAGTTTACAACTCATTTTAAAAGAAATTTCAATTGCCTTCATTTTCAATCCTTATTAATAATACATAGTTTCTGCATTTGAAAACTTAACGCCCATCCACGCCGAAATAATTAACACAAATGCGAAACAAATATTTTTTTTGTGTTTTTTTTTCGTCAGTGTTAAATATTATTAGACATATAATATATATTTATGTTAAATAGCCAGCCATTATTAACAAAGCGGTTAAATGTATTTTTGAATATCAAATTAATTGTTGTTAAGATTTTAACCATACCTACGGCGTTATTTTATAAAGCGGTTAAATTATTTCAAACGCATAACAGAATGAAGGACTTTACTGACATAATATTACCCAGCTGTCCAGTACTATTCACATTAATTTGCCAACTCGGGCTAATTTTATTTGCCCGAAAACATCAGAAATCAATTCACATTTCACAATAATAGTATTACATATATGCATTTTTTTATCAATTAGTACTTCACTTGATAACTTTATTATTAAATTTACCAACTTCTGTGATCAGGCGGCCAAGTGGTTTGGCCGCAGTCTTATATGTTAATGCATAATGTTTTAAAATGAAGTACTTATCGTTTTACTGTAGAGACATTCCATATTGTAAACGATTCATCCAATATTGTATAATATCTACACTGGTTTGGTAAACTCCAAATCCGTTGCTGGCAAAGAATTCATTTACAAACAGAAATAAATAACTGAAACTGCAACGCATTACAATTTATATATTTTTTTACTATCTACAAAATGTATTCTCTTATTTTCTTGAAGGAATGTTTGGTAAGAATACGATAATAATATATGGAGAATACAAAACATCTTCAACTTAAAAATATACAATGTTGTATGAAATAGAAAACAAATCAAATAAAACTATGGTAAAATCTAATGGACCAAAGTGTCAATTAGCGCCATCTCTGTCGTGGATTGTGAGTTAAAAATATAGTAGATAGTTACAGTTGTTCAAAGTCAAAATGCTGATATTGTTTTTTTTGTAAAATCTGTCATTTCACATTTTGTGTTTGTGAAGAAAGTTTCTTTTGTTGACTTGTCCGAAATTGCCAATTGTAAAAATTGATACAATTCATCAAATTTCAATGATAAAATTCAAGTTCTGTAAAAGTTCTATTCTATTTCTGTTATTATTTCATCATTAGCCTGGATAATAAAAGATTTTGAATATGACTTTCTCACATGGAATTCAAGCAGTTTGATGAATTGTTCAAATTCTGTGATTTTTAATGTTCTCAGATTTTTCAGATTACACAACACATAAAGTAGAATAAAATAGATGCGATGTGGACCTGTTTTGTGATTCAAAAGTCTGACCGTTCTTTGCTTTAAATTTCATATTATGCAGAACTGTGTTTTCCCGACATTATGAAATTCAAATAGGATGATGATATATCATGTATACAGAGTCAGGTAAATGTAAGAGAGACAGCGCATTTTAAATGGGCCAGAACTAAAAAGGGGCAGTCAGTGTCAAAATTGCTTTCTATTAAAATCTATATGGAAGGCATTTCTAGTTTTCTTTTTCATTCTATGTTTCAGATATTACAACAAAATAATTTATGCAAAGATCTTGTTTTAACAGCTGATTCAAAACACTGCAAATTAAAAATCTCCTCCACTTCTGAAAATCATTGTTTTATCTTTTGCGTCATCAACAATCAGTATTCAGATGCATTATGACAAATAATAATACCTGTTATGTACCCAATTTTTTTTATGAAAGACAAAGACAAAGTCTCAAAAGCGTACACTAAACTTCTGAGAGGAGACCAAGCTATGTAAAAGAGACAAAGAAACGTTGTTGATTAAATTTTTATGACATTGACATCCATTAGATTTAAACCATTTTTTGAAAAATTTAAATACCACATATTCACATAATATTATATTGTATTGCCTTGAATAGGCTTAAATATCCAGAAGATAAACATAATATTATCTTGGCAGTAGAAGTTAGTTAATTGTTGGTAAACCTTATATTTACGGAACCTATCTAAGAGTTTTGACAATGCTAAGGATAATTTATTCTTCTATCGATTAACTAAGTTTTCAATTGGAAAATTTACCGAATACGTTATCCCAGCACTGGAAGATGATGAGGAATGGTCTTGCGAAACGCCGAATGAAATTGAACGGGAGGAATGAAATTTTTAGAATGTCCGAATGTTGGAAAAAGTAAAAAAAATCCCCTAGATAAATATATAATATAATACCTAAGAACATTCAGAATAATGTTTAGAATCTATTTTTTTTATTTTACACCAGACCTTAACCTGTTAACCGGGGAGTTCCGTTTTGAATTACGTAGCATATAACAGGCGAGAACTCTTTCACTAGGACGTGTCAGTACGTCACGCCTGGAAGACGTAATGTATTATTATAATTTTTTTTTATTTATGCATTATGAAAATGGTAACATTAAATTAAAAAAATTGAAATTTTACAACAATTATAAAGATTACAAAAAATATAAAAACGTTAACAATTACAGAACAATAAACAAAAGCACACAAATAAAATAGAAACAAGTTTAAAAAATTAAAATATGTAAAAATTCAAAACTCAATTTCCGTGTGATATGCTCGGGAATATAAGTCCCGCCCGTTCCAGGGCGCAACATATATTTCAAGGACGTATTCATATGTCCTACCCTTACCCGATACTGTTTATGTTTGACATATTTATACATCCCGCTCGGTTAACGGGTTAAGAGTGATTGTTGGCCACAGAAAACTTATTTAGGTTTGATTTGGTTGGTATAGTTCTCTCCGAGAATGAAATCAGGTAATTATGTGAATTATGAATCCATTAACCTTTTCACCGCGTTCCTGATGTTTTTAGGATATCCACTGTACGCTGCACTTCTTATCACATACATACATTTTCTAAGAAAATGAAAGTACGTATATGTATTCGTAGTGCTGAGGGCACGTTTTATTCGCGCACGTATGAGCACATATATAAGTGCCCGTGGAAAAGATTAAAACGAAACTACATATTCTCAAACATTTCAGCTGAATTAGTACGTCGTGTGAACCAGTGTTACAGCTTAACAATATTTCCTGTGCAGGGGGCCAAAAGAGGAACTGTTTAGCGAATACCAAATTTGAAATAAAATAATGCTAAGTTGATTGTGAATCTGCAATATCTACAGTGGCTCAATGTCACAGAATAATTTTAATGCATTCAATTTGTAATTATTTTCTCCGTGTGTGTGTATGTTCATCCACAGAATGCCGAATATTTGTTAAATTGTTCGTGTCAATAGATAACACCCGCATATATGCTTTCCAAGAAAAGCACCACATATTCATGTGTTCCTGAACAATTCATTTCAAATTTGCAGTATTGCATTCCAAATGGCGAAATAATTACTAGGGATAATGTTTTTATGGGGTAAAATGAGTGTATTGGAGGGTGGTAGGAGCATTGAGGTATATAAATAGAGTCTATAATCCTTGAAAAATCAGTGTAAAATGTTGTTCGTGTAAAATGGGAAGTAGGAAGGGGGGTGTGGCGGCTGTCGATGTCGCCTGAATCCTTCCGATCACGAACGAAAAAGCGCTTCTTGAGTTTTTGACATTAAAAAGCAAATTGGCACGACTGCTGAGTATGTTAAACCCTATTTACCGATGAAAGGTTATACCATTGCTTCCCTATCTTTTCCAGTACGACTTATACAATATATCAGCGTGCTTGTCAGCATTTTGAAGTTATCGCCGGAGACCTGTGCTCGGCGAGCTCTCAATTGAAGCCCGGCTTTTTGACTGAAGCCCGTGATATCTTAAAGCGGATAATAAACCGATGCAAGTGGCCCATACTACGAACGCAAATGTTGATTCTATCTATATCCCTCAATAGGTCACTAAGAAGTACTGAGGATGAGAATAAAGAAAAAAAAAATCAAAAATGAAAATTAAGAAATGCGTTAAATTTAATATATTGCATTAAGGGAGAAAAATGTATTTACATCTACACCAACAATCAGATGAATTACTAAATCAAATTGAAAAAGAAAACTTATTCAGGAATAACTGTCAACTGTCAGACATTCGTTAAAATTTCATTCGCTCCACGTCAGATAGTTGCTTTTGTTAGAAGATATTAGTTTTGGTCCCTTACTGCGTTTCCACACACCATTTCATAATTACTTTGTACAAATTTTAAATACAATCACATAGTGAATTATCATTATTATAGGTGGTCACGGCAGCGCCGATAATTGAACATATTTACATATTAACAGGATTGTGAGGAAAAATCAATATTTAACTTCACATGTATCTCTCGTCGAAAAACGTTCTGAAATATTGATCAACATGAAGAAGGAAGATAATTTGTGACGGGAATTCGTATTTAATAATCAGTTTATTATAAGTTTTTTTAATTAACGTATCTACTAAAAATATGCAGAATTGTGACTATGAGAGTTATTAATTTAATTTATGTTTTTTGTAGACTGCAAAAATATGTGTAATTATGAAATAATAATATTTTGTAAATGGTTTTAAACTTCTTTTAAATTTGGCTTTTTACGGAAGTAGTTAAGACTTATTTGGCATATCTGGTTTTAAAATTAGTTTTATTTAGGTTTATTAGTTTTATTTGATTTATCAGAATATAATTATATAATGTTTATATAAAATTTTTCCTTACTTTGATTTTGATGGATTTAAGGTTTCTTGTGTTTATTTTGTTGAAATGACGATTTAGTTACATTATGAATAAATTGAGCTCTTATGCGGAAAAACAGCGTTATCGAAATAACAATGCCTTTGTGCAGATCCATTCAAATTACGCGCCATAAATTCAACTACATTCTCAACAAAAAACGTTTTAAAATCTCAACCACAGATGACAGTACAAGTCCTATGGTGACGGCCTGTAGCACGCTCTCAATACAAGTCAGCTGTTACTTAAGGCGATGCCATACGTAGTAATGCAAAAATATGTGTTTTTATTTGAAAATTTGGTCGCCTAGAATTGTTTCAGATGCTTTAATTAAATACATCTTGGCCTTTGAAATAATCGAGTATTTTTTAGATAAGTCTTTTTATAAGCTCAGAAAAAAATAATGAATAGGCCTATGAAAACTGCTTTAAAGTTCAAAATCTCCTACTTACGAACCCATTTTCGGTTATGATTTTATTGTATAATGTGGAAAATAAAGTTATTTTTAAAATGATTGAAAAAAAAAAAAATTTTTGCCTGCTTTTTTCTTGCATAAATCAAAACAGGTGGATGGTGTTAAGCGGGAATTTAACCTTATCGCCATCAACGAAAGGGTTGTTATTGATAGCGGCTCAATTTAAAATATTACACGACGTAGTGCATCGCCTTAAATGAAACTGAAGGTTTGTGCGTTCGCCTATACGATTTTATATATAAATTAGATTGATTAAAATGTGTCGTAAATTAAATGATATACCTTATTACATATAAATCTATTTGACTTTCAATGTGGAAATGCTCATTATGCTCAAATACCCTGGCCGAGAGTAAAGCTCTCGACTAGAGATCCGGATGTCGTGGGTTCAAATCCCGGGGTGCGCAAATTACATTTATTTGTATTATTTCACAATTTTAATTAAAAATAATATATAGCATATTTGCGGCACGTTCCAGAGTGTTGATACTCTCAGTATCGTCCTGTGTAAGTCCACCATTCAGATTTAAAACGTTGCTTTAAATGGCTTTAGCCGTGTTTGGTGACCAGACCCGAATAAGCAGGTATTCCCCCACCTTCCTCTACCCGGTCTCCTTCCCCTCCCCACTATCTTTAGCCTCACAACACTCCGCAATATTCTGACTGGCTCCAAGCGGGAGCAAATGGATGCGTGAGACTCTTGCACGGAATTGACATAAAAAATAAATTATATGTTTGACAGCCATCTCAGAACTCATATTTTTACATAATGCTGTTTTTCTGCTTAAGGGCTCAATCGATGTTTTACCAAAGCAATAATTGAAATGAAAAAAACAACTTAGATACAAAGTTAAGGGCAAGATATTTTGATGTCAATCACGGATGAAGAATTAGCTGTTCATTCTGCTGATTTTTTCATCTGAAACTGGAAGCTGTGTGTTGATGATGAAACAGAGTGGTAGATAGTATAGATCTGGTGAAAAATCACTATCCAGCATCTAAACATTTATAAAAATGGTGTAGGCCATATTTAGCCAGGAACTTCTTCATATTCTTCTCTATCTTCTATTTTTCCCAAATATTTTTACTCTCACAATATACTTCATAGGATGCCGTAGTCCCACCAGATCATTTATCTATCTACCCCTCCCAACAATCTTTAGTCTCACAATATACCCAATAGAATGCCGTAGTCCCGCCAGATCATCTATCTATATACCCCTCCCAATTATCTTGAGTCTCACAATATACCTCACAGAATGCCGTAGTCCCGCCAGATCATCTATCTATATACCCCTCCCAATTATCTTTGTCTCACAATTTACCCCACAGAATGCCGTAGTCCCGCCAGATCATCTATCTATATACCCCTCCCAATTATCTTGAGTCTCACAATATACCCCACAGAATGCCGTAGTCCCGCCAGATCATCTATCTATATACCCCTCCCAATTATCTTGAGTCTCACAATATACCCCACAGATTGCCGTAGTCCCGCCAGATCATCTATCTATATACCCCTCCCAATTATCTTGAGTCTCACAACGTACCTCACAGGATTTCATAGTCTCTCCGGTTCATTTGTGCGGAAAACAGGATGTTAAATGTGTAATAATAAAATATGATAATGTCTTAAAATAATTGAGATTGAAGTGTTGCAATGCAAGTTTTATTTTTATTTGTGAAGATGATTTTATTGTTCTAAAATAAGCAGTCAATTAAAAATGTGAGGAGAGATCGGCGGTGACACAAAAAAAGAAAATGTGAGGAGAGATCGACAGTGACACACAAAAATAAAATATGGGGAGAGATCGGCGTTGACACACAAAAAGAAAATGTGGGGAGAGATTGGTAGCGACACACAAAAAAAAAAAGTGGAGAGAGATCGACGATGACACATAAAAAGAAAGTGTGGGAGGAGATCGGCGGTGACACACAAAAAGAAAATATGGGGAGAGATCGGTGGCAACACACAAAAAGAAAATGTGGAGAGAGATCAGCGGTGACACAAAAAAAAAAATGTTAGGATAGATCGACGATGAAACATAAAAAGAAAGTGTGGGAGGAGATCGGCGGTGACACACAAAAAGAAAATTACGAACGAAGTACACTTATTCCTCCTATTTACATACAATTCGTTTTTTTATATCCCTGCTAATAATTTTATCTTTATTTTAGAATATTTTTGGAAAATAAAAAAGACTTTTTAATTAATTTACACGGTAAGGAAGTATTTACAAAAATGTTTTTTTAATAAATTTTTAGTGATGGTCTTTTTGAAATTAGTTTTAATATTATTAAATGGTTAATAATAACTTGTCTTTGGACTTAATAGAAAACATTACATTAACAGAGTTCCAATTAAATTATCAAAAAATTATTATTTTATTTTAATGCTTTCAGGAAAAAGCTTTACAAGAAGTTTTATTTTGAATTAAATAGCTTTTTCTATTGTTTTTGTAAACAAAAAAAGCTCTGAGCTTTTTGATATGTGTTTTATTAACTTGAGAGTAACCATTACCGATAAAAGAAAATTAAATAAAATATGTTTGTAACGGAATTATCTTCAGTTCATTTTAATTTATACAAAGACATTTATGCTAGTATTGAGCTCTTCAAAAAATTTAAGTAATAGAAGAACATGGTGCATGACTTATTTGCAAAATACAATCGAAAAAAAACATGGTTTTGTAGACCAGGTACCAGTCTCATTAAAATGCCTCTTTTAACCTGGTCCAGGGGTCAGCAGCCTTTCAAAGTGCGACAGGATAAAAAATTCTGTGATAAAAACAAAGATTGCAACACAGAAATAACCTGTTCCTCAGAACAAATAAATGATGACCATAATTTAGAGCTAAATCTAACGTTAAGAGAATTGAGTCAGAAACACTGATGCTGTTCCAGTCAAAGTTGATTCTGCGGCTTATCATCTCATAAAATTGGTTGGGTTAGGTTAGGTTAGGTTAGGTTATGTCTGAAGAGCCACAAACTCTTATGTAAAGAGCGGTGGACTGTCGACCCCTGACCTGGCTTAACTCAACATCGTTCCCCTTTTTTTATTGCCTTGTTTGGCCAAACCTATTTAGATATTTTTTAACCGTTGGATTAGATTTGGTTAGGTTTAAAGGGGCAAACATTCAATATGATTTGTTAGATTGTATTTTGCATTTGTATGACAGTCAAGTACCTAAAACATTTTGAAATGGATGCATAATATAGGAAACCAATTAATTACAAAACTCATTTTTTAAACAAAGTTACAAATTTTAAATCATGACTGTATATCTTAACTGTTTCTGGTCGTTATATAATAATAATATGTTATAATGTTAAATGTATGTATTGTATATTTTTATCAGTAATTGTAAAAAAGGATAAGTCTGTACAAATGTTGACTAAGATACGACACAATAAAATGTCCTACCTAAATTCTACATCCGGTGGTGTATAAATCTAATTGTAGAATCATCATCATCATCGTCAGCTATCGTCACTTACTTTATTTAATGAACACTTTCTTATTCGAATTAGCACAAACTACTACTGTCAATAATTGTCCATGATTTGTAACTGTAATTATTAAATGTTTTAAAGTTCCATTTAACTGTTTTTAGGCGTATTTCTCTGTTCGAAACTACTATTATTTTTGCCCAGCATTGTTAATCATTGGATTATATTGTCGTAACTATATTTAAAACCAACACAATTAAAGGTTAGCACCTTTCACAACACAATAATTCTTGTATTCTTCATGTGATTTCATTTTATCTACATACCAAGCTGACTTACTAAGTTTCATACTGGGGTTTGCCTTAACACGATCAACTTTCATAATTATTTTCATAATAACATATTTTTAGAATTATTATTTGAAGAGTATGAGTTTTTGAAACTCTCAATAAAATTGTATAGACAAGAAAACATTTAAGAGGGAAGCTATGAAACTTTTTGGAGACGGTCTTTGCAGTACAAACATTGTTTTTGAATGTTTTTTGGTTATATACACATTAAATGTTGCATTTAATCTTCGTCAGGAGAGGGGTGAGATCAATTGGGGGGAATATCATTTCATTATATGAGATTTGTCTCCTTGACAGCTGACAGCTGCGTGATCACGGCGCTCCGTAAATTGATGGCAAGAAAACGGGTCACATCATTTTCAAATATCACATGGCTAACAGATCACGGCACATCATCATTGCCAAAACCACACTTATAACTCATGATCTGTCAGGTGTAACAGGTCTATATGGAATTATATGGCGAGCGATATGGTGTTATAAAAATGATTTTATGCATATCGCGTAATATGTCTGCATCCCAAAGTGGTATTCTGTCATTATGACATTTAATTTGTATGTATTCTGTTATTTGTATGTCTAATTATTCAAATCTATACATAAATATTCAGTTACAGCTCTTTCAGTTTCGCATGTATGTGTACTTTTAGGGTTACAGCAATTAACGTTTTGTATGTCTAGCTGCGTACTCATCAGTGATCTGTAACTGTAACACGTTGCTGTAACCAGAAATCATAGTTTGAATATGGTTTGCGAGCTTCACGTGGTTCACTTCTATATCAGCCCTCGCGTACTTTTAAAGTTTTTTCTGTAGGTATAAATAAGATGTTTTCTATTAGGTGTAACATGTCTTGTATAATTTTCCCAGCACTTTTAACAGGATTTAATCAAATTTACTATAACTAACTTCCAATACAAAACCGATGGAGATCTATGATATCAGTCAAAACTTTGAGTGAGACAGAATGTTGAACTATAGGGCTCAATGAAACAATTGTTTCCATTTAAATTTGTATAAAAATTAGTTCTGGTTTTTGTCTATATTCCATGCATACACTCAGTATAATGTAAACAGTGTTTGAATGCAAAGACCGTACTATTTTCCATCAATGAATTGGCACTGTTAAGCTGGGTCCAGACATGTTCTTTTCTCCGTACCGTACCTCCGTTTCGTACCAGCGTCGCGATCCAAAAACTCTGGACGCATCATCTTTTGTCCGTACCGTACCTCCGTTTCGTATCCGCGTCGCGATCAAGAGCCCGTATCTCCGTAACGTTGCTGCGATCAACGCGTGTTCATTTCCTCCCACCATGTCGTCGACTGCGGAAGTGTTTGAGAATTTGACGATTGCTTGCGCGTCCTTCATTGTTATTCACAATAATATAACGAAAAAAAACAAAAAAGGCGACGTTGGTGGGAGTTAGAATTGTTCAAAAACAGAGAAAGATGTAAAACGCCGCGAACACGTCCAGACTGGTGCAGACCCGTACCGTATCGCCTTTGAACGGGTCGAAAAACCGACTCGCGATGGATCGGAGCGTACCTCTATCCGTATCGAGACGCCGTACCACCGTACCGTACCGAACGGGCGTCCAAACTAGCGTTCTTGATCGCGACGCTGATACGAAACGGAGGTACGGTACGGAGAAAAGAACATGTCTGGACCCAGCTTTAAGTAATTGAAATTTTTTATTTTGGCACTGTTTTATAAACTGTTGGAAGATGGATAGTATTATTTCATAAAGGTTTTCGCAAATAAAATGGAAGACGTTTATACACTTAAATAAAATCATGTTTATGAACGCAGCATTTTGTAGTAAGGTTATCATGAAGAGGTGTATATATCAAACAGTTTTTCATTCACTTTCCCAACATTTTCTTGCAATACATTGTACAAAAATACTTTTCCAAACTCCTCACAAACGTAATTCTCATATACCTACATAATAATCTTTTTCGAATATGATTTAATTTATTCAATAGGTGACTCGACAGATAAGAATCACCGATATTTACCCATAATATATTCAGACTAAAACTATACATTGGTAATTATGTTGTTACAATAATAATATGTTATTATAATATGACCCGTTTTCGTAATATATTGAAGTCGTTCTTAATTTACACATTTTATTCATGTAACGTGTGAATTGATGTTTGCAGTACCTACCCAATATAGATGTTGCTGCCAACCTTGCTCAGTTCTGTGATTGTTATTTAGTATTTGGAAACACAAATAAAGAATTTTTGCGGAGTAGGTTTCATTTAATTTTGGCAGTTTTCATTTTGAGAAATCCAAAAAACAAAATTGAAAAAAAATCACTACCGTAATTTCACATAACCATGGTCCAAAACCGATGTTTTAAACATTAGTGACATCTAGTGACCAGTTTATACAACTTCAACATTGATGTGGTAAAGCCGCCCTTGAGCCTGGTTTCAATCAAACGCTACGGTAATAATTCAAATTTTTCACTATTCTGACCTTACGCGCCGCATAATATTTGCACCACGTTTTTTATTAAGGCTGTAAATGACAGACCATACATAGATTTGAACATATTTGTTTACTTGTCAACGGTCAGTGTGGGTGACTTATTGCACATAATCTGGTCAGCTGTTAACTTCAACATTCTCCCAATTGATTTATTGAATGGAAATATTTGATCGACTATATTTGTGTTCTTACTTCATAGTCCAAAGTTGTTTTTTTTTTATAGGTTTTAACTCTATCTATATTCAAATATTTCTGCTATACATACTTATAATAATCCTTCTACAGACCTGATAATATCTGTAAAGAAAACCCTTTAAATGAACATTTTAGAAGCTATGTATGCTATCTTTTACCTAAATAAAAATGTTGTGTTCGTTTGTTCAAAATCTTCACCGATTGTTTTAAAATTTTGACACAACATTGCATTTGACTAAGCGTGTGTTTTTATCTACCCATATTATATAGATGTCACAGCGCCATCTGTTGGACGTAAAAGCAAAACGCGCTATTATATCTCTATCGGCACAGACAGACTGCGCCACAGCAACGCGTGTACCGACCAACCGTGTAATGACCATAGTTGTGTGGAATTACGGAATTATAAAAGGTGTGATTGGCAGTGTCACAACAAACAGGTCAACTTAGAAGCAAGAGATTGTGGTATGTATTGTGAGGATTTCTGTGACTCACTATAAGAGAAGCTTGGAAGTGTTTTGGACATAATTTTGGTACATAACCTACAAAACCTAATACAATAATATAGACTCTGTGTGACTGAAGAATAATATGATAACTTTAGTAGTTTCCGGACATAAATTTGGTAAATAACCTACATTTAACATAAAACTATGACTGTATGACTGAAGAACAACAATACAAGTTTGGCAGTGTTTGGTACGTATCACACTCGCGCTTACACTATATATTATAACCTACGAGTATCATAAAACCAAGTGACCGCATTGCGAAGACCTTCAGCTTCAGTATGTAGGAGGGGCCCAATGAGACCCCCAAGGCCGCGGCCCCCGTTCCTACACAACGCAGTAGTGCAGGTAGTGGGGAGCTGCGGGCAGAGAGCTCTGTTAAATGATGCTCTCCCGGTTGCGCTCGTTCTCCTCCAAGGAACTAGCCGAGCTGGCACCGCAGATCTGCATCTCAATCTCTGCCAGTCTGAAACATATAGTCAATCATGTTACTGTATGTCGACTGTATGACGTCTTGCTCCCCCCCAATTATGTCATTTGTCATTTGCGTTAGGTACTGACTTTGCACGTACACACACTAATATAATCTATACTTACCTAAAATGGAAAAAGAATATGAGTGCTCGAACTAATACAAATCCTTTGAACGATTATACTCGTAGAAAATAGATATCGTAGGCTGCACAAAGTATGAAGAACTAAAGACAACCAGTATCGTTTAACTCTCATCTATGGAAGTATCCAATTATTTTGACAGGATAAGTATATAATTATTTATGTACTAGCGCGGAAACGTGAAAAATCACTATTATAATTCCAATTTTGAAAAGGACAATTAAAAAAAAAATTAATTATTGAGGTAGGTACTTTATCGCTTGTATGAATTTGTTCAAACAAACAGCTTCTATAATCGAGTTAATAGAAAAAGTGGCTACTCGGCTGGCAAGAAAAAGACAGCAGCTACAATCCTTGATTCAATTGCCTTCACTCATTCATTCATTCATGGGCCGCACAATGCACTTTATTCGCTTCCATCTATCAAATACACAATTAAGCAGACAAAAGGGCAACATAAAGCAGAAGAAATCAATTATTGTGACTATAATAGTGTATTTGGACCATCAATCCATCAAAGGATCCGCCCTTTTGACAGCATCACTGTTTCCTCTACTGTTATTATTATTATCGTTTGCATTCTATTTGGGAGGCGGTTTTGGGTACCACCTCCCCAGGAACCATTTATTTAATAAGGTGTTTTATCAGGTGAGGTGTATTCACTGTTCAGGATGTGCCTGCCCAACCAGCTGCGTCGCGTGCCAGATCGGGAAAGGCTGGTTTGGGGAGTCTCTTTGACCTCTCTACCTGTACTCTCGACCTATTGTCTTGCACCGCAGTGGAAGGGATATGATGTCCATCACTCCTGGACAAACTGATCCCTAGATTCTTACCCTACCTTCATATCTTTTACCTTCTCAGAACTCCCTCTCCTTCCTTTCCATAAAAATAAAAAATATTTTCAGACCCAAGCAATAAAAATACTTGAATGAATCACGAATCACCGCATACATTACTTTGACTCTTTGCCGCAAATGCACTCAGCTACCTTAGAAATAAATATTCTTCGTTCCTTCTCGATGCTTGCTGCGATCTGGGTTGAAGAGACCCATGTTGTTAGAGGGAGGAAATAAATAGCCCGGCAAATAATTTCACAGCAGAGCAAGAACGAGTAGTATAAGCAACCCATTCTCATGTGACGAATTTCTGCCGTGTACAAATTACATCCAAGAGATCAATGACACTGGTTCTTCAGAGAATCTTCTAGTAGAACAGAATGTGACGTCTGTGCTCTGATGACATTTTTTTAAAGAATTCAAGTTTAACATTGTCATCAAATAATCATTCAGCGCCACTTTCTTTTTTTTGACAGTCGAAAGGTCCCCGTTAAATACTGACTCTAAGGACGTGTTGTTCTACAAAATTTGAACAATTCATCAATTTTAAAATAATAAAATTCAAGTTCTGTTAGTATTTCATCATTCTTCGGTTGTTTTACAGTTCTTGTATATTAACGGAACTTGAATAGGACTTTCACGGAACATGAATATCTTTGAAATTTTATGAATTGTTCAAATTCTGTGAAACAACCCGTCCCAAGTCCGTTTCAGTTTTTGAACAAATTGTGATCAGCAGAAGATGATAACTATCATATTGCTAAACTTATCAGCTAATTACAATTTTATAGAAAGCTGAAACCCATCTAAAATTGGCATTCAATGGAGACCATTTGGCCATTACTAGTGTAGGTACTGACCTATGCTCCACCTCCCACTGCTGCTGGTTCAGTTTGACAGACATGGCGGCGTTCTCCGTCTCCACCGTGCGCAGGCGCTCCCTCAGCCTCTTAATCTCTCCCTCCAGCGCCTCGTGCGACCCCAACAGCGGGGTCTCACCCGAACCCGTCAGGTGGTACATTGAATCGCCCTGCGCTGAAAAGTTCCCTGCAAATGGAAAAAAGTGTTGGAGATACATTGTAACCTAAAAAAATATCAATATTTATAAAGTTTTCATGATTCCACATAGAAACACCACCAAAGCGACACAGAGTCTAAAAATCCTTTTTTATGAAATTCGATAGAGAAAAAAATTCTGCCCGTCTGTATACTTAGTTCATAATACTACCACTAAATATCGCGCACAGCGGCAAATAAGCAATACCACACAACCGACATCGGTTATATTTTAAGGGTAAACTTGAAATTATTCTTAAACTGCACGGTTCATAGATGGCAATAATTTAATTATTTAAGGATACAAAGACAAAATTGTATCAGTGATTCAATCCAATATTGAATTTGTATGCCTTTCTTTAAAAAAAATAGTTTTTATACAGACAAAACTGTTCATTCATATCCTGTATGTACAGACGCGAGCAAATTGTTCATTCATATCCTGTATGTACAGACGCGAACAATCTGTTCATTCATATCCTGTATGTACAGACGCGAACAAACTGTTGATTCATATCCTGTATGTACAGACGCGAACAAACTGTTCATTCATATCCTGTATGTACAGTCGCAAACAAACAATATTCATCATAATATTTTAACGCATCTTGCAAAAAGTGTTTTTTCTAATATAATTAAATTATGAACGAGGAGTTTATGAATAATTCTGTGATTACCCATGAAATACCGCCTTCAATACTCCTGCCACAAAATAATTTACGTGCCAGGAAAAGTTGATAATTTTTGTCACTCCGGCGCAATTAGGTTTTTGGCGTTTGGACGGTATTGTTTATTCGTTGACGTTATGCAATATTTAATGTTTTTTTTTCAGATAGAATACCATAAAGATGGTGTCAGGTAATTAAATCATAACGTTCTTACATTTACAACAGAAGGAATAGGTTGGTACTAAACATGAAAAATGTAGAAGTTACTTTTTTGAGAATGTTTTATACAGGGTGTATCGGCACGTACCCGACAAACTTTAACCAGCTATTCCTTAGCATATTTGGAGTAAAAAATCTTATGTGCACTTTGCCGTCCGGTAACGTTTTTTTTTAATAAAAAATTTATTATTCATATTTTCACCACATGTCACCACTGTTTTATCCTTTGACAAAGTTTGAAAACCCATCTGGCAAATATTTTATTCGAATTCCGTTGAATAATGCACGTGTGTACCTATATTGGCGCACGTTTACAGTCACAACGAAATAGCACGGCACCATTCGTCTCATTTTTAACTATTATTATTTAGTGTGTGCGAAAGAGCGAAGACGCTTTTTGACATACTTGCTTATAACAGCTGTTGAACACGAAACGCATGCCAATGACAGTGATGTAGTGTGGAAATTTAAAAAAAAATTGTTTTTAATTGAAAAAAAAATGCTACCGGACAGCAAAGTGCCCATAACATTTTTTACTCCAAATGTGCTAAGGAATAGCTGGTTAAAGTTTGTCGGGTTAGTGCCGATACACCCTGTATATATTTTGAAATGACTTACCCCTTTCATTATGTTATGTACTTTGTATGTGTAATACGTGCATGCAAATTATTTAGTTTCAAAGCGCTAGGTATCTTTGTTATTTTAATCTATGTAAGAATAAACATTTTAAACTTCTAAGCGCCACAAGATCAATGCCGGTACCAACATATTTCTTAAACCAGGTTGATACCAGAGAAGATAGGTTCTGTGCAGAAAATAATATTTTCGTCAACCCTGAAATTTTTTACTATTTATATTATCATTGCTTTTTTATTAAAAAGAAGACAGCGTGGAGAGGAAGGACATTTTTAAAACATTAATCCACACAGGGGGCATGAGGAAAATAATTTCCATCAGGATCTTTCTCTACTAACTGGGTAATTGAAATGTTCAATGAATATCATGTATAATATATGTATAATCGTGTATTTACTTTATATATACAAATAAAAAAAATCTTTGGGGATGCTGTGTGGAGAGTCTTTTTGATGAAAGGAAGGAGTGAATATGGGCATTTAAGAGATCTGAGGGGAACGGTAGGTAGAGACAGTGAAAGATATTCTTGTAGATATCATTGTGGCTTTATTACATAGACAGTATTGGTGTATGCATCAGGTTGGGATGCATGGCACAGTGTAGGTCGCGCGAGGTGTCACCAGGCTAAATAGTGGGTGAGTACCAATGCACTGAGTGAATTAGGTGGACTAGAGTAGCTGGCGACAGACGCGGCATTATGTAAGCATACACCTTGGTGGAGCCGCCCGGACGGTTCTAGAAGCTGCGGGAATGTCAGCGAGTTCTCGCTGCCAATCTCGAAGACTCGCTCTACACTCTCGGCTAATTTAATTTTTTAATTTTTACTAATGACGATAAGATACATATGTAGTATAAAAAATATACTACAATATAATGTAAACTATGAATTCACTAGGGATTCATATTCCGAGGCGGACTGTAGGTTGTTGTGTTGGTGTTAAATCATAATTCTTATAGTTTCCTCATCTTCATGTTTGTTGACTGTGGTTGTTGATTTTCTCATCTTTATATTTGTTGACTGTTGGTTGTCATGTTGCTGTTAAAATAATTTTTATGATTTTCTTATCTTCATGAATTGGTGCACATTTAACGAGACTCTTCGATGTGCAACAAAAACAGCGTCGGTGACAGCACAGATCCTTGTGGCACTCCCACATTGATTTGGTACTGAGAGGAAGAAGATCCGTCAACTACGGTTTGATTTGTTCTTCCTTTCAGAAAGTATGTTGTTTTTAAACTTGTTTATATCGATGGTATTTTTCATTTCAATTGAAATTACAAAATTTGAGATTAGAAAAGAGTGGGGTGGACCCTGAGAAAACTGTATCTTACAAAACCATCATACAGTGACGGCAATGACGATTTGGCATTTTGCAGAGCAGGCAATATAATAGCAAAGCGACCTACTTTATTTAAATTACTTCAATATAAGGATAATTTTATCAGAACTGAGCGTACCAACATGAAAACTAGTATCTGACCTATATCACAACATCGACACTATTAATATAACAAATCGACCTACATTTCTTATACAAACCCTCACCAGGTCTCGGTGGGTGTCCCGCGCTGTGATGGGAGGGAGCCCGCGAGCGGCCGCCCGATGATCGCGCAGAGGATGCGGCGGATAGGGGGGAGCCAGGGCTCCGTGCCCCTGAGGGGGCCGCGGGCACGGGGGGCCCAGCGGGGCACATCATCGACACGAGCACGCTGGACACGGGACGGCGAGGAGGACTGCCGGCGTCACTAGGAAACCCAAGATACCTTAATGTCAAATAATGCAAGTTAAAAGAAACTACATATAATATTATTGTGTGTTTCCTGAATTATTTGTCATTTTGGTCTCTGTTGATTAGAACTTATAAATATTTTTTTATGGCATCCCAGAGGGATCGATTATGACACCATTGTTATTTTATTTTAACAATATTAATATTTTGAATTTGTGTGAATACCCCACAAGAGTCCCAACTGCTCTGAACTGTCTGGAGTAAGCGAGACTATGGCATCCCCAATCGGAGTACGTTGTAAGGCTGACGGTAGTGGGGTGGGGAAGAAGATGGAGAATAGGAAGGTGTAGAAGTACCTGGCTTTTCAGATCATGGCTAAAGCAATTTCAAGCAATGTTCCTGTGGTACTGAGATTTTCTTCTACTCTGGAACATGTCAGCATACTACATACATGGAGACAACACCCCTCTGAGGCATGGAAAATTCAATACCTTGGAGCAGCAACTAGAAGGTTTCATTTAGGGTAAGAATTACCTTATCTAATTTAATGTTTCAAAGATAGAGTGGGTTTGAAGCAAAATCTCTTTTAAATTAAGCAATCTTCCCAACAAACCTTTCAGGGATAATGTAACCTTATATTATGGCCAGCTCCGGCATGAGAGTTCATTGTGTTAAATTAACCTCTCAGAAGCTGGGAGTTCTTTAGAAGAGTTTGCAGGTACTATTATATTTATATTAAAATGGTAAACTAATATAACTGTTCATATTGGAAGCCATTTCAGGGTATCTAGCACGGTCGATCGATAAAAATTATATCGATTACGTCAGTAACTTGTTATCTTTCCATATTTGTAATAAGCATTTACTTTGTGGCTCGTCATAATTTACAATAAAATATATAAATTTGTTTTAGACCAATTTAATTTTAATTGTACTCTACCGGTTTCAAAAGCACCCTTCCTTCGTCAGGAGAATATTAAAACTTCTAAACGTTTTAATATTCTCCTGAAGGAAGGGTACTTCCGAAACCGGTAGAGTACAATTAAAATTAAAGTGGTCTAAAACGAATTTATATCTTTTATTGTTGTTTGCAGTGGCGGTTCTTCCCTTAGGTCAATTGGTGTTTGACCCCCCAAAATTATAAGACAACAATAATAATCAATTATGTGCATCAAAACAACTGGTCTAATTCTTATTTTATTTAAAATGTAACGCGAAACAGCGGCGGCGGCGAGTGACTACCAGTGACATCTGTTGTCTCTAATAGAAGCTTTCATTCACAAGTCCACACGATTGGCCGGGTCAATTTAAAGAATGTCCTCTTTGGCATCTTCTGTCCCTATGCGCGCCATAGAATAAACGAGATGGCACTATATTTTTCGTCGAAGTAAAAATTAGGTACCGAAGAAAACTTAGGGACGTTTAGGTCATGACCGTGGGGGTGACAACACGATGAATATTATATGTTTTACAGAGATGGTGACATAAACAAATGTCGGTTTTTCATTTACACGCTTGTAGTGTGTGGAACGATGGTTGTTTTTCAATTGGATAGTTCGAGAAACGTTTGGAATAATTATTTATGTTATTATCGATTTAGAATGAAGCTGTAGAATGAAACAAAACAAAAAAAAGTAAAAGATCATTGTCAAATAGAATCAAACTCTTATTTTATTTACTTTAATGTTGTGCACAACTACATTAAAACTAAACATCTTAAAAATAATTTGCCGTAAGTAGGTACATGGATTGTGTATTTATTTCAATGGAAATATTATAACAAATTGATATAGATAATAATATATGGGCACACATTTTTTTCAAATGACCTACCACGACTGGATCCTTAGAGCCGCCTCTGGTTGTTTGTATGTTATCTTTCCGACTGCAGATTGCTAATGAATAAACAATAGTTCACAACAACTAAGTGTTCTTAATTTATTCAAGGTGAACTGTTATTTGTACGTTAGCGATCTGCAGTGGTGCATTTTCATGCAAAGTGTTTTTGGGTGTTGTGAAAATTTCCAGAACCATTATTTTGGTGAGATTGCTTTTTAAATTGGTACATCATTAACATCAGTGATTCATCAGTGATTGTGCTAAGTGCATTGTATCAAAACATGTCCTAGTTCTGTTACAACAACGATATAGAAAGATGGTTTTGTCTTTACCGATACCTGAACATCGAGTGCTCTCTGTAGGAGGGTCCAGGAGCCACCAACATTTCCTCCAGGGGTACTCGACCCAAAGACTCCACCAGCCCTGGGGTGGACTGACAGCGACCCATCGCGACTAGAATTATAAGATGGAAAACACAAAAACAATGATCAGTGTTAAGGTTTCTATTACAACCGGGGAGCAAACATAGCTATCTTTCCTTCCACGGGCTTTTAAATGCATGTTTAACCCCTCCAGCTTTTGAGGGTCATATACGACCAGGCGTCTAAAATTAAGTAAAAATGTTGTTAGCGTTTTTGACAACATTTTTGACGTTTGATATTAAAATGTTATTATTTAGAAATAGAATAGTGTTTATTTTAAATGCATAGACCGGAAAGATAATTTTATCTAGTTTCCAAAACACATTTTTTTTACGAAAAATAAGATGGACATAGTGCATTTAAAATACAAAGAAAAACATTGCAAACTGAACAAATGTGATGAATGTACGGAAGGGTTAACCCATTCAGCTCCCTTGTGCATAATTATGCACACTTATTTCAAAGATGTTTTGATGTATTTTATATCTTTGTATCATATGAGTCATTGAAATGTTGAAAATAATGTTTCTTTTAAATAGTGCGACAGAACAGTTTGATAGGTGTACTGGACATCTATGCCAGTGACATCGACTGTAAATGCCGGTTTCCTCTCGGGAGTACCTTGGGTAAAGATTTGAAATGAAACACAACTTGCGAATATCGTCGGACAACTACATAACTGGTTGTGCCAGTTGTTTGCATATTTATCGAGTTCAAATCCAACACGTGTTAATGTACAGCAATTATATTACTCATCTCTAAACAGGATGCATGAGAGCATTAAGGAACCAAGTAAAATAACCAAATTTTAATTACTACGGTTAAATCCCATTTGACACATGATACGTGTCCAGTGATAAGCTTCAAAGGGGATTCTGCGTCGTTAAATGCATGATAACAGTAAATATTCATTTCCTTAATTATTTTAATAATTATGTACATCCCCCTGCTGTCCGGTACAATAGGAGTGCGGTAAGTAGATTTCGTCTTTATTAAAATTTTATAAGCGGAGACGGTTTACATGTAGTTCCCATGAGCACTTAGGCCATAGGCCCATAGTGCTATCTCCCATTTTACCTCAATCTTTTAACAACAACCCAGTCAGTACCCAAAATAAAATTCACCAGGGTTGTCATTGGGTATGTGGCTATGTCTTCTGGTTCTACTGTGTCTCCCCAGGTATCTGAGCCTAGTTCCCACCAGGGCAAGACATTGGAACCATAGGTGAAATGGAGTCTCTTCATCCTCTTCACATTTCCTGCATCTATTGGTGTTTTCCACTCCCAATATCTGCATGTGTCTCCTGAGATGGCAGTGTCCCGTTTAATAGTCCTACCAGTTCCCTCAGCGAGTTTCTGTCCATATCGAGTAGTTTCACGGTTCGTCTAGGGTCTGGTCCTTTTATGAGTACTTTGGATTGTCTCATTCCAGGTGCCCTCTCCCATTCTTTGCGGTGCTGGGATTTGACCCATCTATCAATATGTAATTTTACCTAATACAAATATACCATACATTTAAATATGATTTAAGGTTTTCACTACCAAAGGTATTTTTGTTATTTGTTTTTGGGGTTTTATGCCATGTTGCGCTAAATCCTTCTTTAGCCAACGTTTTGGACAACGTTTCAGTGTCCGAAACGTTGGCTAAAGAAGGAATTAGCGCAACACGGCATAAAACCCCAAAAACGAATAACAAAAATACCATACATTTGATTTAAAAAATATTCAATTTTGTTGAGCTGAGAGTTTGGCCTCAAATCTAAAATTAAAATTAAAATTAGTTAAAATATTTTAATGAAAAGGTGCTGTTTTTATTAATCTTAAACATAAATAACTTACATCCATAGGGATTGCTTTAAAAATATATACATTATCGTTACAAATTCGTCAGAATTCAATGTGATCCTCTAATAAACCTCCGTTATTAGAGTCTTGTGTCACCTTAATTATTTGTGTAACCGTTCACTGAAAAAGTATTATCTGTCTTGACCATAAATATTTCATGAACACCACGGTATGCTCAAAAGAATTCATAATCTGTTTTCGTAGATTGCTCTAATTTAATTCTTTTAGGTAAAAAAAACTTGACGCTTTAAAATACAAGGATAAATTATTTTTTTGCACCCGTGCATAAGCAATACGAATACATACTTTTGTCCGTATACAAACTCAATTCTTTCAAGAATGGCAAACAAATGCAATATTGGATTGAATCACCGATACAATATCGTTTCCGCATAACGTTCTTGAAAGAATTGAGTTTGAATATCGACAAAACTATTTATTCATATTCATATTTCGTGTGTGCGTAAACAAGTAATTATTAAGCATAACTTGAACAAGTGCTAAAATAAAATTTCACAATGTGCTTTGAAATAAGTATGCATAATTATGCATAAGGGGCACAGACATAGGAATTAATAGACGAGAAGATAATGGCGAGGGGTAAAATCAACTGTTGAAGAACGAAGGGAGTAAGGCTGACTGTGATTCGTCAATAAATCAATCTGACAGTAAATAGGCATCTCGCATTATAATATCACCATTTAGTTCTTAAAAGTAAAATCTGCTTTTGAATGAATAGACATTTCTACATGGGAGCGCAAATTACTCGCCACGTTATGAACTAATTTGCGAAGTCCAAATTCGGCAAAGTAAGTAAGCTTCTATTTTCAGAGTCGTAGTTAGTTTCAGAGTATTTAGTTAAGACACTTTTACAAATGTCTCATAATTTACTTACCCCAGTAAACAACGATGAGCACACTTGAGAATCGCTACATTGTGATGTGATAGTATATGTTTCTAAAACTGATCCATATAATACGGTGTGAATAAGCTTAAAATAAAGTAAAATAATGCTTACTTATGGAATGTAATACGACAATTGGGTTTATTCTCTTTTTCACATCTATTTTTACAAGTTTTCATATCACAAGTCAACATTTTGCCGTGTTATTTCGTAAAATGAACCGATGATGCCTCGACCATAGTTCGCACAAGAATGATGACGTCACGTTTTCAAATTTCACTTGAGGCCATATGCGAGCCCAGCCGGCTCAATGGAACCGGTATGGGGAGTGGGGATAATACGCTTTTCATCACTTAGGGCAGGTCTACTAATATTCATATGTCTATGATAAGGGGTCTTAATGGGTTAACCCTTCGGTACTTTCAACAATTTTGTCCAGTTTGCAACGTTTTCTGTGTATTTAAAATGTGCTATTTAAATCTTATTTTTCAATTTTCCGTAAAAACAAATACTCCCTTAGAAACTAGATAAAATTATCTTTCCGATGAACGTTTTTAAAATAAATATTGATATTTCAAAATAATAAAATTTTAATATCAAACGTGAAATATGTTATTAAAAACGCTAATCACATTTTTATTTAATCTTTAACTCCAATCGTAGAATAATTGAGAGAACTCGATATTTCGAAAACACAATACTTTTGGATGGTAAATTTGTAAGAAAACTGTATATTCACTTTTATATCGTTCATATAATAAAAAAAGAAATCAATTTTAAAGTTAAACTGTTTGTTACATTTAGATAGCGGTGCGAAATATGAATTATTCATTTTGGCTATTTTTAGGATTTTATTAATGGCATGCAGTATTGAAAGAATTATTATTTCGCTTTCTAACGTCAAAAGAAAAACATAAAAATACTTAAAAAATATGAACGCTCGGTCATATATGACCCTGAAATGCTGGAGGAGTTAAACTAAAATAAAATAATTCAATCACCGCCATCTATGATGAGCAGATTGTGAATTCTTTGTATACTCTTAAAGTACATTCAATTATTTAAAATATTTAATATAAAATCAAGGTCGACGTGAATCATTATATATAAGCCATTGCTGACCACATTAAAAAAAATATCATCTAATGTTGAATCCGAAGAAGTAAAATCAGAATCAGTTGATCAATAAAAAAAATCGATTGAAAAATGATACCTCAACAAACTAATGCCTACATAACAATATACTCTCAGCCATTGCTTACTACTTATGAGAATATTACTCAAAGTTTAAAATTTTAGTGATTACTATCTCTATATGTAAGTATTGTGTAAACACTACTAAAATTCAGTGAGATTGCTGAGGAAATAAATTTTATTAATCTAGATACTTTAAAAAATGTGGGGAAATAATATTTCCACCTACAGTTATAATAATAATGCTTCAGTAATCTTTTATCTAAACACAAATGCACACGCAATAATATTACATCTAATTACTACACGCTTGCGTTATCAACTCGCTACAAAATGCTCGGCCAACACGTCCTTCAAATACAAATCTTTCACTACAAATTTCCAACACGTTCTTCATTATTAATTATTTACAGGATAAAATAGATCAGTGACAAAACATTACGTGATACAAACTTAGATTATGTTAGGTTAGTTTTGTTGATTGTTTGTTTTTTTTCTTCTATGTTTGTTTTGTCATGGAACCATTAATTCAATCCGCTACAAAATGCCTATGCGTCCTTCATTATTAACTCCCATTCACTTCGAGATGTCCACGCGTTCTTTATCTTACCTTTCTCTAGCGGCGCTTTCTTGTATTTTTCCAGTCTCTTCACCGCGATGGCCTCCAGCCTCACCCTTGCAGCCGGGTACTCCTTCAACACGTCCCACATGTCCTTCTTGCTCAGGACGAAGAGGTCGGAATAGCCCACTGATCGGACAGAGGCCGTCCTTCTGTTGCCTGGAAATCCCGATTGAAGGACAACATGTTAGAAATGGCAAACGATGTTGGACAGGTTCAGGAACACTTTTAGACTGACTATTTACTCATAAATTAATAAACTTTTACCATTCAACTAGTAAAAAAGTTGAATAATTACAGCTAAATTCAAATATTTTTTAAATGATCAAACTACGTTAATTTACTTATTTTTGATTTTAATTGAACATTTCACAAACTAAATAATATGTTTTATCTTTATTAAATGTTGCCCAATTTATTTTGCCAGTAATAATCGCAATGCAAAAATTAACCACCCTTTTTTATTTGATAAGTCAATTATTTAAGTTTAGTTAAAAAAAAATTAAATAGGCTTAGAGGGCATTCAACCATCCTCTTGATAACTTATCCGTAAGATATCTTTTAATAGTAAATATACAAATAAATTCTCGCAATAGGTGACAACTTGGTTTACTTATCCAATATATAGTCACAATTCAGTACAGTAAACTCGGATTTTATATACAAATAAATCTTATTCGGAAAATATACTTTATCCTACGGATAAGCTATCAAGAGGATGGTGAAATGGCAAGCGATGTAACAAACCTTAACAATAAAGTTTACGTATTTTGAATTTAATGATAAATTCTAATTGAAAATATAAAAGATTTCGCTCCTTCGTCTAAAAGTGTTCCTGTAGATAGTGACTACTAATTTTCGTATATATATATATATACACAAAGAAAAATTTAACATTCCATAGGATATAAGCCACCTACTTTAGTTCCATTCCTTAAAGACAAATTAAGTAGCGAACTACAAATAAGGGGAGGGAATACAATCTGTGCAAAGGAGAATAATTATGAAAACATACATTTTGTTTCATGTCACTTTACCATCGTTAATGTATAAATAATTATCTAAGGATGTCAGAAAAATGTTACACTTATTTATTGATAAAATTAAGGAAATAAATAATATATATAAGGTGGGGCAAAAGTGACGTGATACTGTGAATTTGGCATAATTTTTGCAAATGGCGTCAAATGAACTGTGTTTTGATATTTATTCTGTAGATAGATAGAGAATTAGTTGACAACAAGCAATGGAGTGATACACACCTAAAGAAGGCGGAATTATTGTTACTGCTTATTTGACCAATTTCCTGCCTTTTGTTTTAACGCAGGTGGGGCAAAAGTAATGTCATAATGTGAATTGGATGCCATTTTGTTAAAAATAAAAATGGCTTTGTTTTCATGGAAAGTTCATTTGAAGTTTTGCACATAACACAAAGCCAAACGAACAAAATTTTCACGCGAGTTAAAACAACAGACCGGAAATTGGTCAAATAAGCAGTAACAATAATTTCGCGTTCTTCAGGTGTATATTGCTCCATTGCTTGTTGTCAACTAATTCTATACCAGTCTACGACATAAATGTCAAAGAACAATGACATTTGACGCGATTCTTTTTTTTTTTTTTTTTAATTTTTTTTTTCATACATGTATTAAAAATTAAAAATGTTTATATATATTATTTGTAGAACCTACAGACAAGCCGTCATGTGTGACAGCTTTGTGGGACTGCATAAAACTTGTATCTTTAAAAATTTATAATAAAAAAAAAAAAAAATAATAAATAAAAAATAAAAAAAATGATGGCTGATTCATATTATGACATTGCTTTTGCCCCACCTTGTATATACTAGTTAGAGCTTATGAGAAATCCGTCGTAAGCCATCGTACAATCATAACAATGCATTGTGCTTAACAGTGAAAATTCACAAATTAATTTTGACGATTCAGAAATAACGCCTTCGTCAAGTTCTTCAGTGGGAATTTGATTAAAAACATTGATTGAGACATCCAAATTGATAAACTTGCTCTAACTTGAAATCTGGATATCATTTCGAAGAGCTAGAGGCAAACTACGTGACCACATTTTTGGCAGCAGGAGGATTCGAAAATGCTTCGAATAAACTACGACATCAGTCGTACATTGACCGCCGAAAAGCGCACCCATTGAAATAACCGGACCCATCGTGGAACTTTTCTACGCAGGATCTGAGTGTTCGTTTTTAAACAAACGCTATAAATGAGTGAGCGCAAATTATAACACATTTGTAAAAGTTGCACTAAATAACAAAATATTACATTTTTGGAAAAAGTCCGAACTTCTGTTTATACGATTTGGAAATTGTAGTTTTTTATGCAGCCAGCAATTTGTAAAACGGTCAAGAATTCGTAATCCCATTTTTCAGGGTTTTCCAATAAGAGGTGTTATTTTGATATTCAATCGTAAAAAATCTTGTTGAAAATAAACGTTGTCCAGATCAATACCATCCAATTTTGGCCATAAAATATCATTAATCATCTCTCGATAGCGCAATCCATTCACCGTAACTGTTGCTTCAGCCTCATTTTCGAAAAAGTAAGGTCCAATGACTCCGCCGGACCATAAATCGCAACAAACAGTCACACGTTGAGGATAGAGAGGCTTTTCAACAATATTTATTGGGTTTTCCGAGCCCCAGATGCGACAATTTTGCTAGTTGACGAAGCCAATGAGGTGGAAATGGGCCTCATCACTCAAAATGATTTGCATTTGATTCACTCAAGTGAATTTTAATTATTTCAATGCGTTGTTGAAGCGTATATCGTTCCATTTTTATTAATGGCGTAGTTTTTAATTGTCAAATGTTAAAAAATGACAGCTTCAAAAGTAACATCTACTGAAATAGCGGGCTATTCAAAATAACACCTCTTATTGAAAACCCTGTATTTATGAGGACTGAATGGGGATATTATAATACAAGTTCTTTCTAAGCTGTCAGATTAATTTACTGACATCACAGAAAGGGAGACAATCTGTGCAACTTGTTTTTTTCCCTTTTCCCTGATTGGCTGGTCTGTCAATTTGAATGGCTTCGGTTGAAAACTGTCAACATTCTAATGTTTTTTTTTAAGAAAATGTGAGCATGCGAATAATTATTTGGGAAGAATTTTACATAAACATGTTATTTTTCGATGGCTTACAACGCCCCTCTGCTGGAATCGAAAAAAAGTATTTTAAAAACTCTGTAACTTCAAGAAATTTGCATTCCTTAAACTTTACCTTAAAAACGTGTTAAAATTCGTGTAGAATCCAAATAGAATGAATCGTAAATAGAAAGTTGATTTAAAGTAGTGGAGACAAGTGACTAATACGGGATTTTTTTAAAAATAAGACCAAATTGAGAAGATTCGTTTTTAAAATAAGAACAAAGTCGACAAACAGTATAATAGTATACCATAAATACCCTGTGTAGATAACGTCAAGAATACATCATAGAAGAAAAACTCTTTTAAGGAACATGGGGCAAGCATCAATTTATTATTAAGCGTGGCAGCTTTTCGCCTTCCGATGGCATTATCAAACTGTGGTGAAGCCACTTACATACGGTTTTTTAATACATGCGAACTCTGACGAAGTTAAAAGGTACTATCCAACACTACTACCATTTTGACAAGATTAACAAACAAATTTAACAGGACTTTGCTACTCTTAGTTAATTACTTCTATCCTAATTGCAATAAAATACTTCACAAGATTGGTCTTATTTAAAAAGGGATAACATTCTCATTGCGTGTACTTACATTGTTACATAGAGGTAAAGATTGAAGATAGGAAATACACAAGTCTTATGTTCTAGTATAAGGTAACCATGCACGAAGAGGTCACGCCAAGGTTTTTAATGCAAAAGCTTCTCAAATCACTTTGGTTGGGTGGAAAGCAAAACTGAAACTCAAAAAAAAACAACACAAAAATAAATAAGTGTGGTTAGAATCACAGCCTGGGATATAATAATATTTAATTAATTATTTTACGAGATACAAAATAATTTTATTTCTAGTTGGGAATGTCAGTTGGGGTTTACATTATTAAAAATTTTCGAAAAGCGGGTTCATCTAATAGTTATATACCTAATCATAGAAAACAAATAAAGATTTTTTGGCTGCCGCATTTTAGTTCCCATTGTATTACTGATTTTAAAATAAAATAAAATTATACCGAGTTGATGCATACATTCGTTGTATTTTTACCACCTTAACATTTAAAAAAATCAAGAAATCTAGTAGTGCAGAGGTAAAGAATTCACATTTGAAGAAATCTGGTAGTGTGGAGATGAAGAATTCACATATGAAGAAATCTGGCAGTGTGGAGGTGAAGAATTCACATTTGAATAAATCTGGCAGTGAGGAGGTGAAGAATTCACATTTGAAGAAATCTGGTAGTGTCGAGGTGAAAAATTTCTTATATGAAGAAATCTGGCAGTGTAGAGGTTAGGAATTCAAATTTGAAGAAATCTGGTACCTAGTGTAAAGATGAAGAATTCACATTTGAAGAAATCTAATATTGTGGATCCGATTTTGAAAGGCAACGTAACAACGCTAATAATAACAATTGAAGGAATGTTATTGGAATATATGAATATCTGATTTTGGAATGACCAAGAGTATAGACCTACAAATAAAAATCATACCCTTTGTTGGATTACGAGTCAGAGAGAAGCAATCCCCGCTACCTATGAATACCTGTGGTTCCGATGCAAGTCTGAATGTCCCATACCAAAGCGAGAGCATTGCACAAGAAAGCGTACTAACAGCAGAAAGTCTTTAAATGCACGAGTTGGGACCCCGTACTCTTATAATTGAATAACATAGTTGGTATTGATCACAGGCAATTCTTTATCTGGCCAACGATACTTTAGATAACCATGAAACTCCACCGATTTTCGTCGAACAACTACATAGTCTAGCAAGATCGTAACAGAGCAAGAGGTGTTTTACAACTGACGGCGATTACTTCGAATTGAATAACTGAGCGAGGTCGTTAGAGAGCAACGGATCTATTTCAACAGAATGCGGGCGGCGACAGAACAACAAATTGACAGGTGTCAAATCCTAGCTTTCGTTTGTGCAGAACAAATCAAACCCACCAGCAACCAATATCATTGGTCATCACGAAATACCCTGGTTGAACTAAAAAAATTCATAACATTATATCAGAATGTTGTTTTTAAACGTGACTTTTCACTACTTTTAGACGACAATAAACGAACACACACGTTTTATCAATAAATTAATATAACATATTCAAGTCACATTCAAAATCAGTTGGTATGTATTGTGGAATTTAAAAGATACCAATAATACAAATATAAAACTAAAATAACTTTGGAAACCAAAAGCACTTCGAACTTATGCACCAATTCGTTATTTACGATAAAACTTTTTTTTCAGTCAAATTTTTCATGAACTCGATCATAAGTAATTTTTCTTCTTATATTCTTGGGACGTGCACAGATTTACATCCTCTGTGAATTACACGTCCTTATGAGAAATTTTATCCTTAAAACGAAGAAGGGCCCAAACAACGTTAAAACGATACTGTAATGTTACCGAACTTCGTGTAAACGTGTGAAAAGTGTTTTTTAATTTGCACGAAGTACGTTATTTCGCGAAGCACTTTACACATATTCAAAACATTTCAATTATATTACCAAATCATGTAAAGGAAAACTTCAAATATTTATAGTAAAAACATGTTTTTTATGAATACTACCGAACTTGCTTGTAATGAACAAATGAAAAAATCATGTCCTTGTTAATGTTTATTGTAAATTATCGACTTTTACATTTTTCGCGACTTGACGTTCTAATTTATGAAAAGTTTCGAATTTAGAATTATTTTTATGGTTTCAAAAGTTAAAGTTTTTTTTAAATAACAGATGGCGCCACTTCCGTTTACAATAATCCTAAAATGTACAGTCATTAAGATAATAATACAATAAGATATATTATATTAAATAATCGTTTTAAAAATTGCGGAATAACCCGACATAAGTTTAAAATTTAGCGAACACAAGCCAAGTGCACTTTTCTACTTTAAATCTTGGCCAGGTCATTGGGCTGAAATCCGATGCGAACATAGAGAACATAGTCGAAATTTCGTATTGGTCTTTGTGAATGTTGGCAGTGTTTCACTAGACAGTTGGCAATTCCATGAAACTGTGAGCTTTTCTACGGACAAAAGCATGTTTGGAGATTTTTGCACGTTACAACCATGTTATCGTTATAAGCGTTTTCATTATAACCAAGTTCGACTGTATTATTTATCTTCCGTATAATATGCTTACTCTTCAAGTAACTGAAATAAAAGTTTTTTTCTGCACGAAATATATTATAAATATATAATAGAATCCAAAAGCAGCATTTAGAAGTAAGAAGATCACGCAAATAGTTGGGTAAGTCAATCAATTTTCGGATAAAAGGTTTCGAAGGAAAAATACGGTTTTATTAGAAAATTCAATTCAGAGGCAATAGAAAAGGGGTATATTATATAAGCAAGGATTAAATATCTACATAAACCAATTTATCTCGAAAATATCTGCCCGTAATAATTTTACGGAAAATAATATAGATGTAATTTAATAGATCAGTGAACTTAGATATAACTTTGATAAAATATTGAAATAACTTAATATATTTTTTATGTAGAGATAGGTACTTTATTATTTTTATTTTTAGTGCAGAAACAAACAGTACACAATTACATAGAGGAGAATAGTTACAACGTTATACAAGTTAGTACAATAATTGGTACCGATGTGGTATAATATACATTTCACTTAAGAGGAAGCTACAAGTCAAAAATGTGTATATTCTTGGTATAACTTATATTGTAGGTAATAGGCATTAAAATCGCTTGACAAACGGAGTCTAGAAACGTTCGAGTTCAAGCACAAAACTGGTTTTTATTTATTTTGTAAATAATTTTATAAGAAAGCAAAAAAGTTAATCAAATGAAACTGTCACAGATAATCTTAGCTATTATAATGTATTTTTTTAAAGTTTCCTTTACGCGTTCATACATTTCTATTGAAAAAATATTTTTTTAGTAGTTTACATTTATATTTTTTATTGAATAATTTATTATTTTATTTATATTCTACTCAAGCGAAACGATAGGAAAACCTTCAATTTATCAAAAGTATATTTTTCTATCTGTCTGTTTGTGCGCTTAGTTTTCACTATAATTTAGAGAATTTCTTCGGGAAAGTTTATATGTATAAAACATGCATATAAAATTTACATAAAATCTCACGTCAGCTAGGTTACGTATAAATCAAATATTTGGAGGGCAGATACATTCGAGTAAAATTGTATTTACAGAAAAATTGCATTCGTTTAAAAAGATCCAAGAAAAAAAATAGATTAAAAAAACTCAAAAAAATAAAGGAGTTTTAGTGTTGCAGAACTGAGAAGAAAAATAAGGTAAGTTCAAAATACCAAAATATTTATTAATGAATTTGAATTATTTTACTGTTTTGATTGGCGTGGCGTCTTGGAGCCGATATTTACCAAGTTGTTTACCTGCCGTGCCCATGTTTAGTATAGAAATCTCTCCAAAATATGAACCAGCCTTTAGAGTGGCGAGTACTGTCTTTCCGTTGTCGGCCACCACCTGTAGACGGCCTCTGTTCACTATGTACATCTCCTTGCCGACTTCACCTGCAATTAGATATAAAGTGACTTATACCATTATTACCTACATTATGCAGTAGATTATATTTCTTCAAGTTTCGTCATACGTTCTTTAGCAACTAATTGACCGGTCAGTGGCAGAATTGACAAATGCGTACGGCTCCTACCCAGATGTCGTGATTTCAATTCCTCGGCTAGCATAGAATAAAGAAGAACAATAGAAATACCTTTCATATGATAAGCAATTTCGCCACTGATTTCGTACCTTTTGGTTCTAGCCCATTTAGCACGTGCTCTGTCTCTCTTAATCCCGCCCAACATCGTATATTACCATCCTTTTTAATTTCGTAATGATGAAGAAACACAGTTCTGCATATTATGAAATCTAAGCGAAGAATTGCCAGACTTTTGAAATCACAAAACATGCGGCATTTCTTGTTCTTCTTTGTTCTTATTTATTCTATGTTTTTAGTTGTTGGGAATATTTGGTGATCCGATGCTGGCAACACTGCGTTCTATCAGTTGATTTTATTCTGTATTCTTTTGTCATATTGTGTTTGAACATGAGTACGTATTATCTTTGGTGCAATAAATACACTTGCATCATGCATTTTTTTTCTTCAGCAGGTAAATACCGGAACATCCTTTGGACAAAGGAGTTTTTCTTATAAAGCTCCTTTGTTTTATAATATGCTTGATGAAAATATAAAAAAAACTATAGGTTCGTTGAATCTAATTCCATACTATCTGAAAGTGGTGATTTTGGATTGCCCATTTCGTTGCTTCCGTCAAGAATCACCGTAGGGGACACGTATTCAATGTAATCCATGTGTGTATGTGTTATGTGATGTACTTATTTGATTGAATATAATTGTAAAACTGCTCATCTCGACACAGGAATTATCTAGTGAGATAAGCAGCGGAGGAATAAAATAAACGCAATTGCTTTTACTTATTTACAAACCAATATACCAATACTAGCCAAGTACCCTATCACTACACATGCAACATCTTCCGCTTTTAATGATGGCAGTAGAATTTTTTAGAATATTTATTTATTTATACACGCCTTGAAGGCGTGAATACATGTAAACATTGTTGTAGGTAAGTAGTTCAAGAGTAAAATAATAAGTGTATCGTACATAACATTTAAACTGAGTATGAACGATATAAGCAGATACAATACAAATGAGTTCAATAATTGCTTATAATAATAAAAGTACTTAAGGTACAATGAAAATAGTTACAGAGCAATGTGTAGTAACTTTGCTGATATTTATAAAAATAAACATTACAGAACAAAGCTAAATTAATACAGCGATAAAAAAAGTATGAAAGATATATTATAAAGATGTATCGAAAGTTGTACAAATATTCTCAGGTTGTTCGTAATTTAGGAATGTTTGTCTTTATTTATTGTTATTTATTTATTTATTTATTTAAACGCCCATTGGGCTTTTACATACATTGTTATTAGTGTTATTACATTAACTATGTGACATTTAAAAGTTTACGTACATATATAAATAAAATAGTTATTATATCTGTAGTACATAAATGCTTTACAAATAATACAGAATACCATTATGGAGAACAGTTTTTTTTTTTTTTTACTTACTTAGAAAAATAAATGGATTGAAATTAATCAGCATTTATAGGGACTTAAAATCATATTCGAATTGTTATTTAAATTACAATATTAATTTGTAAAGTTAAAACATATATATTAAAGTTAAAAAGTCATAAAAGAAAAGAGTGAAAAAACAGAAGCTAAAAAATGGGTTTTTCACTATGGAGTGGAGAAGTCATACATTTCAGCAAAGTGTTTATGTAGATTTCGTTTAAGCACTGCTACGGAATCTCTAAATATATCAACAACATTACCAAATTTATTACCAAAATTTTGTATTCGATTTAACGATATGTGCGCATGATAATTAGATTTGAAATTGTCACAGAAAAAGGTGGAATTTTGTCTCGTATTTTTGGAAGGTACAAATAATTTTATTGTGGCAAGAATTTCAGGGCTGTCGATTCTATAATTAATTATTTTATTTAGTAGAACAAGGTCGGAGATAATACGCCTATCTGATAGCGTAATCAAATTTAGTTGATGCATGAGTTGGATATAATTTATATTTTGGATTGGAATATTCAGTTTAAAGTTAATAAATCTTAAAAATTTGTGTTGTACCCTTTCAATATTGTTGGAATGTACTTTATAAAACGGGGACCAAATAGGCGAATTATACTCTACTTGACTTCTTACTAAAGATGTGTACAGTGTGTTCAAACATTCTAGTGACTTGAAGTCACATGCGGTTCTACATATAAAACCAAGCATTTTTAGGGCTTTATTTGTGATTTCATTTATATGCGGATTGAATGTTAACTGTTCATCAAATATAACACCCAAGTCCCTGATTTGAGTGACAGCTGTCAATTTTACATTATTAAGCGAATATTCATAAATTGTATGATTTCGTATTTTACAAAAACGAATGACCTGACATTTTTTAATATTAAGAAACAGAGAGTTGATGATGCACCAACGATATAGTTTATTTAAATTAAGTTGCAAAGTATAACAATCGTCTAAACTGCGTATTGTTTTATATATTTTCAAATCATCTGCGAAAAGAAGAACTTCTACATCTTTAAATATGCTAACAATATCATTAATAAATAACAAAAAAAGAATTGGTCCCAGGTGAGACCCCTGAGGGACCCCACTTGTGGCTTCGAAAATGTAAGATTCCACAGATTTTATTTTGACACATAGCTCTCTTTTACTAAGATAACTATCAATCCAACTTAACAGATTACCCTTGATAACCAACATACTTAATTTTTGTACAAGGATATGTCGCCTAACTTTGTCAAATGCTTTTGAAAAATCAGTATATATATTGAATCCACTTGATGCTTCAAGGCAAGAGAATCAGTTATGTAATTTTCGTATATGATCAAGTTACTTAGGGTGGATTTACCTGTGATAAAGCCATGCTGGTTGGGTACAATAATATTATTAATTTGTTTACATATTACATCTAGGACTAACGATTCAAATAGTTTGGGAATAGCGGACAATATACATATTGGTCTGTAGTTTGATACATCGCTTTTATCTCCCTTTTTATGAATAGGCGTAAGATAGCTTTTTTTCCACTGTTTTGGAAAACACCCTGACGACAAAGACTTATTAAATAGTAAAAATAATGGATAAGTCAAACTGCGAACACAAGATTTTAAGTTATCAAGTTTAATTTATAGAACTCCATTTTAATTTATTTTTACACGAATATTATATATATTATTCAATTTACAAAATACAGTTTACTTATAAGCAAGTGTAATTATTATTACGCGTGACAGCTGTTTCATCTTCTGAAGGGATTACAAAAAAAAACAGTCTTGTTTTATAATGCCTTCACTAGGCGAAACAGCTGTCACGCGTAATAATGGTTATATAGCAGAACTTGTTTATAAATAAACCGTGTATTTTTCAAATGATTAATAATATTATTGAATACTAGCTGTACCCCGCCACGCCTTTCTGTGGCTTAGTCTGTCTGTGCAGATGGAGAAACAATAGCGCATTTTTCTATTACGTCCAATGCATGGTTTTTACGTGTCACAGGTCAGGTGACATCTATATAATATAGGTACAGAAGCAACAAAACTACTTATCAACTCTTACGTAGTCTCACGTCTCGATTACTGCAACGGCATTTATGCCAGGCTTCCAAAATATCAAATTGACAAACTTCAATCGGTGTTTAATGCAGCAGCACGGCTCATAACCGGGGTTTCAAAATATTCGCACATTTCAGAACACCTTCGTAACCTTCACTGGCTCAAGTGCCCTGAAAGAATCCAGTACAAACTGTGCTGGATGGTGTTTAAATCCATCAATGAAATGGCCCCACCCTACATCTCTGAACTATGCGTCCCGGAAAACACTGGTCTGAGGCATTCAACTCTTAGATCAGCAACATCATCAGCTGTAGGCAGACTGATAGAACCTATGCGCAAGCTAAATACTAAGTTTGGTGATCGCGCTTTCGGAATATCTGGGCCGAAGGCTTGGAATAAACTTCCTCCGGAACTAAGATCCATAACAAGTCCAGCAGAATTCAGGTCTAAACTAAAAACTTACCTTTTTAAGCTGTCGTACCCTTAAATTAAATATACCATTCCTAAGAAAAAGTCCAGTTATATTCAATTTATTATCAACAATTATATAATGTTAATTAAGTGTTAATCTCAAGTGACCTACCAGGAAAGTATTGAACTGTATATTATCTCCATAAATAGTTAAGTAATAACATAGATCACTGTAGAGATGTATTATAAGTTTGTACAGCGCCCTTGAGGTGATTTTGCACAAAAACGGTGCTATACAAGTCATCCAATTATTATTATTATTATATTATTATTATTTATATAAAAACACACGCGATTTCGAATTCAACGTTTTGTCAAAATTTCAAAGCAATCGGCGAAGAACTTTTGGAGTTTTAATATTTTGATCAAACCAACATTTACATTTTTATTTATATAAAAAATAAGTTTTTTTTTTTAAAAAAGTGACAACCGAAGTTTTAGTTTAATTTTTATTTTTTATTTTACCATGCTCTAATATTCGGTCCTTTTGTATATGGCACAAGTATAAAGCACATATTCGCGCGAGTACAATATAGGAGCTATCAAAAACGTGTCAAGAGAACTTGTCACACATTTGAAAATCAGACTAGTCAAAGTGTCTAGGCAATTCGTCTTAATCCACGCTCTCATAGAAAGGATAAGGTTTCACTACCTAATTTTACTGGTACATCAGATGCTGTCATAAAAAAATGAATAGTTTTTAGTTTTTATGTAATCTAGAACGAGGGTAAGTTTGAGTATCAGGGATTTCAAACCTTTTCTGCAGATGTAGTCCCCCGGCGAGAACAGAACGGGCCGCAGTTTGAGAACCAGTTCGCACAGGAACCCTGCCTCCGTATTTTGGAAGATTTCGACTCTGAAATGAAAAAAAAATTTAATCAGTTCTGTTGTTCCTCAAATTCTCTGACCTCATAACATTACCCAAATGGGAATGCCGTAGATTCACTGGCTCAGTTAATTGGGACTCTTGTGTATTTTTATAAACAAACAATTCAACTTTCTTTTTCTACCTTAAATCGTAGGAATTTCATGGAAAGATTTTTAAAAAATTTCATTCACAAAAAATAATGTTACATAATTTAATGAATTATTATTTTTCCGACTTTATGTCCGGATTAAATCTTCCCCAAAGGAAAAACTAAACCCTTCCACACACTTTTCTACAAATGATCATCTAGTCAATCTACATTATGCAAGCGTAATAAATACAAAATGATACAAAAACAACACGTCAAATCACCAGAGATCAAATGGGAAAATAATTCACCGAATCCAGATATTTTCATACCAGAGGGTTCGGCTCGGTAGAACTTCTAATTGGACCTCCTACTGATAGCTAAATAAAAATATTTAAAAAATCTTTCGTAATCCTACATGTATTTAAAATGACTGATTTTCGCATTTATATATATAAATTCATTGACAGATCTAATAAGCCTAAATTTTGAATGAGAGAGCTAGGTATAATGTAAGCAGTAGTATAGCCGAAATACCAAATGGTAATATTTTTATAGTTTGAGAATGCCAAATTTTATCTAACTAACTAACTAAACATCACGCCGTTTCCCCGCAGGGGTAGGCAGAGAGGACGGACCGCCAAACAACTCGGTCTTGGCACACACTTCTTGTCTCATTCACATTCATACATCGTCTCACACATACTCTTCTATTGTTCTGACTCTTGACATGGCCCGACTCAAGTATCTAATTCACTTGGTCGTGCCATGTCTTCCTCGGGCGTCCCCGACTTCTGCTACCATTCACATTTGCATCGTATATTCTCCTTACACTTCTTTCTTCGCTCATTCGCTATACATGCCCAAACCATCTAAGCGTCCCTTTCTTGATCTTATTCGTTACGCTTACATCAGCCTTGCACTCTTTGCGGATCTCCACATTCCTCACACGATCATACATGGTTTTACCACACATACGCCTCAGGGATCTCATTCCAACAGCATTCAATCTGCTTTCATCCTTTCTTTGCCAGTTCCATGACTTACTTCCATACATCAGGGTAGGTACCAGCACTCCGTTTTGGACTGCTAACTTCGTTTCTTTGGACAATTTTTTGTTAGCGCCAACTGCGTTCAGTCCTCCATTAATGGAGTTACCTGCATTTACCCTTCTTTCATTAATCTCATTTCCTAAATCTGCATATTTTCTTATTTTTTCAGAAACTGATTTTTGAAAATTATTTTGAATAGTAAATAATTATTCAAAAATCTGTTTCTGAAAAAATAAGAAAATACACAGATTTAGGAAATGAGTACATATATTAGCTATATATTATTATTATTTCGTGTTCACAGTGATTGCTACTTTAAAATATTTTATGCTATGTATGTACAATCCATTTAGTTCTACTGAATAAAAATTACTTTTGTATTTCCTTCGCCGAAAACTCGTTAGATTGTGACCAAAAGTATGTCGCAGCAGTCGAAATAATACGCAACATCTGAGCATAATATAGCAAAAGCCATTCTGAATAAAGCTCATATTGTTTCATCGGGCTGCTTTCCTAGAATTAATAGTTTAAATGTGCCTTATGGGGGATTCATAACTCAATTTATTATGTTCTTAGTAAATTACACACATTTGCTGAAATTATAATTGTAGAAGTTCATTGAAAGGAGGCGCACTCTGTGTTTTCAACTTAAATGACTCGAAGAAATAATGGAAGCTGCTTAAACAACGTTATTTCTTTATATTAAGGCTTTGTGTTTCATTGTGATATTAATTATTAAAACAATATCAAATGCGACCGAGATTTGCACTCAGAAACTTACATAATATATCCGGCAGGACCACATTCAAGAGAAAGTTACAAGCCAAAAATGTGTATATTCTTGGTTTACTTTATATTGAAGATAATAGGCATTAAAGTCGCTTGACAAACGGAGTCTAGAAACGTTCGATTTCAAGCACGAAACTGGTTTTTATTTATTTTGTAAATAATTTTATAAGAAAGCAAAAAAGTTAATTAATTGAAACTGTCACAGATAATCTTAGCTATAATACTGTATTTTTTAAAAGTGGTTTGCTTTACGCGTTCATATATTTCTGTTGAAAAAATATTTTTATTTGTAGTTTACATTTATATTTTTTATTGAGTAATTTACTATTTTATTTCTATTCTACTCAAGCGAAACGATAGGAAAATCTTCAATTTATCTAATGCATATTTTTTGGTATTCATAATGTACACAAATTCGTTATAAAGATTAATCAAAATAGTGATTTAGCATTGAGCTTCGTCCTAAGTGTGCTACTGTAACACTTTTATTTACTGTATTTTTTAACGATTTTCGTTGTTTCTTGAAAGCTTTAATATTAATGCTCATTTTTTCATTTTCTTTAATATTGGAAGTTTTAGGATTGAATAGGTGATAGGGGAAGGCGAGGAGGAAATGTTAGGAGGCCATATTCCTAACTTTTGTTTTCTTCTTAGCCTTTCCCTATCTTCCTTTTCCTATCCTTTCCCTATCCTTTTACTTGTTCAGTACTTAAACGTTTCTATATTAACCCATATCTTCCTAGTGATCGATTATTTGATCGGTTGATACTTTATTTTTTTATGTGAAATTGAGAACCCATTCGTTGTTAATTTTTTTATATTGGTACACCTGAAACTATTAGTTGTCAAGCAGTATTTTTGACGTTTCACAATTCCCGCGTTTATTATTCCAATTTAAACTGTTTGTAAGGCAATTTTTCTTAAAAAATATGTCTTGTCGTAAAACGTAAGTAGTTTTGGTATATTATAATATAATTCTATTTATGTTTGTGGTTTTATACTTAGAATAATGTTTTTCACAATATTGTAATATATTGAAATTATTATAAAATTGATTGTGGGTAGAAAAATTGGTATTTTATAAAGTGATCGATTTTTCGATCAGTAGGATGATATACCAGTGTGATGTTATGCATTCATATGAAGGTTTTATTTAGATATTTTTGTTGTTTTTGTTACAGTTTGTCAGTAAATGAAAGTATTTCACATCTGGAAGATGACACGAATATTTTATCGGCTGATATTTATATTACTCCACCAGATAATTATGTTAAAAGTGACGAAGATGGTGGTGACGAGGAATCTACCCATATAAATAATTTGTCGAGGCAACAACTATTAGCAGAAGCTGAACGTAGGGCCACTGTTGCTACAGAAACTTGTATTGACGTGGAAGACAGTTTCTTGGACGATCACACTCTCCAACCTACGCCTAGTACATCATCAGCAAAACCACCTCCGCAGAAAAAAAAACGTGTTCCAGTATCTAGACGTTGGAGGGCTATAGATATTCCAGACAAGCCTGAACAAGTGACCACAATACCCAGTTTCCTTGAAGGTGTTGAAACACCAACACAATTTTTCGAGTTGTTTTCTGATGAAGAGGTATTTGAGCTGTTGCGTTCAGAAACTGAAAAAAATGCCATTCAGAAAGGGAAACACAATTTTAGAGTTACTGTGACGGTTGCGTCTACGCAGTGTGGTGTAGAACCTGTAGGAAAGGTCAAGCGTTTTTGTGACAAACAAAAAAAGGATGTTGATCAACCCAGGTGTTTTATAAATTATAATAAATATATGGGCGGCGTAGATCGCCTAGATCAAAATGTGGGGTGCTACCGAATTTCCATTAGGCTGAAGAGATGGTATTGGCAACTACTTATGTTCCCTCTCAATGTGTGTGTGAACAATGCCTTTCAATTATATAAAATATCCCCAGCATCGAAAAAGGGCAACAGTTGTCATGATCTATTATCATTTACCAGGTATATAGTTACGACATATTTTCTAATGAAAGAAGCCTCTAACACCTCCGTTGGGAAACTTTTGGTGCCTAGGTCATTACTGGCTGTTATAAAACGGGTTCCAGACTCTATAAGGCTAGATGAAAAGGCCCATCACACTGTCAACCAAATTAAATCTACACGATGTGGATTATGTCATAAAAAAAATGAAATGTTCAACGTGCAATGTCGCTTTACATCAGAAATGTTCTGTCGTTTTCCATTCAAAATACATTTCATAGATATACACAATGTCTTAATTAATTCCAAACAGTTTTAAAATATATAATTTTTATAAAAAATAATAAAGTATGGTATATACACACTTTTTTTATTTCACAATAAGTAACATTCTTATGAATACTACCCACGTAGGTATATTCCTACTGATCGATTAATCGATCGGTTTCAAAACTCAGCAAATAAATGAAATAATTTTTTTTTTAAATTGATTTTTTATGACATACATTATAAGGTGCTAAGACCAAATTTTCATCAAAATCGTACAAGTCTAGATATGCTTGGGATAATATGGGTGAGAAAGAAAATATGAAAACTAATTTTAATTGTTTCTAGAAAAAACGGAAATCTATAAAAAATAATCAGATCTGGTCACCAAATAGCCATTACGAAAATCTGTTTATTTAAGTATAATCCCTGTAATGGTGAGCTCTAGCGGAAAGTTTGTAAAAATCAACAATTAATTTTATATCTACCCACCTGTATTAAAATCAAAATTCTCTGGCTTGCGTACCTGCTAAAATATTCACAGGAAAGTTTGCGTTTGAAAAGCACTTTTCATATTGAATAGCAAGCGTTTGGTTTATTTACAATACCTCCCCTTCTCCCACTGCCTTTGAAAAACCTTGCTGAAACGATATCATTCGCTGGCCTTGTAATTGAGAATGACGCTGAAATGCACTTCATGGAATTCAACAATTTTACACTCTTTGAGAATATCGTTATTAAGTATTTGATAAAGAAAAATACTCCATAAAAATACTTCATTGTTACTTTGTAGCTAGATAGCTACAAATCACGTTTATATCTAAAGAAAAGTAATGAATGGTACGATAGCTGCTACAGTATGTATTTTGTTTGAAATATAGTTTCAACGGCAAGGCCTTATTTTATTATATATAGATATAGGTTGTCTGGTGGAGAAGAGTAATTATTACAATAGATAGGAAAATGAACTAGCCATTTTACTGACCCCTGAGAATCGATCGGCCAGTTTATCATATTCATCGGAATGATATTTTAAAATTAAACGGGATTGTATACCGAAACAAACAAATGTATCATATTATTACATATCCGCACAATACCTACTAGTGAATGTGAATCGAATTTATCCTGTTGTAAGTTCGCAGTCAAGACATCATCCCGAAGCATCCAGTAGTAATTAGAGTCAAACAATTTGAATCCACTGCAAAACTTTTGCAATGCTACTCAAAACTTGTTCCTAAACACGTCAAAACTGCCTAACTTGGTGTCGTGTAGGTGTTTTACCTCTTGTGTTCAGGTGGAAGTTGATGGTGATCTCCACCTTGAGCTTTTCGGGCAGGCATTGTGTCACGATAATATGTTTTAACTCCAACGCCGTCTAACTTGGTTTCCTAACACATTTGAGGAATATTTGGTGAGTGTTTTACCTCTTGAGGGTGTTCAGATGGACGTTTATGGTGAACTCCGCCTTGAGTTTTTTGCGCAGGCAATGTGTTCTCGGCTTTCTATAAAAACTTGGTTGGTCATAACAAACTTGGTGACTGTCTTACCTCTTGAGTGTGTCCAGGTGAACTTTAATGGTGTTCTCCGCCTTGAGCTTAACGGGCAGGCGTTGTGTCTCTTGGCTTCACATAACAGACTTGGTAGCTGTCTTACCTCTTGAGTGTGTCCAGGTGAACTTTAATGGTGTTCTCCGCCTTGAGCTTAACGGGCAGGCGTTGTGTCTCTTGGCTTCACATAACAGACTTGGTAGCTGTCTTACCTCTTGAGAGTGTCCAGATGAACGTTGATGGCAATATCCGCCTTGAGCTTACCGGGCAGGCGTTGTGTCTCTTGGCTTCACATAACAGACTTGGTAGCTGTCTTACCTCTTGAGTGTGTCCAGATGAACGTTGATGGCAATATCCGCCTTGAGCTTACCGGGCAGGCGTTGTGTCTCTTGACTTCACATAACAGACTTGGTAGCTGTCTTACCTCTTGAGAGTGTCCAGATGAACGTTGATGGCAATATCCGCCTTGAGCTTACCGGGCAGGCGTTGTGTCTCTTGGCTTCACATAACAGACTTGGTAGCTGTCTTACCTCTTGAGTGTGTCCAGATGAACGTTGATGGCAATATCCACCTTGAGCTTACCGGGCAGGCGTTGTGTCTCTTGACTTCACATAACAGACTTGGTAGCTGTCTTACCTCTTGAGAGTGTCCAGATGAACGTTGATGGCAATATTCGCCTTGAGCTTACCGGGCAGGCGTTGTGTCTCTTGGCTTCACATAACAGACTTGGTAGCTGTCTTACCTCCTGAGTGTGTCCAGATGAACGTTGATGGCAATATCCGCCTTGAGCTTACCGGGCAGGCGTTGTGTCTCTTGGCTTCACATAACAGACTTGGTAGCTGTCTTACCTCTTGAGTGTGTGTACAGATGAACTTTGATGGCAATATTCGTCTTGAGCTTACCGGGAACGCGTTGTATCTCTTGGCTTCACATTTGTACAATTTGGATATTTGGACTTCACAATTTGGTGGCTGTCTTACCTCTTGAGTGTGTCCAGGTGAACTTTAATGGTGATCTCTGCCTTGAGCTTACCGTGCAGGCGTTGTGTCTCTTAGCTTAACATAACAGACTTGGTAGCTGTCTTACCTCTTGAGTGCGTGACCAGATGAACGTTGATGGCAGACGCGGCCCGTGACTGTAATTACCAGCAGTGCATTTCACTTTTAAAATGTACCTAGTCTGTAATTTAGGTGGAGCAAATTAATGAATGGGAACACCTACTGCAATTCATTCTATTTTCTAAGTTATATTTGTAAAATAACTGATTAAATAATACAAAATTATCTTGAAAATAAAGGACACTCAATTCATCGTTGAAAATATAGCGAAACCGTTTGATTTCACCGCGAACGAGTTCCAATGTGTTAATGTTGTTGCGTTAACATTGAACATTAGTATTTCTAAGCGAATCCATTCCAAACGCATTGGATTACGCATGATCAAAGTGATGCAAAATTCACTCGCCGTCAAAGCACTTCGATAATGCACGGACGGGTTATGTATCTGCACTGCTCTAACACGTAATTTGACGTTAAGAGTGTAATCTGTCTCGCTCGTGTCACCGTTTCGGCTACTTCGGGCTGTCTCGATACCGCCCGATGCTGTTTTAGTAGTATGGTAAAAGTTGGTTCTGTGCATATCTGGGTATGCACGACCGCTTGCTCTTGTGCGGAATTTTTTTACTAGAAGATAGCTCAAATAATGACCTGACGGGAATTACGAATTTCTTACATCGATCACTGGGGCACAGATGTCGTTGTAATTTGTTATGTGGAGATTGAAGACAAGCAGTGCAATGCACAAATGCACGTACCAAGGAACCGCCTCTGGTTGATGGCAATCTCCGCCTTGAGCTTACCGGGCAGGCGTTGTGTCTCTTGGCTTCACATTTGTACAATTTGGATATTTGGACTTCACAATTTGGTGGCTGTCTTACCTCTTGAGTGTGTCCAGATGAACGTTGATGGCGATCTCCGCCTTGAGCTTGTCGGGCAGGCAGCTGACAGCGCGCTCCTCGTCGGAGCACTTCTGCGTCAGCCAGAGGTAGTCGAACCACTTGATCACCTTCACCTGCAGCTGTGATGGCACCCGCCGCATACGCATGTATGTCTTTACGCCGTCCAATTTTGCTGTAAAGAAGGAAACATCAACATTAAAACCGTTGAAAAGATGAGACAATCATTTAAGGAAAGTAAGGATGGAGTAAACTATATAATAAAGCAATGAGTTTGATCCAAGGCAGCGGGTAGTTGAAGGGAAAATAATAACTTTTTTAACATTTTCTTCTGTTGTATCCAGCTATGGAATAGACAATTATGCTTGAGCTATTTTACTACGCCAAATTTTACAACAAAATTAAAATCAGAATTAGAAAAAATATTTTTTTTTTTATTATTTAGCAATAATTAGTTGGCTGAAATATCAATACAAATTGAAAATATCTCCCGAGTAAAAATAAATGCCACCGACAAGAATTGAACCCGAACCTTAATAATAATTTGTTATCCTTTGTGCTATGCATAAAACCTTGTCTTATAAACATTAGTTTATCATTAAAAAATAATTTAAAATACTATATTACAGGTACAGTGTACCTACTTTATCTTTGTCTGAATTATTATTCTCACGAAATATTTAAATAATAATATTTTGAAAAGCACACTTAAATTCAAAGCAAATTTCAGTTAATTTAACGTGAATAATTTCAACGACGAATGATGCACATCAAGAATAACCGAAGTTGATATTCTCTATGATTCTCTATGAATGAGAGATTTACATTAGAATGTTAAAAAAAGTACCTTTTTGCCAGTAAAAAAACTTTATTGTTTGTCTACTTCAGATCGGTAAATCACTCGTTTAGATAAGAACCAATGTGCAGGTAAATATGATCGAAAGAAATAGGGTTCCATTAGCTCAGTTGGTAAAGCGGCGCCCCGGCAAGGCGAAGGTCTTAGGTTCAAGTCCTAGATGCGACCGTATCTTTTTTGATTTTTCTGTTTCCAATTTTCATTTAAATTATTGTCTTCAATAATTAAACATTACAATTTTTGGTTTAACTCATTAAGTTATTAAAAACAAAACAAATATTTATTTATTTATATTGGACGCCCATACGGACTTTTACGAACATGTGATATATGTAATCATTTTGTGGAACAGTAATCATGAAGTAAAATTTTCTTTTAGTACAGAATCTTTAAATTAAATCTTATTTTCTTTTTATATAATCATGCTAACCTTGATAATTATTATTATTATTGAGGTACCATTATTATAGCCTTCTTGGAATTATATTCCGCGCAGTTGGACACATCTACAATTTCTGCGAAAGTATTGCCAACTGCATGCAATCTAAGTACAAACGAGTATTTAAATGAGTCAGTCCTGATATTATTGTTGCAATTAACCCTTAAGATACGACCAACTACAATAGCAGTTCAGTGAAATCACGACTACCTTCAGGTGCACTGCAATGTGCAGTGTATAAAGCTAGGTTTTAGAAGTTTTGAACGCATTTCAATATTGTCCATGAAAATACCTAAATATAACGATGAAATTGTAGATTATTTCAAATATTATTTTCAATATTATATTTGGCTTTGAGATTCATATTTTAAGAGTTAAAAAGAATTTTCGATCGAGCAGTTCTTGTTAGTATGTTGAAGGTAATTAGGCTCGGTAAATCAGGGCTATCTATAATTCCATTAACAAATTTAAAAAATACAAGCTGTCGGAAACAAGTCTTCTATCTAAGAATTTTAATAGTTGTAATTGAGAGTTTCTGTACGTAGACCGAGTAAATAGTTAATATATCTAATAAATTTATGCTAATTTTTTCAATAAAAAAGAAGTGGATTTTAAAATAGACCATTGGAGGGTACCCACCGCTTTCCCGTCCCGGTATAGGTGACTTATTGTCACTCCTTTGGGGCTCTCGCAAGAAGCTAATTTTTTGATATAAAGGATTCTACGATTTCATAAAAAGGACTCTAGACCTCCAATGTCCCCGCATACGTGGTTAGGTGACGGTATACAAGCGCAAACATATACGTGAGGGGGATAATAGTTGTTGATAAGACATACATTTTATATATACCTATATATGATGAGCAGGTAGATCCGGTTACAAAAAAAAGTTGTTATGCATACATTCGGCCGGCACTCGGTCTCCTAAATTAGCTAAATTTTGCAAAAAGAAAATAAAAGTGCATTAATAGACTGAGACTGGGGGGACAGTGATTAGAGGAGCTACATCCCTCAGTGCTAGGATGTCTCCGGAGCACGGAGCGGAAAATCCGATCGAAGTCACTAGGCCTTTTTACTGCGTTCCTAAGCTGGATATTCGGTGGTGCCTTGAAGACAGTAAGCGATAAAGGGGGACAACACAAGACTCCAAGGAGAAAAGACAGTAAGCGGGAAAGGGGGACAACCCAAGACCCCAAGGAGAAAAGACAGTAAGCGGGAAAGGGGGACAACTCAAGACCCCAGGGAGAAAAGACAGTAAGCGGGAAAGGGGGACAACCCGAGACCCCAAGGAGAAAAGACAGTAAGCGGGAAAGGGGGACAACCCAAGACCCCAAGGAGAAAATATAGCAAGCGGAAAAGGGAGACAACCCAAGACTCCAAGGAAAAAGGACAGTAAGCTAGAAAGGGGGACAACCCAAGACCCCAAGGAGAAAAGAAAGTAAGCGGGAAAGGGGGACAACCCAAGACCCCAAGGAGAAAATCGTCGAGTTCCAGAGGCAGGACGGAAGGTCTAAAGTGTACCAGACAGATGAAAGCTTATACAATACACAGAGCGAGCAGGCAAGGCCGGCCGTGTGCATACGCAATTGGAGCAGTCCGCTCCGGGCGCCGACAATGCGCCATGGAGCCAAGACGCTGATAATACCTAACACCTGTTACAGCACCGTAGACGTTCTAACTAGTGCCAGGCGCCTTTTGCCTCAAAGCCGTTCCTGCGAGCATTGAAGTGACCCACCGCTGTCCCACCCCGGTATAGGTGACTTATGGTCACCCCTTCGGAGTTCTCGCAAGAATCTATTTTTTTTTAATAAACGTCTCTACAATATATAACAGTGAAGTTAGACCTTCAATGTCCCCGCATACAGTGTTAGGAAGCGGTATGCAAGCGCTTACAGATAAGTAACTACAGTAGGTGTTATGATCAAATAATACTTCTGAACTAAAAACAAATAACTAATAAGGCATAGAAAAAAAACAGGACATTATTACAAAACATGGAATTTGCAATCATTTGACGGGACTAGAAAAGAAAGAAGAGAGCATAAATTACAGATATGTCAGCAACCTAAAAAATAAAAAAGGAGAAGAGAAGTATATAATAGTAGAAAACAAAGAAAGTATCGTGTGGTCGCTGAATTCAGAAGAGCTGTAAGCATAAAGAGAAAATAAAAGGAAGGTGGTTCAAAGCCTCGCAACTGGCTGTCCTGAGGATGGATTGGTGGTGGTTGGGAAGACAAATGCAGGTCTAAATACCGCGCTCCTAAGCCAACCGAGCAGGATTAAACCTTGAAAAGTCAGGTTCCAAATAAACACAGAAATCTATAGGTAAGTAGGTATAACAAATAATTTCGATTGAATTCGGCCACGAATTAACCGTTCCAAAGGTAGACAAATTAAAGTAGGCACTTAAAATATCACGTTCCTCAATAATATCCCCCAAAACGCACCCAATTAAAATATTTCAATTACCTATCGTCCTAAATTTGTATTAAAAACATTCATTTTGCAATCAATTACCATTGCAGTAGTTTCGCATTCAGTGAGCTGGAAAAAAAATCAAATTTCTATAAACGCTCGCAAAACACACCTTCCAATAGCTGAAACACATTTGGATAAAATCCAGGGACGTCAACTTATTTCGTTGGACTTTTTTGGTATTAGAGATATATACAGGGTTTTCTAATAAGATGTGTTATTTTGATATTCAATCGTAAAAGATCAATGGTTTCGTTGCTTGTGTGGCACATAGCGCCGTCTTGTTGAAAGTAAACGTTGTCCAGATCAATACCATCCAATTCCAGCCATAAAAAATCATTAATCATCTCTCGATAGCGCAATCCATTCACCGTAACTGTTGCTTCAGCCTCATTTTCGAAAAAGTAAGTTTATTAATGGCGTAGTTTCTACTTGTCAAATGTCAAAAAATGACAGCTTCAAAAGTAACATCTACCGAAATAGAGGGCTTTCAAAATAACACCTCTTATTGGAAAACCCTGTACATTTTCGAGAGTTTGATAATTGCTTTGAATGCCAAAACAGCTGTCACAATAGTAAGATTAAAAAAAAAAAAACAAAAAATAATTAAATAATATTCTTTTTTTGCAAATGCAGGTGCATGAACATGTGTTCCGATATATTAGGAATATTTTTTTTTTAATTATCAGGAAACGGTGTGCAATCCCGTTTTCAACTGGATTACCAATTATTTTCTTTACGGTTCTTAATAAATTAGCAATTCTCATTTTAATCCGTGTATTTTAATGTCCATTTGTATTGCCTACTAGGTTTTTGACAATTGCGGGCAAAACTAATTGATAAAAGTAGTAAGTAACATTAAATATTTTTCAACTTTTTAGATATTTGAACTTTTTGAAAATTTTCGAACGTTTTTTGAATTTTTGAATTTTGAACATCGAATTTAAAAAAATTTATAACCGTAACTCGCTCCCGTTAAATAAAATATGCCATGTGAAAACGATTGAAATTAGTTGACCAATCAACAAAATAATTTCAACCACGTCCTTCAAACGATATAATCCCATTGTTGAAATTTTAATTCAGTAAAGTATGAATTCGATTACCGTATTAATTCAGTGGAACAATTGAATTTCACAGTTATACAGGTACTTGTGGAGTTCCACGCTAGGTATTTCACTCGTAACTAGATTTTTATAAAAGTGCTCCATTCAAATGAAAGCTGATTTTCAATCCTCCCCTTTCACCACATTTTACCATCTACTTTTACGCCCATCTCTCTTTTACAAAACCCCGTTTTATATAAAACCAGCGCAGCTCCGTGAAAATCACAAAATATCATAACTGTAGGATATGTAATGCTGAAAGGATTAAATAACTTTCAACAGAAGAAATTTACCCTTAGTAAACTTGAAAAAATACGACTCAATCACTCTCAAATGACATTAAACAAATATATAAGATCTGGGTATCGATTCTCCAATCTAGGCCGCTCGCAATCGCTGCCGAAAGTACATACATTGGACGACGTTCTTATTCTTGAGTCTCGTCGAAAGTACATACTTACATACGCAAAACGATAAAAGTCATTCCACTCGAACTAAGAGTGGGTAGAACCACTCGTTTTTATAGTGGAAAGACTTCGTCGAGAATCGAGGCCCTGTCATATTATTACTAATCGAACAAAAACTGTGGCACCGCTTATGAAAAGGATAGCCATTCAAATAATATGTATATGAACGGGCCGCTAAAATGTGTGCATAAGTATTATATCAAGTATTGTGTTATTGTATTAAGAAAGTGTGTGTTTGTTTGTTGGTGTGTCCTTCTTTCACGTCTGAACGGAGCGATTGATCGACGTCATTTTTTGATTAAGGATAGTTGAAGGACTGGGAAGTAATATAGGCTTCGTTTCAAAAACATTTTATTCTCTTGGGAAAATTATTTGTTCGTAGTTTAAATTAATTAATACTGAAACGAAAGAACGATATTACGTCACCATAGACCAACGCTAGCCAGAAAGATTCCACTTTTCATTAAGAAAAAACATTTCACTCCCTCGAAAATTTTTTTGTGGAAAAATTAATTAATATTATTTGATAATTGGAAAGACGTATTAATCTGAATAGTGATTTGTTGAGAAACAACAACTGATACTGGCTACTTTCCTGTTTTTTTTTCTACCGAAAAAACATCCAATTTCATCGGGAAAATTCTTTTTGTTAAACGGCAAACGATTAATTATCCATGAACAAACTAGATGGCAACCCTTGTAGTTTAGCTATCATTTTTCTTTTTGGAATATACTTAAGAGGAACGACTGCACGACCCTTTTCATTCGATATATCGAAAAGCTTTATATTTAAATGCACTGCTTTTGCTTTTGGTTTTCTACGATATGCTTTTTTTAATTTGGTTACTTAAAGAAACCACTGTGTACTTGAAGAAACCATGCTTCTCCCATGGCCAGCTTTATGTAGCATATTCGCATGTGTCTAATTCCCGAAATCTCCACGTTTTAGCGCCGCATGGAAATATTTTCAACATTGTATATCGTAGCGTCTTAAAATTTCCGGTGTCATTGAAATTTTATTGTTTACCACCGGATCGTTCCAAACCTACGTTGCAGTAACCAAACACCGCTCTCCAATCGTCGCCATCTCCCTAAGTCCGATCTGAAGCCTCCACAGTTCATGTCATGGTGGCTAACATACGTTCTCCAATCGTCAAAATCCTCCAATATCCTGTCATCGCCACAAAATGTACATTGTCCGAGGACTCCGATATTTACATCTTATTCACCAGCCTCTGCTTTCTAATCGTTGTCGTCCCCTTTACTTGATCTGAAGCGTTCTCAATCCGCATCGCAGTAGAACTTATTAACTCAACATCATCAAAGTAGCGTTATTAACTCTTGACAGGTCAAAATGCCAAACAAAACGTTTGTAAGCAAGTGGGTCTTCCGACGACCCCATTCATTTTTCTATCTTATGTGCTTTTAAACTATAGAAATCCCAATTATTCAGTCAATTATTAATGGTAACTGTGATGTATGGTAATAAGTTGGGTATTCAAGCGATAGATGGCACTAGTCAGAAAGCTTAGTCCAGAGTCCGACAGATGTCGCTAGAGTGTAGCAATTGCCTGTGGGGTATCCTTGTCAGACTTCAAGCTTCTAGAAACAGAGAATTACCAACCCTAGGGTAATGAACAGTGTAGCTAAATCCAGACTTAGTTATTGTAACGTAAATAAAACGCAATTATTGTAAAGAACCTTTTACTTAATCAAGAGTTCCCAACACACTAAATCTGCAAGTAAAGGCAGAGATATTACAGTAACTTATTTATTTGCTCATAAATACGTAAAATAATATGTCAAGTATTTAAGCTAATATAAGGAGGATAGTAATTTTGGGTACTACCTACTCCTCCACTTGGTTGCGGGATAGTTAAACACAGCTAAGTTTTATTTTTTTATTACGATCTCTCTGTCCTGTTCGGTCCAATTATAAGGTTCAAATGACTCTCCAGTCTGTTTCGCTTTGCTGACAAACACTTCATAATTTCTCTCTAAATATCACTCGAGCGAAGCCGCGGGTAAAAGCTTGTTCATAAAATACTATTTGTACCTACTTTATCGCTTCCAATTTTGAAAATTTAAATTCATTGAACTTGAATAATGTTATGCATTACGTTGGAATATTTAACATTATTTGCTTGATTATTCATGCATTAATAACTGAAAATAGGCGGTTTAATTAATAATACGCATTTTGCATGGAGCATACAAAATATGCATTAACATAGACAAAAATAACGAAATTAATTGTACAATGCAGACACTATCATTAATTATTTTTTTACTTTGAAAATTTAATTCCAATTAATTTTCCTAGTGCTTTTGGATAGCATTGTATTTTTACATGTCCTGTGAACTCGCTCTACTGCTTTCCTGCTTCCCCATTTTATCTTTTTCCATCCCACACCCCCCTATTCTGCGTCAAACGAAACGGGTTCTGCTTATGACAGGTGAGACAAATTTAAATACCGAAAACAGCGCGTTCCGAATTAAAAACCCCAAAGTTAATCATTTGAAATCGCCGCGTAATCATTATTATTAATGAAAAATAGATTTGGCGCGAAATTATTACAAGGATCGGGAAATATGATGACAAGCCACTTGCTGGCGGAAATGAAGGGTTATAAATCGTGGGCAGAGGCTTGGCAAGATGCTATCGGACCCTCGGGAAAAAATAAGATACTTAAAGACATGAGTAAAGTAAAATTATAATGGGTTCTTTAGTCTTTAGGTTAACGTCATTACCCTATGCCCTAAAGCAACTGTGAGCGCGCACTTTGATAGTATAACTCACGAGAGATCTATCGTGGATTGTATCCACACTGCAGATTGATTTGTTTCGTTATCAAGTTTAACAGTGGCATTCAAGAAAGAACGGCGAAAACGAAAACTTGGAAAAGGTTAGTAAGATAAAGTATTTGGGAATAATTATAAAAAATGGCTCAGAAGATGTCTTTTCTTGGAAAAATTAGAAAGTTTTTCTAAAAAAAACAACTAACTAACTAACCATCACGCCGTTTCCCGCAGGGGTAGGCAGAGAGGACGGATCGCCAAACAACTCGGTCTTGGCATACACTTCTTGCTTCATTCACATTCATGCATCGTCTCATACATACTCTTCTATTATTCTGACTCTTGACATGGCCCGACTCGAGTATCTGATTCACTCGATCGTGCCATGTCTTCCTCGGGCGTCCCCGACTTCTGCTACCATTCGCATTTGCATCATATATCCTCCTTACACTAAAAAAAACAAGTTTACTAATTTATAAAACAACTAGATGTACCACGCCACGCGTCGCTGTGCTCTGTCTGTCTGACAAAGTCATCAAATGACCATTCAGTATCATTTTGTTTTTTGACGGTTGAAAGGTTTCCGTTAAATGCCGGAATCATTGATACGTCTTTGTATTTATGTCAATGATTTCGGCATTTAAGGTTTACGTTAAATGCCGAAATCATTGACATACAAAGACGTGGTACTTTTCTGTTTCTAGATTGAATGCGAATGACGAAACGCATAAAAAAAGAATAGCCACAATGAATATGTGTGAATGAATGAAATGGCTATAAATTTTTAACTCAACAGGGGTGCCCGGGTTGATGGGGTTAATATTTGTCTTGTACTTAGCAGTGGAAATATCTGTCCACATTGCAAGCCGGATAGGGAGGAACTGGTTGAGGTTGACCATTCTAGCAGGACTCTATTTAACCATCGCCTTGCACCGAAGTGGGATGGATGGATTCATACATCCGTCACATCTGAACTTAGATTCCTGCACCCCTCACACTTTTTTCCTTCCCAGAACTTCCCCTCCTTGCTTTCCTTACAAAAAGACCTTCCACACAGTACCTCCAAAGATGTCATAGGCCCTGGTGTAACAGTGTAACAGTGCCTCCTGTATGGAACTAGTGTAAAAATAGTTATTTCTGCTTTATGCTATGCTTTATTCGAAACACGGTCAAACAAACTATTCCCCATCCCATTCTCAAAAATGAACTACACACTACGTTCATTTTTCCTAAGGATATGCACAAATCACATCAATACATTTTTAGACGCCGATATTTTCCATTTGTCCTTAGTTCAGTTTACTAAATGCATATTGGAGAAAAATTAAATCAACTTGTTAATTACGTACCCTGTCCCCCTGCTGTGTGTAAGATATCTCAGTTATTTTCATTGAGGTGTTTATATTTTTTTCTGTTTATTAATGTTTTTTTGTATGTAAAATGAATTTTAACTGGAAACTTCATTGGTTAATGCAAACATGTAAAATGTAATTATTTATGTAACATAGTAAAACTGTTTGTTTCCCCAATAAACTAAAATAAAATAAATGTTTTATAAGTTCAGAAAGAACTAAGGAAAAAAGTGTACCAACTTCGTCTGATTTGTTTTTAACTGTTTTAAATGCAGCCCATATAATGCACTGAAGTCTTTCAATATCTTTCATCATCATATCGCACGAACTAATTTATTCCTTTAACGAGACTGATTAGTTAAAAGTTCCTCCGCTTTCTTCCCGACAATAAATAATAGAGTTTCGCATGGTGCGCAAGATGGGAAGTAAAAAGTTTATTTACGCTGTAATATTAACTACTCCCATTTATTACAAATATTTTGATGAAAAATATCTTTTGGCGCGTCTAGGGGGGAAAAACGGACTCTTGCGTAGCAAGCGTGGAAAGACGGGACAACGCTTTTGCACGAAACGACGCGTCATTCGGCCAGCCTCGTGATTCTTTGGCTATATCCGCCCGGTCGCCAAAACTCTGTGCGGTATGTTTGCTTCTATTCTCACTGAAATTGGAAATTGATCTATATGCTTATTATATAACTTGTTTACCTATATTTTTACTTAATAAAATTCAATTTAGATGTTTCACATCAGTACCACACGGAAAAAACTAACTGATGAAATAAAGTTAATTTATTGAAGATCAGGTCAAATTATTCGCTTTCCTGTTAAAAATGGGACTGCAGGCATACAACAAATGAATTGAAAGAGATCCTAACAAAGTATCATTGAAAAGCGAATGTTTTAATAAAAATTACATGACGGTGGAACACGTGTTCATACAAATACTTTTTTTTTTTTTTTTTTTTTATTTATTATAAATTTTTAAAGATACAGGTATATGCAGTCCCACAAAGCTGTCACACATGACGGCTTGTCTGTAGGTTCTACAAATAATATATATAAAACATTTTTAATTTTTAATACATGTATGACACAAAATTATACAATAAACAATATCACAAAATAATATATATCAAAGTACCTACCTATATACAAATTATTTAGGCAGGTATGTTGAGATGTTCAGGAATACATCAATAATAATGTTCAGAGATACATTGATTCATCGCTTATTAGCCAACGCTTAGTGTTTTTGGGGCAGGGTCTCTCATTATTCTGAGGTTTAAAATAATTATTAAATTTATTGAAAATCTCTGGTATTAAATATTTAAGCGTTCGGCTTCCATACTTATTTGTTACTCTTGGAATAATGAGGCCCTTATTTTCAGTGAATCTTGTTGTGTGATTATGCACCGGTTGCTTTTTATATTTGCTATCTCCCTCATTATCCATTATAATAATGTACCAAAGAAGACCCTTTATTGGAAGTAGGCCCTCAGAACCATACAGTAGTTTTAGATTACTTCTTTGTCTGTAGATATTCGGTGGTACAATTTTTTTTATTATAGCAATTTGTAAGTTTTGTATATATTTAATATAAATATTGCTTGAGTGCCCCCAAGTTCGTATGCCATATCTGAGTATGGATTCGACCATAGAAAAATAAATTATTTTAAGAGTACAATGAGGCAAAACAAATTTCAGTTTATAAAAATTACTTGCAAAAGATCGGAGCTGGTTACAGATTTTAGCCACTTGTTTATCCCATTTAAATTTATTGTCTACTATTAGTCCCAGATAAGTATATTCGTTAGTAAAGTCAATTGTTTCACAGTGGCAAATATTTTCAATTTTTCTATGTATACATTCAGAATTATGAGCAATTATTTTGGGTATATTCCATATTCCCAGGCTTGGTGATTTTACATACATACATTTTGTTTTTTTAACATTAATAATTAAACCAACATCATGAGCCCATTTAAGTAGCTCGTTAAAGTCACTTTGCAATTGTTGAATAGCTATGATAGGATTTTCATTGGATACTACAAGTGCAGTATCGTCAGCAAAAATGAATCTAAAGGCCTTTTTAAAGAGTTTTGACATAACAATAACATATATAATGTACAATTTTGGACCTAAAATTGATCCTTGCGGTACTCCTGATTTAATATGTCTTCCTTTACTCATATCATTTAAAATCTTTACGTTCATTTTTCTATTAGTTAAGTAGTTTTTAAAGAATGAGAGGAGTTTACCCCGGATTCCAATGTTTTCAAGAACCTTAATTAATTGTATATGGCTGAGAGTGTCAAAAGCTTTTGAGTAGTCAATAAAAAGCACCAGTACATGTTTTTTAGAATTAAGTTGAGAATTTATAAAATCAGAAAATTTTTCCAGCAATTTATCACAACTTTTTTTTTTCTGGAACCCGTACTGGCATTCATCTATAATATTCAAATTATTCAAATATTTATCTAAATTTATCGAATATATTTTTCTAAAATTTTTTCTAGTGCCGGGAGAATAGAAATTGGCCTGTAATTGTTAATTTCGGAGTGATCTCCATTTTTGAAAATAGGTCTTACAATGCTATTTTTTAATTCATCGGGGATGAGGCTGGTATCGATTATTCTGTTGATAAAGTGAGCAATAACAGGGCTAAGTAATTTGACATGTTTTTTTAAATCAAACATACGAATTAGATCTATGCCCGGTGACTTTGAATTTTTCATACCTCCGATAATATATTCAATTTGCTTAGCATTAGCTCTAGGTAAGTACATTGAATGCGGTAGGGATTCTTGCAAGTGATTAGACGCTCGGAAATCACATTCATGTAACAACTTATTAACTCCTTCATCAAAAAAGTCAGCAAAATTTTCTGCCACTGCATCAGAAGATTGTGACTTTAGGAAATATTTAGATAAGACTTCATCGCAACCAGATTTATTTTTCCTACCCAAAATTGTATTAATTTCATTCCATGTTTTTTTAATGTTCTTGAAACAGTGATTAAATTTGTTATTATAGTATGCCTTTTTTGTGTTTAATATTTGTTTATTAAGTTTATTTCTATATTTTTTGAAAGAGATTTCATATTTTTTATTATTAGGCGTGTTTTTCCACTTTTTCCACATGGCATCTCGTATTAGAATACTTTCAGCGAGACTGTCATTCATCCAAGTTTTTTGGTTATTTCGAAATTTTTTTGTTTTTAATTTTGTAAAGGTACTTTTTTCATAAATATTTTTAAAAATCGATTTTAATTCTGCATAAATAATGTTTGGTTCAGACAATTTTAACATTGCATTCCAATCGGTGATTTCGATCAATAAATCAATCCTTTTGTCCGATAGTGCAGTGTAATACTCTTGGTGCGATTTGTCGACGGTACATTTATCATAGTAACAGAAGTTAATACTAGCTGCAGTTAGGTAGTGGTCAGCTATTATTGAATCGCATACGCATGAACTGGTATTGATACTGACATACTTATATTGTAGAATTCCGTTAAAGCATCTATTAGGAAAATAACATCTCTTCTCGATATACATATTCTGAATGACTAAAATTTTATCAGGAAGTTGGCATGTTGTCACTTTTTTAACGGGCTCATTTTTCTCCGAGGGGAAGGAGATGGAGAGGATGAAGGTGGGTATAAAATACCCGGCTATTCAAATCTGGTCACCAAACCCGGTCAAATCCAGTTCAAGCAACATTTCAATTCAAATTCAATTAATGCACTTGTTCCAACCGAAATAAAAAAAAGTATATTAAAATTCCCCATTAGAATAGTTAGTACACGAAGAAAAGTGAATGTTGCAAATTCATTAAGAATCTCTTCAAAAAAATACGTCCTTGACAATGTATCATTACGAAATACGAAAATATTCGGATTTTAAAAAACACGTGTTCCAACATTTTTTTTCTTCTTCATTATAAACACCTGCAAAACTGCTTAAGCAGTTTGTCAGCAGATCAAATTCTCAATATTATTTATAACACTAAAGTACACATTTAGATAATAGAAAAAGAAGAATAACAAAGAATCGTGATTTACTAAAAGTTTAGAAGGAAATCTGCTAATTCAATTGTTAAGGCCTTCAATCCCGTTTTTAACCGGGTTAACAATAATTTGAAGAGATTCTTAATAAATTAGCAAATACTTGTATTTTTTTTTACTCTGTTTGAGAAAGGATAAATTACTTAAAATACTTCTCACACTAAATAACGCAGTTCCATATTAAATCCACAAATTCATTCATCACTCTTGTACTATCGAGTCAATTTGTCAGATTTTATCATTCTCTCGCGATAACCCGAGAAGTTGCTTTATTTAGTTTGTAATCTCTCGGGAAAAGGGTTCACCCTTGTTCCGGGCGAAAAAGAATATTCCGTCCGAGGGTAAACTTTAAACACTTTTCAGCGAATGATTTCATGCTTCTGAAAATAATATTTTCATTCCAAAACTGCCGACATTGCTTCTATGCTGATAAAATAATCCTGGTCTTAATATAAATGGTTTTTGTTCAGAAGGTTTTTTGTTTGTTTTGTACTTTGACTTTAAAAGTTAAACTCGCCCGTGTATTCATCAGTGTTAAAAATTAGAGCCTTGTAAAAAATTGTAGCAATTATCAAGTTTTAATTAAAGATATTTCATTATTGTTTTCATGTAATGACCTTGCTAAAGATTTAACCGCCATGAGCTATCGGATATTTTGTTGCTCCAACGTTGGAATTATTATTTTAAATTAACAGCAAACTGAAGATTTTTATCCAAAAAGATAAGAAGAGTGGAATGAATACTGATTGAATATATACATGGTTTTCCAAGAAGAGGTGTTATTTTGATATTCAGTTGTAAAAGATCAATGGTTTCGTTGCTTGTGTGGTACGTAACGCCGTCTTGTTGAAAGTAAACGTTGTCCAGATCAATACCATCCAATTCCGGCCATAAAAAATCATTAATCATCTCTCGATAGCGCAATCCATTCACCGTAACTGTTGCTCAAGCCTCATTTTCGAAAAAGTAAGGTTCAATGACTCCGCCGGACCATAAACCGCACTAAACAGTCACACATTGAGAAAAGAGAGGATTTTCAACAATAAGTCTTGGGTTTTCCGAGCCCCAGATGCGACAATTTTGCTTGTTGACGAAGCCACCAAGGTGGAAATGGGCCTCATCACTCAAAATGATTTGCATTTGATTCACTCAAGTGAATTTTAATTTCAATGCGTTGTTGAAGCGTGTATCGTTCCATTTTTATCAATGGCGTAGTTTCTACTTGTCAAATATCAAAAAATGACAGCTTCAAAAGTAACATCTACCGAAATAGCGGGCTATTCAAAATAACACCTCTTATTGGAAAATCCGGTACATACATATATTCATTCCACTTGTTTAAGTCGTTAAACGCAGCAAAATAATCTGCTTTATTATTATTCGAAATATTGCAATACATAGTACTGGATTACTCTACTATGGTTTTGTCAGATAGTGTTATATCTTTAGGCTGACTTTTCGGTGCACTAGTCGATGTTCCGGGCTCATCTTCGACATCTTGGGCAACAGCAGTGATATTCTCAGCAGAACGTCTGCTCCGGGGACGGCCAACATTGGGAAAATCTCGTGTTGTCCCAGTCTCTTCAATGCGAGTGGCCAAACGCCGCAGTGTTTGTCCAGTTGGTGTCGGAATTCACGCTGCGCCAACACAACCGACGAATTGTTGCGCGAAAAATGGAAACAATTATTCCGCGTCCTTGCGGAGTAAACCGATAAATATCTTGTTGATTTGTATTCTGCGTTTGTTTACTTCACAAATGTCAAAACCGAATTGACATTTGACGCCATTTGCAAAAGTTAAAGCGTTTTCCAATAGGGTGATTACTTTTGCCTCATATATATATATATATATAAACCTTCCGGAAGAAATTCTCTAAATGATAGTGAAAACCCTATCAAACTCCGTTGCATAGTTTAGAAGAACTAAACGTACAAACAGACAGACGCGGATAGTGACTTTTTCATATTATTTAGAGATTAGTCTATTTCAGATCTCCCTATATTTTAACCAGCCTTTTATGTATGTTTTAAATAGTTTTATTATTTTAGAACCACTTGTAGAATTAAAAGACGTTTTTCTATTTAAATAAAAACTCTGATGAGAGAAATAAATAGGTACTTACCGACGTACATTTCAACAAACTAACATCAATATTCTAAAGGTTAAAGAACTCAAATATTTGGTGACCGGATAACTCATCAAAATGACAATTCAACACGCCTAACTGTCAGTAAACTGACACTTCTTTCTCAGTCCATCCACTTTTCTAGTCCAAAATATAAAAGCATCTTTATCTCAAACTAATTTTTCAGACGCATAAGGAAAACACGGCACGGTCTAGTCGATACTTCCAAAGTGTAACAACCATCGATATATAATAACAATAGATTGGCCCTCTCATATATAATTTCAACACTTCATAAGAGTAATAACTGAATACAAAAGTTTAAAAACTACAGGCCGCCTTAGAACAGGAAACCCTAGAAGAGGACTGTGAAAAAAATTGAATTTATACTTATATTATACTTTATACCTACATCATGTAAAAACTTTGCAATTGCAACTAATAATAAATAAATCATAATACACCTCCCCATCTCGATGTTGACTTGTTTCTAAAAACGTAAGCAAAACTAGCCAAGATTGTTCATTTTGTGGCAAAAGTGTTGTCGTAATTTGTTGCTTTGCTAGAAAGAAATGATTTTTTTTTATATTTTTTACTTTAGCCGGTAAGCCGCGCCACTTAGAATCTATTTATATGGTACATATATATTTTAATATGCATTTAGCTGATTAAATTTGTTATGATAAACGAAAGAGCCTCCGTCTAAAATATTTCAAGGTGCGTGTTTGAAAAATGATCTTCACAGCTAGTCTATTGAACGTTTGGTCGAACTTGCTGGAAAACAAATATGATCTGTGCAGACCAAAAAAAGGTAAAAAGTGATGCTTTTTCCGATCTATATTAGATCTAAACTGTAAAATTTACGAAGTTCCAGTGAAAATTAACAACTTTCTAATGCATTTAGTCGCCGAGGCGGAATTGCGTGAGCGGTAATTGCGATCACATAGAAATAATTCATTGTACCGTTTATAAGCGAGCTTTACTCTACGCATTGGCGTAGATGGCGCTGCTCACATTTATAATCCGCCAGTAGCTGGCAATTGAATCCATGATTTTGTCGAATATTATTATTAATATAAATATTATTTTGTGGGAGTAAGTAAACTTTAAAAAATCAAAATAAATACTTGCAAACTGTTTATTGAGCTGACATAAATATTAGTAAGTAACTCTGATCAGTTTTTTTTACTTGTTACAATTTTGTTGCTTTTTTTTTTGTAAAAAATATTTTCTTCAGAGCCTTTGTCATCTTTAGGGATGCTGTTTGGAGGGTATTTTTAAGGAAGGGAAGGAGAGGAAGTTCTGGTAAGGAAAAATGTATATGGGGGCGGTTAGGAATCTAGGGATCAGTATGTCCAGGAGTAGAGGACGTATGCATGTGAATGATGCAAGAAATGTGTCTCAATACAGTGTTATTTGACAGTCCACCATGTATCATTTCAAAATGATTAATTACAGATGAGTAACTAGAAAAGTCATGGGATAATCTTATTTCTTGAAAAAAAAAAAGTACGAATTTTGAAAATGCCAACTAAAATAATTTTATTTTATTTTTGATAGGTAATCCATCGCTTGTCTGACTTCTTCACAAAACTTACTGAATCTGATTTTGAAAATGACACGCAAATCACGTATCAAAGCAAAATTGAGTTTATGAAACCAGATTTCGCGGAGTGTCATACACAGACAACCAAAATTAGAATTTTTGATTATAAGTTTTGTGAGTTTTTTAAAGATAAAAACAGGTCTTTTAGTATATTAAATTTCCTCGCTTCTAAAATTTCAAAGCTTTACGGGTATTGTTATATCATCTGAAATTATTGATCGAAGGAGGAGATATTTAACCTCTGAACCTTCGGAAAATGAAATAGCCTGCGGAAGTCACCTTGGGTTGTCTATGGACCACCGACCATAAAAGCTTTGCCGGAAGAACCCATAAAAATGAGGTGTTAAAATATTGCCACGTGGCTGTGGCATCGGGAAGAGATACCAGCCAACATAATACGGGCTTGGAGCATGCATAACATGAGGGGCTGTATTGTAGCATCGACAAGATGATTCCGCCCCAAACACATTAAAAAGCAAGTTATTATATTTATTTACTAACAGACAATGTTCAATTTCCAAAGAGAAATGTTACAATACAGAATAATGAAAAAAAATTACTGCCATGTCAAAAATAGGGCACATAAACTATAAATATAATGTCAATTCAAGACAGCAACAAGGTTTTGATGGAATTCACGACATTTGCCTCATTAATATAAAATATTGCGTAATGACTGACAAAAATCATTAAGGCCTACACCAAAAATTTCAATGTACTGACTTGATTTGACAAGTCTGGCCATTCTGGACTTGGTGAATGGTATCCATAATTTGTGGAGTGTTGATTGAGGAAAAGCAAATCATTAATTCCGAGTCTATGGGAAAGGATATTGAAAGGGATGAGTTGCAAAAGAGTAGGTGAGTCAATCATACTGTTAATAATTTTGAAAATGCAGATGACACCTAAGTCCTGCCCAACGTTTTGTTAAGAAGAAAGATTTAATTTTACTTCAAATTCATTGTATGAGTGATTGTCTCTTTCTAGCCCTAACCTCTAAGCTATTCCCCTTAAGAAGCGATGCTGTGCGGATTCAATAAGATTAATCTGAACATCAATCAATCAAGCAAATCAAGAGTGGACTGTAAAATATTGATTCTGAACTTTGAAGCTGACATAACGATGGTTGGAAATTGTGAACATGTAGTAGAGAAGGAACCGAACTTACCCCTTTGATGTTCTTTAAAGATGATTATGGTATGATTTCACTCACAGGAGATATGATTTCACGCACAAGCTTCCATAATATCCAGGTTCGTTACGAGATATACTGAGAAAACCAAATATATTCACTGCACAGGCCTTCTACCCTGAGTCGATATTAATAACAGCACTGATAACATTAGATGTTCATCATACCGGCTCTATTAATAAAAACTCGTTTGACAGTCACTTTTATTGTTGTAAAATGTCACACACACACGTGGATATAGTCATATAATGATAGTTACCTACTTGTAGGTAAAAATAGGATGGAAAAAATGCAAGGACAATGTTAAAGGAAGATTAAAGGTCGAAACACATTATTAAAACCCGACGCGACCCGATGAAACGCGATGCGTGTTGAATCGAATCAAATGTATTGTTTTCTTATGACCAGAAACACACTATGAACATCCGACATGGCGTCGCGTCGGATGTTCATAGTGTGTTTCTGGTCATAAGAAAACAATACATTTGATTCGACTCAACACGCATCGCGTTTCATCGGGTCGCGTCGGGTTTTAATAATGTGTTTCGACCTTTATAGTTGCGTCAACATTGAATGAAGATCAAATAACGCAAGTATATTCTAGATTAAAATTGAATATTGAATTAAGCCCGCAGCTTTCCGATTGCTGGTCAGCTTCTCTATCAATTATGCTACGTCAGCTTATTCTAAACCCACCAAATAATTACATATTTTTTTATTCAACAATTATTGATTATTACAATTTTCACCTGAAAACAACTAATTCTATTTTTGTAGGAAATGCTTTGTTAGTACTAAATTACCCACTAGATGGCGTCAATATCTTCATTTATTGCTGAAATATTTTTGACATTTTATATAATTTATCACACTAGGCAACTGCCCGAACCGCCTTCCTAATGTTTTTTCGGGAGATTTTTTTAATATATAAGGATGTTTCAGGCTAATAATTATTGCTTAATAGTTTGTAATGTTTTGTGCCATGTATTAAACCTTATATTATAAACATTAGTTTATCATTAAAAATAACACCATAATGCGTCTAATTATTAGGAACGGAAGAACAGCTTTTTTCATACAAAACTTAATTTTTGATTTGAGGCCAAAATTCGCAACCAAACTGATTGAACTAAGATAGGTTGCCATGTTCAAGGAGTATGTGTAAACAATATTAATTACGCAGATGATATGATTCTTCTAGAACCGTCACTTAGCGCACTAATGAAACTACTCCAAAAATGTGAAGATTTTGTAAAAAACCATAACCTTGTATATAATACGTCCAAATCAATAGATATGGTTTTCAAATGCAAAAACGAAAACATGCTAACACCTTCAGTATGGCTAGATGGAAGGAAATAGCTGGGAAATATTATCACGGACGACCTGAAAGACATCGAGAATATGGAAAGGCAAAGAAGAGCGATATCCGTTAGAGCAGGTATGCTGTCAAGGCGTTTTCACTTTTGCAGTACAAACGAGAAAAATATATTTTTCAACGCATTTCGCACTTCGCTGTACACGTCAGAACTGTGGCTGAATTACACTGTATCCCAATGGCATAAGCTAAAAGTCGCTTACAATAATGCTTATCGCCAACTATTCCGCCTACCGAGATACTGCAGCGCCACGGAAATGTTCCTGGAGGGACGAGTACACTCTTTCAGAGCGCTTCTCCGCCATCACATGGGAAGCTTATGGCGAAGACTACGCCAATCAAGTAACAAAATCATCACTGCCATGGTTGCCTGGATGGAGTCCCCTCTGAAGGCCCTCTGGAGACGGGAGATGTCGAAATATCCTCCATAAACTACTGCTTACTCTCATTTTTGTGTTTATCTTTTATCTTTTTTCACTTAAATTTCGCTTTTTTGTACCTGTCGGAATCACTAATGTATTATTATTATTATTTTTCTAAATCAAATTATGAATTATTATTATTATATATATTTTTTTTTTTTTAAATTATAAAAAAAAAAAATACCAAGCAAGGATACTAGCTATTTCATTTATTTGTGTTTTAAATTACAAAGTACAGGACATTATAGAAATCGATTTGTGGCAACTTTGGCAATTATTTGCAAGTTAATGACAATTTCTGTTTTTGTTTTTTGTTTGTAAGTTGCATTATCTGCTTTGTAAATATGATCAAATTTAAAGGATTAAACAAAGCATTTCCACTGTCTTAAATTAAAATCTTTCTTTATTTATCGCATTCATTTGAAAACATGTAAACATAATATGATGCTCGTTAAAATGGTCTAAAGAAAAATTCAATGAGTTGTTTTTACCAGATAACGTTTTCGATTATAGCGTTGTACCCACACAAAATATAACCATTGCTAGATTTGAATGTATTTTAACGTTCAATCCACCCCTGCACATATCCACTCACTATCAGTTTATGAACTACTCCGCCCTCCGCGGTGCAGGTCAGTTAACTGCCTGGGCGGGGGGTTGGAGGGTAGGGCGGTAGTGAGCTAGGGCGGGGCGCACGCTGGACCCGTCAGCCGCTAATTGCGGCGGCCGCTTGCGGCTTCCGCACAGTGAGGGATGGGCAGAAAGAGGACAAAATAAAAATACGGTCACTTTTTCTATGAAGGTTTATTAGCTCCTGGTACATGCCTTGCAGCAGGTTGAAGCGTTTAGCCTATAATTCGACGTACTTTGTACATGTCACAATGTCCTGTTTTAACTCGACCATTTTGCATTTCAATTATCTTTAAATTTGTTTGGACGTTTCGATTCCGATTCATGTTGATAGCTTGAAAAAATTTATTTTCAAAAAATAAATAAATTATTGCCATCTTTAAACGCGTAGATTATAACGTATGTTGCATTTAACCTTAAAATTTTAAATCTTCGTGTTAATTTGGATTTTCTTTTTCACCTTTTTTCAATATTATGGCACCCACCTGCCAGAAGAAAGTTTGAAAAAGGAATTGTCATTGAGATTTCACTATTCAAATTGAAATTTATAAATGTTTGATGAAATATGTTAAGGTTTAAAATTAAGTTTAAATAAGTATCTACTAACAAATTTATGTTTTGGACGCGAGCTCTACTGTTCACAGAACTAGTGATTTGAAAGGGTTTTGTAAATGGAGTTTGTATCCGTTTCTTGTATTCGTACAGAGAAAAATAAGTATTGCTGATTTATTATAATCACCTGCTTTTGCCCTGTTAATCTATATAATGACGAAATTTGAAAATATAATGATTTGAAATGCATTCATTTGTTACTAAATGTCAAAATAAAACATATCGTTTCATTCTTTAAGGGCCTGCAGTCGCTATTTTTACAAGATTACGAATAATCTGAAGAGATTCTTAATAAATTAGCAATATAATAATATCAGTTCTCCGTGCGGTGTAAGAAGATTTTTTTAAAGTATTAACTATCGTAGTATCGAGTAACCAAAGTAAATCACTCCCTATTTTACAGGGTTTTCCAATAAGAGGTGTTATTTCGATATTCAATCGTAAAAGATCAATGGTTTCGTTGCTTGTGTGGCACGTAGCACCTTCTTATTGAAAATTAACGTTGTCCAGATCAATACCATCCAATTTCAGCCATAAAAATTCATTAATCATCTCTCAATAGCGCAATCCATTCACCGTAACTGTTGCTCCAGCCTCATTGTCGAAAAAGTAAGGTCCAATGATTCCACCGGACAATTAACCGCACCAAACAGTCACACGTTGAGGAAAAAGAGGCTTTTTCACAATAACTCTTGAGTTTTCCGAACCCCAGATGCGACAATTTTGCTTGTTGACGAAGCCACCGAGGTGGAAATGGGCCTCATCACTCAAGATGATTTGCATTTGATTCACTCAAGTGAATTTTAATTTCAATGCGTTGTTGAAGCGTGTATCGTTCCATTTTTATTAATGAAGTAGTTTTTACTAGTCAAATGTCAAAAAATGACAGCTTTAAAAATAACATCTACCCAAATAGCGGGCTATTCAAAATAACACCTCTTATTGGAAAACCCTGTAAATTAGGGAAGTATTAATAAAGTCAAAACACAAATATTATATATAGTTAAAAGAATAATATTTTTCTTATTTAAAAATATGTTTATGATATAATATAAGATTATGTACATATTTTTTTTAATTAAAAGAAAAAAAAAACGTTTCGTTATTTTTCTGTAAAAAATGATTCTACAAAAATTTGTAAACCAGTAATGGCCACTAGACGTTGGTAGTAGGAAAAGCTTTAACGAGAGTTCAATATTAGACGATATCATCGCTACATGATAGGACATAACATATATTTTTACACTCTATGGAGAAAATACCTCTGAGAGAATGTTTTATGTTTAAAACGTGGCTTGAAAGCTTTACCACATAATATGCAGCATTAGCTGAAACCCTGTGATAAACAAAAAGTGACTTTTTACATTCTTAAACCCCTGTAAAATTTTGGGTGATGTTCTTAACAGATAACAAACAATCGAGTCTTTTTAGGAGATGTATATCCCAGCATGACATGGTCTCATAATAAGTCATTATTTTTTTTATTACGACGAGAAATGTGATTTAAAGAGTTTTAAAAAGAGAGAACATCAGTTCGAATTTTTCAAAAAGCGCTCCCGAAAATGATGAAACAACATTTTGCAATTGAAAAATGACTGTCAATCCTTGCATATTTTTGTTTTAAACGTAAAAAGGTGAAGTGACTGTAACTTTTATGATACTTTTGTTTAATTAATGTACTAATTACTCTTTTTTTGTTATTTTTTTTTTGGGTATTATGCCGTGTTGCGCTAACTTCTTCTTTAGCCAACGTTTCGGACAGCATTGCAGTGTCCATTATCAAATGATGATGATGATGGACACTGCAATGCTGTCCGAAACGTTGGCTAAAGAAGGAGTTAGCGCAACACGGCATAATACCCCAAAAACAAATAAAAAAAATACTTTTGGCCGTGAAAATCTTAAATCGTACTAATTACTCTATTATAATATTTTGATAGATTATATATGTTAACAAATCACTTTTTTATACATATTAATATTCTGATCAAATAAAATATATTCTATTATTATAACATTCTATACCTTAATAGAATATATTGTATATTAATTACTATCAATTATCATAAACACCTCATACCTCGATTTATGTCACGTCTTATACAAACCTAATAATCATTCAAGTATTATTACACTAGAAGATATTTATTTTAATTAGTTATTGCTATTCTATTAACAACTGTATCACTTGCAATAATACTTTTGTGTACACATTACTTGTTCTGTAAATTATTACTAATATTCTCCTGTGAACCACTTTATGCTTATAATCCGATGGATCCATTCTATTGTAGAGAGCAATTTTATAGCGTTTAAATAAATAAATAAAAATATGTTTTTTTAATTTCGTGTAAAGTACATAGAAATTACAGTTCGCATGACAAAAACCATGCGTAAGCGACTTTTAAAACCTTATTTGGGTTTAAATTTGTAATATTTTTAATTGTTTACGTCAATTTGTAATACCAAAATCTCATCTGCAGTCATTTATTCATCAAGAACAATATTTTATTATGGAATACGTTCAAAAATAACGAATTTATATGAAATCTAATGTAATGTGAAATATTTTCCACGCAATCTGCATTCTGACAGTTCTCATCTAAAAAGTACGTTGCAAAATGTTAGGCTTTGTTAAAATGAGAAATACCATATCTCTCTCAGCGTTTGAAAAATATTGGAATCGTAAAAATGGTCGTTTTTTTAAGAACATGGTGGTTCCATGATAACTCAACACAGTGACAATTCAACACACTTTTAACTACTCTACTTGACCCAGTTAGTTAAGTTTTTGTTTCATCACTTTCCATAACTTTATATAACTTTTTAAAGATGTGATGAATTATCATTGTGATGATTTATCCGGTCACATCAATAGAAATAATATTAATAAATTATTTGTAAAGCAAACATTAAAATGAACGTCTTATCAATCGTATAAGTTATATCAACTGCCACAAACAGCCATTTCAAAAGAGCACAACCTTAAGGGTCCATTGAGAATATTAATACATTTTTCAAGTGCATAATTCTAGAAAAGCGATCGGTCGTTGAAACGATATCGAACGGCGCGCGGGACTTTGAATGCTCCTTTCAGGAAATCAAGAGCGCGCTAAAGGCTATAAAGGAAACTAAAATGTATAGATTTTTTGTTAAATTTTATGTGTTCATAATTATTATTATTTCATTGTGATAGGAATTTAATGTATTAGATGGGATTTTAAAGAATTCACCAAAATAACACATCGATAATATTGTTTTTCTTTCGTCTCGTATTATAATAATAAATAATAATAATTGGATGACTTGTATAGCGCCGTTTCTATGCAAAATCACCTCAAGGGAGCTGTACAAACTTATAATACATCTCTACAGTGATCTATGTTATTACTTAACTATTTATGAAGATAATACTTACCTGGTAGGTCACTTGAGATTAACACTTAATTAACATTATATCATTGTTTATTAGCGAAATTTAGATACAGGATTTAGGACATAATTGGAAAATTGAATATAACTGGACTTTCTCTTAGGAATGGTATATTTAATTTAAGGGTACGACAACATAAAAAGGTAAGTTTTTAGTTTAGACCTGAATTCTGTTGGACTTGTTATGGATCTTAGTTCCGGAGGGAGTTTATTCCAAGCCTTCGGCCCAGATACTCCGAAAGCGCGATTACCAAACTTAGTATTTGGCTTGCGCTTAGGTTCTATCAGTCTGCCTACAGCTGATGATGTTGCTGATCTAAGAGTTGACTGCCTCAGACTAGTGTTTTCCGGGACGCATAGTTCAGAGATGTAGGGTGGGGCCATTTCATTGATGCATTTAAACACCATCCGGCACAGATTGTAGGTACTGGATTCTTTCAGGGCACTTGAGCCAGTGAAGGTTACGAAGGTGTTCTGAAATGTGCGAATATTTTGAAACCCCGGTTATGAGCCTTATGTCTGTAAATTAAATCAGCTGTCTATATTGCACGCCAAACTGAACGGAAATCGGTTTCAAAAATTACAAGCAGAATAATAGACACATAGAACAAGTCCTATTATATTTCAAATAGAACACATATGGAAAGACAACCCAAATGGAATCATTTACATTTTGGAATTGCTGAAACAGCATCATAATTAAATATTACATTTTGGGAGGTGGGTATGGGTACCGCCGCCCCAAGAACCAATTATTGGATAACCAAAACAATTGACATAGGTCACCCCAAGTGATTCGCTACGTTTGACGACTTAGCAGGGTTGCCAGAGTTCACGGAGAGCGGTTTGTTAAGGTCTTGATCGTCTGACCTCTTTAGCCGGACTCGCAGTTAGAAGGATGAATTCATACGTCCGTCGTTTCAGAACATACTGATTCCCAGATTCCTACCCACCCCTCACACCTTTTTTCTTTACAGAACTTCATCTCCTACCTTTTTTTAAAGACGCTTTACACAGCGTAGCCTGAGATGTCATAGGCCCGGAGGGAAATTATTACCTTTTAAGCCTCCTGTGTGAAGCCAATGTATTTTTTTTAATATACCTAAATAACATTTTAATTAGCTTTTAAGTGCATTTCTAAAATGGTATAACATAATAAATAAGTGGTGTAGCAACCATACCAGCATCAATAGAGCTTGCCTTTTAAAGGCAGCTTCACCTTCAGCTAAATATGTCGATATCCGAATTGATTCTGTTTAACAGCAAGACTGATCTCCCCACCGGCATGACCTGCAGGCAAGTTGGTCCTGCAGGCCGGGAGATAAAACAGCCTATGCTGTCGGTGACGGAGATAACCATCAGGAACATACAGAATAATACTCTCCATGATAGTCGGATTTTCAAACCATCCACGAATCAGTTTGAAGAAGTGTGATACAATATGCACATCTCTTCTGACCCGTAGATGGTTCATACCGAGCATGCCAAGAGAAAGACAGTAAGATAGAGCCACGGGTAGTAGCCATACTTCCTCAGGTAGAGAAAGTTATTTTAAAATACACACTTTATCTATTCTGCCATGAATTGAATAATATGAACTAACAATTATTTTACAGGCAATAATTATTCGCCTGAAACACTCATCCACATTGAAAAATCTCCTGATAAAAGACCGTTGGAGTCATGTATCTTTTATCAGGAGATTTTTCAATGTGGATGAGTGTTTCAGGCGAATAATTATTGCTTGTAAAATAATTGTTACCCTTTGTGCTATGCATAAAAAATCTTGTCTTAAACATTAGTTTACCAAAAAAATAATAATTAATATTAACTAAATTTAGTTTTAAATATGCGTTACTTTATCCTCCATTTCTTAACTCTCTTACAGAGGTTCCCAAATTTTTTTGCCCCGTTAAACCACTTTTTTTTCCTGCAGACCCACAGCATTCCAAACAGAGTATTTTCCTGAAACTATTGACGTCAAATGTGTGTTTTGACAGCTAACATAGTGCTACTCACTAGAGTAGAGAATTATTGTAAAAAGCTGATAATATAAAATTTTTTAATGCCTTTATCTTCACTAACAAATGCAAGTTAATATTTAGGAGTACCCAAATCTGAACCTTGTAAATTTTTTCTCGGAAAAATTATCGGCTTCCAATGTTTTGCTTTAAAATGTTTTTTTTTTGTTATATTAACTCCACACAGGAGGCCATGAAGAAAATAATTTCCCTCAGGGCCTATGTTATCTTTGGGGATGCTGTGTGGAGGGTCTTTTTGTGGAGAGGAAGGAGTGAACATGGGTCTTGAAGAGTCCCATGTTGTAGGAGGGAGGAAACACAGAGGCCGCCAGTTCGTTCCACAGCCGAGCTGTTGAACTTAAGAACGAATCGTAGAAGCGACCCGTTCTCATGTGACAAATGTCAACCGTGTACAAATGTTGGGCGTGCGTTTGGCGTGTATCCCGACTACGCATCGGTGCCGGAGGGATCAATGACGCTAGTTCCTCAGAGCATCTTCCATTGTAATACCGATAGAACAAGGACGGCATATCTACTTGACGCCTGTGCTCTAAAGATTGCAGTCCGTTTGTTAAGATTGGGGAATCTATCAAACGGACCGCCCGTTTTTGCACAGAGTCAAGGGTTAGTTAAGGCAAGAAAAAGTACATTGACTCTACAAACTTACATTATTCACTAGTACATCATTTTATTTTATTTACCTCTATTGTTTTGATTTATTGAAAAATATTCTTGTATTGTTTTTATTATTTTAATAATATGCAAGTTTTATTTTCATCATTATCTAAATGAAGTTGACTATTTGCTACAACATAACGTCTAGCAAGTAGGGAAATATTATAAAAAGTTTCAATTTTTTCGTTTTAATAATTAGAATAAATTAACCTTTTTTAATACCACTTTATTGTATATAATTTCAATATATATACCAGTTTCGGTTGACCCTGAACCTTCATTAGCGTTATATAAAAACATATGAAAACAATAACAGAGTTATTAAGAGGGAGAGAAAACATAATATATATACGTTATTATTTAGATAAGAAATATATTCACAATAGATTTCAACCCATTCATATCTCATGAACCACCATTTTTTGTTGTTGTCATGGTTCCCAAGAAAGTTAAAATCGCCCCCTGGGGGCCCATCTGGAATACAATGAATAATTAATATTGTTGTGATTATGCAGACCTCCATTATCTCAATAAGAAACGAAATGAAGATCTCACAATAGAGATTTCTTTCGAATGTAATAATTAATCATTTTAATGATGCTCCGTTAAATAAATCACGAAAGACAATTAATTGTTTCGCTTTGAAGGGACTTCCTAAAGATTATAATCAAATAAACATAACTTAATTTTATTTTTATTGCTTTTATTATATTTAATTGTGAGATTATTTATTTATTTTTTGTATATATATATTTTTGTATTTTTTTCTCAATAAACACTATTGTTAATGGAACAATTTTCTTTGGGAAAGCGTACACGACACAAAAAAGTAACACTATTAGCCAAAAATTTAAACAAAAGAAGTACACATTTCAAATATAGAATTATTGCAAAAATAAAATACTTTTAGTACCTGCTTGTCTGAAATGATTTAGGTATACTTTTCAGTTCGAAATTTTAAAAATTAAAATTTCATTAATCGGGAATAAATTTACGCGTTACATACCAATTTGCAGGAATATTTCACATTATATCACCCATGTATAGATTTTCCGACAGTCGAAATTAGTATGTTTTGTGATAATTTTCAATAAAAAATTGAATAAAAAAAGATTTTCCATGCCCTTCAACCTTAAGAAACTTAAAAAATTTAAATCCCATTGGTTATGAGAAGTTGGATCATTTAAGCTATTATGAATAAAAAAAAATAAATGATAATTTTTAAGCTAGAGGTCAAGCTCGGGTTCAAATCCCGGCATGCGCAAGTAAATTTTACTTGATTAATTTGTGTTCTTTCTTATTTTTAGTAATTTAAAATAATATTTAGTACGAGTATATTTGCGGAACGTTCCAGAGTGGAATATATTCTCAGTATCACCCTGATGTAAGACGACTATTCAGAATTGGTACGTTGCTTGAAATGAAATTTGCAGTGTTTGTTAACCAGATCTGAATAGCCAGGAACTTCCCCACCTTCCTCTTCCCCATCTCATTGCCTTTCCCATCTCCTTCCCTTCCCGACTACCTTCATTCGAAGAGTTGGGACGCTTTGATACTGATTGATATATTTTTTAAATACATCGTCTCATACATACACAATTTTTGCGATTTGGCATTCGGGTATGGGTACCGCCGCCCCGGGAACCATTTATTGGATAACCGACAATTCTGCCGTAAGTCGGCCCAAGTGGTTTAATACGTTTGGTGATGTAGCAGGAGTGCCCGGGTTCATGGTGGAGTGAGGTTTGTCCGGACGCATTTGCCCACCAACTGCTTGGCCGCTGGGATCGAGTGAGGCCTGTTGAGGACCTTTTGACGTCTTCATTCGGAATCATGATTGTTTTAGAGATTGCCATAGTATCACTAGCTCCAGATGGTTGTGAGCAGTGGGGACTCTCGTGTGGTTTCACATAAAAAAAGAGATCAAGTCATGGTTGTGTTAAAAATTCATTCAAATTGAATAATTTTCTGAATTTATTAATGTTTGGTATTATAAATTAAAATATTTTGTTTCCGGCACAATATTTTCGAATTTAATTTCACAGTTATGCATCGCTAACTAGTGAAAAATTGGTTATCAAATTAATGCAAATTTTCTGGACGCTTTTCCCAGCCTCATTCACCCTTCACGAATGATAATAAAAATTCATCCAAAATTATTATGCTTGTCAAATTAAAAATTTATTAAATTCATCCTCCTGCTCGTCTGAACTGCAGCATGGCTTAATTTTGCATCAGTGAGCTGATTTAGTCATGCATATAGCAAGTAATGGGTGGTCCATGACAAACCAGGCTTAAATTTCCAATACAAAACTTTTTCAACAAATTAAAATGGCATGGAGATCTACAATGTCTCGCGAGAAAGTGAGACAGAACGCTGGGCTATTGGGCTAATTGGAATGTTTGTTTCCATTAAAATACATATGGATGGTACTTTATATTTTATTCTATGGGCAAATACTAACCGCATAATATTTATACCACGTTTTTTAGTAAGACTGTAAGAGTTGGTGGAAATAATGTTGTTAGACTTCATATGAAAATGATAAGCTTACCGCTTTGTCCCGTGACCGATAAAGGTAGCAAAAGCAACTAATATTTTACCAAAACAAACATTACCTACATAATTATGTTTATTGGAAATAATATGTTTTATAATTTAAAAGCCCACCCTGTAGTTACATTTTCGTTTCCCGTGCGGAATTATATGAGCAAAATTAATATTATTATCCCTTGAACGGAAGGTGAATCTCCCCTTTCGCCACTCTACCACGGGAACTGCATGAAAACTGCACGTGAACTGCATGTGAACTGCACGCGAACACGAAACGCAGTACTGAACCAGTGAACACTGCTTTAACACGAGACTGACAGAGAGAAACGGAATTTTTTTTTTACGTGAGCATTGCACATTACGTAAGTAAGTCTGTGAAAAAACATATTTTGCACACTATAATTGGGAATGTGTGCAATTTAGAAATTTTCGAAGACTTATACACATACTGATTTTGGTTGTATGTGAAATCTTGTTCAGAATTGAAAAATTGGAATCATTATGTATGAAGAATTCAGACAAGCGAAAAAGTACCTTCACATAATATAGGGTTTTCCACTAAGATGTGTTATGTGTATTTAATTCCGGCCATAAAATGATTTTTTATGGCCGGAATTGAATGGTATTGATCTGAAAAACGTTTACATTCAACAAAACGGTGCTACGTGCCACAAAAGCAACGAAACCATTGATCTTTTAAGGGAAAAGTTTCCGTACCGTGTTATCTCTCGAAGAGGTGATCACAATTGGCCACCGAGATCTTGTGATTTAACACCTTGCGACTTCTTCCTTTAACCCATTGGTATCCGAATTGTTTGGCTAAAAAATTGTCCTTCACATCCGAAATAATTTTGTACCATAAGTTTTAAGTGCAGTGGTGTACTAAATCTTACATAACTTTTAAACTAAACATGCAAACGAAACAATGTTTTTTAATTTACTTGTGCATTGAATCAAGGTATGTAAAAAATGTATGCATTGTTTAGAAAAAAATAATGATAAGATTAAAAGACGAAATGAAATTTTTTTTTTTCAAAAACCAATTTTTTTTCTTCTTTTTTTTATAATTGGATTAAGTAATGTTGTACATTAATCATACTTACTAACATAATATATATTTTTTGCCATTTAAGCTCTTGTTAGCCGCCCACCATGCGTTTTACGAACAAGCTTGTCGATTCCCGAACCACACGCCATTTTGAAAAAAATCAATGAAGCTGAAATATAACAAAATTTTAATCGTAAATTTCAGGAAAAAATTGTACAAACGGAGTCCTGCCAATTACTACGAAATAAATGCTTAATTATCTACAAAGCGATTGGCATTTAAAATTTTAAGCACAGATGTCAATAATGTATCCCTTTTTCGTTTTTAAGCCGACAGACATCAGACCCGCCGGGACGGCGTCGTTTCATTTTAAGACATATCGCCGTACACACGCCGGGACGGCGTCGTTTGAAGCCAATGGGTTAAGGCCACGTGAAAGAGAAGGTCTACGCCAACAGCCCAGCGTCGATTCAAGACCTCAAAGATGGAATTCGTGAGGCTATCGAGGACATAAGGCAGCCACTTTGCGATTTGGTTATGGAAAATTTCATGAAAAGGATATGGTCCTGTAGGCGTGGTCGTGGTGGTCATTTGACTGATGTTATTTTTCACTATTAACGGCATACCTTCCTCTTTATAATGAAATAAACATTCGATCATTTATATTAAATAATGGAATTTTTCTTTGAATATCAAAATAACACCTCTTATTGGAAAACCCTACGTTATTATTTCAAAAATTGGAACTGGTTTGACGAAAATCAGGAATTCAGACAATATTGTAATTTTTCACGGGTCTGAGTTAGTATATAATACATTGTATTTAAAGTTATTTGCTTTGCATATGTATATTGTATAAAACTACCAAATTTATCACCTCTGGATTTGTAGCCAAGGATTTTAACTTGTCGACCACGGAGGATGACAAACTTGTATACTTAAAATTATTAAACATACTAATTTCAGATATCTGTGCGTTAGTCGTGCGTGAAAACGGGTTTAATGAACTCAAATTTGCTTTGATTGTGAAAAAGATCAAAAAAACTTTATCTCTGTATTTATGACAACAGCGCCGATAGCACAGACCGTTATCGACTTTTATTGAGAGCGCACTACCGACCGTCACTAAAGACCCTTTACTGTCTTGGTGATTGAGATTTTTGAGAAGAGCGATATCCGCTAGAGCAGGTATGTTGTCAAGGCGTTTTCACTTTTGCAGTACAAATGTCAAAAGCATACAATTCCACGCATTCTGCACTTCACTGTACACGTCTGAACTGTGGGTTATAAGTCGCTTACAACAATGCTTATCGCCAACTACTCTGCCTATCCAGATAATGCAGCGCTATGGAAATGTTCTTGGAGGCAAGATTGCACTCTTTCAAGTTGAAAGTTTGTGGCGCAGACTACGTCAATCAAATAACACTGCCATGGTTGCCTGGATGGAGTCCCTCCTGATGGCTCACTTGAGACATGAGATGTTCAAATATCCTCCTTAAACGGCTGCTTATGCCTATATATGTAGTATGGAAAATTATTATAAATTTAAGACGTTATTTCGGTAGTGTCGTTGGCTAATTTTCAGTTAGACCAAATCTAAAAAAACCATTAAGGTGGGTACCTAATGTTCCACCACAAGTTACTAGGTTTAATAAAAAATGTTTTATTTTTACAAATAGCACGCGACACACAAGATGAATATGTTTTACGCAGACGTGATATTTTACATTTTCCTCCCGCCAACTGTGCTGTATCAATTTAAAATAAATATTTATATCCGGCGTTACCCGGGATTGGAATTGCGCCCTTTTCGAATTACGTTCACCCGCGGTGCATTTTAGGGCGGTTTTTATGCCTTTTTGCAGGATTTATTCTGCCATTTTAATTTGTACATGGGACGCTTTGGCGCTCGTTGCTGTGTCACGTGACACTTAAACAAATGATCATCTCTAAATAGTACAAAACAAATTTGCTATCCGCGTCTGTCTGTTTGTGATATTTGTTCTTCTACACTACGCAACTGATTTTGATAGAGTTTTCACTGGCATTTAGAAAATTTCGTACGGAATGTTTATGTACATAATAAAAATAATATTGGACAATTTTTATAGCGCCGCTTTTGTGAGATATCACCTCAGGGACGCTTTACAGTTGATGCAGGAATTACAAAAAATATAAATATTACCAAAATAAAGTGAAGTTAAGTAAAGTAAAATGAAAAACAGGAACAGGTGACGTGAAGATAGAAGATGGAGACTCTGCAGCAAGAATCTTAGGTGGTGAAGAAACTGGACCAGCTGCTGCAGCGAGAGAGACTACCGAGTCCACCAACAGTGCCAGCACGAGGTTCGTCATCCGTCCAGGTATGTGTCTGCTGATAATTAAGCGCTGATACAGTATCCTCACATAGATAACAGACCTTGGCAGCACCGCTGTGACGTTCGGCAAGGCCATCATTCATCTCCATGTAATCTTGTTCCTGGTGATTGTGTTAGTAGTGCATTGTGACCGCAATAAAAGGCGACGGGCGGGATAATAAATTACTCTGGGCTAAACGAAACATTTCTTAGGGCGTTCAGAGTTTCCAAGAATTCCATTGAAAACATCTGGCGTACCTACAGTTACCGATCCTCGTCCCAAGTTCAACTTCATCGAATTTCGAATATTTTTAGCAGAATTTTCGATTATTCATTTTTAACACACTGCACTCTAATCACATTACTATAAAGTTCGGATTACTAGTTTTTAAGTGAATTTAAAATGTTGATTGACTGATTTACAAAATAATTTCAAAGGTATGTTGCCTCATTTCCCTTGAAAATACTAAAAATAACACAAAGCGGTTGGAGTACGCGAGAGCACGTCCGGCTGCCACGAAGGGCGCTTCCATAAATATACCACTCTCTAGATCGATATCTTCGGGCTTTTTGTATGTAACGGAATTATACAGTACTTAACCACATATATACAATCAGTACCTACCGTGCGGAGCTGAGCAGTAGACAAGGTAGAGGAAAATCAAGGCCATTTAAAAAAAGATGCGACCATAGACAACATAATTGCTCTCAGCCTACTCTATTCATTCACTAGCCCAAAGAAACTAATATAAAAATAAAAATGTCCTTGAGGCAGAAAAATGTCGAAATGTTTTCCAAGGGCAAGGTTCATCTGACTAAGAAAATAAACTTTTACAGTGCATTTCATTAAGATGAAACTTGTTAATCTGAGAAGAAGAAACCCAAAATGACAAGAAATTTGCAAAAACACTGAAGAAAATTTCAAAAACATGATTGTCCGACAGTACGACGAAGAATTCAGATATTTTTCAGCCTCATGAACTCATGGTTTAATAAGATAATACAGGATAACACTAATCAATAACATGAATAATTTTATCGATATAATAAATAACATTTATACGTTCTTAGCATTGTTCAAAAAACCGAACGAATAACCTAAAAACTGTCAATTCACTTTAAACTTGAACTTACGTAAGTAGGTTGAATATATGTTTGTAACTCGCTAACACTATACTGGCTTATATTCTATTTTTATCACGAACAACTTTAACACGCAATATTTTCGACGGAAATGATAGTATTTCGGCAGCAAATGACAACCCGCGTGTATAAATAAACCATTCTCATTTTGTTTGAATGATTTGAAACTGTCAAACGGCAAAATTCCGTCATCTCTTTCTGTTACACGAGTCATTATGGTAGAGAGCGAGAGATCAAACCAATTCTTCTGCTCTCACCAATGAGATCTGAGCTTTTAGCCATATTATTCGTTTTCTATAAGAATTTTGAGGTGGGCGTGGCGGTTTCAAATGAGTTTCAAGGCCAAAGCTGAGAGAAATGCCCCTGGGCGCTACAATATTGTGTAGTGATCCAACGATTTCATACCTCTGTCTCAGACCTATAGGGCTCGCCTATCGCAGGCTATCATAAACAAAATCTTGAACTAAAGTCAAAGTGAAGTGTATATGTGTCATCTACATGCATATTTTATTTATATAAAATAGAGAAAAGTCGATGTTGTGTAATCAAGTCGTTAAAAAATATTCGTGTGCTTACATTGCTGACGCTGGCTAAACCTTATGAGATACATCAAAATAATGTATTACGGAATTGTATATTTTAAAAAGGCCTACAGAAAATACTGTAATGAATAGGTTTATCTGCTAAGGATAATCCCCGGCGACGTCGAGTACACGTCAGCAAGTCTTAAATATTGTGAACTTCCGGATTTTTTAAATTTGTTTTACTCTAGGAAAACATTAGCCAATTACATAGAAAGGATCCCAGCTCCGGATATAGAAAACTTGGGTTAAAAACTCGGAGTGATCGAAATTTAATCCAATGGTTTTTTCTCCACATATTTACGATTACAACATGATGAAATTGATTTATATTTCATCTCATACACTCTCCCGATAAAGCAGATGCTTGTACTAAGGATAGAAGAACTTATATATAGTGATCATTTTCAAAGCGAAGTTTAAACTTTAAAGTGAAAAGTTACAAAGTCAAGTTTTTAAGTGAAAGTTTCCAGAGTCAAGATAAGTGAAAAGTTAGGCATGCAAGTTCATCTATATAAAACAAATATAGGGTTTTCCAATAAGAGGTGTTGTTTTATTAAATGCATAAATTAAATTTTTATTTATTTTATATACATAAACACACACTTGCCACAAACTACACATCACTTCTTATCACTTATTACTTTCTTATCACTTATTTTATTTTATTATGTATATAAATTAAAAATAACACCTCTTATTAGAAAACCCTATAATATGGTATTATAAATTTGCAACGTGAATTTCTAAACTAAGATTAATTAGACAACTAATCTAAATTTAACCATTTTAGATGACAATAGAGAATTTAAGTTAATAATATAAATAAAATTCTACTACCAATACTTCTAATTTTTACTTCGAATACTTGTAATTTCTACTACCAATACTTCTCATTTCTACTACCAATAATTATAATTTCTACTATACTACGGGCGTATGCCTAATGTTTAGTCGAAAATAGATTGAGATATATGCTGAAACAATGGTTACTAAATAGAGATAGTTTATATTAATTTAGGTGTGTTAATTGTATAGTTATAGTAATAATAGTACGTGTATATGTATGTAATTGATCATTAACATCCTGTTGACAAACTGCTTTATTGCAGTTTAACGGGATTGTAGCTTGAAAACCAATAAAAAAAAATAAAAAAACTTACACGAATACTAGCTGAAATGTACCCGGCGACTTTTCTCTAATTTCTGCAAATATAATATGCATGTATCTATTATGTATAAAAACCTTCCGAAGAATCTGAATAAAAGTGGAAACTCTATAAAATCCGTTGCATAGTTTCGAAGAACTAAGCGCACAAACAGACAGACGCGGATAGCGACTTTGGTTTATACTATTTAGAAATAAGAAAAAAGAAAAAAGGGTTAAATCACCGACAGACCCACAACCAAAATTAGTATTTTTTTAAGAATGTTGATCACTATTTTCTGATCTCAATATCGTTATCTTGTTGTATGGAGTTTGTAACGTATTGGAACATGAAACTTCGGTGATTGTTAAAATAACATCACCACTCACTAATTGTACATTCTACAGCTGTCAGCAATGATGAGAAGGGAACATTATACATGGCTTCAACCTTTGACGAGCGGCAGAAGGGTATATTTCTGATCCAAATTTGAAACCGAAGAAAATACAAATTTCCATGGTATTTTTGTGACGTCTTTGCAGAACTTAGCCATCTACCAATGAAAAACTGCTGTGGTTTGATCTCTCGCTCTCTCTACCATAAGATAAGAGAAAGAGAGGCTATGAGAGGCTATGAAAGAGAGGAAATGACACCGACGCCATTAAAGTTGTCATTGTTTATGCTGATTGATGTCAAAAGGTTGAAGTCGTGAACGTAAATATTTTGAATTATCTGCTTATGTGATATCTCCCGATAAAGTTCATTAGCTGTGTTGTGTTGAAAAACTGTACTGACAGATATACTACTCGACATAATTAAAATTTACTCGACATTGTCCGTGAACTCTGTTTAATGTGATAAATATATCTATTTCCGAGCGTAACGTCTTCCCAGGTCCGAGCGGTATGGGTACGAAAGGATCTCAGAAGTTTATGAAGGTTTACACATCTGTTTTATATTATTTGAAAGATAATGATATTCTAACGTTTTCTATGAACTCTATTTAGTGTGATAAATATATCTATTTGAGAGCATAACGTCTTGTCTGGTCCCAGCGGTGTCGTTTATTCTGCCAAAAGGATCCCAGAAGATTAAAATGTGTTTTGTGCTTATATGTTCTTGTACTTCCCTTTTCTGTGTTTTCAATATTGTATGAAATAAAAAATACGTTTTGACATTTCAAGCACCTTTTTTGTTAAATAATATTTCGGGCTGGTAGGCTACGAGGGAAAAATATACTGTTTACGGCCGCGCCTTTTTTCTAGACTTTGCTCTAACCTCGTCGATGGTGTGATATGCTGTGTCTATGTAATAAATCTAAATATTGACAGATCTATGGTTAAAGAGTGGAAAAACTTTTTTCGATTCAAAAAGCTCGAAATATCAATCTAGTGAGTGGTTTATTTTTGATGAGCGGCTTTAAAGAAAGGTTGGCGAACGGGTTCTCCGAGAGCGAGTGAAATGGCGACCTAACGGAACAATGTTTATCCCGAAATTATTAATAAAACAAATTGTAAAACTATACTTGGTTCAAGGAGAGAGCGATTCTGTCACCTACTAACGAACGAGTGGGCAATGTAAATAACTTGATTCTCTCGAAGATTGATGTACCCACGCCAGCATACTACTCTGTAGACACTGTTCGATATTGAAGATGCTGTTCATTTTCCTACAGAATTTCTCAATTCCTTGTAGCCTTCTGGACCCTGCCCACATCATCACCCAAATTGTGAAATGGTACACGTTTGCAGGTAAAATCTTAAAATACGTTCATAATAGAGTGTACAATACTGACCGGATGTGGAACTGGAGAGGTCTTTATAATTCCCCTGATTCCTTTAAGACCAACGGATGTAACTTTTCAATTTAAACGACTGCAATTTCCAGAAAAATTGTATTTTTTAATGACCGAATATAATATAAGTCGAATATTCAATGTTACGCGTTTACGTTTGAGCTTTGAGTGTTTTTCACATGGGTGATCACAACTTTATGTAGCCCTTTTGCGTGTAACTTATTATCAAAATCTGTTTGTGAATGAAAAATATCTATAAATATTGTAAAACATTATATAGTTACTGGCAGTAAAGTCAGATTCAAGATAAACTTTGATACTTACAGCTAATATAATCTGATAAAGTTGCTAAATCGGTAAGCTGTGTCAAGAATGTATGTCGACAATAAAATATTATTAAACAAAACACATTATGGAAAGTAAAATACATATTTTTCTTATTATTGCTAAACGCACTTTTTGGAACTTTTTGTCAATGTCAAAGCACCAAAAATGGATCGGAAGTTTCATGTTTCTAAATAACTCGGACATGCCATCATAACACCAAATTACACATTGCACCCGTGCAAAGCCGGGGCGTGTCACTAATGGTTTATAATTGTAGGTATGTAGTCAAGTTCTTACGGACTTCCCGCATCCCTGTGTACGTGGATTGCTGACTTTTTAAGGGATAGGTCGATTCACGCAGTTGCTGACGGTTTCACCTCTTCCTCACACTCTATAAATGCTGGCGTCCCACTGGGATCGGTTCTGTCTCCGACTTTGTTTTTGTTGCATACCAATGACCTTTTGACTTGTGCACCGATTCATTGTTATGACAGTACAGTTCATGATAGCATATTTTTCATTCTTCTTTCATTTTGTTTGACAAGCCCCCAAAGGGCACACAAACTCCAACGGCTCGGAGGGCTTTGAAGCAGAGAATGGACGGTTATCTCGAGAGTATTTCCTCCTGGGGTAAAAATAATCTCGTCGAATTTAATGTTTCAAAGACCCAATCCTGTCTGATTACGTCTAAAAGAGATCCAAATGATAATCTAGTCTCCTTCAACGGAAGCAATCTTCCGAACAGGCCTTCCATTGATATGCTTGGTGTAACTATAAGTGACCAGCTCAGGTACGGGGGCTCCATCGAAGCCAGAGTAATGTTGGCCTCTCAGAAGCTGGGCGTACTGTACAGGGCCCGCAGATACTTCAATAGTACACAACTGCTGACCCTGTACAAATCGCAAGTGCGCCCTACTGTCGAATTTGGCAGCCATCTCTGGTCCGGAGCCCCTAAATACCTGAAAAAAACCCTTGACTCTGTGCAAAAACGGGCGGTCCGTTTGATAGATTCCCCAATCTTAACAAACGGACTGCAATCTTTAGAGCACAGGCGTCAGGTAGGTATGCTGTCCTTGTTCTATCGGTATTACAATGGAAGATGCTCTGAGGAACTAGCGTCATTGATCCCTTCGGCACCGGTACGTAGTCGAGATACACGCCAAACGCGCGCCCAACATTTGTTAACGGTTGACATTTGTCACATGAGAACGGGTCGCTTCTACGATTCGTTCTTAAGTTCAACAGCTCGGCTGTGGAATGAACTGGCGGCCTCTGTGTTTCCTCCCTCCTACAACATGGGACTCTTCAAGACCCATGTTCACTCCTTCCTCTTCACCAAAAGACCCTCCACACAGCATCCCCAAAGATGACATAGGCCCTGAGGGAAATCATTTTCTTCAGGACCTCCTGTGTGAAGTTAATATAAAAAAGTACTACATTTAATTTTGATTATTAAATTAATAAAATTGATTATATAATTATGTTTCAATGAGAGAAAATTAGATACATTCTTTTTTGGACACGATGTCTACGCTGTTAAAAAAAACGATTTTTTTTGTAAATGTCTTTTTTTGTCATTGTTATTGTTTTCTATGTTCAATTGCAAGGAGCAAAACCGTCTAGAAGGTTTTGGCGTATGTCGCTATGGAAATCATCTTGTGACCTAAAATATTGCGTTGATCTAGAAATTTGCTGAAAAAATGGAAATTATTATTATGTTATTAAAACTATCGAAAACTGTGAATAAATCGAAGCACTAAATTTCATTGAAATTTTCATTTATTTTACCTTGATTTTTCACGGAAATATCCAAATTTAGATATTTTTTTAAAGTCATAACTACTTAGTAAAATATCTTGTTGAAAAGCAATAAGATTTACCGATCTTATGCATTTGACTGATTCCTTTTTACAAAGTAGCCCATTATTATGTGACGCATTTTGTATCTGGCTCGCGTTTTCTACATACATAATGAATGTAGCCGCAATGCGACTGTAATGCTCGGGGGTCCGTTGAAGTTTGCCTAATGTACCTACAGTCTAAATTTTCGGTAGTTCCCCTGTATGGATTAAGAACATACAGGTGGGCTTTTGCGGCAGCCAAATTAACAAATAGTCAGACCAAAATACTAAACATGACAATGTATTATTAACATCAATGAAATTTTTTTCTGGATTAGCCGTGTTAAGTGACCTAACCTTCCCCATTTCTTGCCCTCCTCTTGCTCTCTTCAGCTTAATAACATTCCATCCAGGCCTGCCGTGTGATTAAAAAAGTATTTATTTGTTTATGTTTTCAAATACAGGATGGGGCAAAAGTAATCACCCGATGTTCTTTTGCTGTAATTTTTTTTATGATAAACTTTGGTAGGTACTGCTTGTCATTCTGCGTTCTTGCGGAGTAAACCGATTCATATCTTGTTGATTTGTATTCTGCGTTTGTTTACTTCACAAATGTCAAAATCAAATTGACATTTGTCGCCATTTGCAAAAGTTATAGCGTTTTCCAATAGGGTGATTATTTTTGCTTAACATGTCTTGTCGATTTGTATTCTGCGTTTGTTTACTTCACAAAAGTCAAAACCGAATTGATATTCGTCGCCATTTGCAAAAGTTAAAGCGTTTTCCAATGGGGTGATTATTTTTCCTTAACATGTCTTGTCGATTTGTATTCTGCGTTTGTTTACTTCACAAAAGTCAAAACCGAATTGACATTTGTTGCCATTTCGAAAAGTTATAGCGTTTTCCAATAGGGTGATTATTTTTGCCTCACATGTCTAATCGATTTGTATTCTGCGTTTGTTTACTTCACAAAAGTCAAAACCGAATTGACATTTGTTGCCATTTGCAAAAGTTATAGCGTTTTCCAATAGGGTGATTATTTTTGCCACACATGTCTTGTTGATTTGTATTCTACGTTTGTTTATTTCACAAAAGTCAAAACCGAATTGACATTTGTCGCCACTTGCAAAAGTTACAGCATTTTCCAATAGGTTGATTAATTATGCCCCACCCTGTAAGTATATTTAAATTTTTCTTTTGTTTTCGTGAATAATTGCAAATCTTGGAAGCGGAAATTAACCAACTTCCCGATATCCAATCGAGCTGAAACTTTTCAAATAAACTCGTTGTCACAATGCATTTTTTCAACTTTTGGTGGCAATCGCGCACACACAATAGCCTACAAGATGACGATATATCAGTTAATAAACGCTAAAAATGTCGATCTTATCAAATCGGGATTTGGCTCGGTTGGCAGAGATGTCTAATCCATTTCAAGGTTCAATCCTAAGTAAAACATTTTATTTTATTTTAAAAGGTTTGTCGATTTTTTAATCCAATTATGGTGGATGGTGCAAACCCAGTCTGACATATTCCTGAGATGTATACAATTACATAAAAATGACAAAATAAATTATCTTAAAAGATCGTCGTTTAGGGTGGTTGCCGCATCATCTGCATCGAGCTACACCGCTCGGATGCAGCCACAACGATGACGTTGGTTGACTTCCGTGTACTGCCTAAGAAGTTGCCAAGTTGGTGGCGAAGTAAGGCGGATAATGAGTACAACCTCACTTCAATGAACATCGTAGAAACACTGCAGAGCCTTGTAAATTGCAGAAACTGCCTGTGGTTATTGTTGTAATACGCCCTCATCTCGTTGGTATTGTGTCCACAGTTCAGATGTATTCAAGGTAGTGCAGGTCTTAAAATTTATATAATTGCCACAGTGGCAGAATGGCATCAAGAGCTTTCCTGCCCGTACATTAAAATAATTACACATGTGGTCCTTCGAGCCGGATATCACATGTATATTTATTTTAGTTTCTTCTCAACGGACTGAGATGTTGTTTTTTGTGAAGTGAAAATGCAGAAGAGAATGACCATGGCAAATGACAACCTGCCATCTGTCCTTAAAAATACAAACTATCTTTTCAAAGCGGAGTTTTTCCATCCATGTACAAACAATCTGTAATTATACCAATATTTAAAACCGGCAATCCGGAAGAACCAACCAATTACCGCCCTATTTCTTTACTATCAAACATTGCAAAAATATTTGAAAAAATTGCCAAAAAAAGAATAACTCAGTTCATAAAGATTAATAATATAATTCACGAAAACCAGTTTGGATTCATGGAAAACAAAAGCACAAAAGACGCCATTGCTAAATTATCTAGTACCATACAAGACGCTTTAGACAAATCTTTAAAATGTGTTGGTATTTTTGTTGATCTCCAAAAAGCCTTCGACAGCATATCTCATGTCAAACTAATACAAAAATTAAAGATCGTGGGTTTTAATGACACAGCATTAAGTTGGCTAAAAAGTTATCTTCACCAAAGAACACAAGTAGTAAAAATTAATCACGCATCTAGTCTACCACTCACAAGTGATTTTGGGATACCACAAGGTACTGTTTTGGGTCCATTACTTTTTATCATGTACGTAAACGACATTTTTAAACAAAACCTCAGTGGAACAGTTATATCTTACGCAGATGATACAATTATCATAATTAAGGGTAATGACTGGAAAATTGTAAATGAAAATGCAAATAATGACATCCAAATCCTAAAAAACTGGTTCGATACAAATCTACTTACAATTAACGCAAAAAAAACAGTTTATATACCATTCACAATAAATAAATTCAAAACTTACCCCAACATTCATATAATAATACACAACAAAAAATGTAACAAAGATGTTTGTAATAAATCATGTACCATACTAAACCAAACAACTGAAGTAAAGTACCTCGGTGTAATTGTAGACCAACATATGAAATGGAACAGGCACATATGTGAACTTGGCAAGCGCATTAGAAAATGTATCTATATATTCATTAGATTAAGAAATGTTCTCAAGCTAAACAACCTGAAAAAAGTCTATTACGCACTAGTCCAATCATTACTTCAGTATGGAATCATTGGGTGGGGAGGTGCATATGAAAAAATTTTAAGCTCTGTAAAAGTGGTACAAAAACTAATTATAAAAGTAATTTTGAAAAAAAAAACCAACATTCTCTTCAGCATCACTGTTCAAAATTTTCGAAGTACCAACAATTGAAGACCTCTATAAAAAAGATGCAATATTACAAATATATAAAGAAACTGTAATAAAAAAAACATAAATTTAACTCATTCTTAAGGCATAATTTTAACATCCAAATTCCTCTATTTTCAACACAACAAATGCACAATAATTACATTTACAAAGGCATAAGATATTTTAATAGTCTTCCCGAAGAAGTGAAAAAAATACCAGATTTTATTTTATTCAAAAAGAAGGTCAAATTTATCTTTAAAAAAAATTAATATCACCTATCAAATGTTATAACTTCAATTCATGTTACAACCAAAATTAACGTCATAATCCTCTTTTAAGTTTATATTTATTGTACTGTATTTATGTTAATTAGTGATATAAACATGAAATAATTGTCAAATAACTCCTACGCCAAGCTCAAGAGCTAGCACTCTTCATTGGAGTAGAAATTCAAAAACTTATGTTTTTCACTATTACCTATGATTATCTAATTTTATGTACAATGTAACAATGTTATAAGTTAAACAATAAAAAATAATAAAAAAAATCTGAATCACAACCAAACTCAGGTTCAACATCTGGTTTGGGTCTTGACTTAATTTTAACAGTCACTTTGAGGTTAAATATATTCTACGTGTTCAGAGATGGCGTTAATATATTTATTTCATTAAAATACGCATTTTGCAAGGTATTGCTTTTCAATGTTAAGACAAATTATTTGTTTACGCCCGTACATACGCAATTTGAATATGAATAAATTTGTTTGTTTAAAAACTCAATTCTTTCGAAAAAGGTATACAAATTCAATATTGTACCGATTATTCAATCCAATATTGTATTTATACCTTTCTTGAAACAATTGAGGGTTTTTACGGACAAAACTGTTTACTCATATTCATATTGCGTATGTATGGGCGCAAACAAATAATTTGTCTTAATATTATAAAAAGCGTATTTTAATCAAATAAATTAACTAACACCATCTGTGAACACGCAGAATGTAACACGCGTCGCTTCTAACCTTAATTTGTTTATTAAATTTTCTTAAATAAATATATATCTTGTAAAATGAATGTTTAATTATACAGGGTTTTCCAATAAGAGGTGTTATTTTGATATTCAATCGTAAAAGATCAATGGTTTTGTTGCTTGTGTGGCACGTAGCGCCGTCTTGTTGAAAGTAAACGTTGTTCAGATAATAACAATCCGATTCCGGCCATAAAAAATCATTAATCATCTCTAGATAGCGCAATCCATTCACCGTAACTGTTGCTCCAGCCTCATTTTCGGAAAAGTAAGGTCCAATGACTCCGCCGGACAATAAACTGCACCAAACAGTCACACGCTGGGTGTAGAGAGGCTTTTCAAAAATAGCTCTTGGGTTTTCCGAGCCCCAGATGCGACAATTTTGCTTGTTGATGAAGCCACCGAGGTAGAAATGGGCCTCATCACTCAAGATGATTTGCATTTGATTCACTCAAGTGAATTTTAATAATTTCAATGCGTTGTCGAAGCATGTATCGTTCCATTTTATTTTTAACTTGTCAAATGTCAAAAAATGACAGCTTCAAAAGTAACATCTACCAAAATAGCGGGCTATTAAAAATAACACCTCTTATTGGAAAACTCTGTACATATAAGTAAATATCAAATTAGAGATTTGTTGGCTAATATTACAATCAATTATTATTAATTATATTTAGATTTTTGCGATTCTAGCTTCCGTTTGAGTTTTATGTTTTTTTTATTGTTAGGTTGGTAGTGCCTTCAAATAAACGTGAATTATATGCGAACTTCATATGGTGCGTCGGTTGGCGAATTTTCACTTAAATTATTAATTATGTAAATAATATAAAAAAACAATATTTTTCAAATCGTAAATGCAAAAAGTTGTTCTTTATTGTCATTAAGTTGAATTAAATGTTTTTTTTAAATTCGTATAAAAAGTTTTAAAAAAATTGGTAACATATTTACAATACAAAATAAAACTATTGTAATACGAAAAATAAAAAAAAAGTCCAATTATAATATGTTCTGTATATATTTTTCATAAAAATCTATTTTTATTATTTTACTATCGCAAAGCCGTCAAAAAATTACGAGATATTATTGAAAGATATACGAGGCTAAAACTACGCATAAAATATTTGCCCCAGGATCATTGCTATAAAAAATCAATACTATACGACCGTTCATTCGAATGAACACCGCCCGTTAGCAAACTTTAAAAATCATTAATCTGATATTTCAAAGATTCATATCTGTCAAAGATATAACACAACAAATACACATTTCAAATAGGTACAGAATTATTATTTCAAATGATTAATCTTAAATAATTTTAGTAGCTATTTAATCGCTTGTCTGATTCAACACTTTCATTTCCAGTTTATAAAATTATGAATTCATTGAATAATTTTACGCATTACGCAGGAATATGTGTGTGAATACTAGTGTGTAGATAGAAGTAAATTATTTCAAAATTACATTGATTATTTTCCATAATAAAATATTTTTCCATATAAAAAATCTATATTATCTGAAAACTACCCTAAAACGTTGCAATTTCGAAAAGTATTTTATGTTTTTCACTTGTATTATCACGTAGAATCACTTCAGAAAGTTAGTGCACTTTATTTTTATTATATTCGTGATTCAGAAGCCCTTTAATTGGAAGTAGGCCTTCATGGCTCTGAGGGCCTACTTCCAATTAAAGGGCTTCTCTGGTTTATTATAATTATGGATAATGCGGGAGAAAATGCGTGCAAAAAGTCATCGGTGCATAGTCACAAAACAAGATTTACTGAAAAAAAGGCCTCAAAATTCCACTAATATCAATTAAGTATGGTAGCAGAACACTTGACTATTTGATACCTGTGATTTAAAACAAATTTAACGAAAACTTTAACTTAAAAAATAATGAAGAACCCTGCCCTAAACTGACAAAAAAGTAGTTAATAAATGAACAAAACGTTTATCTATCCTAAACATTATATTTGGTATTAATATTTAAACTTAAGTTAATGTGTATTATGTTATAACATTAAATGGTAGAACCTACAGACAAGCTGATTGTCACAGCTTTGTGGGACTACAGATATCTTATATTGTATTAAATGTAATTATATTCAATTTAATAAATAAATAAAAACAAATAAACCTCAATATCTCAGTTTCATGACAGATAGAAACTTGGTGTCTCAAGAGCATGAAATTAAATATGCACTATTTTTATTAAGTCAGATTGAAAAGCTGCCATGCAAACTAGGCTTAAATCTCACAAAACAGTTAAGCCTTTACAGGCCTTTAACGGAATGTGATCCGCGGGGACTTTGACGTTAAAGTTCGTCAAAGCAATCTCCAACCATCCTACAAACACAGAAGTCTGAATACAAGTATTAGCTTTATCAATGCACACGTTCTATGTATCACGAAGAAATAAGCGCTTTCTGTAAATTAGTCCATTGCGAGTAAGGCAAAGTTGTGTAATTCTGTGAGAGTTAAACTCAATGTTAATTTTTAACATAGCAAATAGGGGGTGACAGATTACGCTATAAGTTTTATAAAATAACTCCATATTACTCGCCATACAATCCTCCCTCATACCATCAGACTCACAACATGCCTCAATTGGGGAAGCCATGGATGATAATATATATATATATATATATATGTGAAAGTCGTTTTTTGTATGTATTATCTTTTTAATGATTTTTAATAGGTAGTATAAAAAATCGAATAACTGTAAAAACCATCGAATAAAGAATAACAGGAAGTGCCCTAATAATATGGGGAGAGGGTTCCATGATAACTCAACAAAGTGACAATTCAATACACTTTTAAAGAGTGATATAAAGTCATTAGAAACGATGAAATTTTTTTAACCTAACCTAACCTAACCTATCCTAACCTACTTAACCCAGTTAATAAAGTTTTTGTTTCATCACTTTCCATGACTTTATATAACTTTTTAAAGATGTGATTAATTATCATTGTGATGAATTATCATTGTGATGATTTATCCGGTCACCGGGGAGAGAGAATAAATAAATTACTTATTAGCATCGTTAGACCAAGACCAGAATAGTTTCATCACCTATGTTCTCTTTTAAAGTGCATTGTCACATACCAATTGTTTATCCAGTATTACGTGTGACGTCATTGTTGATAGTCTATTTCTTTTGAACTGTCAGTCGGCTAGTTATAAAATAGTGTATTTTTTCAATTTTTTTGAGTTTTTGACATTTTTTGATGTACGATATTTGAGCATGTTGTTAGTTAATATTTATTTATAATTTTCGGGAAATCGAGAGTTTACATTTAATCAGATTGTACATAAGTATTATATAGCCAAAATAAAACCAATTATTGATTTCCTCCTTGTGACTTTACCTCTACTGAGACAGCATAATATGGAATACGTAAATTAAATTTGTAAGAAAGGAATATGAATTAAAAAAATATTCAAAACAAAAGATTACATAAAACGAAAAATTTACAAAACAATACATTTATAGCCATGGATAATTTTGTAATCGCCGAGGAGTTTATTTTTTATAGCAACAAAATTAACCAAATTATATATTTAACAGTGAACAATATAATACAGAGACAGAGGCTAAGCGAAAATGCGGTGAAAATATCTGGAGTCGGTGAATTATTTTCCCATTTGATCTCTGGTGAGTTGACGTGTTGTTCTTGTATTGTTTTGTATTTATTTTGCTTATATAATGCACTTGCATAATGTTGATTGACTAGATGATCATTTGAGTAAAAGTGTGTGGAAGGGTTTAGTTTTTCCTATGGGGAAGATTTAACCCTTATATACTTTATTTTAACTCGAACCGATGTTGTCAATCAAGATGGCGTCAAGTTAAGTTATCGCTGCGTGCGTTCCTATGATTTCGGATCTTTTACGGAACAAACTTTAGAAAATGAAAAAGCGCAAAAGACGTCGTATTTGGGCCAGAAAATGGATTATTAGGAGAAACGGATTGGGTGCTTCTATCACAATATTGAGAGAGATGGCGTTAGAAGATATCGAAGGCTATCGCAATCATTTGTTAATTTTTGTAAGAACAATTTGATGTACTGTTGTCTAAAATTCAATAAAAAATCCAAAAACAGGACACAGTTATGCGCGCGGCTGTCCCGGCAAAAACAAGTTATAAATTACGCTAAGATACCTGGCAATGGGGGATTATTTTTCAAGTCTGGCTTATATGCACAGAGTGCCAAAAAAATTCCACCTCTAAATAGTATAAAATTAATTCGCTATTTGTGTCTGTCTGTTTGTGCGCTTAGTTCTTCTAAACAACGCAACGGATTTAGATAAAGTTTCAACTTTAAAATTTAAAATTCAAAATTCAAAAAAAAATTTACTGCAAAAAAAGTGTACAAAGGGTATAGCTTATAGGTTACATCCTATTTCTTCCAGCTAACCCAACAAATACACATTATATTACATAACCCAACAATTATATGTTAACAAATGCATGTAAATAAAAAATAAAAAAAACAAAGGTTTTTAATTTTTGTAAGGTATTCATTTAAGATTTTGTGACATTTGTTTAAAAGAAATGTTTTTAGTGTTGATTTAAATTTAAGTATGTCGGTTATTTGTTTGATGCTACGTGAAAGGTTGTTATATACTTTAATGGCCATGTAGTGTGGTCCTTTTTGAAAAATAGTTTTGTTTGCTTTTGGGATTAATAAGTTTTCTGTGAACCTTGTAGCGTGTTTATGTGATGAGTTTTTTTGTGGGAACTTTTATGGGGATGATCGTACTAACAGGCATAACTCCATTATATATATGTCCGTCACTGTCAGAAGTTTAAGATTTTTAAAAATTGGTCAACATGAATCCCGGTGATCAGAGTTTGTAATTTTTCGTAGGCACCTCTTTTGGATGATAAAAACATCTTTGGCGTTTACTATCATTTAATTTTTTTTTACTATATTTTAACAATCATTTAGAGAATTTCTTCCGAAGGGTTTATGTATATAATGCATATATATTATGACTTTATTTATTATACTGTTATACTTGGTGGAATTATATATTATTAAAATAGAAAATAAAACATTTTTTAACTTATTTCCACTTTTTTATTTTACCACTACCGGTTTCATCCTATTATGGACATCTTCAGGCTGGCAATTGAAATTCTTTTGTTACAGAATTTATACAAAATTAAGTACACAATGTCAAGGTAGGTACATATTATTGGGTTATTAAATTACAATGGTTCTTATTTATGACATATTAACCTTAAAGAACCATTGTAATTTAATAACCCAATAATATGTACCTACCTTGACATTGTTTACTTAATTTTGTATAAATTCTGTAACAAAAGAATTTCAATTGCCAGCCTGAAGATGTCCATAATAGGATGAAACCGGTAGTGGTAAAATAAAAAAGTGGAAATAAGTTAAAAAATGTTTTATTTTCTATTTTAATCATATATATTATGTTTAAAAAGTAGAGAAAAGTCTAGCAACATCGGGTACATGTCAGCTAGTTGTTTATAAAAGAAGTGTTCGTTGTGATAGTTGATGCCCCAAAATTTGTTATGAAGGCAAAAAATAATTATGTTTTGAAAAATTCAGAAAGGTGTTATTTAATAACAATAAAAGTAAAATTTCAAAAAAATATTATTAATTGCAGTGTCACGGGCATTCTTATTTTTGTAAACTTCTTGCTTCTGATCCCAAAGACAGGGAGGGCTTTGGTATAGATCCATAAATCTGAACATCATATCATCCGACCACTTAATACATTCTTTCATTGAAGTACAGAGTTTTCCAATAAGAGGTGTTATTTTGATATTCAATCGTAGAAGATCAATGGTTATGTTACTTGTGTGGCACGTAGCGCCATTTTGTTGAAAGTAAACGTTGTCCAGATCAATACCATCTAATTTCGGTCAAGAAAAATCATTAATCATCTCTCTCGCATTCCATTCACCGTAACTGTTGCTCCAGCCTCATTTTCGAAAAAGTAAGGTCCAATGACTCCGCCGGACCAAAAACCGCACCAAACAGTCACACGTTGAGGATAGAGAGGCTATTCAACAATAACTCTTGGGTTTTCCGAGCCTCAGATGCGACAATTTTGCTTGTTGACGAAGCCACCGAGGTGGAAATGGGCCTCATCACTCGAGATGATTTGCATTTGATTCACTCAAGTGAATTTTAATAATTTCAATGCGTTGTTGAAGCGTGTATTGTTCCATTTTTATTAATGGCGTAGTTTCTACTTGTCAAATGTTAAAAAATGACAGCTTTAAAAGTAACATCTACCGAAATAGCGGGCTATTCAAAATAACACCTCTTATTGGAAAACCCTGTAGATTTTATGATGGTAGGTTCTAGGTAAGCATAAATAAACCACTCGCTAGGAACGTATTACGTGTACTTTTGACCGCAGGAAACTAAAAATCGCAGCGACTTGAAACATATGATCACACGTTTCGTTTCGGCAGGAAAATCGAACGATGACTTATACTTGAACAACAAATGTAGACAGGCTTTCATCTTTCGTCGCTCAACTAAATACTTGATCAACTCTGTTGAAAGGATGTTCACATTTGTCGATTAGCTTTCAAGTGTCACTCAACACAGATTTGTTCAACTAAAATCGCTTTGTCTGAACGGGGTATTACATATATGCTCCTTTTTGTTTTTAATAAAACGTGCCTGAGGCCGAAACATCCACGCATTATATTCTGTTTGGGATGGGATGATCACCTCAGACCGGAAAAAGGAAATGGAAGGAGCCGGAAATGACGCGGCCGTTCCTTATTTGAAATTCCGGAAGTGGATGGTGGTTAGCCTCGATACGTTTTCCAAGGGAACTGGCCGCTTCACAAAATACAAAAATAATACGGTTTTCCTTACAAGTTCAAAATTGACATTGTGTATCATCTGCTTTATTTGAAAATAAGCAAAATTCTTACGTTTTCATTGCAAGCTGTCTCAAAATTGGATAAACATTACTTCTTCCTCTGGCTCCCTCTCCTATAGTAAGTTGGCCATCGTCATCCTGTATGTTAAAATAATAAATATTTTTCATCTGTACAAATATTGTAATTAACAATAAAAATCTTAATCTGAACTACGAAGCAGAAAATTTGTTCTGTGCACCAGTTGTCGCACGGTGAGCTCTGGCATCTTGAAATTAGAGCAATTCTTTTAGTCTTGAGTTTCTGGGTCAAAACGTAAAAGCAACAATTTGCGCTTGACAAACCATTTCAATTATACTTCATGAAAATTAATTGCAAAAAATGGATTTAATGTGGTTTATGCTATATTCTCCACGTAAAGCGAAACTGGGTAGTAAACTAATAGTACCTATAATAAATAGAAATATCTTCATATTTTCATTGAAATATTTTTGAGGTTATCCTAATAAGGATTTTATAAAAAAGGTCTATGCCTAACTACATCATCTACACAACCCCTTATTACATGAATAGCCAGCTCTCAATTATTCATACTTGACTTTCGCATGTCTTTTTATCTCTATTCCCGACAACCTAATTACTTCGACGTGTTCTACCAAAAAAAATGTCACCACGTAATCTATATAGATTTGCAGAACTCCGCGGTAACCGCGAGTTCTCTAGTTTCCTGGATCGCTGATTCGAATCTCAGCGATAGAATAATAAAATAATTTATTGTTGAATAAGATAATACTAATTTTACTTTTTTTTAAATAATTAATCAATTTACAGTATAATAGTATTACAGAGTATAATCAATGTTAACTAAAATAATTCATACAATTAGTTTTCACTGCTTTTGATTATTTAATGTTTGTTCGAGGAACGAACAAGGGTTGGGATAGCCGTATTTTAAAGGGCTATTCCACACAGATCAAGCATGGATAACGCCTATGTCATATGACAGGCGAATGCGATAACACAATTTGTAAGGTTAATTCACAGTCAGCTTACCGGGTGGCGAACGAAGTCTGCATCTCGAGCATCATCTGTAAGCACTGGAACGGTGATCGTTGTACGGTAGCATTCGTTATGTTGAATTGGATTGCGATAAAATACGTTTAAGCGATTATTCCGATAAATAACCGGCGATAGTACACACATTGGTTTTGACCAGATGAACGTTTCGATGCGATTGTTCGGCTCACGGCCCTCCGTGATTATAGTTGACGTGGGTGATTTTAAACTGTACAGTTCAAAATCTGACCGTACTATTGGTCAGCACACGGCCTGTCAAAAGCAAATCGGCGTGACGGAACAATGTTCCTTTTCTATAGAAGCTGGCGCTTGTGTCTAGAAGAGTGGTGAGCATCAAGATTAAGAATATTTAGTGTTCGTAATTATAAATATTAAATTTTATAATTAATTAAAAAGATAGTTTCATCATTTTGGTATTTTTACATTGAACTTCTCTTTAATTGCTTTTAGTAGATTATCATTTTGCTATTGTTCTGATATTTTCGGGTAGGCTGTTGAAATATTTTTCCCTAGATATATGTAATACATCTAAATGAAAGAGGAAATACAACAAGACTGAGTATAATAATTAAAATATATCTCAAGCTGAAAAGATGTCTACATATTATAAGAAAAAACGTAATTTCCTAAGGAGCAATTATTAACATTGTGAATTACTAAATTTAAAATATAACAGGAGAAGATTATGAACTTATAATGAAGACTTAATTAATATATCAAAATGGTTGAAGAAAAATATACTATAACTGAAATAATATAAATAAAACAAAATTTTTGATCATTGGAGAACGAGCAACACTAAGGACGGGTTGTTTCGAAAAATTTGAACAATTCATCAAATTTCAATGTTCATTTACGGGTTCTGTGAAAGTCCTATTCAAATTCTGTTATTATATCATTATAGGCTAGTTGCTTGACATAACTGAAATTATAACAGAACTTCAAAAAATCTTTCACAGAATTTGAAAATTAAATTTGAAATTTGAAGAATTGTTAAAAGTTGATTTTCAAGCTCTTTGAAGGTTCTATTCAAATGCTGTTATTATTTCAGTTTTGTGAATCAACTGGTGAATGATGACATAATAACATAACTTGAATAGAACCTTTAGAGAACTGTTCAAATTCTATGAAAAAATCCGTCCAAACAAAAAGAGGAGAGACAGTGACTTTTAAAAAAAGTGTTAGAAATTAAATATTTCAGAGCAATACCCGTCTCCTAACTGACTTTTTATCAAACACAAAGCAAATTATATAAAAAAAAACAAAAGAATTCTCACTATTGGGATGCACAAGAAGTACAATCACGACAAACACCAGTAAAATATATCCTACGAAATCATTGTTATTACCAAACGTCATTTACTACAGCAGCATTCTATTCTTAGCCAAAGATGGATTAATTAAACAAATGACAATACTACAAAATAGAGCTACGAGAATTATACTGAAGAAAAATAGATATAAGAAAGTCAAAGAAATGTTGAAGGAGTTAAATATCTGGCCATGTATACAAATTATTTACTACATTTTTTTTCTCGACGAAATATAGAATGGCTATGCATAAACCGAATTTTTGAAAAAAATTTAAAATCTGCAGGATAAGCACAAATGATATGTGGAAAACAAATAAGATCCCCCTTTCAAAAAACTCAGAGTCAAAAGTCGTTCATGTGTGAAGCACCGAAGCCATTAAAATTATGTGAAATACCCAAGGTAATTAAATTGGAAGGAAAGATGAATAAATTTTTTAAAAAAATTAGGAAGTGTGTGATTAATTTATACTAAAAAATAAATGTTTTGTAAAAACATATAAGAATAAGGATTATATTAGGTCATAGGTAACCTATGTATATATTTAGAAATCACAAATAAACCTCGTAAAAACACTACGGACACAAAAACGTCAAAACCCGACCTAACCCAATCATCGACAAACATGGGAACTGAGTTTGTTAAGAAAACGTTGTAACTTGTGCTCCGGCCAAAAGCAAGCACCATGCTGCAGGCAAACAAGCGTACAGCCTGCCAGGGGCGCCGCACCCTACTGTGCATCGTGCGCTGTGCACACGGGCGACAGGACTAAGGGACGGCTCTTCAATTTGGGTCACTTAATTCGGCGGTCTTCATGTAATTGATGGTTTCTATATAATTGCTAAATAATGTTTTTTTGATTATTTTTACTTATTGCTAGAGCAATCCCGATGTGTTACAAAACTCATTGTAGGATGAGAGGAGCTCGCCATACATAGGTAGGAGTTAATAGGTAAATTTTACATGAATATTTTTATATCAAAATTATCAGTTTCATATACGAAACAGTACAAAAATATCATAATTATAAGTTTCACATACCAAAAAGTATACAAATATAAAAAGGAGGTTAAGTAGAACAAACAAGAAGAAACAAAAAAGGAAACAGACAGGGATATACACATAAACACAGAACCAAGGTAGGAATTTATAAGAAGATAGTTTATGCTCTATTACAAATACAGGGGATAGAAAAAGAGAGAGAAAGAATCAAAACAAAGTACAACACGACAAGAACTGCGTATTTTCGTTTTTATATGTTTAAAAAAAAAAAAAATATTCTTTTAAAGCCTTGCTATGAATTTTTGGATTAGTTAATTACCTGGAAGAGAGTTATAGAGTGTGTCAGCAATAAAGTATAAAAATGCACTATGCACTAAAGCTACCATCTTGATAGAACAAATTTACAGGGAAGTGAAATGCCAGGGGCTTGGCAGCGGCACCTCGGCTCGAAATGCAAAAGCACAAAACTTTACTACACTCAATTTTTGGTATATATTTGACCACAATTAATTATGAAAAAGTTTTTAAAGTACTTTTAGCAGCATTTGGTAACCAGATATGAATAGATGGGTAAATTTCAAAACAATTGAATATATTTTATGATAAGCAATTACTAGGTTGGGTGAGGTAGGAGTAGTAAATGATGTGTTATTTTTTACTATAAATATATATATTTTTTCATGTAAAATTTTGCCTCAAGTCATTAATTCCGTGTATAATTTTTGTATTTTCTTGTGTAATTTATGGTGTATAATCTCATGTAATCGAAATCTTAAAGCGGAGTTATCTCAGTAATTATATCGCAGTAAGCTATTCCCTTCGCAGCGGCCCTGCAGCCTGTACTGAGCGATGACAGTCTAGCCGCTGGGATAACCAATATAAACAAGGTCTGCCTGCTCAGGCACTCAGGCGGCAAGTAGTCCGTATTAATCATCGAGCATCGGCCAGGGCTGCTTGCTGCCTACTGTCCGATGCCCGATTCCTGGCGCAGAGCCAATTCTCAAATTAGGAATGCCGCGCGCCAGCCCTTCTTAATTCAGGATAGGCAGAAATATTTTCCGCTTATGGGGACGGTCGGTTTTTTAATTCATGTTTCTAACATAAAAATAACGACTTTTACAAGTAAATAAAATAGTGACAAATAATATACCTAATGAGATCCTCTCCTAATTTGTTAATTTTTATGGAAATGCAAGAGTTAACATTAGTATAATTGTTTTTGATATCTCAAAAACTGACGACGTTATGAGCGTTCAAAAAAATATGGGTAAAATGTATGCGATCAGTATAAATCGTAATTAGAATTTCAGTGCTGCAGTAGGTACCGCAGCGTGATGTTGCAAGCTTTTCAGCCGGCTGCAAAAATCAACATTTTGCGAGATCTGTCAGCTTGACAGCGGACAGCGGACAGCCGCGTGACCACGGCAGCTCCCTAATTCACATTACTACCTAATTAATACTGATGGTCTCTGATCACGGCGATTGTGATTAAAAGTTACTACGAAGTATAATTCTTTTTTTTACTTTGGAAATCGTACAATAGCGTACAATCAATTTTGCCCCGAACATTTCCCCCCCCCCTGCGTTATTTTCTCAACGGGTAAAGAGATCATTTTAGAGGCGTGATTAAGTACCTTCCTATTTTAAATATTAGATTCTGTCGTATAAACTAAAAACCTAAATAAAAAAGTACTAAAAAACGCCCGTAAGACTTCGAGACCGATTTAAGCTCAAAATCCTGGCAGCAAAACTTTAAAACTTTATCTCTGGATTAAAAGTTCTGGATTTAAATACGGAAAAGTTTTTAAGTCTGTACTTTATAGGAATTATTGATTAGGGTATCCAATTCAACGGCAGATTTTTCGTCCCTTTTTTGTGACTGGACCATGTTTGGATTAGGGGTTAAAGGGTTTAAATTTGATTGCACAGGATATTTAAAATATTCACAGGGCTTTTATGATCCTGCAGTGATAAAGTTTTTTAATTATTAATAATAGACTCCAGCTGTTAAATTTGTATACGATATAGGTAAATGTATGCAGATTAATTTATTGATGAATGTGAAATAAGTCCAGAGTAATGAAATTTTAAATAGAGGTTTCGAAAATCCTGTGTTATGCACAGTGGCGGCTGGTGACTTTATGTACTAATGTGCTAATATCGTGGTCCTAAAAAAGCTCTGGACAGAGTATTACTGCGATTTTGTATGAATGGCATTGGAGCCAAATCTAGGGTGAGGGAAAATTGCTTGCCAGTCATCTATTATGACCAGCTTTTGTATGGAAAGTGGTGCATTATTATTTTATGTTTATATTATTAAGGCGATGCATTACGTCGTGTAATATTTTAAATTGAGCCGCTATCAATAAAAACCCTTACGTAGATGGCGATAAGGTTTAAATTCCCGCTTAACACCATCCAGCTGTTTTGATTTATGCAAGAAACAAACATTGCCAAAAAGTGCCTTTTATTTTATTTTGTGGATGTGCAGGCATAAATATTTTAAAAAAATTTCGATCATTTTATAAATAACTTAATTTGCCACATTATAAAATAAAACCATAACCGAAAATGGGTTCGTAAGTAGGAGATTTTGAACTTTAAAGCAGTTTTCATAGGGGTATACATTATTTTTTTCTGGGCTTATAAAAAGACTTATCTAAAAAATACTCGATTATTTAAAAGGCCAAGATGTATTCTACTCGCAGTATTTAATTAAAGCATCTGAAACAATTCTAGGCGACCAAATTTTCAAACCAAAAACACATGATTTTGCATTACTACGTATGGCATCGCCTTAATGCAGTTATTTGATGAGACAAAGTCGTAAAAAAAGTTATGCAGGTTTTTTCATTTTTAATACATCTTCCCCGCGGAGTCAAGTTGTTCCTTCTTATGAATATTAAAATCGTTTTTGACTAAATAATATCAATTATGTCCAATTTTTAAAGCATCGCACTCCATCACACTAAAAAATCACGAGCTGCCACCGGTTACACGAGTTAAGGGACGCACTTGATATAATTTAACCGGTTCCATGATAACTCAACACAGTGACAATTTGACACACTTTTAAAAAGTGATATAGAGTCATTAGAAACGATGAAAAAAATACATTTTAAACCTAACGTAACCTAACCTAACATAACCTAACCTAACCTACTTAACCCAGTTAATAAAGTTTTTGTTTCATCACTTTACATGACTTTATATAAGTTTTTAAAGATGTGATGAATTATCATTTTGATGATTTATCCTGTCACCACTTTAACCAGTGGTTCTTGGGATTATTTAGAATAAAAAATGTTAAAGAAATTTCTGATTTCGGTGACTTTCAGATGAATAAATGAATGATGAATAAACAAATTTGTTTATCTTCTACATATCAGCACTGGTAACTCAGTATAGTATCCGCTCAACCGCTCATCCGACCCTATCTATCGAAATACCCACAGATTTTTGATGTTTTAAGTTGAAACAAAAACATTTAAAAGTCAGCGAAGACCAACATTTCGTTTTTTTTTACTCCAAATAATAACAGAAATTACTCGATGAATCAAGTCGACTACATCCCTCAACACCTTGTATAGTCGTGATCGCTGAACACTTAAAGCAAGTTGAGTTTGTATAATGCTATTTGATAGTATGTTTTCACGACACTGCAAAGGTTGATAAGAACTTGACAAAAGGGTGAATATTTTCTAAAGAAACCAAAAAATACTGATAACAACGCTGTTAAATAAATTAACAGAAATGCATGTTGCTTGAGGATGGATAAAAAACATTTGAATTCAGCGGAAGTAAAGTCCGTGCCGTCATGTCATCATGAATGTGGGCAATCTAAAATAATGTATTTAAAGCCAACGTAGGTTTAGTTACTTGTAGTTAGCTAGTGAAGATTCAATTCCTGTTGGATTTTGATGTTCAGAGAGAATGTGCTGTGGGACTACTTTATTTCCCCCCACATGTGGCAAAGAAGAGGAATCTTCATTCCTGTTTTAGCGTTCGATTCAACTGCCAGTACTACCACTCTTTCTGCCACCGTTACCGCGTTCTGTATTAATTATAATATTCGTCCTCACGAATAAACTAAATCAATTGTGCAGACACTCGTTTTAATCTCCCATCTCCTGAACACAATTAACTCGCTGCCACAGTGCTTTCTCCGAATGAAGAGAGTTACGGAGGTGTTTATTAAATCTAGTAAACATGTTGATTATAATGAACGGTCATTATTTGGTAGGCGGGTTTGGGTACCGTCGTCCCGGCAACCGTTTAATGGATAACCAACACCTCTGTCATACGTCACCCCAAGTGGTTTGATACGTTTGGAGACTTTGGTGTGTTCAGGATGAGCCTGCCCACCAGCTAAGTCAGGTGCGGAACGGGAGACGTTTACGGTAGACCCCTTTACCTCCCCAACTGATCTCTCTTGACTGCAGCGGGACGGATAGAATCATTTCTCCGTCACTCCTGGACATGCTAATCCCAAGATTCTTACCCATCCCTCATACGTTTTCTTTACCAGAATTTCCTCTCCTTCCTTTCCTTCAAAACAAACCCTTCACACATCATCGCCAAAGATGACGTAGGCCCTGTGTGGGGTTAATGTAAAAAAATACAGTTGAACTGAAGGGGAGGGGGTTCTTCGTTGACCTGATTCTAGAAGAATCCAAACACAAATTTAGCAAAATGCCTACAAAGCGTCTGGCAAACTCAACCTAAAACAACAGTGCTATTGGAATTAGTAAATCACAATCAAAGATAAATAATGCTGATTTAAATTTACACGCAACGTGATAGAGGTATCTGGATTATAATTATTTAATTGTCCTTGGATGAATAGAACTAAATGCTCAGAAATAAAATGTGTTTCAATAACAAAGATTATTATTGTTATGTCTTACTTGTATATTTTACCTTACAATTGACGTTTTCAAAAAAAGTAAATTAATTAACCATCAATTTTCCATTGCTGAAAAAAAAAGATTATTTATTTCCAATTCACCAACATTTTTTTACAAAGAAATTCTTCACAGTAATTGTTATTCTTATTAAGAATATTTAATGCCCGAATGGCAGTTAAATTAACAATTTAACAAACAAATTATGTAAAACTGCAGAAAAGTCCCAACTGCTCCCAACCGTTTGGAGCCATTAAGAGTATGGCATCCCTAATTGGGGTATATTGTGAGGCTGAAGGTAATGGGGAGGGGTAGGAGATGAGGAAGACGAAGGTAGGGAAGTACCTGGCTATTTTTTTAAGTTACCTAGTTATCTTTTTAAAATTGGAATCATCCTGTGATTTTTCGCGGGTGTGCTCTTGTAAATTTATAAAATATGTGTGTAGCTTTTTAGTTTTTAAAAAAAAAATCAATTAGAATTTTACTTTTGTTCTCGTGAATGAATTAATGCAAATATTGGAAGTGGAAATTAACTCACTTCCCGACATCCGATCCAGCTGAAACTCTCCAGTGAGACTCGTTGTCAACGATAATGCATTCTTTCATTGGTAGACAATAACGATAGATTTTTAAATTTAGAAAATCGATTAATTTTCACGATCTGAAATAAAGTGGAGGGAAGAACTTTTCAAGAGTCAGTCAATTTAAACAATTTTTCAAATTTCCAAGTTAATTTGCAAGTTCTATGAAAGTTGTAAGTTCTGTTATTATATAATAGTTGCTGTCAGTTGTTGTAGTTGACAGTTGCTTTACTTGAACTGAAACAAAAACAGAATATTAAAAGAACCTCCGTAGAACTTTAACTCCACAGAAAATTTACTTCGAAATTTGATGAATTGTTCAAAATCTGTGAATCAACCTGTCCTTTATAACATAATTCAGCTACAAAACTTAATCTTAACGCCAGCATCTCGAACACGGCGCACTGAAGAGTAATCAAATTATAAAATATTATCATGATATCATCCGAAGTGGCCTCATTAAGCATTCAAATTAGCGAGAGAGGTGTACTGCCTGTTTGTAGTTTGGCAGCCATAATACCATGACAGGGTTAAACTACGATGGATTCCTTCTCAACGTCCAATTAAATGAAGGGTTGTACATGTCTATTTCTACAATTTGCTGTTTTACAAAATGCAGTTAATTATGTTAACACGTTTTTTTCATTAACTCCACACAGGAGGCCCTGAGGATTAGGATAATTTCCCTCCAGGTGCGTTTTTAAGGAAATGAAAGAAAAGAAGTTTTGGGGACTAAAAAAAGTGTGAATGATGGGTAAGAATCTAGGGATCAGTGGGTTCAGGAGTGACGGTTGTATGATCTAACCTTTCCAAAATAAAATACAGGTCCCGTTCAGGCCTTTAATTGGACACGAAACATGCCCAAAGGCACATCTTGTGTTATTCTTCATACTATGTGCACATTAGCTTAACTTCTTTAAGCTGTCCCGGTGGGACTATGTCTTCTGTAATTGAGGTATGCTGTGAGTCTTAATGGTGTGGAGAAAAAAGGAGAAGAGAGGAGGAATGTTAGGAAGTTCCTGACTATTCAGATCTAGTCACCAAATACAGCTATAAACATTTAAAGAACGCATTTGTATCGTGCGTATCTACCATAATCGTTAAATACCATTGTGCAGAAAAATATATTGCAAGATTTTTTTACTAATTTAAAGTAAATTAAGTTCTGTCGGTACCTACCTATGTATTGCAGTTTTTTTATTATTGTTACAGCTATTATTCTGTCGATCAAAGCCATTTAGACAGTTTTATAATGATTTTGAACGCCGAAACAGTTGTCGCAATAATAGAAAAAATATTCACATCTATTTACAATTTTTTTTTAAACTTAAAAATGTTTTGACTGAGGATCGAACCTTCTTACCCAGGAACTGGAGTCAACAACTCTACCAGCAGAACCAAATCCCGATTGGATAAGACCGACATATATTGCGTAATGTTATCGAATTGTAGAGAAATGCGTACATGCCCAAGTGTGTGTACATGATAGCTAGTCGACATACATTACCATTGACAACGAGTCTATCTGCAGAGTTCAGCTCAATCGGATGTCGGAAAGTGGATAAATTTCCTCTTCCAAGATTTGAATTCATTTGCTAAACCGAAAGTAAAACTCGAATAGATATGATATTTAAAAATCTAAATATTTGCAGAACTAACAATTAACACTATTACATCTGGTTGTCAAATTAAGCACAATAACGAAAAGTAAATATATGTACCGATTCGGACCAGTTTACATGAAACTTTTCGACACATAGGCCCCTGAAAAGCCAATAAATATCTATTCAAGGAAGAATTTCAATCGTTGAAAACATTTGATCAATTACACACTGAACAATTTGATCTTACTTCGGGCGTACGAACACGCCGAAAATATTCTATTATCGGTCAAGGCGATACACCACGTCGTGTAATATTTGATAATAACACTCCTTATGTAGATTGCGATAAGGTTTAAATTCCTGCTTAAAGCCCAATGAGGTATATAGATGGAGCCAACATTGACGTTCGAAATATAGGCCACTTTCATCGGTTCACTGTCCGCTGTGGAATACCACGGGCTTCAGTCGTTTGCAAACGCTCGCCTGGTACAGGTCTCTGTCGATAACTTCAAAATGCCGAAATGCATGCTGAGTACAACCTTTTATAGGTAAATAGGGTTTGACCATATTCAATAGTCGTGTAAATTGGCTTTTAATGTTAAAAACACTAGCAGCGCTTGAAAGTGGCGCGCCGATAACCCAAATGTTCCGGATGGTGGCGCGGCGACTCCGTTCGTTGAGTTCGTTCGCGCTCGGAAGGATTCGGGCCACATCGACAGTCGCCACACCCTCTTCCGACTTCAATATACCTCAATGTTTTGATTTTTGCAAAAAAAAAAAGTGTGTTTTATTTCATTATGTGAAGATCAGGCACAGATATTTTTTATTTTTTTTAAAGATTTTAAATTATAACAGTATGCAAAATAAATATTTTTTCTTTCTAATTATTCTGCTTTTCTATAAGGTGAGGCTCCAGGAGCTCGGTTTTATGGGAGGAGTAAATATATACTAAATGAAAATAATGCTTAAAAGGCGATGTGTAAACAATATTATATAGACTTAGGACGGGTTACTTCACAGAATTTGGAGAGTTCTTTAAATTTCAAAGTAAGTTCTGTGAATGTTCCTTCCAAATTAAATAATGTTATTATTTGAGTCGGGTGAAGCCACTGGTCCATAATGATATAATAACAGAACTTGAATAGGTCGTTCATAGAACCTGAAAATTGACGTTGAAATTTGGTGAATTGTTCAAATTCCATGACGCAACTCGTCCTTATTAAGTAAACAGGGTGTATCGGCACGTACCCGACAAACTTTAACCAGCTATTCCTTAGCATATTTGGAGTAAAAAATCTTATGGGCACTTTGCTGTCCGGTAACGTTTTTTTTTAATAAAAAAATTATTATTCATATTTTCACCACATGTCACCACTGTTTTATCCTTTTTCAATGTTTGAAAACCCATCTGGCCATATTTTATTCGAATTCCGTTGAATAATGCACGTGTGTACCTATATTGGCGCACTTTTACAATCACAACGAAATGGCACGGCACCATTCGTCTCATTTTTAACTATTATTATTTAGTGTGTGCGAAAGAGCGAAGACGCTTTTCGACATACTTGCTTATAACAGCTGTTGAACCCGAAAAGCAATGCCAATGACAGTGATGTAGTGTGGATTTTTTAATTTTTTTTGTTTTTAATTGAAAAAAAAATGCTACCGGACAGCAAAGTGCCCATAACATTTTTTACTCCAAATGTGCTAAGGAATAGCTGGTTAAAGATTGTCGGGTTAGTGCCGATACACCCTGTATAGATAAGATATAAATTAACATGATTCAATTTTAAAATTAACTACAAACATAACTCAATTTAGTATTATAACATTAGCGAAAGTATAAAAAAATGCTAGTAAATGTGCAATAAGTTTATACAATTTTACAATTATACAATTCTATTTTATAATGTCGCAAATAATCGAGAAGGGGTTCAAAATAGATATTTTAAATTATAAAACAGTTTTTATAAACCTGATACTTTAATTTTTTCTGGATTTATAAAAAAGCTCATAAAAAAAATCATTTTTTTAATTAAAAGGCCGAGATGTGTTCTACTCGCATTATTTAATTTTAGCTTCTAAAATATTTCTATGCCATTAAATAATCAAACAAAAAACACATTACTTATCATTACTTTAATAGGATCCCGGTGTCGAATATTATCCTCTAACATTTACCAATCATTGCCGAGTTCGTAATGATAATCATATTATTAAATGTAGTGTATGTATATTATGTTAACGACGTTATTATGTTTCAGCTAATTTGCCTAACTGTCTTAACAAGTTTAGTATGTACGTACGTGATGACAAGATGTAATAATTTACTGTTAGCGTTAATGGATTAATTTGTTGGCATAGTGTGCAATTATTTGAAGTGCTCTTAGTAATGCGGAAGATGGAAATTGTAGAATAAAGTATTCTTCATCACCTAATTTTTTTTCTTTATTGGAAATCTGGGTGGGATATCCAGAAAAATTAGACACTTGTGTCAAAAATACATAATTAAATAATTCAGGAAAAACAAGGCATCCAAAATATTCTGTAAACCGTCTTACTTTAGCGTATCTTAACCAGTATCACGTAGTCCTATATCTCCAAATGACACGTTCCAATAAACTAGTTACATTTCCTTTTCTATTGTGATTAATTATGTAAGGTAAACAACTAACTAACTAATCATCACACCGTTTCCCCGAAGGGATAGGCAGAAAGGACGGACCACCAAACAACTCGTTCTTGGAACACACTTCTTGCCTCATTCATATTCATACATCGTCTCATACATGCTCTTTTATTATTCTGACTCTTGACATGGCCCGACTCGAGTATCTGATTCATTTGATCGTACCATGTCTTCCTCGGTCATCCCCGACTTCTGCTACCATTCGCATTTGCATCATATATCCTCCGTACACTCCTTTCTTTGCTCATTCGCTCTACATGCCCAAACCATTTAAGCGTCCCTTTCTTAATCTTACTCATTACGCTTACATCAGCCTTGCACTCTTTGCGGATCTCCACATTCCTCACACGATCACACATTGTTTTACCACACATACGTCTTCCTTACTCTGTCTGTTCCACGCCTCACTTCCATACATCAGGGTAAGTACCAAGACTCCATTGTGGACTGCTAACTTCGCTTCTTTGGACAATTTTTTTAGCGCCAACTGCATTCAGTCCTCCATTAACGAAATTACCTGAATTTACCATTCTTTCAATATCTCTGTCAAACTTCCCATCTCTCGTAAACATACTTCCAAAATACTCAAACTCATCCACATGCTCCAAGTATTCCTCATTCACAACTATATTGCACACTGTTCTCGTACTCTCTCTTTGAATAACCATTACTTTAGACGTACTTACATTCATCATTAACTCATTGTTCATACATATTTTGTTCATCCTAGACACGAGAGACTGTAGATCATCCATACTATTAGAAATCAGCACCGCATAATCATCATACAACACACCAAACTAGGCGTTTGAAAGTTGACCACAGTTGCTCTCGTATATTTAAAAAATAATTTAAAACAGATAACCGCCTAACAGTTCAACCGGTTAAAGTCTGTTTGTCTTTTTTACAAATATATTTGATTTTCAATTTTGTTTTCGTTAATGAATGAATTAATACAAATTTTGGAAGTGAAAATTTACCCTTTCTGACATTCGATCGAGCTGAATCTCGACAAATAGACTCGCTGTTGATGACAATGCATTTTATCAACTTTTAGTGGCACTCTCGCACATATGTGATGCGTTCTAAAACAGCGTATAAATTTGAAATTGAATTTCAAACGCGAATATTAAAATAAATTTTAGCGTAAAAGCTGTTAATATTTTTAATTGCATTCGTCTGTTCGTAATATTAAATTCTGAAATAGTCTTTCTGCGTTTGAAAAAGGCATTTAATTTTGAGATACGTCCAAAAACAGAGAATTTATTTTAAATTTAATGTCGAGCGGGAATATTAGATGCCATCAATAATTTATACACATTAATCGCCAAAGCGAGAACTCGAACCTATAAAAGTTTATGATCAATGATTGCAAAGTGGACGACAGGAAAAGCAGAGATAGATCACTGATGTGTTGGATAAAATGCTTTTAAAAATTTTTGTTGTTAAATTAAGAAAACTCTCAAAGATTTTATATAAATACACCACTATATTAAAATTGACGTCTTAATCCCAAAGCTAACAACCAAATAACGATAATTTTCTCACAATGAGATTCAATTCTTGCTCTGAGCTTTAAAAGCTCAGCTAATGGCTTGCAAACGTCTCGAGGCGTAAACTTTGACTGAACTTCATGTATCAACTATTCATCGTCAAACATTAAATAAGTGCAATATGAAAGGGTTACTCAAACACATTAAATAAAAATTAAATAATTTATTTATTATCGAAGGAAGCAAACACTTTGTGGCTTGACATTATTACACAAATGAAAGAATATCTTTGTTTTAAACCACTTTATTACATTTATATACGTCGACCGGTTTCGGTTGAACTCAACCCTCATCAGCTAGTCTAGTCTAGCTAGTCACCATCCCATTATCTAATAATAATTTTTCTAACGAACTCCTTACAATAAAACAAATAGCTAATAACAACGGTTATCACTCTGATCTTATTGATAAAATCCTTTCAAAAAAACTTCGCCGAATCGCAACAAATAAATTTCTATATAATGCTCTACCAACTATTAATAATAATAATTTAACTACCCAATGGCGTAGAATTTTGTTCATAAGTAAATTCTCTTCCCTTTGCACATCTAAACTTCCATCAGAAATTAGGCCGGCCTTCTATTCTAATAATAACTTAGCCAAATTTTTAAATAATTGTAAAGATAAAGAAGATACGTTTAGCCACTCTGGGATCTACAAACTTAATTGCAACGATTGCCCGGCAATATATATTGGTAAAACCGCGCGTAATGTAAATATTCGATTAAAAGAACATGTCAGGTGTTTAATAAATACCGGTTTTTCAGAATTCGCCGAACACCTAATTAATACTAATCATACATTTAATAGAACGACAGGAGTTCAAATACTACATAAAAATAAAATAGGAATACGTCTCAATAATTTAGAATCATTGGAAATCTCAAAAGCAAATAAAAATAAAAATAATTACCCAATTTTAAACAAACAGATAGAACTCACTAAAAGCCCTATTTTAAAGATGTTTCCTTTCTCCCTAGGTAATCCCCACCCCTCCCCGACCCCACTACCTACTCCGCTACCCGGATGCTCTCTCCCTCACATTTATATACTTTCTCTTTCTTTATTGTTTACTTAATAATCTTCCTCTGTATTATATTTTAGTTTATATTTGTACTGTCCTGATGAAGGTTGAGTTCAACCGAAACCGGTCGACGTATATAAATGTAATAAAGTGGTTTAAAACAAAGATATTCTTTCATTTGTGTAATTTATTTATTCATTGACCACTAAATTATGAACGATTTCAATAATCAAACAATCATACATTGCAGGAATCAAAGGTCCTAAGAATTTATTTATTTATTTTGTACGTAATTTAAAATATATAATTTAAGAATATTTACCCTTCAAGCATTTGACATATTGACCGTTATATTTCTTTAGGTAAGTACTAATACACAAAATAACAACACGACAAAATACACTATTCAACCGCATCATACCCAAATGAAAACTTTATTGCCCATTCCCCTATAGAGTGGCTTCACTCTTAAGTGATATTGGCATATTTAATGATAACTTGGCGAATTATGTGGATCACGTAACATATGTATTTACTATGTAAAATATGTATTTACTATGTAAAATATGTATTCACTATGTAAAATACGTATTCACTATGTAAAATCTGTATTCACTAGTAAAATATGTAGTCTAACAAACTAACTAACCATCACTCCGTTTCCCCGCAGGGGTAGGCAGAGAGGACGGACCGTCAAACAACTCGGTCTTGGCACCACTCCTTGCCTCATTCACATTCATACAGCGTCTGATACATACTCTTCTATTATTATTACTCTTGACACGGCCCGACTCAAGTATCTGATCACTTGGTCGTGCCATGTCTTCCTGGGGCGTCCCCGACTTCTGCTATCATTCAAATTTGCATCGTATATTCTTCTTACTCTCCTTTCTTCGCTCATTCGCTCTACATGCCCAAACCATCTAAGCGTCCCTTTCTTGATCTTACTCATTACGCTTACATCAGCCTTGCACTCTTTGCGGATCTCCACATTTCTCACACGATCATACATTCACTGTATAAAATATGTATTCACTATGTTAAATATGTATTCACTATGTAAAATATGTATTCATTAGTGAAATATGTATTCATAAATAAAATATGCATTCACTATGTAAAATATGTATTCATTAGTGAAATATGTATTCATTAATATGATATGCATTCACTATGTAAAATATGTATTCACTATGTAAAATAAATATTCACTATGTAAAATATGTATTCACTATGTAAAATATGTATTAATTAGTGAAATATATATTCATTAATGAAATATGTATTCATTAATAAAATATGCATTCACTATGTAAAATATGTGTTCACTGTGTAAAATAAGTATTCACTATGTAAAATATGTGATCTCTGTATTTTTATTTTTGTTTTTTGTATATTTTATCTATTTTAATTTTATTACTATTATTTCTTCTTATGTTTCAAAACTATCTGCCATTTTAATATTATATTACCCACATGTAAAAGCCCTCTGAGCGGTAAATAAATAAATAATGCTGCAGTCAGAAAGTCAGAAAAATATCCGAAAAAACTGTTTTTGAAATTAGATAAAATACGTTTTCGAAATATATTATTGGAAATAAACATATAATTTTTGTAATCTTAAAATTCTGATATCAAACATAAGGAGTTTTAAAAATTGTCCACCTAACTTTTTTTCTTATAAACACTGAACTAAAATAACTGTCAAAAAAATGATTAGATAAATGTTTCATAAACATTACTGCTACCCTTTTTTTGTGGTTGCATATAAAAATAATTGGTAAAAATTTCACAAGTTTCATAATTTTTTCTCAAATTGCAGTCTGAACCTTTGGTTCTGTAGGGGTGTAGATTTTAATTATTTTGTCGCCAATTTCTATAATATAAAGCTCAGTGTTTTTTTTCTAATCCTTTTTGGTTCATATATCTGACTATGACAGTGAGGAAGATACAACAATTTCTAGGAGACCATATGAGCTGGTCCGAAAAGCTAAAAAAAATACTCTACGGGTAAAAGATGTTTGTTCCCAAAACCGAACCAATTAGAATATACTAGCATTATTTGAACCACGTTTTCGATCCGTAGATACTCTCAACAATCAACGTTGCCTTGGTAAAACGTTATTTCAAATTTAACAAATGAATTAATATTTTTTGTTCTACAATATAAACACCCGCTGAGCTGAAAAAGCAGTTTGTCAGCAGGTCATGTTCATTATATTAATTACGAGTATATAACGAGATACATATAACGAGAAGCCACAATCAAATAGATAGACAGAAGAATAACATTTTAAGGTACTACAATACAAAGACTTACGATACATAGAAAGTAAGATATAAGACAGTCAACATACTCATAAGCATATACATACTCAATGGCATACAGCATATTTATACAGTTACATAAGCACACACACACTCAAAGGCACACAGCATACTTAAAACACTCTTCAGGCATATTTATACAATAACATATGCATACACACACTCAAAGGCACACAGCATACTTAAAACACTCTCCACGCATATTTATACAATTACATACGCATACACACACTCAAAGGCACACAGCATACTTAAAACACTCTCCACGCATATTTATACAATTACATACGCATACACACACTCAAAGGCACACAGCATACTTAAAACACTCTCACAGTCATATTTATACAATTACATATGCATACACACACTCAAAGGCAAACAGCATACTTAAAACACTCTCCACGCATATTTATACAATTACATACGCATACACACACTCAAAGGCACACAGCATACTTAAAACACTCTCACAGTCATATTTATACAATTACATATGCATACACACACTCAAAGGCACACAGCATACTTAAAACACTCTCCACGCATATTTATACAATTACATACGCATACACACACTCAAAGGCACACAGCATACTTAAAACACTCTCACAGTCATATTTTTTTATTATTATTTATTGAGTTAGTTTATACATTTGAATATAAACTAATATAAACAAGATCATATTTCATTTTGTAATTTTACATATTTTTACAATAAATATAACATTTCTTTTTAAATACATTCATTCTTCCTTCATTCTTCAGACTTTCAGGCATTTCATCATACATTTTTAGTCCTTTGTACATTAGGCAGTTCTGTGATTTTGTTTTTTTCATATGTGGCAATCTAATCCTATTTACATTTCTGGTTTCGTAATTATGAACATCTCTATTAAAAACAATTTCATCCTTAAAATATTTTGGCATTTGGTTGTTCATGATTTTATGAACAAAAATTAACACATTAAATAATAGTCTCTTTTTTATAGAAATCCAATTTAGCTATTCTCTCATTTGATCTATGCTTGCGTATTTTCCTTTTCCTAGTATACATCTCATAGCTCTATTCTGTATAACATCTAGCTTGTTCAAGTTTCCTTCATTGGCCAAATACAACATAGTAGAGCAATAATCTAAATGTGGAGCAACTATAGTTTTATAAATCAGCTCTGTAGTGTTTCCATTTAGTTTATTTCTTAATCTTCTAAGAAAATTGACTTTTTTAGATACCTTCTTTAGCACATATTCAAAATTTGCTGCGAAAGTTAGTTTTGAATCTAGTATCACACCCAGGTACTTAATTTCATTTACTTTTTCAATTTTTTCGCCATTAATTGTCAATTTTAACTCTGTGTTATGCGTTTTGTTGCCTATTTCCATATATTTTGTTTTGTTGACATTCAGTTTTAATTTGTTTAATTTCAGCCATTTCGCTATATTTTGTAGGTCTTCATTTAATTTATTGATTGCATCTATGTACTCTTTACATGAAATATAGATTAATGTATCGTCTGCAAATAATCTAATTTTGCAATGTTTTATGGTTTTAATTATATCATTAATGTAAATAATGAATAGAATTGGACCTAATACCGACCCTTGTGGGACACCGAGGTTGTTTTCTATCGGTTCTGATTCTGAGCTTTCCACTTTTGTTACCTGTTTTCTTTCATGGAGATATTCTTTGAAAAGATTTAGAGCTACTTCAGAAAGACCTATATCTTCTAATTTTTCCAAAAGTTTTTTCCTTTCTATCGTTTCAAATGCTCTTTTAAAATCTAAGAATGTTGCAATGGTGATTTTTTTATTATCTGTTTCTTTCTTCCATGTATTAATCACAATGTTTATTGCAGCTTCACAAGAGTTATTATTACGGAATCCCGATTGTTCGTCACATAATATATGATGTTTTCCCAAATACTCAACGAGTTGTTTATTTATTACAATTTCTAGTACCTGTTCGTATTTTGGTAACATATTTATAGGTCTAAATTCTTCACATTTTCTGGTATTAACAACTTTCGGAATCGGGATCACAATAGATGTTTTCCATGTGTTTGGAAATTTTCCACTTCTTAACGATCCATTTATTATGTTCAGTAGATGAGGTCCTATCACTGGCATTGCATCCTTTAAAACTGTAAAACTTATTCCATCTGGACTCTCTTTTGATTTGGTGCTGTTTAGAATCTGTAAAAGATATGTTTCATCAATCTCTTTAAACACAAGTTTTTCTCGGTTTAGGGGAACATTTCTCACGCGGTTGTCTTCCTTCAGTATTGGTATACTCTGATGTAATTCCGTTATGCTGTTTACAAAATATTTGTTGAAGCAGTTCTGTATGCTACCCTGTATCTGATGTGGAAATTCAATGTCATGTTTCATCCCTTATCTTCAGTTTGCATTAATCCTTTTATGGTTTTCCACATATTTTTAGTGTCTCCTTTTTCACAGATAATTTTATTTTTGAAGTAATCGTTCTTAAAAACTTTCAGTTGTTTTGAGTATTTATTTCTTGCATTTTTGAATGCTTTCCAGTCTTGTGAGTTTCTTGAGATTTTTGCAATTTTGTACAGTCTATCTCTTTCATATTGTATTGATTGTAGTTCTGTGTTATACCATTTATTTGTTCCTCTTATTTTAGTAGTTTGGATTGGTATTAACTGGTCGATTACTTCTTGAAGGTTATTTATTAATGATTTAGCCTTTTCATTAAATTCCATTTGATGAAGTTCATTCATATCACCCAGAAGTTCAATTAACCTTTCACTGTTATATTTTTTATAATTTCTGTATTTTATTACTTACTGGTTTTCGTATTAGTTCTTTTTGTGTTATCTGTAATGTGGATAAGGTTATGGTCGGTTATTTTTGGCTCATCTAGAACTTTTACATTCAAATCTAATCTGTTGGATATGACAAGGTCAATTAACGTCCTGGATTTATCCGTTATTCGTGTCTCACTTTTAACAAGTTGTTTCATACCCGATGCTTGGATAATTTTTTTAAGTCTTTTAGTAAATGTATCATTCAAATTTTTGAAATTTATATTAAAGTCACCAGTTAGGATATTATCTTCTTCCTCTTCTAGGTTTTGGGTGCACCAGTTCTCTATAAATGATAAAAAGTCTTTTGTACTTGCATTTGGAGAATGGTAAATTACTCCGTATACTCCTTTCTTATATCCAGAAGTTATCCTGATTGCTAGTATCCGGCAGTTCTTTTCGTATTTTGTGTTAGAAATAACTTCAAATATTATGTCTTTTTTGATAATTATTATTGCTCCCCCTGTGTGTCTACTGTAGGAATCACAGCGTATTGTTGAATATCCTTGAAAAGTAACTTCGCTGTCTTCAATATCGCATGTTATGTGAGTCTCGCTTAACATTACAAGTGCAGGATCATTTCGTTCAATCAGTATCTGGATTTCTTCATTATTCGCTATCAGACTCTGAATATTTAAATAAATGATTCCTTGAAGTTGGTTGCTTTTTATAAAAAAATACCTTTTTCTTCTCCAATTCCAATTTCCTTTTGTATACTGGACATTCGAAGCTCCACGCTGGATGATTTGAGTCTAGGTTTATCTTCAACTTGTTTTTAGTATTAATACAATTATTACACTTTTCTGTTCCTCTAATAGCCTTGCATTCTTCACTTTTATGACCACCTCTACATTTAGGGCATACAAAGGAGTCTTTTTTACATTTGCTCCCTTTATGGTTAAACCCGTAGTATTTATAGCAGCGCTTAATGTCAAATGCATCAAATACTCTGACCCTTTCCCATCCAATATTTATTTTTTGCATTTGCAACATTATTCCATGTGTTTGTGTATCTACTTCCAAATATATTATATATTCTTCTCCTGTTTTTAATTTCTTGTTTTTTATTACAGTTACTTCCATTTTTTGTGGTTCTTCTGGAAACTCGTTCTGAATTTTTATGTTCTGAACGATTTCTTTTTCATCCATTTTATGTGTTACTCCAACGACTTATTTATACAATTATATATGCATACACACACTCAAAGGCACACAGCATACTTAAAACACTCTCACAGGCATATTTATACAATTACATAAGCATACAATCAATGGATACTAGTGTATTTGTAAACAATTTCAACAATAGAAAATCTACCACTGTTTTAGCTTTTTTTAGTTCAGTTGTGCAGGTTAATTGACTTTTTACATCTATTGGCATCTTATTGAAGGCACATAAGTAAATATCTGCTGGCCGTATTTATTAGTAATTTTTGATAATTTTATAATTTTTATAATTGCGCCGTTACTCTACCGAGCCTTTCAAACAGTCAAAATGGAACTCGGTAAAATGGATAAGATTTCTAACGCGAAAGTTCCACTACATTTTTCACGTGATCTGCTGCAGAAGGGAGAGAAATTCGTTCGCATGAATTCACTCAATAAAAAACTTTGTATTATTTCTTTTGAGACGCTAGACTACCAAATTCGACAAGTCAATTTGTGAAAGTTTTGTGTTGAATATTTTTTAATGACTCGGTGGAATGTATCTAACGATGTGGAAATCATTTGAATTGATTTGAACTACCGCAAAACATTGAATTGATTTGAACTACCGCAAAACATTTCAAAATGTATATTCCTAAGACCAGAGGGGAAGATATGAAATATTTACTAACGCCGAGAGAAATTATTTATTTCATCATCGCCCCTCGATTCTCGACGAAGTCATTCTACTTGAACAACAAGTAGTTCGACTCACTCGTTGTTCGAGTAAAATGACTTTTGACGTTTGTCGTATGTAAGCGTGTAGCTTCGACAATTCTCAAGAATAAGAAGGTCGACCAATTTTTGTACTTTCGACGGCAATTGCGTGCTGCCTGGATTGGAGAATCGATACCCTTGTGAGAAATTAAAATTGAGAATAGAAACTTTGCGTTGCTTGAAATGGCTGTTGCTATAAATGTTAATTCTCATCAAATTCTATTTATAGTTTTAACCCATCAGAAGGTCAGGCCTGCGATTCTAGAGTTAAACGATCAATCGTTTTCGTATGCGCCGTCTTCGAGTGAAAAACTACTAGTCGTCGCGACTAACTTTTTCGAATGTTTCAATTTTACGTATTCTTGAGCGTCGAACGGTCGAAGTCGGTAGAAGAGATGATTATATTGGCACCCCTGTGAATATTGTCTATGTTCCTGATGTTTTTGGGATTTCTATGGTGTGACTGTCAAACAGACAACAGTTATTCGTTATTCAAAACAGAAATGGCTGCGGGACATATTACAAATTGCCAAAAGCAACTCTTAATCGAGCTTGTAAGCTCCGATAAAGACTAAGTAAGTGGGAAATTTTCACCCACTTTTACATTTGCGGAATCCGCGCGGTAAAACAAAAATTGACAGCTAGACTAGATTTTGACAGCCAATTCCATAGAAACGCCAACAACCTACCACTCGCTGCCCTGTTTCTACTGGTTATACCCAGTAGATGTTGTGTGGAATGACTTTTGACGTTTGGCGTCGAAGTATGTACCTTCGACCAATTTCGGGAATAGCAACGATGACCAACGTACGTACTTTCGACGGCGATTACGAGCGCCCTCGATTCAGGAATAGAGCCCCAGAGCATTTCCATATTGCAACAAAACCCAAATGAATGGAATATTTATGAACGTATCCGACAGCTAAAAACTGTTTTTAAAAGATGATGAAGTACGCTTTCAAATTTTATCATTAGAAATAAAAATGTAATTTTTGAAATATTAAAAATTTTAATGCAAACATAAACAAGTTTTAAAAATTGCTCACGCAACTTTTTTCTAATTGTTATTGTTTTTTTATTCTTCAATATAACCACTGAATAATAACGATAAGAAACACAAAAGATTTTATCAGACAAATGCATTATAAACATGATTATCACCTCACTTTTTTGTCGTTTCATTAAGGTGATCCACTACGTCGTGTAATATTTTAAATTAAGCCGCTATCAATAACAACCCTTACGTAGATGGCGATAAGGTTTAAATTCCCGCTTAAAACCATCCGCATGTTTTTATTTATGCAAGAAAAAAACATGGCCAAAGAGTGCCTTTTATTTTATTTTGTGGATGTTCAGGCATAAATATTTAATTTTTTTCCGATCATTTTATAAATAACTTAATTTGCCACATTATACAATAAAATCATAACCGAAAATGGGTTCGTAAGTAGGAGATTTTGAACTTTAAAGCAGTTTTCATATGCCTTATACATTTTTTTTTCTGAGCTTATAAAAAGACAAGACAAGAAAATTCAAAGGTCAAGATGTATTCTACTAGCAGTATTTAATTAAAGCATCTGAAACATTTCTAGGCGACCAAATTTTCAAACCAAAAACACATGATTTTGCATTACTACGTACCTATGGCATCGCCTTAATAAAAGTAATTAATAAAAAAATCACATAATTTTTCTCAAATCGCAGTCGGTAACATTGGTTTCATTGAGGTGTACATTTAAATTATTATGTGATTAACTTCTAGATTTTAATATAAAGCGTGGTGTTGTCTCTTTCTAACACCGTTTAGATCATAATTCTCACATTGATAGTAAGGGAGAAACAACGATTTTTATGAGACTTGTATGAGCTGTTCCCAGGAACGAACAAATTAACCCTAGGGGTTAAAGAGCTTGGATTTCACTATTTGAAAAATATGTCACTAATTTTCAAATATACAAATAATGCAATAGGTGAATAAAGTCTATATCTATTCGACTATAGTTTCTTCCATGTCACATTATTAATGATTATTATTCCTGTGACGTAGGCAGGGAGCTTCGGCGCGCCGCCGCCAGGGGGAGGCAGCGGCGCATTCGACATTCGAATTTCAAATTCAAATTCAAATTGGAGCGAAACATGTCGTCATGTTTGTGCCCTGAATAGGAAGTGCCGTTATTATCTAAGTATACGGCCTGTGGGATATGACGTCTGGCAACATTGCCAAATACCATGGCAACACTGCTATAGAGTTGGTAAAAAATGTAACAGTCCCACACAAAAAAATCAAATTCAATATTACTAGTTTTAGAAGTCGTCGTGTGTGTCGCCCGCGTAGCTTTTTTTACACAATCTGCAAGGATTAATTAATTTAAAACAGAAAAAGATTTGGTCCCATATAGGAATTGAACCCAGGACCTTATCCTTGCCGGGGCGCTCTCTACTACTGAGCTAATCCAACCCTACTTCCTTCGGTCGTTTTTAACTAATGTTGATAAAATTTACTGTCGTTGACAACGAGTCTATCGGTCGAGTTTCAGCTCGACCGGATGTCGTGATGTGGGTTAATTTTCGCTTCCAAGATTTGCATTCATTCATTCCAAACATAAATATAATTTTTTTTTTCAATTTAGAGTAAATCAAATCAATTTTTATTATTTATTATTAAGATCAGCAAGTAAATATTAAATAACAAAAAGTATTTAAATCATCTCAACGTCTTATAACCGCATTTAAAATAATTGTCTTCAATGCCAAAACAGCAGCTGTAACAACCAAAATATCTGCAAAACATTTATATTTTTTTAAGAAAGGCAATTGTTACCATCAAAGCGTAAAATGTTGCTTGTGTCGTGATGGAGGACTTATCCAGCCGAGGAATTGAACTCACGACGCATGGGTGGACCCAAAAGTAATACGAACTAGCCCCTAAATACAATAACAAATTTAATGCAAAATCTTCCCTTCTGAATACAATTCTGGCTCATTTTCCAATCAAAATCACAAAAATCGCATTCCCTAGGGAAGACAGCATAATCAGTGTTATTCCAAATAATATTAAATTCAAACCATCGCTCCATTCCAAAACTCAACTAATCGAAATTAACCTATTATATTCAAAATATCATTCCAAAACTATCTCATCGCATTAAACCCACGACAGTACTAAATTCAAAATATCATCGAAACTCATCTTATCGAAATAACAGTACCTACCCTTCCACGGCCGCCTAGATCTGCAGGCCATGACGCAGTGTGCCACAACACACCCCTACTTTCATAATAATATCGTACGGTGGTGGTAGTATACCCGGTAGGTACAGCCCGGCCACGTGGACCGGGGGTTACTGGGCCACAGCGGGCTATATTTAGACGGCCGCGGCACTGCTATTGATCGGCGCACATGCGGCAGGCTAAAAATAGCATTGCACGCCGGGACGGATTAAGTACTGGGTAGTGTTGCATCCGGACCGAGTGCAAAAAGGGGTCAGATGTTTCTAATTTAATTTTATGCGTCAATAAATATACTTATTGAAGTGAAACTTCTTTACGCGCGTCATGCATTTTCGAGGACCGGAGTAAAACCGACTCATGACCGTCACGAAAAACAGTGATCATTTGGTGGTGGGGGTACGGGACCCCCATCACCGCTCACCGTTCACTGTCGCTCTCTCACCGTAGTCGCTTACTGAGGTGAGGGAGCCACTTACGAACGTTCTTTCTCCCTCTTCTCTTTTTTCCTCTCTCTCTAGCCAACGACGCCACGCCAGGCATCAGCTGCTTGCTTCGTGTACTGCGCGGTGAGTGTAATACGAGTGAAATACGTAATTGATTGTGGTTTATTCGATTTGGAACAGAGTTTTAGTGTCAAAAATGAGTAGTGACGAGATAGAAGTGAGAAAAACATTCGTGTCACAAGAATAATGAAATGAAAAGAGAGAGAGAAGAATACAAAAAGTTTCACTTCCGTCGTGCGTAGGCTTGCCACACACGGTATTTTTTGATCTTATTTTGAATATGGGAGGGAATCAAATACATAACGATTATTTAAGACAGTCGCATATTGACCAGGGGGGACTTTACATATCGTATCGACAAGCGTAACTACCTATGATTTTATACCGATTTCCCGGACACGGTCTCACTATTGATAGCCAAACCGATATTGATAACGCAATAAATCATAAATCGACATAAGCTAGCAACACTGGATGTATTATTCATGAATTGACATTTCGAATCGTCAAACGTCATACACTTACGGAAAAATATTAATAAATTTTCACATATACTTTTTGACACTAAAAAGGAAGTTAATTAATTATTAAGGCGATGCACTATGAAGAAATGCAAAATCATGTGTTTTTTGTTTGAAAATTTGGTCGCCTAGAAATGTTTCAGATGTTTTAATTAAATACTGCGAGTAGAATACATCTTGACTTTTAAAATAATCGAGTATTTTTTAAATAAGTCTTTTTATAAGCCCAGAAAAAAATAATGTATAAGGCCTATGAAAACTGCTTTAAAGTTCAAAATCTCCTTCTCACGAACCCATTTTTGGTTATGATTTTATTTTATAATGTGGAAAATTAAGTTATTTATAAAATGATCGAAAAAATTTAAATATTTATGCCTGAATATCCACAAAATAAAATAAAAGGCACTTTCTGGCCATGTTTTTTTCTTACATAAATAAAAACAGGCGGATTGTGTTAAGCGGGAATTTAAACCTTATCTCCATCTACATAAGGGGTGTTATTGATAACGGCTCGATTTAAAATATTACACGACGTAGTGCATCGCCTTAAGGTCTTTATTCACAATTTGTTATGTGAACAAGCCCGATCCAATATAGCGTCATTAGCCGGAATGGATTCAATTCGCCGCGCGTACGGATTCTTTCCATTCTAAGAGCTTCGTTAGTTCAACTCCGTTCGTTAAGGCAGTATTTTGCATTATTAACGACATTATTAAAAAAGTTGATATAATATTGACAGCTAACCGAAACTTACCTGATACTACGGAGACCACGCTACATTTTGTCGATCGTGCTCGCAAATATCGCTAACTGACTATAAATGATGAATTTAGTCATATGGTTTTATCGATCATCCGTGATAGACTTCCTGCTCGCTTATTTAAACGTTTGGGTTTTTAATCAAATATACCAATATTCGCTAAATAACATATTATGCAGGAACAACTTTTCTTTTTAACTTATTTGTATATTGGTTTTACCCAACACTGTAATAAATCATCGAAGAAGAAGATAATACTAATAAATCTAAACAAAACAAAACACAGAAAAATAAAAAGATAACGGTGCCAACTTGGGATCGAACACAGAATCTTCTGTCTTACCATTTAGATTTAGTAGTATTGTCTACTGGTTTGGAATCTGGTTTTGAAACATTTAAATTTTTTTGTTGTTATTTATTAATTTATTTTCTCTTACATACAAAATTTTTAATAATCAATGACTCTACCGGTGAGTGGAAGTGTTTTGTGAACAACCTACTAGGAAAACCTGTGCTGAGGTGTTCGCATGATTTAGTTAAGTCTTGTTATAACCGTCATAAATAAAAACACAGCATCGTCATTGAGATACTCTAAGAGAATACTGTGGTTCCACCCATAGCGGTAGTATTGTATATTAGGCGATGCACTACGTCGTGTAGTATTTCAAATTGAGCCGCTATCAATAACAACCCTTACGTAGATGGCGATAAGCTTTAAATTCCCGCTCAACACCATCCGCCTGTTTTGATTTATGCAAGAAAAAAACATCGCCAAAAAGTGCCTTTTATTTTATTTTGTGGATGTTCAGGCATAAATATTTAATATTTTTTCGATCATTATAAATAACTTAATTTTCCACATTATACAATAAAATCATAACCGAAAATGGGTTCGTAAGTGGGAGATTTTGAACTTTAAATTAGTTTTCATAGGCCTTTACATTATTTTTTTCTGGGCTTATAAAAAGACTTATCTAAAAAATACTCGATCATTTCAAAAGCCAAAATGTATTCTACTCGCAGTATTTAATTAAAGCATCTGAAAAATTTTCAGGCGACCAAATTTTCAAACCAAAAACACATGATTTTGCATTACTACGTATGGCATCGCCTTAAGGTAGCACCAGTTAAAATATCATATTAATACATTGACACAATGTAGTAATAATTTAATTAAAATATTTTTTATGCATTATCCCCACACAGGAAAATAATTTCACTCAAGGCATCTTCCCTTTGTCATCTTTTGGGATACTGTGTGGAGGGTCTTTCATATGAGAGGAAAGAGAGAAAGTTCTAGGAAGATAAAAGGTATGAGGGTTGGGTAGGAATCTAGGGATTTGTGTGTCCATGAGAGACGGACATATGCATATACCACTGCGGCGCAAGGCGACGGGTCGAGAGACCAGTTGGAGAAGTCAAAGGGTCTCCCCAAATCAGCCTCTCTCGATCTGACACACCGCGCACCTGGTGGGCAGGCGCGTCCTGAACACACCTCACCGGGCAGTGCCGGGTACCCCTGCTAAATCACCAAACATTCCGAAACACTTGGGATAAAGCTTTGTCATCCAATAAATGGTTCCCAGGGTGGCGGTACCCATACCCGCCTACCTAATTGAAATTTTACCTAATGATGCAGTTGAGATGAATGAAGAATAAAAAAAAAACAAAATCAGATGATTACGAATGCAAGTATTTGACTACATTACCAAATAATTATGCAATAATAATCCAATCAAATTATTTTAAAATTTAATAACGCCCTTTTTAGGAAATTTTACGTACGAATAGTTAAACAAAAGTATTTTGGGCAATGAGGGATACAGAAGGTAGTTAGTACCAGAATTTCAGCAATGAAATAAATCCCGACTGTGCAAGCAATTGTGGAATCTCAAATGCATCATTTACCATTTTATACAAACATACTAAGTCATTGAAAATCCTGCTGTTAGACAGTTTAAGCATTATCATTTGTTTTAAAAGAGCATTGAAGTTCTACAAAATTGCTGGAATACCCATTTTAAAACGTAAGAATTTATTTCGACCATATTAAAGCTCCCCGTAAGGACGCCAACTACTGATATTTTTAATCTGTTTGATGTTCCAAGTTTACAAAAAATCTATGCTAAAAATATTCTAGTTCATCACCTAAAAAATAAACCAGAGGCAAACCCCTCTCGCGATCATAAAACCAGAGCCAAACAAACAGACATACCAAATATTCCTTAATGTAATTCTACCTTTGGACAAAGAAGCTTTGAATTTTTAGCAATAAAATTATATATAATAAACTCCCTCTCAACATCAAACAAAGGAAAACGAAAAATAACTACATTAAGGACATCAAATCTTGGCTTAGTGAAATATCGGAAGAAGAACTAGCTAATATATTAAAAACATCATCTTAGTCGCTGAAAACGTATACTAACATATATAGTCCCCCTCAGCACAGGATCTCCTAGTGAGGAGGACTTCAATGATCTGTTTTAATTTTATATATGTATTTTTTTTTCATGTGCCATACAAAAATGTGCCTAATTATTTAAAAAGGTAACTAAATAAAAAAATAATATTCTTTTAATAGTTTGTACATTAATATTGTAATGTGGGTTCAAGATGGGGGAATTGTATTCAATTTGACTTCTAATACAGGCAAAATATAACAGTTTAATACACTTAATATTGTTGAAATTTCTAGTTAACCTATTTATAAATTTAAGTGTATCAATTTATCATAATTTTGCAGCGTAGTAAATTTTGTTATGTTTTGTTTGGTTTGAATAGGTTTTAGAAAAATTGTGTACCTTTGATTATTGTGTTTTATCTTAACTGTCTCATTCCAGCTGAAATTTTGAATATTAGAAAATATCTATTGTAGGATCAAGATTTTATAAATTAACTAGATTACATGTATGTTTTTTTTGCGTCAATTCCATGCAGGACAATAGGTCCCGAGTAAAGTAATTTAAAGTTATAGCCTCAGGGCCTGTGTCATCCTCGGATATGCTATGTGGAGGGTCTTTTTGAAGAGAGGAGGGAGTGAACATGGGTCTCTAAAAGACTCATGTCGTAGGATAGAGGAAACACAGCGGCCGGTAAACCATTCCATAGTCGAGCAGTTGGGCTCAAGAGGGACAGATGACCCGTTTTCGGTAACAGACTCGGTGTTCTAGGTGGTCAACCGCGTACAAATGTTTGGCGTGTTTCTCGACAGTGGATTAAAAATTCAGAACAAAGTATTGTCTTTTTCCGAGAGTGTAATGAATATATCATCGCTCCTTAGCTGACGATGGCAGTAATTATACTGAGATCTTAAAAAAAGAGGGTCGATCAAGAATTTACTCACAGAAAAAACTGCAACATTTATGACGTGATAGCTTACCGTTATTAAGATAGAGCTGCTTTAGAGTATGAATACATTTGCGAACCGAAACGCGAACCATACCACGAATTACAGAAAAAGAACCAATCAACTGCAAGCGGCTTTTTGCGCCATTTGCGGTTGCTTCGTTTCTTTCCCATAAGTTGAGGTTTAATTCGGCTGGCGGATGTATTCATAGCTTTAGATAAACAGAATTTCTGTCAATATTTCAAACCTTCTCGTAGCGATTCAAATCACACAACATAACAATAATAAATTAGTACAATGAAATTGAATACAAATTCACAAAAAAGATAAATGAAACAAGAATTCTTATAACACAACCCATCAATTTAATGAATACGAGAATAATGGTAGCGACAACAAAGATAATAAATTGAAAAAGGAATTGATTGGAGAGGGTTTGGGGTTGAATATAGTCCCTATTGTGGAAAATATATGTTGCAAAAGAATTGACAGGGAAATCAAGAACGACATTTTTTTTAAATACCTTCAACATTTTGTATTTATTGCGATATTAAAATATATTATGGTTTCAATAATTTAATTTATTTTTGGCAATGATAACATAAAAAATACGTTTCGTTTGAAAAGAATTGCTTTTATTCTTCCATTCTCAATTTAAAAAAAGAAACCTCCCTTTTAAATACATCCTATTTGAATTTAACTTTTGTTTTCGGTAGTAAATTATTGCTTATCTTGGAAGCAGAAATGAAACCACTTCCCTATATCTGATCGAGCTGACACTCAGTTGATAAACACGTTTTCGATGACAATCCATTCTATCAACTTTTGGTGGCAATCATGACACATACATACATATATGGTAGATAAAAAATTAGATTTATTTTTTGTGTCCTATAGCGCAGTGCTCCGCAACCGGTGTGCCGTGGCACACTGGTGTGCCGTGAGCCGGACACAGGTGTGCCGCGGTCAAATTCAATGTATTTGAAATTTTACAATATATCATTAGTATCATTACGTATTTAATACACAATGACAAATTATTTTTCATAATATTGTCTGCCGATACTGTTAAAAGACGTATTCACAATATATTAGGAACACTGAATAGAAAACTGTTATTGGCTGAAAAACAACCGATAATTGATATTGATCGACGAAACAACAGATATTAAAAATAAAGCACAGTTGATAGCTATTGTACTTTTCGCTGACGAGAACTTTATTAAAGAACATTATTTATTTTGTAAGGAGGTTCAAAACGAAATACCGGTGAAGAAATTTTTCAAGTAACCGATGATTTCTTCAAAATATATAATATTAAATGGATCAATTGCATTGCTGTTTGCACGGATGGCGATGCGGCAATGACGGGTAGTAAAAAGGGCTTTGTCTCTTGTGTAAAACAAAAAAATCCAACGTTACAATTTACACACTACTGCATACATCGCGAAGCATTGATGGTCAAAAATTTACCAGAGGAACTTTTGAACACGATGAATGAATGCATTAAAATCGTAAACATAATTAAATCAAGAGCCCTAAACTCACGAATCTTTGGAATACTCTGTGCAGAAATGGGAGCCGAATATGAATCCTTATTGTTTTATATTGAAATTCTTTGGTTATCCCGAGGCAAAGTTTTGGCTAGATTGTTTGAGCTTCGTCACGAGGTGCGTGAGTTTCTTTTAAATCAAAATATGCCCGAACTATATCAGCACCACGATGATAATTACTGGATAGCCAAACTTGGCTGATATATTCCAGGATTTGAATAACGAACTATGGCAGAAAGAGTTGCAAAAAGTATGTTTGGAAATGTACCAAAGGACCAACCATAGTACAATTGAAAATAAACAATTAACTGTGGATCTGGCCCAACAACATTTAAGTATGCTTCAGCAGAAATTTGGTCAGTATTTTCATTCCATTAATACGGAACAATACGATTGGATTCGAAATCCTTTTGCAACCAATGCAATAAATTCTACAGAAGCACTGCCTCTGCAAATTCGAGAGGAATTTACAGATTTAAATAATGACATGACATTAAAACTTCACTTCTGCAAAAATCCATTAGATGTGTTCTGGATTTACGTTAAAAAAGAATATCCTCAGATTTCCGTCAATAATCCCATTTTCAACGACATATTTATGTGAGCAAATTTTTTCAACGCTTGTATTTATTAAAAATGATAAGTGGTCATGCTTAAAAGGTCTTGAACAAGAACTTCGGGTTGCGCTGTCAAAAATCGAGCCGAATATAAAACTTTTGTGTTTATTGAAACAAGCGCAGGTTAATTTAACAATTAATCGCTCATTAATTTATTATTATTTAAAATAATTATTAAGATTGCGTAAAAATAAATATGTTATAGTTTTATGTATGTATGTATACTTTTCAAATAAAAACAAGAAATTATTGTAAAATTTATGTATCAATTTAATACCTATATATTTTAGCTTTCAGTGTGCCGCGGAATTCTAGGAAGAAATTTGGTGTGTCGTAGGTGAAAAAAGGTTGCGGAGCACTGCTATAGCGCATTTGCGAGATTTTTGGCATTGCATAATATACACTGCATAAATGGTACAATTATAACGTCTTAGGCTTTATTACCTGTAATTGTTATAAATAAATGTACAAATTATATATAAATAAATAAATAAATACGCATTTCTCTTAAATTGGATGACATTACAGCAGTTAATAAACCAAGTAAATGTCTATCCTATCCGATCGGCATTTGGGGTTAATTGAGTTGTCGAATCCAATTTCTGGGTAGGAAAATTCAATCAAAATGAAGTGAGATCCCTGAGGCGTATGTGTGATAAAACCATGTATGATCGTGTGAGAAATGAGGAGATCCGCAAGGAGTGCAAGGCTGACGTAAGCGTAATGAGTATGATCAAGAAAGGGACGCTTAAATTGTTTGGGCATGTAGAGCGAATGAGCGAAGAAAGGAGTGTAAGGAGAATATATGATGCAAATGTGAATGGTAGCAGAAGTCGGGGACGCCCGAGGAATATATGGCACGACCAAGTGAGTCAGATACTCTGTTCGGGCCATGTCAATAGTCAGAATAATAGAAGAGTATGTATGAATGTGAATGAGGGAAGGAGTGTGTGCCAAGACCGAGATGTTTGGCGTTCCGTTCTCTCTGCCTACCAAACATTTCCCTTAGGGCTTAGGGTATATGTCATCTTTTGGACAGAAATATCTGGGAAGGAACAAACGGTATGAAAGGTGGGCAGGAATCTGCGGGTCAGTATGTACAGGACTGATGGACATCTCAATCCATCCCTCCCACTGCGGTGCATGGCAATGCTACAACGCCCCAAAGCAGTAGATGGGAAGACCAGGATAAACCTCACTCTATAAACCCGGGCACCCCTGTTAAGTCAACACAGAGGTGTTGCTTATCCAATGAATGGTTTCCGGTAAACATTATAACCATTACCATTAATTTTTGGTAACCATTGATTTTTGGTAACCAGTCTACATAATTTTGGTAACCAGTCTACATATTTTTGATAAGCAGTCTACATAATTTTGTTAACCAGGCTACATAATTTTGGTAACCAGTCTACATAATTTTGGAAAACAGTCTAAATAATTTTGGTAACAAGTCTACATAATTTTGGAAAACAGTATAAATAATTTTGGTAACCAGTCTACATAATTTTGATAACCAGTCTACATATTTTTGGTGAGCATTCTACTTAATTTTGGTAACCAGTCTACATAATTTTGGTAACCAGTCTACATAATTTTGATAACCAGTCTACATATTTTTGGTGAGCAGTCTACATAATTTTGGTAACCAGTCTACATATTTTTGGTAACCTGTCTACATAATTTAACTCATCCGAAAATGATTATAATATTCCACTACTTATTTTAATTTATTTATTCATGTTCTCCATAAAACGGTTATGCACCAATATATTACAGAGAAAATTACAAAATTTGAGGTACATATAAGTATAAACGGTCACGTGACACATGTCAAAAGATAGTGAACCGTATGTAAGTGACGTTGAAAATATCGATGATCAATGCGAAATCGTCAAGCAGTTGAGTCGCTCTGTTGATTGGCGCGTTCGTATAGGATTATGAAAAAGTGCATGTGATCTTCCACGTGATAAACTTACAATTTTTTTAATTTAAAAATATTTTTTTACGTGCTTCTAAGGTGTTAAAATCGAGCATTACTGGAACGAAAATGGATATAGGAACGGATAGTACGTATTCTCTCATACATGTAATGCATAAACCTTTTTTTTTACTTTTTGTATTTCTAGGATATGGTTTTATTTAAAAGGGGCTCAAATAATGGAGCTATATTTTAGGATACTGCGAATAAAGGCTTCAAATGTTTTTCTTATTGCGTTAATTGTCTGTTTATTTAACCATCCCGTAGCCAATTGGGGGAGTAGATAGTACCCAAAATTACTATCCTCCTTATATTAGCTTAAATATTTGACATAACATTTTAGTATTTTACGTATTTCTGCGCAAATACATAAGTTACCATTAATAATTGACTGATTAATTGGGATTTCTATAGTTAAAAGCTAAAAGCCCATAAAACAGAAAAATGCATGGGGTCGTCGGAAGACCCACTTGGTTACAGGCGTTTTGTTTTGCATCTTGGCCTGTCAAGAGTTAAAACTATTTAAAATATTATCAACCGTCTAAATTTTCCTATCATTTACAAGAATATTAAATATGTACTTGAATTTGAATTACGAAAAAAAAGATTTTTATTAATTCCAGCTACATCAAAAAGCTTAGTGAGAAAGCCCTTTAATAGCTTAGAGAGAAATTTTCATTTAATTATGCATTCGTACGAAGTGCACTTTAAACTAGCAAATAATACTCGTACGAGAATGGCCTCAATAATGCATTCCAGTTTTCCATTTGCAACTACATAATTATAAGCCTATATCTATATTAAAATGTTTGTTTGTTTGTTTGTTTGTCTCCCACAGACTCAAAAACTACTGGACCGATTTTGCTTAAATTTTCAAAATTGTTCTTATTATTGCAAGGAGTATTTTGAGAGTACTTTGAATGACAGGACAATTCGAGTACGCCCGGGGAAGAATTCGCATTATCTATGCACTGGATTGAGATAAGGAGTAAAATAAAAGTCGATATAATGTATTTTTTATAGTAGTCAACGGTAGAAAAGTCGGTGATGCCCGAAGAAAATCTAACGCATCTTCTCTGCGATGGAATGAGATATAGAGTTGAATAATATACGCCCGAGGAAGACATGGCACGATCAAGTGAAACAAAAAAATATAAAAAGTAAATGTCTTTAGACTAACATTATCTCCACCTTAAAAATAGACTCAGATTTCAGGAACACTAGAACCTCTAAACTTTACTCCAAATCAGTCTTAACCCCGAAAAACGCCGGGTAAACGTAAGCTAACAATAAATAAATGAGATGCGATTAATTAATTTTAGATTTGTTCTACCACCAAGCTATGTAATCTATGGTTCCATAATAACTCAACACACTTTTAAAAAGTGATATAAAGTCATTAATAAAGATGATTTTTTTTTATTTAACCTAACCTAACTTAACCTAACCTAATCTACTTAACCCAGACTTTCCATGACTTTATATAACTTTTTAAAGATGTGATGATTTATCCGGTCAAATATACTATTCTTAAGAAAAAGTCCAGTTATATTAAATTTTCCAATTATGTCTTAAATCCTGTATCTAAATTTCGCTAATAAACAATTAGATAATGTTAATTAAGTGTTAATCTTAAGTGACCTACCAGGTAAGTATTGTACTGTATATTATCTCCATAAATAGTTAAGTTATAACATAGATCACTGTAGAAATGTATTATAAGTTTGTACAGCGCCCTTGCGTCATCCGATTATTATTATTTATTATTAAGAAGTATATGCTATGCGAATTGCCGACACTTTTCTTTTCAGGCGCCGGATCAATCGTTTCGATTTGAAAATGGTAGCTTGAACTTTAACCCTAGAACCGTACCCTGGGGTACAAATTAAAAAAAAAAAAAAAAAATTTGCGATAACTTTTTAGTTTCACAACGGATCTTTTCTTGCCGCCGCGTATTTGCAAGTGGGGGGGAGTCGCTTCGAAGCATCAGTCGAGCGGGAGTCCTGCTAGTGTGTGGTCGTGGCAAAACGTGCGTGGGGCGCTCCAGTACCCCAGGGTACGGTTAAGGTAATTATTTTCATTACTATGATTTTAATGTTTTTGTGAAATAAAGCATGTTATTGTGCTATTTGATACGTGCTTCTTTATTTGAATGTTATTTTTATTTGTATAATTACCTTACACATAACTTTGTTTTGGAAAAAATGTGTATTTATTAATTATATTTAGGTATTTTGCATTTAGTTGCGTGTAACTTGAATAATTCTTTTTTTTAGATGGCTTTACGTCAAAATCTATCGCAAGATGAAATTCATCGCCTTCTTCTGTATGCTGATGATGAAGAAGATGTGGTTCTTGGGGATGAATTGGAAGATGAACCCGATGAAATTATTGCTGACTTTATGAATACATCAATGTTTGCTTTTCATAACGAACTTACTTTACTATCATATGTGCCTCCAAAGCTAAGCAAAAGAAAAAAGAAAAACGTGCTTATGCTTTCCACTACGCACTTCCAACCAGACCAAGACAAATCTGTTGATTTACCAGAAATAATAAGTTTTTACAACCAAACCAAGGGGGGTGTGGATACGTTTGATCAACTTTGTCATACATACAGTGTGTCTCGTAAAACTCGTCGCTGGAGCCTTTGTGTCTTCTATGGAATTTTGAATATCGTCGGAATCAATTCTATGATATGACTGCATTCATCTAACGCTACCGGAAAACAAGTTTTCAAGAATAGACGAACTTATCTGAAGACTTTAGCTTTTGACCTTATAAAACCTCACTTGGAGGATCGATTTTTATACAAAACTTTGCCGATGCATCTCCAAGAAAGTATTGGCGGAATATTAGGAAAAAAGCGGTCTTATGATGCTACAACCCCTTCAAAATCAAAATCTGGAAGATGTTCATTTTGTCCCAGGTCAAAAGATCGTAAGTCACGCGCTCAATGTCAGAAATGTAAACGTTTCATATGTTTAGAGCACCAAACAAAGATTTGCCAAAATTGTTAAGAAAAATTACTTTTAATTAAGCCTTATTGTATTATGTAAGACTGAAATAAGTGCCATAACAGTCTATGTAAGTTAATTTTGAATAAATGTTTTTTCTCACGTAAAAAAGATGTTTTATTTAACGGGGTACTCCAGTACCCCTGGGTACTGTTAGTGTATGATCTATGATGGGTACGGTTCTAGGGTTAAGACAACAAATTCAAGTGCTTAGTTTGTGCTTGATTTTTTAGTTCCGCATCATAATTATATCTAGTACAATATAGATTCTGTTAACAAAAAAAAATGAAATTATATTATTCAAGACGTAAAAAAATCAATGTTTTTTCTAACTGTATAACGATGAAAAATGGAGCGTTTTCTTTAGTATTTCTTGTGATTAATTTGGCTGTCACCATCGAAATATGGGAACCGAAATAAGTCCTTGGCACTGAGCCAAAATCCCACAACTTGAAAAGTGACTTCCAACACTCTTAACCCTCATTATATTCACTGAATTGAATAAAGCGAGGACTTTTAATTTTTTATGACTTGGTAAAATCATAAAATTATGATTTGATCGTGGTAAGATAAATAATAGATGTATTTTTAGGCAATTGATTTTTAAAGTTTATCAGTGAATCTATGTGATAAAGCTTTTGATGCATTAAAAGAGAAGATAGGTTACTGAGACAATGCGCGTGGTTGCATCGAACTAGGTCCCGTGGACATACTCGAGACTTATCACATATAAGTTCTTTAGTCAGACGAGTTATAACCAGCTGCAGTAAATACGAAAAAATTCCTTTCTGTGCTTTTGAGAGGTGCAAAATACATTCTCGAGCAAAAAATAAATGCGATGTAGTTTCTTTCCATTCGTAAATGCACATAATTCATTTGAATTTTAATTGATTTTATAATTATTCAAGGTTTTTGGCCACCCTAAATCAGTAAATAAAATAAAACGAGACAGGGAACGCAGAAACACATAAACGTAGGGAGGATAGTACGCCGTATTCTACAAACCACTTGCTGTCGGCTTGCGAGGGGCGGGTTGTTGATAATAAAGCTATTTCATCCGTACATACATATGTTTTTGAAATACTATCCTACAGTTCATTTTTTGCTTGATGTGCCGTTGTGTTGCTAATTCATCCGCACATATTCTGTGAGTTGCCATCCTTTTCTAATTCGTTTTCGCTCAGAAAGATAAAACAAGAACGTGTTATATTTTTGCTCGATTACTATGATTATAACCTGTCTTTGTTTTTATTTAGTCTATGGTTGAAGCAACATAAACTTTTCAATAAAAAAACACTTTTTACGTAATGCCACAATCCAACATCCGACAATCCCTTGCATCCTTTATCCTAGGAGTGCCTATATTTTCATCAGCGGAATTTCTTTATTTATGATGATTGCAATTCAGGCTGTTGTGTTCATTTAAGGGCACCATATTTAATAACACCCACAGCATAACTCAGCCTGGCGCCAAGGGTTGAGATTATTTCACCCTTCAGTCTGCAGCCTCTTGGATTTCTGCGTAAACACTTAAAGGGTAGAGGGTGGTTTCAAGGGGTGCTAAGTAGGGCGTACTTAAAGTTTATGATATAAAATATCTGAGTTTAATGGCTAGAAAATGATTACGAAAACACACATTTTGACTGATAGATAAACTGCGGGTTGCTTGCTCAAAATATGTACTTTGATCTTTCAGCCACATTTCACCATATCACTTACATTTTCTGAAAATATTGTCCTACGAAACTAAAGTTGACATAAATCAGTTGACAAATCCTTTTACGGTGGTAACATGTTCAATTATTTTAGCTAGGTATGGGTTGTTTCACGATTTTTAAAAGTTCATCAAATTACAAAGTTAATATTCAAGTTCTGTGAAAGTCTTATTCAAGTTCTGTATTATAATAACCTGTGAGGAAAATTATTTTCCTCAGGTCTTTTTGCGTGAATGTAAAAAAAGGTATTTTTTATCTTAAATCCGCACAAGGGTCTCAATTGATCTCAACCATCTAGAGCCAGTGAGATTATGGCATCCCCAATTGGGATATGTTTTGAAGCTGTATGTAGTGGGGAGATTAAGAAGAGGATGGTGGGGGAGTCGATTCCAATATCGTTTCAATTCTGAATGGTGGTGTTACACCAGGGCGATACTGAGAGTATATTCCACTGTGGAACGTGCTGCAAGCTTACTATTTATCATTTTAAATGAATAAATTGTGGACTAAAACAAATCAATCAAATAAAATTAACTTTGGCACGCCGGCATTGGAACCCGTGACTTGCTAGTCAAGAGCCTTACCAACTACCACGGAGGCCGTCAAACTACCGTTACTTCAATTATACGGATACGCCCACAATAATCTTCTCTCCCTATTTATATATTGCATTAAAAGCAATAATTTTTCTCTAAAATATCTTTTTTTAAATAACTCATAACTCAAACATTGAAAAGTAGTAGAAGATTCTTTTAGTGAAAATCAAATACTTGGGCATTATAAAAGACAATCGACTCAAATCTAATTCTATCTTTGAATTATTAGATAAGAAAATGGCAAACAAGGTTAATTTATAAAAATAATAAGGAATAAACTAGATCTAAATACAAGTAAATTAGTTTATAATAATAGTATAGTAGCATCTCATTTAAATTACTGCTCTAGTGTCATTTTCTTGTTCAATCAAACACATATAAAGAAATTGGAAATAATTCAAAATAGAGGTATGTGAGCAGTATTGAATTGTAGTAGGTGTTTCAAGATAATTATAATGCAGAAAAAACTAGAAATGTTAAGTGTGAGACAGCAAATAATTTACAATACCCTAATATTTATGAGCTAAAAATAAGACGCTCCCGAAATTCATGTTTAAGAATGTAAATTTAAATTTCGCAATACATGGCTACCCCACGAGAAGCTGTGGAGATTTTAGACTTCAAAAACAAATTTGTCGGTAACCCAAAATGAACTCTATTTTAAAGGATTTTAGATTACTAATGAACTACCGACAGATGTTAAAGAAGCTAAAAGCCTTGCTGCTTTTCATGGGTTATGCATAAGTTCTACAAAGAATAAGTTTTAGATGTATTGTAAAGTGTCCTTAATGTCATATAAATAAGTTGTTAAAAAGTTTATACTAGATATTTATTTATTTATTTTGTAAGAATCAAACATCTTTTATATAATATACGAGATAAATATACAAGTTAACTGAAGTCAAGCCAAATAAGTTTCTTATGTTAAAGTGCATTAGAAATGAAGTTTTAGTATCTTAAAATTAATTTAGTGTTAAAGGAAGAGGAGAGGAATAGGAAAATAGGAAGAGGATAGGAGATGCTGCCGATACATTCCATAATCTCATATTAATAAAATGTAATTGTTTTATAACTATATAAAAACATACAAACAAAAAAAATTATCTGCGTTGTTTTAAATTTAAATATATTATAATAATTTAACGTCATGACGTCATTGCGGCTAAATTTACATTGTTCATTGAATGTAAACTATGGCAGAACTCACGAGAGATCCGTCGGAAGCATCGCGTTCGCATCGTGTGTAGCAGTTCTATTGTCACCATTCAAAAATCGGACTCTTTAATTCGATCAAACAAAAAGCGTTTTCAATTTCCATTCGACATTCCGGTATTTTCTGTCTTGCTTGTTTTCATCCAAGACGTGTGAGAAGGAAGATAATCATATGGAAGAATTTAGCAAGACTAAAAATATTTTTGAAGACTCCGAAGGGATGAATTAAATTTTGTAGTATTTTTCGATTTAGGTTCACCGATAGAACAAGTAATTTTTCAAAGTAATTTCCAACTTTATTTATAACCTCGCAGATTTTTCATACAAGTTCGCACAACCACCATAACACATTTAAAAAAAAAAAATTATTTTTATTTTGTTTAATTACTAGCTGTACCTCGCCACGCCTTACTGTGAGTTTGTATGTCTCTGCAGATAGAGAAACAATAACGCGTGTTACTTGTACGTCCAACAGATGGCGTTGTTTTTCAAAGTAAAGTATTTTCGTCCAACAGATTGCTTATTTTTTTACTTGTCACAGGTGACATCTAGATAATATAGGTATATAAAAACACACGCGTATTCAAATGCAACGTTATGTAAAAATTGTAAAGCAGTATTTGAAAAACTTTCGGAGATTTAAGATTTTGAATTTAAAAACGATAAGACCGAATTGTTTCACATAATTTCAACGCATCGTCAAATTTCTATGTTGATTTTCAAGTTCTGAGAAGCTTCTATTTGTTTCTGTTCTAAAAGTCCTGTTGTGATTTCAGTTTTGTGAAGCAATTGGCCACTGATAAGATAATAATAGAACTTGAATAGAACCACCACAGAACTTGCAAATCAACAATTAAATAATTTTATGAATTGAATTTGAACTCCGTGAAACAACCCGTCCTCACATTTTTTTATTTATATAGAAGATTTAACGCCCTTAGGGCTATACATGTAGGTAGTACAACTTTAATGTGACAGATAATTTACATGTATAGAGTACAACTTTAATATGACAGATCATTTACATGTAGGTAGTACAACTTTAAAATGACAGATAATTTACATGTAGGTAGGGCAACTTTAATACAACCGATAATTTACATACCTAGGTAGTACAACTTTAATATTACAGATAATTTACATGTAGGTAGTACAACTTTAATATTACAGATCATTTACATGTAGGTAGTACAACTTTAATATGACAGATAATTTACATGTAGGTAGTACAACTTTAATATTACAGATCATTTACATGTAGGTAGTACAACTTTAATATTACAGATCATTTACATGTAGGTAGTACAACTTTAATATGACAGATAATTTTGAAACCCTTAGGTTTAAAAACTTAAAGAAATAAAGAAAATTATTAAAGAAATAAAATTAAAATAAAACAAAAATAAAAATACAGTGCTCAAATATATTTACAAAAATATAACAGAAGGTTTAAGAGCAATGTTCGAATACAATTTTTTTGTAATTCACAACATTGGCTAAGTTAACATTAAATATGTCAATATCACCTAAGTATTGGTTTCCCATAGTATGAAGTCACTGGGCAAATATAGGTGAGTTTGGGTACGCTGCAGTAGAATAATCTATTTTTTCTTTGTTGTTATTGTGGTTATATAATTATATATCTATCCCAAATCGTCAATCCTGGAATCTTTAAAAAAAAATTCAAAAATTTTAAAAATCTACGGATATCCATTCTAGTTCAGACATCCTAAATAAAAGAGTTTTTTGCTATGAAACTATGAAACTTTCAACGATCCATGGATACAGCATTTTTAAATTAGCTACACTATCCTTGAATATTTAAAACTTTGTGAACATAAAAGTTACTTGAAAAAATGTGTTTTAGTTTAACGGCAGCAATTAATTTCAATTAGGTTGTATAATTATTATTATACATTTTGCTGTCGAATTTTTGATGATACTGCGGTAGTTAGTACGGGGGTTAAATGAAAGTTATTCTTTAATACATTGCGGTACAAAATTAAATACTTTTTTTATGGAATATTCAACATCGAAGTGGTAACTTTTTTCTCAAGGAACCAATGGAATTTGATGTACCTAATAAAGTTGTCGGATAATTCGATCTGGGCTTAGATGCGTAGATATTACTTCCTAGGCACTATCTAAATATGTACAAACAGATATGGCCTGATACATTTAACGGCCTCCGTAGTTGTGTGGTTACGATCCTTGATGGCTACGAATACTGAGGTCGTGAGATTGAAACCCGGCGTGGGCAATTAATTTTACATGATTAATTTGTGTTATATCACATTTTTTTCATTTAAAACAACATATGGTTAATTGCGGCATGTTACAGAGTGATAGATACTTTCAGTATCACCCTATTGAAAGCAACGAAACGTTGCTTGAAATTGCTTTAGCAGTGTTTGGTGACCAGATCTGAATAGCCAAGTACTTCCTTCTTTGTCCTCTATATCTCCTTCAGCCTTACAACATACCTACCCCAGTTGGGGATGGCATAATCTCCCTTAATTGTTGTATGACAATTGGAAACTCTTGGGCAGTATTCATCTTTTTTTAAACACATCGTCTGATTCATACGTAGTTATTATGACTCTTGACATGACTTGACTCAATGTATTTGGTTCACTTGATCGTGTCATGTCTCCTTCAGGCTTCCCCAACTTCTTTTACCAATCAAACTGTCGTCACACATTCTCCTTACTATATGCCCAAACCATCCCTTACTTATTACGTGTCCCTTACTTATTACGTGTCCCTTACTTATTACGGGTCCCTTACTTATTACATGTCCCTTACTTATTACGTGTCCCTTACTTATTACGGGTCCCTTACTTATTACATGTCCCTTACTTATTACGTGTCCCTTAATTATTACGTGTCCCTTACTTATTACGGGTCCCTTACTTATTACATGTCCCTTACTTATTACGTGTCCCTTACTTATTACGTGTCCCTTACTTATTACGGGTCCCTTACTTATTACATGTCCCTTACTTATTACATGTCCCTTACTTATTACTTGTCCCTTACTTATTACGTGTCGCTTACTTATTACATGTCCCTTACTTATAACTTGTCCCTTACTTATTACATGTCCCTTACTTATTACATGTCCCTTACTTATTACTTGTCCCTTACTTATTACATGTCCCTTACTTATTACTTGTCCCTTACTTATTACGTGTCCCTTACTTATTACATGTCCCTTACTTATTACTTGTCCCTTACTTATTACGTGTCCCTTACTTATTACACGTCCCTAACTTATTACTTGTCCCTTACTTATTACGTGTCCCTTACTTATTACATGTCCCTTACTTATTACATGTCCCTTACTTATTACTTGTCCCTTACTTATTACATGTCCCTTACTTATTACTTGTCCCTTACTTATTACGTGTCCCTTACTTATTACATGTCCCTTACTTATTACATGTCCCTTACTTATTACTTGTCCCTTACTTATTACATGTCCCTTACTTATTACTTGTCCCTTACTTATTACGTGTCCCTTAATTATTACATGTCCCTTACTTATAACGTATCCCTTACTTATTACATGTCCATTACTTATTACGTGTCCCTTACTTATTAAGCCTATATCAACCTTGCATTCACTGCATATCTTAACATTTTTCATACGGTCTTACATGGTTTCACCACATTTACGCGTCAGGGATCTTATTTTTACAGAATTCAGTCTTCTTTCATCTTTCTTCTGCCAATTTTATAAACGTTAGGATTGGTAATAACACACCATTGTTTGCCTATTTTATCTATCTCAACGCTATAAAATAATATATTTTTCTTAATATACGTTCCTGAGAATCCTGTCCTTTGTCAATATGTGAAAACACACTTATTATTCAAACGATGAAAATGTTTATTCAAATATTCCCAAACCATTGAGAGATGTTATTTGAGCGTTCTTGTTTAAACACTATTACAAAATCAAAGGAAAGCTTTGCACCCACGTGTAAAGAAACTCGAGAAAAAAATCTCAAGCATGGGGAAATCTACAAAAACACAAGAAGAAAAATAATGCCTGGATTTTTAGAGGAACATGCGAATTCTGAAATAATAGGTGGAAAATATCTCCAAATAATTGGCAGGAGACAACACTGTGGAACGTTAGGGAAAAATATTGCTGTCCTGGGGTAAAATATATCAAACTGCCTGAGAGTCAGTGAGACTATAGAATCCCCAATTTGGGTTATATTGTTTGACAAAGGAAAGTGTTAGGGGTAAGAGATGAGACAGATGAAGGTTGGGAAGTACCTGGTTTTTATAGTTGGTCAAAAAGCATCAAAAGAACTGGCATTTAAAAACTATCGTAAAAATTATTGCAGTTGCTCATCGTACCTAAATGGAAACTATTACCATACAGCATGTATCTTACTCTGAATATAAGAGGAAAGTTGAACATGAATACAACACAAGGTTCACAAAGAATGAAGGCATGCCTGTTCGAAAATATAGCAATAAATAGATTATAACTTGCCCAATATGTTGAACATGTTGGCAAGTAATATCAAAAATTGTAAATTACCAAATAGATACAGATATTTCCTGAAAACATGGCTCATGACTAGAGATACAGGGTTTTCCAATAAGAGGTGTTATTTTGAATAGCCCGCTATTTCGGTAGATGTTACTTTTGAAGCTGTCATTTTTTAACATTTGACAAGTAGAAACTACGCCATTAATAAAAATGTAACGATACAAGCTTCAATAACGCATTGAAATTAATAAAATTCACTTGAGTGAATCAAATGCAAATCATCTTGAGTGATGAGGCCCATTTCCACCTCGGTGGCTTCGTCAACAAGCAAAATTGTCGCATCTGGGGCTCGGAAAACCCAAGAGTTATTGTTGAAAAGCCTTTTTGTTCTCAACGTGTGACTGTTTGGTCCGTTTTGTGGTCCAGCGGAGTCATTGGACCTTACTTTTTCGAAAATGAAATGAGCAATAGTTACGGTGAATGGATTGCGCTATCGAGAGATGATTAATGATTTTTTATGGCCGGAATTGGATGGTATTGATCTGGACAACGTTTACTTTATAAACCATTTACATTACACACAAGCAACGAAACCATTGATCTTTTACGATTGAATATCAAAATAACACCTCTTATTGGAAAACCCTGTACTTTATACTAATCATCACTAACAATCAATAGTTTTTATTTTTTATTACAGACTAATTTTTTCCTTTCTTTTGTTTACTTATATTTATTTTATTAATTTAATTTTATTTATTTATTTTTTATATATATATATATATATATATATATATATATATATATATATATATATATATATATATATATATATATATATATATATATAGGTTTATGATACGGCACTTTGTACATCTTAGCGTCTGCAAATAACCGGAACTATTGGATCATTTCGACTTACTTGATCATTGAGCACTTACTTGATCATCGACAAATTGAGATTTAAATGCCATTTTAATCGTCTCGGCGAGACGAGATCAGTGGCATTTTCAACTCAATTTGATGTGACAAGTGCGATTTTCGTGAGCATTAGATATGCTCCTATATGCGATTTTATCTCAGATATTCAACCTGACTTTGTTAATTATTTCTATCGTATGTTAAACTAACTTCATTGATCTCAAAAAGCGACGTTGCCATCGTTATTTGTGTCAAACGCAGGTGTACAAATAATTTTCTAAAGTAATTAAATGTTTTAACAATTGTATGCAAAAATAGCCTCTAAAGTAATATTATTTAGAGCTTATTATCGTACGACATTGCGTATTGGTCTAAACAATATTCGAAAGGAACTATAAGGCTCAAGAATTGTATGCAAAATTAACCTCTAAAGTTATATTATTTAGAGCCCATTATCGAATGATGTTGTTTGCTAGCACAAGGCTGGTTTGTTTGTATTGGTCCATTTGAAGCTAGCTTCAGGTTAGTTTTCTGAAACACTTAATGACTTGTAACTGGCTAACAGATAATATTAAATATTACCGTTATTCAATGTTCGTATATCACGAATCAGTTGACAGGTTGATTTGTTTTTGCGTTTTATTAGCTTTATTACGAAGGAGATTTAATAAAATCTTTCAGCTTTGCGAAATGGATTTTAAATACGGTAAGCTATTACATATTTCTAAATAGGTAATAACCTAAATTGTAAAATATAGAATTAATATAATAAATATAATATTAACAATTTTAATCTATGCTTATCAAATGAGTACAGAATAATTACCGTATTTTATTATATAGGTCATGATTTTTTTCTTTCTTTTTTGAGAACCCAAGCAGTAAAATTATTTTGAATAATAGATATATATTATGTATTAACAAAATTCAAAAAAGCTAACCTAACAACTTGTGGTAAAAATGTCAAATCAAACTAAAGCCATATTCCTATACTAAAATATGCATTTAAAAGCATGTTTTGTTTTCAAACAGTTGTTTCTTAAAATAATTAAGTTAAAACGAAGTTTTACACGTCGGATAATCACCCATTAATTTGTTCATATTCAAATTAAACAAATTCCTTTGTGGAAATAAAATTTGCAAAAACAGAAAACTGCAGGTACATATATGTATGTTTCAATGTGTTTGTTCTTGATATTTTATAGATGTTCCAAGAACCAGTGATTTACGTACATCAATAAACAGTACTGACGACATGATCTCGTCTTCACCCTTTTCGCTAATTTCCAAAGGACAAAGTTTAATCATCAGCAATATGCAGAGCATACTGGGCGAAGAAATTAACCATGAAACTTCCTCAGATTCAGGTAATATTCACTGATAATAATCTGAAATATTACAGAGCTACCTTAGCTTATAGTAAATTGTTATAGGTAATATCAGAAATGCTGCTAATTAAATATTCCGTTGCAAATGCTTAATTAGTCTGTTGTTTTGTCATTATATTAGGTTAGGTTTCATATTTGTGCACATGACTTACTTACTACATTGAGATATTATTATTGGATAAATATATAATATATTATGCTTTATTTTAGAAACCAAAACTGAAGTAATGTTAGAAAGGAGTCCGCCGACGTCCGAAGATGATGATTCACTATACAAACCGAACAACGTTACTTCTTCGATAGAATCAGGTATCTACAGAAAACATGTTTAATACTCTTGAAACAATCAATACGTAACATATAATTTGATTATTATATGGTCAGAGGTGCGGCCCAGAAAGCCGAAGGTCCGGTGCGAGTCCCAGATGTGACCGTATCTTTTCTGTTTCAGATTTTAGATTGAGTGATGCTAATATTGTCTTCATTTAATTAAATAATTTAATTTAATTATAATTATTTTAAAAGCAATAATTATTCGCCTGAAACACTCATCCACATTGAAAAATCTCCTGATAAAAGATACTTTATTTATTTATTTATTTATTTATTTAAACGCCCATAGGGCTTTTACAGATAATAATGTACATCTTTATTTATTTATATATTTTTTTAATTATACAGATCTTATATCTTATATGATAAATATATGTTATACAAAATAATATAAGAAAATATCCGAGTTAACAAAATATAGGTACAAATAATTGAGATTTACATAACGCCAACGGGACTCGAACCCGTGTCCCCTCGATTTCCGGTCGACAGCTCTGACCACTGAGCTATGGCGGCTTATCGCTTATCCGCGAAATAATTCAATATATACTAGTGTTTCATTCAACAATGACTGCTTTCTTATAATTTGAGGTTTTACTAATTAAGTTTAAAGAAAGCTAAATAATGTATTGTTACTTTTTAGATATGAAAATTTCCAACGCCGATGATGAGCAACATCATTTAGAGAAGCAGGAGGCAATCGAAGTGTCATCGACTACAACTCGAAGCACTATTTCTACTAGTAAATGAGCACGAGTGCATGACCGTAAAAACTCATGTCCATATTGTACTAAACTGGTAACGAACATACCTTCAATTTCAACCTTTGATTTAGCGTTTGACCCTGTGCATTTTGATGTTTTTATTAAAGCCGTACAAATAAATAGTGGTTACGATGAAATTACAGGTTCTGTAAAAAATCCTAGCATGTCTCAACGACTTTGTACAATCTTTTATAGCCGTACAAAGTCGTTGAGACATGCTAGGAATTTTTACAGAACCTGTAATTTCATCGTAACCACTATTTATTTGTACGGCTTTAATAAAAACATCAAAATGCACAGGGTCAAACGCTAAATCAAAGGTTGAAATTGAAGGTTTCTGTTCTTTAATAACTATATACACCTTGGCTAAATCCCTCATCTTCGATGTTATATGTGTATTCAAATGGTGTTCCGTGTGATTACTTAATAATAAAGACCCATATGAACATATTAATGGGTCAGACATTGCTATTTTTGCAATATTTTCATTTTTAAATACATGAAATATTTGAGTTTCTTAGAGATTCTGAAATTTCAGAATTGTCTGGGCATAATAATATAGAAGATGATTTTAGTACTCTAACACGATCATGTGGATTTTTCTCAGGTAACGTACTTTTTGTACATTTTAAAGATAATTACCTCTGTTTCTAAAGGATGAGTTGAATTTGCATTTTCTGGCTGTTCTGAAGGATGAGTTGAATTTGCATTTATTGTAGTGTCTGTAAAAGTTGGTTTTCTAAATATTTCAAAAGTATGTTTATTATTATTCTTTCCAATTGTTAGATCTAAAAAAAATATTTTACCTTTGATCTCATGTTCGACTGTGAAGCAGATTTTATTATTAACAGTGTTGGCCCAATTAATAAAGATATCTAATTGACGGTTGGTGCCTTTCCAACATATTAAGATATCGTCTACATATCTGACATAGTATATTATATATTTAGCTAAGGGAGACTTTAGAATAATATTTTCAATATGATCCATAAATATCTCCGCTAGAAGTGGGCTTAAAGGGGATCCCATGGGAAGTCCGTCCAATTGCTCAAAATATGTATCATTAAAAAGAAAATAATTTGTTTGTATGCAAATTTTATGAGCTGGAATAACTCTTTTCTTATTATTGGGTTGACATTAGATTGTTCTAGGATATTTTCAATTATTTTAAGGCATTCTTTAATGGGGATGTTGTTAAATAAGGATTTTACTAAATAAGGAAAATTAATTAGTTGAAAATGAATGCAATTTTTTTTTTAAGTGTGATTTATTTCTCTATTTTGTTAAACTCTGATAATGTCAGTTTGGTATGACGTTTTCCATATTATTTTAAACTGAAATTATGTAAAAATCATTAATTAATTATTTTTTAAGTATGTTTTATTTCAATCGATTTTGCTATTATATATTTTGTTAATATCTGATAATGTCAGTTTGGTATGACGTTTTCCATATTATTTTAAACTGAAATTATGTAAAAATCATTACTTCATTATTTTTTAAGTATGTTTTGTTTCTCTCGATTTTGCTATTATATATTTTGTTAAACTCTGATAATGGCAGTTTTGTATAACGTATTTTATATTTTTTAAACTGCAATTATGTAAAAATCATTACTTAATTAGTTTTAAAGTTTGTTTTAGTTCTGTTGAATTTCCTAATGAAAGTTTTTAAAAATGTCTGAAAATAAATAAATTAAAATGTGAATTTTTTCAAATTTGTTTTTATTTTACCAAACAATGAATTTGTGCAAAATTTTATTAAAACACAAGACTTGTGCAATATGTGGCTATGGTAGATTATACTACAGCTACTGCCGGGTACATTCCAGAGTGGAAGACGTGACTGGTAACCCCATGGGGAATGGCGACCATTCAGGAAAGTATCTTCTAATCTATTTACAATTTGGTACTGCCACCCCGGGAACCATTTATTGGATAACTACACCTCTGCCATAGGTCACCCCAAGTGGTTTGGTGACTGTGCCCGGGTTCATGGGGTGAGGTTTGCTCGGGTCTTGGCGGTGGATGTGTCCTCCAGCTACGTGGAAGGCCGGAGAGACAGGTTGAGGGAAACCTTTCAGGCAGAACTCTTTGGGAACATCGTCTTGCACCGCAGTGGGAGGGATGGATTCATACGTCCGTCACTCCTGGACCCACAGACCCCACCCACCCACCCCTTATCCTTCCTCTCCTTCCCTTCCTTTAAAATACCCTCCACACAGCATCTTCAAAGATGACATAGGCCTGAGGGAAAATATTTTCCTCAGGGCTTCCTGTGTGGAGCTATTGTTAAACAAACAAAAAAATGGCTCAGTAACATAACTAGTTCGAAGGTCGCGGGTTCGAACCCGGCGTGCGCAAATAAATTTTATTTGATTAATTTGTGTTATTTCACAATTAATTAATTAAAATAATATATAGTATATTTGCGGCACGTTCCAGAGTGGAAGATACTACCAGTATCGCCCTGGTGTAAGACCACCATTCAGAATTGAAACGTTGCTCCAAATGGGTTTAGCCATGTTTAGTGACTAGATCTGAATAGCCAGGTACTTCCCCACCTTCCTCTTTCCCTTCCCCACTTACCCTCAGCCACACAACATCCCCCAATTGGGGATGCCATATTCTCACTGGCTCTAGACGGGAGCAGTTGGGACTCTTGTGAGGTATTCACTATAAAACAATTCACTATAAAACAGTTCTGAATATTTCAATTAATTGAGGTTAATGAGGGCGTACTGTACAGGGCCCGCAAATACTTGAATAGTACACAACTGCTAACCCTGTACAAATCACAAGGGCGCCCCACGGTTGGATTTGGCAGCCACCTCTGGTGTGAAGCCCGAAAATACCTGAAAAAACCCTCGACTCTGTGCAGAAACGGGCGGTCTGTTTGATAGATTCTCCCATCTTAACAAACGGATTGCAATTTTTAGAGCATATGCTTGTTCTACCGGTATTTCTATGGAAGATGCTCCGAGGAACTAGCATCATTAATCCCTTCAGCACCGGAGCATAGTCGGGAAACACGCCAAATGCATGCCCAACATATGTACACGGTTAACATTAGTCGCATGAGAACGGGTCGTTTCTACGACTCGTTTCGGTGTTCAACGGCTCGGCTCTGGATCAAATTTCCGGCCTCTGTGTTTCCTCCCTCATATGACATGGGTCTCTTCAAGACACATGTTCACTCCTTCCTCTCCTCAAAAAGACCCTCCACACAGCATCTTCAAAGATGACATAGGCCCTGAGGGAAATTATTATCCTCAGGGCCTCTTGTGTGGAGTAAATGTAAAAAAAAAATCAAAGATTTATTCCACTAAAAAATAATAATAATATCTTTATTTAGGAAAGTTTACACATTACAACTATACATACATATTATGGTGTACATTGATTTGTAACTTTTATATTTAAGGTTATAAAATTAACAAAAATGAAGAACTATTAATACAAAATATGTATTAATAGTTATTATTATACACCAGCACAAATATTGTGTACAAAAATCGTTTTCTGAAAATCATATAATAGGTATTTTATAATAAAAGGAAAGAAAACAACTCAAATAAATCAGATTTTATAAAATATACTTCCAATAATACTGTAAACACAATACTAATATTATTGAACTTTGGTATTTTAATTGTAAATCAATCTACATTTTCAAATAATAAATTAATGCTATTAAAAAGATAGAATATCTTATAAAAGCCTGTTCTACAAAACTAATTTTAAAATAATTAATTCAACTGTAAACGTAATATAAATAAGTTTTGATTGTATAACTTTACTTTTAAATAAACCCGCAATTTTAAATATTCGCGCCAAACGTTCCAATGCATTACGTATTTTCGAATATTCAACCAACAAATAAATCTGTTCAAGTCCGTCCAAACAGAAGCTCGACAGAAGGACAAAAGATTTGGCAACATTGCATATCAAGTAAGTGCTTTCATAAAAAAGATCAACATGCGTTCATGATTTAATGATGAAAATTTTGTGAGCATATGCATAAAATAGCTGTATATATAATAGCTGACCACATTTTAAATTTATTTCACAAAAAAACATGTTGCCACGTAATTTATAGCGTTATATATCACATGTGAAAGGATGATCAAGAAAGGTGGTTTACTCAAAGATGTTCCAATAAGTGTTGTCCGATATAAATATATATATATATATATATATATATATATATATATATATATATATATATATATATAGGTTTATGATACGGCACTTTGTACATCTTAGGGTCTGCAAATAACCGGAACTATTGGATCATTTCGACTTACTTGATCACTGAGCACTTACTTGATCATCGACAAATTGAGATTTAAATGCCATTTTAATCGTCTCGGCGAGACGAGATCAGTGGCATTTTCAACTCAATTTGATGTGACAAGTGCGATTTTCGTGAGCAGTAGATATGCTCCTATATGCGATTTTATCTCAGATATTCAACCTGACTTTGTTAATTATTTCTATCGTATGTTAAACTAACTTCATTGATCTCAAAAAGCGACGTTGCCATCGTTATTTGTGTCAAACGCAGGTGTACAAATAATTTTCTAAAGTAATTAAATGTTTTAACAATTGTATGCAAAAATAGCCTCTAAAGTAATATTATTTAGAGCTTATTATCGTACGACATTGCGTATTGGTCTAAACAATATTCGAAAGGAACTATAAGGCTCAAGAATTGTATGCAAAATTAACCTCTAAAGTTATATTATTTAAAGCCCATTATTGAATGATGTTGTTTGCTAGCACAAGGCTGGTTTGTTTGTATTGGTCCATTTGAAGCTAGCTTCAGGTTAGTTTTCTGAAACACTTAATGACTTGTAACTGGCTAACAGATAATATTAAATATTACCGTTATTCAATGTTCGTATATCACGAATCAGTTGACAGGTTGATTTGTTTTTGCGTTTTATTAGTTTTATTACGAAGGAGATTTAATAAAATCTTTCAGCTTTGCGAAATGGATTTTAAATACGGTAAGCTATTACATATTTCTAAATAGGTAATAACCTTAATTGTAAAATATAGAATTAATATAATAAATATAATATTAACAATTTTAATCTATGCTTATCAAATGAGTACAGAATAATTACCGTATTTTATTATATAGGTCATGATTTTTTTCTTTCTTTTTTGAGAACCCAAGCAGTAAAATTATTTTGAATAATAGATATATATTATGTATTAACAAAATTCAAAAAAGCTAACCTAACAACTTGTGGTAAAAATGTCAAATCAAACTAAAGCCATATTCCTATACTAAAATATGCATTTAAAAGCATGTTTTGTTTTCAAACAGTTGTTTCTTAAAATAATTAAGTTAAAACGAAGTTTTACACGTCGGATAATCACCCATTAATTTGTTCATATTCAAATTAAACAAATTCCTTTGTGGAAATAAAATTTGCAAAAACAGAAAACTGCAGGTACATATATGTATGTTTCAATGTGTTTGTTCTTGATATTTTATAGATGTTCCAAGAACCAGTGATTTACGTACATCAATAAACAGTACTGACGACATGATCTCGTCTTCACCCTTTTCGCTAATTTCCAAAGGACAAAGTTTAATCATCAGCAATATGCAGAGCATACTGGGCGAAGAAATTAACCATGAAACTTCCTCAGATTCAGGTAATATTCACTGATAATAATCTGAAATATTACAGAGCTACCTTAGCTTATAGTAAATTGTTATAGGTAATATCAGAAATGCTGCTAATTAAATATTCCGTTGCAAATGCTTAATTAGTCTGTTGTTTTGTCATTATATTAGGTTAGGTTTCATATTTGTGCACATGACTTACTTACTACATTGAGATATTATTATTGGATAAATATATAATATATTTTTTATTTTTTATATATTCAATAATATTGTTATTGGGTTTATAAAAACAGTTTATTTTTAAACAAGTTCTGCTGTGTAATTATTATTACGCGTGACAGCTGTTTCGCCCTCTGAAGGCATTATCAGTTTGATAATGCCTTCGACAGTTTGATAATGCCTTCAGAGGGCGAAACAGCTGTCACGCGTAATAATAATTACACAGCAGAACTTGTTTAAAAATAAACTGTTTTTATAAACCCAATAACAATATTATTGAATATATAAAAAATAAAAAATAAAATGGAGTTCTACAAATTAAACTTAATAACAATAAATATATAATATATTATGCTTTATTTTAGAAACCAAAACTGAAGTAATGTTAGAAAGGAGTCCGCCGACGTCCGAAGATGATTCACTATACAAACCGAACAACGTTACTTCTTCGATAGAATCAGGTATCTACAGAAAACATGTTTAATACTCTTGAAACAATCAATACGTAACATATAATTTGATTATTATATGGTCAGAGGTGCGGCCCAGAAAGCCGAAGGTCCGGTGCGAGTCCCAGATGTGACCGTATCTTTTCTGTTTCAGATTTTAGATTGAGTGATGCTAATATTGTCTTCATTTAATTAAATAATTTAATTTAATTATAATTATTTTAAAAGCAATAATTATTCGCCTGAAACACTCATCCACATTGAAAAATCTCCTGATAAAAGATACTTTATTTATTTATTTATTTATTTAAACGCCCATAGGGCTTTTACAGATAATAATGTACATCTTTATTTATTTATATATTTTTTTAATTATACAGATCTTATATCTTATATGATAAATATATGTTATACAAAATAATATAAGAAAATATCCGAGTTAACAAAATATAGGTACAAATAATTGAGATTTACATAACGCCAACGGGACTCGAACCCGTGTCCCCTCGATTTCCGGTCGACAGCTCTGACCACTGAGCTATGGCGGCTTATCGCTTATCCGCGAAATAATTCAATATATACTAGTGTTTCATTCAACAATGACTGCTTTCTTATAATTTGAGGTTTTACTAATTAAGTTTAAAGAAAGCTAAATAATGTATTGTTACTTTTTAGATATGAAAATTTCCAACGCCGATGATGAGCAACATCATTTAGAGAAGCAGGAGGCAATCGAAGTGTCATCGACTACAACTCGAAGCACTATTTCTACTAGTAAATGAGCACGAGTGCATGACCGTAAAAACTCATGTCCATATTGTACTAAACTGGTAACGAACATACCTTCAATTTCAACCTTTGATTTAGCGTTTGACCCTGTGCATTTTGATGTTTTTATTAAAGCCGTACAAATAAATAGTGGTTACGATGAAATTACAGGTTCTGTAAAAATTCCTAGCATGCCTCAACGACTTTGTACAATCTTTTATAGCCGTACAAAGTCGTTGAGACATGCTAGGAATTTTTACAGAACCTGTAATTTCATCGTAACCACTATTTATTTGTACGGCTTTAATAAAAACATCAAAATGCACAGGGTCAAACGCTAAATCAAAGGTTGAAATTGAAGGTTTCTGTTCTTTAATAACTATATACACCTTGGCTAAATCCCTCATCTTCGATGTTATATGTGTATTCAAATGGTGTTCCGTGTGATTACTTAATAATAAAGACCCATATGAACATATTAATGGGTCAGACATTGCTATTTTTGCAATATTATCATTTTTAAATACATGAAATATTTGAGTTTCTTAGAGATTCTGAAATTTCAGAATTGTCTGGGCATAATAATATAGAAGATGATTTTAGTACTCTAACACGATTATGTGGATTTTTCTCAGGTAACGTACTTTTTGTACATTTTAAAGATAATTACCTCTGTTTCTAAAGGATGAGTTGAATTTGCATTTTCTGGCTGTTCTGAAGGATGAGTTGAATTTGCATTTATTGTAGTGTCTGTAAAAGTTGGTTTTCTAAATATTTCAAAAGTATGTTTATTATTATTCTTTCCAATTGTTAGATCTAAAAAAAATATTTTAGCTTTGATCTCATGTTCGACTGTGAAGCAGATTTTATTATTAACAGTGTTGGTCCAATTAATAAAGATATCTAATTGACCAGAGGCGGCTCTAGGGATTCAGTCGTGGTAGGTCATTTGAAAAAAATGTGTGACTAATCTTTATTTGATATTGTGAAAAATGCCCATATATTATTAACTATATCAATTTGTTATAGAGTTTTAGAGTCGCGGACTCTAAATAAATATTATGTTAATATAATAAATTGGAAATAAATACACAATCCATGTACTTACGGCAAATTATTTTTAAGATATTAAGTTTTAATGTAGTTGTCCACAACATTAAAATAAATAAAATCAGTGTTTGATTCTATTTGACAATGATTTTTGACGTTTTTTGTTTTGTTTCATTCTAAATCGATAACAACATAAATAATTATTCTAATCCTTTCCCGAACTATGCAATTGAAAAACAACCATTGTTCCACACACTACAAGCGTGTAAAATGAAAAAACGACATTTGTTTATGTCACCATCTCTGTAAAACATATAATATTCACCGTGTTGTCTCCCCCACGGTCATGACCCAAGCGTCCCTAAACTTTCTTCGGAAGCTAATTTTTACTTCGACGAAAAATATAGTGCCATCTCGTTTATTCTATGGCGCGCGTAGGGACAGAAGATGCCAAATTGGACATTCTTTAAATTGACCCAGCGAATCGTGTGGACTTGTGAATGAAAGCTTCTATTAGAGACAACAGATGTCACTGCTAGTCACTCGCCGCCGCCGCTGTTTCGCGTTACATTTTAAATGTTTTGATGCACATAATTGATTATTATATTTATTATTGTTGTCTTATAATTTTGGGGGGTCAAACACCAATTGACCTAAGGGAAGAACCGCCACTGTAATTGACGGTTGGTGCCTTTCCAACATATTCAGATATCGTCTACATATCTGACATAGTATATTATATATTTAGCTAAGGGAGACTTAAGAATAATATTTTCAATATGATCCATAAATATCTCCGCTAGAAGTGGGCTTAAAGGGGATCCCATGGGAAGTCCGTCCAATTGCTCAAAATATGTATCATTAAAAAGAAAATAATTTGTTTGTATGCAAATTTTTATGAGCTGGAATAACTCTTTTCTTATTATTGGGTTGACATTAGATTTTTCTAGGATATTTTCAATTATTTTAAGGCATTCTTTAATGGGGATGTTGTTAAATAAGGATTTTACTAAATAAGGAAAATTAATTAGTTGAAAATGAATGCAATTTTTTTTTTAAGTGTGATTTATTTCTCTATTTTGTTAAACTCTGATAATGTCAGTTTGGTATGACGTTTTCCATATTATTTTAAACTGAAATTATGTAAAAATCATTAATTAATTATTTTTTAAGTATGTTTTATTTCAATCGATTTTGCTATTATATATTTTGTTAATATCTGATAATGTCAGTTTGGTATGACGTTTTCCATATTATTTTAAACTGAAATTATGTAAAAATCATTACTTCATTATTTTTTAAGTATGTTTTGTTTCTCTCGATTTTGCTATTATATATTTTGTTAAACTCTGATAATGGCAGTTTTGTATAACGTATTGTATATTTTTTAAACTGCAATTATGTAAAAATCATTACTTAATTAGTTTTAAAGTTTGTTTTAGTTCTGTTGAATTTCCTAATGAAAGTTTTTAAAAATGTCTGAAAATAAATAAATTAAAATGTGAATTTTTTCAAATTTGTTTTTATTTTACCAAACAATGAATTTGTGCAAAATTTTATTAAAACACAAGACTTGTTCAATATGTGGCTATGGTAGATTATACTACAGCTACTGCCGGGTACATTCCAGAGTGGAAGACGTGACTGGTAACCCCATGGGGAATGGCGACCATTCAGGAAAGTATCTTCTAATCTATTTACAATTTGGTACTGCCACCCCGGGAACCATTTATTGGATAACTACACCTCTGCCATAGGTCACCCCAAGTGGTTTGGTGACTGTGCCCGGGTTCATGGGGTGAGGTTTGCTCGGGTCTTGGCGGTGGATGTGTCCTCCAGCTACGTGGAAGGCCGGAGAGACAGGTTGAGGGAAACCTTTCAGGCCGAACTCTTTGGGAACATCGTCTTGCACCGCAGTGGGAGGGATGGATTCATACGTCCGTCACTCCTGGACCCACAGACCCCACCCACCCACCCCTTATCCTTCCTCTCCTTCCCTTCCTTTAAAATACCCTCCACACAGCATCTTCAAAGATGACATAGGCCTGAGGGAAAATATTTTCCTCAGGGCTTCTTGTGTGGAGCTATTGTTAAACAAACAAAAAAATGGCTCAGTAACATAACTAGTTCGAAGGTCGCGGGTTCGAACCCGGCGTGCGCAAATAAATTTTATTTGATTAATTTGTGTTATTTCACAATTAATTAATTAAAATAATATATAGTATATTTGCGGCACGTTCCAGAGTGGAAGATACTACCAGTATCGCCCTGGTGTAAGACCACCATTCAGAATTGAAACGTTGCTCCAAATGGGTTTAGCCGTGTTTAGTGACTAGATCTGAATAGCCAGGTACTTCCCCACCTTCCTCTTTCCCTTCCCCACTTACCCTCAGCCTCACAACATCCCCCAATTGGGGATGCCATATTCTCACTGGCTCCAGACGGGAGCAGTTGGGACTCTTGTGAGGTATTCACTATAAAACAATTCACTATAAAACAGTTCTGAATATTTCAATTAATTGAGGTTAATGAGGGCGTACTGTACAGGGCCCGCAAATACTTGAATAGTACACAACTGCTAACCCTGTACAAATCACAAGGGCGCCCCACGGTTGGATTTGGCAGCCACCTCTGGTGTGAAGCCCGAAAATACCTGAAAAAACCCTCGACTCTGTGCAGAAACGGGCGGTCTGTTTGATAGATTCTCCCATCTTAACAAACGGATTGCAATTTTTAGAGCATATGCTTGTTCTACCGGTATTTCTATGGAAGATGCTCCGAGGAACTAGCATCATTAATCCCTTCAGCACCGGAGCATAGTCGGGAAACACGCCAAATGCATGCCCAACATATGTACACGGTTAACATTAGTCGCATGAGAACGGGTCGTTTCTACGACTCGTTTCGGTGTTCAACGGCTCGGCTCTGGATCAAATTTCCGGCCTCTGTGTTTCCTCCCTCATATGACATGGGTCTCTTCAAGACACATGTTCACTCCTTCCTCTCCTCAAAAAGACCCTCCACACAGCATCTTCAAAGATGACATAGGCCCTGAGGGAAATTATTATCCTCAGGGCCTCTTGTGTGGAGTAAATGTAAAAAAAAAATCAAAGATTTATTCCACTAAAAAATAATAATAATATCTTTATTTAGGAAAGTTTACACATTACAACTATACATACATATTATGGTGTACATTGATTTGTAACTTTTATATTTAAGGTTATAAAATTAACAAAAATGAAGAACTATTAATACAAAATATGTATTAATAGTTATTATTATACACCAGCACAAATATTGTGTACAAAAATCGTTTTCTGAAAATCATATAATAGGTATTTTATAATAAAAGGAAAGAAAACAACTCAAATAAATCAGATTTTATAAAATATACTTCCAATAATACTGTAAACACAATACTAATATTATTGAACTTTGGTATTTTAATTGTAAATCAATCTACATTTTCAAATAATAAATTAATGCTATTAAAAAGATAGAATATCTTATAAAAGCCTGTTCTACAAAACTAATTTTAAAATAATTAATTCAACTGTAAACGTAATATAAATAAGTTTTGATTGTATAACTTTACTTTTAAATAAACCCGCAATTTTAAATATTCGCGCCAAACGTTCCAATGCATTACGTATTTTCGAATATTCAACCAACAAATAAATCTGTTCAAGTCCGTCCAAACAGAAGCTCGACAGAAGGACAAAAGATTTGGCAACATTGCATATCAAGTAAGTGCTTTCATAAAAAAGATCAACATGCGTTCATGATTTAATGATGAAAATTTTGTGAGCATATGCATAAAATAGCTGTATATATAATAGCTGACCACATTTTAAATTTATTTCACAAAAAAACATGTTGCCACGTAATTTACAGCGTTATATATCACATGTGAAAGGATGATCAAGAAAGGTGGTTTACTCAAAGATGTTCCAATAAGTGTTGTCCGATATAAATATATATATATATATATATATATATATATATATATATATATATATATATATATATATATATATATATATATAAATTACAAACAATACAAAACAAAATGGACCCTTGTCTGTCCAACTGGGAAGGATTCCCGTTTCAAGGACAACCAAATTGTGTATTTAGTACATAATATTCTTACAATGGAATGGCGATGCTGTCAAAACAAATTTTGAGAACATTGTTGATTGCATTCGAAGTGACAGGATGGTTTCTTTATCCTTGAAAGAATCGCAAAGATGTAATTTATTACCAGGGTCAATTTGGATAACATTAGCAATTGCATTCAGAACAGATGAATAGTTTCTTTAGGGACATCACAAGTCTGAGATTATTTCCAGGGCATTTTGGAGAACATTTACAATTGTATAGTTAGAATTTCCACATTTATCAATCAGTATAACACATATGAAACCTATTGTACTATATTTTTTGAATTTCTTAGGTGATAGAAATTACACATTTCTAGAACAGAATATATGCCGTATGACATATGAATTTCCAATTTTAAAATTTCGAATCTTCATTTATTAAATGGCTAGTCATTATTATACAGTGATCGAAATAAAACCGCGCAAAAGATTCGTTAATTTAAATTTAAATAATATAATCAAGCTCATTTTTTTAAACCATTATGTATGTAAATGGTACTAGTGCCTATAATTTCAAGAAAATAAATTCACAACACAAAAATACGATGTCCTGAAGTAACTGAACCAAACATTGCGCAATTATTTATCATCTTTTATATTATATTATGTCTCGATTATATAAAGTCGCTCCGCGTCTGTCTGTTTGTGCGCTTAGTTCTTCTCAACTACGCAACAGATTTTGTTGGATTTTCACTATCACTTAGAGATTTTTTACCAGAAGGTTTATATATATAATACATGCATATTATATTTATAGAAAATAGAGAAAAGTCGGTGTTTTGTAATCAAGTGGTGAAAAATTATTTTCGGAAAATTACATTGCTGAGCAATTGTTGAGCAACGCCTATTAACCAACCTAATCTAACCCAATCGAAAAATTGATAGTTTGTTAGCGTGTGAGAGACGCACATATTTTTATGTAACAGAGCGAAAAGGAAATAGATTTGTCCTGGCAAAATTGTCGTAATATCGGTAATACACGACAATATCGGTAGACAAGCGAACTCACCGTCAAGACAATAGGCAATACACGACAATATCGGTAGACAAGCCAACTCACCGTCAAGACAATAGGCAATACACGACAATATCGGTAGACAAGTGAACTTACCGTCAAGACAATAGGCAATACACAAAAATATCGGTAGAAAAGCAAACTCTACGTCAAGACAATAGGCAATACACGACAATATCGGTAGCCAAGCTAACTCACCGTCAAGACAATAGGCAATACATGACAATATCGGTAGCCAAGCCAACTCACCTTCAAGACAATAGGCAATACACGACAATATCGGTAGCCAAGCCAACTCACCGTCAAGACAGTATACAATACACGACAATATCGGTAGCCAAGCCAACTCACCGTCAAGACAATAGGCAATACACGACAATATCGGTAGCCAAGCGAACTCACCGTCAAGACAATAGGCAATTCACGACAATATCGGTAGCCAAGCCAACTCACCGTCAAGACAATAGGCAATACACGACAATATCGGTAGCCAAGCCAACTCACCGTCAAGACAATAGGCAATACACGACAATATCGGTAGCCAAGCCAACTCACCGTGAAGACAGTATACAATACACGACAATATCGGTAGCCAAGCCAACTCACCGTCAAGACAATAGGCAATACACGACAATATCGGTAGCCAAGCGAACTCACCGTCAAGACAATAGGCAATTCACGACAACATCGGTAGCCAAGCGAACTCACCGTCAAGACAATAGGCAATACACGACAATCTTACGCAATCTATAATATGGGAGACGGGTTTAAGTACCGCCGCTGCGGAAAGCGTTTATTGAATAACAAACACCTCTGACACAGGTCACCCCGAGTGATTCACTACGTTTGGTTCTTTGGCAGAGGTGCTCGGGTTCATGGATGAGGAGTGTTCAGGATGCGCCTACCCACCACCTGCGTGGTGTGCCAGATCGGGAGAGGCTAGTTAGTGTAGAACTTTTGACCTCTCCTACTGGTCTCTCAACTCATCGCCTTGCGCCGCAGCGGGAGAGATATATTCATATGTCCGTCACTCTTGGACACACCGATCGATCCTTAGATTCTTCCCCACTCCTAATACCTTTTCTCTTCCATAACTTCCTCTTCTTATTTTCATTAAAATATCCCCGCAATGCATCTCCAAAGATGATATAGGCCCTGAGGGAAATAATTTTCCTAAAATGTATGTCGAAAAATCAACGAAAGATCAACCAACAAATGAGCATACACTCAAATTACATGAATGTCCAAACAAATATCCGCAATGTTCTTGACCGCATTTAGTCCAAACTAAAACAATTAAATATCTTGGGATCGTAATTGACGACAAACTTCATTGGGATGCACACATCGAAGGAACCTCAAAAAAGCTAACAAAACTCATATATTTCTTCAAAAAATTACAAAATATCTTGTCAACTACAGATTCTAAAGAGAGTATATTATTCTCTATGCCACTCTCTATTGGAATATGGAATAATAGGATGGGGCTCAGCATCATAAGGAAAAAAATACCATATTAAAGCTCCCCGTAAGGACGCCAACTACTGATATTTTTAATCTGTTTGATGTTCCAAGTTTACAAAAAATCTATGCTTAAAATATTCTAGTTCATCACCTAAAACATAAACCAGTGGCAAACCGCTCTCACGATCATAAAACCAGAGCCAAGCAAACAGACATACTAAATATTCCTAAATGTAATTCTACCTTTGGACAAAGAAGCTATGAATTTTTAGCAATAAAATTATATAATAAACTCCCTCTCAACATCAAACAAAGGATAATGAAAAATAACTACATTATGGACATAAAATCTTGGCTTAGGGAAATATCGGAAGAAGAACTAGCTAATATATTAGAAACATCATCTTAGTCCCTGAAAACGTATAATAACATATATATAGTCCCCCTCAGCACAGGATCTTCTAATGAGGAGGACTTCAATGATCTGTTTTAATTTTATATATATTTTTTTCATGTGCCATACAAAAATGTACCTAATTATTAAAAAAAAAACTAAATAAAAAAATAAAATAAATAAAAAACTTTGACTGCGAAATATTTTCGTGAAAAGTAGCTCGTTTATATCAAAGCCTCCAAGTAAAAAAAAACTTTTATTTGAACCAAATGGTGGGAGAAATAATGTCGTTAACATGTAGAAATGTTTCCACGCGTTGCTAAATCTGGGATATTTAATGCCAATTGTCTAATTATGTATAAAGCCACGCAATTTGTTCGAGTTTAAGAAATATTTTACATTTTTAAAGAAATAGTGCTTCTCTACACTTTATTTTCCAGTTTGTATCCCGACTAATGAGAGAGAAATTTTTCAGCAGCTTCGAACGAAGTGTGACATAATTTTCCGGTTTAAGTACCTACTTAAAATATGTGTTTGGTGTTTTTACTCGGCGTAAATTTGGTGAATAATTCAAATAGAGAAGATGTATTTTCTCTGCTAGATTAAATTTGTTTTAAAGGGTTTCTTTAACCGTTTGGGTGCCAATCGTCGATTTTCGTCGATTCGTGTTTTAGCGAAGATTGCCGATCGTCGATTTCCGTCGATTGCGTCAGTCGTGTTCTGATTCGCGCGCACGTCTGTACGTAAAATTCTCATTTTTTCGAAACGCCTGGACTTTGGGATCCTCCTCCGCGTGATTCTAAACCAATATTCTTTAATAAAACACCGAAAAAATCATCGAAATCCTTGAAAATTCAAAGAATTTATGGGGTTTTAAAAAATATATAGTTTCATAAAAAATAATGTTTTTTTGGTGGCATTTTACAAGCAACTGTATGAATTTTTTTGGCACTCAAACGGTTAAATGCAAATTTTAAATGTTGAGCAAGAGTTATTATATGGAAATTATAAATGTTCTGTAAATTTACATTTTAATTATAGTTATGACTAAACTGTTACAAAAATCCACTATTATGGTAAAATATGTTTATTTTTGAAGTTTTATAAAAGCCAGATAAAGCCAGTTTACGGTAAGAATACATAGACGCACCTTATCCTCAATAAGAACAAAACATAAAAAGCACAACGCATCAGTTTAATTATAAAATTCAAACATGGCATCATGTCAATAATATAAACTGTTCAATGCGCATACATACAGACACACTCACACATACAGTACACACACTAACCTACATTACACACACACACCTATATACTGCACATGTCACCTGGTAATTAAGGAATAAACATACCACGAAATTACAAGGAATATATCGTAGGTACCTAACATGAAGTATCTAATTCCTGTATATTGTTTCATCACTGTAAATCGTGTACGGTTTGTCTATATAATATAAAATGAAATAAAATAATGTGAAACCCTTATTTCAGTCCACGGAGAAGCAACATAATCATTTTTTATTAATTTTTCACAAACTCACATCTTCACTTTGGGGCCTTTTTCTAACGATTCGACATAATATGACAAGAAGGTTTTCAGTAAAAAAATCTTCCTTCTTTGACCAAAACTAAGTAGCTAAGAACCTCTTTTTGATAAAGTCGGTTCTTAGTTTAGGTTTCATTAAAAAATAAAAATAAAAATAACCTTACACTTGAAATAGTGCCATTCGTACATAGTTTGCCTACGGTAATATGTAGGCGAATGAATGAACGAATGAAGAGCTGTAGTGCTACGCGATTTGAAGACCATCGAATAGCTGAAAACGCCAAACAAAAAAGTACAAAAACCCATTGCGGTTGGCGTTTTTACTTAATTCTAAACATATATCAGTAAAACTATGAATTAGAATGGCGTTTTTAGCTATTCCAAAATCGCTGCGTTTAATCGCATTGCGCGGTAAGGATCGGATCTATCGGTAAATGGGTTGGTAAACAAATATTAAAAAAATAATTGGGAAACCTCAACTAAAATTCAAATAGATGATAAATCATGAAATATATGGTGTAAAAAAAATTATATCGCACAAAATTGCACAATCCTCGTTTTGGGGAAGTACAGGGTTTTCCAATAAGAGGTTTTATTTTGATATTCAATCGTAAAAGATCAATGGTTTCGTTGCTTGTGTGAAAGTAAACGTTGTCCAGATCAATACCATCAAATTCCGGCCAAAAAAAAATTCATTAATCATCATCATCCATTCACCGTAACTGTTGCTCCAGCCTCATTTTCGAAAACGTAAGGTCCAATGACTCCGCCGGACCATAAACCGCACCATACAGTCACACGTTTAGGATAGAGAGGCTTTTCAATAATAACTCTTGGGTTTTCCGAGCCCCAGATGCGACAATTTTGCTTGTTGACGAAGCCACCGAGGTGGAAATGGGCCTCATCACTCAAGATGATTTGCATTTGATTCACTCAAGTGAATTTTAATAATTTCAATGCGTTGTTGAAGCATGTAGCGTTTAATTTTTATTAATGGCTTAGTTTCTACTTGTCAAATGTCAAAAAATGACAGCTTCAAAAGTAACATCTACCGAAATAGCGAGCTATTCAAAATAACACCTCTTATTAGAAAACCCTGTATTATGGAAGTCAAACAACATCATATAATATTCTACCAAAAGGATCAAGGAAGTCACCTACAATAGACGCGTTAAATAAATACATATTTACACTTAAACATTAACCTTTAGCTCAGTCATGGCTTAGTGACTCAAGCAGCCTTGTTTCTAACCTTCTAGTTAAACGTTTAAGCCTATTTTCCTAAACAAGTTATATAAACCCCTTTACAGATTTAGTTATTAAAGAACATTGCTAATTTGAGTAATTCGGCTTCCAAACTAATTCATAATAACCCCACTAATACAGTCATCTTGAATATATATATACGGTCGAAATAATATGTATTTAATTTTTGATGTTGCGTAAAAAATTGTAAATTCATTTTAATGATATAAAAATAATGTTTGTTCTATGTTAATTAATAAATTAAATGATAATTATGGGCGTCTGCTAATATGTCTATTATTATCATTTGTCATTATCATTTGACCGGTCAGTGGTTGAGTGGGCATAGCGCTTGGGTCTCACCCGAGCGTCGCGTGTTCGATTCCTCGGCTGGCTAAGTCCTCCATCACAACACAAGCAACATTTTCGGCTTTCTGTGGTGGTAGTAGGAGATTTTCAAACATTGTTGGGTTATTCGTAACCTGGGAATGTTTGTCTTTCTTTAAAAAAAAAAAGTCATAATATTTGGGATACTTTGTATTCTGATGAAGGAAACTTTGATTCTGAAACATGATCATAATGGACATGTATTTTTTTAATAGTGTTTTTTTTTACTAATCAATCTAATATTTTAATAAGCTTTCTGACAGATATAAAATAGTAAAATTTTATTTTGGTGTTGACGTATTGTAACAGTTTTCACATTTTATTTTAATATTAAGCATTTTATATTATTGACCAATAAAATATGGAAATTTAAAATTTAAGAAAAAAAAGAGAATCACAATTATAAATAATTATTTCGGTGCTGTGTATCTGAATCTATGGGTAACTTGGAATTAATGTATTTTAGAATTTATTTTTATTTCACGAATTTAGCGTACAAAGAAAACATAAAATCTTCAACAGTAAATTCAAGCTTTGGACAAAGACACTACCAATACCATGCTATAAAAGCTTTCAACAGTCTAAAAATTGAAATTAAAATTGAGGAAAATAAAAATAAATTCACACACAAAATTACAAAATGGATTAAACAACAAAAAAGACAATATTACCAAAATGTCATAGCATAAAATAAAAATAAAACCTACACGTAACACACAAAACCAATATAAACACACATCACTCACAAACACACAAGATTATATATTAAATGTATTATTTTATCTTATATTGTAGATTGTATTTAGATTATATTTTCATAATATAAAATGAAGGCCTCAGCACGGTCAAGCCACCCAGTGAGGCCAACATTACTGGAAAACTTTGAAATGTAAAAAAATATTGTACCAAATAATAAATAAATGTACTCTAGAACTGGGATTTGGTTTTATTTTCAAAATTGCTATTGATTGTGGAACGATTCAGACAAGCGTTAAAGTAAGAACCAAAATTAATCAATTTATTGGAGAAGCGTGTTAATTTTGTTTAAATTTTTGACAGATGTCGTAAATTTTCATGTTTTAGGCAAGTATTTATTATAATTACAAACACTTTCAATTTCACAAATCCCACAATAAATATTGTAATTATCCGCGATTTTTCACGGTTCGGCGCTAGTATTATGAAAAAATGCATCTTCTTAAAGCTAAATAAGTGTTATTTGAAATAATACCTAGGTTTACATTTAAACAATATGGAATGGGTATCAGTAATAACAGTTAGAGGAAGTAATGTTACTCAATTCAAACCTCTGATGAACCAAAAAAAGATAGGAAAATGACGAAAAAAAATTCGTTCGAATGTTTTTTAATACTTTCTAATTACGTACCTACTTATTTTATGAATAATACACGTATATGTTACATTCATGAAAATAAAATACAGAATCCACAAATAAGTATCTACCTACATCCGAAAAAGATCATAATGAGCGATTATTGATTAGTTATGTTATTATAAATATTTATGTAAAATAAATAAAATTATTGTAAACTAAATATTGTACGAGTATTAAGGTATTTCTTAAATTAAAAAAGATAAGTAGCAAAATTATCTTTTTTTTTAAATGTGAATACCGCACCAGAATCCAACTGATCCCAACCGTCTGGAGCCAGTGATACTATGGCATCCCCAATTGGGGTATGTTGTGAGGAAGAATGCAGTGGGGGAGGGGAAGGAGATGGAGTATAAGAAGGGGGATATTCATATCTGGTCACCAAACATAGTTTAACCCATTTCAAGTGATGTTTAATTCTAAATGGTGGTCTTACACCAGAGCGATACTGAGAGTATATTCCACTCTGGAACGTACCGCAAGAATACTATATATTATTTTTTTTGAAATAAAGAAAATTTATTAAATAAAATGTACTTGGGGACGCCGGGATTTGAATCCGCAACCATCGGATTGCTAGTTCAAAGCCTTACCACTAGACCACGGAGGCCGTCAAGATATTGTTTAAAAGACAAGTTTTTTTATGCATAGCACAAATGATAACAAAATTATTATAACCAATAATTAGTCGACTGAAACATCCATAGAGATTAAAAATTACACGCCAAATATTGAATTATTTGGCGTGTTGGGAATGAGTTGACGTAGCTCAGTGGTACACAGCACCTGACCGGACTTCAGAAGGTGCGGGTTCAATTCCCGTCGGCGGTATTTATTTTTACTCTGTAGATATTTTTATGGATATTTCAGGCGACTAATTATTGCTTATAAAATTTGTTATTCGGAAAACCTTTAATAATTTTTTACTTCGTCGCATGTAATATTTTAAATTGTTTTATAATACAGGGTGTTAAGAGACGTACTGACACAAAATGGACACAGTCTACACAAAATGTTTATCAACCGGTTGTGTAATGCACTAAATTTGCATGACAGCTTTGTCGAATTGCATTCAATATTTACGTTAATTATTACTGAATTTAATGTTTCCCTCTGGGAGGTTTCGGAATTTTGAATGAACTGTTCGCGTAATTAATAATTAGACATTGTCATTTGAGTAATTACCATTGTTTACGTCGTAAGTACTAAGGCCGGCTCTCGTGAGCAATTAGGATTTAATTCGATAATCATTCTAATAATTAATAGTGTTACTTTTATGAAATAATCGCATTTTAATGACAGACACAGCTTCCAAATACACAGATAATACCCATATAATATATTTTTTGCAATAACTCTACTCAATAGTTTCTGAGGAAAAAAATTCCCTCTTTTTATTCTTTGAAACGAGTAAACATGAATATTTTGTATTGTAAGCTAGGGTGACCATGCATTTGTATTTGTAGCGCTTTATTACCCAGCACACTTAACAAAAAAAAATCATTTTTATTTTCGGTAATAAACGAATGAATGATTGCAAATCTAAGGATGGGTTGTTCGACAGAATTTGAACAATTCTTAAAATTTCAACGTTCATTTGCGAGTTCTGTGAAGGTACTATTCAAGTTCTGTTTTTATGTTTTTTATGTTCTGTGTTTGATGTTCGGCAGCTGTATGCAAAAACTATCCTAACTCATCTATACTCAAATATACATAATTATTACGAAAAAAGTTTAAATACACGATGTACTCGAAGCAACAACAAAAACTTACTACAAATACCGATAACTCATACTACGTTTGCTAAATAAGTTGCTAAACCAAACGTTGGCTAAAGAAGGAGTTAGCGCAACACGGCATAACACCCCAAAAACAAATAACAAAAATACTTTTGGCCGTGAAAATCTTAAATCATATTTCATACTACGTTTGGTCAACGAAACTTTAAATACTTTATGATTTATTTATTTGGTACAATATTTTTTACATTTTAAGTTTTCCAGTAATGTAGGCCTCACTGGGTGGCTTGCCCGTGCTGAGGCCTTCATTTTATAATATGAAAATATAATCTGCATAATACATTTAAAGAGAAAATAATACATTTAAAATTAAAAATACATAATAATATATTTAAAATTAAAAAATAATACATTGAAAATAATAAATAACTTTGCGACAACATTCTTCCAGACAGCATAAAACAATGTGATTCACAAAAAAATTTCAAAGATAATGTAAAAACTTGGATCAAAAATAAGAATAGGGCCTTCACCGGTGCATTCACCCAAATTCGCAGTTATTGAAGTCACCACATTATTGAGCGAATACATTTTAATACAAGTATAGGTATGTTCAAAGGTATGAGGAACTAACACGAATAATTCTGCCTCAACACAGGCTAGCCTAGTGAGGCGGTATTTGAGAAACCTCAAATGTATTTTTTTTTTTTACCTTCATAATATTATGTTTGTATTTTTCTGTTAATTTCATAACCTTAAAAATAAAAGTTACAAATCAATGTTCACCGTAATATGTATGTATAGTTGTAATGTGTAAACTTTCCTAAATAAATATATTATTATTATTATATATTTACAGTCCAGTTACTTGACAGAACTGAAATAATAACAGAACTTGAAAATTAAATTTGAAATTTGAATAATTTTTCTAATTCTCTAAAATAACCCGTCCTTAGAATTGGAAACTAACCAACCTTCTGACATCTGATCGATTTGGATACTCGACAGATAGACTCGTTGTCGATGACAATGCATTATATCAACTTTTGGTGTCAATCACGTACACACGTGTGTACAGCTATGAATTTCTCTGAAGTCTTATGATATTACAGCAGTATATACAGCCGAATTTACTAAATAAATGTTATCATGTATTTTGGGGCTCCAACTCAGAGGTGGCTCCCAAATTCAATTATTGGGTGTACTTGAGATACGTACAGGGTTAGAAGCTGGTCACTATTGAAGAATCTGCTGGACCTATACAAACGTATCTGTCAGCAGTAGAGCCTTAGTTGACTTGATGTGTGAATTTTGTGTTTTCAATTAACATTTTTTGTCAAGTGAATGTCTTATAGATTAATGTTTTTTTCAAATTGTGCAGTGTTATAGTACTGTCTTTGCAGGTTTTAGGAGGGGGAGATCCACCACTGATCAACTTTTTACTACTCGAAAAACACTGACAAAATGCTGGGAATTCGATATAGACATATATCAACTATTTGTTGACTTCAAACAGGCATATGACAGTATAGATAGGGAGAAAATATATGAAATACTCCTAAATTTTGATATACCTACCGCCCAAAATAGTCAAGCTTGTAAAAGCAACGATGGTTGGTTCACGATGTCGAGTAAGGATAGGAGGTGAAACAACGGAAGATTTTAACGTCTCCCATGGGCTGAAACAAGGTGATGGCTTAGCTCCCACTCTTTTCAATATTGTTCTGGAGCACGTCGTGAGGAAGACAATGATTGCTACCGACTCAAACATTTGCTACATAAAGCAATTAAATAGTTGGATATGCAGACGACCTTAACATTGTCGGAAGATCCTTACAGGCTGTAAGAGAGGTGTTTGACCCTTTGGAGACTGCAGCAAGAGAGGTGGGCTTGCAAATCAATGAGAACAAAACTAAAATCATGATGCAAACCAGAACCCCACACCGCAGAATAAAAGATAAAGTGAATTTTAAAAACTCCTATAACTTTGAAGTGGTCGAAGAGTTTGCCTACCTGGGCTCCATCATAACGCAGGACAACGAAGACCCACTAGAAGTAAGAAAGCGCATCACAGCCGATAACAACACTTACTTCGCGTTGCTGCCAGTGTTCAAATCCCGAAACGTCCATAGGAAAACTAAAATAACCCTGTATAAAACAATTATTAGAACGGTCTTGGCCTATGGATGTGAGGCGGGAACACTGACAGCAAAGTCTGCGGAACGGCTGGACACCTTCGAAAGAAAGGTACTTCGAAGAATCTTAGGAGCAGTGCGAGAGGGAGAGGCATGGAGAATCCGCCACAATAAGGAGCTATATGACATCTACCAAGCTCCCAGACTCTCTACTCATTTACGGCTCCAAAGACTAAGATGGGCCGGACATGTGCACCGAATGCCAAGCACACGTGTACCAAAGAAGGTTCTAACCGGACACCCGGGAGGCAAACGAAAGGCGGGCAGACCTAGGCTGAGATGGGAGGACGATGTCAGGAAAGATGCCAGAGGACTACTCCATATTGCAGATTGGAAGACGACTGCCGAGGACAGAGGGCGGTGGAGGCTCATGTTAAAGGAGGCCAAGGCTCGAAATGGGCTGAAGCGCCATTGAAGAAGAAGAAGATAGTACTGTCTTTCAATCTTGCTGGTATTTGTCTTCGGAGTCCCGTGTTAAAGTCAACTCAATTGGCAATTCCACACACTTTAATTGTGTTGTGCAGTATGATGGTTTTCTTTGTGTCTCTGGTAACTACTGAAGCTTATTTGGCTACATTTTGGCCCATTTGTAAAACCTTCGAGCTCACGCTGGCTAAAATGTAGCAAATTTAAAGAAATATATCTTTTTAATTTGCAAATTTTTCAAAATTTCTCGCGCATTCGTAACTGCGATATTCGCTGAGATAACCGTTTTACACAGCAAATGGTTTCCTCATTTTTTAATGTTTGAATTATTTACTATTCATCTTAAAATAATCTTTACATAATGTATTCGGTGGTTACAATGTGCTAATATAAACAAAATATAAAAAAATGTTATAAACTGCAGTATGTAGTTAACAAGTTAACTACACTTAATTTATTTCGTTACATTCATGTTGGTTGATATTTCTTGGAAGAACTTCACCGCCATATACAGTAACGAGTACTGTGATTTTGACTTCATTTGGAAGTCTTGTTTCATATTTTCTCAATGATAATAATTTGTTTAATTATTGAAGAGAAATATATTAGCGATTTTTAAACGAAAATTTGAAACAGAAAAATCAGAAAAGATACGGTCACATCTAGGACTAGAACCCAGGATCATTGCCTTGCCGGGGCACCGCTCTACCAACTGAGCTAATGGGACCATATCTCCTTCGGTCATATTATTTAATTTTGTCATATTTCGAATATATCTAAATTATCCTGCTGACAAACTGCTTGAGCAGTTTAGCGGGTATAATTAATAAAAAAAAAAAAAAAAAAAAAAAAAAAAAAAAAAAAGAACAACAAACTTTGTCTTAATTTTTTTCGCCGCACATTTTGTGCGTAATGTATATGTATAATTTTGATGTAAAGAGTTGTTGTATTTTCAGTCGAAAAGGCTTTTTAATGACTATATTTAGATTTTTTGCGATATGTGCTTTACTTCTTAGCTCCATTTTATAATATCATGTTCAAAATCAAAAGTTCCTACCTTGAAACTCCTTCCGTGCAGTGCTGACTGACGTCACAATGTTGGCCACGTGACCCAGCACCGTCGCAAACAGCATCAAACCAAACAGCAACTGCGCTATTACGAACAGGTACTCTCCTTTACTTCTGGGACGAGGCAGATCACCTGTAATAAGAAATATCACTGTTAGTATTTACTTGCAAAATTTGAAAATGACACAACAAAAAATATCTTGTTATAGTATATGTAGATCCTGTATTAAGGAAAATATGAAATAAATAAATATTATTTTACACAATGTCGCTTGTCTGAATTCTTCATTCAAATTATTATTAAAAAATATATGTATATTAAGTACTAATTGTCGATTAGAGAACTTGTACATATTTATATAATGTAGTTATTGGGGATTAGCCGACGTAGCTCAGTAGTCCAGAGCACCTGACTGGACATCAGAAGGTGCAGGTTCAATTCCCGTCGGCGGCATTTATTTTTACTGGCGAGATATTTTCAATTTGTATGGATATTTCAGCCGAGTAATTAATGCTTATAATAATTTGTTGTCCTTTGTGCTATACATAAAAACTATGTCTTATAAACATTAGTTTATCATTAAAAAAATAATCTACGGAATCAGTTTATTTGTACCCAAATTCACATCATATTCATAAGAGGGAGAAACCATCATCCCTGGCAACAGTATTAATTATATTATTATGCTTTGGGTTGGTGGGGTGGACTACCCTTAGATCCTAAAGATCGCACCGCACCTCTACAGCATTTCATCCGCTATTTAGCGATTTGTGAATGTGCCAATAATTAAAACAAACTGGATTTGGTTTTTGCAGATGAATCTACATGTTGCAAGTAAGACGTAAAAATCTCAACCATATAAAGTAGAAGAAAATAAGTACAGTGGGTAAAGAACTTTCTGGCCGTAGAACCAATAAACTAAATACAGTAGATATATTATTTACAACATGTTTGGAATCGAATAACATTTATTTAAATAAATCTATGTGAATTAATGAATCAATACCAAACTTGGGAGTCGTAACTAACCCACTTCCCGACGAACGAACGGGTTGAAACTGTACAGATAGATTTGTTGCCGAAAACAATGCATTCTATCAACTTTTAGGTCACGCATATATAGGCGTACCTAAACGCATTTCTTCGGTCGTACCCAATTGGCATTTGGCTCAGTTTTTAACGTGGTTGACGCCAGTTCTTGGGGAATAAGATTCAATCCTCACTCAGACCAAATAATAAAATAAATAATTTACATATAAAAAATTAAGTTTTTAAAGACATTTTACAAGGTCATAGCAGTTAAAAGCTAGTCCCTGAAGGAAGCTGCAATCCTTAGTCAAAACATTTTATTTTTATTTAAATATATCTAAATATTAATATTATCTATTAACATATACACGCAACACAAAAAAAATATATAAAACACGCAACACGCACAAACACATAAATCATTATAAATGCCGATTTCCATTCTCTTTTAATATTTTTTCTTTTAGTGTGATAATTAGATTTTAATTTCTAATCTTTATTTTTAGTTTAAATTTATCTTTATTTTAATGTTGTTTTTTGTTTAAATGTATAAATTCTTATATTATAAAATGGGGGCCTCAGCACGGGTAAACAACCCAGTGAGGCCAACATTACTGAATTAAAATATGAAATACTGTAAAATAATGTATCAATAATAAAAAATAAAAAAAAATAAAAAAAATCTGTATTATATTTAACCTGTCAACATTTAAATGATAGTTAATATTTTATCAACAAATTTTTTCCATTTGTTATTATTAAATTATATTATTTTTACTATTTTGTTTTTATTTAACTGTTTAATAATTATCATCGATTATTTTTTGTTTCTTCTATTAAATTGAAAAACAATACATTTTAATTGAGAAAACACAATAAATAAATAAATTAAAGCAGATAGGGCAATTTGGGAGGTATGGGTACCGCCACCCCGGGACCATTTATTGTATGACCAACACTCCTGCCATAGGTCACCCCAAGTAGTTTGCTACGTTTGGTGACTTAGCAAGGGTGCCCGAGTTGATGGGGTGAGGTTTGTCTGGTATGGGTTGGATTATATGATGGATTCATACGTCCGTCACTCCTGGACATATTGACCCTTATATTCCTACCTACCACTCATACATTTCCTCCCAGAACTTTCGATCCTTCCCTTCCATAAAAAAACCCTCTACACAGCACCCCAAAAGATGACATAGGCCCTGAGGGATTTTTTTTCTCAAGGCCTCCTGTGTGGAGCTAATGTAAAAAAAGACAAAATAAGATCCGCCACAGCGAACTTAGACTAAGACAAAAAACTTTTTTTTTAAATAAAATTATTAAGGCGATGTAATACGTAGTAATCACGTGTTAAAGCAAAATCATGTGTTTTTAGTTTGAAAATTTGGTCGCCTAGAAATGTTTCAGATGCTTTAATTAAACACTGCGAGTAGGATACTTCTTGAACTTTGAAATAGTCGAGTATTTTTTAGATAAGTCTTTTTATAAGCCCAAAAAAAAATAATGTATAGGCCTATGAAAACTACATTAAAGTTCAAAATCTCCTACTTACGAACCCATTTTCAGTTATGATTTTATTGTATAATGTGGCAAATTAAGTTATTTATAAAATGATCGGAAAAAAAAAATATTTATGCCTGCACATCTACAAAATAAAATAAAAGGCACTTTTTGGCCATGTTTTTTTCTTACATAAATCAAAACAGGCGGATGGTGTTAAGTAGGAATTTAAACCTTATCTCCATCTACATAAGGGGTGTTATTGACAAGGGCTCGATTTAAAATATTACACGACGTAGTGCATGGCCTTAAGAACAAAAAAAAATGTTATTTTTACTTTTATATGGTAGTCTGATCATCATATAAACTAGACTTAGTAATATTTGCCTACTTTTCCTCCACCGAAAGCCAATCTCGTTTTTCCCTCTGTTATCAAAGGGCCGCACGAAATAATTTCAAACACGAGACTCGAATGACAATATTGTTTTAATGACGTCATTATGAAGGGTGGAGTCAACAAAGTTGAACAATTTTACAGGATGACTATGAATAGCAATTAGTATGGTTTTGTACAGGGTAGTTGGAATTTGATGCGAAACGTTGAACTGTATAAAATCGTTAGATTTCAGAGGGAAAATCACTATATCGGATTTTGTAATTAAGGCGATGCATTACGTCGTGTAATATTTTAAATTGAGCCGCTATCAATAACAACCCTTACGTAGATGACGATAAACTTTAAATTCCCGCTTAACACCATCCAGCTCTTTTGATTTATGCAAGAAAAAAACATGGCCAAAAAGTGCCTTTTATTTTATTTTGTGGATGTTCAGGAATAAATATTTAATTTTTTTTCGATCATTTTATAAATAACTTAATTTTCCACACTATACAATAAAATCATAACCGAAAATGGGTTCGTAAGTAGGAGATTTTGAACTTTAAAGCAGTTTTCATAGGCCTTATACATTATTTTTTTGGCTTATAAAAAGACTTATCTAATAAATACTCGATTATTTCAAAGGCCAAGATGTATTCTACTTACAGTATTTAATTAAAGCATCTGAAACAATTCTAGGCGACCAAATTTCCAAACCAAAAAAAAAAGATTTTTCATTACTACGTATGGCATCGCCTTAACGAGTTTTAAAAGTTAGTACCATAATAACAACGAACGCACATAAATCAAATGTTTTTTTAATAATTCACAATACCGACCAATTATACTTTTTTTTCGCTGTAGCAACATTATAATATTACAATGTTAATAAACAAATAATGTACCTACACCTTTTGAAATAAATACATGGTAAACGAAACTCACATACTTAATACTAAGAACTACGCATTTAGTTAAAACACACGAGTGCTTGCGTCAATAACTGGAATATGAGTTGAGTGATTGGCGTTCAAGTTCGAAATTTCTCGCCCTCATTTAAAAATAAAATAACACCTCTGAATTTTAATACGGAGATATACAAACTAAATATAGTGCTATATAGCTAATGAATTTATCTGTATTTTACAAACAAACAAACTAATTATAATGCTATATAGCTAATGAATTTATCTGTATTTTAACGTTTATTCTATATTTTAAGGATTTATAAAAAATCGTGCGCGAATTCTGCAAGTCAAAAATGGCATATTATGGCGTGTGATCACTCAAGACGTTTTGCAAACTCGGTATAATATGCCGAAAATCACTCGAGTTGTTAAAGATAGTAACACTTTAGATAAAAAAATCCGTTATCGATTATTATTAATTTCTTCGAATGTCTATTACTCGTACTATTACGTGGTAATTTGCTGTTTGAAGCATTTGAGAAGTTACATTGATTTAATGGAGCCAATATATTATTCCTTCTGTAAGCTTTGATACAGGAATCTGGACATGAAAGGAATTCTACCATGTGAAAATTCTCCGAAGTATATAATATCATATCTGCCATTTTTGCCTTTCTTACGTATGCTTTCCCATCCACGAACATTCTGCACATGGAATAAGCGTTAGGCCATTCGTACACAGTAATACAGCGACTCGAGTTATATGCGCGTAGCATACGCGCCGAACGTGAGTATCCGCCATACTATTTTGCTAGTGTTTGCACACAACGCGACGCATCGACAGCGGGTTTTACGTCAGTTGCACAATACTGACAGTTCTGGTAGCATGATACGCTAGTTGCATAAGCATCTACTACTATTTTGAAGGAAGTAATGTTCGAGCATGATTTTGAAAAAAAATTTTTTGTGGTTGTGGTAAAATATCCATGTTTACTTATTTATTTAAGGACTAGCTGTATCCCGCAATGCTATACTGTGGCTCTGTCTGTCTATGCTGATGGAAGAAACAATAGCGTAGTATATTTTACCTGTCAAAGTTGACATCTATATCTCGATGTCGATGACAATGCATTCTATCAACATGGTGGCAATCACGCATACACCTGGACACATCCACTCGCAAGTGCACGCACAGCTCACGTACACACACGACGAGTTGTCGACTCCAGTTCCTGGGTACGAAGGTTCAATCCTCAGTCAGTTCTTTTCAAGGCGATGCACTACGTAGTAATTTAAAATCATGTGTTTTTGGTTTGAAAATTTGGTCGCCTAGAAATTTTTCAGATGCTTTAATTAAATACTGCGAGTAGAATACATCTTGTCCTTTGAAATAATCGAGTATTTTTTAGATATTTCTTTTTATAAGCCCAAAAAAATAATATATAGGCCTATGAAAACTGCTTTAAATTTCAAAATCTCCTACTTTCGAATCCATTTTCGGTTATGGTTTTATTGTATAATGTGGCAAATAAAGTTATTTATAAAATGATAGAAAAACATTTAAATATTTGTGTCTGAACATCCACAAAATAAAATAAAAGGCACTTTTTGGCCATGTTTTTTTCTTGCATAAATCAAAACAGCTGGATGGTGTTAAGCGGGAATTTAAGCCTTATCGCCATCTACGTAAGTTAGCGGATAGCGATAGCGGGTAAATGATAGCGGCTCAATTCAAAATATCACACGACGTGGTGCATCGCCTTAAGTTGCAAAAGACATTTTACAATGGATGATTTTAAGGGTTAAAAATTATTTTTTTATTTAATTTAGCGCATAGATTACCAATCACCGTATTTTATGAAGGGGTCGTAATAGGGTGGTATGATAATATTATTAATCAAGGATGCTTATTGAAAAGCGGAATAATTCATGCTTTTCCGCTCCGCGACCTCAAAACTTTCCACAAAACCTCTTTCAATGTATTATATTAAATAGGAAATTTCCGGGGAAAATACGCAAGAATTTAGTTTTAATCTCAAAGTTGCGTGATCGATTTTCTACGAGCAATAACGTAACTGCTGTAAATTCCTTTGGATTAGTTTTCTAAAAAAATCATAAAAATAAATATTTCCAAATCTGTATTACACATATAAGTAATTGTGATAAATCATATGATGATATATTTCAAAATTTTGAAAAAGACGATAAAAATAATTTCCTATAAAAATATTGTAATACTAGCGCAGACTCATAAAAAAATCACGGTGTATTATAATGCAGGATGTGTGAAGCTGAAAGTATAAGTACGAATTTTTACATTACTTACGTGGACCGATGCACTGACACTGCACTGAAAATTTACATGTTTAATAGGTTTGTCACTTCTGTGTAGCTTGTCTTAATTAAATAATGACACTTTAATTCAAAGCAAATCCAAGTTCCAACGATATTTCAATCGGAGTTACAAAGTCACAACAGAAATTATTATTTTTTTATAAAAGTATCAGTGAAAAATTATGGTTAGGATAGTAACGTTAACGTACTCAATGAAGTAAATCTCCTCAGTGAAAAAATTGTATCTTGAATATTTATTTATTTATTTACTATGGGAGTTTACAGATAATCTGACTTACGTGAGAACATCCCGGTTATAAGAACTCAGTTAAAACACACAATGTACATAGCATTACATAAATTTACTTAGAAATAGTATACATTATTTGCAAATATCTAAATAAATATTCAAAAATATAAACAAAATTATATAAAAGCTTATTTAAATAACAAATAGTTTAAAGAGAAGTAAGAGACAAAAGCAACAAGAGACACAAATAAAGACTCAAGAGACACAAATAGAGACACAAGAGACACAAATAAGACTTAAGAGAAACAGGGAGACGCGAGGGACACAAATAAAGACTCAAGAGACACAAATAGAGACATAAGAGACACAAATAAAGATTTACGAGACACGAGGGATACAAATAAAGACTCAAGAGACACAAATAAAGACTCAAGAGACACAAAAAAGATATTGTTTAATTGAGCGCAACATATTTTTCAGCAAAAAAAAACTCTGAATCAATGAATCTGAATCTCTAAACAATGGGAATTGGGAACAATTATTTCAATATTGCTAAGACGTAATGCAGTATCAAGATGGTGGTAAATTATTTAGTGTAAACATATTAGATCTGTAAATTGCTTTCAAATTTTTTTTGTATTCATCTGGAAGTATTTAAGACGTACGTCATACTTTTGTAAGAATTTTGTGGTTGGAGAGTAGTTAAATTACATGTAAATTGAACAAAATCCTGTATTCACAAGTGAAACGTAATTATTCATAACGTAAATCATTTCAGAAACACTCTGTGAAGACATCTGAATCATAAAATTAGTTATTAATGGTGCGATAGTTGACCCTTTTCTAGCATCGCATTGTTCCTAGTACCATCTCTTATAAAATAATGTGCAATTTAACATCTCGTTCGAGGAAATAACTGTGTTCCGGATTTCTAAGGAACTAGTACTGCTTACGCCATGAGAATTGTTAATGTTTCGTTCATACAGAACATTAAGCCACCCCGTTCGTGGATGTGAATTTAGATAGAAGAGAATTAAATTGTGATATGGTGATAATTACAATTTTAGATAAAACAATGTAATTTATTTAATGATTGAAATGTTTATATTATATTTTGTTGAAGATGCATACATTAAAATCATTTAAAAGATATATATATATTTTTTCATTAACATCTTTTGGGTCGATGGGTCTAGAGCAGTCATACTCAACCTGCGGACCGCACCTGCGGCCCGCGGGCCGCATGCGGCCCGCCGAGCTATTTTGTGCGGCCCTCAATACATTTAATATCAGGAACATGATTTACAAAATCTGGAATTCTATATCACGTTAATTTGAGATTAATTGTGACTTTGACGTACAGACATTGAAACCCGAAGAGGATAGTATAAGTATAATATACTATCTATATAATATAAGAGTGTTGCTACTGCACACCATAACTGCACACGCTAGATCTATCTCTAAAAAACAAAGATTCGACAGACAAATATGCGCGCAAATAATTTTGCTCGTGGCAACACATAAATTTTTGACAGTTCCAAAGTTAAATGGTTACCAGTGTTACTACCAACGAAGGCGATGTATCGCCATTTAGGCTACTAAAAATAACAAAAACCTCTTGAACTTATCTTTATATATCTATTTGATATAATATTTTTTGCGGTCAGAAATTTTCGAAAATGGAATTCCGTAGCTACCCCCCCCCCCCCCAATGGATTTCGAAAAATTGTTTTGGGGAATTACATATGATGTTTTTGGCTATGCGGAATTTTTTTTCAGCGAAGTTCTGTAACAACCCCCCCCCCCCTCATGAATTTCAAATATTTTGTGGGGAGCACTCATTTTTTGTGGGGAATTATTATGTTTTACAGAAATTCTCTAACAACCCCCCCCCCCATGGATTTCGAATAATAAAAGGGGGAATCAAGCTCACACCGTTGGCAACACTGACCAGTATAGTGTTGCGGCCCGCGTAGCTTTACAAACATATGAATGTGGCCCGCAGAAGAAAAAGGTTGAGTATCACTGGTCTAGAGTCCTGTTGGAGAGGTAAAAATGGTCTCCTCAAACCATCCTTTCCTGATCTGGCAAACCACGCAGCTGGTGGATCGCATCCTAAACACACCACACCCGATGAACCAGGGCACTCCTGCTATATCACGTAACGGGATGACCCATGTTAAAGATGTTGGTTACCTAATCAATGGTTCAGGGTGCGGCGGTACCAAAACCCGCCTCCCAAATGCCAAATGCTTGTGTACTGTAACTTAGAATGCGGAGTGAGAGGGAACTGCGGGCGGTTGTTCCAAACTATTTCGTACTAATTATCCATATACGTAGGTATCCATATTTTCATCTGCCAGCTTAAAATTTTTTCGATTAGATTTGAGGAAGTCAATAAATATATCGGTGAAATTGCTCTATTGATGTATTTATAAGGAACTATACCAAATGCATCAGAGTCAAGAAATCAGTGTCCATAAATGTTTTTAATTTTTTTTGTTACTATATTTTACATTTCTTATTACAATTCAGTAATGTTGGCCTCACTGGGTGGCTTACCCGTGCTGAGTCTTCCATTTTATAACACAAAAAAAATATTCATAATACACTTATCGAAAAAATATATAATAACATAGTATTATATATATATATATATATATAATATATATATATATATATAACAAAATAAGTTAATTTATATAATAACATAAGATTAATTAAAATTTAAACTAAAAATATAGTTTTAAAATTAAAGTAAAATAAAATAAAATTTAAATAAAAAGAAATAAAATAAAATAAAGTAAAAAATCGATATATTTATATTATATGTTGTGTGTTTTATATTGGTTTTGTGTGTTACGTGTAGGTTTTATTATTTTATGTTATGAAATTTTGGTTATATTGTCTTTTTTATTCTTCAATCCATTTTATAATTTTGTGTCTGAATTTATTTTTGATTTCCTCAATTTTATTTTCAAGTGTTTACACTGTTGAAAGCTTTTATAGCTTAGTATTGGTAGTGTCTCTGTCCAAAGCTTGTATTTACCGTCGGAGTTTTTATGTTTTCTTTGTACGCTCTTCTAACTGGTGTTGGAATTTGTTATTTTGGTAAAAATGTAGTTTAGTAGTGTTTTAACGTATAATTGGCGTATATATAGTACGTCACAACTGTTGAATATTTGGTCTGTATCAGTCAGTCTATGTTTTTTTAGTATTACCTTTAAGATCGTTTTCTGTGCGATTTCTAATGAATCGATAGCCGATTTTGTTGCTCCTCCCCAAGCAATCATTTCATATTATATAATTGCTTGGCAAAGTGCAAAATATATTTTTGTCAATTGTTTTATTTTATATATGTTTAGCAAAATGTGTATTGTTTTGAGTAGTTTATTTGTGATTTGTTTGATGTGAGGTATCCATCTACGGTTATGGTCAATTACGATTCCTAGATACTTATAATAATATGCTAATTTAAGGAATTCACTATGAGACTCACTCGGATAGAGAAATTTTCCAGGATAGCTGGCAAAGCGACGAGTTCAACAGAGGGCGATGGAGTTTGAACTTGATTCTATGACACATTATTGAAGTTCAGCCGAAGACAAAACAAAGGATGGGGAATTTTTACTGTGTAAGGCGTTATTTAAATGAGTGATAATTCAGTAGTTGATCTTAATCCGTTAAATAATACACTCTAAGGACGGGTTGTTTCGGAGAATCTGAACAATTCATCAAATTTCAACGTTCATTTTCGGGTTCTGTGAAAGACTTATCCAAGTTCTGTTTTTATATCATTGTAGGCTAGTTGCTTGACAAAACTGAAATAAAAACAGAACTTGAAAAAATCTTTCACAGAACTTGAAAATGAACGTTGAAATTTGATGAATTGTTCAGATTCTCCGAAACAACCCGTCCTAAGTGATCGACTTGATAATAAGCTTGATTAGAATTTTTCAACTATCGTGCTAGGCACACTACCTTGAATACGTGAGATTGCAAGGTTAATTATTTGTATAAATACAGGGTTTTCCAATAAGAGGTATTATTTTGGTATTCAATTGTAAAAGATTAATGGTTTCGTTGCTTATGTGTGATGTAAATGCTTTGTAAAGTAAACGTTGTCTAGATCAATACCATCCAATTCTGGCCTCTTCATTAATCATCTCTCGATAGCGCAATCCATTCACCGTAACTGTTGCTCCAGCCTCATTTTCGAAAAAGTAAGGTCCAATGACTCCACCAGATCATAAACCGCACCAAACAGTCACACGTTGAGGATAGAGTGGCTTTTCAACAATAATTCTTGGGTTTTCCGAGCCCCAGATGCAACAATTTTGCTTGTTGACAAAGCCACCGAGGTGGAAATGGGCCTCATCACTCAAGATGATTTGCATTTGATTCACTCAAATGAATTTTAATCATTTCAATGCGTTTGCATGCATTTTTGTTAGTGGCGTAGTTTCTACTTTTTAAATGTCAAAAATGACAGCTTCAAAAGTAACATCTACCAAAATAGCGGGCTATTCAAAATAACACCTCTTATTCGAAAACCCTATATTACGAAAAACTTTAAATAAGTAGGATTAATGGAAGAACTTTCAGGATTGAACCTATTTGGGTTGTTAAGATTAAATCATATAATATGTCAGTTCAATTACAAAATACGAAGTTTGGTTTCTATAAGGAAATATAAAAATCCGTCCAACATTACGGAAAAATCTGAATTTTACTCACGTAACAATGCTGGGCAACCAGACAAAATATAATTTAAAGTTTTGATAAATTTTCTCCAATTTGGTCTTCCGATTCGAATAATTATTAGCATACTCTTCAATATTCCTGTCAAAAATTTAATCCGAAATTCCGACTCCGAAATTTAATTAATTTCTCCTAATAATATTAAACACGTTCAAGAAAATGTAAACAGTTCTTACTGTGATGAATTTAGGGGTAAACGCATTTATTTTCAAATCAATAAATCATTTTCATCATTAGCTACGAAACTTTGCCATTGAACTATAAAAAATTAAGACAGGACACCGCATTCAATAGTACTTATGTACAAACTGATTAAATGTAAACTGTCGATTTTCCGAAAATGAATTATGTGATATTTTTCAATTTATTTAATATGAAAAAAATATATATTTGCTATAAAGGGAGTCCGGATAAAGTGCAGTGACATCGGTTGGTAATTTTATATCATAGGTTATCAACTAATAATATTCATTTTTAATCATGTGTGCCTTGAAATTTGAATGGCATCCTATTTATTAATCTTATATCTGGATATCTCTAAATAGTATAAAATAAAGTCGCTATCCTCGTCTGTCTGTTTGTACGCTTAGTTCTTCTAAACTACTCAACGCATAGTGTTGTCACTATCATTGAGAGAATTTCTTCAGGAAGGTTTATATATATAAAACATAATAATAGGATGGGGGGGCGCCTATAAAACTCACACACAACCTCTTTACATTGCGCAAAAACTAATAATTAAAATAATATTAAAGAAATCATTTTTATATTCATCTGAACTCATTTTCAAAGAATTTAAAGTCAGAAAATTAAATACTTTTTTCCTGTATCACGCAACCTTACAAGTTTACAAAGATGATATCCTAAACAAAACCGTACCATTCAAAAACATAGCAAATCTCAGGCAAAAATACATGTTACCAATTCCGATTTGTAAAAAAACTTTGGGTCAGCAAAACTACAAATACTTAGGAACAAATTTCTTCAATAAATTGCCAGAAAATATAAGATCACTAAATGATAGTTTCAAAGAATTCAAAACACAATTAAAAAAATATACTGAAAAGCTAAACTAAATTTAAAAAAAAAAAAAAATAAATAAAAGAAAAACAAAAACAAAAAATTAAAAAATTAAATAAAAATCTAAGAAACTAAACAAATAATACCTCATCCCATACACACAAGCAATTGCTTTTTATGGGAGAACATTGAAAAATAATAAATATTAATCATATCATAATATCTTATCTTATTACTAGTGAAATATATATATGTATATCACACATTGTAAATTTATTTATTGAATAAATTGAATTTGTTTAAAAAAAAAAAAAAAAATTATATTTATAGAAAGTAAAAAAAAGTCTCTGAGAAATGCCGGGTACATGTCAACTAGTCTGGATACAATAAGAGTATACGCCAAGCTTATTAAATTGAAATCTTAAACGAGAAACAAATCGATTGTCGAGATTGACAAAAGTTTGTAATTAATTAACGACAACTAATAATGTTAACACAAAAAGATTTATAGATCGAAGCAGATTTGTTTTGCATAAAAAAAATAATTACACATTAAATTAATTATATCCTAACCTTTTTCAGAATAGTATTATTATAAACATATAATAATGAAGAAAATTAGAAGCGCTTTTAATACAATTTGAACGGAGATAAATGTGCAACAGATTTAGTAAGTTTTGGTTCTAGACCATTTAGCATGCGATCTGTCTCTTTTACACTTATATTTCCTTTTCGTAATGGTGAAACACAGTTTTGTATGGAAATATGGGCCGAAATTGGGCGTATGTTTGGATCACGAAAAACGTCCTCAATTATATTATCATCTTATATTATTATATATTAATAATTTAAACAAATCTCATAAAAAATGATTGCTCACTTTTCACCTTTGAAGATATCACGATTGTCAATTGAAAAATATTATGTAAACTATATAACACATAAAAGTGTTTTTTGATTTTTAAAACTAAACGTGTTCCGATAGTGATTGTCGTATCAAAGAGAAGTCAAAGGACATAATTGAAATATTTCCAAGGAAAATACCAGATATAAACTACATTTCTCTTTTCCAATATAAAATTTATGCATTTTCAAAACACTTCGTGGTATTTTTACGAGGACGTGCCATTGCAAATAAGCCACTGGAAAAACGTATTGATTTTGTACCGCCCGTATTTAACCGGGAGTTGCAATACAAACGACTTCAAGGGTGTTTGAAAATGTGTTTTTTTCTCTACTATACTTTTTTCCTAGTAAACACAATTGTCTGTTCCAACATTTTCTGATGCAATTTTTTTACTCTTGTTAGAAAGAAAATACAATTTTCACTTATTTTCCAGGAAAATTCAAAGCAATAGAACAAAAAACTTCTGAAATTTCAAACAGTACACATATTTACTAACGCTGTAGCATGAATATTGTTTAAGCATTCCATTTTAAAATTCATTTTGTTCGGTGTTCAGCGCGTTTGTATTTTACGTATTTTCCTAAAGAACAGTGAAAGATATTTTCAACGAGTTAGAACTGGGCACAATGAATTGAACAATGAATTTTATTAAAATAAAAACAACGATGGAAATTATTTTAATTAAATGTGAAAACTTTATTCAATTTCTTTATGTGAATATCGTACAAGAGACCCAACTGAACCCAACCGTTTTGAGTCAGTCAGACTATGGCATCACCAATTATTAGAGTTTTTCGTGAGGCTAAAGTTAATGTGGAAGGGGGATGAAGAAAATGCGGAGAGGGAGGGAGGAAGAAGTACATGGCTGTTTATATCTGGTCACCAAATATGGATAAAGCTATTCCAAGTACCGTTTCAAATCTAAATGGTGGTTAGGGTGATACATCTTCCACTTCGGAAGGTGCCGCAAATGTATTATATTTTTGTAAATTAATTAAATATGAATCAACACAAATTAATTCAATAAAATGTACTTGCGTATGTTGAGATTCAAATCTGCGACCTCCGGATCCGTAGTCGAGGATTTAGGCTTTCAATATTTGTAATAATATTTTCAAATGATTAGAAATTTACGGTCTCTTTTTTGCAAAAAAACAATTTAAAAATTCAATTATTTCGAAAAAGGCATACAAATACAATATTGTACCGATGATTCAATCCAATATTGTATTTGTCTGCCTTTGTTGAAAGAAATGAGTTTTTTTACATTTAAATCTTTTTATTCATATTAATATTGCATACGTACGGGCGCAAACAAATAATTTGTCTTAATATTTACAATATTAAGACCTTGCAAAAAGCGTATTTTAATAAAATAAATTAACCAACGATATCTATAAAAACGTACAATATAACGTGCGTCGCGTTTAATATTAACTCTAATTGTTACGTCACATGTAACAGATTGCAGTATCCATAAATAATGTGCACGTCTTAAGTTACATAAATACGTACATTATTTCAATTCTTTCAAAAAAAAATAGTAATAAAAACATTAATTCACTCTTTTCAGATTCCGACGAAATAAATTCCTTAATTTTATTACCCGAACACTTCCATTCACCGAACAAACTCTTCTCTGTCAAAAAGCTGAAAAATTCATCCCACGAATTTATGGGGCGAGGAAAAACTGTAAAAAAAAAGGCGCCAAAAGGGCGAAAACAAAATTTCGTCGTGATAAAAGCGCGGGAAAAAGACAGACGAGAAAGACATATTGAGAAAAAGAGGGGAAAAAACTGCATCGGCTTGCGTTTGCTTTTTTAATTTTTATCGATTCATCATTTTTCAACGACGTCTCGTCTCCATTTTTAAATCGAGACCAAAGAGAAATATCTACAAAAAAATTTTTTTCGTGAGACAGTTTTAATTGAATAGATCAGTAAAAAAATACGGTCACATCTAGGACTCAAACCCAAAACCCTTGCCTTGCCGGAGCACCGCTTTACCAACTGAGCTAATGAGACCCTATCTCCTTCGGTCATAGAGAATAAGAATAAAAAAAAAACCGTTTGGGATAGATATTTCTCTTTGTGAGAACGCTCCTTTAAGACCCCGTAGAAAGCGTTCGAAGATGGTTTGAAAGTTGGCAAAATAGTTGCATTTACAGATACACTGTGAATTTTATGTGAATATTACGCAAGTTTCCTAATAGCAAGGAACCAGTGGGAAAATTTATTTATTTATTTATAACACTTTTTTTCACATAAAAATCATCCTTACTAGGAGTAAGCCTGTATCGAGGTTAACAATTTACATTTGAGTGAAGCAAACATAAGAGTAATCACAAACATAAAGTAATTCTACATACAAACACAAAATATTTCAAAATTAAAGAAAAAATAAGTATAAGATATGTTACCAGATGGGTAATTTGACAGTATATTGTAAAAATATTTGAACCGTAACTAATAATTAATCATTTTTCAAAAGAAGAAGCAAAGTAGATAATAAAAACAGATAGGGTTACATTCAGTTTTTAGCAAATGGGACTTAAATAAAATCTTATTATTTAAGAAAGGACAAGGATGAAAAGATATTAAGACAATCGTCTGTCAATACATAAATCTTAATTAACTTTTTAAATTTAACTAAGGAATTGGTAGACTTAATATGATTTGGAAGAATATTAAACATAAGTGGTGCCTAATTGGATCCCTAATTGTGGTATGTCGTGATGCTGGAGGGATTTTCCGTTGTTGTTTATATGATTCTTTTCTGAATTTAATTGGTTTTACATCCTGTCTTAATATATTACTATATTATGGTTTTTATTTTTGTTTTATACAATACTATTCTGTTAATTTATTACTAGAGTCGAAATATATAAAATTTATTAAAATTAATGTTTATACATATTTTGGTATATTCAGGGTGTCTCAAACGTCAACGTTATCCCTTTGGGAGCTGACAGGCCAACTCACGACGGACTAGAATATCAAAAAATGACTTTACTAAAATGTCGTTAGTTTTGAGATATTGGCACTTTAACGATTTGCTTCAGTTTTTGAAATAGTAAAATATTTGGTTTATTTGAATTTAGGAAAAAAGTATTGTAGAGGGTTTTTCAATAAAATGTGTTTTTTTGATATTCAATTGTAAAAGATCAATGGAATCGTTGCTTGTGTGGCACGTAGAGCCGTCTTGTTGAAAGTAAACATTGTCCAGATCAATACCATCCAATTCCGGCCATAAAAAATCATTAATCATCTCTCGATAGCGCAATCCATTCACCGTTACTGTTGCTTCAGCCTCATTTTCGAAAAAGTAAGGTTCAATGACTCCGCCGTACCACAAACCGCACCAAACAGTCACACGTTGAGGAAAAAGAGACTTTTCAATAATAACTCTTGGGTTTTCTGAGCCCCAGATGCGACAATTTTGCTTATTGACGAAGCCACCGAGGTGGAAATGGGCCTCATTACTCAAAATGATTTGCATTTGATTCACTGAAGTGAATTTTAGTAATTTTAATGCGTTGTTGAAGCGTTATCGTGCCATTTTTATTAATGACGTAGTTTTTACTTGTCAAATGTCAAAATATGACAGCTTTAAAAATAACATCTACCGAAATAGCGGGCTATTCAAAATTACACCTCTTATTGGAAAACCCTATAGTTTTACTGCAAGTAGAGCTCATAATTAGCTCTGAAATTACTTCAATAATTAGGAATTCTAATAAACACACTTGTCCAATTTAAGTCACAAGTGTTTATTTAGAATTCACCATAACACAAATAATAATCCAAGGTGCTCTTCTCAATATTTCTGCAGCATTCTTCAGCAAAATTCCAGCTCTTTTGCAGTGAAATTACAATATCTTTTTCTAAAAAGTATAACTATAAGCACTAAGTGAGCTAAAATTGAATATTAAAAATCGATCAACTTATTGACTTGTTTTCGCTTAAAATCTCTAAATAGTATAAAATATAGTCGATATCCACGTCTATCTGTTTGTGCGCTTCGTTCTTCTAAACTACTCAACGGATTTTAATACGGTTTTCATTATGATTTAGTAAATTTTTCCCGGGAAAGTTTATATACCTATATAAAACATTCATATTATATTTATAGAAAGTCGAGAAAAGTCGATTTTTTGTAATCAAGTCGTAAATAAAATATTTTGGGGCCCTAACCCTATATTGCTAACGCTGGCTTAACCTAATGAGATACGTCACAATAATTTAATAACAAATTGTATCTTGAAAAGGCCTGCAAAATTTTTTGCGATGGTATATGTCTATCTCTTTAGAATAACCCCCAGTAACGCCGGGTACCCCTCAGCTAGTAATAAATTCATAATAAATTTGACGTTTCGCAAAGACATCAATATCGGTAGTGTACAGTGTACACCCACTCCAATATTTATGAATTTATTTACGCCTTAAAGGCTTTTACATGTGTAAATTGTTATAGGTAAGTTGTTTAGAAATACAATCATTAAACTGAGTATGAATGATATAAGCAGGTTATCATAGTGAGTTTTATTGGACAAGGGAGTTCAATAATTGTACATAATAAAATAAGAAGAAGACTTTAAAATACAATTTCTTATTAAATACTCTAAAAATACATACATTAGAAGATAGACGTAAAATAAACGATTTAACGTTCTTATTCAAAATACTTAACTCTAAATTCGACTGTTGTGAATACCCACAGTAACAACACGACAAAATACAATATTCTACAGCAGCACACATAAGCGTAACTATATTGCCCACTCTCCGATACAACGACTTCATACCATGGGAAATCATTACTTGGGTGATGTTGACATATTCAATACCAACTTGGCAAGTTTTGTGGATCATTTAAAACATTTATTTCAACAATACTCCTAAACACATCATGTAAACCTACAAATAGCTGTAATTTTCTGTTTTTGTTTCTTGTGTTTGTATGACTTGTTGCATAGCTTTTATCAAATGTAATTTTATTCTTATTTTTCATGTTTCAAAGTATTTGTCAAATTAAAATTATACAACCAACCATGTAAAAGCCCTCTGGGCAATTTTTTTTTAAAATGTGAAATCGCACAGGAGTCCAAGCTGCTGCCAACCTTCTGGAGCCAGTGGGACTATGGCATCCCTGATTGGGGTATGTTATGAGACAAACACGTCCAAAGCCATTTCAAGCAAAGTTTCAATTCTGAATGGTGGTCTTACATCAGAGCGATACTGAGAATATTTTCCACTCTGTAAATACAAATTACAGTGCAATGTGCAGTAACTTTGTTGACATTTATAAAAGTAATTAATAATAGTTTGTTGTAAAGCATGATTGTATTCAGCAAACCTTTATTACGACAGACTGGGTATTTTACAGAACATAGCTAAATAAATACAGCGATAAAAAGTGCAAATGAAAAGTATGAAAGATACACATTTGTATCGAAAGATGTACAAAGGAGTTATCCTATGGTAATATAATATCGTAGTTAAAGTAAGTTTTTTTAACATACTAAAAAAAAATAAGCACAATATTGTAACTAACAAAACTTATTTCAAAAATACAGTATACAGTGTACACTAGGTATGTGTTGGTTGCTTCAACTATATTTGTACGACCTATACGGTATGATATAGCAGCGCTGCGTTTAATTTGAGTTTTTATCGCTTATTACATCAGGTAAATCGTTAAATAGATTTGTGCTTAGATATTCGTTATCTTAGCTAAGATCTTCATAAAAAATAACAAAATGCTTTTATAAGAGTTTGGTCGTTCGTGTGAACGGAAAAAATCTTTAATGTTACAGTGTACCACCTATCCAAACATCCATTATATCTGAGATAAATTAATACTCATTTAGTAACTTTATGCAAAACTGCTGTTAGGCAGCAATTCAAGTCAATTTGTCATTAAATTCCTCTTGAGACAAAGAACCTCTGTATCAATTTAAAGTTTTAGAATTAGTAAAATTTTAGCAATTAATTCACTTTAAGCCTTTTTACAACGAGTTTCGTCAAATACGGGCCGTAATTGCCGTAGGGCAGTTAAAAAGTAAACAAGGGAAGTTCGCTTACCTTGTTTCTTACTTTGCCAGGGGAATTTCAACCCTCATTGTTAGACATCTACGCATTGTGAACTTGAGAGGAAATTGGTATTTTTGAAACTTTTTAAGCATGATAAATATTCATAGGCGGCAAATAACCTGACTATATCAGTATCGTCTACTACCACGATAGTAAACTGGGAATTTTCTTTATGCAATGATGGAGGAATGAGTAAGCAATGGATTAAACAACAAATCTTCAGTCAAAAACATCAAGAAAAATGTTATTTGCGCGACTAAGATGTGAATTCTGAAAATTTTAATTATTTTTTCAAAATAACAACACAAACTCTAATGAATTAAATACAAGACTCTTTGACGAGATAGCTTAGTGGTAAGAGCTGACTCCTGCAAAGCTGAGCATTTCGTGTGAGAATTCTGGCAATGCGATAACCGTGTTTTTCTACGAAATGTTTTGATAACATTTTTTGCATATTTTTAGAGCAATTAAAAAAGTTTTTTAATACCTTTAATGAGTATAACTCAAAATTGTAATATTTAATCAGTAAAGACAATATAAGCGTGTTTAATTCCTGGATGCGACTGAAACTTTTTCTGAAAATTATGTTTGAGAGTCGCTGATACATAAATAGTAATAAATAATAAAGCACCCTTGAGGTGATTTTGTACAAAAACGGCGCTATACAAATCATCCAAATATTATTATTATTATTACAAATATATTTGTATAAATGCATATTTTTTACATTAGCTATTAATATATTTGTATAAATACATTAATATAAATAGATATTTTTTACACAAGCTATTAATATATATATATATTTTTTTTTACAGTGAATGCCTCACAAGAGTCCCAACTGCTCCCGTCTGGAGCCAGTGAGACTATGGCATCCCCAATTGGGGGATGTTGTGAGGCTGAAGGTAAGTGGGGAAGGGAAAGAGGAAGGTGGCGAAGTACCTGGCTATTCAGATCTAGTCACTAAACACGGCTAAAGCCATTTGGAGCAACGTTTCAATTCTGAATGGTGGTCTTACACCAGGGCGATACTGGTAGTATCTTCCACTCTGGAACGTGCCGCAAATATACTATATATTATTTTAATTAATTAATTGTGAAATAACACAAATTAATCAAATAAAATTTATTTGCGCACGCCGGGTTCGAACCCGCGACCTTCGGAATGGCAGTCCAATGCGTTACCACTGGACTATGCCGGCCGTCATAGTCCAGTGGTATATATGTGTATATATATACAGTGGTCCATATTTCTATAAATAAACATTTTTTTATATTAGCTATTAATATATTTATATAAATAGATATTTTTTTACATAAGCTCCACTCAGGAAGCCCTGATAAAAATATATTCTATGTGTTCTTAGGGGATGCTGTGTATAGGGTGTTTTTACAGAAACGAAAGAGAGAAAATTTTGGGAATAAAAAGGGTAGAAGAACGAAAGAACGAACCACTTGGGGTGACCTGGAGATGAAAGTTTGTTAGTTATTCAACCAATGGTTCCCGGGGAGGCTGTATCCATATTCGCTTCCCAAATTGAATTGTCTTAAATGATTATATATTCAATATTTTTACCCACGGTTCATTTCCGTTCAATTGACATTTATGTAAAACCGAAACAACATTATCTACCAACCACTAGAACACACTATTTATTTTGCACTTTGTAAATATTTTCGTAAAATCCAGCAGTATTGAAATGCACGCGCATTTCAAATGTCAATATTATCTTGATATTTCATCTGATACACGCATTATTTTAAAGTCATTTTGACACTATCATTTTGAATCCGATAATGTAAAACATGTTTTAAAATAACAATACTGTGAATACATTAATATTCCTACATAGTATTAATGAGAAAAATTAAATAAATTATATATTCGGGAGAGTAAATAAGATACATGGAAAAGTGTATGCTAGAACTGAAAGAGGTGGGATTGGACGCGAATTTTAGTAATCTGAAATTATGTTGCCTGTTGTGTGCTGATGATGCGTTGCTGATTTCTAACAGGATGGAAGATCTACAGTCTCTCGTGTCTAGGATCAACGACGTATGTATGAAGAATGGGTTAATGATGAGTGTAAGTAAGTCTAAAGTTATTGTGTTTGAAAGAGAGAGTACGAAAACAGTGTGCAATATAGTTGGGAATGAGAAAAACTTGGAGCAGGTGGATGAGTTTGTGTATTTAAGAAGTGTGTTTACGAGAGATGGGAAGGCTGACAGAGATATTGAAAGAAGGGTAAATGCGGGTAACTTCATTAATTAGGTTTGGGGAATTTGGACAAAATATACTTAGTATATATAGTTATATAGTATTTTGTCACGTTACACGTTTCATGTACATAAATCGTTTTTCTTTTTCAATGTCTACATATTCTTAAATAGCTTACCATAATAAGCCGTCCACTAATTTTCCATTTCAAACTTATAACAAAAGATAAAAGTGCATTGAGTTAAAAATTTCTCCGTCGGATTAAACGATAATCAACGTCTTAAAGCATTTCCAAACTAGTTGCAGAGCGTAATTTAATTTGAGAAATAGCAAATGGCGCAAGCATAGACCACGAACAGATGCAGCAATTAACCATAGACTATGGAAATGAGATCTTTTTAACATAGCGAAATGATAAAGAAATTTTCCACGGATGTAACTAACTTAGTTGAAGTCACCGAAGGAGACTAAATTAATTAAAAGTTTTTTAAAGTTTTTATTGTAGATAAAAGAAAATTACATTTTCACTAGAAATAACTAATACATTACCCATAAATACATTACATAACGATATTATTAACTTTCAATGTTTTGTTGATTGAGCATAAAAGTGAACAATTTTTTTTTTAAATGTACTTAAATTTTTTCATTTTCAATTTTGTCTGGGAGGCAATTATATATGTTGCTCCTCTCGTAACCAGTGGATTACTTGCCATAATGAGTATGTATGGTGTTTAAATGTATTTTATCGTGTTGCCGTGAAAAGTGTGTGTGTACTTGGGACGTTTTAATGAGAATGTATGAGTTTATTATTTATTTTGCATATAAGTAGACATATATTATATTCATATAATTTTCTTAATGTTAATAGTTTTGTTTCCATATATATAAATTTTTGTGGATGTTCTAGATTTTATGTGAAATAGAAGAGAGTATAAAATTGCAGTATCATCTGCATAAAAAAAATTTACCGTTTAAATATAATTGGGAACAGTAGTGGTCCTAGTATGGATCCCTGCGGAATTAATTTTTTAAAATTAATTAACAAAAGTTAGTCTACATAACTGTGATCTAATCCTGGAGTACTCTAAGTGAGTAATATACAAACAATAAAAAGCAAACACTTTGTGGCTTGACATTATACAAAGTGAAAAAGATTTTTTGTTTTAAACCACTTTATTTTATTATATACGTCGACCGGTTTCGGTTGTTCCCAACCTTCAGGACAATAAATATATAAACTAAATATAGTACAGAGAAATCTTACGAGGTAAACAAAAAAGAAAGAGAAAGCATTTTAGAGAAATGTATGTACTATAAAGTAAAATTTATAACACACATAATTATTAGTAAGGGGTTCAGTGTATAGCTACGGTATTCAAAAATTAGCGGCAATTTCTAAAAGGAGATTATTCTACATCATTCTATCATATTGAAATATGATTTTTAAAGTTAAAAATGCACATATTTTCAGGTGAAAAAAAGCAATAATTGTTGAATAAAATACTAATATTTATTGAATGGCGGTTAAAAACAAGCCGACGTAGCACAGTGGTTTCGTGCATCTGACCGGCAATCCGAAGGTGCGGGTTCAATTCCCGTCGCGGCAATTTATGTTTTATACTAATAATTATTGCTTATAATAATTTGTTATCATTTATTTGTTGTTTTCACATAGCAAAATATTTTATGATATTTTCATTGAAAAACATTGATTTTTCCCTTACCCTGTTTCCCGGAAAAGTTATTATTATTTTTCCTTTGATGTTAAAATTTCTAGTGCAATCTACGATGATTTTGTTCCCACTGTTATTATTTCTTTCATCGACATCAAAAAGAAAAAAACAACATCAATACATAAATATATAGGTACTGGGTATTATTTACAAAACCCTTTACGGTATTTAGTTTAAACCCTTTCAAGTTTAGAGGTTTTAAAATAATGGTGCCAATTTTCAGCTTCTTCAAGCTTTATGAAAACGAGATGCTTTGGGGAATGTTTTTCATGGACTTTTTTTTTAATTTGAAGTCTAAATAATATAATTTTTTATTAGAGAAAAAACAAACATTCCCGAGTTACGAATAACCTTACAATATTTGAAAATCTCCTACTACCAACATAGTAAGCGGAAATGTTCTTGTATCGTGATGAAGGACTTAGCCAGCCGATGAATTGAATTCACCACGTCTGGGTGGGACCCAAACGCGATTCTAACTCAGCCCCGTATAAAACGACAGGAAAGAGGTTTCGTTCCTTTCCCATAATTCGTGGCTCGGCTCGCGATTCCGTTCGCAAATGTCGGTAAACGTAGCATAAGACATTATTTGTGTTTGCATTTTTATTCATTTTATCCGATAAGGCGAAGCTTAATGCCAAATCATTATTTTGATAAATCTTTATAACGAATTGGTGTACATTATGAATACCCAAAAATATGCTATAGATAAATTGAAGGTTTTCCTATCGTTTCGCTAACTACGAATACAATTAAAAGAATAAATTATTCAATAAAAAATATAAATGTAAACTACTAAAATAAATATTTTTTCAATAGAAATGTATGAACGCGTAAAGGAAACAACTTTAAAAAAATACAATATTATAGCTAAGATTGTCTGTGACAGTTTCACTTGATTAACTTTTTTGCTTTCTTATAAAATTATTTACAAAATAAATAAAAACCAGTTTTGTGCTTGAAATCGAACGTTTCTAGACTCCGTTTGTCAAGCGATTTTAATGCCTATTACCTGCAATATAAGGTATACCAAGAATATAAACTTTTTGGCTTGTAGCTTCCACTTAAAAACAATGCAAGACCATTGAAATTTAAAACAATATCTTCTACAAGGATAGGTTAATTGCTGACGTATCTGTCACTAGACTGACTGCCGAAATATTACGAATGTTCATCGCTTCTAGTGTTTACAAGAATGCGGGCCTGGCATTGTTTTTTTATTCAAATCTACAATTTTGAAGGTCATTGTCTAAATCTGATTTCGAAAAACTCTGCGTACATCTCAGGCAACTAGCACTATTCAATAAAACAAGGGAGACGGGAAAGAGATGGGGAAAGGGAAGTACGATTGTGAGGATTGTCAGTACAGACTCTTCTTCTCGACATAAATTCCAGAGAGAAATGAATAAGAAACTAAAAAAATAAGAAGGTTAACTGACAGATTGAAATCTAGACTGAGAAAATGGAAGAAGTCGAGAGGACGTGATATGACGCACGTTTGACGGAGACCGGAGGAATTTTACCTAGAATGATCTAAATATAAAATCCGATTCTTCGAAAAGAATTCAATCTCCCACGTTGCTTTTTATGAGTATCAGTAAATATTTAAAAAATATACCCGGAGGAAACGGAGATAAAAAATAGTGCAAGAAAAAAACGGAAGGAGAGGAAGTTCTGGAAGGAAAACTGTAGGAATCTAGGGATCAATGGTATAAAAATATTGAGGAGGTCAGGGGTCTCAACCATATTTATGTTCTTTTAATATATTTAAGTACCGTGAAACAACTGGCCCAAGATTTTTTTTTATTTTTTTTTTTATATTGACTCCACACAGGAGGCCCTGAAGAAAATAATTTCCCTCAGGGCCTATGTCATCTTTGGGGATGCTGTGTGGAGGGTCTTTTTGTGGAGAGGAAGGAGTGAACATGGGTCTTGAAGAGTCCCATGTTGTAGGAGGGAGGAAACACAGAGGCCGGCAGTTCGTTCCACAGCCGAGCTGTTGAACTTAAGAACGAATCGTAGAAGCGACACGTTCTCATGTGACAAATTTCAACCATGTACAAATGTTGGGCGCGCGTTTGGCGTGTATCTATACTACGCACCGGTGCCAAAGGGATCGATGACGCTAGTTCCTCAGAGCATCTTCCATTGTAATACCGATAGAACAAGGATAGCATAACAGAATTTGAATAGATCAGTATGTCCATGAGTGACGAGCGAATGATATACCCCGCCCTTTACGGCGCAAGGCGATGGGTCAAGAGAAACCAGTTGAAATGGTCTCTTTTGCTATCCAATAAAATGTGTTGGGGCGGCGGTAATCAAACCCGCATCCCAAATCGGAAGTTTGGTTTATTTGGTTCGTTTTTCGAAATCAATTGAAATACAGATTTGAGTAAACAGTTTCAAGTTTCGTAAAATCAAAAAATCTATAAACACGCCAATTCCCGAGTTTAAAAAGGGACCTTTAGATACGTTCTTATTTAATCAATGTAACATTATTTAGAGTGCAGGTACTTTAAATAATACCGGATATATGATGATAATCTATCTGACTAACCATCACCCGTTTCTCCGGAGGTGTAGGCAGAGAAAACAGACCGCGAAATAAGTCGGTCTTGGCACACACTCCTTGCCGCATTCATACTCTTCTGTGACTCTTTACGTGGCCCGGCTGAAATATTTGGTTCACTTGATCGTGTCATGACTTCTTCAAGCGTCCCCGAATTCCTCTACCATTCACGTTTGTATCATTATCTCCTTACACTCATTTCTTCGTCCATTTGCTCTAATCTGTCTATCTAGTTATATAAAGAAGAATGTCCATATAAGTATCTTATATAAGTGCTCTGGAGCGGGTGAATGGGCGGCATGAATATGATTTTTATACAAATCTACAGTTTTATTACGAGATTGAAGGACTTTTGCACACTTAACCTTCAAAACAAGTAGAAGATCACTGTCTACATATTGTTTCTGAAAACTCTAGGACTTCAACTAGTATAATCTATTTATATATAAAGAAGAGTGTTTATGACCTGTGGAGTGGGTTTGATTTTTATACAAATCTATAGTTTAATAGCGATATTGGTGAAATTTTGTACATTGGAGGTTGACTACCAATTTTCTAAGACGTTCTAAGGAATCAGATGTTTAAGTCAATAATGGCTATTTGTTGATTTATAGAGAATTAGTTTACTGGCAATGAATTTTGTTCCCGACTCCCGTTTCTCCTCTCCTTGATACCTCTCCCCCGTGCTCGGGCATTCATTCCAAAACCAACAGTCGTGACGCGAAGTGAACATTATATTACCTATAACGCATCGCATATCATATATAATAAATAAAATTGGTTAAGCCAAAAACTATAGTGAAAGTAGTATCCCAACAAGTGAATGTTTCTCAACCTCTGTAAGTACCTTCTTCCATATAAAACTCATTGGCAATGTAACGATATCAACATAAAATAATTGATTTGTTTATTAGAAGGTCCTTTTTATAAAAATTAGTATAGACCCCCAATTTCCAGGCATACAGTGTTAATAGGCAGTATGGTGCGTTCATGTTGTCAGTTATATAACAGGATTACATTTCGTCTCCGTCAATTGGAGTTGCTGGAAAAAATATTAATAAGATAAAGAGAAAAAAATGTTATTAGAAATATTTAGGCGATGCACTACGTAGTAATGCAATATCATGTGTTTTTGTTTTGAAAATTCGGTCGCCTAGAAATGTTTCAGATGCTTTAATTAAATACTGCGAGTAGAATACATCTTAGCCTTTGAAATGATCGAGTATTTTTTAGATAAGTCTTTTTATAAGCCCAGAAAAAAATAATTTATAAGGCCCATGAAAACTGCTTTAAAGTTCAAAATCTCATACTTACGAACCCATTTTCGGATATGATTTTATTGTATAATGTGGAAAATTAAGTTATTTATAAAATGATCGGAAAAAAATCAATATTTATGCCTGAACATCCACAAAATAAAACAAAAGGTACTTTTTGGCCATGTTTTTTTCTTGCATAAATCAAAACAGGCGGATGGTGTTAAGCGGGAATTTAAACCTTATCGCCATCTACGTAAGGGGATTTAAATATTACACGCACTACATCGTGTAAAATATTACACGACGTAGTGCATCGCATGAGATTGTGACTTGACCAAAGCAGCTACGTCCTACCGAGAATGAGCTGGAGCGATCTGAACAAACGCATGCGAGACTAGTCAGCTTCCCGGTAGGCCCTCGAAGTATTTTTTATTGTGATTGAGGGGGAAAGAACCCGAAGTATCTACGTGAAATTTTGAACACCTTTCCAATTAAGTATATGCAAATTTTCATCAATCTCAGAATAAAATTGTAGATTTGTATAAAAATCTTTTATTTATTTTTTATTTAATAATTAATCAATTTACAGAGTATAATCATTAATGTTAAGGTGATGCACTACGTCGTGTAATATTTTGAATCGAGCCGCCATCAATAACACTCCTTACGTAGATGGAGATAAGGTTTAAATTCCCGCTTAACACCATCCGCCTGTTTTGATTTATGCAAGAAAAAAACATGGCCAAAAAGTGCCTTTTATTTTATTTTGTGGATGTTCAGGCATAAATATTTCATTTTTTTTCGACCATTTTATAAATAACTTAATTTTCCACATTATACAATAAAACCATAACCGAAAGTGGGTTCTTAAGTAGGAAATTTTGAACTTTAAAGCAGCTTTCATAGGCCTTATAAATTATTTTTTTCGGGCTTATAAAAAGACTCACCTATGTAAAAAATACTCGATTATTTCAAAGGCCAAGATGTATTATACTCACTCGCGGTATTTATTTAAAGCATCAGAAAAATTTCTAGGCGACCAAATTTTCAAATCAAAAGCACATGATTTTTCATTACTACGTAGTGCATCGCCTTAACTAAAATAATTCATATAATAAGTTTTCACTCCTTTTGACTTTTTAATCTTTCTCTTCAATAGAAGCTGGCGCTTGTGTCTAGAAGAGTGGTGAGCATCAATATGAAGAATATTTAGTTTTTGTAACTATGATTTAAGGAAATATGAATATTAAAATTTTAAGTAATTAAGAAGATAAATTCATCATTTTGGTATTTTTACATTGAACTTCTCTTTAATCGCTTTTAGTAGGTGTTTATCGTTTTCTATTGTTCTGATATTTTCGGGTATAATATACGCCAGCAGCCGGCTGGCTGCCCGGTGTCCGCAACAGGCATTCTTTTTTGTGTATCACAAGTGTGTGGCAACGTTTGGTCTATAATACCCTAGTATTTATATACCAGATTATATGTCAAAAAGTGTTTGTAGTTAATAGTACAATCCATGGACTTCCTACGAGAAGTTGCAACGATTTTAGGCTTCCTATGACAAATTTATCGGCAACACAAAACAATATTTACTATAAAGGTTTCAAAATGTCCAATGAACTCTCTTTAAATGTTAAGGAAGCTAAGAGTATTGCAGTTTTTCGTGGGTTATGTCTCAATGTTGTGAAGTCCACATATTAGTACGTAGGTAATAGATTTAAGTTTTAGAATAGATGTACACTTGATATAACATGTTAAATTTTATAACTTAATAATATATAAAGACAGATAGATTATGAAATTCTCCAAAGAAGATGTATTTTTTGTGATTGATGGTTCGTGGTGAGAAGTTGATTATCTCAGGCTTATTTGGGGTAATTTCTCTATTTGATTTATAAATATTCCAAGAAACGTCGCCCTTAGTTTCGCACATGAAAAATAAACAAAATATGACTAAATTTGGTTAAACTACACAAATAATAAAATAAAATTCACTCACCTATTGTGGTCAATGCCAGCGTACACCAGTAGTAACTCTGTAAATACTGTTTCACGACGTCCGCTGACTCCGAGTCATGGTACACCCAATTCTTACTTCCAAATCCATTATTCTTATAAATTATATGATACAGGCATCCATTCCAATGGAAGATCACCAGCAAATAATGTATCAAGCTTGTAGATCTGAACAGATTGGGATAATTCGTGTGCCTCTCCGTTCTGTCCATGAACGCCCAGAATCTATAGATCTTCACTAGTCTAAATGATCTTAGGATAGAGTTGAATCCAATGGACAGATAGAGAAAGTCCAATGGAAGCAAACACAAGCAGTCTATGTAGAATGTGGTTGAGTTCATGTAGTGATTTCTGAGTTTTACGGAGTCGGTCTGAAGCACCCCGTCTTCTAAGTAGCCCGTTCTGAAGTGGAATATGATGTCTGCGAAGTAGAGAAAGTCCGAGAGGTAATCCAGGCAAAACCACACTATTATCGTCTCGCCTGCAAAGAAAACAAATAAAAATATCGTTATAAGGTAAAAGTTTTTTTTAAATTACATGATTAAAGAAAATGACGACGTCCATGGTCGAGGGTAAGGCTTTAGACTAAATCCAATGGTCGTGGCTTCAAACCATGGCGTGCGCAAGTAAATTTTATTTAATTAATTAAAAAAAGTGGGTGTGTCAAGCCTACGCAAGACAGAAGTGAAACTTCTAGTATTCCTCTCTCTCTATTTTCATTTCATCATCTCTATTTTCTCTCTTAGGTTAGTTTGAAAATTAGAGGTTAAATAATTCAACGACGAAGCATGGATTTGCTTTTTCTAATATTTTCTTATAGATGAATGACGTTCGATTAATGTATAGTTCCAAAAATTTTCAATTTATTCACAAGTATACAATATTACATAAATAACAATATTACAATTAAAAATTACAAAGAAATTACAATGACAATGATGTGTTCATCACCTCTATCTCGTCACTACTCATTTTTAACACTGAAATTCTGTACCAAACCGTATGAACCACAATCAATTACGTATTTCACTCGTATTACACTCACGACGCAGTATACTAACCAAGCAGCTGATGCTTGGCGTGGCGCAGTTCGCTGGTGTCTGAGAGAGAGGAAAGAAGAGAAGAGAGAGAACGTTCGTGAGCGGCTCCCCCACCTCAACAAGCGCATATGGTGAGAGAGGGACAGTGAACGGTGAGCGGTGGTGGGGGTACCCGCATTTTCGTGTCGATCCTGACTCGGTTTTACTCCGTCCCCGAAAATCCATTACGCGCCTAAAGAAGTTTCACTTCAAAAATATATTTACTACATTTCTGACTCATTTCTGAATGTAAAATAGTCTCAGTATTTCCTTGGTAAAATACCGCCATTCAGAATTGAAACATGACCAGATCTGAATAACCAGGTAAGTGTTTTTCTTCCTTCTCACTATATTTTTGGTGTTTTATAAATTTTAAATTAATTATCCCACTAGAAGACTTACAATACCATTTCTAATTAAACACTCTAAAAATACACACATTGGAAGACAGGCGTAAAATAAACGACTTAACTTTTTTATTCAAGATTCTAAACTCTAAATTCGACTGTTGCGAACTTCTGCAACTCATAAACTTACGAATACCTACAATAACAACACGACAAAATACACCATTCCACTGCAACACACATCGCTCCCCAATACAACGGTTTCACACTATGGGAAACCAATACTGATGTCGATATATTTAATATTAACTTTTCAATACTATTCCTAAATGGAAGTTATATTTTTTAAACCAGTCAAATCGCTGTATTTTTTAATTTATGTTCTTGCTATATTTAAATTTGTTTCTTGCATATATTATTTTTTAATGTAATTTTATTTTTATTATTTTTTATTTCTTATGTTTCAAAACTGTCATTAAAAATGTACCACCCACATGTAAAAGCCCTCTGGGCGTTAAATAAATAAATAAAAATTAATAAATATTTAAAAAAATATTATGTGAATCCGCATAAGAGTACCAACTGCTCCATACTAGTGAGACTCACAGGAGTGAGACTACGGCATCCCCAATCGGGGTATGTTGTGAAGCTGGAGATGATGGGGAGGATAAGGATATGGGATAGATGAAGTTGGGGACGTACCGGCTATTCAGATCTTGTCACAAAGCACGGCCAAAGCCATGTCAAGCAACGTTGAAATTCTGAATGGTGGTCTTACACCAGGGCGATACTGAGCGTATCTTTCACTTTGGAACGTGTCGCAAATATACTTTATATTATTTAAATGAATAATTTTTGGTATAAAACAAATTATTCAAATATATATTTTTTAAATTATTAATAAAGTTAGTGATAATTCTGAATTCGAAATATGAGATCGGCAAATATGACTTCAATAACCAGGTCCCAATGGTCGAGTTATTAAGACGCTGCCCCGGTAAGACAACATATCCTGATTCCATTCCTATTTGTGACCGTTATCTTTTTATTTTCCGTGTTTCGTTTCTATTTTCTATTTATATCTAAAATTTACTTGCTCACCTTCTCCTTTCCCATCCCCACTAACTTTAGCCTAACAACATACCCCAATTGGGGATGCCATAGTCAGGTTCCAGATAGTTGGGAGCAATTTTGTGGTATTGTGCGGTATTCACATAAAAAGTTCCGTTGTTCAAAGGGACTTGAAATATTTAGATTTTCCCAAAACCCACTCACGAAAATATTTTTTTCCCGGATACCTCTTGTCAAAAGCCTTCATACATTATAATTATAATATATTATAAATTTAAATAGATTTTTTGATCTTTTTTAGTGTGATTTTTTTTTGTTCTTATAGCCAGGCAACCCTAATGGCACTGCGAAGTAACCGATGCGACTCCAGACTTGTGATGGAATGCAGGACTGTTCTTACAGAACTCGATACCATCAATAAAATAATCCTAATCTGGTACCAGGTCATAGAGGTTGTTACGTAATAAAGTCACCTTACATTAAAAAGGATGGTCACTCTAACACCACTCTCCCCCATGCAAATGGTCGCAGCGTACGTGACAGACCACCCACACAGCCACCGCGGCACAAAACTTATCGCTACCCGCTGCGCCGGCAGTCCAAATTCGACTCCGGTCACATCAACAGTGTACCGCGCGGAGCAAACTGCAACGCTCGACGCGCAAAATCCCGCCATATTAAAAAGCGGACTCATTCTTGAGAATAACTAAATATTTCGCGTAACCAATACACAAACATGTCTCAGCATCCTAAGTTAACCTTTGTTCGTCGGGACCACGCTTCCGTCAAATCATCTTGTGTCTCACAACACCACCACGGTCCCGCGGCCCTTTTGGGCGCGGGCAGAACCAGCTCTACCCTACCCTACCTCACCTAAAGGCGAACCGTAAGCTTCCAGTATACCCCTTTCTAGTTTCAAATCCATTAACTTCATGTAAAATCCCCGTTTCACCCGGTCGTCTTAGAGAGAGAAGAGAGTAGAGATTCTATTTCAACCCTGTGTTTCTTTAAATAATTAATATACCATGTGCCTTTTACTCCTGTGTTATTATTTTGTGTTGGCCTTTCCAAACTCCTGACCGATGGACGAAGTAATGAATAAAGAAGTTCCTCACCCCTGATCGTATCCGAGTTTCATCTGCTTACCCTTTTACTGAGCTAGCCAATTTATAACTCGGGTTTAAGTCCCGATGGGTTCCAACCGTTTTCATAGCAAGGTATTGAGGGCAACGAGCGGGCTGACGAACTAGCAAGGAAAGGGGCGAAAGCACCACTTGTAGGATCCGAGCCGGCCGTAGGAGTAGCAGCTTGCCACACAAAATTACATATTGATAGGTGGGTCAAATCCCAGCACCGCAAAGAATGGGAGAGGGCATCTGGAATGAGAAAATCCAAAGTACTCATAAAAGGACCAGACCCTAGACGAACCAATAAACTATTCGATATGGACAGAAACTCGCTGAGGGCTAGGGCTACTAACGGGACACTGCTATCTCAGGAGACACATGCAGATATTGGGAGTGGAAAACACCAATAGATGTAGAAAATGTGAAGAGGATGAAGAGACTCCAATTCACCTCTGGTTCCAATGTTCTGCCCTGATGGGAACTAGGCTCAGATACCTGAGGAGACATACAGTAGAACCAGAAAACATAGCCACATACCCAATGATAGCCCTGGTGAACTTTATTAAAGGGGCTGGGTTGTTGTTAAAGGATTGAGGTAAAATGGGAGATAGCACAATGGGCCTATGGCCTAAGTGCTCACGGGAACTACACGTAAACCGTCTCCGCTCAAAAAAGCGTGATATTTATAAAAATTCTCAAGTTCTGAAATTGAACAGTAAAAATATATGATAAATTCTATTTTTGAAACTAATCTTCTAAAAAATGTAACATTATGCTTGCCATTCAGGATAGAGTCATTAATACTAAAAATTATAGAAAGCATATAATCAAAGATACAAATCAAATTGATGATTTGTGTAGAAAATGTTTGGCTTTTCCGGAAACTATAGAACATATTATATCGGGATGTTCTATATTAGCACCGTCCGAATATACATTTAGGCACAATCAAGTTTTAAAAATAATTGACCAAAATTTGGTAATTAAACATAACTTGATTGACTGCCGTAATGTAATACCATATTATGAATACGAACCAAATTCATTTTTAGAAAACGAATTTTATAAAATATATCATGATAAAACTATACTAACAGACCGATCGATTAGTCATAATAGACACGATATAGTTTTACATGACAAAATTAAAAAAAATAACTTATATCATTGATGTCGCTATTCCAAATTCCTGTAATATTCAAAAATCTGTTAGTGAAAAAATAAGAAAATACACAGATTTAGGAAATGAAATAAAAAGAATTTGGCATTCTCAGACTATAAAAATATTACCATTCGTTATTTCGGCTACTGGCATTATACCTAGCTCTCTAATTAAAAATTTAGGCGTATTAGATCTATCAAAAAAATTATATATAAAGATGCAAAAGTCGGTCATTTTGAATACATGTAGGATAACAAAAGATTTTTTTAATATTTATGTTGAGGGATCAGTAGGATTTATAGGCCCTGTTAGAAGTTCTACGGAGCCGAACCCTCTGATATGAAAATATCTGGAGACGGTGAATTTTTTTCCCATTTGATATCTGGTGAGTTGACGTGTTGTTGTTCTTGTATTGTTTTGTATTTATTTCACTTATATAATGCACTTACATAGTGTTGATTGACTAGCTGATCATTTGTGGAAAAGTGAGTGGAAGGGTTTAGTTTTTCCTATGGGGAAGATTTAACCCGGACAACAAAATCGTAAGCATAAAAAAAAGGGAGAAAAGACGTTGTAAAACACGGAATGTGCAGTATTTTGTTATATAGTATCCTCTGCATGCAAAGTTGTATCTTCTCCAAGAAAACTATGTATAAAATTATTGAATTTATCTGAAGTGACCTGTCACGTAAGTATGTTTTCTGTATACGTTTGCAAATAGTAAGATACATAGAGCCTATAAAGTCATATTACAGCTTACAGCGCCCTTGAAGTGATTTTTACAAAAACGGCGCTATTCAATTCATCCAATTATTACTATATACACTTTGATATTAACATGTTTGATATTAAAATTCTATTTTTTAGAATTATCAATGTTTTTTTCAAAAAAAAACATCTTAAAGATAATGTTATCTAGTTTTTTAAAATGGTATTTCTTTTTACGACAACTTAAAAAATAATGAATATCTTTCACATTTTGGATGCCTTCCGAAATTCTATGAAATTTCACCGAGTCGTTGGGACTTGATAAATGTAGATGCCATTTACCTCATGGGTTAACTGCATTCACTCATGCAGTACTTGTATGTAGACCCGACTACAACTGGGCGTGGGCCTTACCAAACCTCATTCGGTCCAATCACAGTCACTGAGCAGTGTTCATATACGGTCACATGGAGCTTAGGTGATGCTGAAATGCATCAATGTGGACACAAACAAACACATTGTAGGAGAATGTGACAAGTGTTCATATACGGTCACATGGAGCTTAGGTGATGCTGAAATGCATCAATGTGGACACAAACAAACACATTGTAGGAGAATGTGACAAGTGTTCATATACGGTCACATGGAGCTTAGGTGATGCTGAAATGCATCAATGTGGACACAAACAAACACATCGTAGGAGAATGTGACAAGTGACTCACGATGCCGTCTATCATTAACAAATAACAAATGACAAATTTTTTAACAACTCGACCATTGGGGCCCTAATTATTTCACCCCTATTTTGTCGATCTCATATTTCAAATCAGAATAAACAATATGATTTAGCAGCTAATTTTTCCCATATTTTTGGCAGCTATCCTTTAAATGTTTAGAATTTTCTAAAGACTTATTGTTTTTTAACCTGGATAATGTTTTAGATAAACCTATTTATTTTTTCTACAAGTCTATTTTTTTTAAACTGCTTTTCTTTAATAAATTTTGAGGGTTGTACTCATCAAAAAAATATAGAGTTCTCGCGGTGATATTTCACGGAAATAGCTCTTGAAAATAGAAATTATCCGATTATTAATATAATAATTGAAAAACTTAATACAATAAGATGATCACCATCTTGACAATAAGCACTACAGAAGGTTTTAATGGAATAACTTGAGAATTTAGGCAGAGTAATTTCCTACGATATATTTTTTCTAAAAATAAATTTCTTTACGCCAACTGAGAGGTCAACGCAAGTAATAAATTGAAAAAAATCCTTGATTACATTAATCTAATTGATTTTACATCATAGATAAATCATCACCTTCCGGCTCCCTGATTATCTTTATTTTTTTTTTTGATACATACAGGTACATATATAATAATACAAATTCAGTCTAGTTTCTGCTGCCGTGCAGCTCGCACGGACAGAAATTTCGATAAACTCAGTAACCACAAACCACAGTGATACCCAGTTTAACATATTGTTGTTACAAAAATAAAGCAGGCTGGCTGCGTTTAGTCACCAGACAGCCCGCAAAAAAATAACTCATTATGGACCAAAGTGTCCAATCATTAATTGACTCAATTAAAATTGAAATAGGAAAATGCTCATCTGTCAAAGAGGCAAAACAAAGGAGTAACATAGAACAAGATATACACCAGCTAGAGGAAATATAGTGCAAGGAAAAACTTCAACTACAAGAAAAAATAATTGAGCTACAAAATAAACTTATATTAAATGAAGAAAAACAGAAAAAATTTAAAATTATTTAAAGGAAAAAAAGGAATCAATTAATACTACGTACAACAAGTCAACCCTCTCAATACCTATACCAGAGGCCAAATACTCATTAATAATTGCAAGTGAAAATACTAATACAACATCTGATGATATTCGAGACATGATAGTTAAAAAAATTAAAACATCGCATTTGGGGATTGCAGTAAATGGAGTACAAAAAGCATCAAATAAGAAACTAATCATCTCTTGCCCCAAAAAAGATCACGCAAAAAAACTAACAGAAGAAATAAATATAGTCTTCAAAAATAATATGATCGCGAAGGAATTAGAAAAAAAAATCCTAAACTATTCATCAGAAACCTACCTATCGACCTATCAGAAGAAGAAATAATAGAATCATTAAAAACCCAAAATGATGGAATTAAAATCATCATGGATGAAAATCCGAAAAACTCAGTAAAATTAGTAAAAATGCTTAAACCAAAAGGACAAAACAATCTTACAAACTATATAGTCGAAACAAGTGGAAAACTTAGGAAATATCTCATATCTAAAGAGAAAATTAATATTGGATACCACAGAGTGCGGGTGGAGGATGCTAATCCAATAATGCAATGCTTCCATTGCCTGAGATTTGGACATTCAGCTGTCAACTGCTTTAATAAGGACAAAAATGCTTCATGCCTGCACTGCGCCATGGACCATCCTTGGAAAGACTGTCCCAATAAAAACAAAGAAGAGAAATGCAAAAATTGTGATTTCCAAAACAACACTTTCAAGTCAACAAACGATACAAATCATAAAGCAAATAGCAAAAATTGTATGTATTTAAAAAAATGATGACTATTGCCCAAGGGCGTATAAATTATGAATAGGTATGTACCTACTTTAACATTCTTAATAACTAACTTTAAAATTCTTAACAAGATTAAAAACTCAATACCAAAATTTATATTTTTGTTTCAAATACGCTTGTTTTCTGACTTTTCACACTTTTCTGACTTTTCGCACAATTTAGCTATTAATATTAAAACTTTAAAAAAATTGAGAAACATTTCAATGTTTTTAATCTACCATCGAAGAGATAACAATTTATCAGTAATATCCAAAAAATATTTAATTAACTATTTCTGTAAAATTTTAAGACAAAAACAAAGCATTAAAATATTAGCCTACTCTCAAAGTGTTAATGTTTGTAAAATATTATTTATACAAAACAAAATTAATATACTACATAGTATGTATCATCTTTATAATATCATCACTAGTAATATAATGCTAAGTTGTTCAATATTGTCACCAAAACTATTTCAAGTCAACCTTGATATTATCCGTGAACATATGCTGCTAATTTATAGTTTGTCATCAAAATCAAATTCATTTTTGACAATTAGTTATAACAATATTATTTCCTTATTTCTTCAAAAATGAATAATTTCTTCACTGAGGAATTAGATAAAACGCTTAATATTTCGGAGTATATTTGTCATACTTTAAAAGATTGTAATAAAATCGTGGATAAAATAACAAATTCATTCTCTGTACTCCATTTAAATATCAGATCAATGAAACAAAATTTCAATGAATTTTTACTCTCAATTAATTTACTAAATCATAAAGCGGACGTTATAGTTTTAACTGAAGCATTCACCAACGTATACAATAAATTTTGCATACCAGAATATACCTACTTCGCAACATCTTGTGCTATTAACAGAAATAGTGGTATTGTTGTATTTGTTAAATCTTGCCATTCAAACATCGCAGTGGAAGAAGTACCTATGCAGCGAGTTAATTGCTTAGATATTAATCTAAATGTAAATAAAATGTGTTTTAATATTATTGCAATTTACCGAACACACGGATCAAACGAGTACACATTTATGGATGAATTGAGAAGTATTATCTTATCAAAAAAAAATAAACAGAACATAACAATAATCGGCGATTTCAACATAGATGTTTCAAACGAAAATAGTAACAGAATAAAAACTGAATTTATCAATTATATGACGGAAATGAATTTCATATTGTGTATAAATAAATATACTAGAGAAATTACGGGTCAACGTCCATCTTGTATCGATCACATATGGAGTAACACTAAAGATACCGACAAATTACACACGATAATATTGAAAAATAATATTACTGATCATCACACTTGCATCTATATACAAAAACTTAATATTAATAATCATATTGATTCAAAATGCAATACTTTTACAAAAAAATCACTAAACCATCATAAATTAAGCCTAAAAATAAAAACAGAAACATGGCGTTCCGTATTAGAATCAACATGTGCTGAAACATGCGCAAATAATTTTGATAATATACTATGCAATTATATTACAGCATCAACAGATATTAAAACCATAAAAATTAAATCAAAATTCAAAAAAATAAAACCATGGATTTCACATGGCTTAATCGTGTCTATTAGAAAAAAAGAAGAGTTATATCGCTTGACAAAGAAATTTCCCTTAGATAAAAAAATATACACAGATTATAAAAAATTTAGGAACAAATTAACCTGTTTACTAAAAACAACTAAAGAAAACTTTTACAAAAATGAAATTGATGTGGCTAAACAAAATGTAAAACATATATGGAAAACAATAAATGAAATAAATAGTAGAAAAAACAAAAAAACTCAAATTAAAAAAATTAATATCGGAAAAAATTCTATTAATGCCCTAATGGAACCGACAAAATGTGCTAATGCCTTCAATAAATATTTCGCTAACGTCGGACAAAATTTAGCTACACGAATCGATGAAAATTATAAAATAGATAATTTCGAAAAGGACTGTCAGAAACAAAATAATCTGTCAGTTTTCAAACCGGTAACAACAGATGACATACAAAATATTATTAGTGAATTAAAAGGTGCATCTGCACCAGGGTTTGATGGAGTCACAGTAGAAATATTGAAAAATTATAATGAATTATTAAGCATTCCAATTACACACATTATAAATATTAGTTTAAATAGTGGAATATTCCCCTCCGTTTATAAAAAATCTATTGTAACACCCGTTTTTAAATCTGGCAGCCCTGAAGAAATATCAAATTATCGACCCATATCTGTTGTCTCAAACATTGCAAAAATTTTCGAAAAGATCGTAAAAAAGCAACTTTTATACTATATTGAAAATAATAAAATAATTAGTCCTAGCCAATTTGGATTTAGAGAGAAACTAGGCACTCATGATGCCATTGCAGAACTAACTTCAACTATATACCGTGCATTAGATAAAAAAAATAAATGCCTTGGCATTTTCATTGATTTACGTAAGGCTTTTGATAGTATCTCCCATACAAAACTAATTAATAAATTAAATGATATCGGTATTATTGGTAAGGTAAGGTATTGGCTGCAAAGCTATCTAACTCAAAGAAACCAAAAAGTAAAATTAAATAACTCACTTAGCGTAGATGAAACTCTAGAATTTGGAATTCCCCAAGGGACTGTTATTGGACCAATTTTATTTATAATTTACGTTAACCATATGTTTAAATTATCACTTAATGGTAAAATTATATCCTTTGCTGACGACACTGCAATAATTATCGAAAAAAAGACATGGAACGAAATTACCAATGCAGCGAATCAGGATATGAAGGTTATAAAAAATTGGTTCGATGGCAATTTATTATCACTTAACACAGAAAAAACATATTGTATTCCTTTCACTCTACAAGAAGATGTGCCAAATAACCTAATTAACATAACAATTCATTCTAAAAATTGTGTAAATGACGGTACATGTAATACGGACTGCGTGAAACTAAATCATAAATCCAATATAAAATATCTTGGTATCTTAATAGATAAAAATGTTAAATGGAAAGACCATATTAATCTCACTGTTGAAAGAATAAGAAAACTTATCTATATTTTCTATAATATACGAAATATTTTAAATAAGAAAACTATCAAAATTGTCTATTATGCATTAATTCAGTCCTTATTGCAGTACGGGATTATTGGGTGAGGAGGGGCTTTTAAGGCTTCTTTACAGCCCATAATTACAATTCAAAGAATAATTATAAAAATCATCCTTAGAAAACCATATGACTCCCCTACTTTAGAGATATTTCAGGAATTTAATGTACCATCTATAACAGAATTGTATAAGAGAATCGCCTTATATCAAATTTATAAAGAATATTTTATTTATAAAATTCACCCCTCAGATAGCATAAGCAATAGATTCAAAACTAATGGCTTAGTAGCCATTCCCATGCTTAGGACGACCACGGCTCAGCACCACTATTCGTATTTAGGTGTAAGATGGTACAATATATTATTGTCCAAAAATAAAATTAGTGTAACCGAAACTGTGAATTATGAACAATTCAAAAAGTTAATTAAGTCCCTCAAATTGGATAATGATATATTGTACCCCTAATTTTCTTACACTTACTCAATCTGTATAAAAATATATATTAATTTGATTGTCTTTAAAAAAAAAACTATTTTTCTAAATTTTTCTTGATAAATTGTACCCTTAATTTCCTCACGCTTACTTAATCTTTAAAAAGATGTATTATTTTAATTATCTTTAAAAAAACAATTTTCTAATTTGTGTACCTATGTTAATATTATGTTTGTATTTATTTCAAAAGTTTTTGATTATTGTTTAAAAAATCATTAGAACTAAATGTAAAGACTCCTCCCATAAACACGAGCTCCTGCAGCTCAACTTATGGAGAAATAGAATAATAACGAAAAAATTATTTATAAGTCTGCATATTGTAATCATTTATAGTGTTAAATAATAAATAAAAAAAAAAAAATAATAAAAATTGTAATCTCTATTTTTCGTGTATTGTTAGTTCTGGCTTAGGTGTAAAGAATTTGACCCTACTCCCTTATATTCTATATACGTGGTGTAATTGACACATCTTTATAGAATAGTGGGTTGTAATCATTTTATGTATTATATATACATATGAGACATGAAGCGAAAAAATAGGTTCCACCTTTTTACCTTTTTTTTAATTTTTTTATTAATAATTTTCTTTTGTTACATGCATAAAAATATAATTACAAAAATCAAGTATTCCAAAAAAAAAAAAAAAAATATACAAATAATAAGGCAGTAAAAAAAAAATCCCACAAAGGCAAAGCCTGTGCGTGGGCATTATAAGTTATGTAATCAAAACAGTGGTAGTTACATTATCTATGGTTTAAATGAAAAAAGAAAGAAAAAAAAAAGTATATATTTATTTAAATATTGAAGACAATATTAGTGATTTCTAAACGAAGGTTTTACTCAATAAAGTTATTCCGAAAAATAAATATATATTTATTTATTAATGTTCTCACATATGAGAATAAAATTTCATGAATACAGTTATATTATTTTGTGACATACGTCAAAAAATAGTTGCTAATCTGTCTGTACCTAAGCGACGTTGAAAATGTCGATGGTCAATGCAGAATCGTCGCTCTGTTGATTGGCAAGTTCTTATAGGCAGAAGTCCTCTCTTTCGGAGTACATGGGATCTCCCACGAGTATACTTTTTAGGCACATATAAAGTGGATAAGCTATAGTTCTAGAGATTAGTTAAAAAAATAATTATGATAAGTTTACCGAGAGTGTTAAAACATTCGCTGCGTTTTTAGGAGCTTTTGTAAGCATTTATATTACATATGATTGGTCCTCCCATGGGAGTAATTGGCACTTATCCGGTAAAGTGTAGTTATTTACGTTCTTATACAGTTATTCCTGAGATTATTTGTAGTGAAATTTTTTTAACTCTTTTTTTTCGTTGTTTTTTTTCAATATATTTAAAAGCAAAACATACAACACCAATAAAATTCACTGGTCACTGGTCGTTCTGTTGAGTAAATGCTAAAGCCCCTACCATGATCCTATCTGTAAAATACAAACCAATTTTTTATGTTCTTAGTGGAAAAAGAGTCACTGAAGACCAAAATGTTATCTTCATTATTTACTCCAAATAACCGGATAAATCACCAGTATAATTTGTTGAAAATCATAGATATACGGATACAATAAGGGCTTTACTTATAACAAAGCCCTTAATTTTGCTGAAAAACAACTTATTTGGTGTAAAAAATGTTATTGATATTTGTATAAAATTCTAGCTCGTGTCGTCACTGGTCACTCTACTAAGTAAACGCCAAACCCCCTATTACGACCTTATCTGTCCAATACCTACTGAATTTTTATGTTTACAGTGGGGAAAAAAAGTCACCGCAGACCATAATATCATCTGTAAAAATGAGCCAAGTTATCTTAAGGGATGCTGTGTGAAGGGTCTTCTTGAGAAAGAAAGGAAGGAGAAAAAGCTCTGGGAAGGAAAAAGGTATGATGGGTGTGTAGAAATCTGAGGGTCAATGTGTCCGAAAGTGACTGACGTATAAATTCATCCATTAAACTGTATTGCAAGGCGATGGGTTGAGAGAACTCACCACTTGAAGCCGGGCACCCCAGCTAAGAAACATAACGTAGTCATAAACTTGAGGTGAGCAATGCCAAAGGTGTTGGTCATCCAATAAATGGTTTCCGCGGCGGTGGTACACATACCTGCCTCCCAAATTGAAATATAAATAAAAAAAAGATTTAATGGGAATATTTTTTTAGTTCTTTGCAAAAAGAGATATTGTGCTGAAGGGCACTAGGTTGTGGATAACCCTATCAACTTCTGTGTTAAAACTCTATTTTTTCAGTAACTTCAATGCCGCCGTATTTAATATTTCCATTTAGCCAAGATTTAATCGACTCAACATGTCCATTTTTTATTTAAAAATGTTTGACATTGTACGAAGAAAAACTAGTACCTACGCCTTTTCTAACAGATCTGATTTAGATAATTTTTGAGAAAAGTAATTCGCCACCAAAATTTCTGACTGCATTTCTGATGGTACGATGGTATGATTTTTCAAAAATCCATGGGGGGGAGGGGTGGCTAGAAAACTCCCTGTCGAAAAATTCCTCACATTTTTTTCATGTCCTGTAGTGCATTTGCTTTGCGGATAACCCGTATTTCGGTTACAGGAACACTCTTCTCAGCATCTTGCGGCTGGCGAGTATTGTTTATACGGGACGCAAAAGACGTCTAAGATTTGAAAGACTCGCAGTACTCGCAGTTGAATCAATGTAATGAGATACTTCCATGAACGAGATATGATACTAACTACGCACGTTGGAAAATACATGTTTTTTATAATATTTTTTTATTATTTTGGTAAAATATTTTTTTACATTTCAGAGTTATACAGTAATGTTGGCCTCACTGGGTGGCTTACCCGTGCTAAGGCCTTCATTTTATAACATAAAAATATAATCTACACAAAACATTTAAAGAGAAAATAATACATTTAAAATATAATCTTTTGTGTTTTATATTGGTTTTGTGTGTTACGTGTAGGTTTTTTTATTTTAAGTTTTGTTTTTTAATCCATTTTGTAATTTTGCGTCTGAATTTATTTTTGTTTTCCTCGATTTTATTTTCAAGTGTTAGACTGTTGAATGCTTTTATAGCATGGTATAGGTAGTGTCTTTGTCCAAAGCTTGTATTTACTGTCGGAGTTTTTATGTTTTCTTTGTACGCTTGTCTAACTGATCTGTTAGTGATATTTTGTGTATGTTAAAAATTTGTTTTTTTTTTTGTCAAAAATGTACTTTAGTATTGTTTTGACGTATAATTGGCGTATATTATATCTAGTACGTCACCGCTGTTGAATATTTGTCCGTATCATTCAGTCTATGTTTTTTTAGTATTACCTTTAAGATCGCTATGATTCTATGTAATTGATAGCCGAGTTTGTTGCTCCTCCGCAAACAGTAATTCCATATTCTATTATTGATTGGCAAAGTGCAAAATATATTGTTTTCAATTGTTTTATTTTATATATGTTTCTAATGTAAATAAATAAATTATAATTCAAAGAATAATTATAAAAATCATCCTTTGGAAACCATATGACTCCACTATTCGTATTTAGGTGTAAGATGGTACAATATATTATTGTCCAAAAATAAAATTAGTGCAACCGAAACTGTGAATTATGAACAATTCAAAAAATTAATTAAGTCCCTAAAATTGGATAATGATATATTGTACCCCTAATTTTCTTACACTTACTCAATCTGTAAAAAATACATATTTCTTAAATGTCTTTAAAATATATTTTTCTAATTTGTGTACCTGATATATTGTACCCTTAATTTCCTCAAGCTTACTTAATCTGTAAAAAGATATATTATTTTATTATCTTTAAAAACACACTTTTATAATTTGTGTACCTATGTTAATATTAAGTTTTTGATTATTGTTTAAAAAATCATTAGAACTAAAGTTAAATACTCCTCCCATAAACAAGAGCTTCTCGAGCGCAATTTATGGAGTAATAGAATAATAACGAAAAAAAAAATAAAAGTCTGCATATTGTTATCATTTGTAATGTTAAATAATTAACAAGTAATAAATAAAAAAAATGTTTAGGAAAATGTGTATTGTTTACATTTTAATAGAACTTGTTTAAATTTTGATAAAACTTGTTTACATTTTGATAAAACTTGTTTACATCTTAATAGAACTTGAAATGTAGTGCGAGGATGTTGAAATTTGGTGAAGCCTATGTAATTTTTTTATCGTTTTCTTATTCCCATTTTAACCTCATTGATCAATAAATAAACACGTTTTATAAAAAAACTACATGAATGGCGCTTATATTCCCTGATCCACAGTTTCCAAAACAAGTTAAAAAAATAAATCGCAATCTACTAAACTCCAGGACAGCTTACAACTTCTCGACTCCGTGAAAGTAGGTGCCTTAAGTTTAAAAATTTAAAGATGTCTTCACTCTTTTGTTCCGACAGAATATTAAACGAGAGATTGCGATATAGTTTCATTTTATCTTTAAATACCACGAGGAGACTATTCGCATTTAATTATTCGTTCATGTGGTAAAAGTTGAAATTAAAAATAAATATAAAACTTTCTCTAGTGTACCTTCTGATGAATTTTTAAAAAGAACACTCAAACGGAATGAAAATTTAAACACTCAATTGGAAAAGTTTTTTTCTTAATCTTGCGAGATCTTAGTCTGTTCACGGAGTTAAATTAATTATAAAACATGGTTGGTACTTTAAACTTATTAGTACCGCACAGGAGTTTCAAACGCCTGGAGCCAGTGAGACCATGGCATCGATAGTAGATAGGACAAGGAGATGGATAAGAGCAAGGTGGGGATATAATATAATAATCTGGCTGTGCAGATCAAGTAAAAAAAACACGGCCAAAGCCATTTCAAACAACGTTTCGATTCTGAGTGGTGGTCTTTCACTAGGGCGATACTAACACTCTGGAATGTGTAGCAAATGCACTAATTAATCAAATAAAATAACAAATATTAATAAAATAAAATTTACTTGCGCACGCTGGGATTCGAACCCGCGACCTCTGAATTCGTAGCCAAAGATCGAAACCACTCAACCAGGAGACCGTCGAATACAATAGATACTGTTCATAAAAATCTGAGTATTTTCGCATTTTGATTTTTTTTAAATGATTTTTGCGTTAATAATACATCATAAACACGTGTTACGAAATCGTGATAATATATTCGTAATTTACCAAAAGTTTATCAGAAAACCTGTTAATTCATTCGTTTTTTTTTAATTTTTATATTAACTCCACACAGGAGGCCCTGAAGAAAATAATTTCCCTCGGGGCCTATGTCATCTTTGGAGATGCTGTGTGGAGGGTCTTTTTGTGGAGAGGAAGGAGTGAACATGGGTCTTGAAGAGTCCCATGTTGTAGGAGGGAGGAAACACAGAGGCCGGCAGTTCGTTCGACAGCCGAGCTGTTGAACTTAAGAACGAGTCGTAGAAGCGACCCATTCTCATGTGACAAATGAAAACAGTGTACAAATGTTGGGCGCGCGTTTGGCGTGTATCCCGACTATGCACCGGTGCCGAAGGGATCAATGATGCTAGTTCCTCAGAGCATCTTCCATTGTAATACCGATAGAACAAGGACAGCATACCTACCTGGCGCCTGTGCTCTAAAGATTGCAGTCCGTGGAGGGTCTTTTTGTGGAGAGGAAGGAGTGAACATGGGTCTTGAAGAGTCCCATGTTGTAGGAGGGAGGAAACACAGAGGCCGGCAGTTCGTTCGACAGCCGAGCTGTTGAACTTAAGAACGAATCGTAGAAGCGACCCATTCTCATGTGACAAATGAAAACCGTGTACAAATGTTGGACGCGCGTTTGGCGTGTATCCCGACTATGCACCGGTGCCGAAGGGATCAATGACGCTAGTTCCTCAGAGCATCTTCCATTGTAATACCGATAGAACAAGGACAGCATACCTACCTGGCGCCTGTGCTCTAAAGATTGCAGTCCGTTTGTTAAGATTGGGGAATCTATCATACGGACCGCCCGTTTTTGCACAGAGTCAAGGGTTTTTTTCAGGTATTTAGGGGCTTCGGACCAGAGATAGCTGCCAAATTCGACAGTAGGGCGCACTTGCGATTTGTACAGGGTCAGCAGTTGTGTACTCTTAAAGTATCTGCGGGCCCTGTACAGTACGCCCAGCTTCTGAGAGGCCAACTTTACTCTGGCTTCGATGGATCCCCCGTACCTGAGCTGGTCACTTATAGTTACACCAAGCATATCAATGAAAGGCCTGTTAGGAAGATTTCTTCCGTTGAAGGAGACTAGATTATCATTTGGATCCCTTTTAGACGTAATCAGACAGGATTGGGTCTTTGAAACATTAAATTCGACGAGATTATTTTTACCCCAGGAGGAAATACTCTCGAGATAACCGTCCATTCTCTGCTTCAAAGCCCTCCGAGCCGTTGGAGTTTATGTGCCCTTTGGGGGCTTGTCAAACAAAAAGCTATCATGAACTGTACTGTCATCCGCGTAACAATGAATCGGTGCACATGTCAAAAGGTCATTGATGTGCAACAAAAACAAAGTCGGAGACAGAACCGATCCCTGTGGGACGCCAGCATTTATGGAGTGTGAGGAAGAGGTGAAACCGTCAGAAACCGCCTGAATCGACCTATCCCTTAAAAAGTCAGCAATCCACGTACACAGGGATGCGGGAAGTCCGTTAAGGCCTGCAATCCCGTTTTTAACCGAATTACTTTTATTTACTTTATTTCTCTACCTTATAATATTAGATTAATAAAAATCGATGCTCAATTTTTTATAATCTCGGCACATGTCATTTCTACGTCAAATTTAAGTATGTACTGTTAAAAAAATAACGTCTTGAAGAGACTGACATAATAGAAGGGATAAAACAAAAAAGCAGGCAATTTGATAATTCAATATAACCAGTTATGAAATTTACCCGTCCGTCGATTTCATCAGAGCACCTTCCATTATATGAAGCCTATTTATGTATTATAAAAATTGGAATGTATCCGTTAAGAAAGGAAATTACACAAGCGTGTTTTTGCGCATGTGTGGAATTTTGGAAATATTTCGTTACTCCAAACCCACAAACTCAACATTAGGAAGGAATTCCAATTTATGATATGCCCAGATCCAATACTGGGTGTCCCGGGTAAAGTGCGCCAATTTCGGGTAACGATTGTACATGATGGTAAAAGTAAAAATATAACTAACCATTTTCGAAATTCCAGTGTTTATTTTCTCTTACAAAAATATTTTTCCACAAAAGAATATTTATTTTCCTAAAAAACAATTAACCTTTTTTTATTGAAAAACTACCTTAAAACATTGGATTTCGAAAAAAGTTTTTTTAATTTTTTACTTTTAAAATCGTACAGAATCACCCCCGTACACCCTGTATAATAAACAGTTTTTCTGCTGTTGTAAAATATTATAAATTTTCATGTTAAATATCATCAAATATTCTAATTTTGGTTGTCTGTGATGATGATGTGAATATCCCAAACACATTTCGTATTTGGGAGGCGGGTTTGGTACCGCCGCCCCGGGAACCAGACGTGTTGATTATCGGCTCTATGACCATCCTCTACGACTATCAAATGCCAACTAACAAATGTCATCCTAACCAAAATGGCAGCCTAACAAAATTGACCTGGAACAAGGAACGCACTCTGTTCTTTCAGCTTCATAAATCTTACAATAATATTCTTGTAAATGTTATAATAGTAGAAATTTTACTTTAAAAACACAAAATCCCTATACAGATCTATCACATTTCATCGAACTGTCAGACCATACAATGAATTTCAGAGTCACTCGCTTTCAGGAAATGCTTCATATTTACTAGAATGCATTTCATAATCCACTTTGTACATGCACTCATAACTCAGAACAGTTTATAGGAAGCCTCAAGCGCAGCATGTTATTGGAAATATTCACCCAAATATTGGCTATTCGCTTTAACGGGCAACAAAACATAACCACAAACTGCTAGCATGACAATATTTCAGGTAAAAGCGAGTATTTTGGGTGCATTTGATGATTCAGTAATGTTACATTATATGTGCATGTTACGGTCAAAGCTTGAAGAGAGACAGTGGAAAATGATTGGAATTGTTTCGGAGAATATTCACGGCATTCTACATTTGGGGGGTTATTAATAATGATAATTTAAAGCGGCATCTCCCGCGACCGTCTCCACAAACATTACTTCTAACATTACCACAAACATTCGAAAAGGGAGCGTTCCCATCCACATTTTTGTTCGAAAACGCAATGTTTGTGTTTTCCGTGGCCGTTGAAAAACATTCTCCACGCTTTCGAAACGGAGGAGGCAAGGGAGGGGATTATGATTGGAATTATTTCGGAGAATATTCACCGCATTCCACATTCGGGGGTTTATTATTAATGATAATCTTAGGCGGCATCTCCTACGACCGTTTCCACAAACATTATTTCAAACATTATCACAAACATTGGCTGAAACATTCGAAAAGGGGGCGTTCCCATCCACATTCGAAAATGCAATCAGTGAAATTATGTCGTAATGGATGATTGTTTCTTTGATGAACTCACATTTAAGGGTTAAGTTAAAGTGTTTTAAGTCTATTCCCAATTTAGCCCAAAGAACCTCCGGAACAATTTTTGACAGCTGATTTTCGAGATTCTCAAGTAGAATTCGTAATGTGACACCAAGTCGCATTTATGGTGAAATGACGTCATTTCACCACGTATTTTTTTTTCTGAAGATCTGGCAGAATAAATTAAACTAATACAGCTTCGATCATTTTCGAGACACGGAAAAAATTACTAAAAACAAATCTGTCTTCTATTTTCAATTCCTGGTATAAATTAAAATTTCGACATCGAAATCTGTGTTTCCTCCCTGGTGCAATAATTTCTGCGATCGCTAAAACTGCTAGAACGCAGGTGACAGCGTGAAGGTGGTCTAATATACAATTAAGAAAAATCTGTTATTGATCTAATCTACCTCTATTAATGAATAATTTTAAGAAAAAAATAAAAACCGCTCTTCTTCATAATCTAATAGGTCATCACGGGGAACACTGATCAGTGGATCATTTTTCTGCAACCAGCCTGAAACATTTTGTCCAATTCTTTTTTTCTGGCTATGTCATTGGTGATTGGTAAAGTTCCAGAACATAAAGATCTCACGTTAAATGGAGCGACTCTGAAGTGCTGCTCGTGTTCAAAATCTGTCTATCTATAATTTGAGTCACCCATAGAACTAATATCTCATCAAAAGTTGTTCCGCTATTAGAACTCGATGAACGGTGCGCGTAGAACGTATTCGGTAGTTTTAATTAGAGCGTTGAAAGAGTTGGAAGTCAGTTGGAGATCGAAATGCGGAATCCATGTCTCATCTAAATATAATACATCACCTGGAGTCACCCTTAAATACATTAAAACACGGAGGTGGACAATTCGTATGTTTAACAATTCGCTTTCAGCAGATTGATTGCACAGCGTAACACGTAAAACATTGATTTAAGTCCTAATTAATCTACACAGGTGAATCGACCACAAAACGACCACTGAAGGCCGCCTTGTTTCATGATTTACATACGGCCATTGGTCATTTCCTCGTCAACAAGGTTTTCTATGGTTTTTCATATTTCTAAGGGCAAATGCGGAGGAACTCTTAAAGATAAATGCATAGCTAACATATACCTACTACTCACACAACACAAACAGAAAAAATATGTATATATGTAGGATGTTAAGGGATGTACTTGGCTTACTTTAATCATTATTTGGAGTAAAAAAATCTTTTTTTATTAATTTTAGTCTCCCGTTTCATTTGTTCAACTTAAAACAGAAAATTTGTAGGTATTGGACAGCCAAGGTCGATGTGAGTGAGGGGTTGGATGATTACTTACCTGAGTGACAATTCCCTAACGAAAAAAACATAAGACCACTAAGACTATAATAGCCTGGTAAATGTTATCATTCTATTAAAACAAAGAACAAATTAAATGATTCCCACTTCATAGAAAAACATAAGTATGAAAAAACCAGGTGAATCATGGTCCATATTCATTCCAACGTTACCAACCCACCAAAGCTAAAAAATGTTATATAATATGTGTTGTAGCTGTCTCACCGTTAATCTCCTGGAAGGCAAATCTATAGATGATGACCCAGAAGTTATAGAGGAATGCCAGTGACACCACCATGGACCAGTAATAGCAGAGGCGGCCGGCAGGGTCAAACACGAAGGACCAGCTCGGGGCCAGGCCCGAAGTGCCCCGGGTCAGCCGCCCGCTCGTATACGTCGAGCGTCGGCGCATACAATTCCTGGAACAACCACAAACAAGTATTACATCTGATGCTGCAATCAAGTATATACAAGTACACTGAGGGTGGAATACGAATGATTAGCTCGGAGCCAGGCCCGAAGTGTCCTTGGTTAGTCACTCGCTCGTGTAAGTCGTGCGTCGGCGCGTACAATTCCTGGAACAACCACAACAAGCACATATTTGATGCTGCATTCAAGTTTGAATAAGTGCACTAAGGGTCGAACACGAACAACCAGGGGCCCTTTTTTATATATTAACTCCACACAGGAGGCCCTGAAGAAAATAATTTCCCTCAGGGCCTATGTCATCTTTGGGGATGCTGTGTGGAGGGTCTTTTTGTGAAGAGGAAGGAGTGAACATGGGTCTTGAAGAGTCCCAAGTTGTAGGAGGGAGGAAACACAGAGGCTGGCAGTTCATTCCACAGCCGAGCTGTTGAACCTAAGAACGAATCGTAGAAGCGACCCGTTCTCATGTGACAAATGTCAACCGTGTACAAATGTTGGGCGCGCGTTTGGCTTGTAAAACCTATCAAAGTTGATCGATAAAACTCTCTATCAACACTATATTGACTAAATATTTTATAAGAAATGTTTCGATGGCTGATAGACAGATTTTAGCGCGGTGTGTGAGATAAGCTTCGGTAATACACATATTTTTTTAAATAACGTCGGTCGATGTAAATTTTGTGGCAAAATTATTTGTAATTTGTTACGTGACGCAGTTGCTAGAAAGGAATGCAAAAGCTTTATCAATTGTTATTTTAATTGATTCGCCACCTCGAAATTATCTATGAGTTATACATATTTTAAAATATTCATATGGCTGATTAAATTGATATTTACCCCTACGAAAAATATTGCTAACTGCCTCAAATACGTGTTTGAAAAATGATCTTCACCACACTCATGTGACGAACTTGCTGGAAGACTTTGATTTTGCTCCGCGCTGACCAACAAAAGGAAAAAAGCAATGTTTCTTCCGATCTTTCGACTGCGAGATACGCACCTTTTTTTGATAAATATTTTCCTTAACCAATATTTTTGGTATCGGTGTTAATTTTAAGGTTTACACTCCCTGTCGATGCTTAAAACCCGAAACTAGTATTATTTCTTGAAGAATTACCATAAGCTTTATTGCAGTACAAAAGTAAAGCCTTTTGATGCCCTTTTACTCTTAAATTAAGTAACCCTCGGAGTTTCTGGGAAATGCGGAAAGTCAAAATTAATTCAGCTGCAGTTGAACATTTTAACAGGCGTCATTCTTAATTCTGTCTGTCGACGGAGAGCTGAGAGAGTCTGCTCTCTGCAAATATCATTAGTCTGTCAGGAAAAACAAATTGCAATGTGTCGGTGTGGGTTGAGCTAGATTGGTTCACATGAAATAGAAAAAAAAATTAACCTACCAGCTGAGTATAGCGAACCATTTGCGTGCGAATTCCGTCAACTGTTACATTTAAGGACCCGCATTCCGAAAGTCAAATTATTATCACAAATCATCATTACGTCTTGGGACATTTATGTAAAACATACAAACGTTACAACACTCCATTATTAAATTATTAATCCATAAATTCAAAAATGCACCCAGAAGTATTATCAAAATAATGTACAAGTCTTTGAATGTTTTACCTGTTAGAGGATTATTCTTGTATAATATACCCTGCCTCTGTTCTGAATGCAATTACTAATGTTATACAAATTGACCCTGGTAATAAATTACATCTTTGCGATTCTTTCAAGGATAATGAAACCATCCTGTCACTTCGAATGCAATCAATAATGCTCCCAAAATTTGTTTTGACAGCATCGCCATTCCAGTGTAAGAATATTATGTACTAAATACACAATTTGGCTGTCCTGAAACGGGAATCCTTCCCAGTTGGACAGACAAAGGTTCATTTTATTTTGTATTGTTTGTAATTTATATAGGATAAATATCATAAGTCGACAAATTATATCGTCGGATTCCTTGTATCAGGAAAGAGTCTACCATAAATATAACACAAGATTCACTCAAAATGATGAATTAGTGGTTCCAAAATGTACCAATAAGTACGGAGAAAGAACTCTAAACTACATTGTGTCCAAGATATCTAATAATCTGCCCATGTCTACCAAAAAAATTGTGCGTATATCCAATATCCATGTGTATGTGGCCATTAGGCCAGTATAGGGTATTAACTGTAACTTTTAATTTTCAATGTCAAATGTCCAATAATAAAATAAACTTCTCCAGCGTTTAAGGGTCATATATGACCGGGCGTCCATATTTTATAAAAGTATTTTTTTATCTCTTTTTCTATCATGCGGGAATACTCCTATGTCTGTGGGGAATACCTAATTTTTTGAGGTTAGAAAGAAAAATAATAATTCTTTCCAGTTTGCTTCAAATATTTTTACTGGAATGCATGAATAAAATCCTAAAAATAGCCAAAATGAATAATTTATATTTCGCGCCGCTATCGCAACAATTGGTTTAACTTTAATTATTTTTTTTATTATATGAACGAGATAAAAGCGAAGGTACAGTTTTCCTACAAATTCTCCAAACAAAACGAACAAATTTTGTAAATATCGAGTTCTCAATTTTTCTATGATTGGAGTAAAAAATTACGTAAATATAATATATTATGTTCAGCGTTTTTGACAACATTTTTCACGCTTGATATTAAAATTTAATTATTTATAAATAGCAATGTTTATTTCAAATACATATATCGAATATGTGATGATATGAATGAATAATAATATTATCTATTATCTATTATCTATTATCTATTATTATCTATTATTTTACACGCAAAACACTTCAATTATCTCAACCAAACGTATGTTGACAAAATTAAGTCAAACAAATGGTTGAGTATTGGAGAGTTGAGCGCAGAAATAGAAGGATTTATGCTTGCAATTCAGGATAGAGTCATTAATACTAAAAATTATAGAAAGCATATAATCAAAGATACAAATCAAATTGATGATTTGTGTAGAAAATGTTTGGCTTTTCCGGAAACTATAGAACATATTATATCGGGATGTTCTATGTTAGCACCGTCCGAGTATACATTTAGGCACAATCAAGTTTTAAAAATAATTCACCAAAATTTGGTAATTAAACATAACTTGATTGACTGCCGTAATGTAGTACCATATTATGAATACGAACCAAATTCATTTTTAGAAAACGAATTTTATAAAATATATTATGATAAAACTATACTAACAGACCGAGCGATTAGTCATAATAGACCCGATATAGTTTTACATGACAAAATTAAAAAAATAACTTATATCATTGATGTTGCTATTCCAAATTCCTGTAATATTCAAAAATCTGTTAGTGAAAAAATAAGAAAATACACAGATTTAGGAAATGAAATAAAAAGAATTTGGCATTCTCAGACTATAAAAATATTACCATTCGTTATTTCGGCTACTGGCATTATACCTAGCTCTCTAATTAAAAATTTAGGCGTATTAGATCTATCAAAAAATTTATATATAAAGATGCAAAAGTCGGTCATTTTGAATACATGTAGGATAACAAAAGATTTTTTAAATATTTATGTTGAGGGATCAGTAGGATTTATAGGCCCTGTTAGAAGTTCTACCGAGCCGAACCCTCTGATATGAAAATATCTGGAGACGGTGAATTTTTTTTTCCCATTTGATATCTGGTGATTTGACGTGTTGTTGTTCTTGTATTGTTTTGTATTTATTTTACTTATATAATGCACTTACATAGTGTTGATTGACTAGCTGATCATTTGTGGAAAAGTGAGTGGAAGGGTTAAGTTTTTCCTTTGGGGAAGACTTAACCCGGACAACTAAATCGGAAGTTTAAAAAAAAATAAGATGTATATAACGCATTTGAAATACATAGAAAACATTGCAAACTGTACAGAAGTGATGAAAGTACTGAAGGTTTAATATAAGTCTTTACATAATACGTCATTACATTTTAAGTATTTTGGTTTAGTTGGGATATGAATACATGTTTTAAACATTTAATCATTTGCAATATTGGCGATTCTCAAACGAAAATTTGAATCAGAAAAATCGGAAAAAGATATGTGTCCCATCGAGGAATTCAACCCAGGACCTTAGTTTTGTCGGAACGCTGCTTTACCACTGAGTAGGTACTAGGTAGGCACCAAACGAAAAACAAGCACCGTTTTTAATAATTATTGAATGGTTGCCTTTTTTCATGTGAGAACGCCCCTCTATGTACTGTGTATACAGGGGAACTATTTCGCCACCCGATTGGGTAGCGTTTATTTATTATTATTATTTTTTTATTTTATTCATTTATTTTTATACATACATTACAGTGTCTAACAATTATTTACATTTGTATATAATACATAAATTTAGAACTGTTGTTAATATGGTGTTTTTTTTTTATGCTGGGTGTGAGGTAGGTTTGAGTAGGTGACACTGCGGTGGGTAATGTTATATGTTTCGTGAACACCTCACTGGGAGAACCTGTGCTGAGGTGTTTACGTGGTTATAGTTAAATGGTATATGTATTTATGTGTATTGGTTAAATTTTCTTATATAAGTGTAAGTTGGGATTTTAATTTTTTTTTAATGGTTATTATACATTATTATTTAAAGAAAAAGGAAAAAATATTTATTTATATGCACATATATATACACCCATGTATACACATACATACATAAATACACATATATGCATGCATACACACATATAAGTAAACACATGTATACATACATACATACACATTCATCCATTATTATGTTTGGTTTGGTGTTATAATGTTTTGTATAAAATGGATATCTTGTTTTTTGATCCAGTCTGTGATCACTTTTTTGTGAATGTTTGTGTATGTATTTCCCGTTAGTAGTAGTTTCAGAGTGGTGGGCATACAATTAAAAAGTTTTGTAGCGTAATACTGGAAGTGTCTTTGTCCGTGTGTGGTGTATGTTAGCGTTGTGAGGCCGGTTAAGGTAGGGGCTGTAGGAAGGGTTTTATTGAAGAGGCCAGGATTATATGAAGGAGGAAAACGCTTAACTTTTACTCCTCTAACGTTTCAAGGTTCTTTATATCTAATTGACGGCCTCTGCGGTCGAGGGGCAAGGTTTTCGACTACGAATCCATAAGTCACGGGTTCAAATCCCGGAGAGTGTCAAAAAAAATTATTGAATAACTTTGTTACAATTACCCAATTAATTTAGTTAAAAAATAACACGTTCCAAAAGGCAGGTATCTACTATCAGTATCGCCCTGGTGAAAAAGTACCATTCAGAATTGAAACGTTGGTGACTAGATCTAAATATCTAGGTACTTCCCTTCTCCCCTTCAGCCTTACAACATACCCCAATTTGAGATGGCACAGTTTCACTGGCTCTCGAAGGTTGGGAATCCTATGCGGTATTCACATCAAAATAAACAAATTAAAAACGTAATTAACATTTTTTTTACGCCTTCATTAATACATATTTTTTCTATTAAAATATTATGTGCGCTGACACTTTATCTTCTATGTAGGTATCTAAACAACATCACAACGCTTGCAACCGCTGTTTTATTAAAACTAATATTATATTAAATTTTAAGGTCAATTACATAGACTTTATGTCTAGAGGTCATTTTGATGTTAATGGTAGAAGCCTCTTGTATCCAGCGATGGACATAAAACATGCTTGGACATAAACCCGGGTGAAAAGGGTTAACAATGGAATTATTAACGCCTTTGAATGATTGATAGGTCAAGGGTTAACACCCCAACGTCCATATTAAAAATCGCTTGAAATGTTATTTCATGTTGAATTGTATAGATGTAAATTTCATCCAGAAAAAATTATCTCAAATCTGAGAGTAGGTGCCTATCTAAGACTCTTTCTCAAAACTAAGAGTAGGTACTTATCTAACTCTCTTTCTCAAAACTGAGAGTAAATACCTATCTAACACTTTTTTTTATCAAATATGAGAGTAGGTACCAATTTAACAAACACTATTTCTCAAGTCTGAGAATAGGTATCTATCTAACACTCTTTCTCAAAACTGAGAGTAGGTACCTATCTAACACTCTTTCTCAAAACTGAGAGTAAGTACCTATCTAACACTCTTTCTCAAACCTGAGAGTAGGTATCTATATAACAAACACTCTTTCTCAAATATGAGAATAGGTACCTATCTAATACTCTTTCTCAAAACTGATAAAAGGTACCTATCTAACGCTCGTTCTCAAACCTGAGAGTAGGTATCTATATAACAAACACTCTTTCTCAAATATGAGAATAGGTACCTATCTAATACTCTTTCTCAAAACTGATAAAAGGTACCTATCTAACGCTCGTTCTCAAACCTGAGAGTAGATAGCTATGACCTATCTAACACCTCTTTTAAAACCTTAGAGTAGATACCCATCAAACACTATGCGTAAAATTTATATGACAATATAGTGTGGAAAGCAATATTGTACGAAGTTTATTTTTTATGTTCATCCACGAAAAATAAATTCCTATATTATGTAGTGATTTATTTTTGGGGTATTATGCCGTGTTGCGCTACCTCCTTCTTTATCCAAAGTTTCGGATAACAATACAGTGCCAATCATCAGGGCAGATATGATAATCACATTCCTGATGTTGGGCACTGTAATGCTGTCCGAAACGTTGGCTAAAGGCGATAGCGCTACACGGCATAATACCCTAGAAATAAATCACTATACTAGTTTTGGCTATGAAAATCTCAAATTATATCTACAGTAAAATGGTTAAATAAAATTAAAATTAATAAATATAAAAAAATCAATATATTTTATTTAAATATTTGTCCTATTTACCTAACTGATAAAAAACAAATACAACCTTCCCGTAAAATAAACAACATTTTTTTTATGTGAGCACAACATAGTTCAAGATAAATATAATAAAATTGCGGTAAATTATAAATTTTCGAATGAAAAATCTGTACATATTTCATGACGCCAGAGCTCATATAAATAAAACGGCCACATATTATAAAAGCGCCGCGCCGACTTTTGCAAACATTGTTCATTTCATAGCATAGGTACCCACTCACCCCACCATACGCTTCCCGCTTCCTACACCCCAATCCTGTCATACATTATCAGATCATCTTCCTAAATTGGTCGGGCGCTCGAATTTACGCCACTCGTGCATAAGTTGGGCATGACAAATATACCCCATGTAAACACCGCTCCACTTACCACAGTTTACCTTTTAGCGATATCTTGTACCATCTAGTCATAGTGTCCTGTCCATCTAGAACAGAGGTTCCCAAAGTGGTCTATATGGACCCCCAGGGGTCGATATCGGCTTGCTGGGGGTCTATGTCAGCGAGAAAAAAATTTGGGGGTCCACGAGATTCAAATGGGGGTACATACGAGTGGATCCCCATTTACCTCAACTCAATATTAAGGAGTCTACGTTCCTTTTCTCGTCAGAATTAATATATTCAAGCAAAACATTGCACATTGGAAGCCGCGAAGTTTACTAGTTCCCCAACTTGTTTTTGAAAAACGTCCAGGGTAATAATGACGTTCAACATTTAGATGTACTACACACAGACTTCAAAACTAAGTTTGAGGATATTTTGACTGTGGAAATGGAACGTTGAAGAATCGGATATCATGTGACAAGAAGAACTGACCGGAATAAACACTGACAAAGAACTTAAGGGGCAGTTCTGTGGGGCCAGCTACAGAAAGAAATTCCCGTTGCTTATCCTTTTTCATTTGGTGTAATACCTCACAAGGGCACCCCTGTCTGCACAATGCAAAAACAGAGGAACTATATCGCCACCTGGTTGTAGGGCAGGCAAGGGAAGGGAATCTGTTTACGAAAAAAATAAATGAATATCAAATGGGACGTTAATAGTTTTAGGAAAATTCAATATTCGGCAGGCAGGGGGTCTACGGAAAAAAATGGCAAGTGGTCTACGGGGCAAAAAGGTTTGGGAACCTCTGATCTTCAACATACTCGAAGGTTGGTAATGCTGTGTGTAAGGATGTCACATAGAAAGATGAAATTCATAGAATGGAAAATTGTCTTAATTATTTATTATACTAGAATGTCTTCTCGATTTCTGTGGCAGCAAAAACTCCAGAATAGGGAGTTTAATTTACTTCCATGGCATTTTTACCGGTGTGATTATTGTATTATTGACTAGTGTAGATACTAATTTTCTTTTGTCAATCAAAACCAATATTTCCACCGATTTGTAAGCAAGTACTTAATGTATTATACATCGTGTAATACATGGTTTCACAATAAGATGTGTTATTTTGATATTCAATTGTAAAATATCAATGGTTTCGTTGCTTGTGTGGCACGTAGCGCCGTCTTGTTGAAATTAAACGTTGTCCTGATCAATACCATCCAATTCCGGCCATAAAAAATCATTAATCATCTCTCGATAGCGCAATCCATTCACCGTAACTATTGCTCCAGCCTCATTTTCGAAAAAGTAAGGTTTAATGACTCCGCCGGACCATAAACCGCACCAAACAGTCACACTTTGAGGATAGAGAGGCTTTTCAACAATAACTTTTTGGTTTTCCGAGCCCCAGATGCGACAATTTTGCTTGTTGATGAAGCCACCGAGGTGGAAATGGGCCTTATCACTCAAGATGATTTGAATTTGATTCACTCAAGTGAATTTTAATAATTTCAATGCATTGTTGAAGCGTGTATTGTTCCATTTTTATTAATGGCGTAGTTTCTACTTGTCAAATGTCAAAAAATGACAGCTTCAAAAGTAACATCTACCGAAATAGCGGGCTATTCAAAATAACACCTCTTATTGGAAGACCCTGTATTCTATATAACACGCTTTTAATATTTCAAATACGCAATTATACAATTTATCCAAATAAAGATCACTATATCAATGACTATAATATTGAAAAGCTCTAAGTCAAAGTTGGCCACCTGGCATAATTAATAAAGCAAATGCAGCAGATTTAAAAAAAAAAAAAACAAAACAGTCAAGTATCTTATCAAAGTTAGCCATTAAGCCAAAGTTAGGCTTATTTGAATGATAAAATATGGATTAAGCCATAGACATATGAATATTAGTAGACCTGCCCTAAGTGATTAAAAGCGTATTATCCCCACTCCCCATACCGGTTCCATTGGAGCCGGCTGTGCTCGCGTATGGCCTCAAGTGAAATTTGAAAACGTGACGTCATCATTCTTGTGCGAACTATGGTCGAGGCATCATCGGTTCATTTTACGAAATAACACGGCAAAATGTTGACTTGTACTATGAAAACTTGTAAACATAGATGTGAAAAAGAGAATAAACCCAATTGTCGTATTACATTCCATATATAAGCATTATTTTACTTTATTTTAAGCATATTCACATCGTATAATATGAATCAGTTGTTACTATCACATCGAGAAACGTCTGGACGCGAAACACAAAGCTGGTTGGTTGCTGGGAAGTAAATTATGAACATTTATAAAAGTGTCTTAACTAAATACTTGAACGAAATATTCGACTCTGAAAATACAACGGAATTTTTTTGCCGAATTTGGACTTCGCAAATTTGTTCATAACGTGGCGAGTAATTTGCGCTCCCATGTAAAAATGTCTATTCATTCCAAAGCAGATTTTACTTTTAAGAAGTAAATGGTGATATTATAATGCGAGATGCCTATTTACTGTCAGATTGATTTATTGACGAATCACAGTCAGCCTTACGCCCTTCGTTCTTCAACAGTTGATTTTACCCCTCACCTTTAATTTCTAGTCTATATATTCATATGTCTGTGGACAAATCACAATATTAAAATAGCAACTATTTATTTGTCGTATATGCGCGCACATACTTACTAACTCAAACGTTGCATTTCTGCGACAAAATTATCGTGGTACAGAAAATCGTGGTGCGCGCAAGGCCTTAAGGCTATGCACTACGTGTATGTTGATTTTACCCCTCGCCATTATCTTCTCGTCTATTAATTCCTATGTCTGTGGATTCAGCAGATTTTAAAAACCGGAAAGAAAGTGTTCAAACAAATGAAATGCCAAACGTTTGTATTGAAACATGACTACGCTCAGTCAAAGACAGATAATCTTAAATGCTTGAAGCAGATGACGCTAGAGTGGTTGGATATCATTTGCATGATATGGCGGCCATGGTATACGGTTTAAAGATAATGTTTCAAAGATTTAAATAAGTTTTTTTCATAATAATTGATAAATATGAAAGTTGGAGTGTCAAGGAGTTATTCAAAAATGAATTGAAAAATGTATACGAAAAATTAATTGGGAAAAATGAAGACTTGGTTTGTTTGTAACCGCAATCTATTTCAGATTGTTTTCCTGTGACTAAACACTTAAGGCGATGCCATACGTAGTGATGCAAAATCATGTGTTTTTGGTTTGAAAATTTGGTCGCCTAGAAATGTTTCAGATGCTTTAATTAAATACTGCGAGTAGAATACATCTTGGCCTTTGAAATAATCCAGTATTTTTTAGACAAGTCTATATAATAAGCATTTATAAAAATAAGCACAGAAAAAAATAATGTATAAGGCCTATGAAAACTGCTTTAAAGTTCAAAATCTCCTACTTACGAACCCTTTTTCGGTTATAATTTTATTGTATAATGTGGCAAATTAAGTTATTTATAAAATGATTTAAAAAAAATTAAATATTTATGCGTGAACATCCACAAAATAAAATAAAAGGCACTTTTTGGCCATGTTTTTTTCTTGCATAAATCAAAACAGGTGGATGGTGTTACGCGGGAATTTAAACCTTATCGCCATCTACGTAAGGGTTATTATTGATAGCAGCTCAATTTAAAATATTACACGACGTAGTGCATCGCCTTAACAGAATAAGATGAGATATAAGTTTTATTGTTAAATTTCAAATTGGTGGCTGATGACAGAAATAAACAGTTACATACGATTTTTTGAACCAAAATGTTGAAAAGTTAGTTTAGCTCTGATGTAACAAAATATTAAGTGCAAATATAAATATGCAAGTATATCAAGAAACTAAATTACTGAAAACCAGACTACTGTATGAATATAATATATGCTTATTTATTTACAAAATCTATAATGGTTTTTTACACACAAACACAACATTTCTAAAAACATCACAACTTATGAACACTACACGAGACAACATAATAAACTATACACACGTTCAGCAAAGATTGAGAGTGGTAAAAGAAACATAGACCATAATTGTGTACACGTATACAATCTCCTTCCCAATAGCTTGACATCAGTAAATATAGTGAATATATTTAAGAAATACTGTTTGCTCTTAATAGGAAGCTACAAGCCAAAAACGTATACATTCTTGGTGTGCCTTATGTCTACACAAATATAGGTAATAGACATTAAAATCGCTTGACAAACGGAGACTAGAAACACTAGATTTCAAGCACTAAAGTAGTTTTAATTAATTTCGTCAACAATTTTATAAGAAAACAAAAAAGTTAATCAAGGTAAACTGTAACAAATAATCATAGCTATAATATTGTATTTTTTAAGTTGTTTCTTTTGTGATTTTATACATTTCTATAAAAAATAAAAAATAAATTACTACTTTACATTTTTATTTTTTATTTAGTAATTACATTTTTTATTTGTATTATTCATAATGTAAACCAATTCTTCGTAATGTAACATTTATCGAAAATAGTGATTTAGCATTAAGCTTCGCCTTAAGATCAGAAAGCTAAATTAAAAAGTACCTATGTAAGTTAATAAAAAGGAAGTAAACAATAATATTTAGATTTTTAAATTTTTTATGTGTACTTTTAAATAATAAAATGAAATTTGTATATTTATTTTAACTTAAAATAATAAAAAATCAGTAAATAGGAGAATTTTTAATTTGTTTATATTTGTGTTTTTTAAGGAAAAATCAACTTTTTTCTTAAGTGTTCATTTCTTGAAAACTGTCCTGAAATTCTCAAGTAACTTTAAGGTACAATTCAACAGACATTTCAATCACTATTATTATTAAGTGTTCATAAAAAAAATTCTCCATTCCATACTTTTTTTAATTTTTAATTTTTTTTTTTATTAACAATATAAAGTTTTTTACAGGTTTTTTTCGATGTCTGCCTCACTAGGATAAACCTGTGTCGAGATACTATACTAATAGTGGTTGGCAAGATATCCAACTACACCAGCGCCAACGGCTGATTTCGAGCGTTTCAGATTACAAGCCAAGACAAGCCATTATAATCACATGGGTCGAATGAATTATTGCCGTTTCTGGCTAGTTACTTTGACGGATAAGATCTATTGAAATCTAATATTTCTGCGGTTGACTAAATTATCATTAGGGCCTTAATTTAGGGCACAGATCGTTGGCGATAGTAGTTTCCACATCTCAAGTTTCTTATTTAGGGAAAATTAGGCAAAATATATTTATAATCCCTGTTATTATATATAAATACATTAATAGATGAGCACATTATTAGATATTCATGGCGATTGGTAGTTTATATCTTTAGTTGTACTTAGTATAGTTTATTTGAAATTTGCTTGTCGTAAAACGGGATTTTCTCAAAGTTGGATAGAAAAAAACATTTTTCAAATGTATATAATAGCCGTACTAAATTAAATAAATATTTTTTTTTTTTTTTTAAAAAGAAAGAAAAACATTCTCGGGTTACGAATAATCTGACAATATTTGAAAATCTCCTTCTACCACCACAGTAAGTTGAAAATGTTGGTATGTTGGAGGACGTGATAAAAATACTGTTTTATGTGACGCCTCACCAGACCGCCCTTGACTGTTTGGCGTAAGGACAGTGAAACTATGTCACCACCCTGTTGGGCAGCGTTGTGAGGTGGGTTAAGTTAGGGGCTATAGGAATGTTTTTATTAATATATATACTTAAACGAAAATTAGTCAAAGAAACGATCCGTTCTCATGAAGTCAAAATCAAATGTGAAAGAGTGTTCCACTCATTTTCGTCGAGTTTCACGCACGTGCGGTTCAATAGTTCCTTAGAGTAGCCTCCATTAAAATACCTGTAAAGCATACTCAGCATACCTACATTGCATCTGTGAATTAGATATGGCAATTGTTCTGCTAACAACGGATTGTCAATTAGGCGGACCGCCAACCGAATGCAATTTTGTCACAGATAGAATTCAGTTTGCAAAGGGATAAGAGTTTGATATTATAGATAGTAGTTTAAGAGATTGCTCAAAGATGGCACTGGTAACAAATACAGCTCTCGATAATGCAGGGATTGAGACCTAGATAATTACGATTGCAAACCCAAGATCGAAGCCCAGAATCATTCCGCCTGCCAATAAAGCCATACGAGCTCATTATAATATATGATTAAACTGTTTGTTGACCGTGGGGTTTTTATTTAAAGAGTTGTGAGACAACCCTAACTTACAAAACAACGAATTTGAGTAGTATTCAATAAAAACATAAGTATTTACGGCATTTATCCCCAAACTCCCAAATATCGAAACTCCTTGTGTATTTTCAGTTTTCGGTAAAAGGCGATTTTTCAGATTAGGGAAAGTAAGCTGTTGAAAAGTAAGAGCTTCACGGGTGCACTCATAGAGGGAAGGGCATAGAGCTTGCTTGTAAGTCCGCAAGATGGCAGCTAGTAGCCAGTAGTCACCAGGACCAGTTAGAGCGCTCTCAGACAAACTTGTTTTCAGATCTCATTTAGATACCTCCTAGTTAGGTCGACTATCGAGTCACCATTGTAATACGCGAAGTAATAATAAATCCCTGATTTAACACAAAGAACCTGTTATTTAAAATCTCCTTCCACGACGAGTTGGAGAACTGTTTGTGGGAACACAACACAAGCATTCAAGTTTTGGCATATTATAGCAGGTAGGTAGGGCTGCCACTATTCTGCCCCGTGTTTATTTCCGTTCCATATTTTAACATCGAATGCATTTTTATTCGTACTAATCCATTGATGTATTACATATAGATGAGACATGAAGCGAAAAAATAGGTTCAGCTTTTTTATCTTCTACTGACCACCAATATTCCCAACGCTCTAACTAAAACTAACGAATCGGACGCGCACCGCTTATCGCGTTTTAATAGTGGAACAAGTTTCGATGCGATATTAGTATGTGGTAGCGCCTTTAATTGTAGCTTTACGTACAAATATATATTTTATTTACCACAGTGAGCAAGAGTTCTAACAGAACTGTTTTGCAAATATGTTTTCTCAATTATGACTGGACAGGACTAGACTGGAAAAGCAGATTTAGATTCTGCTGTTATACAACATGAAGTATCGGTAATTCTATGCCTGTCAACATCGAGACACCCAAATCCGTTATTTTTGTCTTTTTAAAATATATTATTATTGTTTTTGTATTATTATAAATATAATATGTTCTTCTTTGTTTTAATGTTACCACCATGATAAAAGAATTTGCGTAATTTGGGGTAGGGTTGGGCGGGGCTAGTTGAACCAAGGGGCTTGTTGGGCCACGCAAATATCTTCGGAGCCGAAAGACTTACGAAGAATGCTGAACATGTTCAAGCAAAGCTAGAAGTGTGAGGACCACGCCACCAAGCATTCAGTAGGCACATGGCATCCGTAGCCTGTGTACGGGGATTTTGTGTGATTTTTGCTCCAAAAGTAAAAAAAGACGATCGATTGCTTTTTTGAAAATAGATACCAAGGAAAAGGGTACCAAGTCAAGGTAAGTCAATTTGAAATTGGTGTTTACTTAACTGTATCTTGTCAATTGTAAAATTGTAATACATTTATTGGTATATGAGTTATCCGATGAAATTTGTAATAAAACATGGTTGGGGCTAATTGAACCATTTGGTTCAACTTGCCCCATTCAGATTCCTTTCTGTAATTTTATACGTAGTGCATTCATTTCACTCGTCAACACATCAATAATACCGATTTTTTAAAACTTTCTAGATGCGTACCCGGTATACCGACAACAGACAAAGAGAATTTTTCTCCCAATATCAACAACAATACTGTAGCATCTACATCTAGAAGTGGCGTTCACTTTTCACCCGAGACAGTTGGACCATTTCCAAAGGCAGTGCCTAGAAAACAGCTGCAAACAGCGAGGAAAAAAGGAAGAGCAGCTATTTTAACTCCTGAAAAGGATTCTATTGCCCAAGAGCAATCTAAGAAGCAACACACAGGAACAGATAATGCAAAAAAGAAGGCAACTAAGAAAACAGTCTTCACATTGTCAGACTCATCATTCGACAATTGTGAAGAATATGCTTGCCTTATTTGTGATGAGATTTATTCAGAGAGCTTTCCAGGTGAAGAGTGGGTTCGTTGTCACGCCTGTCTAAAGTGGGCACGACCAAAAGTGCACATTTGAACTATTCCAATGTACATTTGCCGATTTTATCGATTAAATAATAATAAGAAAACTTACCTGTTTTATTATACTCGTTTTTTTAGATAAAATAATCGTTTTATTACCTAATTCTGTGTTCTTTCATTATTTCAATAAATTTAGTTTAATTTCTTAATTTGTTTTATTGAACCATGATTGTGAATGATAATAAATATATGACACTATACTGTTCAACAAGCCCCGTGGGGTGGTTCAACTAACCCCACCCATGAGGCAAGTTGAACCATTTCCCCTTCTGCGTGAAAATTAAAATATCTTGCATAAGGTCAACGTATTATATCATTTCATGAATAACATTATAAAGTTCGATAATGAAGCTATCTTAATAAATTGAAAAAACAAAAATATCTATAAGAGTTTCGAGTCTGGGATCAAATTAGCAAAATCATGTTCAACTAGCCCCGCCCTACCGTATTTAAAAAAAAAATTAACTTCTATTCGCAAACGGAATTTCAACATGACTTCAAATTTCGATTAAGTAAATTTAATTTTAGGCGATGCCATACGTAGTAATGCAAAATCATGTGTTTTTGGTTTGAAAATTTGATCGCCTAGAAATGTTTCAGATGCTTTAATTAAATACTGCGAGTAGAATACATTTTGATCTTTGAAATAATTGAGTATTTTTTATAAAAGTCTTTTTATAAGCTCAGAAAAAAATAATGTATAAGGCCTATGAAAACTGCTTTAAAGCTAAAAATCTCTTACTTACGAACCCATTTTCGGTTATGATTTTATCGTATAATGTGGAAAATTAAGTTATATATAAAATGATTGGAAAAAAAATAAATATTTATGCCTGAACATCAACAAAATAAAATAAAAGGCACTTTTTTGCCATGTTTTTTTCTTGCATAAATCAAAACAGGCGGATGGTGTTAAGTGGGAATTTAAACCTTATCGCCATCTACGTCAGGGTTATTATTGATAGCGGATCAATTTAAGATATTACAAGACGTAGTGCATCGCCGTAAAAGAGGAAAACACAAACGCGTATAATAATGATGACTGTAGAACCTGTTAGGTGGATGGTTGTTCCTAAACTGGAGTTTGAAAATATCGATTTATTTTCAGATGGAGGATTAATATATATAGACGAAATAAAACTATTACTACTAGTTCTGTAAACAATGTACGTCTAGAGTCCATAAAATAATATTTCTAATGTTCTCAACTCCAAATAGTATAGAACAAAGTCGTTATCCGCGTTTGTCTGTTTGTGCACTTAGTTCTTCTATACTATACAGCGGATTTTGATAGAGCTTAGAAATTTTCTTACGAAAGGTTTAAATGTATAATACTTGCATATTATATTTATAGAAAGTAGAAAAAAGTCGATTTTTTGTAATCGAGTCGTGAAAATTTTTTTTTTGGGTACTTACATTACTAACGCTGGCTAAACCTTATGAGATACATCAAAATAATGCACTACAGAATTGTATAATCTTGAAAAGGCCTCACAACCACAGAACTTTGCCTAAAACAATAAATAAGTTCCCGAGCAACCCCGGGTACACGTCAGCTATTATATAATTAATGAAAACAATTTTTATTATACTTTTATAAACCTTTCAGTTCATTAAACAATTTACCTTTTTTAAATAAATTATTATTCTCTCGATGACAATATTTTTTTCAAACTTTCGTCAGGTTGGTAAGTGCGAATTCTGGTGGGATAAAAATCCATTATCCAACTCGGCCACTATCTTGGCCGTACAAACAAATTTACAGATAGATAAATTGCCAAACGGTCGAATTAAAGCTTGTCTACTTGATATGCAATTTCTCCGTAGGGAAGAACGATGGTTGGAATGCCTCGCTCTTCCTTCATCTTCATTGATGTATCATCAGATATACCTAGACCATTTTGTTATTCTGACTTAGCACACGACCTAACCCAAGAATTTTTACTTGATTTTGCAATGTCCTCCTGAGTCATTCTCGTCTTCTTTTTCCGTCCACCACCCGGGGAGCGCGAACTAATTTTCTTGAATGTGCTCTAATAAAAATGATATATATATATATTTGCACAACGTTTCGTCGTGTTATATAATCTCAGTATCGCCTCGCCGAAAGACCAATATTGAAAATAAAACATTCCTCAAAATGGCATTAAGTGCCAATATAGGCATTAAATCTACTCTCTCATCTATTCTCTTTAGTCCTAACTTCTTTTTGGTCAAAACGCGCTCCAAACCAGTGATAATATAGTATCAGTGGATTTTTTTGCAATTATCATTAATAAAAGAATTTGTCAGTAACGTTTTAATTTTTATTTTAACAATTTACTACCAACTTACTACATTAGGCACGCAACATACACACAGAAATAAAAAAATTGTAAAAACCAAATACACAGAATTGCTTACTGTATAAAGACATCGAAATGTTTAATTTAGTTCGCAGTGAAAATTAAGCATATTTGAAGAAAATTTTTATTTTTATTTTATTTTTATTTATTATAAATTTTTAAAGATACAAGTTTTATGCAGTCCCACAAAGCTGTCACACATGACGGCTTGTCTGTAGGTTCTACAAATAATATATATAAACATTTTTAATTTTTAATACATGTATGACACAAAATTATACAATAAACAATATCACAAAATAATATATATCAAAGTACCTACCTATATACAAATTATTTAGGCAGGTACGTTGAGATGTTCAGGAATACATCAATAATAAAGTTCAGAGATACATTGATTCGTCGCTTATTAGCCAACGTTTAGTGTTTTTGGGGCAGGGTCTCTCATTATTCTGAGGTTTAAAAGAATTATTAAATTTATTGAAAATCTCTGGTATTAAATATTTAAGCGTTCGGCTTCCATACTTATTTGTTACTCTTGGAATAATGAGGCCCTTATTTTCAGTGAATCTTGTTGTGTGATTATGCACCGGTTGCTTTTTATATTTGCTATCTCCCTCATTATCCATTATAATAATGTACCAAAGAAGACCCTTTATTGGAAGTAGGCCCTCAGAACCATACAGTAGTTTTAGATTACTTCTTTGTCTGTAGATATTCGGTGGTACAATTTTTTTTATTATAGCAATTTGTAAGTTTTGTATATATTTAATATAAATATTGCTTGAGTGCCCCCAAGTTCGTATGCCATATCTGAGTATGGATTCGACCATAGAAAAATAAATTATTTTAGGAGTACAATGAGGCAAAACAAATTTCAGTTTATAAAAATTACTTGCAAAAGATCGGAGCTGGTTACAGATTTTAGCCACTTGTTTATCCCATTTAAATTTATTGTCTACTATTAGTCCCAGATAAGTATATTCGTTAGTAAAGTCAATTGTTTCACAGTGGAAAATATTTTCTTATTTTCTATGAATACATTCAGAATTATGAGCAATTATTTTGGGTATATTCCATATTCCCAGGCTTGGTGATTTTACATACATACATTTTGTTTTTTTAACATTAATAATTAAACCAACATCATGAGCCCATTTAAGTAGCTCGTTAAAGTCACTTTGCAATTGTTGAATAGCTATGATAGGATTTTCATTGGATACTACAAGTGCAGTATCGTCAGCAAAAATGAATCTAAAGGCCTTTTTAAAGAGTTTTGACAAAACAATAACATATATAATGTACAATTTTGGACCTAAAATTGATCCTTGCGGTACTCCTGATTTAATATGTCTTCTTTTACTCATATCATTTAAAATCTTTACGTTCATTTTTCTATTAGTTAAGTAGTTTTTAAAAAATGAGAGGAGTTTACCCCGGATTCCAATGTTTTCAAGAACCTTAATTAATTGTATATGGCTGAGAGTGTCAAAAGCTTTTGAGTAGTCAATAAAAAGCACCAGTACATGTTTTTTAGAATTAAGTTGAGAATTTATAAAATCAGAAAATTTTTCCAGCAATTTATCACAACTTTTTTTTTTTCTGGAATCCGTACTGGCATTCATCTATAATATTCAAATTATTCAAATATTTATCTAAATTTATCGAAATATATTTTTCTAAAATTTTTTCTAGTGCCGGGAGAATAGAAATTGGCCTGTAATTGTTAATTTCGGAGTGATCTCCATTTTTGAAAATAGGTCTTACAATGCTATTTTTTAATTCATCGGGGATGAGGCTGGTATCGATTATTCTGTTGATAAAGTGAGCAATAACAGGGCTAAGTAATTTGACATGTTTTTTTAAATCAAACAACACAAATTAATAATTAAATTAATTAGTGTTAGAAATAAGCAAAGTATTATGTAAGTGTAGGTACCTATGTATATTATATTAGACCAAATAGAGTGGTTCTATTTGCGACTTACGATATTATTGTCGCCGATAGACAAGTAGGTTTGACGGCCGGCATAGTCCAGTGGTAACCCATTGGACTGCCATTCCGAAGGTCGCGGGTTCGAACCCGGCGTGCGCAAATAAATTTTATTTGATTAATTTGTGTTATTTCACAATTAATTCATTCAAATAATATATAGTTTATTTGCGGCACGTTCCAGAGTGGAAGATACTACCAGTATCGCCCTGGTGTAAGACCACCATTCAGAATTGAAACGTTGCTCCAAATGGCTTTAGCCGTGTTTAGTGACTAGATCTGAATAGCCAGGTACTTCCCCACCTTCCTCTTTCCTTTCCCCACTTACCTTCAGCCTCACAACATCCCCCAATTGGGGATGCCATAGTCTCACTGGCTCCAGACGGGAGCAGTTGGGACTCTTGTGAGGTATTCACTATAAAAAATAAAAAAAAAGGTGCTTGTAGTAGGTTGCTTGTTTTGTTTACGATTCCGGCTGCGTAGCTCGGGAGTAGGTACTAAGTAGGTCGAGCGGTTTATTATTAATTATTCAATGGATTCTTCTCGATGCTACACTAATATTAATGAAAAGAATGTAAAAAAAATTGTTTAAAAATCCTCAAGCAAAAGCAGAAGACTAGTACTATTGACAAGAAAATAATTTAAAACACGTTTTTGGTGAAATGAATTTAAACTTTTTTTTATAATTTCACCGCTTTCTACGTACCGTCAACTCAATCCCATATTCATCGCCGTCTCGTATCCCATCCTATCTCTATTCGTGAGACTTACAGCAGCCCTGAGCCAGGAGCCGATACGGGACACGGGACGGATAAATCCCCTGACACCGTTTTGAATAATCCTCGGCCTGGGCCGTCCTCTGCAGCTGACGAGCGGAATGCAATTTATGTTTTAAATTTTGGAGAGTTCCTATGACGTCAGATGCATATGATGTCAAGGAAACTGAAATGCCCCACGTTGGGCGCCAGCATTTATTTTGTAATTATTATTAGGGGAAGATGTTGTACCTTGAATACAATTTGAACATTTTGCTTTGTAGCACTTATCGTTTTCATTATAGGTAAATGTTCATGATAGACAAATAAAGATATATATTTCTGATTCTAAATGCGATAAATAAATTAAATAAAAGCATAGTAATGACTAACCTAACGATTATTCAACAGTTTTCGACCAACTGTTTCAAGGTACACCATGGTGTAATACCTTGAAATACATCAGCATTACCGTGAAACACAGCATGCACCTTTAAACACGTCGTATATATTTGAAATGATACGGTTAAATAAAGACGAAAAAACAAAAAAATATTACTTCAAAGGTAAAAAAATATAGTTTCATTTTAAATTATTTTATTTGCGGAGAGTGATTTTATTGAAAATTGAAATGGAGTATATATACTCAAACACGTCATTTTGAATGCCACATCAAATATATACATAGGTTGGCTCAACGCACAGCAAATTGATGTATCACAAAGTAAAATATACACTTGTACGACAGTATAAATAACAACAAACAGATATTAACTTTCATTTATCATCATGTAAACTTTTTATAACCGAAAACATTACCCTTTTCTCGAAAAAATATAAAATCCGTTACATGACTTCAACTGACAAATAACCCAGTATTGCTATCCAGTAGCAAAGCTTCAAATCGAAGTATTATTTCTTGAAGTGCGAAAGTTTGAATCTGCTTGAAGTTAAAACGTATTCTACGTAGAATATTTGAGGGTACGTATACATTTGCGAATTGAAACGCGAACTGTACCACGAATTACGGAAAAGGAACGAAACAACTGCAAGCGGCGCGCGTTTCGCGCTATTTGCGGTTGCTTCGTTTCTTTCCCATAAGTTGAGGTTCAGTTCGGCAGTTCGGCTCGCGGATGTACAGGGTTTTCCAATAAGAGGTGTTATTTTGAATAGCCCGTTATTTCGGTAGATGTTACTTTTAAAGCTGTCATTTTTTAACATTTGACAAGTAAAAACTACGCCATTAATAAAATGGAACAATACACGCTTGAACAATGCATTGAAATTATTAAAATTCACTTCAGTGAATCAAATGCAAATCATCTTGAGTGATGAGGCCCATTTCCACCTCGGTGGCTTCGTCAACAAGCAAAACTGTCGCATCTGGGGCTCAGAAAAAACAAGAGTTATTGTTAAAAAGCCTCTCTTTCTTCAACGTGTGATTGTTTGGTGCAGTTTAAGGTCCGGCGGAGTCATTGGACCTTACTTTTTTGAAAATGAGGCTGGAGCAACAGTTACGGTGAATGGATTGCACTATCGATAGATGATTAATGATTTTTCATGGCCGAAATTGGATGGTATTGATCTGGACAACGTTTACTTTCAACAAGACGGCGCCACGTGCCACACAAGCAACGAAACCATTGATATTTTACGATTGAATTTCAAAATAACACCTGTTATTGGAAAACCCTGTATTAGATTCTATAACATGTAAAGCATATAAAATTCTAGCTTTATAAAGAATCTTAGTGTAGGACTTGCGTAGATTTGATTACTATACAAATTTAAATTTTTATTCAGAGATTGGTGAAATTTTGCACACTTGGCCTTCAAAAAAAGCAAAACGTTATTGTTTTTATTTTGGTGTGAGAATTGGATTTTGATTTCTAATCTTTATTTTTGATGTAAATTTATCTTTATTTTAATGTTGTTTTTTGTTTAAGTGTATAAATTCGCATATTTTAAAATGGGGGCCTCAGCACGGGTGAACAACCCAGTGAGGCCAACGTTGCTGAATTGAAATGTAAAGTACTGTAGAGTAATGTATCAATAAATAAATAAATACATTAGATTTCTAAAAACTCTGCGTAAATCGCGGGCAACCTCGGGGACTTCAACTAGTTGATAAATAAAGCACATAAAACCAGACACTCATTAAACACAAACTCAAAAATCTGCTATAGTTAAAAGAAAAACCCAGATTTAATTAACTGGAAATATTTCTGTCAAATTTCTAATATCAAACCAGCCCTTTAGCATTAATAAATCTCTCAATCATAATTAAATTAGCACTCAAATAATTCACATTGATGCTGAGCTTTAACGCTCTACGTAGTCTAAAGGTCAAAACTTAAGTATCAGAATGAATATCGGTACCCTGCGGTCCAGTATTGAAATTAGTTCAATTAATTTTAGGTAATCCATTCCACTTGATGGAATAAAATACGGTTGAGCCTCCACGGTGGCACAAAGCAAAATATCTTCATTTAAAAGGGAATTAATGTGGCAAATTTGTCACAGCCTCCCCTACCCGAGTAGTTACCCAATACAGGTGTCTTCTTTACAGGGTCATTACAAATTTAAGATGAATAAATTTGTTTACCAATTTCAAAAGTGGTGTATTTTTAATTGATACGGTGATGGTTTACTTGAGATCCTGTGATCACTCAGGACTTAGGCCCATTGTTCTATTTCTCATTTTAGCCAATTCTTATTAAGAGTAACCCAGCCTCTTTGATAAATTTTACAAGGGTTGTCGTTAAATATTCTCCTGTAAGTATTGTCATTGAATATTCTTCTTGGAAGTCTCCAGGTTCCACAATTATTGTCCATAATATATATTGTGGGTCGGTAATGTGGAATCCAAACTAAGTATAGTATTCCCTTATTTTGAAGAGAGTTCAGAAGAAAATTCTGATGGATGTGGGGGGGAAGAGATGAAAAAAGGAAGGTGAGGAAGTACCTGGTTATTCAGAACTCGTCACCAAACACATTAAATGGTGCTCATTTACCAGGGCAATACTAATAATATCTACCACTCAGTTTATGTGAATTAAATTTGAAATAAAACAATTAGATATTTTCACATAATTGGAACTTGAGTGACAAATATTATAGCTGAAATTTTATTTTTCATATAGATCAACAAATACTGATTCTGATTTCAGTTTTATTTTATATAATTAGAACGTAAAATTAATAAAACTTCAGTTAAAAAGAATTAAAACCGCGAGACACTCAAACGTTTTGTGATTGGTCCGCGGGTTCTGATAGCACTTAAACGGCTTCCTGACGGGTCAGCCGGCGGTGCGCATTAAGAATGCGAACAATTTTGTGCCAAGTTGCGCTGCGTATAATTGCCCACGGGTTTCTACTGCGGTTTGCACAATATTTCAAAAGAATACACGTTTTTAGGAAATCTTGCTAAATATTTAAATATTTCGGGATTTCTTTGTTTTCATACCGACCCCAGCGGGATTGACCTTATTGTTAACCGTCAAAACCGGGGTGCGTATGACGTCACGCGTATCCTTTGAAAAATGCAAACATTGAAAATTATTTCAACTATGAAATCAACATTTGTAAAAAAATTAAACAAAAAAATGGTATTCAATTAAGAAGGTCATCAAATAAAAAATAAATTAGTGGAATTCCTTATTATGTGATCTTAATTTATCTGGGAAACTCATAACCACTAAGCTATGGCGATTGTCAATTGATGCTTTCACGCATAGGACGGTAAGTGCGCACCCCATAACAACTAGTCTATCTTACGTTGAAAATTTCAACTGTGTAACGATCTGACCGCATTCATTAAACCCCTCCCCCCCTTTAACCCCTTTACTCCCAGTGTTCTTCCTCAGGCACATGCAGAAAAATAAAATGTCTTGATTTTGTCAAACAAATAGTCCCGTAGTTTTCGTATTACTTGTAAACATCGATGTATTATATACAGGGTTTTAAGGAACGTACTCGACTTACTTTAACCGGTGATTTCTGATATTAATTCGAGTAAAACATGAACATGAAGTAATTGGTCTCCGGTGACTTTTTTTTTTAATTTTTTAAAAACATTTTTTTTAATTCCTTCACATGTCGACACTGGTCAATCAGCCCAATAACCGCCCAACCCCTCACATCAACCCAAGCTGTCTAATTCCTACTATTTTTCTATGTTTTTGAGAAAAAAAACTCATAAAATTCACTGGACACATTTTTAATTACACGTTTTAATATTTAATTTATAATATTTAATTTAATAATATTTAATTTAATTTAATAGTTTTAATATTTGGATTTATAAAATCTCTCAGCACACAAGATGCTATTGCTAACGTAACTTCATACATTTACGAATCTTTAGATAAAGGTAAAAAATGTGCAGGTATATTAATTGATCTTAGGAAAGCCTTTGATAGCATATCGCATAAGATTCTACTGAAAAAACTGAATAATATAGGCATAAAAGACAACGCGATTAAATGGATTTCAAACTACCTAAAAAATCGACCACAAGTCGTAAAAATAAATAATGTTAATAGCGATAAAGAACATTCTGACTCTGGAATCCCGCAAGGTACAGTGCTTGGACCAATTCTCTTCACCATATATGTTAACGACATTTTCTTTCCACCACTACATGGCCAAATTACTTCGTATGCCGACGACACAGTTCTAATAATAAGCGAAAAAACTTGGGAAAACGTAATACTTAAAGCCACTGAAGACATAAATACTCTTAAGAATTTCTTCGACCTTAATTTGCTATCACTAAATAGCGATAAAACATATGTAATTCCATTTGCAATACACACAAAAGACATCCCTAAAAATTTTAACATTATCATTCATGACAATTCCAAAATACATAATAAAAATTACTGTCTCCAAAACTGCACAATACTAAAAAACACAAACACAATCAAATATCTAGGAGTAATTATCGATAAAAATTTGAATTGGAAGGAACAAATATGTCAAATTGTAAAAAAAATCAGAAAACTGATATCTGTATTTTTAAGAATCAGAAATTTTTTGTCTTTAAAAAACCTATATTTAATATATTATGCCTTGGTCCAATCAACGCTACAATATGGTATCATTAGTTGGGGATCCACATACAAAACTAACCTTACTCCAATAGAAGTTGTACAAAGGTTAATAATTAAAATAATATTACGAAAACCTTCCGATTACCCAACGGATCGATTATTCGAAGAATTTCAAGTGCCTTCATTTAAAGATCTTTATACTAAAAATGCATATATTCAAATCATAAAAGAAAAAGACAAGTATCAATTTCTAACTGAAAACCGTACTAGACTTAAATATATTTTTCCATGCCCAAAATTAAACACTTCCTTTGCACAAAATTATAACACTTACCGGGCAAGAATTTTTTTCAATCGACTACCTGAAGAAATTAGAAACACTGATGATAACATCCAAATAATAAACACTGTGAAAAAATATTTTAAAGACAAACTTACAAAAAATAAAAATGTTTCCAATTGAATTAATCTTAAGAATAACTCACTTCAAATAAGTTTAAAATCATTTAATTTTTAATTACTTACTTATTGTAATAAAACAATGTACACTCCTCTTCCAGCCACAAGCTAATGCTTCTATGGAAGAGGGGTCCTGAAATATTGATCATATATTGTAACAAATAAACAAAAATGTACTTATATAATAAATATAATAAATAAATAAATAAAAAAATAAAAAATAAATCACTGCAACAAATAGGTTTCACTTTTTTTAACTCCAACGCTCTAACAGAAACTACCGAAAGTATTAAAAAACAAACAAAAACAAAAAGATCTGAACTATTTAGCAAAAAAGCTCAGCAAAAAATTACTGCTGAAAGTGTTTAAGGACGCTGCAAACATTCCCAGGAGATGATATATTATACACATGACAAATTACGGATTCTTCACAAGCACGTACGCAAGTTACCTCAAACTTAGAAATGCGCACCTATCTGGAAATACGACAGATAGTCATAATACCACGTTTCGTGATAACCCTGTTTAAAGTGGTAAAACCCCCGGGGCCGATTTTATTATTAAGGTACCCACGATACCTTTGGAAGGACATTTCTGTACCTTCAAATGAGACAATATTTTAAATTATTATTTAGGTAGGCTTATAAGGGATGATTGAATGCAGCGGAAATTTAACTCCCAACCTTTGGAAGCCTGGTTATATCTCGTTGAATTAAGTTGTCACCTTTTTTGTCTAAAATCTGAAACGAATACAGGGAGAATGGTAGTTGATGCTAATTCTGAAAAGATGAGGGCAAAAAAACAAGAACAAACGTTGTTGATGTCACTTGAAAACAAGCAGAAATCTTAACGTGGAATATAATCAAACACACTACATTCAATTATTGATCTGTCTGTGATTGTAACTCTGGTGCAATTAACTCGTATTTGTTTTGAATTTGAGTGCCATTTTCAAAATTGGAACTGATATGTCGAGAGTTTAAATACGCGACAGAGTTCCTACCTTTTAATGGTATGTTTTTTTTTTACATAAAGATTGATTTCAATTCTATATTTGAAATGTGTATTTCTTTTGTTTAAATTTCTTAGCGTTAATCATGACAAGTAAAGATACTTTTTCCGTTTTAAAAAAAGCGTTATTTACTGTAGATTTCTTCTGTAAAATCGAACTGATATGTCGAGAGTTCAAATAAGCGACAGAGTTCCTACCTTTTAATGTTATGTTTTTTTACATAAAGATTGATTTTAATTCTATATTTGAAATTTCTTTCATTTAAATTTCTTAGCGTTAATCATGACAAGTAAAGATGCTTTTTCCGTTCAAAAAAAGCATTTTTTTCTGTAGATTTACTGACGGAGTTCATTCGAAAGGTTCATTTCAGACCGTCTCTCTAATTTGTCAACAAAAAATATATATTATAAAAGGAATTGACAATATTTGTGTTTTGAAAGGTGTTGTCTTCCCACAAACAGTTCTCCAACTCATCGTGAAAGGAGATTTTAGACTTTGGAGAATAAGTTCTTTATATTAAATCAGGGATTTTTTCAATATTTCGCATATTCAAGAGTGACTTCGATGGTTGACCTAACTAGAAGCTGGCTAAATGAGATCTGCAAACACCATGTTTGTCTGGAAGCAGCCTAAATCGCCCCAGCGACTACTGACTACTAGCTGCCATCTTGCGGACTTCCAAGCAAGCTTTTTGCACTGCCCTCTATGAGTGCAACTGTGAAACTCTTAGCTATCTCACTTCCCAACAAAAAATAAAGGAGGTAAACGCACAAAGTATAATATGGTAAATATCCAATGATTTTGCACGGGTCTGCCCTATTAACCTTACCAATTATTGAAGTTGATTGCCCTGCCTACAAATATTAGTAATTTACTTTCAGTACTGAAAAAGATAATTCAGAAATAATCCTAGAAAATTGCTTTAATCACCCTTAAGATTGATATCTGACTACAGGGTATTTACGATTTTTATTTACTGGTTCGGGAAAATGGGACTCACATAAAAATGAGAAAAAATAAATCATATGAAAATTACAAGAACAACATTAAAATCTAACCACTGAGCTAATTTTACCCTATTTCCTTCGGTCATATTTAACTATATCATAATTCGATTAATATGTACCAATCTTCATCATCTAAACACATATTTTTATTGGCTGCTAATTCGTCCCTGTTCAATGTGTAGACGCGACCGTATGTTTTTTGTTTTACTTTTATTTCTTTCAAATTTAATTTTTTTAATTAGAGATTTTACTCAATAAGTTATTCGAAAAATAAAATTATTATTTTTATAAGTCATATAAAAAGTTGTATCGAGTACCGGTCGCCCTGTAATTTCAAGAATTAATTTTACTGGAATTGTTTGGAATAGATTGTTTTCTCAGTGCCAGAGGCATATTATAATTTATTTAGGTTGAAGAGATTTTGGATGGTACATTACGTATTTTACACGATTGTGTGAGCAAATAATAAAATCCTCCCTTCGAATTAGTTGACACTCACTCAATTTCAACATTTAAATAATGAAGCTACATAAATACTGAATCTGAAAATATTAAATAAGGCCTCAAATTTCCCGAATGTCTCTTTTTAAGTTAAAAAAATATATATTTTTGAAGATAATATATGTATATGCATTTGTTATGGCGGAGCGGTAATTATATGAAATTCCCTCGATAGAAAAAAATCGCAAAGTATCGCTTATTTGATATAAAACTAACATAATACTGAGTATTGAAACAGCCGCTATAATTTTAACTCGTTAATGTAGACTGATTTTAAACATTCTTTTTAAAAGTACACATATGTTTCATAAATGGAAAATGGACAAAATTCAAAGTTATATTATTATTGCTGTATTAGCTACGTTTTCTAAAATACCCAATCTGGCGTAATAAGGCAAATCACTTTGGGATTGAGTCGCCCTGGAAACCAATAATTGGATAACTGACACCCCTACCAAAGGTCGTCAGGTAATCTACGTTTGGTGGTACACAGTGGTACCAGGGGCCATAGGGAATTTTTTTCCTCAGAGCCTCCTGTGTGGAACTAACTTAAAAAAAAACTGAATAAGGATTTGCTAACCACAAACATTCTTTACAACATCCTATTCACGTTTATTTTTATAAATTTCAACAAAGTTACCACAAGCTCAGTAAATACTTTCGTATTACTAATTTCGCCCACTTACTGATAAATACAATTATTGAACTCTTTTATAAAACAGAACTGTCCATGACAATTGTATTGTACCTGCTTATATCTTTCATACTCAGTTCATAATGCTATGTAATGCTATACACTTTTTTATTGTACTCCTGAACAACTTACCTATGAAGCTTTCAAGGTGTGAATAAATAAATAAATATTGTTCACTCACGAAGAATACGGAATAAACTAAATCCGTATGAAAGGATTTTCAAACCAAATGAGGTAAACCGAGAATTTTCCAAACATTTGTAAATAAATTATTACAAACAATAATTATTAGACTGAAACACTGACACACAGTGAAAAGTGCTTCCGAGAAAAAATAAATGCCGCCGACGTGTATCGAACCAGCAGCCTTCCGATCGCCGGTCAGGTGCACTAGGCATTATGCTACGTCGGCTTATTTTAAACCGCCAAATAATTCAATTAATTCTAGTATTTTATTCAATAATTATTGCTTATTAGATTTTTTTTGCAAATTTTATTTAATTTGTAAATAATTCGGTTTTAGAAAATCACTTTTCGTCTATAAATCCAAGCAGAGCCGCATGTTGCCCTTACTTCGGGACAACTTAATCATTTAGATGGCTTACTCCAATCAGGATGGATTCACACTGACTGAGTGTCCTGGGCCACCCTACTCCCACCATTACTTTTTTACTTCTTCTTTACCATCCTTAAAAATGAACACTCCAAACTTTGTTCCGATTGTCAAAGCAAACTTTTTTTACTTGCAGCCTGTGTGATTTACGGAAATCACAGACTATCCCATCATAAAAACATTTTTTTACTATTTATTAGCTAAAGTCCCCGGCGTTACCCGGGTTTTACACAGAGGTTTTCAGTGACCTTCCTCTTGTTTTGAAGGTCACGTGTGCTAAATTTCATAATCTTCTGAATAAAACTGTTGACTTTTATAGAAATCAAATCCGTCTGAAACGGGATAATCATTATCAAGGATATATTTATTATTATTATTTATTGATGTTTTTGTGTCATGAAAAAGTATGTTTATTTATTAATTTTCGGGAAAGAGACAGTTAAAATTTATTTCAGTTTTTACATAAGTATTATATAGCCAAAATAAAACCAATTATGGATTTCCTTCTTGTGATTTTACCTCTACTGAGACAGCATAATAAGGAATATGTAAATTAAATTTGTTAGAAAGGAATACGAATTGAAAAATTTATACAAAACAAAAGATTAAATAAAAGGAAAAATTTACAAAACAAAACATTTATAGCCATGGAGAGATGTTGTAAATATAAATCGAATCACAATAGAAATAAAAACAATTGAGACATAACATTATTCACCAACCATCAGAGAAATATTCTTACTATGAAACTCTTGTATTTGGTAAGTTCGCAACTGAAAATATCCAACTTGGACAATAGCTATTGTAATTATTGCATAGTCTGTTCAGGCAAGAATTCTGCTTAGAGTTCGTTTTGCATTGATCCACCCTGAACAGGACACAAGAGCTATTATTTTTAGGGTAGACGCTTTATATCTGACCATACTGAAGGACAGCGATTCCAAGCTTGGCTCATTTGAAGAGAGAAGATGATTCGCCTGTTTTCTGGTGACAGCGCTTGGAGTCTGACGTACGGGAGAGAGAGCTCCGCGATATTGGCCGTCGGCACGAATTCGTGAGGTTTTATCAACAAGCTTTCTCATATTAATTCCTTTAGTTTCTCTTTTATTTTGAATTGATTTATTATAATCTTAATGATAAATTTTTGTTTCATCTACATTAGATGGAGCTGATGCCCTAATTATTAATTTTGTAATGATTTATAATTTTAAGAATTCATTGTTTTACTACACACAATTTTTCATAACTTATCATCAAACCATTATAATTATTTTAACGTAAAATAAGACCGACGTTCTAACATATCATCGAGGTTAGTCACACCTTGGGTTATTTCTATTTAATTATACAGGGTTTTCCAATAAGAGGTGTTATTTTAAATAGCCTGCTTGACAAATAGAAACTACGCCATTAATAAAAATGGAACGATATACGCTTCATAAACGCATTGAAATTATTATTATTCACTTGAGTGAATCAAATGCAAATCATCTTGAGTGATGAGGCCATTTACACCTCGGTGGCTTCGTCAACAAGCAAAATTGTCGCATCTGGGGCTCGGAAAACCCAAGAGTTATTGTTGAACAGCCTCCTTATCCCCAACGTGTGACTGTTTGGTGCGGTTTAATGGTCTGGCGGAGTCATTGGACCTTAATTTTTCGAAAATGAGGCTGGAGCAATAGTTACGGTGAATGGATCGCTATCGAGAGATGATTAATGATTTTTTTATGGCCGGAATTGGATGGTTTTGATCTGGACAACGTTTACTTTCAACAAGACGGCGCTACGTACCACACAAGCAACGAAACCATTGATCTTTTACGATTGAATATAAAAATAACGGCTCTTATTGGAAAACCCGGTATTATCGAGTCTCATGCTGTATTGTTATACAATACATTACACTTTTATAATATGAATCTTTCATTTAAGATTTGCATCCTTTATTGATACTTTTAAGTAAGGTTAGAATCATCGTTACACGTCATTATAAATTATAAAAAAAATATTTTAAATATTTAAAAGTTCGATCAATACTATTTTTTTTCTTATTATATCCCGGAGAATCTGGTTCAGAGGTAGCTAAATAACTACCCCCGGATAACTATTTTAAAATGATCACGTAATTTTATATTCCCTAACATTAAACAGCGACTGAAAATTTCCAGGTTCTGTTTGATCAATTTTCAATGAATTTGAAATACGGATTGATTCAAAAACGTTGTATACCCAGTATTTTATGAATGCGCAAATAAATGTATATTTATCGGTGACACCAATTTAAAGATTCCAATACCCGTGCTACGTGAAGCCCGAGTACAATTTTATTTCAAATTGTATGTATTGTCTGTCGATTTGAAAATTGTAGTTTCAAAAAATGTGTTTTTGAAGGTCTTGATTTTTTATGGTTTTCGGAAATTAAAATTTCCGACTTCGGCCCAATTTTAATGCCCCCGTTATAATACATGTTCATTTGAACATCTATTTTCATATTATAATGCTATGTAATAAACATTAAAAACATAAGAGTGCACATAAACATGCGTGCCGAACTGCCAATCTCAGCAAACTACTTACGGAAAAGAACGAAACAATGGTGTGACGTGTCTATACGCAGCACAACATTACACGTCATACCCTTATTTGTATTTACTCATAAACCTAGGCAAAATTTAATTAATTAATTAATTTGACCAAAATGGGAAAACTTCCTTTTTAAATAGTAAAATCTGTATTTTTTCTTAAGGTATTATTGTGTAGATCTGTATTGCATTTCAGTTCTATATACATTATAATTAAACGGCACAAGTTTTCAACGTGAAATTAAAAAAAAAACACCTTTACAAATGTATGACTGTACCTAATCATTCATGTTCTGCTAGTAATAACATGGAGATTGGCATTACAGAGTAGTAAATACATAAACATGAATACGAACATGAACGTGGACATGGACATGCATACGAACACTAACACTAACACGAACACGAACACGAACACGAACACGAACACGAACACGAACACGAACACGAACACGAACACGAACACGAACACGAACACGAACACGAACACGAACTCGAATACGAACACGAACATGAAAATGAATATGAACATACACGAACATAAACATGAAAAAAAAAATTAACAAAAAGTAAAGTCATGATGATGTAAGACGTACCTCTCCTCAGTCTGAGAGAGGTGGTTGGAGGGGGTGGGGGGCGGCGGCCCCAACAGCGGAGCCTCCCCACTGCTCGCCAGCGCCAGGCTACCCGCCAGTTTCAGCCTGAAACAATTCAAACACACCTCCATTTACACTAACAAAATTATGTAGTTTATTTTGAATTCAAACTTACGAGTAGTTCAAGCGTGCATTCTTTCAAATAACCTGTAAAAAGGAAGCCGTACATTTTAATATGTAGGTAGGTATCTACTTAATTGCTTGCAATAAATAATAGTGTTATTTTTATGCAAAATGGTATAAATCCCCAACTGTGCGGCTGGCTACATTTGCAGGTACATTCAAGTGTGTAGTTTTTAGTGCTAAATTTTCAATGAATTTTATTACTGTCCACGAAAATTCCTTACTAAAAAAGCTAATTTTATAGAAGCGTGATTTTTATTTCAAATCTATTTTTTCACATTTAATTTGGTTTTGAGATATTTACAAAATTTCACCAGGTTCATAGGGGTTGAGTATATACTAAGGGTACAGTTTATCACTATCCAAGTTCTGAAAGTTAATTTGCTTTTAGAATTATTCAGTTCATATAAAATTCAATTCAAAGTTTCGGTTATATTTGTATTTATACATGCACCTGCCTATATACGATAAATATATATGAAACTATTGATCTGACTGTTCATTTGTAGATGTTTGTTATAAAACTCTTAAACTGTTATTTATACATTTATATTTTAACACATCGATCTAACTTTATTTATCATCGTCATTATTCTACATATATACCGTTTGAAAATGTGCTATGTTATTACATGAAATTAACCAAGTCATTTCGATCCCTTTTAGACGTAATTAGACATGATTGGGTCCTTGATACATTAAATTTGACTGGGTAATTCTTACCCCAATAGGAAACCCTTTTGAGGTAACCGTCCATTCTCTGCTTCAAAGGCTTCCGAGCTATAGGAGTTTGTAAATTCTTTGAAGGCCTGTTAAACTAAAATCTATAATAGACTGTACTGTCTACCGCGTAACAATGAATTGGTGTACATTACAAGAAGTCATTGATGTGCAACAAAAACAATATCGGAGATAGAAGCGATCCCTGAAATCATCAACAATCGTCTTAATCGACCTTTCCCTAAAAAGCCGGCAATTCACGCAGACAAGGATGCGGAAATCCGTAAGAAGGCAGTTTCTTGACATGCTCTCGGTGCCAAGCCCGGTCAAAGTGCTTGGAAATGTCCAGTGCAACCGCTTGGGTCTCACCGTAACGTTTCAGGCACTGCCCCCAAACAAGCATTACATACGCGAGAAGATCACCGCACGAGCGGTTCCGCCGGAATCCGTATTCACGGTAGTTAATAATTGTGCTCTTCTCACGTTAAGCGGGTTAGAACGATAATAAAGAATCAAATTGTTCTGTATTGATTGGGATGGTCTTTCCATTTAACAATTGTGTCTTTTATAACCGCAAGATAATTGTTTGAGATTTGTGATTTAGTTTAGTACAGTCCGTAATACATGTAATATCAGTTATAATATTTAAGATAGAATACTTCGCCGTATTGTAGAGAGAAGGGAATAAAATATGTGTTTTCTGCGTTGCGCAATCAATTCTTCTTCTTTCGCGCAACTAACAAAATGGTATAGATCGCATTTCTGGAAATTATCTATTCAGCGTGTTTTGGTATGGTGGAGGTTAAAAGTGAACATCAAGTGTCTGGCCTAAATTGGGACCTCATTTATAAGTTTCCTTTTTAGTTCAAATGATTCCTCATTGAAATATTGGGTTGAAAAGTTTACATTAACAATCATTTTGACACAACTCTCTGTGTTTTCGGCAGTGAAAACATATTAGGCTCAAAATTTGGTTAGGTTAGGGATTCATTTTTATGCTGATCAATCTTGTTTTACTTGCTGACCACAAGTGACATTATTTGCTAGTAGAAAACATTTCAGAGATATCCTAAACTCAATATTGTGCTGACCCATGGAATAAAAAAAACTATAAGTTATTTAACTGGCATCATTGATCCCTTCGACACAGTCGGGAAAGACGCCAAACATTTTTAAAGGGACATTTTGACATTTCACGTGAGAACGGGTCGTTTCTTCGACAAGTTCTTGATTTTCTTTTTAAAACTCGTGTCATCTCCTCAAATAGACCTTCCATACAAGTGACACAGGCCCTGGGAAAAAATATTTTCCTCAAGAGTCTTCTATCCAATCGATTCGAATAATAAAATTTTTTTAGAACATTAGAATGAAATCCTCTGAAATGGTTAATTTTGTTTTACTAGTTCATAGTGAGAATTTATACCATTGCAATTGTGCATTAATTAATAACGAATTTATTTGTGTTTCATGTTTCCTACTGTTACCTATGAATGGCATATTGTACAATGAACATGCTAATTACAACATGGAAACGTTACATTATGTTAATATCCCGTGTATCCTAGCTGACAGACATTGTAAATATTCCCACGAGGCTTAATTTAACATGCCAACAATGTTAACTAACTTACACCATAAGTAATAAAATCTGCAAGCTCTACAAAATTTGCAATGTTAGGGCATGTATACATTAGCGAACAGAAACGCGAACCGTACAAAGAATTACGGGAATATATGAAGAAGTATACATTAACAACAGAGTACAACTATGCAAGGCGTGGTCTCGAGTGAGCTTGGGCCCAGCGCTCACTCAGGAGTAGCGTTTGGTGCTGGTAAGCTGCGGTCACCAACGTGTTGGCGGAGGCCATTAGCCGCATCCGGGCTCGAGTGACCCGGTGTCTCATCAGGCTGGCAAATCCATTTAGTCCTAATTTCGTAAACATTGTCGATGCGCTGCTGTATCTTCGGTATACAAATATGATTCTACAGGCGTCATTATATTTAATTCGGAGTCCTTCCATCGAGCAAGTTCGAGAATGACACAATGTCTCACACGTGTACAGGCCAGTACAGAATGAGTTGTACAGTATCTTTTACGGTATTTCTGCATTTGCAAAATCCGCGGGCAATCATATTAGACACTATGCTTAAGCTTCTCCTTTGTCGTTCGATATCGCCATCGTCCGATAGGTCTTGATTAATAATGTGCCCCAAGTATTTTACGTTTGAACATGTTTTAATTCTTGCCTCGTTAAGGTATACGTAGATCATCTTACTTGTATCTAGATTTTTTCCGTGGTGGAACGCAATCAATTCCGTTTTCTTCGGGTTATACATCATATTATGCTGTTTTCCATATTCTTCACAAATATTTAGAAGTAATCTTAATCCCTTGATCGACGGAGCTAGGAGGATCATGTCGTCTGCGTAGCTTGTATGGTTTATACTTACATTGTTAACACGACAGCTCGCTCTGATGTCCAGGCGACTTGACAACTTGTCCATGTATACATTAAAGAGGATGGGGGACATACATCCTACTTGCCTTACTCCTGACCGCAAATATATTGGCTTGGAGTATGTACTTGCTCACCGTACAACATGGCGACAAAATGTAAAAAGGCAATATTACAATAATTTTATAACGTAAAAGAACAAAACATATATAGGTACGTTAAACACATTTATTATATACAATCGTACCTCATAAGATTTGCCGATGTTTTTCATTACCGCCTTTATTACTGTTTTTTTTTTTTCATCTCAGGTTTATTTTATTTCAATTTATTATATCGTAGTATCTTTCCTTACTATAAAATGGAGACCTCATCAACACAAAAAGAAAAAGGAACCAGTGAGGCCAACATTATTATACAATGTTTGAAAATACATAGTTATATTGTATCAATAAAAAAATATAATAAAATAAACAACAAAATCTCAAATTTGAAAATCAAACGTAAAACATGAAAGATCTTGACTAACCGTAGTTTTCAAAATATTTAAATATCCTTACATTTTAGTTTTATAAGTTTAAAAATATATTAACCATTTACAGACACGCAATGAATTAGCTACGCTGTAATAACCAACCGCCATTTAAGATTCTGAATCAAGGAGTGATGCGTTACAGGCCCGTCTTCACTGGAATATCAATTGCCACTTTATTTATCAGATGATTTTGAACAATACTACAGAAACATGAAGAATATACTTCCCTTTAATTGTTTTCAAAAGAATTTAGATAAGATTATGTCATCAACACCCTTAAATAGGCTAACCAAATTGGGGGACCATAGTGACCCCCCCTTCGGATCGTATGAGATTTTGTTTATTTCCGGGACGAAAGGGTTAAATTCCTTTATCCCCCATGTTAGCCCTTCACCGCCCTCGTGGAGCCTTTCACCAAAATCCTTTTACCCTCGAGGCCACCACCTCTCACCAACGCCCCTATGGGGGGCGGTACTGCCCCCATTAAAAGTCTCTAGTAAAGAGCAATGATTTTTCATATTGGACCCGATATATTCGTAGATTCCACGGAGAGATCGTTATAAAACAACCTTTTTCTTTATATATTAATTGCTTCTTAAACTGTCTTCTTCACATAGTTTTCGTCCCCACCTCTTTTGGAGTTGCTATAGTCCCACCATATATAGTCCAGGCTGTTGGGATTCCTACGTAATGATCACATCAACAAATTAAAGTGTAAGATTTATATACTTATAAAGCTGTTATACAAATTATTATTATTCCTCCTATTCTATTCGCGAAATTTTATTTTGAAATTACTTAAAAGTTCATTTTTGGCATCGATGGTCAGAATGTTAAAGACGTGAAGGCCTTGAAGAATCTTCGAAGGCTTTCAGGGCACGTTGCTCAATCCACCCCTTGGGTTCGAGGATCATCATTTTTCACCTTCCTCTGACACCTTGTCACTAAAGATTTATAACTATGGTGGGGAGAGTTTCCACGGTTCAATATCGCTACTTCCATGACGAGAGAGGTTTTAAATGATATATAAATAGGTTTCTTTTTAAACAATGGAAATCACAGAAATATGTTAAAAAGTATTTTATTCTCATTTTTCTCAAATATTTGGTTGTATTTTTGTATGTTAACTTTATTACCATTTATTTAAACTAAGCTCCACCCGAGAGGCTCTGAAGTAAATAATTTCATTCAAGGCCTATGCCATCTTTTGGGATGATGTGTGGAGGGTCTTTAAGGAAAGGAAGGATAGAAAGTTTTGAGAAGGAAAGATGTAAAGGGGTGGGTAGGAATCTGGAGGGTCAATGTGTCCAGGAGTGACGAACGTATGAATCCATCCATCCCACTGCGGTCGAGAGAGTCCTGCTGGAAAGCTCAAAAGGTCTCTCTCAACCAGTATCTCCTAAGACCCGGATGTAACTCACCCCATGAACCTGGGCTCCCCTGCTAAGCTCACAAAACGTAGCAAACCACTTGAGGTGGCCAATTGCAGAGATGTTGGTTATACAATAAATTGTTCCTGGCGCAGCAGTACCCATATCGCCTCTTAATAACTGTTTCAATGTTAAAAATAAATAAAAAATAAAAACTTAACAAGGAAAATGATTATTTATTAAATTACCAAAAGAACTCAGAAATATTAATGAATTAGAAAAACACAAATTTATTAAAAAAAAACTCTCCGTACCGAAACATTTTAAAGACATAATATCATCAATATATATTATATCATCCACCAAAAACATGTTTCCACTATTTCCACTTGAATTAATCGTACAAATAATATTATATTTTTCCTCCGAAATATGTTAAATGAAAATAATTTACAACTTTTTTTAATTAATAAAATATATTTTTTATCACAAATTTCTTCACAAGGAAAAAAAATATTAAGGCGAAGCTTAATGCTAAATAATTATTTTGATTAATCTTTATAACGAATTGGTATCCAATGTGAATACCAATATAACATATTTTAGATAAATTGAAGGTTTTCCTATCGTTTCGCTTGAGTAGAATACAAATAAAATAATAAATTACTCAATATAAAAATATATTTTTTATAATGAAATATATGAACGCGTAAAGAAACCAACTTTTAAAAAATACAGTATTATAGCTAAGATTGATTATCTGTGACAGTTTCACTGGATTAAGTTTTTTGCTTTCTTATAAAATTATTTATAAACTAAATAAAAACCAGTTTTGTACTTGAAATCAAATGTTTCTAGACTCCGTTTGTCAAGCGATTTTAATGCCTATTACCTACATTATAAGGTATACCAAGAATGTACACATTTTTGGCTGGTAGCTTCTTATTAGTAGAGTTGGTTATTTTCATTTTTAAAATGAGCCCACAAACAATTTTTAAATTTAGATGAGACATGAAACGAAACAACAGGTTCATCTTTTAAACCTCCAATTGACTTCTAACGCTCCCAATTCTCTCAACTACCTAATAATACTGAATCCGGTCTACGCGCACCACTTAACGTTCAAATAGTGGAATTTCGTTCGACCAAATATTAGTACAAAATATAGGAACCTGAGTAAAAAATGTTATGACTTAAAAACATACACATATAACGCAGAAAAATACGTGATTTCAATAGGAAATCACTAACTAACTATCACGCTGTTACCGCCAAACAACTTGTTCTTGGCATACACTACTTGCCTCATTCACATTCATACATCTTCACATACATACCCTTCTATTATTCTTCTATTATACTCTTGACATGGCCTGACTCAGGTTTTTTATGCACTTGATCGTGCTATGTCTTACTCGGACGTCACTGACTTCTGCTACCATTCACATTTGAGTCATATATTCTCCTTACACTCCTTTCTTTGCTCATTTGCTCTACATGCCCAAACTATCTAAGCATCCCTTTCTTAATCTTACTCATTACGCTTTCATCAGCCTTGCACTCTTCGCCGATCCCCACATTTCTCACACGATCATACATGGTTTTACCACACATACGCCTCAGGGATCTCATTTCTACAGCATTCATTCTACTTTCATCCTTTCTCTGCCAGTTCCATGCCTCACTTCCACAGATCAGGGTACGTACCAGCACTCCATTGTGGTCTACTAACTTCGCTAATTTATACAATTTTTTGTTAGCGCCAACTGCGTTCAGTCCTCCATTAATGGAGTTACTTTATTTATTTATTTATTGGCTCGCTAACAGAATAATGCATCACATAAATTTTAAAGTAATTTACGTTTATACATGATTATAATGATATTTCTAATTAAAGGTGTGCCCAACATTCATCTCAATATTCTTTGTGTAATTGTCATTGGTTAGTTACAGTAATAATAAATTTAATTACAAGAGTGTATATAAAAACAATGAGGATCGAAATCAATTATTAGGAAGAAAGATGCATACATACATAAAAATATATTATTTATATGAACACATCTCAATACACATATACATATATACATACATACATACAAATACATACACATTTAAATACAAACACACACATAAGCATATATGCATAGATGTGTACACTGTACGCACATTGTATGCAAACAATACATATATTATGGAGATAATGCATAAGTAGGTGATTGGTAAAGAAATTTAAATAATAAAATGGCTCTAAGTGAGAAGATCATCAGGCATAAGTATGTGTAAGTTCTTTCTGAAGGTATTAATCGAGTTTGAAAATATATTTAGGTCTAGGAGATTGCAGAATCTATTATACAATCGAGCATTCTCGATGTTGGTTGGAAAAAACTTGTATTACTACGACAAGTATCGATCCAAAAGGTTACAGGGATCCTTGTGGAATTCATTCTTATATTAAGGTTAATTTGATTAATTAAAGATGAATCATACACATTGTTAATAATTTTACACAGAGATATTATATTTGATATGTTTCTTCTTTTGGCGAGTGAGTTAAGCTGCATTTAACCTTCTTTCAATATCTGTGGAAAACATGTTTTTGTAAACTGACTATCTAACGATCACGCCGTTTCCACAATGGTATGCAGAGGGGATCGATCGCATCACAAATGGAACTTAGAACACACTGACTAATTGCTTCATTCAAATTCATTAATATTTGACTAACTCGATCGTGCCATGTCCCTTTCGGGGATCCCCAATAATAATAAAAAAATCAACATCATAGAAAAATAACACTAAAATCAAATCACAAAAAAATCCAATAACATCAGAAATTTTCGCGACCATTCCATTTTTTTTAATCGTTTTATCGGCAAAAGTATTCACGTATTAGAACCCTTATTCGTTGACATTTGTCCTGAAAGCCCTTTGACGAGACGCGTCAAATAATTCCGATTTCATTTCTCAGAATAACCGAAGTTAGCTGTTGGCATTTGTGTATTAAATGTGTCGGGGATTTCCCGCAGGAAAATTCTCGGAAAATCCAATCAACTCTCTGCAAATCCCTTTGCCATTATTACTTGGACTTATTAAATCGTCAACACAGAGGACCAGTTATTTCTGTTTATGTATTTTTTTTATAATTAACATAATTATTAATGTCACGATAGTGTGATTCGAGAGATTGATAAAATTAAATCTTATCAGTATCACTGATAATAAAAGATTCTTTATTGATATTTATTTATTTATTTCACATATACGGCACAACATGTGCCATTCACATACTAATTTACAAAGAATAGTCCAGCAACATAAGGAATGCAACAATATAAATGTAAGTATAATGGTATAATCAGTAAATAGTACGTAAGGTTAAAAGTATGAAAAACAAAGATATATAAATATAATATAAGAAGCAATCTGTAATATAGTAATAAATCAAAGTAAGAAATTATATGTAATAATATACAATAAAGTGGTATAAGGAAGAATGAAGTGCTTACAAAATGTCTAAAAGGCATTAAGAGTTTGTAAAAAATAAAATAAAAGATATTAGAAAGGTATATACTATTAGAAAATGAAAGGAATAAAATATATACTATTAGAATATTAAAAGGAAACAAAAGTAGTAAATTATATAAATAAATATTATATATAAATATTGCCTTGCCTTTTCAATATATCAAATGGCAACCTGGACGCCCTCGATCGTGATATCCGTTTAAATGCTCTATATTTTGTTACCAAATCTGCCAATAATTACTTCGTAAACTCTCCAATTCAAAGGCTTCATACACTTGGAAACAAATATAGTTCAATCGATGTCTATCATTTCCAATCGGTTTCCAATTTAAAACCAAAATATTAGAACTTTTAAAATAAAAAAAATAAACATCTAGCTATTGCACCTCTTATTGAATTATTTCCTCAAGATTGACAAAACAGGCTTATACCTACAAACTATCATGTTTAGATTTGCTTTTTGCTTGGTTTTATATGTCTGATGGTGAATGCAATATTATTGCTTTACTATTCTAAATTTATAATCTGCACAATATTTTTTTATATAAACTATGTAAAATGGCTGACCGATCGCCCTCGTTTTAGCAGGCCACTACAACTAGTCAAACGCAGTATATTGGCTAACTATACTGCCAATAATTATTTCGTTAGCTTTCTAACTCAAAGGCCTCATACACTATGTGTCGTATTGTATCATGTTACTGCTGCCACTACCTAGCATTTATATATAAACTTTACATTTCTTATTAACTAATTTAAGTCTGTATAACTTAGGAGTAGGAATATTCTTATTTTTATACTATTTACTTGCTGTTATAATATGTCAAATGGATATTTATATGTATTTTTACGATTACTTTTGTGAACTTGCAATCTTCAGAATATTATTTTTTATGAACTATGTATGTAAAAGCCCAATGGGCGTTTAAATAAAATAAATAAATAAAATCAGGCCCGTGGAGTCTCCATCCCGTCGCATCGAGTGTTCTTAGGTTCTAGATAGATAGCTAAGGTGTAGAAATGGTTCACAGGTATGTGTTTAAACCCAGGTATATTAATTAATAAATCTTAAATATCAATCCACATCTATTTTATTTAGTGTGATTCCAAAGCTCTAATTAATGTAAAAAACAGTGCCAATCCCTGATGATGATTCTCAGACTCTACCACACAGTACACATGGTTATAACCATCACTACAATATATCAATATATATCATATAATAAAACTTTTGTTACATTAGATCCACACAGGATGCCCTCGGGACGTAGTCATCTTTGGGAATGCTGTGTGGAGGGTCTTTTAGGGGGAAAGGAAGAAGAGAAAGCTCTAGGAAGCAAAAATGTATAAGGGGTGAGTAGGAATCTTAGGGTCAATGTGTCCAGGAGTGACGGACGTGTGAATCCACCCGACCCACTGCAGGTGCGAGGCGATGGGTCGATATAGTCCGTCTGGAGAAGTCAAAGGGTCTCATTCAACCAATCTCTCCCGATCCGGCCCAGACAAACCTCACCCCACGAACCCGGGCACCCTTGCTATGTTACAAAACGGTTCCATAATAACTCCTCAAAATGACAATTCAACACACCTTTTAAATGTGATATGAAATCATTAAAAGTGGTGAAATAAAAACTAGTTACATATGTAACCTATTTAACCAAGTTTTTGTTTCACCACTTTTCATAACTTTATAACACTTTTATAGGTGTGATGAATTGTCATTTTGATGAGTTATCTGGTCACCTTACAAAATGACCTATGAAAGTATTGTTAATTATGAATTTGAAATATTGGATCTCAATGGTCGAGTGGAAAAAGACGTTGTCCCTGTAAAACAGAGACCATTATCTTTTTTTTTACTTTCTGTGTCTTGTTCTGTTTCATGTTTCATTTAGATGTATTAGTATTATCTTCTTCTTCAATAATAAATAAAATAGAATAGTAAACATTGTTCACACCAACGTTTTAAAAATATTTATAAAGATAATAATATTTATCTTTATTTATTTATACTATTTATTATTATTAATATTTATTATTATTTATATTTAAATAGAACAAAATATTTTAGTTATGTATGTATTAATAAAAAAGAAAATTTTCGTTTGATCGAAATCTTAAATCTACGAAAGTTATACACGGATTGCTTTCAAATTTTGACACAATGTTGCATTCAAATACGCGTGTGTTTTTATGGTGACCGGATAAATCATCAAAATGATAATTCATCACAACTTTAAAAAGTTATATAAAGTCATGGAAAGTGATTAAACAAAAACTTTATTAACTAGGTTAGGTAGGTTAGGTTAGGTTAAGTTAGGTTAGGTTAAATAAAAATAAATCATCGTTTTTAATGACTTTATATCACTTTTTAAAAGTGTGTTGAATAATCACTGTGTTGAGTTAGCATGGAACCGTTTTTATATACCTAAATTATATAGATATCACCTGTGATAGGTAAAAAACAGCGCAATCTGTTGAACTTAAATCTGTTTCTCTATTTGCACAGACAGACTGAGCCATAGGAACGCATGGCGGAGTACAGCTAATACAAAATATACATACACTTGATAATCGACGAAAGATAAGCGGAAGAAAAATTGTAAATTCGGAGCTGGACTTTTGCGAACTCCCGAGTCAAGTTACATTTAAAATGATAAATCCACGTTTATATAGTTGGCTCAAAATCTTATAAGCAATAAAATATTACATGAATACATTCCTTATGCTGATTCTAAATACAGGGTTTTCCAATAAGATGTTTATTTCATTATAAAGAGGAAGGTATGTTGTTAATAGCGAAAAATAACATCAGTGAAATGACCACCACGACCACGCCTACAGAACCATATCCTTTTTATGAAATTTTCCATAACCAAATCGCAAAGTGGCTGCCTTATGTCCTATTGAGGATAAAAAAACTTACGAATTTCATCTTTGTGGTCTTGAATCGACCCTGGGCTGTTGGCGTAGACCTTTCCTATCACGTGACCCCAAAGAAAGAAGTCGCAAGGTGTTACATCACAAGATATCGGTGGCCAATTGTGATCACCTCTTCAACTCTTTTTTTTATTTTTTTTTTATAGTGAATACCTCACAAGAGTCCCAACTGCTCCCGTCTGGAGCCAGTGAGACTATGGCATCCCCAATTGGGGGATGTTGTGAGGCTGAAGGTAAGTGGGGAAGGGAAAGAGGAAGGTGGGGAAGTACCTGGCTATTCAGATCTAGTCACTAAACACGGCTAAAGCCATTTGGAGCAACGTTTCAATTCTGAATGGTGGTCTTACACCAGGGCGATACTGGTAGTATCTTCCACTCTGGAACGTGCCGCAAATATACTATATATTATTTTAATTAATTAATTGTGAAATAACACAAATTAATCAAATAAAATTTATTTGCGCACGCCGGGTTTGAACCCGCGACCTTCGGAATGGCAGTCCAATGCGTTACCACTGGACTATGCCGGCCGTCGAACTCGTAAAAGATCAATGGTTTCGTTGCTTGTGTGGCACGTAGCGCCGTCTTGTTGAAAGTAAACGTTGTCCAGATCAATACCATCCAATTCCGGCCAATTAATCATCTCTCGATAGCTCTTCGAATATCAAAATAATACCTTTTATTGGAAAACCCTGTATATAAGATTTATTATTTATAACTACACATAGAATTTAAAAAAAACATTTGTTTAATTTAAACGCCCTAAAAATAGTCAGTGGTTTCACGGGCGGGTCAGCCGCGTGCATTAAGAAAGCGGACAGATTTGTCCCAAATTTTATGTATATATTGTGTAGACTCGCACACTGGTCGCTACTGCGATTTAGAAAATATGTCAAAAAATTCATTCAAATCAATTTCGCTATATATTTTGCTGATTTCGTACTGACCCGGATGCGATTGAACTTGTCGGTAACCGACAAAATCGAGGTACGCGTGACGTCACGCCTGCCCCGTCATATTTCGATCGTTTTGACAGACTTTGAAAAATAAAACATTGAAAATAATTTAACGATGTGTTATGAAACGAACTTTCTTAAAATTAAAACATTCAACCCCGTAATATTTTCTTAAAATCAAGTACTTTGTATTTTTAAATTCTTTCATATGGTAACCCCTTGGGGGGCGTTGACCATTATCGGGAGAGGCGGGGAGAACGAGCGGTCCTCAGCTCGGTTGGAAGAGACACCGGTCTCTTTGGATTCCAGCGCTGTTTGCGAGAGGTTGTTACGTGCTCCACTTTGAATTCGAGACTTGCTTTGCTAAAACAGTGTTTGTCAATTAATTACTAGTACATTTCGAGTCATTCTTTCTACAGTGTTTGTCAATTCATTACTAGTATATTTCGATTCATTTTTTCTACTGCCTGCTCCCTGGACGTCTACAAAACTACAAAAACTGCGGTATCGTTCCTTTATTTTTTTATTAATTTCTGTCTCTGCTTTCTGCCCACTAATTTAACATCATTCTTTTAACCGTCCACAAAGAGATTTAAGCTTTTCCTACGCGTAGATTCCTGTGCTGTAATTATATAGTCTTTTTGAAGGCATTTAAAGGCACCACAATAATAGTGTTTTATTTCCAAGATACCCTTTGTTCTACCCACTTCTAGAAGGCGTATGTTCTCTCTTAATACCAACGAACTGAAAACACGGTACCTGCTCGAGCTAGCCAGGTATTCTTGAAGATATAATACATTTCTATACGCGGTTCGATTCCGTAGAAACTCTTTATCTAACACGCGGTTCGATTCCGTGGAAACGCATTATCTAACACTGGCGCCCAACGTGGGGCTTTATTTGAGAGAATCGCTTTCCTGTTGTAACTTTTTATTGTTGTCGTGATGTTCATATATGTGTGTAAATAATTGTTTTTCCTACATCTAGGTACCCCTGTGTTTAAATTCAACGCGTGTTTTGCATTCTTCGCCATTTTTTTTACTCATAGCGTCAGTGTGTTTAAAAGCCACGTGTTTTCCGTAATAACCGCCATTTAATATAAACGTTCGTGAACTGGTGTTTAAATTCAACGCGTGTTTTGCATTCTTCGCCATTTTTTTTACTCATAGCGTCAGTGTTTTTAAAAGCCACGTGTTTTCCGTAATAACCGCCATTTAATATAAACGTTCGTGAACTTGTGTTTAAATTCAACGCGTGTTTTGCATTCTTCGCCATTTTTTTTACTCATAGCGTCAGTGTTTTTAAAGGCCACGTGTGTTCCGTAATAACCGCCATTTAATAAACGTTCGTGAACTGGTTTTTAAATTCGACACGTGTTTTGCATTCTTCGCCATTTTTTTTTAGTCATAGCGTCAGTGTGTTTAAAGCCCACATGTGGTTGGCAGTCGCCATTTTGTAAACGCTTGCGCCGTTTTGTTTAGCCCACACGTGTTCGGCACGCATCGCCATAGAATCATAGTGTCCTTTAAAAAAAAATAAGAAGAGTTTCGATAAATACTTAAATCTTGCGACAGTGTGCGTTCAAAAAAAAAAAAAATTTCGCGTGTTTTCCTAACAATTTATAATTTCCTTCCTACACTTCTGTGTATATTTTGTCGCGGATTCATTCGAGTAATATAAAGTTAGGTTATAGAATAAACTCAAAGCGTAATAATACAGATACCTACTTGTGCGGTTATATTCGTGTAATATTTAAAGACAAAAGATTTTAAAGGTTTCTTTCTCATTTCAATATTGCTAAATTGGGTTTTGGAAGTATAATTACCTCCCAGAAATACGTCCAAGGTGGGCCGGTAGCCTTTTGTGATACCTGGGAAAATCCTAAAATACGTTAGTAACAGATTTTATAGGTCGTGTTCATTTTAATATTGCAAAATTGGGTTTTGGTAAAAATAATTACTTCCCAGAAATACGTCTTGAGCCGGTAGCCTTTTATGATAACTAGAAAAACCGCGGACAATAATAAAGGGAAAGGGCGTACCTGGAATCTATTCACTACTTAGTTTTGTCTCAATAGTAAACGAGTAATTTTAAAAAATTAAGTCGGTTAATTTAAATAAAATTAATAAAATGTACGCCTTATTTCGCTTTAAGGGAGGCATTATGCGTACCGCTATATTCTCACGCTTGGCGACCGTCGCTAGACGAGAGCTCCGCGGGAAATTTTTTGCTTAAAACGAAGAAAGCGCGCATAGGACGGCTAGGGATTTTTTTATTGAAACGCGTCATAAAAACCACATGTTAGAATCACCCATGTCGGAAGAGGAGCTAGTGGAAACTCTCAAACGTGGCTTCCTTCCCCAATACGCTAGTATGTTGACCTTGCATAGCAGTAGCTCTATCGAAGATTTAGAAACCGCGTGCACGATATTCGAGAGTTACCAGAAACAAGCATCGCGCCCGCCCCGTGAGGTGAGATCGGGAGGAAATAGTTAACTCAATAGCGTGGCTTCATCAAGCCCTGCAGCTCTACCGGCAGACCCCGGGAAAAATAGCTCAGACAGCGGTTTTCGCAACACTCGCGAACAATATAAACATATGAGGGCAGGCGGTGGCCGCCGTTACGAAAATAAGCGTAATAACATATCCGACCATCCGTCACCTCAGTCAAGTTTTCTCCCCGCGGGAACAGATTTAACCCGACCACCGCCCAGAATACCGAATTCAAAAAACTAATTTCCAGCCACTCAAATAGCCCCCTTCCACGACAAGGTGACGCTGGCCGTGGACGTATTGAGTGGCTAGATGACCAAAAATTCTTAGAAGAAACGGCACATCTTATGGAAATTGAATGCATTGAAGCCGTAGACGGTCGCCCTTACGCGCAGTTTACTATAAATAATGTGCCCTTTACGGGATTATTAGACTCGGGGGCAAATGTTAGTTGCCTAGGAGGAAATTCGTACGCGTCATTCATTAGTATGGGAGTACCAATGAAACCGTATAGGTCTCCGGTGATCACGGCTGATGCAAGTCACCAAACCGTGTTAGGTGTGTTATCTCTGCCCGTCACCTGCAGTGGATACACCGCTACTATAGATTTTTTAGTCATACCGTCATTATCACCTAAATTTATCCTTGGTACCGATTTTTGGAGATCTTTCAACGTGGCCCCGAAGATCATCACTCCGACGGCGAATAGAGTTTTTTTTATCACCTCCGGAAATAGACGAGAATAAGGTAGACGCCTTGTTCCTGGCGTATCAAAAAATATAGCGACTTTGTTTAATACTATTTAGAGATACTAGGTATTTTATTTTCAACGGCCTGCTTTTAGTTGGGTACCGCCGCCCCGGAAACTATTCGTTCTGCTTAAACAGCAGAAAGATATATTTTATTGGTTTATTTTTACACAAATAATAAATTGAACTTTAATATAAAACATATTTATTCCACAAAAAACATCTTAAAATGGGATTCCACTACGAATCAAAAGTTAAAAAAAATAGCAATAACAATAATAATAAGAACAAGGGATCAATACAAGAAAAAAAAGTGAGAATTTTTTGATGAACTTGATTTGACGCCATACATATTTTTTTTAGCAAAAAATACTACGCCTCAATAATTTATCAAATTTTACATAGAAAAATTAGTATTAAGTACTAATTTAATAAAAATCGATATTTTTCAGTAAATTTCGAAATTTTAATGACAGTATACTGATAGTTGACAAATAATAGAGCTCCGAAAGATACAATCTTAGAAAAAACGCGTGACGTATTCCGTCGGTGATACGGTTTGGAGGAAAAATTTCGCTCAGTCAAATTCCGCTGCTTACTTTTCTACCAAACTCGCCCCGCGCTTTGTGAAAACTAAGGTGATTAAAAAGGTTTCCGACGTCATATATGTGTTGGCAGATGAGTCAGGAAAAATATTGGGTAGATACCATGTAAAAGATATGGTTAAATTAGGTAGCTCCGCGGAGAACCAGACCGATTCTCCTATACCCTTACTGTGACCCCTTAGGAATTTAAAAACAACAATTGGCAACCTACCCCAATTGGATTCTTGGAAAAATCTGTTTGAAATCTGGTTAATGCGATGAATATTGGAAAGCCAGTTTTGTTGACTGCCCGGATGGGAAAATATTCTATTTTAAAGGAAAAATATTCTATTTTAAAATTCGCAAGGAAAGATAAATAAGGTACAAGTACTCATTGAACATGCACATCCACACAATACACGGCACTGTCTTCGAAGGGGCCCCTTCGAAGGCAGTGTATACAGACTCCAACATTACAGTCACTCCGGAGTAATTAACCGGAGGCGGCTAAATACACGACACTATCTTTGAACATTCCTACACGCAGTACGACATTCACATTGTGTCTGATTCGTACCCAGTTCCTACTTGCTATTAATTTGGTGCAAACTTCACCAACTTTATTAAAAAACTGAAAAAATTATAAAATAATTATTTGTGACTTCGATCCTATGGTTGCTTGTTAGCCATAAACAAGATGGCGCCCATATCGGTATATATATATTATTATGTAATAAATTCTAACCCATTATAATCCATTGTATACGAAAACTTCAAAGTGCAATGACTTGCGACAAAATATTTTTAATTTGTTTTCTTGTTCTTGTGTTGTTTATTTTGGGAGGTTTTTTTGTATGGATGCAATGATTTTCCACACAAATAAATAAGGTCCACAGCACTAAGTATTTGAAAGATACGTCTCGTATTATACCTATGTCAGCAATTCTTACAAGATTTCTGGCGATATGTAGGTCACTAAAGGAGGACGATTTTGATTTTACTCGTGTGTTCAGCTACTCTTCAAACAGCTATCTGGACCATTAAAAGGTAGATATGCTGATTAAAAAAAAAAAACTAAAACGTTGAAGCCGATTGCACCGAAACAAATCCGTACCATTAAAAGGTGGATATTGATTTTCGTGTGTGTTTTTCAACTTATATTGTTTGTTTTGTGTTATTTCTTTTCAGCCATTCTTCAAACAGCTATCTGGACCATTAAAAGGTAGATATGCTGATTAAAAAAAAAAAAAAAACTAAAACGTTGAAGCCGATTGCACCGAAACAAATCCGTACCATTAAAAGGTGGATATTGATTTTCGTGTGTGTTTTTCAACTTATATTGTTTGTTTTGTGTTATTTCTTTTCAGCTTGTCTTCAAAAAGCTATCTGGACCATTAAAAGGTAGATATGCTGATAAAAAAAAAAAAAAAAAAAAAAAAAAACCACTAAATGGTAGACGCCGATTGCACCGAAACAAATCCGTACCATTAAAAGGTGGATATTGATTCTCGTGTGTGTTTTTCAATGTATATTGTTCATTTTGTTTTTATTTCTTTTCAGCAATGACCATACGGAAGCATATTCGAACCGTTAAAAGGTGGATACTGATTCTCGTGTGTGTTTTTCAGCAATGGAGTACAATGGTTGGCACTTTATGGTAAACTTCCAACTTGATACCCGATTTTGTGTTATCATTGCAAGTTTTTAAAAATATATTTATTACAGTTGACTTGTTCAACAATTGAGTGCACATTTTTAATGTTGCCTGTCTTTAATTTTGCTTGCGTTTTTCACTATAGTGAATCAAATCGCAAACATATAAAAAGTACAATCATTGGCACCCACGATACATTAATTGGCATTGCAAGAAGTATAATCATTGGCACTTTGTGTTATATATTATTTTTGTAAAGAAAACTTTTTTTTTCAGTAAACTTTATTGAAAGAGGATACAGTTCACAAAGAGGATAGATTTTACTAAAAAATTATATTTTTCAAATATTAAAAAAACTGCGGTAGGTGGGTATTACGTACTTCTTTTAAGAAATTTCAATCTTCTTTTAGCAAAACTTCAATAATTTCGCTTTCCTAAAGATTTTTTGTGTCATCTGGTAGACTTTGAATATTATTGTCATTTCCAGAAACGGGTTTTTAACTATAATTTTAAATGGTTTTTTGAGTGTCACGCATGAAATGATTTTTATTTTAGGTTCAACAGATTTATGTACGCTTGCACTGTTGGTTTGGAAAATATTATTCGATGTTGATGGTTCATTTTCCTTTCCTATTGATTTTTCCTTTTCAGGAAGAGTAATTATTTGTAATTTTGTAGGTTTTTGCACGACGTTACAAGAAGTTTTGGAATGAAATTGTGTTGAAGTCGAACCATTCTTGTTTATTTTATCATTTAATTTTTTAAAAATCGTAAACAGTGTTAAAAAATCTGATGATTCATTGTCAAATTAGTGTTTCTCAAATATTTTAATTTTTTCATCACCAACAATCCTTTTAAAGTCTTCTTAGTTCAATAAATTTGTATTTTCTTGTGGTTTTTGTGATGGTGAGGTTAATCGAGTGAGAGGATGGTTAGATTTCCCCAAACATTTGGAATAGTCCAATGCATTTGGATTCCAAGTGAAAAGTCCACAAGCTTTAAAACCATTAACTACAACAGTCTTGTTAATAAATTTTTCCAAAACAATCTTAAGGATCGGACCGAAGTCAGTTTTAGTAAGAAATTTTGAAACGTTAGTTCTTCTCCATTCCAAAACGGCCCTTTTCCATGCATTTTTCATTGGTTTAAATGCAGAAACATCAGCAGGCTGCAGAATACGGGTTGCATTTGGATATAAAGCTATTAATATTATACCCAATTCTTGACACAGCTGACTTAATTCAAAAGTTGTGTGACTCTTGTGACCATCGAGAAACAAAATTACAGGAAATTTAACGATAAATCTACACAGATGCGGATGAAGGACATTTTTTTATTTATGAAATGAAGATGTCCCCTTTCATCCATCCATTTTCAGACAATCCTATTCCCCATTCGCTTGGTATAGATCGAATGATGTCTTGTCGCATTCTTTTTAGAGGAAAAATTACCATTGGTGGAGTTATCTCACCATAAGCTGACAAAGTAAACATTACTGTTAGACATGATTTACTTGGTGCGTGTTCTACTTCGTAAACATTCCTTGTACGCTTCATAGCCAGAACCATAGAATTTTTGGGACATAACTTTAAATTAGTTTCGTCACCGTTAAATATACGTTTTGGATCATTTAATATTTCAGTTAAATCGTTTTCATGTAAGTAGTCGTAGATTTGTTGAAACCAGCGTCTTATGTTTGTTTCTGAAACAACCGAGCTCGCTGAAGTTACTGCCTCAGCAGTTCGGGTACAAATTTCAGGATGTCTCCGTAAAAATAATTTATACCATCCTTCCCCAGGGTTGTTGTTAATAAATGCATTTGGTCGAGAATTTTTACTGAGAAAATATCGCACGCTCTCCAGAATATCTTCTTTTCTTCGTGGGAAACCTTTCTGACTGCTTGTACTAATCCACCGAACGAGGATAGACTCTTATTCTTCTGCTAAAACTGTTGCTGGTCCGGGTCTTGTCTTAACATATTTTTCACTTAATCTAAATTGAATAGTAGACCGTGGATTGTTGAATTGTTTAGAAGCGGCTTTTTTCGACATACCACTTTTCACAGCATCTAAAGCCTTCTGAATGTCGTTCTCCTTGTATTTTTTGAAATACTTTAAATCAGCAGGAACTTTAGGCATTTTAATTTGATATCTGTAAAAAACACAAACAAAACTAACTTTAATAAATAATTTTAAATCAATTAATGGTGTAAACTTTAGTGTGTATCATTGGCAGTGTAAATATTGGCACACCTATCAGTATAGTGATTGGCATGCGCAGGTTATAGTGATTGGCACTGCTAATAATAATACTTTAATTAAACAAATGTATGTTCTAAATTTAACTTCTGAATTTAAGCAAAACTACATATCAATTGTCTAAAAAAACACAATTTATCAATTATTATATGAAAGTACAGTGATTGACATGCATGCCAATGAATAGACCTCCATACAAATGTAACACACAATCATTGGCACCTGGCAATTATCTTATCCAGGCGCTTAAACTAAATAAGGATGGCAAAGAAACTCACCTTTGGCCTTTATTTACAACACAATACTCTAAAATATATCAATATCTTGTAAAAACTTGAAATAATTATCAATATAATGGAAGACTTACCTTATGAAAACAATAAGAAATTTTGATAAAACGTGATGAGCACTACCCGCGTCCACGGATCAGTTGACAGTTGAAAAATGTTGGCCTGTGTATGAAATAAATTATGCCCATCTTAAAATAGGATAGTGTGGGAACACAATACGTCTAAAATTGGGAAATATTTCTCGCCGTAGCCACTAATATTACTGTTTCAATTCAGGAGTGCCAATCAATGGGGGGGTGCCAGAGATAGTACCGTTTACCCTATTGATTATTTAGTGCTAATTAATGATTTTAGTATGTTTTTTGCCTTATGTATAAAATATAAACATATGTGTGTGCGTCACGACATACAATGGGAAGTTCTGCCTGTATACTGCTCCCCTGTGCAACTATATTTACTATTCAATATTAGTTTCTCACTCCTTATGTGAACGCGATTTTTTATTTTTTATTTATTTTTTTGGTTCATTGCCCACTGCTTATTTGCATTTTTTTAATATTTTCTTATGTTTCGCTTTCATGTTAACGCTTCTCCTTGAATCGTTCCCGCCGGGGATCGAGACATCTACGCCATGACGAACGAGTTTACGCTACTGCTTGCGGCCCTTTGCAGAGAGAGCCGATGCCATCACTTGAGAGCCGATGCCATCACTTGCTGCTGTTGCTCTTACGATTGTCCCCATCACTTGCTGCTGTTGCTCTTACGATTATCACCATCACTTGCTGCTGTTGCTCTTACGATTATGTGCACCGTATTACCAAAAAAAAATGTATATATATATAAATAATAATTTGAAATAATAATATGTAAATTTTGGGCGTAGGTTTTTAATGCTGAATCTCTATGTGGATGACTCCTTTGTAGCTTTGGTCAAAGGGATTTTAAGCGATTTAGAGTCAAAAACTTTCATTCCCACGGCAGTTTTTTCGTTGTGTTTTCGGGGAAGTGTTATGAAACGAACTTTCTTAAAATTAAAACATTCAACCCCGTAATATTTTCTTAAAATCAAGTACTTTGTATTTTTAAATTCTTTCATATGGTAACCCCTTGGGGGGCGTTGACCATTATCGGGAGAGGCGGGGAGAACGAGCGGTCCTCAGCTCGGTTGGAAGAGACACCGGTCTCTTTGGATTCCAGCGCTGTTTGCGAGAGGTTGTTACGTGCTCCACTTTGAATTCGAGACTTGCTTTGCTAAAACAGTGTTTGTCAATTAATTACTAGTACATTTCGAGTCATTCTTTCTACAGTGTTTGTCAATTCATTACTAGTATATTTCGATTCATTTTTTCTACTGCCTGCTCCCTGGACGTCTACAAAACTACAAAAACTGCGGTATCGTTCCTTTATTTTTTTATTAATTTCTGTCTCTGCTTTCTGCCCACTAATTTAACATCATTCTTTTAACCGTCCACAAAGAGATTTAAGCTTTTCCTACGCGTAGATTCCTGTGCTGTAATTATATAGTCTTTTTGAAGGCATTTAAAGGCACCACAATAATAGTGTTTTATTTCCAAGATACCCTTTGTTCTACCCACTTCTAGAAGGCGTATGTTCTCTCTTAATACCAACGAACTGAAAACACGGTACCTGCTCGAGCTAGCCAGGTATTCTTGAAGATATAATACATTTCTATACGCGGTTCGATTCCGTAGAAACTCTTTATCTAACACGCGGTTCGATTCCGTGGAAACGCATTATCTAACAGATGTTACTAAAAAATATATGTATCTCTACTTATACTAGTATTTATGCTAGAAGGTGAACATTAATATTTAATTTGCTGGAATTCCTTTTTAGGTGAATGTGAGGAAATTTTTCATGCCTTAAATTAATCAAGCCAATTCTTTGCCATCATATTCCAGACCTGTCCCTTCTCTCCCCCATCTCTCAAGAACGTTTACGTATGGCTTCATCCGACAGAGGACACTCAATCAAATATTAATAATATCTAAAGAAAGGATGTTTGAGTTCTGAATGGTATTTAAATAAATAATTCAACTTAAATAAGAGGGTTATATTCCGTGTAACGCACTTAATTAAAACCAATAAACCCTTATACAAAATCTTTATGTAAACACAGCGTAAAACTTTGCCAATATGAGTCTGTGTGAACGCGCTAGTATTTAATAAGCGATAAGTTAGGCAGAACTTCGGGCGTAAACTTATAACGTAACCTTAAACCAAAAGCTCGTTTGGCCGTGTTTGAAATTAAGTTAATCCCAAGCAGGTTAAGTTGAAGCCTTGTGATTGGGATAGCGCTCAACTAATTCTAAGTCTGCTTCTCCCAATTAACAAATAAATAATTGAATTAAGCATTCAAAAATGCTTAATTCAATTATACGAAATCAATTGTGATTAAAGTATTGTATTCGGGCCTTCCCATGAAAGGATTAGGCATTTTGACAGCATCAATCAGTTTCTTAAAAGTATCTATTTATTTATTTTATAAACATTCATAATACCTACATGTCGAAAATTTACAAAAATTTTATAGAAATAACATGTCGTTACATACACATCAATGTAATAAATACTTATTTATTTATTAACATTTTCTACGCCCATACGGGCTTTTACAAACATTTGATTTACATAATAGTTTAGTGCAACAGTAATCAAGAAATAAAGATTTGCCATTAGTTAAGTAGAAATTTAATGCAAAAGTTTATTAATATTAAATAAATATTTATTAATTTTAGAAAAATTTATTAATATTATTTATTATTAAATCAAATAAAAGACTTTGTTTATTAACAACGATTTAAAAAAATATATTATTACATCTACCGGTTTCGCTTCAGTCGAGCTTCATCAGGATGTGAAATTTAACTAAAAACTATCAGCAGACCATAGATTTAATAAAATATAAGGTACAAGCCTCTTACATAAAAATAGTATAGGCATTAGGTTAGACAATTTAGAATCGTTAGAAATCAGGAAATCTATAAACAGTAATTTGTCAAACCACTTATTAAATACACAAATTAATTTATCTAATCAAAAAAACACATTCTATAGTCCTATATTTAACTTGTTTCCCACAATCCATTCCACTCCTTAATAAAATTTTTATGTTTTCTTATGTCTTTAAAATGTATTATTATATGTATAATTCATGTAATTTTTTTTTGTTGTAATTTGTTATTATAAAATATATCTTTAATTCACTATGCCTATGTAATATTTGACTCCTCCCACTTTTATAATGTGTTATATTCTGTCTCCCTCTGCTTTCCTATAAATATGCATGACCTCTGTCTTAGTTTTTAGTTATATTTCACATCCTGATTGAAGCTCGACTGAAGCGAAACCGGTAGATGTAATAATTTTTTTTTTTAAATCGTGGTTAATAAACAAAGTGTTTTATTTGATTTAATATATAATCTCTAACCACAAAGTGATTGCTTCCTACGAAAAAAAAAATATTATTGATGTGTTATTATAGCCTTCTTGTAACTATATTCCGTGCAGTTGAACACATTTACAATTTCTGCGAAATTATGGCCAACTGCATGTAATCTATGTAGGTACAAGTGAGTATCTAAATGACTCAGTCCTGATATTGTTGTTGTAATTAAAAAGAATTTTCCATCGACTAGTTCTAGTTGGTATGTTGAAGGTCAATAAATCAGGGCTATTTTTATCATTTTACGTACATTATACAGAAATATATCAGTTATATTCTCAACTAATGAAGACGAAAAGATTTTAAATACGAGTACATCGAAAGGGTGTCTATATGTATTGGCAGTTCGGTGGGAAGCAATATAAATAGTTAGTCCTGTGGTTGTAACAGTAGAAAAGATGAAAGAGTCAAGAATATTTAACACAAACACAAATATTTAGAACACTTAACATTTTAGTACAGTCTATGAAGTTATTTAGTATTTTAATAAAGTATAAGTATGTAGAGTATTATACAGCCCAGACTAAGATACGGTTGTAGCGAAACCTGGTCGGCATTAAGTATAAAAAATAAAAGTGGTGTTTAAAAAGTTAATGTTATAATTTCACATCACAAAGCATCTGCTTCATGTGAACAAATATAAGAATATCATTAACAACTATTCGGGTAGAAAGTAGCGGTAGTTTTAGATTAGACCTTAATATTTTGTAGCAGGTATCAATTACAGGTTGACTTAACTTGTATTGAACATATCTAAGAAACTTCCTTTGTACTTTCTCCAAGCGGTGTTAATAAGTTAGTTTCTGCAAGTTAGTATAAATTTAAATATGAGACTACACGGGAGATGTATATTCTAGCTGCGATCTCACAAAGGAGAAGTAAAGTAGTTTCACTGACTCAACGTTATGAAAATTCCTTGGGTTACATGTTACGAAACCTAAAATTTGCATTGTCTTACTGGAGATTATTTCACAATGACTATCAAAGGTAAGTTTCCTGTCGAAAAGAAATCCAAGATCTTTGATGAATTGTACTGATGCAATATCGTTATATTAATTGAATACGATGTAAATATTATATCGTGGACTGTAAAAACATATGTTGAAACGTTTTTTCACCTTCAGGCACAACTTATGTATTTCACACCAGCTGGGAAGTCTATCTATATTATGCTGTAGGATAAATGCATCATTCAAACATTTTATAATCTGGAAAAGCTTTAGGTCATCTGCAAAAAGCATAAATTCTACATTATGGAAGCTCAGAGATAAATCATTTTTAAAAATAATAAAAAAACTGGGCCTAAATGAAGTCCTTTAAACACTCCTGATGGTACTTTATATTTATACAAGGCTTTATTATTGTTAAATTAAAAATGTTCTTGCAAAAATCAAAACGAATTTATTATTGGTCACAAATCATGATGATCTTTATGCCATTAATGTAAAGAACTGGCTATTTGCTCAGGGAAGGAAATATTATAAAGAATGCCTGACATCTTAAAACTGTTCTTATTTTTTCATATTTCTCGAGTAAAAATTTTATCTCTAAATTAACTTTCAACAATAACTTTATATTACGCTGATGCGATTATTCTTATTTTTATTTCTATTATCCCTAACTTTCTCTTTTATTTTTATTTGTATCCTACTTTATTTTTATTTTTATTTTTACAAGATTCACCTACTTCAACTCCTTTCCCGTATGTGATCATGTACCTAATATTATATATTCAGAATTGGCTATTTATGAAGGGAAGGAACTATTTTAAAGAATGCCTGACATCATTAAATTAAGTACATTTGCTTTATTATTCCTACCGCCTGTGAATAATAATCCAAATCAATATTATCTATCTTATAAAGTTCAAAGTGTTTTGTTGACCCCAGATTTTTTATTAAAACTGTTTGTGAGACAAACAACCCTGAGTTACAACAGAATCTTTGAATTAGGCATTGAAAGCTCGCATTAACAAGTTCGATTTTTTAAAATAAATATGGCCGTGTAGTAGATTGCTGAATATGCAATGGATGGCGTGTAAAATCATCCATTAGTAGACAGTTGCAAGAAAACTGTTGAAAATATGTGTTTAATGTTAGTAGATTGTTATCGTTCTATCATGATTAGCTGTATCATTGAGCTCTTTACATGAACTATTCTCAAATATTATTAAGGTATATATTATATATATTAATGATGTAAGTTTACCACGTAGTGCTAAATTCAACAGTTGATAAACATAAATTGAGAACAAAATTGGTCCCATGACAGTTCCTTGAGGGATTCCAATTTCTGAAGTCGCAGCTTTGCTTAATGAGTTATTGAATTTAACATGTTGATATCTCCGAGTTAGAAAACTTTTTACTCTCAATGTTCAACACAGTAAGTACGTCGGAGCTCGCCTAATATACAATGTCACCAGAAATTGACAAATCGCTTCTCTAATCACGTAGTTGTATTTATTTGCCTACAATTACGGAAAAACTTCAGCCCTATTTATAGATCCCACTTGCACCTAATATAACAAACTTCCTTATTTCACTTGAAACTGTGTTATATAAACTAAAACAATGTAGTAATCTGTTTTTAATTGGAGACACAAACATTGATCTTTTAGAAAATGATCAACCTCAAAGAGACGATTACCTCAATGCAATAAGCTACTACGGTCTTGTTTGATACATTAACAAACCTACTAGAGTCACTGAAGAAACTCTTTCTTGCATCGACCGTATAACAGGTAGAACGAAAATACCTTTCAATATTATAATACATGAAACCACAGTAACACACCACTACTCTTCAATATTAAAAGTTGGATATGAAAATAAAAGAAAAGGTAAATAAGGTAAATACCGTTAATGTACCTATCATGAAAAATAAAATCAACTTGAATAAAATTGTACAAAACATAAAAAATTATAATTGGAAAAATTTTTACTCCTGATAATGAAACTGCATGGAATTATGTCACAAATTTTATACAAAACCAATTAAATCTACACACCAACCATAAAAAGGTACCAAATAAAACAAATAAATTCACAAAACCATTGCAAATGAAATATTCTAATTTACGTAAAAAGTAGATTATATCACGAAAAATATAAAAACTTATAAATTTTATAAGGTTAATTCAGAAAAGCTGTGTTAGTTCCATGTTGAAACACATTTTCAAAAATGAATTATTGAATACATTGTACATTTATGTATAATATCTGTCCACACATTTTGTATAGGATTCGCAGATACTTATTGGATAGAACACTTCAATATCAAATGCTCCAATTGTCCTACCTACTCAATGTACACATCCCAAAATGTCACCATGACCGGTTTAATTGTTGCAAGATGTCAATTAAGACATTGTGCTCATTTTGAGCTTTGCAGAGCTCAGTGTAAATAATACTTTTTTAAAAATAAAGGCAAAAAACAGTCGCTACAGCAGCTTACAAAACCTACATTTCTACAATAGAATCCGGTATACAGCATAATGTTAAAAAAATATGGCCCTACGTCAATTCTCAAAAAAAATCTCCTGCCATCCATGATCATATAAATTACGGTTAAAAAACTGCTAAGAACAGTAGAGGAGTAGCCAACTTATTTTCTGAGTATTTTGGATCTGTATTTTCGAATGCTCAACCTGCACATACAAGCAATGCCAGTCTTTGCTCTAATTCAAATAGAATAATCAACTCAATCGAGATCAATGAAGACATCACATTCAAATACCTTAAGTCCATTGATATCAAAAAGGGACCAGGGGATGATCAACTTCCAGGGATATTCATAAATTATTGTAGTAAACAATTGACACCCCCCATTTTTGTTATTTTCAAACTATCGCTATCTGAAGGAACATTTCCCGACAAGTGGAAAACAGCCTTGATTACCCCAATATATAAAAATGGCAGTAAAAATGATGTCTCGAACTATCGACCTATATCCAAATTACCAATACTAAGTAAAGTATTGGAAAAAATTGTTTACGATCAATTATATTCTACTATCTCACCCTCACTCTTAAATAATCAACACGGCTTCATGAAAAATCGCTCCACAACTTCAAATCTTGCATTTTTTACAAATTTTCTTCATGCTCAAATGGATATGCGATGCCAGGTAGATGCCATTTATACGGATTATTCTAAAGCATTTGACCGTGTTAATCATTATATTCTTTTACAAAAGTTATTAGGTCTAGGAATTCACGGTGACCTCTATAGATGGATCGCATCATACGTCAATAATCGGCACCAAATCACGGTTGTCAATGGTTTTGCATCTTGCTTAACGGAAATCGTCTCAGGTGTGCCCCAGGGGTCGCATCTTGGAACACTCTTATTTAATATTTATATAAATGACATTTACGTTTGCTTTAAAAATAGTTACTTCGTTTTATACGCAGATAACATGAAAATTTATAAAGCTATACAGTGTTTATCCGATTGTATGGAATTGCAAAGCGATATTGATAATTTGTGCATATATTGTGAATCAAATGTATTGTCCTTAAACATATCTAAGTGTCACTCGATTACATTTACTAGAAATAAAAACAAAATCATCTATCCATAAAACTTGAATAACAAACCTTTACAACCTATGTCTACGTGTAAAGATCTGGGTGTTTACTTAGATAGCAAATTAATTTATGACAAGCACATTGAACACATTATTTCAAAATCCTACAGAATGCTAGGTTTCTTATTAAGAATATGCAAAGTTTTCAAAAGTGCTAAGACTCTGAAAATGTTGTTTTGTTCATTGGTCAGAAGTCCACTGGAGTATGCTTCCACAATATGGAATCCTCAATATAAGGTATACATAGATTTAGTAGAAAGTATACAGAATAAATTTTCGAAACATTTACTCAAGAAATACAACAATACTACAAATAATATGTTAACTTTACAAAAAAGACCCGCATTGTCAGACCTGTTGTTTCTAAATAATCTGCTAAATAATAAAATAGATAGTCCCGAATTGCTATCCGTCATTGGTTTAAATGTTCCAACGAGGCGTACCAGGCACACTACACTATTTCATATTGAAGCCAACAATACCAATACAGCAAACAATTCAGTTATTACTCGCGCAATCACAACATACACACATTACGAAAAATAAATACATTTAGACATCTTTCATGATTCCTTTCTAACATACAAAACTAACTTATTAAATTTCTTAGCATGACATATTTCAAAAATATTTTCACATCATTTTTCAAAACTCCTATTTATTAACAGTCAATCATAATTCGTGAGCTTATTATAATTCTTGTTTTCAATTCATTTATTATTTATTATTTTTATTATTATCCACACACTTCCTTCCTTTTATAACAATCTCAGGCGAAATTACGTAATGATATTTTATGGACATACGTAATAGGTACTACAACTATGTAATAACTAAAAATATCTAATTGTTCTGTGTATTTCTTAACAAATAAATAAATAAATAAAAATAAATAAATACTTCAGATAGGGACGGTTGATGTATAATATAACCACAACCTCGGAATAAAGTATTGTGAATTACATTTTAAAAAATCATATTTCGAATGCATCCAGAATCTGGCATACTGTGGTTCCAACTGCGACAGGTGAGTTCTTTTTATCATATACTCCAAATCTGGGCGTTTCTTATGTTCCAGAAGCCCAGGCTTAAATGTTGAGAAATACTGTATATCAAGTTTAGCGAATGCATTGAAAGTTAATTGTCCTGTATAACATTGCAATAAACATAGTTCCGGTACTGGTCCTTCGGGTGTGTTGCGTAGGACTTTAGGAACGGCTGCGAGACCTTTTTATAAAAAACTTTGATACCAAAATACTGAATATTTTGTTAATTAATTTTTATATTTGTTTTTTAAATTAGAAATAAATATAAATATGGTCTCACCTTCCCCTCAGGTCTTTTCGCCGGGCCCGTCGGGAAAGGTCCAGTTCTGAGCCCAGCGAGGCCCGCGACCTGGACAAATGATTCTGGCCACGTTGCTTCAGGGACGACAAATCTGCAACAAAAGAAAATAACACGTCAATATACGTTTTACTCACGTTATCAATTGTTAATCTGATATGTATTTTTACGCTATCATCTGGACGGTTTCGGCCTTCTGATTGGTCGAATTCAAATCGTATGTTTCGGGTAAATTCCGCATAGCCTTCGCGCAAAAAAAATTAATCGGGGGTTTGCAGGCAAAAACGACCACTCTGCCTCTCAGTTTTAACCGACCGTGAGGTTCATTTCGGTTTGCAGGCGACCGGACAAAAATAATAAGACTTGAAAATTAGGACCCGGTTTCACACAGAAATGCCGTTACTAAATTTACTTACGACCTCACGGCGATCAAAACTGGAACCTCTCATAACTCACCGAAGAAATTCCGCCGTAGTTATATAGACCTATTAAATGTAACTGTTGTCAGTATCACTTAAACGGCGAAGCCCAACTATGTGCCACCCACAGGGCGTTTTTAACTGCTAGTCTTATTTTTTATAGAGGATCGATTTGAACTTTAACCATATTGAATTTAGCAGCTCAATTACAATTATAGTTTGACTGAGTATAATAATAATAATGTTCTGTCCCCAAACTTCGTAACATTACTGTCAGAGGATTCAACGCATATGATTTTACCAACCGCCAGTCAAGTATGAAGATGCCAGCCCATTCAGTGCCTCGCACACAATACGACAACATTTAAAAATAATATGCATGTGTGTGAAAATATGAAATTTTCGCTTTATTTGGAGAAGTCTCCCCACACCCATATCAATTTTTATGTTACCTTTATTTCTATTTAATTTATAAACAGTCTTTATATATTCATATTTTACAGAATTAGGAATTGTTTTAATCATTGATCTAAAAAATATCGACATTAAAAATCTAATTCCAAATTTAAAAAAAAAGAAAAAAATCATAACAATATAATATTTATTTATCTTGAATTTACGGCACAAGTGCCATTTACATACAAAGTTTTTATTTTATTTTTTTACATTTACATAGTGCAGTATTAAATTTTGATGAGAAAAATTAAAGAATTAAATTAAGTTAAAACATAACAAATAAAATAACAGTAAAGAAAGAAGCAATGACAATAGCCTGTTATGTAGTGACCTCATTAAAATAAGTGACGTTAAAATGTGTTAATAGTGCAGCTTTATACTTTACAACGGGAATATTAAAAGCATCTGCGATTTTAGCATAAAACTTCCCAAGTGTGTGCAATCTATTTATAACTGAGTTATATCCCGAGACTGTGGTATAATTGTCACAATAATAAATACTATAGGACGTTGATCTAATGGTAAGTACATGAAATTGAATCATCATTAATATGTCAGGGCTATCCAACTGATAATTTATAATTTTGTATAAAAATATAAGATCAAAATTTTTTCTTCTATTACTTAACTTAAGCAATTTCAATTAATGTAATAAGAAATCATAATCTATTGTTTCTAAAGGAATTCCAAGCCTAAAATAATACACCTCAAAAATTTGCGTTTGACTCTTTCAATGGTATTAATGTGATTATTAAATACAGGTGACCAAATTGTAGAGTTGTATTCTAGAATACTTCTAACGAGAGATGTGAACAGAGTTTTTAATGTGTTTATATTTTTAAATCCTGATAAATTATATTTTGATAATAAACTAATTTTTATAAGACAAGGTTTTTCATGCATAGCACAAAGGATAACAAATTATTATAAGAAATTATTAGTCGCATAAAAAATAAAGTTGATTTCTTACAGGTGAAAAAATATAATAAGCAGTAATTGTTGATTGAAGTACTAGAAAATATTGAATTGTTTGGCGGGTTGGGAATAAGCCGACGAAGCTTAGTGATCCAGAGCACCTGACCGGACATCAGAAGGTGCGGGTTTACTTGGAAGATATTTTCAATTTGGATGGATATTTCAGGAGACTTAAAGTTTCAAGATATACATTTTGACACGTAGTTGGTATCAATAATAATAACAATCATGTGGTGGACCTCCAATTAACAGTCCACTTCGTACATAAAAATATCAATAATCTTTATATATACACAGTGTCCAGAAACTCAAAGTAAATTCGAAAATTCTCCTACCAATCAGCAGAATTTTGATACTTCCTGACTAAATTTTGGATACTCGTCATTCAAAATAGAGCAAAAAGTCCGGCGCCTTCAGCTAGCATTAATAATAAAAAATATTTTTTGGGTTGCCGTTTTAGTAAAAACATTACCACCAAGGCAACAGGCAATATACATAATAGTCTCCCGAAATTTGTTTTCTTCAATAGCGTACAATCCGCTATTAATTTATATTCCCTTGATCACAATACGCAATAAGTTCAACACTCATTCTACCGAATAGAATCCATTTTATCTTCCCTTTGTGTCTACCGCAAGAATTCAATCTCGGCGACCCTATTCCAAACAGTCGTAACAACTCTGATTAACATACATCACGTGCGCGTTAACGCATTAACACACACAGGACACGTGGTAACACAATATTATTATGTGGAGACTGCTAAGCCTAACACTCAAGTATCTCTTTTAGAATTGGATTAAAGATGAAAGCATTAATAAATAAAGGAATGCCTTACGCAACAATTATGTTGAAAGAGGGATATGCAAATGGTGGTGTGGGAACTAAAAAAAGTGCCAAATCTGTTTTCACGTGAACTATATCTACTAAGCATCTACTGACAAATCATTTGATTTAATACAAATCGTCTATTACTCAATGGACACCGCCCTTCTACGAGGCTTTTTTTATGTACGATTGTATCGGACAGCAGTAATTTATACAAACCTATAATGTTACAATAATTGAAGAAATTTATTTTTTATTATTTGATATCAGATATTTATTCTATGACATCTTTGTAAAGGTAATGATCATCGTACACGTGTCATGAAGCTTTTACGAGATGTAATCATTCGCGCGACGATACCGTGGTAAAATTAAAATTCATTTTCGGTACTCTGATGTATTTTAAATAATGTTTTTGTTCCTCCAGACACGAGCACTCGTGTTAAGAATTAAGAATAATTAATCCTGTTGAAACGTAACCTGTTGAACAGTTGTATCCCAATATAGGGAAGCGATTGGCTCATCCAATCAGTTGTCCGACGACGTTCGTACAGTCAGCATTTCATTTATAATTCCTGACCAAGGTACATTCAAGGGGAAGCCAGCAATTTACGGTCAATGTCACTGGGGTGAGTGTAGAAATACCAATGCAGACGAAACAAAACACAACAAAAAACAATTCTAATTACGTAAACGTTTTTCGTTTCATATAAAAAAATTATTTATATAATAAATTTTAGAAGAAGTCAGGGAAGCCCGGGGAAGATAAAGCATGATCACGTGAATCAGATACTTGAGTCGGGTCATGTCAAGAGTCAGAATAATAGAACGGTATGTATGAGACGATGCATGAATGTGAATGAGGCAAGGAGTGTGTGCCAAGACCGAGTGGTTTGGCGGTTCATACTCTCTGCCTACCTCTGTGAGGAAATGGCGTAAAATAATTAGTAAAAAATTCACAAAACTTGACGAATCAGACAAATTTAACAGTCGGTGACTTTTTGGAATACATCACAATTATTTAGAAGAGTATGGTAAACTTTTAGATGAAAATACATGGCGTGGTGTTTGTTGTCTCTGTTGAACACTGATTAAATCATATATATCATCGAGTCCGTCTAAGTTTGTGCCGTAACGTACACAAAAATACCCGAGGGATTAACTAAGATCCCTGGGGAAGAACGCAATTCTCTTTAAAAATATATTATTTTGTTATTGTGCAAAATGTAATGTGTCAAGCGAATTAAGATGATTTATTTTCCTGATTATCTCTCCTATATGAGGTTGGCTATCATCAAGGCATATTCACCCTGCATGCTGCAGCCCGGATCTACTCTGCGCAAATGCACTCATACTTGCCACGTAGATTACATAGCCTTGAATTACAACGTCATCCTTGCTTTGTTTACATCAAACTTCTCCTTGAATATCAGTTGGGTCTTTTACATTGTACATTTCTTATAAATCACTCTCATTTGCTCACATAGTGCAAAAGAAACGTGTCTGCATTTATCATGTTTTGAGAAAACAGACTGAAAATTATTTGGAAAATTTTCAAATTTTTGTGAGAAATCAAACAATTTTAATATAACACCATTACATTATGAAAGAATTAGTTATTTTTAATATTTTTTTAATAAAAAATCTATTAAAATGGATATTGGTTCATTGAAAAGAAACATAAATTGGATTAATAGAAGACGCGGTCTCTTTGTACACAATAAAGTTTCCGAATTTATGTATATTTCTGTATTTTAAACATTTATAGGTCATAAGCTAAAAACGGATAGTTTTGATACCTGCAACATTAAGGTCTATATTTCTTGTTTACACGTTATAATCGCCCTTATGGGTTGTAATCATTCTGAGGTAACGCACAGAGGTCTTGAATCGAACCAACCGCCCCGAAGTTCGCACATGTTGTGTAAATTTACGAAAATGGCGTCCTGGTCAGTTTCTCTATAAAATTATTAAAGCAGTTATTCTCCTGTAACGTAAATAAATAAAAGTACATTTTTCCTTACCAACCTGTCTTTTGTAATGAAAAAAAATTTTTTTTTAAATAATTGGACTCCGGTCAAAAAAAAGAACGTAAATAAATGTAAGTACATTTTTCCTTACTAACCTATCTTTTTTAAATGAAAAAAAAAATTTAGATCAATTTTTTTTTTTTTACGTAATTGGACTCCAGTCAAAAATAAGACCGCTGGAAAATCGAAAATTTCAAAAAGACCAAGCAAAAAAAAGGTTTTTTCTGTTTATCAAAATGAATATAGAATAAAACCACTAAGGGCGTATCGTTAAAAAAAGTTGTCCTATAAAGGGTTAAATACAAAATCGCGATTTTCGTACATATGGTTCTTTTTAATCATTTAAAGACCGTTATGCTGACCAACATATTGGAGTTTTTTTTCTTTTATGGCCTGTAAATAGTATCAGCTAATTTCTTTAATTTAATAATAACTTATTATCTTAAAAATATCTTTCTTTTTCAATTCGGAAGGTTCCGCAACCCGAAAGCGTTTGAAAAAATGTGTTACAGACTCTGCAGTGATAAACCAATAAAAGTGTGGTGTTAGCATGTCTGATATGCGCGAGACGAGGTCAATGTTTGCTTACTATGCGTAAATTTGAAAAAAACAAAAAACATATCGAAGTTGTTTATTAAAAATTTAATCAATTTCATTTACCTGTCCCGAGTGGCATAAGGTTTGAAAGTTGAAAGATTTTGTGAAAAAAAAAATTTACAACGGTTGCAGCGGAAATCACTTTGGAAATCAATTGAAAATGTATCGGATGTACGTCAGTACAATGCCTGTATCGGTTCTAAGATCCATACAACTAGATGTCTGATCGCAGGCATTTATAATTCAGACCCCAAGCTACCCCGCAAAAAGACGAAGTCGGGACTCTCCAAATAAGTGTTCCATATAGGGCTTTGTATCTTAAGCGACTGCAAATATGGGGTGTTTCAAAGAATTAGAACAATTCATCAAATTTAAAATTTCGATTTTCAAGTTTTGTGAAGGATCTACTCAAGTTCAGTTATTATATAATTACTGGCCAGCTGCTCAAAAAAACTGAAATAGTAACAGAACTTAAACATGACTTTTACAGAACTTAAAAACCAATACTTAACTACAAATTAAAACTACAAATTCAAATTCTTGAAACAGCCCGTCCTAAGTGTGATTTTTTTTAAACTGTAGGACGAAAGCTTAAGATAGAAATTTTGTTATGGCTCAAAGACTGGAAATCAATGGAACTAAAAACCCGGATATTTATATATTTTATTTCATTTTTATAAACAGTCAGGTTTTACAAATTATGTAGTATATCTCATAGACATGGTACCTACATACTTTTTTGAGAAATAATAATCAAAACGCACAAAAATTAAAACAATGCAGTAAATGTTTTTTAATACATTACCAGGGAGTATAAGAAATATAAAAAAACCCTATAAAATTTAAATTTAATCTCAATCAACTAAAACTGAATAATTCAGATATATTTTTTTTATTTCTCCAAATTTTTATTAAAACATAAAAAAAATAATTACAATACATTATATTACATACACTCTCTTGATAAATCTGACGTTTTTGCTTAGGGGAGGATGATTTAATGTGTAAATACATAAATAACGAATGTAATAACACATCCACCCATACATACAAGTCTAGCTTTGTTGTTCAAATATTCCAACACTCTGTCTGTCGTCAATGACTCTGAAGAACAGGATTGCGTAGAGCTTATTGTGTAATTCTACCAGGAATTGACTGATTACTTGTAGAAAGTTTTACAAGTTCTGGTGCTGTTCTTAACGTACTTGAAAAAATACTAGTTGTACTGGTATTCAAATTCCTAGCCAAAGTACTGTTCTTAGAACAGTGTTCTATGAAGATGATTTAGTCATTGAGTTTTCATTGACATTAGCTTGAATTAATCTATCATTCTAAATAGACGGGTCTTGTAATATTGTGAGCTGACAGTTGAAGATAAAACGAACTCGACTGAGTTTCATCCAATGATTCTGACGGTTCTGTGATATCCAGAAACGTATTCTCTTGTAGCTCTTCTGTAATTAAATTAGCTGGCGAAATAAATGCATTATCAAAACGAACACCGGATTCTGCAAGATTAAACTGAAAAAAGGCTTAAATATTGGCATCTGTTGTGCCCATTGCCACGCCCTGTGATAAGGTACTCAAAGAGGAATTCTTAACCACGGATGAAGATCAAAAGAATGTTTTTTCTGAATTGTTGTACATAATATATTTATTATTTATAATTATTTATTGGAGTTATTTGTCTACAGGTGATTCGTACAAGATAATTGGACATAGTTATAAAATGGAATTTTCTCCCTGTTGGCGCCATTATACAGGAAGTGTGTGAAGCATTTTGGAAAAGACCCGAGAAGACATCACATGCAGCCTGAACCACCGCTTCAATCTTGGGAGGCTTCAGCATAAGGCTATAATCGACTTTGAGGTTTCCAAAATTGCCTGGGTGCTATTGATGGCAAACATGTCACTATTAAGTGACCTTAAGTATTTTAAAAAGTTTTCCGTTGTTTTGTTAGCTTTTGTTGATAAAGAGTATAACTTTATGGCCATTGATTTTGGAGCAAACGGAAAAAAATATTGACGGAGGATTTTTTGAGGAATCTGCTATTATAGGGCGTCGCCTACACAGAGAAAACTTGCTCATATAAAATACTGTTGATTTACTAAAAATCTGATTAAATTATTCGGTTTCCTGTTGAAAACGTGACTTTAAACGAATGAACTGACTTAAATTGAGTTCCAGTTACAACGAAGTATCAGTTAAAAGCGAATGTTTTATGAGGACGGCGGAACACATAGTCATACAAATACTGATATTGTCACATTTCGTCGTGATATTTATTTGAAAAGAACATGTGTTTCGATATATTCTGAATGACTTATATTTAATAAGGAAACAGGTATGCTATCACTTTTTTAACAGGATCATTTTTCTCCGTGTGTAAAAAGGAAGAATCAATACGCCAAAGAGTAGCCTTTGTACTCCATCCTAATTTGATTCCGCCATTTCCTTATAGACAATGAAGATCTAATGCCTGATTAACTAATTACAAATACAGACTGTGTAGTGCGAGGCGTGTCGTTGAAAATTAATTTTGGAATACTGGCTCAAGCGAAATTTTTACAGGTCAATGGAGGCAAAAATGTCCACTATTAATAAGGTTGTAAAATCAGCATGTATATTACAAAATTACTTACGTAGCAATACACGCAATATTCAATATACCCCCTAGAGAAAAACAAATACATGGATTGACCAACATGATAAAAACTTACTGATATGAGATATTGTTAATTTATTAAATCCGGTCATTTATTCGTTTTCCTGTTAAAAACGGGACTGGAGGCCTATAAAGAATGATTGGACAAGTTTCATAAACATCAGTAAAGCATGAATATGTTGTAAGAAAGTTTTGAACACGTGTTTTTACATATAATAATATTTTCGCATCTCGTCCATTCTATTTATTCGGACAAGGCCACCTGCATAAATGCTGTAGAAAAATACATTCGAAGGATTAATAATTACGAATTTAACTTGCATGAACATGTTGATAATTATTTCAATGCTTAAAAATATATATTTTATTTATTTAACGGCAATATAAAAAAAAGTAAAAAAGATACGATATTGTAAAATAAAGTAATTCGCCCTCGAGGTGTTTTTGCACAAAAACGGCGCTATACAAGTCATCCAAGTATTAATATTATTAAAGATATAAAGTGATGTAGTTTGTTCTCAGTCCTCCTCACTAGGTATTCCTGTTCCAAGGCGGACTGTAGTTTGTTGTATTTGTGTTGATCATGATTTCCTCATCTTCTAATTTGGTTCTCACAAAATATAAAATGCAAAAAGTATTTCTGTTTGTTGTCTGTAGGTTACGTTGGGGTTACTTCATAAATTCAATGATTTCCTCATCTTCATGTTTAGTTAGCCATAATTTGATATCTTTTTTAAACTTTTCTAAATCCATGGTTATTTCAATAGAAAGGGCATTATATAATTTTATAGCATGGAAATAGTGTTTTTTCTGGCCGAAAGATGTATTTAATTTAGGAATGTTTAGTAGATTTCAGGATTTCGTCCTTTCGTGTAGGTGTGTTGTTCAGCAAGGTACTCATATTTTTCTTTATAATTGAGTAGTGCATTTTTTGAGTACAGTTTTATAATGCTGCACACGTTAAATTTTTAAAAAATTTCTTTTGATTGAGTCCTTATGGGTACTTTCAGGATAATTTTTATTATGATTTAAAACTTTATTATTATTATGATAATAAAGTTTTAATTGTGGTGATTTTTTTGGGGTATTATATCGTGTTACGCTATATCGTTCTTTAGCCAACGTTTCGGACAGCATTACAGTGTCCAGCATCAGGGCTGTATAATCTAAGGTTGTGGTGATAAAGTTTGAATTTTAAAAAACATTTATAAATTCACAACTTTACAAACTTTCAAACACATAGTCGCCCCTATTTATTCATAAATCTTACCTTTTTTCGATTATTTGTATAATATGCAAATAATGTAACAAATAATAAATTATGCTTTTGCACTTCGGCAATATTTCTTTCAGTTATCGTAAGATATACACGAAAAAACCACAAATCGCTAGAAATTATTTGTGCCCAGCGTTCAAATCCTGTCGATATCAAATGATCGCGGCCGCCCGATGATCGCGCGTACAAACGTTGTACTTAACTGTACTTACTTTGATTACAGCGTCCAGCCGCAGGATGCGTTTGGTTTATAAACGTATAGTACAATTTCAGTAATTGACCGCCACGTGACGTGTTAGTTTAATCTTATCTTTAACCTTAATCACACTCCACCATTTGATATCCGTTTTTCCCTTTGTTTAGGGCTTCAATCACCAGAGATGACAGATCGAAAGAAAAAATAATCACAGATAATAGTATTTACCTCTCCCTTGCTATATTAATCAATATTCCAAAAAAAAAAAACCGCTGCTTGATCAATTTTACTATTAAATATAGATCCTTCTTCCAGGGAGGTATTCAATTTGTTAACTTTTAATACTAATAATGGTAAGCGACAAAGTTACTGATAATAATTTGGTGTCCTCATTTCAACTCTAGTTGTTTACAAATTGAAAAAATTCAAAATAAATTTTTACGTTTTATTAATTTCAAAATTGGTATTCCTATTATTGAAATCAATCATGTCAACTTACGCAGTAAACTTAACTTTTCGAAATTATTTGAAAGGCGAAAAATTTGATCTCCTTTTATTATATAAAATTGTTCATTCAAGGTTGGACTGCCCTGACACTATAAATTTGCTATCTTTACATATATCTCCAAAATAAACTAGACGGAATATTTTATTCTACAACAATAACTTCGCTACGAATTCTGTGTTAAAAGAATACATAGGTTGGGCAATGAACTAAGTGATGTCGCTGACATATTTAATTTAAACTTCAATACATTTAAATCCAAATCAGTCCACCATTTTTTAAATGTAAATTATGTATGAGAAATCATTATATTTTATTTCGATTTTCTATTGTTTGTTTTATACTGTTGTTAAAAATGAAATTTATAATTGTTATGTACTTTAATAAATAAATACTCACAATAATTTTAATAACTTGTTTTGTTTTATGATTATTCGAAAAGCTTATAATAAAAATGGAATACAAAAAACCCTCAATGCATTTGACAATTTCCAACCGCATTTCCAGAAAGTTTCAAAGCTTTGTGGTATATTCCTACAATAACATCTGATTTAAGAGTATCAGGTATCGAAAGCGCAGAACAATATTTTTTTCCCGGAACACAATATAATGGCGGATATTGCGGATAATGGTACGTGGGGTTTAAATTGTCAGATTTATCTAAGGAACGCAGATGAATAATAACTGTGTTCCGTTCCCCGAGCTTTAACGAGACAAATCTGGGATTTTATTTTGCAAAGGAAGATACGTAAGGCGATTATTTTCGATTTAAGCCCCTACGAACAGGGATCTTACAGTATTTGTAGATCGATTGAAAGATTTGAAATATAAAACTTGCAAATCGGTTATACATTTATGCAGCAGTAAGTGATTTACAAGAGCTGTAAAGAAGTAGGTACCTACTATTAGTGTAGCCCTGATGAAATACCACCATCCAAAATATAAAATTGCTAGAAATGGCTTTAACTATGTTTGGTGACCAGATCTGAATAGCCACTAACCGCCCTACCTTCCACCTCCCTACCTTCTTCCGGAGATAGCGGATCGGAGCTAGTATCACCTATATCGTATCGTATAAAATATAAAATTGCTTTAAATGGCTTTAACTGTGTTTGATACCCAGATATGAATAGCCATTTGCCTCCCTACCTCCTTCCGGAGATAGCAGACCGCAGCTAGTGTCACCGTCCAAAATATAAAATTGCTGTAAATGGCTTTAACTGTGGTTGATACCCAGATCTGAATAGCCATTTACCTCCCTACCTCCTTCCGGAGATAGCGGACCGCAGCTAGTATCACCGTCCAAATTATAAAATTGCTGTAAATGGCTTTAACTGTGGTTGATACCCAGATCTGAATAGCCATTTGCCTCCCTACCTCCTTCCGGAGATAGCAGACCGCAGCTAGTGTCACCGTCCAAATTATAAAATTGCTGTAAATGGCTTTAACTGTGGTTGATACCCAGATCTGAATAGCCATTTATCTCCCTACCTTCTTCCGGAGATAGCAGACCGCAGCTGGTATCACCTTCCAAAACATAAAATTGCTGAAAATGGCTTTAACTGCGGTTGATACCCAGATCTGAATAGCCATTTATCTCCCTACCTCCTTCCGGAGATAGCGGACCGCAGCTAATGTCACCGTCCAAAATATAAAATTGCTGAAAATGGCTTTAACTGTGGTTGATACCCAGATCTGAATAGCCATTTATCTCCCTACCTTCTTCCGGAGATAGCAGACCGCAGCTGGTATCACCTTCCAAAATATAAAATTGCTGAAAATGGCTTTAACTGTGGTTGATACCCAGATCTGAATAGCCATTTATCTCCCTACCTTCTTCCGGAGATAGCAGACCGCAGCTGGTATCACCTTCCAAAACATAAAATTGCTGAAAATGGCTTTAACTGCGGTTGATACCCAGATCTGAATAGCCATTTATCTCCCTACCTCCTTCCGGAGATAGCGGACCGCAGCTAATGTCACCGTCCAAAATATAAAATTGCTGAAAATGGCTTTAACTGTGGTTGATACCCAGATCTGAATAGCCATTTATCTCCCTACCTTCTTCCGGAGATAGCAGACCGCAGCTGGTATCACCTTCCAAAACATAAAATTGCTGAAAATGGCTTTAACTGCGGTTGATACCCAGATCTGAATAGCCATTTATCTCCCTACCTCCTTCCGGAGATAGCGGACCGCAGCTAATGTCACCGTCCAAAATATAAAATTGCTGAAAATGGCTTTAACTGTGGTTGATACCCAGATCTGAATAGCCATTTATCTCCCTACCTTCTTCCGGAGATAGCAGACCGCAGCTGGTATCACCTTCCAAAATATAAAATTGCTGAAAATGGCTTTAACTGTGGTTGATACCCAGATCTGAATAGCCATTTATCTCCCTACCTTCTTCCGGAGATAGCAGACCGCAGCTGGTATCACCTTCCAAAACATAAAATTGCTGAAAATGGCTTTAACTGCGGTTGATACCCAGATCTGAATAGCCATTTATCTCCCTACCTCCTTCCGGAGATAGCGGACCGCAGCTAATGTCACCGTCCAAAATATAAAATTGCTGAAAATGGCTTTAACTGTGGTTGATACCCAGATCTGAATAGCCATTTATCTCCCTACCTTCTTCCGGAGATAGCAGACCGCAGCTGGTATCACCTTCCAAAACATAAAATTGCTGAAAATGGCTTTAACTGCGGTTGATACCCAGATCTGAATAGCCATTTATCTCCCTACCTCCTTCCGGAGATAGCGGACCGCAGCTAATGTCACCGTCCAAAATATAAAATTGCTGAAAATGGCTTTAACTGTGGTTGATACCCAGATCTGAATAGCCATTTATCTCCCTACCTTCTTCCGGAGATAGCAGACCGCAGCTGGTATCACCTTCCAAAATATAAAATTGCTGAAAATGGCTTTAACTGTGGTTGATACCCAGATCTGAATAGCCATTTATCTCCCTACCTTCTTCCGGAGATAGCAGACCGCAGCTGGTATCACCTTCCAAAACATAAAATTGCTGAAAATGGCTTTAACTGCGGTTGATACCCAGATCTGAATAGCCATTTATCTCCCTACCTCCTTCCGGAGATAGCGGACCGCAGCTAATGTCACCGTCCAAAATATAAAATTGCTGAAAATGGCTTTAACTGTGGTTGATACCCAGATCTGAATAGCCATTTATCTCCCTACCTTCTTCCGGAGATAGCAGACCGCAGCTGGTATCACCTTCCAAAATATAAAATTTCTGAAAATGGCTTTAACTGTGGTTGATACCCAGATCTGAATAGCCATTTACCTCCCTACCTTCCACATACCCATCTCCTTCCGGAAATATCGGACCGCAGCTAGTTAACTGATAGATTAATAATTTCCCTAAGAATTTGACAAAGAATCTCAGAAAGAACCTCTATTTTCTGAACACTGTGAACAATTTGAAAAATTTATGCGACAATGGTTATCTTTTAAAGTTACATCTTTTTGTCTTTGAACAATCTTGGTGTTACCATATCTTTTATGTGTTTGACTTTTTTTTCTACATTCGTTTGTCGGATTGTGTGCCGCGTGGCTGAAAGAATTTGTAGGAGGATTTCCAAGAAATGAAGATTACAAAAATTCCGGAGGAATTGGCAAAACCTCCAACGCTCCAAATAACAACTGACAAGCTTATCAAGCACGCACTGCTTTCCTTGAACTTTGTCGCTTTAATACCAAACAATCGTAGTCAAATGTCTTTAGAAACAGGGTTGCCCCAAATACAATGAATTAGTTCGAAAAAATATTCATACTGAGATAGGTGAAAAATTACTCGCTAATTTTTTTCGGATTATGCATTACTACTCTAAGTAAAAATTAACAATATAGATGTAATTTGCAATTTTTCATTTCAATTATAATACCCATTAATTGTACACTCTAACCATTGTCTTTAAATGGGGGATTTTTAATTCAAATAGGGTATGGGTTACAGCGCCCTTGAGGTGATTTTGCACAAAAACGGCGCTATACAAGTCTTCCAATTATTATTATTATTATGTGTTCAATTTATTTAAATTAAACAGGAAATGCGAGACAGTTGTAAGAGTGTAAAATATAATTAAAAATATAATTATAATTAAATATATATCAAACTGAATTGTGTAATTCAATTATTATTAAATCAGGTATAATGTTTAGAATAAATTAAATGAGAAATTTTCCCCCGCCATAACACAGAGACATCCTAACATGGCGGGTGAAATAATACTAAAAATTATTGCAGGATGTTTTTTTTATGAAATAATAAAAAATAGTACCAAAATGCGTACCTTCGTGAAACTTTGCTCGTGTATTCTTCTTGGCATTATATTTGAAGATCTGTATAGTCCGTTCAAAAAAGTGGTGGAATACACTTCTAACCCCTCCAGCGTTTTTGGGTCATATATGACCGGGCGTCCATATTTTATTAAAGTATGTTAATCTTCTTTTTAATCATGCGAAAATACGTATTTTTTACGTTAAACAGAAAAATGTTAATTCTGTCCAGTTTTTTTCAAATATTTATACTGGATGCACAGACATATGAATATATAGACTAGAAATTAAAGATGACGGGTAAAATCAACTGTTGAAGAACGAAGGGGGTAAAGCTGGCTGTGATTCGTCAATAAATCAATCTGACAGTATATAGGCATCTCGCATTATAATATCACCATTTAGTTCTTAAAAGTAAAATCTGCTTTTGAATAAATAGAGATTTTTACATGGCGCAAATGAGCGCAAATTACTCGCCACGTTATGAACAAATTTGCAAAGTCCAAATTCGGCAAAATAAATTTCTTCTATTTTCAGAGTCGAATATTTCGTTTATGTATTTAGTTAAGACACTTTTATAAATGTTCATAATTTACTTCCCAGCAACCAACCAGCTTTGCGTTTCGCGTCCAGACGTACCTTGATGTGATAGTGTATGTTTCTACAACTGATCCATATTATACGATGTGAATATGCTTAAAATAAAGTAAAATAATGCTTATATATGGAATGTAATACGACAATTGGGTTTATACTCTTTTTCACATCTATTTTTACAAGTTTTCATACCACAAGCCACCATTTTGCCGTGTTATTTCTTAAAATGAACCAATGATGCCTCGACCATAGTTCGCACAAGAATGATGACGTCACGTTTTCTAAATTCACTTTAGGCCATATGCGAGCACAGCCGGCTCCAATGGAACCGGTATGGGGAGTGGGGAATAATACGCTTTTAATCACTTAGGGCAGGTCTACTAATATTCATATGTCTATGACTGGATGCCATTAATCAAATCCTAAAACTAGGAAAAATTATTTTTATATTTTTTTTTTTACTAAAGGAAAATGTACATATTAGTAATAAGGTTTACAATTAACAATGACAATACTTAATACTACTCTTCCAGAAAAGCATTAGCTTGTGGTTGGAAGAGGAGTGTATAATATATTATTGTAGATATTACATTTTGTATTTTACGCAGAATCAAGAGAAGTAAGAAAAAATATATTTTCTAAGTAAAATCTACTACTAGTAGCTATAATATATATACAAACATGATGTAATTAGTTTCTGGAATAAAGACCATATTTAATTCATATTTCGCGTCGCTATCGAAGCAATCAGTTTAAATTTAAAAATTATTATTTATTATTATTTGAACAAGATAAAAGTGAAGTTACAATTTTCTTACAAATTCCCCAAAACAAAATGAATTTGTTTTAGAAATATCAAGTTCTCTCAATTTTTCTACAATTGAGTAAAAATGAGGTAAGCGTTTTTGATATAGTTGGGAATGGTAAAGTTTTTTTGATATAGTTAGGAATGGTAAAGTTTTTTTAATGCATAAACTAGAAATTTAGTTTTATCTATTTTCTAAAACAGTATTGGTTTATACGGAAAATTAAAACATAAGATGTAAATAGCGCAATTGAAATGCACAGAAAACATTTCAAACTGCACAAATGTGTTGTAAGTACTGAAGGGTTTTTAGGAATACATATTTACAAACTACCATACTATATACCACTCTCAAGTCGATAGTATCAATATTATCAGCATGATCAACATGAACTCTCAGAACTCTCTCAGATTCATATGGTAACACTGACAATGATTTTTTTTATGATTCTGCTTTTATTTCTAAAAATTCGAGTGAGATAAGAAACGTTTTAGTACGGTCAGTGGTTGAGTGGGCATAGCGCTTGGGTCTCACCCGAGCGTCGCGTGTTCGATTCCTCGGCTGGCTAAGTCCTCCATCACAACACAAGCAACATTTTCGGCTTTCTGTGGTGGTGGTAGGAGATTTCAAAACATTGTTGGGTTATTCGTAACCTGGGAATGTTTGTCTTTCTTTAAAAAAAAAAAAATGTATTTTTTTTAATTCTTAAAAATTTTTTTTTTAATTTTTTTTTATTGAAATTTTAAAGAAAAGATTTTAATTAATAATAATATGTTACATAGCATTCTTAATTAACTAATTTATTACCCAGTTGGTAGAGAAATATTTTCGGGTCTTACTGGGGAGCTAGAGTATTTATAACTTAAAATACAATACCGCGTATTCATCAAACAAGGTCAAATCACAATGACATAAAAAATATTCCAAGTAAAACTAAAATATTCGTATTAAATCAAATAAAAGTCGTGGTTAATAAACAAAGTGTTTTATTTGATTTAATATATAATGTCTAACCACAAAGTGATTGTTTCCTACGATAAAATATTCGTAGTAAAAACAGCAATATTTTAGTTTTACTTGGAATATTTTTTTTTATGTTATCGTGGAAAAAAATTCAAATCAACCCGTAAATTTTTTTCCACGATTACATTTTTACCAACAGCAAAATAAATGTCATCGTGAAAAAAAATTCAAATCAAATCACAATGACATAAAAAATATTCCAAGAAAACTAAAATATTCGTAGTAAAAACACATTGTTTTTTACGGATTGAATTGAATTTTTTTTTCACGGTGAAATTTATTTTGCTGTTGGTAAAACGTTTTTAAATATATTCCATAATGTGTCGAAACTGTATCAAACATTCGACTTTTATTATCGCTGTATATTCATAACATAATGTTGTACCTTTTGGTCTCCCTGGAATTAGGTATCTTCTTCTACAAGGGAGAAATAATATATTATGATGTATTATTTTATAACAGTGGTAAATTTCCTACCCTGTGGCCGAAATAAATCTCCCGCGACCAATGGGACTAGTTTATAAGCCAAAATCCTCCAGATAACACGGAACATCTTGTACTGAAGAAATTAAGACTTATGTATGAATTTATTTATTTCTGTGAACGTGGCAAAGAAAACGTGAAGTGAAAGCGAGTTGATGAAATTACTCTAAAAAGTGTATTTATGTCCTGCTAGGACAACCTTTATCTACTTGTTGTTTGTGGATATGTGTGTGTGTGCCTGTCTGTGGGTGCGTTTGAGATGTAAGCACCACCACTCCTTTGTTCAAGTAGAGAATTTTTTCAGTATCGCTGTTTTGAAAGATTACAATTTAGAATCAAAATATCGCCTTTATTTTTAATATTTACTAACCGGGCGGGGATATCTAGCTTTTTTCTTTTCATTCTCACTCTCTTCTCTCGCATTTATGCGTAACATAACAAAAAAATACTCGTTAAGTATAAAATTAATCACATTTTTAATCAACTTTAGAATTCGTTTCCCATTTATTACTGCTGGAGTTTATATGGGTACATTATGTTACACAGGTGTAGAAAGGTGGTGGGTGTTTTGAGGGGGTGGAGGGTGGAGTGAGAGATCTCTTCTTCTCTAACATATGTCAGCACCTAAGTTGGGTCACCCTGCTCCGGTGTCGTTGTCTGGAGGCTTTATTACTGTGGATTTACTAAGGGCGCAACTTAGGGATGCTTAAGTATGCAGGGTTTGTAAAAAATATAAATATGAAAATATTTGTTATTTTATGATTTTTTTTGATTGCCATTTTAAATTGACTATAATTTCTATTTTTTTCTGTTCCATCATTCGCTGCTTTCATCTAACTTGTGAACAGTGATCGCAATAGTCTTGCAACAAACAAAATATTTGTTTGTTCGTGAAAAATGCCTTTCAATAAGTGTGAATAGAATAAACAGGTAAAACAATTTGCCGATAAAAACTATTCATTACACCAGTCCATCATCCGATGTCGAGAAAGTTTTTCTTCTTAATGTTAAAATAGCACTAAATTTTATTGAATAGTTGTCACGTTAATGCTTTCACATAATATTTTATTGAATAGTTATCACGCTAATGCTTTCACGTAATATTTTATAGAACAGTAATCACGTTAATGCTTTCACATAATATTTTATTGAATAGTAATCACGTTAATGCTTTCACATAATATTTTATTGAATAGTAGTCACGTTAATGCTTTCACATAATATTTTATAGAACAGTAATCACGTTAATGCTTTCACATAATATTTTATTGAATAGTAATCATGTTAATGCTTTCACATAATATTTTATAGAACAGTAATCACGTTAATGCTTTCACATAATATTTTATTGAATAGTAATCACGTTAATGCTTTCACATAATATTTTATTGAATAGTAATCACGTTAATGCTTTCACAAAATATTTTATTGAATAGTAATCCCGTTAATTCTTTCACATAATATTTTATTGAATGGTAATCCGGTTAATGCTTTCCAATATGCTTTTTAATTCTATTGAATGGTAATCACGTTAATGCTTTCAAATAATATTTTATTAAATAGTTATCACGTTTATGCTTTCACATAATATTTATTTGAGTTATTTATTACTGTACATGTGATATAGAAAAAATATAAGTTACGGTATTAGGCAAAATAATGTGAACATGGATATTGGATAATATGCACAATGATTATGTAATAATGTGTTAAGTACAATATACGTAGATGATAAGTTGCAATAAATACGTGAATACATTATGACCCAGTTCACATTAGTTTCCAACTAGGTTGTGGCTGTTCTATGAAACTAATAATTACATTAATTTGTGTTGTTTGTAATACTAAATAGTAAATATTTATATTTAAAATTATTTTATATTAATTTATTTGTATAATTTCATTTATTTGAAAAAAAAGGGACTATTCCAACCCCAAATGGGGAATATCGTGAGGCTGAAGCCAGTAGAAAGGGAAAGGAGATGGGGAAAAGTAAAGTGGGGAAGTTCCTTGCTATTCAGATTAGACCACGAAACACGGCTAAAGCCATTTTAAGCAACGTTTCGATTAACTTACACAAATAACATAGTTGGGTTATTTCAAAAAATATATACAGTACCACAGATCTATAATCTATATATAGTACAATCTTCTCATCCTGACACTCTTAACTCTGGGAAGATAAATATACAAAAACGTTTAAGTCTATGGGAGATTATTTGGAAAGCGTCGTTTTTGTGAAAAATCAAAATATTCATGTTTATCTTCCCTTCCTTAAAAGTACGCCTTAAGCTGATGGGGTTGAAATCCCTCCCCTGAAACTTCTTATAAGATATGTAATGTGTAAACTCACCTTCATTAATAGCATAATCCCGTTTTAAGGTAGATTACTCTCGGATAATCTACGTTTAAATCTGTGGCAGCCATCTTTTCAATATGGTTGGATTTAAATCAATTTGCTTTTCCACTCAGCGTTGATTTCTTATTGGGTGTTTTCGAGGAACGAACAAGGGTTAGGATAGCCGTATTTTGAAAGGCTATTCCACGCAAATAAAGCATGGATAAAGCCTATGGCTTATGACAGGTGAATGCGATAACATAATTTGTAAGGTTAATTCACAGTCAGCTTACCGGGTGGCAAATGAAATCTGCATCTCGAGAATCATCTGTCAGCACTAGAACGGTGATCGTTGTACGGTAGCACTTGTTATGTTGAATTGGATGACGATAGTTGCGATAAAATACGTTTAAGGGATTATTCCGGTAAATAACCGGCGATAGTACACACATTGGTTTTGACAAGACAAACGTTTCGATGCGATTGTACGGCTCACGGCACTCCGTGATTATAGTTGACGTGTGTGAATTCAAACTGTACAGTTCAAAATCTGACCATACTATTGGTCAGCACACGGTCTGTCAAAAGCAAATCGGCGTGACGGAAGAGGGTGATTGCTATGTTTTTTTAGATAGATGCATCAGAACCATGGCCCACAAAATGGGACGCTAGAGATAACCAATCGTTGGAGGTGGACTTGAGAGATTTTTTAGTTTTGGAATGTAGTTTTGACTAGATAACACCCTAAAATAACGCCAGAATCTTAACGACGTAAGTGAAGCAGCCGTGCACGAAAATATGCGACGCTCGGCCCTGGTGTATTGGACAGACCTTTGGTTCAATTTTCCCTATCAAATCTCTAAAATAAAGTGAGAATCTTAATGACACAAGTGATGAAGTCGTGTAAAAAAATATAATAGGCCTACAAAATCGATCTTTCCGTGGGGTTTATTTGAATTATTTCTGATTTAGTATTAATAAAAACTCAAATGTTTCTAGAGGGATTCTTCGTAAAGTTACTAATTCATCGTATAGAAAAATAAAATCAGGTGCTTACTGATAATTATATAGTTGAAAAACGTTTCATAAAATTTTCAAAACTTTTTAAATATAATATTTCAATCCTAAGGTATCGTTTTTATAAGTCTTAAATATAAATAATATCCAAAGGTATCCTTCCAGAAACATTTGAGATTTTAGTAAAACGTTCATCAGAAAAAAATAACAACAATTACATTCTGGAGATAGTAGAATTATGGGATACTGATTTTGTGAATCTTGGGAAGCGGAATTAAGCGGGGCAGAAAAAGAAAAAAAAATAGAAAGTACTGGGAGGGAAGGACCTCTTTCGAAAAACATTGAACTCTCCCCTGACAATTTATTGTGGTCACCCTCACTTTTTTAGTTTCAAGCCTGTTTTTTAAATAACAAAAATGGAATAAGATGTCTCCCTCCAAAGTTTTCTCATACTTTTTTGGTAAGAATTCCCAAAAAAATTCCAGACAAACTACAATCACTGAATACACAACTCCTTTATTCCTTAACAGAGCACAAAATAAGTTATAAATTTTCCAAAATAGAATAACGAGAATAATACTTGAAATAGATTTTAAAAAGAAACTAAAATTTTAATGGAACTAAATTGGCTAAAAATGTATCAGATGCTGATTTTGAACGCGATGATATTTATACACATAATAATAATTTTTTTTTACCAAAATACTTTTTAAACAATGACGTGCAATGAAATCAGACTACCAAAAAGGACAAAACCATTACACAAAGCACTGTTTACTCTATAAGGTATTTTCTTGGCTAAAATAAGAAAAAATAAGTTTTAAAATAGTATTTTCACTGATAAAACAGAAATAATTGGAATAACAGAAACCTAATTAAACCTATCAAATAATAACAAGATGAGTTCTGCAATAATTACTTTATCTACTTTGGAAAATCTAAAATAATTGAATATTAAAAAACTCGTGCGCACTAAACGTATGACGTGTGTGACGGTGACCGAATTGTTGTAAATGGCTGCCAGAATGGCGGTTTTGCCAGCACGATAGTAAAATTGCCTGTATTGTGAGCATTTGAGACCACATTATTGTTAACGTTTTGAAAAAACTATGTAATTAAATGGAGAAAAAAGTAGTTTGGTTAAAATAATGAATTCCTCAGAAAATAATAAATTGTCAGGTTCTGTAGTCACGTATTTTACTTGGCTAATTCTATAATTAAAAAGCTTATTCTTGTTGAGACTGCTACTTTTGGCTATCATCTTTTCCATGCAAGCTGCAACTTAAGCAACGCTTCAATTTTAAATATTTTTAATTTAATTTAACCCTAGAAGCCTTATCTACGCCTGCGAGGCGTACACAAAATCTTAAATTCTATTTCTCTTTCTAACTGTTGAAGTTAGCGCCTCGTGCTCTTTAACCAAACCAGTGGCCGACGGGAGCTCGCCGATGGTACTTGTATCGCTAAGATAAGTCCAGCCATTTTTGAGTTTTTGAGGTATAGTACGCCTGCGAGACGTATGTTTAGGCTTTGTGTAACTTTTAACTAAGATTATGTGTTTTTACTTTGGTGAATTTTTCGTCCATTTTATGTTTATTTTGGCATTGTTTCAGATACCAACATGTCATGGTCTAATGTATTAAACAATAACGATATTTTGAAAATCTTAGACTAAGAAGATAGTCTTTCTCTGGCAGAATCAGCCTCTGAAGACGAGGACAGCCAGTTTGTGGACGACATTCAAAGAAGATGAGAATAACTATGTAAATGAAGAGGCTTTCCCTTTACAAGAATCTGCTCCCACTGAAGAAGCAGACTCAAAATTGCAGAAGCTGACCTAGCATCTGATTCTGCTCATGCTTCGCAATCTGCCAACTCAGGGCGAATTTATCGTGTTCCTGCAAATACTCTTCGCAGTAAGAATGGACGCGGGATGTTTGATCAACCAATAAGGGTCAATCATGTCACAGAACTTCAGCTATGAGTAATGTCCGCACCTCTCGAGGACCAGCTCAAATTACAAATCAAATCTAGTGTGCACTTTCCAATCAAATAGGCGGGAAATCCACGATTAATTGAAGAATTCGAGATCTCGACCTGTTGGCAGTTCTACGTTTTGTTTTGATGGCCCTCTGACACTTCTATCGTACAAGCCAAAACCTGCAAGTATGTTTTACCGTTTATCTTCTTGTGATGAAAATGCAATAATTAATAATTCAAGTGGCAAACCAGACATGATTCATTTCTACAACCAAACAAAAGGAAGAGTAGATTTATTTGATCAAATGTGCTCCTCAATGACGTGCAGCCGCAAAACTAATAGATGGTCAATGGGTGTATTCTATGGCATCTTAAACATGGCTTTTGTCAATTCTACTGTAATTTATGGCCACAACATGATCAAATAAACTCTCGAACCAAAAGAGAATTTATTAAACAACTCAGCACAGATCCGGTCAAGCCTTGGATTCAGACTTGAAGCTCCGACTAAAAAATATAAGCCAAATTTTCGCAAAACCTACTGATTCAGGTAATAAAATTCAGGTAGGAGAACCAGAGCCCGAAAATCGTAAATACTGCCTTTTTTGCTGCTAAAAAAAAGAAAATGTCGAAATAAGTGTGCTGTAAGTGCAAAAAGTCGATATTTTCTGAGCACAAAGTTGATGTCTCTGTAGATTGCTCTAAAAATATATCTTGTAATTAAAAGCATGATTACTTTTAATGTTTGCCCTAAGAATAAGAAATTAATCTTAAAAAAATATATGAATATTTAAAAAAAACATAATATGTTCAAGTTGATTTTTAAGAAGATGATTTTTTTGTTTGAATGTAAGCATAATGTTTTGATTCGTTGTAATAAATACCTGTGATAGTAGTTTTCATTGATAAAACTGTGTTATATTATTAGTTTACATACCAACCTTTACTTTCTATCGAAAAATAGGGCACAAGTAGGTATATTTTGGCCTACTGGCTGTCATTAACATGTGTACGCTTCTGAGACGTATGTTAAGGCTTTATGTACCTATAAAATAGATTAGGCTTCTAGGGTTAATTTATTTATCTTGATAAAATACACGCTCTTCTGTCCTGTTCAGGGTGGATCAATGCAAAACGAACTCTTAGCAGAATTCTCGCCAGAACAGACTATGCAATAATAAGAATAGCGTATTATCCAAGATGGATATTTTCAGTTGCAAAATTACCGAACATAAGAGGTCTATAAAAAAATATTTTTATGATGGTTTGTGAATAATTTTATGTCTCTATTGTTTATATTTCTATTATGATTTGATTTATATCTACAACCTCTCTCCATGGCTATAAATGTATTGATAAATGTTTTGTTTTGTAAATTTTTAGTTTTTTTATAATCTTTTGTTTTGCATAATTTTTTTAAAAAAATTTTTCTGTCTCAGTAGAGGTAAAGTCACAAGGAGGAAATCCATCATTGTTTTTATTTTAGCTATATTAAACTTATGTACAAACCGAAATAAATAAACTGTGGATTTCCCGAAAATTAATAAATAACATGAATGATTTTTTAATGCCTATCTCACTGGGAAATTCCAGTATGGGGGCAGGTTTTTTATGACCAAAACGATAATAAACAAAATTTTCATTTTGAATGGGCTATTTTTTTAACATCCCCAATAAATACCAAATTAACTCGAAGTATAAGGTTATAATTTCTGGCACGAAAAGTTTTCGACATTTAATCTTCCCCGTTCCCGAAACTTTCCAGCACCGCGTATCCTCTCCGCGCTTATCCATGAAGGTCTGAATAAATAACATTTCATTAACATAAATACAATTAAACATAGAATTAACACGGCCATTATTTTAATGCTGAAACCTTGGTTTATATAAATGATTATTTTTGGCGGAATTCGGGCAAGTGTTGTGTTGTTTGTTGAGAGGCGTCACAATACAGGAATTCACCCCCCAAGCGAAAAGGGTTTGAATAAATAACACGCAAAGTTATTTTAATGCCTTCTGTGTATCCCACGACACCTCTCGAGCCCTAAGGGCTGCGCGGAGACCAGGTCAAAGGACACGGCTCGCGTTAAGGGAACTGCGTCACCAAGTTATTACGTTTAGGGCTTGCTAAGCAGAAGTGATGGTGACCTTCCGTCCAAGGAACTTGATATCATTTGTTGGGACAAATACGGTTACTAAATTCCTTAGTTTAGTAGACAAGCGTACAGTACATATGCAAAGATTTAGTACACGCGAGTAAGTGAAAATTTATGTGACTACAAGCCTTGCGTATCGCTTAATTTAATTCAATGTAATGCACTTACCTACAATTAGTGTCATCCTCAATAGTTGACCCCCGACAGTTGATTCAAAGGATTATTTCTTGTGAAGGTACATTCTCATTGGTAAAGGATTACGGACATGGTTCCATGATAACTCAACACAGTGACAATTCAACACACTTTAAAAAAGTGATATAATGTCATTAGCAAAAAATGAAGAAAAAAATTAAACTTAACCTAACCTAACCTTACCTACTTAACCCAGTTAATAAAGTTTTTGTTTCATCACTTTCCATGATTTTATGGAACTTTTTAAAGATGTGATGAATTATCATTGTGATGATTTCTCCGGTCACCGTATATATAGGTTCCATGATAATTCAACACAGTGACAATTCAAAACACTTTTAAAAAGTGATATAAAGTCATTAGAAAAGATGAAAAATAATTTCAACCTAACCTAACCTAACCTACTTAAATCAGTTAATAAAGTTTTTGTTTCATCATTTTCCACGACTGTATATAACTTTTTAAAGATGTGATGAATTATCATTGTGATGATTTATCCGGTCACCAATAAATATATGTACCCACATACTTATATCATCAGGCGTCTTTTGTAGAAATCCGCTACACAAATGTTTTTCTTAATATTTCAGAACACTTATTCATGCACCTGCATTTGACTTGTAAATGTATAATGACGAAATTCGAAATGTATAGTGACGAAATTCGAAATGCATAATGACGAAATTTGAAATGTATAATGACGAAATTCGAAATGCATAATGACGAAATTCGAAATGTATAATGACGAAATTCGAAATGTATAATGACGAAATTCAAAAAATAATGATTTTCATGCATGCCTGTTCCAATATCCAGTTAATATATTCCTTTTTAACTAATTTTTTTACATGAAATCAATCAATTCATTCAGTTAGTTCCCGTTTTTAACCAGAATACGAATAATTTGAAGAAATTTTTAATAAATTAGCAATATTTTATAACAGAAAGTTTTCTCAATGAAACAATATGGAATTACAACAGAAATAATCTTATGGGGCAGAAATAATCAAATGTCCGAGAGATCAGCTGCTGTCGGGGGATCAATAATGGGTCACCATGTAAACAGATATACTGTTCGAGGAACGAACAGGGTTAGGAAAGCCGTATTTTAAAGGGCTATTCCACATAGATAAAGCATGGATGAAGCCTATGGCTTATGACAGGCGAATGCGAAAACACAATTTGTAAGGTTAATTCACAGTCAGCTTACCGGGTGGCGAACGAAATCTGCATCTCCAGAATCATCTGTCAGCACTGGAACGGTGATCGTTATACGGTAACACTCGTTATTTTGAATTGGATTGCGATAAAATACGTTTAAGGGATTATTCCGATAAATAACCAGCGATAGTATACACATTGGTTTTGACAGGACCAACGTTTTTGTGCGATTGTGCGGCTCACGGCACTCCGTGGTTATAGCTGACGTGTGTGAATTTCAACTGCCCAGTTCAAATTCTGACCATACTATTGGTTAGCACACAGCCTGTCAAAAGAAATCGGCGTGACGGAACATATACATAATTGGCATCTTCATACATAATCGATTATTAATAACATCTTAAAATAACAGGCGGACAGGAGGGCGTTTTACAAATAAGTTTAAAGATTTCGTTTTTGTAACTTAACCTTTCTAAAGCCAAACTAATACTATTCTATTTTATTATTCAAGGCTGGCATCAGGCGTCCCTCGAACACCGATAGTCCTTATTAACTCGACGTTGAGAAATGGACGGAGCACCTTTCAACATGGAATCCGCAGCAGTAAATAATGTTAAGCAATCTCTCAATATTGATTGGCCCTCGTCATATAACCAATAATATTGATGACGGCCGTCATTATTAATGATTCTGTAGATAAAACGGGCTTGTTCAAGCGGGCGCGTGTTCATTTACTCAGCAAAAAAAGGGAAATTTCCTTTAAATGGTAAGAATTTGATTTTCAAAATTTTAGTCACAACTGCTCGAAGTCTATGGAACTATGGTAGCAAGATGTGGGATATGCTGTAAAGTTAAAGGAAGTACAGATAGTAAGAGAAGTGACAGTAAGATTTGGAAGTACCTACACGGAGAAAAATGAGTATTACTATTTTTTTAAGAATCTCTTCAATTATTGGTAATCCGGCTAAAAAGAGGATTGCAGGTCCTTAAAGAAAGAATAAATTGGTTTACTGATAAAGTTTTAGTTAAATACTAATATTTTATCACGGCAGGTCTTCATAAAAATCCTAATGTTTTCAGATTTTTAAATGATATATTTTTAAGGCAAATGTAGGTGCATGAACACGTGTTCCGATATATTAGGAATTTACTAAAAGTTTATCAGAAAACGGCCTGCAATCTCGTTTTTAATCGGATGAACGATAATTTGAAGAGATTCTATTTAGAATATTTATTATTTTTAGGTATTTTACTTTAAAATTCGTTATTTTTCACAATCCTAACAAAGAAGCCATTGGCTTTGAAACATGTGGATTATTATTGGTTATTAAAGGATTTCATTTTCATATTAGATTTTAAATAAATTTGAAGTACATGGAGTATGTGTGGTCACCAAACATGGCTAAAGCCATTTTAAGCAACCGAATGTTGAATTTCAAGTAATGAATGATGACTCTTAGGAACGGTTGTTTCACATAATTTGAAAAATTTATGGATTTTCAAAGTTTATTTTCAAGTTCTGTGAAGGTTTTATTCAAGTTCTGTTATTATTTCAGTTTTGTGAAACAACTGGCTAATAATAATATAATAACAGAACTTGAATATAACCTTCACAGAATTTGAAAATCAGCAATGAAATTTGATAAATAATTCAAATTCATCGTACAAATTTAACACCTTCAACAATTTATCAAATTTCAAAGTTAATATTCAAGTTCTGTGAAATTACTACTCAATTTATGTTATTTTCCAACTAGTGTGAAACAACCAGCCCATCATTTAATAATAACAGAATTTGGATAGAAATTTCACAGAACTTGGTGAATTTAAACTTGAAACTTGATGAATTGTTCAAATTCTGTGAAAACAACCCGTTCTTAAAGTAGCTATTTAAATTTCTTCCATTCTTGAAAGAGGGAAAAAATTAAAAAATTAAAAATATGTTTAATTTAACCTGTAACAAGTTTGTCCATTCATAAGAAACATTTTTTAAATAGCTCTCATAGTGATTTGAGCCCGTAACCTTTGGACATAAAGCTAAGCAACTCACCGCAGGAATATCTTTTTGGAATGTCCCGACTTCCGTTTCATCCACTTGTGCATCAAATATTTTGCTGACATTCTTTTCCATCTCCATCCATTCGACGATTCCAAGCAATACAAAAATGCCTTTTATTCGTTACCCTTAGTACGTCCATGTATTACTTTCGGATCTCCTTGGAATAGGAATATTATACTTTGTACAGAAGCACCGCTGTACACACTTGGCTCAGAACAGAGAAAAAAATTCAGAAAGGTTGAAATCAGAAAATGAATTCTGTCATTAGGACAAATAGGGGTAATTCGGGAGGGCTTCCTCTGTTACCGGAAACCCATGAAAATCTTCTCTTTGCTCTTGTGATCTGCGAAAAATATTGTGTGTAGGACTTAGTTTGGGAATAAAACGAGAAGAAAATATTATGGGGGAAAAAAACTCACGTAAACAAAATGCGGCAAATAAAAATAAATATAACTTTTTATTCTTTAGATATCTGATAGAATTAAAACATTTTCTTTCTCGTTTATATTTGCGACTATATTGTATAAAATATATAAATATAAAAGTCCAGTTAACGGGAGTAAAGAAATTAAATTAAATTACAAAGTTGTTGAACACCTTTATGCAAAAATACTAACTAAATCACTCATTAAAACCCAAATATCCATTATGAAAATTATTCTGAAAGTACCTATAAGAACTAGCATTGATGAAATATTCGACAAAATTAACATCATGTAAAAAAAAATAAAAAAAAAAAAAATAAAAAATAAATATTTCAGAAACATGAGATATCAGGATCAAAAAGATATCGAACAAGCAACTACAAATTCAACATTTTGGCCAAACTAAACAGTACAGTAAAATACCACTCTCATTCAAAACTCACAACATATTTTAACATTTAAATCTCAAATAAAAAAGCTGAATACAAAACATAGGAAGATCATAAAAAAATCGAATACTGACACCAAATACAGACTGAAACCGAAACCAATCAAATAAACAAAAACACATTGTAATATATTTAAAATTATTTCAGAAAAAATACTATTCAATATATTTATAATTACTTTATATGATCCATACAAAATAAATTTGAAATTCTCCAAAATAGGGCAATGAGAACAATACTCAGACGAAATAGGTATTCAAAAGTAAATAAAATGTTAAACGAACTAAATTGGCTAACGGTGAAACAGATGTTGACCTTGAACACGATGATATTTTTACATCTTTTACATTTTCCCATCTGATCTCTAGTGAATTGACGTGTTGTTCTTGTATTGTTTTGTATTTATTTTACTTATATAATGCACTTGCATAATGTGGATTGACTAGATGATCATTTGTGGAAAAGTGTGTGAAAGGGTTTAGTTTTTTCCTGTGGGGAAGATTTAACCCGGACATAAAGTCGGAAAAAATTAATTTCAAAGTAAAATGAAAATTATCTATTGTACCTACAGATATTTATTATATATGCTTACATATCAATCATGCTAGGTATAAACAGTATAAAAAATTAAATTATTATATCTTTTTAATCTCTGGGACCATATCTTCACGTAGTGCAAATATAAATGAGAATTTGTTTATTAATCACCTTATAAAATTTAGCACAGTACCTACATAAATTTGAAATCGCTCTCTTGGAAAGTTGTCGTTTTTAATCTGTGCTCTTTATTCTGAGCATGATAGATATTTCAGGCTTGTAACGAATGGATTGATAGGTTTCCTGTTAATCTTTTAGTAGAAGAATATTATCACGAAGTCGGAACACGTGTTCATAAAAATTATAATATTTTCGCATTCCGTCAAGAACACGTGTTCCGATATATGATGAATTTACTAAAAGTTCATCAGGAAACGTCCTGTAATCCCGTTTTTAACAGGATTAGGAATAATATTTTTTAATAAATCTGCATTACTCATTTTTCTCCGTGCAACGGAGATAAATCAGATATATATTTCAGCTACCTTGCGGTGATTTTTCACGCAAACGGCGCCATATAAATAAGCCAACTATTATTATTACCTATATCAAGCTAGACGCTAAAAATGCACTTTTGATTTATTGAACGATGAAGATATGGAAGTATTACCAGATAGACAGTGAGATGAATGCATTACTTTAACCCCTTAGGGTTTATTTTCGGTTTTGGAACAAGCAGCTATTATCCGTAGAGTTAATTTGTTCACTTTTGGCAACAGTTCATACGGTCTCACAGAAATCATTTTATCTCCTTTACTGTTATGGTGAGAAAAATTAACAAAACGATGTTAGAAAGAGCACATACGACGCTTAATATTTAAATCTAAAAGTTAACCACATAATAATTCAAATGTACACTTTTTTGAAACCAAAAGTTCCGACTGCAATTTGAGAAAAATTTATGAAACTTTGTGAATTTTTTATTAAATAATATTTTTGGGTGAAAAAGACAAAAAAAGTTAAGGTTTATAAAATATTTGTTTATTGAAACGTTAGTTTTTTGTTCAATGGCAATAATTTAAGTTCAGTGTTTAAATAAAAAAAACATAAGGTGAGCTTTTTTTCATTCAATTTTATTTAACAACTATTTGTTTATTTTTAATAATAAAATTTGAAAGAGCATTTTATCACCATTTTTAGTTTTAAAATACGTTCAGTAATAATACATTTATTTAAAACTCTCAATTTCCAGACTCTAACAGCGTCTTTAAGAAATATAAGGCTCAATATGTCGGTGCCATGTGCCATGGTTGATGAATAACAGAGTAGTAATAATTGTAACACACATTTAATAATTGAAAGCATAGTTTCATTTATTGGCTCATCACCACAGTATAAAAAAAAATATGCTCGTCAACACAAATGTTTAACATTCTTATTTATTTATTTTTATTGAACACCCCTATGGCCGGGAATATTTGTGTTTCTTTTAAAAAGTACAAATTGAAATTTTACATAATACAAAAAAAAACTAACAGCCTCTTTCTGAATGTCTTAAAACCCCTATGCTATCCAGAACCTTATCAATTTTGTTTATTCATTGATACACAAAAGTAACAAAGAATAACTAAATCAATTCGATTAATACTAATTTAGGTACGAATAAACCCAAACTAAATCCGACTTGAATCGAATATTTCTATGACCTTGAGATATAACCATTAGGAGCAAGGGACGCAGAAACTTGGATGATTTCCACAATCAGGGTTGACAGCAAGCGCACAGCATAGGAGCGATTCCACAAATTCTCACAGAAATATTTCAGTAAGTTCAACGTTACAACGCTGAAACGCGTTTCATCTTATTAGTTTGAAACCATTGCGGAATATTTGCAATCACAAAGTTTCGCTGTTGTTAATGTTACATAATGATATTATGTAGATTAATTCCACGAACACACATACAGTTTACATGAAATGTACAAATAAATTAATCTAAAATCAAAACCGTTCAATTTCTACGAATAATGTAGAAAAAAAATTGTTAGGCTGAAAGGAGGATGAGGACTTCTATCTGGTCTACTATTTATATCTGGTCATCAAACATAGCTAAAAACCTTTTGAAGGTTGCTCTTCAACCAGGACGATAAGAATATGTGTATCTTTATATTTTTTGCGAACGTTGAAATGACATCCGCGGCCTCTGGGTTCTAAGAAAAAGCTTTCAAATAGTTATAAGCAATAATTAGTCGCCTGAAATACTTGAAATTGAAAATATCTCCCGAGTAAAAATAAATGCTGCCAACGAAAATTGAACCCATGCCTTCTGATATCCGGTCAGGTGTTCTGTAACCACTGAGCTATGTCGGCTTATTTCCAACCCGCCAAATGATTCAATATCTACTAGTACCTCAATCAACAATTACTGCTTATTTTATTTTTTCCACCTGTAAACAACCAACTTTATTTTTGTAAGAAAGGCTTTGTTGGTGCTAACTTTCTCACGATGGCGTCGAGACATATGATATCTTCATTTTAGGTGAAAAAATTTTGACTTGTCAAATATTATTATTTTTTAATGATAGTCCTATAAACATTAGTTTATAATTAAAAAATAAAAAGCTTTCAGTTCTGTCATGAAGGTTGTCGTGTAACCATTGACCTCTAAATTAATATTGAGTTTGAAAATCAGCAATTTTATTACTAAGCGCCAAGAAATTAATTATTAAAAATAATGAATTCCTTAAAATAATTAGTTCATTAAAATAATTTCTTTATTTATTTATATAATTATAACCATTAATTTATTTAAATTATTAATTAAAACGATTCAGTAATTAAATTATTTTTTACAATAAAAACACATAAATTTGTTACTGTCATCAATAATTTAATTTACACTACCGGTTTCGGAAGAACCGTTCCTTCATCAGGAGAATATTAAAAACTGTTGCCTCAAAGAAACTGATAGCTGACCTGCAGGTGATCAAAAACCGAGCTCTCAGTAAATTTTTTTGGTTTTCTATGGGACACACATGTTAAGGACATCTATTCAATTTCCGGTATCCTTCCTATCATAGTCCTTCCTAAACATGAAATGACGACCACCATACTAAAAATTACCCAACAATCAACCAACACTAACATCAAGCTACTTTACAGTCAAGACATCCACAACCACAATACTAGGAATAACAATAAAATCCGCATTCCTCTAACACACACTACGAAATATGGAATAAAATATAACTTTATTGCCTACACACTCTATAACTCTCTTCCAGATAGGTATACAAACAGAGAGCATAACAAAAAAATCAAAGAAAGTCCTTAAAACATTATTTTTTAAAAGGTATAAAAATGAAAATACGTAATTCTTGTCGTGTTGTACTTTGTTTTATTCCCTTTTTCTATTTGTGTACTGTTTTGTATGTGAAACTTATAATTACGATATTTTTCTATTTTTGTACTGTTTCGAATGTGAAACTTATAATTTTGATATCAAAATACCAATGTAATATTGTACCTATTAACTCCCACCCATGTATTGTAAGTTCCTCTCGTCCTACAATTAGTTTGTTGCTCACCGGGATTGCTCTAGCGAGAAATAAAAATATTTTATTTTTTTTTAAAGTGGTAAGTAAAAAATTATTGTGTTTTTTTACAAATACGTAAAATAATTTTAATACAATTAATTTTCTCTATTTTTTATTTGATGCAACAATTTATACACAACTCATGCTGAGGCCCACATAAATAAAATTAATTAGAATAATTATTTATTTATTTAAACATTTTTTAATTTCCACTATTCTGAGGTCTCAACATCCCCTAACCACTAACAGTCGCTTTCCGCAGGAACATAATATAAATATATAAAAGCAAGGGTAGTAAAAACAAAAAAGGAACGGCCTTGCACGGCGTAAGCAGCGGTAAATGCGGCCCGCTGATAGCTCCATTGTAGCCTCTCCCTCTTTCTCGTTCACGATGTATGTAACAGAAGGAAATGTTACAACGAGGCTCTCAGCGGCAGAACCATACAACCGATTCCGCAATGCCGTTAAAACCTCCCCGCATGGCATTAGCGGGTAGCTACCTCGTAGTACCCATAGCCTACCTAAACAGTAAGGATAAGTTGTATCATCACCGCCTGTGTAAAAGCCTGAGCACTGATAGCCAAGATTGCCGCCGATCTTTTGAAATTCGCTAACGTATGTAATAATTAATAATCATCCACAAAACATCAAGCCCACCTACAACAAAAATCTTATAACCACTCGAGCGATTTTCGGCATATTATGCCAAGCTTGACAAAGCATTGAGCGATCGCAGAATGTGGGGTAAACAGTTAAAAGTAGGTTGTTTCATTGGTTTTAAACCATAGTAAGCAGTTATATGTGTTTCCATATTAATACTTTAAGGAATGGTATTAATTGAATAATATTGTAAATGTATATATATGATACCAATCACTCAAGTTGATAATCCTTTTTTTACAAGGCAAAAAAAAAACAGATTAGTTAAATAACTGTAGTTATAATTTGAAAATTAGGAAACAAATATTTGTACCTCCATAATAAAAAAGAATAATACGAAATGAAAATATAAGAATATGTGATGAGGTACTGATGAAAATTTTCCACATACAGCATGCCAAAACCTGTCCAAAAAGAAAAGTTACTGTATTCGAAAGAAAACCCAAACAAAACAAGAAAAAAATCCGAATAGTTTTGCCATAATGCCCAGAGTTGCTAAATAAGATTCAATTCAGGGTGGATCAGTGCAAAACGAACTCTAAGCAGAATTCTTGCCTGAACAAACTACGCAATAATCGCAATAGCGTATTATCCAAAGTGGATATTTTCAGTTGCAAACATACCAAATACAAAAGGTTTATAAAAGAATTTTTCTCTGATGTTTTTCTTTAAAACCATCAGAGAAAAAAAATCTATCGTTTTGTATAAATTTTTGATTTCATATTCCTTTCTTACAAATTTAAATTACTTATTCTTTATTATGCTGTCACAGTAGAGGTAAAGTCACAAGGGGAAAATGCATAATTGATTTTATTTTGGCTACATACATTTATGTACAAACTGAAATAAATGTAAACTATCGATTTCCCGAAAATTAATAAATAAATAAATAATAAATGTAGTATCTAGTGCTGTTTGTATCACGGCCTTGTTGAAGGAGGTAATGGTTCCTTCCTCGTTTAAGGGTTCAGACCCAAATTAGGTACCCTTGGTATGAAATGGAGAACTACTAACGAGTCATCTTGAGCTAAGGGCTGGAAGATGATCGTAAAGGGATGATGGCAGGAATTGTAATACGTGGAGTCTATTTTTACATACGAGTGATCAAGTTCATTAATAAACAATATAATTTTACTAATATTTTCAAAATTTTCACTGACGCTATTAAAAATATTAATTTATAAAACGAATCTCTTCAAATGCAAACAAACATATACCTAACCTATTTTGTAAAACGATTGAATATTGTGTGACAATGTGTGTACACCAAACGTAGGGAACCACTTTCAAGGTTTGCATTTCAAGTACAGTTTGCAAGATATCGGCAGGTGGCTTTAACTCTTTACCGACCAAGATGCCAAACAAAACGTTTGTAAACAAGTGGGTCTTCCGACGACCCCATGCATTTTTCTGTCATATGCGCTTTTAAACTATAGAAATCCCAATTATTCATTCAATTATTAATGGTAATCTATGTATTTGCGCAGGAATACGAAAAATACCAAAATGAAATGTGAAGACAAGTATTAAAGCTAATCTAAGGAGGATAGTGATTTTGGGTACTACCTACTCCCCCACTTGGCTGCGGGATAGTAAGTAGTAGGTAAATAATCTTTGTTTGCGTTAAGTTACATTTTTATTTTGAAATACGTTCAGAAACAGCGAACTTATCTGGAATCAAATGTAATGGGAAAACGTTTTCCGCGGAATCTGTACTCTGATTGTTCTACGAGCAGTACATTGCAAAATGTCAGAGGTTTAAGAGTTAAAATTGAAGGCAAACATAACAGGAGTGGTACTGCAGAAGATTGGCAGGACTATAGAGGTTTTCTAGATGTAACTAAGACCTCTCCATAGGTTGTAGCATCGTTGATTTTATTTTGTAAAATATTCAGAAAAACAGAAGAGAAATTCTAATTTGTAATATTATTTTTTTTTAATTCGTTCTAGTTTCAACACTTTTCTTTCAGTCAAGGGAGGTGTTAGAATATTTAATTATTTGTTAAGAATGATAACACAGTTGAATTGCTGGAACTAGCGCCAATTTTCCTCTTGAAATGAGGCGAGCAGAGCTGTTGTGTAATTTGGGACGAGAAATAATATCACAATAGAGCCCCAATGTTACCTATCTAACATCTACCGTCTTCCTTATTACCTGAACAATAAAGCTATCTTAATGTAAAATTCCTGTTTTGATCTTAGAATTAAAATGGTTCCCATGAATATGATAGAAAATCACATTAAAGTTTTAAAAGTTTTCTGTCGATTATCTTTTCTTCTGCTTTGCTATTTGTTAACACAAGGTATTGGCACATTTATGAGTTTTCATTTTTTGCTGCAATCCATAAACTTTTTTCTTTCATGTCAGTTTTTTTACCTCTCTGCCTTACATCAGGGTGTGAATCAGAACCCACTGTGAACTGCAAGCCTTGCAAACATAGACCATTATAAATAGCAAACATTGCAGTTAGTTAATTAATTATCTCACATAGTTTCCCCAAACAGGTGTGTAGAGATGACAGGCAATCAAACAATCTTCTTCCAGTATTAGCAAACGCTCATTGTTTCATTCACATTCATGTATCGTCTTATATAAACTCTTCTCTTATTCTGATTCTAGGCAACTGTGGCAGTTCAAGCTACGAATAGATAACTGTAGTATGATATATCATAAGGTTATAGAGTTATCCGAAAGATGTCGGTAGTATATTGGGGCGGCCCTCTTTAATGGGTACCAAGATACAAAGTGCCGTGAGGTTTTTAAGAATCAGATTTTGAGAAAGAACCCGTTCCTGATTACAAATGTTTTTAGTATAAATATAAGACAGTGTTATATTGTGAAGAAGAAGTTATTATTTCAACAAGAAATTTAAACTAGCGATATCCGTGGCAGCATGTCCCTACGTTAAAATAACAATATTTAAGAGGAAAAGTAATCTCGCCTTGAAGGTTAACTACAAATTTATTTGCAAATTTTCACATCTTCAAAGTTTAATTGTCCGTTTTTCTGAATAGGATTTTTTATTCTATTGAAATGTTTTAATGAAAGAAATAATACAATGTTACCAATTCAGCTTTTCGTGCATATTATTTTTATATTTTATTTTCAAACGGAGTTTTTTGCTTCAGATTATTATGTTTTCCGCTAGTTAAGTATATAGACGGAGGATGCAGATCAATAGGTACTTATAATTGGAATGTTGTAATAATATTTAATTTTCACCCACTATTATCCATTTCATTTTCTTTCCCATCAACATAAATACCATAGTACGCAAACAGTAAAAAAGCGTATTTAAACTACCGCAAATTTAAAAAAAAGTGTCATTTCTGACTCTCAAAGCAAAAGAGACTTTTTATCATATCTCGACAAAACAACTTAAGAGGAAGCTACAACCCAAAAATGTGTATATTCTTGGTATGCCTTATATAGTCATAAATGTAGGTGATAGGCATTAAAATCGATTGACAAACGGAGTCTAGAAACGTTCGATTTCAAGCACAAAACTGGTTTTTATTTATTTTGTAAATAATTTTATAAGAAAGCAAAAAAAATAATCAAGAGAAACTGTTACAGATAATCTTAGCTATAGTAAAGTATTTTTTAAAGTTCTTGCCTTTACGCGTTCATACATTTATATTGAAAAAATATATTTTTTAGTAGTTTACATTTGTATTTTTTATTGAGTAATTTATTTTTTATTTGTGTTCTCTTAAAACGAAACGATAGGAAAACCTTCAATTTATCTAAAGCATATTTTTTGGTATTAAACCAGACCACCTAACCCTTACTATCACCTTTTTGTAAAAGTATGTGAAATTTGGAACAATGGCAAGAGAATAGCGCGAATCCGAGTGCATTTGTTTTGAAAACAGAGAAGGTTTGAGACTACCACAAAAACAAGCTGTTGGTGTTTTTTGTATACACAATCTTTTAAAAATAAGGGAATTGACTATTTTTGAAGTGCATTCTAACGTTTAAGTTCATAATCGTTTTGTTGTGGCGATAATTACCTCGAAGTATCGAGGTTGAACTCACTATATTGTGCTTGTGCGTTCCTTTGCAGAGATGCAGTGGTAAGTGATGTGTCATCCTGTTTTCCCTACTTTCATACATTGTTCATTCCCACACATACTATCACACAATTCCATTTCGTCTCGTTTTTTATTATTTACAGTCCACTTTCCAGTTCATCTAAAGCTGCAATTCGTAAGCAGTTTCTGATGAAACATTACCTTTTGTACCCTTTCGCTGTAAGTAGCTATGCGTGAGCAAGAAAAAAGGCTGTTTCTCAGTGACGTTTTGCAAGGAAATCGCTGTTATACAAGTATACAAGTACATACGTTGGTAACGGTAGATAGATACAGTGAAAGATGTTATGTAGTATAACTATGTCTTTATTGTGTAGATAGTTGGAATGTTGTATGCATCGCGTTGGGATGCAATATTTTTTGTCCAACATATTAATATTCCGTATGCATAAAATGCAGCACTCGTATCGAAGGACCAAATGTGAATAATTACCGAGTATTGTTTTTAAATTTTGTTTGTGCATATTTTAACTGACACGAATAAATAATAAATATAAGTAGATTATATGTTGCGAGTTTTCGATGGGCAATGACCACCCTGGTTTACATATTACATTGTTTTATTACGTGCAGGCCATCCTAATAAAGTAGCATTTTATATTGATCGGAGAGTTACAGAGGATATAGTCAGGATTAAAAACATAAATGTTATGTTAGTTTGTTCATTTAATGCAGCACCATTTTTTTTAAATATTAAATAAAAAGCATACAATAGATTTTTTTTAATGTCGGATAGCAGTAAATGTGAAGCGGTAAAAAACTATTTAGGTGAAAACATGAAAATAGCATTTGGAAAATTGTTGGTTTTATTTTTTGACGATTTCTTCCAAACCAGGTTCATTGTAGAAAGTATTCCAAGGACTAAGAAACGGGATGCTTCAAAAAATTTGAACAATTCTTCAAATTCAAAGTTGATTTTCAAGTTTTGTGAAAAAAATTTCAAGTTCTGTTATTATTTCAGTTCTGTTGTGCAACTAGCCTATAATTATATAGTAACACAACTTGCATAGGACTTTCACAGATCCCGAAAATGAACGTTCGAATTTGAAGAATTGTTCAAATTCTGTGAAACAATCCATCCTTAGTCGAAAATTCAAAATTTAATGGGTCTCTAATAATTTAATCAAATAATGTAAGAAATATGTGTAGTCAAATAATTAAATCAGATAATGTAATAAAAAAAATAAATATAATCAAATAAATGTATTAAAATATGGTAATGAAATAAATGTAATCAAATAAAATAGTCAAATAATCTGATCAAATATTATTTATTAATTATATTTTATTTAATCCAATAATGTAACGAAATAAATGTAATCAAGTAATGTAATAAAATCAATGTAATCAAATAATGTAATCAAATAATGTAATCAAATAATGTAATCAGATAATTTAATCAAATAATGTAATCAAATAATGTATTAAAAATTGCAACCCAATAATATAATGAAACAAATGTAATCAAATAATGCAACGGAGTAAATTTATTCAAATAATGTACTGAATTAAATGAAATCAAATAAAGTAATCAAATAACGTAATAAAATAATGTATTCAAATCAATGTAAATAAATAAATGTAATGAAAAAAAATAGTCAAAATGAAGAGAGTTTGAAACCACGCAACTTTTTTCTGTTATTATATTATTAGATACATAAACTTAGTCAAACATACCGGCTTTTCAGCATATTCCATAAACTTAGCCAAACACACAGGTTTGTCAGCAGGTGCCATTAACTTAGCCAAACATACCAGCTTGTCAGGAGGTGCCATAAACTTAGCCTAACATACAGGTTTGTCAGCAGGTGCCATTAACTTAGCCAAACATACCAGCTTGTCAGGAGGTGCCATAAACTTAGCCTAACATACAGGTTTGTCAGCAGGTGCCATTAACTTAGCCAAACATACCGGCTTGTCAGCAGGTGCCTATAAACTATTATTACAAATTTAAGTTTTTATACATTTTTTATCATTCTCATTCATACATTTTGTCTTCTCATTGAATAATTGTTCAACTTATCGTTGCCATTTACACTATCAATGCCTTTACTTCAGATAGGTAGCCATGTTTTCAACATGGTATTTAACCTTATTCATAGAATGCATTATCCGGCAGCTAGTTAATATCTCCGGTTTATTGTATTTCAACGTTCTCTTTCCTTTTTTTAGTTATTTTTATATTCTGAAAATGTTAATCCATCATTGTGTGAACCAAGCATTTTAAATATAATACCCAAGGAGCACAGCAAAAAGTCTCTTTATCTCTCCCAAGGAATATTGAAAATATCAAAATATAACTTCCCCTGAATTTTAATAATTTCACGAAGGCGTCTCCTGTTGCAATTTAGTTCTAAATTTAGCCGTAATGTATCCACGGCGCGTATTTTCCCGCTAAAATCCGCGTCGGAACCAGACCACTTACGATTTCTGCTTTCCGACGGTTGTAAATTTTCATATAAAGGACAATTATACACATCTTTAAAAAGTGACATAGAGTCATTAAAAGTGATGAAACAAAAACTAGGTTAAATTGTTACCTATGTAACCTATTTAAACTAGTTTTTGTTTCATCACTTTTCAAGGCTTTATATCACCTTTTGTATGCATGTTGAACTGTCGTTTTGATGAAATACCCGGTCACCAATTGTTTTATATGTAATATTTATTTTTCTAGTTTATTTATTATTTTATTTTACTGTCACATGTTTTACTAATATTTTTTATATTCAGTTTATCTGTTTAACATTATTTAAAGCTTTAAAAACTTTGTGTATAATATTCGATGGCTCACTAGATAAACTTTGAGTGTCAAATATTTCTTTAAAAACACACCAAGCCCAGTGGACTTTAAAGGAAAATCTTTGCTTTAGTCGTAAAACAAGTCATGCTTCAGCACTAAAACACGCTAAACCCAGTGAGCTGATTTTTTCCTCTAATTTTTGTCGTAAGGTGTCCACTAGGCTTACGAAATTTTAGACCCAGTGAACTTTTATTCGGCAACCGGCGTTATACACATTCACTGGGTTTTATTTTGTGTCGCTTATTTTCGAATAAAACCACGCCTAAACCCAGTGGACGGTTTATTTCGCCTACCGCTATCAACGTAAATAATGTATGCACATTGTTGTAGTTTATTTTTTCAACGTCGACGTGTAAAAAATGTCCGCTGGGATTAAGCGCAGTAAAATTTCCATTTGGGATTACGTTTAAGTAACTACTGGCGTGTTAGGTCCTTACTAATAAACGTGTTTTTAAATTTACGCAACTGATAAACAACCATTAATGCATGGTTAATGGTTGTTTATCCGTTGTGTAATATTTAAAGCACGTTTATCAGTATGGGTGAGTTTAACTGAAACATAGCTATACATGGGTCATACAATAAGATTCTAACCCCAATCAAAGTGATCCAGAAGCTAATCCTCAAAGTAATCCTCAAGAAACTATCCACGTATCCAACAGAAACGCTATTTACAGATTTTGGGGTGCCCCGAGTAGAAGATATATTCAAGAAAAATGCAATTATCCAAATTTATAAAGATAATATAATCAAAAAATTTGAAACCCACTTATCTAAAAGATATCAATATAATATCAAAATTTCAAAATGTAATACCAAACAAATGCAAAATAACTATAAATATTTAGGAATAAAGTATTTCAACAACCTTCCGATTGAAATAAAGAAATTAAAGGATATTAACATACTTAAACTAAAACTGAAGTTACTCTTTCCGAAATAATTAACTAAATAATTGCTTGTTTTTCCCTTCATTGATATTTATTATCAGTCTGTACTCATCTCCACTGTATTTAGATTTTGTTTCTTTATATATTGTTCCTATCATATATATACTTACTTATAGCATAATGATTCTATTTTTCTTATAATTAGTGTAACTCTCTCACCAAGCACAAGAACCAGTTTCTTCATTGGTGAGATTGCGAACATAAATATATTTTGTAATGTAAATATATTTTTTATGTACTCATATTATATCCTGTAACCACTTTATATATATTAAATAAATAAAAAAGTAAGTTTTATAATAAATACTCGTTAAATATACTTGGAAAATGACAGGTTGATGGCCCTCCACACTGGCGACCAAATTTGCGAAAGAAATATTTTAAAATCTCTGTTTTAACAATTCATGAACCGAAAATACAGGTTTAATTAATAAAATGTTGACAGCATTTCTTATAAGAAGATATTGTGTGGTGTCAAAGGAAATTGATGAGAGGAGGTTGGGAAGTATTTGGTTATTCAGTTCTGTTTACTAAATACGGCTAAAGTCATTTCAATCAACGAAACGTTTCGATTCTGAACTGTGGTCTTTCACTGGGGCCATAGGTACAACAAATCTCTATTATAATAGGCATATTTATGATATATTATGCTTTCATCAAGGCAGACATGATAGACACTATAATGCTGTCCGGAACATTGGTTAAGAAAGAGGTAGCGCAACACTGCATAGTAACCCAAAAATGTATCACAGTAATGTAGGATAATTCGAGCTTCGTGCTATACATGAGTAATTCGTGGTACCCACAGTGATACCTTCTATCAGGATCGCCCTGGGTTTTTTTTTAATTCCTTTATTTTTCCCAATTTTTACATTAATAACATTCAATATTATATAAATCAATACGAATAATGGGAACCCACTAAGGCGCAGCCTGTTCGTGGGTAATATATTTAAGTTATTATTTTATTGTACCTAGAAATAAACAAATTGTGGGCATATAAAATAAAAAAAAGATTACATTTTGTCTAAGCTGTTTGTATAAAAAGTGTTTACAATAGTGTATAGTGAAGTTATTAGTGTTTAGTGTAATATATGGTGAATATTTTATGAGAAACATAAATTGATCCAAATTAAATAAAAAATGTTTCAACTGCTGTATCGAAAAGTAATAATTTTAATTCTTTTAAGTATTGAGGAAGTTTAGTAATCACTTATCACAATATTTTTCGGTAAAAGATTGAAAGTGCGAGGTCCAATGAAACTGCAGTGTGTTTGCATTTGTTTTGTGTTTGTTTGGGGGGTATAAAATACATTATTATTTCTAATGTTGGTTATGTTTTCATTTATTACGAATTTATATCCTAGAAATATTTATCCTAGAACTACCCTCCCGCTGGGTCCAGGAATTATAAGTCGCCACCACCCCCACGCCCACAGTGGATAAACACACTTACAATACGTCTAAATGGATGACCAATTTTCTGAAATATAATCCCAAATTGTAGGTTAGTTGGCATAATACTATCATGTTATTTTTCATGGCATAAAAAATAGAAGAATGAATATTTTCGAATGGTATAATGCTTTATTATACATGGTTTTCCAATAAGAGGTGTTATTTTGAATAGCCCGCTATTTCGGTAGGTATTACTTTTAAAGCTGTCATTTTTTGACATTTGAGAAGTAGAAACTACGCCATTAATAAAAATGGAACGACACACGCTTCAACAATTCATTGAAATTATTAAAATTCACTTGAGTGAATCAAATGCAAATCATCTTGAGTGATGAGGTCCATTTCCACCTCGGTGGCTTCGTCAACAAGCAAAATTGTCGCATCTGGGGCTCGGAAAACCCAAGAGTTATTTTTGAAAAGCTTCTCTATCCTCAACAAGTGACTGTTTGGTGCGGTTTATGGTCCGGCGGAGTCATTGGACCTTACTTTTTCGAAAATGAGGCTGGAGCAACAGTTACGGTGAATGGATCGCTATCGAGAGATGATTAATGATATTCTATGGCCGGAATTGGATGTTATTGATCTGTACAACGTTTAATTTCAACAAGACGGCGCTACGTGCCACACAAGTAACGAAACCATTGATCTTTTACGTGAAAAATATCAAAATAACACATCTTATTGTAAAATCCTGTATATATATATTGCAATGAAAATATTTTGACAAATTGCTTTTATTTTTATTACCAATGAATGACCCTATTAATTTTCTAGTAAATTGTTTGAAATAATTGATTGTTACACAGGGGTACTTATTGTTTAAATTTGATTACAACCCTTTTGGTTGGATGTTTTGGACGTGGGTAGTGTGGTAGAAATAAGGCGTGCAAGTTGAGGGAAAAAGTCGAGAACACTTCATTATCATTTAAAACAATTTATGTGAAACCGCACAAGAGCCCCAACTGCCCAGAGCCGTCTGGAGCCAGTTAGACTACGGCACTCCCAATTGGGGTATGTTGTGAGGCTAAGAGTAGTGGGGAGGGGAAGAAGATGGGTAAACGGATAGTGGGGAAGTACCTGGCTATTCAGATCTGGTAACAAAACACCGTCAAAGCTATTACAAGCACCGTTTCAATTCTGAATGATGGTCTTACACCAGGGCGATTTTTTTGGTGCAATAAAAGGCACCACCGATTATTGATCAAAATAATTGAGTTTGATTTTGTCAAGATCGGAATTTAGAAAACGGTTACTGCTTCACTATGGTCAAGTTGATATCTATTGATGGACCTTACAAATATTAATCTTTTATTAATAAATCCCTTAGATAAACCAATCCATATAGTCAAAATAATATGTAAAGGTATGAAGCAAATATCACACGATTGCTAATATATACCGACAGATGAAAAGATGAATAGCTTAGATAGACAAAATAAACTAAAGCGGGAGGGGTTTTCGCATTTACGCGTCGAATACTATATCCTACATCACGGGTGTGACTGAGATAACAAGATTCACTTACTCACATACACTACAATACGAATACGGAATACTGTACGAGATTATCTATTGCTATTAGGATGTCCTTCTTCCACTTATGTGATGCTACGTACGTTATCTCACTTTTCCTAATTGCGACGAAAATCTTAAAAAACACATAGTTTACTTGCGGCGCGTTACAGATATCAGTATCTCATTATCGCCCTGGTGTAAGACCACTATTCAGAATTAAAACGTCGCTTGAATGGCTTTGGCCGTGTTTGGTAACCACATCTGAATAGCCAAATACTCCCCCACCTACTTCCTCCGCATCTACTTACAGCCTAACAACATTCCCTAATTAAGGATGCCATAGTCTAACCGGCTCCAGATGGTTGGGAGCAGCTGGGACTAATACTAAACATAAAATTATTACGAAATTAAATTTTATTACTTACATTATCTTACAAAGAACAAACAGATTTTTTTTTAAATAACATTTTCACTAAAATAAAACAGAAGAAACATTTTTTTCAAAGTGTTTAAAAAATGCAATTTTCAAAATTGCAATTTTTTTTATATTAACTCCACACAGGAGGCCTTGAAGAAATTAATTTCCCTCAGGGCCTATGTCATCTTTGGGGATGCTGTGTGGAGGGTCTTTTGGTGGAGAGGAAGGAGTGAACATGGGTCTTGAAGAGTCCCATGTTGTAGGAGGGAGGAAACACAGAGGCCGGCAGTTCGTTCCACAGCTGAGCTGTTGAACTTAAGAACGAATCGTAGAAGCAACCCGTTCTCATGTGACAAATGTCAACCGTGTACAAATGTTGGGCGCACGTTTGGCGTGTATCCCGACTACGCATCGGTGCCGAAGGGATCAATGACGCTAGTTCCTCAGAGCATCTTCCATTGTAATACCGATAGAACAAGGACAGCATACCTACCTGACGCCTGTGCTCTAAAGATTGCAGTCCGTTTGTTAAGATTGGGGAATCTATCAAACGGACCGCCCGTTTCTGAACAGAGTCAAGGGTTTTTTTTTCAGGTATTTAGGGGCTCCGGACCAGAGATGGCTGCCAAATTCGACAGTAGGGCGCACTTGCGATTTGTACAGGGTCAGCAGTTGTGTACTATTAAAGTATCTGCGGGCCCTGTACAGTACGCCCAGCTTCTGAGAGGCCAGCTTTACTCTGGCTTCGATGGAGCCCCATACCTGAGCTGGTCACTTATAGTTACACCAAGCATTTCAATGGAAGGCCTGTTCGGAAGATTGCTTCCGTTGAAGGAGACTAGATTATCATTTAGATCCCTTTTAGACGTAATCAGACAAGATTGGGTCTTTGAAACATTAAATTCGACAAGATTATTTTTACCCCAGGAGGAAATACTCTCGAGATAACCGTCCATTCTCTGCTTCAAAGCCCTCCGAGCCGTTGGAGTTTGTGTGCCCTTTGGGGGCTTGTCAAACAAAAAACTATCATGAACTGTACTGTCATCCGCGTAACAATGAATCGGCGCACATGTCAAAAGGTCATTGATGTGCAACAAAATCAAAGTCGGAGACAGAACCGATCCCTGTGGGACGCCAGCATTTATAGAGTGTGAGGATGAGGTGAAACCGTCAGCAACCGCCTGAATCGACCTATCCCTTAAAAAGTCAGCAATCAACGTACACAGGGATGCGGAAATTTCGTAAGAAGGCAATTTGTTGACAAGTCCTCGGTGCCAGACCCGGTCAAAGGCCTTAGATATGTCTAGTGCGACCGTTTGGGTCTCACCGTGACGTTCCAGGCACCGCCCCCAAACATACGACACATACGCGAGAAGATCACCGCACGAGCGGTTCCGCCGGAATCCGTATTGACGGTCGTTGATAATTTTGTTCTTCTCGAGGTATGTGAGCAGTTTATCGTTGATCACACGTTCCACCACTTTGGACAGAACTGATGTGATCGCTATGGGGCGGTAGTTGGCCGGGTTGGAGCGGTCGCCTTTCTTGGGAATAGGGTGAATGACCGCTTTTTTCCAACCAGAGGGCACAGTGCCACACTTCAGGGACATTTTGAAGAGCTTTGTCAAAACTGGAACTATTTCCGCAGCACACCTCTGCAATACTAGGGCAGGTATTCGATCGGGTCCACTAGCTTTGTTAACATCGAGCCCCCGTATAACGTGGAGTACATCCCGATGCCGGATCCTCAGCTTTTTCATATAGAAGCCGCAGTGAGGAACCGACGGCGGAACAGCACCTCCGTCATCGAGGGTCGAGTTTTCCGCAAACATTTTTCCTAATAAGTTAGCCTTTTCGGTGGCGGTGTTTGCTAGTGAGCCGTCAGGTCTGGTAAGAGGTGGCAAACTGGGTTTGCAAAAATTCCGACCTATTGAGCCCGCAAGGGACCAGAATGCTCTGCTGCCATGCGGGCAGGCAGCCAGCTTTTCGCTGATCTGCATGTCGTGTTCGAATTTCGACCTATTAATGATTCTCTTGCATTCCTTTGCCGATTTTTTGTATGCTGATCTGTTTTCGGGCGTTCGAGATGTGTTGTAGGCTCGGTAAGCCGCGTTTTTTCGTCGAACTGCTTTGGAGCATTGTCGACTGAACCACGGCTTTGAGCCCACACCAGTTTCTTTAGTAGTCGATTGTATGAAGCCATCCATCGCCGATTTGATGACTTTACCAATCTCCTGGGCACATCTTGAAGGGTCCGAAGTCCGAAAACAAACAGCTGACCACGGAAAAGCGTTGAAATGGGCCCGCATACCGAACCAATCTGCTGACCTATAGTGCCACACTTTTCTTCTCAGCCTCTCATTGGTTGGTCTGAGGCTAACGGGGATTGATGTCGTCACTAGGCAGTGGTCAGATGATCCCAGAGGCGCTGTGACGTCAATCTTATAACCGTGTGGCACAGTAGTTGAGAATAGGTCTAACAGATTGGAACGGTGAGTCTGGACATCAGGAACCCTTGTAGGCTCCTGAACCAGTTGCTCTAATCCGTAGCAAATGGCAAAGGATTCCGCCTGTCGGCCAGCCGAGTCCGTTGGGCCAGAGAACTTCAACCATGGTTCGTTATGAACATTGAAGTCCCCCAGAACAATAAACTTGGCCGAAGGGTAGCAGGGCAAGAGATCATCAATAGTATCTCTCAAATGTTTGAAGAGCTCGGAAGTGTCTGATTCGCTATGGTTCGGTGAGCGGTATAGACATGCGTAGAATCTTGCCGTACTGGCAAGATTGACGCGCACCCACATTACGTCGAATCTGGAGTTTTCCAGACTCAATAGTCGTACGCAGTTGACGTCAGCTCGACTATAGAGGCAGACTCTTCCTTTGAGTCGGAACTTGCTTGCAAGGGTAAAGCCCGGGCAGTCCAGATAGGAGGAGTCTGGCGGCTCGGCTATCTGAGTTTCGGATAGGAAAAGAAGGTTGGGACGTTGGGACAAAATATGTTGATGAACAGAATTTAAATTAGTGTGCAGACCGCGAATGTTGGCAAAATTTACCAACAGTTTTGGCCCGCACCGGGGACGCCTGCTACTCGCCGCTGTAATGATGTTAAGTTTGTTTTTATGTATATTCATGATTTTAATTTTTTTTTTGTTTAAGGGTGTGAAGTGAAAGGAAGGTCGGGAATGGAAAGGTATGAGGGGTGGGTAGGAATATGGGGTTCAGGCTGTCCAGGAGTGATGAACGTTTGGTTCCAGCCCACTCACTGCGGTGCTAGGCGATAGACTGGGAGAGTCCGGCTGGAGAGGGCATCCAATGCGCCCCAAACGCTGCTGCTGGGTCCCCTCCGGTCACGAACCGGCACAACAGCAGTGGCAGGGTTTTTTCACTCGCTGATGGGGCAGCCTACCCTTAGTCGTGAGCCTGAGGGTCGGGCCCCTGTACTATCGAGCGGCCCGGACAGCGGTAACCGGTTGTAAAGGGTCTCCCTCAACCAGCATTTCCCAACCGGCCCGCCAAGCAGAAGGTGGGCCGACGCATCCGCCACCAAGACCTGGGCAAACCTTAACCCATGAACCCGGGCACCCCTGCTAAGTCACCAAACGTAGCGAACCACTTGGGGTGACCTGTGGCAGAGGTGTTGGTCATCCAATAAATGGTTCCCAGGGCGGCGGTACCCATTCCCGCCTACCAAATTGAAATGGTGACATTTTAATATTAATCTGGAAATAAGTCGTATCTGACAGGAACTTTGCAATGATATAAAGCGATTCCTGTTTTTTGTTTGTTATTATAACAGAAAAAAAAATTGAGTTCAACATTTGAAAAAGTGATTAAAACCCCTAATAACGGGTTGTTTCACAGAATTTGAACATTTCATGAAATTTCAATGTTGATTTTCACGTTCTGTGATGGTTCTATTCAAGATCTGCTATTACTTCAGTTTTGTGAAATAACTGGCCAATAATGAGATGATAACAGAACTTAAATAGAACCTTCATAACAAACTGACAATAAGGTAATAGACAATTCGAAAGAAACATAAGTTCGCAAAATGTCTATATGAATATGGTATCTTGTGAATTTCTCGTTTTCATATAAGACAAATGAGTATTAAAATCCTGTTAAAACGTGATTGCAATCCAAATATGATTTAAGATTTTCACGGCCAAAAGTATTTTTGTTATTTGTTTTTGGGGTGTTATGCCGTGTTGCGCTAACTCCTTCTTTAGCCAACGTTTCGGACAGCATTGCAGTGTCCATCATCAGGGCAGATGTGTTTTTATGTTTTTTGAAATATACAAAAAAAAAAAAAAAATTGATTGCAATCCTTTTCCTAATAACATAGTGTTCCATTCAGAATATATCGGAACAGCTGTACTTCTCCTGATAAATATAATGACTGAATGCGATAATATTAGAATTTTTATGAACACGAGTTCCGATATCCTAATAACATATTCGTGTTTTACTGACAGTTTGTAAGAAAACCTGTCAATTCATTAGTTAAAGATCTACAGTCCCGTTTTTAACAGGAAAACGAATAATTTGACAAAATTTTTAGTTATTTTTCTCCGTGATATGAGAAGGAAGATTCGTAAAAAGTTACACTTGATATAAATTACGTATTTTTGGTTGTTTCAATTGTAATTATTACCGCCGAGAGAGTGCGAAGTCCTTTATTTGTCAACAACCGAGGGAAAACGCAATTAAAGAATTACCTCCTAAAGTTTGGTGGATACTTTCCTATTTTGTGGTTTCATCTAAAAAAAAAAAAATCATTTTGTAATTGGCACTTCAAATACAAGATTTACCTACCTTCAGTATTTTAAGCAAATTTCCCAAAATCACTCATTTCAGCACTTACTCAAATTCGCCAGAATTTTTTCACAATAATGTCTAAATTTGAATTTAATTTAATTTTCAGCACTGATCCCCAAAGTTAATTAAAGTAAAAATGAAATTTTCGTTAAAAATGGAAGTTATTCGATCTTTGGAGTGGATATTCCTAATAATTGAAGAGCTGGGTTAAAAAACGTCCTGACTTTAAAAATAAACATTTTTTAGAATAAGCCAAAAATTAATTAATTTTGTTTCTGTTAAGAACACTATTACCATTGAAACTATTACCAGATATGAGTATTATGACGCCACGTCGACTCGATTCCTGGTGATCACGTTCCAACCTCGTGTGAATTGAAAGCAGAGATCTTGCCCAGTCCGGTGGCGACTCGTGACTTTCGATTGTTTTGTCAGCCTTTGGGTATCTTGTTAATCGCGTTGTTAATCAATATTCAGTGCGTTTCGATATAATTTTAACGAATACCGAGGCGTAACGTTCTGATTCGTCACAAACTCTTAAGTGACCAGCTCAGGCATGAAGGTTCCATTGAAGCCAGAGTCAAATTGGCCTCTCAGAAGCTGAGTGTACTGTACAGGACCCGCAGATACTTTAATAATACACAACTGCTGACCCTGTACACATCGCAAGTGCGCTTCACTGTTTTTTTTTGCATATTTTGGCAGTCACCTCTGGTCTGGAGCGCTAAAATACCTAAAAAAACATTGACTCTATGCGGTCCGTTTGATAGATTCCAATATCTTAACCAGCGGATTACAATCCTTAGAGCACAGGCATTTGGTAGGTATGCTGTCCTTATTCTACCGATATTACAATGAAAGATGCTTTGAGGAAATAGCATCATTGATCCCTTCGGCATTTGTGCATAATAGGAAGAATCTCAACATTTGCACACTGTTGACGTTTGCCATATGATAACGGGTGGCTTCTACAACTCGTTCATGAGTTCAACAGCTCGGCTGTGGAACGATTTGCCGTCCTCTGTGTTTCCTCCCTCCTACAACATGGTTCTCTTCAAGGCCCATGTTAACTCCTTCCTCTCCTATAAAATACCAAATAGCATCCGCAGATATGATAAAGGCCCTGAAGGAAATTATTTTCCTCAGGGCCTCCTGTGTGGAGTTAATGTTGAAATAAAAATATCAATATTAATTTAAAAATTATCTTTAAAAAAAGAATACGTGTTAAGTTTCTTCCTTTTCAATACCTAATATATTTATACCAGTAACATAAATTTTTTGAAATTGTGACAGAATTTTCGAAGTAAGACTGTTTTTCCACTTAACTCTTCAATAATGACTAGCCCCAGACCCTGTAATAATTATCGGATTAGGCCCGCAATGACGTCATTCGTATCTCTGGCAGTCAGAGGCTGCAAATTAGGGGGCCGCGACGGTCGGTGACGAACCGGCATTAGGATTAGCCCCGGGACTTGTGACGCCATAATCCTGAACCACGCCTGGCACTTTGAATCTTAATAGAGTACGAAGTCAGTTACGATTATGAAGCGGGCTTATGAAATTATATTTATAGAGAAAGCAATTATATGTGAGAGAAATGAAGTAGGTAGATGATGAAATTTCTCTTTCAGGGACTCGATTCTGCAGTGACGATCGGTTTAATTTACACTAATTTAGAAGGTATTTAACTTATCTGGTCATAAATCTAAAATAAAAAATAAAAAAATGCTAAAATTTGTTGCTAAATGGCAGTACCTCTCTAGGTTGATACTGAAAGTAACACTGAGAAAGAGCTGCAAAATATGAAAAACGTATTTTATATCAATTAAGCTGTGGGTGCCCACAAAAAATCCAAATAAATAAATCAAAGGTATTTGTAAAAATCATTAACTTTGTGGCTCTAACTAACTAAAAAAGCTAAAACTAACTTAAAATCTCTTTCTAAAAACACTAAAGACATGGATTATAAATTAAGCCACTCAGGCATTTACCAACTATGTTGCAATGATTATCCATTGTTCTACATAGGTGGGACAACTAGAAATATAAATATTAGAATCACAGAAGAACGTTTTGGAAGAACCTTTCCTTCGTCCCTAGAAATCTCTGTCTAAAAACATTAAAGATAAAGATTATAAACTAAGCCACTCAGATATTTACCAACTAGATTGCAATTATTGTCCATCGGTCAGTAAAGGTAAGACAACTAGAAATATAAATAGTATCAGAATCACTGAACAATAAGTTTTGAGAGTTTGTCGATCATCTCATTTCCCCTGATTATACTTTTAACAAGGACACGGGGTTAAAATTCTTCATCGTAAGGATAAAGCCAAAAATTAAATAACTTAGAAGCACATGACATAAGAAAATCATAAATATGTATACATATTTATGTATTTTAAGTTAGTTTTAATATTCTCCTGACGAAGGAAGATTTCCTCCGAAACCTGTTAATTTTAATATAATTAAAGTTTTCGTTTACAAATTGATGTGTATATCTGATAATATTATTACTCCAGCGTCTGGACGGTGTAGGCCCTGTGATTGGTCAAATTCAAATTGTGTTTAAATAAGACTTTAAAGATTAAGACACGATTTCATACTGAAATAGAATCGCCACTTGTAATACGATATTTCTTAAAAAATATCGTTTCTGCTCATACAATTTTTGGATAATATCGAAGAAAATATGTCTTAGAAAGTTCATAATCCATTGGATTAATTACATTACAGTGAAAATTATCCACAATTACGTGATTACGTTTGACGTTTGACGAAAAAAGCACGCGTTAATTCAATATGGCCGATACCCGATACGCATCGCGGCTAGGTGGCCGACAGAGCGCCCCTCTGGCGGTGAAGAAACGAATCAAATGACTGGCGCGTATATTTAAATATGCAAAATTACTTGAACATCAAGCGTTTAATAATAAGATTTCTTCTGGAAGTTTAGTTCTACTTTGCAATGGCATTTTTCATTATTATTTATAATTTTTTTTTGCTTATTAATTACATCTGATTTTATATTGACAGGTTTTCTAATTTCTAAATTATTTATTTGCGATGCTTTAATCCTGAGTGAAGTATTTTAAGACCTGAATTTTTATCGAAAGTGTGATTCAAAAGATGATTTGCAAACTCATATTCACTATTTCCATTTAGAACCCTGAGATGTTTTTTAGTTCTGACTTCAAAGTTTCTATTGGTTCTACCTTTGTAAAATAAATTACAATCCAGCCCAATTGAGTTTATAAACTCCTGATTTTTTTGTTTGATTTTCGCAATCTATATTATTAAGAATATATTTATTCATTCTGTTATTAGTGTAAAACGCCGGTTGAATAGTACCAGGAATGTTTATATATATAATTTTAGAAGTGTCGTTATCCACAAACAGAATTCTACGCCATTGTTTATTTATATCTTAAGAACTAGGGTAAAAATACCGTTTGAAGATAATATGTTTAATTATTTTATTTAGTATTTCAACTATCAATTTATTAGAATAACCGTTATTAAATGTTATTTGTCTTATGAATATATTATTTTATGGTTATATGCATAAAAAAATTTCAGGTCTCAAAATACTTCACACAGGATATAAAGCATCACAAATAAATAATTTCGAAATTTTAGAAATAAGAGAACATGTTTATAAAAGTAGATGTAATTAACAAGAATTTTTTTTTATAAACTCTCTTTTAAATATTTTCCCACTTAACTGGTCTTTCATATTGTAATTCCTAATTCTTATAAACCCAGCTTACTCTTACCCCTCCCCCCTCCTTCCACTTCTTTTTTCCAATTGTAATCTATATTTAATTTTTGACTTCGGTGTATACTTCGTTCATGAAACATGTATTGGTTGTATATAATAAAGTGAAGTTAAAAAGTTATTTGTTTTTTAATAAAATAAAGTTTAATCGGATAACATTATTTTATCTATTTCCATTGTATATCAATGCATACGTACATAATAAAATGTAAACATTATATTTATTTATTAATTGGACAATTTGCATGGCGCCGCTTTTGTGAGATATCACCTCAGGGGCGCTATATTGTAATAATCTACCTTTATATATAGATTTTTACTCTCCTGATGAAGGTGTATATATAATCTAACTTTAAACTTTATTAGATACAGTAACAGTTTTAGGAAAAGAATTACCACCAGTTGGAGTAAAATTCACACCTTTTAATTAAACCGACTGCTAATCACATTGCACAATTACCCTCCTTTTATCCATAAACACGGGTACAATTAATCAATATGTAATAATGTATTATTTCAGTCAACTTTGTTGTAACTATCTTTAATTGTTGTGACAAACTATACGATATTGATTCAACTTATAGACATTGACGGTTGTAACACATATTTAAGCACTGCAAGTCTCCTATGAGCAAATTATATTAGGTACCATAACAGTTAATATCAGTTGTAGACATGTAGTCAATAATAGTGTTTCATTTGAAATAATCCATCACAAATACGTAAAATTTCATTTATTCAAACAACTGTCATTCTTATTATGCCTAAATTGAGCATGTTATTATTCATTAACTCCTTCCTGTTCCGTGTTTTAACAATATATACTCACCCTCTCTCTGTGAATGACCTTATATCTATCTATTAAATGTAACTGTTGTTAATATCACTTAAACTGGGCGCAGCCCAACCAAGTGCCGCCCGCAGGGCCTAGCAGCAAAAACCCTAATGTTAATTAATCTTAAGTGACCTACCAGGTAAGTATGGTACTGTATATTATCTCCATATATAGTTAGTAATAACATAAGTCATTGTAGAAATGTATTATATATCACAAAAACGGCGCTATACAATTCATCTAAATTTTTAATATGAACAAATATATACCAACCGGTCAGTGGTTGAGTGGACATAGCGCTTGGGTCTCACCCGAGCGTCGCGTGTTCGATTCCTCGACTGGCTAAGTCCTCCATCACAACACAAGCAAAATTTTTGGCTTTCTGTGATGGTAGTAGGAGATTTTCAAACATTGTTGGGTTATTCGTAACCCGGGAATGTTTGTCTTTCTTTTAAAATAATTTTTTTTTTTTTTTTTTTTTTTAAATAAAAAATTTCATTTGCCTCGAAGCAACAAATTTCGAACCTGTGATTTCGGGGTCCAAAACCAAAAAGTTTACCGCTATTTCGCAGAGGTCATCAATAAGAATAAAAATATGTTTTTATCAAAGAATTATGAACTACTGTGTCGCTTCTACAAACAGAATGAAAAAATTGAACGTTATCTTTTGAACCTGTGTGTGATTCATCACTTATCGATCGCGTAAATTCGATTAATCCACAGAGATGACCAAGGGGACACCGGGAGGTCTTTATCAATTATTTATTGCACGGAACCTTTCCTGAAATAGAGCCTTGGGCAGGATTAAAGATGATATCACCGACAAAATTATGGAAGGCCAAATACTTAGAGGGTTAACGAGTCCAAAAAGACTCACGATAACACTGTTTTTTCCCAATTGGCTAGAGTCAAAGGGAATGTTGTTGACAGAAAAAGTTGGGAAAGGAAGGAAAAAATTGGAGAATTTTAGTATATTTTTTTAAAGTCTTCACTTTAGACGATCATTATTTTCATACTTTAACGGTTGCATATAAAGAGTTGCCAATAGAGAAGAAATAATATTGTGAGGCGGTTATAAATCGTTATGGCAACACCTTGAACATAACCATAGATCCCGTGAAAACGTTCTGTCATTTGTCTTTGCCGTTGCTGTCAACAAATCATTAAAAATACATGCGAAATTCACAATACTGATAAGTACCTAATATACGTTCCCAATGAAATCAGTATTAAACACATGTTTTAGTATTTTTGTCAACATTTTAAATGTAAACGAATTAAACACGAATTTCAAAACAATATTGTTAGATTAAATAATGACAGTCGACAGGTCTTAAATGATGTCCGCCCCGAGTTATTGTGCCAACCTACAGATCGTCGTTTCTACACATGCCCCCTTTTTATGTAAATACCACACAACCGTTTGAAGCATCATGTCATCTTTGGGGATTCTGTGTGAACGGTATTTTAGGGGTGGGTAGGAATCTAGGGATCAGCGTGTCCAGAAGTGTCGGACGAATGTGGAAGAGGAAGGAGGGGAACCTGGCTGTTCAGATCTGATCAGCGAACACAGATAAAGCCATTTCAATTCTGAATGATAGTCTTACACTAGGGCGATACTGTCTTTTGCTATTTTCCACTCTGATTCCCCTTACGTTTGTGCAACTGTTGAACAACGTTTACCATATTTAAATGGTTGATTATCAGTTGTATAAAATTTAAAATACGTTTATTAGTAAGGCTGGAGTGATTTCCGATGATATGACTTATTTAATTTTTTTAGTTTTTTTGTCATGGTGGGTATACATTTGCGAACCTAAACGAGAACCAAGCCACGAATAACGGGAAATGGAAAACAAAGCAACTGCATTTGCAGTTGCTTCGTTCAAAGGAACATAAATATTGGAAAGCCAATAAGTTGAGGTTCAGTTCGGCAATTCGGCTCGCGTGTGTATTCGTAGCATTACATTACAAATCATATCTGAATATAAATATTTTAAATTGAGACAAACGAAATTAACGACAGGCTTCCACGGTTTTGATGAGTAAAAACAAAACGTTTATAAAAAAAAATATATTACAAAATTCGTTAAATAATTATAATTTTCAAACAAAACCTGTACGATTTGAAAATGTGTATATATTAAAAATGTGATAGATTTTCGGCCACATTTTAAAAAACTCAAATAAAGTAGCGTCAGACAATAAACCCATGGTTAATCTTCTCCAATATCGAGACGTAAATCCAATTGTTTTGGAAGTATGCCTGTATCATGGAGTTATACTAAATACCTAATAATAGTTTTGAAAAAAGTCTTAAAAAAATAATATATACTCCGTAAGTCAAAATTATATTACATCAACATGGCAAATATCATTTTCCAAGTATTTAATTATTTAGACATACTCAGTACATTTTTATTACAAGGGATAGGGTAGGTGTCTCAAAAGTTACATAGTACGTATTACGTAAGTCCATACAATATATATTAGTAATTTTGTCATCTAAATTAATGAATGAAAGTTAGAGTAATAATAACATAAAAAATAATAATTTAAAAAAATCTTTTTATAAATAATTTTAAGAAGAAAAAATTGTGTGGAGAGATGAAAAGAAATTGAGTAGTGTTTTCACAAAGAGAAATCCAAACGATTTTTTTTATTCTTACTGTCTATGTAGGTGTTTACAAAATGACTAATTCAGATTTACAAAACTCTAATTATTTACCTCCTTTATGTGTAATATCAAAAAAAAATGATCTTAAAGTGAAACATCTACGTACTAATATTTATATAAAAGTTAAATAACTAGGTAATATAATGTAAAATAGCAATAATTATCTTATTTCAAGAAACTTAATTTCTTATTCCATGTCAAAAATTTTGCCTAGGTATTACTTATACATTTTTTATATGTACATAAGTAACAGTAGGTGTAGAATTTTAAAAAAAGTCGGTGGAAGTAGGTACTTTCATGGATAAAGCAAATAACAAACTTTTGTTTTCATCAAAAAATAATAATTTTATTGCAGAACTAAAATATATTGGGATTTCGTTTCGTGAAAATTTTTCTTATTTACAGATATTTCTCTTTTTGTCAAAATTCGCAATTTTCGACTACTTTTTTTAAATAAATCCGGCTTTTCAGAAAAAAATTTATCATGTCTAACAGTTAATCGAAATTTCCTAAAAGATTATCATAAAATAGTGATTATTCACAATTGGCTAAAAAAAAGGTTTTTTTAGATATTTTCTTTTTGAAAACGCTCCCCAAATTATGAAATCAAGAAGTACGTATACATGAATAATTCTAATTGTATATTAATAAAAACTTTATGATAATTTGAGTAGTTTTAGATTAATGTATGTTGGCAAAAGATCATGAAAAATATCTAATTGTAGTAAGTTTTCGTAGTGATTCCGTACTGTGATCACACGAGTAATTTGCTGCGTTATTGTTGTTAGCTTCAATGTGCCTGGTACGTCTCGGTGGATGAATTATGGATTCCTTGTCTAGATGTACAATTTTAAAAATAAAAAGAAGTTGATCATATTTGAGTTACAAGTTGATAGTAACTAACTTGCATTCATAACTGAAATGATGTACGTCGCTTGAAGTGGTTTCAGTCATATTCATTGAAGATATCTAAGGACGAGTTGTTTCGGAGAATTTGAACAATTCATCAAATTTCAACGTTCATTTTCGGGGTCTGTGAAAGTCCTATGCAAGTTCTGTTAATATATCATTATAGGTTATTGGCTTGACAGAACTGAAATAAAAACAGAACCTGAAAAAATCTTTCGCGGAACTGGAAAATGAACGTTGAAATTTGATGAATTGTTCAAATTCTCCGAAACAACCCGTCCTTAATAATTTAATAGCCATGCGTCAAACAACGTGTGTTCTCAAACAAAAGTCACACAAGGTATCTCGTATTTTTTGTTATTCTCACTAGATAGGTACTCTTTCGGGTACACGGTATTATTGTCACGGAATTCCACTGAAGACGTCTGTAGAATAAAGTATATAGATTTTTGTTATACGGCCGTATATCCTCTCTGCATACTTATTTTCCTGATGAGGCAGTACCTATAGACGAAATGATCTTTTATTAGGGGCTCAATTGTCCGAGGGATGAACTGACAGAGGGATCAATTCGCAGAAGGATCAATTGGCAGATGGATTAAATGTCATGGAATCAAGCATAGTCCTTTTATTACATTAACGCAACACAGGACCTTTGTCATCTTTGGGGGGTCTTTTAAAGAAAAGGAAGGAGAGTAAGTTCTGTTGAGAAAAAGGTTATTAGGGGTGGGTAAGTAGGGATCAGTATGTCCAGGAGTGAAGGACGTATACATTCATCCCTTCCGCTGTGGCGCAAGGCGATGGGTCAAGAAATACCAGTTGGAGAGGTCAAAGGGTCTTCCCAAACCAGCCTGTCCCGATTTGGCGCGCCACGCAGATAATGGTGAGGCGCATCCTGAACATACCTCACCCGACGGGCCCGGGCACCTCTGCTAAACCACCAAACGTAGCGAAACTCTTGGGGTGATCCATGGCAGAGGTGTTGTTTATCCAATAAATGATTACCGGGGCGACGGTACTCGAATTCGCCTCACAAATTCAAACTCTCCCTATTTATGTTGATTTTTTTTAATTGCCTGATGGTCACTGCGATAAATAATTCGCTCTTAATATTGATCATTGTTTCGCAATATTTAGCGACAGCCCGCCGAACTTTATAACATTTCTTGAGTCGCTTATTTTTAGTAGGCATGTGACCCAAACAGTACCGTCTCTTTTTCTGTTGTTGTTTTTATACGTACGTATTTTTTTATAGTTACATATTGTTGAACGGTTGTTACAAAATATTTGAGAACCACTGCTCAGACATCTCATCACTAAGCTAGCGGGAAGTACATGTCTACATTTTGAGGTTGGTTGTTTGAACTAAATTTCCGAGGTATTAGCATGGATTTCGACGGAAATGCCAGAAATGCTGGAAATGCCAAAACTGCCTGAACCCTAGAACCCTGCCGAACACGAAACTAAAAATCCTCCACCCCTCTCCACTTGCGTATCTAAGTAAAACAGTTAAGCTTTAAACTGCAAGCTTTACGTTACCTTAACTTTACGCCTTTGCTGCAAATATGTACGTCTAGAAATATTTTATAACTTTTAGCAACTATCTTAAACTATCGTAAGATTAACTACTTCAAATAAAAGAGTACTATTACTAAAATGTTTGATTAAATTAAACGCATTCTTTGTTGCAGCCAAACTTGTGTTAGACAGGTTTTGTTAGAATCCTTTCTTCGTCAGGACAACATTATACCAACGAAAAATGGAGAAAGAATTTTGGAGCTTTGTTTAAATATGATTATTTATAACAACATGTACATAATAATTCAGTGAAACAGTAATCAAAAGTAAAATTTCATCGTAAAGAAAAGTATTATGCTAACCTTAATTGTAATTATTATTATATGTTATTATAGCCTTGTTAAAATTTGTTTGGGCTTGATGAAGTCTTCAATAACAGACGCATGGTTGTTTTGTTTTTACTGCACAAAACTGAATTTCACTTTATTTAATGTTACAAAGAGTTAAATTATTCCCGACCCGGACAAAACACTTTTACTAATGGTCTGTCGACCATAATGACTGCTTGTTACTATTTTATAGGAGAGAAGAAGTGAAAAATCCAGTCGGCGAGGCTTTTTATAATCTAACCAAGTAAAATACATTGACAAGCTAATTGTCAAAACAAACACTGTCAAAGAAAGCCAATTGATAAGCAAAACATCTGTTTTATCTGTTTTGTCTTTTGTTTTTTCTGCCCTAGTTTTACCTCTGACCGCTAGGTGCTAGGCAGGAGCCTGTAAAGTAACTGGTGGTGAACTTTGCTAATGGTTCGTACATTTTCAAAAAGCCTTCTTCTAACTATATTCCGCGCAGTTGAACACATCTACAATTTCAGCGAAAGTGTTTCCAACTGCATGCAATCTAGGTAAAAGCGATTATCTAAATGACTCAGTCAAGATATTACTGTTGCAAACAAAAATAAATTTTCGATCGAGCAGTTCTAGTTGGTATGTTGAAGATGATTAGACTCAATTAATCAAGACTGTCTATAATACATAATTTTTTTTTAAAGTCGGAAACGAGTCTTGATTTGGTATTATTTGAAATTTTTATGGCCAAAAGTATTATGGTGATTTTTTGGGGGTATTTATCTCCTTCTTTACCCAACGTTTCGGACAGCATTGCAGTGTCCATCATCAGGGCAGATGTTAATGACTGTCAAAACATTAGATTACACATCTGCACTGATGATGGACACTGCAATACTGTCAGAAACGTTGGATAAAGTAAGAGATAGCGCAATATGGCATAATACCTCAAAAACAAATCACTATAAGAATTTGAATTTTTTAAGTTATGGATTTTTTATTTCGTCCATCACCCTCTTTTGTCCATACTTTAACAGAAATGAATATATTTTTAACAAAAGTAAAAACATGGCTGAGAGAACAATGTGATATTATTTATTTATTATTATTGATATATTACAACTTCCAAACATTATTTTGACTTATTTTAAGGTTTATTCATGAAAAACAGTGATTCCAATGATATTTCACAACATTTGCAAATACAATTTTTCATACACCTACGAGTACATTAATCTATTATATACATTTATTCTTCTCCCTAGTCTACTTATAAGTTTCGTTTCACTTTCCCGAAGCAGTGTTTATAATAAATATAATGGTCAGATTTCAAAAAAGTTTATTTCAACTCGCCATTTGCTGGGAAAAGTTTTTTCCAAGAATTTTCCCCTCAGAGGGGAAACCGAAATATTTGATGGTCCGCCTCCAATATTGGAGAGCCTTTAAGCTGACGATATATCTTCGTTTGCCGATATTATGAAGAGAGATGCCAGTAGTCCCACAAGGAGCAAAAACAACTGTTGGTATACACTTATAAAGTTTCTCGAAGTGGTGCAGCCATTGATGAAGAATCCACTAGATAACCCCACCCACCCATCAAACAATACAACTAAATTATATACAACGCTGTCTTTATTCTGACCATCATCTAATTAGGGATGCTTAGTATTCATCTAATGCTATAAAAAAAATAATTTTACAGAATTAGGCGCAGTAGTAGGCGCAACGAAAACACATTTAACAGGAAGCTATAAGCCAAAAATATGTAAATTCATGATGATTCCATGAGAACTCAACACAATAATTCAACACACTTTTAAAAAGTTGTATAAAGTCATTAGAAACGATAAAAAATATAAACCTTACCTACTTAACCCAGTTAATAAAGTTTTTTCATCACTTTCCATGACTTTATATAACTTTTTAAAGATGTGATGAATTATCATTGTGATGATTTATCCGGTCACCATTCTTGATATACCTTATATTGTAGGTAATAGGCATTAAAATCGCTTGGCAAACGTCTAGAAACGTTCGATTTCAAGCACAAAACTGGTTTTTAATCATTTTATAAATAATTTTATAAGAAAGCAAAAAAGTTAATCGAGTGAAACTGACACAGATAATTTTAGCTATCATTATGTTTTTTTTAAAGTTGTTTCCTTTATGCGTTCATACATTTCTGTTGAAAACATATTTTTTTTAGTAGTTACAATTTTTTTTTTTACTGAGTAATTTTTTTTTATTTGTATTCTACTCGAGTGAAACGATAGGAAAATCTTCAATCTATCTAAAGCATATTTTTGGTATTCATAATGTACACCAATTCGTTAATCATTCATTAATCAAAATAGTGATTTGGCATTAAGCTTCGCCTTAATTTTTCGGCAACTAAAGAGGTAAAAAAAACTTTTAGACCCATTTTAAAACTTTTTCCACTCATTTAAAAATACAGTGGATGTTGGGGTTTGGGTTATGGTTCTGAAATGAGAGGGTAAAAGTTGTTCAAAATTTTAAAAAAATATACGAAGGGGAAATGTTTAATTTTTTAACAAAAAATTTAAAAAAAATAGAAATTACAGAGAGTGAAATGTTTCGAAAGGAAAAAAAATTATCTCTGGAATTTCTTGGCCAATGCAGAAAATATCTTGAACCGAGTATTATATATTTTACATTGGATTTCAAAAAAATTAAGGTGGGTCCAACGACAAAAATAGATGAAAATAGGGCGGATCTAAATAGTTCTTCATTTGTTTAGTGATCGAAAAAATCATTTAGGACGGGTCGTTTTACAGAATTTGAACAATTCATCAAATTTCAAGGGTGATTTTTAAGTTCTGTGAAGATGCTATTCGTGTTTTATTATTACATCATTATTGACTAGTTGCTTCACAGTACTGAAATAGTAACAAAACTTGGATAGAACCTTCACAGAACTAGAAAATCAACATTGAAATTTGATGATTTTTTCAAATTCATCAAATTTCAATGTTGATTTTCAAGTTCTGTGATTGTTCTATTCAAGTTTTGATGTTATTTCAGTTTTGTGAAACAACGGGCCAGTAATGATATTGGAACAGAACTTGAATAGAACCTTCACAGAAACTCAGCTTTGAAATTTGATGAATTGTTCAAATTCTGTGATGTTGGGGTTGTTACCCGTCCTTAGACTTGTACCAAATAATCAAGGTCTTAACTTGAGTTGACCAGTCCTTACATTTTTTTCTTGGCAGTGACAATTCCAAAATGGTACGGATTTAGAGAAATAAGCTAATACTTACTCAATTCCAACTTCGAACTCGATTCATTCGAATACGAAAGCTCAAAACATTTATTCATACCACAAAATCTTTTCCAAATGTTCAAATTCTATGTTGATTCACCAGTTTCCCACTTGTATTACGAGTTTCCGGACACTGTCCATACAAAAAAGAAAAAAAAAATCAGACAACATCAAGTGAATCCATGACAATAATCTAATTACGTGGAAAATGTATATTTTTTTACAATACTAGAAGACTTACCTGCCCCAAAATGAAAACTAACGCGGATAAGTAAAGTTGTAGAAGATCAAACTTACCTGAAACAAATAAAAAATACATAATTACATTTAAGTCTTCAAGCCATTTTCACAATACAAAGACCAATCTCTTATATTCAATCTCAATGATTACAGCTTTGTTCCGACAGCAACACGGTTAAGAGATGTTAGAGTTATTAGGTTTGATAAATTGCAGACGAATTACAGATGTTTTAAGACCATCCGTGAAAATTTCAAATCATACCAATAATAATTTAATTATGTTATATATATTTATATTAGCATACTAAAACTAAAACTGAAGTTACGCTTTCAGAAATAATTGCCTGTTTTTCCCTTTATTGATATTTATTATCAGTCTATACTCATCTCCACTATATTTAGATATTGTTTCCTCATATATATATAATAGGAATATACTAATATACGTTTTCGTTTGAGAATCGTTAATATTGTCTTCAATGACTTAAGGCGATGCCATACGTAGTAATGCAAAATCATGTGTTTGTGGTTTGAAGTTTGGTCGCCATGTTTCAGATACTTTAATTAAATACTGTAAGTAGAATACATCACTTTATATTTTTACATTACTTTTTATTGCCGTTAAAAAAAAAAAGTTTGTTTTAATATCACATTTCTATGTCTCATGATAGAACCAACACTTATGGTTTAAAAAATAGTACGTTTTAAAGATTTTTTAATGAATTGCAGTAAGCATTTTTTTAACAACTTTAAAGCTGAAAATCTGTGGGTGCATCCTACAAAAGCTCTCTACTGTTAAGCTTTGAGGTCATGAAAATTTAACAGCTTTCTCTGTCTGCAATTTTTAGGTCAACGCCAATTTTTGAAGTAACGAATTTACGTTTTTGAACACCTTACATATCTACAAAATAGAATTCTGTTTGTTTGAGGCAAGTTTAGGACATTGTGAGAAAAGATGCATTCTTTAAATTTGGATACCTTATTTTCTGTGCGCAGTCAGAGATATCAACGTCAACTCGAGTATTTTCAATCAACGATGGAGATGTGACAAATGTATCTAAGGCGATGCCATACGTAGTAATGCAAAATCATTTGTTTTTGGTTTGAAAATTTGGTCGCCTAGAAATGTTTCAGATGCTTTAATTAAATACTGCGAGTAGAATACATCTTGGCCTTCGAAATCATCGAGTATTTTTTAGATAAGTCTTTTTATAAGCCCAGAAAATAATAATGTAAAGGCCTATGCTTTTAAATAAAACTGCTTTAAAGTTCAAAATCTCCTACTTACGAACCCATTTTAGGTTAAGATTTTATTGTATAATGTGGAAAATTAAGTTATTTATAAAATAAATAAATATTTATGCCTGAATATCCACAAAATAAAATAAAAGGCACTTTTTGGCCATGTTTTTTTCTTGCATACATCAAAACAGGCGGATGGTGTTAAGCGGGAATTTAAACCTTATCGCCATCTACGTAAGGGTTGTTATTGATAGCGGCTCAATTTAAAATATTACATGACGTAGTGCATCGCCCTAATATTCCAATTTGAGGTTTTAATCATTATTAATTAGGTTATTCTGATTAGAATTTTTTTTATTCTATAACGTTTGGGGAAAACAAAGTATTTTTTAGAAATTTCTGTTTGTGTGAAAAAGTTCCCTAATTAGAAAGATGTCTACCATGCTGACGTATATGTGTGCCAAAACAGATTTCTCCATCTTTGCACAAGCAACATCCTTCGCTTATAACGATGGTAGTAGAAGATTTTTTTTAAATATTGACAGGTTATTCGTAATTTGGGAATGTTTGTCTGTTTCGAAAAGATAATTTCAATGATATATCAGACTCTTGGGAGTCGCGAGGTTTTATGTAAATAATTGGCTCCATCAGTTTTCTTACAAATCAGTTAAGATCGCACTTCTAAATCTAGCTGTATTTTTTATGTCGTGGTTTTATCATTTTGACGAATCTATTACAAAAACATCACAAATACTGATTTTAGTGAATGTGTCAATGTAACTCTGGTTCAATGAACTCGGATATGCTTTGAATTTAAGTGCCATTTAAAAATTGTTAATTCCACCTACCTATGACATATTTTTTTACCAGAAAATTATTTTAATTTCCAATTGATTTGCCAAGAATTCAAACTATGCTGTAATTTTTTATTCGGTCTGACCTAGTGTATTTATCATTGCAATTGATTTTTTAGTCGGTCTGACCTAATGTATTAATCATTGCAATTGATTTTTTATTCGGTCTCACCTAGTGTATTTATTATTGCAAGTGATTATAAAACTATTCTAAAGTATTTTTCAAACAAAACTGACTTTTTCATGTGAGTAACAATGTTTATTTTTTATATTATTTTTACGTATTAAATAATCTTGTTCATTTTATAAAAAAAATATTTTTTATAAGTAAACAATTTCTGCTATAAAATTATTATTATCACAGTGACATCTGTTTCGCCTTTTGAAGGCAATATCAAACGGTCATAAATAAATTGTTTTTTTAATAAATTTAATAAAATTTTTATTGAACATATTAAAGAAAAACTTTAAATAAAAATCAGAGTTCTACAAATTAAACTCAAACACGAAAATCCTAGGATTAAAAATAAGGATTCACGGTCAAACCTCTTTTCTTCCACTAAATCACAATCAGTAGGTACATTAATTTTCAGCACGAAAGAACATTCGCCCTCGGGGCGAATTGCAGGACAAAATTTAAAACAAAATTGTGCTGCAATATATTCCAATAATCTGGCTCCAGTCAGACAAGCCATTGCTCCCTTCAATGTAAATAATTGCGATCGAGCATAGCACCTGCATTAATTTCCTGCACTTATAATTAATTAATCGATTCATTCAAACGTTCCGCAATCGAAATCAAAGTTCATTGATTCAGAACAAGACAAAGGTCTGAATTTTAACGTTAGCTGAACAATTAATCGATTTTCTTCTTGGATCATAACTTAAGTGTGGATACCTCGGCAGTAAGGAACTGAATCGTTTGGTTCGGACTCGCTCGGCACGTCGTGCTACTAAAGAGCTTGTCAGTTGTGGTACCAGGTACGCCATTTTGAGACATTGAACTTGCTGAATAAGTTTCTTGATACTATACCTTACGATTGAATATCATCATAAAAATTGAAACATTGAATAAAAGTATGCTATTTCTTTCAGAATTATTTTTGACCAGCTAATGATCCAATCGGACCTATGTGCGCAGTCCGCAAAGCTCGCTACACTTACGAACGCAATAAATGTGGAGAGTAAAGCAACAAACACCTTCGCAATCAAGGCGGCTTGCTCTCGACTACACTCGTAAATCTGTCACGCCCGAGGTGGCCTTACGCTCTGAGACTTGACACAAGAGCCCGATGTCAAAAGAAAGCCGCTTCTCACGGTTACTTTGACTGTTCTATTTTGTAGACCGTATCTTCTATTTCCTGAATTTACACAGTCAAACGATCGAGTTAGGTTTTATGCTTACAAAGAAATGCAAATCTTGAATCGAATCATAAAAAAAACCTAAGAACTTACACATAAATCTTAAAACTTGTTTAAAAGTGTGAATTTTAGCAATAATTAATGCTGATATATAGATCTTCCATAAGTCTCTGAAGAGATACATAGATGTAAGTTTGCTCTGGGCGTATTTTTGTAGTACACGGAGTAAACTTACCTACTGATATGAGATATTTTTAACTAATTAAAAATCTGGTCAAACGATTCGTTTTCCTGTTAATAATGTGGCTGGGGTCCTATAACGAATGATTTCACAAATTTCGTAACAAAATCAGTAAAGCACGAATATGTTATGAGAAAGTCGGAACACGTATTCATCAAAATAATAATTGTTTCGCATCTCATCCATTATATTTATTCGGAAAAGAGCACCTGCGTGAACACTTGTTCAGATATATTCTGAATGACTAATATTTTTTTGCGAAATGATCATGAAGTCAAATTTTTCACAGTATCTTAATAAAAAGGACAATTTTATATTACTTCTGAGTAATTTTAATAGTTTTATATTACTTTTATAAAGTTCTGTTTTAACTCAACCGTTTTGCATTTTTTCTGTCTGTAAATTTATATGTACGATCCGTTTCTGGTTCAAGATGGTAGCCGCTGTAGTGGTTCAGTGAAGATTATTTTACAAATGTGAAATCATCGACTTTATTTGGATTATTTGCCTTTTTTTAAATATTTTGGTACATACCTACCTACCCGAAGAAAGTTTAAAACATAATTGTCATTGAGATAGTGACGTTTCTTTGAAGAAATTGTACTATCAATATTTAAAACAAAATTTTAACTTACATAATATATTTATTGTGAATAATTGCATAATTATATAGGTATTTAAGAACCTACTTAAAATTCTTATGATTTCAGGGTAAATTTTAGTCACTTACTTAATAAGAGAAAATTAGAAACATACTTCTTGGATGCGAGGTACACTGTTCACAGTACTACTGGTATAACGTAAGCACTGTCTAAGAGAAATATAGACATATGAATATTAGTAGACCTGCCCTAAGTGATTAAAAGCGTATTATCCCCACTCCCCATACCGGTTCCATTGGAGCCGGCTGTGCTCGCGTATGGCCTCAAGTGAAATTTGAAAACGTGACGTCATCATTCTTGTGCGAACTATGGTCGAGGCATCATCGGTTCATTTTACGAAATAACACGGCAAAATGTTGACTTGTGATATGAAAACTTGTAAAAATAGATGTGAAAAAGAGAATAAACCCAATTGTCGTATTACATTCCATAAGTAAGCATTATTTTACTTTATTTTAAGCTTATTCACACCGTATTATATGGATCAGTTTTAGAAACATATACTATCACATCACAATGTAGCGATTCTCAAGTGTGCTCATCGTTGTTTACTGGGGTAAGTAAATTATGAAACATTTGTAAAAGTGTCTTAACTAAATACTCTGAAACTAACTACGACTCTGCAAACAGAAGAAATTTACTTTGCCGAATTTGGACTTCGCAAATTAGTTCATAACGTGGCGAGTAATTTGCGCTCCCATGTAAAAATGTCTATTCATTCAAAAGCAGATTTTACTTTTAAGAAGTAAATGGTGATATTATAATGCGAGATGCCTATTTACTGTCAGATTGATTTATTGACGAATCACAGTCAGCTTTACCCCCTTCGTTCTTCAACAGTTGATTTTACCCCTCGCCATTATCTTCTCGTCTATTAATTCCTATGTCTGTGAAGAGAAACCTATTCATTCTTATCAAGACGCTAGCTGACGTGTACCCGGCGTTGTTCGGAGACTTTTCTATACTTTCGAAAAATATTTTTAATTTGGGAGGAGGGTTTGGGTACCGCCGCCCATGCAACCATTTTTTGGATAACCAACACTTCTGCCATAAGTCACCCAAAGTGGTTCTTACGTTTGGCGATTTAGCAGGAGTGCCCGGGTTCATCGGGTGAGGTGTGTTCAAGATGCATCTGCCCGCCAGCTAGGTGGCTTACCGGATCGGGAGAAGCTGGTTTGGGGAGAACCTTTGACCTCTCCATCTAAGGGATAGGCATAGATCTTCCTCCGTCACTCCTGGATAAACAGATCCCTAGATTCCTACCCATCCCTCATACCTTTTTCCTTCCCAGAACTTCCTCTCCTTCCTTTCCTTAAAATGAACCTCCACACAGAATCCCCAAAGATGACATAGGCAATGAAGAAAATTATTTTCCTCAAAGCCTTCCGTGTGGGGGTTAATGTAAAAAATATACAATTAATGATATTTTCCTTGTGATTTGAACGACACAGTCAATTAAAACACAATTGAGTTTCTCTGTAAGGAAAGAAGAGGTTTATTTTGTTAATCTCACAAGATTTACATAAAGAAAAGCATTCAGTAACAAAACATTACCTGTAAGGAAAGAAACGACATTTAATTTTAATAATTGTTATGTCAATTCCTTAATCACAATCACAATAGCAATTATCAATTATTTAAATTATTCCCATCAATCTGCCTTGTCACAACCCATAGATTATATTTACTATGTCTTAAACCATAGATTACGAAATATCGAGTCGACTGTGAAGGTACTGTGGCGCACATCCAGCCAGTGACAGTCCACGACACACACAGCCACAATGACGAGACAAGCTCGGCATTGCCTTGAATTAAAGAAAATTATATTTTTCTTTACATATATAATTTGCTTTTCTTATATATACAAACTCCACGGAAATTTTTTTCTAAGTGATAGTGAAAACCTTATCAAAATCCGTTGCGTAATTTAGAAGAACTGTACGCACAAACAGACAGGCGCAGATAGTGACTTTGTTTTATACTACATATTTAAAGATTCCTTCCCGTCTTACTCGCTCTCTATAAATCGTTTTCGAACTTATTAAAACAAATTAATTGAAAGTACAAGAAGTTTACAAGTTTCAAGGTAATGTATAATATCGTATTATTATTTGTAAGATGAGAAGTAGCGTCTGAGTTGCTAGAGAAATGGCTTTAATAAGCTGATCACTTAACGTTACAAAGCATTTATCAAGTGAGGTTCCGATACCATGAGAAGTGCCCTAACTTCGATTCCCAAAGTGATACTGAAGATACTGAGATACCTGATCTTGATTAACGAGCTTTGTAAAGTTATTTAGGATAGGTATCTCTACTTCTACGTGTCTAAACTCATATTTACACCGGTGTGTAGGCATTACTGTAATCAAAACCAGACGCAGCCCGTGACTGAAATTGTCAGTAGTGTATTTCACTTTTAAAATGTACCTAGTTTGTTATATACGTGGATTAAATTGATGAATGGGGTACCTACTGCAATTCATTAATAATGAACTGCTCTTCCTCAACCATCATTCGACAAATTATGGATATTATTCACCATTGTTCAGAATGTGTAGACAGGTCAACTCAAGTCAAAACCTTAACTTTTTTGGGATAAGTCTGAATGATTTTTGCCAGTCGCTAAACAAGTGACGGGATATTATAAGTGTCCTGTGGTCCTGACCCACGGCGTAGTCTTCACTTGATTCGACTTGTCACTTTATTTTCTTATATTATATCTGCCTCATGTCTTTGCTTTCATGTACCTTTGTCTACTCCTGTATTTTTCATTTTACTGTATTCGTGTTATTATTTTGTAATTTGAACGATGTCCGTTAATAAATAAATAAATAAATAATACATCATCGTTCCCAAAATCATCTCGAAAATATAATAAGCTGTAATTGTTGATTGAGGTACTAGTACATATTGAATAATTTGGCGGCTTGGAAATAAGCCGACTAAGCTCAGTAGTTTCAGAGCACCTGATCGAACATCATAAGCCACGGGTTCAATTCCCGTTGGCGGCATTTATTTTTACTCTGGAAATATTTTCAACTTGTATTGATATTTCAGGCGACTAATAATTATTTGTTATCCTTTATGCTATGCATAAAACCTTGTCTTATAAACATTAGTTTATCATTAAAAAAATAATAGTAATAGATACGATAGTAAAAAAAACATGAATTGGAGAATTCGCCTCCATCTTAAATATTTCTCAAAGATTAACATGGCAGCATTTAAAAATAATAATAATAAGCCCTTACAAATATAATATTACTAAGTAAATTATATTAACAATTGTTAATTAAAAAATAAGAGAGAGTGCACAATATCCATTAAAAAATGTTTACTAATAATTTTTAGAGAATAGAGGGTAAATTCAATTAATTCGAAAATTTCATTAATCAGAAAAGTGATAAAGTACATAATGTATGAAAGAAGTATGTTAAGGTTGTTATTTTCATAGGAAAACAGCTTTCAATTTTCTACTAAAGGTACTGCATGTATCAAAAAATGTATCGGAAACCTTCAGGTTTTAATTATGATCAAACAATTCAGACATCCTTCTGATTGGATTCCTGATACCAGCATTTGTGCACTAATGTGGGGCTAATGTGGAATAAGTCGTTAAACCTGGTTTTTCTGGGTGGTATTTTAAAGTTTATTACTATGAGTAAATCAGGACAGTCGATAACGTTATTGCAAACTTTATACAGGATCATGAGATCAAGATATGTTCGCCGGTTAGAGAGAGTGGAGACGTTATATTTCAATAGGATATTTATGTATCCCCGTTTAGGTGCGCTCATTCTGAAATTGAGGCAATGCAAATTTTTTTTTTTGATGCTTTGATATTGTCTTTATAAATACCGTAAAGTGGAGTCCATATGGAGGAGCAATATTCAAGTTGTATGCCATAACTCATGTAAGCAGTATTGCACATAAATACACACTCTATCATAAATATGCATACTTTTAATAGCCATACTAAGACACTAGATATAAGTCATAATTGTAAGTCATGTAAGCAGTATTGCATATAAATAAACACTCCATCATAAATATGCATACTTTTAATAGCCATACTTGTAAGACACTAGCTGTAAGCCATAACTGTATGTCATGTAAGCAGTATTGCACATAAATACACACTCCATCATAAATATGCATACTTTTAATAGCCATACTTGTAAGATATTAGCTGTAAGCCATAACTGTATGTCATGTAAGCAGTATTGCACATAAATACACACTCCATCATAAATATGCATACTTTTAATAGCCATACTTGTAAGACACTAGCTGTAAGCCATAACTGTATGTCATGTAAGCAGTATTGCACATAAATACACACTCCATCATAAATATGCATACTTTTAATAGCCATACTAAGACACTAGCTATAAGTCATAATTGTAAGTCATGTAAGCAGTATTGCATTTAAATACACACTCCATCATAAATATGCATACTTTTAATAGCCATACTTGTAAGACAGTAGCTGTAAGCCATAACTGTATGTCATGTAAGCAGTATTGCACATAAATACACACTCCATCATAAATATGCATACTTTTAATAGCCATACTTGTAAGACATTAGCTGTAAGCCATAACTGTATGTCATGTAAGCAGTATTGCACATAAATACACACTCCATCATAAATATGCATACTTTTAATAGCCATACTTGTAAGACACTAGCTGTAAGTCATAATTATAAGTCATGTAAGCAGTATTGTATATTAATACCAGCTTCGTCATAAATATGGATAGAAGTCACCGAAGTCAAAGAAGTCATAGAAGTTTTAATGTTCCAACCAATGACGCTTTACCACTTTGCCCCTAAGATTTAAGATTTCTGTATCAAGGAAAAGAAGACAACTTAAATTTTACAACTCGTACGAATGTACTGAGAACAAATAACTCGATGAGCAGTAAACCGAACTTAACGTGTTATGGGCGACATTTCTCCCGGCATACGATACGACCGCATTTAGTTTGCATTCAGAGGAATTCCACCCTGTGCCACATTGTGACTCGAGAATGTGACAAAATATGACAAGTACGTGTACTACACAACTACGTACCGAATACGCCACGTGTCTACTGAGTTTGCTGAGTACATACACCATGTACAACGGAGTACTTCTGACTGTGTCAAGGGTCTCCAATGGACTGGTCCTACAGATTTTACGATGAGAGCCGACAGAGGAAATGCTACACGATGAAAGGATGTGACAGTCAAACAACATTGCACTTTTAGACACTAAGGACGGGTTGTTTCGGAAAATTTGAACAATTCATCAAATTTCAACGTTCATTTTCAAGTTCTGTGAAAGATTTTTTCAAGTTCTGTTTTTATTTCAGTTTTGTCAAGCAACTAGCCTACAATGATATAATGACAGAACTTGAATAGGACTTTCACAGAACCCGAAAATGAACGTTGAAATTTGATGAATTGTTCAAATTTTCCGAAACAACCCGTCCTAAGTTTTCCGGTTTTGAGTTGCGTGTCTAAAGCAATCCAAACTTGTTACAAATAAATTAAGAAAATGAGTGAGTGCAACAACGTTTAATTTGCTTTATATGCTAGCACTAATATGGTTCAACGTTAAGCACTGTGCATAAATAGTGTTCAGGATTAAGGCGATGCCATACGTAGTAATGCAAAATCATTTGTTTTTGGTTTGAAAATTTGGTCGCCTAGAAATGTTTCAGATGCTTTAATTAAACACTGCGAGTAGAATACATCTTGGCCTTTGAAATAATCTAGTATTTTTTTAGATAAGTCTTTTTATAAGCCCAGAAAAAAATAATGTTAATAAATAATTTAAAGTTCAAAATCTCCTACTTACGAACCCATTTTCGGTTATTATTTTATTGTTTTATGTGGCAAATTAACTTATTTATAAAATTATCGAAAAAAAAAATATTTATCCCTGAACATCCACAAAATAAAAAAAAGGAACATTTTGGCCATGTCATTTTCTTGCATAAATCAAAACAGGCGGATGGTGTTAAGCGGGAATTTAAACCTTATCGCCATCTACGTAAGATTTGTTATTGATAGCGGCTCAATTTAAAATATTACACGACGTAGTGCATCGCCTTAATTACTTTAATAATTTTAGAACTTTCTAATAACCACTCGAGTGCTCGCGTCAATAACTGGAATATCAGTTGAGTGATTGGCGTTAGAGTTGGAAAGTTCTACCCCTCATTTAAAAAAAATCACACCTCTAAATTTCAATAAAGAGACAAATAAACTGATTACAGTGCTACATAGCCAATTTATACATAAAATTTTAACGTTTATCCTATATATTTAAGATTTATAAAAAAAATATTAAAAAATCATAAATACGCGAATTCTGTGAGTCAAATATGGCTTATTGTGGCGTGCAACCATTCAAGAAGTGTTGCAAGCTTGGCATAATATGCCGAAAATCACTCTAGAGGTTATTAAACGCTTTGAACAAAAAAAATGTTTCTTCGTGTCTTTGAAATGAATTTATCGAATAAGTCATTTATTATATGTGAAATTAAATCAAATTAAAAAAGTTTTAGTACTAGACCTGCACTTTAGTCAGGTGTAGACAATATATGAATAGTATCAGATTATTATTTGAGATTTTCAGTGCTAAATTATTACAGTGATTTATTTTTGGGATATTATGTCGTATTATCTTTTTTTCCAACGATTGGGACAGCATTACAGTGTCCATCGTCAGGGCAAATTTTTCTGTCCACATCTGCCCTCATGATGGATACTGTAATGCTGTCCGAAAGGTTGGCTAAAGAAGCAGGTAGCGCAATACGACATAGTACCCCAAAATTGAATCACTATAAAATAGTATCATTTTTATTACAAAATTTGTTTTGAAATATTTCCGCTTGACATTCAATTTCAAATTTTCGAGCCTATATAATGTAAAACTTTTAAATGCAAATAGATAGCTTGATGCTCATTGTTTCTAAAACTGTCTTTATAACATTTCTGACTATAATATAAAAATAGACAGAAAGAGTTTTATGAGAACGTGTCAGATGTTAACAGCTGACCCGGCCCTATGCAGGAGCAATTGGCAAAAACGGCGCTATACAAAAACACAAAACGCAAAAATTTAAGGATTGTTATGAAATGAACTTTCTTAAAATTAAAACATTCAACCCCGTAATATTTTCTTAAAATCAAGTACTTTGTATTTTTAAATTCTTTCATATGGCCACCCCGTGGTTGCGTTTACAGTGGGTGTGACTATTAGCGAAGGAGGCGGGGCAAAGGGGTCCTCAGCTCCGAACGAAGGGAGACCGGGCCCTTTGGATTCCAGCGCTGTTTGCGAGAGGTTGTTACGTGCTCCACTTTGAATTCGAGACTTGCTTTGCTAAAACAGTGTTTGTCAATTAATTACTACTACCTTTCGATTCATTCTTTCTACAGTGTTTGTCAATTCATTACTAGTATATTTCGATTCATTTTTTCTACTGCCTGCTCCCTGGACGTCTACAAAACTACAAAAACTGCGGTATCGTTCCTTTATTTTTTTATTAATTTCTGTCTCTGCTTTCTGCCCACTAATTTAACATCATTCTTTTAACCGTCCACAAAGAGATTTAAGCTTTTCCTACGCGTAGATTCCTGTGCTGTAATTATATAGTCTTTTTGAAGGCATTTAAAGGCACCACAATAATAGTGTTTTATTTCCAAGATACCCTTTGTTCTACCCACTTCTAGAAGGCGTATGTTCTCTCTTAATACCAACGAACTGAAAACACGGTACCTGCTCGAGCTAGCCAGGTATTCTTGAAGATATAATACATTTCTATACGCGGTTCGATTCCGTAGAAACTCTTTATCTAACACGCGGTTCGATTCCGTGGAAACGCATTATCTAACACTGGCGCCCAACGTGGGGCAAATGTTAGTTGCCTAGGAGGAAATTCGTACGCGTCATTCATTAGTATGGGAGTACCAATGAAACCGTATAGGTCTCCGGTGATCACGGCTGATGCAAGTCACCAAACCGTGTTAGGTGCGTTATCTCTGCCCGTCACCTGCAGTGGATACACCACTACTATAGATTTTTTAGTCATACCGTCGTTATCACCTAAATTTATCCTTGGTACCGATTTTTGGAGATCTTTCAACGTGGCCCCAAAGATCATCACTCCGACGGCAAATAGAGTTTTTATCACCTCCGGAATTAGACGAGATCAGAACCCTTATCCCAGTTGAAAATCTTACAGCCTCGCAGGCCGATAGCTTACAAAATATCACGAATAAATTTCAGGATATCTCCTTTGAAAAATGCGGCCTCGGGCTGACTCACCTTGTCGAACATAGCATCGAAAACAGATAACGGGAAAGTATTTATTTCACGAATATTTAAGAACTTTTTGAGTAGTACGGAGTGATCTAGAAATAAATATTTAATTGGTTTATTTTTACACAAATAATAAATTGATCTTTAAGATAAAACATATTTATTCCACAAAAGACATCTTAAAATGGGATTCCACTACGAATTGAAAGTTAAAAAAAATAGCAATAACAATAATGATAAGAACAAGGGATCAATACAAGAACAAAAGAGAGAATTTTTTGATGAACTTGATTTGACGCCATACATAATTTTTTTTAGCAAAAAAATACTACGCATCAATAATTTATCAAATTTTACATAGAAAAATTAGTGATTAAGTACTAATTTTATAAAAATCGATATTTTTCAGTAAATTTCGAAATTTTAATGACAGTATGCCACCAATTGGATTCTTGGAAAAATCTGTTTGAAATCTGGTTAATGCGATTAATATTGGAAAGCCAGTTTTGTTGACTGCCCGGATGGGAAAATATTCTATTTTAAAATTCGCAAGTAAAGATAAATAAGGTACACGTACTCATTGACCATGCACATTTACACAATACACAGCACTGTCTTCGAGGGGGCCCCTTCGAAGGCAGTGTATACAGACTCCAACATCACAGTCACTCCGGAGTAATTAACCGGAGGCGGCTAAATACACGACACTATCTTTAAATATTCCTACACACAGTACGACATTCACATTGTGTCTGATTCGTACCCAGTTCCTACTTGCTATTAATTTGGTGCAAACTTCACCAACTTTATTAAAACACTGAAAAAATTATGAAATAATTATTTGTGACTTCGATCCTATGGTTGCTTGTTAGCCATAAACAAGATGGCGCCCATATCGGTATATATATTATTATGTAATAAATTCTAACCCATTATAATCCATTGTATACGAAAACTTCAAAGTGCAATGACTTGCGACAAAATATTTTTTAATTTGTTTTCTTGTTCTTGTGTTGTTCATTTTGGGAGGTTTTTTTGTATGGATGCAATGATTTTGCACACAAATAAATAAGGTCCACAGCACTAAGTATTTGAAAGATACGTCTTGTATTATACCTATGTCAGCAATTCTTACAAGATTTCTGGCGATATGTAGGTCACTAAAGGAGGACGATTTTGATTTTACTCGTATGTTGGGCTATCTTCAAAAAGCTATCTGGACCATTAAAAGGTAGATATGCTGATTACAACAAAAAAAAACTAAAACGTTGAAGCCGATTGCACCGAAACAAATCCGTACCATTAAAAGGTGGATATTGATTTTCGTGTGTGTTTTTCAACTTATATTGTTTGTTTTGTGTTATTTCTTTTCAGCCATTCTTCAAACAGCTATCTGGACCATTAAAAGGTAGATATGCTGATTAAAAAAAAAAAAAAAAAACAAAAACTTTGAAGCCGATTGCACCGAAACAAATCCGTACCATTAAAAGGTGGATATTGATTTTCGTGTGTGTTTTTCAACTTATATTGTTTGTTTTGTGTTATTTCTTTTCAGCCATTCTTCAAACAGCTATCTGGACCATTAAAAGGTAGATATGCTGATTAAAAAAAAAAAAACTAAAACGTTGAAGCCGATTGCACCGAAACAAATCCGTACCATTAAAAGGTGGATATTGATTTTCGTGTGGGTTTTTCAACTTATATTGTTTGTTTTGTGTTATTTCTTTTCAGCTTGTCTTCAAAAAGCTATCTGGACCATTAAAAGGTAGATATGCTGATTAAAAAAAAAAAAAAAAAAAAAAAACCACTAAATGGTAGACGCCGATTGCACCGAAACAAATCCGTACCATTAAAAGGTGGATATTGATTCTCGTGTGTGTTTTTCAATGTATATTGTTCATTTTGTTTTTATTTCTTTTCAGCAATGACCATACGGAAGCATATTCGAACCGTTAAAAGGTGGATACTGATTCTCGTGTGTGTTTTTCAGCATATATTAATTATTTAGTGCTAATTAGTGATTTTAGTATGTTTTTCGCCTTATGTATAAAACATAAACGTATGTGTGTGCGTCACGACATACAATGGGAAGTTCTGCCTATATACTGCTCCCTTGTGCAAATATATTTACTATTAAATATTATTTTCTCACTCCTTATGTGAACTCGATTTTTTTTGTTCATTGCCCACTGCTTATTTGCATTTTTTAATATTTTCTTGTCTTTCGCTTTCATGTTAACGCTTCTCCTTGAATCGTTCCCGCCGGGGATCGAGACATCTACGCCATGACGAACGAGTTTACGCTACTGCTTGCGGCCCTTTGCAGAGCCGATGCCATCACTTGAGAGCCGATGCCATCACTTGCTGCTGTTGCTCTTACGATTGTCACCATCACTTGCTGCTGTTGCTCTTACGATTATGTGCACCGTATTACCAAAAAAAAAATGTATATATATAAATAATAATTTGAAATAATAATATGTAACTTTTGGGCGTAGGTTTTTAATGCTGAATCTCTATGTGGATGACTTCTTTTGTAGCTTTTGTCAAAGGGGTCTTGAGCGATTTAGAGTCAAAAAACTTTCATTCCCACGGCAGTTTTTTCGTTGTGTTTTCGGGGAAGTGTTATGAAATGAACTTTCTTAAAATTAAAACATTCAACCCCGTAATATTTTCTTAAAATCAAGTACTTTGTATTTTTAAATTCTTTCATATGGCCACCCCGTGGTTGCGTTTACAGTGGGTGTGACTATTAGCGAAGGAGGCGGGGCAAAGGGGTCCTCAGCTCCGAACGAAGGGAGACCGGGCCCTTTGGATTCCAGCGCTGTTTGCGAGAGGTTGTTACGTGCTCCACTTTGAATTCGAGACTTGCTTTGCTAAAACAGTGTTTGTCAATTAATTACTACTACCTTTCGATTCATTCTTTCTACAGTGTTTGTCAATTCATTACTAGTATATTTCGATTCATTTTTTCTACTGCCTGCTCCCTGGACGTCTACAAAACTACAAAAACTGCGGTATCGTTCCTTTATTTTTTTATTAATTTCTGTCTCTGCTTTCTGCCCACTAATTTAACATCATTCTTTTAACCGTCCACAAAGAGATTTAAGCTTTTCCTACGCGTAGATTCCTGTGCTGTAATTATATAGTCTTTTTGAAGGCATTTAAAGGCACCACAATAATAGTGTTTTATTTCCAAGATACCCTTTGTTCTACCCACTTCTAGAAGGCGTATGTTCTCTCTTAATACCAACGAACTGAAAACACGGTACCTGCTCGAGCTAGCCAGGTATTCTTGAAGATATAATACATTTCTATACGCGGTTCGATTCCGTAGAAACTCTTTATCTAACACGCGGTTCGATTCCGTGGAAACGCATTATCTAACAGGATATAAATACATGCACTTATAATGTACTATACAAACATCTCCAAGCTAAATAGTCTTATATATCACAGCTATACAACAAGACTAAGATCGGAACAAAGGGTGATAGTACCAAAAATGAATACATCGTTTGGACAACGTTTTCATATCTTCCTAGCTCCTAAGTGTATATTTTAATGGTTTCAAATGGCAATAGAGTTAGCATATAATAAACCCTTTTAAAGATCGTATTACTGTTTTGCTGAAAGTGGCAGAACGGAAACGGAATCTTCCTGAATAAAATCATTATATGACTGAAGAAAGATGCAATTTTACGAATTGCTGTGGAAATCGGGGAAAAGATAATGACCCATCATTCCATTTTTATCCCTATTATCGATCAATCCCGACTTTGAGACAATCCTGTTACTGAGATGTAAACGATATAAGTACAAGGAGAGGATTTAACTTGAGATCTGGACTAGTTAGGACTGGGCTTGAGGACTGGAGAAGCAGATTTCTTATGATGCCTATAAACAGAAATAAATTTCGAGCCGCAAATTATTTGAAAGGAATGAAGCAACCGCAAACGGCAAGAAATTCCGAAACGGTAGCACGGCTTGCATAAATTTCATCCTATTTATACGTTTAAGGATATGCTTACCAACACCGAGGCACACAAATCCGTCAACCATGGAACGAAGTTTTCGAATGATTATTAATATTCATTTATTATATATCGTTTAATTTTTTAGATTAAAAGATTTATTAAAAAAAATAAGGTTAGAACATATAAAATAGTATTTGTACATATTTCAAGATTTGAATAATTTGTGGTTGGAAGACGAGTGTACAGTACATTATTGTAATTAAAAATATGATAGGTACATGAATTTGGAGATGTAGTAAGAAAAATTGCAATGGGAAAGTAAAAAAAATAATTATATAACATGTTTTTTAAATGTATGTAGCTAAATTTTACTTATCTAAAATAACGCAAATAGTAACAAAAACATTATATCTTGAATGTATTTGAAGAAGAAATTGTCACTTGAGAGAAATCAATAATTTTTAAGTGTTTCTGTTTTCTGGCATTATCAGCTTTGTTCTGCTCCCACCAACAATAGAGCACGAATTAAAACTCCGCGCTTGATTTTGGTACATGACAGGCACGTACCGAGAAAAGTGTGGCAAGTGACAATTCAACTGACGTGTGACGTAATTCTGGCGTAATCTCACATTAGGTTATTTATATTATTCTTATTATCACTATGTTACCACCGTAATACGTGCATTTGCCTAGTTTGGGTTATTTCAATCATATAAAAATATATTTCATTATTTCAAGATAATATTAGCGATTCTCAAACGAAAACATGAACAGAAAAATCAGAAAAAGATACGTCACTTCTTGGACTTGAACCCAGATCCTTCGCCTTGCCGAGCGGCAGTTGGTAGAGCAACATCCCGGCAAGGCGGATGATTGAATCTAGGTCCTAGATGTTTTTTACATAGTTAAATATTACAATTTTAAGTTTTAATCACTGAGCAATTTCAAAAATTTTAATTTTTGAGGCGCTTTATTTAATTTCTACGATTTACCAGCAAACCGTGCCAATTCGGTTTGGAAATGTTCAATCATCGCTCAATTCGATTAGTGATTTTCTTGAGAGGTTGCTTTAAATGATTGGCCAAATATTGATTTAATTTATTTACATCTGTTTTTCTAAATCATTAGGCAAGATTCACTGATTTATTGCGCAATCGCTTATAATTTATTGCTGTAAATCGATCTCCCGTCGCCTTGCACGTGGGCTCAACGCAACCGTGTCAGATATAATCAATTCTTCAAACAGAACTCACAAACCATTGAAATAGAAGTGCCAAGAAAGGCATTTTCAGGTTGTCAGTATAATATTTGGCTCTGCTACACGTACACTTCGGAGCGGCGCTGGCGGTACCACGCGGCGCTCCAGGCCGCCGCGCCGAACAGTCTTACAAAGGACTATACTCTAAACCGTTACCTTACTTTCGGACTTTACTTTTCTGCGCGGTGACGTGAAGTGGCGAGTGGTACCGCCGCTCCGAAGCGTTCGTGTGGCAGATCCTATCGACATCTACAGCCTCAAAAAAAAAATATTTGGCAATCCAATGACAGCAGTCACCGGAACAGAGTAACCGGGGTAGAAATATTGAATATCTCTAGTTTTAACAGTTAATATTTATTTTATTGTTGAGCATGTAAGTATTTAGCAAACTTTTACAGAACGTGTTGTAAAGCAAAATCCTCAAACATTTAGTGCGCAATTATTTGAATAACAAATTGGCGTATTAATCCTATATGTACCTAGTGATAACGAAAAAATGGTTAAATAATCGACCAAAAATGCTCGCATATCGTTCCCATGAAACGATAATTCCATTACAACACGTTCTGCAAATATAAACTTTTTAATAAATAATGTTTTTTATTTATTTTATCAGTGTCACGCAATTAGCAGATGGAACCTTGTTGTCCCAATGAAACGACCTCGAAGTACAACGCAATTGAAACCTAGTTGCTCTAAAAATATTTTATTTATGGCAGATCGTCATAATCGCTCTTAAAATTTGCAAACGAAACCTAGTTGTTCTAAAAAATTTAAAATGTTTTTTTATGTAAATGAAACTAAGTTGCTTGGAAATTGAAAATGAAATCTTGTTATTATTGTAGAAAGCAATCACTTTGTGGTTTGACATATTTAATAAAATAAATTAAAATAATTTTGTTTTAAAACCACGAGTTTTTAATAATTTTTAGAACATACCGGTTTCGCAGTAAATAATTTGTACCCTGAAGATGCTTGAGTAAAGCGAAACCGGTCGGTTCTAAAAATTATTAAAAACTCGAGGTTTTAAAACAAAAAGTATTTTATTTTATTTTATTAAATCTTGTTGTTCTAAAAAACAAATATTAATAAAACTTTGTTTACATCACTTTTTAAATGAATAACTATACATGTTGAATGAAACGTTTTGATTGTCTCTATTGTTTATATCTCTATTATGATTTGATTTATATCTACAACCTCTCTCCATGGCTATAAATGTATTGTTTTGTAAATTTTTCGTTTTATATAATCTTTTGTTTTGAATAAATTTTTAAATTCATATTCCTTTCTCAGAAATTTAATTTATTTAATCCATATTATGCTGTCTCAGTAGAGGTAAAGTAACAAGGAGGAAAATCAAAATTGGTTTTGTTTTAGCTATATAATACTTATGTACCTACAAACTGATTAAATGTAAACTCTCGATTTCCCGAAAATTAATTTAAAAAAAAATTAATTTGGCTCAAATGTCAGATGGAACCTTATTGTTCCAGGTTATTGCTTATTGCTCGATAGTTTTGATCCAATGGCTAATGGAATACCACGTTTATTATCACAGATTCGTCGACTTATTTATTGTGAAAAGTCAGTGAATTCAACTAAATTTAACAATATTTACAACTAATAACATTACACTATTTACATCAGCTGATGACGAAAAACTATATTTATTACAGTATTGAAGTTTAACTGAAAAATGTCTACATTAGAAGAAAGGTTGTTTAAGAGTGTAGTAATTCTCACCAAAAGCATGATCATTGCTATTATTGCAGGTGTGATAAAAACAAAATGCTTTCAACCATTAAGTTCGACAAATAATGAATAGCAAATAAACTACATGCAAGTATAATTAATAAGGGTTCCGATAAATATGAAAGTTAGGCCATGTAATTTTATACAGATTAAGTTTGTACATGTTAAACAATTCCAAGGAATTCGTGATCCAAAAAACAACGTCCTTTCTGTGTGTGTCTTATTTGTGAAGGGCTCCCATAGTGAATTCAATATCGAGGTCCTAAACCACAATAGATGGAGTACTTCTTCACACTTCCCTGTCGCAAGGACCCGTGTTTTTCAATTTGGAAAAGGTTTTAAGTTAACAGCGGCCAAACACTAAAGGGAATCGTTTCAATTTTCATCAAATACATTTGTACAAAGGGTGGGCACCGCAAGAGGGGTAGGAGAGGACCTTTAAGGGTTGGATTGAAATCGGAAAGGAAAAAGAGGATGGAAATATTTGCTCTCATATCGATATTTTTTATCAGTGGCGAAAAAGCGAAGAAGGTGTGCCTACTGGTTCTGTAAAGTTACTCACAAGAGAAATCAGACTGATATCCTACAGGGTAATCAATATTTTCTTAAGAGCGCGTGTTCGAATGTAACAAATTTACAGGAATATTTTTTTTGTTATCATGCCGTCTATTGCTTTCTGCTTATTTAGACAATATTTCGGATAGCGTTACAGCGTCCATCTTCAGGGTAGATGCGCAGATTGTAGTGAATTGTTTGTTCATGTTTGTAGAAGTGATAACGTCTTACGTGCGCTGATCCTCTTAGGGCCGGTATTTCAGCACAATAATTAGTAAAATAATGTGGTTTTTAGTTTTGGTATACCTGTCAAGTACAGGATTCTGAGAACTATTAGGCTCAGATCAGTCGCTCCTATTAATATTAATAGATTTCTTGTAGATTTCAATTGCCTCCGTAATTCTGTCCTCAGTTCGAGTTATATTATCTTCTATCCTTGCATTACGTCCAGCCCAGTGGATCTCTCCATTTTTATGAAGAATGCTAAGTCTGATATCTTAGATGATAGTTACAGGTGGGGCCGGTAGCGGTATTTAAAACTGCCTGCAATACAGAGATTAAGACGTTTATAAATATCATTGCTATTAAAGTCATTAGCTCAGAATTATTCCTCCTGCTAATTTAGGACACTAGCCTACCGGCTTTTCAAGCTCCAATTATAATTATCACAAATTAGAATCCACAGCGTTTTATAGATAGATACCGTAGTTTTTTTGTATTATTTAATAGCAGCGGGAGTTACAATTTTGACTGCTATCCAAAATTATTGTGAGTAGGTCAAGAGATTTCGGGTTTAAAACCCTAAGATGCCAAATGTATTACAATAATTTTTAATGTATACTGGTTCCTTTTACATGAATTCGTTTGTACCTCTTTCTTAAGTGCAAGGTACTCTTAATAAAGCCCTGATAAAAAAAAATCATCTAGACTTGAACCGTTGAATACCTAAAATGAGGGGAAAATATACATATATTTATTTTAAATCATAGATTAAGAAGAAAATAATTTAAAAGTTCCTACTCCATTATTATAAGCGGAAAATGTTTATTGTACAATGATATGGGCTAGTAGATCAATTGAACCCACGACGCAGGAGTGGATACGTGAAACATTTATCCACTCAGCCACTAACAGGTCCTGAGTTTAGCCATTTACTTCGGTTTAGTGACCAGATGTGAATAGCTAGCTTTTCCTTGATCCTTCTCCGCATTTTCTTCAGTCTGAGAATAATTCCTAATATAATATATGAAATTGATAAAGTCCCACATTAAAAAAACATAAACAGGATTTTCCAATAAGAGGTGTTATTTTGAATAGCCCGCTATTTCGGTAGATGTTACTTTTGAAGCTGTCATTTTTTGACATTTGACAAGTAAAAACTACGCCATTAATAAAAATGGAACGATACATGCTTCAACAACGCATTGAAATTATTAAAATTCACTTGCGTGAATCAAATGCAAATCATCTTGAGTGATGAGGCCCATTTCCACCTCGGTGGCTTCGTCAACAAGCAAAATTGTCGCATCTGGGGCTCGGAAAACCCAAGAGTGATTGTTGAAAAGCCTCTCTATCCTCAACGTGTGACTGTTTGGTGCGGTTTATGGTCCGGCGGAGTCATTGGACCTTACTTTTTCGAAAATGAGGCTAGAGCAACAGTTAAGGTGAATGGATTGCGCTATCGAGAGATGATTAATGATTTTTTATGGCCGGAATTGGATGGTATTGATTTAGACAACGTTTACTTTCAACAAGACGACGCTACATGCCACACAACCAACGAAACCATTGATCTTTTACAATCGAATATCGAAATAACACCTCTTATTGGAAAATCCTGTATATATTTGTCAAAGACACTATCTAGATAAAGATCGCAGCCAAAGAATACGCGTAAAGAAATCGAAGATAATGTTGATAGCTCTTAGTCGAAGAATGACACAGTTCAAAATGACCTAGTTGATGTCAGAGCACTTCCCGGGTAAGAATGAGCTTCTGGGTGTAATTCCTAGATGCGACTGAATCTTTTTTGTCCTTTATGTTTCATATCTTTCGTTTGAAAGTCGTTAATATTGTCTTCAATGACAACATTGAGTCTCTTGTATCGGTACCATGTTGTCAATACTCTATTATGTCACACATGTTACATAACAACATTGAATCCTTTACAGTTCTCTGATCGTTCACTGTTCAAGCGGGAATTTCTTTGCCAAATAGCTTTTTTATATGACAACATATCATCACCTTAACCCTCGTGTACGGCGCTGAAAGCACTGAAAGGGATTTTGTAAAATCATAGCTACATAATCTGGAGGATGCAGTACGACGATGAAAAATATATGTTGAAATTTTACTAACCAAAGAATGCGCTGAAATTAAGGTTCTGTAGTAACCGCTCAAAAATAAGAAGAAAATTATTTTGAATAAAATATGTAAATACGAATGTTTGAGGCAATTAATATTAACAGACGTAAGCGAAAATATTTTATTAAGCATGATTTATTTAAAGTAGTGCAAGATTTTATCTTTGTTTCATAACTGCACAACTGTAACAACTGCTCTCGAGAGTCTGAGGCCAGTGAGACTATGGCATCCTCTATTGGGGTCGGTAGTGTGGATGGGAAGGAGATGGGAAAGATGATGGTTGGGAAGTACTTGGCTATTCATATCTGGTAACTAAACACGGCCAAAGGCAAAGTTTCAGTTCTGAATGGTGGTCTAAGGTACACCAGGGCGATACTGAGAGTATATTCCACTCTGAGACGTGCCGCAAATATATTATATATATATTTTTTAATTTACTTGCACACGCCGGGAATTGAACCCTCGACCTACAGCTTGCTAGTCAATATATATATATATAGCATTTAAAATAACAAAACCAGAAGTGTCTTTTTTTGTATTTTTCGGAGCATACTTTGAGATTTTTTTCTGTCCGTATGAAGATGCAGTACCGTGTTGCTAGCTCCAATCCAGCAAAATTTAAAATGGTTTTCTGGGTTTAGTTTTGGTGTAGCCGACAATTACGGGATAGCAAGAACCATTGAACTCAGCCTTCGTCTTTATTAATATTCATGGTATTTTTGTGAATTTCAATTGCCTAGATAATTAGGTGTGCTCCATGCGTTTTGCATGGACTCCGAGAACAAATCCGAAGTAATGGCCGGTTTCAATTAAATCTCGACAATTGCCAATTTTTCAGGATGGTCGAGTTTACATACTCGAAAGTACAATTGCTACTTGCTTAGGCTCAGTTAGGCCAAAATTACACTATCAATTAAGCCCCAAAATATATTTTTATAAATATTACCTATATTGAAAGAATCCTGTTGAAATTCCAATATGAAAAAAAGTGTTGGTTAGGACAGTTTTACACTAGATAAACGAAATATGGTCCTATTTCTTTTTATTAATACCTAAATAAAATGATAAATTTCAACCATTTTTGGTTCCCACATCAAAGTTGTGACGATCTTGGAACAAATGGTGTAGGCATTATTCTAAAGGAGTTTTGGAGCCGTTTTCCATTACAAACCGCTCAGGTTTAAACCACACACATTTTTGCCACAAATCTGCTGTCATAGAAAACCACCAAAAACCACTAAACACCTAAAAAAAAACACCAAAACCCATCGTTAGTATAATGCGAATGGGTGACCCGATTTCTGGGGTGCTTAGGAAGAAAATTCAGTCGTTTCAGGATACGGCCAGGAGAAAAGATTTATATGCTAAACCATACAAGAGTTGCACCGTCCGGGACCAGTAAGACTATGACATCTCCAGTTGGCGAAGTAGAAGAGTTGCACCGTCCGGGACCAGTAAGACTATGACATCTCCAGTTGACGAAGTAGAAAAGTTGCACCGTCCGGGACCAGTAAGACTATGACAACTCCAGATGGCGAAGTAGAAGACTTGCACCGTCCGGGACCAGTAAGACTACGACATCTCCAGTTGACGAAGTAGAAAAGTTGCACCGTCCAGGACCAGTAAGACTATGACAACTCCAGATGGCGAAGTAGAAGACTTGCACCGTCCGGGACCAGTAAGACTACGACATCTCCAGTTGACGAAGTAGAAAAGTTGCACCGTCCAGGACCAGTAAGACTATGACAACTCCAGATGGCGAAGTAGAAGACTTGCACCGTCCGGGACCAGTAAGACTACGACATCTCCAGTTGACGAAGTAGAAAAGTTGCACCGTCCAGGACCAGTAAGACTATGACAACTCCAGATGGCGAAGTAGAAGACTTGCACCGTCCGGGACCAGTAAGACTACGACATCTCCAGTTGACGAAGTAGAAAAGTTGCACCGTCCAGGACCAGTAAGACTATGACAACTCCAGATGGCGAAGTAGAAGACTTGCACCGTCCGGGACCAGTAAGACTACGACATCTCCAGTTGACGAAGTAGAAAAGTTGCACCGTCCAGGACCAGTAAGACTATGACAACTCCAGATGGCGAAGTAGAAGACTTGCACCGTCCGGGACCAGTAAGACTACGACATCTCCAGTTGACGAAGTAGAAAAGTTGCACCGTCCAGGACCAGTAAGACTATGACAACTCCAGATGGCGAAGTAGAAGACTTGCACCGTCCGGGACCAGTAAGACTACGACATCTCCAGTTGACGAAGTAGAAAAGTTGCACCGTCCAGGACCAGTAAGACTATGACAACTCCAGATGGCGAAGTAGAAGACTTGCACCGTCCGGGACCAGTAAGACTACGACATCTCCAGTTGACGAAGTAGAAGAGTTGCACCGTCCGGGACCAGTAAGAATACGACATCTCCAGTTGGCGAAGTAGAAGAGTTGCACCTTCCGGGACCATTCAGACTGTGACATCTCCAGTTGGCGAAGTAGAAGAGTACCGTCTGGAACCAGTAAGACTATGACATCTCCAGTTGGCGAAGTGGAAAATAAAGATTAATCTTTAAAACAAAATGAAGTAAATCAAATAAAATAATGTTTTTATTAAGGTGAAACGTAACGTACGATGTGATCTCAAAACCTCAATTACCTACTTCAAGAAAGCCATAAAATTACAACATTGTATAGAATTACCGACACAATATCATACGTATTTTGCTGCCTTTCTTGAAATAATCGAGTTATTTTATGGAAAAAAAACTATTTATTCATACGTATATTGCATGTATACAGGCGAAAACAAATAATAAGAAAGTTGAGTCCATTTTTTTTATTTTTTTTTATCAATGTTCGCATTCAAACTTAAATGCTGGTATTTTTTTTTTAAAGTTTGTTTTAATAATTAAATTAATTCTCAAAGTTTGAATATTATTAAGCCCGCCAAAACGAGCGGAATCCGAGCGGTAAGAGGCGGGGTGTGGGTGTGACGTCATTCAAACTGTCCAAACTACGTCGCTTAAGCATTTTGTATGGAAAAAAATGTAATTCTTCAATAAGGAATTTCAGTAATTTTTTTACCAATGTTAACCGTCTATTAGAATTGATGTTATTAAAAAAAAGAAAATTGATTAAGATTTCATAGTTAAATTAATATTTTAAGTTAGAATATTTGCTTCTCCCGCCCAGCACGGTATTGAAGACGGTATTTGTTGACCGCCGCGCATAAAAATAACGGTTTACAGCCCAGTTCACTGTGAGACTTATCTGCGCGGCGGCCTGAAGTGTAATCACATGTAATGTGACATGTATAATAATAAAAACTTCTAAGCGATGCAATAAACAACATATAATTATAAAGCACTATACGAATATGTATCTTTAGGAATCCATTTCATATAATAATAACAACAAATACCTACATATATTTGACGATAGATGGGAACTATTTTTTTCACATAGATCCTATTGATAAAGCGGTTTCTCCGGGAATGCAGCTGGTTTTCAGCAGTGCCTTATTATATGGTAAACAAAAGATGAAATATTTAAAAGCCATCACAAAATTATAATATATATTATAATGAGTAGAAAATAATTATCATGTCATGCGAAATCAATAAATATACCTGAACAAAACTAGTTAGGTTATGCCAAAATGTCAGATGGGTAGAATACGCAATTATTATTATACTGTAAAAATGTATTATATTTATCGTAACGTACAAATGAACACAATTAAGTAGTAATTTTATATACTAACTTGGAAGCTTTAACTTGATTTGACCCAAACAAACGTTTGGCCTATACACCTCTCTCATCTAAACCGACCATCTCTCATGTAATAGAAAGAGATGCACCATACACACAGCGGTGACCCGTTCTACGAGCAATGACGACACATGTGACGTCAGAATTCTTTCGACCAATCGTGGAGCGTATTCAGTTTATTGCTATTTAATGCTTTTTCAAGAACTTTTAACTAATTCTAAGAATAATAATATAGAAATATATTTATATATTTAGAATCGATATTTTTTGATCTACACGAACATATTTTTTATCAGTCAAAATATTTTTCACTCAACTTCCTTATTCGTGTAATATTTTAAAGAATAACTCATAAAAGCTGTGTTTTATTAAAATAATTCAATTAACTCCTTCTACAAACTCGTACATTATAACGTACGTTACGTTTACCCTTAATTTCTGCAATTCATTTTATTTTATTATTGTGACAGCTGTTTCGGCTTTCAAGGCCATTATCAAGCTGTGTAAAATTACTTAAAATAAATCGGTTATTCACAAAAAATAGTATAAAAGTCGTACCAATATGACCTATACATAATTATTTTAATATTACGATAAATTATTGAAGAAATAAAAAAATGACATTAACAAAATATTATCATTTATCAGGGCGATCTGGAATATTCCGCAATTATATATTATTTATAAATGAAATAACGAACATTATTTAAACATTTTTTTCTTATCCACGCCATGATTTAAAATCGCAACCTTCAAGGTGAGAACCTTAACTGTACGACCAAGTATATCTGCCCAAGTAAATTCCCTCGATAGAAAAAAATCGCAAATAAAGCTCCTAAAATTATTAAAAACACGATTAGTTCTGTTATTTAATATGTTACAGGCATGAAAAAATTCTCACTATATCTTTAAATGTAACTAAAGAGGTTTTTCCTCTATTTCAAACGAGTCATGTTTTATCAAATATTTTCACCATTTTTGCTTAATTATTATCGTTTTTTTTATATAAACGCGCTTTCTCTAACATTCGTATTTACATATTTCCCTTTTAAACCATCTTTGAGCGCTTTCTACGGGGCCTTAAGATGATAAATAGAACTGTTAATTCCACATTGACAATTATTTCAAATGAATTTTTAGAAATGTCATTTAAATTTGCTGTTCAGATTATCATACTTATTTCATATTATATAAGGCACGGAATAAATCACCTATTTAGTCCTTTTTTCACAAATAACATGCGAATAAAATATAAGTAATTCCGAAAACCATTTACAAAACATCGCAGCCCACTAAAGACAGATGCTATAACAGATTGTATTAGGCTACCTTCCTAGCAATACAGCCTCCATCCATAATAGATGCTTGAGGGATATTCTATGAGGAATACACACATCCTGTTGCTTCTAAACAATTCTATATTTAATCCCATTGCCTTCCCTTAAGGGGATGTTTTTTGGGAGAATAACAGAAATCAATGAAAGATGAACGACAAAAAATAGAAATAAGAAGAATCATATAATTTATTTATTTATTTGTTAAGACATACACAGTACAATAAGATACAGTTAGATATTTTTAGTTATTACATAGTTGTAGTACCTATTACGTATGTCCATAAAATTTCATTACGTATTTTTGCCTGAGATTGTTATAAAAGGAAGGGAGTGTGAATTGAAAATTGAAGTGAATTGAATAAATGAATTGAAAACAAGAATTTTAATAAGTTCACAAAATGTAATTGACTGTTAATATATAGAAGTTTTGAAAAATGATGTGAAAATATTTTTGAAACATGTCATGCTAAGAAATTTAATAAGTTAGTTTTGTATGTTAGAAAGGAATCATGAAAGATGTCTAAATGTAATAATTTTTCATAATGGGTGTATGTTGTGATTGCGCGAGTAATTACTGAGTTGTTTGCTGCATTGCTATTGTTGGCTTCAATATGAAAAAGTGTAGTGTGCCTGGTACGCCTCGTTGGAACATTTTAACCAATGACGGATAGCAAGTCGGGACTATCTATTTTATTATTTAGCAGATTATGTAGAAACAACAGGTCTGACAATGTGCGTCTTTTTTGTAAAGTCAAAATATTATTTGTAGTTTTGTTGTATTTCTTGAAAAACTGTTTCGTAAATTTATTCTGTATACTTTCTACTAAATCTATGTATACCTTATATTGAGGATTCCATATTGTGGAAGCATACTCCAGTGGACTTCTGACCAATGAACAAAACAACATTTTCAGACTCTTAGCACTTTTGAAAACTTTGCATATTCTTAACACACTTTAATCGGGAAGAGTAGTTCTACCCGTTCGGTCGATTGATGCTTAACGTCGGGAAGGGTAGTTCTACCTTCTGCGCCCGCCTCATTTCAATGGCAGAAAAGAAGAAATTATCCGATGTCTTTATATGAATATTATATACCAATCTCTTTGTAAAGGTCCCAACTATACGTACATAATTATCAAATTGTAATGCAAGTCTTTTTTTAATATTTATCTTGGAGTCTTTTGTGTACATCGATATTTCAACTAAAATGACCTATATTATTTAAAACTTGACACTTGATAGGTATTTCATTTGAAGATCAACGAAATAAGTAATTTAGATGACATATTCTGTTATTCTAATAATTCAATTCTTGGAATGAGGGTTTTTATGACCATGAAACCCGAAACAAATCTCTCTATCTCTGTTCCGCACCCACTCAACTCCTAGGTGCGAGCGAGCGCACAGTGTCTGACGCGACTAACAAAAGCAGGTATCGGCAAACACAGTTAGGCGGACCCTAATAAATATTTACAAGACAAGTGCATGTCAGTTTTTAAAACGCAAATTGTCGTACGGTTGTGTTCTGAGGAGATAATATTTATATTAGCTTTTTCAAACCTTTCAAAATGGATTCTGAAAATTACGAAAGTGATGACGAAATCGTTGCAGATAATTTATCTGCCTGTTCTAGTAATTATTTGCCTGAATTCGATAGTGAAAGTGAAGAATCTAGTGGAAGTGAAGAAATTCCTTGTAGGAGAAGAATGTCAGTGATGCCATTACAGTTTAGTGATTCTGAAGAAAGTGATATGGAGCAAGAAGGAGAAGAGTGGTCTCGAATAGATAATCCGCCAAATATCGAATCATTTTTAGGTCATCCTGGTGTTTGCGTAACACCAGCTGATTCCAAAAGTATTATGCAAGTAGTAGAACTATTTATTGGAAATGATTTGTTTGAAATGATGGTAGAAGAAAGCAATCGTTACCATGCTCAAAATGAATCAAGATTCAAACAAACGAACAAATCCATCAAGTGGAAGCCCATAAACATTCCAGATATGAAAAAAATGTTAGGATTGATTCTGCTTATGGGTCAAGTGCAAAAAACTACGAGACAAGATTATTGGTCTTCAGACCAATGTATCGAGACGCCCATATTTTCAAAAACAATGAGCCGTGATCGTTTCAATCAAATTTGGAGATCTTGGCACTTTTCAAATAACCAAAACATTACCGATTCCAGCGACCGCCTTGAAAAAATTCGACCCGTTTTGACATATCTCATCCCAAAATTTAATTCTGTTTACAAGCCTCAAAGGGAGCTTTCTCTAGATGAAAGCATCATACCGTGGCGGGGAAGGCTAGCATTTAAAGTATACAATGCGTCAAAAATAATTAGATATGGTATTCTCGTGCGAATGGTTAGTGAAGCCCCTACGGGATATATTTGCAATTTGGAAATATACTGTGGGCAAGGAAAGCGACTAATAGATACAGTTGAAACATTGCTTAATCCATACCTAAATTTGTGGCATCATGTATATATGGACAATTACTATAATAGCGTTAAAACTAGTGAAGTGTTGTTGAAACATAAAATAAGAACGTGCGGAACAATGCGAATTAATCGAGGTTTTCCCGAATGCCTTAAAAACGTAAAACTCAATCCAGGCCAAAGTATTTTCCGTCGAAAAAATGATGTGTTATTGCAAATTTGGAAATCTAAGAGGGACGTCAGAATGATTTCAACTATACATTCTTCGATCATACTTGAAAGCGGCAATATCGATTGGAAGACGAAACTACGAATCTGGAAACCACAGAGTGTTATTGAGTATAACAAATATATGAAAGGAGTTGATCGTGCAGATCAGTATCTTTCGTATTACTCAATAATAAGAAGAACCAAAAAATGGACTAAGAGAGCTGTGATGTATTTATTGAATTGTGCTCTGTTTAATTCCTACAAAGTTTACAAGGCCTTGAATGCAACCAAAAGACTGACTTATAAACAATTTTTACTTAATGTTGCCAAATATTGGATAATGACCGAGATTTCTGAAACTGATGCAAATTTTGAGGAACCGAGACCATCCACTTCACAATTACAAAGGAAAGTCTTGAAAAAAGATCCTCCAGGGAGATTATCAATGGACACGAAAAAACATAAAGCGATAAAAATTGTCACCGGCGGTAAAAAGAAATATCCCCAGAGACAATGTCGCGTGTGTTCTGCGCACAAAACGAAAGGTCTGACGAGTTATATGTGTCAATTTTGCGACGTCCCTCTTCATAGGGGGGAATGTTTCACTAAGTATCACACCGTATCCAAATATTAGATGAACAATTTTTAGACGTGAACTGAAACTGATTAGATAAAAGTGGTTAGAAACTAAAACCTAATAGTGTATGGTGAAAAACAATAAACAATATTACGTGAGCAATACGAGAAGCATTCTACCGTAAGTGATTATTTTAAATTTCATTTGAAAAAATAACCAATATTATTAGCATGTTCCGATGGTTTTGGTCCGCTGTACCGTGCGAGGAGCAATTGTACACGTGGTATTTCAATGGGTAATAATGTGTTACTTTGACGATACTAGAGAAGTGGCAATTGTTTTTGTTTTTATAATGATTTGGGCTTGGTGAAAATATAATAATTTGTAATTTTATTAAATTGAAACCTAGTTTATACTTAAAAAATTGAGCCCTAATGACACAACAATGACTTTGTTTTCGATTTATTATGTTGCATTAGAAATAATACTTGGTTTTCGGCTAGAAATTTTATAGCTTGGGTATGCTGAGTTAGTATGTAGAAAATTTTATTGAAATATTTCCATTATTTAAGAAGATATAGCGATTTAAAACAAATTACACAAATTCGCGCGGGACCTTTATTTTCGCCCGTTTTCAGCGGTCAGCCGGCGAAAAAATAACCCGATCAAAGTGTGTTAATAAGAAACCTATCATTCTGTACGATTTTGAAATAATGTGTTCAATGTGCTTGTATAATGTATCATATAATGTTTTTATTTATATTATATCTTCAATTTGATATCCTTGATGTGACATTTGTTAAATTTTCTGCTGCAATACGGGTTCGCCTTTTTAACTTTAAATATAATATGTATTTGCTATTTCTTTGTAAGATAATGTTTTAATTTTTTTTCTATAACTGTACTAATTCTTTAAAACTAGCTGACACGTACCCGGCGTTGCTCTACTTTCTATATATATAATATGCATGTATTATATATAAAAAATGACGTACTTCGCATTCTGTCAATCCATAATCCAATATGGTATAATAGGATGGGGGGGCTCCTATAAAACTCACACACAACCTCTTTACATTGCGCAAAAACTAATAATTAAAATTGTAGCGTCGAGAAAAATCTATATTAACTAATTAATAATAAACCACTCGACCTACTTAGTACCTACTCCCGAATTATGTACCTGCATTCCAATTCGCATCGTAAACAGAGCAACCTACGTACTTCAAGTACCTACCTGTCTATCGACGACAATAATTCTGCAGTCCGTCTGGGATACTACGAGAACTCGCCAGAAGGTTCGAGTCTACGGCCTATGCATAATTGCCGCAATGTCGAAGGTTTCCGAAACACACAGTCCGAGCGAGTGGTCTCGATTTAATTGCAATTTGATACCTACTGTCGCCATCGGCCGTGTAGTATAAATAAGCCCGACGCAGCGAGTCAGTCAGTCAGTCATCATTCCGCCGTCAGTCTACAAGGATCAACAAGTGTTAACCCGCGCTAATCTTACTAGCGCAAAGAACAATATTCCCGGCTTCGCCCGTACCATCATGGACTTTATCGGGACACCATCATAGCGCCTCGGCCACGTCCATGGCCAGCGCTACTCGGATTACAAGCGCCCTGGTTCCAGTGTCTCTGACCAGCGCTTCTTCCACGCTACCATGACCACCACGAGGACACGCAGCATCCTCACTGGTCTACATCGTTCCCGCTCAACCGCCTACAAGGTCCGCCGCACCTTCGGCCGTCTCGTCAGCACTGGAGTGCCTGAAGACCTACGTTCTTCGCCAGTGCCTGACCTTCATCGAGTCCCGGTCACCAGCGCCCGGCGTCGACTCACTGACCCGCGCTCGACCACCACATCATCGCAGCAACCGGAGTATTCAACATTTGTCCTACATCATCTCCTCGTCGCGGCAACTGACTCACCAATAAACACGTGTGACCTTCACAACTTTCTTTCATTTCGTGTCTCTCTCCTGATCCCCAAAAAATAATATCAAAGAAATCATTTTTACATTCATCGGAACTCATTTTCAAAGAATTTAAAGTCAGAAAATTAAATACTCTTTTCCTATATCACGCAACCTTACAAGTTTACAAAGATGATATCCTAAATAAAACCGTACCATTCAAAAACACAGCAAATCTCAGGCAAAAATACATGTTACCAATTCCGATTTGTAAAAAAAACTTTGGGTCAGCAAAACTACAAATACTTGGGAACAAATTTATTAAATAAATTGCCAGAAAATATAAGATCACTAAATGATAGTTTCAAAGAATTCAAAACACAATTAAAAAAATATACTGAAAACCTAAACTAAATAAAAAAAACGTCAATAAATAAAAGAAAAACAAAAACGAAAATTTAAAAAACAAAATAATAATCTAAGAAACTAAACAAATAATACCTCATCCCATACACACAAGCAATTGCTTATTATGGGAGGACATTGAAAAATAATAAATATTAATCATATCATAATATCTTTTATCTTATTGTTAGTGAAATATATATATGTATATTACACATTGTAAATTTTTTTATTGAATAAATATAATAAAAAAAAAATCCTTTCAAAAGAAGTTCTCTAAATGATAGTGAAAAACCCTATCTAAATCCGTTACGTAGTTTATAAGAACTAAGTGCACAAACAGACAGAATCGGATAGCGACTTTATTTAAGTATAATATAGAGCAGCGTTTCCCATTTTTTTTTCGCCCCGGAACCCTTATCGATCATACTTTTCTAGGCGGAACCCTATTTTTATAAGAAAAAGATAAACTTGTAGTTTGGATACTTTCATGTTTACCATGAAAAGAAAGATCAAAAGTTTTGTGTAAAACTTAATTTAATGTGAAGAGTGATATCTTTTTACATTTTTTGTCAAAATAGCATTGAAATCAGGCTTTATGTCAGACAGCTGAATACGAAGATCTGGAGCTGCATCCAATCTGTTTCTGTATTTGTTTTTTGTGTGAGCGTAAGCCGAAAAACCAGTTTCACATCGGTAAGTGGTCACAAATGCTAACAAAACTGTGATAGCCTTCTCGACGACTTCTGGATATTCGTTTTTAAGTCCAATCCAAAACTCATCCAGATTAGTTTTTTCTGAATTAAACTTTTGTTGTAAGGAAGAAAAACACATGATATCAATCAAAGCCTCGTTCTCTGTTGCTGTAAGAGTCGATGGTGTCCTGTGAACTAGGAATGGATTCTGTACCCAGTCAATGTCCTGCAGGTTTTTTTCAGGAAAATACTCTTCCAGAGATTTGTTGAGGGCCATCAAATGTTCGTAAATGCATTTTTTAACATCTGCGATTACTTGCAACTCATTTTTTTCCAGAAACTCGTTTAAAAGAGTAAAACATTGGTACTGTTTCTGTTCAACACATTCTATCCAGAAGACAAGTTTCTTTCTAAGAGAAGAGATTTTGTCGTTTACTGTAAAAGTATTTGTGTTTCTTCCTTGCAATGACTTGCAAATTACATTCAGTTTATCAAATATGTCTGCCAAATATGCCAGTTTCATTAACCATTGCTCGTCGTGCAATAGTTGAACAAGACCACTCAAAGATGAAGAAAGCGATTCTTTGGAAAAAAAATACCACTAGTTCGTTGCGCAATTCAAACAATCTTAATAATAATTTTCCTTTGGAAAGCCGTCTTACTTCCGTGTGAAGAAGAAGTAATTGATGCTGACTTCCTATATCTTCACACACTTTTTTAAAAAGTCTCAATTGGAGCGGACGTGATTTAACGTAATTCACAATTTGTACGGCTTGATCGAGAACTTTCTTTACCTCGTGTGGTATTTTTTTTTACGACAAGGGCATGTCGATGTAAAACGCAGTGACTGCTGCTGCATTTAGGTGCAATATTCTTAATTCTTGTTACAACACCTTTTATTTTGCCAGTCAAAGCGGCAGCTCCATCGCTACATACATCGACACATTTGTTCCAATGAATGTTATGTACATTCATGTAATTATCAATGACTTTGAAAATTTCTTCTCCAGTGGTGTTGGTCTCCAAAGGAGCATAAATAAACAAATCCTCTTCCATAGATCCCCCGAAGGGGTATCTTACGAAAACAAGCAGTATTGATAGTCCAGCGACATCTGTACTTTTGTCGAGTTGCATTGCAAACATTACACTACTTTTCAATATACAAATCAATTCATCTTCAATGTGGTCAGATATTTTATGGATTCGATCAGATATGATATTATTGGAACTCTGAACTGCTGCAACTTTCTTCGCTGCGTCTTCGCCAAGTACACACTTGACAATTTCTGTCATACGGGGTTTTATTAAAGTCTCTGCAATCGTATGTGGTTTGCCAGCACGAGCAATCCTGTAATTTAACAGTAATGATGCTTCGGTGGCATTCTCGTTATCATTTTTAACATATTTATGTAAAGCAGCCACACTGGTTTTATGTGCATCTTTGTATCTTAAAAAAAAGTCTAAGCTTTTGTCTTTTAATTGCGGGTGGTTGGTATTAAAATGTCGTTTTAGCTTTGCAGGTACCAGAGAGCTATTACATATGATTTTGTTGCAGATTGACGCATTGACCATCCGGATTCTCAAGCATTCCTACAGAAATAAATCCAAAGGACAAGTAAGATTCGTCATATTTTCTCTTTTTTGAAGTAGTGTTGTCCTGAGATTGCTCAGCCCTTTTATTCGTTGGTGTATTTTGTCTATCCTGCTCAGGACAATATCCTTCAGTATTTACGATATCCTGGAATGAAATAAAAAACATTAGTAATGTGACGGCAAGATGCAGTTTGGTGTTGGCTAAAAAGAACAGTCCCACCCCAAATCTTCCTTTGGCACAGTCTGGAATTTGACCCCTTTTTCGGGCGTGATTCATTTATATCAAAAATAGATGGCATTTGCTGTTTAAAAGGCTAGAGTCGAACACCCATGCGTCAGTTATACTACATTAAAGTAATTTGTTACGGTTGTCACCAATCAAAATATGTTCATGAACTAGGCCTAAATGATTACTATTGCTAGGTAAGTATAATTTACTTACGGATAAATCAACAGCTTCTTTTGAAATACTTTCATTATTTGCTGACGATGAACTTGATGAAGCACTTATACTACTTTGTAAGCGCCCTGTTTTGAGCCAGTTATCCATTTTTTTATAAAGGATGAAATAAAAAATAACATGAATATGAATAAATCGTTTTTATTTGTTTTGGCACTATCTGCAATTGGTAACAAATAAAAAAATACTTACCTAAAACGGATATCGTAAGTACAAGATTATAAGAACAGGAATAACAATATCACTGGAATGTCACCTTTGTAAGTTCACACGAATTGAACGAGAACACACACGTTCTCTCATGTCACAGTCTTGCGGCGGGCGATACGGGTCGCGGGTGAGGTTCAAATCCTGACATGCTTAAAAAATTGCGACGGCGGTCAAGCGCTCTGGATCTAGCTCCCGTTCCACTTATTTTTTTTGTTAAATACATACGTTAAATCCGGACGGAACGCGGAACCCTTGTGATGCTTCTACGGAACCCCAGGGTTCCGCGGAACACTTTTTGGGAAACGCTGATATAGAGACTAGAATGCCGTAAGTCTAAACATAAACTTTAGAGAAAGAGATACTAAATTGTAAAACTGTATTAGCTACTAGTGAACGCTGCAACCCTACTCTATTGCTAATGTCCTTCTCGGGCATCTCCGACTTCTTCCACCATTAACTGCGGCATACCACAAAGTTACTGTTAAAAAAACTAAATTTGTAGCAGTCTCGCTTGTTAAGTACCTACCGTATCGACAGACAGGATTCTCAAGTTGCCGTCTTGTTTTGCGATCTAGTCTGAAGGGCGCTGCGCAGCATTTGGAATTTATTCTGTCAGTTGTGGCTCGAGACTCGTGTGACAAAGAACGGTGCTGAAGACTTGCCGACTGTGGCGGACTTAGAATATACGTAAGAGGCCCTCTAAATTGAGATTGATATTTTATACGCTAGTTTCTTAGGGATTACTCTGATAATATATAAATTGGTTCAGAATTATCTAATTCTGAGCTGGCGCCCATTTATTTCTTTATAGCATCAGTTATTCTTTCGTAATTTTCAACTGACATGACTTGCATTTTTAACTATCGAGAATATCTATCTCGACACGCCTTGAGATTTAAACCTTATATAATGAGTCTCTTGCTTCATTTATTAACTTCCTAGAGCTATGTGTTTAGTAACCGCATTTTATATAATAAAAGTTATATTTGTTATAAGAGTTTTTATTACTGGTGCAAGCATTTATTCAACCCACATGTAACCTCGTGTTCCATTGTAGGAAAGTAATTAATATTGGTAAGATATTTGCTACAAATTACATTCTTCAATATAAAGACCTGCTAAACTACTTTCATTCGACTCCGTATTTCTTTCCGGTGCATAGATATTGCATTATGTATTCCTCGGGCGTCCCCAACTTCTTCTACCATTCAAACGATTCTCTAAACATTTCTGGCACTTATAAGAACAAACTTCTCAGCTATATCGGTCGACTACTTGTCGAGTTTTGCGAAAATAAACATACGCAGGCAACATTTATTATTAATTCTTAAGATTATATTTGTTAAAATAATGAAGTTTATTTTTTTCTTCTGACTTTATGTCCGGGTTAAATCTTCCCCACAGGAAAAACTAAACCCTTCCACACACTTTTCCACAAATGATCATCTAGTCAATCCACATTATGCAAGTGCATTATATAAGCATAATAAATACAAAACAACACAAGATCAACAACACGTCAACTCACCAGAAATCAAATGGGAAAATAATTCACCGACTACAGATATTTTTATATCAGATTATTTGGCTCGGTAGAACTCCTAACTGGACCTATAAATCCTACTGATCCCTCAATATAAATATTTTTAAAAAATTCGTAATCCTACATGTATTTAAAATGACTGATTTTTATATATAAATTATATATATTTATGAATTGTATATTTATTATATTTATTGTAACTATTATGTTTATATTTTTTATAATTAATAAGATTAAATTTATCATAATTAGGTATTAAGATAAAGAAAAAATTTAAAATTCATTCATATCTTGTTATGAAAATCATAAATTGTAATATGTATTGTGAAAAAAATATGTTTATCTAAAATATTACCTTGAAATACCTAGCTTAGTTCAATATTCTTCTTATTTCTTCTATTCTTCTTGACTGTTTCTTATAAGTTCGTACAAAATCAAGTGATTGAGATAAAATACGCTCTCGTTATAAGTAGTTATAGAAGTTAAATAAGTTAATTATTTTTCATAGACGGAAAAGCAAATAAAAGTTATTAATTTACTTCTAAGGTATATCCATAATAAATAATTCAATATTCCATCATCTCTACACTAATTAATTTCGATAAGTTGGAACATCATCTTACATCATGAAGATATTTTAACTTCATCGATATATCTTCTTCCATCGATTTCGATGCCTAATCCTAAGAATAGAGTTACGTCAAATTCAATTCAGAATTCCTTTAGGAGGTGTTATATACACGGTATTTAAACATAGACAAGCTATCACCAAAAACAGTTTAATCATTGAAGACAACTTCTCTCAAATGTCGAAAGAAAAATGAAAAAAAACTAGCGTTTAGAAAATTAAGAGTGTTGGTAGTTCTTAGTCGAAGTATAATAAAGTTATTCCGAAAAATAAATATATTTTATAATTTTTTTTTTGGATACGTTCCATACTATCTATGTAAAGTTCATATTGTCGATTCCAAATTAGCGATGCATATTCAAATTCATATAATTAATATCGTAATATGAAATATAATAAACGTAATATTCTTAAATTCAAAAACGCTTCATTGTTTTATAAATAAGTCGTATTTTCAGTTAGTAAAATGAATTTATGCCATCGGTGCAAGCAGTTGTTTGTGGTTCGATTCTCCTTCGGGCCAATTTTTGTTTTGTAAGTGTACATTTTTTTTAAATGTGACATTTCGCAGATCTGCGCTACTAAACAAATAATTACTTTTTATAAAAACTTATAAGTTACTCAAACAAGTCGAAGACCCATCCTGAAATTTTATAACAACTTGACTGTTAACGAACCTCGCGGCAAATTAGTAAATATCAAACACCGAAGGAAACTACCGCATTGCAATGAAAAAAATGTAAGTCACCAATAAAAGCGTCTATCGCCGACTTTTTGAGCTCCTGAGATATTGCAGCGATTCAGAAATATTTTTGTGGGAACTTGTGCTTTATTTCACAGCCTTTTTCCTCCACCGAATGGTAATTCGATGGCGCAGACATCGTCAATCCAAAAAAGGGTTTTATCAATGTCATGACTGCCTATTACAAGTTCCTTTAGATGAAATTGGAAATCAATCACATTTAGTTGAGTAATTTAAGATTTCAATGGCAGTTTCAGTTCTCTGAAAGCAATGAACACAACCTCACAACATAGAGGAGTTCTTAGTAAACTAGTTTGTCCTCTAATTATGAGGCTTTCACGCTATAAACCATTAATAATGAAAGGAACCTGCATTGATTCGAAAGCTCTGAGGAAATATGTCTCAACCACATGTATCCACTTAATATTGATTAGAAAAGTCCTGAATCGACCAAAGCTCGTTTGGAAAAACTATCGAAAGGATATCAATGATTCATGTGATAAGAACGTATGCCATCAATTGATGTTTTAATTATTTCATATTTTACAAGATGCAAAAGTGCAAAGTTTTCCTAACTGTTTAGAATCAGTTGGATTATGGTATCAACAATAATTTTGTTGTCAAAATGAAACGGTGAGAGGATTCGGTTAGAGTCGTGCGTGGCTAGTACCACTCAACAAGTCTGAAGTCATTTTCAGCAAAAAGAGAAACGGCTGCGCGGTCTTTTCCATTAAAAATTTAATTTTGTAATTGAGGCCAAAATACCCAACCCAACTGAATAATTGAAAAAAAATTAAACATATCCAATGTATTCAATACGGGCGTGAGCTATTTTACCGACTAGGCATTTTGGTTCGTTTTGAGTTTCGTCTATCTGTAAATTTGTTTATGTTAACATCATATGAAATATATAGCTTACATTTAAGCAGTTACGTATTTAAGTACCTACTTGCAAATCTTAAGATTTCAGAGGGAATTTGGTATCGATTTATTAAATAAGGGAAAATTAGAAACATTATTATTTGGATACAAAGTCCACTGTTCATAGAACTACTAGTTTATTCGTGTTGTTCAAGGATGGGTTATTTCAGAGAATTTGAACAATTCATCAAATTTCAAAGTTAATTTCTAAGTTCTGTGAAAGTCCTATTGAAGTTTTGTTATTATATTAAAATCGGCCAATTGCTTCAAAGAACTGAAATAATAATAGAACTTGAATAAAAGCTTCACAAGCCCTTGAAAATTAACTGTGAAATTCGATGAATTGTTCAAATTTTCTTAAACAACCCATTCTAAGTAGTTCAATGTTATATTACAAATCATGTTCAATGTTATATTACAAACAGTTCGATTTTTTTTAATTCTTCAGTTTCGTTTGGTACTTTGGGCTCAAATCCAAAATTATATTTTGTTTGAAAAGGGCCGCGCAGTCGTTCCTCTGGTGGTGTGTTGCCAGAACGATACTAAGGACGGGCTGTTTCGGAGAATTTGAATAATTCTTCGAAATTCAAAGTTTATTTACGGATTCTGTGAAAGTCCTATTCAAGTTCTGTTATTATAGCATTATAGGCTAGCTGCTTGACAGAACTGAAACAATAACAGTAGAAAATATCTTTCACAGAACTTGAAAATTAACTTTAAAATTTTAAGAATTGTTCAAATCCGAAACAACCCGTCCTAAGAAACCTTCCACTCTAGAAAAAAGTTACAAATATATTATTTTTGCGTAGGTACTGGTTTTATTTCACACTGCCACGAAGGTCCTCATACAAGGAAGAACGTTGATGGAATCAGTTACAATTTAACAAACTCTCATTAATCCCTCTCCCATTAATTTTAGTAAATAATTTACAAAAGTGAATATAAAACATCCCCTCCACCCCTCGGGATAATTTCTGACAAAAACGGATGAAAGTTAATATCCTTGTTTATTATTCATGTTTATGATTAAAATCTCATAAATGCTTCAACATTGTCTTAAGTTTGGCATGGAGCAACATAGTCAAAATACAATTCATAAAGTTTCGCATACGAAAGCCTTAATTAATAATCATATTTTAACAGCTGTTAAAAATGCTTTTATTTATTTTTTGAGATATACCACCTTCCTTAAATTACATCTTACTACTGGAGGACTTACAATTCTTTTAATTTTTTTACAGCAGTCAAAGGGTTAATATTAAGAAAATTACAAATGAATAACAAAGATATACAACCATCCAATGACGGTGTACAATAGTATGTTATTTCAAATGATCTGCATAAGGGTAAGTATATAATATATGTTCAAAGCTGTTAATTAATACCTCTCTAATTGAGAATAACTTGTGTTTAGGGAGGGAGTGTCGTTTTAAGTTTTTAATATTATATCTTTTTATCAATACTACTATACATATAAATGTATGAACACATTTTACAAAATAACAAATGTCTATATGCTTAATATTTTAAAAATAAAAAGATTTTACAATTTTTTTTTTAAATTCGCACTGATTTTTTTTTTCAATAATATACCAAATTACTTGAACAAATGTTCATATGGAGTGATCTTCTCCATACTACCAGCCTAACTAATAATAATTTCTTATGTACGATAAGCAGGGATAATTGCAATACCTTCATCATTCATGCGTTTTATTTTTCCAAGAGGCAGGACCAGCCTACCGATGATCAATTGGGGTGGAGCGCCCTAGTATGTTGTTTAGGTAATACGTCGTACGTGGAATTGTTCCGTCATGTAATTATCATAAATAAAAATGTATTTATTTACTTTTATTTTTATTTATTTATTAGATACTAAAAATTACAATTACAGAATAATAAAGCTATGACTGTCCAATTGGGAAGGTTTCCCTTTTCAAAAACTATCTAACTAACTAACTAACCATCACGCCGTTTCCCCGCAGGGGTAGGCAGAGAGAACGGACCGCCAAACAACTCGGTCTTGGCACACACTCCTTGCTTCATTCACATTCATACATCGTCTCATACATACTCTTCTATTGTTCTGACTCCTGACATGGCCCGACTCAAGTATCTGATTCACTTGGTCGTGCCATGTCTTCCTCAGGCGTCCCCGACTTCTGCTACCATTTACATTTGCATCGTATATTCTCCTTACACTCCTTTCTTCGCTCATTCGCTCTACATGCCCAAACCATCTGAGCGTCCCTTTATTGATCTTACTCATTACGCTTACATCAGCCTTGCACTCTTTTCGGATCTCCACATTCCTCACACGATCATACATGGTTTTACCCCACATACGCCTCAGGGATCTCATTTCAACAGCATTCAATCTACTTTCATCCTTTCTTTGCCAGTTCCATGCCTCACTTCCATACATCAGGGTAGGTACCAGCACTCCATTGTGGACTGCTAACTTCGCTTCTGTGGACAATTTTTTGTAAGCGCAGTTAAGAGTTATTATTTTTCCCTTTTCAGGACAGTCAAATTGATAAATTATAACACGAATACAAAACAATAAAATCATAACATTAGAAAAAGTACTTTTTACATAACATTAAATTCATAAGATTGGAGAAATTACTTTTTACATAACATTAAATTCATAAGATTGGAGAAGTTACTTTTTACATAACATTAAATTCATAACATTGGAGAAATTACTGTTTATGTAACATTATATCCATAACATTGTGGAATTTATTTACTTGTTTAAAATATAAGAGTTAAATTAGATAAGCATCTTAATTTATTTCACTGTTTAAATGATGTTTAATAAAAATAAGTAAGAATTATTATTATAACTGATTTAAGACATGTTTATGGTACATATTATTAGTTGTGAAGTTTGGTGTATATATATTTTATTTATTACACTTGCAACAACTCTGAATTTTTGTTAAATTACTGAAAACACAAATAATTTTCTCCCGATGATCGAAAATACTTGTTATTAAATAAATAAAAATTAAATTATATTTACTCATCACCTGTTATATAAGAACTAGCTGGCATGTACCCAGCATTGCTGGGAATTATCCTTAAGATCTAGACTTATACCATGCTGGATTTTTCTGTAAACCTTTTTGAGATGAATAACTCCGTTGTACAAACCTTATTATATACAACTTTCATGTATGTATCTTATTAGGTTTAGCCAGCGTTACAATGTAGTGCCTGAAAAAATATTTTAATGAGTTGATTATAAAACATCTACTTTCTATAAATATAATATGCATGTATTACGAGTATATGTGTAAACCTTCCGGAAAAAAAATCTATAAATGAAAATCAAAAGTAGCTAATTAAGCGCACAAATAGACAGACGCGGATAGCGGCTTTATATTATACTATTTAGAGATAAGAGATAATGTAGCACTGTAGTAACAGTTAAACCGTTCCATCCACAGCACTCAATTCTCCGACCAATGAGGTATATAGATAGAGTCAGCTTTTGCGTTCGAAGTATGGGCCACGCATATCGGATCATTGTCCTATGTGAGATATCACGGGTATCAGTCGATTACAAGCGCTCGCCGGGCACAGGTCTCCGTAGATAACTTATTAAGATATTGTTCAAGTCGTACTGGAAAATAAAAAGAAAGCTATGGTATAACCTTTCATCTGTAAGTAGTGTTTTACCATAGTCAGTAATCGTGTAAATTGACTTATTAATGTTAAAAACTCATGGAGCATTTGTATTTTGCATTGCGTTCTTAAGTTCGTTCGGAAGGATTCGGACGACATCGGCAGCCGCCACACCCCCTTCTTACATACTTCCTACTTGCCGCACGGGACCAACATTTCACACCGATATTGCAAGGAATTTAGACTCTATATAATATACATAACTCAATGGTATCAAGCACAGTAATTCGATATTGATAAATTTTCCATCATATCTAGCGGATTGGGATTCCCTCGATACGGCATATCTCGTTCTTCTAATATCTTTGTATAAAACAGACTTTCTCCTCTAAACTATCTATCGGCGTTGCTTGTGTTTTACGCAGAGTTTTTTCTAAATTAGATTGTAGACAGTGATCCTTTTTCTTGCCATGGAAGTGTGCAAAATTTTATCAATCTCGAAATAAAACTGTAGATTTGTATAAAAATCAAATCCACGGTGCCCGCCCGTCACAGGACACAGGTGACTCACCTTTATAAAAATAGAAGATAGAGAAATATTCCTTCCAAATAATCATTGAGGGACTCCGAGTTTGAGTAATTTTTTTACACGTGAATTTCCAAACAAAAGGAAGGTCTCTGTCTACCTGAGTTTTAAAATCCACCCCCACCCCTCTTCCCAACCCCTTAAAGCAGATTTTTGATACTTTTAATGAAAATTTCTTTTTGAATCTGATTTCTAAAAACTCTACGTTAAGTCCGGGCAACGTCGTTTTTTTATATACGTATTTACACCAAAAAGGATGTGATTGTGATTTTTTTACAAATCAACAGTTCCGAGATTGATGAAATTTTGCACACTTGACCTTCAAAACAAGAGGAAGGTTACTGTCTACATGAAGAAACTAAACCATCATATTTTCCCATCCCTTAAAATAGAATGTTGATAAATCTTTTTGATATTTTGCACACTTTACGTTCACAATCAGAGAAAAATTACTGACCACGTTTGATTTAGAAAAACTCTGTTTGAAAACAGGAGATTTTAGCTACTTTTATATGAGTGTGAAGCATTTAAGCCGAATGTTTACTTTAATAAGGTTTCCATGTTCTTCCTTCCCTTGGCGTAGCGATAATATTCGCAGCAGGCTTATAATGACATTATGCAGTATAATTCCTCGTAGCAAAACGTCGTAGTCTTACGGCGTTAGTAATAAGGCAGGAACGAAATTATTATTAGAGTGCCTACGTCTTTATACCGGCTTGAATATAATATTTTTTAATATCTATTTACTAACACTTACAACCAAATAAGAATATACATAATATAGTGGCATTTAACCCTACGCGCATAATAAATTTTACCCTGACATTATCTATAGAAACAATATTAATCACAACGAAAGAAGATAACAGAAAAATACGTAGAACATAAAACAGATTGAGTTGCGACTCGAACTTGCGACTAAAGACCTCTCTTCTATCTGGGAGGAATGTACTAACCAACAGCTGTAATATCTCAAACATTAATGGGTCGATGATCTCAACCCATTTTATCACTGCCATTTTTACCAATCTCACATTTCAAATAACTATCATTACTCCCTGGAGTGCTGAGAATTTTTCGACAAGTAACGTTAACTGTTCTGTCAGATTTTTGATTTATTTAGAAATATTTATTATAAAATTTTCAATTTGGTAGGCGGGAATGGGTACCGCCGCCCTGGGAACCATTTATTGGATGACCAACACCTCTGCCACAGGTCACCCCAAGTGGTTCGCTACGTTTGGTGACTTAGCAGGGGTGCCCGGGTTCATGGGTTAAGGTTTGCCCGGGTCTTGGTGGCGGATGCGTCGGCCCACCTTCTGCGTGGCGGGCCGGTTGGGAGATGCTGGTTGAGGGAGACCCTTTACAACCGGTTACCGCTGTCCGGGCCGCTCGATAGTACAGGGGCCCGACCCTCAGGCTCACGACTAAGGGTGGGCTGCCCCATCAGCGAGTGAAAAAACCCCGCCACTGCTGTTGTGCCGGTTCGTGACCGGAGGGGACCCAGCAGCAGCGTTTGGGGCGCATTGGATGCCCTCTCCAGCCGGACTCTCCCAGCCTATCGCCTAGCACCGCAGTGGGTGGGCTGGAACCAAACGCTCATCACTCCTGGACAGCCTGAACCCCAGATTCTTACCCACCCCTCATACCTTTCCTTTCCAGACCTTCCTTTCACCTCATACACTTACAAAAAAAAAAACATTTTTCATTAAAATAATTCATCCGTTAGCCAACACTATAAGACATCTGAAGCAAGCAGTTTATATTGATGCTATATACATTTACATTTCACATATATGTATATATGTGGAATGTATATGTATAGAACACCATACATATGTTACACATAAAGAAGAACATGTCAGTATGATGCAGTACAAACAGACATTTAACATTTCACAAACATATCAGTTACATTCACAACCAAGTATTTATGCCTTGATGCAAGACGGTGAGGTTTTGAAAATATCAAAAAGGTCTGTATACGTGTTGGCAGTGCGGTGAAAACGCGCCAACGGTGAATGATACAAATAGTTAGTGCTATGATTGTCACTGTGGAAAAGATGGTGGAGTCGAGTTGATTTAACAGGGACACGAAAATTTATAACACTTAACATTTGAGGGCAGTCTATGAGATTGTTCAGTAATTTAAAAAGTATAAGAATGTCATTAATAGTTCGCCGGGTAGAAAGAAGTGGTAGATTTAGACCAGACATTAATGTATTGTAGCAGATATCAATTATAGGCTGTCTCAATTTGAATTGAACGTATCGAAGAAATTTTCTTTGTACTATAAGTGACCAGCTCAGGTACGGGGGCTCCATCGAAGCCAGAGTAAAGTTGGCCTCTCAGAAGCTGGGCGTACTGTACAGGGCCCGCAGATACTTTAATAGTACACAACTGCTGACCCTGTACAAATCGCAAGTGCGCCCTACTGTCGAATTTGGCAGCCATCTCTGGTCCGGAGCCCCTAAATACCTGAAAAAAACCCTTGACTCTTTGCAAAAACGGGCGGTCCGTTTGATAGATTCCCCAATCTTAACGAACGGACTGCAATCTTTAGAGCACAGGCGTCAGGTAGGTATGCTGTCCTTGTTCTATCGGTATTAAAATGGAAGATGCTCTGAGGAACTAGCGTCATTGATCCCTTCGGCACCGGTGCGTAGTCGGGATACACGCCAAACGCGCGCCCAACATTTGTACACGGTTGACATTTGTCACATGAGAACGGGTCGCTTCTACGATTCGTTCTTAAGTTCAACAGCTCGGCTGTGGAACGAATTGCCGGCCTCTGTGTTTCCTCCCTCCTACAACATGGGACTCTTCAAGACCCATGTTCACTCCTTCCTCTCCACAAAAAGACCCTCCACACAGCATCCCCAAAGATGACATAGGCCCTGAAAGAAATTATTTTCTTCAGGGCCTCCTGTGTGGAGTTAATATATAAACAAAAAAAAGAAATATTCCCGGTTGAGATTAATTTTAAACGCATCCCAAAATGAAATATTGTTTTTGAAAGCAGATGAAAGTTTCTTTAAGAAGTTTTTTTATATTACGAACAGACATTCGTAATCAAAAATATTCAAATTTTGATTTAAAAATTAGAGATAAATTTTTGTCGCTTTTTTTCTCGTAAATTGTAAAAATATCACCTTATACGAAAAAAAAGGTTTTAATTACAAAACTTTACTATTTTTTTATACTTTTTAATTCACAATTTTTCACAATACTTTTGCAAAGAGGCAAGCAATGGCGTGGCAAGCTTTTAAAATATATTACAAACGATTTGGAAGTGTCTTCGGTAAATTTTTAAATGCTAATACAAAATGTGTTGTTGCCACTATCTAAAACTGCTTAATCTCAACAACTCTCAGTAATACAAAAAGAGAGAGAACTACGTTTATGAGTCCGCCTCAGTTTTTGCCATAAAGTACCCAAAATACTCTACTATCGATGTACCGTGTACTAAAAGGCAAAAAAAATACCCAAGGTGTTAACTCACAAATGATTACCAAAGTGACCTCTGTAATCAAGAAAAATCAAATCCTTTATTCGTCTGAATTTTATAAACTAAAACAAAAATAAGGGAAATAGTTCACATCTGTAATAGATATTTGCTACACCCATTGTTTATTTTAAAAGGTTCACTACCAACTCCGCCTTTTGGCGGAGTTCTAATTTCTCAAGGAATGCCGCACCCGCCAATTGGCGTATGCGTCAATAAAACTTTCAATGCTCCGTATAAATGCGGCAACTGTCGCGACGTGTTGTTTTTATACTAGCCCAGTGCTTGAAGAATAAAAAAAATGTTGAGGTGGTTTTTGACTACCTAAACTATATTTTAAAGTTATATGGTGTTGAATATGTGTGACAGAGCTCCCGAAGTTGAGATGTTGGACTCTTCCAAACCATCACAGTCCATTTGTCCAAGGCTGGCAGTTAACGTGTTAAATCCAGTTTGTTGAGTGTTTTGGCTTAAAATTCAAAATTAAGTGTTGCATTAAAAAGGCCGCACAGCTCTCACCGGATTATCGACATAAAAATAACCTAATCGACCACCTAAACTATGACAAGTACCTACAGCCATTAGGCTTAGAGTCGATTACGTTTTCGACCACCTCAAATTACTATTTACATCTAATAAAAATAACCTAATCGACCACCTTAAACATAAAAGTACCTACAGTCTAATTGACTACCTCAAATTTAATAAAAATAACGTAACTGACTACCTTAAATATTTATTTTATTAATAAAAGACTTAGAGGGTACATATGGTTTTTGTGATATTTCACACTCCATGCTAGGGATGACCCTGTGTTATGGCGGGTGAATTTTACAGTTTGTGGACATAGAATCTATACATTACTATGATATGAAAAAGAAAAATAATAAAAATGATGAAGAGCTAGTTAGGGTTGCAAGAAGAGAATTATAAGAAGATTATAAGAATTACTCAAATTATTAGTAAATAGATCAGACTAATTATTTATTTACATACTATACCGCTAAGTTGGGGAATAAGGATTATGTTATATTATGTATTATATGTTTATAATGTATTATATGATTATGTATTATGTGTTACAATAAGTTATGTTTTGTCTGAAAGGTGATTAAATTGATAGAGTGTAGAATGAATGGGTATTGTAATTGTAATGTATTCCGTGTGTAAGGATCCATTTCGTAATTTGTTTTTTAAAGGAATGGGGTTGACTCACGGTTTTTAGGTTTTCAGGGATAATGTTAAAGATTTTAGGAGCTAGGAAGAAAAATTGTCTTTGAGCTAACGTGATATGTAGTGAAGGTACTTTGTAGTGACCGTTGGTTATTGTTCTGGTGGTGTAATTGTGTTGTAAAAAAATATAATAAGAATAACCTAATCAACCACCTCAAATAAAATAAGAATTACCTAATCGACCGCCTTAAATATAATGTGAATAACGTACGATACCACATTAAATATAAGAAGTACTGACAGCCTAATCGACCACCTCAAATTTAATAAAAATAACCTAACTGACCACCTTAAATATAAGAATTACCTACAGTCTAATTGACTACCTCAAATGTAATAAGAATTACCTGATCGATCACCTTAAATATAACAAGTTTCTAAAGCCTAATCGACCAACTTAAACACAACAAGTAACTTTATCCTAATCGACCACCTCAAATACAATAAGAATAACCATATCGACCATAACAAGTATCTACTGCCTAATTGACCACCTCAAACATATAATAAATATTATATTCTAAATGACCACCTCAAAATAAATTAATAATATCTTAACCGAATTACAATCATAATGGACCGTGTTAATTAATTCATCCGCTTTCAAATGCCAAACAAATACTTATAATTCAACCCCAAATCCACATTTGCAATAATAATTATTAATTATTAAGGGTTGGTGTTAATTACTTGACCCTGGGCCGAGGCAGGGGGTGTAGGGTGGGGGTATGAGAGAAACTTGAAGGGGTAGGAAATTGATGGGAAGTAATTCACTAATTGCCAGATTGGAACATTCTAAGAGAAATTTATCACAAGTGGAATGACTAGGTGATTAATCGAAACATGTATGGGACTTAAGAATTTCGTGGTTGATAGAAGAGAGGCCAGCAGTGAAACAGATGTTGAACTTGAACACGATGATATTTATACATTAAATAATAAACAACATAAATAACAAAATAATATATATATATATATATATAATAATATATATTACAAGGACATTCACAAACATAATACAAGAACAAGCAACGAAATAAGCTATCAAAAAGGAAAAAAGCTAATACACAAAATAGTTTTCTGTTTAAAGGAATACAACATAATGTAATGTAATGCTCTGCCTGAAACCATAAAGTCTGCACCAATTGATAGATTCAGGATGGACAGTAGAATAAAAACTAAAATAAGTAATTCCTGTCATGTTGTACTTTGTTTTGTTTCTTTCTCTCTCCTTTTCTATCACCTATATTTGTAATCGAGCCTAATCTATTTTTACCAATGTGTTAGTGTGGTTAATAAATTCTAACCTCTCATCTATTCTTACATTTATATCAGTTTCTGTTTCCTTTATTTTTAATTCTGGTTTTTTTCTACTTAACCTCCCTTTTTCTATTTATGTACAGTTTTGTATGTGAAACTTATAATTTTCATTAACTCCCACCTATGTATTGTAAGTTCCTCTCGTCCTACAATGAGTATTGTAACTCATCATAATTTCATTGAATACATTAATTATGTGGTTTGATGAATCAATTGCATATAATAAACACTCTCTGACAGGAGAATTATGTCAGACCTGGTTGTGTTACCCAGAGTCAGTAAAAAACTTAATTGACAGTTCTGCCATCGTTGCCACTATTAAATTCCATGTGATGGATAGGAATACATTAGAGAAAATATAACATTCTTCTGCAATTCATATATATCCAACTATCATACACTCTCACTTACCAATAGGATGCATCATCTGGGCAACAAGTTTGGGAGACTAATGATCTATTTATTGACTCCATTTATAGAATTAAGCTTAATCTATACCAGCATTTTGTTGAATCCTACACATTATAGTGGCGTTGGTATTTTTTTTTGATTTATCTTATATGTAGCATTGTTCTTGTTTATATATTGTTTTATGTTACTGTTACATGTTACAATAATATTGTTTCATATTCAGTTTATCAGTTCACTGTTATATCATGCTTTTTTTTCACAGCTTAAGATGGCTCACTAGATATATTCTGTTTTTAAAACCTATGTAAAATCCCGGCTGGGCGTAAAACCAAATTTAAAAAAATATATATCTTATGATAGGAGATGACAGCAGCAGAATAGCGTGAAGGAACGATTTAACAAGAAAACATAAGGCGCGTATTAGATTTTAGATAAAATTAGCAAGAATTGTAAGAACGAATATCAAAGCGCACACACATGGTAAAAAAATCCCATATAATTGCAAAACTCTGATTAGAAGCAGAAAGTAAGGAAAACTATTGATATTAAGGAAAGGGTGTTAAAATTGATGTTTATATTATACAACGTTTATATTATACAAAGTAAACGTTATCCAGATCAATACCATCCAATTCTGGCCATGAAAAATCATTAATCATCTCTCGATAGCGCAATCCATTCACCGTAACTGTTGCTCCAGCGTCACATTCGAAAAAGTAAGGTCCAATGACTCCGCCGGACCATAAACCGCACCAAAAAGTCATACGTTGAAGATAGTGAGGCTTTTCAACAATAACTCTTGGGTTTTCCGAGCCCCAGATGCGACAATTTTGCTTGTTGACGAAGCCACCGAGGTGTAAATGGGCCTCATCACTCAAGATGATTTGCATTTGATTCACTCAAGTGAATTTTAATAATTTCAATGCGTTGTTGACGCGTGTATTGTTCTATTTTAATTAATGGCGTAGTTTCTAATTGTCAAATGTCAGCTTCAAAAGTAACGTCTACCGAAATAGCGGGCTATTCAAAATAACACCTCTTATCGGAAAACCCTATAGATACATATCTATGATGGAAGTAATTTCATGAATTAATATTTCTCACTCAATAATGTATGGTCGCTCTGGGACAATCTTGGACACCTGCATTCATAACGTCATATGATGTATCGGGGCAAATTTGGTTTCTTAATCTACGGGTTAGCCAAGTATTTTAACAATCCATAATTTCCTGGTTAGCACCCTTTAGAGAAATTATTAATTAAATTCTATAGAAACCATCATTTTGATCAACAACAGGAAATATCTCGACATCGTTTAGCTCCGAGGCAAAGTTGGTACGCCATGGCTATGTGTTCGTGGCTACGGGCTAGGGGCTGGTGTACCTAATGAGCCGTCTACGTATTGTGCTACGACTGCTACGGATATTCCTTTCTACGGGGAATCCTTGTTAATAATATTATCTCATTTTATGCCTTTTTTGCCGTGTCTGCCGCGGGCTTCGAAATGAACTGCCAAGATTTTGAGAGTAAATTAGTCTTGTATGTATTACAGTGCTGGTGGATTTATTCTAACTTTTTTCAATTTAAATTCTTAATTGAGTCATTTCGATTAGTTTTTTTAACTTAACTTAAATTAAATTCTATCTTTTGGTTTCGACTTGTTTACTTTTGAATTTATTCATATTTAAAGCCAGGCAATTTAAAATATAAATTGTCCGTTTATTGAAATGAAATAAAAAAGGTTGGAAAGACGGAAAAGAATAGTGTACCTTTTTTTCTACAAATTTAAAAATCAAAATTAATATCACATAACCAAACTAAGTTGTAAAATTGTAACGGGAGTGAAGTGAATATGTTCAAAAAACGAGGAGTCAGATTTCAGTTCTCGTATATTACAACCAAATCTTCTAAGTTTCTAAAAAAACAAATAAACGTAATGTAATAAATTATGTTACAATTCTACTAACGAAACCGGTTGGTTTTAAGGTAAATAAAGTGGGTTAGAACGCATTGTACCAATGTCTTAAAAATTTGTTTCAATAAAATAGCTTTATTCACAAGCTGTTTATTAATATACATAAAACAGGTTATCAATAATAGTTAGAAAATTGATTTTAATTTTAACTGAAAAGCTTTTGAATTGGTTCTTTCGGTGACCGGATAAATCATCACATCTTTAAAAAGTTATATAAAGTAATGGAAAGTGATGAACTAAAAACTTTATTAACTGGGATAAGTAGGTTAGGTTAGGTTGGGTTAAGTTAAAAACTTTTTTTTTCATCGTTTCCAATGACTTTATATCACTTTTTAGGAGTGTGTTGAATTGTCAATGTGTTGAGTTATCATGGAACCGATCCTATCATTATGTTATGCCATTAACGTATTAGTGATAACAAAACAAAATAAAAAACTGTGTACCATAAAAAAAAATATTTTTAGGAAGTTAATTTTTTAATTATGTTAATTCAATTCTCTTTAACCTCTTAATTAATTTAAAAGGAAATTTTGAATTATAAATCTGGAAAAAAAATTGATGAATTTTCGGCCACCTTTAAACAACTCAAATAAAATATGGTAAGGCAATATACTTCTGATTAATCTGAGATACAAATTCAATTATTTTGGAAGTGGCGTTTCGCTTAGAGTTACAATGTTTTAAAACTTAATATGAATAAAATTTCCATTAGATTTTAATTGAAATATCAATACATGTACAGGGTTTTCCAATAAGAGGTGTTATTTTGATATTCAATCGTAAAAAATCAATGGTTTCGTTGCTTGTGTGGCACGTAGCGCCGTCTCGTTGAAAGTAAACGTTGTCCAGATCAATACCATCCAATTCCGGCCATAAAAAATCATTAATCATCTCTCGATAGCACAATCCATTCACCGTAACTGTTGCTCCAGCCTAATTTTCGATAAAGTAAGGTTCAATGACTCCGCCGGACTATAAAACGGCACCAAACAGTCACACGTTCAGAATAGAGAGGCTTTTCAACAATAATTCTTGGGGTTTCCGAGCCCTAGATACGACGCGATATGCATTTGATTCACTCAAGTGAATTTTAATAATTTCAATGCGTTGTTAAAGCGTGTATCGTTCCATTTTTATCAATGGCGTAGTTTCACCTTGTTAAATGTCAAAAAATGATAGCTTCAAAAGTAACATCTACCGAAATAGCGGGCTATTCAAAATAACACCTCTTAATGGAAAACCCTGTAGTAGAGTTGAACGAATAAAAAAAACTTTCGCCGATAACTATTTTAGTTATAAAATGGATTTTTCTTTACCACTTTGAGGTATTATGACTTCTGGTTAGCACTGATAATTAATTTTAAATTATGTCTGAAACTATGAAATTATCAAAAATGTTTTAGACACTAGCTACCATTCTATTAAAAATCAACTTTCTTCCACCTTTGGTCAACGTAGCTTAAGATACTTTGCCACAAAAATATTCAACATGCTCCCAGAAAACATTAAACTGAGTAAAACACAAAGAGAGTTTAAAAAATATTTTAAAATTTGGATTTATTCAAATGATCGAGCATATACTGGTGCAATCACCCAAACGCCTTGTCACTGACAGCTATTGTAGTATGTATGGTGATAAAACTTGTTGTATTTGTATTGTGTATATGCTAATAAAAATGTAACCTAAAATAATGTATTGTTGTATAGGAACCTATATTTAACATTTATGAGTAAACCATAGACAAAATGCGAGAAATAATTAACTAAAAAATCTGCCTCAACACAGGTTCGCCTAGTGAGGCAGGTTATGCACAACATAAAATATAGTATATTATGCCATATCTTTATAACACTGATACATATTTACTTTTTCTTCTATTAGCTATTATTGTAACATAAGTTTTTCAACAATGTCATTGTTACTAACTTACATATATTTTTTTTTTATAAATTATTTTTTATTATTAAAAAAAAAAAAATATTTAGGTATTTTACTTACATATGATATATTATATATTCTGTAAATTTTTTGATGAAATAAATAAATATTAAAAAAAAAATATTAAAAAAACTTAAAACACATTTCTGTTTCAAAAGGTGGCCATTATAAAATCGATATCTTCCGTAATATTGTAATTTAACTAACTAACCATCACGCCGTTTCCCTGCAGGAGTAGGCAGAGGACGGACCGGCAAACAACTCTACGGGTAAGAGCTGTCTGTTCCCAAAACCGAACAAATAGCCTGAGGGGTTAAATTAAACGCCCGTTTTGTACCAACATTAAATTCCAAAAATTGTGGCGTTACTTTTCTATTTTGTTCACAAAAAATATCTATTCGTGGTAAATCTTAATGAAAACTTAATTTAACGCTTTACCATTGTCATAAAAATGCTTTATATGTCTTACATGACGTGTTTTTGATAAAATCAGCACTTGAAACGGATTTAGCCTTCAATACGTTAATAAAAATACTCGTGAGTATACAGAAACACGTTTGAAAGATTTAAGCCACTTGGCGCCTTCTTTTTTCATCTCTACCAAGGAAATGTTTGGCTTGACATTCAACGCACGATTTTACTTGCAAAATTCAAAATTAAAATAGGCAACGATGGAACAAAAGATCACGATTTCAGGACTTACTCTAGATCGTAACAATTGAGTTAATTCTAAGGCAGGGAATTAAATATGTCCAACACATCCGATATCACCCTTGTAAAGGGCAGATTTATGTAGGGGACCGCACCCTTCCTGCCGAAAAAACCTGAATAGGAAAAGTGAAAACAAAAATTACTTTTTGAATAAATTTGAAAATGCTTAATCATGATTTTTACTTTTTTAAGATGTTCTTTTGATCAAATGTATTGGTGCGGATCGATTTCAGGAGTTGGGGCTTAGATTTTATTGGTGAATTTGCAAGCGAGCCTACATTTGATGGTGCGGATCGATTTCAGGACTTGGGGCTTAGATTTTTCTGGTGAATTTGTAAGTGAGCCTAAATTTGTAAGTGCGGATCGATTTCAGGAGTTGGGGCTTAGATTTTATTGGCGAATTTGCAAGTGAGCCTAAATTTGTTGGTGCGGATCGATTTCAGGAGTTGGGCTTAGATTTTATTGGCGAATTTGCAAGTGAGCCTAAATTTGTTAGTGCCGATCAATTTCAGGAGTTGGGGGTTTAGATTTTACTGGTGAATTTGCAAGTGAGTCTAAATTTGTTGGTGCGGATCGATTCAGGAGTTGGGCTTAGATTTTATTGGTGAATTTGTAAATGAGCGTCAACATGTTGGTGCGGATCAATTTCAGGAGTTGGGGCTTAGATTTTATTTGTGAGTTTGCAAGTGAACCCTAGGAGTAAATTGAAAACATATATAAATGGTGCAAAATCATTGTCGATAATCTGCAAGAGCGATTTATTTTTAGGAATACATTGCGCAGACCTAAAAATGCCTTCATGAAAATGGAAAAGTGCATACCCTTGAAAAATCATGAAATCTGTACTGTTCAAAAGCATATCGAAGAAATACGCATTAAAAATAAAGAATGAAAATTCTAGACACTTCGGTTTCAATTTTGAAAACGATCAATTAAACCATTTTCTGTTAAAATATTAAAACAAATTTGTATTTTCGTTATTAACTGATTTGTGGTGGAAATTCATTATAATAACCTATCAAAACAATTTCAAACTTGTAACCGTTTATTTTTTTGTTTTATCTTTACCGGTTTCAGCTTATTATAGCCATCTTCAGACTGGTACAATTATTATTCCTTAAACTGTGCTTTATTTGTACAACATTTGGCGGTGGGGGTGAGGGTTCACAGGAATGATATACAATGAAATTACTACAATTTTATGGATTATCCCATCATCGTTCCTTATCACAGCAGAATTTAAAATTATTCGTTTATTACCAGCAGAGTCATTTACCATTAATTTATGGAATACCTTACATTAATGGTTTTCATCTAGTTTTTTATAATTGTCAGATGGGTGTCTATTGCTATTATAAAATACAACATTCATGATAAGAAGAATTTTTTTGTTGATATTTGTTTATTCATCAAAAACCAATTAATTTATAAATACCCCAGTCCAAAGGCTATCCGGCTATCTGGTATCCCGTAAATTCATGGCCCATAATTCAATGTATTCAAGTTTAAAGAATTTAAAGTCAGAAAACAAAATACATTTTGCTTCTATCCTGTAACATTACAAATTTACAAACATAATATTTGAATAAAAATACATCTTTTAAAAACAATAGATTATTCAGACAAACGTCAATACTCCCAACTCCGAAATGTAAAAAAAAAAACAATGGGACAATGCAACCATAAATATCTTTGAGTTCATTTTTTAATTCATTGCCAGAAAGTATCCGAAATACACGGTGTCCGGGGGTAAATAGCACTTACTTCGGGATGGCAGAAGTAAGAAAGATAAATAAATTTATTTCGAAATTCCAACTTTTTTTATATATATAAAGGTCAATATCCTTGTCTGATTTTGGAAAATTGTGTGTAAAGCCCGGACAACGCCGGGGACCAAAACTAGTTAAAAATAAATAAATGAAATAACGATTTTGTCAGGTAAGGTTAGATTGGGTCAGGTTAGATTGGGTTAGGTTAACCTGATACCATTAGTGTAACACAAATAGTTCTTAGCACCGTTCATGTGCTGTGAATTTTTCGTGAGTGAGAAATGCTTTTTATATAAAAATACTGTTAAAAAAATGTGACTGCATTTTATTAGTAAAATATTAGTCATTCGGAATATATCTGAACACGTTTTCACGCAGGTGTCCTTGCCAGAATAAATATAATGGACGAGATGCGAAAATATGAATAATATCTATAACACGTATTCCGACTTCTTCATAATATATTCTTGAGTTGCTCCAGGTAAACACAGCCTTCGAAGACCAGATAACTAATTAATAATGCAGAATATAATCTGCTTCATAAATATCAAGTATAATTTCAACATATAGAATTGCCTGACTAATCTAGCATAACATCGGAACACCACCCGATAAGTTCTGTGAGTTGAGGGGGTGATAATGAACCCCGAGTGTGGGATTTGACGGAGGCTAATCACTGATTGTTAGGCAGTTGGGGTAGGTAAACCACCACAATCGGTCTTGTATCGGATTTTCGGAACGTGTAATGATAGATACTATCGGAGTCGCATTGCAATTAAAAATAACTACATGATATACCTAACCTTACCAAACATAACCTAACCTAACCTAAAATCTTGATCAACACTTCTCGAGCGGTGGGTAATGGCGTCATGCAAATTTGCCTTGTACGTATTTTATAGGTTAACACAAAATTCCATAGTGGTAGATATAAATAGGTGTTCTTGGAAACATGAATAGTTATATAAGATTTTTAGATTTCCATGTCCAAAGTATTATCGTAATTTGGGTTACTATGTTGTGTTGTGCTTCTTCCATATTTAGTCAATGTGTTGGATAGCAAAATAATCCATAAATTACGATAAAACCGATCGATATTCGGGATCGAAATTTAGTTAAAAATAACTATATTTGTATATACTAATCAGACTAAAATGACTTTTTGACCAGATCTGAATAGTCGAGTACTTTTTAACATTTCTCTACCGCTTCAATTTTCCCTTCCCGCTTCCCACAGACTCCCTAAAATTCCCTATATTAGTGATGCCATGTTCCTACCGGCTCAATATACTTCGTACACTTCTGCGTTATTGTATTACATCATTTTAAGGTTTTTGAGCTCCTCTATATCACGAAGGTCATCATAATTTGTCCCATTATTTCCAAAAAATAAAAAAAATCCGCCGTTTCTTTTCCGAATTTATTTTCCCTATAAATTCTGTATTTTCTTTATATTTCCCAACCGAAACCCTCTGGGAGGGATTGACCTTAAGTGTAAGAGATTGCCAGTCATGATTGCCGATTTGCGTCGGATTTAAGGCACCCAGGCTAAAGGCAAAAGCTCCCACAGCGGAAGCATTATTTTTCACCACTTTACGGGTAATCCCCGGGGACTAAATGCCTCTAAATTGCTATATCTTTATATATTATTTTCCTGGAAAAGTCATTGAAAATATTTAAAGCTAAGGCTTTAAGAATTTTAATGTTTTTTTTTATCTATTTTAGATATATTTTAAAGCTCTGGTGACAATTGAATCCAGAACTTGGACTGAATTTGGATCCACAGCCATTATTTTTTTATTGTTATTTGAATGATTAATCTTTTATTCCAATTAAGTTTGTTTTATTCAACCCCAGCAAAGGTTTTTTCATTGACAAAATATGTTTACATAAATATTTTATGAAAAATAAATAAATATGTCATAAAATCCGAAAATAATAAAGAAAACTAAGATGTACAATTCACGCCGCTGGCAGGCGCTAGTGTAGCATGCTGCCATCAGAATGTATGGGAAATATCGGAAGTTAGAGGTATTAATAATATTATAGAGTATTTGCTTACATCTTTGGTATGTTATCATTCATTATTTGTAAGTAACATGAAATTTTAGTATATTTAATTTTTTATTTATTTTTATTTAAACGCCCATAGGGCTTTTACCTATAATAATGTACATCTTTATTTTTTAGTTATACAGATTACATTTAAAAAAATCAGTGTTAACAAAATATAGGTTACATAAAAAAATATATAGATAGAATATAGATAGAAGGAAAACTGCTTTGCTGATAACAGCATATAAACTTCTAAATGGTAACGTCTGTATTCCCGATATTATAGAAAAATTTGAGTTTTATGTCCCCGACAATTATACAAGAGCGCGCAGGCACAGAACCTTTGTCGTTCCAAAATGCAGAACCAACTTACCATTAGTAATGCCGCTCGGAAAAATGATTATGTTACTAAATTACCTGTCCCCTGATATAGATATTTTCCAACTTAATATTCACCAGTTCAAAAACGCTATTATTACTTAATAAATTAAAATAAAATGTATGTTTATTATTGGTTATGTATAACTGTAAATGTGCATTTAAAATAAAATAAATAAATAAATAAATAAATAAAATATCAGAGTTAGCCAAATATGTTACATATAATATAAGAGTTTAAAAAATATAGGTATTTATTTATTTATTTGAGGAACATAAACAGTCTTAGTAAGACAATATACATAATATATCAGGTACCAGGCCTGATTTGTGTTTTCCGGTTTCTATGTTAAGTAGGTATCAAACCTGCGCCAACAATGAGCTATTAAGTGCATTAAAGAGAGTGTTAAGATATATAATGTATAGTCTAAATTATAAGTTAATTTATAAATGTAATGATATCATTTTGGAAGGATATTGCGATGCTGATTGGGGTGGTGATATCAAGGATAGAAAATCCACCTCTGGTTATATACTTTTGATTTATAATTGTCTTGTCGCATGGAGTTCAAAGAAGCAGGCCTCTGTTTCTTTGTCATCCACTGAATCAGAATATGTATCTATGAGCATGGCTGCTAGTGATGTGTCATGGCTTATAAATCTGCTAACTGAACTTGATTTAAAAAATATTTGCCCTGTTAATATATTTTGTGACAATCAGTCGGCATTGATAAATGCAAATACAGATGCTATAAAGCGATTAAAACATGTAGATATTCGCTATCATTTTGTTAAGGAATTGGTCAGAGAAAATAAGATTTGTGTTAGATATGTTAACACAAATTTGCAACCAGCTGACATATTAACAAAAGCTTTAAGCAGAGAGCTGATTGTAAAACATTTAAATAAGTGTGGTGTTATGGGCAAAACTGTATAACATTATCAGTGTTAATATAGGAATTATTATTAGTTTGTTTATGTTTAACAACTGTATTTACATTGAGAAGGGGTGTTAGAATATGGCAATATAAATGCAATTCTCTTAGGTTGGCAATACTGTTTAACCTTGTTCTATTGTCTATTACTGAGAAGAGACCTGTCAATGTGTACACTTGTTGAAGAAGAATAAAGTCATTACTGAAATAAACTGAACCCTTTTTATTGAAATAATCACAAGGATAACAAAAAAATAGACCAATTATTAATGTTCACAGATAGATATTCAGAATCATAAAAATAACCTGTAAACTAGAATATTTAATAAAAATAGAAAGAAAAAAAACAGAATAAAGCAGCAAATAAGAAAAATAATAATACGAATGTAAATTCAACAAACGATAAACCTATAATAGGTATGGATAGAGTACAAATAAGTGAGACGAAAAATAGAAAATCTGCCAAAATCCTCCGAATCAACCATAATGATAATAAGAAAGTATAACAATAGTTTACAAATTAGGTAAAAATAGTTCGCACATACTCCGTTTAAAGTTTGCCAAGTTCAAATTATTGTCAAATACATTTATATTGTTTAAGTATTTGTTACCAAGACTGTGTAAACGTTGTATTGGAGAGTGAAAACTATAGTTGGAATGAGATGTATGTATGTAAAATGGTGATATTTGCCTAGTTGTTCGTGTAGGTATGTATAGATTTATTAAATGCAGGAGTTCACAACAATCGAATTTAGAGTTCAATAATTTTAATAAAAAGGTTAGGTCGTTTATTTTTCTTATGTTTTCTAATTTCGGAATATTAAAAAGATTCAATAATGACAGGTAATTTATGTGTTCTAAAGGGATGTTAAGTTTAAATTTTACGAATCGTAGAAGTTTTCTTTGAATTCTTTCAACATTATGAATATGTACATTGTAGAAGGGCGACCAAACTGTGGAGTTATGTTCTATCAGGCTTTTAACAATGGATATGTACTATAGTTTTATGATTTGTAAAAATTCAAAGTTTTTAATTGTTCTTAATATAAAACCTAATGTTAGGAGTAGTGTAGGAGACAATCTCACTCATACTTCTTGAACGAAAACCAATGAGACTGACTATTATATATTCTCAAATCTTTTCAATTAAATGCGTATAGAAATTAAGGAGCGTACATTTGTCTGGCTCGGAAAATAAATATTACCGGTTTTAAAAATTAAATACGTATTTATTTACTTTTTTGGCACGTGCGACTTCACTTAATACTTTCAACCCTGGCCTGGATTTACTAGATCTAGATTTCCAAAAACCATCTACCTTTCAACCATCTACTTTCTCTTCACAGTAGTTTTTTTCGGTCTTACAACAATCTCCAAAATTGGAGATAGAAATTAAACTGAACTGTCTCAAAATGGTGAAATTCAGTTAATTCATTTCACACATCCTTTTATTCTTGCAAACAGCTCCCTTTGTGGATTCAAAGGATCAAATGATGTCACACCAACTTCATACGAAATACGCATACCTCTTTCAACCCTTCCAATCTTGTCCTAGGATCCAATGGCCCAATGGCAATCCACTTGGCCCACTCATTTGGAATAAACTTCCCCCAGCCTTTACCAATATACAAAATTTGGCTGAATTTAAACGGGTTTTAAAAACAAAATTATTCAAAAAATCATATTAAATAATATAAAAATCATTTATATTCTCATGAATCTAAGCTTCTTTTCAATATACTATAATAAGCCAGGTTTTGAAGTTTCCGGTGATTGTTTGGTTTCGGTTTCCTCCTTATTGTACTTTTATGTTTAATGTCCACCTATTATCTAATATTTTAATGCTTTCCTGTTTTATATAATATTTTAATTTTAAATTTCTTATTTTTCGTGCACTGTTATTGTCTTTTATTGTTGTCCTCTACTAAAATATCACTGTTATTGTTAAATTTTATTCTCTGCTTTTGTGTAAACCGTTTATTTTTTATTTCATACATTATGTTATTATTTTTTTTTAAAGGAACACAATAGGAAATTTTATTTTTAAGTCTATTATAGTTAAGCGCACTTGAAGTGAAACAACACAAAACTGCGCTATATAAATACTATGTTATTATTATTAATTCATAATCCTAATAAGGCCTGATAAGGCGGCAACATTTTATTTATTATTTATTTATTTATTTATTACACGCCCTAGTGGGCTTTTCTTTAAAAAAAATACAAGCATTTTGTATCAGAGTAAACACTTAAAAATTAATACAATAAAGAAGAATGTAAACATAATGGCAAAAATGAATCCTCACGCATATAATTGAGTTTAAAAGATACAACAAAATAAAATAGTAGAAGCGGAGAAGTTATATTGGTACATAGGTCTATTTGTGTCTAGAAGAATAAAAGTGATAGAATATACTTTTTATATTAACTCCACACAGGAGGCCCTGAAGAAAATAATTTCCCTCAGGGCCTATTTCATCTTTGGGGATGCTGTGTGGAGGGTCTTTTTGTGGAGAAGAAGGAGTGAACATGGGTTTTGAAGAGTCCCGTGTTGTAGGAGGGAGGAAACACAGAGGCCGGCAGTTCGTTCCACAGCCGAGCTGTTGAACTTAAGAACGAATCGTAGACGACCTGTTCTCATGTGACAAATGTCAACCGTGTACAAATGATGGGCGCGCGTTTGGCGTGTATCCCGACTACGCACCGGTGCCGAAGGGATCAATGACGCTAGTTCCTCAGAGCATCTTCCATTGTAATACCGATAGAACAAGGACAGCATACCTACCTGACGCCTGTGCTCTAAAGATTGCAGTCCGTTTGTTAAGATTAGGGAATCTATCAAACGGACCGCCCGTTTTTGCAACATTTATACTGATTACAACATTTATACTGATTAGTTTTCAAATGAAATATATCACCCAGATCAGAATATTTGTTTCCGAGATTGTGAAGTCTCGGAATCGGAGAATTTTGGTATGCTAGTGTCGTGGTGTTATTGAAGTAAAAAGGTAAGAAATGTCGGCATGTTTTTTTTACAAACTGTCAAAGATACTTTCTCTGTTTCAAAAGATTTTTTTTCAGATTTTGCATTTTATTTAATGTGAAACCGCACAAGAGTTCCAACAGCTCCCAACCGTCTTGAGCCATTGAGACTACGACATACTGAATTGGGGTATGTTATGAGACTGAAAGTAGTGGGTATGGGAAGGAGATGGAAAAGATGAAGGTGAGGAAGTACCTGGCTATTCAGATCTGATTACTAATCAACGCAAAGTTTCAATTCTGAATGGTGGTCTTACACCAGGGCGATACTGAGAATATCTTCCACTCCAGAAAATGCGGCATACAATCTATTTTTAGTAAGTGAATTGTGAAATAACATAAATTAATTAAATACAATGTACTTGCGCACGCCGGGCTTTGAACCCGCGATTGCTAATCGAGAGCCTTACCTCTCGATCACGAAGGTCATCAACTGCACGATTATCTTGATTCAAATTACAACTACATTATCTAAATTGTCAAGTTAATTGCTTAACATAATACTATACAGCTGTTTAGTACTAATCCCTGCTACTAACCTATACTAACTATACCATTATACCTACATATACTATACTATAACTATAACATATACTAACTATACCACTATACTCTAAATAATATTTGTCTAAACTCAAACATTGACATTTTTTTCGGATTCACTGCCCAAATTCAAACGTGGCATCATGTCAATAATATGAATTGTGAAATGCGCAGACAGACGCAAACACACAAACACTCACACATAAATTACACACACATATATATACTACACACGTCAACTGGTAATTAAGGAATAAACATATCACTTAGCAGACATTACAAGGAAACATAGCATAGGTATCCAACATAAAGTATCTAATTCCTGTATATTGTTTCATCACTGTAAATCATGTACTGTTTGTTTCTATAATATAAAATGAAAAAATAAATATATATATATATATTAACCAACCCAGAGCAAAAGTCCGAAAAGAGGTATCTTTAACTGTCACTTCATTTTCTACCGCACGGCCTGTATTAATAAAAGATGGCGGTGACCAAATTAATTAATGTTCTTAGGAAAAAAAATCAAAATGACGAAATGAATCTTAGCTTTTCGTATAATACAAAAGTCATTAATAATTACCTACAGGGTGGGAAAAAACTGAAAATTGGGCAATGAAATAATATGAGATCTAGTGCGAGAATACGAGACGAAATGTGGGAATACATAAGCCGAGAGCGAAGATTGACCATTGTATGTAACATAATACGCAATACAAATAATACTACATATTATGGTTAATGTAAGCCGTACAGGCACACAACACTTACGCTCGATCTATTGTAATAAAGTGAGCCTAACGCGGATATAAACCTTTCTTACCAAATTCACTTCAGATAGATGAAGAACGTATTATATTGTACCTACATCACAGAAAGTGATACTAACAAATATTGGCCCACTCTTCTCATTTTACTGTGTCAATTGTGACAATAAATAGCTGACCCGGCTTTGCCCAATTTCAAATAGTATTTTTATTTTTTTATTTAATTAATTTTTCAACACTAAAGTGGATATATATTTCGTAATAAAGTTACGACCACAGATACATTAATCTATATATTTCACTTCATTTACAGATTTACCTTAATAGAGCCTTACTAAAAAACGTATTGAATGTTTTATTCCATATTTTTAAAACGCATTAACTTTGTGGATCTACAATAAAAAACAAATAAATATGTTAAAGACCACATTAATTTTATTTACACTACCGGTTTCAGAAGAACTCTTTCTTCATTAAGAGAATATTAAAAACTAATTTAAGATGCAAAATATTGACAGAGTTATGCAAAAAAAACATTCGGTGTTTGAAGGAAGGGTGAACAAAGTGGATGGGTAATTACTGGATTTTCTGGAAGAACAGAGCGGTTAACTGGAAATATATCTAGAATGGGACTAAAAGATATATTAATTTCATTATTCATTATACTAAAGTTTTTATTTTGGGATTTTTTGATTTCGAAGGCTACTAAATTATTTGAATTTTGAATTTGAAGAATTTCAACTCCTGTGTACTTATTAAATTTATGATAAGTGGAAATAATAGGAGTAGCAAACTCGAAAAATTATTGTTATTCACACATCTTAAGTGTTCCAAGATTCAAATCTTTATATTATTGTTATTCACACATCTTAAGTGTTCCAAGATTCAAATCTTTATATTATTGTTATTCACACATCTTAAGTGTTCCAAGATTCAAATCTTTATATTATTGTTATTCACACATCTTAAGTGTTCCAAGATTCGAATCTTTATATTTCTAGTTGTCTTACCTTTGGTTCCATGCTAACTCAACACAGTGACTATTCAACACACCTTTAAAAGATGATATAAAGTAATTAAAAACGATGAAAAAAAAATTAATTCTACCTAACCTAACCTACCTAACCAAGTCAATAAAGTTTGTTTTTCATCACTTTCCATGACTTTATTTAACTTTTGAAAGATGTGATGAATAATTATTTTTAATTTAATTATTGAAGACAATACTAGCGATTTCTAAACGAAAATCTGAAACAGAAAAATCAGAAGAGGATACGGTCACATCTAGGACGGAATAAGGTCACATCGTTTAGAAATCGCTAATATTGTCTTCAATAATTAAATTAAATATTACAATTTGAGGTTTTACTCAATAAAGTTATTTCGAAAAATAAATAATAATCAAATATTGAAGACAATATTAGTGATTTCTAAACGAAAATCTGAAACAGAAAATCAGAAAAGGATACGGTGACATCTAGGACACGAACCTAGGACCTTGTCTTTCCGAGACACTGCTCTACCACTGTCCTAGATGTGACCGTATCCTTTTCTGATTATTCTGTTTCAGATTTTCGTTTGGAAATCACTAATATTGTCATCAATATTTAAATATTACAATTTGAGGTTTTACTCAATAAAGTTATTCCGAAAAATAAATAAATAATAATCATTTTGATGATTTAAGAATTTGTCAGCAACACACTAGGCAAGAGTTTTATTAAAAACACATTGTGTTCTGTTATTTAACATGTTATAAAAAGGAGAAACAAATACATAGTGTATCTTTAAATGCAACTTAAGCATTTGTCAAAAGTTTTTTGCTCTAATTTAAACGAGTCGTGTTTTATTAAATATTTTCACAATTTTCGATTATTATTAATGTTTTTTTTAATATTAGCGCGCTCCCTCTAGCATTCGTATTTACATATCTCCCTTTCAAACCATCTTCTTTCATTTTGAAAACTTACTATACAGATAAATTAGTTCCTTTATCATACATAATATAATATATTATATGGGACGTGGTGGTATTATACTAACCTCCCCACATTCCGAAAAAAAATTATTATCGTTGTTATGATTTATTTTTCTTTAATTTTAGCCTAACTGGTTAACCTAAGTGTTAGCTACTCTATGGGTAGCTCGCTAATCTGCCGTTGTAACAAAAAACACATTAGCTTCCTTAAGAGCCTCAAGGAAGACACTGTGTTTGTAGTTACCGTGGCAGTAACGCCCTTAAGTGATAGCTACCCAAATGTGGGTAACACAAATTTAGGTTGCTGTAGGAAGGTGATTTTTATGAATTTATTTTGAACTTCCCGCAATCAGCTAGAATGTTTCGTAGCTTGCTTGATTAAGTTTCTGTCAAATACCGAAAGATGTCACTAATACTCTTCTCATGAAAAAATTCCAGTCATTTCGATCGCGAAAATGTCAACTTTTTTTCACTCGTTTTCACTCTGCTACTGGCAGGGCGCGATCAGATATACTGGTGTCCTTCGCCACTTCTCGCACCTCATGCTACTGGCACACGAAAAATCAAACGTGTGCCGTGCGAGAATAACATACGAGTAGCTGGAATGTGGGTTACTAGTAGCGACACGACACACAAGCAACAGGCACGTCTACGAGGGCATGAATACGTCTACTTGCATGCTTTTATGCGAGTTACTTGCATGTGTATCTTTTTTATTTGAAAGTTCGATTTGACCAAATCATTGAAGTATAAAGATAGAACTAGCTTTGGCGTTCGAAGAATGCGCCTCGCATATCGGATCATTGTCCGATGTGAGATATCACGGGCATCAGTCAGTTACAAGCGCTCGCCGGGCACAGGTCACCGGCGATAACTTCAAAATGCCGACATGAACGCCGAGATATTCTACAAGTCATACTGGAACATATATGAAAAGCAATGGTTTTACTTTTCATCGGTCAGTAGGTTTTTACCATAATCAGTAGTCGTGTAAACTGACTTATTAATTTTAATTAAACATTAAAAAAATTGCGCGACAGGGTGTCCGTTGAGTTCGTTCGCGTTCGGAAGGATTCGGGCGACATCGACAGCCGCCACACTCACCTTACTTCTGTTTTTATAATTTCACACTGATATTTCAATTAATATAGACTCAATGTTTTTCATATAACTCAATGGACCATATCCCAAACTGAACGCCCTGAAACGTCTAACGTACAAAGCGTTTTTTTTTTAAATACGCCATCACTCGAGTTAATTAAAACTTAGCCAAAAGCTTTATAATTTGTCTTTTCGATATAAGCTGCATCCTTTTGATATAATTATTAAATATCTTCCGAGGTTACCACAAAGGGGGATTGATATTGTTATCTCTAGAGTCCGGTTCATTGATTTCATACATCCATTATTTCAGGAAACAAATCAAATGCTAAGAGAGGACCACGGGATAAAACAACACTTAGTTCTTTCGTTATAAATTGGTTTCAGATAATGGAAGTCCATAATAATATTGATATTGTTTAAGTGGATTCTTACACACTTTATTGACTTTGAAGATTTATTTTATTTTCGGAGATATTTTTTCAGATGCTGAATAAAAGTTTTTTAACATCACTGTTTATAGTTGGAGCATTCAGAAAAGTATTCAACTCAATTACTATACGTCTTATGTACCTAGCCAATAAAGACATAATCGGCGATTAATGTAAATTTATGAGAAAATCGTCATAAATATTATCCACCAAACTTTTGAATAGCTTCTTAGTTTAAAAAGGATATAAGTGGTCGCTTTCTTATCGGATTATGTGTAAGATTTAAGGGTGTTATATATTTTTGTTCATATAATCGCATAATAATTTCTTTTGTCTGCGTGCAATGTTTTCCACTTGAGTGATGTCCCAGAGTTGAAGATTTTCTATGTATCGCCCTGGTGTAAGACCACCATTTATAATTGAAAGGTTGCTTGAAATGGCTTTGGCCGTGTTTGGTGACCAGAGCTGAAAAGCCAGGTACTTCCTTACCTTCCTCTTACCCATCTTCTTCCCCTTCCCACAACTTTCAGCCTAGCAACATTTTTCCATTTACGAAATTTTATCGTTGCTTACAATGTATATATATATATATATTTTGTTCAAATGTTTCTCGCCTTGAAGGGTGTTCTAGGCCATCATTACAAATTATGGAGAGAGGGAAGGTGAATTTATGTATTAATTTTGGAAATTTTCAAAATTATATGGAAGATTGGAGTGAAATTCAGACTAAGAAGAGATAAGATGTTGAATGAAGGAGACGCAATTTTAGATAAAGTTTTATAGAAGATATGATATTTGTTTAGACAGAGACAACCAGTGATCTAAAGTTCCCACTTCTAGACCACAGAATAGTTAATTCTAGTCATGCAATGTCAAATCCTTATTGGAATAAGCGAGGAAATTTGTATTTTGAAGAAATGGGAGAATTGTTGAAAGCACGGTTTTGATGGGATAGTCCTTTTTCTGACGAACGAAACAACGAAACGGGATCTATCTTTGAGGATGGAAAAAAATTCAGATAAAGGAATGTGGTTAGCGAGAGTAACAAGATAACAGGTAATCGGGTTGAATTATCCTTGTTTTACCAAGAAATCCGCAGTATCATTACTTACGAACATATACAGGAATCTAAAAAAGAGTTACAATTTTACCAGAGTTTTTAATCGAGGCTATCAGCACTCGAATAAGGCAGACAAATTAAAAAAATAATAATACAAAAAAATCTTATTTTCTTACCCTCTAACAATCGATTATGAATATCGAAATATTCAGTAATTGTGATAAAAAAACGCAGTTGAAGAAAGTAGATAACACTCACCTGTAACAATAAGAAACGAACACATTAGTTACAATAATAAAATGTATAATCGGCTCACATAAAAGCTCTAACGATCGTTCTTTTTCATTGTTGACTTAAAAAATTACAACTTCCGGCTCGATTTACTCGAAAACGAAATCTCAAATGAAAAAAAAGTTATATTACAAAATCTACTCCAAATGTGATTAGATTCACCAGGTTCCCGTTTGTACCACTACTTTTACTCTTCATTAAGTCAGTTTTTTTAGAGGTAAATGTCACAATATAACAATATTTATAACACTAAATCACAAATATAACGAGAAACCACAATAGATATATAAAATAGAGAAAGAAGAATAATATTACAAGTGACTACGTAGGCAACATACTCATAGACACTCATAACATTACAAGTGACTACACTACAAAGACATAAAATACAAAGACATATAAATATAATATAGGCAACATACAAGACACTCATAACATTACAAGTGACTACACTACAAAGACATATAGATATAGTATAGGCAACATACTCATAGACACTCTTAAGGCGACACAATACCCTGATAACGGGGATTTGCCCCGACGCTCACATTTTAATTATTTCTGATGAGCTTATTACTAAAATCTTAAATGTTTCTAGAGGGATTCGAAGGGATGCAAGTTATTTATATTTAAGATTAATAAAAACAGGACCTTACAATTAAATATATTATGTAAAACGATAAGTACATTTTATTAAATGTAAAATGTTGTAAGATAAGCGGCAAGTACCAGATTTTATTTTTCTAGACGATGAATTAGTAACTTCCCGACGACTCCCTCACAAAAGATTAGAGATTTTATTAATGTATTCATAAGAATTAATTAAAATAAAAACACTCGCGAAAATCCAATTTCTGGCCAGATACACGAAAAACGACCGCCAGTACTTCAAAACTCTCTATTGTGCGTAGTATATTTGTGTGCGGGTTGACAAGGAGTTACTACGTATTGATTCAGACGCCGCGAAAGTTCCGGCCTGTAAGGTTGTGTCACCCGGCCGGTCGCTCCGGTCATTTCTTTTACGTATTTTTTTATTTAATCAAACGATACTTTGAAATCTATTAGTGAAATTTTCTGTTTTTTATAATTTAACTTCTTCCTCAAGTGAGTAAAGGTTTTTTTATATAAATAATAAATATAAATATAAATAATAACCAATACAAAAGAATACATTGTTAAATGCGTAAATGTGTAGGCACTTGAGAAAAAAGGTGACACTAAAGTATTGTCGTTATGTTATTATATATCATTTCTAGCCCAAGTAGACTTTTTTACTATTAATCTTTTTTTTCACGCGACGCGGCTGTCTGTCCGGTTGTCACAACCAGCGGCACAGAATGTTATAGAGTGCCCCTTCACTAGAATCGTTTTCCTAGTTTTATTTATTTACGCCCTACTGGGCTTTTACATTAATTTCTAATTATACAGTCATGTTAGTTGTAACAATGGAATATCTAATAAATTATGGTAAAATAAAAGGAGTTTTTTTACTAAGGAGTGGTATTCTCTTATATTTCAATAAAGTGTTTGTGAAGAGTTCGTTTCATTACTAATACTCCAGGGCAATTACCGATTCGCGATCGTAATTATTCCGGTAGTCCCAATTTTTTTATATGTTTTATAAACTGGTCCCCTGATGTAAAATCTGAGTTTCCGACCTTGGCACACCTGTGCTCGCGCCGCCATTTTGAAAAAAACCGGCCGAAATCGCTCCAAAATCTAGTTTTTCCAAAATATCTCATTCCCAATGCAAATTTCGGCTAAATTAGCTAAACAATTAAAGTAGAACATAAAATTACTTACTACTTTTGTGTAAACAATTTTCTTCAATCTCTAATAGGTACCGAGGTAGAAAGTCGTAAAGGTGCGTATATTTTTGAAAAAAACAAGTTTTTTGCGCGACTAGCTTTTGTTTTTTGTAAATATCTCGTTTCCAGTACAATTTTGTGAAAAAATTATTGATACTAATTTTGTAGAAAATAAAATTTCATAAAATAAATAGGTATTTAATTTATGTGTTTTAACTCTAATATGTATCCAAGCTCTTATCCACCAAAACCAGTTAAATTACCCAACAACAAATTTTTGAAATTCGAAAGTTTTTTTCCATAAAAAAAAAACTCTACATCGAAAGTTTTTCTCCATACAGACAATTAGACATATGTCACCTATAAAGTACCTAAAGTCATTCGAATATTAAAAAGAGTCATTAATATTTTAAGTTTAGATTGTTAGATCATTTGTTGTAGATAGAATTGTGCAATTATCTCCCCAAGTTACTGCACTTACTTACGTTGAAATGATTTTCAAATTTAAGGTAAAATTGAACCAATTTATAATAAATCTCTTGGCTAATATATACTTACGTTTCAGTTAAATATGGGAAAACAGAAGACAAAAGGAGTTTTATCCCGAACAAAATTACGGCACCAAGGAAAATGTTTAACGGAATGGAGAAGGTACTACTTAAATACACACATAAAAATAGATCTTTGGGATACGTTTTTTACAGAACATAATTGTACAATGTCAGCTTAAATAATTTTATATATGTAGATATATACATATATACGCAGTCGATAAACTTCTGAGCATATTGAATTTGGAATATAAGAAGTAAATTAATTTTGATTTCCGGTGACATATTTTTATTTTTACCGAAATGCATTTTTTACACCAAATAAGCTCAGGAATTGTTGGTGAAAGTTTGTCGGGCATGTCTTAATACATCTCTAAATAATTAGGGAATAGAGACAGTATAAATAATTAACAATATTTCTCATTTTAGGAAAAATTCCGCAAAACTTCATCCAGATAATATTGCAAATAATAAAGAAAATACGAGTATTGTGTTAAACACTATACCGACACTCAACATGGTAATTTTTTCACAATTTCTGTAAATATAAAGTAAATAATATTAATTTTATATGATTAAATAAGCGATCTAAAAAAATTAACAAAAACTGACATTATTTTTCAGCACGGACCAGAGATGAATGAACCTGAAAAGTTTTCACTATTTGCTGGCTCTAGTTCTTATGACACTAACGTGCATGCCGTTTCCAGCCCCTTATAGCTAGGTCTGACGCAGGCATGACGATTGTTGTCAACTGATATGTTCTCACAACAATAATTGTTGAAGAAAAATAAAATTAAGGAATGAAATTTAAAACACTTTACCTCTGTTTCAATTTTTGGCCTGGTTTTGGTGGATTAGAGCTTGGATACGTATTGGAATTAAAACACATAAATTATATACCTATTTATTTTATGAAATTTTATTTTCTACAAAATTAGTATCAATAATTTTTACACAAAATTGTACTGGAAACGAGATATTTACAAAAAATCAAAGCTAGTCGCGCAAAAAACTTGTTTTTTTCAAAAATATACGCACCTTTACGACTTTCTACCTCGGTACCTATTAGAGATTGAAGAAAATTGTTTTCACAAAAGTTGTAGGTAATTTTATGTTTTACTTTAATTATCTAGCTAATTTAGCCAAAATTTGCATTGAGAATGATATATTTTGGAAAAACTAGATTTTGGCGCGATTACAGCCGGTTTTTTTTTAAATGGTGGCGCGAGCACAGGTGCGCCATGGTCGGAAATTCAGATTATACATCATGGGATCAGTTTATAAAACATATAAAAAAATTGGGACTACCGGAATAATTACGATCGCAACCCCCTTTTTGGCGCTATGTGTACTGGCCTATAATACGGAATCCCCAAATATATCGACAACATTCTCACATTTATAACCCAGATAACATGTAGGTACGTTTATAATCAACAAATCAATACAAAAACCGACCAATATCATATAACAACAAAGGCAAAGGCATATGGCAACAAAGAAAAAAAGAACAGGTATCCGCTAGTAAGCAGGGTGAAAAAAATCAAAGGCAGAATAAAGAACACAGAAAAAATGTGCAATTAATGCTTGCTTCTAGACTCAGCAATATACCACCTCTATCTATATTACAGCAGGTAATTTATACACTTGTATATACCCGTCTATACGTACTTATACGCTCGTGTGTATAATTCCAAAATTTGATTGAAAAGTGAATTAACATAATGTTTCTAATATTGTTTTTATTTAATCACGAAAATACTTAATATATCAATAATCCGATGCCGAAAGGACCGATTTCACCGGAGAAAAATTCTGATTTAAACATATAATTTTATTATGAACGTATTGAAGTCGTAAAAAATTTTCAAATACATATTTCCCATACATATTGTTTTCAATTATATATCCGTAATAGAAATTTTAAACCGTTAAATATTTATGTTATAAACAGAAAGCCTACCTCAAACATTAACGAATTCTTAATGTATCATGAATCTATTTTAAATAACTGTATAGATGATACCCTTATCTTTGGTGATTTCAACATTGACATTCTTCAAAAAAATAATACATCTCTTAAATACATCAACACTCATACAACTGTTTCATATGTAACACATCCTATCCTACACGAGTAACAGATACCTCTACTTCTCTAATAGACCATATCATCTCAAACAGACAAAATATTTCCTCAACTACTGCAAATATAGATGCCTACCTAAGTGATCATAACATTTTGATATTAGATTACCAAAACAGCTTGAAACATCACACTAATAATAGAATACATTCTTTTTCAAACAACACCAAAACCGATAAAAACATGTTAAAAACATATGTAGAATCCCACAACTTTCCACACGAAACCACCAGTAATGCCAATGAAATCTATAATAATTTTAATGAATACATCAAAACAGCAATAAAATCATCCCAACATAAATCTGAGTTACGCATAGGAGACCAACGGAGGGGTAATACTCCATGATTTGATGCAAAATTAAATGCACTTATCAAACAGCGCAACAATGCGTTTAAAATCTGGAAAAAAAATCAGCAAAGTGATATATTCACAGCACTGAGAAATAAAACAAGAAATCAAGTTACCAACTATAGAAGATATGCTAAAACCAAATACTACACGACTATATTTAAAGAAAACCTGCGTTATCCGCGACAGACATGGAAAATAATAAATGCAATTCTAACAAATAGCTCGACACCCCAGAAAGATGAAATTGAATGTCTTCTCATTAAGAATGAAGAAATAACATGCCCAACACAGATAGCTTCAACTTTTAACAACTTCTTTATATCAGTTGGGGAAAACTTAGCAGCTACAATTGCATCATATCCAGATGATTCTATCACTATAAACACGGATCAAAAAGCAATCCAGTCCTTATACATGGCCAAAACAAATAAAACAGAAGTTCTCAGTATCATCTCTCAACTAAAGTCTAATGCATCTCCAGGTTTAGATGGAATTACACCAGTGTACCTGAACTTTTGCAAAGATATATTAGCTGACCACCTTGTTTTTCTTATTAATCAATCCCTGAATAGTGGAATCTTCCCAGATCAACTAAAGATAGCAAAAATAATTCCGATTTACAAAGATGATTGCAAAAAAAATCCTTCTAATTACCGTCCTATATCCATCCTCTTTGTCGTCTCTAAAGTTTTTGAAAAGGTTATTAAGCTTAGGCTCACTAAATATCTCCTATCAAACAATTTACTCGCATCCCAACAGTATGGATTCAGAAACCAATCTAACACAAAATGTGCTGCCTTCGATTTTGTATACGCCCTCCAAAAGCATATAGACCAGGGTAAGCATGCTGCAGGCTTATTTATAGATTTAAAAAAGGCTTTCGATACGGTTGACCATGGGATACTACTAAAGAAGCTAGAACACCTAGGCATAGTAGGCACTCCCCTGAAGTTACTGTGTAGCTACCTCTCTAACCGACACTGTCAGACCTTTGTTGGAAAGGGGACAAGCAGCATGGGAACGATGAAATGTGGCGTGCCTCAGGGCTCCGTACTTGGACCATTACTATTTTTAATATATATAAATGATATTGCTAAATGGGGACTTAAGGGTACAATACAACTCTATGCAGATGATACAGTGATTCTTTATCACAATAATGATTTAAACGAACTTGAAAAGGAAATGGAAAGTGATGTAGCTTGCCTGGCAAACTGGCTGCGATTAAACAAACTTAGCCTAAACATAAAAAAAACACATTACATACTGTTTGCAAATAAAAAAATGTATGTCTTAATATAAGTCTTGATAATAACCGCCTTGAAAGGGCTGATGTTACAAAATATCTTGGCCTTTTCATTGATTCACAACTCACATGGAATCACCAATTTAAACATGTTCTATCCAAAATTACTCATATAACTGGTGTTTTATATAGACTTCGCGGGTTACTTCCTCCCTCTCTATTAAAATCGATTTACCATGCTATGATTCACTCACATCTAATATATCTCGCCGGAATCTGGGGATTTGCTACAAAAAAAATGATTTCAGAAGTCCAAGTCGTCCAAAATATAGCCCTGCGAAATATTTTCAGTTTACCTTGGGACACACATGTCAAAGACATCTACAGAAACACCCAAATACTTCATTTTAATACCATTCCCACTTTTGAAATAACGAAAACTATATTAAAAGTAATTCAACACTCGGCACATTCCAACACTACACTCTATTACAATTACGACGTACACCAACACAACACAAGAAATCACAACAAACTACATATACCAAAAATCAAATCAACAAAATATGGACTAAGATCCCTGGAATACATAGCTCACACAAAATATAATCAACTACCCAACGAGATCAAATGTGCAAGTCAATGTAAAAAGACCCAAAGTAACATGCTCAAACTTCATCTTATTAATGACTATCTGAAATAATAATGTTGTGTATGTCCCATCATGTGTCCATTTAATACATACAGCTATATGTTTCATGTAATGCGTATCATTCCCGCAATGAGTTTATTAACTCCTGGGAGTACAATGCTTTATATAATATACTATATTCTGTATTGTATACTTTTAATAAAAAAAATTTAAAAAAAAAAAAAATTGACGTAAATAAAGTAAAAGTTTTGTTTACACAGGACGAGAAGAAACCCGTTATTCTGGAAGGAAGGAGAATAGAAGACATATTTTTTCTTTAACTGTATTAAATAGAATTTCGCAGCACGACTCTTTTTATGATTGTAATTATCTAACTTAGAGATAGTTGAGCGTATACTTCGAGATGACAAGTTCTGGGAAGAAAAAATGCTTATTAAATTAACTAATTTTTAAATGGATTGCATTCTTGTCGAGCTTATCGATCCTGGAGTCACAAGGTCTATGAATGTTCGTGATCCTCCACATATCTTAGATATTGTATGTAAAGAACGTCAATTTGGAAATCGTCGTTTAGATTTCGACGAAATGCTATTTATTGAATAATTATTTTCGTTTTTTATATAAAATTATTTTTACTATTTCTAACTTATATTATAATAAATGATGGCCTTTATACAAAAAAAAGTTGCATCTTATGCTTTTTACATTACATAATTATTTGTTTTATGTAACTTTTTGTAAACGATAATAATAAATATTGAAAATGACTGATATTTTATTTATCTTGTCAATATATTCAGATATAATTATGATCAGATATTATGAAAATGATTCGTGATTGAATACCGTATTGCTTTGACATCTGTCAATGAAGAACACGTCGGTTACGAGTCATAAGTTACTGCCTACCGTCTAGCAGTATGGTTACAGAAATCTGATAAGAATCATAAAATCATGAGCTCCTTCTGCAATAGGTAACGTTTCTATCGAAATTTGCCTAAAACATGCACATTCAACTTAATATTACTATTCACATAGTTTGAAAGACGCCCATTATTAAGCATTTCATGTTCAAACCTTACTCATGGGTACCATCTAGTGGATTTCATCGCTGCTCTGACTTCGAACTGTTCGTTGTGTCGGGTGTTCCCCATTGCAACGTACTTCATTCCCCTGCACCCCGAAATATTATAATATTTAGCTGGGTCCAGACATGTTCTTTTGTCCGTACCGTACCTCCGTTTCGTACCAGCGTCGCGATCCAAAAACTCTGGACGCATCATCTTTTGTCCGTACCGTACCTCCGTTTCGTATCCGCGTCGCGATCAAGAGCCCGTATCTCCGTAACGTCGCTGCGATCATCGCGTGTCCATTTCCTCCCACCATGTCGTCGACTGCGGAAGTGTTTGAGAATTTGACGATTGCTTGCGCGTCCTTCATTGTTATTCACAATAATATAACGAAAAAAAAACAAAAAAGGCGACGTTGGTGGGAGTTAGAATTGTTCAAAAACAGAGAAAGATGTAAGACGCCGCGAACACGTCCAGACTGGCGCAGACCCGTACCGTATCGCCTTTGAACGGGCCGAAAAACCGACTCGCGATGGATCGGAGCGTACCTCTATCCGTATCGAGATGCCGTACCACCGTACCGTACCGAACGGGCGTCCAAACTAGCGTTCTTGATCGCGACGCTGGTACGAAACGGAGGTACGGTACGGACAAAAGAACATGTCTGGACCGAGCTTTTAATTCGAGCGGAGCGCGTGTGAAACTAATTTGCTTCGCCCACTTAAATCGCGTTCACGCCCATAACTGATATTTTTTTAGGATCTTATTTCGTCTTAAGGTCGAAACACATTATTAAAACCCGACGCGACCCGATGAAACGCGATGCGTGTTGAGTCGAATCAAATGTATTGTTTTCTTATGACCAGAAACACACTATGAACATCCGACATGGCGTCGCGTCGGATGTTCATAGTGTGTTTCTGGTCATAAGAAAACAATACATTTGATTCGACTCAACACGCATCGCGTTTCATCGGGTCGCGTCGGGTTTTAATAATGTGTTTCGACCTTAATACCTCACTTGTAATGTTATCATTACAAGTGACTACACTACAAGGACACAAAATACACAAACATATAGATATAATGTAGGCAACACACTCATAGACACTCATAACATTACAAGTGACTACACTACAAAGACATAAAATACACAAACATATAGGTATAATGCAGGCAACACACTCATAACATTACAAGTGACTACACTACAAAGACATAAAATACACAGACTCAGGCAAATTTACAAATAAAATTACATGCATAAAATCAATAGATCCTAATATAAAAAAATCAAAATTAAAAAAAAATTCTTGACCATTTTTTCATTAATAGAATTCGTTCGGTGGTGCAATTTAATTCGGTTTTTGTATGCTTTGGCATCATTTTAAATACATAAGTTAATATTCGTTGCTTGTATTTATTTGTATTTATTTGAATGGTCTTCTTTTTGACCAAACCTTGTGGGGTATGATCCACGTTTTTTTTTATATATTGAACCAGGCAATAGGTTTTGGTACACGATTTTGAGCATTGAATATGTTATTAATTTATTTACGCCCTTAGCTATTTTACACAAAACAAGTTTAATACTACATTAGTACATTATAATTAACATAATAATTGTGAAAATCAAACCGTGAAATTCCTAGCTACATGAATAGGCAACGTAAATCGATTTATCCATATTGGAACTATAGCAAACAACGCATACAGGATGTCTGGAATTAAAGAGAGCTAAATTTGAGGGGGTGACTGCATGATTTAAAAAAAAATATTTAGTCGAAATTCCAATGTTTTTATGTAGTTTTTTGTTTGAAAAGTTGAATTTTTTGAATGAGAAAATAAATACTCTTTCATGGTAAAATATATTTTTACGGAATTTTTCCGTAAAAATCAATAGAATTTGGAATTTTACCCCCGGACGTCCTGTATATACAGATGGAAAATGTTTATTTGCATAAGTACTTTGAAAACATCGGAGATAACTTTTGCTTTGTGGACTTACTTTTAATATTTTCCGGTGTGCATTTTTTCTGTTGAGATGTAGAAAATTAAAAACTTGCGCATGCCTTGAAATTTGGCAATCTTCGTCGATTTTATCTTCCGTAATCTCTTTCGCCTACTCTCACATATAAATTTCTATGACTAATCGTTTATCTACATCGAGTATTGTGCATATTGTGTTACGATAACAAAGTTTTCAATTCTTTTTTGTTTTTTTTTATTTTTATTTTGTCTTTGTTTTTAAATACTAAAACATATTTTTTTTAAATCTACATAACAAAAAAAAATCCATCGTGTTTGAAAATGAATTCGTTATTCATAAATTGGAACATGTAATAGAGGATTTCTTCGTAACTTGCACAGGATGGCAATAAACCATAAAATGTATAGTACCCACAAACCGTATCACTATGTTTATTATGTACATACTTACATAGCATGATAATTATATAAAAACACAAATGCTGAACACCCACCGAGAGAAGAAATAAGTTACATAAAAGAGAGAAAAAAAGCACAAAAAATCTTGAGAACTGTTTTCAAATAGTTATCGATGAAAAAATTCTTAAAAGAAACATTGTTTTAAAACAACCCTAGATCTTGTAGGTTGATAAAACACCCTTCTGTAACACGATACCCCCTGCAAACACGCAATGAGCTATCCATAAAAACTTCGCTGGCCCTCGCTCTTAATTATTTTTTTTTAATATTTTCTGCAAGGCAGTGCTTAAACCCCTTGTCTGTTTAATGACTTGAATTTAAGACCCACGGGAGTTGTCTACTGTATAAAGCCGAGTGTTCTCTACAAGGACGTGCAGATATTATTACAAACGATGATTTTTTAATGAGCTGGTACTAATTTTGGTGGCAGTAATTCTTTAAGTAATTTTTAAATTAGAAAAACATCTGGCATCATGAAGTTTATAGTTCTCATATAAATTTTCTAGGACAGCAAATATTTTTCATCTTAACCTATTAAGCTGTATACCTGATGGGCTAAAGAATATAAATAAACCAAGGACTTGACTAGAAATATGATGGTTATTGTTCCATGACAACTTTACTACAACCTCCTTTCGACCTCCTTTTCAAATATAATAAAATGGTTTTTAGAGACGCAAAGAACAATTATTACCAAAAGCAGTGAATAAATTCATGGATAAAATTGTACATTGGTAAAAAAAGAAAACGTTTTGGTTTAAGTACCTACAATTAGATCCTACCACAGAGAAGTGAGTTTTTGTTATTAAATTTAAAAATAACACAAAACATTATTATTATTATTCTACTCAACCAAACATAATCATGTCGACATTAAGACAAAAAGATTTCACAAGTGAATTTGCTAGGTTCAAAAGAATAAACCACTAGGAAAAATCAATTTCCTAAGCCTGCTAGGACATATTCGACAGTAGGTCCGTCCATTTTGCCCGGCCGCGCGCCGAGTATTGTTTTTACACGACTTCATCACTTATGACGTTAAGATTCCCACTTTATTTTAAATTCAACCGTGGGTCTGTCCAATACACCGGGGCCTATTTCTGTGCACGGCATTATTTTAAGGTATTGTCTAATCTTAACCTTTAGAGTGCCAAAAAATCCAGCGTGTATTAGACAGTGTACTTTGTACCCATCGCCTCGTATGCCGTTGAATCCACGGTGGATTTGCTAGTTATAGCTCACCACATTATTTGCGAATGGTATTTTATAACTTTAATGAAGCTCCTAGCATAAAAAATACCTTTTATTCGCTTGACAACGAAATAGTGATTCTTAGTATAATTGTAGCTGGTCGTTTTGTCACTTGCAAACACATTTATTTTGAATGTCAAATCTTATCCTTCCAATTTTTAAAAGTCATAATAAGTCGTATTACTGTTTTCGTTTATAGGAAAGCCTCATTTAAAAAGGTTTTATTGTGAAGCATTTTTATTTAACTAAAAAATATTTTCACACGTCTTCATTAAACAATATTTTTTTTATAACATTAGATAGAAGAAAAAAATTTTCTCTGATTATTTATTTATATGCTTCAAAGGGCGTTTTAAATCAAAATAATACAAAGGAGAATATCTGTATTACATAGGAAAAAAAAGTGTGTAGATGTAATCCATTAATCCACACAAGAAATAACAACAAACACGTACAATAGAAACACTAGATCTCATGATCAAAAACTAATCCAACAAATAATTACTAATACAACTTTTGGGCAAAAAAGCTTACAGCAAAATACCACTCACACTCAAAAACCTTAAATTTTTAACATTTAAATCTGAAATAAAAAGCTGGATACTTAACATAAGAAGATCTGAAATAGAAAATTTACTGAAATCAAACACAGACTAAAACAGAATAAACTGAACTATACCAAAAAACATTTCATATATATAACTATACCAAAAAACACTTCATATATATATATATCAAAAAACATCTTACTTATTTTAAAATTATTAAAAAAAAAATATGTATATATATACACGGTGTCCGGAAACTCGTAGTACAAGCGGGAAACTGGAGAATCTACACCACATGGGGAACCCAAATAAACATAAAGTTTTTTGATTTGAGCATTTTCACAAAAAAAAAAAAACCAAAAAAAAATATTTTTCGGCTATTTTAGGGTTAAAGTTTTTTCTGGTGTTTAGGGTTGAACAACAGATGTTTTAACCCTGCAGAGCAGAAATATTTTATGATTACAACGGATTAAATGAAGGGTGATTTCAAAATAATGCTTCAAATCCGAGTTTCTTCATTTGTTTTACTTTCAAATAGTTTTAATTAGTTGGCTACTTTGATATTCAGTAATAATTTATAAGAATTTGATTAAAAAAAAAAAAAATTAACTTCTAACTCGATTTACTCGATAACGAAAGCTCAAATAAAAAAAAAATATACTACAAAATCGACTCCAAATGTGATGTAGATTCACCAGTTTCCCGCTTGTACTACGAGTTTCCGGACACCCTGTATATTGCATGATATTTGTTCAAAATTAGATTTATTTGTAACTTTGATGTAATATTAATTTTCTTAAAATTAAATTATACATAATATGTAAATGAAATCCTCAGCACGGGAGATCCCAGTGAGGATATCATTATATCTATTTGTTACACAAAAAAAGATAATAAAACACTTATTATTATTATTATAAAGTAGGTACAAAATAGATCCATGAATACACAAATATAATATTGTATAGCAAAATGAAAAATATTTAAAAAAAAAAAAAACAAATATGACACAATATTAGTAAAACGTAACAGTAACATAAAATAAAATTGAAACTAGAAAAATACTACATGTAAGACAAATCATCAAAACTATATTACCGACGCTAATATAATTTGTAGGATTCAGCAAAGTGCTGGTACAGAATACGCATAATTCTATAAATGTTTTTATTAAATATATCAATAGTTTCCCTAAACTATTTTTTTAGATTATGCATCCTTTTATGGTTAGTGAATGTATCTGATAGTTGGTTGTGTATGTATTACAAAAAAATGTTACGTTTTTTATAGTGGCGATGAAAGCAGGGCTGTCAATTAAGTTAATAATGACTCTGTCTAATACAACCAGGTCTGACATAATTCTCCAGTCAAACAGTGTTATTAGGTGCAATTGATTCATCAAACTGACACAATTATGTATTCAATTGGAAATATGAGCTTAAAATATATGTACCTAAGAAATTTGCGTTCTATATTGTTAGAGTTAACTCTATACAAAGAGGACCAAATGGGTGAATTATATTCCGCTAGACTAGAAGTATAGAGCTAATGAAATATAGAGCGTTCTCATACAATCTAAGGACTTAAAATTAATTAAAGTTCTGCAAAGGAAACCAAGCATCTCTAAAACCTTATTAGTTATATCGTTAATATGTGAAAGAATGTCAAGTTTTCATCGAATATTACACTCAAGTCACGAATTTTTGACACCGTACTTAATTTAATATTATTTAATATACGCATGTAACATATTAAAATGATTTTTTAAAATCGTAATACAATAAGAAGAATATAAGAAGCTATTTTGGGGAAAGAACATAAGATGGATATATATACCTACAATTTTTATAAATCCATAAACACATTCTCTTATAAGACGGTACAATTTACAATAAGATCGTTTTGCCAAAACAAGTAATTTATTACGATAATAGTGTCAACCGGCGTACAGCTGGCGATTGGTATTTAACCCTTTGCATACTATGGAGAACTGGGTTGCGGGAGGATGGCATACCAAGGGTTAAAGCAAGTACGGTGTGCCAAGACAGAGTTGATTTGCAGCCCGGTTTTGGTGACCAGATCTAAATATTCAGGTATTGCTCCATCCTCCTCTTCCTCATCGCTTTACCCTCCCCACTAACTTCAGTTTCCAACATACCCGAATCGGGATGCCATAGTCTCACTGGCTCACATAAAAAAGTCCATCCTCTTTGACTGTCGCTGCTTTAAAATGATTTTATGGTCAGTGAGTTAAAATAAAAATAATAATAAAAATGGCGAATAAAGAATTAATTACAAATGTCATTAAAATTAGCTGCACCTTAATTCCATACCAACGGTTGTCGTTATATAAAAGATCACTTCCCAGAATGATATAACAATCATTCCAGGAATCCCGGCTAACAGCCCCTACTCGCAAATGACATGTCATTAAAACTTGTCATGTCATGTGAAAAGTTATTTAGAATTTTAATGTTGCAAAGTCGTGTTCATTTAATAGAAAGGTGATATTTTCGCGAACCGTGTAGGCTTCCCATCATAAAACGTCCGTAAAACGTGAATATTTCAGTTATTTTTAATTACGAGTAATTAAAATATAAATTCGTACTACAAGAAACGAAAACATATTCGTAATACAAGAAAAGAAATATTTACATTAATTATCATTATTTGTGACATTGTTTATGTAGTTTCAAATGAATAAATATATTAAGGCGATGCACTACGTCGTGTAATATTTTAAATTGAGCCGCTATCAATAACAACACTTACGTAGATGGCGATGAGGTTGAAATTCCCGCTTAACACCATCCGCCTGTTTTGATTTATGCAAGAAAAAAACATGGCCAAAAAGTGCCTTTATTTTATTTTGTGGATGTTCAGGCATAAATATTTAATTTTTTTCCAATCATTTTATAAATAACTTAATTTGCCACATTATACAATAAAATCATAACCGAAAATGGGTTTGTAAGTAGAAGATTTTGAACTTTAAAGCAGTTTTCATAGGCCTTAAACATTATTTTTTTCAGGGCTTATAAAAAGACTTATCTAAAAAATACTCGATTATTTCAAAGGCCAAGATGCATTCTACTCGCAGTATTCAATTAAAGCGTCTGAAACATTTCTAGGCGACCAAATTTTCAAACCAAAAACACATGATTTTGCTTTACTACGTATGACATCGCCTTAAGCATTATCTGGTCATTTAAAAAAGATCACGTTGAAGTTGGTTACAAAACAAAAAATATTTTCTGTTATTCTATTGTTCTTAATAAATGTAATCATTATTTTTTATTTCAAAAATTACCTATGTTTGCAAGAAAGAAACAAACTACCTACTTTTGAATACAGGGTGTTAGGGCGACATAAGACTCTAATACGGGGGTTTGCTCCACGGTCACATTTTAACTATTTCTGGTGAACGTATTACTAAAATCTCATTTTTTTCTAGAGAGATCCCTAAGGATGTAAGTTATTAATATTTAATATTATTAAAAACTGGACCTTACAATTCAAATATTTTACGTAAAAGGGTTTTAAACTTTTATAAAACGTTTTTAAAATAAACAATTAGATGTAAGCCCCAGATTTTATTTATCTAGAAAATAAATTAGTTTCTTCCCGAGGGATCCCTCTAGAAACATTTGGGATTTAAGCGATACGTTTATCAGAAATATAAATATAAAATATAAATATAAATATTAACCCTACAGAAATATCGATTTTCTAGATCCGTCTATTACGCCAGGCCGCGCGCCAAATATTATGTTTCCGCAACTTCCTCACTTATATTCGTTAAGATTCCCACTTTATTTTAAAGTTCTGATAGGGCAAATTCAACCGCCGGTCTGTTCAATACACCAGGGCCGCGCGTCGCATATTTTTGTGCACGGGTTCTTCACTTACGTCATTATTATTCTGGTTTATTTCAGGGCATTTTCTCATCTTAAAAGACGTATCTTAGTTTTACGTGTATCTTGATTATTTGGAGTAAAAATGTGAATTAAATGATTTTTTTCGGGTGGCATTTTTTGTTATATTTTTTTCACATGTCGTCACTGGTCATTCGGCGGTATTTTTAAACTAGTTCTGTTGTATAATTATTATTAAGCGTGAAAAATGTTTCGCCCTCTGAAGGCCGTATCATATTAGTTCAAACATATTTTATCATATTAGTGAGAAAGTGTCTTACATGCACAACGATCGTGTAGTCTATACAACGATGCAATTATTTCCACATAATGTTTAATTAGATAAGCAGTTATTACAATAATTCTAGACAGCCAATAAAACAGCAAGAAAAGTTCGAAAATATGCAATAAAATAGGAAAATAGGCTCACGTCTCGATTACTGCAACGGCATTTATGTCAGCCTTCCAAAATATCAAATTGACATACTTCAATCATTGTTTAATGCAGCAGCATGGCTCATAACCGGGGTTTCAAAATATTCGCACATTTCAGAACACCTTCGTAACCTTCACTGGCTCAAGTACCCTGAAAGAATCCAGTACAAACTGTGCTGGATGGTGTTTAAATCCATCAATGAAATGCCCCCACCCTACATCTCTGAACTATGCTTCCCGGAAAACACTGGTCTGAGGCATTCAACTCTTAGATCAGCAACATCATCAGCTGTAGGCAGACGGATAGAACCTATGCGCAAGCCATATACTAAGTTTGGTGATCGCGCTTTCGGAGTATCTGGGCCGAAGGCTTGGAATAAACTTCCTCCGGAACTAAGATCCGTAACAAGTCCAACAGAATTCAGGTCTAAACTAAAAACTTACCTTTTTAAGCTGTCGTACCCTTAAATTAAATATATATAATTCCTAAGAGAAAGTCCAGTTATATTCAATTTTCCAATTATGTCCTAAATCCTGTATCTAAATTCCGCTAATAAACAATTAGATAATGTTAATTAAGTGTTAATCTCAAGTGACCTCCCAGGTAAGTATTGTACTGTATACTATCTCCATAAATAGTTAAGTAATAACATAGATCACTGAAGAAATGTATTATAAGTTTGTACAGAGCCCTTGAGGTGATTTTGCTCAAAAACGGCGCTATACAAGTCATCCTATTATTATTAACTTGCTGACGTTGATGACGTAGTCGTAGTCGCAATGTTGTCACTACAATATCAAATCATAGAAACTACACAATATTATCGAATATAGACAATACCCAACGATGAGTATAAATAGTATTAGTTGTCATGGCCCGCAGCCCTAAAGGCCGGTAATTGTCCCCGCCTCAAACTTGACATGTGTTGCCATAAAAACAAATGTGTGTATTATTAGTAATCGATATTGCCGTATCCATGGGACGCTATTTATTTAGTGAGGCCACACCCGCTATAGACAACGTCGCCATTGATACATTATTGACAAGATGGTATTTTTCTATACAGTACCTACCTAATATTATATAATACTCAGTGACTGATTTTCGGTAACATTGTCAATTAAGTTGATCGATTGCGAATTCCTAGGTTATTAAATATGAGCCCCTGAACAAGTTAGTCACTTGATTTTAGTACCAATAAGAGTTAATATTTGCTTAAAGTATTTTTTTAATTATTATTAATTTATTAATAATCAATTAAGTATGTTCGTTACGTGCATACAGTCATTAAAATGTGTGTTAAAAACATAATAAAACTAAAAATGATGTGGTGTACTCGTAGGAAGGTTTAAAAAAACATAAAAATGATAAAAGTTAATAACGAACAAATTGGTCTGAAAATAGTTTCTTTTTAAAACCCACAAATTTTAGCCACTTTTATCGAGCTTTGTACTCGTATATCTCGCTAAACCGTCAAACAGGCTTTCTGCCAGGAACCAGTAATGCATTGCACCTTCAACTAGGGGGGTAATAAATTTGGTGGAACTAAAAATATGAATTAAATGCAGGCTTTTCAGAACTAATATTACTTCCAAATCACGCTCAAAGATAATATAATATTAATTTCATATAAATTCGTTGTATTTTAGTACATATTTAATTTTGTAAAAGGAGTTTATTTTTTACTAATGTATATTTAAAATTATTTTTGTATATTTCCCACGCATAGGCGGCCTTTGTGTGTTCCCAAAACTTACTATTTTTATACATTAATACGTATGTAATTCTTTATAATAATAATAATATTTGGATGATTTGCGCCGTTTTTAAGATTTCATATCAACATATTATGGCTTTTAGATAGGTACTAAACATATTTCTAAAATTTTCTTAATTAACTAAGTTTTTACCCTAATACAGAATCCAATACTTCGTTTACATTATATTATGGAAGGATACACTACGTCAAATAATAATAATAATGAAGGGTCAATCTAGTAATTTTTTTTACAATGCTTCACAGAGATGAAATATTTGTATTTGAGGCTATAAAACCTTGCAATAGTAAAAGCAGTTTTATTCCATATTAGTATAGACAATTAATATTTAAAAAGGTATACATAGGTGGACTTCAGAGTTTTCATGTATGACCTTTTAAAATTTCGGTAATAACATACTGAATAAACAAGGTTTTTCATAGTTTCATCCCTAGTCATTTAAAATAATATCCATCGTAACTACATAAAAAGATGAAAAATAAGTTTATTTTTCAAATGGTTTACTAGAAAAAAAACCCTGGAATTGAACGTGTATTCTATTTTAACTGTGGAGGTGTAAAGCGACTAGCTTTGCTTGTGGTTACGTGCTTTTGGTGTTATTTATTTTGCAATACGACCTTAACATAAGCCCCCGCATTCCCAATTTCTGCCGATTTATAACAAGTTTCTCGTCAACTATTTAAGCTTTTAAGTTCCAAAAAAAAAATATTTTTGAAGATAGTATTTATACATTTGTTACGCCGAAACGTAAATAATATGAAATTCGCTTTATAGAAAAAAATCGCAAAATATGCTCCGAAAATTATTAAAAACACGTTATAAAGTATGTCGATAAAAAGATGGAGGATTTAAAGCAACAACTATTCAAAAAAATTGAAGATGAGACACTGAACATAAGAAAAATTTTTGAATTTGATATATCAGATATGAAAAAAAGTGTTGACCTCAGCCGTCAATATCTCATAAACATGACAGAAAAAATTGATGAAGCAAGCAAATCTCTTGAATTCGATGATAAACAACATTTCAAAGAAAAATTAAGGAAACATGAACCAATTGTTATAATTAAACCTAAAAATCATGAACAAAAAAACACAAAAACACAAGAAGACATAAAGAACAACATAGATCCAGTTGATGTGGGCGTGGCCGGAATCAAGAATTTCAAAAAAGGATCAGTTATAGTGGAATTAAAAAACACAGATGCAACAAAAAAGATCCGAAAAGAAGTTATCACTAAGCTTGGGGATAGGTATGATGTTGATATTCCTAAACCCAAGAATCCAACAGTAAAAGTGATAGGAATGACGGATAAATATACCGCCGAAGAAATAGAAAATAAAATAAGGATGCAAAATGATTATATAGACAAGGAAAACTCAAAAATATCGGTAAAATTTATAAAAGAAAATAAAAAAAGTAGTGAAAACAATAACTTTACTGTATTCATAGAAGTAGATGGAAAAACACACTCAAAAATGTTAGAGGAAGCGAAGATAAATATTGGATGGAATAGATGTGCTGTCTTCGATCATCTCTCAGTTTTGAGATGTTTCAATTGCAACGGATACAGACATAAAGCAGGCGTTTGTAAAAATAAAAAATCATGCGGAAGATGCTCAAATGAACATGATACGTCAGACTGTCAGGAAAATAGTGACAAAATCAAATGTGTAAATTGCAAACTGACAAATGAAAAACTTTCATTAAATTTGAATGATAATCACCATGCATGGAGCAAAGAGTGTCCTATTTACAAAAGAAACATAGAATCGGAGAAGAGAAAAATTGATTTTTTAGGATAAAAAAAAAGACAAACGTATACTATTTAAACATTTCAAGTCTTTTGGCCCACGTAAATGAAATTGAAGTTTTATTACAAGAATTGAAACCAGAAATTTTAATGTTAAGTGAAACATGTATAACCAGTGATATTTACGATTCTGAAGTATCATTTATTGGGTATTCAACTGTAAGATGCAATTCATTTAGTCGGCATACGGGAGGAGTTCTAATGATTATTAAAAATAGTATATCTTTTAAAATAATATCAAATGAAGTGTTTGATGAAAAAAATACACGGATACTGGCAGTACAAATAAAAAAAAACTTTATTAAAGGAACATACGCTGTATTATACCACTCACCAAACCAAAGCCATTCAAAATTCTTAGATTTTTTCGAAAGTTGGTGTAGTAAAAACATGAAAAATCAAGACATGTTTTATGTAACCGGTGACTTTAACATTGACATGAAAGTCAAGAATACCTACAGTAATAGACTTCAGAGTTTAGTGAATTATCTAGGAATGAAACAACTTGTGACCAAACCAACTAGAATCTCAAATACATCAGCAAGCATTATTGATTTAGTCATAACAAATCATTTTTACTTGAATTTTAATGTTATGGATACTCCAAAAATATCTGACCACGAAAATATATTAACAATATTTGAAACGACCGCAAGTCCGAAGCCACAGGGAATACGAAATATAACGTATAGAAAAAAAAATAACTATAATAAGGATACATTGTGTACAGCATTACAAAACAAAAAATGGATCTGCGATACCCAAGGAAATTTAGACGGAAAAGCCGATGAACTAGTAGGACATCTGAAAACAGTAGTAAATGAGCTAACGCCTTTAACTAATATTATATTAAAAGATACAAATAAATGGTATACGAAATCCCTACATATTCTACAAAAACAAAGGGATACAGCCTATAAAGCCTGTAAAATACAATTCACTGAAGAAAGGTGGGAAACTTATAAGAAACTTAGAAACATGTACAGTACAGAAATAAAACATACCAAAAATTCGTATATCAGGCAAAAAATAATTACCTCTCAAAGTGACTCAAGAAAAATGTGGACTACACTTAAAGAAATTATAAGCGGCAAACAGAGGGAAAACATTAAGGAAGTTCGGTTTCCAGATGGAGTTGAAGATGATACACTTAAAATAGCCCAAAAATTTAACACAAATTTTGTACTTAGTGTCGAAAACATAAATAAGAGTATTCCATTAGTCGCAGATACCTCTTCTCAATCATCGGAAAAAAGAGAGAATAAAAATATTTTCAGGTTTAATAAAATTGACAATGAGTATTTAATGAAAATCATTAAAACAATGAAACCAAAATCATCGCCGGATGGAATTACTATAAGCATAATCAAAGATGCACTGCCAGCTATAGGAGACAGATTAGTTGCACTAATAAATGAATCTCTGACTAAGGGAATTTTTCCGCAGTCATGGAAAACCTCCATAATAACACCAGTGCCCAAAATAATAAATGCTAAAAATTTCGAAGACTTCAGACCAATAAATGGATTGCCTAAATATGAACAATTACTAGAATGCATTGTGAAAGAACAGATGAGTAAATTTATAGAAAAAAATAACATCCTAGTAAAAGAACAATCTGGGTTTAGAAATAAATATTCCTGTGAAACAGCAATAAATTATGTGATAAATGAATGGAAAACAGCTATGGATCAGAAGAAAATCACAATAGCAGTGTTCTTGGATTTTAGACGTGCTTTTGAAACGATAGACAGAGAAAGACTAATAATGAAATTGAAGGACATAGGAATCCGTGCTAATGAATTGCAGTGGTTTATTGATTACTTAAAAAATAGAAAACAAAAAACCAAAATTGGAGATACTATCTCCGAAGAACAAGAAATCAACATTGGAGTTCCTCAAGGATCTGTTTTGGGACCGCTCCTATTTATTTTATATATTAATGATATAGTGAAGTGCTTAAAGTACTGTTCCATCAAACTTTTTGCAGATGACACACTTTTATATATTATAGCAAATAATATTGAAGATGCTTTGTCAAAAATACAAAATGAACTTAATGAATTATCTAAGTGGTTAAACATAAATAAATTGAAATTAAATGTAACTAAAAGTAAATTTATGGTATTAGGGAAAAAACTAAACGTACATACTGTCCTAAATATAGACAATCAAAATATGGAAGAAGTAAAAGAAATTAAATACCTGGGAATCATAATAGATAACAAGTTAAAATTTAACACTAACTTTGAAATTTTAAATAAAAAAATGGCGAAAAAGGTTAATTTCTTAAGTAGGATAAAAGGAAAATTGGACATTAAAACAAGGATATTGGTCTACAATACCACTGTAGCATCCCATCTAAATTATTGTACAAGTGTAATATTTCTAAGTAACAAAACCCAAATTAAGAGAATGGAAATAATCCAGAACAGAGGCATGAGGTCAATACTGTGTTGTAGCAGGTACACCAGAATAAAAACCATGCAACGTCAACTCAATATTTTAAGTGTGTGGCAACGATTAGTTTATAATACCTTAGTGTTTATTTATAAGCTAAAAAATAAAATGTTACCTGACTATATGTCAAAGAATGTTAGAATTAATAGTGCAGTTCATTTATATCCTACGAGAAACTGCAACGATTTTAGGCTTCCTAAAACACACTTATCAGAAATACAAAACAATATTTATTATAAAGGTTTTAAAATGTTCAATGAACTCCCGGTAATTGTTAAGGAAGCTAAAAGTCTTGCAGTTTTTCGTGGATTATGTCTCAGTGTTGTTAAATCTAAATTTTAGTATGTAAGAAGTAAATAATATTGTAGTAGTCATAGAAAATAGTATATTAGGTATAAGATGTAAACTCTTATAACTAAATAAAATATACATTAAAAAAAAGAGTGTATTTTTAAATGCAACTAAAGCATTTGTCGAAAGATTTTTGCTAAAATAGTTTCATCATTTCCCCCTAATTATTATCGTTTTTAAGTACAGGGTTTTCCAATAAGAGGTGTCATTTTGAATAGCCCGCTACTTCGGTAGATGTTACTTTTTACGATGTAATTTTTTGACATTTGACAAGTTAAAACTACGCCATTAATAAAATGGAACGATACACGCTTCAACAATGCATTGAAATTATTAAAATTCACTTGAGTGAATCAAATGCAAATCATTTTGAGTGATGAAGCCCATTTCCATCTCGGTGGCTTCGTCAAAAAGCAAAATTGTCGCATCTTGGGCTCGGAAAACCCAAGAATTATTGTTGAAAAGCCTTTTTATCCTCAACGTGTGACTGTTTGGTGCGGTTTATGGTCCGGCGGAGTCATTGGACCTTACTTTTTCAAAAATGAGGCTGGAACAACAGTTACGGTGAATGGATTGCGCTATCGAGAGATGATTAATGATTTTTTATGTCCGGAATTGGATGGTATTGATCTGGACAACGTTTACTTTCAACAAGATGGCGCTACGTGCCACACAAGCAACGATACTATTGATCTTTTACGATTGAATATCAAAATAACACCTCTTATTGGAAAACCCTGTATTAGCGCGCTCCCTCTAACATTAATATTTACATATCTCCCTTTCAAACCATCTTTGAACACTGACTACCATGCCTAAAATCGAGGTTTACTCCTACGCTTAAAAATACCCTAGGTACAGGATCTCCAAACATTTTTTTTCACGTAGGCTCAACACACGAGACACTGACGAAAAAAATTCCCACACGGCCTATGTCATCTTTGGGTATGCTGTTTGGAGGGTCTTTTTACGGAACCTAAGTAGAAGATGTTCAGGGAAGGATAAAGGTACGAGGGGTGGGTAGTAATCTGGGGGTCAATGTGTCCAGGAGTGACGAACGTATGAATCCATCTCTCCTATTTTGATGCAAGGCGATGAGTCAAGAGAGTCCTGCTGGAGAGGTCGGAAGGTCTTCCTCAACCTGTTTCTCTCAATTCTTCCTGCCACGCAGTAGGTGACCAAACGCGTCCGCCGCCAAGGAAAACCTCACCCCATGATCCCAGATTTTCCATATTTACCATAATCAACATGGAGATAATCTATGTATATGAAGTAAAGTATCTTCGGGTCCATGGCGGGCGGGCGGCGTGGATTTAATTTATTTACGGATCTAGTTTTTTTTTCGAGATAATAATATTTTTCACGCTTGTCCTTCAAAACAAGAGGAGGTCATTATAGAAGTTCTATATTAGATTACGAAAAACTTTGTGTAAAGCCTGTGCAGTGTCGGGGACTTCAACAACAACAGTTCAATATTTTCAAACACACGCAATACGAATACGAATAAATAGTTTTGTTCGTACAAAAACTCAATTCTTTCAAGAAAGACATACAATACAATGGTGACCGGATAAATCATCAAAATTTTAATTCATCACATCTTTAAAAACTTATATAAAGGCATGGAAAGTGATGAAACAAAAACTTTATTAACTGGATTAAGTAGGTAAGGTTAAGTTAGGTTTAAAAAAAAATTTCATCGTTTTTAATGACTTTATATCACTTTTTAAAAGTGTGTTGAATAGTCACTACCCAATACAATATTTGAATGAATCACCGATGCTATATTGTAGATGATGCGTTTTTTGAAAGAGTTTAATTTTTATCCGGACAAAACTATTAATTCACATTCATATTGCGTATGTACGGGCGCAAAGAAATAATTCGTTTTAATATTTTAAAGCATAACTTTTAAATCTGTATTTTCTTAAAATATTTAAATTAACGCCGTCTACGAACGTGTATATTACACCGTATTGTACGTTAACTCTCATGTATATTATATCTATATATTATCATATCGCTAGCGTTCCACTCACGAGTTTTTGGGTTAACTGTCAAAAAAATCATTTTACATTGCGCAACCCTTCTAGCGTGATGATGCCAACACCATTCGTTAATTACTCTGGTCATCAAATTAATTATTGTCATGAGTAATTACTCTGGGCATCAAATTAATTACACATGACAATAATTATTTTATTCCATTATTTTAATTAAATCGAGTTCGCATGAAACCGTAACGCGCGTTCAAATGAAAATATTAGTAAGTATCAACGGTCCCGGCGGGATGTATTGACCTGTTTACAATAATCTGAAACAGATATAAGAAATAACATGGACTCATACATAGTATTTAATAGTTTGTCTTTTCAAAATAGCGAATGGCAGATCAGACGTCATGGATTTAACGCACCTTATTACTTATTACTTTGTGTGTACCCACGCGTAAGACAAGACAGACTGCCCTCTATAATGTTCAAAATTCTGCTAAAAAATATTTAGAAAATTCGCTAATTTAGAAGCTTCAAAGACTACGTAATAAGTATAGTTCAATCGATGTATACCTCCACTACTCAGTGACCAAACTAAAAATCGATGTACAACATTTCTTTTTTTGTACATTCACCCTTTATCTTTATACAGGACTTTCCAATAAGAGGTGTAATTTTGAATAGCCCGCTATTTCGGTAGATGTTACTTTTGAAGCTATCATTTTTTAATATTTGACTAGTAGAAACTACGCCATTAATAAAAATGGAACGATACACGCTTCAACGACGCATTGAAATTATTAAAATTCACTTGAGTGAATCAAATGCAAATCATCTTGAGTGATGAGGCCCATTTCCACCTCGCTGGCTTCGTCAACGAGCAAAATTGTCGCATCTGGGGCTCGGAAAACCCAAGAGTTATTGTTTAAAAGCCTTTCTATCCTTAACGTGCGACTGTTTGGTGCGGTTTATGGTCCGGCGGAGTCATTGGACCTTACTTTTTCAAAAATGAGGCTTGCGCAACAGTTACGGTGAATGGATTGCGCTAACGAGAGATAATTAATGATTTTTTATGGCCAAAATTGAATGGTATTGATTTGAACAACGTTTACTTTCAACAAAATGGCGCTACGTGCCACACAAGCAACGAAATCATTGATTTTTTACGATTTAATATCAAAATAACACCTCTTATTGGAAAACCTGTATAATATCGAATTTTATACATATTATAAAGCAATTTATTATTTATCCTAAAGTTTTAACCTTTTAGGTTAAATTCGCGTAAAAGTATTGCGAAATCTTCTTAAATCTACCCTTATACCTTCAGTGAACCTTAAGAATCCATCATCAAATTATAAAAATACTTTTCATTTAAAATTATATACAATACAGACATGACACCACGATGTGCAGTAAATCAAACTACAAAAAAAATCCATTACGCAAAACAGTACGTTAAAAATAATCCTCTTATCATCAGATTAGGAATAATTTCTTTAGGAAATTCATGACTTAGCTTTTGGTAAGTAAAATCATTTATGAAAACAGAAGATATATACACTTATTATATTATATTTGCGATATGGACTATTGGGAAAAACAAGATGATTGTAATAAAATTTAGAATGATACACATATTACTTTTTGATGGCTATGTTGGCCTTCTGCTTATTTATCTATTACAAACAAAACTGTCTTATTCCGATGCTTTAGACCCCTTACCGCCAACTATTTCTATAAGGGTTCTAATTACACTTCAAAAAAGAATAAAAAAATTGGTTTAATGCTTGTGTTTTTACTACAAGTATTTATTTCAATCATAGTCAGTAATAAAAGCGAACATCGTGCTGTTCGCAACTCCATAGATATTTGTACAGCCATTGTTTGTGCATGATATTCCGAAATTCATTTCATTCGGTTTGTTATTTAACGAACTGTAAGTAATAATATTTGTTTTGGGCAATAACAGAAACATACATTTCATTCGTGTTTAAACGCTTAAAATAAATTATGTGAAGGCGCAAATAAATATTATTCGTGATGGAAAACGTGTTCTGCAGTTTGGTTTTTTCCAGCTTCTAGGTATTTGGAAAATTATTTATAATATTGCCCTAAAATATTTGAAATACCGCAATAACGTTCGTTAAACTTCGTAAACATCGATCTAGAGAGGCTCTTGGTCAGAGTGATGTGAGTTACACAAAGGTAGATAAACAGTGGTGTGAGATACACAAAGGTAGACAAAAAGTGATGTGAGATACACAAAGGTAGATAAAAGTTATGTGAGATACACAAAAGTAGACAAAAATTGGTGTGAGATACACAAAAGTAGACCAAAAATTATGTGAGATACACAAAGGTAGATAAAAAAATGTGTATTTCCATTCAGATTCGATTTGGTATTAGTTTCAGTTTCAAATTCAGTAGTTTAAACTCCAATTTCAACTTCAATTTCAGATCAGTTTCAACTTCAGTTTCTACTAAGTTTCAATTTCAGTTTTTACCTTCAGTACCTATACTGCAAAATCATAACTTACTTATTTGATGGTGCCAACGTATTAAAAAAACATTAAACTTCTTGAGAGCATGAAATAAAGTTTCAAGAAAGATTGATTTGTCAATAAAATATGAATAAGTATCGTGACGTAAATAACAACATTTTAAATAAAAAAATAACATTAAAAATATCTTTTATCCTTCTCCACATACCTCCTTTGCACTTTGATAGGAGTCCTTCTTGGAAAACTTTGATATTTAATATCGAGGCTTCATTTTCAAAGCGCTCTACAATTTTATAACCAAGTTGCCTTTAAATTCGTTTTGTTGATTGCACTCTTCAACAATTTCATTAAATTGTGCTTTCATTTGATCAATATTTTCGAAGAAAGCAATAATCACTTTTGGGGTTGAAATAATTTTTACACAAGATATACCACCAGATCACTATCATATCCAATAACACTTTAAACAGTCCTTTTTGCCATACTGGTTTTTCTTATAATCTTTAAGCTTCCTCAGGATAAAGGTTATATTTTTTCTCTCCTCTCATTCGCCTTTAACTTATTAATTTCTTTCCACCTGGCACGATTCTATAGGCTCCAAGTAGTGATTTTTTTTGTGTGTCCCATTTATTTCTACAGACAGGGCGAAGAACAAATTTCTTCAGATATTATATAGGTTAGTATTTGCGAAACCGGTAGGTAGTATTTCATTCAAACTGAAGTTAATTTTGATGAAGGCAAAGGAACATTACATTATTTTATATCATTTTAAAACAATCACGTTCTGCAACAACAACACATTTTTGATATGCGATATCCAAATAATAACACAAGAAGTGCCTTTTTGGCGTGTTTCGTGATCAAAATACTAGCCAAATCGAGGCTTCAATTTCCGGTACAAAACTGTGTTTACGAAATTCAAATGGGATGAAGATCTATGATTTCAGGCGAGTGTAAGTGAGACGCAGCGCAGGACTGTGGGAATAAATGATTCTGCCTACTAGAACGTATCCATACCATGACCGTTAGCGTATCGACACATGCAAAAAAATATTTGTTCTATGAACTTATATGAAAAAACGCCCACCAGACCGTTCCGTCACCGACCAACACCGTAGCGTGCCATGACCAAACAGTCTAATCCAAGGCTACAATATTTTGCCGGTGGCGATACGCACCATGCATACAATGTATTAATCATGTAACATGTACTTAAAAATAAATAAAAATAAATAAATATATACGGTCATAGAACGCTGTCGATCCGTTGCAGTGGGCATTGTAGTGCGTGTCGTATTTCTTTTCGTGCCTGATACGTTCATAGCATGAACGTATGGTATGAACGGTCATGGTATGTTTCGGTTATGTGGGCAGACTCCTTCAATGAAACTATTGTTTCCATCCAAATTTGTATGGAAGACACTTCTAGGGTTTTTGTTTACTCTACGGCAAAATCAAAATTAAGTTGAAGAAGATCATGCACTTTGGTGGAATTTGAACAAATCAACTCCAAATTACTTAAATCATTAATTAAATTCACTATTACATTTACAGTTTGATATCAGCTAGGTAGGTTGCACGTTTCACTTAAGATCACGTTTTTTCACATTTAAATTCAGAACAACTCACTTAAATAAGTTAAGAATAAAACTCTTCACCATTAAAATCGATTAAATTTACCGCAATGTTTTCGTAACAATCTAAAATTCATATCAATATTAGCAATGTGTTTGTATGCCCAGCCATTTTCCTTTAGCTTGCAACACAGACTGCCTTTATTTTTGTTTCGTTCATTTTTCAATCAACATTTCCCGCGCAAAGTTGCCGCACCTGCGATGGAAAACAACTTCGGGCGACTTGATCTAAGTACGTTTCACCCGATTCAAACTACTGCTGCAGACGTAGAATTCAACACCGAGAAAAATATGATAAAAATTGCGCTGTTTGAAATGTTCTTTCCGCAAAGCTTAGAACTCAAAGAATAAATGCAAACAAAATTTCAAATACCTTCTAATATTATCTTAGAAAATATAGAAGTTTTTTTAACTGTTGTTTTATGTAAGCTTGTTTACGTTTCTCGAAAATAAGATTTTCATCAGTAAATGGATACGATAAAATCAATGCCTACATAGTATTACTAAAGCATAACATTTTTGTAGTGCTGGTGGGAGATATTTCTCCCTCAGCGTTAGTACTTTAAAGTACAGGCTGCGGCAAAACAGAGAGTGCAGTTTTGAAAAGCTATTAAAAAAAATCGCAACATGCATAAATGGGGTTTATTTTATTTTATTTGTTACCTCATGCCATTTTATTAAGTCCTGAAGATGATGGCCCCCAGCAGCGATTTTTAATTTTTGTATTTTTTATTTTTTAATTTTCGATACATTGATATGGGTAATTTCTGAAGTTTTCGGCCGTATTTTGCCAAATCTCGACGGTTGAGGCGGCCATCCCTCCCAAATACGATTCTTGAGTTCTCCCAAGGTGTGAAGCCGATGTTTAAAAACATTTTCCTTCATGTGGGCCCATAAGAAAAAGTCGAAAATTGCAGCTGGAAGACCCGCTGGGTGTCGATGAAAGATCGGCCATTTTCAAGAAAGGTGTTGTCCGTACCAAACCATGGTAACAACTGAAAACAGCACGACCCTCCCGACACAGTGAGAAGTTCCTACCCTCACCGCAAGGGATGTATCGACCCTGCACATTATTAATTTATTAATACATACATTTTTATTTTTATTTGTGGGGTTGTTTTATTTCAAATTTACATGAAATAAAAATCTATTTTTATTTCCCACTAAAAACTGTCAAACGATCAGTTCAACATAAGAGGAAAATAATTATCGTACTGTGAAGGTGTAAGATTTAAAAGCCCAACTATCATAATTTTTCAATGTCCCTGAGTAGGCAACCAGTTAAGTACAAATTAAACTTTATTTCTGAATCCCTATGAATTTTTTTTCGTCTGTGTAAACAGAGTTAAAATTTTTAATAAAGAAATTTTATAATATATTTTTTTGAATGAATCTTAAAAGATAAAGCAAACATTATTCTTTTTTTAAAACCATATTTTATAATACAGGGTTTTCCAATAAGAGGTGTTACTTTGAATAGCCCGCTATTTCGGTAGATGTTACTTTTGAAGCTGTCATTTTTTGACATTTGACAAGTAGAAACTACGCCACTAATAAAAATGGAACGATACACGCTTCAACAACGCATTGAAATTATTAAAATTCACTTGAGTGAATCAAATGTGGCTTCGTCAACAAGCAAAATTGTCGCATCTGGGGCTCGGAAAACCCAAGAGTTATTATTGAAAAGCCTCTCTATCCTCAACGTGTGACCTTTTGGTACGGTTTGTGGTCCGGCAGAGTCATTGGACCTTACTTTTTCGAAAATGAGGCTGGAGAAACAGTTACGGTGAATGGATTGCGCTATCGAGAGATGATTAATGATGGTATTGATCTGGACAACGTTTACTTTCAACAAGGCGGCGCTACGTGCAACACAAGCAATGAAACCATTGATCTTTTACGATTGAATATCAAAACAACACCTCTTATTGAAAAACCCTGTAGAACCAAATAAATAAAAATTCTCAAATACGTAGATATTTCTCTTTGGTCAAAAAATTTTATTTTCAAGTATTTTTTTTTAAATAAAGATTGTCTTTCTCAAATGAATGGAGTTTTCTTATTATTCTTTTTGACTAACAGTTAATTGATATTGAATTTTAAATGTTTTAAATATTTATCTTTATGAAAACGCTCATCAGTTACGTTTTTTTGGCGATCATGGCGTGAAATACAGCCAATTCACGACACATTAAAAAAGCAAAGTTTAAGGTAAAGGTGCATCCACCTAACGTGGTGGGCTTACCACCCACCTACCCTAGCGCCAATAGAGGCTCTGCCAAGGGGTGGCTTTCACGGGGTGGTGACTCGTTTTCCACAGTTGGCAGCTTTTAAATTTCCCATGCGTATATTTCACAAGCGGCTTTCTGCCAACACTCAAGCCTTCCCCTCCCTCCCCTTCCACACCTCAACATCCTCCCACGTAAGCTCCAACCCCGTTAACCTCCAACTCTATATGATAGCGCAGGTTTTACGTTCATGTTTGATGTTGATGACGAATAAAATGTGACCTAATTGCTTATCGACTGAAATGGCAAAAGGAACAATTATAATCTTATCAAAAAAGAAATACCATACTAAGACACCGTATAAAGAATTCAAAAATTGGAAGAAGATGGTTTGAAGGAGAGATATGTAAAAACAAATGTTAGAGGGAGCGAGGATATTAAAAAAACGATATCAATTAATAGTCGTAAGCGAAAATATTTAATAATCCAAGACGTATTTAAAACAGAGCAAATATCTCTTCAAATGTCCAAAGAAGAATTAAAAGAAACATGTGCATTTTCATACCTTTAACATGTTAAATAAAAGAAAATTATGAGTTTATTTTATCATCTGAACCAACTCTTTTATAATTATTTAGACTGCGTGGCTCTCGACTTGGAGGACAAGTTGGAGGTCGCGAATTCAAACCCAGGGTGTGCAGTTAAATTATAATAATAAATAATAATTTGATGACTTGTATAGCGCCATTTTTGTGCAAAATCACCTCAAGGGCGCTGTAAAAACTTATAATACATCTCTACAGTGAACTATGTTATTACTTAACTATTTATGGAGATAATATACAGTACAATACTTACCTGGTAGGTCACTTGAGATTAACACTTAATTAACATTATATAATTGTTTATTAGCGAAATTTAGATACAGGATTTAGGACATAATTGGAAAATTGAATATAACTGGACTTTCTCTTAGGAATGGTATATTTAATTTAAGGGTACGACAACTAAAAAAGGTAAGTTTTTAGTTTAGACCTTAATTCTGTTGGACTTGTTATGGATCTTAGTTCCGGAGGGAGTTTATTCCAAGCCTTCGTCCCAGATACTCCGAAAGCGCGATCACCAAACTTAGTATTTGGCTTGCGCATAGGTTCTATCAATCTGCCTCTAGCTGATGATATTAATGATCTAAGATTTGACGGCCTCAGACCAGTGTTTTCCGGGACGCATAGTTCAGAGATGTAGGGTGGGCCATTTTATTGATGGATTTAAACACCATCCAGCACAGTTTGTACTGGATTCTTTCAGAGCACTTGAGCCAGTGAAGGTTACGAAGGTGTTCTGAAATGTGCGAATATTTTGAAACCCCGGTTATTTTGCTGCATTAAACACTAATTAAAGTCAATTTGATATTTTGGATGGCTGGCATAAATGCCGTTGCAGTAATCGAGACGTGAGACTACGTAAGAGTTGATAAGTAGTTTTGTTACTTCTGTAGGAAGGTTTTTTTGGACAGACTTGAGTTGTCTTGGGTGAAAAAAACGGTGCTTACAGTCCTATTTATTCGACTTTTAAACAAAAAGTCTGAATCTAAATTGACACCGAAAAGTTTGACTGTTGTTTTTGGGATGATATCGCTGCCAGAAATAGTAATAGGTGAATTGTGTATGAAATGATATATTTGATTAATCTGTGTTATTTCACAAATTACGCTTTTATAATGATAAAAAGTATATTTGCGGTACGTTCCATAATGTAAAATACTCTCATTATCGAATTGATGTAAGACCACCATTTTTATTTGGTTGCGTTACCAGACCTGAATAACCAGGTACTTCCCCAGTCTTCCTCATCTTGTTTCCTTCTCTATTACCTTCACAAGCTTCACAACATACCCCAATTGGAGATGCCAGTCTCACTGACTCACTGACGCGATTTTTTCTGTCGAGGGAAATCGTACAATTAATTTTTCTACTCAGCAAATGTATAGAGATTATCTTAAAAAATAATATTTATTTTATTAATTGCCTAAAAACTTAAATCGTTCAAAGAAAAATATATTACTAATCGGCAGATATTATGGCTCAATCAATTCTGATTTTGAAAATTACACTTAAGGCCATGCACTACGTCGTGTAATATTTTAAATCGAGCAGTTATCAATAACACCCCAATGTAGATGGAGATAAGGTTTAAACTCCTGCTTAACACCATCCGCTTGTTGTGATTTATTTAAGAAAAAAACATGGCCAAAAAGTGCCTTTTATTTTATTTTGTGGATTTTAAGGCATTAATATTTAATTTTTTTCCGATCATTTTATAAATAACTTAATTTTCCACATTACTCAATAAAATCATAATCGAAAATGGGTTCGCAAGTAGGAGATTTTAAACTTTAAAGTAGTTTTCATAGGCCTATACATTATTTTTTCTGGGCTTATAAAAAGACTTATCTAAAAAATACTCGATTATTTCAAAGTTCAAGATGTATTCTCCTCGTAGTATTTAATTAAAGCATCTGAAACATTTCTAGACGACCAAATTTTCAAACTAAAAACATATGATTTTGTATTACTACGTATTGCATCGCCTTAAACTTAAAGTAAAGAGTTCATTCAACTTACAAATAGACCCACAACCAAAATTAGAATTTTAATGATTACAATATGGGAATAATAAAATACTGTGCCTGATAATTCCATGGAGACACAGTAATACCGTTGACTAATAATGCCAGGAATAATGATATTACTGGGTGGACCACCAACTGTCAGATCGCGAGAGATTACTGTCATTGTATATTGGATATTGATCTGACAAGAAAATGGTCCAATCATTCCGGCAACTCAATTTGATACAATAATTACGTGGTACGAACGCTTTTTCCGGGGTGGAGTTTGGTATCTTAGAGAGGTACATACATTAGGGTGTATCGAAAAAAATCATAATTTGATGTTCATATAAAGTTGTTTCTAAAACATTTTCTTTAAAAAAAAAATATTTTGTAATGAAGGGAGAAGCGTTTATTTCGTTTAAAAAACTAAACATTGTTGTTCAAAGTAAAAGAACAAATGAAATTTTAAGAGTGATTTGACATTATTTCACAGCGGAATTTGTGTCTTAATGTGTAAAAGAGACAACTGAGTATGAATGAGAGAGAAAGATACTGGAATATATAATAAAAGCGTATGATTGTTTTGCTAGAAAGTACTTTTGTTTACATTAACCCCACACAAGAGACCCTGAGGAAAATAATTTCCCCTTAGGACCTATGTCATCTTTTTGGATGCTGTGTGGAGGATATTTTTTTAAGGAAAGGAATAACAAGAATTTCTTGGAAAGTAAAATGTATTGGAGTTGGGTAGGAATCTGGGGTGTACAGGAGTGACGAACTGACGAATATATCACTTCGACTGCGGCGCAAGGCGATGAATCGAGAGACCATTTGGAGAGGTCAAAGGGTCTTCCCAAACCAGCCTCTCCCGATTCTGCACAACCAGGCGCAACCTGAAGACAACTCACCAGATGAACTTGGGCACCCCTGCTATATCACCAAAAGTAGTGAACCACTTGGGGTAACCCATGGCAGAGGTTATCAATAAATGGTTTCCGGGGTGGCGGTACCCATACCCGTCTCACTAAATTGAAATCTGAGTACGAAGATAACCAGTTTACAATCTACGTCCTATGATCTATTGCTTATTCCAAAACCCATTTGGCGCTATATTATATTAGAAAGCTGCTGTTTTGAACTTCCCTTGAAATCTGTGAAATGAAATTAAACTCGCCCTAATGGCGCTCCATTGTATTATAATGTTCGATTTTGTAATAATTTCATTGTATGGACCGTTTTGGAAACTTGGTTGAAGGTCTAATATAATTTTATCGTGTTAATATTCGCATTCAAATGAATTCATCTCATTCAGAACACATTTCAGAATCACAGCTCAATGCTATCCTCAAAAGAATTATCATTATGCGTTCATTGAATTTTATTTGAATGCCTATTCGTGAGAAGCACGCATTATTTAGAAATATTGTTATATAATGTATTTCACACTCGGTTTTTAACAAAGTTCAGTAGCCACGTATCAATTTAAGAAAATGTCAAGGCGATGCACTACGTCGTGTAATATTTTAAATTGAGTCGCTATCAATAACAACGCTTACGTAGATGGCGATAAGGTTTAAATTCCCGCTTAACACCATTCGCCTGTTTTGATTTATGCAAGAAAAAAACATGGCCAAAAAATGCCTTTTATTTTATTTTGTGGATGTTCAGGCATAAATATTTAATTTTATAAATAACTTAATTTGCCGCATTATAAAATAAAATCATAACCGAAAATGGCTTCGTAAGTAGGAGATTTTGAACTTTAAAGCAGTTTTCATAGGCCTATACATTATTTTTTTCTGGGCTTATAAAGAGACTTTTCTAAAAAACTCTCGATTATTTCAAAGTTCAAGATGTATTCTACTCGCAGTATTTAATTAAAGCATCTGAAACAATTCTAGGCGACCAAATTTTCAAACCAAAAACACATGATTTTGCATTACTACGTATTGCATCGCCTTAAACACATTTTTTTGAGTTAAACTGGCAGACATTGCTTTTTTCTAGTTATAGTTAAGAACGTCACAGCTCTACGTAACTCACCCGAGCCGTTCCCAGCTATGATATGATAGCAAGTAAATTATTAAAAGCATTTATGAGAAGGCCCGAATTCATTGTTGATTCAAGTGTCAATTGATTCAAGTGTCAATTGATTTCAAACACTTTATATTGCTCTTTTGACTGCTTTATTATTTATGTGCTCTTTAGGAACAACACGAGTTCGAATATCTTTGTGATTTCAAAATAAAAATAAATTAAGTAATTAAACCCTCTATTTTTACTTCCTTTTTATGACCCGTTAACATAGATATTGTTAAAAAAACCTTTGTAGATATTTTAAAATATAAGTTAATTAAAGGACGTTACCTTAGTACGTTCTGAAATATTCTCTATTCGGAAATAAAAATGTTCTTAGATTAGATTTTTTACTGGCTTACACGACGTTCAGAAAATCTTATTAATAGAAGACTTAGAGGGTACATATGGTTTTTGTGATATTTCACCGTCCATGCCAGGGAAGACCCTGTATTATGGCGGGTGAATTTTACAGTTTGTACAGAATCTATACATTGCTAAAATATGAAAAGAAAAATGATGTAAAGCTAGTTTGGGTTTCAAGAATAGAATGGAGAAGTTAGAGAATTATTAGAGATGAAAAATTTGAGAAATTATTAGTAAATAGATCACACTAATTAATCAATTATGTACATACTATACCGCTTAGTTAGGGGATAAGGATATATATTATGTTTTGTTTGAAAGGTGATTAAATTGATAGAGTGTAGAATGAATAGGTATTGTAGTTGTAATGTATTCCGTGTGTAAGGATCCATTTCGTAATTTGTTTTTTTAAAGGAATGGGGTTGACTCACGGTTTTTAGGTTTTCAGGGATAAGGTTAATTATTTTAACTAGGAAGAAAAATTGTCTTTGAGCTTACGTGGTATGTAGTGAAGGTACTTTGTAGTGACCGTTGGTTATTGTTCTGGTGGTGTAGTTGTGTTGTAAAGAGTTTTGTTTTTATATTTGAACAGGAAATGTACTAGCGAAATTTTTAGGTGGAGTTGTCGTATGTTTAAGACCTTATACTCTATGACAGTGGTTCTTAACCTGGGTTCGATCGAACCCCAGGGGTTCGGTGAGTCAGTCTCGGGGGTTCGGTGGAGGTCAACACCCCCGACTTATATGATTACGGCAGCCGATGTGAAGAAACTTGTGGATGACTTCTTCAAAGACAACAATCTTTCGTGGGATATGGTTTCTGCAGTTTGTTCGGACGGAGCTCCAGCCGTGTTGGGAAGAAAGTCTGGTTTTGGTGCGTTAGTGAAAGCCGATGCACCACACATCATTGTTACGCATTGTATTCTACACAGGCATGCGTTGACAAAAACCTTGCCTCCCAAACTGGCAGAAGTATTGAAAATTGTAGTGGAATGCGTGAACTATGTGCGAAATAGTGCTCTGTGGCACCGTATCTTCAAAGAGCTTTGTAATGAAATGGGAATCAGAATTCGAGGTACTTCTGTACCATTCTAACGTTCGGTGGTTGTCCCGGGGATAGGTGCTGAATCGTGTTTTTGCCTTGCGTGTAGAATTAGCCCAGTTTTTGCAAGAGCACCAACATTGTCATGCAGATTGCTTCAAAAATTCTGAGTTCATTTTCATTTTAGCGTACATGGCTGATATCTTCGCAGCTCTCAATCATCTCAATAAACAGATGCAAGGCGGTGGAGTCAACATCATCGAAGCGGAAGAATGCCTGAAGGCTTTTCAAAAAAGTTACCTTTATGGAAACGACGAACAGAGAACGTTTCAAACTTTCCCCTGTTAGACGACTGTGTAAATAAGAACGAAGATGTACCTGAAATACCCACGGAACTGAAGCAATCAATTGCCACGCACTTAGATGAGCTTGCAAACTCTCTCGATGGATACTTCCCTACAAGAGAGTCATATCCAGCATGGGTGAGACAGCCGTTCACGTTTAGTGTTGAGACAGCAGTCAACATCAATGATGAATACCTTGATGAAATCATTGAAATTCAGCAGAGCCAGGTTCAACAGCAACTCTTCAGAACAACATCGCTCTCAACGTTTTGGTGTCAACAAATAGAAACATACCCTGTTATTGCTAAGAAAGCTCTGGAGATTTTTATACCGTTTGTTACGACATATCTTTGCGAGCAATCCTTTTCGAAAATGCTGGATATAAAAACGAAGAAGAGGAATAGACTTTGTTGTGAAAATGACATGAGAGTGGCACTTGCCAAGGTAAAGCCGCGAATTTCTGAATTGGTTTCTGAAAGCCAACAGCAGAAGTCACACTGATTTGAAGTAAATATTAATTAATATTAACACATTGACAGCCTAAAACCAACAAATTCTTCAGGAATTGATAATTTATCAGGTAATACACTAAAAAAAATAAAACAATATATTTTAACTCCTTTGCAACATATTTATAATATATCCCTAAAAGAAGGGTATTTCCCAGAACAATTTAAAATCTCCACTATAATACCAGTTCACAAATCGGGTGACACGCACATATTAGACAATTACAGACCTATCTCCTTAGTTTCAAACCTTTCAAAAATATTTGAAAAATGTATCAAAAATAGAGTTATGAAATACCTAGAAAAAAAAAAACAATATTCTGTCCGAAAATCAATATGGCTTCAGAAGTAAATTAAGCACTGAAGATGCAATATTCGATCTGACAAAAAATTTATACACATCTGTTGATCAAAATAAAAAAAGTCTAGCTATATTTTTAGACTTAAGAAAAGCGTTTGATACTGTAAATCACAATCTACTCATAAAGAAGATTAATCAAATAGGTTTAAAAAAAGATGCACTAAAAATTCTCACTCACTATCTCAAAGACAGATTACAAAAAACAAAAATAGGGAACTTTTATAGCACAGAAACAGTGATAAAAAATGGAGTACCACAGGGGACTGTGCTTGGCCCAATTCTGTTTCTAATATATATTAATGATTTATGTAATGTTGTAATCCCTGGTAAAATTGTATCTTACGCTGATGATACAGCAATAATAGTAAATGGAAAATCCTGGCCTGAAACTTTTTTAAATGCAACAAAATGTATTTCATATGTCTTATCATGGCTAACTTGTAATAGACTTTTCTTAAACTATAGTAAAACATTTTACCTAACTTTTTATAAAAACAGTAAAAACAAACCTCCCAATAACCTTAAAATTAGACTACATAATGCTAACTGTAATAAAGTAACATGCACCTCTTGCTTTGAAATTGGAAAAATTGAAAAGATCAAATATTTGGGTATATATATTGACACAAATTTAAACTGGCAACCACAAATTAATAACACCGTTTCTAAATTAAGATATCTGACGTACATATTTTATAGACTTAAGGAAGTACTCAATGTTGACAAATTAAAAATGATTTATTTTTCTCTAGTGCAATCCTCAATTATGTACGGTATATTAGGATGGGGTGGCGCACTAGATACATTTATAAAACCACTACAAATAGTACAAAATCATATTATCAAGGTTATATATAATAAAAAGAGGACATTTTCGACTGATCAATTGTACAAGGAATCTCAACTATTCAATCTCCGTAAACTATTTTTACTTCAAAGCCTGAAATACGTCATGAAAAACCAAAATAAATTTCAAAAATATGAACCCAAAATCAACTTTAGAAGAAATCATGTATTTTATACCCCACAAACCAATACCAAACTAATGCAAACTCACAGTAGCTTTATTGGACCTCGCACTTTTAATCTACTACCAAAAAAAATTCAAGTAACAACTAAACTAGCGCAATACCAAAAAGAATTAAAGTTGTGGCTGTACAATGCAAATGTTGAAGCATATTTCATTTAATTTTTACTTTTTTCTATTTTGTTTCTGTATAGTTATTATAATTTTATTTTGTGTTCTTTTAATTCATATATATTATCTTACAATCTTTATTTTTACTTTGAATTATTTTTAATATGCTCCTCTTGCACAATCTTTTAGAATAACTTTAATTATAATCCTACCGTTTTTCTTTATTATGCTTACTGTTTTTTATTTTATTTTTACTGTTATGTATTTTTAGGTACAAAAATCTAATGTATTAAATTATATTACCCACGCACAGGCTGCGCCTTAGTGGGTTCCCTTTCATATTATTAAAAAACTTGTATTGTGAAATATGTAAATTGGGAAAAAATAAAGGAAATAAAAAAATAAATAAAAAAAATATGGTAAGTTTTTAGATTTTCACGGCCAAAAGCATTTTTGTTGTTTGTTTTTGGGGCGTTATGCCGTGTTGCGCTAACTCCTTTTTTAGCCGACGTTTCGGACAGCGTTGCAGTGTCCATCATCAGGGCAGATCCGGTAGATCCGAAGATGTGTCCCACACAAGATGTGTGGGACACATCTTCGGATCTACCGGATCTGCCCTGATGATGGACACTGCAACGCTGTCCGAAACGTCGGCTAAAGAAGGAGTTAGCGCAACACGGCATAACACCCCAAAAAAAAACAACAAAAAATTAATTAATATGTTTCATGTTTTGATTAAACCATTAAAATTTAATGTTTTGATTTTTATTTTTTTTTTCATTTTGTACACCTATATATAAATATACCATGTTTTGAATTTGTAAAAATCTAATTATATTTTTCAAATTAGGAGGGGTTCGGTGAATGGGCATATGTAACTGGTGGGGTTCGGTACCTCCAAAAAGGTTAAGAACCACTGCTCTATGAGGAGTCGAGTGGAGAAGGATTATGAATCTACATCACATACAGACCCCAAAAAACTTTGATCTGAGCGTTTCATATTATATATAAATATATAATTTATTTTTATTGTTATATTTAAAAAAAACTTTCTAAACCGGGCTACACTTCGACGAATTTTCAAAAACATTGAACAGCTGATATTAGCGAACATTATTTTTCATAATTGACCTCAATAATGTCATTTTCAGACTAAATTTAATCGAAAATGAAAGTTCAAATCAAATAATTTATACCACACAATCGACTCCAAGTGTGATTTAGGTTCACCAGTGTCCCGCTTTTACTACGAGTTTCTGGACACCGTATATAGTATAATCACAATTAGAAGTTTCGCGATATTCTGTTAATAAAATACGGTGTTTAATTATGTTCAAAATTCTCTACAAAATTAATTACTACTAATTAGTTCAATTATCTCGCTTAGTCTAATGGTTTTCTCTGCAAATTCACCCGGGATAAATATCCCCGGGATAAATCGTCAGGAATATGTCGCCCCTGGATAAGTGCATCAACTGGTCTGATCACAGGTGATAAGCCCGTGGTACATAGTAATTAAGTTCGCTTAATCAAATGGTTTTCCCTGCAAATTCACCTACGTTAAATTTCCCGGGAAAATTTTACCCGGGATAAGTCGTCGGAGATATGTAGTCCCTGGATAAGTGCATCAACTGGTCTGAACACCAGTGATAAGCCCGTAGTACATAGTACTAAAATTATTGTATAGCCCGGCGAATGGTGGTTTTCCGTGTAGTGCTGTTAACAAGATTAAATAGCCCATTATAATTCTTGAAATCTTGAAAATATCAGTTTGTAACGAGAAAACAAGAAATTTATAGCATCTTGAAGAAATTTGATGTGCTGAAAACTATGGGGAGTCCAAGGGACGCTCAGTTGAATTATGTTTTATATTTTTTATATCTCCGCTCAAAAACCTTATGCTGTCATCTTGCGGGATGTTGTGTAGTGTTTTTAGGAAGCGTGTAGAATAAAAAGCGGGTTTTGAAGATTGCAAGGAAACACAAGACCCGTCATAAAAACAAGTCATTCTTATAAAATGTGTACGTGTACTTATAGTATTAAAATCCTTTAAAAAACTTAAAACACGTTGTTTCTAATAATTTACGTTAATTTCTTCACCAACAGTTTCACTTAGCAAATTTCATCAGGGTAAAAATTTTAAATAAAAAATGTTTAAATATAAACTCTAATAAAGCTTGAGTCAAGCGAAATAATCGTAAAAAGTGTTGGTGGACAAATTTAAATAAATAGTGGTAAAGAACAATTGTTCGTTTAGTTTGATTATATTATACAATTTTAATTATTATTATAATTTTATTATTTCACACCAAAAAGTCAAATCTATCTACGAAGAGACAAATTATTCTTCAGATGAATTTGAGTCTTATAGGCTAATAACGTGGCTCACGATGGGCGATGACAATTCTGATTTAAAAGGAAGCTACAAGCCAAAAATGTGTATATTCTTGGTTTACCTTATATTTTAGGTAATAAGCATTAAAATCGCTTGACAAACGGGGTCTAGAAACGTTCGATTTCAAGCACAAAACTGTTTTTTATTTATTTTGTAAATAATTTTATAAGATAGCAAAAAAGTTAATCAAGAAAAAATGTCACAGATAATCTTAGTTATAATACTGTATTTTTTTAAAGTTGTTTACATTTATATTTTTTATTGAGTAATTTATTATTTATTTGTATTTTACTCAAGCGAAACGATAGGAAAACCTTAAATTTATCTAAAGCATATCTTTTGATATTCATAATGTACCCTAAAATAGTGATTTAGCACTAAGCTTCGCGTTAAACAAAATGTTATTCAAACCTAGCCAATTATTTTTGCAACCCAGTGAAAAAATGTACTAGATTTGGGAATCAAAAACCATAAAGAAACAAAGTTTTAAAGCACGAATAAACAATTTCTGCGCATTGAATAACCCGAATTGGCTATATAGTATAGACTGAACTCAAAGTAGAATAAAATTACGAATTTAATGATTCTTAAGTTATATTTCACTTAAAATTACTTTATTTCGAAAGGGTTGCTGAAGTTTTTGCATGGGTGCGACTTCTTCTTATAGCACAGCTTATTCGCCATTATTTCCTCTCATCAAACTTTTAATCGAAAATTAATTATATTACGCCATATTATACGATCAAAATAACCTATGTGTAGCTAAATTGTACATTGTGAAACTCATTATTAAAAAAGTATTATTATCCCTAAAATAATATTAACTCGTAAGATCTCTGACATTTTGCGACATAGCTTTGAGAATGAGCTATGTATGAGAACCGTCAGAATGCAGATTGCGCGGTAATTTTTTTGACATTACATTCATTTTTATAGAAATTCGGTAATTACAAATAAAAGTTTGCAATTAAAAATATTAAAATTTTTAACGCGACCAAAGATAACGTGTTTAAAATCGCTGATGGTTTTAATCGCGTAAACTGTAACTACTACCCGACAAGAAATTAAAAATACATATTTAGTTAGACAAAGGTATTATATAATATAAAGTCACTTCACTTTTTTACATTTCATATAAAAATATGTATTAAAAATTATTTCATCTTTTATAAAAATATTTATTAAAAAAAAATTGAAAACCTTGAAAAATATTTTTCAAATGCTTAATGTTATGCAATTATTTTTAACTTTTCGGGAGCGTTTATGATGAGATTTTTAACGCAAACTAAAAACGCTGTACCCTCTCTTTCTACCACTTTTAAATCATATTTCTCACCGTGATACAATATGAGAAAGCATAACTTTTATAAGACCGTATCAGGCTGGGAGATATATCCCACAAAAAAAATTAGGGTTTTTTATGAAAATATGATTTGCATAATTATTATTTTAAAGGCGATGCCATACGTAGTAATGCAAATTCATGTGTTTTTGGTTTGAAAATTTAGTCGCCTAGAAATTTTTCAGGTGCTTCAATTAAATACTGCGAGTAGAATACATCTTGGCCTTTAAAATAATCGAGTATTTTATAGATAAGTCTTTTTATAAGCCTAGAAAAAAATAATGTATAAGGCCTGTTAAAAATTGGGGATGATCCTTTTTGAATAAAAACTGGTTTTCTTGACACCACTTTACATTTATTTCAAACTATTGAAACAGGTATAATAATTATAAAGAACTGTGCGAATAACACTGCTACGATCGCTCTGACTTATGAGCTTGTTTATTATCGAGTTATTGTTGAGAAAAGAACGAAAAAATACATAATGCGAGCCTTTTTAAAGACTTCAAAACCCACTACATGTAAATAAAACACTTGTCATTGTGATGTCTAGCAGTAAAAATGAAACCTGCTATACCGACCAAATTGACACTATTTTCTAAGCAAGGACTCACACCATTTTGGTTAAACGTAGTAACTTCAAATTTCTAGACTACAGATGTCGGTAGCCTGCAAAATTGAACATATTGCCAGGGGGCGGGATTCAAAAATTGCACTAAATTTTTGAATGATAATCTATTTAAAAATAAACTATAAAACAAACAGAATAAACTAAAAATCCTTAATCTAAATATACCACAAAAATACTAACAAAATAATTCAAAATAGCAGAAATTAACGAAATAAAACTCCCTTTTTTATGCCCTACTGGTAAACTTATAAATTTAACTGTATAAATGCTGTTGAATTACTCTATTAATTAACTAAAAATAACTAGAAAATTATTAATCCTATTAAATAACCAAAAAAAATTCAAAAATGACTAAATTACACACGTCTGCATACTAATTTTTACATATTTAAATAGTTCAATAACACAAATAATATAGTTCACACTGAACACAACACAATTATTGCTCCCTTTTTTTTTTTCTTTCTTCTCAGGTCTTCTGCTTGATCCATCCAAGGTGGAGTCGAGAAGATAAGCATCATAGTGTAATGTACATAATCAATCCTTGGTAAGGTCCGGGACGTCAATTACAGGTTTAGTGTCTGAATCCAGGGGCATCAGACATATCTTTGTGATGGGCCTCACAAAGACTCCTTGAGGTGTTTTTAGGGTAACAACTCGTACTACTCCATCCGCTCCAGGGTGTGTATGCAGAATTCGGGCCATTTTCCATAAAGGTGGAGGTAAATGATCTTCCTTTAAAATCACCAGATCGTCTTTTTGCAGTGCCCGTTGAGTGCTGGTCTGCCATTTAGTTCTCTTTTGTAGTTCCATCAGGTAATCTTGCTTCCATCTAGACCAAAAAGATTGAATTAGCGAACTGATCCTCTGATATTGAGTTAGTCTGTTGTCCGGTATCGCCCGGACGTCTCTCTCAGGAATGATACAGGATTCAGTGCCTATAAGGAAATGGTTTGGGGTAAGAGGTTGGTAATCATGGATGTCGTCGGATAAGGAAGTTAATGGACGGGAGTTCAAACAGGCCTCAATCTGACAAATTAAGGTATATAAGAGTTCAAATGTTAATGAAGAATTGTTAGTGATTCTATATAAATGGAATTTTGCTGATTTTACTGCTGCTTCCCACAAACCTCCCTGATTAGGGGCTCGAGGGGTTATGAACTTCCACTCAATACCTCTGTTCACTAAATAATTTTGAATATTGTCGTTGTTTTCCCTCAAGCTGGTGTACAGCTCTTTGAGTCTGCTGCTAGCTCCTTTAAAATTACTAGCATTGTCGGAAAAGATCTTTTCAGGTTGTCCCCTACGGGATATAAACCTTTTTAAACTGTTCAAAAAAGCATTGCTAGATAAATCCGAAACTAATTCCAAGTGAACGGCCTTGGTTGAGAAGCAAATAAAGATACATAAATACGATTTTGCGAGGGAAGCCTTCCTCAGCGTCCCACTTTTAATTAGAATTGGTCCGGCGTAATCTATTCCGGTGATAGCGAAAGGACGACTCGGCGTAATTCTTTCGGGTGGCAAATTTCCCATGATTTGATGACCGGTTCGGGGATGACATCTAAAACATACAACACATTTATGTAATATCTTTTTAATAGTATTTTTACCAAAGATGGGCCAAAATTTTAATCGTATTTCAGCTAACAAAGCTTGAGGTCCTGCGTGTAGGTTTACATAATGGTAGTGACGTATTATCAATTCAGTTAGCTTATGTTTAGCCGGCAAGATAACTGGGTGTTTTTGTTGGTAAGATAAATGTGTAGCCAAATTCAACCTACCGCCTACATATATTAGACCATCATGTAAGAAGGGATTAAGAGATTTTAAATTACTTTTCTTGTTGACGATGCCATGGTTTTTTAATTCTTTCAATTCCTTTTGAAAGGCGTGTATTTGAGCTGATCTCAATAGACATTTCAAGCTTGATTCCAATTCCGCCACACTTAAATTGTCTGAAATTTTACCCTTAACACTTCTGCAGTTATTGACAAATCGCAATACATACGCAGTAACTCTTTTCAATTTAATAAATGATGAGAATTTTTCAAATATCTCCCATTCTTGAATATCTGTGGATAATAGAATATTTTTGCCTTTGAGTTCAGGAGGGTTTGAACACGAAATATTTGATATAGGCCAAGCGTTGACTCCCTCGGTCAACCAACTTGGTCCATTCCACCATATTGCAGAATTTATCAATTTATCTGTAGTGGTTCCTCTTGAAAGTATATCTGCTGCATTGTCGGCTGATGATACATGTCTCCATAGATCTGGATCACTAAGTTCTTGTATTTCAGCTACTCGGTTTGCAACGAAAGTAGCCCATCTCGTAGGTTGACCTTTCAGCCAGCACAACGTTATCATGGAGTCACACCAATAATGTGTGTCGATCTCCACTATATTTAGCGCTTGTTTTATATTTTTTATTAATTTCGCCAGTAGCACAGCACTACAAAGCTCTAACTTGGGCAGGGAAATACACTTCAATGGCGCCACTCTTGATTTGGACGTTATTAAATGTGAATGCCGCTTACCGACATGGTCCACTGACACCATGTAAACGCAGGCTCCGTAAGCTTTCTCAGATGAGTCGCAAAAACCGTGTAGTTGTAGATATGTAGATTGCCTGCAAATAATTTTTCTTGGTATTTTCAACACATTTAGTTGAATTAATTCTTGAAGGTAGGACCTCCAGGGTGCTAATATTTCATTAGGCAATGGATCATCCCACGCTGCTTTAGACTGCCATAACTTCTGCATTATCAATTTGGCTACAACTATAATCGGTCCTAGAAGACCTAATGGATCGAAGGTTGATGCGATGCAAGATAATATCTGTCTTTTACTCTCGGTTCGACTTGATGGTTTCATTATTACATAAGAAAAGTAATCAGATTCATTATTCCATATTAATCCTAATATTTTCTCAGTCTTTGGATTGTCAGTAATAATTTTTTCAGAATTGCCTGATTCGGCAATCTTAGCTTGGCCCGACTCGGCTGACAACTCCAAGACATTGGACCTCCATTTCCTCAAAGTCATCCCCGCAGACAAAAAGATGTTGATTAATTGCTCTTTTAACTCTCTACAGGATTCCATGTCATCTCCTCCGGTTAACAAGTCATCCATATAGAAGTCATTTTCTATGACCTGACTAGCTCTAGGAAAATTTATATTGTTATCCATACCAATTTGCCGTAGACTTCTAGTGGCTAAGAAAGAGGAAGGCCCCAGACCATATGTGACTGTCTTCAGACGGTAATGCTTGAGCACCTCCTGCGGCGACTCGCGCCACACTATCTTCTGCAGGTCACGGTCCGCTTCACACACGTTAATCTGGCGGTACATCTTCTCGATGTCAGCCGTCAGTACTACTTGATGTTTCCTGAAATGCAATAGTTGGGTGTATAAGTCCTTTTGTATAACAGGTCCTGTCATCAAGGCGTCATTGAGAGAAATTCCATTTGAAGTTTTGGCGGAGCCGTCAAAAACGACCCTCACTTTAGTAGTAGTGCTTGATTCTTTTGTTACAGCGTGATGAGGTAAAAAATAGGATTCACGATCCCCCTTTGACTGGTCACACACCTCCATATGACCTAATTCCTCATATTCACGCATGAATTGTATATATTGTGTCTTCAATTCGGGATTTGACACAAGTTTTCCTTCTAAATTTTTAAATCTTTTTTCAGCAGTGAGCAATGAACTTCCCAGCTGATCAATGCATGCTCGACGCGGTAAACTTACTACGTATCTACCGTCGTCTTGTCTAGTATGAGTACTAGCAAAACTGGCTTCACAAGCCTTTTCTTCATGATTTAGAATCTTAGTGGGATTAATCTCCTCCAATTTCCAAAATTTTTCTATTTGGTGACTTATTTTATTTATAGATAAATTACAACAATCTGATACAGGCCTTTGCTTTGGGTACATGTGGATTGGTCCTGATATGATCCATCCCAGTTGCGTACGTTGAAGTGTTGGTCCCGATTCGAGTTTCAATCTATCGTTGGTTAGGATTTCCCAAAAGCTCTCCGCGCCCAACAGGATGTCGATGGGTGCAGCTATATTGAAGTTCGGGTCAGCTAGCTCCAATCCTCGTGGTAACTTGAAGTCTTTTTTCGCCATTGTCACTTGTGGTAAATTTGTTGTAATCTCCTGTAAAATCAGACATGATATTTCACTTTTATAATCAGTATGAAGCGAATTCATCTCCACTGAAATTCTCTTTTTTATGTGAGTGATGTTATTATGGATCCCAGAAACGGGTTTGTTTATCAATTCACATGGTAAATTTAATTTATTAGCAAATTCTGCTCTCATAAAATTTGACTGGGCCCCTGAATCAATCAGAATGCGGGCTTTAAAAATTTTATTGTTACTACCCACAACTCCTATGTTGGCAGTTGACAATAATATTATTTTTTCTGCTTTATCCGATGCAGAAAAATTCGATACTGAAACCTCGTTATCAGCATCCATATTGGAGGCCTCCCGCAGAGGTACCTCATTGTGTAGTAAGGTGTTGTGATTATCTTTGCCACAACGCCTGCAAGAAAAGGTTGCCTTGCAACTCTGTGCCTGGTGACCCACCTTTAAACATTTAAAACAAGCTTGGATTGATTTCGTAGCATCAATCCTCTCATGTAATTTTAATTTCAGAAATTTTTTACAATAATAAATATGGTGACCTTTCTCGTTACAATAAATGCAGTTGTTAGCCTTTACCGCTAAAAATACTGATGAATCTTTTTTGCAATTATTGTTGCCTAGTTGTGTTTTATGTAAGCTAGAAAATTTTTTCTCAGAAGCGTTCATCAGTTCCAATACTTGGGCTCTAGCAGATAAACATTTTAAGAATTCCTTTAACGTCGGTAATTCGTCTTGTAATATATATTGTTCCCAATTTTTTCGGGTAGCTGTGTCTAATTTATTTGATATTATATAAATAACCAATGGATCCCATTGATCTACCTTGACCCCGATATTTTGTAATGCCTTTAAACTAACGTTTGTTTCATCAATTAGATACCTCAATGCTACAGGCTCTTCTTGTTTCATGTCTTTTAATGAAAATAGAGCTTGGATGTGTTTATGAACGGTAGTTCTTAAATTTGCATAACGTTCATTTAATAATTCCCAAGCGGAAATGTAATTTAATTCAGAAATTTCTAGATTAGCAATTATCTTTAATGCGTTTCCCTTTAAAGTTGATTGCAAATAAAAGAATTTTTGTACGTTGCTTAAATTACTATTGCTATGGACTAAAGTCTTGAAGGTTTCGACGAAATTAACCCAATTTTTCTGATCGCCATGAAATTCCCGTAATTGGAGGTTGGGTAGTTTAATTTCCACCTTACTTTGATCTACGGATTCGATCGCGCCTTTGGCCGTTGCCAAAACTGAGAAATATTGGTTTTCGAAAGCTTCTCGTTGACTATAATTTTCAATTTCGTCTGAATCCGGTAACATTTCAATTTTCTGTTGAACTGCTTCGAATTCATCTAACAATGATTTCACCCGCTCATATCTTAATTTAATTTCATTTACCGACAATGCATTTAAGGAATCCGCGAATCGGGTTAGTTTTCCTTTGATTACGCCGCGTTTGTTTATTAATGACTTCATATTTTCCATTTTTAATTATATTTTGTTAATATCGGTTGACAATTATTTTATTTTAGCAAACACCCGTTTGAAAGAATACCACGACAATCTTGACAATACTATTTGAGAACACTATTCAATAATATTATATTCTTATTTTCAAGTGGGTAGTGATTTTATTTATAATATTGACTCTATTTAAGATTAATCTCGTTTAAATTACATGAGACCTGAATAAACATAAAATGGATGATAGGAAGGAAAGCACTGAATACTTATCTCAGATTTGCGATGTGGTCCACTTTCCTTAATGATTTCCAGTTTCAATCAATTTTGTATCCTTTTGGCTGCTGGTTCTTTGTTTTTTTTACATACAATCTCCTGATCGTAATCCGGTTGAAGGATCAAATGTTAAAAATTGGGGATGATCCTTTTTGAATAAAAACTGGTTTTCTTGACACCACTTTACATTTATTTCAAACTATTGAAACAGGTATAATAATTATAAAGAACTGTGCGAATAACACTGCTACGATCGCTCTGACTTATGAGCTTGTTTATTATCGAGTTATTGTTGAGAAAAGAACGAAAAAATACATAATGCGAGCCTTTTTAAAGACTTCAAAACCCACTACATGTAAATAAAACACTTGTCATTGTGATGTCTAGCAGTAAAAATGAAACCTGCTATACCGACCAAATTGACACTATTTTCTAAGCAAGGACTCACACCATTTTGGTTAAACGTAGTAACTTCAAATTTCTAGACTACAGATGTCGGTAGCCTGCAAAATTGAACAAGGCCTATGAAAACTGCTTTAAAGTTCAAAATCTACTACTTACGAATCCATTTTCGGTTATGATTTTATTGTATAATGTGTCAAATTAAGTTTTTTATTAAATGATCGGAAAAAAATTAAATATTTATCCACAAAATAAAATAAAGGCACTTTTTGGCCACGTTTTTTTCTTGCATAAATCAAAACAGGCGGATGGTGTTAAGCGGGAATTTAAACCTTATCTCCATCTACGTAAGGGTTGTTATTGATAGCGGCTCAATTTAAAATATTACACGACGTAGTGCATCGCCTTAATATAAAAAAAATAACAATAAACATTCAGAAAAGGTTATGCAGATTTTCTAACGTACATTCCAAAAACATTTTGATACATTATTAAAGACCTGAATACTTCGCGATTTTTTTTTAATTTCCGCACCCAGCTGCCATTAATCATCTTTTTTGGGTTTTTAACGAAATTATCTCGATATAGTTATTACTTTGGGCACTTTTTTCTGACATTATTATATTTAAAACATTACCATGGATAAAAAAAATTATCTCTGCAATGCACAGTCCGTTTCAGAATATTTTCCGCCGTGAGGTGCACTCAAATAACTATCAATACACATAAATTTCTAATTAATTCAAAAGATAAAGACGACAAACTAAGTCATTCAGGCATTTATAAATTAAATTGAAATAATTGTGCGGCATTTTATATCGGTAAGACAACACGTAATGTTAATATTAGGATTAAAGAGCATCTTCGTTGTCTCAATAATAACGGTTTCTCTGAATTTGCCAATCATCTGATTAGTAAAGATCATACTTTCTGTCATAATACAGGCCCTAATATTTTACATACAAACGGGCATGGTAACAGACTCAATAATCTAGAATCACTGGAAATAAAAAAAAGCTGTAAAAACCAAAAGTTCTATTCTTAATAATCAATTAGATATATCAAGTAGTCCAATATTAAGTTTGTTTCCAATAAACCCTTAAAAAATGTCCAAGTTCTCCTTATCACCATGTCAGTTGATGCTGTGTTTCTCCATTTATATTATTATAATCCATTAGTCTACATAATTATCTCTCGGTTTTTCCCATGTCTTTTGAACTCGTGTAAATGTATTGTATGATTTCTCTGTGTTTGTTATGTTTATATCATTTTGTCTCCCTCAAAATTTTTTTTTTATATATAAGCTCACACTTTGTACTTCTTGTTTAATAATAATTTGTACCCTGAAGATGCTTGAGTAAAGCAAAACCGGTCGGTTCTAAAAATTATTAAAAACTCGTGGTTTTAAAATAAAAAGGATTTTATTTTATTAAATATGTCAAACCACAAAGTGATTGCTTTCTACAATAATAAGAATAAAATTCTACACATTTTCATCTTCTTCGCCACAGCACGTAAAACCCACATTTGGCTTCATTTACATTTATAAATGCTCTGTTTCCGACTCTTGACGTGACCTGATGTAACCACTTAACTACGTCCAATTAATGTTTACCTGTAATGAGTGGAAATTAATTCATGCATTTGAACGTACGTATGGTATAGTGAAGAAATGAAAAATGTGGCACACCTCAACATTTTCATTAATGATGATATTAAATTAATTAAAGTGCACGATGGAACCACGCAGTGTGTAATTCTGTGACATTTGCGAACAAAGAGAGTTATTAAGTAAATACAATATTGTATATTTGTAAGTTATTTACTAAGGCAAGCTGCCTACACACGCAAAAATAACCTGCTGGTGTCTCCACAACATCAAGCACACACCCGCTTTACATCAAACCTGGAATGCGTGCTCCCTAAAACTAGAACCACATTCGCTCAACGACAATTCTGGTTCATCGCCCCTAAAATATAAAATGCCTTAAACACCGATACTAAGTTAATTCATTCTATATCCCACTTAGTTCAACTTTAACTATTTGAAAGGGGACGATCCTAACACTGTTAAAAAAAAATTAAGTCTATCATTTATTTTTTTATATCGCTAAATTAAAATGTGACAATGTGACCGTAAATAGGTACATTTCTAGATAAATACCAAGATTTACCGTTTTAAAAAAAATAATAATGATAAAATAACTTGGTATAATTTTACATGTATTTATCTTACTTTTAATATTTTTATTTAAAATATCTTTTTTACCAATAAGTATTATCTTTATTTTTTTTTATTTCGAATTTGATTTCTTAAATATGCATTTTAAATTTTTGTTTAAATGTAAAAATTTACTTTTCCCTTATGTTTTATTATTGTTATTGTTATTACATAATACTTGCATGAGCCTAGTATGGTAGTTGCGAAATTCTCCAAAATTGTAATTTTTTTTAATATTATAAAAAAAAACAATAAAATGAAAGTCTCCGTGGTTAAATGGGTATTATCGTTGGCTACAGATTAGGAAGTTCAAATTCTGGCGCACGCAAGCGAATTTTATTTGATTAATTTATGTTATATTCTAGTTTATTCATTTGAAATAATGTATAGTATATTTTAAAGTATCCTGCGTGAAAGACTTTATTTTCAAAAAAAGAAGTGAAAGACCAAAATTCAGAATAAAGACGTTGCTTGAAATATATTTAGCCATCTGTGGTGAGCATATCTGAATAGCCAGGTACTTCCTCATCTTCCTTTCCACATCTCTTTATATATCTTTTAAATCATGACAAATAAAATGTAAGTCAACTCATACTTACGTAAAAAGTCAAATACGTAGAAAATTGGTATTTTTGTGAACTCTTTGCTTTTTATATCCTCTTTTGTTTTCTATTTGTCATAAATGTGAAACCTCTATCATATACTCTAATTATCCAACAAAAAAAATCAATTTTTTAAAACATTTTTTATGCAAATTATGATAATATTCATATATTGATGTATAATTGTTTTAGAAAAATTCGCAGAAAAACTTTTAAAATCAATATTTTACTATATATGTGGTTGAGTGGCATAATCCTAGGCTCTGGCCCTAGAGGTAGTGGTTTCGAAACCAATTATAAATCAATGTTTTTATCAGCCAACGACATAATGTAGGTCACTAGACTCGCTTTGTCGTCAGGATTTTTGACCTTCGTACCATTGATCTAATATAAATTTAATGTACCTACATTATCGTACTCCTGAACAACTTACCTACAATAATGTTTGCATGTAAAAGCCTTCAAGACGTGAATAAATAAATAAATATTTAATATGAAAGAATTAAAATAATTAAAATTCTCCGACTTAATATTTATGTTCAAAATCGTAATTGGTAGTATAGGCAGCCCTAATTTACTTAACCTCAATGAATTTCATGTACTTGCGCGAGCTACTTGTTCCAAAATAATGTTTAAATGTATCAATACCAGGGGTGAGCATTGAAAATACTCACTTATACCTAAATTACATGAAGTTAGTAATAGATAAGCAGATGTGGTGGATCTATTTAACTGCAAGAAGGCTATAATATCATATATTTTCAATAAATATTAATTAAACCTAGAAAGTCTACTTAGAAGTTTTGCGTGTACCTGCATCTCTTACTTTAATATCATTATAGAGTTTCTGATCATTTTATACTTTCTGATGTCATTGTATTTGATTTATTGTTTATGGTATATTTATACCGTTGTTATTAAATCCCTATCCCTTTCCCACAACTTTCAGCCACCCAACACACCCAGATTAGAAATGCAGTAGTCTCACTGTCTCCAGACGATTGGAAGCAGTTAAAACTCTTGTCTTGTCACTTTTAAAAAATTACAAAAAGTAGAAAATTGTCTTAAAATATTAAAAATTAAATATGAACGGTTGCTGAAACGGTTGTGAAAACAGTGTACAATATAATTGTGAATGAGGAATACTTGGAGCAGGTGGATGAGTTTGTGTATTTAGAAAGTATGTTTACGAGAGATGGGAAGGCTGACAGAGATATTGAAAGAAGGGTAAATGCAGGTAATTCCGTTAATGGAGGACTGAACGCAGTTGGCGCTAACAAAAAATTGTCCAAAAAAGCGAAGTTAGCAGTCCACAACGGAGTGCTTGTACCTACCCTGATGTATGGAAGTGAGGCATGGAACTGGCAAAGAAAGGATGAAAGTAGATTAAATGCTGTTGAAATGAGATCCCTAAGGCGTATGTGTGGTAAAACCATGTTTGATCGTGTGAGGAATGTGGAGATCCGCAAAGAGTGGAAGGCTGATGTAAGCGTAATGAGTAAGATTAAGAAAGGGACGCTTAGATGGTTTGGGCATGTAGAGCGAATGAGCGAAGATAGGAGTGTAAGGAGGATATATAATGCAAATGCGAATGGTAGCAGAAGTCGGGGACGCCCGAGGAAGACATGGCATGATCAAGTGAATCAGATACTCGAGTCAGGCCATGTCAAGAGTCAGAATAATAGAAGAGTATGTGTGAGACGATGTATGAATGTGAATGAGGCAAGAAGTGTGTGCCAAGACCGAGTTGTTTGGCGGTCCGTCCTCTCTGCCTACCCCTGCGAGGAAACGGCGTGATGGTTAGTTAGTTAGTTAGTTAAAATTAATTGGGAATTACTTGGCTTGGGTTTGGAATTTGAATAGTCCAGCTGCTAGCTTTGCGTTCTTTCCACTGAGATACCCACCTATTTGAAAGGCCAAGCATGTCGGTTTAACTTTTCTATTTTCCGCGAGAGCAATATCAATCGCAGTTTTTTTGCTGAACTTTTCTTTGCCCCGTCTAGACTGCTCAGTATCCCTAGAACGAGAAGGTCATCACCGGTCAAGTCCGAAAACTGATCTAGAATTTTCAAGGGCAAGAACCAGTGGTATGAACATGTTCACTTATTTATGGCATTTAATATCTAGAATGCAGGTTAACCTGCGATTATTCGGGTTACAGTATTAAACTCCTTTAAGGACCTCCGTTTTTTCCTTCATGAGTTCGATCAAATTAAATTTTGATAAAGTGCTCATTAGTACAGATAATGTGTTAATTTTCAAACATAATAATTCACATACAATAATGTACATTCACCGGTGCACATGGTGTCAAAGCTGCTAGCTCCTCCGAGCAAGCTCCGTTGGAATACCAATAGAATAGACTCAGTATGCTTACATTGCGGCTGTGGAATTATAGATATCAATCAATTATTAACAACAGATTTTCAATCAGACCAACTTCCCTTATTTGCACAGAATCAATTAGCTTTATCAAGTATTTTGGGATTCCAGCCCTGAGATGGCTTCCAAAATTAGTGTGTTAGCCATAATTAGGGAGCCATGTTAAATGACTAGATTTGAATAACCAAGTTCTTTCAAGCCTTCGTCTGCCCGTCTCCTTCCGCTCCTTACTCCCTTCAACCTCACAATATACCCCACTTGGAGATGCCGTAATACTATTAGCTGCAGGCACTTGTGACTCCTGCGCGGTGTTCACAAAAAACAATGGATATTATAGAAACGCTACATTCTTTCAGTTTAACTTTATATGTTTTCAAGGTACGGATGAAAATGTCTACATCTTCTAAGGTTGTATACGTTTTGTAGATACGTCTAGTTAATTAATTTTGCATTTATGTTTAGATTTACAGTGTGGTTCACAAAATAAATCATTCAATCTGATGTGACGTTCAGGCCAACGAAATTCAAATCTCTCTAACAGACGATAAATCGACAGTTCAGAATCTGTATATATAATTCAGCTTGCGTATTTTTGTGCTCGCATAACTCGAAAAGCAATCAACCGATTTCTATGAAAATACCAAAGTTTATTTTTATTATTAACATGAGTGTTTAGAAAGGACGAAGAAGTCGAGGACCCCCGAATAATACTTAACGCAATGTCTCTGTGCCCGAATAATATAAGAGTCGAATTAAAGTGGATATAATGTAGGGTTTTCCAATAAGAGGTGTTATTTTGATATTTAATCGTAAAAGATCAATGGTTTCGTTGCTTGTGTAGCACGTAACGCCGTTTTTTTGAAAGCAAACGTTGTCCAGATCAATATTATCCAATTCCAGCCATAAAAAATCATTAATCATCTCTCGATAGCGATCCATTCACCGTAACTGTTGCTCCAGCCTCATTTTCGAGAAAGTAAGGTCCAATGACTCCGCCGGACCATAAACCGCACCAAACAGTCACACGTTGAAAATAAACAGGCTTTTTAACAATAATTCTTGGGTTTTCCGAGCCCCAGATGCGACAATTTTGCTTGTTGACGAAGAAACCGAGGTGGAAATGGGCCTCATCACTCAAGATGATTTGCATTTGATTCACTCAAGTGAATTTTAATAATTTTGATGCATTTTTGAAGCGTGTAACGTTCCATTTTTATTAATGGCGTAGTTTCTACTTGTCAAATGTAAAAAAAAACAGCTTTAAAAGTAACATCTACCGAAATAGCGGGCTATTCAAAATAACACCTCTTATTGGAAAACCCTGTAGAAGAAGTCAAAGACGCCTGAGAAAGACATCAGCAAAAGCTAATCATTGCGCGGTCCTCTTGTTTTGTATAAGAATAAAGCATTGGAGATTTGGTAAATTTAAAGTGACAATATGTATTTACGGGCATATAATAAACATACATGTTCGTTCGTATAATGTAGGTAGTACACGTGTAACGATCCAACATTTTTTTGCGCATTACTAATTGGTTGGGGCTAGTTATGAAATGTAATTGCGGCTACCACCGCCAGAGGCGCGCCTGGTACTTCAGTTAAATGATGGAAGGGAAATATTCATGTTTAATGTAATATGTACAATATGTACAGTAATATTACTTATACACATGGAAATTATATGTTTTTATTAAAACATTGAAATACTTCTGTTGTCACTGTATTATGCAGTATACTGTTTTATATAATAAATAATAGATAGTAAATAAATAATAACTAAATATAAAAATAAAAATAGATAATAAATAAATAAAAATAATAATAATAGCAACAAATAAAAAAATAATAAACAATTAAAATAATAACTAAATAAATATGTAATAAACAAATAAAAAATAAATAATAAATCTAAACAAATAAATGATATATAATAAATGATACTTAATAAATAAATAATTATTATATAATAAATTATCAAAAAATAAATAATAAACAAAAATCAAATAAATAATAAATTAATAACAAATAAATAAATAATAAATATTAATATTAGTCGACGAGCGCATGTTTTATTGTTGATGTAGCGCGTTTTTGTTTCATACAGCGCTTATGCGGCAAAGTTACGATGAGATGTCTAAGAACATTTTTTGAACATCACCCAAGTCCCAACCGTCTGAAGCCAGTGGAATATGGCATCTCCAATTATGTCATGAGGCTAAAGGTAGTGGGGATGGGTAAGAGATGGGGAAGAGGAAGGTGGAAGAGTACCTGGCTATTTCGATCTAGTCACCAAACACGGCTAAAACCTCACCTGAGAAACTGGCGTCGCCGTCAAGTTTACAAAATGTCGGTAACGAGTGTCTGTGTACGATCCTTCGCGCAGACGTATGGCTGTAGTAGCCAAGATACTTGTATCGTTGAGTATCGGGTACTTGCTTATTCCTGTGGACCAAATGGCTAACTCTTCCCATTACATTACTCACTCACCTATACACAAATATACATACATACTACTAAAAAAGATCTAATACTCGCTGTAGTCGAAGCAATAACAAAGACTTACTTCAAATTCCTGTAACGCACACTACTTTTGGTCAACGAAACTTTAGATATCTTGCGACAAGACTTTACAACATTCTTCCTGATAAAATAAAAACATGTCATTTACAAAAAAATAGCGTAAAAATTTGGATCAAAAGTAATGATAGGGCCTTTACCGGTGCACTTATTCAAATTCGCAGTTATTGATGCAACCTAATTATTGTATGTATTTTCATATAATTGTAGGTATATTATTAGGACTATAAATGAACTTGGTAAATGATGTATTGATATTGATGCTACCTAACTATTGAGTGTTCGTATCTTTATATTACTGTAGGTACGTTATAGTACTATAAATAAACTTGGTAGATAGCTGCCTCAACACAGGCTAAGCCTAGTGAGGCGGGCTATGATAAACCTTAACATATAACTACATTAACATTTCTTTTATTTACATTTATTTTACCAACTGTTTATATATTCCTTTCCGTTGATAAAATTATATACTCATCTAATTTATAAACCGATGTACACAAAACAGTCTTTCATGTATTTCTATAATTATAGTTTGAAAATTTGTCTTATTATTATTATTATTACATTATGCTGAAAACGAGCTTCAGTAAATACAGATAATATTTCGCTAGTGGTAGCTAACATCCGATAAGACAGTTAGCTTCATTTATCCGAATTTCCCCTTCGTAATTTTATTTCAGATTTTAAATGAGGTTGTCGATAGCCCTTGGTGCCTAGAACGTTCAACTAGCAGTCTTGAAGGGCCCAACTCGATACTAAATAACTTCCTTCTAAATATGTCATGTTTCGTGAAAACGTATATCTGCATTGTATTTAAAAAAAAGCCAGGTGTTGGGAGGCAACGCGACGAAACAAGCGATAGTTCGTCAGGGTATTTTAAAATTTTAATAACTCGTCCTAAAATAGACAAAGGGCTGCCATATAAACTCAAACAATTTACATATCACAAAAACTAATAATAAAAACCATATTAAAAAACCCTATTCATATTCGTCCGAACTTTTATTCAAACAATTTAAGGTCAGAAAATTAAGTGCATTATACTTCTACCATGCAACATTACAAATTTATAAAAACTATATTCAAAATAAAATTGCACCCTTTAAAAATAACAGAAATCTTAGACAAACGTCAATACTTCCTACTCTTAAATGTAAAAAAACAATAGGACAGTTCAACCATTAATATCTCGGAGTTAAATTTTTTAACTCATTACCAGAAAAAATTAGAAACATGAATGCAAATATAAACGAATTCAAAAGCCACCAAAAAGTATTCTGAACAGTTGAATTGAATGATATCAAATATAAACCAATATAACAACACCCCCATACACACAAGCCCTGCTTATTTATGAGGGTACATCAAATACTAATATTATGAAATTAATAACTGTACTATATTGTGTAATTATATTATGTAATTGTTATATTATGTAATTCGTGTATCTTTTTTTTACTAATAAAAAAAAAATATATATTAATATTGTTTTAAAGAAGAAGGAATCACGCTCGTGTCAGCATTGCTTTGACATTTTTGGCAGCCGGAACCCATGATTTTTGACTTTCCGGATTCGATACGTGTCCATAAATGGGATCATATCTCAAAGAACAATTATCCGATGCGTGTAAACACTAAAGACGGGTTGTTCCGCAGAATTTGAACAATTCATCAAATTTTAGAGTTTATTTTCAAGTTCTGTGAAGGTTCTATTCAAGTTCTGTTATTATTTCAGTATTCTGAAGCAACTGGCCGATAATTATATTGTTATTGAATAGAATCTCCACAGAAATTGTAAATCAATTTGGAAATTTGATGATTTTTTCATATTCTGTGGAACAACCCATCCTAAGTGTTATTTGGAATAAGATTATATTATTTATGTTACATCTCATTTTGTGCTCCAAGTACCCATAGACGTAAAAATATAATAAATGAAAAAAATTAATAAATGAGTCAGTCTTCTCTCTCTTTTTAATCATGAAAGTCAAAAGCGTTTTATCAAACTTAAAAGGTCATCAATATCAATTCCCTTAATATTCGGGAGACCGGACAAGCCGACATAATGAAGCGCCCCATTACAACACGTTACCCCTTACAAGTTACAAGTTACAAGGCCCACTCCACTGAACAAGCAATCCCTAGAAGTGCGATATTTAAAGATATGAAATAAAAGTATAAATGTTTCAAAGTCCTTCTGAATGTGAGTTTTTACTTTGTATCGTCTTAATTAATGAATTAAAGTCAAAATACTATGCTCACTTTTTCTTTCAACGTTCTCTTAAGGCGAAGCTTATTGCTAAATAACTATTTTGATTAATCTTTATAACGAATATGTGTACATTATGAATACCAAAAATATGCATTAGATAAATTGAAGGTTTTCGTATCGTTTCGCTGATAAAAAAATAAATTACTCAATAAAAAATATAAAGGTACACTACAAAAAAAAAATTTTTGTAAAACAAATGTATGAACGCACAAAGAAAAAAAACTTTAAAAAAATACAGTACTATAGCTAAGATTATCTGTGACAGTTTCACTAGATTAACTTTTTTTAGTTTTCTTATAAAATTATTACAAAATAAATAAAAACCAGTTTTGTGCTTGAAATTGAACGTTTCTAGACTCTGTTTGTAAAGCGATTTTAATGTTTATTACCTACAATATAAGGTATACCAAGAATGTACACATTTTTGGCTTGTAGCTTCCTCTTAATGATGGGTCGTATTGTGAGGATAAATAAAGATCAACATTGGTTCAGGGATTGAAGAGCCAGGGGCAAACCCGAATCGGCAGAAGAATAATGAGTTTTTATTTATTTAGTATCGATTTTTGTAGTAATAATGTTATGGGACATAAATGAAATAATAGAGCATGTAAATAAAATATTAAAGTATACACATAACAATACATTAATTTGTCTTTATTAATCTGAATTTTAAATTGTTACTTGTATATTTTTTTAGTTTTTGTTTGTGATTGAATAATATTTATTGGACAAATTTTATATAGAAAAAATGGTAATGATGTTGAACCGTAGTGGTTCTCAACATTGGGATGGATACATATTAATTCTTTTCATTTGAATCCATCCCTAACCTAATCCAGTGGGTGGATTTTTTTAATGAAATATTCTAACATTTTATTTGAATAATTTTGTAACCGATGGGACATTACATTCTCGAAAAATTCTCAAATTATTGATGAAGATCTGGAAGGAGTAGGAGCGGATGAAGTTAATATTGAAGATCTGGAAGGAGTAGGAGCGAGTGGAGTTAATGTAGAAATTACGTGGTCGTTGGAAGAGGGAAAAAATGTTAAATTGAAAAATATTCAAAAGAGGATTTTTAACATTTTGTTTGGATTAAATGTTTTTATTTTTTTTAATTAAAATGAATACTTTTTCTAAACTCATATATGTATTTATAAATTATGTGAAACCTTGTAAGATGTATTAAATATTCTTAACCCGTTTTGTAGCCACAATTTACAGCGCTGTTATTGAAAGCATTCCCTTGGAGAATTTTTTTTTTTCAGAATGGTTCGTGTTGCGATCAGCAGAAAGCATTTCTGTCGTATTTTAATTCAGAAGAATTTTTTTTTTTTTGAAAAAAAAACTTATTAATTTAAGAATATCAACAATTAGGTGACATGTACACGGCGTTGTGCGTTTTTCTCTACTTTCAATAAATGTAAGATCCACTTATTATATATGTAAACCTTCCGGAAAAAAATTTCTAAATAATAGTAAAAATTCTATCAATCTCCGCTGCATAGTTTAGAAGAACTAAGTTCACAAAAAAACAGACGCGGATAGTGACTTTGTTTTATAATATTTAGAAATTTTCTGAAATTTTTTTTTATTATTCAATAGGTATCTTTAAAAACTTCATTAATAATACTCTGGTTGAACTTATTTCTTGCGAAGAGAGTTTCACTGATAAATTTATGAGTATTACCTATTACTTTTTGATTTGTGTCATTTTTCTTCTGAATCAGCGATAAGATTTTTGAACGCCAAGTGAGGTAAATTGATATTACTTTGGACATACCAGGCGTACCCATAATACACGTCTGTCAATTTATTTCTTCAGTGGTCTTCCCTAACCAAACTCCCAAGCAAAAACGATCTTATCAAAAGAACTCCGGAACTTTAAGGGTTGAGTCACTCGAGGGCTATTGAACATGAAAGATGTGACATCTTGGTATTAATTTAGGGCATACTGTCTCTTTTGCACAGAGTTTACGGGATTCTAAGTGTCGGTAAGAGATGGAAAATAATAATTGATTTATTTCTCGGAGTTTTCTGAACGTAAAGATAAGAAGACTCGCATTGAGTACATAATAGGTTTTTCTCCCCTTTTGAGTACATAATGATATTAATAAATTTATAAAATAAAATTTTCGTTCACTCGAGCGACTGATGTCAAATATATACATTTACAATTTTATTCAATTAATACCATTCCTCAAATATATACATTTACCATTTTATTCAATTTATACCATTCCTCAAATATATGAATTTACCATTTTATTAGATTAATACCAATCCTCAAATATACACATTTACCATTTTGTTCAATTAATACCATTCCTCAAACATATTTAAATATACATTTTCCATTTTATTCAATTAATACCATTCCTCAAACATATTTAAATATACATTTTCCATTTTATTCAATTAATACCATTCCTCAAACATATTTAAATATACATTTACCATTTTATTCAATTAATACCATTAATCAAATATATACATTTACCATTTTATTCAATTAATACCATTCCCAAAAATATTAATATGGAAACATACGAAACTGCTTACTGTAGGTTTAAGCCAATGAATCCGCCTAGATTTTTCCATTCTATAAATTTGGCACATTATGGCAAGCGATGACTCAAAATATTTTTGTGAACTTGGCATAATGTGCAACACAAAATTTACAACACCAGAGTCAAAACTTTTTTAAATATTGATCGTGACATAAATTCAAAATTTAAGACCTTCTAATCAATAAAAAAACTTTTGTTTACTATGTATAAACCGACCAGTTTCGGTTGTCCTGAAGCTACTACATACTACATGAACCCAGGCTATCGGATAACTCATAAACACGATGGTTCAACACACCTTTAAAGCGTGATATAAAACATATGAAAAGTGATGACACAAAAACTTTGTTAAATAGGTTAGTTTCTTTTCATCGCTTTTAATGACTTTTTATCACTTTTTTTATGGTGTATTGTCATTGTGTTGAGTTATCATGTAACCGATCACGTGTTCCAACATCGTAATAATATATTCGTATTTTACTGAAAGTGTATCAGGAAACCTATTAATACATTCGCCAATAATTTGAAAGAGATTTTTTAATAAATTAGAAATACTCATTTTTTGAAATTAAAATTAAAAAAATTCTTAAAATTTTTATGATTTTTTTCCATAAAGTTTCGTAGTATGAGCATGAAACATGGCGTATTTTGTATGATATTTCAAAATATAACATAACATAGTTAAAACCTCTGTTTCCAGATTCCCTGTTAAAACGTTGATAATGTATTCCCTTTATGCAATACCCGATCGCACAGCGCGCTTTACGACCTGTCAACGGCCACACGCTAAATACTAAATGCCTCCGTTTGTAATAAAACTGCGATAAAAATCCGCGATATGTCATATTTACAGCTACGTGCGATCGTTGCGTTAGGTAAAATGTGCGCAGTTGGGCGTACCCTCGTACATCGGTCGGTAAAAACTGATCAGAACACCCATTAAAGCTTAATACCCGGGGCTAGTTTGACCCCTGGGGTAAATTTGATGATCAGCACTTTTAGTATTATAAATTTTCAGCTAAACATTAGTTTGTAGTCATTTGGGTATATTATGTGAGTTATTTTAATATCGCGCCATTACATTTAGTTGAAATACTTTTTAGTGAAGATATATTACTAAACGTGATCGTAAAAGAATCAACCCTTTAAAAACGATGTTTTTTTATACATGGATCTATTTTTAAATGTCTTAACGTAAATAAAAACAACGAAAAAATGATTTCACTAAGAAGTGAACCTTTCTATTTAGAAACTGGAGTCGACAACTCTAGCAACCACGCTAAATGCCGATCGGATAGAACCATCGTTTATTTCGTGTATTAACTGCATAAATGTAATCCGTTTATATTCGAATATTCGGAAAATGGTAATGTTGTTTTTTAAACAATTTTAACGTAGCAAAATGAAGTGGTTTTTTCTATCAAAATTATAGATTTTTTTATCTCTCCAAAAACTCTGAGTGATTGATTTTCTAGGGATAAATATTACAAGGAAATGTATTAAAAAAGAAAGATTAATAAGTATACAATTGAAAGAAAACGATTAAAGAAATGGCATTTTAGTTTTTTTTCAATAATTCAAGATAACTGTTTAACACGGAAAATGTTCTTTGTTGAGACTATATTGTATTATCAGGCCCCAAGGTGGGTCAGATAATTACAGTTCCCATCTAACTTTCAACCACGACAGTTAAAGACATTGTTGATTTTGTACTTTAGATTGGGCAAACGACACTGTTAACATAATAGCTCAATAAATGTTTAAACCACCAAGCAATGCTTAATAGGAGTAATTGGTATTATTTTTTTACAAATAAATGTCCAGCATTGTAAAATATTTCTAACTATTTTTGAAATCTTTACTTTTCCCGTTATTGCAAATGGTGAATAATTTTCTGGATTTCGTTCGACACAACGAATCAAAAATAGGTAGTTGTTCTGTTGAATGTAATATCAGTTCATTTTAATTTAAAATCCTAATAACTCTGTTACACATTCATTTTTGTTTCATATGGACAGGTTTTATTTACGGGTGTATTCAATATTTCTAGGGAAGAATCTCAGATTGAATGGTTTTTTTTTACTTTTATTTATTTTGCCTTTGAAAATTTCACGCGTAAGTAGCAAAATATGAATAACGCATTTATTAATTAAACTTAAGAACACAATTCCTAAGAATTAATATTATGAAAAATTGTAAAAAAGGTTAATTTTTAAAAGTCGCGGGTCCCAGTATGCGCAGGTAAAATCTCTTTCATCAATTTTTGTTATTTCACAATTTATTATTTAAAATAATTTATTCCTTGTGTATTTTCAACACGTTCCAAAGTGAAAAATACTCTCAGTATCGTCCTGGTGTAAGACAACCGTTCAGAATTGAAACGTTACGTGAAATGGCTTTAGCCGTGTTTGATGACCAGATCTGAATAACCAGGTACGTCTTTGTCTAATTTTTCCTATCTCCTTCCCTTTTCCACTAACTTCCACCTCACAACATGTCCCAATTGGGGATGCCATAGTCCACTGGCTCCAGACGGTTGGAGTTGCTGGGATTCTTGCGCAGCATTCACATAAATAATTAAAACTAGATTGTGTAGGAAAAATTTCCCACAATTATAATAAAACCACAGGGTTTTCCAATAAGAGGTGTTATTTTGATATTCAAACGTAAAAGATCAATGATTTCGTTGCTTGTGTGGCACGTAGCGCCGTTTTGTTGAAAGTCAACGTTGTCCAGATTGATACCATCCAATTCCGGCCATAACAAAAACATTAATCATCTCTTTCACCGTAACTGTTGCTTCAGCCTCATTTTATTTATTTATTTTTATTATTATTACACGCCCTAATGGGCTTTTACACACTACAAAGTTTAATAGTAGAGTATCACAGTTATTATAGATTCTACAAAATTAAAACAATAAAGGAAACATAATACAACGAAAAAAGAAAAAATATTAAATGTTACAACAAAAGAATATAATAAAATAAGATACATTAGTAAAAATGATAAGAAGTTAGTTAATTTTCAAAAAAGTAAGGTCCAATGACTCCGCCGGACCATAAATCGCACCAAACAGTCACACGTTAAGGATAAAGAGGCTTTTCAACAATAATTCTTGGGTTTTCCGAGCCCCAGATGCGACAATTTTGCTTATCGACGAAGCCACCGAGGTAGAAATGGGCCTTATCACTCAAGATGATTGTATTTGATTCACTCAAGTGAATTTTAATAATTTCAATGCGTTGTTGAAGCGTGTATTGTTCTATTTTTATTAATGGCGTAGTTTCTACTTGTCAAATGTCAAAAAATGACAGCTTCAAAAGTAACATCTACCGAAATAGCGGGCTATTCAAAATAACACCTCTTATTGGAAAATCCTGTACAAACTTAAAACAAAATGGTGAAATAAAATTTTAAATAAAGAATAAACAAGGGTTTCATTTTTCCCACCGCTCTGAAAACGGACAATAGTAATTATTTTAAGTTCGCAGAATTAAACTCGCTTTACAACATCATTTCATTTGGCAACATACCCTACCTCTATCCTACTGTAAACAGAACTCCGTGTCAACATTGTACAACAACTGCATGAGTGACTGTAAACCACCTTGGACACAATAATTTTAGTTTAAATTCAAAACATTGTCAAAGTTACAGCGTGGGACAATGTTTCTACACATTGCCTCACTTCAGAACGGAAGGTGTGTGTAAATGTATACACACACATTTTGAATTGCAGGTGATTTGTAATGTTAACATGCTGGAAACATCTGTATAAAAATGAAAAAGATAAAAGTTAGTGTAACAGTTTTATTTATGAGATTGGTTGATTAACCCCTTAGGCAATTTGGCAAAACAAACAACTGATGAGTCTCTTTGGTAGATACATCTCGCAGCCGGACATTATCTCATATAAGTTACGCTATCGCATTATGTAGTTCGGTAAGAAATATGATTAAAATAGTATTAGAAAGAAAGCATACAGCGCATTCAGTTTGAATTGAAAAATTTACCACCCTCCCGAAGATTGTGAAATAAATCTATGAAATAACATTTGAAAAATATTTGTCGAAGTTTATAAATTTTCAAAAATATAGTCACAATACCTTTGTCTAATTAAATACTTTTTTTTGTTTCGTTTAAAGTAGTAAGTACAGTTTACAGAACAAAAACCGTGGGTATCTTTATCTCTGTTTGCATTCAAATTTTTAATATTTCTTATTGTACGTGCCGATTTGCATTAATAAATATTTTGATATACCTACATTAAAAAACAGCGAATTTATCTGGGATCCAATATACTGCGTAAACATTTTACGCGGATTATGTATTCTAACAGTCCTCCTGATCAAAAATTGCATTGCAAAATGTCAGAGGATAACTTGTGTCAAAGGAATTATGGACACATTGAAAGCATTCAGATTCAGGAGATGGTGTGTGCGAAGGATAACCTTCGAAGTCCAGCGGTAATTTTATTAGTTTCCGAGTCCTGGAGATCGAAGGCTCGAAACCTAGAGTGGGCACGAAGTTCATGACTTTTTTCATACAAAACATCATTTTTTTTAAATAATGAGAGAGCTAATCAATACCCCTCTTCTTAGTGTCAATCATTCCGCATTCAAACTTTATTTTAAATAGCTTTAGCCGTGTTTGGTGACCAGATTTGAATATCCTGGCATTTTCTAACCTTCCTTTTCTCCTCGGGTTCCTACTGCTCCCAACCGCCTGGAGCCAATGCCTATTATCCCCTATTGTAGGGTATATTGTGAAGTTGAATGTACTGGAGAAGGGAATTAGATGGGTAAGAAGAAGGTGGGGAAGTGCCTGGCTATTCAGATCTGGTTAGAAAACTTGTCCAAAGTTGGCTAATAATTGGTTATAACAACGTTCCAGTTGTGAATGGTGATCGTACACCAGGGCAATACTGAGAATATCTTCCACTCTTAGGCATGGTGGACTCTTTAGAAAAATAACACTTGATTTCAACTTTAATATCTAATGGAAAAAAAACTGTTAAAGTCGGGAGTTTGAGAAAACATTAAAAAAATAGGTTTTTAGGGTGTTAGTTAGGGTAATTTTAATAATTTATGCGTATTTCCTAATATTCAAACTTAATTCGATTGTGAAAATATGGAACTTTAATGCATCTTTTACCATCTTCTACGACATAAATAGTTGTTTTTTGTAGTGACTTTGAAACGGAGATCAAGATTGTTCTAGCAAGAAATAAAAAAATAAAATTACGACCATAAATATTTGGTGTTAGTTGAAAATCTTAACCCCTCGACTACGGAGGCAGTCAAATATGATCGATAGATGATATGCCAAACGGTCGAGTTAAAACAAAACTACGCTGCGCTCACTTAATTAAAGTCTTAACCCCTCGACTACGGAGACAGTCAAATAATATGATCTATAGATGATATGCCAAACGGACGAGTTAAAACAAAACTTCGCTGCGCTCGGCGAATCAAAATATTATTAATTAAAATGTAAATTTGTTTAAAAAAAAATGTACCTACACAGAAAACACAATTTAAACTGATATTTTAAAGAAATATTAATTTAAAATAATGTCTCGAAAGTATTAACGAGGATACTTTAATCATATAAAACCGTATGGTTAAGAACAAAATGATTTAGGTCGAAGTGCTGATGCAACCATTAAAGGCGTGCTCACACTGCTCACACTGACGCGAGACCTTAAGCTACAAAAGCCTTTGCTATTTTTCAATTTTCCTTTAGGATTGCCGTGCCCGGCGACGAATTCTTTTCCAATTACGGCAGCCGTACGACACGTAACTTTTTGCACGCCAGTCGTTAAAAGGCTTCACGGCGCGCTTAACGACGGAACAACGCCTGCAGGCCGCCGTTACAGCCGCCATGTGAGCTAACGGACGTTCGAAATGAATTTAATCGGAAAAATGACGGTTATTAATCAATACCGCAGTAGAAATCGAGCCAGGCTCAATTCTGATTAAAAAAAATAAGGCAGTCTATTTCAACTTTAGTTTATTTACCGTAGATATTACAAATTTATTGCGAGGTCTGAAAATAATGCCTGACTAGTGAACACACAATAAGAGAATGTTTTGTACGTGTATAATGAATTATGGTTGGAGGACTGTAAGGAGAATATTTGACGTGTAATTGAATATTTTAAGAAAGAGACATCCGAAGAAAGCAAGTTACATACACACTCGATTCAGAGCATGTCAAGAGTCGGTTTAAAATGTGAAGCGAAAGAAATAACACTATGAATTTTATTTACCTACTACTGCTACTCGTTCCAAAATCCTTTTTAAATGTAACAATAGCAAGACTCAATTCAAACACTCGCTTGTACTTGTATTGCAAGAAATTAGTGATACATACGCAGAGGTGGCGGATTTCTTTAAATGTACTGAAAGATATATGAGTATATATATTATTTAATCAATATTAATTTTCCCGACGTGAACTTATACAGGGTTTTACAATAAGAGGTGTTATTTTGATATTCAATCGTAAAAGATCAATTGTTTCATTGCTTGTGTGGCACGTAGCGCCGTCTTGTTGAAAGTAAACGTTGACCAGATTGATACCATCGAATTTCGGCTATAAAAAAACATTAATCATCTCTCGATAGCGCAATCCATTCACCGTAACTGTTGCTCCAGCCTCATTTTCGAAAAAGTGAAGTCCAATGACTCCGCCGGACCATAAACCGCACCAAAAAGTCACACGTTGAGGATAGAGAGGCTTTTCAACAATAACACTTGGGTTTTCCGATCCCCAGATGCGACAATTTTGCTTGTTGTTACGTAGCCACAGAGGTGAAAATGGGCCTCATCACTCAATATGATTTGCATTCGATTCACTCAAGTGAATTTTAATAATTTCAATGCATTGTTGAAGCGTGTATCGTTCAATTTGTATTAATAGCGTTTTGCTTGTCAAATATCAAAAAATGTCAGCTTCAAAAGTAACATCTACTGAAATAGCGGGCTATTTATAACACCTCTTATTGGAAAACCCTGTATGTTTTGTAATACTTATTTATATCCTTTTAGAGCTTGTAGTAGTAATCATTTTATACTTTCAGATGTTATTATACGAACTAATGCCTGATTTTTCATGATTTTCCTGAGTCCCAACTGTTCTGAAGCCAGTGAGACTTTGGCATCCCTATGACTATGGTTATATTGTGAGGCTGAAGGTAGTGGAGAGAGAAAAGATATTTGGAAGAGGAAGGTGCGGAAGTACCTGGCTATTCAGATTTGACCACCAAACACGGCCAATGCCAATTTAAGCTAAGTTTCAATTCTGAATGGGCAAAACTGTATCTTACACTCTGGCATGCAACGCAGTTGGTAGCAGGCGCACCCCGAACACACCTCACCCCATAAACCTTTGCTAAATCACCAAACAAGAAAAGAACTATGTCAGAGGTGTTGTTCAAAAGCCAAAGCTCGGCAACAATGTCAAATTCCACAAAATATTCAGCAAAGTAAGTCACAACAGCAAAATTTGAATTGTAGGGCAATAATTAAATCTCAAACGACTTGAACGCTTGCTTAGAGCTTAGATAGACATTTTCCGGATGAGTTTCTCTTGTAATTAAAGTTGCAGGGCAACTGGGACAGTAGAGAGCCAGAGGTTGGAATAGGGTGGCAAGCTTAGCGCACTTGACTACTACTTGTGGGGATCGTTAAACCACAAAGTAAGATGAGAGAGTTTTTTAATTTTAAACTAATTAGATAGCTTACTGTTCAGGTTTAAACAAATAAATATATTTTATAATGCCGCTGAACAAATAGTTTTAAAATTGATTCGATTTTAAAAATGGAAGAAAGTCGAAATTAAAAAATATAATTGAAACATTACTTTAATAAAAATAATACAAAACATGTATTTTTTTAATAAAATTTTAACGTGTATTTATTTTGAAAGAAACAGTATACGAGGCATCCAAAATCCATAGTTCCAGAGTGGAAGATGCTCTCAGTATTGCCCTGGTGTAAGACCACCATTCGGAATTGAAACGTTGCTTGAAATGGCTTTGGCTGTGTTTGGTGACCAGATATGAATAGCCAGGCTCTTTCCCACCTTCTTCCCTTTTACATTACCTTCAGCCTCACAACATACCCCGATCGGGGATGCCATAGTCTCACTGGCTTCAGACGGTTAGGAGAAGTTGGGACACTTGTGCGGTTTCATTTAAAAAAAAATAAAATAAAAACCAAACATTACAAAAGCGATAAAGAATGTTACAAAAATATTATTTGGCATAATAAAAATATGAAACATAAACGTACATGTCGAAAAAAAGGTTACGTGTAGGTAAACACAGTTAAAGATTGAAGTTAAATTTTTTGTAGCATTTTGTAGTATTTTTTTCTTCGTTTTTAATTTTTTTGTACCAAAAATATCCACATTTCCTGCGAGGCAGTTAATTAACCTAATGAGTCATCCCAGAGGCATCACCATTGGTAAGTTATTTCGGCACCTGGGAAGAATTAAAAACCTGTGTTGGCGGCCTCGCGTGAAATTATTCTTGAAACGGAACCAATTTTAGCCAGAATGGCTGGCACTAGTAATAAACCGTTTAGAAGCTTATAAAGCCATCAGCAGTAATGTGACATCCCTCCTAGACTAAAGCTGCAGATTCTCAGAAATTCCGAAAAAATTGATGTTGGAAACAGACATCGGTAAAAACTAAATCGTTCATGTAGAGGTATCGTTAAAAAATATTTTGTATTTTCTCGGCCATTAGTATTAGTAGACTGTGTCCTTATCCCGCATTCCTGAGATCCACTGTAGATAATGTACACTCTAAGCAGGGTAGGTATATGCAAGGTAGGTCCACTCCTTTGAATTGTGAATGACAAAACCCAACATCTTTGAAGCTGATAAATATTTTCGCAGGATAGGATATTTTTCTATTTAAAATGTATTTGCTTCATATAGTACAGGGCATTAGTAGTATTTTGTATTAATATTGAAACTTTTAAATATAATACTTGCTTTTAGAATAAAACACGACATGAACAGTTTTAGTAGTTAATTATTAAAATTATAAAAAAAGAAAAATTTTTGATCATTCCAAAAAATAAGTGTTATGTTTTTACTTTCAACAAAATTTGACTTAATTATAATTTTTTTGGTAAACTAATGTTTAAGACAAGATTTTTTATGCATAGCACAAAGGGTAACAATTATTTTACAAGCAATAATTACTTGCCTGAAACACTCATCCACATTGAAAAATCTCCTGATAAAAGATACATAAGATATCCCGTTGGCGTCATGTATCTTTTATCAGGAGATTTTTCAATGTGGATGAGTGTTTCAGGCTAATAATTATTGCTTGTAAAATAATTAAAATTGGACTTGGTGTAGAGTCTACCTTACTATAATGTGCCAACCGGTTTTACCATAACCAGGGTTATCAGGATCGTAACAATACAAAGTTAATTTTCGAGGATAACGGTGGGTTCTTATGTCTCGTTTCGTTTCGTAACATCATTGTGTAATTGCATTTCGAAAATACGAGGAATTTTTTTTGTGAATTCGACCAAAAGAAAAAAATTGACATTAACGTTACGTTATCGATATGGCAATGTAAATCCTAAGATATATTTTACAATGTTGAACATAATATAATTGATGGTCTGGATTTACTATGCTTTTATATCGAAAATTTTTCTCTGAACTTATAATTTTATTGAAATCGAAGGTAGGTACTCGTTAATTAAATCGTTAGGCAAACATAAATCTGAGTCCTGTCATTAATAAAGCATAATTACGGAGAAAAAAACGACTAATTAAAACGCCATCTAGCGGGCATTACGAAATTAAAAACTCATTTGGCACTGCGGGGAAAAAGTTAAATGCTAAACGAGATATTTTGGTTTCGCGATGCTTTTTTAAAAGCCTCTTTAATTTGAGTCTGAGCTTTGTTCATTTGGTGCGAGTTCCTGTCTATAATGGACTGAATCTTCTATAGTATTGAAGAAGAAATCTAATAACTCTAAACGAAACACAGAAACATAAAAAGATAACGGTCAAAACTAGGAATCAAACCCATATCCTGTCCCGGTAAGACAAGAGATACTAGGTTCGATACCTAGTTGTGACCGTTATCCATAGGGTTTACTAGAATGCTAATATTACAAATAAACTGGCCTAAAACAGGATCCATTCCTAATTGGCTAGTCAAAGTTTCCGCATGTTTTATTGTATGATATTTTTGTGAAATAAATTTATTACTATTATTATTAAATAGCATTATTGATGTTGTTGTATCCGAAAATGATTTTGTTTTTTTTTTTTAATTCTATTTTTTGGATGAAGATTTTCAGGAAATTTCAGTTTGAGGTGCGCCGCACGGATTAGTAAGTCTTCATACAAAAAACAGAATTTTCAAAAAAAAACATCTTTAGATACAACAACACTAATAATGTTGAATTTGTCAATCTTAGCACCCTCTCACACTCAAAAGTCACGAGCCGCCACTGTCGTTTTCTGTGTCTTTTTTTATTTCAAAGAAAATTTACATTTTGAATGTTATTTCAACCGCCGTGATAGGGATGCTCCTGTGTTATGGTGGGTAAAATTTACAGATTTGAAGATTTTCATAATATACATAATGGTTAGTGAATTATACGATTCTGATTTTGTTTATATTTTATGTGACAAATAATAATTTAATAATTAATTAAACTCTGATAAGTATTATATTTTACATGAATTAAGTAATTTGAGGAATGTGAGAGATGTGTGAAGGGAGATAAGGAGATTAAAGTGTAGAATGTATGGGTGTTGTAATTGAAATGTATTGCAGATGTAAGGATCCATAGAGTTATTTGTGTTTTGAAAGTATAGAGTTGAGTTGAGGTTTTTAGGGAAAAGGTTGAAGGTTTTGTGAGATAGGAAGGTGAATTGTCTTTGTTTATTTATTAATTAACAGACTTCGCCTAATATATAACAAAGCGACACGAGATTTAGGACAATATACAATGCAAGAGTAAAGGATGGTATATAAAAGCAGAGACAAACAGGGAAAACATAAGAAAATAGAAATGAAATAGAGGTGTCAAGTCAAGTCAAGACCTTGCTAAAACAGAGGTGATACAAAATATCCTCAATTGCATAATGAGCGAAAAAAACATTCTGACTTATACCAAAAAAATCAAGGTCTTGACGTGAGTTGACCATTCTACATATTCTGGACAATGGTGAATTATAAGCATAATTAGTCGAGTGTTGATTGAGGAAGAGCAGTTCTTTATTTCTGAGTCTACGAGTAGGTATATTGAAAACTTTAATATGATTTATATATATTTATTTATGTTCGGATATAGGTACATTTAGTGTCGCTTGATTATATTTCTGGTGGTATTAATAATATATTAGATTGATGGATGACCTGCAAAATAAGTTATAAGAAAAAAAATATTTCTTTCTATATTACTTTTCACTGTGTTAAGTTTTGGGATATGTACATTTTTATGGTATTCTCTTACTAGATTGATAAATTTACTATCACTGTTTCTGCAGCAAGATTGAGAGAAATGGCATCAATTCCGGTACATTTCATGACTCTCACTGTATTTTGATTCAATATTATTATTCCCAGTGGCGGGTTTCCTCTAAAGTTGTGCGGCAAACCATCAATAAAGAGATCAGAAAATGTATTTATTTAAGACAAACTTGCATTATTATAATGCACATTGTAAACAGAACGGCATAAATATTCCGCCTTTAAAATTCACAAAATCAAAAAATTCGGTGGAAGAGCAACCCGATATTCATTTTGTGCGTCATAGAATCAGCACAAAATTCCCATGTGCTGATTCTATAACGCACAAAACAATTTTCGTACAAAATAATCAAAACAGAACGATCGCTCTGCCGGTGTTATCGCAAACCTATTCCAAATTAAGACTATCGTTGTGCGCCGCGAAGCATATTTTTTGATGCCACATGACATCCGTAGATTGACGGATAGCGTGGCCGGTCTTTGCGCACAGGATGTTGAGTTTGATTTACCATGTTATGTTTAATATTTATCTTTCTATAGAAGCTGTTTTAAATTATTGTCCATTTTTATTTTTTTGTTCCTGCATTTCTCCAACCGTTTTCTCAATGCCATCTGTAAATACACTAGTAAAATGAACAGATTTTAACGTATCCATACCTTTATTTTCGTATTAAAAATTCAACCCTAAAATGCCGTATTGTCTATGTCGCTAGTTGTGCTTTATTGTGTTGAGCTTTCTCCAGTATACAGCGACAATGAGAGAATAATCCATTTAAAACTAAATTTGGTATAACTAACGGTGATCGTCCGGGCAAATATCTTTGTAAGAACAAAAAATGATCTAACAGACTTAAAAACGGTGAATGACTTCATGTATATAGGCTCTTCTATAAGTGATGAAGGAGCAACAAAAATCTAATAATATATAACGAAAACTACCAAAATGAAATTCGTGAGGGCGCTGATTTCCATCATATTTCTACACGTTGTAGAAACGTGGACTCTTGGTGGTAACGAAAAAAGCGAATAAACGCCCATACATATAATATCAGATCGGCTCCAGTATCAGGGCTAGGAGATTCTTCAATAGTAACCAGCTGCTTACCCTGGAAAATTTTTGTTTATTTTTATCATTTCTAATCAAGGTATTACTAACATCTCAAATGTTTCTAAAGGGATTACCCGGGAAGTAACTAGTTGACCGTCTAGAAAAATAAAATCTTGTGCTTACCGGTCCTTGTAGTTGAAAAACGTTTTATGAAATTGTCAAGTCATTAATTTTAAAAATAAATAACTCACATCTGTAGGGATCCCAATAGAAACAATTTTTTTGTAATATCTTCATCACAAATAACTCAAATGTGAGCGTCGAGTAAACCATTGTTATTAGAGTCTTTTGTCTCCTTAAAATTCTCCACCGGTTACTTATTATCGAGGGGTTAATAGATCTAGTAGATATTATACCCAAATTTCACAGATTCCATCAAAATGCCCCCTTTCATGCATTTAATTAGGCGTTCTAAATTACTTTCGTTGGTTTTCGCCTTTCCTTCGTTCAGTTCGTTCATATATACGAGTAATGTAGTATTAGCTACGTATTTTTACCGCAAATAAATATATTTTACCAGATGTAACTGAATTTTTTTCGCAGGACGTTAGGCACCGTCGGTAAGAAGATACAAACGGTAGCCTCGAAATTCACTTATCAACCATTTTTCATACAATTTTGTTAGTTAATTTCCCGTCCGGAAAAAGGCACCCGTATTTTCCAGATAATATCGAGTTTTCATTGATTCAATAAAATGGAACATCTTCTCCGTCGGGGAGAATATGTGCTCTGGAGTTTTTTCAAAATAAAACTTTTGTGGAGTTATTGGAAAGATACAGTGGCGTCGCCATGGAATCAAACATGCTTCGGAAAAGTATTGAATCTAACATTAAATTTTTCTTTATTTACATTATTACTATACATGAGACCCTGAGGAAAGTAATTTCACTATTTGAGCCTATGTCATCTTTAAGGATGCTGTGTGATTTTTTAAGGAAAGTGTGACTAAGATCTTGGAAAGGCACGGGTATAAAGGGTAATTAGTAATCAAAGGTTAACAAAAAAATCACTTTAGCATGGATCTATGTGAAGCATTTCTTGCAAGCAATATCCCTCTATACAAACTGACAAATCCTGCCTTGATGGATTTTCTCAGAAAATATTGCATAAATCAAAATATACCGGATGAATCTACTTTACGTAAAATTTACATACCATCAATTTATCTACATGTGCTGGAAGAAATACGCAATGAACTCAAGAATAACATCATATGGATTTCAGCTGACGAAACCACCGACACTTGCGGCCGTTACATTGCAAATTTGATTGTTGGTGCATTAAAACTTGAACCTTCACCTTCCTATTTGGTGGCCTGCAGAGAACTTGAAAAGGCAAATCATTCTACGATCGCCAGATTTGTGAATGAGGGTATAAAAAAAATATTTCCTGAATCTTCTGCGGATGAAAATGTGTATGTGTTGCTCTCAGATGCTGCCCCCTATATGATCAAAGCAGGCAAAGCCCTCCAAGTATTTTATCCCAATTTGATTCATGTGACGTGTTTTGCTCACGGAATTCACAGACTCGTCGAAGAAGTGAGATCCACGTTTGCGAATGTAAACAACCTGATTTCATCAGCAAAGAAAGTGTTTCTTAAGGCGCCTGCTCGTATGAGCCAGTAATAACACGTTGGGGTACATGGTTCGAAGCTGCGATGTTTTATCATGAACATTTTGAAGCCATCAAGGGTGTTATCAATGACTTCGATAGTGCAGAGGCTTTGGCAGTTTTCCAGTACAAAGAATCGTTTGACGACGCCAGTATTAAAAAAAACCTAGCTATGATTACCACTCATTTCGCCTACATACCTGCAAGTATAAAAACGCTTGAAACTCATGGATTGGCGTTGAATGCATCTATTCAGGTTATGAAGGAAATTCGCCTTATGAATTCCTCGTTGCCAAAGCTATTCCCGAGTAAACTCAAAGAAAAATTTGAAAACATACTGAATAATAATCCAGGGTTTGAACCTTTGTGCCAAATTGATAACTTCATCAACGGGGCAGGTGAAATTTTGCCCGGAACAATAAGTTCAAAAATCGCACCCAAATTTAAATTCTGTCCAGCCACATCAGTAGACGTAAAACGTTCCTTTTCCGCTTACAAAAATATATTAAGCGATCGTAGACACAATTTGTCTACAGAACATTTAGAACAGTACTTAGTCATATAAGTTTTTAAAGGTAAATTCTAAATTTTATTGTTAAATACATTTTATAATTGATATTTTCGAAAATATAATTGTTATCCTTGAGAACTAATAGCTTACTAAAATAAAAAAAATATATGTAAAAATACGACTTCCTGTATTATTTCATGTTTCATATTTTGACCCTTTTTATGGATTTTCGTGCATATTTTAGCTATTTTTATTGCATATTTGCATGGATATTTTGGGCTATTTTTGTTGCATATAATCCGGTCTCTAGTATTTACATATTTCCCACTGCGGTGCAAGACGATGGGTCGAGACTCCACCTGGAGAGATAAAATGATCTCTCACAATCAGTCTCTCCAAACCGGCCCAAGTGGGCAGAGGCATCCGCCTCCAAGTCCTAAACAATCTTCACACCATAAACCCGAGCATCCCTGTGGCAGAGATGTTGGTTATCCAATGAATAGTTTCCGGGGCGGCGGTACCTATACCCGCCTCTCAAATTAAAGCGTTCGACTAGTCGCATACTAACTATCCATTTCCTAATTTTTAAGATGTAATATAGGAACGTTTACTATAAAGTCTTCCATCGTTGTCGAGAGGTTAATAGCCTTCACAATATATCCCAAGGTCATGGGTTCGAATCCCAGCGTTTATTATTTTACATTTAATTCAATTAAAATAATATTTGAGTGGAAAATACTCCCAGTATCGCCCTGGTATAAGACCACCATCCAGAAATTAAAAGTCGCTTGAAATGGCTTTGGCCGTGTTTGTTGGCCAGATCTGAATATCCAGGTACTTCCCCATCTTCCTCTTCCCCAACTCCTTCCCTCCCAATTACCCTCCAACCTCACAACATACCCCAATTTGGAATGCCATAGTCTCACTATCTCCAGACGGTTCGGAGAAGTTGAGACTCTTGTGTGGCATTCACATAAAAATAAAATATATCAACTATGGTATGGTAAAATTCAAAAAATTCAAAAAAAATATTTACTGCACAAAAATTCAAAGTATAAAGGGTATAGCTTATTGGTTCTATCCTATTTCTTCTAACTAACCCAACAAATACTAATTATATTACATAACCCCACAATTACATGTTAACAAATGTATGTAAATAATAAATAAAAAAACAGAGGTATTTAATTTATGTAAGGTATTCATTTAAGGTGTAGTGACATTTGTTTAAAAGAATTTTTTTTTAGTGATGATTTAAATTATGTCTGTATTTTGTTTGATGCTACGTGAAATGTTGTTTTATACTTAAATGGCCATGTAGTGTGGTCCTTTTTGAAATATAGTTTTGTTTGCTTTTGGGATTAATAAGTTTTCTGTAAAACCTTTCAAGCCACGAAATATAATCTTTAAAGGACACGATAAAACAAATATTCACCAATTTGTATAACTTACAATAATATTTAATGTTTATTTGAAAGTACTTATTTGTTTTTTTGTAATTTTGATGAAAATTATTGTTAAATTTCGGTTAAAAACAGGATTGCATGCCGTTTCCTGATAAACTTTTACTAAATTCCTAATATATCGGAACACGTGTTCATGCACCTTAATAATATATAATAACGAAATGCGACAATATTACGATATTTATGAACACGTGTTCCGACATCGTGTTTAATATTAATGTTTTACAAAAAGTTTACGTTCCGCAAGTATACTAGATTTTATTTTAAATGAGTAAATTGATAATACCTACCACCTAACAGTCCTAACTCATTACCTTTGAGATTATTTTTCACAAAAATAGCGCTGCATGATAACATACATTATCCAAATATTATTGATTACGGTGATCACCTACCTAGGCGTCTGCTGGTTTCGACAAGCCATATCAAAAAATTTTGTGCGCCATACGGCGTTTAGTTCAGGGTTGGCCCTGCTCCTATACCCACTGACCCCCAGATTCCTACCCATACCTCATACTCTTTCGCGCCAGACGCCGTTTAGCTCAGGGCTGGCCTTACTCCTGTACACGCTGACCCCCAGATTCCTACCCACACCTCATACTTTTTCCTTCATTTCCTAGATACATTTCCTATACATTTACTTCCATACTATACATTTCCTTCCTAGAATTTAATTTCCTTCCTTACTTAAAAAAATAGCCCCCCATACAGCATTTCCTCAGGGTCTCCTGTGTGGAAGTAATATAAAAAATCGAATATTATTCTTCAAATGAAAACCACGAATTTACCATACAGTAATATTTTACTTGACTCGTTTTAACGTAACACAGTAATTGGTTTTGACAAGGAGCAGCCCTTTTATAGGAAATTGTTTTATTTAAGTAAGTGTATTTTTCTATTTTCTATCGAATTTCTTAAAACATCATTTTTGGAGCAATATATACAATTTGAAAGTGGATATTACGGGATAGCAATAAATAAAGTTCGTTTAAATATCTTTAACCTTCGTCAGAATTATAATGCTTGAAGTGGGTTTTGTTCCCAGGGGCGCATAGCACATCGAGAAATATATTGCTTTCGGGCAATCATACACTTTTGCATTTACTGAATATTTGAGCATGATTTGAGTTTTTTTAAAAGTGTCATTGGATATCATATATTTTTACTCCAAATGATTTAAAAATCAGTCAATTACGTACCTGAACATCATATATCTGAAAAATGTATAAAATCTACAGTTTTTTCACACAGAAAAAGGTCACTGTCTGCATGAAATTTCGAAAAACCACTCTGTTCTCCCGTTAATACTACTAATAACTGTTCGTAAAGCCCGGAGAACGCTGGGGGGCCTCAGCTAGTAGTACATGTACATGTTGTCCGGAAACTACTGGCAAAAGGAAGAAAATCGTGAATCTACTCACGGATGAAATAGATATTGTTATACAACTTTTTTCGATTTATGCTTTCGTTCTCCAGTAAATCGAGTCAACCTGAAATGATGATGCCGTATTTAGTAATTTACCAGATCTGAATAGTTAGATACTTCCTTTCCTACGTTTTCTTCAGCTTCAAAACATTTTCCAAAAATAAAATGTCAGGTTTTCTGGCAGTTGGTGCACCAAAATGGTGTAAAAGACAAACATTTTTAAATAATTAGTTAAATTATCAAAGGTTTCAGAGTTTTAAGAGTCGTGGAGAAATACAAAGGGGGACATTGGACAAACCCCGCCGTTACGATCTAGCCACAGAAGAGAACAAAGAGCTGAAATCTCATTTAATCTAGCGGGAGATAATATCATCACCCATTCAGGACATGGCGGCTTTGTGCTGAACGGAAGTGGGAATGTAATCATAATTGTTAAGAAGGCTATAAACGCGAAACTCTGCACAATATAATTATAGCATTGACATAGTCCTGTAAAGATTGGCCGGTGATCCATTGAAACTGTCCCAAACCCTAATAGTCTTGTTTCTAACAAAACCAAACTTCTTCGCAAATATATATCCACGAGTCGGCAGATGGCACACTGTTATAATTTTAATAATCTATAAATCGTCCATTACTTTAACAACCTCTGTTAGTTTGATCATGGCTTTGAACGCAAACTAAAATATTTCTGAAAATCTAGATTTTTTTATCTTTCATTGATAAAATATGTTATACAATTTAAAAATTTGTATTTAAATAATTTTCTGTAAAAAACTATGTTTTACCTACCCACTTTATCGCTTTTCTCAATTTTTCACACAATCCGTACAACTTTTAAAATGACACTTAAATTCAAAGCGAATCCGAGGTTTTGATTTCATTGAACCAGAGTTACACAAAGACACATAACACACACAACCAACATTAGTATTTTCGATAAGTGCATTTAGGTCGTACCAACATGTTCAGTCACTATGGGTACCAATTCTATAACTTCTTCTTCTATCGTGTAGTTGTAAAGCAAAGTTGCACAGACTGTATAAACTGGAATTGGGTACCAAAATTGTAGGGCTACCAAATTTGCCTTTCCGTGGTCGGGAAATCTTTCAATCTTCGGCCGCACATTTGTAAACCGAGTTGTCGCCGAAACTTCTGCTATTTCTTGAACACTTATTTTGGTGTCCCTGTCCTATATAATATTGGCTTTATTATCTCTGCAAAATGCGGCCACCAATAACAAACTTTCTTGTCACAGTAATATTTTTGCCAACACCCGAGCCAAATGACCACTCACTTTACCGGTGCGATTGTTGCGAAACTTCAGTGAGAAATGAACTTCATGTTGATGGCACAAAATCAATAACAAGTGCCATTAAAAGCGATCATTGAGCCCAATTCCCGTCTAAATGAAATACTTATAAAGAGAGTCCTCATCTAATGCGTTTTATATCATTGCTTATTGGCAATTAAAGCAATTATTACTGCTCGATATAGTTGATTTCAATTGGCCTTATTCTACAGGGGAATAACAGCGACCATAACCGTAACTCTTCGATGGAGCTATTTATCTTAATTAACTGCTGTAATATTATTTATCAAATGTGTCATTGTAGATGATAAGTACGATTACGGAGGCCACGGGGAGTGGAGTGCCCTTACGATAAGTGCAAACATAAAAAATAATCTTATTTAATTTTTCGTGTTTATGAAAGACTACTATTGAGGTGACTGTTCACGATAACAGCGCTATAAAAGTAATTTTGTCATGAAGCAACAATTTTGTCATGCAATATAATATTTCATAATAATAATATTTCATAATAATAATATTTCATAATAATAATATTTAATATTTGGCTAATTTATATAGCGCCATTTTCGTGAGAAATCACCTACAGGGCGCATTAGGGCGTAATTAGAATAAAATAACTAAGTTTGAATCCAATTTATTGAGTATACGTCTTATTTTTAATCATAGGGTTTTTTAATAAGAGGTGTTATTTTGAATATGTCTATTTCGGTAAATGTTACTTTTGAACCTGTTTTTTTGACATATGACAAGTAAAAACTACGCCATTAATAATTTGGACCGATACACGCTTCAACAACGCATTTAAATTATTAAAATCACTTGAGTGAATCAAATGCAAATCATCTTGAGTGGTGAGGCCCATTTCCACCTCGGTGGCTTCGTCGAAAATCAAAATTGTCGCATCTGGGGCTCGGAAAACCCAAGATTTATTGTTAAAAAGCCTCTCTATCTTCAACGTGTGACTGTTTGGTGCGGTTTTTCGTCCGGCGGAGTCATTGGACCTTACTTTTTCGAAAATGAGGCTGGAGCAACAGTTACGGTGAATGATTTGCGCTATCGAGAGATGATTAATGATTTTTTATGGCCGGAATTGGATGGTATTGGACAACGTTTACTTTCAACAAGACGGCGCTACGTGCCACACAAGCAACGAAACCATTGACCTTTTACGATTGAATATCAAAATAACACCTCTTATTGGAAAACCCTGTATATATAAAATATCAGCATGCGTATTTTTGCGCTCGCAAACTCAAAAATTTGTTGACCAATATAGCTGAAAATTTCAAAATTAATTTCAAAGGAGCGTTTAGAGAGTGGTTTTAATGGTAGGAGAAGTCGGGGACGCCCGAGGAGTACTTACTGCACCGGAATGAGATATGGAGCCAAATTAATGTCGATGTAATGTAGTTTTTTAACAGTAATATTATGGTATACAGTATTGAATGTTCGAAGAAGTCGAAGACACCTAGAAAGACATTAGCAATTTTTAATAATAAACCAACATGTTTCGATTCGACCTGAACCTTCATTAGGGTTTCATTAAACATACATGTAAATGGAATTTAACTGGATTATTTTATATTTAAAGACTTAATAATGTAAAATTAATTTTTTATCCTAAATAAATAAATAAAAAAATTAAAAAATAATTACAGAGTTACAGTGTACAGGTTAACGTAGAAGAGGGAGAGAGAAAATAATGGTCAGTTTAATAGTTTATGTTCCCTACACCCATTTTTACCCCCTCTCTAACCTACCTCCCCCTCTCCTTGCAACGTCCATGTTCTCTCTCCCTTTCATGTATTACTTGTGCACTGTAACTCTGTAACTAATTTATTATGCTTTATGAAACCCTTATAAAGGTTCAGGTAGAATCAAAACCGTTTGGATTATATATTAAAGATATAATATTATTTAATCAACAAAGTAGTATTCAAACAATGTTGTTTTATTCTAGCTGCTTGGATTTCGTGCCAAAATGGGTACAGAAGATGCTTTATCAGAATTAACCAACTACATAGAGAAAAGCATAGATGGCGAATCAAAGGTGATTGGGGTGTTCTTAGACCTAGCAAAAGCTTTCGACACCATTTCGCATAACTTACTACAACAAAAACTCAAAAATATCGGTATAACTGGTCAACCGCTAAAATGGTTTGTCAGCTACATTGAAAAGAGACAGCAAATAGTAAAAATAAATAAATACAGCAGTGACAAAGCAGATATCAGGTATGGAGTACCGCAAGGCAGCGTTTTGGGTCCCATACTATTCCTCATATATATAAATAGTCTAACTGAGATAAACCTAGGAAAAATTGAGTACAAAGTAATCAGTTATGCAGACGACACTGCAATTTTGTTCAAGGCACAATCATGGGAAAAGGTATTCAAAAACACAGAAACAGGGATGACTGTAGTAAATAAATGGCTACAAAATAATCTACTAACACTGAACATTTCAAAAACAAAATATCTAACTTTTAGCAAAACAAAGGCTGGTCAACCACATAGCCAACCACAACTACATCTTAACCCCTGCACCAATATTTCGTCAAATAACACATGCTGTACTTGTGACAAAATTGTTTATGCAGACAATATTAAATGTCTAGGTTTAACTGTTGACCATAAACTAAAATGGGATCTCCATATTAATATATTATCAAAAAAAATACGAAAATTATCATACATCTTCAAAACAATACGAAACATCATGTCATTAAATCAACTAAAAAATATATATTTCGCACTCTGTCAAAGTATTTTAACGTATGGAATATCAGTTTGGGGAGGAGCAGCAGATACTTACCTCAATTTTCTTAAAATAAATCACAAAACAATAATTAGAATTATGTGTGTTTTCAAAATTTTCGCGTGTTCGATTCCTCGGCTGGCTAAGTCCTCCATCACAACACAAGCAACATTTTCGGCTTTCTGTGGTGGTAGTAGGAGATTTTCAAATATTGTTGGGTTATTCGTAACCTGGGAATGTTTGTCTTTCTTTAAAAAAAAATAAAAATAAAAAAAATAAAAATAAAAATGTTTAAAAAACCTTACCAACATCCGACGGAACAGCTAATGATCAAAAACAAATTACTAGACGTAAATAAACTATTCATAAGGAAGATCATTTACAAAAACTCTCGCAAAACACAAGAGCAAAAATTAATAAGCACTTTCAAGTTCCCCATATTAAATCAACTTTTGCAAAAAAACACGAATCTTACCTAGCACCACACATTTTCAATACCTTTATAACAAAAATAAAAACTTACGTCACCCCGAATAATTTGAATTGGCTGTTCAAAAGATTTGTATTATGGCTGAATGAAAAGGAAAGAACAGATATTCAAAATATTCTAAATAAATAACATTTCATACAATTTCTCACGAAATTATATAATATTCAAATAAAACAAATGCGAGAAACTGCAATTTTGCAATACTAATTATCATGTAACCGCTATATCTATATTCAATTGTCACAAAATTTAATTTTACTTTTATCTATGTTACATAGGCAATCTTCTCATGGAATGTAACTAATAAAAAATAAAAAATTTAAAAAAAAAATTTAAAAAAAAAAAAAAAGTATGTATGTAAATATTTAATATACCACCACATAATTGTATCTTTTTGTCTTTTTACATACATATATATATATATATTTTTTTAAATACATACATTTCTTTTGGAACAAATATAATATGTGATTTACCCGCCTCGGAACAGACTTTGTCTAGTGAGGCGGGTAAAAGAAAAGAAAACAATGTAAACAACCATGAAATTAAATAAACGCCCGGGTTGCCGGCACTGAAACTGAAGCTATAAAAGTAGTTGAAAAGCTCCGTGGTAGAAGAGTTAAGACCCTCGTCTAAGAATTCTGAGATTGCGATTTCAAATCTTTGAATGCATAAATAAATTTATTTTATTTTATAATGATTTCATCAAATAAAATAATGCATATTGTATATGAAACACGTTAGAGTGGAAGACTGTCTCAGTATCGTCAGAAAATATGGCTTGAAAAGGATTAAAAGATATAGAGGATTTGTCCACTGGGAAAAGAATGCAATCTAAAGATAGAATATATTTCCACTGGGAAAAGAATGCAATCTAAAGATATAGAGGTTATGTCCACTGGGATAAGAATGCAATCTAAAGATAGAATATATGTCCACTGGGAAAAGAATGCAATCTAAAGATATAGAAGATATGTCCACTGGGAAAAGAATGCAATCTAAAGATAGAATATATGTCCACTGGGAAAAGAATGCAATCTAAAGATATAGAGGATATGTCCACTGGGAAAAGAATGCAATCTAAAGATAGAAGATATGTCCACTGGGAAAAGAATGCAATCTAAAGATATAGAGGATATGTCCACTGGGAAAAGAATGCAATCTAAAGATAGAATATATGTCCACTGGGAAAAGAATGCAATCTAAAGATATAGAGATGTCCACTGGGAAAAGAATGCAATCTAAAGATAGAATATATGTCCACTGGGAAAAGAATGCAATCTAAAGATATAGAGGATATGTCCACTGGGAAAAGAATGCAATCTAAAGATAGAAGATATGTCCACTGGGAAAAGAATGCAATCTAAAGATATAGAGGATATGTCCACTGGGAAAAGAATGCAATCTAAAGATAGAATATATGTCCACTGGGAAAAGAATGCAATCTAAAGATATAGAGGATATGTCCACTGGGAAAAGAATGCAATCTAAAGATAGAATATATGTCCACTGGGAAAAGAATGCAATCTAAAGATATAGAGGATATGTCCACTGGGAAAAGAATGCAATCTAAAGATAGAAGATATGTCCACTGGGAAAAGAATACAATCTAAAGATATAGAGGATATGTCCACTGGGAAAAGAATGCAATCTAAGGATAGCTGGACATCATGATAAATGAACGTTTCTATTGTTGCGTCGTTTTTCTACATACTGGGCAAATACATGGTCAATACTGGTCAAATAATCCAATAGGAAATGTTTATTGGAAACTTATTAACCTTTTAAGTGATGTTGTTACTTTAACTCCATACAAGCCATTAAACTGTTATAAATATCTCTGAATATAACTCAAAAGTTTGGTCTCCCTCTTACAAAATTCACATAACATTGAGCGAGTGCAAAAAAAAATTCTACGTTTTATAAATTTTAAATTAAATATCCCACTAGAAGACTAGAATAATGTAATGCGCTACCAGAAACCAATTGATAGATTCAAGATAGATTGTAGGAGCTATTTTAATAAAAAAAATGCATTAAATTATAAAAATGGTATAATGTATGTATGTAATTTTATAAAATATATTATAAAACTATACTAACAGACCGAACAATTAGTCATAATAGACCCGATATAGTTTTACATGACAAAATTAAAAAAATAACTTATATCATTGATGTCGCTATTCCAAATTCCTGTAATATTAAAAAATCTGTTAGTGAATAAATAAGAAAATACACAGATTTAGGAAATGAGATAAAAATAATTTGGCATTCTCAGACTATAAAAATATTACCATTCGTTATTTCGGCTACTGGCATTATACCTAGCTCTCTCATTAAAAATTTAGGCGTATTTGATTTATCAAAAAATTTATAAGTAAAAATGCAAAAATCAGTCATTTTAAATACATTTAGGATAACGAAAGATTTTTTAAACATTTATGTTGAGGGATCAGTAGGATTTATAGGCCATGTTAGGAGTTCTACCGAGCCGAACCCTCTGATATGAAAATATCTGGAGTCGGTGAATTATTTTCCCATTTGATCTCTGGTGATTTGAGGTGTTGTTCTTGCATTGTTTTGTATTTATTTTGCTTATATAATGCACTTGCATAATGTTGATTGACAAGATGATCATTTGTAGAACAGTGTGTGGAAGGGTTTAGTTTTTCCTACGGGGAAGATTTAACCCAATTTATATATAAATATATTTTTAAACTGCTACACTAATTGCAATATTAGTGTGAAATATCGTTCCCCTGCGGGAAATAGGAAGGGGGTGTGGCGGCTTCCGATGTCGCCCGAATCCTTCCGCCCGAATCCTTCCGCCCGAATGAACTCGGAGAACTCGGCAGCCGCGCGCTGCCGTGCAAATGCTCCAAGAGTTTTTAACATTAAGAAATCAATTTAAACGACTGCCGATTTTGGTAAAATCCTACTTACAGATGAAAGGTTGCTATTACCATTGCTTTCCCTATATTTTCCAGTACGACTTGTACAATATCTCAGGGTGCATGTCGGCATTTTAAGGTTATCGCCGGAGACCTGTAGTGTATAACCGACTGATGCTCGTGATATCTCACCTCGGACAATGATCCGATATGCTTAGCCCATACTTCTAACGCCAAAGCTGGCTATATCTATATACCTAAATTACTAATGCCTTGAGAAATATCACCATTTGGAATCGTTGCGTTGCTTAAAGTGGTAACATTGGAAATAATCATGTTAGGTGACTTATTTAAGGAATGTAGTGAAGCCGAATGAATTATTTTGTAATTTTGAAGCCATTTCTAGTCCCTTTTTGATTCTGAATAATCTTCAGGGGAGCCATAATATTCAGACAATATTCGCTGTACAATAGGTAAAAACAAGATTTCATAAATAAATTTTGTGTGATATAATCCGTATAAATTACCAAGAACTAATGAACTTACTACATACTCTTAAATGATAAACCAAATGATTTAGGGTTAAAAATTAATTCAACTACAACTAAAATTCACTAAAATTTAAATATTTTTAACAGATCTACAATTTTTTTGCATGTGCATTTCATCTTTATATTTTTTTTCATGTCCTGCAAAATACCCAATCTGGCGTTATAAAGGTTTTTTAACTATTAAAGTGCCTTACAACAAACAGTTTGTGTTTATTTTTATAAATATGTTAACATACTACGTTATTATCAAACTCCTTTGTACAGCTTTCGATGTATCTTCACATCTTTCTTATTTTTTATGTGCGCCTTTTACTGCGGTATTAATTAAGCTGCATTCTTTAAAACACCCAATCTAGCGTAATAAACGTTTGCTTAATACAAATATGCTTTTTAGAAGCAGTTCAACAATCATAAATATCACTTATTGCAAATTGAGCCTTTTCCAAATGTTGCCATGGGAATCAGCAGTGAGCGTTTTAACGTGTAGTGTAATTCACCCCCGGGAGTCTTAATTCCTGCGATACGACGTGCTTGGCAATTTAGGTAAAGTTAAGGGAGAAGATAAAGCCGGAAGAGTTGTGAAATTTTAATATCGTTATTCACTATAATACGCGAAAGTACGATATGAGGAGCGTTTTCAAAAAGAGAAATATCTACCCCAAACGGTTTTTTTGCTCATTCTCTATGTAGATGGCTATGAAATTAACGGCTTATTCGAAGAGTGTGTGAATATAAATAAAGTAAGGAAGGTAGTAAACACACAGTTGTGCGGTGTTTCACCATGTCACCTTGCGTTTAGTAATAGGATGGTGTATGAACACACAGTTGTGCGGTGTTTCACCATGTCAACTTGCGTTTAGTAATAGGATTGTGTATGAACACACAGTTGTGCGGTGTTTCACCATGTCACCTTGCGATAAGTAATAGGATGGTGTATGAACACACAGTTGTGCGGTGTTTCACCATGTCAACTTGCGTTTCGTAATAGGATTGTGTATGAACACACAGTTCTGCGGTGTTTCACCATGTCACCTTGCGTTTAGTAATAGGATGGTGTATGAACACACAGTTGTGCGGTGTTTCACCATGTCACTTTGCGTTTAGTAATAGGATGGTGTATGAACACACAGTTGTGCGGTGTTTCACCATGTCACCTTGCGTTTAGTAATAGGATGGTGTATGAACACACAGTTGTGCGGTGTTTCACCATGTCACCTTGCGTTTAGTAATAGGATGGTTTATGAACACACAGTTGTGCAGTGTTTCACCATGTCACCTTGCGTTTAATAATAGGATGGTGTATGAACACACAGTTGTGCGATACCATGTCACGTTGCATTTATTAATAGTGAAAATAATATATTGAGGCAGTTGTTGTTTCGCAGAAATTCACGTGCGACAAGATCATCAAATAGTTACTCAACGTCATTTGAAAGGTTTCCGTTAAACGCCGTTACTAGGTTTTAAACGCGTTTCAGTTTTTTATCAAATTGAAATAAACTGACAAGAATAACAACATAATAGTTGTCCCCTTCAGCTAGTCACAATTTGTTCAAAAGCGGAAACGAACTTAGAATTTTCATTCTACATGGACCTTTCAGCTGTCCAAAAAAAACAAATGGTGCTGAATGATCATTTAATGACAATGTTACATTTGAATTTCGGTGTTAAAACCCGTCCAAACACTCAATAAAATACTCACGTATAAAAATTACAGAATAAATTTTGTCTTACGAAAATAATCATTTAATAAGAAGTTTTTCATAAAATACTTGATTTTTTGCTTAGGATAGATTCTGCGATCTCCGTTTCTAAGGTCAGAATTAATGTAATTTGCAAAAGAAGGTTGCCATGTTTCTCTGTGCCCTCTCGATAAACTTCTCTCGCATTTTTATTTGGAATATTTTCTTCAATTATTATACTAGAGCCTCTTCAACTAAAGACTATAGTCCAACCCCTTCAGGAAGCATCCAATTGAATAACCACCCTCCGAGTATCTTAGTTCATCCCTTAACAGCCTCCAAAGCAGCAAGAAATACCCTTGTCTGATTACTTATTCAGGTTCCACCTTTATTTATGTAAACGTCAATATGGTAATTGGATTTGGCGGTGGTCTGAAGTCATTGTTAATTAAAACGTTTAGCTAAAGAGAGTTATAATTTAAGGTATTCGAAGACTGCTTTGGGACCCTGATATCTGGGACTGGGATTTGCTTAGGAAAGTATATTTAAACCACGTTTTGCATCCATACTCTGCTATTCTTTATAAAAAATGGATTAGGATAACAATTTCTAGTCTTGAATCCAAGAGAATCATCTATACTATATGTAACGTCCTGTTACTCGCGTGTCTGTCTTGCACGTATTCTTCTTGCAAACGTATGCATCACTGTCGAGTGTTAAATCATTTCCACGATGAGTTCAAAAAAGACACTGAACCATTTCATCTGAACACGAACACCGACCTACTGCGGACTTCAGGGTATCGAAAAATAGTAGACATACCTCATTATGCTCTGAGATATCCTGGGTTATTACAAAATTCCACAACAATTTGGAATAAACTTAACGATGTAACGAGCCATCATATTTCAGACAGATATCAACAAAAAATATCCAAAAGGGTTTCGATTGCCTGGAGCAAGTGGGCATGTGTGTCTGAAAAGTTATTGGAGAAAGGAAGAATATGTGGAAGAGGGAAGTTAGAAAGCACCTTTCTATATAGACATAGTCACCAAACATACCAAGTCAGCTGAATATCCTTGCAATCACATAATTATTTTTTTCTATGGTGTTTTTGATACTTAGTGTTATTTCGATAATTAAATAAGTTAAAATATTTTTTGTCTGCTATCATCGACAACGTAATTCGAATCCTTGTATTATCTGATTCTTTATTTTCTAACAAACATTTCTACTTTACTGAAGGGGAGTGCCGATCCAATCATATTGCTCCACGTAAACAAATTTCTCCAACCAGAATAAAAGCAGAAGAGTGCCTTAAATAACGGAACTGTTTTACCGACAAGTAGTTTATCTGAAGCGATGGATGACTATCCACTCCAGTAAAAAGGGATGACAAATATATTTGTCTACGAATTTATTCAGTTTGATTGTGTACCCTCACAGGTTGTATGGAAATAGATCAATAACTTTGCATTATTTTTATATTTGACTTGAACCTTTTTGTGCTAAAATTATATTATTTTATCTTGCTTTAACATCACGCAAAAGTTAGTTGAAAATATTGTATTTAAATAAAAAAATACAATATTGTATCGCTGATTTAATCCAAAATTGTATTTTTTTTTGCCTTTCTTGAAACACTTTTATACTGACTAAACTATTTATTCATGTTCTAAAGTATACCGTTTTACAGTATAACTTGCAAAAAACTAATTTAAATAAAATAAATGAACGCTATCTATAAAAGCATAAATTATAACGTACATTACGTTTAGCCTTAAACAATTGTACAAAATTAATATCGAACTACGACTTGTGTTTTCATCTTTCATCCTTTCTTCGTAATTTCATTTCAAAAGATGCATTTTTAACAATTATTTATTTATAAGGTAATAGAATTTATAATGACAAGCCGTGTAAGGGAGTATTATTTTTTATGTCGACCCGTGTAAGAGATTATTATTTTTAATGACGAGCCGTGTAAGGGAATATTATCATGTGAAAAATAAAATTTCTTCTTTTTTATATTTTTAGTATTCATAATTGGGCATTTTCTATTTGTTTTATTTTTTTTTATTTTATAAAAATATATTATAAATCTAAAAAATCAATAATTCGAATCATTAAATAAATAGATAAATACCAATTTTTATATAAAAACCATTTGAATTCGACTTCACGGATTTGTCTATTTTAATTTGGGAGGCGGGAATGGTTACAGCCACCCCGAGAACAATTTATTGGATAACTAACATATCCCAAGTGGTTTGCTTCGTTTGGTGACTTAGTAGGGGTGTTCGGTTCTAGGGGTGAGGGTTATCCTGATCTTGGCGGCGGATGTGTCTATCTACCAACTGCATGGCAGGCTGGTTAAGGGACCTTTTGACCTCTGCAATAGGACTCTCCCGAAATATTGCCTTGTGGGAGAGATGGATTCATACGTCCGTCACTCCTGGACTAACTAACCCCCAAATTCCTGCCCACCCATTGTACGTTTTTCCTTCCCAAAACTTCCCATCCCTTCTTTCCTAAAAATACCCTGATTTAATGAGTCTAATCACCTTCAACATACCAATTAGAACTACTTAATCGAAAATTATTTTTGATTGCGACAACCATATCAGGACTGAGTCATTTAGATACTCGCTTGTACCTAGATTGCATACATAAGGGCAATACTTTGATATGTATATAGAAATGGTAGGTATGTTCAACTGCATGGAATATAGTTACAAGAAGGCTATAATAACATTCTTCAATCATAATAAAAAAAAAAAATATTAAATTATTATTAAATTATTTTATATTATTTTCATAAGAAATTTTACGTCATGATTACCATTCCACTAAACTATTATGGATTACTGGTATCTTCATTGTGTTTATCGAGAATTTTCCTCCTCTTTAGAAAAGTGGCTATACCTACCTCTTAATGATACCTGTACTATCTATACTGTACAATACATACGTGCTTAATAGTGTAGCTTTTTTTGCCGGCAACCCGGGCGTTTATTGAAATAACATTATCATATACAAACAAGTAAGTAACACTCACTAGAAGATTTCTGTTCTGAGGCGTGTATATATATATATTCTTATATATTTACATATCCTATTAATCAATATATACACATACATTCATACGCATACATACACACATTCAATCAAATACGTATACTAATGCATGCACATAATCATAAAAACCTAACTATACAAAGTTTAAATAAAATTATTGGAAAATGTTACAAGGTATAAGGTAATCATAAATCAAACAAACTAAAAAAATATATATGTATATTGGTAATTGCTAAAAGGTTAACATGGAGTGTACACAAGTGTCATAAAACCAAAGATACAGTATATGATGTACGTAGGTTTGGTCAATGACATAGGTACATTGAGTTGGTTTGCTTGCAGTATATTGTTTACATTCGTTGTCATTGGCCACATCCGTGGACCATTTCGGACCGCATTTCCTGAGGGTACTGAGTTCGGAAGAGAGCGCCACCCAACCGGAAAACATCACGGTTACAGGAGGACCTATTAATTTACACATCCTTTAAATAAATTCTTATTTTAAAAACTTTCTTCACATTCTTAACAACTAGTATGTTCATCACCATTTAAATGGATTGCGTATTGAAATACATTTCGCAGCGAGGGAAATACTCTCAATGTCGCCCTGGTGTAACCAAAACCTCCTCGTGATCCAGAAGGTTTTGGTGTAAGACCACTGTTAAAAATGTACGAGCTATTAGCTAAGTTCACAACCAGTTATTTTACAGGCGCCTAGCACCTAGCGGTCAGAAATAAAACTAGGGCCTATAGATAAAACAGGTGTTTTAATTACCAATTGGCTTTTCTTTGACAGTGTTTTGTTTTGATAATTAGCTTGTCAGTGTGTGTTATTTGATTAGGTTATAAAAAGCCTCGCCGAGTGGATTTCTCACTTCTTCTCTCCTAAAAATAGTAACAAGCAGTCATTATGGTCAATTGACCACTTGTAAAGGTGTTTTGTCCGGGTCGGGAATAATTTTTATCTCGTAAAATTAAATAAATTAAAAATGCAGTTTGTGCAGTAAAAACGAAAACCATGCGTCTGTTATTTTGAAGACTTCATCAAGCCCCAAACTATTCTCAACAACCACTATTCCGAATTGAAATGTTGCTTGAAATGGCTTTAGCCGTGTTTAGTCAGGTACTTCCTCACCTTCCCCTTACCATCATCTTCTTCCACCAATTGGGTATGCCATATTCTCATTGGCTCCAGAACACCACTGATTCCAAACACGACTAAAGTCATTTTAGAAGCCACTTTTCAATTCTCATTTTACCAGGGCGATACTGATAATATTTTCTACTAATTATTTGTGAAGCAACACCATTAAATTTTTACAAATTTTGTTTGCAACCTCCGGATTCGTAGTCGAGAGCCTAACTCCTCGACCACGAAGACCGTTAAGGCGATGCACTACGTCGTGTTTTATTTTAAATTGAGCCGCAATCAATAACAACCCATACGTAGATGGCGATAAGGTTTAAATTCCCGCTTAACACCATCCGCCTGTTTTGATTTAAACAAGAAAAAACATGGCCAAAAAGTGCCTTTTATTTTATTTTGTGGATGTTGAGGCATAAATACTACATTTTTTTTCGATCATTTTATAAATAACTTAATTTTCCAGATTATACAATAAAATCATAACCAAAATGGGTTCGTAAGTAGGAGATTTTGAACTTTAAAGCTGTTTTCATAGGCCTTTACATTATTTTTTTCTGAGCTTATAAAAATACTTATCTAAAAAGTACTCGATTATTTTAAAGGCCAAGATGTATTCTACTCGCAGTATTTAATTAAAGCATCTGAAACATTTCTAGGCGACCAAATTTTCAAACCGAAAACACATGATTTTGCATTACTACGTATGGCATCGCCTTAATAGATGATAAGATTGTGATATTCTTCAATGGATTTATTAATGTGCTCTCAAATAAAAATTATAAATAAAATTCCGGCTCAACCAATCGCTCGAACTTCAATGTGACACTAACAATGGGCTCAGATATCCTAGCCGTCGCGTCGGTTGGAATAATATGGGCCCTGATCTTATTTATTACACACTCCTAATATACTAACATCTGGCGCCATCTATGGGTTAGCTCTTATACTCGTTCCAGAGATAATTCAAATGTAATGTTCTTAAAAAACAGAACAATTAACATTAATAATATTATTGCACACTCTGTATATATTGAAGACTGAAGATGGCTCGTGGCTACACTACTGAAAAGCAGTAAATATTTATGATACAAGTCTAGCTGCTTCCAATACACAAGTAAACGTACAAATATGATAGAGTTTTGTCGTTTCGCATCGTTCTTTTGTCGTTCAACATCTCTAGCTTTCTGTGGCAGCAAAATAAATACCGAAAAGTGAAAATGCACTTCCATTTACTAAAAAATAGAACGATAATAATTTAAGAGATCAATACTTATTACTAAAATACACTCCCATTTATTAAAAAATACAATGATAATAATTTAAGAGATCAATACTTATTACTAAAATAAATATAAATGTATACATAAAGCGCCCTTGACCTGATGCTATCACTAAATGAAAGGAAAAAGTTGGTGATTAATATATTTTTATTGCAGGCCCGTGAAAAATCACCAAATTTATAATTATAGATATTGTGAAGCTGAAAGTTTATGTGTAGAATACATCAGAATGAGGGCAATTGCTGCAGAATTATCAAGAACGAAAATTGATCAGTTTTGTAAGCTTTCAATTTATGTCTGAATCCTGGACAGATCAGTATCAATTTTGAAAACAAATAAAAAAATAATGTTGTGTTGTGGTTGATAGGTACTTTATCACTTGAATTAAGATAAGCGATACAGTAGGGATCCACCAATATTATATTAATTTGTCAGAAAATCATTTTAATCGTCTTTTTAAAATGTTTAATTGTAACCCGTGATTTTTCACCCATCTACTCTTGTGTAAATATAGCAATTATATTTATCAGCTTACAAAAAAATACATATTTTACATAGAATGGCGAAAAGATTAGCTATTTTTCAAACACCTATTTTTGTGAAATATGATTTAAGATTTTCACGGCCAAAAGTATTTTTGTTATTTGTTTTTGGGGTATTATGCCGTGTTGCGCTAACTCCTTCTTTAGCCAACGTTTCGGACAGCATTGCAGTGTCCATCATCAGGGCAGATGTGTCCATCATCAGGACAGATGTGTTATTTAACGTTGGCTAAAGAAGGAGTTAGCGCAACACGGCATAATACCCCAAAAACAAATAAAATAAAAAATAAAACCTATTTTTGTGGACTGGATTTTAGTGGAATAAAGAATAAAATAAATGATATTTAAAAACATAAAATTCGGTATACAACAAATACTGTAGAATAAATATCTCGAACTTCGGACATTTCCCGTATATTTGAATGGCAGTATGCTACACTATCGCCTTGGTTGGTTTTCTTTCATGCATTTTAATTTTTTTTAATACCTTTATTGAGTAAAGTTATTAAAAATACATACTTAGTGGTACCAAGTACAAATAAATTCAAAAATTATTTGTTCGAATTGTCGGGAAAGAATGCAACACGCTGCACTAGCGCCTCTAGCGGCCAGAGTTGCCAACCAATGCAAGTAAATGTTACCAATAATTTAATGCAGTTGGGCGTACTAATAATATTGTAGTAATTAGTAATCATAATAATGATATTTGAATGATTTCTACAACGCTGTTTTTGTAAAAAATCGCCTCAAGTGCGAAGTAGATATCTAAATGATATTTTACGTTTTGGTATTGGATTTTTTGTCAATAGGTTAATTAGCTACAAGATGACGTATGATTAAAAATGGTATAAAAATCGCAGAGCTTCAGTTAACATTTATTATTGAAAATGTACTCACCAGATACGAACCCGGGACCGTTGGTAGTACCGCTCACCGCTCCGCTTACGACAGAAATTTCCTCTAGCTCGTGAGAGCCCTGTAATAAAATAAAACGAGTTAAAATCAAACTTACACAGAGTTATTTATTTTTTTATTTATACGCCCATTGGGCTTTTACATACATAGTTCATAAAAAATAATATTCTGAAGTTCACAAAAGTAATAGTAAAAATACATAATATAACCATATCCATTTGACATATTATAACAGCAAGTAAATAGTACAAAAATAAGAATATTCCTACTCCTAAGTTATACAGACTTAAATTAGTTAATAAGAAATTTAAATTTTATATGTAAATGCTAGGTAGTGGCAGCAGTGACATGATACAATACGACACATAGTGTATGAGGCCTTTGAGTTAGAAAGCGAACGAAATAATTATTGGCAGTATTGTTAACAAATATACTGCGTTTGACTGGTTGTAGTGGCCTGCTAAATCAAGGGCGATCGGTCAGCCATTTTACAGTGTTTATATAAAAAAATATTGTGAAGATTATAAATATACAATAGTAAAGCAATAATATAACATTCACCATTTGACATATAAAACCAAGCAAAAAGCAAATCTAAACATGATAGTTTGTAGGTATAAGCCTGTTTTGTCAATCTTGAGGAAATAATGCAATAGCTATTCTCTGTCCACGATAAGAACGACCTGTTGGAGTACCAAATTAGGTTCGTTCTGCGCATACCACCCCCCCGCTCCTTTCCTCCGCCATCGCTCGGCTATCTCCGGCAATCTTCGCTGACAATTCGTTATACGTTAGTGCCTGCGCTTAGAGAAATTAACCCATTCAGACCCTGCTATAAAATGGATGTTCAGCCGATATGTCCGAATTCATTATCACCAATTACGAAAAACAAAAAAGGACAGGTAAACATTATTTATGTGTTATTTGTATGACTATTCGATTTACAACAATGCATTTTTATAATTCAAGGATAAAGATAGGTAATATATGTATAAAATTTGTGAATGTTGGTGTTGATCGGTTTTTTTTTTTTTTTTATGTTTATAGGTGGTGCACAAACCTCAACGGACAAGAAAAAAAATTTCGGAATATCGATCACATTGTTGATGAACTAGAGGACAATAATGATAATTCGTTAGCTTTTGAAATTTCAAATGAGTCATCTGAGGAAAATTAATTTTTTTTTTAATGGCAATGATGATATTTTCAACTTTGGATTGATTTCTTAGCCGATTTGATAAATCTGATGCCTAATAAAGTACAATATATGTATTGTAATACTATCATCATCATTATTTGAATGTATTAAAATGTTTTAATTTTTAATTTTATTTATCGGTAGGAAAATAAATTAAATAATTAATTTATTAAAATAGTGGGTCTGAATGTGTTAACGCTCGACCTTTTAGGAGTGGGGTGAAGGGGCGGAGACATGCGCGTCCACGGGTTGTTCTAATCTTGGACCGAGTATAGATGTTTATTGTTTTATTTTAAAATGTTCTAATATTTTGGTTTTAAATTTGGAAACCGATTGGAAATGATAGACATCGATTGAACTATATTTGTTTCCAAGTGTATGAAGCCTTTGAATTGGAGAGTTTACGAAGTAATTATTGGCAGATTTGGTTAAGTGTCAGCTACACTACTCGCTTCGACGCTTCGACGAAGTCCTCGACGAAGTTAGCCGAAGTTCGAAGTGCGTGCCCACACACTCGTGCAACTTCGCGAGTAACGCTTCGAGTCCTTTGACTCGGGCGCATTTACCGACAACAATCGGAAGTCGGGCGAAGCGAAGCGAAGTTGCCCGAAGCGAAGTGAAGTTCGTGCCCACACTATCGTATTCGGTCAACTTCGATCAACTTCGCGAGTAGTGTAGCTGGGCTTTAACAAAATATAGAGCATTTAAACGGGTATCACGTTATGTATTATGTTATGTTTACAGTACCAAAACTGGGTGTAATTTTAAGGTGAAAATAATATTATTCTAAAGAATTGAAAAAGATTACTATTTTTAAGTTTTTGTTTCACTTGATCGTGCCATGTCTTCCTCGGGCATCCCCGACTTCCACCATTCACTACTATATACCACATTGTCAATAAATATTTAAAAAAAAAATTACATCAACTTTTATTCGACTTTGTATCTTAATGCATTGCAGAGAGAATGCGTTAAGTCTTCCTCGGGCGTCCTTGACTTTTCTACCTTTCAAACCAATTTCCAAACACTTCTGACACTAATAAGAACAAATTTAGAAATTTTTCTTTTTGGTCCTGTAGTTTTGAGTTTATGAGACAAACAAAGAAATATACATTTTATGTATTTATAGATATAATATTAGTAGTATAGTAGCAAAATAAACAGTAAAAATATTGTTATGATTTGAGATTCACACGCCCAAAAGTATTTTTTATTTATATTTGTGTATAGCGACTATTTAAACATTGTAAATAGAAAGAAATGATATTAAATATATGAATAGTAAATTGTATTTCTTAGTCCTCCTCACTAGGGTGACCTGTGCTAAGACGAACTAAAGTTATTCAATTCTGTTTTATTAGTTTTCTATGTCGTTTTTAATGTTTTTTTCAGAGTTTTTTCATTAATCTCTTTCAGCCAGATTTGTATTCTTGATTTGTAATCATTCAAATTTTCTATTCGCTTTATATCAAGGAGAAAGATGTGGTGGAGTTTCGTCGCAACCATAGACATATGAATATTAGTAGACCTGCCCTAAGTGATTAAAAGCGTATTATTCCCCACTCCCCATACCGGTTCCAATGTATGGCCTCAAGTGAATTTAGAAAACGTGACGTCATCATTCTTGTGCGAACTATGGTCGAGGCATCATCGGTTCATTTTCGAAATAACACGGCAAAATGGTGACTTGTACTATGAAAACTTGTAAAAATAGATGTGAAAAAGAGAATAAACCCAATTGTCGTATTACATTCCATATATAAGCATTATTTTACTTTATTTTAAGCATATTCACATCGTATAATATGGATCAGTTGGAGAAACATAAATACTTTCACATCGAGACACGTCTGGACGTGAAACACAAAGCTGGTTGGTTGCTGGGAAGTAAATTATGAACATTTATAAAAGTGTCTTAACTAAATACATAAACGAAATATTCGACTCTGAAAATAGAAGAAATTTATTTTGCCGAATTTGGACTTCGCAAATTTGTTCATAACGTGGCGAGTAATTTGCGCTCCCATGTAAAAATGTCTATTCATTCAAAACCAGATTTTACTTTTAAGAACTAAATGGTGATATTATAAGGCGAGATGCCTATATACTACCATATTGATTTATTGACGAATCACAGTCAGCTTTACCCTCTTCGTTCTTCAACAGTTGATTTTACCTCTCAACCTTAATTTCTTGTCTATTAATATTCATATGTCTGTGGTCACAACGTTAAAATAATTTCTTTGTCCGAATGTGGTTTTATGACCTGAAATATTTTTTATGTTATTGTGATTTGACCTTGTGTGATGAATATGCGGTATTGTAGAGGAATCAGTATTTTTTAATAGTTTCAATAGTATATTTGTAGTACATCAAAACTGTTGAAAATTTTAAGTAAAGAAAAACTGTAATTCAAATGAATTTTTCAACTTTCTGAATCCAAGGGCGTCAAAGGAATTTATATTTTGTCAAATCATTACAGATAATGTTACCAACTCTCAAAAGTAAATGAAAAACAGAAAAAGATTTGATCGCATCTACGAATTGAACCCAGGACCTCAGCCTTGCCGGGCTTTGCTCTACCACTGAGCTAATTCGACCATATCAGCTTCAACTGTGCCATACCTCGACTGCTATCTACATTTAAGTAAAAATAAAAATATTTGGATGATTTGTATAGCACCGTTGTTGTGCAAAATCACCTTAGGGCACTTTACAAATATATAAAACATTTCTACGATGATCTTTGTTATTACTAACTAAAAACTAGTAAAACATACCTTGCGAGATTTTAACCGAATTAAATCTCAATCTAGAGAATGTTTATTTTTAATTCGCGACATAAATAAACTTTGTAACAAATCTAGGATGAATATTTATTATTATTTTTATTCATTTATGTATTCATTTTTTATTTGCAAATGAATGATTATAATTTACATGCTACATAATATTATATTTTATATTGCTTAGTGTAGTTCTGACAATCTATTTTAAATGGTGTAGTTTTTTTCCGGCTGTGGGTGATTTTCAGCAGTGCATTATAATATTTCATGTATGTGAAATCTGTGTTTTACGTATTGCACATTCCTGTGTTATGTCTGTGAATGTCCTTGTATATAATGTAGACAGTGATAGGTGAATAAGTGGAAAATAGAAAACAGAATCTGACTAAATAAATAGTAATTATTATTATTATTTAGATAACATAACACATAGTATAAGGTATTTCATAAAAATGGATAAGCGGATAGCCAATTAGTTTATGAAAATAAATGTAGGCTTCCGTGGTCAAGGATAAGGCTCTTGACTAGCAAGCTGGAAGTCACGGGTTCAAATCTCAGCGTGTGCAAGCATTCTCAATTTTATTAATTTGGGTTATTTCACAAATATTTACGGCACGTCCCAGAGTATAAGGTGTAATATTTGTGCGGCGGTTTCATGATAACTCAACACAGTGATAATTCAACACACTTTTAAAAAGTTATATAAAGTCATTGGAAACGATGAAAAAAAATAGTTAAAGCTAACCTAACCTTACTTAACCTAACCTAACTTAACCTAACCTACTTAACCCAGTTAATAAAGTTTTGTTTCATCACTTTCCATGACTTTATATAACTTTTTAAAGATGTGATGAATTATCATTGTGATGATTTATCCGGTCACCATGTGTGGCACGTCCCAGAGTGGAAGATACTTTCTAAGCTTTGTCCTGGTGTAAGACCACCATTCAGAATTGAAAAGTTGCTTGAAATGGCTTTGGCCGTGTTTGGTGGCCAGATCTGAATATCCAGGTACTTTCCCTCTTCTCTTTCTCATCCCCACTACCTTCAGACTCACAATATAACCCAATTAGGGATGCCATAGTTTCACTGGCTACAGACGGTTAAAACTCTTGTGCGGTTTAAAAAAAAATAAAAAAATACTGTTTCTACTTGGATATTTCAATAAAATTAAATAAAAAACAACCAATAAAAAGGTATTGGTATCTACCAAAACCAAAATCAATCATTAATTCACTTAAATTTGATTTATGACACCTTTCCAACACTATTATTTATCTGTCCGCAAATCTCCGAGATCACAGCGGATCATTTCAATGTAAACACAACAAGTAGTAAACGTTAGCCATCATCAATAACTAAGTCCACTTCTTGTCAAAATCAAACCATTAATCCAAGACGGCAAATAATAATGGATTGTTCTGAATCAAAGTTCTTAGCTGTGATGTACGGGCAGACACGAACACTTAAATATCCTGGAGAACTAGAATTTATGCTTTCGCCGACCGAGGGAAATATTTTATGATGTGGTTTTCTAGTGTCTATTTATAAACAGTGTCTGGTTTGTATTCCCCGATGAGGATAGGCCTTGCTTTTCGGATTCATAAACAACTCTCGTCTCTGCAGGTTCTTGAAAATTAAATGTAAGCAATGTGAATCGAAAATTAACATCCGACTTTTTTTGATTTGATTTCTTATTTAAAATAAAACTGTGTAGTCGAAGGGCGATTGACCAAAAATAAAGTGTCTGAAACAAAGGGTTTAATAATTTAATTATATTGCAGAGTTTTTCGACACAGATGTAGACAGTTGACATTATCCCCATCAGTTACACACAGCGCAAGCCGCTGGGTTGAGAGACCGGTTGGAGAAGTTAAAGGTTCTTCCCAAACCAGCCTCTCTCGATTTGGCACACCACGCAGCTGATGGGCAGGCTCATCCCGAACACACCTCAACCCATGATCCCGGGAACTCCTACTTAGTCACCAAAAGTAGCGAACCACTTGGGGTGACCTATGGCAGAAGTGTGGGTTATCCTATGGTTCTGGGGCGGCAGAACCCAAACCCGCCTCCCAAACTGAATATACGTATAATAATATATTTCACAAAAAAATTATACAATAAAACATATGCGGAAACTTTGACTAGCCAATTAGGAATGGATCCTGTTTTAGGCTATTCAAATTGACAAATTTAGTTCATATCATAATTTCATATTACATTGTTTAATTATAGAACATATTATTTTATAGAAGGAAAAAAGTCTTAACATTGAATTCTGTAAGAAGCTTTAGTTAAATATACAATTTTGTACTTATAAGAATAAGCGCAAAGAAAAAATAATATCTTAAAATACAGAATTATTAATTTTCGGAATAACTTATTGAGTAAAACCTCAAATTATAATATTTAAATATTGAAGACAATATTAGTGATTCTTAAACGCAAATCTGAAACAGAAAAATCAGAAAAGGAAACGGTAACAAAATTATGTTTGGTTATTTAAATCGCTTGCAATCGCTTACATATACAGGGTTTTCCAATAAGAGGTGTTATTTTGATATTTAATCGTAAAATATCAATGGTTTCGTTGCTTGTGTGGCACATAGCGCCGTCTTGTTGAAAATAAACGTTGTCCATATCAATACCATCCAATTTTGGCCATAAAAAATCATTAATCATCTCTCGATAGCGCAATCCATTCACCGTAACTGTTGCTCCAGCCTCATTTGCGAAGAAGTAAGGTCCAACGACTCCGCCGGACCATAAACCGCACCAAACAGACGCACGTTGAGAAAAGAGAGGCTTTTCAACAATAACTCTTGGGTTTTCTGAGCCCTAGATGCGACAATTTTGCTTGTTGACGAAGCCACCGAGGTGGAAATGGGCCTCCTCACTCAAGATGATTTGCATTTAATTCGCTCAAGTGAATTTTAATCATTTCAATGCGTTGTTGAAGCGTTTATCGTTCCATTTTTATTAATGGCGTAGTTTTTTCTTGTCAAATATCAAAAATGACAGCTTTAAAAGTAACATCTACCGAAATAGCGGGCTATTCAAAATAACACCTCTTATTAGAAAACCCTGTACATAGAAGAAGAACATGGATTACGCAGTTTATCCCGAGTTTCGGATTGTAAAATAAGGACCAAATAATACAGGGTTTTGTCTATTTCTTTAGTTGTATCGTTATATGGATAATAAAGAGTGTTCCCTTTATTGTTGAAAGTCTTCTGGCAGTCCCCCAAACGAGTTATTTTGCTGTTTATCTTTGAAAGTTATCCTATAAGCGATATTCAATAAGATATCTCTATAAATGTGACAACTTCAACCAGCTTGGGAGAGTAGCAACGCAGTTCCCACCCCAATTTCATGGTATTAGAAGGAATTTACGTCTACACCTTGAAATTACTATTTAAACAATATTTAACAAATTTATTTTCTCACTAATATTTCTTTGGAAAACAAAATCAAGGGCTCCTAAATTGATAGGGATCCTGAATTTAAAATTAAACACGGTTACATCTCGGCTACCGACCTCGCAGATTTCTGATAAAAAACGTTTTAACTAAACGAGTCAAAATTCGTTGATACACGGAGTAATTTTTGAATTTTCAAAAAAAAAATTATTAAAAAAAATATATTTTAATAACAGATTATCAGCCATAATTAAAAACGTGATTAAATATTACGCGGCATGCAAGGTCTGAACAGTGAAAAACATTCAGTTTTTACCATGGCGTTTGATTGGTTAAAACGATCTTAAACCATGCCAAAGCCAGCTTTACCACACCACCGTTGAACGGGCGTGTAAGGATCTAATTAGTAATACGGTTAGTATAAGGTTTGTATTAGGACATAGATAATTTAGTGCGTATTTAAAATACCGCAAATAATTAAACCAGTACCTGTAGAATGTATTTAAGTTTTAATAATACCACAGACAATAACAAATGGTGTGATGTGTCGGTCGCAATATAGTTGATAGTAAGTCTAAAAGAATTCAAATTCAAATTTAAAAAAAAATATTTATTGCACAAAAAGAGTACAAAGGGTATAGCTTATAGGTTACATCCTATTTCGTCCAGCTAACCCAACAAATTACACATTATATTACATAATTAATGTTCAATTTTGCAGGCTACCGACATCTGTAGTCTAGAAATTTGAAGTTACTACGTTTAACCAAAATGGTGTGAGTCCTTGCTTAGAAAATAGTGTCAATTTGGTCGGTATAGCAGGTTTCATTTTTACTGCTAGAAATCACAATGACAAGTGTTTTATTTACATGTAGTGGGTTTTGAAGTCTTTAAAAAGGCTCGCATTATGTATTTTTTCGTTCTTTTCTCAACAATAACTCGATAATAAACAAGCTCATAAGTCAGAGCGATCGTAGCAGTGTTATTCGCACAGTTTCTTTATAAATATTGTACCTGTTTCAACAGTTTGAAATAAATGTAAAGTGGTATCAAGAAAACCAGTTTTTATTCAAAAAGGATCATCCCCAATTTTTAACATTTGGTCCTTCGAGCCGGATTACGATCAGGAGATTGTATGTAAAAAAAAACAAAGAACCAGCAGCCAAAAGGATACAAAATTGATTGAAACTGGAAATCATTAAGGAAAGTGGACCACATCGCAAATCTGAGATAAGTATTCAGTGCTTTCCTTCCTATCATCCATTTTATGTTTATTCAGGTCTCATGTAATTTAAACGAGATTAATCTTAAATAGAGTCAATATTATAAATAAAATCACTACCCACTTGAAAATAAGAATATAATATTATTGAATAGTGTTCTCAAATAGTATTGTCAAGATTGTCGTGGTATTCTTTCAAACGGGTGTTTGCTAAAATAAAATAATTGTCAACCGATATTAACAAAATATAATTAAAAATGGAAAATATGAAGTCATTAATAAACAAACGCGGCGTAATCAAAGGAAAACTAACCCGATTCGCGGATTCCTTAAATGCATTGTCGGTAAATGAAATTAAATTAAGATATGAGCGGGTGAAATCATTGTTAGATGAATTCGAAGCAGTTCAACAGAAAATTGAAATGTTACCGGATTCAGACGAAATTGAAAATTATAGTCAACGAGAAGCTTTCGAAAACCAATATTTCTCAGTTTTGGCAACGGCCAAAGGCGCGATCGAATCCGTCGATCAAAGTAAGGTGGAAATTAAACTACCCAACCTCCAATTACGGGAATTTCATGGCGATCAGAAAAATTGGGTTAATTTCGTCGAAACCTTCAAGACTTTAGTCCATAGCAATAGTAATTTAAGCAACGTACAAAAATTCTTTTATTTGCAATCAACTTTAAAGGGAAACGCATTAAAGATAATTGCTAATCTAGAAATTTCTGAATTAAATTACATTTCCGCTTGGGAATTATTAAATGAACGTTATGCAAATTTAAGAACTACCGTTCATAAACACATCCAAGCTCTATTTTCATTAAAAGACATGAAACAAGAAGAGCCTGTAGCATTGAGGTATCTAATTGATGAAACAAACGTTAGTTTAAAGGCATTACAAAATATCGGGGTCAAGGTAGATCAATGGGATCCATTGGTTATTTATATAATATCAAATAAATTAGACACAGCTACCCGAAAAAATTGGGAACAATATATATTACAAGACGAATTACCGACGTTAAAGGAATTCTTAAAATGTTTATCTGCTAGAGCCCAAGTATTGGAACTGATGAACGCTTCTGAGAAAAAATTTTCTAGCTTACATAAAACACAACTAGGCAACAATAATTGCAAAAAAGATTCATCAGTATTTTTAGCGGTAAAGGCTAACAACTGCATTTATTGTAACGAGAAAGGTCACCATATTTATTATTGTAAAAAATTTCTGAAATTAAAATTACATGAGAGGATTGATGCTACGAAATCAATCCAAGCTTGTTTTAAATGTTTAAAGGTGGGTCACCAGGCACAGAGTTGCAAGGCAACCTTTTCTTGCAGGCGTTGTGGCAAAGATAATCACAACACCTTACTACACAATGAGGTACCTCTGCGGGAGGCCTCCAATATGGATGCTGATAACGAGGTTTCAGTATCGAATTTTTCTGCATCGGATAAAGCAGAAAAAATAATATTATTGTCAACTGCCAACATAGGAGTTGTGGGTAGTAACAATAAAATTTTTAAAGCCCGCATTCTGATTGATTCAGGGGCCCAGTCAAATTTTATGAGAGCAGAATTTGCTAATAAATTAAATTTACCATGTGAATTGATAAACAAACCCGTTTCTGGGATCCATAATAACATCACTCACATAAAAAAGAGAATTTCAGTGGAGATGAATTCGCTTCATACTGATTATAAAAGTGAAATATCATGTCTGATTTTACAGGAGATTACAACAAATTTACCACAAGTGACAATGGCGAAAAAAGACTTCAAGTTACCACGAGGATTGGAGCTAGCTGACCCGAACTTCAATATAGCTGCACCCATCGACATCCTGTTGGGCGCGGAGAGCTTTTGGGAAATCCTAACCAACGATAGATTGAAACTCGAATCGGGACCAACACTTCAACGTACGCAACTGGGATGGATCATATCAGGACCAATCCACATGTACCCAAAGCAAAGGCCTGTATCAGATTGTTGTAATTTATCTATAAATAAAATAAGTCACCAAATAGAAAAATTTTGGAAATTAGAGGAGATTAATCCCACTAAGATTCTAAATCATGAAGAAAAGGCTTGTGAAGCCAGTTTTGCTAGTACTCATACTAGACAAGACGACGGTAGATACGTAGTAAGTTTACCGCGTCGAGCATGCATTGATCAGCTGGGAAGTTCATTGCTCACTGCTGAAAAAAGATTTAAAAATTTAGAAGGAAAATTTGTGTCAAATCCCGAATTGAAGACACAATATATACAATTCATGCGTGAATATGAGGAATTAGGTCATATGGAGGTGTGTGACCAGTCAAAGGGGGATCGTGAATCCTATTTTTTACCTCATCACGCTGTAATAAAAGAATCAAGCACTACTACTAAAGTGAGGGTCGTTTTTGACGGCTCCGCCAAAACTTCAAAGGGAATTTCTCTCAATGACGCCTTGATGACAGGACCTGTTATACAAAAGGACTTATACACCCAACTATTGCATTTCAGGAAACATCAAGTAGTACTGACGGCTGACATCGAGAAGATGTACCGCCAGATTAATGTGTGTGAAGCGGACCGTGACCTGCAGAAGATAGTGTGGCGCGAGTCGCCGCAGGAGGTGCTCAAGCATTACCGTCTGAAGACAGTCACATATGGTCTGGGGCCTTCCTCTTTCTTAGCCACTAGAAGTCTACGGCAAATTGGTATGGATAACAATATAAATTTTCCTAGAGCTAGTCAGGTCATAGAAAATGACTTCTATATGGATGACTTGTTAACCGGAGGAGATGACATGGAATCCTGTAGAGAGTTAAAAGAGCAATTAATCAACATCTTTTTGTCTGCGGGGATGACTTTGAGGAAATGGAGGTCCAATGTCTTGGAGTTGTCAGCCGAGTCGGGCCAAGCTAAGATTGCCGAATCAGGCAATTCTGAAAAAATTATTACTGACAATCCAAAGACTGAGAAAATATTAGGATTAATATGGAATAATGAATCTGATTATTTTTCTTATGTAATAATGAAACCATCAAGTCGAACCGAGAGTAAAAGACAGATATTATCTTGCATCGCATCAACCTTCGATCCATTAGGTCTTCTAGGACCGATTATAGTTGTAGCCAAATTGATAATGCAGAAGTTATGGCAGTCTAAAGCAGCGTGGGATGATCCATTGCCTAATGAAATATTAGCACCCTGGAGGTCCTACCTTCAAGAATTAATTCAACTAAATGTGTTGAAAATACCAAGAAAAATTATTTGCAGGCAATCTACATATCTACAACTACACGGTTTTTGCGACTCATCTGAGAAAGCTTACGGAGCCTGCGTTTACATGGTGTCAGTGGACCATGTCGGTAAGCGGCATTCCCATTTAATAACGTCCAAATCAAGAGTGGCGCCATTGAAGTGTATTTCCCTGCCCAAGTTAGAGCTTTGTAGTGCTGTGCTACTGGCGAAATTAATAAAAAATATAAAACAAGCGCTAAATATAGTGGAGATCGACACACATTATTGGTGTGACTCCATGATAACGTTGTGCTGGCTGAAAGGTCAACCTACGAGATGGGCTACTTTCGTTGCAAACCGAGTAGCTGAAATACGATTAAAATTTTGGCCCATCTTTGGTAAAAATACTATTAAAAAGATATTACATAAATGTGTTGTATGTTTTAGATGTCGTCCCCGAACCGGTCATCAAATCATGGGAAATTTGCCACCCGAAAGAATTACGCCGAGTCGTCCTTTCGCTATCACCGGAATAGATTACGCCGGACCAATTCTAATTAAAAGTGGGACGCTGAGGAAGGCTTCCCTCGCAAAATCGTATTTATGTATCTTTATTTGCTTCTCAACCAAGGCCGTTCACTTGGAATTAGTTTCGGATTTATCTAGCAATGCTTTTTTGAACAGTTTAAAAAGGTTTATATCCCGTAGGGGACAACCTGAAAAGATCTTTTCCGACAATGCTAGTAATTTTAAAGGAGCTAGCAGCAGACTCAAAGAGCTGTACACCAGCTTGAGGGAAAACAACGACAATATTCAAAATTATTTAGTGAACAGAGGTATTGAGTGGAAGTTCATAACCCCTCGAGCCCCTAATCAGGGAGGTTTGTGGGAAGCAGCAGTAAAATCAGCAAAATTCCATTTATATAGAATCACTAACAATTCTTCATTAACATTTGAACTCTTATATACCTTAATTTGTCAGATTGAGGCCTGTTTGAACTCCCGTCCATTAACTTCCTTATCCGACGACATCCATGATTACCAACCTCTTACCCCAAACCATTTCCTTATAGGCACTGAATCCTGTATCATTCCTGAGAGAGACGTCCGGGCGATACCGGACAACAGACTAACTCAATATCAGAGGATCAGTTCGCTAATTCAATCTTTTTGGTCTAGATGGAAGCAAGATTACCTGATGGAACTACAAAAGAGAACTAAATGGCAGACCAGCACTCAACGGGCACTGCAAAAAGACGATCTGGTGATTTTAAAGGAAGATCATTTACCTCCACCTTTATGGAAAATGGCCCGAATTCTGCATACACACCCTGGAGCGGATGGAGTAGTACGAGTTGTTACCCTAAAAACACCTCAAGGAGTCTTTGTGAGGCCCATCACAAAGATATGTCTGATGCCCCTGGATTCAGACACTAAACCTGTAATTGACGTCCCGGACCTTACCAAGGATTGATTATGTACATTACACTATGATGCTTATCTTCTCGACTCCACCTTGGATGGATCAAGCAGAAGACCTGAGAAGAAAGAAAAAAAAAAAAAAGAACAATAATTGTGTTGTGTTCAGTGTAAACTATATTATTTGTGTTATTGAACTATTTAAATATGTAAAAATTAGTATGCAGACGTGTGTAATTTAGTCATTTTTGAATTTTTTTTGGTTATTTAATAGGATTAATAATTTTCTAGTTATCTTTAGTTTATTAATAGAGTAATTCAACAGCATTTATACAGTTAAATTTATAAGTTTACCAGCAGGGCATAAAAAAAGGGGGTTTTATTTTGTTAATTTCTGCTATTTTGAATTATTTTGTTAGTATTTTTGTGGTATATTTAGATTAAGAATTTTTAGTTTATTCTGTTTGGTTTATAGTTTATTTTAAATAGATTATCATTCAAAAATTTAGTGCAATTTTTGAATCCCGCCCCCTGGCAATATGTTCAATTTTGCAGGCTACCGACATCTGTAGTCTAGAAATTTGAAGTTACTACGTTTAACCAAAATGGTGTGAGTCCTTGCTTAGAAAATAGTGTCAATTTGGTCGGTATAGCAGGTTTCATTTTTACTGCTAGAAATCACAATGACAAGTGTTTTATTTACATGTAGTGGGTTTTGAAGTCTTTAAAAAGGCTCGCATTATGTATTTTTTCGTTCTTTTCTCAACAATAACTCGATAATAAACAAGCTCATAAGTCAGAGCGATCGTAGCAGTGTTATTCGCACAGTTTCTTTATAAATATTGTACCTGTTTCAACAGTTTGAAATAAATGTAAAGTGGTATCAAGAAAACCAGTTTTTATTCAAAAAGGATCATCCCCAATTTTTAACAATTAACACATTATATTACATAACCCAACAATTACATGTTAACAAAGGTAGGCAAATAATAAATAAAAAAACAGAAGTATTTAATTTATGTAAGGTATTCATTTAAGGTGTAGGGACATATGTTTAAAAGAATTTTTTTAGTGTTGAAAGCTTGAAGCAAAAATGTACATGATATTTTGGTATCGATGAATTTTGTTTTTTTAAGTGACCAGGAACAATGTGAAAGATTTGTTATTTTTAAAATTAAAAAAAACAGTTGTACTATACTACTTAGGTAATGATTCACGCTCATCGAAAGTCTGGTGGGATAAAAAGACATATCCACTAGCCACTATCCACCATTTTGAAACGGAACCTCCCATTGCATTCAGCCTTGCAACACTCCCAAATTGTGGATGCAATAGTCTCACTGGCTTGAGGCCCCGTAGTAAGCGTTCAAAGATGGTTTGAAAGGGAGATATGTAAATACGAATGCTAGAGGGAGCTCGCTCATATTAAAAAACGATAATAATTAAGCGAAAATCGTGAAAATATTTAATAAAACACGACTCGTCTGAAATAGAGGAAAAATAGTTATAATAGTGCCTATAACAGAATTTCATATAATTAACGTTTCGGCATAACAAATATGTTCATTTCTTATATCAAAATGATCTGTTGTCTATGATTATCTTGTCTATGGTTTTAAAAGTTATTAAAATAAACGTTCCAGTTCGTTCTGTCTCCTCAAAACTCGTGTTTAATTTACAGGTTATGAGCCCAGCGTCTTTCGTTTTAAAAGTAAAAGTTACAGTTGTTTTTTCTCAATAACGTGTTGAAACAAAGTTAGGGAAGTGTTATTCAGTGAATGTAATAATAGTTTGCAAGAATGGCGTCGAACTATCTAGTAAATGTTCCAAAACTTAAAGGCCGGAAGAACTAAAACGAATGGACCTTTGCCGCGGAGAATTTTCTAATTCTGGAGGATTTGCAGCATATGTAGCATCAAGCCAGTTACCGGGAAGACATTAGAAGCCGCAGATGATGCAAAAACAAAAGCCAAACTAATTATGACTATAGACAGTGCGTTGTATGTACATATAAAAGACGTGAAAACTACGTTGGAACTATGGAACAAGTTAAAGTCATTATTTGATGATTCTGGATTTACAAGAAGAATAGCTCTGTTACGTAATTTGATCTCTATTCGCTTGGAAAACTGTGCTTCAATGCAATCATATGTAACGCAAATGGTCGAAACAGGTCAGAAATTGAGTGGGACAGGATTTGGCATCAGTGATGAGTGGGTCGGTTGTTTATTGTTGGCTGGGTTATCAGAAAAAATTATGCCAATGATAATGGCAATCGAGCATTCAGGAATCAAAATTACAACGGACGCCATTAGAACGAAACTCATCGACATGGAAATGGAAGTGATAGACCGTCACAATTACAGTGAAGCTAGCAGTGCCTTCGTAAGCGGTTCGCAGAAGTACCAATATAAGAAAAATAAACCCGCTCACAAAAGTCAAACTAATCAACATGTCAATGTAAATATCAAAAGTCATGTGAAATGTTACCGGTGTAAACAACCAGGACATTATAAAAATCAATGCCCAAGTAATGAAAACACGAATGCGAAAGTTTTTCAACGTCAACAAACTAATGCATTCAGTGCGGTGTTTTTAAGTGGACAATTTAACAAAAATGATTGGTATGTTGACTCAGGTGCAAGCATGCACCTGACCACAAGTAAAGAATGGATTGAGAATGTTGTGGATAACAAAATAGATGAAAAAATTGTTATTGCCAATAATGAAAAACTGAAAGTGTCGTGTTCAGGTGATGTAATTATTGTAACAAAAAAAACACAAAAGTGAATTTGAAGTTCTTGTCAAGAATTTACTTTGTGTTCCAGGATTGACAACTAACCTATTGTCAGTGAGTCGGTTAATTAAAAATGGCAATAAAGTGAATTTCAAAGAAAAATGCTGCTATATTTATAATAAAAATAATGAATTAGTTGCTATAGCAGATTTGACAGATGGTTTATATAAACTGAGAACAGAAAAGAATAAATGTTTGTTTACATCATCAACTTGTGTTAGCACTAGTGAAGTGTGGCACAGGAGATTGGGTCACTTTAATTGTAAAGACATGGATAAGATGAACAAAGGTGCAGTGACTGGTGTGTCATATAATGATAAAGCAGTTTTTGGCAAAAGTACATGGATTGTATGTTGTGAAGGTAAACAATCACGCCTTCCATTTATTTATACATGAACAAGGAACACCAGCATATTAGACACTATTCATGCAGACCTATGTGGTCCCTATAGGGTCCCATTAGCTCAGTCGGTAGAGCACTGTCCCGGAAAGACAAGGGTCCTGGGTTCGAGTCCCAGATGTGACCGTTTCCTTTTCTGATTTTTCTGTTTCAGATTTTCGTTTAGTAATAATATTGTCTTTTCACTAATATTGTCTTCAATATTTAAATATTACTATTTGAGGTTTTACTCAATAAAGTTATACCGAAAAATAAATATAAAAAATATTGTAAGATAATACATACAGAGTAAACGAAAACAAAAGACAATAATAATAATAACAAACATAATGAGACTAAAGATTTTAAAAAGAAAAAATATTTTTAAGAAATATATATGAATATAAATTTTTTTTATCTATGACATCAGGATTTGGTTCCATCGCTTGTAAATATATCCCTGCCAGAAGTGCAGTGCTGCCATCACAAGACCGTTTTCGCTCGTGGCTAGTCGCGTTCGAAAGCTGGTGATCCGTTTTTTCATTTGTGCTCGGAATCCGGGAGCACGCCCTAATACAAACATCTCAGTGGCAATGCAGTACCAGGACAGCTCAAAAAGTATTCGGTAGGAATTTTTGTACTGTACTTCCATTCTTTTTAGAGATGCTTTGTTGAAGTTGGTTCACAGCTCCGAGGTATATACCCTCGTGCAGTATGTGTTAAAAATTGGCCTTTTTGCTTTTGGGCTACACTTGTTAAATCCTCGAGAAATCATATTTGCTCTGATGCACAGTAATCTTCTCTGTCGCTCAATATCCATATCATCATTGAGCTCAGCTATTACGATGTGTCTTAAGTATTTGACCTCCGGTTTTCAGTTATTTTTGTGCCGTTTAGGCTGACGGGTAGTAATTTTGTCGGGCCTGCGCCCGTTTTCAATACTAATAACACAGATTTAGTTGGGTTGTAGACCATGTTATGTTCAGCGGCATATTCTTCGCGTATCTTTAACAGCTTTCTCAATGCTTTAATGCTTGAAGACAAAATAAAAAAAATTTGGAACCTCAAAACTTTAGTTATCGATAAACTTGTTATAAATCGTTAGAAAATGGGTTTGCGGAAGCTTAAGGCGGTTTGGTGCGTTTGGGACTTTTTTTCGCTATTTTCACATTAAAACATAGTCAAAAAAACTCTTAGGGTACTAGGGGAGGATAAAATTGTAGGTAAAAATAACACATTAGGATTTCTTTTAGCCAAATAAAATTCTCAACACTTTGCGGTTTTTTGCCAAAGTTACGACAGATCGCGGCTGGAAAGGTATTTTTTTCACATGTTAATGAAATTAAATAATAAACGTCAGAAATGTAAGTAACATTTTAACAAAGTAAGCGAACATTATTTTTTGTGGGGTCCGTTTAATAATAGACCTGTCAGAGCCTTTTAGATGTTTTGAGAGCTTTAAAACGCTTATCACTTTTCAATTTCAAGGGAACTGTTTTTAAAAAATTTACAATTAAATTCAATTTTGTGCTCAGAGATAATGTTGGCTACATTTCAAAAAACTCAACTTTCTGATTATTTTTTTAAGTGAATACAGCGCAAGAGTCCCAAAAGCTTCTAATCGTCTGGAACCAGTGAGACTATGACATCCCAAATTGGGATATGTTGTGAGACTTAAAGTAGTGAGGAGGGGAAGGAGATGGGGAAGAAGAAGGTGAGCGAGTACCTGGCTATTCAGATCTCGTCACCAAACATTATTAAAACCATTTCAAGCAAAATTTCAGTTACGAATGGTGGTCTTACACCAGGGCGATACTGAGAGTATCTTGCACTCTGGAACAACTCTTGTTGTTGTCGTTGTTGATGGTCATTTACGCCAAATTTTGTACATTGCGTTTTTATTATAGTTACGTAAAAGAATATTGAAAAGTTATATATTTAATCGCAAAGAATTTGTTAATATACTCATTTGTGTAAATACAAATATCAAAAACGTGTATATTTTATTTATTTTTTGTAACAACTTAGTAAGTAAAACCTCAAATTGTAATATTTAATTACTGAAGACAATATTAGCGATTCCTAAACGAAAATTTAAAACAGAAAAATCAGAAAAAGATACGGTCACATCTAGGACTCAAACCCAGGACCCTTACCTTGCCGGGGCACCGCTTTACCAACTGAGCTAATGAGACCCTATCTCCTTCGGTCATATTTAACTGTATCATACATCAAATAAGAACTACCAAAATTGCCTTCATTTTTCTCACAGCACATTTTTATTGGTAACTATCTTTATGGATGATCGTCAATAGATGTCGCACATTAAAATAAATAAGAAATGTTTATCTAAAGACAATGTCTAGATTACATTTAGTTCGGGTTGAACTTGAGGTGAGAAAAATGAAGGCAATGGCGGTAGTTCTTATTTGATGATACAGTTAAATATGACCGAAGGAGATAGGGAACATTTTGAAAAAAGTGTTTTTAAAATTTATTATTTTAAAATACAAAACATATAAAACATTTTAATTTATAATATTGTTACAATAAAACGTAGTAAATGGTCTAAGAACAAAAAAGTTAAAAATATATATTTTTAGTAATTCTATACCAATGAAGAGAACTAGCTCGTGAATTTGGTGTAAGAGTAAAAATTATTTTCTTAAGATTGTATGATAAGTACAGGATATGGTTGAAATTATAAAATATAAATATGGTTCGAAATGAAGTTACTGCATTTTGTTAATGATGTTACGAGTGTTCAGTGTGTTTTAAATAATTTTACTTTTTTTCTTAATTAACACCAAATCCATAAATTATAATATTTTATCCCTTTTTAAATATAATTGCTGTGCATTTCTTGTTTAGAGATAGAGGAACAGGGTACATTTAAAATAGTAAAAGGTTCTTAATATAATTGCGTTTATTTACGTTACAATAAAAGGTCTGGCTAAACTACACGGTTCGTTACCCGAGGGTAGGTAAATCTCTCAGCCCCAGAGGCTTGCTGTCAAAAAATATTGTCTCGCAAGTACCTGTTATACCCTAGCAACATCTGACGGACTCTGGCGTAGGCTTTATGTCTACCGCCATCTATCGATTAAGAACTCAACATAATTACCATACATCACAAGTTTTATTTATTTATTTTTATTTTGGTTTATTGCAGAAACAAACAGTACATAATTACATCGATGACAATAGTTACAAAGTTATAAAAGTTAGTACAATAATTGGTACCAATGACATGTCGCTGACATATATACATATGAGGTATATTATACATTTTACGGTTAAGTTACATTTTTAAGTTAAGTTAATTAGTGTGCTGGGGAAGGAGAGAGGTGTGTGTGAGTGTTTGTGTGTGTGTACGTGTGCATGTGTCTGTGTTTGGTTGTATGTGTTATGTGGGCGAATTCAGTGTGCTAAAAAAGTTTTTCTTAAATAGAGGGATTTTTTATTGGAGTTTTAATTGTTTTTATCTTTGGATTCTTGTGATATTGAGTTTTTTATAGATGTCTTCAATTTTTGGCAATTAACAATGTTGCTGATGGGAATGTAGGTCGTTTTTTTTCAAAATTAATTTAATAATTAGTAACTTTGTAAACATCACTTTGTAAACATACTATTATTATACTGCCCTGATGAGGCTACGGTTGTAGCGAAACCCGGTCGGCATTAAGTATTTACCCATAAGTGATGTTTACAAAGTTACTGTTTAATTTTAAATTATAATGTCACATCACAAAGTAACCGCTTCATATGAAGAAAAAATTAATAATTAGTCTTTGCACCATTTTTACAGGGTTTACATTTGTTTCATGTGCATCCTCCCCATCCAATAATTCCATGCTAAATTAATGACTGGACTAGCGCGTAATATACTTTTTTTTAAATTATCCAACTTAAGAATATTTCTTCATCTAATAAATTTATAAATACATTTTCGTGACATACATTCAATTAAACAAAGTCTGATTTTGTAATTGATCTAGTTACGTTAGATTTAAATTTGCATTGTCTTAAATAGGTCAAATAATATATTTTTGTAAAATACAGTTTTTAAGTAAGTTTACTTAAAATTGAAAAAAAAATAGTATTTCTTTTTATTGTTTATTGTGTTATTTTAAGTAGGTACATAGTTATCTATGTCCTAATACAATCCTTATATACATATAATTATGGTAACACATTTAAAAAGAATCAATCACATATTTTCTAAATTTAATTTTAAAGGTTTTTATGTTTTCTTCTGATTTTATTTCTTCTGGTAGCTCTCCAAATATCTTCAACGCTCCGTACATCAATGACTTTTGACTCTGTGTTTTTTTCCTGAAGGGGAGTGTCAATTCATTTCTTTTCCTTGTCTCATGTGTGTGTTTGTTCTGTAGTTTATCAATTTTTCTTAGGAATTCACTAGACATATGGCCATTGATTATCTTGTAGATTAAAAATATGGTATTAAAGTAAATAATTTGTTTAAATGACAAGATATTTAACTCCTTCAACATGTTCTTAATTTTTGTGTATCTATTTTTCTTCAATATGGTTCTCATTGCTCTATTTTGTAGAATTGTCATTTGTTTCATTAAACCCTCGTTTAGTGAAAAAAAAAATAATTTCTGATGTAGAATCCGTCACTTCAAAAAAATAATATATATAAAAATAGTAAGTGACTATATTTAGGTATTATATCATTATAATCAAATAATAAAAAATCAGTCTGCGTATGTTTGTGCTAGTAAAACGATTTGTGCTAGTAAAACGATTGAATCGTCTGACTACTTTCGTTGAAAAAAAAAATTGTTCTTATTAATACCAGAAGTGTTTTTTTTGTTGGTTTGAATGGAAGAAGAAGTCAGGGACGCCCGAGGAATACTGTACAATATCTCTCCACCGGATCGAGATCCAGAGTTGAATGAAAGTCGCTGTAATGTAGTTTTTTAAAGGTAACATTGTGGTATATTGTAGCGAATGATGGAAGAAGTCAGAGTTGCCCGAGAAAGACATTAACATTAGCGAAGCAATAATTATTTACAATTATATTGCATAGTTTCTTTTAATACTGCTAATAACTGCTTCCGCAAAAATATTTTATATTAATAAAAAATATTTTTGGCGAAGCAGTTATGTATAGAATTATGTATTGAATACATAACTGCTTCGGCAAAAATATTGTATATTTATTGAGTGATAAATACAAGTGAATGTATAATTATTAATCTCCATTTGTTTTTTGGGCAATAAGGCGTACATAATATTATAATTGTTAGACCCAGAATTTATTAACTTAAAAAAATCCCAATTTTTATAAAATGATTAAAAAAAGACATGTACAAACTTTTGCAGAATTTTCCTGGTAAGTTTACTTAACATTATTGGGTGAATTGTTAGTAAATTTATAATAATTTCTAATTATTATTGTTGTTACAAACTCCATCGGCTTAAAACTAAAGTCGAGAATTTTTTTAATAGCCTGTGATGTTTGAGTTCGAAGGCTTCAATAATTAGCATGTTTAATTCTATTTCCCCTGCCACACTTTGACGCCAGCTTTCAGTTAATCCAAAACTTTTAATTTGATTGATTAGTGAACTACCAAAGTGAAAATTTAGAACACAGCAAGAATTATCATTAAAGCTGGAGAAGGGGTAAGCAAAGATTAATTTTGAATTTGGGTACGAAGTCAACTTATTCCCAAACTTTGCAATACCACGACACATTCAGAAAAAGATGCCAACATATTCCCAAATTCTGCAAATCCACGACATATTCAGAAAAAGAAGCCAACATATTCCCAAACATTGCAATACCACGACACATTCAGAAAAAGAAGCCAACATATTCCCAAACTTTGCAATACAACGACACATTCAGAAAAAGAAGCCAACATATTCCCAAACTTTGCAATACCACGACACATTCAGAAAAAGAAGCCAACATATTCCCAAACTTTGCAATACCACGACACATTCAGAAAAAGAAGCCAACATATTCCCAAACTTTGCAATACCACGACACATTCAGAAAAAGAAGCCAACATATTCCCAAACTTTGCAATACCACGACACATTCAGAAAAAGAAGCCTTCTCCGTACATTCAACCTGCAAAATTTTGCAAAAACGATAATTATTTTTTTAAATGTTGGCGTAATTTATTCATTTATTTACTAACGGACTTAAGTCCAATTTACAAAACAATAACACGAAATTTTGTTTTAAAAATTTAAATTGAAGAGTAAGGAATGGTATCTAAAGCAATGACAAAAGACATGCACAATAAAAAACAATTTTGAAGTGCCAAGTCAGGACAAGACTTCGCTAGAAGTCACAATATTTTTATAAACATATGTTGGCACCTAGCATCTTGTTACCTACACCTTTCCTTTTGATCTCCTTTATGAAATTATTGTTGCCCATTGACCCAACTCCTACCTCTCCTATGCCGACTTAGTTGAACTTTAGTTGAGTTGAAAAAATCGTCCTGTCAACAACGCTTGATTACGGAGCCCCCTTTATCGACCGTGTCGAAACTTAAAAGCCATCGTGCGAAATTTGTGATTTGTGTATGAACCAGCGCAAAGGATAGAAAACCGTGGAAGAATAGAAAAAGGTAAGTCGGCATATCCGAACTTTCCATTCTTATTGCATTTCCGCGGTGCGACGGTGCTGTTTCCGTCCCCAACAACATATATAATACTTCTTTAGTGACCGATAAAAATCACTGAGACTTTTTTAAGCATTCCAGGAGGAGATATTAAAAGAAATGAGTAATAGCAAAGTAGGAAAATCAATGGGCAACGGTCTTCTAAAGGAGAAAGGCTTAGAGCTCAATTTGACCACATGAGTAATTTCCTCTTTCTAATCCAAGCCTCCTAGTAATCTCTCTTAAGATCCCGTAGTAAGCGTTCAAAGATGGTTTGAAAGGGAGATATGTAAATACGAATGTTAGAGGAAACGCGCTGATATTAAAAACCGATAATAATTAGGCGAATAAAATTAGAAAATGGTGAAAACATATAATAAATCACGACTCGTTTGAAATAGAAGAAAAATCTTCTAATTAATGCTTTAGTTGTATTTAAAGATTAACTGTGAATTTTTTTATGTCTAACTAACAGAACAAAACGTGTTTTCAATAATTTTCAAATCTTGCTTTGCAATTTTTTTCTATCGACGGAATTTCATATAATTAACGTTTCGGCATAACAAATGTGTATTTATTATGTTAAAAAATAACATAAATTATTTTTGGAACTTTAAAACTTAAGGAGTTAACGAAAAACTTGTTATAAATTGGTATAAATTCTGTATGCGGAAGCTTAAGAACCGATGTTGAACGGATTCAATTTGACGAATATGGACAGCATGAAAAGAAGACCAAACAACGCAAGCATATTCAAGATGGGGACGAACTAAGGAGCAATAAAGAGTTCTGAGGGTATTTATGTTTTTGAAGTCAGAAGTAATTTTTTTGATGAAACCAATTATTTTGTCAGATTTATTAACAATTATATTCATGTGTTCCCTAAAAGAAAGTTTGCTATATAGAGAGACACCAAAGTCTTTAATAGATGTAACAGTTGTTAATCTAATATTATTATGTTTGTATTAAAAAATAACCAGATTTTTTGTTCTGTAGAAGTACATAATTTTTCAAGTGTCGATATTTCATTTCAAGCAATTAATTTTACACCCTTCATTGAAGGAGTTAATATCTAGTTGTAAAAGAAGACAGTCATGGTAATTTTTTATTCTTTTTAGGATCTTGTTGTCGTCCGCGAAGAGCCATAAGCGCGTGTGAGACAAAATAATAATAATGTCTTTTATAAATACGTTAAAATGACCCTAAGAGATGTTGATATTTTCCACTGTACTCTTAAAATTAAAAAAAAAAACAAATTAACCGTCTCAAAGAAAACATTTTTTATTTTTTATTTTATTATCTAACCTTTTTTTCTTTCACTTATAACTTTCTTCCTAACCTGTAACCATAAAAAGATTTTAAATGGAAAATAACTGGTTTATTTTATAATCAACTTCTTAAATGCAAAATTAATTCACACGTAAAACCTTTTTTTAATTTTTTTTTTTATTTAAGTTTTTCACGACCAAAAGTATTTTTACTATTTGTTTTTGGGGTGTTATGCCGTGTTGCGCTAACTCCTTCTTTAGCCAACGTTTCGGACAGCATTGCAGTGTCCATCATCAGGGCAGATGTGTTATTTTTTTAAATAAAGAAGGAGTTAGCACAACACGGCATAACACCCCAAAAACAAATAACAAAAACACACGTATAAGTATGTTTCCTAAATATATTCAAATAAAAAAAAAATTAAAAAAAGAAGCGGGGCCAGATATTTTCCTTGAGGTACGCCGGAAATAAATCTGATAATATTATTACTCCAGCGTCTGGACGGTGTAGGCCCTGTGATTGGTCAAATTCAAATTTTGTTTAAATATGACTTTAAAGATTAAGACACGATTTCATACTGAAATAGAATCGCCACATGTAATACGATATTTCTTAAAAAATATCGTTTCTGCTCATACAATTTTTGGATAATATCGAAGAAAATATGTCTTAGAAAGTTCATAATCCATTGGATTAATTACATTACAGTGAAAATTATCCACAATTACGTGATTACGTTTGACGTTTGACGAAAAAAGCAGGCGTTAATTCAATATGGCCGATACCCGATACGCATCGTGGCTAAAGGTGGCCGACAGAGCGCCCCTCTGGCGGTGAAGAAACGAATCAAATGACTGGCGCGTATATTTAAATATGCAAAATTACTTGAACATCAGCGTTTAATAATAAGATTTCTTCTGGAAGTTTAGTTCAACTTTGCAATGGCAATTTTTTTTTGCTTATTAATTACATCTGATTTTATATTGACATGTTTTCTAATTTCTAAAATTTCTAAATTATTTATTTGCGATGCTTTAATCCTGAGTGAAGTATTTTAAGACCTGAATTTTTATCGAAAGTGTGATTCAAAAGATGATTTGCAAACTCATATTCACTATTTCCATTTAGAACCCTGAGATGTTTTTTAGTTCTGACTTCAAAGTTTCTATTGGTTCTACCTTTGTAAAATAAATTACAATCTAGCCCAATTGAGTTTATAAACTCCTGATTTTTTTGTTTGATTTTCGCAATCTTTATTATTACGAATATATTTATTCATTCTGTTATTAGTGTAAAACGCCGGTTGAATAGTACCAGGAATGTTTATATATATAATTTTAAAAGTGTCGTTATCCACAAACAGAATTCTACGCCATTGTTTATTTATATCTTAAGAACTAGGGTAAAAATACCGTTTGAAGATAATATGTTTAATTATTTTATTTAGTATTTCAACTATCAATTTATTAGAATAACCGTTATTAAATGTTATTTGTTTTATGAATATATTGTTTTATGGTTATATGCAAAAAAAAATTTCAGGTCTTAAAATACTTCACACAGGATATACAGCATCACAAATAAATAATTTCGAAATTTTAGAAATAAGAGAACATGTTTATAAAAGTAGATGTAATTAACAAGAATTTTTTTTTATAAACTCTCTTTTAAATATTTTCCCACTTAACTGGTCTTTCATATTGTAATTCCTAATTCTTATAAACCCAGCCTACTCTTACCCCTCCCCCCTCCTTCCACTTCTTTTTTCCAATTGTAATCTATATTTAATTTTTGACTTCGGTGTATACTTCGTTCATGAAACATGTATTGGTTGTATATAATAAAGTGAAGTTAAAAAAGTTATTTGTTTTTTAATAAAATAAAGTTTAATCGGATAACATTATTTTATCTATTTCCATTGTATATCAATGCATACGTACATAATAAAATGTAAACATTATATTTATTTATTAATTGGACAATTTGCATGGCGCCGCTTTTGTGAGATATCACCTCAGGGGCGCTATATTGTAATAATCTACCTTTATATATAGATTTTTACTCTCCTGATGAAGGTGTATATATAATCTAACTTTAAACTTTATTAGATACAGTAACAGTTTTAGGTAAAGAATTACCACCAGTTGGAGTAAAATTCACACCTTTTAATTAAACCGACTGCTAATCACATTGCACCATCCCACCACCCTCCTTTTTTCCATAAACACGGGTACAATTAATCAATATGTAATAATGTATTATTTCAGTCAACTTTGTTGTAACTATCTTTAATTGTTGTGACAAACTATACGATATTGATTCAACTTATAGACATTGACGGTTGTAACACATATTTAAGCACTGCAAGTCTCCTATGAGCAAATTATATTAGGTACCATAACAGTTAATATCAGTTGTAGACATGTAGTCAATAATAGTGTTTCATTTGAAATAATCCATCACAAATACGTAAAATTTCATTTATTCAAACAACTGTCATTCTTATTATGCCTAAATTGAGCATGTTATTATTCATTAACTCCTTCCTGTTCCGTGTTTTAACAATATATACTCACCCTCTCTCTGTGAATGACCTAATATCTATCTATTAAATGTAACTGTTGTTAGTATCACTTAAACTGGGCGCAGCCCAACCAAGTGCCGCCCGCAGGGCCTAGCAGCAAAAACCCGCGGAGCGGGTTTTTAACTGCTAGTATGCAATGATTATAACAAATCTATAAGGTTTCATATAAGACAGAAAAATTACATGTATATAAACAAAGTTAAATAATATTTCGTACATGAATGCATTGTATGACTATTGAAAAATATTCACATTTTCTGTGAGGCAGTTAATTAGGTCTTCCCAGTGGCATCAGTATTAGTTCTGCACTAGTTCGGCCTCTCGTAAAATTATCAGAGACATAGAATTCTGTTTAAGCCAGCATTTCTGGTAACACTACTACTGGCAAACTGATCAGAAACTTATAAGTCATCAGCAGTAATGCGACATCCCTCATTAAACTATGGCTGCAGATACCACGCATTCCCAGATGCCCAGATTGCTTCCACCGGTTCCTGAATCACTAATACAGGGTTTTCCAATAAAAGGTGTTATTTTGATATTCAATCGTAAAAGATAAATGGTTTTGTTGCTTGTGTGGCACGTAGCACCGTTTTGTTGAAAGTAAACGTTTTCCTGATCAATATCATTCAATTCCGGCCATAAAAAATCATTAATCATCTCTCGATAGCGCAATCCATTCACTTGTTGCTCCAGCCTCATTTTCGAAAAAGTAAGGTCTTATGACTCCGCCAGACCATAAACCGCACCAAACAGTCACACGTTGAGAATAGAAAGGCTTTTCAACAATAACTCTTGGGTTTTCCGAGCCTCAGATACGACAATTTTGCTTGTTGACGAAGCCACCGAGGTGGAAATGGGCCTCATCACTCAAGATGATTTGCATTTGATTCACTCAAGTGAATTTTAATAATTTCAATGCGTTGTTGAAGCGTGTATTGTTCCATTTTTATCAATGACGTAGTTTCTACTTGTCAAATGTCAAAAAATAACAGCTTCAAAAGTAACATCCACTAGCGAGCTATTCAAAATAACACCTCTTATTGGAAAACCCTGTCCAAAACTATATATTCAATGCATTTGGCTAATGAACGTGATGCTGCGTTGGAATGTGCATATGTTATTATTACTTATTTATATTCTGTACAGGCAGATAATATACATGACAATATTTACCTGGGACGTCACATGAGATTTACACTGTTTATTTTGTTTATTAGAGAAATTTGGATGCAGTTTGCATTGGGCTGTTGTTTATTGTTTATTAGAGCATTTAGATTTAGTTTTGCGGAGAACATAATTGGAACACATGTGATTATAAATTCCATTATTAATTCTGGTATTTATTTTAATAACATAAATTTATAAACGGTAAATGCTGTTGGAATCATAGTCCAGAACTATATCGACAGTGTCCTCTGGCCCCCATGCCTGAGATCTACTCTTGAGAATGCTTCGCACTAAGCTAAAGTCATTTGTGTAGGTACTCTTCATAAATTACATTCCATCATAGATGACCCTACTTCTTTAAAATAAAAATGTAGCTATTTTTTTACAATATTTTCATAAAGAGAAAAATCTCTAAATTTTGATCAGCGATGAGATCAAATCTATTTTGCTAACCGCTGCACTAAATAATGCTTTTATACAAACCTTATTTTTAATGCGCCGTTTAGCAAAATATATCACCTCAAGGACGCGTAGCAATAATTATATTGTTAACACTTTGATAATTTTATCGGAATGCTAAATTCATAATATGATAAGCGACAATACGAAAAAATTATATATATAATGTACAAACTTACTGTTTCTCAAAACTGAACAATATATTTTTTTTAAATGTCGAAAAATCTCACGATTGGAAGAATACGAAGATCCCTACACATTCGACAGTAAAAATTGATATAATCCAATCATTGTGCCACAAGTTTATTAAATATTTAATTTTATTATTATCCAATCTAAATGACAATACTACAAAATAAAGCCGTGAGACTTTAGAAAAATAGATGTCATATTTTTAATATGAAAAATAATTCATTTTATATTATAGAAGCAAACAGTACATGAGTCACAGTGATGAAACAATATACAGAAATTAGATATTTCTTGTTGGGTACCTATGATATGTTTCCTTGTAATATCTGGTAAGTGGTATGTATATTCCTTAATTACCAGGTGACGTGTGTAGTATATAGGTGTGTGTGTGTATGTATGCCTGATTATATTTATGTATGCGCATTGAACAGTTTATAATATTGACATGATGACACGTTTGAATTTAAGCGTGTGGAATAGCACCGTAAGTCGTGCAATGAATGGCCATACATCAATTGAATTATTAAGAAAACTTAAAACCGTCAGCACAAACGCACACATCATGCGAGGAAAATAAATTAAATAACTGTCATCTTCAAAAAAAAAACCAGAGTCAAAAGTCCTTGATTTACAGAGCAATTAAGAAATTTGGCAATTTACCAAAGGGTATAAAATATAAGGTTTTTTTAGGACATGTTGTTGAGCACTAGTCCATCACATGGAAGATTCAAAATGGGATTAACATTCGTACCTAAACCTTTTGACTATTTTCTGTTATATATTTACTGGCTTTAGCGTCGAGCAAACCTCTGTAATTAGAATCTAATTTTACCTTAACAGAATTGTTTGTTTTCAACACCTTATGGTACGTAGGTGCAGTGTCTTGCAACACTGTACAAGCGGTTCGGAACTGCTCGGGAAGGCCGAGCACTTCCGAACCAGTAGCATTAACTACGGGCGCTGCCGCTGACGGAGCAGCGCCAGACGGAAAACCACCCAGCTAGCGAGCACACGTTACCAGCTAATATTGTACAGCTCGGTTGTAATTGCTTTTATCGTAATAAATCTGTAAACGAACCATCAGAGTTATCAATCATCTAACGAGCCTTGAGCAACAGAAAAGTGTAGTAAACAACAGAAACACTACAGTATGCATTTGCGAACCGAGTCTTGAATTACACGAAAGGAACGAAGCAACTGCAAGCGGAGTTTCGCGCCCTTTGCGGTTGCTTTGTTTCTTTCCCATAAGTTCGGGAAAGGAACAAAGCAACAAAGGGGGAGATTCAGTTCGGCAGTTTGGCTCGCGTATTTATACGTAGCAATAGAAGCCCGCCGAAAAACAATGTGCCTAACAAGTACACTCGCGGGAGGTCTTGCACGCTTTTTGCTCCGAAAGCAAGGACTTCTGTCTATCAGAACGCGTCAATCGACAGTTCGACTCAACTGGTTAACAATTTTGAAATGACCATCGTCATTTTCAACGTCATTTACAGATGTCACAAAACAATAAAATTGACCTAATGACTTCAAATATGAATCTTCTCCGTATTATATCGGTGTATAACCGTTTTATAAAAAACATGAAAAAACACATTTTTATAAATTAATTATATTTTGCGGCTCTCAAATTGAGAACTTCTGTCTATACTATAATAAAAGATTATATTTTAATTATTAAAGTAAGGAAGTGGCGACATGCCGGCTAAGTTTTAAAGGATTTTCCCTCACCCACTTCCTCTCGATTAGACATCTGATAAACGACCCTGTCGGAAGTTGACAGCCCTTCTCGCCTGGACAATAATTGCTCGAAACAAATAAATCAGGATTTTGCCAAATTTCCAATACAGTATCATCAAATATTTAGTGGATTCTTCAAAGAGAGAAACAGCGGAAAATTTTAAAATTTAAACCATATAATACACCGGTTAATTCGTATTTTTATCTATTTAACTTTAAATCAGATCTAACAAGTAAGCAGATTCCTATTATGCATAAATCATGATTATCAAATTTATACTCATTTAAAGAAATTTAGTCAAACAATCACGTCGTTTTGACAAAGTCACACATTGAACACTGGAGGTGCTAAAGAATTAATGCACCCACAACTATTTTAGTGAATTTTTTGATACACGCACTACTTTTAGTAGAAATGAAGACTGTTTTCTTACAAAGTTCAAAGTTAACAACTTAGACATACTTCGTTTAAATATATTTTTTTTTGATTTCTGTTTAACATTGTTTATCTATTTATATATATTTTTTTTTGTTTTACCCTCTAAATTTTTTCAAAAATAATTTGTAAATTCATTCATAAAGGATATTGCGAATTTCTTTCATATCTCTATTTGTAAAATAATATTCTTATGTATATATTTTTCCCCTATTTATAAGTCAAAATATTTGTATATGTTTTTAACTGCTGTTTAAGTCAATTCGTGAGAAATAGTTTGGATGCAGGTGAATTCTCTAGTTTATGTTTTGTATATTCTTGTCAATTGATATCTGTATCTGTTTTTTCTCCTAAATAAAAATAAAAAAAAAACTTTCCGACTTAAAAACTTTGTAAATCAAAGCGAACACTAAAGAGAGCCAGCTGCTCCCAAACGTCTGGAGTCAGTGGTACTATTACATCCCTAATTGAAGTACGTTGTGAGGTTGAATCTAGCGGGCAGGGAAGGGCGACGGGGAAGAAGAGGAGAGGGGAGTACTTAACTATTCAGATCTGATCACCGATAATAATAATATTAGGCTGATTAATATAGCGCTGGATTCATAATAACTAGTGACTTGAGACTAAGACTTCTAGCTACTTACTTACAACTAGTGACTTACACCGAAGACTTATTTCTAGTGACTTCCGACTAAGGCTTATAAATACTGACCAAACACGTCTATAGCCATTTCACCTTAAGGCGAAGCTTAATGCCAAATCAATATTTTGATTAATCTTTATAACGAATTGGTGTATATTATGAATACAAAAAAATGCTTTAGATAAATTGAAGGTATTTCTATCATTTTGCTTGAGTAGAATACAAATAAAAAAATAATAACTCACAAAAAAATATAAATGTAAACTACAAACTTTTTTTTTCAATACAAATGTATGAACGCATAAAGGAAACAACTTTTAAAAAATACAAAATTAAAGCTAATATTTTTTGTGACAGTTTCACTTGATTGCTTTTTAAAAAAATTATTTACAAAATAAATAAAAACCAGTTTTGTGCTTGAACGTTTCTAGACTCCGTTTGTCAGGCGATTTTAATGCCTATTACCTACAATATAAGGTATACTAAGAATATACACATTTTTGGCTTGTAGCTTCCTCATAATATTGAATGGTGCTCTTTAGAGCATCTTCCCCTCTGTAACGTGCAGCAAATATACTTCATGTTATTTTAAATGAATACATTGTAAATATATTTTCTTACTATTGATAGTTAGTAAGAAATTTCCAACAGAACGCACGTCAAAAAACTGCTCTTCAAAAATCACCCGAATTCAGATTCCACAATACATAATAATTAATCAATTTATCGGTAAATGATTTCCTGCAGAACAGTAAAGCGAACAAGCTACGTTAGCTGTCTAAACGGTCGCACTTATTCTTATTTGAAGTGATTAGTTCAAGTTCTGTGAAGTGACAGTTTAGTGTTGTCGCCGAAATAAACATTCACTTAACAAAAATAAAAACATACCTGTGCTAAGTCGATTAATATACAAATATTTCACGGTACCTCACAGTCGGAGTTTGGCCCAGTGGTTAGAGCGCCCGCTAAATCCGCACCGAGATTGGAAGAACATCAGTTCGAATCCCACACAGTTTCCAAAAAATAACTTTTTTTTTTTTTTTTTTTTCTCTACGCCATTCTAAATAATCCTAGTGCTAACGCTATTATTACTAAAATATTTCACCGCAATACAAATTGAGCTCGCCATTTCTTTGTTGAGTTTCAGAGAACCTCAGTTCGAATCCTACTGGCATTAAAAAAAAATATATATTTTTTTTTTATTTGCACATTTTGGCTTTAGAAAAACATTAACTAACCAAAATGTCTAAATCTCGCAGCAAGGTTTGCAGTTTGAAGAAAACACCATCATCACCTCTATTGACTGAATCTGGCCCCATGGACTCACCGTCGGCAACGCACCAGTCAATAATAAACATTGACACAGACTCCCTTATCAACTTCTTTGAGTCGAAACTCGAAACGATGCGTACTGAAAGTAAACTCGCAGTTGAGGCCATTCATCAAAAATTGGACGCGCTGTCAAATGAGTGGAAGGACCAGTACACCAAAATTATGGGATGTGTAACTGTCCTCCAGGAAGAAAATGCCAGCCTAAGACAGGAAATGGAATCAATCAGAGACGCTCAGGATGAAATGGAGCAGCGTAGCAGAGTGTGTAACCTAGACATTCACGGCATTCCCGAGGCAAAAGGTGAAAATCTTTTAACATTACTGGAGAGAATGGGGTCCATTATTAACGTCCCGCTTCCAAGTGGCGCTGTGGTGGCGGTGCACCGCGTCGCTCGCGGTCACTCGTCGCCTTCCAACCGTCCACGCAACATAGTCGTCCAGCTTACGACAAAGCGTCTCCGTGATGACGTCATCGCTGCGGTAAGGACTCGCCGCGGCCTCACAACAGACCTACTAGGACTTGGCGCTCCCACCACTAACTTTTATGTTAACGAGCACCTGACAATAAAAAATAAAATACTTTTTGGAAAAACACGTGCCGCCGGAAAAGAAAATGGCTACAAATACATATGGGTGCGGAATGGCAGTATCCTGGCAAAAAGGAATGATCTCTCTCGAGTGATCACCATTCGTCGTGAGGGAGACCTTAACAGAATTAGGACTCATGATCAACAGAATATGTGACTTCTACAACACACTCGTTACTGCTGCTATCGATGCCAACTCTCTCTCACTATCCTGTACCCTTGTTCACTCGTTTGTTTCATAGAAATTTACTTAATATTTTTGTTTACAGCGCAATACCTCCATTATTATATAGCACTATCATGTCTCTTTTATATTCATTCACATTTTACAATTTTAACATATTTTACACTAAGTAATCTTTGTTTCATAAATAATTTTGATGTTTCATATGTCCTACTCAATGTACCGCTCTCGCGAATGTGGAATAAGTCGAAGGGCACACTTACACTAATAAAATGACCTCATCATCTTTATCTGTTTATTACCAGAACTGCGGTGGTATTAAGACCAAAACTCAGGAGCTACTTATTAACATTTCATCGAATAACTATGATGTTATAGTTCTAGTTGAAACGTGGCTAGTAGCAAGTGTTAATACGGCCGAATTCATAGATTCACGGTACACGGTGTTCCGACGAGATAGGGACCGTATACTTACTGGTAAGATGGACGGAGGCGGTGTGCTAGTAGCAGTGCGCAAGGAGCTCTCAGCTTCCCGTCTCGATGACTGGGAAAAAAATCAAATTGAACAAATCTTCGTATCTATTCCGGTAAGGTCTCTCAATCTCATCATATGTGCTGTATACATACCTCCTGTCTCGCCAACAACGTTTTATGATATCTTCTCCAAAAACCTAGAATCCGTTTTTTCATCAGAACCAAATAATATGTTTTGTGTTCTAGGAGATCTGAATCTACCTACTCTAACATGGTCATTTTCTGAAGGCTACAATCATGGTCTTGCCTCCTCGAACACGGCTACATCGCATACCTTGCTTCAAACAATGGCATTGATGAGCTTACTACAATATAATAGTATACCAAACCACAACGATAAATTCTTAGATCTTATATTTTATAGTTGCGAAACAAAAGTTACACATAGCGACGACCCTCTCCTTTCAGAGGATAGACACCATCCAGCCCTGAAATTCGAAATATCCTCCGCGATTCAATCAAAAATTAAAAACAACAAAGAGCGTAGGCGAAATTTCAGGAAAGCTGATTACACGCAAATTAATAATGACATTGACTGTATTGATTGGAAGTCTGAAATCGCAAATTTATCAGCAGAAGAAGCAGTAGACCAATTCTATGTAATAATAAACAATGTAATTGATAAGTTTATTCCATTACTGGCACGACGAAATGAAAAATTTCCCATATGGTTTACCCCCGAACTTATTAGGCTATCACGGAAAAAGGACAAATTCTGGCTCAAATGGAAGACATACAAAGGTCTTTCTGACTATCGTGAATTTTCCTTCTTACGTGCAACATACAAGAAGTTGTCTAATGAATCTCGAAAGATATTTTTCGACAACGTCGAAAGTTCATTGCAAAACAATATCAAAAGTTTTTGGTCATACATATCCTCATTAAAGTCGTCCGACGGATATCCTGCTGCTATGTCCTTTGACGGACGTGAATCTAATAATGCCCAGGAAATCTGTAATATGTTCTCTGAATTCTTCAAGTCAACATTTGAACCTTCCTCCGTCAATGACACAATAGACATTGATCAACTTGAATCAGTTCACGACTCAGGACTTGCACATATTCACACGATTAAACTAACGAAACAAGAAGTGAAATCAAGTTTAAAGTCGCTAGACATAAACAAAGGTGCGGGTCACGATGGAATTCCGGCGTTTTTCCTTAGATCTGCTGCGTCGTCACTGTGTGTGCCGCTTACCATAATATTCAATAAATGTCTGAGTGATGGGGTTTTCCCTGGCAGGTGGAAGCTGGCCTACATCATACCGGTCCACAAAGGTGATTCGCGTCAACGAGTGGAAAACTACAGGCCAATATCCATTCTCTCAGCGATCCCTAAACTGTTGGAAAGACTTGTCCATACTAATATATATCCTCAGCTTGCTGCCAAAATTACAGACCAACAACACGGGTTTGTCAAAGGCAAATCTACCGTGAGTAATCTACTTATTTACTCTAATTTTTTGTTTACTAGCATGGATCGAGGCCATCAGGTAGATGCAATTTACTGCGATTTCAAAAAGGCTTTTGACAAGGTTGATCACCTTATTCTTATCAAAAAAATTATGTATAACGGAATTAGGGGAAACTTATTACGTTGGTTCATCTCATATTTAACAAAAAGACAGCAAGCTGTATCGTTACGAGGACATACCTCCGTATGGGAACCAGTTACTTCTGGCGTACCACAGGGATCAATCCTAGGACCGCTTTTATTTATACTTTTTATTAATACAGTTTCTGAATGTTTCATGCATTGTTTATTTCTCTTGTACGCCGATGACATAAAAATATTTGCTATTGTTAGAAATTTAAATGATTGTCTGCTCATCCAACGAGACTTAGTAAGGTTCGAAGCGTTTTGCAATGAAAACAAAATTTACCTAAGTTACAATAAATGTAAACAAATAAGCTTCACTAAAAATCATAACGCTATTATACACAATTATTATATAGGCAACTATTCACTAGATCGTGTATACTGTATAAGGGATCTTGGCGTACTTTTTGATTCCAAACTTCATTTCGATGCGCACATTAAAAACATTGTGAATAAAGCTTACTGCATGCTAGGCTTTGTTATCAGAAACAGCCGCGTATTTCGAAAGCCTGAAACCTACCTTCTGCTTTACTATACGCTGGTTCGTTCTCAACTTGAATACTGCACCTCCATATGGACTCCACTTTACGATATCTATAAAGAAAATATTGAAAGTATCCAGAAGAAATTTCTGCGTTACCTCAACCACAGAATGAGCGCACCTAAACGGGGATACACAAATATGCTCTCGAAATATAACGTCTCCACTCTTACTAACCGGCGAACTTACCTTGACCTAATGACCTTGTTCAAAATCTGTAATAACTTTATCGACTGTCCTGGCTTACTCAATCTAATAAACTTTAAAATACCACTCAGAACGACGAGGCTTAACGACTTATTCCATATTAGCCGGACGCGCACAAATGCTGGTGTCAGAGATCCAATCAGAAGAATGTGCGAATTGTATAATAAAAACCAAAACCTGAAGGATTCCGACATATTTTTTGATACATATAGTACTTTTGGCAGGAAATTGAAGTCTGTTTTACTATAAAAAAAAAGAAAATGTGTACTTACTTCATTCACTATACTCTTTAAGTACTTTTTATGATCTATCTCTAAACTTGTTTACAAAATATGTGTACACTTTTATTTGATACTGAGCATTATCTATATACAAAATTTTTACCTTATTTACATGTAAAAAAATATTTAAAATTGTTATCTACCAGTCAATCAGTGAGAAATAGTTAGGATGCAGGCGAATTCTCAAGTTATTGTTTTAGAAAATTATCTTTTAATTACTGTCTGTATCTGTGTTTTCTCCTTAAATAAATAAAAAAAAAAAAAAAAAAAAAAAAAAAAAAAATAACATAAATTATTATTAAAATTAATTTTACTTGGGCACGCTGGGATTTTGATCCTCGACCTCCTGATTGCTAGTCGTTAGCCTTACCCCTCGAACACGGAGGCCGTCATATACTATATTAGGCATGTGGGATGGAAAGTCTCACGTTTCTCTACGACCATAAAATCCGTGATTCATTCACAGTCATTCGCAGTCTAAAAAAATCTCGCATAATGTTAAAAATCGTGAACTTTGCATGCCAACTAATCAAATGTTTGATTTACTTCGTCATGCCTACATTTTTGTTTAAACTAACTCCACGCATGAGACCCATATGTCATATTGCAGATGTTGTGTGTAGGTTCTTTTCTAAGTAGAAGACGGGTTGAATACGGGTCTTGAAGAAACTCATGTTGTAGGAGGGAGAAAATACAGAAGCCGGAAATTATTCCATAGCCGAGCCGTTGAACTCCTGAAACAACCTGTTCTCGTGTGACAAATCTCAAATGTGCACACATGTTGGCCTCATGTTTGGCGTGTTTCTCGAATATGCACCAGTGCCAAAAGAATCAGTGACGTTAATTCCTCTGAGCATCTACAATTTAAATACCAGCAAAACATGGACAGAACTCCCATCTAACTCCTGTGCTCTAAAAGTTTCAATCAGTTTTTTAAGATATGGGAACCTATAAATGAACCGCTCGTTTATGCACAGAGTCAAATGTGTATGCTTATATGCGTCATGGTGCATCGCATGTTATCACGGTATTATTTTGTGCGTTCTTAAGCTCCTAATCTAGAGATTGGAATAAGATTGAGGGCAATTATTCCGACAGCTGGAATAAAGCAGGAGGAGAATATACGTATTGGGTACAGGAATAAAAACATGAGCATATCTTCCGATAGCCAGGCAGCCCTAATGGCACTGGGAAGTAACCGATGCAACTCCAGACTGGTGATGAAATGCAGGACTGTTCTTGCAGAACTAGCAACCATCAATAAGGATCGATCAGGATCCGAGCCGGGCCGTAAGAGTAGCAGCTTGCCACACAAAATTACATATTGATAGGTGGGTCAAATCCCAGCAGCGCAAAGAATGGGAGAGGGCACGCGGAATGTGACAATCCAAAGTACTCATAAAAGGACCAGACCCTAGACGAACCAAGAAACTACTCGATATGGACAGAAACTCGCTGAAGGAACTGGTAGGACTACTAACGGGACACTGCCATCTCAGGAGACACATGCAGATATTGGGAGTAGAAAACACCAATAGATGTAGGAAATGTGAAGAGGATGAAGAGACTCCAATTCACCTATGGTGCCAATGTCCTGCCCTGGTGGGAACTATGCTCAGGTACCTGGGGAGAAAGAAGACATAACCACATACCCAATAACAACCCTGGTGAACTTTATTAAAGGGATTGGGTTGTTGTTAAAGGATTGAGGTAAAATGGGAGATAGCACAATGGGCCTATGGCCTAATAGTCCAGTCAAGATGTACATCCGTGCTTGCAAAAGGTCCAGTCATTCTGAATTTTTTATATGTTGTTAGGACCTAAACCAGTATTAAAAAAAAAAATTTGCAACTTCGAAAGTGCTGTGCGAGCGGCGGTGGACCTAAAAAACCAGGAAATTTTCGGATTTTTTTCAGTTTTTGCTCAATATCTCCGTAAAGGAAGGGTCTGACTGGTGTAGTCGGTATACATACTTTTAAAGTAAACTAAATTTGCTATAATTTTAGACCAAAGCAAGCTATATAAAGCCATTGGTTTTCAAGATACAGTTCTTCAAAAATAGGCAATTTTTTCCAAAACGTGAAATTTTTCGAAATGGTCACTTATTTTGTAAAATAATTTCTAAAATACGCATCTCACGTCAAATATTGTATGAAATAAAGTTGTTGTAAATTTAATAAGCTTTTATTTGAGACTAAATTGATATCTGTAGACTAAACGGTTCTCTCAAAAATGGCAGATAACCAAAAACAGTCATAAGTGGGTTTTGGGTGAAATGCAAATAAACTGTTCTCGCGTCATTTTATGGTTTTATTGTGCTGTGAAGTAAATCCATTAATCATCGTGGGTTTATCCTAGGGTTATAATATAATTACGACTATTTCAAATTTCAAGTACCCATTAGTACCTATACCCATGGGTACCCATATGAATGGGCACGCATATTCACGAGCTGTTCGAGCCCACATTTTGGCAAACCTCACACTGGCCAGCATTGTTTTTTATGAGGTTGACATAACTCCTGAGGAGCGAGACGAGACTGAAAAATTGCTGCGAGACACTGAAAGGTCTCTCACTATATCAGCAGAAGAAATTGATACCTACCAAATACTAAAGGCAAAATTTAAAAGTGCCTTGGAGAAAATTAAAGCGAATGGTCCAACATCACAGTTGTGGGTCCAATACTTTCGTATGACCACTTTGATAAAACTATTCATCCAGGCAGAGCGTTCTGGTGATTGGAACCTTCATTTGTACACTGTCCACAAGATGCTCCCTTTTTTCCACGCAGCTGGACATTTTTTGTATGCTAAGAGCGCGCACCTCTACCTTCAGGATATGATGGCTCTACAAGATCGGATGGATAAAAGTGAATACGACATGTTCACTAAAGGATCCTTCACCATTTGCCGGTCTGACAAGTTTTGGTCTGGGTTGTGGTCAGACCTAACAATTGAGCAGAAGCTGATGCGATCCATGAAAACCTACGGTGGGTTGACCCAAGGAAGAGGAATCTCCGAAAGTGTTCTGGCAAGGTGGATAACAGGAATGGTGTTTATGTTGAACATTTGTGAAGAACTGGAAAGTTTTTGCAGCTTATCATGTCATACTAGAGAGCAGCATGTAGACATGAGACCTTCTCGAATCATCCGAGATAATAGTGATGTGGAAAAACTAAAAAACTGGTTTGCTCTCCACCCTCCATTTCCCAAAACTGACAGTTTAATTTCTATCAGTAGTGGTTTACTGGCAGGTCCTGAAATTAATTGCCACACAGCCCAGAGAGTTGGAACGGAAGGAGTAATGAAAATTGTGGGGGAAATGTACGACAAGGTAGTAATAAAACGGAAAAATAAAGTTACCACGCTGACATCGATCACCTCAATTGTTAAACTGCCGGACAAAAACAGAAGAGTGGCTGTGGATCCGCTCACAATTTTTCAGCGAGTGTGTATTGCAAAGAAATCTGAACAGGATTTACAGGATGACTTCAAGTATGAGTTGGCCCCGTTCCCGATGTCTCTGTTCAATAAACAAGGGATGCGCAAGGGCACAAAATCTACTCTGTACTCTGCCTTCACTCCTCTTTCCATCCACATGCCGATAGATGCCAGCACTCACGTCATTTTGGATGTTGGCTACCTCTTGCACAAGGTCGTGTGGCAGCGGAAAAGCACGGTTCGAGCACTTTTGGCGCGTTATACCACCTACGTCCGAAACCACTTTGGGAAGAACGTCTCCATCGTTTTTGACGGCTACCCCGAAGATGCTACCAAAAAAAACACCAAAACAGCGGAACGACTCCGGCGATACGCAGCTCATTCCAGCTACGAATTGACTTTCGATGAATCCACAGTAATTCAAATTGCTCAAGAGCATGTTTTGGGCAATGAAAACAATAAGAGACGCCTTATAAACTCTTCTCTGTGACGCCTTTCAGAAGGAGGGAGTAGAAGTGGCTGTTGCCGAAGAAGATGCTGATCGAGAGATCGTCATGATGGCGTTATCAAAAAGAGCAGATGCCGATCGGGTCGTCATAGTGGGAGAAGATGTCTGCTCGTTCTTCTCAATGGTTTAGGCGCTGAAGAGACAAACGTCTATCTTCAGAAGAGCACGAAGGGTGAAGCCGGTTGCTGTCACTACTCTACGACCTCCTACAACAACCAGGACTCCCGACAATTACCAGGAACGGTACTATTTACCCACGCGTTTGCCGGGTGCGATACCACCTCAGCACCGTTTGGCCAAGGAAAGACCAAAATCAGCACACTTCTGAGCAAGAGTGAACCACTTGCTGAGCAAGTGGAGGTCTTCCTTCGGCCAGACTCTACCCCACAAGCCGTGAGTGAAGCAGGCATCAAGTGCTTCGTGGCTCTATATGGGGGTGACATCGCGAGGGATACTTTGGATTTCCTGAGGTATAAGACGTTTGTCACTTCAACAAACATAAACCTCGCCCGTTTGCCACCGACGGAAAATGCTGCAGGCCACCATGCAGCAAGGTGCTACCTCCAAGTGCAGAAGTGGCGGGGAGTCAACTTGAATCCCACTGAATTGGGGTGGAAGCTGTCTTCTCAAGGACTCACCCCCATCCCCACCACGATGGATCCCGCACCTCCTGCCCTTTTGCGAAAAATTTCGTGTAAATGCAATAAAGGATGCTCTGGGAGCTGCTCGTGTAGAAAAGCTGGGCTCCACTGCTCAGTCCTCTGTCAGTCATGCGGTGGCAAATTTTGCATTAACGTCCCGGATGTGGAGCTGAAATGCTCGGACGATGAAGATGACCAGACTACAGACTGGGCGCGTCTCCCAGCTAAGATAAAAAGAAAGACATGATTTGGCGACCAAGACACAATACCTACATGATTTATATTAGTTTTATTTTTTGTGTACATGTAATTTGTCCTTATAGTAGGTACCATGATGTTTGTACAAGCATTTTGGTATGTAGGTATATAAAACAATGTTTGAAGATGACGTAATTCCCGATAGATGTAATATCTTTTCTTTTTTTCATCAAAAATCTGTTAACCGTTTGATAAATAAAACCATAAAAAGACGTGAGAACAGTTTATTTGCATTTCACCCAAAATCCACTTATGACTGTTTTTGGTTATCTGTCATTTTTGAGAGAATCGTTAAGTCTACAGATATAAATCTAGTTTCAAATGAAAGCTAATTAAATTTTCATAAAAAACAATGCTGGCCAGTGTGAGGTTTGCCAAAATGTGGGCTCGAACAGCTCGTGAATATGCGTGCCCATTCATATGGGTACCCATGGGTATAGGTACTAATGGGTACTTGAAATTTGAAATAGTCGTAATTATATTATAACCCTAGGATAAACCCACGATGATTAATGGATTTACTTCACAGCACAATAAAACCATAAAATGACGCGAGAACAGTTTATTTGCATTTCACCCAAAACCCACTTATGACTGTTTTTGGTTATCTGCCATTTTTGAGAGAACCGTTTAGTCTACAGATATCAATTTAGTCTCAAATAAAAGCTTATTAAATTTACAACAACTTTATTTCATACAATATTTGACGTGAGATGCGTATTTTAGAAATTATTTTACAAAATATGTGACCATTTCGAAAAAATTTCACTTTTTGGAAAAAATTGCCTATTTTTGAAGAACTGTATCTTGAAAACCAATGGCTTTATATAGCTTAATTTGGTCTCAAATTATAGCAAATTTAGTCTTCTTTAAAAGTATGTTTAACAACTACACCGGTCAGACCCTTCCTTTACTGAGATATTGAGCAAAAACTGAAAAAAATCCGAAAATTTCCTGGTTTTTTAGGTCCACCGCCGCTCGCACAGCACTTTCGAAGTTGCAAATTTTTTTTTTAATACTGGTTTAGGTCCTAACAACATATAAAAAATTCAGAATGACTGGACCTTTTGCAAGCACAACCCCCTTTTCATGTTTAACTTTACTGGACTATAAGTGCTCACGGGAACTACGTGTAAACCGTCTCCGCTTTAAAAAAAAAAACAGCTCCTAATCACGGAATTTTATATACAATATATCCCGTATATTTAGTAATACCTTTTTATTGAACTATAATTTTTGCCAGATCTCCTCATTTGCAATAGATCTATAAAGGTTTTACAAACATACGCCTGCCTCAATGATCTGACTTCAAACGTGTAGAATAAAGCTATTATTAAAAAAATAAACTGGCGATAGAAATATCATGTCCGACATTTATGCATGATTGCCATACTAAATATCTTCAATACAAATTTTATCTCTCGGAATTCTATAAACGTAACATACAAAAACACAATAAAAAAACCCACCTGAATTAGGCTCAAATGAAGTTGTAAATCTTCAAAAAATAATCCAAGCAAGAAACACAAAACAACCCAACAGATAAAAATAGACGAAAAGGAGAGTAGTGAACAAAGTCTTCCTGAAATAATGATGGCTCGGAGCAACCAGAGTGGATATAACTTTTTTATAAGACGAGAGAAAAGAAGAACGTGAAAGAGCGACGGGTTAATCGCATTTTCCACACGAGGGTGGGAAGGGGCATTGTGAAGGAGAAAAAATACAAAGGCCCAAAAGAACGTGTGTGAATATGACTCAAGAAGGAAAAATACAGAACAAATTGAAGGCAATTGAGGAACAAAATATTTAACGAGGTTACAAGTTGAATCTACGCGTATCATTCAATAATGTAGGAATGTGAGGAAAATTACACCGTAAGTGTAAAACATTGGGAGTATTTCATCCGAGTATAAGTGTATTGGAACGGAGTCGGTTAGCTCAATTTTCGAAACTTTTATAGCCCAATTTACTGCCTTTCTTTTGAGAATTTTTTATCTTAATTTTTTACTGTGTTAAATTTTTTATTTTATTTATTTGCCATAGTGAAATTTATGGCATTGGCTTTTGATTTACGTCTTCCTAATTTCCTTTGCAAAGAAAGTTTATTGTAGGTATTTTTATAAGATATTTTTAATAATTTGATTTTTAGTGATAAGGTTGGTTGTGTAAGGAAAATTTATTTCCTTTTGCCTATCTTCAAGAAAAAGACCTATTTGTTGTCATAATATGAATTTTTCCAATTTTGGGCTACGTTGTTTTATAAAATATTTCAATTATGTTTTTTTTATTGAATTCTACCCTGTGAAGTATCAAAATTGAAAATTAAATGGTAATGATGATAAATTCTTAAGCCATTTCCGTGGAATTTTTTAATACTAACAATTTGTTCTTTAAAAATGACAAAACATTCCCGGGTCACGAATAACCTGATAATATTATTTTTTTCCCCTGCTCGAATCACAAAAACTGAAATTTTGAGAATGCTTGCAGTCAATTGAAACCGTGAGACCCGGGTGCAAACCGAACGCTTTGGCTCACTTGGCCAAAAACCGATTAATATTGAAACCGTGAGACCCGGGTGCAAACCGAACGCTTTGGCTCACTTGGCCACAAACCGATTACTATTTCCAGCAAAATACACGCTCGCATACCAGCATGAAATAAATTTACGTAATTGAAATAAATTATTATTAATATAATAGTCTGACATTTTCCATATGATAAAGGGCTGTTATGACACGTTCTAATGTTTACCTCAGCCGACATAGTTCTAGTGTTTACCTCGTACAACAGGAATCTTTCAAGATTTGGGCTCCTTACTCTACTTAAAATACCCTACATGGCATTCCTAAATATGACAAACTGTGATTAGTTGATTTAAATAAAAAAAACATGAATTTGATAAATGTTTTCTTCCGGCCGGAAATATACTATTTTAAATTTCATTTTTGTATTTTCACCGCAAAAAGTATTACAGTGATTTATTTTTTGAGGAATTACGCCGTGTTCCGCAACCTCGTCATTTAGCCAACGTTTTGGACAGCATTACAGTTTCCATAATCAGGACACATCTGCCCCCAGCGTAACACGACATAAAACCCAAAAAATAAATCACTATAAAGTTTCCGGTTTATTAATTTTCGAACAAGAATAAACAGCGAGGATGTACCGCCTTATAACTCAGTCCTGATACACACTACTTGCTTCATTCATGGCCCGACTTAAGTATTTTGTTCACTCAATCGTGCCATGTCTTCTTTGGGCGACTCAGACTTCCACTACCGTTCGCATTCACGTTATATATTATATTTACACTTGATTAACCTGGGCACCCCTGCTAAATTACCAAGCATAGCCAACCACTTGGGGTGACCCACGGCAGAGGTGTTAGTTATCCGATAGATGGTCCACGGGGTGGTGGTAAATTCTATTGGATTATTTAATCAGTTGTGTTTGTAAACACAGTTAAACGTCTCAACACGTTCCTGAACAATGCGGCGGACGAAAAAGCCTTCGCAACTTCTGACAACTGTACAAAATATGACTAGGACTCTTTTATTTCCACCTACAATTTTTCCCGGCTAAGAAATTGTACGTGAACAACATACGTGAAACGTGCGGATACGTGCAATCCTGTTGAAAACATTTACGTTGTGAAAGATTTACAGAGGATATGTTACACAAAACAATATTTACTATAAATGTTTCAAAATGTTAAAACAACTCATATTCATTGAGTGAGGAATGTTAAGAATGCATCTGCCTATTAGCTACCTGCGTGCTAGATCGGGAGGTTTGGGGAGACTGTATAATCTTAAAATGTTCATTGAGGAAATTGACGAATTTTTCAACAACTCTCATTGAAAATATGCAACAGACAAACACAGAAAATAAAAAGGTAGCGTTTGCAACTAAGACTCTATTCTTAACAGGACTGGCAACACAGCTGTGATTTAATATATTCAATAATATAATATAATAATGCCTTCAGTAGGCGAAACAAGTTGTTCCTTTATATATTCAGTAATATAATAACTCCGGGTTTGACAATGCCTTCAGTTGGCGAAGCCCGTAACAATAATTACACAGTAATCATATTAAATAAATGAAACGAAAATACTTGGTTTTAAGTCACTTTATTGATATATTTTAACTCACCATCAGGGCTGTTATAAAAAAACTGTTTACACTGTTATAAATAAACTTTTTTTAAATTTTATAACAGTCCTGACGAAGTTACGGAGGTACAGAAACGAAAATATATCAATAAAGTTACTTAAAGCTAAGTATTTTGGTTTCATATATTTAAAATGTCAAATCACAATGTGTTTGCTTCTTTTGAAAAAAAAGCAATAATATCGTTGAATGAACAAACAAAAAACTTAAAATTAAAATAGAATTCCACATTATACTAGATAATAATTATACTAGATAACAATTACAAATAAATTCCACAGTAGACAGAATGAGAAAACATATCTTTTTTTTTTTTGACTAAGAAATATTGTATCATTAAAAATACTAAAAGATATTTATTATGCATTGGCGCACTCTGTCCTACAATATGGAATCGTGGCTTGGGGGGGTGCATATAAATCATCCCTACTCCCACTGGAAACTATTCAAAAAATACTAATAAAAATCATCTTAAAAAAGCCATATTACTACCCAACTATAAATGTTTTTCAAGATTTCCCGGTTCCCCCACTTACAAAAATTTATGACAAAATTGCACTTCTACAAATACATAAAGATTTCTTTAGTCAAAATAATTTACCACAATTGAATATTAGCAAAAGAATAATATCTGTTGGAGGACTAACTGTGCCACTAGCACGAACCACAACAGCACAGCATCACTATATATTCAAGGGTGTAAAATTATTTAATAAATTACCCCTTGATATACGATCGGAAGAAAACTACGAAAAATATAAAAAAAAATTAAATTAAAATACTCTTGTACCACCTCATAACTTTACTTATTGTTTAGAAATATGTTTTTGCCTTTTAAATTCTTTGAATCATTTATTAACTAACCTATATTTTTATTACTTTTATTGTTATTTTTTGTGTTATTTTTTTGTTTTATTACTAATATTTTTTGTTTAATTTAAACAAATGTAAAAATATTTTTGTTGTCCTCTCCTACACACAAGCAGCTGCTTTATTAGGAGAGTGATTGATATATTTTTGTTTATATTGTTAAAAAAATTGTAACCTTGTTTATATGTTTCAATAAATAAAAAAAATTAAAAAAAATAAAAAATTACAGTCAGTCTTGTCAATTTCTTACATCCATTTTTTATTCCTAAATTTAAATGCTTCAATAAGTAAATATCCTTAATTAAATTGAATAAAAAGAAAAGATTACAACATATTGTTTTGATTTTGCACCATTTGGATTCTGAATTCACGTATTTTTTTCCCTTTTAGCATTGTAGTTCAAATGATTAATTTATGTATGCGCCTAAAAAAAAGCAATTTAAAGCACTTTTACAGAAAAATGATACATTTTGCAGTGTACATAGGAGAATATTTGTATTATATAGGTTATAATAACATGACGTTGATTCGATCCATTATAAAGTAGGTATAAAATAGATCTCTTAATACACAAATATAAAACTTAAACAAGTATAGTGAGAACATGATGAAAAATATATATTTTTTAATTTTAAAGTTACAGTAACATAAAATAAAATAGAAACTAGAACAATTTCTAAATAGTATAGTAAAACAAAGCCACTATCCTCGTATGTTTGTTTGTGCGCTTGGTTCTTCTAAACTGTGCAACGAAGTTTGATGGATTTTCACTTTCTTCCGGAAGGTTTATTTATATATTACATAGATATTATATTTATTGAAAGTGTGGCGTCGAGAAGAATCCATTGAATAATTTATAATAAGCAGCTCGACGCTACTTAGGTACGTACTTGCTACTTGCTACTTAGGTACGTATTTGCTACTTGCTACTTAGGTACGTATTTGCAGCTAAAATCAAAACAAAGCAACCTACCTGTTTCAAGTATCTACTCGCGACAATACTATCGCGCAGTCAGTCTGGGACATTACGAGAACTCGTCAGAAGGTTCGAGTCTGCCGCCTATGCATAATTGCCGCGCTGCCGAAGGTTCCCGAAACACACAGACCGAGCGAGTGGCCTCGATTTAGTTGCCATTTTACTACCTGCTGTTGCCACCGGCCGAACAGTATAAATAAGCCCGACGCAGCGAGTCAGTCAGTCAGTCATCAGTCGGCCGTCATTTAACAAGAATCAACCAGTGATAATTCGCGCTCCTCTTACTAGCGCAAAGGACAATATTCCCGGCTTCGCCCGTACCATCATGGACTCCATCGGGACATCATCATAGCACTTTGTCCAGATCGCCGTCCCTGGCAAGCGCTACTCGGATTACAAGCGCCCTGGTTCCAGCGTCTCTGACCAGCGCTTCTTCCACGCCACCATGACCACCACGAGGACACGCAGCATCCTCACTGGTCTACGCCGCTCCCGCTCAACTGCCTACAAGGTCCGCCGCACCTTCGGCCTTCCGTCAGCACTGGAGTATGGATTCCCCAGATCGCCAGTGCCAGACAGTCATCGAGTCCCGGTCACCAGCGCCCGGCGTCGACTCACTGACCCGCGTTTGACCACCACACCATCGCAGCAACCGGAGTATTCAACATCTGTCCTACGTCATCGCCTTTCATTTCGTGCCTCACACCATTGATCCCCAAAAAAGTAAAGAAAAGTCTTAACTAATTATTGCTTATAATAATTTGTGAAATATTCGCTCCAGACCATGAACCTGGCAGAAAATCAGTAGTAAAGAAATATTACCTATAATCATTAGGTATAGGGCCTCCAAAATGTAAAACAAATACATACAACACACACATGATACAATAATAAAAAAAACTATTAGGACGGATTGTTCCACAAAATTTAAACAATTCATCAAATTTCAAAGGTGATTTTCAAGATCTGTGAAGATTCTATTCAAGTTCTGTTATTATTTTAGCTTTTTTAAACAACTGGCCAATTATGATATAATAACAGAACATAAATATAACCTTCACAGAACTTTAAAATCAACTTCGAAATTTGATGAATCGTTAAAAAAATTTTAAACATCCCTTCTTCGAAATTTTAATTTATGGCCACCTTGGACCAAAATTTTACGCTTCTTGGTCCGATACATTTCTTTAATCTAAGTACTAACATGAGCATTTAAACATTTAGGTTGCGAAGTAGTTACAGAATGTACCAATGGTTTACATTTTTCCCCAGCCCCCTATCACATGGACTGCATACTGCGTGCGTCGTTTCACTAAATTTTAACCGATGTTGTACCAACTAAATTGTTGTATTGAGAAATTTGTGTAATTTGTTTCAAGCTCAACTGGAGTTGAATACAAAAGTATTTGTTAATAGAAATTTATGTATATATCAATTTGCTCACCTAAGTTTTTAGTTGATAAGCTTTTCGTCGCAATAATGGTAGATATATGTAAAAGAACTTACATATTTGTATCATCCTGCTATAAAAGTCATCGTGTTTTGTCGGTTAATATACAGGATTTTCCAATAAGAGGTGTTATTTTGATATTCAATCGTAAAAAAATCAATGGTTTCGTTGCTTATGTGGCACGTAGCGTCGTTTTGCTGAAGTAAACAATGTCCAGATCAATACCATCTAATTCCGGTTATGAAAAATCATTAATCATCTCTTGATAGCGCAATCCATTCACCGTAACTGTTGCTCCAGTCTCATTTTCGAAAAAGTAAGGTCCAATGATTTTGCCGGACCATAAATCGCACCAAACAGTCACGCGTTGAGGATAGAGAGGCTTTTCAACAATAATTCTTGGGTTTTCCGAGCCCCAGATGCGACAATTTTGCTTGTTGACGAAGCCACCGAGGTGGAAATGGGCCTCATCACTCAAGATGATTTGCATTAGATTCACTCAAGTGAATTTTAATAATTTCAATGCGTTGTTGAAGCGTGTATTGTTCCATTTTTATCAATGACGTAGTTTCTACTTGTCAAATGTCAAAAAATGACAGCTTCAAAAGTAACATCTACCGAAATAACGGGCTATTCAAAATAACACCTCTTATTGGAAAACCCTGTATTTTATATTATTGTAGAAAGCAATCACTTTGTGGTTTGACATATTTAATAAAATAAAATACTTTTTTGTTTTAAAACCACGATATTTATTAATTTCAGAACCGACCGGTTTCGCTTTACTTAAGCATCATCAGGGTACAAATTAATACTAAACAAGAAATACATAATGTGTGTATATATATAACAAAATATAGAGGGAGACAACATGATACAAATATAAGCAACACAAAGACGGTCATAAAATACATTAACATAAGTGCACAAGTAATGGAAAAACCGCTAGATAATTATGTAGACTAATGGGTTATATCAATAAATCGGGAGAAACAAAGCATCAACTGGCATGGTGGTAAGGAGGTAAGGAGAACTGGGATTTTTTTATGGGTTTATTGGAAACAGACCTAATATTGGACTACTTGATATGTCTAATTGATTATTAAGTATCTGACTTTTGGTTTTTACAGCTTTTTTAATTTCTAGTGCCTCTAAGTTGTTTAGTCTGTTACCATGCCCGTTTTTATGTAAGATGTTAGCACCGGTGCTATGACAGAATGTATGATCTTTATCGATCAAATGATTTGCGAATTCGGAAAACCCGTTATTATTGAGGCAACGAAGATGCTCCTTTATCCTAATATTAACATTACGTGATGTCTTACCGATATAGAAAGCCGAACAATTATTGCAATTTAATTTATAAATCCCCGAATGACTTAATTTATCGTCCTTATCTTTAGAATTAATTAGAAATTTACCTATATTGTTATTAGTATAAAAGGCCGGTTTGACTTCAGAAGGAAGGTTTTTTACACTTAAGGTAGAAAAGTGATTAATAAATAAAATTCGCCGCCATTGATAATTAATATTATTATCATTGATTTGAGGACAAGGACTAGCAAAGAGGAAGCGATTAATGGCTATTTGTTTTAGCTTTTTATTTAAGATTAAATCTATAAAATTTGATTCATAGCCATTATTTACTGCTATGTTTTTAATTAGTTTTAGTTCACTATCAAAATTACTATCGGACATTGGAATTGTGACTAAACGATGGACCATTGAATGGAATGCGGAGTGCTTATGTGAAATAGGGTGATTGGAGGTGCTGTGTATGACAACGTCAGTATAGGAGGGTTTACGAAAAATGTTAAAATTAATTCTGTTATTAACGATCGATAAGGTAAGGTCTAAAAATTTAAGGTTGAATTTATGCCTATTTCTAATGTGAATTTAATCTTATTATGAAAAGAGTTTATAAGTTTGAGGAAGGAATTCAGTTGACGCTTAGTCCCTGTCCATATACACAAAACATCATCAACGTATCTTTTCCAGTACAAGACATTTTTAATAAGATGTGAGGTACTAGATAAAATTTTATTTTCTAAGTTATCCATGAATATATCAGCAATCAGAGGACTGGTAGGGCTCCCCATAGCTAGGCCGTCACGTTGCTGATATATAACATTATTAAATTGAAAATAATTTTGATTCAGGCATATATTAAACAAGGAAGTTAAATCTTTTATAAAATCTATAGAGAGATCGGAACTATTTAATAAATCAGAAATTAAACATTTACTCTCTTCTATGGGAACATTGGGGAACAAATTTACAACGTCAAAAGAAATTAGTGTAGAATTACTAGGGAGAATCATATCTTTCAATTCTTCTACTAATGAAAAAGAGTTTTTAAGGGTATGTTTAGGGGAAAAAACATTGGTATTTTGAAACAAATTAGTAATAACGGATGATATTTTAAAATTTGGGGCGTTACAACATGAAACTACTGGCCTAACGGGGCCATTATTCTTGTGTATTTTAAGGAACCCATATAATTTAGGAGTTTTGGGATTTTTAGTTAAAAATTTAACTTTGTGATATGATTCATCTTTGAATATTTTAGTTTTACATGCTTGAAGTGTTTGTTTCACATTTTCTTGGAACTTATTGGTTGGGTCTTTCGCAAGTATTGCGAAATTGTCACTGTCAATGAAGTCCGCCACTTTAGAATTATATTCATTTCGAGGGAGTATGATCACTGTATTCCCCTTGTCCGCTTTCGTGAGGATCAAATCTTCATCCGTTAGTTTGGCACGAATATTCTTCACTATAGTTAGTCTTCACCATTCTCTTCCCAGTTCTCCTCTCTTCCCATTCTCTTCACCAGTCTTCACCATTAGTCTACATAATTATCTAGCGGTTTTTCCATTACTTGTGCACTTATGTTAATGTATTTTATGACCGTCTTTGTGTTGCTTATATTTGTATCATGTTGTCTCCCTCTATATTTTGTTATATATATACACACATTATGTATTTCTTGTTTAGTATTAATTTGTACCCTGATGATGCTTAAGTAAAGCGAAACCGGTCGGTTCTGAAATTAATAAATATCGTGGTTTTAAAACAAAAAAGTATTTTATTTTATTAAATATGTCAAACCACAAAGTGATTGCTTTCTACAATAATATTAAATTGGCGTGTACGGCCGAAAAAGCAAAAATGTATAAAAACTTTTCAATCAAGTACAAAGTGACGTGTATTAATATATACTTTTTCAAACAGTGCATAAAAATGAAAGTGTTTCCTAACTATTTAAATGCGCAGTTCAAAAGCGCCAAAAATCAATCATTAATTCCTCAATCTTCCATGTATAAAGCTAAATTGGCGTGGTTGAAAGAGGATCTAAAATGTGAATACAAACGACGTAATAATATCAAACTTAATTTAAAACTATTACATACTGAACTAGTGTATGAGTTGCACCCAGTCGAATGGGACTTATTTGACGACAAAGTGAGATACCTAGTGTCAGTTAAATCTTTTAATAAACTTAATACAGTAAATAAAAAACTCAAGAACTTGTGCCGTATAAATAATCCAGATATTAATATTAGTAACCCGGAGTCGGTCCATACATTTTTTGACCGTGTACAGAACCTGTCTTCTGTACATTTTCTTCCTGAGGAGATATCCCTATTGGCAAAGGGATTAAAATATAACCTTAAATACTCGAATAATAATTTTAATGCGGCAATAGAAGAGGTAGCAGTGGATATAGACACAGCTCTATGTGGTAAACCGAAAAAATTCTGTTACAAAAGTGCTGAAACTTTACAAAAAATAATACCTAAATTTAAACCTAACCCAAATCCTGAGTTGACTATAGTGAAGAATATTCGTGCCAAACTAACGGATGAAGATTTGATCCTCACGAAAGCGGACAAGGGGAATACAGTGATCATACTCCCTCGAAATGAATATAATTCTAAAGTGGCGGACTTCATTGACAGTGACAATTTCGCAATACTTGCGAAAGACCCAACCAATAAGTTCCAAGAAAATGTGAAACAAACACTTCAAGCATGTAAAACTAAAATATTCAAAGATGAATCATATCACAAAGTTAAATTTTTAACTAAAAATCCCAAAACTCCTAAATTATATGGGTTCCTTAAAATACACAAGAATAATGGCCCCGTTAGGCCAGTAGTTTCATGTTGTAACGCCCCAAATTTTAAAATATCATCCGTTATTACTAATTTGTTTCAAAATACCAATGTTTTTTCCCCTAAACATACCCTTAAAAACTCTTTTTCATTAGTAGAAGAATTGAAAGATATGATTCTCCCTAGTAATTCTACACTAATTTCTTTTGACGTTGTAAATTTGTTCCCCAATGTTCCCATAGAAGAGAGTAAATGTTTAATTTCTGATTTATTAAATAGTTCCGATCTCTCTATAGATTTTATAAAAGATTTAACTTCCTTGTTTAATATATGCCTGAATCAAAATTATTTTCAATTTAATAATGTTATATATCAGCAACGTGACGGCCTAGCTATGGGGAGCCCTACCAGTCCTCTGATTGCTGATATATTCATGGATAACTTAGAAAATAAAATTTTATCTAGTACCTCACATCTTATTAAAAATGTCTTGTACTGGAAAAGATACGTTGATGATGTTTTGTGTATATGGACAGGGACTAAGCGTCAACTGAATTCCTTCCTCAAACTTATAAACTCTTTTCATAATAAGATTAAATTCACATTAGAAATAGGCATAAATTCAACCTTAAATTTTTTAGACCTTACCTTATCGATCGTTAATAACAGAATTAATTTTAACATTTTTCGTAAACCCTCCTATACTGACGTTGTCATACACAGCACCTCCAATCACCCTATTTCACATAAGCACTCCGCATTCCATTCAATGGTCCATCGTTTAGTCACAATTCCAATGTCCGATAGTAATTTTGATAGTGAACTAAAACTAATTAAAAACATAGCAGTAAATAATGGCTATGAATCAAATTTTATAGATTTAATCTTAAATAAAAAGCTAAAACAAATAGCCATTAATCGCTTCCTCTTTGCTAGTCCTTGTCCTCAAATCAATGATAATAATATTAATTATCAATGGCGGCGAATTTTATTTATTAATCACTTTTCTACCTTAAGTGTAAAAAACCTTCCTTCTGAAGTCAAACCGGCCTTTTATACTAATAACAATATAGGTAAATTTCTAATTAATTCTAAAGATAAGGACGATAAATTAAGTCATTCGGGGATTTATAAATTAAATTGCAATAATTGTTCGGCTTTCTATATCGGTAAGACATCACGTAATGTTAATATTAGGATAAAGGAGCATCTTCGTTGCCTCAATAATAACGGGTTTTCCGAATTCGCAAATCATTTGATCGATAAAGATCATACATTCTGTCATAGCACCGGTGCTAACATCTTACATAAAAACGGGCATGGTAACAGACTAAACAACTTAGAGGCACTAGAAATTAAAAAAGCTGTAAAAACCAAAAGTCAGATACTTAATAATCAATTAGACATATCAAGTAGTCCAATATTAGGTCTGTTTCCAATAAACCCATAAAAAAATCCCAGTTCTCCTTACCTCCTTACCACCATGCCAGTTGATGCTTTGTTTCTCCCGATTTATTGATATAACCCATTAGTCTACATAATTATCTAGCGGTTTTTCCATTACTTGTGCACTTATGTTAATGTATTTTATGACCGTCTTTGTGTTGCTTATATTTGTATCATGTTGTCTCCCTCTATATTTTGTTATATATATACACACATTATGTATTTCTTGTTTAGTATTAATTTGTACCCTGATGATGCTTAAGTAAAGCGAAACCGGTCGGTTCTGAAATTAATAAATATCGTGGTTTTAAAACAAAAAAGTATTTTATTTTATTAAATATGTCAAACCACAAAGTGATTGCTTTCTACAATAATATTAAATTGGCGTGTACGGCCGAAAAAGCAAAAATGTATAAAAACTTTTCAATCAAGTACAAAGTGATGTGTATTAATATATACTTTTTCAAACAGTGCATAAAAATGAAAGTGTTTCCTAACTATTTAAATGCGCAGTTCAAAAGCGCCAAAAATCAATCATTAATTCCTCAATCTTCCATGTATAAAGCTAAATTGGCGTGGTTGAAAGAGGATCTAAAATGTGAATACAAACGACGTAATAATATCAAACTTAATTTAAAACTATTACATACTGAACTAGTGTATGAGTTGCACCCAGTCGAATGGGACTTATTTGACGACAAAGTGAGATACCTAGTGTCAGTTAAATCTTTTAATAAACTTAATACAGTAAATAAAAAACTCAAGAACTTGTGCCGTATAAATAATCCAGATATTAATATTAGTAACCCGGAGTCGGTCCATACATTTTTTGACCGTGTACAGAACCTGTCTTCTGTACATTTTCTTCCTGAGGAGATATCCCTATTGGCAAAGGGATTAAAATATAACCTTAAATACTCGAATAATAATTTTAATGCGGCAATAGAAGAGGTAGCAGTGGATATAGACACAGCTCTATGTGGTAAACCGAAAAAATTCTGTTACAAAAGTGCTGAAACTTTACAAAAAATAATACCTAAATTTAAACCTAACCCAAATCCTGAGTTGACTATAGTGAAGAATATTCGTGCCAAACTAACGGATGAAGATTTGATCCTCACGAAAGCGGACAAGGGGAATACAGTGATCATACTCCCTCGAAATGAATATAATTCTAAAGTGGCGGACTTCATTGACAGTGACAATTTCGCAATACTTGCGAAAGACCCAACCAATAAGTTCCAAGAAAATGTGAAACAAACACTTCAAGCATGTAAAACTAAAATATTCAAAGATGAATCATATCACAAAGTTAAATTTTTAACTAAAAATCCCAAAACTCCTAAATTATATGGGTTCCTTAAAATACACAAGAATAATGGCCCCGTTAGGCCAGTAGTTTCATGTTGTAACGCCCCAAATTTTAAAATATCATCCGTTATTACTAATTTGTTTCAAAATACCAATGTTTTTTCCCCTAAACATACCCTTAAAAACTCTTTTTCATTAGTAGAAGAATTGAAAGATATGATTCTCCCTAGTAATTCTACACTAATTTCTTTTGACGTTGTAAATTTGTTCCCCAATGTTCCCATAGAAGAGAGTAAATGTTTAATTTCTGATTTATTAAATAGTTCCGATCTCTCTATAGATTTTATAAAAGATTTAACTTCCTTGTTTAATATATGCCTGAATCAAAATTATTTTCAATTTAATAATGTTATATATCAGCAACGTGACGGCCTAGCTATGGGGAGCCCTACCAGTCCTCTGATTGCTGATATATTCATGGATAACTTAGAAAATAAAATTTTATCTAGTACCTCACATCTTATTAAAAATGTCTTGTACTGGAAAAGATACGTTGATGATGTTTTGTGTATATGGACAGGGACTAAGCGTCAACTGAATTCCTTCCTCAAACTTATAAACTCTTTTCATAATAAGATTAAATTCACATTAGAAATAGGCATAAATTCAACCTTAAATTTTTTAGACCTTACCTTATCGATCGTTAATAACAGAATTAATTTTAACATTTTTCGTAAACCCTCCTATACTGACGTTGTCATACACAGCACCTCCAATCACCCTATTTCACATAAGCACTCCGCATTCCATTCAATGGTCCATCGTTTAGTCACAATTCCAATGTCCGATAGTAATTTTGATAGTGAACTAAAACTAATTAAAAACATAGCAGTAAATAATGGCTATGAATCAAATTTTATAGATTTAATCTTAAATAAAAAGCTAAAACAAATAGCCATTAATCGCTTCCTCTTTGCTAGTCCTTGTCCTCAAATCAATGATAATAATATTAATTATCAATGGCGGCGAATTTTATTTATTAATCACTTTTCTACCTTAAGTGTAAAAAACCTTCCTTCTGAAGTCAAACCGGCCTTTTATACTAATAACAATATAGGTAAATTTCTAATTAATTCTAAAGATAAGGACGATAAATTAAGTCATTCGGGGATTTATAAATTAAATTGCAATAATTGTTCGGCTTTCTATATCGGTAAGACATCACGTAATGTTAATATTAGGATAAAGGAGCATCTTCGTTGCCTCAATAATAACGGGTTTTCCGAATTCGCAAATCATTTGATCGATAAAGATCATACATTCTGTCATAGCACCGGTGCTAACATCTTACATAAAAACGGGCATGGTAACAGACTAAACAACTTAGAGGCACTAGAAATTAAAAAAGCTGTAAAAACCAAAAGTCAGATACTTAATAATCAATTAGACATATCAAGTAGTCCAATATTAGGTCTGTTTCCAATAAACCCATAAAAAAATCCCAGTTCTCCTTACCTCCTTACCACCATGCCAGTTGATGCTTTGTTTCTCCCGATTTATTGATATAACCCATTAGTCTACATAATTATCTAGCGGTTTTTCCATTACTTGTGCACTTATGTTAATGTATTTTATGACCGTCTTTGTGTTGCTTATATTTGTATCATGTTGTCTCCCTCTATATTTTGTTATATATATACACACATTATGTATTTCTTGTTTAGTATTAATTTGTACCCTGATGATGCTTAAGTAAAGCGAAACCGGTCGGTTCTGAAATTAATAAATATCGTGGTTTTAAAACAAAAAAGTATTTTATTTTATTACCCTGTATTTTTTTTAATTAAATCAATATGCTAACGTAATTAAACAAAGGTCTTTTGTGACAATTTAAACAGAACCTTAATATTTTTCATCTTAAAATAAAAGATATCTGAAGTTATTAAGCGAACTTTTTTTTTAAGAATATAGTAATCCCTGGAAAAAATATATTTAATGTTGTGTGACAAATATAAGATTTGTTGTCAAATTATTTCATAAATCTTAATTGAATCATATATTATGTTTTTGGCTGCTAGTACGGCCTTTTTGCCCAATATTTATGGTTCGTATTTATGTACAAATATATTTTTAAAATTTTAGTTCAAGATATGAAGCAGAAGTTTTCAATGTTAAACAGTTTCTTCAATTATTACAAGTTTAATGTTCTTTGATAACAATATTGCTGACTTTGATTTTGAATTATAATCTCCCGGACAAAGCGGAGATTCATGCTTAATCTACGATCCTATTTCTGGAATATTTTGCCTAATTTCCTGAACAAACTGAGAACTGTTTACTCCGGGATAATTGATGATTATTCCCGGAGATAATTTTCCATCTATTATGAATTAATAATATACCATTAGGTGGATATATAAAATTTATAGTTTTTTAAAGTTAATTCACATTTATGTATATACAAGTGTTGGAAAGAGTGAGTGAGGAAATTTGGGAGGCGGGAATGGGTACGGCCGCCCCGGGATCTATTTATTGGATAGTTGAAACCTCTGCCATAAGTCACCCCGAGTTGATTGCAATGTTTGGTGACTTGGAGTGCCCGGGTTCATCACGTGAGGCCGGTTTGGAGAGACCCTTTGAAAAATGAATTCATACTGACCCCCATACCATTTTTCTTCCCAGAACACACAGCATCCTTAAAGATGACATGTGTGGAGCTAATGTTAAAGAAAAAAAACATGTTTGTATCATTAACTGTTGTTTATAGGCCGTGTAAAATTAAAAACACCTTTATACTTAAATTTTATAAAGAGATCTGCTTTGAAAAGATTATTATTACTGATTAAATAAATTGTAAATATTCAAAAATAATTTTTATTTTCTTCTTAATAGCTTCATTAAGATCACTTCATGTAATATCATTTTATTTTCTTTTCACTAGGTTGTTCCCATTATTACTATGTCTATATTATTATGACATGCTTTAACTGCTAATCAACCTAAGATAATATACAGGTTTTTCCAATAAGAGGTGTTATTTTGAATAGCCCGCTATTTCGGTAGATGTTACTTTTGAAGTAACATCTACCGAAATGTCATTGGACAAGTAAGAAGAAACTACGCCATTAATAAAAATGACGATACACGCTCAACAACGCATTTAAATTATTAAAATTCACTTGAGTGAATCAAATGCAAATCATCTTGAGTGACGAGGCCCATTTCCACCTCGGTGGCTTCGTCAACAACCAAAATTTTCGCATTTGGGGCTCGGAAAACCCAAGAGTTATTGTAAAAAAGCCTTTCTATCCTCAACGTGTAACTGTTTGGTGTGGTTTATGGTCCGGCTGAGTCATTGGACCTTACTTTTTCGAAAATGAGGCTGGAGCAATAGTTACGGTGAATGGATTGCGCTATCGAGAGATGATTAATGATTTTTTATGGCTGGAATTGGATGGTATTGATCTGGACAACGTTTACTTTCAACAAGACGGTGCTACGTGCCACACAAGCAACGAAACCATTGAAACTCCGCACAGATTATCCTAGTAAAGTGTTCACAAACGTATTACAATTAACATACGCATACAATTTTTATTAATAACTTCCATTTTTTATATTACGAACATTTTTTAATAACTGGTACTTATCATTTTTTGTTTACCTGTAAACTGTGTGTTATGGTATGGAAATGAAAAAGAATGAATGAATGATTGATTGATCGGAGGCCCTGTGCGAAGTTAATGTTAAAAAAATCCCTCAAGGCCTATGTCATCTTTGGCGATGCTGCGTGGGGGATCTTTTTGAGGAGACTAATGAGTGTACATGGAGGGTGGAAATACGAACTGTTGAACTTAAGAACGAAGAAGCGACCCGTTCTCATGTGACAAATGATAACCGCGTACATATGTGCGTTTGGCGTGTTTCCCGACTATGCACTGGTGGGTGACTATGCCGAGTGGATCAATGACGCTAGTTCCTCGGAGCATCTTCCAGTGTAATACCGGTAGAATATTCATAGCATACCTACCTAATGTCTGTGCTCTAAGAATTGCAATCCGTTTGTTAAGAGGGGGAATCTATCAAACGGACCGCTGGTGTCTGCAGAGTCAAGGGTTTAAAAGGTATTTTGGGGCTCCATACCAGAGGTGGCTGCCAAATTCAACAGTGGGGTGCACTTGCGACTTGCACAGGGTCACAGGATCAATCCCTGTACAATTAATGTAGGGCCCTGCACAGTACGCTCAGCTTATCAGAGGTTAATTGGGCCTTTGATTGATAGGATGAATGAATAAATTTATGAATTAATGAATCAATAAATGAATTAATTAATCTAATAGTCAATTAATCCATTCAAAATAATTCATTCATGAATTAATGAAAATAAATGAATTAATGATTTTATAAATGAATTAATTAATCATTTTATAAATGAAATAATTAATCATTTTATAAATGAATTAATTAATCATTTAATAAATGAATTAATTAATCATTTTATAAATGAATTAATTTATCATTTAATAAATGAATTAATCAATTAATCAATGAAATAATTAATTACTTAATGGATTCATGAATGAATGATTCAATAAATGAATTAATGAATGAAGAAAAAACAATAACAATTATAATAGTTAGTTTGTTCGACTGACCTGCCTGTCCGAGGAGGCGTTGACGAGGCTCGCGCAGGAAGCCCTGCCCCGCAGAGCCTGCACAAGCCGCCTGGCGTGCGACATGCGCGCCCCGCCCCCGCCCTTCACGCCGCAAGGCGGGGGCGCCTCCGGGCTGCGTCACGCGCCCACACCCTCCATCCCATGCAGCGGGGCACTACTGGGGCGCGCCCATCGCGCTGGCTGCCTGCCCGGGCCGCCCAGGCCGAGGGCGTCAGACTTCCCATGGACCGACTATAATTATTTCAGCACTCTGTTTTCACTTTAATTCTGTCCTTTTCGAATAAACCACCAGGCTCTAAGCCAACCCCACTTGAAAAAACGCACTTGTCTTTACTTCGTTTTTACTTAATCATGTCTAACAATTCATGCACTTTGGTTTTTAAACAATTAATTTGGGAAGAATGTGGCAATCTTTTTCTCTTTAACTCTGTCTGTCCTACGCAAACTACCAAGCCATGAGCTAACGAAGAATAACTCACTTTATCCCAAGATACTTCGATTTTAATTAATCATATCCTAAGATCGACTCACTTGAAACAATTGTTTTAAATTCTCTTTTACATTTTTTTTGTTTGGGGGTCTTCAGGGAACTGTAATGTAAGATTATTTTTTTCTAATTTCTTTTTTTCAATATCTATCAAATCCTAGAACTTTGAAAACTACATCACGAAAACACTATTGTTATTTGTTACTTTGTCAACTAAGTTAAAATTTGGCACTAGATAGGTTTGTAGGAAGCACTCACTTGTTAATCTGAAATGGTAAAAGATAAAAATATTAGCACAAGTTTCACACTCTAAAACAGATAGTAACAGTTAAATCATTTAAAAAAAACTCACTCTTATAAAATGTATTTGTGCACGTCAATAGTGTCGCGAGTACGCGTCAAACTGGTTTTAATTAGTTTGGATTACCTGTCCGCAGTTCCCTTTTACCGTGAACTAGTCCTACGATACAGTGCACGACTTCACAAGCAACTATAGATCTATTTGTTGTGATTTATCGTAACTAATCCAAAATATCAATTAATGTGTGCTAGGTGAATGTCCCAAAGGTCAGCCTCTTAAGATTTTTACTTGATTTATTACAGTTTAAAAAGTAGTAAATAGCGTTTATGTTTCTAACAATTACACCTTATTATAGTTCAAAGAACAGACTATTCACTTATCATTATTGGAAATGTATTTGTTTCAATGAAAATGATTTAAAGGCCTTTCAAAAATTAAATGCCAAAATCACCCAAAGTCAGCCACCATGTGCCTATCTCCAGCCTTTCGAGTTCCTTAAGTCAGCCTAGTCGACGGCTGAGGGTTTTAAATTATTACATATGACGTGAAATTAAAAAAATAGGTATTCAATAGTAGCAATTTTATTTATATCTACATAGTAAGCAGACAAATATGGCAAGTAAATTCTTTAGAAGCAACTTCCGCATAAGGTATACCCCGTTTTTGGGTACACTTGAGGTGATACCATCTTGGACAGATGTCACAACCAACATTTTTCAGATCATCGTCTTCTACATCACTGATTAATTATTCTTCTTCACATCCAGTGCATGAAATTTTAGATTTTTTCAGATCATCATCTACTACATCACTGTGTAATTCTTCTTCACATCCAGTGCTTGAAATTTTAGATTGAGTAGATGTTACATTTAATTTCTTATTGGTTTCTCCAGTTTTTCGTCCTAGGTTCTTGTATTTGTCAGTGTTTGCTTTTCGTTTCATTTGTTCTTCCCTTCTTTTCGTTCGTTCTTCTATTTTTGTAGCCTGTTCTTCTTTTCTTTTTTTTATTGCTTCTTGCCTTTCAATCCTCTTTTTTACTAGTGCCTGTTTTATATCTTCTTTTTTGGCCATGTAATTCTTCCAAGCATCAGACGAAATTGCCATCGGCATCGGTTCTCCTGGTTTCAATTTTCTTTTTCCAAATTGCAAACATTTTGGAGTGAACAAGTGATTGCTGAAGGAGGGAGATATTCCGCTTTTAATTTTGTTGGTTACGCACGACAAAGGTGTTGTTGCAGGCACCGGCGGTGGTGTATTTACAGACTTAGTAATAATTGAGGTAGGGCTTGAGTGGAGAGAGAAATTGGAATGATTTGTCATGTCCAGTGATTCAAAATCATCATCAGGAATAGACAAAAATAAATTATTTTGAGCATCTTCTTGGTCGCAATTTACTATGCAATCACTAATTTGTAATTCATTTGCTTCATAGCCTGAAGTTGAGGGTTGAGGGTCAGCATCTGGTTCCAGAACACATTTGGAATTTAAAACGTAGTTTCCAATAGTGACAACACGATTGTCTGCTTCAATAAAAGAAGCTTCGATAATTTCGATAACACGGAGTGCATCTATGTTCTCATCCTCTAATTGTTTTTTTATGCTTTTGATGACGTTTTGTGCTGTTATTATTTCTTGTCTGTTAAAAGTAACCGCATCTTTTGGAGTGGTTAATTGTTCAATTCTGTTGGTATTTTCTGCACGCTCTAATGTATTTTGAATACACTTAGTGTAGTCAACGGCATCCGGGTTAAAAGGGAACAGCCCACATTTTCTAAACCCATTCTTAATAATATCTGTCATATCTTTTTGTAGTACTTTGTTCAGTAATGGACAAAAGGTGCTCTTAGACAAGACTGAATTATAATTTTCCGAATTCCCTTGCCATTCTCTAATAGTTTTTCGCCATTCGACTTTAAGAGGCCGGAAAACGCTGACGTCAGCTGGTTGCATCAAGTGAGTCGTGTTTGGGGGTAATGAATAGAGAATTATTTGATTATCATTGCAGAATTTGCTCAGCTCAAGAGTAAGGTGGGATTTATGCCCATCTACTAACAAGAGTACTGGTTTTGGAACAGAGTTTTTCTCCAACCAAGAATTCACTGCATTGGCTACGTATTCAAAGAATATTTCACTCCTCATCCAACCAGTCTCCGAACGACCAAGAAACCACTCATCGGGCATACTTTGTATTACATCTCGCGGTGGTCGAACATATGGAAAGACGACCATCGGTTGTAAGGTGTCACCTGCAGCTGTGAAAACTAACAATACCGTTATAGTTTCTTTTTCATTCCCGGCTTGAATTTCGTATACATTTTTCCAGCCTTTTGGTGCGATAACTTTTCCAGTTTTAGGGCAAACACTAAAACTGGTTTCATCGCCATTAAGTATTCTTCTCGGGTCTTCCAAAAGATCTATAGCATTGATGTCACTTAAATACTTTTTGAGATCATCAAACCATTTGCGTATGTACTCTTCAGTAACAACCGCTCTACCCTTACTTATACCTTCCGGGACACGCTCATTCAAGATTGGATGTCTCTTAATAAATAGGTCGTACCATTTTCTTCCCGGTCTATCATTTGTGAAGGGGTTTGGGCGTTTGTCATCCTTCATAATTTTTTGAACTGTGTTTAAAAGATCATCCTTCTTTCTTGAAAATCCACATTTGGCCAATTCGGATAACCATTGCACCAAAGACTCTTCTTCCTCTTTAGTTAATGTGGCATCTCTACCCATATTTGTTTTATCAGGAACTCTGCCGTGGAGACGATCTTGTAGAGTTCCCCTGGGAACTCCATATTTTCTGCTGGCTTCTCTGATGCTAATTTGATCTCCCCTTATTGCTCGGAGAGCATCTTCAATTTTGCTTCGGTCGTATTGTAGAAGGGGTTTTTTATATCCCTTTGGTTTGACGATCTTCTCTTTCGGCATGTTGAATTTCGTTTTTATGAATACCTACCTAGAATTCAAATACAACATTAAATCATTCACCATGCCATAAATTGTATTAGCACGTTGATGGCTGACATTTGGATCATTAAGTTCCTAAAGTCAGCCACGTCTACCCCAAAACAAAATGAGGCGGCTGACCTTTGGTGTTTTTATTTTAATGCATTTATTTGTGTATGTAAGATCACATTGTAAAGATAGAGAACACTACTGCACACTTAGATTCCATATTTGAAATAACCTACACATGGCCTAAGGACAGCCCCCCCGGCTGACTTTAGGATGCTCTAACAAAATTTGTTCCTAAAGTCAACCACCACAACATTGCAAAAATCAAACATCATAAACATAATTTGAATGCTTGAAAACAAGGCAAAATAATCACAGAAACATAAAATAACACTTAACTCAACAATATTAGTAAAATTCAGGGTTTTTTTTCTTACTTTGAAACCGCGGTCAACTGCAAATTTATTATGGCGCGCGGGAGAATGTCTGACAGGTCTTCACTTGTTTGAAAGCAACGGTCGAATATAGGGACAGAAAATAAGTTAGAGCCGCCATTTTGAAACCATGTTTGGTTCATTAGTTACTAGTGCGTGAACATTCTCATAGATGGTGATAGAGTGCACATTTTTCTTATTATTTCACGAAATTATGAAAGAGGCTGACAATAGGCACAGGCTGACTATAGGAGCGTTCACCCTATACAGTTTCACAAACTTAACGATTCAAGCGGCAATAGTAGGAACATAAAACGAACTAACTACAGGGTTTTCCAATAAGAGGTGTTATTTTGATATTTAATCGTAAAAGATCAATGGTTTCGTTGCTTCTGTGGCATGTAGCGCCATCTTGTTGAAAGTTAACGTTGTCCAGATCAATACTATTCAATTCCGGCCATAAAAAATCATTAATCATCTCTCGATAGCGATCCATTCACCGTAACTGTTTCTCCAGCCTCATTTTCGAAAAATTAATGTCCGATGACTCCGCCGGACCATAAACCGCACCAAACAGTCACGCGCTGAAGATAGAGAGGCTTTTCAACAATAACTCTTGGGTTTTCCGAGCCCCAGATGCGACAATTTTGCTTGTTGACGAAGCCACCGAGGTGGAAATGGGCCTTATCACTCAAGATTATTTGCATTTGATTCACCCAAGTGAATTTTAATAATTTGCATTGTTGAAGCGTGTTTCGTTCCATTTTTATTAATGGCGTAGTTTCTACTTGTCAAATGACGAAAAATAACAGTTAAATAACAACATCTACTGAAATAACGGGCTATTCAAAATAACACCTCTTATTGGAAAAACCTGTACCTTACTAACTAACCATCACGCCGTTTCCCAGCAGGGGTAGGCATAGAAGAAGGATCGTAAAACAACTCGGTATTTGCACATCCTCCTTGTCTCATTTACATTCATACATCGTCTAGTGCATACTCTTCTATTCAGATTTGCGTCATATATTCTAAATGCCCAAACCGCCTAAGCGTATCTGTCTTAATCTTTCTCATTACGCTTCATGTTTCTCACACGATCATACATAGTTCTACCACACATACGCCACAGGGATCTCATTTCTACAGCCTTCAGTTTAGTCTCATTGCACAGAAGCAATATAACGCATTACGTAGTAATCTAAAACTTCCGGCAATGAAAAAAAAACATTGGCAAAAGCTCTTAAAAGCTATTTCCTCAGAATTTTTATTAATGACTGACACATTCTTTCTTTGGAACTCTAAAATAACTTATGCGTTTATTTTTTTTAATGTATTTATGTTGTCTTGTCTTTAATCCAATGTTGTCTTTCCCGAAATGAGTTTCTCCAGTTCCATGCCTCACTGCCATATATCAAACCAATTTACTTATATATGTATTTTTTTTGTATTTACAAAATTTTCAATAGCGACGCTATCGACAGAAAATTTAAGGTATCTAGTTAGAGTTAATGTGACACAACAATGTCAATAACTTCCGAAACATTTCCAAGTAAAGAAATTTCCAACGCCCGTTATTTCGTTGTCACTGTGACGAGACATCTTTGAGTAAACGAATAAAGAACAAAACAGGCTTTCTCGACATTCGTATTCTTGGGAAAAACAGTGATATTTGTGAATTAAGTGACAGTGAAGTTTGTAAATCGCTTTTAGATAGTCCGTTAACTGTGTCGCCTGCCTCTGACAGAAATATCGATCAATATTCAATGACAGCTCTACTCTAGCTAAGAACTGACATAATTGTATAACATGTATTGTATCATTTTTTCTTCTTAAAATAGCACTGAACACCATTTTAAGGGGAAAGACTGCGCGGCTCTTTTCATATTAAACTTAATTTTGAATTTGAAGCCAAAATATTACTAAACCAAAATTAAAAAATATTTTTTTAACCTTAATATGTAGTAAAAATCTAGTACGAATATGTAGTTTTTCAAATACTTATGTTTAAAATTATACATTTTTTAATTTAAATTAAAGAATTTTATTTTTTATTGATTTTAGAGGCAACTTTATTGGGCATTTTGGCCTCAAATTCAAATTTAATGACGCGCAGCCGTTCCTTTTAATTCAAACATTTTGTATAGAATTACGAGCTCCATTTCGATGACATTTTAATGTAAATACACTGATTATCGTGATTACAGTGCGCATACATTTATGTATTAAGCATACTGAGCACCTAGACATAAGCGCAGGCATATTAAAAATATTAACAAACTCCACTTAAAAGTTATTTATTTACTATTCATTAACGCCCTGTCGGGCTTTTACCGAGGATATTGTCAATTTATGTATGTAAGTGTAACATAATACATGGATAACAATGAACATAGCATAACTATATACAAAAAAAAATCAAATGCTAATACTAAGATTAACATCAAATCCAAATAATAACACCTAAAACGATATACGATTTTGCCAAAGGATAACATAACAACTGCCATTCTACAAATAAGTTGACACTCCTTACACACCAACACTAAATCAGTTTTTAATTCCGACGTACACCAGCACAACACACGATCACAAAATCAAATACACTTATCGTCATCTACTTACACGACTAAATTTGGAATCAACTTCTTACAATACATTACACAGAAGCAATATAACGCATTACCTAGTAATCTAAAACTTCCGGCAACGAAAAAAAAACATTGGCAAAAGCTCTTAAAAGCTATTTCCTCAGCAGTTTTATTAATGACTCACACATTTTTTCTTTGGAACTCTAAAATAACTTATTCGTTCATTTATTTTATTGTATTTATGTTGTCTTGTCTTTAATCCAAGGTTGTTCTTCCCGAAATGCGTTTTGTAAACTCATTGGGAATAATTCATTATAAATTAGTTATGATTTTGAAATATATTATCTTATTAAAAAAAATTAGAAAAATTAAAAAAGTAATTATTATATTTATTTTTTGTTTATTAATTTTATTTTAGTAACATTTAAGTTTACAGTTTACTAATTAATTTGCCACACATAAATATACTATATTTTTTCTTGCTTGATGTGTCTCCTACATAACAATCGGGGCAGACTTTAGGTTTTCCGGCACTGCATTATAGTATTTCATCCCTTTATATAGTATACTATTCTGAGTATTCGCCTTGTCCTTTTTTGGTAGATTGATTTCATTGCACATCCTTGTTTCATGTTTGTGTATGTCCTTGTTGTATACAATTTTATTTGAAAAATATTTGGGTAGCAGGTTGATTACTATTTTATGTACAAATACCATCGTGTTCAAGGTGAACATCTGTTTGACCGCTAGCCAATTTAGTTCCATTGACATTTTATCTACTTTTGAATATTTATTTCGTCTGAGTATTGTTCTCATTGCCCTATTTTGGAGAATTTGAAATTTGTTTTGCTCTCGGTCATTACACATGAAAAGGATATGCTCTTTACTAATTGATCATTGAATAATATACGGAATAATGAAACATCTGAGTCAATTTAAAAGCAAAACAATGAATTTCACAAAAATACTTAAAACAAAATAATTCCTATAAAAACCTAAAACCAATTAAATATTTGAATAGAGAAACTTCAAATGCATTGCGGCTAACATACATAATAACCTACCCAATAAAACAAGACGATTAGAAAATCTGAACAATTTTAAAATTCCTACTAGACATTGGATAGTAAGGATCATAACTAAAGGTCGTACAATAATTCTGTCGAACATTTTTTCCTTCTTACTTAACGGAAAATGTACAAAGCAGATACAGATACTGCATATCTGCGGACACAACTGTTGTCACTGTACAAATACTGCATATCTGCGGAAACAACTGTTGTCCCTGTACAAATCGCAAGTGCGCCCCGCTGTTGAATTTGGCAGCCACCTCCGGTCTGGAGTTTGGAGGAAAGATTCCACTATCTTATCAACAAACGGCTGGCAATCTTTAGAGCACAGGCGTCAGGAGGAAATGCCGTCTTTATTCTACAGGTATTTCAATGGAAGTTGCTCCGAAAAACTAGTGTCATTGATCCCTTCGGCATCGGTGCATAGTCGGGAAACGCGCCAAACGGGCGCATAACATTTGTACACGGTTGAGAATGGGTCGTTTCTGCGACTCCTTTTTGATTTCAACGGCTGTGTAATGATTTGCCGACCTCTATATTTCCTCCCTCCTGCAACATCAGATCTCTTCGAGACCCATATTCACTCCTTCCTCTACTGAAAAAGACGGACAGACTCTATACAGAATCCCCAAAGATAGGCTCAAAGTGAAATTATTCTCCTAAAAGCCACAGGACACAGGTGTGTAGTAAAGGTAAACAGTAAACATATATTGTGAAACAATCATCATAGACAGTTCCAATTTCCGGATATTTCATTACCACGCTAGTGAGCTATTTCTCTCAACTCAGCGGGAGACAATCTATGGCTATTATTATTGTATCATTATTTGGCCATCAGTTGCAGGATCTAAGACTAGAGAATGGAGACTGGAGATACAATGTGTATACGGTGGTGTATCGGGACAATGTATCAATCGGAAACTAATCAACATTCACTATTGATACAGTGTTCATCATCGTTGGACATGCAACAATATTGCAGTGGAATATTGAATGTGACTAACAGATAATATTGGCCATCATTTTAATGATCAGCATAATATTGAGGTTTTGGTTAACACTAAATTGTTTTCTGCCGGCAAACATTGTCACTTGAGCAGCCACTTGTGGTCAACAAGTGGAACAAGATTGATCAGCAAATAATGACAACCTCCCACCTAACTAACTAACCATCCCGCAGGGATATGCTGAAAGGACAGAACGCCAAACAAATCGGTCTTGGCACACACTTCTTACCTCATTCACATTCATACGTCTCATACATTCTCTTCTGTTAATCAGACTCTACATGGCCCGACTCAAGAATCTGGTTCACTTGAAACTTTGGAGGATTGTGATTATCGCCAATTTAAATGGGTTGTTGACTGAATGATTCTGTGGTTCTCTAATCCGCAGAATCCAAGATTGCGTGATTACTCTCGGTGTGCAAAACTGAGAATTTGGATATCTTCGATTCAGGTTTTATTTAATTATGTTACAATAATTTTATGAACAAAACAGATCGCGTACGTTAGAGCAGTGTTCCGCAAAGTGTGCTCCGCGGCACACTGGTGTGCCGTGGCCATTTGTAAGTGTGCCGCGAGTCCCGCGTCACTTCTCACAAAGTGCTCTGTAAATCGGTCTTTACTTTTCTGTGCGGCGCGGCGGCCGGAGGTGGCGTGGGTGGGATTCGATCGCTGCGAAGTGGCCGTGTGCTACCCCGCTACGCTACATTATCACGTGTGCTACACTACATAAGTGGAGTGCTATTGCTACATTATCACGTGATTGCGCACGAGCTATCGGGGTGCATGCGCGTGACAACATAACATTACGAATTACGACGGCGACGTTGCGCCCGCTTGTTTAGAAGTCATTCGTTAATGCTAGTGTTTGGTTGTGTCGTCGCGAACTTAATTGACTTTTTTAATTGCAAAAAAATATCCCATATTACGTGTATATAATGGAAAAAAAACTTTAGATATGCCGTAATTACTATAAAAGGAAACTTTTTGGCTTGGTGGTGGCGGAAAAAGATGCATTTTAATTATCAATTGCGTAAAATTAAAATTCACTTCTCGAACCGATTCGGTGACAGTTCGCGGTCATTCTGTCACTGTAATGTGATAAATATCAATCATAATTACACAAACCCGGCCAGACAAACCCTGCTTTGCCAAACAAACCATTCAAAACCTGGGATGTTTTTTTTAAATTATGATGACATGCAGCTTTCGTAGTTTAACCTCAAAGTTCGCCGTTATTCGTAATAAGCCTAGCCAATCCTATCCAAAATTTACCTTGTTTTTTTTTTCTTTGGTGTACCGTTAAAATTTCTTGATTAGTTTGGTGTACCGTGAACATAAAAAGTTTGCGGAACACTGCGTTAGAGGATATTTTAGGGCTAAACCGGCGGCTAAAACACTGGATATAGAATGAATTATTTGCCGCGCGAGGTATCGCGCGCAGTTTCACAGTGATACCAGCCTCGCAAAAATGTAGGTAAAAGTAATGTTGTCATTATTTTCGGGAGATGTAAACTCTCTATAATTTACCCTACAAACCCATACAAGAGTCCCACCTTTTCCCAAGGCTGGCTCCAGTGAAACTATGGCATCCCCAATTGGGGTATGTTGTGAGGCTGAAGGTAATAGGGAGGAGAAAGAGATGAGGAAGAGGAAGGTGGAGGAATACCTGGCTATTCAGATCTGGTGACCAAACATGGCCAGAGCCACAACGTTTCAATTCTGAATGGTGGTCTTACACCAGGGCGATACTGAGAGTATCTATATATATATAGAGAGTATCTATATATATATACATATAATAATAATATATTGTGCAGCAAACATACTATTTCCATGAGTGAATTCTGAAATCACACAAATTAAACAAATAAAATTTACTTGCATACGCCGGGATTTGAACCCGCGACCTCCTGTTTACTAATTGAGTGGCTTACTCTAACTATTTATTATTAAAAAACGAATTATTATTACATCACGAAACTTAATATTGATTCCCAAAATACATACAATATGTAGCGTCAAACTGACGTAATTGGTTATTTTTCAGTGATTGTAAAATGAGACGAAAGTGATAGTTTGTGTCTTTTTTTGGAAAGTCGTAGTTTGTGTCTTTTTTAGGCAAAATTTAAACAATTTGCCAGCCGTGTTGTGGCGGCAAGAAATTCCGCCATCTTAGAATTGAAATAAGAAATGTAATTTCGAACCAATCGCAATTTGAATAACGGGGACCGGAAGGAATCGCTGCAGAATTGTAATTGGAAAGCTCGCCAAATATGGAGAGAGAATTTAAATTTGGAATAGATGATTTACGTTTGTGACGAAAAACGCTTTTTACGCGCCAAAATTATGTTTACAGAAATAAAGTGGCGCACCAAAGGATAAATTATTTTCAAGCAATTTCCCGCATTCAAAACAAATTTTGTAATTTGTAATTAGGGTCTAAATTTCAATCCTTCGGGCTTGGCAGGATCTACCACCGAATAAACAAACTCATAGAAGTGCGTTGTGAGTGTGTCTGTGCCGAAAGTAAGGAAAATATCCCTTGACCCCTCAGGCCTCCGGCATATTCTGTCAGAGAATTTCGGCTTGGCAATAAAATAAAAAATAAATGGAATAATTCATGAACATATGTAAAAACTAGAAATTATTTTTGAAAGATGATAAAATACACATTCAATTTTAATTATTAGAAATAAACATTTATTTTTCTAAATTTAAAAAATTTTAATGTTAAAGTGTTAAATGGCTCACAATACGTTTTTTCTTATAAACAATTAAAATTAAAAAATACTGAGAATTTTGTTGCCTACTCATTGTTTTTGTTCAATATTAAAATAATCAATAAAAAATTCACAAAGTTTCCTAAATTTTTCTCAAATCGCAGTCGGAACCTTTCGCTTGCTAAAAGTTTATATTTATGTTCTTCTGTGATTAATTTGATTTTAATATAAAGCGTGGTGTTTTCTCTTTCTAACACTGTTTAGATCATATTTCTAACAAGACAGTAAGGGAGATACAATGATTTCTATGATACCATATTATGTAACTGTTCCGATAAAGAAAAAATAGCCTGAGAAGTATAAACTTATCCGCCACTTACTGGTATTTAGAAAAACAATAATAGAATAATAGATTGCGGTTTTTAGAAAAAATTCTATCTTAAATTGATTTCTTCCACCGTGTCTATAATTATTTACTTAACAGCTGAATTCCCTGGCGTTGCTAATGCATTACGCATAGTTTTTCGAAATCAGTTGAAGACAGTATTATCTTTCCTCTTATTTTGAACGTCAGGTGCGCAAAATATTATAAAGAAGTATAAAAAAATTGCTTTAAGGGGTGGGAAAAGGGGTTGAGGTGATTTTTTAAAATCTCATGTAGACAGTGCAGTGACCTTCCGCTCGTTTTGAAGGTCACGTGTGCTATATTTCATCAATCTCGAAATGAAACTGTAGATTTGTAAAAAAAAACAAATCCACACACAGACAAACACACGCTCCTTTTTATATTTTTTTTATTTATTATAATCTATTGAGGTAGTTTATACAAATATTTGAATATACTCTAATATAAACAAGACAATATTTCATATAACATTTCTTTTTAAATACATTCATTCTTCAGACTTTCAGGCATTTCATCATACATCTTTAGTCCTTTGTACATTAGGCAGTTCTGTGATTTTGATTTCTTCATATACGGCAATCTAATTCTATTTAAATTTCTTGGTTCTTAATTGTGAACAATAAAAACAATTTCATCCTTTAAATATTTTGGCATTTGGTTGTTCATGACTGTATGCACAAAAATTAACACATTAAATAATAGTCACTTCTTTATTGGAATCCAATTTAGCTGCTCTCTCATTTGATTAATGCTTGCGTATTTGCCTTTTCCCAGTGTAAATCTCATAGCTCTATTCTGTATAGCATCTAGTTTGTTCAAATTTCCTTCATTGGCCAAATATAACATAGTAGAGTAATAATCTAAATGTGGAGTAACTATAGTTTTATTAATGATCTCTGCAGTGTTTCCATTTAGTTTATTTCTTAATCTTCTAAGAAAATTGACTTTGTTTGATACCTTCTTTAGCACATATTCAAAATTTGCTGTGAAAGTGAGTTTTTTCATCGTTAATTTTAAATTTTAACTATGTATTATGCGTTTTGTTGCCTATTTGCATATATTTTGTTTTGTTTACATTTAGTTTTAATTTGTTTAATTTCAGCCATTTAGCTATATTTTGTAGGTCTTCATTTCATTTACAATTAATAAATAGATAAATAGCTAAAGTCCCCAGCTTTGCCCGGACTTTACACAGAGTGTTTCAATATCAATCGTAGACAGTGACCTTTCTCTTGTTTTGAAAGATATAAAATTTCATCAACTTATATATTAGCTAATAAAACTACATATTTGTACACAATTATTATACAATGCATATTACATGAAATTTACTATTCGAGTATTACAGATTATTTCCATTATCGATGACTTCAAGAGGGATGTCACAGTGTACATTTATTTATTTATTACAAGATAATTACATTACAAAATTATAACAAATTCATAATGTATTATTCCCAGTGAGTTTACAAAACTCATTTCGGAAAAGACAACATTAGATTAAAGACAATACAACATAAATATATAAAAATATACAATCTCATTAGTTATTTTGGAATTCCAGCTTCTAAGAGCTTTTGCCTATGTTTTTTTGTTCGTTGCCGGAAGTTTTAGATTACTAAGCTATGCGTTATATTGCTTCTGTGCAATGTATTGTAATTTCTGTGCAATGTTTTTTAATAAATTTAATCGTGTAAGTAAATGACGATAGTGTATTTGATTATTTGATAGTGTTTTGTACTGGTGTATGTCGGAATTAATGTCTGGTTTAATTTTAGTGTGTGAGGAGTGTTAAATCATTTGTAGAATGGCAGTTGTTATGGTATAAGTACATGAGATTGCATTGAAAAATTAAAAAGTTTGCGTAAAGCCCATGTAACGCTGGATACGTTGATATAATAAATACATTATATTATGAACATAAAATCTGAACAAGGTTTTGGTATGGTCCATGACTTAACCCCTCCAGCGTTTGAGGGTCATATATGACCGGTAGTCCATATTTTATAAAAGTATTCTTATCTTTTTTCATATCATGTAGAAATGTTTAATTTTTTGACGTCGGAAAGAGAAATAATAAATCTTTCCACTTTGCTTCAAATATATTTACTGGAATCCTTAAATAAAATTTTAAAAATAGCCAAAATGAATTATTCATATTTCGCGCCGCTATCGTAACCGTCGGTTTAACTTTAAAAAATATTTCTATTTTTTTATTATATGAGCGAGATAAAAGTGAAGGTACAGTTTTCTTACAAATTCTCGAACGTGTTTTAGAAATATCGAGTTCTATCATTTTTTCTATGATTGGAGTAAAAAATTAAGTAAAAATTTGGATAGCGTTTTGGACAACATTTCTCACGTTTGATATTAAAATATTATTATTTAAAAAAAACAAATATTTATTTTAAATGCATGCACTGAAAAGATTATTTTATCGAGTTGCTAAAACAGTATTTCTTTTTACGAAAAAATTATATGTATATGGCGCATTTAAAATTCACAGAAAACATTGGAAAACTGAACAAATGTGATGAAAATATTTTTCTAAATCATTTATACTAGTACTAAATAAAAGCATCTAAAGACAACAAAGGTGCCTTGAACATAAGGAACTAAGGGGAAATACACAAAACCGGCAGGAGTAGCGATTCTCTTTGAGGGGGATAAGACTCCCCAAGGTTCGTAGATAGTAGAGATGCAAAGAATAGTGATTTAACGAAATACAGAATACCAAATATTCCGAAGCGCAGAATATTCGACCGTCAAATATTATTGCTCCTACCAATTTGCAAACTGTGGAGATGGAGAACAATGCAGTTATCGCAAATGAGATAGATTTTTATTTAAAAAGTGCTCGCCTTGATCGTAAGTCAAACACTTACAACAGGTGGTCTGCAAACGCAAAACAATATTAAAACCTAATTAAGTTTGTTAAAATCAAGTCACCTTGCAGTAATGTCTTTAGTGATAGACTTTTTTCGGAAGTATTTAGTCTAAGCAGAAAAACGCAAACTTTTGCTACCAAGAGACGCAGAGAAACTGGTTTTTATTCACCACAATTTGCCTCTGATTGATTAAACACTTTTTGACCGAAATGCGTTTTTATTTTCATCATTAGGTATTCGATATTCGGCCTAATAGTAGACAGTGTTCAGTCGAATAGTGAACATTAAAAAATAAGCCGAATACCGAATAGTAGCCGAATATTCGTCGTATTTCTAGTTTGAATATATTCACAATATGAATCCTTAAAAATAAAATACTTTGTGATTGATATGCTAAAATTGATTATATTAATATCAGTGGCTCACTGCTTCCTATGAATTCAAATCAATATGATAACATTGAAGGCAATTTCCCCGGAGGCAGAGGCAACTTTAGTGGCGAAAGTTTTAATAAAGCCCGTGTCCTGGGCGCGCTGTAACGCTGCCTCGTGAATAGCTTATACCCCGCCCCGCGCAGTGCGCGGTGTTTGGAGAATATATTTCACCATACCGCGCGGCGTGCGGTATTGTAGAATTGTAGTGTAGGATGTTGCTCAGGCGTGCGGTAAGTGGCGAGTTTACGCGCGGTCCTGAATAAATTTACTAATATTGGTTGTGGGTATTGACAATTTTGATGTATTGCATGTGTAAATCTATTTTTAATAGCTTCAGGTTGTTCTAATTACATTGTTCTAACGACGCAACTTTGTACGTACTTATAAGACCATTTTATAATTATGTGTATTTATGTAATAACGTGTCCTGTCTCTGAAATGTTTTATTTTTCTGTGAAGATAAAACCCCCCCGGGTTACAAATCACATCTTTATATTTGAGAACTCATGTTTTAAATATATTATTTGTAGTGGACATTCATCCAAAGGTGATGAAGCGATTTTTTTCAGGTTTGTAGTTAATTATCAGATTGATTTTTTTAAATGAAATGGATACCTACTTGCTATCATCATGGGCTTTTACATAATCTATTATGATACACAGAGTAAACGGTAACTCATACATACAGAACAGACGTGAGGCATAAAAGTAGTATAATAGTTATTTACATTAGTATTTATCAAAGAGTTATACTATTATAACCTTCTTGTATCTATGTAAATTCCGTGCAGTTGAAGATATCTGCTAATTCTGTGCAAGTATTGTCGACCGTATGCAATCTACGTACGCACGAGTATCCAAATGACTGTCCTGATATGATTTTTACAATGAATTGGAATTTCGTAACAAGTGGTAAATCAGGGCTGTCTATTAACTTTTTTTAAATAAATAAAATGAAGTCGGAAAAAAATTTTGCGTAATTATGGTTTAATATGAAAACCGAGTTTATAATTAAAATGTATTGTAAAATTACAATCGGAGTGGATTTTAAAGTAAGCGGACCAGATAGAAAAATTGTATTCAACAAGACTTAATGTCGAAATGTTTTGAAATTCTCTGAAATTACGAAGAATGAAGCCAGGCATTTTTTTATTAATTTTTCTCTGAGTGTAAAAACCCGCTATCTCGGAATTTAAAAAAAATGTTTTTACGAAAATTGATTAAAAGTTCTCCAAAATTATTCCATGAAATTCGTAAATTATTTTATACCCATCAACACCCGCAAACATTTTCCAATCAGATGCCCCAGACTAAAATGGAATAACTTCTGGGGATATTTTTACATTATCAAGCCTCAAAAGATTATTAACTTTTTAGTTGTAAGAATTTGACCATTTTCTACTGTGTTAAATGTTTTCATCGCCCAAGTAGTCGTACAAAGGTGGGACTAACAAAACCAAAAATAAATTGCAAAACAAATATTTCATTGCATTTTAAATGCATTACATACTAATAAATGTTTTTTAGTGTATTAATAATCAGTTCTACTAGGTATCATATTTTTGTGAATTATTCTTTTTGCAATAATAATAATAATTATTATCAGACTATAAAAATATTACCATTCGTTATTTCAGCTACTGGCATTATACCTAGCTCTCTCATTAAAAATTTAGGCGTATTAGATCTATCAAAAAATTTATATGTAAAGATGCAAAAGTCGGTCATTTTGAATACATGTAGGATAACGAAAGATTTTTTAAATATTTATGTTGAGGGATCAGTAGGATTTATAGGCCCTGTTAGAAGTTCTACCGAGCCGAACCCTCTGATATGAAAATATCTGGAGTCGGTGAATTATTTTCCCATTTGATCTCTGGTGAGTTGACGTATTGTTCTTGTATTGTTTTGTATTTATTTTGCTTAAATAATGCACTTGCATATTGTTCATTAACTAGATGATAATTTGTGGAAAAGTGTGTGGAAGGGTTTAGTTTTTCCTATGGGGAAGATTTAACCCGGACATAAAATCGGAAAAAATGTTTATTTCAGCTGGACAGAGCGGTGTGTGCAATGCTCTGCCTGCCATAAAAGTTTACATTTAAGTTAATACATAAAAAAATCAATATAGAAATAAATAAAAAATGTATAAATTGATGAACATATTAGGACTTTATGGTGGCTTGAGTGAAATTCTCCATCTCTTGTGTAGAGGCGCTCCCTGCCACTGGGCAACGGCCTGGACAAGAGTGTTGTCCGATCTCTGGTAGCGCTGACTCGTCCCGGCTATTTTGTAGCGCATCAAAGCAGCGAACCCATGCACCCTTCCTTCGGTGAACATCTGTGAGGCGCTGCATCGCCAGGGGAGGCCAAATAAGGCTCTGTATGCGTGGTTGTACTGTACTCGGAGTGTGTTCATGACGACATATCATGTGTGTATGTCGTCCATAGCTCGCTAGTGTAGAAGCTCATACAGTATGTTTGGAAAAGTTGCTTCTTCACCGGAAGTATATTTAGTAAACATTGCATTTTCTAGTATACATTGTGAAGATAGTTTTTTTTTCATTTAATCACGGCTTTTGTAAGCCAAATGTTGGCATGAGCCAATTCAAAAGAGAATAGAATTTGAACGTCGTTGATTTGTGAAGTTCAGTATAGAAAATTATACACTCCTCTCATGGAGTTTCACTAATTACAACAAATAACACCATGATGGCACCAGTGGCGGATCGTGACTTTTGTATGTACTAGAGTGCTAATATTATTAAAAAAGGCATTTCTGATGTCGTTGTAGCTGAAAACGATTTTTTTTTGAAAAATCGATTTTTGTATGAGGAAACGATTTAAAAAAAAATCATTTTCCGTTATAACAACATCATTAATGCCATTTTTGTAATATTAGCACTCTAGTAACCCGAAAGTCACGAGCCGCTACTAGATTGTACCTAGGTATTTAGAATCGATGTATTATCATTTAAATGTGAAACTCGTTCAGAAGTTTAAAGATTTCCAACTTCTGATAACATTATTTATAGAAATCAAGGTGTGCCTGACATTTCCAACGGAGAATCATAACGTAATTTCATATTTCAAAAAGTAATCAGTCCCAACTTTATGAAAGTTTTCCATTTCCTCAACAACAAGTATTCCAATCTTTTCTCGTCTCGATCAATCTGAAATTTACATTACTCCTACGTAAGATGAAATCTCCACCTAGGTACTCTTTGGTACTTATTTGTCCTTGGTAGAGTAGTGTTAGGAGAAGTGAGCTGATATTTCGCTACTGCGCGGCGGTGTGAAACCTAGCAACATATTTGTAGGAGTCAGACTATGGTAGCGGCTCCGTACATTGCTAAAGAATTATGCTGACGTCAGTAGCAGCTCGACTACCACGTAAAACCTTCCGAGGCGTGGATAAATTACAACACGTCGATTACGTAGAGTGTTTTCAATATAACTACTGTATTACATAAACTAGTATTAAGCCTTATATACAACAAATATATTGTCCCACTCTTCAACAGATGGGGTTGGCCTCTATTTAACTACGAAATTGTGCCAGCAAAAAAATAATTTATTCCAAATTCCATCGCCCTCTGTTGAACCCGAACGCTTCATGCAGGCAACAGTCGGTCGTCAACTCATTGAATTATACAGGGTTTTCCAATAAGAGGTGTTATTTTGATATTCAATCGAAAAGATCAATGGTTTCGTTACTTGTGTAGCACGTAGCGTCTTTTGAAAGTAAACGTTGTCCAGATCAATACCATCCAATTCCGGCCATAAAAAATCATTATTCATCTCTCGATAGCGCAATCCTTTCACCGTAACTGTTGCTCCAGCCTCATTTTCGAAAAAGTAAGGTCCAATGACTCCGCCGGACCATAAACCGCACTAAACAGTCATACGTTGAGGATAGAGAGGCTTTTCGACAATAACTCTTGGGTTTTCCGAGTCCCAGATGCGACGAAGCCATCGAGGTAGAAATGGGCCTCATCACTCAAGATGATTTGCATTTGATTCACTCAAGTGAATTTTAATAATTTCAATGCGTTGTTGATGCGTGTATCGTTCAATTTTTATTAATGGCGTAGCTTCTACTTGGCAAATGTCAAAAAATGGCAGCTTCAAAAGCGTGTGTCGTTTGTTTTTTAATGTTATTTTCGTTGTTGTTACATTTCGTTGCATATTTGTCGCCCTCCTCGTAATCGCTATCGAAAAACAGTTCAAATTATCAGCCCCAATCATTATACATCAAATAAATATTGTATATTATCAAAAGTGATAATATTGTGAAACAAGAAACATTTGTGATACAAAAACCGTTCGTGTTATGAAACAATTCTAGATATACATCTATAAACTATAGTGCCCATAGAAGATTTAAGATCAACATTAGAAGGTCCAATTGAAAAAACAAAATTCACAAGGCCTCCTTTCCCACTCCTATTTTTCCTTGTGATAAAAACGATTGTTTCAACTTATTCATTTCAGTTCATTCACCAATAGATTCGGTATACAACAGAAGGGATGCTTACTTGGCAAGATTCTGTATAAAATAAGATAAGAGCGTGTGCCAAGGTAAAGTTGTATGAAGTGTCATCATCTCGATTTTGGCCGAACTGGTTGATTTCAAATCGGTTTTTCAAATCCTTCATACTTGTGCCATAAAGGTTAACACAAAGTTATTCATTAGCTGCTGGTTCACAGTTCGATGGCGCTAATTTAATAATTTTTAATTTTAGGAAAAAAAATCTTTTCGCAAGTTATGCTTACACTGAGAAAATGAGTATTGCTGTTTTATTAAGATCCTGTTAAAAAGGTGATAGCAGGCCATATATTAGTAAAGTATTAGTACTTTCATAACACATCGGAACACGTGATCATGCAGCTGAGCTTATCCTGTTATTATACAGTGACAAAATTCGAAAATTTTTGAACTTTTATGAACACGTGTTTTACTGTTAGTGTATTAGGAAATCTGTGAATTCTTTCGTTGAACGTCTGCAGTCCCGTTTTAAACAGGAGTACAAAGATATTGAATATATTAACAATATTTTATTTCAGTTAGTTATCTCCGTGTACGGTATATAATATGAATAAATGGTTTGTCTGTATACAAGCTCAATTCTTTCAAGAAAGGCATACAAATACAATAATGTATCGGTGATTCAATCCAATATTGCATTAGACTCTCTTGAAGTTTTTGTACGACAATATCATTTATCCATATTCATAAACTGTATGTACCTACATGCGTAAGCAAACAATTCATTTTAATATTTTAACGCATAACTTGCAAAAGTGTTTGTTCCTAAAATAATCAAATTAATGCCCTGAATTATTTTAAGTTTATCTTTTCGCTTATGAGGAATCTAAACTTTATCAGATTATTTTTCTAGCATGATAACATAAGGCTTTTTCATGAAAAAAAACTAAAGAGTGCGTATGAAAATATGCATTTAAATAAATGCAATACGTTCAGCATTAACTATCCCGCAGCCAAGTGGAGGAGTACGTAGTACCCAAAATTACTACCCTCCTTATACAGGGTTTTCCAATAAGAGGTGTTATTTTGAATAGCCCGCTATTTCGGTAGATGTTACTTTTAAAGCTGTCATTGTTAGACATTTGACAAGTAGAAACTACGCCATTAATAAAAATGGAACGATACACGCTTCAACAACGCATCGAAATTATTAAAATTCACTTGAGTGAATCAAATGCAAATCATCTTGAGTGATGAGGCTCATTTCCAACTCGGTGGCTTCGTCAACTAGCAAAATCGTCGCATCTGAGGCTCGGAAAACCCAAGAGTTATTGTTGAAAAGCCTCTCTATCCTCAACGTGCAACTGTTTGGTGCGTTTTATGGTCCGGCGGAGTCATTGGACCTTACTTTTTCGAAAATGAGGCTGTAGCAACAGTTACGGTGAATAGATTGCGCTATTGAGAGATGATTAATATTTTTTTATGGCCGGAATTGGATGATATTGATCTGGATAACGTTTACTTTCAACAAAACGGCGCTACGTGCCACACAAGCAACGAAACCATTGATCTTTTACGATTGAATATCAAAATAACACCTCTTATTGGAAAACCCTGTATTAGCTCAAATACTTTTCATATCATTTTAGTATTTTAATTATTTACCATTAATAATTGACTGAATGATTGGGATTTCTATAGTTTAAAAGCCACTAAGACAGAAAAATGCACGGGGTCGTCGGAAGACCCACTTGGTTACAGACATTTTGTTTGGCATCTTGGCCTGTTAAGAGTTAAGCCGTTGTGTTAAAATTATGTTTAGTAAGAAAACTTTGGCGTTCAGCCACTGATAACATTCATTTTAACTACTCCAGAATCCCACTCTAAAGTGTTGCTTCACTGAACATTTTAAGCATGGAGGGTAATAAATTTAGAAAATATTCATATCAGGATATCATTCGAGGCTTTGGAAAACTAAAAATCTGTTCCTTTTCCGCTTCCGGGATCCTCACACGTAAATCAATCACAGAAGGTATATGAAGCACAGATATGCTTTTTTATTTCACGAAATAAAATGGTTTGATTTGTAGATTTCATTATTGTTCATGATATGATCAGTTATTTTCAAGCGATATACTAATTTGACGTATTGTTTAACTGTATCATACTCCGACTAAGAGCTCACTCTTATCTGTTTCACATATTTCGTTTAAGATTCGTATTCAATGATTAAATATCACAATTTAAGCTTTTAGTCACAGTGAAAAGATCAACTTTTATTTCCAAAACCGATTATAAAGAATAAGGAAGTTGAGTCCATTTTTTTTATTTTTTTTTATCAATGTTCGCATTCAAACTTAAATACTGTTTTTTTTTTTTTTAAGTTTGTTTTCATAATTAAATTAATTCTCAAAGTTTAAATTTTATTAAGCCCGCCCAAACGAGCGGAATCCGAGCGGTAAGATGCGGGGTGTGGTGTGACGTCATTCGAACTGTGAAAACCACGTCGCATAAGCATTTTGTATGGAAAAATTTGTAATTCTTCAACAAGGAATTCCAGTAATTTTTTTACCAATGTTAACCGTCTATTAGAATTGATGTTATTAAAAAAAAAAGAAAATTGATTAAGATTTCATAGTTAAATTAATATTTTAAGTTAGAATATTTGCTTTTCCCGCCCGGTACGGTACTTGTACGGTATTGCCGTCGCTACTTGTTGACGTTCCCCGCGCGAATTCAGGACCACCGCGCAGAAAAGTAAAGACCAATAGTAAAATAACGGTTTACAGCCCAGTTCACTGTGAGACTTTTCTGGGCGGCCGGCGGCCTGAAGTGTATCACATGCTATGTGACATGTATAATAATAAAAACTTCTAAGTTATGCAATAAACAACATATTATTATAAAGCACTATACGAATATGTATCTTCAGAAATCCATTTCATATAATAATAACAACAAATACGTACATATATTTGACAAACCCAAATAAACATTTGGCCTATACACCTCTCTCATCTAAACCGACCATCTCTCATGTAATAGAAAGAGATGCACCATAGGTGATCCGTTGTACGTACAAGTCACGACACATGTGACGTCAGAATTCTTTCGACCAATCGTGGAGCGTATACAGTCTATTGCTATTGAATGCTTTTTCAAGAACGTTTAACTAATTCTAAGAATAATAATATAGAAATATATTTATATATTTAGAATCGATATTTTTTGATCTACATGAACATATTTTTTATAAGTCAAAATATTTTTCACTCAACTTCCTTATTGTGTAATTGAAAGATGTACATGAAGTTAGGTATCCGTGGAAAAAGGAAAGTTAACCGTAACGAACGTTTTAAACACAATATGATTTTTCGACGTGAACTGGGGAAATTTTTAAATATTATCTTGTGGCGTAAGAAACTTACTTAAGCCACTTATTTAGAAATGATTGAAAACGTGTGACTTTCACAGCGGCCTGTCTTATAATGGTCACAGTGTGTATTTGTTTTAAATATCAATAAGAAAAGTATAAAGCGTCAATAATTCTATACTAATGATAAATATTTGAAGCAGGACCTTATTTGTAAAATATAATCCAGGTACATTTGTACTACTCTTTAAAGGCGTGACGTTTCGATGTACGAGGAACCTTTTCATTGATAGAGATATACGTGTTCGCAAGACAACTATTGTTACGTCCGCGTGTGGACACTGAATGTGAATCTGAATGTTTATATGAAAACACCTCGTAATTCATGGTAAACTTGTCTCATGGCATGGCCAAAGCAGTTAAATATCTCAAAAATGAATTAAATTGACACCACATTCAAATGAAAATTGAATGTCCTTAAATATTATAGTTTCAGTCGCATGTATGGCAACGAGAGCTGGTGAAAACACACTACTCACACAGATGCATTGCTGGCATTAAACGCATCTGAAACTTGTTATTCGACTTCAAAAAAGAAAATTGTAGTGTGTTTAAAAAGGTTAATTACACCGTAATTAAAATAACAAATACCTTATTATCTGCCATACAACATTTAAAATCGAAAGACGCACAAAATTTAACTTGGACGTATGTTCTAAAATCAAGACAATTAGTCCTTTATTGTTTATTTATTATTTTCATTATTTTTTACTTATATTATGTATTATTATAACTTTTACTATCTACTTGCTTCCTAATCTGTAACCATGAAAAATGTGTTGATGGAACTTAACTGGTTTACTCAGTCAGTCTGTGTCTCTATCACAGAAGTAATAGTGGGTGTTGCTTTTACATCCAAAACATGGCTCTGTTTAAAAAAACATTTTACCTCTCATAGGTGACATCATTACAATATTGTTATATAAAAACACACGCGTATTCGATGCGTTGAGTCAAAATTTCAAAGCAATCGGTAAAGAACTTAAAGAACTGAGATTTAAGATTTCGAACATTCGTAATTTTATTAAATAGATTCACCATATTAAACATATAACAGTATGTATCCTAAATATGCTCAAATAAATATTCAAAATTAAAACACAATATTTCAGTAATGTTTCGCTAGGTTTTTGTATATAGTATACATACACATAATCTATATATCTGCCCTGATGTTGGACACCCTAACGCCGTTTGAAACGTTGGCCAAGGAAGGGGGATGTGCAACACTGCATAATAACTACGATAATACTATTGGCCGTCAAAATCTAAAATCATATTGGAGGGAGAAGTACACAAGTCAAATACATGAATATACGTAATAAGTATAAAAAACGCTTTGCAAACGGAGTGTAGAAATGCTCGGTTTTAACGAAAAGATGGTTTTTATTTTTTTGCGAATTAATTTTATAAGTAATAAAAAGGTCATTTTAAGAAAACTGTTACAAAATAATCTTTACGATAAAATTTATTTTTTTCGAATTTCTTAAATGCGTTCATACCAAAGATATTAAAAGAACGAGATATGCTATGTTGGCCGCCGGACCGTAGCCGGAGTACTACCTAATTAGGGTACTTTGAACGGTATCGGGACGTGTACGCACAGAAATCTGTTATATGTATTAGTGCGGATACCTTAGCGCAAGCGAAGGTGTGCAGTAGTATTGGTGAACAAAACCGGCGACACTCGGCAAAACAATTCCACTCAGTACGAACTGCGCATAGCACATCTCGTTCTTCTAATATCTTTGATTCATACATTTATAACGAAAAAATACATTTTTGGTAGTTTGCGCTTATTTTTTTTACAAAGTAATTAACACTGTTATTTTGATTCTATTATTCTTCTTAAGCAAAATCATAGAAAAAGATTCAATAAAACCAAACAAATTGGTGCCGATTAGTAATAAAGCTTAATCGAAAATACTGATTTTACTTTGAGCTTCGCTTTAAGATTATTTTTTTATAGCGGAAAAGCTAATGGTGCTCCAACAATAACAAGTTTTGCTGTATTCTAGTGCGAAGTGTGTTAGAGAGGAGGGAAGGTTAGGGGGTAACGAACGCTATGAATTTAAATCCGTGTAATAATATTAACACTCCCCTCTGATTTAATTTCTGATAGAATCGTCAACAGATGTCATCGCCGGCACTGAGGTCGGGATAGTGGTTTGAGACTCGGCTAAATTATTCGGTTATTTCATATTTCCATCGCTTTTGAGTGATGTGGGTTTTTCTAGACGTAATCTCGCGATACAAAGGGAAGTCGATCCAAACCACAGCACAATATCCCTTCAGAGTGTTCGGGGAATGTTAGAGGACACGTTGTCCGGATTTTGACGTCTAAAAGAAGGAAGGGATCAACCGATTTTACAACATTTTACGGTAAATAAAGATAAAACAAATAAATAAATGTAAACCTACAGTCGATTGTATTTTTTAATGTTTAAGATAAACACATAGTAAAATAATACATTAACAGTCCTCCTTACTAGCTATTCCTGTTCTAAAGCGGACTGTAGGTTGTGTTGGCATTATCATCCTCATCTTCATATGTACAGACATCATGTTAATGTTTGTCAACTTGTTGTTGAGTTGGTGTTCCTTCATTATTTTATGATTATGATTTCCTCATCCTCATGTTTGTTGACTATTTATGTTGATTTTCTCATCTTCTCTTTTGCAGACCACGTGTTAATTTTTGTTGACTGGTTGTTGTATTTGTGTTACTTCATATGTTTTATGATTTCCTCATCATCATGTTTTTTGATCTCCCATCTTTATGTTTGTAGACCTCATCTTAATGTTTGTCGACTGGTTGTTGATGTGCTGAAGTTACTTCACATTTTTTCATGATATCCTCATATTCATGTTAGCCATATTTTGATTTAGTTTTCTTTATTTATTAATTTTTGTCCTGGGTATTTTTAATTTAATTAAGAAAGTTTTTACATAATTTTTTACGTTCCATAATTTTTCACGTGATATGATAACTACTAACCCAAGCAGTCGATATATTAGAAATAAAGGTTAGAGTATTGTTGTTTCGTAATGTTTTTTGTTTGCTTACTTTGCAATCACTACTTGAAGCTGTTGATATCGACTGCTTGCAGCAGTTTCTGAATTCTTAGCCTTACATTTACTTATTCAAGTTTTCCACGGATGTAACTTCAAAAAAATAATTATTAGAATTAGATTGTGTAAACTAAACCGATCTGTAGAAAAATGATGTCGCCAAGTGACATACGGCCTTTAGACTCCTAGGTCCCAGACAAGTCAGTGAAATCGATCATCTGCTCAAGAAAGACTTTCGATGTTTGAAAATGTACTACACCGAGAAAAATTAGTATCTAATGCTGAATCTTTTCAAATTTTGGGTAATCTTGTTAAAAACAGAACTGCAAGCCGCTTCCTGATACAGTGTTCACATATAAATATCATAACAATACAAATATAAGACGAAATTGAAAAATTTTACGTTTTTTATGAACGTGTTCAGCCGTCGTGACAAAATATATGTATTTTTCTTTAATTTTATCAGGATAATTATCAATTCATTCGCTAATGCCCTGCAATCCCATTTTTAACAGGAATACGAATAATTTGAAGAAATTCTTAATAAATAAGCAATATTTTGCAATCAAGAAGTTTTCTCTGTGTACACCCTATTAGTTTTCCGCTGCGACCGGAATCAAAAGCGAATCTTTCTGACTCAACATCAACTTTTTTTGACCATTACTATGCGGAGGTTGACATTATTGTGTTTTTATTCTAAAATAGAATCTACAATTCTAATACACAAAAACATCTAAACTGGAGTCATAATTTTTTTACATTTTGCAGAAACCGTGATGGTAACAGTGGTTTGTATGTAATTTGTAATTAATTGTAATTATAACACAACACTAATACCAAACGCTTCTAGTATAATTGTGGATCAAATCACTCAAATGAATGAAAAACTGGGCTCACAATGGGCAATAGACACGACCACAGCACAGTTCTATCGAGTATTATCTTCAGTGTGCAACTGCAGGCCTCACCCATAAAAATCAGACACTAAAAATATCACTGCAGGTTAATAAAATAAGAGTGGTAGGTGTAATAAAGTCCGGCTTCCCTCTGGCCATTCGAAGCGCGACTAAATGATTTTTCCTTCGCTCAACAACATTTTACTGCATTTCTATATGAAATTTTCCGATGGAGTGAAAGGGGGGGTTAATATATTATTGCTGAATAAATTAATGTTTATTAGAGAAACGTGTTAGGAAAGGTATACGATAAATCAAATTTGATGTTTTCCCTATGCATAAAATTTTCAAATGCCCTTCTCGAGTACCGCGCGTTATTATCCCAAAAAAAGACTACGTGGCCTTTTTCATACAAATCTTAATTTTGAATTTGAGGCAAAAATACTCAACCTAATTAAATAATCATTTTTTTAAATCAAAGGTTATAGCAAACAGCCGAAAATGAATATCAGGCCTTTTTCATAGAAAACTTAATTTTAAATTTGAGGCAAAAATACTTTATTAAACAAATTTAATTTTTTTAAATTAAAAATTATAGCAAATACCCAAAAATGATCACTTTTTCATCAAAAACTTAATTTTGAATTTGAGGCAAAAATACACGACAAGAACGAGGACATATTTTTTTTTAAATCAAAAGGTGTGCGTACAAAACTTAATTTTGAATTCGAGACAAATAAACTCAACCAAACAGAATATATATTATTTTTAAATCAAAAGATATAAAAAAATATTGCAGATGAGAGATATTTTATTTATATGTATTTAAAATCATAAAAAAGGTTATCAAAGAATTTGATTTTTCAAGATTAAATTTAATTATTCGGTTTGTTGGGTATTTTGGCCTCGAATCTAAAATTTTTATAGAAAAAGTACCTCGCAGCCGTTTCTATTGTATTAAAAATACTCACGGCTGTGTGCCTGTAACTTCGGTTCAATGAACTTAAGAATAAGGATTTGCTTAGATTTAATGAGCCATTTAAAAAAAAATTGGAATTGACTGCGTGAAAAATTTGTAATTGACTACAGTATAATATTTTAGTAGAAAATTATTTTAATTATGTTTTAAAATTAGAATTATAATATCCCACTATTTTTCACGGGTAGTATCATAATAACAATATGTACCTAGAAACCGCACAAGATTCCCAACTGCTCCCAACCGTTTGGAGCCATTGAGACTATGGCATCCCCAATCGGGGTATGTTATAAAGCTGAAGAAAGCGGAGAGGGGAAGGAGATGGGGAAGAGGTAGGTGGGGAAGTACCTGGCTATTCAAATTTGGTCACCAAACACGGCCAAAGCCATTTCAATCGACGTTTCAATTCTGAATGGTGGTCATACACGTGGGTGATACTGATAATATCTTCCACTCTGGAACTTGACGGAAATATGCAATATATTATTTTAAATGATTAAATTACACAAATTAATCCAAAAAAATATTACTTGCTCACGCCGGGATTTGAATCCGTGACCTCCAGCTAGCTAGCCTTAACCCTCAACCACGGAGGCCGTCACCATCACTGTGTCCATCATCAGGAAGATGTGTAAAACGGTGTAAAATGTGTTTTCATCCTAAACGTTGGCTAAAGAAGGAGGTAGCGCAATATGGCATAATACCCCAAAAATAAACCCCTTTTAAATCCCAAATCATATATTATATGTGATGTTTGTAATAACTTGATGAAAATGCACAAGGGTTATAATTCATTATACAGACGAGATACACAAACTTAATTGGAACTGTCAATAATTGATTACCTGTAATTACAGATGTTGGCACATCAAACCGAATAGATTATTACACATTATACTTTGGTAATTATGTAATTATGGTTCCATGATAACTCAACACAGTGACTATTAAACACACTTTTAAAAAGTGATATAAAGTCATTAAAAACGATGAAAAAAAAATTAAACCTAACCTACTTAACCCAGTTAATAAAGTTTTTGTTGCATCACTTTCCATGACTTTATATAACTTTTTAAAGATGTGATGAATTATCACTTTGATGATTTATACGGTCACCGTACTGAATAGACCTTCGGTTGAATAAGCCATATCTTCTTCTTTCTTCTTCCTAGCACTATCCCAACTCATTGCCTAGGTAGGCTGTTGGGGTCGGCTCTTCTCGTTCTCAGGTTATAGCTTCTTCGGTTCTGAGTGTCGCTTTCATCTAGGCCGTTTCTTTGTAGGATTTTGGAGCATTGGGTCATCCAGGAGTTCTTTGGTCTACCTCTGGATGACTGTCTTTGAAGCTCTATAGACATTGCCTGCTTCACTGTGTGGTCTGGTGGTCTCCGTCTTATGTGCCCATACCATCTTAACTGTCGTTCCTCTAGCTTACTGTTTATGTCAGTGACACCCAGGCTACCACGAATGCGTGTGAGCTTTTAATTTTATCTTTTAATGATACTCCTGCCATCCATCTAAGCATTCGCATTTCTGCTGATTCGAGTTGCCTAGAGTAGAAGTTGTACATAGTCCAGCATTCGGAGCCATACATTATCGCGGGTCTAACAATAGTCTGGTATTTCCTTTAAGTTTTATTGGCATTTTCGTGTCGCACGAAATTCCTGTTACGGATCTAAATTTCATCCATCCCACTCCTATCCTATGGTTGACATCCGCTGCACATCCTCCGTCTCTGTGGATGAGTGAGCCCAGATACTTAAATGAGTCACAGTTGGCTAATGTTACTCCATCCAATTGAATCGAAGGAGTTACAGCATTTGGGTCTTCAAATGGTAAATACAAATATTCCGTCTTTTTCCTGCTAATTTTAAGTCCATTATCCTCCAGGATCTTTCTCCACCTTTCCAGGCTATTTTGTAGATCACAATGATTTTCTTCTATCAGTACTACATCATCTGCAAAAAGCATAGTCTTGAGAATACTGTTCATTTCTTGACTCGTTAGGTAATTCATGACCATTATGAATAGCAATGGGCTGAGGACAGATCCTTGGTGTACCCCCACTTTAATTGGAAATGTTGGTGACATCCCTGATGTGCATCTTACTTGTGTTTCTACGTCTGTATACATATCTTGTATGGAGAGCACATATCCTTCTGGTACGTTATGAGATCTCATTTGTTGAATAAGCCATATCAAATCTCTAAAACAAATCTAAACAACATAAGTGATGAAGTTGCGTAAAAACAATATTCAGTGCGCCGCCCATCGTAATGGAAATACCTACGGTTGACTTTGCCCTATCAGACCTAGAAAGTCGATATATTCGTGGTTTTTATTTTAATTATTTCTTGTGAACGTTTTACTAAAATCTCAAATGTTTCTAGATCTAGATCGAATAGAAAAATAAAATTTGGTGTCTACCGCTAACTTTATAGTTGAAAATCGTTTTATAAAATTTTCATACCGTGTTACAGCAAAGATTTTAATTTTAAAGTTCTGTTTTTATATATCTTAAATATAAATAACTTACATCCGCAGAGATCCCTCTAGAAACATTTGCGAATTTAGTAATACGTTCATTTTATTTTATTTACTAATTTACGGACAATATGTCCATTAAAACCATAATATTGACACGAATAAGAAAACATAGATGACAGTGAATGGAGAGTACATGAATGTGAAGGGCAAAGACAATGTAAAATATAAAATGTACATATAGAAAATAACTACAAGTCAGAGCATCAATAACGATTAAGTTGTAAAAATTTACACATTACGTATCGCTTTTTGAAAGTCATTTAGACTTACACCAAAAAATTCAATGCTCTGTCTTGAGTTTACAAGTCTCGACATTCTGGACAAACAAGAATGGTACCCATAGTTAGTTGAGTGGTGATTGAGGAACAACAATTCATTATTTCGGAGTCTACGTGATGGGATGTTGAATTGAATGAGTTGTAACAGTAATTAAAATGAATGCGTCGAGCAAATCTCTTATGTCGTCTTAAGAAGAAATTTAATTCTTTTCAGCATGCTGTGCACCAAAATTTAAGTTTCTTGGTTTTTTATGTCATACTTGAATCAGTTCGTAGATGAGCTTTTGATTTTTTTTACATTTACCCTACACAAGAGGCCCTGGGCTTCAAGGGGTATGTCATCTTTTGCGATGCTGTTGCGATGTTGAGAATCTTTTTTAAGAAAAGGAAAGAGAGGAAGTTCTAGGAAGGTAGAAGGGTTCTATAGAAATCTAGAGATCAGTTTGTCCAGGAGTGACGGACGTATGAAAATATCCCTCACACTCCGGCGCAAAGCGATGGGTCGAGAGACCAGTTGGAGAGGTCAAAGGCTCTCCCCAAAGCATCCTCTCTCGATCTGGCAAACCACTCACCCGATGAACCCGGTCACCCCTGCTAAATCACCAAACGTAGCGAACCACATGGAGTGACCAATGGCAGAGGTGTTGGCTAACCAATAAATGGTTCCAGGGGCGGCAATACCCAAACCCGCCTCCCAGATTGCTTTGTGGTTTCTTTTTGAAGTGAAATTTTTTTACGTGCGTTATGCAATTTCGAGGACCGGAGTAAAACCAACTCACGACCGTCATGAAAAACCGTGATCATTTCGCTATAGGAGCCTAGCCAATATTATATACCTACTTTAGGTCACTCTCCAAACTAAGCTTCGCGGTCTAGAGGCAGAGCGCCCGATTGTCGTCGTGAAGAACCGAGGTTCGATCCCCGCTTTAACTATTTTTTTTTCTTTTTGTGATTTTTTTTATAATAATTTTTTTTAAAGTGATAAAATGCTCTCGCGCTGCGACTTTTAGATATTTTGACTAAATGATATTTTGGTCGAATACGTAATAACCGCGGTCTAGAGGCAGAGCGTTCGACACTCGTTATGCAGGACCCGGGTTCGAATCCCATATTTTTATAACTTTTAATTTTTTTATCAACGATTTGTAATAATGTAGTAAAAAATTAGATAAATTTGTTAATTTAAATTTAATTTACTTTACGGTACCTATATGATATTTTGGTCGAAATATAGCTTACAAATCGAGCCGGTAGAGTCGCTCGGTATTTTGATTAATCATTTTTTTTATCAACGATTTATAATAATGTAGTAAAAAATTACATAAATTTGTTAATTTACCTTTACTTTAATTTACGGTACCTATATGATATTTTGGTCGAAATATAGCTTACAAATCGAGCCGGTAGAGTCGCTCGGTATTTTGATTAATTATTTTTTTTTATCAACGATTTGTAATAATGTAGTAAAAAATTACATAAATTTGTTAATTTACCTTTACTTTAATTTACGGTACCTATATGATATTTTGGTCAAAATATAGCTTACAAATCGAGTATAATAATAACGCCGCGTCGCGCAAAATATCTCTCCTCGCGGTCTCTCGTTATGCAGGACCCGGGTTCGAATCCCATATTTTTATAACTTTTAATTTTTTTTATCACATGCTACTTATAAATATGTCAATAGACAGAGAAAAAAAGAATGAAATGAAAAGAGAGAGATAAGAATACTAAAAGTTTCACTTCCGTCGTGCGTAGGCTTGCCACACACTGTATTTCTTTTCTTCAGAATCGACCACAGATTATTAAAAGGGTTCATATCGGGGCTATTTTCATAGGCCATGGGGACGTTGAATTTGCATATCTTGATGATATTTGTGGACATTGGCATTATAACTGTGAGCCTTTTCGTACATGAATTTTCCATCAACAGAATAATTTTTTTGGTAACTCTGTCAGATAAATACTTACAAAACAGGTCTTGAAGAGACCCATGTTGTAGGTTGTAGGATGGATGAAATACAAAGGCTGGCAAACCGTTCCACAGCTCAGCTGTCGAACTCAAGAACGTGCCATAGAAGCGACCCGTTTTCGTGATAAATGTCAACCGTTTACTTATATTTGGCGCACTTTTGACACCAACCCTAAAAAAAGGTTTTAACATTATTTAAGGAATAATCGTTCAACATAGTAATTAAATCAAATATTATTATTAATTTATTTAATTTTTATTATTGTGCCAACAGCTATTTAAAGCAAGCTATGGTTAGGCCACATTCAGACACACATACATGATTTTATTTACCTTATTTAGTTATATAATTTAATATAATTATTAAAAATGAATGCATGGAATGAAGTTACAAGAAGGCTATAAAAGCATTTCTCTTAAATAATTATTAATGTTAACATTTATTATTCTTCTATGTTTTAGCTATTACTCCATGATGACTCATATTGCACGAAAATAATTATATCGTTAGTTTGTAAAAGCCCTTATTATATGCGTATTTTATACCAAATAAATATTTTCGGTAAACCCGATGTACTTAGAAAATCAATCCCACGAAGAACGTTAAAAGTTTGGTTTCCTCCCTCTTTTAATGATGCCTGGTTTATGTCAACTATTTTGTAAAGACGTGAATGTTAAAATAAAATAAAATAAAAATAAATTAAAATAGGATGTAACATATAAGCTTTGTACTTTGTTGTATTTTTGAGCAATAAATATTTTTTTGAATTTGAATTTGAATACATTAGTCACTAGCCATTCGTTACTAACCGGTTATTATTTAAAAAGTGAACTAAAAAATCGTTGAATTATTAAAAAATGATTTATATATTTCGGTAGAATATATTAATTTTCTGATTTCAATATTTATTAGGGTTATAATTCTATAATTTCTCCATCTATTTATCTCTGATTACTCCAGTAAATTCAATCTATAATACATAAATATATACAAATACAAACACAGTAGGGATAAATAAAATCGTATAAACAAGTCGTCTCAATGTGGAATAACCACCCTTTTGGTAATGGCCTTAAACGCCAAAATAGCTGTCACAATATTAAAACTAAATTTTTTGTAGTTTTATTACATTTTATTTCGGTACAGCCTTTATTTTTTTAAACTAAATGGAGTTCTAGTTTTAGTCCGCGTAGTTCTAGTCAGTAAAGTTCTAGTTTTAGGCAGGGCGTATGGTCGGAACGGTGAAAAACTTGACTCGTTACCACTGTGTTTGTTCGTTTTACATACCAACGTTAAATCGGCGAATAAAAATCTAATTAGTAAGACGGAATAATTATAAATAATATGGATAGTTTTTTCATTTCTCGTTACTTCTTAAATATGGATTTTCTCTGTTGCATTTTTTCACAGCATTATTATGTCAGCATGATTTTCAAAATAACCTTCCAGATTCCAGTTCTCAAAGTGAAACTAAATACGCAGCCAACGTAATATCTTCTTCCTATTCCATAACGAAATATACATCAAAATAAATAAATCAGCCACACTTAAGATTGAGAGGGAGAGAAGAAAGTGATGTTTCACAAACAACGGTGGTTTCCCAGCGATAAGGGATGAGAACGTATTACGTTCCCTCGGGGGGTCTCTCCAAATATTTATGGCATGGTCAAATTTCTTGTTTATTCGGCGCGAACATAGACAATATTTGAGGGGTTTGGCGCCAAAAAATATGGGCGGGTGTTATGACTTAATTGAAATTTTCACGCATCGCTCTTTTTCTCGGAGGGAAAACATCCAACCGCTTCAATAATCTGTCTGGCGTTACGATTCACTCTGATAAATAGAGTTCAGAAACTATGGTAAACACTGATGGACATTGATTTTCAGTATGCTGTTGAGGTTCAATGCAATAACTAACTTATTCGTATTTTCTGCGATCCTTTTTAAATACCATACTATGGAAACCATATCGGGATCCGCCAGTAAGTTTTTGCTTGACACATATTATTTTTGTAGATATTTTTTTTTTTCTTTTTTCTTTTTACACTTCACTTCGGGAGGCTGGTTTGGATACCGCCGCCCCGGAACCTTTTATTAGATAACCAACGCCCCTGCCATAGGTCACCAAAAGTGCTTTGGAATTTAGTAAGGGTTCATGGGGTGAAGTTTGTCTAGGTCTTGGGGGTGGATGCGTTTGCCCACCTTCTGCGTAACGAATCGGATCGGGAGAGGCTGCTTGAAGAAGACCTCGTCACCTATCTAGCCGGACTCTCTCTACCCATCGCTTTAAAGTGGAATGGAGGGATTTATACATCCGTCACTCCTGGACACATTGACTCCCAGATTCCTACCTACCCGTTATACCTTTTTCCTTCCCAGAACTTTTTCTGCTTCGTTTCCTTAAAAAAGACCCACTACACAGCATTCCAAAATATGACATAGGCCCTGAGAGAATTTTTACTCGCAGGGTCTCATGTGTAGAGCTAGTATAAAAATCTTAAAACAATTAAGTTTTTTCAAATAATGTTCGCCATCTTAAACTGTGCGAAAATCGGTAGCACAAAAGAAACATCCATTTTTTTCATCCTGTATCCATATGAACAGACGGCACAAGAAACAGGACGAAAAAAATCATCGTGTAAATCGCCCGTTATTTGGCAAGGGAACAAACAAAAAGTCAAGTCAACACTTGTACATGTTACCAACACTTGTGTCCCAACTGATCAAAGTCAGAGGGATTATGCCATCTCCAATCGTGGTATTTTATGTTAATGTATTAATATTATAGGTATCCTAATATATGAAAACTAAATATTATGTGGTTGTGCATGGTTAATTACAATGAACATTACATAACGTACCCCGTCAGATTTCGATCGTTTTGGCGGGATTTGTAAAATGCAAGCATTGAAAATTATTTTTACTATGATATTGACATTAGTGAAAAAAAAATTTGTATTTACTTGTCAGAAAGTGAAAACTATTTTTTTTAATTAAAAAAATACTGTTATTCCTTATTGTATGATTATTTGATTCATAAAGTAATGAAAAATAAGCACTTTGTCATGATAAATGCCATTGGGATGGCAGCGTTTAAACAGAAAAATAAATACTTTCTTTAAATCATCATCACATAAGTCCACATAGAATGAATATATTCATTTATAATAATATTATTTTCCCTCTGTACCTTTTTCATCTTTGAGGATGCTGAGTGGAGGGTCTTTTTCGTGAGAGGAAGGAGTGAACGTGGGTCTTGAGCTCTTGAACTCAAGAACGAGTCCTAGAAATGACCCATTTTCATGTGACTAGTGTAAAACGAAGGGATCAATGATGCTAGTTATTTTGAGCATATTCTATTGAAATACCAGTAGATCAAGGACAGCATTAAAACCTGACGTTTATGCTCTAAAGATTGCATTCCGTTCGTTCGCCCGTTTCTGCGCAGAGTTAAGTATTTTGGAGCAAGCAAGTTCCGATATGTTTAGTTTTAAAATTCACAATACATAGTTCAATTAATCGCCTCTTCAGAAATAGATAAACTTATAAGTTACGTTACAATTCGACACCCAAGTGGGCCTCTGAAACAATAATAAACTAGAACGAAGACAAAGCTTAAAAACTTTCTAGTTTTTTCTGTAAAGTACATAAATATCGTAAAATTCGACTGAAAGTACGCCTACATTCTAAAAAAGCGATTCTAAAAAGCAAACAACAAAGGAACCTTTGAAAATCCCGAATTTGAATATTGAATAGTCTCGATTATTCGAGACCGGAGAAACTGCCGCTGGAAACATAACTAAAACCTCTATATTGACTATGTGCGGGCAACATAACTAAAACCGCTTTATTGATTATTTGTGGCAACATAACTAAAGCCGCTATATTTAGTATGTGCGGGCAACATAACTAAAAATAAGTTCAGTTGCAAATATAATACATTACGGACTCCCAAAATGTCGGAGAAAACCCTACCAGTTTTTAGTTCCAACACTCACCGCAAATACGGCGGCAGTTGCACTGGAACGCGGCAAAAACTAGCCCGCGGCCATGACCTGTGACCCGCCAGAACAAAGCAAATGCTTTAGAGCAAGGCTGCCCAACCCCAGGCCCGCGGGCCACAATGTGGCCCGCGAACGAATTATAAGTGGCCCGCGTGAACCATTTTCAAAAAACCCGCCAATCCGCCAATTTGAAAAAGTGTCGCGGGCCCGCGGTAAAACAAACAATGCAGCTTGCGCGCGGTCACCAGTGTTGCCAACGAAGGCGATTTATCACTATTTAGGCTACTCAGAACAAGAATCAGCGACGAAAAAATCTAACCTCTTGAACTTAATTTTTAAACAAAAATACACCGGTTTTTGATATAATAGTTTCTGCGTCCGAAATAAATGAATCTTGTAGCCACCCCCCCCCCCATGGAATTCGAAAAATTGTTGTGGGGAATCACATATGATGTTTTTGGGTGCGCGGAAATTTTTATTTTTCTCAGTGAAGTTCCGTAACAACCCCCCCCCCCCCCCCATGGATTTCAAATATTTTGTGGGGAGCACTCATTTTGATTTTTTTTGTGGGGAATTATGTTTTATAGAAATTCTCTAACAACCCCCCCCCCCCCATGGAAATAGGAACCGTCAGGTATTCAGTGGCCCGCCAGTGATTCAAAGTCGTCAATTTGGCCCAACTGTTAAAAAGGTTGGGCAGCCTTGCTTTAGAGCTAGGCACGTCAATTGTTGTGCCGGGGCCTCCCGCAGCATCGCGGCCGCCCCATTCGAATAAGATGGGAATCTTATTTGAATAAACCAAGGACGTAACCTATACCAGACGACAGGTAGACCATTTTTACCTGCCTGGCCGACTCGAGGGATTGCCTAAATCACAACCAACGCAATACTCAAGATGGAGAGTCTAGACAATCATAATAAAGATCTGATCCCATGATCCCGAACATTCCTGCTAAGTCACCAAAAGTAGCTAACCATTTTGGGTGACCTATGTCAGAGATGTTCGTTATCCAATGAATGGTTCTCGGGGCGGCGGTATCCATACCCGCCTCCCAATTTGGCTTCAAACTACTAACTAAATAATGTATGGTCTGTGAAAATGTACTATTAGGTATTTAGTTTTGTGGACAATATAGACTTGCATCCAAAAAAATATGTTTCTATTTTTATCTTATTCAATAAATCAAAACCAAAATTTCCGCCGAAATTATGAAATTTGTAAGTAGGTATTTAAATACCTACCTACTAAATTATAAACCTTTGATAAGGAATACCTAAAACAAATTGTCCAAAGAAATGTAACAATTTCAATGATAATTCTTTTATTCAAATTGTCTTCAGGCCGGTAGGTACTACCATAATATTGATTATTCTGATTTGACAGCTCTTAGTAGAAACCACGACCATGCGAACGCTGCACGGGATAAAAGATAGTATCCAACCCATAAAAAAAAATTGCAGATAGATGAAATGCCTAATTTTCTAGTTAAAACAGGACTCTGCTATGCTCAGTCATTATGGGAAAAAGATGTCGCTTCATAAAATATGACTGCGTGTATTATTTAGACTCAGGTGCTACATAACTTAGCTATATATGAAAGACATCCTGGGAAATTAAAAGATGGAAAAAACGTAATAAATAAATTTAATTTCACTGAATTTAATTTCACATTTACTCACTGACCGTAATTTTTAGAAATACTGTGTGTTAGGTGTTTTAATGATAGAAAACTATAGTTCTAAAAATTTAAACAAATTGAAGGGTGAGTAGGAATCTAGAAGTCCAGGAGTGAAAGACTTATAAATCCATCCCTCTCACTCTGATCGAGAGATACCAGTTCAAAGGGAATATTTTGGCAATAGCTGACGAAAACCTGTTTTAGGAGTAGATGTATTACATACTTTTGTTGCAAATTGTATTTTACATTTTGATGTGGATCTCTTTATATTGAAAAGTACGGTGTGCGGCAATTCAGACAGTGCAGTTATTTAAAAAAGGGCGCAACTCACAGAAATGGAGTTTATTTTATTTTCTTCGATATATCGTGCCGTTTTATGCATTAGGTCGTAAAGATGACATCAGAAAAATGATGACCCCCAGCAGCGATACATTGATAAAGGCGATTTCTGAAGTTTTCAGCCAGATTTTGGTACATCTCAACGGGTAAAGCGGCGATTTCCTCCCGAATTCGATCCCTGAGTTCTATGTTTAAAAACATTTTCCTTCAGGTAGCCCCCCAAGAAGAAGTCACAAATTGCAGCCGAAAGGACCACTGGGTGGTGACGAATAGACGACTATTTTTATGAAACGTGAGAACGGAGAAGCCCCGGTGTCATACGGACCAAACCGACCGAAAATGGCACGACCTACCTGACACAATGAGACCTCTTCCAGGTTCCTACCCCCATCACACGGAATGTACTGGCCATTCAAAATTGCGCTGTCTGTTTTGCAGCACCCTGTATGCTTATGTTGTCATAATAGTATTTTTTTAATATCTGTTTAAAATAAATAATTATGGAAATGCTGAAATAAGTTTACTTTGGAAATATAGAGAAATAGTTGGCAACTAATATTACTTCGCATGGAACTCTCACTACTAATTCTCATAGCTTTGTTTCGCTAAAATTAAACTCCCTTTTTGTTGCAATACTGTTACAATAATTTCTGTTATAACAATAACTGACTGTTACAATAATTAATATTGGAAACATATTTCTCTATTTCTGTTTGTACTGGTTAGTTTATTATTTTTAAATTACCTGATATTTTTGAAAACTTAACTTAAAGATTGTGTTTCACGCGTCTATGTATTCAAAGGACACAACATTTGTTTGTGTTTCACTCGTCTATAATTTCAAAGGACACTACATTTGTTTGTGTTTCACTCGTCTATAATTTCAAAAGGCACTACATTTGATTGTATTTCACGCGTTCGTGGATTCAAAGGTCATTACATTTGTTTGTGTTTCACGCGTCTATGTATTCAAAGGGCACTACATTTGTTTGTGTTTCACTCGTCTATATATTCAAATGGCACTACATTTGTCTGTGTTTGATCGAATTTATTTCCTGAATATTCTGATGGCTAATCTTCCATCTATCTGCTATGACTATATTGAATTACCAGAGCCTTAATATTTCAGAAAGGAATCGCTTTTAGATTAATGCATTTCTTGTCAAACGTCCAGCCAATTTGTATCACAATCCTTAAGACAAAAAACGCCGCTTGCGTAATTATATGTATTATTCCTTAGGGTAGAAAGCCCGCTTTGTTAGGCTATTTGCACGCTTCAACAGTTGGCATTATTATTTTTTACAGCAATAATCATTGTGTGAGTAAAACAGAGTTTTATCATATAAACATGCACTTGGTGTTAATAACATCTCCCTCATTGAGAATATCTTGTGTTTATGAAGGGACTAGGTACAATTATTATTTATATAAATTAATCAATTTCGGGAATACTACCACGAACAGTATTAAAAAAACAGATGTTACCAATTCACTAATTTAAAAAAAAAAAACAATATTTCTTTTTCTTCTTTTTTTACATTAGCTTCACACAAGAAGCCCTGGGGAAAACAAATCCCTAGGAGCCTGTGGAATCTTTGGGGATGCTGTTTGGAGGATCTTTTATTGAAAGGTAGGAAAAAAAGTATGAGGGTTGCGTAGGAATCTAGGGATCTGTGTATCCAGGAGTGACGGATGTTTGAATCTATTCCACCGCTGCGGCTCAAGGCAATGCGATGAGTCGAAAGAACAGTTGGAGAGGTTAAAGGGTCACCCCAAATCAGAGTCAATGTGTCCCGGAGTGACGGACATATGAATCCATCCATCCCACTACGGTGCAAAGACCAACCTCCCAAATTGAAAAATTCTCCCAAACGCACTTATAAATTCATTGAATTATTTAATTTTAGAGAATTCTGCACTGATATATGTTGTTATTCTTCCGAGACTTGAAACTTTGTTGAAAATGGCGTTAAGGCGATGCCATACGTAGTAATGCAAAATCATGTGTTTTTGGTTTGAAAATTTGGTCGCCTAGAAATGTTTCAGATGCTTTAATTAAATACTGCGAGTAGAATACATCTTGGCCATTGAAATGATTGAGTATTTTTTAGATAAGTCGTTTTATAAGCCCAGAAAAAAATAATGTAAAGGCCTATGAAAACTGCTTTAAAGTTCAAAATCTCCTACTTACGAAACCATTTTCGGTTATGATTTTATTGTATAATGTGGCAAATTAAGTTATTTATAAAATGATCCAAAAAAAAAAATATATTTATTCCTGAACATCCACAAAATAAAATAAAAGGCACTTTTTGCCATGTTTTTTTCTTGCATAAATCAAAACAGGCGGATGGTGTTAAGCGGGAATTTAAACCTTATCGCCATCTACGTAAGGGGTGTTATTGATAGCGGCTCAATTTAAAATATTACACGACCTGGTGCATCGCCTGAAATGACTACGCTTGTTTTTAGATAACTTACAAAATTTCCTTTCATTGGCTATATTTCATAGAATATGTTTTGTCGGTAGGATACAAGGAAAGAAAGAACAGACCGAAAGAGAAAGGTTTCGCTCTCAGTCGACTGGCTTGTATACGAGATCCCCTTTATTTTTGGTAAAAACGTGAGTTTGCACTTTGATCTTTGTTATTTTTTTCTTTAGCTGGAAAAGTCCACATTAATTTTATCTGGCATGTTAAATATTCACCCGTACTGGCAAAATGTCTATGGAAATACAACGAGAATTTCAAAGATTTAAAATGAAGGTATTTTTTTTAGAAACACAACGAGAATTTCAAAAATTTAAAATGAATGTATTTATTTGTTTTCGGCATGTTTTTATTTAAAGAACGGCAATAGCACTAAGAATTTTTTCATTATTTTAATTATTTCTTATGAACGTATTACTAAAATGTCAAATGTTTCTAGACGGATCTTTTTGGATTTAATTTTTTTATATTTAAGATCAATAAAATCAGGACCTCACCATTAAAATATATTAAGTAAAACGGTTTTAAAATTTTATAAAACGTTTTTCAAGTATAAAATTAGCGGTAAGCACCAGATTTTATTTTTCTAGACGATGAATTAGTAATTCCCCGAGGGATCCCTCTAAAAACTTTTGAGATATTAGTAATACGTTCATCACAAAAAATTAAAATATACCCCACGAAAGGTCGATTTTCTAGGCATGCTAAGGAAAAGTAAAAAAAATTACGCCGGACCGCTCGCCGATTATTGTTTTTAAACAACTGCATCACCTATGTCGTTAAGATTCCAACTTTAGTTTAGAAATTTGATAGAGTCAATTCAACTTCAGATAAGTCCAATCAAAACGTTTTGGTCCAATACACCAGGGCCGCGCATCACATATTTTTGTGCACGATTGCTTCACTCTCGTTAAGTCGTTAAGATTCTGGCTTTATTTTAAGGTAGTGTCTCGTCTTAAAGCAACTTTAAGATTCAGAGTATTAAGAAAGTCCCGCACCACTTACGTATGACTCTGGAGTGTGGTACAAATATGGGTACTTACCAGTGGCGGTCCGTGAATTTTCAGTGGGAATGGTAAGATTGAAAAATCTGAATTAATGATGCCGTTATGGCTGAAAATAATATATTTTTTAAATGTTATTTTGATTGCTTCCTCAAAATGAAAGACTATTTAAAACTTTATACACAAAATTATTTTTAAAAAAATCCGCTTTAACAACTCCATTATAATCTTACCACTCTAGGTCACTGAAAAGTCACGGAACGCCACTTGTACCAGGACCGGACCTGTGCGGGCGCAATTGGAACAGTTCGCTCCACGCGCCAGATTGTCTAGGCGCCGAGGCGCTGATAATACCTAACACCTAGGGTCCTAACACATCGATCATGTGTTTATTTTTCACAAAAACGGCGTTACACAAAAATACAAATCATCTGAATATTATTTATTACAGTAATCACCTACCTAGGCTACTGGTTTGGCGAAGCGGCATCGATTCTCAACGAAGTCATTCCACTCGAACATCGAGTGGTTCGACCCACTCGCTGTTAGAGTGGAATGACTTTTGACGTTTGCCGTATGTATCTACTTACGACTAACGGTATTCATATATGCTGCATTATAAATTTAAATGTAAATATTATATATATTTATAATGCAGCATATTTGAACGTGTGTCACAGATCTATATTTTTTGTATATTTACGTTTCTTTATCTCATTAATTTAGCTTCGTTCTGCATAACACCCAATCGGACGTAATAAAGGTTTGCATACAAACATGTTTTACAAAAAACTATTTATGTTTATTATTATTATAAAATTAACAAACTTGCTACACACTGCTCGGTAACTACTTTCACATGACATTTTTTTTACTCTTTTTATTATTATATACAAACTTATTTAACTTCTTTGTATGACTTTCTGTGATTATGTAATTAGACAGTGACACTTGTACTGTACCTACTATTCTATTTCGAACCCGGTTTATTTTGTTATGTACTTATTATGTATACTTATTATTGTACACCTTTGTACAACTTATCGATAGTAATGTATACATGTATAAACCCATATATATAAATTGAAGTAACCCATCAAAATCTCTGTGAATCAATGCTTAAAATGATCGCCGCACACTAGCACACAAACACCTCCATTGACAGAGTAAGGAAATTCACATTTTAGCTGCCTGAGATATTTTGAGTGAAACTAAGAATGACCTAGTTTGCTTTCTGCCAATCAATATGGAATCATAAGATGGAGTGGAGCTTCCAAAACCGTACTCTATCACTTTACATACCGCAAGAGATAATAAGGAACTTCAGCAAAAAATATTATGGTTTAAATATATACGGGATGTCCGGCGGTAAAGTGCGCTGACCTAGGAAGGTGATTCTACATGATCGTAGAAGTAAAAAAGATTCATTACTTTTTTCGAAATCCCATTGTTTATTTTCCAATACCAAAATATTTTTCCATATATTTTCTTGCCTAAGAACTACTGTTCCGTCACGCCGCTTGCTTTTGACAGGCCGTGTTCTAACCAATAGTATGGTCAGAATTTGAACTGTGTAGTTTAAATTCACACACGTCAGCTATAATCACGGAGTGCCGTGAGCCACACAATCGCAAAAAAAAAGTTCGTCCTGTCAAAACCAATGTGTACACTTTCGCCGGTTATTTATTGGAATAATTCCTTAATACGTATTTTATCGCAACCAATTCAAAATAACTAGTGCTACCGTACAACGATCACCGTTCCAGTGCTGACAGATGATTCTCGAGATGCAGATTTCATTCGCCACCCGGTAAGTTGATTGTGAATTAACCTTACAATTGTGTTTTCGCATTCGCCTGTCGTAAGCCATAGGCTTCATTCATGCTTTATCTATGTGGAATAGCCCTTTAAAGTACGGCTATCCCAACCCTTGTTCGTTCCTCGAACAACTACCTTAAGACGTTTGAATTTCAAAAAAAGAGAAAATGGCTGCAAATTTGCACATTGGTACAATTCAATAACAATATTTGCGAGATGGAGACATTTAAAAATGTGTTCTTCAATTATAAGCTGTTTGTTAAATTTAAGAATAGTTTCGATTATTCATTTCTTAACACAGTAATGCAGAGTGCATAGTGACCCTGTCGAAAAAAAGTAACGACACATTCGACACGCCATAGATTTTTGGCGTTCTAGCGGTTCCTGAAAAATGAATACTATTTAAAATAACAATAATGTATTTTTAAATATAGTGGTATTTACATAAGAAGGTCATTTTTAAATATAGTACACAATGGACTAAAGTTTCTTGTCACAAATCTTTTAATAAATAATCTCCACAAACAACAAAAACTCTTAGGGCTACATGAGCGACCTTGATCTCTTGTAGATCCGGCCTCTCTCCGCACAACTTCTGGAGTTCAGGAACAGTTTTCGAAAAAAACAGGACCAAGGGCTTATAAGGCGATGCACTACATCGTGTAATATTTTAAATAGAGCCGCTATCAATAACAACCCTTACGAAGATAGCGATAAGGTTTACATTCCCGCTTAACACCATCCGCGTGTTTTGATTTATGCAAGAAAAAAACATGGCCAAAAAGTGCCTTTTATTTTATTTTGTGGATGTTCAGGCAATTTTTTTTTTTCGATCATTTAATAAACAACTTAATTTGCCACATTATACAATAAAATAATAACCGAAAATGGGTTCTTAAGTAGGAGATTTTGAACTTTAAAGCAGTTTTCATAGGCCTTTACATTATTTTTTTCTGGGCTTATAAAAAGACATCTAAAATATACTCGATTATTTCAAAGGCCAAGATGTATTCTACTCGCAGTATTTAATTAAAGCATCTGAAACATTTCTAGGCCACCAAATTTTCAAACCAAAAACACATGATTTTGCATTACTACGTAGTGCATCGCCATAACGAATGAATTGACAAATTTCATAACAAACCTTCATTAAAGAACGAATATGTTATGGGAACGTCGGAACACGTGTTCTTTAAAATGATAATATTTTCGCATCTCGTCCGTTACATTCATTCGTAAAAGGACACCTGCGTGAACACGTATTCATATATATTTTGAAAGACTTATATTTTGTTTGGAAATGGTCATGAAGTCACATTTTTAAAAGTATCTTAATAAAAAAAGACGTACTCATTTTTGTCCGTGTGTGCCTGGAGCTGTCCACCGGGTGTTTTATCTCTGATTTTTGACATTTCTGATATTATTTTATGTAAAAATTAAGGTCTAATAAGGTTGTTTCCTACAGTAAATTTCCCGTTTCACAGGGTCAGAACTTTTTGAATTTCAGAAAAATACCGAATATTACTGTCAAATTGTTGATTTTTGCGACCGGCAGAAAAAGTGTGAAAATGCGGCCGTAAGAGTGAAAAATGCGTGGCGGTACAGCACTACCATTCGAATTAAGAATAATTGTATTGCGTGTAAAATTTACTTACGTTCCCCAGGAAAGTTCATAAATATCGAAAAACTGATTATTTTCATCAAAATCAAACAAAAAATATGAGACTTCTTCTTTATATGTATAAGCAACCTAATATGTACGACTCTTCTATGAAGGTGTCGATATAAATAAAATATTTATATATTACACTATCAAACGAAACAACCCTCGTTGGATGACTCTACCGCGTGCATACATACATTGGTTCGTACCTAACTTGAAAATAAACCTCGGCTTGAACTTTTGGCGTAGAGCCATGAAGTCTCGACTCAGCGTAGAAGGGTACTTATCTAACGCTACGACCATCTTATGAATTAAATATTTTTTCCTGACATCACAAGTATTTTTAGAAAATCGCATGAGTTATATTGCTTTTTTTTAAATATGACGTCGTTCAAGAGTCCCAATTGCCCGAAGCCAATCGGACTATAGCATCCTCGATGAGGTTTTCACAAAATTTCATATATTGTTTACAAATGTTTCATATAAATTAGAGCATGCCGAGGAGTCTTCGGTAAAGACATAACCGTTTGAAGTTTTGGAAAATACCGTAGATATTAGTATATTCGTGTATTGTGTGACATCACGAGACACTATTGCATGGGTTTTACCCAGTTTGAAAGCTCATAATATCGTCATTTTTGGAGATATCTAAAAACTATGTTTACTAAATAATCTTTAAATATGAAACATTTTCACAAACAACAAAATTAGGAAATGAACTTATTGGGTTAGGGAAAGAAGGTGGGGAGAGTAAGATTGGGAATTACTTTAATTACCTAGTTATTCAGATTGGGTCGACTAGTACCATTTCAAGCAACATATCGATGTCAAATGTCTGTCTTTCACTGCTGCTGTACTAGGAGTATTTACCACCCTCTAACACGCCAAAAGGGTTTTTTTTACGTTATTTCATATTTTAAAAACGATTTATCGAGAAAAGTATGTACAAAAAACTGCAAAATTTAAACGATGCATAACGGTACGATTGATGCAATCGATTTTTATATGACGGGAAATTCGGGACTGCAAGAAATAAATGATCTTATCGAAGGAAACAAACACTTTGTGATGTGACATTATATATTAAATGAAAAAATACACTTTGTAAAACACCACTTTTATTTTGAATTAATATTAACAGCCAACCAGGTTTCGCTTAGCTCAAGCTTCGTCAGGGCTTATTCAGTTGATAGTCAATATATCTTATATCATTATCATATTCAGTTTATCTTAGTCAGTTGATATAATAATAATATGATAATAATATATATATATAATCACGATCGATCGTGATTTCACTGTATGTAAATATATACACCATGTGATACAACTCTCTCATTTTATTATTCTTGTGTGGAAGAATCTTTGATTAAAGGGAACTATACTAATCCTGCAGAATGGGTAAAAATCTTCACATTTATAGCACTGGAGATGCGGAAATCATTATTTTTTTGTAATGATTTGTGCCAGAGTGAAAACTAAATATTTTTTAATGTAATAGAATTCATTTTTTACACATAAAACATCACTAATGGCCCAAAACTGATTCCCAAAATCTCACTGGTCCTAACCGTCTGGAGCCAGTGAGATTATGGCACCATCAATTGGGGTGTATTATAAGGTTGTAGGTAGTGGGGGGTGTAAGGATGACGATGGGAAGTACCTGTCTATTCAGATCTGGTTAAATCCGTTAAAAATAATTACTTGCGTACACCGGAATTTGATGAAGGGGATATCTGAATTCGTAAGGAACGTATACACGTAATTCGTAATACACGAAGGAACGTGTACGTTTAAATTGCGATTGAAACTTTATGGGATCTCAGTTTAGCCGTAAGATATTCAGTTGGCGACGGTAATCCTACGTCCTCGTAGGTACTCACTCAGTCGGAACGAGGGATGAGGGACATAATCTTGGTGGAACTGAATTTAAGCACACTATGATTAAGATATGGTTTGTACGACTACGAACCCGTGTGTTAAATTCATTATTCATTACCTGTTTATTTATGTATTTACAAATTTGGAAATAAATTGCACGAGAGTGCTGATGTCATCTCCTTGTATATGATACAGTCAAGAACACTTAAAATCATTATTAATTTAAACAATATAATTTTGGTTGTGGGTACGTAATATTCAAAAATATTAACAAAATTGTACTATATAAAAATATTTATTTTATTTTCAATGAATTTATGCAACCGTTCTTACAATATTTGGTGTAATGTTCAGCACAGTTGCCTTTTAAGGTGCAAGATCGAGGCTCAATTATAGTTCGATAGTTTATTTTATATTAAAAAATATTACATTTATATTGTACACATATTTTAACTTTTTTCGCAGATTAATAATTTATCAAAAAGTGTGTTTTTAAACTACTTCCAGAGTGGTATCGCCCTGCATTCGAAAAATTAATTTTTGCTTTAAATATCTTACATTATCCCTTAAATGCATACTGTTGCAAAACTGCAACATACCGTTCAAACCACCTTTAACTCTTTGGTGTATACTTAATGCATGCCGTTTTAGAATTATCAAGTTCACGGTAATATATTTTATCGAGTGGCATCACCTTTTTTTTCTTTCGCGAATGTCAAATGTCACTTTTTCTTTAACAAAGTGAAGATTCTCGAAAATTGGTTGGAGGTTAGAATTACAGTTTTGTTTTGCTGTTATTATTTTGATTTTCGTAGGTAAGTAGATACAATAATACAATACTTATATGTAATAACTCGTATTTTTCCGGTACACTTAGTTTTGAGAAAATTTTTTAGGTTTTTTATTTTTTTTTCATACGTAAATTGTTCATATTAATTTTTATTAAATACATGGTGTTCTAAATCTGCAACAATTTTTTTTAATCAAATATCATTAAAAAAATAGAAACAAAATAAATTCTTTATATATCCTTGCATATGCATGTAAATATCTACAAAATATATTTTTTTCCAGAAAAATAAATAAATCATGCATTTAAGGGTTAAGTTTAGTGGATGGGTCTAATTAGTCAGGTGCTTACTTCCAAACCCTCGTCTTCGTCTTTTCGTCTTCTGCTCTTTCACTACCTTTGAGACCACGCCTTTCAAATTTCCGCCAGCGAATAATGTTTTTCCCTTCAACACTTTAAGGTTTAAACTTGTGACAGACCACGCTATAAGCGCGCTATATTTACGTGGTTTGGCCTATTTCAACATATCGCTTGCCATACATTATCATTGGTGAACGATACGCTGAAATAGGCCAAGCCATGATGCGTATAGCGTAATGTGTTTCCTAGCTTAGGCTCTTTAAAAAAAAACTTATTTTTTAGACTACTTCTGTGCATTGGCCTAGTTGAAAAAGTAATTTTAAATTAATAAAGTTACGAAAATTATAAAAACACATCTAATTTTATTGTTTTACATGTTATTAATAATACATATGAAAAATTCAGTGTTTGCTTAAATGCTACTCAAAACATTTTTGTCCGGAGATTTTTGTTATATTTTAAGAAAGCCGTGTTTTGTTAAATATGTTCACAACAGTCGTTTAAGGTTTTTTTTATTTACGTATCTCTCTTTCAAACCATCGTCTTCTCTTTGAACGCTTACTAAAGACCCTAAAGTGAGATGCTATAGTTCAGCTGACTCTTGTGCGGTTCACGTCTCAAAATATGATTAAACTCGAAAATATCTCCCGAGTAAAAATAAATGCCGCCGACGGGAATTGAACCCGCACCCTCTGATGTCCGGTCAGCTGCTCTGGACCACTGAGCCACGTCGGCTTATTTCTAACACGCCAAATTTGTATTGATATTTCAGGCGACTAATTATTGCTTATAATAATTTGTTATCCTTTGTGCTATGCATAAAACCTTGTCTTATAAACATTAGTTTATCATTAAAAAAAGAATTAATAAACTCACTAAATATTACGCTGTTTCCCCGGAGGGGTTTGCAGAGAGGATAGACCACAACGCAACGATGTTTTGGCACGGGTTCCTCGTTTAGTTCACAATCATATATCGCCTTATAGCACTTGCCAATATGATTTAAGATTTTTCACGGCCAAAAGTATTTTTGTTATTTGTTTTTGGGGTGTTATGCCGTGTTGCGCTAACTCCTTCTTTAGCCAACGTTTCGGACAGCATTGCAGTGTCCATCATCAGGGCAGATGTGTTATTTGAGGTTGTGTTAAAATGTGAGCTTAAGTATGAGGTTGTGATACCGTGTTGCCAGCTCCAACCCTCTGAGCTAACATAAACGTATCATTTTATTTTTATTTTTTTATTTAAAGTGGTTTTTCTTCGTTTAGCTCTGGTGTAGCCGTCAATTACCGGATACCAAGAACTATTGAGCTTAGCTCCATCGTCTCTATTAATGTTTATGGGATTTTTATGAATTTCAATGGCTTCCGTAATCAGCCGTGCTCTATAAGTTTTGGGTCTCCCCAGGATTTCAGGAACAAATCCAAAGTAATGCCCGGTGTCAATCAAATGCTCGGCAATTGCCGATTTGTCAGGGTGGCCGAGTTTACAAGCTCTGAAGTGTTCTGAAATCCTTTTGGAGATAGTCCGCTCTGTCTGGCCTATATAGACTTTTTCACATCCGGAACAGCTGAGTTTATACACCCCATCTGTTTCCAGAGGAAACTTAGTCTTTGCAGACCTCAGTAAGTCCTGTATCTTTGTTGTTGTTCCGAAGACAGTCTTGATATTTTCCTTTCTCAATAGCCTGGCAATTCTGTCTGTCACATTGTGCACATAAGGCAGGAAGGCACAGCTTTTCGACTCTTGTTCAATTTTGTCATCGTTTGGTGCAGATTTGGCTCTTATGATTTGCCTAGTCTGACTTGCTGGGTAACCGTTACGCTCCAGTGCATCGGTCAGCTTCGTAAGTTCCGCTTCGATTTTATGTTCTTCACATATTCTGGTCGCTCGGGTCACCAATGTATGGATAAGTCCTCTCTTCTTCACTTGCCAATAGATTATAATCATTTATCTGCCAACTTCCAACCTGCAGGACTAACTTGCCGATGGACATACCGATGGACATGCCGATGGACATGCCGGTGGGGTGGGGAGGGCAATCTTGCTGTTGAACAGAATCAATTCGGATAGAGAAATAATAAGCATCAATGAAGCAATCTTTGTTGGTGCTAATATTTATTTTTTTATTTGAAACCGCACAAGAGTCCCAACTGGTCCCAACCATCTGGAACCAGTGAGACTATGGCATCCCCAACTTAGGTATTTTTTGGGACAGAAAGTAGTGGGGAGGGGAAAGAGATGGGGAAGAAGAAGGTGGGAAGTATCTGGCTGGTCAGATCTCGTCACCAAACACGGCAAAAGACATTTTAAGCAGCGTTTCAATTCTGAATGGTTGTCTTAGACCAGGGCGATAATGAGAGTATCTTCCACTCTTGAAAGGGTCACACATATACTATAAAGTATTTCAAATTAGCAAGTTGTAAAATAAAACAAATTAATTGAGGCTGTCAAGTAATTTATGGTAGGTACCTAATTTTTTTATGTACTGCTGTTATAATAGTTAGGTACGTGTATTACTGCAATTTATTTAAAAATGCCCTAAAATGAACGAATTTGTAATGTTTTTTTATGGGAATACTCAAAATTTGAATTGTATTAGTTTTCGATTCCATCGAATTCAATAGAAAGAGGGTGTATTTTTTACACCTCACAAGATCGCCCCTGTCTGTACAGTGTCAAGATGGACTATTTCACCATCCGATTAGGAAGTGTTGACAGGCGGCTTAAGGAAGAGGGATAAAACATCCAAAAAAACGTGTATACGGTAAATCAAATTTATACAAACACGTTTTCCTGCGTAGCAATATGTACAATAGAAGTCGGGAATTTTCCGAAATCGGCGTCAGTGGTTGAATAAATAAGGTTCAACTGTAGTACAACTGTGGTCAAATGTCCTGTTTGGGCCCCTTAGTAAAGTTTCTTGTGAGGTTTCTAGTCACAAAATAGACATGAAAAATACTGTACAGGCACATTAAGCTCGCCTTTTAAGTTTGTCAGAAAAAAATTATTCTTTTGTATTCTATTTATGTCTAAGAGTTTCGTATGCCCGTAGTTAAATTATGACATTGCATTTATTTATTTAGAATTGCCATTTATATACCTACATGTTTGTTATTGACAGCCATAGTACAATATACAAAGAAGAAAGAAAAGAAAATTTATAAGATTACATACATAAACAAGACAAAATAAAGGATATAGATTAGCACAAAGTTATTGAAAGAAATATAGAAGAAACCAAAAGAACAAAAAACTGTTATGCAGTGACCTCGTTAAAATATGCATTGCTAATTTTATACAGCTTTATACTTCAAAAGAGGCATATTAAAAACATCAGCTACCGTTATGAGATATATATAGAAGATATAGGTGGGCAAGTACATCAAGTCACTAAATTAGCTAAAGTTATTTCGGGCTGCTGCGTTTCAATTCTGAAGAGGTTTCTCGTCACAGCGAGGGTCTTTTCTTAGGTTCAAAATAAATAATATGAATGATGTTTTACAACGGTGACAAAACTTAATTATATATATATATATATATATATATATATATATATATATATATATATATATATATATACTTATATATATATATATATATATATATATATACTGGTTGACGCGTACCCGGCGTTTCTGGGGGTTACCTTCAGGAGATAGACAATTACCGACTTTTCTGTAGGCCTATTTAAGATATACAATTCTGTAGTACATTATTTAGATGTATCTCATAATGTTTTGCCAGCGTTAGCAATGCAAAGCGCCCGAAAATGTATTGTTTTTCTACTTGATTACAAAAGATCGACTTTTCTATACTTATTTAAATGTAATATGCGTGAATTATTTATGTAAAACTTCTGAAGAACTTTTTTTAGAAGAACTAATCGCACAAACAGACAGACGCGGATATCGCCTTTTTTTACACTATTTAGAGCTATATATTTTAATTTAATGTAAATCAAATTTAATTATATTGTTATTAATTTCTGTGAGTTTTTTATTATTGTGACAGCTATTTCGGCGCTCAAGGCCACGTTGAGACTACCTATTTATATGATTCTATTTCAACTTCAATTTTATGTTTAAAATAATTTATTACCGTCCAAACAGATTTACTGAGGAAGTAATGATAATAGATTGCCTATTCTATGGGGTACTTTGAAATCAATTTTCCCACAATAAATGAAAACGTTTTTTTTTATTTTTTTTTAATAATGGCGTGACCATTTAATGTGAGGAAAGTAGATATTCACAAGCACCCCCAAATAATAGAGAATTTGAAATGGAATAAATGGAGATAACGAATTAAACAACTAACAAAAAATACAAAAATATAATAGAGATTTATTTTTTTCCCTTGTAGCAAACACTTTGTGGGTATACATAATTATAATAATTAAAATAAAATAATTTTGTTTAAATACCACTTTATTGTATATATTTATAACCAACCGGTTTCAGTTCAGCCCGAACCTTCATCAGGGTTAATAAAAACATATTAAATTAATTACAGAGGTGTATGGGTATGAGATGCTTAAATTTGAAGTTTGAGATGCTTAAACAACATAGGTTTTTCGGAATTTGCAACACATTTAATAGATAAAGATCACTCATTTGATAAGCCTTCAGGTGTAGAAGTATTACATAGAAACGGGATAGGTCTACGCCTCAACAATTTAGAAGCACTCGAGATAAAAAAATCCCTTAAAGTCAATAAAATCAATTTACTAAATAAACAATTAGATTTAACAAACAGCCCCATTTTAAATATATTTCCATTTCCTGCACCTATGTTTACCCCCTCTCTCCTACCTAAGTCTTCCACCCCCACCAAAGTTGATGTTCTCTCTCCCTCTTCCAGCTTAACTATAAGTACCCATACACCTCTGTAATTAATTTAATATGTTTTTATTAACCCTGATGAAGGTTCGGGCTGAACTGAAACCGGTTGGTTATAAATATATACAATAAAGTGGTATTTAAACAAAGTTATTTTATTTTAATTATTATATAATAGAGAGATCAAAAAAGGTTCTTTTTATTTCCTATTAACGTGTTGTCACTTATTATTTATTTTTTATTTAAAAAAATATCAAATTTCATAATTTGATTGGTTAATTCTGCAAATATTCTTCTGTAAATTGAATTAAAGTATTATTTTACAACATTAAACCGATTAACACTAAAGTCGTGCTTAAATTTAATTTTTAATATATAATCTATAAATATCTCAGCAGATATGTCCCTTTCGAGCCGTAAATTCCCATACCATTTCAGAATATGCTACACACACATTCAAATTATATATATCATGCAAGACGGTATTTGTTGAATATTTTGGATTTCCACACCATCTTAAAACCCGGAATAAATAATTATATTTATATTTTTATATGATGAAGAGTTTAAAAATGGCCTCGACTCACCAGAGCTAACCAATTTAATAAATATTCATATTCCAACAAGATCAACACGGCAATCCCATTTGTTTCATTTACCTACATATAGAACTAACTTTAGAAAAAAATCATATATGCCCAATATAATACTAAATTTCAAAACATAGACATTTTTATCAATACACTTTACAAATATCGATTAGAAGTAACACGTACGATCGAAAATTAATACAATAGTTTGGAATGTATCCAGAGCATCTCTTATCCTCATCCTAAATTCCTATTCCTCCCCTCCTCACCTAAAATATATATATTTTTTTTTTTTATGCAATAAAACTCCATTCCCAATCAATTTAAATATAGGAGATTTTTTTGGCTTGACTGTATTTAACATGTATATATTTATATTTTATGTATAAGCTGTTTGTTTCTTACCTTTACCAATAAATAAATAAAAGATATCTCTGCTGCCAACAATCACGCCATTTCGCTTGGTTTAATTGTTTTTCCAGATTTTAACCAACCTGAAATGTGTAGATACTGTTTGATGTTTGTTTTAGTGAATTCATTTGTTGGTTTTGCTGGCGCGCTGGCTCAGGTAGGCTTTAATAGCAAATCATCTAATGCAGTGAAGTATAAACAATTGGGACAAAGAGAAACGGATGACAAAAGGGAAGTAAAGGGGAGCTCAGATTGAGGGGGTGGAGAAGGAGTTAAGGGAAGATTTGAGAACGAGAAATGAAGATAGCTCAACTAAAGACAAGAACGGAGTGGATTTCTACAGAGATTACAGGTATTTTCGAGGCCATTTCTCGTTTGTCTGAAAATTCATCAGATTCTTAAATTAAAAGCTTTAGATAAAATCGTTTATTAGAATATCATGGACAGGGTCACAAATTTAGATTTCTTTATTGAATGCCTTAAAATGGTGATATTGTAAAAATGGAAAAATTAAAAGAAAACTCCAAAATCTTGGAGACAAGTGTGAAATACAGGATTATACAACTGAAAATCCTGTTGCTGCATCCGGTAGGGTGATGATTGTCCTGACGTTAGCCATCCTCAGAAAGAAGTCACCATTAGAATAAGAAAAAAAGTACCGGATTTGCCTAAGTAGTTTTTTTGTGACTACCGCACAAGAGCCCCAACTGTTCCCAACCGTATGAAGCCAAATGAGACTATGGCACCCCAATTGGGGTATGTGGTAAGGCTAGAGGTAGTTAGAGGGGAAAAGAGATGGGCAAGTACCTGTTTTCCGGTATATAATATACTTCCAAGAAACAACAACTGCTGCAGAGGAATCAAAATTGGTAATTCAAGAAGAAAATAATTGCTGATGGGTATTGGACGAAATTTTAGAGAGTGAAAAAATTAAACACACACCTAAAAAATGTGCTCAAGGTTTCCGAGGCTATTTACGGTTGTCTGAGAGTTTGAGTTTCGAGTTTTGGTTTTGAACAACAACGTTTTTCAGATCGGTCACTAAAATCTGTTGATATTGTCGATCCGTATTCTCGCTATGTGCGATATTCCTCTTATGTAAGAGGGAGACCAAACTACTGAGTTGTATTCAATTATGCTTCTAACTAGAGATATGTATAACAGTTTAATGGCTTGTATGGAGTTAAAGTTTTAGTTGTTCTTAATACGAAGCCTAGTGTTTTCATGCCTTTGTTTACAATTTGGTGGATATGATTGGCGAAACTTAGTTTTTCATCCAAAATAATTCAGAGATCTCTCATTTCCGTGACTCTTTCTAAAGCTGTATTGTTAATGGAATATTCAAATAAAACAGGACTTTTATTTCTGCAGAAAGCATTTTTCTACATTATATGCGCATATTATATAACACGTGTTTGAAATTGCGTAACTCTGGGTCAATGAACTTTAATTTTCTATGTTTTTAACTGTCATCTTTTAATCTGATTTCACCTTCTCAATTGGAACTGATTTTTTTTAATAATTCAGATATGCGATAAAGTATAATATATTAACCTCCAATATAATATTTACAAATAAGCAACTTTGTTTACATAATAAACAATAATTATTATAAATAATAATAATTATAAATAAAAATTAAAAAATTACTTTGTGGATGTTTTATTAATATTTGAAAATAACCAACTTTGTTTAAATAAAGTTAATTTGCAATTATTGATGACGAATTGTCATTTTCAAAACTAATTTGTCTTCCGTCCATCCTACGATTTTTCATGGGTTTTGCGGTTTTCGCTAGTATTACATAATTTTACATAATATGGGTAATATAAAAGGTACATACATGTTAACACCTTAGAAAAAATTCTCCTTATGAAGGATTTAGGAAATACTACGATGACATTATATATATTATAAACCATTTACAGTACAAATTATCACTATTAATTTACACTACACAATCTCAAAATAATAAATTATTTCTGTATAACAGTTGAATTTGACTGTTAAATTAATAGAAACAAAGGGATATTATAAAGCATGGTGTTTGAAATTATTATTATTACTTAAACATACCTTCCTTAACTCTCCTCACTGATTAGCCCAAGCGGGTGGTGATATAGTTCCCCAGGTTATACACAGTACAGGCAGGGGAGTTCTTTAGACTTTTCACCATGAAAATAAAGAAATAACTTCTTGATCAACAACTGTTTGTCGTCAAGTCAGTAGCTGTCCAAGTGACAACTCGCAGCCCGGGAGCACTTTGAACAACATTTCCCCGGGTTGGGGAAAACGGGAGGAAACTTTGAATCCAATACGGAGAGAATTAAGCGAGTGGCGCAGGTTGGGAATAAAACGGGATATTCCCCTAGGGCCCTGTTCCCGACATTCAAAATCGGGAATTTCTTCATATATGTTTTCCAAAAAGGTTTTAAAAGGCACTGAAATAGACTGTGAACATGTATTATTTATTATTTGATATATGTCTTTACAGAGGTTCCCAACCTTATCAAATTCACCGCCCGCTTTTCAAGTATATTTTTCGTTAATGTAGCCCCTCCCCCAGCCCACTTAATTAAAAAAATCTTAGTGGCAGGCAAAACTTTTTGGAAAAAAGTGAATGTTGCTTCTTTGCAAGGGTAAGGTTGCAGTTATTAGCGTGTTGGTTCTTAATTATTTTTAACCTGGGCATTGCGCGTTTGATCCTCTCCTAGTTTATTCCTGCATTATTGCACAAGCCACAATAATGATGGTAATGGGTAAATTTTTAATATTCTGAGAGAATTTGTAACCCGGCAATGCTGTATTTCTATATTTTAAACCAACTCTTTTCTCTGGGAATTTATACATTACTTTAAGGATTTTTGAAAAAATATATACTGTTAAACTTTCAATAAACCTAATCACTAATAACGGTCCTTATTCTGCAAAAAATATTGGAATGATCTACCTACATCTTATTTATTCATTAAGATGTGTTTTAATTTCTAATTCCGTTGACCCCCATTTCATCCCTTCACCGCCCCCTCGGATCCTTTCCCATCACTTTCCCCTCCCCACTTTCTTCAACTTGACAATATACCCCAATTGGGAATACCATTATCTCACTGGCTCTAGACGGTTGGGAGCAGTTGGGACTCTGGAAAAAAATATTTAACCGCTCCGAATGCCCATATGGTTTGAAATTTATTATATACCTTATATACCTACAAACCGCGTATACGTTCGTAAAATACATCAAGCCAAATAAATACAATTATAATAGCCTAATTTGAGTTGAAAGGCTTTATTTTGGAGTACACGGAGAAAAATGAATACGGCTTTTTTATCAAGATACTGTTAAAAGTGTGACTGATGACCATTTCCTAATAAAATATTAATCTTTTAAAATATATCTGAATACGTATTCACGCAGGTGGCCTTTTCCGAATAAATATAATAGACGAGATCCAATAATATTATTATTTTTAAGAGTACGTATTGCGACTTCCTCATAACATATTCTTGCTTTATATTTTGATATGAAATTAATAAAATCATTCGTTATAGGCCTGCAGTCCCGTTTTTAACAAAATAATGAATAATTTTACCAGATTTGATAATAAATTAACATTATTTCATATCAGTAAGTTTTCTACGCGTAGGTACGCGCATGAATTCGTGACAAAGACTCAAAATGAACACAAGTCGAGAGTTTCGTTTTAGTCAGTTCTGCTCTCTGTTTTTTGTTTCTGGAACAGATTCGAATGAATTCTGAAAGAAAAATAAATAAATTAAATCAGGAGCCACGAGAGCCAATTTGCCAAATAAATGAATTTTAGAAATTTAACTCTCAGTAGGCCATTTGCAAAAAAACAAAGGAGCTTACTGTGGATTAAGTTCCAACCGTAGGAAGCTGACGAATTTAAGTTAACCCAAGAAAAATAATTACATTTACATTTCAAGAAATTTCAAGTTTCAATTAATTTTTTAATCTTTTTGTTTAGTGTTCATGCTGTTTTAAAGAAATCGGGGTGATTTAATCCATTATTGCATTTTTATTTTTCTTTTGGAAGAAATGAGTTTTTACGCGTACATAACTATGCATTTAAATTTATTTTTATTATGTACATGCGCGAAAAAATAATTCATCTAATTATTTTAAATAAACTTGCGAAAAGTGTTTTTCCTAAAATAATTAAATTAGTGCCATCTATAAACGGATTGATAAATAAAAAGGAAATATATATTATGTTTTAACTAATGTTTATAAGACAAGTTTTTATGCATAGTATAAAGGATAACAAATAATTTATAAGCAAAAATTAGCCGCGTGAAATATCAATACAAATATTTATTTATTTATTTATTTATTTATTTATTTAGACGCCGTAAAAGGCTTTTACAATATACATGATTTATGTTTACAGTGGTTCACAGGAGCGAAACAGTATTATGTTAAACAGAATAATTACTGAGAAATTATGTTGAAAATTAAACAAGAATAACATCTGGTATACATAGGTACAATAGCATTTTTATTTTCAATCCGTACAGTAGTTTAGTATTTAGGTTATTGTTACCTTCAATATTGAATTTGGTTGAATTTGCTGAGAACTATGAGTAAGCTCTATTGAATCAGGGCTGTCAGTAAGACATCTCATAACAATTTTGGGAAAAATTATAGTTTTGATTAAGTATATAAAATTATTAGATAACACTCTTCTGTCTGATATCTGATGTAAGTGCATAGTTTAGGTTCTGTGATAACTTATGAATAGAATGGTATTATGCCTAATAACATTGATAATTACGACAGAGGTATGTTATTATAGCCTTCTTATAACTATATGAAAATATCTCCCGAGTAAAAATAAATGCCACAACGGGAATTGAACCCGTGCCTTCTGATGTCGGGTCAGGTACTCTGAAACCACTGAGCTATGTTGGCTTATTTCCAACCTTGCTTATTATATTTTTTCCACCTGTAAACAACCAACGTCATTTTTGTAGGAAAGGCTTTGTTAGTGCTAAATTTCCAAGGACGGGTTGTTCTACAGAATTTGAACAATTCATCAACTTCCAAAGTTAATTTTCAAGTTCCGTGAAAGTTCTATTCGTGTACTGTTATTTTATCACTATGGGCCAGATTCTTCACAAGACTGATGTGTGTTGATATCTACGTGTAAACAAAAGAATTTGTGGGTTTGTTTTGGATAAAAATCTACAGTTTTATTCCGATATTGATAAAATTTTGCGCACTTGACCTTCAAATCAAAAGCGCTGTCTAAAAACTCTACATAAATTCCAGACAACGTCGGGGACTTCAGCTAGAAAAATAAATGACGATTTATTCATTCCACGTGTAATTATATCCACTCAAGCTCATATTTTGCCAAGTTTGCAAAACGTCAAGAACGATTACTTGCCATAATGTGCCAAATTAATACAATCTAAAAATATGAGATAAACGGAAAAATATATGTAGATTCATTGGCTGTAACAGTTGTTATTTTTCCATATTCATTTTTTGAGGAATGGTCATAATTAAATATACGTTATAAAACGTATAGCCAGGGTGCGTTTTGTGTTCCTGGTCGATGTTTTTTTTATAAACTTTTAAATGAAATATTTTTTTATTTTATTGATTGCAGACTACAGGAGTTATTTCAGAAATATCGTTTCAAATATTGTCCTTAAACATCGACGTTTTGGTTGGTTTATTGGTGTACACCTTTTTCTTCAAGTACCCCCAAATCGGGGATCGTGGGTGCCAGTCGATATCAACACTTTTAGACATTATTCTCCGCTCGCTTTCACGATTGAAAAATTGGTAAAAAAAATATTTTAATACATTTGACGCATTGTTGCTGCGTTAGATAGATGCTCCATAATAAATTGTTATCGACCACTCCTAACGTCTGTCAAATTCCAACTATTTAATGTCATCTAAACCAAAATTGCAGCCAAACTAAATCGACCTGGAACATAAAACGCACCCTGTTTATAGAACTAACCGCTATAATAAAATATATTTTTAGAATCAGCGTTTGTTGAATTATATGAATATAAATGTTCTTTAACCATAATATTTTTGACTCAAGTTTCTTACATAAGATAAGAAAAAAAATATTTTTAACATATCTTTTTAGAAGTTTAATGTAAAAAAACACTAAACGGATTTTCGTTAAGTTTATGACTTTGAGATTGCGTTTCATCTAGCTGACGCTCACGTTAAAATTCTACAGGGTTTTCAAATAAGAGGTGTTATTTTGATATTCAATCGTAAAAGATCAATGATTTCGTTGCTTGTGTGGCACGTAGTGCCATCTTGTTGAAAGTAAACGTTTTTCATATCAATACCGTCCAATTCCGGCCATAAAAAATCATAAATCATCTCTCGATAGCGCAATCCATCCACCGTAACTGTTGCTCCAGCCTCATTTTCGAAAAAGTTAGGTCCAATGACTCCGCCGGACCATAAACCGCACCAAACAGTCACACGTTGAGGATAAAAAGACTTTTCAACAATAACTCTTGGGTTTTCCGAGCCCCAGATGCGACAATTTTGCTTGTTGACGAAACCACCGAGGTGGAAATGGGCCTCATCACTCAAGATGATTTGCATTTGATTCACTCAAGTGAATTTTAGTAATTTCAATGCGTTGTTGAAGCGTGTATCGTTCCATTTTTATTAATGGCGTAGGTATTACAATGGAAGATGCTCTGAGGAACTAGCTTCATTGATCCCTTTGGCACCGGTGCGTTGTCGGGATACACGCCAAACGCGCGCCCAACATTTGTACATGGTTGACATTTTTCACATGAGAACGCTTCGCTTCTACGATGCGTTCTTAAGTTCAACAGCTCGGCTGTGGTCGAGCTGCCGGTCTCTGTGTTTCCTCCCTCATACAACATGGGACTCTTCAAGACCCATGTTCACTGCTTCCTCTCCACAAAAAGACCCTCCACACAGCATCCCCAAAGATGACATAGGCCCTGAGGGAAACTATTTTCTTCAGGGCCTCCTGTGTGTAGTTAATATAAAAAATAAAAATAAAAAGTTTCTACTTGTCAAATATAGCGGTATATTCAAAATAACACCTCTTATTGGAAAACACGATATTAAATATCGTTAAAGAAAATAATATGAGACTGCACCTTTATACATTCCAGCTTTTAAATAACGACCTCTCTATAAATAGTCCCATCCCCGTATGATATGACACACCTAATTCAAGGAATCCCTGCTATCTGCCCCAACTCGCAACATGACGTGTCATTATAACTTGTCATGTCGCTTGAAATGTTATGAAGAAATTTAATTTAGCAAAGTCGTGTTCATTACAGGGGTGATAGTTTTGAAAACCGTGCAGGCTCACTATTAAAACCCATCCAGCCTTTTAGGGTCATAAATGACCGGCCGTCCATATTTTATAAAAAAAAAATTATAAAAATAATAAATAATAGCAATACCCACTTTTTGTACTGTCTACTTCCTAACCCGCCTCACAAACTTGAACAGCTAGGTGGCTTTATAATCCCCTTGGCTGTATGCCGCATTGTTGTACATGGATATATTAGCTTATCATAGATATCTGTTTAATAACATACATTTGACTTTAAAAAAAAGAAGTAAGTAGTTAAGGCGATGCACTACGCGTCATGTAATATTTTAAATTAAGCCGCTATCAATACCAACCCTTACGTAGATGGCGATAAGATTTAAATTCCCGCTTAACACTATCCGCCTGTTTCGATTTATGCAAGAAAAAAACATGGCCAAAAAGTGCCTTTTATTTTATTTTGTGGATGTTCAGGCATAAATATTTAATTTTTTTGGATTTTTAATAGCTTAATTTGCCACATTATACAATTAAATGATAACCGAAAATAGGTTCGTGAATAGGAGATTTTGAACTTTAAAGCAGTTTTCATAGGCTTTATACATTATTTTTTTCTGGGCTTATAAAAAGACTTATCTAAAAAATACTCGATTATTTCAAAGGCCAAGATGTATTCTACTCGCAGTATTTAATTAAAGCATCTGAACATTTTTAGGCGACCAAATTTTCAAACCAAAAACACATGATTTTGCATTACTACGTATGGCATCGCCTTAAGTCAAGTTAGTCAATTATTTTTTTTTTTTTTATGAAGGTAAGTTTAATTTTTTTATGTAGGTAAAATTTTATGTTCAAAGCGTATTCACGCCAATGGAAGGCATTTACATTAGCTAACAAAAGAACACTTAAATCTTCATCGCAGACATTTATGACAAAAAGTTTTCCAGAAAACCGTTCAAGCGTCGACTGCGAAAAATCTGAAAATATTCACCTACTAAACAGTCACTTCTCTTTAGCGAAACCTTTCTTTGATAAAACCACCCCCCCCCCCCTTGGTAACAAACAGCAAGGGTTGCCGAGTATTTTCATTTTCGTTGGCGAAAAATTATATGTAACTAACCTTTTTAACCAACGCCTAGCCTTAAAAATAATCGAAACTAAGCGTGACGTGGAAAAACTTCTTCTTTTAAAAAAATTGTTCTTATACATGGTGTCCTGAAATACGTGAATCAACATCATAGTCGTTTGCGTGGTAAAACTTTTTTTTATTCTTTGTTTTCGAGTAAATTGAGTCCAAAGTTGGAATTTTATATGCAAAATATCATCAAAAAATTAGTATCAACTGTTAACTGTTTTTTAAAATGTGCCGACATGTAGATCCGGCTTTAAAAAGTTATTGACCGTTTCCGAAAATAGTTTTAAAAAGATTTAAAAGCTCTGATTGAAAAGCTTTTGGTGTTCCTGAAATCTCCATGTGATTTAGTTTCAACAGTTTATCACTTATAAAGGTACTAGTTTTCGGATACCCTCAACATATATGTTCCCTCATATAACCTCTATTTCAAGCTCTTCCTAAGACGTTTTGAAAACCAAAACGTACCATTGCTGAAATTAACGTTTAATCCAGAAACGTTTTAATGAGTTGTCGAGTATGACCAAACTAGTCATAAATCTAAGCTGTTACTGGAATTAATATTTATTTATTTATTGCATCTCACTATACATAAAACAATTTTTTTCACATAAAAATCAACCTCACTAGGACTAAGCCTGTATCGAGGTTAAAAAATTACATTTGAGTGAAGCAAACATAAGAGTATCACAAACATAAAGTAATTCTACATAAAAACACAAAATATTTCAAAATTAAAGAAAAATGAGTATTAGATGTGTTACCAGATGGGTAATTTGACAGTATATTATAACAATATTTGAACCATAACTAATCATTTATTTTTATTCAAAAGAAGAAGCAAAGTAGATAATAAAGACAGATGAGGTGACATTCAGTTTTTAGCAAACTTTTTAGCAAACTAGCAGACTTATATAAAATCTTATTATTTAAGAAAGGACAAGGATGAAAAAATATTAAGACAATCGTCTGTCAATACATAAACCTTAATTGACTTTTTAAATTTAACTAAGGAATTGGTAGATTTAATATGATTTGGAAGAATATTAAACATAAGTGGTGCCTGATATAAATAATTTCTTTGACCAAAAGAAGTTTTAGTATGTATCGCCACAAAGTTCAATGTAGAGCTAATTCTAGTCGTCCGCATTTGTTGTGTTCTTTCAGCAAAATTTAATATTGATAAAAAATCGACAAAGTATTTGATTAATATATAGCTGTTGTATGCACATAACATTAATAACGTTCATAATTCAAATCATATGAAATAAAATCAAAATTGCCAAACTCAATCTGATTAATGTCCTATCTTTACAAAATCCTCATCTCTTTTAGCATGAATTATCAATGAATAAATAACAACAAAAAAATATTGAATATTCATATTTAAAGAAGTCAATAGAAAAGAAAAGTAGATATATTTATCTAAAATACTATCTACATTTTAGTTATATTTGGGTATGATCCTTCAATCACATATAAAGATAGTGGCTAAAAAAACTTTGCGTTAAGAACATGAAGATAATGTTGGTTGTGCTTAGTCGAAGTACACGGAGAAAAATGAGTAATACTGATTTATTCAAAGTCTCTTCAAAATATCATCAAATCTCAGTCATAATTATTTGTAATACGCACGGGACCACGGTAAGCCGCTTCCCGATAAAGTGTTGATAAATTCGTAATTATATAGGAACATGTGTTCATCCAGCTACGTTTGTCTGCATAATATCATAAGAAGAAATGCAAAAAATATGACTTATTAGAACACATGATCGGACATCGTGACAAAATATTTGAATTTAAATTTAAGTTTTTACCTTTCAATTCATTCTCCGATCCCGTTTTTCATAGGAAAACGAACAATTTGATGAGATTTTAAAAATATTTGCAATATTTTTTTATCAGTTAGTTTTCTCCGGGTATGATACAGTTAAATATGGTCGAAGGGAATAAGGTCGGATTAGCTCAGTGGTCAGAGCAAAGTCCCAGCAACGCTGAGGTTTTGAGTTCAATTTCTAGATGCGACCAAATTTTTTATTCTGTTTCACATTTCTTGTTCAAGAAATGTTAATAATATTATTAACCCCGCCAAACATCAGTCGAGGAATTGCAACACTGAGGGAATACAAGAAGACGCTGCAAAAAAGCGCAATACCTTTGCACGAAGATGTTGTCGCCCACCCGGCATGCCGCTTGAAGTCCCGAGAGCCCTTCTGGGCGGAAGGAGATAGGCTCTTCCGATAACCTCTCACCCCAAAAGATAGGTGGAAACTTGCGTGGCAAACGGCCAACGTGGGAAATGCCCATATCATACAGGACCCTACCGAGAGACAGCCTGGATCCTCATTGTCTTGCAAAACCTGGTCCGCCATAAAAAGGTTAAAGTGCTCCCATAGCCGCTGTGCCTACATGATGCACAGATGGGGCCTTAAAGAGTCGGCGATGTGTGAATGTGGTGCGGTGCAGACCACCAAACATGTGTTCAACGAATGCCCGCTCCATTCATTCCCAGCGGGATTGATTAGGTTCACATGGCGACGCCTGAGGCCCTAAAATGGCTCGCAGACCTAGATAGCCCCTTCTGACCCCCTCACTATTATTATTATTTTGAATGATTTGAGTTTTTACTCAACAAGTTATTCCACTGTAAAAATATAATAACGTTAGCTGATAATTTCCTGAAATGAATTATAAAATACTTCGGTTGAATCTCAGAAAAAATCGCTTGAATTCCTTTGCCCTGGTCAGACGCTCTATTTTCTGGCTTCTTTAATTTTCGGCGGTCAAACTATTTACTTATTAAAGGTAATGAATTGTCCCAAAGTCCCCCTTTAGGGCACATTCCACCCATGGGGCAAGGAGGAAAGGAGGACGCAGGACCTGAATAAGAAATTCTAAAAAGCCATTTCGCAAGGGTCGAGAAAACTCCTAAATTAGAAATAAAGCTGGCGGTACCTACACACTATACATGCAATTTACTTTCTGGGGTGTTGCCATAAAAAGAACCTCGTTTTGTTATTCAAATTAGGTATGTGAAACTTTAAGAGTATAAATGGTTTGTTTTGATACCTACCCTGCTTTTTCTGTGTTTTATTTCCTGTTGCAGCCCGTAGTACCTATTTAATATAATATACTTTTTAGGGGTCTAAGAACTTCTATCAGCATTTTAAAACGCGCCTACAGTGATCACGTATCGTGAAAACATGTAAAATGATTCCTAGTTTGTTAGATTTTCCGAACCACGTTGATAAACTAGTCTAGTTATTTCTCTATTACTGAGCTCAATTTACCAATACGAGTTTATTTGATCGGTGAGTGGCTGAATTGACATTGCGTCTAATTTCCTACCGTGAACCAAGCTTCGTGAGTTCAATTTCTCGACTGGCTTAGTCTTGAGACAGAAGACAGAAGACAGAATCAAGAGAGAATTACATTTTCCGCTAGTGGTGACGGTGGTGGGACATTTACAAATATTGTGAGTATTTTCGGAAACCGAGGTTTTCTTTTTAAAAAGAAAGTTCTTTATAGTTTCCTGGTCTAGTGGCTTATCTTTAGTTCGCTATAACAGGCACGTTGGTGCCACAATTTAACTCGGAAAGATTAAATAACGTTTTGAAAATTAATAACTTTGTGGTAATCCGCATTAGAAAGTAAAAGTCGAATGAACATTCGAAATGATAAATACAGTACGTACATTAGGGCGGAGTGATTTTAAAAATTTATTTTTAGTATTTCAAAATCCATTTATGATTAATGAATGACCCTGTACCACCACACGAGAAAAACACAAAATCTTATTAACCTGTGATGATTTATTCAGTTGGCGCCGTTAACCATAAATTTAAAAAAAAGTAAATTTTAACCTTTTTTACATAGCTCCACACAGGGGGCCCTGAGAAATTCTTCAAGGCCTATGTCATATTTGGGGATGCTGTGTGGACAGTTTTATTATAGAAAGGAAGGAGAAGAAGTTCTGTGAAGGAAAAAGGTATGAAAGATTTACAAAGATGTTCAGGAGTGACAGACCTATAAATCCATTCCTCCCACTGCAGTGCAAGGCGATGTGTCGGCAGTAGGTGGGTAAAAGCATCCACCACCAAGTCCTAAACAAACCTCATCTTTATGAACACGGGCATCCCTGCTAAGTCACCAAACGTAGCGCACCACTTAGAGTAACCTAGGGCAGGAGAGTTGGTTTTCGGGGCGGCGATACCCATACCCGCCACTAAAATTGAGAATGTTACATTGTACCTACTAGACACAGACTCCGTACAGCGCGCTATTTGAGGCGATGCCATACGTAGTAATGCAAAATCATGTGTTTTTGGTATGAAGATTTGGTCGCCTAGAAATGTTTTAGATGCTTTAATTAAATACTGCGAGTAGAATACATCATGGCCTTTAAAATAATCGAGTATTTTTTAGATAAGTCTTTTTATAAGCCCAGAAAAAAATTATGTATAAGGCCTATAAAAACTGCTTTAAAGTTCAAAATCTCCTACTTACGAACCCATTTTCGGTTATGATTTTATTGTATAATGTGGCAATTAGGTTATTTATAAAATGATCGAAAAAAAATTAAATATTTATGCCTATACATCCACAAAATAAAATAAAAGGTTATTTTTGACCATGTTTTTTTCTTGCATAAATCAAAACGGGCGGATGGTGTTAAGCGGGAATTTAAACCTTATCGCCATCTACGTAAGGGTTGTTATTGATAGCTGCTCAATTTAAAATACTACACGATGTAGCGCTTCGCCTTAAGTATCTTTTACTGTTATTATTTATGGTGGCGTGTGTTGGACTATTGTTTCTCGCTATTGCAACTCTTTCTAAGGACTTGCATTTTAAAAATCTGTCGCAAGTTGTCTTAAACACGACGTGTATGAAACTCAAATTCACTCCCGCGCATGGATTTATTGATGCTACAATTATTTACTAAAAAATGCCTAACACAAGAAAAGATCTTTCGTGTCCTGTGTTTGGTGAACCAATACAGTTTAAATACAGCATATTACGGACTTATTGTGATATTATGAAGAACTATTAATTTGTTGGTGAAAAACGATTTAAATGTATTATATATTTCTTATTTTTTTTAGTTGTCATAAAAGCAAATACTATTTTTAGAAACTCGATAAAATTTTTATTTTAATCATTATTTTTTTTTAAACGCCGAAAAATTGTTAAAAGTATGAAATTTTGAAACCACTTTATTTTGTAAATCTGCAAAAAAAACTGTCACTTAACTTTGAATCTCGCTGTACAAAAAAAATATTAAATAATTTTCGGAGAATAACCAATATTATTACATTTTGGATTCATTGTTTGCTCAGTACAAACGTCGATTGTTTGTATTTATATTTGAAAACATCACTTTATTGAATTCTTGTTAATTCACACGGTAAAAACAAAAAACAAAAAAGACGGGAACCTCATGCGTCAGTCTGTCAAAGTGCGACATTGCCAGCTCTTTTGCAGCTATATAAAGTTTTTTTATTAGTAATAATTCTAAACTGATCTTGTGCAGTCTTTTTTCAATATGAAGTTACATATATAAAATCAATATAATAATGAACATCGTTCCAGTACTCGGAAAAAGGAAAGGTCATATTGATTTGGGGTATTAGGCCGTGTTGCACTCCCTCCTTTGAGCATTGTCATGGAGTCTTCTAGAGGCACATTAGTGAAAAGAGATAGTACGTCAAATTGATAAGAATATCTCCATGCTCAGTCTTCACTTTCTAAGCTTACCGATCCGATCTGCGGAATCCTTAATCCAAGGTTCAGTTTTTCATCTTGTTTGCATCTGCAGTAATCTCGAGAGATATTGAGAAAGTTTGAACGTAGATGCACCAAAGGTGCTGACAATAGTTCTGAGTGGGATCTTCTTTTTATAGATCTTTGAAAGGCCGAACAGGGCAGGTGTTCTGGAGGCTTTTACGAACAGCTTAGATCAATCTACGTTCCGAATGCCGGAAGCTTTGACTAGTTGCATGTTCTTCTTCAGATCAATCCTGTTGTTGGGATTGTTTTCAATCTTCTCATAGGCGTTGATGGCCCACAAGATGTCTTCTATATTAATGTGATGGAGGCCTCAGCACGGGTAAGCCACCAAGTAAGGACAACATTATTGGATTGTACTAAGAAATGTAAAATATTGTACCAAAATTAAAAATAAAAATAACGACATTGGCATTTCCTTTATCGGCTGGCAGAACCAAGATTTCCTCACTCGTGCGCATTTTTTTTGGGGCCGTAAACTTTTCTTTCTTGATTTTGGGGCGGAGTATTTCGGCACTTTTCAAAATATGGCAAGTCTCTTGCCGTAAGTCTTCTGCTTGCACATCTGACATTTTGTGGACTTGCATCATTGTGTGTAGAGCTGTCTCTACCTTCTTACTTTTTGGGGGCAACCGCATTGTTCATCCCCTTAGCTTGCACATAAGTCATATTTAGGCTTAAAGCAAGGCTCGCAACAACTTCGTTTTGATCAAGTTTTTGATCACTTTTTTGTCTCTGTTGCGGCTTTTGAACTTTTGTTTGGGTCTTGCATCTCTTGACTGCTTACATCTTTGTGCTTGTTGATAAGTGAAATTGTAAACTTTCTTCCACTCTTCTTCAAATAGGGTTCTTCTTTGAACAGGGCATCACATCTACATACATTACAAAGCACACACTTTACCACAATCTTTACACATCTAGTCTAATGATGGACAGTGTAATGCTGTCGGAAACGTTGGTTAAAGAAGAATGTAGCGCAACACGGAATAATACAACAAATTTAAATCACTCTTGGAAGTGAAAATGTCAAATCTGATATTCATTATGTAACGTTAAAAGTTGCTTTATATTCCCGAAGAAAACATATTCGAAACGGAAACTATTTTAAAATGTTTATTAAGGTGGTGTTCAAAGGAAATATTTTTTCTTAGTGGGTAGTGATTTGTTTCTACACTAAGCTATGTAAATCTGTTATATAATAAAAGCTTTGTCGCTAATTCCAATTATTGTATTCGGAAATGAGAAGTTGTTCGGAAATAAATTATTTTATTTAATCTCCTTTAAAACGACCGAATTTTCTGAAGGGGTTTTTTTTTAATTCAAAGGGAATTTTAGAGTTTTACCAAATCCAGCAAACCGGGCAATATATTACTCTGCCACAATAATTCCAGGACTAACTACGGCACACACGCAATAATTTCTTGCCTTCATACACTTTGAAACAAAATCATCTCAAATATCAAAAAAATTAATATAAGTTTACCTTATTTAAGAGATACCTGAACGATTGTTATTTCGGGGCATGGCATCCACATTTAAATGCAACTTTTTATCTACAGGTTAATTTCTAAGCTTTTTAATAAAACTTTGTTAGCAAAAAAGTAAAATTAAATATTATACACGTTCTTCAAGAATTATCCAAAAATACATACACTCACATATAAATGTGTCTTTTCATGTTTCAAAATGTGAAAAAAAAAAGAAATTAACTTTCTACTACAATACATAAATACCTGACACACTTAATCACAAACACGTTAACACCTCAGCACAGGTTCTTCTAGTGAGGTGTTCACGTAACATACAATAAACACAGTTTTACCTATATCAACCTATGTTCTTTATTTTTTATACCTTTTTTCAGCACTTTTTTCTCTGTACTACCATATAAACCACTGTAATCATTTGTAAAATGTGTATTCAAGAATAGACATAAATAAATAAATTAATAAAACATAAAAAAACCCTTAGACTCAGTATCACGCAAGAGTCTAATTAATCAATTTGGAAGGCGGTTTTGGGTACCACCGACCCAGGAACCATTTATTGGATAACCAACACCTCAGCTATAGATCACCCCAAGTGGTTTGCTACGTTTGGTGAATTAGAAGGGGTGCCCGGGTTCAGAATGCGCCTTCTCCCTAGATTCCTACCCACCGCTCACCTTCAACCTTCCCATAATTTCCTCTCCTTAAAAAGGCCCTCCATACACTATCCCCAAAGATGACATTTAGGCACTTAGAGAATTTATTTTGCCTCAGGGCCTCCTGTCTATGGTAAAAATATAAGAATAAAAAAATAAAAAATTCATGTAAATCCCGTCAAGGCGTTTATTATTAATAATACAGTTAATTTATTTTATTTTTTGTAAGCTACTATACGCGTATCACTAGTTGTGAGCTTAGGCGTTATGAAATATACGCACCATTTTTATACCAGAAGTAAAGATCAACGTATCAATTTTTTAGCTACCAACATCATTTTCATAAAAGCTACGAAGCTTTGAAATACCATTTGCCTAAAACAGCAATATTTCTCAAATGATGTGTTCTGGCCTTATGAAATTTTAACAGCATTTCAGTCTTGGTCTTTTGGATGTACGCAAGAACATGCAGCTTTATCACATATTTTTCTGCACGTTTCAAGTTGATTTTTAATCTTAGCTGATGATTTATTTTTTATTTGTAAAGTTGATGAAATGGCTTTTATTTTATGAAACAAATGAAAAAAAATTAAATCTTTGAACAGAATAAGATATTGATGGTCATGAATTTTTATTAAATTTAAATTTATTGGACATTATCGTAGAAATTGAATTCATCTCTTGTAAAGAGGCAAGATGAAGCCTTTATACGTTCCAGAACAAGAAAAACCATTAGCAGAATTATCTTAAGTACACATTTTATCGGATTCCTTTTTCACTTCGGATATCCTCTCTCTGCTTGTCCTTTAATTCTTAATTTCATCAAAGACGAAAATCCTCCTCCGGCTAAATTAAATATTCCTGGGTGATTATTGTACCTTGTTCGGGCTCTTTGACAAATGGCAGCCTTTTTCCAATTTTATTATTTTTATGTTAAGTCCACACAAGAGGCCTTGTGGTATTCCTCGGGGTTTTTTTTATATATTTGGGGAAGCTGTGTAGAGGGTATTTTTAATGTAAATATGTACAGACAAATCAATCCACGAACGTTTTGTAAAATCACTCTCTCATCACTCAAACATGTCAACATTATACAAACGTAAGGTTTGTCGTTACTACAGTTATGTACAAGTGATGAATTGCTTTAAAACGCTGATCATTTCGAACACCTTCTTGCCACCCCAATGTCTATAACCCCAACTACTCGTACCTAGGTACCTAACCATTATGCCATTTCTCAGTAGGGGTAGACAGAGAGGATACACCACGACACAGCTATCACGGCACACCCTCTTTGCCACATTTACATAAGTACATCGTCTCACACATACTATTCTATTATTCTCTTGACAATTCCCACCTCGAGTATTTAATTTACTTGATCGAGCCATGTCTTACTTTGGCGTCCCCTACTTGATACTGGAATATCATTGTATGGGAATGGTATTGGGTATATAATTGTAATAAGCCTAAAATATCGTATATATCAAAGTCGTCTCACTTGACTTTTATTGCCGTTTCTGACTCCCTAAGCACATATATGTAATATCCTTTATATAAGTGCATGAGTTCATCCATAGATGGCACTAGTTTAGTCTATTAGGTTACCCATAGATGACATAAGCTGTCGAGTATTGCAGAGTATGATAAATAATAATTATGAATAATTATTTATCATACTCTGCAATACGGTATATTATTACCTTATAAGGTATATTATTACCCATATATTCCGACCAACTGCTAATTAAGGTATCAAAGCCTATTTCAATCTATTAAATTAAATTCCCAGTGTTTTGTTCAAGCCGGAGTTTTATTAATAAGAGAGTTTGTGAGAAACCCCGGAAACACCAAAATATACATTTTAAAAAAACATTTCGATTGTGCAATAAATATGATACAAAATTTTCAAAAACTTTTTTTTAAAGTTTTTTAGTTTGAAAGTTGATTTACATCACCCTATTTTACGGTATGCAAATGTCCCATTGCCTTATCCCGTTGCCCCTCCCCTTCATTGGGGCATTTTTTCAAGCTGAAGGACTAAAATATAACTAAATGGTGGAAACCATTTAATTGTATTTCTGCTTTCTTGACCCTAGTTTAATGTAGAAGGCGTACTTTTTAAAAACTTTCTATGAAGTTTTTTTTATGTGAAATACAAGACTTTATCATATAAAAAAACCACCACATAATATTAATCGTTTTGCCGCACCATATTCTTTTGATTTTCTTTTTTTTATTATTATTTTTTTATTATTCTCATAATATTTGAAAATTGTAAGGACTTCAAATTTCAAAGTTTTCAAGTTCTGTGAAAGATTTTTTCAGGTTCTGTAATTATTTTAGTTCTATTATAATATCAGAACTTTAATAGGACTTTCACAGAACCCGAAAATGATCGTTGCAATTTGATGAATTGTTCAAATTCTCCGAAACAACCCGTCCTAAGTATTTTTTCACAAACGAATATTACAATGAAACTTCGCTTATTAATTACCATCGAAGAGAGAAGAATAGTAGAAAGGACACTCCGCTTTCCCGCCCTGTTACAGTTATTCCTTTAAGGCGCACTACAAGGACCCTTTTTAATTAAACGAAGCTACATCTATGTAAAAATGGCAGAAAAACACTAGAAATGCCTTCCGTAAAGACTTCAATGAACCACTGACTTAGTACATTACGGTTCTAGCCCATCTAGCACGTGGTCTGTCTCGCTTAAACTTGCATGACATCGTATATCGTCATTCCATTTCAGTTTCATAATGATGATAAAAAACAGTTCTGCATATGAAATTTAAGCGGTAAATCCTCGGACTTTTGGATCTCGAAACACGCCCACAAGATATTTTTTGTTGATTACAAATAAATTTTAAAAAGACATTTTAATAAGTTTATCGCATTTTATTCTAAATATTAGGTAATACAGGGTTTTCCAATAAGAGTATTTTTAATAGACCGTTATTTCGGTAGATGTTACTTTTAAAGCTGTCATTTTTTAACATTTGACAAGTAAAAACTACGCCATTCATAAAAATGGAACGATACACTTCAACAATGCATTAAAATTATTAAAATTCACTTGAGTGAATCAAATGCAAATCATCTTGAGTGATGAGGCCCATTTTCACCTCGGTGGTCTCGTCAACAAGCAAAATTGTCGCATCTGGGGCTCGGAAAACCCAAGAGTTATTGTTGAAAAGCTTCTCTATCTTCAACGTGTGACTATTTGGTGCGGTTTATGGTTCGGCGGAGTCATTGGACCTTACTTTTTCAAAAATGAGGCTGGAGCAACAGTTACGGTGAATGGATTGCGCTATCGAGAGATGATTAATTATTTTTTATGGCCGAAATTGGATAGTATTGATTTGGACAACGTTTAATTTCAACAAGACGGCGCTACGTGCCACACAAGCAACGAAACCATTAATCTTTTACGATTGAATATCAAAATAACACCTCTTATTGGAAAACCCTGTAGTTATTTTTTCCGAAAATGCTTAAGCTTTTGACCGGTGATTTCTAACGTTGTTAAATTTGCACAGTTATTGCTAGGACCAAGACAAATAACTTCGTTCAGATTGTGGTGTAATCTTCATAATAATGGAGGAAAATTAAAAACTCAATTTGACAGTCAAAAAAAATATCAAGATTTTGTATTATTTAACACCAAAAACGCTTTTAGATAAAATTGATACATTAAATCATAAGTATACAGTACATGGGAGTGTATCTATCTGTGTTATGAATAAAAGAAATTATAATAATGAATGTAGATGTAATTATAAAGTTGAAACCAAATAAGTATTTGAATATACAAAAAATAACAGCTGACGTGATACAATCGACATTTCATATACAATGAGAATACAATGAAAAATAATAAGAGTTCAATAGTAAGACTTCGTTAATACAAGTTTGTAATTCAGTAACAAAGTTGGTACGAAATAATTCTTCACGAAATGGGACTATAGAATTCTTGTATTATTTCTACTAGGTACTCTGAAAATTGTGATTTCTAAGAGGTCAGAAGAATCAAATTGTGCATGTATTATGTATTATGTCATTTGTAACATGTTTTCTAAACCTAATCTCTGGTAATAAATAAATTATGAAATGTAATTTGCTCAACATTGAAAACCTTTATAACAAATTTTTAAATTCTTCGATTTTCTTTGGTAAAAAAAAATATTTTAAACATTAGTACAAAATTACAACGAGAAAATCGCACATTTCCACTCTGAATATTTAAATTTTAAGCAGACATTCCATTTTCCTTTGCAAATGGCGTCGCTGCCTCCGTATTGTCCGTCAGCCGTTATGTTTCGGTGCCTCTAATTAAGTGAAAGGAGAGGCATTGTGACTACTGCCTCCAAAAAAACCTTCGGGGCGCAATAAACCTACCCTCATGTGATTTTTAAATGCTGGCATTATGAACTTTCCGTCCTAAAGCGCAATTAAGTGGATTTATGATGAATAAAAAAAGGTTGTGCGTGTGGGTTTGTGAATTGTAGGAAAGGGTAAAATAATGATTATTAAAAATTAAAAATATGTCTTTGTGTACGTGGTTTTAATTGGGCTGAAAACCGACATGTTTTAGACAATGCCGTGCCTTTTTTCAGAGAACATTTTAGATACTTAAATTTTTAAAAATGTTCGAACACAGTAAAGGGTTATTTATTCTAGGTATTAAAAATGGAAAAAAGTGTAAACGGCCTAAAAAACTATACTTTTTTCAATTTTTTTCAAAATAAGTAACAACTTAACACTAAACTATTTCAACGCAATGGTGGACAGAGAGTAGTGAAAGCATTGCATATTTATTTTTTCATGTTCTCCATAAAATGGTTATGTACTATTATATTACTGAGAAGATTACATATTTGAGGTACATCTAAGCATAAAAGGTCATTGAGGGAGTTTTATAATTTGTGACATGTCAAAAGATAGTTTCTGAACAGTCTGTAAGTGACGCAATAAAACATCTTCTCGGAAATCCATTTGAACTACGCTCTGGATAAGCTTAGGAAATAAGAGAAAATTGCACCTGGCTATTAAAATATTTTCACTAAACCATATGAAAGTCGTTTTAGGCAGCAGTTCTGTATAGTTCTGAAAATTGATCGCTGGCCAGGAATACTGAAGGAATCTTCCACTCCTTTCGAAATCCTTTCAGATCTCCTCGAAAGAAAATTGATCACAATTTGTTTTTACATTCATAGCAGGAATCCCATTTCTAATTCATTCTGTAAATTTTCTAGTATTCATGCAATATCCAATTTTATAATGCAGCGCTCTTGTTAAAAAATATATAATGTATAACACGCTAGCCACATTTATTACTATCTCAGGGATCACTAGTTTAGGCCATCACTCAGGAACTATCAAAATGAACACACTTTAAATTATACTGATAAGTTATACTTTCTTGACAAATTAATGTTAAATTATAATATTTAATATTAACTTTGTTGCCAAATATTATTATTGGCAACAAAGTTAACAATATTACAAAATTATCTTAAATCCATTTCATCGAACAATTGTATGCTGGAAGTTACTGGCTCTGTTTCATTACGTTTGTTAAATTTACCAAATATTTAAAGCGCTTACTGCTGTGAACCGATGTGGGACGTTTGGGTTGTTTCTCAGGTCCATAGCATGGTTCAACTCTCCAGAGTTTAGAGTAAATCTCCATTTGGCCTTACCGCTATATGTGAGTGACCACCCACGCAACGGACGGCGGCTTGTCTGCTGACTTCCAAGACTAAAGTCAACGGCAACTGGAACTGAAGTGACGAGTTCTCCCAACTCAAGTCTCGTCGCCCTGTATGTTCCCGCTTCCTCTCTTGTTTGGCTCTCACCCTCTTATTTCCCTTTCGTCCGTAGTTAATCATTCCCTTTATCTCTACATCGTTGATCACCGTATAAGGTGATCCTTATATGGTGATGCACATGACCAAGGCATGTTTCACACTATTTTGCTGCGTGATCGATGTGGTGGTGTATCCTCTACAGTTTGCAGTCGTAGGGATGCTTGATTAACGGTGTATATGGGCAACTCATAATAAACAATCTTTATACCAGTTGTCCTTAAGGTCAACGTTATCTATTGGAAGGCTGATAAGCCAAATCACGACGGACATATGTATCAAAATATGACTAGCAAAAACGCGTTAGATTAGAGATATTCGCATTTTTATGTTATTATTTCGTGAAAATGTACACCTAACATGGCTACAAAGTTTCATATTAATTTTTTTTACCACGCAACCCAAGCAATCCCTGCTATTTCCATAGTTCAAAATAAAAAATAACCATGTTTTTACTAAAGTTATATCTTGATATCTTGGTTCGCCGTGAGTTGGCGTCCTTTTAATTAATAACATCGACTGTTTGACACCTGTATGTACTAGTTCGCAAAATGTATTCTCTTCCTTATATCTTACCATCAAAACATTAACTTTACTTAAATACGTACAAGGCTACTTTCATCTTATAAAAAATGTGTTAAATTATGTAAACTTACAATATTTACGTTCAGCTTTTTCGAAACCTGGAACGTGAAACCCGAAGGATGTATGATACAACGTAAATATGAAATATACACGCGCTCGTAACTGTAAAATTTAATGTTAAACATTACTTAGCATTAATCCTGCCCTGCATATCACTAAGGGTCCTACATAAAGCAGCTTTCTACTTACTCCTTACTGACCAACATTTCAAACCGAATAAAATTTTATTGAAACGATTTTTTTATGCAAATACAACTTTAAGGGTCGACGACTTTCACCAATCAGAATTGGAGACCCTTAAGTTAAATAAAAAAGTTACCTCTTGCGAAAACTCACGTTATGCTTTATGCCAACCTTTAGATTTGTGGGGGCCTTTGCTAAGGTAATTATCTAAAACTCTTTAAAATTCAGTTTTTCAAGTTGATATTTTTATGCATTGCTTATTAGTATCATCACTTTCTATTATTTTATTTCCTTGTATATTATCTATTCGTCATCTTTTTAACCATCAAAAACGTAATTTTCTTCTTTTGTTATTTTATTTATTTACTACGTGACGTGTACCGGCGTTGCTCGACTTTTCTCTACTTTTAATAAATATAATATCCATGTTTTACATATATATAAACATTTCGGAAGGAATTCTCTAAATGATAGTGAAAACTGAAAACCCTCTCAAACTCCGTTGCATAGTTTAGAAGAACTAATCTCACAAACAGACAGACGCGGATAGTGACTTTGTTTTACACAATTTAGAGAAACCAATGTACTGTAGCGATGTCGGAACACGTGTTCCTAGAAAAAAATTTCACATTTCGTCATTATATGAGTATATTATCAGGTAATATCGCCGGTAAATAAACACGAGTCATATTATGTTTTTACGAATTTACACAAAAATTTGTCAGGAAACGGCCTGTAGTCCCGTTTTTAGTTAATTATGATCTGAGATATCTCGAGATTCTCCCAAAAATTTCACAACATTCCAGAATGTTTCGGGATGTTCTGGAATGTCGTGGAATGCTCTCAAACACTCTCGAAAGTTAAGGACTGTTCTTGAAATTTCTAGAGGGCGAAACTCCCAGCCCTTATATCTTCAAAATCACGACCTTCAGGTTAAAACGGGAACCTTTTACATGGATGGGGGATAGAGGGCTACCACACCATATAACTCCCTTGATCATACTAAGACTCGTTTATGAGTTTTAGCAGCCCGCACATTGTACACTTATTTTTATAATGTATATTGATATTTTTATACTGTATATTGATATTTTTATAATGTATATTTATATTTTTATAATGTATATTGATATTTTTATAATGTATATTGATATTTTTACAATGTATGTTGATATTTTTATAATGTATATTGATATATTTTTACAAATTGATATTTTTATAATGTATATTGATATTTTTACAATGTATATTGATATTTGTATAATGTATATTGATATTTTTACAATGTATATTGATATTTTTACAATGTATATTGATATTTTTATAATGTATATTGATATTTTTTATTCGCACCATTTGTTCACCCAAGTTCACATTTTTTACAAACTACATTCCTTATTAATTATTTTCTTTTCCATATTTATCTAAATGTGTGTGTGAAAAAATTTAAAAAAAAGTGTGTCAACTTTTCTCTAAACACTTTCAGTCCACCTACGTTAATGATAAGGACACGAATGATCCCAGTATAGTCGATAGTTTTACCTATATGAATAATCATAACCCGATTGGGAACGTACAAATAAACAATTTTTTGATCAATAAATACCTGAAGAATTTAGACATTAGTAAGGGTGCTGGCAGTGATGGTATATCGCCATACTTTATCTCAAAATGTGCAAAAAATCTTTCATACCCCCTAACTAATATATTTAGAATGTCACTAAAAGCAGGAAAATTTCCTACAAAGTTTAAAGAAGCAACTATAATCCCTATTCATAAAACAGGTTCTAAAAGCAACATTGTAAACTACCGCCCAATCTCAATTCTAACTGTATTTAGTAAACTCTTTGAAAAAATTGTCTACGATCAAATTTATACAACAATTGTTCGCAACATACAAAACCAACAACACGGATTTCTACAAAAAAGATCGGTACTAACAAATTTGGTAAATTTCACGGAATATTTAACGAGCAATATGGACAATAGAAACCAAGTAGATGTAATCTACACTGATTACTCTAAGGCCTTCGATAAAGTAAACCATTTCATTTTAATTAAAAAATTAAGTCAAATAGGCATCCATGGTGATTTACTTCGGTGGCTCACTTCATACCTTCGGTGCAGACTTCAATGTGTATCAGTTGCGGGAACTAAGTCCAGTTTCTTTTCCGTGCCCTCCGGTGTACCTCAAGGTTCTCATTTAGGGCCATTATTATTTAATGTGTATATTTATGATATTCACAAATGTTTTTTACATGCCAATTACCTAGCATATGCAGACGATAAAAAAATCTACTTAGTTATCAAATCAATCGAAGATTGCATTAAACTTCAAGAGGATCTCAATCGTCTTTTTAACTACTGTGAATCAAATAAACTTGTAGTAAATACCTCAAAGTGCAATAAATTATCATTTACACGTAACAAAAATAAAATTTCCTTTGATTATACATTAAACGGGACACAAATCAAAGAAGTAGATTCTATCAGAGACCTTGGGGTAATACTGGATGTGAAATTAAACTTCATTCAACACACTGATGCAATCATCAACAAAGCCAACAAAATGCTAGGATTTATAATATGTTTAACGAAACCTTTCCGCAACCTTAAGACTCTATATTCCCTTTACACAGCGTTCATCCGTCCCCACCTAGAACACTGCACACCGATCTGGACTCCTTTTTACCAAGCCCACATTGAAAGAATCGAAAGAATTCAAAAAAAAATTTTTAAACACATTAATTATAAACAAAACTTACATTTCTCAAATTACGCCGATTCTATTAATTACCACAAATTCAACTCACTTCATACACGACGTTTGGTTTTTGACCAAATTTTATTATTTAAAATTCTTAACAATGGCCTCGACTCACCAGAGCTAATGAATTTAATAAATATTCATATTCCAACAAGATCAACACGGCAATCCCATTTGTTTCATTTACCTACATGTAGAACTAACTTTAGAAAAAATTCACCAATTCCACGTATATGTGCCCAATATAATACTAAATTTCAAAACATAGATATTTTTAGCAATACACTTCACAAATATCGAATAGAAGTAACTCGTACGATCGAAAATTAATACTATAGTATGGAATGTATCCAGAGCATCTCCTATCCTCATCCTAAATTCCTATTCCTCCCCTCCTCACCTAAAATATATATAAATATATATATATTTTTTTTTTTAAGCAATAAAACTCCATCTCCAATCAATATTAATATAGGAGACTTTTTTGGCTTGACTGTTTTTAACATGTATATATTTATATTTGTATTTTATGTATAAGCTGTTTGTCTCTTACCTTTACCAATAAATAAATAAATAAATGTAACACTTCCTTAATCTGAAAATAATAAAGTTTTAAAATAATATTTCAATAAACGCCGATTTATCTTCACCAAACTGAACTCAATATATTTTACGGAACAGATTTTCTCCAAATATAAAATCGTAGTTGCCTAGAGTCACACTCATATTGAAAAAATTGTTATGTTAAGTGAGTCTTGAAGAGGAAACAGAAGTTAAAATTTAAAAAAAATAAGTTTATTTGAGATCTAGTCAAAAAACTCAATTTTGGTATTGGCTGAAACTGAAACTAATTTAAATCAGTTAAAAAAACCTATATTTACCCATTTACATTGTTAATCTTTTATCTTGTAGTTCATTAAAGTTTGAACATCGTTCAAACTTTAGCTTATCCATAAAATAAATAAATACTCGCAACAGGTGAAAAACTCGGCTAACTTATCCAATATGTAACCACAATTTATGGGTTCGAGTACCGAATAATATACAAAGAAATTATAAATAATTAAAACATAAATTGAAAACATACGATATCCTATAGTTAAGCTATCAAGAGGTTGGTGAAATACCCTTTTAGTGGTAAATAAAATGCACATTGACATAAAATACATGAATTTAATTAGTAAATTGGTTTACATTTAGCGCTATTTGGTTCTTTGTTAAGGCAATGCACTACGTCGTGTAATATTTTAAATTGAGCCGTCAATAACAATTACGTAGATGGCGATAAGGTTTAAATTCCCGCTTAACATCATCAAATCAAATCAAATCAAAAATTATTTATTGTAAAATCCGCATCCGCCTGTTTTGATTTGTGCAAGAAAAAAACATGGTAAAGAGTGCCTTTTATTTTATTTTGTGGATGTTCAGTAGGGTGTCTCAAAAAAATCAAAGTTGTTATTTTTGAACGCATACCCTCTAATTTTGTTTTAATAATCACAAAACACTTATAAAAAAATTTCGTTTACTTTGGACAACTGCACCCCGTGCCGACTTGCATCGAAAGATGTCAGTACTTGTACATTAAGACGCCAGCGAGCAAACATGTTGATGAGCTTGTAGTAACTTGCTATTTTGTTAGTAAACGAAAATCACTCGTTCAGGCAAAATGTTGTTAGATTTACGCACTTCTAAAAAGAGTATATTTTTAATAGGAGTCGTAAAACACCAAATATCGGGTTCTAAACTGCCATCTAATGGACCTGTAAAAATGTAGATCCCGATAAAATTCAGTGCTACAGAGAAAATCTCACATTGCACCTAACCGCTTCCGAAATCGATGATTTGCTTGACTTTTACCGTACTGCACTGACAACAAAAATAATTTTAGATGACTATTGAGAGTTTTTAGAGCTCTGTGTGATAGTTTAGGAGGAGATACAGCGAGAAAAGATTAAGATTTAAGATTCGGCCTCCAGGTGCTCGATGGATGGCAAAGGCGCTTTATTCCTTGAAAATATCATTAATTTGTGCGCAATTTAAAATTACCGGTAAGGATAAGGCGGCACTTTTAGACGTTTGCCTGTTCATAGTAACATCCTATGTCAAGCCATGGTTACAATGTATTATAGTAGTTAAAGCACCTTACCGGGACTTGTGCTTTTTGAAATCGATGAAGGCTTAAGAAAAAATTGATGAAAACATCTCAATGGCAGCATCTATTTTATCGCTGTTTGACGACGTTGTGGATCAAACAACTAAAATAAAAATGCTCGAAATATCAAAACAAAAAAATTTATCAACCCATGACAAACGTTACATCCCATCGAAGGAAGATCTTGATGGTAAATTGTATGGTAAGTTTATTAAGTAGTTTAAATTATGTTTTGTATTGAGGTTTTTGTTCATATTATAATTTAGTGACTTTTTTGTCAGAGAAAAATATTTACGACTTCATTTCAGTCAAGAGCAAGTATTTGTTTGATCGTCTGAAAACAGATGCCAGTTTTCTTAACGAATTCCCTACGATGTGGTCAAATAATGCTTCGTATCAAGAAGTCAGAAAGAAGGTGTCGCCGCTGAGGGTAGTGAATGATACAGCTGAAAGAACTGTTAAGTTAATGCAAGATTTTCATGGCTTAATCTCACGGTCAAAGAGGAACAAAAATAATTTTTGTTACCATGCGTTCAGGAACACCGGAAGATTTATCCTGACTGTAAAAAACAAACTATGAAGAAAAAATTTAATCAATAAACCATTTTTAAATATAAAATACTACATAATTGAACATTTGTGCATTTTTAAATTTTATTTATCCGACAAAAATGAAAGTTGAAAATCCTTCCATATTAACTCTGTACCATATGTTTGGCATCAATTCGGCACGGGTTGCCGGTGTTTAATCAGAATAATATTTATCATATGAGTTATTGGGATCAAATGGAATAAAATAAGAGGGTATGCATATATAAATATATGAAAAAAAATTCTTCCTTATGTCCTGGGACACCCTAATGTTCAGGCATAAATATTTAATTTTTTTTCGATCATTTTATAAATAACTTAATTTTCCACACTGTACAATAAAATCATAACCGAAAATGGGTTCGTAAGTAGGAGATTTTGAACTTTAAAGCAGTTTTCATAGGCCTTTACATTATTTTTTTATGGGCTTATAAAAAGATTTATCTAAAAAATACTCGATTGTTTCAAAGGCCAATATGTATTCTACTCGCAGTATTTAATTAAAGCATCTGAAACATTTCTAGGCGACCAAATTTTCGAACCAAAAACACATGATTTTGAATTACTACGTATGGCATCGCCTTAAGTAACATTTCGTCAATGTATGCTATAGGCACTTAAACTTTATAGGAATTACAAAAATACAAAAGATCTTAGAACGACTAATCATACTGTTATCGACTCCAGTTCCTGGTTAGGGAGGTTCAATCTAAAGGCAAACTATTTTCCAAGTTTTAATGGACATTGGTTTTAATGGGTTGATTGTTTCCTCAATGCCATCGGAAATCGAAAAATCTGATAAAATTTTCATCCCTTCAGAAAATAATGTAACGTTATTTTCTGCAAGGAGTGATAATTTTACCATCGGAAATCGAAAAAGCTGATAAAATTATCACTCCTTGCAGAAAATAACGTTACATTATTTAGTTTCCATAATTAAAATGAACACAAATCAATCAGTAAATCATTGTTACGATTCGTTAGACTGATTTTAAAGTCGTTGTAAATAGCACTGTTTGTACAACAAGCCTATTAAATACAATATGACACAAAAACACTTTCATTTCGATATCCAATTCCAACTATTACCATAAATACGACTTCATTTTCAATGGCTGGGTTTCCAATCACCAATTAATACAGTGTTTGATAGAACCTCTGACTAGTCGGGGAGGGTTGGGGGAGTGGGGAGGGGAGGCTTTTTTGCCACCCCTTTCCGGACCGGAAGCTGAACATTAAACGGGATCCCAATCGTAAACCTGTACTTTAATGGGGCTATTGAAAATTACGAGTCGATTGGGGATGGAGAACCAACGCTCGCTACACTGCTCGCTTTCCTGTGATAATTGAAGTGTATAAGATATTGATTGTATTATATAAGAAAATACAGTATTTTTTAATGGAATATATAGTTATAATTATATAGTTAATAATTTAATATTTTTATGAGTTCAGTCAAACAGCTAGTCAAAATTTTGAAAAAAAAGAAGTACACATCACGGTAGTAAGTCCTACAAATCCGCACTAAAAAAATTCCCACTTCTAGTAATCTAGTATTGGCGGAAACTGAAAATAAAACGAGAAAGTAACAGTATGGAAAAGCATGAATAAAGAAACGAACATGTGCAAACTTTTGCGAAAATGTCCAAATACGAATGATATAGAGAGCATACTAATATTAAAAAACGATTATATTAAATATGTTTAAGCGACTGTGACTGAAAATACTCAATAAACATGACTTAATTAAAATGGAGAAAAAACATCTGAAATAAGATTTTTTCATGACAGCAAGGCGAAGACGGACGATTTGTGGTTTTTTTTACACTAACCCCATACAGGAGGCTTTGTAAATGGTATTTGGAGGGTCTTTTTCGGAAAGGAGGGAGAAAAAGTTCTGGGAAGAAAAAAGGTATAAAAGGTGGGTAAGAATCTAGGAATTAGTTTGTCCAGGAGTGACGGACGAATGAATATATCGGCGCAAGGTGATTGGTCGAGAGATCAGTTGGAGAGGTCAAAGGGTCTTCCCAAATCAGCATCTCCCAATCTGACACGCAGGTGGTGGGTGGGTACATCCTGAACACACCTCACCCGATGAACCCAGGTACCCCTTCGAAATCACCAAACGTACACGTACACTTGGGGTTACTTGTGGCAGAGGCGTTTGTTATGTTATAAATCAATTAGGGAGGTATTGTTACCTAAAACAAAAACAAAAAAAAAGTTTTAAAAAAAAGTTTTAAAAAAAAAAAAAATGGTTCCCGGGGCGGTGGTACCCAAACCCACCTCCCAAATTGGGGCGATGCCCGGTTAAAACGATATCTGTGTTACTGGGTAAGGCAAAATGAATATTAAGACACATGATCGCCAAGCAGCGGACGCTAGTACTTTTACTAGCATACTTGATTATTTTTACCTTCAGGTAAAATCCGTTTCGCTGGGATATTAATTATTCTTATCTAAACAATACGAAAAAACAAAAAGGTTTTTAATAATGGTATGATTGGAGATTATTACGACCAAAAGTATTATAGTAATTTTTTTTTTGTGATAATAATAATAATAATAATAATATATTTTATTCCAGGATGTGGGGAGGTTTGTGCAATCCCACACGTCCCATATAGATATACATTTTTTTTTTGTACAATAGATATAATAAATTATCAAATAAGGAAAACTATGCAGGGTGTGTTCTTGAGTGCGCTTGGGCCCAGCGCTCACTCAGGAGTGGCGCTTGGTGCTGGTAGGCTGCGGTCACCAACGTGTTGGCGGAGGCCATTAGCCGCATCCTGGCTCCAGTGACCCGGTGTCTCATCAGGCCGGCAAATCCATTCAGTCCTAGTTCCGTGAACATTGTCGATGCGCTGCTGTATCTTCGGTATCCAAATATTATTCTACAGGCGTCATTATATTGAATTCGGAGTCGTTCCATCGAGCAAGTTCGGTAGTGACACCATGTCTCACACGTATACAGGCCAGTACAGAAAGCGTTGAACAGTATTTTTTTAACGGTATTGCTGCATTTGCAAAATCTGCGGGCAATCATGTTAGAAACTATGCTAAGGCTTCTCCTTTGTCGTTCGATATCGCCATCGTCCGATAGGTTTTCATTAATAATGTGCCCCAAGTATTTCACGTTCGAACATGTATTTATTTTTGCCTCGTTAAGGTATACGGGGAGCATATTACTTGTATCTTGACTTTTTCCGTGGTGGAACGCAATCAATTCCGTCTTCTTCGGATTGTACATCATATTATGCTGTTTTCCATATTCTTCACAAATGTTTAGGAGTAATCTTAATCCCTTGATCGACGGAGCTAGGAGGATCATGTCGTCCGCGTAGCTTATATGATTCATACATATACTGTTAACACGACAGCCCGTTCTGATGTCCAGGCGACTTGACAACTCGTCCATGTATACATTAAATAGAATGGGGGACATACACCCTCCTTGCCTTACTCCTGACCGCAAATATATCGGCTGGGAGTATGTACTTGCCCACCGTACAACATTTTCTTGCTGGGAGTGCCATCGGGATAGTATGTTTATAAATGAGGTAGGTATATTCCTAGCTTTCAATTTATCCCATAATGTTTTATGACAGACCCTGTCGAAGGCTTTACTTAGATCTAAGAAGCACCCGTATACGGTAGTTTTTCGTTTCTTGTAGAATTCTATTATTTGCTTTGCAGTATATATTGCCATATTAGTGGATAGTCTACATTTAAATCCTATCTGGTTATCTTTAGACATTAGTTTATCATTTATTTCATTTAATATTACCCTTTCAAATAATCTTGCAGTTATAGTTGCTAAAGATATTGGCCGGTAATTGCTGGAGTTAGTCATGTCAGGCTGTCCCGATTTCAGGATTGGAGTTATAATCGTTTTCGTCATTGCACCCGGTATATGGTTGTGTTTAAGTATTGCGTTGAACAGTATGTGTAGTAGTTTGGGTATGTATCTACCTCCGTATTTTATGTGTTCAATACTTAAGTTATCATGTCCCGGAGACTTACCAGCCTTAGTGCCTGTTATGGCCTTCATTATACTGCTTTCAGAGAGGTAAACGTTTTGTCCATCAAATTCCATAATATCAGGGACAGACGGTATTTCATTTCCAGAAATATCTGCAAAGGTTCTTCTAAAAGTATTAGCAATTTCCTCCGTGTTTGTAGATCCATCAATTTGGCTGGCGATTCGATTTTTTGGTTTGATCAGGTTATTGCTTTTCTTCCAGAACTGGGCAAACTGCTTCGTGTCAAGTGATTTTACGATATCATCCATTTTTGTTTGTTCAGAGGAGCTTTGGCAGTGTTTAAGAGCTATTTTGAACTCCTTTCTTTTTCGTTTTCTTTCATCCGCAATGGGACCATGTAATGGTCTCCCATTTTTAATCCACTCCATCAACGCCGATCTGGAATTTTTGTAGTGTTCCTTAACTTGTTGATTCCACCCAGCAATGTCACGATGTGTTTTTGGTTTGTTTTGATCGCTCTCCCGATGAAATACGGTATTGGCAGCCTTACTTAGAGCTTCAACGATGTCTGTGTATATATTTTCCATGCTTTGTATATGGTCACATCTGTCACATATAGAATCCGAATTACAAATGGATTTGGAGTGTCTTTGATAGATTACACTAAGTAATGCTTCTGCTACAGACGTATATTCACTGATTTTCTTATTATTATTCCTTCTCCATATTATGTTATTAGGCTGTTGTGGAATATTAAAAATAGTTGCAGGTAATTTTTCAGCAGCGATTACGCAAGATGTCGGCCTGTGATCGGACCAGTCGGTATCATAATGTATTTTTAGACTATCTATTTTGTTCTTAAGATTATTGGTGCATATACAGTGATCGAGCCAGGAAGTGGTATTGTGTGCATCGCTTATATATGTATATGTGTCATTCGGTAGTCTTTCAATATCGATACAATTGTAGTTATTTTCGGTGTAGAAATGAGAGAGTTCTTTCCCGAATATGGAGGATGGGTGAGCGTTGAAATCTCCCATAACAATGGTTTCAGAGTGTTCGTTGTCTTGAATGATCGTATGTATTTTGGAAAGGTAGTTGGTGAAGTCGGTAAGGTTGTCCGCGTGACATACCGGCATGTAGACAGTCAGTATGCTTATCGTCCCTCCGTTGGTGGTTATCTGAATACCAGCGATGCGGTCATCTCCACACGGTATTATTGAAGCTTGCAGCTCGTTCCTCCAAAGTACTGCGACTCCTCCGTAGGGTCGGCCTCGTAGCGGTCCGTTTGATAAATCTACAGCAGAGGTACCCCATCCCTGGAAGTTCGGATGAATTTTGGATAGATTCGATGTTTCGTTTTGTAATAGCCACGTTTCTTGCAAAAGTATTACATCGTAGATATCGCACATATCTATAACGAAGTTGACGTTTCGTTTAAAACTTTTGCAGTTTATTGAGATTATCTTAATTTTGTTCTTTTCCATTGTATTTTTTTTCAATAAATTTTCGGAAAACAGTACCAGTCGGCCAAAATTCTTTGTTCATGTAGGTTTTGAAATCCGTATTCGGTATAGTCAACTTGAAAGATCCAAACTGCGTGGGATTTCGTTGTATTATTTTTTCTATTTGGATATTACTTCCTTTTATTTTACAATTGATAAAGTTTCGAATATTGTCCTCAGTTACACTATTGTCGAACCTCGACACATATAGCGTTGTTTTTAACTCGGCTATTTTTAGGGAGTTCTCCATCGCTATTCCAGTTGCAATAATATTTCTCGACCTCCTTAGTTTTCTTGTAACGGTTTTATAACCATCCGTATTAAAATTAGTTGTCTCTGGTATAAATGTATTTTTGTGAGATAGTGTGCGTGCAACTTTGGCTGATTCATCCATACCCGGTTGATGTACCTGTGATGTCTGAATTATGACTTGTTGCTGTTGTGTGAGAGAGCTAGACGCCGCTACTTTATTCCATGATTGAGGAGAGTGCATGACAGGTGGGGCAGCTAATGTGAGGGGCGCGGGCGGGGTTATCACATTACTGCAGTGCGCATTGTTGTCCAAATGTATTTCATTAGTTGGCGACCGTGAGTTTGAGCGGTTCTTATCTATGGCTACCGGTATGGTGACCTTCAATGTATTCAAGGACGGCGATGTGTTTTCGTTTTGATTTGGAATACGGTTATGTTTATTTATTTTCAGTTCATTCCTTAGGAGAGCCATTTCAGAGCGTAATACTTCCAGATCGCTTCGTTTGGACATTTGTGACTGAATTGTGGTTAATTCACCCTTTAATGCCGTGATATCTTTTAGGAGACAAGTGACATCTACGTGATCGAAATTGACAGGCGGTAGTTTGTGTAGATTCTGAGCGACAAATGTCGGTAGAGCTTCATTCTCTGTTTCCTTCAGTATTTTAATGATATCATATAAATTCTTAGACTTCCTACCTTCGCCTTTCCTCATAATCCTGCGTTCAACTGTTTCACTGCACAGAATGTCTTTCGCAGCCTCCACTTCGTCTTCTGAGAAATGATTGGAGCATATTTGAACCGCGGTTAGTTCGTCTAAGACATCGATTTTGTTTTGAAGAAACGTTAGAAGTTCATTAATAATTAATTTATCACTTTTTTTCGTAATATTCATATTGTTTTCGTAAGCGGCGGCAGCGTATGCAATTCGATCCTGCGCACGAGCAGTTCCGATCCTGCGCACGAGCAGACTGATAAATACATTTTAAACTATTTTTAAAAAATCAAGGTAAAGGGAACACGGGATAGAAAAATACACCAAAATGTATACACGGTGTCCGGAATCTCATAGTACAAAACAGAAACTGGTGAATTTCCATCATATTTGAAGTCAATTTTGTTGGATGGCTTTTTTGATTTGAGCTTTCGAAGAAATCGAGTGAGAGTTGGAATTTTTTAGGACAAATTTTTTAAAAAATCCATCGCTAGGGGGTTAATATCAGTTGTTTGATTTTCAGTATTTTAAAAGACTTCGAAGCGAAGACACAAATCAAAAGATTTTTTTAATCCTTCATTGCCGATAAAAATTATTCAGTTCAAAAAATAATAAGTTTTTTGGGTAGTCTATGTATTATGCCGTGTTGCGCTACCTCCTTCTTTAACTGACGTTTCGGACAGCATTATAGTGTCCATCATCGTGGCAGATGTGTGACATAATGTGTGACACATCTGCCCTGATAATGGTCACAGTAATTATGTTAAAAACATTGGCTAAAGAAGGAGGTACATAAAACGGCATAGTACCCCAAAACTAGATCACTACAAAATCAATAATTTTCAATAAATATGTGTCTCAAAAAAAATTTAGTATTTAAACCGGCTTTCGTAGCGTTGCTGATAAATGAAAGGATCTTGTTTGATCCTTGTTTGCAACATTACATTGCTGTATAGTTTGTTATTCATATTTGAGATTAATAAAAATGGTACCTAGCCCTTCAAACATTTTATATAAAGCTGTTTGAAAAGTTAATGAAACGTTTTTCAACCATAAAAATAGCAGTAAGCACCAGATATTCAACTTAAGCAACTTTCTGCTCCTTTAGAATCATTTGAGATTTTAGTAACAGCTTTGTCAGAATTAATTTTAATATTCCCAGCGGAAAGAAAAAGTTTCCAGTCCTGCTAGGGCAAATTTGACCGAATGTCCATAGAATACCAAAAGCCGCGCGCCGAATATGTCTGTATTCGCTTTCTTTACTTACGTCGCGTCGTTGGGATTCTGACTTGTTTTAGGGTATTGTGACGCCTTCAATATTACGAACTATAGATAGCTAGTATTAAATGCGATCATGACTCTCTGGAGATGAAAGCATTGATAATTACTATTGTGAAAACAATTAATGTAAAAGTGGAAATGAAAGCATAATTGTAGCAACATTTTCCCGCTGAATCACAGACGATGTGTTTGTAATACGTAAAATGATCAATTTCCAATTTGGATTACAAAAAAAGGTTTTCTCCTGCATGTAAAATAAATACAATTACCTCAACAGTCCACAATCCACGGAAAAAGCAATCAACCTTATCAAATAAAACATATATCTCGATAACTCAGACCGATAACAATCGCCAATGTTCAGAAGCTTATTCCGCCAAGACAAACATTGTACAAAACTCTAACTTTTCCAACCCTAAACTGAATCCAATTACCGCAACTTAGGGGTAAGCCATGGTAGAATAATTATAGAAGATGTATTTTACTGGTCAGCATCATAAGCCACAAGTATTTTAAGAAGATATTCTTTATTACCACCGGAGATACGAGGCGTATCCAGAATGTAAGTGTACTGAATTTTCGTAGGTTACAATTTTTTTTGTAATGTAAGCTATTTTTCGACATAGTCGCCATTCCTCTCAATGCAGGTGGTGATGCGGGGGATCAACTTTTTGATGTCTTCCTCGAATTAGTTTCCCGCCAACCCCTTCGTCCACTTCTCCAGCTCCTCCCTTACCTCCTCGTCGGTTGAAAACCTTTTTCCACCCATGTACAGCTTCAGAGAGGTAAAGCGATAATAATCTGAAGGTGCTTGGTTAGGGGAATGCGCGGGGTGGTTCAGGACACCCCATTTAAACGAGGCAAGCAGTTCCTTCGTGGCGTTGGCCGTGTGTGGTCTGGCATTGTCGTGCAGCAGGCTGACTCCCTTTGTCAGCATGCCTCTCTTCTTGTTTTGAATCGCCTTCCGCAATTTTTTTAGGGTCTCTTGCAGAGTTGATGGTCTCCCTTGAGGCAGATATTCAATCAAAATTATGCCTTGACAGTCCCAAAACACGGATGCCATGATTTTCTTGGCTTAAATTGTAGTTTTGAACTTTTTGGTGGTGAGTGAAGAGGTGAAAACCGTTTTTAAACTAGCGATACCACTTGTACTCACTCGTACGATTCACTCGTTGCGGAGGGGAAGATCCTCAGTACACTTATTTTCTGGAAACGCCTCGTACTACCCAACAAAATAATGTAAATAGTGAAAAGTACTTTTCTCGTTCGCAGAATTCCTATTGTCTAGTTAAAATGGTAGCTGAAGGAAAAAAAATAATGAATATATTAAATGAAAAAATACACTTTATAATACACCACTGTTTTGTAAAATTGACAGCCAACCAGGGTTCGCTTATCTCAACCTTCATCGGGTCTATTATGTTAACTAATTATAATTACATACATATACATATTATATAAATATGTAAGAAAATACATTGAGAGAAAGATACAAATAGAGAAGAGGACATTTTATTGGCGACAGAAAGAGAGATATATAGAAAACAGGTAGACAACATATTATAGGAGGGGTAGATAAGGGAGGGGAAAACAGTTTCAGGGGAGGTTAACTGATGTACTAAAATATTGGACTATCGGTTAAATTTATTTAATTATTAATTATGTTGGAGTTATTATTGGCTGCTCTCTTAATTTTCAAGGCTTCTAAATTGTTGAACCTAATTTCAATTCCATTTTTATGTAATATTTTAGTTTCAGAGGATTCTTAGGACGGGTTGTTTCGAAGAATCTGAACAATTCATCAAATTTCAACGTTAATTTTCAAGTTCTGTGAATATTTTTTTTGTAGTTCTGTTTGTATTTCAGTTCTGTCAAGCAACTAGCCTATAATGATATAGTAACAGAACTGAAATAGGACTTTCACAGAACCCGAAAATGAACATTGAAATTTGATAAATCCTTCAAATTTTCCGAAACAACCCGTCCTTAGAAAGAGTGATTAGTTTAATCAATAATGTCACACCAGTATTTTCTTCCTTCGAAAAAAACAATAATAAACATTTTTAAATAATTGGACCCGGTTAGGTAAGGTAAGAAATGTTTTTTTATTTCACCACACATAAAATATCTTTGTCTATATTTCGGTTTTCTGCGATGAATAATGTTAAATATCCCAGCATATTGGGTAAAATATCTTTGTCTATATTTCGGTTTTCGGCGATGAATAATGTGAAATATCCCATCATATTGGGTAAAATATCTTTGTCTATATTTCGGTTTTCGGCGATGAATAATGTGAAATATCCCAGCATATTGGGTAAATTTATTCAAGTTCAAAGATTTTTTTAAATTGACATAACTGACGATCTTTAAATAATTTTATTTTATTTAATATATTACCACCTTTTTAGGGGGCTTTTATATAGGAAAATTAAATTTTTTTTAAATCCAACTTTTTAAATCAAACTGCCCCGGAAACTATTTTTCTATTAATTTTGTGATAAAATTAAATATCCACTGACTTTGTATAACTATTTCCTATATCAGACAAATATTTGAGAATGCCAACATAATTTTATTTAAATAATAAATAATATTATAATAGTATTTCTTTTGATAACATTTTTGACAAATCTATTTCAGAATACCGATTTTTAATGTTTACTAATGGTGAATTTTATACTGTCATTAATTATTTTTTTGATAGTCAATGAATGATCGTGGCAAATATTTTATAAATAATTTTAGCTTCACAAATCCTGTGATTTTTCACGGGTTTGCGCTAGTTTAAGTAATAATAAAAAGCTCTCTGAAAATCCTAACCCAGTTCTCTAAATTATGCATAATTTCATACAAGATGTATGCATTACACCCTCACGGTGAACTGGCAGCAGATGGACGGGTTAACCTCTCAAATACAATCTTCCTCGCCAAATATAAGAAGTGCCTACTTTTTATTCCCACGAGTATACATTCAGATACTTTCTACTTCAAAATATTTTCCACTAAAAGACAATTAATTTTAAAGAATAATTGTAGTTTGTTTTAAAGCTAAAACTTACCTGTCCTTTAATGAAAGCGATTACGGAAATTGAAGATACTGAAGTAAAAACCCACCTGAAACAATAACAAAAATACAAACATAAGACATTATTTATAAGAAAGCTGTCATAATTGATAGCAAATTTATCTAACTATCCGAGGCCGACTAGAGTAAAGATCTAAGTCAGTGTTTTGCTAAGTAAACTTCACTGTTTAAAATAGTCTAATAACTTTGAAACTGTCGTCGCTCGATTGTCCTGACTTGATCACGTGACAATAATCCATCACGCGCTCAGGCCTGTACTCTAGTCGGCCTTGTATTTATCGATATTGGGTTATCTTTTTTTGCTCTAGTGAAGGAAGAACTCTTTAATTCCTGACCCACCTCTCTAAATGATTTTCCTTTTCAGTGAAAGCATCACAACGGCTGTACTGTCGTTAATCTATCAAGGCGGCAGATTAAAATTTAACCAAACAGTGAAACTGGCCGAGAATTGGTAGTCTAAATTTTTTTTAATTCAAAATAGTGCCAATCAATGTCAAGTAAATTTTATCGTCGATCGAATGTGTCACTAAATATCTCAATCTTAATCATGAAAATAATTCACTTTGTAGCGCGCTGTCTTTACGCTAGCCACTACACCATCTCTTTCCCCCGTACAGCGCCATCCTGCTCACCCACTCCTAAGCAAACCCGGATGCGCCGACGCCTTCTGCGCATCTCCCCCCCTCGAGCCGCTACACAAACCTCACCCCGCAACAAGGAATGGGCTATATAACCGGCTGCGCGACCTAAATTAGTCACTTCGCCTGCAGCTCGCTCTTGGCTAGTACGCTCTCTTAGTTGCGCTTCGTCCTCTGGCACGACCCTCTAAGGAGTATTCTACTACCATAAGTAAAGCCCCAACCAGACCCTCAGTTAATTAGTGAATTAATACATTGTGACTATTTTTTTTACCATATTATGTGATCTGTGAACTTACTTACTTCAAATAAATAACCGTTTACCAACAATTGTGTTATAAAACTGGCGCCCAACGTGGGGCCAGACACATAAAGTAAAAAAATTAAAATCAGTGAATCTACAAAAATTTCGTCGCTACCACGTCGAAGTCCTCGTTTCACAATGCAGGCCAAGGAAAGTGCTGGCATCTGCTTCACGCAGGAGCAGTTCGCGGAACTAATGAACTCCATGAAGCGGATGCAGTCGAAACCAACACGTACGGGTACATTCACCACCTGTACGGCACGCTTCGATGGTACCAGAGACAGGAGTGCGGTCGAGAGTTTTATTGCCGCCGCATCCATCTTCAAGCGCGCTGAGAACATCGAAGACGCAAGCGCTCTGGAAGGATTACCACTGCTGCTTACGAAAGACGCCGCCGCTTGGTGGCTCGGCATAAAAGGAGAAGTACGAGACTGGGAGAGCGCAACGACCCTCCTCAGGCATGCTTTCGCCCCTAATAAGCCAGCGTACAAAGTGTACACAGAGATATTTTTATGCAAGCAAGACGCATTAACGTCAACCGATGTGTTCATTGCTAAGCAGCGGATGTTACTCGCGGAGCTACCACCGCCCAGCCATCCAGAGAAGGTCCAGATAGACCTAATATTCGGACAACTGAATATCCGGATACGAGACAGAGTGCCGCGCGAAGCGATCAATACCTTCGCCGAACTACTACAAAAAGCCCGTGCAGCGGAAGAAAGCCTGTACGAGAGCACGAAGACCGTCCCACTACGCGCGATGGAAAACCGAACAGACGGCCGCCTACGCTGCACTAACTGCCGCAGATTTGGGCACCGTTCCGAGGAGTGCCGTTCCCGCTACGATACAGGAGCGCACGTAAAGTACACTCCTCCAGTCAAAAAGCTGGAGACACCCAGTGATGCGAAGTTCGCATGCTACGGTTGCGGTAAACCAGGCGTGGTAAGAAGCAAGTGCCCGCAATGCAGCCAAGGGAGAATAGACACCCCTCACCCACGAGCCGATTTTTGCTCGATACATGAAGTAGGCCTTCCCCGAGCGAGACCTATACTACACATCGGGATTGGAAACTTCCTGGGCACTGCTCACGTAGACACCGGAGCAAAATTGAGCGTAGCATCAGCTGAGCTACACCGGCGGCTAATCGCTCAAAATTTCAAAACCCAGCGAACCATCATGGACATCGTATTGGCAGATGGTGTCCCTAAACGTCAGGAGGTCGAGACAATAGCCGCCACCTTGACACTAAGAGGCCGACAGATACCCACCAGCTTCATCGTGCTCCCAAGAGGACACGAGAATCGAACACTTCTAGGCGTCGATTTTATCGAAGACGCGGGGATCGATATAAACATTCCCCAGCGCGCATGGGCATTCACGGACAGCCCCGAAGTACGGTATATGCTGCATATGGAAAATGACGCCATACCACCAAACCAAGATATCCAGCAACGGCAAAACGACAATGGTGAGATAGGAGAAGTGAGAGCACATAAACTCCCTAAGGTTTGCCTACCCGCCCCACCAGTACAGGACAATGAATGCGAGATCTACTTGTCGCCGTTCATGAGGCCTCTCCCACAGACACCGCCTAAGGTTCGTCTGCCCGCTCCACCAGCACAGGACAATGAATGTGAGATCTACGTGCCACCGTTCATGAGCCCTCTCTCACAGACACCGCCTCGCACTAACATTTGGGCTAAGATGATAGCCCTGAATGAGCTGTTTCCCGAGGACGCGATGGAGGAAGACGCCCTAAGGGAGGTAATGATACGCTCCTATCGGTTCTTCGATGACTCCCCAAGAAAACCCAGAAATGAAGTGGAATTCTGTGCCTTGGACGCCGAAATACTAAGCCTCCGACCAGATGAAGCCACCCACCTTATACCTACCCAGAGGGACCAGCTGGACCGCCTGCTGTGCGACAACGCCGCTGTCTTTTTGGCCACCCCGTCATCTACGACAAGCCGATGGAAGCAAGGAATTCATCATAAAGTCGGACGCAAGCAGCTACGCAATAGGAGCAGTTTTGGTCCAGGGGGAGGGACTAGAAGAACATCCGGTAGAATACGCGAGCCGCATCTGCTACAACTAGCCGATACCCTACGTCTTGTCAGGACCCACAATGATGAGAAACAAGACAAACAAAAGAATTACGTGGATAACAAGAGGCGAGAAGACCCCCATTACCAGCCCGGAGATCACGTCTTTGTCCACTCCCACGCTCTTAGCAAAGCCGCAAGAGGCTTCAGCGCAAAATTAGGACCACGACGCGATGGCCCCTACCTGATCCTGAAGCAACATGGACCAACGAGCTACGAGGTAGCTTCAATGGAAGCACCAGATGTCTCGCTAGGCACCTACCACACCTCAGCACTGACTCCATACCACGGGCACTTGACACCGCTGCCCGCTCCGGTTATTCCTCTACGCAAACGAGGTCGACCAAAGAAGAATAAGTAGCCGCCACGCTACTGCAGTCCTGGATCTTCGACGGGACGTTCCTCGATCCAGAGGGGGAGGATGTAGCGCGCTGTCTTTACGCTAGCCACTACACCATCTCTTTCCCCCGTACAGCGCCATCCTGCTCACCCACTCCTAAGCAAACCCGGATGCGCCGACGCCTTCTGCGCATCTCCCCCCCTCGAGCCGCTACACAAACCTCACCCCGCAACAAGGAATGGGCTATATAACCGGCTGCGCGACCTAAATTAGTCACTTCGCCTGCAGCTCGCTCTTGGCTAGTACGCTCTCTTAGTTGCGCTTCGTCCTCTGGCACGACCCTCTAAGGAGTATTCTACTACCATAAGTAAAGCCCCAACCAGACCCTCAGTTAATTAGTGAATTAATACATTGTGACTATTTTTTTTACCATATTATGTGATCTGTGAACTTACTTACTTCAAATAAATAACCGTTTACCAACAATTGTGTTATAACTTTTTATTTTTTTCTTTCGAAAAAGTATTTTCACAATTTATTAATTTAGAAAAAATAACATATAAATCATTTTAATTCTTAATATTGTAACAATAATACATATTAAATGGCTTAAGGCGATGCACTACATCGTTTAATATTTTAAATTGAGCCGCTATCAATAACAACCCTTACGTAGATGGCGATAAGGTTTAAATTCCCGCTTAACACCATCCGCCTGTTTTGATTTATGCAAGAAAAAAACATGGCCAAAAAGTGCCTTTTATTTTATTTCGTGGATGTTCAGGCATAAATATTTTATTTTTTATTACCTATAAAATATATATTTTTTTAAATATTTATTTTTTAATAACCTAATTTTCCACATTATACAATAAAATCATAACCGAAAATGGGTTCGTAAGTAGGAAATTTTGAACATTAAAGTAGTTTTCATAGGCCTTTACATTATTTTTTTCTGGGCTTATAAAAAGACTTATCTAAAAAATACTCGATTATTTCAATGTCCAAGATGTATTCTACTCCCAGTATTTAATTAAAGCATCTGAAACATTTCTAGGCGACCAAATGTTCAAACCAAAAACACATGATTTTGCATCACTACGTATGGCATCGCCATAAGCTCAAAAAAGTGAAATATATATTTTTTAGTATTTCTAAACCAATAAAGATAATAGCTCCTGTTGGTCCGTATGTATCTCTAGTTCATTGAACTCGAATTTGTTTGGAATGTGTCATTTTCAAAATTGGGACCAATTGTGTCAAGAATTCATTCCAGCAATAAAGTACACTCCCAATATAATATTTTATACCAGAAAATTCTATGTTCTGTACTTGAGGTGTATTTTATTGATGATGGTTAATTTTAACACTGATTGTTATTTCCTGATTGTTCAAGGGAGTTTTTTTAACATTTACCCATTTATTAATTCCTGACTTTTCCTGGGTGTGTTCTTGTTTATAATAAAATTATATGAAGTATTATTATTGATAATGGTTAATTTGAACACTGATTGTTCAAGGGAGTTTTTTTAATATTTACCCATATATTGTTTCGTGACTTTTCACGGGTGTGTTCTTGTTTATAATAAAATTATAAGAAGTATTTTTTAAATTATTTAACGTTAATATAATGGATTAGGGTATTAGTTATGGAGCTAGCTTAGTCTCTCATCATTCTACAAGCCATATATCTGCACATATTAATGTAGATGCAGTTTTTATTACATTTTCAGGTTTTTTGCAAGCCCAGAAAGTTTTGTTTTCCTTTAGAAAAACAAATTCAGATTTGTGTACGTTAATCTTTCCCTTACTGTGCTAAAAAAATCTACGCTTTACGGTGCTGTGTAGTCAAAACACATCTCAAAATAGAAGATTTAATATCGGAAAAATATGAATATTTAAAAGCTTATGTTTTATATCAAATGAGATAATAATTGTAATTTTATTGCTGAAAACACGAAAAATCCATCGGCAGATGTTAAAAAAACTTGCGAGAAGTCCTTATCTAACGACGGCCCCCGACCGACTGGCCGCAGGTGCTGGATGGATAGGCCATAGGCGCTGGACGCACACACACACAGCTATGCGGTCGTAGGTATCGATGGTCTAAATACAACTGCGAACGTTTGGATTTCTCATGTTCCCGCATAGCGGACTAAAGCGGGACATCGTACATTTCCTCGCACACTCTTCGCGTAGCCGTGTCACACGTGTTAATGTATTTTTCCCGATTTTAACAAAAATCTCTGATTTTAAATTGAATTTGAAAACTATGTAAAATATTTTTTTTTTGATTCGGTGCATAAATGTATAGCAGAGGAATACCTTAAATGTGAACCCAGAATTTATTGTATTTATAGAGTTATTAAAGTTATTCGAAGCAATGTGTAGTAAATACACACCACAGATGAGGAAAGGTTAACATAAAGATGCACTACTTCCCTACAGCTATGTAATCATGACATGGGGTATCAAATGATTGTCACATTAGTCCGCCCAAGCCAAGAATGGAGAACACTGTCAACAAGCGGTGAACTTAATATAAAGGTGCACTGCATCCTCACAGTTTTGTGATCATGTCATGGGGTATCAAATGATCGTTATATTTGTCCGCCCCAGCCAAGAACGGAGAACACTGTCAACAAGCGGTGAACTTAACATAAACGATGCACTGCATCCCCACAGTTATGTGATCATGGCACGGGGTATCAAATGATCGTTACATTAGTCCGCCCCAGCCAAGAACAGAGAACACTGTCAACAAGCGGTGAACTTAACATAAACGGCAAACAACTTGGCCGAAATCCGAAAACTTTCAGGAAAACAATCGACAATCACAGTTTGAAGAGGGGGGCACGAGCGTCAATACTACCTTAAAAAGGTTCCGTAAAGAAACTACCGTTTCCGCCGTAAGGGGGATATTTGATCTGTTCGTCGATGATGTATTGACACGCTTACAAGAACACTTTTTACGTCGGTATCGTCTGATTTATACGAACGCTTTTATTGCAAAACGGTTTGTTTTTTTGCGTACTCTGTGTAATCTTACCCACTGAATGTTCCTGTTTATCGTGCGTTATTGGTTATTGATATTCATAAGTTGGTTTTTGAAAGACAGAACTTTTTATTGATATCCATGGTATATTATTTGTATAGACAAATATCTTATACATTATAATCTCCTACATACGTTAATAATAGATTCTGTGGCGTGGCTTGGTTTTTTAAATAAAAATATACATTATTATTCCGAAAATTATGTATTTTAGCAAACCTGAGCGTCAAAAAAAAAAAAAGGTTTCTGTCTACATAAGATTATAAAAACACACCCATCGCCTTTTCGGACCCCTTGTAGCAAAATATTGACACTTCTTGGTGAAATTTTGCACACTTAATTTTATAAAATAAAATTTTGAAAAATATATCAGCATACCCTTTACCACCCTCAAGAGCAGAATTTTAATACTTCTGTAGCGTCGAGAAAAATCTAGATTAACTAATTAATAATAAACCACTCGACCTACTTAGTACCTACTCCCGAATTATGTACCTGCAGTCCAAATCGCATCATAAACAGAGCAACCTACGTACTGCAAGCACCTACTTGTCTATTGACAACAATAATATCGCAAGTCCGTCTTTCACATTACGAGAACTCGCCAGAAGGTTCGAGTCTACGGCCTAGGCATAATTGCCACGCTGTCGAAGGTTCCTGAAACATACAGTCTGTGCGAGTGCCTAGAATTTAGTTGCCATCCATCTACCTACTGCTGCCGTCGGCCGTGTAGTATAAATATGCCCGACGCAGCGAGTCAGTCAGTCAGTCATCAATCTGCCGCCAGTGTATAAATCTCACGAGTGACGGTGCGCCCCGCGCCCCTCCGCGAAGGACATATACCCGGTTTCGCCCGTACCATCATGGACTCTATCGGGACATCATCATAGCGCTTTGTCCAGATCGCCGTTCCTGGCAAGCGCTACTCGGATTACAAGCGCCCTGGTTCCAGTGTCTCTGACCAGCGCTTCTTCCACGCCATCATGACCATCACGAGGACACGCAGCATCCTCACTGGTCACGTCGCTCCCGTTCGACCGCCTACAAGGTCCGCCGCACCTTCGGCCGTCTCGTCAGCACTGGAGTGCCTGAAGACCTACGTTCTTCGCCAGTGCCTGACCTTCATCGAGTCCCGGTCACCAGCGCCCGGTGTCGACTCACTGACCCGCGCTTGACCTGCCATCACAGCCAGCGTCCGGAGTACCTATTCAACTTTGTCCTACATCATCTCCTCGACCTTCACGACACCTCTTTTATTTCGTGCCTCTCACCATTGATCCCCAAACTTCAAACTTAACTCTAAAAATAAGAGGAAAATAACAGTCTTCATCTGATTTCGAAAAACTCTGCTTCAAGCCCGAACAACGCCGGGAGCTTCAGCTAGTGTTAAATAAATTTTTAGCACAACCACAACTAGGAGTTTACCGCTCTACCGTGGATATCTTAGGTGTCAAGTATGGCGGTTGAAATAAGGTGCTAAGTAATTTGCCTATATTTAGGAGCACGGAAATCTTTATGGTGTAATTTAATATATTAGTACTACTAGCTTCCCTGTACTTATGTCAAAGTCGCACTAGCTTTGAATAGTTGAAATTTGTGTGCGGTATTCACATAAAATATTATAAAATCTAATAAAAAAAACTGTTTGTAATTCAATCACACTTTAAACGATTCCACGACGGTGTTCACGTACAAAAATAATTTAAATTTACTAAAGTCAATAACATTATCGAAACGATAACAATAATAATAATATATTCATTCATTTAAGATATATATCCAGCAAACCCATTGGGCTCATTTTGCACCCGTGTTCTAAAATTAACTATAAAAACACCCTAATATTATAAACTTCCTTCTTCTTCTAACGCTAGAAAAATTAGATTGTCAATATTAGTTGTCAGTTTCTACATATGTAAATATAATATAAATATATATAGACCTGTAAATACTATATTAATTATGTATATATGTCATTAAGGTAGTATTTATAGGTCTTAGTCGTAAGTCAGTAGATTTAAGTCACTAGTTTTATGTCAGTAGCTCTAGTATTAATTATTAAATAAAAGTATTTGTACAGCGCCCTTGGGGTGATTTTTTACAAAAACGGTGCAATTTATAAATTAGCCAAATATAATTATAATATTTGAAAAAATTTTATCAAATTCAGTCTAAAATTAAACCCTATAATACAAATTGACTAACAAAGCAAAAAACCTGTAGATAATAACACAATATAGCACAGCATCATATTATAAAAAATATAAAATGTGACTAACATTTGAAAGAAGAAAGACAAAAATAACTTTTATAATAGAAGCTAAAGATAATAATAAAATTATTTGGTCAACTTTGAATGATATCAAAATAAAAATAAGAAATACAAACACAAATCTGAAATAACAGATGGAAAAAAGACATATGTAATATCGGTAAAAACACTAAACTTATCAAATACCATTTAGCTTAAAAAAACCCTAAAGAAAAAATATATTCCACGCTAGGACAAATACACGACATCACAACAACCATTTCTCGTGTTTAGTGACAGAAAGCAAAACTGAAATAAAGTACCTAGGCATTAAGATAGCCTAAAATTTATTACTATTCCTAAAATTGTTACTATTCCTAAAATGGTCCATACACATAAATGTACTCAAAGACAGGGTGAAGAAACTGACTTACTTCTTTAGAAGTCTAAGATATTTCTTAAATAAAGAATTACTCCAAATAACATACTTTTTCTTCTGCCAATCAATAATACAATATGGCATTATAGAATGGGGTGGAACTTATAAAAACACTCACAACCATTTTACTTGAACACAAAAATGAATATTAAAACAATTTTTTTAAAACCATACACATACTCATCAGTACCTACTTGTTTAAAGAATTTAAAGAAAACTAAATACATTATACTTCTATTCATTAACTTACAAATTTAATATTCTAAATTAAACTGCACCACTTAAAAATGACAGAAAACTCAGACAAACTTTAATTATCTCAACTATAATAGGTATCTCCCAAAATATAAAAATATTATTTTTATTTTATTGTAAATATATTGAAGTAATTTTCATAAAATTCATTACGAGAAATATAAAAAACAATAAACATTTTAAACTTCGTGTTAAAAACACACTGAAAATATAAACTAAATACAGACTTACAAAAAAATTACGAAAAAAATTACACATCCCCCATACACACAAGCATTAATATATAAAATTATGTGAAATGATTACTTTATTATATTACTATATTTTTTGTAAAATTATGTAACATTATTTTTTTAATAAACGTTTAAAAAAATAATATATACATAGATGATTTGTATAGCACCGTTCTTGTGAAAAAAAATTCATCACGGGTACTCTTCAAATGTAATAATACATTTCTAAAATGCTCTATCTTATTACTAACTATAGACTAGACAAACCATTATCAACTTGTGGGTAACAGATTGTATCCACCGGCTTGCCGATCGCTAATACGATGTACAATGCATTTATTTGACCAATGAATATGATGCTGCGTTAGAATTTTCAAATAATATTATTTATTTATATTCTGTACAGGCAGATAACATACAGGATCATACTTACCTGGTAGGTCATTTGATATTAACACTGTTTATTGTTTATTAGAGAAATATTGAAATAGTTCGCAGGCCGAAGACATAATAAGGAACACATGTAATTGGAAACGCTATTATTAATTCCGGTATTTATTTTAATAATATAAAGCAATTTTTGGTGGGCGTTACAACAGATTTGATAAGAATTTATCTTTTTAAATATGATTCCTCCTTCGGTATGAGACAGATTGGGGTGCAAGGCTTCAAATGATGTAAATCCGTTAAGAAAATTATGATCAGGATATATTATGGCCAATTAAAAAATGCTACTCTCAGTAGGCTATTTAATTTAAGAGAATAAGATCCTAAAAAGGTAGGTTTTAGTTTAGACCAGACCTGCTCTGAATAATGTGCTTGATATTTGATATCCACTATGAAGGGAACATTTTTCTTGGTGATGAACATGCCAAAGTTTTTCATTGTTGAAACAAATTAATTTTACTATACGTATCATCTGATTGAATTCACAGTGGAAATCGCGTTATCCTTTTGAATTTCGAGTTTAGACCGATTTAAAAAAATGTCCTTTTCAAGGTATGGTATACTTTAAAGAGCACATGAGTCCCATGAAACGGTCAGACATGGATTTAGACCATAATTAGGTATCATATTTATCTCGTGCTACCAAATATAATATAGTTTCCAGAAATCCATTATATTGTTATAGCTTTAGCATAGAACCAAAACTGGGCTGAAGCCCCACAATACTGGTGCAAAGGAGGGCGGTCTGTCTGATTGACAACCCGTTGTTAACAGACCGATTGCCATCTGAATGTTTTTTAACGGAATCTGCCAAAGATCTAGCAACATCCCGGTGCATGAAACTAGACGGAAACAACGGTCATTACTCGTTTTGTGTAAGAACGAGCTACCAGAGTTACATGTTTTTCCTTTTTCATATAATCCGGGTCTCTTTTAGATCGACATTAATAAATCCATTCCTACAGCCCTCGTCAGAACCAGCCTATTCACTCTGACCAATTGAATGGCGACATAGTCCCCTTATCTACACTATAATGACAAGAGAGCTCTTATTGCGTTTCACATTAAAAATAATAAATGTACAAAAAGTTAAAGATATTAAATGCTAAAAACCCGAAAGAAGAAAACACTGAAGTTGAACGGGAGTTAATGTGTAGGTTCTTTACAACATTATTACAAAAGTTTTAAAAGAAAAACGTTCCTCCAATAAATACACAAAAAAATGAAAACAGAATAAAGAACAAAGGAATACGAGAACAAGGTACAATTTATCATAATAATTATATGCTCTTAAGTAGACAGAAAGAACATTATAGCAAAAAAACAGGACAGCAGAAAGAACCGAACCTTGGCAATTCATGTAGGTTTTAAATGTGACTTGTTTTATATTTTATTTAAAGATTACGAATGACAAATTAATTAAGAGTGTATTTTATTTCGATTCCTTGGCTCGCCACAGGTATTAAATTTACTTGATAATGCCGTGTCTTTCTGGGAGACCTTTTTTATTTTCCGCTGTTATCAGCGGTTGAACAGCATTACTGAAACCGGAGCCTTGACTAGAAAGAGATAAAGTGATAAATACTCTCAATATCGCTCAGGCAAGAGACCACCATTAAAGATTGAAACGTTGCTTTAAATGGCTTTGGCCATGTTTGGTGATCAAATCCGAATAGTAAGATATTTTCCCACCTTCCTCTTCTCTATATCATTCCCTACAACTCTTACAAAATATTCCTCAAATTGTTTATAAATTTAACGTCTTTAACTGAAGTATGACGGTCAAAACCCCATCGTGCCAATTTAAAACGTGCCCCTTTCAATTCAAAGCAATTTAAATGGATGCAATACTTTTTACTTCCTTTCATAAACTTTGCAGATATTTTAGATTACTGTCTTTCACTTTAGTGAAATAGACGTGGCCAAACTTTGAACCCAAAAACTACACATGTACATAGTAATCCAAAAAACAAGAAACCGGCCACGTGTATGCTATATCAAATTTTTAAGGCGATGCACTACTTCGTGTAATATTTTAAATTGAGCTGCTATCAATAACACACCTTACGTAGATGGCGATAAGGCTTAAATTCCCGCTTCACAACATCCACCTGTTTTGATTTATGCAAGAAAAAAACATGGCCAAAAAGTGCCTTTTATTTTATTTCGTGGATTTTCAGGCACAAATATTTAAATGTTTTTCGATCATTTTATAAATAACTTAATTTGCCACATTATAAAATAAAACCATAACCGAAAATGGGTTTGTTAGTAGGAGATTTTGAACTTTAAAGCAGTTTTCATAGGCCTTTACATTATTTTTTTCTGGGCTTATAAAAAGACTTATCTTAAAAATACTCGATTATTTCAAAGGCCAAGGTGTATTCTACTCGCAGTATTTAATTAAAGCATCTGAAACATTTCTAGGCGACCAAATTTTCAAACCAAAAACACATGATTTTGCATTACTACGTATGGCGTCGCCTTAAACAATGTTAATTACTAAATAGCTTACCTTAGAAAAGGATTGCCGCGAGCGGGATATGAAAGCTGGAATCTTCCACATCTAATCAAAGTATGCTTCAGAACCCCAGATCCCCTCCAGATCCCCAAAACACGATTATTTGTTTTTGAACAAGGCTATTAACATTGTTGTTCCTACCAGAACACTGCACTTTTTCGTAGTAATTGATGTTGGTTTTGTAACGGTACTTTGCAATAACACCAGCCTAACAAATTCAAAACCTAAGTGACATTCCAGTTTGTCTGGATATTTGCATGTGATACAATTTGGGACGCCGCTGCTTTGAGAACAATCCATTGGTTAACATCTTTGCATTAGTCCACCATAAGCAGTTCGCTAGGTTTAGTTACTCAGCAGGTGTGCCGAGTTCGTTTAAACATGTCTTGATGGCGGATGGTCAGATCGGAAGAAGCTGGTAGAGGGAAACCCTCTGATCTCTCCAGCAAGACTCTTTCGACCCTTTCACCGCACAGGGAGGGATGGATTCATAAGTCCGTAACTCCTGGATATTGACCCTCAGATTCCTAACCACCCATCATCCCCAAAGATGACATAAGCCTCGAGGAAGATAATTTTCATAAATAAACATAGGTGTATATCAATTAATGTATATACCCTTGGGTTGGAATGAACTCATTACGGGAAGGAAAGTAGTGTCGTGAAAATATTTTAAACTCAAGCAAGAGCAGAAATATTGTAAAATAAAATAAATAATGTATTATTTTTTTAAAAGGGTAAGGAAACCACAAAAATAATCAAGTTAATATTATGAGGTGTATCGTCTTGTTTTACCAGTTTTTTTAATTGCTAGCTTGGGATATAAATATATTCCATATAATATGTACTATAAATATTTAACTTTATTTAAAAATTCCACATGGTATTATGATAATGTATTTGTAAAAATCTTTTGGTGTCACTAAATTAATCATGACACCCGTATTTGTCGTGATAAATACAATCGTTATTTACAAGTTGTGTAAAACTTTAAAAACGTTTATTAGTAAGGCTGTTTATATCTACATATAAAATATATGTAGTGGCTGCTTGTGTGTGCATAATATTATGAAAGCAATTTCAACACGTTCCAAATAGTTGCAAGCACAAAAGTTAAACAAATTAATTTTTTTAAATAATTATAGTATCCTGATATTAATGAGATACCCTTATCAGAATGCTTATGGTCATTTAAAACGCATTTTAATTTTAATTTGCAGATATTTAATTTTGTTTGTTTTGCGACGTTATTACATACTTATTACATATATTTATTACGTTATTACCAGAGATGTGCAAAATGGGTAACCAAAACCATTTGAAATGCAAAATGGAAATGGGTCAAAACTTTTCCATTTGAAAATGCAAAATGCAAAATGGTTTTTAGAAAAGCATTTCAAATGCAAAATGCAAAATACCCATTTTCAAAATGCATTGAAAATGCAAAATGGTTTCTCAGGTCAAACAATTAAAATAATTATAGAATTTTTAAATAATTATGTCATTTAATAATGGACCTCAAGGTAGAACAAACATATTAGATGATGGTAAATCCAAAACACCACGACTACAGATTATGAAACCACAAAAAATTTGCGCGGGACTAATGTTGCCAAACGTAAAAACATAGAAACTGCTATCTAACATTTAATATTACAGCGTCATGGCCCCATGTTCAGTATTTGAATCAGTATTTTTTGCAATGGTATCACTCAATTGCCAGGGCTCCTACCAGGGAGCAACTTGACAAATAATGTAAATTATCTCTCATAGCGAGGTTGAGGACCGACTGATATTTGGGGCTAATGAAAAAAAGATTAGTGGAGATATGTAGTAGGAAGAATGTTGCAAAAGAGCATTTAAAATGGAAAATGCATTGAGAAAAGCATTTAAAATGCAAAATGGGTATTTTCCATTTTGCATTTCCATTTGAAATGGATTTATTTAAAATAAAGCACATCTCTGGTTATTACATATATTTATTGTCGGAATGTGGCATTATGTGTTTTAGAATAAGAACTTAACAGCATTCAGGGTTGCAATGTTCACAAAATCAGAATGGTTCCTTGCGATCACGTGTACCTATGTTTTTTTTTTTTAAATAGACAAAGGAAGAATGCATGGATTCTTTTGTTTGGTTTCTAGTTAGTAGTAATGCACTATCCCAACTATTGCCATCTATGTGCTGAGTTCGTAGTTAAAGTGCTGACCGCCCGTCCGGTAGATGGCACTGTCGGCACACCATTTTTCATGGCTGAAATAATCTAGAACGATTTCATTATTATTTCTTTGTACCCAAATAGACCTTTTGTTTGCCAACTCAGGACCTTAGATCAATGAATAAACTTATGACATGGTAAAGAATAAATGGAAACACTGCAGAGCTCATTTATAAAACTATAGTTGCTCCACATTTAGATTATTGCTCTACTATGTTATATTTGGCCAATGAAGGAAATTTTAACAAACTAGATGCTATACAGAATAAAGCTATGAGATGTATACTGGGAAAAGGCAAATACGCAAGCATTAATCAAATGAGAGATTAGCTTGATTGGATTCCAATAAAAAAGAGAATGTTATTTAATGTGTTAATTTTTGTGCATAAGGTCATGAACAACCAAATGCCAATATATTTAAAGAATGAAATAGTTTTTAATAGAGATGTTTATAATTACGAAACCAGAAATGAAAATTGAATTGTATTGCCACATATGAAGATATGAAAATCACAGAACTGCCTTAATGTATATGATGAAATGCAAACGCATTGTCTAATTATAATTTATTCCAATATACAGTACCTACGTACGTCAATGTAATATATTCCATTGAATGACAATGAATAAGAAAAAAATAAAAAAAATCATATGAATTCACGTAACATCCTTTCCAAATGTAGAAAGCTATTTCCAACTGCTTTGGCCCCAACCACGTTTTGGCAAAGAACCTTTTTTATTCAAAGTCGTTTATATAAATAACTTACCTCCACTTGGTATTAGATAGGAGAAACTCTCCCAAATTTTGATTTCTCCCAAACTAGTATTGGATTACGAAAAAATAGATGCGCAAAAAGTTTTGTCCTCTCGAAAAACCATCAGCCATAAATTTTCATTATTAAATTTCACTATTTATAGAATTATAATGTAAATTTCATTGTAAGGAAATCCAGTGCAAATATTGTTATGTCCGTATGTATGAGCTTTGACAAAAAAATTATTATTAAAATTCTGATAGAACTAAATGCTTCTCTTTAAAATTCGAACAATTCATCAAATTTCAAAGTTCATTTATGTGAATGTTTTATTCAAGATCTTTTATTATTTGTTTATGTTAAGTGAAACAAATTACCCATAATGATATAATAATAGAACTTTAAAATGAACTTCTAAAACGGTAGAACTGTTCAAATTCTGTGGCACAACCCATTTTCATACAATCAATCATTGCAAATAACAGCTAGCAAATCGCAAGCAATCACTCCTCGGGCGCTATGAAAAGTGCACTGAACCAGTGTCACAATTAAATTTCAACTTTTCTCAGTTTGTACTGGAGACCCTTTTTAAAAGGGTCTCCAACACAAATTGTGTGACACAACTCATCCTCATAAAATCTCATAGCAAATAACAAATAGGAAATGGCAAGCAATCACTCCTCGGGCGCTATAAAAAGTGCACTGAATCAGTGTCACAATTAAATTTCAACTTAACTCAGTTTGTTCTGGAGACCCTTTTCAAAAGGGTCTCCAATACAAATTGTGTGACACGACCCATCCTCATAAAATCTCATAGCAAATGACAAATAGCAAATGGAAAGCAATCACTCCTCGGGCGCTATGAAAAGTGCACTGAACCAGTGTCACAAATAAATTTCGACTTTACTCACTTTGTACTGGAGACCCTTTTCAAAAGGGTCTCCAATACAAATCGTGTGACACAACCCATCCTCATGAAATTTCATAGCAAATGGAAAGCAATCACTTCTCGGGCGCTATGAAAAGTGCACTGAATCAGAGTCACAATTAAATTTCAACTTTTCTCAGTTTGAATTGGAGACCCTTTTGAAAAGCGCTAAGATGAAGAAAAAAACAATTATATTTATCTGAAAGACTTCAAACGTAATAAACTCTGACCTTGAATGGAGTTTAAACAATCAACCCCATTTAAGGGATATATTAGTACCTTTAATATATGTGTGTAATATGAAGTTTTTTAATTAGTTCCAAGGAATCATATTGCAAGTTTTTTTTACTCGACACCAAAGGCCCTGAGGAAAAAAATCCCTTATGGCCTATGTCATCTTTGGGGATGCTGTGTGGGAAATCTTTTTTTAGGGAAAGGAAAGAGAGAAAGTTCTGGGAAGGAAAAAAGTATGAGGGGTGGGTAGTCTGGTGATCAATGTGTCCAGGAGTGACGGACGTTTGAATCCATCCCACTGCAGTGCAAGGCGATGGGTCGAGAGAGTGTCCGGCTGGAGAAGTCAAAAGGTCTCCCTTAACAAGTCTCTCCCGATCCGATCCGCCACGCATGGTGAGCAAACGCAATCCGCCGCCGAAACCTAGAGAAACCTCACCAGATGAACCCGGGCACCCCTGCTAAATCACCAAACGTAGCGAACCACTTGAGGTGACCTGTGGCAGTTATCCAATAAATGGTTTCCGGGGCGGAGGTACCCAAACCAGCCTCCCAATATGAAATCCTCTCAGTGACTTCACCATAGTTTCGAAGATCTTTTAGAAGATTACAAAAGCTAAATTGCAGAATATTGTTTAAAGGTATACTTAAGAGTAGATTATTCATTATCTACTCTTTCACAGATGGCACTAATTTAATAATTTGAGAAAAACACTTTTTTTGAAGTTATGCTTTAAAATGTTAAGACAAATTATTTGTTTGCGCCCGTACATATCAATATGAATATGAATCTATAGTTTTGTCTGAATAAAAACTCATTTATTTCAAGAAAGGTATACGAATACAATATTGGATTGAATCACCGATACTGTAGTGATTTTATGTTTTTATTAATTATCCAGATGTCTTTACATTGTTTTCATAATGTTTGCAAGTTGATTATCATTCAGTTCTCTCAGTCATGAGATTTGATTTTAGTTTTAAATACACTAGTTTTTGTTTTATTTGGTAGGGTATTATATACAGGATTTTCCAATAAGAGGTGTTATTTTGATATTAAATCGTAAAAGATCAATGGTTTCGTTGCTTGTGTGGCACTTAGCGCCGTCTTGTTGAAAGATAACGTTGTTCAGATCAATACCATCCAATTCCGGCCATAAAAATTCATTAATCATCTCTCGATAGCGCAATCCATTCACCGTAACTGTTGCTCCAGCCTCATTTTCAAAAAAGTAAGGTCCAATGACTCCGCCGGACCATAAACCGCACCAAACAGTCACACATTGAGGATAGAGAGACTTTTCAACAATAACTCCTGGGTTTTCCGAGCCCCAGATGCGACAATTTTGCTTGTTGACGAAGCCATCGAGGTGGAAATGGGCCTCATCATTCAAGATGATTTGCATTTGATTCACTCAAGTGAATTATTTATAATTTCAATGCGTTGTTGAAGCGTGTATTGTTCCATTTTTATTAATAACGTAGTTTCTACTTATCAAATGCCAAAGATGATAGCTTTAAAAGTAACATCTACCGAAATAGCAGGCTATTCAAAATAACACCTCTAATTGGAAAACCCTGTAGTTTCGCACCGTGGAATAAAATATTTATCTGCCTAAAAATGCATTGAAATTAAGAATAACCAGTATCTTTTCGCTTATTACCCTGGTTGAAATAGCCATGGTGTTAGCAATAAAAAATTGTGCCGTACACAAAATAAGACAATTTTAACCATTTTTGATTCTTTTAATATTATTTATTGAGTTTGTTTATACAACATTTGAATATAAACAAGATAATATTTCATTTTATAACTTTAAATATGTTTACTATAAACATAACATTTTTTTTCAATACATTCATTATTTAGACTTTCAGGCATTTCATCGTACATATTTAGTCCTTTGTACATTAGGCAGTTCTGTGATTTTGAATTCTTCATATGTGGCAATCTAATTCTATTTACATTTCTGGTTTCGTAATTATGAACATCTCTATTAAAAACAATTTTATCCTCAAAATATTTTGGCATTTGGTTGTTCATGACTTTATGCACAAAAATAAATACATAAAAATAAGTCTCTTTTGTATAAGATTGTCTTATTTTATATATTTATTTTAAATAAGTTATTTTTAATCACATAATCATTATACGCAATATAATATTCCTGTTGTGTGAATTACATAGAGCTATGATTAGAGACGCTACTGGGTGCAAATATCTCCTTGAAACTATTAGAACGCGATAAGCGGTGTGCGTAGAGAGTAGTCAGTAGTTTTGAGAGTTGGAGGTCAAAAAGTGGAACCTATTTTTTCGCTTGGTGTTTCATCTACATATACTACATCAATGGTAAATTATGATTTTTTTATGAAAAACGCCTTAAAGGCGCTTGTAAAAAAATCAAATAGTATAAATATCGGACATGTGTTCTAACACGTGTTCCCCTACATCGTGATAATGTATTCGAAACGTACTAAAAGTTTATCAGGAAACTTGTTAATTCATTCGTTAAAGACCTCCAATCGCGTTTTAAACCGGATTTCCAATCATTAGAAGAGATTCTTAATAAATTAGCAATACTCATTTTTCTCCTTAGAAGTAATAACCCGGCCTAGCCTGAGTTACGGACTATTTTTCGGCTAGCCATATTTATTTATAACGGCGATTGGGTCTAAACTCAGGTTCTAAGCAACCCACGTCGATCAAATAAAGGTTTGATGTGAATTGGAGGATTCACAAATTTTATAGTCAGAGTACATTTACGGTCTTACTAAAAAACGTGGTGAAATTTTTCAATTGATAAACGTCCGTGTATGTGAAAACATTACTAATATAGAAACTGACATACAATTGAAAGATATATACATTGTTTGCACAGCCAAAGGGGGTTGTTTATCTGTTGTATGAAATATTTCCAAGGAATTTTAAACATGCTATACATTTCTTTTTTTTGAAGATATCGTAAAAACAAATACCATTTTAACCTCTCAGAAAAGGACTTTTATTTACTTTGTGTTCCTTTGCGAACTGTCAAAACGCGGAAATTTTTGTGTTATTCACGAGTTTTGTTAAAAGCTCCATAACTCACGTTTTGGGAAACGTAGCCTCATTCTAAAAAATGTTTTGGAAAGATTATGAAATTCACTATCGTATTGTTTTGTTATACGTAAATATTTGCGTTTCTAAATATACATTTTCTGAAAACGTCAAAAATATGTAAAAATCGCTGACCATTATTTCAAAGCTGTGAAAAATGTACTTTTTTCTGAGTATCATAAAGAAATAACACTTTATATATTGAAGAAATATAATTAAAAACTATTGGTCACCGTTGCGGAAAATCCAACGTTGCCAGTTCTTTCGGATCCCAGTTAAAGATATTTTTTATTGGTACCAACTCGAATTTAAACTTTCACAGTCTTTATAAAATGTGTAACAAAAACACCGTTTAACAAATGGGAAGTAGTTTTTCTATAGTTAGTTTTTATCGTAGTAGGTATTAATATATAAAAACATCATTCCCATCCAAATGTGACATTTAATATTCAATCGCTTTTTCAAATTGGAATAAATTTCTTTCGATTTCAAATGTTATTTTTAAAGATCTGTTACGCTCGTGACATAAATTGATACAGAGAATCTGTAAGTGGAGTTTTTTTTAAACTTAATGGGAAATTAAAACCTCTAAATGTTACATTTAATCATACAACTCTCAAAGCAACTCTCTTTAGCAACTCTCAAACGAAAATTTGAAACAGAAAATCATCAGATGACTTGATCTTGGAATTGAACCCAGGACTTCAGCCTTGCCGGGGCTTTGCTCACCGCTGAGCTAATCTGACCCCATTCACAGGACAATAAATTAGTACTTTTTTGCTGAAAAAATGTTCTCGTAGTCAGGTTAGGTAAGGTTGAGTGAAGGATAAATTAGTACAGTTTGCAGTAAAATTGTTTAAGCAGTAGTTATGTTAAGTTGAATGAAGGATTAATTAGTACAGTTTGCTGTAAAGTTGTTTACATAGTACTTCGGTTGGGTTAGGTTGAATGAAGGATAAATTAGTACGGTTTGCTGTAAAGTTATTTACATAGTACTTCGGTTGGGTTAGTTTGAATGAAGGAGGATAAATTAGTAGAGTTTACTGTGAAAATTTTTACGCAGTAGTTTTGTTGGGTTGAAGTAAAGATTAATTAGTAGAGTTGCTGTGAAGTTGTTTACGTAGTAGTTCGATTAGGTTAGGTTGAATGAAGTAAAAGTTATTACATTTTGCCGTAAAGTTTTTTACATTGTATTTAGGTTAAGAAAAAAACGATGGATTGGTGTAAGTTACTATTATCTGGCTATTCCTGGATATTTTCTGGATATTATTTATATTGTTCATTATTTAGACATACCTATTCCAAACCAATTATCATTTCTCATTTCCTTTCGTATAAAAACTTTCTGATCGCGATTGCCAATCAAATTGCTTTTTCAAACAATTTGAATAACTTTGTTAACATTTCTCTACGTTTCTGAACTCCCTAGGGCCCTATGGAAATTCTATTCAGAGTCCGGTAATTTAGTTTCTGGAATTGAAAGAATTGATCCCTTTTTCATAAAGGCGCCTTTATAGTTTGGCTACAGTTTCAATCCCTTAAAACCCTTTTCTAACACGTGCCTATCTTTATTACGATTTCAGTACAGTAAAAACAATGTTTAAAATCTTACGTCTGCATCAAATTAAAGTGCAGACTCCACTTAACGGTGTTTTATATCAATGTCTAAGGGTTCCAACCATCTGGAGTCAGTTGAACCATAGTACCTATTCCTATTTTGGATGTCCTGGGGCTAAAGGAAAAGGAGAACGGAAGGATCGCGGTAAAAGGTAGGTTATATATTCAGAAACCCAGTATAAAATATTCTGACAACCAAATAACAAAAAAAGGCGTATTTAGTTTCTTTTCCACTGGGAATCACTTTTCATTTTGCGAGGTGGGTGTGGGTACATCCCCTACCATTAATTAGATAACCAACAGCTTTGCCATAGGTTTTGGGCGGCGGATGCTTCTGCCCAGTTGCAACTGTCAGTAAAAGTATGACTACGTGGCGGGCCCGATTAGGAAAGGCCGATTGAGAGAGACCCTTTCTCCAGCCGACTCTCTCGACCCACCGCAGTAGGACGGATGAATTCATATGTCTGTCAACTCCTTGACGCACTGGCCCCCAGATTTCTACCCACCCCTCATTCGTTTTTCCTTACTCGTACTTACTTCATTTCCTTAAAATACCCTGCACACCGCATCCACAAAGATGACATAGTCCTTGAGGAATATTGTTTTTTCTCAGGGCTTCCTTTGTAAATCTGATGTAAAAAATATATATTCTGTTCACCTGTAATGTTGACCGTTTAAAATTGTATACGTTGTGATTTTTCTTTTAAAAGTGGAGAGAAAAGAACTCCACTGCATTTTCCAGGGGTTGAAATGGCATCAAAAAGAATCGCTGAATGTGAAAAAGGTAAGGAGGCAAGGAGCAGTGGTGATGTTGATTTATTAATCCCGCAACTCCTCGCGGCTTCACACTGAAATGTCCCTAATTGAATGCCGCCACGTGCAAAGTGGTTAGTCAGCACCTGAATACCTTGTGCCAACCACCAACTAAATGCGCGATTTAAATTGCGTAATAATATTGACGCTGGAAAACATAAAAGGATATAGCACCAAACAGGAAAGTGGCGTTTCGTTTTCAAGAATTAATGAATGCAAATCTTAGAAGCGGAAAATAAGATACTTCCCAACATCCGATCGGCTGAAACTCGACAAATAAACTCGTTGTCGATGACGATGTACTCTTTCATATTTTTGTGTCAATCAAGCATATACACGCGGAGATATACGCATGAAATTGGATGACATTACAGCAGTTAATATACGAAATAAATGTCGTTCCTACCCCACCGGGATTTGACTCGGTTGTTAGCGCGGTTGACTCCTGTCCCTGGGGAGGAAAGTTTAAAAGTTCATTAGTAAAAAGAGATGTATTTTAGTTGAAACTGAATTTAATATTGTGACATGCAACCAAGACCAAGTCATCAAACTAGTGTCTTGTCAATGCATTTATTTGATATGTGGGTTTACTTTTAATAATAATTGGGGTAATTAGTCATATTCAACTACTGGTACATGCAATCAAGATCAAGCCGTTAAAGTAGTGTCTTGTCAATTCATTTAGTTCATATCAGTGGCGGCCGGTGGTCAAAATATGTGGGGGTTCACCGGATTACAACATTAAGTCATAAAATAAATTAAATAAAGGTACATACCTATTTATAAAGAAGTTCTATTCTCTGTTCATTTTGTTTAGCAAAGACCTCTATCAATGCTTAACACTGATAGTGCGTTCAGTCTGTCCTGGCTCAACGTGTTAAAAGATTGTATTCTTTTTAACGTTGAGAAACATCTTTAGCTTTCAACTGAAGTCATTCCAAAGGTCATGAATGGTGCACAAAAGTTTTAGTAATTTCACAGTCTCGGGAAAGTCTTCTAATAAACAAGTACTATAAAAAAGTTGTAAAATTGATAAAGCGCCGTTAGCTTTTGAAAAATCGTCGCGGGCGTAAATTGCACAGAGCTTACCTTTTAGGTACTGAACTTTATTTAGGAAGTCATACGTTTTAAGCGTCACATTGAAATCATGTTCTGGGAAATTTGACCTGTATCGATTTTTATTAAATAGCTCATTATGGTGTTTACCTTAGGCACGGTAGCCTGAATCCAATTGCATTCTGATGTCAACTTTTCCTAAAACCTTTAAGCTCAAAACTTTTTGTAAATGTAAATGATAAGAATTATGTTTTTTGATTTTTTCAGAAAGGTGAGTTACATCAGTAACACCGCTGATTGTCCAAACTGAATCAACATCGTAAATTAAACACGTAAAACATAATAAACTATTCAATTGATCACATGCACAGAGCTACAAGCTTTGTTATACATTGTTTTGTTTAATGATCGAGTAAACTTCTTCGATCCAGATTTGCACTCTTATTTTATTATCAGTTCAGGTTTTAGGTGGACCGGCATTTTTTATTATCACTTTGTTTTCAAAACTCGACCTATTATTCTTAATGTATTCCACATTCAAACTCATTCTTAATTTATACGTTGAACAAATACAAAAGTAATCATAAATTAGTAGAACATGCAATTGATATGCCTTATTAATAATTGATATACAAGATCGATATAACCTGCAATTAAACTTCAAAACTTTCTCAGAGTAAGAAAAGTTTTAAATTCAAGAGACAATGCCTGGCAACGGCGAGTACTGACTGAACTGATAATAAGTAATCTGACCATCACTCATCTCTTAATGACAAGTTTTATCCTGTATGCTTGTATCGAAGAAGCGTAACATTCGCTGAAAAATAGCAGATGGTAAATTGAAACAACGATATCGACAATAATATCAAACATACGCGTTTTAGTTTAACTTTCTACTGAATAAACCGTTCCTTCTGATGTGGTGGTAAAACTCCGAACGCCGTTCTTGATATGGTATTATTTGCAAAGAATAGTATGTAATGGTATGGACCCACGCTTTCGACTGTTCCACAGAATATGCGACAAAGCAGTTAAATTTTGGATCGCAATCGAAAACGAACTGCTACGAACATAGGCACAAGTCAAAGTCGGTCTGCAAGTTAAGCGCGCTTAATAAGTAGGTACCTTTTGAATGAGATATTATAACCGAACCGAGTTTCGTATTGTGATTAGCCATGTCGGAAATCTTGTTGGTTGTTCGGCGCTCGGGAGCACATATTAGCTGGCCGCCACTGGTTCATATGTGGATTGACTTTTAATAATAATTAGTGTAATGAGTCATATTCAATTTAATACTGTGACATGCAATCAAGACCAAGTCATTAAAGTAGTGTCTTGTCAATTTATCTATTTCATATGTGAATTGACTTTTAATGATAATTAGGATAATGAGTCATATTCAATTTAATACTGTGACATGCAATCAAGATCAAGTCTTTAAAGTGGTGTCTTGTCAATTCATTTATTTCATATAAGTGATGGAATATTATAAGTGTCCCGTGGTCCTAGGGTTGCCAGACGTCCTTTATTTTAAAGGACGTCCTCTATTTCAGACCCAAAAAATTATCTTGTCCTCTAATTTGAAATCTTCTATAGAGGACAATACTTTGTCGTTTAATTTGGAAAAAATAAATGAATCAGCGTGATTTCGCGCGATGTGCTGCGAGGCGGCGGGCGACGAAAGAAATTAAGTTCCAGGATTTGTGCATCATGGTATCAAAATTACAGTTACCTAATATTAACCTTGATGCATTGTATTGACGAAAATTATAGACAATAAGAAAATGTTCTTGAAATTTGGATTCAGATTCTCAAATCTACGGATGAAAACAAGAATCTGCTAAAAAATAATACAATATGTATTTTCCATCCCCGTTTCTAATGCCCAAGCCGAAAGTATTTTTTCCTTGTGTACGAATATGTGGACCAAAAACGGAAATAAGTTAAATATTGATACTGTAAAAGCAGAACTACAAATAAAGTCGAACTTCAACATGAAATGCAAACAATTTTATAATTTCATCATAGAAAACGAAGAAGCTCTTAGAGCAGCCAAAAGTAATACCAAATTAAATTAACTTTATTTATTACTTTAAATGCAAAATGACCAATTAATGTCGTACTACTTACTTGGCTTCGATTAACATTGTTTTTATTATTAATAAATGTAACTACTGATACCATAACAGCATTTTATTGAAAAAATATTGATTTCCTTTATTTTCATCATATGTCCTGTACGGGACGGCACTGTAGTCGCCGGCCGCACAGACGATATAGCGGGAGTGGCCGGCTGGCCGCTTCGACGCCTTGAAAGGGAAGGTCGGGAAAAAGTAGGGAGAATATTGAAAAAATGGAAAAAATGGGGAAAAATATGGGGAAAATGAAAAATGGGGAAAAATGTGGTAAAAAATGGGTTAAAATTACGAAAGGGAAAAATGGGGAAAATGTGGGGGGAAATGGGGAAAAATATAGGGAAAAGGGAGAAATGGGGAAAATGTGGGAGAAAGGTATAAGGCAGGGGGGAGGAAGGTAGGGGGGAACCTGCGCCCTGACTAGGGACGCTTCGACTATTGTGAAAGTTTCTTCTTGATGAACACCAGGGAGCCGGAAGAAAGAAGAAGGCCAGGTTGAAGTGAAGGTCCAGGGCAGAAGAGGCTTGAAGGCAGTCAGGGCAGTCCAGGAGAGGTGTTGATCGTTCGATGGTTGCTGGCTCTCTGCCGAATTGCACAAGTTTTCCGCCTTTTAAAGGACCAACGGGCCTAGCTCTCCCTTTGTTAGCGACAAATTCCGAGAATTATTTTTGGGTTCCCGGAATTTGTCACAGGAGAGAGCGCCGCTGTTGCGTAACTTGGAAGGGGACGATTTTGACTAGGTCCTGACTGTTCTTCAAACCACTTTGCACGGGTCATTTTTATTCAATTACATTTTGTGAGTTTGCACATATTACAGAGAGAAAATATATTTTACAAGGCAGCTTTGCACAATATTTAATTTGTGCAAATTTACATATTAAAGAGAGAAAACATATATTTAAAGGGGAAGCTTTGCACAATATTCAATTTTGTGCAAACGGCAAGTTTTGTAAAGGAAACTGCGTTTGCACAATTTCAAATTTTCATGCAAATTTAATTAAAGGGAGTTGGTATTTAAAAGGGGAAGATTTGCACAATATTCAATTTTGTGCAAACGGCAAGTTTTGTAAAGGAAACTGCGTTTGCACAATTTCAAATTTCATGCAAATCTTCCATGTTTTGTACAGATGATAGGTATTTAATTTATAAGAGGGTGTTGGGGGGTCAAGCCTTTGTTTTTTGTCTATAATGATGACTGCTTGACCCCGTGGTTTTATTTATTAATCAGCAGACAAGATTTATAGTTTTACACAAGTGCAGATAAGATTACAGATTTTTATAGAGAGAATTTTGTTGCCTAAATTCGAATATGCGCAGAGGTGAGTTTGTAAAGGAACTGCCTCTGCGTAAATTCAGATTTATTAAAATTAATTTAAGTCGGTGGAGGTTCGTCCGGTACATGTCCTTTATTTCATCGTATCAAATCCTCTAATTCATAAAACGGGAGCTGGCAACCCTACGTGGTCCTGACCCACGGCGTAGTCTTGACTTGATTCGACTTGTCACTTTATTTTCTTATATTATATCTACCTTATGTCTTTGCTTTCATGTACCTTTGTCTACTCCTGTATTTTTCATTTTACTGTATTCGTGTTATTATTTTGTAATTTGGACGATGTCCGTTAATAAATAAATAAATAAATATGTGGATTGACTTTTAATGAAAATTAGGATAATGAGTCATATTCAATTTAATACTGTGACATTTTTATTTTATTTTATTTATTAGCGTTATAAACAGTCTTTATACATGCATATATGACAGTGATCAGAGTAGTTATGTCATTGACCAATAAAATAACGACAATACAAACAATAACAGAAAAATACATAACAACATACCTAATAGAAACAATTCTGATAAAGTACATCAATTATCAAAAATGACATGCAACCAAGACCAAATCATTAAAGTAGTGTCTTGTCAATTAATCTTTTTCATAGGTGGATTGACTCTTTAAGAATAATTTATTTTATTTATAATTATTTTAGTGATATTCCCTTGTATTTCTTGTGGTTTTATGTTTATTTCGCAGAATTCTGAGCGATAACCTATCAAAGTTTGCCCTCGTGAAATAAAAGACACTTCAACCCCTAGTCCTCTTGAAGGTAGAGGGGTAAGAAATCGACCAGCAATTTAGAGATGGCGGGTTCAAATCCTGGCAAATTTTATTTAATTAATGTGTGTTGTTTTACAATGAATTCATTGTGTATATCAAATATTATCAGTATCGCGCTGGTAAAATACCATTCAGAATTGAAAATTACATTCTAAAATTGCTTTAGTTGTATTTGGTTACCAGCTCTGAATAGCCGAGCATTTCCCCACCTTTCTTTTCGCCATCTCCTTATCTTCCCTACTTTTTCTTCACAACATACTCCAATTGGGGATCCCATTGTATCACTGGCTCCATGTGGTATATTTGCCGAAGAGGTGGAAGATACTTTCCTTATTACCCTGGCAAAAGACTATCATTCTGAATTGAAACTTTGGTTGAAATCTTTGGTAACTTGTTTTGATTAACCAGGTACCACCCCATCTTTCTCTACCCCGTCTCCATTCCATTGTCTACTTCCTTCAGTTCACATTATATCCCAATAGGGAATGCCATAAATGATCGCCAACATCCGAAGTGAGAGGGACAAGAAGAAGAAATCTGCATTGGTACTACTGTAAAACTTTTAAAAATAAAATTCACATTTGGCAACCCTGATAGCAATAACCACAGGATGTCCCGCGTTAAAATATTGACACGCGCCTGACAATGGCCGTTAATAGCTTTTCCCAATTATTAATAGAACAATACACAGAGGTGGTATCGAGTGGCGGCGTACAAATTGCCGCAGGCCACAAGAATGGCCGACATTTAAGTTGGCCACCGGGGATCAGGGCCGGATTAAGTTGTTGACAAATAAAGCGGGAGCTTTGCACCAGGGGTGCCACCTAACACCAGACCACACGGTGAAATATTGCAGCATTACAGCGTAATATGGGTTTTGTAATATTAGACAAACAGAGAATCATTATATGGATAAAATTGTTTCCTTGATCAGCTAAATACAGGGTTTTCCAATAAAAGGTGTTATTTTGAATAGCCCGTTATTTCGGTAGATGTTACTTTTGAAACTGTCATTTTTTGACATTTGACAGGTAAAAACTAAATCATTAATAAAAATGGAACGATACATTCTTCAACATAGCATTGAAATTATTAAACTTCACTTGAGTGAATCAAATGCAAATCATCTTGAGTGATGAGGCCCATTTCCACCTCTGTGGCTTCGTCAACAAGCAAAATTGTCGCATCTGGGGCTTGGAAAACCCAAGAGTTATTGTTGAAAAGCTTCTCTTTCTTCAACGTGTGACTGTTTGGTGCGGTTTATGGTCCGGCGGAGTCATTAGACCTTACTTTTTTGAAAATGAGTCTGGAGCAATAGTTACGGTGAATGGATTGCGCTATCGAGATATGATTAATGATTTTTTATGGCCGGAATTGAATGGTATTGATTTGGACAACGTTTACTTTTAACAAAACGACGCTACGTGTGACACAAGCAACGAAATCATTGATCTTTTATGATCAAATATCAAAATAACACCTCTTATTGGAAGACCCTGTTTGATTATTAGTTAACGTCACTATTCAAGAATGTCTAACCATGTGATTAATTTTAAAACAGTTAATAATTGAAGACATAATTAGCTATTTTTAAACGAAAATTAGATAGATTAATATAAATTAGGATATTTTTTTCTTTTAGATATTATCTTCAATAATTAAATATTAAATTATGTGGTTTTACTCATTAGGTTATTCCAAAAATAAATATTCATCCTAGACTTGCCGAAAAGTCAATAGATGTCACACATTAAAAATAAAATATGATACATTTATCAAAGACACTGTTTACATTGCATTTAGTTCGATTTGAAACTTGCGAACATACATAAAGATAGCAGCCAATTAAAATGTGCGGTGAGAAAATGAAGACAATGTTGGTAGTTTTTATTTGAAGTATGATACAGTTAAAAATGACCGAAGGAGAAAGGTTCCATTAGATCAGATGGTGGAGAGGTGCCCCGGCAAGACGAGGGTCCTGGGTTCATCTCCTAGATGTGACCGTATTTTTTCTGAATTTTCTGTTTCAAATTTTCGTTTAAGAATAAACAATTATTAAATATTACATTTTGAGGTTTTACTCATTGAGTTATTTCAAAAATAAATAGATAAAAATTAATTGCGTTTGAGACGTAAAATGTGGTTAAATAGTTGTTCTTGAAATGTACACAATATTTTCGCGTGAAAACTGTTAAGACGAGATAATTATTATAAACTTTTTATTTCGGAACAAGTTTCATTTAAAAGGTTTGTACAAATAGATAATTCACTCTAAAAATACCTTACATATATTATTTTGGGGAGTGATTAAGTTTTAGTTGATGTTTATGAAGTTTTTGCCTAATTTCTAGATTTTATCGGCCATTTAACGTTTTTAAAGATAAACTTTTACATTTACGTACACAATTTATTTACGGCAATCCGTCTTAAATAAATTACAATACGCACATGTGTCCTAATATAATCCTTATACTAACCGTACTATTAATTAGATTCACACCCATTCAACGTTGGTGTGGTAAAGCTGGCCTTGAGCCTAGTTTAAGACCGTTTTAATGAAACAAACGCCATGGTAATAAGTCAAGTTTTTTTCTGTTGTGACCTTACGCGCCTCGTAATATTTACAACGCGTTTATAAGTAAAGTTTAAAATTTGAGATACCTTAAGGTATTTAATTTTTTTTATCTTTAAATAATTCTCGTGGCTTTGTTTTGCTACACTTTTGTTTGTCATCTAAAATTCTCTTATTTTGCCAATAACAAAATTCTGCTACAACAATAATCAATATCAGGAACAATGATTGCGTTATGTTGAAGTTTATTTTCAGAATCTTGTCTGTACTGATACAATTAACTTTTTTATTAATTAGTAGTGAAACTTTTGACGGTTTTCTTTATTTTTAACGTATAAATTATTTAGAAATAAATGGAAATTCAAAAAATTCTCCATTCGTTTTAGATCATGAAATACAGGTTTTCCAATAAGAGGTGTTATGTTGATATTCAATCGTAAAAGATCAATTGTTTCGTTGCTTGTGTAGCACGTATCGCCGTTTTGTTAAAAGTAAACGTTGTCCAAATCAATACCATCCAATTCCGGCCATAAAAAATTATTAATCATGTATATATATGTATATATATATTATATATATATTTATACCAACTATGTACCTAAATATAATATTTTGCAAAATATGTATGTATTAATGTAACTATGATCTATATTAAAATAATAAAAAAAAATAATAAAAAAATGTCTCGATAGCGCAATCCATTCACCATAACTGTTGCTCCAGCCTCATTTTCGAAAAAGTAAGGTCCAACGACTCCGCCGGATCATAAACCGCACCAAACAGTCACACGTTGAGAATAGAGAGGCTTTTCAACAATAATTCTTGGGTTTTCCGATCCCCAGATGCAATAATTTTGCTTATTGACGAAGCCACCGAGGTGGAACAGGGCCTCATCACTCATCACTCAAGATGATTTGCATTTGATTCACTCAAGTGAATTTTAATAATTTTAATGCATTGTTGAAGCGTGTATCGTTCCATTTTTATTAATGGCGTAGTTTCTACTTGTCAAATGTTAAAAAATGACAGCTTCAAAAGTAACATCTACCGAAATAATGGGCTATTCAAAATAACACCTCTTATTGGAAAATCCTGTATATCTAAATAGCATTTCTTGTGTTCTTCCTTATTCTACGGTTTGTGCCCACTGCAGAATTAAGGTCTTAAAGATTAATATAACCGATATATCTTTACGTTTTTATATTTATACGTGCGAGTAAATAATATTATAAAAATTAAACAAAACAGAATATGAAAGGAAACTGTCACAGATAATCTTAGTCATAATTTAATTTTTTAAAGTCGTTTCTTATATAGCTTCATACATATCTAATGAAACATTACATTTTCATACATATCTAATGAAACATTACATTTTTTTCAGTTAATGTTTTTATTTTTTATAAAGTAATTAATAAATTTATTTTTCTTCTGCTCAAACGAAATGAAGGAAAAAGATTCAATTTATTAAAAACATATTTTTGGTATTCAAAATGTAAGCCGATTCGCAGTAAATATCAATATAAAATGGTGATTTCATATCGAGCTTCACCTTAAGACGCCACAAGGCTCCAATAATGTGAGTTTGCTCGGGAATCTCTTTTTTTTCAAACGAATGCCCACGGAACGAAAGTTATTTGTATTTAGGATGTAGAAAAACAGTACTTTATCGTTAAGCGTATATATTTAACGCTAAGCGGGTTTAAAATTTTGTAAAAGGTTTTTTGTTCTAGAAGATGAATTCGTATCGTCCTGATGGATTCAATCAGAATAGTCTGAAATTTTGGTAATATCCCATTTCCAGGTCTGCTAGGGCAGATTAGACTGTAAGTCCATTCAATTATCAAATTGAAAAACTTCAATCAGTGTTTAATGCAGCAGCACAATCAGTGTTTAATGCAGCAGCACGGCTCATAACCGGAGTTTCAAAATATTCGCACATTTCAGAACACCTTCGTAACCTTCACTGGCTCAAGTGCCCTGAAAGAATCCAGTACAAACTGTGCTGGATGGTGTTTAAATCCATCAATGAAATGGCCCCACCCTACATCTCTGAACTATACGCCCCGGAAAACACTGGTCTGAGGCAGTCAACTCTTAGATCAGCAACATCATCAGCTGTAGGCAGACTGATAGAACCTAGGCGCAAGCCAAATACTAAGTTTGGTGATCGCGCTTTGGGTCTATCTGGGCCGAAGGCTTGGAATAAACTCCCTCCGGAACTAAGATCCATAACAAGTCCAACAGAATTCAGGTCTAAACTAAAAACTTACCTTTTTAAGCTGTCGTACCCTTAAATTAAATATACCAATCCTAAGAGAAAGTCCAGTTTTATTCAATTTTTCAATTAAGTCCTAAATCCTGTATCTAAATTTCGCCAATAAACAATTAGATAATGTTAATTAAGTATTAATCTCAAGTGACCTACCAGGTAAGTATTGTACTGTATATTTTCTCCATAAATAGTTAAGTAATAACATAGATCACTGTAGAAATGTATTATAAGTTTGTACAGCGCCCTTGAGGTGTTTTTGCACAAAAACGGCGCTATACAAGTCATCCAAGTATTATTATCATTATTAATATGTGGGGGGCGCGCGCCATATATTTTTGTACACCCCTTCTTACGTCATGAAGATTCCGACATAGTGTCGTCTTTATCGTCTTAATCCATCCCTGATTCCGGGTGTTTTATGACGCACAATGGCGCCGAGGGTGTTGGTGACGGTGGCTGTTGGAAGTTGCGTAAATGACGCGAACGATAACTTAAATTGTATGACGGGCCAAAAGTTTGACGGAATTGCAGGAATCGCCCCAACTTAGTCCAAACTTGTCCATCAACATTCCACTTCATATTGCCGGGGTTTGTTGGGGGAGTTGAGGGTGGGATAATGGTTGATATCGGTGCACACAGATGGGGTTTAATAGTCGCAAGGGTGAATTGGAAAAACATATCCGAAAAATATGATTTAAAGTATTTTTAGTTCAATGTTTATGTTTGCATAATAATGTTTGAAAAAGGATAAAATGCGATAGAAATGATACCCCTTATGCATAAATGTGGTAAAAATGGCATGTAATTTTGTTCAATAGAGGTGAATCAAACGGTTTTAAGACTCAAGATCGACCGTCGTAATGGCCTAGGCGCACGACGAATTTCGAAGTGTCACGTGATTAAGTCAGTGACATCGAAAAACGATTTGCAAATTGTGGCGATTTTTGTTAATACTTTTTGTTACTTTTGATTTTTGTGTGTGGTTTTACTACAAGTAAATTAAATAAATAGAGTGATAAGACTATTTTACACAGTGAATTTTACTTAACGACAGCATTGACGTAATGAGGTAGTCGCGCGCCCAGGCCTGTATTCTATATAGCCTTGTTGAGGATCGATGTAACATAACAAAACATAACGAATATGACAAAACAGTAAGCTACTAAAATTCTGGCTCCAGAGGTCACGGGTTGTTAGAAAAACTTCCATATTTGCACCCCGTTTCAGCCTGAATGATACTATCAGGATGAGTTTAATGGGAGACCATAATTCAGTTTCCAGTGTTGTTAAAATTGCTCTAGCTAGTTTTAGTTACCATTTCAGAGTAGCTAGGTTATTGCCTCACTTTCCTCTTTCGTTATTCACTTTGCAAAACATTAACCCATTTCCTATTTCATCGTTGTTTTATAGTATAGTTAGATAACTAATATCCACTTTAATGATAAATCAGAAGGCTTTAAAATTAAAATAATAAATTAATAAAAATTGTCTTAAACAATGTTGTCATTTGACACTCAAAGAATTAAAATTAAAAAAATATTTAAATATTGAAGACAATATTAGATATTTCTAAACGAAAATCTGAAACAGAAAAATCAGAAAAGGAAACGGTCACATCTGGGACTCGAACCCAGGACCCTTCAATCACTAATAACAATTAACTAATAAAAAATCACTAATATTGTCTTTAATATTTAAATATTACAATTTGAGGTTTTACTCAATAAATTTATTCCGAAAAATAAATAAAAAAATATAATTTTTTAATTCAACTGTTTTTTTACATTTGTTTTTACATACTTATGTAAAACTGAGTAATATTCAGGTTGATTGTAAGAAATTACTTTTACCATTACAATACACACGTATTTACCTATTAAATTATTTTTTATTACTGTCTTTTTTATTGTATTTTACTTTATTTTATCTCAGTTTTATTTAATTTTTTTTATTTCGTGTTATATTTTTACTTGATACTAGCTGTAGTCCGCCACGCGTTTCTGTGGCTGAGTCTGTCTGTGATGATAGAGAAACAATAGCGCTTGTTGCGTTTACGTCCAACAGATGGCGCTGTTTAAAAAAGCATGTTTTTACCTGTCGCAGGTGATATGTATATGATACAGGTACATAAAAACACGGACGTATTTGAATGCAAAGTTGTGTCAAAATTTCAAAGCAATCTGTGAATAACTGTTGAAGATTTAAGATTTTGATCAAACAAAAATTAAATTTTGTATTTATATAGATAGAAGATTATTAAATTGTAAGATGGGGGGCCATATTATCAAATAATGTTTTAAAATATGTTTAGTTATTGCGCATAAAAATATCCCTCATTTTTAATACATTAAATATTATCACTAAGTTTCGTTTCTTCTACGTAAAGTTTAATGTTTTACGTTATACATTTTGCAGTGTGAATTAAAATTCGGTTTATTTCTGGTAACTAAAATTAGGATCATATTTAATTTGGTTGTATTTCATGGTATTTTTAATATTCATTAAATTTCATTGTATTTTTTTCAAAATTGCTCCAAGCAAACAAAAAAAAACATAGAAAAACCGGAAAAAAATCCAACGACTGAAAAACCCTTTTTTAATTTATTCTTCTTATGATAACAAGCTTCAAAAAAGATTTTCAAATTTTGTTTTTACTAGCAAATAAACTGAAAAATTGGTAACAAGCACAAATTTAACACATGGAAGAAAAAAACTGCTCCGTTATTTAAAAAGCGAGCTTAAATATTTGCACATTTCCTTTTGAGTGAAAATGCTTTTAATTTGACAAAGCATCGCTTTTAGACAAAAAAATACAACTATGCCGCTTAGGCTTAAGGCTTTTAGCGAACATGTAGCTAAATAACGTAACGTTTTATTTAACCAAACAATACACAATGTGCAGGGTGTAACGGACTGACTTTCTATGGTAGTTGTTGAGCTTATTTGAAGTAAACAGAAGAAAAGATGCTATTCATACGGTGACATTTTCTTAAATGAAAAATATTTTAGATCTTGAAGGGAACGGAAAAAATGTTTCCCACCTTTCTCTTTCCCGTTTCTTTCCCTTCCTTGACCATTCAGCCTCACAACATATCCAAATTAGGAAATCCATAATCCTGTAGCTGCGGGTAGTTGGTAATCTTGTGCAATGTTAAATAAAGTTGATAAACCTTTCCACGCGTTCCGGTGCTGTGTAGTCAATACACATCTCAAAATAAGCGATTTAATATCGGAAAAATATGAACATTCACAGGTAATCGCTTATGTTTATTATATTTTACATCAAAAGTGATAATAGTTGTAATTTAATTGCTGAAAACATGAAAAAACCATCGACAGATGCTTAAAAAACGTTCGAGGGGTCCACATCTATCGACGGTCCGCTACCGACTGTCGGCTGGCGGCTGGCACACACACAGTTGCACACACACAATGCGGTCGTAGGTATCGATGGTCTAAATCAAAATACAACTGTGGACGTGTGGATTTCTCATGTTCCCGCATAGCTAACTAAAGCGAGACATCAATAGCGTGTCATTTCCTCGCACACTCTTTGCGTCACAAATTGGTGTATTTGTTTCCGATTTTTAACAAATCTCTGATTTTTAATTGAATTTGAAAACTATGTAAATATTATTTTTTAATTCAGTGCATAAATGTATAACGGAGGAACGCCTAAAATCTGAACCCAGAATATATTATATTTATAGAGATATTAAAGTTATTAGAAGCAATATGTAGTAAATGCACACCACAGATAAGAAAAGGTTAAGAACGAGTTGTTTTACAGAATTTGAACAATTCTTTAAATTTAAAAGTTTTTTTTCAAGTTCTGTTATTATTTTAGTTCGGCCTATAATGATAACAGAATATGAATAGGGCTTTCACAGAACTTGCAAATTAACTGTGAAATTTGAAGAATTGTTCAAATTCTGTGAAACAACACGTCCTAAGAGTTCTCAGATGGATTTTTTTCATTTGTCAGTCGATTGTTCAAATTTATTCGTTCCAACTGTTTTAAAATTATTAATAAACCAAAAACCAAATCTAAACGCTCCAGCTTAGCTGTGACGTCATGCATTATCCAGATCTAATCAATAAGAGATTGGCAACCATGTGACGTCATATGCTGCGACTTTTTGATCAATAATACACTTCAATTTGATCCACATTTACGATTAATAAAAATAAAAATAAATTAATTTGTCGTGATAGTTAACATAAGGAAGAAGAATTGAAAGAGTTCCTAATAAAGTATAAGTCAAAAGAAAATATTTTTCAGGACGGCGGAACACGTTTTCATACAAAAAATGATATTGATACTGACATAGTAGCATTCCGCCATTATATATATTAGGAAAAGAACACATGGTCTCGTTATATTCTGGATGACTAATATTTTACCAGGAAGTTGGCAGGTTGTCACTTTTTTAACAGGATCGTTTTTGTCCGTGTGTTTTTATTCATTATAATATTTGTCAACTATCCAACAATAAAAAAAATCATTTACTGAATGGACCCGTGAACTTGACTAATTGTGATTTGTGACTACAAATAATGATTTAATGGATCGCCGCTGCCCACCAGCTGCGTGGCGGGCAGGATCGTAAAAGATCGGTTGAGGGATTGCGCTACAGTGGAAGGGATTGTTTCATACGTCCATTCTGGATCCACTGACCCCTAAATTCTTACCCATCCATCATACATTTTTCCTTCCCAGAACTTCCTCTTCTTCCTTTTTCCTAAAAATACCCTCCACACATTATTTCCAAAGTTGACAAACGCTCATATAAAATCAATTTCCTTATTGCCCCCTGTGTGGAATTAATTTTAAAAAATAGTTTCATTCAAAAGCATGAAAAATCGACGTATTTTGTGGCCATTTAAATATAGTGCACATGTATTGTAGTAAATAATGCTTAAAGTTATGAGGAGCTGCATTAATTTCAACGAAAAAGCGTTTCTCTCTTTAACCGTCTGAAAGAGTTGTCTATCTATATCTGCTGCCACGCCGTACATATCTATGGTTTGTTAACACCACGTGACCCGTGAAAAATCCGTTCTCACTCGAGCGACCCGCGGACGTTGATGTAGCGAATGCGCCGTTGACCTTAGCGGCTGACGGGATGTGAATTAGGGATTCCTCGGTACCTACCCTTTTACCCCTCGTATATCATTATTTTTATCCCTCCTGGACTAGTTCGTTATGAATCACAAACGATGGAAAAAAATGACGTATTGCTACACGGGTATGTTTTTTCGGAGGGAGGAAAAATACGTTTATATTATCATTATTTAATTTTAACTCCCTCCAAACACGACGTCTAATTTTTGATCAAATCCTATTATTTAAAATCCTAAATAATGGTAGATCAACCCGACAATCTGATTTATTTTATCTACCCTCGTGTAGAACAAACATTCGAAAAAATTCCCCAATTCCTCGCATATGTGCACAATATAATAAAAAATTTTTACAGCATTGACATTTTTGGTAATAACCTAAAGAAATATCGATATGAAGTAATGCGTACGATCGATTATTAATATGAGAGTATGGAATGTATCGGCAGCATCTCCTATCCTCTTCCTATTTTCCACTTCCTATCCTCTTCCTATTTTCCTCTTCCTCTCCCCTTCCTTTAACACCAAATTAATTTTAAGAAACTAAAACTTCATTTCTAATGCACTTTAACATAAGAAACTTCTGTGGCTTGACTACAATTAACTTGTATATTTATATCTATCACTGCATATTATATAAAAGCTGTTTGTTTCTTACAAAATAAATAAATTATATCATCAATTGTACAGGATTAAGAATTGTGTAATTAAATTTAAATATTTATTGTTTATTGTTTAAATAAATACTGATCGATACTGACATACTTATACTGTAGCATTCCGCCATTTTATGTTCGTGTTAGGATAAGAACACATGTTCTCGATATATTCTGAATGACTAATATTTTATCAGGATGTTCGCATGCCGTCACTTTTTAACAGGATAATTTTGATTGATTGAAAATATTTGATGGTATAGCCTTCTTCAACCTGCTTCCTTAGTTAAATAGATCCGCCACATCTGCGTAGCTATTACTAACTCCACGTGAACTAGGTAGAAGAGAGTGGTTGAAATGCTCAGTACTGTGCATAATTTCATCAATTTTAAAATAAAACTGTAGATTTATATCGAAAACAAAGCACGCCACGCGGCCGATACCCATGCTGCCATCCGCCACAGGCACTCTCATCCACAGACATGCAGATGAGAGATAAATAAAAGATAGATTTTTGACATATTTCCTTAAGGCGATGCACTACGTCGTTTAGTATTTTAAATTGAGCCGCTATCAATAACAACCCTTACGTAGATGGCGATAAGTTTAAATTCTCGCTTAACACCATCCGCCTGTTTTGATTTATGCGAGAAAAAAACATGGCCAAAAAGTGCCTTTTATTTTATTTTGTGGATGTTCAGGCATAAAAATTTAATTTTTTTCGATCATTTTATAAATAACATAATTTGCCACATTATACAATAAAATCATTACCGAAAATGGGTTCATAAGTAGGAGATTTTAAACTTTAAAGCAGTTTTCATAGGCCTTTACATAATTTTTTTCTGGGCTTAAAAAAAGACTTATCTAAATAATACTCGATAATTTCAAAGGCCAAGATGTATTCTACTCGCAGTATTTATTGAAAGCATCAGAAACATTTCTAGGCGACCAAATTTTCAAACCAAAAACACATGATTTTGCTTTACTACGTATGGCATCGCCTTAACATAATATTTTTGACATCAATTGTATTAATATTCAGTTTATATTAAAATAACGTATTACCACGCGTGTATTTTCTTCAATCGTAATTTGTTAGTCGGTAGGAAGCGTTATTTCAATTATTTAAACGTTAGTTTGATAAAGAGTTAGGATAAGTTAAGTTGGTAAATGACGTTTTATTTGTATGTATTATTTTTTCGAATAAAGTGGGATGATAGCAACGGAAGGAAAATACATTTCGCACTACCATTTTTTACACGAATTTATCAAAGAGAGATATAATATCAATTTTATTGCCATCTTTTTGCTGATTGTTGTATTTTTTCTTTGAGTTTATTTATTATATATTTTTCTAGTTCCCTTCTACGATCTGAACCTAACGTTATTCAAACCACAAGATGCTTATCCTTGCGTCAAATTAAGGCTATGCCATACGTAGTAATGCAAAATCATGTGTTTTTGGTTTGAAAATTTGGTCGCCTAGAAATGTTTCAGATGCTTTAATTAAATACTGCGAGTAGAATACATCTTGGCCTTTGAAACAATCGAGTATTTTGTATGTAATTCTTTTTATAAGCCCAGAAAAAAATAATGTATAGGCCTATGAAAATTGATTTAAAGTTCAAAATCTTCTACTTACGAAGCCATTTTCGGATATGATTTTATTTTATAATGTGGCAAATTAAGTTATTTATAAAATGATCGGAAAAAATTCAATATTTATGCCTGAACATCCACAAAATAAAAAAAGGCATTTTTTGGCCATGTTTTTTTCTTGCATAAATCAAAACAGGCGGATGGTGTTAAGCGGGAATTTAAACCTTATCGCCATCTACGTAAGGGTTGTTATTGATAGCGGCTCAATTTAAAATATTACACGACGTAGTGCATCGCCTTAATGTGTTTTATTTTATTAACTTCACTTTACACTCGAAGACTGTGGCATCTTTTGGGATGCTATTGGATGGTAATTTTGGAAAGGAGTGAATGAACCAGGGTCTTAAAAAAACCTTTGGTGTAAGGAAATAACAAATCTGGGAACATTTAATATTAGAAAACGAGCAGTACCCCGCCACGCGTTGCTTTAGATCAGTCTGACTGTGCAGAGAGAGTAACAATAGCGCGTGTTGCTTTTACGTCTAACACATAGCGCTGTTTTTCAAATAGAGCATGATTTTACCTATCACATGTGACATCTATATAGTATAGGTATATAAAAAAACATGTGTATTCGAATGCGTTGTGTTAAAATTTCAAAGCAATCGGTGAAGAGATTTCGGAGATTTAAAATTTTCAACAAACGAACACCAACATTTTTATTTATACAGCTTGTTAAGGTACGTACTTGACTTACTTTAACCAGCGATTTCTGACATTATTTGGAGTAAAAAATTTTAATGACATTGGAATCCGGTGATATTTTAATTTTTTTTTTCTACTAAAAACATTAAAAAAACAGTATTTACTGAACAATTAGGATCGGATTGATTGTTGGGTCAGTTAACAGCTATAATTTCCTGTAAAACAAATATCAGTCATGTTCGACATAAATCAATCAATACCAAATGAAACCCAAAACAATAACTACATTTGTACAAAGAAACTTCAGATATTTTGCGCCAATACTATACAATAACACTGAATAAATGGTACAATTATAACGTCTTAGGCTTTATTACCTGTAATTGTTATAAATAAATGTATAAATTATATATAAATAAAATAAAAATAAAATAAATAATAAAATAAACAACCCGACGAAACATGATTAAAAAGTAATCAATTTAAAATCACCCCTAAGCAATGGAAATTCCATAAAGGTCGTGCAATAACCAGTTATACATGCATAGTATGTTTATAGAAAGGAGAGAAAAGTCAAGCATAACAGCATTTTGAAAGAAAAGCACTCTTTATTCATAACTACTTATAAGTACCTAGTTTATTTTGTTAATTTGGTCAAATATTTTTTTTTATAAATAAATTTAAAGAAATGTGATTCTTAGAATTTCTCTTTATGAAGATGTTTATTCAATCATTCTACTATTTATGAAATCATTAAACGAAACATGAAACAGAACAAGACACATAAAATAAAAAAGGTAATGGTCGCAACTGGAAATTGAACCCATGATCTCTGTCTTACCGGGATGACGTCTCTACCCATTCGGCCATTGTTTCCTGATTTTCGTAAAATCTATTTTATCGTTCTCATATTTAAAGTCAAAATTAACAATTTTATCCACAACTTATTTGAAAAAACATCAAAATGTCATTTAGGCAATGATAAATAAAACGTGTCTTCGGATAACTTGGTGAAAGACACCGCTAGACTTTCCAAAACGTTGATTCAATAGTGTAAAAAAAATACGACATGTTAATCTTTAAAAACAACACAAGATTAGGTCAAAAGTATACAAGCACTTATATGTTTTTTTATTATAACTGAAAACGGTTTCTAGATGAAATGGGCGATAAATGTAATGAAAATTTCATCACCAAAACATGACTTAATACACTCGGATCCAATATATGTTTTTATGTCCACTCTAAAACCTCGTTTATTACGCCCCTTAAATAATTAATTTAAACCATTTTCTAATTTCGTCTCCCTAATTCCGGGCATCTTTTTAACGTCATTCTTAAGCGTCTTGTAAACGGCTCAAGTTCTGGAATAATTTACAGCATTGCAAATTGGGTACATAAAACACGTCGCCATTTAAAAGAAAAAAAGCGGGGAGGCTTCGTTCTGACAAGCATTGGGGGGTGGTTCTCACATCTTCCTCTTTAAGACTCCTGATTAAGTTGGAACATATTGTTCTGCGACAAAAACCTTTAAAGTATATTATTAAATAAAAAAATTATATGTTTACCAGAAACAAGTAATTCGTTAGAACTTTGTGATCATTAAAAAAGATAGCTACTTTCTCTTCATTTTGAATTAACTCTTTATTCTGAATTTGAAATATGAGATCGACAAATATGACTATTATAATTAGGTCCCAATGGTCAAGTTGATACATACGTTGTCCCGGTAATACAAAGATCCTGGGATCGATTCCAAGTTGAGATAATTATTTTTTTTTTAATTTTCTTTTTTTTTCTGTTTTATATAATATATCAATTTTTGTTTCAAAATTATATGTAAGATTGGATCGAATTCAGACTTTAAAGTGATGAGATGTTGAATGAAGGGGAGGCAAATTTAGATAAGGCTTTGTAGAAGAGAGGATATTTGTGTAGAGTGGGCAACCAAAAAATATTTGATCTAAAGTCCCCACTTCTAGACCACAGTATATACAATCTGGGGAGTCAAATACGTGAATTTTTAAAAAATTAAAGGAAAGAAATCCAATCCGCAATCCAAAGTCCAATCCGCATTCAATAGAGGACATTTTACATAATCCATTTCAATGATATATTACATTTATGGGTATAATCTTCAACAATTAAAAAAAAAAGATGTTATATTATATGCTATACATATAAAAATTCATTTAAATAATTATTGAACAATTATTATAGTATACTTCAAGTGAGAGTTTTGTGCGATATCTAAGTTGTTATTTTTTTTCATCAGGTACACTATAATTTAGATAATCATAGAAAATCTAATCGGTAATCATGTCTGGTTTCGGTGCGTAGGTTATTACAATTCATAAATTCGATAAGAATATTTATGTTAAAATTGATGCACTTAAGGATATTATTTCGGTATCCGAGTGAAAGGACCAAATACATATTAAAGACACGATCGCTCCGCGATATATAGGGTACCCGAGTGACCCCCATTCGGGTCGTACGTGATTTTTACTTTCCGATGAATAAGGATGTTCCGTTGGTTAAGTTTGAAATACTTTTTACGTTATACTGCCAAATATCATAGTCAAAATATTTTTTAAAACCTTTCCGCGTAGTTAAATATAATTTTCCATACAAAAATTTTTTAGCTCTGAAGAATGAGATGCGGGAACGATTATTGTCGATAAGGCGCCAGCAGATATCATTAAAGCGTCTATGAGTGAGTTCAAAGTACCGACGCAATAAAACGCGCCGCAAACACCTTGATACACCTTACAAAGTGTTCAAGTGCTAAGCAACAACACCGAAAGGTAAACAAACCAAAAATAATCGCCCTGTTCTTCGTACATTCGTCGGATTGTCGCAGTCAGAAGCAAATAAAATCGACTAAAGCTTCTATTAGCGAACATTCCGAGGCAATGGCCGGCGTTTAGGGAGAAATATGTAAGCTTACTACGGCGGATTATGTATTCTGCGCTTTCTCTGCTAGCAACCCTCGAGGGCTGAGATTGCACAAAAACAGAAATGGAATTGGAAGGGAAAGAGTTAGACATTAAAACATGATACCTTAGAATTATTTCAAATGTGTTTTTATGTTGAAAAAATGTTTTTTAAATCTTGGTATCTTATTTTTTTTTGTTAAAAGAGAATTAAAAAGGGGTGTGCAAAATTTAGGACAAAGCCTACGGGTAGTTACATTAAAATTTAGGACAAAGCATACGGGTAGTAATATCAAAATTTAGGACAAAGCCTATGGGTAGTAAAACAAAGATTTTTTTGTTATATTGTTAACAAGTTTAATTTGTTGAACTCATAGACATATGAATATTAGTAGACCTGCCCTAAGTGATTAAAAGCGTATTATCCCCACTCCCCATACCGGTTCCATTGGAGCCGGCTGGGCTCCCGTATGGCCACAAGTGAAATTTGAAAACGTGACGTCATCATTCTTGCGCGAACTATGGTCGAGGCATCATCGGTTCATTTTACGAAATAACACGGCAAAATGTTGACTTGTACTATGAAAACTTGTAAAAATAGATGTGAAAAAGAGAATAAACCCAATTGTCGTATTACATTCCATATATAAGCATTATTTTACTTTATTTTAAGCATATTCACATCGTATAATATAGATCAGTTTTAGAAACATATACTATCACATCGAGAAACGTCTGGACGCGAAACACAAAGCTGGTTGGTTGCTGGGAAGTAAATTATGAACATTTATAAAAGTGTCTTAACTAAATACTTAAACGAAATATTCGACTCTGAAAATAGAACCGAATTTTTTTGCCGAATTTGGACTTCGCAAATTTGTTCATAACGTGGCGAGTAATTTGCGCTCCCATGTAAAAATGTCTATTCATTCAAAAGCAGATTTTACTTTTAAGAAGTAAATGGTGATATTATAATGCGAGATGCCTATTTACTGTCAGATTGATTTATTGACGAATCACAGTCAGTCTTACGCCCTTCGTTCTTCAACAGTTGATTTTACCCCTCGCCATTATCTTCTCGTCTATTAATTCCTATGTCTGTGGTTGAACTCCATTTTAATTTTAAGTTTTTCTTTAACATATTCAATATTATTATTATTAAATTTATTTTTAAAAGTTTGATACTGCTTTCAGAAGTCGAATAACTTTTTATTATTTGATCAATTTGTGTTATTTTACAATATACTTATTTAAAATAATATACAGTAAATTTGGTGCACGTTCCAGAATTGAAATTACTCTCAGCATCGCCCTGGTGACCAGCACCCAGAATTGAAACGTTGGTTGAAATGACTTTGGCCGTGTTTTATGACCAGATCTGAATAGCCAGGTATTTCCTCACCTTTCTTTTTCGCGTCTCCTTTCCTCCCCACTACCTTCAGCTTCACGACATACCCCAATTGGGGATGCCATAGTTCCACCCGCTCCAGACAATAATATACGAACGTAATTAAGTTAAGTTTTTAATAAGGTAAATTCTGAAACATTTTTTAAAGCTTTTATATAATATATAATAATACCTGTCATCCTTCCTTAAAGAAGTTTTTATTTAAACTACATTGGTTCAAGAGAATTCCTTTTGCCCCGCAAAATCGCAGAGCAAAGTTGGGCGGAAACAAAGAGGAATTTCGAGAGCAGCAAATCACACGTCATCAGTCTACCCCACCCTACAAAATGGATTATGATACTTGGAGAAATGATGAACGACAGCTGGCGTTCAGTTCACCCCGGGTAGCAAACACCTGTCGGGCCGGGAAGATGTAAATCAGAAAATATCTAAAATTGAATGTGCTCTATAAAGGCAATACGTATTCGAATTAAAATCGTGTACTTTTTTATTTTTCTTACCTTTATTTCCTTCATATTTTCATTGAGAGATGTTGATATTATTTTCTTCAATAAGGTTTATAAGCAATTTCACTGGAATAACTTCACTACTTCTGAAGGTTATACCGATTAATGTAATATATCATTGAAGATGAAGATAATACAATTAAATCCTGACGAAACATAAAATCGAACGATATAAAAAAATAAAAAAGGTAATGATCTCAAGAGAATCGAATCTAGGAATTTTGTCTTACCTGGACAACGCCTCTATCCACTTGGCCATGTGGTTAGAGGTGTTGTCCCGGTAAGACAGATATTCTGTCTTACCAGAACAACGCCTCTATCCGCTTAGCCATGTGGTTAGAGGTGAGATAGACAGAGATTCTGCCTTACCAGGACAACGCCTCTATACTCGTACACTCGTCCATGTGGTTTACCGGGACAACACCTCTAACCACATGGCTGATTGTATAGAGGCGTTGTCCTGGTAAGACAGAATCTCTGTCTTACCTGGACAACGCCTCTATCCGCTTGGCCATGTGGTTAGAGGTGTTGTCTCGGTAAGACAGAGATTCTGAGTTAGATTCCTAGTTGAGTTGTTATTCTTCAATAATAGATTTATGAACTATACTAGTGGATCCCCCGCAATACTTCGTTATTGCTAATTTCTTTTTTGGGCGCCTCTGACTTCTTCCACCATTCACTACTGTATTCCACAATTTTACTGTTGAAAAAACTAAATTACATCTAATTTAATTCGACTCCGTATCTCATTACGGCGCAGAGATATTGCATTGAGTATTCCTCGGGCACCCCCAACATCTTCGATCATTTAAAAATCTCTAAACACTCCTGGCACTAATAACAACAATTTTTTAAATTTTCATCAATGTCAATCGACCACTTTTAGAGTTTTGCCAGCACCAATATAATCAGGCTGAATTTGTATATATTGAGATGTTCCCGAACGTTCCACACTATTCCCAAACATTTGACAACATTGCAGAATATTCCGGGATGTTCTGGAATATTGTGGAATGCTCTCGAATACTCTCGAATATTCTGGACCATTCTAAAAATTTTTAGAGGGCGTACTTCCAGCCCGTATATCTTCAAAAGTACGCCTTTAAGGTAAAAGCGGGAACCTTCTTTGTGGATGTGGGATAGATGTCTACCACATTATTTAACTCTCTTGATCTTACCGGGACTCGTTTCTGAGTTTTAGCGGCACGCATATTGTTCAATTTTATTTTATAATTTATATTGATAATTAAGTATTCGTTCTAAACTTATAGGAACGTGAGAAATTATCCAACACAAACTCTGTGAACAGTAGACATCACGTCCACAAAAGTATATTTCTAATTTTCTCTCATTTCCTCTGAAGTCATAAGATTAACAAGAAGGTTTTTTTAACACTTAATTATAAACCATATATTTTATGTAGGATTTTTTTAAATAAATAATTATACAGTTCGTCCAAAAAACTTTTTATTTAACAACTCTTTTTTAAAACTTTCTTCGGGCATGCTGGAACCATATATTTTTTGAATTTCCATTTTTCAGGAAAAAGTAAACACAAGTCAAGTTATTCCACGATCTAACTGTTGAATAGTTGCAAGTCTAGTCGGAAAATATCAAACGGAACATCAATTAATTATGTGCATACAAGTGTCGTGTTTGTCCACTGGTGCTGAAGAGTTTAATGACGCTTATTCTTCGGAGCGTACGCGCGTATTTAATGTGATTTATATATGAAACTTTTTATTACAATTTGATATGCAAAACATTTTTGTTATCGAACAAGAAAACGTATTCATTTTAATTAATACACGTGTTTGATCTGTGAATTATTAATTATGTGTGTGGACCATTGCACAAAAGGACTCAAAAAAGGACTCGCAACGTATTTTGAAGCAAATTTTCTGCAGGTAAATGACGCGCGGCACTCAAAAAGATAGTTAAAAGTGATAGTTTGTTATGAGGAAAGGCCGTGGGTGAATTTTATCTTGCAGGGAACAGCGAATACACTAAAGTCGTACTAGCGGTGAGTTTTGAAGTTAGAGGGAAGGTAGGAGAAAAGGCAATTTGTAAATTACGGAAAACAATACCATTACCGAAGTACAGCGGTCTTGTCTGTATGTGTGTTGTGTGCAAATAATAAAATGGCTTAAGCTAATAAGAGGGTTCATTTCTGATCGTAGCTAACCTTTCCTCGTACTTGTTATATTAACACTAGACAAAATGTGTATTACTTGTGCGTACGTTACGTTTTCTAAACTATATAAATATATATATATATATATATATATATATATATATATATATATATATATATTTTTTTTTTACTACATTCAAAAGTTATTAATAATTTAATTTTCTTAATCTAGGTACGTTTTTTAATTTTTAACTAAGCAATTCATTTGTTTTTTTAATCAGTAACAATTCTGTGGTTTTGATTCGTTCAACCTTTTTAGTATAATATTTTTTCTCCTTTTATGGTGTGTATGGACGTCTTTATATTAATGTATATAGTTTGTCTTTCACGTAAGTTGGAAGTAAATTTTAAAAAACCTTTTAGATAAAAAATAAAAACGTTATAGAAAATTCTTTGTTTAACACTGATTGTATGTATTTCCTATAGAATGTTTTGTATTGATTTATATTTACTACACGTCAAAATTTGTCTCACAGCTCCATTTTGGATTATTTGAAATTTTTTTAAGCTTCCTCCACTTCAAAGTTAGAGAGTATTGTAGTTTGTGTGTAGTGCTACAATATTTTTGTAAATAGGCAAACTTGTTTATCGAAAATTTTCCTAATTCTTCCCAGGAATGATAACATATTAGACATTTTTGGCAATAAAATCTTCGTTTTCTTCAAGAGATAAAATTTCTTTGAGTCTAAAATTATGTCCAAGTACTTATTCTTGTTAACCTTTTTCAACTTTAGACCGTCCATTATTACTTGATGATGTGCATCGTACTTGTATCAAACGTGTCACGCAGTCTAGATATGATACGGAAAAATACCATAATATTTACCAAGTAGAGCAATATAAAACTCTCATCAATACGTGCTTACCAATTATGATGTTAATTAATCTGTTTCCGAGATATTGACTTGAAAATCGATCCCAGGATCTCTGTCTCACCGGGATAATGCCTCTAACCACTCGGCCATTGAGACCAAATTTTTTTGCGTAATTCTTGTCCATCTCATATTTCAAATTCAGAATGAACAATATTATCTAAATATTGAAGACAATATTAGTGATTTCTAAACGAAAATCTGAAACAGAAAAATCAGAAAAAGATACGGTCACATCTAGGACTCGAACCCAGAACCCTTGTCTTTCCGGGACACTGCTCTGCCAACTGAGCTAATGGGACCCTTTCCCCCTCGGTCACTTTTAACTGTATCATACTTCGAATAAGAACTACCAACATTGTCTTCATTTTTTCACCGCACATTTTTATTGGCAACTATCTTCATGTATGATCGCAAAATTCAACCCGAACTAAATGCAATCTAGACACTGTCTTTTTAGATAAAACTTTATTTTTTATTTTATTATATATTTTTTTTTTTTTTTAATGTGCGACATCTATTGACTTTTCTGTTTCAGATTTTCGTTTAGAAATCACTAATATTGTCTTCAATATTTAAATATTACAATTTGAGGTTTTACTCAATAAAGTTATTCCGAAAAAAAAATTTAAAAATTAAAAAAAAAAACAATATTATCCTCAACTAATTATTAAGACATAGTAAGTTAATTGGTAAGACAGAAATCCTAAGCTAGATTCCCAGTTGAGACTGTCACCTTTTTTTATCTTTCTGTGTCTTGTTCTGTCTCATGTTTTGTTTAGTCCTTTGATTTTGCATGGGTAACAACTAGTACCTACCTACCTAGTTCACATAAATTCATTTATTATATACTAGCGCAGACCGATAAAAATCATGGAAGAGTGTGGATTCTTGACACATCGGTTCCAATCAAATGAAAATTAAAATATCTTTCTATTAAAATATTATACATTTGGTAGGTGGATACTTTATGGCTTGTCTATATTCTTCACACAATCAGTTTCAATTTTGAAGATACAAAGATACACTTAAATTCAAAACAAATCCGAGTTCATTGAACCTGACAAACAGACAGATATTTTTGATGATAATACTTTATACAGTTACTTAAGTATCGCTAGAGATTTATTCCTGGGTATCTAGCACAGTCAATTGATAAAGGTTTCATCGATATCGTCGGTAACTTGTCATCGCTCCCGAGCATGACTGCAGATCGCCAATGAACAAACAACAGTTCACAATGTTTAACTATACGTAATTTATGTGGACTGTTGTTTGTACGTTAGCGATCTGCAGTCGGGTTCTGGAACGATGATAAGATATCAAAATTATCGATTAATCCTTTGTCATTTGACCGTGCTATATTTCCTGGTACCTATCTATATGCTTCACCCTTTTGCCGTTTCAAAGTGAAAATAAAAATTTAAAATGCGATCGACTCGCAGTTCTGATGAAAAGTCTGCGGAAATACGCTGAATGCATACAGTGAAATATACGCTGAATGCACACAGTGATAAATACGCTGAATGCACACAGTGATAAATACGTTGAATGCATACAGTGATAAATACGTTGAATGCATACAGTGATAAATACGTTGAATGCATACAGTGATAAATACGTTGAATGCATACAGTGATAAATACGTTGAATGGATACAGTGACAAATTAGATTGGTTGAACTCGACGCTGCTGGCAAATGAAAGCGTAACTGTGACTTCCGCGCAGGGATCGGAAATCATGTGTTCTTTCACTACGGTAATATTATGCCCGTCACCGAAGCTACATAAATAGCTGCAAAATTGCATCAGCGTAAAAATCACAAGAAGGTTATATCCATCAATGTCAAAGATAAAGTTGGTAATACTAACAAATCTCAACTAAACATGAAACAGAACAATACAAAGATAATAAAAAGATAACGGTCTCAAATGGGAATCGAACCCAAGATCTCTGTCTTATCGGGACAAAGTTTTTATCCACTCGACCATTGATACCTCATTATAATTATACCTCATGTTTTTGGATCTTATATTTCAAATTCAGATTAATATTATCTTTTCACTAATTTTCCCATATTTTTGGCAGCTATCTTTTTGAATGATCACAAAGTTATAAAGAATTAGTTAGATAGCGTCCCTGATAAACAAATGTGATTTATAATTAGGTCCAAATGGTCTAGTGGATAAATATGTAGTCCCGATAATAGAGAAATCCTGGGTTCGATTCCTAGTTGAGACCGTTATCTTTTTATTTTCTGTGTCTTGTTCTGTTTCATGTTTCATAAATGACTAGGTAGGCGCTAACCGGCTAGTTTAGTTAAGTTAATTAGATTTGCAACTGTATCATTTATGGATTTGATTTTCTGAAGATGTAAGTTCATAATATTACATCTTAAGGCGATGCACTACGTCGTGTAATATTTTAAATTGAGCCGCTATCAATAACAACCCTTACGTAGATGGCTATAAGGTTTAAATTCCCGCTTAACACCATCCGCCTGTTTTGATTTATGCAAGAAAAAAACATGGTCAAAAAGTGCCTTTTATTTTCTTTTGTGGATGATCAGGCATAAACATTTAATTTTTTTTTGATCATTTTATAAATAACTTAATTTTCCACATTATACAATAAAATCATAACTGAAAATGGGTTCGTAAGTAGGAGATTTTGAACTTTAAAGCAGTTTTCATAGGCCTTTACATTATTTTTTTCTGGGCTTATAAAAAGACTTATCTAAAAAAGACTCGATTATTTCAAAGGCCAAGATGTATTCTACTCGCAGTATTTAATTAAAGCATCTGAAACATTTCTAGGCGACCAAATTTTCAAACCAAAAACACATGATTTTGCATTACTATGTATGGCATCGCCTTAACACCCCGTCCATTCGTCTTACATGTCCATAAGTGCGTCATGTTTTAATTACACTCATTACGGATTCATTCCCTCCAAATCGCCCCTTTTGTAATTTGAGTAAAAGCTCTTAACCCTAAGCAAAGGCCTTTAATTAGTATTAATTTGATTAAATTAAAGCATCTTTAATTAAATCTTCGCTTATCACAAAGCAGATTACGTCCAAAATGAACTAACTGATTTGGGTCGACGAGAATTCACTCTAAGAACTAAGACGCGTCCGCTGCGTGATCAAGTGCTTCAGTTTTTGCCCCAATCACCGGTCGATGTGGGCTTTCTGTGCTCTCAAACTGGTCCGCTTGTTTGTCACCATCGGAGGGAAGCAAAGGAAAGTTAGAATAGATTCAACGTCATAATCAAAGTGGGAAGTTTGGGCGAGTTTGTCGGAGAATGCGGAGACTTGCAAAAACTCCATCGGCGCTTAGTGCTGTGAGTTTGTGTACCTGAAATAACTTAGTAACTCACTAACAATCACATTATTTCACCGCAGATTCTAGGTAGAACTTTATATAACTCTGTTCTTGAACTCACTATGTGCAAAACCACTACAACCCAAGCCAGTACACTAAATCAAGTTGGCTTGCTATTTATACACTTATCAGAAAACTTATAGTACAAACGAGAACTGGTAAATCTACATCACATTTTGAGTCGATTTTCTTTTGTAAATTTTTGGATATGATCTTTCGTTTCCGAGTAAATCGATTTCGAAGTTGGAATGTGTTAAGTCAAATTTTTAAAAATCGGTCGCTAGGAGAATATAATCAACCATATCAACTACTGTTAAAAGTCTTTTTAAATGCGTTGAGGCACGGACCTGGCTCCAAACGTTTGTACCCTTTTGTTTTGCCGAAAAAAATAAATAAAATAAAAAAAACGTAATACTCTGATCAAAAAAAAAGTTTTGTGTTCTAGATTCAGTTAATGATGAAGAAATTTACGTCCCAGAAAGACAAAAACAACCAAATGATTGAGTCAGGTTTATCAAAAGTCGGAATAAACAGTTGAGTTTTTGTGAGGGCATTTTACGGTACATTTCAACCTATCTGCCAATCCCTGTGATGATTAGTTTTTTTGACCAACCTAATCTCTTTTTTTTCTATTTTTTATATTTCATATTGTTAGAAATATATCACAATAAGGGCAAAACTTTAATCGTCGGCAAGTTAAGATGCAAAACAAAACTTGTTTTGCTATGGGGGTGATTTTATACCTATACTATTTTTTCGTTTATTAGCCTTATTTTCAATCTATTCATAATTTTTATTGCAGATTGAGACTTAACCTACCGGCGCGTGTGCTTTGGCAAGTTACAGGACCGGGCGCGCGTCGCACTTCGTACGATATGTCAAAAACCAATATTTTCATCAAAATTTTGTCTTATAATACGTGGAGACATAAAGTTTAGGACGGATAAAGATGTTTTGTACAAGTCACATTTATTTAGATAGTCATAAAATACAACGTAGTGTCATAAAAATATGAAATACAAAATGCAAATACTTCAGATGAAAAAAAAACAAAACGATAGAAATATATTTTATACTCTAACAGCATTGGAAAAAAATTAAAATGGAGTGAAATGAAATGAAAAACATGAGTATACACTCATAGTTTTTCTCAGTTCGTTCTTCATTCTCTTCTTCGACCGAACCCGCGGTGGCACTGCAAGTTTGGCACGAACACAATGATTTTTGCAAATGTACATTACACATTTCAGACAGCTCATGAAAAAATCATCTTCACTTATAAAAGTGTCGTGCAAAAACAAACAAGTAAAAATTTATTCAAATAAATTAAAAATATAACAAAATTTTAATTTTTCTGAAGTTTGGAGTAATCGACATGAGAAAGAGGCTGACTAAAATTAAACTAAAGCACATAAAGCGGAGGGTAATAAAAATTACACTTACAATTCAGGAATATAAGATATATAATATAATATTATAATGAGCAGAAGCATGCTTCACTTTGTACAATAACTGAAGTTACCGAGAATTACGGGACATTAATAATTCCCGATCTCTCATTTTCCCAACACGATTGTTAACTGAAAGGCAATGACTAGATAAAGTTAAAGTAAAGGTAGTGCACCTAGAACTAGAACTAAGATTAATATTAATACTTCACACAGGATATAAAGCTTCGCAAATAAATAATTTAGAAATTTTAGAAATTAGAAAACATGTGAATATAAAAAAGAAGACTTAATTAATAAGCAAAAAAAAATTACAAATCCACTTTTAAATATTTTCCCACTAAAGTGGTCTTTCCCGTCTAACAATATCGTAATTCCCAATTCTGAAAAACTCCACCCACTCTTACCCCTTCCCACTTCTTCGACTGTTCAATTGTAATCTATATTTAATTTTTGACTTTGATATATACTTGCTCCTGATGAGGTGAACATTGTTCATGAAACATGTTGAGGTTATATATATTATAGTGATGTAAACAAAGTTATTTGTGTTTTAATATAATAAATAATGACATCACAAAGTGATAAGCTTTCAGAAGAAATTTTCTTCGAAAAACTAAGATTACATTCAGCTCCTGAGACATTTTGTCTATTGCTTCCTCTCACAAACTGAAAAACAAAAACAAGGAACGCCACACACAGTGCTGCGGCCGCGTGCTTGCGGGTAGGTTACGGCTTGTATATTTTATGAGATTTCTTGAAATAATTAATTTAATAAAAAAAAAACTCTCCATTGTTATCTTGGTTGTACTGTCAAAGGCTCCGTTCACACAGAGCGATTTTTGTTGAACGACTTTTATTGAACGACAAAAAGTGAACAAGATATCGTTCAGAACTTTCAATTTAACTCGAATCGATTTTGTTAATCAAGATGGCGTCAACTGAAGTTATCGCTGCGTGCGTCCCTTTGATTTCGGACCTTTTACGGCAAAAGCGCAAAATACTTCGTATGTGGGCCACAAAATGGATTATAAGGATATAATTATAAGGCATTAGAAGATACCGAAGGCCATCGCAATCATTTGCGAATTTCGGAAGAACAATTTGATGTAGGTACTGTTGTCAAAGATTCAAGAAAAAATCTAAAAACAGGACACAGTTATGCACGCGGCTGTCCCGGCAGAAAGTAAGTTACAAATTACGCTAAGATACCTGGCAACGGGGGATTCATTTTCAAGTGTGGCTTATATGCACAGAGTTCCAAAAAATACGATATCATTGTTTATGAAAGAAGTGTTCGACTGCAGGGAATTAAAAATCGTAAGCTACTTGAAACATATGATCGGAAATATCGAACGATGACTCATTCTTGAACAACAAAAATAGACGGGCTTTCAACTTTCGTCGTTCAACTAAAAACATGATCAACTCTGTTGAAAGGCTGTTCACACTTGTCTATTGGCATTCTAGTGTCATTCAACTCCGACTTGATCAACTAAAATCGCTGTGTGAATGGGGTATTACCACGTTTATGAGCATTTGGTACTTGATTTGGTACCTTTCCCCTCACGCACCTTAAGGCGATGCCATACGTAGTAATGCAAAATCATGTGTTTTTGGTTTGTAAATTTGGATCCTAGAAATGTTCCAGATGCTTTAATTAAATGCGAGATTTGAGATAAGTCTTTTTATAAGCCCAGAAAAAATAATGTATAAGGCCTATGAAAACTGCTTTAAAGTTCAAAATCTCCTACTTACGAACCCATTTTCGGTTATGATTTTATTGTATAATGTGGAAAATTAAGTTATTTATAAAATGATTGAAAAAAAATTAAATATTTATGCCTGAACATCCACAAAATAAAATAAAATGCACTTTTTGGCCATGTTTTTTTCTTGCATAAATCAAAACAGGCGGATGGTGTTAAGCGGGAATTTAAAACTTATAGCCATCTACGTAAGGGTTGTTATTGATAACGGCTCAATTAAAAATATTACACGACGTAGTGCATCGCCTTGAGTAACACTGCTTGTTATGGTTTCAGCTGTGGGAATGGTTCCAACGAACAAAAAATATTGTTTGTTGAAAAGAAAACTAATAATTTAAAAGATTAGTTTTAATCTAATACTTTATTTTTTATAGTGCATTATGTGTTTATAGGTTTTGTAGAAATACAAAAAATACCAGAACCATAATGTCTCTATTTAAAATTACACATGGAGGTACCTATGTAATTTTAGAGATTTTGACTCCCAATGTTGGCAACCGAAAGGTGAAGTTCATTTATTACTTTTTTTTACTTATTTTAACTCGTTTGTTTTATTTCACATCGGTATATAATATAATATACTAGCGCGTATTAATAATGAAGTCCATACATCATTCTTTGGCGCACCCACCTCCGTCTGCCACGCAAGGAAAGCGACACTAAACAAACTTCCATTCCATTTCGTTTTCATATTGTACTAAACATAATAACAAAATGTTCCTGTTCAGTTTATCAACTTTAATAAGAATTCTCAAGGTTGTTATTTGGGAAATTAAACTAGTAATGTGGATTAACTAAAAACGACTTTAATGACTAAAGAAAGTAACAACCTTAATGTGTATTGTTCAAAAAGCAATAAATGACACTTTTATGACTTCATTAAGAGACTTGACCGCCAGTAGTCCTAGCTGTCTCAAGCAAATAAATTTTATGTCTTATAAGTTACAACACTATAAAGTTTTTAATTCAATATAATATATAGTATATTTGCGGCTGGTTCCAAAGTGGTATAAACTAAAGGAGTAGCCCTGGTCTAGACCATCATTCAGAACCAAAACGTTGCCAGAAATGGCTTTAGCCGTATTCAGTGACCATATCTGAATAGTCAAATTCCCATCGCCTCGCCCTCCCCACTACATTTAGCCTCACACATACCCCGTTTGGGGATGCCATAGAATTGCTGATTTATTAATATCCTGTTAAAAGTGTGACATCAGACCATTTTCTAATACTTTATTTGTACTTTCAAAATATTTAGGAACACGTGTAATCCTGTTAAAAATGAAAATGTGTGGCTCCTGCACGTATTCTAATAGTACTTTCATTAATAATCAGAAGACGTGTAATCCTGTAAAAAAGGTGACCATTTCCTAATAAACTATTAGTACTTTCGTAATATATATCTGAACACTTGCAGCTGCTTTTAACATGTTATTATGTAATGACGAAATGCGAAAATATTTGATTGTTTATGAACACGTGTTCCGACGTCGCCATAACACATTCATATTTTACTGATAGTTTATTAGGAAATCTGTCAATTCATTCGGTAAAGGCCTGTAGTTTTAATAATAATAGGATTGCGAATAATTTGAAGAGATTTTAAGTAAATTTGCAATATTTTATATCCGAAAGTTTGCTCCATGCAGACGGTTGTGAACTGTTGGAAACTATTGGGACTTTTATGCGGTACTCAAATATGTATAATGTTCCCCTATTTTACTGATAGTTTATTAGGAAATCTGTCAATTCATTCGGTAAAGGCCTGTAGTTTGAATAATAATAGAATTGCGAATAATTTGAAGAGATTTTAAGTAAATTTGCAATATTTTATATCCGAAAGTTTGCTCCATGCAGACGGTTGTGAACTGTTGGAAACTATTGGGACTTTTATGCGGTACTCAAATATGTATAATGTTCCCCTATTTTACTGATAGTTTATTAGGAAATCTGTCAATTCATTCGGTAAAGGCCTGTAGTTTGAATAATAATAGAATTGCGAATAATTTGAAGAGATTTTAAGTAAATTTGCAATATTTTATATCCGAAAGTTTGCTCCATGCAGACGGTTGTGAACTGTTGGAAACTATTGGGACTTTTATGCGGTACTCAAATATGTATAATGTTCCCCTATTGAGAATGCCGTAATCCCTTGGATTCAAAAATATATACATATACTTATGTACTTTTTTTTAAATATACATATATACGTAGGATGAAGGCAAAGCATAATAATAAATCACTATTTTGATTAATCTTTATAATGTATTGGGGTACATTATGAATACCAATAAATATTCTTTAGATAAATTGAAGGTTTTCCTATCGTTTCGCTTGAGTAGAATACAAATAAAAAAATAAATTACTCATTAAAAAATATAAATGTAAACGACTAAAAAAATTTTTTTTCAATAGAAATGTATGAACGCGTAAAGGAAACAACTTTAAAAAAATACATGATATGAATACTGAATACTGAGAGCATTTTTACTCATATCTTATTTTATTTCAATGGTTATTTAAAAGGGGAGCTTTTTAATTCTCTTCCTGTTTTTTTTCTCTTTCTTATCATTCGTATTGTAAACTCTTGATATCGGTTGTAGTTAAAATTATTTATTTTATATTTTTCTATATACTAATTACATATTTTATTTTAAACTTTTTTTTAGTAATTATTTTTATGAATTAAATTTTCGCAAATCTAGATTCATGCCTGCATGATGGTAGTCGTACATGATTTAAACAATAATGTATAAGAACTAGAAAAATAATATTTGATTACAAATAATAATAAAAAATATGTTAAAGAAAAAAGAAACAAAATACACCAATGTATTAAAATTAAACCGTATGATAAAAAAGACATTTTAAAGAAATTAGAATCATAATATTAAAAAGTAAGATTATAACAATTTATAATAGAAGGTAAAAATTAGAATGCGGGCTGATGGTACCTGTCTAGAAGAGTACAAGTATATTTTTATTTTAATTGCCGGCAACCCGGGCGTTTATTACAATAACATAATGAAAATTACAAACACTCACTAGAAGATTTCTGTTCTGAGGCGGGTAGGTGGTACCTGCCTAGAAGAGTACATGTTTATGGTAGGTGGTACCTGTCTAGAAGAGTACATGTTTATGGTAGGTGGTACCTGTCTAGAAGAGTACATGTTTACAGTAGGGGGTACCTGTTTAGAAGAGTACATGTTTACGGTAGGTGGTACCTGTTTAGAAGAGTACATGTTTATGGTAGGTGGTACCTGTCTAGAAGAGAACATGTTTATGGTAGGGGGTACCTGTTTAGAAGAGTACATGTTTACGGTAGGTGGTACCTGTTTAGAAGAGTACATGTTTATGGTAGGTGGTCTGTCTAGAAGAGAACATGTTTATGGTAGGTGGTACCTGTCTAGAAGAGTACATGTTTATGGTAGGTGGTACCTGCCTAGAAGAGTACATGTTTATGGTAGGTGGTACCTACCTAGAAGAGTACATGTTTACTGTAGGTGGTACCTGTTTAGAAGAGTACATGTTTATGGTAGGTGGCACCTGTCTAGAAGAGTACATGTTTACGGTAGGGGGTACCTGTTTAGAAGAGTACATGTTTATGGTAGGTGGTACCTGTCTAGAAGAGTACATGTTTACGGTAGGGGGTACCTGTTTAGAAGAGTACATGTTTATGGTAGGTGGTACCTGTCTAGAACAGTACATGTTTATGTTTTAAGAAACAAAGTATTTAGGGAACATCATTAACAGTAAACTGATGGACCACGATAACATCGACCGGCAGAGAGAAGCGCTCAGCATAAAGTCCAAGTAGAAGGTTTCTACTTTGCAACCTACTCGCAAAAATTATGTTTTATTTTTCATTATTTTTATTTTCTATTTTTATACGCCCATGGGGCTATTACATTGGGTATATTGAAATGTTTACAATATTGGGTTATAAACGATTAAGTATAAACAAATGTTATTATCACGTTCTATACATCTTTTTATAGATATTTCAATTTTGGAGGCCGCTGCACCCGAACCATTTAACGGATAACCAGCATCTCGAGCGGTTCGCTACATTTGGCAACTGAGCAGCGGTGCCCGAGTTCGTCGGGTGAGGTGTTCATGATGCGCCTGCCCAGCAGCTTCGTGGCGTGCCAGATCGGGAGAGGCTGCTTTGGGTTGACCTTTAAACTCGCCAACTGGTCTCACTATCCATCGCCTTGCGCCGCAGTGGGATTATATTCATATGTACTCACTCCTGGACACACTGATCTCAGAACTTTCTCTCCTTTCTTTCATTAAAAAAGACCCTCCATACATCATCTCAAAAGATGAGGTAGGCTCTAAGGGAAATTATATCCCTCGGGGTCTCCTATGCAAAAAAGTTTTTTTTTAAATGCGACGAACTTTGGACCAAATTTAAGAAGAGCAGCGTGGAAAAGCTTCGCATGCAGTATAACAACGCCTTGCGCATGATGTTTAGCCTTCCCGAATACTGTGCTTCTAACATGCTAACAGAGGGGCGTTTTCTTGCTATTGTAGCCGTCATAAGAACCCGCTGGCAGGTTTTAAGGGACAAATACAGAACTCCCGAAATGTCATCATAATGGAATCCGCCACACTCCAGATTCCAGGATCAAGAACACTGGAAAAAATTTCAGGCCATATCAATCATGAATAATGATTATTAGCGTCTTTTTTTATTCCAGGTTATATATATATTGTTGTTTATTTTCGTATATTTTTCACCTACATGAAAATACTTGATGTGTGGGATCGCGGTTGTCACATTTTTATTTAGTGATATGAAATATTTATTTTCACTATTTTAAAGTAAGGAAAGTAGTGTTTTTTTATTAAGAATCATATTTTGTTAATCTATCATGATCAGGATCAGGTACGGGATCATAATCAGGATCAGGATCATGCCAGTAGCAATGCGGTTGATAGAAATACAATAATAATGTAAAATGTAATGTATATAATAACATTCTATAGGAATCTTCTCTCTTTAATGTGATGCTACGTAATTCTAAAAATAAATGTTTAGACGCAAAGCTGTGCTTTTATAAAATATAACACGAATGTTAAACAAATAATAAATTTGAAATCACGTCCCACACGGGTAAACATGTGCCGAACGGTTTTATGGAGAAATTCATCTATTTTTGGTTAATGGAACCGGCGAATTTGAGTAATGACGTATAGGGAAACACGCGTCACTCAAATATCACTAGCATTATGTACATTATATCAGGTACATAAGTACCAAAGTTCTGCGCGCTCGTTACGTGCCATGTGTCTATCTGGATCGAGGCTATGGTGACAAATATTATGACGTCATCGGGACGGGGTGTGGCAGTTAAGTTGAAATGATGGATGTTTTATGAAGTTGATTTTATTGTAGCCGATAAGGAGTTAAGCAGCCATACTTAACCTTAAAGCTGAACACTGGTGTGAATAATATCTTCTTTGTAATAGCGCAGTGTTTGGCATATGTCAACGATCATTTAACCCCCTGATGTGGCGCATGATGTTACATTTAAGAGGGATTTTTATTGTAATTTTTTCATTAAACTTATTGATACAAATAACAGATGCAATACGTATTGGTTTTTTTGAATAACCGTGTTTCACTTTTTTTAGAGCAACGCTCGTGTAACACGGAGAAAAATGAAATTTATAAGATACAACTTTTATTATTAATATACTGTTAAAGATGTGATTGCATGAATATAACTAATTAGTCATTCGGAATATATCTGAACACGTTTCCACACAGGTGTCCTTGTTCCAATAAATGTAATGGATGAGATGCGACAATATTATTATTCAAGAACACGTATTCCGATTTCCTCATAAATATTGCTTAATTGATAGTTTGTCATGAAATTTGTCAAATCACTCGGCCTCCTGTCACATTTTTAACAGGAAAACGAATAATTTAACCAGATTTTTAGTAATTAACAATATTTCGTGTCAGTAAGTTTTCTCAGTGTGGCGGTAATATAAAGTTTTCCGAACCTTTTGCGAAAGAACGAGAGAGCATAAAAAAATTGAGTAATAAAAGAAAATGAAAAATATGAAATAGAAAAGAAAAAAGGTTATCTAATATTATTATTGAGAAATACCATTAAAAGAGTTTTTTTCAAATGCACTTTTGATTGTTGTATAATTTGTTTCTAATCTTATATCAACTGGTAAGTGGTTAATTTTAAACCATTTCACTCCATTATATTTGTAAAATTGTTGGGTGTGGTGGTGTTACAGCATGAGTTAGATATAAAGCCAAGAACATTTTTCATCTATTGCTGTTCGAAAAAAGTGTTAAGATTCATTGTTGAAACAATCTTTTGATTTGAGGCTTTTTTATAAATAATTTGCAGTAAAGGGACTTTGCCTTCTTGAAATAATCTGATAGTGGGGTAATCATATGGCTTATTTAAAATAATATTTTTAATTTTTTTTTTCTTATTTTAAATTTTTTGGATGATTTCTAATGGCAAGAGAGAAGTTTTGAATCACCCAGGTGACAATTCCATATTACAATACAGATTAAAATGCAATTATTAAGAATAAATAAATGATTGAAAATTTTACGTACTCTAATGAAAATGTACAAAAATTTTCTTAAATTTTTTACTGTTCAATTGATTTGTAATTTCCATTTTATGTTACCATCTGTAATTACGCAAAGGTTTTTTATATTAATTTTAACGGTAAGCATTGAGCATTCATGTTTTTATTAATTTGAATTTTTGTTATAATTACATGAGCGTACAAATATGTTTATATCCTCGGGGATATCACTATCAAGTTTATGTCTAATTCAACTATTATCTGAGTTTTTTTCCGGGTTAAGCCTTTAGTTAATGTTGCTGTGTCATCAGCGTATGAAATTACTTTTATTTTTTGAGTGATTTTAGAAACATATTTTACGTAAATAATAAATAAAATGAGTTCCAGTACAGTTCCCTGTGGGATGCCAAAATCCGTGGTATGTGAATATTTCAGAAAGACATTTAAAATTGCTCTCTATTAAATAGAATATTTTTGATCCACGTTAGTGAACTATCAGTTATACGAGTTTTCGCTAGCTTAGAAATAATGTTAGAATGTGATATACTGTCAAATGCTTTTCTTAAGTCGACAATTACTAAACTGATTTATTTTTATTTTCTAAAGACTTATATATTTCATATGTTAAATTCACGATAGCATATTGAGTGCTTAAATTTCCCCCTATTCTACAGTAAATCATTTTGATTATTTTAAAGAAACCTTGCTCAGGCAATATTTCAGATTCTCGCAATCAATGGATGAATATTTCATATTTGTAAAAAGTATTAATTTTGTGACTTGCCATAATATACAATGTACACACAATTTTTTTTAACACTTAATTTTAATTGCACTCAACCATTTTCAGAAGTATCCTTCCTTCATCATAAGAATATATAAACTAAGTTATAAGATATACAACACTAATATATATGTATTTCTAGGTGTTAAAGTAGAAGGTGAGCAAAGGGGAAGAGGTAATTAAGAGATTTCTGGGAAGAACATAACGTAGGTTTACTGGCAATATATCTTTGAAAATTTCCAATAAACCACTCTGTTCTTCCCAGAAATCCCTTAATTACCCCTTCCCTTTTGCTCACCTCCCACTCCAATACCAAGGAATATATTTGTATTGTTTATCCTAGAAGTTAATTTTTATTTCTCTACTGGTGAAGGAAGGTTACTTCTGAAAACGGTTGAGTGTAATTAAAATTAAGTGATCAAAAACAAATTTATGTGTGGGTGAATATTTATCCAAAGAATTAATAAAAAGTACGTATGATTAAGATTGAAATGAATTGGATCGAAATAAATGAATAACTAATCAAAATTTAAAATTATATATTAGGTCGGCAGTATATTTTGAATTATAATAGCCGAACATGTTTAAAATTAGAAAAACACAAAACCTATCTTATTGTTTGTTTGAAAACAATTTATAACTACGTAGTTACTAGAATATAAACGAAGCTTATTAAATTTTCGCGAAATTTGCTTAAATTGATATGAATATTTTGATTGAAGTTTATAACTTATTTATGGTTTGTTATGTTACTGGTAGAGTAAGAATTAGAATCAGAAAGAAGATTCCATTAGCGGGATGTAACCGGCCCTGTCCCAATAATCATATATGTTCAATAACGTTACAACATAATATTATGTGCTTTTAAATGATATTTTTATTATGGATTTCCAACGCAAAAAAGAAAAATAGTTCTATAAACTAGATTGTTTGTAATTCTTTTCCTTTATTGATTCAATGATTTTTGGGGGTATTTTCTGGGGTGACCGGATAATTCATTAAAATGATAATCCATCACATTTTTAAAAAGTTATATAAAGTCATGGAAAGTGATAAAACAAAAATTTTATTAACTGGGTTAAGTAGCTTAGGTTAGGTTAGGTTAGGTTAGGTTTAAATTATTTTTTTTCATCGTCTCTAATGACTTTATATCACTTTTTAAAAGTGTGTTGAATTGTCACTGTGTTGAGTTATCGCGGAACCTTTTCTATCGAGGGTATTTCAAATAATTAACATCTCGGCATAAAAAATGTATGGATATTATCTTCAAAAATAACATATATTTTCTTTTAAACTTAAAGAGTTAAAGTGAAACTTATTATAAATTGGTATAAATTGGAAATGCGAGGGCTTTAGGTCCACATTTTAAAAGCCCCCTACTCTTGGATATTTTGCAATTCACCTTGAAGATATGATAAGGTTCGCCTTATCGTAACTCTGTAGATACTTGAGGTGGTGGGACGACCCGGAACGGCGACAAAAGCGGTATACAAAATTATGTTTTAAGCTTCCATAATATACGGTTTGGGAAGAATGGGGAGCAACCTTCATCGATCTATACACCACTTAGCAGGGGTTTTCAAGGGTGTTCAGGGGTGTTCGGCTTAAGTAACAAACAAAACTCATCTTTTAAATAAGAACTTGTCTTCACCCACATTAGCCATTGAAATATGTTTTCTTTTAATGATTTTTAGGGAATAATTAGTTTGTATTACCAGTAGCGCGCAGTCCACAAAAGCTGTACATATAATAAAAAATCAACCAACCAACCATGAGAAAAAATTAAAAGATTGTGGAAAATTAAAAAAATATTAAGAAACAGGATAGAAATCAGCGGAATAAATTAACCATGTTCAAATATACAGTATACAATTCATATCGGATATGAATTGTGTACTGTAATCATTTTCAAATATACAGTACACAATACATATCGGATATGAATTGTGTTCTGTAATAATTTTCAAATATACAGTACACAATTCATATCAGAACTTGAAAAACTACACACAACCATTTGTCATAGAGCAATGAACGCCACTGTGTATCACTATTGCAGTAATGTAATCGTTTTTCAGTCAAAATAATTACATTTATTGGTATGGATTTTATACCATCTTTTACCAAAGGTGCTGCTAAAAAAAAACAAAACAAAGAATTTGAACATTTAACTGGACACAAATTAATTTTAATTAAATATTAAATGCACGTACAAATATACGAGTTTTCTGCAACTTTTTTAATCCACCTTCTTTATTAGTAACTAGCGCAGACCCGGGAAATCGTGATTCGTGAACCGGGAGATAGTCAGAATTCTTGACAAATAAGTTCCTATTTTGAAAATTACCGACCGGTTTCGGAATAACTTTCCTTCCTCAGGACAAAATAAATACCTAAACACAACATTAAGAAGGAATGGGTAAACATAATATTATTAAGTGTTGAAGTGGGAGTGGAGGCGTAATGTTTACCCATTATTTTGTAATTTTATGTTAGTATATATTTTTGACGGTTTTTCCGAAACCGGTCGGCTATAATACTCTTTCATTAGAATAATTTACTTCTTTATAAATCAAGTTATTAATACTATATCGCTAGTCTGAGTTCTTCGTGCAATCAGTTTAAATTTTGAAATTTGGCCTTAAATTCAAAGCAAATTTGAGTTCAGTGAACAAATTAGTATTTTTGACGACAAAATATTGCCTCCCATGAAGTTATGGAGTTATTCTTTTAGATGTTTCTACAAGCATACAGTTCTCTTGAAATCATCAGCTTATAACCGTGGTATCTGCTCCTCCTCCGCAGCATCCGATGATACATCATTCAATCGGTCATCTGTAAGGCTCGCAACATGCCCAGCATAGTTTGAAGTCAAATTGAGTTCGTGATCGTAATAAAGATATGGAGTTAGTTATTATTAATCACAGCGTATTTTTGATCTCCCTCTGTTCTTTTTCAGCATGTTTGTTACCCCTGTCTCAGCATACAGCCTGCAGAATCCTTTCAACGGCCAGTATTGAATGGAGAAAGACGGCGGAAGGACGATGATAACAGGAAATAGAAGCGAGCCGTCGCCTGACGATAAATCAGTGGAACTAAACGGGCGGGAAACTCAAATGAAAATGTTTAAAGGTCCCACAAAAGGTTATGAAATGAAAGCTTGCCTGTGAATAGTGGAGATGAGCAAATCCATCCCTATTGGGACGCTGTAGATCTTCTTATATACATTAATTTTGTAACACATTGAAATAACACTAAACTCCTTTTTTAACACTCAAAAGTCGCTCGTATAACTAATGTTAATGTGAAGTTTCACAATGTTAATTCGATAACATGCTTAAACTGTGAAGAGATCAAACTAGAAAAAAACATTGAGTACTGTGAATAAATTGAGATGCTTAATGTATATAAATAAGCGACTAAGTAACATTGTAAATATAAAAACCATATAACTTGCTTATAGTGCACTAGTTCATTCATCTCTTTCCATGCAATAATTGGTTGGAGTGGAACTTATAATAATCTCAAAAAACCCTTGACAATTTCATTCCAATCAATTATCAAGATGATGTTTAAAAAAATCCAAACGTATCCCTACAAACGATTGTTTCAAGAAAGTGATATTTACGACCTAAGCCAAACCTATTGCATGTAATGTCTAAAATTTATTTACGAGTATCCTTAAAATTTCACAAAAATGATAACCGTTCTAGCCAAAGATATGGCACTTGTGTATTTGCAGTACCTCATTGCACAACCAGATTAGCCCAAAGGCATATTAATTGTTTTGCCCCTAAAATGTACAACACACTGATTACAACTTTATTGAGACAATTTTATGTCAAAACACTAACTATTACAAAAAAAACATTAAATCTTGACTACATTGCTACGCTGAAATTGACACATTTTTTCTCATAAGTCAATCTGTAGTATTATTTACCTACATCAGTTTTGTTTTTGATTGTGCAAGTGGCACATATATATTATATGCTTTTATTTGTAAAAGAAATTGTACTATTTGAACAACTTAAGTTGGTATCTTATTTTTTGTCCGGATTAAAACTTCCACTGATAACGTCAAATTCTGTTTATATTTTTTTTGTGTTCATTTCATCTATTGTTTTTCATTTTATAACTTCATTTTATTTCATTTATCGTCAAAGATACGAATATAAAAAGGAGTTAAATGAAGATCATACATAGATTTTAAAACAAACTAGATATAGTTAACAAAGTTAATTGAAAAATATTTCATAAATACACCAAGGATAAACTTTAGGGGCAAGAATTCGTAATCTGCTCTTTCATAGATGCGGCTAAATTAATTATTTCACTTAAATACACGTTTTTCAATTTTTGCTTTAAAATATTAAGACGAATTTTGTTTGCGCCCGTACATGCGTAATATGAATATAAATAAATGGTATTTTTCGTATAACAACTCAATTTTTTCAAGAGAAGCATAAAATATTGTATTTGTTTGCCTCTTTTGAAGGAATTGTGTTTTTACGCAGACAAAACTATTTATTCATATATTGCGCATGTGCGGGTGAAAACAAATAATTTGTTTTAATATTTTAAAGCATTAATTGCAAAACGCGTATTCTAATAAAATAATTAAATTAACGCCATCTATGAACGCTTAGATTATAACGAACGTTACGTTTAACATTAAAAAAATATGCAGAAGTTAGAAAGTTCCAAAGAAAGATTGTGTCACTGGTTAATAAAGATGATGAGAAAATATCCTTTAATAGCATTTTGTCAATGTTTTTCTTGTTTGTTACTGGAAGTTTTAAGTTGGGTTTTGAGTAAAAAATAATTAATTGACTTCGTTTGAAATTTTTTTAAACATGCTTACTTGCTAATTGGGATCTGTTAGGTGCGTTAATTTAGCCATTGAGTTTATCAAAATTACAAAGTAAGGGACATACTTCATAAAATTTATGATAATTTCGATACGATAAAAAATTTCGAAATGATTTATTTTTAATTTATTCGTTATTTAGGTTAATCAAACAAATAAAATTCCCCTTCGAATATTGAGTTGGCTTTATGATGTTTACTTTGCCGATTTGGGTCGAATCTCGTTCGCCTAATAAATTGTGAAAAAGCTTAAAAGTGAATGTTGTCCTTTAATATATAAAGCTTTGGCCCCAAAAGGTAGCTTTATCCAATTTTAGCATCAAACGTTTTTCAATCGTCAATTAAGGATGATATTTCCGATTTTAATTCGAATTTTATGTTGTGATGAAAGAATCTTGCTTAGAATTTGACGAGAAAAGTAAAATTGTCCTGTTGCTGACGTGCAGCTTGATGACGAGTTATATTTGCTGACAAGCTGTATACTTACAGTAGCTTGGTGGGTACAAATAACGTCGTTTCGTATTTTTTTACGAAAATTTATTATTTTTTTATTTTTTATTTTTTAAGTTAGTTAACTACGGTGAAATTAGTTTTTCAAAATCTCTAAAAATGACGAAAGTTGTGAGCTTTCAAAGTTAACATTGGTATAATGTATGCAATCGCAACCCGTGATGTAACACGCCTTTCAAAGTGAACATTTGTATAATGTATACAATCGCAACCCGTGATGTAACACGCCTTTCAAAGTGAACATTAGTATAATGTATACAATCGCAACCCGTGATGTAACACGCCTTTCAAAGTGAACATTGGTATAATGTATACAATCGCAACCCGTGATGTAACACGCCTTTCAAAGGGAACATTGGTATAATGTATGCAATCGCAACCCGTGATGGAACACGCCTTTTAAAGTGAACATTGGTATAATGTATACAATCGCAAACCGTGATGTAACACGCCTTTCAAAGTGAACATTGGTATAATGTATGCAATCGCAACCCGTTATGTAACACGCCTTTCAAAGTGAACATTGGTATAATGTATACAATCGCAACCCGTGATGTAACACGCCTTTCGGCCGGCCGCAAATATTAATTAATATCTTCTTTACTATTTTCCAAAATATATTACATTTATAAATAAAACGAAGTATTAATTAATGTTAATTAATGACTAACTGCACGATCGAGTTGGATTATTATTTTTTTTATTTTTTAGACAGAATTTGATTTACATTGTACATAAATATTTTAAGAAATATTATATTTATTTGTTATGTTTACCACAATTCATACTTTCATTTTTATTTTAGTGTATTAGAGAAACAAACAATTTTATATAAATAATTACATGTTGCATTAACCAGTGAAGTTTCAACCTAAAGTTCATGTTACATACAGAAAAAAAAAATAAACAGAAAAACATAAACACACCTTAATGAAAATAACTGAGATATCTTAGATATCTTACACACCTTAATGAAAAAACTGAGATATATTAGATATCTTACACACCTTAACGAAAATAACTGAGATATCTTAGATATCTTACACACCTTAATGAAAATAACTGAGATATATTAGATATCTTACACACCTTAACGAAAATAACTGAGATATCTTTGATATCTTACACATCTTAATGAAAATAACTGAGATATATTAGATATCTTACACACCTTAATGAAAATAACTGAGATATATTAGATATTTTACACACAGCAGGGGAGTAGAGAGCAGCACAAAGAGGATACGTAATTAACAATTTGATTGCCCTTTAGGTAATTTTGCACAAAAACGGCCCTATACAAATTATCCAAATATTATTATTATTAATTTTCTATATTTATTTAGTAAACTGAAACAAGGACAAGTGGAATATATCGGCGTCTGAAAATATATTATTGTATTTTGTGCATATCCTTCTGAAAAATGAATGTTGTGTTTAGTTAGTTTTTTAGTGTTAGATGTGAAATAGTTTTTTTTTACCTGTGTTTTGAACTGGACAGTGGAAATTAACATTTTCCAAAAGGTAGTTGTTGTCAATAGCGTTGTGGATGATTAAAAAAAAAATAGGTCGAATATATCTCTTCCATCTATTTTGGTTGTGTATTGCAACATGTTTCGTATTTATTTTTTTTATTTTTTGTAAGTTATTTTTTTTAAATACTTTTATTTTTATTTGTTTTGATTGGTTTTTTATGGCTTGATAAATAGATTTCTATTTCTCATTATTTTTTGAAATTCTAGATATTCTTTCATATTTTTTTCTTAACACTTTTTGACAGCGGAAACTTGCTTAAATATGTGATCGATATTTGGTACTGGAAACAGTTTAAAAGATGATTTTGATGATTATGGCATTTATAACTTTTGGGAACGAGGCGGAAATAATTACCAGTACCTGGTTCCAACGTTGATTTGTAAGGTCGTCGAATACCAATCCTGATGGGTGCAAATTCCGGCGTGCTTAAGTTAATTTTATTTAGACAAGGGTCCTGGGTTTGAGTCCTAGATGTGACCGTATCCTTTTCTGATTTTTCTGTTTCAGATTTTCGTTTAGAAATCGCTAATATTGTCTTCAATAATTAAATATTACAATTTGAGGTTTTACTTAATAAATTTATTCCGAAAAATAAATATTCATTTTAGACTTGCATAAAAGTCAATAGATGTCGCACATTAAAAATAAAAAAATAAGATAAGGTTTATCTAAAAAGACGCTGTCTAGATTGCATTTAGTTCGGGTTGAATCTTGCGATCATACATAAAGATAGTTGCCAATAAAAATGTGCGGTGAAAAAACGAAGACAACGTTGGTATTTCTTATTCGAAGTATGATACAGTTAAAAGTGACCGAGGCGGATAGGGTCCCATTAGCTCAGTTGGTAGAGCGGTGTCCCGGAAAGCCAAGGGTCCTGGGTTCGAGTCCTAGATGTGACCGTATCCTTTTCTGTTTCAGATTTTCGTTTAGAAATCGCTAATATTGTCTTCAATAATAAAATATTTAATTCAATTGAAGTAATATGTAGTACTTGCTATCCGTTTCAGGTTGGTAGATACTCCCAGTATCACCCTGGTGAAAAATCACTCGCCGATGTTATCAAGATGCTGTTGAAAACGTGACTGCATAACCATTTCCTGATAAAATATTAGCCATTCAGAATATATCTGAACACGTGTTCAACGCAGGTAGCCTTATCCGAATAAATGATTCCCCTAGTTTCTCTTGAAAATCTCACAAATTATCCCACTAGATTCTATTTATCCTCCATAATATATATTTTTTCTTCCTTCCAAATACAATAATTTGTATAGATTTTAATTTTGTAATTTTTTTTACTTTATAACCTAGTTATATTATTTTTTCGCAAATGTACACTCCTCTTTCATCCACAAGCAAATACTTTTAATGGAAATGTGGTATAAATTAAAACAGTATGACTTGTAAACATTGTATATTTATTGTAAAAAACACAAATAATAAACAAATAAACAATAAAAAAAATAAAAATTTATATAATGGAGGGGATGCGAAAATATTATCACTTTGAAGAAAACATGTTTCGACTTCCTCATAACATATTCGTGCCTCACTGATACTTTGTTATGAAATTTTTCAAATCATTTGTTATACGCCTCTAGTCCCGTTTATAACAGGAAAACGAATAATTTCACCAGATTTTAAACAAATTAACAATATTTCATATCAGCAAGTTTTTCGTGTATATAATTTGCCCATCCTGATGATAGAATTTCAAAATAATTTTCTCAATGAGCGTAGATATGATATGATAATTAAGCTGATATGTTAAGATACGACGCGCGAAGTATGAATTTTAAAGTATAATTAAAATACTTTGAAAGTGTAAACATGACAATTAGCAGCCAAAGAAAAGCTGGCTTACCGCCATTCTCGGCGAGAAAGTTCAACAATAGTGTTGTCGTTGGTTGTCTTTCGTTGGTTAGTTGTCGCCGCATTTGCGGTAGAGCGTACCACATTGGGCGCCAGAGTTACCAGTTTAGTTTTACAGCTAGTCCTTTACTTTGTAACGTTGTTGCTTTACTTTGCATTGCGATAGCCAGAGGCGCCTTTCATTAAAATGAAGAAAAAAACTCTATTGTAAACGTGACTTAAAATAATATCTAAAAATGCCTTTTTGTTTTGAAACCTGGACACTAAACCAAGCATTTGAAGAGAAGATAAACCATTGAAATATTTGGGCGTAACCTCAAAATACAGACCGATATGGTAACCAATCATAGAGTTTTTCGTCAAATGACCAATAATTGTGACGCTACTAGCTATAAAAAGATAAAAACTCCAGTTTATGGGTCTTATATTAGGTAAATCTTTAAGGCGATGCACTACGTCGTGGAATATTTTAAATTGAGCCGCTATCAATAACAACCATTACATAGATGGCAATAAGGTTTAAATTCCCGCTTAACACCATCCGCCTGTTTTGATTTATGCAAGAAAAAAACATGGCCAAAAAGTGATTTTTATTATATTTTGTGGATGTTCAGGCATAAATATTTAATTTTTTTTCGATCATTTTACAAATAACTTAATTTTCCACACTATACAATAAAATCATAACCAAAAATGGGTTCGTAAGTAGGAGATTTTGAACTTAAAAGTAGTTTTCATAGGCCTTATACATAATTTTTTTCTGGGCTTATAAAAAGACTAATCTAAAAAATATTCGATTATTTCAAAGTTTAAGATGTATTCTACTCGCAGTATTTAAATAAAGCATCTGAAAAATTTCTAGGTGACCAAATTTTTAAACCAAAAACACATGATTTTGAATTACTACGTATGGCATCGCCTTAACAAGGGGAACTAAAATCAAAGATTACCCAGTAATCTAACCAGGAGAAAAATTTATGGAAGACGTGGTTTGTGGTTTCTAAATCTTATGGGGAAATGGCACATGTTCCTGGCTTAGGGAATTTTGTACGGTACCTACCCTTCGATGACTCGAGATGTACCAACCTTCCCAAATCATTAATTTAAAATTTGTGTAGTGAAATAACTTAATGATTAACAGCTCAAATTGTAATATTAAATCTTTGAAAACAATATTAACGACTCTCAAACGAAAAATTTGAAACAGAAAAGACACTAAAAAATTCGTTCGAATCTGGTAATGACCTCAGGATCTCTTTCTTGCTGGGGAAATGCTCTGACTACTGAGCTATATTAACCATATCTAATATCGTCTATGTTTAATTTTATTTTGATTTTAATACTCTCATTTTCTTAATACGTTTTAATGGCTCTATCTTATAAGGTAATCACACAATAATAAAAATATCTTTAAATGTTTGAAACGTTTTCATATTTCTTAATAAACATTGAGTAATTTTGCAAACGATAACGTACGTTTATTTTTAAAATTTTATATTGTCGATTAGACTTATGAAAGCAAAAAAGTGATAACGTCATTCTCAAGATTGATAAATAAAATAAGTAAACTTTTATTTTCTCAAAGTTAATTCTTCAATAAAGATAACAAGTTGTTAATAGATTAGTCGTTTAGGACAAGTACGTTAAATCCTCTACAAGTACGCCTTTATTCCCTGGCGACCTTTAATGAACACAGATCGAACCAATAAATCTCTCAAATCAATTTGCCCTTCATTCAATACCTATCCAACCTCCCAATCCATCCATCTATCTTTCTCCAGTTCAATATCCGATCCGATGATTGCCTCTCTGATATAAAAACATGCAGTTAAGACCAGTTTGGGCGGAGATAGAAGCACTTGAAGAGGTTCTCTGGGATTGTTCTATGTTTCTTGAAAGTTTGGGGCACAGATTTAGGGGCAATATTTCTTAACTTTTGCCGTAGAGGCAACTTCACAAATGGCTGTCAGGAGAAAAACGTATAGAAAACAGTGTCGCATAAATGTGTTTAAATAGGTTCTTATTCTCACACCAATTGTGAAAAATTATCTAGATATAATTCGACTTTTTTTAAATACTTTTTTGAAATATCAAATAATAATTAAATTAAAATCAACGACACTCATCATTTATTTTTGAGAAGAACGAACACAAAATACAATAACAATTCAGACGCTGATATTTTTTATTATTATTTAATATTAATTAAATGCATATTTTTTTAAAAATTAATAAAAAATGAAATTTGAACCCCGTTCCCCAGTGTGTGCTGTTGTAAGATATTTAAGAAAAATAATTTTTCTCATCTTCGTTACGTTGTTTTTCTTCCTTCCATTAATTTATGATTTTTTAAGTTTAATTTTTAGTTTAATTTTGAAATATCTTTCTATTAAATAATCAGTGTTTTTTTTCCTTTTCTATCAATTTCACTTTACGTTTTTCTGTACTGACTTATGCTTTTAATCTCATGTGGATATTTCATCAGTTCATGTAACCCGAAAAAACTTTAATAAACAATAAACACTCTCTACGGGAATTTCGTTGCGTTAAACCTGGGATTTCAGTTTTTTAGTTAAACCATGTAATTTTGAACAGTGTTTTAGAAAATAAGTAACATCATACAAAAAAAGAAGATGAGAAAAAATTTAAAGAGTAAAATGAAATAAAATTTGGAGTATCTTTTTGTCATCATTTCTTAAAAGGACTGCAAAAAAAATATTAGAGAATTTATTGTTTTTACGATGATGATAATTCAATATTTTTTAAATGCTAAAGCATAATAGTTTGAGACAGAAGAACTATAAACTATAACACTCCCTTTTTCATTATCTTTGAAATATCTTAATTAATCTTAATAGAACACAATTATTAACAGACACAAGAAATGAAGGTTTATATATTTAATAATATATCAAGATATAACCTTTTTCAGAGGATTGATATCTTCTGCGTGTCGTATTTAAAAATGCGTCTAAACGTAGACCCGGCGTCAAAAGTTTTTACCGATTGGGGGAAAAAATGAAAAAATAACAAAAAAATCAAAATGTCGGAAAACACATCCCTCTTGTACTACGAGTTTCCGTACCCCGTGTATAGCTATTTAGATCTGAATATTAAAACATTGGATGCCTGTGAAATGTGACTCATTTCTCACAAGGGCATTATTGGAAAGAGATTCAATTATAAGATTTTTTTAATGATAAACTAATGTTCATAAGACAAGGTTTTTATGCATAGCACAAAGGATAACAAATTATTAAGCAATAATTAATTAATAATAATATTTGACAAGTCAAAATATTTCACCGACAAATGTAGATACAATATGTCTCGACGCCATCTAGTGGGAAATTTAGCACTAACAAAGCCTTTCCTACAAAAATAAGTTTGGTTGTTTACGGGTTGAAAAAAATATAATAAGCAGTGATTGTTGAATGAAGTACTAATACATATTGAATTATTTGGCGGGTTGGAAATAAACCGACGTGGCTCAGTGGTTCAGAGCGTCTGAGCGGACATCAAAAAGCGCGGATTCAATTCCCGTAGGCGTCATTTATTTTTACTCGGGGTATATTTTCAATTTGAATTGATATTGCAGTCGACTAATATATAATTGCTTTTATTAATTTGTTATAAGATATTTCAATTATTTATCTGAGTTTTTTTTAAATTAATTACTTTATGCAAAAAATCGACAAAAACAATATTTTATTATGAGTTTTATATCCTACCGCAGAAGTCATCTAAAACTGCAAAGGAATAATTAACTTATCCCGATCGATTTTTACTAGAATTTCCTCAACACTGTTATAACAAATACATAGCCACCATATTATACGACATATTGTGCGAGGAAGAAATTAATGTGAATGGAACAAACTGCTTACATGTACAAATGAAGTGTTATAACAAAAAAATTGATATTATCTCTCTATACAGAACACACTCGTCTACTGTCTGTTTGTTTATAGAAGAATTAAGACATGTGTTATTAAACTACAGAAACGCGAATACAATAGTTTTAGGTGACATTAATTTAAATATATCGCACGATTATACATCGAACGATAAAGATAATTACTTAAATATGATGGCGGAATTGAATTATGTGTCGTGTATAAACTCTTACACCAGAAACGTCAATGGGCAACGTCCATCATGCATTGATCACATTTTCACAAATATCAAAGATATAAATAATTTAAACTCGGGAATTATAAAAACCTCAATTACCGACCATTACATGACTTCGCTACATTACAATTCAATAATACCTCAGGCGATAAACCAACATTGCGGACAAACTGCTAATAATAAAAAAGAAATATCTGTTGTTAATATCGAATCTTTGAAAAATAAATTGTCATCTGAATTATGGTTAGATATTCTCCGAAGTGATAACATCAACGAGTGCTGTAAAATATTTGAAAATAGATTAACGAACTTTATAAATGATTCAAAAAAAATTATTCCAAAAGGAAATACAGCAAAATTTCGTAAAATCAAACCGTGGATAACACATGGGCTTGTTGTGTCCATAAGACACAAAGAATGGCTTTATAAAGAAACAAAAAAAAAACCACTAGACATTAAATTAAATGTTCATTTTAGAGAATACAAAAATAAATTAACCACGCTCATAAAAAACACGAAAGAAAATTATTATAAAAATAAACTTGATGATTCTGAAAATGACAGTAAGAAAGTTTGGAATATAATCAATGAAATCATGGAAAATAAACAAAATACCAAAATTAATACTATTAAGAGTGTAATACAAAACAATAACATAATTAACTGTATTGAAGAACCTAAAAAAGGAGCAAACGCTTTTAACGAATTCTTTGCAAATATCGGAAAGAGTCTAGCAGAAAAAATTACCGTGAAAAAAATAAATAAGATGTATATTGAAAATATTCCAAATATAGAAACTAAACTTGAACTCTTCGAACCAACCAATCCGTCTGAAATTGTACAAATTATATCAAAAATGCGAGGTGGTTCTGCTCCGGGATTTGACGGTCTCGCTGTAAAAACACTAAAAATCATTAAAAATTATATTTCTACACCAATCTCTCATATTATAAACAATAGCTTTAAGACAGGAGTTTTCCCGAGCACGTATAAGAAAACCATAATCTCTCCAATATTTAAGTCCGGTAGCCCGGAGGACATTTCTAATTATAGACCCATTTCACTCTTATCTAATATATCGAAAATTTTTGAAAAAATTGTTAAAAAAAGACTAACTGCATTCTTAAAAAAAAACTCGATTATAAATGAAAATCAATTCGGTTTCACAGAGGGAAAAAGTACCCAAGATGCCATTGCAAAAATTTCATCTAGTATTCAGAGTGCCCTGGACAAATCAAATAAATGTATAGGAATTTTTATTGACTTAAAGAAAGCATTTGACAGCATTTCCCATGAAAGACTTATATTAAAATTAAAAGAAAATGGCATTGACCACTTAGCTCTTAAGTGGATAGAAAGCTACTTAACAGAGAGACCTCAAATTGTAAAATTAAACCAAACCTTTAGTACACCACTAACAAGTACATTTGGCATTCCTCAAGGCACGGTCCTCGGACCATTACTATTTCTAATGTATGTAAATGACATTTTCCAACAGAAAATCAAAGGTGAATTAATCTCTTATGCTGATGATACTGTTTTATTAATAAAAGGTCAAACATGGGAACTAGTTAACAAACTTGCAAATGAATGTATTAATATCTTAAAATCGTGGTTTGATAATAACCTACTCACACTTAATGCCAAAAAAACAACATATGTATTATTTTCACTACAAAAAATACCTAAACACAAAGTAAATATCATAATCCATGATGAAAATTGTGACAATGTCAACTGTAAACTACTTAATCCTATTTGTACTGTAATCAACTCTTCTTCTGAAATTAAATATCTTGGTGTGATCATCGATGAAAATTTGAAATGGAAAAGCCATATTACGGAGTTAGTAAAGAGAATAAGGAAATGTATATATATATTTGTTAGGTTAAGAAATATTTTAAATGTGAAAATACTAAAAAATGTATATTATGCTCTTGTCCACTCCCTGCTTATTTACGGAATCATAGGTTGGGGAGGATCTTATAAAAACAACCTAAACTCAGTAAAAGTCTCGCAAAAAATTATTATAAAGGTAATACTTAAAAAAAACTCTACTTTCCCAACAAAATTGCTTTTTAAAATGTTTCCAGTACCAAATATTGATGATATATTTAAGCAAACTTCAATTATAAAAATGTGTAAAGAAAAAAATAACACAGAATATCAAGAATTTTACAAACTGATGAGAAATGGAAATCAATTTATTACGCCAATCTTTAAAACAACTCAAATGCAAAACCATTATATTTACCAAGCCATAAAAAACTACAATAATCTCCCTTCCGAATTGCGCTGTATTACGAACCAACAAGAACAAATGAATAAAATCAAACTTTTTTTCAAAAAAAACTTATATTAAAAAAATATATGGATATACTATATTTATATTTTACACATAACATTGAATCACTGAAGTAAGAATCGTGGCTCCCTTATCAGGCACAAGAGCTCCTCTTTTCTGATAAGGTATACATGAGCAATTAAGTACCTAAATATTATAATTTGCAAAAAAATGTATGTATTAATGTAACTATGATCTATATTAAAATAATAAAAAAAAAAAAAAAAAATTATACTCCCCAACCAAACGAATAAAAACGGAACAAACTATAAATATACCAAGGTCCAGGACCTCAGTACGCGTGTAAGGAGCAGGCGGGGGGTTGGGAGATGGTGGTAAAAGGAGAGGGTGGTTGACTCGAATTCCAGATCTAATTACAAAACATTCATGTTTATAGTCGCACGCGCTCCGGGTGACTATCAAAGAGATTTATTTCGTGTGTGATAATCGGTACATACCGTACCTACTTCATATGGGACCATTTATACTTCGTACATTTTAATACCGCACGCTAGTTTCATGTGTGGTACTAACTGTGTACCTACATATAAATGTGGTACTCCTTACACATAATGCCTTCTAACTATAGTACCTTCGTGGGTTACTAGGGATACCGCATGCTCGTTGCTTATCATCACTGAGGGCGTTACTAAAGAAGTCGGTAAATATACAGAAAAGTGTTACACGATTAGTGGTCAATTTTTATTATGAAAACATTTTATATCAGTTAGAAAATGAGAAACAGCTATTTAAGTTGCTGGAAATGGAAAATAACGCATAAATCGGGGGTTTAGAATCACGTGGGCTTATCTACAAAAACATAGTTTGAGATTAACGCAAATAATGAATGAAATGGTCATGTGCCCAACTGTATAGCTTAAATAAAGCTTCGTGTCACTAATAAATATGATTATGGCATTACCGAAACCAAGCTTAACTCAAAAAACCCGTTTTGTGGTTGACACCCTGTGATCCTAAGCACTCGAAGTGTCATTATCAACATTCGTCATATCGATACACTAATTCCAAAGTGTTAAAAAACCACTATTTCTAGGTAATTGGCACTTAAGATTTTGGTAATAGTTATAATTTCACTACTATTCTATTTTTTGGTGGATTAGCTTGTAATTCTGGAATTCAGTAATTATTATATTCGTGATCAGAATGTAATTATTGATACATTAAAAAGTGCATCATCTTGATTTGTTGCAGTGTGTAAATGGGAAGTACAATTTTTTTTTCCAAAAAGGTATTTTACGGAAACACTGCTAATGCCGCACATTTACGTCTTGGTGCTCTTTGGAACTGATAATTTGTATATAGGTATTCCGAACTACTTCTCATTTCTAATTCTTAACTCAATATAACCAGATTCGGACTTGTTACACCCTGGAACTAATGTATCAAATTATAACACAAGAGGTCCCGAGGTAAATATCTTCGCTCAGGTTGACCGGTCGGTGGCCGAGTTGACATCGCGTTTGGGTCCCACTCAGGCGTAGTGTGTTCAATTCCTCGGCTGGCTAATTCTTCCATCACAACACAAGCAACATTTTCAGCTTACTGTGGTGGTAGTAGGAGATTTTCAAATATTGTCAAGTTATTCGTAACCTGGGAATGTTTGACTTTCTTTTTAGCGAACCACTTGGTGTGGTTTTGTTTCCGAAAGTTGTGTGTTGATAGTGACACTCGATTTTTTTGCGTTTTAGGTACCTATAATGATTGTTGATAGTGACACTCGGATCTTTTAGCGTTATAGGTAACTATAACTTGTGTCTGTATGTTGCTTCTGTGAAATGTTTTCTTCATACATTGTGTCTGCACATTGGGTTGGGTTGGTTATTTTTAATTTTTAATCTAATTTTTCTGTACAAAACTCTTTTTTAAATTTTTTTCCTCTTCTATTTGAAAACTACCAATTGGCGATCCCTTAATGAGTTTAATAACTCATGGGAATACAACATTGTTTGTTGTATGTTTAAAAAAAAAAAAAAAAAATGAGTTTTGATAGTGACACTCAGAACTTTCATTATTTTATAGTTTATAATGAGTGTTGATGGTGACACTTGGATTTTTTAGCGATATAGGTACCTAAAATGAGTTTTGATAGTGACACTCGTATTTTTTAGCGTTATTGGTACTTATAATGAGTGTTGATAGTGACACTCGATTTTTTTGCGTTTTAGGTACCTATAATGAATGTTGATAGTGACTCTCGGATCTTTTAGCGTTATAGGTACCTATAATGAGTGTTGATAGTGACTCTCGGATCTTTTAGCGTTATAGGTACCTATAATGGGTGTTGATAGTGACTCTCGGATCTTTTAGCGTTATAGGTACCTATAATGAGTGTTGATAGTGACTCTCGGATCTTTTAGCGTTATAGGTACCTATAATGAGTGTTGATAGTGACTCTCGGATCTTTTAGCGTTATAGGTACCTATAATGAGTGTTGATAGTGACATTCAGATCTTTTCATTATATTCCAGCAAGCAGTAAGCTTTTCTCTTTTAAGTCTTCCTACATCCAAGTCTAATCCCCGTACCCGTTGTACTTTCATCTATTGATCCCGTTTCTGGAGCATTCAATAATTCTGCCTCTGTGACTTCAAAGTGGACTTTGAAGTCTTTGGCATACATGATCATATAATCCGGGCTCGCGCTAGGTCAGTGTGGTCGTTTTGCCATGTGAATGTTTGAAAATTAGAATGTGTTTCATGTGGAGCACTTTTTCATCGTACGTTATTTATTGATTTTGTTTTGTAAGAAACAAACAGCTTTTAATACAAATATTATATACATAACATATTATAAAATATTGATTATTATATTTAAAAGGAGTGTGTAATGTTTGAATGAAAAAACACATGTGCAAGCCAGATGGAATGACAGCGTGAATGCGTTTATCGTCCTATTTCCCATAAATTTTCATCTTACCAATAAACACCTGCACTAAAGCTACCCACGACGCACAGTGTTTCGTTTCATACAAGCTAGACGGCAAAAACTCTTTTATAATTTTAAAGTGTTTGGAACCCTCTTGTGGGGAGTATTTAATCTGAATGTATTGAAAATTTGGGTTGAAAATGATTAATTTAATTTTTTTCTTAAAAAAAAAAAAAAAATCGGAAAAAAATCTTTTAAATAATTAATAACAGTATTAATACCGTATTTGAGGTTTTTAAAGAAAACAAATTTAAAAAGTTAAGAATATGTCTATTTTGAGAATAATAAAAATGTAAAAGCACAGTCAAAAAATATAATACAAATCACGAAACAATTGCGAAAGTATAAATAAATGATAAAAAATAGCCAAAAAATAATCAAAACAATCATTATTACTAATCTAGGAAAACAATTTTAGTCATATTTAGCAACAGAACTTAATAAAAACAAGCATTAGTTGCAGAAAGTACAGTCAGAAAATAAAATAATAATATCAAAAGTTATGCAAGAACAGTAACGAAACAAAAAATGATTACTTATCTAATAAAGTGCTATTTGAGTCATTTGCGGCGAGAGAAATTAACTGCACATAAACATCTTTAATTTTTTTAAGACAGAGTACAGAACCAATAGATTTGTGAGAAAGTGCTTAAACATAATGCTTATTGAAAGTAGATGCTATCTGAGTTATGTTCAGAGGAATCATCAGAATAATGTTCAGAGGAGTCATCAGATCGCAAACATTGTGTTCTTGACTCGGAATTGGGTGGAACAAGTAAATTTAACACTTCAGAGGGAAGTGAGCTCGATTTTTTTCTTGGAACCTCTCTAAAACTATTTATTATTGGATCTGAGGTAATTAAACATGGTTAACATATCTCTGTTTGTTGATGTTCGGTCGATTTTTCTGGTGTGCAATTACCTAAATCTTCTACAGTCTTTATTTCGCGCCTCTTGCGCCTCTTCTGACAGCTGCCCAATAGGTACAATGCACGAACTAATCGCATCAAATGAATGGTATAATAGTTTATGAACAGTTGGTGGCATGGTATACTAATCATATAGGTTAAGATATAACTCCTTAGCGTCATGCACATACTGTTCAAAATGTTCGATGTTAATGCTATACCCAGAAGCTATTGTACTCAAAATTATGCAAAACCTCTTGATGAGCCCCGCATCTACACCCGTTATCTCGGCACTCTTTTCGTGCTCTCGAAAAAACCAGTGTGTGTGTTGCCAAACCCAGGTTTTGGCTTATCTACAATTAATCTCATTTCACTTTAAAACCGTTCCTGTAATTTTTTTCTAGTACTTAAAATTAGTTTATTTGCATCCCCTCTGACTTGCCAGAGTTGTATTCGGTAAGCGATATGCAAAAAACATTCAAAAGTTTTTATCCAGGCATGCAATGTAGATAAGCCGAAGGAATAAAATTACTGTCGTGGAACTCTATTGATAACCGTAGTATTCATTTCACTGGGTTTGGCACCAAAAATATAACACGACATAGTCGACTTGTTTCCAGTCATTACATTGCAAATTTTGCCATCTACCCTAGTTAATAACATTTTAAATTTTACATTCAAATCTACATCTTCAATGTTAATTCTAAAATTTATCAAATCCGAGAATCTGCGAGCCACTTTTTGGTTATATTCAAAGATATTAACTGTACTTGGCTTTTCAAATTTTTTTCACTGCTTGCACTGAGATTTTGACGTTCAAATTTACTTAAAATATGATTATATATTCCCTGAAACCTTGCTTTCTTGGGTAAACTTCTCCGCGTCTCGAACAATTCCTGCCTGGAAATCTGGTATGTGGTGCCTGTGAAATGACAAATTATGGTTGGTGAGCATTAATGAGCAAAAATATCGAAACTGATTTGAATAGAAAATTAATTGTTCAATCTACAAAAAAAAAATCACGGAACCTTATTAATACTTTATCCGAAAAAAATTCTCGAGAAATTAGAAATTCAATATTTTTAAACCAAAAAAAAATACACAAGTTCAAAATTATTTTTTTAAATAACTGTAATGTTTTATATTAAAATTTTACAATAATAAAATACTACATACCTTCCAAAGTAGTTTCCATTTTTTTAAGAACCAAAACACATTATTTTAAGCACATAAACAACCTTACAGCTCGCGCGACAAGATGCGAATAAAAGCAACTGATAATTCATTAATTAATTTACCTAACTTTGGGGCTTTGGTATGAGTCAATCCGTGCATTAATTACCCCAATTAAAAAAGAATTTGTCCCACTAACTACCTGTTAATACCCCCATGACGTAATTTTTCAAGAATTCCAAAGTGACTTTTTTCCGTCTAGCTGTATGAAACGAAACACAGTGCGACGTCTCATTTGAATATACAAACACCACTCCAGCATACATTACAGAGTAGAGGAGAAAATAGGATATGAGATGCTCTCGATGCATTCTATACTCATTACCAATGCAGTTAGAAATAGATTACACACTGTTGGTAACTGTTTTGCTAATTTAGCTGATGTGTGTAATAATCCTCTGTAATATTGAAGTATAAACATATTATAAATAACTTATTTTATACTTTAGCAATGCATATTTTAACGAGTTCAATGCGTAACTGGATTTCTTTGTTATTATTTTTCTTCTTCATTTGATTTCATCTACTTTGTACTAATGTACATTATTTTGTTTTGTTTACTTAGATAAATAAAAACTTTCTTTTTTATATTATTTATACAAGGACTGTCAAAAACTATTTTGTATGGCACTTGCGCCGTTAATATATAAACAAAAATGTTCATTTGTTCATAATCTTAAATCTTTGAAAGTTCTTCACCGATTGCTTTCAAAATTAGTCACAACATTGCATTTAAAAACGCGTGTGTTTTTATTTAGATGTCACATGAAATACGTAAAAACGGTTCCATGATAACTCAACACAGTGACCATTCAACACACTTAAAAAGTGATTAAAAGTCATTAAAAGCGATGAAAAAAATTTTTTTTTTACCTTACCTACTTAAGGGGGGGCTAGGGTTTTAATTTTTTTTTAAATAAATGCTTAAAATGTTAAGAATATTGTGTTCAAATTTCAAGCTGATTGGAGCAAAATTGACGAAGTTACGAGTATTTTTATACCTGTCGGATTTTAATCCCTACCCGACCATACGTATAAGCCGAGCAGAACAGGAAGCTGAGAAACAAACTAAAGAAGGCAGGATTCGTCGTAGACAGGAGCAAAAAGGTGCTTTAAACATCATGGATGATAGCAATATCCTCTATGGACCTGGCATTGATGATTCAGTGTGAGGTAAGCCGATAAAATTTGCTTATAAACGTTTGATACCGGATTTTTTAGTGTTCAAAACTTTATAGCGTTTTTCCCACAACTCACGTTTTCAAAGTCGGTGACCGTCATAACTTCAAAACTACTGCACCGATCCTTTTGAAATTTTGAAAACTATTTTTGTGCAGAATTTACAAGGTAACAAGGTATTTTCGTACTCTCTCTTTCAAGCACCATTACTATAATTTATGTTTCTATATTTTATGTAGCAGGAATATATATTAATTATTCAAAATTTTAATTAGCCGTTTAGAAGACACCCACACAAACATAGAGAAAAAGATTTTTTTTTTTTTTTTTTATAGTGAATACCTCACAAGAGTCCCAACTGCTCCCGTCTGGAGCCAGTGAGACTATGGCATCCCCAATTGGGGGATGTTGTGAGGCTGAAGGTAAGTGGGGAAGGGAAAGAGGAAGGTGGGGAAGTACCTGGCTATTCAGATCTAGTCACTAAACACGGCTAAAGCCATTTGGAGCAACGTTTCAATTCTGAATGGTGGTCTTACACCAGGGCGATACTGGTAGTATCTTCCACTCTGGAACGTGCCGCAAATATACTATATATTATTTTAATTAATTAATTGTGAAATAACACAAATTAATCAAATAAAATTTATTTGCGCACGCCGGGTTCGAACCCGCGACCTTCGGAATGGCAGTCCAATGCGTTACCACTGGACTATGCCGGCCGTCCAGGGTAAATGATAAAAAGGGGGTAAAGGTATACATTTTTTTAATTTAATTATCCATTCTGAAACTTGGAAAGCTACATACAGCCTTCCTTTGGTCAGAGACAATGCCACAGCTTGCTCTTATATTACGTAACTCCACTAACCCACCATTTCTTTCTTTACTATTTATCTACTAAATACCTCCAAAACCCATCCATCAAACCCGCCTAACTTTTGTTTAGTAAGCTTTTAAAAAAATAACACATTCAAACACTGAAGATAATGCCTGATGTGCGTTGTTCTTTTTTCACTTTTCCCTTTTTATCAGAACCCAACATCAAAGTAAAGTACACAAATTTCTTTGTTGTGAAAACTTGTGATAGATACATAATATTTGATAAAACGATGGAAAGCAACTAACGTCAAAGCCGTTCGATCATTTCTGTGATTTATTCAAACATTTTCTACTAAGATTTATACAGGTCTTTTTTCGATGTTTTTTTTTACACTAACCTCACACTTCAGGTAAAATAATTTTCCTCACGGCCTATTTCATCTTTGGGGGTGATGTGTGGAGGTTATATTAGTAACCTATGGCAGAGGCGTTGGTTATCCAATCAATGGTTCTCGAGGCGACGGTACCTAAACCCGACTCCTAAAGTGACAACTGAACTTATACGGGAATAAGTAAATATAATATACGGTGACTTAATATTCTGAAATATTCAAGGGCGTTATTACGTTGTTTTTTGTATCTAGCTGTACCCCGCCATGGGTTGCTGTGGCTCAGTCTGCCTGTGCAGATAAATAAACGGTTGCGCGTCCTATTTTTAGATCCAACAGGTGGCGCTGTTTTTTTAACAAAGCATATGTTTACCTGTTAAAGGTGACATCATATATTAATATAAAAACACACCTTTATTCAAATGCAAACTTTGTGTCAAAATTTCAAAACAATCAGTGAACCACTTCCGGAAATTTAATATTTTGAACAAACGAACATTTACATTTATATTTATATAGAAGATTAAGAGTTAGTTAAGTTCTGTGGTAAAAAAGTTTGCTTAAGGGGAATGACGTATTAAGGTGAAAATTATAATGAATTAGAAATATACTCGTGAATTCAGCTATCACTTTGTTGTTACAGTCAGAAACAACTCTTTTACATCAATGTAACATATCATTAAAGAAGAAGATAATACTAATAATTCTAAACGAAACTTGAAACAGAACAGAAATATTAAAACGCCAACCTTCTTGATTCTGTTTTACCGGGACAAAGCCTGAAACCATGACCATTAGTACCTGATTTATTATACGTCTTATTATGATCTCATATTTCTAATTTAACTCATTTTTCCCATATTTTTTACTCTCCCATTAGTTCCTGGATTCTATTCACAGTTAAAATCGTTCCTTTTTTTATTTGACTATGTCTTGTTTCGATTTATTAGTATTATTTATTTCTTCGATGATAAAAATATATTCATTTAGATAAGAGGTTCCCAACATTTTGGCTTACCGCCACTTTCCAAATATATGTTTCAACAATATTCTTCAACATATTCTGGAACGCCAATTTGACTTTGAACGTGTTCCCCAAATATGTCTTGACGGATGCACACGTACGCGTTTCGTCGTTATATTTAAATTATCAATTGTTTTGCTTTTGTCTAAACGTCATAAGAAAAGGGGCAATATTAACATTTGTCATTTACGTAAGTAATTATTTATGTACAGTCAATTCTAAAAATGATGATGAAAACTAACAAAGATGAGATCGGAGACATAAATAAAAATCATGATGAATAGTCGTAGATTTTCAGATGCCACTTGCTTTTTTAAAACATAACTAACTAACCAACTAAACATCACGCCGATTTTGCTGCAGGGATAGGCAGAGAGGACGGACCGCCAAACAACTCAATTTTGGCACACAGTTCTTGCCTCATTTACATTCATACATACTCTTTTATTATTCTGACTCTTGACATGGCCCGACACGAGTATCTGATTCACTTGATCCTTCCATGTCTTCCTTGGGCGTCCCCGGCTTCTGATACCATTGGCATTTGCATCATATATCCTCCTTACACTCCTTTCTTCGCTTATTCGCTCTACATGCCCGAACCATCTAAGCGTCCCTTTCTTAATCTTACTCATTACGCTTACATCAGCCTTGCACTCTTTGCGGATCCCCACATTCCTCACGCACGATCATACATGGTTTTATCACACATACGCCTCAGGGATCTCATTTCAACAGCATTCAATCTACTTTCATCCTTTCTCTTCTAGTTCCATGCCTCACTTACATACATCATTATGTAAATTTAAAAACGGGTAAATATTTATGTACAATAAATATTATTTGACTTAACATTAATCTGATCAATGGCAAAAAATCTCAACCTCCGATGTTCTCTAAAAATATTAACGGCGGTAAATGATTCCATTTTTTAATCAGAAATGTACGCTGCGCCTGCTACGGCAATCGCCGCAACCGGCACAACACCACACAACATATTAAATTTATCGTCTCGATGGATTTTTTTCCATGGACGAACCGAATCCAGTACATCAGAAAGATTTTAAAACATCAAAATATACTTAGCTTCTTTAGGGTGATTCAATTAAGCACGCTACGCAAAATGAAATTTATAATTTACCAAAATAACAGGTATAAATTGTAGGTAAAGAAAAATTAGTAAAATATGCTTTACAAAAAATGGCAAACCTTGAACGAAATATCAACAAACTCCCTCGGCGTGTATTTATAAATTACAAAAATTATTCGTAATGTTTGAATCTAATTTGCATAAAAGAAACCGACAAAGTGGGGTCCAAAGTAAATTGTTGTGGTTTTTTTTTTTCAAATTGGTGCAAAAACACGTGTCCGTGTTTGTTAAAAATTTTTTTTTTCAGATATGATCAAGGTCAAATTTTACATTAGAAAAAATACTAATTTTGGCTGTCTGTTTATGTAAAACATCTGTTTTAATGACCTCGTAGTTGTATTGAATTTGAGTGTAATTTTGCAAATTGTAACTGTCTGTGTGAAGAATTCAGACAAGCGATAAAGTACCTAACGATAGTACAGGGTTTTCCAATAAGAGGTGTTATTTTGATATTCAATCGTAAAAGATCAATGGTTTCGTTGCTTGTGTTGCACTTAGTGCCTTCTTGTTGAAATTAAACGTTGTCCAGATCAATACCATCCAATTCTGGCCATAAAAAATCATTAATCATCTCTCGATAGCGCAATCCATTCACCGTAACTGTTGCTCCAGCCTCATTTTCAAAAAAGTAAGGTCCAATGACTCTGCCGGACCATAAACTGCACCAAACAGTCACATTTTGAGGATAAAAAGGCTTTTCAACAATAACTCTTGGGTTTTTAGAGTCCCAGATGTGACAATTTTGCTTGTTGACGAAGCCACCGAGGTGGAAATGGGCCTCATCACTCAAGATGATTTGCATTTGATTCACTCAAGTGAATTTTAATAATTTCAATGCGTTTTTGAAGCGTGTATCCTTCCATTTTTATTAATGGCGTAGTTTTTACTTGTCAAATGTCAAAAAATGACAGCTTTAAAAGTAACATCTAGTGAAATAGCGGGCTATTTAAAATAACACCTCTTATTGGAAAACCCTGTATTATATTTTTTATCCGAATATATTTTTTTCATCCTATTCTGTATTTGAAATGTGTATTCCTTCTGTTTAAATTTCTTGACAAGTAGAGTCAGATTTCGTGATTTTTCAACGGTCATCGTTTTTTAGCTTAGATGCAATAATTATCAATCCTACAATTATTATTATGTCTATGATTTTGCAAGGACCTGCGCATTTTCAAGAAAGCGTTATCTGTAAACAAACCCTAATTTACTAAAGGTGTTCATTCGAAAGATATATAAAGATATATTTATTTTATAATTATATATATAAAGATATATTTCAGGAGGTCTAGCACGGACAATCGAAAAGCCATATGTTCCTACGACATTAACGAAATTCGTCATCTAAGGTTAGTTAGCAATATTTGCAAGCACGGTCAGAATATGATTCCGACAGTCGGTAGATGAATGCAGCTGCTTTTAGTGCGGCCTCCAAGGTTTCGGATAATCTGTCGATATGCACAACTTTTCTATTTTGTTTTTAGAAGAAATCGGACAAACGAAACATTATATTTCATTTAAGACGCGGTTAACTAATTCCGTTCCGACTTGGAGAAACAAAAGTTGTTAGTCATAACTAAATATCTCATGTACTAATTAACTCCTTTTTTAGTGTCAAAACTACATGTGGACTTTGTGATGAAAGGCTTTAAATCACAGTGAAAAAACAGATAAACCATAGCTGCAAAAAAATATACAAATTATTTATGAAAACGGACATGCTAACGACATCTGGCGGAGAAAGAATTGATCCAGCTTGCTTGCAGTAGACACCTGTAATAGTTGGAATTAAATCAAGGTTCCGGGACGAAAGCAGAGAGGTCGTAAAATCGTCTAGCACGAGAAAGAAAAACCCCTTTCTAGGCCTAAAAATAAATATTGAATTTTGTCAACCAATAGATCTGAACAAAGAGCTATAAAATTTTGAGTAACCAATCAGTGAACGGAGGGGCGTATGTCTACGAAAGACAAAGGAATGAACTATGGACCCGACATTAAAATAGATAATTAACGACATTTCGATTCCCACAGAAATTAGAGGTGAACGCACTTTAGGGTAAGCATCGACTTTCAAGGTGACAAACTCCTGGGAATGTTTACAATAACTGAGAAATTTAGGAGGTAGCGAACCATTGCAATCGAGTGCTTTGAAGTTTTCATGTTGGAAAAACACACACACGAAAATGCAATGAAAAAAATTATAAACGTGATAGTATAAAAAAGGACGGGAAAAGCGAAGGAAAGTTACTGGCGGAATTTTCAACTGTAGTGCAATTATTTTTGTTAGAAGTAGGGTGTCGAGTTCGAAAAAATTGTACTAAAGAGAGGTGAGAGTTTTGGAAACAATGGAAATTAATCGTTATCAATTTAAGATGAAACGGACATATTGGTAAGTCAATTTTGAATGAAAATCTCGCAAAAAAAATAGACATTTTAGAAAAGTGCGGCGACCGAATGGAAGGATAATACAGAGATTTTTGAACTGCTACAAAGGTCCTAGGGACATGAAAATTGAGTATCAGAAGAAGACAGTAAAACTAAACATATAGCGATAGATTAGATTCAGGAAAAGTAGACATTTTACATAATTATTAGGTTAGATAGATATTAGAGCTACACAAGATTACAGAGGGATCGAAACAAGATAAAAGGTTGACGGTCTCATGTGTATTTTGGAATATAAACAATCGAAATCCGAACATGATTTTTATTTACGTTAAGGTAATAAACGATTGGAGAGACGATTAATTTTAACGTGGACCTTATGGAATGTTTATTTAAAGCAAAAGAGATTAAAACTAATGGCTCTAAAATTAAACTAAATTTACGGCCGTAGTACATAAAATCTGAGACGTAAACATATGTCCCGACGTATAATTTATGTGAAATCTTGTAAGTGAGGGATGGAGAATGGGCGGAGATTGGGTCAGACAATAAAAGTGACAGATATCCCAGAGTCAAATTAGGTATATCTCCCATAGAAGTGTGAAAAACTATATATTAATTAATAATAAATGAAGTATGAAATTTTCCTGGAGACCACACACATCGGGAAAAGTGAGAGAAAGATAAAAGAAAGGGTAAAGAACGGAGATAAAGAATAATCCAAGTGGAGAAAAGTGATACAATTCAAATTTATCCGTGAAATAAATAAATACGACTTGGAAAATAATTAGTTATAGAGTTATGAGAAATAACAAAAGAATAAAGAAGACATTGTGCAAGAAAACGTCGCGGATAAAAGAAAATCCAAAAAGATAAGGAAAAACTCAAATCTGCGACATAAAGATAGAAAGTACGGGTGGAAATGGAAAAGCTCATATAAGTGACAATAAAATTAAGTAGAATTTAAACAAATCGAAATTCAAAAATGCGTAGTAAAGATTTCGACATGGATTTAAACAATTTTCGCACAAGATGCATGAAATTGAGATCTATATATATGTTATTGAGGACGGACCTATCGCGAATTGAGAAAAAAAAGGAACGCAAAATCATGAGATTTTAACTACATTTTGTATGAACAGAGGACAAAGGAAGCTTAGGCGATTAACGCAGGCTTACCCGATTCGGACCCTATCGATTTAGAGTCGTGAGATAAAAATTAACCACCGCCCAGAGCCGGAAAACAGAAGATCGTATGTAGGAACAAGTGAAATTAGGGGGAGAAGTGTTCGGATTTGCGAGTTGTTAAAAGACAGAATTGATTATCAAAGAAAATTCAGATACGTCTTTTGGAACCTGAGAAGGGTATAAAATGGCGGTGCAGACCAGTTTTCGGGGAGTCAGTCGAGATTTTGAAAACGGAGTTTACGTCGCAGTACTACGTCTATTGGTAAAATTCTAGTGAAATAATCTAAGTGTTAAATTTTGAAAAAGTCTAAGTTTAAATTCTGAACAAGTCCCTGGACTTAGGAAGTTTTGTGAAAAGTTAGAAATTTTAAATTCAGTTTAAATTCCTTTGAAAATCCCATCAGTGAAGTTTTGTTGAGTCAGTTTAATTTGGTTAAACAGTGAAAATAAATATAATTTAAACTCAGTGCTTAAAAAGTGTTTAGTGAAGTGCAAAAAAGTGATTACTGAATTAAAAATTAAATCAAAATTTAAAAATAATTATTTCATTCAAAGTGAAGTTTAAAATTCGATTGAGAGTTTTGTCGTTCATTTAGAGTGGATGTGCTCGTGAATTGAAATTTAAAAATAGATTATAATTTAACATCAATTTGAAAGAAAATAAAATAATAATAGTAATAAACATTTACATCTTAGTTTAAAATAAACACAATTTAAACAGTTCGAAAAAGAAATAACAACAAATGCTCAAACCTTTGTTCTAAAAGTAAAAGTTCGAAAAAAATCTAATTTATTAAGAATCGAGTTAATTAAAAGGTTGCGCAATTCGGAAAAATTTTCGTATAAATTTATATAAAAGAAATTTAGAATCAATAAATTGATCGATTAAAACCCATCGTGCGCATAGCGACCGTGTTAAAAGTGTTTGTCGTTCTAATCGGAATTTTAAACATCAAGCCATTATTTCGAAAAAGAATTTGAGATAGCTATCACTCAAAGCCTAAACTAGAAAGGTGTTATTAAATCAACGGGTTTTCTGGATTAGGATTTCGTTCGGAAGAAAAATCAATTATCAGCAAATTTATATGATTCAAGCAAGAATAAAATATTAAATAGGAATAAATAGTCGAAAAGATTTATTTTGAAATTAGTTGGAAAATTCAGTTAATTAGGTAGGATTTTCTTCGGCAAGATTTGTTGTGTGGCACCCAACCGGAAAAATCTTGTAGAGGGTGAGTTTTCCTTTTATAAATGATTTTCAGGCCCAAGGAGTGAGGAGGCACAGCTGATCAATGGTATATCATTTAAATTATTAAAACAACAAAACAAAGAATTACACATTAAAATATGTATATTGTGTATTTGTGTATATATATATATATAAATATAAAATAATATATTGTATATAAAGAATATATATATGAGTAATGTAATTATATATATGTATTTTATTTATTAATCGAAGCATCGAAATGGTAGCGATTTTTAATACCTACCCGAGGACATATCTATATTATTGAAAAAGAAAATATGTATTTATTAATATTCAAGACTATGTAGAATCATATATTTTATATTTATTTATTAATATATGTACTCTTTTTTTTAACATATTTTGACAATCGAGATATGTGTACTTATATATATATATATATATCTATTCTTCAATTAAACTCTAGTAAATTTACTAAATTCGGAAAAGAAATAAAGAGTTTAACTTCAATAAAGGAATTAAAAATATTTAAATTAACTATGCACAATAAACGGTAACATAACTGAATCACAAGGAGAGCGCGAGATATTTTTAAAATAAACAATCTCACATCTGGGTTAGTGGGTCAGATGAGATGTTTACATTGTTCAATTTGTTGATAAAACAAGGGATCACTGGAGAATTGGGTCAACCGCATAGTTTGGAAACGACCTTGGCCATAATTAGTTAGTCACATAGGATTTTATTAATTACCCGAAACAGCTGGAAGATGCGTGCTCTCAAATACCTATCAATCACAAACGACAATTGAAAAATCACGGGTTAGCCAGATTTATATCGAAAAATTACATGAAACATTTAAATACCATTGTTTAGATAGTCGCATAGATTTTTATTAGTAACCTGAAACAGCTGGAAGCTGCGTGCTTACAAATACTTATCATTCTCAATCGACAATTGGAAAATCACGGGTTAGAAGATTTATATCGAATAATTATACGAAACATTTGAATTTTATTGATTGGGTGCTCATACAGAACCCCATCAGTTGCCTGAGACATTTGAGAGTCGAGTACTCTCTAATGTGGCAACCAACTACTTGAAACAATTGGAAAATCACGGGATAGGATGAACAAAATTAATGTTGAACCCTGGAGGTAAAATTTAAAACAAATACAGTTCATCCAATAGGAGGCAGTGGTTGCTCCTATAACAAGACCATTAACCAAACCAAATAGAGATGGCGATTCTCTTAAATAAAAACGTCAAAACCAAACAAACAAAAGCCTGGAGTTCGATAGCTCTCCAAAACAAACTATCATAAGATCTTATTTTACTAGTATTTATTAGTATCACCTTATTAGTACGTATTTATTCGGTTACCAAGCTAAGAATTGTGCAGAATTCTTCGTGCGAGATCCGAGCTTGGAATGCGAGGTAGATAGCCTCGTATTGCGAGTTATAAACCTTTCCCAAACTGTATGTATACATATATTTATTCGTATGTACTGTTTACTGGAGGATGCGGACCTGCATACAGCTTGCATTTTAGGTCTTCTGGACCACTCTCGCATCTTCTCTTAAACGTGGAATGAGGATTCACGACCCGTAAGTCCACACCAACCGTGAGTATATGATTGTATATAGGACGAAACCGGTTCGCCCTAAGTAAATTGTAGTCCAAGGAGGGGTCGGAATTTGGGGGTATCGGGACTCGAGGGGAAACTTGAAGGCAGTGCATGATGACGTGGAAGGCTTTTTGGGACGCGATAACTTAGGTATCAATCAAAGAGCCGTGTCAAAGGATTGTGCGAATTTCTTGTTGACTCACGATCATCTCGTTTACTTGCAGGAGGATTTGGAGCCAAATTATGCCAGCAAATGGGCTATTCCGAGTTCGTCAAATATGCAATTAACTAATTACATTAACCTACTAAATCAATCTTTACATGTACCTTATAGCAGCAGAATCATAAAGGAGTGGCGCCAAACAGACACAAGAGTTTACCAAAATCAAATTTACTAACAATTAACCATTTGAGTTATATTTAATTACCTGTCCAAATAAACATGTATAATATCTTTTATCAGCGTTTAACTACGACTTTGTTAGGGTGCAGGGAATCAGAAAATTACAATAGGAAAGTTAGCTCATTCAGGGAATTCATTTAAGTCTAGGTTTGCAATGGAAAGACCAATTAAATTGTGAAACTCGACGCCTCGATCAGAACCAAGGGGGTTACCACAAAAATGAAGGTAATTAAAATCCTATATCATAAATCAAAAAATTACACAACGCTTGATGGAATTTAATTACAATATAAATACGGAAATATTTGCGTTCAAGTTCGTAAATAACGTATTAATTAGTTAAGTACATATGTCTATAAAGATATATAGTACAAGAGAGCTTTAAGTAGCTTTCTGTAGATATCAAAGAAAAGGGTCCAATTTTCATGGAGGCTTATGTGTTGTAGGGGAGGAATTTTCCATCCCTGCGAACACATATGCAAAGCCTTAGAGAAAAAATTAATATCGGTCATAGCCAAGAGAGAAGAAAATTTTATATTGTTTTAAACAAAGAAAAGATTGGCGAGAAAAGAGGGAAATATTACAACTTCCAATATATATTAATGTTATTATTTCAATTGGACACTGTCAATTCAACAGTATTTTTAACTTTTACATAGCCGTCTGACGTTTAGTAATTTCAAGTCATAGACAAATGCGCCAGTGTTGCCAGCGTCTGTTAATTTGCATTATCAATTTCGGTTTGGATATCAACAGCGCAACGGTGCTCGAGAAATTGGTATAAAATTTTTGTTAGTTACACCTATCCATCCGATATTGTAAAGTTATCAATTTCACTCTGCACCCACTAATAGTTACTCTAAAATGTCAACAAAAATAATATTAAATTATAAAGAAATTGACGGCATGGATAGAGGTGATTTTTTTAATACATTCAGCTTCACAAATCCTACAATGATAATATACCGTAATTTTTCGCGAGTCATTCGGAAATTACGCGTTTTGAATCATGTTGAATAGTTTGGAATATAAAGTTTGTTTTCTTACTTTTTCTTGTTAATTACTATATTTTTTTAAATATAAGAAAAATAGTATTTTACGAAACTTTCATCTGTAAATATTTATTGTTATAAACTTAATGTTTCCCCCAATTTCTAAAATATTGGTTTTTAATGTAGGTAATCTTTCAAGCCGATTCTGACAATGAAAAATAATTTGAACACATCAATCAACACTTTAAAATAATAATAAAAAAATCTCTAAACATTTTTGTTTTCTTGCTTCTTATTATTATGATAATCAAATTCAAAGTCTTGTGGATAAATTTGATCTAAACTTTAACAGCCTTCCTAAAAAATGTGGTGTTAATATTACGCAGCGCTTAAAGGTCAGAACAGTGAAAAACTTGACGTATTACCATGACGTTTATTTGGTTAAAAAGGTCTTAAACCAGTTCAAGGCCGGCTTTACCACTCCAACATTGAACGGGCGTGTAATAATCTTATTAGTAAGACAGTTAGCGTATCTACCAACGTCTTAAGGCGATGCTCTACATCGTGTAATATTTTGAATTGAGCCGCTATCAATAACAACCCTTACGTAGATGGCGATAAGGTTTAAATTCCCGCTTATCACCATCCGCCTGTTTTGATTTATACAAGAAAAAAACATGGCCAAAAAGTGCCTTTTATTTTATTTTGTGGATGTTCAGGCATAAATATTTAAATGTTTTCCGATAATTTTATAAATAACTTAATTTGCCACATTATGCAATAAAATCATAACCAAAAATGGGTTCGTAAGTAGAATATTTAGAACTTTAAAGCAGTTTTCATGGGCCTTTACAGTATTTTTTCTGGGCTTATAAAAAGACTTATCTAAAAAATACTCGATTATTTCAAAGGCCAAGATGTATTCTACTCGTAGTATTTAATTAAATGATCTGAAACATTTCTCGGCGACAAAATTTTCAAACCAAAAATACATGATTTTGCATTACTACGTATGACATCGCCTTAACACGGTATTAGCGGTTCGTTGTTAATTTAATGTCTTTTTTTTAAAACTCGAAAAGTGGTCGACCGATATTGCTGAAACTTTCAAAGTTTATTCTTATTAGTGCTAGGAGTGGTTTGAATGATGCCAGGAGAGGAAGAGGAATATATCAGCACCGGAATGAGACGCGGAGTCAAATTAAAGATGTAATGTAGTTTGTTAACAATAACATTGTGGTATAGAGTAGTGAATGGGGAAGAAGCCGGACACGCCTGATAAAGACATTAGAAATAGGGAAGCATTGCAGGTCCACTAGTTTGAAGTAATTACAAAACAGCCACAAAGACTAAATACAAAGTGGTCTACATTTAAATTCATCTATTTGAATTGCACTCTTGTTTTTTTTTGTAATGAATACAAATCTTTGAAGTGAAAATTAACCGACTTCCCGAAATTCTATCGATCTGAAAGTCGACATATAGACTCCTTGTCGATGACAATGCATTTTTTCATTTCATTCCATCAACTTGGCAATAACGTACATATACACGCGGACATACATACACACATTTCTCTGAAATCAAATTACGATCGTAATCGTTAATGGATTTTTTTATGTAAATAAAATCTCCTGGCACGCCTTGGTTACAAAACGGTTTAATGTATTTTTTTTAATTTTAATAAGGATGTTTACTTTGGCATGTTTTTCATTTACTAGATAGCTTTTCTTCCAAAAAATAGATTTTATATATTCGTACAATGTACACACTTGACTTTAACTCAAAGAAAACAAGTCGTTATATAAATTTACAAACAAATAGCAACATGTAATGATACAATGTTGACATTACAATATCGTAAAATGTTGTTTAATATTCTCCAATTTCAACAATGTCAACAGTTCGTAACGTGTAGATTTTACTTCACTCAAAAATGCTTTCCAGCAATCTTCCCAATATACTTTTCATTGTTATGCTTGGTGTAACTCTGAGAGACCAGCTCAATGTGGAGGCTTCATGGAAGCTGGAGTCAAGTTACCCTCTCAGAAGCTGTGTGTACTGTACAGGACCCAGATACTTAATAGTACGCAACTCTTGACCTTGTACAAATCGCAAGTGCTCTACACTGTTGAAATTGGCAGTCCCAAAATACCTGAAAAAAAACTCTTGATTCTGTGCAGAAACGGGTGGTCCGTTTGATTCCCCTGTCTTAACAAGCGGATTGCAATATTTCAGGTTAGTTTGTCAGGTAAGCATGCTGTCCTTTTTCTACCGGTATTACAATGAAAGATCCTCCGAAGAACTTGCCTCATTGATCCCTTTGACAATGGTGCATAATTGGGAAGCACGCTCCCAGCATATGTACTTGGTTTACATTTGTCACATGAGAACGGGTCACTTCTACGACTCGTTATTTAGTTCAACAGCTTTGCTATAAAACCATTTGTCGGGCTTTGTATTTCCTCCCTTCTACAACATGGGTCTCTTAAAGACCCACATTCACTCCTTCTTCTCCTCAAAAAGACCCTACACACTGCATCTAAAGAGATGACCTAGGCCCTGAGGGAAATCATTTTCCTCAGGGCCTCCACTCATGTAAAAAACCATTAAAAAAATCCTCAAAAAGGATCAAATCTCTTTGCGACACAACATATAAATAAAACAGATTGTTCTACTGATAAAACAAAATAATATTTCAAATTACCCTTCAATAACTAAAACAAGGTTTAAATTACAAAATCTAGTTTAAATCGAGTTTCAATTGAAAACCACAACTATTGTTGCCTCCGTGGTTAAATGGTTACGATCAGTAGCGGCTCGTGAATTTTGGAATTTTGGTGCTAATATTATATAAAATGGCATTATTGATGTTGTTGAAAACGAAAGCTGAAAACCTTCTTTTTTTTCAAAAATTCGTTTTGTTAACGAATTTTCATAAAAAATTTAAAAAGTTTGAACTAAGCAACCTCAATAATGTCATTTTTTTTCAAACTAAACATTCAAAAGTCACGAGCCGCCACTGGTTACGATCCTTGGCTACAAATCGGAAGACATGGGTTCAAATTTATGATATAATTATTATGATATTATCATTACTTGGGTGATGTTGACATATTCAATACCAACATGGCAAGTTTTGTGGATCATTTAAAACATTTATTTCAACAATACTCCTAAACACATCATGTAAACCTACAAATAGCTGTAATTTTCTGTTTTTTGTTTCTTGTGTCTGTGTGACTTGTTGCATAGCTTTTATCAAATGTAATTTTATTCTAATTTTTTATGTTTCAAAGTATCTGTCAAATTAAAATTATACTACCAACCATGTAAAAGCTCTCTGGGCGTTAAATAAATAAATAAAAATAAAAAATATAAATAATACACTAAATTTTATTTCGCAATTTATTCATTTGAAGTATTATTTACTCTCAGTATCGCCTTGGTATAAGAACACTATTCAGAATTGAAACGTTGAAATGGCTTCAGCCATTATGATTTGAGATTTTCACAGCCAAAAGCATTATAATGATTTTTTTTGGGTATTAGCCAACGTTTCAGATAGCATTACTGTGTCAATCATGCCCTGATGATGGACACTGTAATGTTGTCCGACACGTTGGCTAAAAGAGAAGGTAGCGCAACACGGCATAATACCTTAAAATAAATCACTATAAAATCTTCAGTCGTGTTCACCTACACCAGTGGTCGGCAAAGTGCGGCTCCGGAGCCGCATGCTGCTCTTTGGCTCCTTGAGTGCGGCTCTGGCACAAATGCTAAGGTCGCTCTGCTATTTTTAAAAACCTGAAATAATTCCTCTATTGACAAAAACCATTTCAAAACAACAATTTTAAATATGAGGAAAGCATTTCTCAGCAGGTTTCACAAGTTTAAAAACCGCAGAGCGACCTTAGCATTCGTCAAAAATCCTCTTATTGACATTGGAAACTTTGAAATACAGTTGCAGGATTTAAAAAAACAAGGAAATATGTTATAAATAAATTTCAACGTCTTTGTATTGATTTGGAAATATTAGAGAAGAACAAGTGTGATATTAGTTCACAACACAAGTGGTCTGTTTTGAAAGACCTGGAGAAGGAAGACATGATCATTTTCAACGTCTGCTGAAAAAACTCGCGTTTGTTGTTTTTTCCCTTTTTGATTCTACATATTCATGCGAACAATCTTTTTCAAGCAACGCCAACGGGACTCGAACCCGTGTCGTCATGTATCTTTTATCAGGAGATTTTTCAATGAGGATGAGTGTTTCAGGCTAATAATTATTGCTTGTAAAATAATTGTTAACTTTATCAAGATTAAACTGAGAAGTCATCTTATAGATTAGAACCTGGAATCATGCTTAAAATTAAAAAAAACAACATAAAAACCTGATTCACTGACATTTTCCAAGAAGATGCAAGACAATGTTCACATTTAATGTTTTTCAGTCATTGACATGATTTAAATTTATGTATAGGTACCCTTACTTTCATATTATTGTCTATCAACGTATAAATTTTTATTAAGGGTGAAATCACGTTTTATTCAGTGTACCCGTAATTTAATGAAGGTCTAAAATTATAACAAAGGTTTACTAAATTAAAAAACAGATTTGGCTCTCAGAATTTTTTTGAATCGTTGTAATGAACATATTTGGCTCTTTGGCCAATAAGTTTGCTGACCACTGACCTACACCTTCCTCGATCCTCCTTTCTTTATTTACTTTTCCTCCTCACTACATCCTACCTCGTAACATACCCAAATAGGGATGCTATAGTCTCACTAGCTCCAGGCGGGTGGGAACAGTTGGAACTCTTGTGCGGTACTCAAAATGTACATTTATACCACAATATCAAGAGCGACCAAGTGCATTGACATCGACAACGAGTCTATCCGCCGAGTTTCAGTTCGATCGGACATCGGTAAGAGGGTTAATTTCTACTTCCAATTCCAATAGGAATTCCAAAATTGCAAAACTTTCAAATCACAAATCAAACAACTTTTAGATAAACCCAACGGTAATCACAAGTTTTAATTTCATTGGATACATTTTTCAAATAATTGTTCATATATGAACTCATTTGTAATTTTTATTGATTAAATTTTCCTAATTCACGTTATGAATTTAGGAAAATTGATTAATGATTAATAAAAAAAAATATACGAACAAAATTTAATATTTAAAAAAAAAAAAGCTACATATATTTTTTTTTACATATCCTCTAAAGTTATATTATGCGCTTCCTGATATGCGTTTTTTTTGTTGCATTTTATTAAGTACCCATTTCATACAAGATTGCCAGCTCGGTCTTTGAACAATTTACAACTAGTACTGTACCTACCTTCTATTATTTCGTACCTAATTAGTACATTTTCATTTTTATATCTTATTTTTTTCTAAGTTTAATAACTATTATATTATTTAAGTTATATTTTTTAGTTTATAATTAAATATCTTATTTTCCTAATTATATTGTGTTATCAAATTTATCATCTAGTTTTATAACTATTTGTTAATTTTTAGCTACATCAACAATAAAACACATGACAACAATACGAATATACACATTACTAACGTATTTGAATCAGCTCCTGCTAAAATATTAAAAAAATAACTAATATAAATAGATCCTGATCATAAGTAATACGTTACTCTAGTGCTAATTTAGTAACAGTGCAGTGAAAGTAGTGCATTACTCCACATACGTGTTGTGTTAACTCAAAACCTAAGTTTATTAAAAATAATCCGCCATTACCGCTATTTGGTACCTACATAATTCCACCGAGCGCGACTAACTACTCTAGTGTGACTGTGTGTGTGTCCGTACTAGCCGTCAGCGCAATTACTCACTCCTTCCCGCCGACACAAGTCAGGGCAGCTAAACCTATCTCGCCAGCTACTTTATCATGGACTCCTGCGATACATATGCATTCATCACATTAGCAAACAATATTATACGTGATTTAAATACGACCATCATGGATCCCACTAATAAATTTACTAAAGAACAAATGGGTAAATTAACGCCTCAACTCTCAGTGCTATTAGGCAATATTAGTTTGGTTTCCACAAAAGTTGGTTTTCTTGAAGGTGAATTGAATGCCTACAGGAACATTTCACCTAATAATTCCAAAAATTTGTCAACTACCAACATCGAAACGGAACAACTAACAGGAATTTGCGAAACTTTGAACGAAATGGACGAGAGAAAATCGCGATCTAAAAATGTAATAATGTTCAATGTTCCTGAAAGCTCGGGCAATTCTCAAACTGCGACAATGAGCGAAGATCTGAATAATGTCAAGAATATTCTTAACAATGTTGATAATGTAGATACCTCGCTAATTAAAGTGTATCGATTGGGTAAGAAGGACACTAATAAAACACGCCCCATCAAGGTCGAACTGTCCGATAAATATCAAGCCAGAACTGTTCTACAGAAAAAAGGAATACCGTATGGAAATGTTATTATCAAGACCAAGAACGACTTAACAATGCTTCAACGGCAAGAAGTACAAAACTTGTGGAAGGAGCTGGAGGATCGAAAAAGCAAGGGAGAAAATAATTTAATTATCAAATATATCAACAATAGACCCAAAATTATAACAAATATACCAAAAAACTTATAACCGCGCCACGTTACATCTTCTACCAGAACGTCAGGGGACTTCGGACTAAACTCAGTGACTTTAAAACTAATGCACCCACCATCACACAGGACATCATCATACTCTCTGAGACCTGGCTGGAACCATCGATATACTCAGCGGAGCTCGGTCTACCTAACCACAGTATCTACCGAGTTGACCGAAATCGGAACACCAGCTCCAAATCAAGAGGAGGAGGCGTCTTGATAGCAGTAAATAAAAAAATTTCATCGAAATTATTAAAAAACAAAAACAAATGTTGAGCAAATTTTTGTAATGTTAAACGATAAATCCAAAAAAACTATCATCGGATGTGTATATATTCCACCAAATTCTAATATAATACTGTATAAAAATCATTGTGAAGATGTCGAGCTACTCAAATCTAACCACCCTAATCACAATATTATTATTTGCGGTGATTATAACCTACCTAATTGTAAATTTAATGATTTGGATTACTTACCATTAACGGCGTGCGAGAGAGAAATCTTAGACATGTCGAACTATTTAGGTCTATTTCAATGTAACAATGTGCCGAATTGTAGTAATCGGACACTTGATTTAATTTTCTCTACTGATGAGGATATAAAAGTCTATGAGTCAGCCGAATCCTTTGACCCAATTGATAATCACCACCCTCCACTTACAATACTATTACCTATTACAATAGAGTGTGACCCCCTAATTAAAAATTGTAGTCGTAATTTCATTAATGCTAATTACCAGGACATTAATCATGCACTTGACAAAGTAAATTGGTCTGTTCTCAAGGAAGGTGATCTCAACTATAGCGTAGAACTATTTTACTCTCAACTGAATAGTATCATTTCCGACACAATTCCTCTAATTCATCATAAAGTACGAAAGTATCCGATATGGTTCAGCAAAGAATTAATTCAGTTAATTGTTATTAAAAAAGAAACACATAAAAAATATAAAGAACACAGAACAATTCCCAACTATATGGCATTCAACAATATTAGAAGAGATTGCAAAAAAAATGACAAAAAGATGTTATAAAAATTACATTAATTCTGTTGAGAACACGATACTTCGTGATGTAAAATACTTTTGGAAATACACAAAATCAATGAAAAACAATGATGCTGGTATTTCTGGTAATATACGTTATAGACAAAATAGCTCCAGTAAAATTTATGAAATTGTTAACATGTTTGCTGATTACTTTAAGGACGTGTATGAACCTGATATTCCAGATGACTTAATTCCTTACTTCAATACGGATTTAAATTTACACTTATCGCAAATACACATTGATATTGAAGACATTATAGTCTGTATTAAATCACTTGAACCTAAAACAAGCTCGGGACCTGATAAGATTCCTTCCATCTTACTTATGAATTGTGTCCAAAGTTTATCTGTTCCGCTTAATATACTGTTTAATAAGTCACTCTCCACAGGACACTTTCCGAAAATATGGAAACTTAGCTACTTAACTCCTGTATTTAAAAGTGGTGATAAATCCTTTGTTGAAAATTATCGGCCTATCTGTATTCAATCGTCTATACCTAAACTTTTTGAGAAATTGATTCTTAAGAAAATCAGCTTCTTTGTAAACTCTTGTATCGCAACTTGTCAACACGGCTTTATCTCCGGCAGATCAACTTTGACTAACCTAACACTATATGAAAATTTTATTTCCAATGCACTTGCCAACAAACAACAAGTTGATTCTATATATACTGACTTCAGTAAGGCGTTTGATAAGGTCTGTCATAAAATCCTCATTAATAAACTTTTGAAACTCGGAATTAATGGAAACCTTTTATCTTGGTTTAAGAGTTACTTACTTAGGCGTCAGTTAACTGTCTGTATTAATGATCACTTATCCTACATGTTCGAAGCTACCAGTGGCGTACCCCAGGGTTCGCATCTTGGTCCTATACTTTTTAACTTATTCATTAACGACGTAACAAACATATTCACCCGTGTTCTCATTCTAATGTTCGCTGATGATATGAAGATATATAGAATTATTGACAATATAGAGGACTGTCTAACACTTCAATCTAATATTAATAGCTTTAACGATTGGTGTCTTAAAAACAAATTAACACTTAATGTAAAAAAATGTCAACTTATGAGATTCCACTGAAAAAAAAACCCATTGTTGTTCACCTACTTTCTCAATAATCACACCTTATTATCTGTTGATGAAATAAGAGACCTTGGTATAACCTTTGACACTAAATTAACATTCATTAAACATATTAATAATATAACCAGTAAAGCAATGCAAATGTTAGGATTTGTCTTACGGATTTCAAAGGATTTTAAAAATTTAAAAACTGTCAAATTACTTTACACTTCACTTGTTAGAAGCCAACTAGAATTTAACACCACCATTTGGAGTCCTTACTACAGTGTACATGAGAATTCCCTTGAGCGCGTCCAACATAAATTTTTACGTTATATTAATTTTAAATTGGGAATACTCATCGAAAACATTAATTACCCCTCTCTGTTACATTTATTGGGACTCGATACATTAAAAGAAAGAAGAATTTGTTTTGACCTATTTTATTTATTTAAAATCGTTACCAACCTGTTGAACTCCCCTGAACTTCTTTCGCTAATATGTTTCCGTGTACCTAGTCGATCAGTTCGTTTCAAATTACCGTATCACTGCAACAATACAGGATCTAACGCTGAACTCAATTCCATAATGAATCGCCTACATATACTTGGTAATAAATATGTTTTGGATGAATCTATAAACATTGCTAGTTTATCCTCATACAAACACCACTTAATTAAAACTGTATGTCAGCGCTTCTCTGATTGAATATAACCAAATACAGTTTTAAAGTATTAGTTTATGCGGGATTTATTGTAAATTAATTGTTTATATATTTATATATATACATTGTTGCATTGTATTTATAATAACCATTTCTATTGTTCTCTTTTATGTATTTTGTATTTATATTTTTTTTTATCTATGTATATTCTGTATTTATAAAAAGTAAAAAAAATTGTTATTCTTTTGTAAAAGCCGCTATAATCGGCGTTAATAAATAAACTAGTGAAATTTTACAACCTATAAACCATAATGACTCCCAACACTCCCCAACTCAAACACGAGAAATAATTTCTCAATTGAGTTGGGCAGTTTTCGTTAAAAATTTCTAATTTTTTCGCAATCAGCCTCGAAATATCTACATTTGTTCATTATTGTAATGTGTTTGTACATTCAATAAAAAATAGATGTTTTTTTAAAGTAACGCAGTCTAATGTAGAAGGATTACTTCAAGTACCTATTATTAATCTAATGAAACTTGTAAATGTATTTATTTTTCCTTTGTTTAGTAAAGTAGACCATAAAACTTTGCTCCCTTTCTCGAATACATTAATTAACAATATGCGAAATTAGTTTTATTTCCGAAATTAAACTAATCCCGCGCTTAACTGAAGGAGAGTCCCCAAAATGATATTATTAGTTTTACAAATTAAATTAAAGTTTTGTATAATTCTTCAGTACGTCCTTGATCCGTTCCGTTATCTAAACGCTACTGAAAACACTTCTCTAAGAACAAGGAATAAAAGCTGGGAACTGAGATTATGCAAAGCACGTTTACATTTAGGTGAGGCTACTTTCAAACAAAACCCATCCTGCAACTCTATGTCTGAGCCGCGAAACATTTACAAACTAGTTAGACGCTATCTTTACGTGTTGGTAAAAATTGATTAACTTTTTATCGTTATTTTGTATATTATTTGGTGTTGATGTCCTTGAATATAACTGTTTAGTATTAGTATAACAGTTTGAGATAATACCTACCATCATTTCCCATCATATACTATCATACCTACTATCAATTTCCTTCCAAACAGCCTTACCCACATTGGAAAGAAGAAGATAATTTATTATTCGCATTTTTTGCAAGCAGTTGATTTCGTTGTGTCGTCGTGAATTGGAGTCGTATATTCACATGCTTTGTGCTCTGTTTTACAAATTGTCATCTCGTTTTTGAAGGTAATTTCACTCTGTGTACAGTGCCAGTTCGTCTAGAGCCATATTGCAGGAATGCAAGGTAGGCTGTTTCCATCATCATCCAGATTTTCCGTGATTTTCAAACCCAATTGAATATGCTTTATATTTTTGTATCCTTGTTGATTTGGTTTACAGTCCATTCCGTGTAATAGAACACAGTACAATAACCGTTATAATTGAAATAAAGGAAATATAAAACTTTTTTCTGTTCGTACCGCACAAGAGTTCCAACTGCTCCCAACCGTCTAGAGCTAGTGAGATTATGGCATCCCTAATTGGGATATTTTGTGAGGTTGAAGGTAGTGGGGATGGGAAGGAAATTAACAGAGGAAGTATCTGATTTAGAGCTTGTCACCAAACCTGGTCACCAGATCTCGTCACCAACGTGGTTAGAATTTGGGAGGCGGGTAAGCGCCGCCCCGGGAACAATTTATTGGATAACCAACACTCCTGCCATGGGTCACCCCCTATTGTATGCTACTTTTGGGGTGCCCGGTTTCACGTAATTTTGTAAGATCATGTTAAAAAATTTGAGATTCGGAAAGACTGCACGGTCTAACGATCGATCGATCTAACGGTTAAGATTAAGAAATGGAAACTTAGATAGTTTGAACATGTAAATAGCGGAAAAACAAAGAAAGAGCCGAGTGTAAGAGGAATTTATAACACGGGATTGGTGGAAGGTGTCGGGGGCGCCCGAGGTTGACATGGCAATATCAAGTAAATAAAATTCTTCAATTGGGTCATGACGAGAGTCAGAATAACAAAAATTATGTATGAGACGATATAATCACATATAGTTTTGTGGCGGTCTGTCCTCTCTTCCTAGCCATCCGGGGAAAAGGCGTGTTGGTTAATTAGTCAGTTTGTTATGAAATATGTGTTTGAAAGTTTTAAAAAATTCAAATTCTAGCTGCAGATTTACTCGCTATTATGTGATTTAAAAAGTTCTGTAAATTGTTATAAAACGTCTATTATAAATCAGAGAGGCGTTTTATTTTTCATTTTTATTAAACTTACCCCAAAAAGTTGGACACTTAAAAAGATTTACACGGGAGCAGTGCGCTTTCTGTACGAATTCGCAAAACGAATGTCGCTGGACTAGACCAGAGGCTCTAATCTGGATAAAATGGGATAATCTGAATAATTTCTCAATAAAAACTATGATTTATCCATTTGTTTTATGTGCCACACAAAATCCATTAGTTTTATCATTATATATATCGGGATTTGTGCCATCTCTTGTATTTTGGGTTAAGGTTTATTTATCCATTTCTTATCCGAGAATCTCAGAATGACCTACAATAAGATCAAATGCAAAAATGAGCCGATCAAATTCAAATAATAATTTATTTTTTTTAAATTTTATCACAATTCACTGAGCTATTTATTATTACAAACAAAACATTAAGAAATGTCAACTTTTTTCGGTTATTGATTTTATTTTTTTCATTAAAAAAAAACCCATTCTCATCAAGTCAACATCAACTCTGTGAAAGGGTGTTCCGCTGGTGTCCGAAGAGTTTCGCGTACAAACAGAGGTGCACGCTGCTAGCTTCTTCGAACAGGCTCAATTAAAATACCTGTAGAATAGACTCAACATGCTTATGTGCATTAGAGATGGCAATCGGTTAATAACAAATCATTTTCTGCTGGCCCTAACAAGACCATTGTTTATTTATAAAAATATTTTTGTATGCTTACTTTATCTAATCCTTCTGCACGGAAATGTTTTTACATTCACCAGTGGGGTTATAAATTATAATTAAACGATAAACAAAAACGATATGAAAGTAAAAGTGCATTGCAACTTATAGATATATTCAGAAGTCAAAGTTCGGTTGTCCTGTTTTTTTGTAAAAATGATATGTATGAAACCTTTTTAGTTTTTTCAGTATCTACGCAGAGTAGAGAGGTTTTCCCACGACAATTTGAAAAAGTTTTACTATTTCCTCTCTCCTGAATAATTTCAAAAATGTGACAACCGACCTGAGGTACAGATATAATCCCCTAGTCACAAGGATATTGAATTTATTTCGAAGAAAAATTCCATTGTATTTTCCAATTAAAAGCTATATAACTTTTTTCCAGTTATTGATATAAACCGAAGCTCATCCTGCGGTGAGGAACTTCAAAATTGTAGTGTTTTATACTTTTTATGATAGCATAAAACAAAAATATCACATAAAAAAGGAAAATTTAATTAAAATTAAAATTAAAATTAAAATTAAAATTAAAATTAAAATTAAAATTAAAATTAAAATTAAAATTAAAATTAAAATTAAAATTAAAATTAAAATTAAAATTAAAATTAAAATTAAAATTAAAATTAAAATTAAAATTAAAATTAAAATTAAAATTAAAATTAAAATTAAAATTAAAATTAAAATTAAAATTAAAATTAAAATTAAAATTAAAATTAAAATTAAAATTAAAATTAAAATTAAAATTAAAATTAAAATTAAAATTAAAATTAAAATTAAAGTAAGGAGTTACGTGGTGACGGGCAAAATTACAATTCAACACACTTTTAGAAAGTGAAACAAAGTCACGAAAATGTCGAATAGGTTAGAATAGGTTTTTCATCGCTTTTAATGACTTTTGAATCACTTTTTAAAGGTGTGTTGAATTATCATTGTGTTATGTATTTGATCGGTCAATTTAGGTTTATGGCATAGTTTCGTGATATTTCATCTAAAGTGCCCTAAAATACTAGCGCAGACCCGTTAAAAAGACGGGATAATATAATTTCAGGATTTGTAAAGTTGAAAATATTTTCCTTAGAATCATTGCCTTTCAAAAACAAATAGGTATTGTTAATTTTTTCATAATTTGATTGTATATTTTATTATGAATTTTGAAAAAAATTAAACCAAATAAGTGCGCATTTCAAATATAGAATTATTTTTAATTAAAAGCAATTAATTAAAATCCAAAAATAATATAAAAACCGAATAGTATAGGTACCTACTTTAACGCTTGTCTTAATTAAAATTATTCTTAAGATCAGTTCTAATATTTAATTTGTAATATTCAAAGCAAATTTGAGTTCATCGATCTTGAATAATTTCACGCAGGAATAATTCACGCAGGAGTAACATTTCACGTACGGAAACCGAATTAAGTGTTTTTATTAAAGCGTTTCTTTGTCCTAAATTCAAGCAATACTGGCTCTTAGAATAATCCCATAGTAACTCGGTACCAGGACACCTTCATTCTCGCCCATCTCCGAATAAATCAACAGCCTCCCACCCATCAATCTTCCTTCAATCATATGAACAAGGATTGACAAAAAGGTTCTGATTGCCTGGGAGCAAAAACGCCACCTTTCCGTTCGGGTACCGCAAAAACCTTCCCCCGTCAATACGTGAATAGAAACCTTCATTTAACGGACGATCCGCCCTCCTAATTATTTCCAATAAATCAGCATTTAAGTAAGACTAAAAATATCGAGCGACCTACTCATTTTCTGTCTGATTGCACAAATTGGCTTCGAGTCACAGAGTCCAGATGAAAAATATTTTTACGGCATGTAAGGTACACTGACCTCGAGTCACAGAAAGAGTTCCTTATAAGTACTGTACGGGACAGATGAGGGACAACTCTCGATGAAAAATTCTAAATGATAAACACTGGTGCACAATGAAGCTCGACTTTTGTAATGACTTGAGAACACCATGAGAAAGGCGATTCGTTTCGACTTACGTAATGCTTTGAAAAGAGCATCGTGAGAAAGACAAAATGACGAAAGCCTGTACTAATACAAGGATAGTTTATTAAAATATCATTGTATGTTATCATATCATATACAGCCTGCATGACACGTTTGATACAAGTACGATGAACATCAGACACGTTCAATACAAGTACAATTAACATCAGACATGTTCGATACAAGTACGGTAATCATCAAGAAGTAATGGACGTTGAAAACATGGAAAAAAGTTAATAATTTAAACTACTTAGAAATAATTCTAAGCTCAAAGATATCTCTTGAAGAAAATGATGATTTCATTGCCAAAAAAATGGCTAAGAAGGTATCTTTACTTTAAAAGTTGTAAAATTATCGGTAAAAAAAAAACAAGTTTACTCATTTATAAAACAATTAATGTACCACACTTAGACGCCTGTTGTAGTATTCTCTGCATTGTAGTGCAGGTGGTTAAAAAAATCTCTAAATAATCTACTATAGATTAATTAGACAAATTTAGATAATATTTGTATTATTTTTATAAATTAGAATAAATCAATGCATAAAATTTTTACTTAAGGAATTAGATATAATGATTGTTAAACAAAGAATTGTCTCTGTCCTTTTAATTTGCATACAAAAATACATATTTTACAAAAATTTTAACAATTTAATACCAACATACTTTAGAGACAAACTACTTTATAACAAAAACTTCCACACACAATAAGACAGAAAGGAAACATTAGACTAAAAAGATATAACAAATCAAAAGCACAGAATTGTTTATTGTATAACGGAATCCAAGACTTAGTTTCCAGTGAAATTGAAAATGAACCTAGATTAACAACATTTGAAGAAAAATGTAAAAAAAATGTATGTAATAAGTATTAGGAATGAGCATAGCGTAAATTAAAATGTATGCTTATATTAGGCCATATGAAGTGGATTTATGTGAAGTTTAATAAATAAATAAAATAAAATTTGTCTCGGTGTGTACTTGTATAAGGCAATGATCGGGCTGGCTCCCGTTGCTCATCATGCGTCTGACAGACTTGTATAAGGCAATGATCGGGCTGGCTCCCGTTGCTTGTCATGCGTCTGACAGACTTGTCGAGCGCTTGTGTACGAATGTATTTCGTAAGATAAATAATTTTATTCCAATATTTAGATACTCATGTGTCATGTCAAACATGAGAGTGTGTATGAGACGATATATGAATGTGAATTTAGCAAGGAGGGTATGGCGATCTACCCTCGCTACCTATTCCTACGGAGTACCGGCTTATTGTTAGTCAGTTTAGATATTAAAAATCATTTATTTTTGAAGAATTATATAAATAAGGTAAGTGCATATAAAATAGGATTTACATTAGGTTTTTACATATACATTTGAAAACTGTTCTTCCATAGAAGCGTTAACTTTTGGGTGGAAGAGGAGTGAACAGTTCATTATTGTACAGGGTTTTCCAATAAGAGGTGTTATTTTTATATTCAATCGTAAAAGATCAATGGTTTCGTTGCTTGTGTGGCACGTAGCACCGTCTTGTTAAAAGTAAACGTTGTCCAGATCAATACCATCCAATTCCGGCCATAAAAAATCATTAATCATCTCTCGATGGCGCAATCCACTCACCGTAAATGTTGCTCTAGCCTCATTTTCAAAAAAGTAAGGTTCAATGACTCTGCCGGATCATAAATCGCACCAAACAGTCACACGTTGAGGATAGAGAGGCTTTTCAACAATAACTCTTGGGTTTTCCGAGCCCCAGATGCGACAATTTTGCTTGTTGACGAAGCCACCGAGGTGGAAATGGGCCTCATCACTCAAGCTGATTTGCAATTGATTCACTCAACTGAATTTTAATAATTTCAATGCGTTGTTAAAGCATGTATCGTTCCATCTTTATTAATGGCGTAGTTTTTACTTGTCAAATGTCAAAAAATAACAGCTTCAAAAGTAACATCTACCGAAATAGCGGGCTATTCAAAATAACACCTCTTATTGGAAAACCCTGTAGTTATTTATCAGTGATTAATAATATTATATGTACATGTATTAAGTGCTGTAGTAAGTACATTTTAGTGTTTTGTTAATTTATATAAGTTAATACAGTTCTTGGCCATAAAACCGAATGTGGCAAGGCACACTTACGAAATTATAAAAAAATGAAACTATTTAACAAACCTACGAGTATATTAATCTATTGAAAACATTGAAAAAAAAATTACAAAACGTCCGTCATATCGCTAAAGTAAACATCGATCTCGTTACTGTATTTACGTAAAAAAAGTTCGTGAATTGTTTTATTAGTTCATCGTATTCTCAGTTAGAAAGGATTATATTTCGTTGCCATGAACCCCACATCAGAAGGAACGATTTATTTAGCTTCACAATTTGTAAATCTAAAAAATATGTACAAAATTTACTAATGGGACGTATCTACAAAATGTACACTACATTACGAGATGTCGACATTTTCAACTGTACCTTGAAACCATAAAGTTAAAATGACTGAATTTATATCATATGATGCGGAAATTATACACATTTATATTTTTTTTACCGTTCTTATAAATCTTTTGTTTTTTTTACATTGTAGTATTATAATTTGTTTTTTGTTTTATTTTCCGATTTACATTTCTTATTTAAATTTTGTTTACTTTGCTATCGGTTTCGACACAACCGTGTCATTAACTAGCAATCTTAAAACTCAATTTAAAATTATACAAGTACCGAAATATTAGAATTATTTTTTTAATTAAATTAATTTAGTTAACAAAATGCAAGTCTGCAAGTCGCCTTTATTGACAATGTTTTGTAAGGTTTTGTTTTATTGACTTCTCCCACCTTTCTCGCCTCCTCCCCCCACCCCCAAATCAACCCACGTACCTAATAAAATCTAATCTTTTTGTACTTGTATTATGTTAAGTTAGTTTTAAGATTGCTAGTTTTTTTTTAAATTCTTTATTTTGTCTTTCACCCATTAGGGGTGATCTTAGCCATTCACACTTAACATAACGTAACATATATAAACCAAACATAACATAAACATAACATAACATACTTAGCATAAACGGTACAGAGCTGGTAACAGTAGGTTATCACAAAATTTTAAAAATAGTAACCTGTGTACAATATAAGTGGGCGCTTTTCGTTATTTAACCAAAGATTTTCCTACAATTAGTAGCGTTTTTTTTTAAAACAGAACTATGAAATTGGCAATCTTATAAACAAACACAGCATATGAGAGTAAACAAATGTGTTTATAAAACATAAAGATAAACATAACACAAACATACCATGAACATAACATAAACATATCATAACATAACATACACATAACATATCATAAACATAAACATATCTTAACAAAAACAATACAGAGCTGGTAATAATAGGTAATTACAACATTAAAAATAGGAACCTGTGCACAATAGTAGTGGGCGTTTTTTGTTATTTAAAAGAATAGATTTTTCCAAAATTAGAAGAATTATTTTTTTTAAAACAGTACTATGAAATTGTAGTACTGTGAACATTGGTTATTGGGTTGTAACTTAATTATTTTACTTATTTTTTCTCTCTCTCTATGCATGTTATGTTATAAACCTGTTAATGTTCCTAATAAAATAAAATAAAATAAAATAAAAATAAAATAAATAAAAACAAATACAATAAAATAATCAAGAAAAATATACAAATGCATAAAGAATAGTGTTTTAACTCAGTCAAAATATGCAGAGTTGGGATTAGTGAAAATAGATGAAAATAAAGATGAAAATGGGAACCTGAACAAATGAATACCAATGAAAGTGAAAGAAATTTGGTTTATATTTATTATTATGGTCAGATATTAAGGCCATTTTTATAAATAAATTTTGCCAACAAATTATGACACGGTTGTGTCGAAACCGGTAGCAAAATTTAAGTAACAAATGTACATTGGAAAATAAAACTCAATAAAACAAAAATGTCTAGAAATTAGTTAATGCCCAAGAAATACAAAAAAATATATAATTTGTTTATGTACAAATATATATTGTTAAATAATGTGTACAGTCAGTTTATTTATTTATTTTTTACATTTGTCGAAAAGAATGTAACCTTATTGGGTAACCCGTTCTAAGGTCACATTGTACGTAAGTAATTTTGGTAATAGTATGTATTTACAAAGTGCTTTTTAATGGAGATTAACTATTTTATCTCACAATCAACCATTGATAACTCTTATGCTTTGTTAGCTGGTGATTTTAATATGCCGGTATTGAAGCATAAAGCTTACTAATTAAACATTTTAGCAGTGCTTATTTTTGTTTCTTCTCAATTTCTTTTATTAACTTTGTGTTATTTTGTTTTTTTTACTTTATAATTTTTCTTTTCCTTCTTCTTTCTATATTGTTCTATGAATATCAATAGAAATCAAGTATGTAGATGGAACTTGTCCCATTAATTCTAAACAAATAAAAACAGTTTTATTATATTACTTTACGACTATTTATTTCCAAACTTAAAATTAAATAAATGAATTGAGAAATAATATGTCAAGTGTTTTTCAATCCTCTATAACGCATGTTCTAATTAAAAAAATATTCTTCATATCCAACATATAAAATCCTTAACCTTCTCCCTGACAACTTTCTGCAATACCTTTCTACCTACCTTCATACATTCCTCATATTCCTTATCGAATTTTCTTAATTGAAATAAAATATTTATAGATTAATCTGAATTGTATAATTTAACAACAATTATTACATGCGTAGGTACTATGAAAAACTTCAAAATGTGAACATTTTTATTATTTATTGAAGTTAAAGAAATATTAACATTTCACTTTTTAACCACATAAATATAAGCCATATAATATTAATAAACATAACAATAATAACCTCACATAACATAACATCTTATCAGTTTTATCTACATTAAAGTACATTATAATTCTGTTCACCTCTCTTAACTTCACCCGCCATAACCAGGGACATCCATTGCATGGCGGGTGAAATAGTTCTGTTGAAATAACAAGGGACACCCTAGCATAGCGGGTGAAATGATACTTTTCACCTCTTTACTTCACCCGCCATAACCAGGAACATCCCTTGCATTACGGGTAAAATAATACTAAAAATGTATCCATTACACATTTTTTTTATGAAATTAAAAAAAAAATCAAATGAATTATCTCTCCAATGGCTCATCAATGATTTTCATTTTGTAAGCAATCCAGTTTATAAAACAAGTAATAATCGTACAACACAAAATAAAACTCAAATCTAACCTAACCTTAAAATAGATTAGGAACCATACAAAATATAAAAAATAACTTCACAATCGTTTAAGGACCTAATCGACCTGTAACGGGTCCAAGCACAAAAGTGTGCAAAAAATGAAAGCAAAGAAACTTAGGACCGAGACGATTACCAAACTCCCGAATAACAGTCCATTTGGAGGTATTTTTCTCTCACTTTCGCGTAATACTCAGAATAAATAATATTACGAACAAAGAGACAGAGTAAAAAAGTTATAAGAAAAGTAATGAATTCACTTTGGATATGTATGAAGTAGATCGGCGAGAATCAAAGACGCGGGGAATTTTGCGAGAAAATAATCCCAAACCAACGTTCGTTTTTAGGCTTCGCAAACGTAGGGAAAACTTTTTACGCTTGACTTGGAAAAATATTTTTCTGAAGTAATTCTAAGAAGTCTTGAAAACAATCATCCCGCGAGAAGCTGCATGAAAAATCAATGTTTTAGCGAAAAGTTTTGTTCAGTAAAACAAGCTTATAAATAGAACGAGGTATTGTGGAGAATATACTAAACGCTTGGATGGAAGAAATTGGGTTTGCCTCAAGAGGACAAAGCAATATGAAGATACTCAAATTGGGTCTGTGATAAAGTTTATTTATTCTGTTAACTGAATACTTGTGTAATCCATTGTGTAATCCATACGCCCTCTTTATTAAAGTACTTAACTTATTCGTACAAGAAAATTTAGTAAAGAGCTGAAAAGTAAAAAAAAGTGGGTGTGTCAAGCCTACGCAAGACAGAAGTGAAACTTCTAGTTTCAGCTGATGCTTGGCGTGGCGCAGTTCGCTGGTGTCTGAGAGAGAGGAAAGAAGAGAAGAGAGAGAACGTTCGTGAGCGGCTCCCCCACCTCAACAAGGTTTCACTTCAAAAATGCCACAGCCGAGAATCGAACCTCGCTTAACTGATTGAAAGCCAACCACGCTGAGCACCAACTGTAAGCAAAGCCGCATAAATTGATTATATTATGTAGGTTCTGAAAATATGAGAGCTTGTTATGTTTTATAATGTTACCTACATCACACCCAAAATATAATATATTTTTAAAAATAATGTACAATGTACAGAAATAGAATCCCACACAAGATCGCGTAGTGCGCTCTAGCGAACGGATATTTTATCAGAGGGAGATAGTTTTAATTTTTTTTTCTGTAAATTATTACATATTATCAAAATAAATAAATTAATTAAATAAATGTAATACAATTATCATAATATACGGATTAGATAATAATTTTAATCCAACACAATAACGCAAAGCGCGCTCTAGCGGAGTAATGTTTTATCACAGTGAGATAAGTGTTTTTATTATTTTGCAATATTATTTTCTTTTAAAAAATGTTCTGACCTACTAAAAAATAAGATATTGAATGAAAAAGGCGTTAAAAACAAAAAAATAATGTGCGATGGCCGAGAATCGAACTCGGATCAACTGCTTGGAAGGCAACTATGCTGACCATTACACCACCAACGCCAGTTGTCGGGATGAGCTAAGAAGCATTTATATGTTACTTCAAAACTTTGACTAGATCAAATGAACTTTAATCGGTGGTGGGGGTACCCGCATTTTCGTTTCGGTCATGAGTCGGTTTTACTCCGGTCCTCGAAATTGCATGACGCGCGTAACGAAGTTTCACTTCAAAAAAAATATTACAAATCACTTAGTAATTCTTATGTTGTCAACTTAGTTGAGTGCGGAACTGTAAATACTAAGTTTACCTTCACCCACAATAGGAAGAAAGTTTGACTTCCCAGAAACAGAAAGTTTGCATTTGAAATCTGATCTCGGAGAACATGGTGGCTGGTGACTTTTGTCATCTCCCGACTCCTATTCTCCTGCTCTCCTGTTCCACGTCTAAAGGGAGACTCCTTGAGCTGATTACCCTGGGAAACTGATACCGCCATCCACCACGCCACTCTAAACTTTGGAAGATTGAGTCGTGTTTTGTTGTAACATTGTAATGTATCACGCGCGAACTTCGAGGCGTATTTTCTGTATTTCATCAGACTTCGCGGATCTTTGAGAAACCTTTGTATGCACGCTTCATATTGTAATATTTTGAACTCATGTAGCTTACCTAGCTGTTTCGCAGAAATTCACGTGTGACAGATTCATCAAATGGCCACTCAACGCCATTTTTTGGAACAGTTGAAATAATAATCAGCAGAAGAGGAAAGTTATCATGTTGTTAAGTTTGTCACCTTATTACAATTTGATAGAAAGCTGAAACGCGCCTACCGTCGGCGTTTTAACGGGGACTTTTAAATATTTAGGCCATAAGACAGCAATGTTATATTTTAATATCTGCGAAATAACTTGGCCTTAGTTGCTTTAGTTTAACTTCATTAAAATAGTGGCGCAGACCCTTGAAAGTCCGGGGGACATAATTGAAGGATTTATGAAACTGAAAGTATTATAGAAAAAAACTATTTGCTTCAGGATAATATTTTGTTTTTAATGTTAGTAAAATTGAAAAATGACGACATCCTTCCAACACCATTATACTTTCAATTTTGAAACCGATGTCCATCAAACTTGAATGATTTTACCCACTACGCAGGAATACAATTTTAAATCACGCACCAACGAACTGACAACTAAAATTAGTATGTTTAATTTCATAAATAGAAAGATAAACATTTCCGAGCAACGAATAACCTGCGATTTAAAAACTCCTACTATATTTACAAACGGAAATTGTTGCTTGAGCAATGATAAAAGAAACAAAGCGGCTGAATTGAACCCACGACGTTTTATTTATTATCGTACTATAGATTAACTCCTTGGGCCAATTTGTTCGGTTTTTGGAACAAACAGGTATTACCCGTAGGGTCAATTTGTTCGCTTTTCGGAACAGCTCATATTGTCTCATAGAAACCGTCATAGTTAAAAATATAAACTAAACGGTGTTAGAAAGAGAAAAAAACAAGTTTTCTATTCAAGTTAACCACAGAATAATTGAAATGTACACCTCTATGAAACCAAAGGTTTCTACCGCAATTTGATAGATTAAAAAAATGTGAGTTTTTATTAATTATTTTTATATGAAAGAACAAAAAAATGAGGTGACAGTGAATAATACATGTTTGTCTAATAAAACACGTGTTTTTTTCGTTACCACTAATTTTAGTTCAGTATTTACACGATAAAACGTAAGTTGAGCCATTTTTAAAACTTTTTGTTTGATTTCAAATTTTTAATATTTCAAAAATTATATGTTTATTTCTAACTTGCTGTACCCCGCTACGCGTTGCTGTGGGCCAGTCTGTATGTGCAGATAGAGAAACAATAGCGCGTGTTTCTTTTACGACCAACAGATGGCGCTGTTTTTAAAAAAATCATGTTTTTACTTGTCGCAGGTGTGTCTTTATAATATAGGTAAATAAAAACACACGCGTATTCGAATGCAACGTTTTGTCCAAATTTCAAAGCAATCTTTGTAGAACTTTGGCAGATTTAAGATTTCTAACAAACGAACATTAACATTTTTATTTATATAGATAGAAGATTATTTCATCACCTTCCAAAAACAAAGAATTTGAACAATTCATCAAAATTCAAATTTGATTTTCACGATATGTGAAGGTTGTATGCAAGTAATGTTCTTATATCATTATTGGCCAGTTGTTTTACAACACTTAAATATTAACAGAACTTAGATGGAACCTTCGCAGAATTTGAAAATGAATTTTGAAATTTGATGAATTGTTCAAATTCTGTGAATAAACCCGTCCTTAGTTTTTGGATACGTTCAGTATCCTATTAATTGGATTTTATTGAGAAGCGAAAATACACACAAATTCTCCGACTTTCTGACAGCATTTTTAATAAATATAAACGTCAATGTGACAGAGTCCTGAAGGGTTAATAATCGTTTTACAGTACAAGTTTTCTTATTTTAACATTTATACACAGGTAGGTATACAAAAAACTTTATTGTTTCAGATATTTTAACTCACTAACAACATTCCTTTTGTCATGCTATGCTGTGCTAGAAAATTTGTTGTACCTTGTGGTATCTTGAAGAAGTCGTGGTGACGACTACGGCCGAAATTTTCAGGAACGTATAAAAGCGTCAAAGCATTCCAAGAGAAATGGGATATCAATATAGATATGCATTTTATTAGAACCAAGGAATTGCAATATTTGCATAGCGTTCGGTTTCTAGGCAATATCTATTCATTCCCTCTGTTGAGTCCATACGTTGCATGCGTCCGCATGCATTATTCCAGCACCATATTTATGCATTCATTTTCGTGCAGAGTACACACATCACTACCCTACTCCAGCTTGCTTCTTGTAATACCATAGAACATGACTGCCATTGGAACATTAAAAATTTTCAACCAAATATTTTTTTTGAAACACAGAAGAGAAAAGGTATTAGGTTGCGACAGAGACTCTAACTAAGAACTTGGTTCTTGCAAACCCAAACAAAAAATTATTATTCATAATTATATTAATGTGTAATAACTATATAAATAAGCATACTTTATATACTGAAGGTATTGATATGAAGTAATGCGTACGATCGATTATTAATATGAGAGTATGGAATGTATCGGGAGCATCTCCTATCCTCTTCCTATTTTCCTCTTCCTCTCCCCTTCCTTTAACACCAAATTAATTTTAAGATATTAAAACTTCATTTCTAATAACTTTAACATAAGAAACTTCTGTGGCTTGACTTCAGTTAACTTGTATATTTATATCTATCATTGTATATTATATAAAAGCTGTTTGTTTCTTAGAAAATAAATAAATAAATATGTCATCGCTTTTCTTAAATAAATGGAGAAAGTTCTGGAAATATTTTTAACTCATTTTAAATATGACAGTTGACAGGCTTATTCCGTGGACAAATGACAGAAGAAGAACAAAAGTGGCTGAACACCATATTTGGTAAATGCACGAAGTTAATAGGCATTTTATCGTTAGTTTGTCTGTTACTAAGATAGAAAAACGATTAATATTTATATTTTTATATATACGTCTAAAAAGGCTTTTACATAGAAGTGATACATGATGCACTGTACATAGGAGAATATCTGTATTATACAGGAGATACTGACAGTAAATAGATGTAATCCATTGTAAAGAAGGTACAAAATACACAATTGTAAAATTGTGATTACAAGTATAATGAGAATATATTAAGGAATAATTAAAAGAAAAACTAAATAAAGACAAAAAAAAACTAAATATGAAGCAATATTAGTAAAACGTAAGAGTAACATAAAGTAAAAAATAAATTACAAGAACACTACATGTAAGACAAATCATTAAAACTAATTTACCAACGCTACTCTGATTTGTAGGATTTGACAAAGTGTTGGTATAGATTATGCTTAATTCTATAAATGAAGTCAATAAATAAATCAATTGTTGCCCAGATCATGCATCCTGTTGGTCAGTGAGTGTGTCTGATAGTTGGTCGTGTTTTTTTTTTATATTAACTCCGCACAGGAGGCCCTGAAGAAAATAATTTCCCTCAGGGCCTATGTCATCTTTCGGGATGCTGTGTGGAGGGTTTTTTTGTGGAGAGGAAGGAGTGAACATGGGTCTTGAAGAGTCCCATGTTGTAGGAGGGATGAAACACAGAGGCCGGCAGTTCGTTAGACAGCCGAGCTTTTGAACTTAAGAACGAATCGTAGAAGCGACCTGTTCTCATGTGACAAATGTCGACCGTGTACAAATGTTGGGCGCACGTTTGGCGTGTATCCCGACTACGCACCGGTGCCAAAGGGATCAATGACGCCAGTTCCTCAGAGCATCTTCCATTGTTATACCGATAGAACAAGGACAGCATACCTACCCGACGCCTGTGATCTAAAGATTGCAGTCCGTTTGTTAAGATTGGGGAATCTATCAAACGGACCGCCCGTTTTTGCACAGAGTCGAGGGTTTTTTTCAGGTATTTAGGGGCTCCGGACCAGAGATGGCTGCCAAATTCGACAGTAGGGCGCACGTGTATGTATTGCAGAAGAATGTTATATTTTGTCTTGTATTCCTAGTCGGCACATGGAGTTTAATAGTGGCAAGGATGGCTGGACTATCAATTAAGTTGTTAATGACTCTGTGTAACACAACCAGGTCTGAAATAATTCTTTTGTCAGACAGTGTTATTAGATGCAATTGATTCATTAAACTGACATAATTAATGTAATGAATAGGAATTCTGAGCTTAAAGTTCACATCATTAAATTGTTCAACAATGTCATTGCTGAATAACTCCATCGACTGGCCTCAAATGTGTTTTAAATTCCCCATCTGATTACTATCCTGGCGACAAATTTGCTTTTTCCAGACCAGCAACAGGAAAAAAAAATTTTGACTGCGAAGTAATTCACTCTTTTTGATAAAGGTTTTCGTACTACAATTTTTTTAACCAATAATTTTGGTTTCAGTGTCATTTTTAACATCCACACGCCCTGCCTAGACTTTGTTGGTCGATGCCCGTAGGCCTTTTACAAACATAATACAAATTTATATTTTTAATAATACAGAAATATAATACATATCCGAAGGCAAAATAATTTTGTTTTTTCTTATGATGGGGAATATATTTCAATATAGATGGGGAATTAGGTTATGGATTATTCAACCAAATTTGTAAGATACGCCATATCTAAAGTTAATGTATCGATGTCTTGGGGCGTTCAATAAATAAATCAGATAAAGGAACATTATTGTCTACAAACGTTTCAATTTTATATCTTTCCAAAACAGTACTAAAATAAGTTCAATGAAATCGAGTATTTTTACAGCTGTTATATAGATGTAGTAAATTTAAAAAATATATAAATTGTCTGACCAACGTGAAACATTAACATTCGTACATTGGATCAAATAAATACAAAGTTTAAAAATTTTATTGAAAAAATAAGGTTACCTGTACAAAACTTGTGTAAATCTCACATCTTAGATTGTGTACTATTATTTCTCAAGAATCATTTATTTGCTTGTGAATGAAGAATATATACTTGTAGATAGTACCAAAAATAATGTAGATTAAACAACATGGCTGATTGTCTCATTGTTTACAGTTAAATTAAGCTCCATACCTCAAGATGGAAATTTCTCGTTACGAATTATCAGAAAAAGTTTTGGTCGTATCTAGGAATTGAACCCAGAACCTCAGCCTTGTCAGGACTTTGCTCTAACCACTGCGCGTATCTGAACCTTTCCTCTTCGGTCATATATAATGTAAATTTTTAAAATTACCTTATGCACAAACTGAAAAAAACAGATAACAGAATGTATAAAAATTAAAGGTGCACAATTTTTCAAGAACCTATTCTCACGAAACCAAACATAACTCGCAATTAAATTAGCATGTCTTTTATATTTTTAGTTATAATAAATAGATTATTGTTGCGCAAATATATGATAATGTTTTAAAATACCTTAATTTTTAATACTCTGTTGACTGTATCATCGAGTACACTTCATCTAGTATCCTTTTCTTTTTACTCAATTATTACAATATCGTTAAGTAATGTCATACTTTTATGGAAACTTTACTAGCTTATGCAAACATACAAAATGTAAGTATTTAAATATAACTGTTTGTTTCCCCAATAAACCAAAAATAAATCTAACCTCACCAGTGGCGGCTCGTAAGTTTTTGGTCTACTAGAGTGCTTATATTGCAAAAAAGGCATTATTGATGTTGTTGTAAGTAAAACAATTTAATTTTTTTTATTAATTTTTTTTATGAAGTTTTTTTAGGAAATTTCAGTTTAGCCGTATGGACGACGGATTTTCTAAAAATCTTCATACAAAAAATCGAATTTTCGAAAAAAATAAAAAAAAGTTTTCATCTACAACAACATCAATAATGCCATTTTTGTAATATTAGCACTCTCTTACATCCAAAAGTCACGAGCCGCCACTGAACCTAACATAATATACAATACTGCCACCATGGGTGGAACTACAGTCTTCTCCTTGAGAACCTCAAGGACGATGCTGTGTTTTTACTTATGACGGCATATTACTTTTATTTCTAAAATACTTTTACTAAGCCACACAGATGCTGTTTATTAAATTAATAAATGATTATATATAACAATTTCTAGTTTTACTCAATAATGTAATAACCACTATTAAATATAATTTTTCTACTAAGTAGTTGATTTTTTCCATGTTTTTCATCACCCAGTACTTCCATATATCTATATAGAAAAGTATATTAATCCCATAATATTCAACAAAGCGCGCCCGGCTTTGTTCAACAAATTGTAGAAGAAAAACACAAATAATGCTAAGTAAACAAAACGCATCGGCTGTATGAGAATATTTTATGCGGCCGCACGTTTCAAGCTAAGCTGAAAGCCGGAATACGCGCACCTGAAATAACTGAAAAGGGTTGCCATTGTCACAACTACTCGTGTGTGTTGCCAGCCTTTAAATTACAAAAGGTAAGTACCTTCTCGGAAATACCATTTTTGAATATAAATTAATTTATTTTTTGTTATTTTGAAGGCTTAAATTAATGGAAAAAAAGTTTCATAACTGGCTCTAAAATGATTTCAAAATACTGTTTCCAATCATCGAGATTTTGTACACCGGTGATTCCAATATTCATTTTACTGATTGCTTATTATTATCAAACAAAAGCTGAAAGGCAAAAATATTTATTTTTTTAAGGCACAATCGAAAGTTTTATTTTTGATTAATATTTGACTATTAATGATATCAATATTTTGAAGTTGCATGTTTAAATTAATCATCAACTGCGTGGCAGGCCAGATCCATACAAACTGGAGGGAGACCTTATGACCTCTCCAGCATTACTCTCAGAACATTTCACCGCAACTAACCACTGACACACTGACCTGCAGATTCCTACTCAACCCTCATGTATTTTTCTTTCCCAGAACTTCCTCCCCTTCCTTTCCTAAAAAGACCTTCTACACCACAGCATCTTCAAAGATGACATAGTCCTTGGAATTATTTTCCTCAGGTCCTTCTGTGTGAAGCTAATGTAAAAAAATATCGAATGAAAGTTTAGTTTTGATTTCATTTTTGGCTCTTGTAGATTGTTTTAATGTTAATACTTTAATGACTAGGACCGACATATTTTTCGTTGATTAACTACTGTAATGTCATCTAATTTCATAATATCCGCGTTTTATGCGTGATTTAGAGCAAAAGTGAATGTCGGGAATTTCCGTTTTCATGATCTTCATTCATTCATTCGCGAAAACAACAGGTGAAATTCAATTTTATACCTGTAAGAAATCAACCCGTAATAAAAACAGACCAGACAAACTATTATAAAAACTTATGGTTAACAGGTTGCATCCGCCAGTTCGTCGAACACTAATACAAAACAATACATTTGACCAATGAACGCGATTCTGCGTTAAAAGTGAACAAACTTCGGCAGTTGATTCTACGTGATATTACGTAAGTAAAAAAATGAATGACGTTTTTCGTAATTTCAAAATTTTAAATATAGTTGCAGGTATGAAACTTGAATTGTGTACATGGAAAAAATAATTTTTTCCCATGGAAAAATATGTTTATGGAAAATACGTTTGTATGGAAAATATTATTTACATGAAAATATTTTTGTATGGAAATATTTTCGTATGGACATATTTTTGTATGGAATTTTTTTTGCTTGGAAATATTTTTGTATGGAAATATTTTTGTATGGAAATGTTTTTGAATGGAAAAATATTTTTGCATTGGAAAAACGAAACCACCATGTAGAATCACCTCCCGAAGTTTGTGCACCTGACCCCGGGACACTCTGTATACAGGGCCATATTTACCTGGCAGGTCTCTTGAGAATAACACTGTTCCTTGTTTTTTAGAGAAATTTAGCAAGAGTTCAGACTCGTACAATGACGAGTAAATTTGGGGTTTGGTTAGGATATTTTAGCTACAGTTTTTACCTACAAATTTTCCAGCTTTGTTAAGCCCCCTTGTGATGATATTTCACAGAAAAAGAAATATTAACCCTATAAAGCTGTTCCAAGATGTTAATTAATACCTTAATTAGGGAGGTATTAATTAGCAGCTTGGAACATATACTATAACTAACTAACCAACACGCCGTTTCCCCGCAGGGGTAGGCAGAGAGGACGGACCTTCAAACAACTCGGTCTTGGCACACACTCCTCGCTTCATTCACATTCATACATCGTCTCATACATACTCTTCTATTGTTCTGACTCTTGACATGGCCTGACTTGAGTATCTGATTCACTCGATCGTGCCATGTCTTCCTCGGGCGTCCCAAATTTCAGCTACCATTCACATTTGCATCATATATTCTCCTTACACTTCTATCTTCGCTCATTCGCTCTACATGTCCAAACCATCTAAGCGTCCCTTTCTTGCTCTTACTCATTACGCTTACATCAGCCTTGCACTCTTTACGGATCTACACATTTCTCACACGATCATACATGGTTTTACCACACATACGCCTCAGGGATCTCATCTCTACAGCATTCAGTCTACTTTCATCCTTTCTCTGCCAGTTCCATGCCTCACTTCCTTACATCAGGGTAGGTACCAGCACTCCATTGTGGACTGCTAGCTTCGCTTCTTTGGATAATTTTTTGTTAGCGCCAACTGCGTTCAGTCCTCCATTAATGGAGTTACCTGCATTTGCCCTTCTTTAATATCTCTATCAGCCTTCCCATCTCTCGTAAACATACTCACTAAATACACAAGCTCATCCACATACTCCAATTATTCCTCATTCACAACTATATTTCACACTGTTTTCGTACTCTCACTTTCAAACACCATGACTTTAGACTTACTTACATTAACTCATTCTTCATACATGCTTCGTTCATCCTAGATACGAGAGACTGTAGATCTTCCATTCTGTTAGCAATCAGCACCGCATCATCAGCATACAACAGGCAACATACTCTCAGATTACTCAAATTCGGGCCCAATCCTACCTCTTTCAATTATCGCATACAATTATCTGTGTACAGAATGAATAACCATGGTGACATTACGCAGCCTTGTTTAACACCTTTTGTGATATCAAACCAACCCATAAAACCACCGTTCACCCTAACACATGCAATACTTCCGAAGAGAGACGCAATTGCCTGTGTGAGATGCGTTTTCACTCCATACTTGGTCAACACCTTCCATATACTATATACTTAACCTTATGCAGATAATTGCTTACTAATTATAATTGATGTTCTTACTTACTTCTTTCATGCCATCAACGGGCTGAAGCTCCTTCTATGACCTCCACCAATTTTCCTTCACCACACGTATCAAAATAACCTGTCCATTGATTTTAAAACGTTTTCGTTTTCTCATTTTCTTCCAAGATTTACACATCTTTTATTTATAAGTAAACTTATTCAACTGCAAATTGACTTTGGTACATACCTTGATTCACAAAAGCGAACCGTGAAATTGTAGACGAAGGATGAGTTTAGACCATCGACCAAGTATTTCATATATCGATGACTCAGACTGAGTGCAGTTGCAAAATGCAGCTTTTGTGTTGGGTACTACGGGTAAATCAATATTTGAAGGAGCAGCCAGGAAAAGGCAAAGGCGAATACAAGTTTGTCATCCTGAAAAGCATTTTATATAGATATTTGTGTCGGTCTCAACCAATAGGTCTGCAGGGATATTGGTTTAACCTTAAAATAACCCAGTGAAAATTCTTTTAAAGATATTTGTAAAACATTACTAACCTCATCATAGTTGACTGAACGACATCTTATTAATTCGACCTTTTGCATTTCGTCTATCTGTGATTTTTTTGTATGTTCCGTTTCCGTCTCAAGATGATAGCCGTTATGATGGTTCAGTAAAGATTATTTGTTTTATTCGCATTTTTAGAATTTTATGGTACCTACCTAAAATTTAAAAAAAAAATCTTTTAACAAATTACATAATTCTCGATCTATATGAATAAAAATTTTCTTTTGTTCAAAATCTTGAATCTCCGATAGTTCACCGATTGCTTTGAAATTTCAACACATCGTTGCATTCGAATACGCGTGTGTTTTTTTTATACCTATACTATATAGTTGTCACCTGTGACCGGTGAAAATACATACTTTTGAAAAACAGCGCCATCTGTTGGACTTAAAAGCAACACGTGCAATTGTTTCTCTATCTGCACGTTTTATCTGAGAATTGAGAGACTGAGCCACATCAACGTGTATCGGGGTATAGCTAGTTTGAAATAAATAAAAATGTTACATAAAATATGCTTATGTTTTATAATTCAGTAGGTAGGTATTTAAGTACCTACTTACAAATATTATGATTTCAGTAGAAAATTTGGTTTTAATTTATTAAATAAAAGAAAATTATAAACATACTATTTTTGACGTGAGGTCTGCTGTCCACAAAACTTATGATTAAATTTTTATTTTATTCCTTAATTATTTTCAGGCCTATAATGACAGACAAGAATCTAAGAAGAACCGCGTAATATTATGAATACAGATTGTTTTTTCTCAATTACAATTCAACTCTCGGGGAAATATTTACCATACGCAAAATCGTAATTTCTAGCGTATTTCCAGTACCTATCTTCGTGCAATATTACAAAAACAATATAAGAGAAAAAGAGAGAGAGAGAGCCGTTCACCACTTCCGGAGATTATCACAACGTTTCCCTTTCCTCTTTCCTTGCCACCATTATTCCCGTCCCACAATATTTGTAAAATCCAATGTACCACTGTACCCAGTTCCACGAAGCATTCGGATAGCCGCGGCTGTAACGGGTTTTCACATTTTAAAAAACGTTGACCCAAACGATTGGGATAAGTATTACAAGCAATAAGTGCTACCTAACGCGAATACAAGAAGATGGGAAATGGGCACAAACTAAAAAGTCGTCCTATTTCCATTTTTATTATGGTGAGATGTATGATTTAAGCATTATTACAAATAGGCAATATCACACTTTGTATTATTTGCATGAAAAGTTCACAATACACTTCCAAATAATTATAATATATTCAAAAATCATCAAGCGTTAAATTGTGTGTGTTGGCGAAAGACTTGTCAAAATTTGTGAATGTTTTACGATGTGACAATAACCTTTATAATACGTTTGTGTTCTTATGTGTTTTTTATTTAGTCATTGCGAGTCTGTAATGAAATATTTGTTTAGTTCCGTATAAAGTGATATTTTAACAGATTACAAGTACAATACAATGAGTAAGCAGGAAAACAATCGTAAAAAAAATCCATTGTAGAAATCAGATTTTTTATATTGCCAATTTCATATGTCCGTTTGTAACATTAAAATCTGAAAATTCTTTCAACTGAATTCAAAATCATTATTTAATATTTTAATATATTAAAGAATTGAGATTCTGTATTAGTAAATAAATCTAAATTCTCAAAATAAGCTAAGAGTAACATCTTGTGACAATAACCCTAGTTTTTTAACACGTAAACCCGCTAGGAACGACATATTTGATCCGTATTGATTAAAATAAAGAATTTCTATTTATTTTTCGGAATAACTTTATTGAGTAAAACCTCAAATTGTAATATTTAAATATTGAAGACAATATTAGTGATTTCTAAACGAAAATCTGAAACAGAAAAATAAGAAAAGGAAACGGTCACATCTGGGACTCGAACCCAGGACCCTTGTCTTTCCGGGACAGTGCTCTACCAACTGAGCTAATGGGACCCTATTCCCCTCGGTCACTTTTAACTGTATCATACTTTTAAAAAATACTTTTTTTGTTAAAAGTGACCGAGGGGAATAGGGTCCCATTAGCTCAGTTGGTAGAGCACTGTCCCGGAAAGACAAGGGTCCTGGGTTCGAGTCCCAGATGTGACCGTATCCTTATCTGATTTTTCTGTTTCAGATTTTCGTTTAGAAATCACTAATATTGTCTTCAATATTTAAATAATTTCTATTAATTTTACAAGAAGTCGAGTCGTTGACCCCAAATGGTTGGGATAAGCACTGCCTTCGAAGACAAGAATAAGAAGAAGAAGAAGAAACGCTAACCATGCATACTTACACGATGTAACAATAACCCTGGTTGTTAAAGCGTAAAACCACCAGGAGAACATATTATGAGTATAATGGGGCGACGACATGAGATATTACTGTAAGCCAGCGGCAGCAAGTCAGATTTATCAACGTCAACTTGTTCCCAAATTGTATCATTTTTAGCACAAAGATTCCGACGTTGAATCTTATTGCCCCAAGATCAATCTCTTCTCTCATCTCAAAATTTCTCCCGAAAGCAACAATGCTTTATGTAGTCAAAACGTGGAGTTTTCGTAAATCGCATTTAAAGATTTTTCAATTCAGTGCTAAGATTTATCAATAAAATTTAAAAGGGCAACTTTTACGACCTTCGTGGATAAGCAGCAAACTCAAAAACACAGAACCCAAAGGTCGCGTGTTCAAAAAAACGCAATGGGCAAATACACAATACACAGGGTGTCAGAGGTAAAGTGCACCAATTTCGGGAAGTGATTCTACATGATGGTAGAAGTAAAAAAAAAATATAACTTTTTGTGAAATTTAAAAAAAAAATTTCCCAAACGAAAATATATTTTCCATAGAAGAATATATATTTTCGCATTTAAACAATTCAACTTTTTTACCTAAAAAGAACCTTAAAACGTAGGAATTTCGAAAACAGATGGGTTTATTTTTACTTCTAAAATCGTGTAGAATCACACCCCGAAATTAGTGCACTTTACCCCCGGGCACTCTGTAGATTAAATTTAATCGAGTTTTAAAAACTGTTGTACGAAAACATTATTTTTTTAAATAATAAAAAAGGAAACACTTTGTATAAAGTCACTTTATTGATATTTTAAAGTCTACCGGTTTCGGTACCTCCGTACCATCTCAGGGCTGTTATAAAAATACTAACAAATACAGAATAATACACATATATATAAACCAATAGTTAAGAGAGAAAGAGATAGAAAATCAGAGAGAGACAGTGTCAGTTGCGGGAGGGAAGTGGGGGTGGAGAGTTTGGGATAACGGGAAACATACTTATAATAGTATTGGATGTTAAATTTAATTGATTATTGATGATTTCAGCCTTTGAATTAATTGATTTTTTTTTATTTCGTGACTTTAAACAAAGTGTTTCCTTTTTTATTATTTAAAATGTCAAGTCACAATGTGTGTGCTTCTTTTGAAAACTTTTTTTTTTATATCTTTCGGTTTCACGGGATGGAGTGTGTCCGGGTCTTGGCAGGAGTGAGTCTGCCCACCAGCTGCGTGGCAGGTCGGATCAGGAGAGATTGATTGTGGGAGACCTTTTGACCTCTCCAACAGGACTCTCTTGGAATTATTGCCTTGCGCCTTAGTGAGAGGATGGATTCATAGGTTCATATAGATAGATTCACTGATTACTACCCACCCCTCATATTCTTTTCCATGACATAAGCCCTGGAGGAAATATTTTATTCAGGGCCTCCTGTGTGGAGCTAAAGTAAAAAAAATTTAAAATTAAAATTTTCATTTTTTTTACATTTATATTGCGCATTTATAATGTCAATTCATTGCCATTGAACATTATAAATGCACCATTTAAAATAATATTTAAGATTTCTTGCCTTTTTTATGTTGTCTAACCTTGTCAAAATTGAACACAAAATCAATATTTTTATTTGAATTAATTAATAGCAGAGTAATTAAATAAATGTAGATCAATTAATAAATAAAATTACAATCCAGGTTTGTACGTAGATAGATATATGCTTTACATATATAGGGATTTAAGAATAAATGATTCTGATAACATTTTGGAACGGGCTGATCCCAATTTAAATAAATTCTGTATTCACGTCTTGTGAAAAACATTAAGAATATGCTTAGGTTTCAATAATGAACTAACGTTATTTATTTTATTACATACTGTCATTAAATTTAATTTTGTGTTAAATCCAAAACGGGCCAAAATCCAAGTGCCCAAAATCTAATAGCGGATATTTTTGAAAATTTAAAAATTAATTAACCAACCCTCACACGTCAAAGTCTCGAATAACTTTTCGCGTAACATTTTCCGCGAAATTTTCGCACAATAAATGTGAAAGTTTCTCGGAAAAATCGACCTTTGTAATATCTCCCGAAGGCACGAATTGGCCTGAATAATTTATTCATTCCGCTATTTTTGCCGCCACTTCTCCACTTTTTGCGGTTGAATTACGCTTTATGATTTTGGCCGTAATTTTTCGCGAAGCGTGCCTTGGCGGATTCCTCAAATCATCCATTCTGAAAATGGCAGAATTCAAAATAAATCTACGTGAAATATTAACTCAAGCGGCCACGAAAGAGGATTACGTTTTCAAAGTGAAAACGATCCACCATTTTGTTTTGTTTGACCATGCCTTGATGTGAAATTTAGTAGACTGGTAATAATGGGATGAATGCATTGAGTCGATTTATAACGTTTTTAAACAAAAGGTTATCTCTTCCAGGGTATAAACAAATCTTTTGGTACCTTTCAGATCATGAACACAAGATAAATACGAGATACATTACAGGTAATAAAGCATATTGACCCTGGAACCAAATAATCAGTTGAACCAATAAAGTAAAATGTGTTGGCCACGGTAACCGGACAACTTAAGACTAAAGACTTTAATTACAAAAAGTTATATAAAGTCATGAAAAGTGATGAAAAAAAAACTAATTTAAATAGGTTTGTTTGCGTTCATCGTTTTTAACCCCTCCAGCGTTTTAGGGTCATATATGACCCGGCGTCCATATTTTATTAAAGTATTTTTACATTTTTTTCTATCATGCGGAAATACTTAATTGTTCTTGACGCTAGAAAAAGAAATAATAATTCTTTTCAGTTTGCCTCAATTTGTACTGGAATCAGTATAAAATTTAATAATTAAATTTAAAAATGTACCTTCACTTTTATCTCTTCCATATAATAAAATAGAAGAAATAATTTTAAAAATTAAACCAATTTTTACGATAGTGGCGCAAAACATGAATTATTAATTTTGGCTATTTTTAGGATTTTATTATTGGATTACAATATAAATCCTAAAAATAAAATCCAAAAAATTTAATTATTTAATTTATACCGATTCCAGACTCAATTTTTCTAAGATTCGCGTCAAAATTTAATTTAAGTGTGGTTGGAGTTTTTGACAACATTTTCATACCTTCAGCATACAGTTGACTTTTATTACGTGAGAACGAGTCGCTTCTACAACTCGTTTTCGAGTTCAACAGCTCAGCTATGAAACGATTTTCTGGCCTCTGTGTTTCTTTCCTCCTACAACATTAAATTCACCCTCATCAAAACACATCTTCTTACCTTCCTCACAGCATCCCCAAAGATGACATAAGCCTTAAAGGAAATTAATTTCCTCAGCGCCTCCTGTGTGGGGTTAACGTAAAAAAAATAATAATAGTATATACATATCTGATTTGAAAAACATTAAAGATGGGTAACATTTTATTCATTGTATCAAGATTATTTTGTAACGCATTTATAAATTTGCGAAATTATTCAAGAGACCAGAAAAAATAATGTGTCAGACCCATAACAGCTTCTTTAAAGTGCAAAATCTCCTACTTACGAACACCTATTCAGATATGTTTTTATTGTATAATATGGCAAATTAAGTACTTTACAAAATGATCAGAAAACATTATAATATTTGTTCCTCAGCATTTCAAAATATGCTTTTTGATGATGTTTTTTTTTTGCATAAATCCAAATTGTAGGTTCAACCATATTGCCATCCACATAGGGACTGCGTAATTTAGCCCTTTTCCGAATTTTCCATGCCACGGTGCGCCACCTTACTCCTAAAATTTATTAAATAAATTTGTAAGAATAGTGATTAACATACTTTAAATAAAATTATATTTCCATTAAAAAAATGTATTTATATACCATAGATTGTCGTGATAGGCTGAAATAAGATATGAAAGTGGATTCATGAAAGTTTTAAATGGTTTTAATTGAATTGCATCACGAATTGACAATAGCAAAAACATAGATATAAAAAGGTTGGATCAGAGGTGAGCGACACGCGGCCCGCGAGCCCTTTTGTACGGCGCCCCAAACTTTTCGCACGTCTAAACAAAACTTCTTTCGCACGTCTAAACAAAAATCGTCTTGGATAAACAAACATAAAACTTTGCGTTAAAAAATATTATATGTATTTATTTTTTCAATTTTGTCTTGATAGCATAGCATTTTATTACGGTAGGTACGCTTCTAAATCATGTTTCTGAAAACAAATATTTATTATATAATAGCAATAGTTTGGCTTCCGGATGCAATGATCAAATATTTAACGTTTTCAAAATTTGTATTACAAAAATTTTTCTTCACTAACCTTTGTATGTCTATTTTGAATCAGCAGCACAAAAAAGCAAGTATGTTTATATGTTCTCAGAATTACAAAATTGTCAACATTTATTGGTTTAGCCTTGGTGACATTTTTTTTGGTCAGCGGCGCTTTGTTTTTGCATTTTATGAATGTTTACGTTATAACATTCTGTATGGTTGTCTTGCAACCGGGCAGTTACTAAGAGTATCTTCCACTCTAGAACGTGCCGCAAGTATACTATATAGGATTGAATTGGTTTGCAAGTAAACACTGATTTTTTGGGAACAAGAACGGAGGTGTTTTCTCGATGCGGTTGAGTCTCCCCATAGGCAAAACACCGAAGATGATAATAATAATGAAGTTTCAATTGGTCTTCCCAATGTTGTCAAGTCATTGGTCAACGTATAGTAAAAAGAACAGAATAAATATCTCCAAACTTCTATAAAGGAAGAGAAAATATTTCTTAAACCCTGCAAATTATTTAATGAAAACTTTTACCTACCCGTCAAGATATTCCCAAAGGGGGATCTATATAAACGTAAGTAATACGAATCCAGACGTAATGATCGCGATAATTTAAACCAGTGCTTACTAAAGTGGGTGCAACCCCTTCCGGCGGGCGCTGGCACCTCATGGGGAGACGCCAAGCGCTGTTGGGCGGTAGAGTGAGACGATTTGATCGCAACGTTTGAGGAACCCTGATTTAAATGAAATCCGAATTGGAATTACATTTATCGAATCAGTAGCGTATTTTTCCAGATGTTGCCCACCTAATGCAAGCGTATACTTAGGGTTTTAAAGAAATACGTAACAGGCAATGGAGAAAATTTTCATTAACTACATACTTGAAAGGAATTCTTTCAGTATTGCCCGGATGAAATGTCCTTTAACTGTCTGTAACCGTGCTTAGTAACAAGATCTGACTAGCCAGGTAATTTCCAACCTTCATTTTCCTAATCACCTACTCATCCTCACTTCCTTCAAGATGGAAAAAATACCACATAAGAAATAAAATTAATTTTATATTATACTATATTCTGAAACACGACTGGAATCACCACCGAAGATATAAGCCCATAGAAATGTTTTTCTGGTTTGCCCGAGTGTAGGGTCAAAATTATCTTTCTTTCATAGTTAATCATTTTCATTGGCCTATCTTAAACTTTCACAAATCTTGAATATTAAAATAAGAAATCTTGTACTTTAAAAGTATGATTAATCTATCGCACACTAATTTATAATTAAAGTAAATAAACGAACGTACACATTTGCATTTATTGCCAGCACCAAACGGGTTACTCGTACAATAAATTTTAAGCAAGGATTCATGTACTGTCATAATTTGAATATAAAAAACTTTATTGATAAATTTTTGTTCCGCAGAATTTCATGTATTGTATTTTTCCTCGAAACAACCAACCAAAATGGTGACATCGGGATATTTTGTGTTGTTTATCGTCGAAAACATTACCCATGTGTGGCGATATTGTCGGAACGATAAAAGGCGATTTTCTTTCACTAGGGACTTGATATTACGAACGTTGTTCATTACGATGGTATATTATTTCGTAATGTTAACATGATTAGAACTGCGAGATAATAATTATATCAATATATTGTGTTTGATGGTTTGATGGTAAAGAAAATACAGTTTTAAGAGAAAACGGGTAGGGAAACAGCATTCTTAGTTGTGTTGGCAAAATCTAAGAAAGTAACGCCACTAACCGCAAAATAAATCATGATTCTAAGCTGACATCGCTTTGTAAGTCGATTAAAAAATAACACTTCATCGACATCCCTTAAGGAACATGTAACAGGGAAGGTGGGGAAGTACTAAAATTTTCAAATCTGCTCACCAAACACTGCTTAAGCCATTTCAATCAACATTTCAATTCTGAATGGTGGTATTATACCAGAATCTTGCACTCTGGAACGTGCTACAAATATATTACAGATTAATTTAAATGAATGAATTGTGAAATAACAAAAATTGATCCAATGAAATTATTTTTTTTTATTTTTTTATTTGGTATAATATTTTTTACATTTTAAGTTTTCCAGTAATGTAGGCCTCACTGGGTGGCTTGCCCGTGCTGAGGCCTTCATTTTATAATATGAAAATATAATATACATAATACATTTAAAGAGAAAATAATGCATTTAAAATTAAAAATACATAATAATATATTTAAAGTTAAAAAATAATACATTGAAAATAATCTTGTGTGTTTATATTGGTTTTGTGTGTTACGTGTAGGTTTAATTTTTATTTTATGCTATGACATTTTGGTAATATTGTCTTTTTTGTTCTTTAATCCATTTTGTAATTTTGTGTGTGAATTTATTTTTATTTTCCTCAATTTTAATTTCAATTTTTACACTGTTGAAAGCTTTTATAGCATGGTATTGGTAGTGTCTTTGTCCAAAGCTTGATATTACTGTCGGAGTTTTTATGTTTTCTTTGTAAGCTTGTCTAACTGGTCGGTGATATTTTGTGTATGTTGAAATTTATTTTTTTTGTCAAAAAGGTAGTTTAGTAGTGTTAATGTTAATGTTAACGTATAATTAGCGTATATCTAGTACGTCACAGCTGTTGAATATTTGGTCTGTATCAGTCAGTCTATGTTTTTTTAGTATTACCTTTAAGATCGTTTTCTGTGCGGTTTCTATGTAATTGATAGCTGAGTTTGTTGCTCCTCACCAAGCAACAATAATCAGAGTCTTACCCCTCGACCACGGAGACCGTTATTTATGAAACAAAAAGCGACAATTTAATCAAAGCGTTCGGTATGCGATAGCAATATGCAGATTTTTTTTATTATTTCAACCGTATTTTAAAATAGCATTGAGCTGTACTTTGATTTGATAGTAGCTCCTGGCAATACTGAGCTCGGTGTTCAGTTTAGAATATACGATGTTGAATATTTGATATGAAATCAACAAAGCGAGGCTCCGTGTCGGAGACGAAATAGCGAAAAATAAAGGATGTGTTTTATTCGACAATAAAATAATATTAACAAAATTGATTCATTGCATGAATAGTTGCTTTTCAAACATCAAAAAGGTCAACAAACGAAAATTAATATTGTAAAAGTTAGCAGTCCACAATGGATGCTGGTACCTACCCTTATGTATGAAAGTGAGGCATGGAACTGGCAAAAAAAGGATGAAAGTAGATTGAATGCTGTCGAAATGAGATCCCTGAGGAGTATGTGTGATAAACCATTAATGATCGTGTGAGGAATGTGGAGAACCGAAATGATTGCAAGGCTGTTGTAAGCGTAATGAGTAAGATCAAGAAAGGGACGTTTAGATGGCTTGGGCATGTAGAGCGAATGAGCGAAGAAAGGTGTGTAAGGAGAATATATGATGCAAATTCGAATGGTAGCAGAAGTCGGGGACGACCGAGGAAGACATGGTACGATCAAGTGAATCAGATACTCGAGTCGGGCCATGTCAAAAGTCAGAATAATAGAAGAGTGCGTATGAGACGATGTATGAATGTGAATGAGGCAAGAAGTGTGTGCCAAGACCGAGTTGTTTGGCGGTCCGTTCTCTCTGCCTACTCCTGCGGGGAAACGGCGTGATGGTTAGTTATTTAGTTAAATTAAGGCATGCATAAATAAAATGTGAGTTATTTGACAAATCGTAAGCATACAATGAGTCATGTGAACGTGAACGAAAAATTACTAATTAAAAATCCTCCATGGGGAAATAAAAACTGGAGTCATTTGCTTAAATACAAACTCACAGCATCGCAAATCATGATATTTTTTTTAAAAAATATATAAAACGTATCACAAACTTGGTTTGGCATGAATTCAAAAAAAATATCAGCCTGTCAACAAAAAGGATTTTATTTATTTATTTAGGCCCCGCATTCCGAATTTTTACCGATTTATATCAGGTTTCCCTTGTATACTTTAAGATTTAAGCTCCTGAAAAAAAATTTTTTTAGGATAAAATCATTTTTATTTGCTGAGTTGAAATTTAATTACATAAAATTCCTTCATTAGGAAAAATCGTAAAATATGTTCGGAAAATTATTAAAAACACATTTTGTTCTGTGATTTGATATGTTATGGGTATGAAAATATTCAAATTGTTTCAAATTATGAATGCTACTTAATTTGTCGAAAATCATTATTAATTAAATATTTTTGTTTGCGTCTATTATCTATAATCGTTTTCGAATATTAACGCGTTTCCTTCAACATTCTTATTTACATATCTCCCTTTCAAAACCATCTTCTTCTTCTTGAACTAAATTGTTGAGCTTATTATACGCAGCCTTAACTCCTTGAGGGCTTTTACATGGAGTTTTGCATAGAGTAGTATATCTTACAGTTTGAATCGTGTAAAAGAACAAAAACCTGTGTTCATAGCGCCATCGCTAGACACAATAATAAGATAAGAATGTTGCAGTTAACTATAATAAATAATTATTTATATTACTCACACACAAATAATACTGTTTACACAATTATATATATAACTATTGCAGGTAACATCAAAATTACTTATATTACCCACACAGAAAATAATAATATTTGAGTTCTCATTTCTTGCAATAATATTATATTACCCTATTATATTATCTAAATTATCATTTTTTTTATGTGAAACCTCACTGTTCCCAACCGTCTGGAGCCAGTGAGACTGTGGCATCCCCAATTTGGGTATGTTGTGATGCTCAAAGTTGTGGTGAGAGGAAGAGTTAGTTAGGGGTATTCAGAATCGAAATGGTGCTTAAAATGGCATTAGCCGTGTTCATTGACCAGATCTGAATAGCTAGGTACTTTCTGAACTTCCTCTTCTCCATATCTACCCCCTCCCCACTCTCTTTAGTCTCACAATATACCCGTCAATTGAACTATCAAAATATACCCAAAACATTATATTTTCTCGTATCTTCCTTTTTTTATTAGTTCCAAAAGTAAAAAAAAAGTTTGTTGAAACTAGAAACACGATCGAATATGGGAAGTAAGTACTAGTTATTGTTTTTTGAAATGTATATTTTCGAAACTCTAAAGGTTCACTGTATATTCTTAACATTTGTATGGTCCTGTCTCCACTGAAAATCGATGATTGGCATAAAATGTTTGGAAAGCAGATATTGCAATTTTTGCATCGGATAACGGAAATAAAATATGTGAACAGTTTTAAAGTGGAGTGAAATCAAGCACGAGATGTAATTTCTTTGATTTGAATAACCTTTCATATTCCTATTCGGTACAGTTATTTTTATGCATGATTTGCTGAGATACTTTCAAAACTATCAATTTTATGCAGGGTGTTAATGGACGAACTTGACTGACTTACTTACTTACTGTGTTATGGACATTAGGCAACTTTATGCCAAAACATACTAGCATACCTCTTCAAACGCAAAACTGCTTTTGACAATGTCCAAACTGCTCGCTATACTAGAACCAAAGGACATAATCCCTTTCGCTAAAACAACTTTTGGCCAGAGAAATTTTAGATATTTTGCAACAAGGCTATATAATGCTCTCCCACTAGCCATTAGACTTGGTTGATGACCAACTTGGATCATTAGCCAAGACAGATCCAAGATCAAAAATTTTATTAAAACCTCTTTATAAGTATGTACTCCAACTAGATGCTGATTAACCAATTTATTATTTTTTTTTTTTTTGGTAAACTAATGTTTAAGACAAGATTTTTTATGCATAGCACAAAGGGTAACAATTATTTTATAAGCAATAATAATAGTAAACGGGACTCGTTGGCGTCGTGTGTCTTTTATCAGGAAATTTTTCAATGTGGATGAGTGTTTCAGGCTAATAATTATTGTTTATAAAACAATTTATTATTTTTATTTTTTATCATTTTCACATTGTCATTTAATGTAATGAAATATTATATGTATCAAATTATCATCATCTACTTACACGACCAAATTTGGAATTAACTCCTTACAATACATTGCACACAAACAATATAACGCATTACCTAGTAATTTAAAACTTCCGGCAACTAACAAAAAAACATTGACAAAAGCTCTTAAAAGACATTTCCTTAGCAGTTTCATTAATGACTAACAATCTTTCTCTGGTACTTCATAATAACACCTGCGTTTATTTATTTTAATGTATTTATTTTAATGTATTTTATTTATTTGCCTTGTCCTTTCTAATGTTGTCTTTCCCGAAATGAGTTTTATAAACTCATTGGGAATAATACATTATTACTTTGTTATCATTTTGTAATGTATTATCTTTTAATAAAATAAAATAAAAAATAAATAATATTGAAAAACACTAATTTATGTATCCAATTCGTTTGTCTCGACACAGGTATATCCCAGTGAGACAGATATCGAAAAACACTTGTAAACATAACTTCATATTAATAATAATAAAAAATAAAACTTTAACAAGTGATTCCTGAAATTATTTGTAGTAAAAAATGTAAGAGAAATTTTTGTCTCCGTTGATATTTAAACATTTTTAAAAATCAAAACCTAGAAAATCAGTTGGAATTGGACAGCTAGGGTCGATGTGAGGGATTGGTCGGTTACAAGAAGTGACCAGTGACGACGTGTGAAATTATTTTTTTAAATTGTATTTGAGAAAAAAATTATAATTTTGGAAAAAAATTCACCGGAGACCGAAATTTAATTTTTTTTCTTTATCAGTGTTTTTATTGGTTTTTATAGTTTTTGGGTATGTTAAAACCACCAAGCTAGGCGCATGCCCGTGTTGTGGGTTAAAATTAACATTTTTACTTCAAATAATGTCAGGAATCACTGTTTTTTTATTTATTTAACCGCAATTAAGCAGTTTGTCAACAGGATGTTCATGTTCAATTACAATACAACAAATGTACATAATATTATTACTAATTACAATACAACTAATGCGTAATATTTATCACTAACTACTGCCATAATCAATAGTATTACTGAAAAAGAGTATCTCTACTTAGAAGCCATGTTTTCAGCATATATCTGAATCTCTCGACACTTTTTGGGCCATTTTTTATCTGAATCTCTTAGGTAACTTAGGCCATTTTTTATATTGCTTGGTAACATGTTGAATATTTTGGGCACGTTGTATTCCAGGGTTCGCTGTCCGCATTTATTGTTATATTTTGGTACAAGCATTCCTTCATTTATTGTGAACCTAGTTTTGTGTTCATGTTCCACTTTCCTCTTATGTTCGGAGTAACTAAAAAAACGTCCTTGGTGTTAAAACACTCAAGACATTTGCACATAGGCCCAAAATTACGTACATTGCCCGCCCCTTTTATTTATTTAAAATAATAATATTTGAAAGCTATTTCATCACCTTTCAAAAAAATTTTCAGTTTTCGGATAGGTTCAGAAATATTCCATTTATTTAGATTTTATTAAATACACACAAATTCTGACTTAATATGCCAGAGGCCTGAGAGATTAACCAGGTTTAATATTTGTTTGTCTAAAGCTGCAGGAAAATTTAAAAAAAGTAATTTTAAGTTCGCAAATTTCTATCCATCAGGAGTTGTAGAACTTTTAGGTATCAATCAAGCTGTCAAAAACTAAAACCAGACTTTCCCGTATTATTTTTATTATTACATTTAAAGCGTAACATGCAAAAAGTGTTTTTTCCTAAAATAATTACATTAGTGCGTCTACGAAAGAGTATATTCAAATATAATTTCACTTTTATTTGAACATATCTAATCTTTCTAAAAGCAGTTCCGTTATTGGAGAAATACCCCGTCATTCAAGACACTTCGAAATCAACTTCATTTTTTTTAGCTGTCAGCGTAAGACAGTTTAAACAAATTATAAACTTTCTCAGTGAAATCATTCAACTACTACTTAAGCAGTTCCTACCGCCCTGTAATTAGTTAGTTGGGGCTTATCGGAAGGGTTCTCCAGTCTCCGGTCTCCAGTGCAGCCTGCAGACAGTAATACCCTTGTTATGAAGTGGCCAAGAAGGTCTAGTGAAGAACTGAAGGAAGGCATTTTGAAAGATAAGAACGTTGAAGGACCAATATCGGACGGTAAGAAGATTTAATTAGAGGGTCTTAAGTCTTCAGGTGCCGCTGGAAAGAACACTGTTTTTAGTTGGAGTATTGAAGGAGTAACTTAAGATGCAAAGTGGGGAACTTTTCCCCTACCTACCCATGAGGGAATTAATTATTTTGTGTAATATAGTTATATAGGGTTTTCCAATGTGAGGTGTTATTTTGATATTCAATCGTAAAAGATCAATGGTTTTTTTTCTTGTGTGGCACGTAGCGCCGTCTTGTTAAAAGTAAACGTTGTCCAGATCAATACCATCCTATTAATCATTAATTATCTCTCGATAATCCATTCACTGTAACTGTTGCTACAGCCTCATTTTCGAAAAAGTAAGGTCCAATGACTCCGCCGGATCATATACCGCACCAAACTGTCACACGTTGAGGATAGAGAGGCTTTTCAACAATAACTCTTGGGTTTTCCGAGCCCCAGATGCGACAATTTTGCTTGTTTACGAAGCCACCGAGGTGGAAATGGGCCTCATCACTCAAGATGATTTGCATTTGATTCACTCAAGTGAATTTTAATAATTTCAATGAATTGTTGAAGCGGGTATCGTTCCATTTTTATTAATGACGTAGTTTCTACTTGTCAAATGTCAAAAAATGAGAGCTTCAAAAGTAAAATCTACCGAAATAGCGGGCTATTCAAAATAACACTTTTTCCCTTTACACACGAGTTTTAGACTCTTGTAAAGGTAAACATGTTAATTTTGATTGAAATATGTTCTTACTATGTAAATTTAAACAATTATACTGTATTTTATAAAATAAATAAAAAAAATTTAAAATTTTTTTAAAAAAAACACCTCTTATTGGAAAACGCTGTATAATGAACCAATTGGAGAACCTTGATTTCTGCGATCTCTAAACGTTTGACTTGTTAATCTTCTTCCAAAAGCTCAACTATTGATTATTTATTTATTTTTACATGAACTTGACGCAGAAGGCCATGATGAAATAATTTCTCATGTCATCTTTAGAGATGCTGTGTGGAAAGTCTTTTTGAGGAGAGCAAGGAGTGAAGGTGGGAGGGTGGAAACTTAGGGACGGCAAATGGTTCTACAAACAGGGTTTTGATCTCAAGAACGAGTCGTACAAACAACCCATCTCATGTGACAAATGTCGACCGTGAAAATGTTTGCGCACTAGGCGTGTTTTCCGACTATGCACCGGTGCCGATAGTAATTATTAGTATAAAAAGTCCGAAATGGTGTTAAGAAGCTCTTTTCCGAGTTTTTCACAACTATTTCGTTAATTGCTTTGATTGAGTTAAGCAAGGTTAGGTTAGGCTATGTTAGGTTATATAGATATTTTAAAGGCATAAATATAATAATATTCATGATTCATTTGCTGACCCATCTTCTGACGATTTTTTTTATCCTGACAATCGTTATTAATCCCTTGAATTATTTTATTCCTTTGAAAATTGATATTCTGTGTTTATCTTGTGCACGTAAAAAAACATACGTTGTATGATATTCTGTGTTTCAGGTGACAGCGATCACAATTGAGGCTTCATTTCTCATTATTCGCTTGACGTCTCTGCCCGATCCTAAAGGATCCATCAAGATTGTCTCGATCTCTGCCGCGGCGCAGTTGAGCCCTTCCGGCCCTAGCAACCCCTGCCCCTGGCCCTAAAACCGTCCCCTGACACCTAAACCGGCCCCTAGAGCCATCCCCTGGTTAGGCCGGGAACAGCTACGGCAAATTGGATGTTGTCTAAAATACCAAAAAAGATTGATAACCTTGATGATAATATTATGGAACTAGCATTGAAGAATTCCTACAATCGTTTATTGTAAAATACACCTATAAGTATATTGTACAACCACGATAGCTGGGGTATATATATACAACTTGGTCTTACCTGAATACCTGAAAAATTTTATTACCCAATAAAAAACTTCAATCATAATTTTTCTTTATACTGTAGTATAGAATGGGTGTTTTATTGGGCACCTTATAAATGATAATATAATACAAAAAAATGTCATTTTAAAAGAAGACAAACAAAGTGTTTCAAAATTTTGTGAATCAACTATATCTTTGCATCGTGTGTACAGTAGTAATGGGCACAATATATCTCTTTGCATCGTGTGTGCAGTAGTAATGGGCACAATCTATCTCTTTGCCTCGTGTGTGCAGTAGTAATGGGCATAATCTATCTCTTTGCATCGTGTGTGCAGTAGTAATGGGCACAATCTATCTCTTTGCATCGTGTGTGCAGTAGTAATGGGCATAATCTATCTCTTTGCATCGTGTGTGCAGTAGTAATGGGCACAATCTATCTCTTTGCATCGTGTGTGCAGTAGTAATGGGCATAATCTATCTCTTTGCATCGTGTGTGCAGTAGTAATGGGCATAATCTATCTCTTTGCATCGTGTGTGCAGTAGTAATGGGCACAATCTATCTCTTTGCATCGTGTGTGCAGTAGTAATGGGCACAAACGAAACAATTTGATAAATTAATAAGAAACAAAATAATTATTTTAGAAAATTTTTGTTTAGTTCTTCCATGATAATGAAGACGTTGATTGTGTTGTCTAAAATAGAATGTCTTCAAAAACGACAATATCGGTTCGGAGAGCTCAAAAAGCAATATCATCGATTTAATGACTGTTACATCATCGACATCAACAAACAGCAGTAACTTCAGTAAATCAATTCATATTTATATTTTTTAATATTTCCACATCCTAGTACTTAAGCAGTCTTATGAAAATTCCCTAATACGCCGCTGCAGAGCTGGTGTGGTGTACAATGAGAAGGGTCGTATACTGCTCGGGTTAAAATATTTACTCAATAATTTTTATGCAAGATTTTTTTAGGCTGGCATCACTTCTCAAAAACACGGTCATTTTTTCATTCCGCATTTTTTTTTTATTATGTAATAATTAAACAGTTTTCAATGTATAATAATATTTGCTAACAATAATGATATATAAAAATTAGTTTTCACAATTTTTTTTTGATTTTTCTCTTTTATGGAAGCAGACGCTTGTGTTTAAAAGAGATGCTGAGTATCGAGATGAACATTATTTATGTAAGTATTCTTATTAATAATTTAAGGAGTTAAGAATATTACAAAATATAAGTGTATATCAACAATGTACAATTTAACGATTTATAACGTTACATTATTTAATTGACGAATTTCGTTATTTTTATTTTTTACATTGAAATGTTCTTTGATCGCTTTGAGTAGGGTTTTGTCGTCTTCGATTTTTCTGATATTATCAGGTAGGTTATTAAAGTATTTTTTGCCTAGAAATGTGTAATGATGTTGTTCAAATGAGGTGTTTCATTTTTGTATTGGAAATATATGTTTTTAAGGAAGTACGTCTTTCAGTTGAAAAACTGTGATTTTGTTTTTCTTTTATTATTTGAATTATTATATTTTTTCGGATAAGATCATTATATTTTAGTACTTTAAATTCTTCAAATATAAGTTGAGTTGGATAATCTTTCGGTTTTTTCAATATTATTTTAACAATCAGACGTTGTTCAATTTCAATAGGTAGGAGATTAGTTTTGTACGCGGATCCCCAACTGGTTACACCGTATTGGAGATTCGATTGTACTAATGCGTAGTAGACTGAAGTTAAATTTTCGAATGATATAAAGTTACGCGGTTTCAGAAAAATAAAAAATTAATTTCCTTATTTTGTTAATGGTAAGGTTGATTTGATCTTTCCAGTTAAGGTTTTTGTCCATTATTATTCCTAAGTATTTAATTTTATTTGTAATTTGTAGTGTGGAACAATTTATTGTACAGTGATTTGTATTATGTTCTTTAAAGTTGTCGTGTATAATTATGTCAAAATTTTGTGGAATATCGTTTGATTTTATTGCGAATGGCAATACATGGGTTTTTTCGCTATTTAGGGTTAGGAGGTTTATGTCAAACCAGTATTTGAGTAGATTTATGTCTTCTGTTGCTTTTTGTTTTACTCCTTCCCATGTATTATCACTTTCAATGAGTACTGTATCGTCCGCGTATGAGGTTATACTACCTATCCCTAGTGAGAATATCCCGTTTACATATAAGATAAATAGTAATGGACCCAGTACCGTTCCTTATGGGATTCCATATTCAGACGTCTCTTCATCGCTGTATATATTGTTTATTTTGACATACTGTGGGCGATTCTTTAAGTAACTTTTTATCTAATTTGCAACATTCTCCTTAATGTTCAGATAGTCTAATTTTTTCATAAGTTTTGAGTCTATAAAAATGCCTAAACATGTTTTACTCTTATCTAGGTTTTCGTATATGCGTGAAGTAACGTTTGCAATTGCATCTTGTGTGCTGCGCGCTTTTCGGAATCCATATTGGTTATTGTGAAGTATTTTGTTGTTTTCAATAAATTCCATGAAATGAGATTTCACAATTTTTTCGAATATTTTTCCAATATTAGAGATTAGAGAAATTGGTCGGTAGTTGGTAACATTAAGGGTGTTTCCACTTTTAAATATAGGCGAGATAATTGTTTTCTTATAATTTGATGGAAATATTCCTTTTTAAAGGCTCAGATTAATCAGGTGAGTTAATGGTTTTATCACATAGTTTTTAATAGATTTTAGAATTTGGATCGTTATATTATCATATCTTGGCGACGAACCTCCGTTCATATTTTCAATTATTTTTAAAATATCTAGTCACAATCAAATCTAAATCACTAGTCATTTTAAATCGGGACAGTGAGTTTATATTTTGTATATCTTCAATAATTGGTTTTGTAGTTGATCCTTTTGTCACGTTAATTTTTTTGGCGAGGTTTTGCCCAACTTTTGCGAAGAAGGAGTTGAATACATTTGCCCATCTTTTTGGATTTACATTAGCGTTTATTTTTACTTTATTTTTATCTTCAATTTCATTGATTGGTTTATCATTTTCTATTGCACAATTAATTGTTTTCCAGATTATTTTTTGGTTGTTTTTGGTGTTTATTATTTTATGTTTATAATACTCATCTTTACTGATTTTAATTATGCGTGTAAGCTTATTTTTGTATTTTTTATATTTGCAATCCAATTCTTTGTCATTTGGGAAATTTAATGTTTTTTTGTAAAGTTTACTTTTTTCTCTAATTGAATTTAACAATCCCTGTGTGATCCACGATTTCAAGAATTTATTTTTAGATAAATTTCGATTTGGAATTTCCGTTTTAGAGTTTTCTATATGTATCGCTAAATTTTTTTCAAAGTTATTTCAGCATAATTCAACCTCTTGACAGTCGATTACTTGTTTCCAATTTTCCGTTTTCAATTTTCCGTTCTCAATTTAGTTATTGACTTCACTTTCTTCAGGTGACATTTACGATGTTGTTGACCCGGTCTGCATAGAATTGCCCATTTGATTCTGCTTTCCGTATTTGCTGTGGTAAATCGATATTTCGATTTAAAACATTTCTTTGATAGTGCTGCCAATTGGTATTACTGCTTTTTCACATTTTCATTGCGCTACCGATCGATATTTGTCAAGTTTGCGATCTCCCTCTCTTAATACCTTAGTAATACGTCCCTAATCCTGGGGGTCGGGCAGTTTAAAAATCTGTCAGCCACTAATGCTGCGTTATTACGGCCGGTATACGTAGTACGATTATGAATAACGTTTTCTACTAACCTATTCTTATCCCTCCGTATTATCTACTTTTCTTTTTCGATTTTATTTCCGGGTTAAATCTTCCCCATAGGAAAAACTAAACCCTTCCACACACTATTTCACAAATGATAATCTAGTCAATCAACATTATGCATGTGCATTATATAAGCAAAATAAATACAAAATAATACAAGAATAATACGTCAAATCACCAGAGATAAAATGGGAAAATAATTCACCGACTCCAGATATTTTCATATCAGAGGGTTCGGTAGAACTCCTAACAGGGCCTATAAATCCTACTGATCCTTCAACATAAATATTTTAAAAATATTTGGTTATCCTACATGTATTTAAAACGACTGATTTTTGCATTGTTATATATAATTTTTTTTGACAGATCTAATACGCCTAAATTTTTAATGAGAGAGCTAGGTATAATGCCAGTAGCCGAAATAACGAATGGTATAATTTTTATAGTCTGAGAATGCCAAATTCTTTTTATCTCATTTCTTAAATCTGTGTATTTTCTTATTTTTTAAGATTTTTTAATATTACAGGAATTTGGAATAGCGACATCAATGATATTAGTTTTTTTTTTAATTTTGTCATGTAAAACTATATCGGTTCTATTATGACTAATCGTTCGGTCTGTTAGTATAGTTTTATCATAATATATTTTATAAAATTCATTTTATAAAAATGAATTTGGTTCGTATTCATAATATGGTATTATATTACGGCAGTCAATCAAGTTATGTTTAATTACCAAACTTTGGTGAAATAATTTTTTTTTAATGTTTTTATTTTTTCAATTATTATTATTAAAAAAATTGGGTGTAAAGTAAGATTTATATAAGTTTTTACATATTGTGAAAACTTCTCTTGTTATAGAAGCGTTAGCTTGTGGTTGTAATATTAGAGGGTTATCCAGAAAGTAAGGTTAGAAGAGGCCGAAGGAGTTTTTGTTCCGAAGTTCGCGTATAGCTGGTATAGCTTGGGATAGCTGGTTAACAATAGAAAGATTTTAGCCGTCATTTTGACGGTTACCAGATGAAATGTGACGATATTTGGCTTCAAGTTTATTGTATTCATTTTTTTTTTACTTTTCATTATTCTTGATTTAACGACTAAGGTGAAAAAAACATGTACGTATTTTTATTAAATCTTATTTACTTTTGAAATATAATGATTTATACTTACAAAGACCTCTGCCGTCATTGTGACGGTTAGGGCCACTAAGCTAAGTTTGTTTACTACCTTTATCCTTCAAGTTTACAATATACCCATTCCACCTAGCAAAATTATAGTACCTACTTATCTGTCTGTCTCTTTCTTTCTGTATCGCATATTATTCCAACTCGATCTGTACGTTGATTGGTCGCTGTCTTTTGGTGTTAGTTGTTAGTATTCTATCTCATGTTGATCTCTGCGCATGTATTTTAAGTTGCCGAATATTCGTTTCTCTTTTTAGATGATATTCTACCTAATGTGTACCTAATTAAATAAAAGAAGCAATTTCATTAATTATTTTTTTTAATACAAAAAATTACATTAATCTGTGATCAGCCGTCAATGTGACGGTTGCGGTTTTTATAAGTATGGAGCAGTATCCGGTTGTTCTAGTGTAAACAGATAGTTAGAATTTGGAATTCTGACTTACCTCTGATCTTCTGAAGCACGTCTTTAGGCAGATATTCTGGCCCTGGGTGATTGAGTCACTGCACAAGGTTTCCGTAAAATATTCGATGTTATACACATAACGTATACGACAACATGTTCACTTACCATCAGTTACATACTTTCTTAAAAGACTGACGAGGTGAAAATGCGACTTCTATGGCTTGCAAGGCCACCCGACCACTCATACGTAAACTATAGTAACCCACAAAACGGTCATTTTGAGTTATTCACATATTAAATTTGGATATATTACAAACTTTTTGTCATTGTTAATATATGTTAACTATGAGAAACTATGAACAGGTTTTTTGATAGTGTAATTTATCGTTACTCCAATTCCAAATCCATTTTTTCATAGCGTACACTAACGTATGTGATTTTACAATAGTATACGCGGGCGATATGCGCAAAAGACACAAGTATGTGTCATGTGTATGTGTAGACATTTAATGTTTAAAAAACGTTCGACTTGATTCTGTTTACGATAGTAGAGAGAAATTATAAATATAAGAAAGCAATAAAGTTATCCAGAGTACAAAACATTTCTGATTATGTAGCAGAACTGCAACAGTTAATATAGTGCAAAATCTACGATAGCTTACAAAGTTTTTTTTTTAAATCGAATAAATATGTGTGTAACTCTTACGATATTCTACTTTGTAAAATAGAACTACTTTATAGAACTCTTGACGAAGCAATCGACTAGGAAATGGAATCAAAAAATTATGAACTCATCCGAATATATTAAATTACTATCTCGATTACGCCAATCTATATTCAGCGTATAAGTAATTTACCCGTTGCACTTCTGCTTAGCAGCAAGTAATTCATCAGATCGTATGCAGGACTTGTCAGCTGCACAAACATGTTTCTGTCTCCCGGGGACTTTGACGTTGCACGTGAACACAACCGTCGCCCGAGGTCGCTGTAAGGTGCGCAGAGCTTGACATATATCACACGTTGTGACGTCATGTTTCCAGCAAACTTACTTCGCGTCACTGCGGTTGGGAGCTGTGACGCGCTTTAGAACACATACATTACGTCACCCGTTTCGTGGCAAGCTACTTTGATAGATTATTCAATTCGTACGTATTCAAATCGGCGTAATCGTGTGTAGTACTACCAAAAGAAAATTATTAGAGGTCCAAATATTTTGTTTTTGGTAATGAAAGTGATTTAAAAAAATAATATTTACAAATAAAATATAATTACGTTGCCACAAAAAATCACCATTATTTGACAGCAAATTATTAATGCTATAAAAGTTATTGGTTATAAATTTTATAAAGTTATTGGAGAAAATCATCTTGTACATCTTTCTACAATACTGGAGAGTTCAATTGTTTATTTTTTATATTTTGTACCTACATGCTGTGTGGATCAAATTCAATAATATTTTTACTGTTTATTTATTTTATATATATATATATATGTGTTTTAAACAGTCATTTCCTGCACTATTTACGAGTATAATTTCGTAAATATTGGAGCTTAGGGCAGGAGATAGATTGCCTATTCAAGTCTAGTTACTAAAAATATCTAATGCGATTTGGGCGTGTTTTGGGTGTTTAATTGAGCTTTCAAAACTGGGTTTCATCGTCATTTAAAATTCAAATAGAATTTTCATATACGATGTCCAACAATTATAAAAGTAACAGAGCTCTAGAACCAAGAGGTAAGTTATTGGCGACATTCAAATCTATATATACAGGGTGGGGCAAAAGTAATCACCCGATGTTCTTTTGCTGTAATTTTTTTTTACGATAAACTTTGGTACTGCTTGTTATTCCGCGTTCTTAAGGAGTAAACCGATTTATGTCTTATTGATTTGTTTTCTGCGTTTGTTTACTTTACAAATATTAAAACCGAATTGACATTTGGTGCCATTTGCAAAAGTTATAGCGTTTTCAAATACTGTGATTACTTTTGCCCCAACCTGTAGAAGGCATTTCTAGTGTGTTTTATCTAGTCGGTGTTACAGCTCGCGACTTTTGGGTATACTAGGTGCTAATATATTTTTTAACCGACTGACGTTGTAATCTAAAAACTACTTTTTTTAAATTCGGTATTTCGTATGAAAATTTTGATTGCGCACTGCGAAATTGAAATTTCCTGAAAATCATCGTACAAAAATCCAAATTATCTTTAAAAAAATAATCGTTTTGGATTAAACAACAACAATTCTGTCGAATTTTCAATACTTGGCACTCTATCATGGAACTAGCAGCAAAATACCTGCATTTTTTATTATTTATGCAAATTCTCTAAATAAACACCTAATAAATTAGATGCTTTTTATTTTGAATCATCATCACCCTTTGGGTTAATAGGTGAAGACTTAAAGGAACCGCTCTACCACAGACTTTTGGCGAAATGTCAAATATATCTATTGAACGCCCATGCACGTTTTTTGTAGACCCAGTCCTCTTTTGAGGCCACATTACAAGAAAGAAAACATATTGACAATCCAATTATTTCAATATTTATTCAAAATTTTCCTTTGAAAATAAACCTCCATCCTTTATAAATATTTTTATTTATCGTGTATGAAAAGGAACAGTCCACAATGTACAAAAATACGCATAATTTGTGTGGTTGTTTTTTTCTAGAAACTGTTCCGGGAACCCAATAATATTCCTTTGATAATCTGTAGTGATAGACGAAATAAATAAATTCATTTACCTTTAGGTAGGTTTTAATTATATTATTAATTCGCAGATTGGTATGTTTGTCAAATACTTTTGCTAGTATGTCCTTAAATGTTTGAGTAACGAGTGCCTTGGTTTTTCTTTTTATGTTTTTTTTGCCCTTTTGATTATAAATCAAAATGTGTTAACAGAGACGCTTTTCAATTTATTTAATGATTTTTTTTAGTTTCTTCGTAAGTAGTACGTTTTTAAATGTGTTATTACTTTTATTCATAGGTATCTATGGATCTCTCGGCGTCATGAAATTTGGTAATATTTGTGGTTTGTGGAATTTTTAGACGAAAGCATGTTTTTGTAGCTTACAACGTCATTATTTAAATTATCGCGGAGCTTTTAAAAATACATTTCGATACCTCAGTTCCAAAGCGTGACAACTACAAAATCATAGTTCTGGGATAATTGAGAAAGAAGATTTTGGGAAGGTTTAATATTTTACTGTACATGTAGATTTTGTTAGAGTTTTATGAAATTTTAGACTATTACGTCTAAAAAAGTATTTATAATATTATAAACATTTATTTTTGTAATATTAATGAATTTTCGTAGTTGTTACATTTTGAATCTGAATTAATTATAATTTTTCTAATTTAGTGTAAGGTGTTTATTTAGGATTATTATAGTATGGAACTGGTAAATATTTAATTAATTTAAAATAAACAGAGATTTCCACTTTTTACATCTTTGAACTAGAACATATGGGTAATCTAAGTTCTAAACATTTCCTCAAACTTATGTATTCAAAACTGCAATTATTTGAGTTGTCACACTTTGGAACTGGGGAATCGATTTTAAGATGTTTCATTTTTTGGTAATTTTCAATGAATCAATAATAAGGATAAATATTTAAAAAAATGCGAAAAACTAGAGCGAAGCCGAGAAGTAAGTAGTAACTATATACTAAAACGAAATATGATTGTTTTGCTTGAAAAAAGCACAAATATTTGAACATAAATTCCCAAACTTTGCATTCAAACCTTTTGGAACATTTAAATTTGTTTATTATTTTTTTTAATTAAAAAATCATCATTATTTAAATTGAAACTATAATTTTTTTAACCGGCTAAAAAACGCTCAAACCCGACTTTTACCAATAGATTTCGTTAATTTAACAAAAAAATTTAGAAGCAGAATATTTAAAACAACAAATTAGATATTTTGAGAGAAGTTCGTGAATCCGTAGTCACTTTCTCGGTGGCCATCTTTGAATATTTCTGAATATTCAAATTTAATACTAGCGAGTTTAGATTTAACTTCTGAACAAAGAACAAAGCCAACCATCAAAGAAAGTAATGCAAAGAAGAACAAACCATTTTGAATTTAATTTCAAAACGTTATTTGAAATTAAATTCTTTGTTAAAACGGTTCGCTTCAAAACCGAAATGTTATTACAGTGTAGTATAATAGTTGTTTTGCGAACAAATTAGTACCTACCGACTATAAATAATATATTATTATAATTCAAATAATAATGGCAACACTGTTCACTTTTAAGTAAGGGCTAATAATACTTCCGACAAAACCGTACCTTGAAACTTTACTTTAAATATTTTCAGCCGTCTTTAGTGATCAGTTCTGAATAGCCAAATGGGGAGGGTGTGGATACCGTCGACCCGGTATTAATTGGATAATACCTCTCCCATAGGTCAAAGTTAAGGACGACAAACATTCCAAGGTTTTGAATAACCTGATAATACCTATTAGAAAATCTCCCAATACCTCCACATTAAGTGGAAAATGTTACTTGTGTCGCGATGGTGGACTTATCCAGCTGGTGAATTGAAGCCTGGGTGGGACCCAGACACGATGGCAACTCAACCACTGACCGCTCTGGTGAGTTAGCAGGGGTGTTAGGTCTTGGCGATGGATTCATCTGCACACCAGCTGCAGTCACTCCTGGAAACTTTTTCTTTCCAACAACCTCCTCTCCTTAATTTGCCTAAAAGACCCTCCACGCAGCATTTACAAAGATCACAGAGGGAAATAACTATTAGTGATAATGAGGTTAAAAAAGTGTTAACACACAAACTTACACACAATTATTCTCCCGTCGAAGACTTTTTTTTGTTTTTTTGTAATATTCAACAAAACTAAAAAAATATATATATATATTTTAAATGTGTTTTCTTTCTAACATTACATCAATTTATAATTTGTAGTGCTCGATGTAACGTACGCCCTTGTGTTATTCGCGTATGTACGAGTATATCTCCTTGGCCGCCCTGTACTGGGTAAGGGTAAGTACCGACTGGCTCTTGGCCAGTACCATCTCTCTCCGGGCTGGAATCCGCCGACTGAGCGATCACCGGGCAAGATTACATAATGAGATTGACTCGGCGCCCGCGGCACTTCTCGCCAATCCCGGCCAGATTAGGCGGCTTAATCAATCTCGGCCGACGAGTTGAGCATTGCGGGGATGCTGTACCTATACCTTAGTATAATAGCCCATGTCATAGTTTATAAACAACTGACACCAAGCGCCCTCTATTGTTTAGAACCTATAGGAAAATTCAAACGGTCGTATGGGACTTAGAAACTTTTAGAAATTTTCATTTATTTCATCTCGGTTTTATTTTATTTTATTTTCAAATAATCTTTTTAATAAATTGTAAAATTGGGACCTCAGCAAGGCAAAGTACCCAGTGATACCCAAATTATCAAAAAATATTTGAAAATACATTAAAAAAATAAAAATTGAAATGTTCTTTTGTTCAAAATCTTAAACTCTCCCAAAGTTCTTCACCAATGCTTTGCAATTTTAACACAACGTTGCGTTCGAATACGCGTGTGTTTTTATATACCTATATTATATAGATGTCTCCTGTGACAGGTATAAACTTTTTTCAAACAGTGCCATCTGTTGGACGTAAAAGCAACACGCGCTATTATTTCTCAATCTGCACAGACCGACTGAGCCACAGCAACGCGTATTGGGATAAGCAAGATAATAAATAGAAACTTTTAAAAAATTATGAAAGACACTATGTGTAATCTAAACGTTGCTTAAAATGGCCATAGCCGTGTTTAGTGATCGGATCTGAATAAGCAGTAACTTCACTTCTTCTTTTCCTTCCTCATTTACTTCCACTCCCATCTCCTTCAGCCTTGCAACATACCCCAATTGAGGGATGCCGTAGTCCAATTGGCTCCAGTTGCACACTTTATAAGGTACATAATTTAAGTAAATTGTGTAATTTGTTTTTTTATGATATACTAGCTATACCCCGCCACGCGTTGCTTTGGCTCAGTTTATCTGTGCAGATTTTTTTTATTTTTTTTTTATAGTGAATACCTAACAAGAGTCCCAACTGCTCCCGTCTGGAGCCAGTGAGACTATGGCATCCCCAATTGGGGGATGTTGTGAGGCTGAAGGTAAGTGGGGAAGGGAAAGAGGAAGGTGGGGAAGTACCTGGCTATTCAGATCTAGTCACTAAACACGGTTAAAGCCATTTGGAGCAACGTTTCAATTCTGAATGGTGGTCTTACACCAGGGCGATACTGGTAGTATCTTCCACTCTGGAACGTGCCGCAAATATACTATATATTATTAATTAATTGTGAAATAACACAAATTAATCAAATAAAATTTATTTGCGCACGCCGGGTTCGAACCCGCGACCTTCGGAATGGCAGTCCAATGCGTTACCACTGGACTATGCCGGCCGTCAAATAGGAAAACAATAGCGAGTGTTGCTTTTATGTCCAATAGATGGCGCTGTTTTTTATTTTATTTTTAAAGCATTTTTGTCCAATGGATCACGGTTTAAAAAAACATTGTTTTACCTCTCACAGATAACATCTACATAATATATGTATATAAAAACACACGCGTATCAACAAACATTTACATTTTTATTTAAATAGATATTCGGTTTGCTTAAAAAAAGTGTAAGTATTTTTTGATCTATACGCATTTTAATGGAATGCGTATTATTATTATGAGCAAAATATGTTGGTTTTTATGGCGTGTTTTAAATGCAACTACAATTTTATGTCCGGTATGATAAAGTTCCATATTTCAGGAACAAGTGATGGTTTGCTGAGATTGGAAATGAGATAAAGAAAGTGGAAAATCTCATCGAGATGGCTTCACTTGATATCAAACAATGTGTTTAACCCTTTCAGACCTGAATTAAAATTCGCGGTTGTAGATCATATTATTTGATACTTTTTTTTTTTTTTTTTTTGTTTTTTTTATTCAATACTTTAGACGTTATTTTTACTCTCATTATGTCTCAAAGGATGTGTTTCATATCAAATGACAAATCTTACACTGTATATGAAATCTTAATCAATGTTTTTAATTTTCGTTTAACGACTTAAAAGACTGAAAAGATACTTTCAAAACTTAACATTTAAAAAAATAAAACTAAAAATAAAAAATGGTAAAAAAAAATCAGTCCCGGTGGAACACAAATTTCACATTTTAAAATATAAAAATGGCTACAGCGAGAACTAGTTAAAATCCAATGAAAAAAATAGCGCGCAAAGCCGATTATAGCACTAAATGAAAAACAAAATCTGGAGAGTTTTAGTTGCTCCAGAGGGATGGAAAAAAATTATGTGTTTTCAAATATACACCCGGTCTGAAAGCGTTAAACCAAAGGGTATTCGTTTGCAATACTGACACTGACGTGATGTAAATATTACACAAATGTACGGGGTGACGTACGTGATGCAATATACAAACCATAGTAATGGTACCTCCATTGTAACATATGATTCTAAGTCCCAAGAGACAGTGAGACTATAGCATCCTCAATTGGAGATGTTGTGAGGCTTAAGGTAGTGGAGAGGGGAATAAGATAGCAGAGGTTCAAATCCCGGCGTGGGCAAGTAAATTTTATTTGATTAATTTGTGTTATTTTACAATTTACTCACTTAAAATAATATATAACATATTTTCGGCACGTTTTAGAGTGGAAGATTCTCTCAGTATCGCCTTGGTATAAGACCAAGAATACCATACTAATAATATTAATTATAATTTTTTTGGTAAAGTAATGTTTAAGACAAGATTTTTTATGCATAGCACAAAGGGTAAAAAATATTTTTATAAGCCATAATTATTAGCCTGAAACACTCATCCACATTGAAAAATCTCCTGATAAAAGAAAAGATATAAATCTCCATGACTTTGGCGTCATGTATCTTTTATCAGGAGATTTTTCAATGTGGATGAGTGTTTCAGGCTAATAATTATTGCTTGTAAAAATAATTGTTACCCTTTTTGCTATGCATAAAAAATTTTGTCTTAAACATTAGTTTACCAAAAAAATAATAAAAATAATATACTATCACTAAATCAATTTGGATTCAGCGAAAATATGAGGACCTCACATGCCATAGCCTCAGTAACAGACTTCCTCAAAACAAATATAGATCAGGGTAAAAAATTCCTTGGAATATTCCTAGATCTGGCAAAAGCGTTTGACACAATTCACCATCAAAACCTGTTCAATAAACTAAAATATATTGGAATCACGGGAACAGAACTCAAATTAATTGAAAGCTACATGGAAAATCGCATCCAATATAACTCAATAGAAAACACATGTAGTGACAAGGAACAAGTATCCTACGGAGTACCACAAGGCAGCGTACTTGGCCCAATCTTATTCCTTATTTATATTAACGATCTATGTCACCTCCAAATAGACGGGGAAATTAAAAGCTTTGCTGATGACACTGTGTTAATTTTTAAGGCCACTGACTGGAACACACTTAGCATAAACTCGAGAGGCCAACCCTCCAAAAACATCTACCTTAAAATACATTCCTGTCACTCAGCGAGCACCACATGCAATTGTCCTCCAATCACACAAACGGAAAACATCAAATATCTTGGTATTTACTTCGACCGATATTTAAAATGGGACAAACATATAGAGTCGGTTAAATGAAAACCAAACAAGTTGATTTACCTTTTTCAAAAACGTAATAAATATACTAAACATATATGATTTAAAGAATATATACCTCGCAATAGCACAATCCATAATGGAATACGGCATTATTTCCTGGAGCTATGCCAGTAAAAAATACATAGACACACTGTATATAAGCTCAGAAAACCTTAATAAAAGTAATACTCAAAGTACCTATACTAACACCCACTTCAACCATATTCATATTCAAAAACTATTCAATTCACTTCCAACACAATATAAAACATCTAATCTAACAGAATACAAAAAATTAATATGGAATTGGCTACAATCATTTTAAATATTTAATTTTGTTATATTTCGCATTTGTTTTTGTTAAAACTATGTAAAAATCGATATTATATTTTAATTTTTATTGTTTCTCTGTGTAACTAATCTCCACTGTATTGTTTACTATTATATAACTTTACAATTGAAAAAGTCCTCCACAACACAGGTGAACTCCTAGCATGGAGGACAATGTACTATACCTTTGTAATACTAATTTATTTAAGAATAAATAAAAAAAAATGTAAAAAAAAAATACAAAAAAATTCAACGAAGGAACAAAGTAACGCTTTTAAATAGCTATTTGATTTAAAGTAATATACGGATTATCGAACGTCTTATGTTTACGCCATGTTCTGAAATATAAAGGTAGATAATTATGCCACTTTTTGTTATTTTTTTAATTAAACCCAAACTAAGAACCTTCTTCGGGTTATAAGCTTCTTAGTTTGCGTTGAATTAATTTTTAAATAAAGTCATCTAAACAAGTAAACACGATGAATTTGTCATTATTAATTTCAACGAAATAGCTACTAAAATGTATTATTTCGCTTTTTCGGCGACTAGTGTAAATAAAGGTGATACAAAGTGTAAATAATATCTATATTTTTTTTAGGATCGCTAAAGATAAGGACCATAAATTGACTCATTCCGGTATATATAAATCAAAATGCAATTACTGTTCCTCATTTTATAGCGGGAAAACTACTCGTAATTTCGACATTAAAATCAAAGAACATTTAAGGTGCTGAACTCACCCGAACTTACCAATTTAATAAATCTTCATATTCCGTCTATATCAACCCGACAATCTGATTTATTTTATCTACCCTCGTGTAGAACAAACTTTCGAAAAAATTCCCCAATTCCTCGTATATGTGCACAATGTAATACAAAATTTTACAGCATTGACATTTTTGGTAATAACCTAAAGAAATATCGATATGAAGTAATGCGTACAATCGATTATTAATATGAGAGTATGGAATGTATCGGGAGCATCTCCTATCCTCTTCCTATTTTCCTCTTCCTCTCCCCTTCCTTTAACACCAAATTAATTTTAAGATATTAAAACTTTATTTCCAATGAACTTTAACATAAGAAACTTCTGTGGCTTGAATTCAGTTAACTTGTATATTTATATCTATCATTGTTTATTATATAAAAGCTGTTTGTTTCTTACAAAATAAATAACATAACATAATTTTTTCGGATTTCGCAAACAATCAAAATCATAGTTTTGTTAAAAAAACAGAGATGAATATTGTTCATATTAATAAAAAAGGCAAACAATCAGATATTTTATAAGAAATCCCTTAATAATAATGAGTCACTATCAAATAACAAAAAATATTACAGTTCATCTTAGCCTCATGTTAGTATATTTTGCCCTTGGGAAGGAATGGTGGTTCCGAAGCCGGTCTGCGTATACAACAACAAATTCTATTATTATATCATCACTGGCCAGTTGCTTCACAAAACTGAAAAATTACCGAATGCATATAGGTGCAAATACATAAACAAGCTAAAACTGTGAAAACTTTGTTTGTTTGTTTTAGAGGTCTGAAACTATTTTTTTCCAACAATGAAAATTTAGATTTTAACCACTTTAGCATTTCACCTCGCATATTATTTACAAAATTCGTGGATTGTGAATGGGTTAGATTTATAAAAAAAAAAAACTAAAAAATTAACGCCCGTTGAAAACAAGGATGGGTTGTTTTTTAATGTTCGAACAATTCATCAAATTTCAAAGTTGAATTTCAAGTTCTGTGAAGGTTCTATTCAAGTTCTCTTACTATATAATTATAGACCAGTTACTTAACAGAACTGAAATAATACAGAACTAGAAAAAAACTTTCACAGAACTTGAAAATTAACTTTGAAATTTGAAGAATTGTTCAAATACTACGAAACAACCCGTCCTTATTAGACTATCTAAAAATGTGTCGTTACAAATACATCTAAAATAAATTCGCACCGTACACATCTATCATATTGACGCCGGAATGGAAAAAAGGGCGTAAGCGAATTTAGTCAAAAATTAGTTAAACATTTAAACAAAGGCCATTTTGCCTTTTCGCTATTGACATATACAATAATAATATCATTAACACCTTTTTTACTCTTACATTCTAGACTCAAGAGGAAGTTCAGAAAAATCAACTAAAAAAGTAAAAATCTAATCATGTATAGTTAAAGAAATAACAAAAAAAATCAACAAAACTATCTCTCTTTCACCATAAGAAAATGAAAAGGGTTTGAGTAAAAGAAACACATTAAAGTTCACAACACTTAACGATCTTCTAGAAAACAAAGCAGAAGAATCAAAGAGTGTTCTAAAAAATCAAATACGATATAAAACAAAGAAAAAAATCTACTCCAACCACCACAAAGCCCCTTCATAAGAATTTTACTTAGAAATTTTTGAAAGTTTATTACCTATTCCTTTAGTGTTAAATACTATTTACGTAATTTTTAAATATCATTTCTTCGTGCTATTGTAATGTTTAATCTCAGTAACGTTCATCAACAACGCCATTCGATATTAAATTTCTACAATTTCAATAACCCTTTTTAGATGAAATTTCAAAAGGAATTTGGGAGTCAAATCAGTACCATTATAGTATTAATATGAAAACTCAGAAAATACGTGCCTATACAAAGAAAGCTTTAACAGTTAAAGGTTTAAATATATATCGCTAAAGTGGATAGACGATATTAGGATTACAAATCTAGATAGTAGTTTATCTGCGACATAGATTTAATTATTTTTATGTGATATAATAGCACTGACATCTGATGACAATTCTTGCTCATTATGATTACACTAGCGCGAACTTAACATTAAAATTGTGGGATTTATGAAGCTGAAAGTACTATAAAAGATTTGCTTCGGGAACTGTTTAACGAAAATTTATAAAGCGATCAAAAATTAACCTTTCGAATGAAGATCTTTAGTAAATCTAGTTAGTAAACGTCGTTTGTTTGAAAATGGAAAACCGCAGACCATTGGCAAATCTCGAAATTTTACTTTACTTTCAAGATTAACCCTAAGCAATTGAAACAAAAACACACGTTTCAAATATGGAATTAAAACAATTTTCTGGTAAAAAAATATCATAGGCGGGCACTTTATCGCTTGTCTGAATTCTTGGAACCAGTTCAGGTTTTTGAAAATGACAAATAAATTTAAATGAGTTCATTGAACCAGAGTTACTATCACAGACAGAACCACAGCCGAAATGTGCTTTTTTTAATGATAAAATAACTTGATGAAATTAATTAAGCAGATACATTTAAATACACAGGAACATAGATATCACTAAAAAGCAGGCAAAAACGTGTGGTTGATTGATTATGTGGTGATTTTTAAAAAATCATTAAAATTATTGTTTTAACATGAAAATTATGATGATTATATGTTCAAACATTTCTACTGATTTTTCTCAAACACAACTTCATGATAAGTTTTAAAAATTAAGTGCACACCTAGTGGGAAATTCAATATCGTGACAGATGTTTTGAGATCAGACACAATCTATAATGTCTAACAGAAAATAATACTTTCAGATGACACTGAATTCAAATAGTCCGCTTTTCATCCAGAATTCACCTGATTCGTGAATAATCGAGTTTACAAATATATTTCCCGGTCCGTTCCCCAGATCATAAAAGCGTGAAATGGAAAACAGCAAAGTGATTCGTATTCAAATCACCCTGCCAACATTCAATTAAGATTCCAGCATCACGTCACGTGACGTTCACCCGACAGAGACAGCTTTCTGACCAGCGTGCTTCGTGCCTGGCCAATGAATACTAATTGAGAAGAATATGACATACCGTACTGCGAGACGAGAAGAACTTGAATGCTGTGGCAGACTTAATGATCTCAGAATGCTCCAGGATCATCACAAAGCCGGGAAAATCCAAAAGAATTCCGGCGGTCGCACCTGTAGAAAGTTCACACACACAAACGCCATTTACGGTACACAATCACAAAAGAATCCAGCCACAAAACTGAGTGTCTCTAACAACCCTTAAACGTTCACAGCGGAGCCGATCCAGCCATTTTCACTCAGCAAGTCTCAGCAACTCCAGACGGGTTGACTTTTTTTGTTTCTAAATTTTGAGTTGTGGTTCGGCTCGGGTCGGGCCGGGGCTCGCAAGGTCTAGACCGTACCGCTCGGCCTGCGCTACCGCACTGGGCGGCCGGGAGACGGGCGGCGGGACGCGCATGCGTTGGGCGGGGAGGGTAGGGCGGGGGTCGAGGGGAGGGCGGAGGCTGTTCACTCCTGACACCAGCAACCAGCATCCCGAAGAGGATACACTTGGCGGACAGTTAAATAATGTGACTGCGCAAATTTCGGCGGTGGAAATTTGTTTCAGCGGCGGAAAAGCGTGGCTTCCTAACTATTGGAATATTAACTGCACTCGATTAGTTTTTAAAAATGCATACTGAATGCTGTGAAATAATGTTAAATAAATTTATTATTAAGATAAAACCATCTTAATCTATTTTAATTATCTTCTATAGAACGCTATGCTTATTCAGTTCAAGGCTATTGGTAACTGACAGTTAAAAAAATAGTAATTTGTAAAAGGAAGAGATAAATAATTTATGTGTAATAGTGGGGATGATACTACTACAATTCCAGATTCCACCTAAATTGGTTAGGCTCATAAAAGCCACAATGTCAGACTCAAGATGTCAGGTCAAAATAGACGGAGAATTGTCGGAAGAATTTACAGTATCACAGGGACTTAAACAGGGGGACAGTCTGGCTCCCACTCTCTTCAACATTGTGCTCGAACATGTAATACGAAAAACACTAATAGACACTGGCTCCAATATCTGTTTCAAGAGCAGTCAAATTGTCGGATATGCGGATGACATCAACATTGTCGGAAGATCAATTTCAGCCATTAAGGAGGTCTTCGACCCTTTAGAAACAGCGGCGCGGGAAGTAGGACTGCGAGTTAATGTTGACAAAACAAAAATGATGGTACAGAGCAGGAACCCTTCACACAGAAGAAGAAGTAGTGCACTATTTAAAGACAACTACTCATACGAAGTGGTCGATCAATTCACCTACCTGGGCTCCAGCCTGACAGAGAACAATGAGGATCCAGCAGAAATCAGAAGGAGAATCACAGCAGCCAACAACACATACATACTTCTCTTTGCTGCCAGTGTTTAAGTCACGTAGTGTCCACAGAAAAACCAAAATAACCATATATATAAGACCATTGTAAGAACTGTATTGGCATATGGATGTGAGGCGCTGACACTGACGGTAAAGATGGCTGAAATGCTGGATACTTTTGAAAGAAAGGTGCTGAGAAGAATAAATGGAACCCGTGAAAGAGGGCGAACAGTGGCGTATCCGGCACAATATAGAATTGTACGATATATATATATAAGGCCCCTAGCATCTCTGCACACATGAGACTCCTCAGGCTGAGATGGGCTGGGCATGTACAGAGAATGCCGGATACACGCGTCCCAAAAAGAATTCTGACTGGTCACCCAGGTGGAAAGAGAAAAGTGGGAAGACCCAGACTGAGGTGGGAAGATGAGGTAAGAGGGGATGTAGCACAGCTTCTCCAGGTGACAAACTGGAAGTCAGCCGCTGAGGACAGGAGGAGTTGGAGGCGACTGTTGCAGGAGGCCAAAGCTCGATATGGGCTGTAGCTCCATCCAAGAAGAAGTGGGGATGATTAACTGTGACCTTTATAATACAGGGTTTTCCAATAAGAGGTGTTATTTTGATATTCAATCGTAAAATATCAATGGTTTTGTTGCTTGTGTGGCCGTCTTGTTGAAAGTGAACGTTGTCCAGATCAATACCATCCAATTCCAGCCATAAAAAATCATTAATCATCTCTCGATAGCGCAATCCATTCACCGTAACTGTTGCTCCAGCCTCATTTTCGAAAAAGTAAGGTCTAATGACTCCGCCGGACCATAAACCGCACAAAACAGTCACACGTTGAGGATAGAGGGTTTTTCAATAATAATTCTTGGATTTTTCGAGCTCCAGATGCGACAATTTTGCTTGTTGACGAAGCCACCGAGGTGGAAATGGGCCTCATCACTCAAGATGATTTGCATTTGATTCACTCAAGTGAATTTTAATAATTTCAATGCGTTTTTGAAGCGTGTATCGTTCCATTTTTATCAATGGCGTAGTTTTTACTTGTCAAATGTCAAAAAATGACAGCTTCAAAAGTAACATCTACCGAAATAGCGGGCGATTCAAAATAACACCTCTTATTGGAAAACCCTATATATCTTATGCTTATATACTTAAAGAGAACTTACGCCATCAGTCAAGTTTGAAGCATAGCACAGACGTATGAATGTTGCTAAATTTGAGGTTAAAGCTTTTAACGCATTTAGCTTTAAGTCAGAAACTAGCTTTGAAAATTTAACCCTTTATAGGACAACTTTTTTTAACGTTTTGTATTCTATATTCATTTTGATGAACAGAATAAAAAAAATTAATTTTCAATATCCAGCGGTTTTTTTTCTGATTAAATTCCATTTAGGTTAAAAAAAATTGACTTAAAATTTTTGTTTTCATTTCAAAAAGACAGGTTGGTAAGAAAAAATATACTTTTATTTATTTGCGTTACAGGAGAATAACTGCTTTGTTAATTTTATAGAGAAACTGACCAGGACGCGATTTTCGTAAATTTACTCAACATGTGCGAAAACCTCTGGGCGTTACCTCAAAATGATTACAATCCAAAAGGGTGATTATAACTTGTAAACATAAAGAAATATAGACCTTTATGTTGCTGGTCTCAAAACTATCCGTGTTTAGCTTATGACCTATAAAGGGTTAAAAATTTTAAACACAAATACAGCGCCATATAAAGTTGATAATTTATATACTTTTATTCGAGTACCTAACCTATTTGCTGAATATTAGTGCAAATAAAACAGAAAATGATTTTTTGACACCTTTTCAATTCTTGCAGGAGTTTGACATAGTGGAACTCCATCGAAGCCAGAATCAAGTTCGCCTCTCAGAAGTTGGCGCATTGTACAGGACCCGTAGATTTTTCAATAGTGCACAATGGCTGACCCTGTACAAATTGTTTTTTTTGCGATTGCGCCCCACTGTACAATTTGATAGCTACCTCGGTCTGTAGTCCCAAAATACTTGTCCGGTCCTAGATTTCTCTCTCTTAACGAACGAATTGAAATCTTCAGAGCACATGCGTCAGGTAAGAATGCTGTCCTTTGCCTCCGAAGAACTAGCGTCATTAAGGCAAAGCTTAATGCTAAATCAAACTATGAATAACAAAAAATATGCTTTAGATAAATTGAAAGTTTTCCTTTCGTTTCGCTTGAGTAGAATACAAATAAAAAATAAACTACTCGATAAAAAATATAAATGTAATCTACTAAAAAAAAAAATTTTTCAATAGAAATGTATGAACGCGTAAAGGAAAGAACTTTTAAAAAATGCAGTATTATAGCTAAGATTATGTGTGACAGTTTCATTTGATTAACTTTTTCGCTTTGTTATAAAATTATTTACAAAATAAATAAAAACCAGTTTTGTGCTTGAAATCGAACGTTTCTACCCGAACCCCGTTTGTCAAGCGATTTTAATGCCTATTACCTACAATATAAGGTAAACCAAGAATATACACATTTTTAGCTCGTAGCTTCCTCTTAATCCCTTCGGCGCCCGTGCATTGTCGGGAAACATGGCAAACGCGCGCCCATCATAACATTTTATGCACGGTTGAAATTGTCACATGAAAACGGGTAGTTTCTACGACCCGTTCTTGAGTTCAACAACCCGGCAACAATGTTTAGAACATATTTACTCTTTCATCTCCTCAAAAAGACCTTCAACACAGGACCCACAAAGATGACATAGGCCCTGAGAAATTTTTTTCCTACGGCGTTAATGTAATAAAAATAAAACTTTACTTTTCTTAATTTTACGTGGTTACTTTTTGATACAAATTGGCGACACAAACAATAAATACTTTACCAGCGGGCTTTCAAAATACTAAACTTATTTCGTTATTTATTCGAAAGGCAGTTCAGACACCGCCACAAATGTCTGGAAAATCTATCAGCCACAAGTGTCGCGTACAAGGGTGGCACGGTATGGAGTATCTAAGGAGATGCCTCTGGAAGCCATGGGGGAGAGCGCATGCGCAAAAACAGTACACGATTGTACTAAGGGATGATATTTTCACTTCATGTTTTGGGACGCACTTTTATCTTGAAAGAGTTGTGGATTTAAGGTTTCTGATATTTATAGAGTACGTAAATGACCATTGTCTTTTGACATTTCCTGAATTTTCGTATTTCTGGAATGCAAATTTTATTTTGAATTTTATTTTTCAAATTTTATTTTGAAAAATTTTGGATGAGATGGTTTTTAATCGTAAGTAATGAATTATCGAAAAATAAAGATAAAAACTAATATAAAAAATTATTAAAAGTGTGTGGAGAAGAGAAATTTCGAAATCAAGAATTATTATGTACAAGTATGTAAATGCATAAATTTTATAATAAATTTTAAAAAATTGTAACAAGCAGTACATTTAAAATTAAAATTAATTATGAATTATCAAACAATTTCTCTCATCAGCACTTAGCTGATCAATTTTTTTCTCGCTCTCTCTCTCTCTCTTTCACGGTTATTTTTATTTATTTTCCTATTAATTTAATTCTCTTATTACTTGTGTTTAGGCTGTCAGTTAATTATTATTATATTTAGGAATCAAAGAGTTATTTATAAAACAACTAAATTGTAAAATTAGTGTATCAATTTGGGTAGCGGGTATGGATACCGCCACCCCGAAACCATTCATTGAATAACCAACACTCTTGCCATTAGTCACCCCAAGTGGTTCGCTACGTTTGATGACTTAGCAGGGATTTCCGCGTTCATGGGGTGAGGTTTTGTCTAGGTTCTGCGGTGGATGCTGATGGACCGCAACTAGAGAGAGACCAGTTGAGGGAGACCTTTTGACCTCTCCAGCCGGACTCTCTGGAAACAACGTCTTGCACCGCAGTGAGAGGGATGACACATTAACCCCAGATTCCCACCCTCGTACATTTTTCCTTCCTAGAACTTCCCCTCTTTCCACACAACATCCCCAAATATGACATAGGCCCTGAGGGCATTTTTTTTCCTCAGGGCCTCCTGTGTGGAACTAATGTTAAAAATGTTATGAAAAACCAATTAAGTTCCATTAATTATATGTGTACTTGTGAACATAAGAAAATTATACGTAAGTTCTACAATTTAAACAAAAATGACAGAAAAAATTGGATATTATATGAACAGTGAAAATAGTATAAATTAGAATCTCTAATTTTTGGATCAGTGCATTAAACTTGAAGAAATTAATGCTCACAAAAACATATAATTTCAATCTTATATAATATTGGTAACTTTTTAGATTCTCACGGCCAAAAGCATTTTTGTTGTTTGTTTTTGGGGTGTTATGCCGTGTTGCGCTAACTCCTTCTTTAGCCGACGTTTCGGACAGCATTGCAGTGTCCATCATCAGGGCAGATCCGGTAGACACACATCTTCGGATCTACCGGATCTGCCCTGATGATGGACACTGCAACTCTGTCCGAAACGTCGGCTAAAGAAGGAGTTAGCGCAACACGGCATAGCACCCCAAAAACAAACAACAAAAAAACTTATATAATATTTTTCACTCTTCATACTAGAGATTCTAAAGGGTGTTTAAAAAATAAAACAAATACGAAATTTTCATCCCCAGTACGTGCCGTGAAAACGTACCAATTTATTTTCCACACATCCTGTAATGCGCAAAGGATCCGACCGTAGGTGCGAGAAGGAAGCCTACAGGGAATCCGACGCGCCAGAGCGGGACGCAGATAGAACAATTACTACTACACAAGTTGGATCTGTCGGCCGTGCAGAAAATGGAGAGAAATGAACTCTACGTATCTAACTAACTACAATCTGTATTTCATAACCACTCAACAAAAAGCATTAATTATTTGTTAGATTTTATAAAAAATTACTTTTTTAAATTCTTGACTTTTTTGTGAGTTCACAAATTACTTAATTTCTTATGTACACATTGTAATGACAAACATCCCTTATAAGCAGACCGCTCTTCAAAAGGTACCAAAAATCGCATGAGGAATGGAAAAATCATCAATTTTTAAGTGAATTTTAGAGTATTCCCTTACTGTTCACGTTTCTTTGTTAGTTTTTCCTAATGTGAATACCACTTAACTGTCACAACTGGTCGGAATCAGTGGGTCTATGGCATTCCCAATTAAGATTATGTTATGAAGCCGAAGGAAGTGGGGATAAGCAGATGATAGAGAAGAGGAAGTTGGGCAAGTTACCAGACACGGCTAAAGCCATTTTAAGTGACGTTTTGATTCTAAATAGAAATATTTTAAGGGGCTTTACTGCGAGAAACGTGCTACAAATATAGGTAATTACATGGAGAAAATGAGTATAGCTAATTTATTAAGCATCTCAAATTATTCGTAATCCGTTTAAAAGCGGGATTGCAGGCCCTTAACGAATGAATTGATTGGCTTCAGCTTGATAAATTTTTAGTAAAATACGAATGTATTATCACGATATCGGAACACGTGTTCATAGAAATCCTAATACTTTCGCATTTCGTCACTATACATTACCAAGGCAAGTGCAGGGTCATGAACACTATGTGTTCCGATATTTTAGGAATTTATTAAAAGATTACCTGTTTTTAACCGGATTACCAATAATTTGTAGGGATTTCTTAATAAATAAGCTTGTTTAATTTTGTAAATGATAAGTTTTTAATAATTCTGGATACAGTCGCCATCTATGGATTGTTTGAATAGTTGATTATTAGAAATGGTGTGAATCTGCACTAACATTCTAGAGCTCTAACATGTCGATAAGCAGTTGCTTCTTTTTCATTGTGTATGTCCGAATCTGTCAATATAGTGTCAATGGATTAGTATTTTTAATCTATAAAGGGACTGTTCCCAGTAAAAAAGTGTTCTTTCCTTCAGAAATTTATTACAGTAAACAGTGTTTATCTGTACAAGGGTCGGGCCCGTTAACAATAAATTGTTATTGTCAACGTTGATATTATAAAAAGCATGTTTTGTGATTCAAAATAAAAAAGTTAAAATACGCTTAAGTGTTTCCAGTAAAATCCATAACCCAGAAAAATATACAAAGCTATACTAATTTTTCACCGTGTACCTACGAGTTAATATTTTGTTTTTAATAAATGTGAAAAAACGCATGTTAATTAAATAAAGTATGTTTGCACAAGCCGGGAAATGAACCCGCGACCTTTGCGTTCGTTTTCCATCGTATGTACGTCGATTCTATATAATTGAATGAATTAGAATCACGATATTGGAGTGAATCGTTCCCAAGCGAGGTATTCGTCAAGGCACAACATTATATTTAAACATTATTCGATAAATAATTTCGTTAATCGATTTTCAAATCTTTCGAATATTCTCATCACAGAATATTTTTGACCACATCCCTGCGCATCTTTCCGTTTCGCAACCACATCCCTACAGGTGAATTTTAAAATACTATAAATTTCCTTCTCTACTTTTCGATGGAGTTTTACTCATTACTTGGTTCACAGGTGTTTGTATTCAGGACACATTAATGAAAATCACCTTATTCTACAAGCCCATTTATCAAAAACAACCATTAAACCTTCACAGATTGTAAATTTTACCTATCTTCTGTCGACTTTTTGATGCATTCGCAAATTATTCAACGCTAGAATACAGTTAGCAAGACAAAATAGTAAACAACACTCTAGTAACTACAAAGCAGTTATCTATAAAAAAAATACAAATGAATTATTTCTCACAAATGTTTTAGTTGTCAAAGTATTTGTTTGAAGGTAAGATTTTTGGAATAAACGGGAGAACGTCCACTTACTACGAACCTATTAGTAAAATTGTTGTTTTCCAACAAACAGTTCTCCAACTCGTCGTGGAAGGAGATTATAAATAATTGGTTCTTTGTGATAAATCAGGGATTTGTTAATACTTCGCGTATTACAATGGTGTCTCGATAGTCGACCTAACTAGAAGCTGGTTAATTGAGATCTGGGAACAGTAAGTTTGTCTGGAAGCATTCTCACTGGCCCTGGCGACTACTGGCTACTAGCTGCCATCTTGCGGACTTCCAAGCAAGCTCTTTGCACTGCCCTCTATGAGTGCATCTGTGAAGCTCACACCAATAATTCAAAACAAATTGGAAAAGCTTTCATTTTTCAATGTGGTGCTTTGTTGAGTTTACAAATTGTTTGCTACATACATGAGGTGTATAAATATAATATTAAAAAATAGAGAGAACTCCTGTAAAATCGCTAATCACTAAACATTATTTTTTTCACGTCCTCCTTTTGAAGAACAATAAAAAATTAGCCACCTTCCTTAAAACTGCGAACTAGCAGTGAACGAGTGAATCAGCGAAATACTCGAACCAGATTTGGAAAAGCGTTCACAGTGGATGTCGGCAGTATGAGAAAGAATTATTTCTCTTGCCCTTTTTATATATAATCGTGTGCACATTAGGGTGTATTTAAAATACTTTTTGTTGTTAAAATTGATCTGCATGGACCCACATATTACACTTATCACATATTTAAGTGGCAGAACAATTGTTTGCGATCTAGTGTTTTTATTTAAAATCTTGCATAATAAAATTGACAGCCCTGATTTGCTGCATCTAATAAACTTTCATATTCAGGCCAAAAATACAAGATTATCACTACCGTATTGCTGCAAGAACCCTAGAATGACTGTACAATTCAACAGTCCGCTGAATAGATTGCTATTTATTTAAACACACAATTTACCATATACAGCATTTAAATAAAGTAACGTCATAATTAAACAATTAAGAAAATCAGCGCCTTGGGGTGATTTTACTCAAAAACGGCGCTGTATAAATTCGCCAAAAATTATTATTATTATTGCCATCTAATGTGAAGGAAACAGACTTCAAAATACCCCACAGAATAGAAAATCTATTATCAGAAATACTTTCTTAATAAATCGGTTTAACCGGTAATAAATCATTTTATAGATCATAAAAATGAAATTTTATCAAATAAATAAGTCGCCTCAACGTGGCCTAGCCATAGTTTGAAAATGGCCTCAAATGCCGAAACAGCTGTCACAATAATAACAACTAAAACACTCACAGAACTTCATAATAACATTATTAAATTTGATTGACATTCAATTTTTATAACTATTAAATGGAGTTCTGCGAATTAAACAAAAAACAATTAATACACATCTCTACTTACTGTAATAATGTATTTTAGTTACTATTTTTTTTTTTATATATTAACTCCACACAGGAGGCCCTGAAGAAAATAATTTCCCTCAGGGCCTATGTCATCTTTGGGGATGCTGTGTGGAGGGTCTTTTTGTGGAGAGGAAGGAGTGAACATAGGTCTTGAAGAGTCCCATGTTGTAGGAGGGAGAAAACACAGAGGCCGGCAGTTCGTTCCACAGCCGAGCTGTTGAACTTAAGAACGAATCGTAGAAGCGACCCGTTCTCATGTGACAAATGTCAACCGTGTACAAATGTTGGGCGCGCGTTTGGCGTGTATCCCGACTACGCACCGGTGCCGAAGGGATCAATGACGCTAGTTCCTCAGAGCATCTTCCATTGTAATACCGATAGAACAAGGACAGCATACCTACCTGACGCCTGTGCTCTAAAGATTGCAGTCCGTTTGTTAAGATTGGGGAATCTATCAAACGGACCGCCCGTTTTTGCACAGAGTCATGGGTTTTTTTCAGGTATTTAGGGGCTCCGGACCAGAGATGGCTGCCAAATTCGACAGTAGGGCGCACTTGCGATTTGTACAGGGTCAGCAGTTGTGTACTATTAAAGTATCTGCGGGCCCTGTACAGTACGCCCAGCTTCTGAGAGGCCAACTTTACTCTGGCTTCGATGGAGCCCCCGTACCTGAGCTGGTCATTTATAGTTACACCAAGCATATCAATGGAAGGCCTGTTCGGAAGATTGCTTCCGTTGAAGGAGACTAGATTATCATTTGGATCCCTTTTAGACGTAATCAGACAGGATTGGGTCTTTGAAACATTAAATTCTACGACATTATTTTTACCCCAGGAGGAAATACTCTCGAGAAAACCGTCCATTCTCTGCTTCAAAGCCCTCCGAGCCGTTGGAGTTTGTGTGCCTTTGGGGGCTTGTCAAACAAAAAGCTATCAAGAACTGTACTGTCATCCGCGTCACAATGAATCGGTGCACATGTCAAAAGGTCATGGATGTGCAACAAAAACAAAGAGTGCGAGGAAGAGGTGAAACCGTCAGCAACCGCCTGAATCGACCTATCCCTTAAAAAGTCAGCAATCCACGTACACAGGGATGCGGTAAGTCCGTAAGAAGGCAATTTGTTGATAAGTCCTCGGTGCCAGACCCGGCCAAAGGCCTTGGATATGTCTAGTGCGACCGTTTGGGTCTCACCGTGACGTTCCAGGCACCGCCCCCAAACATGCGACACATACACGAGAAGATCACCGCACGAGCGGTTCCGCCGGAATCCGTATTGACGGTCGTTGATAATTTTGTTCTTCTCGAGGTATGTGAGCAGTTTGTCGTTGATCACACGTTCCATCACTTTGGACAGAACTGATGTGATCGCTATGGGGCGGTAGTTGGCCGGGTTGGAGCGGTCACCTTTCTTGGGAATAGGGTGAATTACCGCTTTTTTCCAACCAGAGGGCACAGTGTCACATTTCAGGGACATTTTGAAGAGCTTTATGATTTGAAGGAACAATATAGACCTTTTAATATTTATTTATTTAATATCAACGATATAAATATACCATACACCAAATTACATGTCACAGAATAGCAATTAACTGTGGAACTTGATCATAAAATGACGACAGAAAGTATAAAATTAATACTAGAAGGAGATACAAGTACAAACAAAATATTATCAACAATTATGAGTAGACTTACGTTATATTAGTAATGATTTAGAAGACATGATATTATAGCCCTCTTGTATCTAGCTTCTGTGCAGTTAAACAGATCCACTGCATAAATTTACTTTGATAATCTTATTAATTATTTATACATTTTGTTATTTTTTTAAACCATTAAAAATAAATGGTTATTTTTACAATCGATAGCTACGCTATTGAAGTCATCCTGTAATTTAATAATCATTTAGGATATTTATGGGTGTGTACAGATTAACATCATTGCCAAATAATTCTATTTGGGATTATCACTTTCATATCATATTATTTTCACAATTTTATAATTATATTTATAATTGATACGTGATAATTATTTTCATACCTTTCGTACTTATATATATGTGTGTGTGTGTTTTTGAGACATTATATTATATAATCATTTCAACTCTCATTGTTTACAAATTGAAAAAATTCAAAATAAATTTTTACGTTTTATTAATTTCAAAATTGGTATTCCTATTAATGAAATCAATTATGTCAATTTACGCAGTAAACTTAACTTATCGAAATTATCTGAAAGGCGAAAAATATTTGATCTTCTTTTATTATATAAAATTGTTCATTCAAGGTTAGACTGCCCTGACACTATAAACTTGCTATCTTTACATATACCTCCAAAATATACTAGACGGAATATTTTATTCTACAACAATAACTTCGCTACGAATTCTGTGTTAGAAAGAATACATAGGTTGGGCAATGAACTAAGTGATGTCGCTGACATATTTAATTTAAACATCAATACATGTAAAGCCAAATTAGTCCACCACTTTTTAAATGTAAATAATGTATGAGAAATCATTATATTTTATTTCGATTTTGTATTGTTTGTTTTATACTGTTGCTAAAAATGAAATTTGTAATTTTTATGTACTTTTAAAAGCCCAATAGGGCGTCAATAAATAAATAACTTTAAATTTTTGTTAATGGAAGATGTTGTGCCGTTTATTTTTAAATAAATAAATTATTATTACCAAAAAAATTGTCCAAAAAGCATTTAAGCGCAAGAGGCCTAAAAATTATAATTTTTCTTCAAAACGTTGAATTTTTCCTTTTATGTAATGAAGGAAGAAGCTGATATTTTTCGAAGTTCTATAGGATGTGAAATGTCTCCTGCATTCGGCCTAAAATTGAGTAATTTTAACAAATTTAGCTTATTTTCATAATTTTCTGTCGATGGTGCTGTCTGAACAACAGAAGCTATCATTTTTCTAACAGAATCTAGTATTTTTAGTTTTTTTTTTTGTTTTTGTTTTGGTAAAGTAAAAAAAAAATATAGATATCTTGTTTAAACTTCAGGCCTCTCGCGGAAGAACATTTTTTTGTTTAATTGGTCTATATTTTGTGATATATATTAGGTATGTGGTTCTATAAAGACAACTTTCGAAAAATTCAAAATTTTGAATTCCTTAAAAAGTATTGTTTTTTTATACGTACTTAAAGGAAACATTAGTTTTTTCTCCCTCGTAATGAGGGTCTCTTCAAGACGCGTATTAACAAATCATTTCATATAACTCCTTCCTTTACCCGTCGCATAATGTCGCCCAACGGGGCTGCCACATGATTCCCCTGATTATACATAGAATAGATAAATAGAAGAGCTCTTAAGAAGTATCACATTAAAATATACAAAAGCGTAGTAATAATTTAATTATGGGTCGAATTAGCTCAGTGGTCAGAGTACTTCCCGGGCAAGGAAGAGGTCCTGGGTTCAATTCCTAGATGCGGCTGAATCTTTGTCCATCATTTTTGATTTACATTTTTCGTTTGAGAGTCGTTACAATTGTCTCCAATGATTAATGTTATTTCTTCAGTAATTGCAAATTCATTGAAGTTCACTAAATTAAATGAATAACTTTGTAAACACCACTATTTAATCAAAATAATCTACACGTTTTAAAACCAATTGTTTTATTCGTCAACATAATGGAAATTAATAAATACAATAAGAAACAAACAAGTATATACAAATAAGTAGGTATACAAGATAAACATATTAATTATTCTTGAACAAAATATTATATTAAATAAAAAATATTATTATCAAAGAGGTAATTATTGCATTTACGTATTAGTACATCAAAAAGTTTTTTTAAATTAACACATTTATGTACACATCAAATACTTTTTTAATTAACACATTTATGTGTACATCAAAAACTTTTTTTAAAATTAATACGTTTACGTATACATCAAATACTTTTATAAATTAAGGTTAAACGCAACGCTCGTTGTATTCTACGTGTTCACAGATGGCGTTAATTAATTAATTTTGTTTAAATACGCTTTTGCAAGGTATTGCTTTACAGTATTAAGACAATTTATTTGTTTGCGCCCTCATATACGCAATATGAATATGAATAAATAGTTTTGTCCATATAAAAACTCAATTCTATCGAGAAAGGCATACAAATACAATATTGGATTGAATCATCGGTAAAATATTGTATTTGTGTGCCTTTCTCGAAAGAATTAAGTCTTTAAACGAACAAAACTATTGATTCATATTCATATTCATATTCATTGGAATTCATAATCAACAATACTTCTAAGCGCATTTACTTACTGTTAGCTGTTCTTCTTACGTGAAAAAGTGCAGTAAAAGGGTTATATCTTATATATGTGATACATCATTTTGTGGAGAAATATTCGTTTATTCTCCTGCGTAAATTAGTTTTTCGCTATCTTAAAATAATCTACGTGAATTTCAAGTTCTAAAAGTGATTTTGACAGTTGAGTTAACCATAGACACTTTTTGAAGTAGACGGTGATTCAAGCTGTAATAAATAAATTTTTTCGTAAATTCTTATTTACAATCAAAACTCAAGATGGATCCCCAGATATACATATCCAAAGCTACGGAAGCGGTAAAACAGATGCAAAACTGTATTAATGATGCTACAACGAAACTGAGCAAAGAACAAATGAGTAAATTGAATCCAAAGACTATAACTATATTAGGTGTAATTAGCGAAATGGCGGCAAAAATGGCTGAAATTTCCGGTGAAAATAGAATTTTAAGGAAGATAAACAATCGTGTTCAAATCTCAACTGTAGAGCATCAATCGAGAGCTGAACTGGAAAATTTTCCCCTACTGCCACCTATAACCAGAAATAATGCTCCTCCAGGACCTGCCAGACCTTCGGTTATAATTCACCAGTCAACAGACAATTCCGAGTCGACCCTAAAATCGCTGAAAAATGCTATCAATCCCAGTAAACTGGGCATCCGAGTCACTGGAATGCGAGAACTAAAAAATGGTGGGGTGTTAATACACCCCAGCACTTCTGCTGAGGCAGATAAACTCGCGAACGCTCCGGCGCTTAACGAAGCGGGATTAAAAGCAACCATTGCCCCAAATCGCCTCCCTCGCATCGCCATCCACAACCTCCCTCAAGACATTTCGGCAGAGGAAATTATAAGTGCCGTTCATCTTCAATCTTCCAACGACACTGGTCTATCTTTGGAGAACTTAAAATTGATCATGTCTTTTTCCCATAAATCTGGCCCTCGCACTGGAAACTGCATGCACATTTTTAGAGTCCCTCCATCTGTGCGTCACTCTTTAATATCGCGAACTAAACTTGCCATAGACTGGCAACTACACCGAGTAAGAGACTGGGTAGATAGTTTAAAGTATGGCCACTGTCAATTATATGGTCGCACAGCTTCAAAGTGCCAAACTGACTTACCTACCTGTCCCCACTGTGCCAAAGTTGGCCACAACCGTGATGCCTGCCCCAATAAGGTGAAATCACCAGTATGCGCCACCTGCACCTTCTTCAGGAAACCGGCTTCTCACAATACTGGAGCTCAGGACTGCCCCGCCCGCCAGGCTGCTGAAAGACGTGAACTCTCTCGGATTAATTTTTTAGGTTGAACCTGATCAATCGTTCTGTGAATAATTCCTACTCAATGTACTACCAAAATGTTCGTGGCCTAAACACAAAACTGAACACCATTTGCTGTAACGTCAGTGTGTGTCAATATGACTTTATATTTTTTACTGAAACATGGCTCTCCGATAATATCTCATCTGCTGAGTTGGGATTTTTTGACTATAACATTTTTCGTAGTGACCGTTCTACTTCTTCTGCGAAATGTAAAGGTGGTGGAGTGATGATATGTGTAAACAAGAAATACCATTGCTATATTCTAGAGTCATCTAACAATGTGTCTGATCAATTGTTTCTATGTGTTCTATTAGGTAACAAAAAACTTGTACTCGGTTGTGTTTACATTCCTCCATCCTCTTCGATAGAAGTCTATAAGTCACATACTGCTTTAACTGAACATGTTTCTAGAAACGCTGATTCCTTATTTATTTGTGGCGATTATAATTTACCTAAAATATTGTGGCTGAACGACAACCAAGGTGTCAAAACTCCTACTAGTAATCTTTCCCCACAAGCTACTGAAATTGTAAATTCTTTTGCCTACTTGAATCTGTTTCAAATAAATCCAGTCACTAACTATCTAGGTTCTTGCCTAGATTTAATTTTTTCTAGCATACCAAATATCATAGTAAGTGAAGCTGATGTCTCTTTGTTACCCATAGATAAATATCATCCACCTCTCTCTATTAACATCACTAATTTCTTCCAATTAGATTCTTTGAAACCAAGTGCCTCTTATCACTACAAATATCTTAATGGTGACTACTCTAATATGAACAAATTTCTTTCCCAGATTAATTGGTCAGTACTATTTTTAAAATCTGATATTAATGACGCTGTATTTAAATTTAATGAATGCGTCTCACGCGCTATAGATTTGTTTGTTCCTAAGGGATGTTACTATCAACCCAAGTTTCCAAATTGGTTTAGCTCAAAACTCAAACAGTTAATAATTGAAAAAAAGAAAACTCATAAGCTATTTAAAGACACTGGCAACTTAAACTTGTATCGAAAATTTTCTCATTTAAGGGAACTGTCCAAAATCGAATCAGCCAAATGCTATAAATCTTATGTAGAAGTTACTGAGTCAAAATTACTGCAAAACCCTAAACAATTTTGGCAATTTGTTGCGCAAAAGCGTACTGATAATGATCTTCCTTCTAGTATGCACTATAATGAAACTCATGCTACTAACGGTCTTGACATCGCCAACCTTTTTGCTAAACACTTCTCCTCTGTATATTCTGGTGCCTCATGCAACATCCCTCCACTCAACTATGACTACAACATTGACTTGAATGATTGCCAAATCTCACTTGTAGAGGTTGTGATATGATGCACTTTTACTGAGATAATACAGACGGAGGCCTCTAGCGTCAGAGTCGGGAAATAAGTAATTACAACCAAATGGATGGGTGGATAAAGCTTTACAGGGTCGAAGGCAGATGTCTCTGTGAGGTAGAGAGGTGGACCAATCGTAGGCCTCGATTTAATCTCCCACCAATCAAGAGGGTCCAAGAGATGCGAGGCGGTAAGTGGGCGTGGATTACCAAAACAGACAAAGGAGTGGACTTTGGACAGGGCGGGGCTATCTTGATTTATTTAAAAAAAAACGGAAACCTTGTTAGTGTAGTGATACGATGACGTCATGGGGTTGGAATGCAAGGGTGCGGCGAACGGGATCGTGAACCATCGACAGACGAGGGGGGACGTGTTTCATGCAAGGTGAGAAACATAACGCGGTCGGACTGAGGACTGAGAAAAATTGGTAGAATCCTACGTTAAGACATACCGGAAGTGGAAATCGTTGGGGGAGAGGGCGGTTACACGCGTCACTTAAAAGAAAACAGTAGAAATAGGGAAAAAACGGACAAATTACGTAAGAAAAGTGAAAAAAAAGCAAACATTGAACTCCTATCGTAAGCATGACGCGGGACTGCAAAGAAACAGCGTTGAGGTTACAGGAGAATGATGGCGCGAAGGTAGTTGCGAAAGGGATACCAAGAAAAAAAAAGGTTGGCGGCTTCAGACACTTGAAAGCGCTGATTTTGAAAAAAAATACGAACATGGTTTTGGGCCATCAAGGCACGGATAACAATCCAACGAGGTAATAAAGTTAACCCGCGTCTTATGGAGACGAAAACACATTAAAATTAATGTATAAACAATTAGTGGGGAAATTATGAGAGAGTACATTCGGGTTTGTTGTGACAGGAGATTAAGGTCTCTGATCGATGCGAAATGAAGTAGGAGATAAAGGCAGGAGATGGGCGTATAGAGGTACCAACCGAGGCGACGCCCAAAATTACAGGGAGGGGTCGCGAAAATCCAGTAATAATTCTTGGAAAAAAAACTGACCGAAAGAATAGACAGGATATCAAACCGATGCGATCTAGAACGGGGAACAAAAACATAAACGACGATGTAAACTGGGACGTCTTAACTAAAAGCAAGTATCGATGGGAGCCTTAAATAGAAATAATCGGAAAAAAAAATGGAATAGCTATATTAGACCGGTTGTAAGGGAAGAGAACTAAATGTTAGAAGTAGGAGACGATCGTACGCGGGAGATTTAACATACACTGAGAGGGGGAACGGACGTGTACACCGTTTGAATTGTCGGAAGGAATTGGTTTGGAAGGTAGAGGGGGAAACGGACGTGTACACCGTTTGAATTGTCGGAAGGAATTGGTTTGGAAGGTAGAGAGGGGAAACGGACGTGTACACCGTAAGTGGTCGGAGGGAAAGTGAAGGAGATCGAATCTAAGCTCATGAAAGCGTTAAAAAAACAAAGCGTATCACATCATAAACGACGGCCATTAAATAAATTGTGCGGACACGATAGCATTAAAAAATAAAAGGCCCGGAATTCACACTTCAAAAGGACAGCTCACACTAGAGCGTTATATAGAAAACGCCGTATGGGAATACGGGACCGCTCCCCAGTCCACGCCTGATCTTTCTGTCACATGAGACGAATGCCAGGGTGCTAACTTTCTTGAAATGATCAGAATGGCCTAATTAGCATGATGCGACTATGGACTAAATAGAAAAGAACATACGAGTCGATAAAGGTTAGAATAGCATGTATTTGACGTGATTAATGAGGAAACGGGACTATAAAAGGGCTGAATTTAGAAAAAACGGGAAGTCTTTTCGTGAATTTTTGAGAGAGTTGGAACTCGCCGGGGACCGTTCAAACACGTCGCGCTGATTGGTATTTATTTGTGGACTTAGGAAAATTCCATAGTCAAAGACAGACAGTTAGATTCAGTGTTTGGAAAAATAATTAATATCGGACCTTAGAGGATTTTAGAATTTCAAAGAAATAGTTAAACACAGTATTTGGCGTAATAATAAATTAAGGTTGAAAATTTTAATTAGTAAATTCAGTGGAAAAAGGAAGGGATTGGAAACGACACTACGGTGTCGCGTTATAAACCGAGTTGTTAATACGAAGTGTTGGGAGAGGGGAAACGGCTATAATTCGAAATTAACGCGATCTTTCGTTGCGAGAAATTTAAGCTAGGAAAAAATGATAACAACAATAATTAAAGATAAAATAATTAATATCGGATCCAGAGAGTTTCGGACTTCGGAGAATTATTCAGATTCAGTGTTCACGTCAACTCACGAATTCAATCGAAAATGATAGAAATAATAATAATACTTTTAATACTGGTATGAAAAGGGAAAATTAAATCGCGTACTCCACTAACGTGCGATAAATAATAACCATACCTCGTTTTAACAAATAGTAAGAACAAAAAAAAAATACTGAGATTAGGGAACTCAATTCAGGGAGATAATCAGAGTGCGCGTTTAAAGCTAGGCATTTACAATCTTATAGAGGAATTATTGATAGGTGGACGGAGACAAAAGAACAGGTTGTTTTGCCGTTGATTATCCCGGTGGATTAGAGGAGGGGGGGGGCTCAGGTAAGTGATTTGCACAATTATAATATATTTGCAGGCCAAGGGTGGAGGCTACTATTCCTGCAGTTATTTGAAGGCGCCAGTTGGGACCGTAATTATGTTACGTATTATCAAATGACACATGTATGCGTATATATGAATAAATGCATGAGTTGATAAAAATAAATATCATTTATTCCAAGACAACACAATTATTAATTATTACATGGATTAGGACCGAAATCGGAATCGGTCATTATAGTTCATTGTAGGTAAAGTACCTATTTATCGTGGGGACAATTCAAATAAGTGGGTCGACCGAACCGACTTTTTGTAACACGATAATACAAAGGAGAAAAAAAAAAATATTCATTTCAAACCGGCTTTAAAATGGATAGGGCATTGACTCGAGTTGTGCTGAAAAACAGGTTGATTTATTAGGGTCTGAAGGGGCAGACGGCCTTGAAGATTAACTGAGACATTAGAAACAGCTGAGTCTGGAATGCGGAGTTGGTTTCAAAAAAAAAAATACGGCGGCTGAATGAATGGCTACTTGGGTAATAAAGACTTGCTTCGAGGATACGTACATAACTAAAGTCATTCAACGGGAGGATCAAAAAATCAGCTAGTGTCTGAGAATAATTGAAGTAATTTTGAGCAGCAATTGAAAGTCTACGAACATAGCTAAATTCATTTAACGGGTGGATCCCAAAGTCAGACGGTGTCTGAGGAATAATTGAAGTAATTTTGAGCAGCAATCGAGGGTCTACGAACATAGCTAAATTCATTTAACGGGAGGATCCCAAAATCAGACAGTGCCTGAGGGATAATCGAAGTAAATTTTGAGTTGCGATTGGAAGTCTACGAACATAGCTAAATTCACTTAACGGGAGGATCCCAAGATCAGGTGGTGCCTGAGGGAAAATTTGAATAAACAGGGCGGCAGACAGGAGAGAGGTGGAATCTGGGGACGTGGCTAAAGGTCACATCTGAGTTGGTGATCTCTATAAATAAAATCATCAAACAAAAAAAAAAAAAAATCGTAATATATTATGTATATGGTAACTATTGGCGTGTATATTAGTACGTATATATCAGGCGAACTGGTTGGAATTCACAACTCCTCCTCGGGGATGCTTGGTCTGGGATGTACTGTATAAATAGTACATTGCAGATTATAAAACAAAACAAAGTAAATTTATATATATTTCTTCATATGTACTGTCTGCAGGGGGAATGTATGTGGTCTGGTAATTATCGGGATGATACACTACGGCTGCATCCACGTCCTCTCAGAGGATGGGAACCAGCCTAGGAAACTGCTTTCCACAAAACCCGCAAGTATATTTTTGCATATAGAACGAAACCGGTTCGTTCTAAGTAGACGTAATTCTCGGAGGAGTTGGGATCTGGGAGCGTGAAGACTCTGTTGAGACCTGGACGTAGTATGTGACGAGCACAGGAATGGTCGACTAGGACACGGTGACTGAGGCACCAACTAGGAGATTGGGTCGAATGATCATGCAAAACCCAGATCGATACGGATCATTTTCACGTCTTGCAGGAGGTAGGAGCCAGATCTTGCTAAGCAAAGTAATATTCCGAGTTCGTCATATATGCAACAACTGAATCGTACTAACATGCTTGAAATTAGTCTCATGTTTACCCCATCTAGTAGGAGAGGACGGCAAGCCGGAGGGCCCCGGAGAGCACATTATGATTGCAATGTACTAACAAATTATGTTTGACTTCCGTTTTGTGTATTAAGGTTTTATGACAGGTCGGGAGGACGGCTTAGGTGAACTTCTAAGGAGATCAGATTAAGGGAGGTAGACAGTATGGAGAAAACGGGGGTTTAGGTATATTGATCCAACTTCGATTCGTTAACTTTGAAATTAACATCTCTGACTTCATCCCTGTCCTAAAGAGAACTAGGGGTTACCAAACAAAGTAATTAAAAACCCGATACCATAAAGCAAAAAAATCACACAACGTTTGGTGGGATTTAATTACAACTAAATACAAGGGAGTTACGTTGAAGGTCGTAACCGGCGTATTAATTAACTAAGTACATTTGTCTTTATATAAATGTATATATATTACTTGAGAACCATGAGTAGCCTTTGTAGCTACCGAAGGGAGAAAGAGTTCTAAGGATATTTTAATGCCAGTGGCCTAAGGTCACCTAGGTATTACAAAAAAAAAAATTAAATTCAAAGGGTGAAAGGAAGAGTCATCTCAAGGTTTACCAATCTTTAAGTAAACTTTCTAACAAAAAAAGTACCGGACCTGATGGCATTCCAGAAATCTTGCTAAAAGAATGTAAATATTCATTATCTAACCCAATTTGTATGTTGTACAACTTATCACTCTCATCTGGAACATTTGCTGATTCATGGAAAATTTCATATATTCGACCCATTTTTAAGTCCGGGAACAAGTCAAACATTGAAAATTACAGACCAATATCAATTATATCTTGTATTCCAAAAATATTTGAGTCGATAATTACAAAGAAAATCACTCCTATATTCAAAAATGTTCTGATTGATGAACAGCATGGATTTAGATCGGCGAAATCTACAACAACTAATTTATTGTCCTTTACAAATACCATTGTTAAAGTCTTGGAAGACAACACTCAGGTTGACGTACTCTATACTGATTTCTCCAAAGCCTTTGATAAAGTAAATCACTCGATTCTCATGGCCAAACTTTATGCTATAGGCATTAGAAACCCGTTGTTATCATTCTTTCGCTCTTACTTGAGCGATAGAAAACAAAGGGTTAAAATAAACAACTTTGAATCCTTTAACATTGACGTAACGTCCGGCGTTCCCCAAGGAGCTCATTTGGCCCCGCTTCTCTTCAACCTTTTTATTAACGATATCACCAAAGTTTTTTCTCATACACGCTTCTGGCTTTTTGCGGATGATAATAAGATTCTTCAGACAATTAAATCCTACCTTGACTGCTTACATTTTCAACGTGATATTGACTCGTTTAATAATTGGTGCAAAATAAACTGCATGGAACTTAATGTTGATAAATGTAAAATTTTGTCCTTTTATAGAACCAAAAAACCTATTCAGTTTGATTATAAATTAAACAATGTTTGTTTATCTACTGTAACATCTATCAAGGATCTTGGGGTCACTCTAGACTGCAAACTTTCTTTCCGTGAGCACATTAACAACATTGTTAACAAATCACTTAAACTACTTGGCTTCGTTCATAGAATAACCTCTGACTTTAAACATATAAGTACCCTTAAAACTCTTTACTGCTCGTTAGTTCGCCCTCACCTTGAATACGCTAGTGTTATTTGGTCTCCTTTCTATGCTGTCCACATCTGTCACATAGAATCCGTACAACATCGCTTCCTACGAGGAATCGCTTGGAGGTTGGGTCTTGAAAGAGGAGAGTACTCATATGATGAAGTTGAACAAACTTTAAACATTTCTTCTTTGGAGAAACGTAGAAGGGACACTGATCTGATTTGCATATTCAAGATTATCAATGGTATTACAGACTCACCTGCTTTGTTGCAACTTATCCAATTCAACATCCCTTCCCGTAGACTCCGAAATAATGAATTGCTGTTCGTCAATCAACATTCTACCAATTATGGATACCATTCTCCTTTGTCCAGAATGTCGAGACTTGTCAACTCACTGTCAAGTCAAAGCATTGAATTTTGTGGTATATGCCTAAATGACTTTCGACAGTCAATACGCAATGTCTAATTTCTAATGCCCTTTGAACCATCTTCATGCTTTGACTTATTATTATCTCCCATTCTTACTTTTATATTATTATTGTCATTGTTATTGTCTTCGCTCCTCATTTATATATGCTCTCCTTTCACTGTCATCTCTGTTTATAAAACTTATTCGTGTAATTAATATGTTGTTAATGGACTATTTGTCCGTAAATAAATAAATAAATAAATAAATATTGCGTATATACGGGCGCAAACAAATGATTTGTCTTAATATTGTAAAGCAATACCTTGCAAAAGCGTATTTAAACAAAATTAATTAACTAACGCCATCTGTGAACACGTAGAATACAACGAGCGTTGCGTTTAACCTTAACACGTTTATGTATACATCAAAAACTTTTATAAATTAAAACATGTGTGTATTTATCAAAAACTTTTTATATTTATTATTTTAATTTATTAATTTACATTGCATACAGAAAATGTATAAGTAATAATGTTACAAGATATTGGATACAGGCGTGAATTAGCTAATTTATAAATATCAAAAACTTCTATAAATTAACACATTTATGTACATGTAACAAAAAATAAATTATTATTTTTTTGGTAAACTAATGTTAATGACAAGATTTTGTATGCATAGGATAACAATTATTTTACAAGCAATAATTATTCGCCTGAAACACTCAGAAATTTCAGAAAAAAGATCAGGAGATCTCAAAAAAAGATCAGGAGATTTTTCAATGTGGATGAGTTTTTCAGGCGAATAATTATTGTTTGTAAAATAATTGTTAAAAAATAAATTATTTTCAAATATTTAAAAATCCATTTTTAAAAAAAACATTTGGATAGCAATTATTTTTAAGTGACTATTAGACGTTTTCTAATAGGGAATTCTCGTGCATTTTGTAAATAATTTATTTCAATAAAGATAATTATTTTATTATGTGCCTCTTTTTTTTCTTTTTTTTTAAATGCATTTTCAATTTTTTGTTGTTGTTTTAAAAATTGCGTGCTATTTCAGCTCTGAAAACGGTTATGCGCCATTTTGACCGCTACGTCACAAATGCTACGTCACACCTTTGCCGCCGCCGCCGCCATCGGTTTGCAGGATCTACTCAGGCCGGTCAACAGTGACGTCATCGTTCGCCCTTGAACGCTTGATCAATCACCGGGCGTTTTTAGCTGCATTGAAATATTTCGTTCGCGCCTGTTTTTAAAGTCATTATAACTTTAATAAATGATTTTTGAAAATTATAAAAACTATGTATTCTTGTGTCTGAAGTGTTTCTACATGTGAATAATTAATAATAAGTGATTTTTTGGTGTGAAGAGAATTCCCTATTCAATACTACACGGAGAAAACTTACTAAAAACTGATAATTTATTAAGAATATCTTCAAATTATTCGTAATTCGGTTCAAAACGAGATTGCAGTCTTTTCACGAATGAATTGACTTCTTATCAAAGTATCAGTTAAAAGCGAACGTTTTATGAGGACAGCAGAACACGTGCTCATACAAATATTGATATTGACATACTGATATTATCGCATTCCGTCATGATATTTTTAGGAAAAGAACATGCGTTCTCGGTATATTCTGAAGTAGCTGAACATCGCCACGTGTTGCTATGGATCAGACGTTCTGTGCAGATAGAGAAACAATAGCGCGTGTTGCTTTTACGTCCAACAGATGGCGCTGTGTTACAAGTGACGTCTATATAATATAGGTGTGTAAAAACACACGCGTATTCTAATGTAACGTTGTTTCAAAATTCCAAAGCAATCGGTGAAGTATTTTTGTAGATTTAAGATTTTGAACGAACGAACGAATTTACATTTTTATTTATACAGGGTGTATCGGCACGTACCCGACAAACTTTAACCAGCTATTCCTTAGCATATTTGGAGTAAAAAATCTTATGTGCACTTTGCTGTCCGGTAACGTTTTTTTTTTAATAAAAAATTTATTATTCATATTTTCACCACATGTCACCACTGTTTTATCCTTTGTCAAAGTTTGAAAACCCATCTGGCAATATTTTATTCGAATTCCGTTGAATAATGTACGTGTGTACCTATATCGGCGCGCTTTTACAATCACAACGAAATGGCACTGCACCATTCGTCTCATTTTTAACTATTATTATTTAGTGTGTGCGAAAGAGCGAAGACGCTCTTCGACATACTTGCTTATAACAGCTGTTGAACACGAAAAGCAATGCCAATGACAGTGATGTAGTGTGGAAATTTTTATTTTTTTTAGTTTTTAATTGAAAAAAAAAATGCTACCGGACAGCAAAGTGCCCATAACATTTTTTACTCCAAATGTGCTAAGGAATAGCTGGTTAAAGTTTGTCGGGTACGTGCCGATACACCCTGTATAGTCTGAATGACTAATATTTTATCAGGAAATTTTCATGCTGTCATTTTTTCACAGGGTCATTTTTCTCCGTGTACTTTATCACTTTTCTGATAGGGTAAGTAGTTCCAATTTTGAAATAATATTCCAATAGTAATTACAGTAATTATTTCTGACGATTTAAAAATGATGAACATTCTGATTTTGATTTCTAAAAAACCAATTGCATTGGCAGCGAATTTCCAAGTGGTTCCCTTTCCAACATATGCAGTGCCAGGGAGGTGCTACAGAAATGCAATTAGATAAGGTAGGTAAGTAGTTGCAATTCCCTGCGGACATAACAGAGGTGTATAGTTACCAGGAATCTATCCTACGCCTTCCCATCTCCGGGGCACCGCACATCATCAATTTTCAAGTGATTCCCTCTGCAGTCTGTTGAGCCACCTTCAAAACCTAAATTTCACGACCAACGCTTAAATAATTGATTTTGCGGAAGGAATTCTCGAAATGTCTAAATATTGGTGTGCGGTTGCAATACTGTGCGCAAAGTTTATACAGGATGTTAAGAAAACGGCTTGGAAAAATTTAAGTTCAGAAATTTCATACCAAGTGAAGGTGGAGCGTAATATTATACAGCACTACTGATTAGCAAAATTGCATAACATTATTCCGGTCGTAATTAAAAAAAAACAAAATGAACAATCTTGTTTTAAAAACAAATAAAAAACTGGTTCAAGTCAACAGGAAGAGATTTCTTAAAAAACAAGTTGGAAAATAAAGAATAACATACCACAATCATAATGAGTTCGAACCATGAACACAACACAACTAACAGAAGCAATACATTCAAATGTACTCTTTATGTGATTGGTGTCATATACAGGGCCGCCGAGAGGGCACGTTAGCCAAGTCCGAAACTTGGGGCCCGGGCCTAAGGGGGGCCCGGGACGGGGCCCGGATATTTTACTAAAAAATGCCAATGACACTAGGAACGGACGTGGGCCGGGCGCCCAGGCCCGCACGCTCCGTAGGCCCTTTTTCTGAAACTTTTTCTGTTCTCTTTCATTTCAGAGGAAAAGGATACTTGATCAGTAGTTGAAGTGTGGAGCAATAATAGGCCACTTGCATCATTAAATCGTATTTTTGAAACCCTGGGGATTTTTTGAAAATTTCAATCCGAAAAATTAGACCTTTTTTTATAAACCGGAAAGACGGGACATAATTTTATAGGTGAGAAAAAACAATGATTACATAGCCGAAAATCATTTTTAAAAAAAGAACGTTTTCCACACGAATGACACAGGAGAATAACGAGGCATACCAAAAATATTACATCTCATAAATATTTTTTTCCTTGATCCATCTTATTGATCATAAATCATTATAATGTACAACGTCTATATTAATAAATCCAATGTAATATACTTGTACTTGTAAATTATAATAATAATAAGAATATTATAAAATTTGATTTTGATAAAATCAGCACCATAACCATTATACCTCTAAAACACGTACCGACATCTAAATTGTACGGGGTTCTCTTCACATCTGTCAAAAATTCAAACCAAATGAAAAGTTCGCAGAGAACAAACAATAAATCTAGTGAACGAATTAAAAAATTCGCCTGAAATCAAAGTGATGCCATATAAAAAAATTAAATCAGTGTGGAATTTTACAAAATTAATAGGAACATTTTCAGTACACGGGACATTTTCATGTAGTGACGACACGAGCCCAAATAATGGATTTATTTATTTAAAAATAAAAATAAATGTACATTTCTACAAAATTTTACTAACCTTTTCGTAATCTTAGTAAAAAGATCTATCCACACGATTTTTTCCAAGTCGTTATGAAATCCATGCAAGTGGCCTATTGAATTGTAAATGGTGATGGCGATTTTTCTGGAAATTTTAGGCCGGATTCTTCCCAAAAAAGATATCTTTTTGCCAATTTTTTTTTGGGTATATTCGGCATGTCTATTGAAGTTTAGTTTGGAATCTAATATAACTCCTAAGTATTTGATTTCAGTAACATTTTCAATAATTTCACCATCAATTTTAATTTTGCTTTCACTGAATGTCTTCTTATTTCCAATCACCATACATTTTGTTTTTAATTTAAGCTTATTTATTTTTAGCCATCTTGATACATCATCTAGTTCATTATTTAAAATATTTATTAGTTCTTTATAGTTATCTCCAATTAAGTATATAAGTGTATCATCGGCAAATAGTCGTACTTTGCATTTTAAAAATATTTTCACCATGTCATTAATATAGACTTATAGAGTATGAACAATAGGGGTCCAAGGATCGATCACTGCGGTACTCCTAATTTATTTTCCATTGGTTTTGAAAATTGATTATTTATTTTTGTTACCTGTTTTCTGTCTTTCAAATATAATAATTTAATTTAGCCTCAAGATATCTTGATTAACGAAGAATATGTAAATACACACAAACAAGAAACACAAGTATTTTATTTTGAGTATTCACCATAACTTTTTAAACATTTCCATTGAATAATTATGCTAAATTCGAATGATTGGTATAATGGTATAAGAAAAGGTAATGAAGTAGTATTCCTAGCAGTAGCAGGTAAGCATGAACTTATTAATTGTTATGTCACCCCCCCCCTCCCGGTAAGTTGTGGGGAGGGGGCCCGGTATAGTCTACTAGACTTGGGGCCCAGATTAACTGTCGGCGGCCCTGGTCATATATACCTATACATATACCATATTATTTAAGTAATACCATTCCTCGAAATATATATTTTTTTTTATTACAAGATAATACATTACAAAATGATAACAAAGTAATAATGTATTATTCCCAATGAGTTTATAAAACTCATTTCGGCAAAGACAACATTAGAAAGGACAAGGCAAATAAATAAAATACATTAAAATAAATAAACGCAGATGTTATTATGGAGTTCCAGAGAAAGATTATGTTATTCATTAATGAAACTGCTAAGGAAATAGCTTTTAAGAGATTTTGTCAATGTTTTTTCGTTCTTTGCCGGAAGTTTTAAATTACTAGGTAATGCGTTATATTGTTTATGTGCAATGTATTGTAAGGAGTTAATTCCAAATTTGGTCGTGTAAGTAGATGACGATAAATGTATTTGATTTTGTGATCGTGTTTTGTGCTGGTGTATGTCAGAATTAAAGACTGGTTTAGTCTTGGTGTGTTGAATTATTTGTAGAATGGCAGTTGTGATGTTATACTTTGGCAGGACTGTAAAAGGAAGTATTTGTATCTGTGAGTATATACCTAATATAATATGGAAATATATGAAACTGCTGTTCAAAGACAATGAATCCACCTAGATTTCACCGTTTATCCCATATTTTTAAGTTCTATAAATGTTGGCACATTATGACAAGCGACCGCTCAAAACTTGGCATAATATGCCAAAAATCGCTCGAGTGGTTTAGAGGATCAAATCACTTTAGAATAATGTAAAACAATAATAATTGTAATTCGTAGAGCTCAGAACAGGTATAATAATACCCGGTGAGGTCTATCAAAAATAAATAATGTGTTTATAATAACTCTATTTCATAGTAATAAAAATATATACGTTTAGGTACGTCGACGGTAACTAATTAACCATCACGCCCTTTCTTCCCAAACGTAAGCTGAAAGGATAAACCGCCAAACAACTCGGTCTTATGCACACACTCCTTGCTTCATTCACATTCATATATACCTACTCTTCTGTTATTCTGATTCTTGACATGGCCCGAATCAATAAATATGTCATTCAGTTGATCGTGCCATGTATACCTCAAGCATCCCCGACTTCTTTTTACCACTTACACTCGCGTCATTTATCAATTATCCTTAAACTTCTTTCATCGTTCATTCGCCCTACATGTTCAAAGCGTCTAAGAGTCCCTTTCTTAATCTTACTCATTACGCGTACATCAGCCCTGCGTTCTTTCAGAATTTCCATAATTTTCACACGATCATTCATGGTTTTACTTTTTCTTGGAAATAGGTAGGTATATATCAGGGCCGGCACTGTGCAGGCGCAATTGGAGCAGTCCGCTCCGGGCGCCGAACTGTCAAGGATGCAAGTCGTTGATAATACCTAACACCTAACAATCCTAACAATTGAGATTACAAATACGGCGCTTCACAAAAATACAAATTATCCGAATATTATTGATTACAGTGATCACCTACCTAGGCGAATAATGGTTTTGCTAAAATCGCCGTTTGTCTAGTATTATAATAGTTGATCATAGGTAGTGTATATACTTAAACTGAATAGTTAAATAATCTTAAACTTAAAAGTTAAATAATCAGAAATTATCGTTATAAAACCATAATTTCAGATTATTTAACTATTGCCGAAAAGTAAAGTATTTAATAATTGAACATAAGACAGAGATTTTCAAATAAAAACAAATTTTATTTTAAAATTGTGGCAGCGGTGAAATAATGCGTCAATGAGGAGAGACTCTTTCAAGAATCAATAGGATTCCCCTTTTGTGACGCAAAATATTTCGATATCCGAAGAGATTTGATTCAGCAGCAGGAAGATAGAATAATCTATGATGATGCTGTCTAGATAGTCATCAGGAACATAGAGACTCAAGCGCTCCAAAATGGCTGAGTTCTCGATATAGCCTAGCAACAGTCTGAATAAATGGGTGGCGGTATACCCCTCTCTACTGAGCTGCAAGGAGTGAAGTCTGGGAATGCTGAGAAGATTGTTCGTCGGTTCAGTGACAGGGATGGCATGGCGGCCGCACAACCTCATGCCTCGTGTAGATAAATCTCGCAAACTAGGGGGTGATGGTTAAGTCTTACTACCATGAGATGACATAACGGTAGGAACCAAACATATTCTCAATTCAAACTCCCAACAGAAACGCTAATGTATAAAATACAGGGTGTTTCGGCACGTACCCGACAAACTTCAACCAGCTTTTCCTTAGCACATTTGGAGTAAAAAATGTTATGGGCACTTTGCTGTCCGGTAACATTTTTTTTAAATTAAAAACAAAAAATTATAAAAAATCCACACTCCGTCACTGTCATTGGCATTGTTTCTTGTGTTCAACAGCTGTTATTAGCAAGTGTGTCAAAAAGCGTGTTCGCTCTTTCATACACACTAAATAATAATAGTTAAAAATGAGATGAATGGTGCCATGCCATTTCGTTGTTATTGTAAAAGGGCGCCAATATAGGTACGTACGTATATTATTCAACGAAACTCGAATAAAATAATGCCAGATGGGTTTTCAAACTGTGACAAAGGATAAAACAGTGGTGACATGTGGTACAAATATGAATGATAATTTTTTATTAAAAAAAATGTTACCGGACAGCAAAGTGCCCATAACATTTTTTACTCCAAATGTGCTATGGAAAAGCTGGTTAAAGTTTGTCGGGTTAGTGCCGATACACCTGTATATATAGATAGGTACCTATCTACAGTAATGTCATTTTATGATATAAAGTAGATTTTACTAATGGGTCTTGTTTGTGCAGAAATTGTGTTGTGATATCTTGGATTCAAACCGATATGGATATAAAGCCGGTGTGGCCCGCCATAAACATATGTTACGCGTCGCTATTATCAACGCTAACTAACTAACACCATCACGCCGTTTCCCCACATGGGTAGGCAGAGAGGACGGACCGCCAAACAATTCGGTCTTGGCATACACTCCTTGCCTCATTCACATTCATACATCGTCTCATACATACTCTTCTATTGTTCTGACTCTTGACATGACCCGACTCAAGTATCTGATTCACTTGGTCGTGCCATGTCTTCCCCGGGCGTCCCCGACTTCTGCTACCATTCACATTTGCATCGTTTATTCTCCTTACACTCCTTTCTTCGCTCATTCGCTCTACATGCCCAAGCCATCTAAACGTCCCTTTCTTGATCTTACTCATTACGCTTACATCAGCCTTGCACTCTTTGCGGATCTCCACATTCCTCACACGATCATACAAGGTTTTACACACATACGCCTCAGGGATCTCATTTCAACAACATTCAATCTACTTTCATCCTTTCTTTGCCAGTTCCATGCCTCACTTCCATAGATCAGGGTAGGTACCGTTTTTGTTAGCGCCAACTGCGTTCAGTCCTCCATTAAAGGAGTTACCTGCATTTACTCTTCTTTCAATATCTCTGTCAGCCTTCCCATGTCTCGTAAACACGCTTCCTAAATACACAAACTCATCCACCTGCTCCAAGTATTCCTCATTCACAGCTATATTGCACACTGTTTTCGTGCTCTCTCTTTCAAACACCATTACTTTAGACTTACTTACATTCATCATTAACTCATTCTTCATGTATACTTCGTTCATCCTAGACACGAGAGACTGCATATCATCCATACTATTAGCAATCAGTATACAACAGGCAACATACTTTCAGATTACTCAAATTCGCACCCAATCCCACCTCTTTCAATTCTCATGTATCTCATGTAATAATCCATGTATAGATTGAATAACCACGGTGATATTACGCAGCCTTGTTTAACACCTTTTGTGATATCAAACCACCCCGTAAAACCACCGTTTACCTTAACACATGCAACGCTTCCCTCATACAGAGACGCAATTGCCTGAGACAGATTTGTATTCACTCCATACTTGGACAACACCTTCCATAGCTTTTTCCTGTCGACTCGGTCGTATGCTTTTTGTAGATCTACAAAGGCACAGAAAAGTTTCTGGTTTTTAGCCAGAAAATTCTCGGTGAGAATTAATTAATTTATTTATTTTTATTCTCTAATTTATTATAAAGCGCACACAAAATAACAGTAGGTCGATCCAGGAGGAGACTATGGGGTAATACGATGAGTCTTCGATGAACCTTTTCATGTTCTGGTTGAGGTTTGGGTCTGGTTACGCATTACAATTCTTTTGCACAATCATCCATACCCATTCTTCCTTCTCCTTTAAAAACCATCAACTATTTTTCTTCTTCTTTCGTATGGTGGGGGGTCAGAGGGGAACATTTAAGTCAGTGAGTCAGTCTAGGGCCACAAGCGTCGCCCTGAGGAGCTCATCAATCCCGCCGGGAATTAATGCAGCGGGCATTCGTTGATCATATGTTCGGTTGTATCCACCGCACCGCATTCACACATCGCCGACTCTTTCAGGCTCATAATATGTCAGAGAACAGATTGCTTCTACCATTTTTGCGTAAAAACTTCTGGAACATCGATAAATTGCATAGTAACGCTTGTATTTTTAATAACACTATCTCTTGACCTTTTTGAAGATATTGTTAAATTTAAAGCGGTAACATTGAAGCTATTCGCTCACGACACAACTTAAATGACAGAGACTAAAATCACCTACCCCTAAAAATTAACGTTTTAGTAAAAATGAATAAGTAGAAACTCATTTCAAATTTACGTAAGAGCGATGGTTTAACCCCGCTGGCGAGTATACCTCAAACTGCAGCAACATTTTAGCCTGTGAGCTACGTAGGTATAAGGATAATACCGTGTTAGCCCCAATGTCCTGCGATGATTTGGCGCGAATATCATTCAAAATGAATTTTAGTATGAAATTTTGACATTAAAAAAAAATATATACCCTTGGTTTATTTTTAAGGTTAACATTGATAAAAAATTACTGGTATTCTTTTGAAGAATAAAGAAAATCACCATACAAAACGCCTACTCACTACTACCCACTGTAGACGTGAAGAGCACAGATGACCTCACGCACCCATCTACTTCTTACCGCTCGGGTTATGGTCGTCTTGGCGGACATAGAAAAATTCAAACTTGGAAAATTAATTTAACTATGAAAACGAAAAAAAATATACTGGTATTTAAGTTTGAATGTGGACATTGATAATGTTTTTTAAAAAATGGACACAAATTCCTTATTGATTATCCCATGATTTTTGTATAGGTCTGCTCTAGTTATTTTTGTAAAACTCATGATCAATTATTAAATTAGTAAGTTAAGTTAATGTCACACTCAGTCGGTCTTTTTTATGGCTTTTCTTTTCAACCCAATGAAGAAAATATCGACTATTACACACCCGTTTTGAAGCAACGGTACCGCGCGCGACTGGGTTTATAGCGCAGTCCATTGTGAAATTTTTCCCGTACCGTCTCTCTGAAGTGTACGTGTGAATGGACCTTATGAAGTATTATTTCTTCTTTCTTAACTTGAAATAAATTAAATTATATGATATGTGGAAAAAAAATCTGCAGAGTAGAAGATACTCTCACTATCGCCCTGGCCGCCGTGAAAGAATTGTGCCCACCATTCAAAATTGAAACTTTTCAACTTGCCTGAAGAAAGTTTGTAAAAAGAAGTTTTAGCATTGAGATGGTGTCATTTCTTTGGACAATTTGTATGAAATTACTAGAAATTATAAAAAAAAGTTACATAAAATATTACATGGTTTATAATTGAGTAGGTAGGAATTTAAGTACCTACTTAGAAGTCTTATGATTTCGGAGGAAATTTTGGCTTTGACTATTTATTAAATAAGAAAATATTAGAAACATACTTTTTTGGACGCAAGGTCTACTGTTCACAGAACTACCAGTTTGTAACAATAACAAAAGAATTAATATTCAGATCAAAGATGAACAATTAATTTTATCAATGCGGAGACAATTTAATATTGTTATCTCCTTTGAAGCTTACATTAATTTCTTTGTAGCTTCTTTCAGATTGTAAGGATCAATATCATTATATAGTAGCCATTATAATATAATCAATATTTATTAATTATTTTTATAATTTGTACATTTATTTATAACAATTACAGGTAATATAGCCTAAGACGTTATAATTGTACCATTTATGCAGTGTATATGCAATGCCAAAAATCTCGCAAATGCGCTATAGGACACAAAAAATAAATCTATTTTTTTATCTACCGCATTCAAAAAGCACGTAGCTCTCACCACAGATGAGTTCATAAATAAATTAGTGCGTCTTGCTCTACTATATAGAAGATTGTGATAACGTATAATGTGATTATAATACTGAATATGATTATAATACTGCGAAAACCGCTCAGCAGTTGGTGCATGTGTCACCTCTTTGAAATAACCGGGCTGGTTGTCGCCTGGCAAAATATATATGCGATATGATACTCACCAACTTTACCTAAATCCCTTACTACTTCCCCTCTCATATTTCTGTAACATAATGGTAACAGCTAAATAGTGACATATGTTTGAACTGAAAAACAAATGTTAAATTCCATCCAATTGATGGTACAAATGCAAACAAAGTTCCTCTATAAAAGCATAGACAATAATTGGCACAAGCTATTTTTGTTCCCAACGTAAGTCCAACACTGCGGAAGAACCATTTGTAAAAATATCCAGGAGGGACAACAAGAGCTCATATATCTAGGGATATATGAGCTCTTGCTTGCTGTACTGGGAATGTTTTATTTGCGGTATTGACTTTTACTGAGTACAAGCAGTATATTGGTCAAATTCTAAAGCACCAATCAATGCGACTTGTGCTGTTCAACTGAAACACCGCCATCTTTTATTAATATAGGCCGTGCTGTAGAAAATGAACTGGCAGTTATTGAGATCTGTTTTCGGACATTTGAACTGGGTTTAGCAGGGTTTGGTACTAATCCCTGCTACTAACCTATATGTACTTATCCAGTGCAAAAGTCCGGAAACAAGTCTCTTTAACTATCAGTTCATTTTCTACAGCAAGGCCTGTATTAATAAAGATGGCGGTGACTGAAAGCATAAAAAAAAAGATGTTATTAAATTAACTTACATATACAATATTATTGATACATAGACAATCTGCACAGCTCCCATACCCATAGACCCATTAATCTATCACCATGCTTTAACTCAGTCCCTTTGAACAAGAGTGGTCATAGCGTATCAACATCTTGATCGCCCATGCTAAATTTTCGAAGTGCGCTAGGTCAGTTTTCCGCAAACTTTTTGTGTTCAAGGTACACCTATCAAATCAAGAAATTTTAGAGGTACACCAAAGAAACAAACAATATTTATTTATTACTAAAATCAATATACCTAATATGAAAAGATGTTTAGTAAGAAATGTGAGCCTGTTTAACCGATCACACAATCAAAATTTGGAGCAATCGTTGATAAGTATGCTCTCATCTCTTCATTGATCGTCCTCAGGCGTTCTCTTTTTTTCGATTTAATAGTAGTGAGAGTTGAAAATCCCAATTCGCATAAGTAGGTTGTGGCAAATGGTAATATATATTTTCAACAGCATGCTTTGAAAGCAGTGGATACACATTTTTTATATGCAGCCAAAAGTGTGCTAGCTCTACTTTGGAAAAATTTAGTTTTAATATCCGATCATTTTTTACCTCCATGAATTCTTCCTGCTCGTTTATCGGTAATTGTCCAAGGGAAATGTTATCCGAGAGTGGATTTCGTACCCAGTCCATAGGTTGTAGGTCACACTTAGGAAAATAACAGTTCATTTTTCTGCTAATAGCTCCAAGTGTTTCACTATGAAAGCCTGCACTTTTTTCTGAATCGGCAGCCATGACATTTGGAAACAATTCATTACTACCATTGACAGTGTGGCTGATGCATAATACCAACTTAGCGCGAAAGCTTTCAATTTTGTCCGAAGATGTTAAAATATAAGAATTCCTGCCGTGCAATTTCTATTGAGCTCATTTAAATGAGCGAATATGTCCGCCATATATCGGCCCCTTAGGGTCAAAAAAACGTATCTCATTTTTCTCTACTTTACAGGAGAGCAAGAAAACATAGTTCTCAATTAATCAGTATTGTATACTTTTAAACAAACGAAACATATAAATAATTTCTTCTCATTTAGTTAAAGGATGGTATTTTGTGCTTCTGAACAATCTTTTAAATATAAAATAGTAATTCATTTTACCATCCGTAACTCAAAATCGATAAAAAATTTAGTTACGTTTTTTTGACTCTAAGGGGCCGATATGCAAGTTTTAATACCCATTCTTCTTTTTTAAACACAGAAGCAAAATCTGAACCTGTAAATCCGAAATAATACTTTTCCGCGAGAAAGCCATCGTACTTCTGTATGAAACAGAAGTGACTGATGATCTGCTCCCATTTGCTTTCTTATTATCTTCACAATACCTTGAATTTTTTTCGCGGCACACCAACTGATCACCACGGTACACCAGTGCGCCGCGGCACACGCTTTGCAAAACACTGCGCTAGGTGATTCTGTTTTCGTAATAACTTACTTATTTTTTGCAGAATTATGTTTTTGAAAATCATGCCATCTTACCAGATAATGTGTTTATATATTTACTAGCTGACTTGTACATTCAACAAATACAATATCCATGTAATAAATATATAAACCTTCCGGAAGAAATTCTCTAAATGACAGTGAAAACCCTATCAAACTCCGTTACATAGTTTATAAGAATCTGCGATAAGTAGTTTTCCCAGAAAAGCTAGTTGCATTCCGAGAAATGTTTTACTTAATAGTACTTTGGGCTGGCAAACAAGAGGTTAGATTTGCTGATGTCTCTTGGTTCCACATTGTATGTCCTCAGGATTCTGAAACTTCTTCCCATCAAGTGAAATCCTTCACTTGATGGGAAGAAGTTCTAAACTCAAACATTTTTTCAGATTCGCTGCCCAAATTCAAATGTGGCATCGTGTCAATAATATAAATTGTGCAATGCGTATACATACAGACACACCCTCACACACTCACACACACACACCCATATACTACACATGTCACCTGGTAATTAAGGAATAAACATACAACTTAGCAGACATTACAAGAAACATCATAGGTACCCAACATGAAATATCTAATTCCTGTATATTGTTTCATCACTGTAACTTATGTACTGTTTGTTTCTATAATATAAAAAAATAAAACTAAAGAATAATCAGCAAGAATACTTTTTTATTTTCTTTTAAAGTAATTATCAAAAATTGTCATACAATAATCAATATGACCATTGACTACCATTTGAGCCGTGATGATATTTAAAGAAGTGAGCAACATTTGTTGTGACAACGACAACAAGGAAATTGAACACAGATACATTATATTTCTCATTCAAACAATTCCAAATTTAACTAAGAAATTAAACAAGAATTGCATATAACAGAGTACGAAATATATAATAAAATTATAGAAAAATGGTACAAATAGAAATTTTAAAAAAAGTCGTAATGGCAACTTTGGGAAGGAATTCTCAACATATTGACAATAATTGACACAATAATAAGTTTATAAATTTAATTAACACGAGAAAACTAATTTAATGCATGAGTTAATTTACAATGTGTTCAATAATATAGCACAATAAAAGACCTTTTGAAATTCTGTACAGATTCTGAATATAAAAATAAAATTGATTTCAAATATACACAAATAAATAATATAATGAAGTACAGAGACGGCGAGAGAAAACAACATTAAGGTCATATTCAGAGATATTAAAGAAAGCACCTCCAGCTAAAGACAAAAATAAAAATATATATGTTTTTATAAAAAAAAAAATACAGAAACACATTTTAATTTGATAAATGAATCGAGTATTACATTTGAAAATTCAAAGCGAATATTCATCGTTAAAAATACACATCAATAAAAACCAAACATAAAATGGTTGAGTTTTATCAATTATTGTATTTTCATACGATAGAAATTATGTTATACAACAATGGGAAAATTTATTCTGGCTAAAATAATTAATCTTTTGGAAATTTGTCTAAAGATATACTAAGGACGGGTTGTTTCGGAGAATCTGAACAATTCATCAAATTTCAACGTTCATTTTCAAGCTCTGTGAAAGATTTTTTCAAGTTCTATTTTTATATCATTGTAGGCTAGTTGCTTGACAAAACTGAAATAAAAACAGAACTTGAAAAAATCTTTCATAGAGCTTGAAAATGAACGTTGAAATTTGATGAATTGTTCAGATTCTCCGAAACAACCCGTCCTAAGGATGGGTTGTTTCGCAGAATTTGAACAATTCATCAAATTTCAACATTCATATTCGGGTTCTGTAAAAGTCCTATTCAAGTTCTGTTCTTATATCACTATTGACAGAGCTGAAATAATGATAGAACTTATATAAATCTTTCACAGAACATAAAAATTAAATTTTAAGAATTGTTCGAACTCTCCAAAACAACCCGTCCTTACTATGTATCATCAATACATATAAATAAAAATGTTAATGTTCGTTTGTCAAAATCTCACCGATCTTCTTCGTTCTTCACCGATAGCTTTGAAATTTTGAGACAACATTGCATTCATATACACCTGTGTTTTTATGTAGATGTCACCTGTGAATGGTAAGAACATGCTTTTATCAGAAAAAATACAGTGCCATCTGTTGGACGTAAAAGCAACACGCACTCTTGTTTTTCTACCTGCACAGATAAACTGAGCCACAGCAACGCATGATGGGGTACAGCCTGTAATAAATAGATATGAAAAGTAAATGGAAAACTTTAGTTTTGTAATGAAAAAAGTTTTATAAAAGAAAAACTCAGCTTCATGTTATTAGAAGCGATGGGAGATTAGTTACTTTGAAAAATGCACATCCTTTGTCAAAAATCCAAAAGATAATTAAAAATACATAAAATTAATTTGGTTTATCCAACAATGTCACATTTTTTTTACCCAAAATGTGAAGTGGATAATTATTATAAATAAATATTATTTTACAGCAGTTGTGTATCAAGATGTATTTTCCATCATCTATTTACTAATAAAATCAATTAAAAAATACATTACACAATAACAAATAATTTATTTAAATTTAATACTGGCGAGAAAGTAGAAAAAATACAGGAAAGAAAAATAGATGGAACTTAAAAATACATATTTCGTACTCACATTATTTTTATAGACAAAATAAAATTTAAAAGACGGTTTACTTTATGAAAAGAATATAAATCGTAAAAGAAAGTGATTGGCATTAGCTGAGAAAATGAATAATTTATTTAAAAAAAATCATAAATATTAACCAAAAAAAAATAACAATTCGCTCCAAAATATTATTTTGTGAAAGTCTGAATGGTCTGTATCAATTTATAGAGATTGCTTTTTTTTAGTTATTAAAAAAAATTTGCCTTCGGAGCCAATGCCGCAAACATTAGGAAACATCCTTGAAAACAGTTGCGTTTTATAAAAAAGGCCACCATAAAACTAGCACCGAAAAGCTGGATTGTGATAATAATTTGTTGGATAACAAAAGGTACACAGAAATTCTGCTGCCACATTTAACAAACAGGTACTATAAATTACAATATTTTATTCTCGAAAAGCAGCCATTGACAACATTGGGGCAACAACCCAAGTCCAGTTTACCGACCCTGATAATAATGATAATTATAACTTAATCAACAGTTTTGAACTAATAACTAGTATTGTGTCGGATCGGTAAACAGAACATTAACAGGCCAGTCGTTGTTTCTAATTTTCTTCATTCACAGATAAAATATATGAGTCAAAATAATGTACACGACGGTAACAATCAACGGAGCAATTCACACCGCCTTATTGTTCACAAAGGTATTTGTTTAGTAAGTATAATGAAAATATTACCTGATTTAAGGCGAAATCTGACAGGAATTATTTATATAATTGTAATTGGTTATATCTTTTAAAAATCACATAAAAGATTTGTAAAGAATTAATTTTTTAATCATTGAATATAATATTAACTCTCAAATGAAAAATGTGAAACAAAAAAATTCAGTCGCATCTAGGAAATGAACCCAGGACTTCTGAGTTGGCGGGGTTTTACTGAGGCCAGGCCTGAGGTCCTGGGTTCAATTCCTAAGATACAACTGAATGTTTTTCTGATTTTTCAGTTTCACATTTTTCATTTAAGGGTTTTTAACCTTTCCGGGAGTATGGACGCTAATGGACGACGGTACACACTTTCGCCAAAGGAGTATGGACGGCTATGGAGGACAGGGGTCGCATATTCATATTCAATGCATATTCTGTAAATATGCATCGTATTGCCATTTATGGGCATATTCCTGTAATTTTACACCAATTTTAAACATATTACATCATTATTGACAGAGATATCGGCTGTTATTTATTTTGCATACTGCGATTAAATTTAATCAAAATATGTATTTTTTTAATTACTTAAAAAAAACTCACTCCCCAGAGCACGGCCAGCATTACATAACTAACTCCCGGAAAGGTTAAAATTATCTTCAATTATTAAGTATTACAATTTTGAGGTTTTATTCAATAAGTTATTCCACTATAAATGTGTATTTTGGATTCATAAATTTGACGTATGAATGAAGAAAGAGGGAAATGCTTCCACACACTTGACAACTTAACTTTAATCGATTGATACCTTATTGTCTCGTATTCCTTACACGCTACACACATCGTATTGGCTAACATTGGTCTCACCTTCAAATTACTACAAGATATCGCCATCTCACATTTCTCCACCCTTCACTTTAATTTACCCTAACTTTAGGCTATTTACACATTACCTATAATTAAACGGTGTGAGAACACCTGTAATGTCTTTGTGTTTTGAAGTCACTGTATTTATTGTGCTGATTGATTGATAAACAAAAAATGTTGCATGTTTATTTAGTCCATATAATAAAAAATAAAGCGGCATTTTTTTAATCTCTACAAATATTACAATTAGCAGCTCAAAATGAAAATGCGGAATCTAATGGCAAAAAAACAAAAACAACTTCTAGACTTCCTAGAATTTCAACCGGTGAAATTACATATATTGTTTTGACAAATTTGGTAGATAAAATAATTTTCATTCTATTACAAACATAAATAATTTGCAGATAAATAAATCTCACCAAATACTGATACCGTACACATCAATTCAATTTCCCTAATAAAAATATCCCACTTTCACAATGTATTTCAATAAATGCTTTGCTTCTCACACTATCAATTCTTAAACTCCACCAGACTTTCCATCTCAACATCTCTCAGTCCGTAACTAGTCAAATTAAGATGACCTTCACTGGTAAATATCCCATTTTCATACAAGTCAGCAGAGAACCTTCAATTCAACAAAGCCACTAGACTTGAGACAGATAATCTTTCCTCTGGAACTAGAATCACTGTCCATTATTTATCCACTGTCTTGTGTTTTTTTACAATTCATTTTTCCATCGAGGAATATGGGCGATAAAGTCATTCTACACCACTACTTTGACCATCCACTTGAGTGCCACAGAATTGTGATTTAACATTTTCACCACATTGCCGATGCACACAGAAGAACAGGCGCATGCTGCAGTTTTGTTCTATGATTCAAATCATCATTTACAATGAACACCAAAATACATAAACCAACACAGAAAAGCATTACTTCCAATAACCACTTGTGTTTTTCATACAATTTTATTTATGTGTCGATTCTATTTGGGTTCCATTCTACAGCAACTCAAATACGATTTAGTAGTTACAATATCAATTTAGTTGCTTGACTTGTGTATAAAATTTAAATTTTGACCGTTACAGCAATAAGTATGCTTGTAGTCAGTGTATGCATGGTGCCAGTTGGGCGTGAATAGGTTAACGGTCTGGAGTAAATTGAAAATAAACTCCAATGAATCAAAGCACATTCTGGCAGTAAACACTCTTTCGCCCTCCTCCCAAACACTACATTTTCTCAAACAGCTTAGAGGCATGTCTTATATCAGTGACCAGTATCCACCCAAAACGCAAAGTTCTTCTTGGTCGCTGTGGCTGCAAATAACAGCTTGATTTATAATACATTATTTATCTCACGAACCAGAACTCAGCCAGGCCTTTCTACCTGAGGAAGTGAATCTCTAACTGAAACATGGCATATATTAACTTCACTGTTTGGTCATAGTGCTGAGGGACAGCTTGGCCCAAAGTTTTAACCATTTTTGTGCATTCCATCCAACATGTCACATGTTCTGAGTATCGTAAATTGTGTAAAGATACATGAATGAGGCAAATCAGTAAACATTTCTGTAGCCAAATACTTAAACATCCGTTAACCTTACATATGTGGCTGTTGCATATTTTAGCCATCAACGGTTATCTTATGTGATCCTTGAAGTTTCACTGAAACACATTTATTGTGTCATCACGTGCCGAGCGGCGGGATAGATTGTAAAAAAGGCCAACATTGAAAAGGTTAAACCTCTTGGAGCCGATCTACACGTAAGTGTGTGAGTATTGTTTCCGAAATTAATGCAAATATTGCAATAATCTCACTGTGTAAACACAATCACTGATAGTTCTTCTGGCGCACACTATATCGGCGTAAGTTCTAGAACTCTAAATCCCTCTGAGAGACGCGGTCACGTCTCGGGTATCCAGTCCAGGGCGGGGGGCAGCTGAGCCCCCAGCAGCAGCGGGTGTCACAAGCGGCGCAGGGCCCCCGCAGACAGGCTGGCCGCCTTGGCCTTGCGGGTCGGCTGCACCGACAGGGGGGCTACCAGCACCTCAGGCGCATTTGAACCTCCGGTCACTCCCAGCTCCTAAACATGGAAGAATTTAAGTAAAATAAAAATAAAAATTTATTCAAGTTAACTACTTTACAGTACTTACTTATTCCATACATACTTTGTTTTCCTCATAATTTTGTCTACACCTAAGAGTATGTATGTATTATTTAACATCCTTATATCATCACTCACTTGTTCATTATATGCATTTTCCACCATCCATTCATGTTGCAAGTAGCTTCAACATCCCCAAACACATGCTCACACCATCACACGTCTATCCATACCAATACCAACCATCCAAGTAGACTTCCTGAAAGTATATCCATTTTTAAAACATTCTTTCCAAACTTGTGCAGTAACATTTTTCAGATTCACAGGTTTTACATGGTCTTTAATATTTTTCAACGCCAAAAATTTATTAAGACTAAAAATACCAACCATTTGTAGAATTGAAAAAAAAAGTTACAGCGTCTAATATCTGACATCAGCAAACAAGCATCACTAACACACTAATAAAAAAACTATCTCTCAATGCTACACATCTGCCCTGATGATGGACTGATTTTGACAAAGTTGTAGAAGGTTCAAGACCTCGGTATCAAACAACCTCCAAGGCAAACAGCAAGCTCTTTGGCTCTGAACCCAAAGATAGCTGGTACAAAACACAGAATAGCATGGCAAATAATTTCAACATACTTCAAATCTTTCAAAATTGGGTTGGGGGTGAGGTTTGTCCCAAGTCTTGGTGGCGGACGCGTCTGCCCACCAGCTGCATGGCGGGCAGGATCGGGAGAGGCCGGATGAGGGAAACCCTTTGACCTCTCCAAGTGGACTCTCTCTATCCCAACCCTTGCATCGCAGTGAGAGGTGGATTTATACATCACTCCTTGACACACTGACCCCCAGATTCCTACCCACCCCACGTACCTTTTTTCCTTCCCAGAACTTCCTATCTTTCCTTCCCTTAAAAAGACCTTCCGCACAGAATCCCCAAAGATGACATAGGCCCGTTAATATTGATACGTAGATAGATAAGGTCGCAGATGACTGAAAGTAACTCTTTCTAATAAATGAAGTAATTTTTGGTCATCTCCCTTCAATACAAAGACAGCACTGGATGATGATGGCAACCCTATCATTGGACTAGGGCAGTATGAATCAGGTGAAATTACAGAATCCTTACGTTGATGTTATTACAGCTGGCGAGTCTCATCTGAGCCAATTGCGATGCGGGCGTGAGGTTGGAGGTGGAGCCAAAAGGTGAAATCATCGATGACATCGCCCTTTTCAGCTTAGAAGGAGTCTTGTTAAAAGAGAACGCCCGTCCGACCTGGAGAAAAAAAAGGAAAACTTAAGTACATACTGAAATTAACGGTATTTTTTCTAACAGTTAAAAATATAATATTATTCCAAAAAACAGTTACTTTGTGGCTTGACATAATTAGACTTATTTTTTACTTTTAATAAACAAATTCATTTAACTCATCGAACGGTTACAAATAAACCCTTTCTTTTGTCAGGACAACATGAGGTGGTTAAAACAAAGACTTTGTTTAATATAATCAAGTTTTACATAACACAATATTAAATTTTAAATTCAGACATCATCATATTATGTAGAGGATGTAGTTGTATAGATGTAAGTTATTGAACATCTGAAATTAAAAATATTATTTTAAAAATTATTATTGAACGAGCGCATTATTTAATATACTTGATTTTTAATTAATTAAATTAATGACTCATGCATCTGTAATGAGGTGGTGTCGGTGAAGAACACAATGTGCATTAATAATTAATTAACTAAGCAACGAAAAACAAAACCATATTTACATACGGACAAACATGACCCTGTACAAGAGGAAAAAATCAGACTAAACCCTGGACAAATTTTCTACAAAATAATGTGGACTGTCTAACAATGTGGACTGTCTAACAATGTGGACTGTCTAACAATGTGGACTGTCTAACAATGTGGACTGTTAACAATGTGAATTGTCTAACAATGTGGACTGTCTAACAAAGTGAATTGTATAACAATGTGAACTGTATAACAATTTGAATTGTCCAACAATTTATATTGTCCAACTATGTGAAATATGTATCTGAAAATTAGGTCTATCTCTAAATATCTTAAAATGAGGGCTGTCTAACAAAGTGAAATAACGAGGAGTAACTGACAATGTGAATGGTTTATAATAAGGAGTGTCTGATAATTGAAATATCTGAAAATACAAGGTGAAACATCTTCGAGGACTAATATGATTTAAGATTTTCACGGCCAAAAGTATTTTTGTTATTTGTTTTTGGGGTATTATGCCGTGTTGCGCTAACTCCTTCTTTAGCCAACGTTTCGGACAGCATTGCAGTGTCCATCATCAGGGCAGATGTCTTGAAAGAACTCTGCCCTGATGATGGACACTGCAATGCTGTCCGAAACGTTGGCTAAAGAAGGAGTTAGCGCAACACGGCATAATACCCCAAAAACAAATAACAAAAAAAAAAAAAAAAAAAAATCTTCGAGGACTGTCTAACAAAGTGAAAGGTTCATAATAGCGGGTATTACACATCCACTTCAGAGCGACGGTACCGCATGCCACTCCAGGCCGCTGTGCAGAAAAGTAAAGTCTGAAAGTAAGGTAACGGTTTACAGTGCAGTCCATTGTGAGACCGGTCAGTGGTTGAGTGGGCATAGCGCTTGGGTCTCACCCGAGCGTCGCGTGTTCGATTCCCCGGCTGGCTAAGTCCTCCATCACAACACAAGCAACATTTTCGGCTTTCTGTGGTGGTAGTAGGAGATTTTCAAACATTGTTGGGTTATTCGTAACCTGGGAATGTTTGTCTTTCTTTTAAAAAAAGTAAAAAAAAAAAAAAAAATTTCTGCGAGGCATCCTGGAGCGGCGCCTCATACCGTCGCTCCGAAGTGTTCGTGTAATTGTCGCTAAGGAGAAGTATCTAACAAAGTGAACGTTCTTCAGATTATATTTGCGATGTCATTGACCCGGTCTGCTTTGAATTGCTTCGAAATTCGGCCAATTTGATTATGCGTTCCGTATTTGCTTTGGTAAATCGATATTTTCATTTAAAATATTCCTCTGATAGTGCTGCCCATGGTATTACTGCATTTTTTACATTTTCATTGTGCGACCGATCGATATTTGTCAAATCAATAAGATTTTTAACAAAGTCCCCGATCTCCGTCTGAATACCGTAGCAATACGTCCCTAATTCTGGGGGTTGGGCAGTTTAAAAATCCATCAGCCACTAATATAGCGGTATTATGGTCGGTATACGCATTATGTATAACGTTTTCTACTAACCTGTTCTTATCCCTCTGTATTATCTATTATGAGTAAAACAGATAGTGTCTAATGTCTAAAGGGTGGAAAGGTGTAAAATATCTTAAAATGAAGACTGTCTAACAATGTGAAACATGTGATAATAAGTGTCTAACACTGTTAAATATCTGAAAATAGAGAAAGTTAATTGATATTTTTTATACTTCATAGGAGTGTGAACTGTCTAACACTGTGCATTATCAAAATTTTTAATTTCTATGAACTTTTCATAAATGTTGGTATGTTTACAATGGTTTCTATTATGCGATTTTTTCCAGTGAGATGTGCAGTGTTTTTACAATTATACGTTTAACTGTATATCGGTGTACAAGTATATTTAGAAAATTTAAGTAAATATGTAAAAATTCACATTTACAATAAAAAATCGACTATCAAAGTCTTTTAATTACATACATACATAAATATATAACGGTAAGCAAGAAAAAGCATAAATTCTGGAAAATATCTGCAAAACCAAACAAGTGAACACCGCAGAGCATACAATCATCACACCACATATCTTCGAGGTTATGCAGAGAAGCGTAGAGTTAACACAAGATGAAGAAAGAAAGACACACGCACACACAAACGCACACAGACAAAAAGGCCAGAAATGAAGAACAAGAAGTAGGCAATGTGTGGTGTTAATGAAAACCCGTTAGGTGCACATTATATACAGGATGATTTAATTTGTGCATTGTACTACCCAATTCTCTAACACGTTGGGTCTTTCTGGATCGCTGGTCCTAAACCAAGGTATTGCCGCAATGGATTCTAGCTGAAAATAACATTAAATAGTAGCAGAGTGTGAAGTCAGTGGACCATTCATCATACAGAATGGCTGTGGGTTAATATTATATACAGTGGTAAGTTTTAATTGTGAAGAGTATGTACCTATCTATAAAAATATGACATTTTTACATTAAAAAAAATGATAACTTTTTTCTTGAAATTTTCAGAATATACAACAGTCTGACATAGTAGACAACAAAATTAGGGCACTGCAATCGTTTAAAAGATTTCAAATGGCAACACTAAGACAGCTCATAGAAAAAAGTGTGTCAAAAATTGAGTTATGTTGTTTTCCCTTGATATTTAAAACAAACTGCCAAACAAATGTGAAGAATAAATTTCAAAAGCAAAGTGAGTAGCTTAGTGTTGCCATAGAAATGAAAAATTCTTTTTCCAATTGATTGATTTTTAACATTTTTATGCCAAGCAATATACAATGCACTGGATTATTTTATAAACAATTAGTAGTTACTACTTGGCTTGCCCAAATTTCAGTACCCTTTTTTCTTATTGACCAAATGAAAAATATGAAACACAATATTGCTTCTTGGCTTATTTTTTGTATTGCTGTTCGAGAGTTTTGCTATTTCAGATTTCTGCTTCATGTTAACACACTTTCGGCGGAAACGACAGTTCTACCTGTTACGCCGGTCCTACTTGAACGGCTGTAAAGGCATTGCTGTTCGATAATTATATATGAGTACTGTATACCAATCTTTTTGTAAGGGTCCAATCTTTAAATATTTATGTGTATAAACAATGTGATACAAGTCTCCCATTTTGCTATCTTCCTGTCTCTTGTGTGAAAGAATATTTAATCAAAAGGAAATTATACTAAACTTGGAGAATGGGTAATAAATCCTTCACTTACAGCACTGGAGATGGGGAAATCATCCTTTTCATTGTAATTATTTGTGCGGAAGTCGAATCGATTGTTTTTGTAATGTAATAAAATATGTATATTTTTTACACATAAAACATCACTAAATGGCCATAAACTGTTTTTATCTTCAGTTTATGGAGTTGCATTACAAAGTAGACTATAATTTATTTAATTTAAACAGTACTTTTATAGTTGGGGTGTATAAAAATTAATTCAAATATATATATTATTTTCAAAGATTTTAAAGCGAAACCATTTTCTCGAATGGGACACTATTTTCACGCGCTTGAAGCGTGTTAAGATGAGCATGTCAGAATGTTATATTCAATGTTAAAATTATGATTCTATTAATTTGGTTATTGATGTTAACCTCTTCACCGCAATCCCGGTGTAGATAGGATAACGGCAATGCTTGGCATAATTTTCGACAGACATATATTTCCTTTTATAGCCAAATTATTTGCGCACAATACACATTTAACGTTGTGTGGGTTAATAAACTATGAATCTGATTAGTCGAATTGCAAAGCGAATGATTTTGAAAGAAGAATGAAAGAATGGCTTTTTTGAGCCCCGTGCAAATATTTAAGGAAGTGTACTGTGAACTATTGTTAAATCCTGTGACAGAACACGCTATATTTTCGTGGCTTGGCCTATTTCAGCATATCGCTCGCCATACATTCCCATTGGTAGTGTATGGCGATCAATACGCTGAAATAGGCCAAGCCATGATGCGTATAGCGTAATGTGTCGCCTACCTAATGGTGATTGTATAATATACATTATTCATGGGATGCCAATGATCAAAATGTAGAATTTTACAATGGGAACTCTCAAATCACACGCGAGCTGAGCCTCGAATTACGGAAAAGAAATGACGTAACTGCTAGGGTTATTTCGCGCCATTTGCGGTTGCTTCTTTCCATTCACGTAAGTTGAGATTCAGCTCAGCAGTTCGGCTCGCGTATTTATATGTAGCATAAGATAATGATGGACATAATGATTCATCCATTTCTTCTTCCGTTCCCCATTTGTAATTTATTTTGATTACGCCCATCGCTAATCCAAGCCGCTTGAAGCGAAATTCATTGTTGAGAGTACAAGCCAACATTATTATCACTGAAATACATCTCAGTATGGAGCAAAGCATTTCTACAATGACTAGGAAACAAGAAAATAGAGAAGTATAGTGCCGCGGTGAGTAAAAACTCAGTGTCTTCCTTGAGACTATCAAGAAAGACACTGAGTTTTTACTTACCGCGGCAGTATAACTCTCCCAGAAAAACCATTACATTATGAAATTAGATATTAAATGATTACTTTTTTTACAATAAATAATTAATAATTTACACCTAATAATATACAACCATTAATATATTCATAGGTATTTTAATTCACTAAATTTATTTATACAAATTACCAATATTATTTACCGAATTCTTTTCATATTGTTGTGTGTGTTTTTGTGTTTCTTACCTTTAATCTGGTTCGTGAAGCAAATTTGAAGGCTTTAGATAAAGTTCCTAGGGCAATATCACTTGTGTCAATGTCCAATTGGTGGGAGTCGAGGCATGCCAAGAATTTTTCCTGAAAATTGCAAAACAATATTTTATTAGAAAAGCCCTTCTTTTACAGGGATACTGAATACTCGTGTACTCACGTAACAAACAACTTGTTGCGCACAGTCCAACATGTCACTACTGAAATCACGAGACACGAGACAAACCTCACTCACAACCAAACGGTTGCTGTAGCTGTCATTTTTATATCCTGTCATTCTTTGTTAACTGTTTTGTTCCTAGCATTGATCTAAAGCACATGCATTATTACAAGTGACGACATGTTTAATGTTTCAACGACGTCAGTGCGAACAACCTCGCCTGACTGGTCGCGGCAGACTGTCGTAGCCGACGAGTTTTCTAAATGTCACTCACATATCCTGTGTACGAACCTCGGCACAGATGGCGGTAGTCGCCAAGATACTTGAATCGTCGAATATCGGATACTTGCTTAGCATAACCTTGTGGAAGAAGGACCTTATTCGGTAATTAAGTGAAAAAAACAATAGAGATATTGATGTGTCTTACGGCATCGGCTTTGCAGACAGTATTGGCCATCTGTCGACACAACTGCTTGAGGAAATGGGTCTTGTCCACTGTCTCATCGGTAATGGCAAAGGAGTACAGCTTTTCCTTCAGTTCCTGGTTACTGCGGCACATCAGGGCAAACACCTTGTGGCATTCTAAAAAAATAACGATAAATAATTGTTAGAATTTATTATAAAAATAAAATGAAATGAAACTTGTGCTTTTACTATAGATAAAAATTCACCAAGCCAATAACAAATGCACATTACACAATTAATCGATACCCATTACTTAATCATTAGCATTTTGAATTGAATAATATTCACATGGAAAATGTAGACATCAGGCATAAGTTTATTTGTGAGCACAATCATATTTCCGAGGAGCATTACCAATCGTAGATGAGTTCTGCATCTCGGAACAAGGTAAGATCTGTGCATGCGCGCTCTTGTAAAATTGTCATGGACATAAAGGGCATTTTTTTCTAAAATCTCTAGATTGCTGATGTGACCATTCAAGAGGTCATAGGCTAATATCAGCAAAGCTGCTTTTTTTCTGTTGGCAAGGCTATTGATACCCAGCATTCTAGAAAAGAAAGCTGACGGATATAACCAGTGATAATACCCAAAGTCTCTAATACATAAATACCTTGGAAACTTAGATTGAATTTCCTATACCATTAAAGAGTAGGTAACTCTCCCCCTGGTCCGCATAATCGAGCCACTTTTTAAAATACTGCGCACCAAGCTACAGTATAGTAATTGAACTACAGCAGAGTTAGAAAAGTACCTGGCATTGTTTAGCAGAAATGCCAGCATTCACATGGCATTATCAAATGGACTGGGCTAATATCAAAGGAATAAGAGGAAACACGGCAAATAACACAATAAGTGATGCACACAGGAACTACATCATATAATAAAAATAAAGCAAAACATAAATGATAGGCTTACCGTTGGACTCCCGAATATCGATGACTCTCTTAACAGTGCTGAGAGGCATGAGTTGGACATGTCGGTAGGGCTTCCCCGAACCCAGTCGGCTGGCCGCATGGTGGAGCCCGTTAACTGGGGGACTCTTGGAATTGAACACCTGGGAACAAAACAATACATTAGGTTCCATGACAACAATAGAACACTATCGAAAAGTGATAAAGTCATGAATTTTTTTTTTTTTTTATAGTGAATACCTCACAAGAGTCCCAACTGCTCCCGTCTGGAGCCAGTGAGACTATGGCATCCCCAATTGGGGGATGTTGTGAGGCTGAAGGTAAGTGGGGAAGGGAAAGAGGAAGGTGGGGAAGTACCTGGCTATTCAGATCTAGTCACTAAACACGGCTAAAGCCATTTGGAGCAACGTTTCAATTCTGAATGGTGGTCTTACACCAGGGCGATACTGGTAGTATCTTCCACTCTGGAACGTGCCGCAAATATACTATATATTATTTTAATTAATTAATTGTGAAATAACACAAATTAATCAAATAAAATTTATTTGCGCACGCCGGGTTCGAACCCGCGACCTTCGGAATGGCAGTCTAATGCGTTACCACTGGACTATGCCGGCCGTCGAATGAATGTGATGAGAAAAAAAAACTAACCAAACCTTTTATTTTATTATGTTCTGTTTTGTCCCGTTACCATATGAGATGCATTATTTAGAAAGAAACTACAATTTAAAAAAATATATATGGCTAGCACTTGTGACATTATGTAGCATAAACCTATAGCATATATTTCAAGAATACATTTAAGTAAAATTAGATGAAACAATTGACTTGTTGATAGGAATGTAGTAGTTTAACCTGAAATTAGTTTCCTAGTTTTGTGGCTGGACCCAGAAAGTTATTATAAACGTTTTTAATTCAAATCAAATTCCAAAACACTGAAAAACCTGTGTCTAGCTGTAAAAATGAGTGATTCTTCTAAGAGTGTACAATTTATAGTCATCATCATTGCGGAGTTAAAAGAGATGGTTTGGACCTCCTCCACAAATGATCTCTATTGGCTGTGGTTTCTCGCACTTCACTTCCAGTCATACGTCCTTCCCGTCTCCTCCAATTTTCTTCCACGCAATCTATCCACCCTTCCTCGGCCTTACTCAGAGTCGCTTCCGCTGGCCGTCCTATCATATGACTTTTTCCACATGACCAGGCCATCGTAGTCTTTGGGACCCATAGAAATTTACAATTGTCTCACGCTCTATAAGATTATCGAGTTCATGATTCATACCATACATTGTGACAATAACAAATCGTTTATGAACATATTTGTATTTACCTTTTACCCATTCTTATTTGTTATTTACTTCTGCATATTTAGCTTATTCATTTTGTTACTATTTTTGTTATTATCATTTTGTTATTATTATGTATTTAAACATCCATGTATGTAAATTTTTGGGCACCATGCCTGTTTGATGTACTTAAATAAAAATAAATAAATACCATGTAAGATAAATCTTGTTTAAAGTTTTGTTTCTGCATGTTTACTATTTATGACAATATATTTCTCCAATTGGATGGGGATCTGCCTCAAACCTTCACATGAAGCAGCTCGTTAAAACACAAAAAGTAATAATAAAAATAATCTTGAAAGTACCCATAAGAACGCCATCAAAAGATTTTTTTTTTTAATTTTACGTGTTCAGCATTATAAAACTGTACTCAAAAAATGCACTACTCAATTTTAAAGAAAAATATGAGTACCTTGCTGAGCAACACACCTACACTACAAGGACGAAATCCTCAAATCTACTAAACATTCCAAAATTAAATACATCTTCTGGCCAGAAAAACCACTATTTCCATGCTATAAAATTATATAATGCCCTTCCTATTGAAATTAAAAACACCATGAATATAGAAAAGTTTAAAAAAGACATCAAATTATGGCTAACTAAACATGAAGATGAGGAAATCATTAAATTTATGAAGTAACCCCAACGCACCCTACAGACAACAAACATAAATACTTTTTGCTTAATTTATTTTATATTTTGTGGGAATAAACAAATTAGAAGATGAGGAAATCATGATCAACACACATACAACAAACTACAGTCCGCCTCGGAACAGGAATACCTAGTGAGGAGGACTGAGAACAAACTACATCACTTTATATTTTTACTTTACTTTATATTACCGTTAAATAAAAAAATAAATAAAAAATTAAATAAATAGGGGTCAATGCAAAATATCAAACAGCACTATATTTCTTGAACTCAAAAACAGTAAAAATGCAGAAACAAAACTTTGAACAGCTCTACTGCAAAACTACAAATTTTCACATTCAACATTGTTCTTCGGGACCATTGATATTATAGATGCTCTATTTAAATACTACCAATAGAAGTCATCTTAGACTTCGAAATAATAAAGCTTTTTTTTGTCTTTTACCCAGAAAAAAATAAAGTATCATGCCTGTAAAAACTGCTTTAAAATGCAAAATCTCCTACTCTAACTCTAGGCCAAGATGTATTCTACTCGCAGTATTTAATTAAAGCATCTAAAATATTTCTAAGCGATCAAATTTTCAATCCAAAAACACTTGGAAGTGCTTCACCTTAAGCGAGAATTTCAACCTTATCAACATCTACATAGTGATTTCATCTGATTCCGAATGTTCCAAGGTGTATCCACTGCTTTATAGTAATAGAGGTTATTAAAATCTTTTTTAGTTCATCTAGGTTTGACAGTGGGCAGTACCTTGGATCTCTTCTTGCAGACCTCCATGACGTCGGTGAAGAGGAAGAGCACCAGGTGATCACCCCGGCCGGACAGGTCCTTAGATATCTCCACCACCTCGCAGCGGGACACAAAACTCCGATGCGAGGATACCAAGTGTGCCTGGAACATATGGTTACAACTATTAACTGGGTGTTGAGACGAGAAGAAGCAATAAGGAGAACTACAAAATTGACATTGTCATCAAAAGTAGATGTTTTGCTGTATAATTAAGAAAATAGGGTAAAAATATGACCTAAATGGGGTTACTTAATCATCATTATTTTAGGTTATGTTATTTAATGTAAAGAGCACTTGAGGTGAACTATCAAAAACTGCGCTATATTTATATATTATCATCGTTATTATTGATCAATTCCGTTACAACATTATGGTGTCTTTTTTACACGATTTTGAAATAACAAAGCGCAACAGTAATACATATCCGTTCTTTAGAATCCTAGATTTTTCTCACCCCCGTGCGTACACTACCCTATAATCCAATAATAGTGTAGAAGTAAACAATAATGTGGTTTATTTATCACACCCTGGAGTGATTTTTGTGCAATAGAACCTATCTCCCATTTTCCTAAACATTATGTACTGCATTTTATATCTTTTTTTTTATATGATATTATTTATTCTGTGGAATGTCTCCACATTATTATTATTATAAGGTAAGTACTAACGGGGCAGTTATCGATCTCATTGTAAATGTCGAACATCTGCAGCTGGCCTTCGGTTTTCCGCTTGTCTTCATTCACGTGGGCCATTACCTCCCGCACTCCCGCCAGCGCTGACTCGAGGGCCGAGTGATCCACATTGGACTTGTTGGTGTGCTTCAGGATGTCTGCAAAAGAAAAAAATTATGATAAATTCCCATTTCCCGTACTTGTGGGTATTATACACGATTTAACAATAACCTCCAGAAATATCGAAGTACTGCAAACGATCACAAATTGATGCACAAGCATAGAATGTATTGAGAGCGTCTGTCATGCCAATCCTACTTCCTTGTCCGTTAACCTTCTTGTTATTTTTCTCTTCTTGTTAAATTAACATATAATAAAATAAAACCGGTATTTAGGCAGTGTTCGCGTAAAAACTTTTTGTGTTAACCATTTCTTTAACTTCTCAGATATTACATATATATTTTTGTATTAAAATCCAGTTTTTTTCTTACAATAAATAAACAAGTAATTTCAAAGAATATATTTAATGGTAATATTAAATGCTCAGTGTAAGAGGGACTCGAGCAAACTGCTCCACCAGCGTCATATTCAATTGCGCACGGAGAATTTTCTCTAAAAATAGACACTGTTTTTTTTAAAACACATGTGCTTGTCAATGCCAAACATCAGGGTAGGTACCAGCACTCCACTGCTAGCTTTGCTTCTTTGGACATTTTTTGTTAGCGCCAACTGCGTTCAGTCCTCCATTAATGGAGTTACCTGTCAGCGTTCCCATCTCTCGTAAGCATACTTCCCAAATATACAAACTCATCCACCTGCTCCAAGTATTCATCATTCACAACTATATTGCACACTGTTTTCGTACTCTCTCTCTTTCAACACCATGACTGAAAACTATATAGAGGACAAAATCAGAAACGCTTGCACTAATGTTACCGCAGATCCTACTGTTTATTTTATAAATGTAGCCTCTGACAGCTTACAAAATAATATCTATGAATGTCAAAATTCATTTACGGTCCTAACTGCCTGGAACCAGTGGGACTATGGTATCCCCAATCGGGGTATATTGTGAGGTTGACAGGAGAGGGACAGGAAGGAAATAAGAGGACAAAGGTTGGAAAATGCCCATATATTCAGATATGGTCACTAAAACACGGTTAAAGCCATTTCAAGCAAATTTTCGATTCTGAATGACGATCTTTCACCAGGGCAATACTGAAATAATCTACATAATCACAAAGTTATTCTTACCGTCTAATAATAAGCTGATGCTGGGTAATCTCTGGACCGGCCGGATGAGTAACTCCTGTAAACTCTGTCTTCCGCATTCTGGTTTGGTCTGGCAAATCTTCAGGAAGGCATGAAATCTAAACAAACAAATAACATAAATTATTATAATTCTAGTTCAGGTAAATCATTTGAAAGAGTGCATGTTTGAATTGTGAAGAGTGCATGTGGTGTGTAAAGACGTTTTTCATAATCTTTGAATATTGTCATTGTAATTTGATGATTCAGTCGGGGTAGGTAAGTGTTAAAAATATTAATAATATATTTTTTTTATCCATTCAGTTCACCAGTACACCACTACACAAGCAAGAATCTAGGTATTCTGATTTACCTCTAGAGATTCCAAGAACGTCTGTACATGTGGTTGAAAGACAAAACAACAAACAATATTTTTTAAATTCCAATTTTTTTGTATTTAAAATACCTGCAATACAAACACCTTCGACTGCATAGATAAGTTCAAATACAAATAATATAGACCTAACTAACGTTTTTAACGCTAAATTGATAATTTAAACCTCCATAAGTAGCGGGCTTAGGATCACAGGGGCCTAACTACAAAACTGGTGTTTTGAGTTAAGTTTGGTTTCGGTAATGCCATAATCATATTAATTAGTGACATGATGCTCTATCTAGTACAAACAGCCGTTTAAGAGATACAGTTGGGCATATAAGCATTCCAATCTTTATTTGCGTTTATCTCAAAACTGTGTTTTTGTAGATAGGCCCCTGTGATCCTAAGCCCCTGAAGTTATGATGGAAATTACGTTAGGGGCTGAAAATAGTTGCATCAACTTTGGAAAAACTGCAAATTTCATAACATCAGAGCTCACCATTAAAAGTTTTTCTGTTTCAGATATCACACACATAGATTTTCTGCTATCTACATAGTTAAAGAGTCTAGTCCTCACCTAGGTTTTTCTCTGTCGCACTGCACCAGCATATCCTTCATGTTCTCAAAGAAGTTCACAAAGGGTGGGTAGGCCTTTACCAGGTCGGGCGCGTACTTGAGCACTATCCGCCCTATGCTGGTCTCCTCGCTCCAGTGGTAGGAGACCCATTTCAACTCCTCCAACATCCGCCTTCAAACAAGAAAAAAATTATAAATTAAGAATGTAAATGAGTGAGTAGGTACTTACTTCTCACAAGTGTATTTCAAATGGGTAGGTTAGGCACTTTTTAGATAAATAAAATATTATTTTCAGGTAGGTACCTCAGCCACTTTATTGGATGAGTTATTTATTATTTAATAGTTTCTAATGGCAATACTGTTTAATTCTAATTTTGAATGTTTGCTGTGAAACAAAAGGGAGGAAAATTATCATTTTTTTCTGTGGTATAGTTTTAACAGTTTGTGTAATAACTATGTATTCAAAAGACAAATAAAAATTTAAAAAATCAATTGAAATTGTGTTGTAATCTTTGATTATATAAATGTCTAGATTGAGCGTTCGAGCGACGAAACGCCAAAAAAAAACTTATCAGCCAACTGTTGGCTGATAAGCTCGTTCAGTCCGCTCAGTTGCCAAACTATCGCTGTGCGGTAAACACGTGTTGTGTGACATTTGAAAATGACGATTTGCGCTATAACAGTGTGCAGAAATTACAAAGGACGATTGAAAATAACTAAAAATGTTACCTATCATAGGTAAGTTACCTTTTCAAAGCCATATAATAACCATTTAGTTAAAGAAACAATTCAGTTTTGATTGCGTGACTCGCACACAAGTATTTCGAATCTGGCCTGTTCTTTCTGTCGGAATAACAGTGCGACACTCTATCTAGACATTTATATAATCAAAGGTTGTAATATGTATGTTGTATAACTTCTTTTTTTTCAAACGTTGTTTCACAAATAACAGACATTACCAAACTAAATTCATTGGCAAACATTTATCTTACAAAAACATAAATCAACAAACCTGTGAATTTCATAAATGGGGGGTAAATTTCCAAATATAATTTTCAGTTCTGTGTTATTAAGCAGGGGATTTGTGTTTCCATTATCTTCATCTGACATCTTTTCTAGGGGCTGCTTGAACATCTAAAACAATAAAATATTTATTAGACCTAAATGACTTCACATTAGATGAGTAAGCGAGGAGTTTAATAAACTAGAACGCGCAATATTTTCACATTTATGATAACGCTGTACCAAATTCACCGAATTCAAGAAGCCGTTGATGTATCAAACTTGCTGGGTTGGCGAGCGCCAGCGGGGTTTCACCTGTTGCAAGCAAATATGTTGAAATTTCTATCGCCAACGCAGGAACAGAGTTCTGAAGAGGTCGACCCTCATTAGCCGTAGTAGAGGGGAAAAGTTTTCATAATAAAAGGCATTACCTAAGTTCTCGTAAATCAGTATATACATAATAATAAATCTATAACGTTGAGTTAATAAATACACTTAGAATTAATCGTTTTGTCATTTCTCGACGCATCGGAAAAGCTGAGGCGGCAGCCAGCCAGCTGGTATCGTCAGCATAACACACTCGGAAACAGAATTAAATTCAGTTTAGTATGGAGTTACATGACTCACAACACTCCTACAAATATACCAATACCAGTGAGCGAATAAAAGATGCTTCCAGCGCCATATGGATACATTTATGCGTTCGACTTCAGCGGCTGTATACATCGTAAATAATTGATGAATTTAGCAGGTAAGTTAACTAAAAAATTGTTTTATTCTTTATCTTAGGCAGTCGTCCCACGGTAAGGTAAGGAATCGACAAAAACCAAGTGCTGTAAAAACACGAGAAATATTTTGCCCAGTGTATGCTGCTTGATCTCTGCACACGGCAGACGAGCTATGTGGCTTGTGGTAGCTTATAAAATTGTCAGTATAGCAGATTTGTTTTCTCATTTATCGCCTTCACGCTGAATATCATCTTCAAATTGACTCACGGGTACTACAGTAACAGGTAATTTAATATATTAATATAAATTGAAATTGAGGAGATGGTCGAAAGGCACATAAACAAGGACAAACGATTGTGAATCAAGTCAGTCACCAAGTGAAGACGAAATTGTGGAATTTTTTACGATATTATTAATGTGTCTAAATAATAAATTCTTTAGAATATTTTTAACTAAAATAATTTTTTTTTGTAAAATTGATTAGAAGTTCGTTGTGATAAATATCGAGCGTCCACTAAAACCCGGTACCGCTAGCTGTATACGGGAAGTACATCACATCGCTTCCTCTCGCCCCCGACCCGACCGATTGCACTATTTGCAGGCACCGATACAAATATATGGATCGGTGGGCTCCTGGCGTACCGCACTCGGTTTTTGTTGATTCTTTACCGACCCATGGGAAGAGACTCCTACTGACATCAGCTGTTCACTCATTAACATATTCTTCTATGTTTACATAAAACAGTTTGAAGATGATTGTGGTGTAACAATATGGTAATGTATTTTTCATTGTCTCACTATAATATTATAGCCGTATCCTGCTTATTATTGTTTATTTATGTGTTTCAAAATACTTGAGGAAAATTAATGAACCTTTTAAGATAAGCAATTCGTAAATCGGTCTAAAAATAAAAGAGTTATTGCAGTTAAAAAAATGATTTATGATTGTGAATGAAAAATGTTTACGAAAACAGTGCTGCATTTGATTGATATCTTATATACATCAAGAAAGCGATGAAAAGGTGTACTTACTGTGACTATAGTGTGAAGTATCCCGACATAGTTGGACTCCGTCTGGAGCAATTCCATGAAGACTTGTTGGCGCGGGCTCATCAGCTTTCTGGCTGCATCGCTCACGCTAACGCACTCTACTTCTGGAAAACCAAAAACGTAACATTTAAACTTTCCTTTGTCCTTTGCCAGAACAGGTCAAACATTGTAATTCTCTACATCCCTATCTTTTATCAGACCTAATGTAAAGGCAACATTTATTTTGACAGGTAGTATTATAACGAATCTCAATTTGACCGCCGCCCCGGGATATAAACCAATTTTTGAATAACCTTGGTTATCCAAGAGACACTCATAGGTCTTGGTGACGGATCCGTTTGCCCACCTACTGCCTGGCAGGCCAGATCGGGAGAGACTCTCTTGAACCATAGCCTTGCACTGCAGTGGGAGGGATGGATTCATTTGTCGTATTTTATAGACTGATATTTTTCAATATTAATTAGTCCCTTTAAAATGGCGGGAGGGATGGCATTGACAGATGACACAATTGTGCACGTGTATAGAAAATAGGGGTTCAAAAATTGTATTCAGTATCTAGGAAAATGACAATATATAAATAAATAATAGTTATATAGATTATGAAAACAATGTTTTGTCTCCATACATTTATCAATATAAAATCTTTTTTTAACATAGAAAACTCAACTATCATGGATATTTATTTGCCACCACCCAGTACACTAGTACATTCAAATAACTAATATATTTTATTTAGTTTCTTTAAATTTGTAGATTATGTTGACAGACTCTACATACCGTCCAACAAGCTTTGCTTTCCGTCCGGACTCTGGGTACAATCCAGCAGATTCCCGCTGAGCGAGAGGAGCACAGCATCGCCGACGCTGGAGCGGCGCTTGTGCAGGGCCGCCTCGGGGCCGCGCAGCTTGCGCTTGCGCCTCGTGGCCTTGTGCTGCGCGCCCTGCTGTGTGGCCGAGTGCGCCGAGTGCGGGAGGCGAGGGGTGGAAGGAGCGGGAGAAGGAGAGGCCCCACGGCCTGCTATGGAGGTGGACGAGGAGAGGGATCCGCGTGACGAGCGGCGCGACGGAGAGGTCTGGGCTTCCAGGTACTGAAATAAATTAAATGAAGATTAAGTTTAATCTGTCAGTTTAATTGTATTTCAATAAAACTATAAAGCTAAAATGATCAAATTTTTATATTGTGGACTTGACCCTCCTTAGGTTGGTTTGTTTAAAACTTTTCTCACATTCAAACAACATCAAATTATTGAACGGTCACCGCTAAACAACAATTCTTGGTACGTTTCATCTTTTGAACAAATTATGCATGTCAATTTGTTGGAAAGCTGAAATGCACCAAGAATAAGCGATTAACGCTGTTCAACGATTTGATGTTCATCAGCGTTCAGGATCCTTTAATGGATTTCCTTTCCTCATTTCGCATTAATTCCCATGCCAATTAGTATCTTTCATATGATACTTAAAAATTTGCACCGACATGTCAATGCTATGAGGCATTTTTTGCACAGTCCAATAATAGCACCCATAGATTGGATTACAACTTTTAAGGCGATAACATATTTTGAACTATGTAGATATACTAAATATAAATTCTAGTTCTATAGATTAAAAGTTAAAGAGAGTAGATTAACTACAACAAATTCCAAATTCAAGGTCAATTTAATACTCACGTCCTCAAAGAGGTAGTCCTTCTCGTCCTGCGCCTCTTCATTCTGCACCGAGGCCCAGAACCACTCTGCCTTGACAACGTGCGCCGAAGCGGCAGCCTCGGGTAGCGTCTGCGTGTGTTGTTCGTCCACCACCTGGTCAACAAATACCAATGTAATTATGCAGTACAATTTTGAAGGAGCAGGCAGTTTGTCCAGATGAAATTAAGCAAAATATATATTAAATATGTATATATACATAAATGCATATATTTAAAATAATAAAGTATTAAGTTCAGAAACAATATGCATTTCTACTAACACTTAGATTATGATTGTTCCACGCTCATACTGCAGAAATTCAAGTGACAATTTATGAATACTAATAATGTTCATGAAAAAATCTCTTCAACATATTTGCACCCGGTTGAGAAAGGGTTGGTATAAATGTACTCCCACTCTTGTACAATTGACACATGTAAACTTGGGGTACAGTCTGTGTGCAAATGAAAAAGAGGGAGGATCAAAAAATTCTCTTAAAATGAAAATCAACCTTTTATCCTTGCCATGTTTTTTTTTTTTTAAATACATACCAGATTATTAGCTTGCAATAAAATTATATATAACTTTACATCTCAACCTATCTAATCTTTACTTGCTAAATAAGTAAAAATAAGGAGTGACTTTGGGTACTGCCTTTTTCTTTCGGAACACAGAAAAGTACTTATTGCTTAGTGTTCATTACAAAATAAAAATAATATAATCAAGTTTCGGTCAGTCAGTATTTGCCAGTGCAAACTGTTAGTGCTGCTTTGTCCATTTGCGATATTAGAAAAAAAACATAATTCCCGGAACGCAATAGTTGATTATAATTTTTAAGTCACCCCAAACAGACAAAGAAACTCTGATTTGTTAGTTACTCATAAAAACTAAAGTAATTTTCTATAATAATAAAAAAATATATATATTAAAGTCATTGATATACAGTCTAAAATTAGTGTAAAAATCCCATAAACTTTAATTTTGGATGAACTTAGATTTATTGTACAAGAGGTCAACACTACATTAGAAATAAATTAAATATAAATAATATTTCAATCAATTTTGTATGTATGTATTACTTAAATATATAATAAGTTAGTAGATACCTTTCACACCTGGAAATCATTACCTTATATATTAGTTTCAGATGAGTGGACGATTTAACGGAATGTTTCACATTTTTTGTAAAATCTATAGATCAGAGTTTTTCAATGTTTCCCTAACTGAATTTAAGTGGGTCACGAAAAAGTATTTGAAATTAATTTTGATTCTCACGTTTAACTTTATTTATCTACTAGCTTTTACCTGCGGCTTCGCTAGTGTGGTATTAGGGGTAAATTACTGCACAAAGAATTTCCCCAAGGGGAATGAAATCTTTTTCCTGGGATGAAAAGTAGCCATTTATGTCATTTCCCAATCCTCCAACTATCTGTATGCAATCACGATCAATTTATATATATACTTACTGTACCCCGCCACGCGTTCCTGTAGCTGAGTCTGTATGTGCAGATAGAGAAACAATAGCGCATGTTGCTTTTACGTCCAACAGATGGCGCTGTTTTTCAAAAAAGAATGTTTTTACCTGTCACAGGTGACATCTATATAATATAGACAAATAAAAACATATGCGTATTCGAATGCAACGTTGTATCAAAATTTGAAAGCAATCAGTGGAAAACTTTTGGAGATTTAAGAATTTTATCAAACAAACATTTACATTTTTATTTACATAGATAGATTAGGATTGATTAATAATTGAATTTATTTTGAAAGCTTGTTAATATGAATTACCAAAGACTGAATTTTTAGCTGTTCACAAACAAATTTTGATTTGCGCTGCTGACTTCTAACAACAATATTATATGAACTTTTGCTGTTGCTTTTTTTTTTGTTTTTCTAAACTTTGACCATTAAATGCTTCACAAACAGATAAGGACAAATCTAGCAAAACCAATTTGTCCTACAGCCAAGATGTTATTTGTTCATCGATGGCTGTAAATTTAAAATATGGAAAAAGTAATTATTTCCAAAAATGACAACCGTAATTTTTGGTAACTAATTTTGCTCCGCAACCGGTTGGGACCCCTTGACCTATATATGAAATAATTTGTGTGTATCGTAAAAAATGGAATAAAACTATTCACTAAACACAATAAAAATATTTGAAGAGAAATCTTTGAAGAGAAGAAAATTTATTAGTATAGGAAATTGGTTCTGTATTCAGTAGGTATGAATTAATTTTAAAATGAATTATTATGGATTAGGAAAAGGGATTATTCAAGATACATAGAAGGGTTCTCAAAGGTTGGTTATTCACAAAATTGGGTTGTGATAAAATAAAGATTAAGAACCTCTGTTTCGGTAATCCTAGAGCATGAATAAATTATATATTTTTAATAATTTTCAACATAAATGAATTAAAAAAAATGCCTTTAGAAGTATATATCCTTTCCTTCATCCAAAATATTCTTTCTGTCAATAATAATAATATATACATAGTAAGTATGTAACATAATGATATATTTAAAGCCAGAGTAGAAAGGTGAAACCAAAACCAATTAGAAATAAAATATGATACAACATGCACTAAGTTAAGTATATTATTATAATAATTTACAAACATATAATAATTTACAAACATATAATAAAGTATACAAAAATAATGTACAAAATTGGCAAATTCTAACTAACGTATTCAATACTTTTTATTGAATTTGTAGCTAGTATAATGGGAAACGTTTTTTCATTGCAGGTCAGGAATTAAATTTTCTTTTTAAATACATAACACATTGTAGTAAAAAAGCTATCATTATATTTTCAATATAATCTTGAAAATTGTTAACAACGTCTATTTTAAGATTTTATTTTAGAAGAGATATACAGACAGCAAACACATTTAAAATATAGTATTTGAGGGGAAGTAAAATAATCTCTTCGAAAAAAGCATTGAAATTCCAAAAATATGTCAAGATCATGTCACCATTAAAATTTCCAAAATATATTGACATGAAGTCACCATTAAAATTAAAATAAAAGAATTCCCTTACTATCGTTTGTTCAACCCCATGTTATGTAATTAAAGAATTCAATAGAAAAAGTGTGGGTTAACCAGAAGCCAGAAGCAACAAGACTACAAGGCAAAGAGACAAGCAAAGGGAGTAAAGTAATGATGATAAATGTGTTAGTACCGATAGCAACGAGTGGTTCAGGGCGGCGCGCTCTTGTTTCGGCCGTCTCGCTCGGGATTGGTCGGGCTTGGGCACCGAGGGGGCTGCACCACCCACCGGGAGCCTGGTATTCTGGGGCGAAAACCCTCCGGCTAGGGGATAGGGGGAATTGATCTGCGAGGAGGCTTGCCGCTTCGGCTTTCCCATAGGTGTTTTGAATATTAGAGGAGACACATCGAAATGAGGGACACTACTCTCCAGCTCATTATTCTCTGAAATACGAGTTAGCGGAGTCTTATTTTCAACAGGAGACACGTCAATCAATGCTTTTGTACTTTTCGGAGAGCTTTTCCCAATGTCGTTATTTTTTATAATCAAGTCGTCGTCTTCACTGTCGCTGTCTTTAGTTCTCTTTTCGTATTTCTTCTTGCGTTCGCCTCTGAAGGAAGCCGTCAGAGATTTCATACTTCTGCGAATTTTGGACACTGACTTTGCGGTCTTGCCTCCGCGCAACGAACAGAAAGATATATCAAAGAGACCCGAACTGGAGAAGAAAGACCTGTCAGCTTTGGCTGTGCTACTGATGGAGCACATTGAGATGTTATCTTCATCTTTTCGCGGAGATGGTGTCGAGGTCATATAATCCGTCACATCTTTGTCTTCATCGTCGTTAATTTCCTCATTTTTAGATTTTTTCTTTTTGACGAGTGTCTTGCAAATAACTGGTTTATCTTTCCCTTTAAATCTGAACGAGTCTTTAATCTTAAGCCTTTTAAAAGGAGACTTCCAGTTATTCTCTTCAACAGTTTTCGGCACTTCTCCGTTCAATATTTCAACCTCGAAATTGGACTCTGCAGAGTTTCTGGATCTCTTTTTGCTGGATGCCGTAGTGGAGACACTAAGGTTAGTACCGCTCCCCATGCTTGGCAGAACAAAGTTATCCTTTTCGGGAGAAAACAATCTCAACAGACAATGAGAACTCATTGTAGCATTTGGGTCCGACATATTCAGGAGAGACTCGTTCAAATCGACAATGGGTCGTCGCTTTAATTTTTTCATATCATCATCTCCGTTCATAGCATATCCCGCATGAGCACTCTTATTATCCTCGCTCCCGTGTGTAAACGAGTCATTCTGTTCTGACTTTTCAAGAAGCATGTGTTCACTCAATCGTTTCAATCCCCCAAGGCTCATCTGTTCAAGCTTATACGAGCTGAAATCGTCAAAGTCTTGAATATTTGCCGTAGTGGGAGTCATGCCGTGCAACGAAGGCGACACGTCAATAGACCTGCGTGACCGATTGATTTGCGGCGAAAGTAACTTCATCAGCTGAGAATAGGTGTTGTCTTGCGGGGTGTTGTTAGGGGTGGGATGGGGAGAGGGGGAGAAGGGAAGCGAGCGGTCGTACATCCCGCCATTGGCCACAACCTGAAAACATGGTGCGCAATACAACACAAGGTGAGGGACACGGCCAACACAGGCAATACGGGTGGGGACACACCATCCACGTGACACATATACATTATCGTTACCATCTTATCATCTGTGACAAACTGCTTGCTTACTGAGTAACAATTCAAATAAAATTTGACCAGTGGAATATTTTTACAAGTGCAAGTGTGATGCAAGTGAATTTATACACAAAATAAAACTATTTTAAAAATTATGCAAAAATAATGCTTTTTAAAAGTAAATTCATTTAGTTTCCTTTTTGTCTTGGACGTGTTTGTAAAATCTCCAAAGTTTGCAAAGAGAGTTGTACAATCCAGATGACCATCATTACTGATAATATTCCTAATCAGGAGATATTTTTAAGGTGTTCTGAAGAAATTAATGAAAAGTAATAAAAATGTATGATCTTGTTAGAACCTCACAAACCTGAAGCGAGGTAAAACTGTGAAATAATGCAAAGCAGTGCGATAGGCGAGTGAAATGAAATAATTCATATTTTCATGCTGTTTTGTTTTGAAGATAACATCTTGTTAAAAAAAGGACTCCTAACATCATTGTGAATACGACACATTAATTATGTAATATATTAATACACAAACATACAACAGACATTCTACAGTACAGATAGTGTCAGAATTCCCTCAAGCCAACCTTAGCATCCCACAAAGACTAGACTAATTCTACTTGCAAACCAAATCCCAAGTTTTAATTTGAAGCGGAAGTTATAATACAAATATTATTAATGTTGGGTTAAACATAAATAAACCTTAGTTGGTTGACTATTGGGATGTTGAAGCCTTAAAGTGTTTATCCAAGGCTGTCTAAAACCTTGGCCCAACCACCCCAAAAGCTAACCAACTTACTGTGAGAACTTAAATCATTTTATTGTGATATATGTATGTATTTAGCATCTAGATAACAAGACAATCTATTCCAAATCCACATTCAGGTAATTTCCAAAACACTACTCCGAGATATCATCATTTAAGTGTAAATAAAAAAATTTACCTTACTTGCAAAACTGTGTGCTTGAGATTAAGTATGGGTTGTTTCGCAGAATTTGAACAATTGAATCAACATGAAATTTCAATGTTGATTTTCAAGTTCTGTGAAGGGTCTATTCCATAGACATATGAATATTAGTAGACCTGCCCTAAGTGATTAAAAGCGTATTATTCCCCACTCCCCATACCGGTTCCATTGGAGCCGGCTGGGCTCGCGTATGGCCTCAAGTGAATTTAGAAAACGTGACGTCATCATTCTTGTGCGAACTATGGTCGAGGCATCATCGGTTCATTTTACGAAATAACACGGCAAAATGGTGGCTTGTGGTATGAAAACTTGTAAAAATAGATGTGAAAAAGAGAATAAACCCAATTTTCGTATTACATTCCATATATAAGCATTATTTTACTTTATTTTAAGCATATTCACATCGTATAATATGGATAAGTTGTAGAAACATATACTATCACATCGAGATAAGTCTGGACGCGAAACACAAAGCTGGTTGGTTGCTGGGAAGTAAATTATGAACATTTATAAAAGTGTCTTAACTAAATACGTAAACGAAATATTCGACTCTGAAAATAGAAGAAATTTATTTTGCCGAATTTAAACTTCGCAAATTTGTTCATAATGTGGCGAGTAATTTGCGCTCCCATGTAAAAATGTCTATTCATTCAAGAGCAGATTTTACTTAAATGGTGATATTATAATGCGAGATGCCTATATACTGTCAGATTGATTTATTGACGAATCACAGTCAGCTTTTCCCCCTTCGTTCTTCAACAGTTGATTTTACCCCTCATCTTTAATTTCTAGTCTATATATTCATATGTCTGTGGTCTATTCAAGTTCTGTTATTACATCGTTATTGGTCAATTGTTTCACAAAACTGAAATAGTGATAGAACTTGAATAGAACCTTAACAGAACTTGAAAATCAAAATTTAAATTTTATAAATTGTTCAAATTCTGTAAAACAACCCGTCCGAAGTAAACTTTTGCCTGAATATTGACAATACAGGTAAGCATTTCGTATAGTGTATTGAAAATATATATTAATAATATTTTTTTACAAAACTGAATATAATATGTACTCCCTTTTTAAAATGGCTTGGGTATTTTAATTTCACTGTTGAAGTTACATTTTTTGGAAATGTAATGCGATTTGCTTAATAAATACCCACATTTTAAAGTGCATTCAGAAGCCTACAATGTGAGATACTAAGGTCAGCCAGAAGAGAGTTAATAACTATCACTAACACAAGCAGATTTATCCAATTACACATTATTCACAAGAAAGCATTCATATTTGCACATCTCCAAGTAAAATTCTGATTTGAAATGTTTCATTAGTCAGTTAACCCTGTAACTAGTTTTACTACGAAAATATCTAAGTTTGAAGTTGAAAGTACAAAAAAAAGAATATTTAGAGAGACACTCTATAAATTGAGACAACCAACTCAAAAGACATACTGAAATCAAAAGACAATGTAACATTTGAGAAGAGATTCAAATAAGATATCTATGGTTGAAGTTTATAAAAAATATTTAAGATCTAATTAGATAATGCCTAAGGTTCAAGTTGATAGGGCAATGCAGATATTTGAGAGTGTCTTTTTGGTTTAGTGATTTTAGCATTATTGAAAGGTCTATGGAAGTAATATAAATTTCGCCCAGAATATGGCTGAACTGATTAATGTCAAGACTACAAAAACCTAAAGCATGTTCATTCGCATTGTTGGTTGATTGACTCGTGCATGACAACAATACCAATTATTAATGAATGTGCAAAATACTCAATGCTTTCTCGGGATACATACAAATTATCCAGAGATTTTGACATATTTCCCTGTGGATGGACAGAAACAGATTGGAATATTATTTCCTTAAGATGATTAAGTAGCAACCAGGTGTTATCAGTATATATTATAATGTGTGATGAAGTTTGGACTTACCACATGCGAACAGCTGACATCTTCGAGAGAAGCTGTTTCACCACCGTTCTTGAGGAGGATCTCTGTCATGTGCTGATGCTCCTCCTCCGGGAATCCGACGAAGCAAACCCTGGCTCCGAGGAATAACTTCAGCTTGTGCTGGGACTGAAAGAGAAAAAAACAAATAAAAAAAATTGTTGACTGAGCGTCTGTAAATTTGTTTGTTCATTCCGGTTCAAGACGGTGGCCGTTCAATAAAGATTATTTTTTCAAATGTTAAATCGTTTTGTTTTGGACTTTCTCATTCGCATTTTTTCAGTATCATGGTACCTACCTGCCTAAAGAATATTTGAAAAAAGTATTGTCATTGAGATAGTGACGTTTCTTTGGACAAATTATATAATTTCTTATTTGAAAGAAATTTTTTTTACATAAAATATACCTTTATAACTAAGGGGTTACACCAAATTGAGATTTTCAAAATTTCGAATAATTTTTTTTTGGATAGTTGAATTGTTTATAGTTTAAAGAATATTATAAAAGTTTAATGAATATCTATAGCCAATGTGAGAGACCAACAGAAGACTAAAGAGACCAGGAAATTGAATAAAAAAAAAATTAAAATATTTGGTTTTAAGACGCTGACGCCGTACTGTTTTTTCTTTGAGTTTTATAAGTGTGTAAGATATCTCAAAATTTTGTTAAAATTTACAACACATGATTAATAACTATATCTAATTATTATTGCAGGAAGGCATCTCCTTCACGTTAGTGCACGGTTTTACTATATGTTTAGGCAATTCTTGACCATAATCTTCGAAGTGAGAACGCCGCATACATAATTTATCATTTATATTTATATTATACTGGTGGGCCCGGGCAGACGTCCTTCTATGTAGACCGCATTTAATATAGACCTCATTTGATATAGACCACCTTTTATCTGTTGTGGGATATTTTATGCATTTTACATACATAGAACACATGCGCAAGTAACATCCATCGTAGATATTGTTTTAGCAGATTGTGATTATTGTTCAGTACGACAGAAAATAAGTAAAAATGCAACCGGTACCGTTCTATACTCTTTTTTTTTTGTATTAGGCAATTCACCCTAAAAAGAGTGCTATGTGAATTAAAATTGCCTTGAAGTATATGTCTTTCATTTTATTATCTCATTTTTTATTCATCTCATATTCAAGTGTAATAAATAAAATGAAAATTCTTAATTGATAATGGATAAAAATTAAATGTTATAAATGCTGTAAATGAAGATTGATTCTAAGGATTGTGTCGGACAATTTGAACAATCTGATCTTAGTCTAAACAATATTGTTGTTTTAAATTGAGGCCCCTAGAAACAAAGACGGAAGTGTCCACTTTGTTAAATTGTTGGCAATCTAAAAAAAACGTTTAATCAGTCCGTTATTCATCAATATGCAAGGAAATTTTAATAATATGATAGTAAACCGGTTTAAGAATACTATTTTAAATCATCTATGTATCTAAATGCCCCAGTTTCTTTAAAAAATGAATTTTTTTGATGGACACTTCCGTTTTTGTTTCAATCATTTTGACCATCTTGCTTGGACACTTGCTGTTTTGTTTCAATCATTTTGACCATCTTGCTTGGACACTTGCTGTTTTGTTTCAATCATTTTGACCATCTTGCTTGGACACTTGCTGTTTTGTTTCAATCATTTTGACCATCTTGCTTGGACACTTGCTGTTTTGTTTCAATCATTTTGACCATCTTGCTTGGACACTTGCTGTTTTGTTTCAATCATTTTGACCATCTTGCTTGGACACTTGCTGTTTTGTTTCAATCATTTTGACCATCTTGCTTGGACACTTGCTGTTTTGTTTCAATCATTTTGACCATCTTGCTTGGACACTTGCTGTTTTGTTTCAATCATTTTGACCATCTTGCTTGGACACTTGCTGTTTTGTTTCAATCATTTTGACCATCTTGCTTGGACACTTGCTGTTTTGTTTCACAAACAGTTGGAAACTGCCGGTTTTGTTTCAATCATTTTGACCATCTTGCTTGGACACTTGCTGTTTTGTTTCACAAACAGTTGGAAACTGCCGGTTTTGTTTCAATCATTTTGACCATCTTGTTGGACACTTGCTGTTTTGTTTCACAAACAGTTGGAAACTGCCGGTTTTGTTTCAATCATTTTGACCATCTTGTTGGACACTTGCTGTTTTGTTTCACAAACAGTTGGAAACTGCCGGTTTTGTTTCAATCATTTTGACCATCTTGTTGGACACTTGCTGTTTTGTTTCACAAACAGTTGGAAACTGCCGGTTTTGTTTCAATCATTTTGACCATCTTGTTGGACACTTGCTGTTTTGTTTCACAAACAGTTGGAAACTGCCGGTTTTGTTTCAATCATTTTGACCATCTTGTTGGACACTTGCTGTTTTGTTTCACAAACAGTTGGAAACTGCCGGTTTTGTTTCAATCATTTTGACCATCTTGTTGGACACTTGCTGTTTTGTTTCACAAACAGTTGGAAACTGCCGGTTTTGTTTCAATCATTTTGACCATTTTGCTTGGACACTTGCTGTTTTGTTTCAATCATTTTGACCATCTTGCTTGGACACTTGCTGTTTTGTTTCACAAACAGTTGGAAACTGCCGGTTTTGATGTAAATGACAATTTCAAAGATGTTGCAGTCAATGTAAGAAAACAATATTTTTAGGAAGATTTTTTTTATTGAAAAAGTTGCAGTTGAGTTCCTCTTGAAGATATTATTGAAAGTTGATAGGTCACTTCTATCTTAGAAATTTTCATAAATTCTGGATAACAGAAAATAGATTTAAAAAAAGGTAAAATAGATTTAATAAAAGGTAAAAATAGATTTAAAGAAAAGTTAACTAAATTATAAAATAATACAAAAATTAACTATGTCATTAATAAGTCTGACACGATTTCTGCCGATTCCTCATTACATTCTATGAGAACATAATCATCTTCTTCTTCTTGAGGTACAAGCGAAGTAGTTGGACATAATTTCGAGTAGAAATTCAATTCGGGAATATTTCTCCAGTCACCGCCAAAGTGGATATTTAGCAGTTTTGCAACATCTCGTAATTTTAAAGGATTAACCGAAATTTGATTAGCCTCAATTAAACTGGGATTTATCATATTTGAATTCGTCTTGCAGAGATTATGGAAAGTTGATAGGTCACATCTATAATTTGTTTCTCCTTTTAAAAGAATAGTAGTTTTATTCTTGTTTCTTTTCAAAATGAACCTTTTCGTCTCCGAAAATCGGCCTAGCCGATTCGATCCAGTTCCTTGCAAAAAAATTTGTGAACACATTCAGATAAATCTAAAAATGTCATATTTTGACATTTGCCTACAACATGATGGCGGTTTACCTTTTTTTCTTGGCGATGTTTGCCTTCCATTTATGCGGTTGTTTGACACGTTTTCTCACTGATTCCGGTGGCAATATATCGGGGAAAGTTTCCATTCTTGGAATATTTGAGGTCCACTAACAATAAATGGTTATTTCCACAAAAAATAACAACTTTTCACTACACGATTCACTGACGCTTCCGCACGAGTTTGTATGAATTCAAGTACGGCCGCCATTATGATTAAAGGATCCTGATTGGCTATTTGAAAAACTGCCGCTTTTGTTTCGGAAGGAGGTGGACACTGCCGTATTTGTTACAACAACAAAACTTTAAAGCCAAAATACTATGGTTTAATGACAATTATATTAAAAACAGATATATTCTCGAGATAGAATGAACCTTTCTCTATAAAACTGCATATTCAACTCATTTTTGACGTTTGGTGGACACTTCCGTCTTTGTTTCTAGGGGCCTCAATTATAGTAATTTTAATTTAATGTAGTGCGATTTGGTGAACTATATTTTTTGTCAATCAGTCCTTTGCCAATATGAATAGATAAAGCATACACAACTTAAAAATTAATTAAGACCTTTTTTCCTACAAAAAATCCCTAAAATTGCATTAAAAAATATTTGGGGTTTAAAGAAGTTAAAAATTGTGGTTGTATGTATTTTTGGATGATAAAGCTGAAAAAAAATAATAATAATTTTAAATCTCGACAACATCACCACCTATCGGGTCCAAAACTTTACTATGTTTCAAGCTGGAACCAACCATACGCATTCACAAAGTTTCGGAGATTAGCGTGTACGAAGACAGTGGCATGTGATTTTTATTTACTAAGATTATTAGGGTATTAATCCCGCCTTTGTTGGGGCTTATGTTATCTAATTTTGTATTACGGATAGATACATGAATTAAACAGTGTTAGAAAGAGAGAACACCACGCTTTGTATTTTCATTTAAAAGTTATAGATGCTCCTCAAAAATTTCAAAATAATTCTTAAACAACATTTAGCATTTGAAAAATATTTAACGTTTGTAAATTTTATACTAAATATATATAACATTAAAAAAAATTAAGCAACAATAAAATTTATAATACCTTAATAGTCTAATTAAATATGTCTTTTAGTTTTGTGTAAAATAGCAATCTTAAAGTAAGTTTACATGATGAAAACCATCGGTTAGCGACTTTAAAAACATTGCATTTTTAAAAATTTTATATTTTCATTTGCATGATATGTCAATCCGTAATACTTACTAAAATTTGAAAGAATCTTTCATCTGCTTTCAAAAACAGTGCTTTACTGTGGAATAAGTTCAAAAACAATCTAAAACAATCAAAAACAATATTTGAAATTGAATGTGCAACGAAAATATTTGACGACTCGATATTATTTTGTCAACTGCCGAGGGGTTATAGTGTTTTAGCAATAACACTTTATTTAAGAATACATATCAAAATAACCATGGAAGATCTTATTAAAACCTGAACCATAATTTGTTTAGAATAATAATTGATCAACGTAAAATTACTACGAGAAATTAATCCTGTCATAAGAACAAAAACTTTTCTAGTATTATGTGAGCAACATTTATTGTTTTGGAACATATAATTCTTTAAAGTGTTATATTGCCAAAAAAGTTAAATAAATTGAATTTTGAATTTAAGTTAGTAAATACAGTGATACGAAATCAGTCTATATATTGCAAACCAGTTCCCTGTGAAAATTGCACTCACCACAATGGCCTCATCTGCAGCTCTGCAGTCCGTCAGTCCTCGCTGCTCCCAGCAGTAGTCGACCCAGGACCGCGAGACGACCGGAACGCGAAACACTGTCGCGTAGCGATACTTCTCGCCACCGCAGCAGTTAGCGATCAGGTGCGTGACACGCGCAGAGATATCCTTGCGGATACTCCCGCCCATGTGGTGGATCAGGGTGATGAGGTGGGTCTGGAAAAAGAAGAAGTTAAATGAAAAAATAACACAGAGGGTAGGAAGAAATAAGAAACCTTTCTTGCAGGGGCAAACCTAAGACTCACAAGGCAGTTAGCAAACGTATCCATGGGGCCGTTGGAAGGGAGGGGGGAATTTTGAATTTCATTTTAATGGAAAAAAAAATCCTTTGAGAGGAACGGCTGCTTGGCCTTTTTTCATCTAACAAAACAAATAAAATTTTTGAAATAATCCTATCATCTTAGTTTATTATATTGTTTTTATTATAATCTTGCGAAAACTGTATTAACTAACTGTCTTTAATTGTTTTTATAACATTTTGTAATTCCTTATAATGTTTATTCTTTTTATTTCTTTGTCATTTATAAATACATTGTTTAGGTGCAAATATTGAATCAACGACTAGAATTAATGGAACATTATTGGTCTAATATTGTAAATAATTGCTGTTTATGCTAATGACGCTTTATGACTGTTTGTTTCCTAAATAAAATAAATTTAAAAAAACCTTTGAACAATGCAAATGTTTTTTTTTATTCAAAAGGTATGGGAATTATCTAGTGCTTACTGTGGACGTTAACCGTGCCGTCGTCACGCATTTTGCTATATGAATAGCATATTATGAAATCATCGGCATTAGGTAATTTAGAACATTTTATCCATTGACAGTGCGTGGGTTGATTTTTAATTTTTGTGTGGAAAATTTGTCATAAGACACGAAAAAGCACCCCAGGTGAAATTTTTTTAATGGTATCCCCAATTGGGGTACCTGTACAGGGTGTTAAGAGATGTACTTGGCTTACTTTAAGTAGCGATTCCTGAAATTATTTGGAGTAAAAAAGTAAGTGAAATTTTGGTCTACGGTGGCATTTTTGTTATATATTTCAATTAAATTAGTAGGTATTGGACAGCTAGGGTCGATGTGAGGTGTTGGGCGGTTACTTGGCTGAGCGACGACCAGTGACGACATATGGAAAAATTCTTTCAAAATATGTATTGTAAAAAAAAATCGAAAGAGTCACTGGGGACCAAAATTTGAATTGCGGTACCTATGGGTACGTGGAATATGAATTATTACATTCACAAGGACACGGAAAAAGAACAGCAGGTATAACCAGCTAGTAGCCGAGGGGACAAATGCTTCGGATTCCCACCCAGGCGTCGTGAATCATCCATCATTGCACAAAAAACATTTTCCACTTATATAGAAATGTGAAATATTTTTTTCCAAGCCCTGTGTCCTCAATGCGTATCATTTTCGCACCTAGCCAGGACCCCCTCCGAGGTTAGAGCCCTATGGAAGATTTCATATATTATTTCCAGTTATTGAGTCCTGTATTCTCAGCGCGTGCCATTTTCACAGCATTCCCAAAGATGATTTATATATTATGCCCTAAGCAACTTATTTCCTATCGGAGCCTCCAATGTGAAGTAAGTGTTAAAAAAATAATATCTATACAAGTATTTTTTTTATTTTTTTATTTTTTTAATTGCCGGCAATCCGGGCGTTTATTAAAATAATATTATCATTTGCAAACAAGTAAAGTATAAAGTTTATAATTATTGTATTATTTATACATAAAGTGCATGACAACAAAATTGAAGTATTGCATAACCTTTTAATTTATTGTATGTATCTTAATAATACTTAAATGATTTGTAATTGTACAGCTCCATTTTCTTGACCAAATCATCTCAAGGGTGCTGTAAATATTAGTAAAATACTACGATAGCCTAAAGTCCCGGGCGGCCCGATGATTCATACCCCCCTGAATGGCCCCTTGGCGGCCCTTTCTATGGGCTTGAGTTCCGGAGCCTCCTCAGGCTTATTTTATATTACAATTAATGTAAGTATGCATACATTATTTTGTACTAACAATCATGCATGCAGAGAAATTGGAGGGTCTAGAATCGTTTTAAAATAAATTTAGCTTCTTTTTACAAAAAAAAATTAGAGTCCTGACGTGTGCGGCTAAGGAGGTTAAACAATCAGTTTCCTCACACAGCCGTTGGGAAAGGGTGGGTCCCCTCCAATGGGCTCGTGCCGTGCAAAGACGGAACTGTTAGATCCGTCCCTGCTTCCATTAGTGGTATGGTACACGCTTGTGTAATCAATTAACCATACTAGAAGAAGGAATAAAAATGCAGGCTCTCAATGGTACATCTGAAAATTTTTATAATAGTTTGGAAAGTTTATTTAAGTCTGAGGTAAGGCCAATTGGACGGACCATGTCAAGATCGCACCCTTAAGGTGATTTTCCCACAAAAACGGCGCTATAGAAATAATACATTTATTATTACCAATATAGTAAAATCAGTGGCGACAACACTCAGAGCACGTTAGTTAGTTTTTACTAATATGACAGCTGTGCTGGCATTCAAGGTCATTTTCAAACTTTTTTTTGGCAGTTGCTTGGTAGTTGCGTGGTGGTTGGTTGGTTGTTGGATGGTGATTAATTAGTGGTTGGTTGGCGGTTGGTTAGGGTTCGGTGGTCGATTGATGGTTGTTTGAAGGGTTGATGGTTGAGTGGTTAATTGATGGTTGGTAGTGATTGTTTGGTGGTTGCTTGGTTGTTGCTAAGTGGTTGCTTGATAGTTGCTTGGTGGTTGCTTGGTGGTTTTTTTATATTTATCCCAAACAGGAGGCCCTGAGGAAAATTATTTTCCAGGGGGCCTGTCATCTTTTGGAATGCTGTGTGGGTGGCCTTTTTTAAGGAACGGAATGAGAGAAAGTTCTGGGAAGGTAAAAGGTATGAAGGTTGGATAAGAATCTAGGGATCAGAGTGTCCAAGAGTGACAGACATATGAATATATCCCTCCCACTGCAGCGCAAGGCGATGGGTCTAGGCCAGTTGGAGGTCATAGGGTCTCCCCAAACCAGCATCTCCTGATCTGACACGCCACGCAGCTGGTGGGCAGGCGCATCCTGAACACACCTCACCCGATGGACTCGGGCACCCTTCTAAATCACCAAACTTAGTGAACCACTTAGGTAGAGGTGTTGGTTATCCAATAAATGGTTCCAGGGGTGGCAGTACGCAAACCCCCCCCCCCCCCCAAATTTGATTGGTTGGTTGATTGGTGGTTGGTTGATTAGTGGTTGGTCGATTGGTGGATGGTTGATTTGTGGATGGTTGATTGGTGGATGGTTGGTTGTTTGGTGATTGGTTGATGGGATGGTTAGCGGTGGGTTGATTGGTGATTAGTTGATGGATTGATGGTTGATGGGTTTTTCGGTCACAGGTTGATGGATGATTAGGGGTTGCTTGGTGGTGGAATGCTTACCAGCTCCTCCTTGACCCGAAATCCCGTGAAGCAGATGACGGCGGCCTTCATGCTGAGGCAGTACAGCGGCCGGTTTATCTCGGGCAGCACCAGCTCTGCCTGTTCCGCTAGCTGCTGCAGCGCCGTCGGGCCCAGGATACTGCAAATATAAAAAAATGCTAAATTAGCTTAAGGGACAAAGATTACTTGATAAGTTGAGCTTTGAGGCCTGTCTTGCACCAGTCTTTATATCATTTTCCATGATTTTTTTTTACATTTCTCATGGGGAAAATTGGAGAGAAACATTGTTATTTTTATTTTGGTTATACCTATTTTTCAGAACAGAACTAACAACCAGGAACAGAAATGGTTGTGTCACACTACGCTATAAGCTCAAAGCATTTTTGAGCGTAGCCTTTATCACCATACAATCCCATTCAGACACGTCACAAGAGACAGATAATATATTACAGGCGTGGGTGTGACCTAGATGTCGTGATCTATTAGCCGAGACTTTGAAAATTATGCTACCCCCTCTTCTCAGATGAATTAGGGAGCTGCCGTGGTCACGCCACTGTCAGCTGTCAGGGTGACAGATATTCTGTGCTCTTCCACTACCCCCTAGCACATGCTAGCGGGAGGAAGATTATAGCATCCATGTGACTACTACAACGTATCTGTATAGGCCATGCCAAAAATAAATATACTTTAAGCATATAGTGTAGTGTGACAGTAGTAGCATATATCCGAAAGATGTATTGCCTAACTTTTAAAAAGTTAAAATATATACCAAGTTAAAATGCTCACACTGCGAAACTTTAGTTTTTTTTCCATTCAGGGCTCAGCCTAAAGATTTTTGTTTCAATATTATTTAAGTCTGGTTGATAAAAAAATGCCACAAACATGCCCAGCCTCAAGATGTTTAGCGAATACGATTGCAAGCTTACATGGTGAAAAATATTTTTCTCCATGTAAGTTCATTTCCTAATAAAATATTATTCCATTCAGAATATATCGGAATAAATATAATCACGAAATGCGACAATAGTAGAATTTTTATGAACACATGTTCCGATATCCTCATAACGCACTAGTGTTTTACTGATAGTTTGTTAGGAAATCTTTCAATTCATTGGTTAAAGGCCTGCAGTTAATTTTTAACAGGAATACGAATAATTCGAACAAATTTTTATTAAATTAGCATTATTTGTATCAGTAAGTTTTCTCCGTGTAGTAAGTAAAAAGTAAAACTAGGGTCACACAATTTTCTTTTGCAAATTAGAATTGCCACTTGATTATTATTATTACCATCAATAATAACATCGAAGAACTTGTTTTTTTGCTTGTTTTAATTTTTAATTTAATAATCAGTTAAAAATAAAAACTATCAGCTACAAATCTTTAGGTCAGCGTTTTGATTTGGAAATACGACACGCTACCAACCTAGAGCGATTCTGAGAGATCTCCCAATGTTAAATACATCTAAATTGAAAGATTTCTCAGAATCGCAATCGAATTTTATTGAATAAAACACGTATTGCGTACATTATTTTTTTAATAAACCAAGAAATGTGCCAATAAACAGAAGATGGAAATTAACGTCACAAAAAACGAATGGTTCCTAATATAAAGTAAAAAGCGCCATTGTAACGAGACATCGACGGTTGACGACCGCTCGGCGATTAGCGCCTGTTGGGGAGAGGCGCTAACGGGCTGCCGGACGTTACGTCCGTTTGTTTATAATGGACGCTCATTCGCCCTACAATACATGCGCGAAGGACGTTATTGATAAAGCCATTACAAAACTATATAAAGGAGTTCATTATTCAACATATGCAGTAGGAAGTCATGGTAGTGTGTTAGAGACAGAAACCACCGAAAACATATTATGTCACATGTACCTAAAATATTCTTAGGGGTTTTGAAAACTTCCCGTAAGCTGATACGTGATACTTGCCTACAGCAATATTAATAATATTTTTATTTATAACTAGCCCTTTTTATTTATAACTACGCCCTTGAGGTGATTTTTCACAAAAACGGCGCTCTACAAATTATCCAATTATTATTATTATTAGCTGAATTCCCACGCGAAGTCCGGGTTTCACGGACAGTTTTTAAAATTGCATGTAGACAGTGATCTTCCTCTTGCTTTGAAAGTCAAAAAAAAAAAAGTGTGCAAAATTTCGTCAGTCTCAGAATAAAACTGTAGATTTGTACAAAGATCAAATCCTAGCCGCCCGCCCCACCGCAACATACACGCAGACACTCTCCTTTATATAAATAGATAGATGTTATACTAAGTCAATTAATTTATTTTAAAATTATTTTATTATTATTTGCCCTTCAAAATGCATTCTTATTATTCACGTACCGAACTGTGGTCACTCTGATAATAACAAAAAGATAATTTAGATTTTAAGTGTAAATACTAGGATTTTTTAAACAGTGGCGCCTAGAATAATGTATCCAGGTTTCTTGATAAAATGGGTAAAATAAGTCGGACACATTCGACAAAAATGTTTGATGTTGTCTCTCTAGATATTCCATTTTATTTTTACGAACAGTTTACTCATTTGTTTTATTTAGAGTATGGAAAATTCTACACATGAAAAGGTTAACATTATATAACTACACTTATAAACAATTAAAACTGTTAACATTTCAAATGAATTACAACTCCAGACGCACGCAATAGCATTCAATAATCTACAGCACACCTCTTCAAATAATTCACATTTCACGAGGGGTACGTAACACAATAATGCTAGTATCCTATCAATTTATTATTTTTAATTTCAATTACTATATCTCTGCTAACACATAATAATTTTCCAAAATAAATTCTAATTCGTGAAAAAAATACATACCGGTTACACCGCCTAGTATAAATATTTTGGTATATAATTTCTCAGACACTTCGTATGACTAATACTTGCCACAAAAACCTGCATACATAATACTAAAAGGGAAAGATTGAATTAAAAACATTGAATTAAAACAGCACAGTACGATGATTCGCACGAATAAAATCACTATCAGATTTGGCGTGCAGAATTTCAATCAACTCAGGTGAAAATAGTTTTCCTAGAAGCATGCAATTATTGTATTTTACGTCAATGCGTTAGTTCCTGCATTATTTCTAATTCATCAATATACGGACAACTTTCAAAGCGTTGACATTCGACTTTTGAGTTTGGTTCGGCCGCAGTCACCGGTAAAGGCCGATTCAGGCGAGTCAATGAATAGAAGCAAGACCCAATGACTCGGTCGAGTAAGCACACCTCCGCATGCATACTCAACTCGGCGCTTCACTCGCTCTCCACTCGGTCAGTGCGACCAGCCGAGTCAGTCAGTAAATGAAAAAAAAAACTAAATTTAGAACTTTTTAGGATTGTCTGACGTTTGTTGTAAAACTCTCTTCATTTTTCTCCATCGCGAAACCATGTTAAGGCGATGCCATACGTAGTAATGCAAAATCATGTGTTTTTGGTTTGAAAATTTGGTAGCCTAGAAATGTTTCAGATGCTTTAATTAAATACTGCGAGTAGAATACATCTTGGCCTTTGAAATAATCGAGTATTTTTTAGATAAATCTTTTTATAAGCCCAGAAAAAAAATAATGTATAAGGCCTATGAAAACTGCTTTCAAGTTTAAAATCTCCTACTTACGAACCCATTTTCGATTATGAATTTATTGTATAATGTGGCAAATTAAGTTATTTATAAAATGATCGAAAAAAAAATAATATTTAAGCCTGAACATCCACAAAATAAAATAAAAGGCACTTTTTGGCCATGTTTTTTTCTTGCATGAATCAAAACAGGTGGATGGTGTTAAGCGGGAATTTAAACCTTATCGCCATCTACGTAAGGGTTGTTATTGATAGCGGCTCAATTTAAAATATTACACGACGTAGTGCATCGCCTTAATAGCACGTTAAACTAATCCCAATGAACTGACTGGCCCGCTCTTGCACATGTGATCATCTCCACTCTCCAATAACTTGCTCGGCCGAGTGACAAGGCCGACCACTCAGCAAGTGTAATGCGGCCTTAAATCCTAACGGAAGCTTATTCTTACACAACGAACCGGCAAAAGGATTTTTAAAATTAAATAAATTAAAATTTTAATGAGCGACGAGAGGTTTATTGAAACCCCGGCGTCGATAGGTCTATGCAAGATATCCCGTATAATATTAAATGATAAAAAAACCATCTGTCAGAGCTTTCTGCTAACAGAAATAACATAACGATAAAAAATCTAGCCGAAAATAAATTCTACGTAGTACCTACTGATTTCTCGACGGTTCAAACTTTTATAGAGCAGAGAAAAAGACAAATTGAAAGCAATAGTCATAGAGCTAAATTAATAGAACGCCACGCAATATGGTCTAACAATCATATATATGTTAATTAATAAATAAAGATGAAACCCTCATTTAGGAGTAGAAAAGTAGAAAAGTATACAAATATTTCAATTTAAAACAATATAGTATTGTGTAGTAGTTATGACTGGTTCAATTTTTATTCAGAAGAATTCCGTAATATTCGTGGATTCTCTCAATTGATTGTTGGTACCAATTAGAGTCATGAAAGACTCGTGTAACATGTGTACCTTTCGATTAAAAGGCACCTTACAATGAACAGAGAAAAAAATCGTCTCAGGTGAATTTTTTGATGTGTTACGCTAAAAATACTCGTGGATTGCGTTCTATTTTAGATAATAGGATTCAGGTACAAAGTTGAATTGGAAAACACCGATATAACATGAGACACATCGATACGGAAACAGACTTTCGCAGTTTTACAGTATAGTTAGCATAATAAGTAAGCACGCAAGCATATTTGAAACATGTGACCCATGCAACGTCACACATCTGATACAGAATCACAAGACTAATATGAATTATTAAATAAGTGAGATACTTAAAATACGGACCCATTACGCCTTCTATCCGACGATGACTGTAGAAATATCGGTTGAAACGAAAGAATAATAATGTAATTAATGTAATTAATGTGGACCACTTCTCCCACACTCACCGGTGGTGATTTAGATTTATTTGGTCCAGCGTTCAAAATTCGCGGCCACGCGCTATACATTGCCAATGATTTATTGAATTGAAATTTGATTTGATTTGTTAATCTCCCCGTGGAAGACAGATCGAAGCGTTAGGTTTCGATCATCGGATCAAGAGTACTGTCAATATAGTTGTGATGGCAAATGGGAAACGAAACTTTACTTGAAATTGCGTTTTAAAAGCTAGCTAATTGCCAGCCTTCCTCGTTATCACGTTTCATGTATCTGACCCTAGAAAGGTTTTACTGGCTAAGGGCAGTGGTAACCTTCCGCAAAAATCACATAAAAATAGTATAGATCACCCCATACGGTGGCCATGGGTGAATACACATCGAAACTTCTTGTGGACAGAAGCTGGTCGATGCACGGAGAAAAATGAGTATCGCTGATTTATTAAAAAATCTATTCAAATTATTCGTAATACGGTTTCCTGATAAACTAAAGTAAATTGCTAATACTTCGGAACACGTGGTCATGCATCTGCACCATGCATTGATAATATATAATGACGAAATGCGAAAATGTAATACGTGTTTATGAACACGTGTTCTGACATCGCGATAATAAATTCGCATTTTACTAAAAGATTAACAGTAAACCTATCAATTCATTCGTTAAGGGCCGGCAGTCCCATTTTTACGGATTACGAATAAGTTATGGGAGATTCTTAACCCTTAAATGCATGATTTATTAAATTTTCTGGAAAAAAATATATTTTGTAGATATTTACATGCATATGCAAGGAAATATAAAGAATTTATTTTATTTGTAATTTTATAATGAAATTGGATTTAAAAAAAATTGTTGCAAATTTACAACACCATGTATTTAATAAAAAATAATATGAACAATTTACGTATGAAAAAAAAAAAAAAAACCTAAAAAAAATTCTCAAAACTAATAAGTGTACCGGAAAAATACGAGTTACATATAAGTATTGTATTATTGTATCTACTTACCTAAGAAAATCAAAATAATAACAGCAAAACCAAACTGTAATTCTAACCTCCAACCAATTTTCGAGAATCTTCACTTTGTTGAAGAAAAAGTGATATTTGACATTCGCGAAAGAAAAAAAAGGTGATGCCACTCGATAAAATATATTACCGTGAACTTGATAATTCTAAAACGGCATGCATTAAGTATACACCAAAGAGTTAAAGGTGGTTTGAACGGTATGTTGCAGTTTTACAACAGTATGCATTTAAGGGTTAATAAATTAGCAATATTTTTTATTAGTTGATTTTCTCTGTGTTGTAGTTAAAATTTTTGCGGTTTGAAAAACTAAAATAAGAACATTCAAAGTTGACTACTCAAATTTCCCCACGAAAGGGAAACAAACCTGCCAGCGTTTCCAAATACTTTCCCAGTCAAAATAAAGAAGGGAGCCGAGCCTCCCAACTTTAGCGACTACAACAAACATACCGAAATGTTATTATTATTTTTACGACGATTCCTCATTTCATTTATTTTCCTCTCGCACCGAGGTACGGTGCGCCGAGAAGAAGAGAAGAAGAAGAAGTAGTGTTGACACATTTGTCGGGGAGCTAATAATAAAACGACAAGCCCGAAATATGCAGCGCGCTGGTATTTTTACGCCAGTGACAGACTGCGCGACGGAAGGTAGAACACACCAAACTTCACTTACCTCTACAAGTAGTTAGCAATATTACAAGCAATAAATGCCGAACGTTTTCAATTGGAAAGATGTATCGCTGTTTGACTTTTGGGTTGCTTTTTCTTCTCCTTCCTGAGCCAACGTTTCGGACAGCCCTGCAATTTTCGTCACTAAACAAGGCTGAGGCTGAACAAAGTGCAACACGAATCAAAAAGTCAAACAACATCTTAATTCACATTTTGAAAATTCTTAAAAATGTAATTCAACGTGGATACGTTGAACTACCTCATAGGTACTTAAATCTAAATACAATCGGTAGGCTGAGGGCACTAATTTTTTAAGGAAGTGACTAGTAAGTCTTTTAGTTTTACTTCTAGTCTTTCTCCTAGGGTGGAAATGGGGACGGTAATCTGCCAATACACATACTAATATTTTCTCCAGTCCGATTCAAATTCTGATAAAAATACATTTAAAAAATCCAATACCTTTTACAAATGGAGAAATTATAACCAGCCAGTGGCCGAGTTGACAATTCGTCGGGTTCCCACCAGTCCGTCAGTTCAATTCCTCCATCACGAGACAAAAAGAAGATTTCCGTCAGCGATTTTTAAATAGGCATTGTAACCCGGGAATGTTTCCGTCTTAAAAAAAAATTGTTTGTCAATAGTTTATTTATAAAGATTATTATTAAATCAGTGACTGAGTGGACATCGCGTTCAGGTCCCACCCAGGCGTCGTATGTTCAAAGCCCTCCATCACAACACAAGCAATATTTTTCGCTTACTGCGGTGGTAGTAGGAGATTTTCAAATATTGTCAGGTTATTCGTAACCCGGGAAAGTTTGTCTTTCTTTTATTATGTATTATTATTATTATTAATCCTGTACAATCACTTCCATCTTAAATAAACAGTAAATACCTTTTTTTATAGTGAATACCTCACAAGAGTCCCAACTGCTCCCGTCTGGAGCCAGTGAGACTATGGCATCCCCAATTGGGGGATGGTGTGAGGCTGAAGGTAAGTGGGGAAGGGAAAGAGGAAGGTGGGGAAGTACCTGGCTATTCAGATCTAGTCACTAAACACGGCTAAAGCCATTTGGAGCAACGTTTCAATTCTGAATGGTGGTCTTACACCAGGGCGATACTGGTAGTATCTTCCACTCTGGAACGTGCCGCAAATATACTATATATTATTTTAATTAATTAATTGTGAAATAACACAAATTAACCAAATAAAATTTATTTGCGCACGCCGGGTTCGAACCCGCGACCTTCGGAATGGCAGTCCAATGCGTTACCACTGGACTATGCCGGCCAGTAATGTTAATGTCTGATACTACCTACCAGTAATGTTAATGTCTGACAGTACATACTTATGTGAGCAAGGGAAACGTTCGGTCGCATTATATAATCGCTAATTTAGCTAAGAATTAACTAGTAGATAGTAGTGTAGGTAGTGTAACACAAACTCTGATTGCACAATGCCCGTGTTGTTATGTGTGAAGGTTCCGCCGAATGGCTTTTCACTTTGCCAAGGTGGAAAGCCAGCCCGATGATGCGTTATCTAGATAAGTATAAATAATTTATAATAATGTTCATTAAAATTTTTTAACTTGGCCTATGGTAAAGAATGTAACTTTGATGATTCCGCATTTTTTAAAGAAAATCCTTGATAATAGCACCAAATCTTGCCAGGGTTCATCAATCCTATTAAGACGACACAAGACTAATAACCGGTGTCTGTTTTGCTCGAGGCTCACATTTTTATTAATTCCGACGAATTCGTAACTATAATATCCTTCTTTTTCAGACAGATACCCACGAATATATATATATATATATTTTTTTTTATGTGACACCTCACAAGAGCGTCCCTGCCTGTGTAATGTAACGACGTTTACTTCATTTAAAGGTTCGCCAAATTTGTCAACCAATCCAACGACTTAATAATAATAACCTAACATTTGTATAGCGCAGTTTTGTGGTATTTCACTTGAAGCGCGTTTTACTGTAATAAACGTTAACATAATAATGTAGTGTTCAGTGATCATATTCTTAAAATTACTCCTGGAGTGCTCTTACTCCCTAACAACGTTTCCACTTTTGTCAGGTTCATCAAACTTTTCAACAAACAATTAAACATTTCAATTTTTTTAAGGTTCTTAAAAATTGTCAACCTATCACCAAAAGTCTGAACTAATCCTTTCGTTAAGGTTCATCAAAATTGGCAGCTAGGCATCAAACGTGTTAATAATGATTAATTTTTTTAAGGTTCATTAAACCCGTCAACCAGCAAAAAACATTTTTGTAAAGATCGTGAAACTTGTAAATCAACAATATTACGATGAAGGATTTCACAGTGTTTTTCATCAAGCCAGAAGCGCTTAGTATTTTGGAACTAGAAAGGAAGGTTTTTTCATGTTTACAATAATTTAGAATCGTCACTTTCAGAAACACATTTTCTCCAAGGTTAACTTGACATGTCCTTATCTTTCTCCTTGCCGACGTTCCGGTATACAATTCACTCTCCATCAAACGCATTTGTGCAGCAGGCATGTCTTTGAACCTTCAAAAGTAATAATTATTATTATTGGAGAGAAAATATGTAATTTTCTTTTGATCTTGTTAACCTAGACACAGTTCGGGTGACCTTAAAAATGCGTGCTACTCGAATACTTTGAAAGGTCTCTCGGAACATTGCAGTGTCCATCTCCGCCAAGTTTGTGACGGTGTGATATTTTTCTTTTTAACAAAGAGATTAAGAGATACATAATTTGATTACCCGCGATATTGCCACCCATCGGGTGGTCTTGAATACCTCTGTACACATTTCAAAAACCTAGCATGGTCAAATTTAAACTTTAAAATGGAATTACAATCCAACATCAGAGGGCGAATAGTGTCTGTTGCTAGTTTCTATGTTTTTGGAATTTAGAATGTTGGGTATGAACAATGTGCGTATTTTCTGAAACCTTGTTTTGATATTTTTATTATTGTTTTGATAGTCCTAATAAATTGTTCACAGTCAATGGGACGATGGAATCTCTCGATCGAAATATACTTTCAGTGTAGTTCTGGCAAACCACCATTTACAAAGAACCGTTGATTGAAATGGTTTTATCATGTTTTGTAACTAGTTAGGTACTTCCTAGTTTTCCCTTTTTCATCCGTCCATTTGTGGACTCACAGTATTGAGGTAATCTGAGAAATTCTTGAGTTTGGCCTCATGAAATGGGCCAGGTTTCTCTGTTTGGAATTTCTGGGTCAGTGCAACCATTTTCAACCATTTGGCACATCCATTAATCTAAACAAAAAGAAAGATATGTAGCCATAATTGTTTGTTCCATATTTTTTAAATGTTCAATAGACTGTCAAAAGAAGTTTGATGAAAGTTGGGCGAAACTGGGTAGCAACTAATATATAATAATGCGATAGCACCCTTTTCAAAATGAGGTTCTCCATACGACCATATTATTAAGTTCAGTTTGTTCACACATTGGATCACAGACTATAAAACTGTTTATTAAATTGACCGTGAAATACTGATCTTGCATGTTGAGAAACCGGATCTACCTTCCTAGAAACCTCTGTTAGTTTTGACCTTTGGGAAGATGAGTTGTGGAAAATGTCCATAATCCTCGCGAGATTATAAAAGCCTGTTATTTAAATGATTTAACAAAACCCGCAATTCGTACGGTCATTGATTAATAGCAATCCCACCATGATGGAAAATGTTAATCAAAACGTGAATCCGCGAATACTATGCAGATTGTAGACACTATGTAGTGTCGAGTCCCAAGCGTCCCGCGTCCAGTATCCCGACGAGACGATAAGATATTCTACCGACGCAACGCATTCCAGGCATTCCCGGATTGTATCAGACCTGTGTCCGTTGTCCGTCGTCCGTTTACCGTATTATATTTAGACCCGGAGCCAGTCCTGCCTTTTACCTTCTGCGCGCACACTGGGATATAGAGACGTTGAGAAATTGGACATTGGGACATTGGCTGGATCTAGCCTGGACGTTGGGCATGGATACGAGACGCCCGGCACGTAATAAGGGTCAATGCTTATAGCTGCAGAAGCAGATTGGTTGACGTGAACATTCGTACTTTTATATTTTTGATTGATAGGTTAATAGTGTTGATACCTATCTGAATAGATGTTAAAGAAGCTAAAAGCCTTGCTGCTTTTCTTGGGTTATGCCTAAATACTATAAAGAATAATTTGTATAATCAGGTTATCTGCTTAAAAACGGGATTACAGACCTAAACGAATGAAATAACAGGTTTGCTGATAATTTTTTAGTATGTCACGAATATATTATTAAAAAATTCTTATATATTATCACAATGTCGGAACATGCATGTTAGTTTAAAGACAGTGTCATTAATTAGTAAGCAGACACTTAAATTTTTCGCAATCGTAATAAGAAGAGCTTTTACGCAAATACCGCGAAATTTTGAAAAAAAAACTTTTGGAGTTGGGGCTACTCTTCGAAGCATTTTAAAAACACAACAACTGATATTAACTTCTTAGCAACCGAGATTTTACAAACACGACCTAAAAAATTCTAACTTCAGACTCGATTTTCTCGAAAACGAAAGCTTGATAAAAAAAAGTTATACCTCAAAATCGACCCCTAATATTTTTGTCTTAGTTCCGCGATTTCTGGGTCCATTGCTTAGATGTCTGGCTAAAACTTGTCAAAAGTACAATGAACACATCATTAGATAACATATTTCATCATTGTTTGCATCCTCTGAGCTTAGTACTACAACCATTACCGCCAGTAAGATATATGTATTCTGGAGGGAACTAAATCGAGCATACAAATAAACATAATATTATCAAATACAAACGTAATGGTATTCGGGATTTAAGCCGTCTTCGTGGCCGGCAATTTTTAGATTACCGAAGCGCCGTTGATAGATGTTATTAAAGTGACGAAGGACCTTGTTCAAAATCTAATAGCTGTGTCTCTCGGCGTTAAAGAACGCGGACAAATTCATTCAGAGATCTTGGTCGGATTAGCCTCTGTATGTTTTTCACAGTGTTACCAACTCAACTACTTCAAAAGATGCTAGAGTGATGGGAAAAATATGCCAGAAATATGCTAAATTTCTTTAAAAAATGCCAAAAAAAAAGCCAACATAAATTTAACTTAGTATTTATTGAGAAATATAGTGATGGGAAAAATATGCCAGGAAAATGCTAAATTACTTTAAAAAATGCCAAAAAAAAAGCTAACATAAATTTAACTTGGAAATAAAATCAGTGAAATAAAATATCAATATCTTCATCATTAACAGCAGCTGATGTGGAAGGCTGAGAGAGGAAGTCGTAACTTTCTTTGGTCCCAATGCAGCATAGTACTTCGTCAGGAACAGTGTAAGAATAACAGCACTTTCCTGCTCTCTTTAGGCCAAATCTCACGTACAAAATGGCATTCAGGGTGGCATGGACTCATTTGGCTAAATACACGTTCAATGTCCTCATGGCAATGTTAAAATAGACATTGTAAACTGACATAAATCACCGAAGGGGTTATTATTAGCTGCATCTTTATATTGCATGACTTCTTTCCAACACTCTACAGTGGAAGTCAAGAATTCCCATTTAATGTGAACTATGTTTCTCCATTGAGACACTAGTTTTTCAATCGATATCATTTTTGTTAGTTAAAAATTGGTTTTTATTATTTTCATGTTTCTGTAAAAATAATCCAAATAAATATGCTATATGCTGAAAGCATAAAAGTTATGCTAAACATGGAGTAATTATGCCAAATTTAGCATATAATATGCTAACTTGGCAACACTGGTTTTTCAATACCATTGGTTCAGTTGCGTGAGGCTGCTGGAAAATGTAGGAATGCGAAGAAGGGTTCGTAGCCAAGTGAAATATAATAGATGCTAGTATTTTATCGACTCTCGGCTTCGATGCAGCAAATAATGTCAAATAAAATGTTAAAATACATATAAAGAGAATAGGTAATTATTACAAATATCGCACGTTCAGTCGTATTACATATATTCCTTATATATATACAGTCTTGCTAAAAAACGTGGTGAAAAGTTTATTCAATTGATAAACGACCGTGTATGTGTAAACCTTACTAATTGAAACGTAAAACAGAAACTATAGACATAAAATAGTTCGTAGAAATATACATAAATGAACACGTGGCTTATCCAGCCAAAGGGGGTAGTTTATCTGTTTATTATTATTTCTCATCGGAAGTTTGCAAAGGCATATTAAGGCGAAGCCATACGTAGTAATTCAAAATCATGTGTTTTTGGTTGGAAAATTTGGTCGCCTAGAAATTTTTCAAATGCTTTAATTATATACTGCGAGTAGAACAGTAGAACGGTAGAAGAGTAGACGGCCGGCATAGTCCAGTGGTAACGCATTGGACTGCCATTCCGAAGGTCGCGGGTTCGAACCCAGCGTGCGCAAATAAATTTTATTTGATTAATTTGTGTTATTTCACAATTAATTAATTAAAATAATATATAGTATATTTGCGGCACGTTCCAGAGTGGGAGATACTACCAGTATCGCCCTGGTGGAAGACCATTATTCAGAATTGAAACGTTGCTCCAAATGGCTTTAGCCGTGTTTAGTGACTAGATCTGAATAGCCAGGTACTTCCCCACCTTCCTCTTTCCCTTCCCCACTTACCTTCAGCCTCACAACATCCCCCAATTGGGGATGCCATAGTCTCACTGGCTCCAGACGGGAGCAGTTGGGACTCTTGTGAGGTATTCACAATAAAAAATAAAAAAAAACATGATTATGATTAATGATAAATTAATGTTCACGAGATTTTTTATGCATAGCACAAAGGATAACACATTATTGCTAAGCAATAATTATTAGCCTGAAAAACCTATACAAGGTGTATCGGCACGTACCCGACAAACTTTAACCAGCTATTCCTTAGCATATTTGGAGTAAAAAATCTTATGTGCACTTTGCTGTCCGGTAACGTTTTTTTTTTAATAAAAAAATTATTATTCATATTTTCACCACTGTTTTACCCTTTGACAAAGTTTGAAAACCCATCTGGCAAATATTTTATTCGAATTCCGTTGAATAATGCACGTGTGTACATATATTGGCGCACGTTTACAGTCACAGCGAAATAGCACGGCACCATTCGTTTCATTTTTAACTATTATTATTTAGTGTGTGCGAAAGAGCGAATACGCTTTTTGACATACTTGCTTATAACAGCTGTTGAACACGAAACGCAATGCCAATGACAGTGATGTAGTGTGGAAATTTTAAATTTTTTTGTTTTTAATTGAAAAAAAAAATGCTACCGGACAGCAAAGTGCCCATAACATTTTTTACTCCAAATGTGCTAAGGAATAGCTGGTTAAAGTTTGTCGGGTTAGTGCCGATACACCCTGTATAAATTGAATAAAATTACCGAGAAAAATACATGCCGCTGACGGAAATTGAACTCGCAGGCTTCTGATTGCCGGTTTTGAATAAGCCGAAGTAGCGCAATTGGTAGAGCACCTGGCCGGCAATCAGAATGCTGCGGGTTCAATTCCAGTTGGCGGCTTGTATTTTTTTTAGAAGATTTTTTTTAATTTATATAGGCGTTTCAGGCTAATAATTATTGCTTTAAAATAATATTATATAATTAATTATATTCAAAACGAATACTTACTTCTCTTTACAAGAACTTAAACACATTTAAAACTTAACGAATTTCTCACAATACTAGAACAAGACGTGCACACCAACTACTAATACCAAAAACCAACACATCCTTTGGACAAAAACACTACAGATTCCAGGCTATAAAACTATACAATTCACTTCCAACACAATATAAAACATCTAATCTTACAGAATACAAAAACACATATGGAACTGGCTACAATCCTTTTAATATTTAATTTTTTATATTTCACTTTTTTTTTGTTATTACAATATATTTTACATTTTATTATTTCTCTGTGTAACTAACTCCACTGTATTGTTATAGTATTATATAACTTTACAATTGAAAAACTCTTCCACAACACAGGTGAACTCCTAGCGTGGAGGACAATATACTATACCTTTGTAATACAAATATATTTAAGAATAAAATAAAAAAATAAAAAATATATATATTTAAAACATAGCTTGGGTTTAAAAAATCGCATATAACGAAAAAATTCGAGTTCCTAAAGTCAATAGTCGGTGGTAAACATTCGTCCACAGTCCACACCAATACAACAGGTATGTCATCGCCAATGGCCGTCGTTTATTTTTACACATGTACTAACCTACACATACACAATGCATTCTGTTTGGATCGCCATCAAGCCAATATATGCAGGGAATAGTCTGCATCGTCGTTTAGAGCCATTTCACTTTCTGCAATCTCCTCATCGCGAATACCGCTTTCAATGTTATCTTGGAGACGTGTTACGAGTTGCTACATAATATTTATTTATTTATTTGTGGTTTTTTTGATAGGTACATAGTTACCTAAAAAAGTCTTACTAAAAATGTGGTGAAAATTTCATTCAATTGAAAAACGACCGTGTATGTGAAAACCTTAGATACTAATTGAAACGTAAAATTGAAGCTGGCATAAAATAGTTCGTGGAAAGATACATAAAATGTACATATTGCTTATCCAGCCAAATAGAGTTATATAAACCTCAAATAATAACTAACGATACTAACGCTAACCAAAACGTTAGTTTAAGGAGGAACCTCAACACGGATAAATAACACAAAAATTAATCACCATAACATCAACTGCGGTTCGCAAAATTAAAAATAATCTCAATAACTCCATTTCAAAATATATATATTTTTGAATATTTCATAATACGTGTATATATTTTTAATTGTTTTATTCTAAGTTTTGCTGTGTAATTGTGATTTTGCGCGACAGCTGTTTCGCCTTCCGTAGAATAAATTAAATATAAAAACTTGAACTTGAAAACCAGAAAATGAACGTTGAAATTTGATGAATTGTTCAAATTTTGTAAAACAACCCACCCTAACACATCTCATTGGATGATTTGAAAGACGTACACGATCGTGCAAGTTGTAATCCGGCGCCGATTTTTCGAATTTCCCGAATCGCGTAGGTAACCTACCGCACATATCGCAAATATACCTACTACACTTATACCATATTAATATATAGCCAGTGTAAACAAAGGGATCGAAGTGTGTTGTAGTCGTGTCCGTGTGCCAGAATTAAACTCTTTTTTATTACTTTTGAAGAAAGTAGTAATCAAAACATGTCTATCCAAATTGACAAAACACTAGTCCACCAGGGAAAGCAGGAAAAGTAAGTGCGCGGAGCACAGAGGGGGCGTGACCATCTATCTCCCTTTCTGTAATGTATCAATAAATTACTCTGACAGTATGCAGTATGTTCATAAATTACTAGACCTTTTTACAGTGGCGCGCAAATTGCTGGCTGCGTAGAAAAATTAATTGCAAATCGGGTGAACAAGAGTTGTGCTTTTTTTCCAAAACTGAATATTTTGTTAACTATTTAGTTATACACGTTTACAACTGTGTCATAATTTACCCACCTCACTCATTTTCAGCGTCGCTACGCAAACCGTTTTTAATGCGGTTCGGTTTTTTAACCATTTTTACGAAGATTCCGATCCTCCGCAGAAAAGTTCCACAATGGACTGCGCTGTTTAACCACTGCCTAACTTTAGCGAACTTTACTTCCCTGCGCAGGGTCTAGTTATTTCAATGTGAGCACCTCAGCATTCTCGAACACTTCTGGAGCCAAAAATGTGGTCACATGGATTGCCTCCAGTTTGTCTTTCAATTTGGATGTCTATATCCCAACATCTAGGGAGTTTCTGTTCAGTGACGCCAGCGGTATCAGTATTATTAAATGGCGAGTTGGGCTGCCAAATGTCAGAGGATGACAAAGCGGTGAGTCGATTGTACGACGTTAACAGACTTTAAGCAAGAGATGTTCTTGGATTGCACTCCATATATAGTCACTCAGGTACGGTACACGTTGTGATAATTAAGCATATTTGGGATTAATTGATAGACATTTTGTCAAATGGCAGTTAGTACAAATGTGATCCAGAAAGAATGCAAGACTAATAATAACAGTAGTTTATTCCAGAAAGCATGCAGAGGTAGTTCAACGCAATACATTCGATATTTCTAGATAAAAATTAGACAAAATAATAATAAGTACATAGAAAAGAAGTGAAACAATATTTAATACAAAAATTATTAAATAATAAAAGGGTAACGAACAAGATTAAGAAAGGGTCCCTTAGATGGTTAAGACATGTAAAGAGGATTAACCCTTCAGGCTTTTCAATATTTTTACGCAGTTTGCACTGTTTTCCATGATGACGACGAGATTTTTATCTCTATCTTTCAGGTAAATGTATTTAAAATTAAAATAATAAAAAATTACAGCAAACATGAAAGATGTTGTCAAAAACTCTTACCACATATTTTCATATGATGGGTTATTTCACAGAATTTGAACAATTCATCAAATTTCAAAGTTCTGTGAAGGTTCTATTGCCAGCGCCACCCCCTGGGTCACGGGCGAAACTGAAGAAAGAGGGAACGAAGCCCCACGACCTTCCATCCTGCCTCTGGAACTCTACGCTTTTCTACTTGGGGTCTTGGGTTGTCCTCAATTTCGTTCCTAACTTGTAACTTCGATAGGATTTCCGTTCCGTGCCCCGGGGACAGCCTAGCACTGAGGGATGCGGCTTCTCCATTTACTGTCTCCCCAGCTTCAGACCATTTACATATATATACATTTAGGAGACGCAGTGACGGCCGAACACATACATCATCATCATTTTTCAGTAACCTGTTCCACCAGCTCATCATTATATATTTAAAAAATTAATGTCATTTAACAACTATTATTCCCCTCTTGTATATGTTTGGCGCTTACGTACCTTCACCTAACCAAGTATGCGGGGACATTGGAGGTCTACAGTCTTTTTTTATGAAATTGTAGTCATTTATACTAAAAAATTAGCTTCCTTGCGAGAGTCCCGAAGGGGTGACAATAAGTCACCTATACCGGGACGGGAAAGTGGTGGGTCCCTCCAATGTACCGTCAACTGCAACCCGAATATCTCCAATTTCCGGAAGTTCTGTTACTCTTGCAGAAAAACGTCCTCCAAGTTGTGTAGATCTCCCTCCACGGCTGCCCCTTATTCTAACCCCTCGACCACGATGATTTGAAATCGGATTTCAAGGAAAAGATGTCGATGTCATCTGAAGATCTTCATCTGATTCTGTAGCCCAACGGGTACACTGTAGTTCGGTGTAACTCAACTCTGGGGTGGCATAAGACCTCGTCCGTGCATACCCATCTTGGACGACCATTTCGCGATGAGGGATTGGTGCCGTCGCCTGCCATCAGTGCCTCCCCTGAGGTCAGGAACGGGACTGAGGATGGGCTGATCGTTAATTGGTGACCTTCCGCCCTGCCTCCAGGTTCTCCGACGCTTTCTCCTCATGGTCTTTGGGATCTTCCCAACCCCAACTTACATCTTTCGTCGAGACACAACCGGTTTCCTGGCTTAGGGGCGCGGAACCTGATCCTCGTGAAACCTATCCAATGCCCTGCTTTCTCCCTCTAGGACTGCCTGGGAGCGGGTGACGACACCCCCTCAGAAAAAATGAGGTGTACATTTCACCATTTTCTTTTGTCTCATAATTTTTCATTTTTGCAGGTGGCTGTAAATTATTATTTTTACCTGTTATTGTTGATACCTTGTACATATGATCTGTTAAACTAACCAAATAGAGCAGATTTTACTAACAAGTTACTAATACGCAGCACTTGCATACTGCGAATAACATTGTATGCATGGACATTTTGGAGGTCTTGTTTTGAAATTTTAAATGTAGACTCGTTATATCAAAAAAAATTGCGTCCTTGTGAGAGTTCTTAAGGGGTACCATCAGTACCTAAAACAGGGCGGGGAAGTGGTGGGCCTCCTCCAGAATGATTCTGTAGCGTCCTGTGAAGAAATATTGGGCTCCAAAACAAAAACGGTATCATCAATTTCACAGGCACAACATTCTTCATCTGACTGATGCTCTACAATGTTTTGAACTCTTGCTAGTGTTTCATTATATCCGACTTATATTATGTTCCAATGTTTCAATAAAACTATAACAAAAATAATTGGAACACAATCTACAAAAATAAAACGAAATTTTCGGTGACTTGAAATACTTACGCACAACATGCGGTAGAATACTAACAACTGACACCCACAGTTCAGATCGAGTAAGAATGATACCAAAAGAAAGAGAAAGGAAAATTAGTACTAACATGACGTGAAGTTGGAATCGGTATATTTAAACTTGCATAAAGAAGATCCTAAACAAACCCAGCTTAAAATGGTCCTAACGGTCACATTGACCGCGGCGATCTTTGTAGGTATAAATCATTATATATCGATAAATAAATAAGGTACGTACCTCTTTTTTTGACCATGGTCGTTAAATCATGAATCATGAAAAGTAAAAAAAAATCAGATCATTACCATAAATTTTGAGCAAAATATCGCCATATTTCATCGAGAAACGGTCAAAATGACCGCTTCGGTCTTTCTAGTGGTAACAGTTCTAACATTTCTTTCTATTGCTTGCGTATATGAGAAAGAGAGAGGTCACAACGGACCTATCAGCGGAACGCCTTTGCCTATAGTAAAATGTTTGGCACAGTCCGTGTGTTTGCCCGACGCGGTGTTTGGTGTTTTTATGCACATTTGAACAATCACAGGTGGAGCGTGGGATCAGAATTAGACCGCTGACTCACGCGGGCAGGTGCTCTCATATTATTCCTGCACGACAAAACTATACCTGTTATTGATAACATTTAGGCCCAGTTGTTTCGCAGAAATTCAAATGTAACATTGTCATCAAATGACCATTCAAATGATATTTGAGAGGTCCCCGCTAAACGCCGATTCCAGGTGCGTTTCAACATTCTCTCATCTTATAATACGCTGGCAAGCTTAAAAATTTGATAGTTGTCCTCTTCTACTGATCACATTTCATTCAAAAGCTGAAATGCACTTAGAATCGGTAATTAAAGCTAACCTTAAAACCCTTTAAACGCCGATTCTAGTTGCGTTTCAGCTTCTATCAAATTGTAATAAACTGACAAGCTTAAAAACGTGATAGTTGTTCTTTTCTGTTGATTTGTAAAAACGCTGAAGCGGCCTAAGGACGGGTTGTATCGCAGAATTTCAAAAGCAAAGTTAAACTTCAAGTTCTGTTAAAGTAGTAATTATTTCATTATGCGCCAATAATTTTTCAGAACTGAAATAACAACAGAACTTGAAAAACTTAGCTTTTGAAATTTGATTATTTTTGTACTGGAACATTTCAAGCATCAAATAAAATATTGTGCTGAATGGCCATTTGATAACAATGTCACATTTGAATTTCTGTGAAACAACTGGGCATAAATGTTCTCAAATTTTGAGAACAGATGACGGTCACACTGTATAGACAGCTTCTGACTGAAAGTGATTCATTAAAGTTTTATTAACTTGGCAAGATTGCTTTACGTCTATCGTAAAAAATATTGAAACACAAATAATAATTTGAAATGATTAGAGACGTTTTTGTCTCTGTCGATAGCTTTTTAAACTAACTAATCACGCCGTTTCCCCACAGGGGTAAGCAGGGGACGGACCGTCAAACAACTCGGTCTTGGCAGACACTCCTTGCCTCATTCACATTCATACATCGTCTCATATATAAGCTTCTATTATTCTACTAAACGTTCCATGTCATCCTCGGGCGTCACCGACTTCTTCTATCATTCACATTTGCGTCGTATATTCTCCTTACACTCTTTTCTTCCTTCATTCGCTCCACATGCCCAAACCATCTAAGCGTCCATTTCCTAATCTTACTCATTACTCTTACATCAGCCTTGCATTCTTAGCGGATCTCCACATTTCTCACACGATCGTACATGGTTTTACCACACATGCGCCTCAGGGATCTCATTTCCACAGCATAAGCACAGTTTTCTTCCGGTTGACGAAGTGGTTTCCTTAGGTCATGAAAAAATGAGTCTTTGATTGGGCCAAAAATTCCGATATTCGATATGTTTTCATCCATAACTACATCACACATTCTGTGAAATGAGTTTACATTGAAAATTAAATGAGTAATGTTGTTTCTGAAAGATGAGTTATTTTGTTTCTGGAGGAATTCTGTATATACCTAATTTATGCATAAAACAATTTCAGAGGGAATTCTGTATAATATAAAATAATTAAAAAAAAAACTATGTTTACCAAACAGTAAACAAATAAGTTTCGATAGTGAAGTGCGTAAAAGCAATGTGGTTTTTTCAATTTTATTATTTTTATATATCTTTTATATTTATCACTTGTTTATAATATTCTTTACTGATATTACTACAAACCAGGCTGTCTGTAAGAAGTATTCATAAATATAGAAAAGATCAAAGAAAGGAATCTGTACTAAAGCACATGGTTCCTCAGTATAAAAGATTGTATAAACTTTTACCACGTATGGAACGTGGAAAAAAATTATTTCCACCCTCGACTCGGACGTATCGGAGCATTTAAATTAAATAAGAGTTGTACCGGACAGCAGGTGGATGGACATAATCATTAAAATAATTATGGAAATGAATATTTACTGTTATCATGCAATTAACGATGCCGAATCCCTTTTGAAGCTTATCACCGGACACGTATCATGTGTCAAATGGGATTTAACCGTAGTAATTAAAATTTGGTTATTTTTCTTGGTTCCTTAATGCTCTCATGCATCCTGTTTAGAGATAAAAATATTTGATGTACATTAACACGTGTTCAATTCGAACTCAATAAATTTGCAAACAACTGCCACAATCAGTCAGTTGTTCGACGACATTCGCAAGTTGTGTTTCTTTGCAAACCCTTACCCAGGGTACCCCCGAGAGGAAACCGGCATTTACAGTCGATGTCACTGGCGTAGATGTCCAGTACAAGAGTAATTAATTAAAGGAGTGACATCCTTGGTTGTGAGGGAATTAATGAGAAGCCCAGCTTCACTTCATAATGTAATAACAGAAAGTTCACAGTATAAGTAGTATTAAAATTAGGTCTAAACTAAAAACTTACCTTTTTAAGCTTATATTAACATACCCTTAAATTAAATATACCATTCCTGAGAGAAAGTCCAGTTATATCCATTTTTTTATTTGTGTCCTAAATCCTGTATCTAAATTTCGCTAATAAACAATTACATAATTTTAATTAAGTGTTAATCTCAAGTGACCTACCAGGTAAGTATTGTACTGTATATTATCTCCATAAATAGTTAGTAATAACATAGATCACTGTAAAAATGTATTATAAATTTGTACAGCGCCCTTGAGGTGATTTCGCACAAAGAAGGCGCTATAAAAGTCATGCAATTATTATTAAATATACGACACACACCCGACCTGTCACCTGTAACTACGTTTATTCAAACTCGAGCAGACAGATTTGCGCTCTCATTCTCGCATCCTTACCGCACTCTTCCAAACTCACATGCACTACAAAAGGGAAAACTAAAATAAGTACCTACTACATTTTTGTAAAAATACTAAATAAAAATTTATCAATAACTAGTTGAAGTCCCGGCGTTGCCTGGACTTTACGGAGAGTTTTTCAAAATCAATACGGTAATTTTCCTCTTATTTTGAACGTAAAGTGTGCAAAATTTATCTACTGATAAATTACAAAAATAATGTACTCTCCTCTTCCAACCACAAGCTATAGTGTTATTAAAATTTAAAAAACGGTAAAACCTATTTTATTTGTATATTAAATTTGTTGGTTTTTTTATAAAAAAACAAACCCACACGAGGTTCATAATATAAAAAACAGATTACTTAATTAATAGAAAGAAATTTAACATTATATATTTTTTGTCAGAAGTGTGGAATGCAAAATAAAGGCCACAAATTGTATCTGAAAGATAAACTTAAACCAACGGATTAAATTTACGAATAGGAAATACCTACTTACAAATACTATGGGAAGCATTTAAAATACTAACCAACTTAACCCCTCCAGCGTTTTAGGGTCATATATGACCGGGCGTCTTTTTTTCTATCATGCGGAAATACATATTTTTTGACATTAGAAAGAGAATAATAATAATTCATTTCGGATTGCCTCAAATATTTATACTGGAATCCATTAATAAAATCCTAAAAATAGGCAAAATGAATAATTAATCTTTCGCACCGCTATCGAAACAATCGGTTTAACTTTAAAAATTATTTTTTTATTATATAAACGACATAAAAGTGAAGGTACAGTTTTCTTACAAATTCCCCAAACCAAAGTGTTTTCGAGTTCTCTCAATTATTCTATGATTGGAGTAAAAATTTTAACTAAAAATGTGGTTAGAGTTTTTGACAACATTTTTCACGTTTGATAATAAAATTTTATTACTTTAATATAGTTATGTTTATATTAAATGCATACACTGGAAAGATAATTTCATCTAGTTTCTAAAACAAGTTGTTTTTACGGAAAATTAAAAAAAGAAGATATATACAGCGCATTTGAAATACACAGAAAACATTGCCAACTGTACAAAAGTGATGAAAGTACTGAAGGGTAAAGTAAGGTCCTACCGGTAAAAAAAAAACAAAAAAAAGTTAAAATTTTTTCGAAGAACTGTCCTCATCCCGATGTATTCAGACCTAAAACATCGGGGAATATGTATGTACCTAGATGCAACACGACAGCTGCACAACACCATTACGAATACCTCTATTTAACAATTTACCTGATGTAATAAAAAGAGAGCTATTTTCTTTGTATTTTCACTGATTTCACTGTGAAATATTTATAATATTTTTAATAATACTTAATGAATTAAATGTTTTTGTAACTAGATTTACCTATTATTTTTAAACACTGTACCTTTATTTTTTTTAATAATATTTGGATGATTTGAACAGTGGCGTTTTTTGTGCAAAATAACCTCAAGGGCGCTGTACAAATATATAATACATTTCTACAATGTCTTAATTGGACTTTCCGGTATCTATTTTAATAATATACGAGGCATATCCAGAAAGTAAGTGTACTGAGGCTCTCACGACCGAATGAATTATATTTTCGATATGTTGGCTACACTTACGTGTAGCCTGACTCTTCCCCTCCACAACGAGACCTGTTCAAGGTCAGTACGTTGAGAAGTGTCAACGCGACAACACGTTTCGTGAAAAATGTCAATCCAATCTCCCGCCAAATGCGAAATACGCGGCGTCATCCGTTATCTCGTTTGGAAGGAAAAACCTCCGTTTGAGGTTTATAATGAGGTTAAAACTGCATATGGTGATAAAGCTATGAATTGTACGAGTGTGTACAAGTGGTATCGCGAGTTTAAAAACGGTTCTCACCTCTTCACCCTCCACCAAAAAGTTCGAAACCACAATTTCAGCCAAGAAAATCGTGGCATCCGTGTTTTGGGACTGTCAAGGCATAATTTTGATTGAATATCTGCCTCAAGTGGAGACCATCAACTCTGCAAGATACTGTGAGACCCTAAAAAAATTGCGGAAGGCGATTCATAACATAACCTCCCTGAAACTGTACATGGGTGGAAAAAGGTTTTTAACCGACGAGGAGGTAAAGGAGGAGGTGGAAAAGTTTACGAAGGTGTTGGCGGGAAACTACTTCGAGGAAGGCATCAAAAAGTTGATCCCCCGCTTCACCACCTGCATTGAGAGGAATGGCGACTATGTCGAAAAATAGCTTACATATGTACTACGGTAACCATGTAGTTTTTTTGTTTCAATAAAAAGATTTGTAACCTACAAAAATTCTTACAAATGTTCTTTAATGAGCGTGTTTAGGAAAGGAAAACAAATTTTTATGTTGGGCGGTAGTACAATACAAGGTTTTGAACAGAATTTTCTTTCCTAAATGTGATTCGTCCCTCGGTATAAGACAGATATCGAATAGTGCAAATCCAATAAGAAAAGTCTGATTAGAATGAATTATGGGCAATACGAGAATGCTACTCTAAGGAATGGTATATTTAATCAAAGTAAGTAAATAGACTAGCTCCCCGATTAAACTCAAGAATATTTAATACTAACTGGGAAATTAAATTAGTCAATTAAAAATGTTATCTAACATATTTTATATTATACCATACCGTACTTTACAATTTCAATAAAAAATAAAATAACATCAGAAATCACGGATCGGTGCCACACTTCGCTTTACTATTGTGCTTTACTATTGTGCTTTACTATTGTGCTTTACTATTGTGCTTTACTATTGTGCTTTACTATTGTACTTTACAATTGCAATTACTCTTTACTCAGTGGCGCCTTGCTTACATCAAAAGACAAAACATAAAGCAAATAAATAAGAATAAAATGAAATAATAATGAAACATAATTCATTTTAGTTAACTAAAAGCAGTTTCAAAACCTTGAACACACGTAAAGAGTTTTGTCGGCGTCCTCGCAAAAAGAAATGGGCCAACGAGATAATAATAGTGAACATGTGCTACTGCTACTGATAGTGTCAGGAGTACATTCCTCAACAAACTTGTGTGGCATAGCTAACTGGCAGTGGGCATCTAGGACTTATTTCTAACAGTTAACAAGGTACGATTGATGCCTATCTAATTAATGACCACATTTCGAAAGAATAAGATCAATTATTGGTACACGGATTATTTTATACCTATCGTATACAGGGTGTATCGGCACGTACCCGACAAACTTTAACCAGCTATTCCTTAGCATATTTGGAGTAAAAAATCTTATGTGCACTCTGCTGTCCGGTAACGTTTTTTTTTATCAAAAAAATTATTATTCATATTTTCACCACATGTCACCACTGTTTTATCCTTTGTCAAAGTTTGAAAACCCATCTGGCAAATATTTTATTCGAATTCCGTTGAATAATGCACGTGTGTACCTATATTGGCGCACTTTTACAATCACAACGAAATGGCACGGCACCATTCGTCTCATTTTTAACTATTATTATTTTGTGTGTGCGAAAGAGCGAAGACGCTTTTTGACATACTTGCTTATAACAGCTGTTGAACACGAAACGCAATGCCAATGACAGTGATGTAGTGTGGAAATTTTAATTTTTTTTGTTTTTAATTGAAAAAAAAAATGCTACCGGACAGCAAAGTGCCCATAACATTTTTTACTCCAAATGTGCTAAGGAATAGCTGGTTAAAGTTTGTCGGGTTAGTGCCGATACACCCTGTATAGATGTCACCTGTGACAGGTAAAAACATGTTTTTTTTTTAAACAGCGCCGTCTGTTAGACTTAAAAGCAACTCGCGCTATTGTTTCTCTGTCTTCACAGACAAATGGCGCGAAACGCCTCTTGCGGTTGCTTCGATCAATTCCCATAATTCGAGGCTCGGCTGTCGTTTCGGCTCGCAAATGTATACGTAGAATTAGAACACGCTAAAACTTGTTAAATGTGGGGGTCCCGATGATCGCGTGCAAAATATCAATAAACAATATTGAAGTCAGTTAAATAAGTAAAATTGTTGTCAGCATTATCTATCACTCCATGTTAGTAATGCGTCAATCCGTGTCAAGCTACGAGGGAAAAACGTTTTGTAACAATTTTATAAGTTTTCAACGGCAACAGGTTAAGACAAGACAAATACAAGTTAAGAAATGAGCTACGTTTCAAAAGATATTTTCTAACAAACCAAAAGAAAGTAATAAACGAATCGAAGTCGCGACGCGTCAGTCATTCGTCACATAATAAGCACGGACCATTAAGAATCCGGATGGGCTAACCCACATTCTCAAAACAAGGGCTTTATGACGCCAATCAGTAAAAATAGCCATGTATACGCGTTAGGTTAGGTTAGGTCCGAGAAGTACGCTGTAAATGCGTCCGGTTTTCCCCGGCGTCTTGCAAGATAGCGATGGACAGAACATTATTAGTATTACTTGATTACGAAAGCAGAAATAACAGTGTGAGCCACACCACTGCTATTCATCAACAATCACTTCTAAAGTGGAATGTCATCAAGATCTACAATTCCTGACGTATGAGAATTAACGAACCTGCATATATACTAAATTATTTTTAACCGGCATACGTCATACAGAAGCAATCCCGATCCGTATCGATTCGCGAGAATCGCGTAAAAGTGCGGCCAAAGTCTGTCAAGATTAAGAATCTGCGAAAATACGAAAAAACATATGACATTCAACTTCGTTAGGTTATATTCGGGTATCCGTCGGAAAAAGTTGCCGCCGCTGTAAACATCGACCAATGTAATGTTTCTCGGTGCAAACAGCTCGGGAACGGTGGATATTGGCTCTGATCCACGGAGCCGGGTTTATGAATGGCCGAAGACTCTGTCAGGAAATATTGTCTGTTGCCAATAAATAGTACAAGGCTTCGGTTCCTCCCGGCAGTGGGCACAGCGCGAACTTGCGTAGCGGGAAACTTAACTCAAAATTCACACTGCTTTCAGCTGATAGCAGTGAGCAAACTTACACGTCATTCTCAGAGCTAATTGCTCTTGTCTGGGAGGATATTGACGTCGGCCGTTTCACTGGAAAAATATTACTTATTTGGTTTTCGAGCAACAGGTGGGTTTTGGTAGGAAAAACTTGCATTGTCGACATATTATTATTAAGCTCAATAATATTATACTGGGAAAACCTACGATTTTTTGAGCTCTGTACTGAGGGCAGGGGAATTTTTAGTTTCCCTATTTGGTGACATTGTCAGTTGGAAAGGAGCTAAAATAAGGGATTTTTAAATATGATCTTGAAGTGGCCCGGATTCAAATAAAAAGGGTAGGAATGAATCCGGCAACTCGTTCCATACACGAGTCAAAAGGGAGCATCACGTTAGAGGGGAAATATTATGCTGGACAGTTCGAATTTGGAAGCAGTTTTCTCAGGCTCTATGGTACCAAATGGGCTGAAATTTTGGAAAAGTGTTAAGAATCGTAGTACAAATCGAATTCAGTCATTATTATCGCAAATTTACTCGCGCCATTAGAGAAAATACTTGGTCCTGGAGAGAGGATTAGGATTCTGTGAGTTCATGAACATGAATAGTAGGTACATGTCACTTTATGATGAACCCATGGATCAAAGAAACAACTTTACTACGTGAAGCAGTGCATATTTTATGGGTGGTATCTTATACAAACCGACTGCAGAAAAAGAATGACAAATTTAAAAAAGATACATGCTCATAAAATTACACTTTTCCTCCATAAAATCTGTTCCATCATACTAAAAAATGCAGAGGATGAGAGCTGGTAGAGCCTAACGCTTCATAATCTTATTTCGTAAAAAATATACCTACCTATTGTATGATTTGAGATTTTCACAGCCAAAAAGTATTATAGTGAATTTTTGTTGGGGTATTGTGTACCTATTTTTATATTTATAAACCTATTTTTTATTCATGTATATTTTTATATGTGTTGTTGTTTTTTTTAAATTCTCTACTAGCTATTTGAAATGAAAAGTGCAGATATCGTACAGATTCGAAGTATTATATGTCTACAATAAATAAGAGTAGAATATTTTAGTCGGAGTCATTTTACTACAATTCCAGGCAGTGGTTTATTTTTATAACTCTGTGATAACCAAAGATATTCTAATATCTTTGGTGATAACGCACTTTCTATTCCAAGATGACTGACTCTTCGCGACAGATATTTATTTATTTTGGTGACATATTAACGGATAAATGGGGTTTTCCTTGAGATTTCTCAAAAAATAAGCCATTTGAATTTAATAGAAAAACGTATTTAAACAGGTTTTACTGAGTATCTGTTATATGTTTCCATAATAATAATTAAATCGTGGGCATGGGTTTCCAGTATTCCAAATAAGCTAAATTTGAATTACGTTTTTTCTATATTTGAACAATTTTATTAGGATTGCTTTTCATAAGTTTCACGAATAATCCACCCATAAGGTTTCACAGATAATACCTACCCGCGATACCCGTTTAAATGCTCTATATTTTGTTACCAAATCTGCCAATAATTACTTCGTAAACTCTCCAATTCAAAGGCTTCATACACTTGGAAACAAATATATTTCAATCGATGTCTATCATTTCCAATCGGTTTCCAAATTTAAAACCAATATATTAGAACTTTTAAAATAAAACAATAAACATCTAGCTATTGCACCTCTTATTGAATTATTTCCTCAAGATTGACAAAACAGGCTTATACCTACAAACTATCATGTTTAGATTTGCTTTTTGCTTGGTTTTATATGTCTAATGGTGAATGTTATATTATTGCTTTACTATTCTATATTTATAATCTTCACAATATTTTTTTTATATAAACTATGTAAAATGGCTGACCGATCGCCCTCGGTTTAGCAGGCCACGACAACCTGTCAAACGCATCAGTATATTTGTTAACAATACTGCCAATAATTATTTCGTTAAATTTCTAACTCAACGACCTCATACACTATATGTCGTATTGTATCATGTTACTGCTGCCACTACCTAGTATTTACATATAAACTTTACATTTCTTTTTAACTAATTTAAGCCTGTATAACTTAGGAGTAGGAATATTCTTATTTTTGTACAACAGGTTTATACCTACAAATAATTATTGTATGCATTTACTATTTACTTATATGTATTTTTATATTTTTATTTGATATGGTTATATGTACTTTACTATAACTTTTGTGAACTTACAATCTTCAGAATATTTTTTTTTTATGAACTATGTATGTAAAAGCCCCATGGGCATATAAATAAATACATAAATAATAAATTATACCCGTTTTACTATTAAAGATAAGGATGAAATCATCATTTATTGAAGTGAAACTTCTTTAGGCGCGTAATGGATTTTCGATGGACGGAGTAAAACCGAGTCAGGATCGACACGAAAATGCGGGTACCCCCACCACCGCTCACCGTTCACTGTCCCTCTCTCACCATATGCGCTTGTTGAGGTGGGGGAGCCGCTCACGAACGTTCTCTCTCTTCTCTTCTTTCCTCTCTCTCAGACACCAGCGAACTGCGCCACGCCAAGCATCAGCTGCTTGGTTAGTATACTGCGTCGTGAGTGTAATACGAGTGAAATACGTAATTGATTGTGGTTCATACGGTTTAACAAAAGAAGTTTCACTTCTGTCTTGCGTAGGCTTGACACACCCACTTTTTTATTTTCTTATGTGAATGCCGCACAAAGAGTCTGCTCCCATCTGTCCAGCCGAGCCAGTGGGACTATCGCATCCCATGGGGAATGTTCTGAGGCCGAAAGAGAAGAGGTGGGCTAGGAAGTACCTGTATATTTAGATCTGGTCACAAAAACACGACTCACGCCATTTCAAGTAAACATTTCGTTTCTGGATGGTGGTAAGGGCGATACTGAAAGTGGGCGGTACTCTGGAATGTGCCGCAATTATGCTATATAATATATTATTTAAACGTAGCAAATATATTAGCATTCTGTTTATAATTAATGTTTCATTTAATAAATTAATATACGTTCTATTATAACAATGGAATATAAATAACAGTGAGAAAGTGTGGGAAGGTAGTCAGTGCAATGTAACGATTCAAATCGGATCTCGCAACTTGTTTATTTATATCTCTTCTATTACGAATTAGTTTATTATGAATAAACACAAAATTATTGCGGTATGATTTTATTACTATATTATTTGAAGGTCGCATTAGAAAATACAGCATCCCCTCGGTGAAGGATCGCCATTTGTTTTGCAATACATATTTTAATAATCAATAATTAAGTAGGTACTTAGCACAACGGTCACATTGGAAGATACAGCATCGCATTTTTCGTCAATCCGAGGAAGCCTGCTATGCATCAACACAAAGGACTATCCCAACAAAAACGTGGTTTCAACAATTCCCCCAATTTTTCCAAAAAATAAATTTCCTTACTTATTCGAATGAGAATTGAACATTGTTTCGTTCCTTCTCACCTTTTTGAAATGCACGTTCTTGACTCCTCAGATTGTACTTTCTGTGGTCTAGAAGTGGGAACTTCAGATCATATATTTTGTATTGTCCTTCTCTAAACACATATCCTCAATTCTATCAAGCCTTATCTAAAATAACCTCCCCTCCGTTCATCATCTGATCTTTTCTTGAACATGACTTCAATTTTCCTTAAAATTGGGAAATTTGCCCATTTAAATAAAATTAATATATAAATTCACCTCTCTCCGTAATTTGATAAGATTACCTAGAACATTCTTGAAGGGTCAGAAACATTTGAAAAAAAATCTTAACTTGGTAAAGCGCCCTTAAGGTATTTTCCAACTTGGCACTTTAATATAACTCGAAACAACTAACATACGAGAACATTTTTATCAAGCAATACAAGCGGATCCTTGTCCGTGTCTTAAATATTAATTCAAAAATAGTCATAGAGGGTTTAAAAATTATAACGACGAACTAAAAAAAAAAAATTGGTTTCCTACGAAAACAAATTGTCTCTAAATTAGTTAAAACTGAAATCATTGACTTCTAGACATCCACAGATTTGACAAGTATAGGTATTGCTTGCTATGAAATAAGAGTGACTTATTCCTCGGAGAGTTGTGGACAAAATGCTACCCTCAGGTATCAATCAATGTTCTGAACTAGTTAGTCGGTTGAAATTTTAAAATATAATAGGTATAATAATTAACGACGGGGAACAAAGTAACAGAAGATAATGGTGCTTGCCAAAAGCTTGAAATTTGCGGTTGACATGACACGAGGAGAGGTGGGCATTTGAGAGACAATTGGGAAGATATATGAAATTATTATTATTGTTCAAGAGGCAGGAATAATAATGGGCGACTCTCAGGCCAACGTGAATGGCTCCGATGATTCACGGGGTATTTTTGTAAGTTTTTATGGACTATTTCGAGGGTTCCCGATGACAAATGCGGCCGATGGAGCGGCATTCGCTGCAGAGATAAATATAAGCGCACATTCACGTAATAGCGACTATAGAATCAAAGGTCTACCTACAGCAGCAGTGGGAGACAACGCATGACTAGATCGTGCGAAGTAAGGACACGAATAGTATGCTTCTCCGAATCATTACATTCGGAGAAATACGACTAGTGTCAGAGGAGAATGATTAAGAAAGGTGTTCATTGGAAAACAGGGAAAGCAAAGAATCAAAGACCAAACACAAACTATTACATAGCTGAAATAGAGAACCCTAACTGCAAGGCACACGAACAACCAATAACTTCTACAACTATGCCATTAAGAACCAAACTTGACCCAAACATAGAATGCAGCGTGAGCCATAAACATAGAGTTAAATTGAGTCTCTTTATCTTCCTTCTGGGTATAAATTAATAGGAGACGGGAGCGAACAAAATAATAGTGAATGTGTCAAGCACAGCAAGTTATTGCTGTAAGCGAGTGTAGAATAAGAAACAATATATTGAAAGAAACCTACACAGATCAAGGCGATTGACACATTGAACTGTTACCGTGAACCAAATTTTGTGGCATTTTGTATTAACTAACAATTAATAATGGTCAAGTACACGCACGTATTCACCGGTGATACCTGTGACACATTATTATGGTTCGATAACAATTATTAAAGAAGACGGTACAGGGGTAATACATTCGAGGAAAACCTTTCAACACTAATTAATAACTTGAGGTGACTGAGACCTTCCATCAAGAATAAAGCAGTACATGAGGGCAGTAGGACAGATAGTCGGAGCAAAGGTTTGTAGGTAACTAATTGTATGTAACAGCTAATTTGCTAATTCACCTAATTTAACATTCTCTTCGTTCATAGTGGTAATAGTAATTGAAACATTGTGTTTAGATTCTTGGAGTAAATACTTAAGTTTACAAGGTTTATTTTATTGAGTGAAATTGCTTTTTACTTCCCATTGATGCAGGAAATGTTAGACTCACCTGGAAGAACCAGATTCAGATTATCTTTATGAAAAGGGATAAGAAGAAAACTGAAGAAATCTGAGTTAGAAAACGACTAAAAAATTAGGAATTTTAAATAATAGAAGTTACTAAACACCCATTTGAGTATCACTGAATTTTTAAGAATTAATAAACGAAACAAGCAAAAGCCGTTTAGTCTTATTTTGACAGTTATATCGAGATTTTAAAGTACCATAGCGCACGAAAGTGGTTGCGCTATGAAAAAAAAAGTTTCAGGAAGGTGAAAAAGTGAAATTAAATCAGATACACCGTGATCTTATATATGCGACGATGAATGTATTCGATATTACGAGCGTGAGATCTGAGTCGAGTTGTTCAGTAGTTTCCACGATCGGATTGAGCATGTTCGTTTAATTATATTTACGCCACGACATGTCTAATTAATTAATTAAAATTAACCTGAGCCATTGTTGTGCCTAATTATTTTGTGATCCGATCAAACTTTCTTCAAAACAAACAAAGCCAGAAATCGCACGGCTGCGAAATGGATTAATGCGAAATTAGAGATCAATCTGTCAAGACGATTCTTATTCCAACGTACTTTTCAAAAACAAGAAGCATTTACTTCGTAACAGCGTTACGGAAACATCCGGTCCTGTTTTGGCTGGACTTTCGTATTTAACAGATCTTCACTCTCACATTATTTGCAAAACACATTTTAAAACATGACAATATATAGCAAAATATAATTCACTAGTTTCAGATTGAATACAACATAAGCTTCTTGTCCTTTTTTACAATTAGGAGCAGAGGCAACTCGTGACTGCCAGCAGTGCATTTCACTTTTAACATGTACCTAGTATGTAACAGGTGAACTAATGGGGGTTCTGCAATTCAATCACTCCACTAAGCTACATTAATAAAATAATTTAATAAATAAAACTGCTTCGCGTCAATTTTGTAGCGCTAACATTGTAAATTAGTATTCCTAAACGAATTTATTCCAGACGCTTTAGATTACGCACGATAAAAGTGGTGCAAAATTCATCTGCCTTCAAGGCGCTTGGCGCATGCGTCGATAGTGCACGGGATGAGTTATATAACAGATATATATCTCTGCACTACTCAAACACGTGATTTGCCGTTATGAGCGTAATATGTAGTTCTCATGTCACCGTTTCAGCGGGTCGAGCTGTCTCGATACCGCCCGATGCTGTAAAGTTTTGTGAATAACGAAATACGCACGACTCGCTTGCGCGGGAGTCTTGTACTAGAAGATAGCTCAAATAATTACCTGGCGTGAATTATGACTGGAGGGACTTTCGTTCGTGAAGACTGAAGACAAGCAGTGCAATGCACAAATGCACATACCAAGAAGCCGCCTCCGATAGCGCGCTTAAAATAGTTGCGTTGACCGAGAAATTTTAGACAGAAAAGGCTGTGCAAATTTTATTACTCCATACATCGTGGTTTTAAAGTTTTCGTTGCTCCAGATAAAGAGTTTTGTGATTTTTAGTTAAAATTAAGGTATGCAGAATTAACACTAATGATATAACAAGACTTTCCACCCCCTAAGGGTACGTATACATTTGCGAACCGAAACGGATTACGGGAAAGGAACGAATCAACTGCAAGCAGCGTTTCGCGACATTTGCAGTTGCTTCGTTTCTTTCCCATGAGTTGAGGTTCAGTTCGGCAGTTCGCATCGCGGATGTATACGTAGCATAAGAATCCCGACGAACCAAAATATTAAAATATTTAGTCAAATCGCAAGGACATGACAAAGGAATCTACAGAAGGTTATCACAGAACGAAATTCCGAGAATCCCATGAGAGCGATCGCTAAACCGATCGATGGACCAAGGGAAAACCAGTCACCAAAACGACCCTAAATTAAGTTATGATAATTGTTTACGTTCTCGCAAGAATGCCCCTCTCTGTAGAGTGTAGACAGGAAAACAATATCGCCACTCGGTGGGCCGTGTTGTGAGACGGGTTGGAAGCGTGTGTTCCATTCTTATCCGTCGAGTTTCACGTACGTGTACAGGTGCACAGAAGATCAATGCTGCTATCTCATTCGAGCAAGCTCCATTGAAATACCCCTAGAACAGACTCATCCTGCCACATTGCGTCTGTGCATTGGAGATGGCACTCGGTCTGTGAACAACGAATTGTCAATCAAACGGACAGCCCTCCTTTGCACACTTAGGACGGGTTGTTTCGGAAAATTTGAACAATTCATCAAACTTCAACGTTCATTTTCGGGTTCTGTGAAAGTCCTATTCAAGTTCTGTTATTACATTATTATAGGCTATGTAATGGTGAGATATATAATGTAGGAACATTCCAATGTTTACAAAAACGGTAGAGCAAAGATCTCAATCTCATGATTGTGGGGTTAATTCTCTGTCAAGTAAGGAGGGAAATCAGAAATAATAAGAGTAAATACTTAATAGAAATTATATTGAAACCATCAAAAGTTACAACAAAGGAGTACAAATAATAACCATGTAACAATAGGAATAAAAGTAGGCACATACCAGATGGACTCCTGAACCAAACTAAACTAACTTTACGTGGTCGAGAAACGAAGGAATAACAACGGGTGGCGAACAAAAACTTGTCTCCGGTAACGGGGAACGGACCAGTGACGGATGCCAGGACATCCTTCACTTAATGGAGACGGGAAGGCGCAAGTCCTTCAACGCGCGCCTTGTGGGATCATCAAGTCCGCAGCACGTGGCAGGCAACCAGACTCGTCTAACGGAGCCAGGACATCCTTCTCTTAGTGGAAACAGGAGGGCGCAACTCCTTCAACGTGCGCCTGCAGGATCATCAGGTCTGCAGCACGTGGTAACCAACCAGACTCGTCTTACAGACTTCGGGAACAGCAATCCGTTCCTTCGCGAAGCGGGGATACTCAGCCATCAACTTCTAGCCACAGCTAGGACCAATCCATTTGCGGTTTCACAACCGAAACACGAGTACTACAAATATGACCACCGGCCAACACTGGATCAAAAGCGGGATTCCATAATCACCACTAAAATAATAACCAACACGAACTATTCGTGAAAGGAAAAACACCCCGCGCCCTTTTTAAAAGAAAAGAATAACTTCTATTCACATGATTAACTCAGATTAAAACACCTTAACTGGCGAGTGACTGGATCACCGAGCTGCTGCCCAAGCAGATCGGGGAGGAAGTGCCCATAAACAAAACTGTCCTTCCTTCCTCAAAAAATATTGCCAAAGTTAAAAAAAAACCCATAGACAAAATAAACCCAATTAAGCAAGAACTACTTGTCACAAAATATTTATGTGACAGCTATTTGCTTGACAGAACTGAAATAAAACAGAACTTGAAAAAATCTTTCGAGGAACTTGAAAATCAACGTTGAAATTTGATGAATTGTTCAAATTCTCCGAAACAACCTGTCCTTAGGCTGGAGACGAAAAGTCTTGGAGATTCCGACCCTTAGTACTAAGAAAAACGACTTCCAGAGTTCACGACCCACCATATCATCACGATTTTCAGCATGTATAGTGGTTAAATATAAGACTCATGATAGCTATTTAATGAGCTAAAATAATATTGAATATTTAATAGATGTTCTTCAGAGCTTTTATGAAATAACACAACAATTTTCAATCAATTGCAGAAATATCCTTTTGCGCGTGCTATCAGCACGTGTCCGTTGTATCATAAATAACAAAATGCACATAAAATCCGACCGAAAACAAGTTCAGGCCCAAAGCACTATTTCATTTTCGTAGTAAAATAGTAGGTCCACAGATAATTAACAAACAATGAGTGATACTCAACTAGCTGATGGAATAATCAGCTGATCAGTTACGGATATTGACCTCACGGCAAACTCGCAACAGGTCAGCATCTAACCTTTGCACTCCCAGAAGATGCTTCAAATTGGCCCATTACTAAACCTGGATTTCGAAATCATCGGACGATCGCGACGCGTGATGTCATTAGTCATTACTCTTGTTAAAGTTGGGTTTATCTTTAATCCTAAGTAGTTTATCAGTTAAAATAATTGGGAAAATTACAAAAGAACCAACTCTGGGTGCGGATACAGGGAACTTATTGATCTGAAATTTGTCGATAAAAATATTGATAAATAGGTATTATTGAATATTCAAGAAATTCATTTTAAGTAGGAGGCGATAATCAATCAAAACAAATTTAAAAAAAAAAACAAAAAAACAAATTATATGTAAATAAAATACTTATATTCGTCAGGATAAACACTAGTTTCGAAACATGTCAATCTTATTTTATTAAATAGTGGTGTACAAAGTAATTTAATTTCAAATGATGAAAATAAAAATCTCTACGATTCTAGGCAAAAAAAAAACATAATATTATAATGCTCGTTTTTCGACACTACTTCTTGCGTTGCATGGGCGGAGGACAGGCATACAAAATACTTTTAATTTCAGTCCGAGGGAAAAATGCGAGATCTAATTACTCTAACCCGTGCCATGATTTTTATTACAAACCCAATCGAACGAATGCCAGAATATCCGACAGTAGATGATAATGATTAATTCAACTAAAACGTTAGTAACCTTGATACTCGAATTCTTTTACATTTTATTGACACAACCTCCGTATCCAAAATCAAAGCTCTTCCCTCAAAATATTCTGCTGAAAATTTTTGAAAGGCGTAAACCTGGCCGTAAAACGTCAGTATTAGTAGTAGACAGATTTTTAAATCGCCCGACCCCCAGGTATAGGAACGTTATTACGATCCGGTTTATTTGACAAATATCGATCGGTCCTGCAATGAAAAATTAAAAAAGTAGTAATATCAGAGGAATATGTTAAATCGAAAACATTTACCAAAGCAAATACGGAACGCATAATCGAATTAAAAAGGCAGTCATATCAGAGGAATATTTTATTTTATTTATTTATTAATCTTAAGTTAGCTCACATCTTCGTGTGTGCTAATAGTTTTATAAACATATAAACATGTACATTGTTTGGCAAACATAATCTTTCTTTAAATATTTCAATAAAGTCACAAAAAAGGAAACATTAATAATTGAGATAGACATATTTTCTTAATTCATTTTTGAACTTATTAATATTTTCTATCACAGCAATTTCCTTCGGGATTTTGTTATAGAGTTGAACGGTTAAATGTTAAATTTATTAAATTGTTTGTTAAATCGAAAACATTTACCAAAGCGAATACGGAACGCACAACCGAATTTTGAAGTAATTCAAAACAGACCAGGTCAATGACGTTACAAAAAGTCATCTGAAGAAACGTGAAGTTAGCAACAGAACGCGAAATGCGAAAATGACAGTGCTTTTGAGGTTTGGAACAGAATGGTGCCAGTCTAAAACATTTTGCATGAATATGAGTAACGATTTTAACCCGAGCAGTATACGACTCTCTTTCTCGGATAGCTATACCAACGCTGCAGCGGAGTATTGGGGACTGTTTATAAGACTGCATAAATACCCAAAAATAAATAGGTACAATGAATTAAAAAACTATCGTGGGTATTTCTAGAATTGACTCGTGTTGCCATATTAACTTAGTGTGAAAGGGTATCATTTCTAACTAACTAACTAACCATCACGCCGTTTCCCCGCAGGGGTAGGCAGAGAGGACGGACCGAGAAACAACTTGGTCTTGGCACACACTCCTTGCCTCATTCACATTCATACATCGTCTCATACATACTCTTCTATTATTCTGACTCTTGACATGGCCCGACTCGAGTATCTGATTCACTTGATCGTGCCATGTCTTCCTCGGGCGTCCCCGACTTCTGCTACCATTCGCATTTGCATCATATATCCTCCTTACACTCCTTTCTTCGCTCATTCGCTATATATGCCTAAACCATCTAAGCGTCCCTTTCTTAATCTTACTCATTACGCTTACATCAGCCTTGCACTCTTTGCGAATCTCCACATTCCTCACACGATCATACATGGTTTTACCACACATACGCCACAGGGATCTCATTTCAACAGCATTTAATCTACTTTCATCCTTTTTTGCCAGTTCCAAATTCATATCATTTCTACAGAGATAAATACGCATTATAATACAATTAAAACCAGGAGAAGGCGCAAGACAGCACACTACCCCCAAAAGTCAAACAATACAATAGATACACAGTGGCCGTGATAATCGAAAATCATTTACAAATCAAATTCATTAACTACACATGCAGCTATAAATTAATATACAAACGTTTGTTACCTTTGCCCGGCGTCCTTGATTCGAATTGCATTAAAAACACCAAGAAAATGTTAGTGAAGCATACACTATAATTATTACAATTAAGTATGTTCTAATAACAATATAAGCGGCGAGTCGTCTAAGCCACACTTAGAAAGTGAGATACAACAACGTAGGTCAGAAATAATGGGTCAGTGCTGATTATTATCAAGAATCGTAAAATGTTTCATTTAACATGTTTTATGAATTTTCGTAATAGCGACAGTGGGCTTGAATTTTAAGTGCCCAAAATATTATATTATAATAATAGGTTAAGTGAACATTGTTTTTGAAGTTTCACGTGATTTTGAAATGTTACTTGTTATATACCCAAAGTGGCATGCTCACAGACATATGAATATTAATAGACGAGAAGTTAAGGACGAGGGGTTAAAACAAGAGTTGCGGGGGACGCAGAGAGGAAAGCTGACTGTGATTCGTCAATAAATCAATCTGACAGTAAATAGGACAGTAAAATAATGCTTATATATGGAATGTAATACGACAATTGGGTTTATTCTCTTTTTCACATCTATTTTTACAAGTTTTCATAGCACAAGCCACGATTTTGCCGTGTTATTTCGTAAAATGAACCGATAGCATAGCTCGACGATAGTTCGTACAAGAATTATGACGTCACGTTTTCTAAATTCACTTGAAGCCATACGCGAGCACAGCCGGCTCCAATGGAACCGGTATGGGGAGTGGGGAATAATACGCTTTTAATCACTTAGGGCAGGTCTACTAATATTCATATGTCTATGGGCATGCGTAACCTTTCAACTTATCACAAATACGTTTTTGTCTCTTCGTTGGTTTTGATTTGGACGAGATATAAAAGAAAGGTTTGTATAAAGGTGATTTTAAAAACATGGATAAATGCACCAGAGTCCCTGCTGCTTAGACTCGAATTGGAGTCGAATTGTGGCATACCCATGTTACAAAGTGGGGAGGGAGGGGGAGAATGAAAATAGGAAGGTTGGGAGTTACATGGCTATTCAGATCAGGTTGTTAAGCACAGCTAAACCCATTTCATATAATGTTTCGATTCTGAAATGTTTGTCTCATATAATACCGAGAGAGACACTTTATTTCAATGGATTCAATACCTACACAGTAGGGTGGAGTGACATTGCAAAAATCAAATCTCGGTATTGTAATAGCTGCCAAAAGATGCTTCATGTCATTCATATTCTCGTAAAAATACTTAAAAAAATCTAAACTTATGTCTTCATTCAACAACCTAGCGATTTCGTAACGTAAAAAACGTAAATTTAGCCTTTTTTTCCCAAAATCTGAGTACAGTCTCAAAAATATAAAATAATATCCATTACTTTCAATTGCATTTACCTTATTGAACATTACATGTTTTATAAAAAAAAAAAAAACTGCATAAATTGCTCTTAAACAAGTAAGTTTGTGAGCGCTGTGGAGGTGGGGGGGATAATTTCGCTCCTATTGTTTCGTCGCAGAAACTAGATGCGACTTGCATCTAGTTTCGTTTCGGCTACCGCTGACCGTAGACGTGTTAGAATCCTTGTCCGATTAAATTTTAACACATATAATTGTTGTGAAAATTAATGCAAATTATACGAGAAGCAAAATTTTATGTCCAATATTCGGGGCACCAACTGAAATGAACTCTCAAGTGTTACCTACTGTCTCAGAAGTGATTAAACATTATTTGTTCTTACGATATGAGCGTAATCTTAACTCTACAAAAAAACCGTCAGTATTCGAAATAAAAAGTGTTATATCTGCAATTGTTGGAGGAATTTGGAAGCGCGCTTCTATTCCCATTGTTTCACACAATCGAGTGATGAAACTGATCCAAGATCATTATAACGAATACTTAAAACTTAAAAAATGGCCAAAAAAAAAGTGTGCATTATTATGTTAAGTTAAATTCTTATAAAATCAAAATGAATAAACTTTTCGATATTGCTTCATGCAAATGTAACTATCTGAATATGTGTTCCTGCGAAAAGACGCGCAAGGTACCCACCAAAGAACAAGCATTCCTTGAAGACCAAAGATCCTCGAGAAAAATGATGCTGGGAGCAATAGACACCGACACAACAAAAAAATTACATCGGAAAATGAGGATGCAAGCTCGTTTATCTGAACTTGCTTCGAAGGTCAGCTCATCTACAGCATCAGCGACAACACCACGTCAACCCTTTTTTGATGAAAACCAATCATTTTCTTCACATTCTTCGCAACCTTGACGGCCGGCATAGTCCAGTGGTAACGCATTGGACTGCCATTCCGAAGGTCGCGGGTTCGAACCCGGCGTGCGCAAATAAATTTTATTTGATTAATTTGTGTTATTTCACAATTAATTAATTAAAATAATATATAGTATATTTGCGGCACGTTCCAGAGTGGAAGATAGTACCAATATCGCCCTGGTGTAAGACCACCATTCAGAATTGAAACGTTGCTCCAAATGGCTTTAGCCGTGTTTAGTGACTAGATCTGAATAGCCAGGTACTTCCCCACCTTCCTCTTTCCCTTCCCCACTTACCTTCAGCCTCACAACATCCCCCAATTGGGGATGCCATAGTCTCACTGGCTCCAGACGGGAGCAGTTGGGACTCTTGTGAGGTATTCACTATAAAAAAAAAAAAAAAAAAAAAAAACCTCCAGAAAATTCCCGTATGATGTTAAAATTCCCCACTTTGGCCAGAATCTGCGATCAGTATGGTTTGTCAGACAGGTCGGCATCAGCTGTTGCAAGTGCTACATTACAAGATTTTGGCATAGTAATCGAAGACGACTCTAAAATGGTGATTGATAGGAGCAAACTCAGACGAGCTAGACAAACGTGTCGCACTTCTTTAATAAAAACATGGCAGATGTCGTCGGAGTCAACAAAAATTCGAGGTCTATATTTCGATGGAAGGAAGGATAAAACACTGTCTCAGGAAAAAATAGGGGATAGATATCATCGGAGAACGATTTCAGAAGAACATTATTCCATTTTATCTGAGCCGGGGTCTCAATATGTTGGACATGTTACACCATCATCAGGAACTGGCAAAAACATCGCAAAGAGCATGTTACACCATTTAAAAGTGAACGGTTTTAATTTGAATGATTTATCAGCGATTGGATGTGATGGGACTGCTGTCAATACAGGCAAAAAAATGGAACTATTAAATTCATGGAATTGGAATTAGGTCATTCGTTACAATGGTTTATCTGTCAGCTGCATGCAAACGAACTTCCCCTTTGCCACTTGTTTCAACACTTAGATGGTGCTACAACAGGACCTAAAGGATTTTCAGGACCTATTGGAAAACTTCTTTCAAGCAGCTCTAAAAACACCGTTATAAATTATTCACCAATACACTTTGAGATGCACAAACTCAACGCAGAGGAATTGAAAAATTTGAGCACGGACCAAAAATACTTGTACGAAATATGTTTTGCAGTTACAAAAGGTCACAGCCCACCAAATTTAGCAAACCGTCATCCAGGTAGTATTTGTCACTCACGCTGGTTGACGACAGCAAACTTAATACTTCGATTATATATAGGAACAACTAACCCTTCAGTGAACCTAAAAATTCTTGCTGAATATGTTGTTAAAGCATATGCTCCGACATGGTTTGAGATAAAGAGGCACCCGTCGTGTAAAGATGGGGCATTACATGTTTTTACTATAATAAAACTCACCCGATATTTGAGCACCGATCTAAGTATATAATTAATCCAGTAATTCAAAGAAACGCCTATTTTTGCCACCCAGAAAATCTGCTACTATCCATGATAATGGATGACAACCTTATTGTAAGAGAATTGGGTTTGAGACGAATATTAAAGGCGCGAGATAGATGTCCGAGTCCATCTGTTGTTAGAGACTTTATTATTCCAACAATAAACTTTTCAGCAAGTAAATATTACGATATTATCAACTGGCAGGAATGCGAAGTTACACCGCCACCGATACTATCCGAAATCAGTAATGACGACCTAGTCAAAATGATAAATAATTTCGGTGAAGAAAAGGACAGTATTGAATTTCCCAGATTTCCCTGCCACATTCGAGCAGTCGAGAGGTGCATCAAATCAGTTACCCAGGCATCGTTGTCTACAGTTGGGCCTGAAGCAAGAGATGGATTCATTCGGGCGACAATAAAATCTAGGCATATAATGCCCGAATTTCACACCAAATCTCATTTCAAAACACGATAAATATTATAAAACTTCGATAATGTTTAAATAAATTCTCTTTGTTAAAGTATTTTATTTAATAAAAAAACATGTTTCTCAAAAACACGAAAAAATCAATAAAAAAACAATAATCCTCTTAAAAAAACCAAAAATAGACCCCGCCTTGATACTATGGTAATTTTATTTTTATTTTCACATGTGTTATGCACCTTATTAGCTATAAAACCCCTAATAAAATTGTATTTTTGCTATGAATATCGCTTGTTTATTATGCTTGGCAGAGTTTTCAGCGACTTTTTTCATACAATTTTTTTCTAAATATAAATGTGCTGGTTGTTGAATAAAGGAATGTTTCGATCGAGTTGATTTTTTTAGACGAAAGAGGTGTTATATAAAGGCAACTTTATTTTGCTATTACAGTACTGGCATCTTTAAAAAAAAAAGTCCCATACAACGTCACTCCACCCTACTACACAGTGTGAACAAGCCACAAGCCCATTCATTTTTAGATATTTGTCCTCACCGGGCTCTGAAACCAGGACTCCTGGGGGGCTCACTTGCCTCGTCACAGAGCAGTGCTGCTATATCAGCATTTTAAAGAATTCACTTCAGGTACGGTTCTTCGTTTATCAGCCACATGAGTCCATCACAATTCTAACAGACAGAGAAACAAAGCTCAAAGATTTCAAACAATATTGAATTTAAAGTTAGACGAGGAAAGATCTTGATTGTTTTTTTTTACGATCCCGGCCACACAGAATCCAGGCATCATTTATATATTTAGGTCGATATAAACAAGCGTCTAAAACTAAATAATCACACAGGACTTGGCTGTGTTGGCCATCGCTAAACAATAAGAAAAATTGATTTTTCATAAGATTAACGAATGGAACTAAAATCAATCAATTATAATTACAACTACGTTAAGGGCGATGAATATTCGGAATGACCTTAGAATTCGAGAATGGCCAGGTTCACAAAGCGCTGGTCAAGGTTGAAATTGCTTCGTCTCGTTCAGTTAAGACTGTAATGAATATAAAATAATTTTTGGTATTATTTCGGATGTTAAAAAAATTAATACTATTCCATGATTTAACTTTAACTTAACAAAATATGAAGCAGTTCAGAATTACCCGGTATTTTAAAGGGAAAACACACGTGGCAGGAATCTATTTTCGACCACGGCTTAGGTGATCGGGAAACATACCGTTGATGTTTTTTAAAGCTCAGTATACAACAAGCTTGTGGAATATTGAAATACCTTCAAGTTACACAATAGCGCAAAGTCTACGCAAAAACAGCAGAGTGAAACGAGTAGGCATTATATACAATTCAGATTTTCATGGTAAAGGAAAAACCAAGGACGGTTCAGGGAACGGTGAATCGAATATTCGAGAAAGGTCTGACTTCAAAAGTGAGAACTTCTGAGAAGATTTTAAGACGAAAGAAAAGGTGGTTTATACTTCATGGTATGATATCATATAATTAAAAAAAATGTAAGTCAGAAAATCCAGAGATTGTAACGATTTACCTAGTGAGGGGTATTATATTCCTGTGGGAATGAAACGACCTGCAAATTTCAAAATTAAAAATGATAATCCACGATATTCAATGTACCTGCGAGTTCAACACGCTCTTCTGTCATGTTCAGGGTGGATCAATTCGAAACGAACTCTAAGCAGAATTCTTGCCTGAACAGACTATGCAATAATTACAATAGCATATTATCCAAGGTGGATATTTTCAGTTGCGAACTTACCAAATACAAGAGGTCCATAAAAGAATATTTCTCTGATGGTTTATGAATAATGTTATGTTTATATTTCTATTATGATTTGATTTATGTCTAAATCCTATCTCCATGGCGATAAATGTACTGATAAATGTTTTATTTTGTAAATTTTCGTTTTATATATTCTTTTGTTTTGGATAATTTTTTTAAAAAATTCATATTCCTTTCTTACAAATTTAATTTACTTATTCTGTCTCAGTAGAGGTAACGCCACAAGAAGGAAATCCATAATTGGTTTTATTTTGGCTATATAATACTTATGTACAAACTGAAATAAGTGTAAACTGTCGATTTCCCGAAAATTAATAAATAAATAGATATATCTGATATCAGGGGTTAATGAAACAGTGATAGACAACCGATAGCAGTCACCATTAACACACTGACTTTAATTAATTAATTCGACGAGTCTATCGAGATAAATATAATGATATGTTATCAACATTGCCTGCCGGTGGTCATTGTCAATCTCCCAGAAATAGACCGATGTGGAGCGGTCGCTGAGAGCGCGGGTCAGGAATGAACGAAACCATACGCGAGGTTATCTTTAGCAGCGGCGGCGTTATTTCTAGGATACGTCTTGTTCACTGCTATTACTGCACAATAATTGTCAAATGTATCGAGTGCTGTAAATCAAAAGACGGAAGAGTGAACATGAAGAAGAGGAAATTATGAAGTAACACCAGCAAAACAACCTACATTCAATAAACACGAAGATGAGGAAATCAACAAACACGAAGATGAGGAAATCAACAAACACGAAGTTGAGGAAATCACATATATAAACTTGAGGAAATCAAAAAGCACAGTCAACAATCACGAGGATGAGGTCTACAAACATGAAAATGGGAAAAAAATGAAAATAATAAAAATTATTAATTAGCACAACAACAACAACAACCTACAGTCAACAAACATGAAAATGAGGAAATCAACAAACATGAAGATACGGGATCTAGAAACATGAAGATGAGGAAATCATAAATTTATGAATTAAAACTAACACAACAACCTACAGTCCACCTCTGAACAGGAATCCTAAACTGTGAATATACTATTAAACAATTTCATCTTTAATAATAGTCATTAATAAAAAAATAAATCTTTTTTCCGAAAGCGTCAGTGAAGTAAGCAGGTTTCAAGTATCTTTGAAAAGCAGTAAACGTGGTTTTTAAGGTCCGGGCCGAACACCTGAAGCTCGATTCTGGCTTAAGTTCGATGGCCCAGTCTATATTTTATATATTTGCCACTATCATTATCTAAACATATTCCCGTTTATCCCCAAGACTGGAATACGACTGTCGAATCTCAACACAGATACTAGTAAAAAAAAAACTATGTGTATGGCTCACTAAAAATAATCAAACGGTGAGCTATGGCGCCATGAAATTTGCAAAACTTTTCTGTCCGGCGTTTCTACGTCAATGCAAATATTGTCAGCCCGGAAGGTCGTTTTCATAGTGGGGTATTAAACTTATAAATATCAATTTAACTGTGAGATAATTTAGGCCATTCTGTGGGCCCATATTTTTCAAATGTTAAGGGTGATTTTGAGAAATTAGGGCGAAGCCGGATTTATAAATTTACCAGCCATTCTTTAAAGTTTTCTAAAAATCTGTTAAAAAATGCACTGCAATCCATCAGGATGCGCAAATACAGGGTCGTGCCGAAGTCAGTCAAAACGTCATCCATATCAAACCCGCAAGTCGTTAGACTTAACACTTAAATAATAATGATAATAGATATTAAATTCAATACACATAATGTACCCTTGCAACTTGCAACCATAGACATTCAAATTGATAGACTAACCAAACGGAGAAAGGGGAACAAACTAAGTTTGCAGAGCGGAGAGGTGGCATGACTATCTCCCTTTCCCTGATCGGTTTATAAACGAATTTCGCATTGTAACAATCACTATTTAGTCCTCAAAAACAAAATCTGTCTACGAATTACAAGTCCTTTTTACAATGGCGCGCAAATTGTTGACTACGTAAAAAACTTAAAAACAAATCCCAAATCGGGTAAACAAAAGTTCGGGCTTATTTTGTTACACTATTTAGTTAGACACATTTACAAATGTGTTATAATTTACCCACATCTCTTATTTCTACGCCAGGCGGTTCGGTTAAAACTAACATTCAGATCCTGCGCAGAAAAGTCCCAAAATGGACTGTGCTGCAAACCGTTGCCTTACTTTAGCAAACTTTTACATTTTGAAAAAAAAATTGTAAAACCAACAGGAACAAAAATGTTATATATAGTAAAATAATAAAACATATATACGTAATACACAACACCATTAGAATACACACATCATTATGTACAAGTACAACCGTACCTCATAGAAGGTATCATATTTTTTTCATTACCGCCTATTTTATTGTGTTTTATTTTATTTCATGTTATTTTATTAAATATTATTAAAATGGGGGACTCAGCGTGGGTAAAGCACCCAGTTAGGCTCACATTTTCAAATAATTATTAAAATGTGTAAAGTATTGTGATATAATTGTAAAGCTGCACATCTTGATACAGGAATGCCCTAGTGAGATGTGTAGAGTACGTTTTTTATGTTAAAAACTGTTTTTTTTTTAATAAATAAATTGTATTTAATAAAAATAAAAATTAAATATATCTTTTTTAATGTACCTGCCATCAACCGTAAAGCGCCCCTGAGGTGATATCTCACAAAAGCGACGCTATACAAATTGTCCAATAAATAAATAAAATTAAAATATGTGTAATTATCCAACCAATAAAAGGTTTCATTGATGTATCTTAATTTAGTGAATATAAAAGAGTTACATTATCCAAACAGTTACATTTTCTGCGCAGGGTCTGGTTATTACGACTAATGTTATCTTACGACTAATGTCGTAGTTTATTGAAATTATAAGGTGCTTTGCCTCTAGCTCGTCGAAATGATACCCTGATTTGATGTTAGGGCAAGTCTATCAATTTGTATGTCTATGCTTGCAGCGGTGAATAAGTTAATAAGTGAGCAACTCAAGCAAGAAGGCGACCGCGCGCTGTTGGCCGCTGTTCCCGCCCCGGGGACCTTGACTGACTTTTCTGCTTACTGCTTTACTCGATTCGCAATAATCAAACAAGCCAGCCAGCAAACAACAGACGAAGGAAACCGGGGAATGTAATCATCGGGGTTTATTATTATTATTTATTACACTTATCGTTACATTACTAACGGCACTCGTTCTTCAGCGTGCAACGCGATTTGTACAGTAGCTTAATTGATTTTTATTGCGAAAGAGTTTCCCGCTTAATTAGAGGCCGTTCTGTGAGGTTTCCTAGTGTGATTCCGCTTTTTGCAGGCAACTTGCACCGCGGCTGATTTATTTTATTTAGGTCAGAAAATATTATAATTAAAAAAAACACTATATATTCATAATGTGCACTGAAATAGTAGCAAAAATAATAGATATAAAGAGTAAAAACAGCATAAGACAAAGTTGCATAACATCATAAAGCAAACAAAATTTGCACAGCTTTTCTATCAGAAATATTTAGGTCAACGCAACTAATTCCATCATGAGCTACAGAGATTTTAAAAAGTAACGAGACGAGTCGAGACGTTGTCTTTACAGAGAATTTTATTTTCATCATATAAAATCGCTGTAAATTAATTATCGAATTATTATTTATGAACACGTCATGTATATTTCCTCCCGGCCGTTTGTTGTTGCCTCAGATCATCGGCAATCAGAGGCGCGCATTCCATATAGGCACATAAGCACCACCTACCCTACCTTAATCGCATAAAAATATAAATAATATTAAAATTTATAAACTTATTCCAAGAAATCACTTTCGACACCACGCGCACCGTACCTAAACCGCACACGTATCAAAAGCATAATCTAAGTACGCCAAACGTCGGCCTCGTCAGAGTATTCAATGTTCACTTCATACTACACAAAATTTGTACATGTGTGCCATAATAATAATACTTTGATGACTTGTATAGCGCCGTTTTTGTGCAAAAACACCTCAAGGGCGCTGTGTGCGCAAAGATGAGACGTTTGTGTTAATATCTAAATAGGCAGAGCTTTTCAGAACGAATTGCGACGGCTAGTAAATATAGCAATCAGCAGCATCAGTTGATAGACGATACGTCTAAATTAGCACAACTTTACTAACGAAATAATGATAATATTATAATTTTGGATTTCTTTCAAAAATATTGTGTCCAGTAAAATGCTTGGAATTTGCACATATTAATGATTTTGTTTATGAAATCCCAACAAAATGGGTCACAGCTAGCAGCTTAGTCATTCTAAGCAAAAAAAATTGCACGAATGGAGTAGTTGTCGATGATAAGTTTTTTTTTTTTCAATGAATTTGTTGTTTTCCCTTTTGCCCACCCTGATCCAAAACTCTGTGCACGCCACTGTCGGCAATCTATCAATATCCAATGGCTAACAGTAACGACTAAGCCCGACTTTCCGCAGTAATCAATCAGCGACTCAATCCGCATATGTCTTCCTGAAGTACTAAATGACGCAGACACGCTCAGTCACCCTTAAGCTACAACAAAATACATTGTAATATATTATGTATTCATCGAAAATTATTAACCGTAGATTGGATATATGAGTAATAAGACGTATAGCATAATTTCGTTCTACGAATTTGGACATGAACACAACCGAGGGAGGACAGGTTTTATTTTAGAGAGGCGATAAACAATTTTTTATCTTTCATGGGGTTTGAAGGTGAAATAAATCAATCCGGGATTTGGAGCATAATAATATTATAAAAAAAAGATTACATTCACGTGTGTAACTAAATAATTTAATTTATGAACATTCAGCGACTTTTTATAATTCTAAAATCTGAAACAATCAAAATTTTCTTAGAGCTTTGCTACCAAACCTAGTTTTTAAAAGAATGTCGTGTTTCTATAGTTTCATTCCGAGATTGGTGAAATTTAGCACACTTGACCATCGAAACAAGAGAAAGGTCACTCGATATCTACACGAGATTTCAGAATACCACCCCCACCACCTTTTTATTTTTACTAACGCCCTTTTACATATGAATAGTAAAAGATATACAGCACATAATTATTATACATATTTCCCCAAAAGTATTCCGGGCAATGAGAAATACATATGGTAGTTAGTCCCAGAATTTCTGAAATGAAATGAATCCCGACTTCTATTTTTACGTAGTGGATTCGGAAAGTTCATCAATGCAAGTAATTCTGGACTATCAAATGCATCATTTATTTTTCCAACCCCTTAAAGCAGAATTTTGATACTGTTTGATGAAATTTGTACACTTTATGTTCAAAATAAGAGGAACATTACTGTTAACATCTGATTTCGAAAAACTCTGCGTAAAGCCCGGGAAACGCCGGGGACTTCAGCTAGTACAATATTAAAAAAGTAAACTAATATATTGTAATAATTATGGCAACCTAGAAGTTGATTGCTTTTTTAGAATACGTGAGTAAATATAGGTTGTCTCACCTCTGCTTCGCCTTGCACAGCTGGTCGAACACCGGGCCGGAGAACTCGTCCAGCACGAAGTAAGTGCGCGGCGCGTGATCGGGCGGACCAGCGGCCAGCGACAGCACCTCCTCGGGCGCCTCGTGCAGTAGCACCGGCAGCCCGAAGGCGGCGGCCGCGCGGCCCGCCCCGGGGTCCTGCGACAGCCGTCCTGTCAGGCAGAGGCGCGACCTGCACGCGGGCAAGCCCACACTGCCGCCTGGAACAACAGCACAAACACTTTAATATACTTTATTTAAATAATTGACCCCTCTCTCCGCTCAAGTGATGAAAGAACCCTTATAATTCCGACCCACCGCTCTCAATGGGACTAAGTAGCATCAAATCACATAAAAAATACGGGTTATCATAATTTTATGCCAAGAACGTTAAGATTGAATTCAACATTCTCAAATTTCATGAATTCATTAAAAAAAACTCGTTACAAAAAGCAATAAATGATGATATTTTATTATTTATTAATAATTAAAATAAATTATTACCTTTAACAAATCATAATAAACCAAGTAAAATTTCGAACTGTTTTGTCCAACTTTGTAATATCTCCGTTTGTTTGCATGCACCAGTAGAAAAATAAACAATGTTTATTGTAGCTAAATAATTATTGTAAACGCAAATTGTTTACAGTGTATTTTGTTTTGACTCTTTTATGTAAATGTATTGTTAGTGTTTCTAAAAAATACAAACAAAGACCATATCAAATATACCCATAAGGACGTCAACACAACAGAAATCTTTCAACAGTTTGAAGTTTTCAAACATTCTGGTTCATCACCTGAAAAAGATAAAAATTTCAAAATAAGCTGGTTAAAGTCTTTCGAGTGCGTCCTGATTCCTGATACACCCTCTAACCTCTCGAGCGATGGTGTATTTATTAAAATATGCCTTGGGTGAAGGTTTCCGGGCGCTCGGTTTTGGACTCGCCCGAGCTCATTAAAAAAATCGTATAAGCAGTTTCGGTTTCAAGATTTTTTACGCTATATTTACACGCATATTTCTCTTCCACACATCTTTGAGGATGCTGTGTGGAGGATATTTTGTAAGGAAATGAAGGAGGGGAAGTTCTGGAAAAGGTATAAGGGGTGGGTAGGATCTGGGGTTCAATGCACGGAGAAAATTTACTGAAATAAAAATACTGCAAATTTATTAAAAATCTGGTCAAATTATTCGTTTTCCGGTTGAAAAGCGGGACTGCAGGCCTTTACCGAATGAATTGACAGGTTTCCTAACAAACTATCAGTAAAACACGAATGTGTTATGGGGATGTCGGAACACGTGTTCATAAAAATTCTAATATTTTCCCAATGGATCAGGATAGAGAGACTCCAGCTGAAGAAGTCAAAGGGTATCCTTTAACCAGGCTTTCCCGATCCGGCCTGCCACGCAGCTGGTGGGCAGATGCATACGCCGCCAAGACTAGGATATACCTTACCCCATGAATCCGGGAATATCCGTGAAACTCATAAAAATTACAATTCAACAAACCTTAAAAGTGATCAAAAGTCATGAAAAATGATGAAACAAAAACTAGGTTTAATAGGTTAGGTTATTAGGTAAGTTTTTTTCATCGCTTTTAATGACTCTGTATCACTTTTTGAATATACCCGCCTCCCAAATTGTAAACACATGGGAAAAATGTTATTTAATTGTTTTATTCTGACCGTAAATCTGTGTTGGTAGTTGGTAGGATAGTTACCAATTAGATCTATTATCACCCTTACACAAACATAAATATGACGAACATAATGTATGTCTTTTGTTTTAGAAATAAAAGAAGGGGGAAATCGTGCAGAGATAAGATATACTCCAGACACTCGAGACGGTACAAGACACTGGCCCATGATCGTAAGGAGAAGGGTATACTATTTACATTGGAATAACAATCTTCCAGGATGTGAAAAAATTACCTGAGACATTTCACCTTAGGCGAAATAATTCGATAGTTCAATGTTAGGATTGTTATCGTAATGAATGCGACCATAGATATAAAAATAACATTAGTTAAAAAAACACAACCTAATATTCAGTCTCGAGTCGAGGTTATATAACAGGATCCCACAAACAATGAACAATGCAACATGGGACTTAACATTGGCTGAACGTGTTCAACACAGCACTTCTGGCACGAATTGGCGCCTGTCACTGATAAAACTATTCAAGCGTGCTAAAAAGGAAGAACAAAAATAATGTCGGCTTTTAGCTTTGATTTTTGAAAATGGTTAGGTATTTTCGTTCTAATATTTGAGCGTCTGAGACCGCAGTGTTGTGTAGCCAATGGGTAAGACTACAGTATGAATAAGACGACGTATGAACGTGAATGAAGCAAGTGGTGTGTGACAAGACAAGGTTGAGTTGTCCAACCTCTAGGGTATTTCCTTTCCTGGTAAAATGCGTCAGTTCGTTAATGTTGTTACTTCAAAAATTTATTTATCGCATTTCAATATAGAAGAAAAAACAGGATTCAATTCTATTTTTTTAAAAATCTGAATAAAGTGTTATTTTTTTTAAATCACTATCTGGCTATTCAGATCTTGTCACCAAATACGGCCAAAGCAGATTACTACCCCTCCAAACATCCCTGCTCGCCTGCAAGGCTCGTATCTCTTATTTTTTCTTGTTAGAGTATCAATGAAGGGACTCGTGATTATGGAGTACCTCGTAGATCATTATAAGTTCGGATAAGAAATATACATTTCATATTTGGAAAATGGCTATCATGTTTTGAATAGAAGCTAGGTATTCATTTTTAATAAAGTACATTTATTTATATTGTTTTTTTTTTCAGACGATCTTACTTACGTAAGAAAAATCCAATTATAAAAACTCAGATAATTCACAAATAGGTATGAAAAAATACTCAGTCAGAGGATACACAATATCTGCATAAAAAAATTAATTATATAAATGCTCACTCAAATAACAAATAATACCAAGAGAGGCGAGAGACACAAAGAGAGACACAAGATTATATACAGGTTGTATCGGCACTAACCCGACAAACTTTAACCAGCTATTCCTTAGCACATTTGGAGTAAAAAATGTTATGGGCACTTTGCTGTCCGGTAGCATTTTTTTTCAATTAAAAACAAAAAAAAATAAAAATTTCCACACTACATCACTGTCATTGCCTTTCGTGTTCAACAGCTGTTATAAGCAAGTATGTCGAAAAGCGTCTTCGCTCTTTCGCACACACTAAATAATAATAGTTAAAAATGAGACGAATGGTGCCGTGCCATTTCGTTGTGATTGTAAAAGTGCGCCAATATAGGTACACACGTGCATTATTCAACGGAATTCGAATAAAATATTGCCAGATGGGTTTTCAAACTTTGACAAAGGATAAAACAGTGGTGACATGTAGTGAAAATATGAATAATATTTTTTTTATTAAAAAAACGTTACCGGACAGCAAAGTGCACATAATATTTTTTACTCCAAATATGCTAAGGAATAGCTGGTTAAAGTTTGTCGGGTACGTGCCGACTGCCGATACACCCTGTATAATAAGCTAAACATTTTTTTAGCAATAGAAGAAAAAATTTTCTGAATACGTAAAAATATCTACTTTAGCACACGCTATCTTATCTTCGGAGGGCTAAAATAAGCGATGTTATTTTTAAATGTATTTAGGTGAAAGATGCTATGGCGTCTTAAGCAATAGAAATTGGGAAGATTTAATGTAGTATCAATATGACCGTGAATTTTTAATGTAAAAATATTAGATCAGTCTTGCCTTTTAATTTTAAGTACGTTAATCTTGAAGTGTTAAAAAAATAAAACAAGATAATTTTTGCCTCACATAATTTTTGCAGCACTGGTTGAGGCGTTTTAGCGTCGTGGAATTTGCACAACTCCTCTATCTGGAATTATGGCAAGCCATTTATAAACTAGCATGGAATTTCCACCAGGAGCTAGAGAGCTTTAAACCATGTTTTAGAGGTTGTCCCAAACGTGTCAATTGCTTAATAAGAAAATATGTGTTGACACCTAGGAAGCCGGATGGTAGCTACTGGTATAGTAATACATGTATATAATACGGTGTCAGCTGGAACTGTCTGCGTTTATTAATATTTCCGGCAATTTAGAGATAGCACGCTAAACTGAAACGTAATGTTAAATTCGCTACTATTCGGTTGCAGATAAAACGTAACACACGAAAGGAAAAGTACCTACCGTTTTACCCGCGTTGAACTTGACCCGAAGCTGATAAGACCAGAGCCATCCATCCAAACCACCGAGCAACGAGTTGTATTCCGCATAACCATTAATTATGATAATTATGATTGATAGTTATTACTTATTATTAATAAAGAAAACGAGATAAACTGCGATGTTCGCATTTAGGTCAAAATGATTGGTCGTTAGTCGATTTGATATTCCTCACGGTAAGCTTTGTTTTATTAATTTTATGTTTATTTTATGGAAATAAATTAACTTGATTTATCCATGAAACGAGGAGCGTCCATTTTTGCGTAGTTGGTTGTACATGGAAAGGTATAACTTACTACTCACGGGCTATAAAAGAAAAGGCAGCAATCATCAACTTTTAATGATCAGATATTTTAATTCAATAATCTCATAATTGATAAGAGTATTCGAGTAAGGCGAATGAAAAGCCTCTTTTAGAACAATAACGTTAATGTTAGTGGAAATGCATTTGTCTCAACACCTCTCACCTATTCAGGGTGAGAGACCTATCGACGCTGCCAGAAGAGGCGATTTATAAAAGGAAATGGTACACATGGACAGAAACATTAAGGCGAAGCTTAATGCCAAATCACTATTTTGATCTTTATAACGAATTGGTGTATATTATGAATACCAAAAAATATGCTTTGAATAAATTGAAGGTTTTCCTATCGCTTCGCTTAAGTAGAATACAAATAAAAAAATAATTACTCTATAAAAAATATAAATGCAAACTACAAAAAAATTTTTTTTTTCAACAGAAATGTATGAACACATAAAGGAAACAACTTAAAATACAATATAGTATTACAGCTAAGATTATCTGTGACAGTTTCACTTGATTAACTTTTTTTCTTTCTTATAAAATTATTTACAAAATAAATAAAAAACAGTTTTTTGCTTGAAATCGAACGTTTCTAGACTCCGTTTGTCAAGCGATTTGAATGCCTAATACCTACGATATAAGGTATACCGAGAATATTCACATTTTTGGCTTGTAGCTTCCTCTTAACGTTATGAAAAACAAATAAAAGGTTATTTAGACGGAATAAAAACGGACAGAAACAGAAGCTTTAAGAAAACAAATAAACGAAATGAATATAAAATGAACAGACACAAAACGATGGTAAGCCAATTTATATTTTTTTAAGTATTTAAATCACAAAAAATCTCCGTATTTATAATAAGAAGCTGTAGCACCACAATAGAACAAACATCGATATTCTCAAAATTCCTAACATACTCAAAAAAATAACATTCAATGAAATAAGTATCATCTTATTAATTTATTGAATTTGTTCATAATTTTGACTTCCTTTTTTGCTTTCAGTGGGTTGAATTAACTCCTAAAGCCTCTGACATGTTTCAATATACTAAGGAGAACTGTCAGAATAAAGATTCCGCGGAAAATATTTTCGTATTAAATTTTGATTCCGGATAAATGCGCTGTTTTTGAACGAATTTCAAAATAAAAAAACCTCTCTTGAAAGCAGACGACTCAGAAATCAATAAATGCAATTAAAAATATTAAAATTTAGAACGCAAACAAAGGAAAAGTTTTTAAAGTTGCTCACCGGTGGTTTTTTATCGTGTAAACTGTAATTACTACTTTACACGAAACTAAAAAAAACGCGGTATTCTCTATTTTATTATTTGAGTATATTTAGGAAACATACAGTTATAAATGCGAATTAATTTTGCATTCAAGATGTTGAGTAAAAATAACCCAGTTATGTTTAATTTGTATATATATATTTATATAATTTTTTTTTTTTTTTAAAGAATTCAAACATTCCCGGGTTACGAATAACCTGACAATATTTGAAAATCTCCTACTACCACCACAGTAAGCAGAAAATGTTGCTTGTGTTGTGATGGAGGACTTAGCCAGCCTAGGAACACAATACGCCTGGGTGGGACCCAAACGCGATGTCAACTCGGCCACCGACCGGTCAATATATTTGCATAGCTTTTATCAAATGTAATTTTATTCTTATTTTTTTATGTTTCAAAGTATCTGTCAAATTAAAATTATACTACCAACCATGTAAAAGCCCTTTGGGCGTTAAATAAATAAATGAATAAATTTACAATCATTTAAGAGCTCTTTTTAACACTTAAATAAATATATATATGTATATATTTAATCATAATTCTCACCGTAATACAACATGAAATAGCATACATTTTAATAAACCGTATGTCAAGCTGGGATATATATTTTCCGAAAATACTGATGGTTGTTTGTGGTCTGTGAAGAATATCTCCCAAAATTACCCAAGGGGTTAAATAAATTCACTTTTAAATGCAATTCTAGATAGTTCGTCATAATTACGCTTAGTGTAGCTTCATCATCATAACGGTTTTTTTATTATTTAAAATATACTGTTTGCTTTTCTCTTTTTTTGGTCTATGCTATAACCTTCCTAACAATGTTGAATAATGTATGTATAAAATAAAACGCACCCATAATCATGTACAGTACAGATTGTTAAAGTCTAAATATTGGGTATTTGCTTTGTTAAAAATCAGTAAGAAAATTACCCTCCAATCTCATCACCATCACCTAGTGGGTTGCTTTATCCGAATTCGTTTGTGCATCACAGTTGCAAAATACCCAGAAAACGACGGGAACCAAATGATCGTGAAAACCTGAGAAAAACATGGGTACATCCGTTACCTTGAAATATAGTTTTGGCAGCGACCGCTTCGAAATTAACAATGAAACAAAGAAGTTTTAGTGGCAGAACCGATGAGCTAATTTACAGTGCATTGTGTAAGGAATACGACTTTTTTCAATTATACGCACAGAATGATTGTCATAAGTCATGGTCATCAGTGTCATCACTTTTGTCTTGCTTTAGGATAATAATCCATTTTACTAACGTATATATCAGGAAAGTTTTATAAAAATACATTACATCCCCTCGATCAAATATGTATACAATTTGTCAGAGAAGTAAGTACCTGACAAACTTTATCCAGCGATTCGTGACCTCGTTTCTCCGGTGACAATTTTTTTACAAATCAAATACCGATTTTTTTAAATGTTTTTAGGTGAACAAAAAAGTAACCGGAGACCAAAATGCCATATCTAAATTTTGACTACAAATAAGCTCAGGAATCAATGGTTAAAATACGTCTCGTAACTAGTGATGTAGACCGTAGTGATATTCCCCGGGGAATATTCCCGTTCCCGGGAATATTCCCCGACCTGAAATAAATTCCCGAAAACGGGGAATTTATTTTATTTTTAATAAAATGGTTTCTAAACTTCTCTTGGATGCTTTATTGAGTGTTAGCAGTTATCTAAGACGACATTCTCTGATCTAGGGACTTCCCTACCACGATAAAATCACGCCAGTGACCTGGTGGAAGGGGATGTGCGGATGTTCTGATTTGTCACAGGTTGCCATAAGAATATTGACTGCTCCCATTACTTCAGCAGCCACTGAGAGATCTTTTAGCACGTTTAGTCGCATTCATACAACACGGAGGAATCGTCTAACAACTCAAATAACGTTTCAAACCTATCTGGTACTCGCAAACGCAAACATCCAATTGACTGTGCTAAAGAAGAAGAAAACGTAGATAATCCTGAGTCGGCAACAACTTCGTCCGGGTCGGATGAAGAAGAAGAAGAAGAAGAATATGAAGGTGAAAGTGGAAGCGAAGTTGATAGTGTCAGTGTCCAATCGGTATTATCAGATGAACAGTAACGATCTGTGAAGTTGTGTCATTTTCACAGTTTTACGATTGATTTTTTATATGTACGGTTTACTAGCATAAAGTGTATATTGGCTACTTATACTGTACAGTATACAATTATATAGAGATACTACTCACTTTAAAATAATTTTGATCGGTGTTTTTTTGTTATTTTTCTCTTGGATCCTATTCCTATACAGGGTGTATCGGCACTAACCCGACAAACTTTAACCAGCTATTCCTTAGCACATTTGGAGTAAAAAATGTTATGTGCACTTTGCTGTCCGGTAACGTTTTTTTTTAATAAAAAATTAATTAAACATATTTTCACCACATGTCACCACTGTTTTATCCTTTGTCAAAATTTGAAAGCAACATCGCAACTCTCGCGTGTTGCTGCGAACGAAGCCCGTATTACATAATCCAGTACCAGAAAAGAAATATTTTATTTAACAATAATGATTATTCACATTTTTCGTATGCGAATCACTGATTGTCTTCTTGTATTGTACACATCAGTTTTATTTTTGTATCTAAATTGTTTCACCTCTGGAATGCTTTGGTTTCACCTCTTACGCGTTTCACGTATTAAATAGTCTAATTTTGAAACTAAGAAACTAATTAGTAGATTTCCTGAATTTATAATCGAAGTCCAATAATTCTGAGCACTTTTAAAAACAATTTTCCTCACTTAGGTACTTATCAATAATAATAATTGGATTATTTGAACAGCGCCGTTGTTTTTTAAATCACCGTAAGTGCTCTGTCAAAATGTTACTTGCTAGGCTATCCTACAACGTATATTTTTTAATAAATTTAGTTATTTACAACTTCGCGGAATGTGATTTATGAATATTATTGCTTATGTTAAAAGCCTTCCAGAATTACCGGAATATAACGAGCAGCTTGACACACTTAAGTTTATTTCCACTAATTTGAAGGTACAAAGAATGTATAGTTTTAAAAACAATCCCGATGAATCAAAAAACGGTTCATATAAAACTGCTGCGCAACACACTGAGACAAAGGAAAGCACTCACACAAACGTCATGACTGCATTGGATTGACCACCTGCAAATGAATGCTGCCAGATTGCTAATTTATTTAAACAATAATTATTAAATTTTATTTAAAATATCGCAATTTTTTTAAAAAATCGACAATAAATTACAACTATAATTTAAAAAAAATATTCTTAACCCCACGCTTTTTCGTAATTGATTAATTAATTCAGAATTTAAACGTTGCTTGAAATGACTAGCCGTATTTGGTGACCAGATCTGAATATCCAGGTTCAGAATTTAAACGTTGCTTGAAATGACTAGCCGTATTTGGTGACCAGATCTGAATATCCAGGTTTAGAATTTAAACGTTGCTTGAAATGACTAGCCGTATTTGGTGACCAGATCTGAATATCCAGGTTCAGAATTTAAACGTTGCTTGAAATGACTAGCCGTATTTGGTGACCAGATCTGAATATCCAGGTTTAGAATTTAAACGTTGCTTGAAATGACTAGCCGTATTTGGTGACCAGATCTGAATATCCAGGTTCAGAATTTAAACGTTGCTTGAAATGACTAGCCGTATTTGGTGACCAGATCTGAATATCCAGGTTTAGAATTTAAACGTTACTTGAAATGACTAGCCGTATTTGGTGACCAGATCTGAATATCCAGGTTCAGAATTTAAACGTTGCTTGAAATGACTAGCCGTATTTGGTGACCAGATCTGAATATCCAGGTTTAGAATTTAAACGTTGCTTGAAATGACTAGCCGTATTTGGTGACCAGATCTGAATATCCAGGTACTTCCTCACCTTCCACTCCTTCCCTTAGCCATAAAACTTACCCCAATTCAACATAAAAATTGTTTAAATTATCGGATGTAATGAAATGCATAATAATTAGACCCCAAAATACTTAATTATTCAGGGAAATAAACCCCTGAGTCATCAGTTGGAAATACCAACGACATTAAGTGAAATTAACAATGCAATAATCCTATTATTGCATTGTTTAAAATTTCACTTAATTATTAGCATTAGCAAATAATATTGGGATTAGCAAATAATAATTTACGACAATTTACTCGGAAATCAATAAAGCCAGAATAATAAAAAAAGAAAGTTATCACTTACGTCGTCTGTAAGTGGCTTTACCAAAGTTTGATAATGCCGTCAGAAGGTGAAACAGCTGTCACGCGTAATAATAATTACAACTAGCAGAACTTGTTTATAAACACACTGTTTTTATAAATTTTTTAATAAGACTGTTAAAATAAAAAAAATCTCTAAATTGAAATGGAGTTCTACAAACTAAACTTAAAATCAAATAAATTTATTGCGAAGGTTCAAAGTACTGTACTGTAATATTATATTAAATAATTTTTACGTGTTTAATTATTGTTTAAAGTCAGATTAAAGCGATTAAAAAACCCACCTGGCAATTCTTATTCGAGTTTCGTTGTTTTTACGTATTGGCGCGCTTACAAGCATCAGTCGTCTCATTTTTAACCATTAATATTTAGTGTGTAGGAAAGAGAGAAGACGCTTTTCGACACACTTGTCGAAAAACTTGTTGAATGCCGACGGGCATACTCTTCTACAGATTTTATTAAATATTGATATGTAGGTAATATTGATGTGTAAATGAATGACATTGTGAGAATTTTACCAATAAATAATAAATGAAAATGCGGACATGTAGTTTATGTTAATTTTTTTATTGGAGCATTTGTTCGAAGTGACTACCATTATTTTCGATGCAAGCGTGTAGTCTTGTTATATTTTGATTATTTAAGTTTGCAGGATTTGCTTTAATTTCTGCAGCGGCTTCCATCACTCGTTCGAGCAGTTGCTCTCTTGAGGCTATTGGCTTAGCATACACTTTTTCCTTGAGAGCCCCCCACAGGTAGTAATCCAGGGGGGTCAGGTCGGGTGATCTTGGTGGCCAAGCAATGGCCGGACTTCCACGGCCTATCCAACGACCAGGAAACTCGACATCCAAGTAGTTCCGCACGGCAATCGAATAGTGTGGTGGGGCTCCATCGTGCTGGAACCACATTCTCCGTAGTAATTCGAGGTTCACATCTTCCAGAATCTCGCCCAGTTGCACTTGTAAGAACTCCAAATACATCGGTCCATTTAGTCTGGGAGGCAACTCGATTGGACCGAGTATTTGATTTCCCAGGATTCCTGCCCACATGTTGATGGAAAATCTGTCCTGGCTCGACGACTCCCGAACAAGCTTGGGGTTTTGTTCAGCCCAATGGTGCAAGTTGTGCACATTTAGCACTCCTGTTTTAGTGAACTGTGCTTCGTCGGTAAACAATATGTTTTTCATGAAGTCTGCATCTCTTATGACATTATGCAGCATTCTTCTGCAGTACACGACTCTGGAAAAGTGGTCATTCTCCATGAGGCCTTGGCAGCGCCTATAGTGAAAAGGTTTGAGCCCGTGCTTCTTCAGAACTCTCCATACCGCCATGTGTTCCCTGTGTCCTATCATCAGAGCGACCCGACGCACGGACAGCGTGGGGTCTTCGGTAATTAAGTTCAGGATTCTCTCCTCAACTGCCACAGGAACGATGTTGTGTCCTCCGCCGGCGCCTTCAATCCGTCCGATGCCACAGTCACGCAATTGTTGATACATCTGAAACAAAACAACAAATAACAACTGCTTTTATTATTCAGCTCAGTAATAATGTCAAATAAACAATCGCGGGCTTTTTCACTCATTTTATTTTTAAAGAACACTTATTTTAGGCACATATCAGAAAACTTACGTTTTCTCTTCATTTATTTCATTTTTTTATAGTAAAATGTATAACAAAGTGTTTTAAATTATAATTTTCTTAACTAGGTACGGTTGATATCTTGGATTCACAGGGGTGAAATTGAATTCAAGTAATTTAAATAATCCCATGGTGAGAAAGGGAGTGAATTCAATTGCAGTGAATGATGCATTTATTAGAGATTAAAATTAATTAACTTTTTAAAACGCCGTTTAGTGACCACTGAACACAAATCACCTAAAGTACAATTTACATTTTTAAAGTTGGTGGCCCCTTGTTATGTTTTTAATGTTCCCAGTTTAAATTTCAAAAGCGCTTTTTGGCATTATCAATGAATGTAAATAGTTTCAATAAACAATTGATAGGGTACAAACCTGGACAAAGGTAGCATGGTGTGGGACGCGTCTTCCAGGAAACCTCATGCGATACTCCCTTACGGCTGCTCGTGAATTTCCATTGCAAAATCCATAAACAAAAACAATATCTGCTTGCTCGGCAGGTGGATAATTGAGGGGCATATTTCAACAGTAAAAACTTAGATAACAAAACAAAAACGAAACTAGAAACTTGATGACATGCGAACTCCCAAAACAGCACTGACCACTGATACGAGACGGGGTGGCGGGAACCACACGGGACTTGAGACAGAATATGTGTGAAAGAGATGACAGTAGCGCGGCGTTGCCAATTATTTTACCCCTATACTGTGGGCAGTAGCGGAGTGTGGAAATTTTATTTATTTTTTGTTTTTAAAAGAAAAAAAATGTTACCGGACAGCAAAGTGTACATAACATTTTTTACTCCAAATGTGCTAAGGAATAGCTGGTTAAAGTTTGTCGGGTTAGTGCCGATACACCCTGTATAGATCCTATTCCTGTATGTGTGTATATTTTATTTTTTATTTAATAAATATTATTCTTTTTGAGGTATTATGTTGTAAAATCAAAATTCCCCGTCCATGGGAATATTTCCTGGAATGTTCCCGGGAATATTCCCCAGAAATAAATTCCCGGGAATTTATACATCACTACTCGTAACTAATGACAAGATCTAAGCTGGTAACACCTGTACATCCTGTTCATCAAAATTATTGGCTTTACAGATAATAGATGATAAACCATAGGTGGATCCGAAAACGTCGAAACATAAAACAAATATTTATATGACCTAATTAATATAATTTATAATTAACAACTAATATGAGTTAATTTTCGGTTTAATTAAGTAGTTTGAAAGAAAAAGCAAACATCAATTCAAATACTTAACTTTGTATTCGCCACTCTTTAATCAAAAAGGATAAACATATTTCTAAATACAAAGTTATTTATTTCAATTAAATTTAAATTACGCCACAGAGTGGTTTTGCAATTATCAAAATGATTATGCTATTATTTTTTCTTTATTAAAAATCTTTTAATGTAAAATTAAAAAGTATTGATTGAAATTAACGAATAAGAAGTTAATTAATTAACTTCTTGAAAAAAAAAATGTTTCAAGTAATGTAGATAGGATCTCAATTTTTGACATATTTTAAATGAAGGTATCTTTTCACAAATGAATTTAATTTTCTTATTACTCAAAATGTCCAACATTTAATTGAATTTTATTTAAAGATTACCATAAAATATTGACCCCGACTGATTATTCCATTAAAACTGTCATACGAAATAAAAAGTTTAAAAAAAATGTTCATCAAATGTCTCGGAAATCGGCAAGAGAAAGAGGGGACATTACATTTTTAATTATTTAAATATAAATATGTATAAAAATAAGGATAATTTATTGTTTCAGCTCAATCAATATTCGAATCCTAAAAAGCGGAGTTTCCCCACAGCACGAATCAACCTGCCCTAATATCAATGTAAATACGTCCTGCCATATCCAAGTCTACTTTTACTTCCTCTCCGACGAATTTTTGGCCACTGACCGGAAGACTACATTAGTAGCGTGTTACTATTGCTAGTTGGCTGACGGTTGTTGGTAGTTGGGTGCGAGTCTCACCGTTGCGCGTTGGTTGCTTGTACGTCATCGGTGTTTTGGACGCATCATGGGCACTAGACACCAGGCACTAGGCACCAGGCACCGGGCACTACAGCGCGGATCCTAAATTGGACACGCTTCGTAACAATTGGACGTTATTATTTACAATTTACACTCTACACCCGTTATGATGCGTATCCGATAGGCGGAACGAATAAGAAGTTATTACTCTACAGTTTTGCTGCGTTCCCAACGGGAATCTTTTAATGCGATAAAGATATCGTCATCCTAATTTAATAAGGAATGCCAAATAAAAATTATGAAACCAAATCAACTGCCTACGTTTAAATATTCACTGCACCTACGCTAGAAATGGGAAAACACAACAAACGTGTAATGATCATGAAACCAGCGTTAGATGATGTGTATCCCAAAGACTGCTATGTGCTTGCCATGTGGAAAGAAAGCAAGAAGAAAGGACTGTGAAAATCATGACCAAGTCGGTTACCCAGAGGCAAAGATCGTAATAGGATATGAAGGTAGTTTTTAAGTATGTGGGCCCTGGTTGGTTACAAAAACACAGAAAGATTTTTTACTCCCAGTAGGAACCAAGCGTTTTATAAATTTTATTCGAGTGTACCAATTCACACTTATCGCTTTCAAGGGCATTGAAATTAAGGCAGCAATATATGACTGTACATTACAAAGTACATTAACACTACCTAACCAGTACGTTGATTATCGCACCTCTCAAAACGGGATATTTCTAGAATAAAATGTAGGTATAAACAGCTCTTTCGAATATTAAAATATTATTCTAAACACTGTTTAGAAAATAAATAAATGCAAAATAACTTATTCGTTTAGTAAACATGGAACACTCATACTTTATGACAGCTTTAACGATGTGTTTAAATCTTTCTGCGACTTCGAAATACAAATAAATAGACAATGAACTTTTTTTTTCAACTTTGAAGAGTAAAAAAATAACATAGACAAGAGTGGAAACGACTAATAAATGCACCAAACCGGCAGCATCAATTAGTTTATATAGCCACGAGTATCAAATAACGTTGTTCAATAAACATAATAGGTACCATTAACAGGTTGAGTGTTGACTTTTTCGAAAACATTTTTCCAAATTCCGATAGATAATTCATGCGATATTCATGCCAGTATTTGCACATAAGAAAAAAATTGACGTGCGACATACAGTGTGGTTGCTTTCGAAGGTAGGTAGATATGATTGTTCAGGTGGCTTGCGGCGTAATGAATTTCAATTTACGGTACAGTTATTATATTATTCCGCATCGATGTATTGTGGATTGCGAAACAAAAGTCATAATTAAACTAGTAGTTAATGTGGCAAAGTCAGACGATTTATTAACCTGTTGAATGTGGGACGAAATTTCGGAAACGGCGCGAAAATTACCTCGATGTGTTCTGCTCAAATATCTTAATGAAAACTAAGTATTTGCTTTTTTTTCGATTGTTTTCTGTTTACCAGATAATGTAGCTAATTATTCATATATAGTTCATGATTATATCGTAAGACGTTTTCCCAGAATAGCTAACTTTATCTGAAAAATTAATAAAAAATTCCCCCGTTCGGGAAACAATTGTCAAAAAAATTATGTATATGAATATAAACGGATTTTATTATTTCTACACAAACCTGAATAAATAGCCTATATGAAAAAAAAACAAACCAAAAGTGTTTTCAAAGAAATAATGGCATTTACGTTGTTTTGAAAATGTAAAATATTTTAGGCTTTTCAAAAAAAAATGTCAAGCCAAGCGTGCACTTTAGAATTTTTTTGTGTCGTATTGTATAAAGTTATGAAAGCAATTCTTTCAGTTTTTGGTAGTTCATACTATTGTTGTTACTAATAATATTTTTTTATACTAGAAACCTGTAAATAAATAATGCTAAAAATATATTTATGCACTATGATGTAAATTTTCGCTGTCACTTTACTAACCTGGTTTTTGACACAATTATATTGCGAAATATTATAAAAATTACATCAAAATAAACTAGATAGAATTACCTTTCTAATGGAACCTCACACCTATTATTTCGATAATGAATTTATATCCAAAACAATGCTAATATATACAATATTTACCTCAGACAGTTGACCAACTTCAATACATCGAAATCCAAAATGGCCGCCATTTTTGTATACAGATATTTATCGAAATACAGAGTGGTGCAAAGAATCATGATTCAATGAGAATAAAAATAAATTTTAGTGATATTTTTTTTCATAATATTTATTTCAATTTTATATAACATAAAATGCATTTTTTTCAATTTCAAGTAACTGGGTGGTTCAATAAAAATAAAAGTCGGAGATTTATGTTTCATCATATTTATTTCAATTTTATATTACATGAAATACATTTTTTTATTCAAGTGCTGTGGGGTTCAATAAAAAAATGTTTAGTAAAAAAAGTTTTTTTTCATCGTATTTATTTCAGTTCCTCTTATGTTATGTTCTCTTATGTTCCTCTTATGTGGCCGATTTGAAACCTGAAACAGTAAACATTTATTGTTACACTAATGTCTTTCAATTCTGGAAAAGATGAAGCGTACAATCAACCTAATATAACTACTACTAATACAAAACATACCGTCATGGCGATCGATGCGGTGTCTGTGGTGGTTCTGCCCCCTGCATCATGTTGTATTGTGGTCTCCATTCTGCAAAGCGATAGAAGCAATCAGACATATACTTGTATTTATATAATTTTAAAAAAGATATTTATAATTGCATACTGTTTTTTTTTATCACATATAAAAAAAAATCTTATAATTTTTTAGCACATCCTGTACACCTGATCTAATTTTGTGATATTTATTACGATTTTTCATAAAACAATAAATAACATAAATAACAAAAAAAATATTTCCGTAAATAAAACAATAGTTTTACATTTTCTAGTACACCCTGCAGTGGTTGTTTCTTTTGTATGGAGATTGCAATATTCACATATCACTACAGGTGGCGACACTAGTCATTTTTCAAAGCTTTCGTAAAATTCCGTAAACACATACATTCAAACAAATTGGAAATCTTGATTGTATTGGTGTCAATTGCTGAGATGCAAAACTTATTTTATTATAATATTTTAACTAAATATTGACTAAACAATGATTTTGAAACACAATGCCAATAGTTTTTCCTACATAATGACATATGAATCTCTACAAATAATATAATATTACGATGTCAATAATGATAAACAAAAACGAACTTTTTATAAGCAAGTTTTTTTTGACATTTTCGGCCAGTAATTCATTTTTCATAAAATAAACACTAAATATTGACAAAACAAAAGCTTTTATATATTCTCTCAAATGGTTTTTCTACACAATAACATGTAAATCATTCCAAATAATGTAATATATGACATAAATAACTTGATTCAAACACAATAAATTTTCAGAGCGAAAACACTTCCAGTTTTTGACAGGAATTTTACGTATTTGTCTTTTGCAAAAATGAATTATATTTATGAAAAACACATGACTTGTTCAATGAACTATGCATAAAATCATGTTTACTTACGTTTCTTTGGGAAATTCGTCGTATAATACAGTCTTTACTGTAGCAGTCCGTCCACCAGCGAACGTTGAAAAAGATGCACAAAAAATATGACAACGGCTTTTCATAGAGAAGTCAATTTGAAAGCTACCAAAGAGGCTACACTAATAAAATAAAAGGTATCTGCTAGACTGATATTAGCGCAAGCGATTTTGACCTTGTTCTTCATACAGTTTCTTTATAGATAAGGGTTAAAATAGCACTTAAAAAAAAAAAACCAAGCAAAAATATTTCTCGGATGCCGGCGTCCGACTCACAGTCGAGAGGTTAAAAGAAAATTCCACCGAAGAAACAAAGTCTAAAGGGAACTAACTAAATCATCATGCCTTCTACACGGAGAAAACTTACTGCTAATTTATTAAAAATCTGGTAAAATTATTGTTTTCCTGTCAAAAACGGGATTGTAGGCTTTTAGCAAAAGAATCGACAGATTTCCTAACAAAATATCAGAAAAACACGAATATGCCGTGAGGATGTCGAACCAGTGTTCATAAAAGTAGTAATATTTGCCCATTTCGTCATTATACAATAACAAGATAAGCGCAGCTGCATGAACACGTGTTCCGATTTAATATGAAACAACTAATAGTTTGTTAGGAAATGGAATGCTATCAAGTTTTTAACAGGATTTCAATAAATCAGCCATACTCAGTTTTCTCCGTGTAATGTATTCAGAATGGATGTAACGCCACACAACAATGTGTTAGCGTATTGATACCCTATATTAATTTATGTTTTTCGTACGCTTGATCGTGCCATGACAATAATTCCGTTGTGGCAAGTAAAAACATTACAATTCTCGGAGACGATCATTATTTATACCGCCCATTTGTTATGTAATATATGATGAATTTAATAGAACCCTTTTTTTACAGGTAAAGCATTTTGTATTATCACGGATGCAAGTAACGTGAATAATACAATAGGAATTTAATTAAAATATGTAATAAAATATTACTTTTATGGGGGTGCGTCCCAAGAATATCCGGATGTTTCAAATTGACAGGAAATAGAGGAAGGATATGCCGTTATTTCTACATTTACAACCAAACAGACATGAGTCACGGGAATCAATTAATATTTTGACTGACCTCTTCATGGGAAAATCAATACAATGTATATTGAATATGTATTCAATTATCTATGTTAGAATCTATGGAAATAGAAAGTTTAATCTCTATTACACTAAAATAAAGTCGCTATCCGCTTCTGTCTGTGCGCTTAGCTCTTCTAAACTACGCAACAGAGTTTGATAGGGTTTTCAATATCAATTATAATTTTGATTGAATATCTGCCTCAAGTGGAGACCATCAACTCTGCAAGATACTGTGAGACCCTAAAAAAATTGCGGAACGCGATTCATAACAAGAGGAGAGGCATGCTGACAAAGGGAGTCAGCCTGCTGCACTACAATGCCAGACCACACACGGCCAACGCCACGAAGGAACTGCTTGCTTCGTTTAAATGGGATATCCTGAACCACCCCGCGCATTCCCTTAACCTAGCACCTTCAGATTATTATCTCTTTACCTCCCTGAAGCTGTACATGGGTGGAAAAAGGTTTTTAACCGACGAGGAGGTAAAGGAGGAGGTGGAAAAGTTTACGAAGGTGTTGGCGGGAAACTACTTCGAGGAAGGCATCAAAAAGTTGATCTCCCGCTTCACCACCTGCATTGAGAGGAATGGCGACTATGTCGAAAAATAGCTTACATATGTACTACGGTAACCATGTAGTTTTTTTGTTTCAATAAAAAGATTTGTAACCTACAAAAATTCAGTACACTTACTTTCTGGATACGCCTCGTATATTAATATTATATTCATAGAAAGTAGAGAAAATTCGACATGTCAGCTAGTTTAAATCTAATCGCAGTTCGTTTTGGTGTTGTCGTGTTTGATTTGGTACATATCCTGAATATCCTCCTCTTTTGGGGGGCGAGATGTTTGAAATGATAAAGATTTTATTATTTCGTTAATCATGGACCCATAACATGATACTTACTTTCATTTGAGAGGGATTTACCGCTCAATAGACGCTGCGCGTATCCGATGACACCCCCAAACATCATCTGACCGCCTTGGTGGTTCCCCCATTTCATGGGTCATGCATTCACATCCCGCTCACCACACAACTCACTGCGCTAATCACAATCACCACAAGAAAAGCCATAGATAACCACAAAACATCACTTGGGAAATAGAAAAAATGCTCAAAACACTGGCGCCCCCGACGCACAGTGGGCTGAAAATCGCCTTTCATAGACATAGAGACTTGAATTTTCAAGGGTATTTTTTTGGCTAGAAATGGATTCTGCTGATCATTACTATGCTATAAAATTTCGTACGAAGCAATTGCGTGTACACATGAAGGAGTTATCATTTTTTTAAGAAAAAATTGTATGGCACTGACATTAAAAATGAGGCTATCTCTGGAATCATAAGGTTGGCCATTCTATCCTTACACACAGACATACTACTATTTATTTGTATTTTTTTGACATACTTCGTATTGTGGCGCAACTTGTGATTTTTTTTTCTTTGTCTAGTTTACAATATTTTATTTACACAGCAAGCCTACTCATACGTAAAGCATTTAAATTAATTATTAACATTAAAAAGTTTTTTTTTCAACTTTGAGGATTTTAAAAAAATAAATCGCCTGTTGCACCACAATACGAAGTATGTCAAAAAATACAAATAAATAGTAGTATAGCTGTGTGTAAGGATAGAATGCCCTTGAAAATTCAAGTCTCTATGTCTATGAAAGGCGATTTTCAGCCCACTGTGCGACGTAGGACTAATTAAGTAAGCGAAGTATCAACTGGCGCCCAGCGTAGAGCCAACGTGATTTTTAGGTAGTAAAGAAAATGTCACTTCACAGTAGAACAGTTTTGCATATGGTAAGAATTGAATAAGCCAATAATACTCTTATAGGGCCCAATATAAAACGAGCCCCTTCAGACAGAGACACAACATATACGTGGATCTGCAGGCGGGCCCTTAGGCCGATGCTATAATTATATAAATGTTTCTGGGGAAATAATTCAACACAAACTATCGTAAAGTGCGAAAATCCACACTGTCGTCAGGTGAAACACAAATTTTATCAACAGTTGAAACAATACAGAAGTCGTGCTGAATAGTGACATTAATTACATGCGAAAAGATGACGGGTGTAAACAAACGCGGCAGCGGAGAACGACTGAATTGATACGTAACACAAAAGCGGCCCCCGTCGATCTAATTACTTGTATTATTACGGCAATGTGGCGTATGCCGTATTGATTGCGAGGGTCATGCGAATCAAACGCGGATAGAATCGTGTTATCATTTTGTCGATTTTTTATTACGTTATTTAGTGTTATTGATCCAATACATTTTTATTGATATTACACACTTTTTATTGACCCATAATATTTGATGCTTATTAAATATCATAATAAAATAATGTTTGATGTATTGATCGACTCATCTTGAAGTGTGGGCAGACATTTCAGTTTTAAGCGTTTTGTGGCACAGCGGACTACGGAAAACAGAAAAAAATCCTAAATAAAATATTCACGGTTTTGGGAATAGTAACAATCTGTTAGTAACAGCGAATCTGTTAGTCTTAGCAAAAACTCTCGAATGGTGAGTTCTGAGGTGATATTTGCGAATTTTTAATAGCTGGAATTTGTAGATCAACGCAATTATTCCGAAAGTTCAACTCGCAACGTCACTTATATCACGAGTTTGAAATATAAATGTGGTTGTCAAAAAATAAGACAAGACACCGTATCATTTATTGCATGATCCATTTTTAAATAAACATATATAAAAATATAAATGTTCGTTTGTTCAAAATCTTAAATCTCCGAAAGTTCTCACAGATGACTTTCAAATGCTGATACAACGTTGCATTCGAATACAGGTGTGTTTTTACATACCTAGATTACATAGATGTCACCTGTGACAGGTAAATACATGCTTTTTTGAAACAGCGTCATCTGTTGGTCGTAAAAGTAACACGCGCTATTGTTTCTCTATCTGCATAGACAGACTGTGCCACATGTGGCGGGGTACAGCATGTTTTTAAATAATAAAAAATATAATAATAATATACAACAATACTAGCCACAAACATCATATTCCATTAGAGGCTCTAAATGACAGGTCTGACCAGGGCGTCCATACATTATAAAAGTATTTTTTATCTTTTTACAATCTCAAATATTTATACTTCTTTTCATGGATAAAATCCAAAAAATGTATATTTACAACATTCAAATTGTCAGGATAGTTTTTTTTATTGTACAGGGTTTTCCAATAAGAGGTGTTATTTTGAATAGCCCCCTATTTCGGTAGAAGTTACTTTTGAAGCTGTCATTTTTTGACATTTGACAAGTAGAAACTACGCCATCAAATACGGAATCAAATGCAAAAGGAAAACGTTTTGTAAGGGCGACCGCAAACGAGCGACTATAGTTGCGGTAACAATTTCGTCGCAGTCACCGTCTTCAAATTGAGTGCGCACACGAGAGACTTAAGTTGCAGCAACATTTTTTTTTTAAATCACGTATGTGGGCGCCCTAACATGGAATTCTTACAAAATTATGGACGTTTCCAGTCAAAATGTTTCGCTGCCTAAGTTTTTTTATTAACATTTTCACGTTTGATATTAAAATTGAATTATTTAGAAATATCAATGTTTATTTCAAATACAAACATCTGAAAAATATGGGAATATTATCTAGTTTCTAGAATGGCATTTTTTACGACAACTTAAGAAATATGCATCACATTTAAAACACCTCGTAAGCATTCAGAAATTCCATGAAATTTTACCGTGTCCATGTAGATATAAAATATTTGTAATAATGAAGTCGCCGTCATAAACATGTCGATAATTATTTATTCATTCATACTAATAAGAGGTCAATCCACTCGGTTAAATGTATTACAACAGAAATAAACACAATGGATTATGCCACAATATTTATAATAGTGACATTAATAAACCATTGATCCTTAATTTATTATTATTATTATCATGCAACGTAATAGATTGTATGTCCACATTACCGTGGGTATGTCATATGTCAACAATGGTTCCGATGATCACTAGATAATAGGAATTCATTTATTGATTCGCATTTCTTCGCATAAAAATTAATATACGTAAAAACTATAGTATACCCATTTGACATTGAATAACATCCAGGTACCACCTATTTCATCCCATTTAAAAAAAACTAGCTGACGTGCATCCGGCGTTGCTAGGGGGTTATCCTTAAGGCGATGCACTACGTCGTGTAATATTTTAAATTGAGCCGCTATCAATAACAACCCTTACGTAGATGGCGATAAGGTTTACATTCCCGCTTAACACCATCCGCCTGTTTTGATTTACGCAAGAAAAAAACATAGCCAAAAAGTGCCTTTTTATTTTGTGGATGTTCAGGCATAAATATTTAATTTTTTTTCGATCATTTTATAAATAACTTAATTTGCCACATTATACAATAAAATCATAACCGAACAAGGGTTCGTAAGTAGGAGATTTTGAACTTTAAAGCAGTTTTCATATGCCTTATACATTATTTTTTTCTGGGCTTATAAAAAGACTTATCTAAAAATTACTCGACGATTTTAAAGGCCAAGATGTATTCTACTCGCAGTATTTAATTAAAGCACCTGAAACATTTCTAGGCGACCAAATTTTCAAACCAAAAACACATGATTTTGCATTACTACGTATGGCATCGCCTTAAGAGATAGACATATACCATAGCGGACTTTACTGTAGGCCTTTTTAAGATATACAATTCCGTTGTACATTATTATGATGTATCTCTTAAGGTTTAGCCAGCATTGACTATGTAGTGCCCGAAAATATTTTTCCGACTTGATAATAAAATATAGACTTTTCTCTAATTTCTAAAAATATAATATGCATGTATTATATATGTAAACCTTCCGGAAGAAATTCTCTAAATGATAGTGAAAACTAAGGTTGCGTGGTTTAGAAGAACTAAGCACATAAACAGACAGACGCGGATGGCGTCTTAATTTTATAGAATTTAGAGATAAACAATAATTAAAAATAATAATCGGTGGTGTCTCTGTGTAACTCGGGTTCAATGAATTCTAGAACTGGGATTTGATTTGATTTTAAAAATTGAAACTGATTGTGGGAACGATTCAGGCAAGCGATAAAGTAGGCACCAAAATTATTTAATAATTCTGTACTATGTATTCTGTATTTATTTTGTTGAAAATATTTTTAAAAATTCATTTCACAAATCCTACAAATACAATATCCTTTAATTCTTTACGGGTCTGCGCTAGTTTTATATGAAAAATAAACAACAATAACACTGGGTCAATGTTTATAGCGCCTTTTTTGTGAAAAGCTTAAGCTAGAAAATAGTATAATTTTGGAACTAACTAACACTTCATCACTAACATTGAATGCTATATACCCTCAGTATCGCCCCAGTGAAAATCGACCATTCAGAATAAAAACGTCGATTTTAGTGGTTTCAGCCATGTTTAGCAGGCAAACCTTAACCGCTTCTCATCTTTCATACTCCCCACTTTCTCAGACCTCACAACCCACCCCAAAATGAGGATGCCAAAGACCACTGGCTCCGTGCAGTTGAGACTTTGTATTCGCATAAATTATTTTGTTTTGAATAATATTATATCGAGTACATTCGGTCGTTCCTCCGCTTCGCTCGGATGGGTGGTCGCAGTTTCGCAATCCCAAACAAAACTTCACGCCTCAAGTTCATTACAAGTATTGTGTTTACTTTGCCGGTGTGGTCAACGCGTGGGTCGCGGGTGGTAATGTTCACAAGACCCGTATGCCAACGATTCGTAAATACGACCATAATTTTGGATACAGAATCCGGACAAATCACTCGGCTTACAGCTCCTTGTCCAATGACGTTTTCCAAGTTTCCCTGAGTACACTGCCTACTTGAAGTATCACTTATTAATTACAATAAAAAAAGATCCAACTAAATGCAGGCGAGTTCCATGGGAGAATCGTGAGAGTTTTGGCAGAGTCGGACCAAACCTAATTTAAACACCGTCTGACTAATAAGATTCTTACACGCCCGTTCAACGATGGTGTGGTAAAGCCGGCCTTGAGCTTGAACGAACTCCACGGTAATTAGTCAAGTTTTTCACTATTCTGACCTTACTCACCGCGTAATATTACACCACGTTTTTTGGTAAGACTGCGCTAATATTCCGAAGTTTAATATCTACTAAGCCCGGACCACGTGTTAAAACACAACGTTGTACAACAGCTGATTTGGGTTTTCATATTAATTAGCCAGACAGCCAACATAATTATTTAAGAAACTTAAATATACAACTTTTAAAAGCTACAAAGTAAACACAAGTACTGCGGCCCGCCCACTCGGTAGAGCGTATACAAACAGCTAAAGAGGTAAAACAAAATATTATCCAGTCATAACGAAGTTGATAGAAACAGTCGATAATTCGGAGCGTTCACTTGGTTCCATGTGATTCTTCCATTACTCTTAGAATCTCCCTGATGAGAAGCTAAATTTCAGAACAGAAAATTCCTTCCTCCGTCATCTATCCATTTCGCTTTTTCCCACATCATTCCTTGACTTACAGACAGGGCCGGCCCTGAGCCGAAAGAATAAAAAATAAACGTCCTTTGTCAAAATCAGTAGACGGCTAGGTAGGTGATCAGTGATCACTTTAATCCATAAAACCAGTAGACGCCTAGGTAGGTGATCATTGTAATCCATAAAACCAGTAGACGGCTATAGTAGGTGATCATTGTAATCCATAAAACCAGTAGACGCCTAGGTAGGTGATCATTGTAATCCATAAAACCAGTAGACGGCTATAGTAGGTGATCATTGTAATCCATAAAACCAGTAGACGCCTAGGTAGGTGATCATTGTAATCCATAAAACCAGTAGACGCCTAGGTAGGTGATCAATGTGATCATTCTAATCCATAAAACCAGTAGACGGCTATAGTAGGTGATCATTGTAATCCATAAAACCAGTAGACGGCTATAGTAGGTGATCAGTGTAATCCATAAAACCAGTAGACGCCTAGGTAGGTGATCATTGTAATCCATAAAACCAGTAGACGCCTAGGTAGGTGATCAATGTGATCATTCTAATCCATAAAACCAGTAGACGGCTATAGTAGGTGATCATTGTAATCCATAAAACCAGTAGACGCCTAGGTAGGTGATCAATCATATTAGTAGGTAATCAATAATATTTGGATGGTTTGCATTTTTGTGTAGCGCCGTTTTTATGAAAAATAATCTCAAGGGCAATGTGTCAGGTTCTATCAGCGCCTTGGCAATTCGGTGCCCGGAGCGGACTGCTCCAATTCCGGCCGAATGGGCCGGCCCTGGTTACAGTTCTACTCTTATTAATATTATTTATTGAGTTAGTTAATACAACATTTGAGTATAAACTAATATAAACAAGATAATATTTCATTTTGTAACTAATAATAATAAATATAACATTTATTTTTATATACATTCACTCTTCAGACATTCAGGCATTTCATCATACATCTTTAGTCCTTTGTACATTAGGCAGTTTTGTGATTTTGATTTCTTCATATGTGGCAATCTAATTCTATTTACATTTCAGGTTTCGTAATTATGAACATCTATATTAAAAACAATTGCATCCTTAAAATATTTTGATATTTGGGTTCAAGTAAGTGGAAATGTGGTGTCAAGTTATTCCAGTGTTTGACTACAATTAGAAACTAATGCATTAAACAATTGATTTATTTTTCGGAATAACTTTATTGAGTAAAACCTCAAATTGTAATATTTAATTATCGATTAGCGATTTCTAAACGAAAATCTGAAACAGAAAAATCAGTGTCCCGGAAAGACAAGGGTCTGGGTTCTGGGATCCTTTTCTGATTTTTCTGTTTCAGATTTTCGTTTAGAAATCGCTAATATTGTCTTCAATAATTAAATATTACAATTGATTTATTTAGCAAAGCGCATTTCCTTCATTCAAAACATGTACATTGCATACAATCATAATGTATCTTGGCAACCAAGCCGATTGATCGATTTTATATTAAAGATGAATGAGATACCCGGATAGATATCACCCGGCTACAGAATGGCCTATCGGAATTAAGGTGCGTAGGTGAATCAATTTGTCGAGCAACCAAATACAGCTACTTAAAAAAAAAAAAAACAAACATTCCCGGGTTACGGATAACCTGACAATATTTGAAAATCTCCTACTACCACCACACTAAGCGGAAAATGTTGCTTGTGTTGTGATGGTGGACTTAGCCAACCGAGGAACTGAACACACTACGCTTGGGTGGTAGCCAAACGCGATGTCAACTCAGCCACCGACCATTTGCATTTTCTTGCAAGTTAAAAATTGCAAGCAAATGCGAAAAACAATCAATACAGATATGTCGAAAGAGATATTAATCCAAAAGTACCTACTCGCAGAAAAAATAGTATTGCTAATGTATTAAGAATCTCTTCAAATTATAGTTAATCCGGCTAAAAACAGGATTGCGGGCCATTTCCTGAAACACTTTTAGTAAATTCCCAATATTTCGGAACACGTGTTCAAGCACCTGCATTTGCCTTTATAATAATAATACGAAAATATTAGAAATTAAAAACACAAATTCCGACATCGTGATAATATATTAGTATATATACTAAAAGTTTATCAGGAAACCTATCAATTCATTCGTTAAGGACCTGCAATCCCGTTTTTAACCGGATTACGAATAATTAGAAAAGATTCCTAATAAATTAGCAATACACTATTTTCGCAATGTGTGATTACACACCTTACCTTCATAAAACCATTATAATTTCGTGACAAAATAAAGTTGATGCGAACCAAGGAAGAAACATCAAGTTTTACTTGCAATAATAATGAGTTAAATTTATCCTTCAAAATCTTCTGTTGGCGAAAACACTGTTGCTGTATCATAACTGACCGAAAATTTACAAAAAACATTTTTATCTTCGACATAACAATGAAAAAACACATCAACATTACAATTGTTATCATACACCCGAATAGTAAAGTTATAATTTTTCAATACTAGTTAATATCTCAAGCACTTATCTACAATATTGATGAAATAATAATTGATCACGTACCCGTGCTAAACAATTGCCCAAAGATTGATAGATTTATTGCGAGCAGTGTTCCAATTATTATCCTACGCACACGTACGCGAGCCGAAGTGCCGAGCTGAACCTTAACTTATGGGGAAGGAACGAAGCAACCTCAAATGGCGAGAGACGTCGCTAGCAGTTGCTTCGTTCCTTTCCCGTAATTAACTCGGATCGCGTTTCGATTCGCAAATGTGTATACGTGCCATTAGCGAGTTTTTTCAACTCCATTCTGTACTACCATCGACCAATAGAATCTAGACAGGGCATGTGGATGTTAAAAATTACACCGAAACCAAAATGATGCGTTCCAAAAATTGAAAATGAAAACGTTTGTACAAAAGAAAAAGCATTATTTCGCAATCAAAAGATCGAAAGAAGCATTGCTTTTTGCCTTTTTGGTCTACAAGGACCAAAATTGTCTCCCAAGATATTATGCTTTCGAAGCGAGGCGATGAAATCAGTTTGCTTATGTTAATTAATTACCCATTCGTGGGCCGAATTCTTCGACCAAATTTGTAAGACACGCCATATCTATAGTTGATACAGAAGCTGGCTAAGCCACTCTCAGATTCGAATGAAATACTCGCAAAAGAATCAACAAGCGAACACCACGTAGAGCAGCCAAAATTTTGACTTTTTCCATTTCATAAAAACAAACCTATTGTTTATTTCCCAATGAATACGTCCAAACTACATCTTACTACTAAAAAAAGATGGCAAATGATGATAACGAAATCTTATAAAATAAATAATAACCTTTACCTGCCTGTGATCTGGTAAATATGTTATCGCACCGGTATAATGAGGTAGAATTCTCCAAGGTCTCGTAGCGTTATATTCAAATCGTCTTAATTCGTATGCAAATCAACACGCGCAGTGCAAATAATACCATGTTTTATTTATTCTCCAACCGTCATTTTCTGCAAGTACATTATCATTATCTTCGGAGACTTAGCATATATTGTTGATTTTTAAATGTTGCGCGTCGGTAAATCGATATAGTCTAGAAATAAATTCAGAAGGCAATATCAATTTGCAATGTCTGGAGGATATAACATTTAATCATCATTCATCCAAAGAATGATACCATGTAATCCTGAAGGTGCTACAAACTAGCTGACGACTCCGGCGTTACCCGGGCTTCACGCAGAGTTTTTTGAAATCTCCCCGTCCCCGAATTCTACCATTCGTACTCGTAGACTCACTGAAAACTGCTGGCACTAATAAGTGAAATGGAAGATACTCTCAGTTTCGCCGTAAGACCACTATTCAGAATTAAAACGTTGCTTTAAATGTTTTTAGCCGTGTTTGCTGTCCTGATCCAAATAGTCAAGTATTTCCCCATTTTCCTCATCTCCTCCCCCCTACCTTCAGCTTCACAACACACCCCAATTGGGGATGCCATAGTCTCACTGGCTCCAGAAGGTTGGAAACAGTAGGCAATCTTGTGCGGTATTCATAAAGAAAAAGCTTTAAAATATTCAGTGAAATTGGTCGAGATGTTTTTGAGTATGTATGTAAAGCACACAGGCAAACATAGCTTTTTATTTATATCGAATAATAGAAGATATATTTAAAGATGTTGTAAGCATCAGGAATAAGGATGAGAAAGTGGTACTTAGATCTTAGATGGTTAAGACACGGTACAGCGGATCAAATAAGAAATTAGTGGTAATAATACAGAGTGGATTAAAAATTTCGGGTGCATCCAAGGAAGACACGGCACGTTACGATAATTTCGGGGGCATCCAAGGAAGACACAGCACGTTGAGATAATTTCGGGGGCATCCAAGGAAGACACGGCACGTTGAGATAATTTCGGAGGCATCCAAGGAAGACACGGCACGTTGAGATAATTTCCGGGGCATCCAAGGAAGACACGGCACGTTGGGATAATTTCGGGGGCATCCAAGGAAGACACGGCACTTTAGCATAATGTATTAATATACTCGTAATAGAGTACAAATGGTGGTGATGAAGAAATGATTATAAAGGGTTATTCAGGAGTACGACAGAGGTGTTACTCTCCATTTTATCTACCTCTGGGGGAAAGAGCATGACGGTTAGTTAAAGCAGAAGATCTGTATCCCAGTTAGAACTCTCGAACGGTGATCTCTGGTGGTATGAAATGTTCACGGTTTTTTGTCCGGAATTTTCAGGCCGCACGTAATTCCAATGAAGCGCAATTGAATTTAATGTACCTTTGCGGGGAAATATTGTGATGGTTTACTTAATTGTATGAAATATGATAGTTCGATGGGCAAGACGCGTCGTGGTCAAACTAAAATGGGCGAACCACAAACAGGCAAAACTGATATTAAATACCTCACATCTAGTCGTGCGTCCATTAGGATAACTTGTTTGAAAATATATCAATCTGATTGTATTTATTACAAGAAGCCGCCGCCGTAAGTTTACAAAACATTTTTTCTAGAACGATAATGTTATGACAAACAATTTACAAGTTAGTCATATCCATTGCTCTATAAATTACAACGATGTAGCCTTTAATAGTGAACAGGGGGTATTCTATTATTTATTAAATTGTTGCTTCTTAACAAATTCAAGGTTGAATTTACGCTATTTTTCTAAATAATCAAATTATGTTAATAATTCCTTTTTTTAAGACGGCTGATAAAGATGAAAAAGGATTTTTTGCCCAAAAATTTTAACAAATGTTTGAATAAAGTGAAAATTTATTTTTAAGTTGTTAATTTTACTGCGCACTGGAGGCCCTGAGGATCACCTCCGGCCATCTTTGGGGATGCTGCGTATATGATATTTATAAGGAGGGGAAATACATTATTAAAGGAAGGACAACACACCAAAAGCAGCTGGTCGTTTCACGACCGTTACTGATAGGTTTGTACCAAAAGTAAGAAACGATGCTAGTTTTTAGAAGCACAAAAACTGGAAGAAAATCACAGCATTTCTTCTTGTCGCATGCATGTCTTCTAATGGTTCTAACGATGGCTCACGTGCATCTTAGGTGAGATTATTGCCTTACGGGAAGGGATATCTCATCAAAATCGTGGTTTCAACGATTCCCTCACTTTTTCGAATGAGAATTGTACTTCGTTCCATTCCATTTCACTTTTTTTTTTAAATATACGTGCTTGACTCCCCATATTGTACTTTATGTGGCCTAGTAGTGGGAACTAACATATATATTAATTGGTTGTCCCTCTCTAAACATATATCCTCTCTTCAATCAAGCCATATTTAAAATAAACTCCCCTCCGTTTCAAGTCAAGCTCTAATCTTCCACATAATAATTATGAAATTTGTCCAGTTAAATAAAATTAATATATAAATCCGCCTTTTCACTCTCCACAAATTTATAAGAGAGAAACATTGAAAAAAAAATCAAATTTAAAGATTAATAAAAAAATATTTTATATAGCAAACAAGTCTATTACAAACTATTTAGATATAATGATAGTTCTTCGATCGAATACTTTCTCATTCCCGCATCGCTTTGTCTCTTACTAACTAGGCGAGGGGTGTTATCGGTTTGCATTTTACCCCAGGCTTATTTTTTTTTTTTTTATAGTGAATACCTCACAAGAGTCCCAACTGCTCCCGTCTGGAGCCAGTGAGACTATGGCATCCCCAATTGGGGGATGTTGTGAGGCTGAAGGTAAGTGGGGAAGGGAAAGAGGAAGGTGGGGAAGTACCTGGCTATTCAGATCTAGTCACTAAACACGGCTAAAGCCATTTGGAGCAACTTTTCAATTCTGAATGGTGGTCTTACACCAGGGCGATACTGGTAGTATCTTCCACTCTGGAACGTGCCGCAAATATACTATATATTATTTTAATTAATTAATTGTGAAATAACACAAATTAATCAAATAAAATTTATTTGCGCACGCCGGGTTCGAACCCGCGACCATCGGAATGGCAGTCCAATGCGTTACCACTGGACTATGCCGGCCGTCTATAAAGAATTATAGATGTGATCCGGGAAGGGATTTACAGCTGTGATGACCGATAAAAGGTCATGGTTTGCTCTAGAAAATTAAGTTACCTCAGGTAGGACTGACTCCCTGAGTTTATTACTCTATTGTTGAACTGCTATAAATACGTGGCATACTTGCAAATTGATTGTATCCAAAATAAAGACTAATTTTGTTCACCGTTAAAATTGTGCATTTATTTAATAATCCCGTTACAATTCCGAGACACGAAGTAGAATACCCCTTCAAACAATGGTACATTTATAGCAAAGCATGGCTAATGTCTCAGTGCTGGATGTAAGCCGACACTAGCAAGGAGGATTGTGTTACTTTGTCAAAAAATATCCAAGTGATCTAGTTATATCGTATGTTCTTCAACCTTAACCAAATGCCCCTTGGCGACTCCCAGAGCCGGCGAGGTGTAAAATTATCAAACAAACAATAACAAAACAACAAAATACAGGTTGTATCGGCAAGTACCCGACAAACTTTAACCAGCTATTCCTTAGCATATTTGGAGTAAAAAATCTTATTTGCACTTTGCTGTCCGGTAACGTTTTTTTTTAATAAAAAATTTATTATTCATATTTTCACCACATGTCACCACTGTTTTATCCTTTGTCAAAGTTTGAAAACCCACCTGGCAATATTTTATTCGAATTCCGTTGAATAATGTACGTGTGTACCTATATAGACGAGCTTTTACAATCACAACGAAATGGCACGGCACCATTCGTCTCATTTTTAACTATTATTATTTAGTGTGTGCGAAAGAGCGAAGACACTTTTCGACATACTTGCTTATAACAGCTGTTGAACACGAAAAGCAATGCCAATGACAGTGATGTAGTGTGGAAATTTTTATTTTTTTTGTTTTTAATTGAAAAAAAAATGCTACCGGACAGCAAAGTGCCCATAACATTTTTTACTCCAAATGTGCTAAGGAATAGCTGGTTAAAGTTTGTCGGGTTAGTGCCGATACACCCTGTATAGATACATTAAATAAGTTTAATTAAACGCTTAAACTATTTACCTTCGGGGCCATATGGTTAAAAATAATATTAAAAAGTCAGGTTGGGCATTTTAGTCTTATTTTCAGAAATAATTGAACTTAAAAGTATACGAAATAATTATTTGCATTAGTAAGCGTAAATTCCCCACAAGTTTCTTAATAATTACAATAACATGTCACAAAAGTGGACATTTTCAATTGCGTGTCAAATATATATAAAAAAAGTCTATAAAATATGGATTTGCTGATATATTCTGCTATATTCTGGTTTTATGTACGTCCTGTCTTCGTGTTATATTATAATATTACGGTTGTTATATAATTCTAGTCTGTTTATTGCTTAACATAAGAAAGAAATCCATAATTGGTTGTATTTAAAAAATGCTAAAATTTAAAAAATTCAATATAATATTAATAAATAAATATTATAATTGAGATGATAAAAGATAAAAGCTATAAATTATTAGGTAGATAACCAGGGAGTATAAATTATATTGTTTTCAGGTTATACCAAATTTTAATAAAGGTTGGGGAAACTTTAAGCGAGACGATTTGTCTTTTTACGTGTGAAATCAAAATTTACGAATTACCGACAATTCTTTAATAAATTATCTCTAGGGCAATAGCTAAAAATATTGTTAAAGTTGTGTTTTATTTTTCGGCTACTGTAAGTAAGCGTGGGATACTAAAAAGCTTCGTGTTCCGTGCAACAACAGCAAAAAACACAATACATAAATTAAATTACTAAAGATGAGTACCTAAATACTTTTGTTGTAAAATATTTAATACAGTACTTACACGGAAACACTTCCATTCAATTTTAAAGACTCTAATAAGATGATGTAACTGATAAAGTCAACAATAACCAATTAAAGAAAGGCCTAGAACTATTTAGAAACAAAGAGTTATTCGGAAGGTGAGTGATATAAAGATTAGAGAGGATTTGGACGATTAAATGCCATTAACGTTATCTCTCCTTCATAAAACGATATTCTAGAAATTTCATAATCTAATACCTACCTACTGCTCAAGTTATGAGGGAGTACGCGAAAAACGTTAGGAACATTGGGAACCGAGAAGACAATGAACGTTTGCATCACTTTTATGGCTTAGAAAAATTACGCTATATTATGCGTGGATAATTTGGGGGTGGCATATACGTATTATATGTTGGGGTTACGCTTTAATCTTTCTCGGGAGAAGGGGTCAAATCAATTGGGGAACTGCCGCGGAATATCATTTATTTGTATGAGATCTGTCACTTTGACATATTGCCGCGTAATTACGGCGCTCCGTAAATTATTCTGACCCCCTCTAATGGTCGCAAAATTTTCAAATATAGCCTGGCTAGCAGATCACGGCGCATACCGTCGCCACGCCCACACTTATAAAAACATCATCTTTTTAGGTGTGACAGGTCTGTATGGGATTGTATTTTATAGTGAATACCTCACAAGAGTCCCAACTGCTCCCGTCTGGAGCCAGTGAGACTATGGCATCCCCAATTGGGGGATGTTGTGAGGCTGAAGGTAAGTGGGGAAAGGAAAGAGGAAGGTGGGGAAGAACCTGGCTATTCAGATCTAGTCACTAAACACGGCTAAAGCCATTTGGAGCAACGTTTCAATTCTGAATGGTGGTCTTACACCAGGGCAATACTGGTAGTATCTTCCACTCTGGAACGTGCCGCAAATATACTTTATATTATTTTAATTAATTAATTGTGAAATAACACAAATTAATCAAATAAAATTTATTTGCGCACGCCGGGTTCGAACCCGCGACCTTCGGAATGGCAGTCCAATGCGTTACCACTGGACTATGCCGGCCGTCAAAATGGCGTGCAATATGGAGTTATATAAAACGCTTCGAAGCGTAATGTCACCCAGTCTAAGCAATGGCGGCTCGTGAAGGTGATATAGTACTAAGTTTGAAAAATTCGACATTCGACATGTTTTTTTATTTTTTTAGAAAATTCTGTTTTCTGTATGAAGATTATCAGGAAATTTCAGTTCGGCAGTGCACTGCACAGATTTCCAGAAAATCTTCATACAATAAAATTTAAAAAAAATAAATACTGGTACAACATCAATAATGCCATTTTTTTATATTAGCACTCTAGTACATCCAAAAGTCACGAGCCGCCACTGATTTTAAGTGAAGTCACCTCAATCAGAAAACACAATGGAAGGTTGGATATAAAAAGATTTAATTGCTTATACGAGTATTATTATGACTCCCAAGAATAATAAGAAAAATAAAACAAAATAACAACACACGCGTTAAGCCCCCTACATACCACCCAATTCGGTTGGTTCAACCGTTGAGTATGGCGTACAACCGACGCGATGTTTGGTTCAATTTCTACAGTTGCTATTCACACGGGGAACACACGCAGCATGCCTCCTACATTATCATTTTTTTGCAAAAAATTGTCACCGCTACAGTAGCATTGTAAACTATTATCACGAAAAAGCTATTAACGGTTTTAATCTTTAAATCCTTTTCCATACATTTTGACTGCTCCAAAAGGATCACAAGAGCTTCGTTCCTGACACCCTTGTACGTTTGAGTACGTCTTGTCTAAATCCTGTAATATAATATCAAAAAATCCGTCAAAACATCATGTTTATTGGTCATGCATGAAATTTTATTTATTTTTGTTCGTTCAATGTATTGCTCACAAACAACTAACTACATACGACGGCTGTAGAGGCAGACTGAGTAAAGTTGGTTCAACGGTTCGACCGCGTTGACGATCCAACTTGGTTGGACGATTGAGTTGTGAATGATTGGATGCTCTACAACCTACAACCATTCGACTTTATGGCCACCCCCTTTATCGCAAACAACACTACACACGACCAGAAACCGCTTAACAAAATTGAGTTGTCTGCAGGGCCCACTAGTTGTGCAATGGTTTGCAAACTTGACTTGCAATCTGAATAATTCAAGTTCGGTTCCTGTAGAAATAAATGCAAAGAGTGAAAAGTTTTATGCGGATAAAGTCAATTATAAATTATTCAAAACTAGCTGACGGGTACCCGGCGTTGCTCAGAGACTTTTCTCTACTGTCTATAAATATAATATGCATGTATTTTATATGTAAACCTTCCAGAAGAAATTGTGAAAAACCTATCAAAATCCGTTGCGTAGTTTGGAAGAATAAAGCGCACAGACAGACGCGTATAGCGACTTTCTTTATTCTATTTAGAGAATAGGTTAAATAATATATTTTTAATCCCCATTATTTGTAAATTAATTTAGAAGGCAGAAAACGTTATTACGAAAACGGCAATACCACACATAACGTCAGAACTAGTTGCCTTTCCCCCATTTGATGAATTAATGAAGTTATCGAAAACCACCTAACTGCTAGCAATAACCAATAATTTATGATTATTTTCACCAGGTGCTGCATCGAAACGTCATCCATACAGCGATGACTGCAGCCATGTCTCGCCACACCTCGCTTTACAGATGATAATAATAATATCGTTTTAAAGGCAAATTACACTTCAACAGGGCTCTATCTCAATCTGTCGAAGAATTTTCGTCCTCCATAAAACGGAGACATCCCTAGGAAAGTTAACTGTTATGTTAGCTGCTAGCATGGCGGAGAAAACTACACCAAAAATTAACAATAATCTTAACGTTCCCGTTGCCAACAGGAGGGTAATCAAAATCCCTGAAATTGCTACACACCACTCATCAGCTTAAATAGTAAATGAATTTTTTCGGCATTTTTTTGTATTTCTAAAACCTAAAAACATTATAACGATGACACGCATGAAGTGAGTCCCAGGGTAACAAATGTCGAAGATATCACGCACAAAACAAATTGTGATTGGGAGATCAGGGAAAGCACACACGGGAGTACGCACCCGGCTGTTCAGGTCTATTCATCGAATTATCAACCTGTGTCGATCTACATCATCATTTTTTAGAAGTGGACAAGATTACTAAATAAAATGAGCACTTTCCTGTAAGTTATTTGATAAAACTACGTCACTTATATGTACTGTTGCCAGAATTTGAAAGCTAGGAATGTATCCGATATGGTATATAAATGCGATACCGCAAGATGCCAAGATGAATCCATCTCATGGGTCGTTCCCATGGGACAATAAGGTTATATCCGATACTCTCCATAAAATCATATCTAATATATGCAATATCTCGGTTTCATACAAATGGCAGATATAACCTTGTTGATCCAAGGGAACGAGGTTTTGAACCATCACACAACGTACCCAATATCAAAGATCATACGCGCATCTGCAACATCCAGCTTTACAATAGAAGCCACGCGTACGAACGCAACGCCAACAGAAAAGTAGAAATATGAATCGTTATGCAATCGCAATCGCCTCTCACCTTGTTAAAAACACATGTTTTTAGCACTTCATTATGCAAGTGAGTCATTGAACACGGGGCCCCGGCTAAGGCTTGCCGGTCGCTGCTCACCATCAAATGGCTTAGTCACTCTGCTTTGGCTGGGAGTTACCTGTTACCAGTTACCTGCGGGATGTTGGTCAACCATGTTCTTTTATTCTCATTAGAACATGCATCATGAATGGAGAATTCAAATTAATGCTTTTACGCCGTACCACAATAAATACTGCAGATAATTAAATCGGCTAGCTTAGTTGAATCATTGAATAATTTGCAGGACACTGCTTGCAGATGAAAACACCGGATGAAAAGGGAGGACAATTTATACCGAAAACAATTTAAAAGAGGTATTTTATTATACAGACAAACAACATTGTTTATAAAACTTTTTTAGCTATTTTAATAAATGATAAATTTTTACTTAGTAAAACATAATTTATGTATTTACGCACTCGGGGTTTTTACATGTTATTGATATATACATGCACAATCTACATCAATAAGTAGGAACAATATACTTTTATTCGAAAAATTAAAAGAGGTACTTTAGTTACCAAGAAAACAGTGTTGATAATCTTTGTGTAATTTTAGACAAATTAGTTTATGAACAAATACTATCTACTAGCTGAAATTCCCGACTTTGCCCGGACTTTACGCAGTTTTAAAAATCAAGTGTGAAAATTCTGCTTTAAGGGGTGGGAAAAGAGGACGAAGGTGGTTTTTCTAATTCAAAAAGAGAGTGACCTTCCTCTTGTTTTGAAGGGCAACTGTGCAAAAAGTCATCTATCTCGGAATAAAATTGTACATTTGAATAAAAAACAAACAAACGAACCCACCCTCAGACACTCCTATTTTTATGCATAAATATATAGATAAAAAAGATTTATATGATGATATGTATATAGATTTGTAGATAGTTACCTATTTCATTTAGCTTAATTTTTGTGATGTCTGTACGAATGTGGATGAGTGCAAGCGAGATGGAAAATCTTGCAAGATCTTATAAAGGGCGATGCACGTTAGTTGTGCGCTCTCTTTTGCTACAAGCAGCTCCCCAATAAATACCAGTACATACATCACCTAAGAGTATTATTGCATACTACCCGACACGGTAAAAATAAAGGCCACAATAATACTCCATACACTACAATTTTACAATATCATTGACGGCCTCCGGAATTAATATATTAAAATTTAAAATAGGATTCCGATAGAAAATTTAAAGACATTACCTATACCGAAATAAAAATGTCACCATGAGCCTAAAAAAACCTAACATTAACATGATAACTACCCATTTTCCCTGTCTGTGACCCAACTGTGAGGACCAATAAAGAAAAAATTAAAATTGACGGAGTACAATAACATTATTTCAAAATATTGCCATATCATGAAGTACATGTTTTTTTTATATCAGACGGAAACCCCACTCGTATACAAGATTAATTCCATTTAAAAGATACCTACTTTTCCACGTTAATCCGGTTGATGACGTTATTTATTAATAGGTGATGATTTGGTGTTCAAATAAGCTGCATACAGGTGTCAATATTAAAGGCACTTTAACAAAACGAAAACGGAAGACATTTTCACACTACAGAAACATGGGCACATAATATAAATTTTAGGTCGAAATCGACTGATTTTTTTCAGTGAATTGTTAGCATTCCATTGAACGGCCATAAATATAACAATTAGTGCATTAATTAGATTATTACATAAATGAATACTAACTATGATATATCCTTCAATTTATTTACAAAGAAAATATGTTATTAATAGATTTCACGATGATAATAATTGTTAAGTTCAGGATTGTCAATGAAAACATTTTTTTGGTACATAACTTGAATTGTAACCGGACAATTTTGAAGACTTTTGAAGAGTGATATAAGGTCATGTAAAGTGAAGAACAAAGAAACTATGTTAGGTTTATAGGCCAGTTTTTTTACTTTTGATGGCATTATAGATATGTATTACTTTTCGAAGGTGTTAATTGTTGTCACTGTTCTGATTTGTTATGAAACCAACTGAATATTCGTCGGGATTAGTTTAAAGGGTAGGTAGGTAGTAAGGTAGGTATTATATTTTTTTTTAACTTTTCAAATTTGAGATCTATATACTATAGGAATATGAAAACACACGCGTATTCGAATGCAACATTGCGTCAAAATTTCATAGCAATGGGTGAAGAATTTTCGGAGATTTAAGATTTTGAACAAACGAACATTAACATTTTTATTGATTTTGCACTTTATTTATATTTTTAGATCTATAAGTAAAAGCCCGATGGGCGTCTAAATAAATAGATAAATAATGTAAATAATTAGTCATTCGTTTTTATCCATGTACATAAAAATGTACAGCACGTAGAATGAGGGTTTTGAGGAAATTTCATCAACATTACTGTTAATCGGGACGTGATCACAGGTGATGTCATTTGGATGAGATAATCTGTGGCACATCACTAATTTATACTTTTAGGTCTTATTAATTCGAACATCGTCCATATTTGACCGAATCAGTGAGATTGATTTTTATTTACTTTATCTTAATTTTATTCTTCTATCGCAGGACTACACTTTGTATTTCAAAATTTTAAACTTTCTTTTATTTGTACAGCGCAGTTTAAGTTTTAAAAAAATCACGTGGCGTTTTTACAGTGATTGAATGAATGTTGGTATTAATGGTAATCATACGAATTTATATTACAGTACTGACCAGTGATTTGAACATTTCTGAAGAGAGAAACATAACGCACAAAAAACGAATCGATGTTGGTAAATATGATATTTAAGAAATAAAAATGTGAACATTCATTCGCAGTAGTATAATTTGTACAATATCTTCATAACAGTCACCAAATGGCAAATAACGGTGATACATTAATTTGATTTATCAAACTAAGACTGAAGTTTATTGGCTTTAGCAATACGCGAAGAGCGAAGTGGGAATTGTACAAATGAAAATAACCATTACGCATTTCATTTGCAAAAATACTGATGTATGTCTGTAAGTTCGGTTCAATAAACTCTAGCTAAAGGATTTGCTTTGAATTTAAGTGTCATTTTCAAAACTCGAACTGTCCATTTTCTTATTCAAAATTAGAATTATATTTTTTTTTATTATTTTAATATAGATCATATGGGTTACATTAATACATACATATTTTGCAAAATATAATATTCAGGTTCATAATTGGTCATGTATACCTTATCAGAAAAGAGGAGCTCTTGTGCCTGATAAGGGAGCCACGATTCTTACTTAGATTCTTAAATGTAAACTATATATAATAATATATATATTTTTTTTACTATAATATTTTTATACTATAATTATATATATTTTTACTATATTTTTTTTTGGAAAAAAGTTTGATTTTATTTATTTGTTCTTGTTGGTTCGTAATACAGCGCAATTCGGAAGGGAGATTATTGTAGTTTTTTATGGCTTGGTTTTTTAAGATTGGCGTAATAAATTGATTTCCATTTCTCATCAGTTTGTAAAATTCTTGATTTTCTGTGTTATTTTTTTCTTTACACATTTTTATAATGGAAGTTTGCTTAAATATAGCATCAATTTTTGGTACTGGAAACAATTTAAAAAGCAATTTTGTTGGAAAAGTACAGTTTTTTTTAAGTATTACCTTTATAATATTTTTTTGCGAGACTTTTACTGAGTTTAGGTTGTTTTTATAAGATCCTCCCCAACCTATGATAATATCCCGAGATTTTTCGGGAGTCTGCGCTGGTTGAAAAATAAAAAAACAAATATGTACATATATTGTATACAGCAAAACCCAGTATTGAAACTACATCATTATGGTCGTGTCGTTGAGAGATCCGTTGCAATCTATATCCTTGCTACACGCGTCGTTTACGAAAAAACGGGGGAAAAATGACAACAGAGCACGGAGCTATCAGCGATACGCCTATGTGACTTGCCTATTCTGTGAAAGTAATTATAAACCATCATATTATGTCGACACTGCAAATGCTATCATAATTTCTTGGTAAGATAAGATAATAAGGAATATTATTCACTATAAAGATCATAATAACTCGAACACTTAACAAAACCAACATATTATTTTCTTAGTAAAATGTATATGTATAATACTGATAAGGGTCCGTTTACAAGAATACAGGTAGAAATATGACCGAAGCGAAGCAACCAAGGCCAGGATATGATACAAAATGATTACTGAATGCTTTTTTGTAACCAACATTAATGGGCATATTTTTCGATAAACAATATAAAAAAATAACTGACATTTTTAGATGCTTATTCAAAATGATTTTTCGCAAAAATGAAAGAAAAATTATAAACATAGAAATGAAAAAACAACCAAGGGCGGGTCAGTTGTAGGTTTTTATGCCTAGCGATAATTTTCAAACCAATGTGTGTATGCGCGACTAGCAATGTTAAAAAATCTAACATAGTTTAACAAATATTTTATTACTTTCCTCATCTAAAAGCTGAAAAATATTCTTAAAATTTTGAGGAACCAAGTGCATTTCAAGAGTTATTACGATCAGCGTGCCCGAAGTACCTCTAAAAGGGAGAATAACCGACGCGTGACATCGCTGAAGTGGGATGTCAGACTGCGTTCCCTACTTGCCCGATACCTGTTCTACAGAGCGACAGGTGCTGCTTTCTAGCAAGGGGGGCGAATCTCGCGGGAACTAGCTACTTGGCGGCAACAGGTGCTTGTCCAATGGAAAAGGTCTTTTTTAAAAAGCTCGCGAGAATCGAAAGGAACGATGTAATATTGTTAAGACAAGTATTATGTGTTGAGGGCGGTGAAGATTTAGGGTTCTGGAAAAACCATTACACGGACAGAGGAAATCGTGTTTAAAAAAATATGTAAACTAAATCAATAACTAAAAATGTGTTTATTTATAACACACAATAAACGCTGTCAACCCATATTACCGGTGCTGTGTGCTGATTTGACGTGTATATTATGTTAATACCTCTGTGAATAGACTAAACACAGAGTTCACAATCATTTTAGGTGTTCCTGTATCGGACAAAATAATCTAAGGATAAGTTGTTTCACAGAATTTGAACAATTCATCAAATTTCAAAGTTGATTTTCAAGTTCTGTGAAGGTTCTATTCATTTTCTGTTATTATATCATCATTGTCCATTTGTTTCACAAAACTGAAATAATAACAGAACTTGAATAGAATATAAACACCTTTTCAAGATTTTAAAGCTACAGTTTAAACATTCTAACAGGTTCAAAGTCATAGTAAAAATAAATCAGATTTATTTTGGTATTAACTAACTAACCATCACGCCGTTTCTCCACAGGGGTAGGCAGAGAGGACGGACCGCCAAACAACTCGGTCTTGGCACACACTTCTTGTCTCATTCACATTTATACATCGTCTCATGCATAATCTTCTATTATTCTGACTCTTGACATGGCCCGACTAAAGTATCTAATTCACTTGATCGTGCCATGTCTTCCTCGGGCGTCTCCGACTTCTACTACCATTCGCATTTGCGTCATATATTCTTCTTGCACTCTTTTCTTCGCTAATTCAAACCATCTAAGCATCCCTTTCTTAATCCTAGTCATAAAGCTTACATCAGCCTTGCACTCTTTGCGGATCTCCACATTTCTCACACGATCATACATGGTTTACCACACATACTCCTCAGGGATCTCATTTCTACAACATTCAGTTAGTCTATTTTGGTAAAACGATTATAAAAATAATATACAATCATCATCAGAGCAGTAAAAATCGTAGTGTTTGTAATAAATGTTAATTGCATCGCATTGCTCCCGGGTTTCCAGGAGTGAGAAGGTCATACAGCTTTGTAGCGCCACACAGACGGAGTACAAGTTTAGTACAAGTACAGGAGGTATTTAATCTTGGTGAGTCACTCAGTACCTGACTACCTGATTACCTGGTAAGGCGAGGTACTTAGGTAAAGGTATCGCGTGCGAAGAGATGGTTCCGTTAAACATACGTAACCGCATCTACTACTGTTGTAAAACGTTACATTATTAATTAATTCACATGAAGAAGAGACGGGAGAACTGGTAATAAAAAGTAACAATTTAACTCTAAAGCAGAAACCTGTTAAAGAAACCATTTTCATCTTGGACGTCATTTCCATCATGAGATGAGAAGATTTATCATTATCATGTAACTTTCTAAAAATAAGTCAAAAAATCCATATTCGTTTGTTCTAAGCTATTCAATTATTGTGTATAAGGAAATAGATTTTTTGAATAGCGTCTCTAAATTTTCTGTTCCATAATTTTCATATTTTTGAGAAAAACGGTAGGTATTTCGAAAGAGCTGGGTAGTTAAACCCATAATGTGCAACTATGTAGATAAATACAATGTCAAAATGCAATAACGCGAATTAAAACTGAATCGATTAAATTTAACAAGATAGATTTAATCGGCATGACATTGACAAATTAGTCCCGCAGGCCTAAAAAAACCTATTTCGGTCAGTGTTGTGACTTTCTTTATGTCCTGTGAAAACGTCTTTACAGCTGCAGGAAAATGTATTTTAAGTCACCGTTAGTCAGAAACAAAAAACGGAAAGAAAATATATCTGAATAGAATTTTTACTACAAAATCACTTCCAATTTTATGTCTTTTATTATTTTAGATATAAATTTTTATTATATAAAATCGATAAGATTAAATGGAAAGTGTGAAAAATATTATATCAGATAAATCAGCATTCCATTACTGATAAAGTGTATAATTTGCTAAAAGTTAAGTAATATTATTAAAATGCGATCAAATTAAATAAAAAATAAATCAATACAATTCCTTCGTAAATATATTTAATAACATCATAAACTCATTAAACAAATTCAAAAATTATTCAAACAAAACGACAGTGCATCATGACTATATTCGTGGCAGATTAGGCACAAAACCCGGCGAAGTGCAAATAAAGAACATTACTAATAAGTCTTAACGAAGCAAGACACAGAAAAATAAAGAGGTAACGGTCTCAACTGGGAATCAAACCCAGGACCGGAACAATGCCTCTAACCATTCCATTATCTTTTTATTTGTCTGTGTCTTGTTCTGTTTCATTTAGATTATATACTACGATGTAAAAAAGAAATCAAAAAAATATATTTTTAAATATAAAAGTCAAATTTCTCGAACAGGACCCTATTTTAGCCTGCTTGAAGTGTGGTAATATAGTTGGCATTCGATTCAGAGTTGACAGATTTGATCAACAAAGTGATCAGTGCAAAAATTCATTCAAAAAAGAAATTACCCGCATCCTTATTTGGCTTCCCACTAACTCATCTATCTTCCCTTTTAAAAATAAAACAATATTCCCCTAACTCGAAGGTGTCAAAATCTTTCATCCAGTGGTACTCTTCTGATGTGTAATACACTATTACATAATGTGACTTTTTATGTTTTAATCCATAATAAATCAATGTATTAAAATGGAATTCCACCATGAATTAAAGGTTTCAAAATTAGAAATAACAATATCATCTATTATTTTATCTGTAATATAAGCATTCTGATTAGAATTCCTTGAAGAATGAAGAATTTAATTACAAAAATGTAATGTAAAATTTTTATAACCTAATATTGTTCAGATTGAATATTTCTTCTTTATTGTGAGGGCTCAATAACACAATCTTAGTCATGATGAGGATTCCATGATTAAGCAGAAGATTTCATTAATATCTTGACAAAATTAAGTATGTGACAAGATATCGCCTAGAAGAGGATAAAACATTATCAACTATTACTCATTATTATATTGAAGGCTTCAACAAATAATCAAGTGGTTATTAAATAGTCACACTTTGATTCAATTTCTACCAATGTCCAACTGCAAAGTTCCTAATGATAATGATCAAAACTATGTTTGAACCATAGACATATGAATATTAGTAGACCTGCCCTAAGTGATTAAAAGCGTATTATCCCCACTCCCCATACCGGTTCCATTGAGCCGGCTGGGCTCGCATATGGCCTCAAGTGAAATTTGAAAACGTGACGTCATCATTCTTGTGCGAACTATGGTCGAGGCATCATCGGTTCATTTTACGAAATAAAACGGCAAAATGTTGACTTGTGATATGAAAACTTGTAAAAATAGATGTGAAAAAGAGAATAAACCCAATTGTCGTATTACATTCCATAAGTAAGCATTATTTTACTTTATTTTAAGCTTATTCACACCGTATTATATGGATCAGTTTTAGAAACATATACTACCACATCACAATGTAGCGATTCTCAAGTGTGCTCATCGTTGTTTACTGGGGTAAGTAAATTATGAGACATTTGTAAAAGTGTCTTAACTAAATACTCTGAAACTAACTACGACTCTGAAAATAGAAGCTGCCTTACTTTGCCGAATTTGGACTTCGCAAATTAGTTCATAACGTGGCGAGTAATTTGCGCTCCCATGTAAAAATGTCTATTCATTCAAAAGCAGATTTTACTTTTAAGAACTAAATGGTGATATTATAATGCGAGATGCCTATTTACTGTCAGATTGATTTATTGACGAATCACAGTCAGCCTTACTCCCTTCGTTCTTCAACAGTTGATTTTACCCCTCGCCATTAGCTTCTCGTCTATTAATTCCTATGTCTGTGGTTTGAACGTAGATAAGTATATTTTTGTTTTATGGAGTATTATTTTCCAATGTAAATTTGTTATTTTTTTTTTGCTACCGGTTTCGACACAACCGTGTCGTTAACTAGCAATCTTAAAGCTAATTAATGACACGGTTGTGTCGAAACGTGTAGCAAAGTAAACAAAATTTAAGTAAAGAATGTACATTGGAAAATAAAACTCAATAAAACAAAAATGTCTAGAAATTGTTACATTGTTAATACCCAAGAAATACAAAAAAGTAGATAAATAAGTTGTTCAATGAACAAGGATAATATAGATTGACTTACTCTATCAGGTGTACAAAACATATAGCTTTTTCCATTGTACGCTTTAACGTTAATATTATTATGTCATTAAGTATGATATCCAATTTTAAATATACTCCACATACTAAATATTGTATTTAATTTATTTATAAACATGCTTGATGGATTATATTTGAATCAGTTATCTTCCCTAAACTTAATTAAACATTTCTGACACTAAAAAACTATAATATGTGACCAACAAATTTTCTTATTGAAACAACACATTTCATTAATATTTTAATCTACATTTGTCTACAAGCCGCGTGATTGAAAAAGCATACCTTATTTAAAAAATGTGATTAATTATTATGGCACATTATTTGAGGCCCCTAGAAACAAAGACGGAAGTGTCCACCAAACGTCAAAAATGAGTTGAATATGCAGTTTTATAGAGAAAGGTTCATTCTATCTCGAGAATATATCTGATTTTAATATAATTGTCATTAAACCATAGTATTTTGGCTTTAAAGTTTTGTTGTTGTAACAAATACGGCAGTGTCCACCTCCTTCCGAAACAAAAGCGGCAGTTTTTCAAATAGCCAATCAGGAGCCTTTATTCATAATGGCGGCCGTACTTGAATTCATACAAACTCATGCGGAAGCGTGAGTGAATCGTGTAGTGAAAAGTTGTTATTTTTTGTGGAAATAACCATTTATTGTTAGTGGACGTCAAATATTCCAAGAATGGAAACTTTCCCCGATATATTGCCACCGGAATCAGTGAGAAAACGTGTCAAACAACCGCATAAATGGAAGGCAAACATCGCCAAGAAAAAAAGGTAAACCGTCATCATGTTGTAGGCAAATGTCAAAATATGACATTTTTAGATTTATCTGAATTTGTTCACAATTTTTTTTCACAATTAATCAAGTAAGGGGAGATGTCTACTAAATAATAGTAACTAATCGTTTTAATATTATTCACAGATATTCTCCAACGTGTTTACCTGCAAATATGATAAATCCCAGTTTAATTGAGGCTAATCAAATTTCGGTTAATCCTTTAAAATTACGAGATGTTGCAAAACTGCTAAATATCCACTTTGGCGGTGACTGGAGAAATATTCCCGAATTGAATTTCTACTCGAAATTATGTCCAACTACTTCTCTTGTACCTCAAGAAGAAGAAGATGATTATGTTCACATAGAATGTAATGAGGAATCGGCAGAAATCGTGTCAGACTTATTAATGATTTAGTTAATTTTTGTATTATTTTATAATTTAGTTAACTTTTCTTTAAATCTATTTTTACCTTTAATTAAATCTATTTTACCTTTTTTAAATCTATTTTCTGTTATCCAGAATTTATGAAAATTTCTAAGATAGAAGTGACCTATCAACTTTCAATAATATCTTCAAGAGGAACTCAACTGCAACTTTTTCAATAAAAAAAAATCTTCCTAAAAATATTGTTTTCTTACATTGACTGCAACATCTTTGAAATTGTCATTTACATCAAAACCGGCAGTTTCCAACTGTTTGTGAAACAAAACAGCAAGTGTCCAAAATGGTCAAAATGATTGAAACAAAAACGGAAGTGTCCATCAAAAAAATTAATTTTTTAAAGAAACTGGGGCATTTAGATACATAGATGATTTAAAATAGTATTCTTAAACCGGTTTACTATCATATTATTAAAATTTCCTTGCATATTGATGAATAACGGACTGATTAAACGTTTTTTTTAGATTGCCAACAATTTAACAAAGTGGACACTTCCGTCTTTGTTTCTAGGGGCCTCATTTGCTCTAAGGGTGATATTTATTTCAAGATTGTGTGCATGTTTATATATAAATATGAGGAAATTTACTATTTAATACAACAAGCCTTGAGTTAGATAGCATACTAGACGAGTAACATATTGCATTGTGTTTATAAAGATAAATCATTTTGCATTGAAAGGAACATTTTACATTTGAATTGAAAAGTTGAAAACAGTACTAATTGTTGAGACTTCTATTTGATAGATTGTCGCTAATTTAAATAAATAATAAATCTACACACGTTTTGGAAGAATGTTCATAAAAGAATCAAGTTGTTCTTAAATTAATTTAAATTTTAAAAAGAAAATGCAAGATACTCGAATGACGTTACGGTATATACTAACCATAGAATGAATAGATACTACATTTACATAGGAAGACCTTCATCTTCTGTCCGTGGACGGTAAACTTTCGATGAAGATGATGCCCACACTACAACTGATTGTCCTATACAATTTATTCAATTGGTAACTTTTCAATAAAGAATACACGACAAGAATCTAAGGTCTACATGAACTTCTAAAGAGATGAATGTCTTATGAAAATGCCATCGACTCAATATCACATGACTTTAACAAGATGTGAAGTGTAATAAATAATTTATTTACACAAAAAAAAAACTGTTCGCTAAGCTGATAAATTATAATATCTAAAATTTCTAATAGTATGATAATAATTGCGATCTGCCTCCACAGGTCGTAACTAATTATATCAACAAACAATAATTCGGAATTTAGAAGTATCAGATTATTTACGTGTTTTAATATTCTTGTTTTAAATAAAAAATAAAACGGAATGCTGCATCGAGTTTTGTGTATTCAACGAATACATTTAGAGAGTGTATTAATAGCTACATCTGATGAGAACCACAATAAAGGTAGCCTGAATGCCATTAGTGATACTAAAAATGTTAATTCGCGTTAATTTGGCTAACTTTTTAACCGACAAGTAGTTTTTAGCAACAGGTCCCAATAACACAAACAATAATGTGTTTTTATCGCGAAATAAGAAGCATGCAAAAAATGACATTGACAATGAAAGCATCTCGGCTAAAATCGTCCAAATCACGCGGCCTAGGGGCCTATTGTAGAATATAGAAGAAAGGACTTACCATCGCTATTAGATAAATCATCACAGGGTCCACTAGACAGCACCGAATTCGGCTGCTGAGAGCCGTCGGTAGCTTCGTCCATCTTGATAATTTTACACTTTTTCGTTACATCAACTTAGGATTTGTCAATCCTTCACTTCACTATCCATAATATTCAAATTATGAAACACTGGGATAAAACACCAAACGTACACACTTTATTTTCTCACGCACACACGATTGTAATAACACAAACATAGCTTATTATTAAAAATACACATCAGACACCCTCGCGCGACAAAATCAGTTACAATTTGTTTTCGGCCAAATTTCGCTTTCGAAAATTTGATAATTCTATGGAATTCAAAAGCGTCTATCCATAGAACATGACGCGCTACAAAGTTTTCCGTTGCAAACAGGTATGAAGTTCTCGTTGTCGTTGGAACGTTTTAAAAACGGCCATGCTAGAGTCACCTTGAAAAATAAGATAGTCCACACAAAATAATACATATAAACCTCTCTCCCCTGGAAAAAAATAAAAAGTAAAATGATGAAGATTCAAGAACTAATTTTTTGAAAGAAACAAGATTTTTTTTTTATACAATAATTTCAAATATACAATTTTTGAAGAACGGTAAAATATTGCTGAGCTTTAGATTAGTTGATATAGATATTGTTGTAATTAAATATATTTTACGGGATGAATGCATCGTTACTAATAATTCATTTAAGTCTTGGCCGCTTAAGTCAGCCGCAGAATTGTTGTTCTTTTAGACATCGAGGCCCTAGCAGTAACAAATATCAAATATGACCTTTACGAAAATAATTACGTACTCCAATCTCACCGAAATATTTGTAAAATGCATAATTTTATCAGTATGGACTGTTACATTCATTGAGCGATGGAAAATGTTGATGTTATTCATTGATAATCAAGCTAAAATATTCAAATAGTATGGAAAGGTATTATACGAGGAATTTTTCAACGTCCGGACAGTGTTTTTTTTGTCATAATTTCATTAATACAGCAAACAAATACTCTTTAAAATTAGTATCCTTGCTTATAGCACCATGCTGGTTGAAGTGGGTATTTTTATCAAAAAACCAACTCGCAAAAAATACCGCCTTATTTGACATTTTGAAAGCTCTCGATATCCCGATGACAGTAGGGAGCACAAATGTATCACTCATAAATCAACTTCGTACACTCACGCAACAGAGAAAATCAAGTTCTTTCCTCTAATAAAATCATAGACAATACGTGTAATATTGCTGATATCTAGGCTTTCGACCTATATGTTGGTTATGCTCTGAGCCGCGCTAAGCTCGACATTCCAACGTGAGTGGTTTATTTATGATTCCAACCAAGCCAAGGTTTAAATCAACCGATATACCGGGCATATGTCGTATTTGACATTTGTTTCTGTTAGCGCCTCCGTGTCTAAAGTCGGAACTATTCTGCGGCTTACCAGGGCTTAAATTTGCCCAAGGAATGTCGCACATAGCGAGGATACGGACTGGCTATATAACGGGCCGCGCTTAGCTTGACATTTCGACAAAGCCGAGCTTAAAATCAACTGATATACCGGGCCCTAAGACAGTTTACTCCGCGTTCATCGTAGAGAGCAATAGCTACAATCGGGGTCTTATCAAATAAAAATTGACATCTATTTGATTCCGATAAATGTTCAAGTACCATCAAGTACCAACATAATATGAGTTGAATGGAAATATGGGAAATATTTCGTGTTTGGCTTTCAAAAGATTGTTTATAATACACTGGAGTAGTACAGAAATACTGTTGTTTATTTATGGAAATACTGTTCTTCTATAAATGATCGATTATCGATAGTATTTGAAAAATCGATTATCGATCACTTCGAAAAAATGTATATTATCTCGCTACATATGCTCACCTCTAAATTCTGAATTATGTCATTTTTGATTTTTCCATGGTATTATAAGTTATAAATTATGAAATGACTGATATGGTAGATGATTTTTTTTGTTGTACTGTTTTTTTATATTTATTCTAAACATCAGTGACGGAAACAGGTTTTCGGTACCGCTAATTTTATTTACGAGAGCATGGCCAGAAGGTCTTAAGCATTGTCACATCTTCAATCAATGTTGAACTAAATGATAAGACACTTTAGACTTGATACGCTTGATACCCAACCGTAGCTGTCAGTTGGTCGATTGTGGCCGATTTTTGTGGGTGCCAGTTTGAACGCCGTAGGCCTTTCGAGAATATTTAAAAATTACAATGTCATCGTACATTATTATTTACACTTAATTATTGCGCAACATTACACCGCGAGTGGATGACTGCGCTATCTTTAGACGTTTATAATCAGTATTAAAACACGCTCCGTCTCAAGACTTTTTCATTCACGGAATAGGAAGTCGGTGGCGCGGTTCGCAATTCTGTTCGGAAAATTTTAATTGCAATTCAATGAAGAACTCAATCAATTTATCACCGTGCAATGTCGTACATACTCAATTAAACAAGTTTTTTTACTAGTGTTAAATTCTACTAAGATGAAAATTTAATTCGTAAGTCAACTTGCATAATAAATCTAGTTTTTTTGCAAATTGAAATGAAAGTAAACTATTGAGCCGCTTCGAAAATAGTGTCACAACGCCATAGGATAATGGTTTTTATAACTGTTTCAACACATCAATTAATTAATTCCTTTCGTTTTACAGGTGTCAGCAGTATTATTAAAATAATATAATTAAAGTTATTGACATAACCTATAAGTGTTATAATAAGTAAGAAGAAGTGTTTTAAACGTTTTGTAAGTGTCTTCAAGTGTCTTAAGCGAAAAACAAGGTTATTTAAAATATATTAATCTAAAATTTAAATATCCTTTCTTCACTTTCAAGAAATTCGCTTTGTACCGAATCTTATTTAAAATTGGAATAAATTGACATCATTTTTTGATCCATCCTCAAAAATTAAAAAATGGGTCTTTTAACCGAAGGAAGTCCATTGTCGTGGGAGGAGACCAAAGCTTTAGCGGAACATGTGAGGAAGCACGGTGTTAATCAGTTCATCAACTTGTACAAAAGGCTTCGGGATCGACAAGGAGACACGTTGATGTGGGGCGATGAAGTTGAATATATAATCGTTAAGTTCGATGATGAAAATAAAAGAGTCACAGTCAGCCTGCGTTCCCCAGAGATCCTGGCTGAGCTAAACGAGAAAGAAATAGCCGACCCATTAGGTAATTATGATAATAATTTGATTTGTTTATTTTTTAACTTTGTTAAATCAATTTATTGTCCTAATTTAATTTTATTCATACATAAATGTGTGTATTTTGTGATTTTATTTTGACATTCTCATGTAACTAGGTCACTAGACACTTCATTTAAAACTGAACCACAAACGATAGCATTCAAGTGATGTTATTTTTTGATTTGGCTGGCGTGGCACATGATTATGAATTTGGTAAACTTTTAGGATGAGTTGTTTCAGAGAATTTGAACAATTCATCAAATTTCAACATTCATTTTCGGGTTCTGTGAAAGTCCTATTCAAGTTCTGTTATTATATCATTAAAGGCTGGTTGCTTGACAGAACTGAAATAATAACAGAACTTGAAAAAATCTTTCACAGAACTGGAAAGTTAACATTGAAATTTGAAGGGTGGTTCAATTTCTCCGAAACAACCATAGTATTGCTGTCCACAATCAATAAAATGACATTAAAAAAAACAACATGGTTGAGCTGTCAAAACGCATGAAATTTTGAAACTTTCATTGACAAAAAATGGAACTTTGTAGTATTTTCCATCTCCCTCGACGTAAATAGTTGTCTTTTATAGTAATTAAGTTGAATCGAAGTATTATTTTAAATAAAATATTCGTATCAAGCGTGTTCAGTTATCCTAAAAGATTACCAAAACTTTAAGAGACATTAGATTCTATTGATCTGTTCAAATGTAGGTCATTATGCATGTATTCAGGCTGTGCATAAGATTCAAGGGGATTAATAACACAAGTAATACTTCAGAGCACTTTCCATTGAATACCGGTCAGACAAACACAGTTTTTTCACCTGAAGTCTGTGTTCAGATCCATAAAATCCATTGATAATACAGGGTTTTCCAATAAGAGGTGTTATTTTGAATAGCCCGCTATTTCGGTAGATGTTACTTTTGAAGCTGTCATTTTTTGACATTTGACAAGTAGAAACTATGCCATTAATAAAAATGGAACGATACACGCTTCAACAACGCATTGAAATTATTAAAATTCACTTGAGTGAATCAAATGCAAATCGTCTTGAGTGATGATGCCCATTTCCACCTCGGTGGCTTCGTCAACAAGCAAAATTGTCGCATCTGGGGCTCGGAAAACCCAACAGTTATTGTTGAAAAGCCTCTCTATCCTCAACGTGTGACTGTTTGGTGCGGTTTATGGTCCAGCGGAGTCATTGGACCTTACTTTTTCGAAAATGAGGCTGGAGCAACAGCTATGGTGAATGGATTAATTTATTTAATAATAATAATAATGGATTGCGCTATCGAGAGATGATTAATGATTTTTTATGGCCGGAATTGGATGGCATTGATCTGGACAACGTTTACTTTCAACAAGACGGCGCTACGTGCCACACAAGCAACGAAACCATTGATCTTTTACGATTGAATATCAAAATAACACCTCTTATTGGAAAACTCTGTATAAGTCCATATTAATGTTGATCTTTCACAAAAAGGTATTAGTTTGTTTGACGTTTATACTCAGTTACCAAATGTTCACATTTGCGGTGCCAGGTCACAAGCACCAATAGTTTTATCAGATATTTCGCATCTAGAATGTTCGTAGGTCTTTCAATTGATTTTTTTATTTATTCTCCGATTCCACTTTCTTAAACGCGCAATCTTTCTTTAGAGATATTTTGCTTGCTTGCACAATTTCATGGATGACAACAAATACTTACCCACCTGTAATGTTATTTTTGACTAAACCTATCGTATTAAAGCTTATGCTTCAAGAGGTATCTTAATGGTACTTGTACATTTGCAAACCGAAACATGTACTGAGCCACGAATTACGGGAAAGGTACGAAGCAACTGCAAAAGTGTCGCGCCATTTGCGGTTGCTTTGTTATTTTTACATAATATGCGTTTCAGTTCGCAAATGCACTAGTACCATTAAGATTCCTCTTAAAAAGTAAGCCCTAATAAGATAAGTTTAATTAAAAATAACACTTACCTGTAATGTTAATTTAAATTAAACTTGGTTTAATTTAAATTAAAAATGGTACTTGTACATTTGAGAACTGAAACACGAACCGAGCCACGAAGCAACTGCGAAAGTTTCACATCATTTGCGGTTGCTTGCATGGTACGATCAAGTGAATCAAGTAGGTCATGTCAAGAGTCAGAAGAATAGAAGAGTATGTATGAGTTGATGTATGAATGTGAATGAGGCAAGGAGTGTGTGCCAAGACTGAGATGTTTTGCGGTCCATCCTCTTTGCCTACCCCTGCGGTGAAACTGCGTGATGGTTAGTTAGTTAGTTGAGAGGCAAATGCATCTGTTTCCCAACCAGGCATCATGGGTACAATCTTTTGCTAGTTAAGTTCTCCATCATTGTATAAGCAATATTGTTCGCTAATAATGATGGTAGTAGGTGTTTTTCTAATACATATTGTCAAGTTATTCGGGAACGTTGTCTTTCTTTTGAAAGAAAATCTGTTACGTTCTTATATATCGTTCGTTTCCTGCAATAATGACATAAATCAAACATTAAAAAAATATCTGTATGACTTATTGGATCAAAACGAACAATTCTCACTTCCCTTTTTACTAATAGGACGACATACCTGATCTGCCAAAAGTTGACACGAGACGGCAGTAAGTGTATTGCTTCACAATATTATTACAATAACTAACAATATTGAATACTTGCGTCTGGAAAATTTGCTTATTTTGAATTGTGTGATTATTGCAGCAAACGAGCGATATATTAAGTACAAATTGTATTTTCTTTATTTTCATAAGACGAATATTCCAGGGTTATCAATAATCTGACAATAAATGCAAATCTCCTACTACCGTCACACTAAGTGGAAATGTTGCTTGTGTCGTAATGGAGGACTTAGTCAGCCGAAGGAATTGAATTCACGATGCCTGGGTGGGAACCTGACGTGATCCAGACTCAGCCACTGACTGATCGATTTTAAGATAAATAAATTAAAAAAAATTATTTCAAAAATACACACCGCCGCGTAAATGGCCTTCGTTCCTCGACAAATTGATATAAATTATATTATAGGTATAATGTTTGTGTCCTTAATCTGCCTACAAATTTCATATCTTTTGAGTTATGCCGCAGGTAATAATAATAATATTATGTACCAATAACTTTCTTTATTGCTCTGCATAATTTTATAACTTGATAATTTGTTCTGCTTACTAAAAAATGCTGATAATACAATGTGGGAATTTAATGAAGCGTTTGCACTTGCAGTTATAATGCTTTCTAGCACTCTTTATAAGTATTTTGAGTGCCTAAGCGACATCGTAGATGTAGATAACTTTTTAAAATCAGCATAATTTGACTTACAATTATTGACTATTGAGTTGCGGTCTAGGGGTGGCGGGCTGCTGTTTTAAGCGCTCTGAATTTATTTGTAAAATCTTGGAAAGTTCTCAATTTTACCGATTTAGATATAGTGTAGAATAACCACGATCATTTTTTTTTATTTTTTTACAGTTAGATGTATAGAAATAAAATAATTTTATTGTCGCTAAATTTATTAATGTTCAAATAAAAGGGCACAATAACGCTGAAGCATCGGTCATCGGCCGAAGGTGCTGGCCACACGTGCAGGGTGGAAGACTAGCGAACAGTGTATGTATCAGTGCGTCAAGCAGTGTTGCCAACTCGAATTTTAAAGTAGAGCTAGGCGAAACCCAAAAAAGAGCCAAAAAGGAGCTAAAATTTTGAAAGTGACATAAAGCATGGGGGGGGGGGGTTGTTAGAGAATTTCAGAGAAGAAAAATTCGGGGGCGGACTGCAGAATTTTTGACAAAAAAAAAACTTACCTTTTGTCCTTCTTGTTGGCTGCTTTTGAACAACTCATAACAAACACTCAACAATACACTTGTTTGTTTTTATAATTTTCAAAACACAATTATTTTTGATAATATCTAAGTCTTCAGGATATTTTTATTGTTTTTTTTTATAATTTTTTTTTTGTTAGGCAGCGACTAGTCCTCTAAAAAATCTAAGCAGTCATCCGGTTCCAGTTCCTGTACCATCGCACTGCTAGGACCGGCTTCATCAGGATTTTTTTCATATACAGCCATTGTTCCAATTTTTTTTTGAACTTCTGGGGGAAGTTCATAATCCTCGCAACATTTGTTGTGTCGCCTGAGCCCCGATCGAATTATTAAAATTGAATTAACCATGTCATTGCCAAGTCTATTTCTAGTTTTATTTTTGACTATATTTAACTGGCTAAAAACTCGTTCCACTTCTCCGTTTGACCACGGCAGAGCAAGTACCGAAACTGCGAAAGAGCTGATTTGATCGATAGGTTTACAGCGCAGTTCACTGTGAGACTTGCGATAATTGCACCAGAAAGTAAGAAATCTTTTTCTGATAATATAGTATAAAGTTTCCCAAACGTTCAGTGGATGAATTGGCCTGAAGTGTCGCGGGACTCGGTCGCCCCGAAGTGTGCGTGTAAACGGCGCTATTTTTAGTAACTGTTTACTTGTGCAGGAGTTCGGGGAATCTCTTTTTTTGGGAAGTCCTCGTTATTTTGGAATATTATTGCAAATATAATTTTTTTAAAATATTATTTAACATGAATAAGAGCTGAAAAATCTGAAAAACGAGCTAAGAAGCTAAATGACTTTTTTTGGAGCTGACGACGTCGATTTAGAGCCAGATCTAGCTCTAAAGGAGCTGAATTGGCAACACTGGCGTCAAGTGAGTGATTTATAATGGATATTCTTTGAACTATGGTGATTGTAAACAATATCCCATACGACAGGGCGACACTACTCCGTCTCAATAGTGAAAGTGATTTTGTGGACCCTATATTAGCTTCAAAAATATCACTGTATGATCTTGGATGCGATAATAATACTACTTCCCGTAAAATTAGATTTCGTGGTTGCCATGCTGGACGCTATATTAAAAAACATATACTGTGCATCAGAAAGGAACAATGTATATCTTTGTGATACAGTACAGGCTGTAAACACTCCTATTGTATATGATCGGGCAACACTCGTTGAACCAATTAGTGACTGCAAAAGCAACCTTGTACAATCCAGTCCGTGATCCTAATAGTTAGATACAGGGGGTGTCGATAAACGGTGTTAATCTCAAGTGACCTAGCAGGTAAGTATGGTACCGTATATTATCTGCCTGTACAAAATATAAATAAATAAGAATAATAACATTTGTTCACTAATCAAATTCATTGAACATATAGCTTTGTATTAGTAATCGACAATCCGGTGAATGCAATCTGTTAATCTGTTAAATTTATAATAGTTTGACTAGTCTATAGTTAGTAATAACATAGATCATTGTAGAAATGTATTTTATATTTGTACAGTGCCCTTGAGGTGATTTTGCACAAAAATGATGCTATAAAAATCATCCAAATATTAATAAATTTAACTTTTTATTTTCAATTTGTTTCGATGAAAACCCGATAAGGCTCCCAGCGTAAGCGTACAAATGATTGTACGACCCTTGGTACCAGTACGCCACCTCGTACCATGAGTAAAATAAGATGCTAGGTAGTTATGTAGTAGGTGTAGGTACATATGTCAAAGTCCAGATGTCGGACTGTTGGACGCAGTTTACATCTCTGAGTATGTAATAACAATTAACATAATTTAGCAAATGAATATACCAATGATATCGACATTTCTAATGTAGCAAATTCGAAGTTTAATACTTAAAAAAATTTTCATGCAAGATGTTATTTCTGATAATTTCAGTTTATAATTATTATTTTTTATTTTATTCAATTGTAAACCTCTGTAATGTTAGAAATTATTTTTTGCAACCATTGTTTATAACCCTTATGTACAAAACTGTAAACATTTCAAAGTATCCAATGTAAAAGCCTCATGGGCGTATTAAAAAGGGGAAATAAATTAATATATACTTGGATAATTTTAATGATGCTGTTTTCCTAAAATGTCTCCTGATAAAAAAGAATAACCGTTCAATTGAGCCATGGTACGGTTTACCGGGAGTCTTACGAATACGGCTCATCAAAAAGAGCTGGCTCATTCGTGAACGACTCATCGCTAATGTATATGTATAATACAATGTCATACAAGTCTCTCATTTTTTTTAAATCTTCTTGTCTCTTGTGTAGGAGAATATTTCATCAAAAGGAAACTATAATAATCCTGTAGAATGGGTAACAAATCCTGGCACGTATGGCTCTGGAGATGCGGAAATCGTTATTTTTTTGTAATGATTTGCGTGATAGTGAAATTCAAATTTTTTGTAATGTAATAAAATATGTAATGTACATTTTTACATTTAAAACATCACTAAATGGCTGAAAACTGACTAACTTAATTTATGAAGTTTAATACAAAGTAGGTCTTAATTTCAGGCAGTACTTTTATAGTTGGGGTGTGGTGACTACTTTTGTAGGATTATATACTGTTTTTATCTCTGATTAGTATAAAATTATGTCGCTATCCGCATCTGTCTTGTTTGTGCACTTAGTTCTTCTAAACTATGCAACGGATTTTGATACAGTTTTCACTATCATTTAGAAAATTTCTTCAAGAAGGTTTATGTATATAATACATGCATATTGTATTTGTAGAATGTAGAGAAAAGTCAATGTTTTTTTGATCAAGTCGTAAAAATATATATTTTCGGGCGCTTACATTGCTAACCCTTGCTAAACCTTATGAGATACATCAAAACAATGTACTACGGAATTGTGTATCTTAAAAAGGTCTACAGAAATTTCCATGATGGCCTATGTCTATCTCCTAATGTTAACCCCCAACAACGCCAGGTACACATCAGCTAGTAAATATATAAATACATTTTCTGGTAAGAAGGTATAATTTACAAACATCATATTTAACAAGGTATTAAAAAAGTAGAATCAGCTTGCTCACAGCGTCGGCTATTTCAATTGCAAAACTTTAAGGACGGGTTATTTCACAGAATTTGAACAATTCATCAAATTTCAACATTCATTTTTAGGTTATGTTAAAGCCCTATTCAAGTTCTGTTATTATATCATTATAGGCTAGTTGCTTGACAGAACTGAAATAATAACAGAACTTAAAAAAACTTAAACTATCACCGAACTTGTAAATTAACTTTGAAAACTGTTCAAATTCTCTGAAACAACCCATCCTAAGACATTCAATCTTTTTTGATTGAGAGAACTCAATTTTCCTTATTCTTGGAGGCATCTTATGTTAACATAATAATATAGTTCTAGTTCCTTTTAGTGTAGCAAAATACAGTACATAATAATAATCTAGGCTTCTCTAGGAATTATAGGTCCCAGGTTTAATTTTGAAATATTGATGTGTTTTTAATATAATTTTTCGCTCTATGCAGTCAGCAGCTTTTCCTACTTAAATACTTCACTGATAACGTAATATAGTAGGCATATTAAGTACAGCGATAATAAAGCAAGATAAAACATGACGTTATATACTTGTGATAAACTGTTTCAACAAATTTCCATCATTTGCCCCCCCTTTTGTTGCTTTTCGCAAATTCCATCTGTGAAAACTTATGAGTATTTCATGATAACATATTACTTAGAAAATACAGTTTTTTTAATTTGTTTTTATTAATATAAAACTTTTTAAAGTAGAAGTTATAGGTTCTATGTACGTTTTTTTTTTAATCTTAAATCATCGATCACAAATCAAATTTGTAATGCAAAAATTAATATAAACAGTAGTATTTTCAGTGTTGAACATAAGACAGCCAAATTCCTTCCACAAAAATCCATAAACAATAATTAAAATCTAAAAAAAATGACATCTTCGTTACTAAAAATGACATTTCCGATTAATAAAAGACAAAGTTTAAAACTTGTGTACACAAAACACCAATAACATAAAAATAAATTCTATCCATCTTGCATAATTTGGGATTGAATCTTCAAGTTATTCTCTGTTTTACAGTTCCTCCAATAATAGCCAATGCTCGATAGTGTCTATCTTTAAGGTAAATGTGGTATTTAAAGTACTTGGTCCGGGGGTTTGGCTCGCCGTCTTGACAATGATTAATCTGGAAAAATAAATAAAATTAAAACAACAACAATTACGTAAGTGACGTGGTGGGTCCCTGGGACCCAAATGACTCTCGTAAATAGACTTTGTACTTATGTGAGGGAGCTGTCTATCCTGCGCAATCTCGGTCAGAATGTAGGAAGGTAATCAGAGCGCGGGACTCAGTGGTGAATATGATGAGATGCAGAGGGGGAGTTTCAACGTGGCGTCACTTAAGGGTTAGATTGAAAGTGATATATATTGTATATATATACAGACTTTATTCCTACAGCAACTATAGAAAATAGCCACTTAATGTATACAACTGTAGCGTCGAGAGAACAATCCAGAATTGTCTCATTAATAATAAACAGCTCGACCTACTTAGGTACTTACAAATTAATACCGAGAATTAAAACGTAAACAACACGACCTACCTGTCTACGAGCACCTACTTGCCTACCTACGACAATACGATTGCAAATCGGTCTGGCACATTACGCCAACTCGCTAGAAGGTTCTAGCCGATCGCTTATGCGTAATTGCGACGCCTCCGAAAGTTCCCGAAAGGCCCAGACTGAGCGAGTGGCTCCGATTTATTTGCAATTCCACCTACCTACTGTCGCCGCAGGCTGTATCGTATAAATAAGCCCGACGCAGCGAGCAGTCAGTATTCAGTCTCCAAACCGCCAGCCAAGTACTACCGCGCTAGGGAACCTTGACCCTGATATCACCCGCATTCTGTAGTATTGTAAATAGTAAACGCGTAAATATTGCGACTGTAAAATCGATTTTTAATTTAACAATAAATGCTGTATCAGAGTTGAAGAGATTTTTATTTGTACACCAAGATAACTACACAACTGTTTTCTTCTATTTTATGTTGTGATGAAATGTAAAAAAAGTGGATTCTTCTGTAAAGCTTAGAACTGGTCTGATGGCTGGTTTTCGTGCTCCTCCAGATGGGTTTCAATTTGAAATGTCCTTGGAGACCTTAAAGGTGTTTGTTAACTGATTCCCCTGTTGATCTCCTGGCTTATGTGATTATGCAGAATAAAAAACTGACTGATAAAAATACAATAAACCACATCATCTATATGTTGTAACACTTTCATATTGTAATATATTATGGCGTCACCTGTCGGTAGGCGGTCTTCTTTGAATCAGTTATACCAGATTGTGATTTATGCCACTTGAAGATATGAAAATCAAAAAGTCGATTTCAATAACACTGTAATCTGATAACACTTACCATAATATAAAAAATAGATGTTGTCAAAAATATAGATTGATGCATTATTGAAAATAGTATAAATTTGCTAAATTGCACCTAATAGGATCATATTAGGTATTGTATTAATACAACAATGTAATAAAATAGCAAACTATATTATATGTATCATGTCGTGGGGTAATGACTACAACCAGGTACTAATATGTGTTTTTTTGGCGTACATGAGCGTACAGCATATACTAGTCCCAGAGAGAGGTCTTACGTAACATCATCATATTATGTGGCATACATGGGCGAGGAAAAAGGGTATGGTTTCATGTGTAACTCTAAAAAAGTGATTTCGGAGTTAATTAGTTGTCTACTACAACAAAATTAACTTTTTTACAAATGTATTGCATTAATTAGAGCATGTTGATGACACAATATTTGCAAAATACCAATGGGGGGAGGGGGGGGGGGGAGGGTACTGCGGCACTTTTATTCGAATTATGAATTGTGTCTCGTGTGTCTTGATAAGCATAGCATCAACAATGTTCCTCTTAAAAAGATGTCTCGTACCAAAGATTTTTTTCATTTTCACAATTTATTCATTCAAAATAAATAACGTATAAAACATTTTAATTTATAATATTGTTACAATAATACATAGTAAATGGCTTAAGAACGAAATAGTGAAATACATGTTTTTTTAGTATTTCTCCACCAATGAAGAGAACTGGCTCTTAAGTTTGATGTAGGAGTAAAAAGTAATATGTGTATGATAATACAAGATAATAATCGATCTAGGAATCTTATTTGATAAAAATTTAACACTTGTCCCACATATCAATAAAGTACCAAATAAGGCTATGAAATGTTTGGGATTTATTTTAAGAACAGTAAAAGATTTTTCGTCACTCTATTCTTATAAGATTCTCTTCACTGCCTTCGTAAGAAATAATTTAGAATAAATTTCCACTATTTGGTCCCCGCACTAAAGCACATAAAATTAAAATTGAGAGTGTTCAACACAAACTTTTAAGGTTTATCAATCTTAAACTATCCATTGACCAAATTAATTATGTTAATTCAATTAAATGTGTGCATTTAACCGACTTATCTTACAGAAGATAACCTTGAGTGATTTGGTACTTTTATTCAAATTAGTTTAATGGTTCAATTTGATTAGTTTAATGGTTTAATGGATGCACCTGACTTAACTCAGCTAATAACGTTCCGATTACCAAAACGTAACATGAGACTTCCTGAGTTGTTCTTTGTTCATTCATCTAGAACCAACTATTTTAATAAAAATAAAACACTTATTTTGTATAAAACCACGAGTTTATTTAATGAATGGTTTCGCTTTGCTCAAACATCATCAGGATACAAATTAATACAAATTAATCATATTAATTTGTACCCTGATTAGCTTGAGCATAGCGAAACCGGTCGGTAAATAAATTAATTTAACCCTTTATATGTCATAAGCTAAAAACGGATAGTTTTGAGACCTGCATCATTAAGGTCTATATTTCTTTATGTTTACAAGTTATAATCGCCCTTATTGGTTGTAATCATTCTGAGGTAACGCACAGAGGTCTTGAATCGAACCAACCGCCCCGAAGTTCGCACGTGTTGAGTAAATTTACGAAAATGGTGTCCTGGTCAGCTTCTCTATAAAATTATCAAAGCAGTTATTCTCCTGTAACGCAAATAAATATAAGTACATTTTTCCTTACCAACCTGTCTTTTTGTAATGAAAACAAAAATTTTAGATCAAATTTTTTTTTCACCTAAATGGACACCTTTTATTTATTGTTATTAAGTTTAATTTGTAGAACTCCATTTTATTTTTTTATTTTTTATATATACAATAATATTATTATTGGGTTTATAAAAACAGTTTATTTTTAAACAAGTTCTGCTGTGTAATTATTATTACGCGTGACAGCTGTTTCGCCCTCTGAAGGCATTATCAAACTGTGGGTAGCCCACTTACAGACGATACATTTATATTATTTCTAGGTAGGTATTTTAAGGGGGCCGTAAACTGAATCTTTTAGAGCAATTAGAAATTAACAAAAACTCTAATAATCCGAAAGCTATTCTAATTAATGAACAAACAAATATAATTCGTTCACCCCTACTAGATATCTTCAAACCTAATTCAAATATGAGTGCACTATGAAGTACTTAATTATGCTATTAAAATAACCCTATGAGTCATCGTTTGGGAATAACTAACATAAAGACATTCAGTCAAATTTAAACATTACACTAATTGGGGAAACTTTGCTGGGGTAATAACCATTAATAATTTTTGATATTTTACTTAGAAATCAATTAAGAAATCAGTAAATGAAATTAAAATACCTAGATTTTGGCTCTACAACCCCTGGTGGGTCTTGCTTGGCCTCCTCAAGAGTCTTCCTCCACTCATCTCGGTCCCGTGCCAGCTCTCTCCAGTTTCGAAGCTCCAAGGCAGACAAATCTTTGAGGACGTTGTCGCTCCATCTTAACCTTGGCCTTCCCAGGCTCCTTCTCCCTATCGCTCTTGAGCTCAGCAGGGACTTTGGTATTTTTAAATGAATAAATATATAATATAAATGATGGGTGGAACAGGAAGCAATGATTGGTGGAAACATGAAATAGGTTTAGTGGCACATTTGTACGGTGAAAGAATTAAGTCAGATCGCCTAGTAAACAAGACTAAATAAATTGTTTTCATTCCGATAATTTCTTAAAAAACACTATTATTATTGAGAGTGAATTAATATTCCAACGTTTTACTAAAGTTTGATTCGCTGATGTAAATTTTTTACCTGAGAATTTACTATTAACATTGTTTCATAATTTATTTTCTTCTGAGCGACATCATTTGTGAAAAATTATGATAATCGAGCAATATGAAACTTTGCTGTGATATGCGATGTTATATATTTTCCTTCATAATTATTAATATAATCTCATTTATCATTTTTATTTACTTAAATAATCTCAAAACAAAACACCTTTATTGCATTCACACATATGTACTAGCAATAAATCATTATCTATGTTTTTTTATCATGGTCATCATGCAGCTATGGGAAATAAATTGCATGGTCATCCTGCAGCAATAAGAATATATGCACAGTCATTGTTTAAATATTCATGCTATATAAAGTTCTCCATGTTTTATTTTTAACACATTCACGGACACAACGTCTATTGACATTGTTTTAGAGATGTGATATGACGCAACAGTTCCATTATAACTCAACACACCTTTAAAAAGTGGTATAAAGTCGTAAGATAGGAAACAAAGGATAAAATATGGGATTTGCAAAGTGCTTTTATGAGTGGAAGGGGACCAGATCTTCTCATTGCGTATGCTCACAGAAGTTTCTGGCAAAAACCAGAAAATTTTCTGTGCCTTTGTAGATCTACAAAAAGCATACGACCGACAGGAAAAAGCTATGGAAGGTGTTGTCCAAGTATGGAGTGAATACGAATCTCACAGGCAATTGCGTCTCTGTATGAGGGAAGCGTTGCATGTGTTAGGGTGAACGTTGGTTTTACGGGGTGGTTTGATATCACAAAAGGTGTGAAACAAGGCTGCGTAATTTCACCGTGGTTTTTGAATCTTCACATGGATAATTGTATGCAACAATTGATAGAGTTGGGACTGGGCGTGAATTTGAGTAATCTGAAAGTATGTTACATATTGTATGCTGATGATGCTGTGCTGATTGCTAACAGTATGGAAGATCTAGTCGCTCGTGTCTAGGATGAACGAAGTATGTACGAAGAATGAGTTAATGATGAATGTAAGTAAGTCTAAAGTCATGGTGTTTGAAAGAGATAGTACAAAAACAGTGTACTATATAGTTGTGAATGAGCAATGCAGTTATACAGTTTTAATGGAGTAGTAGTTAAAGGATCTTTGTCCGTGGGTTGTGTGCTTTAGCGGGATGTTAATTGTTAGGTTTGTTGAAGACCGGTTTATTCTTGAGGACTGAGATAATAAAGGGGTATGTGTTTTGTATTTGAAGAGGTGAAGAATAGACAAAGATAGTTAGTTAGATGTAATAAATAATTATTATATCTGCTGTTACATTAGCCCTGATAACGTAACTTATAGTTATATGTTGTTACATTAGCATTCAAGCCAAGTAATATGCTAGGGGTGAGTACACAAGCTGAGCTTGTACTCCAATCTTCAGGGTGTGGATTTATATATAGTCAATTTCCCAAATGAAACAAGTCTCTTGATATGAGTTTTTATTGTTCAGGTAATACAGGTAATACAGGTTATCAAACAGATCTACAAAAGGTACATAGCTCTTTAAGGCCTGACTTGTTTCTAGCAATCTATTGACTCTAAGGGCTCTGATGGACAAAGGTATATTATTCGCTCACGTGTAAACTAGGCTGAAGCGGTGAATGATGAGCAGGGGCCATAGGCAGGTGCCTAGGCAGGGTGCAGGACGAAGGGCGGCTATGATGGGCGGCTGCCATAGCACGGCCTAGGCTGATGCGGTAGGGCGGGAATACGACGAAGGGCGGCACAGAAGCGGCCTGAGGCGGCCAGGGCGGCTAACCTCGTGGGTGGCAGAGCGGTGGCAGCGCGAAGGGCGGGAATACGACGAAGGGCGGCACAGATGGAACCTCGTGGGCTGCGGCGGGTGCACGGCCGCGGCCCAGGGATATGACGCAATCATATCCATGATAGTGTAGTCGGCTGAAGATTGCCTGGACGTGATAACTGAGTCTAGAGACGCGGCACATTATAAAACGAATGCAGGCCGATCCATTATTATGGGCGCCTTTTGGCGGTAAAATGCTAATCACGAACTAGTCTCGAACATGTTGGCTGCTACGCGTCTCTCGGGGAACTGAAGCGTGGGCCGGCTTGCGGGGGGAAGCTTGTCCCTTCCACCTCTATTTTTGGTGCCTGTTCCGATGCCCTTATAAGGACACGTTTTGCATCTTAGCCATATGATTGGTTGTAGGTACTTATAGGCCTACGTGACCAATATCAGGTCGGAGACATCGCGGATGTACGTGTATGTATTGGTGTTCACCCGATTGTAGACATGCCGAGATGCGTATATACTAGTGTGTTTACACGCTCTGGGTGTATGATCGAATTCCGGCAACGCGTGAGCATATACTTAACTTTGCAGTTAGCTCTTGCAAGCTTTGTGCAAACATAACACTGCATCAGTTTTATTATATTTTATCATAATATCTATAATAAGAAAATTTGATTGATAATACATACATCCAATAAAATGTATTATATTTAGTAATCCAGGAAAAATTGTTTTTATAATCCATTTTTTTTACCTTTTATCGTTTCAACAATATTATTTTAGAACTTAGTAATTTGTGATCAAGTAATATCATGAAGTATTATGTACATCAAAATTAATAAAGCAATTTTCAATCAACAACCGTATCTGTATCAGGGCACAAATATTAGTAAGTCTGAACAGTACACTTCGTAATGTTGATTACTCCAACAGCTCGAAATAGTGGTAACGCTCATGCGCTCTGGTGGAATAAAAAGGCACTATCAAACACGGCTGCCATCGTGACAAGATTGACAATAATATTTATATTTTTAAATTATTTTAGAACCTTGGTCTACTCTGGGAACAGTAGAGTTATTAACACATTTCAGCCGGGAAAGGTAGTTCTACCCGTTCGGTCGATTGATGCTTAACGCCGGGAAGGGTAGTTCTACCTTTTGCGTCGGTCTCATTTCAATAGCAGAAAATTGAAGACTGAATTATTCAATGTTTTTATATGAATATTATATACCAATCTCTTTGTAAAGATCCTAACTATATGTACATAATTATCGAATCGTAATGCAAATCTTCTTTTTATATTTATCTTCGTGCCTTTCGTTTCATCGGTATTTCAACAAAAGGATAGTATATCATTTTTTATTGTAATAAATCAATTCCTGGAATGAGGGTTTTTATGACCGTGAAACCCGATTTGAATCTATATGTTCCACCCCTCTCAACTCTCATTTGTAAGCGAGCGAGAGATGTCGGGCGTATTTAAAGAAAGCACATATGGGCAAATACTGATAGGCGGACAGTAATAAACATAGGTTAATTGAGTTGCATTTCAAATAATATTCGATTTTCGTTTAGCACTTTTTTAGCTAGTGTATGCTGAGATTCTTAAAGAAATAAGTAGAAATTATAAGTAGATATTTTTATTAAAATATTTTCAAAGATATAGCGATTTAAAACAAATTGTAGAAATTCGCACGGGACCTTTTCGCCCTGGAGACAGCGTAGCGCCAGCGCAAAATTATTAATTTTGCACTGGCTGGTATTATTAATTTGCATTGATTTGTATACCTACTATTTCTGTTTTTATTTTTATTTGTTTTTGTTGATGTGAGTTTTTATTGTTAATATTATTTCATTGTTCATTATTGTACTTAAATATGTATATATTATTATATTGGAGGCACTGCTGAAAACCAGCTGCATTCCCGGAGAGATCCGGAATTCATAGCTGAGCAGTGAATTTTATGTGTTAAAAAAATTTGTAAAATATCTATTGGCAAATTATTATTATTATTAAGTACAATCAGTGCATTTTGAAATACCGTCTTGAATGAAAAATTTTTTTTTCCATGATTATTAAATATTAAAAAAAAAACACAAATTTGTTTTATATATTTCTGCAGTTTTTAAAATCATTGACAAATGAATTATTGGTAAAAATATTGAAATGATATATATGTTTAATGTGATGATCAGGTTGAGATTAGTGAACTTTTAATTAATATTCCTCTCGGTTTTAACCCTCTTTATTCTAATCGAAACATTGCTTGAAATAGCTTTAGCCCTGTTTGGTAACCAGATTGGAATAGACAGCTTCCTAACTGTCATCCATCTATATAAATAAAAATGTAAATGTTTATTTGTTCAAAATCCTAAATCTCCTTTGGGGCCGTTCAAGTATTATGTAAGCACTATAGGGGGGCAGGGGGGTCTTTGCTTTGCTTATTTTTGATGACATGGGGGGTGGGGGGGTCAGTAGTTATTTTTTTTTTACACATTGGCAACCCACACATTGTCTATGTTTGAAAACCGAATACATATTCGGGAATCCCCACAAATAATTAATATGTTTAGTAATACTTGAACGGCCCCTTTCACAGATTTGTTTGAAATTTTGACACAACGTTGCATTCGAATACGCGCATGTTTTTATATACCTATATTATATAGATGTCACCTGTGACAGGTTGGACGTAAAAGCAACACGCGCTATTGTTTCTCTATCTGCACAGACATACTGAGCCACAGTAACGCGTGGCGGGGTACAGCTATTTTATTAATTATTGAATTAATTTTAATTAATTTCTTATAGGTGCTATCAATGAATAATTTAAAATGTTCTGTTTTAAAGTCCTTTAAAGACAGAAATATGTGGTTTTTGCCACATAAGAAAAAAAATTCCAGTCCTTTTGTTAATCTTGAAAGCCATTCATTTTACCATTAAATAGTTGTCTAACTTAATATATCTCTTGCTCCAGGTGTAAAGTCCCTCTGGAGGCCCGAGTACGGGTCGTACATGATCGAGGGTACTCCGGGGCAGCCCTACGGGGGCCTGATGGCGCACTTCAACATCGTTGAGGCCAACATGCGCTACCGCCGGGCGGAGGCGGCCACCTTGCTGGAGCCCGGTGAGGTGCTCATGAGTCTCACCAACTTCCCCAGGTTAGTTGGTACTTCCATTAGTTATCCATATCTACGCAGTATCGGTAGCTATCCCTTAAGCGGTTTCACTAAAATACGTACATTGTGTCGAAACATGCCGCGTTTTTGTTCACTACTTCTTTCTTAAATTTAAACATTCCCTTCGATCGGTATTTCTTGAAAGATCTTCACTGCTCTAATAGTAATAAGTTCTGTGATTTTGACTTTCTAGAGTGATCGTGTTTGTGTTGATGTTTAATAACTGTACCTCAGAAGTCAAAGGTCGGTTGTCACATTTTTGAAATTGTTCAGGAGAGAGGGAATACTAAAATTTTTCCTTTGAACATTGTGGGGATACCAGACCTTTTACGTTGACCTAACTTAGTTTCAAATTGTCGTAGGACAACCGTCTTTATACCTCTGTGTAGATACTGTAAAAACTAAAAAAGGTCTCATTCATAACTCATTTTCACAAAAAACTGGACAACCGACCTTTGACTTCTGAGGTACAGATAAGTTTTCGCATATATTCAGAAAAATTGGCAATTAAAAATTTAAAAAAGTCTTACATTTCAGTACCTACACAATTTGTTTCCAATACGTTGAGAACACTTAACGTTTGTTCCATCTTAAAATTATTCTCATCTTATTCAACGAGCGATGATATCTTTCTTATGTGGTTTAAAAAGATCGCTGTAGAGGTTAATCAATCAATTTAGATATGTACATAAGCCCATATTATATATTTTTTACTTATCCTTGCTGTAACTTTTACCAATGGCTATTAAACTATAACAATCCCATTTTTAACTTATTTTAAAATTCCATTTGAAGGAGTTCAAACTGTTTATAAACAAATTTGGAATATAGTATACAGTAAAACCTCATTAAATAAAAAAATAAAAAGTATAATACATACTTAGATGATAATTAAATCAAAAGTATTTTCATTTCAAACAGATTGGGGTGTCCAAATTTCACATCTCCTCCAGCGGCACCAAATCCCGTATCGGGAGTGAGTCAATCTCTTTTCTTCCCAGATGAAGCCATATTCCCTGGCCACCCCAGGTTTAAGAACTTAACTAGGAATATCCGACTGAGGAGAGGAGAGAAAGTTGCCATTAATTTACCAGGTACCTAAGCAAAATAATTTTTTATTATTTTTTTACAATTAATTTTTCCTATAAGATATTTTTATGTAACCAATGAAAAGAATTACTGATTTCATGTGATGTGCGTTATTCCTGCGTTAAATTATTCGCATTCAATGAACTCAAATTTGCTTTGAATTTAAGTGTCATTTTCAAAATTGGAACCACTTGTGTAAAGAATAATTCAGACAAGCCATAAAGTAGGTACCTCCCTATAATGTAACAATTTAACTGGAAATTATTTTAAGTCTTTTTTTCCAAATTGCAATTATAATCTCCCATGATTTTTCACGGGTCTGTGATTTTATCTAATCAATTTAAATTGACATAGATTATTATGGCTTTTATTTGTAGCAATGTACATTTCTAAATAAATAATGAGCACAAATTCAATAACACTGATGAACGTAGGAATGGCCCAAGCCATTAAAAAACAATTAATGTTAATTTAGGTAGAGTTAGATTACTATAGTGTAATGGTTTTCCTCTTTTAATTTAACCTTTATTTAGAAAACCATTACATAGGAATTGGAAAATAACAATTTTTTTCTGTATGTTACATCTCTTACACAGCAAAGTTATGCTATAATGGGCTCTAGAGGAAGCTACTTTTAGAGTTCATTATCCCAAAACATTGCTGAGTCCGATGTTATTCTAAGGAGTCGAGCTGTCAAAACACACCATCGACAAACCTAATCCTATTTTTTCCCCTCCATTCTTCATAAGTTTTGAAATAAGTTCTTAAAACATTGGTGTTGCCATATAACAAATAAATTTATAAATATTTAGTGTTATCATTTGAAATAATAATTGAATGGTTAAGTTAAGTACCCTTTGTAATTAATTCAGGTATTTAAACATAGTACTTAATTAGTACTTTCTCTTTTCAATTTCTAGTATTTAAGGATGCGAACACAAAGCCTCTGAAGGAGGACTCTGATGCGGCATTGCAGGATCACGTCTATATGGACGCAATGGGCTTCGGTATGGGCTGCTGCTGTCTGCAGGTGACCTTCCAGGCTTGTAATATCGAGGAGGCACGCACCCTGTACGATCAGCTTACCCCGCTGTGTCCCATCATGGTGAGCCTTGCTAGTTATTGCAACATAACCTATATTGAATATTTTTTAATATGAATATAGTAATACTCCAAGTTACGTAAGTAATACATTCTCTAGACCCTGAAGCAACTTGAATTTTACTTATGTCTAATACCCGGTTGATTTACTTGAATCAATCAGTCAGTGGCTGAGTTGGATTGCATCTGGTTCCCACCCAGGCGTTGTGTGTTCAATTCACGCTGGCTAAGTCCACCATCACGACACAACTAACATATTCTACTTACTGTGATGGCTACAATGTACAATGTACTACGATAGTACAATGGGCCTATGGCCTAAGTGCTCGCGGGGAACTTAAGTACTGTGATGGCAATAGTAGATTTTCAAATATTTTAAGATTATTCGTAATCCGGGAATGTTTGTCTTTTTTAAATAAATAACCTCAAACAAATGCTTGAAGCAGTCAACGTGTCAATTTACATAAGTAGCGTGTTACATAACTCAGGGTGTTACTGTACCACACGAGAGCCCAACTATGACTATGGCATCCCCAATAAGGAGTTCCAGTCAATTAAAAAAATAATAATTATGAATTCACCTTCTAACTTAAATACCAGTATTTAAAAAACAAATTACAAATTATTAATATAATTTTAATAGTTTTCATTTTTCAAAGCCCGCCGAAACAATTAAAATCTGGCGGGGTACGCGTGACATCATACGGGCCTCGGTTTTTTCGGTTAACACTAATGTCAATCCCACTCGGGTCAGTATGAATTCAAAATAATTAGCAAGATTTCCAAAAAAACATGAATTCTTTTGAAATAATTTGTATACCTCAGTGGTCAACTGTGCTAGTCTATACAGCGCAAAATTGTCCGCATTCTTAATGCACGTGGCCTGCCGACCCGTGAAGTAGCCGTGTAAGTTCTGTCAGAACCCGCCGACCAATCACAGGGTGTTTAAATCTTTTACGATTTTAATCGTTTTTAAATGACGATTTATTAATTCTTATAATCTTATTTATAAAAATTCATCTGATATCATTTCAAAGTTTGTTCTTATTAGTGCCAGGAGTGTTTTTTTGGTTGGATCTCTCCACTGGAATGAGATACGGAGTCGAAATAAAATCGCTAGTTCGTGAATAGATGATTGAATGAATGAATAAATGAGCCCGCTAGTTCGTGAATAGATGATTGAATGAATGAATAAATGAGCCCGCTAGTTCGTGAATAGATGATTGAATGAATGAATAAATGAGCCCGTTAGTTCGTGAATAGATGATTGAATGAATGATTAAATGAGCCCGCTAGTTCGTGAATAGATGATTGAATGAATGAATAAATGAGACCGCTAGTTCGTGAATAGATGATTGAATGAATGAATAAATGAGCCCGCTAGTTCGTGAATAGATGATTGAATGAATGAATAAATGAGCCCGCTAGTTCGTGAATAGATGATTGAATGAATGAATAAATGAGCTCGCTAGTTCGTGAATAGATGATTGAATGAATGAATAAATGAGCCCGCTAGTTCGTGAATAGATGATTGAATGAATGAATAAATGAGCCCGCTAGTTCGTGAATAGATGATTGAATGAATGAATAAATGAGCCCGCTAGTTCGTGAATAGATGATTGAATGAATGAATAAATGAGCCCGTTAGTTCGTGAATAGATGATTGAATGAATGATTAAATGAGCCCGCTAGTTCGTGAATAGATGATTGAATGAATGAATAAATGAGACCGCTAGTTCGTGAATAGATGATTGAATGAATGAATAAATGAGCCCGCTAGTTCGTGAATAGATGATTGAATGAATGAATAAATGAGCCCGCTAGTTCGTGAATAGATGATTGAATGAATGAATAAATGAGCTCGCTAGTTCGTGAATAGATGATTGAATGAATGAATAAATGAGCCCGCTAGTTCGTGAATAGATGATTGAATGAATGAATAAATGAGCCCGCTAGTTCGTGAATAGATGATTGAATGAATGAATAAATGAGCTCGCTAGTTCGTGAATAGATGATTGAATGAATGAATAAATGAGCCCGCTAGTTCGTGAATAGATGATTGAATGAATGAATAAATGAGCTCGCTAGTTCGTGAATAGATGATTGAATGAATGAATAAATGAGCCCGCTAGTTCGTGAATAGATGATTGAATGAATGAATAAATGAGACCGCTAGTTCGTGAATAGATGATTGAATGAATGAATAAATATATACACTAGCTTTTATGTGTCGCATAGATATTATGTTAATAAAACTACTACTTAGTATGTACATATAAACATTTTTTTAAACATTTTTCGTCTTTATACCTTAGAAGTAGGCGAATTCTTATTTTCTTACAACAGGCTTATACCTACAAACTATCATGTTTAGATTTGCTTTTTGCTTGGTTTTATATGTCAAATGGTGAATGTTATATTATTGCTTTACTATTCTATATTTATAATCTTCACAATATTTTTTTATATAAACTATGTAAAATGGCTGACCGATCGCCCTTGATTTAGCAGGCCACGACAACCAGTCAAACGCAGTATATTTGTTAACAATACTGCCAATAATTATTTCGTTAGCTTTCTAACTCAAAGGCCTCATACACTATGTGTCGTATTGTATCATGTTACTGCTGCCACTACCTAGCATTTACATATAAACTTTACATTTCTTTTTAACTAATTTAAGTCTGTATAACTTAGGAGAAGGAATATTCTTATTCTTATTTTTGTACAACAGGTTTATACCTACAAATAATTATTGTATGCATTAACTATTTACTTGCTGTTATAATATGTCAAATGGATATGGTTATATGTATTTTTACTATTACTTTGTGAACTTACAATCTTCAGAATATTATTTTTTATGAACTATGTATGTAAAAGACCAACGGGCGCATAAATAAATAAATAATAACATTGTGGTATACAGTAGTGAATGATGGAAGAAGTCGGAGACGCCCGAGAAAGACATTAGCAATAGTGAAGCACTGCGGGGTCTCACCATTTCCTAATGTATAAAGTTGATTGTGTGTTTGTGGCGGGCAGCGTGGATTTGCTTTGTATACAGATAGTTTTGCAAAATGCTTTCTCTGCAGCGTCTTTCCGCAGGGTCTGGGGTGGCCAAGTGGACATCCGTCGATTGATTATTTGTCATTTTACACTTTACTCTACAGCCTTATCTAAAGCCAAAAATTATAACTAGTAATTGAATTTTAGATTAATAATGACTAATTTACAGCTGCAAATAATAGATGATTATGATTCGAATAGAAAACACCAATTAAAGTGTCAATTAAAAAAATGTTTTTCTGATTAAATTGAGCAGCAAACATGATTATCATTATTGATCTTAGATCTTTTCATAACAATAATTGTTAATTTTATCTTAATATTCATGATCGCTAAAAAAAAACAACAATGTTTCAACATATTCATAAAAATAGTATTTAATCTACCACGACGTCATTACGCTTGCAAAACCGGCTACGTGAGTTTTACCAAATTTTACAGGGGAAGCAAAAACTTCCCAGTTTTGTATTCAGATGTTTCAACAAACAACGTTGGAATGATTTTTGTGCGATAACTTATGCACATAGCTGAGATTTGGTCTGATTTTTTAAAAAATATTTTTGGTGTAAAAGTTTTGCTGAAATCTTGTAAATTGGCGTTTTTGCAAGTGCAAAAACGATAAGTAGTTAACACACAATAGCTGTGAATTTCAGAGATTTTTTTTTTTAAATAGCATCCTTAAGGAAATGCTTTTGAACAAGAGGTTAATATAGCAATTATTGCGCATTTTGTGGTTAGCATTTGTTTGACGAATTAATTAATTGTTACAGCTGGCCCTGTCTGCCGCATCGCCTGTGTACCGCGGCATGCTGACCACCGTGGACTGCCGCTGGGACGTGATCTCGGGCTCTGTGGACTGCCGCACGCCCGGGGAGAGGGGTCTCGCCCCCCTGGCTCCTACCGACAAGTTTAGGATACACAAGTCCCGATATGACTCCATCGACTCGTATCTCTCGCCACTGGACGATAAGTTAGTAGATCAATAACCACTTCACTACCGAGACATGATCCCTTGTAATCATAACACAGTGTGAGGAAGATTACGGTCCTCCCACCTCAGCTCAAAAACCTAAACGACATAATATATACCACCCAATAGCTGGAATCACGAACCCATGCGGACACCGATCTTACGCTATGTTCGAGATTTCCACACTGGTGTGGGATCCGGCCTTAAGTGGTTAAACAAATACTAAATAATTACCACTGAATTCCACACAGTGTAATTTCTTTTTTACGAATATGAGACAGGTTAAAATTACTTATAAACCGTGAAGTCTCGCATTCAATAACTTCCGACGCATGTCATGAATAAACTTTTTGATTGCAACATGCATCTTAAATTTGGCATTGCAGTCATGTCAAATAGTGTCAGCCTCCTGGTAGGTAATAGTGTGCATATTGTTGAGCTGTTTGGACGATAAAAGAAAATTGTTGCCCTGACTTGCAGTTTGTTGCCATTTCATATTGTGTTTTGTTATGACGATACCTACATGCTTTCTTATGTTATCTGTTGTGGCAACACACTCAAATTCTTTCTCTATTATATTGTTTGTTGTTACAACACATGCAAATTATACATGCCAATTGTTGTCTTCTTGTGTTATTTGTTTGCTTACCCAATCAAATTCTTGCCCCATTGTATTGTTTGTTGTTGCCCCACCATCTTTTTGGTTGTTTATAGGTTTAAAAATTCAGTTTTAAATTATTTATGTGCTTTCTGCACTAATCATTATTAGTTTTGAGTATTTAGTAACGATGGCAAATTGATTCCAGATATAATGACATTCCACTAACCTACGATAAAAAAATCTACCAGCAGCTGAGGGACAATGACATTGACCATCCGCTGGCCCAACACATCGCCCATCTTTTCATACGAGACACTGTCTCCGTCTTCTCCGAGAAAGTCAACCAGAATGATGAAGAGGATACTGATCACTTTGAGGTAATAATAGATAATAATTACATAATAATCTTAACCCGTGGGCTGCCATAAGCATATATATTCCGAAGAATAAAGAATTCCAAGCCGTCTCTGCAACCAACAATAATACACCTTTTCAAAATTAATTTTGGGGTATATGTATGTATTGAGAGTCGATTTTCGAGTTTACACTTTCAAGTAAATTGAGACTGAAGTTGGAATTTTTTAGGTAATCTGAACAAATTTAAAATCTTGACTGAACATTGGATCATTAAGAAAGGTAGTGCAATAATTAGTCAACTCACCCAAATATAAATTAAAAGTTCTCTAATCTCATTGTTGTTACCAATACCAATGCTTTTTAATTTTGTTAAATATTTTTACTTTCAATTTATCAAAAAAATGTACCTATTGAAATTAACCTTATCGATAAATGTACCTATTGTTAAAATAAAATAACTGTAAAGTAGCCGGTCTCGACACAGTATATTCCTAGTGATGCAGGCACAGTAAAAAATATGTGTAAACCCTACTTACATGGATGTATGTACCTAATAAATTTAATAAAGTGTGTAATTCTCGTTCCAGAACATCCAGTCCACCAACTGGCAGACGATGCGCTTCAAGCCACCGCCACCGCGCTCCCCCATTGGCTGGCGCGTGGAGTTCAGGCCGTGCGAGGCGCAGCTGACGGACTTTGAGAATGCCGCCTTTGTCTGCTTCGTCGTGCTGCTCACCCGCGTCATTCTCAGCTACAACCTCAACTTCTTGGTGCCCATCAGCAAGGTACTATCACCTCTATTGAATTGTAGTGAAACCCGATTAAGAAGTTACCACACAAGAGGTTTTGTTTTTAGCCCCTTGAAGCATAAAATAGAAAATGGCCTAATTTAAAAATAATAAGATTTTTTTAGGTGTATCTACAAAAGTTAATTTTTTCATATTTTGCAATGATTTGAGCTAGTCTTTGAGTGTTATTTTCGTAATTGGGATCGAAAAAATTTTGACCGATTAAAAACCCTTGCCATAAAAGCATTACGTTAACTAATGATTATGATTATCAGGTGGATGAAAACATGCGCAACGCCCAGAAGAAGGGTGCCTGCCAGGAGGGCAAGTTCTGGTGGCGGCGAGACATCACCACCCCCGGTGTCACCCCCCCAGAGGCCGAGCGCCACTGCCGTCTCGGCACCAAGGACTGCTGCAAGGACGAACTGGAGCTGATGACCATCAACGAGATCATCAATGGCAAGGTATTATCCCACTGCTGATGTTTTATGTTCTTCCTTAACCGAGATATAATATATTGTAAATCAAAACCCCTGCAACTTTTTACCTTTAGTTTCCGTTAGTAAGGCTGCCCTTATAATTTTGCAAAAATGGCATAATAATACTGCCTTCTTACTGATTTCCCGCATCCTTGTAGTACATAACTGCTGACCCTATACAATTCGCCAGTGCGCCCCACTGTTAAATTTGGCAGCCATCTCTGGTCCAGAGCCCCAAAATACCTGAAAATACCCTCGATTCTGCAGAAATTGGCGGTTGTTTGATAGATTCCCCTATCTTAACAGGCGGATTGTAAAATTTAGAGCACAGGTAGGTATGCTGTCGTTGTTCTACCGGTAATACAATGGAAGATGTTTCGAGGAACTAGCGTCATTGATCCCTTCGGCACCGGTGCATAATCGGGAAACACGCCAAACGCGCGCTCAACATATGTACACGGTTAACATTTGTCACATGAGAACGGGTCGCTTCTATAACTCGTTCTCGAGTTCAACAGCTCGGCTGTGGGACGATTTGCCGGCCTCTGTATTTCCTCACTCCTACAACATGGGTCTCTTTAAGAGCATGTTCACTCCTTACTCTCCTCAAAAAGTCACTCCACATAGCATCCCCAGAGATGACATAGGCCCTAAGGGGAATCATTTTCTTCAGGGCCTCCTGTATGGAGTTAATGTAAAAAATAAAAAAAAATTTTCAAGTGTTCTAAAAATTCCAAAATTCAAAGTTGGGTTACCTTACCATTTTAGTAATAAAATTCAAAGTTGGGTTACCTTACCATTTTAGTAATAAAGTGTTAACAAATCTAGAAATACGTCATTCCAACTTATATAAACTTTGTAACTTTACGAGGATAATATCATATTATTTTTACAGTGTAAGGTGTGTTGAATTGTCATTTTGATGAGTTATACGGTCGCCGTGGATACGATCTCTCCCCGGGACTAGTACGCACCGACGTCCTTTGTCCCACCAAACTACCTCCCGAGGTATTTTCTAGCTAGTCCCCGCTGAGCTTGTGTACAAAGCGGTCCATATATGGGAGCATCCATTCTTTAGTTATCATGCTATTTACAAAATGCAATTTTTTAGGACCGGTCCCACAGACCGGTGTTCCATATAACGGTGTTGGTTTTTTGTATTCTAAGTGGTCTGACATACTGATATTCTTTCTACTAGACTTCTTTTTGTTGTTGGCTTGATTCACTTAACTTAAAATACCGAAAAAATACCGGTCTCTAGAACCGATGTTCCCTGTAACGTAGTTTAAAATAATATCCCCTGTTAAGGGTTAATAGAAACATAAACATTCTCGGTTAAGAATAACCTAACAATATAATAACTCCTACAAATATGTTACTTGTGCAATTATGGAGGGCTTATCTGGCAGAGGAATTGAACCCACGACAGACACCTGAGTGGGAACTCAACGCATTGGTCGGCTACTAACCGGTCAAAACATATTTCAATTCTTTAGATGTTTTTGGGTATGAACAAAGAACATCAATCAAATAAACTGAAAGGAGTTCTTTGCTAAACCACCGATCACCATTCCAGGAAGGCACCTTCCCCGGCCTGATAGCACTGATAGAGTCCTACCTCGGAGGTATGGATGTGGACGCGGACACCCACTGCACCATCCAACAGTACCTCAAGCTGATCTCCCGCCGAGCCTCCGGGGACCTGCTCACCACTGCCTCATACATCAGGAAGTTTGTCACGGAACACCCACAGTACAAGTTAGTACACATTTTTGAACAATTTTTAAGCCAGATATGCCCATTGTCCTTTTAAAAGGACTCCCATAGGACAACCATTTTTTTTAAGCTTTTAATTTCTCTGCGAGTGAGTTTTTGCGAACTTAACCGAACCTGGGGAGTGAGTTTTTTTCGTTCAATTTGAAAAACGTTTCTTATGTAAATCATAGATTGACTAATTATAATCTTATATTGTAAAGTACCTGGCTATTCGGATCAACCAAACACGGCTAAAGCCATTTCAAGCAATGTTTCAATTCTGAATGGTGGTCTTACACCAGGGCGATACTGAAAGTATCTTCCCCTCTGGAATGTGCCGCAAATATGCTATATATTATTTTAAATGAATAAGTTGTGAAATAAAAGTGGACCAATAGAAAATCTCAAAGGTCACGCCCTTGCACAAAAGCGGTGATAAATTTTGTGTATTCAACTACAGAGTTGTGGCGATTCTTTCGGCACCGGCCAAATTATTTGAAATCTATCATACAAAAAAATATATTTAGTAAGTACATAGAACCTTTTCTCATAAAACTGCAGCATGGGTTTAGAGAGGGCAGATCTACAACGACTAACTTAATGGTAGTCATGGATTACGTCTCAAATATTTTGGAGAACAAGAAAAGTAGACATTTCGTATAATTAAACAATTTTTTGATCAATAAATACCTGAAGAATTTAGACATTAGTAAGGGTGCTGGCAGTGATGGTATATCGCCATACTTTATCTCAAAATGTGCAAAAAATCTTTCATACCCCCTAACTAATATATTTAGAATGTCACTAAAAGCAGGAAAATTTCCTACAAAGTTTAAAGAAGCAACTATAATCCCTATTCATAAAACAGGTTCTAAAAGCAACATTGTAAACTACCGCCCAATCTCAATTCTAACTGTATTTAGTAAACTCTTTGAAAAAATTGTCTACGATCAAATTTATACAACAATTGTTCGCAACATACAAAACCAACAACACGGATTTCTACAAAAAAGATCGGTACTAACAAATTTGGTAAATTTCACGGAATATTTAACGAGCAATATGGACAATAGAAACCAAGTAGATGTAATCTACACTGATTACTCTAAGGCCTTCGATAAAGTAAACCATTTCATTTTAATTAAAAAATTAAGTCAAATAGGCATCCATGGTGATTTACTTCGGTGGCTCACTTCATACCTTCGGTGCAGACTTCAATGTGTATCAGTTGCGGGAACTAAGTCCAGTTTCTTTTCCCTGCCCTCCGGTGTACCTCAAGGTTCTCATTTAGGGCCATTATTATTTAATGTGTATATTTATGATATTCACAAATGTTTTTTACATGCCAATTACCTAGCATATGCAGACGATAAAAAAATCTACTTAGTTATCAAATCAATCGAAGATTGCATTAAACTTCAAGAGGATCTCAATCGTCTTTTTAACTACTGTGAATCAAATAAACTTGTAGTAAATACCTCAAAGTGCAATAAATTATCATTTACACGTAACAAAAATAAAATTTCCTTTGATTATACATTAAACGGGACACAAATCAAAGAAGTAGATTCTATCAGAGACCTTGGGGTAATACTGGATGTGAAATTAAACTTCATTCAACACACTGATGCAATCATCAACAAAGCCAACAAAATGCTAGGATTTATAATACGTTTAACGAAACCTTTCCGCAACCTTAAGACTCTATATTCCCTTTACACAGCGTTCATCCGTCCCCACCTAGAACACTGCACACCGATCTGGACTCCTTTTTACCAAGCCCACATTGAAAGAATCGAAAGAATTCAAAAAAAAATTTTTAAACACATTAATTATAAACAAAACTTACATTTCTCAAATTACGCCGATTCTATTAATTACCACAAATTCAACTCACTTCATACACGACGTTTGGTTTTTGACCAAATTTTATTATTTAAAATTCTTAACAATGGCCTCGACTCACCAGAGCTAATGAATTTAATAAATATTCATATTCCAACAAGATCAACACGGCAATCCCATTTGTTTCATTTACCTACATGTAGAACTAACTTTAGAAAAAATTCACCAATTCCACGTATAGATATGTGCCCAATATAATACTAAATTTCAAAACATAGATATTTTTAGCAATACACTTCACAAATATCGAATAGAAGTAACTCGTACGATCGAAAATTAATACTATAGTATGGAATGTATCCAGAGCATCTCCTATCCTCATCCTAAATTCCTATTCCTCCCCTCCTCACCTAAAATATATATAAATATATATATTTTTTTTTTATGCAATAAAACTCCATCTCCAATCAATATTAATATAGGAGACTTTTTTGGCTTGACTGTTTTTAACATGTATATATTTATATTTGTATTTTATGTATAAGCTGTTTGTCTCTTACCTTTACCAATAAATAAATAAATAAATAAATAATGATTTTGATAAATTAGATCACCTCATATTTACTAAACAAACTTGACTTTGATTTATCACACCGACTGCTTTTATTCTTCCATAATTATGTTTCTAACAGAAAACAATACATAGTTTACGGGCAGTTCCCTTCAAAACCTAACCTCATAAATTCTGGGGTCCCCCAAGGGTCTAATTTAGGACCTCTATTTTTTTTTTTAAAGAAAGACAAACATATTCCCATGTCACGAATAACCTGACAATCTTTGAAAATCTCCTACTACAACCACAGTAAGCGCGAAATGTTGCTTGTGTTGTGATGGAGGACTTAGCCAGCCGAGGAATTGAAAACACTACGCCTGTGTGGGATCCAAACGTGATGTCAACTCAGCCACCGATCAGTTATTATTTTATATGTTTATAAATGACAAAGTTCTGTTTATGAGATTTGCAAAATTTTTGTTATTTGCTGACGATATTAACTATACACCAGTATAATGACGAAAGAGGAATCCATTAGTTTATAAATTGACGTGATATAGATATAAATACTATTCCGTTGACATAGTAGAGTGGAGCAATCGAAATATACATTACTTTAACAACGGAAAGTGTACAATTATATGCTTTACAAGGCCAAGGCGTACACTGTACTTTAAACTATAAAATGTCTGCCACCTTGTTTAAACATACTTCAGTAATGAATGATTTGGGAATCACTTTTGACACGCGCCTGACTTTTTGATCCCATATCGTTCAGTATGCAACATTACCATGCGAATGCTGGGTTTTGTAACCTGCAATGCAAAATCCTCTTCTAATACGGCAGTCACAAAAATGCTTTGCTTTACTCTGGTTCGCAGCATTCTCAAGAGTGACTCGGTAATATGGGGCCCGAAGATACCCTATTCTCATACGATATAGTGCAAAAAAGTTTATGCGATACCTTTGCAGGCGAGAATTTGGGTACTACCCCGTGTGATCTATGATTAGAATGCTAGGATTAGATTTTTGAATATTTTTCTTTTAAACTTGTTCAATTATATAATGAACAAGGCTGTTTACGATTACAAATTACATGGCCTAAATCAACATTATTGTTTTTAATAACTTATTAATTTAATCCATTTGAGAGCATGATGACATCTCATATCAATATAAAATATTGTGTTATCATTGTTGTTAGTTGAAATTGATCAGATCATTTTAACAAATGATTAGAGAAAATTTTAGTATCATTATTTCATCGATGAGGTTATTTCACTGCTTTTTTGCAATTAAAGAAAAATAAACCAGTGTCATCAAAATCAGATTACTGCATAAGACCATTACAAAAAGAATTTTTAATTAAAAACAAGAAATTTGTCGTAGGCCATTATATATCTAGTTTAATGTGCTGATTCATCATTCCTAGATCCAACGCTTTTATTTAGCACAGTACAAGAGTATGTAATTGATTGGAAACATTCGACCTTCTGGTTTGTTTTCTGTGAGAAGAAAGATATTCATAGAAGAATTTAGCATGCTAAACATTCTTTATCGATGACTATCAAAAACCCTCTGCTGGGGTCTAAATTATTATATCAACATAGTTATTTTTTTTTTTTCAGGAAAGACTCTGTAGTGTCGGAAGAAATCACCTATGACCTTCTCAAGACGGTCCACGCCATCCAATCGGACGAGATATCTTGTCCGGAATTACTGGGCAACTGTGTCTTCACCAAGACTAAAGAAACCATTCCAGAGGCGCTGAGGAAAGTTCTGACGAAAGAATTTAATAATAATTAATTCAATCCATGGTAGCTAATTCATTGGATGTTAGACATAGATTTTACAGTCATCTTAAAGTTGTCATTGTACGTAATGGAAGCTTTTTATTTACTGTGCTAATTCCAAAGAGATAACATGCTTAGAATGTTGGAATTGCTGTGAAAGGTGTGATTTTTTATTAATTAATTAGACGGTAAAGTGAACTGCTTTTGCCTTCTACATTATTTGGCAGATGCAGCCTTTGTCTGGTGATATAATTTTCCATTGAAAAGATGGCTCTTTAATGATTCCTAATTAAGTCAATTTCGGGAGGGAGATTGGGACCATGAGAGCGACCGCTACGTTCAATGAATTCTCTAAGATTGCTGAAAGAGTTGCTTTTATATGTTTTGTGGATGCACAGCACGGCTAGGAAATATATTGAAATTGTTAATTTATATTATAAAAACAAGGCCCGGCGGATCTTATTTATTGGTGACTTCATTATTATTATTAGGTGTGGTGGACTAAAGATTCTTTAAATGTTCGTGTGTTCTATATTACAACTGATTTTACTCACAAAATTTTCTCAAATCAAACTATCATCGTATTTAGATAGTCTCAAAATATTATAAAATTAAGAATCCATCTCTTCATTGGTCATATTTGCCACTTTCCAAGAGAGATAAAAACTGATTGGGAGGTGGTCTGCATAGATCCCACATGCACTCAAGCCGTAGACCCGTTGTCCTATCTTCTATAATTAACATTATTCCCTTGCATTCGACCAGTCCGGGTTATCATTGGGTGTTTGGCTGGTTCCACTATGTGGCTCTTCAGGTATCTGAGCCTTTTTCCATTAAGTCGTAATCGACGCGTTCGTGGATGCTATTAATTTAATTATATTTTATTAAAATACACTTTTTCAAGTAGTTTTTTACGCCTTTCAAGAAAGGCATACAAATTATACAATATTGAATTGATGATTCAATCAAACAAAACTATTTATTCATATTCATATTGCGTATGTGCGCAAACAAATCATTTGTCTTTATATTGTAAAGCAATACCTTTCAATAATTGTATTTTAATAATATAAATTAATTAATGTCATCTATGAACACGTAGATTATAACGAGCGTCACATATAACCTTAAGGTGGGAAATTGTTGCCATGGATGAATGGAAATTTCTTCGTCTTCTACATGCTTCCTGCACCTCCTGATGTGGCAGTCTCCTGTTATAGCCCTACCAGTTCCTTCGGTGAGATTATCAGTATATAGATCTGTACCATGCTTTGGAAATACCTGATCATATACTTTGAATTACATAGCAGATTGATAAAAAAACTTAAGATATGAAATTGTTGATTAATTTCAGATGCCACGGGCCTTGAAATACCACCATTGTGATTTAGGTTTGGATTAAATGGAAGAATAGTATTTTAATTAATTTTTTTACATATTTTAACATTTTTATAAATCTGCTTTTTATTGATTACGCATTGCCCACTATAATATACCTTAATTTTAAATTTAATAATTTTATATTATAAACTCAATGTTTATTTCTACAATAATTTAATGAACTTGTTTTATGGGTGAATTGGACATAATTATAATTAATATTTTGTTGCCATCAACTTAATTTTCATACCAACCGCAAATACTTAATACAAAATATAGGTGCTATATAATTCGGGTTTATTTCATATAGTTAGTGTCGATATCTTTCCAGTACTTAATTTTATTTCTGTGAATTTGCAATAATTTTTAGCAAGTACTGATTTATTGCAGTTTTGGTAAATCTTAAATTAAATTTTCTGTTTAAATTAAATGTGTGCAAGCACGATTCTTAGATAAATGTGATAATGGTTTAATGAATTAAAAATAATTTATTTTATATTAATTCCAGTGTTTTAAATAATATGTATTATTAAAATTGCAAGCATTTTTCATCAAATGGAACAAAGAAGAATGGAGTGAAAATGAACAATATTTTTGAATTGTTTTTAAGTTATGTTTAAATAAATCATTTTAATCCACAAACTGGCAAACCAACCGATAAAGATAATATGTATTATTAAATATTTTAATTAGGTTTTTATTTTTAACTCCAGATTAAGTAAAAGCTAATACATATACATTTTATTATGTTAATTTAACATACCTCATAAACTTATATGTTTAATGATTTATAAACAAAGTGGTAATTTTGCTTTTATATCAGAAGTTGTCAATGGCTGGGTCGGTACGATACTCGGTGTGTAGTTAGCCCTTTACAACCGGCTACGTACGAGTGTGAGTTTGTATTTTTAAAAATCCTGACAGAAAATAAATCTGTTTTTGGGAACGGAACCGGTCTCAATCGAACGTAGGATACCTTCACACGTACATGTTTCAAACAGTAAGTCGCCCAGTCCTATGGGATCACAATTAAGACATTTTTTTAGCCAGTTGTTGGGTGAGCCTGCCTGACCAGGGGTAGGGAACCTCCCCTGGTTCTTCAACTTCATATAGGTTTCACTTCAGTCAACTGATTAAACCTACTTCAAGTTACAGTTCATTTGAAAAATACAGTTAAACTTTCTTAAGAAGTTTTCCAAGGGACTGGACAAAAATACTTTTTAAGTGGGATCCAAATTTCGCAATTTCACAGTTTTATGTATTTTTAAATTTCATAGGTAAAATGAATTAAAAATATTTTATTGTTTCCGGTTACAACACGAAAATATCGAGCTGCCAACTGTGTCAGTTGCGTAATCTGCTTCAACAAAGTTGTACATTTTAGGACTGTTGAAAAGGGTTCACTTCAGGTAGGTAGGTACCTGTATTACTTTTACACTAGTTTCTGTCTATGGTGGTTTTACTGCCAAACTTCTAAAGCCTCTTAAATGGGATATAGACAAAATAACAAAGTGATAAATTTTATGGCTTTTGGAAATGGGGACATTTGCAGGTATATTTCGCCACTTGTTTTCGATTGTGGTGTATTCACCGCAGAACTTTAAAAAATTCTTAGGCGGGAAGGAGTTTTAGCTAAAACTTCTTATGTGGGAAAAAATCTTCTTTTTGTGCAGTTTTTTTGTATCAATTTCAAGAGACCGAAAAAAACAACTTCTTATGTGGGAACTTCTTAAGCGAGTTTCATTGTATTCCGTTTATACATATTTACTTACATAAGCATTTTTGTAAGATTTGTTCACACTTTACATTCATCAGTATAATATATAATAGTTGTTATTTAATATTTAATAGCATATTTTACACATTGAATATTTGGGCACCGTGTGTCAACCATTGCGTGTTAATGTGACCACACACAACACAAGGTATTTTTTAATAATAATTTTTCTATTAGTTTTCTTTGAATATTACCATGTTTTGTTCAACTGCAGTTTTTTTTTACATTCACGGGTAAGTTTAAGAACCTACAATACCTTTTTTCCAAAAATGTTTCTTTATTAGTTAAGTATTGTTGCGTGTTTCCGGTACTTTTTTAGAATTAAATAATGTCACATTTTCTTTATCTATCGTTTCCAAATATGTAACATTATTTTACCTTCGACCAGTGTAAATTTTTTAATGTACCTTTAAAAAAAATTATATCCATAGAGCATAACATTGTGTATTCTCTTTTTGAAATGCTTTAATATTTAAAATGCAATTTCAATCAAAAATAAAATGTATGTATATAAGCTGAAGATTTACTGACCAATGCCGCACCCAGACGTGTGTAATGCAAACAACATGCAACGCATCATGTAATGCAAATGTGAATTGGTCACTTGGACGGCAATACAAACATGCACTGCTGTCCAAACAATTGGCGTTGCATTACATGTTGCATTGCATGCATCTGAACACGGCTTAAGGTTTGTTGCTAAGAGAGTAGAGCACGTGAATAATGCCGTGGCAAATAAAAACACAGTGTCTTCCTTGAGTCTCAAGGACGACACTGCGTTTTTAGTTACCGCGGCAGAATACGTGTGAAATGTCGGTGAGAAAGAAAATAGCATTATTTTGTATAGTTCAAATTATAGACATTTTTATTGTATCCTTGAAAACATTTATTTTTCAATCAAATAAAAAACATTTTTAATTAAATCAAACTTTTATTGTAGTAATAATAATTTTTAATTACAATAGTTATAAAAACACACGACATTTTTAAATGATTAGTTAAATAACCTCGTACTGATGGGACCGCACAACGCACGTGAGCTGCTTCCAACTAGCAAATAAAGCAATTAAGTTAAGCAGTCAAAAGGGTAAAATAGAGTGTATGAAATCAATTTGAACCATAATAGTGTATTTGGGCCTTCCCATCCCAATGTTCAAGTATTTGTTATCCACTCAGAACATTAGAACGTCAAAAGACGTAAATATGATAATAGCGGTCAAGACATTAGAACGTCTTTTCACGTAAACGCGCGAGATTTTACAAAAATCGATTTATTTCCATCACTAGTATATGGATTGACATGATTTAAAAAACAGAGTATCGATAATGAATAACGCTACGCGTCTGTATTCAACAATATCTATGGAACGTAGAGTTGCATTATCTAAGCCGATTGAATCTGTCATCTTGTTCGTTCATAATTTATTGCGTTTCTAAATAATTTATTAAAAATATTTTAGTTTGAACGGTTAATATTTTGAGGTGGCTAATAGTTTTTAATTATATTTCTTCAATATATAAAGTGTTATTTCTTTATGATACTCAGAAAAAAGTACATTTTTCAAAGCTTTGAAATAATTGTAAGCGATTTTTACATATTTTTGACGTTTTCATAAAATGTATATTTAGAAACGCAAATATTTACGTATTACAACACAATGCGATAGTGGATTTCATAATCTTTCCAAAACATTTTTTAGAATGAGGCTACGTTTCCCAAAACGTGAGTTATGAAGCTTTTAGCAAAACTCGTAAATAACACAAAAATTATCACGTTTTGACAGTTCTCAAAGGAACACATAGTAGATAAAAGTCTTTGTCTGAGAGGTTAAACCAGGATTTTTGCTTATGCCCAAGCACAATTATTAAATCAATCACTAATCAACTAATCAAAGAAATTAATAACTTTTCTCAATAATGAATGTTATAATAAATCCATTTATTATATTTGGCTAATTTTTATAGCGCCTTTGTGAAAAATCACCTCAAGGGCGCCTGTTAATTAACTGTGGTCATTTAAAACTCGGTTGGCAATAGAGTAAGTTGGTAATTGTTTGCAGAAACTCTACTCTACATGCTTTCTTATTAAGTCCTTTAAGTAACATTTCACCTGTATAAAAGGAAGGAACGCTAAATAAATTATTTTTTTTAGCAATAGTTAAACAATTTAGGTAATTTAACTGATCGCAAAGGAACAACACAGTGACTCATTGGCTAATTATGTACCCAAATTCTGTGTTTTAATATCTGTATTTAAATTGTCTTTCAATGGGTACTAAAGCCACCCACGGGGAAACCAATAACACAGAACAACGGGAGTTTAAAATTTGTCCACCATTTGCAGGATGTGTTGCTGTTCTTGTTGTCTCCATTCTGGATTTCCGGCGTCTCCCAAGTTACCGGCATATTCTGTGGAGAAATACATACAAATTTGAAATATGTACTAATAGAAAAGATCTACATAGGTGTCCAACTTTAGACACCACAAATATCTCCAGTTTTTCTATCACAACTGTTTGAATCCCGGCAGTTAAGCCCATTCCATCCATCAGAATCAAGAACATACCTGACTTCAGTGAGTAAGAATGAAACAGGTCTCTGCAGTAAATGGAAAAATCTATTCTACAACATTGCAGAGTTTTAGACTTACACACAAACCATACCTTTATTTCCTTGCCCATCCATAATAATAATAATATTTGATTATTTGTATAGAGCCGTTTTTGTGCAAAATCACCTCATAATACACCTCAATAATACATTTTTACCATGATCTATGTTATAACTAACTATATACTAAGAGCATTGTCTCTTTATGGTGAGGAAAGGCTACTTTAATTTCTATTGTTTTATATCTTGTTTATATCCTGTATACTTATCTATGTAAAAAAATATTTTTTTCCAATATTAAATAAAAATAAAAAAACAAATATATGGAGATAATATACAGTACATACAATACTTACCTGGTAGGTAGGTCACTTGAGATCAACACTTAATGAACATTAACTAATTGCTTATTAGCGAATTTAGATATAGGATTTAGGACATAATTGGAAAATTGGATATAATTGGACTTTCTCTCAGGAATGGCGCATTTATTTTAAGGATATAACAGCTTAAAAAGGTAGTTTTTAGTTTAGACCTGAATTCTGCTGGACTTGTTATGAATCTTAGTTTCGGAGGGAGTTTATTCCAAGCCTTTGGCCCAGATACTTCGAAAGCGCGATCACGAAACTTAGTATTTGGTTTGCACTTAGGTTCCATCAGTCTGCCTACAGCTGATCTAAGAGTTGACTGCCTCAGACCAGTGTTTTCTGGGACGCATAGTTCAGAGATGTAGGGTGGGTGCCATTTCATTGATGGATTTAAACACCATCCAGCACAGTTTGAACTGGATTCTTTCAGGGCACTTGAGCCAGTGAAGGTTACGAACTTGTTCTGAAATGTGCCAATATTTAGAATCCCCGGTTATGAGCCGTGCTGATGCATTATAAACACTGATTGAAGGTTGTCAATTTGATATTACGTGTAATGTCTGCATGCCACAAACACGTAACATGTGCTGTGGCCATGGGTGAGGAAATAAAGTTATGGCATTGTGTAACTCTAAAAAGCGATTTCGAAGTTACCTAGTTGCAGTATGGCATAATTGGTAGGAGAGGGACAACATAATCTGTCACCTGAAAGCTGAAGTGAGGCCGATTTACAATAGCAGGTGTTAGGGCAAAACCGGGAAAGATGCCAACCATTATGGAAGAATGGCAATTAAAAAAATAATAATTGTAAATCGGCCCTTTGAACAGCATTAAGAACCAACCTCGCATGACGTGTCTGACCGTCTTCAGAGAACCGCCCCTCAGGGCCAGCACCTGTTGGACCCTCTGTTTGATGACCGGCAGACTCGACGCACACACTTCCAGCATAACATGGTCCACCAGCTGCAGAGTGAATAGTCCCCCGGACAGGCGACGAAGGTACAAAGTTTCCTCCTCCGTGTCAATGACTTCTCCGTCCTCCCCAGTCTATATAAATAGAAAAGTGTTGTTCATGCTAGTTGTAGGCACAACTAAGGCGAATCAAATTAACCGGCTAATGACTCATTTGACAAATGCGTCTTATTCCCACCAAGAGGTTGTGGGTTCAATTCATATGTTAGCTAAAGACGTCCATCATTGCACAAGCAACATTCTGCTTATAATGATGGTAGTAGGAGGAACTCAAATATTGTCAGGTTACTCGTAACCCATTGTCAAGGCCGTGTCAAGAGCCATAACAACATAGTATGTATGACTGTGAGGCAAGTAGCGTTTGCGCCAGCTGATTCTATTTTCGCAATAACTTACTTGTTTTTTGCAAAATGATGTTTTTGTAAATTGTACCTTCTTATCAGATAATGTGTTTATATATTTATAGAGATAGTAAATAATCGAGCATAAGTAGTTTTCCCAGAATAGCTATATCCGCTGGATGGAGAATAGGTTGATCATAATAATATTATGTGATATATGTATAAAAATGTTCATCTCACGTGTCTATCCTTCTCAATCTCCTGCTCCACCTTGTCCACTTTATCAAGATACTTGAAGTGCAGCTCGAGGAGTCGATCCACCTTCTCCAGGTCATTCTCCGTGAATTTGGTGAGCAACCGCTGGCGTTGGGAACCTTGGCAATTCCGCATCATGGAAGATATGATGGAGATCACATGCTCTGGAAAATGATTGATTATTGTCTTCTTCCTTGAAATTCATCACTTTGTGGTTTAAATTTCCATAAAACAGTACTAAATCGTAAATATATAAATAAAGATTTCAAAACAAATTAGATTTTATTTACTAACCCTTCAGACTTTAAAATATTTTTATCTCAGTTTTTACTTTTTGCCGACACGGTGAAATTTTATGGAATTTCAGAATGCTTCCAAGGTATTTTAACTATCCCGCAGCCAAGTGGGGGAGTAGGTAGTACCCAAAATTACTATCCTCCTTATATTAGCTTAGGTAAATACTTGACATATCATTTTAGTATTTTACGTATTTCTGTGCAAATACATAACTTACCATTAATAATTGACTGAATAATTGGGATTTCTATAGTTTAAAAGCCCATAAGATAGAAAAATGCATGGGGTCGTCAGAATACCCACATTTGGCATCTTGGCCTGTCAAGAGTTAAATGTGCTATATGTTTCTTATTTTTGAAGTTGTCGTAAAAAGAAATACCATTTTAGAAATCAGATAAAATTATCTTGTATTTGAAATAAACATTGATATTTCTATAAAATAAAATTTTAGTATCGAACACTAAAACTTATCGAAACATCCATAATTTAGAAAGAATTCGATATTTATAAAACACATTCCTTTTGTGTAAGGAATTGGTAAGAAAACTGTCTATAAAATTATTTTTTAACTTCTGACCAAATCAACTTTATAATTAATATTAATTTAACTTGTGAACAAATCTGACCATTTTGTAACCATACACTTTAACAATTCTTTGGATTTTATCCATGGAATCAAGTATAAATATTTGAGACAAACTGAGAAGAATGATTCTTTCTTTTTCCATATCATATTACATATCTCCAAATTATATAAAGAAGATAAAAATACTTTTATAATGTATGGATTCCCCAGTCAGATCCGTGCTTCAGAGGCATCCGTGCTGTAATGGAGAATGATGTGTGTGGCTAGTAATGTTCTTCCGAAGCTTGAGGGGTTAAATTTAATTGTGTTAATGTGATGCATAAATACTTAGTGCCTGTCTGTGGATAGATTGCATAATCAACACAACTTCAAAAAACCAGCAAGCTGCATTCTTTTGGACATATTTTAAATACGATTCTGCAATGATCATAACTCAAGAGTTGTAAGTATTGCGTGAGTGAGACAAGTCGGGCGTATAATTTGAATAATTTTACACCTGCAAACTCCCGTGCTCGTGGTATATTTTTCATAAATACTCACTTTTTGAGTTTTTTGACACTTGTAAAAATTAGAGCAAAATATACAAGGAGCACATAATGCTGTAATAGAGGTAATCTCGCGTCCCCACACTCATCTATTCTGTGATCTATTTCATAATATCTAAGAAATGGATCAGTGAGAACACGCTTTCTATGCCTTAGAATGCATTGATAATCAACTTCAACTTTCATCCTATTCTATATAGAAGCACGGAGGAGTACAGTAATATCTAGGACTATTTGTCAAACAAAAAGGCAGTATCCCATAGAACAAGTGTGAACCCGCAACAATTCCTTTCTATTTTAAAACAGTTCGTTCCATGAAATAGGTCATAGAAAACAGATCAGGTGGGATCCCAGCTTTTAATGACTTCTATCAATTTTCGTGAGTGTTCTGTTTTGTCATGGAACTGAACAGGCTTTATATGATACCTTCGTGTTGATCCGTGGTGAGCACCCTCTTCCTCTTGGGTGTCTTCATGAAGAGGGGGAAGATAGTCCTCAGGCCGAGGATGTCCACAAACTTGTTGCAGTTGTCCTTTCCATCGGGGCCTGCCATGGCGTGGTCTAGAACCTTCAGGGAGCCATTTCTCGATAGTTTCTTCTCCCTGGCAACAATTTATTTTTTTATTTTAATGTGAACCACACAAGAGTTTCAATTGTCCAGAGCCAATGGAATTATGTAATCCCCGGTTGGGGTATGCTGTGATGGTGCAGGGAGTAGGAAGAGGAAGGTTGGGTAGTACCAGGCTGTTCAGTTCTGGTCACCAAACACGGCTAAATCCATTTTGATTATGAATGGTAATCTATTTTCTTTTAAGATCATGCAACTCCATCTTTCCCCAGATAAAAAGCCTAGGACACACATTTGTTCTTATTCAACAGTTTTAATTGTGTGGATAGCAAAACTTACGAAACAAAGCCATTTTTTCTTCGGCGTTTTAGACATGCAATGTGTCAATCAAATGCTCGAGTCAATCTTGTTAAGTAGAACCGTACATGTCGACATTGCCTCGAGCCATCGTTCATACTTGTCGGTTTTACTCAATCGAGTAAGGAAGAATGTGCGTACTAGGATTTAGGACAAATCCTTAAGACACAGGTAAGTATATATCTACTTATCACAAGCAGGAACCTTCACCACCCAGTTTCATTGGCAATATAATACGAATTTTATACCTAAGCATCAGGTTCATGAGCTGCAGACCCTCCCCGCGCAGGAAACGATCCCTGTTGGAGGCAGACATGAGCGCAGAGCAGAGGCAGTTGAACAGGTTCTCCATCATCTCCTGCTCCTCAGTAGTGCTAGGGTCATGTCTTTTGTAGAACTAAGGGTATCAATTGTATCAAATTTTCACCACATTTATTAGTAAGGTTGTAAATGTCTAGGGACATCCACAAAACTAGTAAGGATGAACACAAAATAAGATTGTAAGGCCCGGTGTTCACGAGTCACAATTAATACAGTGCACAATTTGACTGTGGGGCCAAGAGTTATTCTGTACAAAATGAAAACAAACACTTAGTTTTAAACCACTTTATTTTGATGTATATTCGTCGACCGGTTTCGATTGGACTCAATCTTCATCAGGACAATAAAATATAATACTATTATAATACTATTATATTTTATATTTTATTGTCCTGATGAAGATTGAGTCCAATCGAAACCGGTCGACGAATATACATCAAAATAAAGTGGTTTAAAACTAAGTGTTTGTTTTCATTTTGTATAATGTCAAGCCACAAAGTGTTTGCTTTCTTCGATAAGTTATTCTGTAATTTACAGATTGTTTTCTATGTATTGCAGGTTTTCATTAAAAAAGAGACACCTCCTACACAGACTTTTGAAATATTGGATATAGAAAATAATCAAAAATATTAATTTCAATTGTCTCTACATTCTGCGTAACTCTGGTTCAATGATCTCAATTTTTTTAGTATGTATTATTTAGTTTAAAAATTACATTTTTATATCCAGTATAAACAATTACAATTACTTGCATGCACAACTTATTTGTATGACATTTAGGCACACTTTACACTACATCTAAAATTAATTCTTTATAGCATTCAGGCATAACCCACAAAAAGGCTTTTAGCTTCTTTAACATTTTTTTTTTTTTTTTTTTTTTTTTTATTATTTTAATATAGATCATAGTTACATTAATACATACATTTTTTTGCAAATATAATATTTAGGTACATAATTGGTCATGTATACCTTATCAGAAAAGAGGAGCTCTTGTGCCTGATAAGGGAGCCACGATTCTTACTTCAGTGATTCAATGTTATGTGTAAAATATAAATATAATATATCCATATATTTTTTTAATATAAGTTTTTTTTGAAAAAAAGTTTGATTTTATTGATTTGTTCTTGTTGGTTCGTAATACAGCGCAATTCGGAAGGGAGATTATTGTAGTTTTTTATGGCTTGGTAAATATAATGGTTTTGCATTTGAGTTGTTTTAAAGATTGGCGTAATAAATTGATTTCCATTTCTCATCAGTTTGTAAAATTCTTGATATTCTGTGTTATTTTTTTCTTTACACATTTTTATAATTGAAGTTTGCTTAAATATATCATCAATATTTGGTACTGGAAACATTTTAAAAAGCAATTTTGTTGGGAAAGTAGAGTTTTTTTTAAGTATTACCTTTATAATAATTTTTTGCGAGACTTTTACTGAGTTTAGGTTGTTTTTATAAGATCCTCCCCAACCTATGATTCCGTAAATAAGCAGGGAGTGGACAAGAGCATAATATACATTTTTTAGTATTTTCACATTTAAAATATTTCTTAACCTAACAAATATATATATACATTTCCTTATTCTCTTTACTAACTCCGTAATATGGCTTTTCCATTTCAAATTTTCATCGATGATCACACCAAGATATTTAATTTCAGAAGAAGAGTTGATTACAGTACAAATAGGATTAAGTAGTTTACAGTTGACATTGTCACAATTTTCATCATGGATTATGATATTTACTTTGTGTTTAGGTATTTTTTGTAGTGAAAATAATACATATGTTGTTTTTTTGGCATTAAGTGTCCGTCGGTAGTTCATTGAATATCTTGAATCCTTTAAAATAGAGATTATTTTGGGTTCCTGACAAATTTTGCTCACAATTAGAGTATCATTTTCAAAATTGTCTCTAATTGTGTGAAGAATTCAAACATGCGATAATGTACCTACCCATTTGATAATAATGTAATATTTTAAGAGAAAATTATTTTGTGTCATTCTCAAACTTGGAACTGATTTGTGAAGAATTCAGACTATCCCGTGATTTTTCACGGGTCTGCGCTAGTTAAACTTAATATAAAATGTTATTGAAACTTCTGAATGATGGCCTCTTACGAGAGCGATGCTGAAAGTATATTCCACACAAGGAGGAAATTATGATAGAAATACATGTACAATATTTTGACATATATTTTTTAATTCTATGTATAATATATGCATACGTATGATGTGAGTAAACCTATAAGAACGTAATATATTTTTATTTGTCTTCGCTGGGTTTTGAGCCCAAAACTCTTTGGTCCAGTGACAAGGAGCATATCGATTTGCCTCGTAGGTCATCATAGTAATCTGAATTCACACCGATATTAACAGAATAATAAAGAAAGATCCAATCTTCCCCAAAGGGGATATACTCACAGCCAGTTGTTGAAGAAGGACATCAATGCCGTCCAAATCCCCGAGGAGAAGCCTATTTTCAGTGCAGTCCTGCACAAGAATTGACAATATTTCACTGACATATAATTTGTTGGGATCGAATGGTGCCTTCATCTGAAATATTAAAAGAACAATCAGCAATTTTAATTATAAAATCTACATATATTATAATGCTAGCTGTACACATTTTATATTTTTTACCTATCTATATATATTATAATGCCGGCTGTACACATTCGCCAAGGAACGACACCAAGACATGGTGCTCTCGTCTCGCCTCAGCCCGCATTAAAGGGCCTCGCTTGGTATATGTTATGCTCCGCAGATACCTGCCAACTGAATTTGATGACATTTCTGATATGTGATCTAACGAGCTTGAGTTTTTGGAATTTTATGATAAAAATCGCTAATATGGGACCCAACAAACATAAAATAGTAGCAAATAACTAATAATTATAGTAGCTAATAGCACAAAGACAAGGGGCAACAGTAGCATCTAACACGTCCATCTTGGCGAGTATTTTTGTTTATATGCGTTATAAACAGTCTTTAATACTTTTTTGTTGTTTGTTTTTGGGGTGTTATGCCGTGTTGCGCTAACTCCTTTAGCCGACGTTTCGGACAGCGTTGCAGTGTCCATCATCAGGGCAGATCCGGTAGATCCGAAGATGTGATACCAGTACAATAAACTTACCAGTCTTTAATACATTCATATTTTAACGTGTTAGGAATTGTTTATATCATTGACCAAAAAAATAACGATATTAAAATCCACAAATGAAATGATTCAACGAATGTGTACATGTGCATGGTGAGCTCTTGGCGAGTGTGTACAGCCCTCATTAAGACAAGTGTCTGCGGCTTTATTTTCTATACAAATCTACAGTTTTATTAAATCCGAGATAGCTATACCACATAAGTATAATAATGTAGTTCGATCAAAAACAAAAGACCAATCCTTAGTGTCATTGTGGCAAGCCAAAAACGAGGACTAGCAAACTAATAATAAACCACACCCTTTCTGCGGATGGCATGACAGGCATCTATGCACCTTCTTTTGTTTTTTACACTATAGCTGGCTAAGTTAATTTATGAACAGAAAATATAAGTGAGTACCTTTAGTCTTTTTAATAACCATTGCATGAATCCTCGCTTGGCAACATCAGCACACAACTCTGGTCTGAATTCTGTGATGTTTTCTATGATACCTGAAGGAAAAATTGTCAAAGTTTAATTGTATGAATAGAATGTCTACTTTTTCAACTGTTAATACTTGGAAGAACTCCGTTGTATTAATAAAGTATGCACAATAAAATGGTCCTTGCACATCACCAGTAAATTAATAAAAAAGTGAGCCGAAATATAATTACCTGACATCAGATTATATGAAATAAAAATACAATAAAAAACAGGAAAATAACCAAACTATGCTTTGCTAACTGGCAGCAACTCAACCTATTACTGGAATTATCGGTGCTTTTATCAAGTTCAAAAATACCAAAACACTTGAGAATAATGTTTTGTGGACTACTTTTTATAAGTTTTTATCATCGGTATAGCATTATTTTTTAAATAAAATAAACCTAATTGATAATATTTTGACAGAGAATAACAAAGAAACATGGCATCTTTAGTTCCAATTTTGGCCACCTACTGAGATAAGTATGTCAATCTGTATGGATATATATTTTTTCAATCAACACCCCCTCACATAATTCAAATAATGTTTTAATAACCTATTCTTTAAGGATGGGTAGTTGAACAGAATTTGAACAATTCATCAAATTTTAAAGTTCTGTGAAGGTTCTATTCATGTTCTAGTATTATATCATTATTTAACAGTTGCTTAACAGAACTGGGATAGAACATTCACAGAACTTGAAAATCATCTTTGAAATTTAAAGAATTCTTCAAATTTCAAAATAAATAAATAAAGTGCTGTGAAAGATTTTTTCAAGTTCTGTAATTAATTCAGTTTTGTCAAGCAACTAGCCTATAATGATATAATGTATAACAGAACTTCAATAAGGCTTTTGAAATTTGATGAATTGTTAAAATTCTCCGAAACAATCCGTCTTTAGTAATCTTTATTCCTGACCAGAGAATTTATTTGAAAGTAATAAATAAAATTCATTGCTTACCAAGAGTGTTGTGAACACCATCTCTCTCCTCCTGAACCTGTTCATCTAGCCGGTTGAGGTTATGCAGTAAAAGCGGCAGGGCTTGACCTTCTTGCAAGGCTTCAACGAGGGTCTCAGCTCCATCGGAACTTTCGTGTAAAATGTCAACATCCGTTAATTCCTGTAAAATATAATTGCTTTAAATATTATCATATTCAGAAGTGAATAGTGTTGGGAAGGGTTTAAGCTATGTTTAGCGACTAGATCTAAACATCCAGATCTCCATTAAATGCTGACTTCCGGCCTGTTTCAGCTTTGACTAAATTGTGATCAGCGGGTAAAACTTATTATTCATTTAATACCACCCCTTTCTGCTTCCTTACAGCCATGTCCAGTGACAAATCTCGTTCAGGGGTTGAATAAAACCACTAGTTCCAGCTATGGGGATTACTTGATGCCGCATAAAAAAAAACAAAATAATTTAACTTCATACAACAACATACGTAATTTATTTGAATCGTAAAAATACGTAACGTGAATATTTCATTGGTCATAACACAGGGGGTAGAGTGGTAAGAATAAGAATTTTACCCTAGAGTGGTAAAAATACACCACAAATGTACTTTATTTTCTGTAATACCAAAATAAACAAAATACCGACAATGATAAATCCTTTCCAGCGTTGACATATATTTAAAATAAACCAACTCGTAGTAAAAAATTAATAAGCCAAAAATTATTTTAAAAATATATAGTCTCTATAATATGAGCAATTGAAAACCTAGCCTATTCGTGTAGTCGCACATCGCATGCGAATCAATTTTGTGGACTGTAATCAATGATGTTTTGGTAACTTTTCAAGTTGACAAAACTATTTGGGAAGCGGGTTAACATCTAGTTACAATTGGTCCTTTGGAACACGTCTTTGGAACGGTCCCTGGTCCTTTCTACTTAGAAATGATATTCCTCTGCAGTCCCCCAATTGATCTGACCCCCTCTTCTGAGGAAGATTATAGCGTAGTGTTTCAGTCCAACATATAATATGTACATGCATGCACGCGTAATATGGCGTAATTTGAATAATAAAATAATTTTTAAAAAATGTATCTATTTACTTTTTTTTCAATAACAAGATGTTAATTAAATGTAATGTTTTGTATAAGTAAAATTTAAAATTTTATTCATATACAAATGGGAGTGGTCACTATGGTGTAATTACGGCGCTCCTAAATTGTTCTCCTGCTGAAGGTATAAATACTTTACGTTTCACTCCTTCACAACAATATTAAATTACCACTACGTACCTACGTAATAACCGTACCTTTAAAAGTTACATTAAAATTTGCTTTGTGTTGTATTTTGTTTAGTAAGTTTAATTCTATTCTTATTTTATTAGTTTTTTTTTATATTACCCACGCACAGGCAGTGCTTTCCCTTAACTAAACTTTTTTTAAAACAAATACATTTGTAATACATTTTTATACATTTGTAATTTATATTCTAAAATGGTGTGTAAAAAAAAAAAGAGTTAGAAAAAAATAAGGGATTTGTTTTTTTTTTAATTCACACTTCTGGTGAAATGTTTTTTTGCACATGTCGCATAATCAAAAATATTTCTTCGATTCAATTTCAGAGACACGGCAGAAATTGCCCAATCCAAATCGGTATTCTATTCTTAATTCCTTAAATGTATTAAAATTTCGTGGTAGTTATTACGTCCTAACTCGAAATTGGTATTTTCTCGCTGATGTAGCACCTACAATCTTTTCGCTACATAATAACACTTTTTTAATTAATTATGTTTTTTCCACCCTCCCACCCCGCCATCTTTACCCGATGTTTTAGATTACTGGAGATTATAGAGGGTTTGGATTACAGAGACTGTATTGCATACTAGTCCCAGAGTGAAATTGTACATGATGCCATCTTTCTAGTTTCTTTGGTATTTTCACAGACATAGGAATTAATAGACGAGAAGATAAAGGCGAGGGGTAAAATCAACTGTTGAAGAACGAAGGGAGTGAAGATGACTGTGATTCGTCAATAAATCAATCTGACAGTAAATAGGCATCTCGCATTATAATATCACCATTTACTTCTTAAAAGTAAAATCTGCTTTGAATGAATAGACATTTTTACATGGGAGCGCAAATTACTCGCCACGTTATGAACAAATTTGCGAAGTCCAAATTCGGCAAAGTAAGGCAGCTTCTATATTCAGAGTCGTAGTTAGTTTCAGAGTATTTAGTTAAGACACTTTTATAAATGTTCATAATTTACTTCCCAGCAACCAACCAGCTTTGTGTTTCGCGTCCAGACGTTTCTCGATGTGATAGTAACAACTGATTCATATTATACGATGTGAATATGCTTAAAATAAAATAAAATAATGCTTATATATGGAATGTAGTACGACAATTGGGTTTATTCTCTTTTTTCGCATCTATTTTTACCAGTTTTCATAGTACAAGTAAACATTTTGCCGTGTTATTTCGTAAAATGAACCGATGATGCCTCGACCATAGTTCGCACAAGAATGATGACGTCACGTTTTCAAATATCACTTGAGGCCGTACGCGAGCCCAGCCGGCTCAATGGAACCGGTATGGGGAGTGGGGATAATACGCTTTTAATCACTTAGGGCAGGTCTACCTAATATTCATATGTCTATGGGTATTTTTCATTTTCAAACAAGACGCGTGAGAACGGAAAGGACGAATGTTGATGACGTCCGCACAAGCTCTCGCTAGGACAGTTTACTAGAATTTCAAATAAAGTACTTTACCTGAATGAGGTGAACGACTTGCGTAGAGACATCAGTGTTGTCATGTGACAAAAGTTCTAGTAATGATGGAATGCATTTCATTTGAACCAACACAGGATAGTAATCAGGTACTGTCGCTATTACACTGAGTTCCTAAAATAAAATAAAACATACACAAAAAATTGAGATAGATTTCACAAGGAAAATTAAAAAATTTAATAACCTTTTTCTTACGAGGCAAATATTCCTAGGTTAGGAATAACCCGACAATATTTGAATTCCTCCTACTTCCATTATTATAAAATGTTACTTGTCTGGGTGGAAGAACTTGACGCATTTGTCCACTTGGCTACTAACCGGTCAGTGTTACATACCTGTAAAGCTTGATGCAAATCGACTTCACTTTCCATAAATTTATCTGGCTGTTCCGGAAATTTAATCCTCATCTCTCGGTTTTTAAGCGATTTTTTTTCAAACATGAGAACCAAACGCTTCACCGCTGTATCATCTATTACATCTCCCTGAATAGTAAAAAATATGTATCAAAGTAGCAATTAACATTTGAAAAGTGTAATTAATTGAAATTGATCCCATATCTATTTAATAATCACCTGCGTTTCTTCATTTTCAACGTACTGAAGTATATTTTCTCGTTCCAAATCTGTGAGGGCAGGCTCTGTTTTTGGAAGTTGTCTTGTGGGGTCGTGTTTTATAATACTGTCTGCTTTTGAACGAGCCATGCGGCGCATTCTTTTGGCAACCGTGCCTTCTTCGTCAGAATTATCGTCGGAGTCTTCATCGTTAGGACGTTTTGGAGTTTGTACGGGCTGTAGCAAACAAAAATCGTTGACATAACCTCATAAATTCATTCGAATGAACAAATTAGCGAAAACAGATAATAAGCTGTAGTTAGTATAGGTCATCAATAAAATGTTACTGTCTGCATATTTACCTTAAATGCGAGTAATTCTGTGATATCCATGATAAGATGAATAAAACAAAATATTGTAAACGCTTCTGTCAAAATCAAAACATCACTCAATTGAAGAACACAGAAAAAACATTTGCATTTTCCATGCTATTTGGTAGCGTTAAGGTTGGGTAGCGATTGCGATTAGTCGAAGTCGAAGTAATCGTAACATGAAATTATCGAACGATTTATTATTATTTTTTTATATGCTTCCGATTTTGTTGTCCGGCTCAAATCTTCCCCATAGGAAAAACTGAACCCTTCCACTCACTTTTCCACAAATGATCATCTAGTCAATCAACACTATGCAAGTGCATTATATAAGCAAAATAAATACAAAACAATACAAGAACAACACGTCAACTCACCAGAGATCAAATGGGAAAATAATTTACCGACTCCAGATATTTTCATATCAGAGGGTTCGGCTCGGTAGAAATTCTAACAGGGCCTATAAATCCTATTGATCCCTCAACATAAATATTTAAAAAAATCTTTCGTTATCCTACATTTATTCAAAATGACCGAATTTTGCATCTTTATATATTAATTTTTTGATATATCTAATACGCCTAAATTTTTTATATTATTATTATTACTATATAATTTTTATTGCGGAGCGATTTTTAGTTCTAGATAAAAAATAAAACGTCAGCTTTTCTTAACAAAAATGCCATCGCATTTAAGAATCACTAGGAGGGAGGATATATGAGAAATGTATGAGATGATTCATGAACGCAAATGAAGCAAGGAGCGTGTACCAATACAAAGTAATTTTGCGATCTATCCTATCTGCCTACCTTCTGAAAATCAACCGGATTTTTTAAATTTTATTTTTATTGGCAATTTTTTTGATACATACAGGTACATATATAAATTAATGATGTACAATTTCGATTCTTGATTTTGCCATCACTAGGCAAAAAAAAGTTTCTATGGAGCATACGGAGTATGGACTGAAAAAATGGCGGCATATTTGGAATTTTACTGAAATATGGAAAAATGCCCTTTACCACCTTGGAAAGCTTATTATCTATTCTTGAGTCTGGAAATTTAGATGAAAAGCAGGTCGCTCTATCGGTAAGTTAAATAGAGTTTTTTGTGTCATTTTAAAATTAAAATTACTTTAAACATTTTCTTGTTACAGCACCTTTTGAATGCAGCCAGGAATGGTACTGTTTTTGATGTCGACCGATTGGTTATTTGCCTGATCGATGCTGACCACGTCGATACTGTGCAGAAAATCTTTGTTTTACTATCGCATTTAGCAATTCGAGACGTAAGAAAAACTAATTAATTTATGTTTACACTGAATATTTTAATATTTCGTTAATTTTCGGGTTCTATGAAAGTCCTATTCAAGTTCTGTTATTGTATCATTTTAGGCTAGTTGCTCGAAAGAACTAAAATAATAACAAAACTTGAAAAAATCTTTCATGGAACTTGAAAATTAGCTTTGAAATTTGAAGAATTGTTCAAATTCTCCGAAACAATCCGTCCATCATTAGCATTATCTTATTCGAAAGCTTACTTTCAACTCTTTTAAGAAACTTCGATATTAAGTAATAACATTAGTGTATGCGAATCAAATATGTTCTTAAGTAGAGTCAAGTTAAGAGTCAGAATAACAAGATTATGACAAGTTTGATAAAATGTATAAATAAATGAAGCCAGGAACGTGTACCAAGACAGAGTTGTGTTGCGGTCTATCCTCTTTGCATAATCTTGCAGGGAAATGGTGTAATGTTTAGATAGCTTGTTTATTTCTTTGTTCATTATAATAATATGTTATAATTAACAAATACATAACGATTTATCATGATTTAGGATTCCAGCAAAAAAAAACTGTGCAAAATTTCAGCAATCTACCATCTTGTTTTGAAAATATTGGCATCTGAATCTGTCAAAGAAATTATTGCAGTTTTCTATTTTTTACTGGCAATTCTCCATCTCGATGAGTCTGCTGATTTATCAGAATATACAGAAGAAATCAAAATAGCAATAAGTGAAGCTAAAGAAAAAGTCAGAGATATGGGAATATTAAACCAAATCTGTATGCTGTTCCTACAAAGCAATTCAGTAAGTTAAAACAATATTATACATAGGTATATGCTTTTGTTTCATGAAATTCACTCTTCATAGATAAGAAATAAAAAAAATCAATGCAAAATAATTAAAGAGTTCTTTATTGCACAAATAATAATAAAAGTAATGCACAGATAAATAAAGAATATTTTTATAATATTTTACATATTTAAGTTTTTTTATAGGATAGTGCAGTTTGGCAGTCTCTGTGTCAATGTCTTGCAGAATGTTGTACCGGAACTATAAAAAATCAAAATGAATCAATGCATATTTTACCAAAGGTAAGAAAACCTATTCCAATGTCGATTTACAATACATTAACATGTTTAGCTTATAATAGTTAAATATTAAACAACAATACTGACAGATATATCAAAATTTCTAGGAGTTGGAGTGCGAGTTGAACAAATGGATTAGTAATTAGGGGAGAACAGAGCGATTTACTGGAAATATGTCTAGAATAGGACTAAAAGATACATTTATTTGATTATTTAATAAACTAGAGTTATTAAGGGATTTTCTAATTTCAAGTGCTTCTAAGTTATCTAATTTTTTGCCTTCATTATTACGGTGAAGAATTTTGTCCTTATCAAAAGTATTGTTGTTTATTGTATCATTTTTTACATTTGAATTTATAACATATTTCCAATAACCAATTTCACTAGAAACTTTGTTTCCACTTAAAAAGGTAGATGGGAAAAATTAGTTGCAAGATGATATTGTTAATTCTGAATTTGAAATATGACCTTTAATAAATAGGTCCCAATGGTCAAGTACGTTAAGATGCCTGTCCCGGTAAGACAGATCCTGGGTTCGATTCCTAGTTGTAACCGTGTCAGTCTTGTATTGTTTCATGTTTCAGTTTAGATTCATTAGTACATATTATCTTCTCCAATAATAAAAAAAAGTGGTCTAAAACAAATTTTTGTGCTTATATTGTAAATTATGGCGAGCCACAAAGTTAATGCTTTTTTCAAATACCTGTATTATGTAGTCAGCCCCGAATGTCTAGGCCAATACCTGAAGCATCAAGGTGTGCCTACGTGCAGCGACTTAAGATTTTGCCTTCACATTCTATGTGGCAAAGGTCTTTATTGTATATTACGAAGATGATTGGATGCAGAATACTTCCTTGAGGCACCCATCTACCTATATAAATCTGTCAGTATTGTGTATCTGAAGTTAGTTTTAATATTCTCCTGATGAAGCAAGGGTTCTTCCGGAACTGGTCGAGTGTAAAATAAACTTAAAGTGTTCTAAAACAAATTTATTTGTTTATATTGCAAATTATGGCAAGCCACAAAATTAATGCTTTTTACAAATACCTATATGTATTATGTATTCAGCCCCGACTGTCTGGGCCAATACCTGAAGCATTAAGGTCCGCCTACGTGCAGCGACTTGCATGCGCAATCAGTTTGTGCATTATAAAATTTTGCCGTCTTATCGTATTTGTGTAAATTAGAGCAAATTTAGTTTGTGCAAGCCGTTTAAATGGTGTACTGTTTGTCCTACTTTTGCAAGTAAGATTGAACGTGTAGATGGACCTTTATGGCAAACCTAATAAAGTTATGTAAGTAAGTGCTTACATTTCTACTACTAAAATATTCTACGCTTTGAAATTATTTCTAGTGTTTGAAAGAGCTCGGAGGATGCTTCAAATTGGACTTGGTCAACCTCGTTATTGCATTAATTTACAACAATCAGAAAAATCAGGAACGTTTCATTGTACTTGGTGGAATACAGTGCATAGCAAGGTAAGAACAATACATTTATTTATTTATTTTAGTTGTGAAATCTGTGATATCAGAACTCCCTTGTGGATCGCTTGCCTCGTTTCCGTTGCTATTTTTTTTGTTCTCATTAAAATTAATTCATTAAAAAAATCAACATTTACTTTTTTTTAACTGAATAGATAATACAAATTAGAAATGGCTTCTCGTGGAATTGAATGGAAAACAATGTCGCCACTGACTTAGTATCTTTTCATTCTTGCCCATTTAGCATGCGCTCTGTCTCTCTTAAACTTGCCTGACATTGTATATCACCAACTCATTTGATCGAAATGAAAATATCATAATGATGATGAAGCACAGTTCTGTTTTTGAAATTGAAGCAAAGAATGGTCAGACTTTTGGATCATGAAATGCGCCCACATCACATTTCTTGTATTCTTTATTATATGTTTCTGTCAATGTCCTCGAATCTCCATCTCTCTCTTGTGTTTTCAAAACTGTTAATTAAACGAGTTATTCATTATGGTCCTGCAAATGAGATCTATGTTGTAACCTTTCATTCTGTTAGCTCATTTTGAAAACTTATCATAGTTATCAATCCTTTTTCACATATAGACCATATAAATTACTTTATCTATGTAAAGCATTATTACTGTTAATGTTACAGGAATTTCTTAAATACACATAAGGGGATTGAGCTACTATGTGTTAGTATGACCAACTATCCTCGCGCAGTACAAGAGGCTAATATGTGTAACCTGGTCCCGCAGATTGAAACTATTTACGCAAAGTCTAATGTGATTGATCCTTCCTTAAATCAAGTAATGGTAATGCAATGATTTCAGAGCCAATAGTTTTATGCTACTTGTATATTAGCTTTTTTATATTATTCTTTTGTTCTTAGAAGACTATGATTATTTATTAATATTTGTTTGGTCTTCATTTTCTTCTTTCAGCTTTCTAAGTGGTGCTCATTGGCTCTTTGTATCCTGGCAAAATCTGGTAAGGATCACAGTGTTTGATTATTTAACAAATTATACTTTTTTTGATGCTGATGTACTAAATTATGATTATTTTTTCATTTTTTTCTAGTACCGCAAAACGGCGATGATTTTAATAAACTGTCCAAAAATCCATCTAACTTGTTAAAAAATAATAAACACTCATCTGAAAAGGTAAAGAAGCGTCTCTTTCAAACGCCGAGTTCAAAAATATCTGATGACATGGAAAATACAGCAAAAAATACCATAGGAAGTTCATTTCTCTCAAAGTTTGATGCAATCAATTCTTTCCCATCAATTCCAATTATTTCCAATTTTAATCAAGTTCATCCTTATCTTTATAAAACTTCTCAAAACACTAGGATAACACCAGGAAAACATCTCATGAACAAGTGTAATAAGAGCTTTCATAGAAAGAAAGATAAAGAAAATTTTAATTTAATTCCTCAATTCAATGCTGAAAAAAGTTATAAGGATAATAGTAATAAGAATATCAAATCTTTTCGTTTCAATGATGAAAATAATAAAGAAAATAGTTCAATGCTCAGAAACGAAGAAAGCCTTGATGCAACATTTGAAGACTTCAAACCCGCATTTACTTCAAGTCCATTGCAAATGGATTGCAGTAATGTATTAAAATCAAATCATGGAAAAAAAAATAATTTCAAAACACCGGCTTATCCAAAAATACTTGAAGATGAATTGCATGGACAGTTTTCAAAATCCAACAGTGAAAGACAAATAATGTACAAAAATAAGCCACAACATGAAAGTGACGAAACAATAAAAAATATTACCGCTTCTTCTAAAGTTCGTCAACTGGTTAAACACATTGTTAGTTCTCAAAATAAGCTACAAAATATTGATTGTAACAATAATAAAAACATTGTTTTTTATTTGACACCAGAAGGGTGGATAAGAGTTTCGAATAAATCACTATTTGAGAAGGGAAATAAAATTGGAAATGATTTTAATAACTCAAACGAAATTGCTGGGTTTAAAATTTCTGTAGAACACGATAATAACATAAGTACTGTAAGAGAGCAGGTGCCAGAATTACAGCAAACTATTCCAGATACTCCTGTTTCCAGTTCTGTATCAGTTGGAAGCCAAATATGCTGTGAAAACCCTAATACTGGTTTTGGTGGGATTAATAATGTATCCACTAAATCTAATAAGTCCAATTTTATGAACCCTAACTTGAGGAATGTTATTGAACGTTTGAAAATAGGAGTGTCGCTATATGGATGTGATTTTCAGGTGATAAAAGTAAACCTATTACTATGTAAAATTCGATAATCTGAAAATATCACAAGTATTATTCAACATAAAAATTAATATGAATTAGGACGTCTCAAAGAAAAACCAAGTGAATTTAAAAAAAATGTACTTATAGGATTATTACTATTGGCATACGCGAACAATTTTAGTTGCGGAAAACAGTTGCGCCGCTGCATAAAAATCCATTGCAGTATATAGAGGTTTAAAACATGCAGCGACGCAACACAAGGGGGACTTTGTAAGTATTTTGAAATAGTCGCCAACTAAAGTTGTTTGTGTGCGCCTGGACTTATTCTTCACAAATCGAATTTGAAAACATTTTAGTTCACTTGGTATTTCCTTTGACATGGTTGTAGTTGTGATTATTGAAATGCCACTATTCATAAAAGTAAACAAAACTTTGTTTTTATTTTCAGATGATTTCCAACATGCTTTGGTCCAAAAAAGAGTGTGTTTCTGCGAAGTTTCTGCATGGTGTTTATTGCAAACACATTGTAAAAAAATAAGAAAAAATCCTTACTCATAATCTAATACCTTACCTTAATTTAAGTATAAATCTAAATAAAGCTTTTTATTTCTTAATTGGGTGCTTTTTGTTTCATAGTTTAAAAAAAATTATAAGAATGGGTATCTACTGGAATAGGAATTTTAATAAAATGGCTAAGTACCTACTTCAAAGATGGCAAATATAGTTTTAGGAACAGCGCCTTTATTCATTAAAAATAATCTGTAATACTCCGTACGGAGCAATAACAACATTTAAAGCGAAGATTTTTTAATTTTCAATGAATGTAGCTCTATAAAATTTCATAGAAAAAGTATCTGTCATCACTGTCACGAGAGTGGTTTATTTATGACTGTCACTTTGACAGTTATTTGTTATGTTGCGTATTTTAACGTTTGAAAATAAGTATTTCAAGAATGAGCGGTGGCATAGCTCCCAGTAAAAGCACAGTTTATGTCTCGAACTTGCCATTTTCACTTACCAACAATGATCTTCACAAGATATTTGAAAAGTACGGTCAAGTTGTCAAGTAAGTAACTTTAAAAATACACCAATGGATAAAATAACCTTATTTACAGTATTATATGTAGAATCCCAACGATTCTAGACGATTTAAATAAGTCTTATTTACGATACGCAATACATCTAGACTTGTCATTCTCGATAAACTTGTCAAATTCCGCTGCACGCTTAATACGCAAAAAAATTATAAATATCGCTTCGTTTCAGCTTACAACGAGAAATAATTATTTATGTGGTGGGAGATGGTAAAAGATGCATTAAAGTTCCATTTTTTCTCCATCTTAAGTTAAGTTTGAAGTTTAGGAAACACGCATAAATTATTATTTATTTATTAATTGAGTTAAAATCAAGTGTTGTGTTTTTAAAGAGCCTTGGCATGCAGCGGAATTCGACATTTTAGTTTACCGCCATTCTCTCAGAAAATTAAGGAAAAATTTGGCAAGTAAGAAACACTCTTGTTTTCAGTAAAGTCTTAATTCAAAGGTTGTTCATGTATGACAAAGACATACATTCAAAGATTATTTGTGTACAAACGAAATATGTGATAGGACTCTAATGACACTGAAAATCTCCAGGTAAATAATTTTTTTTTTTATAGAGCGGAGACAGTTTACATATAGTTCCCGTGAGAACTTAGGCCATAGGCCCATTTTACCTCATTCCTTTAACAGTCACCCGGTCCCTTTTATAAAGTTCACCAGGGTTGTCATTGGATATGTGGCTATGTCTTCTGGTTCCACAATGTGTCTTCAGAGGTCTCATCTCTCCTTTCCAATTCCCCTTGGTTCCCTGAAGGCCCCACAAGGGAAGAGAGCCTCATCTCTCCTCTTTGGTTCCCTAAAGGCCCCACGATGCAAGAGGACTTCGTCTCTCCTCTCCACTCCACCTTGGTTCCCTATAGGCCCCGAGATGGAAGAGGGTTTCGTCTCTCCTGTCCACTCCTCCTTAGTACCCTATAGGCCCCGGGATGGAAGAGGGTTTCGTCTCTCCTCTCCACTCCTCCTTGGTTCCCTGAAGGCCCCGCAACGGAGGAGTCTACTCTTCCTTGGTTCCCTGAAGGCCCCACGAGGGAAAAGGGTCTCGTCGCTTCTCTCCACTCCTCCTTGGTTCCCTGAAGGTCCCAATAATGAAGAGGCCTTAGTCTTAAATACAATTGAAATAATTCTATTTTTTTTAATATTAAAATTGATATTAGAATATGTCTAATATCTTTGCGCGTCACAGTTTAGTACTAAAACTACGAAATCTACTGTACTTGTTGTACGTGGTGTACTTTTTGCTTGCCACTTTAATATTTCTACAGCGTGTCCATAAATTATATTGTAACGTCATTGTATATATATATATATATAGTCGCTCTAGTTCGTTTTTGTCCAACAGTCCATTTTTGGCGAAATTGAGTTAAGTATGCAGTAATTCTCCGAAAGCATTTATTTATACGATACAAGTGAAAAAAAATTTTTTTTTGTGTGTTTTCAAGACGCAGTTTGTCTTAATTCCACCAAAATTAAATCAATATTCCGAGCTTGTTTATCCAACACTGTGTTCTACATTAAAATTAAAAACGTGTTTTTTGCGTAATTTTAAACATTTGGAACGAATTTTACTCAAAAATAATAATTTTATTACTTTAAATCATTTAGTAAGCTTAGAATGAGCTAATTTAATTGTATATGGGTTTTTCGTAAAAAAAACTTTGAAGCCCTATTTCTCCCGATTTACGTTTTGGTCTGTTCGACAAAAACGAACTAGAGCGACGATATGTGAGAGTAATAAGAATTTTCTATACATTTCTACCGATATAATTTAATTAATATTTTTTAGGGTTACAGTTGTCCGGGATAAAAAATGGCGGGCTTCAAAAGGCGTTGCATTCATATTGTTTCTAAACCGCGACGATGCTCATTCTTGTACCAAAGATTTACACAACAAGGAAATGTTTGGTAGAACACTAAAATGCAGCATCGCCAAAGATAATGGCAGAGCTACAGATTACATTAGAAAGTAAGTTAAAAGACCTGGTAGCTATCATAGATTCTTACCTGGAAAATAAGTCAAATTGTTTTCTTTTGGTAGATATCTGAATTGTTCTATTGTATTCAATTCATTTACCATAGGTAATTTAATAAATTATTATAAGCAATAATTAGTCGCCTGTAATATCAATACAAATTGAAAATATCTCCCCAGCAAAAATAAATGTCGCCGACGGGAATTGAACCCGCGCCTTCTGATGTCCGGTCAGACGCTCTAAACCACTGAGCCAAGTCGGCCTATTTCCAACCCGCCAAATAATTCAATATGTACTAGTACTTCAATCAACGATTACTGCTTATTATATTTTTTCCACCTGTAAACAACCAAAATTATTTTTGTAGGAAAGGCTTTGTTAGTGCTAAATTTCCCATTAGATGGCGTCGAGACATATTATATCTACATTTGTTGGTGAAATATTTTGACTTGTCAAATATTATTGTTTTTTTTTTTTAGGTACTTTATTTAAAAGCCATGATCGACTAGCTGTAGTCTATATTATACCCATAGGAAACCAATCTGATGTTGCGGGGTACTTAGTTTTTGTAGTATCGGGTTCGAGTTACCTTTCCCCAGTCAGTATGCCAAGCACTGCGCTGGAGAAGTCGTCCTTTTGGCTGGTGTGAATTTTTTGGTGACTGTTGTTTTGTGTGTTCGTCGTTTTTGCGATGGCCATTCCCTAGTCAGTATGCCAAGCACTGCGCTGGAGAAGTCGTCCTTTCGGCTGATATGAATTTTTTGGTGACTGTTGTTTTGTGTGCTCGTCATTTTTGCGATGGCTGATTTTAGTTCTAAATGACTCAATCTTTTTATCCAAGGTCTTAACAGGTGACGAATCATCATGTTACTATGGATAAGACTCTGAAACAAAGCGACAATCCAATGAAGACTCCAAATCAGTCAATCCAAATTGACTCGCCCAAAAAACAACTTGTCAAGTGTGATCGAACAAGACAACTTTGGTGTGAGAGCAGTCACCCATTCAGAGTTTGTTCTTCATTTGAGTTTTTCCTGTAGCATCATCCCCATAGACCGTTTTTAACATTTCAAGAGTTCACGAAAATCAGCAATCGCAAAAACGACGAGCACACAAAACAACCATCACCAAAAAATTCACACCAGTCAAAAGGACGACTTCTCCTTCTCCAGCTCAGTGCCTAGCGTCTAGCATACTGACTGAGGAAAGGTACACGGCTGTACACGGTTCTACCAGCAAAACCCGGTACTACAAAAACTAAGCCCCCCGCACTACTATTCTGTGCATGGCCTAGTTATTTCAATGTTCGGCAGTTAACGTACGACTGATAGTGTCATAGTTTATTCGAAGCATTCTCAAACCCTCGTGGTGCCAAAAATATGTTCACGTTGTTTGCCTCCATTTGCGCTCATCGAAATTATACCCAGATTTCATGTTAGTGCAAATCATCAATTTGTATGCCTATGAACTTAACCTATTTTAAAAATTCATATGCTGGAAAATGCAACTAAGAATGAATTTGAGCAATTTCACCAGAAGTAAGGAAAAATTAAGCTGACTTCGGGCCCACGGATAACACACTTTCATAGGTTTATCTCTTCAGTGATTTTTACGAATAAGCCATATCATTGTTTATTTAGTTGTATTATTTCCCCTTTAGAAAAGAGTACCTGGACAAGTCCAAGTGCTATGAGTGTGGGGAGGAGGGCCACCTGAGCTACTCGTGTCCCAAGAATGCCCTCGGAGAGAGGGCGCCCCCACCCAAGAAGCAGCGAGTCCGCAAGAAATATCCTGACTCGGAAGCTAATGTAATCACACCCCTATTCATTATGGTTCCATGACAAAACAAAGAACGACCGATATGATTTGAGGTTTTCACATATTATCATGATAAATTTTTTGGTTATTCTGTGTTGTGCTTCCTCCTTTAGCCAAAGTTTCGGAGAGCGTTACAGTGCCCAACAACAGCCCCTATGATGGGCACTGTAACGTTGTCCAAAACGTTGGCTAAATAATAGTAATTCTTTTACTGCAGGCTACGTGCAAGGGTTGTGCAATGCAAAGTAATCCATATTGGCATATCAGGCAATAATTTTTTTTTTTTATATAAGAAAGCAGAAAAATAAAACAACATTAAAATTCAGTATCAAAAAAGTTTTACAAGAGGAATAACAAAAAATAAATAAAACATTACATATTATGTTCCATTACATATCAGCGTTTTACAGCGTCCATATTTTATAAAAGTATTTTTATATTTTTTTCTATCATGCGGAAATTCGTAATTTATTTGACTCCATTAATAAAATCCTAAAAATAGGCAAAAAGAATAATCATATTTTGCGCAGCTATCGTGACAATCGGTTTAACTTTAAAAATTATTTTTTATTATATGAAAGAGATAAAAGTGAAGGCACAGTTTTCTTAGAAATTCCCCAAACAAAACAAATATGTTTTCATTGTGTTTCGTTATGTTTTTAATATATGTATATTGAGTTAGTTTTCTACGATTGGAGTAAAAAATTAAGAAAAAATGTATTTAGCGTTTTTGACAATGTTTTTCACATTTTGGTATCAAAACTTTATTATTTAGAAATAGTAATTTTTGTTATTTGTTTTTGGGGTGTTATGCCGTGTTGCGCTAACTCCTTCTTTGGCCAACGTTTCGGACAGCATTGCAGTGTCCATCATCAGGGCAGATGTGTTATTTGAGGTTGTGTTAAAATGTGAGCTTAAGTATGATGTTGTGATACCGTGTTGCCAGCTCCAACCCTCTGAGCTAACATTAACGTATCATTTTTTTTTATTTAAAATGGTTTTTCTTCGTTTAGCTCTGGTGTATCCGTCAATTACCGGATACCAAGAACTATTGAGCTTAGCTCCATCGTCTCTATTAATGTTTACGGGATTTTTATGAATTTCAATGGCTTCCGTAATCAGCCGTGCTCTATAAGTTTTGGGTCTCCCCAGGATTTCAGGAACAAATCCAAAGTAATGCCCGGTGTCAATCAAATGCTCGGCAATTGCCGATTTGTCAGGGTGGCCGAGTTTACAAGCTCTGAAGTGTTCTGAAATCCTTTTGGAGATAGTCCGCTCTGTCTGGCCTATATAGACTTTGTCACATCCGGAACAGCTGAGTTTATACACCCCATCTGTTTCCAGAGGAAACTAGTAATGTTAGTATAGTAATAGTTAAATTATATTATATTAGATCTGTCAAAGAATCTATATATAAAAATGCAAAAATCAGTCGTTTTAAATACATGTAGGATTACGATAGCTTTATTAAATATTTATATTGAGGGATCAGTAGGATCAATAGGTCCAGTTAGAATTTCTACCGAGCCGAACCCTATGATATGAAAATATCTGGAGTCGGTGAATTATTTGTTTTTCTTGTATTTATTATGCTTATATAATGCACTCGCATAATGTGGATTGACTAGATGATCATTTGTGGAAAAGTGTGTGGAAGGGTTTAGTTTTTCCTGTTAGGAAGATTTAACCTGAACATAAAGTCGGAATTTTTTTTTTTTAATCTAGTTTCTAAAACAGTATTTTTTTTTACGGAAAATTAAAAAAAAAGATTATGCAGCGCATTTGAAATACACAGAAAACGTTGCAAATGAACAAAATTGTTGAAAGTACTGAAGGGTTAGGAGGTTTTTGTGTTGGTGCGTTTAACCAACCGATAGTGCCTTTTATGAGTGCATTTCGCGAATTAAATAGCTTGCATCGGGAGTTAGTCGCTATTTTTTTTTTAAAATTCTTTTGGCATTCTAAGAGGCAGCACAACACTGCACAGTAACCAAAATATTTCCACAATTAAATAACATATACTTAACCTAACCTATTATTTTATCATGTTCTGTTTTGTCACTGTTCTGTTTTATCCGGTTATCATTAATTTGTTTTTATACAAAGTTTCCAGGGAAAAAGTGCACAAACATCTCTCTATATGATAGTACAAGTAAAAAATATAAATTAAGGCGATGCCATTCGCAAAATCATGTGTTTTTGGTTTGAAAATTTGGTCGCCTAGAAATGTTTTAGATGCTTTAATTAAATACTGCGAGTAGAATACATCTTGGCCTTTGAAATAATCGAGTATTTTTTAGATAAGTCTTTTTATAAGCCCAGATAAAAATTATGTAAAAGCCTATAAAAACTGCTTTAAGGTTCAAAATCTCCTACTTACGAACCCATTTTCCGTTATGATTTTATTGTATAATGTGGCAAATTCAGTTATTTATAAAATGATCGAAAAAAAATTAAATATTTGTGCCTGAACATCCACAAAATAAAATAAAAGGCACTTTTTGGCCACGTTTTTTTCTTGCATAAATCAAACAGGCGGATGGTGTTAAGCGGGAATTTAAACCTTATCGCCATCTACGTAAGGGTTGTTATTGATAGCGGCTCAATTTAAAATATTACACGACGTAGTGCATCGTCTTAACTTATTCGAATTTCCAACGTTTTTAGGTAGTTTTGATGACTAACTGGTGCAATTTGATAATCTATTTACAATCCACTGTTAACAGACCGATTGCAATCTCTAATGCACAGACGAAATGTGGGCATGCTGAGTTTGTTCTACAGGTATTTTAATGGAGCCTGCTCTAAGGAGCGACGTAAACGAGCGGAACACCCATTCACAGTTGATGTTGGCTTTATGGGTCGCTTCTTCGACTCGTTTTTGTGTAAAACGGCTCGTATTTGGAACTAGCTACCAGCATCTGTTCTTCCTCCTTCACATAATCCGGGCCTCTTCAAAACTTGCATTAATAAATCCCTTCCTACAGCCCCTACTTTAACCCGCCTCATAATGCTGCCCAACTGGGTGGTGACATAGCACCCCTGCCTTTACACTGTAAAGACAGGGGCGCTCTTGTGAGGTATTAAAAATTAATATTAAAAGTTTAATTGTTTGTATTTTTCTATGGAAAGAAAACAATGGAATTTTGTAAAAAAAAGTTATTTATCTTTTTTATTTCTAACATTATGTAGAATCACCTCCCGAAGTTAGTGCACTTTACCGGACACCCTGTACAAAAAAATCTCATCATATTTTATGTATTGCTATACTAACTTATATATTATTATTTTTAATTTGGTAAGTGAGGGAATAAAGGGTAAAGCTCCTGCTTGCAGTGTTCATAATTTTTTCTTGTGTTTGTGTACTTTTCTCAATGTGTGTAATTTTTTTTAACTAGAAGAATTTACAATTCAAAGCAATTTTACAGGCCTGACAGGCCAAGATGAATTCTACTCATAGTATTTAATCAAAGCATTTAAAAGAAATTTTTTAAAGCAAAAACATGTGACTGTATTATTTTAAATTTCATCCCCCTAATTCTGCTGATAGTTAAGAGATTCACTGCCAACTCACCATCTGGCGGAGTTGGAATTTCGAGAAACTTCGCACCCGCCTGTTGACTTTGTGCGTCAATATAACTTTCATTAATCAATGTTCATCCGACATCTGCCACGACACTCTGTTTTTATGCTGGCCTTGTGCTTGAATAAAACAAAAAAAAAAAAATTAAATAATATTTTGAACTTATTTATAATTACAACAGATGAAAGAGATAAATTAGACTTATTTAATAAAATAAAACTATTGGAGTTTTCCAAGCCTTCGCTGACTGGCAGTGAATCTGTAAAGCATAAGGTACCATATTATAACTTGACTACTAACTAAATTTAACCCTTTCAGACCTGAATTGAAACATATTTGATCTTCGATAACAATTGGTAGTTATTTGAAAAATTTTCAATACTTATTGCTAATTTTATTTGAAAGAACATTTGAGTTGTGTAATTTCTATACCCGCTATATCAACTTTCATTGATTTGGAGAAAACCGCAAAAAACTGTCACATCTCTAGCGTACATAAGTAAATGCATTAAATTTTTTTATATAATGAATTGGAGTAATAAAATTTCGAAAAGCATTTATTTTTCTATATATGTCTAGCAATAATTAAGTAATTTCGATAAATAAAATGGATATAGCGGATTTTGATACTCACTTCGTGATTTTGCAAGTCAACTGAGGCGACATGGCGGGTTTAGAAACTCACGCGTAGATCATTTTGACACACGAGCGTGGCGTCAGAGCGGCGGCCATATTGTATTTTGGCAAAATAACTGCTTGTGATTCGTTGAATCCGATATAGCGGGTTTTGATAGTGACTTTCTGTATGATATAGCGGATTTGGTTTCTCACTCGCAGTTTTAACATGGTTTTTGGTCATGATAAGGAGGGTTTTGAAACTCAATTTTAGGCTCCTCTTGTTGCTCGCAAAAATGTGAACAAGATGTCATACTCAGATCATTTTGTCAAAAAATCGGATATAGCGGGTATAGAAATTATAGGATTCATTTGACAAATCGTACAGTGTGTACAAAAAATATAACATTTTATTCAATTTAAAAAAATTATGCAATAGTTAAACATAAAAATACCTTAAAAACTTACATTACTTTCATCGCCCAGAAAAATTATATATACTGCCAGTAGAACTCATCTTGGCCTTTGCCAGGCCTGTAAAAATGCTTTGAATTGTAAATTCTTCGACCCACTCCAGTAAGGGAGGAAAAAATCTTAATTCAATGTATTTTCAAATATACACAAGGTTCGAAAGGGTTAACCTTTCCTTATCTGTGGTGTGTATTTACTACACATTGCTTCTAATAACATTAATAACTCTATAAATATAATAAATTCTGGGTTCAGATTTTAGGTATTCCTCCGTTATACATTTATGCACTGAATTAAAAAATAAAATTTTATATTGTTTTCAAATTAAATTAAAAATCAGAGATTTTTGCTAAAAATCGGTAACAAATACAGAAATACAATCAACCGTGTGACAATGCTACGCGAAGAGTGCGAGGAAATGACACGCTATTGACCCGCTTTAGTTCGCTATGCGGGAACACGAGAAATCCACACGTCCGCAGTTATATTTTTATTTAGACTATTGATACCTACGATCGCATAGCTGTGTGTGTGCTAGCACTGCTAGCCGCCAGCCAGTTGGTCGTGGAGCATCGTTAGATGTGGACCCCTCGCATGTTTTTTTAGCATCTGCCGATTTTTTCTTCATGTTTTCAGCAATTAAATTACAATTATTATCACTTTTGATATAAAATATGATAAACATAAGCGATTAGCTATGAATGTTCATATTTTTCCGATATTAAATTGCTTATTTTGAGATGTGTATTGACTAAACAGCACCGGAACGAGTGGATTTTTTTTAGCACAGTAAGGGAAAGGTTAACAATGTTAGTTATATAATAATGTATTATGTAAATGTCAAGTTTGTTTTTGATTAGGGGTCCGAATACTACGACAACTCAGATGATGAAGTGAGAGAACACCGCGGGGCTGAAACTGCAGAAGATGAAATCCCAGAAGACACGGAGACACTTAGTTCAGCAATTCAATTGGAGGTAGAACATAATATTATACATAATTAAACATACCAATTTCCGTTGTTGGTGCTTATGGGTATGTAAGTTTTTTTCTTATAAAACATTGATATTACTAGAATTTTAATAATAACAAAAAGGTAGTCAAGTTGTGCTCACAAGGCAGCTTAACACCATTTTTCTTTAATTTAATAAACATAACACATAATCATTTTGCTGATTTTTTTAGTTCAATTTAGTTTCACAACAATGTCTATCTGTAATGCACTGATTTATTTTTATGATTGTAGTTGCTTCCTTTATCATTTTTCCATTATTCCTCCCCTGGATTATCATTTGGGTACATTTTTTAAATATCTCAAATTCAAACGCACTTGGGCGAGTCCATTTTTATGAATTTTTTACTTCTTCAGAGTATCAGTTTGGTAAATTTTGTATCTCGAATTCAAATTAAACAATTGGACGAGTCCCTTTTTTGATTGTCTGAGTCAATGACAATTGCATCCATAGTGAAAATTTTTTAACATGATTTTAAAACTTTTTTTTTTTTTTTGTAATTTGTACATTAAAGTTTACAAATGACTAATTAATTTTTACATACTAATATTCTATGTCTATGTTTTTTCTTGTTTTATGTGGCTTCTACACAACATATTGAATTTTTCAATTTTAAATTTTTAAATCACTTCCCGGTAGGGCTGCCACCTCTCCGGGTTTGACCCGGAGTCTACGGGTTTGCACGGTGCGTGTCCGGCTACGGGTTTAACATCGATATCTCCGGGTCTGCTGTAACAGCGTATTTTAAAATTTGTGGTATAGCAGCATGCCATAAAATAATATGGGAATTCGTAAAAGAACGCGAATCCAATGACGCTAGAAGTATATCTACAAGGATCATACTAGAGGAATGTTAATTATATTTCATTCTCCATTACATGAATATGCTGACAGAAGCCATACTATTGCTAGAAACAAACTCCGTGACAGCTGCTGAGTTGCACCCAATTATGAGAAACATAAAAGATAAGGTTAAAAGCCGACTGCATGATGAATTTTACGGTGCCAAAATAATGAGAAACATAAAGTTTTTGAGGCCTTCTGATCAGGATCAATTAAAAAAATAAGCCAATAGGTTTACTTTTGTTTTTGTTTTGATTTTGAGGATTCTGTATTCAAAATCTTTTCCAAATTCAATCTAACAAGTGCAGTAAGTTACGAAGATACGGTGGAAGCTGTCGAATCACTTGGTTTGAAAAATGTCGACGAAGATAAACTTTATGACGAGACCCGAAAATTAAACCAAGTATTTCCTCAGTTCGTACAATCTAGTGATTCAACATTGCCTGTTGATTAACGATGGGTTCAGTTATTCAAAGTCACCTTAACCTTCACCGAACTGCCATAAATAATTGGATTTTTTTTTTCAATCCCTATAAGCAATGCTTTTGTTGAATGCGTCTTTTTTTAATGGGAAATTTGTGGACAGACGAGTGAAACTGCTTGTCAATGGACATGGTAAAGGCAGAGTTAATTGTGAAGATTAATTACAACATGAATTGCCAAAAAGTTTGTTGAAGTTTTTGAAGAAACCTAGCAAGAAAAGATGCTTAAACAATCCCTTCAGAATGAAAAATATAGTTTTAAATTTCAAGCTGGTCCAAGTCAGTTTAGCACTAGCTTGGTCATTTATATTTAAAAAAAGCATTACCAATGGTAATTTACCATGACATTTTGCCTTAATTAAATAATTCATACTAAAAAGTTTTATTTTAATAAAAAAAACTATATTTCTAAAATCTCCGGGTCTACTGTTTTTGAGAGGTGGCAGCCCTACTTCCCGGTAAGATGCAGGGGGAAAAAACTGTGGGTGGTTTGTCCATAAAAACTATCCATGTTTACATAAAAATATTGAATAAATGCACACTTTATCCACATTTATAAATTTTGTTAACAGGTGCTTACGTCATCACAACTGTACTATTTTTAAAAATCAGAATAGTAAAAATGTGAAATAGTCCTGCGTAATATTTACGCTCACACTACCAAATAATATTACATAAAAAAATACTTCTAATGTATCAATATCAATGTTACGCATTAATGTTCAAAATTGGAACCACTTATCATTTCAGACAAGCGATAAAGTAGGTACCAAAAATTATTTTATGAAGTAATAATTCTTTATTCGAAATAAATATTTGTTTTGTTCAAATGCTTAGATTAATTAATAGAGTGAAGATACATTACTGAGACAACGCGCGTGATTTCGCCAAACTAGGTCCAGTAGACATACTTTAGCGGCCCGTTCATATTCTTTGAATGGCTATCCTTTTCATAAAGCGGTGCTACATTTTTTGTTCGATTACTATGAATTTAATGTGTCTTGTATTTTTATAACGTCATTGGATAGATGTTTTTCAAGTTCACTACTATCCGATAAATAAATTTATTCTTTTGAAAGGCAATGATGCTGAGACAAATATATTTTTAAAATTAATATTAAATAATAACTTACTTTACTAAGTTACTTTACACAACTTTTATACTTAATGCCGACCGGGTTTCGTTACAACCGTAGCTTCTTCAGGGCCCTATAATACAATAAAATCAATAATAAGTGATAAATGATGCAGTGTACATAAGAGAATATCTGTATTATACAGGAGATTCTGACAGTAAATAGATGTAATCCATTGTAAAGTAGGTACAAAATACATAATTGTAAAATTGTGATGACAAGTATAATGAGAAAATATTAAGAAATAATTAAAAAAAAAAAAAAAAAAAACTAAATATGAAGCAACATTAGTAAAACGTAAGAGTAACATAAAGTAAAAAAAGAAATTACAACAACACTACATATAAGACAAAACATTAGTATAGATTATGCTTAGTTCTACAAATGGAATGAATAAATAAATCAATAGCACCCCCATACTTGTTGCCCAGATCATGCATCCTATTGGTCAGTGAGTGTGTCTGATAGTTGGTTGTGTATGTATTGCAGAAGAATGTTATATTTTGTCTTGTATTCCTAGTCGGCACATGGAATTTAATAGTGGCAACGATGGCAGGACTATCAATGAAGTTGTTAATGACTGTGTAACGCAACCAGGTCTGAAATCATTATCCTGTCAGACAGTGTTATTAGATGCAACCCTATGTGAAAGTTTTATGCATTATCAATATATTAAACTTTCACATAGGGTTGCAAAAAATTGGGCTGTCCAGTGAAGGAGATAGTAGGAGTAGGTATAGGATTGGGAAGAGAGTGCTCTTTGTCAATAGGGAATAACCTAAGTATCAGACTTTCATTTGGGTTGATTTGGTTGTTGATGACTTTGCTATTAATGTTTTTGGCTTTTCGTAACTCTAGTGCCTTCAGTCTTAATCCAGTCTGATCCCTATTCCGTCTTTATGTAGTAAACTGACCCCTGTATTTTTATTAAATGTGTAGTCTATTTCAATGAGATATAAAAAAATGAATACTTGCAGCTTCACAAAATCTACAATTGAGAATTAGGCTGCAATAAGGACAATTTTGCAAAAAATGGAAAGCAAAAAGTTACGAGAATTTAAAGTTTTTAACACTATGCCAAACTTTTTTGAATCTGCTTATGTACATCAAAATAACATTACATGTACTTTATTTATTTGGCTATTATTATAAAAGTATTAAATGTCTATAATATATATTTTTAAATGAGATAATTTTGCATAATACACTAGAAAAAAAATTACCCTTTTTGCAGGGAATTGGTTAAGTATCATAATAAATATATCGGAACTTACCTGACACAAGATAAACTAGAACAATTAAAGTCCCGGTACGATCAAGCGAGTTATATGGTGTGGTAGCCCTCTATCCCCCATTCTTCAAGAAGGTTTCCGTTTTTAATTAAGATATAAGGGCTGGAAGTTTCGCCCTCTAGAAATTTCTAGAATAGTCCAGAACATTCAAGAGTATTCGAGAGCATTCCACAACATTCCAGAACATCCCTGAACATTATGGAATGTTGTGGAATCTTAGGGAATAGTCTGGAACGTTCCCTGAACGAAGCCGGGTACCCCAGCTAGTTAATAATAATTGTGTTTTTGTTTGCAGCAATTGAAGAGAGAAACTGAAGAATATAGATATCAAGTCATCACAGGGAATTATGAAGCTTTGGCCACACCCGACACGACAGTCAAAAAGAAAATTAAAAAGGATTCCTATTTTAGCGATGAGGAGATATCAGAATAAATATTAAATCTTTTAAAATTAATATTTGAGTTTCATTTTTGTGATAATCTATAAATATCTAGATGTTTTATAAAATTTCTCGCATTGAGCAGTTTACATTTAGTAATTAGAATTGCCAGAATACCAGGAACTTACCAAAATGGTGAGGTATATTAAACAGAAAATAATATTTATTTAAATTTTTTATTGTTTGATAATTTGTACTCACATTTGAACTTTCCTCATTCAGAGTATATTATGTTACAATGTCACATTTTAAAGCTTACATGTTTATATTTAAAAAAAAATATATATATACAGTTGAACTTAGTTATAACGATCACGGAAATAGCGGGTTCACGGCTATAATGAGTAAATTGTTGGCTGTTATAACGAAGTCCATTCACTGAAATATACTGTGTAAATAATTTTAACTTTAATAACACAATTTTTGATTACATGAATGAATGGGTCTGAAAACAAACAGAATAATTGGGAATTATTCTTGAAGTTAGCTGCCCGGCATACAGCGGCGGCTGGCGGGAATTTCCTATCCCATAAGGGACGGATTTATATTTTTACGACACTACCTGTGTAAGATTGTCAGCTGTGAATCATTGCTAACCATCGGGCACAATGTAAAATTTTCATAAAATCTGTGAGTCATGCGGAATTTGAGCTTTGCAAATATGTTTCCTTTTTACGTCTTCTTTTGTATTACAACTCATCGTCAATTTTGTTTTAAAAACAATATGTTTATGAACCTAGTTACACATGTACCTACATCCCTGCACGGGGTAAATTTATTATAGTGATGCACAACTTTTTCAATAAGGAGGCCGCTTTGCCTATTTCTCAAACAGCCTGTGACCTTCAAGTGGATTTTCTTTGTTTTCGTTGGGGGGAGGGGGTGGGGTTTGACAGCGAAATTCAAGAGTTAAGGTTTCTGTCAATTTTTTTTGAATTTCGTGTTTTGCAAACCTGTTCTTCAAATTGGTTCCATTTAAGAAATGCAGCGTAAATTAACTAAAACTCTATAAAAAAAATGTTCTCAGCCAGGGTTGTCAGGAATTACCCCAAACATTTTGGTTTTTCTCTAAAGCCAAGTGGGCAGTATGAAATTGACATATGGGATGCAAGAATTGGGCCGCGGGTTGTGCATCAATGGTTTGTAATAAGTAAAATTTTACAGCCGAAAACCATAACAATCCCGCAAGCTAGTTATTTATGATAAGTGAGATTTTACAAGCGATACGATACGCATAAGCTAGAGATAATAAGACAATTTTGTGATAATTTTCATGGAAGCCAGGTGATAACAGTTATAATGCGTTGATTGTTTTGAGGAGAAAATTGAAAAGCATTCAGTAGCGAAATCTTTAAAACAATCATTGATTATAAATTTGGTTAATTGAAGTGTATTTTTTTAATAAGTAATACTTAGTCGTATTTTGAAAATATACTGTACATTTGCGAATACATTATTAGTATGAGTAGAGGAAGGTAGGTAGGTACACTCCCTTTGTGCTCGTTATAACCAAGTATAACTGTATATAGGTAAATGAGTGAAACCAAAATAAAACAAACTAAATATTTGGTGGCACAAAATTTACATGATACTTACTATGTATAAATTCTTAAGGCCTCTTGCAAAATAACACTTTCGTATTTTGGAACTTTATTTATTTTTGGCACTTTATTTATTTTTGGCACTTATTTATTTTTGGTACTTTAATTTGTTTTATGGGTTTATAATTTTTTGATGCAGAATAAATTTCTCTCGGAAAATTTATGGTAACTAGCCCACCTCCTGCATTTTTGTGTGCTGCAGTGAGAATCGAACCCTTCAAGTGCGTTTCCCTTAATTCTATGGAGGCCGATTTAAAAAGCACTTTTAAGCCGGGAGTTAATGTAATTCCAAGCCGCGTTGATAGAAAACCTTGATCGTGAAAGATTTAATATTATTCGATTATCTAAATTTAAATATATAATGTATACACAGTACTCTCAGTAAACCACAATTCCAAAAGTAACCATTTTTAAGCACTTCGATTTGAAAAAAAAATCACTGTATGTAAAAATCACTTACAAAATTACCTGTTTTTGTTGTCTCCTGTAATCTTGTTGTACAAGCAAATTGCGGCTGTTGAAAAAACCAAGCCTGTTAATTACTTTTTACTTGTATTGATTGGCACCTTTTTAAGTTCACTACGAGAAGCAGTTTGCTGTAAAAGAAGGTCCCAGAAATTAATTTTCTCAGGAGGCTGTTCTTCAACGTGGTCTGCGCATTCAATCACTTCAGGGGATTGTTCTCTTAGAAAATCCAGGAGTTGAATTACTTCAGAAGGTTCTTGGTTAATGAATTCCTTAAGATCAATAATTTCACAAGGTCGTTCTACAACTATATTTTTGAGATCAATTTTTTCAGAAGGTCGTCTTTTGACAAGGTCCTTGAAATTTACTTCTTCAGAGGAACATTCTCTTTTCCGTTTCTTTCGCATTTCAGTAAGATTTTTCTCCATCCACATCCGATCCCTGAGCCGGTCCTTTTCTTCTTCCAATTCCTTTGACCTCTGTTCTCTGCGTTTGCCTTCTTTGTAGTCCTTACAGTTTATTGTGGAAGATTTCCGCTCTTTGATATGTTTGTTTCCGTTTTCAACATGTCTTAGAGAGGAAGTACTTTTGACAGAAGAGTGTTGATGTGTACGGTTTTCACCAAACCGTTCTTTATCACGGGAGCTTTCTTTATGCCTGGATGTTTCTTTACGGTCAGATCTTGCTATATCACCAGATCTTTCTTTATTGCCAGAATTTTCTATATTACTGGATCTTTCATCATCACCGGATGTTTCTTTATTAATGAATATTTCTATATCACTGAATGCGTCTACATCACTCAACATTTTTGTATCGCTGGATCTTTCATTATAATTGGATGTTTCTTTATCACAGAGTGTTTCATTTTTATTATTTTTTTCTTTCCCGTGACGTACTGCGTCACCTGTTTTGTTATCGCCATATTTTTCTTTATCCTCATAATGTACTTGAGGGGAATAATCTCTTTTCTGTTTCCCTCGCACTTGGGCAAGGTTTCTCAACAGCCACCTCTGATCTCTGAGCCGCTCCCTTTCTTCTTCTAACTCCTTTGACCTTTGTTCTCTGCATTTCCCTTCTCTGTAATTTAACTCCTTGTAATCCCTTTCAGCATGTCTTTGACAGGAAGTACTTTTGTCAGAAGAGTGTCGGTATGTATGGTTATCACCAAAATGTATTTTATCCCGGGATCTTTCTTTATCACTACATCTTTCTTTACGGTTGGATTTTGTTATATTACGATATCTTTGTTTATCGCCAGATTTTTCTATATTACTGAATCTTTGCTTATCACTGGATCTTTCATAATCACCGGATGTTTCATCATCACCAGATCTTTCTTTAGCAACGGATATTTCTCTATCACTGAATATCTGTTCATCACTCGATATTTCTTTGTAACTGGATCTTTCATTATTTCCAGATGTTTCTTTACCACCGGATATTTCTTTATCACTGAAACGTTCATTATGCCTTGATATTTGTTTATCTCTCGAACTTTCTTTATTCCTGGACAATTCTCTACCACCGGATGTTTCGTTATTCTTGGATGTTTCTTTATCATCGGATGTTTCTTTATCATCAGATGTTTCTTTATCATCAGATGTTTCTTTATCATCAGATGTTTCCTTATCATCAGATGTTTCTTTATCATCAGATGTTTCTTTATCACCAGACGTTTCTTTGTCATCAGATGTTTCTCTATAATCAGATGTTTCTTTATCATCAGATGTTTCTTCATCACTCGATATTTCTATAACACTGGATATTTCTTTATTTCCGGATGCTTCTTTAACAGCTGATATATCTTTATCACTAGTTATTTCTTTATCACCGGTTATTTCTTTATCACTGGAACATTCGTTATTCCTGGATATTTCGTTATCACTGGATATTTCCATATCACTGGATTCATTATTCTTGCATGTTTCATTATCACTGAATCTTTCTTTAACCACAGATGCATTTTTATCAGCGAGTGCTTCTTTTTTACTATATTTTTCTTCCTCATGGTGCTCTGCATCATCATTTTCTTCTTTATTATAGTCACATTTTTCTTTATCCTCATATTGTACTACAATATCACTATTCTTCACTTTATCAACAGATATTTTTTTACTTTGTTCTTTCCCATCTCCGTTATCAATAACATTCTCTTCTTGTTTAGATATCAGGGGCACAGAAACCTTCAAAGATAATTGTTTAAGATTGTTTTTATTATAAACTTCAGTGGAGTTGATTGTTAGTTGACTTAGTTTTTTAGGATGATCATCTTTCTTCATAATATGGGCATCTGTTGAAAAAGAATCAATGTTTTTTATGAGTTGAGGACACTCATAAAATCTGGACAATGTTACAAAATGAAAATGCAAAAAATATTCAACAACAAGTCAAAATTATTATAACAGATTTTTAATATTACTTATAATATTACTTATTCTTGACCAAGTTTTATTTACTCATAAAATAAAAATGAAAAAAAAAACAATTTGCAGTATTATAACAGAACTGTTGCTTCACTATTGTATTCATAAAAAAAATTTCAAGAATGCAATGAAATTGTATACTCTTTTCAATATGATCATCAAACACAAAACTTATAGGGGAAAAAAACTAAATTATAACTATTGAAAACACTTAGGTTGGAATGTACCCCCGCAACCAAAGATATTAGAATATGAGGAGGTATGTAAATATGTGAGGTATGTCCTATCACGGTCATGATAACGGTATATTGAGCATGATTTTAATACGCCAAGAATTCGTCAATTTAGTTGTGTTTGTGTTGTCACGGAGAATTGTGTGTCCTCGTTTTATTAAAAATGTCGTCTTGTTCAGTGCAACTTTATAAAAATGCGACACGCCAAGTGAACTTCACAACAAATAGTAAGTACAAAATTAAAATACGATATCAATATTAAAATGAATTTTCAAAGTATTTATTAACGTAAGCAGCCACACTCTGCCGGAAAAGCTATCATGGCCGGTACATCAAAGCTAGTGATGGGACGCAATTTCATTTTTAATACCATATTTTGATATTTCATCATACTAACTTTAAATGTATTGTTTTTGTTGATAATTATTGCTGTGGACACTGATGGCAGAAGAAAAACAGGCAAATTTTTTTGTTTTCAAATACAAAATATTATTACATACCTATGATTGTTTTTTCTCATGAACTTTGAATGGAAAAATGGAACTTAAATGCATCTTTTACCATCCCTCCCGACGTAAATAGTTCTTTCTTGTACATAGTCATTAAGTTAAAACAATGTGGTGTTTAAATAATTTGTGCTTATTAAGAAGTAAGTTGAGTAATTGTTTATAACCCTTGTGTACAAAATTGTAAACATTTCAATCTACCCAATGTAAAAGCTCAATGGGCGTATTAAATGTTTAAATTAAAAAGTAAGACAAAATAAGAAAATGAAAAATAAAGTCCCTAACACGGGTAGAGCACACAGTGATGCACAAAATACTTGTTTTTATTATTGTAAAATTATTAATTGTGAAACAATGTGGTACATACTTTCAGTATAGCCCTGGTGAAAGGCCATGATTGAGAATCGAAATGTTGCTTGAAATGGATTTAGCTATGTTCAGTGGCAGACTAAGCCCGTCAGAGGCAAAGATGGATGAGCCCCCCCCCCCCCTAGTTTAAGAAGTTGATGTAATTTTACAAGATTTTATTCAGTTTACATTTGTATGTAGAAGTGTTTGTTTATTTAGTTAAAATCTTGCAAGCGAAATTTAAATATGGATATGGACGAGGAAAATAAAATACGAATCGATCCGCAAAAAAAGACATCCAATTTGCATGCACCAAGTCTTAAACTGTTTGAAAATCCAGTCACTATGGCCAGGGACGTATTATGCGTAAGGCAGTGTAGGCAACTGCCTAGGGGCCCCGCATCGGGTAGGGGCACCTAGGGTTAAGGGGCCCTAACAGGGCCGTATTGTCCATTTGGGCCTAATGATTAGGCAGTGTAAACCACTGCCTATGGGCCACTCATCGGCTAGGGGCCCCTAGGGTAAAGGAACCCCGAGACGCGCATTGCTTGGGGCCCCGACTATGACACCACGTAAGGATTGTTTTATAAGGGACCCCCTTCTATTTTTTTTAATTTTTATGAATGTTTCCGTAAAAAACCAAAATAAAATTCGCTGGTCCGCTATTTTTTCTTTTTTTTAGATATCAAAATTCCCTCTACATATTGTCATGGACAATGGATTTTTGACTGGTTTAAGAACTGTTTGAAAATCCAGTCACTATTGCCAGGGCCGTATTATGCGTAAGGCAGTGTAGGCAACTGCCAAAGGAAAAGCAAAGTGGGTAAAGGAACCCCGAGACGTGCATTGCCTAGGGGCCCCGACATATTGAATCTGGCCCTGGCAGGGCCGTATTGTCCATTAGGCAGTGTAAGCCACTGCCTTGGGGCTACGCATCGACTAGGGGCCCCTAGCCGATGGTAGCTAAAGGTAATTGGTGCATGCAAATCGGATGTATAGTTTGTTTAACATGTTGTCAACCAGGTTGAAAAAAGTTTTGAGAAAAACGCATTCAAAGTTTTGCTGAAGGATAATTCAACATACAAACGGTTTCACATAAAATGACCTATCTCCGTCAATTTTTTGAATTTCTTTAAAACATTTTGTGAGAGCATTCTTAACAAGTGCATCTTTCAAAAAATTAAATTAAAAAGTATATTTTTTACTGTGTGCTGCTGCCTTAAAGCCTTGATTAGGATATGATCAAGAGAACTGGAGGCGTTTGAGGACCCCCAGGACTGGGGGCCCGGGGCGGGCCGCCCACCCCTTAGTCCACCACTGGCTATGTTTGGCGACCAGATTTGACTAGCCAGGTACCTCCCCGCCTTCCTCTTCCCCTTCCCACCACCTTAAGCCTCACAATATACCCTTTTATATAAAACACATATTACGTGTGTTATTGAGATTAACATTATTGGACAAAACCAAATAAAATGTACAGAAGAAATTTAGCTATCTAATTGTAGGTATGAAATAATCGACATGGGTTGTCACGCTAAACGCGTCCAGAGTTCAGATCACACTTATTCCTTATTATCTGTTCTGAGAATAAGAACTTTTATGAAATGAAAGTTAAACTTGAATAATTTGATTGAATTCATATCGATTTGTGTCTTGCAATCAATCCCTATCCGTTTGTATTTGTACGTATTGCTAATCACAAAAGTTGTTGAAACGTGTAGGCACGGGAATCTGGTCTAGTATTAGTGGCAATATATGTTTAGCGTAAGCGAAGGCGCGTGCACTGGTTAAAAATTGAAAATGTTTGACAGCATATCTCCTCATATTCTAATATCTTTGCCCGCAACACTAGATCCATGATTAAATTTACAATTATTAGTGATATTTTTAATTTTCAACAGTCAACTGTCAATTCTTGGCATCTTTTTATTTATTTATTATTCATTAATGCCCTATCGGACTTTTACGGAGGAAATTGATAGTTTGTGTACGTAAGTGTAACATAATACATGGATAATAGCATAACTCTATACAAAATATATATATATCAATTGCTAATACTAAGATTAACATCAAATCCAAATAATAACACCTGATATTGTACATAAAGCAAAAGTTTAAATTATAAATTAAGTATGTACAATGTACATTCGTATATGCATACAATTATTCATGTTTGTTGCAAAACACCAGTAAGACTGAAAACATTTAATTAGCCGTCAAGATTAATAGCTGAACAAATGCCAAAACCGGCCAAAAATTGGCAAATATCAGGGACCGATCAAATGTAAAACATTCAAAATGGCACTAAACGTCCATTGAATGTGGTGAAAGCTCAAAAATACCAATCGTAAAAAGTTTTTTATAAGAAGAAATGCACAGTTAAAGAGTATCAGCCTTACTAATAAATGTGTTTAAATTTAATTAATTGTCAACTGATAAACAACCATTTAGGTAGGTATGGTAAATGATTGTGTAAAATTCAAAACATGTTTATTAGTAAGGCTGTAATAATACAGACTTACTCAACTCTTGGGTAAGCATAAAAAATTCTTCCATTTTGTGGTGTTTCTTTCCAATAATATGTTGCTGCAGGTTGACCTGATTGGTGCATGAAATCTGAAAATATTGTTATAAAACTATTTCATCAATGTTCCTTACAATAGTTGGACAATCAATTTTATAAAGACCTTCGAACTATCAGTAACACAGTGATTAGGTGACTGGCTGGCAGAGCCATATTGTGGGCTTGCCATGAACTAATCAATTACAACATTTTATTCGGCACGAAGCCCTGAGGAAAGTAATTTCCCTCAAGGCCAATGTCATCTTTGGGGATGCTGTGTGGAGGGTCTTTTTGATGAAAGGAAGGAACGTGTGATATGGATATGTGCATTGCCTCTGAATGCGCAAATTCTTACTGGGGTATTTAAGATTCCATTAACCACGGAAATTGCCAAAATGGTTGTTTCTTCGCATAGAGCTGTCGCTCACTGCTAACCGGAGAAAGTGAGATCATGTGGGTATGGGGAGGGGAAGAGAAATGTGGGGAAACGCCTGGCTATTCAGATCTGATTGATCTCCAAACACAGCTAAAGCCATTTCAAACAACTTTTCAACTATAAAGATTATTCTAAAACCACCGACTACAAGCAGTTTGGGTGAAATCTTTAGGAGAATCTGTGTTTTGTTTTGTACATTATATGTTACGCCAAATACATACTAGCATACATATTCAAAAGCAGAAATGTTTTTTGTGATACTAGAACCAAAGGGTAAAATCTCTCATTTATCCTTTTCGCTAAAACAACTTTTGGCCAAAGAAATTTTAGATAATTGTAAGGCTAGCTTTAGACTTGTAAGTTTTTTCGTAAATTTACGACTTCTAGCCAATGGGCATATTGGATTTTCAAAATGCAATATGCCCATTGGCTAGAAGTCGTAAATTTACGAAAAAACTTACAAGTCTTAAAGCTAGCCTTAAAAGCATTCACTTTGTGGCTCATCATAATTTACAATAAAAACACATAAATTTGTTTTTGACCACTATTGTTTTATTTTCACTCTACCGGTTTCGGAAGAACCCTTCCTGTTTTTAATATTCTCCTAGCGAAGGAAGGGTTCTTCCGAAACCGGTAGAGAGAAAATAAAACAATAGTGGTCAAAAACAAATTTATGTGTTTTTATTGGAAATTTTAGATATTTGGTAACAATGCTATACAATGCACTTTCACTGTCTAATGAGATAACACAAATTATTTGAAAGATAAATCAGACACCAAGTGAGATCATCAGCGATAGACCAAATATCAACGATTTTACTAAAACATTTTTATTTATTTCTTTGGTATGTTGGTGATTGTGTTTTATTTCAAATGTAATTTTTGTTTTGTTAACAGCTTATGTTATGTTATATAACTGCGTCTATTCTCAACACAGGAGTTCCTAATGAACAGGCAAATCACTTCACTAATGTAAATGTAATTAATAAAAATAAATACACAACAAAAAATATGTATGGTGGTCTTTCACCGGGGTGATACTGAGAGTATTTACCACTCTAGAATGTGCTGCAAGTATACTATGTATATTGTTTAATATTGAAACAGCTATGAGATCTATTCCATATCCCGAGGACCTGTCTAGAATATTGCATTTCCGTTGTTCCTCTCCTTTCCTTGGCGGAGTTCTACCTACTTTAAGCAAGAAAGAAGCCTTCGAAATATATGATACAGGGTGCGGCACGGAAACTTGCTGATTTGAATTGGACGCCGACGAGCGAGGCGTGGTCAGAAAGGGGTGGGGAGGGTCTCATTGGAAAGAGGGGGTCTTGAAGTTTTGTTACACTACAAGCCAGTTGGCGTCATGCGTTGGACAAAGGAACAGCGTGCGTTTGCCGTCGAAGCTTACTTTTCTAGCGGTCATTCGGCGGTCGCCACCCAACGTGCCTTCCGTACTCGGTTTAACATTCATCCGGCGCGCTCCCCCGATTTGGCATGCTATGCGATTTTTTTTTATGGGGATATCTCAAATCCATTGTTTATAACGACAAACCCCGGACCCTGCAACACCTGAAGGAAAACATCCGCCAAGCCATCACCAACATTCCCGTCGATATGCTCGAAAGAGTGGAGCGAAACTTCAAATCTATGGGATTCTATCTATAAATCTAGAGGGCCGCCATTTGCCCGATGTCATTTTTAAAACTAGTTAAAACAAAAATTCAGAATGTGTACTAGACGATACAAAAAGAATTAAATCGATATATAAAGTACTTTTTCTTTTATTGACTTTTCAAATCAGCAAGTTTCCGTGCCGCACCCTGTATACTGCTGGGTCAGATGGTAATTTATTTCAACACAATTGTAATATTGTCGATGTTAGATTGCCCTTTTGGCTCTCGCAACTTTGTCATTGCACTCGATATCTTGTTCCCTACAAACTCGGATTGTTATTCTAGAAAATTGTCCATTGAATTCGAATCAATCTAGTTGAATTTTGCATCCCCAAGTTAAGTGTCATGTTGTGGAAAATATATAAATAAAAATGTAAATGTTCGTTAGTTCAAAATCTTAAATCACTGAAAGATTTCACCGATTGCTTTCAAATTTTGACACAACTTTGCATTCGAATACGCATGTGTTTTTATATACCTATACTATAGAGATGTCACCTGTGACAGGTAAAAACATACATTTTTTTAAAAAAAGCTCTTTCCGTTGGACGTAAACGCAAAATGCGCTATTGTTTCTCTATCTGCACAGACAGGCCAAGCCACAGCAACGAATGGCGGGGTACAGCTAGTTATAAACAAATTAGATAATAGGTGTTTATTCCAAAAACTGAGGAGTTACCAATAATGTCGGTACTTACATTACACAGGTCGCACTTGAACTCTGGCACTATTGCTGATTTTACTTTTGCTGGGCGATCTTTGACTGTGGGTTTTAAAACTGGGGGTTTTTTAACCGTGGGGATTAAGAGCGGAGGTTTTACCACGAGGGATTTTATAACCGGTGCTTTTAGGACTGGTATGTATTTATTCATGTAGTGTGTATGCATTTCTAAACTCTCACGTTGTAAAAGAATTGATCTGAAAATAAATAAAAAGTCATCATTACTTATAGACTTAGAATTTCACACTGAATGGAACTAATCCCTAAGTAAAATCCAGTTTGCATTGAGACAAGCCTGTAAAAAAATAAAAATCCACTATTTGGTTGAAACAAGGCGTCTTAAAATGCAGTTATTTGATGTTAGTTGTAAGTCAACGATTTATACTACTCCTCTATTAGAAGCTTTTCTTTCTCTATTATAATTCAAGCATCAATTTCAGCAAGTCCAATAATTTATTATTAATAATAATAATATTTTTTGCGGAAATCTCATCAGGGGCACTATAAATGCCTCCATTTTTAAAATGCCATAATTTTACAGAGTTGTCAATAATAATAATAACATTGTATTTCGCTAAGTTTTATGTTATTTCACCTCAATTGTACTTCACTATAATAAACTCCATTCAGGGGATCTCAGGGACTCCATTTCAGCTTAACACGGTTAAAGCTAAAATATTAATCCTAGTCCAGTTGAGCAAAAAAAAGTTTGTTTATTTTATGAAAATATCTTACAGTTTATGTGTTCCTTCCGGAGCAATGAGAAGGGGGAGATTCTGGGTCTGTTTTTTGCCTGTCACAATTCTGTAAATAAAATAATAATTGCCGATTACAATTGACATAAATTTAAATAAAAAAAAACTATAGCAGATGGTTATTATTGTTTTTTTTTCCACAAGGGTTTATTAGATAATGTAAGTGTACAGCAGATAAAGGGTTCAACGATCTCCATAAAGGTTAATATATGACATATGTTTCTTGATGTTAATTAATACCTCCCTTATTGAGAATAACTTGTGTTTAGGGAGGGAGTATCATCTTGAGTTGATTACATTAAATAACTTCGGGAATACTACCATACACATAAACATACACATTCAAATTATGAACATAGGTTTACAGAATAACAGATGCCTATATGCTAATTAGTGAAAAATTAAATTTACAGTTAATAATTTTGCAGAAAATTTGAATAAAAATAGAATTCCGTATACCTACATATATATCGAACACTGATTTTTTTTCAAATGCATACAATATTATATCACACAACCAAATTAATTTGAGGTAAAGTGTATATTAAGTTTATTCTTAAAAATATCATAATTTTTTTCATCATATCAATGCTGATATCTAGCTGATAGCTGTGAAGGTTCTATTCAAGTTCTATTATTATATCGTTACTGGCCAGGGACTTAACAAAACTGAAATAATAACAGAACTTGAAAATCATCTTTGAAATTTGATAAATTGTTCGAATTCCGTGAAACAACTCGTCCTAAATGTATTAACTGTTAATACGGCCGTATTCAAAAGGTTAATAATCTAAGAGTCAATACAATGTGTAAAGTGAAGATCACAAACACTTACAAGTAGTGATCATGTCCGGCGTAGTGATATTTTGCCATTTCTGGAGAAGTGAACATCTTGTTGCACAGCTCGCACTCTTCCTCCCGGAGTTTAAAGATATTATATTCCTGTAAATAAATATGTTAAAGAAATCATAAAGCTTAATGCTAGTCTCACATAAGCACTTTACTCTCATGATCTGTTATGTGGGGTTGGCCTGTTCCACCATATATTATGAGAGTACAGTGGCCCTGTGAGACTAGCTTGAAGCGGATATAAATAAATACTTACAAAATAAGATTAATATTCTGGTCAAAGTTTCTTCGAGAATGGAAAAGTTTTAGCACCACTTCTTTGTTTAAGATGCTAATAATCGAGTCCTTATGTGGAAAAACAGTGCTATATGAAAAAGTGAGTTCTGAGGCTGATAAACATTTCATTTGACTGCAGTAAGCAGAATAAAATTTATATGGAGTCAAATACATTGAAATTCAAATAAATGTATACGTAATAAGGTATTTCAAGTTTTGAGTAAGTAGGTATAATAAACAAAAAACAACACCCTTTTTATTATACTTCAATCAATATTTTTTTTGGTTTTACTATCAAAAATTTCCATAAAATTTAAAAATTCCAAACATGTTACTCCAAACTAACAAATAAGAACACAATGCAGAAATAAAACTTGTAATAGTGACAAATATGCCAGGAGCCGATCGCACATACCGGCAGTTTTAATTAAGCAATGACTGACTTTTAGTGACTTTACCGTTGCACGGAAAAAGAGTGCGCTACCGGCTATCACTATAAGCCTTGTACTGCCATCTGTGGTTGATATTTTAAAACGATTATTGCTGTAAACATAGATAGACATATGGCGCGTAATTTAGTCTTAGGCCCTACTTTGTTTCTCATCTACATAAACGATCTTTGTAACCTAATGAAAGATGGAAAAATTGTAAGTTTTGTTGGCGATACTGTGCTACTCATTCAATCAGACACTTGGTTAAACGCATACAAAATGGCTGAGAAATGAATTAACTCTGTAAAAAATGGCTAGATATTAACTCTCTTGCACTAAATACTTCAAAAAAAAAAACATTACTTTTAGTATGAATATCGTTGGCCAACCTAATCAAGATGTTGAAATAAAAGTACATGAATGTTCTTGTACTCACAATACATTCTGTCAATGTCCTTGCCTAGATCGAACGGACCATATCAAATACCTTGGTCTTACATTTGATCAATATCTTAAGTGGAATACACATTGCCTACCTATCACGAATAAACTTAGAAAACATATTTATTTCTTCAAAAACATTAGAAACATACTAGACTTCAAATCTATGAAAATTGTTTATTACTCTCTTCGTCAATCTATCATTGAGCATGGAATAACCGCAATAATCTATCAGCTATAGATTCATTATCGATGGCACAAAAATTAATTATGAAAGTTATTCATAAAGTTCCCTTAGAAACAAGTACTGCAGATATATTGTACAAATTCTATGTATTAGATATTCGACAAATTTACACAAAAACTATCTTAACTCATCTGTTTAAAAATAAAACACATACATTTGATGAAAATACTCAAAATATTGTAAACACGAGGCACAAAACCAAAGAACTCATACAAACACCTAAAACAAACACAACATTTGGTCAAAGAAATTTCAAATACATTGCGTCTAAAATATACAATAACCTACCTGAAAAAACAAGAAAATCGAATAATATTAACAAATACAAAATCCTGATCAAACAATGGATCATCGAAAAAGGTCATGCAATAATTAGTCACCTCACCCAAATATAATCCTCTATCTCATTATTATTACCACTACCTAACCTGAAAATTTTTCTCAAATATTTTTGCTTTATTGAAAAATGTAGGTACTTTATTTTAATATTATAAAATATTTGTAAACTAGTCTGTCTCGGCACAGGATTTCCTAGTGAGACAAGCAAAACCAAAAAAATATATGTAAACCTTTTTATATAGATGCACATAATAAATAAAAAAAAAATAACAAAGAGAAGATGTAAGTAAATAAGATGTTTATCCACTGGAGCGCTTCGTGTTGTGCAATCAATTCAGCCATTCGATACAATTAACATCATTCCTCAAAATATTAGTAAAGAAACAATATGAAATGATTACTGCGGTTTATAGCCAGTGAATCCACCTAGATTTCACAGTTTATTCCATATTTTTAGACTCAATAAGTACTCTAGGATGTACCTAGAGGTACTACTAAGATATTGCGCAATACTTGCAAAAAATTGTCGCAAAGCGCTCCAGTGGGTATATGTATTGAAGATTTAAAAATACTAAAGACAACAATATCAAATGAACATGCAACAGGTGACATTATTGTGTTATGTTACGTTGGTACAACTAGAAAAGCATGATAAGAAATAAAAGTATATAATAAATCAACCTGTAAAAAGTTTTTAGTATAATAGATCTATTCTTGCACTCACCGGTTTTATTTTGGAGGCTTCTGGTACAATAAACCCAGTGGAGGTACTCCACTCCTCCATCCATTGCTGAATCTTCTTCATATGGTCTATGGATTTGTAATGTTGAAATCCTGAAAGATTAAAATTTTATGAAAAACATCTAAACTGTTCAAAAGTAGCAGAGCTAAGTTTTTATTCATTGAAGAAATGAACTGTTAGAAATGTAATCAGATTTTCTTGTGAAAAACAGTGATTTCAGTAACATTTCACAACATTTACAATTAATAACATACATACCAGTACATTAATCAATTACATCCATTCATCATATCAGTTGCGATGCAGCTTCGTTTTACAAAAAAAATACTTATTCAAATTTTGAATTCACTGAGGTTTGACTGAAAAATATCAATCTCAGAAGAAAGGTGGTTTAATAGCGTAGTCATTCTTCCCAGAGACATGATCATTGGTAATAGGTTGGTCCTGCCTCTTGGAAAAATAAAAAGTGAAGTTATCGGGGACATAAAACTTAATACGTTCCAGAACATCAGGATTGCAAATATACGTCTAGATGATCTAGTCCTAGTATTCCAGCATCAGTCAGAGGTGCATAAACTTTTTTTGCACCTTTTCTATATATTACATGCAATATATTGAATGCAGAGAACCAGAGTAAAATAAAGCATTTTAATGATTGCGTGTAAGAAAAATATTTTGCATTGCAGATTACAAAACCTAGCATTCGCTTGGCAGTGTTGCACACCGAATCGATACAAGAATGAAAAATCAAGAGTGTGTCAAAAGTGATTCCTAAATCCTTTGTTACTGAAGAAATGTTTTTTCACAAACTGTTATTATTAATACACACACATATTTAAATTTATTACTACCTACCTAGTCTGTCAAAAAACATATTTATAGAGAAGAGAATATTAGCTATTCTTAAACGAATATTTGAAACAGAAAAATCAGAAAAAGATACGGTCACATCTAGGACTCTTGCCTTGCCGGGGCACCGCTCTACCAACTGATCAAATAAGAAGAAAAAAAAGAGTTTTTAGTCATAATAGACATAACCACATATCCAATGACAATCCTGGTGAACTTTATCAAAGGTTACTGTTAATGGAATGAGGTAAAATAGAAGATGGCGCAACGTGGTTATGGCCTAAGTGCTCATGGAAACTATTTACTTAAACCATCTCCGCTCTATAAAATAAAAGTCTTAACAGATCTTAAGCGGAATACATTAAAAAAAATATTGGTTTTGACCTACCTTTACAGTTGGATATAAATTCCATTTGACAAAGTTCGCATGAAAAAAGATTAAACTTGAGTAACAGTTTGCTGGGAAGACACTCCACTAAATCACTGCGAATTCGGTTACCTAAAATAAAATAAGAAAAATCTTAGTCAATATTTTGTTTGCTGTAGAATGTTATAGCGCATTCCCATGCAGGGCCAGCCCTGAGCCAAACGGGGCCCGGAACTAGTAAAAACCTCAAGGGTGCTGTATTAGGTGCTAAGCATTATCAGCACCTTGTCTCCTTGGCACCCGGAGCGGACTGTTCCCACCTCATCTATTCTAAAGAAAGCCTGTTTTCACTTATATATTTCATAACATAATAAGCTCCTCGGTGAACACAATATTAACTAACTAACAACAGTGACACGGTGAGCACATTAAATATTCGTTATATACAAATTAACAGAAAAGCAGTGATTTCTATACTCAAAATCAGTGAAAACTATACTAAAACGTGGATTTAATTGCCCACTAGTGTAACTGGTCTTACATAAAAAAAAGTGATTATAAAGTGTCAAAAGTTAAAACAAAATATAATTAAAAAGTGACTCAGTGTGAATATCTGGAAGATTATTATTGCTACCTGCATTCAACTTTACTGTCTTGCAGTGTATTGCCTACATAAGTACTCAAAGAAATATTACAGTACTTGGAGTAAACCAACTTACAGGGGAGCAAAACCATTGCAGTTAAATAATTCAATAAAAATAATAATCTTTTTCTTCTTGCAATCCAATTATTTACCAAAATGGATGTCGAAGCATTGATAAGAAATGTAGAAAATGCTGTGGCTGCATTTAATACCTGTTTAACAGATCCAGCAAATAAGTTCACTAAAGACCAAATAACAAAAGTGAAACCAATTACAAGTCATTTCTTAATAGCTATTGGTAGAATGGCACAAACAGTGTAGTGGTAGGAACCGTCCGCTTACATAGTATGACTTCTAGACACGCGTTGTCAGTGGTTTACGTCTGTCACTCGGAGGATACACTATTTGTTCTGCGCGTTGAGTTCCAGAGAAGTCGGAGTTGGGTTTCGAGGCCGGTGGAGGGGACACGTGAGGACGAGCTGCTTGATTGTCGGGAGATTATTCACACACGTGAGACATTTTAATAATCCTTAAGAGATAGACACATAATTTATAGATATCACCATGTTATAAATTTGTTTAAAATAGATTCTAGACTGGCGCTCATTTGGTGATGTCTTATTTTAAGATGTTTTAGTTAATAAAATTTTAAAAGTAAATGTCGTTGCCAAGTTCATATTACGTTTGTGCTTTCAAGTAGCCAACCACCCCTGTTTTACTAAATGTCAGTCCTTGCTCTTGTATTTAAAGTTTTAAATTAAATATACAACATATTATTATATCTCAATTGATATTCCGAGTGTTCATTACAATTCCCATGATTGCTGCAAGCTATGGTGGATCACTTCACCGGAATACGGTAAGATTAATACATGCGGTGACAATCCACGATACAACAGTGTCTAATAAAACTGCAAGTCTAGAGGGTGAATTATGGGCTTATAAGGAAATCGGAATAAATATCCCAGCCCTGCAAAACAACCTTGACATTTGCGAGGTAATTTCAGAAATCAATGAGCGTAGCGGAAGAGCTAAAAACATCATCGTTTGTAATATACCCGAAAGCATTGAAACAACTGCGGCCAACAAACTAATCGATGACAAAAACAAGGTTAATGTTTTAATCTCTGCGTTTACCGCATTGGAAAACCAAGTGATGAAAAACCAAGGTCACTCAAAGTAGAATTCAACAACTCCACAACATCCAGAACATTGCTAAGTAAACGTCATCTCTTAAAAAACAACACAAGGATATACCCCGAGTGATAAAGTGTTCCTACACATTTAGTGTAGGAACACTTTTTCAACAAAAACATCTGATAAATCTAAGAGAAGAACTGGAAAAACGGAAGTCAAATGGCGAAAATTATATTACTATAAAATATGTAAATGGAAACCCTAAAATAGTGCAAATACCGCCAAAAAATGATGCAAACTCAAGATATACTACCAGAACGCGCGGGGACTAGGCACGAAATTAAATGAACTACGTTCTACAATATCTCTACACCATTACGATGTAGTAATCGTATCCAGTTCCAAAACAAGGGGAGGCGGTGTACTAATTGCAATAAAGAAGAAATTGATGTCAAGAAAACTCAAAACAAAAAATGATACACTCGAACAACTATTCGTACAAATTGATACCACTGTAGAAAAGATGATAATTGCAACTTTGTACACACCGCCACTATCTGATGCCGGAAACTATCGAAGCCACAGCGAAGACGTTGAAAATCTACTCTACAAATACCCTAACTCTAAAATAATTAGAGATTACAACCTCCCTAACCTAAAATGGAAAACAAGTGATAGTGGTTTCATTGTTAATGAAAGCGAAAATGATCATGCACGTGAGATTTTAGATATGACAAATATTTTAAATCTTTTCCAACATAACTTTATATACAACACAAATGATCGCTTACTAGATCTAGCAATATCAAATTATCCTAAATTCATTGAGAAATGTAATGATCCTCTGTTACCCGATGATAACCATCACCCCCCTCTTTATATTAAGTTAAATGTATGTGGCGTCAAGCCGAAACGCGATGAAAAAACTCTCAACTACAAAAAAGCAGATTTTGAATCTATAAATTCTCATCTTTTGCATGTTGACTGGTCTTTTTTATCTGACGTTAATACTGACAATTCCTAAGAAAACCTATATTCAATATTCTCCACTACCATCAAATCATATGTACCACTATTTACTCCTAAAAAACATACATATCCAATTTACTTCTCATCAGAATTAATAGCCTCACCACAACAACAAAAAAATACTTCATAAAAAATTCAAAGAAACTCAGAAGAAAATCGACTATACAAATTTCAGTGAAAGTAGGAAAAAATGCTAAGATCTCTCTAAAATCTGTTATAAAACGTATATAAATTCTATCGAGAACACAGCCTTAAACTCAAACAATCTCTGGAAATTTACTAAAACAATAAACAACGACAGCACAGACTATCCTCCAGAAATGCATAATGACGACAAATACGCCAACAATACACAAGACATTGTAAATCTTTTATCTAATTTCTTTAAAAATGTTTATGATGATGAAACACCAGAAGAAAATATTCCTTCATATACATTAAAAAAAAAACACACATTTAACAGACTGCTACATCACATGAATTTTGGAAAAAAAACTTAGTTCCTTAGACATTAACAAGTCACGGGCCCGGACACAATCCCGCCAATTTTCCTAAAAAAGCGCTCCTTTGTATTGTCTAAACCACTAACCATTTTATTTAACCACCTACTATCTTCTGGATATTTTCCCGTCTACTGGAAATCCAGCTATATTATTCCAATATTTAAAAAAGGTGACGAGACTGACATTTCAAACTATCAACCAATATGTATGCATACAATCTGTATTACACAAAATCTTTGAATCTTTAGTTCTGGAAGAAATATATCCCACACTAACAAAGGTAATAAATGACAAACAACGTGGCTTCATTAGAGGTAGATCAACTACAACAAATTTACTACTTATTATTTTTTGGTAAACTAATGTTTTTAAGACACGATTTTTTTATGCATAGCACAAAGGGTAACAATTATTTTACAAGCAATAAATTTTCGCCTGAAACACTCATCCACATTGAAAAATCTCCTGATAAAAGATACATGACGCCAACGGGACTCGAACCCGTGTCCGGACAGGGACACATCAAATAAAATAAATTGAAAAAATGTTTGAAGACTTTCCTAAGCTTTCACTTACCTGTGAAATGATATTCCTGCCTTTTTGAATTCAAACCACTTTTATACCCATTAAATAAACACGTACGCGGCATCTTGAATGTTTATAAAGATGTTGTAAAATAATTACCATTTTAGAAACAAGATAAAATTACTATTTAGATTTTTTTATTTGAAACTAGCTGACTTGTCCCGGGCGTTGCTGGGAGTTATCCTTAGGAGATAGACATATTATACCATACTGGACTTTTCTGTAGGCCTTTTTAAGATATACAATTCCGTAGTACATTATTTTGATGTATCTCATAAGGTTTAGCCAGCGTTAGCAATGTAAGCGTCATAAAATATTTTTTTATGACTTGATTACAAAACATCAACTTTTCTCTACTTTCTATAAATATAATATGCATGTATCATATATATATATTTTTTTTTTATATTAACTCCACACAGGAGGCCCTGAAGAAAATAATTTCCCTCAGGGTCTATGTCATCTTTGGGGATGCTGTGTGGTGGGTCTTTTTGTGGAGAGGAAGGAGTGAACATGGGTCTTGAAGAGTCCCATGTTGTAGGAGGGAGGAAACACAGAGGCCGGCAGTTCGTTCCACAGCCGAGCTGTTGAACTTAAGAACGAATCGTAGAAGCGACCCGTTCTCATGTGACAAGTGTCAACTGTGTACAAATGTTGGGCGCGCGTTTGGCGTGTATCCCGACTACGCACCGGTGCCGAAGGGATCAATGACGCTAGTTCCTCAGAGCATCTTCCATTGTAATACCGATAAAACAAGGACAGCATACCTGCTCTGAGGAACTAGCGTCATTGATCCCTTCGGCACCGGTGCGTAGTCGGGATACACGCCAAACGCGCGCCCAACATTTGTACACAGTTGACACTTGTCACATGAGAACGGGTCGCTTCTATGATTCGTTCTTAAGTTCAACAGCTCGGCTGTGGAACGAACTGCCGGCCTCTGTGTTTCCTCCCTCCTACAACATGGGACTCTTCAAGACCCATGTTCACTCCTTCCTCTCCACAAAAAGACCCTCCACACAGCATCCCCAAAGATGACATAGGCCCTGAGGGAAATTATTTTCTTCAGGGCCTCCTGTGTGGAGTAAATATAAAAAAAAAAAAAAAAAAAAATACCTACCTGACGCCTGTGCTCTAAAGATTGCAGTCCGTTTGTTAAGATTGGGGAATCTATCAAACGGACCGCCTGTTTTTGCACAGAGTCTAGGGTTTTTTTCAGGTATTTAGGGGCTCCGGACCAGAGATGGCTGCCAAATTCGACAGTAGGGCGCACTCGCGATTTGTACAGGGTCAACAGTTGTGTATTATTAATATATATGTACATAAACCTTTCAGAAAAAATTCTCTAAATGATGGTGAAATCCTTATCAAATCCGGTGCATACTTTAGATGAACTAAGTGCACAAACAGACAGACGCGAAAAGCGACTTTATTTTATACTATTTAGAGACATTGCAATATTTTACTTATCTTTTTTTACTTCTACAGACATTTTTAATCAAAACATCGAAAAATTTCAGCAAAATAAAAATTCAAAAAACATGTCTTTTTATAAGGAATTTGCAAGAAAGCTGTCACTTTTTATCTTGTTCATACAATTAAAAATTATAATAATAATTCCCACAGAATAACAAAAATAAATCTGTTATTACATTATTTCTTGCACAATATAAACATTGATTTCTTGGAATTGTATTTACCTGCACATGTATAAGGCATTTGTTGTAAAAAAATATGGAATTCTTATAAAATTGATGTGGTAACAGGCAATTAAAAAATAATATGTCCGAAATAACCTCACCTTTTCCGATATGAAACCAAATTCACAATATGACATTATTAACCTTTTGAATGCGTTAATTTGTTCCGTTTTATCTATACCCGTACGCGGTACATATTTTCAAATACCTATGCACGCAATTAAATGTCAAATTATAGCATTCTGGCATGATTTATTGGACTATATAGACAGAACAGATTATTCTCCACAATATGATAACAAATCCTCGTGTGTCAACACTCTTGGATGTTTATAAAAACAAAATCATAAAATTTCATACAAAGACGTACCGTATCTTTTGAATGTGGTCCCACCATTCACTCGGCGTGTGTGTAATTAGGCTACTGCGTTGATAGACACAAGTGGAACACCATGAGCACTTATCATTTTTTGTTATGAAAACTTTTTCTAAAACTGGACACTTAAATTTTATGTCACTTAATATAATAACAAAATTGAACTAACGCCATCCGTTGACAAAATTGTAAATTATGGCACTCGAAGGCGCAAAGAGGCTCACTTGATTATCGATGTTTTTAAATGAAATACAATTTTATTTTCGAGAAATTCTTGTAGATGTCAGCATCGTGATAGTTCTACGAATGTTCAAGCGAGCGGGAAATAAATTTATGTCAAAAAACCGCTGGAATATCGGCATTCAAAGTTTCCGTATCAACTGTTGATACGGCCGCGTGTGAGTATGGACTTTTTGCCGTAACAACAGTTGATATGGCCGCGTGCAAAGAGTTAACAACTACAAATAAAACAAATAATAGAAAATATATTGAATTATACTAATATAATAGTAAATTCGTCATTAGAATATAAATTATGAATATACAATGAATCACACATCACAAATCAAAACTATCGTTTTGTAGGGGAGCTCATGCGCATGGATGCCAATTAAAGCATTAATTTCACAGCCAGTTAAAGACATTTTTTATTGGTAATACTTTGAAACAGAAATTGTACAGTCTTTATTCAATGTGTAACCAAAACACCGTTTAACGGTTGGTAAGTTTTTTGTTTATTATTAAGGCTGTTAGTGTTTGCTTGACGCCAAAATAACAAAATATTTAATTAACATATTTGCCATACTTTTTATGAATAAATGTTCAGGAACATGCAAAAAATAAAGCCAAACTTACCAATCAGTCTTTTCATAATGACCTTCACTTCATCAGACCTAAACATCGGACCACCGGCTGCATCGGCAGCCTCTTTCCAACATTCGTCATAGAATTCCTGGTCCAAATCAAGATCCAAAACATCTTCTTTCAAACTGATCTCAGGCGTTATCTTAGAGGTTCTGTTGTGAACACTGTTGGTTCTTATGTTTAGGCTTTCATCCGAAGAGCTGAAACTACTTGGATAAGTAAGAATATGGTGGTTCGGTGAAAAAAGAGGAGCAGGTCTGCTGTTGGATTCATCCCATTTTATCGAAGATTCATTTTCTAAAGATTTGATTGTGGTTTTGTTTTCGCCAGGCTTTACTGTAATGTTGTTTCCTCCAGACTTCATTGAGGTATTTTCGTCAGACTCTGTTGAGGCTTCATTATAAACGTTTTTGGTTCTAATCTTTAAGCTTTCATCAGAAGAGTTACAAGTACTCGGGGAGGTCAGAAAGCGGGGGTTTGGTGAAAAACGAGGAGCAGGCCTGCTGCTGGAAATGCTTAACTTTATGGAGGTTTCATTTTCTGAAGATTTTATTGTAGTTTTGTTTTCTCCAGATTTTATCAATCCTCCATTATAAATGTTGTTGGTTCTTTCTTTAATCCACTCATTAGAAGAGCAGAAGCTACTTGGGGACGTCAAAATACGGTGGTCTGGTGAAAACCGAGGAACAGGTTTGTTGCTAGATACATTGTCAGCAGATTTTATTGTGGTTTCGTTTCCTACGGGCTTTATCAAGGCTTCAATCTCTCCAGACTTAATTGCAGTGTTGTTTTCCCCAGGTTTTCTGGAGGTCATAATTTCTGCAGAATAATTAGAGAATTCACTTTTTCCAGACTTTATTGAGGCTCTATTATAAACGTTTTTGGTTATTATCTTCGAGCTTTCATCAAAAGAACTGTATCTACTTGGAGATGTCAAAATACGGTGATTTGGTGAAAAACGAGGAGCAGATTTGCTACTTGATTCGCCAAACTCTATTAAGGTAAAATTTTCTCCACCCTTCTTTGAGATTTTATTTTCTTCATACTTCTTTGTGGAAGTATTTTTTATTAAGCTAATATTGTCACGATTGTTACTTTCATCAGGTGAAAAACATCTGTGTGGACGTGTAACAAGAATACGGCGGTTTTTTACAAACCACGGAGGACAAGGATGATTTCTAGGATTCCTGTTGAAAACAATATTGAATAGTGAATAATTACTATGAAATAAAATAATATGTTTTTTTTTACAAACATCTAATGCGAAACAAATTAATTTTTATGTCAAAGAAACGATACATACATGTCTTTTGTTTTTTTCTTTTCCACATATCCTCGAGTTTGTCTGACAATCGTTAACAAGTCGTTTAGTGCTTTGCTATAATTGAATTCCTGATTTTGTATGGAATCTGACTGGATTGTTCTCACGGGAGTTGAAGCCAGGTGGTTTAATAGGGCAGTTTTTGCCTTTGCTTGGCGATGTCATTGACTAAAAAAGGAGTAGTAACTATTTAACTGATAACAAGCACGCAGGTTTGGATGACATAAACAAAACAAATACCGGCAAATACCATATGATATGACAGGAAGTGAGAAGCAAAATGCTTAGATAAAATTCACGCGGCTATCGAAATTAGTGATGGGAATGATCGAAATATTTATATAATCGATTTTTTTTAACCGAAACATCAAAAGAATCGAATAATTCGAATGAATTGCTCGGAGTGCGGGAGCAATACGTCTAATACGGTCAGGGGCAAAAAAAATTCCGTCGGGGGGGGGGGGGGTAGGATTCGAAAATAGAAACTCGAATATCAAGACTATTCCTATCGTAAAAAGATTTGTTTGCATATTCCGGTTGTAATTTATTTTCATTAGTATGGCAATATTTTTGGTAAGCAGGTACTAGCGAAATTTCAATCACTAATTTTCATTCCTGGCAATGATTCCCTTGTTGTCTGCTAGCAACATTAGTACTATTCCTGTTAGCCACGAATTTCAAATATGTATGCATATGCAATTAACATTTTTATAAATAATTAATAAGATTCGAATATTTACATACGTACAATTAAAATAAATTATTATACAAGTTACACCGATGTTAATTTCATTCTTGTTAATTTCAAATAAATTAAATATATTTGTTCGTAGCATAGGTAGATATATTATGTTTATATGAACGAACACATGTCACTTGATGAGTTTAAAATAATATACTGAATATTGTATACTGCCCGAAGAAGCTACGGTTGTAGTGAAACCCGATCAGCATTAAATATAAAAATGGTGTTTGCTTTATTTTATTTTAAATATACACTACCCGAATGTCCCGAATAGATGATACATAACCTAAAAATAACATAGGTAGGTATTAAACCTTCAATTGTGAAAAACTATCACCATGAAAATCTTTTACACATAAACTATACCTACTGGAAACGTAAATCGTCACCTAAAAGTATTAATTCATTATTTACAATTCACACACGAGGTTGATTATAACATCAACATGCTTCAGTAGGCAGCCGACAATGTACTTTCGTTTGTCAAGCAATCTGAGATATTTTGACATCTCGAAATATAACCTCTCGAATGTGAGAATCGATTTGCGTTTTCGAACGAATTCTGACAGTTTGAAAACGATTGTCTCGGAATGAACATTCGAATGATTTCTGACATTTCAGAGCGATTGTCTCGATTCCACTTTCGATGACATTTGAAAACGATTATTTCGGACCGTGCATTCGAATTAATTCTGACCATTCACAACGCTTGGCTGGCATCGATTATTTCTGACCAATCACAGCGACGACTTTCGATGACGTTTCAAAACGATTGTCTCGGAGTTGCATTCGAATTAATTCTGACCAATCACAACGCTTGGCTGGCATCGATTATTTCTGACCAATCACAGCGACGACTTTCGATGACGTTTCAAAACGATTGTCTCGGGGTTGCATTCGAATTAATTCTGACCAATCACAACGCTTGGCTGGCATCGATTATTTCTGACCAATCACAGCGACGACTTTCGATGACGTTTCAAAACGATTGTCTCGGAGTTGCATTCGAATTAATTCTGACAATGAATCGAGATATTTCGAATGGTAAAAAAGATCGAGTAAACCGTCGATGATTCATCGATTCCGCCCATCGCTAATCGAAATATTCGAAATTAATGTTGGATTATTCGGTTGGATGTTGGATGGCAAAATCGATATTTTATTTTAGAGATTTTTTAACTATACATTTATTTTTTATAATCGAAATTAGATACATTTCTATCGGTATTTTTTTACAATCGATTAAGATTCGAGTTGGTTGAAAGGCTAAGAATGGAAACAAAGGATAAAATATGGGATGTGTAAGGTACTTTCATGAATAGAATGGGGTGCATGGACCAGATTTTGTTTTCGAAACTTTTCTGTGCCTTTATAGATCTACAAAAAGCATTCGACCGTTGACGAAAAGTCGACGTCTGCATGAGGGAAGGATTGCATGTATTAGGGCAATTGCCCTATAACATTAATAGTGCGTCCAACTCCAGTGAAATAGTGGCAATATCATCAACTCTAGTCGCTAGAGAAAGCTAGTGTGGCATGTTGCCATTAGAATGCATGAGAAACGTCAGAAGTTGTAGGCATATGAGTGGTTCATTTATGGAGGTATAAATAAGGCACTCACTGGTTGGAGGGGAGGAATGATTAACAGCATAGGGTATTTGATTAGTATGAATGGTACCTTTATTTATTCTATTTATGGTGGGGTGATTTGACATCACAAAAGGTGCTAAGCAAAGCTGCATAATGTCACCGTGGTTATTCAATCTATAATCTAATTGTATGAAAGAAATGAAATAGGTGAGATTAGGTGCGAAATTGAGTAATCTGAAAATATGTTGCCTGTTGTATACTGGTGATGCGGTGCTGATTTCTAATAGTATTGACGATCTACAGCATGGGTGGCCAAATTTATTTTATTATTCAAAGCAAACAAGAAATATATATATATAACACACTGCCTATTTGGCGACCAACATGGGCAAATATGCATTTAAAGGGGCGACCACCGACATTTGGCGACCGATATACGGTCGCCACTTTGTTTTCTCAAAATTTTTACACAGTTCAATAATAGATGTCGTTACAAGCATCTCAGCGAAATTAGTCCTGGTCGCCAAATTGGGCTGGGAGTGCACGTTTTCGAATATTTAAGTTCCGGAGTCTGTCGCCAGGCAGCTTGGCGCTAGGTGATATACACAGCCACGTATTCCGCATTTCATTCCTGGCCTTTAGTGGCGACTGGGTATGACGAATTCTTCATTTCACAACAAGCCTTTGTGGCGAACGGGTACGACGTATTCTGCATTTCATATCTAGCCTAAAGTGGCGACATTTCATAACTAGACTAAAATGGCGACCGTGTTCGACGTATTCTGCGTTTTATTCCTAGCCGTTAGTGGCGACCGGAAACGACGTATTCTGCATTTCACGTTTAGCCTGAAGTGGTGACCGTGAAGGGTACGTTTTTTTGCATTTCATAGCTAAAGTGGCGACAAGAAACAATGTTGCCGGTTCGTTTCAACTCGCGGTGGCTGGTTATTTGCGACGTTGCAGCACATTTTTTGCCAGTGGTCTCGAATGTCTTACTATTTCAAATGTATCTATTTTCAATTTAATACCGAGTATTGACGTCTGTACGTTTTAGAGTTTATTTGGCGACCAACCATTTTAGTGTCTTGTCTATATACAGTATTGATTACTGTCGATACAATGAAAGCAACTCGTTCTAAATAGAAGTTAAAAAGCAGAAATAGAAATTTAGAAGGTGGGTATGGGTAGCACTTCCCTGGAAACCATTTAATGACCAACATCCCTGACATGGGCCACACCAAGTGGTTGGCTACGTTTCGTGACTTAGCAGGGTTCGTTGTCCGTTTTCATGGGGTAATGTTTGCCCGGGTCTTGGTGGTGGGTGCGATGACCGTTTACAACCGGTTACCGCGGTCAGGGCCGCTCGGTAATGCCGGGGCCTGACCCTCAGACTGAGGGTGTGCTGCCCCATCAACTAGTTGGGCAACTGTTGTGCCGGTTCGTGACCGAAGCGGACCCAGCAAGAGCGTTCGTGGACATTTGGGGTGACCTCTCCAGCCAGATTCTCCCGGCTCATCGCCTTGCACCGCAATGGGTGGGTTGGGTTCATACCAACCATCACTACTGTCCACTGTAATCCCTAGTTTACTACACACCCCTCATACCCTTTTCTTCCCAGACCTTCCTTTCTCTTCATAACATTGCAGAAAAATATACAAATAAGAAAACAATTAACTGGTGAACATTAAACAAACAACCATAAGGAACTCCAGTCCATTATTTTTATATTTTATTATTAGTAATGACATTCTGACTTAAATTACAGCATTTTAATTTTATGGTATCATCTTATTTTTATTCATTTTATTAAAATAAAATTTAAAAAAAAATCTAATTTCAATTTCTCTACAAAGTCTCACATGGCGTCTCCAATAATACTAAACAATAGGTACGCCTGTACCTAACAACTGTCTTCACAATGCAATCACCTTTCTGAACGCTCCTGGCTATACTGGCAAGTATCTCAGATTTAAAGTAAAATACACAATGATCATACAAACAAAAATAAATAAAACCATTACATTGACAAGTCGGCGGATAACAAAATTCTTATTATTAATTCATAAATAGAAATAGCATACTAGGGTTGTACTGCAATTATTTGTCATAAATTCACAAGTAATAAACTAGTTTTTTCGATCTTTTTATTGTTTTTGTAAATCAAAATCGCATTCCAGGTTGTACTCCTAAGGGTAAAGCTCATTAACAATTTATTAGTATGTAATTTTATTTGAATGAAATGTTAAAAAGATAAAAATTGATTATTTTTTCGGCATGGAACGCATTGTTGTATTTTACATTGTTTTATACGGGAAAAATTATTTCGCAACGAGTGTTTCACATAACGAGTAAGATTCTGGAATGAATTAGTCTCGTTATGAGAGGTTCCACTGTACTTAAATAACTACCCTTTACAAAAAAGTTTTATTTTTATTTATTTACTTATTAATTGACGCCTTGAAGGCTTTTACACGAATACACGTTTACAAGGTTACTTTTTCAGGATCACAATATTAAGTGTATATAATTTAGTAGATAACACTTGTTTAATTTACATATTTATTTATTTATTTATTTAGACGCCGTAAAAGGCTTTTACAATATACATGATTTATGTTTACAGTGGTTCACAGGAGCGAAACAGTATTATGTTAAACAGAATAATTACTGAGAAATTATGTTTTTTTTTTTTTTTTTTTTTTTTTATTTAGGAGAAAAAACAGATACAGATATCAATTGACAAGAATATACAAAACATCAACTAGAGAATTTACCTGCATCCAAACTATTTCTCACGAATTAACTTAAACAGCAGTTAAAAACATTTACAAATATTTTAACTTATAAATAGGGGAATATATACATAAGAATATTATTTTACAAATAGAGATATGAAAGAAATGCGCAATATCCTTATAAGAATTTACAAATTATTTTGAAAAAATTTAGAGAGTAAAACAAAAAAAAAATAATATATATATATATATATATATATATATATATATATATATATATATATATAAATAGATAAACAATGTTAAACAGAAATTAAAAAATATATACATATTTAAACAAGTATGTATGTCTAAGTTTTTTACTATGAACTTTGTAGGAAAACAGTCTTCATTTTTCTACTAAAAGTAGTGCGTGTATCAAAGAATAAGTCAGAGTCCTTGAGGTTTTGGTTCTGATTAAGTGATTCGCACATTCTTCTGATTGGATCCCTGACACCAGCATTTGTACGCGTCCTGCTAATGTGGAATAAGTCGTTAAGCCTTGTTACTCTGGGTGGTACTTTGAAGTTTATTAATTTCAGTAAGTCGGGACAGTCAATAACGTTGTTACAGATTTTATACAGAGTCATGAGATCAAGGTATGTTCGCCGGTTAGATAGAGTGGAGACTTTATAACTCGAGAGCATATTTATGTACCCGCGTTTGGGTGCGCTCATTCTGTAATTGAGGCAACGCAGAAATTTCTTTTGAATACTTTCAATATTTTCTTTATAGATATCGTAAAGTGGATTCCATATGGAGGTGCAGTATTCAAGTTGAGAACGGACCAGAGTGTGGTAAAGAAGAAGATATGTTTCAGGTTTTCGAAATTCACGGCTGTTTCTGATGACAAATCCTAGCATGCTGTAAGCTTTATTCACAATATTATCAATGTGCGCATCGAAGTGGAGTTTGGAATCAAAAAGAACGCCTAGATCTCTTATACAGTAAACGCGCTCGAGTAAATAATTACCAATACAATAATTGTGTTTGATAGCGTTGTGGTTTTTAGTAAAACTTATTTGTTTACATTTATTGTAGCTTAGGTAAATTTTGTTTTCATTGCAAAACGTTTCGAACCTTACTAAGTCGCTTTGTATGAGCAGACAATCGTTTAGATTCCGAACAATGGCAAATATTTTTATGTCATCAGCGTACAAAAGATATAAACAATGCACGAAACATTTAGTAACAGTGTTAATAAAAAGAATAAACAACAGCGGACCCAGGATTGACCCCTGAGGCACGCCAGAAGTAACTGGTTCCCATGTAGAAGTGTGTCCTCGTAATGATACGGCTTGTTGTCTTTTTGTTAAATATGAGATAAACCAACGTAATAAATTTCCTCTAATTCCGTTGTACATAATTTTTTTGATAAGAATAAGGTGGTCAACCTTGTCAAAAGCTTTTTTGAAATCGCAATATATTGCATCTACCTGGTGGCCTCGATCCATACTAGTAAATAAGAAATTTGAGTAAATAAGTAAATTACTCATGGTAGATTTGCCTTTTACAAACCCGTGTTGTTGTTCAGTAATTTTGGCAGCAAGCTGGGGATATATATTGTTATGGACAAGTCTTTCCAATAGTTTAGGGATCGCCGAGAGAATGGATATTGGTCTATAGTTTTCCACTCTTTGACGCGAGTCACCCTTGTGGACCGGTATAATATAGGCCAACTTCCACCTATCAGGGAAAACTCCATCACTCAGGCATTTATTAAATATTATGGTAAGCGGCACACACAGTGACGACGCAGCAGATCTAAGGAAAAACGCCGGTATTCCATCGTGACCCGCACCCTTGTTTATGTCCATCGATTTTAAACTCGAGTGCACTTCTTTTTCCGTTAGTTTAATTGTGTGAATGTGCGCAAGTCCAGAGTCCTGAACTTCCTCAAGTTGGTCAATGTTAATAATTGGGTCATTGATAGAGGAAGGTTCAAATGTTGACTTAAAGAATTCAGAGAACATATCACAAATTTCCTGGGCATCGTTAGATTTGCGCCCTTCGAAGGACATTGCAGCAGGATATCCATCAGACGATTTTAATGAGGATATGTATGACCAAAAGCTTTTGATGTTATTTTGAAATGAACTTTCGATGTTGTCAAAAAATAACCTTCGGGTTTCATAAGTCAGTTTTTTGTATGTAGCACGTAAGAAGGAAAATTCACGATAATCAGAAAGACCTTTATATGTCTTCCATTTGAGCCAGACTTTATCTTTTTTCCTTGATAACCTAATAAGTTCTGGAGTAAACCATATGGGGAATTTGTCATTTCGTCGTGCCAATACTGGAATAAGCTTATCAATTACATTGTTTATTTTTAAATAGAATCGATCTACTGCTTTTTCGGCTGATAAATTTGCGATTTCAGATAACCAATCAATACAATTAATGTCCTCATTAATCTGAGCATAATTAGCTTTCCTGAAATTGCGCCTACGCTGTATTTTGTTTTTGATTTTTGGTTGAATTACGAAGGATAAATCAAATTCAAGGGCTGGGTGGTGTCTATCCTCTGAGATGAGAGGGTTGATGCTACGTGTAACATTTGTTTCACGACTGTAGAATACGAGGTCTAAGTATTTTTCATTATGGTTAGGTATACAGTTATATTGGAATAAGTCCATCAATGATATTGCTTGAAGCAACGTTTTCGATGCAGCCGTATTTGAGGAGGCGAGACCTTGACTGCTGTTTTCGGAAAATGACCAAGTCAGAGTTGGTAGATTCATATCTCCTAGTACACAAAAAGTATTATTTGGTTGTGATGAATATACAGATTCCAGGTTTTTGGAGAACGTATCATAGACCGTAGGTTGTGAGGCAGGAGGTATGTATACTGCACATATGATGAGATTGAAAGACCTTACCGGAATAGAAATGAAGATTTGTTCGATTTGACCATTTTCCCAGTCTTCGAGCCGGGAAGATGCAAGCTCCTTGCGCACTGCTACCAACACACCGCCTCCATCCATTTTACCAGTGAGTGTACGGTCCCTATCACGTCGGAATACCGTGTAACGCGAATCTATGAATTCAGCAGTATTTATATTTGCTACAAGCCATGTTTCAACTAGAACTATAACGTCGTAGTTATTCGATAATACATTAATTAGTAGCTCCTGGGTTTTGGTCCTAATACCACCACAGTTCTGGTAATAAACGGTTATAGATGATGATGAGATCATTTCACCAGAGTGGGAGTGCCGTTTGACATATTCCACAATCGCACGAGTGATACATTATGCAGGGCATATGAGGCTTCGAAATTACATAAAAAACATAGACTACTTATTAGATCAATGAATGTGAAATATGTTGACATTTTAGAATGTGAATGAATATGTGAGAAACATGGTATTGGTTTAAAGTTATAGGGATATTGCGCGCTAAACAAAAATATAAAGTAGCTTTGAAAGAAACAAATTACAGGATACAGAATACTGTGAGAAAGCGGATACCAAAGACAGCAGTAACATGTTTGTAGTCACATGTTTTGCTGATCATGTGTGATTATCTTTTGAAGGTCTCCCTCACGGCGAATGGTGAAAACCCGAGAGAGATCGTTTCTCTTCGCCAGAATACTGCCGTTCCGCACCCAAATGTATTTAAAGCCGTTAGCTTTTCCGGCGGCTCGTGTTTTGGCAAATAGGATTTTATTTTTCAATGTAAGGTGCTCGTTTATATAAAAATTGGTGGTGGGAGCACCAAATCCTAATTGCTCCGTGGTAAGGCCGCGGCGAGTCCTTGCTGCAGCGATGACATCATCACGAAGTCGTTTTGTGGATAGCTGTACGACTATATTGCGCGGACGGTTGGAGGGCGAGGAGTGGCCGCGAGCGACGCGATGCGCAGAAACCACACAGCTACTTGGAAGCGGGACGTTAATGTTGGATCCTATTTTCTCTATTAATGTCATCAAATTTTCGCCCTTTGCTTCGGGAATCCCATGGATGTCTACATTGCATATTCTGCTGCGCTGCTCCATCTCATCTTGTGCATCTCGGAGTGACTGGACTTCTTGCCGGAGGTTTGAGTTTTCTTCTTGGAGAACGCTCACACATCCCAGAATTTTTGTGTATTGGTCCTTCCACTCGTTAGATAGCGCATCTAATTTTAACTGAACAGCGTCAATTGCTTTCTTGTTTTCAGTGCGCATGATTTCAAGTTTCGACTCAAAAAAATTGATTAATGAGTCAGTGTCAATGTTAATCATTGACTGATGCGCCGACGGTGAATCAATAGGGCCAGACGTGGTTGCTAAAGGTGAAGATGTATCTTTCTTTGCACTGCAAACCTTGCGAGTTTTAGACATTTTGGTTGATTTATATCTTAGTTTGTAGGTAGGTTTCTTATAGTTGTTCAGAAATACCCCTTATTGAGTTAAAATTAATTTAACTTATTTGTCTATGACAAAAAAAACCTCTTCACAAATTCAAAAAGATTTCAAAAATTCAAAAACATAAATTGTCTGTGGTTATAGCTTACAATGACAGTGAATTCGTTATGCGTAATTTTTCAGGGCAATATGTAAAGTTGTTTCGCACTGTCAACACGAAATACACTATTATTTTGATTAATTTTTCACTAGTTTATATGTTTCAACTTTGATTACTTGCTAAATTTGCTTAAATTTCAGTACTTTTGTCATTAAATATGGATCTGTCAGAATCAGCTGTTGTTTTCACTTGTCCATAGACAATTTGTCCATAGACAATGTTGAAAATTAAACAAAAATAACATCTGGTATACATAGGTATATTAGCATTTTTATTTTCAATCCGTACAGTAGTTTAGTATTGAGGTTATTGATACCTTCAATATTGAATTTGGTTGAATTTGCTGAGAACTTATGAGTAAGCTCTATTGAATCAGGGCTGTCAGTAAGACATCTCATAACAATTTTCGGAAAAATTATAGTTTTGATTAAGTATATAAAATTATTAGATAACACTCTTCTGTCTGATATCTGATGTAAGTGCATAGTTTAGGTTCTGTGATAACTTATGAATAGAATGGTATTATGCCTAATAACATTGATAATTACGACAGAGGTATGTTATTATAGCCTTCTTATAACTATATTCCGTGCAGTTGAACACATCGACTACTTCTGAGAAAGCATTGCCAACTGCATGCAATCTAGGTATAAGCGAGTTTCTAAATGACGCAGTCCTGATATTGTTATTGAAATTAAAAAGAATTTTGGATCGAGTGGTTCTAGTGGGTATATGGAAGGTAATTAGGCTTAATATATCAGGGCTGTCTATAATACCATTGACAATTTTAAAAATAAAAGTCAAATCGGAAATAAGTCTTCTATCTGAGAGTTTAAGTAAGTTTAATTCTTTCATCAAGTGATTGTAATTTATTGATTCTATAGGTAGACCGAGTTTATAGTTAATGTATCTTAGGAATTTATGCTGATTTTTTTCAATAGAATCGGAGTGGATTTTAAAGTAAGGACACCAAATAGAAGAATTATATTCGATTTGACTTCGAACAAGTGAGGAATATAAGATTTTTAGTGTTGAAATATTTTTAAAGTCTCTGCCATTTCGGAGAATGAAGCCGAGCATTTTTAATCCTTTGTTGGTGACTGTTTCTACATGTGAAAGAAAGTTAAATTTTGAATCGAAAATAATGCCGAGATCGTTAATTTCACTTACAGAGGCGAGAGAAACATTGTTAATTTTGTATTGATAGTTAAGGGGTTGTTTTGTTCTGAAAAATCTTATAATATGGCATTTACTAATATTGAGATAAAGTTTGTTAGTTTTGCACCAATCTTGAAGTTTATTTAAATTTAATTGAATGTGAATACAGTCATTTATTGTTTTTATAATTTTAAATAAGTAGTTTAAGGTCATCGGCAAAAAGTAGCACTTCAACATTTTTATCAAATACAGTAACAATATCGTTTATGAAAAGGAGAAATAGTATTGGGCCTAAATGTGACCCTTGGGGTACACCGCTAGTACCTATGAATTTGTGTAAAAGGTTAGAATTATTTTTTACTTGAAGATTTCTATTTGTTAAGTAGCTATTTAACCATTCCAATAGTTTACCCTCAATTCCGATTTGACTAAGTTTATAGAGAAGAATTTTGTGGTTAACTTTGTCAAACGCTTTTACAAAGTCTGTATATATTGAGTCGACTTGGGTTTTGTTTTCGAGTGAACATGCTATAAAATTTTCATATAAGGAGAGATTTGTTAGTGTGGATCTGCCTGGCATAAATCCATGTTGATTAGTTATAATGATTTTGTTAATATGTATCGAGGATAAGTTTTTCAAACAGTTTGGGGATAGTTGAGAGCATGCAAATGGGTCGGTAATTAGTGACATCATGAATATCGCCTTTTTTGAATACAGGTGTTAGATAGCAATTTTTCCATAGGTCGGGGAAGCAGCCAGAATTTAATGATTGGTTAAATATATGACATAGTGGATTGGGTATTATTGATGCACAGTTAATTAGAAAGGCAGGACTAATTTTGTCAGGACCCGCATTTTTCTTTAAGTCGAGTGTTTTTATTTTGCGTATAACATCAGTAACATTTATATGTAAAGCGGGAATGTGGACCGATTCCTTTGGATGAAAGGGTGGAAGTTGAACATTTGGGATATCATTATCGTAAACATTTTTGAAGAAGTCGGCAAACAAATTAACGATGTCATTAGTATCACTACTACTTTTCCCTTCGAAATACATGTATGTTGGTAGGCTAGGTTTGTTTTTTCTTAGTGAGTTTACATGTGTAAAATAGTTTTTGGTATTTGAAGGAATAGACTTTTCTGTGTTGAGTGTGTATGTTTGATATAATTTTTTGGAGAGCTTTTTACAGTCAGTTCTATATTTATGAAATATTTTGTAGTCTGAGATAGAGTTGCTCTCTTTGAAATTTTTGTGCCATATTTTTTTGTTAATTATTAAGTGTTTTAAGTCATTATTAAACCATTTGGGGAACTTTGATGGTTTGAATTGAATTAAGGGAATATATTTTTCAATAGCCGTGTTAATGATGGAGTAAAAAGATTCAAGATTTTGGTTAACATTTGTGTTTTTGTCTAAAAAGGACCAGTCTGTACTTTCTAAGTATTTTGTTATCAGTGGATAATTTGCCCTTGCAAAATTGTATGAATATTTAGGAACACTATTAGAGTAAATGTTTAGGAAGTTGTTAGTAATGGTGATGTTTAAGGGAGGATGGTGGGAATCTTCGGGAAGAAGGGGGTCTATGGATTTACATAAATCTACTGAAGGATCGCTACTAAATGCAAGATCTAGTAAGTGGTGATTAGAATTGTATACGTTATTAATTTGTTTAAGACCTAGGAAATTTTACATATTTATAATTTCACGAGCATTAGCAGATGTATTAAAATGAGTTGTTGAGTTATCACTATGGGTAATCCAGTCTATATTGGGAGTATTGTAGTCGCCGATTAGCAGCATTCTAGCTTCCGGATATTTGAGCTTGAGGGCCTCTACATCTTCAATGTGGTTTACGTAAATTTGTGTAATTGATCCGGGAGGAATATAAACACATCCAAGAATGATTTTTCCTAGGTTCGTCTCGAGTAGTAGGAAAATTTGTTCTATATTTTTGTGTTTGCATTTTAGCCTGGATGAATTTATAGATTTGGTGACTGATATTAATACACCTCCTCCTCTTGATTTGGTGCTGGTGGCGGTACTTCTATCTAAGCGGTAGGTGTTGTGTGAAGTGAAGCCTAGTTCTTCTGTGTTAAAGGACGGATCCAACCAAGTTTCAGTCAGGAAATATATATGAAAGGGATGGATTGGAATCGATGATCTTAGCTCATTAAGTTTTGTGCGGCAGCCTCTGATATTCTGATAGTAAGCCATGATAGGTTTTAGTTTTTTGGGTTACTATTTACAATAACAGGTTTATTATTTTTTTATTTTATTGTGAGTCCAATCTCACCGTTTTTGGTTCTTTGGTCTAGTGTTAAACGTAGCTTGGTGAGATAGTTTCTTTGAGCTGGGGTTTGGTCTGAATAAATTTTAATACCGGGGTATTCGGTTATGTTGTTCTTTTTCTTCAGTATGTCTATGGCTTGGATGGAACTGTCAAGGATGACTTTAAGAGGTCGAGGTTTGTCAGGTTTTGTGATTCCCAGACGAAAAGTTGTTATGTTGGCTCGGGTGATGGATGAGTTAAGAGTTGTTAGTGTGGTTAAGATTCTCGTTGTATCATCAGTATTTTTTTTCTATATGGGAACTGGCTGAGCTTTCAGGGAAGTTAAAAATAATTATGTTTTTTGACCGTTTTTTCCTCTCTTCGAGCTCATCGGCAGCTTCACACATTGATACAGTTGATGAGTTTGTGGATTCTTGTGATGAGTATGAATCTATCAATTTTGAAGAGACCATGTGCTCGTACGACTTGACCTGTCCCTCGAGAATTCCAACTTTTACACCTACATCCAACATAGTGCCAGAGAGGTTGGACAGTTTATTGAGTAGTTTGGTCATCTGATCTTTAGTTAGTTTTAAAGCGGGATCCGTTATGTTACTGTATAGAGCACTAATTTCTTCTTTCGCTTTATTGATATAAGAAAGAGCATCTGTGGCACTCATCTTGCAAGTTGGAATTTATAAAATTATTTTAATTTTATTTTATATAAAATAGTGGTGACAACCCTGCACTTGAGTTGTTTGTGACAAGTTAGATGGGCAATTCACTTGCACACTTCGATACTCTGAATGTGTATGTCAGTAGTACTTCCTTCTGTATGGCGTTTGTTTGTGTGTGTCTAATGCGCTCTGGTGACAGTTGAGATTTGAGATATTAAGTTATAAATAAAGAGTTACCAGTTAGGCAGCTGCAACTATTATTACACTGTTTAAGTTTAGATTTTAGTTGAGTTTTCGTAATAAAAATCACTTCATAGAGTCCTTAGATTAATGTTTACTGTTAAATTTTGTGGAGCAAAAAAAGTATGTGTTCACTGTGAAACTTGGTATTGTTGTCTATATAAATGACATGGAACGTAATATTAGTCATTCTTGTTTCTTATTTTACGCGGATGACATGAAATTATATAAATGCACTGACTCCGTAGATGACTGCAACCAGTTACAAGAAGATATTAACAAAATCGAACAATATTGCGAAAACAATCAACTATTTCTAAACCTAAACAAATGTAATGTTATTACCTTTTCACGTTAAAAACATCCAATTAATTATACTTACAAATTAAACCTTGTACCCCTACAACGGGTAGAAAAAATGAGATATCTTGGACTAATACTACATTCCAAAATGTTATAACCTGTGGTGTGCCAGGAAATTCCAAGCTTTTTTGAAAAAAACTGCACGCAAATTACTCTCCTGCCTTTTGGTCAAACATCCGTTTAAAAACAAAGAAATTGTTTATTTTGCGATTGTTTTCTGTTTATCAGATAATGTATCTTATTATTCATATATATTACATGATAATATTGTTACAAGTTTTCCCAGAATAGCTAACTTTAACAAAAAAAATGTATAAAAATTTTCCCATTCGGCAAAAAAATGTCAAAAAAATATATTCATAAGAGAATGAACTGTTTTTTTTTATTTCTACATAAACCTGAATAGACACCCCTCGTGAAAAAAAAACAATCCAAAGGTGTTTTCGAAGAAGTGATGCCATTGACACTTTGAAAATGTAAAATATTTTCATTTATTAAAAAAAAAAATCAAACGTCAAGTGTCCACTTAAAATTAAAACTATCTTTCTGATGATACCTCAAATCTATTATGTCCACAATCAATTTATATCAAAAATAATGAAAGAAGTAAGAGGTTACCTTATAAGAATTCGCGGTGTGTTTGAACTGCTGTGATTTCGGTTGCCGACAATGGCCGCCGACAGCCGTGTGCAGATATAATAATAATAATAATTGGATAATTTGTAGAGCGCCGTTTTTGTGAAAAATCACCTCAGGGGCGCTGTACAATTTATTTCCTAGGATCTACATTTGTTATTTAGACCAACTGTGCCAACACGAGGTTCGTCATCCGTTCAGATATGTGTCTGCCGCCAATATAGCGCTGACATGTGTCTGCTGCCAATAAAGAGCGCTGACACAACATCCTCACATAGATAACAAACCTTGGCAGCACCGCTGTGACGTTCGACGAAGACAGAAGATGGAGACTCTGCAGCAAGAATCCCGAGTAGCGAAGGAACTGTACCAGCTGCTGCAGCGAGAGAGACTACCCCGTCCACCAACTGTGCCAGCACGAGGTTCGTCATCCGTTCAGGTATGTGTCCGCTGCTAATATAGCGCTGACACGTGTCTGCTGTCAATAAAGAGCGCTGACACAATATCCTCACATAGATAACAGACCTTGGCAGCACTGCTGTGACGCTCCGTACACCGTTTACACCGTTTTTGCCAATTCTTTACACTGTTTTTTTTTTATGCACATTCTTTTTACACCGTTTACACCGTTTTTGCCAATTCTTTACACTGTTTTTTTTTTATGCACATTCTTTCCTTTACTTTTGAATTTGGGCCTTATTTATTTATTAGGAACGCGTTGATAATGATAATACTGTTTCTTTTTGTGTTTTAGCTCTTTAATACTATGTTAATCTTTTTTTCCCTTCTTTTTTTCTATTATGAACGGTCAATTTGTTGTTGATCACAACTTATTTTCTACGTTTGTTATTTGCCTTTTTATTTGTTACTAACAAATTGGTTTATGAATAGGTTGTCGAACTGAACTCTATCGTACTGTATTGTTCATTTCCCCACCACGGGGGCGGATAGACCCTGTTCCTGCATCCAGTAAGGTGACATTAATCCGGGGCGGCTGTCCCACGAACCACGGGTGCCTCCCCCGGCATCATGAGCGGGCCTGGGGAATGTTTGCGCGAGCCCGGTCCCCTTCCGTCCTGCCTCCGGTGACCTGAGGCTCACTTCATTCCCTAGGGTCTTTGGGAGTATCTCCCCCCCCCCCCCCCTCCCCCCATTTACATTTCTTCGAGGGTACTCTCGGAAAACTGGCTAAGGGACGCGGGTGCTTGGGATCGTTGTGGCCAGGCCGCTTGCCACGTTCATTCTTGCCGGGACCGCCCCGTGATAGTGGGGTAAACTGCCCTCGATACGCGGCTTGTATATTTTTATGTTTCAATCATACTTCCACTTATAAAATTTGTGCTCCTTATTTATTATTTAATTTTAGATGCCAAACCACCAGGCGAACACATTTCATATGTGTTCTTATTTTGTGTTACTATTAATGTAAGTATGCATACATTATTTCGTACTAACAATCATGCATGCAGGGACATTGGAGGGTCTAGATTCGTTTTAAAATAAATGTAGCTTCTTTTTACAAAAAAAAAAATTAGAGTCCTGACGTGTGCGGCTAAGGAGGTTAAACAATCAGTTTCCTCACACAGCCGTCGGGAAAGGGTGGGTCCCCCTCCAATGCTGTGACGCTCGACGAAGATAGAAGATGGAGACTCTGCTGCAAGAATCCTAGGTGGCGAAGGATCTGTACCAGCTGATGCAGCGAGAGAGACCCCCGCGTCCACCAACAGTGCCAGCACGAGGTTTGTCATCCGTTCAGGTATGTGTCTGGCAGCACCGCTGTGCAAAATCACCTCATCCTAGTCTATTTTAGTCTCTCTAGTCACTTCCTAGCCATTCATGCCACTTAGTGTATCCTCTCGACCCTTTTAGACTGTTTCCTGGCTCCAATACCTAAATAAAATCCAGCAAAAAAATTACAATTCTTTCTATTGTCGTGATCCGACGATTTCACACCTCTGTCTCAGACCTTTAGGGATCGCTTATCGCAGGCTATCATAAGCAAAATCTTGAACCAAAGTCAAAGTGAAATGTATGTGTGTCATCTGTAACAAAATACATAAACAAAAACAGAAAATAAAAACAAAAACAAAAACTTTAAATAAAATATGGCTTATCTGTTTTCTAGGTAGATATCCTTGGTTGAAGAGGTCCCGTAAATCCCGATACCACTTGACACTTGAGGGGTCAGGTATAAAATCTTCGACTGCATTGAGAATCTTTGTTCTAGCTTCACTTTCAAAATTTAATCGGTTTAAAATGCTATAATAATTGCAAATTCCGGCTAAACGGTAAAAGTTACGCGCATTTCGTGAAATAAGAAGGTAAGCACTATATAAAACACGGATGCTGAACATTTTTCAGCGATCTCTTACCAAGGGAAACCTTCTGAAAGGATTAAACAAACCGGAGCGGTTAAAACACGTCCATTATGTATATTATGTTTACTTGTTTGAAAGAACAGGGTGACAAAAAAATCATGACTCGGGGAATAAAAATAAAATTTGCTAATATTTTTTTATTAATATTTATTTATTTATTTAAATACGTTTTTTTTAATTCAGATACTGTGTGGTTCAAAATAAATAATAAAAAAATTCATCATATTTATTTCAGTTTTAGAACAGGTACATGAAACACGTTTTTTTAATCTTTGGTCGAGAGACTGCGAAAAAAATCATTTTTCACATACATAAATTTATTATTATAATATTCGAATTTTTAGACACTGTTTCTGTCCTCCTCAAAAGTGGAAGATACAATGAATGGAAACGAAAATTCAAACAATGCAAAGATGCACAATGCACTTGTTTCAGTAAACATTTTTATTCAAATAATGCACAAATACACCCATTCAATAAATAATTAAAACCATAAATAACAACAACCAGTACCAAATTACAATCACAGATAACAAAATTGTGTTATTGTCAACAAAGTGTAGGAACCGAATTATCAGAAGAAACCTATTACGCGACATTAGAGTCCTAAATTGAGGCATCTCTAAAATGTCTGTTGTCCAGTATTCTGATAACTGAGCTCTGTAAAAAATGGACATGTATATAAGCAACGCGAAGAATACGTACAGTTCAGCGACTGTAACATCTTGCCAGTCCTTCAGCCTGGAATAAGTTGTTAAATTCAACAGTCCATCCTCAGTGTTCGCCTCGTCCAGTGCGCTCCATGCATGCCTATTGGTCTCCTCCACGATATAGGACATTGTTTCCAAGTCCCATATTTTGGAGAAGACGTCATATGGAGATGTAGCGACTGTCGGAGGGAACACGTTGGGTGATGGGCCAGGCTGAAGGACGGCAAAATGCTCACGCTGACCCGTGAAGGTGGAGAAATCCACGGACCAGGTGAAGGTCTGCTCCTGTGGATTCTCCTCCTCCCCCTCCTCCAAAGGCTCCAACTCATCCTCAGGAACATCCATATCCACCATTGACGGAAGTTCTACATCACCGGCGAGGGATTCATCCTCGCTATCAGTGAATCCGTAGAACTCCGCAACGACGTGGTCGGTTTCCTATAGACAGAAAGAAAAGAAAAAAAATATATATACAGCTATGTAAAGCGTCCTTGAGGTAATACAAGACAAAAATGGCGCTGTAAAAGTTAGCCAAGTGTTATTATAATTACCTGAGTATTTGGAGCCCGATGCGTAGAGGATGTTGATGGTCTTGGGTCAGCCTGCCATCCCGGAATCTGAAACTGTAAACATTAATTGTTACACGAATGTCTTTCAATTTTGGAAAGGATGAAGCGTACAACCACTATAGAACTACTACTTATACACAACATACCGTCGCAATGACTGAAAACCTTTCTTCTGTGGTGTCTTCCTCCGTTGACGGTCTTGGAATCTCCATTCTATAACAATAGAAACAATCATGTATATCATTATATAGTATAATCATCAATACGCGTATAAATATTTTACATCTAAACAAAAAAAAGTTTGTTAGTACTTTTTTGCACACTCTATATAACTGATCTAATTTTGTGATATTTATTACTATTTTTATAAATAAAAAAGAATATTTCTAATAAATAATATTAGAAATAAATATTTCTAATAAATAATGTACTTTGTAAGAACCCTGTATCTCCCATACAAAATTTAAATGTGTAAAAAACGTTGAAATCATTTTACGCATGTGCGAATGTTATTTCAATATGGCGTCTCACACATACATATAAAGAGTACACATGTATTTGTGCAGGTTTCCGATGTTTGGAATTTATTTAATTAAAAAATATTAACTAAATATTGACGAAACTAGGGCTTTTATACACAATCTCAATAGTTTTCTTTACATAATTGTAAGAAAGGTTTTTGGTGGTACGCCTGCTTGTTGAATGTGTAAGAGCGAGATGACAGATAGTGGTATAAAAGATGACGGATGCATCTGCTCGCTCTCTTTACCCAACCGACAGCTCAGAAGATAGACGTAGTCAATCCGTACTAAATTGTTAATAAACATTATCACCGAACACGCGTTCTAATTATTGGTATCCACCAAGTCTGTAAATAACAGTGGCGCAGCCTACGGAAATCGTAAAAATTAACAACGATTAAAAGAATCAACGCGCGAGATTTCGCACAAAAAAATACGCGATATTGTCGGAATAAGCTCGGATTGCAACATATTGTTCGGGTCGGTAAGAAAAGGCCGGACCGAAATTATTCTTCACTGAAAGGAGTGAAGAAGAAGAAGCCACTGGAGCCAGCCAGCTTCTCGGAAGGGGGAAGCACGGAAGGGTCCAGGGCGTCAAGCGGCAGCATCTCCAAGGGTCAAAGGATCGGAGGGGTCCGGGCCACAAGAGTGGTCTGGGGCAGCCATCAGCAGCACCGAGGGTCAAGGATCGGTGTTACCAGGTCTTAGGAGCGGTCTGGGAAGAGCCATCCAGCCAACAAGGGTCAAGGAGCGGTTTCCTGAGAGGGTCCAAGGAGCAGATCGGAGAGCGGAGAAATCTCATTGGGGAATTTTTTTCTGTTTTTCTTTTCTTGTCTTGTGGGTACCTTTCTGGGCAGAGGAAGCATGGAGTCAGGATTGGGGTCCTTCAGTTTGCGTGACGGTAACTGGGAGAACTTCAAGGTCCGTCTCGAGCAGTACCTCCTTGTGAATGATGAAAAGTACGCATCGGATGTTAAAAAAAGAGATATTTTCCTAAATGCTTTGCAAGATGATTGTTTTTCTCTACTGGTAAATTTGTGCATTCCAAAAAAAGTAACAGAGGTTGATTTAAAAGATTTGATATCTAAGCTCAATGAATATTGTTGTACGAAAAAATGTTTTTTTGAAGAAAGATCACAGTTCTATTCAGCTAAACAAAGGAATGACGAATCAGTTCGCGATTTTGCTGTTCGTTTAAAATCTCTTTCTAGCAATTGCAAATTCGGGAATAGTTTATCAGAGAAATTAAGAGATTTCTTTGTATTAGGTTGTAAACCCGGTAAGATTAGAGAAAAATTATTTCTCGATAGTGAGTCATATACTTTCGAAAAATGTGTGCAAGTAGCAGAGTGTATTGAACTTGTAGCTTCAACTCAATCTCAATCAGCTGATAACAGAGTTTTAGCTAATTTAAAAGTCGGCGGTGGTCGTGTCTCACCTAATACGCATGTGAAAAAGAGAGATGGATATAGTTTCAAGCGAAGCAGTAGTAATAATCGTGCGCGATCGCCGGTTCATCAAGTTACAAAGCGTAATTGTACGGTTTGTGGTTATAATAATCACACGGCGGTAAAATGTAGATTCAAAAATTATGTATGTAAAATTTGTGGTACTAAGGGTCATTTAGAAAAACAGTGTAAACAGGTAACAACACGTAAAAACGTGAATATTTTGTTATCGGATGGAATGGTTGGTGATGTACTAAGTATTGAGCCATATTATATAGAAGTTTCACTCGACGGAATAAATAATAAATTCATGGTAGATTCTGGAGCATCTTGTAGCGTAATTCCCGAAGAGTGTTATTTCAATAAATTCAGCAGTATTGAGTTATTGCACGAAAACGTGAGCTTACGGAGTTTTGACAATACGCTCATTGGTGTGGTAGGTACTTTCACACCGATACTAGAGTATAACGGTTTACGACACCGACTCAAAATTATTGTCGTCCGTAGTTCGTCTCTATCGATTTTAGGACGTGATTTCATGAATCTCTTTAACGTGGGAATAACGGGGATCGTTAATTGTGTAAAACAAAATACATTAAAGGAGCGATTAGTAAAAAAAATTCCAGAAGTTTTTACGGATAAAATAGGAAAGTTTAACAAGTACGAAGTGAATTTAACCTTAAAGGATTCTGCCGTTCCGATATTTCGGAATCACAGAGTAATGCCGTTTGCTTTGAAGGAAAAAGTTGAAAGCGAATTAAATAATTTACTTTCTAACGGTATTATAGAGCAAGTTCAATATAGTGATTTCGCGAGTCCAATCGTGCCAGCGATTAAGAAAGATGGTAGCATTAGATTGTGTGGTGATTATAAATCTACAGTAAATAATCAGTTATTAATTGACAAGTATCCGTTACCTAGAATTGAGGGAATTATTAACCAAAGTGAATGGGGGCAAGGTTTTTGCTAAAATTGATCTAAAATCCGCATATAACCAGTTTGTTTTGAAAAAGGAGTGTAGACGTTTCACAACAATCAATACCCATTTGGGATTATTTCAATATAAACGGTTAGTGTTTGGGTTATCACCAGCGCCAGCAGTGTCACGTCTGATGTCACGTCTGATGAGCGTCTGATGAGCGTCTGATGAGCATGGACCCTTGTCAATCACCAGGGCTATTATGGGGCTAAGGCAAGAAGACATAATGTGTAAAAGCATTGAAGAACCTTGATCATGTTGTCACGTCTGAAGGTGTTTTGAGAGTCCGCCAGCGGTGAGCAGGTTGCGTCGGGTAGAGATTCGTCGGATGGAGTGCGCGAGGCCATCCTCAATTAAACAGCATCCATTGAACGGTTAACGGAACAATGATGATTCATCTTTGTGTCACCTCGACAGCATGCTTGGTAATCCAGTGTAGTCTCCAAGGAATTACGCTTCACAAATAAAACCATTTTTTAATCCAAATAACCGATTGTATATTTTCATCTCTTCAAGCCACAACACTCGAACAAGCACAGGCCGATCTCACACAGGAGTCGAAACGTTGGTTATGTGTTTTGTAAATTTAAACGGAAAGTCTCCAAAGGATAAGTTCAAGGTATCCGCGCGATCTTTTTCTCAAAATTTCAATCTCCATTTTTTCTCGCCTAACGCCACGCGCACCGCGGAATCGTCCTGCCGCGTATTGTTCCCCAATCTACCTACACGCGTTCTTTTTTTTTTACTCTGCCCGTCAAACCGATCGCAGGGCAGCCACACGAAAAAAACTCTCAACAAAACAATAATCGGGCACTACCCTGGCAATCCAAACTTGCACAATTCTTTGACGTTACAATTCCCCGCAACCCCCTGAAATTTTACGCCGCGAAGTGAAGTAAAATTACCTTAAAACAAAAAAAAACCCACGCGAATACCTTTCTTTCCCGCACATGTACATAAAAGACAAAGCTAGTAGAAATAAATAAGTTTTTACAGAAAACCATAAAACTAAACAAGTTATAAACCAAGAAAACGAAAAGAGAAAACCAATTCGCAGATTGGTGTTGCACAACCGTTATTATTATTAATATTTTCATGAGGATTGTACCTTCACTTTTATATCTCTAATATGAGATTCGCAAACACTTACTCACTTATCGAGAGACAATCTCTCTGAGACACCAGTGAGTATGGAGAACTCAAGCTCCCACTTTATTCTTTTAAGAAGAAAACAAAAACACATATATATTTTTAACAGAAAATAAATAAAGTAACTACCTAAACTCTCTTTCTCTCCCTATGTTTATATAAAACAAATTTACCATTCTAAGATAAAAACTTGAAACAATAGAACTTAACAAAATAAAAAAATAAAAATCCACTAAATCTCTAAGGGATCTTCACTAAATCAATTACAAAATTGATGTAAAAAGAAATGTTCAGAGCAGGGTTTACATAACTTAATGCCAAGAATTTTAGATGAGGTTTTACAATCAGAAGATAAACCTGTCTATCGTGGTTGAATCAGGGTTTACATATAAAAAAATACCTAGCATATTCTCTTTGAATGAACATTGCTTGCTCAAGAAATATGACTAAGGAAGTAACCTAGATGGCATTCTAACAAAAATTTCACTTACCATGTAAGCAAGGAGTCGAAATTTCTTGGACAAACAACATATAATTGGTGTTCAACTATGTGCTTTCGATAATTGACAGAGGTTACGAGGTGTACGAGCACAATTCAAGAGATCGACACTTGTACTACAAAATTTACAGCATAACACTGGTACTAGCAATGAGATACTTATGCATATATTACTTATAACTAACCAAATTGTACTTATGACTAACAAAACTGTACAAAGACACACTCTTACGTAGCAGAGGTAAAGTGATAATATCCAGACGGAATTATTTAATATGTAAGTACGCCAAAGCAGTATGTACTTCCCTTTGTTTGAAACAACACAATTTGAGAATTTCCTTAAGAAACTAAGACTTTAAAATATATATATTAAACTAAATATATTTAATCATAAAACTAGTACATTGAACAACTAAAAAAGAAATTACATAATCTTGTGTATGAAAAATTGCTCAATTCTTTCACACACAAAAAAATAAGAATCCTTCTTTCCAAGTCCCCTGGAGACTCTTTGGATACTAATAAAACTTCGATACTTGACAAAAGTATAAGAAAACTCCAATGAACTTGTGGAAGAAGGGTTCAGACCAAAGGATAATGACAACTAAACTTATGTCCATTATGCTGACGGAACGTACCAATGTGTGTGTGTGCGTGTGTGCGTCGCACTACTAAGCTCACAACAGTACGAAGACGAATCGTCTCATTTAAAATGAAAATTACTCAAAACGTAAATAAGAATAAATCTCAGTAAAGTTTAAGTGATAATAAAGAATTAAGACCTAAACTAAATTAATGGGCGCCACTGATCACTAGGATCAGAGAAACATCTTTTGTGAAGATGTTCCTATTCTAGTCCAACGAGGATAAAAAAAATGAAATCTATCATCAGTACACTAGAATGATGCGTTTATTCCAAGCACAAGTCCTGAAGATACCAAACTCCAGAACACGTGACCGGAACAAACACACAAAGAAGGGAATGAAGCAGCATGAAGGGTTGGTAGTCCTTTACACTATTTCATTGGCTTCCTATGATATACTAAACTAAACCTAATCTAAACGAACTATGTCCATAACATGGAAATTTCCTACTACCTTGCCTTGCATGTCTGCAAGTGTATACACTAAATTAGAAACTTTGTTTTTGATAACGTTTCGCACAAACCTCGGAGCCAATTTGTGCGAAAAGAAATTGGGTCCACTCGATTGGACAAATTTTTCCTCCACACCACATCTCCAACTTCATAATTTACCGACTTCCTACGTAAATTATAATGTTGAGCATTTTTCCTATAAGCCTGCAACAAGGCTTCCGAAACTTTATTGTAAATCGGAACCAAATCCTCTAATTTCTTAGCAAAACTATCTCTTGATTCCTCTAAATTCGAATCCGCACCGCTACAGATCAAATTTTTATGAAAATTGCCATCAATTATTTGTTCACGCCCGTGCATTAAAAAAAAAGTTGTTTAACCTGTCGCGAAGTTAACCGTATTGTTAAGTGCTGACTGTATTTGTGGCAGAAACCTAGACCAATTACGTTGGTCGGACTCGGTCAAAATAGACAGTGTAGTACCTATCGTTTGGTTATAACGTTCTACGACGTTATTTTGCGGCGTGTAGTAAGAATTATAGAAAGGTGCTGGAACATTATAGTCAGAGAGTAATTTTTTAAATTCATTAGATATAAATTGTTTGCCATTGTCGCAAACAAATGTTTGTGGGACCCCATGAATGAGAAAAATGTACTGCTCTACATTTTTAACAATGCTTTTTGTGGTAGCGTTCCTAAGTGGGAAAATCCATGTGTATTTTGAAAACACGTCTACGACTGACAAAATATATGTGAATCCGGAATAACTTCTTGGCAGTGGACCGACAAGGTCAATGGACAACATTTTCATTGGTCTGTTGACTATTTTTGGATTAACAGAAATCCCCGCCGGCGCAGCAGTATTAATCTTATGAGCTTTGCATGTTTTGCACCGATTTACGAAGTTTTTCACATCCTTATACATTCCAGGCCAATAATAATGTAGATGAACCTTCTTGTAAGTCCTAAATATTCCCGGATGACATGAAAGGTCTGATTCGTGTTCTTTCCTCAAGATATCTATACGTTTCTCTGCAGGTACTACTAATTTCCACGCCGTATCTTCGCAAAGGGCGAAACGGGTCTTACAGTGTCTAAATAGTTCGTTACCCAGAATTCTGAAATTAATAAATCTTTGAGGTGCATTAAGACAATTAGAGAACAAGTTATTGTACCACGTATCAGTACTTGTGGGAACTGAAGCAGGCGCATCCCCTGTCGACAATAATGAGACTTCCATACGGGATAGTGCGTCAGGTACCGTATGTAATTTGCCTTTTCTATGTATGACATCAAAAGAAAATTGCGACAATCGCGTAGACCATCTAGCCAACCGACCGGTAGGGTTCGAAAGAGACACCAACCATTGCAAACTTGAGTGATCCGTAATCACAGTGAAATGAGTCCCCTCTATATATGGTCTGAAGTGATTAACCGAGTCCAAAACTGCAAGAAGCTCGCGCTCTGTGACACCATAATTTTTTTCATGAACATTTAAGCAACGCGAAAAGTAAGACACTGGGTGTTCCTCACCGTTAAAGTTCTGGGTTAAAACTCCACCGATCCCGACTGCGCTGGCATCGCAATGTATAATGAAAGGTAAGCTGAAGTCTGGACAATTCATTACGGGAGCTGTTGTAAGGGCTTCTTTTAATTTGTTGAATGCGTCCTCTGCTTCTTGAGACCATTTAAAATTACTTACTCCTTTTCTTGAGCCAGTAAGTTTAGTTAACGGTGCTGCTACGGTGGAAAAGTCTTTAATAAACCGGCGGTAATAACCGCACAATCCAATAAAAGCTTTAATTTGCTTTGAGTTTTTCGGAATTCGATATTGTTTGATACAATCAACTTTAACCGGATCTGTCCGTAGTCCTTCTGAATCTACCACGTAACCTAAGTATTTTAGTTCTTTCTTGCAAAACTCACTCTTTTTTAAATTTATTGTTAGACCAGCTTCTTTTAATCGTTCGAAAACCTTTCGTAGTAGTTTTAAGTGAGATTCAAAATCAACCGATATTAAAATTAAGTCGTCTACATATCCAAACACATTTTCATCAAATTCAGGGCCAAATAGCTTATCAATTAGACGTTGTAATTTGCTGGGTGCATTTTTTAGGCCAAAGGGCATACGCGTAAACACGTAAAGACCATAACCAGGTACAACAAATGCTGTGACAGGAGCTGAGGACTCATCTAGAGCAATCTGCCAAAAAGCTTTCGAGAGGTCCACAGACGAAATAAAACGCGCGCCACGAAGCTTGTCCAAAATGCGTGACACGTATGGTAGTGGATATGAATCTCGCCTCATAATTGCGTTGATTTTTCGACTGTCAAGACAGAATCTTGCGGAACCATCTTTTTTTGTTACTAGAAGCACTGGACTAGACCAAGCCGATCGTGAAGGGCGAACAACACCTAAAGCTAACATTTCCTTTAATTCAGCTTCTAATAAGCGTTGACGCGCCGGAGACAAAGGATAGTATCGTTGCTTTATCGGTGGTCCCGTGGTTTCTATATGATGTTGCACAAGATGGGTGAGTCCTAACCCACATTTTTCAAATGAAATTGTTTCAAATTTTTTGATGATTTCTTTTAACTTCCAATTATCTTGAGACGAAAGAAAAGAAGCAGCAGTAATTTTTCTAATTTCATTAATGCCCCTCTCAAAATCATTACTTGTGATGTTTACTTCTGGAAACAGTTGCGGAGCTACTTGGAACTGTCTCCAAAAGTCGACCCCCAAAATAATCGTAGGTGAAAGTGACGGAATTACAAAGAATAAAATATCTTTAATTTTTTCATTAAAGGTAACAGGTATTCGCATCGTGCCTATTACATCTTGGTGTTTACCGTCTGCAGTGGTAACAAAAGAATTTAAATATCTTAATTCAAATCTTAAACTAGTAAAAAAATTATAAATATTCCCCCCAAAACAACTAACCGAAGCGCCGCTATCCAATAAACATGAAAAGATCCTATTTGCAATGTTAATATTAATATGTGGTCTGATGTCATCCTTAGCATGTTCCAGAGGCGTGAATGCCTGCATTGCACGTGTCTTAGAACACTCTAAAGATGAAAACAAAGTACGGTTCCCCTCATCCTCGTACGTAAGATGGTGAAAACCGAGGTTGATTTTGATTTTGTCTTTTTCTGCAGTTATTCCAAGAGTGGCCCTGTAATTTACAAAAATTACAATAAAAACATCTATTGTTCTGGGAAGAATTATTTCGAGAAGAAGAAGAAGAAGTCGGTCCTTCAAAATGAACAGCTCGCCGAGGTTGACTATGTGAGGGTTGCTTTGAAGTGTACATCTCTATTTTTGTGCAAGCTGAAACTAGGGACTCTAGATCGGATGTGTCGCTGGAGGCTAATACACTTGCATATTTGTCTAAAAGACTATGCCTTGCCAGACGCACTAACTGCTGATCAGATAGGGATTCTAGTAATTTGGAATTTGCTATTCTCAAATTGTCCACGAAATCAGCAACAGTGTCGTTAGGGTCCTGTCGCATAGTGTAAATTGCTCGCGTTGCGTCTACCTGGCTGTCTTCACGTTCATAACGATCTATAAGCTTATTTCTCAATGTACTCCAATTTAAATTCTCTTTATCTAATGCACGAAACCAGTTCGCCGCCTTTCCTTCAAGAAGTTCACCAAAACCCAAAACCAAATTGTCTTAGTTTTCCTGGCTCTACTCAGTTCCTCGACCCGGTACAAAAAATCCCTGACGTCTGACGTCCCGTCAAAACGTAACTGCCATGAATAGACTTCATCTTCCTTTCTTGCTGAATAATAGTAGTTATTTGTTACATTATTTACTTGAGGATCCAAGGATTTGTCTATTGATTCGGAGCCCCCTTCTTTTAATGATAGATTAAAATTACGTGCCTGCTGTCTCATTGCTGTAAGGGTTGCTTCCGGAACAATTTTTCTATCTTCTAAAAGTACCATCAACTCCTCCCTCGTACAACCATTGATGTTAGGAATCGCCATTTTGATTGAAAGGAAAAAAAAATTTTTGAGAAGTTTTTCAAAAATTATTTAAAAACCTTAACTCTTAAATTTAAAAAAAACAGTCTGGTACACTAACACGTTACCGCAAGTCGTAACAAATGTGTTCGAATTCTATATAAGTGTATAGCTCGCATTTACAAATGTAATGACATATCAAATGATCGACAATAATAAACATTATCGCTGTCACTATGTTCAAAACAATATCAACTGACAGGTCCGTGTTACCAGTGGATTAAAACAACAGCACCCGAATATCATTCAGTAGTTAATTTAAAAAAATATATTTTGAGCAAATGAGCGAACGAAGCTAGTTCACGTCAAAATTGTACACCGTCTACCGAACAAAACATCAATGTAAAGCGAACGAAGCCACAACGCAACCACGCATTGCACACACATAAGTACTTCGTAATGCACATTATATATAAACATTAAGCATATTATTAGAGAAAATATATATACATTATATACATTAAAAATTATTAAATTACAATTTTTAATCTTAAATTTGATACGATAGAGAGTTTCCCCTTGCCATAGGCTTAAATACGAGCACCTAAAGTTGTTTTAAAACTTTAATTACGTTGGGCGCCAATGTCACGTCTGATGTCACGTCTGATGAGCGTCTGATGAGCATGGACCCTTGTCAATCACCAGGGCTATTATGGGGCTAAGGCAAGAAGACATAATGTGTAAAAGCATTGAAGAACCTTGATCATGTTGTCACGTCTGAAGGTGTTTTGAGAGTCCGCCAGCGGTGAGCAGGTTGCGTCGGGTAGAGATTCGTCGGATGGAGTGCGCGAGGCCATCCTCAATTAAACAGCATCCATTGAACGGTTAACGGAACAATGATGATTCACCTTTGTGTCACCTCGACAGCATGCTTGGTAATCCAGTGTAGTCTCCAAGGAATTACGCTTCACAAATAAAACCATTTTTTAATCCAAATAACCGATTGTATATTTTCATCTCTTCAAGCCACAACACTCGAACAAGCACAGGCCGATCTCACACAGGAGTCGAAACGTTGGTTATGTGTTTTGTAAATTTAAACGGAAAGTCTCCAAAGGATAAGTTCAAGGTATCCGCGCGATCTTTTTCTCAAAATTTCAATCTCCATTTTTTCTCGCCTAACGCCACGCGCACCGCGGAATCGTCCTGTCGCGTATTGTTCCCCAATCTACCTACACGCGTTCTTTTTTTTTTACTCTGCCCGTCAAACCGATCGCAGGGCAGCCACACGAAAAAAACTCTCAACAAAACAATAATCGGGCACTACCCTGGCAATCCAAACTTGCACAATTCTTTGACGTTACAGCAGTTTTTGCTAAAGCAATGGCAAATTGTTTATCAGGATTACGGAACATGACGTTCTACTTGGATGATATTATTGTGATAGGAGAAGATGAAATCGACTTGGAAAAAAACGTGTGTCTCGTTTTAGATAGATTAAAAAGTTATAATTTAACGGTGAACAGTGAAAAGTGTGAATTCAATTTAAAAGTTATTGAGTTTTTAGGTTATAAAATAAGTGAGCAAGGGATTCAACCGTGTCAGCGGAATAAAGAAGCCATTTTAAACGCGTCAGCGCCTAGTGATTTAAATAAATTGAGAAGTTTGTTAGGTATGGTTAGTTATTATCGTAATTTTATTCCAAACATGGCTGATATATTGTCACCATTATACGATTTACTTAAAAAAGATGTTAAGTTTCAATGGGGTACGGAACAAGAAAACAGTTTTGCGATAATAAAAAAAATATTAACTTTGGATAGGATTTTAACGCATTTCGACGAGAATATTCCTGTGAAACTTGTCACGGATGGAAGTATGAATGGAATCGGAGCAACGTTAATCCCCGTCTTTAAGAATGGCGTACAAAGACCAATAGGGTTCGCAAGCAGAACTTTAAATAAAGCGGAAAAGAATTATTCGATTTTGGATATTGAAGCAACAGCTATAATTTTTGGGATTAAGAAGTTTTATCAATATTTGTACGGCAGAGAATTTATTTTAGCTGTAGATAACCAGCCTTTGGTCAGAATTTTCGGTCAGAATAGAGAAATTCCTAAGATTGCGGCGTCAAGATTACAGCGTTATGCAGTGATGTTAGGATCGTTCAATTTTACGATTGAATACGTAAAGTCGAAAAATAATTGTTCAGACTTTCTGAGCAGGTGTCCAATAGAAAAGGTTAGCTGTGAAGATAATATAGAGTCTGGTTACATTAATTATTTTGAAAATAACGGGTTTAATTTGTCTTTAGACGTGATAAGAAGTGAGACCGAAAAGGACGAAATTTTAAGTCAAGTAAAACAATTTCTTATCGAGGGTTGGCCAGCATCAGTAAAAAAGGCACAAAATGTTAATTTTATTAGAGTTTTCTGGGAAAAAAGGTTAGAATTGTCATTGATAAATGGGTGTATTTTATATCAACATAGAGTTGTTATTCCTGAGTCTTTAAGACAAGAAGTTTTAAAGATGTTACACAGATCTCATTTAGGGGTTTTTAAGACTAAAGGCATTGCAAAAAGCTTTGTCTGGTGGCCAAAAATTAATCAAGATTTGGAGAAAATAACGGAAAATTGTAGAGATTGTTTAGAAATTAAACCAGAATCACAAAAGAGTTCATTAGCAGTATGGCCTTATGAACCTGAAGTATGGTTCAGGGTGCATATTGATCATGGTAGCTTACATAATAAAAACTTTTTAATTGTGGTAGACTCTTCTTCGAAGTGGATCGAGTGTCTAGAAGTAAACAGTCTGTCTTCAAAAGAAAATATTGAAGTACTTCATAGATTATTTTCACAATTTGGTTTTCCAGCAACTTTAGTTAGTGATAATGGTACGTGTTTTTGTTCTGAGGATTTTGAAAATTTTTGTAAGAAAAATGGGATAGAACATATCACTAGTCCAGTTAACCACCCGAGTAGCAATGGGCAAGCTGAGAATGCTGTTAAAACCTGTAAAAATTTTCTTAAAAAAATTTGTAAAAATAATAGATTTTCTTCAGATTATAAAGAAAAGTTAGTGTGACGAATCAAATTTCGTCACAAATAAATTTGAACGTAAAACTGTATGTCCCGCAGTGTGCGCCCAAAGACAAAGAAAGTGTTGACAGACGGGGGTTGTAAAGAAAGAAGTGAGAAGTGCGGGGTAGGGCGACAGGTCCTACGAGCTCAAGAAAGAAAGACATTCAAGATCGAGGCGGGAGAGAGAGGAGACCGAGACAGGAGTGGTGGTGAAGTACGCGCTCCCCGCCCAGCGGTGTGATGCTGGGCGGCGGATGAAGAAGTTACAGTCGAGTCAGAGAAAGTGATTTTCAAGTGTTATCCTCCGCCCGGCGACGTAATGTTGGGCGGGAGACGAAGAAAGTGCGGTGATCAGACGCGGCCGGGAGGGCCTGAGCTGCAGAACTGCAGAAGCTGCCACCTAGGACTTCGGCCTTACTAAGGCCATAGAACAGAATCAACTCAGTGACAACAGTGTAGCTACAGTGAACAATGACAATGCGAATAGTGAAGAAGTGATCCGAACCATATGACAACTAGTTAAGTTATAGATGGAAGTAGATCTAAGTATAATTTAGATTTAGTATTAAGATTTGAAAAACTTAATTAAAATCGAGACTCATAATTATTAGATGTTCTTAATTAAATTCACCTCCCTAGTCCCCACCCAAGCAACCCGAATTGGTGAGAAAGCAGAGTATACGGCTGAAGAGGTAATTATAAAACAGCAATATATTTAAGTATTATTCTGAGCTAGATGCCGGAGTAGATGTTAACGTGATTATTGATACATTAGGTAACTTTTTAACTGACTATAGAAATACCGTTCATGCAACAACAGGGTGTGAACCATCTGTATTATTAATGGGAAGGAAAATTAGAACAGTATTTGACTCTCTGATTCCTAGGAAGGTTGATGAAAGAACGAATACTTCAGGTTCTACTCGTCAACACGAAGTAAAGCAAAAGGTTATTCAGAGTCAAGTCAATCAGAAAAGACAATATAAGGGTAGAAATAAGTCAGATTTGAATGTAGGTCAGAAAGTGATGACTAGAGATTTCAGAGCTCAGGGTAATAGGTTATGGGTCCCTGGGGTTATTGTTGAAAAAAAAGGTAGCAAAATATATTTCATAAAAATTAACAAGTCTAATATGGTGTGGAAAAGACATTTAGACCAGATAAAAAAATTACATGTTTCATGGCAGGAGGGAGATAAGCCGGAAGTCGGTACGTCTGACACAATGGAACTGTCGACGGATGAAGTTAATCTCTCAGGTATGTTACGTAAAAGAAGTGACTCTAATACTGTTTCTCCATGTTTCAGGTCTAACCCATGGCAGGGAAGACTTCGTCCAAGATGAGGATACTTCGCAGTCCAGGAGGAGGAGTGGACGGACGACGAGACAAGAGAAGGGAAGCAGAAAGAAACGCGGCATATGATAGTTAAATTTAAAAAAAATATATGTTGTGTTAATTTGTTAGAAAATGAAATATATAAAATAAAATTGTAATATGAATATGTAGTAATAGGGTATAATATATGTAGATAGGGGCATTCAATTTTAGTAGGGGAGGATGTAAGAAAGGTTTTTGGTGGTACGCCTGCTTGTTGAATGTGTAAGAGCGAGATGACAGATAGTGGTATAAAAGATGACGGATGCATCTGCTCGCTCTCTTTACCCAACCGACAGCTCAGAAGATAGACGTAGTCAATCCGTACTAAATTGTTAATAAACATTATCACCGAACACGCGTTCTAATTATTGGTATCCACCAAGTCTGTAAATAACAATAATGATGTACAATCCTTATAAGATTAGGCAATATTTACGTGAATATCGATAGAGAAACGTCAAAATATTTCTCGGACAGTTTTTTAGCGCGGGGACATTGGAATATTATTTTTTGTAAAATATTAACTAAATATGGACAAATCGAAGGCTGTGGTATATGTTCTCAATTGATTTATATGCAAAATGAGATACAAAACAAATCAAATAACAGAATATATGATGCAACATAGCTAGAAATATAACGACATTTTTCAACACGAAAACATCGCGTATACTTTTGACGTAATATTTTGTCAGTTATATTGAGTTATCGCATTTTAAATTTACCGAAACACATGCCGTGAACAATTAACTATGTATAAAAAAAACATTACTTACGTTTTATTGATAAATTACTTCGTTTTGGCACTTAAAAATAGAACCGCGCTGTGAAACTATGACCGTTAAAAACCTGTCAAAATTAATGTGTTGGCATCCCACAGAAAAATTAATTAAAATAAATCTAAGAAGCTAGAAGTCTTTCCGGTATTTGCTGCGTAAAGAACGAGAATAGCCCAAGCGATTGAGACCTTGTTCTTCATACAAATTCTTTATACATAAGGGTTAAAATCGCACATAATTTTTTTTGTTTTAAAATTCGAAAATAAAGTATGGCACTGACATATGCGGTCGCGGCATACGACAAGGATCATATTGAAAATATTTTAGAAAAAGCTTATAAACAAATGGTCTTTATTATAAGCATAGCAAAGCCTTTCCCCGTAGCACACACCCTAATTATGTTATATATGTCATATGTAAGGTCACAACTTGAGTTCGCCGCAGTCATTTGGAATTCTCAATATCAAACATATATGTATATTGATCGTATCGAAAATATCCAAAACAAATTTATAAAACACCTATCGTATCGCTTTAGTGATCATCGGTTTGACCCTATCGCTTTATATAAACGCAGAAAAATCTATGATGCTTTATTCTTATACAAAATCGTGAACTGTCTTGTTGATTCATCATATCTGTTAGAAAAGATTGCATTTCGTTGCCCCAACTATTTATTTAGAATACCTCACTGTAAATCCAAATACGCGCAAAACTCTATAATAGGACGTATCTGTGAAACTTATAATACCTTACGAGATTTTCAACTTGAAATCAAATAAATTGCAACTCACTAAATTAATAATTATTAGTAATTAAGGCTTAAAGAACCTTTGCGGAACTAGAAAATTAACTTTAAAATTTGATGAATTGTTCAAATGCTGTGAAACAGCTCGTCATTTCTTCTGTGTAATTCATTACAAAATAATTTTAATTTGCTTACCTTTGTGTCAAAAACAATTTTTCTTCTGGTGATATGTATTGTGTTTCCCCTTGTTTTTGGAGCAAGATCATTATAAATTAAAGAGATTACAAAATTAAACTGTTTTTTTATTTAAACGGCAATAACTTCTGAAAATGTCTTCACTCTCTTCTAGGTGTCTTTTTTATCAAAGTTTCATAAGCGCCTTCTTCCAGTCTATTTAAGTACATTGGCAGTATAGGCTTTTTACTTGAGTAGTAATACAATAATAAATCATCGTCATCGTCTTCTTCTTGCAATAACACATTTTATTATTCATAACTATATATGGAAGACACAACCGTCGGCAGTAATGCAGCGGACGCAACTGCAGTGCCGTCACTGCCGTCGATTTTGGAACCTACGCGGTAGTGCCGTTTGCCATCGGCGGTACTGCAGTCCAGGGGGGTATAACTCCGCTTAAAAACGTCAACACAAATTATAGACATGGTAAAAATCTATGTTTGTAACGTAGGCGATGCTTTTTTTTTGTTTCTCGCTCACTTTACCATAAGACTCGTGCGCCAGAAAGAGAGGGTTCGCAAACGGTGTAATGCGTGTTCTCGCCGCTAGGTGGCCGACTCATGCTTCCCGCCATTTTACTAAAAGCAAAGTTTGACAGACGCCGTTGTTTGTCATCACATGTCAAACATTTTTAAATATCTGGTTGTGTGAAACAGTTGATTTATGTCTGAAAATGCCTACCGATAAAGTCCTTAAAACGTGTTGTGTGAAAGGATGTACGGACAGAGACTATTCGACACAAGTTTCCAGCCATAACCTCTGAGAGTCCATTTGGAGAATGGTGTTCAGCATGTATCATGACTACATCCTAAAAGGTATTCTATACTGCATCAGCCTATAATAATAATAATATGTTTTGTTAATTCGGTTAATGTAATAATTATATTTATTTCAGAGCGTAACATCTCAACCAGCAGCGTACCCGTTGCTGCACAGGGGATGCTAGTAGAAAATGAAGGTACATATCTGTTTTATATTACTTAAAAGGGAATAGTTTTGTTCGTCTAATATGTCAATCTTTACTTCAATTTCTCAAGAACTATGATATATTTTTTCCAGAAATAAGTGCAGGACACAGTCATGTCTTCTCTGCAACCAGCAGCGTTGCTCTTGCTGCACAGGGGATGGCAGAACATAGATGTAAAATATCTTGCATAGGTGACCCATATGATCCCATAAATTAAGCGAGTACCGTCCCACAGAGAGGTTTTGCTTAAATTATCCCACTAAGAAATTTGCTATCAACGCTCTTGAAATTCATTATGTCGTCGAGTATGTACTGAATTATAATTGCGAAAATTTATATCTTGTGCCCGTTATTCAAGAAACCATTGCCAAATATATATGTTTTGATTGGCTTAATTGTAACGAACATAAAAAAAAATTATTCAATTCATTATCAAAATTACTGTACCATTTATAATCAATGCATGGTGTACCGATGTCAATAGAAAATTAATTGGCAAGGATACACTACCATACAATGGACCTGACGCCATGAAGAAAATGGCAGTACTGCGACATTTAAACTATGCTAAATATAAGAAGAAATGGTTCTCATAACTAATTTATTTTAATAAGTTAAAACCAATTAGGACCACAATTTGTTCCTATAAGCGTCTTTTAAATATCGTAGTACTGCCATGCTCCTCATTAAATCAGGTCCATTGTATGGTTGTGGTGTATCCTTGCCAATTCATTTTCTATTGACATCTCTATGTGAGTAGTAGAATAATAACGAAAAAATAAATATACAAGTCAAATATTGTTATCGTTTGTAATGTTAAGCCAAATATTCTCTGATGCGGAGTTTACATTATTCAGTTTGGCTGTATTAGTCTGCAGCCCATTTTCAGTCACCGATTAGTGTTAATAAAAATATAGTCGAATTAGTTTATTTTATATGTCTAGTTTATATATAGTTCTACTTTTTTTATTACATACTTGACATCATAATGAATATTCTCTCAACACCTTCTTTAAATTTTACTCTTGTATTTGGTGTTTTTATTTGTTATTATTATACCCTATTTATTTATCAGGTGCCAATATGTATTGTTAAAACAATAACCTATTGTTAAATTTACTTTTCTGTTTACACTGTTACATTCTTTATGTTGTGTACTATTCCTAAGTTAAAAATATCTAAAAGGCATATAAAGTTTTTAAAACTAAAAAGTATTATATACTTACTATTAATATATGAAAGGTATAAATATTTAAGTAATAAGATAAGTAGGAGGGAAACAAAAATAATAATAATGTAATTAGACGCTAAAACAGTAGGTTGAATCGTTGACTGCCTTATTGACAATATTTTTTTCAATTGCCGTTGGATGTTGAAAGAAAATAACTATCATTTCCAACAGCTAGTTTTATATTGATACAGTAATTTCACCTTCTAAATGTGTTTTGTGCTTATATTATTGTATTTCATGTTTATATTTAAAAAATAAAATTATTGTACATGTAATTGAGTTTGCTTTTCAGCTTCCTTCTGATAAAACGCTGTCCTGAGAAAATGAGCTGTAAAGGAAGTTACTTTAAAGGTCATTTCTTTCTTAGGACAGGGCTTTGTCAGATGGGACCTTGTGGTCTTGGGTGACATTTTACTTATGTTTTAGGCTAGTGAATTGGGTTTTAGGTAGGTTCCGAAGCAGAATTAAATTGTCTATGGTTGCGCCTTTTTTAAAATTTCCTCTATCCTTTGTCGATGGTATGCTGTGACGTCGGCGATGCGTGGTGTATTCAAATTTGCCAGATCTATGGTTAAAATTTGACGAAAGCAAACGTATGGAAAGAGGGCGGAGTTATCAATCTATAGATAGTTGATTTATGCTGCAGTCGACGCAGGGGCATTTAACTAAGCTTTGGCCTTGAAACTCATTTGAAACCGCCACGCCCACCTCAAAATTCTTATAGAAAACGAATAATATGGCTAAAAGCTCAGATCTCATTGGTGAGAACAGAAGGATTGGTTTGATCTCTCGCTCTCTACCATAATGACTCGTGTAACAGAAAGAGATGACGGAATTTTGCCGTTTGACAGTTTCAAATCATTCAAACAAAATGAGAGTGGTTTATTTATACACGCGGGTTGTCATTTGCTGCCGAAATACTATCATTTCCGTCGAAAATATTGCGTGTTAAAGTTGTTCGTGATGAAAATACAATATAAGCCAGTATAGTGTTAGCGAGTTACAAACATATATTCAACCTACCTACGTAAGTTCAAGTTTAAAGTGAATTAACAGTTTTTTAGGTTATTCGTTCGGTTTTTTGAACAATGCTTCATACTTGACATATGTCTTCCTCCACAACGTATAAATGTTATTTATTATATCGATAAACTTATTCATGTTATTGATTAGTGTTATCCTGTATTATCTTATTGTTTTGGTGAAATTAAAGATTTTTAAACATATGTAACCATGAGTTCATGAGGCTGAAAAATGTCGGAATTTTTCGTCGTACTGTCGGAAAATCATGTTTTGGAAATTTTCTTCAGTGTTTTTGCAAATTTCTTGTCATTTTGGGTTTCTTCTTCTCAGATTAACAAGTTTCATCTTAAGGAAATGCACTGTAAAAGTTTATTTTCTTAGTCAGATGAACCTTGCCCTTGGAAAACATTTCGACATTTTTCTGCTTCAAGGACATTTTTATTTTAATAATAGTTTTTTTGGGCTAGTGAATGAATAGAGTAGGCTGAGAGCAATTATGTTGTCTATGGTCGCATCTTTTTTTAAATGGCCTTGAGTTTCCTCTACCTTGTCTACTGCTCTGCTCCGCACGGTAGGTACTGCTTGTATATCTGTGGTTAAGTACTGTATAATTCTGTTGGATACAAAAAAGTAGGGGGGTCGACTCCGACCTAAATTTTGGTCCTAGAATGGTGGTGCTTTGGTGACGTCATAGCAATATTTAAAATGCCAATATCCAATAGGAACACTTTGAACGCCATAGAAGAACTGAGTTGTATAAAATGGGATATCTGTGGTAACAAAAGTCAAAACACCACATGTTTATGGTTGTTTATTTATGTTCATGGTTCTTCGCCGACGTAAATATTTGTGAAAAGTGAAAGTAGATTTGTTAAAATGCCTCGCTAATTTAAAAACGACTTGTGGCTCGTTGAAAAAAGATGCTTTGCCAACCCTTAATCTTCCAGATATCGGAATAAATCGGGATTTACCTGGTGCACAAGGGACCCGGGATGTTAACCAAAATGCAGGTGCGAATCTCCCTCTGTTTGTTCAATGTTTCTAATGTAACTTATCATTAACTTGAATCACCTTAGAATTGAATCTATTTTCTTTTTTAGACCGTATTCGTGTTCTACGTGTACCCCCAGTATACTACTGCACAAATTGTGATGCCCTCCGAGATCACAATTACAGTTTTAAAGGTATAAATCTCTATCGACCTATCTTAATATTATTCATATGATTGTGAGTGTTGGTAGAGAGATAGAATGAAAGAATATACGTTGATTTGAGTCGTTATTATGATAAAGATTTTCATTCAATAGAATTATTATTTCTTAAAACCCAGCAACTGAATTACAGATATAATATTCTATGTTTTGTTTGAGTAATGTGATGTTTATTTATTTCAGAAGCTAATGTCTTCCCTGAACCCAGCAGCGGGCCCATTGCTGCCAAAATGGACGTAGAAGCGTATACCTTCATACGCTTCTATATACAACTGTTTTATTTTTTTCTAAAGGAAATAATATTCTAATATTCTGTTTTGGTGTGTTAACATTTTATTGTCATTTAAAATGTGTTTTGTGTTTGCACAAGCTTGTATGTCTCTGATGATCTCTTGCCCCGCTACCCTTCGGCCGAGTTTGTTGTTCTGGGGGACTTCAACGTTCATAACAAACCATGGTTGAAGTTCTCAGGCCCAACGGACTCGGCTGGCCGACAGGCGGAATCCTTTGCCATTTGCTACGGATTAGAGCAATTGGTTCAGGAGCCTACAAGGGTTCCTGATGTCCAGACTCACCGCTCCAATCTGTTAGACCTATTCTTAACTACTGTGCCACACGGTTATAAGATTGACGTCACAGCGCCTCTGGGATCATCTGACCACTGCCTAGTGACGACATCAATCCCCGTTAGCCTCAGACCAACCAATGAGAGGCTGAGGAGAAAAGTGTGGCACTATAGGTCAGCAGATTGGTTCGGTATGCGGGCCCATTTCAATGCTTTTCCGTGGTCAGCTGTTTGTTTTCGGACTTTGGACCCTTCAAGATGTGCCCAGGAGATTGGTGAAGTCATCAAATCGGCGATGGATGGCTTCATACAATCGACTACTAAAGAAACTGGTGTGGGCTCAAAGCCGTGGTTCAGTCGACAATGCTCCGAAGCAGTTCGACGAAAAAACGCGGCTTACCGAGCCTACAACACATCTCGAACGCCCGAAAGCAGATCAGCATACAACAAATCGGCAAAGGAATGCAAGAGAATCATCAATAGGTCAAAATTCGAACACGACCTGCAGATCAGCAAAAAGCTGGCTGCCTGCCCGCATGGCAGCAGAGCATTCTGGTCGCTTGCGGGCTCAATAGGTCGGAATTTTTCCAAACCCAGTTTGCCACCTCTTACCAGACCTGACGGCTCACTAGCAAACACCGCCACCGAAAAGGCAAACCTATTAGGGAAAATATTTGCGGAAAACTCGACCCTCGACGACGGGGGTGCTGTTCCGCCGTCGGTTCCTCACTGCGGCTTCTATATGAAAAAGCTGAGGATCCGGCATCGGGATGTACTACATGTCATACGGGGGCTCGATGTTAACAAAGCTAGTGGACCTGATGGAATACCTGCCCTGGTATTGCAGAGGTGTGCTGCGGAAATAGTTCCAGTTTTGACAAAGCTCTTCAAAATGTCCCTGAAGTGTGGCACTGTGCCCTCTGGTTGGAAAAAAGCGGCAATTCACCCTATTCCCAAGAAAGGTGACCGCTCCAACCCGGCCAACTACCGCCCCATAGCGATCACATCAGTTCTGTCCAAAGTGATGGAACGTGTTATCAACGACAAACTGCTCACATACCTCGAGAAGAACAAAATTATCAACGACCGTCAATACGGATTCCGGCGGAACCGCTCGTGCGGTGATCTTCTCGCGTATGTGACGCATGTTTGGGGGCGGTGCCTGGAACGTCACGGTGAGACCCAAACGGTCGCACTAGACATATCCAAGGCCTTTGACCGGGTCTGGCACCGAGGACTTGTCAACAAATTGCATTCTTACGGACTTCCCGCATCCCTGTGTACGTGGATTGCTGACTTTTTAAGGGATAGGTCGATTCAGGCGGTTGCTGACGGTTTCACCTCTTCCTCGCACTCCATAAATGCTGGCGTCCCACAGGGATCGGTTCTGTCTCCGACTTTGTTTTTGTTGCACATCAATGACCTTTTGACATGTGCACCGATTCATTGTTACGCGGATGACAGTACAGTTCATGATAGCTTTTTGTTTGACAAGCCCCCAAAGGGCACACAAACTCCAACGGCTCGGAGGGCTTTGAAGCAGAGAATGGACGGTTATCTCGAGAGTATTTCCTCCTGGGGTAAAAATAATCTCGTCGAATTTAATGTTTCAAAGACCCAATCCTGTCTGATTACGTCTAAAAGGGATCCAAATGATAATCTAGTCTCCTTCAACGGAAGCAATCTTCCGAACAGGCCTTCCATTGATATGCTTGGTGTAACTATAAGTGACCAGCTCAGGTACGGGGGCTCCATCGAAGCCAGAGTAAAGTTGGCCTCTCAGAAGCTGGGCGTACTGTACAGGGCCCGCAGATACTTTAATAGTACACAACTGCTCACCCTGTACAAATCGCAAGTGCGCCCTACTGTCGAATTTGGCAGCCATCTCTGGTCTGGAGCCCCAAAATACCTGAAAAAAACCCTTGACTCTGTGCAGAAACGGGCGGTCCGTTTGATAGATTCCCCAATCTTAACAAACGGACTGCAATCTTTAGAGCACAGGCGTCAGGTAGGTATGCTGTCCTTGTTCTATCGGTATTACAATGGAAGATGCTCTGAGGAACTAGCGTCATTGATCCCTTCGGCACCGGTGCGTAGTCGGGATACACGCCAAACGCGCGCCCAACATTTGTACACAGTTGACACTTGTCACATGAGAACGGTTCGCTTCTACGATTCGTTCTTAAGTTCAACAGCTCGGCTGTGGAACGAACTGCCGGCCTCTGTGTTTCCTCCCTCCTACAACATGGGACTCTTCAAGACCCATGTTCACTCCTTCCTCTCCACAAAAAGACCCTCCACACAGCATCCCCAAAGATGACATAGGCCCTGAGGGAAATTATTTTCTTCAGGGCCTCCTGTGTGGAGAAAATATAAAAAAAAAATGTCCCTTTTTTGTGTTATCTGTGTTTGAGTAATAAAATAATTCATGCAATTACGAGTTTTTCACTTTTAAATAATATTTTAGGCTAATAAATTGGGACCGTTTTTATATTGTCTATGGTAGTACCTTTTTTTTTTACTTTCCTCTATCTTTGGTCGATGGTTTGTGACGTCGTGACAACATATTCCCTTCTCTTTCTTTTTCTCTTAGTTCCTAACTTGTTTATTTACGGTGATAAGTTTATTGTTCGCCAAACAAGTTGAGAAAATGATTAGTTTACTAATGCGGATTTTGTGTTGTTTAGATATACAGAGAGGTTATCTTGCCTTTATCGCGAGACTAATTTTAAAATAAAATTTTGAAACATATTTATATTAGATTAGCCGGGCTTTACACACAATTTTTAGAATTCGGATGTAGGTAATAATTTTTATTTTATTCTTATCGTCAAGTATGCAAAATTTCATCAACATCGGAATAAAACTGTAGATTTGTATAAAAAGCCAAACCAAACATCTTTATATATTATTATGCATGTAGATAGATATATAGCTGATGACCCGGCGTTGCCCGGCTTTATGCAATTATTTCGAAAAGTGGCCCTGTCCCAATGTTTTTGTTTTTGTCGGATGTTTTGAAAACATTTTGTCGCTGGAGACCTGACTTGAGATGACCGCCGCTAACTATGAAATTTGGCAAAATTTCGTTGTTGTTTCTAAGCATACAAAAATAATTACTTTTCTACCAACCTTACGGTTTTACTGTCAGTGAATTCAATTCATTTGGCTAATACCATTTGTTCCCACCCAGCCTGGCTGGTTTCGTCGGCTGGCTAAGTCCCCCATCACTGAATAAGCAACCAACATCTGCCGCTTATAATGACGGTAGTAGGAGATTTTTAAATAGTGATAGGTTTTTCGAAATCCGAGAATGATTATCTTTCTTTTAAGAAATAAACCTTTTCGCAATTGTCGTCCATCGTAGAAAGGCAGCTACTAAGTCATTGGTGACAAACATAACGCTAGAGCCAAAGCAGTTCGTTAAAATACAAGCCAAAATCGATAGTTAATTTTGACAGACGTGAAGAGAGATAATTACGTTATTTTCTGTTATTTCTAATACAAAATGTATCATAAAATCGTCCACCATTTTGAATTTTCGGAATGCTATTCTTTTAAAATTAAATTTGTAGTGAAGTATAAGCGGCTCTGAACGGAATTTTATTATGTTTAAAAAAAAAAATAAAGTACGTAAAGTTGTACACGAACGCATTCAATTTTCGACTATTTCAACACTAAGCTAAGCGTTTGTGTAGTGGATAATAGGATAAAACCTGCAGTCGTGGGTAGGATTCTAACTCACGACTGTTCAGGAAGCGAGCATCATCCTAGACAAGAAAATGAAATTAATGTATTATGTCGTCAAATTAACCTTTGTTTGTATGGACTCGTCTTTTAAATGACAGCGTATCGTTATATACATAGGATATACACCGTTGCCAAATCAAGACCAAATTAAAAGGATTCTGAAAGCATCGGAATATAAACGTATGGCATACGGGAATATACGGAAGTCGTTAAATGTTCGTAATGAACGGACGCCTTATTAAAAACATAATGTACTGTGAAATTCTTAAGATATATGCGGTTACCAAAAGGGCAGCAATATGAGAGGGTGTCCAAAAGACTCTAAAATGTATGTACCTTGCAAAAATATGAATACTCTTAAAACACGATTTCTGGCAAATTCTGTTACGATCACTTTATTCCAGTCATACTCAACCTGCGGCCCGCCATGCTATTTTGTGCGGCCCTCAATACATTTAATATCAGGAACATGGTTTACAAAATCTGGCATTCTATATCACGTTAATTTGGGATTAATTGCGACTTTGACGTACAGACATTGAAACCGAAGAGGATAGTCGTTGTCGTGTCAACATCAGATCTGGTATAAGAGTGTTGCCACTGCACACGCTAGATCTATCTCCAAAAAACAAAGATATGACAGACAAAATAAATATGCGCGCAAATAATTTTGCTCGTGGCAACACATACATTTTTGACAGCTCCAAAGTTAAATGCGTCACATTCATAGTGTTGCCAAAAAAACGGGGGTGGTGGGTTTCATGATATTTTTTGTCATACCAGTATCAGTGTTGCCAACGAAAAAATCTAAAAAGCGAAAAAATCTAAAATCGAAATGGAATTCCGTAGCTACCCCCCCTCCCCAATGATTTCGAAAAATTGGTGTGGGGAATCACATATGATGTTTTTGGATTTTTTTCAGAGAAGTTCTGACAAACCCCCCCCCATGGATTTCAATATTTTGTGGGGAGCACTCATTTTGAATTTTTTTTGTGGGGAATTATGTTTTTTACAGAAATTCTCTAACAACCCCCCCCCCCCATGGATTTCGAATAATAAAAGGGGGAATCAAGCTCACGTAAAATATTTGTGGGGAATATGTGGGCAGAATTACTGCAACTGAAATTCGGCTACATTACGCTACTTAATGTTTGCGACATTAGGCCAAGATCCGTTGGCAACACTGACCAGTATAGTGTTGCAGCCCGCGTAGCTTTACATTAGGCCAAGATCCGTTGGCAACACTGACCAGTATAGTGTTGCGGCCCGCGTAGCTTTACAAACATATGAATTTGGCCCATAAGTGTACAATGTGAGTGCCGCTAAAACTCAGAAACGAAACCGGTACGATCAAGCGAGTTATATGGTGTGGTAGCCCTCTATCCCCCATTCTTCAAGAAGGTTTCCGTTTTTAATTAAGATATAAGGGTTGGAAGTTTCGCCCTCTAGAAATTTCTAGAATAGTCCAGAACATTCAAGAGTATTCGAGAGCATTCCACAACATTCCAGAACATCCCAGAACATTGTGGAATGTTGTGGAATCTTAGGGAATAGTCTGGAACGTTCCCTGAGCGAAGTCGGGTACCCCAGCTAGTTAATAATAATTGTGTTTTTGTTTGCAGCAATTGAAGAGAGAAACTGAAGAATATAGATATCAAGTCATCACAGGGAATTATGAAGCTTTGGCCACACCCGACACGACAGTCAAAAAGAAAATTAAAAAGGATTCCTATTTTAGCGATGAGGAGATATCAGAATAAATATTAAATCTTTTGAAATTAATATTTGAGTTTCATTTTTGTGATAATCTATAAATATCTAGATGTTTTATAAAATTTCTCGCATTGAGCAGTTTACATCTAGTAATTAGAATTGCCAGAATACCAGGAACTTACCAAAATGGTGAGGTATATTAAACAGAAAATAATTTTTATTTAAATTTTTTTTTTTTTTATTCTTTGATAATTTGTACTCATTGCAACAATAACATTTGGCTGTCATCAGTTGTTTTGTTTTGCTCTATCTAAAATTAATTTTTTACGATTCTTTTTTGTTTTCTGGCAAAAAAAAAAGTGTAGTGTGTTGTGCCTTGAGGTTTCTTCTCCCTCCTGATCTTCCAGGAGTCACTTTTCGCTGCTGATTTCCAGATATTTATAAACTTTTTTACTTCTGTTATTTTTCATACTATTATTGTAGTTGTTTACGGTTGTGAATAATGGAGGAAGATTTCCCTCCTGGACCCCCTACAAAGCTCCCAAATCCATCTCCGGACCCCCCAGACGGGGAAAATGTAGAAATTTCTGACAGTGATTCTGTCATTTTGACTTCTACCAAAAAAAGGAAATTTACTCCTTCTTCCCCAATAAAACTTGACTCGCCTTCGACTTCACAGTCCTCACCAGCACTTTCTCAACTTCCTCCAACAAACTTTTACTCTCCTCATTCCCGTGGCCCATTCATGAGCAAGAAAAAACCATCCACCCTCTTGAATTTGGCAAATTCCTATCAAATAGCAAGAATCTTTCAATCAAGCCTGGAGGTGTAAAAGCCGAGGGTCGCTTCCGAATCTCCGTCGAATTCCTCTCAGGGTCAGCTGCCAACAGTTTCATCAAAAATATCTTCATTTCATCTAATTCAAATTTCAAGGCATATATCCCTACTTTCAATGTCACTCGCATGGGCCTGGTCGCGGTATCTCGACCGATCTGTCCATCGAAGAAATTCTGTCTTCACTTTCAACCCCCCAACACATTGGCAATCCCATAAAAGCCAGGAGGCTAAATTACAAGGACTCCTCTGAGGGTATAATTTCCTGGAAGCCCTCCCAATCTGTCGTTATCACCTTTGAAGGTCAATCTTTTCCCTCCTATATCGGACGCTTGTTCATTATAATTTAAGAATGACTTTATATTGTTTTTGTTTACATCTTTCGCTACTATTTACTACTATAAGAAATAAATAAATATTGTTTGCGTATAATGTTAATCCGTGGATGTGACATTAATAAACTATTTTGAAATTGTCCACATTCACGGAACTCTGCATTGTGTACCTAGCTTTAAGATTGTCAAATTCCTTGAAATGTAAAAAATGTAACTTGTAAAAAAATAAACAATAAACAATTGGCCGGCGGGTAGCAAATTAGAAAGTGTGGGGTCCAAGGCTGGCTGGTACGCTCCAACGGCTATAGAAATCCGACCAATGAGAAGCCATAAAACGGTCCGCTGGACCTTGGCTGACCTTTTTTTATGTGCCGTTGCCGAGTCGCAACTTTGACAAAAAGCAGCATTTTTAAATTCTAAATCCTCTTTCTCCATTGGATCACCCTCGCCTCGGACCTCCGCATCTACGAGCTACCTGCCGCTGCCCCTTTCTGCCAAGTTCTGAGAATTTTATTGGCCTTTCTCCTTCAACTGAAGAATCCTGCATCGACAAGATTCCGGCGGGCACCACGTGGCTTAAGAAGCTGACATACTTAACTGCCTTTTTAAAGGCAATCTTTCATTTATTTGCATTTGCACAAAGTCGTATATATACCAGAAACGTCCTTTTCAGGACGAGGTTCAATTGATTTGCATTTTGCACAAAGTCGGGTATATTCCAGAAATGTCCTTTTCAGGACGAAAGTCAATTGATTGGCATTTACAAAGTCGTTTGAGTCGTGTAACTAACCCCTATTTTTTCAGTCTGTATGCACACGACATTTAGTCGGGTACACCTCCCATATATATTTATTCTTCAACTCATTACCAGTTGAAATGTATACTTATCCCACCACTCGATGTTTCAATTGCTGCCGTTTTGGTCATACCAAAGCTGCATGCAGATCTCAACCCAGATGTTTTAAATGTGGAGAAAACCACGCAGCTGACCAATGTCCTTCTTCCTCCTCACCTAAATGTTTTAACTGCTCAGGCTCACATACAGCTATCAACACATCTTGCCCAGAACAATCTCGCCAAAAAAATATTCAATTTCTATGGCCTCTCAGAACTTGTCTTTTCTGCAGGCTTCTAAACTATTCCCGCCTGTCAAAAAATCATTTGCTGAGGCTTTATCCAGCAACTTCTCATCCAACCCTCTTCCCTCCACTACAACAACTTCTTCTCGTTCAACTAAATTCACATACAAAAATGCTATCTCTAAACCGGCTCCTGGATACGATCAGCAACAACACAACTCACTGCTCTTAAATCCCAATGGTTCATCTCTTTCAAATGCCACAAATGGGTGTGCAAATAATTATAATCCGTCCTCAATGAACTCTCTTAAACTTTCTGAAAAACTCTCCCAAGACAATTCTTCATTTATCCAAACTCTTATTATGCTTCTAATTGACCTTATTTCTTCTCAAACTAATCTACCGTCCAACGCTGCTACTATTATTTCCACATTAAAATCATTTATTCAAAATGACTCTTCAGGATGTCAGAATACTTCAGTGGAATAGCCGAAGTGCTATTTCTAACAAATCTGATCTCCCCTATTTTATTATTTTTTTTATTTATTTAATATTTGAAAAAATTTTTTTTTTACATAGATAAGTATACAGGATATAAACAAGATATAAAACTATGGGAATTGGTAGTGAGACAATGAAAGATAAGGATGTTGTTGTTGTGGTGTTTATTGAGAGTCAGTTGCCGTGACGAGGAGATGATGTTAGGACAGATGTTGAATACTCCGGTTGCTGCGATGATGTGGTGGTCAAGCGCGGGTCAGTGAGTCGACGCCGGACGCTGGTGACCGGGACTCGATGAAGGTCAGGCACTGGCGAAGAACGTCGGTCTTCAGGCACTCCAGTGCTGACGAGACGGCCAAAGGTGCGGTGGACCTTGTAGGCGGTTGAACGGGCGCGGTGTGACCAGTGAGGATGCTGCGTGTCCTCGTGGTGGTCATGATGCGTGGAAGAAACGCTGGTCAGAGACGCTGGGACCAGGGCGCTTGTAATCCGAGTAGCGCTTGCCAGGGACGGCGATCCGGACAAGGCGCTAGGTTGATGTCCCGGTAGAGTCCATGATGGTACGGGCGAAGCCGGGTATATGTCCTTCGCGGAGGGGCGCGGGGCCCCCCAGTTGTCACTCGTGAGATTAGTAAATCGTTGGCGGCAGATTGATGACTTACTGACTACTGACTGACTTACTTAGGTCCTCCACCGCTTATATAGCTGCTGATTCCTTTGTTCTCGTCTGCCACGGGTTGGAGTAGCGTCTGGACTTCGAACCCGCAGGACCGCTGACTCGGTTTATTGTATGAGCGTTGGTATCACCCTATATGCAAGTCAGCAGTCTACGTATGGTGGTACCGAAGTTTCGTAAGAATGATTGCTGTCTCGGCTGTTTAACACATGCCGTCTGGTTATGATTTTGATGACTCTAGGAGCGGTGACATAACCGCTACAAAACAATAGAAATTAAAGTAGCCTTTCCTCACCATAAAGAGACAATGCTCTTGTGTTTGGTGAGGGAATTCTAGTTCAATTATATATATGTTAGTACATATTAAGGTAAATAAATTATTAAGAAACAACACAAGATTTAAACAATATTACTTCTAGATAGATGTAAGTAGTGAACGTATTTAGGACTTATAATAGTTTAAGGTAATTTTTTAATTTAAGGTGAAATTCCTGAATATTTTCGATATTTTAATTTAATGGAAGGTTATTAAAATAAATTATGCCTGGATAAAGATAGGTATTTTGAATGAGCTTAGTGTTAAATTTTGGGATTTTAATAGTTTTCTGGTATCTTGCTGATGTATTGAATTGCAAGTTATGAGTATTTGACTGTATTTTTTTCTAAATTTAAGTATTGAATATTTTTGATACATTTTGTCTACTGTAGGTACTTTGAAAATTGAAAAAAGAATTTCGGTAGAAAATTTTGACGGTTTTTTCAAAATTACTTTGATTACCAATCTTTGAACTACTTTAAGTGGGTTCAAAATTTTATTATATGTTCCTCCCCAACCAATACCATATTGTAGTATAGATTGAACAATCGCATAGTACACTTATATATTTATAAGTCTTTAAATATATAAATACATTTCCTAATCCTTTTGACGAGTTCACAAATATGTGTTTTCCGTTTAAAATGTTGATCTATATATACACCAAGATATTTGATTTTTGATGTTGGACTAAGGATAGGACAAGTTTGATTGCAGTTAGTTCTGTCACATTTGCGTTGGTGTATTATAATGTTTAACTCTGGTTCTGATTTAAATTTATTGATTGAAAATGGGATAAATTTTGTTTTTTCTGTGTTTAATGAGAGAAGATTTTTATCGAACCAATTTTTCAGTATATTAATATCAGCATTTGCCAAGTTATTAACAGTATTCCAATCCGTACCTTCTATTATTATGACAGTGTCATCAGCATACAATATTATTTTCCCGTTTAGTTTTTGTATGAATATGTCATTAACATAGATGATAAACAGTAACGGACCCAGAACTGTACCTTGCGGTATGCCGAATTGACTCGTTTTTGGCAAGCTAAACACATTGTTAATTTTTACGACTTGAGGTCATTTGGAAAGGTAACTTTTTACCCATTCTAGAGCTGTACCATTTAATCCAATGTTTCTTAATTTACTTATAAGTTTGTCATGTGATATGCTATCAAACGCTTTTTTGAGATCTATGAAAATTCCAAGGCATTTTAATGATTTATCTAAAGAATTATATACTAGGCTACTCAATTTTGCAATTGCATCCTGTGTGCTTCTCCCTTCCATAAAACCGAACTGGTTTTCATTAATTATACCATTGCATTTTATAAATTGGCTCATTCTTTTTTAAACTATTTTTTCAAATATTTTGCTATATTTGAGATGACTGATATGGGTCGGTAATTGTTTACTTCTTCTGGATTACCTGATTTAAATATTGGAGTAATGGTAGTTTGTTTGTAAACTGATGGGAATACTCCGCTTTGAAAACTTGTATTTATTATATGCATTAATGGTTTGGAAATTAGTTTTTTAATGTTTTTTAAAATATCAACGGTAATTGCATCAAAGCCCGGAGCAGAACCTCCTTTCATACCAGTTATAATAGAAACTATTTCGTCCTCTGTGGTGATTTCAAATGTTGCCATTTTTTTTCAGCATCTATATTGCAGTCTGGAGATGTTATATTTGGGTCAATATGTATAAGATTGAATTAATTAAATAAAATTAAAATTAAATTAACTATTAAATTCCAACTTTATTTCTTTGGCTGCTATCTCGGAGACTTGGTTTACTCCATCCACCCACTTTAATGTGGGAGGGTATTCCTGTCTCCGCGACGACCGCCCGGAAGGCGGTGCTGCCCTTTTTATTAAAAAATCCATATCATTTTCCCCAATAAATAATATCAAACCCCCCAATGCTGACTTCCAAATGGTTGCAGCTAAAATAAAGGACACATACTTTATTTCAGTCTATCTTCCCCCAACAGCCCACTTCAATAAACAAACTTGGTTGCAAATTGTAAGTCAACTAAGCCCTCCTTTCTTTATATTAGGCGATTTTAATGCCCATTCCCCCGTCTGGGGTTCTTCTTTCTCCGACCGAGATGGTCGAAGTGTGATGGATTTCCTAGATCAATCCAACCTTTTCCTTTTGAATGACGGATCTCCTACTTGGATCTCACGCCCCAGCACAAACCCCAGTGCAGTGGATCTCTCGATATGTTCTACTAGTCTGGCTTCTCTCTCCTCGTGGGTGGTGTCCCCCGACCCTTGCTCCAGTGATCATTTCCCGATCACCATTACTTATCAAACTTCTTTCCAATCGGACAAGTCTCATATTTCGACAAAGATTAAAACGAAACACACCAAATGGGATGAATTTAACTCTCATATGGACAAGTTCCTACTAAATTCACCCGCCACCGATATATTTTCCGTCAAAGATGATTATAATAACTTCAAATCAATGCTCATAACTGCAATAAATAAATCAAATCCTCCCCCTAAAACTAAATCTCTCAAAAAACTCCCTCCAACTCCCTGGTGGGATGAGGAATGTTCCAAAGTAGTAAGAATTCGGAAAGCTAAATCTCTTTCCTATCGTTACAATATGACTATGGAGAACTATCTTATATACAAAAACGCTGAACCCAATGCGAAAAGGGTATTGAGGTCAAAAAAAAGATCCGGGTGGTACAACTTCTGCAGTTCAGTATCTCCGAACACTCCAATTTCGGAAGTTTGGTCTATGATCCGAAGATTTCGATCCTCCTTCAGTTCACCATCTCCTTGAGCGTCTCATTCTAAATGGATAGATGAATTCTTGGACAAAATTGCCCCCCCTTCTGTACCTAACTTAGATGAAATAATGCCCATCTATAATACTCCTATGTCTAATTATTGGCTAGACTCTCCATTCACCTTAATTGAGCTAAAAAATTGTTTATCAACAGTCAAGGACTCATCTCCAGGCAGAGATGGTATACCTTACAGCATAATCAAAAATAGTAATGATAATGTTCTAAACCACTTCTTAAGCATCTTAAATAAAATCTTCCAGACTGGTATAATGCCTGATGACTGGAGTTGTCAAATAATCATCCCTATTTTAAAAACAAACAAATCACCAAATTCTGGATCCAACTACAGGCCAATCGCTCTCTCATCCACCCTCAGTAAACTTTATGAAAAATTAATTAAAAACCGATTAGAATTTTTTGTCGAGAGTAAACAGCTTCTCTCTCCATCTCAATTTGGATTTAGGAAAAAAAAATCCACTCAAGATAACCTTGCCATCATCAGCACTGATAGGAAGTTTGTCTTGCCGTCTTTATAGATATAGAAGGCGCCTTTGACAATGTTTCCATCGCAATCCTGAAAAAAAAACTTCTAGGCTTTAGCCTTCCCCCCATGTTTGTCCAATCTATTATTAATATATTTGTATATAGAAAAATTTTCATTGAACTTCCAGATATTTCTCCTCAAAGTAGGTCTATTTGGAAGGGTTTACCACAAGGCGATATATTGTTCCCCTTACTGTATAATATATACACATATGATATGCATGTCACTATTCCCACACAAGTAAAAGTTATTGAGTTCGCAGATGACATAGCTTCTTCGTATCATCCAAAATCATCCCTCTCGCCGTCAAATATCTTAACGAAGCCATGAATGCCCTTTGCACATGGCTCACGTTAAATGGTTTTGAACTTTCAATCCAAGAGACTCAGTGTGTCACCTTCTCAAACCGCCATAAAAACTCTCCCGTTCAAATTTTATTTAAAAATTCTCCAATCCCCAACGCTTCTGAAGTAAAATTTTTGGGAGTAACATTTGATAGGAAACTTAAATGGTCTTCTCATATTAATAATTTAGTTACTAAATGCGAAAAAAAATTAAATATCATCAGATCATTATCTGGCGTTTGGTAGGGAGCTCACCCTACTTGCATTAAGTTGCTTTACAACGCACTTATTCGAAGCCATCTTGACTATGCCTGCCCACTTTTTAGTACTGCCTCAAAAAATGTACTTGATAAATTAGACAAAATTCAATCTAAATCTTTGCGAATTATTACTGGAGCGATGCAATCGTCACCCATCAATTCCCTTCAAGTAGAATGTTCTGATCCTCCTCTTTATTTAAGGCGTCAACTATTTACTGACAAATTTGTTCTTAAATGTTTAAATTCTAAATGTCATCAGGTTATCCCCAGCGTCTTGTTGTTCATTGACTCAACCCATTCATCTACAATCAGAGCTTCAACTAAACCTCTTCCTGACGTCTGTAAAAATTTTAAGTCTCTTTCAGAGCTTCACATCATCCAAAATGATCTATCACCCTATCTCCAACAATATTAGAAGGGATCGGAATCCTTAAAAGTCATTCCAATCTCCCGGCCCGAACTGTCAATAATATGTTCAATGACATTATTTCATCTAAATGGCCCAAATTTTCTCTTTTATTTACTGATGGATCTCCCGACTCTCCTAACTGTGGTATAGGTATTAACGTTTACCACAATAATTCTAATGACAGAATATTTCATTCAATTTCAAATCAATTTCAATATTTTCAGCAGGGTGCATTGCAATAATAGAATCTCTCAAATATATAATCAAAAATAATTTTGAACATTCCCTCGTTCTCTCTGACTCTCTCAGTTCCCTCCAAAAACTTAAATCCAGTCCTCTTCTTCATCCTGATGATCACTTTGTATGCCTTATTCGAGAGATGATAGCCTCCATTCAAAGCTCTGGTAAAACTGTAACTCTGATTTGAATTCCTGGACATGTTGGTATCATGGGTAATGATATTGCGGATGCCTTGGCAAAACAAGGAGCGTCCAACCCTGTTGTTACCCTCGTAAACCACATTCCCCTATCTGACATTTTTTCCATCATCAAAGATAGATCCCGCAATGTTTGGTCGGAGTATTGGCACATTGCTAGTCAATCCAAGGGAGCCTGCTATACCTCAATACAAAGGACTATTCCATCAAAACCGTGGTTTCAGCAATTCCCTCATTTTTCCAAAAAAGATTCCTTCACTCATTCTAATGAGGATCGGACATTGTTCCGTTCCTTCTCATCTTTTTAAAATTCACGTCGATGACTCCCCAGATTGTACATTCTGTGGTCTAGAAGTGGGAACTTTAGATCACATATTTTTTGGTTGTCCATCTCTAAACAAATATCCTCTCTTCTATCAAGCCTTATCTAAAATTGCCTCCCCTCCATTCATCTCTTCTAAGTCTGAACTCGACTCCAATTTTCATTATAATTTTGAAATTTGCCTATTTAAATAAAATTAATATTTAAATTCACCTTTCATTTCTCAATAATTTTAAATGATGGCCAAGAACACCCTTGAAGGGTTAAAGCCAGAAATAATGGAAAAAAAATAAATAATAATTTGTACTCACATTTAAAGTATATTATGTTATAATGTCACGTTTTAAAGCTTACATGTTTATATTTTAAAAAAAAATATATATATACAGTCGAACTTAGTTATAACGATCACGGCAATAGCGGGTTCACGGCTATAATGAGCAAATTGTTGGCTGTTATAACGAGGTCGATTCACTGATACACTGTGCAAATAATTTTGTCAACACAATTTTTGTTTACATGAATTGAATGGGTCTGAAAAAAAAAACAGAATAATTAGGAATTATTCTTGAAGTTAGCTGCCCGGCATACAGCGGCGGCTGGCGGGAATTTTAAATCCCATTATAGTCCAAGCGATGACCGTAAAAATTCCATCCCATAGGCCACATAAACCAAATTAGTACTGGGCTTTAACCCCAAATAAGATTAGTTAAAAAAACGCATTCATCCAGATTTCGGCCCGGGAGGAGTCCTGGAAAGCGACGACTTCCGCTGTCATTTTTGGGATGAAAATATCCGACGTGCCACATTACCAAAACTAACGGCAAAAGTTGATTGCAAATTTGTTATGAAAAAAAAAAATCGTTCGGCCAACTTTTGTGTGGGGAGAAGTACCTAACAAATGATATTGTAGGTATCCTCCAGATGCGGCAAAATATCTCATCGGCCACACAAATGAAATCGATGTCAAAATTTAGATAAAAATTCCCTGTTTACGAATATGTCGTTCGGCCGAGGAGAACCTTGTGGTCTACGCGATTATTTGAGCGAAAAATACCTTTCTTCTAGCGACATTTTTAAATTACCCGCGTAGACCACAAGGTCGATTCGACCGAAAAATCGATTCATTTTAAAATAATCATTGATTATAAATTTGGTTAATTGAAGTGTATTTTTTTAATAAGTACTACTTAGTCGTATTTTGAAAATATACTGTACATTTGCGAATACATTATTAGTAGAGGAAGGTAGGTAGGTACACTCCCTTTGTGCTCGTTATAACCAAGTATGACTGTATATAGGTAAATGAGTGAAACCAAAATAAAACATAAACTAAATATTTGGTGGCACAAAATTTACAAGCTACTTACTATGTATAAATTCTTAAGGCCTCTGCAAAATAACACTTTCGTATTTTGGAACTTGGCACTTTATTTATTTTTGCCACTTATTTATTTTTGGTACTTTAATGTGTTTTATGAGTTTATAATTTTTTTATGCAAAATAAATTTCTCTCGGGAAAAAGCCTACCTCCTGCATATTTGTGTGCTGCAGTGAGAATCGAACCCCTTCAAGTGCGTATCCCTTAACTTTATGGAGGCCGATTTAAAAAGTACTTTTAAGCCGGGAGTTAATGGAAATCCAAGCCGCGATGATGAAAAACCTTGATCCTGAAAATTTTAATATTATTCGATTATCTAAATTTAAATATATAATGTATACACAGTACTCTCAGTAAACCACAATTCCAAAAGTAACAATTTTTAAGCACTTCGATTTGAAAAAAAAATCACTGTATGTAAAAATCACTTCAAAATTACCTGTTTTTGCTGTCTCCTGTAATTTTGTTGCACAAGCAAATTACGGCTTTTGAAAAAAACCAAGCCTGTTAATTACTTTTTACTTGTATTGATTGGCACCTTTTTAAGTTCACTACGAGAAGCAGTTTGCTGTAAAAGAAGGTCCCAGAAATTAATTTTCTCAGGAGGCTGTTCTTCAACGTGGTCTGCGCATTCAATCACTTCAGGGGATTGTTCTCTTAGAAAATCCAGGAGTTGAATTACTTCAGAAGGTTCTTGGTTAATGAATTCCTTAAGATAAATAATTTCACAAGGTCGTTCTACAATTATTTTTTTGAGATCAATTTTTTTAGAAGGTCTTCTTTTGACAAGGTCCTTGAAATTTACTTTTTCGGAGGAACATTCTCTTTTCCGTTTCTTTCGCATTTCAGTAAGATTTTTCTCCATCGACATCCGATCCCTGAGACGGTCCTTTTCTTCTTCCAATTCCTTTGACCTCTGTTCTCTGCGTTTGCCTTCTTTGTAGTCCTTACAGTTTACTGTGGAAGATTTCCACTCTTTGATATGTTTGTTTCCGTTTTCAACATGTCTTAGAGAGGAAGTACTTTTGACAGAAGAGTGTCGATGTGTACGGTTTTCACCAAACCGTTCTTTATCACGGGAGCTTTCTTTATGCCTGGATGTTTCTTTACGGTCAGATCTTGCTATATCACCAGATCTTTCTTTATTGCCAGAATTTTCTATATTACTGGATCTTTCATCATCGCCGGATGTTTCTTTATTAATGATTATTTCTATATCACTGAATGCGTCTACATCACTCAACATTTTTGTATCGCTGGATCTTTCATTATAATTGGATGTTTCTTTATTTCTGGATATTTCTTTATCACAGAGTGTTTCTTTTTTATTATTTTTTTCTTTCTCGTGACGTACTGAGTCACCTGTTTTGTTATCGCGATATTTTTCTTTATCCTCATAATGTACTTGGGGGGAATATTCTCTTTTCTGTTTCCCTCGCACTTGGGCAAGATTTCTCAACAGCCACCTCTGATCCCTGAGCCGCTCCCTTTCTTCTTCTAACTCCTTTGACCTTTGTTCTCTGCATTTCCCTTCTCTATAGTCCCTATAATTTAACTCCTTGTAATCCCTTTCAGCATGTCTTTGACAGGAAGTACTTTTGTCAGAAGAGTGTCGGTTTGTATGGTTAACACCAAAACGTATTTTATCCCGGGATCTTTCTTTATACCTGGATGTTTCTTTATCACCACATCTTTCTTTACGGTTGGATTTTGTTATATTACGATATCTTTGTTTATCGCCAGATTTTTCTATATTACTGAATCTTTTCTTATCACTGGATCTTTCATAATCACCGGATGTTTCATCATCACCAGATCTTTCTTTAGCAACGGATATTTCTCTATCACTGAATATCTCTGCATCACTCGATATTACTTTGTAACTGGATCTTTCATTATTTCCAGATGTTTCTTTACCACCGGATATTTCTTTATCACTGGAACATTCATTATGCCTGGATATTGGATGTTTATCTCTGGAACTTTCTTTATTCCTGGACAATTCTCTACCACCGGATGTTTCGTTATTCTTGGATGTTTCTTTATCATCGGATGTTTCTTTATCATCAGATGTTTCTTTATCATCAGATGTTTCTTTATCATCAGATGTTTCCTTATCACCAGATGTTTCTTTGTCATCAGATATTTCTCTATCATCAGATGTTTCTTTATCATTTGATGTTTCTTTATCATCAGATGTTTCTTTATCATCAGATGTTTCTTCATCACTCGATATTTCTATAACACTGGATATTTCATTATTCCCGGATGCTTCTTTATGGCAGGATATTTCTTTATCACTAGTTATTTCTTTATCACCAGTTATTTCTTTATCACTGGAACATTCGTTATTCCACAATTCTCTACCACCGGATGATTCGTTATTCTTGGATGTTTCTTTATCATCGGATATTTCTTTATCATCGGATGTTTCTTTATCATCGGATGTTTCTTTATCATTGGATGTTTTTTTATCATCAGATGTTTCTTTATCATCAGATGTTTCTTTATCATCAGATGTTTCTTTATCATCAGATGTTTCTTTATCACCAGACGTTTCTTTGTCATCAGATGTTTCTCTATAATTAGATGTTTCTTTATCATCAGATGTTTCTTCATCACTCGATATTTCTATAACACTGGATATTTCTTTATTTCCGGATGCTTCTTTATCAGCTGATATATCTTTATCACTAGTTATTTCTTTATCACCGGTTATTTCTTTATCACTGGAACATTCGTTATTCCTGGATATTTCATTATCACGGGATATTTCCATATCACTGGATTCATTATTCTTGCATGTTTCATTATCACTGAATCTTTCTTTAACCACAGATGTATTTTTATCAGCGAATGCTTCTTTTTTACTATTTTTTTCTTCCTCATGGTGCTCTGCATCATTATTTTCTTCTTTATTATCGTCACATTTTTCTTCATCCTCATAGTATACTACAATATCCCTATTCTTTACTTTATCACCAAATATTTTTTTACTTTGTTTTTTACTTTGTTTATTACTTCGTTTTTTACTTCGTTTATTACTTTGTTTTTTACTTTGTTTTTTACTTTGTTTATTACTTTGTTTTTTACTTTGTTCTTTCCTATCTCGGTTATCAATAGCATTCTCGTCTTGTTTAGGTATCGGGGGCACAGAAACCTTCAAAGATAATTGTTTAAGATTATTTTTATTATAAACTTCAGTGCAGTTGATTGTTAGTTGACTTCGTTTTTCAGGATAATGATATTTCTTCATAATATGGGCATCTGTTGAAAAAGAATCATGTGTTTTTATTAGTTTTAGAGGACACTCATAAAATCTGGACAATGTTAAAAAATGAAAATGCAAAAAATATTCAACATTTTTAAGTCAAAATTATTATAAAAGATTTTTAATATTACTTTCTTTATTCTTGACTAGGTTTTATTTATTCATAAAATAAAAAAAAAATAACGATTTGAAGTATTATAACAGAAATGTTGCATCTCTATTGTATTCATAAAAAAAATTCAAGAATGCAATGAAATTGTATACTCTTTTCAAACACAAAACTTATAATGGAAAAACTAAATTATAACTATTGAAAACACTTAGGTTGGAATGTACCCCCGCAACTAAAGATATTATAGAATATGAGGAGATATGCTGTGAGGTATGTCCTATCACAGTCACGATAACGGTATATTGAGCGTGATTTTAATACGCCAAGGATTCGTCAATTTAGTTGAGTTTGTGTTGTCACGGAGAATTTTTCATCCTCGTTTCATTCAAAATGTCGTCTTGTTCAGTGCAACTTTATAAAAATGCGACACGCCAAGTGAACTTCACAACAAATGGAATATCAATTTACCAGTAAGTACAAAATTAAAATACGATATCAATATTTAAATGAATTTTCAAAGTATTTATTGGCGTAAGCAGCCGCACTCTGCCGGAGAAGCTATCATGGCCGGTACATCAAAGCTAGTGATTGGACGCAATTTCATTTTTAATACCGAATTTCGATATTTCATCACGCTAACTTTAAATGTATTGTTTTTGTTGATAATTATTGCTGTGGACACTGATGGCAGAAGAAAAAAAGGCAATGTTTTTCTTTTCGAATACAAAATATTATTACCTATGATTTTTTTTTCCCCATGAACTTGAAATGAAAGGAAAAATGGAACTTAATACATCTTTTATTATCTCTCCCGCCGTAATTCAGTTGAAATAATGTGGTGTTTAAATAATTTGTGCGTATTAAGAAGTAAGTTGAGTAATTGTTTATAACCCTTCTGTACAAAATTGTAAACATTTAAATCTACCCAATGTAAAAGCCCAATGGGCGTATTAAAAGAGTAAATTAAAAAGTAAGACAAAATAAGAAAATGAAAAATAAAGTCCCTAACACGGGTAGAGCACACAGTGATGCACAAAATACTTGTTTTTATTATTGTTAAATTATTAATTGTGAAACAATTTCGTAGATACTTTCAGTATAGCCCTGGAGAAAGACCATGATTCAGAATCGAAATGTTGCTTGAAATGGATTTAGCTATGTTCGGCGACCAGATTTGACTAGCCAGGTACCTCCCCACCTTCTTCTCCCCCATCTCCTTCCCCTTCGCACCACCTTCAGCCTCACAACATACCCTATTATATAAAACACATATTACGTGTGTTATTGTGATTAACATTATTGGACAAAACCAAAAAAACTGTATGGAAGAAATTTAGCTATCTAATTGTAGGTATGAAATAATCGACATCAGCGTCCAGAGTTCAGATCACACTTATTCCTTATTATCTGTTCTGAGAATGAGAACTTTTATGAAATGAAAGTTAATCTTAAATGAATTGATTGAATTCATATTGATTTGTGTCTTGCAATCCCTATCCGTTTGTATTTTTTTGTATTTGTATGTATTGCTAATCACGAAAGTTGTTGGAACTTGTCGGCACGGGAATCTGGTCTAGTATTAGTGGCAACAAAAATGATATGTTTCATGTGTTAGTTCGGAAAGGGCAGACACTTTAGCGTAAGCGAAGGCGCGAGTAGTACTGGTTAACAAAAACAGCGACATTAGATCCCATAGTAAAAATGTTTGACAGCATATCTCCTCATATTCTAATATCTTTACCCGTAACACTAGATCCATGATTAAATTTACAATTATTAGTGATATATTTAATTTTCAACCGTCAATTCTTGGCATCATTTTATTTATTTATTATTCATTAATGCCCTATCGGACTTTTACAGAGGAAATTGACAGTTTATGTACGTAAGTGTAACATAATAAATTAATAATAGCATAACTTTGATAATTGAATGCAAAACATCTTGTTTTAGGTCTGTTTATTTTTGAGCCCGTACTTTTTAATGTATTTTCCTGATTTTGTTTTAATGCGTTTCTATAGTCCATCATTGAGGATACTTTTTTAACTTTTTGACACCAACAGTACATAAATCAAATGAGTGATTATAATAATTCAAAAGTCTTATAAGACAATTTTTTGTGACATATCTGTAAAGTGATTCTTCATATGTTGTGTCTGCATGTTGCTTCTGTAAAATGTTTTGTAAATGTTTTCTTCATACATTGTGTCTGCACATTGGGTTGGGTTGGGTCTAATTTATCTGTACAAAACTCTTTTATTTTTATTTTTTTACTCTTCTATTTCAAAACTACCAATTGGCGATCCCTTAATGAGTTTGATAACTCATGGGAGTGCAACATTGTTTGTTGTATGTTTAAAAAAAAAAAAAAAAAACTATATACAAAAAAAAAAATCAAATGCTAATACTAAGATTCATCAAATCCAAATAATAACACCTGATATTGTACATAAATCAAAGTTTCAAATATAAAGTAAGTATGTACATTCGTATACGCATACAATTATCCATGTTTGTTACAAACACCAGTAAGACTGAAAACATTTAATCAGTTGTCAAGATTGATAGCTGAACAAATGCCAAAACCGGCCAAAACTTGGCAAATATCAGGGACCGATCAAATGTAAAAAATTCAAAATGGCACTAATCGTCCATTGATTGTGGCGAAAGCTCAAAAAACCCAATCGTAAAAAGTTTTGTTTATAAGAAGAAATGCACAGTTAAAGAGTATCAGCCTTACTAATAAATGTGTTTAAAATTAATTAATTGTCAACTGATAAACAACCATTTATGTAGGTAATTCAAAACATGTTTATTAGTAAGGCTGTAATAATACAGACTTACTCAACTCTTCGGTAAGCATAATTTTTTTTTTCATTTGGTTGTGTTTCCTTCCATTAATATGTTGCTGCAGGTTGACCTGATTGGTGCATGAAATCTGAAAATATTGTTATAAAACTATAAAATAAACAAATAACTATTTCATCAATGTTCCTTACAATAGTTGGACAATCAATTTTATAAAGACCCTCAAACTATCAGTATCACAGTGACTAGGTGACTGGCCGGCAGAGCCATATTGTGGACTTGCCATGAACTCATCAATTACAAAATTTTATTCCGCATAAAGCCCCAAGGAAAGTAATTTCCCTCAAGGTCAATGTCATCTTTGGGGATGCTGTGTGGAGGGTCTTTTTGATGAAAGGAAGGAACGTGTGGTATGGATATCCATACCACACATTCCTTCCTTTCATTCAAAGGCAATGCACATATGTGCATTGCCTTTGAATAAGCAAATTCTTACTGGGGATGCTGTGTGGAGGGTCTTTTTGATGAAAGGAAGGAACGTGTGGTATGGATATCCATACCACACGTTCCTTCCTTTCATTCAAAGGCAATGCACATATGTGCATTGCCTTTGAATGCGCAAATTCTTACTGGGGTATTTAAGATTCCATTAACCACGGAAATTGCCAAAATGGTTGTTTCTATAATTGGCTGTTTCTTCACATAGAGCTGTCACTCACTGCTAACCGGAGAAAGTGATATTATGTGAGGCTGAAGGGTATGGGGAGGGGAAGAGAAAGGTGGGGATACGCCTAGCTATTCAGATCTGATTGATCACCAAACACAGCTAAAGCCATTTCAAACAACTTTTCAACTATAAAGATTATTCTATAACTACCGACCACAAGCAGTTGAAATCTTTAGGAGAATCTGTGTTTTGTTTGGGCATTAGGATACGTTATGCACAAATACATACTAGCATACATATTCAAATGCAGAAATATTTTTGACAATATCTAGATATTTGGTAACAATGCTTTTCCACTGTTTAATGAGATAACACAAATTATTTGAAATATAAATCAGACACCAAGTGAGATCATCAGCCAAGATAGACCAAATATCAACGATTTTATTAAAACATATTTATAAGTATGCATTTCTTTGGTATGTTGGCGATTGTGTTTTATTTTAAATGTAATTTTCGTTTTGTTAACAGCTTATGTTATAAACTGCGCCTGTTCTCAACACAGGAGTTCATAATGAGACAGGCAAAGCACTTCACTAATGGAAATGTAATTAATAAGAGAGTATTTACCACTCTAGAATGTGCTGCAAGTATACTATGCAGAGATGTGCAAAATGGGTACCCAAAACCATTTGAAATGCAAAATGGAAATGGGTCAAAACTTTTCCATTTGAAAATGCAAAATGGTTTTTAGAAAAGCATTTCAAATGCAAAATGCAAAATACCTATTTTCAAAATGCATCGAAAATGCAAAATGGTTTCTCAGGTCAAACAATTAAAATAATTATAGAATTTTTAAACAATTTTGTCATTTAATAATGGACATCAATGTAGAACAAACATATTACATGATGGTAAATCCAAAAACACCACGACTACAGATTATGAAACCACAAAAAATTTGCGCAGGACTAATGTTCCCAACGTAAAAACATAGAAACTGCTATCTAACATTTAATATTACAGCGTCATGGCCCCATGTTCAGTTTTTGAATCAGTATTTTTTGTAGTGGTATCACTCAATTACCAGGGCTCCTACCAGGGAGCAACTTGACAAATGTAAATTATCTCTCATAGCGAGGTTGAGGACCGACTGATATTTGGGGCTTATGAAAAAAAGATGAGTGGAGATAGTAGGAAGAATGTTGCAAAAAAGCATTTAAAATGGAAAATGCATTTTTTTTTTTTTTTTTTTTATTCACAATTAAACCCGCTAAACTACTTATGTAGTTTGTCAGCAGGGACATAGAGACAACATTTATACATTCATAAGATACAATTTGAACGATACATAATTACATAAATTGGTTACATTGCAGAAAAGTTTAAATAGCAGCATAAAAGCCTTATATAATAAGCAAGTAAAAATAAATGTATGAACAAATTAGTATTATCAACATAAAACATAAAAGCCTTATAAAATAAGCAAGTAAAAATAAATGTATGAACAAATTAGTATTATCAACAAGTACATCAATAGTTTCATAAATAGAGGTAGGTAGTCAGGTATTACAAAATAATTGTTTTTCCATTTTCTAAGAATATGAATTCCATTTCAGGGGCATCAGTATAGATCATTATTATCCAATAACCATTTCCTTAGATTATATTTAACATTGGCAGTATACATGTTATTATTTTTAATTGTCATTGGTAATAAGTTAAACATTTTGGGTACTATATAGTTTAAAGTTCTTTCACCATATTTATTAGTACATTTCGGAACTACCAGTCCTTCATTTTGAGTGTATCTTGTGTTATGTTTATGGCAAACTCTTTCCCTATACAATGAATCAGACAATATAACATGTTGACTTACAATATTATAAAACAATAATCCTCTGACAGGTAAAATATTCAGAGACTTGTATATTAATTTAATGTTACTTCTGTGTTGATTGTCATATTTATGGATTAACAATTTTATAATGGAGTTTTGTAATGTTTGTATATAGCTTATATTAGTTTTACAAGAATGTCCCCAAGAAGTAATTCCATAACGTATAGTGGATTCAGCCAGAGATAAGTAGATTAACTTTAAAGTACTTATAGGCACGAAATATTTTATTTTATAAATCCTACCCACAATAGCTCGTAGACGTTTACAAACATTAGCAATTTGTACATCCCATTTCATGTAGCAGTCAATAGTAACACCCAAATATACATAACTTTTGACAAAATCAATGGTTTCACATGAACAGGGCTGTGCAACATTTTTATGTATGCAGTCAAATGTGTGTGTATATAATGAAGGAATTATATTACATCTAGCGTGTGGAGATCTGATGTGCATAATTTTAGTTTTTTTGGCGTTTATAAAGAGGCCTGCATCATGCGACCATTTCAGTAGGGCAATAAAATCATGTTGCATAAGGTTCATTGCAGTAACCAGATCTTCGTGCGATATTACGAGCGCCGTATCGTCTGCATATACAAAATGTTTGAGAAAAGCATTTAAAATGCAAAATGGTTTTTAAAAAAGCATTTAAAATGCAAAATGGAAAATACCCATTTTGCATTTTGCATTTCCATTTGAAATGGATTTATTTGAAATAAAGCACATCTCTGATACTATGTATATTGTTTGATATTGAAACAGCTATGGGATTTATTCCATATCCCAAAAACCTGTCTAGAATATTGCCATTTCCGTTGTTCCTCTCCTTTCCTTGGTGTAGTTCTACCTACTTTAAGCAAGAAAAAAGCCTTCGAAATATACTATATAATGCTGAGTAAGATGGTAAGTTATTTCAACACAATTGTAATATGTATTGTCGTCGTCGATCTTAAATTGCCTTTGTGGCTCTCGCAACTTTGTCATTGCACTCAAAATCTTGTTACCTACAAACTAGAATCGGCCATTGAATTCGAATCAATCTAGTTGAATTTTGCATCCCCAAGTTAAGCGTCATGTTGTGAAAGATATATAAATAAGTGTTCGTTAGTTCAAAATCTTAAAACTCCAAAAGTTCTTCCGATTGCTTTCAAATTTTGACACAATGTTGCATTCAAATACACATGTGTTTTTATATACCTATACTATATAGATGTCACCTGTGACAGGTAAAAACATACATTTTTTTAAAAACAGCTCCTTCTGTTGGTCGTAAACGCAATACGTGCTATTGTTTCTCTATCTGCACAGACAGGCCAAGCCACAGCAACGAATGGCGGGGTACAGCTAGTTATAAATAAATTAGATAATAGGTGTTTATTACAAAAACAGAGGAGTTATCAAATAATGTCAGTACTTACATTACACAGGTCGCACTTGAATTCTGTCGCTATTTCTGATTCTACTTTTGCTGGGCGACCTTTGACTGCGGGGTTTAGAACTGGGGGTTTTTTAACCGTTGGGATTAAGAGCGGAGGTTTTAGCACGAGGGATTTTATAACCGGTGGTTTTTGGACTAGTATGTATTCAGTATGTATTTTGTGGGGTGTATGCATTTCTAAACTCTCACGTTGTAAAAGAATTGATCTGAAAATAAATAAAAAGTCATCATTACTTATAGACTAAGGACGGGTTGTTTCGGAGAATTTGAACAATTCATCAAATTTCAACGTTCATTTTCGGGTTCTGTGAAAGACTTATTCAAGTTCTGTTTTTATATCATTGTAGGCTAGTTGCTTGACAAAACTGAAATAAAAACAGAACTTGAAAAAATCTTTCACAGAACTTGAAAATGATCGTTGAAATTTGATGAATTGTTCAGATTCTCCGAAACAACCCGTCCTTAGAATTTCACACTGAATGGAACTAATCCCTAAGTAAAATCCAGTTTGCATTGAGACAAGCCTGTAAAAAAATAAAAATCCACTTTCGGTTGAAACAAGGCGTCTTAAAATGCAGTTATTGGATGTTAGTTGTAAGTCAACGATTTATACTACTCCTCTATTAGAAGCTTTTGTTTCTCTATTATAATTCAAGCATCAATTTCAGCAAGACCAATAATTTATTATTAATAATAATAATATTTTTTGTGGAAATCTCGTCAGGGGCACTATAAATGCCTCTATTTTTAAAATGCCATAATTTTACAGAGTTGTCAATTTTTTTTTAATTTTTTTTTTAATTTTTTTATTAAATTTAATATAATTACATTTAATACAATATAAGATATGGGTAGTCCCACAAAGCTGTGACAATCAGCTTGTCTGTAGGTTCTACCATTTAATGTTATAACATAATACACATTAGCTTAAGTTTAAATATTAATAATAATAATAACATTGTATTTCGCTAAGTCTTATGTTATTTCACCTCAATTGTACTTCACTATAATAAACTCCATTCAGGGGATCTCAGGGACTCCATTTTAGCTTAACACGGTTAAAGCTAAAATATTAATCCTGGTCCAGTTGGGCAAAAAAAAGTTTGTTTATTTTATGAAAATATCTTACAGTTTATGTGTTCCTTCCGGAGCAATGAGAAGGGGGAGATTCTGGGTCTGTTTTTTGCCTTCTATAACAATTCTGTAAATAAAACAATAATTGCCAATTACAATTGACATAAATTTAATGCTTATTATTGTTGTTTTTTTTTCATAAGGGTTTATTAGATAATGTAAGTGTACAGCAGATAAAGGGTTCAACAATATGTTATTTCAAATGATCTGCATAAAGGTTAATATATAACATATGTTTCTTGATTTTAATTAATACCTCCCTTATTGAGAATAACTCGTGTTTAGGGTTAGTATCATCTTGAGTTAATTACATTAAATAATTTCGGGAATACTACCATACATATAAAAATTCAAATTATGAACATAGGTGTACAGAATAACAGATGCCTATATGCTAATTATAGAAAAATTAAATTTACAGAAAATTTAAATTAAAATAGAATTCCGTACATATATTTACAACACTGATTTTTTTTCAAATGCATACAATATTATAACCAGATTAATTTGAGGTAAAGTTAAGTTTATTCTTAAAAATATCATAATTTTTTTCATCGTATCAATGCTGATATCCAGCTGATAGCTGTGAAGGTTCTATTCAAGTTCTATTATTATATCATTATAGGCCAGGAACTTTACAAAACTGAAATAATAACAGAACTTAAAAATCATCTATGAAATTTAATGATTTGTTCAAATTCCGTGAAACAACTCGTCCTAAATGTATTAACTGTTAATACGGCCGTATTCAAAAGGTTAATAATCTACGAGTTAATACAATATGTGTAAAGTGAAGATCACAAACACTTACAAGTTGTGGTCATGTCCGGTGGTGTAGTGATATTTTGCCATTTCCGGAGAAGTGAACGTCTTGTTGCAGATATTATATTCCTGTAAATAAATACGTTAAAGAAATCATAAAGCTTAATGCTAGTCTCACATAAGCACTTTACTCTCATGATCTGTTATGTGGGGTTGGCCTGTTCCACCATATATTATGAGAGTACAGTGTGTAATGATCTGCACTTTTCAAACTTTTCCTTCTCTTCTTTCTACGATAAATTTTCTTCAAGTCCCATAGGTAACTTTTCCATAAGGCTTTGATTATGTATATATCCAGGGTAGGAATATCCTCCCTGTCGTCTGTACAAGCTTTTGCTCCTCTCTTTATTACGCATTCCTTCAAGTGTGCGCACCCTAGTTTGTCTACGTGTTTTACGATCTTGAACGTAATCATTTCACGTGACGGTTCAGTATAAAAAGGCTTCACCGAACGTTGTGTTGGTTTTTTGTTTCTCGGTTCAGAAACCTAGTTATCTATGTATGTGTGGTATCCCTTGGTTCTTTTGAGATAGAGTGAGTTGAATCCATTACCGCTGTGTTTTAAAGCCATTTTATAAACCTTATCTTCTAAGTCGCCTGCTCCCCCCCCCTAGCTACGCGATTCTATCTATCGTAGGGTAATGTGAATATAATAAAGTGTTAGATTTTATATATGTGATATACATACGATAAATTTATGGTGTTAGTTGTCGGCGCCATCCATGTATATATTTTGGGAGGGGAAGGAGAGGAAAGGAAATGCATTTGTTCAAGCTAAGATTGGCTCCTCCTCTTTACCAAACAAAACCGATGGATGGTAATTTGAACAAGGCGATCGATATCTGCGTGTCTGGATATCGCAACCGGCCGGGTCTCCCCTTGTTCCAAATCGGCAACCGTCACGCCAGAATAAAGAAAGCCAGGTCTCCTCACCAATTTCAGAATTGCCCCAACCTCATACACCTCCAGGATAATCTACTTTACTGAGTGTAGAAGGGGAAAACCATGACATCCCTTGTCACGAATCTAGTCGCGAAAATGTGACACGTAAGGTCCTAAGTTACGCGCCACCTCCAGAAAACGTTGTAACTTCCTCGTCGTCGGGAATTTACATCCCTTTCTAGGTCAATAACATAGATAACACACGACGATCTTGTCGACATTTAGCCTGCTTTTATCGATAGGTTGTGTGCCTACCCATTCAGCCAATTATCATGTGAAATATATGCAAGGTTTACTCGAAATGCCAAATTTAGGATGAGGACTGTCTGTATTTTAATATTTGGTTCCAGTAATTATTTTATGAGGTTACTAGCATCCTCGTGTATTAGGTATGGGTAACTTCTATTGAATACCTATCCTCTCAGGTAGGTATAAACGGACAATTGGTTTGATTTTTGGCATTTAATTTAAAGAGGATGCCTACCTCTCGAAAGGAACCTGTTGAGAAAAGTTGTTCGGATGGTAGTTTTATTTCGGAGATTACCACCTCCCTCTTTTGACTCTAGATTTGTTTTTGTGCATCCCAATTTGTAAATTAGAAAGTCAAACAATAGATGAAAAGTATTCATTTTTGTTCTGTCTGGTTGCATCCGATCGCTTTCTATTCGGGCGGTCATACGCTAGAAAACTTCCCTTTCGACTGACTGTACACCGCGCCTCGGCCTATATATGAAAAGGTCATTGGCCCGTCTCCCTTTTTCAGCTGGTAGATAGTCTGATTGACACATTCCCTTTTGAAAAATTATTTGGACGACAGGGGTTGTAAACTTGGATACTGTATCCGTCCTTTAAAGGGTCTTCTGGAATTTAATAAATAATATAAAAACTCACCCTGTTAGTCTCCTCCAAATCCTAGTGTGAAACTTACCTGGTTACACACTACATAGCTAAATCAGTTTAGTTTTACGGTCTCCTCCTTACCGGCATTCCATTACATTAATCATTTTCTCCTTTTAGCGAAATCCTTGTAATTTGTTCAATTTTGGTCCCCTCCCTACGCCTATAAAAGGGTAATTAAATAATTCTGTAAATACAATTGTACCTCCCTAATCTCTGTTGGGATTCGAACCCGAGTTTTATGATTTGTTTGATTCTCTGGTTTACGATCTCCGTGGATAAAACTCCATCTCGCCAATCGTTAATTCTTCCTTAATCCGATCGGACACTTCCTGCCTTTAAATACGTTCACTCTGTTTTAAACGCAATCATTATCCTTATTATTTCCATGTTTTTAAAACAAGCAATCTAGTCCGAACTGTATACGAAATCACGCTTAAATCAACACAACTTTATAACACAATCGCGATCGCACAACACCTAGCGCCCCTGAGGTGGTTTTTTTCACAAAACGGCGCTCTACAAATTATCCAATTTTCTATCCTCACTGAGTACAACCACTTTCACTTCACACAAACACCGGATCAATAATATTTCACTTTAATTCAATATTCCACAATACTTTTAACACCATCTGAATTCACTAATTAACTGTAATCTCACACATCACTTCTGATTTGTATTCATTTCTCGGAGCTGTCAACGTACCCAAGTTCAAAAACCGACTGCCTCTTGCGATCCCCTCTTTCTTCCTTCCCGTGGGAACATGTTTACTCCAAGCCCCGCCTGTCAATCTATCCCATGTTGCTAGTCTAGACAAAAATTTTTTTGGACCACGTTTGTTTATTATTTATCGTTTATTTATGTGATTATTCAAACCATCACAAGTGGCCCTGTGAGACTAGCTTGAAGCGGATATAAATAAATACTTACAAAATAAGATTAATATTCTGGTCAAAGGATCTTCGAGAATGGAAAAGTTTTAGCACCACTTCTTTGTTTAAAGGTGCTAATAATCGAGCCCTTATGTGGAAAAACAGTGCTATGTGAAAAAGTGAGTTCTGAGGCTGATAAACATTTCATTTATAGAAACATTTCATTCATATATAGAATTAAGCATAATCTACACCAACACTTTGTTGAATCCTACAAATTAGAGTAGCGTTGGTAAATTAGTTTTAATGTTTTGTCTTATATGTAGTGTTGTTGTAATTTATTTTTTACTTTATGTTACTCTTACGTTTTACTAATATTGCTTCATATTTTTTAACATTTTCTCATTACACTTGTAATCAGAATTTTACAAGTGTGTATTTTTTACCTTCTTTAAAATGGATTACATCTATTTACTGTCAATATCTCCTGTATAATACATATTCTCTTATTGTACTGCATCATGTATCACTTCTATGTAAAAGCCTTTTTAGGCGTATATATAAATAAATAAATAAATTTGACTGCAGTGAGCAGAATAAAATTTACATTGAGTCAAATACATTGAAATTCAAATAAGTGTATATGTAATAAGGTATTTCCAATTTTGAGTCAGTATAATAAACAAAAAACAACACCTTTTTTATTGTACTTCAATCAATATTTTTTTTCGTTTTACTATCAAAAATTTCCATAAAATTTAAAAATTCCAAACATGTTACTCCAAATTAACAAATAAGAAAACAATGCAGAAATAAAACTTGTAATAGTGACAAATATGCCAGGAGCCGATCGCACATACCGGCAGTTTCAATTAAGCAATGACTGACTTGTAGGGACTTTACCGTTGCACGGAAAAAGAGTGCGCTACCGGCTATCACTATAAGCCTTGTACTGCCATCTGTGGTTGAGATTTTAAAACAATTATTGCTGTGAACATAGATAGACATATGGCGCGTAATTTAAATAGGTCTGCTCAAAAACAGAATTATTTCGATAGCGCTGTTTTTCCGCATAAAGGCTCAATTATTATTATTATTTTTGTTATTTGTGTTTGGGGTGTTATGCCGTGTTGCACTAACTCCTTCTTTAGCCAATGTTTCGGACAGCATTGCAGTGTCCATCATCAGGGCAGATGTGTTACCAGATAACACATCTGCCCTGATGATGGAAACTGCAATGCTGTCCGAAACGTTGGATAAAGAAGGAGTTAGCGCAACACGGCATAACACCCCAAACACAAATAGCAAAAATACTTTTGGCCGTGAAAATCTTAAATCATATTTGCTCAATTATTTATTTATTTTTCATGGTCTCCATAAAACAGTTATACAATAACTGTAATATATACTATAGAGAAGATAACAAATGTAGAACACAGGTACAGTAAATGAGAAATGGTAAAAAAATATATACATAAACAAGTATGTAGTAACAATAACAAAGAGAAGATGTAAATAAAATGTGTATATTTATTGAAGATTTAAAAATACTAAAGACAACAATATCAAATGAACATGCAACAGGTGACATTATTGTGCTATTTTACGTTGGTACAACTAGAAAAGGATGATAAGAAATAAAAGTATAAAAAATCAACCTGTAAAAAGTTTTTAGTATAATAGATCTATTCTTGCACTCACCGGTTTTATTTTGGAGGCTTCTGGTACAATAAACCCAGTGGAGGTACTCCACTCCTCCATCCATTGCTGAATCTTCTTCATATGGTCTATGGATTTGTAATGTTGAAATCCTGAAAGATTAAAATTTTATGAAAAACATCTAAACTGTTCAAAAGTAGCAGAGCTAAGTTTTTATTCATTGAAGAAATGAACTGTTAGAAATGTAATCAGATTTTCTTGTGAAAAACAGTGATTTCAGTAACATTTCACAACATTTACAATTAATAACATACATACCAGTACATTAATCAATTACATCCAATCATCATAACAGTTGCGATGCAGCTTCGTGGTACAAAAAAAATACTTATTCAAATTTTGAATTCAATGAGGTTTGACTGAAAAATATCAATCTCAGAAGAAAGGTGGTTTAATAGCGTAGTCATTCTCCCCAGAGACATGATCATTGGTAGTAGGTTGGTCCTGCCTCTTGGAAAAATAAAAAGTGAAGTTATCGGGGACATAAAACTTAATACGTTCCAGAACATCAGGATTGCAAATATGCCCATTGAGCAGATTGCAATTTTACGTCTAAACGATCTAGTCCTAGTATTCCAGCATCAGTCAGAGGTGCATAAACATTTTTTGCACCTTTTCTATATCATCTGAGTATAGGGCATCCAAGGTTCCCCATATTACCGAGCCACTCTCGAGAATGCAGAGAACCAGAGTAAAGTAAAGCATTTTTATGACCGCCGTGTAAGAAAAGTATTTTGCATTGCAGATTACAAAACGTAGCATTTGCTTGGCAGTGTTGCACACCGAATCGATACAAGAACGAAAAATCAGGCGCCTGTCAAAAGTGATTCCTAAATCCTTTTGTTACTGAAGAAATGTTTTTTTACGAGGCGCCAGACAATTTATAGTTAAAGTACAGTGTACAGTTTGCCCTTGTAAGCACATGTCACCAATTTACATAAGACTTTTCAACTCCACAGGCCAATGAAATTGAATATCTTTTGAAAGATAATTATTAAAAGAAAGAAACCAGTGGTTTTATATATTTATATTTCATAACATATTACAATATATACAGCTATTAGCAAGTGTTCTTTTTTTTTAAAGAAAGGCAAACATTCCCGGGTTACAAATAACCATTGACAATATTTGAAAATCTCCTACTACCACCACAGTAAGTGGAAAATGTTGCAAGTTTTGTGATGGAGGACTTAGCCAGCCGAGGAATTGAACATACTACACCTGGGTGGGACTCAAACGCGATGCCAACTCAGCCACCGACCGGACCGGTTTATATGAAGATATTTGCTTTTTCCTTTGTCTGAATCAATTTCACTGAAAAAGTGCTGTGTAGGTACAATGATTTGCTTGCAATTAAAACTTCCCACATTCACAAACTGTTATTATTAATACATACACATATTTAAATTTATTACTACCTACCTAGTCTGTCAATAACATATTTATGTTCAATTTTTGAAGACATTATTAGCGATTCCTAAACGAAAATTTGAAACAGAAAATCAGGAATCATCCAGGACTCGAACGCAGGACTCTTGCCTTGCCGGGGCACAGCTTTACCAACTGAGCTAATGGGACCCATCTCCTTCGGTCATATTTAACTGTATTATACTTCGATTAAGAACTACCGACATTATCTTCATTTTTCTCACTGCACATTTTTATTGGCAGCTCTTTATATATGATCGCAAGATTCAACCCGAACTAAATGCAATCTGGACAGTGTCTTATATTAATATAAATTATTTTTATTTTAATGTGCGACATCTATTGACTTTTTTCTGCAAGTCTAGGATAAATATTTTATTTTTTGAAATAACCTAATGAGTAAAACTTCAAATTGTAATATTTAATTATTGAAGAGAATATTAGCGATTCCTAAACGAAAATTTGAAACAGAAAAATCAGAAAAAGATACGGTCACATCTAGGACTCAAACCCAGGACCCTTACCTTACCGGGGCACCGCTCTACCAACTGATCAAATAAGAAGAAAAAAAAAGAGTTTTTTAGTCATAATAGACATAACCACATATCCAATGACAATCCTGGTGAACTTTATCAAAGGTTACTGTTAATGGAAATGAGGTAAAATAGGAGATGGCGCAACGTGGTTATGGCCTAAGTGCTCACGGAAACTATATACATATGTAAACCATCTTTAAAAAAAAGATCTTCACAGATCTTAAGCGGAATACATTTAAAAAAATATTGGTTTTGACTTACCTTTACAGATGGATTTAAATTCCATTTGACAAAGTTCGCATGAAAAAACCTTAAACTTGAGTAACAGTTTGCTGGGAAGACACTCCACTAAATCACTGCGAATTCGGTAACCTAAAATAAAATAAGAAAAATCTTAGTCAATATTTTGTTCGCTGTAGAATGTTATGGCACATTCCCATGCAGGGCCAGCCCTGAGCCAAACGGGGCCCGGCACTAGTAAAAACCTCAAGGGTGCTGTACGGGACCAAGTTAGTGAAGCCCGCACAAATACTGCAAATTCAATAGGGCACCGGCACACATTGACACCTTGATCTGAGAGTTTTTGCAGGGGCAGTAGAAAAACATTAAATTAAACAAGTATTACTTTCCCGAGTACTCTCGGATGAGAAGTGACTGTTTGTACCAGTTACTTCTCTATTTATTGGACAAAATTATACATTAAATCTCACACATGTTCAATGAGAGAAATTAGCGATCACCCTTATCTCTTCACTGTGTTGAACAAAACAAAACATTAGTTTTTAAATGTATGGTGGCGCCGAAAATCCATTAATATTAACTATAGCAGTCGCACATTAAGGATGTGGAATAATATTATAGTATTGCTACGACCCTCGGTTGAGGCGCAGTAAATAAAAACTTAACTCTGTACGGCGAGCGGTTGTCGAGAAGTTCTCTTCGTGGTTGATGTATAATTTAGAGATCTGGACACTGAGGATGTGTATGTAAGATCTGCAGGTGTAAGTGTGTAAGTATCTTGGAGTGATACAAGTTCCAGTGTGTAAGTATCTTGAGGTGAATATATGGATTCCACACAATAACAACTTTATAGATTTAGTTGAATTACTTTATTTATATAGAAGTACACTTATTTATTTAATTAAATGATAAGTACATTAATTAAATGACAATGACAATAATGCGTAGAGGTGCAGCGTGTAAGCAGCACAAGTGATGTTAATTGTGAACGTAGGGGAACAGCTTGTTCCTGTTTATATAGTATTCCACGCCTCTGGGACCGTGAGAGCATTGTGGACTTTAATCCCTAAGATGCAAAAAAGGGTCATGTGACTAATTTGAATATTGCATCATCGATTAGTTTCCCAAAATAATAGGGTTCCTTTTAAAAGTGCCGAAGAAATGAATGTTTGCCATTATAGCTTACTTTTGGGGCACCGGCTAAGATTAACAGTAATATTAAGATGTAGAAAGAAATAAAGGTTGATTTTAATTACTTAGATTTATAGCATAGGCTGGGATTATAACATATCTCCCCCCTTAAAATGAAAGCAACGGTTTTTTAAGTTTAGTTGCTGTAATTATACTTCAAATTATTTTCACTTGAAGATAGATCTTGAAGAGGTACATCTTCGTTTTCCAGATTTGTTAAATTTCTGAATGTCATACTTGGTTGGATCCTTGTAGTGGATCGTCTAGGATTGTTACATTGATTATATATCCTGACACAACATTTATTATCGTCGTCATTATTTAAAAAGTAAGAATTAATTATTCTAAAGAATTTACAACATTTCAATAGTTTGTAAACAATAAAAATAGTTAGCATAGCAGATAATGTATAGATAACAATTTGAAATTTTGTTGAATGTTTAATAGTGGCTTTGAATTATATGATTTAAGATCTTCATTGAATTGGTCGATTTTATGAGATGCCAAATTAATGTCATCGTGTTGCAAGTTAATTAAATTTATCGGTTCAAGTTCATTTAAGGTTTCATTATATTTTTTCATATTACAGCAATTGTCGTCGACAATGTTTAAAGTTGGAATAGGGTTAACATATTCTGTGATGAGATTACTTTTTGCAATTAATTGTGTGAGACCTGCATAGGCTCTACAACTTGAATTTAAAGTTAATATTCCAGTATGGAATAGTTTGATATCAAAAATATTATTTCTATCTTTACAGTCGATAGTTATTTTAGAAGGATGAGAATAAGTAAAAATCCATTTATTATTTTTTATAGGCTGCCATAAGATTATGTTGCCTTTGATGATCCTACTAAAACATTCATTAGGTATTTCATTAATATAAGCAGACAATAAAATTGTCTCGCATATTGGATCGGAGAGAGTGGATAACACATCTAGATCCTTACATACAAAATTTTCATTGGTAATAGTTTTACAATTATTCTTAAAATTATCAAGGTACACATAAAACGATTTGTCCTTTGTGATTGCTAAATATTTATGGTTAGGAATAATTAAGGAGAAGGTATTAGGGATATCAATATTTGGAACAGGTAGAGGAACTACATGAAATAGGTTGTATTCCTGCGAAGTTACTAAAGGTATTTTTGTTATGAAGATGAGTTTATCATCAATATAATAGGCAATTACATCTGATATAACGATTAAAGAGTGAATATTTTCGAGTTTTAAACTTAAGGGGAATTCTTTTCCGCTTGGTAAATGTTTAATATTAGAGTTTAGTTCGAAGTAAAGTTGTTGAGGAGTAATTATGTCTGGATGTAAAATTCCTTGTTTAGAAAATAAAATAGCATTGATTAAGGAATCAATTTGTTCATAAAAATATTCGGTTGTTTCGAATAAAGAGCTTGTTTGCGAGATAAGTATATTTTTAATTTCTTGCATATTCATTTTATCGTGGTCTTCCTTAAAATGGTTATTTATTTTTATTCATAGTATATTCGTCATAGTTAAGTTTAGTAAGGGTAGAATTGAAATTTATGAGAGTCGATTTAGTGACTTGTAATTGTTCTTTCATCAGATTATAAATATGTTTGTCATCTGACATGACGCGTTCAATCGCATCGTCATAATATTGCGCATCTTCGGAGTCGAGGGTTCCGAAAACAGCTTTAAATATTTTTCCAACACCATCGATTAAACCGCGTTTTGTGCGTTGGTTGGAAACGAGGTGTGTAATTGATTCATATTTAGTTTTACATTTTTTAATAGTATTAAAAACAGGTTTTAAAAGATCTTTGCAATTGTCGTTAGGTACGTATGATAAATATTTGGAACATGTGCTTTTAGTTAAGGCATAATTATCTAATAATTAAAATAAAATAACTTTGTTTAAATACCGCATAATTATCTTCTAAAATTCGTATTTGTCTAGGGAAGGTACTAATATTTAAGTAGGTAATAACTTTCCAATCATCATTATAAACTTTTAATTTTCCAATTTGATCGAAGAAGAGTTCATTTCCAGTGGTTATTGGTTGGACGTCTTGGGAAAGAATTAAAATAGTCTTGAAGGACCTGGAACAGGAGAGAAAGCGCGATATGGCTTAATTCTGTTAACATGGAATCTTTTTAATGAATTATTTTCCATTCTTATGGTAACATTATGATTATTATGAACCTGTACAATCTTGTACGGTCCTTTCCAATTAGGAATAAGTTTCTTGCTTAATGATTTAGGTTTATTAGTATTTTTTATTAATATTAGGTCGTTAATTTTATAAATATTATTCGATACATTTCTATCGTAATATTTTTTGGATGTCTCTTTGGCATGTCCGATTCTTTCACGGGCAAGTGATCTGGTAATGGCGAATTTATACTTTAATTGGTTAAGATAGCTTTCGTAAGTTGGGTTTGAATCTGGGTTTTCTAAAGAGCTTGGTAAAATAGGTTTATGTCCAAAGACAAGTTCGTAAGGAGTGAATTTAGTTGTACAGTGAGTACTTGTATTATATGAAAACATAGCTAGAGGGATATAGTCGTCCCAATTTGTTTGGTCGCTATCTATACAGGGTGTCCGGAAACTCGTAGTACAAGCGGGAAACTGGTGAATCTACATCACATTTGGAGTCGATTTTGTAGTATAATTTTTTTTTATTTGAGCTTTCGTTATCGAGTAAATCGAGTTTGAAGTTGATTTTTTTTTTTTTTTTTTTTTTTTTTTTTTTAATCAAATTCTTATAAATTATTACTGAAGATCAAAGTACCCAACTAATTAAAACTATTTGAAAGTAAAACAAATGAAGAAACTCGGATTTGAAGCATTATTTTGAAATCACCCTTCATTTAACCCGGTGTAATCATAAAATATTTCTGCTCTGCAGGGTTAAAACATCTGTTATTCAACCCTAAACACCAGAAAAAACTTTAACCCTAAAATAGCCGAAAATTTTTTTTTTTTGGTTTTTTTTTTTTTTTTTTTGAAAATGCTCAAAAAAAAAAACTTTATGTTTTTTTGGGTTCCCCATGTGGTGTAGATTCTCCAGTTCCCCGCTTGTACTACGAGTTTCCGGACACCGTGTATAATGAGTAAGATAATCCTTTAAAGTAGAATGAGAGCGTTCTAGTGCTCCATTTGTTTGTGGATGATAAACGGTAGTTTTCAAATGTTTTATTTTAAATAGGTTGGTAAGATGTTTCATTAAATTACTAGTAAATTGAACACCTTGATCTGTGAGGATTGACTTAGGTATTCCATAGTGAGAAAAGAATTTAACGAGGCAATCAGCTACAGTTTCTGTTTCTGTAGAGTTAACTGCATAAGCTTGAGAAAACTTTGTAAGATCGTCTTGTAATGTGACGATGTATTTATTATTATTGACAGTTTCATTAAGTGGTCCGACTATGTCGACCGCAATTCTTTCAAAAGCTTCCGTGGAAGTGGTAGTGATTTCCATTGGAGCTTTATATGCTCTTCTGTCAGTTTTATTTTTTTTCAGTGGATACAATTTTTCACATAATAATCGCTGTGCTGAAGCTGCCAGACTCAAAAATACGGCTTTTAATGCACTCCGGAAGATTAGCTCCATGAATAACCTTTCGGAATACCGAAAACGGGCAAGGGATTGTAAGGGAGTTCTAAATAGAGCTAAGAGCGATCACGACCAGAGAATTGCGAAAAAGCTGGCTGACTGCCCCACTGGTAGCCGTGCTTTCTGGTCACTCGCTAGCTCGATCGGAAGAAATTTCTGCAGAACCACTTTCCCACCTCTGACCAAGCCTGATGGTCGGCTGGCTAACTCGGCCCGCGAGAAAGCTGAATTATTAGGCAAAATTTTCGCGGAAAACTCAACTCTTCAAGATAACGGAGAGACTTCCCCTTCCATTCCGCACTGCGGTTTTCAAATGGAGGAACCGAAGATCCGGAACAGAGAGGTTCTCCGAGTCTTGAACGAGCTGAAAGTCGACAAAGCCAGTGGGCCGGACGGAATACCTGCCTTGGTCCTCAAGAGGTGTTCTGCAGAAATGACTCCAGTGCTCGCGAAATTATTTAGGCTCTCTCTCAAAGGTGGAAAGGTGCCAGATCTTTGGAAAAAGGCAATCGTCCACCCAATCCCAAAAAAGGGGGACCGCTCCGACCCTTCTAACTACCGCCCCATAGCCATCACTTCCATACTCTCGAAGGTATTAGAAAGGGTGGTTAACAACAAATTGCTCACATATCTCGAGAATAACAATATCCTAAGCGATCGGCAATATGGATTTCGTCGGAACCGATCGTGTGGCGATCTACTCGGATATGTAACGCATATTTGGGGGCGGTACATGGAACGTTTTGGTGAAACCCAAACCGTTGGGTTGGATATCTCCAAAGCCTTTGACAGAGTCTGGCACCGGGCGCTTGTCGGGAAGTTACCATCGTATGGGATCCACCCAACCCTGCATAGTTGGATTGCGGACTTTCTGAGGGGAAGAACAATTCAAACCGTGGTTGACGGCTCTTCTTCCTCACCGCACCAAATCAATGCGGGGGTGCCTCAAGGATCTGTGCTGTCTCCGACGCTGTTTTTATTGCACATCAACGATCTCGTTGAATGTGCACCAATTCACTGCTACTCTGATGACAGCACCGTTCACGAGGGTTATCTTTTTGACAGGCCCCCTTCCACCTATGATGTCCGAACAGCTCGGGAAGTTTTGAAGCGAAAAATTGACCACCACCTAGAGATGGTTCGTGCCTGGGGTAAGGCCAACTTGGTCAGTTTCAACGTCTCAAAAACCCAAGCGTGTCTGATTTCGGCAAAGAGGGAGATCAATGACTGTCTGGTGCAATTTGATGGGAGCACTCTCCCCAATAAAGACTCCATTGAAATGCTTGGAGTTACTATATCAGACCAGCTCAAGTATCGGGGATCCATAGAAGCCCGAGTAAATCAGGCCTCCAAAAAGTTGGGCGTCTTGTACAGGGCTAGGAGATTCTTCAACAGTGACCAGCTGCTGACCCTGTACAAGTCTCAAGTCCGCCCAACTATTGAATTTGGGAGCCACCTTTGGGCTGGTGCCCCAAAATACTTGATAAACCTGCTTGAATCTGTGCAAAGGAGAGCGATCCGTCTGATTGACAATCCATTGTTAACAGACCGATTGCCTTCTCTAATGCATAGACGCAATGTAGGCATGCTGTGTCTGTTCTACAGGTATTTCAATGGAGCCTGCTCCAAGGAGCTAGCAGCATTGATTCCTGATGCACCGGTGCACGTGCGCGAAACTCGACGGACACGAACTGAACACCTGTTCACTGTTGACGTTGGCTTCATGAGAACGGGCCGTTTTTACGACTCGTTTTTGTGTAAGTCGGCTCGTATGTGGATCAAGCTACCGGCATCTGTTTTTCCTCCCTCCTATAATCCGAGCCTCTTCAAGGCCCGCATTAACAAATCCCTTCCTACAGCCCCTACCTTACTCCGCCTCACAACGCCGCCCAACTGGGTGGTGACATAGTTCCCCTGTCTGTGCACTGCACAGGCAGGGACACTCTTGTGAGGTGTCACATAAAAAAAAAAAAAAACAGAACTCAACAACTATGTACAAATTTTTTCACTGTGATAGAAACTCTAAATCCAGTTCCAAAACAAGGGGAGGCAGAGTACTAATTGCAATAAAGAAGAAATTGATTGTAAAGTAAACTCAAAACAAAAAATAACACACTCGAACAACTATTTGTACAAATTGATACCACTGTAGAAAAAATAATAATTGCAACTTTGTACACACCGCCACTATCTGATGCCGGAAACTATTGAAGCCACAGCGAAGACGTTGAAAATCTACTCTACAAATACCCTAACTCTAAAATTATTATTCTCGGAGATTACAACCTCCCTAACCTAAAATGGAAAACAAGTGATAGTGGTTTCATTGTTAATGAAAGCGAAAATGATCATGCACGTGAGATTTTAGATGACAAATTTTTTAAATCTTTTCCAACATAACTTTATATAAAACACAAATGATCGCTTACTAGATCTAGCAATATCAAATTATGCTAAATTCATTGAGAAATGTAATGATCCTCTGATACCCGTTGATAACCATCACCCCCCTCTTTATATTAAGTTAAATATATGTGGCGTCAAGCCGAAACCCGTTGAAAAAACTCTCAACTACAAAAAAGCAGATTTTGAATCTATAAATTCTCATCTTCCGCATGTTGACTGGTCTTTTTTGTCTGACATTAATACTGACAATTCCTTAGAAAACCTATATTCAATATTCTCCACCACCATCAAATCATATGTACCACTATTTACTCCTAAAAAACATACATATCCAACTTACTTATCATCAGAACTAATAGCCTCACTACAACAATAAGAAATTTAAAAAAAACTCAGAAGAAAATCGACTATGCAAATTTCAGTGAAAGTAGGAAAAAATGCAAAGATCTCTCTAAAATCTGTTATAGAACGTATATAAATTCTATCGAGAACACAGTCTTAAATTAGAACAATCTCTGGAAATTTATTAAAACAATAAACAACGACAGCACAGACTATCCTCCAGAAATGCATAATTCGCCAACAATACACAAGACATCGTAAATATTTCATTTAAAGCTTTGTAAATTTTTGTTATTTCATATGTATTGTGATATTGCATCAATCTGTAATGCACAAAAAAAAAAAAATTTCTTCTGATTTCTTTAAAAATGTTTATGATGATGAAACGCCAGAAGAAAATATTCATTCAAACACATTAAAAAAAAACCACACATTTAACAGACTGCTACATCACCGAAGAATCTTGCAAAAAAAACTTAGTTCCTTAGACATTAAAAAGTCTGCAGGCCCGGACACAATCCCGCCAATTTTCCTAAAAAGTGCTCTTTTGTATTGTCTAAACCAGGGGTCTCCAAACTACGGCCCGCGGGCCGTATCCGGCCCGCCAGTGTCTTCCATCCGGCCCGCGACATCTTATGACCAGTGTCATGAAGGACCCGCGACAGCTAATGGCTAAGACCTTGCTCAGAAGGGGCGAAAACTCTGCGATATTTTTAAATAAATATGCTCGTTGGCGAGGTACTTGGCACCAATACATTGCGTCAACAAGTATCGCGCGAACATATCAAGAGGATTTTTTTGAAAAATCTTTTTTTGATTCGCAACGATATCAAGGTCTGAGAAACGAGTATCAAAAATTATCTTCAAAGCTACGTTATCTAAAGCTATATTTTCATCCCTGAAAATTCTATTGTCTACCCCCCCCCTCCCTAGGACAGAATATATGGGTGTCTAGAAATTAAAACGGTTTTGGCCCTCCGAACTCACTGGAGTAGTCAATGTGGCCCTCCAGCTGAAAAGTTTGGAGACCCCTGGTCTAAACCACTAACCATTTTATTTAACCACCTACTATCTTCTGGATATTTCCCGTCTACTGGAAATCCAGCTATATTATTCCAATATTTAAAAAAGGTGACGAGACTGACATTTCAAACTATCAACCAATATGTATGCATACAATCTGTATTACACAAAATCTTTGAATCTTTAGTTCTGGAAGAAATATATCCTACACTAACAAAGGTAATAAATGACAAACAACGTGGCTTCATTAAAGGTAGATTAACTACAACAAATTCACTACTGTTTCAAAACTATATATTGGAGTCTTTTTCTAAAAATAAACAAGTTGACTGTATATTAGTGTGGGCCGATTTTTTTTTCTTCAGAATTCCATTTGACGCTACTCATAAAAAGTTGTCTTTGTATCTAAAACATCAGAATAATATACCTACTTAAAAAAAATCAAAAAATATCTTAAGGCTCCACTTTGCCTTTAAAGTTGGAGAAAATATGTTAAAAGTTAGTTTTTTTCAGTCTCATTATAAAGTATTCTGGATCAGTTTAATCATGTGCATTTATGAAATCTTCTTTAATAAAGTATGTAGCTTTACTGTGTATAACTAGAATCTATTATTTTTGTAGTAATTTGACACAAAAAAGTTCCTGCCCGCAGTTCCTAGCCTCGCCGTCGCACGGGCTGCGCGCTTTACTCGCCGTTCTGTATTTGCCCTAGGCCTTAGTCGACCAACTGCTTTCGAAAGGAGAGGTCACGCGTATTTTTTTGGTAACAGTGTAAAAATGAGCAAAAAATTAGAAAGTTAACCACGTGACCTATTATTGGTAATTTTAAGGTGCTTAAAGACAATGTGTTGCCCACGTACGAAGACGTATGGAAGTGTTGTGAGTGGGAGCGATCGGAGTGGAAATCGATCCATGGCCCCAAAGACCCTCCGTTACGTGATATTGTTTTGAAGGTAATTTCAAGTATTTTAGAAATATGGGAAAAAGCTTCTTTGCCAACTATTTCGAAAGAAAGAATTGCGAAAATTATTAAGGTTTATCATCTTAAGTATAAATTCCTGTTAAAGACAGAAAAGAAATACAGTTTATTTAAAAAAAAAAGTATCTCAATTTAAGGAAACAAGCTCCCGACTGTTCGATATTTGTTCTTGTAAATGTAAAGACAATTATTGTATTTGTTCGAAAGCAAGGAAAGTTTCCCTTAAAGAAAAACAGCTTTTGGAAGACCAAAGAGGTGAGAGAAAAATGTTCATCAGCAGTGTTGATACACCGACTACGAAACAAATGGAAAAATCTATGAAGAGAAAGAGAAAAGATCTCACTAAAATAAAAAGCCAGGTGTGGGAAGAAAAAGAATTTGTAGACACTGTATCATTATCTTCCACTTCAACATCAAAATCATCTTCTCCGATCGCAAAATCAAGTAGGCTACTTAAGACTAATACCACTGCTTTTCCGACGACCAGCAAATCTCCATCTTTTACAGTTCTCTCCAAGATCTGTGACAGGTTCAGGATATCGGAACGAGCTGGTGCAGCAATCGCTTCTGACGCCTTAAATGATTGCAATATAATAACGCAGGATAATACCAATAAAGTAATAGATAAAAATAGACTGCGTCGCGCACGTCTGCGTACCAGATCTATACTCATGAAATCAAAGACTTGGGATAAAGTAAGTGGATTATTTTTTGATGGTCGAAAGGACAAGACTTTGGTTAATATAAAAAAAGGACAGAAATATTATAAAAGCACGGTACTTGAAGAACACGTACCGTTAATCGTGGAACCAGGACCTCATTTCTTGACCCATATTACCCCTAAGTCAGGCACTGACGGTTAATATAACCAAAGTAATTATAGAATACTTTGCTTGTCAAAACATTTCACTTGACCATTTAAAAGCAATTGGTTGTGGTGGTACAAATGTTAACACGGGAACAACTGGTGGTGTGATTTGAACGATGGAGAGACACTTAAATCGTCCAGTACAGTGTCTGTCTTTTTCATTGCAATGAGCTGCTTCTACGCCATTTGATTATTATGTTGGATGGCACAACTACTGGACCTCGTGCTTTTTCCGGCCCCGTATGTTCGGCTCTTCATAATTGTCATAATTTGCCGGTTCAATCTTTTTAAAATATTGATGTGGAGTAGTCGACCGATGTCCTGCATGCTGATTTAAGCACCGATCAAAAATACTTGCTCGATATTTTCAAAACAGTTTCCAGCGGACGTTGTCATCCTGATATTGCCAGAAGAAACCCCGGAGTGATGTCACATGCACGATGGCTTACTACAGCGAGTAGTATCCTACGACTGTATATTGGATGCGCAACGCCATCAGAAAATCTGGTCATATTAACCACATTTATCATGAGGGTATATGTTCCCATGTGGTTTGATATAAAACTACATGGGTCGTGCAAAGATTGTTTCGAGGCATATTTATAATATGATAAACTATTCGCGCTATCTTCCCGACGAATTAAAAGCCATCATTTATCCCGTAATACAGCGAAATGCTTACTACACTCATCCGGAAAATTTACTCTTATCAATGATAACCGATGAATCGCTTATCATCAAAGAACTTGGGATAAGACGTTTGTTGAAAGCCAGAGAGTTTTCCCGGACAGAGCTCCGAACATTTAAAGTACCAACATTGAATTTTAATACACAATGCTATATTGATATGATATCTAGGCAAGATACGCCGATCACATATCCTCCAATTTTAGAAGGTGTAACAAAACAAGACCTGGAGGATCATAACCAAATTCTGAAATCAGTTCCATTTTCCTAAAATTTGAGAGATTCCCCTGACACACACAATCGGTAGAACGCTGTGTGAAGGTTGAAACTGAAGCATCTTCGAAAGTGTGTGGCAAGAAGAACAGGGAAGGCCTTATTACTACCACCATAATCTCCAGAAAAAGGATGTCAAAAATTGAAACTAAGCGTTATTTCATACCGGAATAATTGATTACGTTTATTTCTATACGATATCTATAATATTTATGAGTTAAATTCTTAAATTATTGTGAAAATTGAAATTATAACTCTTTCATTACCTTATCACTTGGGAATAATTCACAAAAAAATGTATTTTAATCAATTTTCGATCGCAAAATGGAACCTAAAAATGATAACATTCAATGACTTTTTTTTATTTTTTATTAACAATAAAGACCTAAGGCAACTTTTTATCGGTAGCGCTTATTGAAATAAGTCTTCTTTTTTTTCGCCATACAGTGGCGGCCCAGGCTACTGTATATATACTGATTTCTCGAAAGCAGTGTCAGCGAAAAGTAGCTACATATATGGTAGAACTTTATTTGTTAAAATAAAATCTTTTTAATCTAAACCATTTTTGGCCACTAGTGAACGATAATACTAATAAACGATATAGTCAACTGCTAAAAATGTCAATGTACTGCTATTCGCCGACTATATTAAATTATATAAAAAAATAACCTTCTTAACTGTCAAGTTCTTAAATCTAATACAGACATGCTAAATAACTGGTGTTCACAAAACAATTTATATTTAAATTTTGAGTTTTTCCAGAAAAAAAACATCAAAAAACATCGGCTAGTCAATAAATGAAACAAATTTAGAAAGAGTAAAGAAAATGCTAGATCTTGGCATAATAATGGATGAGAAACTAGACTTTACGGCCCACATTTAACAAATTGTGAATAAGGGTATGAAAACATTAGGATTTATATTATTAAGAACAATTCAAAACTTTGAATCTTTACAATCATAAAACTATTGTACATATCCCTTGTTAGAAGCCCGATAGAGCATAACTCCATAGTTTGGTCGCCTTTTATTTATTTTATTTATTTATTTATTTATTTAAACGCCCATAGGGCTTTTACCTATAATAATGTACATCTTTATTTTTTAGTTATACAGATGACATATAAAAAATAAAAAAAAAATAAAAAAATCAGTGTTAGCAAAATACAGGTTACATAAAAAAATATCAGAGTTGACAAAATATGTTACATAAAATATAAGAATTTTAAAAATATAGGTATGGATAGAGTAAGTGAGACGAAAAATATAAAATCTTCCAAAATCCACAAAATCAACCATAATGATAATAAGAAAGTATAACAATAGTTTACAAATTAGGTAAAAATAGTTCGCACATACTCCGTTTAAAGTTGGCCAAGTTCAAATTATTGTCAAATACATTTATATTATTTAAGTATTTGTTACCAAGACTGTGTAAACGTTGTATTGGAGAGTGAAAACTATAGTTGGAATGAGATGTATGTATGTAAAATGTTGATATTTGCCTAGTTGTTCGTGTAGGTATGTGTAGATTTATTAAATGCAGGAGTTCACAACAATCGAATTTAGAGTTCAATAATTTTAATAAAAAGGTTAGGTCGTTTATTTTTCTTCTGTTTTCTAATGTCGGAATATTTAAATGATACAATAATGACTGGTAATTTATGTGTTCTAAAGGGATCTTAAGTTTAAAATTGACGAAGCGTAGAAATTTTCTTTGAATTCTTTCAACATTATGAATATGTACATTGTAGAAGGGCGACCAAACTATAGAGTTATGTTCTATCAGGCTTCTAACAAGGGATATGTACAATAGTTTTATGATTTGTAAAGATTCAAAGTTTTTAATTGTTCTTAATATAAAACCTAATGCTTTCATACCCTTATTCACAGTTTGTTGAATGTGGGCCGTAAAGTCTAGTTTCTCATCCATTATTATGCCAAGATCTCGCATTTCCTTTACTCTTTCTAAATTTGTTTTATTTATTGAATAGCCAAAAAATTGTGATGTTTTTTTTCTGGAAAAGGTCAAAATTTTGCATTTTTCTACATTTAAATATAAATTGTTTTGTGAACACCAGTTATTTAGCATGTCTATATTAGATTGAAGAGCTTGACAGTCGTTTAAGGAAGTTATTTCTTTATATAATTTAATATCGTCGGCGAATAGCAGTACATTGACATTTTTAAAGCAGTTGACTATGTCATTTATAAAAACAATAAATAAAATTGGGCCAAGATGACTACCTTGCGGTACGCCACTAGTGGCCAAAAATGGTTTAGATAAAAAAGATTTTATTTTAACAAGTAAAGTTCTACCAGATATGTAGCTACTTAACCAGCTTAACATATTTGCTCTGATTCCTATAGCATGAAGTTTTTGGATCAGTACTTTGTGAGACACTTTATCAAAGGCTTTCGAAAAATCAGTATATATACAGTCAACTTGTTTATTTTTAGAAAAAGACTCCAATATATAGTTTTGAAACAGTAGTAAATTTGTTGTAGTTGATCTACCTCTAATGAAGCCATGCTGTTTGTCATTTATTAACTTTGTTAGTGTGGGATATATTTCTTACACTAACAAAGTTAATAAATGACAAACAGCATGGCTTTCTACAATGTACATATTCATAATACTGCTACCCGGCTCAGAACAGATATTGTCTAGTGAGTCGGGTAGCGCACATAATTTGTAAACAAATATTGATGTCAATAAACGCCCGGGTTACCGGCACTTTAAAAAAAAAAAATAATAATGTTGAAAGAATTCAAAAAAAATTTCTGGGCTTCGTAAAATTTATACTTAACATCCCTTAAATAACCTGTCATTAATAAATCTTTTAAATATTCCAACATTAGAAAACAGAAGAAAAATCACAGACATAGGAATTAATAGACGAGAAGATAATGGCGAGGGGTAAAATCAACTGTTGAAGAACGAAGGGGGTAAGGCTGACTGTGATTCGTCAATAAATCAATCTGACAGTAAATAGGCATCTCGCATTATAATATCACCATTTAGTTCTTAAAAGTAAAATCTGCTTTTGAATGAATAGACATTTTTACATGGGAGCGCAAATTACTCGCCACGTTATGAACTAATTTGCGAAGTCCAAATTCGGCAAAGTAAATTTCTTCTGTTTGCAGAGTCGTAGTTAGTTTCAGAGTATTTAGTTAAGACACTTTTAAAAATGTTTCATAATTTACTTACCCCAGTAAACAACGATGAGCACACTTGAGAATCGCTACATTGTGATGTGATAGTATATGTTTCTAAAACTGATCCATATAATACGGTGTGAATAAGCTTAAAATAAAGTAAAATAATGCTTACTTATGGAATGTAATATGACAATTGGGTTTATTCTCTTTTTCACATCTATTTTTACAAGTTTTCATATCACAAGTCAACATTTTGCCGTGTTATTTCGTAAAATGAACCGATGATGCCTCGACCATAGTTCGCACAAGAATGATGACGTCACGTTTTCAAATTTCACTTGAGGCCATACGCGAGCACAGCCGGCTCCAATGGAACCGGTATGGGGAGTGGGGATAATACGCTTTTAATCACTTAGGGCAGGTCTACTAATATTCATATGTCTATGAGAAAAATAAACTACCAAACCTTTTTATTAAAATTATTGAACTCTAAATTCGATTGTTGTGAACTCCTGCAATTAATAAATCTACACATACCTACACGAACAACTAGGCAAATATCAACATTTTACATACATACATCTCATTCCAACTATAGTTTTCATTCTCTAATACAACGTTTACACAGTATTGGTAACAAATACTTAAACAATATAAATGTATTTGACAATAATTTGAACTTGGCAAACTTTAAACGGAGATGTGCGAACTATTTCTACCAACTTTGTAAACTATTGTTATCAACTTATTTTATACCTTCTTTTTAACATTATCGTTGATTTGGAGGATTTTGGAAGATTTTCTATTATTTATCTCACTTATTTGCACTCTATCATACCTATATTTTTTAAACTCTTATATTTTATGTAACCTATATTTTGTTAAATCTGATATTTTTTAAGTAACCTATATTTTGTTGACACTGATTTTTTTTAATGTAATCTGTATAACTAAAAAAAAGTAATGATGTACATTATTATATGTAAAAGCGCTATGGGCGTTTAAATAACATAAAACATACTTTAAGCAAAAACATGTCTAAACAATCAAATAAATTGAAAAAATGTTTGAAGGAATGCTTTCCTAAACTTTACTTACCTGTGAAATGATATTCCTGCCTTTTTTTATTTTTTGATATTTTATTTTTATTTTTGATATTTATATTTCTGCCTTTTTAAATTTTTTTTTTGATATTTCTGCGGGATCTTGAATGTTTATAAGATGTTCTAAAAACAATTACCATTTTAGAGACAAGATAACATTACTTTTTAGATTTTATTTGAAACTAGCTGACTTGTCCCCGGGCGTTGCTGGGAGTTATCCTTAGAAGATAGACATATATCATTGCTGGGAGTTATCCTTAGAAGATAGACATATATCATTGCTGGGAGTTATCCTTAGAAGATAGACATATATCATTGCTGGGAGTTATCCTTAGAAGATAGACATATATCATTGCTGGGAGTTATCCTTAGAAGATAGACATATATCATTGCTGGGAGTTATCCTTAGAAGATAGACATATATCATTGCTGGGAGTTATCCTTAGAAGATAGACATATATCATTGCTGGGAGTTATCCTTAGAAGATAGACATATATCATTGCTGGGAGTTATCCTTAGAAGATAGACATATATCATTGCTGGGAGTTATCCTTAGAAGATAGACATATATCATTGCTGGGAGTTATCCTTAGAAGATAGACATATATCATTGCTGGGTGTTATCCTTAGAAGATAGACATATATCATTGCTGGGAGTTATCCTTAGAAGATAGACATATATCATTGCTGGGAGTTATCCTTAGGAGATAGACATATATCATTGCTGGGAGTTATCCTTAGAAGATAGACATATATCATTGCTGGGAGTTATCCTTAGAAGATAGACATATATCATTGCTGGGAGTTATCCTTAGAAGATAGACATATATCATTGCTGGGAGTTATCCTTAGGAGATAGACATATATCATTGCTGGGAGTTATCCTTAGAAGATAGACATATATCATTGCTGGGAGTTATCCTTAGAAGATAGACATATATCATTGCTGGGAGTTATCCTTAGGAGATAGACATATATCATTGCTGGGAGTTATCCTTAGAAGATAGACATATATCATTGCTGGGAGTTATCCTTAGAAGATAGACATATATCATTGCTGGGAGTTATCCTTAGAAGATAGACATATATCATTGCTGGGAGTTATCCTTAGAAGATAGACATATATCATTGCTGGGAGTTATCCTTAGGAGATAGACATATATCATTGCTGGGAGTTATCCTTAGGAGATAGACATATATCATTGCTGGGAGTTATCCTTAGGAGATAGACATATATCATTGCTGGGAGTTATCCTTAGGAGATAGACATATATCATTGCTGGGAGTTATCCTTAGGAGATAGACATATATCATTGCTGGGAGTTATCCTTAGGAGATAGACATATATCATTGCTGGGAGTTATCCTTAGGAGATAGACATATATCATTGCTGGGAGTTATCCTTAGGAGATAGACATATATCATTGCTGGGAGTTATCCTTAGGAGATAGACATATATCATTGCTGGGAGTTATCCTTAGGAGATAGACATATATCATTGCTGGGAGTTATCCTTAGGAGATAGACATATATCATTGCTGGGAGTTATCCTTAGGAGATAGACATATATCATTGCGGACTTTTCTGTAGGCCTTTTTAAGATATACAATTCTGTAGTACATTATTTTGATGTATCTCATATGGTTTAGCCAGCGTTAGCAATGTAAGCACCATAAAATATTTTTTTATGACTTGATTATAAAACATTGACTTTTCTCTAAACTAACTAACTAACTAACTAACCATCACGCCGTTTCCCCGCAGGGGTAGGCAGAGAGGACGGACCGCCAAACAACTCGGTCTTGGCACACACTCCTTGCCTCATTCACATTCATACATCGTCTCATACATACTCTTCTATTGTTCTGACCCTTGACATGGCCCGACTCAAGTATCTGATTCACTTGGTCATGCCATGTCTTCCTCGGGCGTCCCCGACTTCTGCTACCATTCACATTTGCATCGTATATTCTCCTTACACTCCTTTCTTCGCTCATTCGCTCTACATGCCCAAACCATCTAAGCGTCCCTTTCTTGATCTTACTCATTACGCTTACATCAGCCTTGCACTCTTTGCGGATATCCACATTCCTCACACGATCATACATGGTTTTACCACACATACGCCTCAGGGATCTCATTTCAACAGCATTCAATCTACTTTCATCCTTTCTTTGCCAGTTCCATGCCTCACTTCCATACATCAGGGTAGGTACCAGCACTCCATTGTGGACTGCTAACTTCGCTTCTTTGGACAATTTTTTGTTAGCGCCAACTGCGTTCAGTCCTCCATTAATGGAGTTACCTGCATTTACTCTTCTTTCAATATCTCTGTCAGCCTTCCCATCTCTCGTAAACATGCTTCCTAAATACACAAATTCATCCACCTGCTCCAAGTATTCCTCATTCACAACTATATTGCACACTGTTTTCGTACTTTCTCTTTCAAACACCATTACTTTAGACTTACTTACATTCATCATTAACTCATTAATAATATGCATGTTTTATATACATATATATAAACCTTTCGGAAGAAATTCTCTAAATTATGGTGAAAACCCTATCAAATCCGGTGCACACTTTAGAAGAACTAAGCGCACAAACAGACAGACGTGAAAAGCGACTTAATTTTATACTTTTTAGAAACATCGCAATATTTTACTTCTACAAACATTTTTAATCAAAACAAGCAAAATCAAAATTCAAAAAACAGTCTTTTTATAAGGAATTTGCATAAAAGCTGTCATTTTTTATCTTGTTCATACAATTAAAAATTATAATAATAATTCCCACAGAATAACAAAAATTAATCTGTCATTTTACATTATTTTTGGCACAATATAAACATTGATTTCTTGGAATTGTATTTACCTGCACATGTATAAAGCATTTGTTATAAAAAAATATGGAATTCTTATAAAATTCATGTGGTAACAGGCAATTAAAAAATAATATGTTCGAAATGACCTCACTTTTTCCAATAACATGAAACTAAATTCACAATATGACATTATTAATGACTACAAATAACACAAATAATAGAAAATATATTGAATTATACTAATATAATAATTTATTTATTTTAGTACTTATTAAAGTACTTAGATAGAAAAATATAGAATAGTGTTGATAATATTATGTTAAATTTTATTTTTTATCTTCCAAAAGGTTATTTTATACGAGAGATAAGGACGTAAAATCACTTTTTATTTCAAGTTTAAAAATGGTTATTTTTGTTCCTAATACTTGATCTTCATTGTTGTTATTATTTAAATTTAAATTTACGAATCTTTTGCGCGGTTTTATTTCGATTACTGTATAATAATGACTAGCCATAATAAATAAAGATTCGAAATTTTAAAATTGGTAATTCATATTTCATACGGCATATATTCTGGTCTAGTAATGTGTCATTTCTATCATCTAAGAAATTCTAAAAATATAGTACTATAGGATTGATTTATAAATGTGGAAATTCTAACTATACAATTGTAAACGTTCTCCAAAATGCCCTGGAAAGAATCTCAGGCTTGTGATGTCCCGAAAGAAACCATTCATCTGTTCTGAATGCAATTACTAATGTTATCAAATTGACCCTGGTAATAAATTACATCTTTGCGATTCTTTCAAGGATAAAGAAACCATCCTGTCACTTCGAATGCAATCAACAATGTTCTCAAAATTTGTTTTGACAGCATCGCCATTCCATTGTAAGAATATTATGTACTAAATACACTATTTGGCTGTCCTGAAACGGGAATCTTCCCCAGTTGAACAGACAAAGGTTCATTGTGTTTTGCATTGTTTATAATTTATGTATATATAAAATAAAATAGTGAATTGGTCATTAGAATATAAATTATGAACATATGTTGAATCACACATCACAAATCAAAACAATCGTTTAGTAGGGGAGCTCATGCGCAATGCGCATGGCTGCCAATTAAAGCATTAACTTCGCAGCCGGTTAAAGACATTTTTTATTGGTAATACTTTGAAACAGAAATTGTACAGTCTTTATTCAATGTGTAACCAAAACACCGTTTAACGGTTTGGAAGTGTTTTGTTTATTAGTAATGCTGTTAGTGTTTGCTTGACGCCAAAATAACAAAATATTTAATTAACATATTTGCCATACTTTTTATGAATAAATGTTCAGGAACATGCAAAAAATAAAGCCAAACTTACCAAGCAGTCTTTTCATAATGACCTTCACTTCATCAGACCTAAACATCGGACCACCGGCTGCATCGGCAGCCTCTTTCCAACATTCGTCATATAATTCCTGGTCCAAATCAAGATCCAAAACATCTTCTTTCAAACTGATCTCAGGCGTTATCTTAGAGGTTCTGTTGTGAACACTTATGGTTCTTATGTTTAGGCTTTCATCAGAAGAGCTGAAACTACTTGGATGTGTAAGAATATGGTGGTTCGGTGAAAAAAGAGGAGCAGGTCTGCTGTTGGATTCATCCCATTTTATCGAAGATTCATTTTCTAAAGATTTGATTGTGGTTTTGTTTTCACCAGGCTTTACTGTAATGTTGTTTCCTCCAGACTTCATTGAGGGATTTTCGTCAGACACTGTTGAGGCTTCATTATAAACGTTTTTGGTTCTAATCTTTAAGCTTTCATCAGAAGAGCTACAAGTACTCGGGGATGTCAGAAAGCGGGGGTTTGGTGAAAAACGAGGAGCAGGCCTGCTGCTGGAAATGCTTAACTTTATGGAGGTTTCATTTTCTGAAGATTTTATTGTATTTTTGTTTTCTTCAGATTTTATCAATCCTCCATTATAAATGTTGTTGGTTCTTTCTTTAATCCATTCATTAGAAGAGCAGAAGCTACTTGGGGACATCAAAATACGGTGGTTTGGTGAAAACCGAGGAACAGGTTTGTTGCTAGATACATTATCAGCAGATTTTATTGTGGTTTCGTTTCCTACGGGCTTTATCAAGGCTTCAATCTCTCCAGACTTAATTGCAGTGTTGTTTTCCCCAGGTTTTCTGGAGGTCATAATTTCTGCAGAATAATTTGAGAATTCACTTTGTCCAGACTTTATTGAGTCTCTATTATTATAAACGTTTTTGGATATCATCTTCGAGCTTTCATCAGAAGAACTGTAACTACTTGGAGATGTCAAAATACGGTGATTTGGTGAAAAACGAGGAGCAGATTTGCTACTTGATTCGCCAAACTCTATTAAGGTAAAATTTTCTCCAGTCTTCTTTGAGATTTTATTTTCTTTATTCTTCTTTGTGGAAGTATTTATTAAGCTGTTATTGTCACTTTCGTCAGGTGAAAAACATCTGTGAGGACGTGTAACAAGAATACGGCGGTTTTTTAGAAACCACGGAGCACCACGGAGGACAAGGATGATTTCTAGGATTCCTGTTGAAAACAATATTGAATAGTGAATAATTGCTATGAAATAAAATAATACGTTTTTTTAAAACAAACATCTAATGCTAAACAAATTAACTTTTATGTCAAAGAAACGAAACATACATGTATTTTGTTTTTTCTTTTCCACATATCCTCGAGTTTGTCTGACAATCGTTAACAAGTCGTTTAGTGCTTTGCTATAATTGAATTCCTGATTTTGTATGGAATCTGACTGGATTGTTCTCACGGGAGTTGAAGACAGGTGTAGGGCAGTTTTTGCCTTTGCTTGGCGCTGTCATTGACTAGAAAAGGAGTAGTAACTATTTAACTGATAACAAGCACGCAGGTTTGGATGACATAAACAAACAAATACCGGCAAATAACAAATACCCTATGTGCCCTATGATATGACAGGAAGCATAAAAATAGTCATAAATCAACTATCCATAAATATACCACTCTCTAGGTCATAAACATAAATAAACCACTCTCCTCTAGGTAATAAATAAACCACTCTCTAGATCGATATCTTCGGGCTTTTTGTATGGCGCCATTTTGTCACCCCCTTAACCACAGATAAAACGGTCGTTTGGTCCAGACAGGTAAATATATCGTGGACCATAAATAAATCTTAAGGCCATTTAAAAAAAGTGTAACCATAAACAATATAACTACACCCAGCGAACATCGTTCATTCAATAGCCCACAAAAATTATATTTTAAAAATAAAAATATTTGAATACAAGAAAAGGAAAATAAAAAAAACCCACAGCTATGCACACATAAAAATACTTTTTATTTTCAAAAAAACAATGGACAGTAATACAAAACAGGATCAGTACAACCGATGTATTGAGCATTGATTTATCATTGAAGTAGAAGATAAAACTAATATATCTAAACAAAACATGAAACAGAACAAGACACAGAAAAATAAAAAGTAACGGTCTCAACTAGGAATCGAACCCAGTCTTACTGCAACAACTTAATAGGATTTAATTTGACCTTGCACAAAAATACAAGAATATATACATATTCAACAAATTTAAGTGTTCATTATTATTGCCACAGCACTAGAAGTTATTCAAATTCTCCTGCAAGGGTTTCATATAATTTCCACAGCTCTGTCGTCAGCAAACATCATGGAAAATGCTGGTTAAATCTGAATACTTACATGATGCAATTCTGGAGAGGTTTAAATGACCTTGTATGATGTAATCGTGGCTTTTTTTAGCAGTTTTAGCATCCTAATACGTGGTATTGTATCGCGTCGGAATACGGATAGGTCTGAAAAGGAAAATTAATTAAATTATTAGCCAATGAAGTACATTCAGAAATCAGGAACATTGTATGAAAGAACGAAAGGTTAGTACTTGTATTTTACAACGAGTTCGGGTCCTTCTTTCAATTGGTGGAGATAGACCGGATAACACACTTTAACACAACACGGCATTAATTTATCACCTTGAAGAATTCTAGCACGTAACATTATTTTTAGATGGGTGAAAGAAAATTCAAAATATTTACGTAAAAACATCAACTGACTTTTCAACTTACGAAATGGCGTCTTGGAAATTACCGTTAATTTTTATCGGAGCATAAAGCATGCTTAGCTTCTCTTTCTGTTACACAAGTCGCTATGGTAGAGAGCGAGAGATCAAACTACAATTTTTGCTCTAAGCCAATGAGATCTGAGCTTTCAGCCACAACAGCTTTGTCTATAAGAATTTGGGTATTGAATAACTCCTCCCATCAGGGTTACAAGGTCATGCGGGAGTTATACGCCCCTGCTCTAGGTCGATATCTTCGGGCTTTTTGTATCCACTTACTTAACCACAGATATACAAGCAGTACCATAAATAAACCACTCTAGCAGTACTTACCGTGCGGAGCGGAGCAGTAGACAAGGTAGAAAAAACTCAAGGGCATTTAACATTATGAATACCAAAAAAATTGCTTTAGATAAATTTAAGGTTTTCCTATCGCTTGGCTGTAGAATACAAATAAAAATGTAAATTAACCAATAAAAATATTAATGCAAACTACAAAAAAAAATGTTTTTTCAATAGAAATGTATGAAAGCATAAAGGGAACAACTTTGTTTTTTGCTTGAAATCGAACTTTTCTAGACTCAGTTTGTCAAGCGATTTTAATGCCTATTACGTACAATATAAGGGATACCAAGAATATACACATTTTTGGCATGTAGCTTCCTCTTAACTGTGCATCACAACACATTTCACAATTTTTGTTATTGGTTTTTGGGGTGTTATGCCGTGTTGCGCTAACTCCTTCTTTAGCCATCGTTTCGGACAGCATTGCAGTGTCCATCATCAGGGCAGATGTGTTATCTGCCCTGATGATGGACACTGCATTGCTGTCCGAAACGTTGGCTAAAGAAGGAGTTAGCGCAACACGGCATAACACCCCAAAAACAAATTACCAACATATTTTTGGCCGTGAAAATCTTAAATCATACATTTCACAATGTTCCATGAGTAAAATTCCTGACAATAAATGTGATTGGTTTATTTATGATTCACATCTACGGAGAATGGCGTTGCAAATGCAGTAAAAAGCACACAATGCTTTTTTAAATCTTGAAATCGGTTTTCAAATTCCAGGTTCAAGTCTGATATCAACGTAGCGTATTTATCTGCCGCCATTTGTGTGACGTCTGGCTGCAATAACAATGTAGGAAAGTGAGTGAAATGTTTTTCCTTTTGTTCCCAAAGCCCAAATTTCATTTGGAATGCTGAAATAAGATCATACATGTTATTAATTAGTTGATCTTTCCCTTGTAGACGAGTATTAACAACATTTAGGTGGCTAACTATATCGACCAGAAATACAAAGTCGCTAACCCACTCCTTGTCTTCAAATTCTGGGATACTTTTGACTTGCTTGCGAAGAATGATTATTTTTGTTGCTTCAAATCAAACACTAAAATATATTAAAATATATTCTGCATAAAATGTAACGTCATTAATCCAAAGACTTGAGAAACTCTTGGAACTGACGGTGATCCAACCCCTTCGACATGATCCATTTCAAGGGACTTGGAATATAAATTCTACTGATGAATAAATGCAATGAAAACTTAGCACCGAAGTATTACCAACTTGGCAGGCCTCATTTGCAATCAATTTTACTAAACCTTCGTGTTTCCCAACCATTGCTGGATAACCGTTTGTTGAAGCCCGATAGGTTGTTGAGTTGAAACGAAAGGCGATTCAAAGCTCCTAACAAATCTCGTGAGCAAGAAGTGGTTGCAGTGCCCCCTGATATATTTGATGAGAGTGGTATATTTATGCCCCTGATAAAAATCGCCACTTGGGCGGTATCTGTTTACTGTTAGGAGAGTGGGTTATTTATGCTGTTAGGTGTGTGCTTTCATCCAATGCTAGAGCATAAAATATGAACTTGGATGCTCGATTTTTAAAATTATCTTCTTGTTTTCCAATGTCGTCGACACGCCTAGTAATAGTTTTTATCACGAATTTATTTATTTATTTATTTATTTATTATTATTTATTATTATTACACGCCCTAATGGGCTTTTACACACTACAAAGTTTAATAGTAGAGTATCACAGTTATTATAGATTCTACAAAATTAAAACAATAAAGGAAACATAATACAACGAAAAAAGAAAAAAATATTAAATGTTACAACAAAAGCATATAATAAAATAAGATACATTAGATTCAATAGATATTCAAAATAAAAATAAAAATATATATATTGCGGAAATTATAGATGTCTATTTGTGTCTCGATCTATAAAAGAATTGAAATAAACAATATTTATATTGATTATTTTTAAGATGAAATATATCTCCCAGATCAGAGTATTTATTTCCGAGACTGTGAAGTCTTGGAATCGGGGAATTTTGATAAGACAGTGTCCTGGTGTTGTAAAAATAAAAGGGTAGTAAATTTCGGCAAGATCTTTTGGGTATGTGGATGCTGATTAATTGGAGTAACTCAGGACAGTCAATTTTGTAATGAAGTATTTTATGTAGTACTATTAAATCTGTGTTTATTCTTCTTTCAGAAAATTTTAATAGGGACAATTTATCTAGTAAGTAGTTATAATCAATGTTTTCTACAGGAATATGCAATTTATAGTTTATATACTTCAAAAACTTATGTTGAATCTTTTCAATATTATCGGAATGAATATTGTAAAAGGGAGACCATAATGTAGAGTTATACTCTAGTTGGCATCTAACAAGGGTTTTGTACAACATGATAAATGTGCCTAAATTATTGAAGTCTTTTGAAATTCTCAAAACAAATCCAAGAGTCTTAAGAGACTTATTGATAATGTTATTAATATGATACACAAAAGTTAGTTTGCTATCGAACAATATACCTAGGTCAATAATTTCACTGACGCAATTTAAGTTTTTATCATTTAATGTATATTGAAAAAATATTGGATTATTTATTCTGTAAAAATTAATGAACTGACATTTCTTTATGTTCAATGCAAGTTTGTTGATAGAGCACCATTCAAAAAGATTTCTCAAATTAGTTTGTAATATAATGCAATCATTTATGTTATTAATCTCTTTATAAAGTTTCAAATCATCAGCAAAAAGTAATACTTTTATTTTTTTTTGTATTTCTTTGGCATTCACTATGTAACAATTTCTAGACATTATTTGTTTTTAATGAGTTTTTATTATTCACAATGTACATTTGTTACGTATAAATTTTTTATAAAATTAGCGACCGGTTTCGACACGTCCGTGTCATTAACTAGCTATTTTAAAACTCCGTGTCCGTGTCATTAACTAGTTTTAAAATAGCTAGTTAATGACACGGACGTGTCGAAACCGGTCGCTAATTTTATAAAAAATTTATACGTAACAAATGTACATTGTGAATAATAAAAACTCATTAAAAACAAATAATACTTTTATGTTAGTAAATATATCAACAATGTCATTTATGAATATAATAAACAAAATGGGCCCTAAATGAGAGCCTTGTGGCACTCCACTTGTAGCCATAAATGTGTAAGAATTTGTGCCATTTATTTTCACACTAAGACTTCTTTTGGACAAATAACTAATAAACCAATTTAATAAACTACCATAAACTCCAAGTGTGGCTAATTTATTAATTAATATTTTGTGACACACCTTATCAAAGGCCTTGCTAAAGTCAGTGTATATTGAGTCAACCTGGCATCTGTTTGCTAAAGAATTGGATATGAAGTTTTCGTATATTAGTAAATTAGTTAAAGTAGATTTATTTGAACAAAAGCCATGTTGGTAGGAAGTTATAATTTTTTGTATGTTGGAAGTTATCTTAGAGTGTACAATTTTTTCAAAAAGTTTGGGTATCGCTGATTGGATACATATCGGTCTATAATTTGTAATGTCCGTTTTGTCCCCTTTTTTAAAAATAGGTGTAAGAAAACTGTGTTTCCATGTATCAGGGAAACAACCTGTTTCTAGAGACTGATTAAAAATTAGGAAAAGAGGAACAGTTAGGCCGTTTAAACATTCCTTAATTAACACAGGTGGAATATTATCAGGTCCAGCATTTTTTCTAACATCTAACAAATTTACATGCTTTTTGATATCATTAATTTCTATGCGTATTTCAGATATATCCAGACTAAGATTTGATGAGAATTGGGGAATTTCGTTGCTAGGTATATCCTCTTCATATACAGACTTAAAATAATCGGCGAATAAGTTTACAATGTTTTCATCATTACAACCAATTTTCCCGTTGAAGTTCATACAAGGAGGAATACCCAAGATATTATTTTTTTGAGAATTAGTGTAATTCCAAAAATGTTTTATGTTTACACGAATATCATTTTCAATTTTATCAATATAATTTTTATAGCACAATTTTGAGATTTTACAACACTCTTTTCTTAACAATTGAAATTTATTGTAATCACTTGACAATCTGGATCGCTTGTAATTTATATGAGCAATTTTCTTTTTATATGTTAATGTGATCAATTCGGGGCTAAACCAGTTTGGAAAATGAGAAATTTTATTATGTCGAATGGGCACAAAATTTGCAATGGCATCATTAAGAATGGAATAAAATGTATTGACATTATTGTTAATATCTGTGTTTTCCAGAAAAGACCAGTCTGTTGAATTTAAGAAATTAGAAATTTTAGGAAAATTTGCTTTATAAAAATTATAAGGCGACTTGACATTTTTAAGATAAGTGTTGTTAATAAATGCAATAGTTATATCAAGAGGAGGATGGTAGAGTTCTACGGGCAATAGTTCATCCAAGGATTTACATACGGTAGCAGTGGGCTCACTGCAAAACACTAGATCAAGAAGACGACTATTTATATTAGTGATAGTGTTTAATTGTGGGATTGATAAGTAATTCGACATACCCAGAATCTCTCTTTCGCTGAGATTTGTAGTTGACAAATTAACACCAGATAATTCGGGGTCGTCATGGTTCCAACATATATTTGGCAAGTTATAATCACCTATTATTACAAGTTTAGCACTAGGATATTTAAACCTTAAAATTTCTACATCTTCCACGTGATTCTTATAAAGCTGTGAATTAGAAGATGGCGGGAAATATACACATCCTAATATTAACTTGCCAGCATTTTTATTTTCGAGCAACACGAATATTTGTTCAACATCACTATTTTTAATTTTAAGCACTTTCGAAGTAACCCTTTTGTGGACAGCTGTCAGGACTCCTCCGCCTCTTGTATTGGAGCTGGTTTTTAGACTCCGGTCTACTCGATAGATGTTGTGATTTTGAAATCCAAGTTCAGCCGAGAAGATTGATGGGATTAACCAAGTTTCCGTTAACATGATGACGTCGTGTGAGAAAGACGGAATATTATTCTGAAATCATTTAATTTAGTTCTGATGCCTCTGATATTCTGATAGTACAGGTTAAATTTATTTAGTTGGAGTTTTTTGGCAAAACATTGATAATTTTGGGGAGGTTATTAATATATTTTATAGTTAAATTTGGTTCGCCATTTTTCTTTCTAGTTTCTAGTTCGTCCCGAAGCATCATAAGTTGTTTTCTTTGTTGACTCGTCTGATCGTTGCCGGCTTTAACACCATCTTTGAATTTTTTGTTATTAATTTAATTAATTTTGTTATTAATAACAAAAAATTACCCATAATATATCATAGAAGAAATTGTCACGATAGTTGAATCCATATATTTATGGTTGAATCAATGTACTGAGATACTAGAGGTGGGTCCTGTGAGTACTTTTCGTTACTGGGTACAATGAGTACAGGTACAAAGAAATACCTGATAAAAATACCGGTTACAAAATTTTCAAAAGTATTTTATACCGACCTGAGGATTGATTAAGAATAAGTAATTTGTACTTACTGTACTCACATAATTTCTACCCACAGATACCTCACAAATTTTGTACGTAGAATTGATTCCACCAATAATTATTCGAAATCCATGGGGGGAGGGGTTGTTAGAGAATTTCTGTGAAACATAATTCTCCATGAAAATTTCAAATCCATGGGGGGGGGTACCTATTAAAATACCAATCAAAAGTACCTATTACAAATACCCATCCAAAATACCTGGTAAAAGTACCTATTAAAAATACCCGTCAAAAGTATCTATTGAAAATACCCATCAAAAAGACCTATTAAAAACACCCATCAAAAGTACCTGTTACAAATACCTGATAAAAGTACCTATTAAAAATAACCGTCAAAAGTACCAATTCAAAGTACCTATCAAAAGTACCTATTAAAATATTTAGTCCCAGTATAAAATACTTGTGAGTATTTTGAAGATTTGTCACAAGTACAAAATATTATAATAAACACAGAAAAAGTAATAATATTATAAATTATAATAAACAGATAAATAGTAAAATAAGAAAATCAAAGATAAAAACATATAAGAGTAAATAAAACTAAATGCAAATGTATAAATTAAAAATAATTTTAGAAATAAAGAAAAATAATATTTTCGTGGAGATAGAATTGAAAGTTGAAATAAAAATTGTAGATATTCTACTACAAGAGTCCATGTCTAAAGTTCGTGCAATGTAAGAAATTGGAAAGAAGGTGTGATAGAGTAAGTAATTTATTTTTATTTTTTTATACACGGTGTCCGGAAACTCGTAGTACAAGCGGGAAACTGGAGAATCTACACCACATGGGGAACCCAAAAAAACATAAAGTTTTTTGATTTGAGCATTTTCAAAAAAAAAAAAAAAAAACCAAAAAAAAATATTTTTCGGCTATTTTAGGGTTAAAGTTTTTTCTGGTGTTTAGGGTTGAATAACAGATGTTTTAACCCTGCAGAGCAGAAATATTTTATGATTACACCGGGTTAAATGAAGGGTGATTTCAAAATAATGCTTCAAATCCGAGTTTCTTCATTTGTTTTACTTTCAAATAGTTTTAATTAGTTGGGTACTTTGATCTTCAGTAATAATTTATAAGAATTTGATTAAAAAAAAAAAAAATTAAAAAAAAAAAATCAACTTCAAACTCGATTTACTCGATAACGAAAGCTCAAATAAAAAAAATATATACTACAAAATCGACTCCAAATGTGATGTAGATTCACCAGTTTCCCGCTTGTACTACGAGTTTCCGGACACCCAGTATATATATAAGGTGAGTTGGGGTAAGTGAATTTTTGGGGGAAGTTCATCCAGGCCTTCTACCTTCTTTGAATACAATATTCAAGCGCTGCTATCTATGAGAATGTAATATAATTAGCTAAATCCTCATTCTGACATATAGATGGAGCTGCTTCATAAACACAGAGAGTTGTTAGAGAGCTTCAAATTTTGGCAGTTGGTTTTAGTCTGCGTGCGAGTTGTGAGTGCTGCCTTCATTTATCTATAACTTGACAAAAACTTGTTCTAGGAAGTTACAAATTGGTGAGTACTCTATAATTGAATTGAGGTTTGATGTGTATATATTTGCATTATGAATATCTTAAAGAATTGTGATTTATGAGACTAGATTCACTTCCCCCAAAAATTATCATGCTGGGGTAAGTGCTACTAAACTGTAGATCCACTTTCCCCTGATATTTTTGTATGGACGCAAATGTTACTAGTGATGTGCATACTACTTTAAAAAACATAGTATCAGACATAGAAATAATAACTACTACTGATTTTGAAATGTGTATTGATTAGGAAAACATAAAAATAGATAAACCAAGTCACATTTGGAATGCGCAACCAACAAAAACATTACCTGAAAATCCACTATCATCAATAGAAAATATTGAAAAATTTTATGCCATACCTTCCACATCTAAAGAAGTCAAACCTTTTATAGAACAATTTGTATCACATGTTGGAAATGACCCAATTCAGTATTCCGAGTCTTCTACTTATACTACCAAAAATCACTCCCTTAACCCGTTGAAGAAGATTACAATTTTAGAAGACCGAATAATTAAAACAGCTAATTCAGATTTTCTGTGTTCTGTAAAGGTCAATTAATCATTTGAAAAGCTTATGCTGAGATCTATACAAAAAAACGAACCTGCTTAAGTAAAAAAGACGAAAGTTGCACCTGGTGCGGAAGTCATAACATACGATGATGTCGTAGAGCGTTTAAAAAATAAACTAAATGATTCGAAGAAGAAAATTAGTTCAAGCAAGAAGTCTAACCTAGCCTGGCGTCCGAAACATCTGTCAGCGAATCTGATTGGGAGTCTAGTTCTGAAGATGAATGCGACTATTTCCAAAATCTATTAATGGAAGACGTGGAAGACAATACAAATAACGTACCTGTAGATGATGTTCTGTCTATTGACATTAATGGCATTTTGCAAGAGCTGGATGTACAACCAAATTTAAACGTTGAGACAAAAGTTGGTGATTGGATACTTACTAAATTTATAACGAAGAAGAGCCTCAAACATTACATAGGAAATATTATAAAACATGATGAATATAAGAAGACAGTGAAATATGTACGAAGGGTTTCACATTTAACCAGAGAAAATCGTAACGTATTTTCATTCCCGAAAGTTGATGACGTATGCGATATTTATAACGCAGATATTATATCTGTTTTGCCAAACCCCTTTAACTGGGAGAAGAGGAGAATTCGTTTTCAAAAAGTCCTTTAATGGTTTTAATATTCAATAAGGGATTTTGTATGAGATAAATTCTTACCTGTAAAAGAAATGTTATTTTTTTTTTTTTTTATCATTTTAATGTCGGAAACAACAGATTCCGCAAAGGCGTTATTATTTCCATATATTGTGTAATTTTTTAAAATCTAGTAATCAAAATATTAGTTCCTATAAAAACATATTAAGTTCAGTTATTAGTAGTAAATATATATTATTATAATAACATTGTTAGTAAATATTGTGAAAAATAATACTAATACATAAAAAAAAGTTTGTTTTCGTTGCCCCATCACTAGTCATAAAATGTTGCACTTACCCCAATCTGCCAAATAATGTTTGATTTATGATGTATATTCCACTATATTCAATATTTTTAAATGGCGAAATTGTGTGTTTAGTGCTTTTGATTGGATTTGCAACTAAACATTTTTATTCTTTTAGCCAAAAATCAAAATATTAAGGTTAGATCCACTTACCCCGGAGGCGGGGTAAGTGGATCTATCAACGGGAACTACGTCTAAACCGTCTCTGCCCTTAAAAAAATAAAAAATAAAAAAGGTACAAGGTGAATTCACCGCTGTCACTAAATAAACTTCACTTTTTAAAATAGTCTAATCACTGTTTGTTTATATGCTTGCGGTAAAACAGCATACAAATCAGCAGTAAGGAGTATCAACAATCGCCGCCATTTGCAAACTGTCATTGCTCTATTATGGCACAACTTGATCATTGACACCTCAAAATCCGTCAGGCCCCCAGCCCTTAGTCTAGTCAGTTTGAGGTTATATTCGAGGCAACTTTTGAATACAAAAACGCTGGCTTGGCCTATTGTTTATTTCATTCATACATATATATATATATATATTTATATATATATATATATTTTAATATCTTTCTTTGTGAATGACGTTTGAATTAATAATACTGGAAACATAAAGAGCGTCACATTTCACAGTACTTGCCACATTTTACTTAATTTTGTGAGACAATAAAAAGTCTAGATGTATTGTAACATCAATAATTATTGTCAGTAAATCACAATATGACACTGAAATTCAAAATAATGTAATGCATACAATCGAGCAAAAAAACAACGACTCATATTTTCTAATAAATTCCTGTACCACAACATCGCAGTAAATAAAAACCACGGTTGGCGTAGAATTTTGTATATTAATAATTTTTCATCTTCATGTGTTTTAAAATTTCCAACAGAAATTAAAGCCGCTTTTTATACCAATAATAACCTAGGTAAACTTTTAATTAACTCAGAGGATAAAGAAAATAATTTAAGCCATTCTGGCATCTATAAACAAATGTAATGATTGCAAGAAATGTTCAAACGCGGGTAGTTGAGCACTTGAGATGCTTAAACAACATAGGTTTTTCCATGTTTTTTCGGAATTTGCAACACATTCAATAGATAAAGATAACTCATTTAATAAGCCTTCAGGTATAGATCTATTACATAGAAACGGGATAGGCCTCAACAATTTAGAAGCACAATCCCTTAAAGTGAATAAAATCAATTTATTAAATAAACAATTAGATTTAACAAACAGCCCCATTTTAAATATATTTCCCTTCCCTGCACCTATGTTTACCCCCTCTCTCTCTCTCTTAGTCTTCCACCCCCACCAAAGTTGATGTTCTCCCTCCCTCTTCCAGCTTAACTGTAAGTACCCATACACCTTTGTAATTAATTTAATATGTTTTTATTAACCCTGATGAAGGTTTGGGTTGAACTGAAACCAGTTGGTTATAAATATATACAATAAAGTGGTATTCAAACAAAGTTATTTTATTTTAATTATTATAAAAATATATATATATTGTAACATCAATAGTTATTGTCAGTAAATTGTCAATAATCTGTCTTGTCAATAAAAAAATTGCATCAATTAGGTTTTATGTGATTTTCCAAGAAATTAAATAAATATTATCAGTTGTCAGTGGAAAATTGCGATATTCCAAGAATTTGAATGAAATGTAATTTTTTTTATCCATCATCAGTTGTCTCTCTTTCTGGAGAAGGAATGTCTCTCGTGGTCGTGGGTTCTAGCGTTATTAAAATATTGAGTTCTGAACCCAAATATTCATGCAGGAGCATCTAGAATAATCAAGGCAGTTGCAACGGGGTGGGCCTCCCATTACTCCGTTGCATTAAGGCGGTCGGTGAGGTTCTGAGCGAAGCAAGCAACTTTGAACATGGCCAGAAAAAAAAGGTTCCATGCTCTAAGTTTATGTTCATTTTGGGCATTAAATGCATCGTTTTAGCACTCTTCGATAGTTGAGAAGTAAACGTTTATGTGGATCATCATTTTCAATACGTATTTTGTGTAAAGGAAGAGTTTTGGGTTAGGCAAGCAGTGCTTTCATTGTTTTTATGGGCTGACCACCCTTGCTCCCTACCTTTGCCTTTTTATGCCTTCTCTCATCTGTACTGTTTCTAAATGTTGAGAACCCAGGTCCGGTCCTGTGCAGGTACAATAGAAGCATTCCGCTCCGAGGCGCCAATGAGTCAAGGAGCCAAGGCGCTAATAACAACCTAATAGCGCAAGGCGCCGTTTAGCTCATTTACAGTCTAATAGGTGGCCCTGTGAGCACCAATGCATATTGTCCACCGAAGAGATAATACACAAACATTTTTCATTATTCAATGGTATTATACTTTCTTTTTCTACTAACCACGTTTAAAACAATATCCGTCTTACTAATTAGATTCTTAGATGCCCTTTCAACGTTAGTGTGTTAAAACCGGCCTCGAGCCTGGTTTAAGATTAACATGGCGTTTGTTTGATTTTAACCAAACAAACGCCATGGTAATAAGTTTTTCACTGTTCTGACCTTACGTGACGCGTAATATTTACACCACGTTTTTAAGAAAGGCTGTAATTATTTATGATAGTTTTGTCTGATAGGGGAGGTGAGTCTGTATCTTTTGCGTTAGCCTAATGCTGCATTATATTTGGGGGAGAGTGTGATAAAGTATTCAAATGATTCAAATCAAATAACAAATTCAAAAGACTTTTTACAGACTAATAAAAAAAAACCATTGTAAACAAATTTCCATATATTTTTAATGATAGTATTATACAATTCAATAATGTAACTAATTTTATGAGCATTCATAACAATCATTTAAATATTTATCCACACATGACGAAATGTAATGTTATGACGCATTACGATAAGGCAATGTTATTTTGCAACTTTGTCACCAATACGAAATCACTCCCCAGACATCTTGAAAGAGTTGATACGACTGACATTAGTTATAACATGCGCAATAATATTGTCCTCGATAATATAAAATATCATTGGCAAATAGCGGAACCATCACAACTTAACTGCCAATCCTTTAAAACATTTTATTTTGTTGTGGCAACACTGAAATTAATTTTTAAAAAAAGAAATCAGTTTTCATGACACTGAAATTTAAAATAATGTAATGCCTACAATCAAGCAGCCACCAATTTACAGTATAATAGCAAATACCCTACAATATTAATAATACCTCCAACTTCTGACGTTTTCCATACATTCTTAAGGAAACATGCTACACTGGCACCTCCTAGCGGCACGAGTTGTGCGCCATACTTTTCAATACATTTCTTTCATACGTTTTAATGGCCTCTTTAAGACATGAATAAATCCTTTCCTACAGCCCCTACCTTTACCCGCCTCACAAGGCTGCCCAACCGGGTGGAGACATAGCTCCCCTGCATTTACACTGCACAGACAGGGGCGCTCTTGTGAGGTGTCACAAAAAAATACAAAATGTGATTTGAACATCATACATACATGGAACTAACAGAGCTTTGCTGAATTAACCTTAAAAATTTTATAATTATATTTTCATGGTGTAATCCACGTTTTACGTAATTAAGAACTTTTTACTTGCTTGGATTTAACGAAATCATTTCACCAACATTTTTTGGCATCTCCAAAAAAGACTTGGGTGTGTTTTTGTTGTTTGTTCGTTAACTGTACCGCGGAACCTACTTTTTGGAACATTTTTTTATTATTTTTAACACCGCCACCAAGCACTAAATAAATTCAATTTGCCGACATTGAAAAGGATGTCAAAGTCAACATGCTACAGCTTGTTACAGAGTTGTTGATGTTGCCACTATTTCACTGGAGTTGCAAGTATTATTAATATTATAGGGATTTGATAATAGTGAAGCAGTAAGCTTACTTGAGAATGAATGAGTTTCAACTGACAGTAAAATGGCAGCCATCTAAACGATCACCTAACAAAAGGAATGGTTTTTAAAACTTTCTCGAATATCTTAAAATAATAATCTAGTTTCAATGTTGTCACATAGCTTTCCCAATTATGTTATATTTACTAACCACTCGAGCGGCGGAGATTTCAGGGTGTTCGGTTTTCGATTCGGTCATTCAATTTAATTAACCCCTTAAAGCCTCTGACATTTTGTAATGAATTTGCAAATTCACAGTTTTGTTTATTAAAAGTATTTCAAAATAAAATCTTATTCTTAAAAGCAGATGAAAGACCCCTTCAGATCTTAGTATTACAAAAGAATTTTTTTTTAAAGTTGCTTCTCGATGGTTTTTATCATGTAAACTGTGATTACTACTTTACACAAAACTAAAAAACACAATTAATTTTAAGTTAACTATAAAACTTATTGTCACTTCACTTTATTGTGCAAAAATATTTGCAAACCTTGATTTTTCAATTGCTAAATATTTTTCATAGAATTATTTCAAATTTTCGGGAGCGTTTATGGTAAATTTTTGAATGCAAACTGAAAGCGCGGTATTCGCTTTTTCCAACACTGTTTAAATCATATTTCTCACCTACAAAATGAGATAGAAAAGAACGAGACCATTTGAGGCAGGGATATATATCTCCCAAAAAGACTCTACGGTTGTTTCTTGTCTGTGAAGAATATCTCCCAAAATTGCCCAAGGGGTTAATATCGTACCTGCAAATGTTAATACGGAAAAAAATTAACTTCTTACTGTGGTGTTAAAGCCAATATTAATCCACATAGATTTCACCATTTCTCTCATATTTTTAGTTTTCATAAAAAAAAATAAAAATCGTTAAATTTATAAATCATTTTAATTTATAAAATTCACCTCCCTAAAGTCAGGTAGCCATCGCTCGAGCGGTTTATAGTGGGTACATATTCATAAACTTCATTTACATAATAAACAATTTAAAACTCTTGAGGTGCAAAAATAATTGTAAATCAAGTCCTGATCGCCAGGATTGCCAAATTACAAGTGCCAAATCATATATGTAACAGGATACATATAATGTTTAGATACGCTTTTACAATAAGTGAAAAAAATCCCTCCATAACAGCCCTAAATTTATTTAAGTTTCTTTCTGCATAATAAATCCATCACAAATAAATAATGGCTTATTTTCCCTTTAAAAGTGACAAATCGGCAGTTTTATTGTTTAATTAGTCATTAAAATCTAATTTTGAAACTTTTTTTCGAATCTTTCTTTATCTCTGTGCTCAGGCTTATTTCATTTGGTTCTTTATTATTGGTCTTGCCATAATTTAACCCTTGGAATGCTGACCTCCCGCCACCTTCTACTCCTTAGTGTGCCAGGGGTTAAATGCCAATCGTCCGCCGTACGCCAGATGACACTATTTTCTTAATAACTCACTTGTTTTTTACAAAATTATGTTGTCTCGTAAGATGTTACATAATTTTTACAGCATATTTTTTTTTATATGTGTGTGTAAAAAAATGTATATATCTGTCGTATGTATTTCCCCCTGGATAGCTACTCATATCTGATGTTATAAAAAAAGAAATACAAAAATAAACTTGGGTTTTATTATATTTACCATAAAGCTAAATAAGTAACCTTAAATAAATACAGTACTATGGCTTTGAAAATCGTAAAATTGAAAATTGAAAAAAAAATAAATATCACAAATATACAAATTTCAAAGTTAAAATAAATATATTTGCACTTGACGAAACGAGAGTCTCGAATAATATATTATGATTAATTTATTTCCTTGCCAGTCGAATAAAAAATATTTTAGTACGCCATTATGTTACAAAACACAATAAAAGCGGGGAAAGCGCAGTGAACTAACAGCGAATCCATGGTGGATTCGTCGGCACACTACAGGTACAAACATCAGAAATCCAAGGTGGATTCTCAGCACTTTAAGGGTTAAAGCCAAGATAGAATTAATCATATACAGTCAATTCAATTCAATCAATATGTACCCTATTTGATGATTTTTTTACATTTATATTTTTTAAATGAAAAGATTATTTTTAACACGAGGAAGCCTCCTTGTGGATAGAACAATAAAAATGTTCTTAAAACTTTGACTAATGAATGATTTAAAACTATTTAGTTAACCCTTCAGGCCTCTGACACGAAGAAAGAAGACGTCAGAAAGAAGGAGTGTTTTGTATTTCCGCTTCTCAATAAAATCCAAATAAATGGGATATTTATGAACGTATCCGAAAACTTAACATTTTTTTTTAAAGGCGATGAAATAGAATTTTTTTTTTTTGAAACATTAAAATTTTGAATGCAAATATTAATTTTTTCATCTGAACAATGAACCAAAATTACTGATAACAAAAGAAAAAACATTTTTGAATAAAAAAATGTATTCTAAACATTACAGCATACAGAACTTTTTTGTCATTTTATATAAAAATAATTAATAAGAAATTTACAAAATTAAAGATGGGTTGTTTCATAGAATTTGAACAATTCATCAAATTTCAACGTTCATTTTCGGGATCTGTGAATGTCTTATTCAAATTCTGTTATTATATCATTATAGGCCAGTAACTTGACAGAACTGAAATAATAACAGAACTTTTACAGAACTTGAAAAGAACTTTTACAGAACTTGAAAATTAACTTTGAAATTAGAAGAATCGTTCACATTCTCTGAAATGACCCGTGCTTAGTAAATTTTTCAAAAATTGCGGCTGGAACCTTTGGTTCGATAAAGGTGTACATTTTAATTATCCTGTGGTCTACTTCTATATTTGAATATAAAGCTTGGTGTTTTTTTTCTTTTTAACACCGTTTAGTATATTTCTAACAATGAGGGTAGACACAATGATTTCTGTGAGACCATATGAGTTGTTTATTCCCATATATGCTGTTTGTTCCCAAAACCGAACAAATTAGCCTGGGGAGTTAATGAGAAACCCGTTAATTTTGGTTTGTGGAGAGTTAAATCGTAAATATTACATTACATAGGTTTAATAATTCTATGGAAACATTTTTCCATTGTTAAAATTAAGAAAAAAAAATAAGAAAATATAGAATTTTAGTTAACGTAGAATTTCACAAGCTCTATGTAATGTACTCTATCTGTAGATCTGTTACTTTGTAGGAGCGTATTTAAAAGATTTTTCTTTTCATAAACTGACACAATGGTTAAAATGTTAAAAAATATCACTACTAACTACTACATGCAATTCATTTTAAAGAGGGCACATTTGAAAGTATTTGTGCACACCGATAGTGGTTGAAATAGTTTGGTACACCCGTCTACAGTACCCTCTTACCCCGCAGTAGTCCTAAGATACAGTACACCACTACACAATCAAGAATCTCTTTAAATGATTCTACTGTACCTAGTTATTAATTATTAATCAAAACAAATTTTAAAAAAATCTTACCGGAAACTCATAGTTCAAGTGGGAAATGGCAAATCTACATCACATTTGGAGTCGATTCTGTGGTATAATTTTTATTGTTTTGATCTTTCGTTTTTAAGTAAATCGAGTCCAAAGTTAGAATTTAAAGGAGAAATTAAAAAAAAATTAGTTAATACCAAAAAATGGAAAAAAGTTCTTTTTGGATTTACTATGTGATGTAGATTAACCAGTTTCTGTATTTCCGGACACTGTATATATTTCTGTAAATTACAATGCGTACATTACATGGGACAGTGTGAATTTTTTTTTTTTTTTTTTTTTCTTTATTCATGAAATATTAATGTGTACAGTTTTTACATGCTTTTCGACTACCACACTAGACACATGCCCGTATTATGGTAGTCCGTATTCATTGTTGGGTATGTAATACATATTGTAATAGCAAAAGAAGTTACTTTTACAGTAATTAAATCAATCGATCAATGTCTCTTTCAACAACTGCATTAGTCATTTTTTTGAGATTCACAAACGCTAAACTAAATGTTAACCTAACTAGGTCCACTATTTTAATGGTCTCAATATTTGTACAGGTGGCAAAGGTAAAAAAAAGCTGTCCACAGGCCAAATCATACACGGCCGGCCCTGTGCAGGCGCAATAGGAGCAGTCCGCTTTGGGCGCCGACTTGACAAGGAGCCAAGGCGCTGATAACACCCAACACCTAATATAGCGCCATCTAGCGCTAGGCGCCGTTTGGCTCAGGGCCGGCCCTGAAACCACATTATAAAATATTTCAACAATACTAATAATCATTAGAACCCAGAAGAGCTTTCCCAAAGTTAGTGCCAACAGTTAGATACAGACTGGGAAAAATAATAAAAAAAATTATCGTAACAATTTTCAAATCAAATTATTATTTTATAGAATAGGGTACTTATAATTTTATAAATTTAACTAAGAGAGTGGTAAATACTTTCATTATAGTCCTGGTTCACCATTCAGAATCGAAACATTGCTTGAAATTCCTTTAGCTGTATTTAGTGACCATATCTGAATAGCCAGGAACTTCCTCCCCACTACCCTCAGCCCCAGAACATACCCTAATTGGGAATGCCATAGTCTCACTGGCTTCAAACAGGACTAACTAGACATCATTCTGTTTGATAGGCAGTGGACGGAATGCCACTCTCTCTGTCTCTGTCACACACTCGTATTTAATTCACATTCATACTTCATATACTTTGATTCACTTGATTGGGCCATGTCTTCAAGGGTGTCCCAACGGCTTCAATATTCTCCTGACACTCCTCGAGGCCTTAAAGTCACACAACATTATCTACAAATAATTCGAGGCCTTAAAGTCAAATGTTACCTACAAAAAGACAAACCAATAATTATTAGTTTTGGAATGTTTATTTGTACATAACGTTATTTGACTTTAAGCCCTCGAACTATTGGTATGTTTTTTGTACATAATTTATTTAATAATAATTAATTTATTGACCTACAATTATTTGTATGTTTTTTGTAGATAACTGTTTGACTTTAAGGCCTCATCCTGCTGTAATTTATTTACCGTTCTTTTGAATTTGGTTAAAATTTCTTTTATAATATTATTAACTGATGTCCTTCGTAAAATTTGTTTCTTGATAAATTTTTTACATTTTAATGCCCAACAATGAAAACAATATTATTTTTTTAAAACAATGTGTAAATTAAAAATAAATATTTTTACATAATAATAATATATAAAAAATCCGTTCAAAGCAACTGTTTTAGACAAATTTACAGGACATATATAATAAGAGTGTTATTTTAAATAAATTTTAATTTTAAAACATAAAGATCAACAAAGATTGATAACATGTTTCATTTAATAAAATTAAAAAAGAAGTGAGGTTATGAATCACCTGACACTAACTGACTTGTACTATGTACCATCACTATAAGTGGAAAATGTTGCTTGTGCAATGATGGAGGACTTGGCTAGCAGAGAATGGAACCTGCAAAGCCTGATCGGGAACTCGACGCTTTGTTCCACTAGGCCAATAATTTTACTGACGTTAATAATATTTTGCATCAAGTAACGGTCACCATGTGATTAAAAGATTTGTTATAATATGCTGACATCATTAACCTCTTGACCGTCGGACCAGAAAATCTTCAAAATACCCAAAATAAATAAATATCGGAGTAAAAACTTTTTTTTTTTGCATTTTTCTGTTTACCAGATAATATATCTTACTATTCAAATACATAGTTCATGTTAATATCGTAAGCCTTTTTCCCAGAATATCTAACTTTATCTTAAAAAAAAATCTCCCGTTTGGGAGACAACTGTCAAAAAGAATTTATATGAATAAATAAACTGGTTTTATTATTTCTACATAAACCTAAATATATACACCCCAAATGAAAACCATTAATCAAAAGGCGTTTTCAAAGAAATAATGTTCAAAAAACTTACAGAGCGAAAATGAATTTTGACATGCACAGATAAAATGTTTTCTAGACAATCAGAAACGCAACGTTCATGAAATAAAAAGTAGAATCTACACTGTTATTAGTGCAAGCGATTCTGATTTTGTGTTTTCTACAAAGCATAAATCGCATTGCAAAAAATTCTAGCGTGGATGATATTAGAGCACTCACATGTGAGCGAGTGACAAGTACGAAAAACATTAGACTAGTTAAAAGATGGCTTAAACTAACGTGGGAGCGAAAATTATTTTGATTTAAGATTCAAAGCCTAATTGATTTCACCAATGGAATAAAATAGTAAGCGTTTAAAAGACCCCATACTGAACAGAATTTAAGATGAACTGATGAAGAATGACTAGTCAAAAATGGAAAAATATCAAACTTTTGATATCATCAACTCATTAGCTGCTAACCTGACATAAAAAAGCCTAGGCGGGCCTTACAAAATAAGCAGAACTAAGCGACCAATTTACAGTAATTTGTAAGGTAAAATCTACTCAAAAGCAACATTCGCATCATTCTTTAACACATCAACAATTTAAAACTACATCGATTTCGTCCATGATTTAAATAAAAAAATTATATTTCGTTCATATGTGTTGAAAAATTAAAAAATAATCCACCACATTGGTACGTACGTATCCTATGATTGTAACTATTCCATATTTACATACTTTACGATGCACAAAATGTATGGCAGTTAAGTTGCGCGGTACTCTATAAACTTAATACAAAATTAGATTATTTGTCCATTTTGTCAACTTGTGGCGCTTAAATGTGTCCTTTGATTAGAGGAAGCACTTCAACGGTACTGCGGCGCGCTTGATGAGACCTTCTCCAGCTTCTCAAAGTGCTTCCGCGCATTTCTTATGTTGATTAGGGTGGCCTCTGATGGGATATTGGATTCGGACATTACGACCATGACGTACGTATTGCTTGTGAAACCGTCGATGAAGGCCGCAAACGCGCTGTTGCGTACCTATAAAAAACAATGCAATATTTGTAGAATTCACACATGGAAGCATTAAAGGTTTAAATAGGGGTTAAACGTGATAAAGAAATAAATTTATTCTAGAATCGAAATGATTAGAACAATTTAAAAGTTAATTATTTTAAAATACTAAGAGCTCGCTGTGTAATTTCACCACCTAGACAAATTTGATTGATTTATCTATAAATTTTTTCACAAACTTCTATGACACAAGGTAGTTTTAATGAAATCTCATCACACTAACTTGACGAGAGGTACGCACTAGTATGCGAAAGAAAATGATGTGATTTGAATAAAATAAGCCCTCAAACAAATTCTGCTAATTATCCCTTTACCTCCATGCTCTGGAACTGTGCGGCCAGTTTGGAGCAGGATAGCTTGAACTGCTTGATGATGTTGGACACCTTCTCGAAGCGGTGGCCATCTTTGTGTTCGCGCCGCTGACAGTGCGAGATCACCAGGAATGTGGCGCGCTCAAACAACAACACCTCATCTGCATCCACGATGTTGGCAAACTGCTGCAGGGAACTCTCAAGTGCTTTCACATTGGGTATCAGCATGTACACTATGCTCGACCACGCTCTGGGAAACAAGTAGAACAAAATTATAAAATGCCGTCCAGTGGTAATTATCAATCCAAAAAAAAACCAAGCAACTACTCTATGAATGGAAACTCACTAAGGGAGCTAGTAGGACTATTATAAATACCTAAATACTAATATATAAATTTGTAAGTGCAAAGTACTGTTTTTTATTTGTTGATTTTTGGGGTTAGTGAGGTAATGAAAAATGTCAGTGAAGTTGATGTTGAGCTGACTCCGAACCATTGCTCATGCAGTAGTCGGTGGACTTGATCGGTGGCAAATTCCCCAGGCCGAAGATCCACACCACGTCGATGGATGTTGTCGACGGCGAATCTTCCAGGTCGATGGTCAGATGAAGCGGAGATAAACAGTAGTGGAGTGGTTGTGGCGATGAAGTCGATGACTGTACACCACATTGGTGGAGACTGGTCTTGTGGGTGGTGTTCGGCACTGGTGAAGACCATGGGTTTTCCAGGTACTCCAGTGTGAAGTAAGAAAGCTAGAGGTATGATGGACCCGGTCGGCTGGTGATGATGGGCTCAAACCGCGGGCAAAACTGGATACGCTCGTAGGTACCTGCGGCTTGATTGCTTAAGACCGACTGCTTAAGACTGACTTGCTTTGTAACGCGGCTTTATATAGGGCGCACTCGTTCAAGAACAGTTTGGCAATTGCAAGGAGGTAGATGCAGCGCACTTTCACGGAGGAGATGGGGAACCTGCAGCCCGTGAGGCTTTTTGATGCGGTCCGCGAGCACTTTCCGTGTAGCTTGCTGCCCACAAAAAAAGAGTATAAAAAATTGCTGTTACAAGAGAGAGGTTAAAAACGATATTTTAAAACGAAAACTTATAATTTCTGTTAGTGGATTTGCAGGTGCAATAAAATGAATGTATAGGTACTTTTGCTATCATTGTTTACTTTTTAAGTCAACTGATAAACAATGGACTGAGATTCGCATTAGTGATTTTACAAACTAAAGAAAAAAAAAACATTAATTAGTTATATGTGTAAATAATTAGATTAATAATCTTAAAATAAATTATATTGTACTACCGGCTTCAGAATAGGTGAGAACCGGCAAATTCGATTGACCTTCCACTTCTGGACCCCAAGAGCCACCTCTGGTTAAAACCAGTTTTGTGTTTCTTTTTATTTTTTGTGTACATAAAGATAAAAATTTTAAATGTGTTCAGAACATACCATCATTCATCTGCTGATGCATTTTGAAGGAGATCATTATCGTGTTCGAAGTACAGTTATAAAATCCAAGATGAAGACTGTGTGCTGCAAAAATCTGGGGAAACTATTTTCATGTGCTGGATGTAGTTTTAATCAAAGCCGGGGACTCGCACAACTTAAGTTAAAAGCAGTTTTGTCTTCCGAATGATGAAATTGAAATTCCATGGGATTGTCTCATTTCAGGTGCTTTCTCCCATTCCTTCTAGTGCCGGGATTTGACCCACCTATCAATATGGAAAAATATTAACAGCTGTTGGAAATGACGATGACGATGACGTTGAGGATGACGAAACTTCAATTCACTGATGTTCCAATAGTGCCAATATCACGTCCTACAAATACAGTTGAAACTGCTCCGCAGAATCCTACGTCATGTATTTTTCAATTATCCGGGCTAGAGCGTCCTGCAATTACCACGGAAAATCGGCATTTTCAGCCGATCATCGAAGAGCTCCTATGAAGTAAACCTGTAGAACGAAGGAGTGTTGGACAGCCTAAGTCTATATGGTTGGATAGTGTGAAGGCCAACACCGCAGCCTCAGGAATATGGAACTCTCAAGACTCTCCAAGGGTTATAGTGCCGACGTATGTATCTATGAAACGGTGTTTTGCTGTACTTACTTGTACAAGGTTTCGTCCCATATGCTGGTGCGGAAGGCCGTACAGTCCAGGGGTTTTGACAGCCTCTTGAGGTCTTCCTCCCTCTCCTTGAAGATGATATCTCTCTGTTCCTCGGCAACCAGATCCATTTTGTGCACAAGGCAGAAGATTCGGGCCTCTGGTGAGTTCTGGAAACCAAGGGAGATCATTATTTCACATTTTTATAATGATACATTTCACAATTTGCTTTATGTTTCTGATAACTTCAACAGAGTTAGGCAGCAGAGGTTTTTATTTTCCACAAATTGGGATCAACCTACCAATGACCATGTCTTTGGGGAGGTGACTACACTCCTAAACCACCTTTCTTTTGAGATAGACAATTTTCATTTAAACTTCAATTTCTACCTCATCATGTGCAAATTTTATTACCATTGTGTGGGTTTTAGAAAAGTTTTTTTTTGCTTATTTTTACAACTGCCAATACCATAAAAGTTCTATAATTAGAATGAAACATACGTTGGCGAAATTTTCATAGGAATATGATTACAGACATTCAACTTTATAGCATCTACTGTTTTTTTTTTCATTTTCATATAAGAAGTATGAGAAGGAAGATTTTTATGAACGCCTTTTGGGACGATCGTTGATGACGTACGTACAGCCTTAGATACAGATGGAAATAGTGACCTAAATTTGTATTTCATTTGTTCCACCTAGATATATATATATATACTTTGTACTTAGAATAGATGATATGATTTAATATAAATGTACAATCAGAGCGATTTACGTAATAATATGGACTTGAGACTGAAGTCAGAGTGAATGTCAAATTGCATTTTCATAATAACTTTGAATGAATTCAACTTATTAATTATGGTAGATAATACGAGGGTGGGTCAATAAGTCCTTAGAAAAGCCGACAGGTGGCGCGACTAGTACTGTAAGCGGTTTGTTTTCATGCAGCGGCACTACCGATTCAGTATGCTGCGAAGTTTCAAGCAGATTGGTCGGGTTGTTGTGTGTTTCTCGTACATTTAAAAAAAAAAAATTTGCTTGTTTACAAAAATGGAGAAAATTGAGTTTAGAGCTGTTATTAAACATTTTAATATAAAAGGGTTAACAGCAAAGAAAATAAAAAATGAGTTGGATTTAGTTCACGGCACATCTGCTCCTTCACTTGCAACTATTTATAACTGGTTAAATGAATTTAAACGTGGTCGTACATCAACAAAGGATGAACCACGCTCAGGACGTCCTGTAGAGGTGACTACACCAGAAATGATCAATAAAATCCACGATATGGTGTTAAGTGACCGAAGATTAAAGTTGAGTGAGATAATTGAGGTTACAGGGATCTCAAAAGGTAGCGTCATTTCTATTTTACATGACAAATTGGGCATGAAAAAAATTTCTGCAAGATGGGTGCGTTTGCTCACAGTCGACAATAAACGCAATAGGGTGGTGGCATCTAAAGCCCTGTTGTCGCTCATGCAACGCAATCCGGATGAATTTTTTCGTCGCTTTGTGACTGTAGATGAAACATGGATACACCACTATACTCTCAAGACGAAAGAACAGTCAAAGCAGTGGATTGCGAAAGGCGAACCATGTCCAAAGAAGGCGAAAACCGTAAAATCAGCTGGTAAGGTTATGGCTACTGTATTTTGGGATGCACGTGGAATTATTTTCGTTGACTATTTGGAAAAAGGAAAAACAATAACAGGGGATTATTATGCATCTTTATTGGACCAGCTAAAAAACAAAATTGAAGAAAAACGGCCTCATTTAAACAGGAAAAAAATCCTCTTTCATCAGGACAATGCCCGTGTTCACACATGTTTACGATCAATGGCTAAAATTGAAGAATTGAAGTTCGAATTGGTCGACCACCCACCGTATTCGCCAGATTTAGCCCCCAGTGACTTTTTCCTTTTCCCAAACTTAAAAAAATGGCTAAGTGGACAACGTTTTTTTTCAAATGAAGAAGTCATCGATCGGACAAATGCTTATTTTGAGGACCTTCCGAAAACTTATTTTTCTGACGGTTTAAAAAAAATTGAGAAACGTCTAACCAAGTGTATTGAGCTCCAAGGAGATTATGTTGAGAAATAAAAAAAAAATACAAAAATACAAACTGTTTTAATGCTTTTTTCTAAGGACTTATTGACCCACCCTCGTAAATTGACAGTTCTGAACTATACAAGCTAAGGATGATAACAAAATATTCATTTGACATAAAATTTAACAATTTATTGATAATGTTATTTAATGTTTATATTCTTAAATTAAAACTAACTTTCCCGTAACGCTTTTGCAAAGTTGGCCGCTCATGGAAAATAAATTGAAAGCATATCAGCAATTTTCAAGAAACATGTGATTGATAAAAACAATGAGTATGGATGGAAAGGGGGTTCGGAAGCATAATGGGTAGAGAGCCTGCCGGCAAATTGTTTCGAATTCAATTCTCGGTCACACCCAAATCTTAATACTTTACTGCAACCATTTTGTTTAAATATTACTAATATTGTTTCAATGTGAGGTAAAATTTTAAAATGTGAATACTACACAAGAGTTCTAGTTCTTGGGGGCAGTGGGACTATGACACTCTGAATCGGGAATGTTAAGAAGCTCAAAAGGAGTGGGGGAAAAATAAGAACCTGGTTATTTAGATCAGTTTACTAATCATAACTAAAACCATTTATTAATTACAAAACAAAGCAATTTGATAGTCATTAATCAAAAATTATTTGTTATCAGTACTCTCCGCAGTTAATTGTTTTTTTGCCTAATTCATAATAAATATTGATTAGGGAAGCTATGATAAAGAGCGTGCTTGAAGTGGAGTGACCTTGGAAATCCATTCCACAAACAATCATATACAGATAACAAACAATCAACTAATTCTTATCTATTTACTAAATTGGAATATTTGAAATATTGTGTGAAATGGCTGTTTAGTAACTAGTTTGGGTAATTTTTAATACCACACATTTTAAAAAAACGTATATATTTTATATTCTAACTAATTATGTTCACATGTCAGTCCATAGTCCATAGGGAATTCGATATAGACATATATCAACTATTTGTTGACATCAAGGGAATTCGATATAGACATATATCAACTATTTGTTGACTTCAAACAGGCATATGACAGTATAGATAGGGAGAAAATATATGAAATACTCCTAAATTTTGGTATACCGCCCAAAATAGTCAAGCTTGTAAAAGCAACGATGGTTGGTTCACGATGTCGAGTAAGGATAGGAGGTGAAACAACGGAGGATTTTAACGTCTCCCAGGGGCTGAAACAAGGTGATGGCTTAGCTCCCACTCTTTTCAATATTGTTCTGGAGCACGTCGTGAGGAAGACAATGATTGCTACCGACTCAAACATTTGCTACAAAAGCAATCAAATAGTTGGATATGCAGACGACCTTAACATTGTCGGAAGATCCTTACAGGCTGTAAGAGAGGTGTTTGACCCTTTGGAGACTGCAGCAAGAGAGGTGGGCTTGCAAATCAATGAGAACAAAACTAAAATCATGATGCAAACCAGAACCCCACACCGCAGAATAAAAGATAAAGTGAATTTTAAAAACTCCTATAACTTTGAAGTGGTCGAAGAGTTTGCCTACCTGGGCTCCATCATAACGCAGGACAACGAAGACCCAGTAGAAGTAAGAAAGCGCATCACAGCCGCTAACAACACTTACTTCGCGTTGCTGCCAGTGTTCAAATCCCGAAACGTCCATAGGAAAACCAAAATAACCCTGTATAAAACAATTATTAGAACGGTCTTGGCCTATGGATGTGAGGCGGGAACACTGACAGCAAAGTCTGCGGAACGGCTGGACACCTTCAAAAGAAAGGTACTTCGAAGAATCTTAGGAGCGGTGCGAGAGGGAGAGGCATGGAGAATCCGCCACAATAAGGAGCTATATGACATCTACCAAGCTCCCAGACTCTCTACTCATTTACGGCTCCAAAGACTAAGATGGGCCGGACATGTGCACCGAATGCCAAGCACACGTGTACCAAAGAAGGTTCTAACAGGACACCCGGAAGGCAAACGAAAGGCGGGCAGACCTAGGCTGAGATGGGAGGACGATGTTAGGAAAGATGCCAGAGGACTACTCCATGTTGCAGATTGGAAGACGACGGCCGAGGACAGAGGGCGGTGGAGGCCCATGTTAAAGGAGGCCAAGGCTCGAAATGGGCTGTAGCGCCTTTGAAGAAGAAGAAGAAGTCAGTCCATAGCAACAAGAAACCCTTAGGAAACTGTAAAACTTCTTGATGCCGATGCAAAATTTTTGGCGTGCGCGAGCCGTTTCATTTTCGCAATAACCCAGTTGATATTTCAAAAAATTATGTTTTTTTTATTGTACGCCTTACCAGATATTCTATTTATAATTTGTAAAAATAGTATTTAATCTACCGTAAGTATTTTCTCCAGAACAGCTAATTATATTTAGAGAAATGCATTTTTGATAGTATGCTTAAGGATACGCCGGCGAACAAAAGATCAATAAAAATTAGCAACCAGACCATATTATGTATTGTTCAACTGTCATATGCATTTTCAAGCCTACAGATACTATTGGTAATGTTTGGTACAGTCAATAGACATACACAACTAGAGTTGGGATAGTCAAACAGTATGCGCTGTTGCGTTTGCAAGACCGGCTATGTGAGTTTTACCAAATTTTACAGGGGAAGCAAAAAAATTCCAAGTTTTGTGTTCAAATGCGTCAACAAAAAAGGTTTGAATGAGTATTGTGCGATAACGGTTAAACATATGCACATACCCGAGATTGGATCGGATTCCTTGATTTTTTTAGAATTTTTTGGTGTAACAAAACATCTTGCTGAAATCTGGCACATGGCCATTTTTGCAGGCGCAACGACAATGTATACAGTCCCTTATAAAAATGTATATATACATAGTACCGGACTCTGAATTGAAGTTAAATTAAAGTCCTTAGATTGAGTAAAGATTGCGAGTACATGAGAGCTAATAGTGCATGTCCTTCGTAGATGTATTGTTCAATGTTTGATGCAACCAAAGATATAAGAAACAAGAATTGGAATAACCATAAAAATATGTCTCTGGCCATGAAGCAAAATTAAAACTTTACTTTATACAGTTAGTAGCCAAGTACACAATAATGTGTCGGGTTCCCACCACGTCAGGCTTCGTGGATTCCATTCCTCTGCTGGTTAAGTCCCCCATCATCGCGCAGGCAACATTTTTTGCACATAATGATGGTAGTAGGAGTTTTACAAATACATATTCTCGGATTGTTCGTAGCTAGGGAACGTTCATCTTTCTTCAAAAATATTTTTAACTTACGTTGAGTATAGCCTCTAGACAGGACTGATAATAGTGCATGTCCTTGTCCAGCTCACGGCTCTCCACATCAAACACGTAGATGAGAACCTCCACGTTGCGGAAGATGTTGTCCCGCTGCGAGGCAAAGTAATTCTCCATGAAGGCCTCCTGCCCCCCACAGTCCCACAGGTTCAGCACCAGATTGCCGAGGAACCGGACGTGGGAGTGCTCCACATCGACTGAAAGCGGATAGTATAATGTACGGTTAGTTAGGTAAAGAAACGTTAGATAGTTAACGCAATAATTGGCATATTTTGACACAATTTACATATATGTGTTTTAGTGAAACTTCATGGATCACATATGTGACATCTATGTATGGGGATAGTCGCCGATGGATCACTTATGCGACAGCCGTGTAGATCTGAGTTATAAAAATAATGTAATATATCATTGAAGAAGAAGATAATACTAATAAATCTAAACAAAACATAAAATAGAACAAGACACAGAAAAATAAAAAGGAGGTAACGATCTCAACTGGAAATCGAACCCAGGATTTCTGTCTTACCGGGACAAGATCTTAAGACAGAGATCTTGGGTTCGATTCCCAGTTGAGACCGTTATACCGGGATATAACTTACCGGGACAAGATCTTAAGACAGAGATCTTGGGTTCGATTCCCAGTTGAGACCGTTATACCGGGATATAACTTACCGGGACAAGATCTTAAGACAGAGATCTTGGGTTCGATTCCCAGTTGAGACCGTTACATTTTTTATTTTTCACTTTTTTTTTCGGTTTCAAGTTTCGTTTTTTATTATATTTTTCTTCAATGATAAGTACAACTTTCAAAGTTATTCTAATAATAATGCGTTTATTCTGAAATGTGGGGAGGTTTGTGCGATCCTTCACATCCCATAAAGCATATACAATAATATACATACATACATCTAAAGAGTAATAATGTACAAGCAAAGAATTTTTTTTTTTAAATATTCGGATACATAGAACAAAAGAGACGTTAACGATCTATAGCATTTGAGATTGAAGGGGCCAATAACATTCCCTAGTGTGCTACGATGCTGGAATCTGGACTCTGGCGGGATTCCATGGTGAATACATGTTTGTTGTTTGATTAATTTAGTTGTTTATCCTCTCCCTTAAACCTGCCACCCGAGTTCTTATTGGAGGACTGCAAAACCTGGTACTGGCCCCTCCATGAGCATGTTGGAAGCACTGCAGTATCTGGGTAGGTCAAACATCACGCTGTATGCGTTGTTACACTGCAAGCGTATCCCTTCCATGCTGCTCTTATGGACTTTTGAACTGATTTAAAATCATTCTTTTTTATACCTGGATTCATGCTATTCATAGCGCTATTTGATTTAATGTAAATACAAATTAAAATGGATTTCTTTCTGTGCGTAATCTCACTACTTCAATAAAATAACCACAGAAATACAAACCTGTTAGCCTGGCAAAATGTTTCTATCATGAAAGAATAGTAATGAGAAACAAGAAATTGTCCTAACGTTTGTTTGGTAATAATTAGACATCGGAATATATGCATTTGCATATTTGCATATGCAAATGCATATAACTCTCTAATTACGACGTTAATGCATATTTCAGCCTTTTTTCCCAAATCATGCATATTTCGTTTAATAGCGGGAGTTATCACCTACGTATAGGGAGCTAGGTGACGATGACGCGTAGGACACGAGCGCGGTGGCTGACTGACCGAAACGCGGTAGGGATTGTTATGCATAAATCACCTTACGAAAGCTATACCGATTGACAGTTCTGAGGCCATTGCAATTCATTCAAGCAAGCTAGCATTTGAAGACGCATCCATTAAACAGAATATCGCCCTCATCTCAACACATTTCCACAAGTTACCAGATACCATAAAAAAATTGGAAACAAAAAACCTTCCTCTAATTAAAGCAATAGAAATACTGGAAACAACGATCGAACTCGCCAACGCCCTTCCTAATTCAATATCAGAAAAGATTCGTAAACAGTTAAGACTCTATTTTGCTTAAAAACCCAAGTCTTGAAGATATGAAGAACATTAATGCCTACATCAACGGCACAACGGCACATACCCTGCCTAAACAGATATCTCCAGAAATGGCGCCAAATTTTAAATTTTGTCCAATGACGTCAGTTGACGTAGATAGGTCGTTTTCGGCGTACAAATTAATACTGGGTGACAAACGTCACAGATTTGAGCTCGAAAATTTGGAAAAATACTTTGTATATTGATATATAAAGTTGTATATTGTCACAAAAACTATGCATAATTTTAAGAATATTTCGCTGTTTTTGTATGGTCTTTAATTAAAATATAAATGGTTTTTTGATTTTGATTGTGCATATTTTGGGCAAATCAAGAGTTTTTAGTGCATATTTTGGCCTTTTTTAGTGCATATTTGCATGCATATTTTGGCACTTTGTTAGTGCATATAATCCGATGTCTAGTAATAATGCTTGAAAGATGATTTTATAATGCATGTTTATACTTGTGGAAGGAATCTAAAGACTATTCTTCCTAGACCAGATTAACTCCTCGAATAAATAACAGTTTTTATAGAATATTTTAACAGCCAAGCTGACGGTGTCAACTGAAAAAATGTTGAAGCCCTAACAATGACAACGGGTTTCAAATGATTAGAATAATAATTTTGTCTGTTTGCTACACCTGCGTGATAAGACATGCACTATTCTGTCTATACCATCCCACTGACAATATAACTATCACAATCACACAAATAATTACAAAATTTCTTGTCGTACCGTAAAAGTACTCGTCGTACATATTAGTACTGTGGCATATTGAACTCAACCAGTGGTACGGAAAAACCTTTCAAAAGTGCCTTTTATGGAATTATGGACTTCCCAAACTTTTAATTTAAAGAAAGCGGTTTCGAAAGTAACGTTATTCAAAGTCACTTTCAATGGTAACTCTGTTTGATGCTGTTTTGAATAATGAAAATGATAGATTTTACAATCATGGCTTTTCATTTATTGTGAGAAACTCTGATAATAGAATTTAATTAAGGAGCTGCTAATTGGGAAGAAATAGGATGTAACCTATTAGCCATACCCTTTGTACTCTGTATTTTTGTGTAAGAAATGTTTTTTGAATTTGAATTGCTAGCTTTTGGGAACAGCTCACACAGGTCTCATACAAATCTTTTTCTCCCTTACTGTCTTAGTGAAAAATATGATCTAAACGGTATCAGAAAGAGAAAACGCCACGCTCTATGTTCAAATTTAGAAGTTGACCACAGAAATTTTTTAATGTACACCTCTATGAAGCCAAATGTTCGAATAATAATAAAAAGAATATATGAAACTATGTGAATTTTTAATTTATTATTTTTACATAAAATGACAAAAAAATGAGGTGACAATAACGTTTAAAATATGTGTGTTTTTATATTTATTCTTTATTAGTAATTTTAGTTAGAAAAAACGTAACGTTAAGGTTAAAAAATTTCTTGAAGTAACTAAGTTACAATATTTATTTCTAATAATAAAAATGGAAAGCGTATTTCATCAAATTTCAAAAACAGATACTATTCTCGGTCCAACTTAAGAACGACCTGTTGGAGTACCAAATTAGGTTCGTTCTGCGCATACCACCCCCCCGCTCCTTTCCTTCACCATCGCTCGGCTATCTCCGGCAATCTTCGCTGACAATTCGTTAGTCGTTAGTGCCCGTGATTAGAGAAATTAACCCATTCAGACCCTGCTATAAAATGGATGTTCAGCCGATATGTCCGAATTCATTATCGCCAATTACGAAAAACAAAAAAGGACAGGTAAACATTATTTATGTGTTATTTGTATGACTATTCGATTTACAACAATGCATTTTTATAATTCAAGGATATAGATAGGTAATATATGTATAAAATTTGTGAATGTTGGTGTTGATCGGTTTTTTTTTATGTTTATAGGTGGTGCACAAACCTCAACGGACAATGATAATAAATATGTATCGGAAAAAAATTTCGGAATATCGATCACATTGTTGATGAACTAGAGGACAATAATGATAATTCGTTAGCTTTTGAAATTTCAAATGAATCATCTGAGGAAAATTATTTTTTTTTTAATGGCAATGATGATATTTTCAACTTTGGATTGATTTCTTAGCCGATTTGATAAATCTGATGCCTAATAAAGTACAATATGTATTGTAATACTATCATCATCATTATTTGAATGTATTAAAATGTTTTAATTTTTAATTTTATTTATCGGTAGGAAAATAAATTAAATAATTAATTTATTAAAATAGTGGGTCTGAATGTGTTAACACTCGTCCTTTTAGGAGTGGGGAGAAGGGGCGGAGACATGCGCGTCCACGGGTTGTTCTAATGTTGGACCGAGTATAGTTTTGGATACTTTCAGAAATATTGCATAGAATATGCCAGTGGCCTGAGTGGTTAAAGAATTTTCTGAGAGTATCAATTTTATCTCATTTGATAGTTTCCAATTTTTATAACCAATTTTTAATCCCGCACGTCTCCCACTCATTTCAGAAGTTCATTATGATATTGTTTCAGTCTGGAACCATGTTCAATTGTTTTCTGTATACTTTAATTGAATAATTCATTTTGTGTGAATCAAACAGTGTAGATAATATTGTAGATCAGTAAACAAAGATTAAAATATTGTCAGTCATCAAACACAATAATTTTATTTTTTTTAAATGTCAATGAGTAGGGTAAACGATATAATTTTATAAAACTCACTTGTGGCTCCCAATCTTCTCGTGTCCCTTGCTATATAATTGGCAAATATGATAGATCTCATACTAGTTTTACCCGAACCACTCTTCCCCATCAACAAAACCTGAAAAAATGGGTAATTATAATAATTTATGTACTGCACAAAGAACAAGGAACTTCAGTATATTTGAGAGAGAATAATTTGATTGAGAATCCTTAAAAAATAAGCACAATACATTAATAAACATTAAACGATCAACTCCCTAGCACACCTATTATAATTTATTATGATATAATGATTAAAGACGTGCAGTAATGTTGACAGTGGGGTATTTTAACAAAGAATTATTACCTTTTTCTTCATCTTAATTTTGGTTGAAGATATATCACATGAGCAATATGTAACAATATATTAAATACAGCTGGGCTACGAGCTGAGATGACAAATTCTTACAGCACAAACGTCAAAATACGAATACGTCATTAAATGTTGCTACTACGCACATGAATTTATTTGGTAGGTTCCTGACGGATCAATGAAATAAAAATATGGAAATCATTAAAAAATACTGAGTAAATAAAATATATTAAAAATAAAAGAAAGATGTGAATTAATTTCTGTAATAATTTGTGTATTTTCTAAAAAAAGCATCTATAACTAAGTACCTACTTGAGCCGTATGAAGTATTCAAAAGTTCCTACGCGCGAATAGTCCACCATGAAATTGCCTACATGTTCTCTCCTCTACGTCCGTCATTGGCAGTCATTGGGATTTATTTTGACAGATGTTTTGGGACGACGTGTGAGTTGCGTCTGATTGCGGATTATTTTATTTCGGTGGTGTACGCTTAGGGAAAGCGGTAGAATGTATTCGTACAGGCTTAAAATCTGATATTTAAGTTATTAACAGCAAACCGAGTCAACAAATGTATTAAAATCTCAAAGTTTTCACACATCATCTCCGACAATGTCAAGGCACAGGAATGTACGTTCCATGAACTATACCGACGAGTATGATGGATACGACGATGTTTACGGACATTCAGTGGAAGATGACAGCTATATATCTCCCAGTGACACGGCTCAGTTCATGTATGACAGGGGACGCACTCAAGTTATGTCCAGCTACTTCGACCAGCACAAGGATATCGAAGAAGAAGATGAAAATGCCGACGTAGCCATGAGCAGCCCTGGACAGCGACGAGACTCCGAAGATAACAAGAACCTGGAACTCAGTGAAATGGACGAAGCCAAGTTGATGTCATGTTTGGACGAAATTCGCAACGTATTGGGTGACTCAGTACCTGAACAGAGAATCATCAAAACAATCATAGAGCATAACTTTAGCATTTCAGAATCTCTAGATGCTCTGTTGAATTCCGAAAAGGACAAAGAAATCCCGACTAGTATTAAAAAAGTTGTGGAAACGAAGTCAAAAATATCAATAGGCGTTTTACCTCTTCCTGCTCAAAAGTTCGTAGACTCACCCAAAGTTATTTCCACGGCGGTGGATTCTAAAGTTCCACATGTTATCAAGGGATTCAAAGTCGATGATGGGAACCGTTTGAACTCTCCTCAAACTCCCCGTTCACAGTCCCCAGCATCAGGCAGGGGAACCCCGTGCAAATCCCCCACACCTTCTCAGTCTGAAGAAAAACTCATCTCAAAGCGGCAAGAGAACAAAGTAGATGCTGCGGCCGAGTACAAAACAGAACGAGGATCGGTCAAAGAGCATTTGTACGTCGTGGTTATCGGTCACGTGGATGCGGGGAAATCCACCTTGATGGGAAGACTTCTCTGCGACCTCGGTGAGGTGAGTCAGCGTACACTACACAAGTACGAACAGGAAAGCAAGAAGATTGGCAAACAGAGCTTCATGTATGCCTGGGTGCTGGACGAAACTGGAGAGGAGCGCGTTCGAGGCATTACCATGGACATTGGACGCACTCAGTTCTCAACCAAAACCAAACAGATCACAGTTCTGGATGCACCTGGCCATGCGGACTTCATACCCAATATGATTGCAGGAGCTGGACAAGCTGACGTAGCATTGTTAGTAGTGGATGCCACTCGTGGAGAATTTGAATCCGGTTTCGATCTCGGCGGACAAACTCGAGAGCACGCTTTACTCGCAAGGTCCCTCGGCATCAATCAGCTGGCGGTAGCTGTCAACAAACTCGACACTACAAACTGGTCTGAGGAGCGCTTTGATGAAATATGTGGCAAGCTTAAATTATTCTTGAAGCACGCTGGATTCAAAGACTGCGATGTTACTTATGTCCCCTGCTCAGGACTGACAGGAGAGAACTTAATCTCAGCACCGACCGAAGACCAGCTATCTAAATGGTATAAGGGTCCGGCTCTCATTGATGTCATTGACAAATTTAAATCTCCTGAGCGTCCGGTGACTAAACCATTCAGGATGTCTGTCAACGATATATTCAAAGGTACAGGATCAGGTTTTTGTGTTTCTGGGCGGATAGAGACTGGAACCATTCACACAGGAGATAAATTTATCATTTGTCCAACAAAAGAAGCGGCTTTTGCTAAATCGGTTATGATTAATGATATTCCGCACCCCGTTGCATTTGCTGGTGACCAAGTCAGTGTGAATATTACAGGGGTAGATATACAGAATGTTAGTGTAGGTTATGTTTTATCTGATTGTGCGAATCCCGCCCCCGTGACTTCGAGGTTCGAAGCCAGACTGGTTGTGTTTAACGTGAAAGTCCCCATCACCAATGGATTCCCGGTCTTGCTTCATCACCAGTCGCTGATTGAATCTGCCAATATTGTTAAACTCAGGGCACTAATAAATAAGAGCAACGGAGAGATAATCAAGAAGAAGCCGAGATGTCTAGGTAATAATTCAGTGGCGTTGGTGGAGATCGAAGTGTGCCGGCCTATTTGTATGGAAACGTACAAAGACTTCAAGGAGCTAGGAAGGGTAATGTTACGCGTGGCCGGTGTCACAGTTGCAGCTGGTCTTGTGACAAAAATTATTAAGTGAGGTTCTATTTATAAGAACTTTTGGCATATTAAAAAAAACTCATTGTTTTCTCATGACATTATTGTTTTACATTTCAGCTGATAAAAAATGATTGAATTTTTGTATTATACTAAATGATATTTACAAAAACTGATTTAAAATGGATGTACGTTTAAGAGTTTGTACATTTATGAAACATGTCAACATCACAAATTTGCTATTAAAAACTTGTTGGAGTTCAATATTTGTTTTTTTTTAAAGAAAGACTAACATTCCTGGGTTAAGAATACATGAAAATATTTGAAAATCTCCTACTACCACCACAGTAAGTGGAAAATGTTGCTTGTGTTATGATGGAGGACTTAGCCAGCTGAGGAATTGAACACACTACGCCTGGGTGAGACCCAAGTGTGATGTCAACTCAGCCACCGACCAGTCAAATTAATCTATTATTATAAAATATATATATTTTATATATAGTTATTTTGCTATTACTTGAAAATGGAATGTATTTATTGCATTGCACTATTCCTGCGTCTGTCTGGAATAAACTATTATTATCATTACTTGAAAATGGAATATATTGCATTGCTCTATCCCTGCTCCTGTCTGGAATAAACTATTATTATCATTACTTGAAAATGGAATATATTGCATTGCTCTATCCCTGCTCCTGTCTGGAATAAACTGTTATTATTATTATAATAAAAGTTTAGGTACTACACAAAAGCAAAGGCGTACAAAAATATATATAGATTCTTTTGAAATTATGTAGGCATTGGTTTTAAAAGTGGGAGTCATGAGATGGCTTTATTATTATAATAACAATCAAACAATGGTTATAATTTTACAAAAGTAGATCACTAACAGAAATAAAAATTGTTCCCAAGTAATACAAATTAATGAGATCGGTGCGCTTGTTTTCTTCAACTAATTTATGGAACCTTGGCTCGGTGTAAGTATGAGGTCATTTTCCAATATTTGTTTGTTTTTATCGCAACCTTGGAATAAGAGTGCGCTTGTGAAAAGTCCGATATTTATGAGAAGTGCACACCATAAAAAGTTTGAAAACCACTGATCTAGAGCTTATACGATAACCTTCTATCTTGCTATCTAACTAACATATTATTGTGCTCTATTCATAATAATATCAAGTGGGTTTTTAAATTTACTTTAAAAGTATGTTTTTCATGGGGAGAAATCTTAAATAAGTAAAAAAAAAAACCTTGGGTTGGAGGAAACGGCTAATTTAGGTGAGATAAAGTAATGTATTGTGGAAATGTTCTAGTTGGTGTAATATGAAAAAAGTGGGTGTGTCAAGCCTACGCAAGACAGAAGTGAAACTTCTTTTGTTAAACCGTATGAACCACAATCAATTACGTATTTCACTCGTATTACACTCACGACGCAGTATACTAACCAAGCAGCTGATGCTTGGCGTGGCGCAGTTCGCTGGTGTCTGAGAGAGAGGAAAGAAGAGAAGAGAGAGAACGTTCGTGAGCGGCTCCCCCACCTCAACAAGCGCATATGGTGAGAGAGGGACAGTGAACGGTGAGCGGTGGTGGGGGTACCCGCATTTTCGTGTCGATCCTGACTCGGTTTTACTCCGTCCATCGAAAATCCATTACGCGCCTAAAGAAGTTTCACTTCAATAATATCAAAATAAATCCATAGATTGTACAATGGAATGGGAATGGAAAAGGGGTTCCTCTACAACAATACTTACTAGCTAAGTCCCTGATGTTGCCCGTGCTTCAGCAGAATTTTTGGAAATCAGATGTAGACGTAATTTTCAATGACAAGTAGTGTGCAAAATTTGTTGAAGAAGTATCAAAATCCTGCTTATAATGGTGCGAAAAGGGGATTGGGGTGGTTTTTCGAAATTTCATGTAGTTAATGACCATCCTCTTGTTTTGAAGGTTAAGTGTTAAGTGAAAAATTTCACCAATCTTGGAATAAAACTGTAGATTTGTATAAAAAACAAAGCCACACCGGAACACTACTTACATAATTAATAGCTGAAGTCCTCAGATTTGCCCGAGCTTTACGTCAAATTTTTCGAAATCAGATGTAGACAGTGACCTTCTCCTTGTTTAGAAAATAAGGTGTGCAAAATTTCATCAATCTCGGAATAAAACTAGATTTGTATAAATACCAAAGCCATGCCGCCCACCCGCCACAGACACTCTTCATTATAGATATAATATAATTTTTAAATGAAAAACTGTTTAAAAAGGCTGCAATATTTATTACACCGTCAACAACTTTGAAGGAGGTTTTACATGGGTAAAAAAAAAAACAGCTCTAATTTGACATTTTCATAATAATTATTGTAAACTTAAAGTAAAAGGTTTCACAAATAAAAATATTATGTTACTTTTTGAGAAATAAATAAAAATGGCTTACAAAGTATACTTCTAAGTTGAATCAAGCTCCACTTCTTGCCTGGAGTCACATTCAGATCCTTTTGTGTGCATATTTTATTTATTAATAAACATTGTAAACGCCGCTAGCATGTTTAGCAGCGATCCCATCGAATTTTTATTGTTAACACATCCAGAATTTCATCTTCTCTATTAGTTGATAAACCGTTGCTACCAGCGCTGGCTGTTTTACGTACGCTACTGTCCTTTCAGAGAGCGAATGCGTTTAAAGATTACAATTCAACTCCGACAATGGACAGAATTAAGACTTGTGTTTTATAATCATTTAAATCTCTTAACGGTATGGAACTAATAATTTACTCGATAAAATTACAAAGCAAAACGAGTCTTATTTCTTAATTGTTATTTATTGAAATGGAGGTATGCTATTGGCAGAGTAAGGCTTTTATAGAGAAAATAAAAACATGCATTATTATTATTTACTATAATATATTAAGATGGTAAACCTACCTGCAAACAAAGTGCGTTTAACCAATGGGTACCAAAATAATTATGTACATATAGTTGGGACCTTTACAAAGAGATTGGTATATAATATTCATATAAAAACATTGAATAATTCCGTCTTTTCTCCCATTGAAATGAGGCCGGCGCAAAAGGTAGAACTACCCTTCCCGGCGTTAAGCATCTTCCGACCCAACGGGTAGAACTACCTTTCCCGGCCTTAGTGTGTTAAGATAGTAAACCTACCCGCAAACCAAGTGCGTTTAACCAATGGGTACCAAAATATGTATTCTGAATGGGAATAAATGTTTACAAATAATTATGCATAAGACTAGTTTATTTTAGCTTTTTTTATATTTTTTTACTAACATTTAATTTGTCCAGCAACGTGAGCGGTATATTATTAACATTTATTGCTTTTCACAAATTTAAGAGATATTATTATTTTTGTGCAACACATCTTATAAACAACAATATTCGTAATAATAATAATATATTAATGCAAAATAAACAGAAGAAAATCATTAGTAGGGTTAGGACAAAAGCGTTTATACCTAAAACATCCTAAAGCACTCAATTACAACGTCCTAATTACCTTAAACATATCATATAATATACTGTACAATAATAAGTTATCTAATAAATGCCCCTTGTACATACATTATGTCAAATGGTGTGATTATTTTAACTAACGGAGGACAACGCCAATTATTTGGGATTTGTTGGGGAGAGTTTCAAAGTCTCAGCATTAATGGAATAATCGCGGGAGATTTTATTAACACTGTATTTTTCAAGCACAATTTGACTTACACTCAACTTTTAGGGTCTGAATTTTTCCAACATAGCCTTATATGTATTTTGAAGACATTAATGAATAAAGCTTTCATGACCGTTTTAAAAGTAACCATCACTAATAATTTTGAAATAGAAAGTAAATCTTACCGACACTCTTCTGCCATTGTAAATTGTAGTTTAAAAAGATTATACATGTACAGTAAAATAACATCTGTAATATGGCTCGTGGGTACAAAATATCCCACAAATAACTACATATCTATTAAAAATTAACCTAAAATGTCAGCATTTATTTATTCATGAAATATAATGAGAATATACACATTTTTCTTCGTATTTTCTAATACAGGATATAACACTTTAAAAGACAAACATTATTGGGTTTTGATTTAAAAAAAAATAAAAAGTTTAAATTGGTAAAATATACTTGTATTATTTTTGTTACCGGTCAGTCGGTAATGAATTGGACCTTTCGTCTAAAGCTGGTTTTAGCTTAAATTACATCAATAATAATAATAATATTTGGATGATTTGTATAGTGCCGTTTTTTTGCAAAATCACCATCCCTAAAATATCCGCCGTGAAAAGTGTTACACCGGTATTTATTTCTTCGAAAGCCATTTTCACAAATAAAAAGCGAAAATATATGGAATTAATTTTTCATAATGAAGCACAATATTCAATGTATTGAACGGTGGTGCACAAGTGATTGTGGAAATGGCCTTCAGATTATCATAATATGCTAAACGATTTGATACACTTACTTGTTCTGTACTATATGTAGCCATTTCATGACTTTTTGAGGAAATTTGTTTATTTAATACATTTACTTGTTCTGTACTGTATGTAGCCATTTCATGACTTTTTGAGGAAATTTGTTAGCATTTATTCAGGATCCAACACAATCCAATAATAATAAATTCCATTGTGCATATTTTAATAGTGATTATATCATTATGATTCCATATGAATGTGAATATACAAAATGATAAATGAATTATTGCCAATAATGAGAAGATTCGTCAATGAACATAATAGAAAGAAAAGAGGTCAAATGACAAATTGCAGCATTTAATCAAAATCTCAAATTTAAATTGCTTGTGAAATAAATCTACAAAATATTACGATTTCAAAAGGTTAATTATAGAGCGTTTATTAAATATTAAAATAAATTTAAGTTTTAGCTTATTCGTGACCTAGAAATAATTTTTAATATTAAATTAAATTTTGACAAAACAAATTGATTTTGTTAACAAATTATATTAGATCAATCACAGTTGGTTCACAAACAAACACTACAAAAATTCCAAATAGTTTTCCTATCACTAGAAACTATAAAATACCAATAGAAACATACCTCTGTCATTGTCAATCTAATAAACATCTATAATCACATTCCAGCTCATTCAAAATAACATCTGGCCTGTTGATTGAAGAAACGGTTAGTGAATTAACATATTTAATGATTGCGTAAGAATTCAATGAGAAGTAATATAGATACAACATTTGATAAACAGAGAGAATCGTCACATTAACGTGGATGCAACATTAGAAAGACAGATAAAATCGCAAATCAATGTTGATACAACACCCGATAGACAGATAGAATCGTCAAATCATCATGGATACAACATTTGAAAGACAGATAAAATCATCAAATCCCCATAATTTTTAACAACATTTTGAAAGACAGATAAAATTATCAAATCACTGTAGATACTACATTAGAAAGACAGATAAAATCATCAAATTACTATAGATACAATATATGAGAAACAGTTAAAATGGTCAAATCAAATTTGATACAACATCTGATAGGCAGATCGTTAAATCATCATCAAATCGTTATATAAACAACATTTGAAATACAGATGAAATGTTGAGATAATTTATCAACAATTTAATGACTGTTAGATAAAACAATAATAACATGAAGTGAAATCAATAGACACAGGATACTGCCAATTGCAGAAAAAACCAACACCACTTCAAATGGATACTAAGTTCAAATTTGGCTTAGATATGTCGACAAGAAGATATTTTTTTCAGTTCAGACATTCATTTCTTCATAGTATAATGTATTAAATTAAATTCATCTTACACTAGTTATATAATGTTATCAATACACACTACATATAATATGTTTGATTGCCTGTCAGAGCACAATGTTTAAATCAATAATATTTACTAAACAATCTTTACTGCAAAAATATTTAAATTTAGTTATATGAAGATCATTATTATGGCAAGTGTAAATTTACAATACACAAAAAAACGCTTCCCATCTCATAAAATGTCAGGTCAACCTTGTTGTCAGACCAATAGAAAAAATAAAATGTAAAAAACAAAATGGCAGCATTTTTTCCATCTTTGTTATGTCATTATTCAAACATTCAAAATTGAATCAAGTTTGTTTTCACTATTAGGCCCTTCTTTCACGCAAGTATTCGATATTCGACGATTCGATTATCTTGGCGACTACGGCCATACATCTGCGCAAAGGTTCCACAGGTATACGTTGCAGACATTTTGTAAACTCGTTGGCAAAGCAAGTCTCCTGCAACCAGCCGGGCGAGGTTGTTCCCACTCACGTCGTTGAGACTTTAAAAATGACGTCACTTGTGTCAGATATTTTGTAACAATGCATGTGCTTTAAGGAACAAAACGTTCAACAAAGAATGACAGGATATAAAAATGACACCAACAGCTACAGCAACTATTTTGTTGTGAGTGAGGTTATGAAAGCATCCTAGTTAGACATTATGATAATTTCATTGGTGGCTATGCAGGTGTCTTGATTTCATTAGAAACGTATACGGTCTGTGTGCAACAAGTTGTTTGCGATGTGAGTACACAATATGAGTATTGGATTCTTGTGTATTCCTGCGGAAGAAGGACCTGAGAATGCTAAGCTTATAGTTCTGAAGAGGATAAAATGAATCTCACAAATAAAAATTAATAAGTAATATTGTTATTTTGAATTATCAACTTATTATTACTACATTATAATTATATTATTTAGAGAATCTTGTTCAATGATCAAAATTTAATATAATGTAAAATTCAATATGAAATAATAATGACAGGAGTTAGTTAATTTTAAGGACATTTTACACATTGCCTCGCAGTTTTACTGTTTGCAATATTTACACAAAATTATTATTAAATGAATTATAATATTAACAATAGAGGCCATATGAAAAAGTATTATATATTTTTTGTATTGTCATCAAAGTGAATAATAATTATTATTGTAGGTTATAAATTTAATATAAATTGATTATATTTTGTCAAGCGGTGAAGAATATCATAAAAATATCAATTTTGTTTTATTTAGAACATAACCCATAGCATGCAGAGGCCAGTTATTTCAACCATGGTTAAAGCCGTGGACCTAATAAGCCCTGGACAGAGCATTAGTGCGATTTTGTATAAGCAGTATTGAAGCCAAATCTAGGGTGAGGGGAGCCATATTGTATGACAAACTGATTTGAAATGATTTGTATGCAAAGTGGTACATAATGAATTTTATTTTTGTATTGATATTGAAATTATAAGAGCTTATGAATTTATTTTGGGTATTTGATTGGGAAATTCATTAAAAGATTTAAGTAGTTTTGGCATTTTTAATTTTTCACCCCGCGATTTCAATTTTTTCTCGAATAGTTCCGTCCAGAGCTTATTAGGTCCGTGATTAAAGGTAAAGTATTGTTTAAAATCTATGGTAACCTAAAAAGACTTCCACAGACAGCTAGCAGGCCCAAGTACTAAATGAAGCCATCGCGTCGAAAGGCTCGGCCATCATACCGTCCTTTCCTTTGATCAAGCCTAATATTCAATCCCTTCCAAAATGTTTTCTTAAAAACCAAAGATATACTACTGGGCAAACCAGTCGTCTACAGCGGCTTTTACAACCGACTGTCACTTAGAAGCTGGAGCAGAGGTTAAACTTCTAAACCATTCAAATTGACGTAAGATGAAGTTTTAGCAAGAATACTAAAATTACCTCAGATTTTAATCAAACCTTCAGTAACAACAACGATGCAACTGGCCAAGAAAGACTCAACTAGTGAGTTCTACCAAACAATGCAAGGTCTCATATAATATGGGTTAGAATGGTTTGCATACGTCCAAATATTTATAAGGTATTTTAAAACCAAAGGAAGATTTGTGTTACAAACCATTATAATAATAATAATTCTATTGATTAATTTATTTTACCAATTGCTTCATTAATATTATTAGCGTGCGCTTGTCTTAAAATACAAAATATGCAAAATGATGGCCATCATATTTACATCCATCATGGCGGGGCGATAATGCTTAACTTAATAAATCTATTTGTGTTACACACATTTCAAAAAAGCGATTCGCCAATTCTCTAAATACTCATAAATACAAATTTCACTTGTCAATCTTGTAATAACAACAATTTTATAGTATACCAACGAGTCTATTGCCAACAGTTGATTTACACTGATATATTTTTAATTCAATATACATTTTAACACTGCCAAAGGTTCTAGTCCGTTGCGACACACAATAGCCATTGAGACTCTCAGTAGCCAATTTGACACTCAGCGGCCAATTTGACACTATGTAGCCAATGTGACACTCAGTAGCCGATTTGATACTATGTAGCCGATTTAGCACTAAATAGCCAATTTGACACTCAGTGGTCATTTTGACACTCAGTATCCAAATTGACACTAAGTAGCCTATGTGACGCTCAGTAATCAATGTGAAACTCAGTAGCCAATTTGACGCTAAATAGCCAATTTGACACTCAATAGTCAATCTGACACTCCGTTGATTCAGGCACAGTACCGAAGGATGGCCACGATGACGGCGGTCAGTAACACTGATGTTGAGGAAGTCCTAGACGATGCAGATTCCGTGGTGTTGTCATTACTAGGTTTGTTGTGTATTTGGACGATGGGATCGTTGTTCTCTTCAACTGAAACAAAAAAATTATGTTAAAAAAGAGTTCGAAACATTTTGTTGCTTGAAACAAATAACAATAAGCTACAAATCCTTAGATACCTTATGAATTTTTCACAAAGCTTAACTTGTTCAGAAAAGGGACGAAGTTGGTAGCCTCCGTGAATATCGAACACTAGCTTCCTCTCCATTAAGTGATCAATTAGTGATGCAACATTTCCACCTTAGAGACAACAGCCACTGGGCAGAAGTTGAGGCATTTGCAAGCAGTCAAGTGTATTAGTGTCAACAACACATGAATTTGAAGATGAACTTACTTTCTCCGTTGCCAGAGCCCGAACCCTCGTTCCAATGGGATTCATTCTCGTCCTCATCATCGTTGAAGTCGTTATCCGATTTGCCGGACCCTGAGCCGTCCACGGAGCCAGCCTCGTCTCCCTGCATATAGAACTCCGAGAGAGGTGTGGTGCTGAGCTGGGACAGCACGATCTGGAAGCACAAGATAATAATTAAGAAAAAATGCATTGTTACTCTTCATGGGTAGGAGAAATGAACTAAACTATGAGGTATTTTGTTATGAATACTGTTCAAAATATGGGGAAAATTTAAAATTTATTTTTCTGACTGATCAGCATACTAATAATGCGTAATTTTAATTTTTCAACTGGCTACAATGTCATTATAACGTAGAATACTGGCCGGTAAAATGACTGTCACAGACTTTGGCCGGTGTAAAGTCAACAACGCCGCGTTCACAGACGAAAACAAACACGAGGTTTTGAAGAAGAGAAGAGAAACGGTAACATGAAGATTGAAATAATAAAAATTATGAAGAAAGCTTTTGTACAAGACCAACATAACAACCTACAGTGTGCCTCGGAATAGTTTATTTGTTGGGTTGAGTTTCCCAAAAAAATAACAAAAAGTTTATCAAAATTGTTAATAATTATGTGACACATGATAAATGTTTCATAAATCTATTTGTTCGTTCGGGTCGAGTTTTCCAAAAAATAACAAAATTTTTATTAAAATAGTTTTTCTTACCTGGGTCATGTGCCTGAGCTGGTCACTCAGCTTGGCCACCCTCGTATCTGCCCCGGGTGCCCCCTGGCTGCTGGCGGCCACCCCAGGAATCTCCACCTCTGGATTGTACTTCTGGAAACTGGCGCTAGAGCCGACCACCGTCTTGGTGTACCTGGAAACAGATATGCATTGATAATTATAAAGAAGAATGGGTTTATGGTGTAGAGATTTGTTTTACATTACTCCACACAGGAAGCCCTGAGGAAAAAAAATTCCCTCAGGGGATGTCATCTTTGGGGACGTTGAGTAGTGGGTCTTTTGAGAAAAGGAGAAATTGTTCCACAGCCGAGCGGTTCTGCCGCGGTAAGTAAAAACAGTGTCTTTCTTGAGAGTCTCAAGGGAGATGGCAGGGAGTGGCAGTGTTAACCTCAAGTGACAAATGTAAACCATGTACAAACGTTTGGTGTGTTTCCCAACTATGTATGCACAGGTGCCAAAGGAATCAATGATGGCTGGTTCTTCAGATGATCTTCCATTGAAATACTAGTGAAAAAAAGAGATGCATAACCTAGAGACAGAACAAAGTGTCTGATGGTTAATTATAAATTACATATTTGTGTGAAATTGTGGATAAAAAAAGATTTTTAATATCCCTATTAGAGATCATTCAATGTAAAGTTAAAAAAAAATTCTTTCCTTCGAATTCATTTAAAAGACATCAGAAGCACTAGAGATAAAAATACTAAAGAGAGTAACAAATTGGTTTTGCAAACAGATATAATGAGGGAAGCCAAGGAAGTTTTCAAGCCACAAGTCTATTTTTTTAATTATATTTAGGTATTGAATTTTTAGCTTCAGACAAAGATGGTGATTACCTTTCTTAAATATTGTGCTTCCTGCAGAGATGTGCAAAATGGGTACCCAAAACCATTTGAAATACAAAATGGAAATGGGTCAAAACTTTTCCATTTGAAAATGCAAAATGGTTTTTAGAAAAGCATTTCAAATGCAAAATGCAAAATACCTATTTTCAAAATGCATTGAAAATGCAAAATGGTTTCTCATTCAAACAATTAAAATAATTATAGAATTTTTATTATTATTTTTTTGGTAAACTAATGTTTAAGACAAGATATTTTATGCATAGCACAAAGGGTAACAATTATTTTACAAGCAATAATTATCCCGTTGGCGTCATGTATCTTTTATCAGGAGATTTTTCAATGTGGATGAGTGTTTCAGGCGAATAATTATTGCTTGTAAATTAATAGAATTTTTAAACAATTTTGTCATTTTATAATGGACATCAATGTAGAACAAACATATTATGATGGTAAATCATTTACATGATGTTAAATCCAAAAACACCACGACTACAGATTATGAAACCACAAAAAATTTGCGCGGGACTAATGTTGCCAACGTAAAAACATAGAAACTGCTATCTAACATTTAATATTACAGCGTCATGGCCCCATGTTCAGTATTTGAATCAGTATTTTTTGTAATGGTATCACTCAATTACCAGGGCTCCTACCAGGGAGCAACTTGACAAATGTAAATTATCTCTCATAGCGAGGTTGAGGACCGACTGATATTTGGGGCTTATGAAAAAAAGGTGAGTGGAGATAGTAGGAAGAATGTTGCAAAAAAGCATTTAAAATGGAAAATGCATTGAGAAAAGCATTTAAAATGCAAAATGCAAAATGGTTTTTAGAAAAGCATTTAAAATGGAAAATACCCATTTTGCATTTCCATTTGAAATGGATTTATTTGAAATAAAGCACATCTCTGGCTTCCTGTAATAAACACTACTATATTATTGACTTACGTATTGACTAATGTATTAACTTCCTTAATGACTTTTGGGGATTTGGTAAGGAGACAGATGAAAGAGGTAGGTTGTGATGTCACAGCGTTTATTTTATTTGAGTCAGTGCAATAGTGAGATGACTCCGGACCGATGCTCACACAGTTGGTGGACATAGATTGACGGTGGATATTGTCAGTGGCGAATCCTTCATGTCAAAGATAAACACCAAGTGAAAGTGCCAATGACAGCGGTGGAGTGGTCGAGGCGATAAAGTCGGTGGCTCGACATCACGATGGTGGAGACTGGACTTGTAGATGTGTTCAACACTGGGGATGACGTTGAGTCTTCCTTTGAGAGTTGAGTTGTGAAGCGAGATAGCCGAAGGTATAATTGACCTGGTCGGCAGATGCAGGCCGGCGAAGATGTCGCAGGGCCAATGCGCTTATGTAATCCCGCAGAATTGATGATTATCAGTAGCTTTTCCTTTAAGGTTCGTGCAACGCCAGGCGTAGTAAGTACCTTTCGATGTTTCGCTATTAGGTTCTAAGGCGATGCGAGTTGCATGGGCGAACATTCCCGAAGATTTCTAGTAGATTACCGCTACAGACTTCTCTATTGACTTGTGTAATGAATTCTGAATTGGCTTCTTTATTGACTTCTGCGAAGAATTCTATATTGACTTACACATTGACTTGCTGACTTCTGCACTGACTTCTGTATCGGCTTTTATATTGATTTCTGTATTGGCTTGTGTATTGACTTCCGCACAGACTTCTCTATTCTTGAATACACATTTTACAAATGATTACAGTGGTTTATATTGTAGTACAGAAAAAAGGTACAAAAAATAAAGAAAATAAGTTGATATAGGTAAAATTGTGTGTGTTATTGTATGTTAGGTGAACACCTCACTAGGAGAACCTGTGCTGAGGTGTTAACGTGTTTGTGATTAAGTGTGACAGTTATTTATGTGTTGTAGTAGAAAGTTAATTTCTGCGTTGACTTCTGTATTTACTTCTGCATTTCCTCCTGCACGGACTTAGTTACTGGCTTATGTATTTATTTCTATATTGACTTCTGCACTGACTTCTGTATTGACGTATGTATATATGTTTGCATTGGCTTCTGTGTTGAATTCTGTACAGACTTCTGTATTAACTTCTGCATTGACTTCTGGGCTGACTTCTGCATTAACTTCTATATTGTTTATTTCTATGCCTACTTTTGTAACCCGTTCTTCATTTTTATCTGTGCTCCTACCAACAAGCTACTTGGAGTGGCTCAGCAGAAGAAATGTTTTTTTCTGTAATTACTCGTTTCTATTAGAAATACATAAAATTGAAAAGATACTCACTCTCCAACGCGCTCCCCGTTCCAGCACTCGGCGCCGTCCAGCTGCTCGGCGAAGCTCTCGTCCCGGCACAGTGTGTCAGCCAGGTTGAGGAAGAAGCCGCGAGAGCGCGTCACCGAGGCCAGGAAATGTAGCAGGCGCGCGTCGGCCGACGAAGAGCGCAGGGAACCGCCGCGCGCGGGCCGCTGCGGTCTCGGGCTGTGTTGCCGGCGGTCAGCGGCCGCGTCAGGAGCGGGCCCGTCGGCGGACATCTTGGCATGGCCGCACGCTCGCTTCACCTAGGTAAACAAACATCAACTAATTAGTCACATTTATATTAGCCTTGGTGAACCTGGTCGGTAGCTACTAGCTACTTCTGCACGAGCAGTTTCGTAACTTCACTTAGATCAGCGATTGCGTAGTTAACCTAACCTAACATAACACTTCGTGACAATTTTTTAATGTAAATTTATGAAGTGGGTTAACTTCCACTTCCGAGATATTCATTTATTTATTCACGAAAACAAAATAGAAATTCAAATACATAGATATATTTTAAAATACTATAAATTTTACCACTGGTTTTGTTAAGGTAATAATATGAAAATGGGCATTAACTTTCAAGATAAAGATTTAGGACGGGTTGTTTCGGAGAATTTGAACAATTCATCAAATTTCAACCTTCATTTCCGGGTTCTGTGAAAGTCCTATTCGAGTTCTGTTATTATATCATTACCTATAGGCTAGTTGCTTGAAAAAACTGAAATGAAAACAGAACTCGAAAAAATATTTCACAGAACTTGAAAATGAACTTTGAAATTTGATGAATTATTCAAATTCTCCAAAACAACCCGTCCTTAGTAAATGGAAGAATTGCCTATTTTATTTAGTATTGCGAATATCGAATAAGGTAGTAAATAATTCTTAGCGAATGCCTCCTGTTCGGCGGTTATTTTTTAAACTTTTATTTTTGTGAGGATTGCCGCCGGGAGTGATGCCGAATAATAAAGGAGAGTGGGAGTTGCCGCCGGGAAAGATGCGGAATAATAAAGGTGGGTGGGAGTTGCCGCCGGGAGTGAAGCGGAGTAATAAAGGTGGGTGGGAGTTGCCGCCGGGAGTGATTCCGAATAATAAAGGTGGGTGGGAGTTGCCGCCGGGAGTGATTCCGAATAATAAAGGTGGGTGGGAGTTGCCGCCGGGAGTGATGCGGAATAATAAAGGTGGGTGGGGGGTGTTGCCACCGGGAGTGATGCGGAATAATAAAGGTGGATGGGGGGTGTTGTCGCCGGGAGTGATGCGGAATAATAAAGGTGGGTGGGGGGTGTTGCCGCCGGGAGTGATGCGGAGTAATAAATAGCCTATTGAATTTTACGGCAATTACAGATTTACTATTATTATGGATACAACTAGCGACTTGTCTTCTCTAAAGGTTATTGTTATTGGGGCCGATGGCAAACAGGACTGGGAATCTGAAATGAATTTCCTATACTATATAATATTTTATTACATCGTTTGTGAAATAATCCACATAAATTAATTAAATACTAATTTGCTCCGCCGGGTTTGTGACCATCTGGTCAGGAGTCAGGAGCCAACAATCTGACCGCTCTGCGACGGAGGCCTTCATTGTGCCGTGTATTAACGGGACAAAATTTCCGCGAGCCGAGCCGCAAATTATGGGAAAGGAATGAAGCAACCGTAAACGAAGCGAAACGCCGCTGGCTCACGGAAATTTTGTCCTGTTTATACGTACCTTTAAATTCTCAAAATGACAAACTTTCCTATTAACAAACAAAAGCAATCTTCAAAAACATTCATGTCAATTTGATAATTACTATTGACATGAATGTTACAGAAAAACGGATAAGAAAAAAAGTGCGTGGGTTTCAACAAATTAGGCAGTGGGCACCTATTCGAATCGTAAGCATAATAAAAAAATGGCGTCTCGCAATTAAAGGAACAAGATACAAAGCTACTTAATAAATATGTTCGAACGGTTCTTAATTAAAATCACCGGATGAACAACCTTTTTCAAGGTTGAATTGAAATCTTGTGACTGGATGGGAATCGTCGGGCATTGCAGTCGTGTTGTTGACGGCCTTCATAACTTAATGTTCGATGCCCCAAAGTTGAGTTATTTAGAGCATCGAACATTAAGCTATGAAATCTTGTGACTGAATGGGAATCGTCGGGCATTACAGTCGTGTTGTTGACGGCCTTCATAACTTAATGTTCGATGCCCTAAAGTTGAGTTATTTAGAGCATCGAACATGACTGGATCTGAATAGTCGGGCAATGCAGTCGCGTGGTTCACGGCGTTCATAGCTTAATGTTCGATGCTCTTAAGTTGTGTTATTTCACACAAATTCAAATATAACACTGTCATCAAATGGCCATTCAGCGCCATTTTATTTTTTGATTGTTGAAATATATCCGTTAAATGCCAATTCTAAGTTCGTGAACAAATTGTGATCAGCAGAAGAGGACAACTATCATGCTTTTATACGTGTCAGCTTATTACAATTCGATAGAAAACTGAAAAGCACCTACTCGTAGAATCGGCGTTAAACGGGGTCCTCTCAAATGTAAAATAAAAATCAAAATCGAGCTAAATGGCCATTTGATGACAATGTTACATTTGAATTTTTGCGAAACAACTGGGCCTAAGTAACGCCCTAGTAAAATACAATCAAGGAACCAGTAGGAATACCTTTGCAATCCCCAGTTGGGGTATATGTGAGGCTCAAGTAAAAAAGCGAAAGGTAAGGAAATGTGCAAGAGGAAGGTTTCGTATACACCCTTGATGAATATCAATTTTTTGTTGAAATTGTTCAGATTATTTCATATTTTCAACTTTAAATTGTTTTTATTTGCTTAAAAGTCTACTGCTGAAAATAATCAATTAACCCTTGAAAAAGTTGTTATGTTGTGTTAAAATCATTTAAATTGCTTTTATATTTTCGCATTATTTTTCAACTGAATCAATTTACCATTTATAAATATCTAAATTTAATCGTGTTGAAATTGTATCGCTCTGATATGTAAACATTTTAATCTTTTAGATTTAAATTTTTTAAATAAAATAAACAATAAACAGTGTTAATCTCAAGTGACCTATCCGGTTAAAATTTCGTCCGGTATATTATCTGCCTATACAAAATATAAATAAACAATAATATGTGTACATGTAAATATAGTTTTGTATTAGTAATTGACGAAGCGTTGGATACAATCTGTTGGCCATTAATTGATAATAGTTTGACTAGTCTATAATAGTTAGTAATGTATTGTATATTTGTACAGCGCCCCTGAAGTGATTTTGCATAAAAACGGGGGTATACAAATCGTCCAAATATTATTATGATTACTCGGTTGCGACGTGCGAAGGAAATTTTTTTATTTTAAATTGAAATAAATGTATCATTGGACAGCAAAATGATATATATCTACGTTTATTACTCCAAATATGCTCAGAAATCGCTGGTTAGCTGTATATCTGGTATCCAAAAATAATTATTTTTTTAAAATTTATATACCCTTTTAAATTAAAAATTCCTAATAAATTACACACATAAATAAATTAATACAAATATGATTTAAGATTTTCACGGCCAAAAGTATTTTTGTTATTTGTTTTTGGGGTATTATGCCGTGTTGCGCTAACTCCTTCTTTAGCCAACGTTTCGGACAGCATTGCAGTGTCCATCATCAGGGCAGATGTGTTATTTAAATGTGTTATTTAAATAACACATCTGCCCTGATGATGGACACTGCAATGCTGTCCGAAACGTTGGCTAAAGAAGGAGTTAGCGCAACACGGCATAATACCCCAAAAACAAATAACTCTCGAACGGTGGGTTTTGGCATGAAATTTATCTGGAATTAAATAAGATCAAATTACTAACTATTTTCAGACTGTAATTTAAATTACAACCATGATATGATAAGGAGCATGTAAAAATCTATTTTCCGATAAAATTAAGAAGATACGCCATGTTTTTTTATTATTTTTCAACAAGAATAATAAATACTGTTGAAATCGGTTTAGACCGGAAAGTCAATTTCGGGGTGAAACCGGTTAGTAAAAGCAGTAAATAATATATTAAAATACACGTGCGTTTCTTTACGGTATCAAAATATTCGGTCAACGTGACAGTTATTTTTTATATTTTTTCTGGAAAGAAAAAATATTCAAATCTAAAAATTTCGTTTCGATGGCAAAACTATCGACAGCAAAACTTTTCGCTCTGCAAAATTGCTAAATTCTGAAAAAAGGTCAGGCCCTTAATAATCAGGGTAGCCGTTAAAATAAAGCACACAAAGCAATATTGTTACCTTTTATTGGTTGTAAATTGTAAATGTGATTGGACGATACAAGGATTCTGCGATTTATAACCCATCAACCATAAATGTGTAGCGATAAATATAACATCCGTTAAATTTATTTTCCTATTTCGAGTAAAACCTTCCTACATACGAGTATATATCGCCTTTCTCCTGGATGGCGATATTAAATGCAGAATAAAAAAATATTTAATAACCTATTCAGATATATTTATTTATCAATTTTTCTTACGTTATACAAGGTCAATTTTGGTAAGGTCATCGAACTTAACAATCGACACTGCAACACCAAAATAATAGCGACAGATATCCTTTCAAAATTCATGACGCACTTTAAAAAAAAATCATTCGATCGAAAATTATTCATCTATGAAAAAGCAGATTAAGAATTCTTTTAAGTTTATCCTTAAGGCTCCATTAGAAGTGTTAAAAAATAAGAAGAAGATTACTGAAGACGGTTTAAAGGGGAGATATTATATAAATCCGAATGATAGAGGGAGAGCGCTAATCTTAAAAATAAAAGATTATAATGAATAGGCGTAAGTAACTATTGTGAAAATATTTAATAAAACACGACTTATATAAAATAGAGCAAAAATATTTCAACATCGGAGTAGCATTTAAAGAAATACTGTGAATGCTTTCATACCCATAACATGTTAAATAACAGAACCAGATGTGTTAATAATTTTCGGAGGCAATATCATAAAATTACTTTTTCAACTCGACATCTGAATAGAGATTAATCTTAAAAAATAACTATTTTTTAAGAGCTTAAAAACTTTAAGAATTTAAGGGAATATGTTATTTGTTGGTATAAATTCGGAATGCGGAGTCTTAAACACAAACAAACACAATACGGCGAGCAATCCATTAGCTACGAGGGGGGCAGTTTATATAATTGCCTAACCATGAAGTACGAGTGCGGATTGCTTTACTACGGAGTCCAACTTGTTTTGTTAATCATCAAGCCGTTATTTCGCAGAGTATAGCTGTATAAAACTTGGAGGTCTCAGCTGGCTAATGGGGATATTGTGGTTACCGGTGTAAAAATAAACCATACGTTAGTTCTTCTTTTGGTCGCCAAACATTTTCGTTTGTAAATCAGTAATCAAGATGGTTGGGATTGAACTTAAACTAGGTTAAACTAACTTAAGATACAGGTACTACGTATATTATGTTAGGTTATACCAACATAAGCATGGACCTAAAAAGCCCTGGACGAAGCAATGCGAGCACAATTTGAATACGCGGGATGAGGGGAAAGATGAATTGAAAATGGCAAAACGTACTTAATTTTTTTAATGTCGTATCCTATTCCTTGTCTCATAAAATACCCCCAAAATCGTAAGCCGTTATAACTGCATCAACAACACAACATAATAATAGTTCATTATGCACCAGTTTGCGTACAAATCAGTTCAAAATTTAGTCATACAAGATGGCTGTCAGGCAATTTCCCTTCACCCTAGATTTGGCTTCAATGTCATTTATACAAAATCGCAATAATGCTCTGTCCAGGGCTTCTTAGGTCCATGAACTTAAGTCATGTTAGGTTATTACTAAATCACGATACGATTTTGACCTACCTTCGTAATTTGAATGTATTTACTGATGGCATACCAATACTGTTGGTGGCACCAAATATCTTCCAACTTCGGCTAAATTGAGTTACCATATTTCAATTCTTGAAGTCTACGCGTAAAGTTATTACCAGAGCTAAAGTCGCAGTCAGGGCTTTGTATTGTAGTAACTCTCTATTTAAAATAAATGCAAATAGCTGCCTTACAAAATAAAAATCACAACACAATCTCACGGGAATTATACATGATGATAATATGTACCATCAAATTCCTATCACCGAATAGCTACCACCCAACAGATTAACAAAACGCCATCTCAATATCGCGGGATATACTAGTTATAGTGATTTGGTTAATCGTAGAGTCAAAGTTGCAGCCAGAGCCTTGTAGTGGGACATTTTGGCTAAAGTTTGTACACGTGTTAATCATTTTAATGATTTCCATTCCATTGCTTTTACATTTTATTTATTATATATTCCACCAATAACAATAAAATTATTGATGAAATTATAGACAGCCCTGATTTATTGAGCCTGATCCAACCAACTAGAACTAGTGAATCGAAAATTCTTTTTAATTACAAGAATAGTATCATGACCGAGTCATTTAGATACTCGCTTGTTCCTAGATTACATAAGCTGTCAATACTTTCGTAGAAATAGTAGATGTGTTCAACTGCACGGAATATAGTTACAAGAAGGCTAGTAACATACCTCAATAATAAATTACTAAAATTACTTGCTGCCCATAATACTAGTGGTAATCAATTGGATTCTTCAGTGGACATCTTCAATTTATCACTTAATAAATACAGGTTGCGTTTTATGTTCCAGGTCTATTTTGTTTAGCCGCCATTTTGGTTTTGATGACATTTGTTAGTTGGCATTTGACAGTCGTAACAATGTGTTCAAATTATTTAAAGAAAATGAGTTAAATAATGGTGAACGCGGACAAAATTACGTGACTTGTGACTAACCAAATAATGACAAAAAGTGGTAATACCGACTGCCCCACACAATTTCCTCTGATCCCCTGATTTTACTCTCCAGATTTTTCCCTATGGGGGGTACTTGAAGGAAAAGGTGTACTCCAATAAACCAACTACAGCCTCGATTCTTAAGGACAGCATTCGAAATGAAATTGTTGAAATAACGCCAGAAGTCTGCGAAAATGTTATAAAAAATGTGCCACTTGACCGAAATCATATTCCATACATAATGTTAAAGTACATAGTCAATCATTAAAATATATAATTGTATTTCGTTTAAAAATTATTAAAAAAAAAATCGACCTGGACCATAAAACGCACCCTGTATATAAGATGTTAGCTGGGTCAGACCAATTAGGTACAAAAAATAATTATAATACCTATGTAACAGAAATTTTTTTATGTGATTTTTTTTTCAACTTTTTATCCAAATTTACGTAAACACTTTATATTTTCCAAAAATATATTATGTGAGCTATTTAAGACACCACAAAATTAATTACGAAATCAGACATTGTTTCATTAGATGTAGGAATTGGAAGTGGTAAAAAACCCACTACCTTTTGATCTTAATAATTAATTAAAAATGTTTACATGTTCGACATTTGTATTAAATTAACTAAATAAAGTGTTCAAAATATTAAACTTTCCAATATTCTATAATACGTAATATGAAAAACCAATCAATATCGTATGACATGACAAAAACGCAATGTACAAACTTTGGCGAAACTGGCTATCTGTGTAATTTTAAATTTAGGCAAGGAGGTACTCCCAAAAGACTAAAAATAACCGCCATCTGACGGAATTTTCGGAAAGCATGTTTTGTGTGCGCCGCTAAAATAAATGTCTGTGATGGCGCAGTAACAATGCTAATGGTCCCCTTGTAAACCAACACGGGATAACTGGACCAATAAAACCTGCTTGGACACTTCCGCAACGTTTACAGGGCATTACATCTCTCAACTTCTGAACAAACAAACAATAATTGTAATAAAACTAGCTTTACTACCCGGCCTCGGACGAGAAGTGGATTGAAAATAAATTCTTATAATCATGGCGTCTATTTTTTTGACACCTAAACGATACGTTAAAGTTTTATAGCTTGCGATGGAAATGACGTTGTGAGTGGAAACCAGTTGCGTTGACATAGAAATTTCAGTTATAAAAAGCTGTGAAATTATCACGACGCTAAACCTCGCCGTTCGAGGGTGGGAGCAATTTTTCTGCTTCAAGATTAAGATTATCGGATTAAAAAACTGTGATAGTGAAAGTTAATTTTTTTCTGAAGGAATTGGGAAGAAGAAGATGAAAGGGGATATTTCTATGAAATTTAATTTTTGTATGCAATGTTTCTTCGCAAGTAAAATAAACTGATATACCTACGATACACATCGTAATGGAAGTAACTTTTTTTAAAAAATCCAACTAAATTAATATTTATTTTGGTTCTAACCATGTCTTAGGACGGGCCATAAATAAACGGACGGGCTAACCCCTAGTTACAAACAGCAAAACCAAATTGGGTAATTCATTCGAACGTACCAAAGACAACAAAGTTATCCTGAACGTAGAAGTAGAGAGAGAAACTTGTGACCATAGACAAACAGTGAATTAGTTGGGTCAACACTGGTCTCCGCGACTTACAAAGTTGCCAGTGGCAATGTGGCATTGAGACCAGGTACTTGCTTAATAAAGTAGGTACCCTTTACGAGTGGGGCAGAATTTATTAATTAGAAGCGACAGGGGTGTTTTACAAGTTTAAAAAAAAAAACTGGGTCAAGGGAATTTTTAAACTTTTTTTCCCGTTTTATCATTTCTTCGGTAAAAGAATTTCGTTTTTTTGAGGCAAAATATAGAGGGATGAGAGAACAGAGAACAAATCTTTTCAAACAACAATGGTTGAAAACAATATTAATTGATTCATGAAAGCTTTGACTAAATATAAAAACATCGAGTTTAGAATTAAACAACCTGATTTAATTAAACAATTGAAAACATAGGAGATACAAACAACATGGTGTCCCGTCTCAATTTGAAGAATTAAATACATACTTCAAACCTCTGATAGAAATGACGTCACGGACTGAAAGAGTTGCACTGACCCAAAAATTCCAGATAAAATAAAAGAGTTTACAGTTTAAGAGTTTTGCTTATCCAGACAAACAGATTCCGGCTTTATAGTTTTAATTTATGTTTATGTTTAAATGCTGTGTTAAAAGGTTCTCTGTCCGTTAAATTTCCATGTAGTGGGCGGTTGTTCCGCTTCGCAACTGCCTAACCCCGTGACAACGCTGCCTTAAAGGGTCACATAAAGGACTTCCCAAAACAAGGGTTTTAAAACAATTTATACCTCATCAGAACCCACTTCGTGTCTTTTTGGGGTGGGTAATTATAATTACAATTTTAATTTGATATGCAAAACAAATCTATTATTTAAGATTTAATATATAAATAAATTAACGGTGTCTGAAAAAACTGGGTCATATTTTTTTTTATAAAAAATAAGGTTTGAATAATGCGTTCGAAAAGCGAAATGGCTATCATGTAAACCAAAATCTGAATAAAAAAGGTTTGTCCAAAAGGGGGTTAGGCGCAAAATTGAGATAATATCAGTATAAAAGGAAAGAGCTGATTTTTTTAAATTTTACAGAAGATTCTAAATGAATATAGGTCGATTGATTGACGAGAGCCTTCGTTATATCGACCAAATAATACTCGTATCATGTCATCAAATATGCCTGCTTAATTTTCAAATAGATTCGGGGTTTTAATATTACAAATCGACATAAGCAACTAAAAATATTAAAAATTTTGCGCTCACAAATGGATAAGTTTTTAAATTGACCCATGGTTTTTATCGTGTAAATAGTAATTACCACTTTACACGAAACACAAAAAACATGTTTAATTAGACAATGGTATTAAAAATTATTATTATCAATGTCCCCAGTGCTTTTCAACGTGTGTATGGATGAACTTAGTAAAACACTAGATACAACAAGAATCGGTTGCCATATTGCCGGGGTATGTATGAACAATATTAGCTATGCAGACAACATGGTCATACTAGCTCCATCGGTAGGAGCGATGAGAAAACTTCTGTCAATATGCGAAGCTTACGTTGATAGTCACGGGCTGATGTACAATGCTAAAGTCATCCCTGCTGATATAAAATGCAAATACTGGTCCCATTGTCATTCCACCCATACTTCTCGGCGGGGCCAACCTGAAAATCTGCAGCGAAATCAAATATTTGGGGCATGTCATCACCGATGACCTAAATGATAAAAATGACATAGAACGCCAAAGAAGAGTACTGAGTGTGCGAGCTAACATGCTTGCCAGAAGATTCAACAAGTGCAGTCCTCCGGTGAAGAAGCAACTTTTCCAAATATAGTGTATGAGCTTCTACACTAGCGAGCTATGGGCGACACACACACAAGGCGTCATGAACACACTCCGAGTACAGTACAACCACGCATACAGAGCCCTATTTGGCCTCCCCTGGCGATGCAGCGCCTCACAGATGTTCACCGAAGGAAGGGTGCATGGGTTCGATGCTTTGATGCGCCACAGAATAGCCGGGACGAGTTAGCGCTACCAGAGATCGGACAACACTCTTGTCCAGGCCGTTGCCCAGTGGTAGGGTGCGTCTCTACACCAGAGATGGAGAATTTCACTCAAGCCACCCATAAAGTCCTAATGTATTCATCAATTTATTATTTCTTTATTTATTTATTTCTATATTGATTTTTTATGTATTAACTTAAATGTTAACTTTTATGGCAGCTCTGTCCAGCTGAAATAACTCATTATATGACTCATTTGGTATAACTAAGTTTCACCAATCATATCCATCAAATTGTGAACAAAGGTATGAAAACACTAGGCTTCGTATTAAAAACAACTAAAAACTTTGATTCTTTACAAGCCATTAAACTATTATACGTATCTCTAGTAAGAAGTCTAATTGAATATAACTCAGTAGTTTGGTCTCCATCTTACAAAATTCACATTAACAACATTGAGCGAGTACAAAAAAAATTCTACGTTTTATAAATTTTAAATTAAATATCCCTCAATTTCTTATTAAATACTCTAAACATACATACATTAGAAGATAGACGTAAAATAAACGATTTAACGTTCTTATTCAAAATACTTAACTCTAAATTCGACTGTTGTGAACTCCTGCAACTTATAAACATACATACACCCACAGTAACAACACGACAAAATACAATATTCTACAGCAGCACACATAAGTGTAACTACATTGCCCACTCTCCGATACAACGACTTCACACCATAGGAAATCATTACTTGGGTGATGTTGACATATTCAATACCAACTTGGGAAGTTTTGTGGATCATTTAAAACATTTATTTCAACAATACTCCTAAACACATCATGTAAACCTACAAATAGCTGTAATTTTCTGTTTTTGTTTCTTGTGTTTGTATGACTTGTTGCATAGCTTTTATCAAATGTAATTTTATTCTTATTTATGTTTCAAAGTATCTGTCAAATTAAAATTATACTACCAACCATGTAAAAGCCCTCTGGGCGTTAAATAAATAAGTAAACATTAATAAAATTGGCAATCCAGTAATGAACGCCTCTGAACTCGCACAAGGAAATAGGCACAAGCAGCGAGGGACAAGAATGTAAACTGTAAACCTCGCGAGACAGAAGAATAAATGGCTCGTTGTACAAATATCACAAAGCAACCAAACAAATTGGGGTACGAATTGTCCCTCGCGTTCCCACCCTAACTTGTCTGAAGTCATAAAACGCGACCCTCGACAATAATGACTTATTTGCGGGGCGCGGCTGTTTATCATGACGAAAGTTTAGTTTACAGGTATTTTATTATTTGTGTTTAATGCGACCAACTTGTTTGTGGCAGGTAGAACGAAACTTGTAAATTTAATCTCCATTTAACCTTCAAGCGGGGGCGTGGGCTTTTACAACAAATCTAGTTATCAATTAATTCATTATTTTAAAGATTCATGATCAAAATCTGCAATCGCACTCGATGTAATTATTGAAAGTAGTGTGATCGCTGATGATATTTCTTATTTTTGAATGCCCTCTTTTTTAACAGGACAATTTTGTAGGACTCTCTCAATGCCGATGGTTTATGTGCTTTATTCCGCTTAAGCAGCTAAGCTAGGCGCATGTAGTTTAGGCGTTTTTTGCACGAAGAACTTTGAAACCTACTCCACAGCGCGGGAGTGGATGTGAGAGGTATGAATGGTATAAACATTGGATCATTACATACGCATTTCGGATTGCCCGGCAGTGAATACGTTGCAAGAAAACGGCGTAACGTTTCGACGCCGCGCGACCGCTTGAAGGTTAAAATACAAAAATGTAGTAAATGATTTTTTCTGTTCTGTATTGAGATCCAGAAATAATTCAAAACTAATAGTATCAACACCAAGTAAAAACTAAAGATCCCGAAACTCGTGTGTTTTAAGTAGAGCATTCGCTCAATGCTAACTTATAATATTTAATTTTCTAACATACATTCCATATGTTATCGTGAAAAGGATGTTTGTTTTACACCTTCAAATGCTTAAACCAATATGGTTTGCATTTTATCGTACATTGTTTAAACAAGACTATGTTGTTGTCAGTGAGATTTCAGTTTGATTGGGAAGACAGAGGCCGTTGGTTTGAATGTGTGGTTTTGGTTTGGATGCGTAGGTGCGATGAGTGAACGTAGAGTGGAGATTATAGTACTCGAAGAAGATGTCGGAGATGTTCCAGGAAGAAATATTAAGTGTACACAAAATCCTTAAAACTTACGCTTTAAAATATTAAGACGAATCATTTGTTAGATGAGTCTCATAATTCGAGGTTCGGCTCGCAAATGTATTCGCGCCATAAGACATTGGTCGAGAGATTTTTGCTCTGTTTAAAAGAATTCATGCTTTATTAAATATTTTCGATTGGGCCTACCATAAATAATTTATTTTTATATTAGCGCACCCTTCTAACATTCTATTTACAAATCTATTTTCTTCTTCTTTTTGAACGTTTACTACGGAGCCTTAAGTCAGATCGTGCAATGAGTCGAAATAATATAAGAGATACTTTATTTTATTCATAGGAATGTGGATGAAGTGAGGAGAGTTGGCCAGAACAGAGATGTGTAACCTTCCTCCTTCTCCCACCCGCGGGTGCTGGAAGGTGTCCTTATCGATATTACCATGCACAAACTCCCGACTTTATCCACTTAGACTTAGACCGTGGCAGTCAGAGTATTTCCGCTTTGCAATAAAATCCAAATAGATGGAATATTATTGAATATATCAGAAAACTTGGAAATGTGATGAAATATGCTTTCAAATTTTATTATTATAAAAATAATAATTTAATTTTTTTAATGCAAAAATATAAAAACGTTTTGAAAATGGCTAACCTAACGTTTTTTTTTGTCTAAACAACTAATAACGAAAATCCAAACATTTTATTGGACAATTTTTTACACATTATTATTACCTTACTTTTTTTGTTTCATACAAAAATAATTAATAAAAAATTCACGAAGTTTCATAAATTTTTCTCAAATTGCGGTCGGGACCTTTTTGAGTTTTTAGAGGTGACATTTTAATACTTCAGTAGTTAATTTCTAGGTTTGAATATAAAGTGTGGTGTTTTCTCTTTTCAATTCCGTGTAGATCATATTTTTCACCATGACAGTAAGGGAGACAACGATTTCTTTGAGACCATATGAGCTGTTTCCAAAAGCGAACAAATAAGCTTGAGGGGTTAAAGAGAATAACTGTTTCACAAAGCGTCGCCAAAAGTTGCCAACGTAGTTTTAATTCGTTAGAAGACGAAGGCGAGGGGTTTATCGTTCCCAATATGTTGACATGGTGTGAATTTTTTTTGTGTATCGCCCGCAATGCCAGCGATATCGCTGTTTTTTGGCTGACTAGCGATAGTACGTTTGCCAGGGTTCTAAATGCCGCTTAGTAATTTGCCCCCGTCAAAACACGACAAACAACTTGACGAAAGGGCGTCCGACTCAAATAGCAGCAATGACACTAATTGTTAGGAATTAGGATGCACACAAAATGGACAGTGCTTTTTTCACATGGGAGCTTTTCGGACGTAATTTTAAATCATGCCTCGGGGAATGCAAGTCAGGAGACGTGCATCATGGGAAAAAATGGCACGCTACAATGCACATAATATTAAATTACAGAGATCTTCAACCATTTTGTGATGGTGCCTAACCCAAAATGAAGAAACCAAATAAAGTAAACCTAAAATGCTGCAGCCCCCAAAGACTTTCGATGGGCTGGACACGTAGAACGATGATAGGTTTTTTTCATAGTACGTTCAACAGCTCTATTGAAGAGCTTACGAAGGTACCGCTAGGGTTGACGATTCCCAGGCCAAACTGTCGATCCGAAGACGTGTGAACGTCCCCGGGCGTCCATTATTTCAATATGAACAAAGCTTTAGAGCCGCTTGCGACTCGCTATGGGTATTGGACCGAAGGTACTGAATAGGTGCTGAATGAATACTGTCTAGGTACAGAGTAGGTACTGAGCAAGTATTGAGTACGCACTGCGTAGGTTCTACTTAGGTACTGATAAGTGGGTACCTACCTACCTACGTACATACCTACCCACCCGACCCACTGCCCACGTTTAAAATGGTTCCGCTCCTCTAAGCGCCGGAAGAAGCGATAATGATAACACTGACTCTTCTTTGTTAGTTTGTGAACGCGCAATAAGACAGTGGCGTGCCTTAGAAAGTAAGTGATTGAACTGTGTGCTCTGAAAATAAATATTCATATTTTTTAACGTGTAAGCTTTTGAATGAGTTTGTAATGAACTAATAAACATGAATAATAATTAGGTTACATGAATACTGATTGAAGAGATATTATATTAAAGTATCTAAATTACGAGCAGTGAAATAATACGTAAGCGACCACTGGGTGTATTGGCAAACTACCAAAACGAAGTAAAGCGAGTATCTAAAGGACACAATCCTGATATTATTGTTACATTTTGAATACATAGTTATAAAAGGCATTGATGTATTGTATTTAGATGAGACATGACGCGATAAAATAGAATCCTCTTTTTTACTTCCTACTGACCTCTCCCAATGTTCTAACTAAAACTACCGAATCTGGTCCACGCGCACCGCTTATTGCGTTCTAATAGTGGAACAAGTTTCGACGAGGTATTAGTACGCAGTATCGCCTCTATGATCAAAGGTATTTATTATATGAAAGCCAATTAGGTTAAGTAAAGCAGGCTATACTTTAGGTATTTTCGTCAAAGTTTGAACATTGCGTTTTTGATTGTTTTTTTTTTATAGTTACGTATTACTAATAATATTGTAAAATGATATATTTTTAACATGCAGCTTTATTAATTTACCTTAATTAGTTAGTTAAATACAACTGTAGAATATGTATTTTTTAATGAATTATTTAAATCAAAAGGTAGTGTCTTTTTTCAATGAAACAAAGTCCGATTACGTAATTAATTTTAGGCGGGGAAAATTATTTTTTTTCCGTCTTAAATATCTGTTATTTTGCTAACCAACAATGAAAAAATCTAATATAACATTTCCGGTATAGAATCCGTTAGTTCCATTCTGTGACAATATTTTTATTTTATTTTTTAACGCCTTTAAATCCATTTTATATAATATGTATTATAATTGTACTTTTTTTTTTAAATTTTGTACACAACTAAACTGCCCCAGCAACAATCTTATGTTTTTATGAAGTGATAAATAGAAAATCTTCAGTGAACATTTTCTATTTATCACTTCACAACAATCTTATGTATTTATGAAGAGATAAATAGAAAATGTTCACTGAAGAATACTCAGTATAAACTTCCATTAGTATTGCAGGCAATATAGAAGTACATATTATGATAGTTGTCCCAGAATTTCTCCACGGAAAAAACTTCCCGACTTTTATTAATCTGGTATTTGTGGTAATTTAAAAAAAAAACATAAAAGTAAAAAAACGGAATGCATAAAAAACGAACATTTGCAAACTTTGGCGAAAATTCCTCTATAACATCTGTTTAGTATTGAAACAGTTTTGGATAATATCTACCATTTTTCCCATCATATACCTACTATCCATTTCCTTCCTTAAAAACAGCCTTACCCACATTGGAAAGAATAAGATGATTTGGTTGCACTGTAAATTGTCGCAAGTCAACATTCGTATTCGTGTCGTGTAGCAAGAAGGTGTAATCGTCGTGTCCTCGTCGTATATACACATGATTTGTGCTCTGTTTGCAAATATCAAAATCATATTAAAGATTATCTCGTTTTGGAGGAAATTTCACCCCGTGAACAGTGCAAGTTCATCGACAGCCCTATTGCCGGGATTCTTGGGAATTCAAGGTAGGCTGTTTCCATCATTCCACATTTCCCGTGATTTTTCAAACCCAATTGAATGAGCTTTACACTGTCGTATTTCTTGTGGATTTGATTTACAGTTCATTTTCGTTTAATAGAACACGTAACAACATCATTTTTTTATATTTAAATAATGCTAGAACTAACACAGCGATGCCCCATGTTCATCCGTTCATATTATTAATACTGCTAACTGTTTTTAAAATGGAGGAAAATCGGATTTTGATAGCACGCCCCTGTTCATAAGCCTCGTTTAGACGGCTCAAGTGTTAATTCTAGTTCTTTCGAGAGCACATAACTACCTCCCAAGATTAAAGCGTCTAATTACACTAGAGTAAAGAAAAAGAACGTGGTACGCACGTAAATCCACCTTTAGAATAGGGTTAAGTATCTTGTACCTGGAATTTCGAGCTGTTCAATATAGTTTCACTCGAATTCCGAACACAGGGGAGAAAATGAGAGTGCTGGTTTAACATGATGCAAATACGTAGAAGGAAAATATTAGCTCACTTTTACAAGAAGGGTTGAAATTAGAAATAATTCAAGGGTATTAGGATTTATTTTTATGGTTTCTAGTCAGTAAAAAAGCCCACGGGAGTTAAGGAACGTACTTTAAAAACTTGTTTACATAAATATACGATAAAAGCCATTATTTATAATACGTCCCTTAAGTAAAAGAGGGAGAAAGGAAAGGCACTCATAACTAAAAAGCTTTGTAATTAGTAGCTTATTAGCTATTTCATTATTATGTAACAATGTTTTAACGGTTTCTTTTATCTCGACCATCCATGTTAATGAATAGAGGCTATTTTGATTGGAATTTATGTGATGTAATATAATATATAACGCTTTTCAGGAGCTGTACGTATAAAAGGAACCGTGCATAAATAATACATAATTTACCTAAAATAATTGTAAAATGGGGTGACCGATCTTCACGCTTGAGAGCGTTCCGACCTAGTCCAACCTAATTAAACCAAGATTAAAATCTTGATTAGGTTGGACTAGGTCGGAATGTACTGTTAACAGTAAGTTTGCCTTAAGAATACATTAAACGATAACATTGATATGAAAATAAATGTTTACATTATCGTAAAAGAAGAATTACGCCTAATTTCTTTAAGATAACAAAATTGCATTTTGTATTATTGACTGAGGGTACCGTTTTGAGTCCTGCTTTGACTCGATCGTTTTGTATTTAGTCTCTCTGTAAATTTGTTCCTGTGTTCATGCCCGGTCAATCCTGTCAATATGGTAGCCGTGTTTGATAGTATATTTTTATTCCGCCAGAGAACGTGAGCGTTGAGACTGTTGCGAGTTGTCATGCCAGAGTAAGCAACATTACGCAGTCTACTATTCACAGAACTACTAGTTTTTAAGTAGTAATGACCAAGACTAAGAATGAGACCCTTAGATTTAGATTTTAGGAGGATGAACGGAAGTCGGGGAGGCTTCAGTAAGACGTGAAATGTATTAAAAAAACGTGTAAATTTAAAACAAGGTTTCAGATTAAGTCAATAGATGGGAGTAATGATCACACTTAATACAATGTTTTAATGTATATCGACAGATGTCACTCAATCGAGACGTCTACTTACCGACATATTATATTAATATGTCACGATTAATAATTCTCTTGGGGCCTGAAATCATGTGATTTTGATTTGAAAAATTAATTGCTTAGACATATTAGAGATGCTTTAATTGAAAACTGAGAGTAGAACATATCTTGACCTTTGAAAGCCCAGAAAAAATTAAGTATAAGGTCTATAAAAGCTGCCTTTAAGTTCAAGACCTCCTACTTACGAACCCATTTTCGGTTATGGTTTTATTGTATAATGTCGCTAATTAATTTACTTAGAAAATTATCGTAAAACAGTTTTTCTCGCGTAAATTTAAACAGGCGGCTGGTTTTAACCCTTATAGCCATTTAAATAAGAAGTGTTATTCTTAGCAGCCTGATTCAAAATGTTACACGACCTGGTGCAAAACCAGTTGAACCTGACGAATGGAACAAGGATATGTAGCACCAAAATAATACACGACCTGGTGCAACACCTTAAAACAGTTGAACCTGACGAATGGAACAAGGATATTTAGCACCAAAATAATACACGACCTGGTGCAACACCTTAAAACAGTTGAACCTGACGAATGGAACAAGGATATGTAGCACCAAAATAATACACGACCTGGTGCAACACCTTAAAACAGTTGAACCTGACGAATGGAACAAGGATATGTAGCACCAAAATAATACACGACCTGGTGCAACACCTTAAAACAGTTGAACCTGACGAATGGAACAAGGATGTGTAGCACAAAAATCACACAAAAAGACTTAGAATAAATTTTATTTTACTGCTATACACGGTGTCCGGAAACTCGTAGTACAAGCGGGAAACTGGAGAATCTACACCACATGGGGAACCCAAATAAACATAAAGTTTTTTGATTTGAGCATTTTCACAAAAAAAAAAACCAAAAAAATATATTTTTCGGCTATTTTAGGGTTAAAGTTTTTTCTGGTGTTTAGGGTTGAACAACAGATGTTTTAACCCTGCAGAGCAGAAATATTTTATGATTACACAGGATTAAATGAAGGGTGATTTAAAAATAATGCTTCAAATCCGAGTTTCTTCATTTGTTTTACTTTCAAATAGTTTTAATTAGTTGGGTACTTTGATCTTCAGTAATAATTTATAAGAATTTGATTAAAAAAAAAAAATCAACTTCTAACTCGATTTACTCGATAACGAAAGCTCAAATAAAAAAAAAATATACTACAAAATCGACTCCAAATGTGATGTAGATTCACCAGTTTCCCGCTTATACTACGAGTTTCCGGACACCCTGTATATATAGTTTTGCGTTTTCGTCCAACGTCTGTTTCTGTTTTATCCTATATGTCGAATACTTTTAATAATGTATAACCTATCGCGTTCCCAAATCGTTACAGAAAACAACAAAGGTGATACTAGAAGACGCCACAAAGACATTTTTGTATAACGCCGGCTACATGATTAATTACCGAATGACAATTTTGATTAACAGGGTCCCAGGGTCCAGCGCAGGACTCACAAAAAGAAGAACTATTACAATAATAAAAAGATACCCAAAAAAGAAACAAAAAAAGCACAAGAGATTTGATTATGTCTGAAGAGGAGGCAGAAAAACGATGATTATTTATTATTGTGTCTCATCTACATATTGACAACATTCTATTGGAAATTCCTTTTAATTGAAAAATAATACAGAATCACAAATCAAATAATTAATACATCATAACAAAAATTATGAACTAAATAAGAAATCTGAACTCTCCAGATACTATCCGAAATGTTGTCGCATAGAAAAAAACAGACATTACTTAAAAATTCGAATGAGATAAAAAAATTTACTTGATTTACTAAAAAAATATTTAGTAAATCAAAATTAACAATTTTAGTGTTAAATGTGCTTAAGTTTTATTATAATACAGCTATTTCGGCATTCGGCCATTAAAAATATATCTTTTTTGGGAAGAATTCGCCAAAAACTGTCCGAAAAAACTGCAATCACCATTTATAACTCCATTATTGCTCCACATTTTAACTACCGCTCAGCTATCCTTTTCCTGTGAAACGACCGAGAGCAAAATATATTTCAAGTTATCCAAAATAGGGCAGTGAGAACAATACTCAGACGAAATAGATATTCAAAAGTAAATAAAATGTTAAAGGAACTAAATTGGCTAACGGTGAAACAGACATTGACCTTGAACACGATGATATTTGTACACAAAATAGTAAACAACCTGCTACCCAAATATTTTTCAAATAAAATTGTATACAACAAGGACATACACAAACATAAAATAAGGACATGCAATGAAATCAGGCTACCAAAAAAGGACAAGGCAAATACTCAGAATAGTATTCTATATAAAGGGATGAAATACTATAATGCGCTGCCGGAAAACCTAAAGTCTGCCCCAATTGGAAAGTTCAAGATGTTGTGTAGGAGCCACATCAAGCAAGAAAAAATATAGTTTATTTATATGTAACAAATTAATTAGTAATTTGTAAACTTAAATGTACAAATTACTAAAATAAAATTAATAAATAAATTATCTAATTGTGGTTACACCACATTGAGACGACTTACCCTAAACCTGTTTTTATTTGTATGCTTTTTAAAGTGATTTATTAAGGCCCACTAACAATAAATGATCTTTAATAGGTATTTTACTAACAAAAATACTGACAATGTCAGTGAATTTTATAAAAAAGCGACTGGAATTTCCCATTACAAATTCTCTCTTGTTCTTACAGCAATAACCCCAGGACATTCCAGGGCGGTATGAATGAGTTGTATTTCTGTCTCACTTTTAACACTATACCCTTCCCGCTTGTGAGGAATTCACATAATGATCGATTTACATTTTACATTGGGTGTTATTTATCACTAGGGGATAATTTGAGTGGGCTAGGCACAAAGAAATAAATAATATATGGTAGAATATAATATAATATGAGTATATATGTATATGTATCGTACATCCATAATTATTTGAATACCACACATGAATTCGGTTACTCGGACCAAGTGACTATGGCACCTATAATTGGAGAAATCTTTATGCCAGCAACGGGGTGGTAATGCAGAAATTGGGGAAATAGGAACCTGGTCGAGTTAGTGTAAAATAGTAAGTATTGAGGTTGACTCTGGCAATACAGAGTGAGTCAAATAGAACACAGTATTAATCAGTGTTTCCCAACATTCTTTATGCCATGCTCTACCGTAGTCTTTTCAAAAGTATTATATTATATTGTAATATGTTTGTAAAAATATGAACCCCTAATGAAATTAAATAAAACCTATTCTAATGCATGTATTATAACTGAAATCATTACAAAATACAAATTGAAAATGTAATTAAGTAGAGTAAAATAAAAATTAAAACAGTAATAAAACACAAGTTACAATTGAAATTTAGTACAAACACATACATATATTGACGTCTAATTCATTATTAAATTCAGTTACGCTTGCTACAAACAAATTTTATGTCCGGATCTACCTTATTTAATTTCAGTCTTAGGTCCCCTCTATTAGTTATATCCAATCGATTTCGTTTTTTAGTGAGTAAATCGCTTATGGTGCTAAAATTTTACATTCTATTATTAATTCTACATATTCTAAACACGGGTATAGATAGTACAGGGTTTTCCAATAAGAGGTGTTATTTTGATATTCAATCGTAAAAGATCAATGGTTTCGTTTCTTCTGTGGCACGTAGCGCCGTCTTGTTGAAAGTAAACGTTGTCCAGATCAATACCATCCAATTCCGGCCATAAAAAACATTAATCATCTCTCGATAGCGCAATCCATTCACCGTAACTGTTGCTCCAGTCTCATTTTCGAAAAAGTAAGGTCCAATGACTCCGCCGGACCATAAACCACACCAAAAAGTCACACCTTGAAGATAGAGAGGCTTTTCAACAATAACTCTTGGGTTTTCCGAGCCCCAGATGAGACAATTTTGCTAGTTGACGAAGCCATCGAGGTGGAAATGGGCCTCATTACTCAAGATGATTTGCATTTGATTCATTCAAGTGAATTTTAATAATTTAAATGCGTTGTTGAAGCGTGTATCGTTCCATTTTTATTAATGGCGTAGTTTCTACTTGTCAAATGTCAAAAAATGACAGCTTCAAAAGTAAACTCTACCGATATAGCGGACTATTAAAAATAACACCTCTTATTGGAAAACCCTCTATCATAGTAGGTAGTTCGATCTATCTTACATCCCAACTGCTAACTAGTCAAGACGTTTTCGCAATCCTGTACTCGGTCTACATACATGTATAATCTATATATCGGGTTATCATTGAAACCTAGCCGATCGTTCTCACACACAACGAGATATTCTACAGTTGATTCAATAGTTAGTAAACATAGCTAAAACATTTTCAAGGAATGCTTCAATTCTTAATAATTGTTATTAATAATTTAAGACCATTAAGTATAAAATCCGGTTTCGACAAAGAATAGAATTGAGAACAAGAACAAACACAGTCATCAATCACATTTCAAAGATCTTCGAGAGTTTCAACTACCAAGAAAAGCAGATTACTCCGTTATAGGTAAGATATAATGCTAGAATTTGCGAATGTGAATGGTAAAATATACAGGGTGTATCGGCACGTACCCGACAAACTTTAACCAAGTATTCCTTAGCACATTTGGAGTAAAAAATGTTATGGGCACTTTGCTGTCCGGTAGCATTTTTTTTCAATTAAAAACAAAAAAAAATAAAAATTTCCACACTACATCACTGTCATTATCATTGCTTTTCGTGTTCAACAGCTGTTATAAGCAAATATGTCGAAAAGCGTCTTCGCTCTGTCGCACACACTAAATAATAATAGTTAAAAATGAGACGAATGGTGCCGTGCCATTTCGTTGTGATTGTAAAAGTGCGCCAATATAGGCACACACGTACATTATTCAACGGAATTCGAATAAAATATTGCCAGATGGGTTTTCAAACTTTGACAAAGGATACAACTGTGGTGACATGTGGTGAAAATATGAATAATAAATGGCTAAACCGGACAGCAAAGTGCACATAAGATTTTTTACTCCAAATATGCTAAGGAATAGCTGGTTAAAGTTTGTCGGGTACGTGCCGATACACCCTGTATAATGCAGGAATGCGCGAATGTGAATAGAAGAAGAAGTAGGGGACGCCCTAGAAAGACATGGCACGATCCAAATACTTAGTTCGGACCATGTCAAGAGTCAGAAAACCAGAAGAATATGTATGAATGTGAATGAGTTAAGGAATGTGCGACAAGACCATGTAGTTTGGCGGTCCATCTTCTCTGCTTACCCCTGAAGCGAAACGGCGTGTTGGTTAGTTAGTTATATAATGGTACATTTTTGTCAAAAACTTTAAGAGTTAACAAATTACGTGTATGCAGAGCAATTTTATGTCCCATTAGACATAAATACTGATCTTAAAGCAGGCCTAATAAACATCAAAAGAAAAAAAATCCCAACCATTATTGTAGAATACAGGATATAAGTCGGCAGCAGGAGGCAGTAAACAGTAAAGGGCCTGTGATAAAATAACATAAAAGTATCCAAATTAAAAATATTCCAACACAATCACGTGATAAATGATACCGACCAATCACAGAATAGGCGACCAGTCCTTTGGGATACATTTATCGATTAAAAACTATTAGAAGATCTGTTTAATGTGAATAGAAATCTAGTCACAATGGCAATTATCACGGGATTAACGCACCGAAAAAAAAATCAAATGTAAAATAGATATGAGATTATTACTCTAACCCGAGCAAAACAAGAACATTGTGGAATAATGTGTTTTATATGAGAAACACAAAATTCAACCTTTCAACGTACCCAAAATGATGCCATATTCCCACAGGATCTAGACAGTTGGGATTCACTGCGGTATTCATATAAAAATATATTTACAAGCGGAATTCTTTTGAGGGAAAAATGCGGTGGTTGTTTTTCAAACAATTAGGGAGGTTTGAGTACCGCCGCCACAGGAACCATTTATTTGGTAACCAAACACCTCTGCCATAGGTCACACCAAATGGTTCGCTACGTTTGGTGATTTAGCAGGAGTGCCCGGGTTCATCGTGTGGGGTGTATTCAGGATGCGCCAACCCACCAACTGCGTGGCGTGCCAGATCGAGAGACGCTGGTTTGGGGAGACCATTTGACCTCTCCATTTGGTCTCTCGACCCATCGCCTTGCGCCACAGTGGGAGGGATATATTAATATGTCCGTCACTTCTGGCACACTGATTCCTATAGTCCTACCCAACCCTCATACCTTTTACCTTCTCAGAACTTTCTTTCCTTAGTTTCCTTAAAAATATCCTCCACACAGCATTTCAAAAGATGACATAGGTACTGAGGGAAATTATTTTTCTCAGGGCCTCTTCTGTGGGATTAATGTAAAAAAAAAACAAAATAAATAAACGAATTGGCGCTATCGCCGCTGTTGGAGCGATTATTTATAAATATCGGACAAATAATTACATTTCACTGCTTTGTTATGTATAATGTTTCGATTAAGAAAACTCTACAATTATTAAGAAGTTTCAATTACCAAAACCAAATAAATTCCGCCTGTGTGAGGATTTTCCGATTGAATGTCATATCATTCAACATATACAACTCTTACGATGAAATCGAGAAACGTTTTAAAATCACGAAACTACTCAACAGGAGGCTTGTCGTTGATCAGATGCTCCTTTACAAAATTATTAACTCAAAAATTGATTGCCCGGAGTTGGTAAACAGTATAGCAGACAGAAAACCCTTTTCTATATTGAAAAATGCAACACCAACTCCAATCAAAACGAATTTATGAACAGAGCCTGCAGTTGGTATAACAAAAACCTTGCAAATATAGACCTACATGCTGACATATTCACTGATAGTTACTATCGTTACAGAAGTTCATCGTATCACATTTTATGTATGAATAGCACAAAATCATAATGATTAAATTAATTGCACATTATTTTTTATTTAGATTGCTAATTTATTATTTTTTTAAATTTCAGTTGCAGGGCAACATTCCCTCATCCCTTTCCTCCCCCATCCCGCTACAACGCTAAAACCTGTCTCCAACTTCCTAACCGTCCTGTATACTTAAAAACACATATATTCTTGTATAATGCATTATATAGGAGTATTACATTTGTTCTACTTCCATTTTATACTTGTTACTTAGTTTGTCTTTTAAATTTGTTACTTAGTCTTGCTTTTTATATTTTAGTCTACATGCACTAAATACTTAGTTTTATTAGAATAATACACAAATAACTTTGTTTACATCACTTTAATATATATAACCTGTACATGTTTCATGAACAATGTTCACCTCATCAGCAGCAAGTATATACTTAGTTATATGTTACCAAATCAACCATTTGTGGACATTTATAATTGGTCTGTTTCTTTTGCATCCTCCTTTGTATATTAAATTAATATTTAGACTGTTTTTATTCCTTAAAACAAATAACTAAATAAATTATGTACATCTGAAGTTATTAATGTTATTTTTTCATAATGCACCAGAAACGATTTATAAACTAGGTATATATATATACAGTATATTATTATTTAATATCATTACCGATCTGTAAACTCTACGTGTAAACAATCCAGGGTTGCAGGTGAAAAAAAAAACGTCCGTCGAAAAATGAAAAGGTTGCGCCATACATAAATCAAAAGCCTACATTTTGGGCATTATATCATTTCGTTAGGGTCCCTATAGAGGGTCCAAGGCCCATTGAAACCGTCCAATCGTTTTAAAATTATAATTTCGCCATTTCTTTCGAAATATGATTTGTGTTAAACATTTTGTTTTCTTTTACTATTCAAAAGAAAAACTTTTTTATAGTCCAATAACAAGTCTGAAGCTGCAGAAAGCAAGCAATGCATCTATGCGAGTACTTTGTAAGATTCAACTCTGATTGTGATAGCTATGAGATAGTTTATGAAAGATTAAGAACTCAGACAAAAATACGCTTAAGAAACAAGATATTTAAAAGGTTATAAAACTAAAAGAAAATAGAGTGTAATGCGTTGGCATTATAATAGGTACATTACATTTAATTATGCTTTTCTCTGGTTATTCCCACAAAAAAAAACACTTCTTAATGTGCACTTTAAATTTAGTACATGTTTTGTAAGAAAGGCTTTGTTTACTATGCCGGTAAAATCACAGAGTTAAGTGGTTTCACTATCGATTAATTAAATAAATTGCAGCTTTCGATTAAAATCCTACCGACGCAAAACGTGCAAGACCTTGACATTTTAAACATTATAAACCTTCATTTTAAACAAGTTTTCTGTCTATGTTTCTTGCACTGAATTAATATGCATTAAAATAACAACACAATTAATAATTTTGTGCGTACAAATAACCATTTAACTCCTTTCCCAAAAGAAAGGAGATAGGGAAGAGAAAGATTGGGAAATATCTAGTCATTCAGATCTGCTAACTTAATACGTCGAGAAGTCATTTCAAGCAACGTTTTGATTCTGAATTGTGCTGTTTCCCAGCACATTATAATATTTTTTCCGTTGAATACATAAAAGACACTGGTTGTAAATGCATTTTTTCTGTACATACTTACAAATATAATACTGGGTAAACAGTTTTTTTGTTTATCAATTTTCTCAGATTTAAAATGTGAAAAGTTTATGGTTACCTATATTAATTTTAATGTCTTTAATAGCTCCCAAAAGTAGACAAAGTCGTCATTTTAATTGCATGTTTAAATTAACTTGTTTATTGAATGACACTGGACTAACATGTAAATGTGGAGAAAATCCTACGAAGGACAAAAAAACTCATTTGAATAAATAATAAGAGGCTGTTTAAATAACTTTAATGGGGATCCAAAGCGTTTGGGTGTTATTTTAACTTAACGAAAAAACTGTAATAATTATTATGAAGCTCGAAAGGTTGGTTCATAACTGTAAAACTGTAAAGGAAGCAGCAGATCTTTGAAGAAATTTATCTACATATTAGATAATTTATTCTTATTGATCGAGAAAGATACATATATGGGCCTGGTTGGCGACTTGTTGGAAACTTGCCTGACACATTTGATGGAGGACTATATATACCAGATGGAGGATAAATCTATTATTTTTTGTCATTGCCGCACAAGGATCCCAACTGCCCGGAGCCATGAGGTGAGCCAAGAACTGGGGCGGGGAAGGGAATGGATAGTAGAAAAACATTGGGAAGCACTTAACTGTTACGATCTGGTTACTAAATATCCCTAAAGTCATTTCAAGCAAAGTATCGTTGGTTTAGTGTGGTAGACACTGAGTGTCTACTATACTAAAAAACATGAAATACTGCGTGTGTGGAATAACACATTTATATAAAATATTATTCATATGTGCATGCCGGGCTTCATAACATAAAAAATAGGTTTCATAAAAAACCAGTGATATAAAGTCATTAAAAGTGATACTAACCTAACTAGGAACTAACTTAAAAACTTAAACCAACCTAGTTAACCTAGTCACTTTTCATAACTATCTATCACTTTTTCAAAATTGTTCTGATTTGTCACTGATTGTCGGGATTGTCGGGTTACCAAAATATTTGCAAATAAATAACAGATAAAAAGTTACATAATGCTGTCGCATTTTAATTTTATCATTTCTCGGAAATATTTTTCACTATACGAATGTTATTTTGGAAACGCCTGGAAGAAAAAATATTAATCCCCCCGAATCCCTCAACCTCCAAGGGGAATCGTTTTTACGGTTCGCAAATGTCTCCCGAACGAAAAAGTCATTTGGTAATGTACATACAAATTAAATATTTACACACCTTTATGGGCGCATAAATAATAACAATGACGTAGCGCCACTATCCACGTCCTCCTCATACGCCCTAAGGAACAAGGGTCAGAGAGAGGGATAAATAGTTTCAGTTGGGACAACAATAAAAGATGACACGAATGAAAAAAGGTGTTCGTTGCCAGCCTACAAAAACACCTAAGGTGGGGGCACCAGGAATGGGTTCCAAACAATTTCAAGCCAAGCCATTGTAAAAATTGTGGAAAATGCTGTGTTATACATTACAGAAAAATATGTACACTTACAATTACGCAATTTATTGTAATCGTAATTGTATTTGTGAATTGCACAAATATCAATTAGTGGTGTAAATTCATTAAGTGAATTTTGTTCATTTCAAATTTATAACGTATTTACACTATTTTTTAATGAAAATATCAAAAAAAAAAATAATAAATACCATTCTTAAGTTTTATACATTATTTGGGAGCTTAATTTATTTTATTTTATTTATAGTGTACACAACAGACAGAGAGTTAACAAAAAATGAAAATAATAAATACTAATCGTTCATTAACAGTGTAAAACAATAATTTCGCAAAACGTCAACAAAAATATGAGACAACAAAGTTTGTGCCAAGTGTAAACATGCGATTTTGGAGTGAATGGGGGATGTCCACCGGGAATTAAAGTGATCCATGTAGGTAAATACTTATAAAAAACACTTTTATTTTATACAAAAATAAGTATTTCTTTATATCATAATAGTATTATTTAATTTTTAGAATATTAATACATATTTAAAGATTTAATTATGTTATAATACTAACGTTTTAAGTATATCATTTTCAAATCAAATAGATAAATGAACTAGTCGCGTCAGTTTAAATAATTTTACTAACGACTTTCCGAAGGTTAATTTTAAGATCGAACAGTTTTTTTTAAATTTACTTATTCGATTGTAATAATAATAATAATTACCCATGTAGCAAAATGATAAATATTTTTAAAAAACGTTGTCTTTCACGGAGGAAAAATATTTTTGTTTATAATTTTGGAGGGATAAAGTCTATTTTAATATTAAAATAATTACTGAATATTTGTCCGAAAATCGGCATACCGTCCCAAGTTTTTTATGCCACCGTTACCCGGCGCACAGCTTTTATCAGGGGTCTGTGTTAACAAAAGAGAAGTGTGGATTCCTAACACATTCCTTTAGAGGAGAGGGGGAGGTGATAGGGGAATGGGAGGGGAGGCATCAGAACAGAGAGAAATAACATCGTAAGTCGTAAGAACTTAGAAATTCTCCTCGGAACACCACCGCCGCCCGCTGTGCTCCTGGTATCGGCGCGGCCAAAATATGGCCAAGTCCGAGCTTATTTATTGAGCTTTTTTTAAAGATGACAAACGTTAAAGCTATTACAGGCGTGGGAAAATCAAACAAGCAGCCGTGGCGGTACTTATTTGATGATAAAAATTAAAACGCATGTTTTAAAAATGGGTAGTACATAATGGATGACATTTGGACGACTAGATCACTCTTCATTCATCAGTGATACAGTTAAATGGCTGTAATGTCGAAAAGGTCGAAAGATTTAGATACCTCGGCAGTATTCTCAGTATTCTCACGGAGACTCTTGACCCAGATGTAGAGGTTAGGTGCAGAATTGAAGCAGCAAGAACTGCGTTCATTAAAATGAAATCCCTCTTCTGCAATGATAATATCAGCTTAAAACTAAGGCAGAGAATGCGAAAATTTTATGTGTGGTCGGTCTTGTTGTATGGATGTGAAACATGGACCTTGAAAGTAAATACCATGAACAGGTTAGAGGCTTTTGAAATGTGGCTTCACCGGAGAATACTCAAAGTACCATGGACCGACATGATCACCAACACAGAAATTCAGGCGGGCTAGAGCAGAGAGAGAACTGCTTAGATTAATAAAAATCAGGAAAATTTCATATCTGGGTCATGTACTTCGAGGGGAGAAGTATCACTTGCTCCAGATAATATTGAAAGGCAAGATAGAGGGTCGCAGAGGGCCTGGTAGGAGACAAATGTCTTGGCTGCGAAATATACGAGAGTGGACCGGCATTAGAAGTGTGGAGGAGCTATTCCGGGCAGCGCAAGACAAAGAGACATTTTCTAGAGTGATCGCCAACGTCGGGGGGACCTGATACGGCACATAAAGAAGAAGTACATAATTTCATTCCAAGGTCATTTTTGTAGAATATTATTTCAAGGCATAAAATAATAAGATAGGAACTGCGTTATTTAAATATTTACCAACAGATGTCGCAAAACATGTTACCGAGGTGTTATAGCTTAATATCCATTGTATTATAATATAACAAAAATATTATTAGTCAGGAAAGCTACAAGCGAATTACCAACATCAAACTAGAAACTCAATTACATAAACACATTAACAAAGTGAGGTACAAAATATTTAAATGCTAAAAATCGATTAATATTATATTTTATAGTAACATTACGTATTTAGTAGGGTGAAGATATCGACGCGCGGTCTGCGCCAAACCCAATAAGGACAAGAAACATTCATGCATAGACTGATTGTAGCGAAGTCCTGTTTTAACTCGACCGTTTTGCATTTCGTCTCTTCGTAAACTTGTTTGTACGTTCGTTTCAGTTTCAAGATGGTGATTGATTTGTTGGTCCAGAACAGATTTTTTTTTCAAATTCATCGTGTTTATTTGGACTTTCTTATTCGCATTTTTTTTCAATATTAGGAAATAAGAATTATTGTCATTAAAGAAAGAGATGTAAGTTAAAAAAAATAATTCCTTTGAATTTTTTTAAAATATGTTACATAAAATAATAGTTTGTAGTTTATATGGGTAGGTATTTAATGACCTACTTACAAATCTTATGACTTCCTTAATATAGGCATGTTCCTCATCTGGTAGCCGAGAATTATGTAAAAAAAAATCTAGAAAAACAATTAAATGGATAAAGAAAAATTGATAAATATATATTAATATTTTTGAACGCAAGATCTATTCACTGCACTACTAGTGTAATTTTCATGGTATCTTTATTTAAATTGCTAGTAATTTGATTGTTTTATTTACTCCTTAAAAGTGTTTTTCTTCAGCTATCAACATGTACTGTCTATGAATGTTCCTGAATGAACCTGTTCATGTCCACTGAATATGGCTACGATGTTACCATGTTCACTATTAAGAGGAATGGCTACGCGGCCCTTTTCATATAAAACTTAAATTTGGAGTTGAGGCCAAAATACCCAACCAAACTAAAGAATTATTTTTAACCAATAGAAATAGCAAATATCCAGTACGGATAAGTGCTACTATATTTATTTGTGTTTAAATTATAAATCATAGGCGATTAAAGATAGACCTTATTGGCATCAACTCACAGACATAGGAATTAATAGACGAGAAGATAAAGGCGAGGGGTAAAATCAACTGTTGAAGAACGAAGGGAGTGAAGATGACTGTGATTCGTCAATAAATCAATCTGACAGTAAATAGGCATCTCGCATTATAATATCACCATTTACTTCTTAAAAGTAAAATCTGCTTTGAATGAATAGACATTTTTACATGGGAGCGCAAATTACTCGCCACGTTATGAACAAATTTGCGAAGTCCAAATTCGGCAAAGTAAGGCAGCTTCTATATTCAGAGTCGTAGTTAGTTTCAGAGTATTTAGTTAAGACACTTTTATAAATGTTCATAATTTACTTCCCAGCAACCAACCAGCTTTGTGTTTCGCGTCCAGACGTTTCTCGATGTGATAGTAACAACTGATTCATATTATACGATGTGAATATGCTTAAAATAAAATAAAATAATGCTTATATATGGAATGTAATACGACAATTGGGTTTATTCTCTTTTTTCGCATCTATTTTTACCAGTTTTCATAGTACAAGTAAACATTTTGCCGTGTTATTTCGTAAAATGAACCGATGATGCCTCGACCATAGTTCGCACAAGAATGATGACGTCACGTTTTCAAATATCACTTGAGGCCGTACGCGAGCCCAGCCGGCTCAATGGAACCGGTATGGGGAGTGGGGATAATACGCTTTTAATCACTTAGGGCAGGTCTACTAATATTCATATGTCTATGCATCAACTACATTAATTATGTCGCTTCGATGAATCAATTACACTGTCTGACAGGAGAATTATGTCAGACCTGGTTGTTTTACACAGAGTCATAAACAACTTAATTGACAGTCCGGCCATCATTGCCACTATTAAGTTAGATGTGCCGACTTGAAATAAAAAGACAAAATATAATATTACTCTGCAATACATACAAATCCAACACTAACCGATAGGATACATGATATGGGCAACAAGTTTGGGGGTACTATTGATATATTATATTTATTGACTCCATTTACAGAATTAAGCATAATCTATACCAGCACTTTGTTGAATCCTACAAATTAGCGTGATGTAGTTTTAGTGATTTGTCTTATATGTAGTATTGTTCTAGTTTCTATATTATTTTATGTTACTGTTACATTGTTTTATATACAGTTTATCAGTTTGCTGTTATATAATGCTTGAAATTTTTTTGTATAGTTTTCGAAGTTCACTAGATATATTCTGTTTTTAAAATCCACGTAAAAGCCCGGCTGGGCATAAAACCAAATAAAAAATAAATAAAACTATTGCAATTATTTGTGAGTTAACGATAATAATTTTTAAATGTGATATAAATATAAAAATGATTTAAACAAGCATATTAATGGGCGTAAATTAAAATTACAAATGAACGATTTACATTGGAACAAATATTTGTAGTAGAAGATAGTATATAAATTAAAATTTCTACCAAAATAACGTTTTTTTGTTTTATTTTGTATTATATTAAAATAGTGGACAGGGCAAGATTATTTTTTAATGATTACAATTAACTCACAAAAAATATCAAAATTGCGTCTAGAATCTTGCAAAATTGAATTCTTTATTGCCCTACATATCACAATCAAAAAGACAAATAAATAATGTAGCACTTATCCGTATTAGATATTTGCAATACGTTTAGATTAAAAAATACATAATGCAGATTCTTTGGGTATTTTGGCGTGAAATCCAAATTTAAGTTTTGTATGAAAAAGGCCGCGTAGCCGTTCCTCTTAACATCTCGTCACAATCAGATCGCGACATTGCCGCTCGGGGAACCAAATAAAAACACTATAAACCTTCAGCTCTACGCTCATTATTTTATTTCCTAATACTTTCGGCCGCTGCTTGAATAACTTTGCCGACAAATGGACACGAAAAAACTAAAACTCCCCAGTCAAAAACAAGGCGTATAAAAAGGATATATAAAATATACCCTCCAACCGAAAAAATATATTGTTTCATAGATCAATTTTAAATACCGATAAGATGTATTTGATTCTTTTAATGAATTGCCCGTTAGCTTGTTAGGTTTTAGAAGAGGCTAGTTGTGTTTTGTGTGGGTTTTTAGGTTCGAGGATGACCGGGGAGTTTCAGAACAAAGGGGTATGACTTCATATCGTGTTCGATGTATACCTGATAGGGTGAGACACTTACCTGTATATTTATATCGGTATTCTATTTAAAAACCATTCAAATTAAAAGCCATGTAATAATTATTCATTTATTTAAATACGAATTTTATTTCTAGTTGGATTATGAAAACACTTTCTTGAATAGCTTACGTACAATTAATCTATGTATTTACACCCAAGATACTATACTATAAAACAACATAATACAAACACAACCATTCAAAATAAATTATTATAGTAATGAATAACTTTTGTTATCCTTCAAAACAAATGGCACTCGGAAATCTTATAAATAAACCTTGCAGATACTTACACAAAGTTTCAAATCGAAAAACGCTGATTTGAGCAAAAAAATATTGCATTATGCATTAATTTGGATATGAACTATAAACTGCCAGATTTCATTCTAGATTTTGGAAAATAATGTAAATGGCCGAATTAAATGGATGGAGAGGCGTCTGAGATGCGCCAGGAAGACGTGACACAATAGAATAAGTAAACCATTGGATTAATTTGTGTTATTTCACAATGTATTCATTGAAAATAATATGTAGTGTATTTGCGGCACGTTCTGGAGTGAGAGATGCTTTCAGAACTGAAAAGTTTCTTGAAATTGTTTTAGCCGTGTTCAGTGATGCCATAGTCTGGAAACAGACGGTTGGACGAATTTGGGACTCTTGTGCGGTATTCTCATTAAAAAATATATAAGTGATATTATTTCAGGAAACAGATTGTTGAAGAATTTTAATCAGATTAAACACCATATATAACAATTTGACTAGATAATTTTATCAAAAATATAAATAATCTACAAACATCTTTTGTACATTGAATAAACTGACCTCTTACTAATAAACGTATTTTAAATTTTACACAACTGATAAACAACTATTTACCTTACATTCATGGTTGGATATCAGATGTGTACGATTTAAAACACGTTTATTAGTAAGGCCTTTGGTAAATAATCTACGAGTAGCTCTACGTCTCCACGTGTCGAAAAGAACTAAAACATGTTTATACATAGATATTGATGATTCAGTTTTCGTTGCGTCAGTGTTTTTACGTTTGGATGAAACATTCATAAAATCGTGGCAGATCTATCAAAAACATGTGGTTTGATTGTGATCTTCGGAAAGCTAGTAGAGCATGTGTGTTAGACATTATTAAAATGATAATAAAACCAACAAAAGTTTTACTGAAAGAAAGCAGAGTTAAAAGGTTTTTAATTCAATGGCGATTTGTTTAAAGAGGTTTTTAATGTTTGTACATCATACATGCTGTGAAGGACTAAATTATAATGTAGAAAATCTTAAGGTTAAGTTGCCTATCACTATAGGTAATGTTGATTTCGAGCACTATTGTAAAGATGTTTTAACAGTTGGGAATGATTTCAATTGATTGTTACCTGAAGAGCCAAGGAATTTAGTGTCTCCACGTAGATATCTTTGTAATAAAGGGTTTTCCAATAAGAGGTGTTATTTTGAATATTAATTAAGGAATTAATGATTTTACTTTCAACAAGACGGCGCTACGTGCCGCACAAGCAACGAAACCATTGATCTTTTACGGGAAAAGTTTCCGGACCGTGTTATCTCTCGAAGAGGTGATCATGATTGGCCACCGAGATCTTGTGATTTAACACCATGCGACTTCTTCCTTTGGAGCCACGTGAAAGAGAAGATCTACGCCAACAGCCCAGCGTCAATTCAAGATCTCAAAGATGGAATTCGTGAGGCTATCGAGGACATAAGGCAGCCACTTTGCGATTTGGTTATGGAAAATTTCATGAAAAGGATATGGTCGTGTAAGCGTGGTCGTGGTGGTCATTTGACTGATGTTATTTTTCAATATTAACGGCATACCTTCCTCTTTATAATGAAATAAACATTCGATCATTTATATTAAAAAACGGCATTTTTCTTTGAATATCAAAATAACCCTGTAGTAAAGTTTTCAACTTATTTGTATGAACAGTGATGCATAATGAACTGTTATTATTTTATATTTGTGTTGTTAATGCAGCTTTAACGGCTTAAGCTAGTTTTGAGGTGTATGATGAGACAAGGAATGGGATACATCATTAAAAATGTATGTAGGTTTCGGCATTTTTCATACACCTTCCCGCTCACCTCGCGGCTTCGTATTGATCTCGAATTGCTCCGTCCAGGGCTTTTTTGGTTCATGGTTCGGAAGCTACCCATAAAGTTGAAATCTGGGTGCTAAATCAACAAAAATTCTCGAAGGGTAAACTCTGGCGTCATGAAATCTGCACAGATGTTTCTGTTTTGAATTTAGTTGAGCAAAATTCAGCTCAGAAAATCTTTAGCTAAGGAGCTTGAAACATCTAACTCTCGAAAAGTAAGACGGGACGTAATTTTTTTGTTTATTCCTTATTTTTAATTTATTCAATAATATTTTGCAAAAATAGTATTGAAGCCAAATCTCAGCTAATTTGTAAGTAGAATACATTCAAGCGTTCTGCCATTAGTAAAGAAAAAATAGATGGCAATAAAACCAAATGATGTTCCAAAATAAACCCATCTGAAAACGCCACAATTCTAAAATAAATAAAAAATAATGCGAAATCGACATTCCAAATTTGAAGCCAATTTAAAAGAGCATAAAAATTCGAGCTTCAAGTGTCCCATATAAATAACGCTAATTCGAAGGCGGGCGGATAGGTACCATTTTAAATTCGGCACGGTCTTCGACTGGCAATACTGTTTGCCGTCTGTGTATTTCAAAACACAAAAATACAACCAAAAAAATGGTGGCGTCCCCTTTAGAATGAATAAATAAAAATTTATATTGTTGTTGGCGCTAGCTGACACAAAAGGTGAAATGTCTGAATGGATTTTGGTGCATTTTTCAGCGGTTAGTCATTGACCAGTTGCACCTCTCCGGCAGTAAAATGTATGACAAACTTATTATGTGTTTTGTAATAATACAAAACTCTAAAATGACACTTTTGAAAGTGAGAATTATTAGACAAATAGGTTTGCGGCGTATGCGTAACTCTTCGCAACAAAAGAATAAAGAATAAAAGACAGGAAATGGAAGCTTCGGGCGTATTCGGTGTAAAATTTCACTTAATTCAAGGAAGTAGCTTTAGCTCTACATTTTTTCTGCGTACTCTTATAGGTATGGTATGGGTACTCTTATTCTATTCTTCTGGTAATTTTTCATGTTGAAGATTGGCTACAATCAGGCAATCAGATGAAATTGAAGATTTGAAGTTAAATTAAGGATGGATCTTTCGGTCTTATTCTTCGTCCATTAATAATATTATTATTAAAGATTTGGATTTGAGGTGAAAATACCCAAACTAACTAAATAATTTTTTCTTTAATGAAAAGGTATAGCAAATATTTAGTACGGATGTATGACCTATTTATTTATTTTAAATTAAAAAATATAGGTCATTTTAGAGACAATTACCTAACTTACTGTGTAGGTATATAATGAAATTTAAAATAAAAATGACTAAAACAAGTTTTATGGCCTAAAATTTAAACTGCAAATGACCAAGTTATGTTACCAAATAAATTAAATTAAATTTGTAACCCAAAAACACTTTTTTTTTCGACTTTATGTCCGGGTTAAATCTTCCCCATAGGAAAAACTAAACCCTTCCACACACTTTTCGACAAATGATCATCTAGTCAATCAACATTATGCAAGTGCATTATATAAGCAAAATAAATACAAAACAATACAAGAACAACACGTCAAATCATCAGAGATCAAATGGGAAAATAATTCACCGAATCCAGATATTTTCATATCAGAAGGTTCGGCTCGGTAGAACTTCTAATTGGACCTATAAATCCTATTGATGACTTAATATAAATATTTAATAAATCTTTCGTAATTCTACGTATATTTAAAATGATTGATTTTTGCATTTTTATATATAAACTCTTTGACAGATCTAATACGCCTTAATTTTGAATGAGAGAGCTGGGTATAATGCCAGTAGCCGAAATAACAAATGGTAATATTTTTATAGTCTGAGAATGTTTTATTTTATGATTAATTATATTGAAAAAGTAGGTTAGATTAGATTATTTTTTTGATAATTATTATTATCTTACAAAAAAGTAAAAATTTCTTCTAAAATGGTCCACATTTCATCATTTAAAATAAAAAAATAGCTCATTTATCCGTAATCTTCCTTTGTGATATTAATATTATTAAAAGAAGGGTGAACAAATGCGATAAGAGTTGACGTTGAGTTGAAACTGAATCAAAAATGGCAAACTGACAATCTTATCAATAAAGGTGTACGGATAACTAATAAAGCATAAAGCTCAACGCATTAAAATGAGCAAGATATCATCGTGATAAGGGTCCAGCAAAAAGCGCTACAATCCGGGCCGTGAGACTGATCGCATATCTTAACGACCACAAAGGAGATGAACAAGGAGTATACATAAATCGGGCAGGTAGCCGCGCCGCTAGGATTTAAATTAGTTAAAGAGAGACAGGGAGATACAGAGGGATTCAGATATACTGACTCACTCAAACTGACCGCAGAGAATTCGGATACAGATATACATAGATAAATCGTTTAAATTTTAAATGATAGGCTTTTCGCGTACATTAATCAGTTTAATATTATTATAAAGGTGTTAACTGCGTGAACCCTTCTTGTGCTGTGATCTCAGATTTTCAGGGACGGACTAGCCTATAACCCAACATTTGTGGAATGGATTTCGTCAGAGTAATTTATAAATGTTTTTTTTTTCACATAGTAATTTTGTAGTTTTTTTTATTCGTCTTCGTAAATCTAATTTTCTTAACAAGTTTGGCTGCCAAACTCAACAATAACTTTTACATGCGATAGTATAGTTTTTTTTCAATAAAATTTTGTCAGAAACGTTCTAATATAACAATGTACAAACATATGATTTTGATATGATTCGAGATTTTCACGGCAAAACTATTATAGTGATTTATCGTGTCTATATATGTCAGGACACATCTGCCCTGATGATGGACACAGTAATGCTGTCCGATACCTTGGCTAAATGAGGAGGTAGCGCAACACGGCATAATACCCCAAAAATAAATCACTATACGATTGTTGAATTAATGTAGATACATTAAATTTATAACTATTGTTTGTCAAATATTACCAATAAACGATTAATTTTATCATTCGAAAATTTCTTATTTTCCTGTTCTGTTATTACGCACCAAAGCACTAAACTCAATATTTAATCATTGAAAAAGAAGATGATACTAAAAAATCTAAGCAGAACATGAAACAGAACAAGATACCGAAAATAAAAAGGTAACGGTCGCAACTAGGAATCGAACCCAGAATATCTGTCTTGGTATATTTAATATTTCAACTTCAGAATTAATAATAACTACCTTTCTCATTATGTTTGGCTGATGTCTTTTTGTTAAGTTCTATACGAATTTATTTGCAACCTACATAGATAGTGTTTCGCATATACCTTCACCTATACGATTTTTATTTAAACGTGACACCTATTGACTTTTTCTACAGGTCTAGATAAAATGAACATTCATGAATTTTATTGGAATGACTGTTATTTATTTACATTATACGCCCATGTGGGTTTATAAAAACATGTGAAATGTATATAATAATTTAGTGGAACAGTAATCATGAAGTAGAACTTGCTATCAAAATTATATAGCACCCATGCTAGTATTAAGCTAACCTTAATTATCATCAATATTATTATTTTTTAATGATAAACCAATGTTTATAAGACAAGGTTTTATGCAACTAATGTTTATAAAATCTTGTCTTATAAACATTAGTTTATCATTAACAAATAATAATATTTGACAAGTCACAAATATTTCACAAACAACTGAAGAAATAATATGTCTCGACGCCATCTAGTCAGAAATTTAGTACTAACAAAGCCTTTCCTTCAACAATAAAGTTGGTCGTTTACAGGTGAAAAAATATAATAGGCAGTTGATTGAGGTACTAGTACATATTGAATTAGTTGGCGGGTTGGAAATAAGCCGACAAAGCTTATTGACTTCAGAGCACCTGACCGGACATCAGAAGGCACGGGTTCAATTCCCGTTGGCGGCATTTATTTTTATTCGGGAGATATTTTCAATTTGTATTGATATTTCAGACGACTAATTATTGCTTATAATTATTTGTTATCAATATTATTTTGAGGAATGTTATTATAGCCTTCTTGTAACTATGTTTTATGCAATTGAACACATCTACTAGGTTATACCCATCAGCGTATCACCGCACAAGAAGATAATACTAATTCAAAAGTTATTCTAATAAAATTAATGACTACTCTCATTTCTGTATTATGTATTGGTCTACTCACTTATCTACTGACGAAGAAATGGTTATTACCAAGCCAGTTAACAACATATTAATTAGATTAAAACATACTTAGGGTGTGTATTTAAAAATATGTCACAAAATAAATGTTCAATTATTGAAGAAGTTTAAAAGTTTAATACAATTTGGGAGGTGGGTATGGGAAACTAATTATTGGGTAACCAACACCTCTGCCATAGGTCACCTCAAGTGTTTCGCAACGTTTGGTGACTTAGTAGGGGTGCCCGGGTTCATGGGGAGAGAATAAACCACCAACTCTCTACCCAGCGGGAATCTCTTGACCCATCGCTTTCCACCGCAGTGGGAAGGATGGACTCACACGTCCGTTACTCCCGGACACATTGCTCCCCAGTTTCCTACCCATCCCTCATACCGTTAATGACTACTCTCATTTCTGTATTATGTATTGGTCTACTCACTTATCTACTGACGAAGAAATGGTTATTACCAAGCCAGTTAACAACATATTAATTAGATTAAAACATACTTAGGGTGTGTATTTAAAAATATGTCACAAAATAAATGTTCAATTATTGAAGAAGTTTAAAAGTTTAATACAATTTGGGAGGTGGGTATGGGAAACTAATTATTGGGTAACCAACACCTCTGCCATAGGTCACCTCAAGTGTTTCGCAACGTTTGGTGACTTAGTAGGGGTGCCCGGGTTCATGGGGAGAGAATAAACCACCAACTCTCTACCCAGCGGGAATCTCTTGACCCATCGCTTTCCACCGCAGTGGGAAGGATGGACTCACACGTCCGTTACTCCCGGACACATTGCTCCCCAGTTTCCTACCCATCCCTCATACCGTTTTCCTTCCCGAAACTTCATCTCCTTCGTTTCCATAAAAAGACCCTCCACACAGCATCCCCAAAGATGACATAGGCCCTGCGTTAAATCTGTAGTGACTACTTTGCCAGTTCACCCCTGGAGGTACTGGAGGTAGACTGTTGGTCTGTTCGCTATAAAGGATGTATGCAACGGACAAAAGAGGTTCAGGGACTAACTGACGGTCACTGATGGAATTCCAAACTGTAACACAACACACCGCCTTTTGTCGATTTCAAACATTATCTTTTAAAGGGCAGTATTTAAATATTCTTACTTCACTTTGAGGATGTGTTGAACGAAACACAGTTTTTCAGATTGTATTTTTATTTTGACTGATTCAGAGCAATTTCGTTTCGTTTTACTCTGAGTGTATAAAGCGTCGGATTTTCGCTTCGCCTTTTTTAAAACACTATTGAAAACCTGAATTAAACAAAGCACTAAGTGTGAAAAATGTTAAACTGAGTTATATGGTTTTAATAGAATAAAAACGCTAAATTGCTAGGATATACATCGTTATTATTTTTTACACAAAAATAGGCCTTACAGAAACAAAACTAATGTTACATTATTAAATGGTTATATTAAATAAACAGCTAATTTTCTTTCAAATTTATAGAAGGCATTAATTGCCACTACTCATTTTACACAAAAGATCTAAGTGCCTCAAGAAAAAAACAAATATTAAAAAGCACTATATGTAATAAAATAAATAAATAATAAAAGGTGGTGTGATACATTATTTGAAACTCCCTAAAATATTTGTAAAGCCACAAATCATTAGGTGGTACTTAAGTCTTTGTTTAAGGTATTGGCGATGGGCATTTACCTTTAGGCCCTTTATTTAATTCATGTATTCATTTTATAATTATAAAATCAAATTCCGAAAGGTTGCAAATTTAATGACGCCAGAATTCAATTCCGAGAGTTTTCTGCTTCAACACACATATTTTCTTCTTCTCGGTTGACAAAGATACTGAATAGGGTATTATTATATCGCGATGTATTGATAAAAAAAATGTTTTTTTTACAATGGAATTCCACCACGAATTAACAGTTTCATAAAAATGAATTTTAATGTAGCTAATATTTCTAATCAACCCTTTGTCTTTTATCTGTTTTGTAAAGCTGAGATCCATCTGATTGATTATATGATCTTCTTCATAGAACGAATCAAATGAAAAAAGAATAATGATTGTAACGCGTTTGCATTCGCTGAATTCTATTTCCTATTATTAATTAAAATTAGGTATGTTATCTATGTGAGGATATTGTGTCAGCGCTTTATTAGCAGCAGACACATACCTGGATGGATGATGAACCTCGTGCTGGCACTGTTGGTGGACGCGGTGGACTCTCTCGCTGTAGCAGCTGGTCCAGTTTCTACACCACCTAGTATTCTTGCTGCAGAGTCTCCATCTTCTATCTTCGTGTCACCTGTTCCTGTACTTCATTTTACTTAACTTAACTTTATTTTTGTAATATTTAATTTTTTTATAATACCTGCATCAACTGCAAAGCGCCCCTGAGGTGATATCTCACAAAAGCGGCGCTATACAAATTGTCCAATACATAAATAAATAAATACTCGTTTCAGAAAATAGATTTCTGGTACCCAGTTAAATAATAATTAACGCCTTAGCCTATTTTTCGTAGGATTTCCCATTCATCCTAGCCCTATATAAACAGACACAGGGGGGATGGAGGACTCAGCTCGGCTGAGGACTAAATAAACGGAAGCCTCTCATTATCTAAAGTGCCCTCTGACTAATGAGCACCGAAAGGAAGCAATAATGAAGACTTTCAATTCAAATACCCAACAATGAACATTGCCCTTCAGCACATTCAACTAAGGGATAAAGAATTCATAATTGGCGAACCTTTCTCAGACTCGCCTTGTCTACGAGATTTTATTTATTTGATTTGCAATGAAAAGCCTCCCAACAATGGAATGTATTGGCAAAGATCCAAAAGAATCGAAGGCTGAATTTTCGTTATTGTGTAACGGAAAATGTCGACACGCAAGGAAACGTAAAAATCTAGTCATATATACAAATTTAGCTTGCGTATGTTTTTCGCTCGCAAAACTCGAAAAGTAGTCGACCGGTATCGCTGAAAATTTCAAAGTTTGTTCATATTGGTGCCAGGCATAGACATATGAATATTAGTAGACCTGCCCTAAGTGATTAAAAGCGTATTATCCCCACTCCCCATACCGGTTCCATTGGAGCCGGCTGTGCTCGCGTATGGCCTCAAGTGAAATTTGAAAACGTGACGTCATCATTCTTGTGCGAACTATGGTCGAGGCATCATCGGTTCATTTTACGAAATAACACGGCAAAATGTTGACTTGTACTATGAAAACTTGTAAAAATAGATGTGAAAAAGAGAATAAACCTAATTGTCGTATTACATTCCATATATAAGCATTATTTTACTTTATTTTAAGCATATTCACATCGTATAATATGAATCAGTTGTTACTATCACATCGAGAAACGTCTGGACGCGAAACACAAAGCTGGTTGGTTGCTGGGAAGTAAATTATGAACATTTATAAAAGTGTCTTAACTAAATACTTAAACGAAATATTCCACTCTGAAAATAGAACCGAATTTTTTTGCCGAATTTGGACTTCGCAAATTTGTTCATAACGTGGCGAGTAATTTGCGCTCCCATGTAAAAATGTCTATTCATTCAAAAGCAGATTTTACTTTTAAGAAGTAAATGGTGATATTATAATGCGAGATGCCTATTTACTGTCAGATTGATTTATTGACGAATCACAGTCAGCTTCACTCCCTTCGTTCTTCAACAGTTGATTTTACCCCTCGCCATTATCTTCTCGTCTATTAATTCCTATGTCTGTGGTGCCAGGAGTGTTTACAGAGTGGTTTGAATTGTAGAAAAAGTCAGAAACGCCCGGGCAATACTTAAAGCAATATCTCTACACCGGAATGAGACACGGAGTCGAATGAAAGTCGGTATAATGTAGTTTTTAACAGTAACATTGTGGTATGCAGTAGTGAATGGTGAAAGAAGTCAGACACGCCCAAAAAAGACATTAGCAATAGCGAAGCATTGCGGGGTACGCTAGTATTAGTATATTACGATAGCGTTAAGGTTGGATTGCAAGATAAACTTACTATCAAAACGCAGAACATGCGAGTGTATTGTATACACTGAAGATGTAACCGATAGAAGTGCATTGTGGGCGTGTCTGTTAGGCGGAAATGAAGTTATTTTTATCTTTCTAAACGGAGAAAAAAGGCTTTTGCTAATTTATGAAGAATCTCTTCAAATTATTAGTAATACCGGATAGAAACCGGACTGCAGGCTTTACGAATGAATTAACACGTTTCCTTATAATTATTTTAGTAAATTACGAATATACTATCACGATGTTTAATATTCTTCCAAATCATATTAAGTCATCATACCAATTCCTTAGTTAAATTTAAAAAGTTAATTAAGGTTTTTGTAATGACAGACGATTGATTGTCTTAATATTTTTTCATCCTTGTCCTTTCTTAAATAATAAGATTTTATATAAGTCCCATTTACTAAAAACTGAATGTCACCCTATCTGTCTTTATTATCTACTTTGCTTCTTCTTTTGAATAATGATTAATGATTAGTTATGGTTCAAATATTGTTACAATAAACTGTAAAATTACCCATCTGGTAACACATCTAATACTTATTTTTTCTTTAATTTTGAAATATTTTGTGTTTGTACGTAGAATTACTTTATGTTTGTGATTACTCTTATGTTTGCTTCACTCAAATGTAAATTGTTAACCTCGATACAGGCTCAGTCCTAGTGAGATGCAATAAATAAATGTCGGAACACGTGTTCATGAAAGAGTGAATATTTTTGTATTACAAGGAAAATCGATAAAACATTCTCAAATTGATGTTTTTTAATAAGGCCTGTTAATGTATCATGGGGGCAAACATCAGTTTTTGTCCTTGTATGTCGGGTGATATGAATCAAACATTTTAAAATTTCAAAATTATTTCTTAATAGACAGTCAATTTCGTTGATATGTCTGGGGCCTCTGAAGCCAAAGATCTAACGAAAATTGGCAACATCAGCTTTCTTTCAAATCGGAAAAGATCATACTTTTCATATTATCAAACATACTAATTTCGCTTGTCTGTGCTGTGCATCGTGCGTGATTCAATGAGTTATAGAATACTCATGAGTTGCTATATTTAATTTCGTTCCATGATCCTGGTAGGACAGTTACAAAACAGTACCTACCGTATTATTGTAGCAATTCTTCAAAAACGTCGCAATAACGCGCCTATGAGACGAATCCTAAATTTGGAAAAAATATACTCCGACATTGTCGATATATTTAGTTCAACAATATTGCATTATAAGTTGGCTTAAATACGTTATGTCTTCAAATAAAAATGATTCATGTGGGTAAATGGTTTACCTCTAGATGTGCAAAATAAAGTTGGTCAATGTCTGATAATTAAAAATATTTATTTTTGTTTTTCTCGTTTACGTGAATATATTGTATGAAATATAATTGTAAACTTCTTATATTCAAATTCTGCGACAATGTGACTACAAAGTAACATGAAATGTATTTATTGTATTTTATTATATTGATATATATTATATGTACCTAGGTATTACATTTCAGCATTATTTTTTCTGTATTCTGTATTATGTATGTAAAAGCCCTACGGGCGTTCAATAAATAACATTAAGATATTGTAAAATAATATATTAGGAAGATCAATCTGAAGGGCTTTATTCAAATTTCGTAATAAGTTTTTTGGAAGCCCAGCTTTTATAAAGTTGATGAAATTCTTATTTTTTCCTGTCGTTAATAAAATTTTCGAATGATTTACGTCTAAAATCTAAAATGTTATTTAATTCTGCTAGGAGGCCATGAGGTGTCGGAGCACATAATATCTCGCGCTGTTTTCCCGTCAAAACTTGTAATTTAATCAAATTGATGTTCGGATTTCGCAGCAAAATCCCTGTGCGCCAGTATCGGTACACGCCGGGCGTTTGATTAAAACCAGGATCTCTCACGAAGTCAAATGTTACGATAGTAATAAATAATGAAAGAAAATTTGAAATTGTGATTGATTGCTACGAACCTTTTTGAGTAAAACAGATAATACTATAAATACGTTTTTTTACAGGCGCAAACGATCGAAAATAAGGTTATATTCCCCTATTCATTGTATGTGCCCCTCTTAACCTAGCCCAATGTAAGATATTTGTATGTATGGATCGATCAAAAGAGAAGATAAACGCTGTTACGTTTGGTTAGGTTAAGGTGAAGCTTAATGCCGAATCACTATTTTGATTAATCTTTATGTTCATTATGAATACCAAAAAATATGTTTTAGATAAATTGAAGGTTTTCCTATCGTTTCGCTTGAGTAGAATACAAATAAAAAAATAATTTACTCAATAAAAAATATAAATGTAAAATACTAAAAAAAATATTTTTTCCATAGAAATGTATGAACGCAAAAAGGAAACAACTTTAAAAAAATACAGTAGTATAGCTAAGATTATCTGTGACAGTTTCACTTGATAATTTTTTTTGCTTTCTTATAAAATTATTTACAAAATAAATAAAAATCAGGTTTGTTATTGAAATCTAACGTTTCTAGACTCCGTTTTTCAAGCTATTTTAATGCCTATTACCTACTGTATAAGGTGTACCAAAAATTTACACATTTTTGGCTTGTAGCTTCCTCTTAAACAGACATGACATACGTACTAAATTAATACTAAAATCAGAGGCGCTGACAAACTGTCTGAAAAGAACATTCAATTTAACACGATAAATTTAACATTAGAATTCGCGTTAAGCTTTATTTTAATTTGAAAAAGGAATTTTGAATTACACTTGACAAGACAACGTTTAAAAATTCTTAAATTCCACATCGGATAATATAACTTCCACATTTCTCAAGAAAATTTTGTCTTTAAATAACTTACCAATTTTAGAAGAAATTTTATAAAGTTCAAACCACTTATAAACGAATTCACAAATTAGATTTAAACTAAGACGGAAGATAAAAACAAGTAGATATAATTTATAATATAAAACAGATTGTTTCCAAAATATGTATCATTCTATTTTTAAATGAAAATATTTGAATAGCAACATTAATTTCAGACATTTTTTTTATTTTATAAACATTAATAAATTGCAATTTTGGTGATTTTCTTAACTACCTTACTAGGCTCATGCCCGTATTATGGTAGTCGTACATGATTTAAGTAAGAATAACAAACATATATGAAACTAAACTTTAAGCAACTGTTGACAAGCCAATTCAATTGGCTTAGCAGGACTTGTTTGTTGATATGTATTAACTATTTATTCAATAAAAAAATAAAAATAAAAAATAATAATAAAACATAACGGAAAAGGAAATTGTTATGGTAAAAAAAAAATAATTGAAAAATGCATTTGAATGGTAGAAAAGTCAGGGACGCCCGAGGAAGACATGGCACGATCAAGTGCATCAGATACTTGAGTCAGGCTATGTAAAGAATGAGAATAATTGAAGAGTATATATGAGACGATGTACGAATGTGAATGAGGCAAGAAGTGTGTGCCAAAACATAGTCGTATGTCAAGACATAGAAATTTGGCGGCCCGTCCTTTCTGCCTACCCCTGCGTGAAACGGAGAGATGGTTAGTCAGTTAAAAATGAGTAACTTCGGTTTAATTGCGATGGGGCGTATAATATATATATATTTCTTTATTTTTTCTTGCCTCGCAAAAACGGGCCCAAGTTGAAGTATTAAGATTTTAAATCAGATAACGTCACATTAATAGTCAACAATTCCAACTAGAATACAAGTCTGGGCGTCCACCAAATTACGAAGCCAGATCGGTAGCTAAGTAAGCTTCACTGTTTAAAATATTCAAGCACTCTGTTTATTTAATATGCTTGAGGTAAAACAACACACAAATTACCAGTAACAACGAGTTTCAACAACAACCGCTGCCTGCTCGATGGCACTGACTTGATCACGTGACACATCAAAATCCGTCATGCGATCAGGCCTGTACTCTATTCAGCCAAGGCTTGATTGACGACAACTCAAGAGTTGTCGTCAATCAATCCATACTATTCCGCAGTGACGCTGCGCATAGGTAAGAATGACAGCGTTTCGATCCATTGGTTTTTTCATAATTTAAAAAATCAGGATATAATATTGTGTTCGCTCAAGCTCTACATTGTAAATAGCTTCCGAAAGATCTATAAGCTTCGACTTCAGTATAATATTAGTATCACTTTAGGAACACATTGTATACAATATAGAATTGTCAAAGTAGCATCATATTTCCCATTATAATTATTTCACTTTCACCTCTCGCAATTTGATATCTCCTCGACATCAAATTCCTTTTCAAAATTACTTTCAAAACTCGGAAATTTTCAACAAATAAGATTTATTCTCGTTCCAGTGTTTGCGGATTTCATTAAATTCGACAATTTCGTTTAGTGATTTCTGGGAATGAGAAAAATAGGACGCTTCATGCTGCGCGAGAAGAAATTTTAATATATGAACACACACACAAAACACTTATTTAAAAACATAATAATAATATTAGGCATATACCAGGGGTTGCAAACATTTACGTAAAAAGAATTCGCAAATCACCGAACTATATTGTTTTTTCTTAACTAGCTCTAATACCCAGGTTCTAGTATTAAAAAAATCTATTTACTTAAGTAAAATGCCTACTGTTTGATTTGCACGGCAATTATTTTATTGTGGTTTTCATAAATTATTATTCAGGATTAACCTTTAATAGAGCGTATGTCTCATTTATTTATTATTTTATTTTTTGAACACATAATGTATTAGTATAATGAGAAAATGTATAGTTTTTGGTTTCTCAGTTAGTACATTAAGTGCACATGCACAAACCAACCATATTGTCAACTGTTTCTTTGTCTGTTTCTGTTTTCGGATTTCCCTAAAATAAAATAAATAAACTAAAATATCTAGATCATTAAACATATTTAACTTTTTTCATTCGTTATGATTATGAAGAATAAAGGTAAGTACGTCACTTTCGCAACAATTTATGACTATAATATATATAATTTTACAATATAATAATACTATCTTAAAGTCTTCGACTATACTGAATCAAATTACTCTTAAAAATGTCCTCCACGATACAGGTGAAGTCCTAGCGCGAAGAACAATATAAATATATACAATCTCTGCAAATAAACAATAATAATATTGTTTAGACGAAAAAAATGTGTCACAGGAAAATATTTCGAGTTGTGTAGTTTATTTTACCGTGTAAAACTTTTTGGCCTTTTAGTTTTTGTGTTTCGGGTCGCGAGAAAACAAATGTTCAATTTCAAATCCTGTCCCAACACACTTTACCGTAATCTGTTTAATTATTCATACAGGGTATTTTTTCCCGAGAAATTGGAAAATTTGGCAAAACGCGAAATGTAAAAGAGGCTCAGTTTGGCAAAATACATGAAAAAAAGTATGCAACTCATGAGTATATTGATTTGCAACTCATTGCAACTCATGGTGACATTCAAACTCAAAATGTGTACGACGCAAATTTTATATCAGACTAAAAACACATCGAAACTCCAGATATTCACAATTAATTTACAAGATTACAGATAAATTATTTTCAATAGATCGGTTAAAATAATTTAAGTCTTGGGGCGACATTTCTTACTCTCTACTATAAACTGAATACTGAGAATATAAAATAGACCAGACTTTGGCCGAACAAATAAATAAACAAAATTATAAACAAAAACGAATAATCATTAACAAAATATTAACATTTAAAAAAATCTCTGTTAATAATTAATCTCCCTGGTAATTTAACTAAAATGAAATGCAGATATTTAAGTCAAATGCAGAATTTACACGAATATAAAACAATCAGGGAGTTTTTTTCTAGCCAATGAGAGACACTAAAACGTGACGCTAAAGTTGACTCCAAAAGTTGGCTACAAAAAGACACCGGGTGAAGAAAAAGAATCCAAGAAATATGGCGTAGCACTTTTTTAGGGAAATTTGAAAGAGAACTCACACTCCATTGGAGTGAAGTGTCAATTTCACTAATTTACAAAAACTATCTGTCTCTGTAGTCTTTGGAGTCAAAGGACCAACATTTAGTTTGTCGGATAAAATTATTACAATGGCGACGCAACGCTAAAATTATGTATACTACGAAAAGATATTATGTTTTTATAAAATGTGCGAATTTGCGTTTTAATAATTAGTAATGTTCAGAAGATAAGATCCACTTTAGAAGAAATAACAAAGATTCTGAGATAAAATCATAAAATATACTAAATAAGTTATTACCTGTTATTCTGAGCGCTATTCCGGCGGGAAGATTATTTAGATAGGGAAATGCTTTGCAGCACAATTTGAGAGTATAATACTTAGGAGAGATTTATTTTCTTTGGTAACATGGAAATATCAAAACGATCCGGCGACAAAAATGCTCTGTTCAAAAATAATAATTGTCTCATTAATTCAAATCCGGGCGGATAAGTTGGGATTCGTATTTCAATAACCCAAAACATTATTGGCGAGGTGGTTTTTATGCTAAGGTTTCTTTTTATAATTAAAACTAGCGCAAGCCCGTGAAAATCACGGGATGTTATAATTGTTGCATATTTTTTTAAATGCCTTAGGATCATCGCCCTTTAAAAGAAGGAATTTACCTTTAAAATTTTAGTAAATTAAAAAAATTACAACATCTGTCAAACATTTAAACAAAACAAAAGCACTTTTAAAATAAATAAGGACAATTTTGATAACAATCACATTATAAAAATGACGGTAATGCGAAAAATACGTATTCATTATTGTAACCAAATTAATCTCTATTTTTATTGAATGCGGGAATATGCAAACTAGTTTCACAAAGAAGGATATATTGCAGATAAGTCATAATGAAACTTTATTGATGCGGAACTCCGTATAGGTGGAAAGTGCAGAGGATATGGACTAAAACTAATGATAAAAGCTGATGTGGAACTTCGTATAGGCGAACAGTGCAGAGGATACGGACTAAAACTAATGATAAAAGCTGATGTGGAACTTCGTATAGGCGGAAAGTGTAGAGGATATGGTCTAAAGCTAATGATAAAATCTGATACGGAACCATTCGCGATATTACTTATTCATTCACGAAATCTGGTTAGGTATGGTTTTATTAACCTTTTTCTTTAAAAAGAAAGACGAAAATTTCCGAGTCACGAATACCCTGACAACATTTGAAAATCTCCTACTACCGTCACATTGTGACGGAGGACTTAACCAGCCCTATATTCTATCAATATATATATATCCTTATATTCTATCAATCTAGCAAAAGTTATATTATAATCTACCTATCAAATTGTACTAATTCAATGCAATAGTTGAGTTCTAAACTTAAACTACAGGCTCAAATCCCTAGAATCTACACCGATTTAAAATAAAATTGATATCGACATTAAGAATTTAGACTCCTACTAGGGTCCAAACTGGGCAATGAAATTCAAGAAAGGATTTCGAAATTCGTTAAGTTAGATCAATTTTGTGCAAAGTAAAGGAAAAACCGAGTTTGTTTCTGGCACACGGACACGGCTACATCACACTTCTATTATTTTATCTCTTCAGTTATATATGAATTGAAATACCCTGAAATTATTATTTTTATGGGGTAGCTCAGGGATCACTTCTTGGACCACTCCTATTTCAGATTTGCACAAAGTGTGTAAAATTTTATCCAACTAATTTTATAACATGAGTGTGACACAAGTAAGGAAATATCTTAATTCGGCCACATCAGACGTTGTCCACAACGCACTTACATAGGTTAATTTCTTCAGTGACAGACCGGCATTTCAACTTTCAACGACCAGTTTGTTATAAAATGTTTCTCAGGTCGGGCGCCACTTCGGTCAAAGCGGTCATTAGAATAATGAAGTGATAATGCCGTTAATTTGAGATTAGCGATACAAGCCCTGCTCGGCTGCTAATGGAGGTTGAAAATAAATCTTAATTATGATAATTAAATATAAATTGTTGAGGAAAAATCCTGCAGACTATTATTTGATTAGATATAGTAAATTTGAACTTAGTGAAAAAGGCTTTTGTCAATGTAAAAATATCAGTCTATCGTTAAAAATTATTAATTAAATCCGACTACGAGAACTTTTAATCAAAAAGTAGAAATTTGACCATACGAAGCTTTAAAATCTCTAAAACAGTGAGCTGTGGCGACATGAAATTTGAATAGCTTTATTAAATCGTCGGTTGTGAATTTTAATATCAACAATAAGGAACTCCAGTCCATTTTTTTAATCAATTCATTCAAAGTCATTCCTCCTAACTTGAATTACAATATATTTTATAACTGCTGTAGTTCGTTTTAATAGTTAAAATAATGTTAATTTTTTTGGTCTCCTGAAAATACATCAAATCTATGGTGACCTGTGACGTTACCAGTCGCCAGTTACAAAAAGGCAACTTTTATTTTCAACCGGATTTTTTTATTGTTCTTAAGGTTACCCACTTTTCACATTGAAGAACACTAGGTTTTATGTTAGCATCTCGTCACTAATGTTTTTGTATTGAATCAAAGTGCAAAAATACATTCATGACCACACATAATAAACAATAAACCGGTATTTAAAAAACATGAATGCCCAGAATGACCACATTTTCCCCACAAATTGAATATTGAAACACCGAAAACCCAATTCTTGAAAAATCTTAGAATTTTCCCGAAATTTAGGGAATTTTTCACGTTTTGGCAACCCTGATGTGAATGTTGTATATCAAAGATGTATTGCTCGTGCAGACTGGTTGTGAAGAATCACAGGATTCAGTCGTACCAACCAAACGGTGCGTTTTAATGTGACGATGTTTTATTCGTAAAACTTATATATTAAGAATCAGCGTTTGTTGATCTATATTAATATATATTTAGCCATAATAGTTCTCACTGGAGTCCCTTATTAAAAATGTATATTTATTATTGGTTATGTATAACTGTAAATGTGCATTTAAAATAAAATAAAATAAATAAAAATTATTAGCAAGCGAAAAAGGGCTGTTTCTCTGAAAAGTTTCTGGAATACACAGAGGTCGGAAGACTATGTATTTGCACCACTACACGCAATACTAAATATGCGTTGGATACTTGAACTCTAATTTTTCCTAAACTATTCATAATGTACTTTATACCTACTCAAAATACTGCTTTCACAGTTATCAGGTATAAAATTTTCCGAGTTGCATCTCAAAAACCTGCATAGGAAACTTCGTACGGACTTTAGCTAAGAATAATGAACACGCCTTCATAAAATATAAAATAAAACTTTTAGATTCAGTATCTGATTGCTATTATCCCGGCAAACTGCAGAATTGGAAGCGAAACTGTATAAAGGAAAAAGAACGCTGCTCGCTGATAGTACCAACCCGTTAAGTTAGTCGAAATAGTAGAAAAAAGGGGAACGAAGCGAAGTTAGCCGCGGATGCCGATGGCCTCCGAAAGTGCGGGAAACTTCACGGCTACACTGGCGCCAAGAATCCAGTTCGAAAACACAAGGAAATTAAATTAAAAGTTGGTGTCAGTGATGGTAGCTAAGGGCAGCCGGCATGGCGCTATGGCGGGCTAAATATGAAAGATAATTTATTAATTAAATGTTTTCACAGGTTGTCTGCACCCGCCCAAGTGGGGAAAGTTTCAGATATACCTAATAATAATCAGACAAATGAAAAATCAGAGTTTAATAGCAGCGGAGTTCGTTCGGTAGGTTCCACCGAATGACATATACGTTTCTCATATATTCTGATGGCAGAATGCTACACTGGCGCCCCCAACGGCGCGAGTTCTGCGGGTTGGTTTTCTTTCATTCATTTTAATGGATTTTATGCGAAACCTATGGTAACCTATTTACCTTAGGTACCTATGTAAGATCCTACTGATTTTTTGCTGATACACAAATTTTTTTTAATGGGCTGTTATAATTGTATATGCAATTATTTGCTGCCATTGTCTGGAAGGATTGTCAACATGCTACACTGGCGCCTCTAGCGGCCAGCGTTGTCTAAATACTGACAATATTTTACTGGAGTTTTAGAATTATTATTATTCTAGGGTATTTGGTTCAATCTATCCCTAGCAAAAAAGTGCGATTTCAATAATCGAAAGTTTTCAATAACTATATTGAAAATACAATGATTAAAAAATTGTTGATTCGATAGCTTTTCTTGTGGCCATCGGCGAAGTAAGTTTTTGGGTATTTAAAAAAATGAGTTGGTGCAAGTGCCATAGAACTAATTAGCCATCACTTGGTAAACCATAAACAGTGTATAAATTAATTTTGCTAAAAATTCTGCTTTAATACAGGTTCGCTTAGTGAGGCAGGTTTTTTCCAGCTAAAATATACATATTTTTTAAAATTATTTTTATTTCGTGATAGACATAGACATATGAATGTGATAGAGCAATCCCGATGAGTTACAAACTTATAGTTTTAGTATTGTATCATTATTACTACGCCAGATTTTATTTTTTGTGTTTTTTTGTACATATTTCCTTGAATAGTATTTATGTTTATATTCCAGTTATGTTATTGATGATAAATAAACTATTTTTAATTGTTAGTTATTTATTATTCATTAATGCTCTATCGGGCTTTTACAGGGAAAATTGACAGTTAATGTATGTTTGTGTAACATAATACATGGATAATAGCATAACTATATAAACAAAACAAAAAAAATAAAATGCTAATACTAAGATTAACATCAAAACCAAATAATAACACCTGATATTGTAAATAAAGTAGGGCTTCAAATATCAAACTATGTATGTAAATTGTACATTCTTATATGCATACAATACTTAGACTACCATAATACGGACATGTGTCTAGTGTGGTAGTCGAAAAGCATGTAAAAAACTGTATTAAAATATATTTTATGAATAAAGAAAAAATAAAAAAAAACTATTCATGTTTGCTGCAAACTAGTTGAACTGAAAACGGGAAAATAATTTACTCGTAAGTTATTTCAAATATACATAATATGTATTTGAACGAGGTTGGCGTTTACGAAAAAATGTCAAAAAGAGCGCTGGTACCTACCCTGATGTATGGAAGTGATGCAACTGGCATAAAAAGGATGAAAGTAGACTGAATGCTGTTGAAATGAGATCCCTGAGGCGTAAGTGTGGTAAAACCATGTATGAACGTGTGAGAAATGTGGAGATCCGCAAAGAGTGCAAGGCTAATGTAAGCGTAGTGAGTAAGATTAAGAAAGGGACGCTTAGATGGTTTGGGCATGTAGAGCGAATGAGCGAAGAAAGGATTGTAAGGAGAATATATGACGCAAATGCGAATGGTAGCAGAAATCGGGGACGCCCGAGGAAGACATGGCACGATCAAGTGAAACAGATACTTGAGCCGGACCACGACAAGAGTCATAATAATTGGAGAGTATGTATGAGCCGATGTATATATGTGAATGAGGCAAGAAGTGTGTGCCAAGAACGAGTTGTTTGGCGGTCCGTCCTCTCTGCCTACCCCTGCGGGGAAATGATGGTTAGTTAGTTATTTATAAAATAGAAGAATTAAAAAAGAAGAAAATACTATCAGTTGTATCTATATCTATCTGTAAGTAATGGCAAAACACCAATGCTGTAATTAATATCGAATTTCAGTAATAGACCTTAAATTTGTAAATAAATTAAGTATGTTCGTACATGCATAGAGTCATTAATATGCGTGTTAAAAGCAAATAATACTAAACAAGAGTATATGCATTAAACGTAGGAAGGTATAAAGACAAAAAAAAATTTAAAGACAATTATTTTAAAGCGGCATTTACCTATTTTATTGTTTTAATGTGAGAAAAATAATTAAAGATTTCAATTTTACAAAAGAAGCGTACGTGCGGAACAACTGTCAACTTAAATATTTATTAGTCAATTTTGTCGCTTTTCTTGGGAGAAATGGTTGGGGATATCCCAGCAGCAGGTGACAAAACGCTTTAATTCTCGCCCAACAGCAGGTGCGGAATGAAAATGGAAATGTATTACCTGCAAAGCTAATACGACAGCTGGTTAAGTACTATTTGAAAATAAAATCTCACTTGAAATGGTTGGTTGGCCTGGCGAAAAACAAATGATATATTTTTTAACGAAACTCAATTGATAAATTATTTCTCGTATTTGAATTGGGGAGTGGCATCACTGTTGTTTATATAAGGTATAAAATTTATATATTAGTCAACAACACATTATGTTATTTAAAGTTATCATCAAGGTTTATAACTATTTGTTAATTATATATATTTGGGAATGGGCCAATTATAATAACAAAGTTTACAAACCAATTGGCACGAGGCTTAAATACTTCATTGGGTTCAAACATGAACCTAAAAGCCCCAGACAGAGCAATTCGAGAACAATTTGAAGCCACGGGGTGAGGGGGAAGATGTATGAAAAGTGTCAAAACCTACTTTAATGACATATACATTCCTTGTCTCGTCAAATATCCAAACAATATAATAAGCCGTTATAACTGCATTTACTAAACAAAAATAAAATTAGAATTGATGATTATAAACCACTTTGCATACAAATCATTTCAAAAGTGTGTCATAGAAGATGGCTGCCAGGCAATTTTCCCTCACCCTAAATTTTGTTTCAAACGCACCTATTAGAATAAAATTCACTAACGAATTTTACATTAAATAAAAGCATTTCGAAGGCGACACTTTTAATAAAAAATGGTGTAAACATCGCAACAGAATAAACTGAATCTTTCTTGAGAAATTGCGAAAAAGGTTGTCTGAATAAATGTTGAAGACAGGATTATTGTTTACGAGAAAGGTTTGATATTAAACTTTTTTTTTATTTATTCTATTCGAATACAAGCAAATTACGCAGTTTATTTTACGATATTATATAAAAAGATGAAGTAGCTTTACCATGAATGACCATATTAAATAATATTACACCAAGAAATGAACGTATTTAAAATTCTGAAAATTGTACGAATATAACATTTACCTTTTAATCTACATACATACTACACGAACACTATACAAGACAACGTTACAAAATTATACACTAATACAGTAAAGACTGAAAGTGGTAAGAGAAGCTTAGGCCATGGGGATATACATATTTACTAAATCCTTCCCGATAGCCTGAAAACGTAGAATCGAATAAGTAAATTTAAGACAAAAAATAATGCAATCTTAAGATAAGTGAACAGAATTATAATGTCCTTTAATGAAAGTGATTGTTATTGTTATATGTGTATTAATATTATACAGCTTGTATTTATGTAGTTAGTTAGAGAGTGGAATATTTATATTTCTTTAAAACATAATAAAAAATAACTCTTCATATTGAAAAGAGGGTAAAAGAAATTTTGCTTTTAGAACTAGGTTCACAATAAATGAAGAAATGCTTGTAGCAAAATATAACAATAAATACGGACAGCGAACCCTGGAATACAACATGCCCAAAATATTCAACATGTTTCCAATCAATATAAAAAAATGTGAATTACCTCAGAGATTCAGATATATGCTGAAAACATGGCTACTAAGCAGAGATACTAGTATTAGTAATACTATTGACTATGGCAGTGGTTAGCGATAAATATTATGTATAAGTTGTATTGTAATTAGTAATGATATTATGTACATATGTTTTATTGTAATTGAACATGAACATTCTGTTGACAAACTGCTTAATTGCGGTTTAATGGGATTGTACTTTGAAGAAATACTTGATTCGTCTGACTCCCAATCGAGCGTCTCTCTTACCGTGCTATCGATTACTTCGATTTTATTTCAAAGCACGATAAAACCGCAACCTGCAATTCCGTGATTCTAAAGAATATAAGTATCTTTCCTGATTTTTCCAGGGGGAAACTAATAATTTATTTATCGTGCCACTTTTAAGATTTTTCTGCTAAATAATATATTTACTGCGTAAATTGTCACAGCGAATAGCTATTTGAAAAATATTCGATTGAGTGCTCCTGTGTAATATGTATCTAGTTCAATAAGAGCTTTAGCGGGTATGAATAACTTAGTACCTTCCCAAGGATGCGTAGCTTGCGTCTCTCAGAAGCGTACCTATTGGTGAGAAATTTCAAAAACAATTTAAAAAAATGTAGATTCGGAAGCAACTTCGACGAACGCGCATTGAGGGAAATTTCATAGATTGTATAAAAATGTAGACGCGGAATCATACTCGACGAACGCGCTTTGAGGGGGATTCCATAGATTGTGTAAAAATTAGAACGCAGAAACATACTCGTGAACGTTCATGGCAGGCATCAAAATAAAAATTCAACACACCTTTAAAAAGTGATATAGTCATTAAAAGTGATGAAACAAAAACTAGGTTTAATAGTTACCTATGTAACCTTTTCAACCTAGTTTTTGTTTCATAACTTTTCAGAGCTTTATATCAATTTTTGTAGGTGTGTTGGATTGTCATTTTGATGACAGACCCAGTCATCGTAATTTCAATATGAGCGGTAGTCATGGCTGTGATAAATATAAAAATTATGTGTATTTGTTTTCACTGCCTGTGTATCTCTACAATTTGAGAGGCGGGTATGGGTACCGCCACCCTGGGAACCAACCATTCATTGGATAACCAACACCTCTGCTATAGGTCACCCCAAATAGTTCGCAAAGTTTGGTGCATAAGCAGGGATGGCCGGGTTCATGGCGTGAGGTTTGTCTTGGTATTAGCGGCAGATGCGCCTACCCACCAACTGCAACAGAGCTTCCTCTTCTTCCTTCTCTTAAAAATACCATCCACACAGCATCCCGGAAGATGAAAGCAAAATAACAATTATTTTCCACGGGGCCTCCTGTTTGTAATAATATTTAAAAAAATCTCTGCAAAAAAAGTCAACGTTCCGTATCTGATTCTTTCACCATTGGAAAAATATATTTATTATTTCTGACAAGGCATTTTTTACAGTATTGTATGCCCTTGTGGAAAATTAATCAAAGGGTATAATAATAAACGAGTGGGTTTAATAAATTTGTCTGCCGTATTTTCACACAAACAAACTTTATAATATTTGTATCTCATAGGCACCATAAATAATTTGATATAAATGTGAACGTACGGGAAGTTTTTGTTTAATAATACACACGAATACTACGAGCTTTTGATTAATGATATATTAGGTTCGTATTATATAGAATAAAGATGAAATAACTGCTATAGAAACATCGCTACGATCGATGTACATAAAATAATCTACGGAAATGAATCATTTAGTGAAGAAACCTTGTTAAATAGAGCACTTTGTGTAGATACAAATTACCATTTAATAATTAATTTACCAAATCGGTTTCAGAACCACCGAGCCTTCGATTTTATTAAATCAGTTTACACATCTCCTGCCAAAGTTGAATGTTCATAAAAAAGTGATGTAGGTTAGGTAAAGTTTAATTAAACTTTATAGATTATCATAAATATCAGAGGAAATAGGAAACAACAAAAACTGCTATCAACAAAGCTGTTTATTTTCAATTTAAAAAAGAGATTTACGATCATTTTAATTGAAGTGAAATCTCGTATTTGGTTAACTTCTGCGTGAAGAGGCGATATTGAGATGAAAGCACTCTTGTTCCTCCTTGAGATGAGAAAGCCGTTAACAGTTTCATTTATTTATTAAATTCAATACCGGAAAATTTTCCAAAGTGCCGATTTTCCAGTTCAGGGATATTTCTCCCCTTTGTTTCTTTAAATATTAAATCGCTTTACTTTGGACTTTAGACGGAAGGTTTGTCTGCCATTAATGATTTGTGAAAACGCGACGCCTTTTCCAGAAAATGGTTATTAGATTTAAAGGCTTTGAAGTAAATGGAACATTGATTATTTAATGCCCGTCGGAAATGGAAATTTTCCATCCCAATTTACGCAAAAATAAAAAAACGGTAGCATATTTTTTAAGCCTCGAATGCTAAAAAAATACATCCAGAAAAACTGTTTTTTGGTTATCGTTTAACAATTTTTATTTTGTCTTAAAGATGGGTCAATAATATAAAACAAACAAGCTCAAATTGAAAACACAAATAATTATCTTTGCTTGTCAGTGCTTATTATAAATTTTAAGCGCGGGACTTTGGATCGAAACTAACTGTGGAAGCTTGTAGGACCAGAGCAATGGCTTATCAGAAGACACATGCAGCTGTTAGAAGTGGAAGGAACCAATAGCTTTAGGAAATGCGAAAAGGAAGTAACACCCATTTATCTATAGTGCTAGTGTACTGTTCCCCATGTCGTGGAATCAAGAGACATCGCCAAACACTTAAGGCGTCATAAGATTCTAATAACGGGGGTTTGCACGACGCTCACAATTAAATTATTTGTGATGAACGTATTACTAAAATCTCAAATATATCTAAAAGGTTCCCTAAGGATGTAAGTTATTTATATTCATGATTAACAAAACCAGGTTTGACCATAGGTACTACATCTATTTTCAAAATAAATTAACCTTTTATTTTTCCGAATAACTTTATTGAGTAAAACCTCAAATTGTAATATTTAATTATAGAAGACAATATTAGCGATTTCTAAATGAAAATCTGAAACAGAAAAATCAGAAAAGGATACGGTCACATCTAGGACTCGAACCCAGGACCCTTGTCTTTCCGGGACACCTTGTGTTAGAAATCGCTAATATTGTCTTCAATAATTAAATTAACCTATTCAAAACTCTTTTTTTGGTCTGACTTAAGGATTAAACCTTTCTACCCAGGACCAAATCCCGATTGGATAAGACCGAAATTTATTGCGTACACTAACAGCTGTAATGTCATCGACTAGCCTATCTGCCGAGTGTCAGCTCGATAGGATGTCGGGAAGTGGGTTAATTTCCACTTCCAAGATTTGCATTCATTCACGAAAACAAAAGTAAAATTCAAATAGATGTATTTTAAAATAAAGAAATCCAAAATATCGTAGACAATAAAAGAAAGTAGGTATAAGATCACTTAATAAAACTACAAAACATACTACAAAAAAGACATACGTTTCCCAAAAAACTTTACGGATGAGTTTACTTATTTTACTTTATGATTACTTTCAAAAAGTCAAAAAAGCGAACAATGCAACAAAAACATAATTAAATTAAATTTGAAGCAATCATAAAATCATGTGCAGAATTATTAAGTTACCATCGGAAATATTTATCATTACTGAAAGGGTTAACTGTTTTGCTAAATATTTTGTTAGGATTTGAACAAAACCAAGGAAATATCAGAAGTGCAGCTTTAATAAAATCCTGGGAATACGGAATTTTTGAACGACTCTCAAACGCGAAAAAAATAATATACAAGGAGCAAAGAATTGCTAAGTAGTAAGTGGGTCGAGGGGTCATACAATCTCGTTTACCGCGTGCAAAGTTGTTAGCCTTCAGCGATAGGCGAGTCGTTCGATTCAGGATCAAAAGTTTTTTCGCGAGAGACCGAGGCGGTGAGAATTCACCTTTCGTGTTTTCTGCGCTCCGGATGCTTTTAAGGATATCAAAGGACTTTTAGAATGACGTTGGTAGCCGCCGCGCCTTCTATTATGACACAAAAGCTTCTTTGATATAATTACCTCATTAAAAACTTTATTGATCTCTCGGGTGTCTTTTATTTATCATGAATAGCGACATGAAGACATTTTTTACGCGGTGTACAATTAGCATAAAAGCCGAAATAATATTTTCACAATTTGTGTGAAACATGATAACGTTTAAAGTTTGTAAAATGTAGGATGAATGCAATGAAGCGATGCCGAGAAAGAAAGAAGACCTGAAATAGTGTCCTCACAAAAAAGGCACATGGTTACTTAGTAATTTGAATTTCTAAACGGCAAACTAAACGTATCGTACATAACAGGGGGAATCTCTTCAGTATTTACTTAGAGAAAGAACAAAATCTTATAACGTGTGAATAGAAAATATTATTATGCAAACAGTCGCTAAATTAGATTTTATGTTAAAGTAGCGCCGACAAAAAGGCAACGTTTTAATCCTCACATATTTCTGATCGCCGGGGAGGCGTAGAAACGAGTTTCTTTCGAGTCTCGTTTTGTTAAATCGGTACCGACCTAACAACGGGCATTTTTTGAAGGTTGTATGTGGCGCCTCTTTGACACTCGGTGTGGGCGAGTATCGCCTCCTCGGTGGAATTATGCAATAGTTCTCAGAATCATCACTCATGCTCAAGCATGACTTATCTTGATTAGGATGATTCTGAATTCAGCCGTACCAAATCTTGGGCGGTTGCGAGAAATGAATGCCATAAAGACCAGAGCAATTATTGCAGATACTCGTATAATACTGAGGCATAAAAACATTTATCATATGGGAAATGCGATCCTGCTTAACCTGTTAACCGGGGAGTTCAGTTTTGAATAACGCAACATATAACGGGCGCGAACTCCTCCACTAGGACATATAAATACGTCACGCCCGGTGGACGTTAATTTTTTATTTTTTTATTTATGCATCAAAAAAAGTGAAAACATCGAATTAAAAAAAATATATATTTACAAACAGTTATAAAGTTTACAAAAAATGTAAAAAAGGTTATAATTACAGAACAATAAATAAAAGCACACAGATAAAAGAGAAACATTGAGTTAAACAAAATTAAAATAAGTAAAAATTAAAAACTCAATTTCCGTGTGATATGCTCGGAAACTCCCGCTCGTTCCAGGGCGCAACATATATTTCAAGGACGTATTTATACGTCCTACCCGTACCCGATACTGTTTACGTTTGACGTATTTATACGTCCCGCCCGGTTAACAGGTTAATAATAGCTTGCAGTCTTTTTCGTGTGCTAAATCAATTAAGATACTTTTGAAAAAAAAAAAATTTTAAGAAAAAAAAAATGAAGAAACATATGTCATCTTTGGGGATGCTGTGTAGGGATGCTGTGTGGATAGTGAAATGAAAACCTGAAGCAAAGATTATGTAGACTTTTTTTAGTAGAAAGCAAATCAGTACTTCGTGTTGTTACGCTATTACTAACAGGCACATATGTTTTTTTTTTTATATAATGGCTCACTTTTAATGAGATTAAAGCGATCTTCCCACGGGTCGGTAAAGAATCGACAAAAACCGAGTACAAACAGTGCAAACGGGCCGGGGACGGGAGGGAGCGATGTGATGTACGTATTATACATCCCGTAAACAGCTAGCGATACCAGGTTTCAGTGGACACTCGATATTTATCGCGACACCGCCGATATTACATAACGAACTTCTAATTATCATTTTTACCAACAACATTGATTTGTATTTAAAGTGATATTCTTAAGAATTTATTCTTTAGGCACATTAAAAATGATCACAAAAATCCACAACCTCGTCGTCACTTGGTGACTGACTGACTTGATTCACAGTTGTTTGTAGTTTTTTTTTACTTTATTCGGCCGTCTTCCGTGTCTCTCATCAAATTAATATATTAAATTACCTGTTATACCTTATAAATACCCTTATAATAGTACCCGTGAGTCAATTTGACGATAATAAAATAATGACATTCAGTTTAGACTAACCTGGTACCGCTAGCTGTAAACGGGATGTACAATATGTACATAGCATCGCTCCCTCCCTTAACAATATATGGACATTCGATGAACATATTCTAAACACGATCCGTTCAAGGTATTTTAGTCTAAGCATAGCGAAGTTCTGTTTTAATACGACCGAACAGCTGTGAGCTCGAGATAGTGACGTTTCTTTAAACAAATTGTATAATCCCTTATTTGAAATTAACAAAAAGAAACGTTACACAAAATATTTAAATAGGAAGGTATTAAAGTACCTACTTTCAAATCTTAAGATTTCTTAAGAGAAAATTAGAAACGTACTATTTTGTCTAGGTACTGTTCACAGAATTGCTAGTATATTTTTGTTTTAATTTTACATAAATAAGGGTAGTTCAATTTTAACAAGAGGTATAATTTTGAACATTTTCATGAAATTTAAGAAATAATAAAACAAAATTACAATAGACAAAAATTGAATAAAAGTAAAAGACTTTTTTTAAATACATTAATCAAATAGGAAAGAGACGAACAACTAGAGATAATGCATCTGCATTTCCGAGTCTTATTATATCTTCAGTGATATCCGTAAGATTGAGGGTTAAGGCTCTCGACTAGCAAGCTGGAGGTCGGGGGTTCAAAATCGTGACGTGTGAAGTAAATTTTATATGATTAATTTGTGTTATTTTACAAATTACTTTAGTATATTTGTGTCACGTTTCAGAGTGGAAGATAATCTCAGTATCGTCCTAGCACTTCCACTTGGTTTTAAAAACCATTCAGAATTGAAACTTTTTTCCGTGTTCGATGACCAGATCTGAATAGTCGGGTACTTCCACACCTTCTTCTTCTCCACGTGCTTACCCTCCCCATTACCTTCAGACTCACAACATACCCCAATTGCGGATACCACAGTCTCACTGGCTCCATACGGTTAAAAACCATCTTTCTTCAATTATTTCTATTTTTCAAATAAGTTAAAAGGGTTTATAGTTAAAACTGCGAAGAAAATAATACAGCAAAAATAATCGGCCTGGAAATGTGGCTATTAGCAGAACTTTAAAGATGGAAGAAGCACTTCGAGACTGGAAGCAAGTGAGCAAGCCTTTCAATAAATAATGGAAAAGTTTCCGAGGAAATAAGAAGTTAAAACAAAGCAAGAAGACAACTGCATTCGCACAGACTTGTTCCCCGTCTTCCCCGGGTTATGGAATTCTGAGAAACATTCACTAAAAGTCACAGACAAAAGATTTACACATTCAAATCTCTCCAACTAATAGTCGAGACGAAATTCCGTATAAAATATTCAATGGAGGCTGTGTACAGAGAGGAATGTTTGCAGAATATTTGTAAAATATCAAATTCATAATTTTTACGAGTATTGGAAGTTGTATAACAAATCTATTAACTGGCTATTCAGATCTGGTCACAAAACACGGCTAAAGCCAAATATGATTTAAGATTTTTACGGCCAAAAGTATTTTTGTTATTTGTTTTTGGGGTGTTATGCCGTGTTGCGCTAACTCCTTCTTTAGCCAACGTTTCGGACAGCATTGCAGTGTCCATCATCAGGGCAGATGTGTTATTTGAGGTTGTGTTTAAAATGTGAGCTTATGTATGAGGTTGTGATACCGTGTTGCCAGCTCCAACCCTCTGAGCTAACATTAACGTATCATTTTTTTATTTAAAGTGGTTTTCTTCGTTTAGCTCTGGTGTAGCCGTCAATTACCGGATACCAAGAACTATTGAGCTTAGCTCCATCGTCTCTATTAATGTTAACGGGATTTTTATGAATTTCAATGGCCTCCGTAATCAGCCGTGCTCTATAAGTTTTGGGTCTCCCCAGGATTTCAGGAACGAATTCAAACGGCTAAAGCCATTTATTTTTATTTTAAAAGCAAAGTTTAATTCTGAATGTTGGTCTTACATCAGGGCGATACTGAGAGTGTCTTCCACACTGGAACGTGCCGCAAGTATACTATATATTATCTTAAATGAATAATTTGTAAAATATCACAAAGGGATTTGAACCCGCAACCTTCGGCTTGCTAGTCGAGAGCCTTACCCCTCGTCCACGGAGGCCGTCGAATTTATAAAAACTTTGTACGTTAACTCCACACGCTGTGAGGAGGGTTTTTGTGGGGACAGGAAGGAGCGAACATGGATCTTGTGTTGTAGGAGGAAGAAAACACAGAGGCCGAACTGTTGAACTCAAGATCGAGTCGTATGTAAAGAGCACTGTATTAAAAACGACCCGTTCACACGTGACAAATTTCAACCTTTAAAATGTGAAACCATTAAATAAATATAAATCGAAGCTTCGTTGCTCGTGTTGGAATTGTAGTTGAATTGAAAACAGTTGCAATGACCAAGAAATTTCAAACCGAAAAATATAACAAAAAATGACGCTGTAAATTATTTACGTAGGCATTGTCTAATAAATTATTATAATAAAAAAAAATAGTATTTTTCAGTTATTTGGAACACAGCAGTGTACATATGAAAACCATAATTTAGTCGACTCCAGCCATAAAATAAACATATTATCATTCAAAATTCTACCATAAACATCCTTCTTCTCACACGTCTTGCATAAAAATGAGAATACAGAAAATAAAAAATGTCGAATTTTTCCACTCAAATACCCAAAGAAAATGAAGAATGCAAGTTTTTCTAAATCATATTTTTAATATGAAACCGCACAACAGTCCCAACAGCTCCAAGCCGTCTGGAACCAGTGAGATTATGGCATCCCCAATTGGGGAACGTTGTGAGGCTGAAAGTAGTGGGGAAAGGAATGAGATAGGGAAGAGTAACGTGGAGAAGTACGTACTATTGTAATGTGAATAATAAAAATGATACATCAGACGTTCCTGTACCTCAGAAGTCAAAGGTCGGTTGTCCTTTTTAGTTTTTTCAGTATCTACACAGAGGTATAAAGACGGTTGTCCTACGACAACGTGAAACTAGGTTAGGTCAACATAAAAGGTCTGGTATCCCTACAATGTCCAAAAGAAAAATTTTACTATTTCCTCTCCCCTGAACAATTTTAAAAATGTGACAACCGACCTTTGACTTCTATATATACATGTTCTTTTTAATAGTACATAAAAGTCTAAGGCTATACAATCATTAATTATTCCATTTTTATATTTGAATCCAATCTATCTGGCATGAAAAAAATTACAAGTCGTTGCTACTAATGAGTAGCATTTATTACCAAAACCAATATTAATTGCTTATCGGAATTGAGCAGAATGAATGAATTAATTAACAAATTGATTGAGTATTCAAATCCACTAGTCAAACAACCAAATCCCATTTCCCAAATGATAAATTGTACGGAAAATTTAAATTCAGCGGTAATCAATTAAACACGGCTAAAGAGAAATAATCTCTCTTTTAAGCCAGCGATATCCCACCCAAAAACCACTGTTTTGCTAGGGAAAGTTTTGAAAATAACTTCTGTGACCAGGACAAACGCAAAATAACGTTAAAAGTAATTTCAATTTTGTAACAAGAGAAAACTTTATGAAAACGTGATGCCCTCAGAATTGGGACAAACAAAATAACAAATCAAAGGAAAGTGACCTATTTCTAAGCACGTCGCTCTTTTTTTAAAATATGTCCCAAAATAAAGACAATTCTTATTTATATTTATTCAAGTTTAATTTGCAGAACTCCAAAATAAATTTAGATTTTTTTTGTAATAAATACCAACCTAATATTATCATTATTTAATAAAACAATTATTTATAAACAAGATCTGATGTGTAATTATTATAATAGACTTTATATTTCATCTATCTGTAAATTTGTTTGTGTGTTCTTTGTCCAGTCAATCCTGTTAAGATGATGGCTGAGTTTGATAATTTCTTTTCATTCCGCCGGAGCAAATCAGTGTTACGACTTTTGCAATCTGTCAAGTCGGAGTACCTAATCGACATTTCGGGAAGTCAACAGTTCACTGAACTGCAACATATAATACCTTCGGAAGGCTAAACACCATTAAACATAAATCCATTAAAAGCAATATGCATAGGAACCTAGAACAAAAAGAACTAGGAAACACAAAATTTAAAGATTATGTCAACATTAAACAGAGAAGTAATTTTCCAAAAATTGTGGGTGGAAATGAAAAGGTCTAAGGTGTTTTATGTTTTAAGCGAAAAACAAAGTACAGGGTTTTCCAATAAGAGGTGTTATTTTGAATATCCCGTTATTTCGGTAGATGTTACTTTTCAAGCTGTCATTTTTTGACATTTGACAAGTAGAAACTACGCCATTAATAAAAATGGAACGATACACGCTTCAACAACGCATTGAAATTACTAAAATTCCCCTGAGTAAATCAAATGCGAATCATCTTGAGTGATGAAGCCCATTTCCACCTCGGTGGCTTCGTCAACAAGCAAAATTGTCGCATCTGGAGCTCGGAAAACCCAAGAGTTATTGTTGAAAAGCCTCTCTATCCTCAACGTGTGACTGTTTGGTGTGGTTAATGGTCCGGCGGAGCTATTGGCCCTTACTTTTTCGAAAATGAGGCTGGAGCATCAGTTACGGTGAATGGATTGCGCTATCGAGAGATGATTAATGATTTTTATGGCCGGAATTGGATGGTATTGATCTGGACAACGTTTACTTTCAACAAGACGGCGCTACGTGCACCACAAGCAACGAAACCATTGATCTTTTACGATTGAATATCAAAATAAAACCTCTTATTGGAAAACCATGTATATGGATAAGCTAAAGAAATAAATAGCACATCTAGAAATAAAAATTAAATAAATATTTTTCATGATGACTATTTAAACGATGACAAAAATATGCGCTGGGTCAATTAATACACAAGTGGAAAGGGGTATTTTATCTATTTAATTTCCTCTGCTAGAATGTGCACTACTGCAATCGTTTTCAAAAGTCGAAGAGGAAATAGAAAAGTTCTCCATTGCTATGCTTTTCAATACGTCACGAAAGGAAGTCAATGTGCAATGAATGGGACAAAACATGTCAAAGAGCAGATAAAAGATGACCCCGTGTACAAATGGGCCACGTTACGCAGGGACATACTTACTTGTGTAACTTTTGTCGATGACACGGCCGAGTGCCTGCGGATATAATGCCACGCTTCATCCACAAAGGAAACGGCGTGACAGGGGTTCAGAATACAAGTGGAGGTATTGTGGAAGCAATCCCCTTGCGTTACTAGTCTACCAAACTCATCATCACACTTAGCCATGAGCGGGAGACTTGGAATTTGAATAGGTGGCATTATATTTATGGTTTCTACGGGGGAGGTATTAGGGTATTTGCGTTTAGGTGACACTGTTGGACATTCCAATGATTCATTCAATGGACATTCCAATAATTTGCAAAGTGTGCGCTTAATAAAGGATACCCTCATTTACTATTGATTTCTTCCATAATTTAACCATGATCTTTGATTCGTCCGAGATGTCTAGAAATATTTTTGATTACTTAATAAAATACTGCGAGAAGGACGGATCGCATATTTCATAAACTTACAAAAAAGGATAACTGTATACACTCTTTGAGCTGCCGAAAAGTTTTTATCCAATTTGTTTATGGTAAATTTAGCTACTAAAATCCTGAATAGAACATTTTGAAATTTGGGCCTGGACTTCAAAAAAGTAATAAAATTGAGTATTCACTAAACTTTTTTCAGATGGCAGGCTGATATGACGAAACAATTTCAACCTTATCGCGACCAGCGTATGCACATAACATTATCGTCAAATAAAAACTGATTCTTGAATGAGTAAGCTGTAATTAAACGAGGGAGGCATATAAATCAAAAATTTAAAAAAAAACATTTGAAACATTCTTACCTTCTTTTCCAGACTAGGGCCATTCTCCATAGCGTGCATGATAGCTTCTGATATCCTCGTATCCAAGCTTTTGATCACTGAATCCACATTTACTCCGTTTCCTGTATCGTGGGTCTTTACGGCTATGACCAATCTCTCCACAGCCCCGACATATCCATTCCACGGAAGATCTAGCTCTGAGACGTGCTGGGTTAAACAACCTCTCAACACGTTCAAGCAGTATCCAGAACACGGCTTGATCTGGGTATCTAATCCCATACATTTTGGACAGTATGACATCTTCAACAGAGCAGTGTGACAAGCTGATTGAGAGGAATCAGCTTTCTCAGCTTCTTCAGTCAGCAAAGTGTCTGTCGTGTTCAATACTTCAGATCCTAATGACAGGGCTTGCAACAACACTCTTGTAGCTTCTAAAGTTTTAAAGATCTGCTGAGATATCTGTCTGGGAATATCTCCAAAAGGTTGGATTTCCTGGATGGTATGCCTCAAGCAAGTCTTGTAGTCTTCGCTAAAGTCGTTCTGCTGGAGATTGACGGCGTGATGGTAGACCAGCGGAAACAGATTAGTGAAAAAATCAGAGACGGAGGCTTCGATTTTTAGGTCCGAGGCGCTGGCGTAGTCACTCGTGTTCTGTACGTAGCTCCTGATGTCGGAATAGAGCCTGGCTATCGGCTCCTTTGAGAGCACCGACATTCGCTGGTAGACCTGCGCAAACAGGTAAAGCGTCTTGTTCTCAGACTGGCGCGCCAGTTCTATCACATGATCTGCAAAGAAAGAAACAGCTTGATTAGATGAAGAGCAATTATTGTAATGCTATGCTTTTAGAATTCTAAGATTTTATTTAATATTTTTCTTTGTTAAACCAGAAACAAAAGATGATTGGTTACATAACAGGAAACAGAGATGTAACATTAGAAAATGATCCAGGTCGGTATTAATTTATGGGTACTAACGCTACAGCCGATGGCGCAGCTGAATCACGAGACACTCATTTTTTATAATTTTAATTTGCAACAATCTCTCCGGCCAATCTATCGGCGTTCGGCATGTAATAAAAAAAGCGCATCGGTGACAGCAATATCTGCTTTATCGATGCGAATCTCATTTACCGGGGGAATTCTTCGGCGCTGACTTCAAAAGGCCGCCATTGCGGACATTCACAGTTTTTCCCGCGATATTAATTCTAATTTATACATCTGGTCCGGTTTAATTAAAAACGCCAAAAACGGACTGGCAGGGCCGTCGAACCCGCCGCTCGAAAAATGCAATGCCGATCGGAAATGTCCATCTTTTTTTATAGTTGGCAAACCCGAAACGCGCAGTACTTGAAGCTTACGACCGGCCACCTACAAACAAGACGTGGAGGCGATTTGGGAGATAATAAAATAAAAGTGCGCATTTTTGTAAATCACCGGAATAAAACCTACAGGGATAAAGAAACAAGTGGCTGACTATTGGCTGAAACGAACTCACTATTATTAGGGACTGGTTTTGGGAATTCTCCTCGAATAATTCAATAAACATTTTATAGAATTCAGTGGGAAAGAAATATCGGGAATAGAGTTGACCCCCCGACAGTTGGCCATATACCCTTCTTACCTTTCTCCTTCGAGGACACGGCTTTATTGTTACCAAAAATATTTGGATATCCATACAAGATGCCTGCAGATATAAGTATATACATTTTTGTTAAACGGTCGTATCATCTCTGCATACTTACTTTACGAATGAGGACATACTGCAATTAATTTACCCGATTTCTACTTACATGTTTTGAATCTCTTCTATTCTTCCAGAGCTTGTAGGCATTTCATGCTTTCTGATACTGTTAAACGATCTAATGCCATATTTAAGTATTTTTTTAAAATTATGTTTTGTATTTTCTTAAGCTTGTATTCAACTACGACTAGTAATACTTATTGTTTATGGTATATTTGTATATTATAAAATAGATAAATAATATATGCGGGATTGACCTATATCACCAGATATATGATTTAGGCAAAGCCCACATAATAATAATAATATTTGGATGGTTTGTAGTGTCGTTTTTGTTCAAAATCACATTAAAGACGATGTACAAATATATATGATACATTTCTACAATTATCTTGTATTATGAGGTTATAGCGTTCGTCTGTGACTAGCTTTAAAGTTTTTCACTTTGTTTTCCGTTTGTTTCATTGTGCGAATTGTGAAATAAGTGGGCACTTAATATTTCATCGAGTTTTTTGCTTTAGAGAAATTTGGTTGGGAAGTACCTGTCTATTAGTGGTCTCTCACTAGTGCGATACTTAAGAAGATCTACCACCCTAGTATATTACATACCTACCTTAGTTATAAGCGGTAGAAAAAATCATGCATTACAAAAATGTTTTAGCAGGGTTAACACGGGTGACCCGAATCATGACAAAGAACTAAGACCTGATCGTTTGGGTATTAATTGAAATTGAGTTATTTCGATGTTTTCATATCGCCGGTAAAAAATAATTTCGTCAAAAAACCATAAAATCGAATATCCATAAAGTTAAATTAAGTGCCCGCATAAAAACTTGTATTTCTATAAGTTTTGTAGCAAAGGAAATGAGAAAATGACATTAAAATTTAAAGAAAAAACTATACACCCAAAACGCCATGGGACATTTCCTAAAGGTTTGACGACAACTTAATCTTGATCGACAAGAACAATAAATTTTATTGATAATTAGCTAATGTGTACCCGGCGTTACTCGGGGACCTAATGTGGTTTTTTTAACAGTAACAATATAGTTTTTAGATTCTCACGGCCAAAAGCATTTTTGTTGTTTGTTTTTGGGGTGTTATGCCGTGTTGCGCTAACTCCTTCTTTAGCCGACGTTTCGGACAGCGTTGCAGTGTCCATCATCAGGGCAGATCCGGTAGATCCGAAGATGTGTAAATTTTGGTTGTCGAGTTTGTGCTTATTTATTTGTGCCTGGATGGGCCCCAGGCTAACATAAATACTGTGCTTTCAGAATTCGCCACAAGATGTCGCCACTTCCGTTGGCATTTCGCACTTGGACGGGCCCAGGCCACAAATAAATAAGCACAAACTCGACAACCAAAATTTACACATCTTCGGATCTACCGGATCTGCCCTGATGATGGACACTGCAACGCTGTCCGAAACGTCGGCTAAAGAAGGAGTTAGCGCAACACGGCATAACACCCCAAAAACAAACAACAAAAAAGTAACAATATAGATTTCTTGATACTACATGAAGTGAAGGGTAGTAAAAGTGGCGGATAACCGAGGAAGACTTTAATCAAATAATTATTTGTGGTAAAATGAGACATAAGTGAATGAACGAAGAAAGAGGTGTAAGGAGAATGTATGACTTGGAAGTTGGTCGTTCAAGAGATCCGAAGACGCTTAAGGAAGACATGGCACGATCAAGTGAAACAAATGCAAATTACAATACAATAATATTATTTTCATTCACCCAGTTGACACACACGCTGGAATTCACAACCTCAAAAGTTTACTCGAAACCATTCATAGCCTCGAGCAACGCCGGTACACGTCAGCTAGTAGAATATAAAAAAATAAGATTGGAACAAAATAAATCAAGATAATACTCGAAGGTAAAACAAATACAAATAAAAGAGAAGAGAAGAAAGTGTTGATACCTGCCTACAGTAAATAACAAAAATCAACATTAAATGAAAAAGTAAGGTAAATGGTAAAAACCAACATAAAGTAAGTTACAGATTATACATCTATGAAACAAAATTTATAGAAATTTGTGATTTAAATTTTAGTAAGAAATAAATGAAAATATTAACGAAATTTAATTTATTTCCAAGCCTATGATTTGGGCTTGGGAATGAGTGAAATAGTTTATTTTCGAAGAATAAACAAAGAACAACTCTGGAAGTCTCGTGTTACGATTTGGTTCTCGGAACCTTATTAGCTTTGTTAAGTCAGGTTATCCATTGGGCCATTAACTAATTTGTATAAAAGTATCAAATCGCTAATGGTCTTTGGAAAGATAAGTTAAATAAAAGAAGTATGATATCGCTATTTAGCTAAATCTTTACTACGAATCGGTTTACATGTTTTGAACAATATGTTTTGAATAAAATGAAGCGTTTAATATCGATTCCCTTGAGTAGAATTGAAATCAAATTGTTAATTTCTTTATAAAAAGTAGTAAAAAAAATATTTTTTATAAGAAATAACTTTAAAAATACAATGTTATGGCTAAGGTTATCAGTGACAGTTTCCCTTAATTAATTAACTATTTTTTTTCTTATAGAACTATTCATAAAATATATAAAAACAACTTTTACGCTTGAAGTCGACCGTTTCTAGATTACGTTTGACAAGCGATTTTTATTCATTCTTGGTGGTGACATAAGGCACACTAAGAATATAACATTTTTGGTTTGTGGCATCTTCTTAAATTAATTTTATTAAATTAACATAATTAATATGTTCAATGAGTATGGATAGTTTGAAATTGCTGAACAATATATCGGTAATAACTACTGTCGTGTGTATTTACGTGATGAAAGAGTGTAAACTCCATCGCATTGAAATTACACTGAAGGTTCAACGGTTCAACCATTTATTCAGCTAGTGAATAAAACAACGCAATTCATGAGATCACAAGCGCACATTGGCCGGTTCAAAAAGTCCAATCCCAATGGACCGATATTTTTTTACTTGCACCATGTTCAGCCGTGGAATCTAAATGGAAGCCAAATCATTCTCTACGCGATACAGCTAGGAAAATTGCATGTCACAATTGAAATTACGTAGAATCTTTTTAGTCAAATAAATAGCATTTCAGACCTGGTTGTGTTACACAGAGTCATTAACAACTTAATTGATAGTCCTGCCATCCTTGCCACTATTAAACTACATGTGCCGACTAGGAATACAAGACAAAATATAACATTCTTCTGTAATACATACTCGACCAACTATCAGACACACTCACTGACCAATAGGATGCATGATCTGGGCAACAAGTATGGGGGTGCTATTGATTTATTTATTGACTCCATTTATAGAATTAAGCATAATCTACACCAACACTTTGTTGAATCCTACAAATAAGAGAAGCGTTGGTAAATTAGTTTTAATGATTTGTCTTATATGTAGTGTTGTTGTAATTTCTTTTATACTTTATGTTACTCTTACGTTTTACTAATATTGCTTCATATTTTTAATATTTTCTCATTATACTTGTAATCACAATTTTACAATTGTGTATTTTGTACCTTCTTTAATGGATTACATCTATTTACTGTCAATATCTCCTGTATAATACATTTCTCCTATGTACACTGCATCATGTATCACTTCTATGTAAAAGCCTTTTTAGGCGTATATATATATAAATAAATAAATCTCTTCGTTCAGTACTTTCAACACATTTTTTCAATTTGCAATATTTGCTGTGTATTTCAAATGCGTTACATACATCTTATTTTTTAATTTTCCGTAAAAACAAATACTGTTTTAGAAACTATATAAAATTATGTTTCCGATGTACGCATTTAAAATAAATATTACTATTTAGAATTAATAAAAAATTAATATCAAATGTGAAAAATGTTTGTCAAAAACGCCGACCACATTTGTACTTGATGTTTTACTCCAATCGTAAAAAAAATTGAAAATACTTGATATTTCGAAAACACATTCTTATTATTATTGGGGGATTCGTAACAAAACTGTAACTTTTCACTTATTCTTGTTCAAAATCATTTTTTAAGTTATTGTTACGATAGTGGCGCGAAATATGATTAATTCATTTTGGCTATTTTTAGTATTTTATTAATGGATTCCAGTCATTGATGTATTATACTAGATTAGCCCTGTCTAGTTAAATTCATTTTAAAAATAACGCCACGTAGCGTACGTCACAAATAAGGAGATGAACTTAACAACCCAACTCTATTTAAACTCCTTGTACAAGTTCAAACTCGTAAGCGAAACCACGGAGAATTTGTTGTCAGAGGTGTTGTAATATGGACATAATTCAAATTTAAATATTTGGAACTGGGTTATTTTTGTGATTGAAAAAATGAACCTGCCCAGCATAGCTGAGAAGTAAAATAGCTTACTCTAGACACACAAAAGGTAAAACGCAATGCACAGTGCCCATTTCGCATTGCGAAACAGTGCGTGGGCCTTTTCATAAATGTGCACGTGAACCAAACCAAAATTGTGTTGGGGTTATTTTTAAATGAATATGCCGTGGCTAGTCTAATTTAGTCTATGATTCCAGTATAAATATTTGAGGCAAACTGGAAAGAATTTTTATTCCTCTTTCTAACGTCAAAAATTACGTATTTCAGCATGATAGAAAAAAAGATTTAAAACGTTTATGGACGACGCCCGATCATGTATTAAAACGTTTAAGGGGTTAAAAGTTACCCCATTTTTTTTTTGTTATTTGTTTTTGGGGTGTTATGCCGTGTTGCGCTAACTCCTTCTTTAGCCAACGTTTCGGACAAATTTACTGTGTCCATCATCAGGGCAGAGGTGTGAACATCTGCCCTGATGATGGAGGAGTTAGCGCAACACGGCATAACATCCCAAAAACAAATAACAAAAATACTTTTGGCCGAGAAAATCTTAAATAAGGTTAGCCCATTTTTTTATTTTCTCACATTATTCGCTGACGACTTTTAAATTTACACTATTATAAGAAATTAAACTGTCTTTTTTTATAAAACAATTTTTGATCGATTGTATAATTGTAAAATAAACGATTTATTTTTAAACATAAACAAATGTAAATCCATCCGTTTTACTCGAATTAAAAATCCAAAACTCACTCTATAATAAAATATAAACAACGTTGATCTTTCATACATTCATTCAACAAACTTTTCATATTCCTTTACAAGGAGCCAACTTGAAGTTTTCCCAACCTCTTGTATGTATAGTATCTAGGTACTGTAGTGGCAAGATTCCTGACATATTTAGCGATACACCCCCCGACCTTTACTAAATTTCTCGTATCTTTTGTTTCACTTGACTTCACTTGTTCATCATCTTGTTCTTCACTTCATTCATCACGATTTAATCAAAAAAGATCGACAAAACCTTTGGTTTCTTCGTCATGGTTCGAAATATGTCGATGGCTTTTTGATTAAATAGTAGTGTATACAAAGCATTTGATTTTCATATATTCAGAAGGTTAATTAATACATATTATTATTAAAATTTTCTTCTCGTTCTCGTTGAATATCTCTCTGTGGTTTAGCTTTGTAAAGAGAATAGAGACGCATATTTTTTGCGCTCTATCCTAATAACGGCCAGTCAAATAATAATTGAACAATTCAGCAGCAGGATGTAGGTGACAGTCACGATGACATGAAGCCAGCAGTACTAGGAGTAAGTACTGGTTAAAGTATGAGCAGGAAATGAAATCGCGACAGGAAAAAAGACCTACGAAGTAGTCGACACTCAACAAACAATCGGCCGAAACGTTTAAAGTTGACAGTATATTAAATAAATTGACCTCCATTGAAGGAATTGGCAAGTAACTGTAGTGTGTAATGTCGGGAGATCATTTCGCTGGTGCGTATTTATTTGTTAATTGATCACTGAATGGAAAATTACACGTCGCGCTGTTCGAATCACTTATGTAACCAGCACAGCTAACGATATACGTACCTATTATCAACATAAGGCTGGAGTTCGCTTAAAATTAAGAAGAACGCAGTTTGTGCATGCGCAAGAATTATATCGATTTGACAAACAGATATCTTCATTCTGCAGACAGACTTAACAGATGCGGGATGTTGTTACTTTTAATGTATTTTATAATAACTCCACACGGGCCTATATATCTCTCCGGATGCTGAGTGTAAGGACTTTTTAAAAATTAAGTAGTAACCTTTGTTCAAGAAAAGACACAATTTTAATGGAGGGACGAAACACAAAGGTCAGCAAGTCAAAACACAGCCAAGCTGGAGAGCGGAAGAACAAAGAGCGAACGGTTCTCATGCAGAAAATGACAATATGACAATTATCCAAGGGATCAACGCCTCTACTTCTTCTGAGCACATTCAATTGAAATACAGGTAATAAACAGACTTGTCACCCGACGACACCTATATTTTTTCTATCAGGAATGCTTCTTACAAATGGCAAAGCCCTAAAATGTCACATTATAACACGTTACAAATGCCTGCCGGAATTCGTTAAATGTCAATAAAACCATTCCAGTAATTCAATAAAAGTTAAACAGAAAGAATGATGAACAGAAGCAAGCCGGATTGGTAATTTAATAAAAAAATAAAAATGGCCAAAATATACCACATCGAACTTAAAGCCAATAAAAGTAAGGTAAAAGCTTCAGCCGAGAGCTTATCCATGATTTCTAAGAAAAGGGCTTTCATAAACTTTTACAGGCATGCGGCATTTCGATTATATTAAATTGTCCCTTAGACTTATAAGCACAAAGGAAACTTTCAAAATCTAATAATGTTATATATTATGTACCAACACACGTAGGGTTTATAAAATGTCACAAGGAAGGACGTATCCCGGATAATAAATTGAGAAAGAAAGGAACGAAGTGAGGCTTAAAAAGAACTTCAAGCAAAGATCCGCTAAATAAAATAAAATTTGAAACTGTTTAATAACAAAAAAAAAATTGTCTGCGAAAGTGTATTACACCATCTTAATTAGAATAAAAAATATCAAGGTTTTTCTATTATTTGCGTGGATAAACCTTACAAACTAATATCGATTTGTATCTCCTGAAGTGAAAAGTTATTTGTTAAACGCATTTTAATGCTTCTTTCCTATAATTCCTGGTTCACGTGCATATGTAGCATAACGGAGTGCATTTGTATAAGAGACAAAGAGTAACAATATTTGTGACATCAAACCTACATGAAAGATATTAAATATTTTACAGCCTCGACCAAAATAAATTGCTTCCCCAGAATCATAAAATTAGGACGAACATTTTGTATTGAAACTATGTTTGAAAACGAATAGGTACTTGTACTTGCATGAAATTTTTACGAATTGCCACAAACTTTGAGTTTTCAAATTGATTATGTTTATAATGAACTAGAAGTTCTATAAACAGTAGACCTCGCGTCTAAAAAAGTATGTGTGATATCCTAGAGAAAGAGGTTACTCATGGATATAGCTATACATGGGATAGCACAAAATAGTAGTATAAGTTACCACAGATGTTACATAGCTGTGGATAATGCGGGGATTGAGACTAATAATTAGTATTGAGGCCCAGAATAATTCCTACCGCATGGTAAATAAGCCTGATGGCTTATAAACTATGATGGAGCTCAAATTAAGTCCAAAGAAGACCTCGAAGTTTTATTTGAAGAGTTTGTAAGACAAATACGGTGTTACAAAGTATGTTTGTAATTTTCTCTTATTTATCTGTCCAGGCCTCAGGCTCATTCTATCAGAAGGTCGGAGTATTTCCGCATTGCAATAAAATTCAAATTAATTGAATATTTTTGAACGTATCTGAAAAATGAAAACTGTTTTTGAAAGGTGATAAAATACGCTTTCAAATTTTATTTTTTGAAATAAACATATGTTTTTGAAATGTTCAGATTTTTCAATGCACACAATGGTTCACTTTAACCAAAATAAATAAATGTTAATATCACCTCATCTAAAAATAATTAATAAAAAAAATCACGAAGCCTCTTTTTTTCAAAATGCGGTCGGTATCTTTGGTTTCATAAAGATACACATTTTAATTCTAATGTGGTTAAATTCTAGATTTGAATATAAAGCGTAGTGTTTTTTCTTACCGTTTAGATCATATTTCTCACCACTCCAAAGTTAGTTATTCCCAAAAGCGGTCAAATTAGCCCGAAGTGTTAATAAAACAAAACAAAACATTTCTCTGAAATAAGATTGGTAATAATAATAATAATAATATGTAATATTATGCAAAATAATGTATAATTAATATAATGTAAAAGTCGGTCATTTTGAATACATGTAGGATAACAAAAGATTTTTTAAATATTTATGTTGAGGGATCAGTAGGATTTATAGGCCCTGTTAGAAGTTCTACCGAGCCGAACCCTCTGATATGAAAATATCTGGAGTCGGTGAATTATTTTCCCATTTGATCTCTGGTGAGTTGACGTGTTGTTCTTGTATTGTTTTGTATTTATTTTGCTTATATAATGCACTTACATAATGTTGATTGACTAGATGATCATTTATGGAAAAGTGAGTGGAAGGGTTAAGTTTTTCCTTTGGGGAAGATTTAACCCGGACAACTAAATCGGAAGTTAAAATAAAATAATAAAAAATAAAAAAAAATAATTGGATAATTTGTAGAGCGCCGTTTTTGTGAAAAATCACCTCAAGGGCGCTGTACAATTTATTTCCTAGGATCTACATTTGTTATTTAGAAAAGATACCAAAACATACTTACCTGGCAAGTCACTTCCAACAAGCACACTTATATTAAAAAGTTTATGCTTATAAAAGATAGAACTGCACGCAGAGGACACTATATCAAAAAACACTGGTCGTCGCATGATCTTAAGTCTGCTATAGTTTTTATTTTAATTTAAATGTATTTTAACTGTCTTAAAAGCCTACAAATTGTTAGTTGTTATCATTTTTATTTATTTATTTTTAATTATTATTTTTTATTTATTTTATTTTATTTTTAGTATTTTTTACATTTTGTTAATTTAAATTGCCGTCAGCTGTGAAAGTGGAGGTTTCTGAAATTATGGATACGACTGTCTGAAAAGGTGCGTTTTAAGTTTAGACCTAAATTCTGTGGAGTCTGCGATCATTCTCAAATCATGTGGCAGTCCATTCCAGGCTTTAGGTCCTGACACGGCAAAAGCACGCTCACCGAACTTAGTACCTGGTGTGCGCTTTGGTTCCTTCAACCTTCCGATAGCTGATGACGTTGCTGACCTAAGGGTTGACTGTCGGGAATTGGAATCTTCTGGAATACACAATTCTGATAAATAAGCCGGAGCCATTCCGTTAAGTGACTTAAATACCATCCAGCATACCTTGAACTGGATTCTTTCAGGACATTTGAGCCAGTGCAGATTTTTGAGATGCTCTGAGATGTGGGAGTATTTAGATACTCCGGTGATAAGCCTTGCCGCAGCGTTGAAAACGGATTGTAATTTGTTGATTTGACATTTAGGGAGACTTGCATATATTCCGTTGCAATAATCTAGACGTGAAACAACATAGGATTTGACTAGCAATTTAGTCGCCTCTGTTGGCAGGTTTCTCCGCACTGCTTTAATTTGCCTTAATTGAAAGAACCCCGTGCTTACAGTTCTGTTCACCTGAGTTTTAAGGGAAAAATTAGCGTCCAGATTGACACCCAGTAATTTGATGCACGTTTTTGGAGTGATGTCACTTCATCAATGGTTATTGGGGAGTTTTCAATGTTATGCTGACGTCTGCTTGTAGCAGTCCACAGAAACTCAGTCTTTGTGGGATTCAGTTTCAATCTATTTGAGGTCATCCAGCGAGTAATTGCTTCTATACACTCAGTTATACGAATTTTTAAACTGTTTATTTCTTCTGGTAAGCAGTAAAAATAAACTTGCTGGTCATCAGCGTAGCAGTGAGATAGAAGGCCGAATGATTCTATTATTTTACCGACATCATTTGTGAAGAGGATGAAGAGTAGTGGGCCCAGAACGGACCCTTGGGGTACTCCAGATGAAAGGGTTGCATAATTTGATTGGTTTTTCCCACTTTTACGGCTTGTAAACGGTTGGCCAGGTACGGTGTCAGCCAGGTCTTAACATCACAGTTTAAACCAAATGATTCATCTAATTGTTTAATAAGAAAGTCATGGTCAATCGTGTCAAATGCAGCACTCATGTCCAAGACTGAAAGAAGTGCCAGTTTACCCGACTCAATGGCAGTAGTTATGTCCGACAAAACACGTAGTAACCCGGTTTCTGTGGAGTGGAACCGTCTATATGCAGATTGGTATTTAGTTAATAATTCATTTGAATTTAAGTGACATATGACCTGTGAGGCAGCGATTTTTTCTAATATTTTTGGTATAAAAGGCAGATTTGAAGTAAGTGGGTATTTAAATTACTTAATTATAAACCATAAATATTTTACGTAACATTTTTTTAAATATTTCATATAAGGAATTATACAATTTGTCCAAATAAATGTCACCATCTGAATGACAAATTCTTTTTTCATTATTTTTTCAAACTTTCTTCAGGCAGATAGGTACCATAATATTGCTTATTTAGATTTGACAGCTCATAGTAGGAACCACGATCATATCGAAAAGTTACAACAAGGCCACCATTTTGAACCAGAACCGAAACCTAACAAAGAGACATACAGGCGAAATGCTAAATGGTCGAGTTAAAACAGAACGTCGATGCGTTCAGTGAATTAAACATTGATAATAATAGCGAATTATTTTGTATGAATCAGAAGACTCGACTTAAAAACGTTATTTCCATCATGTGCTGCAAGAGCTTTATTAGAAAGATAAAATTATAGAAAAAATAAAATGGGTGTTGGGACACGAAGAATTTTAGGTAGTAATTATTAACCACTGATTTTAAATAAGAATACAACCAACGATCTCCAGATCCGATGGATTAGTAAATGTTTAAGGGTGATAAAAAAAATGATCGATGTTAAAAAGATTGTCTAGCACCATAAAACAAGATTGAACAGTTGATTGTACGAGAATGTAATATCGCCTGCAATAATTAACTTTCACAATCAATTTCTGACACGGAATCATTACACTACAATCAATTACAAGGGGGTAGGTGCAACACAACCTTCGCAATTATACCTAGTAATTTACAATTCAGGATGACAGCGGCGGGCGGTGAGGTTCTGAGCAAGGCAAGAATTTTTGAAAATTGTTAGGAGACCTCTGTGGTCGAGGGGTAAAGCTCTTGACTACGAACCGGAGAGGGGTTCAAATGCCGGCGTGCATAAGTAAATTTAATTTAATTTATTTGTATTGTTAATATACATAACAGAAATCTCTAATAAGGGCTTGAAAATGTTGGAATTTATAACTAGGCTAACCAGAAACTTTAACAATATAAAGTGTATTAAATTGTTATATTTTTCCTATTTAAGAAGTCAACTTGGGTACAATTCTCCTGTCTGGAATCCACATTATAATATACATTTACAAGCTGTTGAAAGAATACAAAATAAATTCTTACGTTTCATAAATTTAAAAATGGGTATTCTAGCAATTATTTTGAACTACAACACTCTGTTAAAATATATGACAGGATTAAATTGTCAGACAGAAGAATTTTCACTGACTTGGTATTTCTATATAAAATTCTAAATTATTTAGTTGATAGTCCGGTATTGCTTTAATTGGTAAGCTTCCGGATTCCACAACGTAATACTAGAAGTCAGGATTTATTTCAGTGCAGAAATTCTGGGACTAACTACCATATGTATTCCTCTTTGCCCAGAATACTAATGGAGGGAGACAATTATACCAAGTCAGTGGACATCTTCAATTTATTTTTAAACAAATATAAAATGTTGAATGAAGGAATTCAGTTACGTACAATAAATAATGTGTATTTCTTAATATTCATATTTAAAAGCCCCGAAAAAGGGCGTTAATAAATAAATAAATGAAAAATATAATACAGGTGTTTGGGGGTAAAGTGCGCTAACTTTGGAATTGTACAAGTAAAAAAGATAGGGAACTTTTGGTAGTTTTAAGGTAAAAAATTGTTTGTATGGGAAAATAAATATTCTTCTATGGAAAAATTACCATTTATTTAATAAGTAATTTTTCTTTTATACTTCTACCATCATGTAGAATCACCTCCCTAAGTTAGCCCACTTTCGTCCCGGACACCCTGTATATCAGGCATATTTGCAGCACGTTCCAGATAAGGACGGGTTGTTTCACAGAATTTGAACATGTCATCAAATTTCAGTGTTGATTTTCAAGTTCTGTGAAGAGTCTATTCAAATTCTGTTATTATATCATTATTTGCCAGTTGTTTCACAAAACTGAAATAGTGATAGAATTTGAATAGAACCTTCGCAAAACTTGAAAATCACCTATGACATTGAATGAATTGTTCAAATTCTGTGAAACAACCCGTCCTAAGTATCACTCTATTGAACGACCACCATTTAGAATCAATAAGTTGCTTGAAAAGTCTTTCTTCAATCGGAGGGTGGGATGGGTATCACCAAAACCTCCGCCATAGATCACTGTTTTGTAGTAATTCGCTATTTTGGTGATTAAACAGGGGTGCCCGGGTTCATCTGGTAAGGTATGTCCTTCGTGTCCTTCCCTTTCCCACTACACTAATTGGCATTTTATTCACCTACCCTTAACATATGTTAATTACCTCTCCCTATCTGAGAGTGTGGAGTACCAATATTCAGTGACATTGCAACAATTTATTTATACACTAGCTGTACCCCGCCACGCGTTTCTGTGGCTCAGTTTGTCTGTGGAGATAGAGAAACAATAGCGCGTGTTGCTTTTACGTATAACAGATAGCGCTGTATTAAAAAAAAATACCTGTTACAGATGACATCTATATCATATGTGGCAAAAAAGCATGGTTTCACCTGTCATGTGTGACATGTGAAACCTTTTGGTGAAGATTTTGAACAAGACCAGTCTGTTAAGGAAACCGGTGCAGTGAACATCTCTTCAGTGCGTTTAATTCGAGTTTATTACGGAAGCTTGTGCCTCAAGTGCGTAATATCTGCATAAAAAACCCAAGGATAAGTCAGAATCCTTTCCAATTCTAACTGCTAACTACAGCTACCCCAATAGTTATGTTAAATATTGATTACAGTCCACAATAAAACCACAAACTGATTCGCATGCAATATTGCGACTCCAAATTGTTTTATCGCTGATGAGACAAGCGGTGCTTTCAAAGCTTGCATGAGCCGACCGCCCTTGTGGGGCAGGGGGTAAATAAGGATAGACAGGTTATGAAAGGTAGCACAGCTTCTGCGGTGCTTTGAGCTTTTTGCTCTCGCGGAATGGAATGAGTTCGTGGGGAAAATTATTAATTACCGCTTGTAATTATCGCGGAAGGAGTGACGCCACAGGCTGCGACCAGAGTAGCTAGTTGCATAAAAAAACAGGCACAAAAATTCTCAGGAAGAAGGATCTTTCAAGTGCGCTTTTCATGAGGAGATAGTTGTATCTTTTTATTTTTTTTTATTTATTTCTATACATAATTTACAGTTTCACATAATTATTTATATTTATAAATGATACATTTCAAACTTATAACTATAATATGTTGTGTGTAAGGTAGGTTTGAGAAGGTGATACTGTATGTGAGTAATATTGTATGTTTCGTGAACACCTCACTAGGAGAACCTGTGCTGAGGTGTTTACGTGGTTATGTATAGGTGTGACAAGTATTTATGTGTTGTTGAAGTTTTTATTTTTTATAAGTTTTAATTATAATTTTTTTTATTTTTTGGTTTTTTTGTAAATTGAATATTCATAAAATTTTAATGGTTTTTGTAAATTGAATATTCATAATAAATATGTAAAAAAAAAAATATTAATATATATCTCGAAAAACGTGTTTATTTATTTTACACTTTTTATGGTTTAGTTATGTTTGGTTTGGGATTATTATGTTTTGAAAAAATAAAATATCTTGGTTTTTGATCCAGGCTGTGATATGTTTTTTGTGAATGTTTGCGGATGTATTTGCAGTTAGTAGTTGCTTTCTTCTTTCATCTTTCTTCTTTCATCTTTAACAGTATTTTTAATCAAAAGTAACCCAACGTACGATTCGTGTTTTATGAAATACCTACAACTAATTAAAGGTAACATCATCAATTCGATTTAATATTTTTTAAAAAAATTACAAAATTGTTCACGTTTTTAAATACATTTTCAAAGAATAAATATGGACATTGGGTATATTTATCAAGTATACTAGTAGTAGCTTTATTGATGCTTAAAATGTCGATATCTGAATTGATTCTGTTTAACAGCAAGATTGCTCTCCCCACCGGCATGATCATTGCAGGATGGGAGATAGAATAGTCCATGCTGTTGTTGACGGAGATAACGATCGGGAATATAGAAATGAGCCTTCCATGACAGCCGATTTTTCAAACCATACACGAATCAGTCTCAAGAAATGTGTACATCCCTTCTGATGGTGGTTTAATCCAAGCATTCCCAAAAGAAAGTTGGTAGGCTAGAGCCACGGGTAGTAGCCAAACCCCCTTACGTAGAGAAATCTCTGAAATTAATGATGAAGCTGGCGGAGAGGGGGAGGAGTTGCGGAAGAGGTAGGAGGGGGAATACCTGAGGAGATATTGTCAGGATATTCGTCACCTGGGAATGTTAGTCTTTATTTTTAAAAAATACTTGAAACTTCCGTTTTTTTAATCTTTTCTTTCGGAGGTCAAAGGTATAAAGTCTTGCAGGACAAACTCTTGCAGTACAAACGATAAACGAATGAAGAGATCTTGCGGCATCCACCCACAGGAAAGTGATTGCAGTTCTATCAGGGTTAGAGAAAATAGGAATAATAGTAAGAATAAATGGCCGTGATTTTCTACATTATGTCATGCAATTTATTTCTCAATGGTCTCTCGCAGCCAGACGTTGATGGGAAGGTGGCGTCATCCTCCCACGCCATCACGTAATATGGAAGAGTTATCGGAACAAAGAGAATACAATCCAAAGACCGAAGTCCATAGACAAGCATATAATATAATGGAAAACTCAGGTCAAATAAAGTTGGGGGGATTTAACGTAGAGTAGTGATGGGCAGTATACAATAAACAATCGAAACATTTGGATGAAGTGTTTAAATATCCGAAATCAAATACCTTTCATTGATGAAGAGATGTTGAATTTATCTCACATATGGACGATACTGATTCTGATTCATTATGGTCAAATAAAATTACTAAAGAAATACTACCTACCTAATCAATCATACTGATTTCGGTTGTCACGTTTGTTGAAATTATTCACGTTAAATGAAAACAAATTTGTTTTGAATTTAAGTGTCCTTTTAAAAATTAGAACTGCTCGTGTAAAGGATAACAATAAAAATGACAGAAAAATATTTATTTATTATAATATTTTTTACAGTTCTGCTCTAGTAATTTACTAAAATAATAATATGGGTATAAAAAGCATAATGTTGTTTAAGTTTTTTCTTTAAAACCATAAAGACATCTAAGTATTGCTTGATCACCGATTCTCGGTCCGTTTTAGCTATTGAACAAATATTGTAATTAGCTTACAAGCATAAAAACATGACCTTTGTGCTAAACAGCTGATCACAATTTGCACAAAAGCTGAAACAGATCGACCGGCGTTTAAAATCAAAATAGCGCTGATCGACGATTAATTGTTATCCATCAAAAATGTGACGAGAGTTTGAAACACCTAAGACTCCAGTTCAGTAAATTATTCGAATTTATTTGAATCGATGGTTTCAACAACAAAATTGATTCGAATCTTAAAATTCTCAATCATTTCGAAATGCATAATATCACGAATACGCCCATCGCTACCATAGAGTTTCCGACAGCGACCACCTGTCTAGAGGAGTAAAACCCACTCATTCTCAGTGACTTGCATTATTCATAGACAATAATGATATGAATACGAGCACCATTTAAATTTGGAACAGATTCCAGAATAAAGAAGAGTGTACACTATTATTTGAAAGAGGTAAATAATAAAAAAGATACTCGACGTTATACGAAACCAAATAAAGGAATATCGATTGTTTTTTGTTAATTGTTAATTCAGTTAATCAACAGTTAATTTCTTTAATTTCAATTAATTAATTTATTTTGGAAGAAGAGGTCATATTTTTGATACAGTCATTTTTAGAGGTCTCGTATAATTCATATAAAATAAATAGTATGCATATTTGTGGCACGTTTCAGGGTGGTAAATACCTACACCGAGAAAACTTCCTGATAACAAAATATTGGAATCACTTTAAATAATTCGTATTCATGTTAAAACGGGATTGTAGGCCATTAACGAATGAATTGATAGGTATCCTGATAAACTTTAGGTAAAATACCAATGTTTTCTCACGATGTCCGAACAAACATTCATAAAAATTCTAACATTTGTGCATCTCGTCATGATATATTTATTATTAAGACAAACGCAGGTGGATTAACGTGTGTTCCGATATTATTGTAAAGTTACTAAAACTTTATCAGGAAGCGGCTCGCAGTCCCGTTATTAACAGATCTACCAATACTTTGAAGAGATTTTTAATAAATCAGCATTAATCATTTTTCTCTGTGTAATCCCATAATTATCATGGTAAAAGCACCAGCATTTAGAAACGTTGTTTTAATAGCTTTAGCCGTGTTCAGTGACAAGATGTGGATAGCCAGGAACACTCCAACCTTCCCCTCCCCATCTTCTTTCCCGCCAAATACTATTTCTCCTCTATCCTATTTGTGTAATACATATCTTATATAAACATATTTAAATGGTTTCTATAAAACTGTACAAGAGTCTTTAAAAATTCAGGATGAAAGTTCAAAACGCAAAAGCAAAACGTTGGTCAAAAATGTTAAATCGGTAAAATAATTTGAAATTAGACCAACATTATTCTAAAGTCTAAACAATCATTACATTGGTATCAATGCCATCGAATAATTAATGGCCATATTCATTGGAAACTTTGGCCCTTGGTCAAACTGATTAAAAATAGATATAAACACTGTTTTCCCTGGACTAATTCATAGATTACTAAGTGAGGGAGGTGGGGTATCGTGTACACGATACACTGATATAATTATTACTAGTTGATGAGCAAAATAATCCGCATGATTAATTAATACGAGTATTTATGCGTGTGTAAAATGCATTATTTGACGGTGACAACAGTGACGGTGTACCAGATACATATCACATATGCCAATAAGAGTAGGTATAATAATAGTACTGTGATACAATCAATAATTGTGTTTTTGTTGTATAGCAGAAGAAAACAGGGTAAAGAATGGGAAATAGACCTAACTAAACATAAATCTAACCATGCATATTCGAATTAAAGGGGAACAAACCAAGTTGCGCAGAGCGCGGGAGGCGACGTGACCTTTTCCCTTCTGTGATTTTTCAATAAATTAATATGACAGTATACAGGCAATTCACTATTCAGTCGTATAAAATAAAGTCTGCTTACGAATGACTAGTCCTTTTTACAATGGCGCTCGAATTGCTGGCACGTGAACAAGTTAACTATAAATCTCAATTCGGGCTTGTTTCTGAAAGTGGATACTTTATTATACTATTTAGTTAGAAACTTTTACGAATGTATTATCCACCTCCGGCTGTTCGTTTAAAAATGAACATTCCCATAAAGAAAGCAGATCCTGAACAGGAAAGCAGCAAAATGGACTGCGCTGCAAACTGTTAGCTTAACTTTAGCCAACTTCACTTTTCTGCGGAGGGTCTTGAAAGCATTACAAACAATAAAATATATCCTCTGTTTTGTATGTATGAAATAATAAAAAATAATCTGTCTATGGATATAAATGTTACAGATAGCTTTGCTAAAACTTATAAGAAAAAAATATCTAGTTAAGTGTTTTTTAGCCAAGATTTGTTGTAGTTTTAAAAAGATTGAAGGTTTACACTAATAAGAAATAATACTTAGATTTCGTGTTGGAATTCGCCAGGGCCTTAATGAGAGTATCTTCTACTCTGGAACGTAATTCATAATATGTAAGAAAAATATAAAAAACAGAAATTTCCGGATTTTGAACCCGCAGTCTAAAGCCAAAAAGACAAAACTCTTAACACCAAGTGATCGAAGTGTTGAGTTACCTTTAATAAGATTATAATTTTGTTGGTTAGTGGAATTAATGTGATTTGAGATTTTCACGGCCAAAAATATTACCGTGATTCATTTTTGGGTAATCAAGCCGTGTTGTGCGTCCTTCTTCTTTAGTCAATCATCAAGGCAAATGATAACTCCTCAATTTATTTATATTTTTACATTATTCCATCTATCAACAATGTCTAGTAGATAAGGTGTGTGTTGGTTCCAAAGATTGGGTTACAAAAACATTTATCAAAACGAAGATGCATTTTTTCGCAGTCAAAAGATCGCAAAAAGCGAAATTTGTCTCCAATTATATTATGCTTTCGAAGTGAGGTTACGGACCCAGATTGGGAGTGTGGTTATGAAATTACTCTTTGGTGTCCAAAATTATTCGACCGAATTTGTGATGGTACGAATACACTTGCAAACCGAGCCACGAATTACGGGAAAGGAACGAAGCAACTGCAAGCGGTGTTTCGCGCCGTTTGCGGTTGCTTCGTTTCTTTACCATAAGTTGAGGTTCAGCTCGGCAGTTTGTTCATTCAGTTTTTAATCGAATTACGAATAATTTCAAAAGATTCTTAATAAGTTAGCAATACTCATTTTTCTCCGTGTGTTAGTCCATAAAAACGACGCTGAAATAAGTTATCAATTCAAATTTCAGACCAATTGCAGACATTATAAAAAATAAATGTTTATGTTCTCATCGACTGAAACGACATTCTTCGAGAAATTTTAATTCGTTGTCGAGAATTCAGAAACTTCATGAGTAAGATTGCCAAACAATGATACTCGTACGTGAGTTGCTGAAAGACATAAGTGACTAGCATACTCCCACTGACTTCTTCTGAAGAACATGTTGAGAACATTATGCAATGTTATTGTCTGGTCAACAAGAGCCGGATTTAACGCACGTAAATTGTAATCATAGGTAAATCTGGTATGTAAATAATACTGGGTAAAATTGCAGAATTCCACTGCACGCTTAATAGGCAATTTTTAAAAACTCATTTTGGCTTCATTACTACAAAATACAACTTCATGTCAGAATTGTTTAAGTATTTTCTAAATATCGAATTTATTACATTAAACATTGAAATAGGTACTTATGCCCACTGTGTCAAGTAGAACTCCAACCAAGTTATTGATTTTTAAGGACTTTAGTTTTCGAAGAAGTAATTTATGTGATATTTTATTTTGATGCCTGGGTGAAGTCTGCATATGCATAATTTTTTTAAATAAATGCATTGGTAATGAAATTTTGATATTGAAGCAAATTTGTGGTTGTCGACCTACCTTTTACAAATCCATGTTGTTTTGTATCTATAATATTAACTGCATAAGGGAATGTTTGGCCAAGAACAAGCGATTCAAATAGTTTGGGTGTACCGTTGAATGCACACATCGGACGATAGTGTAATGTCGGTATCATCACTTTTTTTAAAAATAGGAGTAATGTAACGTTCTTTCTACTTAACCTTTATAGACATCAAATGTGATTTGAGATTTTCAAGGCCAAAATGATTATTATCGTGGTTAATTTTTGGGTGATTATGCCGTGATGCGCTTCCTCCTTGTTTAACCAATGTTTCGGACAGCGTGTGCCATCATCAGGGCAGATGTGAAGATTGTGGCAAAATGTTTGTTTATATATGTAGAGGTGATACCGTGTGGCAAGCGTTAATCCTCTTAGGGCCGGTATTTTAGTAAAATAATTAGTTAAATTAATGTGGATTTTGGCGTTTATTTTTGGTGTAGTAGCGGATACCGAGACCAATTCAACTTAACCCCGTTGTCGCTAATAGACGTGTTCATAAATACAATATAGAAAATCACAGAAGTTTGTAATGGTCAAAATGTGAAACGTGTATTGAGCTATAAAAGGTCCGGCCCTGTAGTTTATAGACCCACGCTGAATATGCACAAGATTTCTAAAATGTGTGACCTTTGAACTTCTACCCAGGTAATGTCATCTTTAATCAAATATCTTGCGTGGGAGTCACGGGAAAGCCCCGGTTCTAACGCATGTCAAAATAATATTAATTCTCGTAAATCAGACAGGAGAATCTGTCACGATTGACAAAAGTGACAAGGGGATCTATAATTCTAATTAATTTTCACTTTGATTTACCTATGATTAAATAGAACATGATATTATATCGAACACAATTTGGGACCCCTATAATTAATAGTTTAATTATGCGATTACTCATGGATTTGATTTTCATACAAAACTACAGATTTACTCCAAAATTTTGCACAGTTGACTTTTAAAACAAGAGGAAGGTCACTGTCTACATGCAGTTTCGAAAAACCAACCCTTTTCCCATTCCTGAAAGCAGAATTTTGATAATTATTCATGAAATTTTGAACACCTGAGTTCAAAATAAGAAGGAAATTACTGTCTGCTTCTGATTTCAAAAAACTCTGCGTAAAGCACGGGCAGCGTCGGGCACTTGGCTAGTTTATACTTAAACTCAATATTTTCAAAGCATAGAGTAATTATTTAAAATTCTAGAGTAAGCCAGGAGACGGGCACACAAATCCAGTTTGCGTTTGATAATAATAATTCTCAAGCGATGTCCGTATTGCTTTTTTGCATCTGCAAGCTGTGAAAAACTTTAAATTAAAAAGTTCCGCCGCTCCGAGCGTATTGTGCTATAAACAACATCCACCGGACTTTATGCTATCCGGCCAATCTTTTATTAACACATTTATAATACACACGTATGATTTTATCCACTGTTTGCATATTATCGTTCATACGTAAGCCCCGTTGCCAAGTCAAATACATTCGAGTGATGATAATAATTGTTTGGGAAAATAAATAAATTGATTAATTAATTGTTTGCCATGTTTCATGACAGGAGAGAGTTTTTGTTTCTGATCGAGACAAACAAATTGTATACTGCTGACATAAAACAAATTGAAAATTTCTCTGAAAACTCAATTATTTTGTGTTTTTTTCATTTTTCAAATAAAAAATGGTAGATACACACAATAATTGAGTTTTCAATGTGAATCGTTCATCACAAACTATCAAAAATATTTAAAAATTCTTAATAATTTTCATCCCAGGTATATTTGATATTTCGATACGTATTTATTATTATATTTGACGGCCGGCATAGTCCAGTGGTAACGCATTGGACTGCCATTCCGAAGGTCGCGGGTTCGAACCCGGCGTGCGCAAATAAATTTTATTTGATTAATTTGTGTTATTTCACAATTAATTAATTAAAATAATATATAGTATATTTGCGGCACGTTCCAGAGTGGAAGATACTACCAGTATCGCCCTGGTGTAAGACCACCATTCAGAATCGAAACGTTGCTCCAAATGGCTTTAGCCGTGTTTAGTGACTAGATCTGAATAGCCAGGTACTTCCCCACCTTCCTCTTTCCCTTCCCCACTTACCTTCAGCCTCACAACATCCCCCAATTGGGGATGCCATAGTCTCACTGGCTCCAGACGGGAGCAGTTGGGACTCTTGTGAGGTATTCACTATAAAAAAAAATATATATATATATATATATATATATTTTTGTCTGTTTTTATTTAGTTATAACTATTAAATATTTTTATATCTAGTTACTAACTAATAACAACTTATTTCTATGACATTAAGGCACAATACATCTAAAACTTATTCCTTATGGTATTTAGGCAAAACCCACGAAAAACAGCAAGGCTTTTAGTTTCTTTAAAATCTTTCGGTATTTCATTAAAAATCTTAAATCCTTTAAAATGGAGATTATTTTGGGTTCAATAGCTCGTATGCCTCTATTTTGGGTTCAATAGCTCGTATGCCTCTATTTTGAATTATTTGCAATTTCTTTATCTGTGTTTGATTGCACAAGAAAAGGACTCTAGAGCAGTAATTTAAATGAGATGCTACTATACTATTATAAACTAATTTACTCGTATCTACATCTAATTTATTCCATATTTTTCTTTAAAAAATTACCTTTTTTTGTCATTTTATGCTAATAATTCAAAGCTAGAGATAAATTTGAGTCGATTTTATATTCTGATGCCCAAGTATTTGATTTTCTCTACTTTCTCTAGTTATTCGTTGTCTATGATAATTTTACTAAGTCCGTTGAATTTATGCCACAAGTTATATTCTAATTTTTTTTTTTGGTAACCATAAAAAGAAATCAAAAACACACTTACAACAATAAAATAATTAAAATATTCCGGCTTTATCGGGTATGGAGCATTTTCGAAAACAAGTATTTTATTTGGGATATGTCACTCTAAATACATTCTGACTACTTTCAAAATTGTATCAGACAACTAAACGAGAATAACTGTATATTATAACGTATGTATATTGCAACGGTAGTGCAGCGGAAAATAATTTATCTCTCGTATCAATCACTTAATTCATGGCTCAACTGAAGGTTCTATTTCCTTAAAAACTCGATCCATCAATCAGCCGAGATACCTGATTCAAATCAATATCAATTTTTGGTTCAGTTTAAAGTTTCGAATCAATAACATATCCGTGTAATGAATAGTTACGCTTATTATATGGTCTGCCAGTGACTCAATGCAAAAAGTTATTTATTGTCTAGTCAAAAAACACGTAACAGACTACTGAGTGTAGAAAATTATTTCAACTTGTGATAGTAAAACTTTTATTAAATCGTTCGAACTAATATCATTTTTAACTCCACATCAGTTGAATTCATTTACGCTAACTCGTCGAGCTTTTATGAACTGTACATCAGTTGAATTCATTTACGTCAACACGTTGAGCTTTCATTAACTCTACATCAGTTGAATTCATTTACGACAACTCGTTGAGCTTTTATTAACTCTACGTCAGTTGAATTCATTTACGTCAACTCGTTGAGCATTTATTAACTCTACATCAGTTGAATTTATTTACGTCAAATCGTTGAGCTTTTACTAACTCTACATCAGTTGAATTCATGTACGTCAACTGGTTGAGCTTTTATTAATTTTACATCAGTTGAATTCTTTTACGTCAACTCGTTGAGCTTTTATTAATTCTACATCAGTTGAATTAATTTACGTCAACTCGTTGAGCTTTTATTTAAGTTTATTCCTTGTAACACAAAGCTGTTTTCTATAAATAATTAGGTAATGTTAAAATTTAAAAAAATATTCTACTTTAAACCTTCATTTTCAGGATCATTTTAAAGAAAATGATACATTACATGAATGAAGTGCCAATTTCCGTTAACTCCTCGGGTTAATTTTTTCGGTATTGCCAATAAACAGCTGTTACCCGTGGAGTCAATTTGTTCGCCTTTGGGAACAACTCATGGAAATCATATCCCTAATTGTCATGGTTAGAAATGTGATTTTAACGGTTTTAGAAATAGAAAACCACACGCTTTATATTCAAATTTAGAAGTTAACCACATAAGAATAAAACTCGCACCTCTTGGAAAATTACGATAAATTTGGGTTAGAAACAAATTTTCTTTGAAATACGGTTTAATCTTTCTTCATATTTTAGCTTTTGATCGTAGAAACGTTTTGTTATTAAACGTTTTAATTAACAGATAGGTAGTATATATTAACCAAATGCATCATGACAGTTCACCGTTTCTCTTTTGATATATAAACGTTTTGCCCTCTAAAATATAATAATTAACAGATAGGTAGTATATATTAACCAAATGCATCATGACTCTCGTTTCTCGTTTGATATAGAAATGTTTCCTCTAAAATATAATAATTAACAGATAGGTAGTATATATTAACCAAATGCATCACGACTCTCGTTTCTCGTTTGATATAGAAATGTTTCCTCTAAAATATAATAATTAACAGATAGGTAGTATATATTAACCATGATATCATGACAGTTCACCGTTTTTTTTAATATATAAACGTTTTGCCCTCTGAAATATAATAAATAACAGATATGTAGTACATATTAACCAAATATATCAAGACAGTTCACCGTTTCTCTTTTGATATATAAACGTTTTTCCCTCTGAAATATAATGTAGTACATATTAACCAAATGTATCAAGACAGTTCACCGTTTCTCGTTTGATATAGAAATGTATCCTCTAATATATAATAATTAACAGATAGGTAGTATATACTAACCAAATGCATCATGACAGTTCACCGTTTTTTGTATCTAAATAGTAGAAAATCACAATCCGCGTCCGTCTGTTTGTGCGCTTAGTTCTTATAAACAAGGGAACTGAGTTTGATAGTGTTTTCATTATCATTTAGAGAATTTCTTCCGGAAGTTTTAAACATATATAATTCATGGATATTATATTTATTGAAAGTAAAGAGAAGTCAAGCGACGCCGGGTAAACGTCATCTAGTTTGATATAAATCACTCCTAAAACACGATTTTCACTAAGAAAACTGTTCTGATAATGTCTTAATTTCTCGTGCACCATTTCGCTGTTGCAATTTAATTAAATCAAAACACGGGTTTGTATAGAATTCAAGATAACATCTATTTAATTGTTAATAATTACAGTAACTGCCTGCTCCTGCGGTGACACTGCCGCGAGGTATGCATTTAATAAAACATGTTGTACAAAAGCGTTGAGATATAAAGAAGATTAATATCTTAATAACACATTCTCGTCTCGGTCGGATGATAAATATTAATTGAATTTCTAGCGGACGAGAGGGGGACGAAAACAGTGGCTCAAGAACTATTTTAATTTTATTTTCCCAGATAGTAAAATTTAAAACACCTCACGTTAATTTGTTCGCTTTTAAGAACAGCTCATATGGTATCATAAAAAATGTTGTTTCTCTCTTACTGTCATGGTGAGAAATATGATCAAAACGGTGTTAGAAAGAGAAAACGCTACGCTTTATATTTAAATTTAGGAGTTAAAAACAGAATTATTAAAATAATCAATCAAATCAAAGATTTCGAACGCGATTTGTGAAAATTTATGAAACTACAAAAAAGTGAGTTGACAATTTACAATAATGCTTATAATGCATTTGTCTAATAAAATGTGTTTTTTGTCATTATCAGTAATTTTAGTAAACATATGATCAATTTTTAAAAACTTTTTATGTATGCCTTAAAAAATTTAAGGTTCTCATAATAAAATTTGAAAGCGTATTTTATCACCTTTCTAAAACAATTTTTAGTTTTCGGATTTGTTTAGAAATATTTAATTTATATGGATTTTATGGCAAAGCGAAAATACACACAAAGTCTGACAGAGAGACCAGAGGGGTTAAAAAAACCTACAAAAAGTAAATACATGGTTTTTTGCCCAATCCGGAATATCTCCGTTACCTGTACATCCGCCACTCCTACACTACAACAATAACATTTTTATCGAGATCGAAAGATTTTTTTAACGAAACGGGTAGATAATAATTAATCCTTATTAGGGCAATACGGCTTGCAAATAGCCGTTAAAAGACAGAGCTAATAGGCACTCAAACCAGTGATTATCCCATCATTAGCGATAAATGGGGTCAAGCTGTCGACAGTTGGGGAAATATTTTATTGAATTCGACAGTTTTATGAGAATAATTGATCTAAGAGAGAAAAAATACTGAATTCATAGCAAAATTAAAAGGTCATCTTTCAGAAAATACCTAACACGGCACTCAAATTTTTTTGAAAAAGCATTAAGAAATTAAAAAATAATCTAAGATACAAATCACGTGAAATTCGATTAAACTCCTCAGCTATCATATTGGCACCCGACAGTTGATTTCTCGACAGTTTATGCCCCGGTCAGTTGATCCCTCGCACAATTGATCCCCCAAACTTAATTCAAGTATTTAAATTCGTACATACCAGCCACATATAAATGATATTATATTTCAAGATGGTGGGGGCACACTTATAAAAAAAATTGCACCCGTACGAAATGAAATATTATTCATTTTATAAAATAAAATTTTATGTAAAATATTATTACTTTTACGGATAGATAACATATGAGTTCAGTTTTATGCCGCTTCCAGAAGTGTGCAATGCGACGCGAATTTGTGGTTTGGATGACAATACGAACTTGCCGCTCTACCAACTGAGGTAATTGGACCCTACCTCCTTCTCTCATATTTTAACTGTATCATACTTCGAATAAGAACTACCACCATAAATAAATAAAAATAAGATGTACTTATCCAAGAGACTGTCTAGATTGCATTTAGTAAAGATAGCAGCCAAAAAAAATGTGCGGTGAGAAAATGTTGGTAGTTGATAATGTTGGTAGTGGTATAATTTGAGGTTTTAGTCATTAAGTTATTCCAAAAATTAAATAAATAAATGATTATATAATATTATTAAATCGATATTTAAACAATCCGTCCACAAAAAGTGCAATTCGCTGTCCTATTTCCACGGTTGTCGATCTCTGCAGGGTTCAAAGAAAAAGCTTCCACATGTTTGTTGAAGCGAATGTATTAACTTGCAATGTACGAGAATACCAGTTAGCACTTGTTAATGGCACAACACTTGCAGTGCTGGTGTCGACTCGTGTTACATATAGGCGCGTTTGACTGGAATTAGTGCTACCGCTAAGGAATTATGGCATTCAGGAATAATTACAACAAATAGTACCTACCTAATTTATTTTCATTTTATTTAAAAATAATCATTAAGTTACCTCTAATAATTAAAGACTCTAAATCTATCTATAATAATATGAATGTGTTTAACGTTCGGCAGATATATGCAAAAACAATCCTCAATAATCTTAACATAAACACTATGAAAAAGATTAAATAATGGCTCTTTTCTATGAAAAAACCGCACAAGCGTCCCGACTTTCTATATCCAGTGAGACTGGCATCCCCCAATTGGGGTATGTTGTGAGGCTGAAGGTTGTGGGGGGGAGGATATGGGGAAGAGGAAGGTGGGGTAGTACCTGGCTATTAAGATCTAGTCACCAAACACGGCTAAAGCCATTTCAAGCTATTTGCCTACTCTTAAAATATTATTTTCGATTGATAAATTTATGCACTTATCTAATTTACAAGCTGAGGTGTACCATTAGGAGATAGACATATACCATTTCGGACTTTTCTGTAGGCTTTTATAAGCTGTACAATTCCGTAGTACATTATTTTAATGTACCTCATAAGGTTTAGCCAGCGTTAGCAATGTAACCGTCAGAAAATATTTTTTCAAGCTTGATTACAAACCATCGAGTTTTCTCTACTTTCTATAAATATAATATGTATGTATTATTTATATTTAAACCTTCCGGAAGAAATTCTCTAAATGATAGTGAAAACCCTATCAAAATCCGATGAGTAGTTAATTTTTATTTTACGGTACCTATATGTTTTTACGCCCAGCCGGGATTTCACATGGATTTTAAACACAGAATATACCTAGTGCACGATTTAACAGTAAACTGATAAACTGAATATATACAATATTAGTAAAAAGTGTAACAGTGTTATAAAATAATATATAAATTATAACAATACTACAGTTTAGAAGAACTAAGCGAAACAGACAGAAACTTACCTTTTTAACCTGTCATACCCTTAAATTAAATATAGCTGCCTGAGAGTAGCATTCTTGTATTGCCTATAATACATCCTAATCACACTTTTCTTAGTGGATTTACATTATTCAAAATTTGTCTTATACCGAGGGATGAATCACATTTAGGAAAAGGAATTCTGATCAAAACCTTGTACTGTAGTACCGATCAGCATAAAATTTGCTTCCCTTTCCTAAAGACGCTCATTAAAGAACATAAATATATATATTATTCAAATAAATACCGGATAGTCCAATTATATCCAATTTACCAATTATGTCCTGTGCGTGCGAACCGTATCTAAATTTCGCTAATAAACAATAAACAGTGTTAATCTCAAGTGACCTACCAGGTAAGTATGGTAGGTACTGTATATTATCTCCATATAGACTTATTGTAGAAATGTATTATATAGTTGTACATTAAGGTGTTATTGCACAAAAACGGCGCTATAAAAATCATCCGAATATTATTATTATTAAAGAAGAAAACTGGAAGTGCCGTCCATACAAATTTGAATGGAAAAATAAGTAGGTACATTTTCGTTCTAGACCGTTTAGCACGCGCTATGTCTCTTCTACACTTGCCAGATCTCGTATATCGCCATCGCATTTGAATTTCATAATCATGGTGAACACACAGTTTAATATTGAAAATTTAAGGCCGGACTGGCCAGACTTTCTGATCACGAAACACGCCCACGTGGCATTTCTTGTTTTCTTCATTATTCTATGGCATCAATTTATGAGTGAACGATAGACTAAATGTTAAAAATAGACCAATCCATAAAAAACCGTGCCAATTCTGTGAATACATTACCCATCATTAGATTACTACAAAACATTTGATTGAAAATAATGTTTATCCATTACGCTTGATTGATCTCCCCTGTCCTGCCCGTGGCATAATGGCTGCATCACACGGCCACAGCGAATGCATCTCTGCAAGTCGTAATGAATGCAATGATAAATTAATGAATGCTGCAAAAACATGGGGCCTTTATTGCATGTCGCAAAGGGGGTAATAGATGTAATGGGAGGCGATTCTATGGAAGATGTACGGGATAAAAACATGATGGGTGTATTTTGCACAGTTTTTTTTCTCTATTGAGGCTCTACAAGAGGTGTAGGTATGTCCATAGGAAATCATGTGGATCGTTGTGAGCCAAATGGCGCCTCGAGATGCTTGAATTACAAAAAAGGAGTACTTTTACGAATTAATAAGTTTGATATTTTACATGTAAACCTATGAGTCTTGCTTTTACCAATTTTACGTATGGTGTCCGGAAACTAGTTATCTTTTAACCCTTAAATGCATACTGTTGCAAAACTGCAACATACCGTTCAAACCACCTTTAACTCTTTGGTGTATACTTAATGCATGCCGTTTTAGAATTATCAAGTTCACGGTAATATATTTTATCGAGTGGCATCACCTTTTTTTTCTTTCGCGAATGTCAAATGTCACTTTTTCTTTAACAAAGTGAAGATTCTCGAAAATTGGTTGGAGGTTAGAATTACAGTTTTGTTTTGCTGTTATTATTTTGATTTTCTTAGGTAAGTAGATACAATAATATAATACTCATATGTAATAACTCGTATTTTTCCGGTACACTTATTAGTTTTGAGAATTTTTTTTAGGTTTTTTAATTTTTTTTCATACCTAAATTGTTCATATTAATTTTTATTAAATACATGGTGTTGTAAACCTGCAACAATTTTTTTTAATCAAATATCATTAAAAAATTACAAAAAAAATATATATATATATTTCCTTGCATATGCATGTAAATATCAACAAAATATTTTTTTTTCCAGAAAAATAAATAAATCATGCATTTAAAGTTAAAATATATCGAAGCGTAGAGCCGGCTCGAAGAGTGTTTTAACACCTGTTAAAATAAATTCCATTTACGTATATTATAACATAACGAAACAGTTAAAAGAGGGATGAAGATTCATCAGTTCCGCTAGCATCACTAGTTTTCGGACACTGTCTATCTTACTTATAAATTGTATAAAACGCATTCTGACAATATTGAAAGGGTACAGCACAAATTTCTAAGGACGGGTTGTTTCGGAGAAGTTGAACAATTAATCAAATTTCAACGTTCATTTCTGGGTACTGTGAAAGTCTTATTCAAGTTCTGTTATTATATCATCATAGGCTAGTTGCATGACAGAACTGAAATAATAACAAAACTTGAAAATATCTTTCACAGAACTGGCAAATTAACTTTGAAATTTGAAGAATTGTTCAAATTCTCCGAAACAACCCGTCCTAAGATTTATTAACTTTAAACTGAATATTCCAATTCAAAATATTAACAATGTTCTTTTGATGAAACAACTTAACTTAATAACGCAATCAGATAGGCGGATCATCTTTGACCTTGTACTTTTAAATAAAATTATTAATAATTCCATTGACAACCCTGAAATTCTCGCCAAAATAAAATTTTACGTACCGACTAGAAATACGAGGCAAAGTGCTACATTTTTCTGTGACAATTTTAAAACCAACTATGAAGCTCATACACCTATAAATAGACTACATCATTTTGGTAATAAATTTGGGAATATTGTAGACATGCTTAAAGATTACGTATTAGTTATAAAACGAAATCTTTTTAATCATTTTACTGAGATGTATGAATACACTTTTGTTTTTTTATATGTATATGTTCCTTAATACATATTTAGCTTTCCGTAATCCACACAATTAATTTGAATTTACCTTAATTTAATCAAAAATCATAATTTATTGTAAACTATGTAACACAACTGTATTACTTGTTAACTACTTTTGTAAAAGCCCACTAGGGCGTAAATAAATAAATAAATAAAAGATTCCCTAATACGCCGCTGCGGCGCTGGTATAGCTTTACGGTGAGTAGGGCCGTATACTGCTCAGGTTAAAATATTTACTCATAATAATATTCATGCAAGATTTTTTCAGACTGGTACCACTTTGTTCCAATCCTCAAAAACACGGTCATTTTTCATTTCGCGTTTAGTTGTTAACTTCACGTTTCTTCAGATGACATTTGCGATGTCATTGGATGATGCCCTAATCGACCTATTTCGCTTCAGATTTTAGGAGAACACAAACGCATTACTAAGTTCGTAACAATGGTGCACCTTATGCCAAAATGCATGATAATTCGTCACGTCATGTAATGTAATAATGTCACGTGAGGGTTCAATTCCCGCGCATCGCAAAAAATTATTAGCATAAATCCTTCATTTAACTTTTGGGCGCAGCCAGGCCTAAGAATGATAAGTCATAAAATTAAAGTACTTTACAACAATAGCTTTTGTGGTAAAGAACAATGATTAATAAATTTAAAACAAGTTAGCGCCCGAAAATATTTGAAATCACCAGTTCGTATTATTTATTTTATATGTTTTTTTTTATTTATACGACCGTTTTAACCTTCGAAAGCATTGATTAACAGTGGGTCGACCACATACCACTGTCGAAATATCATATATTTTAGTATTAGGTACACCATTGTTTATAATATACTGAGTGTACGAAATTTTGTGTTCTCCAAAAATCTAAAGAGAAATAATATGATTGAATCCAACTTCATCTAACACAACATATTGATCAATATAAAGTGTATATTATATTTAAAAAAATATAAAGTGTGTCTGTGACGGTGTGCCAATGTTTTTTAAACAAATATACAGTTTTATTCCAAGATTGATGAAATTTTGCACACTCCACCTGCAAAAGCTTGAAGATTGAATCTTTGAAGATCACTTGCCTTTTCGAAAAATTATCCCAATCCTTCTTTTCTCAGCCCTTAAAGCAGAATTTTGATATTTCTTGATGAATTTTTGCACACCAAACGTTCAAATTAAGAGGAAAATTACTGTACACATCTAATTTCAATAAAGCCTGGGCAATGACGTGGAATTCAGCTAATTATAATATATAATTTTCAGAGAAGTTATTACTCCTCGCTGAAAGAAAACTTAGAATCAAAACGTTGCTTGAAATGGCTTTATCAGTGTTTGGTGACTAGATCAGAACAGAGCCTAGAACTTCACAACCTTCCTCCTACCCGTCTCCTTCCCTTTTCCACTCCCTTTAGCCTCACAACATACTCCAATAATGGGAGAGTTTCGCTTACTCCGGACAGTTAGGGGCAATTAGGACTCTTAACCGGTATTCACATAAAAAATATATTTATATTTAATTGAATTTTGATAGTTGATAATGTAATCGACTGTGAATGAGATGACAACAACAGTTAAGACCTAATTTAGTATAGTCAATAGCCATGGCGGAACGCGGTAATTAACTGACCGCTATGTCACTTTCTTAAACTATATAAAAGACATTAAATGTGAAAATTAATGGTTTCTCACTTAGCGTGGGACGGAAGGTAGAAAGACCCGATGCTATTATGCCCACATATATTATCATCTGTGAACAGGACTAAGGCGATGCCATAAGTAGTAATGCAAAATCATGTGTTTTTGGTTTGAAAATTTGGTCGAATACATCTTGGCCTTTGAAATAATCGAGTATTTTTTAGATAAGTCTTTTTATAAGCCCAGAAAAAAATAATGTAAAGGCCTATGAAAACTGCTTTAGTGTTCAAAATCTCCTACTCACGAAATCCATTTTCGGTTATGATTATATTGTATAATGTGGCAAATCAAGTTATTTATAAAATTATCGAAAAAAAAAATTATGCCTGAACGTCCACAAAATAAAATAAGAGGCACTTTTTGGCCATGTTTTTTTCTTGCATAAATCAAAACAGGCGGATGGTGTTAAGCGGGAATTTAAACCTAATCGCCATCTTTAAGTGTTGTTATTGATAGCGGCTCAATTTAAAATATTACACGACGTAGTGCATCGCCTTAACATCATAAAAAATATCAAGTTCGATTGTGGGTTTGCCTGTCTGTCTGTGAAATTCTGGTTCAATGAACTCGGATTTACTTTAAATTTAAAAATTAAAAGTATATTATAAGTATATAGTCCTTTAAAAATTAGAACTGACTGTGTGAAGAATTCAGAAAAGCTATAAAGTACCTATCTTTGATATAATATTTTAACAGAAAATTATTTTATTCGGCATTTTCAAAATTCAAAGTATCAACTAACAATAATATTAATTTGATACTTTGTATTTTTGTTAAAAATCACCTCAAGGGGGCTATACAACTTAATATGACTTCCGAGGTTCTATCCAATTCTATTATTTACAAACCGACCTATAATATAATATTTTTTTACCGGAAATTTATTTTAATTCTATATTTGAAATGGAAAAATTTCTTTTGTTTAAATTTTCTAGGATTAATTTGGAATTAAGTGTCGCATTTAGCTTTTTAACATGAATTATTAATCCTAAACTTTTAACAAGATAAAATATGAGAAGGTACATTCTGGGTTAAATTGCAATTTGTTGTGCGCAACACGATAAAACGTTGCGCGTTTTCACGGAAAACAAAGGAAAAACTATGAATTAAACTTCCCAATCAGAAAACAGTTTAAATTAAAATAAGAAAAGTCAGCGATAATATAAACGAGTAGTTGCCGATAGAAAAAGCACTGAGCTTTCATCTCCAACTTTTAGCGTTTTTCTACGAAATCACAAAATAACGCAATTGTAATAGTAAACAATTACTGAATTAAATTTCTTACCTGTTTTGATGCACACTTCGAAGGAATAAATTATACTTCCGAGGGTTTATTTATGGAGTTCTTACCTGGAATAAAAGAAAATCATAATTAGTACAAAAGGTATTTGTTCATTTATAAAGAGTGATTATGTAAAACTTTCCTTTATATGGCATACAATAAAAGCTTGGCTTCTAGAAGATAAAAATGACGCTCGTTCGAAAAAACTCGCGCACCACCGATTTATACATACAAAGATCGTGATAATTAATTTAAGTCTCAACTTTTCGAAAAGTATCTGGTCTATAGGGTATATAAAAAGTATATATTTTTTAAAATAATTAAATTAACGTTATCTATAAAGACGTACATTATATCGTAAGTTACGTTTACCCTTAACGATCAAAAAATATATTTAAAATTCGCATGAGTTCCCCGAAACGAGGTTTGAAATTCGAATGGTTATTTGTTATTAGAGAGAAAAGTACTTGACTCAAGCTCACGAATGTGAACCTTTTCCACAAACGGGTCTTTAAAAAACTACATCAGTGGTTCCAAACGGGGGCGTTGGTAAAATGCAGGGGGGCGGTGGTAGCCTCGAAGGCAAATGGAAGGTTAGAAGGGGCGGTGCTTAATATACGTATTATATACGTATATTTGAAGCAAATTCCAGAGTGGAGGATACTAAGTATCGCCCTGATGAAAAATCACCATTCAGAATTGAAACGTTGCTTTAAATGGCTTTAGCCGTGTTTGGTGACCAGATCTGCATAGCCAGGTTCTACCCCATCTTCCTCCTCCAACAACCTTCAACCTCACAGCATACCCGAATTGGGGATGCCATAGTCTCACAGGCTCCGGACAGTTGATTGGGAAAACTTGGGACACTTTTTAAAAAATCAAGAAAAAATACCTTTAAGTTGATTTTGCTCGCTTCACGTAATTTTTAACAAAAATAATTTTTTCAACTAATTAATTTGACAGTTCTGCTGTATCCTGTGATTTAGTAATCTAATCCAGCTCCAATGCTTACAGAGGCTCAGCAAACAAGTCTCGAATTACATAAGCACTGCTGCAGATTAAAACTAATTCTATTCACTTAACACAAGGCACGAGTCGCCATTGACTAGACCAGTTCCAAATGAAAACTGAATATGATTAGCACTCTTATTACAAAGAAAAGCAACTCTTTGACAACGTAGAAATGTTGTAAGAGGATGAACCTTACAAAATCATAATATGGGTATTTAAATATAGAATAAAATAAATAATACACGTGCAAATATATTCATTAGCCATTGAATGCTGTATTGAAAATTCATAAGCTAATGAATGTTGTACCTATGTTTGGTGTATAGGATTATTTTGCTCTATAAATTCTAGCACAAAACTAAATGGACCGTTTCATTGTGTTGCTAATGGCGTATTTATCTTTTGATTTGACGCGTTTGAATGTTGTATTCAGGTCAGAAGCGGATGATCGATTCGAAATTAATAATGGCGAATCGAATCAATCTGGATGTATTTAATGGTATTGTAGTATTTACAATAAAGGTGTCGGATCCATTTATAACCGAGTTGTATTATCGAGTCGATTTATTAGAAAACGTATATTATTATGATGAAATTTGTATTTGAAATATTGGGGAAAACATATTTCACGAGACTTTGATAAATTCATTTGATAGGGGTGCAAAATTGGGTGCCAATGTATTATATTAATGTAATATATTATATATATTATATTACTACATAAAGCAAATTTGTTGCAATATTCGAATAATATAAAACCTTTTTATGTGAATGAAGCACAGTAGTCCCAAAGTGCTCCCAAGCGCATAGAGCCAATGGGACTATCGCATCCTTAATTAGGGTATGTTGCGGCTGAAGGTAGTGTGGAGGGAAAGGAGATGGGGAGAAGAAGATCGGGAAGTACCTGGTTATTCAGATGTGGTCACCAAACACGGCTAAAACCACTTCAAGCAACGTTTCAATTTTGAATGATGGTATTTCATTAAGGCGATACTGAGAGTATCTTCCACTCTCGAACGTGCCGTAACCGTAACTGTAACCTTACAACGGTTATCTTTAGACTGTTACAATTTAAAGTAAATGTACGGCAAGTATCGATATATAGCATCTTCAAATAAAAATGTGTAACAAATTACAAAGGTTCTTAATTTTTTTAAGTCATATACAGGGTGTATCGGCACTAACCCGACAAACTTTAACCAGCTATTACTTAGCACATTTGGAGTAAAAAATGTTATGGGCACTTTGCTGTCCGGTAGCATTTTTTTTTTCAATTAAAAACAAAAAAAATTAAAAATTTCACACTACATCACTGTCATTGACATTGCTTTTCGTGTTCAACAGCTGTTATAAGCAAGTATGTCGAAAAGCGTCTTCTCTCTTTCGCACAAACTAAATAATAATAGTTAAAAATGAGACGAATGGTGCCGTGCCATTTCGTTGTGATTGTAAAAGTGCGCCAATATAGGTACACACGTGCATTATTCAAAGGAATTCGAATAAAATATTGCCAGATGGGTTTTCAAACTTTGACAAAGGATAAAACAGTGGTGACATGTGGTGAAAATATGAATAATAATTTTTTTATTAAAAAAAAAACATTACCGGACAGCAAAGTGCACATAAGATTTTTTACTCTAAATATGCTAAGGAATAGCTGGTTAAAGTTTATCGGGTACGTGCCGATACACCCTGTATAAAGGAAATTCCACCATGAAGAAACTGTTTAAAAATTAAAAATAATAAAAAAAATGTTTTTAGTATAAATTTGTTCCCTGACGCATTATTTGGCAAGGAAAAATAGTAAGTTTTAATTGGCATCGGGGTAGAGCAACAGCTAACTGCGGTGAATGGATTTTTAAGTGTACTTACATATTTCTAACGAAATTAATGCGATGTGCAGGCGACGCTTCGACTAGTGTCAAACTAAATCTCTAAATCTAATCAAGTGGCCTAATGTATTCTATTCAACAGTAATTCCATTAGTTAAAATTTATTCATAAATAAATTCACGCTGCTTGCCGTGACTATGTCAAATTTTTCAGACATGAGTTCAACACCGTCATAATGCCAGGAGCAAATGACAATAAGGAGTTAGCACTAGGGAATGCAATCCCGCAAGAAAATGTCAATCCAGGTATTTGCGGGATTGAACAATCTTAGTCCCGCTGGATCCAGGTATTTGCGGGATCCAGCAGAGTGGACTTAGATATCTAATCAATTGTATGATAAAGACCTAATACATACCTTGATCTACCAACCTTGTTTTTAGACTTTTAAATTTATACCTATAATAAAACAAGTTCTTTGGGACATTTTAAATGATTTATTAATAGGTATACCTTTAGTTAGACATAGGTAAAGTTTAAGTCATAAATTGGCAAAGAATAAGATAAGACACAAATTTACATAACATACCCGCCTCGGAACAGACTTTGTCTAGTGAGGTGGGTAAAAGAAATCTATGTATCTACACAAATGAAAATAAAATAAACGCCCGGATTGCCGGCACTGAAACTGAAACTGAACTGAAACTTAAATTTAAATAATAACGTTCACACGATAAACAATATTCTTGTACAATGAGCATCATAAGTTTAATTAAACATTATTTTGGAAATAGCTTCGTAAAAAAAGTAAAAGTACTAATTGTGTCATCTGATAAACGGCTTCTGATATTGGACACAAGGTAGCCAGCGGCTGAAAAAGCTCCTTCAGCTTCCACGCTGGTTGGCACAATAGTCATTAGCGCATTGTAAGTGAATTGAAGGTAGGTGCCTTTTAATCCACCGGACTCGAAGTAATTCATTTCCTTCTTTATCAAAACTTCAAGGTTGCTCATATTGCCAGATCTAGGTTGTTGATGGGCTGTTGATCTCGAACTCTTCATGCTAATCAAAGTATGTCTGAGTTCGTCTTGAAGTGACATTGGTGCTTTTGCTGCTGTTGCGTTTGTCTTCAGATTAGCGAGAGAAGTGTCGTCATCGTCATCGTAAGTATCATCAGCGGCAGCAGGAGCAGTGGCTACTGCGTTGTTACCCGTGTTCGTGTACTCTAGCCTTTCGACTATAGTTTTGATTGCCTTGCGTATTACACTTTTTGAAGGTAGACTAAATGTGTCATCAACATTAATAAATTGACTTCTGTCTTCTTCGTACTTATATGGATCATGTAAGTATAATAAAACCGCTGTCAAGTTAGTTCGCCGCTCTGAAATCCGTTTCCTCGAAGAAGCTGCGCTTCTCTGTAATCCCGCCAGTCCAGCGGGATCCCGCAAAATTTTCGACCGAGATTAGTACCGCAAAATGTCTGCGGGATCTCGGTATTTCGGGATCCCGGTATACCGGGATTGCATTCCCTAGTTAGCACATTTAAGAATCCTGATTTTTTAAGACTTTATTTTGTTTTTGTCATATTATCATGTTTTTACATTCAATGTAAATTAAAAATACTAGGAGTATTAGTACAATGCAGAGGCATAAAATATGTGCCCCCTGATGTGCCTGTACTTGTTTTGTTATCATATCAAGGGGGTGACAGATTACGCTATAAATTCAAAGCGTTCTATATAACTCCATATTGCTCGCCATGCAATCCCATACAGACCTGTCACACCTAAAAAGATGATGTGATGCGATATGATCGGCTAGCCAGGCTATATATGAAAATTATTACTACCTACGACAGGAGAAGGGGTCAGAACAATTTATGGAGCGCCGTAATTACGTGGCTGTCATCTGTCAAAGATACAGCTAGCATACAAAGAAATGATATTCCGCGGCAGTCCCCAATTGATCTAACCCATTCTCATTAGGAAGATTATAGCGTAGTGTGTTAACCCAACATATAATACGTACGTGCCACGCCCAATTTATGCGCGCATAATATGGCGTAATGCGTCTAAGGCCTCATGTTATTATAAACGTCATACATGAAACAGCTTAAACACTCAAAGCCATTAATGCCAGGAGTATACGATAACGACGAGGTATGAAATATCTTGTCTTTTCCGTCACCTGAACCGCATTACATGTTCAACTGGTAGGTACACGGAGAAAGCTTACTGATATGAAATATTGTTAATTTATTAAAAATCAAAGTTAAATTATACTTTTTCCTATAAAAAACGAGACAGGCGTATAACGAATGTTTTTACAAATTTCATAACAAACTATCAGTAAATCATGAATATGTTATGAGGAAGTCGGAAAACATGTTCTTCAAAAGAATAATATTTTCGCATCTCGTCTATTATATTTATTCGGACCAAAGATATTAGAAGAACGAGATGTGCTATGAGCAGTTCATACTGTGTGGAATTGTTTTGCCCAGTGTCGCCGGTTTTGTTCACCAATACTACTGCACACCTTCGCTTACGCTAAGGTAGCCGCACTAATACATAGAACAGATTTCTGTGCGTACACGTCCCGATAGTATTCAAAGTACCCTAATTAGGTAGTACTCCGCCTACGGTCCGGCGGCCAACCATAGCATATCTCGTTCTTCTAATATCTTTGATTCGGACAATGGCACCTGCGTGAATACGTATTCAGATATATTCTGAATTACTAATATTTTATTCGGAAATGGTCATGCAGTCACTAATTTAATAGTATCTTGATAAAAAAAGCCGTACTCATTTTTCTCCGTGTAGTTACAACCCGACATCACCCAAATTCCAACTTAATTTATCCATAGTGAACATAACAAAATAATAATAGCAATTGGACAATTGACATAAATCTGATTACTTCAAACATTAATTTCTAGGATTTATCTTTAATATGTACCAACAGATACAGGCACATACTGATCAAAAATATTATTTTACATTTGAATATTTAGTTATTTATAATGCGATCATTCATAAAAACAGCAGCCAATAAAAATGTGCAGTGATAAAATGAAGATAATGTTGATGGTTTAAGTATGACCGAAGGAAATAGGGTCCCATTAGCTCAGTTGGTAGAGTAGCGCTTCGGCAAGGTGAAGGCTCTGGGTTCAAGCAAGATGCGACCGAATTTTTTTCTGATTTTTCAGTTTAAATTTTTTGTTTAAGGGATGGGTTTATTTTTGCATGTATTGTTTCTAGAATGGCGAATATTTTGTGATGTGTTAAATGTATTAATACAGAGTTTTCCAATAAGAGGTGTTATTTTGATATTCCATCATAAAAGATCAATGGTTTCGTTGCTTGTGTGGCACGTAGCGCCGTCTTGTTGAAAACAAACGTTGTCCAGATCAATACCATCCAATTCCGGCCATAAAAATCATTAATCATCTCTCGATAGCGCAATCCATTCACCGTAGCTGTTTCTCAAGCCTCATTTCGAAATGACTCCGCTGGGCCATAAACCGCACCAAACAGTCACACGTTGAGGATAGAGAGGCTTTTCAACAATAACTCTTGGGTTTTCTAGCCCCAGATGCGACAATTTTGCTTGTTGACGAAGCCACCGAGGTGGAAATGGGCCTCATCACTCAAGATGATTTGCATTTGATTCACTCAATTGAATTTTAATAATTTCAATGCGTTGATGAAGCGTGTATCGTTCCATTTTTATTAATGGCGTAGTTTCTACTTGTCAAATGTCAAAAAATGACAGCTTCAAAAGTAACATCTACCGAAATAGAGGGCTATTCAAAATAACACCTCTTATTGGAAAACCCTGTATAATGTACCAAACATTTTAAGTCTTAACATTTTTTTTACTATTAGATATAAGTAATTGTTCGTTGATCTAGAAAATTCATACAGAAAAGTAATGCAAATTTCATGGTAACAGAGTTCACCGATCTAGAGTAGGGGAGACCGGGGTTAGTTGACTATAGGCCTTAGTAGACTCAGCGGTGATAACTTGAACGGTTCTCAAGAAAGGGCGCTGTAAGTCCTTCCCATCATTTAAATAGCCGGTGCGGATTAGTATCTGTGTTCCTTTGGATCCTTACGCACGTGTCGGTTTATATAGTTCTGATTTTCGATATTTTGCTTTGGTGAGTAACTTTTTTATTGCAATTTATTTTATTATTGCTGTGCCCTAATTAATCAAGATCATATAAACATAAACTGGGTGCTAATTGTGCTTCTTTTGTGAGTGAATAGCGATTGTTGTGTTTTTTGTGGGACTGGTCGTTTACTGGAAATAATGCTTTAAAATTAAAAATGGCGACTTGGGTTAGTCGACTCAGTGGCGTTGGGGTTAGTTGACTCGCTGAGTCAACTATTTAGTATTTGCATATTTACTTAATATTTTATTTTTGTAATCCATATAATTGTAAGTCGCTAGTATACGTATAATTTTAACAGAGAACTTTTCATTTCGATAGATATTCGCAATGAGAAAATTCAAAAGAAAAACCGATAAGGGAAAAACTTGCGATACAAATAAAAAAAAGAGAAGCAATCTGGAAAAACTAACAAAAAAAGAAATCCAACACTACTAAATTAACAATGGCTACCAAAACTTTGTTTACTGATGACGACGAGGATTCTGAAGATGAAACTTCATGCCTGATTTGCGATGAGCCCTACACATGTAATGTTCCTGGAGAAGAATGGGTGAGGTGTATGATCTGCCAATTATGGGCTCACAAAAATGTGTATCTGGCAACGCTACCTACTACCAATGCATCAACTGTAATTCAGATGACGATATGTAATGTTTATAATGTGTAATAAATTTTCATGTGTAAATTTTGACTTTATTATTTTTCAATTCGATATTAACTCATTTGAGTCAACTAACCCACTACTATGAGTCGAATAGCCCCACACCCGGGGTTTGTTGACTCAGTGGGAGGGTTTTTTTGTAAACATAATTGCTGACCTGTAGGTGGATGTTTTAACTTGTTTTATTAACTGATCACATAGTCAAATGTGTATGTTACATTATTGGATTAACAGTCCATGGTGACGAGCCTTCATTTTTTTTCTAAAAATCACAAAGTGAAAAGTGGGTCAACTAGCCCCGGTCTCCCCTATTTGCAGCACAAGACCAAAAACAGATTTCTGCTTCATATATATTGTAATACAATTGCAGCAGCATGAAATTTGCATGAACTTCGGCGCCGTCATAAATATCACAAGACCAGGAGTGAAGGGCGAGAAAGGGGTATGAGATTTGTGCTAAACCACCGAGACAATGGATATATTCTGATCACGTAGCGGCTACACGTTTCGGCCACTGCGAATAATAGCTGCTCACCCGCGAATCACCTCTACTTAGCCGGATCCTTCCTTCATACTAATACAATTTTGTTTATTTGATTTGTTGAATAAAGTAAGGAATATGAATTGTTGTGACTTTGTACGTTTGTTGTCAGTGATTTGTTTGCTATTTAAACATTTTTATTGGATTTGATGGAAAAGGGAAATAATTTAATTTTTTATTTAATAATTTAATATATATTTTTTCATTTTGTAGAAGTCATTTTTTCTTGTGTTGTTTGAAAAGGGAAATAGTTTCATATTCTATAAGGATTTTTTTACTGTTTTCGTTTTTTTTTCTGTAGAAGTCAGTTTTTCTTGTGTTGTTTTATACCTAATTAGATTTCAAGTTCGGCGTAACTCGTTTATTGGAAACTTGCTTACATTTCTATTCAATGTAGACAATGAAACTGTTAAAAAAAATACTGTTGCTGGGAAGTCACGGAAAAAAAAAGTTAGTATTTATGTTACAGTGGACAGTAAAAGGAAAGAAAAAGGGTGAATTTTTTCTTCATAAAATAACTTACTGTAAAAACAAAGGGGTTATCTCGCACATAATATTAGTATACAAAAAATATATAAGAAATTGGAGATAATTTCCCAATTTTGGAATTTATTGAATCTACCTTTAAAAACAGAATTTCATTTTGGGATACATTCAAAACCACGAATCTACTTGAAATTGAATAACAAATGGGAATATTTTGATGACATATGAAAGTAGCTACTAATAAATAATCAGTTAAATTAATTTCTTCACCCATTCAAACAAAATTAGCATTCGAATTATCGAGTCCTTAAATCATTTGCATCGCCTGAGTAGGTACCTCGCCCTTGTTGTTATGTTAATAGTCCATTTGATTGCGGCCGGTAGACTCAGTGGTACGAGTTGACCGATGTCGACCTCAATACATCTGCTATCTGTCTGTTCCTGTCGTCTGCGCTTTGTCCTAGAGAATAGGAAGGGGAGAAGTGGTATGGAGGAGCCACTTTTTCCCATTTTTTTTTCTATTTCTATTAAAACAATTTATTACAGTCAATTTTTTAGCTCTCCAGTTAGACCCGAGAATATTCCTCTACTAGATGGATAATTAAACTAGTTCATTAAGAATGCTATGTAACATGTTAGTAATTTGTACCTTCTCTAAATAGTATAAAATAAAGTCGCTATCCGCGTCTGTCTGTTTGTGCGCTTGGTCCTTCGAAACCACGCAACGGATTTTGATAGAATTTTTACTAACATTTAGAGATTTTTTTCCGGAAGGTTTATATATATAATACATGCGTATTATACTTTGAAATAGTGAAAAGTAGATGTTTTGTAATCAAGTCGTGAAAAATTTTGTTTTGGGCCTTCATTGCTAACGCTGGCTAAACCTTATGAGATTCATCAAAATAATGTTCTACGGAATTGTATATCTTGAAAAGGCCTACAGAAAAATGTGCTGTAGTAGGTATATGTAAAAATCATCTAGACTTGGATCTTCATAACTAGCGTATAATAAAAGAGCGAAATGAATAGTAATAATTAGATAATTTGTAGCGCCACTAGTAAAGAAAAAATTACCTCAATATATCGATCACGACATTTTTGGAAATACGGTTTTGGAATAAAACCATACAAATGGTAAATGGTACAGGAACTCATTGTATTGATGAAACTAACAGTATTTGTTGAATATGATTTAAGATTTTCACGGCCAAAAGTATTTTTGTTACTTGTTTTTGGGGTGTTATGCCGTGTTGCGCTAACTTCTTCGACGTACTTAAACACACTTTTCACCAATATCAACTACACATCTGCCCTGATGATGGACACTGTAACGTTGTCTGAAACGTGGGCTAAATAAGGAGTTAGCGCAACACGGCATAGCACCCCAAAAACAAATAAGAAAAAAAGTATTTGTTGAGTTTATTTAAAAAGTAGAAAAAATAAAATAAAGAACCGAGTGAGCATTTTTTTTAAAAATTGAATATAAATCAAATTTACCAATATTATTATTAAGTTTATTTATTTCATAATGAAAATGGCCCTGAAAGCCGAAACAGTATAATAAAATATTTACAGAACTCAATAATTTTTTTTTTTATTAAATTTGATTTGTATATATATTATTTTAATTAAATGGAGTGCTTCAAATTAAACACAATAGCAATTAATAAACTTTTTTTTTGCTTCACAAAATGTTTGTTGTCGACAGCGAAAGCTGTCTCTATATAAGTGCACACAAATTAAATATTTTAAATTTCAAGAAGTTTTTTTTTTCAACAAGAGGCACTAACTTTATTTTTTCTTTACAGACTGCCAGGTGACAGGGAATCATCTATGGACAGTAAATACTGCCCAGTTCGTAGGTGGCTACCGGCTCCTTTAAACTCGGTTCTTCGATGCCACTTCTCCCCTACTACTTATCAGGGAAATATAGGCAACCCTAAGTTTGCGAGCACTAAATCAATATAGATTATCTAAGCCATCGATATATATTAATTTCATTGTATCTAGGCAGATTGTACGAGCAATCTAAAACAAGCATTATTTGTTGAAATCAATACATAAACAATGGATTATTGAAAACAATGACTCGGAATGGTGTTATTTTAACATGTCTGTTAGTTGTTGTCTTGCGCTTTGTCCTTCCCCATAATACTTATCCGGGAGATAGAGGCAACCCAATGCTGGCAAGTACTAAAGCACTCGGTAAATATAGATTTACTAGTGGGCCCCGAAATGCTTCGCTCCTAACACTAAAAAAAACAGACAAATTTGAAATTTTTAGCGATATCGGTCTACTACTTTTCGAGTTTTGCGTGCCCAAACATAAACAGGTTGAATTTTTATACATTAAGAAGATTAATTCTCGGGCGTACTGCGTACCTACGATCAATACAAAAAACGACAAAACTGTCAATGAAATCCTAAACGTGAATATTTTCAGGAGATTGACTCAAGACGATGTCCTTTTAATGGAAAGCATGTACCCGTAATGTCGTCTTAAATTAAAACTCAGAGTGTTTTTCAAAAGTACTTTAGTACTTTCAAACTTTTGTATTTTTTTTACAAAACTACCCATTTCAATAATCTCTATTTGATGTGTGGGTCGTCATTCTTTTGATTTTAAAATGGTATGTTTGTTGTACTTGGAATTAACTTCTAGTGCTGCAAGAATGGGCAGAAATATATATAAGTACAGTTAAACTTTTTGAGTTGCAAAATTAAGGGGATAGAAGGCAATTTTAGACACAGCATGATATTAATTGGTAATTTTACTAGAATTGGACAACAATTTGAGAGGCGGGTATGTGTATAATTCTTATGGAACAAGAATTCCTAAATCTCAAATACAATTCTTACGAACCAGAGGAAACTATGCATACCAGAAGCTGTCCATTATAAAAGCTATGTATCATTCCCATAAATGAAAACATAATTAATTAATTATATATAATGACCTAATTAATTAATTATATATAATCATCCTATACTCCTGACTATGAATAACGAAGAAGAATAGAAAAATAAGTAAGAGAAATATTTAGTTTGATACAAATACATTATAGCAGAAACATACTCCATCATTTTTAACAGTGATGATGACTTCACGAGTTTATCAAATGATTAATACATAACTCCTATTACGTTTGAGCATGGTGAACTGTGTATCGCTTATATTTAGGTCAGAGTCCCAAGAGCCGATTACAAGAGATTAACTGTTGGTTTATTGTACAGAGTAACAACTTAATGAAACATACTAGTATAGAATGGTTGTGGACTACTGAGTTGGAAATACTTATCAGTTGAGTCAGAAGCCTAATCGGAAATTTGGTCAATTGAAATACGACGACAATAGGCGATCAAGAGTTCAGGTTCACCGCTGAAAGTCAGTTCAAAGTCCAGTGATGCATCCTGAATGTGACCTTACCAACAACAGACGTGGAATCCTCAACATGGCCTCGGTCCTCTGGTGCATTCGGTGATTGAGCCACAATGCATCAAACGGACAATAAAATACCAAAGTGGTCGTCTTTAATTCGTAATGTCAAACCTCAATGACAACCGAAGCAGCGATTAATCAAAATTAGACACTGCTTCGGTTGACGACATTTATTCAAATTTTAATTCAAGATATGACGACAATTGCAGACATGAATAATAAGAACAATAAAATTGTTCGATTTTTCTGGCGTTAAATTTAATGAGTTCTCGGTATGGAGCCGTGATTGGGTTACTCAAATTAAGGATTTATGCATAAATTATCACGGCGTTCATATTCATCATGTCAGTGGGACTGTTTGATTGACTAAAACGTGACGGAAATGTGATTGTATCGATTATTCAAAGCATCGATATTCATAAGCAAACCTGAGTGGAATGAAATCACTAATCACGAAGACACGTCTTGGTATAATTACTCGTAGAAGTCGAGATATAGATGCCTACATTCATAGAATGAAGAAGAACACAAGGAATGAGAAGTGGGCGTGTTTCGTGATTCAAAAGTCTGACCATTCTTTGCTAAAATTTCAAATACAGAACTATCAACATTGTTTCATCATGAAATTTCTATTTAGATCAAATGTGATGGCGATATAGGACGGTGTCAGGCAGGTGCACAACTTAATTTTGTTTATTCCGTTAGGTTTATGGAGGTGTGCATACGAGACGCATATGAATTTTGATATAGCTGCCAACTGTCGCCGCGACTAAAGTTGATCGTGTGCAGAGGTAAAAGAGACAAAGCGCGTGCTAAATGAAGTAAAACCAAAAGATACCAAGTCAGTGGCGACATTGGTTCCTTTTCAAAACTTCACGAAAGACATTTCTAGTGTGTATTATCTATTCGGTACCTTTATTAATATACATACATAAATACCTAACTGGCAAATTATATAACAATCATGCCATTTTCCGCAGTGATAGACAAGGAACAAATGCCACTCCTTCACAAACGAAACACTCTCCACCTCATCTACGAGATTCAAACATGTCATATTAAGAATTTTGATTAGCTTAATGGTGCTTTATATTTATTTAATGTCTCGGACTTCATCCATTCACTTCCTAGTCACATATTTTCCTAACATGCTATATTTTCTTTTGTCAAAAGAGTGAACCTTTCCTGATCTTATTTACAACCAACCATATGCCTTGCAATTCTTTCGCGTTTATAATTCGGTTATTTCACAGCACATAAAATGCCTCAGGGACATTATTTCTGCTTCATTAATCTATTTTAATTCTTCCTCTGGCATTTCCACTGACTGCTACTCTCGCTTCCTATGACAATGTTTCTTTTAAATCCTACATTGATTCATCAATGAATTAAATTGCGTCTATAAACGTAAGAGTACACCAACACAAAAACTACAGTCAACATACATGAAGTTGAGAAAATGAACAAATATGAAGTTGAGGAAATCAACAAATATGGTTTCTGCAAACATAGATGAATAAATCATACAAATTATAAATTAGCAGAGACTCAATAACCTACGGTTATATTAGGTTGGTCTAGTTAGTTTACACTACGCCTCGGAACAGGAATATCTAATGAGGAGGACTGTAAATATGTATACTATCATTAATGCGTATCTTTAATAGTCCATTAACAAAAAATAAATAAATTGAAAGATGTTTCAAGAGAGTATTTATGAAAAAAAATCCACGAAGAAGCCAAATATTGGAAACAAAACAAAAATTGATTATCCCGTCAGGTGGCAATTGGGAATATTGAAAATCCCCACTTGGAAACAAACAACGTCTTCCCAAAACAACGCAAAGGCCTTTCTAAGCCACAATTCCAACCCCACGTTTCAAGTTCAGAGGATGAACAGCCTCCGGCTTTCAGAATTATCGGAAAATTCCCAAGCAAATGGAGTTAGACACAAATCCAATTTCACAAATCTAAAGTCACAAGGCAGCAAGGGGGGAGGTAAATACATTCGGAACACGTCTGTTTTGTCAACTCTCGATGGTTTCATGCGCGATATGCCATCGGAATTCCGTCCCGAATGCCCAATGATGTAGACTTGAAGAAAGTAGTGTAATAAAATTAATAAAAACATGGTCGTGATATTTGTATGTGATCTGGGACTCTGATGGAGAATGCAACAAAACAATCTGGATGCTAGCGTTTTGGAGGCGGGGTGGAGTTTGTTAAAAAGAATGTTTATTTTTATGATTAAATTTATAATTAAAATAAAATACGATTTTTATTTATTTTTCGGAATGACTTTATTGAGTAAAACCTCAAATTGTAATATTTAATATTGAAGACAATATTAGTGATTTCTAAACGAAAATCTGAAACTAGCATTATTTGTTGAAATCAATACATAAACAATGGATTAGAGTTTGAATTGAATTGAATTAACTAATTAATTAATCAATTGAATTCAATTCCTGGGTTCGAGTCCCAGATGTGACCGTTTCCTTTTCTGATTTTTCTGTTTCAGATTTTCGTTTAGAAATCACTAATATTGTCTTCAATATTTAAAATACGATTTATTAAATTCTGCTTCGTATAGTTTTCCTACGCGTGACAGATGTTTGGGCTTTAAATGAGAATGGAATTCCACAAAAAAATGCAAAAAACCGGAAGAAATTTTGAATTTAATAAAAATCAGTTTGAACATAATTAATAAATTTTATTGACTGTTTGAAATTTTTCAACATCAACATGTTAAGTGTACATATTTCCACCTGTGGGCTAAATAAAAGAAATTTAATATCTACCTAAAATTCTACAACCAGGAAAATCATTAAAACTGTCGACCGTGTTTATAAGTACACTCCTTTTTTAAGACAAAAGTCAACAAAAGGAATAAATCCGGACGTTTCTAAGAATTTTCTGAAAATAATCTAGCAAAATAAATTGGATCGTACAAGGATAATTAAATAAATCCAGTAAATCAAACTAAGAGATCAATTAATTCAACAGAATGATACACATTAGTCAAATAAATCCAGTGAATTCAATTCAACGGAATCATACAGAGAGAGTAAAATGATTTAATCAAACAATTCAAGTTGACGGTCTACTTAATAGTTCAAGTGAATCTTACAAATGGAGTCAAATAATTTTCGTGAATCATACAAATAAATTATACAAAGATTGTCAATTAAGTGAATCATACAAAGAGAGTCAAATAATTCAACGGAATCATGCACACAATTCAAGTGAATATAAGATATCTGGCATGTGTAATGCTCTAAATGTCTTCAAAGACCAGGAACACAGAAGTTGCAGTAGCATATAAAAGATCATCGGGGCGACTTTCAGCTGGGAACGAGTTTGCGGCAATAACCCAGTTACCCAAGGGTAACCGACAGTCCGTCGTGATCACTGTGTGTGATTAATTCGACGATAAAATCGACAGACGTGATTATTCTGCGTCCAGCGAAACTCAAGGACGGCCACTAATAAAAAATGTGTAATGGCGTCCTACTTGCTTGGTCAATGTCTGGGTAAATTAAGGATTAATTGTCGCCGGTGGTTAAATTATAATTTCTTAACAATTTGCCGCCCCGGGAACCATTTATTGGATAACTAACACCTCTACCATAGGTCACCCTAAGTGGTTTGCTACCTTATGTGACTTAGTAGGGGTAGGTGTGTTCAGATCTTGTCGGCGGATGTGCCAGCCCACCAGCTGCGCGGCAGGCCGGGGCTGGAGAGCTGATTTAGGAAGACCCTTTAACCTCTTCAGCTGTACTCTCTTAACCTTGCCCCGCAGCGGGAGGGATGGATTCATACGTCCGTCACTCATAGACACATTAACCCCTAGATTCCTACACACCCCTCGTACCGTTTTCCTTCTCAGAACTTCAACTCCTTCCTTTCGCATCCTCAATGATGACATAGGCCCTGAGGGAAATTATTTTCCTCAAGATCTCTTGTGTGGGGTTAATGTAAAAAAGGAAAGCATATTATTGTGCTGGTACACCCCAACAAAAATTTTTTTTTTTAAAGTCAACAAAATCTCTCTAAGGGAAGAATATACAGATTCCTGAAAACAGTTTCCAGTAAAAATGTATAGAACGCAAAGATTGTACCACACGTTAATTATTGAAGTATACTCGTTAAGCTGTATATTTTAGCAGCGCATACTTTAATGAAGTCTACGCCTCACAGGTTTTTTTTTGTTTCTTCTACATTTCTCTCGCTAACTTTGTACAAATTCTGTGTAAATGTATATTATTTTTTTTTCTTTACTTATATAATCTTATAATATTTTCTTCTTTATATATTTTACTATGACTGTCAATAACCATCATGTATGTAACTGGCACTTTTGCAGTTAATTCAAAATAAATAATATTATTATTCTTGATATTAAATTATAATATAACCTATGTACAACTACCATGATACGGGCATGAGCCTAGTATGGTAGTGGAGGAAATTTAAATAAATTGTAATACAAAAAAAATATATCAAACGAAAATAAATAAAATAAAAATTGCCATTTTCAAAATCGGAACTAATTTATTGAGAATTCATACCATCCGTGATGTTTCACGGATGTCTGCGCTAGTAGACAATAATAAAAATGGTTTTAGAGATATTCGGCGTTATTTGGTTGGCGATGGTTTGTCTTCGCCAGTGCCAGTGGTGGCGGGTGACGCACACCGTGACGTGGGATCTCCGTCTAGCTGATAAGTAAGCGTTGTATATTTTGGCGTCTGACATCATTCGGCATCACACAAGGAATCTTCATTATGCCATAACTAATGTGAATTACCCGTCACAGCAAGCAGATAAACGTGGGCGTGACAAAACGCAATTTAAACAGCAATCTGCATCGAATTTATGGCGACATTTTAATTTTTAGCGAGGTTGGGCTAGACGCAGTGGCGGCGTTACCGCATAGGCAGATGGGCCGCTGCCCCGGGACCAACAAATTACTAATTAACCGTCACTCAATTTCTTCACATAGATGTAAGAAAAGAGGATGAAACCTTACGATTGCACACACATGCACACCTACAAATCGTCTCGTACATAATTATCGTTTATTCCGACTCGTGACATATTTGATTGATTTTATCGCCCCGTGTCGTGGGCGTCCCCAATGTCTTCTATTTTAAGATGTTTTAATACAAAATATTTATAAAAAAATGTAAATGTTTGTTTGTTCAAAATTTTAAATCTCCGAATGTTCTTCATCGATTGTTTTGAAATTTTGAAACAAAGTTGCATTGGAATACACGTGTATTTTTATGTAATATATTAAAGAAACCATCCTGTCACTTCGAATGCAATCAACAATGTTCTCAAAATTTGTTTTAACAGCATCGCCATTCCATTGTAAGAATATTATGTACTAAATACACAATTTGACTGTCCTGAAACGGGAATCCTTCCCAGTTGGACAGACAAAGGTTCACTTTGTTTTGTATTGTTTGTAATTTATATATATATATAAAATAAATAAATAAAAATTGTATAAGCACAAAATTTCCAGATTCGTTTGGTCGTTTTGTAAGTAAATAAATACACATAAATATTATATAACTTTTCTTTCAGTTGTTGTACTTTTACATTTTATACTTTCATTTTTATTTGAGTTGTTGTACTTTTCCATTTTATACTTGTTACTTTATACCTTTCTTTGAGTTGTTGAACTTTTACATTTTATGCTTGTTACTTAATACTTTAGTTTGAGTTTTTGTACTTTCACTATTCTTACTTTTGTTGATGGCAACGTTATGCCGTATATATGAAAAAATAAATAGAATAAATCACTTGAGCAGGTTCTCTACATATTATAATGGTAAGATTTTTGTTCAAATGTTTCTGGATTAAATTTAAAAAATTCAAAATTTACCTCGCAAGGGGGTTCTAAGCCATCATTTCAAATAATGGAGAGAGGGAATTAATTACTACATCTGTAAAAAAATTAAACAAAACAAAAAGAAATATGAAATATAGAATTATTAATTAGTTAAAATAATTTTATGACCTACTTTATCGTTCGTCTGAAGTGTTCCCACAATCAATTTTCCCGCAGTTAAAATGTTCCGAATTTGAAAAAGACACTTGAATTCAAAGCAAATCCAAGTTCTGGAGTTCAGTGAATCGGATTTACAGACAGAATCACAACCGAAATTTGTATATTAATTAATAAAATTTCGCCTGTGGCGATATACTTCCATTTACATTGAATGAAACTAATATATCCGTAAATATATGTATTTTAGGTTAGCACAATTTTGTATGCGAAAGATAAGAATAGTTTGGCTGATGACATAAGTAGGTTGGGGTCCAGGAGTTCGTTGCTACTGCACTGGGTAGATGACCATGAAAGTATCAATCGATTCCGGAATCAAAACATAAAAACACATTTTACTGCCATCGAACCAATGAAGTGATAAAAAACAATTCAAGTCCAAACCGATATAAATCTAGCCAATTTAGTAATAAACAGACGAAAAAAACATTTAATTTAATAACTGTTATAACTCCACCGTTTTGAACTCTAATATAGGGAGAGGTGAGATCTTTGGATCCGATATTAGGAGCACAGGTTTGAAGGCGACGAAATTTTCATGAGTTCACCAGAGGAAGAATAAGAAAAAATAATGGACATCCAAATTGATACGTATCAACTCGGGATCATTTGATCGAGCGGTAGGCAAACCATGTGACCATCATTTTGGCACCAGTGGGATTCGAAAATGCTTTGAATAAACTACGACATCAGTCATACGTTGACCGCCGAAGAGCGCACATTGAATTCAACAAACGCTGCGCAGAAAATAAAAGCTCGCTAAAGTAAGAACGGTTTCCATCATTGTGGAGAAGATTACAAATTCGAGATACATGGTAGGATAAAAAAGTCATGAGGGCAGTTTTAATATTTTGGGACATGCATAGACATATGAATTAATATTCATAGGTCTGTGGGGACATGCTATTTTTTTTAAATAGTATTCACGTCATTATAAAACAATTAGGACAAACCTGCCATCATCATTAAAATGAGAAAACTGATTTTAATGGTAAGTGATTCACAGAATAAAGAATTTCAATTATAGCGATTGATTTGCTTTTAATGCCCCGAATTTAATGTCTCTAAAACAAATATACTACACAGACATTTTAATTTACGCTTTCAAAAACCAGGATAACTTTGCACATACTAACTCAGTCGATTCACAAAATCCTCATTACAGCATACATTAACTAACCTACAACTGAAACGACTTTAGGACAAAGCAAACATCTCTATAACATTGTTTAATATCTTCGCGCTTGTAATTAAAACAATAAAAAAATAACTGACTTCAAAAGAAGTATTAAGGTATTGATTATGGCCACTGAAAGGAAGAATATAGATACCATGTTGCAACTAACAAAAATCAACGCTTTGTTTTCTGTTTGAATTTTTTGCATATTGTTGTATTTCAACATACTTATAAAAACTTACTGAAAAAATGCGCATACTTAGCAAGGTAAAAAAAAACTTGACAAACTTATAATACATACACAAAACCATGTACAATGTGACCTTAGAACGGGGAACCTCACTGCGGTCACATTATTTTCGACTTCGAAAAAATTTCAAAGTAAATTAGTTTTTACCGAATATAGTAATAAATCATTTTAAACATTTGGGGTAGGGGAAAATCATATAAATAAGTCGACATAATACGTTCATTATCACACGTTTTACCCACAGCGTGATAATGAACAGCTGACACAATTAGAGGGATCTAGTTTTATTAAAAACCAATCTCAAATCATGTCATGTCACAGTAATTAAAACTAAAATGCTTACAGTATTTAATAATAACATTATTAAAAATTGCATGAATTAAGTAAATTTTTGAAAAAAGGCGATAAAAATTATTCAAGAACGAACGAATATATAAAAATGTTATTATGCTTGCTATAAACTCTCGACTAAAATGATCCTTCGGGAAGATCTAACCAAGTGCAGAGTAGGCTTTATGGTAAGCGGCTTCCCATTTCGTTTACATTGAAACAGTTGTACGTAAAAATTAATTATACTTATGAATGTGAATCAAACAAAGCGGACGCATTACGTATTTGAAACAGCAAGCGTATTAGCAGGTCTGTCCAATTCGTTCTATCTCTCCCAAAGGCATAATTTCGCAGCCCACTTCGTTTCAATAAACACCTCGTTTCGCCCTAAATCGACACTAAAACCTTTGAGGATTAGTCGCATCGTTTGCTATTAAGTATATGAATCAGGGATATTCAACCCAAAGCAAGTAAACTAGAGAAATTTGACGACTTAAGAAAAAAGTATGATGAAAAATATCCGAGTTTCCAAAACTCTATATTACTTGTATACTCATTACATCTAGCATAAAACGGGCATTTGCATAGTGTAAAAATCTTTGTTCAAAAACTGTGTACAGAAAAAATGCAATAATTCTATGATTACCTACATATTCATCACTTCAGTGAAATATTTTGTGGAACTGAACAATTTCACTTCTTTATTTTATTTTTACTTTGTTGAACTACATAAATAAATGGAATTATAGTATAAGTAAGAAAGTATAATGAAGAACGTATTAAGCGGGTAGGTGTTATTTAGGTATTTATTTTTATTGACAAAAATGTCCACTTCAGCACACTCTATCTTATTATACAGGGAGTCCGGAAACTCGTAGTACAAGCGGGAAACTGGTGAATCTACATCACATTTGGAGTCGATTTTGTAGTATATATTTTTTTGATTTGAGCTTTCGTTATCGAGTAAATCGAGTTAGAAGTTTTTTTTTTTTTAATCAAATTCTTATAAATTATTACTGAAGATCAAAGTACCCAAATAATTAAAACTATTTGAAAGTAAAACAAATGAAGAAACTCGGATTTGAAGCATTATTTTGAAATCACCCTTCATTTAATCCGGTGTAATCATAAAATATTTCTGCTCTGCAGGGTTAAAACATCTGTTGTTCAACCCTAAACACCAGAAAAAACTTTAACCCTAAAATAGCCGAAAAATATTTTTTTTTGGTTTTTTTTTTTTGTGTAAATGCTCAAATCAAAAAACTTTATGTTTATTTGGGTTCCCCATGTGGTGTAGATTCTCCAGTTTCCCGCTTGTACTACGAGTTTCCGGACACCGTGTATAGTGGACACATTGGGGTCAGAGGGCCAAAATTGGCGAAATTATATTTAAATACGTTCAGGAGAAGTAAGCTACGGGGTGTTAAAAACGCGAATTGGGAACATTTATTTCAATATTGATAAGACATAATGTACAGGGTTTTCTAATAAGAGTTTTTAAGAATTATTTTGAATAGTCCGCTATTTCAGTAGATGTTACTTTTGAAGCTGTCATTTTTTGACATTTGACAAGTAGAAACTATGCCATTAATAAAAATGGAACGATACACGCTTCAACAATGCATTGAAATTATTAAAATTCACTTGAGTGAATCAAATGCAAATCATCTTGAGCGATAAGGCCCATTTCCACCTCGGTGGCTTCGTCAACAAGCAAAATTGTCGCATCTGTGGCTCGGAAAACTCAAGAGTTATTGTTGAAAAGCCTCTCTATCCTCAACGTGTGACTGTTTGGTGCTGTTTATGGTCCGGCGGAGTCATTGGACCTTACTTTTTCGAAAATGAGGCTGAAGCAACAGTTACGGTGAATGGATTGGGCTATCAAGAGAGATTAATGATTATGGCCGGAATTGGATGGTATTTTTTTTTTTTTTTTTTTTTTTTTTTAAGACATACACAGTACAATAAGATACAGTTAGATAAATTTAGTTATTACATAGTTGTAGTACCTATTACGTATGTCCATAAAATATCATTACGTAATTTCGCCTGAGATTGTTATAAAAGGAAGGAAGTGTGTGGATAATAATAAAAATGATAAATAATAATAGTAATAAATGAATTGAAAACAAGAATTATAATAAGCTCACGAATTGTAATTGACTGTTAATATGTACATAGGAGTTTTGAAAAATGATGTGAAAATATTTTTGAAATATGTCATGCCAAGAAATTTAATAATTATAATAAGCTCACGAATTGTAATTGACTGTTAATATGTACATAGGATCTGGACGTATTGATCTGGACAACGTTTACTTTCAACAAGACGGCGCTACGTACCACACAAGCAATAAAACCATTGATCTTTTACGATTGAATATCAAAATAACACCTCTTATTGGAAAAACCTGAAGTATCAAGACGGTCACGAATTATTTTGTGTAAACAAATTAGATTAGTCAATTGCCTACTAATTTTAAGTGTCTTGAAGTATTCAAGACGTACGTCGTATGATCTGAGATGTAGACCACATTTGAAAGATAACAGTCCTTTTTTAACCGATTCAAAAACGTATAGGTAACCTATTTCTTTACACCTACGTGTAGAATCAATACGTTGTCCTTTTTTTACATTAAAGATTAAATTTCAAAACTTCTTAGCTCATGATGGAAATTATAACGTCGCAAGTCATAAATAATTGAATTCCAGACAGATAATGCTGTGTAAATTTCATGATGGGAGGGAATAATTTTCAAGTGTTTTTGCTTTTTCATACGATCAGACTTTTCCACTGTAAAGTTGAGATATGGGTAAATTAGGCACCAATACGACCTTTTTTATATTTAACTAGATACTGCAGCTTTTAAATGCGGCCTAAAATATCCATAAGTTGAATACCCATGATTTAAATTTACATTGCTACTGTTTGCGCATTTCCGTCCACATTACGTAAAATTTTCACCTATTTACGATTCGGGCGAAATTTTTCTATTACATTTCCCGCGCCTAAATCATGCCGCACCGGGGCCCATTAGACTGAGTTATACCTCCTTATACCTCTTGAGACGTTATGTGCTCCTGGTGCGCTGTAAACCCAATTTCCCTCTCATAAAAGCCGGTTGGGTTAGGTTAGGTTAACTCACTCCCCTACTTATAGCGCCGGCAGTAAAATAACGTATCTCTTCTTACGTCCCAGACTCCTGGTACATCTTACAGCATGACAAGGTTAACTTTGAAGGCAGGCGGGTAAAATATGCAAAAAAAATTACGACTCAAAATAGTTTCAATTGAGTTTCTCTCAGATCAGAGATACGCCATGAAAACGAGTGTCGCTGGCTTGGTTAACCAATACTACTGCAAATTGCGAATTTTCGACAGCGCTGGTCTTTTTTTTCTAACTCCACGCCAAACGCATAATTTCCTCTTGCAACTGATGCTTTGGCGTCTACGGCGTTTCTTAAAACTTTGTATTTTTTTTTGTTTTCATGGAATATCAGTGAAAAATATTACGCCTCCAAAAATATACATTCAGATATAACAACAAACATCGATTTAACTGTGTAATAATTATGTAAGTTCTATTGAATAATATTATGGTTATTCGTACAACTGAAATTGATTTAATCAAGATTAAGAAACCAAAAGATCAAAATGTCTCTGACGTCATTCCGTATTCTTAGCAGTGCAATTGGGGAACAATGTGGAGTGATTGAAAACAACGGTGACGTCATTTGATTTAAAATCGTTTGTGAGCTCTTATCACTCCAAATCAGACTATTCAGCTAATTATAGTTAATTGCTGCAATAAAGTTAAGGAATTTATATTGCACTTGTAACTTCAATAAGCCGCCAAAGATTGCAAAGTTAGGTGTGTCGATCCTCATGCCACGTATAGTAAATAACGTATCTCTTCTTACGTCCCAGACTCGGGAGTGTTAACCGAGTTTCTCCGGCGAGATTGCACTACGTAAAATTTCCGCTGAAATTCAGAGGAATATCTCCTGGCAGGTCTGCGCTCCTAATTGAATCAGAGAGTGAATCGAACGGGGATTTTCACGGAAAAATTATACTTATGTAGATAGATACCTTAGATACAGATAGATTAATACGTATGTATTACATTTTGTACTGCTTGGCAGTTCTTATTTACTTTGATACTATTGGTATTGGAATAGCATATATAATGAGTTATACAGGGTGAATCGGCATGTACCCGACAAATTTTAACCAGCGATTCCTGAGCATATATGGAGTAAAAAATGTTAAAGCCACTTTGCTGTTCGGTAACGTTGTTTTTAATAAAAAAATTATTAGTCATATTTTCACCACATGTCACCACTGTTTTATCCTTTGTCAAAGTTTGAAAACCCATCTGGCAATATTTTATTCGAATTCCGTTGAATAATGTACGTGTGTACCTATATTGGCGCACTTTTACAATCACAACGAAATGGCACGGCACCATTCGTCTCATTTTTAACTATTATTATTTAGTGTGTGCGAAAGAGCGAAGACGCTTTTCGACATACTTGCTAATAACAGCTGTTGAACACGAAAAGCAATGTCAATGACAGTGAGGGAGTGTGGAAATTTTTTATTTTTTTGTTTTTAATTGAAAAAAATGCTACCGGACAGCAAAGTGCCCATAGCATTTTTTACTCCAAATGTGCTAAGGAATAGCTGGTTAAAGTTTGTCGGGTTAGTGCCGATACACCCTGTATAGTAGATATATAACTCATTATATATCTACTCCAATACCAATATTTATAATATAATTATAAAGTAGAATGTAAAACTATGTTCACATAGTATAACTTGTATTCATAGTTCGTTTACGAGTACTAAAAATAGTTTCTTTCTGCACAGATTAAGACAAGCTTGAGCCGTAACCGATGTGTTGTTTGATTAATAATATAAATGTACTCAATATTACAAAGTTACGCATATAAAACTGTTAAGCTTTATTATATTTACTCATCGCTGTGTTAGCTAAAATGCGATATTAAAATTAGTTTAACTGTTGATAAAATCATATTAAGGTAATTCTATTATTATTAAAAATATAGTTATTATGACATACTCGGGTGTATCAGCAGGTACCCATATTATTCAATTGACATATTCCTGCTCCAATATATTATTAATACATTATTATTTTATTTTCAAAAATAGTTCGCAAAAGCAATAAGAATGATAAAAATATAGTTATTATGACATACTCGGGTGTATCAGCAGGTACCCATATTATTCAATTGACATATTCCTGCTCAAATATATTATTTATACATTATTATATTATTTTTCAAAAATAGTTCGCAAAAGCGATAAGAATGATAAAAATATAGTTATTATGACATACTCGGGTGTATCAGCAGGTACCCATATTATTCAATTGGCATATTCCTGCTCCAATATATTATTTATACATTTTTTATTTTAATTTTAAACAATAGATAGGACGCAAAAGCGATAAGAATGATAAATATATAGTTATTATGACATACTCGGGTGTATCAGCAGGTATCTATATTATTCAATTGACATATTCCTGCTCCAATATATTATTTATACATTTTTATTTTAATTTTGAACAATAGATAGGACGCAAAAGCGATAAGAATGATAAAAATATAGTTATTATGACAAGTACAGGGTGTATCAGCAGGTACCCGAAAGACCAGCGATTCCTGAGCATATTTGTAATAAAATGCAGGTGTCATTTTGGTGTAATTTTTTTCAATTTTACACAATCTCTCGGCTGTACAGTACTGCTGGAACGAGGCGGAGTGCGTATCATATGATGAACTATGATGTACCTGGTGGCGATGTGTGATGGAATTTTTTCATTTGTTTTCAATTTTAAAAATATGAGTGGCGACGCTTGATGATTTTTTTAAAATTCTCAATTGACATCTTTTTTCAATTTTTTTTAATATAAAAATGCTCAGAAATCGCTGGTCAAAGTCTTACGGATACGTGCTGAAGCAGCCTGTATATGATGTTACACAGGACCATAAAGGCTACATGTACGTACACATTATAGTTAAATGTTAAATGTTAAATGATATTTCGCGCTTTAAATATCCACTATTTCTGCGAGAAAGATATTCAACTTTATTGAAAATTATATTGCCACTTGAAAACGGCGCTATACGAATCATCAAAATATTTTTTTTTTTTTTTTTTTTTTAAACTTCCGATTTAGTTGTCCGGGTTAAGTCTTCCCCAAAGGAAAAACTTAACCCTTCCACTCACTTTTCCACAAATGATCAGCTAGTCAATCAACACTATGTAAGTGCATTATATAAGTAAAATAAATACAAAACAATACAAGAACAACAACACGTCAAATCACCAGATATCAAATGGGAAAAAAAATTCACCGTCTCCAGATATTTTCATATCAGAGGGTTCGGCTCGGTAGAACTTCTAACAGGGCCTATAAATCCTACTGATCCCTCAACATAAATATTTAAAAAATCTTTTGTTATCCTACATGTATTCAAAATGACCGACTTTTGCATCTTTATATATAAATTTTTTGATAGATCTAATACGTCTAAATTTTTATTATTATTATTATTATTAACGTTAAATTTGAATACGCGTGTGTTTTTTATATACCTATATTATAAAGATGTCACCTGTGACAGTTAAAACATGTTTTTTTTTAAACAGCGCCATCTGTTAGACGTAAAAGCAACATGCGCTATTGTTTATCTATATGCACAGACTGACTGAGCCACAGAAATGCGTGGCGGGGTACAGCTATTGGAATAAATAAAATAATAGTAACAATAAATATTATTAAAATAGGATAGAATTAATTCCAACAAGAATTAACAGAATTGTTAATTAAATGGCCAAATAAATCATTTGTAGCAATACATTGTATTTTTTACAAAAAATACTCGTTTTTATGCAGCTAAATAATAGTGCATGAAATTAAAATAAATTTGCATAGATACTTTAATTTTCATGTCAGTTTCTTTTGTGATTATTACCAACGAAAAAAGGTTATCCATTCATATGTCAATTGATGAAGTTTTTATATCGGCTTCCTGGAAGTTCTAAGCGATATTTATTTATTTAATACAACTTTACATGTTTACGATAATCAAAAAGAGAAAAAAAGAATTATCTACGCAGAGGTCGAAAGGATGAGAATTATTATATCATCACAACAAAACATAATAGATTTTTTTTACATTATGCAGAATTCTTAGATAAGCTTGCGTGAAATATTAATTAATATAAATATATGTTGTTTTTAAAATTGCTATTGACCAAATAACCGATTAATTGGACATATAAAGATAATATTTGCGCCCTTGAAGCGATTTGCGCCCACGAAAACAGTGCGATACAAATTTATTTAATTATTTATTAACGGACATCGTCCAAATTAAAAAATAATAACACGAATACAGTAAAATGAAAAATACAGGAAAAAAATACAAAGGTACATGAAAGCAAAGACATATGGCATATATAATATAAGAAAATAAAGTGACAAGTCGAATCAAGTCAAGACTACGTCGTGGGTCAGGATCACAGGACACTTATAATATTCCGTCACTTGTTTAGCGACTGGCAAAAATCATTCTGACTTATCCCAAAAAAGTTAAGGTTTTGACTTGAGTTGACCAGTCTACACATTCTGGACAATGGTGAATAATATCCATAATTTGTCGAATGATGTTTGAGGAAGAGCAGTTCATTATTTCTGGGTCTGTGCGAGGGGATATTGAAGGGAATGAGTTGCAGTAGAGTAGGTGAATCAATAATACCATTTATAATTTTGAAGAAGCAAATGAGGTCATTTCTTTCCCGACGGACTTCCAAAGGAGAGAGGTTTAGAGTTAGTTCAATTTCATCATATGAGTATTTGCCTTTTTCTAATCCTAGCCTTCTAGCAATCCCTCTTAAGAACCGATGTTGAACAGATTCAATGCGTCGAATGTGGACAGCATAAAAAAGAGACCAGATAACACAAGCATATTCAAGATGGGGGCGAACCAAGGAGCAGTAAAGAGTTCTAAGGGTATTTACGTTTTTGAAGTCCGAAGTGATTCTAGTGATGAAAACAAGTAGTTTGAGGGATTTATTAACGATTGCATTTATGTGATCCCGAAAAGAAAGCTTGCTATCAAGAGAGACACCAAGATAGATGTAACAGTTGTTAAGCAAATATTATTAGTTTGTATTCGAAGACAATCGGTTTTTTTGATCTATAGAAGGACATAATTTTGCATTTATCGACATTTAGTTACAAACAATTAATTTTAATAATCCAATAATAATAATAATCCAACGTATTGTTCAGTTACAAACTACATAAAAATCACTCGTGTAAAATCACTGGATAGTTATAATGGCGCTATTACGTACTAATTTCACGTCGAAATCAATCAACTATTATCACGCAGTACGCGGGAACCGGATTAGGTAGTTCGTTCGGTCGTTCGGCGTTAGAGCGTTGGAGGTCAAATTGGATAAAATTCGACGCTAACAGAGTAAAACCATTTTTTTTGCTTCATGTCTCATCTAAATATTATATATCAATGGGAATAATCTGAATTCCAGATAAATCAGTTCAAATTTTTTAAAAGCAAATTACAATATTTTTTATTTTTATTTTGTATGTTTTTAATAAGATATAAAAAATAACATTTTTATAAAGAGTATAGACCTTTTGACAACTTATTTCTATTACGTTAAGGAAACTTTACAATACATATACAACTTATTTTTTAGTATTTAGGCATAATCCACGAAAGGCTGCACGGCTTTTAGCTTATTTAACATCTGTTAGTAGTTCATTAAAAATGTTAAATCTTTTAAAATAGAAATTATTTTGGCTTATTATATTAGATTATTTATTATTGCCAAATCATTGGTATTTTATCACTTGCCTGGATTCGAAGTTTCTAGAGTTTATTCAACCGGAGTTACAGACAAAGGCACAGACGAAATGAGTATTTTAATAATATTTTATATATTAAAATATTTTAATGTGCCTCACTGCAAAACCAGGTTGGCCCAAAGGCATATTAGTTTTATTGCTCCAAAAATGTATAATTCTTTATGTACAACCTTTAAAAGGGACACGTGTGTAAACCTTCAATCTTTTAAAAAGTACATCAAATCTTGGCTAAAAAACACTGAACTAGATATTTTTTTCTTATAAGTTTTAGCAAAGCTATCTGTAACATTTATATCAATGTATACATTATTTTTTATTATTTCACATACATACAAAACAGCGGATATATTTTATTGTTTGTAATGCTTTGTCTGCTAATTCACTTTTTAAGATGTCTTCAAAAACTAGTATTTACCTTATTTTTTGTGTTATTTTAAAACTTTTACATGTTACATGATTTAGTTTCTTGTATTGTATCTCTACAGTAACTCTTTTAAAATAACTTAAATTTATATTTAATATTGTATCTTCACTTAAACCATAGAAATAAGATAAAAATACTTATAATACCCACACTCAGGCTTCGCCTTCGTGGGATTTTTTTTAATTATGTACATTTATTTCAATATTTTTTATACATTTTTCAATATTTTATGTAACCATGTATGTATAAAAAAAAAATTCAATAAAAAAAAAAAAAAAATAATAATAATAAACAAGCTAGTTTCAAAAATAAACATTAAAATAAATAATAAAATATAACGTCCCTAAAAAGATTTTCAGGCTCAATAAACTCACTAAAATAACATTACACCAGGTCGTTATTACTGGGCGATTTATTTGGTTAACTTAAACCGTTAGTTGGAGCTTAAGCCCACTTATACTTCGATCCGGCAGTTACGGTTAACCCGCCGAGAAGCAACATTAAAGAGGCTGCCGAAAAAGCTCGATCAATACCAACAGATGTCGGGAAATTTCAAGAAAAAAAAACTCTTGGGAAATAAAAACTCGCAACATTTTGTGTGGGAATGACAGAATTTGTGCTACAGAAGGAAAGAAAAATAAGAGGCAAAAGAAAATAAACTGCGCTAAAATTTTCGCTGTAAAATCCCATAAATACATAGCACCGTCAAATTAACAAAATATAATAACTCTTATGTTGCTTCTTATAATTTATTCAGACGCCCATTGGGCTTTTACACACATAGGTGTAAACAAAATACTCCTAGTCCTGCTGAATTAAAAACGTAAAATTAACATCATATACCAAGCATTATAATCACTATATAACAATCAAGTACAAACGAACGGTCACATAAATTTTATCATAGATATAGTAAGGTATTTGGGGTATAATAAAATTAAAATCGCAATATGAACTCCAATTAATACAACAAGGCTTCATAGGGGAATCACTATAAATCATCTGTATTTTAATAAAAATGAATAAATTAAAAAAAGCCATAGATAAGGTCATGAAAGGAATTTATTCGAGAAAGTTGTTGTTTTGAAAGGAAACTATAAAGATTAATAGGTCGTTCGAGGCAGGAACGTTATTTTTTTCTAAAACTAATAAAAAGCGATGATATACAAAAGGTCTGGTTTCTCAAGGACTTTTCTACTAATTCCCTTTTTAACATTTAGTTCTGGAAAGTTGTTGCTTTCAAAGGAAATTTTTCAAAGGATCGTTTTAAAATATAAAAGCAGCTGAATGTACAAGGCGGTGAGATAACTAGACGATACACACAGCATCGCATCATTACAAGTCCACACTTGCTGAGAACGCATCCTTTTATTCCAATATAAAATATTACAAGGCTGTGTCACAATTACACAAACCCTTCGACAACATAAAAGAAGAGTAACAGAATTGCGATGCAAGTCAAAGAATTTTAATTTTTTTAATTTATTTTTTATATATGCAATAATATTGTTACTGGGTTTATAAAAATAGTTAATTTTTAAACAATTCTGCTGTGTAATTATTATTACGCGTGACAGCTGTTTCGCCCTCTGAAGGCATTATCAAACTGTAATATCAGACAGTTTGATAATGCCTTCAGAGGGCGAAACATCTGTCACGCGTAATAATAATTACACAGCAGAACTTGTTTAAAAATAAACTGTTTTTATAAACCCAATAACAATATTATTGAATATATAAAAAATTAAAATTAAAATGGAGCTCTACAAATTAAACTTAATAACAATAAACAAGTCAAACAACTTTGAAAATCTAAAGCTACGAGAGATTTAGAAACAAATTGTTGCGAACAATGCAAAGGAAAATAGATTTCACCAATAAGGATACTAAACTGTAAAAATATATATATTTTTTTTTTAAAGAAAGACAAACATTCACGGGTTACCAATAACCTGACAATATTTGAAAATCTTCTACTACCACAACAGTAACCGGAAAATATTGCTTGTGTCGTGAAGGACATAGCCAGTCGATGAATTGAACTCACAACGCCAGGGTGCATGGGGTATATTTTCGATTTGCATGGGTGTTTCAAGCGAATAATTATAGCTTATAATAATAAACGTTATCCTGCGGATAGTGCTTTCGACAGCTTATCGAGAGGATGCTAAAATACCCCCTTAATGTGTGAAGTTGCGTCAAATAATTTTGCATTAGATGACGTCATCATAGTTATCAATCAACTCCCTGTGGTACGGGTGACATCACGAATGTCGCCGGATGACGTCAGGACCGAGTCAGATCTTGTTGATATGTTAGTTTTTAATTATTTTCCAATCGATTTATATTTATTAATAACCAGATAAAATAGAACTGATATTCCATATTCGGCATCGACATTTGTATAGTTATTTCATCATCTTACAAAGTAAGAAGGCGGCAGTAGAGGCCGATTAAAAAATCCAACTGAAAATAAGACAGGAATAAAAAAACGTGGAGGACAACCCAAGGAATTCCTGCATACTAATGCAGTGTTAGAGGGAGAGCGAGCGATGGAAGCGCCGTGGAACAGAGGGAGACGGCGCTATTCACAATGGATCTTGGAAGATTAATGGACGAGCAAAATGCGAAGGCAGGGCTGAACAATTTCGGCGGATTTGCAAGAAATTTAAGCTAATAAGGAAAAATGTATCATATTTGAACTCGATTAAATCGACCGCCAGCTCGAAAGTATAATCCGAGACCCAGAGTTTGCCGGTTCGAAACCCGGCGAACGGAGTTGTAGATACTCTCAGTATCGCTCTGATGAAAGACCAACATTCAGAATCAAAAAGTAGCTTAAATTTTTCTTTAGTGGTGTTTGGTGTGCTGATCTGAATATCAGGTACGTCCCTACCTTCCTCTTTCCCATCTTCTCCCCTTCTTCACTCCCTTTAGCCTCACATAGCCCAATTGGAGATACGATAGTCCCACTGGTTTGGACATTTAGGGCTCGTGTGTTCTGATATTTCCTGATTTCAGAAAGTAATTACAGTTACTCATGCCAATCATTCGGACGCTTTAATTCATTTTGTAGCCCAGTTATTTGTTGAAATTTCAAGAGTCCCAACTCCTCTCGCCCGTCTGTCATCCCCAAGTGAGTGATATTATGAGGCGGAAGATGGTGGGGAAGAGAAAGTACCTGACTATTCAGATCCGGTCACCAAACACGGCCAAAGCCATTTTAAGCAAACGTTTCAATTCTGAATGGTGGTATTACAACAGGGCGATACTGAATGTATATTCCACTCTGGAATGTGCCGCAAAATTACTATATATTAGTTTAAATGAGTTATTTGTGAAATAATACAAATTAATTAAATAAAACTTACTTGCGCCCGCCGGGATTTGAACCCACGACATCCAGCTTGCTAAACGAGAGCCTTACCCTTACCCACGGCCTCCGTGGTCGAAGGGCAAGGAACCATATTGGTATTGTCACTGAATGCAATTTCAACGATTGCATTTCATTTTTTCTACACTTATTGCCAGACCATCAACAGTCAGTTCAATCAATGTGTGATTCTGTATCCTCGACGAGCAATTTATTTTTACGTAATTGTAAAAAGCATTCACTCTGTGGCTCATCGTAATTTAATTATATATTAAAAACTTCAGTTTTCAATATTCTCCTGACGAAGGAAGGGTTCTTCCGAAACCGGTAGAGTGAAAATAAAATTATAGTGGTCAAAAACAAATTTATGTGTTTTTATTGTAATTTATTTTTATTTTTATTACAAAATTTCCTCGCAACGTATCTAGTCACTAGTCTGGTTATTTGTAAAATAGAAATATATATCTTTTGTAAAGTATAAATACTAGAATAAATGTGGCAACCCTGTTCAATGTGTGTATCTTTACGCGACGGAGAAGCTCGCGTGCGATTCCGGCCCATTTAATGTGGAATCGAACAAAATCTGGATTCCGAAAGATTCCATTTTTGGCAACAAATAAATCGCATTGATCATTCTGCGCTCCGCGGCATTCCGACCAATAATTTAGCAAATCGCGGAATCTATGCCTTGCGCCTTGTGCCGTCCATTCGCGTCGAGCCCATGCAAACAATCCACATATTGGATGGGGAATTATTTTCTGAAGAAACTAAGGAAAATTCAGGCTTGTGTGTTATTTCATAGGCGGATTTTAAAATGAAACGGATCCATAACGTTGGATTGAAATTTCAACCCTTTACAGGTAACATTTTGGTTTGAAACTAATCATAGAAATAATTTAACATCACCCGGTTTATCAGACGATTTTTTTTCTCTTCCATATTTAAATTTTTTAATTTAAAACTACTAAATTTTTACTACGGCATCCAAATGGGATATTTTCACTAACTATGAATACCGTTAAAAATGAGTGGATTATATAAAGATTATTTTTCCGATTATGATTATTTGATTAAAAATATGTAATTTTTATTCCTATTTATTGATTTAAAAAACAATCTAAAACCCCACTTTCCGAAATGGTCCCAACTGGCTACAACGTCATTATGACAATGTCTGGTAAGACGGCTGTCGCAAACGTCGTCTGGCGTGACGTATCGCCACCGAATTCACGATAAAAACAAACATCGATTTGGCGACAAACCGTAAATGGCACATTTTAAATCGTTATTGAAAATGTCTACGTCAACATAAAAATACTTTCATTATTTTTTGGAAACTTAAAGGGAGTGAAAATACACTATGGGAGTATGTTACGAGGCTGGAGGTAGTAGAGAGGGGAAGAACACGTCAAACAGAAAGACAGGGAAGTACCTAGCTGTTCAGATCTGGTCACCAGACACGGCCAAAGTCATTTCAAGCAACGTTTTAAATCTCAATGGGTATCTTTCATCAGAGCAATAATGAAAATATCTACAACTTTGCAATGAGCCGCAAATATACTGCATATCATTTTAAAATGAATAAAATGTAAAATAATATAAAATAATAAAAAAAAATGTGAAGAGAAGGGAAAATGTGAAGAAGTATAATGAACCTATTTTCCTTACTGTGTGAAAGATAACTCTCAATTAGGGAGGCGGGTTTCGGTACCGCCGCCCCGGGATTATTGGATAACACCTGCTATAGGTCACCCCAAGTTGTTCGCTACGTTTGGTGATTCAGCAGGGGTATCCGGGTTAATCGTGTGAGGTGTGTTCAGGATGCGCCTGCTTACCAGTTGCTTGGCGTGCCAGATCGGGAGAGGCTGGTTTGGAGAGACCCTTTCACCTCTCCAACTGGTCTCTCGACCCATCGCCTCAGCGATGCAGCGAAAGGAATAGATTCATATGTCCGTCACTCATGAACTCACCCATCCTTTGATTCCTACCCACCCCTCGCAATTTTTTTCCCTACCAGAACTTCCTTTCCTAAAAAGACCCTCCACACAGCACCCCCAAAGATGACATAGGCCGTGAGGGAAATTATTTTACTTAGGGCTTCCTGTGTGGGGTTATCAAAATACCAACAACTATTTGTATTAATATTTTTTGACTTGGTAATAATTTTCCCTTCTATTTTTTTTAGGGAAAACTTTGATATATTAACTCATTTTCCGCTTCTTTTTGGCAAGGTTAGCGGGTTGTTTGGTAAAAAGTAGTACTACTGTAGTGCCCCTACATGTGTTTCGTCTTGTTGTTTGTTTGTTTGTTTGTCCCGCGAGGCATTCCCCAGGGAGCGAGCGCGGTGCCACCTTTATTCTCGCAACAAAATAGACGAGATATTTCACAGAAGCATGTGATAAGTTTTATTAATCTCTTTATATTCTATTTGGTTCCGAGCGGACTGGCTAGGACTCTTCCAGTCAGAATCTCAAACTATGAGTTATAATATTACATTATTATTCAACAATTTTTGAAATAGTACTTTTAAATGTTTTCAGTATTTTTAATACTCAATTTTTAATCATGTATTAATAGTTAATTGTATTATGTAGTTAATTGGTTAAACCGTTTTACTCCAATATATTTAATTACATGATTTATTAATAAATTACTATAATAATGCCCTTTTTAAGGGCTTATACATAACAGCATTAAAAAAATATGGGTTAATATTATAATTATATATATATTATAATATAATTATATACAGGGTGTATCGGCACTAACCCGACAAACTTTAACCAGCTATTCCTTAGCACATTTGGAGTAAAAAATGTTATGGGCACTTTGCTGTCCGGTAGCATTTTTTTTTCAATTAAAAACAAAAAAAAAAAAAAATCCACACTACATCACTGCCATTGGCATTGCGTTTCGTGTTCACCAGCTGTTATAAGCAAGTATGTCAAAAAGCGTCTTCGCTCTTTCGCACACACTAAATAATAATAGTTAAAAATGAGACGAATGGTGCCGTGCCATTTCGTTGTGATTGTAAAAGTCCGCCAATATAGGTACACACGTGCATTATTCAACGGAATTCGAATAAAATATTGCCAGATGGGTTTTCAAACTTTGACAAAGGATAAAACAGTGGTGACATGTAGTTAAAATATGAATAATAATTTTTTTATTAAAAAAAACGTTACCGGACAGCAAAGTGCACATAAGATTTTTTACTCCAAATATGCTAAGGAATAGCTGGTTAAAGTTTGTCGGGTACGTTCCGATACACCCTGTGTATTATAATTTAATATAATATATATAATTATATTATATATATTTTTTTAATTTCCGGCTATATGTCCGGGTTCAATCTTCCCCATAAGAAAAACTAAACCCTTCCACACGCTTTTCCACAAATGATCATCTAGTCAATCCACATTATGCAAGAGCATTATATAAGCAAAATAAATACAAATCAATACAAGAACAATACATATAATTATAACGTATATTTTTATTGTTTCCAAGTTTAATTAACAGAACTCCATTTGAACCAGAACTCCGTGTGTTCAATTCCTTTGCTGGTTAAGTCCTTCATCACAACAAAAGCAACATTTTCCGCTTACTGTGGTGGTAGCAGGAGATTTTCAAATATTGTCAGGTTATTCCTAACCAGGATATTGGGATAAAAAACTGCATTAGTAATAATAATAATTAATAATAAAACGTAGAAAAGCTTTCCTAGAAAGTTATGAGAATCTCATAATTCGCGAATTGCTTAAACGTAAGGAACTTACAAAAATCTTTGTCAAAAACTTACAAATCACAACAACGGGACTCGAACCTGTCAAATCCACATATATTCTGTTAAAATGTAAACGGAACTGTATGTGGATTTGGCCTAGTGAGGTTCATGAAAAATAGATTAAAATATGTAAAAGTTTTAGGTTCGTAAAACAACTTTCAGAAGCATTGCCCGCAACGGTACGTTGAATTCGTTCAGGGAGTACCCTCTCCATCCCCCCATCCCTCTCCCCCCCGACGCATCTATAGCTCCCCCCCTCCGATGCACCCCCCCACCAGTTAGTCTCCCTCTCCACGGCAGTTAGCCTCGGCCGTCGATGATCTCAGCCAGGAATGCACCCCCCTAGCGTGGGAAGGCCGAACTAAGCACGCTGTATATAGTATATATTTATGGCAATTTTTCAGACATTCCAGATTGTAGCCCACTGTGCGGTTCTTAAGCGGCAGCACTGCTTAAAAAAACATAATTATTTTTGTGTATTTCAATAATTTGGTTAAAACAAATATTAAAATGTTTGATTTGTTTTAGTTGTAATGCTATATTTTTAGGGTCTGTCAAATCCAGACAAGATCACAAGACCCATGCCGGCAGTGCCAATAATTTAAAAAATAAACTAACTACAAACCTCCCAATTAGCAGTCGACGGTAATCTACCAGAGAAAGAGAGATGGAACGAGACAAACTCTCAAGAAATGTTGAAATACCTATTTCATTGTATTTTGAAGGTATTTTAACAACTAATTTAAACTGTTAGGTAATCTGTTTTACCCTTGGAGGAAATATATACATTATTTCTCCAAGGTTTCAACCTCTTAATTCTGGATAGTTTGTGCCAAGGCAACCCGCCTAAACAAAACAGTGACAAAATTTAATACTTTTGAAAAGTGATCATCTTAGGACTTTTCAAAAGTGTTTTGTTTTGACAAGCAACATAATATGACACATATCTGAACCTTTTCGCAGAATTAGATCCAAGAGGTTCAAAAATAGATTTATAAAATATAAATACAAGTCTTCATTAAATTTCAATATTCTTTTATAATGAATACCTTGTTTAATTTATAAAGCTTTATAATGACTAGTAGTTCTGTGAACATCAAATTCCATCCATTCCTCGCATCCAAAAAGGATTTTTATAATTTTCTCTTTTTTTTTAATCAAAATCCAAAATTTCCTCTGAAATCGTAAGATTTGTAAGTAGTTACTTAAATGCCTACCTACTTTATTAATAAACACGACGATTTCACATTTCAAGAAAGATTCTTCACAGAACCATTAAAACGGCTACCATCTTAAATCGGAACGCAACAAACAAATTTATAGACAAATGATATGCCAAACGGTTAAGTTAAAACAACACTATTAAAAATAGATATTGTAATATGTAGTTATTTTCCAGCTTCGAGATGATATTTAGATTTTTTTTTTTCAAATTTACTGTCTTTATTTAAAAGTGTGTTATAAACATCGTGCAATAGATAAGCTTAGCAGAATAAAATTAAAAATAAAACATGCTTTACTCTCTAATTAAAAATATACATCATTGCGTAACACGCATGTCCCACCTACAAAATAAACACCACTATCAACGTGATTCATCCGACCAATATCCGTTCACACGTTCGATAATTTCTTGCGCTCGGAATCAAATATCAATCTACTCTCTAGACGGCTATTATCGACCTATGATGATAGAGCGAGAGTGCCGGCCGGCTTCGGACCCGCGATAATTACATCACTTTACCAAGGAACGCCCCTACCGCGAGCGCTAGGCTTCTCACAAACAACTCCTTAACTACAAAAACTACTAGCACAAGCGACGAACCATAAAAATGTATTAAGACAAAAGGTCAATAAACACCAAGCTTCTCAAAAGTTGAACTTTGTTGTAGAAATACTCTTTTTTTGTCGGTGTCCTTAAAATTTGCTGTCCTTGAGATAATTTTTTTAACTACTGAAAATAAAATACAAAGTAAAAATAAAAATATACATTCGCTTGCCAAAGAACTAACATATCTTAATATGATTCTTGCATCTCGTTTCGTTACTTGTAAATACGTTTAGTTTATCTGTGAAAAGCGCTTAGCAAAATTCTATGTCGAATATCATAATTCCGATTTTCAATAGTCATAACACTGTATTTATTTACAGGAAATCCACTTATGGCTTATTTTTATTGTGAAGAATGCTTATATAGCTGGAAAATATAATATAACTCAATAATATTTTCGTATATTTTCATTATATAATATTTTTTAATAACATTAGAGAGAAAAATAGAAATTTTGATTCACCTACTCTACTGCAACTCATTCCCTTCAATATCCCCCCACACAGACTCAGAAATAATGAACTGCTCTTCCTCAACCATCATTCGACAAATTATGGATATTATTCACCATTGTCCAGAATTAGTCAACTCAAGTCAAAACCTTAACTTTTTTGGGATAAGTCTGAATGATTTTTGCCAGTCGCTAAACAAGTGACGGGATATTATAAGTGTCCTGTGGTCCTGACTCCTGACCCACGGCGTAGTCTTGACTTGATTCGACTTGTCACTTTATTTTCTTATATTATATCTGCCATATGTCTTTGCTTTCATGTACCTTTGTCTACTCCTGTATTTTTCATTTTACTGTATTCGTGTTATTATTTTGTAATTTGGACGATGTCCTTTAATAAATAAATAAATTTAAAAAAAACATTTCACTGAATATAATAAGTAGCTGTCCTGGGGACACTACATAGAAGATATATGTATATATATATATATATATATTTTTTTTTTTTAAATTATAAATATATAAACAAATCATTTGGTAAGTCCGTACAATTTAAAAGAACACCATTCCGCAAAAAACAAGTAGGTTACTACGAAAATAGTGCCGACGGACGGAGAGCAATTGGCTTTTTCCCCCTGACTTTCCAATGATGAAATTTGGAATGGATGCTCTTGAATGAACAATTCAATTTCCCTGTTAGCTAAAACCTCCATCATTTCACAAGCAACATTTTTGCTGATAATGATGTAGTAAGAGGTTTTTAAATAGTATCAGGTTATTCGTAACCCGGGAATGTTGATCTTTTGTAAAAAGAAAACAAAACGAGACTTACAAAAAAAGTGTCTTGAAATTTTTTTTAACAAAATAGTTTTAAATTCATGGCCTAAAAATCTGATTATCCTACTAAAGCTCAAGAAGCGAAAGCCACAAAAGTAAAAGGTTCAAAAATATTGTTACTGCGTTAATTTCTTTGAAATACAGTGAACTTTTTGACTTCGTTCCATCAATATTTATTAGGTTTTGAATCGTGTAAGCACGGATGCCGTGTTTTACCTGTAATACCCACGGGAAAAAGCCAATTACAAGCATTTACATAGTAAATGATAACTCCTCAGGCGATCGCTTTGAATGCTCGTAATTTCAGGTGAAAATTTCTACAATTTGCTCTAATAGCCGACCATCCAGCTAAATTGGCTGGTAAGATGCTGTTCGAACAACTCGCTACTGTTTTAGTGACTGAAACGTGGTTAGACAAGATGATGCGCTTATCACACAGAATCAAAGCCCTGGGGGTAATTGAAATTTTAATACAATAATAAGAATAGTGGAGAACTTCACTCCTAGGAGTGCTTCGTTCGATGCCTTGTGCGCGTTGGAATGTTTGATGCTCGGAATCGTTTTATAATTAACGATAGCTTCAATAAAGTCGCAAATGATTGCTATAGTTGTTAGGATTGTTGTCGTTGGTAACGATTCCAGGAACTTTTTCACTGCCAATATTGGGGCATACATTGCAATACTTCAACGAATGTGTGGGGAGATTAGGAAAATCATAAATACGAGGAAATACATTTTTGTAAAATATATCGCGTATTTTCCGAAGTAGCTCAAAAATTATCATAGGACAATGGGAATATTCCCTATTTGTTGTTCCTAAGAACTGTCAGAGTTTTAACAGAATTCAGTATAGGTAATGCGTTGAGCATTGTGTTTAAGGTTTATAGAAAATGTGAATACGCTTTTATGGGTGCTACACCCTTGGAGAGTCCTTAACATTGTTCCTTGTGTAATCCTGCTGTCCCTATCAGTTCCTTATGCTCAACGATGCATTGTTAGCACACCGTATAGCTACAATAGTTATACCCCCTTACTAACAAATGTGTTTAAATTTATACAACTGATAAACAATCATCTACCATACAATAACCGTTGTTTATCAGTTGTGCAAAATTTAAAACAAACTTCTTAGTAAGCCACTTAGAGTTTAGCCCCTGTAATCACCTTCATTTTGTTAAAGTGGGCTAATCCCTTATTATACGTTATATATTATAAATAAATATATATATGTATAGACTTATTAATAAAGTTGATAGACTACGTCGAATTTATCATCAAAAAACGAAGTGATCATTTAAAATACAATAAACAGGATCCGATGGAGCGAGTAGGGACGGCAAGCGGCAATAAACCAGTTATTCTAATAGGAATTCTCTAACACAATTATTGGTGAGCAGCTAATTAGAGACAAAGTACTGGGACTTCTAGCGAGTGAAGAAAGAACCAAACTAATGGTCGTAATAAAATTACATACTTTAGATTCTTACTTTAATTCAAAATGCGTGTTAGGTTTTTGTAGTAATTGGACGTTTAAAATAACACGAATCAGAAGTAGATTATTTCACTTATTGGGCGAGTGCAGTTAAAATTAGATTCAAGGAGGCTTAATGGTCTTAGTACCATTTGGGCATACAGCAAAGAAGAACACAAGAAATGCGTTATGGGCGTGTTTCGTGACTCAAAAGTCAAACTATTCTTTGCTCAACCCCTCAGGCTAATTTGTTCGGTTTTGCGAACAAACAGCTATTACCCGTAGTCAATTTGTTCGCTTTAAGAACAGCTCATATCACAGTCACATAAAACTTTTTGTGTTTGATTTCAATATTTTAAACCTTCATATTTTCAGTTTGCAATGTTTTCGGAGTATTTAAAATGCGCTATATACATCTTATTTTTCAATTTTCCGAAAAAACAAATACTGTGTTAGAAACTATATAAAATTATCTTTCCGGTCAGTGTATGCATTTAAAATAAACATGACTATTTCTAAATAATAAAATTCTTAAAAAAAAAAAGGTTGTCGAAAACGCTAACCACATTTTTAATTATTTTCTTTGCTCCAATCATGGAAAAAAATGATATTTCGAAAATACATTAATTTTGTTTGGGAAATTTGTAAGAAAACTATGCCTTCACTTTTATCTCTTTCATATAATAACAAATAAGAATATTTTTTAAAGTTAAACCCATTGTTACGATAGCGGCGCGAAATATGAATTATTTATTTTGGCTATTTTTAGCATTTTATTAATGCAATAAAGTAAACATATGATAGAAAAAAATACTTTTTTAAAATATGGAAGCCAGGTCATATATGACCCTCAAACGCTGGAGGGGATAATATTTCAAAATTTGTATTTTATTTGTAATAATAACATTTTAAAGCGTATTTCGTCACCTTTAATTTTTAGCTATCGGACACGTTCAGAAATGTCCCATGTATTTGGATTTTACTGAGAAATACACACATATTCTCCGACTTTCTGACAGCATCTTTAAGAAATATAAAGGTCAATATGCCAGAGGCCTGAAGGGTTAAATTTCAAACACAGAATTCGTTTTTTTGTTTTTGGGGTGCTATGCCGTGTTGCGCCTTCTTTAGCTAACGTTTCGGACAGCGTTAAAGTGTCCATCATCAGGGCAGATGTGGCATTTTCAAATCTTCATTTAGATCAAATGTAATGGTGATATAAGATGTCAGCTACTGAGAAATAGCGCATGCTAAATGGGCTAGAACCTAAAGGTAGTAATAATAATAATGTTTATTACAGCAGAACAAAGCGTTGTCTGCCGTATAAAAGCGTACATCTAAATAAATTACATGATATTAAGTTGAAAATAAAACATATTTAGCACTTATACTACGGTGGCTTGAGGGAAATTCTCTAAAACTAAGACAGTGGCATCAAAGGTTTCAAATTCTAGACTACTTCTCGTGTTGTGAAGTGCAAAAAAAAGCGAAGATTTGTAATGTAAGAGGTTAATTGGCTGTTAATAAGGGTGCTTCTAATATGAAAAAATTTAAAAAAATATCATTTGTGAAGCTTTTTAAATATAATATTGCGTTCCAACTAACAGGATGCATTCGATCACTGAAGATATTTTAGTATTTTCGAAAAAAAAATTATATATTTACTTCAAGGGGTTATCTAACCAAAATTTTAAAGTTTGTATTTTAACCATGTTGACGCAGTATAATTGTTTGAAAACAGATACCTGAATATACATGTGTTTTCACTAGCATCAAGTGTAGCATCAGCTTTTCGTTTTGTGTAAAAATACTAATTTCAGGTTTATGTCTGTCTAACTCCCTCCAGTTCAACGAACTCTAAAACTTTTGCTTTGAACATAAGTTTCATTTTTAAAATCGGAAGCGTTTGTTTAAAGAAGCTATAATGTAATTTTCGTTTCAATTTTAATCGGTCGTTCAAAATTTAAATCTAAGCCAATCGAAATGCTTTTGTTAAATATATTATATTTGCAAAGGTGTCTTTTTTTTTAAATAATTATCATTAAATCACAAATAATTGCTAAATATTGTGAATGATTGATTTCTTTAAATTTTTTTTGACAGCCTCCGTGGTCAAGCAAGCAGGGGTCGCGGGTTCAAATCCCGGCGTGCGCAAGTAAATTTTATTTGATTAATTTGTTTTATTTCACAAATAATTAATTTAAAATAACATGTAGTATATTTGCGGCACGTTCCAGAGTGGAAGATACTCTCAGCATCGCCCTGGTGTAAGACTACCATTCAGATCTGATCAACCAGGTACTTCCCTTCCTTCCTCTTCCCCATCTCCTTCCCCTCCCCACTACCTTCAGCTTCACAACATACCCCAATGGGGGATTCCATATTCAAACTGCCTCAAGATGGTTGGGAGCAGTTGGGACTCGTGTGTGGTTTCACATTTAAAAAAATAAATATATGTATAATAGATATTTGCTACACCTTTCGATTAAAAGAATAATTTTTCAGTTGTGAGTATTTTGGCTTCAAATCCAAATTAATGTTTTGTATGAAAAAGACTGCGCAGTACCTAGTTGTTCTTAGCGGTTCATTTTCGGACCCAGCTAACGTTCAAAACTCAAATTACCTAATTACGAAATCAATAATTATAAAATCGTTCCAGATATAAAATTGACAGCTGACAACCAAACTGACATGATAAGATTCAATGTTCAATCAATTAGATCTTCCTAAAGAAAAAAATGTTCGCTCAACAATTTCATCTACCAACATTTATAATAATTTGCAAGTCAAATCAACACAGAGCATCTGTTTATTGCCAAGTCTATTTGAAATTTAGAGCACTGAGTTTACAGTAAACCATTTACCATAATATAAATATTTTAATCGGAACCAGTTTCAAAAGTTAATAGAGTATTTTAATGAAATTTGTTATGTGTTTAAAATTAGCTTTGAATCGGGTTGCAAAAACATTACAGTTCACGGATGAGCAAAATTAATACGTAATTACTGCATGATAACAGAGTCGAACTTACAATATGTTGAAATGGAACTTAGGAACCGGGCGGTAAAAATAATTATTCTAACGAAGATTCAGGAGAGTAATTTAATCATAATACAGGGTTTTTCAATAAGAGGTGTTATTTTGATATTCAAAGAAAAATGCCATTTTTTAGTATAAATGATCGAATGTTTATTTCATTGTAAAGAGGAAGGTATGCAGTTAGTAGTGAAAAATAACATTAGTCAAATGACTATCACGAACACGCCTACAGGACCATATCCTTTTCATGAAATTTTCCATAACCAAATCGCAAAGTGGCTGACTTATGTCCTCGATAGCCTCACGAATTCCATCTTTGAGATCTTGAATCGACGCTGGGCTGTTGACGTAGACCTCCTCTTTCACGTGGCCCCAAAGGAAGAAGTCGCAAGGTGTTAAATCACAAGATCTCGGTGGCCAGTTGTGATAACTTCTTCGAGAGATAACACGGTCCGGAAACTTTTCCACCTTAAAAGATCAATGGTTTCGTTGCTTGTGTGGCACGTAGCGCCGTCTTGTTGAAAGTAAACGTTGTCCAGATCAATACCATCCAATTCCGGCCATAAAAAATCATTCAGTCCTTAATTAATATTCAAAATAACACATCTTATTGGAAAACCCTTTATATAGTAATTTAATCATAAAGTAACAGATTTAATATTAAATTATCGAAGAAGTTAATATTAATAAATCTAAACGAAGACACATAAAATAAAAAAAGGTTACTGGGAAACGAACCCAGGATCTTCTGTCTTATCGGAAAAGGCCTTAACCACACGGCCATTGAGACCCAACCCTTAGGATCCGATAAATTACAATAGGAGTTCAATGAAATCATGACTACCTTGAGGCGCACTGCAATGTGAAGTGCGTAGAGCTAGGTTTTGAAAGTTTTTAACGCATTTCAATACTGTCAATGAAAATTCCTAAGTAAAACGTTGACATTGTAAATGTCTGTCAATTATATCAAATATAATTTTCAATGTAACATTTGACTTTGAGATATTTACAAAACATTTCCCGTCGTCTTAGGGTTGTTTACGTAATTGTCGTTCCTCAATCTTAGAATCACCAATATTATCCTCAACTAAATACCAATTTTTTTCTCTGCTAACTTTGCATGTTTCGTTTGCATTAATTTATTATCTTCCTCTTCAATGTTCAAATATTACATTGATGGGTTATTCCAATTAATTTTAAAAAGCTTTAATATTGTAACATGACCGTACAAAAAATATTCTATGTTTATTATGTAGATCGCAAGGCGCAAATTGCGATGAGTTTTAAAAGAATACCAGATGATAGGACGCCAAAATTATGACAATGTGTGTGCCCCAATAGAAACAACGCAGAGGCAGATCGAAGAAGATGTGGATAGACTGTGTGGACGAGGATTGGAGCAGGACGGGAAGGACTGAGAACTGGAGCGCAGGACTGCAGCCAGTGAAAGCATATTTTATGGAGGAGGCTAAATCCCACCCTGGGATACAGCGCCGTGATGATAATAATCATTATTATATAAACCAAAACGCGCAATTACAAAACGCTCGAGCTGAATGCATCACTGATTGATTTTAATTGCAACACATACTATGGATGAATCTTGTATGACAAAATGACATCAATAATAATGATTGCAATTAGATCATCAAGCAATTCTCCAGTGCAAGAAACGATAATATATCTTGATTTATTGTATGCGACGAAGGGTTATGACAGGAATATTAAATACAACGATGATTAATAAAGAGACTGATGAGAAGTGCACTTTGCTGGTTGCAATGACTCGTTTATTGATCAGGGCTCAATTTGTTGCAAACCACAGAACGATAAATTAATGAAAATTGATAGCACAGTATGATGAAGCATAAACATGTTATTGGGTCTAAAATAATGGGAATCGGGAACATATATTTCAATATTGCTAAGACAAAATGTATTATGAAGGTGGCTGTTAATTATTTTGTGTGAAGAAATTAGATAAGTTAATTGCCTTCTAATTGTAAGTCTATTGATCTTGAAGTATTCAAGTATTGTATAATTTACAAAGGTAGCACAGCTTGTTTGTACGTTGGATAAACCACAATAAAATATCTGTATGTTATGTAATACATGAGATGTAATAATAATTAACGTTCCATTAATGAATCATAAATAAATAATTAAATTAAGAAAAAAACTAGCAGGAGAATAGACACTGAATACAAAATGTAAGATCGGAAAAACCAGGAAACTTTAGTCTCACATATTATTTAAATATTGCCCTGCAGATTTCTGCTTCAACATCAACTCAATGAGACAATTTATTGTCACAACTAAAGATCCTATAATTATCATATCCCGCGCCCTTTTTTAGGGATCTGATAAATTATATTACCAGTTACGGTTTTACATGAATTTCAACACTTTTTTCGTAGTATTTTATTCTTGTTGAACATAATTATAAAAATACGGAACAAACGTAAGATAACAATTTTACGTATTTTATATGGTCTCCATAAAACGGTTATACACAAATATATAATATAACAGAGAAGATTACAAATTTATCACGCAAATTAGGTATATTAAATAATGGATAATACAGGGTTTTCCAATAAGAGGTGTTATTTTGAATAGCCCGCTATTTCGGTAGATGTTACTTTTGAAGATGTCATTTTTTGACATTTGACAAGTAGAAACTACGCCATTAATAAAAATGGAACGATACACGCTTCAACAACGCATTGAAATTATTAAAATTCACTTGAGTGAATCAAATGCAAATCATCTTGAGTACTACTTAAAAATAAAAGGCCAAAAATTTGGTAAAATTTGACAAATATGGAACACAAATTCAAATGCAAATCATCTTGAGTACTACTTAAAAATAAAAGGCCGAAAATATGGTAAAATTTGACAAATATGGAACACAAATTCGTATACGTAGACCCGAGATCCCGAGAAGGTGTAGATCTAGTCCATTAGGCAAGGGGGGCTAGAGGCTAGGCAGGCTCCTTGCGAAATGCGGTACTATTACAGTTTTTGTCAGTGTAAAATACCTTGTTCGAAGGCTCTATTATTACAAATTCCTGGTTGTCTTCAGGTTCCAGTAAATGTGTTGTGTCACAAACAAGGTACCGAATTATGTAGAGTAGTGTTGTCGGACATTCTGCGGTAAACATATTGCCTCCAAAGCCTGTAACGATTTGAAACTACTCGCCCCGTTGTCAAGCGCTTGGAAGAACTAATTAACTCAAGAAGCGTGCAATTGTGAACACAGCCACGGCCGGGTACTTAATCATAGACATCTGAGATTGCAAGCCAGTTCTAGGGAATTCGGACAACTGTCAGGACGTACGTCACGGAACAGATTCCAGAGAGATTTGCGCCATTAAAAACGTGAGCGATTGTCATCATGCTAATTAGATTTTACAAAATGGTTTACTTTAAATAATATAAATTTGTTCTTCACAAGATATTTGGGAAGAGCTGGCGCCCTATATAATCAAGCAGGATTAATATTTGAGATGTGAAACTTATCCTTTTAATTTTTACTACCCGCAGATTAACATTTTAGTATTGTATCTTCGCATCACTAGTCAGATTTTGTTTAACGATCTGAACATGCCCTGATCTTAATAATGAACGTAGAGTCTCTTGCTATTTAACTTGATATTAATGTAATTTAATAGATGAGTATTTTGATAATTAAACTCAATAAATTTTGTTCTCAGCATTCACGCAATTCTTTGATTTCTGATTCCCTTATTTAATATTGTGCAACACATGAGTTTTATGTTTACACACTTTTCAGAAATTACACACCAATAAATCTCGGTACATTTGGCCTCCCAACGTGGTTTAAACCTAGTGATGTGTTATTTTGTGGGTAGGATGTAAATTTGTGCTCAATGTTTTTTAGTGTAGTTAAAAATCTCAAGTGTTAATCTTGCTAATTTGTGAATTTATGATGACAGTCGCTCGCGGTTTTGATGCTCCGGGGATCTGTTTCGTGATGATATTCCATTAAATAATCATTCTACAAATTTTATATATTTGAGTGTCCCCTCTAGAACTCTAGCGCTCTGCGTTTTTCACTGTTTATTGACTTACAGTACGCTGTAGTCAAATTTTTTTTTTTTTTGGTACGAGGCAAGATTATTGTCGTCGTGTATATTTGGTACATGTGCTAATTATTTATTTCATACCTACAAAACCATAGTTTCTTCACGTCATGTCGGAACCGCAAATTGTTACGAGGAGTCAGGCCAAGATTCAGGATTCTGTGACAATGCTGAATAAAAATGAAGCTTCGCCGGAGGGACAGGCGGAAACGCAATCCTCTTCCTGCAAGCCATTCCCCGTGCACAAATGGAATCTGGTTTTTGACGGATCCACATGCGTACGCAATTTCATAGAACGTGTAGAAGAACTAGCAGATTCTCGTGGTGTAAGTACCAATAATCTATTTTCTAGCGCGATTGAATTTTTCACAGGCGATGCTTTGAACTGGTTCAGGGTGAACCGTTTTACTTTTAATTCATGGTCAGAGATTGTTGCGGGTTTGAAGGAGGAGTTCGAACTCTTGGACCATGAGAAACGTCTTGTAGCTCAGTTAAGAACTACATGTCAAAAACCCAAAGAAAACCTGGGTTCATTTATAACTACAGTCTTACTATTGAATAATCGCCTCTCTAAGAAATTGCCGGAAGAGGAAATATTAGAAATTCTAATGTGTAATATGTTGCCAAGATACATACATAAACTTTCTCTTACAGAGGTGACTAATATTACTGCTCTAAAGAAATTTGGAAAAATGATAGAATTGGCAGATAGTCGCACGGATACTAGAAACCATCCTGCAAATTCAAATTCTTACAATTCCAAAGCCAATAATTCTGCCAACAATACTCCATCTAATATTAATAACAGGGAGGCCTCTCGCAATAATAACAATTATAATCATAATGTCAAAAGAAATCAAAGGTATTTTTATAACAATAATCAAAGCGCTCAAAACGGGAATTTCAGAGAACCAGTGAGATGTTTCCGCTGTGGTCAACCTGGTGTAAAGACTCCTGACTGCAGATGCAAGAACCGAAAAAACTAGCAGCCCGGGTTACCTGTGCAGTGGGCGAGGAGACATCTTCATCTACTGTGCCGTGTGACCCGGAGTGGTCTAATTGGCTTGCTGTCGTGGAGAAATTCTACCAGGACCTTAGAACGTCAAAGGCGGAGAGAGCGGGTAATGATGGCCGTCCTCACATATCATTTCAGGTTCGAAATACTAAATTTTCTGGTTTGCTAGATTCAGGTTCTCACCTTTCTATTTTGGGAAATAACTTTCACACACATTTGGTGAGATTAGGATTTAGTTTGGCGATTTTAAAAAGAAAATTTTCTCTAACTTCTGCGACAGGTCACTCAGTACAATGTACACAACAGATAACAGTTCCGGTGCTGTATAAAAACATTGTCAAATATTTTACTTTTGTAGTTATGCCTGAGATCACTTCAAATGTAATTCTAGGTATAGACTTTTGGCAACATTTTAATATTTGTCCGGAAATTTGCAAATATATATCACCACGGGAATCAAAATCTGAGCCGAAATCAGTCACAGAGATAAAAGGATTAGAAAACAGCTTAAATTTATCGAATAGACAGAAGCATGAGCTTAAATGCGTTATAGACGAATTTAAAGATATCTCGGGAGACAGGTTAGGTAAAACCGATTTGGAATATCACGTCATTGACACAGGTGATGCTCAACCGGTAAAACAAAGATATTACCCAGTTTCACCACACTTGCTACCGGCGGTACATAAAGAATTAGATAGAATGTTAGAGTTAGGAGTCGTGGAACCAAGTCATAGTGCGTGGAACAGTCCGATCTTACTTGTTCCCAAGAAGGATGGGTCATTTAGGTTATGTTTGGACAGTAGAACTTTAAACTCGCTGTCGAAAAAAGACAGTTTTCCTATTCCTTATGTTTCAAGCATACTAGATTCCTTAGGCGGTGCTAAATACCTGTCTACTATTGACTTGACAGCAGCTTTCTGGCAAATTCCTTTGGAGGAAAACTCTAAAGAGAAGACGGCTTTTACTGTTCCGAAACGAGGATTATTCCATTTTGCTAGAATGCCATTCGGTCTTCATGGAGCGAGTTCTAGAATGATGCGCTTAATGGATAAAATATTTGGACCTGAATTTGAGGGCAAAGTATTTTATTACTTAGATGATATAATAATTATAAGCACTTCATTTGAGGAACACATGTCTCTTTTGAGGAAAGTTCGACAAAAACTTTCTGATGCGGGTCTAACTATCAATATGGACAAATCTGTTTTTTGTAGAGACTCGTTAAAGTTTCTGGGTTATGTCGTCGATAGTCAAGGTTTAAGAACCGATCCAGATAAAGTTAAAGCCATAGTGGATTTTCCTATACCGAACTCGCAAAAAAGCTTAAGACGTTTTATAGGCATATTATCTTGGTATAAAAGGTTTATTTGTAACTTTTCCATAATAGCAGCTCCGTTACATAATTTAACAAGAAAGGAATTTACGGGAAACAAATTTAAATGGAACAGTCAGGCAGATATAGCTTTTAAAAAACTTAAAGATATTTTAGTGAGCGCACCTGTTTTAGCTTGTCCTAACTTTGAAAAACCTTTCATCATATCATGCGACGCATCCAACACCGGGATAGGGGCGGTCCTGACGCAGGTAGACGATTCGGGTAGAGAACACCCTATATCATTTATTAGTAGGTCTCTGAGTGCTCAAGAGAGAAATCATTCAACTACAGAGAAAGAGCTAAATGCAATGATTTTTGCTCTGGAAAAATTTAGGGCTTACATAGAAGGTTCTGTCATACCGGTTAAAATAATAACAGATCATTACAGTCTAAAATGGTTAGTGAATATTAAATCTCCTACAGGCAGATTAGCAAGATGGGCTGTCAGGTTACAGCAATACAATTTTATTATAGAACACCGTAAAGGAAAAGATAATATAGTACCTGACGCATTATCACGTGATCCCGTAGAATTAGCTGTAGTAGGACAAACTTCACCAACCAAAGAATCGTGGTACGATAAAATGTGTAGAAATGTTCTAGCTTTTCCAAATAAATTTCATGCTTGGAAAGTTGATAATGGAGTATTGTACAAACACATACAGAGTATGGAAGCGCTACACAGAGTGTATGACTGGAAAGAAGTGGTACCTAAAGAGTCTAGGAAAGATATAATAACACAATATCATGTACCTCCTTCGTGTGCTCATTTTGGTATTATGAAGACTTTGAATAGAATTAGTCAGAAATATTACTGGCCGAAGATGGCGGCCGACGTAAAATCATTCATTAGCAAATGTCACACTTGCTTGGGTCATAAGAGTACGAATCAGTTACCACCAGGTCTAATGGGTGATCCCAAATTGGTTCAACGTCCTTGGCAAATGATTGCCACAGATTTATTAGGTCCTTTCCCCAGCTCCTACAAAAAAGGCCATACATATTTGTTAGTAATCTCTGACTTCTTTACAAAATACTCTAAACTTTTCCCATTAAGAAAAGCTACTGGAAAGAATATTGTTGAGATCATGGAAAATGAGATATTTTACAAGTTTGGGGTGCCTGATACAATAATTCTGGATAATGGTCCCCAATATATTTCAAAAGACATGAAAGCGTTAGTTAGCAAGTTTCATATAAGACACCTCTTTTACAACTGTAGATACCATCCGCAAAATAATCCGGTTGAAAGGATTAACAGAGTGTTAGTGTCTGCTATTAGCTCGTACGTCGGTGGTGATCATCGGAGATGGGCAGATTGTCTAGATGAAATTGAACTAGCTATTAACACGGCAGTACATGAGGTAACCGGATATACTCCCTTTTTCTTGAACTTTGGTAGGGAAATTATTATTTCAGGAAACGACTACAAATCTTCAGACTTCAACCCCGAAGATATCAGATTTGCTGCACGGGATTCTTGGGCTTCGGATTTGGACGAATTGAACGATATTTTTTCACAGGTTCGTACGTCTCTAAGGCAGTCGTATGAAAAGAACAAAACTCAGTATAATCTACGTCGTAGGGACTTACAATATGAAATTGGTGACATCGTTTGGCGCCGATCGTTCGTTCTTTCAGACGCTAGTAAGTATTTTTCAGCGAAATTAGCTCCCAAGTTTATTCGCAGCAAAGTCATTAAGAAATTGTCTCCAGTTGCTTACATTTTAGCTGATTTAAATGGAAAACCTGTGGGAACCTTTCACATTAAGGATATAATCAAACATGAAATCTCAGATTAACGTCGTGTAGGTCAGGAGGGTATTTTAATTATTTTATATACTTTTGTTTCCATTATGCGCAATAGTGGAAGCGATTAAAAGATTCCATTTAACGTGAGAGCATGACTAAAACTTATGTTCTCACATTGAATGCAATTTTATATTTGTTTATGATGTTATTTTGTTTGTCCGTGTCCAGGTATTACTAATATATGTATTTTGCTATTTTTATACTTGTTCAGTGTGCAAGGGTGACATACCCTTACCCTTACGCATTGAATGTGTGCATATGAATGTACATAATACTAAATTTTGTAAATTTATATATTCAAGTCATCAAATATTAAGTTTGGATGTGTGTGAGTACATAGTACATCCGTTTGGGATTTTGATGATTTTCATATGTACTTTTGAAGTTTTCATTTTGAAATGGTTATGTAATTAACTGTTTTCAAGATGCGCTTGCTAGTCCGGAATGGTGGGCGTATCTTCAAGATAGTTTATAGTAGAATACGGTTGGGTTTTGTGTTTCGTTGTCTTGTTCTGTTTCTTTGTCTTGTTCTGTTTCATTATGCTATTATTAATAAGTTTTTTATGCCCTTTGGGGATGTTACATACTATAAGCTGGAGAAATAGTGCATTTTCAATTGCATGTGGTACAATACCGTGCCTATATTTATCAAATTATTAATGTTAATTTGGGTTATCCCATTCATTAATCTATAGTATCAAATGAGTATGTATATTCCTTGCAGGATCTGCTGGATATTGGTTACAATTTTCTTATAATAGATTAAATGATTTATAGTTAGTACTATTTATTATGTTGCTTTGAGTTAGAAGGCAAACCGAAGAGTTCATTAAGAATCTTTGGCATTGGGTTACTATTTTCATCACATGATAGCAATCAGATGCTTAGAATATCTATTTAGTAACTTTAGGAAGTTATGAAACCCTGCCAACGGTTTTCTATGTAATTTCTTTTGGTAGTGCTTATTTTATCCATTTGGGTTTTTTTTCTTTTTGGATTCACATTTTATGTTGTTTTTTATCTTTACAAATTAGAATAAAAATAAATATAAATTAATTAAATAGAGAGATTTGAAATCCTCAACACAAAAAAATGCATGTGGCATATGCCAACGTCGGTTTACTTTTAATTTTATTTTAAAGATAATAAAGCTTCCTTCTTCGGGTTGCGGGGGCCATTCTTGAGCTCGGAATGACCTCAACAAGTCGAACTAGCATTCGATAATTCAATCAATACCTTGTTCTTGATCGAATCATGGAATGTTAATTGGTTCTTTATTCTTAGAGATTTACAAAATAGAATAAGAATAATTCAATCTTACTGCTAATTTCATCATCGGATTACATTTTAACTGAAAATTTAAATTTTGATTTATACTATACTACAATGGGGTATTACAGAATTTGTTTATTCACAAGCTAATTTATGTCTCAAATTTTATCAATATCAAAAACAAAACTTATTTTCACTCAGATCTATAGGAAAGATAATAATGTTCATCTTCATATAGAAATCTTAATATCTATTTCACAGTTAACAGCTTAAATTTTTAAACTTTGAAATAACTTGTTAGTAAAATTATAATAAAATTTATTTATAAAGATATTTAAAATATCATTCTATTTTAGAGGAGTGACATCTAGGTGGGCTGTTTTGAAACTTCAATTTATAACTTTATAACTAAACAATCAGTTCTAACTTAATTTTTTTTCTAATTTTCATCAGTAAACCATTTTATAGTATAGCTTAGTCTTCGCAACATCAAGAATTAACATCAACGTTAAATCGCAATCATCACTACAAATTCAAGACCTTAACATATACTGCCCGGTGGAATTCATTGCTGCTTTTGGCCAAAACAATTACAATATACATGGAAGGAAGAACTTCATATTCATATGGACATCTTTATACAAAATGGACCTGTCATCTGCACTGGACAATATCAAGAAGACTATCAAAATTGAACTTCAACTTTCTTCTTCTACATTGATCTTCGGCTTTCATCTGTACACTCTTTGGATGCTCATCCCAGCAGTTTCAAAATTCATCATGGCCAGATTAGGAGGAGGAGTTTCGCCTTCATACAATCACCAAACAAACCTCTAAGCTGATAATCACCACTTCTGCCTTCAAGACCTGGACCCTGTACGTGACCTTCATATTGGATACAAATTACCTGGTTTCAAGGATACATTCTGAAATCAATTCTTCCAGAGCATATCACCTATTGGCATGATCAGCAAGCTTCCTGTCTTGAGATGTGTAAAGGCGCCAGGAGGGCCTCAAATTTCCTTGGAAATTTTTTTTGGAGGGAAGGGAGTAATGTAACGATTTGAAACTACTCGCCCCGTTGTCAAGCGCTTGGAAGAACTAATTAACTCAAGAAGCGTGCAATTGTGAACACAGCCACGGCCGGGTACTTAATCATAGACATCTGAGATTGCAAGCCAGTTCTAGGGAATTCGGACAACTGTCAGGACGTACGTCACGGAACAGATTCCAGAGAGATTTGCGCCATTAAAAACGTGAGCGATTGTCATCATGCTAATTAGATTTTACAAAATGGTTTACTTTAAATAATATAAATTTGTTCTTCACAAGATATTTGGGAAGAGCTGGCGCCCTATATAATCAAGCAGGATTAATATTTGAGATGTGAAACTTATCCTTTTAATTTTTACTACCCGCAGATTAACATTTTAGTATTGTATCTTCGCATCACTAGTCAGATTTTGTTTAACGATCTGAACATGCCCTGATCTTAATAATGAACGTAGAGTCTCTTGCTATTTAACTTGATATTAATGTAATTTAATAGATGAGTATTTTGATAATTAAACTCAATAAATTTTGTTCTCAGCATTCACGCAATTCTTTGATTTCTGATTCCCTTATTTAATATTGTGCAACACATGAGTTTTATGTTTACACACTTTTCAGAAATTACACACCAATAAATCTCGGTACAAGCCATTGAATTTAAAGAACTGAATGTGTGTATTTTTGACGAGTGTAATTGGTTAGATGTGTAATGTCCTACACGTGTAATTATTTTCGCTGCGTAACTGTAAATTTTCTGACGTGTAATTTTATATAGGTATATTCTAATTATAATCAGAAAAAACTATTAAAAAAGAATGTGAGCGATTTTAATGGATGAAACGTTTTCAAAGTGCAATTTATTCTATGTGCAATTTCCTTGAGGAGTAATTATTTACGTCGTGTAATTTTAGAACATGTAATTTTCGCCGTGTAATTTTCGACACGTAACCCTGACGGAGTTAACCCTATGCTGTCATAGACGAATTGTATTTGCTTTCTAATGATGACTTCACGAACTAAACAATCCACACTAACTTTTTATAGGTCTAGCCACACACCGTACATGGATGGAGTCCCCAAATTAATAGTCAATATCTTCGTCACTTTATCTATTTCGGATATGATGAGTGATGGTTTATCGATGGTACATGGCAATAAATAGCAATAATCCACTATGATTCGTGCCATAATTAACATAAATTGTGTCGTTTTTTTCTCGACATTGAAGGCTGATTAAAATGATAATCACAAATTTAAAAAAAAATTCTGATACTTTAAGGTTGTTTATTTCACTTACAGAAAGTATAATTTTTTCCGGGAAAATATTTCAAATTTATCTAACTTCTAACACCACTAAATAACATTTTACTTGATTTTGTAAATTTTATCACAGAATTCCGAAGAGAATTTTTGAAATAAGCATAAATAACAGGTTTCGAGAAGACAAATATATATTTTTTCATTATTATTTCTAAGATATCATAGTTTTAGTGTAATTTAAATTTTGAAAGGTTAGTCAGAAACAAAAAGTTTTATATTATAGTTATATTAATTTCCTGAAAGAAAAAATATATCTTGGTACATTCCTATTGTATTTATTGAGAAAAATAGACCCAATTTTGCGATGTCTTTGCATTTTATTTATAAATATATTGAACGTTTGAAAATACATAAAACATTTTGAAGGCTGAAATTTCGGCTAAGGGTATTTTTGGCGATTTCATAAAAGCCGAAATATAAGCTCGGGGGTATTACAAGGGTTAACCAGCTTTAACAAATGATTTACCAAAAGCTTTGGGTTTGTGGGTGCAACAATTTATAGAAAAAATAGGCACTTTCAACTGAATTATAATACCTACCGTATAAAAATATATTTGTGTAACTTTTAGAGAGTTGTTTCAATGAAAAATAATCTCAAGGGTGCTATACTATGTAAATTATGTATATTACTATCCTACTTTTTTTTAAGTAAGGAAGTATCTGGCTAATTAGATCTGGTCACCAAAGGTTCTTGCCATTTCAAGCCACGTTTGGATTCTAAATTTTGGTTGATTTATTTATTGTTATCGTGTTTAATTCGCCGAAACGGATTTTTGTTTTAATAAAATAAATCAAATTTAATACTGTTGTTCCTCCAGCATCTTAGTTTTAATTATTCGGGGGTTTGGGATCACAGGGGGCTATCTACAAAAATATAGCTTTAAACGCAAATAAAGATTGGAATGCTCATATGCCCAACTGTATCTCTAAAACGGCTGTATATACGAGATAGGGCTTCGTGTCACTAATAGATATGATTGTGGCATCACCGAAACCAAGCTTTACTCAAAACACCGGTTCTGTAATTAGGTCCCAGTGCTCTTAAACCCCCGAATTGGGACTGCAATTTCAGCAGTTTGGTAACGGCCTAAAACGCCGTCACAATAATTAACATTGACATATTTGCAGAACTTAATAATAACACACAGAGCAGCTATACAATTAGAGGCGTTATTGCGTATTAATATTTCTTAGAAACGCGTTCTACTATTAGAACGCGATAAGCTGTACGCGTAGACTGGATTCGGTAGTTTTAGTTAAGCGTTGAAGCGTTGGAGGTCGATTGGAGGTAAAAAGAGGATTTTTTTCGCTGCACGTCCCATGTAAATATAATTCATAATCGTAATAATATTATTAAATTTGTGTCCTATGAACTTAAAATGTAATTGATGGCTTTTTTTAACAGTTTTATGATTTTTCAAATTCCAGTTCCTACCAAAATTGCATTTCCATCATTTTATTCTATTCCTAATAGTCTTACCTTAAAAGAAAGCGGGAATAAAGATTTGAAAAAAGAAGCCCAAAACAAGTGTTATTTGTTTTTATGTTCGAATACCAGTCGTCGCATGTAGTTGCATATTTTTATGTTCGAATACCAGTCGTCGTATGTAGTTGCATATTTTTATGTTCGAATACCAGTCGTCGCATGTAGTTGCATATTTTTATGTTCGAATACCAGTCGTCGCATGTAGTTGCATATTTTTATGTTCGAATACCAGTCGTCGCATGTAGTTGCATATTTTTATGTTCGAATACCAGTCGTCGCCTGTAGTTGCATATTTTTATGTTCGAATACCAGTCGTCGCATGTAGTTGCATATTTTTATGTTCGAATACCAGTCGTCGCCTGTAGTTGCATATTTTTATGTTCGAATACCAGTCGTCGCATGTAGTTGCATATTTTTATGTTCTAATACCAGTCGTCGCCTGTAGTTGCATATTTTTATGTTCGAATACCAGTCGTCGCATGTAGTTGCATATTTTTATGCTCGAATACCAGTCGTCGCATGTAGTTGCATATTTTTATGCTCGAATACCAGTCGTCGCATGTAGTTGCATATTTTTATGTTCGAATACCAGTCGTCGCATGTAGTTGCATATTTTTATGTTCGAATACCAGTCGTCGCATGTAGTTGCATATTTTTATGTTCGAATACCAGTCGTCGCCTGTAGTTGCATATTTTTATGTTCGAATACCAGTCGTCGCATGTAGTTGCATATTTTTATGTTCGAATACCAGTCGTCGCCTGTAGTTGCATATTTTTATGTTCGAATACCAGTCGTCGCATGTAGTTGCATATTTTTATGTTCGAATACCAGTCGTCGCCTGTAGTTGCATATTTTTATGTTCGAATACCAGTCGTCGCATGTAGTTGCATATTTTTATGTTCGAATACCAGTCGTCGCCTGTAGTTGCATATTTTTATGTTCGAATACCAGTCGTCGCATGTAGTTGCATATTTTTATGTTCGAATACCAGTCGTCGCCTGTAGTTGCATATTTTTATGTTCGAATACCAGTCGTCGCATGTAGTTGCATATTTTTATGCTCGAATACCAGTCGTCGCATGTAGTTGCATATTTTTATGCTCGAATACCAGTCGTCGCATGTAGTTGCATATTTTTATGCTCGAATACCAGTCGTCGCATGTAGTTGCATATTTTTCGCCTATCGTAATAATTAATCTCATAAAAATATTGTAAAAGAGTGTAACTTATCATCCCCAAGTGAAAATACATCAAATATTAATAGTGCCAAGGAACCTTCAAGAAAACACCAGAACTTAAACCAAATTAAACAAACATCCTTTTCCCCACTCCTAATCTTCCTCGTGATAAACAAGCACGATTGCTCGATTATTTTTATCTCACTAGAGTTACAGTTCCAGGGGGTATAACTCCGATCGATAATTGAAACCGTTAATATTGGGACGTCATATTATTGCGTAACTATATCCACCAATTAAAAATTCTGAAAGTCTATGGAATAAACTTTCAGAGTTTTTCATTGGTGTATAGTATAATAAGTAGGCTCGGAATGATAACTTTACTGTCTGGCATATCTATGGTTTTCTATGACCAACTTTTTGATACAAAAAGCCCGAAGATATTGATCTAGTTTATTTATGTACAGTCCATTCAAGTACCAATCTTCGATACGCAACAGTCTTCACCAGGGAGATGCCTAGAGTATGTACGAGTATCTACCATCAGTGGTTATTTAGATTTGTGCAGAGATTTGCGTAAGTGCTGCAGGCATCGACCAACTATACTGCAACCACAAGAATTTATTTTATTATGGCGGAATCTTTAGCAAACTCGTTTGGCTCATCTTGCACAGTCCCAAGGCCTAAAAGCCTTTGCGGATGAGTCATTTTCGCTTATAGAAAGGTCTTTGCTGTAGGTTTATTATTATATTTGTCCTATAAAAAGCCTAGGCATCACTTGGCAGTAGACATAATCAAATTATATAAGAATAAATAAATTTATATCTTCAAATTGCACCTGGTTGACCAACACATATATACTCGTACAATCTCTTATTTTCTCTACTTACTACGCACATAGAAATAAAATAACATAATAAATAATATTTAATGGATTTTACAGTTTGTAAAATATTTTCGTAATCAAATGTTTTGTTTTCAGCTGATATACTCGTATCACTGTGTGTTTGGTGACAAACACCAACAAGGGTTGTATATTTAAATAGGAAATTTTACGTTATGATTACTGTTACACTAAATAAGTATGTAATTAATATGTTTGATTATACGAATGGGAATACGAATATTAAGAAAACTGTACAAATAAATAAAATGATATAATATAAAATGTACGAAAAATGAATGAAATGTTTGAAATGCAAAGTTTTGGTCTAAACAAGAATAAAATATATAAGCTTCCGTTGTAGGCATTAAAAAAGAAGAAGAATATTACTGCAGATGGGTTTGAAAGGGAGATAACTAAATACGAGCTTTAGAGGGAGCGCACTAATAAAAAAATATTATAATTAACAGGCGTGACAAACGACCGTTGTGAAAATGTTTCTGATTGTGATTTATTTAAAATAGAGTAAAAACCTCTCTACATATATCACGGTATATATGTGGTACTTAAATAAAAACTGCGATTACTTTTTTAACTCGGCTAATAATGCAAAGAGATTATCTTCAAAAAACTTTTTTTTATGAGCTTAAAAACTTTAAGTGTTCAAGCGAAGTATGTAACATGACGGTAGAAATGGGAAATGGGTTTCAAGAGGTGTTATTGTGTTGGTACACGTTGTAAAAACACTGCTGTTAGGTGGTATTTTCCATAGTGGGTACGCTCTGCATAATCCTATTTACTTCAATAAATATTCTCAAAATGTTAAATTTGATGTCATTATGTGACAATACAGTGATTCTAAACTTCCAACTTAGTTCTGCCTTTCTTGTCGCCGAGATATAGGTTACAAGGAGCGACAAATTAGTAATTATAATTTAATCTCTTACTCTACTTTACCACCCCCAGAGACTCACCCGTCAAGATGTCAAGAGTGTGTTTGTCAGCATTATTGTGGCAGATCGAGATAACCCACGCCGGGTCCATTTCAGCCTACCAGTTTCCACTGTCGTAAAACCTCCCTACTGTGTCCTTCGTGGGGTAACAAATACCTTTTCATATTTCTCTTTTAAATACTGACAATTTGTGGTGGAATCCTATTATAATGATTTATGAAAAAAATTTAAAACTTTTATCCACTTTTTTATATACGACCGTTACCCATAGACATTGAACTTGATAGACTAGGCCATCAGGAAAGGGAAACAAACCAAGTTGCGAGGAGTGAGAAGGGGGCGTGACCGTCTCCCATTCTGTAATTTGTCAATAAATGACAGTACACATTCAGCTCGCATTGTAATATCAGCATTTAGTCTGCAAAAATATAATCTGTTTACGAATTTCTAGTCCTTTTTATAACGGCGCCCAAGTTGCTGGTCGCGTAAAACACTACAAGTACAAATCCCAAATCGAGTGAACAAAATTTCGGGCTTGTTTAAAAAATTGAATATTGTTTTACATTATTTAGGTAGACGCATTTACAAATGTGTCATAATTTACCCACCTCACTCATTTTTACCTTCGCTACGCTGGGCGGTTTGGTTAAAAACGAACATTCAGATCCTGCGCTAAAAAGTCCCATAATCGACTGCTCTGCAAACCTTTGCCTTACTTTAGTGGACTTTACTTTTTCTGTGCAGGGTCTTGTTATTTCTATGTGCCCTCTTCGGTGGTAAACTTGGACCGATATCGTAGTTTATTCGCAATATTCTCGTAGGTTGCCTCCAGCTCGAAAATGATACCCAGATTTCATGTTATGGAAAGCCTATGCCGTTACTGGTTTCAGCCTATCACGGCCATCTTCAGACTGGTAAAATTTTCCCATTAACTATGGTATATATGCAATCGTTTGGTAGCAGGGAGGATATATGTTCTACAATTTCCATTGAAAAAATAGTATTTTTTAGAACACGAACCAATACAACTCCTTAAAATAAATCAAGGATTTACCAATCACAATAAATTTCCATAACCGGGTAATAACGAATGGCTATTGACTTTATAAGTATTCACTTCATTAATAAAACAATTAAGACAAACCTGTCATTATTACAGGAAGGAAAAGCAATATTTTAAGAGCCTCACAAAAATGATTTCCGTTACTTAATTACTTTTTACTGAAAATACTAATAAATCACTCTAAACACAACACAAATAAAGAATAGGTTAATGAAATCAGTTTACAAATAAGTCGTTTCAATGTGACGTAACCAGAGTTTGATTATGGCCTTTGAACGCCGAAACAGCTGGCACAATAACAACATTACTAAATTTGATTTTATAATATATCTGCAGTTCTACGAATTTAACACAAAAACACTAAATTGGTCATAACGAGAGCCACCATATGAAAAAATCAGATCGACCATTTTTCGAGAAGTAATTTTTTTTTAAACTTTTTTCAAACGAGGCAATGTTACCCTTAGGCTTAAAGTACGTAAGTTTACGGTGGTCCAGGGTTGGAAGAGGGTGGAACAGGGTCGGGGTGACATTACCTGCGGCGGGATATCGGAGGTGGGTGGGATTACCCTCGAATAATGAGTTCCTACGGCGAAATTTGAAAGTCTCTTTAGGGATAAAATTATTATTTATGGATGGCAACACAGTTTTTTGGGGAATAAGTTCGTAAATCTGATTTGATGTAATTATACAAACGCGATATCTTAAAAACAATCTTTTATATTTCATATTTACGACAGGCTTTTTTAAAAATGTTTTGATCGATTCATTTATTTAATTTAGTATTCCATATATGAAATCACTTAATCGTTAAAAAACACGTATTAATTAAATGTAATTTACTTGCCCAGGCCGGAATTTGAACCCGCGACCTCCGGAATTCCAGTCGAGAGCCTTTCCCCTCGACCACGGAGACCGATACATGTTATTGATGCATATTTATTTGTTACATGGACTATTCAAAAAAGTTATTTTATTTTCAATTGATCTATTTCGACACAACAGCTTGTGGAGCGCGCATATACATAAAACTGAATCTTATGTAGAAACTTCCGGCATTCAGTTTTCAATTTTGGAGGCAAGTAAAACATAACATATTTATAAAACTAATAATGGTATTCTTATTGATTCTTATTATTTAAATAAGAATAACATTATTATTTAGCGACATTTCATCGTATATTAAACCAAACTTACTGAACTTACAACATACTAAAAGGTCAATAAAATTTTTGAACTTCTGAAGAAGCTAAGATCAAGGAAAGAGTTTTTTCGGTTTAAACATAAAAGTGTTACTTGAGTTCTATGTATAAAATATATGATCATGAGAAGCAGGAGATAGCGTTTATTGAAGTAGCTATACTTGAGGTCTCTAAGGGTTCATTACACTAATGCAAACAATAATTTCTAAGAACCGATCTTTTTTACCATTGGGTGATTATCATACGTTTCCCGGTTTAAGCTGTTTCCAGGTGTGCCCGCATTCACCCTGGGGGTAAATAAACGCATAATGTAACCCTTGTCTCAGAAATCAGGGGATGATTTGGTATATTTATTAAATCCTCTCAGAATTGAAAAGCATTCGTGTAATATTTATGGCAGAATAAGCTTTTTAATTATTTAAAAAAAAAAATTAACTCGTTCGTTTACAGTTATTATGAATTGATCTCACAATTTCATAGGAAATGGCTTTAGATATGATTACTGACTAGATCGGAAGTTCTCGAGGTTTCTCTTAATCTTCTCGAATTCATTCCATTCACTCATTCATTCCCTCGCTTTCCTCAAAGTTAGGATGCGATAGTACCACTGCCTCCGTACCATAGGAACTCTTGTGCTGAACCACTATAATACCATTATCAATTAAATATTTCACCGAGTATTTAAAAAAAACTTTTTGGAAGTTAACACTTTTGGTTCACCAAAAAAAAGTATCTAAATAACAAATTAAATCATGAAACAGAAATTACAAAATAAAGATTCGCAAGATTTGGATCATTTCATCAAGTGGAAAATGCGGCTTTTGTATTCAATGCGAGCTTTTATAACCGCTAAAGCGCGGAGGCTTTCAAATCCAAGTCTATCAAAATTGCTTTATTTGTTTACTTGTTGTTGATTCTTCAATAATAAGTAAATGCAAAATAGCTAGATATTCTGTGGGGGAAATTTACGGTTAAACGTACGAAGGAAATGCCAAAAACGAGGCGAAAAAAACAACGTTAGATAAATAAACTCCCTCGTCGAGTCTGTAATGGCGCAGGAGTAAATAATAAACAAGGATATCATAAATTAATATTGTAATTATTCACACGTGAATATCGCTGGAGAATACGCCTGAGAAAATATATATGTATTAATGACAAATTCTTGCCATTTACAAATAGTTCCTTTACCGAGAAAATGTCTTATATTATCCTTACAAGCATGTAATCGAATTCAAAATAAAAATATTATTACTCGAAATATTTATTGTTATTAAGTTTAATTTGTAGAACTCCATTTTATTTTTTTAATATATTTAATAATATTGTTATTGGGTTTATAAAAACAGTTTATTTTTAAACAAGTTCTGCTGTGTAATTATTATTACGCGTGACAGCTGTTTCGCCCTCTGAAGGCATTATCAAACTGTGGGTAGCCCACTTACAGACGATACATTTATATTATTTGTTGATAGGTATTTTAATTTCAATTACTGATTTCTTAATTGATTTCTGAGTAAAATGTTAGAAATTATTAATGGTTATTACCCCAGTAAAGTTTCCCCAATTACAGCTGTCACGCGTAATACCTAATAATTACACAGCAGAACTTGTTTAAAAATAAACTGTTTTTATAAATTCGAAATATATTTTAAAAATGTTCAAATCCCTCTCATCAATAATAAATTTTGAAAAATGGTAAAAAAAACAACTGATCTCAACGATCGGGCATTGCTTTGACGTCATCTCAATCCTATCGAGATGCTATCGCTGAGAGGTTTACAACTATGATGACGTCATTTGATGCAAAAATACGGTGATGTATAATATTTACTCTTAAAAAAATTGACTGGAATTTCTCATTGTAAAACCTTTCCAAGTTGAAAATGCGTGTTTCCACCCGCCCTTTAAAACTCTGACAAATAAAAATGAATTATGTACATTAAAGTAAACAGATCCATCGAGGGACGTATTTTGTAATAACGAAATAAAGACAAAGGGAATAAATTACCAGGCCATGGAATCATTTTATAGATTTTAATGATAAATTGATTTTCCCTGTTTTTCCCATGAGTTGCAAGAAAACCACAATAGGTTTTTGAAACGGGGAAACTGAAAGGAAATGCCTAAATTTGAGAGAAATGTTAAATGGAAAAGCAGAGATTTAGGTCAGGAACTATTTTGTATTTTGTGAACATTAAACGTGGTTTTGAAATATGATTTATAACGATCAACTTTATAAACATTAAGCATTTAATTTGATAACATCTTATTTTATAAAAAGTAATAATTATTATAGAAAAAATAATTATCAAATTATACTAAGAAAACATCAATTTTCGTACTAAATTATCAAAGGTTTTTTATGAAATATTATTTGAAAATGTTATATAATTTTAACAAAAACATAAATGTGAGTTTAAACGACTAATTATTTTTTCAGAAAACTTCGATTATAATTTCCGTACTTGTTGCTATTGCGAAAATATTTTTTGTTGTTTTAACAAAACTCGTTTGTTTTTATCTAATAATTATAGCAAGCCACAAAGTACTTCGAAGAAAGTAATTGAAGACCAATTGTCTTAATTTTAAATTATCTACATCAGTTATTTGATTTACTTTGAATTTATTAATCAACATGGCCATCAAATAAATTAAGCCCAAATTGAGGTTGTTTCAAATGGATATTGTTTCTGTAATTCTACTGGAAAACGGACCCAGGGGAGTTAAACCAAAACCTCCTAGATCACAAGGCCGGGACACTGAATCAAATCAGCCTCCTAACTTGTATGAGAACCTCCAAATAATGCATGTTTATTTAGTATTTTAAATTAACTGAAACATTTTAAGATGTTTTAATAAATAAATAAAATAAAATCAAAACGATTTTTTTTTGTAAAATCCCAGATAAAGGTAGGAGACTGCTAGAGGCTGTGTCCCGGCCTCGTGATCTAGGAGGTTTTGGTTAAACCCAGCAACGCTAGAAAAGATTTACTTGGGTATTAATACTGTGTCCCCGGTGGGAATTGAACCCTTCTCACTCGCATTGGGATGAGATTAGCCAAAACCGGCCATCACCTGTGCCTCGGAGTAACACATTATTCCACGTTCATATTTATCGCAAAACAACTGTTAAATTACGCTTTTCGATGGGAGTTTGGGCACCCTTAATGCGGGGGTATTTTTCATTAATTCAAATTTAGATCCGCGGCAAAACTTTGTAACTCTTTTTATTTCCACAGTATAATTTATCAGACTTCTAAAGCGCGGGTGGAAATCAATCTTTTTACTTTCAGTTTAAAAGGTTTTACATGCTAAACTACTTCTGAAACAACAAACACAGAAATTCAAAACATCGGCGGCTGGCTATCATTATGGCAATCGTCACCATGGATCTGAACTTGTACCAGTCATATAGGTCTTGAATTTTTAAGTGCGTGGTTTTCTTATACTACGCTATCCATAAATTTACCCAGAGTTATCAGTGAATTTTAAATAATCATCATTATATCAAACATTTTTTAACAATTATTCTAGGGCGTTGGACGATAAGTGATTCAAAATTTGAGGCGGGACGTATAAAAAGTATGTTTAATATACTTACAACTTATTATCGTAAAAAAATTGCGTTAAAATATTATTTTAGAGGGATGTATCACCACTCTTATCACGAGGGTGTTATTAATTTATTTAAATTTTGTTTTGTGGCAAATCCATTTCTAAATTTCCACAGGTGTTTGCGGGTAGAAGAAATATTCTTTAGGATAAAGTTGTCTGTAAATCGTCAGAATTGGTTTGTATGTTTTGTACAGATGAAGGAGGCTGTGGAAAAGCATTCGTTTGAAATGTTCATTCATTTAAAAGTTGGAAAAATATTTCTTCGTTATTATTTGCTCGGGGAGAAATTGCTTTTGAATTCATAACACCCACACACCGTGTCTAACAGTGGTACCTCGAAACATGAAATCTAAGGATTTTTTTTTATGTTAAGACATATTTTCGATAAATTATGGGATTTGTGTAACCGATTCTTTATAGTTATACAGTCCCGACTAATAGGGACAGTAAGTGGCTCTCTAAATGTGAAATGTGTTTGACCGACTTTAACCTTACGACTAATAGGTTATGCATATGTACATAGCTCTGTTTGAAAAACTTCAAACAACGAATTTAAATAATTCACCACTTAAGAAATCAGAAAATCAAAAAAGCAGGGTTTTTTTCCTAGAACATTATGAATAATCAATCACTTCCCAAAGTTAAACGGTACCACCCTGAACATGGCATATAATACGAGTATTAAGATAGTGCTTTTTCCACCTATACTTCCGAAGCTAACCGTATGTACTACATAACCACACGCAACCAATGTTAAATATTTCGTCGTATTATTGTAATACTGAACAGAGAAGAAGATATATAGGCCAAGGATTCAACTTAGAAACACGTGTTATCTTATTTCCTACACAAAGTCAAAACAGGCCACAGAACATCGTGAAATACTTTATTTGTACCGAATAGAATGTACATTTCTCTCTTATCTCTGATGCCGTGTAGAAGTTCCAAGTAAACTATGCATGGTTTTCAGTTTGGAGAAAATTATAACGCTGAAGGAATTGTGAGGCTGAAGGAATCGTAAGGCTGAACAAATCAAGAGGCCGAAGAAATTGTGAGGCTAAAGGAATCGTAAGGCTGAAAGAATTACGAGGCTGAAAGAATCGTGATGTTAAAGGAATATTGAGGCTGATGGTATCGTGGGGCTAAAGGAATTGTGAGGCTGAAGGAATCGCGAAGCTGAAAGAATCGTGAGGCTGATGGTATCGTGCGGCTAAAGGAATCGTGAGGCTTAATGAATCGTGAGGCTGAACAAATCAAGAAACTGAAGGAATCACGAAGCTGAATGAATCGTGAGACTGAAGGAGTCGTGAGGCTAAAGGAATCGTAAGACTGAAGGAATAGTGAGGCCGCAGGAATCGAGTAGTGAATTTTTAGACTGAAAGAGTCGTGAAGCTGAATGGATTGTGAGGCTGGAGGAAATTTGCTTGAAATGTCTTTAGTTATGCTTGGTGACTTGAAGCGAATGGCCGGTAATTCCCAATTTTCTACCTCTTGTTCACTTTCTTCACTTAAATTAAGCAAAACGAAGTAAGCATGGTAATAGTGTGTAAGTTAAGAAAGAAACGATTATGTATTTGGAAAATTACAAGATGGACGCAGAAGGGATTGCCGGGAGAATAAAGGACGCAATAGAAGGTGCAAATGGGGTTCAGGCAATAAACATGTAAGTTAAAAAATAAAATAAAGACAGAAAATAAATGCCAGATAGTTCTGCGCACGAATAAGTTGTTTATGAGTATTATTAATCCATACAATTAAATCCATTGGCGTGTGGCACCTTTATTGCGACCGGAAGGATGACGGTAATTTTATTTTCATTCAATTTTCTAGGCAACTTAGTGCATTTGCATAATCCGATTTACGAAGTCACAGGAGCCAAGCAGATGAGCGAGCATAGTACATTCTTCCTAACACCGTCATTCACGCCGCTTGTCTAGGACGGGACGTGTCTCGCAATTAAAACACGTGCTACGAAATATGATTTCATGTTACGTGTTACTCATTACCATTACGATTGTGTCACCCGGATAGGAATGTATTGTTTAACACTTACTTGAACTGCATAGTCCCATTGTAATTTAAATGAAACAAGGTATCCGATACCCAATTATCCGATATTTAACAATCGTGTTCAGTGGTTCAATTTAAAACGTTTTTAGAATTAACGAGGCTGGTTGAAATTTCGGCAGCGACTGTTAAAATGAAATTGAAAATTCGTAGAAATAAAACGCGAGTAATATTTATTTTCAGTCGCTCTGCGAAGGCGTAATGAAAATAATATAAAGTCGATTAGAGGAGGGAGCCTTTCTTCAAATATTATTTGAATTGAATGATCCGTAATGGGCGAAATGATTGGGAGACAATAATTCTGGGAAATCGTTCTGGAAAACGTGACGGAATAAAACTTTGCTTACATTTGATTTCACGGATCAATATTAACTTTATGACTCAAGGTAGCGGCAAAAGAAAATAAAATATATTTTAAGTATTATATGCACATTTACAACAACACACACACCAAGATGTACTCATTATTTACTGTTCTTGTGGATTAAGTAACAAGAAGATAACTTTTAGTGGGTCGTTTTCTAAATTAAAATTAACACAACAAGATTTCGATAGCCGGAAAGTCAGGTCTAATCAGATAAACTTAAATAAAGTTATAAGTTTCGATATTAGACGAAAATCTTCAGCTCTGAAATGCCCGAACTACACGGGGATAGCATTTCAGGCAAGGATAGCAAGTCGGCGTCCTATCCTGGCAAGATCGTGGCTTAGCACAGGCTCTCCTGTCTTGATACAGGATAGCGCGGTTTCTAGGACATTTCAAGCCAGTATCGGTTTCATAATAATTCAACACATCTTTAAAAAGTGAAATAAAGTAATTAAAAGCGATTATAAAAAAAAAACTAACCTATTAACCTTACCTACGTAACCTATTTAACCTAGTTTTTAAAAATTTATTTATCACTTTTTAAAGTTTTGTTGAATTGTTATTTTGATGAGTTATTCGGTTACCCTCATTTTGTATTACCCAAAGCACATAACCACGGTGTAATAATTTATTTTATGTATTTTTTAAATAAACTATATTTACTTAGAAAACATAATAACTTCAATAATTCATTATCTAATTACTGTACAGTTTACGATGGCTGTAAACGGAAGTGGCGCCCTCTGTTATTTTAAAAAAGAACCGCGAGTTTTCAAACCGTGTTAGCGGGCTTTCAAGTGCTAACAATTTATGAGTTAGTGTAATGAACTTTTGCTGAGAGTGCAAGGGATTGTCTTCAGATGTAAATCAGATCGTTTCTTAAGTAGACATGTAGTTCCAATTACTATACTATTTATTAAGAGTGAATGAACAAAGTGGGGCAAAAGTAATGTCTTAACGTGAATACGCCATTATTTTTGCAAATACACACCTGCAGAACGCGGAAATATTGTTACTGCTTATTGGACCAATTTCATTTCTGTTGTTTTAATGTAGCATGAATTTCGTCGTCGTTTTCCTCGTCGTCCTGCACTATGTGCGCGAACAATTAAGCGTTTGGCTGAGCGTCTCGTGCAAACCTTCATTTGAAATTTCCGTGAAAACAGAGCCCAATTTTTTCCATTGCTAAAAAAAAGCAGCCAATTCACATTATGACATTACTTTTGCCCCACCTGAAACTAGAAGGCGAAAATAGCTTAAACTAGCGATGGGCATTATTGAGAGAAACTAGTTATCGAAATGTTAACAAACCAATTGAATTAAGTCCTACTTAGTTGTTTGAAATGTTTCAAAAGTTTGTACCGATATTTCGGATTAAGGCTTAGGGGAACTCCGATGCCGTCTCACTAAATAATTGATTTCTTCAGCAAAATACGCAATAAGTAGGAAACGAAAATAATACTTGACGGCCTCCGTGGTCGAGGGGATATGCAATCGACTAGCAATCCGAAGGTCGCAGGTTCAAATCCCGGCGTAGGCATGTAAATTTTATCTGATGAATTTGTGTTATTTCACAATTTGAAATAATATATAGTATACTTGCGGCACATTTCAGACTGGAAGATATTCTCAGTATCGCCCTGGGGTATACCCACAATTCGGAGTTGTAACGTTGCTCAAATGTCTCACTGGCTTCAGATGGTTGGGAACAGTCGGGACTCTTGTGCGATATTAACATTTAAAAATAAAATCACGTAAGATATCATATTTTAAAATCTCAAGCAACCAGAAGCACACTAACTGAAGTGTTAAAAACACGTTTATCATTTTTACGGAAGTATTTTTCAACATCATAGTGGCCTTGCCCTTTTCCCTAATAGGGTCGGGATCCATCACGGCGCACGAGCATGATGTTCAGATTGCCACAAGAAAGGTAGTGGGCTGACACAATTTTGTCAGCAATTACGGAGAATCGAGATTTTGGTAGAGCGAGCTAAAACTGGAACACAAGACGAGACTGTACAAGGAATTTTGCCTCGTAGATTGAAGACACATAATCGACGCACGATTTGTAGGTAGGTGGTACACGTAGAGATTCCTCGAAACAACGACAAAATTTGACAATGTTTGTTAATTTTGATTTGCTGATTGTATATTGACTAAGAGTCGTTAGGCAGTTCTCGCGATATCATGAATAACTGTCGAAACTATGTTTCACCAAATTCAATTAAAAGTATCCAATAATTTTTATTTACAAAAAATTGCTAATCGACAAATTTATCTGGGGAGCGAACTCAAAAGCGGCTCAATAAACAAACTATCTAATGTAATTTCAACTTCCAAATTTCATCGACAATTTGAGGTGTCAATGTTGATAATTTTAAGGCGTTCGTGCTAGACCTCCAGGAGTATAAAACAGAAAATAAATCGTGGAGCAAAAACTATGTGTGTTATATTCACTATCGTGAATTTTAGTTTTTATTCATCCTTCTTTTAGTAAATATTTTGGATAGTGTTACAGCGTCCATCATCACGGCAGAAGTGTAGATTGTGGGGAAGTGTATGTAGAAGTGATAATCGAAGTGTTTTTAATAATGTGGTTTTTGTCGTTTAGTTTTGATGTAGCCGTCTAACACCAGCTACCACGAACTCTTTTTTTAGATTAGCTCTACACGGGAGGCCTTGAGGAAAATAATTAACCTATTATCTTTGGGGTGCTGTGTAGAGGGTCTGATGAGAAATTGAAGGAGTGGAGGTTTTCGGAAAGAAAAAGGTATGAGGGGTGGGTAGGAATCTGGGCCTCGATTCTTGACGAAGTCATTCCACTCGACCCACTCGTTGTTCGAGTGGAATGACTTGGCGTTTGGCGTATGTGAGTATGTACCTTCGATGAGATTCAAAAATACGAACGTCATCCAATGTCATCTAATTTGTGTACCTATGTTAATATTATGTTTGTATTTATTTCAAAAGTTTTTGATTATTGTTAAATCATTAGAACTAAATGTAAAGACTCCTCCCATAAACACGAGCTCCTGGAGCTCAACTTATGGAGAAATAGAATAATAATGAACAAATTATTTATAAGTCTGCATATTGTTATCATTTATAATGTTAAATAATAAATAAAAAAATAAAAAAAAATAAAAATGTACGTACTTTTGACGAGTGGCCTGATTGAAGAATCGATACCCTGAGGGTCAGTGTGTACACGTATAACTGCGTTGCAAGGCGATGGGTGGAGAAAGTCCGGGTGAAAAGGTTGTATGTCAATTATAAGTAATAGTATGTTGGTTGTAAGGTAGGAGACTTACCATGGACAGTATGCGCGGTGGTGACCAGCAGGCCGTGCAGTGAGCGCGCATGGTGGCGGAGCAAAGCCTCGAGGTCGCGGCGACCCGCAGCACGCAGTAGCGTTTCCGTGTCGGCCGAACAGCATCGCCCGGCGCATGTCGCACCTGGGAACGGAAAAACAATTATTATTCATTGGATCACACATGGAAGAGAAACGGATGGAGGGAAAAGAAAAATTAATGATCCAAAATTCATGTAACTTTCATTCCAATATTCTCACAAAATTTTGGATATCGACACCATGTACTATTTATTTAAAATATGTACAAAAAGGTAGGTACACAGTAGGAAGTAATATAAAATTATTCATACAATTTGACATCTTCAGCCATCGATCCAATGCTCTTTGCACATCCAGAGTTAAACAATTTCACCAAATAAATCAGCTCCACTAGTATGAAAAAAATTCTAATCAGCTTACGTTGCAATATATTACGGTCGGTGGCCGAGTTGACATCGCGTTTGGGTCCCATCTAGGCGTAGTGTGTTCAATTACTCGGCTGGTTAAGTCCTCCATCACAACACAAGCAACATTTTCAGCTTACTGTGGTGGTAGAAGGAGATTTTCAAATATTGTCAGGTTATTCGTAACCCGGGAATGTTTGTCTTTCTTTTAAAAATATATATATATTTATATTGTGGAACTATCAACAAGTATTTGTTTCCAAAAAATTTGAATTCGTCTAATAATTGGATAAACAACACTGCCGTAGGCCACCCCAAGGGTTTCGCTATGTTTGGTGACTGGGGTGCCCAGGTTCGTGAGGTTTGTCCAGGTCTTGGCGGCGGATGCGTCTGTCCACATGCTGCATGGCGGACCGGATCGGGAGAGGCCGGTTGACGGAGACCCTTTGACCTCTGCAGCAGGATTCTCTCGACCCAACGCCATGCACCGCTGTGGGAGGGATGGATTCATACCTAACTCTTGGACACACGGACACTCGGATTCTTACCCACCCCCTCATATATTCTTACTTTGTAGAACATTCTATCCTTCCTTTATTTAAAAAGATCCTCTAGACAGCAAAGACGACATAGGCCTTAAGGGAAATTATTTTCCGCGGGGCCTCCTGTGTATTTTTTAACATGAACTCCACACACGTGTGGGGTTAATTTAAAAAATAATAATAATTTCTCCACTTTAATTGGTGTTTTTTTTTTAGTTTTGATATAATGATGCCTCACAGAGCATGTTTGCTAAATCTACTAGGTCAATTTTTAGCATAACAAAAAAGTGAAATAGAAAATATGTAGCCGAAAAACAAGAAAAAACTAAATTTTTAATTTGTAATAATTTGTAACTAATTGCGTATTTTTTTACGTACAACTACAACTATTGATAAATTTAAAAAAAAATATGCAAATAAAATTCAGATCTTTTGCTCGTGTATATCAAAATTTTTGACTGGAAACATCTTTCAATATTACCCTGGTAAAACATCATAATTAAGAATCAATACGTTAAATAAAATTGGAGGTTGATTTTTTTTTGATTTTATGGATTCTTTCGTCATCCTCTAACTAGCTATGGCTTATAAATAACAATACCCCTTTATGTGTCTAACTAACTAGTACAGCGGCTCATTTGGCCTTATTACTATTACCATCTGATGGTTGAATTTACTTGACTGATATGTTACATTAATGTGTTTTATGAGGTTGGCTAACAGGATTTGAATAAACGTGTGCTTATCAACATCTCCCGTACTCCTACTCTTATGCGCCTCACAACATTCCCCAATTGGGTAAGCCATAGATTTAACAGCTCTGAGTACTGGGACTCTTTATAACACATAACATAAAATATGATTAAATTAAATTTAAAAAAAAAACTCCTGAGATCATTCTGTATTGTATGAAAAATAACAAGAATCGGGTTGGCCCAATTTTCCAACATTTATCTAAGATTGTAGACATTTTCGGAAACGACAAGATAAACAGTTTTTTTTTTGCTATCTCAGCCTTCAAAATCACGAACCTTCGAAGTCTGTTCAGTTTTGTATTTACTATAAAAATAAATTAAAACTATAAATAAAGTCCCTATCCTTATAAAACAAAATATATATTCTTGTCTGACCTTTTTGTTGGTAATGAAAAAACATTGGAATTGGTAAATGAATTAAAAATTCTTGATAAATTGAAATTATAATTATAAAAGTTAAGCTTATCAAATTAAAAGTGTAATTTTCAAGCGTAAAATATATTTTTCCATTAGTTGATTTAAATGTAAATTCTTTTCTAAATTTAGAAATTCGGGTTAGTTCATTTGAATTTACGAGCTTTTTATCTTTTGGTTGATGGATAGCTTTTGAAATGGGTCGTACGGCTGAAGGAGTTTCTAGTTTATTTAATATGCTAGTTCACAAAGTTTTTCAAATAACTGATTATTCAGTGTAATGAAAGAGATATAGGCAAATCGTCTTCAGATTAATATTGTTACAATCAATAGATATGTTTGAAAACTGAATTATTTTTCGTAATCCTGCAATATAAACAGTTAAAATTTCTACACAAAATGTTATATTTTTGAAAGCGCATAAGAATCCCAACAGCTCGAAACCGTCTAGAGCCAGTAGTGAGGCTATAGCATGCCCAATTGAGGGTATGCTGTGAAGCTGAAGGTAGTGGGGAGGGGGAGGAGATGAGGTGGATGAAGAGGGAAAAGTACCTGGCTATTCAGATCTGGTCCCCAAACACAACCAAAGCCATTTCAACCAACGTTAAATGGTTGTGGCAGTTATATTCTAATTGATATAATTATAATTCAATGATTTGTCCTTAAGAGGAACGGCTGTGCGGCCTTCATCATACAATTTAAAATTTATATTTAGATTTGAGGCCAATACTTAATAAAAAAAATTAATCAAAAGGTACAGCAAATATCTAGTAGGGATATATACTGTTTTAATTATTTGTGTTTTAAATTAAAAAATATAGACCATTAAAAAAGTAATTTTTTTCACAATTTTAGAGGCAAATTTATTTTTGTGAGTTAAAGATAATTATTTAAAAAATAATCTTTCACAACTTAATACGTAAATATAAATTGAAAAACGTAAAAAAATGCGTTCTTTGTGTCGAAATAAAAAAATTATGTACGACAAATTTGAGTTCCAACTTAAATCGGTCGTTTTGAATTTAAATTTAAACCCATCAAAAAAGTTTATTTTTTTATTTTTTTATAAACCTACAAAATATGTTGAGTCGTCACTGAAGAAACAGTGCGTACAAAAACACAATTAGTTTTTTCTTAGCCCCTCTTTAGGCTGCCTGCTCAAATAAATGTGCAGCTCTGTGCCTATAACGCCAATCGAATAATGCAATCATCGCTGCCATGGTTGTCTGGATGGCCCCAATAGGAGACGGGAGATTTATTTATTTAACGCCCATACGGCTTTTACATGGTTGGTAGTATAATTTTAATTTGACAGATACTTTGAAACATAAAAAATAAGAGTAAAATTACATTTGATAAAAGCTATGCAACAAGTCATACAAACACAAGAAACAAAAACAGAAAATTACAGCTATTTGTAGGTTTACATGATGTGTTTAGGAGTATTGTTGAAATAAATGTTTTAAATGATCCACAAAACTTGCCAAGTAGGTATTGAATATATCAACATCACCCAAGTAATGATTTCCCATGGTGTGAAGTCGTTGTATCGGAGAGTGGGCAATGTAGTTACGCTTATGTGTGCTGCTGTAGAATATTGTATTTTGTCGTGTTGTTACTGTGGGTGTATGTATGTTTATAAGTTGCAGGAGTTCACAACAGTCGAATTTAGAGTTAAGTATTTTGAATAAGAACGTTAAATCGTTTATTTTGCGTCTATCTTCTAATGTATGTATTTTTAGAGTATTTAATAAGAAATTGTATTTTAAGTCTTCGACAGGGATATTTAATTTAAAATTTATAAAACGTAGAGTTTTTTTTTGTATTCGCTCAATGTTGTTTATGTGAATTTTGTAAGATGGAGACCAAACTACTGAGTTATATTCAATTAGACTTCTTACTAGAGATACGTATAATAGTTTAATGGCTTATAAAGAATTAAAGTTTTTAGTTGTTCTTAATACGAAGCCTAGTGTTTTCATACCTTTGTTCACAATTTGATGGACATGATTGGTAAAACTTAGTTTTTAGATGGTCAAATAAATATCCTCCATAAATGGCTGTTTTTTTGTTTTCTGTTCTTATTTTACGAACCAATGTATTGTTATTTTGCTTAATTTAATTTTCTTATAATGTGTCTAATTTCTTTTTTGTTATTTCTAAAAAATGTAATGTATTGCATTGAACTACCCCTGCATACATTCTGGAATAAACTATTATTATTATTATTAAAGTAAAGATACGCAATTACAGAAGGGCGGTTTCTAAAATTTTCAATAGGCCTAGAGGCCTAGAGCGGCCCTGAAAGTAGCAACAAAACCACTAATCCTCTCAACCAATTCCCACCTCATCAATTTCGTTCAACCCTTTCAAACATCAAACTACAATCTGTATAGGGATTATTAGCAGAATAATTATTTAAGGTTGTGACCGCAAGCCACAACACAGAAGACACTCTGTCTACGAGCAGCCGCGTTGTTTCTAAACTAAGTTTGAATTCCGTTATCAACCCTTCCTTTTCCCACCATCCCTCCAATAAGCGGAAACGGAAGTGGTCAGGCCGGAAAAGGCAGCGCCATTGCTCAGACTTCCGGACCGCGAACGCAGGACAAACTTCAGCGCATTTCCGGGTAAAAGTCTACTGAGAAGCTTTGGATTAAGGACAAAAGTTGCAGATGCATTTTAAAATGGTATTATAATTTTGCGGTAGAATAGTGACTGAGAAAATGTTCATTCTAATAAATAAAATATATTTCTTCATACGAAGCGGTTACTTTGTGGTGTGACATTATAATTTAAAATTAAACAATAACTTTGTAAACATCACTTATAGGTAAATACTTAATGCCGACCGGGTTTCGTTACAACCGTAGCTTCATCAGGGCAGTATAATACTAAAATTCTAAAATTTAGATTAATATGTGTTGATATCACGGTAAGTGGACAGTCTGAGCTACAGTGGAAGAGGTAGGAATAGGTGGGAGATTGAGAGGCGAGTGCTCTTTGTCAATAGCATTAAGTATTTACCTATAAGTGATGTTTACAAAGTTAGTGTTTAATTTTAAATAAAAAAGTTTGGGTGGTGTGTTCAATTCCTCGGCTGGCCTCCATCAAGTCCTCAATTACAACACAAGCAACATTTTACGCTTACTGTGGTGGTAGTAGGAGATTTTTAGATATTGTCAGGTCATTCGTAACCCGGGAATGTTTGTCTTTCGTTAAAAAAAATGTGTTGAAATTGAGCATTCTTGTTAAGAACAAATATTGTAGCAGTTCACTTTTGCCCCGCTACCGTTTTAAGACAAACTTAAACAAACTTTAACAAACTCCATCCAAGACCGCCTTCGTCTATGGGACTCGCGCTCTATGGGCTTTTCTAGAAGGAAGCAGAAGAGATAATTGCCTAAAGCAATACTAATCGGACAGCCTTGCGAAGAGGGCGTGCCAACTGATGATACGGGCAACTGCTCCAGTCGACATATTTCACGGGAGACGCTGATGGCGGACATAGCTAGTTATATTTAATCGCTGGTCATCATGTCAATCTCTCACTTATTTACAATTCTTTCCTATTGCCCATTTTGGAGAATCAGGTCAGATATTTTATGTTATACACAATGTCACACTTTTAACTATTATTGCTAGTTTAAAATTCCTTCCGTTCGAACATTCCTTCGAAATTGTTACACACCCCTTGGGATCATGCTAATCTTGTTATTTGAGAGTCTCTAGCTCTATTTGTTATTCGAATAAATATTAATCATCGTACCTCCTTTATTCAATAACAAAGCAATCCTCATTGTCTTAATAATCATGTTGCAATGGCCCTAGAGTGGTTGAATTTGTACGTGAGATTATTGCATTACACTGGCGACCAATGGTGTCTAAATTATTATTAGCCCAATTGTCACAGTTACAGTATGGATACAGGAATGGGTAGTATCTACGTATATCCTCTTTACAGGTAACGTATAAACTTTTTTTGTACTGTTTGTATTTCTAGGTTATGTTTAGGTATCTGATTTAGAATAGTCACTGTACATTTTTAAAGGTCGCACTAAGCACACATTTTAATGTCGATTCTTTGTAACAATTAAAAATACATAACGTTTTTTTTCAATTCAAAGATCATTAAAATGAACCATATCTCCAGCTAAAGGGGGTGTTTTCTGTGTAGAATATTTGCATAGCGTGTAGGCTTGGTTTTTAAAGATGCCTTCACAGAAAAAACATTCTGGAGGGGCCGGGAAATATTCATACGCGTCATGAATATTCAGGAATGTAAATACGCTGAGATTCTGATACCGAGATTTTGTGTACCCACCCGCTTTTATAACGCTGTAGACAGGCGTAGAAATATTACGAATAGGGTTGGAAAAAAGAACGGTGGAATAATATTACGTAAGTAATTTCGAAATATGTCGCGAGTTATACATAGGAAATGTGCGGTATATATAATTCTACATAGTAAAGTAGGCGTGCGGCCGCCTGAAGAAAACTACTAACTAACAACAGTGTCGGAAGGAATTAGAGAGAGCACCCCACTTGTATACGGTCCAAATCCCAAACCGCAATTTACGCATCGTGAAGATTTGCTATCTGATACGCACTACCAAAGACTTCAGTTGAGCGAAGACGAAGAAGTCCTCCCATGCAGTAACAACGTACAAAATTATGCATAATTTGATAGATAGTTGTCCTCGTGGAATGTCAAACAAATACCTCGTGGTTTTTACCAAACAACTACTGCCAGAGGCGGCACCACGATCTGCTATGCATAACTCATGGTAGCATAACTCACCGTTTTAAAATGTTGTCAATGTTAACCTGCTAACAAACTACAAAAGGTTTAGCGGGTTTGAATGATAATAAAGAAAAAAGGGTTTCTCCATCAGAAACGTTTATTTTTTCAATTCCAAATTTTTCCGTCAACGAGAATTTTGTCAAGAAATTTCGAATATCAACTATTGCAATATGTTAACACAAGACAAGGAAATCTATTAACCGGAGTTTTGCAAAGGATCAAGGATTGTAGGGGATCAAGACTAAATAAGCCTACTGAACTCAACAAATGACTACGCCTATCAAACATTACAATCCTCACTGCCATGGATCCCTGGATGGAATCCCCCCTGGTCCTTTGGGAACGGGAGAGTACACTTCGAGTGCGCTACCTTAACTAACTGCAGAACACATTGATTGCGCTACCTTAAGTTACTGCAGTACAGTTTGAGTGCGCTACCTTAAGTAAGTGCAGTACTCTTCGAGTGCGCTACCTTAACTAACTGCAGAACACATTGATTGCGCTAACTTAAGTTACTGCAGTACAGTTTGAGTGCGCTACCTTAAGTAAGTGCAGTACTCTTCGAGTGCGCTACCTTAACTAACTGCAGAACACATCGAGAGCGCTAAATTAACTCGGACTTCAATGAAGCCCAGGCGTCTGAGCTGGTCACTGTGCATTACACCGAGTACGTCATTATGAAGATTGCTTCCCTTAGTAAACGCGAATTTCACTTCCACCCTTTGATAGTAATCAGACACGATTGGGTCTTTGATACATTAAATTCAATAAGGTTATTCATACCATATACCTACAACTGGAGATATTAACTAAAATTTGAGACCTCGGAGTTATATTTGATGAAAAACTAGAATTTGTACATCAAACATTAGGATTTTGCTGAGAACCATCAAATAATTTAATTCACTTAGTGTGACGAAAAAATTATTAGCTTGTGGCCAATTGGAATATAATTCTAATATTTGGTCATCTCACCATAAAATTCACATTAAAAATTTTGAAAAAATAGAATGAAAGTTTTACGATTTATTGATTTTAAGTTGAATATCCCCCCAAAACAAATTAACTACACTTTTTTTAATGAAATACCTTTAAAAAAAACATACACCTGAGGATCGGCGTAGGATAAACGTCTTCTGAATCTGGTCAATATAAGAGTACCTACTCGACACACTAGGCATAAGGACCTCTTTCAATATCACTATTCACAAACAAATTATGTACCAAAAAAAAAAAACAAATTCCTCGCCTACACAGTTCAGATTATATCGTCATTTTTCGACGTGTAAAACATACTTAAATAGTTATATGTCAAGATAATATGTTTGATAATTTCAGTTAATAAATTTATATTTATTTTAATTTCATCCAATTGTACTGTAATGTAAGAAATTATTTAAAATACCCCAAATGGAAATTCTCTCGGAGCAACCACCCATGTTCTGCTATTGATGAATATCTGCCTTTGGCAGATTTGTCGAATCAAAGGCTAATTAATACCAACGTAACATTGCATTGGTCCACACGACAGAAATATATTATTCATTAATTGTCACTAATACGCAATCAAAGTATATTCGGAAACACCATAGAATATAAAACTGGGATATCATAAGATTTTAAACCTCTTTAATATCCAAATTAGTTAGGAAATAGACACCATAATATATAAAACTGGAATATTATAAGATTTTAAAGCTCTTTAATATCTCAATAAGTTAGGAAATAAACACCATACAACACAAAACTGGGATATTGCAAGATTTTCAAGCTCTTCAATATCTTAGTATTAGTTGGTAAACAGTCATATTATTACGGATAAAAATCAAACCAAAATACTGTCAGATGTATCAGTATTTTCTTCTTCTTCAATAAAATGTTATTATTTAGAATATTAATAACCGCTGCGTATTTATCTACTGTCATTGATAAATAAGCAGTGGATATTAATTTTCAAATTTAAAAAAAATAATGTAGACAATGCCTAAACATTATCTGATAGTATTATTGTCCCAGCGTCTGGACGATGTAGGCCCTCTGATTGGTCAAATTAAAATTGTCTGTTTCGGGTAACTTGGATATTAAGACACGATTCCATACTAAAATAGGATCGCCTCATAATAATACGAGATTTCTTCAAAAGCATCGTTTCTGCTCATATAATTTTTGGATAATATCGAAGAAAATATGTTTTAGAAAGTTCATAATCCATTGGATTAATTACATTACAATGAAAATTCTCCACAGTTACGTGATTATGTTTGACGTTTATTAAAATTCACGCGTTTCTTCAAGATGGCCGATAGAGCGCACCTCTGGCGGTTTAAAAACGAACCAAATGCCTGGCGCGAATATTTAAATATGCAGCTCACAATACTTGACTACTTACCATTCAAGCGTTTTATAAGAAGATTTCTTCTGGAAGCTTATCACTTTGTAATGGCATTTATCATTATTATTTATTTTTTTCTTCTTATTAATTATATCTGATTTTATATTGGCATGTTTTCTAATTTCTAAAATTTCAAAATTATTTATTTACGATGCTTTATATCCTGAGTGAAGTATTTTAAGACCTGAATTTTTATCGAAAGTGTGATCATTATTCAAAAGATTATTTGCAAACTCAGATTCACTATTTCCATTTATAGCCCTGCGATATTCTTTAGTTCTGAGTTCAAAGTTTCTATTGGTTCTACCTTTGTAAAAGAAATTACAATCATCTCAATTGAGTTTTTAAACTCCTGATTTTTTTTGTTTGAATTTTGTTATCTTTATTATTAAGAATATATTTCTTCATTGTTATTAGTGTAAAACGCCAGTTGAATGGTACCAGGATTGTTTATATATATAATTTTAGAAGTATCGTTATCCACAAAGAGAATTCTACGCCATTGTTTATTTCTATCTTTAGAAAGACCGTTTGAAGAGAATGTGTTTTAATTTTTTTTATTTAGTATTTCAACTATCAATTTATTAGAATAACCGTTATTAAATGCTATTTGTCTTATGAATATATTGTTTTATGGTTATATGCTATTTGTTTTTTTCAGGTCTTAAAATACTTCACTATAAATAATGTTGAAATTTTAGAAATGAGGAAACATACTCTCTTTTAAATATTTTCCCACTCAACTGGTCTTTCCCGTCTAACGATATTGTAATTCCTAATTATTATAAACCCAGCCTACTCTTACCCCTCCCCCCTCCTTCCATTTCTTCTTTCCCAATTGCAATCTTTATTTAATTTTTGACTTCGGTGTATACACAATAAAATGTAAACATTATATTTATTTATTTATTGGACAATTTGTATAGCGCCGCTTTTGTGAGATATCACCTCAGGGGCGCTATATTGTAATAATCTACCTTTATATATAGATTTTTACTCTCCTGATGAAGGTGTATATATAATCTAGCTTTAAACTTTATTAGATACAGTAACAGTTGTAGGTAAAGAATTACCACCAGTTGGAGTAAAATTAACACCTTTTAATTAAACCGACTGCTAATGTCATCGCACAATTACCCTCCTTCTATTCATAAACACGGGTACAATTAATCAATATGTAATAATCTATTATTTAAGTCAACTTTGTTAAAACTATCTTTAATTGTGACAAAATAAACGATATTGATTCAACTTATAGACATTGACGGTTGTAACACATATTCAAGCACTGCAAGTCTCCTATGAGCTAATTATATTAGGTGCGATAACAGTTAATATCAGTTGTAGACATGTAGTCAATAATAGTGTTTCATTTGAAATAATCCATCACAAATACGTAAAATTTCATTTACTCAAACAACTGTCATTCTTATTATGCGTAAATTTAGCATGTTATTATTAATTAACTCCTTCCTGTTCCGTGTTTTAACAATATATATACTCACCCTTTCTCTGTGAATGACCTAATATCTATCTATTAAATGTAACTGTTGTTAATATCACTTAAAATGGGCGAAGCCCAACCAAGAGCCGCCCGCAGGGCCTAGCAGAAAAAAACCCGCGGAGCGGGTTTTTAACTGCTAGTCAGTATAATTACAATTAAATAAGTCATTAATTTAGCGCGAAGCTGACAATACAATATGAAGTTGACGGCCTCCGTGGTCGAGAAGTAAAGATACTCTCAGTATCGCCCTGGTAAAAGACCACCATTCAGATTTATAACGGTGTTTGAAATGGCTTTAGCCGTATATAGTAGCAATATCTGAAAATTTGATCGCTTAGAAATATGTTATATGCTTTGATTAAATACTGCGGAGTAGAACACATCATGTCCTTATAACCGAGTCTTTTTATAAGCCAAGATAAAAATAAAGTATCGGACCTATAAAAACTGGTTTAAATTTCTAAATCTTCTACTTACGAAACCCTTTTCTGTTATGGATTTATTGTATAATGTGGCAATAAAATGATCGTAAAACATTTAAATAGTTGTGCCTGAACTTCGCAAAATAAAATAAACACACTTTTTGGCGATGTTTTATTTTTGCGTAAATCAAAACAGGCGGCTGGTGCTAAGCGAGAATTTAAACCTAATCGCCATCTACATAAGGAGTGTAATTGTTAGCGGCCCGATTTCAAATGTTACACGACGTGGTGCTTCGTCTTAAAGATCTTACACAAAACAGGGTAGGGTTCTGAATTAAACATTTGATTTAATTTTTTTCTAATACGCATTCAACTGACCTGAGGACAAAAATGGAAAATATCAGGGTTTGAAAAGGTCATTGTATTTTGTACAAATTACGTAGCCAATAAAGAGAAAACCAGTGGCATTTGTACACCGACACCTCACTCCACAGGAGCGGGCAGTGGGAGGTGGGAGGGGGAAGAAGGAGAACTTAAAGATTGTCGTGTTTACTAGAGCGGGATATTCTTGATCGCCGGCCAGAAATCGAGGAAATTGGTCCGTGACGTCACTGGAAATGGAAATGGCGGCCGTCGGTGACGTCAGTGATTTCATTTTATCTGCTGCGTTTGAGATTATAATGAAAACACAAGAATTGTTATTTTAAGAGTAAGACATATTTTTTTACTCTGTTTTATTTATCTTATAAACGAGTTATAATCCGAAGATTTCTCGTACAAACCTTTTCACTAAGCATAATTGTTCTGGAAAGTGAGTTTTAAGTTCGTCTATTTATTGGTATGTAAAATCAATCATCGAAATTTGAAACAATCAACTTTCTATAAAAATGTGCCTCTATATACGACACTTTGCGAAATTGCGCCTTTACACATTCTGTATATTAAAACGCGCCTTTATGGTTTTTTCTACAAATGTTTATGACTTTCACCATTCAAGGTGTTCTAGGTCATCATTTCAAATTATGGAGAGAGGGAAGGTGAATTTAAATATTAATTTTGTTTAAATGGGCAACTTTCAAAATTATAAGGAAGATTGGAGACGAGTTCAGATATATAAGTCCAGAATATTTAATTTCAGACTTAGAAGAGATGAGGTATTATTATAGGAAGGGAGGTAATTTTAGTAAAGGCTTGATAGAAAAGAGGATATGTATTTGTACATATATTTATGCGTGTTATCTATTTAAAGGCGCCTTTATACGTGTTATCTATTAAAAAAGAGCCATTATACAATTTTTCTTATACAAATATATATTATTATTGTCAGAAATTCTGCATCCGTCAAATAAAATTTATCGGTCATTGACACTTAAATCCGAGTTATTCGATTCCACAAATAAATTAAAATTTATAAAAAAAAAGTTTTCGGGCGAATTTAATCATAGAAAATAATAATGCATTTTTTTTCTATACTGTATCCTCTTACTCTCTTCGGCAGGCCATTAAATTATTATTATTAGGTCGCCGCAACGGGACGAGTCGGTCACTTCTTGTCAGAAGAAATGAGTGAATTCGTTTGATTTTCGGGAAAATGGAGAAACTACATTATTATCTGAAGTTCGGGATATTACTTATAAACTTATAACTTAATCTTGAAGTACCACCTACCACGCATTATATTAAAATAAATTTACTAGTTATTGTTCGTTTGATTGGTGTTTGCTTGTTTGTTTGATTGATGGTTGTTTGTTTGGTTGATGGTTGTTAGTTTGTTTATTTTATTGGAGGTTGTTTGTTTGTTTGTTTGATTGGTGGTTGTTTGGTGGTTTTTTGTTTGATTGGCGGTTGTTTGTTTGATTGGTGGGTGGTTTTTTTATTGGTGGTTGTTTTGTTTGTTTGGTGGTTGTTTGTGATTGTATTTGATAATCTTCTACTACCACCACAGTAAGCGGAAAATTTTGCTTGCGTATTCATTAAGGACTATGTATTGGTGCATATTACATAAATACACATGTGAATGTGTGTGTGTGTGTGTGTGTGTGTGTGTGTGTGTGTGTGTGTGTGTGTGTGTGTGTGTGTGTGTGTGTGTGCGCGCGTGTGTGCGTTTCAAAAAAATGAAAACAAGTGTATGGATATCATGATGAAATTTGAATACATACTTGTAAAGTTATATAGCATGTTATTATTATATTATATGAATTATTCATTTTGATGAAATCGAATAACCACAAATAAATAGTAAATAACCTTACGAAAATACAATTAAACAGTTTGGAAACTATTGAGTGCAAAGTATTTGAATCTAAAATGGCTAAATTTGCTAGAACACACGAGGAACGGTAGCGCTCGTTACGAGGAAGATATTAAAAAAAAAAAAGAAAATGGAAAAGCAGAACAAACTTCAATAATCTCACGGTGAAGACGCCAAAGTGGTATCCATTTTCCGGCCTGTTAGCTTTCAGTCACGCCGCAAGATGTCGCCGTGTTCGTACGATAGCGAGGGAAAATCGAAGTCAATAATTTCTTTCTACATGAACTTTTTTTTCTTTGCGTGGGGGAATAGTATGAATTATATTAAATATTCAAAATAAATTCACAGACGCAGATTTTAATTTTCCTTACCAATCCATAGAACAAAATGAACTTGAAATTGTTAAATTAAAGTGTTAAACATTTTAATACATTTGTGTTCCAAGCTATAAAAACTCAAGGGTGAGCTCTGGCATCGTGAAATTTTCACAATAGATAGGGAATCTATAGATCAATTCAATTAATATGAACTAGAAACATGATATGTATTATGAGCTACGGAGCTTTGAAATATATAATAAGTCAAAAAATTCAATGTGTTGGAAACATATAAACAGTAGTAATTTAACATTTAAAAAGACTACATCCCCAATAAAAATGACAAATTTATGAATAAATTGTAAAACATAGGGTACTGACCCCAAATGGAGAATACAAAATATCTATTTCATATTTTTAAAAATATATTATTCTTACTGACGCGACGAATGACGATAAACGAGTTAAAAACGAGGTGATTTCTCTTCTTCGCCACCCATTAAAATCACAAATAAATCCGTTCCTCTCTTATCTATCTATCCCCGTGTCTTCCGTTCCTCCCCGCCAAGTGATAGATCAATATATCCAATATCCCCCGGGACCAAAACAAAACAGGAATGATAGAAGGATCCACGAGATACCTTTTTTTCTATTGTGAAACCCCCCAGGACTGGAAAACCTTGACTGGAAAATGGAGAAAATGGGAAACCTCTTTTGATGGGATTTTCATGGGACAAGCCGAATTTTGTCTTTTTGTATTGGTTTTCGCTCGTTTAACGGTGTATCTTGTACACACTGAAGAGGTGAACTGATAGAAGTGCATTATGGGTGTGTCTGATAATGGCGTAAGCAAGCGTAATGAACGGAGTGCGTACGATGGCATAAAACAGTTACTTACAGTCCTCAGGGCGAAGTCATTCACTTGGAGGTCATTATTGCATTATCAGTCTCCAGTACGCTTCTAAGTAAGAAAACCCATCACAACAACACCTTTATTTAAACCCACTCGTGGTTCTTCCGTTCACTATTGAAGTTTTTGGAACAAAAAATAGCACGGCGATGTAACACAATCGAAGGTTAGTATTGAACTAAACCTTGTGACACGGATTGGTGTGAAGCAATTTTTTTTAACATTTTTCGTGGGTATGTTTTATGTCAAGGTTTCGGGTAGAGTGGAAGATACTCTCAGTATCTTGGTATAAGACCACCGTTCAGTATCGATACGTTGACCAGATCAGAATAGCCATCTGCTATCTCCTTACCCTCCGCACTACCTTCAGCCTCACAACATACCCCAATTGGGGACGCCCAAGCAGTTGGGACTATCCCTAGCACGTAGATCGGAGACTATGAAATAATAGTGAACGTATGTCTCTGATGAATCTACGACCCGAAAGTAGGGCATAAAAGGCCTGAGAATCGATTCTCCAATCCAGGCCGCTCGCAATCGCCGTCGAAAGTAAATACATTGGTCAAAATTCTTATTCTTGAATCTCGTCGAAGGTAAACACTAACACATACTACATAGATCATTGTAGAAATGTATTGTACAGGGTGTATCGGCACGTACCCGACAAATTTTAACCAGCGATTCCTGAGCATATATGGAGTAAAAAATGTTAAGGCCACTTTGCTGTTCGGTAACGTTTTTTTTTATAAAAAATTTACTATTCATATTTTCACCACATGTCACCACTGTTTTATCCTTTGTCAAAGTTTGAAAACACATCTGGCAATATTTTATTCGAATTCCGTTGAATAACGTACGTATGTACCTACATTTCCGCGCTTCTACAATAACAAAGAAATGGCACGGCACCATTCGTCTCATTTTTACTATTATTATTTAGTTTGTACGAAAGAGCGAAGACGCTTTTCGACATACTTGCTATTCTTGCTAATAACAGCTGTTGAACACGAAAAGCAATGCCAATGACAGTAATGGAGTGTGGAAATTTTTAATATTTTTGTTTTTAATTGAAAAAAAAATGTTACCGGACAGCAAACTGTTGATAACATTTTTTACTCCAAATGTGCTAAGGAATAGCTGGTTAAAGTTTGTCGGGTTAGTGCCGATACACCCTGTATATTTGTACAGCGCCTTTGAGGTAATTTTGCATAAAAACGGCGCTATACAAATCATCCAAATATGATTGCTATACGCCAAACGTCAAAAGTCATTCCACTCGAACAGCGAGTGAGTCGAACCACATGTTGTTCAAGTGGAATGACTTCGTCGAGAATCGAGGCCTTGTTTTCGTGTAAGAGAGCCTTTTCAATTTTTAATCGTCATACCAGTTGTACGAATTATAGGAGTCTATATTTTATTACACCTTTCAAAAAAACACGAATATGGTAATGTAATTGTTTTCTTACTTCGAGTGAAATATCTAAATTCTTTTCCACAGATAATCATTTTCATTGGCCTAGAAGTCAAAACTTCTAATGTTAACTGAAGGCATAGATTTTTTTTCAAATATGTATAGATCACACTTCTAAGGGTTTTCTGTTCAGTGCTTGTACACTGTATGGCAGAGTGCCTACCGGGCGATAAGATGGCTCATTTTGTGGAGTGTTTTATTCGATTCGAAAGAAGAATAGATTTGAAATTTTACTTTTATAAGATGCCATTGGGGTGATTTTTTGCAAGAACGGCGCTATACCAATTATTTATTTATTTAATATCAACGGTATAAATATACCATAAACAATGATAACATGTCACAGTTAAAATATTTAAAAAAAAGTATTACAAATATATGTGGCATTTGATTGTGAAATGACATTAGAGAGTAAGTAGGTAAGTAAGTAAACAAGAGATACAAGTACATAAGTTTGTATAGTGCAAATAAGGTAGAATTAGATTAAATTAATATTGATTGAAAAGATTTGATAGCATAGCCCTCTTGTACCTACCTTGCGTGCAGTTAAATAGATCTGCCACATCTGCGTATCTATTACTAACTTCATGCAACCTAGGTACAAGCGAGTGTTTGGAATACTCAGTCCTGATATTGTTGCATTTAAACAAAATTTTAGAACGAGTAGCTCTCGTGGGTATATGAAATTCAATGAGGTTAATTAAATCAGGACTGTCTATACTACCATTTACAATTTTGAACATAAATATTAAGTCGGATATAATTCTTCGATCTGAGAGTTTTAATAAATTTAGATTTTTCATCAAGTAATTATAATTTATATTTTCAATGGGAATACCGAGTTTAAAATTAATGTGTCTTAGGAATTTATGTTGAATTTTTTCGATTGAATCTGAATGTAATTTGTAGTGGGGGGACCAGATCGAGGAGTAATATTCGACTTGACTACGAACCAGGGATGTATACAAAATTTTTAATGTTGAAATATTCTTGAAACCTCTGGAATTTCGAAGAATGAAGCCTAGCATTTTCATTCCTTTATTATTAATATTATTTATATGCGATATGAAGTTTAATTTAGAGTCGAAAGTTATCCCCAGGTCATTAATTTCTTCGACAGAGGTAAGGATTGAGTTATTGAGTTTATATGAATGAATAATTGGTTGATTTATTCTGTAAAATTTAATTGAATAACACTTATTTATGTTCAGATGAAGTTTGTTAAGAGAACACCAATTAATTAACCTGTTCAAATTATTTTGTAGACAGATACAATCTTCAGCACTTTTGATTATTTTAAATATTTTTAAATCATCTGCGAAAAGTAATGTATTTAATATCTTCATCAAATATATTTACAATATCATTTATGAACAGTAAAAATAATATTGGGCCTAAATGAGACCCCTGTGGTACACCACTGGTAGCTATAAATTGATTGGAAATGAACAAATTGATTTTTACAAGTAAAACTCTATTAGTTAGATAGCTAGCAAACCATTCTAAAAGTTTTCCGCCAATACCGAGCTTACGTAGTTTGATCGGGAGAATTTTATGGCATACTTTGTCAAAGGCCTTGATAAAGTCCGTATATATGGAATCGACTTGAGTTCTGTTAGCTAATGCGTTTGATATATAGTTTTCATATAACGAGAGATTTGTCAGAGTTGATCTACCTGACAAAAATCCGTGTTGATTCGGAACAATGAGATGGTTAATACATGGTGAAATTTTATCAAGTAATAGTTTTTCAAAAAGTTTAGGAATTACAGATAGCTTACATATTGGTCTATAGTTAGTAACATCACTTTTATTACCCTTTTTAAATATAGGAGTTAGATAACAACGTTTCCAAATATCAGGGAAGCACCCTGTGTCAAGGGATTGATTAAACAATAGAAAAATCGGCTCAGCCAGTGAAGTAATGCAATTTATCAGGATATTGGGATGTACATTATCAGGTCCAGCCTTTTTGTTTTTGTCTAAGGATTTGATTTTACTTATAACATCGTTTATGTTGATGTGTATGGCAGGGATATGTATGCTCTCGTTAAGCGACGAAGGTGGTGTATAATTGTCTGGGATATCTTCGTCATAGACGTTTTTAAAATAATCAGCAAAATAGTTAACTTTTACATTCATGTCAGTACTACTCTTTTCTTTGAAGTGCATTGAAAGGGGTAAACCTTGTTTGTTTTTTCTAAGAGAGTTAACGTGAGTGAAAAAGTTTTGTATATTAGAAGGTATAGAGTTTTCGATTCCATTTATATAATTGAAATATGAATTTCTTGATAGTTTTTTACATTGAGTTCTATAGTTGTGAAATATCTTGTAGTCGATAAGAGAGTTCGATTCTTTAAAGTATTATATATTATCTACTAAGTATTATAACCCTACTAAGTATTATATATTATCCTACTTTTATTTAAAATTATTTATAATTTGAATTTCGAGGTTTTAAATTGCTTTCTTTTTTTCGCATTACCTAGTAACCTAAGACTTCCAGTGTGAAAAACATTGGCAAAAGCTCTTAAAGCAGATTTTCTCCGCAGCTTTGTTAACCCCACACAGGAGGCCCTAAGGAAAATAATTTCCCTCTCGGCCCATGTCATCTTTTGGGATGCTGTGTAGAGGGGCTTTTTGAAGAAAAGGAAGGAGAAAATTTTCTGAGAAGGTAAAATTTATGATGGTTAGGTAGGAATCTAGGGATCAGTGTATCCAAGAGTGACGAACATATGTATATATCCCACCCACTGCGGTTCAAGGCGATAGGTCGAGAGACCAGTTGGAGAGGCCAAAGGGTCTACCCAAACCAGCCTCTCCCGATCTGGCACGCCATGCAGCTGGAGGGCAGGGGCATCCTGAAACACCTTACCCGTAACCCGGGCACCCCTACTAAATAACCAAACGTAGCGAACCACTTGGGGTGACCCAATCTTTCATTAGAACTCTCTAATTTCTGTACATCTCTTTTTTTAATGTACGTATGTCGTACATTTTATTGTCATATATTTTAATGGGTTCCATGATAACTCAACATAGTGATTATTCAACATACATTTAAAAAGTGATATAAAGTCATTAAAAACGATGAATTTTTTTTTTAACCTAACCTAACCTACTTAACCCAGTTGAAAAAGTTCTTGTTTCATCCGTTTCCATGACTTTATATAAATTTTTAAAGATGTGATGAATTATCATTTTGATGATTTATCCGGTCACCATTTTAATGTTGTTCACTCATTTTTCTCTTTTAAAGTCGTATTCTTATGTCAAAAATTATTTTCCTTTAAATGTATAATATTGTTTTACCCAAAATGAGTTTTATTAAACTTACTAGGAATAATGTATTATAAATAGACACATATTTATATATACATATAATGACCAATTTATTTTTTATTAAATTCTCTTTTGGTTTGGAATGTCATGTTTCAAATTATGAGTGAAAACTATAGTCCTTGAAATATCCTCGATCCATTAAAAATATTCAAAATTCAATGCATCATATTCAGTAAAATTCTTTAATTAAATTAAAAAGTTTCATAATTATATTGATTTTATTTTAAATAATTTTATAATATTAACATTTAGGCATAGCATAAAAAATGTCATAAAAGACAGGGAAGTTTATTCAAACGTGAATCTCGGTTCTACAAAGTTTAAAATCACCTTATTCTAAAATCCTGATACTCTAAAGCGGTTTTAACACGTAGGTATCTACGTAACGACGTACGTTTATAGACGTCAGGAATAAAGAATTATTGTTCCGCCATTCTAGCCCCACATAGCCCGATAAAACTTATTCCCAATCCGCGAATGTAAAGAATAAAAAATTACAGTCGATCCGTTTTGAAGCGTTTTTATCGCCGTTTGTCAGACGGGAACTGTGCGAGATACGCGCCAGGCCTCCGCGTGAATACAAAACGATACCTAAGTTGAGAGGCTTTAAAATGTTTTGTTAAAGGTATGTTACTGTATTATATCAAAGGTTTTGTAGCCACGGTGGCACCCCGTGACTACAGGAAGAATAGTGTGGGCCGGAAGGAAATGGAGAGGGGAAGGAAAATAGGTAGGCTGTGAAGTTAGACAGATAAGTTCTGGTTACTAAACAAAGAAAAAGGCTTCTAAACGCAATCTTTTCAATCGGATTTATAGTCGATGATGGCGGATATTATTGAATATTTCGTTTTATATTTAACAAATTGATAAAAAATACTATAAAGTGTATGTTATTACTGATTGTGAATGTGTATTATTGTTCGGCATCGTGAATTTCGCAAACATTTTTGATGATTTGTTGACGACATTGGGAGATTTGAGTACAAATGATTTCATATGATCTATGGATTACGTGTTTTTTTGGATTTTGTTGGAAGTTTTTTGTTGATTGTTATCATTTTTTGACAATTCATTATTTTTTCTTTAACGGCAAATATCTGTGTGAAAATATAATAAAGTTTTTACATTTGGGTCCCGATATAACTTCCATATGAGGTTCCCTATGAAAACAATATATTTTAAAATTCGCATTAGTGTGTTGAAGCGAAGGCGAAGGTTTTTTTGTTAATTTCAAGCAACTTTCCGATCCTTAATAGTGATTGTTTTTATCAAGGCGGTCCTAAGCAATGTCTACTCTTATCTGATCTATACTTTGCACTTCCATGTATTTCGTCGCAACTTTGACGTTATCTTGTCGATCCGGCGGGTTTTGAGGTAGTCTTTTACCCTCTTGGGAACAACAGAATAATGAGATTTGTTCACCAATCCCAAGCGATATGTGAAACTGCCTAGTGGCCAATGACTTCTGCTTTTTTAGCATTGTCAATTCTGTCTGGTTCCTATGTTTGTCGCATTATCAATTTAATCTGATGCCTATCATACAGCCTGTTTTATGCTGATGATGCGGTGCTGATTGCTAACAGAATGGAAGATCTAGTCTCTCGTGTCTTGGATGAATGAAGTATGTATGAAAAATGAGTTAATGATGAATGTAAGTAAGTCTAAAGTCATGGTATTTAACTAAATAGTAAGTGCAAGTAAATGCAGGCAACTCCATTAATGGAGGACTGAAGGCAGTTGGCGCTCCAAAGAATCGAAGCCAGCTGTCCACAATGGAGTGCTGGTACCTACCCTGATGTACGGAAGTGAGGCATGGAACTGGCAGAGAAAGGATGAAAGTATACTGAATGCTGTAGAAATGAGATCCTTGAGGCGTATGTGTGGTAAAACCATGTATGATCGTGTGAGAAATGTGGAGATCCGCAAAGAGTGCAAGGCTGATGTAAGTATAATGATTAAGATTAAGAAAGGGACGCTTAGATGGTTTGGGCATGAAGAGCGAATGAGGGAAGAAAGGAGTGTAAGAAGAATATACGACGCAAATTTTAATGGTAGCAGAAGTCGGGGACGCCCGGGGAAGACATGGTACGACCAAATGAATCAGATACTTGAGTCGGGCTATGTCAAGAGTCAGAATAATAGAAGAGTATGTATGAATGTGGATGAGAAAAGGAGTGTGTGAGAAGACCGAGTTGTTTGGCGGTACGTCCTCTCTGCCTATCCCTGCGGAGAAACGGCGTGATGGTTAGTTAGTTAGTTAGTCTAGCGTACATTCCACTTACTTAGTGATATTTGTTATCGTGTTTAATAATAGTTTTATTCGGGGGCAAATATGTATATGACTTAATTTATTTAATATCAACTGTATAAATATACCATCGACAATAAATCACATATTAGAAAGTATAAAATTGACAGACGATTAGAACGATATAAAAGTAAAATATACAATTACATGCAAAACTTATAAGCAGACTTTGGTTAAATTAATAATGATTGAATATTACAGCCTTCTTGTACCTGCAGTTAAACAGATCCGCCACATCTGCGTATCTATTACTAACTTCATGTTATCGAGATACAAGCGAGTTATAAAAAGCTCGGCCCTAGTATTGTATAAATAAGAAAGGAAAGAAATTAATCAACATCACACAAAAAAGTATAGGTTCAATGTGTATACAATTAAAAGTATATCTTATAAGAGTAGGTATATACAATCTAACTAAAGCAATCTAGCAGTGAATGTGAACATTATTAGACGCCGCTTCCAAAAAATATGTTTTCTATTTTCTCTTTTTAATCAATCATACTAAAAATTTCCTCCGAAATCATAAGATTTGTAAGTAGGTACTTAAATACCTACCTACTCAATTGAAAACCATATAATATTTATGTAACATTAAAAAAAAGGTATTATATATTTTTTCCAAAGAAATGTCACTATCACAATGACAATTATTTTTTCAAAGTTTCTTTTGCCAGGAGGCATCATAACATTAAACAACCTCAGTCAATGTTAGCCATCGAGTAAAAGTACCTAAGGCTTACTTGAATAATAACAAACAAATTTATGGACAGATGAAATTCATAACGGTCGAGTTAAAACCTTCGCTACGCTTGGTAAAAGTCTTAACAATCACATGTTGGCTAATGTATACAAAAAGGAAAAAAAAACATGCAAGGGGGAAACGGTGACCGGATAAATCATCAAAATGATAATTCATCACATTTTTAAAAAGTTATATGAAGTCATGGAAAAAGATGAAACAAAAACTTCATTAACTGGGTAAAGTAAGTTAGGTTAGGTTAGGTTAAAAAAAAAAATTTTTCATCGTTTCTAACGACTTTATATCACTTTTTAAAAGTGTGTTGAATTGTCACTGTGTTGAGTTATCAAGGAACCAAAAAAATTGTGTGTTTATTGATTATGAAAAATACAAATTTACGTACTAATAATAATATGCACAAAGAAACTCTAAGAAATTTCCGATTCCTTTATATTAGCCTACGAAGCCGAAATCATGATCAATAATAATTGAAAACCCTTCTCAAAATATGCAAAGTTCTGCTCTGTCACGGAAAATAAACGCCACCACAGAAGTTCTACGTAGGTACCCATTTGCGTCTGGTCGTAACGGTAGGAAGTAGGAACTATTGATAATCGGAGGAAAACGAATCGTTGTTCTTAACGTTTTTCGCTGGGGAAACATTTTTGCCGCAGACCACGACGTTCTTCAACCCCTGCTAAGATAATAGGTCTCGATGAAAATGTAATAGAATTTAATAACTCGATAATTTCAGCATCTATTACGGCCCTCCAAACTAGCGATCAAATTATTACGAAATCTAAGATTAGAGAGAACTACCTTATAATTTCTTCTGGGTCGATTGTTTTTCAAATCACTCATAATCAATAGCATTATATCTTCGATTCAATCTTAAAACCCATAGTAAGTGTTCAAAGATGGTTTGAAAGGGAGATATATAAATACGAATGTTAGAGGGAGCGCGCTAATATTAAATGATAATAATTAAGCGAAAATTGTGAAATTATTTAATAAAATACGATTCGTTTGAAATAAAGCAAAAATCTCTCGAAAAATGATTTAGTTGCATTTATAGATACAGTCTGAATTTTTTCTTGCCTATAACATATTAAATAATCGAACAAAATGTGTTTTTAATAATTTTCGGAGCTTACTTAACGATTTTTTTCCATCGAGAGAATTTCATATAATTAATGTTTCGGCATAACGCATAACAAATGTGTAAATATTATCTTAAAAAATAACATATTTTTTAGGAACTTAAAAACTTAAAGATAAACTTGTAATAAATCGGTAAAAATGGGAAATGCGGGGGCTTAAGCCACGTACGATGTTAGTAAGAACCCATGCATTTCAAACAAAGGTTGTAATAAATTACAATAGTATGCATGAGCACTATGGTAATTGTTTCAACGTTCCTTGCATTGCGTGTTGCGTTGCTAATATCTGTACCCGACTTTAGATATCGTAAAACTTTCAAAGGGCAATATTTTTATGAACGTCAGAACTACAGATCTAGAAACACGAACTTATTTATCGTTCTACGAAAACAGCTGAGTTTTGCACACATAACTAACGCAAACTTTCATCCCAGTACTGAATCCTTTAATGTAAACGAAATGCTAAACACAACCGCTAACAAAGCTTAGGCCTTTTCCACGCGGCGGATTAAAGTTTAATTTACGTTAGCCGGGAATTAATAAGGGAGAAGAAATCATTAATCACACAGCCGGCCAGGGATCGACCCTTTGCCTGTTCTCTGGTAGGCGCTTTTATGCGGTTTGGTTTACCACGCAATTGTGCAGATTTATACCACCTCCCTGCAGTGTGAGGGGTGGGCGGAAGGCTTTTAAAATGTGGAGGCTGCCGGTGTAGAATTTTACTATTACTACTAAAAGCAACAAAACCACACCAACTTTAGCTTATAGTTAACCCGACATAAAAGTTAAATTAAAAGAATAATATAGTATTTAAAATTACTTTCAATTGATATTTTTCCAGAGTTACAGCCGCTTGAAGCCCGTGGAAACTACGGTATCCCCATTTTGAAGATGTGGGTCTTAGATGTGGTATTATAAATAACTTAATTTGCCACATTATACAGTAAAATCATAACCGAAAATGGGTTAGTAAGTGATTTTGAACTTTAAAGCAGTTTTCATAGGCCTTTACATTATTTTTTTCTGGGCTTAAAAAAATACTAATCTAAAAAATACGATTATTTCAAAGGCCAAGATGTATTCTACTCGCAGTATTTAATTAAAGCATCTGAAACATTTCTAGGCTACAAAATTTTCAAACCAATAACACATGATTTTGCATTACTACGTATGGCATCGCCTTAAGACTATATATAGAACATTAGCGACACGTTGCAGAGTGGAAGATACTCTCAGTATCCCACTGGTGTAGGACCGATTCTGAATTGAAACGTTGCTTTAAATGGCTTTGGCCGTGTTTGGTGACCAATCTGAATAGCCAGCTAATTCCCCACCTTCTTCTTCCCGTCTCCTTCCCCTCCCACGGTCTCCAGATGGTTGGCAGCAGTTGGGAATCTCTTATTTTAAAATGGCAGAAAATCGCGTGTAAAATACGAAAACTTACTATTTATTATTTGCCAGAAATCAGCGAATTTCATGATATTTTCGTGAAAAGGGTTAAATTTTCATTTTTCGCGTAAAAATTATGAAAGTTCCGTTAAAATTTTCGTTATCGCAAACGCGACATTTTCAGGTCTCTAATAATAAAGCATTTGTATATTTTAGATATAAGAGCACGGTTAGAGAAGCAAAACTTATTATTAGTATATACTTTGTATTCTGATAAGAAACCTTTGGTTTCGAAACACGTTGTTCATTTTAATTGTAAACGGGGGTGTAAACGAAGTCGGCTATTTTCATTTAGTTTATTAATTTAATGCCACAGAGTAATTTTGTAATAATTGACGAAGTAATTAATTTATCTTTGGTGCTAGGTATTAAGGGCTCAAGTAATTTTTTGTAATTTTTAACTAAAAGTTCTGTAAAATAACTGGGCATCCAATTTAGTCCTACATCCTTGCCGGAAAGTTGTGCAAGGAGTGTTAGAAGAAAATGGATTGGAGGCGGTTCGAAGAAACTTGGCTTCATGTCTCTTCTTCCAAACTTCCAAAGGAAAGGAGGAAATGCTTTCACAGAATATACGGCAAACTTATTAATTCCTTCTCTAGGCATCGCGAGACACTTATTTACATCAGTTCTTCATTTTCTGTTGTCGGCAATGGAGTTCCAATACCATTCCAGGTAATATAAAATATGATAGGGAGGTATATATAAATACGCATACAATGCATCTATACGGGAAAAATAGCGTTATTTCAAATTATCCAAACCGTGTGGAGCCAGTAAGATTATGGCTTTCCCAATTGGGGTTGTGAGGCTAATGGTAGACGGGAGAGGAAGATGAGAATATATGGCAAACTTATTAATTCCTTCTGGAGTACGTTGTGAGGCTAAAGGTAGACGGGAGAGGAAGATGAGAATATACGGCAAACTTATTAATTCCTTCTGGAGTACGTTGTGAGACTAAAGGTAGACGGGAGAGGAAGATAAGGAACAAGAAGATGGTGAAGTATTCGGCTATTTAGATCCGGTCACCAAACGACACTAAAGCCGTGCAAATCAAATATTCAATTCTGTCTTTCACCAAGGCGATGCTGAGAGCCTCTTGCACACCGGAACGTGCCGAAAAATACACTATATTATTGGAATAACTTAATGAGTAAAACCTTAAATCGTAATCACACATAGAATATGGAATTTTAGCTTGGGGTAATACTTCTTTTAGTGCCCTCGACCCCATTATTAAAGCACAAAAATTAATCATAAAAATAATTCTCAAACTTCCTCTTTCTACCAACACTGATACTATCTTCAATACTATCAACGTTATGTATGGACTTAAAACAGCTCTTTGCAAGATCCATCTTGATTAATTTACCCCAAAACAGCAAAACTCTATACAAACCAACTCAAACGATAAACAATACCCGAGCCAAAAATAAAGAACTTCTCCAAACTCCTTTTGCTAGAACCACCTTTGGGCAAAAACATTTTAAATACACAGCTTGCAAACTATACAATACACTACCAGCCACGATTAGACAAACAGAGTCAATAACCAAATTCAAACATGAAATAAAGAATTGGATAACAAGTATTGGGCGTCCCACTATCGCAAACATCATTAAACCAAATTACACGTAAACAATAACAACAATTCAAATACAAAATAAAATATTAGAATCAATAATTTTATAAAAACCCCTTTGTAACTACGTCCTCCAACTAAATGCATTTATATTACATATATATTTACAATATTGTCGTACCTGTACCTACTCTTTCTATTATCTATCTATTGACTCCATAGTTTAAAATGTATACAACTTTGAATTTGTATTTTGTATTTGATTTAGTCATGCATGTAAATATTCTTTAAGTATCTGAATACGTCTGTCTCGACACAGTACCCTAGTGAGACAGATGTCGATAAATACAAGTAAAAAACTTTATATTTATAGATAAATAAATAAATAAAAAAATATATATTTAATCATTGAGGGCAATATTAATGACTCTCAAACGAAAGATGTGAAACAGAAAAGAAACAGAAATTGTGAAAATGACGAAAGTTGATATGGCCGAATTAGCTCAGTGGTTAATGTACTTCCCCGGAAAAGAAGATGTCCTGGGTTCAATTCCTAGATGCGACTGAATCTTTTTTTGGCTTTTCTGTTTCACATCTTTCGTTTGAGAGTCGTTAACATTGTCTTCAATGATTAAACACTATATGTTATTTTTAATAAACGCGGTTACCTCCGTATTCGTCGACGATAGCCTTACCCGTCTACTACGAAGTCCGTCAAAAGAATTCTATGAATTCTCTCGATTTATTTTCATATTATTCATACTACTAAATATTAATACTATTGCGTAAATTAAATTCTCAGCACGGGAGATCCCAGTGTCATCTCTATTTGTTACAAAAAAGGAATATAATGAAAGATTTATTATTATTATTCTATTTTAACTCATTTTTATTGTTGCTTCAATTGAACAAATTTCAAAAACCGACATAATTTCTCTCGCGATAGGTAAAACTAACGAATTTGCGGGACAAATTAATGGCCAGCGAATTTCTACGTCATGAGTCATAAATTTTAAAATGTAACTTGTCACAGCTCCAAAAGCTGTCAGAGCTTTCATTGTTTTTGTAGAATTTAATGAATAATAACTTGCTTTTTGGTCGACATTTGAATTTTAGTCTCGGAAATCATCTCAGTAGTAGAAACTTTCCGTTTTACGTTGACTGTAAAACTATAAAGTTGTTCGCAGAACGTTATGATTGTCATTAATTTTATGACTTTGAATGCTGCAATCAACGAAATTGGAACATTGGTATTGTAATTAAATCTGAAACAATGTGAGGTAGGCATACGGTACGAAGTAATTTACAGGTTATAACCAATAAAATACAAGGTCAAGCCAAAACCAAAATATAGCATTAGATCTTAAGTGGAGCTGAATTTAAAAAAAAAACTAAACTAGCCTAAAAACCAATTTTATATAAGTATTTTATAGGGGTTTGAGATTTTCATGGAGAAAAGTTTTATATTGATTGATTTATTTATCGGGTATTATGCCGTGTTGCGCTACCATCTTATTTAGACAACGAACGTTTCGTTTTCGTATCTGTACTGATGATGGACACTGTTATTCTGCCCGAAACGTTGGCTAAAGAAGGAGGTAGAGCAACACGCCATAATAGCCCAAAAATAAATAACAATAGGTTTAAAAATTAGATTATGTTATAACAATTTCACTACACTATATAACCTACCTAAAATTCATAGATTATTGTGTTATGCAACCATTTAATATTGTTTTTTTTTAATGTTGTCATCACTACCATCAAATGTAAAATCGAGATAAAACTTTCAAGTTAGTCGCAAACTGAAAACTAACAAAATATTCATTTAAGGCGATGCAATACGTAGTAATGCAAAATCATGTGTTTTTGGTTTGTAAATTTGGTGGCCTAGAAATGTTTCAGATGCTTTAATTAAATACTGCGAGTAGAATACATCTTGACCTTTGAAATAATTGAGTATTTTTTAGATAAGTCTTTTTATAAGCCCAGAAAAAAATAATATATAAGGCCTACGGAAACTGCTTTAAAGTTAAAGTTATCGCCTACTTACGAACCCATTTTTGGTTATCATTTTACTGTATACTGTGGCAAATTAAGTTATTTAAAAAATTATCGGAAAAAATTTAAATATTATTAAAAATTTAAACATCCACAAAATAAAATAAAAGGCACTTTTTGGCCATGTTTTTTTCTTGCATAAATCAAAACAGGCGGATGGTGTTAAGCGGGAATTTAAACCTTATCGCCTTCTACGTAAGGGGTGTTATTGATAACGGCTCGTTTTAACATATTACACTACGTAGTACATCGCCTTAAATGCATTATTCCATTTCCAGTCACCAGGAAGCATTCATTCTAGTATCGTTAAAAAATTAGGTATGTAACAAGGAAGAGCACAAACATCTTTTTTTTAAAAATAGTATTAAATTTATTTTAAACCAATGCAATTTGCTAGGAAATGGCTGCTCATATGTTTCACGAAGTGAACGATTTCCCGATGTTAAAAGCACCCAACATTTTCAAAGAAAATAATGCCTAGTCGCGAAATAAAAGTAAAACTCATTCCCCACGCCTAACGAGCCCCGCCACCTCCCCCCATTACGCTAGCCGTAGAGAAGAAGAACAAGAAGAAGAAGAAGTGAAGACACATACTACTGGATGGAGTGTCACAATCCCTCAAAAGTTTCGACGTGAGAAAACAGCTTAAAACCGCTGTTCGGTTTATTATTGTTACACAGACAACTTGGTAAATAAATCTCACAGCTTTTACTTCAAAACTGCTCCTTGTATATGAAGGTAAGCATTTACAGCAGTGTGAACAAACCTGGAATTTCACCAATAAATATACACAAGTGGTGAAGAAGTACAATTCGAGAAAAATAATAAGTAAAAATATTACATAGAGATAGGTTCACCGAGTCATGTATTACGAAACGAAACAATGCTTGATATTATACAGCCATATTATACAGCCATTTAAAGATATTTTTATACGTTATTTAGAAGATTGCCGCTAAACTAACATAGTTTAGAAAAATCGCCCAATTAGCAGAAACTATCGTTTTTTTTTTTTTTTTTTTTTTTTTTTCTTTGGCATTCACTATGTAACAATTTATAGACATTTTTTGTTTTTAGTGAGTTTTTATTATTCACAATGTACATTTAATCCCTCCCACCAAAAAACCAAACTAAATAAAACCCCATATTTCTGCACTTAAAAATTTAGTTTTAAAATAGCTAGTTAATGACACGGACGTGTCGAAACCGGTCGCTAATTTTATTAAAAAAAATTTATACGTAACAAATGTACATTGTGAATAATAAAAACTCATTAAAAAGAAAAAAAAGAAACTATCGTTGTTAAAATATTGGTATTTTCTGATTTGGCTTTCTGCGAAAAATCGATCAGTAATATTTCCTGGTATTCCGGACGTATCCACACAACCGTGGCTATTGTAGTAAAGCACAAATCTACCGGTAAGTGTGCGTAAGACATTTGTAGAATTTTCCCAACACACTTTGTTCGAGGACTATTGTATTGCGAACACTTTGTAAGAGGAATACAAGAGTATACAAAGCACTATCCATCATGGAAAGTATCGCTGTATCATTATTTTTCACCAACCGTCATGCCATTTCTTTGCAGATGTAGACAGTGGATGGAACGTCATGAATCTGTTGTAAGATACACATCCATGTTTCTAACCTCAATTACAATAAAATAAAATTAACTTTGTTAACGCTACTATTTAATACAAATTATCAACACGTTTAAAAAGCAATGATTTCTTCACCAGGATACAAAGTACAAATACTAAAAATTAATACATACTTTTAAAAATAGACAGATAGGTACATAGAAGTATCACACAAGTGATGATTAAATAGTTATCAATATATTTATTTATACTGGGTTTTTACAGACGATCTCACTTACGTGAGAACAATCCAGTTATAAAAACTCAGTTAATACACAAATAGATACAACAATTACAAAAATCAACTCAGACAAAGAGTAGGTTAAATGAACAATTTGAATAAAGGTCATTAAAGTCACGTGTTTCCAAATTAATAATTTGGCTGACTCAGGGGTTTTATTATTATTTTTTTATGTTCTATAATAATTGAACTGGGCTTAAACATGTCTAGGAGTGGCGAGCGAATTATATTTTTTTGTTAGCGTGTTAAAATTGTAGCTTATAAAGATGAAAGCATAATCCTGTCAATTTTCTATTGTCCATTATCTCCTTCTTCCGTATTTTCTTTACTACGTGTATATTTGATATTGGCTCGTTTAACTTGTAGTTACGGGTACCATAGTTTTCCTCCTCTGCATTACAATATATTACAGTGTTTCGAACAATGTATGGTGTATTGTGTATTGAATCTCTATTCAGGGCGTTCAAATTCCGATAAAAACAATCCTCATTCATTCAACACGGAATGTCAACCATCCATTCTCATAATGTATGTACATATTTACAGTTTTGCGTGAAATTAGTTGCCTATAAAATGGTTCCTGTGAACAATTGATACACGATTATAAAATTATATAAACCAAACTTTGATACGTGTATTGAGTGAACTGTTTTAAATATGCATATTGAACACACAGAAAAATGACTAGGTACTGCTAATTTAACCGTCAAAATCAAATATCTCTCAAAAGAAATAACTTGTCTGTATCTCGAATCCATCGAGGTCTCCATTGAAAACCAAACGTTGATACGTGTATAGTGTGAACTGATTTAAGCATATTGTACACGGAGAAACATGAGTACTATTAATTTATTAGGAATCTCTTCAAATTATTGGTAATCGGGTTAAAACGGGATTTTCTGTACGATGACGCTCTAGGTCGTGCACAGTACTGTGTCAGAGAAAGGAGTTCGGTCCTCTCTCTGTTCTAGAGAGACATATAATTCGGTAGGATCGCGATGCAAAACAACACACAGAGTGAAAACGCAAGTTTTCTGCAGTTACCAGGTTTGATGATTCTTCTATTTGTGGTATGTTGAAAGTCAAATGGGGCCCGCACTATTAACGTTCGATAGTGAATAATCACAACGGAATACAAGAGTATACAAAGCACTATCCATCATGGAAAGTATCGCTGTATCATTATTTTTCACCAACCGTCATGCCATTTCTTTGCAGATGTAGACAGTGGATGGAACGTCATGAATCTGTTGTAAGATACACATCCATGTTTCTAACCTCAATTACAATAAAATAAAATTAACTTTGTTAACGCTACTATTTAATACAAATTATCAACACGTTTAAAAAGCAATGATTTCTTCACCAGGATACAAAGTACAAATACTAAAAATTAATACATACTTTTAAAAATAGACAGATAGGTACATAGAAGTATCACACAAGTGATGATTAAATAGTTATCAATATATTTATTTATACTGGGTTTTTACAGACGATCTCACTTACGTGAGAACAATCCAGTTATAAAAACTCAGTTAATACACAAATAGATACAACAATTACAAAAATCAACTCAGACAAAGAGTAGGTTAAATTTCATATATCTAAATAAAGATTAAAATATAAAACTAAAAATACAAAATTATATAAAAGACAAATAGGTCAAAAAAGTATGAGACAAAAGAGATACAAATATAGACGCAAGTAATACATAAAATAATCAGAATAACCTATTTTTAGCAGTAGCAGAACATTTTTTCTGAATCCATACAAACTATCGACAAAAATGTCTACTTCAGCACACTCTATCTTATAATATAGTCGGCACAATTGGATCAGAGGGCGAAAATAGGCGATATTATTTTTTAATGTATTCAGCATGCTATTTATTCGTATACAATGGGAATTGGGAACATTTATTTTAATATTGCTAAGGCATAATGCAGTATCAAGATGGCCGTGAATTATTTTGTGTAAACATATTAGATGTCAGTTGCCGTCTAATTTTAAGTATATTAATCTTAAAGTATTCAAGACGTACGTCGTATAATTTAAGATGGTTAGGTAGACCATATTTGAAAGATAACATTCTTAGCATTTTTTTATGAACCGATTTCTACAATGTTTTCATATTTACAATGGATTCCAAATAGTAATTCCATATTCAATGTTACTTCTAATTAAGGCACTGTACATGGTTAAAATTGATTGAGGGTCTTTGAAAGGCTTACATATTTTGATAAGTCCCAAAATTTTAAGTGATTTGCACTTAATGTCATTCATGTGTACATCAACTATGAATTTAGAATCAAGAGTGATTCTTAAATATTCATCGAAGACACTTTCTGAAGAATAAAATTATTAATAATATAGGAAAAATCATTTATAATTCTATTTTGAGTGAAGTTTAAAATGTAACATTTGACAAAATTTAAGTGCAAATTATTAACATTACACCAGTTAGAGTGTGACGAAGTAATTTTGAAAAAATAAATTTAAAAACATGCAAATGTAACAAAGCGCAATACTTACACATATTTTTAACTTAATTAACCCTGATTTATCTACGTTCAGTGAAGTTCTTACAAAATAATCACAATACATTAGGATATTAGAACAACAATTCACCGCGACCCTAAACACGTAAAAAACCCAATGAAAGCCACCGCTTTGATGTCATTTATCCACATAAATACCGCAGGAATGACCGAATAAAAGCATTTGTATTATTTGCTGAGTATTCTCGACCACAGTCCGGCCACATGCATCAAAGCGGTGCGATGTGTAGAGTGCGCACGCGGCACGTGTTGAACGCTATTCACGAAGGCGATCAAAGGAATTGTGGACAGTCACATTGCACTCGATTTGCATCGGAAAACACACTTTGACAGAGGTGTAAGAACTTTTTGGGAGTTCAACTACGAAAAAAAGACAAATATAAAAGAAATAATCAAGAAACCAAACAAACAAACACATTGTTATAGGTATTATTCAAACAATAATCTCCATACATAGTTAAGTAATAACATAGATCACTGTAGAAATGTATTATAAGTTTGTACAGCGCCCTTGAGGTGATTTTACACAAAAACGGCGCTTTACAAGTCATCCAATTATTACTTTTATTATAATATGCGGAAGAAGCAGATATTTTAAATTTATTGTTATCAAATATCAAGTTCGTAGAACTTTATTTTAATTTTTGGTTTTTCTTTTATATATTCAATTACAAATTTTTATTTATTTAAAAACAATTTCTGTTGTGTAATTATTATTACGCGTGACAGCTGTTTCGCTCTTAGGCATTATCAAACTGTAGTGAACACACTTATAGATGAAATATTTTTATTAATTTATATATAGGTACTTATAATGAAAACATTTCACTTTTATTACCTACGCTATGCCATTGTTGATTTCCGAGTACATATCGGAAAATATTAATGGTAATTTTATTACCTACCCTTTAAAGTTTCCGCCAATTATTTTATTGTTTAAATTTGAATAAAGGTCATTAAAGTCACGTGTTTCCAAATTAATAATTTGGCTGACTCAGGGGTTTTATTATTATTTTTTTATGTTCTATAATAATTGAACTGGGCTTAAACATGTCTAGGAGTGGCGAGCGAATTATATTTTTTTGTTAGCGTGTTAAAATTGTGGCTTATAAAGATGAAAGCATAATCCTGTCAATTTTCTATTGTCCATTATCTCCTTCTTCCGTATTTTCTTTACTACGTGTATATTTGATATTGGCTCGTTTAACTTGTAGTTACGGGTACCATAGTTTTCCTCCTCTGCATTACAATATATTACAGTGTTTCGAACAATGTATGGTGTATTGTGTATTGAATCTCTATTCAGGGCGTTCAAATTCCGATAAAAACAATCCTCATTCATTCAACACGGAATGTCAACCATCCATTCTCATAATGTATGTACATATTTACAGTTTTGCGTGAAATTAGTTGCCTATAAAATGGTTCCTGTGAACAATTGATACACGATTATAAAATTATATAAACCAAACTTTGATACGTGTATTGAGTGAACTGTTTTAAATATGCATATTGAACACACAGAAAAATGACTAGGTACTGCTAATTTAACCGTCAAAATCAAATATCTCTCAAAAGAAATAACTTGTCTGTATCTCGAATCCATCGAGGTCTCCATTGAAAACCAAACGTTGATACGTGTATAGTGTGAACTGATTTAAGCATATTGTACACGGAGAAACATGAGTACTATTAATTTATTAGGAATCTCTTCAAATTATTGGTAATCGGGTTAAAACGGGATTTTCTGTACGATGACGCTCTAGGTCGTGCACAGTACTGTGTCAGAGAAAGGAGTTCGGTCCTCTCTCTGTTCTAGAGAGACATATAATTCGGTAGGATCGCGATGCAAAACAACACACAGAGTGAAAACGCAAGTTTTCTGCAGTTACCAGGTTTGATGATTCTTCTATTTGTGGTATGTTGAAAGTCAAATGGGGCCCGCACTATTAACGTTCGATAGTGAATAATCACAACGGAATACAAGAGTATACAAAGCACTATCCATCATGGAAAGTATCGCTGTATCATTATTTTTCACCAACCGTCATGCCATTTCTTTGCAGATGTAGACAGTGGATGGAACGTCATGAATCTGTTGTAAGATACACATCCATGTTTCTAACCTCAATTACAATAAAATAAAATTAACTTTGTTAACGCTACTATTTAATACAAATTATCAACACGTTTAAAAAGCAATGATTTCTTCACCAGGATACAAAGTACAAATACTAAAAATTAATACATACTTTTAAAAATAGACAGATAGGTACATAGAAGTATCACACAAGTGATGATTAAATAGTTATCAATATATTTATTTATACTGGGTTTTTACAGACGATCTCACTTACGTGAGAACAATCCAGTTATAAAAACTCAGTTAATACACAAATAGATACAACAATTACAAAAATCAACTCAGACAAAGAGTAGGTTAAATTTCATATATCTAAATAAAGATTAAAATATAAAACTAAAAATACAAAATTATATAAAAGACAAATAGGTCAAAAAAGTATGAGACAAAAGAGATACAAATATAGACGCAAGTAATACATAAAATAATCAGAATAACCTATTTTTAGCAGTAGCAGAACATTTTTTCTGAATCCATACAAACTATCGACAAAAATGTCTACTTCAGCACACTCTATCTTATAATATAGTCGGCACAATTGGATCAGAGGGCGAAAATAGGCGATATTATTTTTTAATGTATTCAGCATGCTATTTATTCGTATACAATGGGAATTGGGAACATTTATTTTAATATTGCTAAGGCATAATGCAGTATCAAGATGGCCGTGAATTATTTTGTGTAAACATATTAGATGTCAGTTGCCGTCTAATTTTAAGTATATTAATCTTAAAGTATTCAAGACGTACGTCGTATAATTTAAGATGGTTAGGTAGACCATATTTGAAAGATAACATTCTTAGCATTTTTTTATGAACCGATTTCTACAATGTTTTCATATTTACAATGGATTCCAAATAGTAATTCCATATTCAATGTTACTTCTAATTAAGGCACTGTACATGGTTAAAATTGATTGAGGGTCTTTGAAAGGCTTACATATTTTGATAAGTCCCAAAATTTTAAGTGATTTGCACTTAATGTCATTCATGTGTACATCAACTATGAATTTAGAATCAAGAGTGATTCTTAAATATTCATCGAAGACACTTTCTGAAGAATAAAATTATTAATAATATAGGAAAAATCATTTATAATTCTATTTTGAGTGAAGTTTAAAATGTAACATTTGACAAAATTTAAGTGCAAATTATTAACATTACACCAGTTAGAGTGTGACGAAGTAATTTTGAAAAAATAAATTTAAAAACATGCAAATGTAACAAAGCGCAATACTTACACATATTTTTAACTTAATTAACCCTGATTTATCTACGTTCAGTGAAGTTCTTACAAAATAATCACAATACATTAGGATATTAGAACAACAATTCACCGCGACCCTAAACACGTAAAAAACCCAATGAAAGCCACCGCTTTGATGTCATTTATCCACATAAATACCGCAGGAATGACCGAATAAAAGCATTTGTATTATTTGCTGAGTATTCTCGACCACAGTCCGGCCACATGCATCAAAGCGGTGCGATGTGTAGAGTGCGCACGCGGCACGTGTTGAACGCTATTCACGAAGGCGATCAAAGGAATTGTGGACAGTCACATTGCACTCGATTTGCATCGGAAAACACACTTTGACAGAGGTGTAAGAACTTTTTGGGAGTTCAACTACGAAAAAAAGACAAATATAAAAGAAATAATCAAGAAACCAAACAAACAAACACATTGTTATAGGTATTATTCAAACAATAATCTCCATACATAGTTAAGTAATAACATAGATCACTGTAGAAATGTATTATAAGTTTGTACAGCGCCCTTGAGGTGATTTTACACAAAAACGGCGCTTTACAAGTCATCCAATTATTACTTTTATTATAATATGCGGAAGAAGCAGATATTTTAAATTTATTGTTATCAAATATCAAGTTCGTAGAACTTTATTTTAATTTTTGGTTTTTCTTTTATATATTCAATTACAAATTTTTATTTATTTAAAAACAATTTCTGTTGTGTAATTATTATTACGCGTGACAGCTGTTTCGCTCTTAGGCATTATCAAACTGTAGTGAACACACTTATAGATGAAATATTTTTATTAATTTATATATAGGTACTTATAATGAAAACATTTCACTTTTATTACCTACGCTATGCCATTGTTGATTTCCGAGTACATATCGGAAAATATTAATGGTAATTTTATTACCTACCCTTTAAAGTTTCCGCCAATTATTTTATTGTTTAAATTTGAATAAAGGTCATTAAAGTCACGTGTTTCCAAATTAATAATTTGGCTGACTCAGGGGTTTTATTATTATTTTTTTATGTTCTATAATAATTGAACTGGGCTTAAACATGTCTAGGAGTGGCGAGCGAATTATATTTTTTTGTTAGCGTGTTAAAATTGTGGCTTATAAAGATGAAAGCATAATCCTGTCAATTTTCTATTGTCCATTATCTCCTTCTTCCGTATTTTCTTTACTACGTGTATATTTGATATTGGCTCGTTTAACTTGTAGTTACGGGTACCATAGTTTTCCTCCTCTGCATTACAATATATTACAGTGTTTCGAACAATGTATGGTGTATTGTGTATTGAATCTCTATTCAGGGCGTTCAAATTCCGATAAAAACAATCCTCATTCATTCAACACGGAATGTCAACCATCCATTCTCATAATGTATGTACATATTTACAGTTTTGCGTGAAATTAGTTGCCTATAAAATGGTTCCTGTGAACAATTGATACACGATTATAAAATTATATAAACCAAACTTTGATACGTGTATTGAGTGAACTGTTTTAAATATGCATATTGAACACACAGAAAAATGACTAGGTACTGCTAATTTAACCGTCAAAATCAAATATCTCTCAAAAGAAATAACTTGTCTGTATCTCGAATCCATCGAGGTCTCCATTGAAAACCAAACGTTGATACGTGTATAGTGTGAACTGATTTAAGCATATTGTACACGGAGAAACATGAGTACTATTAATTTATTAGGAATCTCTTCAAATTATTGGTAATCGGGTTAAAACGGGATTTTCTGTACGATGACGCTCTAGGTCGTGCACAGTACTGTGTCAGAGAAAGGAGTTCGGTCCTCTCTCTGTTCTAGAGAGACATATAATTCGGTAGGATCGCGATGCAAAACAACACACAGAGTGAAAACGCAAGTTTTCTGCAGTTACCAGGTTTGATGATTCTTCTATTTGTGGTATGTTGAAAGTCAAATGGGGCCCGCACTATTAACGTTCGATAGTGAATAATCACAAGTAACTTTACAAACATGAATTAATGTACACACAATCGGCGTTCCTTTGTTGCAAATAATAAAGTTATGGTAAATTATAAGGTATCTCTCGGCGGATTAAGATTATTAGGTAATCGGTAGTTTCCAATACGTCGTATTAGACGGCGTTTCTCATTAACGGCGATATCTCTATTGAGGCGAAGCTTAATGCCAAATCACTATTTTGATTAATCTTTATAACGAATTGGTTTACATTATGAAAACTAAAAAATATGTTTTAGTTAAATTGAAGGTTTTCCTATCGCTTCGCTTGAGTAGAATACAAATAAAAAATAAATTACTCCATAAAAAATATAAATGCAAACTACTAGAAAAAATATTTTTTCAATAGAAATGTATGAACGCATAAAGGAATCAACTTTAAAAAAGTACAGTTTTATAGCTAAGATTATCTGTGATAGTTTCACTTGATTAACTTTTTTGCTTTCTTATAAAATTATTTACAAAATAAGTAAAAACCAGTTTTTTGTTTGAAATCGGACGTTTCTAAACTCCGTTTGTCAAGCGATTTTAATGCCTATTACCTACGATATAAGGTATACCAAGAATATACACATTTGTAGCTTCCTCTTAACGTGTAGAGGCGACGGATGTTGATCGATGAGTCATTTAAAACACTGATCACGTTAAAATTAATCATTGCCCAAAACGGCGGACATCATTCGCAGCGATTACTGAATTTCACAGTGTTTTACGGGGTCTTTTACTTCGGTGAATATCTCCTTACGTGTTGAGAAGATGGAGGTCGATCGATGACAACAATGAAATCAAACTTGAATTTTGAATTCCGGCTCTATGGTCGGCGAAATTACGTCACATTAATAAAGAAGCTATTGATGTGACGTAACTCCAAAAATTACGTCACATTAATAGCTTCTTTATTAATGTGACGTAATAAAGAAGCTATTAATGTGACGTAACTCCAAAAATGACAAACGACGTGACGGAACAGTTTCCTGATAAACTTTTAGTAAACACGGAACACGTGTTCGGACATCGTGAAAATATATTCGAAATTCGATTATAAATGCATTCGTTAAAAGCCTGCAATCCCTTTTTTAACCCGATCACCAATAATTTGAAGAGATTCTTAATAAATTAGCAATACTCATTTTTCTCCGTGGAGAAAAAATTATCAAATGCAAAAACTTGAACACTATCGACATAGATATGGGTACTTGGTCGAGGTTTAACACAGATAAATATGTACATTTAGTATTATTGTAGAAAGCAATCACTTTGTGGTTTGACATATTTAATAAAATAAAATAAAATACTTTTTGTTTTAAAACCACGAGTTTTTCATAATTTTTATAATCGACCGGTTTCGCTTTACTCAGCATCTTCAGGGGAAAAATTATTACTGTAACCGACCGGTTTCGCTTTACTCAAGCATCTTCAGGGTACAAATTATTAATAGTAATAATTTGTACCCTGAAGATGCTTGAGTAAAGTGAAACCGGTCGGTTATAAAAATTATTAAAAACTCGTAGTTTTAAAACAAAAAGTATTTTATTTTATTTTATTATTATGTACATTTAGGTTCGTAGGCGAGTTTCTTGGTAATTTTTAAGTTAGCCGTTAGTAAATAAATGTCAAAGAAATGCTATTACTGCCTTCGGGTAAGAAATTAATTAATTTCTCACTTTTGCCAAAGTGTTTTTGTGCGCATGTTAAGAATAAACTTGTAATAGTAACAATATCACTTGAATAACTTTTAAGGGCCAAGCTGGTGAAAAATTTCACACGTAGATCTCTACGACCATATAGAAAGCCAAGCAATAACTTAAAACAACAAAAATATAGCTATCCACAAGAACTTACTTCCGAGAAGAAATAATAATAGAGCTGAGTTATTAATAATAATACGCCAACTAATTATTCCATAAACCTCGGCTACAAAGCAAGACACCGCAACATCACTTAGCCCAGCTTTCCAAGGGACAAGGACATTAAATAGCCCAGTGTCACCCGATGTGATTTAGCACTACTGTACAGAGTACACCACCCCAGTTCTAAAGCTCTTTAGTGCGACAAATCAGCACTTGCAGATGAATAAATCGAAACCAACTGAGACAATTTTCCGGTAATTACACCCTGCCGCGGGGAACCGGCTTAACACTGTGACCTTTAAGAACTAGAACCAGTGGCGTCGATCGATAAGGAATAGGGAATTCTCGTGCATTTTGTAAATAATTTATTTCAATAAAGATAATTATTTTATTATGTGCCTCTTTTTTTTCTTTTTTTTGTAGTTGTTTTAAAAATTGCGTGCTATTTCGGCTCTGAAAAAGGTCATGCGCCATTTTGACCGCTACGTCACAAGTGCTACGTCACACCTTTGCCGCTGCCGCCGCCATCGGTTTGCAGGATCTACTCGGGCCGGTCAACAGTGACATCATCGTTCGCCCTTGAACGCTTGATCAATCACCGGGCGTTTTTAGCTGCATTGAAATATTTCGTTCGCGCCTGTTTTTAAAGTCATTATAACTTTAATAAATGATTTTTGAAAATTATAAAAACTATGTATTCTTGTGTCTGAAGTGTTTCTACATGTGAATAATTAATAATAAGTGATTTTTGGTGTGAAGAGAATTCCCTATTAATTTATTAATTTCATTCAAACTTCACCTAAAACAGACATTTGTCTTTTAATTATAGTTGAAATTTTTTTACCCATGAATGCAATTGCTCTAACCCATCTGGACCCGACAGAATACTGAGAATATTTGTTGCAATTAATAATATTAAAATGTTGAACGTAAACAGATAAAGTTTATTAAGTTGCTTTCCTATGGTTTTATAGTATAGTAAAAAACATATTGAATGACACAAAAAGGTATTAAATTATTGTCACTTACTTTTTAAATGCAAATAATTGTTTCTTCTCTTTCTAACACTGTGTAAATCCTATATCTCACCGTTTTACAAAATGAGATAATATGAGTCCGTAAATTAATCAAAACGAGAACGATCCATCTGAAAAATAATTAAAATCTCGCCTTTGGTGCGTATTCACATTTCACATCAATCCAATTAATCCAAAGTAAGTTTTTATGCGCTGAATCAACAAAATCCCATCCTCTTGGCCGTCATGTTTTCGCAGTCACTGAATAGATACTATCCAAAAAGTGTGATATACACCGATTTGAAAGAAAACGGATGTCGTCAAGACATTTCAACTCTTATCTCCCAGAAGTCAAAATATAATCAGAATCAGTGAAATTGTTCTATGTATTCAAGAAATGGATATCATAAATTAATTTACCAAATTCACAATTTCAAACAAATCAAATTCAAATTACTAGTAATAATTACTATATTAAAATTAGTTTTGGGGAATATTCCAAAGAAGGGGGGGAATATTGAGGAAATTTTCATCTAAACGGCGAAATTCTCATACTAACCAATGAAGTTATTCTCTTACAAGGAAACTTCATTTTATTTAAAAATTTATTATAATATTAATTAGAGCATACTGAGGACAGAAATTTTTAGAAAATACCGAATAGTATAGAAGATATACTCGTAAGTCATCGAACTGTTAATATTATTAGTGGCCGGCCGAAAAGCGTATGACGTCACGGTACACACAATAAATGGCGCGGCAGTACTGCAGGACTGTCTTCGAATTGAGATTGTGAATTAAATTGAAGTGTGTCTCATGTGCCGTAACGAGATACCATTGCTAATGTTTTACTCAAGTTCGCTTTGAAAGCCCATAACATCGTCATTTTTGGAGATACCGATATAACTAATTATTTTACTGTCGGTCTTAACTCTTTACATTATAATACATTTTACATTGCGCATAATAATTAATGTTCAGTATACTTATATCCTGATAAAGAAACCTTTGGTTTTGAACACAGAATTATTAAAGTGCCTTGTGAAGTGTTTTTTGATGAAAAAAATGCTAAGGTAATACCAATTCACAAAGGTGGGTCCAAAACGGATACCTCAAATTACAGACCCATTTCTATCTTACCAATCTTATCTAAAATCTTTGAACGTGTAATCTACGAAAGATTAAACAACTTTCTATCAAAAAAATCGTTCTTATATAAAAAAACAATATGGCTTTAGGAAAAAATCAAACAGACTTGCGGCAATAAATTACTTAATCAGTAAACTTAGATGCAGCATTGATGGTGGAAATTATATTTTATCCATACTAATTGACCTTCAAAAAGCCTTCGATACAGTAAGCCATGACATACTTCTCAAGAAACTCGAGAAAATTGGTGTAGTTGGTCCTGCTCTTAACCTATTCAAATCATATCTTAGCAACAGAAAGCAATTCGTTAGCATCAATAATCAAAATAGCAACCACCTACCAATAAACTACGGAGTTCCGCAAGGATCCATACTAGGACCACTTCTGTTCCAAATTTATATAAATGATATCTCCCAATTAGATTTAAACGGTGATATTTTTTTATATGCAGATGATACTGCAATTTTCTACTGGGGTAAAGATTTAAACATCTTACTAGAAAATGCACAGAGTGACTTAGACAAAATTAACAGTTGGCTCCAATCAAATATCCTAACAATGAATATTAAAAAAACAGGATACATGATTTTAAGCTCCACTCGTAAAATAATTCCTCCTCATGTACCCTTAAAAATTGAAAATAACAACCTGCAAATCCTGATACAGGAGAAATATCTTGGACTGTGCATTGATAAACACCTAACTTTTAAATAGCATATTCAAGATATTAGAGATAAAATCACCCTCTTAATTAGCGTATTCAGTCGGATATCATATTTGTTACCAAATAAAATTTAAAAAGGTCTATATTATAGTCTCGTACACTCACATTTAAACTACTTGATTGAAATCTGGGGAAATACATGTGAAACATATATAAATTAACTACAGGTAACACAAAATAAAGTAATCAAAAAGCTATTTCATTTCAAACCTACAACATCAACAAAAAATTATATATGGAAACAAAACTATTAAAATTAAGAAAATTATATGAATATAATACATGTCTCCTTATTTACAAAATAAATAATAAACTCATACATACAAATACAGAACTCATTAAAACGTCCCAAGTACACACACACTTTACACGGCAACACGATAAAATACATTTAAACACCATACATACTAATTATGGCAAGCAATCCATTGGTTACGAGGGGAGCAACATATATAATTGCCTCCCAGACGAAATTAAAATGAAAAAAGTATAGGTACATTTAAAAAAAAAATATTCAGTTTTATGCTCCATCAACAAAACAATGAAAAAGAATAATATCCATGTGTAATATATTTATGTGTAATATATATGTTATTTCTAGTTAAATAAGTGAAAAATGTCATTTTCTTTTATCTAGAATAAAGTTTAAAAAAAAAAAAAAGTGGCTTGTGAAGTGTTTTTTAATGAAAAAATAAGCCTAATTTGGCCTATATTTCCATATAAAACTGTGTTTCACCATAATTAAATACTATTGATCACGGCGATATACAATTTCAGGTAAGTTTAAGGGAGACAGACCGCGTGTTAAATGGTCTAGAACCAAAAGATACTACTAAGTCACATTTGTTTCCATTCTAGGGGGACTGTGTCGCCACCCGGAAAGCTTGTTCCACATATGAGCCGACTTACACAGAAACGAGTCGAAAAAACAACCCTTTCTCATGAAGCCAACGTCAACTGTGAACGGGTGTTCCACGCGTGTCCGTCGAGTTTCACGCACGTGCACCGATGCACCGGTCACGACATCAATATTCCCGGGTGCACATCACTAACCAAGAGTAAGGAAGGATTGAGCTTACTCCACGCCACACTTCTATCGGTTTATTTGTCCAGTGTTTGCAGCAGATTCTACGGGGATAATATGTGTCAAGTGGGAATATGAAGTGTCGGGTAACGAGTCCCGGTGCATCTTTCTGTAATTTGAGTTGTCAAAGGTTTTTAGTTTCATTTTCTTTGACTTATACAAGCATTATTTTTTGACACGAATCATTATAGTTGAACATACATAACATATACATTTGCGAACCGAAATGCTGAGCCCCGAATTAAGGGAAAGGAACGAAGCAACTGCAAGCGACGTTTCGCGCCAATTGCGTTTATATTAGAAACAGTTTTAGAAATTTCATTCAATACCATTCCTCTTTTCAAGCTGTGCTGTGCTAGAACATCTGTTCTGCCGTGTGGTATCTTGAACAAGTCGTAATGACGGCTACAACAGAAGTTTTCAGGCACGTATAAGCCTTAGCATTTCAAGAGGAATGGGCATTTAACACAGTTCTGCACCATATTAAAACTAAGTAGGTATTGCAAGATTTGCTTAACGTTTTGGTTTGAAGGCTAAATCTATTCGTATTCCTAATTGTGGTGCATGAACCTCGGATAAGTTTCATGCGTCTTTTTTTCTGGATTTAAAAGGTGTTCTTTCACTGGGGCGATACTGAGAGTAGGTATTTACAACTCTGGATTATATTGTAAACGGTAAAATACGGGAGGAAAGAGTAGGCGTGTATCTTGTATCGTATTTCAATGGGAAGCCACTGTCTCGTGCAGTCTTCACATTGAATTTCACTTATGTTTTCGGTAACGAATGAGTGCAAATCTTGAAAGCGGAAATTAATCCACTTCCCGATATCTGATCGAGCTGCAAAGTGGCAGATATTCTTGTTGTCGATGACAGTGAATTCTATCATTCTATATATTTATGTGGCAATCACGTACACAGACGCGACAATGTACGCATTTCTCCGGATCGGATACAGCCCGATCGGCATTTGGCGAGGGTGGTAAAGTTGTCGACTCCAGTTCCTATGTAAGAAGGTTCAATCTTCGGTTGAACGTTCAAAACATTTTTCTAAATTTTAACTTTGGGGTTGAATTTTTTTATTTATTTCACTAAGTTAAACGAAATTCGTACATTTCACTTTCTTATCTGGGCACACATTAAAAAATTCTTAATTTTATTGTTTTCTACCCAAGTAACATATTATAGTCATATAAGTACATTTTGATTTTGTTACTAATAAAATTAAACATTTTTTTCTTAAATCTGATTATTCTATTTTCTGTTTTCAAGCTATCGGTACGGAGATTGTATATGACATGTGAACATCCTCACGGCCTATGTCTCTTTTACCACTTTCAGTCTTTACTGAATTTGTGCATTATTTATTATGTTGTCTTGTGTAGTGTTCATTTACTCATGAAGTTTTTTTATAAACGTTCGTGTGTATAAATCCGTTTTGGATCTTGTAGATTAATAGGCTTATGTATTGTGAGATTGATTTTCAGATGATTACATGTTCACTCTAAATTACTGCAAATTTGCAATCACTCTAGTTAGCTCATAAGGTTAATGATTTTAACGACATTAATATCCAATGTCAGCGTAATTAAGAGTTGATCTTCGTAGGGAAATAGATTATTTATTAGATACGTTCTATAGGGTCAAAATAATAATCTTAAATTTACGACAGCCGTTTACCAAAATTTCATAAAACGCCCCATTAACGTCACTCCATACTGACGACCAAATATTCATATAAATATAATGCGAATTCTGTGATTCAAAGATAGAAATAAATTTTTACACAATAATAATAAACAATACGTAATTATTGGCTTGAATCCTTTTTCGAGAAACATTTACTCAAGGGCGCTTAACATCTCTGTCAAATAACTAAAACTTAAGGTAAAACTACTGCACAAAAAAAAATTAAAACTATAGTAAGATTTAACCCCTCCAGAGTTTTAGGGTCATATATGACCGGGCGTATATATTTTATGATAAAATTTATGTATTTTTTTCTATCATGCGGACATACGTTTTTTTACGCAAGAATTGAAACGAAAATTCTTTCCAGTTTGTCTGAAAAAATTTATACTGGATGCCATGAATAAAATCCTAAAAATAGCCAAAAAGAATAATTTATACTTCGCAATGCTAAGTTAACATTCGGTGTACTTTTATAAAAGATTTTTTTTATTATTATACAAACGAGAAACAAAGTGATGTTCCAGTTTTCTTACAAATTCCCTAAAAAGAACAATTTTTCTTTTATTAGCCATTTCTCTACATTTTTTTTATGCAAAAACTTTTGAAGGTTATAACCATCAATATAATATATCATTGAAGAAGAAGATAATACTAATAAACCAAAATGAAACATGAAACAGAACAAGACACACAAAAATAAAAAGATAACGGTCTCAACTTGAAATCGAACCCAGGATCTCTGTCCTACCGAAACAACGTCATTAACCACTCGACCATTGGGATTATTAAATTTAAAGTATTATCTTCTTCTTTAATTCTATATAACAATGATGGGTATAACTTTCAAATGTTATTAAAGAAAAGTTGTAAAATAAAAAAAATTGAATATTCATTTAGAGTTTTAGAAAAAGTCAATGTACCCATATAAACAAAAATCAGATACGTTTATCTAAAACTCTATCTAAGTTACAAACGAATTCTTTGGAAATTTGTAATCATTCAAAAAGAAGTTCCCAAAAACACGGGAAAAATAGTTGCAAGATAATATAGTTAATTCTGAGTTTGTAATATGAGATCGAGAAAAATGACGTATAAACAAAAATCGGATACGTTTATCTGAAACCCTATCTAAGTTACAAACCAATTCTTTGGAAATTTGTAATCATTCAAAAAGAAGTTCCCAAAAACACGGGAAAAAATAGTTGCAAGATAATATAGTTAATTCTGACTTTGAAATATGAGATCGAGAAAAATGACGTATAATAATTAGGTCGCAATGCTCGAGTGGTTAAAGACGTTGTCATGTTTCGTTTAGATTTATTAGCATTATCTCCTTCTTCAATGACATCGTTACAATTTTATATTTTGATTCATAAAATGTCAATGGTAAGGGCGTTAAATAGCTCAGTAGTTGAAACCACAAACGTTTGATATCTGCGATTAAGGCAACAATTAATCATTTCAACACATTAGATAAGGATTAATAATTCATCGTCGCCATCAAAAAACGATTCCATTGTGTTCGGGAGGAACCTTTTTTGGTTCCGTCGGGTGGGCGTACAACGGAACCACGATTAACCAGCAAGCTAAGCATGATTAATGCCCTCTGATGCGTGACAAGTGTTTCGTCGTAACACTACAAGCCTAGAAACAGGAACTCTGCAATCTCTACAATACAACTATATCCCCCATTATAAACGGAAGAAGAGATGGTCAACTCTTTGACGGCGAGCAAACCTGTATTCAATGCTTCGTAAATATTATGAGATAATAAACCGATGAGGACCTAAAGCCTAATTTTTTTTACAATATTCACAGGAAACCAACATTCCCGGGTTACGAATAACCTGACTATATTTGAAAATCTCCTACTACCACCACGGTAAGCGGAAAATGTTGCTTGTGGTGTGATGGGGGACTTAGCCAGCCGAGGAATTGAACACACTACGCCTGGGTGGGACTCAAGCGCGATGTCAATTCAGCCACCGACCGGTCAATTAGCTATAATATAAATATATTATAATACCATAAAATAGATAGGTACCAGCATCATTTTATGAATGAATAATTATTTATTTATTCGAAATGCGTATTTGTTTTGTTTATATTTGAATTTATAGAGTGAAGATACGTTAATAAGAAAAAACGCGTGGTTTCACTGAACTAGGTCTAGTGGATATACCTTAGTAGCCCGTCCGTGTACAAATTCTTGAATATGTATATTAACGAGTTACATTTTTTGTTCGATTAATATGAATATAAGGTGTCTTGTATTTTTACAATGTCTTGAATATGTATATGAACGGGTTACATTTTTTGTTCGATTAATATGAATATAAGGTGTCTTGTATTTTTACAATGTCTTGAATATGTATATGAACGGGTTACATTTTTTTCGATCAATATGAATGTAACGTGTCTTGTATTTTTACAATGTCTTGAATATGTATATGAACGGGTTACATTTGTTGTTCGATTAATATGAATATAACGTGTCTTGTATTTTTACAATGTCTTGAATATGTATATGCACGGGTTACATTTTTTGTTCGATTAATATGAATATAACGTGTCTTGTATCTATACAATGTCTTGAATATGTGTATGAACGGGTTACATTTTTTGTTCGATTAATATAAATATAATGTGTCTTGTATCTTTACAATGTCTTTAATATGTGTATGAACGGGTTACATTTTTTGTTCGATTAATATGAATATAACGTGTCTTGTATCTCTACAATGTCTTGAATATGTATATGAACGGGTTACATTTTTTGTTCGATTAATATGAATATAACGTGTCTTGTATCTTTACAATATCTTTAATATGTGTATGAATGGGTTACATTTTTTGTTAGATTAATATGAATATAACGTGTCTTGTATCTTTACAATGTCTTGAATATGTGTATGATGGGTTACATTTTTTGTTCGATTAATATGAATATAACGTGTCTTGTATCTTTACAATGTCTTGAATATGTGTATGATGGGTTACATTTTTTGTTCGATTAATATGAATATAAGCTGTCTTGTATTTTTACAATGTCTTGAATATGTATATGAACGAGTTACATTTTTTGTTCGATTAATATGAATGTAACGTGTCTTGTATTTCTACAATGTCTTGAATATGTGTATGAACGGGTTACATTTTTTGTTCGATTAATATGAATATAACGTGTCTTGTATTTTTACTATGCCATTGGATAGAAGTCGTAATTTTTCAAGTTTACTTTCTAAGGTAAATTTAATATTTTGAAAGACAATAATCACGAGGCAAATATATATTTTTTTTTCAAATATTTATAAATACTTTCAGCTTCACAAATCCTATAATAAATTTGTAGTAGATAAATAAATATGAAGTTAGAATTTTTTACACAAAAACGCATTTAAGCTTACAGTAGCATCAAGGGAGTGGGGTCAGATGGCGTCACGTGGTCGTTGTCAATCTCTCAATAATGGCGTCCCGATAGGGATAGGATGACGTCACAGTAAAACCGGAGCGTTTTACAACCATCTTTACAATGCTAACGAAGGATTCGACGATATAAGAAAAATAATTACATACCAAAGCTCACGAAAAAGTAGAAGCTTGTCTGTTTTATTCCTCCGTGTGCGACTTTTGTAGAAATTCATTTACCTGCAACGAAAAGAAAACAAATTGTTGAAAATTGTAACAAAAACATTAAAAAGATAAATTAAAATACAAATAAATACAATAATAATACTAACACAAATCAAAACAACCAACGAACGGTGAGTTCCGGCGTCTCGAAATTTTCACTTTTTTATTTATATATTGAGTATATAGGTGAATAAATAATAATTTTCGGCTCGCAGTGTTATTTTCACCACCAGTCGTGGAGCTTTTAATGACTAATCATAAATAAAAACAAGACGTAAAATCTTATTGAATAATTTTTTCGGGTGAAAACATGTAGTAATTGCTAGCAAGTAATTATGTACTGTATTATATTAAATACAATGATTAAGCCGATAAAATCTTTTACCGAGTACAAAAAAAAGTTAGTTTTATTGTCAAAAAATACTTAATTCACGTTGAAAATGTATCATAGCTCTGTTCCTATATTTTTTTTTATTTTTTATTTATTATAAATTTTTAAAGATACAAGTTTTATGCAGTCCCACAAAGCTGTCACACATGACGGCTTGTCTGTAGGTTCTACAAATAATATATATAAACATTTTTAATACATGTATGACACAAAATTATACAATAAACAATATCACAAAATAATATATATCAAAGTACCTACCTATATACAAATTATTTAGGCAGGTACGTTGAGATGTTCAGGAATTAAGGAATTAAGTTACTTAATAATGAGGAAATTTGAAATTTTTATGAAATGTTGTAATGGAGAATTCGAAAAACCTCAAGATTATTAATAAGTTTTGAGGGTCAAAAATTGGTTCCATCATGCTGAAAATTTGTCATCACGATCATTTCTCCTAAGTAAATGTTGAGTTTCCCTTTCCCATATACAGCCTACAGCCTGTCATCCCCACGCCACAGCTCGATAAGGGTAAGTCCGGTTACAAATCCTCTTCATCTGCCCCTCCCCCCACCGGGAAATGGGATTGCCGGTCAGTCACTAGCGACTGTTTTACGAAGGATTTTGAGATGATGGTTTTTAAATGGCGATGAAATCGAGACTAAGATTGGGTTAAAAGTTCTTAAAATCAATTACCATTAAGACAGACCTGCCATCTTTAAAAAAGAGGGAAAACAAAAAAAAAAATTGAAAAATAGGGTAGGTAGGTTAAATAAAATCGTTTAAATAAAAAAGTCGTCTCAATATGGCCTAACCACAGTTCGATAATGCCCCAAAACGCCGAAACAGCTGTCACAGCAAATAAAAAAAAAACAAAAAAATCCTTGCAGAACTTAATTTAATTAAAATTAAAATTATTTGTGTAATGTTTTAATTTGACGTTATCATAATGTTCCTCATATGTATTTCATTTTACTTATATTTTTATTTTTATCTTTGAATGTAATAGTATATGTATCATATAGTATGTCAGATTGGGATTGCGCTAACCTCCCAGTCCTGTTGGATTAAAAACTAACAAAAAATAGTAAAAATACTACTTAACATTATTAAATTTGATTTACTTTAAATTAAAAAAGTAAAATAAAATTTGAATCGAACACAATAAAAAATTTAAACTAAAAGTAGAGGTACATATTAAGTAATATCTTATCTGTTTATTCGCGGCAGCAAAAATTATTGAATGGTGAGTTCTGTCACAGTGAAATTTGCACAGCTTTATTGATCTAGAGTCAACTAAACTATTTACCTACATGAAACACTCTACTTTTATGATTAAATAAAGTTATTTACACAAATACCACCAATACCACAAGTTCCTCCAAAAATGAAACTATTATAAGATAGTAACTATAATATTATATTTTGGAGCTTTGAGATATAGGCATATTTAATAGGTAAAAAGATATATATAATATACCATAATATGGTATTAATACTCGTAAAATAAATTAAACACAATGTAAACCATACAAAATCATTTTACTATTAAAATCGCGCGAACATGAATCTGAGGACGGGTTGTTTCACAGAATTTGAACAATTCATCATACTTCATAGTTTTTATTTTCAAGTTCTGTAAAAATATTCTTATATAATAAAAATATAAAAAATAATTTTCAAGTTCTGCTATTGAGGTTCTGTTATTGTATAAGTATTGGCCAAATATTTAACGTATCTGAAATACTAACAGAGCTTGAATAGAAGCTTTACAAAACTTTAAAATTAACATTGAAATTTGACGAATTGTTTAAGTTCTGTGAAACAACCCGACCTTAATGTTATTAGAACGTTCATTCTGATATATAGAGGCAAATAACAAATACATAAAAAAAAATAACAAGTGGAAAGGCTTCGGGCTTTATCAATGTTTTTAAAAATGATGTATTCAACGCACGAAAACAGCAGAAAATTAAATTAAAAATACATTTTGTACCGACAACCTGCAACAAATCCTAGGCATAACTTTACAAACCCACGTCAATGTAGAAATTTCAAATATATTGTATCCGTGTTCATTGATTGGTTTCCTCGGAGCGCGGTCGGGTCCTGAATTGCTAATTTTTTAAAAGAATCAAGAAGCAAAGGTCCTAGGTCCTAGAACCTCCCTTTTCCTTACAACTTCTAAATCAATCTATAAGGTTAGACCTCCCCCGGCACTTGCGAGGAACCTTTGCGGAATTTCAATGGGTTGGAAGTTTCATGAAAGTTTGCGCCCCAGACGTAGTGATGTCGGAAAAGCCAACGTACTTGTAATGGAAACATCGGAGACCATTTTATTTTTGCACTTGAAAAGTCGAATGTTATGTCTAAAAAATTTCTACTCATGTTCGGCAGAATAATTTTTGTTAATGTCATGTAGAAAATCTATAAAATTATATATAATGAAGAAAGACTGTGTATTTTATACAAATTTTTTAATATAAATCTACAGTTTTATTCCGAGATTGATGAAATTTTGCACAGTTGAACAACATGCAATTTGGAAAAACCACTCCCACCACCATCCTAATCTCTCTCCCTATAGGGGAGAATAAAGCCCGGGCAACGCTGGGTGCTTCAGACAGTTCAATATAAAAACGTAAAACTTAAAGACAATAAACAGACGAAACAAATGATTTCATCGCGTGCTGCATCACTAGATTCAACACAACATCGCCAGTTTCAACAGTGATTTCATCGCGTGCTTCATCACTAGATTCAACACAACATCGTCAGTTTCAACAGTGATTTCATCGCATGCTTTACCACTAGATTCAACACAACATCCCCAGTTTTATCTGTGATTATTACATCGCACGTTTCATCACAAGTTTCATCGCATTTTCCATCACTGATATCATCACAGGTTTCATCGCAGAATTAATTCATTACAGGATTAATAATAATGATATTAATATTTTTAAATTTAAAATATTTGATATTACGCACCAAACAGCACAAATTAAGGTAATGATTAGTTTCTTAGAACAGGCACTGCCTATTTAGAAACTAACGTTGATTGCTTTGTTAACTGGGCTATAATGTATTCACGCTTGTATTGCAGCTTTTCCTCGCCGTACATTTTACTTGTAAATATATCCAATATACATGTACACATTATTTGGCCTAATATGAGAATAATAATTACTCTACATCAAATGTAGAATAATAAAATAAATTTTAAAAATGTATATACAGGATGTATCGGCACTAACCCGACAAACTTTAACCAGCTATTCCTTAGCACATTTGGAGTAAAAAATGTTATGGGCACTTTGCTGTCCGGTAACATTTTTTTTCAATTAAAAACAACAACAAAAAAAAATTCCACACTACATCACTGTCATTGGCATTGCTTTTCGTGTCCAACAGCTGTTATAAGCAAGTATGTCGAAAAGCGTCTTCGCTCTTTCGCACACACTAAATAATAATAGTTAAAAATGAGACGAATGGTGCCGTGCCATTTCGTTGTGATTGTAAAAGTGCGCCAATATAGGTACACACGTGCATTATTCAACGGAATTCGAATAAAATATTGCCAGATGGGTTTTCAAACTTTGACAAAGGATAAAACAGTGGTGACATGTGGTGAAAATATGTATGATAGATTTTTTATTTAAAAAAAAACGTTACCGGACAGCAAAGTGCACATAAGATTTTTACTCCAAATATGCTAAGGAATAGCTGGTTAGAGTTTGTCGGGTACGTGCCGATACACCCTGTATAAATACATGTACATTATCGAAATATAAAGCCAGAATCTTAACGACGTAAGTGAAGCAGCCGTGCACAAAAATATGCGACGCGCGGCCCTTGTGTATAGGACAGACCTGCAGCTGTATTTGCCCCATCAAATCTCTAAAATAAAGTAGGAATCTTAACGACACAAGTGATGAAGTCGTGTAAAAACAATATTCGGAGCACGGCCCGGAGTGATGAGGGACCTACAGTCGACTTTACCCTAGCAGTCCTAGAAAATCGATATTTCCGTGGGGCTTATTTTAATTATTTGTGATGCACGAATTACTTAGCTCTAAAATGTTTCTAGAGGGATCTCTCGAGAAGTTACTAATTCATCGTCTAGAAAAATAAAATTTGATGCTTACCGCTTATATTTTATAGTTGAAAAACGTTTTAATAATATTTTCAAACCGTTTTACATAAAATATTTTAGGTAAGGTCCTGTTTTTATTAATCTTAGATACAAATATGTAACTTATAATCGTAAGAAACATTTGAGATTTTAGTAATACGTTCATCAGAAATAATTGAAATGTGAGCGTTGAGCATACCTCCGTTATTAGAGGATTATGTCGCCTAAAATCACAAATAGATTTGGTAGCAGATACGGTATCGATTTTGTGAGAAACCAACATAGTCATTAGAAACGTGTTGCTTGGAAAAGCATTTGAATAGCTAGGTACTTTCAAACCTCACCTTACCTCAATTCCAGTGGTGGTTCTCTGTGTAACGCGCAGGTGAGAGACTAATGAAACGTTGCTTGGAATGGCGTATTTAGTAACAAGATCTAAATAACCCAGACACCCAAACGTCATCCTCCTCATCTCATTATTTTCCCCACTTCCTTGAGTCTCACTACATAATCATAGAATGCAATAGTCCCACTGAATCCAGACCGTTGGGACTGAATTTTTAGTTAATTTGAAGCTTCGAAGGTTCATAAAACAATACGATATGAAATTTAGCAAAAAACAGTCAAATACGTCCGTAAAAGCCGTGATGTTAAAAAAATTAAAACGTGCGTAAGAAAAACAAATCAATTTTCAGAAAACCTAAAAGGTATTTTGCAAAAGAATATTGAGAATTTTGAAGTGAAACTTCTTAACGCGCGTTATGCATTTTCGAGGACCGGAGTAAAACCGACTCATGACCGTCACGAAAAACCGTGATCATTTCGCTATAGGAGCCTAGCTAATATTATATACCTAGTTTAGGTCACTCTCCAAACTCAGCTTCGCGGTCTAGAGGCAGAGCGCCCGACTCTCGTCGTGAAGAACCGAGGTTCAATCCCCGCTTTAACTAATTTTTTTTTCTTTTTGTGATTTTTTTAATACGAGGAAAAGTGATAAAATGCTCTCGTGCTGCGACTTTGTCAGGCATACATATAAGAAGATATCTACATATATTGTTGTCAAAAATGCACATTTATATTTTTTTATTGAGTAATTTATTTTTAGAATTTTTGCGATCGAACCCTCTAATTCTGTTTGATACGATCGATTGAAGGAAGCGAATTTTGTATCGTAATATAATATCATATACAAACTCCGTCATAAAAATAAGCGCAGGATAAGTCAATTGAGGAGTACACGTTGTATACGCGGTTCTCGTCGCGCGAGATACCTCTCCTCGCGGTCTAGAGGCAGAGCGTTCGGCACTCGTTATGCAGGACCCGGGTTCGAATCCCATATTTATATAACTTTTAATTTTTTTTTATCACATGCTACTTAAAAATATGTCAATATTAGGAATCTAGTTAAACGTTCATTTGTTAACAACACACCTATAAATAAATTTATGCTTTTTAAAACTATAATGTACAGCATTCTGAATAATAATAATATGAAATGAAAAGAGAGAGAGAAGAATACTAAAAGTTTCACTTCCGTCGTGAGTAGGCTTGCCTCACACTGTGTTTTTTATTCATAATTTCAATTCAGATCCGAACAAATGCACGTTATTCATAGGAAATTGACACTCCAATCACTTGTAATGTATCAATTTCCTATCGAATTTGCATACGTTTGACATAAAGGACATTTCTGATCTATTGTGATATGAATAACTAACTTTCATACTAGGCTTCGTCCATGTTTTGTTCCCAGTTATATTTCATCATTTAATACTGAACCATTACGATGTTATTGGTTTAATTATTTTTGATTGCTGGCACATACGTACACTTGTTTTGAGTTCCCCCTTGTGACATTGCAATTTAAAAATGGCAATGAGGAAGCAATTCCTGAAACATTATTAAACGACTGTATTATTATTAGTAACTGAATGCACATCAAAACAAATTCCCCTAAAGAAATCTACATAGTAAGTATTTTAAAACCCTTGCTTGTGTAGTTGTAATGTGTGAATGGATCTAAAATATTTTTTTAACAGTTTTGTTTTTGTTAAGTCTGGACATTGGGTCAGGGCCACAGTTCGTTCAATGTTTGTGGTTATATTGACGCTGGAGACGCGGCTTTAGGAAGCTGAAGAATGAAACAAAAAATGACGCCGAGTTGAATCGCAAGTCTAAAATTTATATAATTTTAATATTTGAATACATAAATGTCGCCACACACCCACTATCTTTAGGCATTTGCGGGTGGGTGTTCCAAACTAGTTAGAACTTTTTGAAACATTCGATACTATTGGTGTGCACAATTATATTCGAACGTATCATCTTTAAAATTATTTGCCTGTACCCATAGAATAAAGAAGAGCTACGTTGCATTTGTTGGCGTGTTTCGTGAAACAAATATTAATAGGCGAGTGTAAGCGAAAGAGCGCTGGACTATAGGGGTAAATGGATCATTTGTTTCCATTCAAATTTGTATGGAAGGCATTTCTAGTTTTCTTATTTCTTCTATGCCTGTATCTATGTATTGAGTTTTAATAAAATTTACGAGTTATGCTTCTAGCCGTTTTCATTGTTAACTTTCAGCTTGGAACACATTTTTTTTAAATGTGAAACTGCACAAGAATTTGAACTGCTCCCAACCGTCTCGAGCCAGTGAGACTATGGCATCCCCAATTGGGGTATGTTGTGAGGCTGAAGGTAGCGGGGAGGGGAAGGAGATGGGGAATAGGAAATTAGGGAAGAACCTGGCTATTCAGATCTGGTCACCAAACACGGCCAAAGCCATTTTAAGCAACGCTTAAATTCTTAATGGTGGTCTTACACCTGGGAGATAAGATTGTTTTTAACTGATGGGTGCGATTATCAATGCCATCCTTATCAACCATGTTTTAATTAAAACCATAAAGATAACCTCTCAAAATACCATATGTAGCAATTGATTGAAAAAGTGCAAGAATAAACAACAAGTAAATTATTAAAGCAATTTTGAAAGCCTTGGATTAGAAAGCCTCCGCGCTTTAGCGGTTATAAAAGCTCACCTTGAATAAAAAAGCCGCATTTTCCACTTGATGAAATGATCCAAATCTTATGAATCTTTCTTTATTACGGCACTGGCTCGATCACTGTGTCATTACAAAAGCTCTGGAAAACGCTACAGTACAAACGTCAAAAGGATGCTATTCAACGAATTCTGCACTTCGCTTTACATGTCAGAACTGTGGGTAGATTACATTGCATCTCAATGGCATAAGTTAAATGTCGCTTACAATAATGCTTATTGCCAACTATGCCGCCTACCGAGATACTGCAGCGTTACGGAAATGTTTCTGTAGGGACGAGTGCACTCTTTCAACTCTTTTCCGCCACTATATGGGAAGCGTATGGCGCATACATTCTGGAATAAATTTTTATTGTTATTATGTTATTTTAGTTAAATTTAGTTTTATAATTATTACGCTACGTTCATTATTTAGGTACTTTTTTAAACGTTATTTTCCTAAACTATAATGACGTTACTACCCAATTCCAACAGGAGAAATCATTTCTAAATAGAGTTTGTTAAAAAAAATGTAATTAGCCTTAAACTATCTATATTTTTTAATCTATTTAAATATATATGTATAATGTACATTAAATAATAATAATATGATTTAAGATTTTCACGGCCAAATGTATTACAGTGATTTGTTTTTGGGTTTAATTTCGTGTTGCGCTACCTCCTTCTTTAGCCAACGCTTCGAACAGCATTGCAGTGTCCACAGGGTTATTACCCATCTGATTACACATCTACCCTGATGCTGGACACTGCAATGCTGTCCGAAACGTTGGCTAAAAAAGGAGGTAGCGCAACACTGCATAATACCCCAAAAACAAATCACAATAATAACAAATTATATATTCAAAAATCTGTTTACAATAAAAAAATAAGAAAATACACAGATTTAGGATATGAGATTAAAAGAATTTGGCATTCTCAGACTATAAAAATATTACCATTTGTTATTTCGGTTACTGGCATTATACCTAGCTCTCTCATTCAAAATGTAGGCGTATTAGATCTATCAAAGAGTTTATATATAAAAATGCAAAAATTAGTCATTTTAAATAGATGTAGGATTACGAAAGATTTTTTAAATATTTATATTGAGGGATCAGTAGGATTTATAGGTCCAATTAGAAGTTCTATCGAGCCGAAACCTCTGATTTGAAAATATCTGGAGTCGGTGAATTATTTTCCCATTTGATCTCTGGTGATTCGACATGTTGTTCTTGTATTTTTTAAAAATTTATTATGCTTATATAGTGCACTTGCATAATGTGGATTGACTAGATGATCATTTGTAAAAAAGTGTGTGGAAGGGTTTAGTTTTTCCTGTGGGGAAGATTTAACCCGGACATAAAGTCGGAAAATAAAATTTATATTTCTGATAGACATTAAGGTATTTCTTAGATTTTTGGGAGTTATCACCCATCCCAATTTTCTTCAATTTGTTAATATATCTAATATTTAGGCGTTATGAGGTTCTTTTAATAAAAATAAGGGTCAGTCAACATCAAACTGGTTTTTGAATGTGGCACCTATTGGAAAAAACTTTAAAAATACCTTACTTCACTGGAAGCAATTTCCATTACTTAGTTTCTGCGAAATATCTTGGCCACTTCTTACCCGCGTACCTCGAGGTATAGATTTAATAAAGCACCTTCTAAAATGTATTGGATGTATCCCAAGTGCATTATCTTCGATTGCAAGTAATACTCATGCATGGTTGGATTTATCGGTGTTTGTATGCAAATGGATTGAGGACACTGCACTCCTGGAAAAGAACAAGGGTGCATAGGCCAAAATGATAAAAAAATTAAAATCAATTTCACGATTTTCGTTTAATTTTGGTAAATTCATAAAATTTACGTTATTTTTCGCTGTCTATATACACAAATAAATAATCCTTGTTAATCAAGTAAAACAGCAAGCTGTAGAATAATCTTGTTTACGTAATCATAATCTACTCATTTGGGAGAATGTATGATTTGGTGACAAAGGCTGGAATCTCCACTATTTTTTTTTTTTTAAATTTCACCCATTAAGGGTGATCTTAGCCATATATCCACTAATCTTGTCATGACCTCATTACATGTGAGATTGTAATAATTCTCGGCTCATCTTGTATTGACAGAGGATTTGAATTTAAAAAAAATATGTAACAAAATATTTTTTGTATGGTGTGGTATTTTCTATTTTTTATTTATTATTGAATTAATATTAATATAATATATGAATGTTATACACGTCAATGAAGTACCTTGAAAATACATGAAAATTTTGTTGCTTTGCATTAGAAATTCCCGACAGAAAATTCGCTTATAAATAGGAAAGCATGTTTTCCGTGAAGCGAGAAATGTCAGTCAAAATCACGATGAATTGATGATACTCTGATATGGTCCATCAAGGTTTGTAATTTCCACAGATATAAATTATAAATACATATCCAGTCAAAAAATTGGCCTATACACCCTTCCTTCAGCAATGTCCTCGTTTGCAGTCTGGAATGCAGCTCCGTGGTAAATTTCATCGTACAGTGGTGTACTGTGTACGAAAGGCCTTTACCGGCGGAATAAGCAGTCGGCAGCCGGCAAACCGGCAAACTGGCAAATGGTAAACCGGCAAGTAGCCTATTCGCTGCTATCTTCAGGAAAGACGAGATATATTGATATAGAAGCCAATGGTATTTGAGGCGACTGGGCGGAAAATTACACAAGGGAGCAGTCGGGTGGGAAATCCCTCGTATATGCTCGTTTTATTTAATTTATACTTCGTGAAAATAAAAAGCAAAATCTCCAAAAATAATTAAACCATTTGACGAATGTCATTGATATTTCTGTGTACTGTTTCCTACTTCTTCTTCTTCCTTCGTATGGTGGAGAGGTCAGAGGGGGACATCTAGGTCTGCGAGCCAGTCTAGGACCTCAGGCGTCGCCATGTGGACCTCATCAATCCCGCCGGGGAATGAATGGAGCGGGCATTCGTTGACCACATGTTCGGTGGTCTGCACCGCACCACATAAAGGCCCCATCTCTGCATCATGTGCACAGCGGCTATGGGAGCACCTTAATCTATTGATGGCGGGCCAGATTTTGCGAGGCAATGAGAACCCAGGCTGTCTCTCGGTGGGGTCCTGTATGAGATGGGCATTTCCCACGTTGGCCGTTTGCTACTCAAGTTTCCACCTATCTTCTGGGGTGAGAGGTAATCGGAGGAGCCTCTCTCCTTCCGCCCAGAAGGGCTTTCGGGACTTCAAGCGGCATGCCAGGAGGGAGACGACATCTTCGTGCAAAGGTATTGCGCTTTTTGCAGCGCCTTCTTGTATTCCCTCAGTGTTGCAATTTCTCGCCTGATGTTTCCCACTAAAACTCCCGAACGGCGAGGTTTTTATCCTAAAGTTTGCACAGCCTTTCCTGTATTTATTTTACTATTTACAGCTCGCAACGCTTTTAAATATCCACTCGAGTTGTCATACAAATAGCTACTTCATATACTACCAAGTTTCTCGCAATATTTGGATTTTAAAATGTGAACGTAATTAGGATTACGATATCGTATCTTTTAGTAAGCTCTGCAGGTTGACTTTACGATGTGTAAATAATTACATTGGCTTAGAAACTTTAGACAGGAAAATCTGTACAAAATTGATGTGGCCAGAGCATACCAGCAGATTTTGTTTTAATGAAATATTGAATTATTTTATCTCAGTTTCATATGACTATAGCCGAACAATTCTAGGACCAATAACAGACAGTTCCAGACGCACTTCGACAACCAGGCGCCCGTCTATGTTTTGAACTCCCAATATCGCAATAATAATATTCTTGATAACTATTCCCATAATAAATTTTCCTTGTTAACTCAACTCGAATCGGCTACACCCCGGGCAAGCATTATTTGCGATCCGAGAAATAGTTTACTTGGACGGTGGCCAAGATGTTTGGTGCATTTTTGCGAAATGTCAGAGTGTTAAAGAGTAATTCATCCGAAATTAGAATGAGGCTAAATTTTGTACGGTTTTGAGGTTAACACGCCATTATTCCCACGCGATCCGGATATTGCACGAGAAACTTACGAAATATATCTAGCTTTATTGATAAAATAGTTTGAATTGCAGTCATTGTGAGGCGTCCTCATATTTTGAACTAAGTGACTAATAGAAGTTATATAAGTGTTTATAAATAATAATAAAAAAAGTGTTAAACTCAAGTGTCCTGCCAGGTAAGTATGGTCCTGTTATTACAAATAATGGGTACATTTTAACGCAACGTCACTTTAATTAGTAAAATGCATTATACATATTTCACTAACCTCCCCACGTTCCGGAATAAATAAGTTATTATTATATAGTTTTGCATTATTGATCGACAAAATTGTTGATGCAATCTGTTAGCCATAAGTTGCTATAATAGATTGTCTATAGCATTGACTAAATACAATACTATTATTCTATATTGTAATGTTTAAAGCTAGTTATAATTATTATGATTGAGAACATTGGACAAAAAAATATACGGCACCCTTAAGGTGATTTAAGGTGAAAACCACAAGTAAACAAAATAATTAAAAACGTATTACGTTTAATTTAAAGTGCTATTTTAAAGCTTAACGCCACCATTATGATATTAATTTCTGAAACAATTATTAATGTAGTTTTAATATTTGAACACAAAGTTTGTAGTGTAGAGATAGGTCAGAGGTTACGGAAAATAGAATGGAGGTATTTCAAATATAAACCTCTCAAAACGCCAGTCAAAAGCTCATTCACCTCACCTTTTCACAAAAAGGCGACAGTAGGAAACATTCTACAAATGCTGGCAAATGTAGGTTTAATAGATTACGAAAGGCATCATTATTATGCGACATTTGCACGACTAGAAAGCCAAGACTTCTTGTCGGGTGATAGATTTAGCATCCCAGGTGTGTTATTAGCTATTAGTGATGTGGATGAGCAATATTGAACAGAAATACTGTCTAACATTGACCTGAAACTAATATGGAAATAATACATACTACGCAACATGTTTACCTCATGGGCAAGATATGCAGCGGAACATAGTTAACATGAATAGAAAACAGTTGCAAGAACCAAAGCGTTTTGAAAAAGTGACATTGAAATGTTAATCGCTGTTCTTTATCTCGACGAACGCAAAGAATAATAAAATAAAATACGGAAACTATATCCATCCACATAAATTATTGCAAAATAGTACAAGAAAACAGTTAAAAATAATAAAAATATATATACATTAAGAGTGGTAATTGCGTAAAACCTTGTGGTAAACCAGATTTGTTGTTTATAGGGATGACAAAGCATTATGTCTTTCACGCCTCACAATAATTATATATTGTATTCATTTAATTGTACGTTTCACATGTTTAGCAGTGAATTTTTCTTCCACAAAATGGATACAGAATTTTATAAGAACAAAGTGTCCCAGATTCCTGTAGTAACCCTTACTGATTATTTTTAGAGAGACGTTAAATCACTATTTATTTCAAGCCTCACAAAAACCATAATCCTGTATTCATTTAATTTTCTATTTCACACCTAAAAAAATAAAATTATTGCATAATACTACTAAAATAGAGTTACTTAATCTAAAAGAGGTAATAACTCAGAACTTGGTAAACCGTGCAGATTACTTTTAGACGGGTTTTAAATAATAATAATATTTATTTATTAATTTTCCTATAAAATTAAAAATGTTAGTTTAATACATGTATGAAATTACGCCTTATTATCTATTATTATGTCTTTCACGCATAGCAATAATGATATACTGTATTCATTTTATTGCCTATTTCACACCTAGAAAAAGAAAATGATTGCATAATAGTACTATACAAGAGATATTTAATCAAAAAGAGGTTATTACCTCTTTAGTAAAAGAGGTTATTATCTCTCTCTAATAGTGCAGAACCTTGTGGTAAACCGTACTGATTATTTTTAGAGGGGTGTTAAATCATTATCTCTTTCACGCCTCACAATAATGATATCCTATACTCATTTAATTTTCTATTTCATACCTAAAAGAATATTTTTTTGCATAATAGATATTTAATCTAAACGAGGTAATAGCGCAGGTCTTGTGGTAAACAGTAATTATTTATTTTAGAGGGGTGTAAGGTCTTTCACGCCTCACAATAATGATATCCCATATTCATTTAATTTTCTATTTCACACCTAGAAGAAGAAATTTTTTGCATAATAGTACTAGACAACAGATATTCAATCTAAAAAAGGTAATAGCGCAGAACCTTGTGGTAAACCGTACTGATTATTTTTAGAGGGGTGTTAAATCGTTATATCTTTCACGCCTCACAATAATTACATCTTTGTTCATTATCTGTTTCACACGTTTTCCAGTGAAACATGAACTTCTTCCACGTATTGTTCCGGCTGAACAGTCCTATGTTTCCATTAAGCCTAGCACCACTGCTAACCGCAGCCACCATAAATGAGAACGTTTGTTGTCTGTGCTGATAGCGCGTTCCTCAACCTACCGCAAGCTATTAAAATATCGCCGCCTTGCTACGAGGGTTTAAGTTACCGTCAACAGCCGAGTTATTGCTTCATTACATTACATATTGTCAAGAACCTTCAAAGCCTGCGATATAATCTTAGAATTATGTAGAACCTTATGTTTGAGTATAATAAATATTTTAGGCTATTTCGCAATTAAACATACTTATTTCGGTTGTTGGTGCGTGGGTAAGTAATATGAAACATTTCTGCGTAATGCATAACATTATTCAAGTTCAATGAACTTTTAATTTTCAAAATTGGAACTGCTTACCATATCAGACAAGCAATAAAGTTGGTACCAAAATTATTTAAAGTAATTCTTTACTTCTTTAATAATCGCAAATTCACTTTGTGTCGTCAAATAGAAATAGTAAATAATTCTTTATTCGAAATGCGTATTTGTTTTGTTCAAATGCTGGACGGATGCTCAGATGAATTGACAGAGGGAAGATACGTTACTAAGACAAATATATGTGTTTAAATACTTTCAGCTTCACAAATCCTACAATCATAATATCCAATGATATTATAATAATTATGAATCAACCTATTGTCCTCATGTATATCCTCATTATTGTGAACTTCCCGTGTCTTTGATCAAATTCGGCAGGTGAAACTTGGAAGCCGCTATAAGTTCTTAAATCGAGTTTGAAAATATCACCTGCAATGTAGCGTATAATTATTATTGATTAGCAACAGTGGTAGAACAAGTATTATAGAAATGAAAGCAATAAATTGAACAACAACACGGTGAACAGAAGCACGCCGGCACGGAATAATTTCAACTATTCGAGTTTCATCAAACTACTTTGCAATGAAATCACGTGTCTTTCTCGGAGTAATTTCATCTTATCCGATTCTGGAGCCAGTCGCGCGTGGGCGCTGGACCACGGAGTCCGCGAGTGGGATAACGGGTAAGGCAGAGACAGGTACATCTGGAGGAGAAGATCAATGGTTCTACCGAAAGGTCACAGCGCCGAGCAAAATGTATTTAACATAAACTGGAGGGTTTGATTCCGCGTGGTGCGTGAACCAAGTCTTGATCTGGCAGGTTGGATGAGATTAGCTGGGTGAGATTTATTCGGAGCAATACTTGTGTAACAACATCGGCGCATTTGATAACAGGCAAACGAAATACAGGTATATAGGAGGATCAATGATACCGGTGAAGCCAAAGCAGGAAGTAACACGTTTTAAATAGAGTTGCAAGAAACTAATATGGCGAATAGGAAATATATTTGCATCATGAATAAAGAAATGGCAATCGCTTAAGAGATGAAAAAGCACAAGTTCTTGGCGTGGAAATATTTGAGCAAATGATTCACTGCTAATGCTGAAGACAGCATTGCTTTAAGTATGCCCAAATTGGAGACATAATCATTGAATGCAGTACAGGAATAGCAGAATGTGAGATGACGAATAAGGAAGGAACTGGTATCATTGCTAGTATGAGAAGTACACACTCGTAGCTACTGTTGCTGAGAAGTTCCCGTTTACAGTCAAACCCACGTAAGCTTGGTTATGTAGACGGTTCTATAGTTAATTGCAGATGCAAGTGTCGAAAATAAACTTCAAACTTCAGAAAAACTTATTCTTATTTTTTATATCACACCACTTGATTGGGCAACTTAGTAAGGTTGAACGAGAAATTTTTCCTTTTTGGGACAGACACGGATCACAGGAAGCAGTACGGTCAGAAGCTATATAGCGCCCAGTTCCACAAAGGGTTATTTACAGAAGTGGGATAAAACCAACAACTGAAAATTTGTCTGTGTGATTTTAAGTTTTTCTTTTTTCTTTCATTAACAAGTTCTGTTATTTAAACATTGTGTAAAAAAAAATGTTTGACATATTTGTAATAAGCATTTACTTTGTGGCTCATCATAATTTACACTTAAAATTCAAAAATTCTTCACCGTAATAATAAAAGCAAAAGATTGGATAACTTAGAAGCTCTTGAAATCAAAAAATCCCTAAATACTAACGCTAGTATATTGAATAACCAAATTAATTTATCGTTTAGTCCCATTCTAGATATATTTACAGTAAACCTCTGTTATTGCTGGAATTCCCCCAATTACCCGTCCCCCTTTGTTAACCTCCCACTCAAACACCTAAATTATACTTTTTGTGTATATATCAATATTTGGTATCATAGGTTAGTTTTAATATTCTCCTGACGAAGGAAGGGTGCTTCCGAAACCGGTAGAGTACAATTAAAATTAAAGTGGTCTAAAACAAATTTATATCATTTATTGTAAAAATGTTTGAGTTTGATAATGCTCAGACGATCAATGCTGCAAGTTCCTTTGAGCAGATGTCAGAATATTGCTTAAAAAATAATATTGGACAGACATATAGAGTCGGTTAAATGAAAGTTAAACAAGTTGATTTACTTTTTCAAAAACGTGAGAAATATACTAAACATATTTGATATAAAGAATATATACCTCGCAATAGCACAATCCATAATGGAATACGGCATTATTGCATGGGGCTGTGCCAGTAAAAAATACATAGACACACTGTATAAAGCTCAGAAAACCTTAATAAAAGTAATACTTACACTTCGCTTCAACCATATTCAAAAAATTCCCAGTGTTGAAGATTCAAAAATTATATTCAAAACAAATACTTACTTTCCTTTACAAGAACCTAAACACATTTAAAACTTCACAAATTTCTCGCAATACTAGAACAAGACATGCACACCAACTACTAATACCAAAAACCAACACATCCTTTGGACAAAAACACTACAGATTCCAGGCTATAAAACTATACAATTCACTTCCAACACAATATAAAACATCTAATCTTACAGAATACAAAAAACACATATGGAACTGGCTACAATCCTTTTAATATTTAATTTTTTATATTTCACATTTTTTTGTTATAACTATGGAAAAATCGATTTTATTTTTTATTGTTACTCTGTGTAACTAACTCCACTGTATTGTTTTAGTATTATATAACTTTACAATTGAAAAACTCCTCCACAACACAGGTGAACTCCTAGCGTGGAGGACAATATACTTTACCTTTGTAATGTTTAAGAATAAATAAAAAATAACTCAGTACCCACGATCATACAAATCCCTGTAACTCCATCAATCGGTTATTGTTTAAGAGACAAACAGCCGTCTTCTGCCCAGTAATACAAGTTGATCGAATTTGTCACCAAAATTACTTAATAAAGCACCCAATCAAAATACAGTTTTAAGCATTTCACCTATTAAATTTAATCCTGTAAGGAAAGCAATAAATCTGAAAGTCCTTAAAAATATCCCACTGACATCACTATTTTAAATACACACCGTAATTGCGCTGACAAGTATTATTAATACGAATTTAATTGCTGGTAAATTATTTAAACACGACTGTCGACGTTCTTACGGCGCTACAGAGCAGCTCTTGGCTCACTAGCATGAACAGAACCCAAGCAATATGCTGTCAGGGGTTAATTAATGGGCGACACAGCGTTTTGTATATGCAAAGTCGGTCTGTTCTCAACAGAACTAGGAGTAGCTAGTCGTTGGGAAATAGGTAGAAAACCTCTGTCTCGGCAAAAGGTCACAGATTAAAGAATGTTCATATTATTACTGAAATGCGATATGGACATGCGTAAAAATTTGTAACACGTATCTCTGGTATTTCAAGAACCAGTCGCTTGTAATCCGAGATTTGAGTTAGATAAACCCATGATAGATTAAATTAGCATGATTGCGAACGGGAATAATATTACTTACAACGTTAGTGAATTCTCAATTTTTTAATTGATGGCAACCAAATTAATATAAATAATGATTTCAAACGTGGGTAGTTTGTTGATTGCGTTTAGTAATATATTTGATATCTTGTATAGGTTTTCGTGACCAATTTATTATGAAACGTTTGTCAAGAAGATTGTTAAGTCCTGATTGCTTTTAATAGGCAACAACAAAACACCCACAAGGTTAAAAAAAAGAAATTTTTGCTGCTACAGAAATAGATCTTTCGCATTTTTAGAAATCTACGTATCACGTCTTTTCTGTTTATTCTATTATGCGTATTAAGATGATAAATCTACCTACAATAGGCCTTCAAAACTGTCGCCTGGGTCATAAACAAACAAATAAATCACCACCAATCAAACTATCGTCACATTCCATTCTCAATTCGTTTGGACTATTTTTTTTTCGCCATAGTACAAAAACAGAATGTTATAATTTTTTTCAACAAACGGCCTGCTTAACATTTCGCCGTTATAAACTCAGATCGGAGTCAAGAGTCACAACAGTAATAGTTTCCATTGAAGACGTCAAGAGAGATGATGAAGTGCTCCGGGCTGACGATCTGAATAATGAATAAGAATACGAGAGGACGCATATCAATTTAGGATTTAATAAAGCAAAGCGGACTTCTCGGAATCAGTCGCGAACAATTAGTGGACGTATCACGGTGTTATTTATGGGCACGACAACGTCAACTGAGCCACGCACAAAGTTGAATATACCGTTCTGACGAATCAACTAATCAAGCCTCCAAAAAAGATGTCCGCAATAAGTATCTAGAGCGTTTATTACGATTGAACATCTTGCGACGCGATTTGATCTCAATTGCAATCAGATTCGTTGAATCTATCGTGCCACTTCACCGTGGCTGTTTTATAAGTAACAAGTTATAAAAATGGTTTGTTCCCATGCTGGCGATTTCAACTCCCGTGATTTAGTGTTATGCGCTTGTTTACCGAGTTCCTCGATGGTTTACTGAGCTCAATGGATGATAGCTGGCAGAGCAAGCTCAATTGTAATACTTATGAAACAAACTCAGCGTGTTTACGATTGGTTCTCGGATAAGATAGTGTATGGTAATAATATGATTCAAGATGTGCTTAGCGTCAAACTCCTATAGCTTTCCATAGAAAAAATAGCAAATGAGGTGGCTTGGACATTTTATTTCAGTTTATCAACATACACAAGAGTGGGTTAACATTAAAAAAATACAAAGAAATAACAAAGTATAAGTACCAACCCTCCAATAACGGTGTACAAGAAAATGCAAACATAATACAATACATAGTATGTAAAAAAAAGAGACAGTAATGTAAAAACGAGAGATTCAACAAATTTTGTGAAGTTCTGGGGGCTATCGCTAAATGTCTGGAATCTTATCACTACAGTGGATTACTTTTTTCGAAAATCCAACGATTTAAGGTAGTTTTTAGTTCAAAAAGTTGAATTGTTTGTATGGAAAAATAAATATTCTTCTATGGGAAAAAAAATGGATTTTTCTTTTTTACCTCTACCATCAAGTAGAATCCCGAAGTTAATGCACTTTACACCCGGACACCCTGTTTAGTGAACACATTCGCACAAGACTTTAAGTTAATTCTTTGAAAAGGAATATGGCATTCGGAGTTTTTTAGTATGTTTCTAATTTGAAATATGCTATGTGTGTCTTTTAGTCGGTGAGCAGTATGGGCAATCCGGTTCTATAGGATAATGCTCGAGTGAGTCTCTTTTAAACTGATCCTTTTGTAAATCAGATAATATACTGGACTCCAAACTACAGAATCGAACTAAAAAATCCTGCGAATTAATGATGTGTAAAGAGGCATTTAGTTTTTCAATGGTGACTCGCTACAGAAATCCAAGAAGACGATATGCCTTGGAAACCATGTGTTACATGGGAAATAAAATTAAGTTTATTGCCGAGTTCGATTCCGAGGTCTCGAAAATTGGTAACAAAATCAAGTGCCACATTGCCGATTTTATATTCAAATGGTATTTTTTTTTTTTTTTTTAATTCCTTTATTTTTCCCAATTTTTACATTAATTACATACAATAATTATATAAATCAATAAGAATAATGGGAGCCCACTAAGGCGCAGCCTGTGCGTGGGTAGTATATTTAAGTTATTATTTTATTGTACCTAGAAATAAACAAATTGTGGGCATATAAAATAAAAACAAGATTACATTTTGTATAAGCGTTTTGTATAAGAAGTGTTAATAGTGTATAGTGAAGTTATAAGTGTTTATTGTAATATATGTAATATATGGTGAATATTTTATGAGAAACATAAATTGATACAAATTAAATAAAAAAAGTTTCAACTGCTGTGTCGAAAAGCCATAATTTTAATTCTTTTAAATATTGAGGAAGTTTAGTTATCACTTGAATATTTTTCGGTAAAAGATTGAAAGTACGAGGTCCAATGAAACTGCAGTGTGTTTGCATTTGTTTTGTGTTCGTTTGGGGAGTATAAAATACATTATTATTTGATGACGATTTCTAGAAAAAATATTTTGTCATTTAGAATAACCGACCGACTACCGCATATACTGACAGCAATTCCAGAAGGAAGATATTCAGTTGACTGTTTCAGACGAAGTTAGAGAAAGCAACTCCGGAGGTTGCGAGAGAAGAATATAAGAATAGACGGAGGCTCCTGAAAAGGCATTTCCAAAAACATGCCATCTTTTATACTTTGCCATTACATCAAAATTAACGGTTTATTTATTTAGCCCAGGTCAATTTGTCGTTTATAGATATCACGTCAGAGATTATTGAAACAAGACTTTTTTCAATAAGTGGTCTTCCGTATTCACGGAAAGGTTAAAAGGTCAATGCTTTTATGTTTAAATGTCACATTCTATTAAGAATAACAATAAACTACAGTTTAAATGAGGATGTTTTGTAATATATTGTACACGCATAGCAATAACTCTGCATTTCAATTCTTCATTAGTGGGAGCGAACCAGATGTGTGTTGTAACATAATTGTGCAATGTCACATATTTAATATAATACTAAAAGCAGCTGGATCGTAATAAAGGCCAGAAGCATCATGCATTGATGATCTGCTGATGCACTGATGAGTGCCACAAACATGTCTGTTATTTCATGAATTTAGAGCGAACCCCCGACAATATTTGGAATGACTAAAAGGAAAATAATTAGCATAAGGAGAACATATGATGCGAAAGTGGATGGTAGAATAAGTCGGGAGAAAGATATAGCACGATCGGCTGAATCAAATACTTGACTCACATCGTATCGAGAGACAATCATAGAAGAGTAAGACGGATATTGAATCATCTGCATAAAGATATTCTTCCCACTTATCACGCATATGCAGGTAACACTAGCGAAAAAATGGTCAAAATATGAACTGGAAATGTTAGCAACACGGATGTGTTCTACCCGTCTCCGGTGTGGCGATCTCAACGGATCAAACAGGTTTTTTGCAGCCAAATTGCTCCGATAACCTACAAGTATAAGCGAGCTGGTTAAAAGTTGGCAAGAATGATATAATACATACAAAACAGGGCCGAGTGATGCTCTGTAAATACGAGATACACGATACGAATGTACCACCCAGTCAGGAGCACTGTCCCATTGCGACCTTTAAAGTTTTACACCAGGAGACAACATGAGGCTTTTAATCTGACGGTGTACATGCAACCTAGAGCCAATATTTAAGGTTTGAGAAGATATATTCCAAGTAGGGCATCATAGAGAATGCATGACGCGAAAGTGAATGATTTATAAATTGGGGACGCTCGAGGAAAATATGGCATGATCAAGTTTTATTAATTTTTATTTACAGTTTACATAGGGTTAACATACAAAAAACAAAAAAGAAACAAGAAATAATAAATACCAACCGTCCAATAATGTATGTAAAACAAACAACATTAAAAAAACTAAACTGGGTGTTTATAGTCGACACATTTGCACAAGACAGGGAGAAGATTAGTTCATTGGAAAGGAATATGGAAAGTTTCAGGGTTTCTTGTAGTAGACGGTGATTGATTTTGATTGTGGCCAAAAAGGAAGATTCTATATGGTTATTAATAATTTTTAAATTAAATTTGATGTCACTTGTCACGACGAGGTTCATCTAATGTTTCAAATTTGAAATATGCTAGGAAGTTAATTAAATCGACTGCTACCCTCCTAGTGAACAATGTCGGATGTCAAAATCGGTAATTTCTGTTACCGATTGTTATATATACGTATTTATGTATGCTGAGCTCTGGGATATCTAGATATACTAGTTACTGTATGAATATATGATAATATTATTTCGCGAACGACATATATCGGTAGAAACTACCAAAAAAATCATCAATCACCAGTATAATAAAGTGGAGCAAGAGAAAACCCAAACAAAACATTCGAAATGAACAGTAGAATATGCAGCCTCTTTCCGCACAATATCATTAATTAACAACAATGTTAAAAACATTTAATACAAAATGTATTACTACCTCCTTTAGCCTGCCACACAGATATAAAAGATACATAGATAATTTAGTACAGCCAAATAATCAAAACCAGATATCATCCAAAGATAAGAGATATTGCAAAATTAATTTATTTTTAAAATTAATACAATTTTAGGAATTTATTTAAATTCCTAACATTTTAAAACACTCACCAATATTGGGAGGGTGCTATGGACCCACCCTGATCAATTTAGACATTTGTGTGAGCACATAAGTTAGTAAGGTTGAAGCTAGGAATGAGATTCGAGAGTTACCATATTATATTAAATTTTAGGGTAAATTATAGGGAGTTTACATCTCCCGAAAATAATGACAACATTACTTTTACCCACATTCTTGTGAGGCTGGTATCATTGTAAACCTGCGCGCGATACCTCGCGCGGCAAATAATTCATTCTGTCTCCAGCGGTCTAGACGACGGTTTAGCCTTAAAATCTCCTCTAGCGTACGCGATCTGTTTTGTTCATAAAATTATTGTAACGTGAGTTTTTTCAAAATAAAAACTAAATTTGAAATATCGGAATTCTCATTATTGCACACCGAGAGTAATCACGCAAACTTGGATTCTGCGGATTGGAATCATTCAGCCAATAACCCATTTAAATTGGTGATAATCTCAATCCTACAAATAATCAATATTTCTACTTCTAAAGGAGAGAATTCGAAAAATAACCCAATTTTGAGAAAACTTACATTGGTCCTTTTAGAAACAAGTCTAAGATTTAATAATATTTATTTATATTAGAATTTTCGTAGCCCTGTAACAAAAGATCTCAAGTAATAGGATAGAGATAGATTTGAGAGAACTATTAATCTGTTACAAGTTTTAAAAACTAATTTTGTATCCCCCAAACATGCGTAAGAAACTAGATTAAAAATAATATATCGTTTTGTTGATAGACAAGATATATAATAACAATGCACATACACATGTCAGCACGGCACATACTTACATCCAGAATGAAAGCTCTCATTTTATATAACCTGTGAAAACGCAGGAAAAATTAAATTTTACCCTTCTAAAAATTCTATTTCTGGATAAACGCCAACCAGAAAACGTAGAAAATACTTAAGCCCCATTCAGAGGGGTGTAAAATGTTTGGCGGTGGGACATTTATGACTTGGAAGTTGGTACTCGGCGCTGTCAGTTAGACATCCACATTTCGAGCGTGCACGACACTCGCGTTTTATCATGAATTTTATTTATTCCGTTATACGGATTTTTTGAAGTCACCAATTTGCATAATTAATAAACGAGGTTAAGTGTAAAACATCAACAAAGATAAAAATCTCGTTCAAAATCATAGGTTACTAAAAAAATATGTGATTATATTAACATATCCTAATTTTATATCTTGCTTCCTTCGGTGCCCTCACCTATCGGAGGTTGGTAATCTTCAACGTAGTAACAAATTGTATTCAAAGTACAACACCTTAGATGTTAGAAAATGTTCATAAGTAATAAATAGCCAAGGCAAATGCACTAATGAACTCATAGACAGTGATAAACAATCTTCAACCAACAATCATGAACTTAAAAAGCCCTAGACTGGATTAGTGGGATTTTGTATGAATGACATTGAAGACATTGACATTGACCAAATTTAGGGTGAAGGGAAATTGCAAGGCAGCCATCTTGTAAGACAAACTTTTGAATTTGAGTGCAAAGTAGTATAAAATGAACTATTATAATTTTATTTTTATAATATAACGGCTTATTAATTTTTTTGGGTGTTTGATGAGATAGGGAAAAGACTTGTCATGATAAAGTATATCAGACAAGTAGGTTTTGGAAATTTTCATACATCTTCCCCTCTCCCCGCGGCTTCAAATATTAAGGTTCATGCTAACATACATCTATATGGCGAATAAATCATATCGCTTTAAGGCGAAGCTAAATGTGAAATCACTTTTATCGATAAATCATTAAAATTTAAATAAGATATATTTATCTAAGACACTGTCTAGATTGCATTTAGTTCGGGTTGAATCTTGCGATCATATATAAATATAGCAGCCAACAAAAATGTGCGGTGAGAAAATGAAAAAAAAGTTGGTAGTTCTTATTCGAAGTTATGATACAGATAAATATGACCGAATGAGATAGGATCCCATTAGCCCAGATGGTAGAGCAGTGCCCCGGCAAGGCAAGGATCCTGGGTTCAAGTCCTAGATGCGACCGTATCTTTTTGTGAGTTTTTTCTGTTTTAAATTTTCGTTTAGGAATCGCTAATATTGTTTTCGATAATCCGATTTTTATGCCTATTACCTACATTCGTGGTGAAATAAGGCACAGGAAGAATCTACACATTTCTGGCTCGTGCATTCTTCTTAAGAATCCTTATCTGAACCAGGTTTTAAAATGGAAATTACTTTATCTGTGCAATTTAATTCTGTCATTGCCTGTGACCTTCACGCTTCCACCGGCGATAGAAGAAAACGAGAGCGTGATGCATAAGCTAAATTTAAACAAATCTTCGGGCTTTCTCCGAAGCGTTTATAATGTTGGCAGAGGATCGGCGAGCGCTTCTTGTCAACGCGGCGATTTCAAGTCTGAACTCTGAACGGCGGCCATCAAGAAATCTCCCAGACTAAACAAAGGCTCCCCAAGAAAGCTGGAAATTAAATGATTCCAGTGAAATTTAAAGCTGAGGAGTGAAATATCCGAGAAAAATAAATTGATTCGTTAAAAGACGCTGGAATCATAAACTAAATAAATATAAACTGGATAAAATAAACTTGAAAAATTTCGTGACAGACGAGTAAGATCTTTGAACCAGGAACCAGACCGTTGATTCAAAAGTTAAATGATTGTACTGTATTTTATATGTTAAAGGTTTATACCACCTTGAGATTTTCAAAAAATCGATTTTTTTGGATAAATAAATTGTTTATAATTTTAACTATTTAAAAATTTTAATTATTTCCGAAGTTATTGCAATTAGAAATAAGCGCGGCAGAGTCGACCCGAAACACGGGTAGCTATCGGATGACTATCTATAGCCAACATGAGAGCCCAACAAAAGACTAAAGAGGCCAGTAAATTGAAAAGAACTGCTCAAAAGGAGTCGGAAGACATCCTTGCAACAATGGATAACCTCAGGTATAGTCCAGGAATCAGAAGGGAATTACAAAAAAATGGTTTTAGAAGCTGACGCCGTACTGTATTTTCTTTTGCGTTTTTTTAAACTGATGTACAAAATATCTGAAGATCTACTAAGGGTAAGTAGAAATCTGGAGGTGATTTTGTCCATGAGTGACGGACGTTTAAATCCATCCCTCCCACTGCGGCGCAATGCGATGGATCCTGGAGAGGTCAAAAGATCTCCCGCAACCAGCGTCTCCCGATCCGGCCTGCAACGCGTGAAGTGACGCATTCGCCGAAAGGCCTAACAAACCTCACCCCATGAACTCGGGCACCACTATTAAGTCACTAGATGTGACCTATGGCAGAGGTGCTGGTTATCCAACAAATTTTAGAACTAATAAGTGATACCTAATACCTATTCCAAGGAATCCTCAAACAAATATGTTTGTCCTATTTTAAAGTTAGCACCCACATTTTTAAATTTCACTAAAACTAATTGCGTGGAAAAAATTATACTCCTCGCATGACTGAATAAGATAAAAAATATTCTAACTTGATTTGAAGAAGAAATTTTCATCGGAAGAATTTATGAATTTCTTAAGATCAATTTGAAGAACTTTTACCTTCGAAATAAGTTTGTTTTGTGAAGTTGCCAGGTGCGTTACATGAATCAAGTTTTTATTACGATCTTGTGCAGAGTGATGTTAATAAAGAAGATAAATTAACATTTGTAGGCTATGACGTGATTTGCCGGCCTTTTGTGTTTCTTCCTACAACGTCGGGCCATAATTTCCTGGAGAGTCATCGACTTCTTATTCCGAGCGTGATAATTTTCACTATTATCATTGAATTAAAGAAAAAATATGTTATTCTATTTATTTTTTAAAAAGATTGACTAAAATGACGTCCTTTACCTACTGCCAATCATTAAAACAATATGGTATTATAGGATAGGGTGGAACTTATAAAAATTACACACAATCACTTCGCTGAATAAAAAACCCTGCAAAGAAATGTTCCACACTAAATGCGCTGCAGACCGTTACCTTACTACGGAGAACTCAATTTTCTGAGATCTTACAGAATTCGGTTTATGTCGATTGCTTACCGACCCGTGGTACTACGGGCTTGAATTCAAATACGGTACAGTTCAATTATAAATATCAGATGAAGCAGAAACGTAAATATCAATTAAAAACATATTAAAAAAAATTATTTCACTTTAGCACACCGAAAATAAATATGAATAAACAAGTAATAATAATTTGATGAAAATAAATAATTTTCTATACACAATTATAATCATAATAATTGATATGTTGAAAAACAAATGGTTTCTTCGTCAGAATAAACGTAAAATAAAAATTATCTGATTAAGAAACCATTAGTTTTGAAATATGTAGATTATTTTGATTGGTTGAGTGGTTTAAAAGGTTATTTATTTTGGTGACCGGATAAATCATCAAAATGATAATTCATCACACCTTTAAAAAGTTATATAAAGTCATGGAAAGTGATGAAACAAAACCTTTATTAACTGGGTTAAGTTAGGTTTAAAAAAAAAATTCATCGTTTTCAATGACATTATATCACTTTTTTGAGGTGTGTGAATAGTCACTGTGTTGAGTTAGTATGGAACCATTTATTTTCATTAAATTGAAATGACCCCACAAAGTGAATTTGTGATTATTGAAGAAATAATAATAAAATTACACACACCATGCATACGAGTTCAGCCTAATTATTGGGTTACATATCTCGAAAGTATCATCAAAAATTGTAATTTATGTTGTCTGGGCGTCCTGCGCAACTCCGATTCAATGAACTCTAATTTGCTTTGAATTTAAGTGTCATTTTCAAATTTTTAAAAGTACCTACGTATAATATAATATTTTTTACAAAAAAATATTTTTTTCCTTTTCAAAATACTGATTTGTCAAGAATTAGGACTATCCCGTGATTTATCACGATTTTGCGCTAGTATTATATTACATATACCACTGGAATACTATTTTGTCGTAAGCAATGTAGCATGTTTTTAGTAAATGCACCGTGTTCCACGATAGTACTGCGAAACTTTGGTGGATGGTTATTTCTAATAATCTAAAAAAAAAATTGTAAAATTTTTGAAACAATTTTTTTTTGTTAATTCCACTTACAAAAAAATGGAATAAAAATAATCGTAGTTTTACTTATGCGAGTATTGCGTAATGCTTTTAAAAATGCTCAAATGCTTTTAAAAATAATATAATAATAATATTTTTTTATTTGGGCAGGAATGAAAAAAAATGTTAAAGTTTTTATGAATACTCACCCCCGGAGCCGTGGAAAACGGTGTATGTAATATAATTTAATTTAATTTAATTTAATGGTTTTCTTAGTCCATGTTTTGTATATTGACCCCTGTTTGTACTGCGTGTGGGACCCGCGTCATTACGAATGCATCCGTCATACTTGATACAACATTATCCCAGAACGGAGCAGTAAATTGAAAACGAGGTAAGTTCATTACCCTCCTACACTTTACCGTTCGGGAAGAAATACGAGAAGGGGAGAGAGAAAGATTTAGGGTGGGCGGGGTTGTGCCACCCGCATCGTTTGGATTTGAACAAATAATGATAATAGCGGTATAAAGATTGTTCAACAATACATGCAAGTGGTCGATGCATCCAATCCACGTAAATACGTTATATAGTCGGCGGTTCTAAAAAAAGAACAACATCTTGTTTTTTAGGAATAATAATAACAGGTCATTAATTTAGGGGCATTTGACCGAAATTAAATTTTACAGCTGTTCCTACATATATCTAATGTAAGTAACTAAACTAAAATTAGAAGAATTTTGTTTTGAGGCTTACCGATTGTTTTTTGCCTCTCCGAATCTCCGATTTCGGAAAAAAAAATTACTACACACGCTCATTATAAAGACGTCACTTTTTTTCGTTTCATATAAAATAATTAGTAAGAAATTCACAAACTGTGATAAATCTTTCGAAAACAAGTAATGGTGGTCGATCGATAATTACAGTGATTTGTAAGTGTCTATGCTAAAGTTTTCCACTTTCTAACACTGCTCAAATCATATTATCTCACAGTAATACAAAAGAAGATAGAATGACTTTTACGAGTCCGTATCATTTTGTGCTGTGAAGTACACAAGAATACCTACTCTACTGCTATCAACGTACCGTGTAGTAAAGGCACAAAAATTCCTAAGGGGGTAAAATAATAGAGAATAGACCATTTGGTACTCGTAGAATAGTTCTTGACTTATATAAAGTTCGTGGTGAAACGTAGAAACGACATTAATACAATACGGATCGGGTGGTCCATGATGAACGTTGGCAAGGGCGGGTCGCCCAGGGCCCAGGAACAATCGTAATTTATCTGCCCCCTCCTCGCCCAAACACTATGTTTAAAAAATAGACCGGACAGATGCGGAGTATTCTTGCTTACAATTTGGAAGAGGGGTATGGGTACCGCCGCCACGGGAACCATTTATTGGATAACCAACACTTCTCCCCCGAGTGGTTCGCTACGTTTGGTGACTTAGCAGGGGTGCCCAGGTTCATGTTTTTTTATTATTTTTTATAGTGAATACCTCACAAGAGTCCCAACTGCTCCCGTCTGGAGCCAGTGAGACTATGGCATCCCCAATTGGGGGATGTTGTGAGGCTGAAGGTAAGTGGGGAAGGGAAAGAGGAAGGTGGGGAAGTACCTGGCTATTCAGATCTAGTCACTAAACACGGCTAAAGCCATTTAGAGCAACGTTTCAATTCTGAATGGTGGTCTTACACCAGGGCGATACTGGTAGTATCTTCCACTCTGGAACGTGCCGCAAATATACTATATATTATTTTAATTAATTAATTGTGAAATAACACAAATTAATCAAATAAAATTTATTTGCGCACGCCGGGTTCGAACCCGCGACCTTCGGAATGGCAGTCCAATGCGTTACCACTGGACTATGCCGGCCGTGTGTGAGGTTTGTCTGCGTGGACGGTCGGATCGGGAGAGACTGGTTGAGGGAGACTTTTCACCTCTCCAGCCGGACTCCCTCTCGACTCATCGCCTTGCACCAAAGTGGGAAGGATGGATTCATAAGTCCTTCACTCCTGGACACGTTGAAAGATGCCTTCCTTCCCAACCCACATACCTTTTTCCTTCCCAGAACTTTCTTTCCTTCCTTTCGCTAAAAAGACCTTCCACACAGCATCCCCAAAAATAACCTAGGCCCAGAGGGATTTTTTTTCCTCAAATACCTCCTGTGTGGAGCTAATGTAAAAAAACAACTTTTCATTTACTGCCCGGTTTCGCTCGTGACTTGTAAATATTTTTGCGCAATTTATTAATTTCGCATTTCAATATATTGGAAAAGGGTTTGGAAATGAACAATCTGAAAGTGTATTGCTTGTTATAGCTGATAATACGGTGCTTATTGTTTGTTTTATTTTATTAATGCAGATACACAATAGACAGGGGTTAATACAAAAACCATATATAACTAACCTTCTCCCAAGGTTAGGAGGCCTCCCAAGGAGTCGTACAAAGTTTAATACTTAAAATCGAATTAAAAAAACCAACGAGTAACCAACGGATAGCTTATTCGAAGAATTTTAACTACTTTCATTTAAATTAAAAATTCAATAAATTAAAAAATGTCCAAAATTTAATACTTCACTCGAAAAAAAATATATACTTCCCAAGGAAGAATTTTTTACAAAATATTTTTTCATAAACTCTTTTGATGGAGGCCTCAAATCGATATTTGCTAATAATATTTAGTCAAAAGAGTGAGGTTAGCAGTCCACAAAGGAGTGCTGATACCGTTCCTGAAGTATGACAGTGACAGAGGAAGGACGAAAGTATACTGAATGCTATAAAAACCATATCGCTGAGGCGTATATGTGAAAAACCATGTATTCATATCTAAACCATCCCTAAATAGGGTACCTATGTTGTAAGACTGAAAGAAGTCGAGAGGGGAAAGAGGTGTTAAAGAGGAAGGTTAAGTAGTACCTGGATATTCAGATCTGATCACCAAACACGGCTAATGCCATTTCAAGCAATTTTTATCAATTTTTTAGAAGTATTAATTAATCAATAATATCCAATACCATGTCCTCGTATAATATCATAATAGGGATAATATATGACCATAAATATGTATGGATAAAAAACAAATAATAGATGTTTCAATTAAACCATTGTCTTAATGATTGAGACATAAAACATAACCTAGAAATGTCAAGTAGTTCAAGATTTACAAAAAGTGTTCGGTAGGTACTGACAGTATGATTGGACCATGTTTATTTAAATTACTCCTGTGGATTGATAATGTAGTTGGTGTTACAGTTAATGCGGATATCTATTATGTTAGTAAAGTATAATAACGTACAATTGTTGTTAGCACAATGGCTGATAAAGCGATGTTGGTTACAGAACGTTATTAATGATATTGTTTTAGGCATAATAGAGCTATTAAGTTCATGGATGGTAAACGTTAAAGTTACGCCAGCGGTTCGAGATTTCGGCGGTCACCATTGTAAATAAATTGTAACACATATCATGTATTATACCACTGAAGAGATAAACTCATAGAAGTGCGTTGTGGGCGTGTTCGTGTGCCCTAAAGTAAGTTTTTGTTTTTGCTTCTACGAAATTGGCCAAACAATTTCAATGAATTTATGAGTGATTTTATTAGTTTATAATACAGCTTCGGGGTAGTTAAAGAAAATTTCTATAGTAAAATATAAAGAAGTGTTATTTTTGTTACGTATTTAAATATAATAACTGCTATACAGCTATTTCTCCATTTGAAGACTTCAAAAGCAAAGTTTGATAATGCCTACGAAGGGTGTAACTGATAACTGACGTATAAATAAGTCATTAAATACACTAATTTCGATTGTCGGTGATGCGTGATGTGAATTATTCTTACGTATTCTTCCGTCATGCGTAAAATTATTCAAGTTCAATGAAATTTAATATTAAAAATAAGGTTAAGTATGTATCATATCAGATAAACTATAAGGTAAGTAGAGTAAGTTCGGGTAATATGACACACCATAAGCTTCATTGGTAATAAAACACGATGTTTACGAAATCTTTAAACTTTAAGTTAACAAACTAATCAGACATTAATTTTAATCAATAAAAGTTAATTATATTAATCAAAAGTTTTTTTTTTCAAAAACCCTAAAAATCATCAAAAAAATGGTCGGATTTCATGACCCCCCAGTGAACCATATTACCCCACTGAAACTATAATTTTTTTTTTTTTATTTATTGTCAATTTTTTGATACATACAGGTACATATATAATTATACAAAATATAAGGCAGTAACAAAAAAATCCCACAAAGGCGAAGCCTGTGCGTGGGCATTATAAGGTGAAAATCAAAACAGTGGTGGTTACATTATCTATGGTTTAAATGAAAAAAGAGATATGAATAAAGAAAAAAAATAAATCATATAGTACATTTGGTTATTTTAATAAAAAAAAACAGTTTGAAAGAAGTTAAACTTTTTTTTTAAATTTAGATGGTAACATATTATCATATATAGGTATCATATTCGTATAACTTATAGAAAAAATTCTCTCACTTCCAGATACTTTTTTACCCAGCTTTTGACATTTATTTTATACGAGTTTAGGTTTTGGCACATCTTGATGGAACTCGGAATTAAACAATTTTGGGCCAATATAGTTAATGTGTCTTTGGGCTAGCCTAGTTTTGCAGTGAGGCACTGTGTACATGCATATGTTGTGTCTCTGGCTAGAACGATTTGGATTTTAACAGAAATTATAAGGACGAGTGTATACAAATTTAAGACATTGGACACGGACATTCAATCAAATAACTGTACAATTATTTGCCTTTACTCGCAAAAATATGTCTGTCTCTGCTCCGGTACGTTCTGCATGAGCCCAGAGCTTACAAGAAAATATTGTATCCATGTTTCACTTCTGGTGTCCTCAGAATAGACATTAACAGAACAAGCATACCTGCCTCAACTGTAAAGCGCTAGAGGTGATATCTCACAAAAGCGGCGCTATACAAATTGTCCAATATTATTATTATTATAAGCATTTGGCATCTTTTTCATTACTTCTGTCGGGGCTTTCATCTGAGCAGTCGTAGGTAGGTTCTAACGAGGCGGAACATGCTGAAGGTCTGCTCATAATTTTTGGTGTAAACTTCGTTTTAGTCATCTTATTTTTTCCCTTACTTTTAGTTTTGTTATTTACACCTTTTCGGACTCAGTCACTTTCTCTACCTCTTTTTCAACGAGTTTTCGAGTTCCGATTTATATGAGAATGCAGTTAGCAACGCAGATTTGAATATAGGAGATATATAAAAAGGAGTATTGTAATTTTGTACTGTTGAAGTCGAAAGCTCGGGGGACGCAGTAGTATTGTGTTGTTGACGTTGAAGGCTGAGGATACGCGAGAGAAGCGGTTGGTATAACCAAATTATCGAGTGATTTCATTTTTAACTGTAATCTGATGTGAGGCTAAACTCGTGATACCTTTTCTCACTAAGCCAAATAACTTTGTTTCCATTGCCAATGCATTATTGACAAGATATTTCTCAAGCTCAAAGGGCAAAGTCGATTTTCTTTCTAATTTCGCGCATGTAACCAATTCAGCTGAAACTTCTTTCTTCGATGCTAAATATCTACCAATTGTTATAGGCACCCTGTATTGCTAAGAAGCTCTAGTTCCCATTTTCTTGCTTCTTTCATCATCGATGCCCTTTTTCATGGATTATTGGCTGAATGTTCTCTGTTTATAATTAGAATCTGGTAATGTAATAATCTGAATTCCGTTTTGTACGTAAGATTTTATTTATCTATCGCTTGTCTAAATGCTCCAAACAAACACTTTCCATTTTGAAAACGATATTAATTCAAAGCAAAAATGCTAGAGTGAATATGAAAAATAATAAGAGGGTAATATGGCCTAGCAGGCCATATTAGCCCACCCTGTTTTGGCCATATTATATTACCCGCCAAACTTATTTTATAAAACTAACCTCAAACCTTGAAGTAATACAAAAATACACATAAGTGATTTGTCAAAACCATTAACTAAGACTCTCTTAACACATTGTTAAAGTTGAAATTGGGATAAGTATTGCAATTAAGTTAATATGATGCTCAAAAATTACCAAAAAATTACATCAAAAGTTGTAAAAATAGATAACCGCTCGTCACATACGCATGGCTAGATTGCCTAGTCACCGAGTCGCAAGGATATATTGAGGATATATGGAGCGTGGGGTTATTAAATAGCTACGTTGTCACGTTATGGAGAAAGAGTGGTGGGCCATATTGGCCAACCGGGCCGTATTACCCGAACTTACTCTACGAAAATTATTTTATTTTAATAAAGAATAATAATAATTCTATGCTTGAAATGTATAGGTATTTAAATTGTTTACACTTTTAACAGATGTCGTAATTTTAGTTTACTACATTCGAAATGTAAGTTTCTTTTTTTTTGAAAGGCAATGATCCTGAGGCAAATATTATTTTTTATTAACACTTTCAGCTTCACAAATTCTACAATCATATTATTCACGGGACTACGCTAGTATAATAAGATTTTTTAAATAGCTAGAAGGAATATAAACTTCCAAAGAAGCGAGGATCATTTAAAATTCGCGTAAAATAAGATGATTTACAAACTTTATTCCGAGTGGCGTTACTTCTTGCGATGATTAGTGTGAACCCAAAAAGAAAAATACCTGGAACAAGAGAGAAAAATCAACATTAGGAAGATAAACATACAACACAAGCAGACTGTGCCGTCGCGTTTGGCCGTGAAAATCTTTTATCACATCATTAAAACATTCAATTGAAATGTGAAGAAAATGTCGGCTGGCAAAGTTTACAGAAATTTGTAAAGCCAGTAGACTTTTGAAAGTTACGTCAATGCTACGAAATTACAGCGAAAGCTCGAACCACTAACAAATCGCATATTTGCTGAAATCGTTGTTTCGTCTGCGACGTGTCTTATCAATTTACATCATTACTTATTTATTTATGGTTTTGAACGCCCGTACTAAGGGTGTTTCTTTTATAATATATATATTATAAAAGAAATATGAATCTTTAATATATATATATATATAAATAAAAATGCAAATGTTCGTGTGTTCAAAGTCTTAATCTCCGAAAGTTCTTCAACGATTGCATTGAAATTTTGACATAACGTTGCATTCGAATACGCGTGTGTTTTTATACACCTATATTATATAGATAAACATATGATAGATAAACAGGCGCTATTGTTTATCTATCATATGTTTACTGTTTATCTATATATCTAGTTATAAATAAATAAATAAATAAAAAAGTTCCTCCCCATCCATGAAGTACAATTAGCTAATACAATTATACGAGTATAGAACCTTGAGTGTTGAAGAATAATAGTAAGTTAACATTATGTTATTATAGCCTTCTTACAACTATATTCCGTGCAGTTGAACATATCTACTTTGTCTGCGAAACTGCATGCAATCTCCGATATCCTCTGCGGTAAGGCTCTCGACTGGCTATCAAATCCCGGGGTGCGCAAGAAAATTTTATGTGATTAATTTGTGTTATTTAAAACCTGACAAAACTATCATATCAATCCAAAAAAGCCGTCACACTAGTATGGGGCGACGGATATAAACTTATCTATAACTTTTGATATAAGGAATTTTGACAAACAAAAATTACGTATGTATAACTTTAGAAGTATTACCTATATTACAATGGGCTAACTATATTTTACAGTGTGCTCATAATATTAATAATATTCATAATATTACTAGCGCAGACTCGTGAAAAATCACAAGATTTTATTTATCTATCGCTTGTCTGAATTTTCCAAACAAAAACTTTCCATTTTGAAAACGATATTAATTCAAAGCAAAAATGCTAGAGTTAATCAAAACAGGGTATCGATTCTCCAATTCAGGCAGCTCACAATCGCCGACGAAAGTACATACATTGGTCGACATTTTTATTTTTTCGTTTCGTCGAAGGTACATACTCACATACGCCAAACGTCAAAAGTCAAGTCACGAGTGGAATGACTTCGTCGAGAATCGAGGCCAAGACTTTACAGACGGAGATACAACCGAAATTAGTATTTTTAATTATAATGTCAAATCATAGAGTATCTGCTTCATTGCATGAAATTATCAAACTTAAAAACGCAGTAATGGCACACCACAGCAGAACAGATGGTTGAAGCATTCCACCCTCTCTGTTTTACCCCTTGGAGAAACGGTGTGACGGTTGGTTAGTTAGTCAGATTTCAACGTACACAAACAAACCCCCAATACCGATGCAATTTAATTGCAAAGTCTGACTGTCTCAATTATTTTCACTTCGGTACCGAGGAGCTAGTACGTCTGGTACGAGCGAAGAAGATAAGTATCAACTTCTAGGGGTCTTTAATCAAGTTTACGTAGGTTGGGAGAAAGAACCCCGTAGAAACCACCGCCTAGACGTTAACTGAGACAGAATTTAGGGTCTAGAGTCGAAGTGGGAGCTACCCTCGACGATTTATGAACTAGCCTAATGTATGGGGTGATACAGGGAGTTGAATACGGTTTAAATGGCGTTTGGATTCTACAGTATAGCTGAAGAGTAAATTTAAATTTTAAATAAATGGCAATCATAATAACGGAGAGGGTGCATATTGAAGAAGTTCTTTGTCAAACGGAAAATTGCCTAAAAATGAGGAATATGTGCGGTACAACCGTGTATGATCGTGTGAGGAATGTGGAGAGATTCGCAAAGGTAATGTAAATAATGCAAAGCTGGTGTAAGCGTAGTAAAGAATGTGTGCCAAGACCGAGTTGTTTGGTAGTCCGCCCTCTCTACCGAACCCTGCGAAGAAACGGCGTGATGGTTAGTTAGTTCAGGAAACAAACAAAGCAATACCTTGGCCGCATGCCCTCAAATATAAGTTCAACAACTAATAAAATGGAAGAAGATTTATAACGAGCTTTACGTCATTTTAAAGCTAAGTTAATTTTTTTTACAATTTTGTGGCCTAATTCTATTTTTATATTTCGGCCAATACTTCAGTTTTTTTCTTTAATTTCACTAGGCCTTACATAGAATTAGCTCTTTTTAGCAAGCGATTTTCTAGTGTGATATTGGCCCCCGAAAATCGATAAATGTTTTCTCGAAATCAAAAGGTTCTTTTGAGATGAGAACGAGTAGTTTTTCCACTCGTTTTTGTATAAGTCGGCTCGTATGGGGAACGAGCTACCGGCATCTGTTTTTCCTCCTTTATATAATTCAGACGTCTTTAAGACCGGAATTAATAAATCTCTTCTTACAGTCCCTACCTTAACTCGCCTCACAACGCTGTCCAACTTGGTGGCGACAGTTCCCATATCTTTACTCTGTATAAACAGGAGGCGCTCTTGTGAGTTGTCACATAAAAATAAAGACAACCCAATTTTAAGGCGAAATCATACTATCAAATATATATTTTTTGCGATTTATATCTATATATGTATCGGAAAACTGACATCAGCCCATTTAGAAGCAAGCCACAGAATTATTGGAGTATAATTATTGTGCTATTTGTCACATTTGGCTACAGAGTAGCAATATATAAAGAAACACATTAGTCGATTACTTTTACTGTACTAATAAAAAAATCTACAGTTATCATCACATAAATTAATTTGTAATACTTTGTTTATGGGAACAGAGAGTAAAGAGATAACGGCGTATTTACAGATTTACTTACAAACATAGCGAAAGCCATTTAAAGCAGCGTTTGGTGTTCCAACTCAAAGAAAAAGATTCGCAATCACCGAAAAGGTCATGAAAATAAATGCCACACATAAATATAACGGTTTACATTGCATGGCCTAAAAAGTACAGAATGGAAATGCATGTTAAATTTTGACTCGGTGGCGTAAACTATCACGGGGCTTTAAGCTTCTTTCCGTGACATTTAAATATCACTGTATATGGAACAAACCTAAATGGCTTTAAAATTAAATCTAATTTGGCTAAAATAATACGCGCCCGTGTTTCAAAACATTTTACGAGAACCCAGAAACTCTAGGAACTAAAACAATTGTATGTTCGTTCTAGGAGAGTTATTTTACGTTTAGTTCTTGGCATTTTAAGGCTCATTTGTGACTTACTTAAGGTGCTTTAAGATACGTTAGAGATGATCGTTACAAGCGTTGTTGTAGGTGTACAATTAAGTGAATGTTTCGAACGTACCCTTATTTTACATCTGTACTGAATGAAAATTAATAGTTTACAGTGAAATTAATACAAACTATGACTTCCATGATATCAGATGTGCCAGAGACCAGTTAACATCATAATATATGTAAAATGTTGCTTGCGATGAAGGACTTAGCAAGCAGTGGATTTGTACCCGCGACGACAGGGTGGGAACCCGACACATTGGACCGCCGAACTAACTACCCGGTTTAAATTGTCAACTAACTAAACATCACGTTGGTTTTCTGCAAAAGTAGGCAGTTGGGATAGACCGCCAGATAGATTGCTCTGTTTCCGCACACACATATAGATATAATATATAGCATCGAGAGTGTAAAACCGAACTATGTGCAAATACTACAGTTTGGAGAAATCGATATAAAGATCGATAATGCTCGGAAGAATAGGGTTTTTAATGGTTTTTAGTTTGTACGTAAATTATACCATGTTTTATTACAACAATAATAATGTAAAAGTGAGTTAAATGCAAATACTCTGGTTTTACATTAACAATACGATAATCTATATTTTTATGTAAAAGTTTAATTAATACTGTTTAGTATTGAAACAGTTTTGGATAATACCTACCATTTTCCCATCATATACTATCATACCTACTATCCATTTCCTTCCTTACCCACATTGGAAAGAAGATGATTTGTTGCACTGTAAATTGTCGCCAGCCAGTATTTGTATTCGTGTCGTGTAGCAAGAAGGTGTAATCGTCGTGTCTTCGTCGTATATACACATGATTTGTGCTCTGTTTGCAAATATCAAAATCATATTAAAGATTATCTCGTTTTGGAGGAAATTTCACCCTGTGAACAGTGCAAGTTCATCGACAGCCCTATTGCCGGGATTCTTGGGAATTCAAGGTAGGCTGTTTCCATCATTCCGAATTTCCCGTGATTTTTCAAACCCAATTGAATGAGCTTTATACTGTCGTATTTCTTTTCGATTTGATTTACACTTCATTTTCGTGTAATAGAACACATTACAAATAATTTCATCGTGCAAAATAAATTTGTAGTTATTTCGGTTTTACACTAACGTAAAAATTAATTATGGCATAATATTTATAAAATTCAAACGAGACTTTACAATCGTCTCGGGCGGTGAATATTGTGACGGAAATTCGATGATATAAAACGAAAGGAAAATAATTCATGAATTTCTGAAGAACAAATTGAACAGCTTTTACAAGATTTAGAAATTCGATTATTTTAAGGTAGTGGCGTTTGATAGAATAAAATGTAACCCTTTGTCGTCGATTGTAAAAAGATTGTTTTTCTCAACATTTTTCTACCATTTTGTGCCGAAATAACAACTCCAGTAATTGAACTAAAGTTCATAAGCCTAGTCAATCCACGCATAAACTTGTCTGAAACCATTATTTATATAAAAGCCCTAAATATAAGCTGAAATTCTAGTTGATAATTTTAAATTGATTAAAAACAGATTTAACAAACCTTTACGGTATTGCTTACAAGCAGGGAGAATTATTAATTCATTAGCCCAATAAATAAACATGACCAAGGTGAGTTTGGCCATTCGAAGCTAATTCACCTTTTTAATAAACACCTGGTTATTTTTAGGCAAATGAAATGAGACCTTTTGTAACTAGACCAATGGTTGAGGAAAAGACCAGAAATTTAAAATAGTAAACAACGGGGAAAAACAGGTAACACTTTTCATTGTCTCTTATTAATGGGAAAAATCAAGCTAAATTGAGTTTTTTTATTGATTTTATGGATTCTTTCGTAATAATCTAGCCAGGGCATGTATTATTATTATTATAGATCGGAGAATGTTTACGTATAGTTCCCGTGAGCATGAACTTGACATTTGAAAACGAGTGAATTGTATTGACGAGTGTGAATCTCGTTCAAACAAAGCTGATAAGTTTTTAGTTAGACATCTTAAAAGCCTATAATATACTAAATAGTAACTTCATGTTTTGATCAATATAATAATTATTCAGTTTGGATAAATATTTTGGCTTAAAATCCAAATTAAAGTCTGATACGAAAAAGGCCGCGCACCCGTTCCTCTCCCCGGTCCCTTTGATAAAGTTCACCAGTGTTGTATGATAGTAACTTCATCTTTTGATTAGTATAATAATTATTTAGTTTGGATAAATATTTTGGCCTAAAATCCAAATTAAAGTCTGATACGAAAAAAACCGCGCACCCGTTCCTCTCCCCGGTCCCTTTGATAAAGTTCACCAGGGTTGCCATTGGATATGTGGCTTTTGGCTAGGTCTCCTGGTTCCACAATGTGTCTTCCTAGAGATTCAAGCCTTGTTCCCGTCAGATCAGACATTGGCACCAAAGGTGAATTGGAGTCTCTTCATCATTTTCACATTTCCTGCATCTATTGGTACTTTCCACTCCCACCTGGGAGTAATGTGTCTCCTGAGATGGCAGTGTACTGTTAGTACTCCTACCAGTTCCCAGAGTGAATGCACTATCCATATTTAATAGTTGCCTGGTTCATCTAGGCTAGGGCTTATAACATTACCCATTCATATGTGTATATCTAACTAGTACTGCGGCTTATTTGGTATTTTGACTGTGTCCATCTAGTGGTTGTATTTAATTGACTGAATTTGTGTTACTTTAACGTGATCATGGCCTAAGTGGTCGAGGGTAAGCCTCTCGACTAGCAATCCGAAGGTCACGAATTCAAATCCCGGCGTACTCAAAAAAAAATTATTTGATCGATTTGTGTTTTTTTACTATTTAATCATTTAAAATAATATAAGGTATGTTTGCGAAACGGTCCAGAGTGGAAATACTTACTCGCCCCGGTGTAAGAACACCATTCAGAATTTAAAAGGTGCTTGAAATGGCTTTAGCCTTGTTTGGTGACCAGATCTGACTAGCCAGCCACTACCTTCAGCCTGACACTATACCCCGATTGGGGATGCAATAGTCTCAATAGCTCCAGACGGTTGTGAGCAGTTGGGACTCTTGTGCGGTACTCACATTAAAAAAACTGACGATTGTAAAATATTATATTATATAAAATATAAATAAAATATTGTAAAATACATAAAAATGTAGAAATTTCAGTGAAAACTGTTGAAATTTAACATTTATGCATACATTTTTAGACATGAGAAACATAGTATTAATTATCTCAAAACAATAGATTTGGACTTGTTGCAGTTTAATACTGGGCCATCGATATTATCGTAACTCAGTACTAATCAAAAGTTGCCAATTCGCATATCCGAACAACGGTTCCATGATAACTTAACACAGTGACAATTCAACACACTTTTAAAAAGTTATTAGAAACGATGAAAAAAAATTTTTTTAACCTAACCTAACGTAACCTACTTAACCCAGTTAATAAAGTTTTTGTTTCATCACTTTCCATGACTTTTCATCACTTTTTAAAGATGTGATGAATTATCATTGTCATTATCCGACCCGACCAACATTGTTCACAGGGGGAGTCGAAACATGGGACAGCCGAGGGATTCGGCAACTTTAATTGGACCGGTTTACAAAAGAAAAGCAGATATAAAAAAAAAAAACAAAAATTGTTTTTGGTAGTTTTCGGACGAATCAAATCAAGGTCGCTGCACGCCACTGGTACATTTAAAATATAGATAGCGCGATCTGAAATATTTTAAATTGGAATAGAGATCAGAATGCTGCGAACGATTTTGGTTTGAATTTCAACTCAGCTGATGTCACGATCCTATCACATCCCCAATTCTGGGAAATGTTATGGAATTGAAGGAAAAGGGTCGGATGAAGGAAACTTATGTGATCCCGGCATTTGGATATTCAGTTCAAGACGCCCTTTGTAGCATAACAATAGACGCACTTGACATGTTAAACTAAATTTACTTTATACACTTGTATTTTCACAGCACCACATTGTGTTCACTATCTTTATTGTTTTAATTTTTAAGTGTTTATGTTAATACAAATAGCCTTTAAATTATCATGTAAAAGCCTACTAGAGCGTGTAATAAATAAATGAATAACAGTTTAACTACCCCGCACCACCGAAAAATAGAAAAGAGAAGATTGAGAATAATTAAATACAGGTTTATCAATAACTAATAGAAAAGTTTCTTTAAATCATTTTCTGATGTAGTAAGCAATCGTAAGGCATCTTCAAGTCATGATTCTGAATGGCTTTATTGAAGATTGGGAATAACTAATACAAATAACTAAATACAGGTTTACACAATAAACAATAGAAAAGTTCGTTTCAATCATTTTCGGATGTAGTAAGCAATCGTAAGACATCTTCAAGTCATGATTCTGAATGGCGTTATTAAAGATTGGGAATAACTAATACAAATAACTAAATACAGGTTTACCAATAAACAAGAGAAAAGTTCATATTGACAGTTTGATAATGCCTTCAGAGGGCGAAACAGCTGTCACGCGTGATAATAATTACACAGCAGAACTTGTTTGAAAATAAACTGTTTTTTATAAATCCAATAACAATATTATTCAACATATAAAAAAGATAAATAAAAAATAAAAAAATTTAAAAAAAAATTCATTTCAATCCTTTTCGGATGCAGTAAGCAATCGTAAGACATATTCAAGTCATGATTCTGAATGGCTTTATTGAAGATTGGGAATAACTAATACAAATAACTAAATACATGATTACCAATAAACAATAGAAAAGTTCATTTCAATCATTTTCTGATGTAGTGAGCAATAGTAAGACATCTTCAAGTCATGATTCTGAGTGGCGTTATTCACGGGACCGAACGAAATGCAAATTTAAAAAAGCGTACTAACTTCATGATAAAGTGATGCACTTCTTGGGGTTATACACTAACGACATCTGGGCCAAGATCCAAGGATCTTACTGCTCTGGCAAGCACGTCGCAAATAAATAAATACTCACCATAGAAATGTGGCAGCTTTGATGTTCTGTGGTTTTACTGCAGTAGGTATTTAAGAATTTCAAAGAGTGAGTAAGTACACCTACCTGCAATCTGCAATTAAATACAAACCCCGACAAGACGACTTATAAAAGAAAAACTTGAGTTTCAATGAGCTTGCCAAATAAGGAAGCTCAACATAAATCTGCTACGAGTTCTTTTTTAATGAAAGATACATATTTGCACCCGACACTTAATTTGGTTTTAAAGCCAACTCGTCTTATTAACTAGCTGAAGAACCCGGCGTTGCTCGGACTTTATTCTGCTTTAAGGGATGAGAAAAGACTCCTTACCCTGAGGGTTTAGGGTCAAGTTTGCGAAATTTCATAAGACTCGGAATAAAAATGAAGATTTGCATAAAAAAGCAAACCTGCATACTCTCATTTATATATTATACAGGGTGTATCGGCACGTACCCGACAAACTTTAACCAGCTATTCCTTAGCACATTTGGAGTAAAAAATGTTATGGGCACTTTGCTGTCCGGTAGCATTTTTTTTCAATTAAAAACAAAAAAATTAAAAATTTCCACTCTACATCACTGTCATTGGCATTGTTTTTCGTCTTCAACAGCTGTTATAAGCAAGTATGTCGAAAAGCGTCTTCGCTCTTAAATTAACATTAAATAATAATAGTTAAAAATGAGACAAATTGTGCAGTGCCATTTCGTTGTGATTGTAAAAGCGCGCCAATATAGGTACACACGTACATTATTCAACGGAATTCGAATAAAATATTGCCAGATGGGTTTTCAAACTTTGACAAAGGATAAAACAGTGGTGACATGTGGTGAAAATATGAATAGTAAATTTTTTATTAAAAAAAAACGTTACCGGACAGCAAAGTGCAAATAAGATTTTTTACTCCAAATATGCTAAGGAATAGCTGGTTAAAGTTTGTCGGGTACGTGCCGATACACCCTGTATACAAAGATACAAAATCGAGTGTGCCTTTCTCATGGCAATATGAAAAATATGACATAGAAACAGAAAACAAATGAAATATTCTAATAAATGGGCATAATTATAAATTTAAGATGCTCTGATTCTAGCCAACCTCCTATGGGGAACCACAAGAAGAAGAGAATAAGTTCAAATACAATATAAATAAAAACAAAAGTAGGAATCTAAAAATGTAATGAAATGTAACTCGAAGAATGTTGTGTAATCTGTATACAAAGGTATACATATTTGCAAATTTTCAACCAAAAAAGTTTCTAATTTAATAATATTATAATATCTTCACTGTATATTTGAGAATATTGTAAAAAATAACAACATAAATCCACTTAACCCAAATTTCCAGAAAACTGTACATTGTTTGTCTGAAAAGTGTACTTCGGTATATTTTGTGATACTATGTCGAGTGATAGAAGTGTTTTGCGCTTATATTTTTATTAGGCGAAGAGACATTGCCAGTTTTGATGGCCGTGTACATCTCGATAGGGCTATTAAGTTTCGAGAGTATAGTTGTCTCTGCCAGACTATGTGCAGTCAGAGCAAAACCAACATAGGAAATGGTACAGGGTGTTAAGAAATTTCACACATTTCACACAAATTTTTTATTATGTGAGTGTAAGAGACCTAATTTTTCGGAGCCAGTGGGACTATAGCTTCCCCAATTGTTTTAGGAATTTCAATCAACATCTTCAACAAGTGGTGGAGACGACTGCGAACGTGTGACTGAAGAACTTTAAGGGTGAAACGGCACGAAAGCCAGACTATAAAGAGTTTGAATGTTTGTCCAGTCTCTCTTCAATAACACCTGCTTTTATTATTCCACCATCCCAATGCCACAGTAAAAAACTTTAAAGTGAAGAACCGTTAGACTACAAGTGAATTATTGACGAATCCCTGAGGTTTATTCTTGTAAAGGGGTACGTAGACAATAAAAAACTCCTCATAATCTGGTATTAATAAAATATTTTTATTTATATTCATCTTGTTTTCGCAAAGTTAAAAATAACACGCAATAAACACGAATAAAATCCTTCGCTACGACCCGCATCGGCGCTTATTGCATGATTTATCCAAGAGGTTATTTATGTTTTCTGCAACCCAGTAGCCAGTACCCGGTATCGCGGAAAGTGCGAGGGTGGCCGGAGGCGCCTAGACGTCGCCGGGACCAGATCGATTGGCGCCGGGAAAGCCTGGAAACCCGCCGGGATATGCTGCCGCCCGCCGGGACGTTTTACCCACCCTTGCCCCAAGTCACCACGAGTCTCCCCATGTCATCCAAGGGATAGGATTCAAGACCTCAATGTGGTGGTTAGAAATGATTTTTGTATATGTTTTTACTGTGGTCAAGATAACACAATTTATTTTTATTATGTATGTGATGCTTTAACAAGAGCGCCCCTCCGTGTACAGTGTAAAGACAGTGGAACTATATCGCCACATGGTTGGGCAGCGTTGTGAGGCATTAAGGCAGGGGCTATATGAAGGCATTTATTATTAAAGTGGGGCTTGAGGATGCCCGGATTACATGAAAGAGGAAAAACAAATTCTAAATAAAATTAACTGTCCTTAATTGGTATTTTTCAAACACACAAATACAAACAGGGGCGGTTCAATTAATGGCTTTAAATAAGATTAGACAACGTTAACTGCTTTCGAAAGATTCTGGTAACTATATCCTTCTGAGCTTGTGACCTACACCCCCAGACACCGCACACATTAGGAGAGGAGTAGAAATAACGCACATATTAAGAATGCTGTTCATACAAATTGAATTTGATCGAATCTAAACTAGGGCGAAAAACCAACCTGAAAGTTAATGTAATTTAGGTTACTTCGATTGGTACGAACTTTAAAACTTTTTGTTTTCCGAGGGTTCAGTTAATTTTAAAGGAAGTAATTCTTAAGAAGTTTTCGGTTCATTTAGAAGTTACCTGTTTTTTCAAATTTATTCCGGCAACTAAAAAATACAATGGGTATTTTCAGTTTTTAGGTTGTAAGAACTTTAAAAAATGCCGCAATATGGATATTACGAAAATAATAAAGTTCGAACGTGTTAATTAGCTATCGGAAGAATTCGCAAATAAACAGGATTAAAGGATGCTTAAATTGTTTTGAGAAAGAAGACTACTTGGGGAATGCAATATGACAATAAATCTAAGGAGTAGAACGGAGTGAAGGTCAATATGTGCGAGAAATCGTATGAATTTGGGTTTATATTTTGTGTTATCTCCAAATAGGAGGCTTTAAGGTGTAAGTGTCATTTTGGGAGACGCGGTGGTGAGTCTTTTTTACGGAAATTAGGGAATTGTACCATGTTGTAGAAAGGAGGAAATACAAAACCGGTAAATCATTCCATTCGAGTTGTTAAAACGACCGAACGAGTTTTGTTTTCAACCATTTATAAATGTTGGAATTAGAGGTTAGCGGCTAGGAGGTCAGCGGATTGAAAAAATTGGTATTTTAAATGGACTGAAATTCAATTTATTTTACAAAGCAAATAATGCATAGTAAATATTTTGTGTTTTAAGTTTATTAGACAACATTTTTAAAAAATACATATTTATTGTAGACCAATTTATCGCCATATCTGTTGGACTAAAGTTTTCAAAGTCGGTGATCACTTAATTCAATATCACTCGACGAATTTTAATGAAATTTATACAGTTTATTGAAAGCATAAAAAAGTAGTGTCTGATCGAAGAATTTAAAAAAAAAAAAAATTCCTTGAACATCTGAAATCTGCTTGAAAGGCTTTACAATTTTAATTTTAAAATAAATAAATTTAAAACATAATAACTTTGTATTATTTGTTTTTTTAAATAAATTAACTAGTGTAATTATTGTTTAAATTTAAAATACTCATTTTTCATGCTGCTGACTACCCCTAACTACCCGAGAGGTGTGCAGAGTCCTATCCTCTCTACGTACTAGACATAGCAACTGACTTACTAAATATCACACAATATCCCCGAAGTGGAAAGCAAGAAGCTGAACGCCAATTCACTCCTGCTATTCCTATTTCTCCAATACTTAATCCCTTGTTAATCTGACATTAAATTCTTGTACGACAGATTAATCAATTTAATCACCCTTTTACAGTACAAGATATCTTATTTTAACACCGTAAACATTTGAGAAGATAACAAGGATACAAAAAAGGTTTAAGTTTATTGAAAGAGTAAATAACTATATCTAATGATTAATTTAATAGCACCATTCCTCTTGTCATGCTATGCTGTGCAAGATCATTCGTTCTGCTGTGTGGTATCTCGTGCTATCTCTATGAGTCGTGCTGAAGTTTTCAGGCATGTATAAGCCATTGAATTCCACGAGGGATGGGTTATCAATAGAATTATGACCCGGCTCAAGCATTTGATTCGCCTGATGTCTATCTGGGACATCCCAGAATCATTATTCCACCCCCTTATGAGTGACATATTCTCCTGCCACCACAGGCACTTAATTCTACATTAGTTTTATCGTAAGTGTAACTACCTCAACTAGGAATATGTAATTATGTGCAAAATGTAATTTCGATAATGGATATTAGATTGGAAATAATTAATGAATTAATTGGAATTAAATTTAATATTCACAAGCTACCGTAACGCGTGGTTCATTGATTAATGAATTAATCAATGTTTTAAGCTATATAATATGTCTGTTTATTGAAGGTAAATAAATTCGAATGGTGGCCCCTACCACCCGCAACAAACACATAATATTGAAATAAATCCAGCTTATTGAGTGTTTCAAATCATTGTTCATACTTTACAGGTAAGCAAAATAATGCAGACAAAAATTCCTACGATTGTTTAAAATGGCAAGGAAAATGAATGTAAGTTTTAAAAAGCATAATCACCTGGACCACAATGCACGTGCATATTTTTTACTTTTAAACAGTATTCAATAATTCGTGGCGCTTTCCGAATGTTTTATGTTTAAACTTTTTTATTAAGGCGATGCCATACGTAGTAATGCAAAATTATGTATTTTTGGTTTGAAAATTTGGTCACCTAGATATGTTTCAGATGCTTTAATTAAATAGGTACTGTGAGTAGAATACATCTTTGAAATAATCTAGTATTGTAAGTCTTTTTATAAGCCCAGAAAAAAATAATGTATAGGCCTATGAAAACTGCTTTAAAGTTCAAAATCTCCTACTTACGAACCCATTTTCGGTTAAGATTTTATTGTATAGTGTGGCAAATTAAGTTATTTTATATTAAATATTTATGCCTGAACATCCACAAAATAAAATAAAAGGCACTTTTTGGCCATGTTCTTTTCTTGCATAAATCAAAACAGGCGGATGGTGTTAACCGGGAAATTAAACCTTATCGCCATCTACGTAAGGGTTGTTATTGATAGCGGCTCAATTTAAAATACTACACGACGTAGTGTAGTGCATCGCCTTAATTAACGATTTCTAGGAAAATAATAATTTTTCTGAAATTTACGTATCAAAATAGCCATTATTTATTAGATGTTAAATCAAAATAAAAAAATTAAATACAATTCACGGATCAAATTATCAGTATTCCAGCGTAATGACTTTCAAAATTGATAAAGCAAGTAACAAAAACATTTTACAAATGTAAATCTGAATCACCAATGATTTTCAAAGCTTACCAATGGTGTTCATTCAAAAGGTAATTCTGATCGCCTCTCTAATTATTTGCTAACAAAAAATTTAAATATATTTAGCAAAATTTCAGCTTCAAAAATCCTACAACTTCAATATCCCGTGATTTTTCACAGGTTTGCGCTACCAAATCTTCAAAAACATAAAACAATTAAGCTGTGATGTTTGTTTACAATTAACTCGCAAACTTTGCAAACTTCAGCGCATGGAAACAGGCAGATTTCTAACAATAAACAAAAAAATTCAAAGACAAAGTGAGTAAGTTGGTGTTGCCATAGTAATACAAAATATTTAGTACCATTTTAATAAATTTCCATTTTATTTTGCGAATTTGTACTAGTTTGCTAATTGGAAACAATGAAAAGCGACCTTAGCCATTGAAACCTAATTTGAAAGTTTAAGAGCTTAACTGGTAACTATCTGGCTTTGCCCGTGATTTGGATTCGTGTATTAACTAATAAAATATTCCCTTATATTTCAACGGACTATGCCGAAACGTAGTTCAAAAAAGCATAGCTTGACACGAATAACATTGGAGGCGTCAAAGAAATAACTCTCGAACCACAGAGATAGATGGATTATTATGAGAAAAAGGTGATTTCTGTAAAGTGAGACCCAAACCAAACAACACAATTTAAATAGCATGTATATTATGTTTTAAGTTCTACTAAATATATTATTGTTGTATAATTATTTGAAAATGTTTAATATACCTGCATTGTAAACACTTTTTTTTTTTTTTTTTTTTTTTTTTTTTTATTCTAGATAAAAGAAAATTAAATTTTAACTTATTTAACTAGAAATAACATATATATTACACATAAATATATTATACACCGATATTATTCACTTTCATTGTTTTGTTGATTGAGCATAAAACTGAACATTTTTTTTAAAAATGTACCTATACTTTTTTCATTTTTAATTTCGTCTGGGAGGCAATTATATATGTTGCTTCCCTCGTAACCAATTGATTGCTTGCCATAATGAGTATGTATTGTGTTTAAATGTATTTTATCGTGTTGCCGTGTAAAGTGTGTGTGTACTTGAGACGTTTTAATGAGTTCTGTATTTGTATGTATGAGTTTATTATTTATTTTGTAAATAAGGAGACATGTATTATATTCATATAATTTTTTTAATTTTAATAGTTTTGTTTCAATATATAATTTTTTTGTTGATGTTCTAGGTTTGAAGTGAAATAGCTTTTTGATTACTTTGTTTTGTGTTACCTGTAGTTCGTTTATATATGTTTCACATGTATTTCCCAGATTTCAACCAAGTAGTTTAAATGTGAGTGTACGAGGCTATAATATAGACCTTTTTTTAATTTTATTTGATTTGTATTTAATCACTTGCATTGATTTATCATCTACTTCTAGTTCTAATATTAGAAATAGTTAATTTCTCATAATGATTCACAGGCATGAATAAATAATACATCAAAATCTAAAATCCTCAAAAAACTTGTGATGAATTTATATTCAGAATATGATCCTTCGAATAAATTATTAGGATCGTTTCACATTGGCCGGTGAGACGTGGTGACCTCTGGACGCGTGCGGGGTCCGTCATCGCGCCGGGCTGTGGCGTCACCAGCGGAGAACATTTTGCTGTGGTGACTCACCTGATCAACTGATGTTAGTCACGCTCATCAGAAGCTGAAGCCTATGAATCCGCATCCTTAAATAACATCATCACAACGATAATAAAATTATTTTAATTACTTCGAAATAAAATGTTTTATTGATTTTTGTATGGCGGAGGTCGCAGTGGGATTAAGAGGTCATTCATCCAATTGACGTGACCAGGAGTCACTAGATTCAGCACAGACTCCAAGACTGTGCATCTTCTAAGATAATTACATAAAAGTTGGTTGACGTAGTGTTAGACTGAAACGGCAATATACAAGGCTTTATACAGTGAAACGCAATCTCACTCAGTCTGTTTCTACCCAAATCATCGTCCAAGCTAGACGTTAATTCGCCACACTAGTTGTTACTTAAATCGGTAACTATATTGACTATATATTAGTGTTTTAAGTTACTTACCACATATAAAACACCTGAATAACATTGGCGCAGCCGCATATTTTGCGTGCAATTTGTGCATAATTATACATTGAATTGATGACATTAAAAATGTGTTCACTCCTTACAGAGTGTAATGTGCCATCTAAGACGATGCTATTTGGAAGACTTGTTAAGGAGGGGAGGGGGTGAACCGTAGTTTTTTTCGAGACTCGTATTGTAGGAAGAAGGAAACACAGTAGCCGGCAAATCATTCCATAGCGAAGCTGTTGAACGCAAGAACTAGTGGTTAAACGAACACGTATGGCAATAATTATTGTCAACCGTGTAAAAAATGTTAAACCAGCGAGAGATCGTGCGTGACGTCATCGTTGTGGTATCTTCTAAACTTTATGTTTGTAAAAAAGACGCGTGAGAAGGAAGAGGACGAACGTCGATGTCGTCCGTACGGCCTCAGTTGAAGCACGCGTTTGACGTGTCGCCCGGTGACGAAGGGATCAATGATGCTACTTCTTCGAAAAACTCTCGTTTTAAATTCAGAACAAACAACAATCCCACCTGAAATCAACATTTAGAATATCCGTCAGGTAAAATAGAGGAATCTGTTTTGAACAAGTCAAGTATTACTCACATGAGTCTCCCCGTGTTATCTCTTGATTGGTCGATGCTTGAAATGCTATTGGGCATAGAAACGGTGATCCCGAGTCTTGAAGAGAGAAGAAACACATAACCTGGCATATCATTCCAGAACCATCTGTTGTGTCCGAGGCTTTCACTTTTTGTGAAGACTATAATAATTAGTACCAGATTACTACCACTTCAGGCGGCGTAATATTATTTTAAAAGGACGGGTGACAAGCTGGCGCGTGAGCAGATGGTATATTGAAGCTGGCGGTTGGCCATGTGTGATTGCTCGAGAGGTACTATAAACGTTTGAAAGAGAGCTTACAACAACACTCGAGTGTTTTCTTCAGATGATGAAGTGCAAAGTGAAGTATGTAATCGTATGTACATCACGTTCATGTCATAAGTGGGCATTGTCTTAATTATTGCTGACCTGCGATAAGGAATCATCAGCTACTTACGGGGTAGAAATATACAAACAGAATGAGTAATAGAGAGAAGAAATATCATGTGCCACCGAATTTTAACTCGAAATTCCGCTTGCCCGGCAGAAAAACTGATGATTTTCAAAAAAAAAAAAACATTGAAAAAAAGTTAGGTACATTGTATTATTATTGGTAACACGTTCGCATTCATTGGTGACATCTGCAATTTTTATTAATTTCTGAGAGCTTTGCTATTTCATTGTTTCAATAATTAATAAAACAGTAATGTTAATTAGTAACAAAATCCCACACGCATTCAAAAATCACGACAATATTATAACATCAACATTTTTAAACTCAAATAAAAAGCTGGATACAAAACACAGTGAGATCAGAAATAGAAAATACACTGACAATGAAATAGATACAGACTGAAAAAGAACCACTCGAAAAATACTACGTAAAACGGGGTTATCCAATAAGAGTTATTTTGATATTCAATCGTAAAAGATCAATGCTTTCGTTGCTTGTGTGGCACGTAGCGCCGTCTTGTTGAAAGTTAAAGTTGTCTAGATCAATACCATCCAATTCCGGCCATAAAAAATCATGAATCATCTCTCGATAGCGCAATGCATTCACCGTAACTGTTGCTCCAGCCTCATTTTCGAAAAAGTAACGTCTAATGAGTCCGCCGGACCAAAAACCGCACCAAACAGTCACACGTTGAGGATAAAGCTAGAGATAGAGGCTTTTCAACAATAACTCTTGGGTTTTCCGAGCCCCAGATGCGACAATTTTGCTTGTTGACGAAGCCACCGAGGTGGAAATGGGCCTCATCACTCAAGATGATTTGCATTTGATTCACTCAAGTGAATTTTAATAATTTCAATGCGTTGTTGAAGCGTGTATCGTTCCATTTTTATTAATGGAGTAGTTTCTACTTTTCAAATGTCCAAAAATGACAGCTTAAAAAGTAACATCTACCGAAATAGCGGGCTATTCAAAATAACAACTCTTATTGGAAAACCCTGTATATTTATAATTCTTTCAGAAATTAATTCATACTGTTAAATTTTAACATGTAAATGAAATCCTAAGCACGGGAAATCCCAGTGAGGACATCATTATGTATACTTGTCAAAAATGAAGATAATAAAACATTTATTTTTTTAAACTTCCGATTTAGTTGTCCGGGTTAAGTCTTCCCCAAAGGAAAAACTTAACCCTTCCACTCACTTTTCCACAAATGATCAGCTAGTCAATCAACACTATGTAAGTGCATTATATAAGTAAAATAAATACAAAACAATACAAGAACAACAACACGTCAAATCACCAGATATCAAATGGGAAAAAAAATTCACCGTCTCCAGATATTTTCATATCAGAGGGTTCGGCTCGGTAGAACTTCTAACAGGGCCTATAAATCCTACTGATCCCTCAACATAAATATTTAAAAAATCTTTTGTTATCCTACATGTATTCAAAATGACCGACTTTTGCATCTTTATATATAATTTTTTTGATAGATCTAATACGCCTAAATTTTTAATTAGAGAGCTAGGTATAATGCCAGTAGCCGAAATAACGAATGGTAATATTTTTATAGTCTGAGAATGCCAAATTCTTTTTATTTCATTTCCTAAATCTGTGTATTTTCTTATTTTTTCACTAACAGATTTTTGAATATTACAGGAATTTGGAATAGCAACATCAATGATATAAGTTATTTTTTTAATTTTGTCATGTAAAACTATATCGGGTCTATTATGACTAATCGCTCGGTCTGTTAGTATAGTTTTATCATAATATATTTTATAAAATTCGTTTTCTAAAAATGAATTTGGTTCGTATTCATAATATGGTACTACATTACGGCAGTCAATCAAGTTATGTTTAGTTACCAAATTTTGGTGAATTATTTTTAAAACTTGATTGTGCCTAAATGTATACTCGGACGGTGCTAATATAGAACATCCCGATATAATATGTTCTATAGTTTCCGGAAAAGCCAAACATTTTCTACACAAATCATCAATTTGATTTGTATCTTTGATTATATGCTTTCTATAATTTTTAGTATTAATGACTCTATCCTGAATTGCAAGCATAAATCCTTCTATTTCTGCGCTCAACTCTCCAATACTCAACCATTTGTTTGACTTAATTTTGTCAACATACGTTTGGTTGAGATAATTGAAGTGTTTTGCGTGTAAAATTTTATTTTATTTTATTTTATTATTATTATTTAGTGCTATTTCCCCCACTAAAAAAATTACATAAAAAGTTTAAATTATTTACTAAAATAAAATCTAATACGGGTGTTCTTAATAAAAACAACACCCATATTTACGGTAAGTATCATAGATTTCCAAATGAATAGACTTGCCCTAGCATGAAATTGGGTATCATTTCGACGAGCTGGAGGCAAAACACGTGACCATATTTTTGGCACCAGAAGGGTTCAAAAATGCTTTGAATAACTATGACATCAGTCTTACATTGACCACCGAAGAGCTCATATTGAAATAACCAGAATTTGCGCAGAAAACTAAAGATCGCCAAATTAAGGCAAAGGTTTGCAGCACTGTCCATTGTGGGACTTTTTTGCGCATGATTTGAATGTTTGTTTTTAAACGAATCGCCTGGAGTAGCGACGGTAAAATTATGTGACGTGGGTAAATTATAACACTATTTTAAAAGTGTCTAACTAAAAGAGTAACAAAATATTATATTTTGGAAACATGCCTGAACTTTTGTTTACCCGATTTGCGATATGCAGTTAACTTTTATGCAGCCGGCAATTTGCGCACCATTGTAAAAATAACAGATTTTATTTTCGAGGACCGAATGTTAAAATTACAATGCGAGTTGCATGTATACTGTCAGATTCATTTACAGACAAATCACCGAAAGTGGGAGGGTCATCCCGCGCTCATCGCGAGTTGGTTTGTTTGCTCGTCTATTAATTTGGATATTTATTGTTAGTACAATATTATTATCAGTGTAACTTATAGAAGTGTTAATTGTATTAATATTAACATAATTCAAACGTATGTTTTAATATCAATATTCTAAACATAACGTTCAATAAATTCCCGTCGAATTATTTTAGTAATTTCGTTATTCCGTCATATTAATTACCAAAGCGATTGCATTGTTATTTCAAGAAACATTGATCTGAAAATCTTTGTACCACAATATTATTGAAAATTATTATTCTTGATTTGCATAGATTTGAGCAATAGTAGAAATCCGAAATATCTTCATTGAATAAACAAGCGAAAATATTATTATTCGTAGAGCTTTCAGATTTGAGTTGATATTTCAGCATTAAATTAATAATATGGGAAAAGCCCAAGTATGCCTGCTATCGAAGATTTCGGAGATTTTAATATGTATGAGGGTTGAAACTGATTCGAAAAGGGGCAAGGGAAGGATAGAATACTAACAAATCATTGAATTGGTAATGTAAAAAAAAGATATTTTTTTTCAAATCATAATATCTAATTTTTTTACTGTTTTAACGCGTAGGTTTGAATTTAGTTACATTTTTTAAGGATTCGGCTGTGATATCGTTTTGATATGTTTATTTTAAAACACTACGTAATTTGGTCATTTCATCTACGATGAATTTCAGCTATTAATTTATTCTTTTTGGTTATTTTTTCAAAGAAAGGATTAGGTAGAAATAAGTCATCTCTTTACTACCTGGTTTACCCGACATTTTTTCTTTCTTTTTGAACAATTGGAAATGATGTGATATTGAAATTATTTATTTTAAAATAGTACCTATGCACACATAAATAATGATAGATACCTATGTTCTAATTCAAATCTTTGATTTTTTATTATTCTGATTCAATCCTTTGAAAATTCTTTTATTTTGATAAGTTCAAAACATTCCAAGTTTCTTAGCCCATGATGAAAATTCCGCTGTTGAAGTTCAGTGTTCGAGAGCTTTTGCTACTTTAGAAAGAAATAGATTTTTTGTTACTAACGGTATCCTGAAACTCCATAGTACAAGCATAGTACAACTGGTTGATGTACATCTCATTTGGGGTCGATAACGTGGTGTAACTTTCTTGATTAGAGCTTTCGTTTTCGGATAAATAAATAAAATAAAATGAAGTTGGAAATTTTTAAGTTACATATGAAAAATAATCCGTCGATATGGGATAATATCAACTGTTTAAAATGCGTAAAGAGTAGAGCGGGCTCGAAAAGTTTTTTAACCTTTAATTGCAAAAAAAAAGTTTTTTTGAGTTCTCTCTGTGAGGTACATTCACCAGTTTCCCCGCTTTTCCTACGAGTTTCCGGACGCCGTGTATAGTTATCGAAGATGATTGAACGAGTACTTTTACTGCTAATAGCTAAAGGGAAATGATTTGAGTTAAGTTCAATAGCGTTAGAATCAATACACATGTTAATGTTCAATAACCACGTTACATTTTTTGGCACTGGTTAATAAACTATAAAAGCTTAACTTCTGAAGTATTAAGTTCCTCCATCAATCTCAATGAGTCAAACAGAACGGTTTCCAAGTTGTTTTCGGACGAAAAGAAAGGTCGTGATTCGCAAGGAAAATACGCTTATTTCACCTTCAAGATGGGCTTTAATCCAATACGTCCAAATTCCGGGAAAAGCAAATAAATCCGCCTGCGGAGGGACCACCCGAAATAGAGAGGCCATTTCTTATTACGCTTGAAAAAAACTAAACCAAAAATAACAACGGGGAATTTCAAAGACGTCACACGAGAAAATTATCTCACGATAAAATCTGTTTTGAACAAATCTGCAACAACTCTCACAAAACAATGGGCTATTGCAGGGGTCACCAATTACTTTCATTAGGGGTCCGTTTTTTTTAAATACATGACCGTCGCGGTCCGGAAGGGAAATGGTCTGAGAAGTTTCAAGGCTATTTTTTTTTTAATTCTGGGTATTTATTACAACAAACAAATTTTATCCAAAACGAAACTTCCTTTTTTTGGTGTTTTAAAACTGCATTTTCTTGGAAATCGATCATTTCCATCTGGAGAGCAGTTTTATTACCCCCGAAAATATTTGCAGCTTCGTTGCTCCATTCATCACCGGGATGCAATGAGTAAATGTTACTGTGGATTTCGACGACATTCTCAATTTTCTTTAAATCTGTGAATCTGTTTTCAAATTCTGATTTAAGATCCTTAGGGGGTATTTCACTATGTCGGGCTAAATATCTGACTAGCTATCCGTTGGCTGGATTTAAAGATCAGAATAACTTCGTTATTCAACGGCGACCGTTTCACCATTGTTTCTAGCTTCCGGATAGATAACACTCGAAATAGTCTGGCAACATCGCAAAATGTTTGCAGTTACTCCATCTACTGCCACGGCTGTCATGCGTCACAGTCCGCACACCGCGAAGTGTGCATTTGTTTGGTTATGTTATGTTGATTATCAGGTCATTTTAGATAGATTCGTGTCGAATTAATACATTGTTTCTTATTTTGAACACAATCAAATAATTCAGGATGGATCATACAAGCATTCAAATTCATTCTACAAAATTCGACTCACTTCTCAGCTGTTAAACTCGGAATGTTTTGACGCCATCTTTGATTCGAGGAATAGCGCCGAATAACGTGAAGTTCGAGCACTGATTAGTCAAATCTAACTTTAACCCGAGCGTTAGCGTTATTCAGATATAGTGAAAACGAAAAAATGACTATTCCGCGGATTAGTGCTTGGTCAGAACATAATCAGAGATAGTGAAATACCCCCTTAATGAACGTCTTGTATTTGCCGACGTCCAGCTCGGTGTCACTGCTGTTTTTTTTTTAAATTAGGAAAGTACACGCGCTCATCGAGATCCAGTTTTCGCAAAACGATTTTTACTTCTCTCAGGAGCTCCCATACAAACTTTCCTTGGCCTTGAAGTTTAAGGTTCAGATCATTGATATGTTTAAAAATCAAAGCAATGGAAGTTACATTTTCTTTATCGCTAAGGAAACTTAAGTAGGCATTTGCTGACGTCTGATGACGTCTTCTAAAATGGTGCAAACGCAGCCAACAACAGATCGTCATATTGAGCATCCACTTCACGATGTTTCAAGGTTGATTTTGCATGAAGTAAGTTTATTATTTTCTTCACTTCTTGCTTATTCTCTCGAGATTAGGATTGAATTTGCAGCAAAGCACAGTTTGATGAATACAGCGGTAGGAAATCAAATTTTCATTACATTTTGCATTGGTTCTCAATAAGTGAACTAGTCCGTTTTTGGGGGTCAGTAGTTACTGATTAAAAGCTTTTTAAGTCTACCTCATTTTTAACGAAATAATCCATAACCGCGTCGATCATGTCTTGTCCCCGGGTTCTTCCTATTAACGGCAAAATACGTAATCAAATTACATGTGTAAAATATTTGTTAATATTGTTAACATAGGTCAGCGGTCCGGATGCGGACCGCGGTCCGCCATTTGGTAGTCCCTGGGCTATGGCATCATCTAATTGTAACAAATTTTCCAGTTATAAATAAATAAAAATACAAGTCGTGAATGCTCGAAGCCAGTGGGACTACGACATCCCCAATGGGGGTATGTCGTAAGGATAAAGGGAGTGAATAAGTGGTATAGAAAAATTGGAAAGTACCTGTCTATCTAGATCAGATCACCAATACGGCAAAAGTAATTTCAAATAACGTTTCGATTCTGAATTATGGTATTTTACCAGGGTAATACGAACGTTTGGGGATGGGAAGAAGACTAGAGGATGGATGGGGAGTTAAGTAAAATATCAACAGTAATGTTAAATTAAATTAATTAAAACAAAATTCACAACGTACAGCATAACTAACACAGGACAGCCAAAAAAACAATACAAACACCATAAAAATACACGAATGCATAAACACCAACATCTGCGATTGCCCCCCTCTAGAAAAAACAGAACAAATAAAGTATCTAGGAATCGTAATTGACCATAATCTTAGATGGACACATCACATCAAACATATCACAAATAGGCTCCTCAGAACAATACACATTTTCCTAAATATAAGAAACATATATAAAATAAAACAATTGAAAACAATATATTTTGCACTATGCCAATCAATAATAGAATATGGAATAATTGCTTGGGGAGGAGCAACAAACGCACCTATCACTCAAATAGAAATCGCACAGAAAACGATATTAAAGCTAATACTCAAAAAACATAAACTAACCGACACAGACCAAATATTTAAAAGCTGTGACGTACTTGATATACGCCAATTATATGTTAAAACACTACTAAACTACATTTTCGACCAAAAAAACGAATCCCAACAAACACAAAATATCACTAATAGACCGGTCAGACAAGCGTACAAAGAAAACATAAAAACTCCGACGGTAAACACTACCTTTGGACAAAGACACCATAAATACCACGCTATTAAAGCATTCAACAGTCTTCCACTTGAAACAAAAATTGAGGAAAATAAAAATAAGTTCAAACACAAAATAAAAAAATGGATTAAAGAACAAAAAGACAATATTACCAAAATTCTATAACATAAAAGAATAAAACATATACACGCAAAAAATATATAAAACACGCAACACGCACAAACACATATATCATTATAAATGCCGATTTACATTCTCTTTTAATATTTTTTCTTTTAGTGTGATAATTATATTTTAATTTTTAATCTTTATTTTTAGTTTAAATTTATCTTTATTTTAATGTTGTTTTTCTTTTTTTTTAAATGTATAAATTCTTATATTATAAAATGGGGGCCTCAGCACGGGTAAACAACCCAGTAAGGCCAACATTACTGAATTGAAATATTGTAAAATAATGTATCAACAATAAATTTTTTTTTTTTTAAATGTGGGTTTCCAAGGTCATATTGAAATTTAAAACTTTTATCGTACCCTCATTTATTCAGAGACGTGTTCTACATTATTTAACAGCTTTATTTATACTTTTGAATTGAAACTCCGAAACTATCGCCTGTTCTTTGGAAAGTAGAATAGATAACATTTACATTTTTATCACTTTCTTCGGGTCACAAACTTTGAATAAATCTGGTCAACATCAGTATTCATCTTCAGCATCGAAAATATCTCTAAATTCTAAAACATCTCAGTAAAATGTACGACGTAAATTACTCTCTTTTGTGGAAAATTTGTTTTATAAATAACCACAATTAGTTTTAAATAATCAGGCAGTTGGAGATCTTGTGAGGAAATAATAATAATAATTTAATAAATTGAGGAGCGTTTTTACAAAGAGAAATATGTACAAAATCTTTTTTAAAGTGAATATTCATCCGGGGTCAATATTTTATTATAATCTTTAAATATACATTCTACTAACTGTTAGACAAGATGAGAACTTACTGATATAAAATATTTATTATTTTTAAAAATCTCTTCAAATTATTCGTATTCCTGTTAAAAACGGGACTGCAGGCCCTTACCGAATTAATTGATAGGTTTCATGGAAAACTTTAAGTAAAAAAGGAATGTATTATGGTGGAGTCGGAAAACAAGTGTTCATAAAAATCGTTGTATTTTCGCATATCGTCATTATATATACAGGACAAACGCAGGTGCATGAATACGTGTTCCGATATATTAGTACTAACATTTTATTAGGAAGCCGCCTGATGTCCCGTTTTTTAACAGGATTTTAATAAATCTGCATATGCTCCGCTTTGGGGCAGATATTTTTCTTTATGAAAACGATCCTCAATTATATAGCGCCGTTTTAGTGAAAAATCATCTCAAGGGCGCTGTACAAATATTATAATGCTGAACAAACTGCTGCATGACTAATTTGAAGTTTTTTTTCTATTCTTTTTTATATCCAGTTTATAAAAGTTTTGTTAACACCCCACTAGGAGAAACTGTGCTGAGGTGTACGAATGTATTAGGAAAGTGTTATTATGCTGTCATAAGTAAAAACACATCATCGTCCTTGAGTTACTCAAAGATAATACTGTGGTTTCATCCATGACGGCAGTAATATTCATAATAGGTTAATAGTTGTTACATCATAATGTTACATATTACATAGAGATAGTATCGTGACACAAAGGGATACGATATGCACAATATTGAAACCTCTCCATGTTTGCCTAGAATTGCAATATTACAAATTTTTTGGAGTACCGAGCGAGCCAACGAACGAAGTTATCTGCCTAGTTAGCCAGTGTTTGCGTTTCTCTCCTATTTACGAGTTTTTCCTTAAGACACCTTCCTTTCCTTAATAATACCTCCCACACAGCATTCCCAAAGAACACATAGGCCTCCAGTATGGAGATAATAATAGATAAAGGTCCATCAGAATCGCAACATTTCCAGATTTGGGGATTCCGCAATTCCACTAGATCTGAGCAGTTATACAGGGTTTTCCAATAAGAGGTGTTATTTTGAATAGCCCGCTATTTCGGTAGATGTTACTTTTGAAGCTGTCATTTTTTGACATTTGACAAGTAGAAACTACGCCATTAATAAAAATGGAACGATACACGCTTCAACAACGCATTGAAATTATTAAAATTCACTTGAGTGAATCAAATGCAAATCATCTTGAGTGATGAGGCCCATTTCCACCTCGGTGGCTTCGTCAACAAGCAAAATTGTCGCATCTGGGGCTCGGAAAACCCACGAGTTATTGTTGAAAAGCCTCTCTATCCTCGACGTGTGACTGTTTGGTGCGGTTTATGGTCTGGCGGAGTCATTGGACCTTACTTTTTCGAAAATGAGGCTGGAGCAACAGTTACGGTGAATGGATTGTGCTATCGAGAGATGATTAATGATTTTTTGTGGCCGGAATTGGATGGTATTGATCTGGACAACGTTTACTTTCAACAAGACGGCGCTACGTGCCACACAAGCAACGAAACCATTAATTTTTTACGATTGAATATAAAAATAACACCTCTTATTGGAAAACCTGTATAATAACTAAAACACAATTAAATCACCTCATAAGTTACTTTCACAGTGGAGCTCATAATTGCATTTTATACAGAATGCGTTTTATGTTCCAGGTCGATGTTTTTTAAGTAACTTTAAAATTAAATACATTGTTTTTTCATTGGTTTCATCTGAAACTGCACAACAGTCTCAACTGCTCCTAAAAGTCTGGAGCCAGTGAGACTATGGCATCCCCAATTATGGTATTTTGTGAGCATGAAGGCAGTGGGGAGGGGAAGGAGATGGGGGAGACGAAGGTGGGGAAGTACCTGGCTATTCAGATCTGGTCACCAATTATGATCGAAGCCATTTCAAGCAACGTTTCTGAATGGTGGTCGTACATCAGGGTGATACTGAGAGTATCTTCCACTCTGGAACGTGTTGCAAATATACTATGTATTATTTTTAATGAGTAATTTGTGAAATTATACAAATTAATCGAATAAAATTTACTTACACACGCCGGGATTTGAACCCGCGATCTCCGGCTTGTTAGTCGAGAACTTACCCTTCGACCACGGAGGCTGTCAATATTTATAATTTATTGATTGATCATATGGTCTTTAAAATTATTTATGGAATATGAAGTTGGTCGTGGCGCAAAGGCAAGCTCTTTTGCAATTTTTTCATAATATTTTCGCAGATTTCTGGCGTTATTTCAGCACTTTCGTTTCGAATTTGTCCTTAAGCATCGAGGTTGTGGTTGGTTCAGTGGTGTACATCTTTTCCTTCAATTACCCCCACAGGAAGAAATCGGGAAGGGTCGGATTTTAAAATTATTCAATACACGCTGAACGATTGGCTTGCTCGGCATACGATTAACACCAAAACGTAATTTTCACGGCGTATTCACAATTAAACAATTATTTAAATAAAACTTTTTTTTATAATTTCAACACGTTGTTGCGACGTTAGATGGCCCATAATGCCAACTGACAATGTCATCCAAACCAAAATGGCGGCCAAACAAAATCGACCTGAAATATAAAACGCCCCCTGTATTTATTTATAACGTCATTAAAAACAGAACAGTTTAACAAACACGCTGAATAAATAAATAAATAAAACAAAAAATACAACCCTCGTTAGCCAATATCGTTGACAAAAAAATTCAAAAAACGGTACAACAAGAACAAGAGAAAAGATTTTTAGTCTTTACGATGAAATCATATCTTCTTTGAAATAATGGTCCAATTAAAATCATTGTGAAAGAGGACTATATAATGGTCGAGATATCGAACTGTAGGGATTGATTGATCTTAACAATAAACAAGATGAACCCTCTACTAAAGGGCAATTTTAAAGGGAAACTTCCGAATAATCTTCAAGTGTTGTCCCGAAATTTCAGTCTCAAAATTGGCAATTGGACAAATCTTGAGGATGAAAACTTCTCAAGCACTTGTTATTAGACCTATTTGATATTTTTGATTCTAGGGAAGATAAGTTTGTATTTTATTTATACCTAAAATACGTATATATTACGAAGAGTTTAAATATTATTTCTTTTCATTTCAATACAACTATATATATTTTAAGATTGGGTTCTTGCTTCCGACATCAGAGGCAATATTCAAAAAAAAAATCTTAGTCTTTAGTTTGTTATCCTTGTACCTTGTGTTTATTACATTATTATTCGTGGTTAATCAACTTGATAATGACGTGGTTCATTAACTTGATAATGACGTGGTTAATCAACTTGATAATGACGTGGTTAATCAACTTGATAATGACGTGGTTAATCAACTTGATAATGACATGGTTTATTAACTTGATAATGACGTGGTTAATCAACTTGATAATGACGTGGTTCATTAACTTGATAATGACGTGGTTATTCAACTTGATAATGACGTGGTTGATTAACTTGCTAATGACGTGGTTTATTAACTTGATAATGACGTGGTTGATTAACTTGATAATGACGTGGTTCATTAACTTGTCCATCTACTCATGAATGTATGTATTTGCGCACTAACCTCTCTCTTCCTTTAATATTTTGAACATATACGTTTATGGGCCGCACTCGGTGAAAAAAATAGACGGAAACTTGCTGATTACGTATTACAATAAATTAAACTTCAATAAGTTCATCCTAATAATTTGAGTTTGGGAAAATCCTTTGACTTCTCCAGCTGGTCTCTCGACAGATCCTCTTGCGCCACGGTGGGAGGGATATATTCATATGTCGGTCACTCCTGGAAACACTAATCCCCAGATTCCTACTCAATCCTCCTACTTTTCCTTTTACTCAGGGCCTTCTCTGTATGGGGTTAATGTAAAAGATATATATACTAACTTCAAGAAGCAAATCCCAATCTTCTTTATGAACATACTTTAATTCAAGTTTAAGGCGACGCACTACGTCGTGTAATATTTTAAATTGAGCCGCTATCAATGATAACTCTTACGTAGATGGCGATAAGGTTTAAATTCCCGCTTAACACCATCCGCCTGTTTTGATTTATGCAAGAAAAAAACATGGCCAAAAAGTGCCTTTTATTTTATTTTGTGGATGTTCAGGCATAAATATTTAATTTTTTTCCGATCATTTTATAAATAACTTAATTTTCCACATTATACAATAAAATAATAACCGAAAATGGGTTCGTAAGTAGGAGATTTTGAACTTTAAAGCAGTTTTCATAGGCCTTTACATTATTTTTTTCTGGGCTAATAAAAAGACTTATCTAAAAAATACTCGATTTTTTCAAAGGCCAGGATGTAATCTACTCGCAGTATTTAATTAAAGCATCTGAAACATTTCTAGGCGACCAAATTTTCACACCAAAAACACATGATTTTGCATTACTACGTATGGCATCGCCTTAAGGAATATCCTTCTGAAGATGGAGCTTTTATAATATTAATATGCTAAATCCAGAATTTATTTGAGAAAAATAGCCAATAATCCCAACGTAATATTATTTTATTCAGACTCGACTCCATTATTAATAATTATGACGTTAGATAACTCACTTAGCTTGTTGTGACAGCCGATAAAGTCTTGTGATAAATGGCCAACTTCGCTTCGATAAATAATTGCATTAAATGCCTGCCAAGGTCAAAACGTAATTATAATAAGACAAAATATTTGATAATTTATTACAAACATGGCCGTTTAATTCAATTGAATATTGGAATATTTATTAATCAAAAATACTAATTTCGGCTGTGCGTGTATTGTGATTATATATGTGATTGTAACTCTGGTTCAATGAACTCGAATTTTCTTTGAATTTATGTGTCATTTTCAAAATTGAAACAGCTTGTGTGAATAAGAGACAAGTACCTACCAATAAAATAATATTTAGAAATAAAAGTTTGGAACTGATTTTTCAAAACTTCAGAGTATCCAGCGATTTTCCGAGGGTTTTATATTGATTTAAAGTCACTCAGAGATTTGAACTAGGCAAGCTTTAGGACATTTTTAAATTTATGTTCAAAATTTAATCAAATAAATTATCGATGCAATTTTTATTTTTTATTTTTTTATTTTAGCGACTATATAAAATAATTGTTACATACAAAATATAATGGTGAAATTAAGTATAAAATATTGTATTTCTTAGTCCTCCTCACTAGGGGGTCCTGTGCCGAGGCGGACTAAAGTTATTTAAATATGGTTTATTTGTCGTTTTTAGTGTCTTCTATGTCGTTTTTAGTGTCTTCTATATCGTTTTTAGTGTTTTCATTAGGGTTTTTTCATTGACCTCTTTCAGCCATATTTTTATTAATGATTTGTATTCATTAGGATTTTTTATTAGTTTTATGTCTTGTGGAAGGATGTTATGGAGTTTTGTTGCAAAGTATGTATAGTTTCTTTGTCCGAATGTGGTTTTATAACTTGGAATATTTTTTATATCATTTTTGTTCGATCTAGTGTTATGCATACACAGTCTAGTAGAGGATTTGTTATTTTTGAAGAGCTTCAATAATATATTTTTGGCATATATTTGCTGTACATTTGGTACGTCAAAGGAATTGAATATTTCAATTGAAGGCGTTCTAATTGGTACTTTCAATATGGTCTTTATGATTCCTTTTTGAATCGTATTCAGGTTGTGTAGGTACGTATGTGTAGCAGATCCCCATCCTATGATTCCATATTCAATTCGAGAATGACATAATGCGTAGTAGACCTTTTTCATATCCTTTTTATTTAATACGTTTCTTAGATTTTTAAAGAAATATATAAGGCTTGTGAGTTTTTCCGTAATACCTTTGATGTGTAGGTCCCATCTAAGATTTTCGTCGATTATTACTCCGAGATATTTTATGTTTTGTGTTTTTTCGATGACGGGGCAGTAACATTGTATATTATTTCCATGGCATTCGTGTAGTTTTAGTTCTAGTGATTTTATTGGTTGGCTCCTTGCGTTTATTGAAAATGTTATATATTTTGTTTTGCTTATATTAAGGGTAAGCGAGTTGATTTTAAGCCAATTTTGAAGTGCACTAAGCCCCTTTTCAGCCTCATTAAATGTATCCGTCCAATTTTCTTCTTGAAATAATAAAACAGTATCATCAGCAAAACTGATTATGTTTCCTTTAATGGTAAGGTTAGTTAAATCGTTGATATAGATAATGAATAGGATCGGTCCCAGTACACTTCCTTGAGGGACGCCATAGTTTAAAGATAGTAGTTTGCTCTTTTGTTTGCCAATTTGTACTTGTTGTTCTCGCCCTGTTATATATGACTCTAATAAGTTCATTGTTGTTTCAGCCATTCCTATTTTTTTTAGCTTAGTTAGTAATATTTTATGGTCTATTGTGTCAAAAGCTTTTTGAAGATCTATGAATAAAGCCAAACACTTTTTCCCTTCATCTATGTTTTTTATGGCTATGCTTGTTAGATTATCTATGGCATCATTGGTGCTTAGATTTTCCCTAAAGCCATATTGGGATGGTGATAATAATTTGTTTTGTTCAAGAAAATGAACAATTTGCTTCTTCATTACAGTTTCCAAGATTTTTGAAAAGGAGCTTAAGAGACTTATGGGTCGGTAGTTATATATATCCTTTTTGTTACCACTTTTATGTATAGGTATAACTGTTGCTTTTTTAAGGCATGAGGGGAATACATTTGTAGATATAGACACATTGACCAAGTATGTCAAAGGGAAGGTCAGTTCATTTTGGAGTTGTTTTATTGTTTTATTTGAGATTATATCATTTCCCGATGATTTATTAACATTGAGGGATACAATTGCGTTTCTGATTTCAGTATTGGTTACATTAGTTAACTTTAATTTATCTATCTGGTTCATACTTTCCTTTTCTTCTGGTAAAATGCTAGTTTTTGGATGTCTGATTTGCTTTGCCAATTTTGACCCTATATTTGTAAAAAATTCGTTTACGTATTCGAGAATTTTGTCCGGATGCTTTTCGAAAGAGATTTGGGTATTTTCAATTGTTGGTTCATCTATGCTTTTGTTATGGGATGATTTTGCACTTGTAATTTCATTAATGATCTTCCATAATTTGCGTGGGTCATTGTTACATTCGTCTATTTTTTTCTTATAATAATTTTCTTTGACATTGCGTACAACATTTTTGCAAATATTTCTGTATCTTTTATAATATCGTTGTATAAAAATATCACAAGGATTTAAACTAATTTTCCTGTGTAGTTCATCTCTTTTTCTAATGCAATTTATAACGCTTTGGGTTATCCATGGTTTAAGATGTTGATTTTTATGTGAAATCTTTTTTTCTATTGATTTGGTATTTGACATGATGGTATGAGTTTATATTCAATGAATTTACTCCAGGCACTATTTGTATCAAGGTTCTCCAGTAGGTTTATCCAGTTTGTATTTAGTAATTGTTGTTTTACTTCATTCCATATGGTTTCTGTCTTCTGCACGATAATTGGGTAGGGCTGCGATCTTTGTATTTTCTTTTTTGTAATAGATAAAATTGTTGTATAGTGGTCGGTTATAGTAGAGGTGAATATGATAGAGTTGGTTGGTTTAACAGTCTTACTGAATATGTGGTCGATGCAAGATTTGCTGTCATTTGTAACACGCGTAGGTTTATTTATCAAACTTTCAAGTCCGTGGGCGGCCAGTGTTTGCAGATAATCAGTTCTATTTGGATGACCGTTTTCTAGTATGTCAATATTTATATCTCCGATGAGGAAGACATTTTTTTTGTTTTTTAGAAGATTGAGTTCATTAGAAAGCGTTTCAAGAAACTGATTAATATTAGTTGTAGCTGGTGATCGATACAGAGCTAATATAGTGGTTTCATCACCCACTTTGATTTTCAAACAGTTTGCATTTGGGAATTTTATTTCATTGACTTCAGTTTTAGTGTCATCTTTAATGTACACTATCACACCATCATTTTTTGTGTAATTCAAATTGGTTGCATATGAGGTGTAATTATTAATATGTAAGGGTGAATATTTATCCTTTATCCAGCACTCAGTGAGGATAATTATATCAAGATTAATTTTTAGATTCTTAATTAGTATTTGAAGTTCATCGAAGTTTTTGTTGATACTTCGTATATTTTTATTTAATATATTAAAATTGTTTTTAAGAGTTAGCAGTTCATCTGGTTTGTTTGTAGTTATTGTTTCCTTATCCATGTTCTCAGTAGGTATTTCAGTTTGGTGTGTTCAAGTAAGTGATTTGTTATATTAATTTATCGAGGTCGTCCAGATGATTTACGTACAAAATTTTTTGATCATGACCTTTACGAACCATTATTTTCCCATTTTTGATCCAAACAAATTCATAATTTTTTTCTTTGGCTAGTTGCTTTGCTTTCCAAAGCAACTCTTTTTTGTAGGGACTTATTACTTCACCTATGTACACTTTTTCGTTTGTCAAATCCTTTAGTAAATTAAGGTCCATTTCTCTTTTTTTAGATAGAAGGATTTCTTTTAGTTTAATTTCTGTAAATTTTACTAGGATTTTTGGCGGAGCATTAAGTTTTCGGTCTGTAGTTCTGGTCACATTGTTTATATCATTGTTTATTTTTTATAATTTCCTCCAGTTGTTCACCATTTTTTTGTGGAATTCCTGCAATTTCTAGGTAGTGCAGATTTGATGTATATTCAATTTCATCTAGTCTTAGTTCCATTTTTTTTATTGTAGCGTTTTTTCCCACTTGCTCTTTTTTTATATTTTCAAGTTCGTTTTGGATTGATTTATTTTGGTTATTATTTGTATCCAATTTTTTAATAATTTCGTCATATTGAGCACTTATGTACTCAATACTTTTTATAGATTCCGTATTCTGACATTCAATTTTTTGAATTATATCCTTTTTTAAAGAATCAAACTTTTTGTCGATATAATCAAAAATTTTATCCATAGTTTGTTTGTCCTCTTTATCAAGGTTTGATTTATTGCTACGTGTTTGTGTATTAGACATTTTGTTCACAGTTTACAAGAAAGTTGGGTTCAAAAATGCCCCCACTTCAATTCAAATTCAAAATATTGTCTCTGGTTTCAGTGACAGCCAGAACAATATTTCATTAGGTTTATGTCTGTGGCTTTAAATGTCACTTGTCACGCAAATAAGATTTTGTTTTTAGAATCACTGTTATAGTAGATGTGTTCACACTTTGATTATTTAATAATCGGAAAACGATCCACTTTTTGAATGTGATACAATTAGTTTTTGTATGAAAATCACAATGTAGATAACGATTTTTAAAACTTTTTGTAGGACGAAAAATTTTGCTTGCTTAATTGAAAACTTCATAGAAGGTACCTGATATATATAGATTTATATACAGGTTTTCCAATAAGAGGTGTTATTTTGAATAGCCTGCTATTTCGGTAGATGTTACTTTTGAAGCTGTCATTTTCTGATATTTGACAAGAAGAAACTACGCCATTAATAAAAATGGAACGATACACGCTTCAACAATGCATACAAATTATTAAAATTCACTTGAGTGAATCAAATGCAAATCATCTTGAGTGATGAGACCCATTTCCACCTCGGTGGCTTTGTCAATAAGCAAAATTGTCGCATCTAGGGCTCGGAAAACCAAAGAGTTATTGTTGAAAAGCCTCTTTATCCTCAACGTGTGACTGTTTGGTGCGGTTTATCGTCCTGCGGAGTCATTGGACCTTACTTTTTCGAAAATGAGGCTGGAGCAACAGTTACGGTGAATGGATTGCGCTATCGAGAGATGATTAATGATTTTTTATGGCCGGAATTGGATGGTATTGATCTGGACAGCGTTTACTTTCAACAAAACGGCGCTACGTGCCACACAAGCAACGAAACCATTGATCTTTTACGATTTAATATCAAAATAACACCTCTTATTGGAAAACCCTGTATTTATACACTGCCGTAAAAAGTCAATAAGTCAAAAATAGTAGACTTTGTCGGCTGCCTGCATCTTTAATTTTTTGCAATTGAAATGGATAATATGTAAAAGTAGACTGAGTGCTGTAGAAATAATATGCCTTAAGGCTTATGTTTAATTTATTTATTTATTTTATAAATTTTAAAAGATTACAATTTTGGTGATTTTCTCAACTACCATTCTAGGCTCTTGCCCGTTTTATGGTAGTCGTAGACGATTTATGTAAGAATAACAAAATACTATTTTTTAGAACAAATAATAAAACATTAGGGAAAAGGAAATGTTATGGTAAAACAAAATTTTTAAAAATTCATATTATTATATAGAAACCATACTAGAAATAAAAATAAAGATCAATCTGATTGATAAAAAGATATTTTAAAGAAAATAGAAATAAAAATTTTAAAAGTAAAATACATGCAAAATTATACCTTTTTTTTCTTCTTTGAAACAGGTAAATCGTGGTAGCTACTTATCTAGAAATGTACCTATTTAAGGTCACATTGTCACTTTTAAATTTAGCGGTCTAAAAACATAAATGATAAGAGTTGTACTTTTTTAAAACAGTGTTAGGAACTCATTCATGTATTCTTTAAAGAAAGCTCGCCCCCTTTCAAACAGCCAATGTTGAACGCGGATTGTAAAAAATTATAAAATTTATTGACTTTATATCCGTGTTCAATGTATTCTATACTTTAGGAGCGATGAACTAGAATTGTCGCTGAGCGATTGTGGTTCTAGTTTTAGGGACCACGCATTCCATGTTTGATGAAAAATGGGTGTGTGCCGATGCTTAATATATATAAACCAAACCAAACCAAACCAAACCAAACCAAACCAAACCTAACCTAACCTAACCTAACCTAACCTAACCTAACCTAACCTAACCTAACCTAACCTAACCTAACCTAACCTAACCTAACCTAACCTAACCTAACCTAACCTAACCTAACCTAACCTAACCTAACCTAACCTAACCTAACCTAACCTAAATACCTAACCTAACAAAATATAGTATTGAAGTCAAAAATACGGAATCCTTTACCAGACCGCGTATCCATCACAATCAATGTAATCAAAAATACATTAAAAAAACATTCCAAGTTATAAAACCACATTCAAACAAAGAAAAAAGTACAAATGAGTGAGTATAAATCAATAGTAAAAATCTGTCTCAAAGGGCTCTGAAAAACGACATAGATAAAATGGAATTAAATAACTTAAGTCCGCCTCAGCATAGGACATCCTAGTGAGAAGGACTATTTACTATACTTAAATTCAACCATAATATTTTGTGCGTACTAAGTTTTATATAGTTGCCAAAATAAAAAGCGAGATACCTTTATTTAAAAAAACGCTACTGCTAAATGTTTTGGTCTATGCATTTAAGATCAACTCATGGACCACCAGGTGAGATATACTTAAAAAAACTAGATCTATAAATATTATAAAGTTATTTTTTAATGTATGAGAATGTTGTTATTTTGCAATAAATGGACAAAACCAATAAATAATCTATGATTTAGGATGCAGTTATTTATCGTATTATGTAGATAACACCGAAGATATTTACGACCAGCAACATTTGATTTGTTTTGAACGGATTTGCAGAATAACGACTATAAATAATAACAGAATATTATGTATATACATGTTTGATATTTGATTCTTGCACATTGAATTGATGTTGCATCCATAAAAAAATATTCACCGGCCCTCCACATAATAATTTTTAATAAGTAAATATATTATTAGCTGATGAAAAAAGACTATCGGTTGGTTGTGTTTTTAAAAACCAATTTAAAATGAAGAGTAATTTTGTTTTAGTAAGTCATTTTCTGGGTTCATTAAACGAATCAATATAAATATTATTAGTAAAATATGATCCCATGAAAAAAAAATACCTTCAAATTTATTTTTTTCTGAGAAAAAAATTACTAAACAAAAATACCCTAGACATCTGACCCTTCCCAATGCACGCAATTTAATACCCTAAAAAGCAATAAAAGTTCTTAAAAAGGGGTTACAAAACACGACATAATTTTTTTTAAAAAGATCGATTTTTAGGGTAGGGCATAGACTAAATACAACTAGACTAGGTGTAACCAGTGAAAAATAACACCAACTCAATTTTGTTTTGGTTCACGTGCACATTTATGAAAAGGCGCACGCATTGTGTCGCAATGCGAAATTGCAACTGTGCATTGCGTTTTACCTTTTGTTGGTCTAGAGTTAAGCTATTTTGCTTGTCAGCTATGCTGGGCAAGTTCATTTTTCAATCACAAAAATAACCCAGTTCCAAATATTTTAGATTGTACATATCACGGACTTTATTTTAGAAAATGTAATCAGCTATCTGAATACAAAAATATATCAGTACCTTACAGATCGATTGAGGGCAGCGTATTAACAAATGTGAAAAATTCAACGAGATTAGATTTATTTCCGGCAAATTTGTGACGTCACATGCATAACACACCTCCAAGTGATTCGACCAATAGGGTGATTCAAGTTAATTATTATCACATGGTGAGAATACGAAAATCAAGCAACCAACGCGTGATACTTATGGATGTATTAGTCGTCTAGCGTTGACACGCATTGAGAGGCGCGACAACTCATGTGTATGTGTGATTTATTTGGTCCGTGCATTTTGCTAATCAGGGTTGTATTAAGTCGTCATTGCCTTTCGGGCTTCGCCTTTTCGATTTTTTGCAGAAGAATTGATAGAAATAAAATTGCGTCATTTAATAACTTCATTTATTTTTTGTGTATTTTCGCTTAGGTTTCCACATAAACCGGAAAAAAATGGAGAAATGGTTAGAAGCAATCCGCATTCAATTATGTGACAATAACTGGGTACCATCAGCAGGAAACCGCGTTTGCTCTAATAATTTTCACGCCAAACATATTTATTCAACTGCAAGCGGCTTCCGACGTGTAGACTGAAAAGCTTTGCCTGTTATTCCGGTAATTATTTGGTTTGATTTTCGTGTGAAAACTTAAGCAAGTTTATTATGTATTGATTGGTTTTAATTTTTAAGTTTTTTTTTAAACAGGTTTTAATTGATAATGTCGTTGTTTATTGGACAGTTGCTGTCCACCATGGCCACAGGTCCTGCGAAAGGAGATACCGTCATTGTTTCTTCTCGAACAGGACTGGTTCTGGATCCTGCTGAAACTTCTTCTGTAATCGACAAGCCGGTTGTTCCTCTACCAGAATTGCAACAACCGATGTGCGTGAATGCCGTAAATAACACGTAAAATTCTATTTAACGGGCGTAAATAAATAAATAAGTATGTATTGTAATCATGTAACCTCCACCCCCTCCCCCCTTACCCCTCTCCCATACGATCCCTGAAGCTCTGTCCTCATCATTGCTGCTTATTCATTTGCGAACCGGAACGCGAGCCGAACTACGAATTATGGGAAAGGAACGAAGCAATCTTATATTTCTTAATAAGTCGTGGTTCAGCTCACTTGTGAACACGCAACATTATATGATTTATCTCTCTCTTTATGTTAATCTTACATTATGTTTAATGAAAAGTCGTTTAGTACTTAGGTTAGTTTTCAATAATGCTATCTTGAAGAAGGTTGATAGACTATTTGACACAATGTCTCAATTCTAACAAAGTGGTTGAAGACAAAATAACTTTTAATTGAATGATAGTGGTATATTTATTTAATGCTACATAGTGTTGTTCTAGTCTCTATAATTTTTATGTTACTGTTAAACGTTTTACTAATATTATTTTATATTCATCAGCTTTAATTATTTTGTATAATTTTCGATAGCTTACTAGATATATTCTGTATTAAAATGCATGCAAAAGCCCGACTGGGAATAAAACCAAAGAAAATAAAATGATGTCAAGTCACAAAGTGATTGCTTTCTTCAATATTTATATACCATTCTATATAAAAACTATGGTAAATTAAAAAAAAAAACCTATGCACAGTAATAAAAATATAAACGTTTTTGGTTCTATAGGACCTGTATAAAATTCAAAAACACAAATAAAATAAATTAAAATCATTTTGTGTTTTTTATCAATTCTTTTCCTGATTCAGCCCTTATTCAGCACATAAAATTTGCTGTAAGTGTTAGTTTCTTTTTGGTTTTATGTCCATATTACAACACCTCTGACAACAAATTCTCCGTGGTTTCGATTACGAGTTTGAACGGTTGTACAAAGAGTTTAAACAGAGTTGGGTTGTTAAGTTCATCTCCATATTTGTGACGTACGCGCTATGTGGGGTCATTTTTAAAATGGATTTAATATAGACAGGGCCAATCTAGTATAATACATCAATGGGGTAGGGTAATAAAAATATCGAATGTGTGCAGTTTACCCTCACTACATTACACTAGTATAATTATGGCAACGCTGCGTTGGCCACCCTGCACGCGATTTCAAATTTAGAAATGAGAAGTTTCAAATTGCTTTGTTCTTTTTATACTTCCGAAAGGGCAATATTTATTTTATACCCGCCAAACATGTTATACGTGGGTAAAATTAATTTAATGTAAATTCTGTTAATACAATTAATTAGTACTTATTTATGTATTTTATTAAAACTGTTAGGATTAATACATTGCAGAAACGGTAACAAATTAGAAAATATATGTAAAATGCAGGTACAAACGGTTACAAGTTACAATGTAACTTGTAACCGTTTTACATGTCATGTTGGAAAAATGAAAGGTTGCATTGAACAAATACCCTATAATATTAATAATGCGTCCAACTCCAGTTAAATAATGGAAATATCAGCAACTCTAGCCGCTAGGTTAACATGTCGCCATCAGAATGTTTGGGAAATGTTTGAAGTTGGAGGTATTATTTATATTGTAGGGGATTTGCATGTAGGTACATTAATATGCTGAGCCTAGGATATTTCGTGCTTAAACCTCTTAAAGATCGAGTGGAAAATATCCACATTTCCTTCGAGGCAGTTAATTAACATAGTCTTTCATAGGCTCCAGCATTTCTAAGTTAGTTCTGGACTTAAAAAATTTTGTAAGAATACATGCTATTTTATTTATTTGTGTTTCAAATTATATAATATAGGCTATTAAAGAAGTTGATTTTTCACGATTTTAGAAGCAAATTTGACAATTATTTGTAAATTATTGATAATTATTAAAAACAAATCCCTACTGACGATGTTTAAAGTGAAATATAAAATATATAAATTACTAAAAAAGCATTTTGATTGGGCTTAAATTTAAATTAACAACAATTAATTTATATTGGTAAACAAAAATGTCGTGCACAAATTTAAAATTTCGATGTTTAATTTTTTTTTATATATTTCGTCACATTTACATAGAAGGTTAGGAAAAATGTTTTTTTAAAATAATTACGATTAACTCACAAAAAATTGACCAATTAGCCTCAAAAATTATTAAAAATTTAATTCTTTCATGGCCTCTATTTGTAATTTAAAAGACAAATAAATAAATAAAGTAGCACATATCCGTACTAGATATTTGCTTTACCTTTTGATTAAAAAAATAATTATTCATATTGGTCGTGTATTTTAGCCTCCAATCAAAATTAAAATTTATATATGATTATAATTCCAAACCAAACATAACCAAAATATAATAAGTAAAATTAAATATTATACACGTTCTTCAAGAATTATCCAAAAATACATACACTCACATATAAATAATGTGTGTTTTCATGTTTCAATATATGTCTGTGAAAAAAAATTAACTTTCTGCTAAAACACATAAATACCTGTCACACTTAATCACAAACACGTTAACACCTCAGCACAGGTTCTTCTAGTGAGGTGTTCACGTAACATACAATATTACCCACACACAGTTTTACCTATATCAACCTATGTTCTTTATTTTTTATACCTTTTTTTCTGTACTTTTTTCTCTGTACTACAATATAAACCACTGTATTCATTTTTAAAATGTGTATTTAAGAATAGACATAAATAAATATAAAATAGGCCGCGCAGCCGCTCCTCATTAGTCAATAATCTGCCTGAAAATAAAAGTGCATCTAAATTTAATTGGTAGATAAAACGATTTTCATCTAAGCGTCCATTCACTTAAATTGTTTATAAATCACATCCTTCTCGTGCCAAGTTTCAAAATATGAAACGGAACTGAAATGCACGGCTCAATACCAAAGTTCATTCACATTCTGATGCAAAACTCATATCTAAATATAAAACGTTTGCGGCAGTAAAACGAACGCCGATGACATTTCGCGTTCGTTCCGAGACACGCCGCAGACCGCGCGGCGCTAGTTGCGGGAGCTTTTCCCTTTGCAGCTGTTTTTTCGCGGTTTCATGATAAACAGAACATTATTAAACAGTTCAGTCAAGGGCGGATTTAGACGGGGGCACGAGCTGTGATAAAACAGAACCGTGAAGAAAAATAACACTTGAGAAAAGGAAAATAAACTAACCTAACAATATAACAACTTATCAAATTGCAAATGGCACGAAATTGATTAATCTGAAGGAGTGTTGCCTGTTATGCGGTGCTGATTTCAGTATGGAAGATCTTCATTTATAGTCGTATTTGAAGAATGAGTTCATGATGAATGTATGTAAGTCTACAGTCGTGGTGTTTGAAAGAGAGAGTACGAAAGCAGTATGCAATATAGTTGTGAATGATGAATGGAGCAGATGATTTAATTTGTGTATTTGAGAAATATGTTTACGAAAGAGAAGCCTGAAAGAAGGAAGATGTTGAAAAAAGTATTAATGCAGGTTACTACATTAATGTAGGACTGACCGCGATTGGCGCTTACAAAAAATGTCCAACGAAGCGAAGTTAGCAGTCCACAACGGAGTGCTGGTATCTACCCTGATGCATGGCAGTGAGGCATGGAACTTGCAAAGGAACGATGAAAGTACACTGAATACTGTAGAAATGAGATCCCTGAGGCGTATATGTGAGGAAATTCCAAATATGATCGTGTGAGAAACGTGGAGATCCGCAAAGAATGCAGAGCTCAAGTAAGCGTAATGGGTAAGAAAGAGACGATAAGATGGTTTGGCCATGTAGCGAATGAACGAAGAAAGGAGTGTAAAGAGAATATATGACGCATGTGTGAATGGCAAAATAAGTCAGGACGCCCGACGAAGACATGGCACAATCAAGTGAACCAGACGAGTCGGGCCATGTCAAGAGTCTGATCTTTGCCCGGGGTTTACGCAGAGTTTTTCGAAATCAGACATACACAGTAATTTTCCTCTTATTTTGAACGTCAAGTGTACAAAATATCATCAAGAAGTATCAAAATTCTGCTTTGGGGTTGAAAATAAAGTAATTTAATGCAAATTAAATACTTAATGCAAAGTTATCTAGTGCAAATTACTTAATGCAAAGTTATTTAATACTTAATGCAATGTTATTTAATACTTAATGCAAAGTTATTTAATACATAATGCAAAGTTATTTTATACTTAATGCAAAGTTATTTAATACTTAATGCAATGTTATTTAATACTTAATACAAAGTTATTTAATACTTAATGCAAAGTTATTTAATACTTAATGCAAAGTTATTTTATACTTAATGCAAAGTTATTTAATACTTAATGCAAAGTTATTTAATACTTAATGCAAAGTTATTTTATACTTAATGCAAAGTTATTTAATACTTAATGCAAAGTTATTTTATACTTAATGCAAAGTTATTTAATACTTAATTCAAAGTTATTTAATACTTAATGCAAAGTTATTTAATGCATATTTAAAGCTCAACACTACTAAATTGAATTAGGTTGTATTTATGTCTATACAAGTTTTGTTTCGTAAACACATTTAATTATTAGATAGTACTATGCTTTTAGTGCTTTTCAATGATCAGTGTTCCGTTTTATCACTGTTCTATTTTATTGTGTTCTGTTTGTTACGCTTACTATAATACTTCTATCCTTATCAATTACACTTTTTGCTAACCACGTAAATGATTGTATTTGCTAGGCAGTAGGCACGTAACAACGCGGTAAATAGGTACCCAAGTAATAAACTCATGGTGGGTAAGTACAGTGAGGATAATACTATGAATATAGGGAAAATGTTTGTTAAATATTACAACGCAAAATAGAACAGGGCAAAGTGTTATTTGTTGGATTTATTTCGCACGAATGCGTACGTGGAGTTTGGTAAGATTGCATAACCAACCGGAATAAATCATGTTCATATTGTAAATATTATATTGTTTTCTAACAGGAACGACGATAATATATAGAGCCAGTGGGGTGCATTGCTTTTTGATCAAGGGGCTGTCGCTTTTATGGTGGAGATAATCATTATTCATTTCGTCATGAAAAGGACAAGGCGGTCAAGACAGATTACAACATAAAATTATAAATTTGACAAGCAGAAATATTTTTTTACGGTAGAACGATCGTGACTTTTTTTTCTGAAATATAGGCACGAAGAGAGGAAAGGTAGGCATATATTTTTCGGCCTTTATAGACTGGACGCCACTGGAGATATTAGAGGTAACACAGGAAGACTAAGGTTGACGTATGAGAAGGTATTCTCGAGAATCACACTGACAGAAAAAGGTTTAATTGCTTGGTTTTAGCTACCTTGAGAGCTATAATATCTGAATATCCTATCCACTCCAAACTAAACAGAACACAAGTTTTATTAGTATTAAAATTGTATAATTAGATCTATTTAAAAATAGTTTATTATTGTATTATTATTTGATAATGTTTTAAAATACTGGCATTAATTATTATCATCCACTTTTTTGTTTGTTTTATTCTATTTTCATCCTAACTGCTTCATTAAGTTTACTTCAACTAGTATCATTTTCTTTTCTTTACACTACATTGTGATTATACATATAATATTATGATGTTTAAAACCTAATATACAATACTGCCACCATGGGTGTAACCACAGTTTACACCTTAGAGTCTCAAGGAGGATACTGGGTTTTTACTTATGACGGCAGAATAACACTTTACAGGTTCTCCTAGAGAGGTGTTAACAAAAAACTACAACTAACCTATACAAAGTTACTGATTATTAACATTTTCTGGATATTGCCTATTTAAACTGTAATTATCTGTAAAATGAAAAATGTATGTAAGAGAATAGAAATAAATTAATAAAATTTTGAAAATCAAGATTTTTTTGAAATTCCAGACTTCCCAATTCTCCTATTGCCATTCCCCTTCCCATGTTCATTTCCTTCCACCCCAGAACATTCAGACAAATTGGGATTGATAAAACCCCGGTAGTACGCAGGAGAAGAATGAAACAATAATTTACACACTATTTTGAGGTTAATAATTCTCTTCTTAACCCAACTGGTATCTGGATAATTGGCAAAAAGTGTCAAAGAAAGACGTAGGATGCACAAGAATGCTGTCAGTTAGGAAAGTACCCACCCCACCGGGTAAAAATATGGCCTCTATAAGTATAACCAGTACAAAGAAATGTCACGGATTGATTGTCCTGTCTGTTTTCGTTCCAAATAAGTACCGCGGATAGATACAGATAACTGGTTGCCGACTGCTTAACGACCGCGCCGCCTGTTTCAGCCAATGAGTGCCAACCCGTTTGGCGGCAGTACCTACCAGCCTTGACTAGAATGACAAGAGAATTATACAATTCTGATGATAAAACTGCTGGACTAAAAACAAAACATATGGTTTAGAGATTTGCCAAATGATGACACAACTTATATGCAAATGGGTAGGCCACGAAACTAAAATAACGGATTGTTTGAGATGAAACAATGAACTCAGTAAAAATGATTCGTAATTAGTGTAAAATCTTCTAATTACGAAAATTTGATCGGATGTGCTTTTGATGGAATCGTTTTGCCAATTAAGGTTATTCAGAAACATTTTAATAATTTGGACATATATAAAGGAAAAATATATATTTTTAGTTTTATGTATATTATATTTATATGTAGTCAACGTCGTGTACATTATATTCTAAAACTAGTGTAAAAATATTATATTACCTACGTACTAAAATTTGAACATAACCCAAAAAAAAACTGCAAAACTTATAACATTCAAAGGGATTCTTTTTTTAAAATTAAAATGAGTGTGACACAACAATTTCCACTTTATTGCCCGAATGCATAGAGTCTGTCATTTCGTTAGTTTCGACGAGTTTTACGAATTGCATCGCCTTAGGGAAGGTTCTTCATAATTATTTTAAAGGGCCATTGAGACTTTCCCAAAAAAACTTTTCAATGATAGGAAATACGTTAACTACGGAAAGATTTTTCATGTCTTTGGACATCAGTTATACCCTGCACTTTTTACATCAATGATATATAAACTAATATATAGATTTTTAGTTACCGTTATTCCTCTAACGCGAATTGCAGGTAACATCATTATTAAAAAAAACACATTTGCATGAACTTACCTCACTGGGAAGCGCAATACCTTTCCCATGGTTCAATAATAAACATAACAATATGTAAGAACACTTTACCCACAAAGACAATCGGGCAAACTTAACTTTATCTATGTTATCATTGACAGGTAAGTCTAGTCTTGTAGGTGGGCCGCGGAATACGCGCTACCATGCGGTGACCTAGTGAAAAATTTTGCAATAGGTCAACTACACCAAGCGAGTAGGTCAGTACCTACCTAATTTACTAATTAATACTTAAATAGGGATTTTCAAATTTCTGGTACACCTACCCGATTTCTTCGTCAGTCAGAAGATAATGATGAAGATAGACAGCTTACCTGAAAACAAAGAAATAAAATATTTGTAATATATTGTTTAGTTTATGTAAAAACCCTAAGGAATACCTTTCTAGTTTCATGTTTTCTGCTTTATATGATAAGGTATCTTTTATAAATGGACATCGGAATGATCCTCAATGCTATTTAAAAAACAATTTATAAGAACATATCAATGTTTAACTCGTTTGACTGTTGACGTTTCAAGTAAGCATTAAAAGGTCTTATTTTACTTATTCGTTTCTGCCAGGCTCGATTACAATCACAAAATAAAAAAAAATTCTAAAAATATGATTTACATAATTATTATAATAATACCTCGTAGATAGTACAATGAAATTGATTATTTATCTGTTCAAGAAAGAATAATTTTGATATTTGAAAATTAAGGACAATTGGGCGCCACTTAAGATTTCATGAGGTTTACCTTAACATTTTCTGCTTTAGCGTGAGGTTTACCTTAAAAATTCTACTGTAGCGTGCGGTTCAACTTAACATTTCTACTTAAGCGTGCGGTTTACCATAACATTTCTACTTTAGCTTGCGGTTTACCTTAACATTTCTACTTTAGGGTGCGATCTAACAATATTTATTAAATCTTTTTTATTTATTCATAATTAATAATTTAATTACATGGGTGATGTGCTGTGCCTGTCTCACTAGGAACTCCTCTGTTTATAACTTTATAAGCAGTCTCAGTTTATAACTTTATAATCGTTTACATTAGTTTATAACAAAAATACAAACACCAATACAGAACTAATTTAAAGATTTTAAAAAATCAGTATCGTACCATAGGAAATGCATACTTGAAAATTAGTTTTAGTAAAATCTTTGATATTAGCTGTGTTTCCTCTAATTATTAATGAATTTGAGTTAATCAACCTTAAAAACCTACTAGGTTGGGTTAGGATTTTTGTTCGTTTTGTTTAACACTGTTAACCACCGGGGTAATGAATAGCAATTGTCCTCATAAAATTTGTTATATCTCCTTTTTATTATGGTCAGACATATAACACATATAAATAGATTTGGAGAATGAAAATACCGAAATTACTCTTTGTATTTCAAAGTTTGTCATTTATGCTCCCGTATTATTTAAAATAATTAAATTAGATAAAAACAGAAAACAGTTTAACAGTTCATCTGGTCTAGGTTTGTCAATTTCTAAATAATAACTGTTTTTATATAAACCGAAAAACTAAAGTGAAAATAACCTTTGTATTGGATTTGTATAACTAAATGTGTTTTTTAAAAACTTTTGCGTTTATGTAAAATAAAAAATATTTTTAATTGCAAATGTCCGTTTCTAATATTAAAATCTGGAAGAGTCTTTAATCTGCTTTCATCAGCGAATCTCTTTGAAATTGAATGTTAACGAGAATATTTTAAGACATGATTTTTTCGTCTAGATCCGAGGGGTTGATTTTATATCACATTTAAAAATTGTTACCATTTGTCACTGTTCTGTAAAGGTAGATCTTACCCTAAAGTGGCGCCGAAAATTGTTGATTACTTCTGTCTACATTTCCATCGGTACATCTGTTCGGTTCCACGATAACTCAACACAGTGACAATTCAACACACTTTTAAAAAGTAATATAAAGTCATTAGAAACGATGAAAAAATTTTTTTTTTTAAACTCACCTAACCTAACCTACTTAACCCAGTTAATAAAGTTTTTGTTTCATCACTTTCCATGACTTTATATAACTTTTTAAAGATGTGATAAATTATCATTGTGATGATTTATCCGGTCACCCATCTGTTCAATGGTTACGATTATGCTCGCTAAAAGTATACGCAGTCAAGCCGTGTGCCCATTTCAATAAACTCATTGCAAAGACATAAAAACTATTTTCAGCTTCGTACGCTTATTGGTTTGTCGGTCACCCGGCACTTTTTATTATTATTTTTGTCATTCGGCATCTTTTACATTTCTGAGTTCTCAATGCGACAGCTAAAACACAATATAACACAACTTGGTGACACCTAATGTTTTGACTGCCATGCTTTAAGGCTCCGTAGTAAGCGTTCAAAGATGGTTTGAAAGGGAGATATATAAATAGGAATGTTAAAGGGAGCGCGCTAATATTAAAAAAAACGACAATAATTAAGCGAAAATGGTGAAAATATTTAATAAAACACCACTCGTTTGAAAAAAAAATTAAAGATATACTAAGAATTTTTTCATGCTTATAACATATTTAATAACAGAACAAAACGTGTTTTTAATAATTTTCGGAGCAAACATTGTGATTTTTTTCTATCGAAGGAATTTCATATAAATAAAGTTTTGGTATAACAAATGTATAGATATTATCTTCAAAAATAACTTTTTTTTTTGCAACTTAAAAACTTGAGGAGATAACGAGAAACTTGTTGTAAATCGGTAGAAATTGAATTAAGGATGCACGATAAAGCCCAATGAAAAGATATTCCCAGTAACGCACTGATTTAAAACACATCAGTTCAATAAAATTGATAAATACATAATAATATTTACGCAGATAACCTATTTACTTATTACCTGGTGTCGAGATGCGAGATTTTGTAGAGTTTTTTTTGATACTTATTTATAACTTAATAATTGAAATAAAAAACATAGCGTATTGTCTTATTTTTTGTCAGCTAAATGAATATTTCGCGATAAAAACGATCCAAATTCTCAGAGACCAGAGAAAAAGGCGTTGCAAATTTCACGTGTTTTTGGTGGGATACAAAAAATATTTTCAGCATTATAGTGAAATCGAAGTACATAATAATATATAGTAGAGTACACAAAGACGTGTTCTGTTAATTCAGTTCTAATTAATTTGTGTTAGATTTGTAAGGACGGGTTGTTTCGGAGAATTTGAACAATTCATCAAATTTTAACGTTCATTTTCGGGTTCTGTGAAAGTCCTATTCAAGTTCTGTTACTATATTATTGTAGGCTAGTTGCTTGACAAAACTGAAATAAAAACAGAGCTTGAAAAAATCTTTCACAGAGCTTGAAAATGAACGTTGAAATTTGATGAATTGTTCAAATTCTCCGAAACAACCCGTCCTAACTCTCTTAAGGACTGATTTCCTATTAAATTAGGATAATTACTAATTACTTATTAACCCCTTTAATAACGTTATCATAAAGTCATGCAAGAATTTTAGTTTTTATTATTGTGACAGCTGTTTCGGCGTTCACGAACATTATAAAAGTGCGGTTATTCACATTGAACTTATTTACATGATTTAAAAAAATATATATTATTTATTAACAGCTCGATAACAAATAATATTTATATATAGAGCTAAGTAAGAAAATCGGTAAATGTATAGCAGACAGAGGGTTAATATAAAGAAAATTACCAAGTAATAACAAAGTATATATAGCAACTGTCCAATGACAGTGTACAACAGTATGTTATTTCAATTGATCTGCATAAGGGTAAGTATATAATATATGTTGCAAGCTGTTAATTAATACCTCCCTAATTGAAAATAACTCGTGTTTACGTGGGGAGTATCGTCTTCAGTTTTTAACATGAAATAATTTTCGGAATACTACCATAAATATAAACTTTAAAACCATGAGCATATAATGATTTTATTACCCCTACCTTATTTTGACTTGTATGATGTTTAAAGTGAGTAATTAAGATTTGAAATATTAATAATAGGATCTCAATTCGGGGGCTTAGGATCACAGGGGCCTAACTACAAACTCTGGTGTTTTGAGTTAAGCCTGGTTTCGGTAATGCCATAATCAAATTTATTAGTGACTCGAAGCTAAGTTTAAGAGATACAGTTGGGCATACAGCTGAGAATATGAGCTTTCCAATCTTTATTTGCGTTTATCTCAATGTTTTTGTAGATAGGCCCCTGTAATCCTAAACCCCCGAATTGTGGAGGCATTTACCGTATTCTCCCCTCCCACCCTTTAATGATGGCCGGTTTGTCGTAATTGTTTTATAATGACGTGAACACTTTTTAAGTCAATAGCCATTCATTATTACCGTTTGTAAAAATGAATTTAAAAGTGTTTTGTGAATTCCTGATTTATTTTAATGAATGACATTGATAAATTAAATTCCTGGCTGCCTTTGTCTCTCACTTCGATTGTTTTGATAGTCAGGGTGGCCAAAAAAATCAATTGAGTTCCTGGCACGGTACCAGGAGAACAGCAGTGCCGGGCGATAAACATTCTGGCCAAGTGAATATTACAGTTTTCGCACTTATAACATACAATAAGATATATAATAGACCGGTCGGTGGCCGAGTTGACATCGCGTTTGGGTCCCACCCAGGCGTAGTGTGTTCAATTCCTCGGCTGGCTAAGTCCTCCATCACAACACAAGCAACATTTTCAGCTTACTGTGGTGGTAGTAGGAGAGTTTCAAATAATGTCAGGTTATTCGTAACCTGGGAATGTTTGACTTTAAAAAAAAAAAAATTATTTCTGACCTGAATTAATTTAAAGGCCTTTCTCTGCCAGGATGTCGTCAGTAGGTGATTAAATTAACCCGGAATGATTGTGGATCACTGTCTTTTATAAATGTTACTATAGAAAGTTCTGGCGAAAACGACCCTGAGGTTTAATTATAGTAAAAATAATTATTTAGGTGATGTGTCTGTGTGCAACTCGGGTTAAATGAACTCTAGAACTGGTATTTGCTTTTATTTTCAAAATTGCAATTGATTGTGGTAACGACACTGACAAGCGACAATTGTTTAATTATTATATATTTGAAATTTGTATTTATTTTGTTTACATTTTTGACAGATTTTTCAAGTTTGAGGCAAGCGTTTTTTTAAATGCTTTTAGCTTCACAAATTCTACAATTATTACAATATCCCATAATTTTTCATGGGTCTGCCCTAGTAATATTTAAGTTTATATTCATTTGAAGTTACAGTTTCGATGGAAACTGACTTCTAACGGGATATTTATCTAATTATTTAGAAAATATATGTACCTACGTGGCGGATCATTACAAAAAAATACACATAACATGTTCCCGGTAAAGCCTTGTGTATCCCCTTAGAATAAAATAAATGCATTTAATTATTTTTTTGAAATGCCACAATTATTTAAAAAAAATGCTATCTGATAGGTACGGTTTTTTTCCGAAAAAATCATTATTTTCAACTATTTTCATGGGCAGCGTAAATGATAATGAATTAACGATAATTTGTGGTAGATTAAAATATTGGAAATAGAAGAAGCAGACGGCCGAATTAATTAATAAAATGTTAAAGAAATATATGTAAATATCTCAGTATAAAAGGTGACGCAACTCAAACTCTAACTTCCATCCCCTATTACTGCAGTGCGGATCAATTGCACCCTCGCTTAGGGTGAATTGACAAATACAACATTTCATATTCTTCCACAAAGCAGGCAAACAAATAGCCATATTCATTATAGTCATTTATAAATTCAAGAATCTTTCTACACATTACAAAATTTTGGATGTATCTAATTCGTTTTAGGTAGGTAGTTAGGTGGGTGTATACGAAGGCAAGTATGTAGTTATAATAATAATATATTATTATTATTCTAATAAAATCATTGTATACCATCCCCGTGAACCCCCACCCGTAAATGTTGAGTACACAACCCATAGTTTGAGGAATAATTGTACCAGTCTAAATATGGCCAAAATAAGCTGAAACCAGTAACGGTAATAAAACAAAATCAGTGGTAAAAAATTTAAAAATTGTTTTAATATATCATCGTATTCAAAGAAATTTAAAAAAAAAGCTCCACACAGGAGGCCCTGAGGCAAATAATATGGAAAGTCGTTTTAAACAAAGGAAGGAGATGGAATTTCTAGAAGGAAAGGGTATATAGGGTGGGTAGGAATCTGGGGGTCAGTTTGTCCAGGAGTGACTCCCACTGTGGTGCAAGGCGATAGGTGGAGAGAGTCCTGCTAGAGATGTCAAAAATTCTCCCTCAAACAGTGTCTCCCGATTCAGTTTGCCACGCAGTTGGTGGGCAGACGCATTCGTCGCCTAGACCCGGACAGAACTCACCACGAGTCCTGCAACTCTGCTAGGTCACCAAACGTAGCGAACCGCTTGAGGCAGATGTGTTGATTATTCAATAAATGGTTCCCCTGGCGGCGGTACCCATACCCGCCTCAGAAATTATTACTTAAGTCCCTTCGAATGCTTGCTTCACTTGATCGTGTCATGTCTTTTTCAGGCGTCCACGGCAACTCTCCAATTCGTATATATATATAACATATTTGTAATACGCATTTACTTTGTGGCTCGTCATAATTTACAATAAAAGATATAAATTTGTTTTAGACCACTTTAATTTTAATTGCACTCTACCGGTTTCGGAAGCACCCTTCCGTCGTCAGGAGAATATTAAAACTAACCTATGATACAAAATATGGACAGATATATACACAAAAAATATAATTTAGGTGTTTGAGTGGGAGATTGACAAAGGGTGACGGGTAATTGCGGGAATTCCGGCAATAACAGAGCGGTTTACTGGAAATATATCTAGAATGGGACTAAACGATAAATTAATTTAGTTTTTCAATATACTTGCGTTATTATTTAGCGATTTTTTGATTTCAACTGCTTCTAAGTTATCTAATCTTTTGCTTTTATTATTACGGTGAAGAATTTTAACCGCTGTGTCCTTATTAAAAGTATGATTGGTGGAAATAAGATGATTGGCAAACTATGAAAAAAATTTCAGAGTTTGCCAATCCGTTTGCTTCTGAAACCGGTAGAGTGCAATTAAAATTAAAGTGGTCTAAAACAAATTTATATCATTTATTGTGTGTATATACCTATATATAAATTTTATGTTTCCAATAAATGAAGAAACTACGTAAGATCATGATGAAAATGACGTTGTGATCGAAAAATGGGAAATTTTAAAGTTTGTTTTCTTTCTGCTATTTATTGAATGTTAGAGAAAGTGGCAAATAGTTTGAAAATGTTAAAAATAGCACAATACAAATAAATTATATTGTAATATCGTGCACGAGTACCTATTTTATAAACATCTTATCTAATATTATTTTAGTAATTAATTTTCTGCAACGCACCTACCCACAATTAACTTTTTTACAGTCTTACGACTGTAAAAAAGTTTTACAGTCTTAAGACTGTAAAAAGAGTTATCAGAAAATTTGATTTAATACCGGAATTGACGTGCAATGCGTCAAATGCGACAGTAAAAATAAAAGATATTTCTTATCTCTTGCCACGCCTGTCCGTTAAAAGTGAATAATTATTTATAAGTATGACTCTTTAAGACGGAAATAACAAGGAACAATATAAAATAAGACGAATTTCTTTCTTGTTATTCTAGTAATTACAAGTCATTTCCAATCATTAAAATTTGATATTTTGGTAGTCACTTTGTGGTTTGACATATTAAACAAAACGCTATACTTTTGTAATAAATGATTATAAGCAATAATTATTAAAATATTGAAGACAATATTAGTGATTTTTAAACGAAAATCTGAAACAGAAAAATAAAAATAGAAGTCTCAGGCTAATAATTATTAGCCTGAGATACAAAAAATCTTCCGAGAAAAAATAAGTGCCGCCGATGGGAATTGAACCCGCACCTTCTGTGTATATCTATATCCATTGTGTTTTGCATAAAACCTTTTCTTGTAAACATATACCTTTAATAAATATAAAGTATATTTTTGTACCGTGATATATATAGGGTGTCCAGAGGTAAAGTGCCTAACCGGTAACTGCAGGGGGTGATTCTACATAATTTTAGAAATAAAAAAGAGACAGGACTTTTTTCAAAATTTCAACGTTTTAAGGTAGTTAAAAAAAAGTTAAATTGTTTTTATGGGAAAATAAATATTCTTCTATGGAAAAATATTTTTATATGGCGAAAAAAAGTTGGAATTTCGAAAAAACTTATACTTTTACCACCTTACTTCTTTTTTTACCACCATGTAGGATCACCTCCTAAAGTTAGTGCACTATACCCCCGGACAACCTGTATTATATAACCGGTCGGTCGTAATAAATTAAATAAATTTGTGGTTATATTATTACGATATCATTGTCCTTATATGGATAGTATAAGGATAATAATATAAATCATAATAATTTTAATCTAATCCTAGAAACCGCTGTTTAAAGCGTCATAAAAGAATATATAATAAGAGAATATATAATAATAGAATATGTAATAAATATAATATAGAATATATAATAATAGAATATATAATAAATATAATATAGAATATATAATTATATAATGCACTTACATAATGTTGATTGACTAGATGATCATTTGTGGAAAAGTGTGTGGAAGGGTTTAGTTTTTCCTATGGGGAAGATTTAACTCGGACATAAAATCGGAAAAAATCCTAGAAACCGCTGTTTAAAGCGTCATAAGAGAATATTATTTGCTTATTTTTATTGGATAAATATCGATCCAATCGTTTTACAAAGCTAGAAAAACAACTTCAAACTATTACAATTTAGTATTTTGTTTTTGGCCCTCTGACCCAAATGTGTCGACTATACACATTTTCGTCGATAATTTATACGGATTTAGGAGGAATGTTCTACCATTGTTAAAAAAATATGATTTGCTAATTATAGTATGTATTACTTGTGTCTCTATTTATGTCTCTTTTGTCTGTTGCCTCTCTCTGTATTATTTGTAATTTTAATATTTTATTTTTGTTTTATAATCTTTATTTAGATGTATGAAAAATTGATGCACCTATATCTGAGTAGAATTTCGCAATTGTATGTACCTATTTGTGTATCAACTGAGTTTTTATAACTAGATTTTCACGTTAGTGAGAACATTTGGGAAAAAAACCAGTGTGAATAAATAAATTAAATAATTTTAAAAATACGTCGTGACAATCCGACAAAGGGAGAGCTTTAAAGTTGTACTAAGGGTGACTTTTAACTCACTATCTTCTTCTTTTCCGTCTCTTTCCTCTGCTACTTTCTTCTGCCCACAAGATACCACAAAATGGGGATGCCACAGTCAAACTGTCTCCGGGCAGTAAGTAATAAATAATAACCTTAAAAATATTTTACTTATTATAGATCCGATAAAGTATTCTAAATTTAAAAAGGGTTGCGAAAAAGTTCGGATTTTAAGAAGTAGAATGAAACATGAATCTGGATAGGTACCTACCTAGTTGTACGTTGTACCGTTCCATCGCATCGGTTCCATAATATAATACAAGTGCTTCTTGACAATACAGACAAAATGGCGATAAACAAATACGCAAAAGTGCAGTTGATTTTGTGTTTAAAAATAAAAACTAGTTTGAATAAAGTCGCTGTGGGATCTGCGCAAAACCGGGTAATATTTGCATAAATCTGTCATTCCGTGGTAATTGTATATCGTTAGTATTTTAATTAGATCAGGATTTGCATACATCATTATAAATAAAATACATTTAAAATAAAAAAGAGATTTATTATTGCTTTTGTCTGAGTTTGCCTCATTTACATGACGTGTTTTTTTCTCATTTGAATGAGATTTAACATCTGTCTCTTCGAATTGGAAAAGATTAGATTTTTTTTATCGGAGCGAGATTAATCGAATAAGAGATTTCGGCGACGGAACATTTACAATTCATATTCTGTTAGTCGTGGGTAGTGCCCACCCAAAATTCGCTTCTAGCATTAAATAAGTTATAATTAGTTTATGAATGTCAATTGAGAACGAGATGAAAAAAAGACGCAACAGCAGTAATTTGATAATCTAAGCAGCCAAAAACTCTCAAACGATAAACTATGGCGTCATGGAATTTGCACAGTTATTTATGTTTAGAATGTCAAGGAGTGGACGCTGCTGCATATTATAACTAAACGCATTTCGATAGATCTTTTTAATTGTTAAATGAAATCTTCTCATAACAATATCTATTCCAGAGTTATTAATTAGTTCTACTAAATAGATTATTGTTGTATAATTATTTGGCAATATTTGCAAATACTCGCATTAATCATCATCTACTTTTGTTTTGTTTCATAATCTTTTCTTTTTCCTTTCTTACTTCGTGTACTTATCCTTTACTTTTCACTAAATTGTTACTACATTATACAGGGTGTATCGGCACGTACCCGACAAACTTTAACCAGCCATTCCTTAGCACATTTGGAGTAAAAAAGGTTATGGGCACTTTGCTGTCCGGTAAAATTTTTTTTCAATTAAAAACAAAAAATTATAAAAAAATCCACACTCCGTCACTGTCATTGGCATTGTTTCTCGTGTTCAACAGCTGTTATTAGCAAGTGTGTCAAAAAGCGTCCTCGCTCTTTCATACACACTAAATAATAATAGTTAAAAATGAGACGAATGGTGCCATCCCATTTCGTTGTGATTGTAAAAGCGCGCCAATGTAGGTACGTTCGTACATTATTCAACGAAACTCGAATAAAATATGGCCAGATGGGTTTTCAAACCTTGACAAATGATAAAACATTGGTGACATGTGGTGAAAATATGAATGATCATTTTTTTATTAAAATTTTTTTTTTATAGATTTCTAAAACAAGGTGCATAAATTTGATAAAGATCAAAGCATCCTATTATTTTTCATATTTATTTGAGTGCGCTCTCAGGCGTGCTTTTACTTGAGCGAGCAGATATATGTTAGCCCAGCTGCTCTGCCCCTTCTTAAGACTCTCAGCTTTATATGCAGAAACAGATAGAACTAGCCGAAGAGATTCCAGACTTAAAGAAAATTAGCTGACTGAACAAGCGGAAGCTGATAGATTTTTCAGTAAAAAAAAATTTAAACGCTTAATTTCTTGCTTCGTTGTTTTTTTCTCCGGAACTACTGAACCGAACATTACGAAATTTCAACTGCACATTTGCACACATGTATTACATGGCTACTGCTTGAACTAGAATTATTTGAAAATTTTGATTTTAGGTACTTTTTTAAATGAAATTATCACTCAAAATTGGCTTATTTTTGGAGACTTTTTTTCAACCTTTTGTTATTTTTACATAAAAAATCATAATTCTAGTTTAGACAGTAGCCAGAACCATAAACCAGATAAATCTACTCAGAAACGAAGCTGACATCGCTATTTTGCGGGCAATGCGGATGCTGCTACCAGGCATAGATAAATTATGTAAAATAAATTTTCATACATTCTAAGAAATCAAAAAGATCAATATCTTTTATAGGAACCATACAAAAATTCCCAAAAATACATAATTTTTCAGCCGTATGATCCCTTAAACGAATCGAGGTGTCTTTTTACGTTAGTGTAGAATAATAATTTGACGATAACAAACATTGTTTATTAAATAAAAATACATGTAAATTTTTATCTAGGTACCTACCCTAAAGATTTTCCTCGACACCATTGTTTTTAAAAATGCAAGGACATCAATTAAATATTCATATTTTGTAATAAGTGTAAATAATATTGTGATAATACGTATCTATCCTTTATTTTTAAACTGTTATTGAACACTGACAAGTTGCTTAGTTGCTGTTTAACATAATAATAGTACTTTTGAAGAAAAATAAATAAATAATTCAACGAAATATAATATTGAAAATCAAACAACAAATTATTGCACAAGGCATCAAGCAAGAGTTATGTTCGAAACTCAATATTCATAGCTATTTCTGCTTAATTATATTTGTTAGTGGTAGAGTATTCAAATGCTTACTTTTTTCTCGCCACAAGACTAAACACACATAATTCCTAGCTAAATGAACACAAATCAAAAACTTACAGTTCAGTAGATGCAGTTTTTTTTACGAAATAGATACAACAATCATAAATTTACCCGTACATCAAACGTGCTCATTGCGAAAAAAGCCACTTTTTAGTCATTTTTGGTCACTTTGCGGCGAGAAGACCCAGACGTTCGCGTGGGAGAAAAATTAAGAACGGGTTTGTCGACCCTCGCCGGCGGTGACTAAAACAGTTTTTTTTTTCGTGCTTACAATACGCCATAGACGCTTTTTTATATGTGCGAACCAGTTCGTCTGAAGCACTGACGGAATAGCCGATGAAGGCTTGTTACAATTTGCGATGTTTTATTACATTTAGGTTTAATTCGGCGTTTCGGTACAGTTACTAGTGTCTTTAATATAATACCTTGACATAGTGCTATTCATGATAGGATAAAACTGATGAAATGGAAACAATTAACTAAACTGATAAAATAATAACTAACTAAATAACTGATGAAATAATAACTTGACCCCGAAATAACAGTTATAATTTTTAGAGAAAACGGTTCGACGTCCGATATGTTTTGTGAAGTCTATACTGCAGTATTGGCGTGTCTCTCGTGATAAAAACAGGTTACTTGAAAATCAATGCGTTATACAAGCTATCCTTTCGACAAATAATTGTGGAACGTTCCCTTAGCATCCGGCTCGAAGGACCAAAAAAAACATACGGTAATAGCATCAACTGGCAAAGGGTACATGATGATCTTGTTGCATTCCTTGTCCGCAACAGCTTTCGGGTTGTAGACAAGCGGTAAAGGTTTTCCCTTCCTCGCCTCCTTAGTCAGGGAACCAACCACATACACTATTTTTTATCGAATAGTAAATTAATATTCAAAAAGAAATCGCTTTCTTTATAGTGTGAATTTTCTTTAACTGGGCGAAACCATACGAACATCGCCACCCAGTTGCGCAACCTTTTATCGTTTATGAAGTTAGTTCCTCGGTTGGAAAAGGGATCTCTTGTGAGGTGACACAATTATTTCTTCAATTACCGTTTATAAACTTAATAATTATTGAAGGAGGTGAAAGAAACAAAAGGCAATAATTCCGGTGGCATATTTTCATAAGAAGGCCGCAACCAGCATTTACATAATCCGAGGAGCAACCAGTTCAAGGTACACCCAAACAAGACACAGTAGTGGATTATGTCTGTCAGGACTCGAACCCGGTTCAATGAGATGAGGGCTCAACATAACATCATGAGATTTAAAAAAACGCATAACTATCTGTAAGGTAACGCATGTCTAAATGTATGAAAGAGACAACCGAGTACGAATGAGACAGCTAATAGTGAATTTTCGAATACAAGAGCATGACGATTGTGTTCCTCGTCTATATTAATGTGCATTCTGAGCGTGTAACTTCTTATACACATACACATGATAACAAATCAATTCTGCCTACAATAATATTATTATTCACTACAATATTTATGGTGGAAATAGAAGAGACTCTCAATATAGCCATGTTGAAAGACCATAATCCAGTATTGAGCAACAATAAAATTAATAAAAGATAGGTTGTACCAACTGGTACTGTACCCTATAGCAGGACTAAAGCAACCCCATGAGTTAGAAGAAAGTATTTTTTACAGTCTTCCTCTGAATTAATTTATATTGATTCTTTACGGGTCCTTGAAAATATTCAAGGTCAGATGCGCCATGTAAAAATATACATATTAATGAAATGATAAAGATTATAGTTGCCTTGCAAACCCTTGACCCTTCAAAATGATCTTGCAAACCTCCCGGCTAGCCGTCTCACGACGAGGAGACAGACGCCTTTGAACTGAACTCACTGGCAGACTCAACTATTAAACTACCAGGCCTCTCTCTCTCCTTCTGAAGATGTGGACGTTGTGTGAATCTGGACATAGTGACTGTCGACTGACTGAATAATCTCAGCATCCCACTTTGACCTCTAACAACTGCCCCCAAAAACACGAAGAGTACCCCAAACCTCACATAATGAGAAGAAGTCGCAGGTCGCCATGTTTTTGAACCAGCAACTTCACACCTAATGTTTTGTCTCAGAGGTCCAGCTTGCAGAAGATTGAAGCGGTAAAGACCGGGTGCGAACCCAGCGCTTTGAGCCACTCGACAAAAACCGGTACAGTATTTAAATGCTATATTTGATGACGTTGTTAAACGAAATCTTCAAGATGAAAAGCCGGATACGTCGGACGATGTGTTGAATACGTATCTTTATCGAGTAGGTAGGAACCCATACGTGAGACTGTTACGAATTGCTATAAACAGAAAAAAACCTGGGTGGCCGATAATTAATCAAAACTTACAGAGATGTAGGCATTTATATAAGGTAAAAAATCGGCGCGTGTCTCGACACGAATAACGGAGAAAAATGAGATAAGTAACTTGTTAACCAGAACTAACGTTGGTAGGTTAATACTTCACAGTATCAAGGAAGAAATATTCATCTGAGTACATTTATTATTAAACGATGTATGTACGTATAAACACAGGCTGTCAGGAAATTCGTGGTACAAGAGGGAAACTGGTGCAGAGAACCCAAAAAATATTTATTAGATCTGAACGTTCCCATAACTACTTTCCTCTTTTTAAGCATTTAAACGATTTTTTTTCGTATTTGACCATTAAAAATTCCCACTTTGGACTCGATTCACACGAAAGCTTAAATAAAATAATCGACTAGAAATGTGATATGGATTGACCAGCTTCCTACTTGTAACAGTTGTACCACTAGTTTTTGGACACCACGTCCTGCTAACAGCAAACAGTTACACACATACAAAAAAATACATATTCTTATGTTTTGATAAAAATGCGGTAAATTATCTCTTTCGAACAAGGAATATAGTAATGGTTAACAGTTTTTTTCATGAATCTAGACGTGTTTGCAAGGTATAAGACGAGGGGATTTCGACACAGCAAGGCAACAAAAACGTGACAAACCTATAATGACTATAACCGGCTCCATCTATATTTATTAAAAATACGAGTATATATAAAAGCTAATAAAAATATTAAACATCACATTCCAGGCGCAATAGAACATATTAACGAACAATGTGGGAAGCCTTCCTTCGCAAAGTGCCATTGAATTGTAAAAATAATGATTTATTCCAATGTTTCTTGAGAAAAATGATCATCATTGAGCTTTTTTACATGGAAAAGCCGATTAAAAAGCCAATAAATTAACTAAAAAATGCTTATATCCTTATTCAAGTGAGTCATCGTTGAAATCACGTGATTTTTATCTAAAATATAATAATATTTATTGACCGGTGAGATTTTATAGTGTTTTTTGTGCCTGTCATCGAATTAAGGCTTTCGTTTATATTAAAAAATGAACAACTGTCATTTTTTCGTTTGAAAAATGACAATATTGACAACCCATTTAGTTGAATACAAAAAACTGTTTTGATGAAAGATAAAAATAGAAGATGTGTTATTGGCACAGAAAGAAAAATATTTCTTGAGGACTATATAATATTAAGATGGCGGCCATTTGTAATAAAATAATATTTTATTCGTAATGGTGTCAAGTCTGAGGTTAAGTGTTAAGGATGAAGTATAAAAGGATACATAATAAAAACGAGAAATAAACCAAGATATATTTTTTGGTTCCATGATAACTCAACACAGTGACAATTCAACACACTTCTAAAAAGTGATATAAAGTCATTAGAAACGATGAAAAATTATTTTTTTTACCTTACCTAACCTAACCTACTTAACCCAGTTAATAAAGTTTTTGTATGTGTGTCACTTTTCATGACTTTATATAAATTTTTAAAGATGTGATGATTTATCCGGTCACCATTTTTTATGGAAAAGGGGTAAGATAGCGAATCTATTTGTATTGTTTTGCTAGAGTATGTGAAGACGAGCAAGATGTTAAATCATCATTATAAAATCATTTGTGGTATTTTGAAATTGATTCCGGATTCGTGGGAAATTACTAAAACATATAAAAAACCATCCGAAATTGCCAATTATATATTTTATTCAACATCATACGCATCATATCGGTAAAAACACCTAACTGGACTACTGTTCGAACGACTGAGATGTAGTGGAAACTTTTCAGACCCAGCTCACCGTGCTTTTCAAAAACGTATGGAATTCTCGCAAAAATATGCAATAATTTAATGTTTCCCTATGAAGCAATTACTTTTGTGGTTAGGCATTATATTTTTAAATTAAACAAATACTTTGTATAAAACCACGAACTTTTATTATTTTACATATCGACCGGCTTCGCTTAAGCAAAGTTTCATCAGGATATATATAATAACTGTTTGAAAATGTAAAAAAATAATTAATTGTTTATAAACTGTTCCTACGGTAAATATTATCTGTATACACAGGGTGTTTAACTGACTTACAATTATAACCAGGGATTGATTCCTGATATTATTTAGAGTAGAATATTTAAATTAAATTTTGTTCTCCGGCGACATATTTACTTACTTCTTTTACAAAGGCAAACAAAAAAAAATAATTCACATCTGTCCAATACCTACTAATTTTTTTTGTTGGAAAAAAGACACGGTGACAATGTCATCTATATTATCAAATAAATAATTCCGAGAATCACCGGTAAAGAAGTCAGGTGACACTTACTTTGTATAAAAAAGAAACTTATAATATTTTCATCAATGTTCTGTGTTCTTTCTACTATGGAATCATTGTTAGATAACATGTATAGCACAGGAACGCCAAGCGTTCGCTCCGAAAGCATGAAAAATGGGACAATGTTTCGTGTATAGTAATTTTACGTAAATTGAATTCACTAAAATATATACACGGGGGTAATCATCGAGCATCAGAAGCACCTGAAAGCACGATCGTGAGCTCACGTTATAAACCTATCAGAAAGCTTGCGGAGTGAAAGCATGGAAATATTGAGTGGTAGATACTATCGCCTGACAAGAGATAGATCACTATTCAAAAGATTGTGGCTTAAGCGGCCGCTACACTACTCGCTTCGACGCTTCGACGAAGTCCTCGACGAAGTTAGCCGAAGTTCGAAGTGCGTGCCCACACACTCGTGCAACTTCGCGAGTAACTCAGTCCAACCAGTCAGTGATTGGTTTATTTATGCCGTGACGCTTCGAGTCCTTTGACTCGGGCGCATTTACCGACAACAATCGGAAGTCGGGCGAAGCGAAGCGAAGTTGCCCGAAGCGAAGCGAAGTTCGTGCCCACACTATCGTATTCGGTCAACTTCGATCAACTTCGCGAGTAGTGTAGCTGGGCTTTTGAAATTGAATTTTTTTAAATCTTAAAACAATTTTTTTTATGTGAATACCGCAGTATAGTCCCAGCTATCAATAGGACTATGGTATTGGGCTGGGTAGGTCACTAGACAAAGTAGAAACTTCAGGTAAACGTTTATTTAATGTCTTCACTGTCTCGTTTAAAAGACGCATTTTCATCTATAAGTTTTAATAACGTTATTACCTACATATTTTGTTTATTTTTTCGTATCGTAAACAATTTTTTTTATATCTGTCTCACGGGAGAAGTTCCGTTTCAAGAAAATCTTGTGTAAAGTAAGTAGTATTACAAATGTAAAAGCAAATATGATTAGTAAGTTCACAAGAATCAAAATTCCTGATTGTGTTCAAAATATAATCTGTTTTTGTCTATATGTTATAATATAAAGAAGGGTGTCCGGGGAGGGTTTGTTTTTACACACATCTAATTTTAATGCAGAAATTTTGCACACTTGACCTTCAAAACAAGAAGAAAGTCACTGTCTACAGTGTCTACACGAGATTTCAAAAAACCACCTCCTAAATCTAATTTCGAATAACTCTGCGCAAAGCTCGGGTAACGCCGGGAACTTTAGCAAGTACTTTCACAAATTCCAAGTTTTTGAGTTTTTTTCAGTTATTGAAGTTTAACTTAAAGGAAGAATTTTCTTTCGAATTGTAATTATTGCATAACTTTTACTCGAAACAGTATAATATACGTATACGACTTTAAAAAAAAATAAAAAGAACAACGCAGTGTTGCCAGCACAGAAAAAAATATTCGCGGAAAAAAGATCACGGAGAGTTGGCGAGAAGAATGGTTGCGAAAATAGAAAAAAAAAGTACCTAACTACTCGCGGTTCCGTAATGACAATATGACAACTCGGGCGAGCCGGGAGGGCTGTTTAAAATAGTCAAGGGGTTCATAAATTAAGAGAGAGTAGATTAGTACAATTACGAAAAGAATATTTTTAACTCCGTGTGGTTGTGGTCTGCCAAATGAAACCGAAGTTTGACGTCAACTGAAACTTTAGAAACTTAGGCTACAATTACGCGGTCGCGGGGTTCGATTCCCGACAATTTATATCATCAAACATACTAATTGTATTGATTGAAACTCTGATTAAAAAAAAATCATTATCAATTTCAACATTGGAACTGTGGTGCCAAAGAATACAGACAAGCGAAAAAGTACCTACTCGTGATATAATATGTTAACAAAAAGATATTTTAATTGTCATTTTGAAAATTTGAAGTGATGACAGTATATTTGCGGCACCTTTCTGAGCAGTACATTATCTCAGTGTCACCCAGGTGAGAGACCATAATTAAGAAACGAAATTATAATTTGAAATGGAAATTAACATTGTTTGGTGACAAGATCTCTCTATGCAGGTGCTTTCTAATCTTTCTCTTCTCCGACTCCTTCCCATTCCCACTCTCTTCAACCTCAAAACATACTCACTGGCTCCAGACAATTCGGAAAATCGTTTGCGATATTAAAATATATGAACAAATTTTAAAAAAAGATAAGACATACACTTAGGTTGGATTATAGATGTTATATAAATACTATCCATATGGCCTATCCAGAGTTGGATAATAGCTTTGAACATCGAAACAGTTGTCACAATAAAAAAAACTCGCGGAATTTAATAATAACATTATTAAATTTGATTTTATTATATTTAAATTATTTTATTTTAAAAAATCTTTGAAGACGACATGGGGACTTGAAGGAATGATACCTCTCAGGATCTCTTCGGTGTGTTAGTTAACCCCTCCAGCGTGTGAGGGTCATATATGACCGGTCGTCCATATTTTATAAGTATTTTTATCTTTATTTCTATCATGTGGAAATACGTATTTTTTACCTTAGAAGTAAAAATAACAATTCTTTCCAGTTTGCCTCTAATATTTATACTGAAATTCATCCATAAAATCTTAAAAATAGCCAAAATGAAGAATTTATATATCGCGCCGCGTCGTAACAACCGGTTTATCTTATTATTTTATATTAAATTAATGAGATAAAAGTGAAGGTACAGTTTTCTAACAAATTCCCCAAACAAAACAAATGTGCTTTTAAAATATCGAGTTCTCTAAATTTTTCTATGATTGGAGTAAAAAATTAACTAAAAATGTGGTTAGCGTTTTTGACAACATTTTTCACGTTTGATATTAAAATTTTATTATTTAGAAATAGTCATATTTATTTTCAATGCATACATCAGAAAGATAATTTTATCTAGTTTCCAGAACAGTATTTGTTTTTACGTAAAAAATAATAAGATGTATATAGCGCATTTAAAATACTCAGAAAACATTGCAAATTGAACAAATATGGAAGGTTTAGTATAAAAAGAAAAATTAAAACACCGTTAGCTTCCATTGAAAAAAATTAAATACATAAAAAAATTCTTTGAAATGTCTATGACACAAATCCTGAAATTTAAGATCAACGACATTGAATAAATTAAGTAACGTCAAATTTGGCCCATACGTAATATAGAATAAAACTATTTTAAATGTTTTAAAGCTACTGATCTACGCATCGCCGGCAATTAAATGTCAACATGACTTATCTATGTGAAACTAGGTTACCCGCCGAATAATACATGTATTTTCTTCACATTAAAAAAGACAAACGGTATATTTTATTTCGTATCCCATTTTAATGTCCCTTTCGTATAATTTATCCGATCTATTAAACTTGCGCACATAAAAATGTGTACTTTTCGGATGGAAAACGTGGATGCGCTCCAGAAAATATAGTGTCAAATTGATATTTTTCCGTTCCGTTGGGGTTTTCTGCAGTCTGGCAAGAGTACGCACGGATTGTTTTTATTATATCAGCGATGGCGACCGCGGATTTGAACCGGTTGAACCTAACGGTGAAATTGAAAGATGAAAAACAAAACTATTTAAAAAAAGACAAAGCGAAAACAGGACTAATAATAAAGAGTTGTTATAGCTACAAGCACTTTAAGAATATAATTAATTATTGAAGACAATATGAGCGATTCTCAAACGAAAATTTGAAACAGAAATATCAGAAAAAGGTAGGTCACATCTAGGACTTGAACGCACGATCCTTGCCTTGCCGGGGCACCACTCTACCAATTGAGCTAATGGGACCTTATCTCCTTCAGTCATATTTAACTGTATCATACTTCAAATAACAACTACCAACATTATCTTCATGTTCTTACCGCACAATTTTATTGGCTGCTATCTTTATGTATGATCGCAAGATTCAAGTCAAACTAAATGCAATCTATACAATGTCTTGGATAAATACGACTATATATTATTTTTCTTTTAATGTGCGACATCTAGAGTTCTACTTAACCTCTACCAATAATTGAATATTGCAATTTGAGGTTTTACTCGTTGGTTATTCCAAAAATAAAAAGACAATATAATTATTGATAATATCGACTGTAGAAATTAAAACAACATTTTTTTATTTTTTTTTAAAGAAAGACAAACATTCCCGGGTTACGAATAATCCAACAATGTTTGAAAATCTCCTACTGCCACCACAGAAAGCCGAAAATGTTGCTTGTGTTGTGATGGAGGACTTAGCCAGCCGAGGAATCGAACACGCGACGCTCGGGTGAGACCCAAGCGCTATGCCCACTCAACCACTGACCGGTCATTACTATCCATTTTTTTAGTAGAGTAACTTATCGAATAAAACCTCAAATTGTAGTATTTACGTATTGAAGACAATATTAACAACTCTCAAATGAAAAATTGAAACAGAAAAGACGGAAAAAAGATTTGATCGCATTTAGGAATTTAAACCAAGATAAATAATGATGGCAGCCAAAAAATTAAGATAATGTTGATAGTTCTTAGTCGAAGTGTGATATAGTTAAAAATGACGGAATGTGATATGGCCGAATTAGCTCGGTGGTCACAGCAATGCCCCGGCAAAGCAGAAGTCCTGGTTTCAATTCCCAGATGCGACCAAATCTTTTTCTGTCTATTCTGTTCTGCAATCTTTATCCTAAGGTCAGCAGCCGGAAACAACTCGACGGAACTGCTCGCAATATCACCTGTATTGGTCACGCAATATTCGGAGCCATCACACCTCATGACTTCAAAACTTGCGTGGGTGGCTTCCTCCAATTCTGTATTAATTAATACTGCATATTGAAACCACTTTCATACAATATTGAAATATAGAGCATATCCACGAGGGTAAAAAGTGCCTTAAGACGTCGAAGATGAATTTATGGAAATAGGGGAGAAAGCCAAGGGATTTAAGGTAAGGGGTGGCCGGCAAGTCGATGAATGGTAACATGCTTTATGGCAAGAGGATGCCTGGCAAGATGATAAATGGCTGGAAGATTTATAGGGCGGTGCAGGGCGAGAATAGGGCGGATGGTGATGTAGGTTTGAAGGTATAGACGTGGCTGCTGGCTTGTGGCCGATTGAAAGAGGAGAACAGATTGAAAGAACGCATTTTGCAAATATTGGTTCATACTCGTACATAAATAAATCGATTTATAACAGCATAAAAAACTTTCGGGTCCATGGCTTTTTTGTATGGCAAATTTGAAAGGAAATTGATATATTGGAGTGAACAGTCGATTTCCCATGAAAAGGATTCAAAGTGCACCTCTTTGGTTTGAAACTTATTGAATTGATAAAAATAACATAATGCTTCCAATAACTGTCCTAAACCAATCATCCCCTCGTGTTCACTCAACAATTTTTTTGTTTTTAGAATAATATTTAAATGCCAATATACCCACCCCTCAAACGAACTATTTTCTAAAATTAGTGTCTTAGATATTCGCCAGTTATTTACTAAGACAAGCTTGTGCTACATACGGAAAGTTAACCTGCTGGTGTCTCCACAACATCAAGCACACCAAACCTGGGATGATAGAACTAGAACAACATTCGCTCAACGACAATTCCGGTTCATCACTCCTAAAATATACAATGCATTGAACACCGATATAAAGTCAAATAGTTATATCCCATTTTGCTATCCGTATTCAACATTGGCTATTTATATATAAGTACTACCACGATTAACCTGGGTTAAAGAAAAAAAAAATTGGTATAATTTTGTATGTATATTACTTTTAATATTTTTCTTTAAAATCTATTTTTATCAATCAGTTTAATCTTTATTTTTATTTCTAATATGGTTTCTATAATAATACTTTTTTTTTAATTTTTGTTTTACCATAACATGTCCTTTCCGCCTATGTTATATTATTTGTTCTGTAAAATATTATTTTGTTATTCTTAGATAAATCATGTACGACTACCATAATACGGGCATGAGCCTAGTATAGTAGTTGAGAAGATCACCAAAATTGTAATCAAAATAAATTTAAAAAAAACACAAATTCCAAACATAACCCAACTATTTGTCCAACTCTTTCTAAGAAGGAAAATTTGATAGGAAACTGCATCATAACATTGAAGTGATGTACCTTACCTAACCTAACAACTTTCCTTTAAAAACTAAATTAGTAGACTTGATATGTAACCCTTTTAGTTCTGACAATAATTTTACCATTCAAAAAAATTCTAATTTTCTTTCGTTATGTTTAACATTGATAAAACCAAAAAAACACAATAATAATTAATAAATTGTCGAAGGAATCTGTCACATTCTTCTACTTAAGTATAACTAATGCATTTTGCATGACGGCCGGCATAGTCCAGTGGTAACGCATTGGACTGCCATTCCGAAGGTCGCGGGTTCGAACCCGGCGTGCGCAAATAAATTTTATTTGATTGATTTGTGTTATTTCACAATTAATTAATTAAAAATATTTGCGGCACGTTCCAGAGTGGAAGATACTACCAGTATCGCCCTGGTGTAAGACCACCATTCAGTATTGAAACGTTGCTCCAAATGGCTTTAGCCGTGTTTAGTGACTAGATCTGAATAGCCAGGTACTTCCCCACCTTCCTCTTTCCCTTCCCCACTTACCTTCAGCCTCACAACATCCCCCAATTGGGGATGCCATAGTCTCACTGGCTCCAGACGGGAGCAGTTGGGACTCTTGTGAGGTATTCACTATAAAAAAAAAAAAAAAAAAAAAAAATATAAAAGAACAAACAGTCAATTCAGGCCAAAAGGATGATAAGAGAAAAGTATTATTATGTACTTGTAAGCGGAACAAATGATATACGATAAAAGTGTAAAGGCGTCCAAAAGCGAAAAATAGCCTAAAAGAATTTCAGGTGAGAAAGAAATTATTTAAGTCCGTAATTTACCGGATCATAACTCATTCGAAACAAAGAACAAGAAAGTAATACTATAGGAGAAAATGGGAAGGCGAAAGATAAGTTGAGATTAGATGGCTGAAATAAAAATAATGATAATTTGAGAATACTGAAAGTAGGTACAAGTAGATTTTTTTTCTTCATTCAGCGTACATATATATATATATTTACTTACAACCAACAGACTAGGCCCATGTCTATTGAATGGTTTGTGAAAGGAGTGGAAATCCTCGATAAACTTAGCAACTTGTAGACGATGTCAACTGTCAAACGTCATAACCGAGTACGCGCGTGCTAGCAAATGACGCCTAATCACCTATAGCAGGGGTGCTCAAACGGTTGATCGCGATCGACAGGTCGATCGCGAGTGCTTTTTGAGTCGATCTCGAGAAAAAATTCCCATTTTTCATGCCTTCTTTTTTATTATTTATTTGTAGCTTGTAGCGGACTGAGTTACTGAACGGAGTGTTCTGGAACAGCTGGCAAATTTCGTATTCGCTGTGAGCTGAGAAAGTTCTACGTGCTGCGGAGCGCGGGTATACACTGTCTCTGGACCTTTCCACTGAGTGCCGATATATATACTGCGCCGTGGGAGCAGAATAGTGGGAGTCAGTAGTCAGTCAATCCAAGTCAGTCTGAGTTGTAACTTGAAGGCGATACGACTTTTTGAATAAATATAAGTTTTTTCATTGACTTTTTAGTGCAGACCTTCACCTACCTTGACTAAAAAAAATGTATATTGCGAACTAATTTCTGTCGTTCCTCCTAATTCTATGTGGATTCGTGGCTATGCGATTAAGCAACGTCCCTATAATATATACACTTATACCTGCGCCACGATACACCCTACCTACATAGACGACAATCCTGCATCACACATACTTGCAGCCTCTCAGAGTCGATCGATCGGAATCTAATAATATTGAGGTAGATCGCCAGCAGTTCAAGTTTGAGTACCCCTGACCTATAGTATTAATAAAAATAGTGTCTGTTTTAAGGCGATCGTGCGTTAAGGAGTCCATATGACATAACCTATTCAACCATCTGTGAAAATTTATTATTGGTCTGATTCTTTTCCATCCTCCGCCGTATATTCAATTAACATTAAGATTGTGTATTCTCCTTAAAATAAATAACTACTGGACTAGGCACTTGTTTATTGACATGTTGACTGTTTTATCTAGGGAGTGGTAAGTCACGATAAACTAAGCAACTTTTAGTAGATGGCAACTGTTAAACATCATCACCAATTGCGTGCGTGCTGGCGAATGTCGACAAAATATTGTTGATAAAAATCATGGTGTTGACAGTTTTAGCCGTGCGGAAGTGCTAACCCCCAGGATTGCATAAAGGTGAGTATATCATATCACATTCTGTAAGTGTAGAGTGTTGTTACGTCCACAAGGGCTCTCGACAGTATGCGCCCTTGAAACAGATAAGAAGGAGAAGGATATGTACACTGTGACTGTATATATAAGGGTTGTACAGGGTTTAAGGGATGTGGGCTAAGTACGAGCCCCAGGCACTCCCCATCCGTGTGAAGTGTACCACATTTCATTATGTAACCCCCATGCTACTCGTTTTTCGCTACCCCCAGGACTGTGAGAATGTAGTGCCACGTACTCGGAGTGTTCATCTACAACGCAGGGTGTAGAATTTTATTTGTTTTTGTTTTGCCAGGGGTCCAGATTACTGTCAACGTTCATGTTAAATGCGAACGTGAACCGTTCAATTTCACTCAGTTAAAAGAATAATTAGACTTTGGTGTGGTGCTGTTCAAATTGCTTAACAAAAAAACTTTTTTTCCAGTCTAATAAAATTGTCGGAATTGTCGATATTGTTGCTCCGACGGTTGTCATTGGCTAGAAGAAGATACTGGATTCTTTTTCACGGCAAATTTGAAAAGGAAATGTCTCACATGACATGTTTCATATTAACTCCCTGCAGGAGACACTTAGGTTTACCTCAAGGCTCATGAAATCTTTGAGGATGCTTTGTAGGGGTATTTTTAAAGAAAGAAAGGTGTGATAGATATACATCCTGTTAAAAATAACACGATTCAAAATCTAACCTTTGCTTGAAATCGCTTAATCGTGTTTGGTGACCAAATCTGAATAGCAAAGTTCCACTCCCTCTCCGTCCCCTTCGTCACACACATATATACACCTATTGGAGGTATACTGGCTCCGAACAGTTAGGACTCATGTATGGTAATCACACTAATCACTTGAAGATACTCATGTTATAAGAGGGAGGAAACACAGAAGCCGAAAATTGTAGTGAGGTGGGTGTTTTTTACTTTAATACATCTATTTTTATTTATAGATGTATTTAAAAATATATTTTATTTTTGGTTTCACTGGGGATTGAACCTCTGGGACTGGAGTTAACCGCGTTAACAACCGAGCCAAATCCAGAATGCGAGGACGGACATTTATTTAGTAAATAAACTGTAGTAATGACATCTAATTTCAGAGAAATGCGTATATATTAGAGCGCGTTGCGTGATTGACATCAAAAGTTGATAGAATGCATTGTCATCGACAACGAGCCTATTTGCCGAGTTTTAGCTAGATCGTATGTCGGGAAGTTGTTTTCTTTCCACTTCCAAGATTTGCATTCATTCATTCATTCAACCTAAAACCAAATTGAATTTCAAATAAATATATTTTAAAAATACACACACACCAGAAAAAAAGAATCTCGGTCGAAGCAATAACTATACAAAGTAGAATAATATATTTTTTAATCAAGTTGAGTTGATTTCATATGTAATAACCTTGATATCAGCATATGAGCTCACCCATAGGTGGCACTAGATTAGTATATTAGGCGTTAGCTGCCGAGAATAATAGGAGAATTAACAAGGTGGCAACCTTAAGGTCAGGGTCCAGATTATTCCAACCGCCTGCTTATAAAGATATCAAAACTCATTGTAAATCTATCACAGTAAATTCCAAAGTGTTTTGTTGAAGCCGGTGTTTTGCGATAACCCCAGAGATACAACAAATTTTACTGTTTTCAATTACAGAGAAAATAATGTAAAATGTCTCTAATCAGCCCTGAAAAAAAATGCACCAAGCGGGCGCATTCAGTAATTAAGAAAAATATCAAAAGGGGTGGCAATCCGTGTGTGCCCACAGACCGCCATTGTTCTAGGCTAGCCGTTACTACACAATGGCCGCCCTCCCCTCGCGGAAGAAAAGACTCCAATATGCATTTACGTAAAGCTTTAATAACATGTCTTGTGCCATATTTTGGTATGCATCCAGTGGCGTACAATCGTAGATAAAAACTACTGTGCCCTGGAAACAGAGACCAACGCATTTATGTCGCGATATTCTCGTACTCCGTTCCTGTTAGACTAAAATTTCCTAGCGAATTCAGTTTAAAAAAATTATAATTTTTTCATATAACCTCCTCTGATTAAATTTAAAAATATATATTTTTGCCACCAAGAAAAATTTCGTTTCTCCGCGGTTTTGAATGAAAATGTTTCACTCAATTTGCGAAAAACGTGATGTGTAATATCCGGAGGCTTGTGCAGTTTCAGGCTCCATTTCCGTTACACGAAAAGTGATTGATTGACGCTAACGACCGTAAGCAAACTAAACAAAAAGTAACGACTTGGCTATTTCGTTACAGCCTGTCCTAGATCCAATACGTTACACGAAAAGGGTTTAAAATTGATAAGGCATTGATAAGTTTGACTTTAAAAAAATATAAAAAGGGAACAATGAATGAAAAAATAAGACTAATGTTTCTTGGTTTTGTTTTTCCAACTTTGTGTAGTAGACTTTAGATTTCTTCGCAAAGGGATATTACGTTCTAAGTGTTCCATGATATCTCAACACAGTGACAATTCAATACACATTTAAAAGGCTATATGAAGTCATTAAAAGCGTTGAAAAAAAACTAACATTTAATGGTTTCGTGACATTTCCTGACTTTATAACACTTTTTAAATGTGTTTTGAATCGTCATTTTGATGAGTTATCCAATCACCATTTTTTATTAATTTACGTTTTTAAATATAAAATGATAGCCATTTTTGTATTGTTTTTTTAATGTGAAACCGCACAAGGGTCCCAACTGCTCCCAACCATCTGCAGCCAGTGAGACTATGGCATCTCCAATAGGGGTATGTCGTGAGGCTGAATGTAGCGAGGAGTAAGTAAGGGAGGAAAGTTCCTGGCTATTCATAGCTGGCCACCAAACACGGTCAAAGCCATTTCAATTCTGAACGATGGTTCTTCACCAGGGCGATACTGAGAGTATCTTCCACTCTGGAACGTGCCGCAAATATAATATATAGTATTTTTAATTAGTAATTTGTGAAATAACACAAATTAATCTTGGGAATTGAACCCGCGACCTCCCGCTTGCTAGTCGAGAGCCTTACCCCTCGACCCCGGAGGCCGTTAAAAGATAAGATGTCGATTTTTCATGATTTAAGCGGAAACTTTTACAATTATTTGCGACTAAATGGAATTTATCTTTAAAAAATCCTCGATTCAACTGCCTTGGAAATAACACGATCAAATAAAAAATAAAACAATTGTTGGTGGAGCAATCTGTTCAGTTGAAAAGTTGATTTTGTTGCTACTAATTTTTAATATAGACAAAATGGCAACCTCTTATATAAACTTTAAAAATGTCCAAAAAAACGTGCATTTTGTTAACGACCCTTATGTAAGTAAGTGTATGATATAATTATACTATGTTTCTTTTTTAAGTGCTTCAATGAAAATGCTTGAGTAGAAAAGTCGAATTGCTCTACATTTTCCATGTTTGTGGTTGAAAACATTAATAATTTAAAAAAAAACGTAAATTTGCTTAAAAAACAAAGCTTTTATGCGATCCCGCAAACCACAATCTTGCGCGCAAAAATATCACAAATTCTTGGAAGCTTCCGCTGCGAAATCTCAGAAACGCAAAGCAAAGATATTTGCACGGAGGAACAAAGTAAAATAGTGCAAAAACTCTTCTACTCCAATTTGTTTGAGAAATGTGAAGGATAAATCTTACCTAATATCAACCGAAATCTGTAGGCAGAAAGGAGATAAATGACTGCTTCTACATCCGTAGGAACGGCGTCTGATATTACCTGGAAAAAGGAAAAAAAAAACAACTTGTTAGAATTCATTATATGATAATGAAGATTTGTGGATGGAAATTCTTGGTTTACTATTACATATATAACTAGCTTTTATACGTGAAAATGTCGACAAAAAACCTAAAAAATTAAATGACTATTACGTAACAAAATAAAAATATATGGCAATATGTATTTTTATAAATCTACGCAATTCCGAAATAATCGTAGGTAGGTAGGTTCACGTTCATTAAAACAGTAATTCTTCTTAGTGGATGGTTCTCTCAGTGTAGTTCTGGTGAGGGAACACCATTTTATTGCTTGAAATGGCTTTAGATATGTTCACCAGATTTGAATAGTGAATTAAATCCTATAATTTTCCAACTAACCTCTCCTCCCGCTTCGCAACAATCGTTGAAAATGAATTTTCGTAGTATGATGATATAACGGTGATTATTGTAGCGAAATGAATAATAGCGATGGTCATTCAGTAAATAGGTACTTTAAGTTAATGAGACAAATAAGGGAGGTAGATTAAAAGACGACGAACGGTACAGCTACAGGCTTTTATTACATACTAACTATCATGCTGTTTCATTCATACTAGGCTGTCTTTCATACACCTGAACATCGGTTTCCTTACACGTAGTTCCACTACTTCCAAGCAGTTGTGACTAATGCGGAATCACATATAATATAAAAAAATATCAAGTAGATTGAGTCTAGAGTAAAATTTATAAGATAAAATCTAAGGTTCCAATACCAATCCAGGTATTTCAAAAGCATTGGATAATCTTACTTACCACCAAACTTACAACCAACATATTCATTCTTCAGTAGGTACATTCATCACATTTGTTCAGTTTGCAATGTTTTCTGTGTATTTCAAATGCACTATTTACATCTTATATTTTAATTTACCGTAAAAACAAATACTGTTCTGGAAACCAGATAAAATTTTCTTTCCGGTGAATTTAAAATAAACATGACTATTTCTAAATAATAAAATTTTAATATCAAACGTGAAAAATGTTGTCAAAAACGCTAACCACATTTTTAGTTAATTTTTTATTAAAGTCGTGGTTAATTTTTTATTAAATTTTTATTTTTTATTAAATTTTTTATTAAAGTCGTGGTTAATAAACAAAGTGTTTTATTTGATTTAAAATATAATGTCTAACCACAAAGTGATTGCTTCCTACGAAAAAAAAAAAAAAAAGTTAATTTTTTACTTCAATCATAGAAAAATTAAGAGAACTCGATATTTCGAAAATACATTCTTTTTGTTTAGGAAATTTGATAGAAAACTGTACCTTCACTTTTATTTCGTTCATATAATTAATGAATAATTTTTAAAGTTTAACAGATTGTTAAGATAGGGCCTCGAAATATGAATTATTCATTTTTAGGATTTTATTAATGGATTCCAGTATAAATATTTGAGGGAAACTAGAAAGAATTATTATTTCTCTTCCTAACGTCAAAAAAATTATGTATTTACGCATGATAGAAAAAAAGATTATAAAACTTTTCTAAAATACGGACGCCCGGTCATATATGACCCTCAAACGCTGGAAGGGTTAATTTGTCAATGAAAAACTTACAAACACGTCATCCATTATGTCTAAGGCAAAATCAGAGAGTAAAAAATAACACAAGAAGAGCTTTGTGGGCGTGTTTCGCTGTCCAAATATAAGCCTAGTATATATTTCTATAGAAAACTGAGTTTCACCACAAATGGGATGGCTATATACAATTTCAGGCAAGTGTAAGAGAGACACACCGAGTGCAAACTAGTATAGATCCAAAAGGTAAGTCAGTGGCACATTTGTTACCATTTACATTTATATGGGAGGCATTTATAGTTTGCTTCTTTATTCTATGGGCAAGATAATCAACGATAATTTATAAATCCAAGCGATGGAATCAGAACATCATTCAATTAACAAAATGATTCCATTTAACCAGTCACTAGTTAATATGGAACTAAATATTTCTGTACAAATTGATGTAATTATTTATTTATTGAAATTAACATGAAACTTTAGCAGGCGGCCTAATCCCTCTTCATGTTTCGTTCCGTGTATTCATTAATCCAAAAGTTTGGACACGAGTTTTCATGAAGCCTCTTTGTCAAACACGTCGCACGTGTCCAACTGTCCATTAGAGGTCTTCAAACGTGTGCCGTGCCTGAGACACGCATCACACGTGCAAGGCTGAATAGCTTCCACTTAATGACCATTAAAATTCTAGCATTAATTAATAGATAAACAAACTGATCACTTGATCAACAAGAAAAATCTAATAATGATGATTTAAGGTCGTTTGAACATTTTGAAAACGAAAAATACTCTCTTCAAGATAATTTTTTATAGGTATCAAATCACAGTCGAGTCGAACATAGTACTCACACCAATGCATTGCTTGTATACAGCATGAACCACACAAAAATATTTTTGGACGTTTAGGTGCATTTGTTATCCCTTTCTCGCTAAAACAATAACAAGGCGTTTTTAAGACAAAATAATGCTTCTCAGTGACATTTGCAGGGAGAAAACTGATCCTGTTAAAAAAGTGATTTTTCATGTTTAAATATTTGTCATTCAGCATATATGGAGAACACGTGTTTTTTTCTAGTCATGATGGAATGCGACAATGTGTCAATTTCACTATCAATATTTGTATGAGCACGTGTTCCGCCGTTCTCTATCTCTATCTACTGATACTTTGTTAGGAACTATCAATTCATTCGTCAAAGGCCTGCAGTCTCATTTGTAACAGGGAAACATAATTTGACCAGATTTTTTAATAAATAAAGAGTATTTCACATCAGTAAGTTTTATCCGTCTGGCAATGACATCGCTGTCAGAGAATTTATATGCACCAGTACACAGAATTCTTTTTCTCAGATTCTCAGAATCACATTTCCCACGTCGAGTATAAGATATAGGTCATATTACAATTAATCACAAAATTTTTGAAGTGCCTTTTTCGTCGTTATGTCATAAATTATCCCCAGAGATTGATATTTATAACATGTTGGCAATTCTTAAATTCCAATTTTTCCGGAAAATTTACGACAAAACTTTGACAAAATAACTTCAAGTTAGCTCACGGAAACATGAATAATATGTGTGAAGATTTGCAAAAATGGCAGCCAGTGTATTGTTCAGAAAACAATCACCCAAAATGTTTAAACTATGACATATGCCCAAAAGTATATCAGAGTTGAGAGTTTTAGAGACCATCCAATTGTGATGAAGCCGTTGCATGTTGAGTCGTCTGTAAGGCCCATTAACTTTAAAACATAGATTCTAAATCATAAAGATAAGCATGTAGTTCTTGATATGTTTGAACAAGCGATTTGTGGTAAGAAAAATTGTTGTTATTTTGATCTCTGCTGACCTTTTTTTAGTTGAAAACACAAAAAATATTTCTCTTATGTGATGTGACAGCTAACAACTTAATGTTAGCTCACTTATACCATGTTGTAAACCCACACAGTCCAATCCCTTTTCAATGAAGCTAAATTATCGATACCTAGTGGGAGATGGCGAGGATAAAACTATAATTTTAAAACAAAATTTTTGGGGTTCAAGTCGAAATACAAATTATTTGGATTCCTTCAAATAATTTTCGTGCCAGAGGCTAAAATTAAAAATACTTCGGAATAACAGTTCCTTCCTCAGGACAAAAGATATTCAAGAAATTTCAATTTAGCATCACAAAATCTGCATAAAGCTGAATTTCTACAAAAATCAAAAAAAAAAACCTTTATGGCTCATGTTGTACTTTGTAAATAAGGAATTTTTTTAAATCGTGCTTTATTATTATTTATTTATTGGACAATTTGTATAGCGCCGCTTTTGGGAGATATCACCTCAGGGGCGCTTTACAGTTGATGCAGGTATTACAAAAAATATGAGTTTTACAAAAATAAAGTGAAATTAAGTTAAATAAAATGAAGTACAGGAACAGGTAATGAAGTACAGGTGATAGGTTAAAGCATAATAATACTAATAATAATTACATAATACTTTCTCAGAAACAGTAGATGTGTTCAACTGGATGGAATTTAGTTTCAAGAAGATTATAATAAGATACGCCATAAATTAATGCATGTGTTTTATTTTATAATTTCTTTAACAATTTTTACTTGTCCAATAATGTTCCAGTAAATTATTATTAGATAAAATGTTTATAAAAGCCCTATGGGCGTATAATATAAATAAATAAATAATACAATATGTAGAATAATACATATTATTATGAATGTGCCGAGTTAACGCTGGGCAAATAATGATATTCCTAAATGGCGGCATTGTGTGGTTACACTTCAAAGAAAACCCACGCAGCCGGTGTAAATAAAACAATTAAAACAGCTATGACTTCATTGACTAGTGTTGACACGAATGAAAATAACAGGAAAAAAAACACATTTCAATGGTGAATGTTTTACGCAACACGCAATGCATCCGTCAACCTTGAAATAGGTAGACGACAAAAGCTGGTAAATCAACGACATGTAATGTTGATTAAAAAATCTAATTCTATTATTTAGCTGTGTACACACGTATATTCACGCTCGACGGTTTGGCTTGATCGAACACGTTGACTTGGAACAGAGTTCGTCGATGCGTCCACACGCTCGAGCAGCTCGAGCAGCTCGACACAAGACGCCACATACCATAAGGACGATCAGTCAAATCGTTAATTTCTGTAGAACATCGACCAAGAATTACGACACTTGAATCTGAGTCGTTCGTTATTGAAAAAAAGCATAGAGCAAGAAGGTACACACGATGAGACATGAATGAGCATAAAACCATGTTTCAGAGGTCGATCTTTGTATAAAACATCTATTAAGGCGAAGCTTCATGCTAAATCACTATTTTCGATTTATCTTTATAACGAATTGGTATACATAATGAATACAAAAAAATATGCTTATAAATTGAAGGTTTTCCTATCGTTTCCCTTGAGTAGAATACAAATTTTAAAAAAATATTACTCAATAAAAAATACAAATGTAAATTACTAAAATATATTTTTTAAATAGAAATGAATGAACGCATAAAATAAATAACTTTTTAAAAATACAATATTATGGCTAAGATTATCTGCGACAGTTTCCCTTGATTAACTTTTTTGCCTAGTTATAAAATTATTTACAAAATAAATAAATACCACTTTTGTGCTTGAAATCGAGTGTTTCTAGACTCCTTTTGTCAAGCGATTTTAATGCCTATTACCTATAACCCATAGGTTGAGAAACGATGCGCTAGCGGATGTAAAAGCAATCGGGGACGCTTCAAGAAGACGTGGGACGTTCAAATGAATTAAATTATTGGGTCAGTCGTAATAACAGAAGCGCATTAAGATTATGTTTGAAAGCGGTTAAACCAAACACTGTGACCAAGACAAGACAAGTTTTAGATTATTTTGTAACGAATAATATTCGAAAAGCACTGCTGCTAGCTTTTGTAAATAAAGATAACGATGATGAAAGACGTATTCAAATATGAATAGCGTGGTTCTGAAAACTGAAAAAGATATAACACTTTTTCAGGAGCGAACAGCGAGTCTTGCGGTACTCCCGACCCTCTGTAAATAGGGTTTTCTGGAATGATTACTCCTAGTGGCAATAAAAATATATCTTCAGGTTTTATGTTTTCAAATTATCAGGGAAATTCTAGTCCTTTCGAACCATCCCTTAATGCTGTGGGCCCAAAGGGGCTGATGAAATGTGGGTCTAGGTTAGAAGGTTAACCCCTCGAAACACAGAAGTGAATATATTTAGAAAGCAGCAAAAAAAACATTGAAAGTATCTTCTTATCACACAAACTTTCTGTACGATGTTTGGGCAATATAGTGAGGCGGGATAAGGAAAGGATTTGTTAGTGCGACCCTTAAAGACGCCAGGATTAAATTAAGGAAAAAAATGCCGGTGGTTCTTTATTATAACATATTTATTTTACTTACAATGGACACAGGGTTAACATTAAAAAAATAAAAAGAAATAACGAAGAATAAATACCAATCGTCCAATAACGGTGTACAACATTAATTGAGAATAAAACAATAACTATTCTTAACGTAACATAAACATAACATACTTAACAATGTTATGTTATGTTTTTGTAGTATCATCATTTGGATAGTTATATTCTTTCATTTAAGGTACTTGTTTATAAGAAAAAAAATTTAATTGTGTATGGCCAAGATCACCCATAACATAATGGGTGAAAGCCAAAATAAATAATAAAAAAAAATAAAAGTTACTAATAAACGTGTTAAAAATGTTACACAACTGACCATTTAAGTATAGGTTTTTTATCAGATGTGTAAAATTAAAAACACGTTTATTAATAAGGGCCTAAGAATTTAAAATAACAAAACAAAGACAATAAAGAGAATCAAGAAATTTTGTAAAGTTGTGGAGGCGATCGGCAAATATGGTCGGTCTCTTGCCATTACATTGGAAATAATAGTAGATTCGAAACCTTTGCACAAGAGGTTGAGAGAAGGTTAAGTTGGTACTTTGAAAAGGAATATGGAAAGTTTCGGGGTTTGCTAGTAGACGGTGATTGATATTGATGGCAGTCAAAAGGGAAGATTCTATATGGTTATTTATAATGTTGAAAATAAATTTAATATCATTTCAATACACACATTGTTTTAGCGAAAAAGGGACGTTAGTCGTTATTCGATTGTTTTGATACATTAAAAATGTAATTTTTCAATTTCACTGATAGCGTCGTGAGTGCGTTAAGTTTTTCTTTTTATATAATATTTACTCAATTACATTATTATTCAATTAACAAAAAATATTTTATTTAGAAACAAGCCCTGCTTTGTAATTATTATTACGTGTGCCAGTGGTTTCACCTTCTGAAGGCTTTTCGGGTAGGTATCTACTCTTCTTCAGTACGATCTGAGCATATTCTCACCATTGTAGGGAGGAAGAAAGAAAATAAAAGTTATGTATGGGAAAAGATGTAAGAGACAGTTGAGAGTAATAGGCAAGGAAGAAACTATGCGAAAAAATTAAATATCAAGGAAAGAAATCCATCTTTCAAATGGGGTAGGATTTCAAGGGTAGAAATTTATGTAGCGATCATTTGTTACGGCGTAAATGGACCAAATTTTCGAGTACTTCCTTCCTTGAAAGATTAAATTCGTAACACCACAAAAGATTTGTAGTAGTTAGATCCAGAGGTCTATTGTAAGGGAAAGATCTGTGTAATGGCATGGTATATGTCAGGATGAGAACAAGCTGTGAATTTGTGAAGTAACTGGCTATTAGGTTAACTAGTAGGTTCTGTGAATATAATAAAAAGGTACGGTCAAACACGGCTACCATCTTGACAGGATTGACCGAACACGTAACACACAAACAAATTAACGACTGAATGGTGGTTTTTAACCCCTCCAGCGTTCGACGGTCATATATGACCGGGCGTCTATATTTTATAAAAGAATTTTTTTTTCTATCACATTCGGAAATACATATTTTTTGTGATGTTAGAAACAGAAAAAATAATTCTTTCCAGTTTGCTATAAATATTTGTACTGGATTCCATGAGTAAAATCATAAAAATAGCAAAATTAATAATTCATACTTTACTTCGCTATCGTTACAATCGGTTAAATAAAACAATGCTGCAAATATATTCCAGTTTTTAATATTAACGATTTTAGGCTTGATCAAACGATGAAAGGTGCCGAGAATAAGCGGTTAAAGAGGAAAATTTAAATGCCTAAAATTAAAAATGTGATGGATGTGCACTTAATTTTGCTTTCTTTTGGGTACTGATTAGGTTCATTTATGTTTTTAAATGTTGGTTTTTGATATTTTTGTTTATTCACATCTTTACAAAACGTAAAATAATATTTCTTTCACACAACCGGGACGGAATAAAAACATTATTTTGAAGTTAGATAATATTATATTTACGGATGACAGATGTTTCGCCTTTCAACGGCACCATAAGAAATCAATGTGAAAAGTTGCCATCGACAAACTACTGAAAAGTAGTTTATTGGATATTTTCTGTTTTTTCTGTATTATATTTTATTATTTAATGTAATATATATTTTTGTCTTGCTTTCTTTAAATAAAAAAATAAAATTATTGCGCTAAGGATGTCAATCAGCAATCGTAAGCGAGAAACTGTTAAAAATTTCGAAAAATAATGTTATAATAATTGTTTAATTTTGGAATTATACCGATTAGATCAATTATCTCTCCCCTTTTTCTGTTAGAAAGAGATACTTAGTCAGATCACTAAGCCAGTTAAGTGATGCACAGTTGATTAAACCGAACACAGGGTGGAGGTGGTATCAGAAAGGGGTAGGGGGACCTCCTCGTGAGATTAAAGGCTTGTGTAATGCCGTCCCATAAACGGCGAAATCTCCGGAATTAGTCGCATTAGTGTGGGACTTGTGACTGTCCAAACCAGTGGGATGAAATAAACTAGATGATCGGTCAAATAATTGGCAATTGATCGGCATTTCTTTCACACAACATATCCGCAGATGACATAGGCCCTATAGGAGAATTATTTTCCTCGTGGCCTCATGCGTGGAGCTAAGGTAAGGAGTTTAGAGAAAAAAAATAAAACAATTTAGAACTAATGTAATATTTATTTGAATTCACGTTAGATATTAAAGGGTCAATAGATAGACTAATTCCATGAACTATATCGTTTACTGTGTATAGAAAAATCAATAGTTATTGGATGTCCTTCGAATCATTTCTATTGCGGGCTTGAGGAAATAATACCACATTGTACGATCGCGGGGAAAATGGAAAACGAAGACTGTCGTATCTGTAACATCTTCGTCTTCGATATCCCCCATGAACTCGTCCGGTGATTAATTGATTAATGTTTTTTTAACTTGTGTTATTAATACAAGTGCCTACATTAAAACAACCGAATTAAAGCTCTCCCTCGAGTATGACGAGACCATTAACACTATGAATGGCCTATCTAGTGTACTCTGTCTCAACAACCTGTGACCCTAAATAGTCCTTGTTCGTCTACATTTCTATTTGCTAAATTTTCATCTACTGCCAGGTCTGGTAAAATCCGCCCTAGGCCGCCACGTGATGGATTTTACCCTAGACTACCCTAGACTAGATGAATGGGTTATTTGCTACCTCCAAATGATGAAGGAATACTTTCTACCTGCAAACGAGAATTCTCTCCCTATGTTCTAAGTGTTAATTGTATTAACTCACCCTTCGACCTTGGGGTGGAATACTAAAAGTTATTATTTTATTAGTTTTAATAATGGAGGTTACGGATCGTTATTATATAGTTATGTTTGCCATCTCCTCATTAAAATCATCCCTCGGTTTCGTAAAGTTTCGAATAAATAATATGTAGTTATGAATAAGACGCATGAAAAGGGTTGGAAATGTAGTCGAATTGTTTTAATTAGTTGAATATTCAATTAAACTTCAGGCTGACAATTTTTCATGGTATGTAATAATACATGGCTGAGTTCAATTTTATAGAAATATCACATCAAAAGCACTTTGCAAAATCAGAAATTACGTTTGATTAGAATAAACTAAAATACTAACAAGCATTTATAAATAGGAATTTTCATTTTTTTGCGCGTGGAATTGTTTATGGAATAAATGATAATAGAAATGTTTTTATGATCTGGAAATAGTTGCATTGACCTAGAAAATACAGGCGGATAACAAAAGTTATGCAATTTTCATGGCACCAGATAGCTGTTTCAGTAAACAAATTATGTGTCTTATAGTAATGATTTTGAACTTCGAAAGAATCTAAACAGAAACCCACAGATCTATCACAAAGGGTGCAAACCAATAAACCAAAGAGGCTGGAAATTGCATAATATTTAACTTTGCTTTTCCACATAAACCAAAAAAAAACTGTATTTATCGATTTTAAACATTGCATGAGTTTGAACAATTACCTTTTTTTCTGCGTGAACCGAGCTAATTTGAAATGAAATTTTCGAAAAAAATAAGAGTCGTGTATAATGGGGTAATTATTGGCTTATTGCCTCATTTAACCAATAATTAATTCCAGAACGCTTTTTTAGGGGTGATTTTAATACAGATTAGGGTAGTTTTCTTTTTTTATGAGAAGTGGATTGACATTACGTTGAGGGGAAATTTAGGGGTCTTAAATAGGTACTAACGTGTTTTACGATGGTGATAGTTTTGTTTGATAAATAGGTAATTAATTACATCATTGTAATAAAATAGTGCCCACGACGGGAGATGATACCAATACTGATGTAATGAGGCATGGAACTGGTAGACGAAAAGTAGAAATTATGATTAAAGGAAATAATCGTTGATCCCTGAGGCGTATGTATGAAAGAAAAGGACGCTATGCTGGCCTGGATATGTGAAGTGAGTGAGCGAAGAATAAAGTGCAAATAATATGGGATGCGTAATTAGTTGGGGAGAGAAATAATCCAAGAAGATATAACACGATCAAGTGCGTCAAATACAGGAAAAAGAAAAGAGAAGTAAGATAAAGGAAAAAATTGCACTAATAGTGTTGTGGTGTATTCCAACCTCTCTGCCTTTCCCTGCGGGGAAACGACATGATGATGTAAGATAAAATCACCTGCATGCCTTCAAGACCCAGCAGTGAATAGAAAACGTTAGATGATTTACAAAATGGATGATCAATCCACTAAAAGAAACATACTAAAAACATGTTATTATCATGTACATTACCTGCTTTAAAAAAAATATGTTTTCAATCTGTCAACATAAATTTCCTTTCACATATGAAACCATGACCAAAGAAGTATTCATTCCACTTGACTTAATATGTCTTACGTAAGTAGTAAGTATCGGGAGCACATAAATCCCAGAGGATGTATTGCCCCACTCATAGGAGGTGGTTATTGTAGGTATTGGTATGGGATTTGCTTCGACTGTGTGGGGACGCTTCGTTTACTCCTCGCATTTATGCTACCCGGACTTTCGACCGAATAAAAAAATACCAACTTATAAATAAGCTATAAATATTTATTTGACCGTAAAACACAAAATGAAATACAGGTATTCATATATTCAATAAGGGATTTTGACCCCTGATGTGAAATGTTTTGTTGTAATTAAAGTTTATTTTTCTAATTATAACACTAAAAACACATAAGTTTTCAATTTAATTTATAATTGTTAAAACTATCTAAAACTGCAATTTATATCGTGTCATAATAACAGAATAGTAATTATGATACCATGCTTAGTGAATGTAAAAGGAGGAATGAAGCAACGAACGTGTGCCCGGACAAAGTTGTGTGACGGTTCGTCCTCAAAGCCCACCCTCGAGGGAAATGGCGTGATGGTTTGTACAAACATTGATTTCATTAAAGTATTTGATTTTATTGTTCCTATAGTATAATCATGCAAGAACTGTATTTCTTTACTTGTTTATAATATTATGTATTCCTTTATTTAACGTTTGTTTTAATTTTGCGTAATTTTGTAAATATATAGTGTAGGTACAAATATTAAAACAATAATTCAACTTTATTGGTCTAGAAAAAGGCTGCCCAACCTTTTTAACAGTTGGGCGAAATTGACGATTTTGAATCACTGGCGGGCCACTGAATACCTGACGGTTCCTATTTCCATGGGGGGGGGGGGGGGTTGTTAGAGAATTTATATAAAACATAATTCCCCACAAAAAAAAATCACAATGAGTGCTCCCCACAAAATATTTTAAATCCATGGGGGGAGGGGGTTTGCTACGGAACTTCGCTGAGAAAAAATTCCGCGCACCCAAAGACTTCATATGTGATTCCCCACAACATTTTTCGAATTCCGTGGGGGGGAGTGGCTACAAGATTCTATTTCGGACGCAAAAAATATTATATCAAAAACCGGTGTATTTTTGTTTAAGAAGTAAGTTCAACAGGTTAGATTTTTTCGTCGCTGATTCTCGTTCTGAGTAGCCTAAATAGCGATAAATCGCCGTCGTTGGCAACACTGCTGACCGCGCGCAAGCTGCATTGTTTGTTTTACCGCGGGCCCGCGACACTTTTTCAAATTGGCGGGTTTTTTGAAAATGTTTCACGCGGGCCACTTATAATTCATTCGCGGGCCACAATGTGGCCCGCGGGCCTAAGGTTGGGCAGCCTTGGTCTAGAACATATGAATAATATATATTTTTTAAATTTAACGTGAATCAAATTTAATAATATTATTATGAAGTTCTGCAAGTATTTTTGGGTTTTTTGTTATTGTTACAGCTGTTTCGGCTTTCAAGGCCATTTTCAAACTGAGGTTATATAACCACGTTTAGACGACTTATTTATATGATTCTATTTCACCCCCTTCCAATTTATATATAAAAGGTAACATAGAATCATATAAATAAGTTATCTAATCGTGGTTATAACCACAGTTTGAAATGGTCTTGAAAGCATAAACAGCTGTAACAATAACAAAAACCAAAAAAAACATGCCGAACTTAATAATAATATTATTAAATTTGATTTTAATTAATTTTTTTTTTTTAACTAAATGTTTTTTTTTATGGAAGGGATATATTCTTACGTATGTCACTCCTGGACACAGTAGATTCCTACCCAACCCTCATACCCTTTACCTTTTCAGAACTTCCTCTCATTACTTTCCTTAAAAAAGACCCTCCACACAGCATCCCGAAATGAGGAAAATAGTTTCCCTCAGAGCCTCCAATAGAATCTTTACAGAACTTGAAAATCAACTATTATTTCAGTTTTGTGAAACACCTGGCCAATAGTGATATATTAACAGAACTTCAATAGAACCTTCACAGAACTTGTTACTTACTTACTCAAATTTGAAATTTTATTAATTGTTCAAATTCTGTGAAACAACCCGCCCTTAGTGATTCAGCTAAATCTGTCAAAAATAAATAAATACTATTTTCAAATACAGAATTATGTATTATAAAAAAATGGTACCTACTTTATCGTTTGGTTCGCACATTCAATTCAAATTTCGAAAATTTAAAGTTATTTATTTAGTTAGAATAATTTTACGCATTTCAAATCTACACAGAAAAACGAAATAGCATGTTTGATGATTAAATCCACTATATTTTAATTTATACATTGTGTCAACTAGTTTCGGTAATAACCTAACCTTCTTTAGATGTCAAAATGAGCAGCGCTGCAGTCGTGCATTTTTCATACGATCACAAACGTAGGATTGTGAAAGCTTTCTACGAAGCTTTTCGTTTGATGTGCCATTTTCATTCTATTTTTGACTCGGATTCCCATTCGTGTCATCTATGTTATGGATGGCATAGTCAAAGTTAAATCAACCACAGAATAAAAATAAAATATTATTATTTCATAGTAACGGGTTTTCCAATAAGAGGTGTTATTTTGAATAGCCCGCTATTTCGGTAGATGTTACTTTTGAAGCTGTCATTTTTTGACATTTGACAAGAAGAAACTACGCAATTAATAAAAATGGAACGATACACGCTTCAACAATGCGTTGAAATTATTAAAATTCACTTGAGTGAATCAAATGCAAATCATCTTGAGTGATGAAGCCCATTTCCACCTTGGTGGCTTCGTCAACAAGCAAAATTGTCGCATCTGGGGCTCGGAAAACCCAAGAGTTATTGTTGAAAAGCCTCATTATCCTCAACGTGTTACTGTTTGGTGCGGTTTATGGTCCGGCGGAGTCATTGGACCTTACTTTTTCGAAAATGAGGCTGGAGCAATAGTTACGGTGAATGGATTGCGCAATCGAGAGATGATTAATGATTTTTTATGGCCGGAATTGGATGGTATTGATCTGGAGAACGTTTACTTTCAACAAGACGGCGCTACGTGCCACACAAGCAACGAAACTATTGATCTTTTATGATTGAATATCAAAATAACACCTCTTATTAGAAAACCCTGTATTTTTTAGAGTAATATGACAGAAAAGAGTGATTCCAATAGTATATAATGTTATCGGGATAACATATTTATGCACTTTGCAACAACCTGCACACCAGCGACAAAATTTTAGTAAAAGTATGATGAAACCTAAGATTCAATCTGCAAAACCAATATAAGAGTATATCTATTTAAACTAGTAGTTCTGTTAACAGTAAACCTTGCGTAATATTGATTATTCCGATCTGACAGCTCGGAACACTGGCAAAGTAATAAGAATAAGGTATTTCCAACACAGCTTCAATCTTAACAGGATTGACAGGAGACGAAACGACGGAACACACAAACAAATTTACAAACATATGAAATGCTAAGGGCTCGCGTTAAAACAGAACTTTGCTGATGTAAGTCAATGAAGCAGAGTGTGTGGCGGGGGATTGAATTGTATACAAATCTACAGTTTTATTACGAGTTTCATAAAATTTTACACACTTGACCTGCAAAACAAAAAGAAGGTTACTGTCTACGTTAGATTTCGATAAATCACCCCAACTCCTTTTGACACCCCTTAGCAGAATTTTGATACGTCTAAATGATTTTTCCATGCTTTCACATTTTTTTCACTCGAGTTCCTTATTATCTTCACCATTACAAAAGTCGAATATTTCAGAAAAAAAAATTACGATAGTCAATCGAAGATAAAAAGAGAAGAAAAACGTCACAAAATAGGAGATATACTGGGTAAGTACAGGGATAAAATGAAATACATCATAATTTCAATATGTTATCAACCAGGTATCACTTAAATTCTTAATCTAGTGTTGAAAAGAGATATGGGAATCAAGATAAAGATCGTCGTATTTTACATTTATATTATTTGGACGTTTTTTAGAATGGCGCATAATCCGTCGTCGGGAAAGATTTATTAAACTATTCATAATGCGATAGAAATCGCAGGCGCCCACGGAAATCCTAACAAATACTGGGAGAAGAAAATTTAGAGAATGTTTTAAAGAGATGAATGAGATGAGGAAGGTGTAGAAATGTAAGAAAAAGAAGAATGAAAGTCTTGGGATTGAAATATAGAACTTATTTGTATAAGACGAAAAATAGACGACCACGAAGGTTGAGAAACGTTAACTTTATTTATCTTATCCTTAATTTCTTACCTCTAACTTTGCTTTCTTAACTTTCACCTGGCCATCAATTACAAGACGATCAGTATCAATTGACAATTGAGACTTCTCATTGACAGGGAGAATGATGTGCATTCTGAATCAGCGCATAGACACCATAGACAAACGCCACCAACGCAGTGAAATGATCGTTTCGCTGTGCGATTGACAATCAATCAATCGTTCAATAATTATTGTTATATCTATCGAGCGCTTTGGAATTCAGTTTAATGGCGGAAAAGAAGAATTCATTTAATATTCGCATTAAATCGCTATTGCCCAGCGTTAAGGAAAGTAAAACGAAAAGATTATTAATTTATTTAACAATGAATCCAATAACATTTCATAAAAAACATCAATTGAGACACAGTCTGGTGTTGCAAAAAAATACTGTATTAGTACACTTTAGGTTACTGTTTCCGCAGATGTCAACAAAGCAACTGCGGCGAAAATATTGACGGGTCGATTGAAGCTTCGCCAATCGAACATCAGTGCACTTTATCAAAGACGTAAACACATTGAAAATTAACGTAAATCGTCACTGAGCCCCTTTAGAAACCAATTGTTTTAAAATTAAAATGAAGTAACGAGTCAAACACCTATTTAAACTATACCTATTCCTCGAGAATTATAATTGTGACAAAATCAGCATGGGTCTCGTGTCTCATCCAACTATTTCCGCATTTCCTTGCAATACTATTTATAACTACTCTCCGTTGATAATATAGAAGTCAGTCAGTCAGTTTGCCTTCCGAATGGTTCTCCACTAGCTCACGACCTATATTTAGCAGCTCGGCGCCAGTATTAACAGTGTGACTGAATGAAATGGGTTCATTTCCGTTGTTATTCCTTTGATTATGGATTTTTGATTCAACCACGCTTTGTCACTCACCGTCAGGTGGATTTTAAATTTGACCAAACTTATTCGGTGTCAAATGGAATATGAATTTTACCAAATTTGCCCTTTCAAGGGGAGTTTTAGATTTGAACATAATTTATCGGACTCAAACTTGGACTTAAAAATTAATTAAGCCATAAAATATCGGCATGTCAAGTGGATTTCGGATCTATTCAAAATATGTTTCAAATGGATTTTACCAAAATGTATCAACGTTACATGCGTTTTGAATTTTACCATTTTTCCTTAGTGCCATGTGAATTTTTAAAATAACCATATTTACCCGCAAATGGATTTTAGTTTTGACAACAGTTTTAACTTTGGATTTATGGAGTTGACGAAATTTTGACAGTGTTTTTGGATCTGTTTCAATATTCTTGGAATCAGTAAATATTTATTTTTAGAAAAATCATTGGGCTACGTAAGGTCTAGGGTGGTGAAAGGGGTGCTGTACGAAAAAAGCATTATTATGAAAGACCGGGTATACGAGAACACGGAATGAAGAGATAACACTAAATAATAGATAGGATTTGTGTCTTTGGCAACACACCTGAACCAAAATGTGACAGATATAAGTGAAAATATGTTTTCCAAAAACAAACTTTGAAGGTACATACAAAGTATAATAATTTATCAATGTTCACAGCGACAGCCATAGAAAAATTTTCCACCGCACACGTATAATTACTTTTCTGATTTTATCGACCTTATCGTACCCGTTTGAGGTTTCCAAGTTTCATATTACCTATCAAACTTAAATCTCATTTTATATCACACTGGCATCAGACGGAATGCCGAGAATACCTCCAATGTCTCCTCTCACTGTACAATAAGAAATCAAAGTGCTGGTTTAATGTCGAAATTTTACCGCCCGATCCTTATAAAGATGTGAAGAAACGATGACACTAACAAGTAAGTACAGGGCACAGCCAAATAATAATCTGAAGCGAAGAATGCCATTAATTTTGACGGTGATAAAGCAATTAACGACAATTGAAACGTGTCAAAGTCTTTCATATTGTGGAATCTTTCTTGACCTCTCTAGTGACTTAGTACTGTGTTGTAATCGTGATGATTTTTGGGTAATTGTACCGCGTTACACTTCCTCCTTCTTTAGACAACGTTTCGACTAGCGTTACAGTGTCCACTATCAGGGCAGATGTCTAGATTGTGGTGAAGTGTGTGTTTATGTACGTATAAGTGATACCGTGTGGCACGCGTTAAACCTCTTAGAGCCATTATCCATTAAATAATTAGTGAAATTAATGTGGTTTTCGGCGTTTCGTTTTGGTGTAACCGTCCGGGGAATAAGAACTAGCCCGCAGTCTCTATTGATATTAGTGTTGTTTTTGTGAGTCGCCTCCATAATTAGGCGTGCTCAAGTCTTCCCAGCAATTCGGGAACAAATTTACTAACACGGTATCACTTCTACATTCATAAACCCACACTTCACAACAATCTACACATCTGCTATGATGATGGACACCGTAACGCTGTCCGTTGGCTAAAGGAGGAAGGGTAACGTAGCACAAAAATCCAAAAATTAATCAGATAATGCGGTCGTGAAAATCTCAAATCACATTATTAGTATTGGTTGTGATTATCACTTTGAAGAATAACTTCTAAATAAAGTTTGAAAAAAACACCATAACTGTGAATTTCATGTATTTTTAAAGAGGCGTTCTTTTAAAAAATTAAATTGAAAACATATTTTTAAAACACTTTCGTGGTAACGTCATTAAAGTACTAAAATATTGTAACTATAGGTCAACCTTCACAGTAACCAGTTAACATAACCACTAAAGGGGATTGTTAAACATACTTTTTTCGGTTGCATGGGTGCATACTTGATTTGAAATCGATCCGATCGATTGTTATTTATTTATTATTAGGGTTTTTGTTATTGTTACAGCTATTTCGGCTTTCAATGCCATTTTCAAACTGAGGTTATATAACAATCGATTGTATTCCTGTGTAATGCGTAAAATCATTCAAGTTCAATGAACTTTTAATATTTAAAATTGGAACTGAAAAATATAAATCATATCAGACAAGCGATTTAGTAGGCACCAACATTATTTTATTAATTAATAATTTTTCATTTGAAATGTGTATTTCGTTTGTTTAAATGTTCGATTTAAATCTGAATCACTTTTACAAACGGTGTTCATTCGAAAGGTAATTCTGATCGTCTCTACAATTATTTGTCAACAAAAAAATATTATCATGTTATAAAGAAAATTGAAAACATTTTTTACAGCAATGATCCAGAGACAAATATTTATAAATAGCTTCACAAATCCTACATTTACAACATTGCAAATTAGATTTCCCACAAGGAAGAAATCAAGTACTTATCCAGAATTTTCTGATGTACGCCGTCCAACTTTACAACAAAATCCAGAATTAAATTATTGAGGTTAAAAATATGATTCATTTTAAAAAGGAATTAAGAAAGTATGTCCAACTCAAATATTGATGTTTTGTTTGTGTTATTTAATATTTTTGAATTCAATGATATATTATGTTTGCCAAATAATGTTAATTTTTATATAATATGTTTCTAAAATTATTAGAACACACAACGATGTGAGCTAAGTTAAGAATACTAAATAAATAAACATCCCGTGATTTTTCAGGGGTTTGCTCTAGTTCCATTATAGAATCATATATTTTTTTAATAAAATAATTATTTGGAAAATGAAGCTTTCTCCCAACGCAATAACCCGAGCTTTAAGAATAGAAAAGCTTTCGATAGCTTTTCTTAGATCATTAATCATCTGGATATTTTCAAGAGCGGCTTAAAAAATGCCAGTATCGTGAAGCTTGCGTCTATATTTATAATTTTTCACACCGAACGTCTTTTTAATATTCGCAAAAGTCATTACCCCTTGAAAGTTATGCAATGAAACGCCTACAAGTTTTGTTTCGCAGATCTAAATATTTAGCACTGTTGCGATTCTTGATGGGAAATGAAAAACACAAACAGATAAACGAATCCATTTGCATCAAAGAGAATTATTTCGTTTCACCAGACTTTGTCTGGCCTAGATACATTTTCATCCTAGATGTTGCAGAGTCTGTTGAATAATAATTGACCTCTCTGAAACGAAAACGATTCTTAGGATCATAGAATCATTTATCATTTTTGCGATTTGAGGTCTATTTGAATGAAAGAAATATACATGTTTCACAATTACTGTATGATAAGTATTCTTGAAAATCTAATAAGTTTATTTATATATGTTTTAATAATGCCTGTTTTAAAGTATATTAGCGGGTGTTCGAGTAACATCTGCATGGTGTGAAATATAAAAATACATGTATACGAAAAATTTGAAAACAGGACACATATAATACAAAACTTTTACCTGCCCACCGGTTTCTAAGAGTTTCTTATAGAGTGTAATGTAAAAATATGAGGAAAAATTACGATATTTTTAGAAAAAGAGAAAAATGTTTTTTGGTAAGGCAGTAAATAAAACGATATGGTTATGTTAAGAAATATATATTTACTATCATATAAGATTGTTAATTAAAGAAAAATTGCGTATTATAATCTTTATAATTTTTTCACGAGTTAAAAAAGGTTTGAAAAGATTCTCATTTGTTGTTTGTTTTTACATATTTTAATAATATATGTAAAAAAATCGGATTGTTTGTAAATAGTGACCTAAAATAAATAGGTCATCCATGCTGTAGCGGTTATAACAATGGACCTGAATACGTATTCAGGAACACATAACGAAGGAATTATCCCATCAAGTAATTACCTCACAATGTAGGTTAATTGCTATACCTATATAAGAAATAATGATGTGAACAATTAATCTAGAAATTCCTTTTCAAACAATTGAACACACCTACGAAACCAATCAAATTATTATACAAACAACTGAACGTTATTATGATCGTGAATAAGAACGGGCATGCCATGACTTATTATTGTGAAAATCCTTGATCTCTGCATTGCTCTAACGGCCTAGACAAGGATATGCGACTCTAGGGCAAAATACAAACTGGTAAATTACGCAGAACTCAGCGAAAGGATCCGAATTATTCAAGGTGTTGTTTCTAACACACTTTGAAATAACAGTTCCTGTTTTAATTCGTGTTAGCAGTGTCGTATTAAAAGATTTACAACTGGTAAGCAATTATTTATTGTGAATTCTGCAAAAAATACGGTATACCACAAGGTCGGGTCTTGGGACCCTTTGTAACTTTACAACATTTTAATGAATGTGTGTATTATGTCTTTATTATTTGAGAATTAAACATTTACACTCCATTCGGCAAAGTTCCTAGTAGCGTAAACGACGAAATTGATAAAGGTGAGTCACATTGATGAGTAATTTAAATGCTTCATGTGTGAATATTGTTGACATCATAGGGAGAAGAATTGAAGAAATTTTGGGAAGTAGTCATTCGGGGGAGGACAAACAAAGGATTATATTAGTCATCAAGACAACGTGTTTTATTTATTAACACTATTCATAAAAAAGAAAACTAATAAAAAATAATGCATCCTAAAATTTGTCAAAATGCCATACCTAGAACCGATTGGGTTCTTCAATAACTTTTCTAGAACGATTCATATTTTTTACGTATATACGAGAAAAGTCTCAACATTTTAACTACATATTGAGAAAAATTTATTTTCGGGTATTTAAAATACTAATTTAGACTTTACATTTATACTGTATAATTACATCCGCTGAGTACCATTAAGTTGAGAGGCTTGTTTTGTGGTGAAATTCATCTCAATTTGTTGTATGAAATCAACTGTACATCACGGCTCTGCATATTTCTCGGTAAGGCATGTCGCGTGGGTGAAATAAATATTAGTATTTGTCAAACTTTTTTCTGAGAAAGCGCAATTTGTATTTTAAAGGGGGGGATTGTGTTTCAAAGAATTATTTGAAAATTCCACTGCAATTAAGCAGAGTGGGGTCAGTTGACATTATTATTTGTGGGTCCAAGTTAATGCTTATTATGCCGCTCAGACGGCCGATATCAAATAAATATTTATCTAAATAATACGCTATCTACTAAAACACATTACAATAATTAGTATTGGAATGTATTTTGTTCATAACACTGTTTGACTTTAAGCCGTCGAATTATAATTTTTGTGGATAACTTCGTTTTGACATTAAGACCTACAATTTTTATACTAAGCTAACATTGATCGACAATTATTATTTATCGTTTTTTAGCCTTTCGTTTCCTCTCGCTTCTTTCCCAATTGGGGGTACAATAATCCCACTGGCTCCGGGCAGGATACTGTGAAAGTGCACATAAAAACATCTTCGCAATGTTAGATAATGAAATCAACGCTTGTATTAAGTTAGCCACCCGCCACCGCGAGTATCCGGGCATCATAAAGCGAGCGGATAGCCACGGGCATCCGATAATGAATCGCACTGAGCGTTGTAAGTGCTACCGCGCGCTAGTCGTTATGGGCGGAACGTTCCTAGCCGACCCGTGCGACCTCTCTCTGTCACACGCGATCCGCTGCGAGCCATAGACTCCTGGTGTGCTAATCATGATTGATTGATTATTTTTTACTTCTTACTTCATAGTCTCGTTGGCTGGCGGAGTCAAATGTATCGCTGATTATCTGGCGTGAAACATAACAGGTAAAATGGAGGTAATTGACACTGGCGTACAGATCTCGTAAAAACGTTGTGTGTTCCTCCTTCCTACACTCAGTTTTATTTTTACAATTCTTTGTAAGTCCCCAACTTCTTCCACCATATTATACACATTTTCCTGACACTCCTTATTCGTTCATTCGTACTACGAAAGTATGTATGAAATATTCATCTATAAAGGTTTTAGCTTATAAGGTTACCTATTACTTAGGCTGCGGTTGTACGTGCATGGGTACAAGCTTGATTTGAAATTTTATTACTGCGTAATGCGTAAAATTATTCAAGTTCAATGAAATTTAAATTTTTACAATTGTGATTGATAAAAATATATTTATTTATTTATTTTGTTAGAAACAAACAGCTTTTTATATAATATACAATGATAGATATAAATATACAAGTTAACTGAAGTCAAGCCACAGAAGTTTCTTATGTTAAAGTTCATTGGAAATGAAGTTTTAATATCTTAAAATTAATTTGGTGTTAAAGGAAGGGGAGAGGAAGAGGAAAATAGGAAGAGGATAGGAGATGCTCCCGATACATTCCATACTCTCATATTAATAAACGATCGTACGCATTACTTCATATCGATATTTCTTTAGGTTATTACCAAAAATGTCAATGCTGTAAAATTTTGTATTATATTGTGCGAGGAATAAGTGATACGAGGAATTGGGGAATTTTTTCGAATGTTTGTTCTACACGAGGGTAGATAAAATAAATCAGATTGTCGGGTTGATCTAGACGGAATATGAAGACTTATTAAATTGGTAAGTTCTGGTGAGTCCAGACCATTATTTAGGATTTTAAACAATAAGATTTGATCAAAAATTAGACGTCGTGTTTGGAGGAAGTTAAAATTATAAAATTTAATGGATTCGGTATAATTTGAGAAGTGTACGTTTAGTTTATAATTTATGAGTTTAAAAATTTTTTTTTTGAATTCTTTCTATTCCTTCGATATGGGCTTGGTATAAAGGAGTCCAGATCGGTGTACAGTGTTCCAGGTGCGGGCGAATATATGAGGTGTAAAGGGAATATAGAGTGTTTATGTTGTGGAAGGGTTTTGCTATATGAATTGTATAAATCATATTAGACTACAATAAAGTAGGTACCTACATTTTATCAACTAATAATTATTTATTTGAATTTGTGTTTCCTTTGTTTAAATGTTTAATTTTGAAAGGCATTTTTTTTTAATAAATACTTTCAGATTCGCAAATCCAAAAATTACAATACGCTAGTGAATCAATGGTAGGTACTAAGTTAATTACCTGCCAAAGAGCATCAACATCTGATGATATAAGTAGACTAATTTTTGAGCAATGCTTTTGTCTCATTTATTTTAACAATAACTATTTTCTTTGACTATTATAATTGCTCCTATTCTCCCCATTTTCCAACACTAATTCCGTTGTGTATCTGTGGGTCCGCTCCAAAAGAAACTGGCAAACGCAGATAAAAAATGGCCTCTGTCGCCCGTTGCCCTCCCGCTACAAGAGCTTTAACGAAGTATTGTTACCTGGCCGTATAAATCGTGTTAAATGTCAAAATGGCGAATTATGACGGTAAATCTTGTCTATTTTATAGTCCCGCAATAATAAAGCGCAAATGCATACGAGATAAATCCTTGTTAGGTTCTATGCAAATACATGAAGCCAAGTAATCTATTAATCTATATCATCTGATATTTGACGGTGTGTGGGAAGCAAACTGAAATCAGTATGATATTATATTATTTTATTATATAGTGTGCAAAAACAATTGCAATAAAACTATTTATATCGTTTGAAAAATCGGTTCCATGATAACTCAACACAATGGCAATTCAACACGCCTTTAAAAGATGATATAAAGTATTTAAAAGCGATGAAAACTAACCTATATAAACCTAACATACAAAACCTAGTTTTTGTTTCATCACTTTTCATGACTTTATTTCACTTTTTAAAGGTATTTTGATTTGTTATTAATAATAATAATAATTGGATGACTTGTATAGCGCCGTTTTTGTGCAAAATCACCTCAAGGGCGCTGTACAAACTTATAATCTATGTTCTTACTTAACTACTTATGGAGAAAATATACAGTACAATACTTACCTGGTAGGTCACTTGAGATTAACACTATTAACATTATCAAATTGTTTATTGGCGGAATTTAGATACAGGATTTAGGACTTTATTGAAAAATTGAATACAACTGGACTTTCTCTTAGGAATGGTATATTTAATTTAAGGGTACGACAGCTCAAAAAGGTAAGTTTTCAGTTTAGACCTGAATTCTGTTGGACTTGTTATGGATCTTAGTTCCGGAGGGAGTTTATTCCAAGCCTTCGGCCCAGATACTCCTAAAGCGCGATCACCAAACTTAGTATTTGGCTTGCGCTTAGGTTCTATCAGTCTGCCTACAGCTGATGATGTTGCTGATCTAAGCGTTGACTGCCTCAGACCAGTGTTTTCCGGGACGCATAGTTCAGAGATGTAGGGTGGGGCCATTTCATTGATGGATTTAAACCCCACCCAGCACAGTTTGTACTGGATTCTTTCAGGGCACTTGAGCCAGTGAAGGTTACGAAGGTGTTCTGAAATGTGTGAATATTTTGAAACCCCGGTTATGAGCCGTGCTGCTGCATTAAACACTGATTGAAGTTTGTCAATTTGATATTTTGGAAGGCTGGCATAAATGCCGTTGCAGTAATCGAGACGTGAGACTACGTAAGAGTTGACAAGTAGTTTTGTTGCTTCTGTAGGAAGGTTTCTTCGGACAGACTTGAGTTGTCTTAGGTGAAAAAAACCGGTGCTTACAGTCCTATTTATTTGACTTTTAAACGAAAAGTCTGAATCTAAATTGACACCGAGAAGTTTAACTGTTGTTTTTGGGATGATATCGCTGCCGGAAATAGTAATAGGTGAATTGTCTATGAAATGTTGACGTTTGTTTGTGGCTGCCCAGAGAAACTCAGTCTTAGATGGATTGAGCTTCAGCTTGTTTGAAGACATCCAACGAGTTATTGCTTCTAGACATTCAGTTATACGGATCTTGAGACTATTGATTTCATTTGGAGCACAGTAAAAATAAACTTGCTGATCGTCAGCGTAGCAGTGAGACAAGAGATCAAATGACTCGATTATTTTGGCGACATCATTTGTAAAAAGGATGAAGAGAAGTGGACCCAAAACGGATCCCTGGGGTACCCCTGAAGAAAGTGTTGCGAAGTTGGAGAGTTTATTTCCAACCCTCACGGCTTGTAAGCGATTGGATAAATAGGATACCAGCCAATTTTTTATGTCGGATTTCAAACCAAATGTTTCCTCTAATCTCCTTATGAGGAATTCATGATCAATCGTGTCAAACGCTGCACTCATGTCTAGGAGTGAGATAAGTGATAACTTACCTGACTCTACGGCAAGAGTTATGTCTGATAGCATACGAAGTAGTCCGGTTTCAGTTGAGTGGAACTTTCTGTACGCAGATTGACGTTTTGTGAATAATTTATTTGAATTCAAGTGACTGGTTATTTGTGCGGCAGCAATTTTCTCCAGGATTTTTGAAATAAATGGTAGATTTGAAACGGGTCGATAATTACCTAAGTTATCGGCGTCTAGTTTTGAATTTTTCAGGATTGGTGTAACTACAGCTGACTTGAGTGGTTCAGGAAAGTCACCCGTGCTAAGTGATTTATTGAAAACGTGAACTAGGAATGGCGCTAAAACAGTAGAACATTGTTTTAATAACCATGTCGGTATGGGATCAAGACTGCACTGTTTATTAGGCGAGCTTGAAATAATTTTTATTACTTCTTCCAGCGTTGTGGGTTTGAAGGACGACAAAATTCCTTTAGAATTTAAAGTGAATATTGGCGGAGGGGCGTGAGATGCGGAAGCACGAATGAATTCAATTTTTTCCCGAAAAAAAATTGAGAAGGCTTCCGGGGTAATATCTATTTTCTTTGGAACAGTGACTTCGGAAATTACAGTCTTTATTGAGTTCCAAAGACGTCGCGGGTTGGTTCGCTCAGAGTTAATCTTTTCTTTCCAATAGTCTGATCTTTTGGAATTAATTTTACACATATACAGTTTTTGAGCAAGGATCCACTCGTCTCTTGTAGTTACAGAAGAGTTTTTCCTATAGGTCCTCTCTAATTTCCGCATAAGTCTCTTCTGGTTTCGACATTCATCGTCAAACCAGCCGTCAGACTTTCGAACTTTCCGTGTTTTTGATGATGTCGGGGCATATTTATTTAACAGACATGAAAGTGTTTTATTATATGTCTTGACAAGTTCGGTAGGGGTCTTTGTTTCCCAAACATTGGGTGTACATAAGAGAGAGGTCTGTAACTCTTCCAGAAAATCGCTAAAGCAAAATTTACGCCATTCCCCATTATTGTGTTGTGATGTCCGCTACTGTGAAAATCCACAAGGGAAAACAACAGCAGATTTTAAAATTCAACATAACAATACAAAATAAATTATATACTTTTTAGTATATTTTATTAATACAAGACTTAATGGGTACATATGGTTTTTGTGATATTTCACCCTCCATGCTAGGGATGACCCTGTGTTATGGCGGGTGAATTTTACAGTTTGAACAGAATCTATACATTACTATGATATGAAAAAGAAAAATAAGAAAAATGATGAAAAGCTAGTTTGGGTTGCAAGAAGAGAATGGAGAAGTTAGAGAATTATAAGATCTATTACTCAAATTATTAGTAAATAGATCAGACTAATTATTTATTTGCATACTTTACCATATATCATATGCATCGATGAATTACAGGAATTATATGTTGTTATAAAATGATATTTGTTTATCTTATTGAATACCATGGAACAGATAATATCTAACATGCCAGGTATAAAGAGAATAAATATTTAATCTCTGGGATAATATAAATAAAATAAAAATTTTAAAATATATTTGAATTAAAATAGACATTATTTTATTAATCACCGAATACAAGTAATCACAGTTCACAAATTGGGAATTGCTCTCATGAAAATTGGTGTTTTTGACTTGTACTCTTTATGCTTAGCATGATAGATATTATGTTGTGTTGTCCAATTTTATGACAGTTTCTGGGGTTGGGAACATAGGATTCGGGAGGTTTATCGAAATTTCATATAGTCAGACCTTACAAGTGCAAAAAAAATCATAAAAAAATTTAACCGGAGACCAATTTCTGATTAAATTTTTTTTCTCCGAATAATTACAGGAGTTCATGGTTAGGTATGTCAGGAACGTTCCTTTAAACACATCTATTCAATTTTTGTTTTCGGGAATGAATGATGTAAGCCAGGGAAGAGAAAATTAAATCCGATCGAGCTGAAACTCGGCTGATAGACTCGTTGTCGATAACAATTCATTCAATCAACTTTTGGTGGCACACATTCTGTTAATATACGAAATAAATGTCGGTCTCATCCAATTGGCATTTGTCGAGGTTGGTAGTTTTATCAACTCCAGTTCCTGGGTAGGAAGGTTCAACACTTTTTTTATTATGAAGGTAAAACATTTATATTTTAAGTTTTAAAAGAAATTTTAAAATGTATGTATTATTGTTAATAAAAAAACATTATTTATTCCATGTTGATTTATACACCAGTACTTCATCGAAATTTGCTTAGCACCTTCTATGTCAACCTCTTTCAAGCAGAACGTGATGTAACTTAATAAATTTAAATAAATAAATTAACACATATTATGTGAGATCAAGATTGCCATGTTCGTGACAAGTTTGAAACAAATAAAAAGCTGTTAAATTTTGTTTTGAAACTTAGTAATATTTTATATCCTGTCTGAAGGAATTTATACGGTCTACGATCAGACTTTATGACATTCATAAAATGAACCCACGCCTTTAATTGTATACTGGATATTGCAATATTAGAGCATGATACGTTGCCTATAAATACAAGATTTAAGTATTATGGAGATAATTTTTAAATTAATAAAATCTATTATGATCTTTTCATTTGATATCTAATAAAAATAAGGATAAGAGCAATTGGGATTGGCTTTATGAGCCTGTTTTCCTTGCATTAAGTTTATAACTCAAGTCAATTAGGAATTCTTAATGTTTCGCCATTGCATTCTGCACCCAATCAACTACAAAATGAAAGACTTCTTAAACTACTACAGTCACTGTTAATATTAATAGCCACGACGGCTTAATAGTTCTTGACATCCGGGGTGGCTACACTAAAACGAAACGCCGAAAACCACATTAATTTAAACTATTAATCATACTGAAATATTTTTATAAGATATTTTTGCAAATTATATAACTTGTTTCAAGAAATATCTCCACGATTTCTGTACTTAGATAAAAAAAAAGAAAAAAAAAAGATTAAAAAAAAAAAAAAAAAAAAAAAAAAAATTGTTTAGTGGTTTAGAATTTTTTTAATATATACTCTTTAAATTTTTCTACTTATTATGTGCTTCAATCTTTGTAATTAAGTTTTAAGTTTTGTATATAAATACTGTCATTGTTTTACATCTTTGCTTATGTGAATGTGCAAATGTGACTGCTGCAGACACATTCGTCTAGGGATATTTATAATTGTACTTTTTTTATTTTGTAATCCATAATTAATGTTTTTATAAATATCCTGTTTGTGTCTGGAATAAATAAATAAAAATAAAATACTTGCACTAAGACGATTGACGTTGATGATTGATGATAATATCTACATTGTAAACAAATAAATATATGAAAATGAAAGATTTATTACAATCAATTCGAATATCATTAGTTTTTAAGACTTGTGTAAAATTCAATTGCCAAATAAAAACTGAACAAAAATATTTTTATAAAAAGAGTTAACGAAGGAGCGGAAGTTCTGGAAAGTGAAAAGGAATTAGGGGAGAAGAGTTTAGAAAATACAGTGTCCAGGAGAGACAGACGTATGGATCCATCTCTCTCACTGCGATGCAAGAAGTCGGCGTCGTTTTGAGAGTCCGGCTGGAGGAGTCAAAGGATCTCCCTCAGACACCCTGCTGAATCACCAAACGTAGCGAACCATTCAGGACCTATGGTAGAGGTGTTAGTTATCCAATGAATGCATCCACAAAAATTACACTAGCGACATCAATGTCTGCAAAGTTAAGAATGTCAATCTTTTGATATGTTATTAATACTAAGATCAATAAAAAATCTATAAGCCGCTGCGGGAAATACAATAAGAATTAAAGAAACTTTAAATCCAAAAAAAATCATACACCACGGGATTGAATTACATTTCTCCAATCAAACGAAACTGCCATGTTATGTTCATGACCATGTTTTGCACGATCGGCGGCCGACAAAGGCCCACGACGTGCTTTGATCTCCGTCAGACCACATAGCGTTGCAGAATGTATCGGAATGACGAATGATAGACGTAGAAATGACACTCAATACTAGTCTTGAATAGTCGACAAGACGAAGAAACCGATATAATTAAGCCTCATTCACGAAGAGAGTCTTTTAACGCGATGCATTTTTGCAATCGCGATTTTATTATGAATTTTACTACCGCGATTTTTGCCGACGTATGGAGACAATGGATGAAAAAATGGTTTCTTTTTCTCATGGTTCCCTCTCTTATCAGAGGAAGGCAATCTTCACCCCGAATTTTTCAGCCGGTAATTAGCGACTCAACAATTTTATTGAAACTATTGATTTCTAATAGCTTTTAAGTCATCAAATAATTTCTTAAAAATTTTATTTGAGACAAACATAACTTTAATGAAACATGCTTAAATATTGTATGGCATAGGTACATGTACATGCACATTTAATTTTATGTTTGTTTTGTTTTAAATCTTCAGCTACTCGTTAAAATTAAAATTGTAATGTCAAATTGACAGCGCGTTTATGGCAAAAGGACCCTCTTGAGAATGACAGAGGCCCAAATCCCACGCCGTAAAAGCATCGGCGCTGAACTTTTAACGCATATCTGAATGAGGGTTTTACTATACCATTGTTGGACGACATTCTGAAAGTTAGTTTGTAACCAGTTTTTAGTAATAACTTCATTTTTTTACAATAAATTAAATCAGCTCGTAAGAGGAGAAATGTGGACTTTGAGATATAGGAATTCAATCAAAAGTAACCCGCTTTGAAATAACTGATCAAGTGTTTGCCACTTAAACACTTTTATTTTAAAGGTAATTCAAGTAGATATTGAAAACAGGAACTATGACCAGTGCTCGGATGTAATCGGATCATGCCGGAACCCTGTTCCGGTCTATTTAAAACAAAGAACAAAGGGCGCAGGTTGATTTCAAATACTTTTATTATGCGACAAAATAACGAAACATCACACAGAACACAAGATAAAAATTTACGATAGTTGCGCATTATATTTACCGTGAGCAATTAATTATGTTCCGACTCTTACTAGTTTACTAACCGGTTTCGCCCCAGTTTCAACACCCTTCTATCGAAAAAAAGAATCTGTCAACAACATTTACAAAAGTTTTTGGCATTTCCCATTTTTTTACAGTTAAATGGAGATGTGTAGGTAAATTATTCAGTAGCATTGCTTCATTATCTAACAGCCAGATAAGGCGAGGTTAAGTTGACTTAGGACGAGTTTGCAAAAGGTTAAGTTTGCTTAGGATAGTTTGGAAGTTTCAACACGGTAAGATAATCAAAATTGAACATCTTCAGATAATTGTATCTTGTATTTTGTGTACTGAGTTTAATTTGTGAGCTATTTAAAAATAATATTTACTTACGCGAAAGATTATATCTGCCTGCATGAAATTTCCCAAGAGATTTTTTTACCGAAATTTTTTTCACATCGACATTTATAAGATCATAATTTTTTTAAATATTCACTGAACTGAACCAAAACATAGTTTGTAAGAAAAAAAAGATTTAAAAGAAAGACGGAAAGAACTTTTGTGGTTTTAAAAAATGTTAACTTTAATATTAAAGTGTCACAAAGTATACAAAATATTCAAGTTATTTTTTCAAAAGAGTTTAAAAAAATTCTAAGTGGGGTTTCGAGGTGAGATATTTGTACAAATCTACAAGGTTATCTGATCAGGTGACCAAAATACGAACTAACGAAAAAAAATTAAATCATATTTTTATTCGCGTCCACAAAATCAATACTGACTTCAGTAAAAAATAACTTGATAAAAACACCTTAAAAATGAAAGGAATAAAATTGAAAAAAAACTTTTTTCAAAATTCCAACGTTTTAAGGTAGATTTTAAGTAAAAAAAGTTAATTATTTTTATGGGAAAATAAATATTCTTCTACGCAAAAATATTTTTGTATTGGAAAATAAATATTGGAATTTCGAAAAAAGTAATTTATCTTTTTTACTTCTACCATCATGAAGTTAGCGCACTTTTCCCCCGGACATACCGAAATATAATATACCGAAAGAATCGCGTTTTGTGCTTGTCTGTGTGTACGAAGTAAGGTAATTTTTCCTTTGGGAGAATTAATTAAACATTTAAGGCGATGCACTACGTCGTGTAATATTTTAAATTGAGCCGCTATCAATAACAGCCCTTACGTAGATGGCGATAAGGTTTAAATTCCCGCTTAACACCATCCGCCTGTTTTGATTTATGCAAGAAAAAACATGGCCAAAAAGTGCCTTTTATTTTATTTTGTGGATGTTCAGGCATAAATATTTAATTTTTTTTGATCATTTTATAAATAACTTAATTTTCCACATTATACAATAAAATCATAACCGAAAAATGGGTTCGTAAGTAGGAGATTTTGAACTTTAAAGCAGTTTTCATAGGCCTTTACATTATTTTTTTCTGGGCTTATAAAAAGACTTATCCAAAAAATTCTATTCTACTCGCAGTATTTAATTAAAGCATCTGAAACATTTCTAGGCGACCAAATTTTCAAACCAAAAACACATGATTTTAAATTACTACGTATGGCATCGCCTTAAAAGAATAGAACAGACAATAATTTCATGAACCTCTCTGGGTCGGAGTCGAAAGGTTTAATATAAAGTGGCGGCACCAGCTTTATTTCAAATCGATAAAGATCACACTTCTATGTTTTTAAATACATCTATTCGAATTTCGATTTTGTTTTCTTGATTGAATAAATGAATGAATAAGTAGAATCTTTGAAGTGGAAATTGTACTGAAACTCGGCAGATATAGGTACTCGTTGTCGATGAAAATGCATTACACTTTGTAACTTTTGGTGGAACTCATGCATGCACTCATTTTTACGAAATTGGATAACAATTATTTTAAAATGTACAGCTGTAAATTTTGGTACTATCTAATTGGGATTTGGCTTGAATGTTAGCGTTGTTGACTCAAGTCCCTTATGAGGAAGTTTCAATCCTCAATAAAAAAGTATTTACTAATTAACAGTAGATGTAATATATTTTTTTGTAAAATTTGTTTTTACGATTTGATTATTTTTTCTCTTCAGTGATTAAAACGGTATCGTGTCAATATTCGTGATACCAAAAACATCATTACCATAAAATTCAAACGTTAATCTCAGTGTACAAAACGCATTAAAAACGTATGTATATTTCTTTGTTTGAACTAACACGAATATGCCATTCGAATTAAAAAACAATAGGATAAACAAATAAAAACGTAATTAAATTCGCGATGAAACAGTGACAGACGCGCAAAAAATAGAAGCCACGTTATGGTGGGATGAACACGGGGTATGGGACAAAAAAAACATTGCTTCAGAGGAAAAACGATCAGGGCACAAAAGTTAGAAATTGGAATTAAGATGGTCAAGATTAAAAAACTCTTCTGTAATCGGGACTTTTTTTGCCCAGTTTCCATGTAGGTTGTCTTTTCACATGGATCCGAATGAAAAAAGGACGCGTTCTATTTTGGACGTATTAACAACTTACCTTGTAAATATTGTTGTATAAACTTACCTTGTAAATATTGTTGTATGAACTTACTTTGTAAATATTGATAAATATTGCTGTATGAACTTACCTTGTAATTATTGATAAATATTGTTGTATAAACTTACCTTGTAGATAGTGTTGTACAACCTTACCTTGTAAATATTGTTGTATAAACTACCTTGTAAATGTTGATAAATATTGTTGTATAAACTTACCTTGTAAATATTGATAAATATATAAATCGTTTTATATTTAAAATGTTGGTTAAAAAAAACATACTTTGGGTTTATTACTGATTTTTTTTTTTAAATTTAATTTTTAGTTGTGTTTTATGATTATGTTGAGGTGTTGTCATTTTTGACGATTTAGTAATAATATTTCTTCTCTAATGGCAACTCTCTGTCGGAAATCGTAAGTATGAAAAAAGGCTTCGTTTAAAACGTTCATTATTTCCTATTTAGAAGTTCTTCTACAAATGACCAAGAATTGTGTAATTTTTTTTTCGTATTAATCTTTTCACCCTTTGTTTGTGTAATTGTTCTTGCTACAGTAAATCATATTAAGAGGAAGCTACAAGCCAAAAATGTGTATAATATTGGTTTACCTTATATTGTAGGTAATATGCATTAAAATCGCTTGACAAACAAAAAAGTTAATCAAGTGAAACTGTCACAGATAATCTTAGCTATAATACTGTTTTTTTTTAAAGTTTTTCCTTTATGCGTTCATACTTAATTTTTTTTTTTAGTTAACATTTATATTTTTTATTGAGGAATTTATTTTTTTATTTGTATTCTCCTCAAGAGAAACGATAGGAAAACCTTCAATTTATCTAAAGCATATATTTTGGTATTCATAATGTAATCCAATTCGTTATAAAGATTAATCAAAATAATGATTTGGAATTAACTTTCGCCTTAAAAAGAACGGCTACCATAACACGGGCATTAGCCTAGTATGGTAGTTGAAAATTTTAATGTTTAAAAATCTATAAAATAAAAGAAATAAAAAAAGACTACCCGGTGAATATACGGTGAAAATGATCCTGTTAAAAAGTGATAGCATGCCAATTTCCTGATAAAATATTAGTTATTCAGAATCTATCGAGAACACGTGTTCTTTTCCTAGCAAATATCATGACGGAATGTGACAATATAGTATGTCAATATTTGTAGTAACACGTGTTCCGCCCTTCTCATAAAACATTCGTTTTTATCTGATACTTTGTTAGGAACTCTATCAATTCATTCTTTAAAGACCGGCAGTCCGTTTTTAACATGAAAACGAACATTTTTAATAAATTAAAAGTAATTTAAATAAGTAATTTTTCTCTGTGTGATAATTCAGTAATTAGCTTCATGAATTGGTTTGGGCATGTAGAGCGAATGAGCGAAGAAAGGAGTGTAAGGAGAATATACGATGCAAATGTGAATGGTAGCAGAAGTCGGGGACGCCCGAGGAAGACATGGCACGACCAAGTGAATCAGATACTTGAGTCGGGCCATGTCAAGAGTCAGAACAATAGAAGAGTATGTATGAGACGATGTATGAATGTGAATGAGGCAAGGAGTGTGTGCCAAGACCGAGTTGTTTGGCGGTCCGTCCTCTCTGCCTACCCCTGCGGGGAAACGGCGTGATGGTCAGTTAGTTAGTTAGTTACTTAGCTTCATGAACTAAGTGACGTGGTAAGAGTGTAGTTAGCCTTATACACAAGACAAATTTATTTAACTTAATAAATTACATTATTCCATTATCAAAACAGTGTTTACAATAGCGGATAACAGGGAAACATATTTTTAAAAAGATTTGGCAAAATCAAACTTACATGAATTCAGCGATGGTGATTATAGATTTAATACCCTTAGGAAGAATGTTTGACTATTACCTGAAAAAAAAAGAAAAAAAAAATTATTATGTAGTCAAAACATGAAAACAGTCCAAGAAACATTTCAATCGTCAACAATATATTTTCGAATGTGATGTGAGTGGATAGTAGGTACGTTAACATTAAAAAATATACCATTCTAATTTTCAGTACATATAATGAATTTTTGTCGTCGTTCTTACAAAAGTTGGTGGTGAAATGGTATTCTTACTAAAATTTTAAATGCATCTATTCTAAATAATGAAGATTGTTTAATTTGTAATATATTTATTTGTGTTTATTTAATTGTAATAAAAAATTATTTTATTATCAAAAACATTAAGCACTTTCATTTTCACTTCCTTCAATAATAATAAATCAATTTCAAGGCTATTTTTAATCATTCGATCCGTTGGATGAGGCCGAAGTATCAAACATTCAGTTTTACAAATACATATTTATATAAATATAACCCATCTCTAAATAGTATAAAACAGAATCACTATCCGTGTCTGTCTGTTTGTGCGCGTAGGTCTTCTTAACTACGCAACGGATTTTGATAGGGTTTTCACTATCATTTAGAGAATTTATTCCGGAAGGTTGATATATATAAAACATGCATATTTTATTTATAGAAAGTAGAGTAAAGTCGAGCAACGCCAGATTTTAGGTACTTACTACTAAATTACTAAAAACCCCCAGGGAAAGTAATGCGTATTTTTACAAGACATTCGAGTATTTTCACCTCGGAATATGCCCAAATTCATACCTCAAGGAAAAAAGCTCCCGGAGTCTTTTGGCAGCCAGTAAAAGTGGGAATGTAGGTTATAAAATTGATGCTACATTGGTTAAAATATTATGCCTGAGAGATTTTTCTTTTCAAACTTAAGAGAACAAGAGAGGTTAAAGATTATGTTTGTAACCTACCAAATTTTTAGATTATTAATCAAGTTATATAGTTTCGGTTGAGAGTTTTAATTTCATATAGAACCTTTTAAATCTGACCAATTTAAATTAATCATGCAACAACCTGTTCATTATTCCCACGAAGCTATCAATTGAGTTTTAACCCGGCGAAATACGAGCAGAATTTCAGGATCGAATTGCACAACGCCACTCGCATTGCAAATTCAATAATATTCAATACACAGTACAAAAAGCACGCAAAAACTAAATACTCTGTAGATTTATACAGAGTAAGATTAACTACTACGCTGTGCAAACACGGGAATCAGGAGCGAGTGATTTTGTAATTAACTTTAAATGCAATTCGAGTATTTTTTAATGAAGTAAAATGAAATGTTTTTTTTTATTGGAAAAGAGGGTTTTTACATCACAATATGTACGAGAACTCTCACGGGAATTAGTAGCAATAATGTATGCAATCTAATTTCAGGTTATTCTTTGGATGCATTTATGGTCGATATTTAAATGGCTTATCGAGGATGCATTACACACAGAGAAAAATGATTACGGCTTTTTTTAGATACTGTTAGGAATGTGACTTCATGACCATTTCCTAATAAAATATTAGTCATTCAGAATATATCTGAACACATGTTAAACCCAGATGGCCTTGTCAGAATAAATAAAACGGAGAAGTGAAAATATTATTTGAAGAACATGTGTTCTGACTTCCTTATAACATATTTGTGTTTTCCTGATAGTTAGTTAGATACTAGAGGAGACAGGGAATGGGATAAGTCATTAAAAAAATTAAGTATGTGGTGGCATTTTTCATACATATTCCCCTTCACCCTATGGCTATAAAACAATAGGAGAAAAATATTTTTAAAAGTTGTGTCCAATATTTTCAGATAAAATCAATAAAAATTATGTTTTGCTAGTTTTGCTACACATATTATTTTAACTATAAAGCATACATTCTTTTGTTTGTCGGAAGCAGAAATAACTGTTGAACGGTGTGCCCTGGCGTAGGGCTATCAAATTTGCAGTGTTTTTCAGTCCGTTATCTTGAGGTACAAGCAAGCATTTTCACCTCGGAACGTCACCGAAATTGCCAAAATCTAAGATGACATTCAAAAGACGAAGCAAAGAAGGTTTGAGTAGGTGTAAATACGAATGTTAGAGAAAGCGCGCTAAAATTTAAAAAAAGGTTTCGAAAATATTTAATAAAGCAGGACTTATTTAGAAAAAAAAAGCAAAATTCTCTTTACAGATGTCTAAAGTAGCATGATTTGAGCATCTAAACACCGTGATTTTTTCATATACGCAACATGTTAAATAACAGAAAAAGATGTGTTTTTATTAATTTTCGGATGTATTTTACGACTGCATAAATGTTTAGATATTATATTTTTTTAGAACATATTTTTTTAAAAGATGGTCAAATATTTTAGAAATCGGTAGAAATTCGTAACAGGGGTGTTAATTGTTCAATGAGAAAAAATATCGGCGAAACCCAGGCGAAGCTGGGTAGTAACTATTAACCATAAATAAACAAGCGTAAATATAAATAGTGAAAGGTGTAAGTTATTGGTAAATTAAAACAATGTCTTATGTAAAATTTAGTAAAAACGAGAAACATATATTTTTTATAGGATACACTGGTGGTCAAATAGCACGTAGGTAAAATTAATAATAATTATTGTTATAAATAGAAGGTAAAATAAAACAATTAATGATTTTGTCGAAGTCAGTAAATGAATATAATAATAAATTTGTCTGCACAAATAGTGCAGGACTGTGTATGAACAAAACATATGCAAATGAGCCTATTAATTAAACAGGTTATGTTAATACGAGGCAGATGTTAACATAATTAAGTCTGTAACTCTGATTCGTTTAAATTATGCATAGATATGTATTATAATCGAAGCATATCATCAAATATTACTTATGTAAACTGTGACATCGACAGTATCTATTAACCTCTTCCCGCATGACCTATCAAAAATAGAAATAAATACGAAATTTCGTATTTAATTTTTTACTAGCTGACGTGTACCCGAAGTTGCTCAGGATTGTGAATGATTTGGAGTAAAGTTTTGAGGTTGTGAATTCTAGGATAAACATCGGATTTTCTATACTTTCTATAAATGTAATATGAAAATACAGGGTTTTCCAATAAGAGGTGTTATTTTGAATAGCCCGCTATTTCGGTAGATGTTACTTTTGGAGCTGTCATTTTTTGACATTTGACAAGTAGAAACTACGCCATTAATAAAAATGGAAAGATACACGCTTCAACAACGCATTGAAATTATTAAAATTCACTTGAATGAATCAAATGCAAATCATCTTGAGTGATGAGGCCCATTTCCTCCTCGGTGGCTTCGTCAACAAGCAAAATTGTCGCATCTGGGGCTCAGAAAACCTTAGAGTTATTGTTGAAAAGCCTCTCTATCCTCAACGTGTGACTGTTTGGTACGGTTTATGGTCCAGGGAGTCATTGGACATTACTTTTTCTAAAATGAGGCTGGAGCAACAGTTACGGTGAATGGATCGCTATCGAGAGATGATTAATGATTTTTTATGGCCGAAATTGGATGGTATTGATCTGGACAACGTTTACTTTCAACAAGACGGCGCTACGTGCCACACAATCAACGAAACCATTGATATTTTACGATTGAATATCAAAATAACACCTCTTATTGGAAAACCCTGTATTTAGAGATGTGAAAGATTGCAAAAAATGCTTATTTTAGAGTTTAGGGATGTGGCATCATAAATGTGTACGTCATGCAAAAATGTACCAATATTTTTGTATAAATAGCAACATTAGCAGTCAGAACCTATCTATATAAATACACATATGATAAATTAAATACATTATATAGAAACATACATTTATTAATTTTTTTTTAAATTACACTCAAATAGAATTTGTAAGGAAATTCTCTGTGAAATAAGGACGTAGAAGTTCCCTTTATTTTGTGCATGCGTATTGGTACCGGAATACTAATCTATAGGGAAATTATTTCCCTCGGGTCCTCCTGTATATATTAAAAAATGTATATATTTGTTACTGTAAAATAACATTTAGGTAAAAAAAGATATCAGTCCTAGACAAATACAGTATGGCAAATTAATAAATTATTTAGAAACTTACATGAAAAATAAAATATCAATTTAAATGAAGGTAGTATCCAAAACGGCCACCACCATCTTGAACCGGAACCGGAACGTAACAAAAAAAATTACAGACAAATGATCGAGCTAAAACAGCATTATATAATCCAGTTCAGGAGTGAAAACCCTTGTTTCCATATAACTTATAAAAGTTGTTATCTATTGATTTTATTGCTGGGGCGGATTGAAAATGGCGTCTTTTTTAATTTATTGAGTGAATATCGCGCAAGGCAGTGGGATTATCGCATCCCCAATTGGGGTGTGTTATAATGATGGGATATAATGGTATTGGAGAGGAGGGGGTATGGAAAAGAGAAAGGTTGGAAAATACCTGGTAAATTTCAATAATATTTAATATAATCAATATCATTGCTTCGCAAACACGGATATAAACTTATTTACGATAATTTAATAGCATTAATACCCCGTAAAAAGCACAATTACATTTCCCCCGCATTATCAATCACGGGATATTAGGCATGATCAAGTCAAATGTTATTGCTGAACGTTTAATAATGGAATTAGTTAGAAACACGGAAACAATGATAATAATAATTATAAGTGTCTGGTGTACGATTCAATTATACGGAAGGATAAGAAAATTAAGGAAGAGGTCCCGTTTTTCAGTTATTTCTCTAGCGGAAAATTTATTTATTAGATTTTTTTAAATTCTAAATGCGACACATATTCCAAAATGACATTAAAATTCAAGAATGTCTATAAAGAGTGTTCGTTGTGTACATAGAAGTGTTAGTTGTATCTAGTTAGTGTTAGTTTTTTGTGGTTAATGTTACTTTTGTCTAGTTAGTGTTAGTTTTGTCTAGTTAGTGTTAGTTGTGTCTAGTTAGTGTTATTTGTGTCTAATTAGTGTTAGGTGTGACTAGTTAGTGTTAGTTGTGTCTAGTTAGTGTTAATTGTGTCTAGTTAGTGTTAGTTGTGTCTAATTAGGGTTAGGTGTGACTAGTTAGTGTTAGTTGTGTCTAGTTAGGGTTAGTTGTATCTAGTTAGGGTTAGTTGTGTCTAGCCGGTTAGTACCTATGTATCTAAAGACACTTACGGAAAATAATATTATTCTTATTTTATGTGAATACCGCAGAAGAATACCAACTGCTCCTAATCGTCTGGAGCCATAGAGATCATGGTATCCCCAAACGGGGTATGTTGTGAGGTTGAAGGTAGTAAGGAGGGGGAGGAGATAGAGAAGAGGAAGGTGGGGTACCTGGCTATTCAGATCTGGTCACCAAACACGGCCAAATCCATTTCAAACAACGTTTCAATTCTAAATTGTGGTCTTACACCAGGGCGATACTGAGAGTATCTTCCACTTTGGATTTTACTTCCCCTCTCATTAAATGTACAATAATCTGTTGTCCAAGAAATAATTTCTTGAGAAACGTTTGTAAAGATGTAGTATAGCAAAAAATATTAACTGTTAATGATACTGGATGAACTGTTGACTTCAGATGGGTGAGAGCCACCAAGGATCGACAAATCTGGAAAAAATTAAGGCAGAACTGTTCCATGTCCAAAGCTGAAAAATCAAGGATTTGGGAATATTTATAAAAGAAATATTTGCCTTTTGGAAGAAGCAATTAACCCTCCGAATGTTGGTAAACATGAAAAATTACAACATCTATAAGGGTACGTATACATTTACGAACCGAAACGCGAACAGTACAACGAATTACGGAACTAATCATCTGCAAGCGGCGTTTCGGGTTTTTTTGCGGTTGCTTCGTTTCTTTTCCATAAGTTGACGTTCAGGTCGGCAGTTCGGCTCGTGGATGTATACGTAGCATTAGACACGTTATATTCATACTAATTGTACAAAAAATGTAGCACCGCTTATGAAAAGGAAACCCATTCAAAGAATGTATGTGGACGAATGACATAGCTACATTAACGGTCTGCTAAAGTATGTACCCAGTTCAGTAAAACAACGCGCGTTGTCCCATTAACGTATCTTTTATTTTTTAACTAGATCCAGGGCTGTGGGAATAAGGGAAAGGATAAGAAGCTCTGGAAATATCCTCACGATGGAAGCCCGCCTCACTCCATCCTCCAGCACTGACGCACACTGGAGAAAAATACTAGCGCCTAATATAGTCACGGCTCCCTAAAGGCTTCAACTTTCTATTATTTTATCAATTTTATCATTTTATTCTATTTTATTTTCAATTTATTCTGTTTTTTTTTTCTTTGTTTTTCTGTTCTATTTTTTTTTTTTGATCATATATATTTTTTGTATCTCTATATGGAATGTGTGGGACTGCACTAACCTCCCCACATACCGGAATAAACACTTTGTTTTTTAAACTTCCGATTTAGTTGTCCGGGTTAAATCTTCCCCAAAGGAAAAACTTAACCCTTCCACTCACTTTTCCACAAATGATCATCTAGTCAATCAACATTATGTAAGTGCATTATATAAGCAAAATAAATACAAAACAATACAAGAACAACACGTCAACTCACCAGAGATCAAATGGGAAAATAATTCACCGACTCCAGATATTTTCATATCAGAGGGTTCGGCTCGGTAGGACTTCTAACAGGGCCTATAAATCCTACTGATCCCTCAACATAAATATTTAAAAAATCTTTTGTTATCCTACATGTATTCAAAATGACCGACTTTTGCATCTTTATATATAATTTTTTTGATAGATCTAATACGCCTAAATTTTTGATAAGAGAGCTAGGTATAATGCCAGTAGCCGAAATAACGAATGGTAATATTTTTATAGTCTGAGAATGCCAAATTCTTTTATTTCATTTCCTAAATCTGTGTATTTTCTTATTTTTTCACTAACAGATTTTTGAATATTACAGGAATTTGGAATAGCGACATCAATGATATAAGTTATTTTTTTAATTTTGTCATGTAAAACTATATCGGGTCTATTATGACTCATCGCTCGGTCTGTTAGTATAGTTTTATCATAATATATTTTATAAAATTCGTTTTCTAAAAAAGAATTTGGTTCGTACTCATAATATGGTACTACATTACGGCTGTCTATCAAATTATGTTTAATTACCAAATTTTGGTGAATTATTTTTAAAACTTTATTATTATTATTAACAATAACTCCACAAAGGAGTCCATAAGAAAAATATTTTCCCCGAGGGCTCATGTCATATGTAGGGAATTTTTTTGTGAAATTAATCACACATAATTCATCAAAGCATCTATGAAAAATTTAAACAAAACAAACGCACATTTCAAATTTTTTTTTTAAATAATAAAATAATGTTGGTACCTTCTTTATCGATTTAATAAATCAGTTGCAATATTGAAAGCTTAATGTTCATTGAACATGAATACGTGGGAATATTTCACATCACCCATGCACCGACAACCTAAATTAGTACGTTTAGTAAATAGTTTCCAAATAAACTACGCACGAAAAACCAAGATCGGGACATAATAATTATAAGAGCTCTAGCGTAGGAGAAAGATGGCATTTAGGACCAAGGAGCTAGGAGCTAGGAGCTAGGAGGTAAGAGCAGTAGTTAGCCCGGGGTCGCGTCATCGCCGCCAGCTGGCGTGTGCTGCCGCGATAATGATATAATTAGACGACTGTTCCCGGGTTAATGCCGTTTGAGGCTTCGCCGCGTCTTGAGTAAAGCCTCTTCTCTCTTCTTGTCTATTAACGTTGTTTGTTTGCGGTTTTATTCTGTGATTAGCGGAAACAGTTAATATGGCATACAGGTTTAAAAGTGAGACTTTTAAACAAATGCTGTTTTGGATTATTCATTTATATATTTAACTAGCTGACGTGTATCCGGCGTTGTTTGGGACTTATGAATTGTTCGGGGTAATAAGTACAGAGTTTTCCAATAAGAGGTGTTATTTTGAATAGCCCACTATTTCGGTAGATGTTACTTTTGAAGCTGTCATTTTTTGACATTTGACAAGTAGAAACTACGCCATTAATAAAAATGGAACGATACACGCTTCAACAACGCATTGAAATTATTAAAATTCACTTGAGTGAATCGAATGCAAATCATCTGGAGTGATGAGGCCCATTTCCACCTCGGTGGCTTCGTCAACAAGCAAAATCGTCGCATCTGGGGCTCGGAAAACCCAAGAGTTATTGTTGAAAAGCCTCTCTATCCTCAACGTGTGACTGTTCGGTGCGGTTTATCGTCCAGCGGAGTCATTGGCCCTTACTTTTTCGAAAATGAGACTGGAGTAACAGTTACGGTGAATGGATTGCGCTATCGAGAGATGATTAACGATTTTTTATGGCCAGAATTGGATGGTATTGATCTGGACAACGTTTACTTTCAACAAGACGGCGCACTGTGTTTCGTTTCATACAGCTAGACAGTATTAACAGGTAGTTAGTGTGACAAAAGCTTTTGCAATTGGGGTAATTAATGCACGGGTTGACTCATACCTGAGCCCCAAAGTTAGGTAAATTAATTAATGAATTATCAGTTGCTTTTATTCGCATCTTGTCGCGCGAGCTGTAAGGTTGTTTATGTGTTTAAAGTATTTTGTTTTGGTTCTAAAAAAATGGAGACTACTTCAGAAGGTATGTAGTATGTTATAGTTGTAAAATTTTAATATAAAACATTACAGTTTTTGTTTTAAATAATGTTTAACTTGTGTATTTTTTGTGGTTTAAAAATAATTAATTTCTAACTTCTCGAGAATTTATTTCGGATAAATTATCAATAACGTTCCGTGATTTTTTTTTATAGATTAAACAATTAATTTTCTATTCAAATCAGTTTCGATATTTTTGCTCATTAATGCTCAAAAATCATATTTTGTCATTTCACAGGCACCACATACCAGATTTCCAGGCAGGAATCGTTCGAGAGGTGGAGAAGTTTACCCAAGAAAGAAAGGTTTCAGGGAATATATAATCATATTTTAAGTAAATTTGAACGTCAACATCTCAGTGCAAGCAGTGAAAAACATTTGAAAAGCCAAGTACAGTAAATATCTTTGAATATAACCAAAAAGTGGATCGCAGCCTCTCGGATTCTCGAAAGATTTGTTGTTAAATTTGGTGAGTGGCTTCAAGGCAGTGAAAACGTTTTTGTAATTGAAGATTTACGTGAAAATTCTCACTTGGACAGAAATCAGCCATCTACATCCACTGGAAGGCCCGCAAAGCATTTTGAGGCGTGCAGTGATCGAAGTAAAATAAAGAAAGTGTGTAACTTAGTAAATACGAGGACATCTGTCAAACTTTCGTTTGCCGCACAGATGTCGGTTCGTGCAACTGGAAAACGTACCGTTGCCGATCTCCTGAAGGAAATCTCGGAAGCTTCTTCTGATGAAGTGGCAAAAGTATGGAGGGATCGTCGACAATTAAAGGAACAGCGCACATTAACCATCGAAGAAGCGCTAAGTGTTTATGTAGATTGCAAACTAACTTCGCTACGTGCCACACAAGCAACGAAACCATTGATCTTTTACGATTAAAACCCTGTATTTGTTTCACTTGGTGGTGACAAGTCTTCCTCGGGCGTACTCAACCTCTTCAACCATTCACTTCCAAGTCATACATTCTCCTTACACCTCTTTCTTCGTTCATCACTAACATCTCATTTAATCACAAATAATTATTTGATTCATGTCTTCCACGACTTTTTCTACCATTAACTTCATGTTGTATCATGAAAACCACACTGTCACTGTTAAAACCGCTCTCTAAACACTACTGGCACTAATAAGAACAAACTTTTAAATTTTAGTGAAAACGGATAAATGGTATAGGATTTCGCGTACGGGGCGCGTATTTCATTTTCCGTGTTCAATAGGAGACAGTATTAGAGTTTAGAAAGAGAATTAGCATAACAAACCCGTGTGTTTTCCTACTGTACAAGGAAAATGAAATACGCGTAAGGGGCAAAGAAAGATACATCCCTTTTTATATATATTTAAAAATATAAATCAATTAAATTACATATTGCACTCAAATAACCATTTATTATTTTTTGTTACATCATTTTTTTATTCCCAACATAAATTGGATTTGCAATTCAATTTATCCATATTGGCAATATGTATATAGTAAATATAGAATATAAAAATAAGATAGAAACAAAATGAATCAATGTAAAACACATTACATACAAAAAAGAGAGAAAAGAGAAAAAAAGGTATTATGTGTTGATACCTGCCTGGAATAAATAACAAAACTCAACATTAAAAAAATATATACATTGCACTGGAATGCAATTTTCCGTCGTTTTAAGAAGTTGCTGAGGCGATGCTGATCTGATGATTAAAAATATGTACTAATTTTGATTGTTCGTGTGTCCTTTCATAACTAACTGTTAACACTTGGAACTAATTATTTAAAAAAAGCCATTTTCAAAATCGGAACTGGTTTATCGAGATTTTAGACTAAAGCCCGGGTTCATGGGGTGAGCTTTGTCTGGGTCTTGGCGGCCCGATGAATTTTCCCACCCACTGCGTGGCGGGTCGAATCGAAAGAGAATGGTTGAGGGAGACCTTATAAACTCTCCAGCCGGAATCTCTCGACCCATCGCCTTGCACACAGTGGAAGGGATGGATTCATAAGTCCGTCACTCCTGGACACTGAATCCCAGATTCCTACCCAGTATCATACATTTTCTCAAGGGCCTCCCTTGTGGAGCTAATGTAAAAAAATAATACCTGTGCCTTTCACGGGTCTGCGCTAGTATAGTAAACTTACTAATTTCGTTTGTTTGTGATGTGTGTTAGGTATTCCTGAGTTCAATGATCTCAAATTTGTTTTGAATTTAATTGTCCTTATCATTTTTTTATACCGAGCCCATATCGAAAGAATAGAAAGAATTCAAAAAAAATTTAAACACATAAATTATAAACTAAACTTACACTTCTCAAATTATACCGAATCCCTTAAATTTCATAATTTTAACTCCCTCCAAACACGACGTCTAATTTTTGATCAAATCTTATTGTTTAAAATCGTAAATAATGGTCTGGACTCACCAGAACTTACCAATTTAATAAATCTTCATATTCCGTCTAGATCAACCCGACAATCTGATTTATTTTATCTACCCTCGTGTAGAACAAACATTCGAAAAAATTCCCCAATTCCTGGTATATGTGCACAATATAATACAAAATTTTACAGCATTGACATTTTTGGTAATAACCTACAGAAATATCGATATGAAGTAATGCGTACGATCGATTATTAATATGAGAGTATGGAATGTATCGGGAGCATCTCCTATCTTTTTCCTATTTTCCTATTCCTCTCCCCTTCCTTTAACACCAAATTAATTTTAAGATATTAAAACTTCATTTCCAAGGAACTTTAGCATAAGAAACTTCTGTGGCTTGACTTCAGTTAACTTGTATATTTATATCTATCATTGTATATTATGTAAAAGCGGTTTGTTTCTTACAAAATAAAAATAAAATTAAAATGTTCAATTAACTCCGGGTAAATATTAAGGAAGCTAAAAGACTTCCAGCTTTTCATGTGTAATGTTGTGAATTACAAATATTAAGTACGTAGGTAATAGAATATAATTATGGTAGTTTTGGAATAAAAATAAAATAATAAAGTTTTATAGCTAAATAAAATATACTGCAAAAAATATTGAAACCGATTGTCGTTTGAAGAATTTAGACAACCGATAAAGTACCTACATAACATAATTTAACATTAATTTTATAATAAAACATAATATTTTTTACATAATTTTTTTTAAATGCCATTTTAAAAAATTGGAACTGATTTGCCGAGAATTCAGACCATCTCGTGATTTTTCACGGGTCTGCAAGTATATTAATTATTTATTTATTCATTTTCGGGAAATCGACAGTTCACATTTAATCAGTTTGTACATAAGTATCGTATGGCTAAAATAAAACCAATTATGGATTTTCTCATTGTGACTTTAACTGAGACAGCATAATATGGAATAAGTTATTTAAATTTGTGAGAAAGAAATATGAATTAAAAAATGTATACAAAACAAAAGATTATATAAAACAAAAAATTTACAAAACAATACATTTATAGCCATGGAGAGAGTTTGTAGGTATAAATCAAATCATAATAGAAATTATACATAATACAATAATTTTTCGTTTAATAATAATAATAAAAATCATGCATGTTAAACTTGACAAATTTTCCGATAAACTTCTGATATGCCGCGTAAGCATAAATATCTTTATATAAAAATCTTATTCGGTAAACCTACATACTAGAAACTTAATGGCACTTTTGTATTCGTAATATTAACTTCAGCAAAGTTCTGGCTATCTGAGGTTTTCATGAATATAGTTTGGTTCGTGTAAACGACCGTAAATTCTCACTTAGATTTAAATCTGTTCGTGCTAGTATGTAAAACGTTCAAAAATACACCGCAAATTGTACCCATTTCCCTGCAAAGAACGATTTTGCGACTGTTCGAAACAGGGAGTGCTTTTTCATTTTATCATTTTTAAATTGTCCTCATACGCTTGAATATTCATGACAATTCTCTGTGTAACTCTAGCCTGGAGATCACAGGATTTAAAAAATTAACGTTGAACATGAGAGTATGTACTAGTTTAAAACAGGATCCATTCTTAGTTGGCTAGTCAAAGTTTCCGCATATGGTTTATTGTATAATTTTTTGTGAAATATATCATTATTATGTAAACCGTAACCTGTACCGAAAAGTTTGGAACAAGCCTTATTATTAACATATAACTCATTAGATAAGTAAGCTTACCTACAAAATATTATTTTGTTATTCTTACATAAATCATGTATGACTACCATAATACGGGCATGAGCCTAGTACGGTAGTTGGTAATTTATAAAATAAATAAACATATATAGTGCCTGGTTCCGAGAACAGTACAGTATTGTATTGTCCTAGTAAAAACAGAAGTTTGTAGGACAAGACAATGAACCAATACATTGTCCTCGACACAGACGGGCAGGCTCACTCCGCAGGTCTTACCCTACGTCCACCGTGCTCGGCCGTATTGGACTTAAATGCACTTGGACAAGACAGTAGGATAATAGCCAGCCGCTCCATTTCGGCGAATACCGCACAAGAGTCCCAACCGTTCCCAACCTCAGTTATTTCTTTTTATTATTTAATTCGTCCTCCAACAATTTTAAAACTTCTATAGGCATAAAATACCTAATATTATTCGAGAAATCGCTCGTACCGCGCATCGTTTGTAGTATTGCACTACTGTCCTGTCCTGCGCGGTTGATGTTGTTCACGGAGTTAGGATAGGACAGTATTGTATTTGTCTTCTGTATTGTCCTCGTGTGAACTCGGCATAAGTCAAATTTTTCAACGACTTTCTCCTAAGCGCATTTTTTCATATGAATGTCCTTACTGCGTACTCAAAAGCCTAGTTATTAAAAACATATTAATTAAGGCGGGTCCCTCACGGACCGGTAAGGAATTGACATAAACCGGTTGCTGTAAGAATGGCGTTTTTGATATTTTGTTTATTTACTGGTACTAGAATTTTTCCTATATAAATTCAATATTAATTTTATAAAATTTAAGAAGTAAATAAATATTAATATTACTTAAATGGATTCACAGAGATGTAACTTACGTTTTTTATTAAGAGTCATCGTAAAACCTTCTCCATAAACCCAGTGTTTGATAAAATAATAGCTTTATACATTATTACATACATGCTTTTACTCCTTTAATACATTTAACATACTATAACAGGTCCCAAGTCTGAACCCTTTGGAACCCCCGGGTTAACGTTCCCGAACAGTAAACACGTCGCGCCGAGACAAATTACAACAAATACACCACTGGCTTCGATCAGTGGCGGGAGCGTTTCCAAAAAAGTGTAAATTGTAAGCAAACAACACAGGAAAAATAAACTTCGGATCCTATGCGCAGTATGGGATTATATACTTGGGATGGAGACGTGACTATACCGATGAGAATGGCAATGTTAGAAAAAAAGGTTTAATTTTTATTAAGTAACTTTTACACATTAGGAAAATCGTTTCTGTCGATTGTGTCTTTAAAAGCTGACACATATGCAACACAACGTTTAATCTTAATGCCAATAACATACTGGCATACGTGTTCAAACAATTGTTTTTAATAATGTCCAAACTGCTCGTGACACTAAAACCAAAGGGCATAATCTTTTACCTATCCCTTTCGCTAAAATAACTTATGGCCAAAGAAAATTTAGATTCTTTTCCACAAAGCTCTACAATTCACTTATACTGGCTATTAGACACAAAATATTCTAATTATAAATTGGACATCAAGTCTTTGATCACTAGCCAAGACAGATAAAAAATCAACAATTTTATTACAACCTTTTTAAATGTATGTATTACCAATGGTACGATATTGATTGTGTTTTATTTTGAACTAGCTGAAGTCCCCGGCATTGCTCGGGCTTGGCATAGAGTTTTTTTAGAATCAGATGCGGACTGTGACCTTCCTCTTGTTTTGAAAGTCAGTGTGCAAAATTTTATCAACCCCGCCCGCCTGCCACACACACTCTTCTTTACATAAATAAATGTAATATTATGTTTTAAACTGCGATCGTGTACAAACTAGATTTACTTTTTTTATGAAATACGTCTATTGGATTTTCTTTTTTTTTACGAGTATATATTTCGAATTAACCCGCTTAACGACATCCCATATAGCTGAAACTCAGAAGAGGGACTCGTTATCGATGAGAATGCTTTCTATAAACTTTTGGAGGCAATCAAGCACACACACACGCGGACTTATATGCATTTCTCTGAAATTGGATAACATTACAGCAGTTAATATACGAAATAATTGTTGGTACTACCGAATTGGCTCAGTTGTTAGCGCGGTTGACTCCAGACCCTGGGGATGAACGTTCAATCCCCATTCAAACTAAAAAAAATTGTATTAAAATAAAAATTTTAAAGTTCACAGAAGTTAAGAGCCAGTCTATGGAGAAGAAAGTTCAATCCCCAGTCAAACCAAAAAAAAGTTATACATTATAAATATGTAATAAAAACTAAATATAGATGTATTTTATTAAAAAAAAAAACTTTTTTTAAATTACTAATATGTAACCATTGGCTGTGGGATAATAAATCTTATAGTGTAATGCTACGTATACATACGCGAGCCGAACTGCCGAACTCAACCTCTACTTATGGGAAAGAAACTAAGCAACCGAAAATGGCGCAAAACGCCCGCGCCGCTTGCAGTTGATTCGTTCTTTCCCGTAATGCGTGGATCGGTTACCGTTTCGGTTCGCAAATGTATACGTACCATAATAAACTGCGCATGCTCTCAACACAGAATTTCCACAGATGGGCACTGTACATCATCCATGTAATGTAATTTATAAAGTTGAAAATAAAAATTTAAAAAAACTTTTTTGATATTGGGTTTATTTTGTTGCTGTCTATTTTGATTATATTCAAATAACCATTTGAAGAAGTGCTAGGTAAAGTTGAGACAGCTGTTTCGCATTCCAAATGCATTGAGAAAGTTAGGACCCCAGCATTGGAAACAGAAAAATATGTATCTACAACATTTTCTCCAATTCTTCTATCATTTCAACTAGTTTAGTATTTGTTGACAGATGACATCAATATTCATCAACGGCGCTGTCAGGATTGAGCTAGTGATAATGTTTACATTGGGAAGGGTGTTAAACAATACATCTTATAAAAAGATACATTGAAAGGCGTTTGGAATGACGGGATGGAATAATTAAAAATAATCAACACACACATGTATTGTAGTGCGTGAAATCATCAGAAATACATAAAATTAACAAATAAAATGTGTCAAAGTGGAACTTTTTTACGACTACGAACATATTTAGATTTTAATAGTTTTAAGCGAAGAACCGTAAATGCAAATGAGCAAATAAGTAGTTAAAAACTGACATAATGTAAAATTTCACTTAATATTCTAATTAGGTAAGGTTTAAAATTTTTAATTTTAATAAATTTTAGATTGGAATCGGTCAGCCAAACTTGCGTTAAAAATATAGTTTTTAAAGATCTATAAACCATGAGATTTATAGTGTGTATAAACGCAGAAGAACCCTAGAAATGCTTCCCATAAAGATTGAGAAATCAATATCGCCACTGACTTAGTACCTTTTGATTCGCGATCTGTCTCACTTACACTTGCATTACATCGTATATCGCAATCCCATTTAAATTTCATAATGACGGTGAAACACAGTTCTGCATAGAAAAAAGTGGACAGTTTTGTATTTCGTATGTCTGTAAATTTGTTTGTAGGTTTCGTTTCCCTCTCAAGATGGTGGCCGTTTTAACGGTTCAGTAAATATTCTTTTTTCAAATATGAAGTCATCGTGTTTATTTGGAATTACTTTTTTAATATTATGGTACCTATCGACAAATTGTATAATTGGTTAGCTTATTTAAATAAAGTTACTTACAATATGTGGTTTTTAATTAAGTACTTACTTTCAAATCCTATGATTTGAGAGGAAATTTTGGTTTTATTTATTGAATAAGAGAAAATTAGAAACGTACTTATTTTGGACGCGAGATCTACTGTTCACAGAACCACTAGTTCTATAAGTACAAACCATTTTCACTAAGTATAATTTGAGTTTATTTATTTATTTGCTAAGACATACACAGTACAATTAGATATTTTTAGTTATTACATAGTTGTAGTACCTATTACGTATGTCCATAAAATATCATTACGTAATTTCGCCTGAGATTGTTATAAAAGGAAGGAAGTGTGTGGATAATAATAAAAATAATAAAAGAATTGAAAACAAGAATTATAATAAGCTCACGAATTGTAATTGAATGTTAATAAATAGGAGTTTTGAAAAATGATGTGAAAATATTTTTGAAATATGTCATGCTAAGAAATTTAATAAGTTAGTTTTGTATGTTAGAAAGGAATCATGAAAGATGTCTAAATGTAGTAATTTTTCGTAATGGGTGTATGTTGTGATTGCGCGAGTAATAACTGAATTTAAAGAAAAAGTTTAAAAATGTTGAAAATGAAGTTAGTCGGTTACCCGATGTGAGTATAGAATTTGGTCAACCCACCGGTCAACGACTAACGACCAACCCATACCAACTTTCCACAACTAGGACCGTGAAGAGCAGTGTATGAAAAATAATTGTACTATTCTGAAAAGTGTTTGTTTTGTACTACCATGTGTGTTTCATTAGAAAGCTTTAATTTTTTAAACAGTGCGAGCATAAAACAAAGCAGATTAGGGCCACGATTGCCGCCATTCATTCCGGAGAAACAGTAGAAGTAGAAACTCATAATGTACGGTATAAAAAATTCATGGTGCCCCTCGCAACATTTCGGAGCTTTGTTCAAAAGCTGGGAGGGACGTGAGATGGGGTGAGCGGTGGAGAAATTTCAGCTGAGGATACGTTACGATATGACGTAAAAGAGGAATCTTCTGTTTCTAAAAGCTTAAAGTTACAAACGAGTTGTAGGCTTGGATATAAACACTGTTCCAGGGGTGTTTGTTTACCAACTCAGTGAAAAGAGTCGAAGGATGTCAAGGGATTAAAAAGTCGCCTTGTCCAAAATCCTTTCCATTTTCATTCGTGTGGTTATTTCAGTGAATTGGTCCATTGCTAGAGTTTATCCTCTAACGGAAGTATGTATGAAACGAAATGGAAGATAACAGATCGCCAAAGAGGTTTCTGTATAATGATGCAGGACAAAGGAGTGCGGTGGGAAATTAGAGATCCGGAAAGTTTTTAGAAAAAAACTGCATCCTTAGACATAAGGAACAGGAGAATAACAGAAGGATACCAGTAGAAGTGAAGGCGTTTCCTCTTGCTCGATGGTTGTAGCACCCATAATGATGTTGTTAGCTTTATTTGATGTCTTCCCTATGAAATTGTTGATTGAAATCTGTTCGGAATCATTCTGCTAATGTAGCATCATAAAGAAGAAATCTAGAAGTGCCTTTCTTACAAATTTGAATGGAAAAAAATGCCCATTATCCCCGCGCTTTATTGTATTGAAAATTTAAGCCCCGATTGGACAAATATTTGGATCACGAAACACGTCCACAAAGCATTTATTGTGTTCTTATTTATTATATACACCATAACATACAGTATGAGAGGCAAAATGTATTTAAAAATCTTTAGTTTGAGTAGCAGTGTAAAACTTTTGCCTAATTTGATATTTTGAAAAGACGAAGAATGCCATGAAAAAAATGCCAACCGAAAATTAGAAGCCACCGATCTTAAAAGTTGATTACACAAATTCGATACATTTAATTGGTTTACATAAATTCAAAGTTGTAGCTATCCTACGGTTAAGTAATCCGGTGCCGTGGGTGGGAAAACTTTTCACCGTCTGGCAATAAAACAACCTTTTTATATAATCCGATACAATGGAGAACAGGCCCGGTATTACAAGTCAATGATATCCAGATTCGGATTACATAGCGCACTAAGGCAGGGAATCGGATAAAGAGGTTATCTCGGAGTCGGATCGTAAATTAACGAATCAGAAAGGAATGGTTTTACGATCACTTTGATTTAAAGTACAAAGTAATTTAGAGTGGCTTTATTTTGTAGCGTTACTTCAACAAAGATAATGACGCTGCTGATTAATTATTTTTAAATCATCCAGCATCCGTAGTAAAAAGGCAAGGGCATGAACTACAGATGTTGCAAGCTTGATTCCTTTTTTTCGTCGCTGGTGTCTTCTCCTATCATTGGTTTGTTATATTATCTTCTCTTATCTGAAATTGACATCATGAATTTTTTTTTCAAAATTATAAATAACTAACCATTATAGACATTCAAATTATTAGACGAGCCAATCAGGAAAAGGGGAGCGAACCAATTTCCGCGAGATTTGCCAATAAATTAATCTGACAGTATACAGGCAACTCGCATTGTAATATCACCATTCGGTCAGCAATGGCGCGCTAATTACTGGCTGCATAAAACTACATATCCCAAGTCGGCTGAACGAAAGTTCCAAGAAAGTTTCCAAAATTTAATATTTTGTTAATTTAATTTAATTTTTTATTTTATATAGGGTTTTCGAATAACAGGAGTTATTTTGATATTCAATCGTAAAAGATCAATGGTTTCGTTGCTTGTGTGGCACGTAGCGCCGTCTTCTTGGAAGTAAACGTTGTCCAGATCAATACCATCCAATTCCGGTAATAAAAAATCATTAATCATCTCTCGATAGCGATCCATTCACCGTAACTGTTGCTCCAGCCTCATTGTCGAAAAAGTAAGGTCCAATGACTCCGCCGGACCATAAACCGCACCAAACAGTCACACTTTGAGGATAGAGAGGCTTTTCAACAATAACTCTTGTGTTTTCCGAGCCTCAGATGCGACAATTTCGCTTGTTGACGAAGCCACCGAGGTGGAAATGGGCCTCATCACTCAAGATGATTTGCATTTGATTCACTCAAGTGAATTTTAAAAATTTCAATGCGTTGTTGAAGCGTGTATCGTTCCATTTTTATTAATGGCGTAGTTTCTACTTGTCAAATGTTAAAAATGACAGCTTCAGAAGTAACATCTATTAATGAAATAGCGGGCTATTCAAAATAACAACTCTTATTGGAAAACCCTATATAATAGAAACAAACAGTACATGATTTAGAGTTGAAACAATATACAGGAATAAGATACTTCATGTTGTGTACCTATGATATGTTTCCTTGTAATGTTTGGTAAGTGGTATGTTTAATCATTGAATACAATATTATTGATTCTCAAACGAAAAGGATACAGTCGCATCTACCGTATATTTTTATGATTTTTCCGTTGCAAATTTTCGTTTAAGAATCGCTAATATTATCTTCATTGGTTGATAAAATATAAAAATTTGAGGTTTCTTTCTCTTTATGGTATTCCGAAAATAAAAATAATATTTTGTTAAACTGTTTCGTTAAAATACTTTTAAAAATGTATCCGCCTAACTTATTTTTAGCGTTGCTAAAACAACCCGATTTGAAAGCCGTTCGGTTTTTAAACCTTTTTACGTACACTACGATTCTGCGCAGAAAAGTCCACAATGGACTGCGTTGCAAACCGTTGCCTTAATTTATTTTTCTGCGCATGGTCTGGTTATTTCAATGCGCGCTCTTCGGTGGTTAATGTACGACTGATGTCATAATTTATTTAAATCACTCTCCAATCCATCTGGTGCCAAAATATGTTATCCTGGTTTGCCTCTAGCTCTTCGAAATGATACCCAAATTTCATGTTTGGGCAAGTCTATTAATTTGGATGTCTATGGTAACCATGTAGAATCTACTTGGTCACAATCAATATCAATCACCACCTCATTAAGAAAACCCCGATACTTTCCATATTCCTTTCCAAAGAACCAACATAACCTTCTCCCAACCTCTTCCGCGATGTGTTGACTATATTATAACATCCACTGTAGTGGCAAGATTCCGTGTTACAGGTTGTTGTAATTACACCGTTGTTGGATGGTTGGTATATTCTTTGTTATTCCTATCTTATATTTTTTTAATGTTCACACTCTGTCAGTTGTGTGCCACTGACTTAGTACCTTTTGGTTCTAGACCATTTCGCACGCAGTCTGTCACTCTTATACCAGCCTGAAATTATATATCGCCATCACATTTGAATTTCGTAATCAAGGTGAAACGGAGTTTTGTATGGAAATATAGGCCGAAATCGGGCTTATATTTGGATCACGTAACACACCCACAAGGCACTTCTCGTGTTTATCTTTATTCGATTAATTATAAATATACTATTTTCTTACATTTTGTAGGTACCTTTATATTTGTTTTACGTTATATTTTAAGCTCATTATTTTATATTTATGTTAATGGCACATGTTGTGCAGTTTAGGATTGAATAAAGAAAGTCATTTGATTTTAACATCGATTCAACTATCAGATTTCTCAAATAGCCCCATTTTAAACATGTTCCTCTTCCCTAAACCTTCTTTTAATCCCTTTTTCTTAACCCCCTCCACCTCGCCCACCCACAAAATTTCATCTCTCCTCTTCTATATTATCTGTACACTGTAACTCTGTAATTAATTTAGTATTTTTTATAAAACCTTGATGGAGGAATCTAAACCGGTTATTATGCTCAAATAAAATGGTATTCAAACTAAGTTATGTGCTAATTATGTATACCCACAACGTGATTGCTACATCTGAAAACATTTATTTTATTTCGATGCAGTTTGCCATCTGCATTCAGCTGTTAATTTAATGTCATCAAACCATCTTGTTTGAATGGTCCCACGGTCGCAAACCGAGGACTTGGAGATTGTTATTGTTTTGTTATGGAGCTATGAACTTCGTCGTAGGGCTCAAGCTCCTTGGCTTTGAACCCAGAGGTCACAGGTTCATAACCAGTGGCGGCTCGTGACTTTTGAGTTTGATAGAGCGCTAAGTTTTAAAAATTCAACATTATTGTTTGTTTAGTTCTAAACGATTTTTTTTAAATTAGATTTTTTGAATTCTAATACAAAAATCAAATTTTCGAAATAAAAAGTTTTCGGCTTCAACAATCTTAATAACGCCATTTTTTTAATATTAGCACTCTAGCGCACCCAAATGTCACATCATAACCCGGCGTAAATAAACGAATACTGTATTTATGTGGACTTTTGCACAAATATAACATAGATAAATTAAATTTTGTATATTTGAACCACTTTTCGGAATGAAACTTCGTAGAAAATCAAAATATCGCCGTAGTAGAGAGACTACCATTTAGAATCGAAAATTTACTTCAAAAGGCTCAAATTTTTTTTCATTGCTCCATTGGGTTGATTTAAAAAAAAATGGCGCTGCATACATCATCCAAGTATTATAATCAAGCTTAATTTTATGATCTTAGATCTGATCTATGTTAAATAGGGAAATAGGAATATTTTTTATCCTACCTGCACAAGATTTCACTGGCCTGGGCATCGATTTTCGACGAAGTCATTCCACTTCGTTCAATTGTTCGAGTAGAACGATTTTCGACGATTGACGTATGTGAGTATGTACCTTCGTCGAGACTCGAGAATAAGAACGTCGAGCAATGAATATACTTTCGACGGCGATTGCAAGCGGCGCGGATTGGAGAATCGCTACCCTGAACCAGTACTATTGTATATCCATAGACTGAATGAGACGGAGAAGGGAAAGGTAATTCATATCCAGTCAGTAAATGCAGCAAAATCCTTTATTTATACATAACATAACTTTTTGGACATAGTTTTATACAAGCTTTTCGAGTACAATACTAGGCGCGTGCCCGTACTACAGAAGAAATTTTTGTATGTGTGCATATGTAATACCTGTAAATTGTTAAATAAACTGTTTTCTGTATTAATATAATGAGGAAATCGATTATTTTTTTTTTTATTTTTTTTTTTTTTTATTGAATAAATAGTTAATACATAATATCAAAAAACAAGTCCTGCTAAGCCGATTGAATTGGTTTGTCAACAGGTGCTTAAAGTTAGTTTCAAATACATTTTTTAAAGTTATAATTTACATCTTATATCTACACAATTAACAATTTTTTCATACAATATTTCATACATATTAAAATAAATATTTTTTTCCGATAGCCAATTTTTCACCATATATTTAACCTTATTCATAGATTTACATTGCTTTATAGTGTCAGGTAATAAATTAAATATCTTCGGTATGTTGTATTCAAACGTTCTCTGTCCGTATTTATTATTAAATTTCGGAACTATTAACCCGTCATTGCGCGTGAATCTAGTACTGTATTTATGTTCTAATTTTTCTTTATGCTGCGGGGTAAATATATACTGAATTATGATTTTTTGCCATAGTATAGCCTTAACAGGTAAAATTTTGGCACTCTGAAACAGCAACGGTGTATTATGTCTCTGTTTAAAAATATTAGGGACGACTATTCTCTGTCCACGATAAGAACGACCTGTTGGAGTACCAAATTAGGTTCGTTCTGCGCATACCACCCCCCCGCTCCTTTCCTTCGCCATCGCTCGGCTATCTCCGGCAATCTTCGCTGACAATTCGTTATTCGTTAGTGCCTGCGCTTAGAGAAATTAACCCATTCAGACCCTGCTATAAAATGGATGTTCAGCCGATATGTCCGAATTCATTATCACCAATTACGAAAAACAAAAAAGGACAGGTAAACATTATTTATGTGTTATTTGTATGACTATTCGATTTACAACAATGCATTTTTATAATTCAAGGATATAGATAGGTAATATATGTATAAAATTTGTGAATGTTGGTGTTGATCGGTTTTTTTTTATGTTTATAGGTGGTGCACAAACCTCAACGGACAATGATAATAAATATGTATCGAAAAAAAATTTCGGAATATCGATCACATTGTTGATGAACTAGAGGACAATAATGATAATTCGTTAGCTTTTGAAATTTCAAATGAATCATCTGAGGAAAATTATTTTTTTTTTTAATGGCAATGATGATATTTTCAACTTTGGATTGATTTCTTAGCCGATTTGATAAATCTGATGCCTAATAAAGTACAATATGTATTGTAATACTATCATCATCATTATTTGAATGTATTAAAATGTTTTAATTTTTTATTTTATTTATCGGTAGGAAAATAAATTAAATAATTAATTTGTTAAAAAAGTGGGTCTAAATGTGTTAACGCTCGTCCTTTTAGGAGTGGGGCGAAGGGGCGGAGACATGCGCGTCCACGGGTTGTTCTAAAGTTGGACCGAGAATAGTAATTTTACAATTGCGTTTTGTACAACTTGGACTTGTTTCAGATTGGTTATACTAGTATTTCCCCATATGGTTAATCCATATCTTATAATAGATTCTGCCATTGACATATAAATTATTTTAAGTGTTTCAATTGATAGGAAAAAATTTAATGTGTACATTCTGCCAGCAATTGATCTGAGTCTTTTACAGGTTTTTTTAATATGTTTGTCCCATTTGAAAAAGCAATCTACTGTAACACCAAGATAGACATATTCTGTAACTAATTCTAAGCTTTCACATTTACAATTAGTCGGGATATTTTTATGGATGCAATTAAAACTATGAGAAATAATATTAGGATTAAATTGAAATCTGGCATTAGGTGATCTTATATGCATAACTTTGGTTTTTTTAGCATTTATTAATAGTCCTGCATCATGTGACCATTTACAAAGTTGATTAAAGTCAATTTGCATGAGTTCAATTGCAATTTTTAGATCTTTATGTGATATGACCAATGCCGTATCATCTGCAAATACAAAATGTTTAACAAAAGAGAAAAGTTTTTTCATTATAGTTACATAAATTATATATAGTGTAGGTCCCAATATGGAACCTTGTGGAACTCCTGAAGATACATTCTTTGTTTTACTAAAAGTATTATTTATTTTGGTACATATTTTTCTATTTCTAAGATAATCTTTAAATAAATTATTAATAAATTATTGGTTTCTCAGTTAATTAAATTGCACATGTATAAACCAACCTATTGTAAAGTCTTGATATATAAATAACTTCACTTGTTGAAAGAATGGAAACATGGGTTTTAAAAATAAAAAAAGCTGGGCGAAAGCTGTTTTCGTTACAGGAATTATGCATTTTAGGTCTAATGAGTAACGGGAATGAATTTTATGTAGTGTTTTTTTTCGTATATGAAAATTGTCTTTATGAATAATATTTTTATATTAGTTCTATAAAAAAAATCTCTCATGGCTTATGTCATCTTTGGGAATGCTGTGTCGATGGTCTTTTTATGGAAAAGAAGTTCTGGAAAGGAAAAGCAATGCGGGGTGGGCAGGAATCTGGAGGTTAATGTGTCCAGGAATGACGGCCGTATGAATCCATCCCACCCCCCAAGGTGCAAGGCAATGGGTCGAGTGAGTCCGGCTGGAGAAGTCAAAAGTTCTCCGTCAACCAATCTCCCGATCCGACCCGCCAGGTGGGCAAACGAATCTGCCACAAAGACAAAATTACTAATGAATTCGGGTACCCCTGCTAAGTCACCAAACGTAGCGAACTATTAATGGTTACCGGGGTGACAGTACCTATACTCGCCTCCAAATTGAAAACATATGTAAAAACACATTTAAGATAAACAATACCACAATAAATTCCATTGATAAAAACACAACGTTTTACTAATACAAATACCGCCCAATAATAATAAATTTCTACCAACTTATTTTTTTTAAATAATAACCCAAAAATATTCGCGACAAGCCGATTTACGAGTAGGTAGGTGCAGCTTACGAAAGTACCAAGTCCTTTTTGTCCGTGATCCGAATACAGACGAGGCGTTTTGTTCGTGTCAAGGGGGCGTTATATTGTATCGTCTATACGCGATGCATCCGTCTACTCAGTACAGGATTGAAATATGCTAACCAATAATTCTTCTTCGCGGAACTCCGCATGCGTGTTTTGCTTGCAAATTGAAGGATTTAACAATAATGTAACTTATCGGACACTTAAGGATGATATAAATTATGGATTGGGTTTAATGATTAAGAAATATGGGAATAAACTTTGCGTTCCAACTGGCTAACTTAAGTTCTCACTTACTTGAGTTGCTTTTGCTACACTTGAGATATTTACGTTCGTCAAGTTGCTATCGGACAAGTTTCCTGAGAACCAAATCCGACTCACAACATTCCAGAATACGTATACTGAAATACCGGTACTTAGAATACGTTTTGTCATCAAGTACCAGAAAATCGCCTACACCAATGCTTCAATTATCAATTTGCGATGCGGGTACCGCTACCCCGGGAATCATTTATTGGATAACTAACGCCTCTGCCATAGGTCACCCCGAGTGGTTTGCTGCGTTTGGTGGTTTAGCAGGGGTGCCCGGGTTCATCGGTGAAAAGTGTTCAGGATGCGCTAGCCCACCAATGTGCCAGATCGAGAGGCTGGTTTCGGGAGATCCTTTGACCTTTCCAACTGGTCAATTCATACGTCACTCCTGGACACACTGATTCCTAGATTCCTGCCCAACCCTCATACCTTTTACCTTCCTAGAACTTCCTAAAACTTCCTTCCCTTAAAAAAGCTCCATACAGCATCCCAAAAGATGTCATAGGTCCTGAGGAAAATTGATTTCATAAATTAGTTAATGTAAAAAAATGCTTTTTTGGAACCTTCCGTCCATCCACCAACCGATCCATCGAGATAATTGAAAAAATCGAGTGCGGAGAAAGCAAATCTCTCTCCGTCTTTTGTTATCTAATTTTTGAACAGTCTATATTTGAACTTCGATTTTTCACGCAATTTTCGACTGGTTCTAAATATTCTTCAATTCGCTGCATCTTTTCACGGTAGTATTTGTAACATATCTGGGAAAAGCGCTCGCTAGATAACTCACATAATTTATGAAATAGTTTAACTTTGTTGTAACTTCGCGGAACTATGTCATTCCAAATTTCGGGGAATGTTGTGAGGCTGAAGTTAATAGGGAGAAGTAGGAGATGGGGAGATGTTGGAAAGTAAGAATTAATGCTTAAGTATTAGTTGTTATCGATATGTCAAATGTAAACCGCCGTTGATGGTCGTAATAGAGCGTTGGATATCCGACCTCAAACTAAGTAGATCCAATGTTTTCATTCCGCGTCTCATCACCATGTATATATAGATTACAATGTTTCATACATAAGGTGCAGGTAAATCATTTTAAAAGAGCCCTTGTTTGTGTGGTGGTGAACTGGATGGATAAAAACTATTTTTGTTTAGGAAGCTGAAGAATGAAAAAAAAAGAACACTGTCGAATTGAATTGTGAGTCTAAATTAAACTGGTAAATATCCAAAACATAAACGAAATTAAAAAAGTTTACTACGATTTGTGTCAATCACTAATAGAGTACGGGATAACTGGTTGGGGTCTCCCTTGAGCACTCACACAGAGCGGCTCAACATAGCCCACAAAGCAGTAAAAGACAATTGTAAAAGTTCAGGTTAGAACTCCGACAGAAAAAAATATTTAAAAACTTCAAGTAAATGTACAAAAACTTAACTCAAAAAATATTTTATTTAAAATAAAAAAAAAATATCTAAATACTCCACTGCCCAACATAAATACTCAACCAGAGCAATAAGCCAAAATATACTGGTTACTCCCAGTTTGAACACATCTTTTAGACATAGAAATATTAAATTCTATGCTACGAAATTACACAACGCTCTAACAAATCAAACAAAAAAAATAACGGAAATGAATATATTCAAAACAAAAGTAAAAACATGGCTAGAAGAATAAAGAGATATTCAACTTAAAAATATTATAAGACAAAAGTTTAAAAACTACGGGACGCCTCAGAACAGGAAACCCTAGTGAGAAGGACTGAGAAAAATAGAGAAGTTATACTTATATTATACTTTACACCTACATCGTGTACAAACTTTGCAATTGCAACTAGTAAAAAAAATAAACGTCGTTGCGCGCCCAGTATCTTTGGCCATTTGCGGGGTATAAGGGAACTGCGGACGGGTGGTCCAAACTAGTTTGCAAAACTTTATTTTAATACTATCGATATGCACAAATACATTCAAACGCGTTCTCTTTAAAATGGTTTGCCTCTATCTAATAACAAATACATATTGTACATATTTAATAATAATAACAAACTTGCCAATTCCTCGCCTCCATAGTTAAATATTGAATTTAAGGAATATACAAAATGATAAAGACGTTTTTTAACATAACTAATTTGATATGATTTAAGATTTTCACGGCCAAAAGTATTTTTGTTATTTGTTTTTGGGGTATTATGCCGTGTTGCGCTAACTCCTTCTTTAGCCAACGTTTCGGACAGCATTGCAGTGTCCATCATCAGGGCAGATGTCTTATTTGAGGTTGTGTTAAAATGTGAGCTTAAGTATGAGGTTGTGATACCGTGTTGCCAGCTCCAACCCTCTGAGCTAACATTAACGTATCATTTTTTTATTTATAGTGGTTTTCTTCGTTATACTCTTATTTTCTTCGGATACACCAGAGCAGAGTGGTGATTTCGAAACTTCAACCTCGTTTTGAGAAACTATGCTCAGAAAAGCAAGCACATCCTTCTCATTAATACCAAAGAAAAAAAAATGCTTTTTTATCTTTTTTGTTTGCTTCCATTTTTGTGTTTATGTTGTGTTCTTTATTTTCTAATAAAAAAATTAGATACTATTTGGAATTTTTCTGACAAATTGTTATTAGGTAACGTACCCATACTACGTGAACCGTTCAGGGGGGGGCTTCAAAATACTTTGTTTGGTACAAATGAGCGGCGGGGGGCTTAGATTTTTAGTCACCGGGGGGGGGGAGCGTCGCAAAAATATGGCAACTTCCCAAGGGCGTCACAGTTGAAAAAAGTTTGGGAAGCCCTGCACTAGTGGTTATACTGAAATATTTACCGGCCCTAAGACTGATCCTCTTAGGTTAAGATGATTAACGCGCGCAACATGGTATCACATCTACATACAAAACACTCACTTAACCACAATCCACACATCTGCCCTGATGATGAACACTACGTCCGAAACGTTGGCTGGAAGAGGAAGCGCAACACGGCATAGTAACCTAAAAATTATTCACGATTAACACTTAACAAGTGATTTTTAACGACAAATTCAAGCTAATAAATGTTTGTTGGGCAAAAATTGAATAAGAAAATTCCGTGACAATCCTAAAGAATGATAACTACAACGCTACGTGTTTGGTTCAAGGCTATTTGCAGGAAACTTTTTCTAAGATCTAGGTATTTAAAAAAATTAATTCAGGTAAAACGATAAAATATAAAAACTCGTGTAATCTAAAGTTAAAGCACCTGGGCTAGTGACCTTCGCCTTTACAAAACGTTACGCTTTACACGTTTTTTCAATAGAGTATATACGTGTAAAAAAACATGACAAAGAATCGGTAAAAAAAACAGCAGCCAGGTAATTTGCAATAACTGTTCCCGACGCCCAGCCACCGTAACCGAATCTCAGACAAAGTGGCGTCAGGGGCATGCTCTTAATTCTAGCCTCGCGGAAAATAAACGTAAAAATAGACACTGAGAAAATCGGTTAACATTTATGGGCGAAATTAAATTGACATGGAAACTGAATTACGACGAGAATAAACAAGGTGAATTTTGGAGTAGAATTATAAAGCTGAAGAAGCTTTCCTATGGTTATGATTTGAAATTTTCGCGGCCAAAAGTATAATAGTGATTTATTTTAGGGTATCACGCCGTGTTGCGCTACCTCCTTCTTTTTGGGAATTTCAATTTCCTCCGTAATTAGGAGTGCTCTATGCGTTTTGGGTCTTCCCATATTAATAAAGACGACAAGACTAAGCTCAAAAGTTCTTTAATCCTAAACGCAGAAAACCATTTTAAATTATACTGTAAAACCAGCTCTGAGAGGATAGGATCTGGCAACATGGTTTCGAATCTACATCATTCAAGCACAAATTTCACCACAATCTTCGATTACACGTCTGCCCTGATGATGTACACTCTACTGCTGTCCAAAACGTTGGCTAAGGAATGGGGAAGCGCAAAATGGCATAATACCCCAAAAATAAAACCTAATTTCCTATGTTTAGCTCTTCCGATTGATAAATCCAGAAAAAGATTGATAGAAACTTACATAGTTGAAGAAAAAAAGATAATTTCATCAAACATATTAATTTCGATTATCCGTGCTGTGTTATTCAGATCCGCGTGAAATCTGGTTCAATAAAATCATATTTGCTTTGAATTTAAGTATCATTTTCAAAATTGGAACAGATTATTTGAAGTATTGCCCACTTATAATATAATACTTTTTAAACAGAAGATATTTTTATTTACTTTTTTTAATTCGAAATAATTCAGACTAATAAAATTTAAATATTGAAAACAAAAAATAAATAAAATAGTTTTCTGATAAATTGCAATTTTGAAAATGAAACTAAAATTTAAAGCCAATTTGAGTTCATTGAAGGAGAACAATTTCACGCAGGATAAAACATCACAAAAAACAGGAAATAAAACGTTTGATTAATTGTTTATTTAATAAATTTGTGAATTTGGTGTGCCCTTTTGAAAAAAATGTATTAATTTTTTTCTTTTAATCCGGATTTGTCTTTCGGGATTTGGCGTTATCCGATGTCGCGTTACTATGCAAACTCTAAAAAACAAACTAAAAAAGGCCAAACTAGCGCTTCAATTTAACCGGAACACTACCTAACTAACTAACCATCACACCGTTTTACCGCAAGGGTAGGCAGAGCGGACGGACCGCCAAACAACTCGGTCATGGCACACACTTCTTGCCTCATCCACATTCGCACATCGTCTCATACATACTCTTCTATTATTCTGACTCTTGACATGGCCCGACTAGTATCTGATTCACTTGACAGTGTCATCCCCAACTTCTGCTTCCATTTGCACTTGCGTCATATATTCTCCTTACACTCCTTTCTTCGCTCATTCGCTCTACATTCCCAAACCATATAAGCGTACTTTTCTTAATCTTACTCATTATGCTTACATCATCCTTGCACTTTTTGCGGATCTTCACATTTCTCAAACGACCACACATGGTTTTACCACACAAACGCCTCAGAGATCTCATTTCTACAGCATTCAGTCAATATTAGCTGAAATGATATTAAATAATTCAATTTCTATATAACATATTTTTTCAACGTTCCGGTTGCTAATACTGCTGAATTCGAGGACTGGCTGAACGGTAGTGTGAAAAGCGATAATATATTATCTGCCAATCACACACTCTGTGAATGAATATATAAAGGTGGATTGTGTAAGAAAGGCAATCATTTACGGAGAAAGCTCCACAGTGTTTAAATCGTTTGTCTTCGTTCCAGTAAAATATCGGACCACTGGGAATGCCAAGTATAAAGAGATGGCAATCTCTCTGACCACACATCTCACATTCACTCCTTTATAAGCTATAAATCAGTCACCCGACTTGCGAAGACGTAAGTTATTACAAATCTACAGTTTATATACAAAGTAAATGGGCCATTTATACGCGTGCTTTACTTCAACGGATAAATCTACCAGCGAAAGGATAAACAGAATATGTTAAAAAAAAGAATTGTTTCGTTGTCATGTTTACGATATTCTTCTATGATTCAGAAAAACCTGGACAATAAACCTAAAAATTATGAAGGGTCCGGTCAAAGGCTAAGTTGGCACTACATCTCGGAACCCACGCAGGCGTCGTGAGTTCAATTCCTCGGCGAGCTAAGTCCTCCATCAAGACAACAGAAAAATTTTCCGTGGTGATACCAGGAGATTTTCAAATTATTGTCAGGTTATTCGTAACCCGGGAATGTTTGTCTTTCTTTCTATTTTTTTGGTTTGTATTTGAAGTTGGATGTATTAGCACTTCTTCGACGAGGGACTAGTGCTGAGGTGCTTCATATTCATGTTAAAAAAATACGAAATTGCACAATGCAAATTATAAAAATAAGAAAAGTGCAATATCTTTCATCCAACCGTAAATGAATTCCAACTTCTGCCCAATCCATTTGTATCGTTTCATAGTTAATTAATTAAATTCATAAAAAAATTAAACTTTTTTATTCAAAATATTAAAATCTAAATTCAATTGTTGCGAACTCCTGCAACTCATAACCTACGCACACGCACAATATAAATACTTGACTTTTATAGTAATTTAGTTGAATCAAGGTGTTCTTTAAAAAAAATATTCGTAAAGCGTGTCCAGTTAAGATATTCTATAACTTAACCAAATAATGTTTTATCGAGGGTTTTGATCTAGTAATGGTTAGTTAGAAGGCTTATAATTACAGTAATTTTCGGATAAGAGAAGAACAAATAATATTCGTTGAAGTTATTTATAGTGTTTGACATACAAAAACCACAGAAAAGTTTTTAAAATATTTTCCATTATTTAAGGAACCTAATTGTCTATTTATGGTTGCATTTAAAATGAGAAAATCTTATAACACGCTGAATTAAACTAAAAGAATTTAAATAAAGATTAGCACTGAAATAAAAAATTTAAAAAAATATTATATATATACTCCCCTAGAGCTTTAACATAAAACAAGATTTACGCATTCAAATTAATATAATAATAATAATGGTTTAATTCCCAGGTACATGAAAGGGATGTGCAATTTAATTTGTCTATATTGGCACAATAGCAAACTATAGAATATAAAAATCAGATGGGAACAAAATTAGTCAACATACAAAAAATTTAAAGTGAAGAGAAAATAATTGATACCTGCCTAGAGTAAATAACAAAAATAAATATTAAAGGCAAAAGTAGGTTTTCAATGTACATTTGTTACTTAATTATTATTTATTTTGCTACCATGGGCCATAACATCAACAAAAATGTCTAGAAATTGTTACATATAACAACAACAAATCTGATTTAAATTTTAGTAAGGAATAAATTTTAAAAAAACAACGGAAATGAGCTTATTTCCAAACCTGTGAAACCTTTGGATTGGGAAATGAGTGAAATAGTTTTTTTTTAAGAATAAACAAAGAACAACTCTGGAAGTCTCGTATTATGGTTTGGCACTCGAATCGTTATTAGTCTTGTTCATTCAGATGCATCATTAAGCCATTAACTAATTTTTATAAAAGTACCAAATATAGGGTTTTCCAATAAGAGGTGTTATTTTTAATATCCCGTTATTTCGGTAGATGTTACTTTTGAAGCTGTCATTTTTTGACATTTGACAAATAGAAACTACGCCATTAATAAAAATGGAACGATACACGCTTCAACAACGCATTGAAATTATTAAAATTCACTTGAGTGAATCAAATGCAAATCATCTTGAGTGATGAGGCCCATTTCCACCTCGGTGGCTTCGTCAACAAGCAAAATTGACGTATCTGGGGCTCGGAAAACCCAAGAGTTATTGTTGAAAAGCCTCTCTATCCTGAACGTGTTACTGTTTGGTGCGGGTTTATGGTCAGGCGGAGTCATTGGACCTTACTTTTTGAAAATGAGGCTGGAGCAACAGTTACGGTGAATGGGTCGCTATCGAGAGATGATTAATGATTTTTTATGGCCGGAATTGGATGGTATTGATCTGGACAACGTTTACTTTCAACAAGACGGCGCTACGTGCCACACTCTTGATGATCTCTCAAACAATGATCTTTTACGATTGAATATCAAAATAATACCTCTTATTGGAAAACCCTGTACAAAATAATCTTGCAATGAAACTGAACACAGGGTAGGTACTAGGAGAAGAATGCAAGGTCCGCCTGAATAACATAATATTAATCTTACAAGGAAAATGAGAATCACGTACCTCCAGTATGGTGTTTAATTATACGAAAAAAACATATTAAAGTCATTATCAATTCCAAAGGTTTCTCTAGTATTGCATTGAGATTCTAAAACCACAGAAAATACTTTATCCGTCCTGCTAATGTATGTTGAATGTGTCTCACAGCATTAAAATTCCGACAACACGTGCAAACATATAAATTAACTTCATTAAAAGTACCAAAGGGTTTTACGTGATGGTTCTTTTACATTCGCAAGGATACTACTATGGAGTTGAATTAATTATGTTAATGTAATTGAACACGTAGGTAGTGAGTATAAACTCAGGATGTGATCATGCAGCTTCAGCGAAGGGAATGACAGAGAAGTACTGTAATTTAAAATTAATTTACAGAATTGATTGTACAATTTAATCCTTTAAATACCATATTTAGTTGTTATATGTAGTGTAGGAGCATTGGAGCTACGCACTCCCTAAATTTCTGTCGGTCGAAAAATTATTATTATCAACCAATCCAAAAACCAAAAAATAATGAAATTAAGAGTAATATGTAGGTACTGTAAAATCATTAAGTTAAATTTAACCGGCTCGAATTTTCGTACCTTGCATCACGTGTTATGATACGTAAACTTACGCGAACCGAACTATCGAGCAGAACCTCAATTTATTGGAATGGGACGAAGCAACCGCAAACGCCGCTTGTAGTTGCTTCGTTCCTTTCCCATAATTCGTGGCTCCGCTCGCGTTTCGATTTGCAAATGTATAAGTACCATTATGAGAGAAATGTCGACAGGGAACATCAATTATCTATGTTGACCACTGAATTGAAATTTCTCCGAAACATGAGCGGCGCTCATCAATGCCTCGAACTTTTCGGTGAAGCGTCAATACCCGAAGACACAATGCATTTATTTGTCGAGCCGAGATGGCACCACTTTAGTTCTCAGAGTTCGCATTCGGATAATTCCAGCAGGTCAGTATGTAGGCTTCAAAATTACTAGTATACTTTACCTGTTGTAGGGGATAGGCTGACAATATTTTTAGCGCACTATCCATTTTTGTGAGTACAAGCCGCCAATAAATTAAAATATCTTCAACTCTACAGTAAATCATATATACATAAAGAAAATTGTGTGTTGGTTGTTTTTTTTATAAATAAATGTACAGTTTAATTTGATATGTTTGAAATATTTGAAAGGAAGATCACTGTCTACACGAGATTTCGAAAAACCACCCCCTTTTAAGCAGAATTTTGATAAATCTTGATAAAATTTTGAACACTTGACGTTCAAAATAAGAGGAAAACTACTGTCTACTAATTTCGAACAACTTTGTAACTCTGTACTCCCTGGGCATGCCGGGGATTTAAGCTAATAATTATCAATAAAAATGTACATAAACTCGAAATGTATAAATAAAAAATGGTTTAAGTACATAATGATGGTTTACGAATAATTACATAATGTACCAGTATGAGGATTAACCGTAACAGGTTGAAACCGGTTCGATCTACCAGTAAAATGGTGGACAGATTATCAGGAAACTTGACAAACTGTTTGGTTAGGTATGTACGAAACGATTTCCTTCAACCTGGAGGGCTACCTTGGAGGAAACAGATATTATTCCATCAAAAAGATTCATTTAAAAATAACTCGTTTGATTAGAGTCGATTTTCAAGATCACTCTTAATGGGTGAAAGCCAATATAAAGAATAAAAAAATAAAAAAGAGTCGATTTGAGTCAAGTTTAAATACGAAACGTTGAATTCGTAACTTGCGAGGGGGGTCTTGTACAATTTTATTAAAAACGTCAAAAAGCCTGCTTAATACGGCTTCATAATAAAAAAATACTCTAACAAAACATGCAGAAACAGCGAAAAAGAACTCAGTAGATGGGCACTTAAAAAAATAACTAACCCAAACAGAAAGACGGCTTGATTAGTGTGAAAAGAAGGGTTTTCTTCTGTGTCTATTAATAAAAAATGGAGAGAGTATAAAACTGAGATTTCGGCGGCAGACCGCGAGTATTAATCAATAAACAAATTTTAGACAGTAGATTTGTGGATCAGAAATGATTCTATGATTTCTTGGCCGCTGTGGGACCATTCTATTCGATGCTATATCTACTAAGTCTGAGGAGTATTAAAGTAAACCGAGGTAGTTAGAATTAGAATTAAGGTTGTATTTACAGAGGCGAACATAAAGTGGTTTGACGATGACGTCATCCCACCCACCCCCGCACCCGCTCGGGTCTAGGGGTATAAAGGAATCAATTCATCCAATTTGGTTTATTCCCTTCGCGGAGATAACGCAATTGTGGAATTATTTAGGGTCGAGACCTAAAACCCGATGTATCAACATCCACTGCATATCTACTACCGAATAAGGTTCTGCAACCGGAATACTACGTATTCTAGTCTAGGTATATTTTATTAATGGATGGGAATTGCGAACTTACTATTAGAACTACGATTTTTCAAATTTGTGGGATTCAAGGGAACGGATGTCTAAATGCGTGAAAGAGACAATCGAGTAAGAACGAGACATAATTTTAGTGAGTATGCAAATAAACGTGTATGACCATTCATATTATTCCTCGTTTACCTACCTAAATCCATTTAAATTTCACTTTTATTTCTGATGATCTAGGCCAGTGGTCGGCAAAGTGCGGCTCCGGAGCCGCATGCGGCTCTTTGGCTCCTTGAGTGCGGCTCTGGCACAAATGCTAAGGTCGCTCTGCTGTTTTTAAACTCCTGAAATAATTCCTCTATTGACAAACACCATTTCAAAACAACAATTTTAAATATGAGGGAAGCATTTCTCAGCAGGTTTCAGAAGTTTAAAAACCGCAGAGCGACCTTAGAATTCGTCAAAAATCATCTTATTGACATTGGTAACTTTAAAATACAATTGCAGGATTTAAAAAAACAAGGAAATATGGAGCTCTAAATTTCAACGTCTTTGTATTGATTTGGATCTTTGTATTTTGGAGAAGAACAAGTGTGATCTTAGTTCACAACACAAGTGGTCTGTTTTGAAAGACCTGGAGAAGGAAGACATGATCATTTTCAACGTCTGGAATAGTATTCCTGACTCTTAAGATCAGCTGAAAAAACTCGTGTTTGTTGTTTTTTCCCTTTTTGATTCTATTCATGCGAACAATCTTTTTCAAGCATGAACTTTATCAAGAGTAAACTGAGAAGTCGTCTAATTGATGAGAACCTGGAATCATGCTTAAAATTAAAAACAACATAAAAACCTGACTGACTGATATTTTCCAAGAATATGCAAGGACATTAAGGACGGGTTGTTTCGGAGAATTTGAACAATTCATCAAATTTCAAGGTTCATTTTCAAGTTCTGTGAAATATTTTTTCAAGTTTTGTTTTTATTTCAGTTTTGTCAAGCAACTAGCCTATAATGATATATTAAAAGAACTTGAATAGGACTTTCACAGAACCCGGAAATGAACGTTGAAATTTGATGAATTGTTCAAATTCTCCGAAACAACCCGTCCTTAGTGTTCGAATTAAGTGTTTTTCAGTCATTGACATGATTTAAATTTATGGATAGGTACCTAACTTTCATATTATTGTCTATCAACGGATAAATTTTTATTAAGGGTGAAATCACGTTTTATTCAGTGTACCCGTAATTTAATGAAGATTTAAAATTATAACAAAGGTTTACTAAATTAAAAAACAGATTTGGCTCTCAGAATTTTTTTGAATCGTTGTAATGTACATATTTGGCTATTTGGCCAATAAGTTTGCCGACCACTGATCTAGGCAATGCAAATCTAGGAAGTGGAATTTTTTCCGACATCCGATCGAACTAAAACTCGGCAGATAGACTCGTTGTCGATGACAATGCATTCTGTCAACTTGATGGCATTCACATACACACATGCGAACATATACGATTTTCTCTGAAAGCGGATGACATTACAACAGTTAATATACGAAATAAATGTCAGTGCTACCCAATTGGCATTTGGGTAGGTTGGAATATTTTGTGGACTCCAGGGGCCTTAGCATGAGAATCGATCGAACTTAACGATATCGGATTGCTAAGCGTATCTACCGACGATTTTATAACGACTTCCCTAGCATGAGAACGCTATTGATATCTCTAACGACATCGATAAGGCAATAAATACAAATCGATATACGCTGGCAATACTGGGACGGAATTGTCTATGAATTGGATAGACGTCAAACGTCAGATTTCAAGCGTGACCATTGTAACCGCCGTGTTTTTTTTAATATTTTACGATGTCGCAAGCAATGGTAGTTGGGTAAGTTATTTATTTATCTTTTTATGTGAAAGAATTTCCATTATTATCAAAGAGATATACTTACATTCTATTGTGTCAAAATTTTGAAGTTATTTTTACTAATATTTCAATCATACGCAGTATTTTAAGATATTCAAAATGCTGATATTATGATATTATGATAAATACAGGTAAAGTGCTATATAGTCAATGAATAATGACTATATAGCACTTTAATAAGTTTTTGTTTCCATGTTAAAATTCGAAGTTATGATTTTTTAAATGTCGGCGAAAAATTATCATCTGGAAATCTCTAGCAATCGAAGCAAATTTATTTATTTCACGTGGTCGTTCCAGTGGTGGATAGATTTATATTGTGTTTTTGTTTTACTAAGATATCAATAATATTTAATACTCTCACTTTAATGTATACTGGAAGTCGTAATGTATTTTTTGACACTAGAAAGGGAGTTAATTGATCAATGAGATCTCTAGCCATAATACGAGATATTCAAAACAATTGTCTGAATTCCGTCTCTGCAAGTTCGAACGGATTCAATTGATCGCGTAAACGACGCCTTTCAATCCTACGATCTTCCCTAACCTGCCTCCTTTCATTGAACCAGAAATTTTGCATAGTGAACGACATTATTAAAAAAATACGTATATCGACAGCCAACCAAAGTTTTATCTGACACTCAAGACCCCACGTTATATTCGGTGGGCTTTTAGCAACCGTCGCGTCGGTCGGAAATTATCCTATCGATACATTCTCATGCTCGCAATTTTAACGATACCGTCGCTACTTTGACCATAGACAAGGAATTTTAACAATCGGCGGTTGTTATATTTTGATCGTGCTAGCATATGTCGTTAAGTGCTCATTGATGACGTATTTTAACGATATCGTATTGCTATAGGGCTATATCGACTTCTCATGCTAAGGCCCCAGATCCTGGCTAGATAGGCTCAATCATCACACTAAATTTCTTTTTTTTTTTAAGTTTTAAAATAGATGTACCTAATGGTAAAAAAAATTAGTTTTTACTGGTTATTTTTTTATTGACTTACCTTCGAGATAACCGAACTGTTTAAATCTATCATTCTGGCACGTTCCAGAGTTGTTAGATACTTTCAGTATCACCCTGGTGAAAGACCACCATTCAGAATCGAAACGTTGCTTAAAATGGCTTTAGTCGTGTTTGCTGAATATTCACGTATATCCCAATCTTCTCCTCCCCACTACCCTCAGCTTCACAACATACTCCAATTAGACTCACTGATTCTAGACGTTTGGGAGCAATTGTCGATTTATCCGTATTAAAGAATCAGAAATTTTTGTTGATAAAAAACTTATATTTAATATACTATGCTTTGGTTCAATCAACTTTACAATATGCCATCATCCGCATATAAAACTAACCTCCTTCCAATAGAAGTCGTGCAGAGAATAATTATTACTATCATATTGAAAAAACCTTCGGACTACCCAACAGACCGCTTTTTCGAGGAATTTCAAGTACCTCCTTTTGAAGATCTGTACATTAAAAATTCATTAATTAAAATCATAAAAGAAAAAGAAAAGTACCAATTTCTAACTGAAAACCGCACTCGAATTAAATACATTTTTCCATGTCCAAAATTAAACACTTCCTTTGCACAAAATTACTATACATATAAGGAAGAACCTTTTTCAATCACCTACCTGAGGAAATCAGAATCATGAACGACAAAAGCCAAGCTTTGAGCATTTGGAAAAAATATTTTAGAGATAAATTATCAAAAAAATTAATAATAAATATTTTACTTAAGAAGTAATTTCTTCTCCAAATATAGTAAACATATTAATAAAAATAAATAATAATTGTCTTTATCCCAGAAACTTATAATATCACGTTTTTATTTAAATATTAAAGCTACTAGTAGTACATTTTACTTTTTTTTCCTACTTCTCTTAATTCTATGTGTATATCTACAATAACATAATGTACACTCCTCTTCCAACCACAAGCAAATGCTTCTCTGGAAGAGTAGTATTAAATATTGTCACTGTAAATTGTAAACCTTATTACTTATATGTACTTTTTCCTTTAATAAAAAAAAATAAAATCATATTTTTGTTAATTCTACTAGTAGATATATTCATATCAAACAACAAAGACTATTTATTAACACTATTCAAATATAGAACGTTACTTACTACCGATAATTTCAGTTCAAAGAGAAGGCTCAAATATATGTTGGGTTAATTACAAAAAATACCAACATTATCGTGTACTATTCTATAAACTTTTATTATATTTGTAAATTGAGATTGGAAGCAGTTTAACGCCCAAATTCACAAACCCACCCACATTTAATTTAGTTTTACAGACAGGGCTACCCAAGGGTGACGTGGGTCAAAAGTTGGGTCAGTGGAAACACGCTAGGGAAAATATAACGCGAATAAAACGATATTGGATAAACGACTGTGGAGGTTTCTGGCTGTTTTTTGTCCAGTGGCAAAGCAGAAGGCTGTCGTTTTCAATTATTGTTGGGGCATTAATTAGATTTGCGGGATAGGAGGGAGATCCACGAACCTTCCGCCTATAAATAGTCGAGAATAATATGTGTAGGAAGTTGTATTACTTTTGCTTGGAAGAAATGTTAGAACTAAATTGGTCGATTAGATATTTACCTGGAGAATCACGAATATCCCCTACCTTCAGTGGAGTTTATTGGTAATGGATATATAATATGTATAAGTAGGGTATCAGATATTTGCTGCAAAATATAATATACAAAAACGTATACAAAAAATACTATATAAAGTGAAAATAAATTAACTTTGCATGGTTTAGGAAACGGAATAATAATCTAACCTTAGTTGAGGACTGTGATAGTTTCAGTTACGATACATACATCGATAGTTCTAGTGTAGATACTCGTAGATCGTAGACGTTATAAAGATATCGACTAGGAACGGAGAGCCGTGAGGTATCGAGAAGCAGAGATTTTCCGAGCACAATATAGAGGACGTTAGCCTCCAGGTCGTACTACACACTTTTTACTGATACTAAGAGTTTTTAGTGTAAATAAAGACAAAGTTTTTTGTTATGAAAAAGGCGTTATTATTTCACTAACCGTACACAACAAGAACCTTATGATTGACATACGTTTTTTGGAAGGTTCCGATCCTTTCCACATAGGGATAAAAATATTAAAAGTTTTTACCTTATTTCTCCATGATTTTCACCTTCGTTTATCTCAGTTACTTGATAGATTGGAGTATTACCTGTCAAAAAAGAAAAAAAATCTCGATAAATAAAAACGCAGTTAAGTACCTACTTAGGTACTCGTACATGGCCATGTATAAACAACACTGTTGGCGGGTTGGAAATAAGCCGACATAGCTCAGTGGTTCAGAGCACCTGACAGGACATCAGAAGGTACGGGTTCAATTCCCGTTGGCGGCATTTATTTTTACTCGGGAGATATTTTCAATTTGTATTGATATTTCAGGCGACTAATTATTGCTTATAATTATTTGTTATCCTTTATGCTATGCATACAACCTTGTCTTATAAACATTAGTTTACCATTGAAAATAATAATATTTGACAAGTCAAAATATTTCACCAACAAATGTAGATATAATATGTCTCGACGCCATCTAGTGGGAAATTCAGTACTAACAAAGCCTTTCCTACAAAAATAAAGTTGGGTTGTTACAGGTGAAAAAAATATAATAAGCAGTAATTGTTGATTGAGGTACTAGTACATATTGAATTATTTGGCGGGTTGGAAATAAGCCGACATAGCTCAGTGGTTCAAAGCACTGGACATCAGAAGGTACGAGTTCAATTCCCGTTGGCGGCATTTATTTTTACCCGGGAGATATTTTCAATTTGTATTGATATTTCAGAGGAATAATTATTGCTTATAATTATTTGTTAACATTGTATGTGTTTAAGTTTTTTGTAACTGTGGTAGAGAAGGAAGGAAGCAATATCATAAAGTTGACGTAAGAATTGAATTTCTTGGAATAAGGTTTTTGTGGCGTAGAACTTTGTTAGCAATATTAATAATATTAGCATATAGGTAATACAAAGAAATTTCATACTTTATTTTTTGAACACCTTTTCATAAATGGTTTTGATTTTAATTTTTCAGTAAAACATTTTTTGTTTGTACTTTTCTCATACCGGGAGTCCGTAAGGCAACATCATCGAATTAATCGGTTAATCGAATCGAGTCGAACTTTGCAAAGTTTCATAATAACCCGAATATTACTAATGACAAAGTTATAAATAAATACCATTGGGCATTAGATATTTTACATCTCGAGTCTAGTCAATATAAAAGTACCTACTAGGAATAAGGACCTATTTTTTATGTTACCGGTTCACAAATATTGTTTTGAAGCAATATTTCATTCTTGTATACGCTTCTTTTATTGGGCTTTTACCTTGGGTACGTACATTTGGTTACATTTTTTTTACACACGGGTTAGTAATAAACAATGGTTTAGCGTGGTTTACAAGTGGATAAAATTTAAAAAAATACAAAATAATTTAAACATTTTCAGAAATAATATTTTGATGTGAAATATTTGTTTAGGTATGTTCTAAACATTGAATTTGTTATGTTAAAAATGTAGATATTATTTGTATATTCGTTTGTTAAACTATGTAGGTAAAAATTGGCGCGTTTGATACACAATATGTTTGTGAACAGTGACAATGAAATAGATCCTTATGTGTCGAGTGCTAGTAAGTACTCTTCTATTAACTAGACTCAGGGGTTCGCAGCAGTGGCTTGTCGTTTGTCGATCCTCAAGTGTATGTATTTTAAAGGTATTAAATAAAATAAAAGTGTAGTAGGTATATACAAATGATATCGACATTTTTCACATAACAAATTCTATGTTTAAAAAATACCTAAATATTTTTTTCATGTCAAAATATCGTTTCTGTTAATTTTAGATATATATTTAAATTTTATCCAAATGTAAACCATGTGCAACCATTATTTATTAATTACTAACCTTTGTGTAAAAATTTCATGTAGGTACCCAATGTTAAGGCCCATGGGCGAATAAAAGTGTATATAAATAAGTTTATTAATTTTTATATATTAAAAAGGCATGAAAACACTAGGCTTCGTATTTAGAACGACTAAAAACTTTAACTCCATACAAGCGATTAAACTGTTATACATATCTCTAGTTAGAAGCATAATTGAATACAACTCCGTAGTTTGGTCTCCCTCTTACAAAATTCACATTAATAACATTGAGCAAATACAAAAAAAATTCTACGTTTTATAAAATTTAAATTAAATATCCCACTAGAAGACTTACAATATCATTTCTTATTAAATACTCTAAAAATACGCACATTCGAAGACAGGCGTAAAATCTTAACTTTTTTATTCAAAATTCTAAACTCTTAATTCGACTGTTGCGAACTTCTGCAACTCATAAACTTACGAATACCTACAATAACAACACGACAAAATACACTATTCCACAGCAATTACATTGAGAACTCCCCAATACAACGGTTTCACACTTTGGGAAACCAATACTTAGGTGATGTCGATATATTTAATATTAACTTTGCGAATTTTTTGGATTACGTAAAAGACTTATTTCAACACTATTCCTAAATGGAAGTTATATTTTTGTAAACCAGTCAAATCGCAGTATTTTTTAATTTATGTTCTCGTTCTTTTATTTTTGTTTCTTGCATATATTACTTTTGAATGTAATTTTATTTTTATTATTTCTTTCTCATGTTTCAAAATTGTATCACCTACATGTAAAAGCCCTCTGGGCGTTAAATAAATAAATAAAAATAAATAAATCACCTTTACATGGGAGTCTCGTCAATTTTATATATTTGCTATCCACGATTTTGTCACGCCATATTCGTATGGGCGTATTCGTAAGTAGTTACCCAACTCTTTAATATATTTGAGTCTTGGAGTAATAATATTTGAGCAATACTTTAAAATGCTGAATACACTGAAGTATAAACATGACCACATCTGAACGTTAGTCACACACGAATACCAAAAAAAACTCTTACCAAAGATAGAAACTATCGATGAAAAAAGTATTTTTTTAGTAAACTTTATCCACCTTACGTCGTTTTGCAATATTGCCAGTGACAACCAGATGGCAGAGCGGTGAGTTTCTTTTCTTAGGACCCATAGTTTATAACTCAACCGTGTGGAAAAAAAGCGTCTTATTTTTGTATTATTAATACACAATACAATTTGAAGTTACGCGAGGACGTTGCTGAATTGGCTATAATAAAAAAATAACAAAATTTTTACTATTTCTTCTATAACTTTTCAACATTAAAATCATTTTCATTTTCATTAACAGGAGAGCCTGGGGCAGATAATTTTCATCGGGACCGATGTCATCCTTGGGGATGCTGTGTGGAAGGGCACATTGTGAAACTTCCCCTTTCATTCACTCCAGACAGAAGAGCCTGGGGCAAATACCTTTCATCGAGACCTATGTCATCTTTGGAGCAGTTTGGGGGGGGGGGGGGGTAAATCATAAACCTTCCCAACACCCAGAACCGATCGGTTCATCTCAAAGCTGCATTTCGTTTAAAATTAATTCATAATATAATCCAAAGTGTAATTCATGTTCATGTTTCGGCATACATCAATTCGCAGATGGGTTTAATTTTATTCATATGTCGGGCGCATATAAGGTAATGTAAATGACACTAGTTGGGGCCATCTTACATGTGTTATTCGTAAACGTATAATAACATTTATGTATATGTTTATAAATATACGTGGAGGTGTGTGATGGGAGCAAAGATATTGGAAGAACGAGATGTGCTATGAGCAGTTCATACTGTGTGGAATTGTTTGGCCGAGTGTCGCCGGTTTTGTTCACCAATACTACTGCAAACCTTCGCTTACGCTAAGGTATCCGCACTAATACATAGAACAGATTTCTGTACGTACACGTCCCGATACCGTTAAAAGTACCCTAATTAGGTAGTACTCCGGCTACGGTCCGGCGGCCAACATAGCATATCTCGTTCTTCTAATATCTTTGGATGGGAGAGTGGGAAGCGAGTCTGCCTTTTGAGACTGGCAAGGCGGTTAAATGATCAGATCCAAAAACAATAATAAGAATATAAGCAATTGCTTCTATACAATGCTCCTCAATAATAATATTATACTATTAAAAAACATCATTCAGTTGTCTCTTAATTATAGGTAAACTTATAATAAACATATAGATATTTGAGTAAGTAAGTGTATGAAAGCGAGAAATATGCATGCATGTGGTAGTTAGACCTGAAACTGTAATTTTTATGTAGCTTCGGATACAACAATAATAATAATATAATAATAGTATAATATAATAATGCAAAAATCAGTCATTTTAAATACATGTAGGATTACGAAAGATTTTTTAAATATTTATGTTGAGGAATCAGTAGGATTTATAGGCCCTGTTAGAAGTTCTACGGAGCTGAACCCTCTGATATGAAAATATCTGGAGTCGGTGAATTATTTTCCGATTTGATCTCTGGTTAGTTGACGTGTTGTTCTTGTATTGTTTTGTATTTATTTTGCTTATATAATGCACTTGCATATTGTTGATTGACTAGATGATCATTTGTGGAAAAGTGGGTGGAAGGGTTTAGTTTTTCCTATGGGGAAGATTTAACCTGGACATAAAATCTGAAAATAACAATAATAATAACAGGATATCCGGGAGTAAAGTTCACAAACTTTGGAATATGATTCTACATGACAGAAAAAGTTAAAAATATTTTTTAAATGTATGGGATAAAACAACGGAATGTCGAAAAAAATCTTATTTTTTTTACTTCTACCATCAAGCAGAATAACCTCCAGTGCAGTGTAGTGCACTTTACCGCCAGACACCCTGTATAATCAATGTTCCTATATGAATAAACGTGTTTCTATGAATGACTATGCCTCGAATTTCTCCTGTGCAAAAAAGTGTTAGAATATCATAACAGGGATGAACAAAACTAAAGATAAAAAATAAAAAATAAAAGGAATCATTAGAAACTTAATTAAAGTTCTTGAAAAGATATGCCCAGTTTCGTAGAATGATTATGTCTCATAAACTGCAATTTGTTTTAGCACAATGACGCAGTGTTTTGTATTACAGCAATTGAATAAATGAATCATATTATATTAGATTTTAAATGCTTTCTTTATGCCCTATTAACAGAGTGCAGAAATGCCACTCATGAGTGGAGAGCTTTGATAAGAGAAATTATAATTGGGCTTGACGTTTTATCGGGTGGCCAAAGGATGATATTCCATACACCTCTGTTCTGGTACCCACAAGATGCTTCACCCACATTCATACATCATCTTCATATGGACATATGGAGTATTTGATTCTCTATGTCGTGACGGATAGTCCAGTCACCATTTAATTACTAAGCGTATATTTCTTAATAGTATTCTCTACGCTTTATAGGGAAAAAAATAAGTTTGACGGATCACCTCAGGAATCTCTATTTAGTTCAATTAAATGGAAATTTTAGCCTTTTATCAGGGTTGATGTTAGAAATTAGACATCAGATTACATACATTACGCATATTTGAGCCTATTTTGGTTTTTAGTGTATATTCGAGCGTCTCCTGGACGTTGGTGCATATTTGAGCGTAGTTCCGTCGTTATTGCCGACATAGTTTATTTTATCCATAACATTCTTCAAAATATGAGCTTTTCGCTAACGCATTCCTCTTTTTATCAAATTATTTAAGTACAGTTTTTGGCCGTTGTAATGCATATTTTGGCATTTATGTGCGTGCATATTTCGCCATTTTTGTGTCTAATCATTTTAGAGATTATTCTCGTAGACGCCTAGATAAATCTATGATTTGGGCTTTAAATGGTATATACTAAGCTAGCTGCACAGTTACTTGAAGTAAAAAATAATTTGAACAAAATCTTTATTTAATGATATGATAAAGTGAACAGTATTCGTGACTTGCTTCTGACATAACCCACGCACTAGCTGTCCTATTACAAAAGAAAGAAAAAAATATTTGAAATATTTACACGAATCGTCAAATATTATAGTCAAACACTATCACGTTCTCTGCGCTCCACGCGGATAAAATTTATGACAAAATCGTCTTAAAACCATATTTTCTATTTTCAATTATACGGCGCGGAGATGGTCTTGTCGCCGAGATAAATTTCACAGATCTGCGTGATTTATTACAGCATCCGAATTACGTAAACGTGTATTATTTTTACGTGATATTTTCACGGCTGCGAGCGTGGCTACAAATTGGAGAATTTCCGGCGGGGGCGTGACAGTTTTGAAAAACATTTTCGTGGAAACTTTTGTCAACTCGCAATTCCTCGGCACAAGTTATTTGATGAACTTGTTTGTAGGTTTACAGGCGTACATTCCAACTTTCTGCATTTCCCTGGGGTGAAATTAAAAGGATATGTTGTATTTCGTGCGGGCTTGTGTTTTATTACGATGTCACCAGAAGCGAAGGGGTACAAACGTACAAGCGTGACGAGTGATGACCTTGTATTCGTAATTAAATTATTATAGATATGAACATAGATTGTGCAAGCATACTCTGAATTCTTAATTGAACATCTAGTTATGTTTCCCGAGTTGTAGTGCTACAGAGAAAGGCCGAAACACTTCGATTGAAATCGCTAAAACAAACTTTACATTTAAACAGAAGCTCTTACTTGATTAACTTATAAAAAAAAGATGGAAGAGGATTTAGATCGACTTATTGTGGTTCTACCGTTTTTTAAATATAATATTCTATAAATGGTGTATGGTGGATAAAACACAATCACGAGCGATACAAACAGTAATAACTAAAATTATTAAAATGCTAAATAAGTATAATAGATGGAATTGTTCTACTAGGCATGGCCTGCAGCGAGGATGGAAGAATGAAACTTAGGTTGTTAGGACAAAGCGGAGTCAGTAAGGAACTGGAGGGAGACACAGGATTAGATATTTCTATAGACGACTAGTGGGCGGATTCCCGGTAATTCGCCTCCAGGACTCTGAATGCTTGTAGCGCTGACAATTAATGAAAACATATAGAAATCTATAAAATTCGTGATGTGAAAAAATGATTCGGCAAAGAATGGTTCAAATAAGTAATTCGAACAACAGAACAGCTAATAGCCACAATACAATACTCTTATAATGCTTGCAGGTCAAATAGTAACACGTTTGCAGAATGTCTACATCATTAGCCCGCTAAACTAAGGGCGAAGCGGTCAGACTACAAGTACACAGGTACAAGGGTAGGTTGTGAGGCTTTAAGGGTCGTAGCGGCGTAGCGGAAGAACGCCTTATTTTGCTGGGGTGGTTATTCGCTATAACGGATCGTTATCTAACGACGGCCAGTAATAGCGGCTGTAACGGCGGAAGGGGTTGCATCCGCTACAAAACCACGCATTTTTCAAACCATCACGCAATACAATATGCGGTTTTGATTTTATCGCTTTCAATTATAATTTTGTGTGGGTTTTATGATTATTTTTTTGCCTTTTGTTTTTATTTTCAAGCTCTCTCTCCTTTGCTTTCAATTTCATCCCCCTTTCATAGTAGGGGTGGATGATTCAAAGCTTTGATAAAGTGAATGAATTTAGTCCTATCTTTGTTATTTATATAACGCTTTTGAACATTAAACACAGATTGTAATCGAATGAAATATTTTTTTAATAAACATAATAGGTGGGTAACACCTACCTCAAACGCGTAAATAACTTTAAAAAAATCAAAATAAAGAAACTTCGATGTTAAATTTTAATTGAAAATATTCAAAATTATTCGATCGCGTTATTGAAGGGACAAATTTTTATATTTCTCACAGGAAATCGTTTCCAGTGTTAAAGGGTTGAAGATTTGACGCTAAATGCGACCCTTCTCACGTGCGAGAGTCGATCGAGGAAGGGATCCGAGTCAATAAATTGAAGGTTGGGGAAGGAGCTGGCGAGGGTTGAAATTATTTGACCAGAAGGGCGGAAAGCGAAATAAGGGTTGCAAGTGTAAGTGGGGGAAAACGGAGAAAAACACAATGGCTATATGTACCTGGCTTTCTGGAGTATTTTACAAGGTATATAGTCGTGAATAAATGAATACAAGTGTCTTCGGAAATTACAAATTAGTAAATACTAAGAATTCATTTATTTATTTTGTTACTGTTATTTAATACTGTGAAAGAAATTGTGCAGGCAAAACAAACGACTCGCAGTACATTTTTATATAAATACGTCAAAAACTTACTACTTAAACTTTCTGATAAAAAATATTGCTAATTTATTAATAATTTTTTCGTATTATTCCTTAGTAGGTTAAAAACGGGATTGCAGGCCTTTAACGTATGAATTGATAGGTTTTCTAAAAAACTATTAGTAAAAAGCCAATGAATTGTCACGATGTCGAAACATGTGTTTGTAAAAATACATTTTCGCATTCGTCGTTATATGATAAATAGAAGTCAGGAGACAAACGCAGGTGCATGAACACATGTCTCCGCTGGTATAAATATAACTTATCTTTGAGTCGTAAATTCAGATCAGGATACCATATTCACATTCACATCAAGAAAAGTAAATCTTATTAGTTACAATAATAAATAACGCTTTCTTGAAAATGAATAAAGCGCAGACCCTTGAAAAGTTTACTTATCAAGATTATTATTTGTATACGGTAAAAAAAATTATATTGTAGGTAGGTACTTTATCGATTTATCACTTCCAATTTTGAAAATGACACTTCAATTCAAAGAAAATCGGAGTTCTAGAGTTCATTGAACCAGAGTTCCAGACAGATACAAAACCGAAATTAGTATTTTTTATTTTATAAATACGATCACGAAAAATATTAAAATTATAAATATATGATGCTAATGAACCTTTATGGGGGTCCCATACAAAAGGTCGGGCCTATAAAAATCGGCGCTTACCTTTTTCCCGAAATGGTTCCAAAATACGAGTAAATCAGAAAACACAATTTCCACAGGAAGTAAAGATTAACTGACCGGAAGCACGGAACCTTAAGCCGTTTTAATATGGCGACCTGCCAAAAGTCGTTAAAAGTTATTACTGAATTAGTCATTTTAATTTTTAAAAGAAAGGCCGACGGTATTTATTGTAAGACCGTCTAGTTCAAAAGTCCTTTTATCATAAAATAAAAGGACCAGAATTTGCATTAAATTGCTCTTTCCCTTTTCCTCTAAACGTCAGAGCGGTAAGCTCCTTGGCGCCAGACCCAAAGGACACAAGATCGAAACCTTACCTTCTCTCAAGACCCAACTACCGCCAGGGTCGACGCCACGACTTGCTATGTATTCCACACGGAAGAACGGACTTTATGGCCCAGCATAGCATGACAAGAGGTGTATGGTGCTGCTAAATGATACCTCTAGGTCTCTTGACATTTTCAACATTGGCCTTGAAGATTTCAAAAGTCATTTTAGGCAATAACTCTAAAATATCAGGTATTGTAAAATGTTTCATTTAAAGATTTGTATATTTCATGCGTATTGTAATAGGATTGCAATCTGAAATGCAAAAAAAAAAAAAAAACTTAACCACTGATTAGCAAGGACAACAAAAATTTGCGTCATTTTAGGCGAAATTTGCGTTCATTTTTTGTATTGTTTTATTTAGTTCTAAAAAAATATTTTTTATGTCTAGTATTAACTTTCAGAATTACTAACTAACAACTTATTTCTATGACATTTATCCACACTTTACACTACATCTAAAAACCACAAAAAATGGTGAAAATTCATAGATTTTAAAAATTTATGGGCAAAGCTGCATTCTTTTTCAGCGAAAACCAATGGTATTTTGCAACAATGGTGATGTAATGGTACGTTTTTGGTATTTGCAGAAAAAATGCACGGATTTGTATTTTTTTTTACTAAATAAAAAAAAAATTAAGTATACAGTACCTACGCGGTTTTCGACTTGAAGTTAACTACGTTCCTTTATATGGCTATCCAAGTTAAATTAAATTAATAGCCAAGAAAAATTAATATTTAGAATGTGTAATATTATTTTTAAATAGGTGCCGGAAAATCGCGTGAAAAATACGAAACTTGCTCAAACATCGCGTTGTTCTCGTGAAAATTGCAAAATTCGCGTAAAAATTACGAATTTCACGTAAAAATTCGCGTTAACTCCAACGCGAATTTTTCAGGTATTTCGTGATTAGCTATATACAAAATATTACTATACACTGCTTAGCTTACGCGGATGGCTGGTACCTAAAAAGGCGTGGAAAGCAAGTCTTAAATTAATATTGTGTTAGTGAACGGATCACTTTGAAACAGCTGTACGTTTTAGACCAGACAATATACATGCTTACGGATGTGCCGTGTTATATGTACAAACCGATGATGAATTTATGTGGATACATACCACGTCATTTGTAAGTATTTCGGTGTTTGCATAAATTCTTAGAAGAAGCGCAATAAACAATGAATGAATGGAGGAAATTTATTCTTAAAGTCAAATAAATTAACATTTGTTTATAAGCAATAAAATCAGGTAGCCATATTGCGCAATTAATAAATTAAGTCGCGTGGGTAGGACTCTATAAAACTAAAATCAAACGATAATTATTTATCACCTGGTAGCATTAAAAATTTAAAACCCGAATTTGAATTTGGAAATAGAACGCAGACACCATTTTTCATTTATCCAAAGATGGAGAATAATAATATTATGGCGCCGTGAATATGATGAAAAACTCAAGAGAATACGTTTCTTGTTGAAGTTTGGCAACAATCATATGAAACCCAGTTGGAAGGTGGTCATGTAAGAGAAATGAGTATCAGGACAGTTGGCCAGTTATTGACCGGCGTGGGCCGGCTGAAGAAATTATTTATTTATTTTTCATAAAAGAAAGACAAACATTCCCTGGTTACGAATAACCTGAAAATATTTCAACACTTCCTACTAACACCATTGTACGGGGAAAACGTTGCTTGCGCAATGATGGAGAATTTAGCCAACCAACTTTGAACCAGTCGACCAACTAACTGAAGTATTTTATCTTTTTAATCTATATTCTATCTGCAAATAATATTGAATGTTTAAATGAAGTGTATTTGTTGTGGATTTTATACAAATCTACATTTTAATTCCGAGATTGATGAAATTTGACACACTTGACATCTCCTTTTTCTTTCTCCTAAAGCAGAATTTTGCATTTTTTTATGTAATATATATTAATATTAAATGTTTAAATGAAGTGTATTTGTTTTGTATTTTATACAAATCTACATTTTAATTCCGAGATTGATGAAATTTGGCACACTTGACATCTCCCTTTTCTTTCTCCTAAAGCAGAATTTTGCATTTTTTTATGTAATATATTGATGTACAACAGTTTTATGGAAACTATAAAAAATGTTATGACCGGGGAATTCAGTTTTATAAAAAATGAACGCCCGGGAATTCAGTAATTCAATTCTCATACATATTCGCATAATCATTTAGAAGAAATATTTCTAGAATAAATTAAGACATGTTTGGTGACCAGATCTGAATATTCAGATCCTTTCCAACCTTAATCATCCGCACTTTAGTCCTTGCTTTTTGAATATGTAATATATTATATAATACTTAGTAAATATTTACCGACTTTGTTTGGTATAACCATTAAATCCTCATTTTTTAGGGTTATTTCTTATAAAATAGTCATCAAAGTACAACAAGGTAAAGTAATTTTTGTTGCATTATATTATGGAATAGCTTCAATTTTACCGCTTTGAATTTAACAAAATGTCAGGAGATACTACGATATAAGTCAAAACAATCGATAAAACTAAAAAGACAAACACAAATCATCTCAAAAACTTGGATCATCACTACACTATTCAAAACTGTATAGCGACCTAACCCTCTTATTATCAAAGAAAAGGAGATGTTTAATTATTACGTTGCACAAACTTAACGCGGAGTACATAATGACATTAGATTTCGTTCGACCAATCATGGAGCGTAGACACAGTGAAGCTTTTAAATCATTTTTCAAAAACGATTTATAAATTCTGAGAGTCAAAATATATAAGTATATTCGCAATCGGTGTTTTTTCGATCTACATGAATATATTTTTTTGTTATTGGTGCCCTTTTTTACTCATTTAAAGTACGCTCTAGCGTGTTTAAACCGCACTTTATGGAACGCGCGTTTTTTAAAGTTACCATGGCAACATCAACAAATCAACAAAATGTGAAGTCTAAATAATGTCAATTGTGTTTTTCATTTCCATGACAACAAGATATTGTGATGTCACATCACGAATTCATTAATAGTTCTTATTTCCAAATTTTTAATAATAATATCAATATTTATGTTTTCAAAGTGTACCAATAAAAAAAATAGCGTAAAGTATTCGTGGATAACTGTTCTTTAAAACACTTGCTTTATTTCGAGCACTCGGCTACGCCGTCGTGCTCGAAAAATCGCGCGTGTTTTAAAGACCTGTTTATCCACTTATACTTTAATATACTATTTAAATGTCCTAATATTTTTTACTCAAATTCCTTATTCATCGTTTTTATCGTCCCCTGTAAAGTTGTAAATTTGTAGGGCCTTTTTTGTGCATTGAAGGGTTTTTTTTACCATATTTACCATATATTTATACAAATATTTTAAAATTTCAATTCCCATCGGATTTTCAACTCTGATTGCGATAGCTACACCTTTCCAGTTATATGATGGCCACTCCGTGTGGGCGGAAAGGTAGAAAGCTCTCGGGCCGCGTGTGGAATATAACATGTTTTAATGTTATTTCGTCTGGCTTATTGGAAAGTATTGCATGCGTGTGCGTAGTAAACAATACGACATATGCTTTGTAGTATGAACAAAGGTAAGAAAAGGTTACTTAAAGACATTAGACATATTAAAAAAAACGGTTATCCACAGAAAAAAAATAAACGCTTAGTTCCTACTTACCACCAAAAAATAATTCACTAAACGATTTATTACTTTTACAAATTAAAAATTATACAATATTTAGTATTCTCGTACATAACAACTAAACTGCTTCAGTAACATTATTTGGTATTTGTTTAGGTATAAATTAAAGATGTCCATTGACTCAGTAAAATTATTTCCCTTCAGTATTCTGGGCAACAAGGAATACATTATGGTAGTTTGTCCCAAAATTTAGGCACTGAAACAAATCCCGATTTCTAGCATTACGCAGTGGAATCCAAAATCTCATCAATGCAAGCAATTCTGGACTATGTGAATAAGCTTAAATACAATTTAAGCATAATCACGTAATTTAAAAATTAAATACTCTTTCAATTGAATACTTTTTTTAATTTATTTTGTATTATTTCAATTGTTTGTATATGAATATTGTAATGTGTGTTCCGGACGGGAAAATCGTACTCAAGTAGACTTCTATCACAGGTAAAATATAACAGTTCAATAAAAATTTGAAATTTGGTTTGAAAAATTGGTCGCCTAGAAATGTTTCAGGTGCTTTAATTAAATACTGCGAGTAGAATACATCTTGGCCTTTGAAATAATCGTGTTTTTTTTAGATAAGTCTTTTTATAAGCCGATAAAAAAATAATGTATAAGGCCTATGAAAACTGATTTAAAGTTCAAAATCTCCTACTTACGAACCCATTTTCGGTTATGATTTTATTGTATAATATGGCAAAGTAAGTTAATTATAAAATAATCGGAAAAAAATATTTATCCCTGACCATCCACGAAATAAAATAAAAGTCACTTTTTAGCCATGTTTATTTCTTGCATAAATCAAAACAGACGGATGGTAAAGCGGGAATTTAAAACCTTATCGCCATCTACGTAAGGGTTGTTATTGATAGCGGCTCAATTTAAAATATTACACGACGTAGTGCATCGCCTTTTACGAAAAACGGAAAACAGCCTCCGTGGTCGAGGGATGAGCCACTCGACTAGCAAGTCGAAGGTTGCGGGTTCAAATCCCGGCGTGCGCAAGTAAATTTTATTTAATTAATTTGTGTTATTTCACAATTTATTATTTAAAATAATATATAATATACTTGCGGCACGTTCAAGAGTGGAAGATACTCTCAGTATCACCCTGGTGTAAGACCACCATTCAGAATTGAAACGTTACTTGAAATGTCTTTAGCCGTGTTTGGTGACCAGATCTGAAAAGCGAGGTACTCGCCCACCTTCTTAATCCCATCTCCCTCTCCTCCACACAACCATATAGCTATAGTTTCAATGGCTTCAGTCGGTTGGGAGCAGTTGGGACTCTTGTGCGGTATTTATATTCAAAAAAAACTTTAAATTTATAAGAAACCTTTGAGAACAGTAAAAATGAGGAAATACGTACACGTATATTTTATAGTTCGTCTAAAATATTTTTTATTGATAGAGAGAAAGCTTAATATCAAGGTTTTGTGAGGAAGTTTTAACTTCACACTTAATTTAGTATGATTTATACTATTATGAATTCTTAATACCTCCGGGCCAATAGATCTACGGTACCCATAATTGGTATTGATTTATTACTATTAAATAAAGATTTACAGTACGATATTTCGGAGAGAAATAAAAACATAAAAAATACTAATTGCTGTCACTGACGGGTATATAATATATATATTAAATGATCAATGAAATTACATTTAAACTATGAGTAAAATACTTTGTTTGGACACTACTTCATTGAACATATAAATTTGCGAGGCGGGTTTCACTCGCGCCATTTTTAGCCTCGTGAGCACTCGCGGGGTGTTGTGGCCACCCCACAAAGTACATTTTTATACATATAGTGTCAGTTAATGGAATTATACCAGCATTTTATTATTTAGTGTTGTATATTGCGGACTCGTAACTAGACCAATTATTATTCATTTTTACCTTCAAAATACGTCGGGTGCTGACAGCACCCCGCGCGAGTGATGGCAGGTTAAAATTGGGATTTTCGATAAATCTAATTGTTTATCTTATATATTCATTTTATTTATATTTTTAGGTTTCATTTATATCTAAAGCTTCTAGATTATTCAGGCGTATGTGTAGTACACCAGTCCCATTTCCATGAAGTACATATATATACCCGAAGATTTCTGAAAAGAGTAACCTTTATCAATTAAATGTGTTGCAAAATCTGAAAAAATCTACACTGTTTTTACACAGTTTTTGTTACACAGGCAACTCATGCGTTCAACAACCCTCGTTTTAACATTTCTTCTTTGTTTACGTATGTAAAATGCTTAGTACAATTATTAAATCAAGTATGTAGATGGCCAGAATAACGTAAAACCACGCATTCTCTGATCACTTTTTAAGCCCTTAAAAAAATATATGTTATTTATTTATTGACGCCCTATTGGGCTTTTAATTAAGTACATAAAAATTACAAATTTCATTTTTAACAACAGTATAAAACAAACAATAGAAAATCGAAATAAAATATAATGATTTCTCATACATTATTTACATTTCAAAAGTGGTGGACTACAATTCCCTTCAATTTGGCTTTAAATGTTTTGAAGTTTAAATTAAATATGTCAGCGACATCACTTAGTTCATTGCCCAACCTATGTATTCTTTCTAACACAGAATTCGTAGCGAAGTTATTGTTGTAGAATAAAATATTCCGTCTAGTATATTTTGGAGGTATATGTAAAGATAGCAAGTTTATAGTGTCAGGGCAGTCTAACCTTGAATGAACAATTTTATATAATAAAAGGAGATCAAATATTTTTCGCCTTTCAGATAATTTCGATAAGTTAAGTTTACTGCGTAAATTGACATAATTGATTTCAATGGTGAAATGCCTAAAACCAAAAAAAAATAATAGGAATACCAATTTTGAAATTAATGTAAAAATTTATTTTTAATTTTTTTTAATTTATAAACAATGAGAGTTGAAATGAGGACACCAAATGGTTGCATTGTATTAAACATGACTTCTAACCGGAGACGTGTATAGTAATTTTATAGTTTTATGTTATTAAAGTCTTTAGCGATTCTGAGAATATATCCAAGCATTTGTAATCCATTACTGGTAATGCTATTAATGTGATTCAAGAAGCGTAATTTGGAGTCAAAGATAACTCCAAGGTCATTGAATTCAAAAACTCTTTTTAGATTGGCATTGTTAATTGAGTAGTCGAATAATAATGTTATATTTTTAAAGTACCTAATCTCTATTCATTTTCCGAGTCAGAAAAGTAATTATTTAATAATTAAAAAATTATAAAAAACGCATTTGGTTCTGTTAATTAACATGTTATAGGTCTGACAAAATTTACAGTGTTTCTTTAAATGCAACTACAGACATTCATCAAGAGATATTTGCTCCTTCGCGCTCCTTATAACATTCATATTTACATATCTCCCTTTCAAACAAACTTCTTATTCTTTTTGAACGCTTACTACCGAGCCGTAAGTTATTTTATTTATAATTTATGAAACCCTGAAGAAGGTTCCGGCGGAAACGAAACCGGTTGGTTTATATATTAAGTTGTGTACTCAATAAAGTGGTGTACAAACAATGTTAATTCCACCAAATAATCAATTATATATATATTCAGTTTGTCGCTCTCTGTGTTCATTCGATTAAATAATACATAATTAGTTGCAATAAATTGTTTATTTCGTTTTTATGCAAGTCATGTGCAACATAACATCCTAGCCCTGTCAAATTAGACAAGAACTTTATTCTTATGTAACAAGAAAAAAAAACGGTCGTAGTCAAGAGACATTATAATTAAAACAACAAAATGGCCACTAATCGTCGTGGCCTTCAAATTGAGAACAACGATAAATTTATTTTTTTAAACTTGTCGGTAGGACGTTTTATTATCGCGCCGGGATGTGAACTGGTCCCTATTAGATGAAAAGCAATCATCGGCTTATAAATTGTATATTAATTATGATTATATTAAAAATAATTAATTGAAGCCGAAGTTGGACCATCTTTGTGTCAGCGAACTTGTATCGTACCATCGTACGTAAAATATTTATATGTTTTTTTTAAAGGACAACATCTTAATTTAAGTTTCACACTTCAGTGTGGAATTAATTCGTTTTAGAGAGGGGATAATTAGAATTTACGGAGGTGTTATGATTGCAAATATAGATAACAGATTAAGAACAAAAATAAATGTGGACTATACTTAAAGAAATTATAATTGTTAAACAGATAGAAAACCGCATTCCCGATGGATGATACAACTAAAATAGCACAGAAAATCAACATAAATTTTGTACTTAGTGTCGAAAACATAAATAAGAGTATTCCTACAGTTACAGATACTTCTTCTCAACCAGTGGAAAGAAGAATAAAATATTTGGGTTTAGTAAAATTAACAGTGAATATATAATGAAAATTCTTAATACATTGAAATCAAAATCATCGCCGGATGAAATTACTATAGGCATAATCAAAGATGCATTGCAAGCTATGGGAATCAGATTAGTTTCATTAACAAATGAATCTCTGTTAAATGGAAAACTACCATAAAACACCCTTGTTCATAATAGTTAATGCACAAATTTCAGACCAATAAATGGATTACCAAAATATGAACAACTACTAGAATTATTCATAGTTACAGAACATATGAGTAAATGTATTGAAAAAATAACGTTTTTGTAAAATCAGCAATTAATTATGTGAATAGTGGATGAAACACATGTATGGATCAGAATAAAAGCCCAATAGTAGTGTTCTTGGATTTTTTTGGACGTGATTTTGAAACGATAGACAGAGAAAGACTAATTATGAAATTGAAGAATATATATTTTTTTAACATGTATTATATTATTATATGAATTTATGGCAATGAGCTGCAGTGGTTTATTGATTACGAAACAAATAGAAAATAAATAAAGAAAATTGGAGATGATATCTGTGAAGAACGAGAAGTAAACCGTAGAGTTCCTCAAGGATCTGTTTTAGGACCACTCCTTTTTATTATGTACATTAATGATATAATGAAGTGCCTAAAGTAATATTCATTCAAACTTTTTGCAGATGACTCACTTTAATACATTATAGCAAATAATATTGAAGGTCGAATTTCAAAAGCACACAGTGAACTTCATGAATATCTAAATCTGTCTGTCTTGGAACGGGAAACTTTCCTAGTTGGACAGGCAAAGCTTCCTAATAAATAAATAAATACGTGTATGTTAAAACTGTAAATGAAGTTTTATTTAATTGCTCTTAAAAGTATTATAATAACTCCCGGTTTGAGGACAGTCTTTCATTATGCGTCATAATAAAGTATTATCAATTTTATTTTCACAAGTTTATAAAATATGAAATCAATAAACAATGAATTATGCAGGGACATTTAGTTTTTATTTACGATGCTTTATTTATATCAAATTAGATGGTACTTTATAGCTCTAATCAAAGTCAATAAGGACGTCCCATATATCGAATGAAAATAATAATTATTGATTTGTCAGGCGTTTTATTAGTATTGGCTGATTACAGGGACCAAATATAACCCATAACTCAATGAATTGCATTGTAAACAACGATTGTCATAAACCATTATGAACTGCTTGATATGCAGAATTGTAAATAAACAGTGGCTTAATTAATTCATTAAAATCAAGTCGTTCAGAAGCGCAGTTGCGAAATGTTGCCACAACACGGAGAAAACTTACTGATATAAAATATTGCTAATTTATTAAGAATCTCTTAAAATTATTCGGAATACGGTTAAAAACGTGATTGCAGGCCTCTAACGAATGAAATGATTCCTAATAAACTTTCAGTAAAACACGAATGTGTTATTGCGATATCGGAACACGTGTATAATATTATGAATGTTGTGAAATTTTGAAAGTGGAATTCAACCCACTTCTCGATATCCGATCGAGCTAAAACTCGGAAGATATACTCGCTGTCGATCACAATGTGTTCCATCAATTTGGTCAAACACGCATACAGACGCGGACATATAGCACTTCTCTGAAATTGGATGACATTACAGCAGTTCTACCGAATTGGGATTTGTCTCAATTGTTAGCGCGGTTGACTTCGGTCTCTGGAAAGAAGGTTCAACCCTCAGTCAAACCATTTTTTTTAAGTTTTAAATTATATTTTAAAAGTTCTTGGAGGACTTTTAAAAGAAGTAAGGGGAACAAAAAAAAAGTCAAAAATAGATATATTATAGTACAAAAACATTGTTTTTAAGGGGTTGATTTTTTCATGTATTAAGTTTAAGAACTTACCACTTTTGTTAACCTTTATTTTGAAATAACCTATTTTTGAAACCTGCGTGGCGGGTGTTTCGGAGTGAAAAATATGTGGCGGGTGTTTGGGAATGAAACCTGCATGGCGGGTGTTTCGGAATGACACCTGTGTGGCGGGTGTTACGAAATGAAACCTGCGTGGCGGGTGTTTCAGAATGAAACCTGCATGGCGGGTGGTTCGGAATGACACCTGTGTGGCTGGTGTTTCGAAATGAAACCTGTGTGGCGGGTGTTTCGGAATGAAACCTGCGTGGCGGGTATTTCGGAATGAAATGAAAAAAATATATATTCAGATTAGATGCCAAAATTTGTTACGTTAAACATAACGAGGGGAGATGTTATCCCAGCACTACATACTGATCTGCTCAAGATAGCATACATCATTATTTAGTACCGGACAAGTACAAATCAAGAATGCAGTGGGTTGTGCAGGAATTTCGCATGAATGTGTTTAAAGAGGAAATTAATGTCCCGACTTAAGATTTGAACAGTTACAAATTGGCTTAATTACCGCGCGGACTCCGCCGACCCATTTCGTCGCCATTTCTGTCCCGATTCCGAGATATTCCGCGTCCCACTTCACGCGGACGATTGTGAATTGAGTTCTCCATGTTGGCAACACGCTTCAAAGGCGCCGGTCAGTGTTGCAACAAGCAGGAAAACAATTCAAAATTTATCTTTGGTGGGAAGGTTATCTATTAGGTAATTCAGGTACCTACTGAGAAAAATGATTAACTTTATCGTACTTCGTGGGGCAAATTTCTTTAAAAAATTATGCGTCATAAGATTAACGCTTTAAAATAAATATTTCTTCTGCACAGACCCAACAATTAGCAACTATCTGTTTCACAGCTTCAAACCAGTGACAGACAACAATTCTCGTGGCTTACCAATGGCATTCAATACCATTGGTACATGTGTCGCCCCCATAAACCCTGTGACAGACCACGCTTATTAGACCACGTACATATTCTGAAATAGGCCAAGCCATGATGCGTATAGCGTTATGTGTCGCCCCCATAAACCCTGTGACAGACCACGCTTATTAGACCACGTACATATTCTGAAATAGGCCAAGCCATGATGCGTATAGCGTTATGTGTCGCCCCCATAAACCCTGTGACAGACCACGCTTATTAGACCACGTACATATTCTGAAATAGTCCAAGCCATGATGCGTATAGCGTTATGTGTCGCCCCCATAAACCCTGTGACAGACCACGCTTATTAGACCACGTACATATTCTGAAATAGGCCAAGCCATGATGCGTATAGCGTTATGTGTCGCCCCCATAAACCCTGTGACAGACCACGCTTATTAGACCACGTACATATTCTGAAATAGGCCAAGCCATGATGCGTATAGCGTAATTTTTCTCCACCCTAAAGGTGATACGTATTCTTAAATCTTCTTTGAAATCGGTCACGTCACAAAAGTGGCCAAGCAGTCAATGCGCTGGTTGAAATTGTTTCATCGCTTAGACCGCATTTGGCATTTTATTTCATTTCGTCAATCTCTGCTTCAAATTCTAAAATGTATTCCGATAAGAATTTGAAGAACTACTTTTTTCACATTATACAATAAAACAAATTTAGTAATGTTCGTAATTGGGAAATCCGACAGACAAGAAGTTTTTACAGGCCCAACAGAATATAGGCGACTGTTTTATTCGAAGACATTTCATTTATTAAAGAATCTGGAATATTTCTAATAATCCCTCGTTTACTAGAGTAACTTCAAAAATAATAGCTACGAATGCGTTACCTTTTAACAAATCCAACATGCACGGGACCTCGATTTTTCTAGGGCGAATTAACAAATGGACCGCTTTGCTTACCTGAAAAAATGAAAAAAATATATATGTTAAAACATAAAATAATTAAAATGATGCATTTACAAAATACTCCCATTTGGAGTCGGCTCTGATACCTCATTTGGTGATTGTTATGAGTTGAAAGGAATGAATTTTATTGGCTGCCTGCATTTTGACACCGAAACATATGTTGTTCTGCAATGTTGCATATACGATTATACGTTGTCATCCGATCGGATACGAAAAATACTTAGGTTGTGTACAGCCTGGTTTACACGGTTTCATAAATATAAACATATATTTTCCCTCCCTAAAAACGAGGTATTCTCAATTAGGGAGTTTTTATTTTTTTACAATAATTCCACACAGAAGGCCCTGAGGAAAATTACTTCCCTCAGGACATGTAATTTCTGGGGATGCAGTGTTGAGGGTGTTTTTGAGGAGAAGAAGGAGTGAACATGGGTTTTGAAGAGACCCATGTTGTAGGAGGAAGAAAACACAAAAGCCGGCAAATCGTTCCAAAGCCGATCTGTTGAACTCAAGAACGAGTCGGAAAAGCGACCCGTTCTTGTGTGACAAATGTCAACCGTGTACATATGTTGGGTGTGCGTTAGGAGTGTTTCCGATGCCCCGGTTCCGAAGGAATCAATGACGCTAGTTCCTCGGAGCACCTTCCATTTAATTTTTTTTTTTTTTTTTTTAATTTTTATTCGAGACCTCGGGGAGGGTGGTGCAATCCCACGAGCTCCATATTATACATAGAATATATATAAAGTAAATATAAAGAAATATTGTAAGATAATACATACACAATAAACGAAAACAAAAGACCATAATAATTATGCAAAAAAAAACATAATGAGATTAAAGTTCAAGTAAGAAAATATCTTTTAAAATATCATTTTTATCTATGACATCAGGATTTGGCTCCATCGCTTGTAAATAGGTCCCTGCCAGAAGTGCAGTGCTGCCATCACAAGACCGTTTTAAAAAAAATTTAAAAAAAAAAAAAAAAAAAAAAAAAAAAAAAAAAAAAAAAAATCAAGTAGTTTTTATTACAATGAAGAATTTTAAAATTCAATCGAACGCAAATACATGGAAAGCTAAATTACTAAGGACGGGTTGTTTCGGAGAATTTGAACAATTCATCAAATTTCAACGTTCATTTTCGGGTTCTGTGAAAGACTTATTCAAGTTTTATATCATTGTAGGCTAGTTGCTTGACAAAACTGAAATAAAAACAGAACTTGAAAAAATCTTTCACAGAACTTGAAAATGAACGTTGAAATTTGATGAATTGTTCAGATTCTCCGAAACAACCCGTCCTAAGCTACCCTTACATAATTTTTTTTTCAAATGAATAATTTTTTAAAATTTCATATTTATTACTTCTTCAAGTTATGAATAAAATTAACAAATTAATAATCTTATTTATTGATTTTTTTAAAATTTCATTGTTTTTATTTTACTTGATTTTTGCTATATTAAAGTGTTTTTCCTAGACACATGTATTTAATAAAAATGTTGAATCTAAAATCTCAAATAGTGAAAAAATGGACGAACAATTGGTGACTATATTTTTTTATTTATTTATTTTTTTTTTTTTAAAGAAAGACAAACATTCCCGGGTTACGAATAACACAACAATGTTTAAAAATCTCCTACTACCACCACAGAAAGCCGAAAATGTTGCTTGTGTTGTGATGGAGGACTTAGCCAGCCGAGGAATCGAACACGCGACGCTCGGGTGAGACCCAAGCGCTATGCCCACTCAACCACTGACCGGTCAAATATTATGTATTATTCGCTTTGTATGTTGATTAAATGAATATTGCGAAATAGTTGACCGTTTTTTCTATCAATCAGCGATATACAATTTTGGCGGTTTCTTGTTGATTAATCTATATTAAATTTAGAACAACTTGATATGCAATTGCTTATCAAATATTATCGTTTTTCTTCTTATCATTATTGGTTAATCGATCGCCTAAAAAAACATACGTTGTTTTTCATAATATTATGAGGTGACAGGAGTTGATTCATGTTCTATGTTTTAATAACACGATATGGGATCAATACATCTGATATCGAATATGGGTACTTAATCATTTTCATTGGTTGTGTCGGGTGTTATCCAGGCCAAATTTACTTTAATTGTAATTTTTTTTTCTCCATATTCATATTAATTGGTTAAAAAAAAGAAACGCAGAGGACCCAAATATGAGATGTGCTGGACTGGACACAATTGCAGGCCTATATCCAAACTGTGACGCCAAACGCAATATGAATAAGAAGAAACCGAGCAGTCCTTAAAAAGTAAATATTGTTAAAATAACAAAAATAAACAGTAAGTAGGTACTTTAAAAAAAAATTATGTATATTATTTGACTTCACTATTGTTGTTCCAACTGGAACTGGGAATGTTGTAAGATCAAATGAAGTAGGAAAGGTTAGGAAGAAGTTGAAGGTTAGCAAGTACCTGTTAATTCAGATCTCAAAATCACAAAATAATTACACTTAAAAATAAATCTATTTATATGTATAACGGGTTCCGTGGTTGAGTGGTCTAAATCCGGCGTGCGCAAGAAAATTTTATTTGATTAATTTGTGTTACATATTTCACAATTTATTCGTGCTATTTTTTTTTTATTTCATCTATCAACCCAAACTAAGAGAAAACATTATTTTTTAATGATAAACTAATGTTTATAAGACAAGGTTTTATGCATAGCACAAAGGATAACAAATAATTATAAGCAATAATTAGTCGCCCGAAATATAAATACAAATTGAAAATATCTCCCGAGTAAAAATAAATGCCGCCAACGGGAATTGAACCCGTGCCTTCTGATGTCCGGTCAGGTGTGTCAGTTTATCATTAAAAAATAATAATATTTGACAAGTCAAAAATATTTCACCAATAAATGAAGATATCGTATGTCTCGACGCCATCTAGTGAGAAATTTAGCACTAACAAAGCCTTTCCTACAAAAATAAAGTTGGTTAAAAAATATAATAAGCAGTAATTGTTGATTGAGGTACTAGTACATTTTGAATCATTTGGCGGGTTGGAAATAAGCCGACATAGCTCAGTGGATACAGAGCACCTGACCGGACATCAGAAGGCACGGGTTCAATTCCCTTTGGCGGCATTTATTTTTACTCGGGAGATATTTTCAATTTGTATTAATATTTCGGGCTACTAATTATTGCTTATAATTATTTGTTAAGAGAAAACAGTTTATGTTTAATATAAAACAGGTTGTTCTTAAAAATATTATGATAGTATATTTGCAGCACGTTCGAAAGTGGTGAATACTTTTTTTTATTTTGGTACAATATTTGACATTTCATAGTACAATTCAGTGATGTTGGCCTCACTGGGTGGCTTACCCGTGCTGAAACCTCCATTTTATAATACAAAAAATATAAGAAGAAAAAAATAAGATTAAGATAAATTTAAACTAAAAATATAGATTTAAAAATAAAGTTAAATAAAATGAAATAAAGATAAAAATCGATATATTTATATTATATGTTGTGTGTTTATGAGTGATGTGTGTTTTATATTGGTTTTGTGTGTTACGTGTATGTTTTATTATTATATGTTATTAAAATATTGTTCTTTAACTTTAGTATCGCACTGGTGAAAAAACTCCTTTCAGAATTGAAACTTTTCTTAAAATGTCTATGTCTTTAGCTGTGTTTGGTAACCATATCTGATAGCCAGCCGCCTTCCTCTCCCCGCATTCCACCTCACCATCTCCCTCCTTTTCCCCATTTTCTTCCCCTCCCCATTACTTTCACCTTCACAACATACCCCATTTAGGGATGCCATAGTCTCACTGGCTCCAGACAGTTGGGAGCAGTTCCTGTGTGGTACTCTAAACTAAAGACTAGATAAAGTTTCATAAAAAGGGTGTAATACTTCAAAAACTTTAATGAATTGCCAAATCAATTATGCACTCAAACTAATTAATTCATAAATAAATCAAAACGGATTCATTCACTGGAATATAATAGTTTGTCTATGTCCTTTAGAGAGCAGGAAGAACTCAAGTTGCAAAGTAATTAGATTCCTTATGTTTGGGTCCGTGTTATTCCAAACAAAGTGACGAAGGCCGATAGACTCAATGATCAGGTGGAAGTGTATAATATTTATTTTGTAGCGTTCAGGTAAACACGGTTGGTGAGGCTCCGCTCTACCTGAGAAGGGTGGCATATATGGCCACTGTAAAACAGGGATTAACTAGAAGGGTTGTAAATGAAGGGGATTAAAGCCTGAACTACAAAACACACCATTGAACGAATGTACAAAATAAGGCTTCATTCTCGATAAGATAACCTTCGAATTTAGCGATATTTAGACAATGCACCGAGCTAAAAGCAAGTTCTGTGATTCCGACTTTACTGCGCGACTATAAAGTGATATAAAGAGTCTTCAAAGGGAATAAATAAGCACCGGAATAAGCAGGTAATTTGTAAGACGTCACCAAAGGGAAAAAATGTCATTTAAAACGTCAGTCATAGAGATTTAATTCATCCCTTTCGATTCGAATAGTATTTTTTATTACATTACAATAGATACATGTATATAGCAAAAATGACAAGATAATAATATTACAATAACTGTATAAGTATATTAAAAATAAGAAGTGTTATTATCATTGTAGGTCGATATTAGTTCCTAGCTACGCAGATTGTCCGTTCTAAGGAACGTTGCAAAACAATAACAAATGCTGGTAAAATTGCTAAAAAAAAAATCTGTAAAATTAAAGTGTTGCTGTTGTTGTTGTTTTTTTTAAAAAAAATAGAATATACATTAAATGTTTAATAAATGAGCCATTTAAAACCATGTAAAATTTTAAGATACATTATTGAATAGTATACATATATATAGTCAGATATGTATACGACTTTCGATACTTTGCCGTATTACTCCTGGGACCACGAGATCCTTTCGGGTGTGACTTCTTGTGATATATTTATGATCAATTTTATCAAGATTTTCTAGATTTTTGTGTACTTGAATAATAACCTTTTTTTATGTAATTTTGACGAACATCAAGTACATTAAATTTTATGTAGAGCTGATCGCTAGAGTACCTATAGGGTTACTGATCAACATACTTATACTTGCAAGCAGTGGCGGCTAGTGACTTTTGGTGTATTAGAACTAGAGTCCTAATACTACAAAAAATGGCATTATTGAACGAATAATCAAATAATTGGTCAAAAATTTGTTTTTTTGTACGAAGATTTTTCGGAAAAAAAATAATCGTTTTCAGCTACAACATCAATAACGCCATTCTTTGTCATATTAGCACTCTATCACACTCAAAAGTCACGAGCCGCCACTGCTTGCAGGAGATAGCGTCGCCGCTGTAGATAATATCTACAAAATTATTGTTGATACAAAAAAACGGATTTAATAATTAGTTAGTTTGTTGTTTTTTTCCTGTTTTGACCGATCGCAGAGACATGTAGTATGTCAAAATTTAAGCTTAATTTTTCGTTCCCCATATTTTTTTTATTTGGTATAATATTTTTTACATTTCAAAGTTTTCCAGTAATGTTGGCCTCACTGGGTGGCTTGCCCGTGCTGAGCCCTTCATTTTATAATATGAAAATATAATCTACATAATACATTTAAAGAGAAAATAATACATTTAAAATATAATCTTGTGTGTTTGTGAGTGATGTGTGTTTATATTGGTTTTGTGTGTTATTAAATCAAATATTTCTGATAGGTCTAGTAGGCAAAACTTGAAGTTGGATAATAATTCCTTTTATACGCCACTTATGCAAAGTGGTGGACCAAGAAGTTATCCTCAAGGACATCGATAAAAAAATGGGGTAACTCAACATATCTACCCAATTTAACAGAGAAAAAAAGGTAAGTTATAAACATAATTAGTCAAAATAGACAATTAATTATCTACGATACGTCGTATCGATCTAGATTGAGAGTAGTTCTTTCTCCTTTTTAGTGAATTACTGCGAGTATTTTCTTATATGTATTATGTGTGATTATTATATTACCTACCTATATCAAAACATATGTGGAATTGTGTTTTTTGAAATGTTTCAAAAGATTTTAAAACCATCATTTTGACGTCCAAAGGCATTATTTACGCTTAAGAAATTTTGTTTTTAGACCAAGACAATTTAATGGAAACCTTTTTTCTGTCAGACCCTTTACCATACACAAGGACAGTGAATTAGGGAGATAGGGTCTGGAAAATATACCTTTAAGAAAAAACAGTACATAAAATATCACTTAGGCATATTTAAACAGTGCAATCATCATTGAACACAGAAAAAAAATCTCACAAATATCATAAATTAACTTTTTTAGTGGTGAGCTTGCTACCAATGCACTAAAAAAAACTTTTGAAAAATACACTGTTTTGCTAAAAAAACCAATACATAAAACTTATTTTGCTACCGCGATATTTCATAAAACAGGAACAAAAATTTTGACGTCTGATCTTAGTTAAATGTATCTTTCAAAGTACCATGACACGTGTATTTTATAGTTTTTTTATTACGCTCAATTGAAAATATTGATGAAACAATTTATAAAATAATTTATCACTAGAGTCGATTTTCGAAGGGTTCAATTCCCCAAAATAGATTCTGGAAACTTAGGAAGTAAAATTAGCTTCACGGTCACAGATAACCTTGAAAAAATCCAACTAAATGCTACGAGAAAAATAATACAGCATTCGATAGTCGATCCATTTGTAATCGAGAAGTAACAAGCAACTTGACACTTGCACATCGGCATATCAGGGGAAGCCAAATAATGTCTACAATGTCAAGAGTTCAACCAAAGTCGTGTGTCTCACGAACATGAATCACGTCTATCGATTTCGAACGACAATGAAACACCAAAAAACGATAGTCGAAACAGAAATGATAATTGTTTCTTTTTTTTGTAAAACTTTGATAACAAATTTACATGCAATCTATCTCTTCAAGAATAAAGAAGAACAAAAGAAATTTGATGTGGACTAGTTTCGTGATCGAAAAGTCTGGCTATTTGGGCCTAAATTTAAAATTCTAAAATTCGATTTCTCAGTAGATACAATTTCAAAATAAAATGGAATGGAATATACAATGTTAGGTAGTGTAGAGAGAGAAAGAGCGCTGTGACTTTACTGACTCTCGGATCTAGAACCAAAAGGTACTAAGTCAGTGGCTACATTTCATTAAAAACTATATGGAATACACTTCTGTTTGAAGGTGTGTGTATATTATATATTCAGTGGGTTCATGACTGTTATACAGAAGAAAAAAATTGTAAACCAATGCTGTCCAAAATGCAATCAAAATCTGAATTAAAAAAATGCCCACGATCGAATTTCGGATGCTCCTCTAACCTGAAAATCGGAAAAAATTAACAGCAAAACAAAAATGGTCAAATGGAAACAATAACAACCAAACAAAGATAGATATATGAAGGAATATTCCAGGCAAAACGATGCATAACAGATAAATAATCATAGAAAACAGAAACAAAGACATAAAGGGAAACGGAAAACTGGTCGGTTAACGGGTAATAGCGGATAATCGTGGCTGGCAGAAACATCCAATTTTGACTACGCTCAAATAATCAGGGCTCTAATGTATCTAAATATTCATAAACGAAACGCACCGGGAAACATAAATCAAAACAAAAACTAACAAATTTATCAGAATTAATTTATAATGTTAAAGGTTGATAATATTATTTTGAACAGGCGAATCTGCGATGTGTTTCACGCTGATAAGGTTGCTCCTATTTGTGCTAACCTGCAGTACCTACTGGGACTTATCACGATATGGGAATTGTATACATACATAGGATATGGATATCTACAATCAGTACTTACCTACCGCAGGTGTATAATATACTACATCAGGCAAGACCAACATGCGGCACTGAATGTAATGCTAATGTTAAGCATTGGCAAGTATTAATAATAATAATAAGAATTTATTCTAGAATAATAAAAGTAATTATTAAAGGTATATAGGAAATGAAATAAAACGAATTTGGCATTCTCAGACTATAAAAATATTACCATTCGTTATTTCGGCTACTGGCATTATACCTAGCTCTCTAATTAAAAATTTAGGCGTATTAGATTTATCAAAAAAATTATATATAAAGATGCAAAAGTCGGTCATTTTGAATACATGTAGGATAACAAAAGATTTTTTAAATATTTATGTTGAGGAATCAGTAGGATTTATAGGCCCTGTTAGGAGTTCTACCGAGCCCAACCCTCTGATATGAAAATATGGAGATATGGAGTCGGAGAATTATTTTCCCATTTGATCTCTGGTGAGTTGACGTGTTGTTCTTGTATTGTTTTGTATTTATTTTGCTTATACAGGGTGTATCGGCACGTACCCGACAAACTTTAACCAGCTATTCCTTAGCACATTTGGAGTAAAAAATGTTATGGGCACTTTGCTGTCCGGTAACATTTTTTTCCTTTTAAAAACAAAAAATAAATAAAATTTCCACACTCCGTTACTGCCCTCAGTATAGGGGTAAAGTACTTGGCAACGCCGCGCTACTGTCATCTCTTTCACACGTATTCTGTCTCAAGTCCCGTGTGGGCTGTGTTATAAGCAAGTGTGTCGAAAACCATCTTCGCTCTTTCCTACACACTAAATAATAATAGTTAAAAATGAGACGAATGATGCCATACCATTGTTATTGTAAAAGCGCGCCAATACGTAAGTATACAACGAAACTCGAATAAGAATTGCCAGGTGGGTTTTTTAATCGCTTTAATCTGACTTCAAACAATAATTAAACACGTAAAAATTTATTAAAATATATCCAAGTATTATTTAATATAATATTACAGTACACTACTTTGAACCTTCGCAATAAATTTATTTGATTTTAAGTTTAGTTTGTAGAACTCCATTTCAATTTAGAGATTTTTTAATTTTTAACAGTCTTATTATTAAATTTATAAAAACAGTGTGTTTATAAACAACTTCTGCTAGTTGTAATTATTATTACGCGTGACAGCTGTTTCACCTTCTGACGGCATTATCAAACTGTGGTGAAGCCACTTACAGACGACGTAAGTGATAACTTTCTATTTTTATTATCCTGGCTTTATTGATTTCCGAGTAAATTGTCGTAAATTATTATTTGCTAATTCCTATTATTGCATTGTTTAAAATTTCACTTAATGTCGTTGGTATTTCCAACTGATGACTCAGGGGTTTATTTCCCTGAATAATTAAGTATTTTGGGGTCTAATTATCATGCATTTCATTACATCCGATATATCTACACAATTTTTATGTTGAATTGGGGAAAGTTTTATGGCTAAGGGAAGGAGTGGAAGGTGAGGAAGTACCTGGATATTCAGATCTGGTCACCAAATACGGCTAGTCATTTCAAGCAAAGTTTAAATTCTAAACCTGGATATTCAGATCTGGTCACCAAATACGGCTAGTCATTTCAAGCAACGTTTAAATTCTAAACCTGGATATTCAGATCTGGTCACCAAATACGGCTAGTCATTTCAAGCAACGTTTAAATTCTGAACCTGGATATTCAGATCTGGTCACCAAATACGGCTAGTTATTTCAAGCATTGCTTAAATTCTAAACCTGGATATTCAGATCTGGTCACCAAATACGGCTAGTCATTTCAAGCAACGTTTAAATTCTAAACCTGGATATTCAGATCTGGTCACCAAATACGGCTAGTCATTTCAAGCAACGTTTAAATTCTGAACCTGGATATTCAGATCTGGTCACCAAATACGGCTAGTCATTTCAAGCAACGTTTAAATTCTGAATTAATTAATCAATTACGAATTACTGATGACTCAGGGGTTTATTTCCCTGAATAAGTAAGTATTTTGGGGTCTAATTATCATGCATTTCATTACATCCGATATATCTACACAATTTTTATGTTGAATTGGGGAAAGTTTTATGGCTAAGGGAAGGAGTGGAAGGTGAGGAAGTACCTGGATATTCAGATCTGGTCACCAAATACGGCTAATCATTTCAAGCAACGTTTAAATTCTGAATTAATTAATCAATTACGAAAAAGCGTGGGGTTAAGAATATTTTTTTAAATTATAGTTGTAATTTATTGTCGATTTTTTTTTAAATTTGCGATATTTTAAATAAAATTTAATAATTATTATGTAAATAAATTAGCAATCTGGCAGCATTCATTTGCAGGTGGTCAATCCAATGCAGTCATGACGTTTGTGTGAGTGCTTTCCTTTGTGTGAGTGTGTTGCGCAGCAGTTTTATATGAACCGTTTTTTGATTCATCGGGATTGTTTTTAAAACTATACATTCTTTGTACCTTCAAATAAGTGGAAATAAACTTAAGTGTGTCAAGCTGCTCGTTATATTCCGGTAATTCTGGAAAGCTTTTAACATAAGCAATAATATTCATAAATCACATTCCGCGAAGTTGTAAATAACTAAATGTATTAAAAAATATACGTTGTAGGATAGTCTAGCAAGTAATATTTTGACAGAGCACTTACGGTTATTTAAAAAACAACGGCGCTGTTCAAATAATCCAATTATTATAATTGATAAGTACCTAAGTGAGGAAAATTGTTTTTAAAAGTGCTCAGAATTATTGGACTTCGATTATAAATTCAGGAAATCTACTAATTAGTTTCTTAGTTTCAAAATTAGACTATTTAATACGTGAAACGCGTAAGAGGTGAAACCAGAGCATTCCAGAAGTGAAACAATTTAGATACAAAAATAAAACTGATGTGTACAATACAAGAAGACAATCAGTGATTCGCATACGAAAAATGTGAATAATCATTATTGTTAAATAAAATATTTATTTTCTGGTACTGGATTATGTAATACGGGCTTTGTTCGCAGCGACACGTGAGCAGTTGCGACGTTGCTTTCAAATATTGACAAAGGATAAAACAGTGGTGACATGTGGTGAAAATATGTTTAATTAATTTTTTATTAAAAAAAAACGTTACCGGACAGCAAAGTGCACATAACATTTTTTACTCCAAATGTGCTAAGGAATAGCTGGTTAAAGTTTGTCGGGTTAGTGCCGATACACCCTGTATAATGCACTTACATAATGTTGATTGACTAGATGATCATTTGTGGAAAAGTGAGTGGAAGGGTTAAGTTTTTCCTTTGGGGAAGATTTAACCCGGACAACTAAATCGGAAGTTAAAAAAAATACCTAGTATTATTATTATTATACATTATACCTAGCTCTCTCATTAAAAATTTAGGCGTATTAGATCTATCAAAAAAATTATATATAAAAATGCAAAAATCAGTCATTTTAAACACATGTAGGATAACGAAAGATTTTTTAAATATTTATGTTGAGGGATCAGTAGGATTTATAGGTCCAATTAGAAGTTCTACCGAGCCGAACCCTCTGATAAGAAAATATCCTGAGTCGGTGAATTATTGTCCCATTTGATCTCTGGTGAGTTGACATGTTGTTCTTGTATTGTTTTGTATTTATTTTGCTTATATAATGCACTTGCATAATGTTAATTGACTAGATGATCATTTGTGGAAAAGTGTGTGGAAGGGTTTAGTTTTTCCTATGGGGAAGATTTAATCCGGACATAAAATCGGAAAAGAAATTAAAAAATAATTAAGGGGAGCCAAATATTTAAAAAAAAAATTATGGGATAAAAATAACAAACTAGCAATATTTTTAATTTTTTTTTCACTTTTTCCTCAAAATTTTAAGTTAGTTTTACTTTTTTTGACGTGCAGTTTGTATCCAAATTTATGAATAAACAGATTTACTTTAAATTTTCAGAAAAATATTATTTTTGTCGGTTGTGTTATTTTACATGAATGTTAGGGTTTTTTTTTATTTAAAGAAAGCAAGACAAAAAATACATATTACAGTAAATAATAAAATAAAAATACAGAAAAAAATAGAAAAGTTCCAAAAAACTACTTTTCAGTAGTTTGTCGATGGCAACTTTTCACATAAAAAATATTTAAAAAAGATAAAAACTTATTTTACTTAATGACAACAGTGATAACAATAAAAATAACAATTTGTTTTAAAAATATAAAAACATATACACAACAGTGATAGTATCTACTTATAGTTTGTATTAGACTCTAATACAAACTATTTCTTTCAGCGAGCCAATTTTTCAACATAATATTTGTTTTTACATTTGTACATTTTTTTATTTCAGCAGGTAACATATTTAAGCACCTAGGTATCATGTAGTCCAGTGTTCTTTGTCCATATTTGTTTAAATGCTTAGGTACAATTAGTCCTTCATTTAACGTAAAACGAGTATTGTAAGTGTGGTCCAGTCTATTTATGTATATAGGGCTATTCATATGCTGAAATATAATTTTATACCACAGAATTGATCTTACTGAGAAAATTTTAAGATTCTGATAAAGGTATGGAACATTATGCCTTTGTTCGTATAAACTTTTATGAGCTAATAATTTAACTAGTGAATTTTGAACTGATTGAACATTAAAAAACATTGAAAAATTACTAGATTATATACTAAAATACAACCACTTACAAACAATTTATGTATTTCTTATTTTTTTTAAGTTTATAGAAAAGGTTGTACATCCATTATATACACCAAACAAGTACGAAGATATAAATTAACGGTCATACCAACGACAAATTTCCAACGAAATCTGAACTCGTTGTGATTTGATAAGATAACGATTTAAAAAACATTTCAGTCCATAATGTATGCGCTCTCACAAAAAATGCGCAATGCTTGAATATCATTGCAATTGTTTGGTTCTCACAGACTTATTTGATATCTTCTTTCAGTTACCTATGTTTTGTTTTCAATTCAACAAAAAATAGTGTTAATATTAGTCATTTGTAAAAATATGCAAAAAATTAGGTTTATCGACGATTTTTTTTACGAAATTAGTAAATCATTTTTTTCATGGTGGGATATTAACAGCAGATTGTCCACGAAACAAAAACAACAATCTGTCTTTTTTGGATTCGGTACTTCTGATTTCTAACGCAGCGATTTTGACTTTAACACTATACACAATGCGCAAAATGTACATATATAACATAACCAATAGACTCGAGCAAAATATCTTTTAAATCCTGTGCCATGATTGAAAATAATGATAAATGTAAAAGTAGTATTTTCACGTCCTTCAAATATTGATAATAATACCTATCATGTTATCACGATTCGCTTTATTTCGTTATCGTTTTAGTTTGTTGATAATATACTACTTTCAGATTGATATCGCGAAATTGCTCCAGTTTTAAAACTAAGTACACAAAATGTGTTTTAATTATATTTTCCAAGATAAATACGAATTCAACAAACAATAAACCTCGTATTATAGACCTCTTATTAAGGTCGCAAAAGCTGACAGTTCAGAGTGGTAAATACTCTCAGTATCGCCCTGTCAAAAAAACACCATTCAGAATCGGCAAGTTGTTTTAAATGGCATTATTAGAATGCTTCGGTCTGTTTAGTTATCAGATCTGAATAGCAGGGTACTTCACAACACTCTTCTTTCTCATCTTCTTTCCCTCCCCACTTTCTTCATTCTGATAAAAAATCTCTATTTGGAGATGCCATAGTCTGAATAGCTCCGGGCAATTGCAAAAAACATTTCCAAATGTGATGCATATAAATAGTAAAAATTTAACGCGAGCCGAGCCACGAATTATGAAAAAGAAACGAAGCAACCGCAAATGGTGTGAAATGTCGCTTCTTCCTTACTAAAAAACACTTCTCTTCCTTAAAAACTTCGTTCCTTACTTAGGCTTACCACTAAGAATAGAAGAAAAAAATAACTATAAACAAAGAACGTCGGCTTGGCTACATGTCAAAATGAATGGTGCAAACTGCAAATTAAAATAAGTGCATGCACCTCCGCAAAGGCGAATCGATTTACTTTGATATTTCCCCTGATACCATTTACACGTGGAGATAAGAAAAATAAGTGGTGTGAAAATTAATGGATATCGCTTACTCCGATTTTATTATTGAATTTAACTTAGTGGCCTATGCAGCTAAAGCAATCCAGATTAATCAGGTGTTATGCCGTGTTGCGCTAACTCCTTCTTTAGCCAACGTTTCGGACAGCATTGCAGTGTCCATCATCAGGGCAGATGTGTTATTTGAGGTTGTGTTAAAATGTAAGCTTAAGTATGAGGTTGTGATACCGTGTTGCCAGCTCCAACCCTCTGAGCTAACATTAACGTATCATTTTTTTAATTTTTTTTTATTTAAAGTGGTTTTTCTTCGTTTAGCTCTGGTGTATCCGTCAATTACCGGATACCAAGAACTATTGAGCTTAGCTCAATAGTTCTTATAGGAACAAATCCAATCAAGAGCATTTGATTGACACCGGGCATTACTTTGGATTTGTTCCTGAAATTCTGGGGAGACCCAAAACTTATAGAGCACGGCTGATTACGGAAGCCATTGAAATTCATAAAAATCCCGTAAACATTAATAGAGACGATGGAGCTAAGCTCAATAGTTCTTGGTATCCGGTAATTGACGGATACACCAGAGCTAAACGAAGAAAAACCACTTTAAATAAAAAAAAATTAAAAAAATGATACGTTAATGTTAGCTCAGAGGGTTGGAGCTGGCAACACGGTATCACAACCTCATACTTAAGCTCACATTTTAACACAACCTCAAATAACACATCTGCCCTGATGATGGACACTGCAATGCTGTCCGAAACGTTGGCTAAAGAAGGAGTTAGCGCAACACGGCATAACACCCCAAAAACAAATAACAAAAATACTTTTGGCCGTGAAAATCTTAAATCATATCAGATTAAGCAGTTTTCTCGATACCATTGCATTAAAATTTTGTAGAGGTTTTTTTTTTTAAATAGGACTTAAATACGGGCCCTGTGGTACTCTCTCTTAAGAATCTCGTTTAGTTATTTTAACAATGCATAATAACATTATTTTAAAAACATATGGCTTACAATTCAAACAAATAGAACGACGGTAGATATTTAGTAAATTGCATAAATAATTCAAGGTAGATTAGGTGGGGCCCTGTTAGGGTGTAGATAATAACCAGATAATGATATAAAGGGAATAGAGAATTTTAAATGATCACAAATCAAGAATAAAAATCTGGCTGAAAGAGATTAATGAAAAAACTCTGAACAAAACATTAAAAATGACATAGAAAACTAATAAAACAGAAATTAATAACTTTAGTCCGCCTCAGCACAGGTCACCCTAGTGAGGAGGACTAAGAAATACAATTTGCTATACATATATTTAACATAATATTTTATATGTATAATCTTTGAATAGTCGCTGTAAAAATAATTTAAAAAAATAGAATTTGAGACGAGAAAACAGAAACTTGCAAGTTTGTAATTTTTTATTCAAGCATAGTTGCCAGGAGTGCAGGTTAATATAAAGGTCGAACACAGACCTCCTAAGTCATGGACAAATGCCTTGCCACATTTAAATAATCAGAAGGGTAAATTCCAATTGAGAACAAAATATTAAGAAACATAATAATAGAATTAACTCCAAATTATTGCTGACATTTGGTTTCTATACGAATTGTCTTATTATCATGAAATTCCTAGAAAAATAAAATCATTTATTACATTTCCATATTTTACGCAAGGATATTTGATAGCTTTAACATGAGATCACGGCGTTATAATTTCAAGCATTGAGAACATTATAAAGGGGCATTCAAGTATAGAGCAACCTAGTCAACAGATAGGAATTACATAATATTATGTATAAACGGGAGCTTGTTTTTATGACTTGCAGACTTTAGATCGCTTATTATATAAATGAATGAGAGAATGAGAACATTTATATCTCATATAAGGAATTCTTGTTCTACGTATAGAGATCATATACAAAATCAATTTTGTATGTGATCTCGTCACACGGAGGGACTAAGACATACTTGATTTGCGGAATGATGTGCGGCTAAAGAAAGAGGAGAAGAAAAGGAAGGTTAGAAAATATAATTATTGAGCCTGCAACCCCAAAAAAAACCCTAGACTCGATGCACAAACGGGCGGTTCGATTGATAGACTATCATATCTTAACAAATCGCTTGCAATCTTTAGAGCACTGTTGGAATGCTGTCCTTCTTCTGCCGGTATTTCAATGGAAGATTCTCCGAGGAACTTAATTCCTTCGGCACCGGAGATTCTGGATGCCGAAGCCAGAGGCAGGTTCACTTCTGCATTTCCAAAGATGATAATTGGTCTCTGAGATATGATTCCATTTATGGACACGTGTCGAATCCGGAAAGTCAAAAATCGTGGGTTCACTTTCCGTGTGCGCGGCTCGCAATGTCCGGCCGCACCGAGTGTAGCAGTGATTCTTCATTAGCACAAAGCTTCATCCTTCCTCTTTAAAACGATATTAAACAGGTAGCGGTGTGTCTATTTTTAGCCAACGATCAACGATGATTTTACGAACTAATAACAAGGTCAAAAAGGTATTCTTACAAGACAAAAACCTTGTTTATCACTCGTCATCAAAAATGCAGATCCTTCTTCAATTAAAAACTGAAATTAAAGTGCTTACGCGTGCAAATGGGTCCACAAAAATCCACGAAAGCAGGCAATCAATGTGCACTCGCCTGGGTAGCCAACGATTCGAGACAGCCCAAAGTACCTGGCCGTCCCCCCACAACTAGCAGCTCGTAAATGCCATTCGAAATTTCGAGTGCATTTGAGTGCAGCGCACATATTTGCTTTCATGAACACACTTATTGTGAATCAAATATGGAATGCACGTGCAAATATTATTCAAATAAGCTGGAAGTTTAAGGTCGGCAGCTCAATTCTGCGAGTATATGCATATATTAAAGCCAGCGGTGAAAAATATTTCCCGCGTGCGAAAAAACTTTTAATAATTCTTCTTCCGGTGCCTTTCATATCAACCGTCATCAACGGAATATACACCCTGCGGACTACAACCTGATCGTATTCCTGAATATTTCTGGGATTACTAGTTGGTTAGGTTAGGTCAGGTTGTAGTAAAAAAAACACAAAAAGAATAAAACATAATTTATATGTATAATACACAGCGCGCGTCAACACCATAGATGAAGAATTTCCTTCTGGCCCGAGTAAATAATTATACACAGCGCGCTTCTACACCATAGATTAAAAATTTCCTTCTGGCCCGAGTAAATAATTATACACAGCGCGCGTCAACACCATAGATGAAGAATTTCCTTCTGGCCCGAGTAAATAATTATACACAGCGCGCTTCTACACCATAGATTAAGAATTTTCTTCTAGCCACCGTAAATAATTATCATCGTAATTTTGATACGCTCAAGGAAATTATGTATTGTTTGAGATCGTGTAATGATGTTTCTTGACTTCAATTTGAAAACCTTTGCACTTAAAATAAAGAATACTTAGGATTAAAAACGAGCTAAACCTAGCTTAACCAACCTGTCTAGTATTGTGTTTGCGTGATGTAGTCATATTTTAGAATTCAATTCGAAAAAGGATTGTTTATAGCAAGCAAGTAATGTGTAAAAAATAATAACAAACATAACCGAACGCGTTATAAGATAAAACTTATCTAATCTACTTGTGTTTAATGTCATTCTTATCAGCCTAAGATTGAATAGAACATTTGCATAAGTTTTTATGGCACTAATTGGGTTCAGGTATCATTTCTTTAGAGGTATTGTATTTTTGATGTATAAATGACTGAATTGAATTTGATCTAATTATAAATTTGTTTGCGGGCTTTCAGTACACGTTTATTTCGATTTATTTTTTATATTGCCGCTAACCCAGTCGTTTATCAACATATCAATGGTTATTTACAAATCATGTGCGCTACCCGACTCACTAGACAATATCTGTTCTGAGCCGGGTAGCAGTATCATTACATATATTTTGTAAACAAATCAGGGCTTAATAAAAAATACATAAAATAATCTAGATATAAAGTATTACATAAAATAATCTAGATATAAAGAATTACATAAATATCTAAAAAATAATTGAACAATCTTTAGTTTGAGAGTTCTTATTGAGATAAAGTAACCCATAAAAACCTATCATATGTATAAAGTAAAGTTGTGTAAAACGAGTATTATTAGTATTCTCACTGATTGTTGCGCGTCTTTTTATCGTGTTCAATATCCTCAAATAACACTTATTTCACAATCAAATTAATCTATCTTCCTACCTATGTTTAGATTTTCACTAATCCAACTTTTTATGTTGTGATTTTCCACCATTAACTGTGTTTCAAAATTTATCCAAAGAAAACACATTTATGTATTATTGTACTTAAAAAATAAAACATTATTTCATTTATTGGAACAACTTTTGAAGGATATAATTATACGTATCAATGTAATATTTAATAATTGAAAAAGAAAACTATATTAATAAATTCAAACGAAACACGAAACCGAACAGGAAATCTATATAAATAAAAATGTAAATAAATGTTCGTTTCTTCAATATCTTAAATCTGTGAAATTATATGATATAAATTCATTAAAAACGACGAAAAAAAATTAACCTAACCTACTTAACGCAATGTTAATAAAGTTTTTGTTTCATCACTTTCCATGACTTCTATATAACTTTTTATAATTTTATGAATTATCATTTTGATGATTTATCCGGCCACCCTATATTATATAGATGTCAACTGTGACATGCTTTTTTTAAAAAACAGCGTTATCTGTTGAACGTAAAAGCAAAACGCGCTATTGTTTCTCTATTTGCACATGCAGACTGGGCTACAGCAACGCGTGGCGGGATACAGCTAGTAGAAAATAAAAAGGTGACGGTCACAACTGGGAATCGAACCCATGATCTCTGTCGTACATGTAAAACGCCTTGAACCACTCGCCCATTGAGACCTGATTATATTATGTCGATTTAGTCGATTTTTTTTTAAATTTGTGTTATTCTGTTTCAAGTTCAGTTTAGAAACATGAAACATAATGCTCAAAAAATATTGAGGATAATTATACCACAAAGTAACGTACCCACGAAATTGTATGACTTTATATACAATTTATTACATTAACATCACATAGATGTGTCGATGTCAGAATTGGGAATGCTGTTTGGGGTATTTTTTGTATTTCACACACATCAAAATTATACAGTAATTAAATAAAATAAAATACTAATTATCACACTGTTTCCTCGCAGAGGTAGTCAGTGAAGATGGGTCAGCCAAACGGCTTGATCTCGCCACGAACTCCTTGCTTCATTCACAATCATACGTCGTCCAATATAAATGCTTCTGTTATTCTGACACTTGGTTCACTTGGTCGTGCCATGTCTCCCTCAGCGTCCTCGATTTCTTCTACCATTCATGTCATGAAGATTGAAGAAGATATTTCAAAACTAGTCGATAGTTAAAATAAATTTAGGTAGTTTAAAAAATGATTACATACAACATAGCTATTCTACTTATACTATACCATTGTAATACAAATATATTTAAGAATAAATTTAAAAAAAAACTATAAATAGTATAAAATAAAGTCGCTATCCGCGTCTGTCTGTTTGCGCGTTTAGTTCTTCTAAACTACGCAACGAATTTTGATAAGGTTTTCACTATCATTTAGAGAATTTCTTCAGAAAGGTTTTTATATTATATATACACGGTGTCCGGAAACTCGTAGTACAAGCGGGAAACTGGAGAATCTACACCACATGGGGAACCCAAAAAAACATAAAGTTTTTTGATTTGAGCATTTTCACAAAAAAAAAAAAAAAACCAAAAAAAAATATTTTTCGGCTATTTTAGGGTTAAAGTTTTTTCTGGTGTTTAGGGTTGAACAACACATGTTTTAACCCTGCAGAACAGAAATATTTTATGATTACACCGGGTTAAATGAAGGGTGATTTCAAAATAATGCTTCAAATCCGAGTTTCTTCATTTGTTTTACTTTCAAATAGTTTTAATTAGTTGAGTACTTTGATCTTCAGTAATAATTTATAAGAATTTGATTAAAAAAAAAAAAAAAAAAATCAACTTCAAACTCGATTTACTCGATAACGAAAGCTCAAATCAAAAAAAAATATACTACAAAATCGACTCCAAATGTGATGTAGATTCACCAGTTTCCCGCTTGTACTACGAGTTTCCGGACACCCTGTATATGGTTCCATGATAGCTCCTCAAAATGACAATTCAACACATCTTTAAAAAAAAGTGTTATAAAGTTATGAAAATTGATGAAACAAAAACTAGGTTAAATAGTTACACATGTAACCTACCATCATTTTTCATAACTTTTTGACACTTTTTTATAGGTGTGTTTAATTGTCGTTTAGACGAGTTATCAGGTCACCGGCTCAACCTTATGAGATACATCAAAACAATTTACTACGGAATTGTATATCTTAAACAGGCCTACAGAAAAGTGTGCGATGATTTGTCTAATCTCCTAAGGATAACCCCTAGCAACGCCGGGTGCACGTCACCTAGTATTAATTAATGCCAGGTCAACAATTAAATGTTTTTTACTAATATGTAGTTCAATAATGAAGCACATTACAACTCAGTAGTAATGGAATATGATACTGTATTTGTGGTGATGACAATTAGAAAATAGCAAACTCTTTAATTAGTAACTTAATACCATGTAGAACAATTGTGAATTTTATTTATCATTGTGTAGCCTGTAACTGCCGCATTCCAATGGGCCATTGGCTCTTACAATTGATAAGAAGTTAGCTGTTTTGCGACTTATCAACTAAAGAAATAGTAGAATGCATTTCATTAATAAATTCAATTTACACACATTTTAGTTGAATATTTTGAGCATTTTACTTAACCCCTCCAGCGTTTGATGGTCATATATGACCGAGCCTCCATATTTTATAAACGTATTTTTATCTTTTTTTCTATCATACGGAAATACATTTTTTTCACGTTTTCACGTTTTTTTTCGACGGCCGGCATAGTCCAGTGGTAACGCATTGGACTGCCATTCCGAAGGTCGCGGGTTCGAACCCGGCGTGCGCAAATAAATTTTATTTGATTGATTTGTGTTATTTCACAATTAATTAATTAAAATAATATATAGTATATTTGCGGCACGTTCCAGAGTGGAAGATACTACCAGTATCGCCCTGGTGTAAGACCACCATTCAGAATTGAAACGTTGCTCCAAATGGCTTTAGCCGTGTTTAGTGACTAGATCTGAATAGCCAGGTACTTCCCCACCTTCCTCTTTCCCTTCCCCACTTACCTTCAGCCTCACAACATCCCCCAATTGGGGATGCTATAGTCTCACTGGCTCCAGACGGGAGCAGTTGGGACTCTTGTGAGGTTTTCAAAATAAAAAAATAAAAAAAAATAAAAAAAAATAAAGAAAAATAATAATTCTTTCCAGTTTGTCTCAAACATTTATTCTGGAATCCATTAATAAAATCCTAAAAATGGCTAAAATGAATAATTTATATTTCGTGCCGCTATCATAACAATCGATTTAACTTTTGATATTATTTCTCATATTTTATTATATGAAAAAGATAAAAGTAAAGGTACAGTTTTCTTAAAAATTCCCAAAACAAAAAGAAAGTGTTTTTAAAATATCGAGTTTTTTCAATTTTTCAATGATTGGAGTAAAAATGTGGCCAGCGTTTTTGACAACATTTTTCACGTTTGATATTAAAATATTATTATTTTGAAATAGTAATAATTATTTTAAATTAATACACCAGATAGATCATTGTATCTAGTTTCTAAAAAAGTAAATTAAGAAATAAGGTATATATAGAGCATTTGAAAACATTGCGAACTGAACAAATGTGATGAAAGTACTGAAGGGTTAATCAAATAAAATACACGTTATGTAAATAAAATAGAAATACAGTATTCTACAGGAGATACATAGTGAAGTTTCGTTTTGTTCTTTTGATACACCTTTCTCTTATAAATTACACAGTGCTTCATACTAAAAAAATCAGGACAAGAACAAGCATCGTTTTACAATATCGACCTTCAATAAAAAGGACACATGTCATTAACAAGGATGTGGTTAATTTGCTTATAAGTCATCAGAATAAATAAAAAATGGAACACTAGTAACAAAGATCATACTGAAAATTGAATATTTCTGATTGAATGGAACTAAAAACTGTTTTAGAAAGGCGATGAAATACGCAACTCTTATTAATGGAAATAAACATATACTTTTTGAAATACAATTTTTTTTAAATGCAAACGTAATTTGTTTTTCAAATATTTTTGTAACAAAAATTACTGATTTTGAGCAAAAAAATAAAACACATATTTTATTAGACAAATGTATTATAAACGTTATTTCCACCTCGCTTTTTGTCGTTTCATGTAAAAATAATTTCAATATATTTTTTTTTGCGGGCGGAAACTTCGATTTCATTAAAAAATTCTGCGGTTAACTTTTAGATTTGAATATAAAGCGTTTTTTTGTTTTCTCTTTCTAACCCCGCTTAGATCATATTCTTTACTATGACAGTAAGGGAGACAGCGATTTCTATGAGACCTGTATGAGTTGTTCCGAAAAGGGGACAAATTAGCCTAGGGGTTAAATAACTTATATTTTTCGACAAGATTTGAGGTGTCACGGCTTTTACCTGTGTTCAAACAGTGACATTCAAGCAGCCAGCAAAAGATTTCCAGGTAAAAAGGTTCGCGTTGGGTAACGTTCAATAAACATCGTTGTGTAATTGAGACGTGCCTTGCTACCTGGAGATAGAATCTTGCTTTCATTCAAATATAATGAAGTTGTAGGATGTATCCGTAAGTCCCTTTTCAATATGCAGATTTTATGACCAGACTTAAGTGCAAAGCGGAATAATGCGCAAAGAGGTTTGCAGCATTTTGCTTTGACAAAGACTTGGACTTAAATATTTATATTATTATCTAATAAACCGTAACAGTAATGTAGTTTTTGGAATTTTTAAATATGCTGTAGCAATAAATGAAGTTCTCTCTATGTTTTCGACTGACTTTTTAACTGACTATTTCCCGGAGGGGCAGGCAGACAGAATGAACCGCCACACAACTCTATTTTGGCATATATTGCTTGCTTCATTCAAATTCATATATCTATTGTCTCATACATATTCGTTTGTTTTCAATTAACACCATTCATATTTATTAGCGTGAAACACAAATATAAATTGAAAAAATCTTCCGAGAAAAAATAAATGCCGCCGATCGGATTTGCACCCGCACCTTTTGATCGACGGAACCACTGTGCTACGTCGGCTACTTTTTAATCCGAAGGTGCGGGTTCAATTCCCGTCGGCGGCATTAATTTTTTCTCTGAAGATTTTTTAATTTATACAGGGTGTATCGGCACGTACTCGACAAACTTTAACCAGCGATTCCTTAGCACATTTGGAGTAAAAAATGTTATGTGCACTTTGCTGTCCGGTAACATTTTTTTTAATAAAAATATACTATTCATATTTTCACCACATATCACCACTGTTTTATCCTTTGTCAAAGTTTGAAAACCTACCTAGCAATATTTTATTCGAGTTTCATTGAATAATATACGTACGTACCTACATTAGCGCGCTTTTACAATCACAACGAAATGGCATGGCACCATTCGTCTCATTTTTAGCTATTATTATTTAGTGTGTATGAAAGAGCGAACACGCTTTTTGACACACTTGCTAATAACAGCTGTTGAACACGAGAAACAATGCCAATGACAGTGACGGATTGTGGATTTTTTTTATCATTTTTTGTTTTTAATTGAAAAAAAATGTTACCGGACAGCAAATGTGCTAAGGAATAGCTGGTTAAAGTTTGTCGGGTACGTGCCGATACACCCTGTATTTTGTTTCAGGCTAATAATGATTGCTTATAATAATTTAATATCCATTGTACTTAGCATAAAAACCTTGCCTTGTAAAAACATAATTAGACCTCTAATAAAACATAACAATTCATATTTCTGTTAAATTATTCGCCGAACCCGAAAATGAACGTTGACCCATCTTAAATAAACTTGAATTTATGCGAAACATAAACACAAAAAGCATAAATATGTCAAATAAAGGTGTGATAAAAAAATAGTTCAATATAATAAAATAAAAATAATTCAATATAATATATCTTCGGTGGTAAAGATGATGATAAATAAAGCCGTTCAACTCTATAACAAAATCCCGAAGGAAATTGCTGTGATAGAAAATATTAATAAGTTCAAAAATGAATTAAGAAAATATGTCTATCTCAATTATTAATGTTTCTTTTTTGTGACTTTATTGAAATATTTACAGAAAGATTATGTTTGCACAAACAATGTACATGTTTATATGTTTATAAAACTATTAGCACACACGAAGATGTGAGCTAACTTAAGATTAATAAATAAAATAATTATATTGAGATTTATTATAATTATTTTATGTAATTGAATTGTCTATGTGCTTAATATATGGTCAATTTTATGTTACTTCTGGTCGAAAAGTATTATGTTAATTCGCGACATCAGTTTTCACACTTATAATATACACACTTCTGTCGGTTTATCTATTCAGTGGTTCTCAATATGCACCGAGATGGCAACATAAGAAGAAATTTCAATGCAGAAGAAGATTTCAAACTACAATACAATATAAATATATCTGCAGCCCGTAAAAGCATTATGCCTGAAATGTTTGAATAAAACGTGCCATGTCTATTATCGGCTAATTCGTGTTATCTTTGCTAAGCACACCGAAATATGTACGCGGGAAAATATCGTGTCAACAAAGGTGAGACTGAGTAAAGTTGTCTTCGGTGACTAGAATAATCTTACGAATATATTATTATTATTATTATTATTACACGCCCTAATGGGCTTTTACACACCACAAAGTTTAATAGTAGAGTATCACAGTTATTATAGATTCTACAAAATTAAAACAATAAAGGAAACATAATACAACGAAAAAAGAAAAAATATTAAATGTTACAACAAAAGCATATAATAAAATAAGATACATTAGTAAAAATGATAAGAAGTCTCACATAAATAGATATTCAAAATAAAAATATATATATATATATATTGCGGAAATTATAAATGTCTATTTGTGTCTCGATCTATAAAAGAATTGAAATAAACAATATTTATATTGATTATTTTTAAGATGAAATATATCTCCCAGATCAGAGTATTTATTTCCGAGACTGTGAAGTCTTGGAATTGGGGAATTTTGATAAGACAGTGTCCTTGTGTTGTAAAAATAAAAGGGTAGTAAATTTCGGCAAGATCTTTTGGGTATGTGGATGCTGATTAATTGGAGTAACTCAGGACAGTCAATTTTGTAATGAAGTATTTTATGTAGTACTATTAAATCTGTGTTTATTCTTCTTTCAGAAAGTTTTAATAAGGACAATTTATCTAGTAAATAGTTATAATCAATGTTTTCTACAGGAATATGCAATTTATAGTTTATATACTTCAAGAACTTATGTTGAATCTTTTCAATATTATCGGAATGAATATTGTAAAAGGGAGACCATAATGTAGAGTTATACTCTAGTTGGCATCTAACAAGGGTTTTGTACAACATGATAAATGTGCCTAAATTATTGAAGTCTTTTGAAATTCTCAAAACAAATCCAAGAGTCTTAAGAGCCTTATTGATAATGTTATTAATATGATACACAAAAGTTAGTTTGCTATCGAACAATATACCTAGGTCAATAATTTCAGTGACGCAATTTAAGTTTTTATCATTTAATGTATATTGAAAAAATATTGGATTATTTATTCTGTAAAAATTAATGAACTGACATTTCTTTATGTTCAATGCAAGTTTGTTGATAGAGCACCATTCAAAAAGATTTCTCAAATTAGTTTGTAATATAATGCAATCATTTATGTTATTAATCTCTTTATAAAGTTTCAAATCATCAGCAAAAAGTAATACTTTTATGTTAGTAAATATATCAACAATGTCATTTATGAATATAATAAACAAAATGGGCCCTAAATGAGAGCCTTGTGGCACTCCACTTGTGGCTATAAATGTGTATGAATTTGTGCCATTTATTTTCACACTAAGACTTCTATTGGACAAATAACTAATAAACCAATTTAATAAACTACCATAAACTCCAAGTGTGGCTAATTTATTAATTAATATTTTGTGACACACCTTATCAAAGGCCTTGCTAAAATCAGTGTATATTGAGTCAACCTGGCATCTGTTTGCTAAAGAATTGGATATGAAGTTTTCGTATATTAGTAAATTAGTTAAAGTAGATTTATTTATGTCCAATGTGAATTAAAAGAGATGGTATTTGAACTTTTTGAAACACATCTTTTTGATTTTTACTTTTGTTTTCGGAAAAAAATGAATGCAAAATCTTGGAGGCGGAAATTAACCCACTTCACGACATCCGATCGAGCTACAACTCAGCAGATAGACTCGTTGTCGATGACAATGCATTCCATCTTTATTTTGGTAGCAATCACGTACACGCGGACACATCCGTATTTTTCTGAAATCGGGTGACATTACAGGAATAGATATGAGAAATACAGGGTATTTCAATAAGAGGTGTTATTTTTATATTCAATCGTAAAAGATCAATGGTTTCGTTGCTTGTGTGGCACGTAGCGCTGTCTTGTTGAAAGTAAACGTTGTCCAGATCAATACCATCCAATTCCGGCCATAAAAAATCACTAATCATCTCTCGATAGCGCAATCCATTCACCGTAACTGTTGCTCCAGCCTCATTTTCGAAAAAGTAAGGTCCAATGACTCCGCCGGACCATAAACCGCACCGAACAGTCACACATTGAGGATAGAGAGGCTTTTCAACAATAACTCTTGGGTTTTTTGAGCCCCAGATGCGATAATTTTGCTTGTTGACGAAGCCACCGAGGTGGAAATGGGCCTCATCACCCAAGATGATTTGCATTTGATTCACTCAAGTGAATTTTAATAATTTCAATGCGTTGTTGAAGGGTGTATCGTTCCATTTTTATTATTGGCGTAGTTTCTACTTGTCAAATGTTAAAAAATGACAGCTTCAAAAGTAACATCTACCGAAATAGCGGGCTATTCAAAATAACACCTCTTATTGGAAAATCCTGTAAATGTCGGTCCTACCCGATCGGCATTTGAGGAGGTCGGTAGAGTTGTAGACTCCAGTTTCCGGGTAGGAAGGTTCAATCCTAGTTCGACAAAATTTTTTAAAGATTTAAAAGTAATTTAAAAACAAATAGTAAAAAATATTTTTATAAATATTCGGTTGATTATCCGAAGCAGCAAAAACTCTCGAAATGGCGAGTTCCTTCGAAACTAAATTTTCACAGCTATTTCTGTATGGAATTGCTAGGTCAAAGCAGATTCAAGGTGCGAGATATTTATATTTAAATTTTCCAAAATTAGAAAATACGTCATTATTTTTCAATAAAAGGCGCTGTGTGTTTAATTCCCCGGCTGGCTAAGTCCTCCATTACGAGAAAAGCTACATTCTTCTACAAGCTTCATCGGCTTACTGTGATGGTAGAAGGAAATTTTCTAATATTGTCAGGTAACCTGGGAATGTTTGCCTTTCTTAAAAAAAAGAAGATATTTAACTAGTTAGGTCATCATATATTTTTGAAAAACAAAGATTTAGTTTTATAATATTGGTACTATTTTCACATAAAATAACACAACTTCGCAGATGGTAAAATAAAGAACTATTTAAGGAAAAAAAAAATTAATTCATAGATTTATTTTAAATCCACAAAATCCAAAACAGCGATAGCAAAGTCAACCGTGTCAAATTAACTTGCGACTGCGATCTCGCCTCTTGGTTTACAGCTTATAATACGCAAGTACCTACTGCAAAAAAATCTTCAATACGTTAAAAACTCTGTCGTTTTATAATCCAACTATGAATAATAATTATGATGTATGTTTTGACGGTGTGTGATATTTTAACAGCGAACTGGTCGCTTCAAGAGTTCATCAGCCGGCGGAAAGTGGACACAGCGCGGCGCGACTGGACGCCTCAATTTAAAATTAATTACGTATTCAGTGTACCGGACTTATTAACAACTTGTAAAGCGATAATGCGAAAATTGGGTGCGCGCCGTTTCCGTACGAAGTGCCTCAACTGTTAACTCAAGTAAGGGTACTGAAAGTTTTATAGGATCGTAATATAAGGTTTTATAGTTTGTTATATTCTTATGCTGTCTGGAGCCATTAAGGCTGTGACAATCCTTTAGAGAGGTTGTAGGGAGGGAGGGAAAGAAGGGACGATATGCAAAACGAAGGAAATTGAATTTCAATCTGTTGTTCCCGCCAATCGCAGAGCCAGCGGCCCAATGAATATTCGAACGCAGCCTGTGACGAGTCTTCAAGTACTTCTGGCTTTATCACGACGCACAGTGGGCTGAAAATCGCCTTTCATAGACATAGAGACTTGAATTTTCAAGGGTATTTTTTTTTGGCTAGAAATGGATTCTGCTGATCATTACTATGCTATAAAATTTCGTACGAAGCAATTGCGTGTACAAATGAAGGAGTTATCATTTTTTAAAGAAAAATTTGTATGGCACTGACATTAAAAATGAGGCTATTATCTCTGGAATATGTCATTATATTGTGTAAGCCATTTTATGGCGTTTAAACAAAAAATTAAAAAAATGTTTTGTTATGGGGCATACAAATCTGTATCGGCGATCGCAGGTTTCATTTGGCAGAGAGAGGGAACAATTCCCTTTCCCCTGACACGTAGAGTTGACGAAAGCAATCGAGACCTTACATTACAGCAATCTTTATAGCGCAGACGTCAGATGGGAATGATGTCCTTGTTACTTTGGTATTTCAAATAAAATAACGTAATTGATCTCTTCGGCAACGATGCATTGTCGAGAAACACGACAAACGGGCGCCCAATATTCGTCACACGAGAACGGGTAGTTTCTACGAATCGTTATTGAGTTCAACACCTTGGATGTGGAACGATTTGCCGGCATCTGTATTTCCTTACTCCTATAACATGGGTCTCTTCAATACACACGTTGGATCTTTCCTCTCCTCAAAAAGACCCTGAAAACAAAGAAAGATGACAGGCCCCGAGCGAAATTATTTTTTAGGGCCTCCTGTGAGAGTTAATGATTTTTTTTTTCAATACGCCTCAGAAAAAATATGATTTAAGATTTTCACGGCAAAAGTATTTTTGTTATTTGTTTTGTTGCACACATCTGCCCTGATACATATCTACGATGATACACATCTGCCCTGATGATGGACACTGCAATGCTGTCCGAAACGTTGGCTAAAGAAGGAGTTAGCGCAACACGGCATAACACCCCAAAAACAAATAACAAAAAAAACGCCTCAGAAATCTCATGCAAGGATCTTTATTTATTTAGGAAAACCAACAGATTTTTTTATAGCTTTAAATAATAAATTTATAAACAATATAAATAATATCTAATGACAGGTTTTCACTTAAACTTAACACTATCACGAAGTTTTGCAGACACAACTTACTAAGGCTTGATAAGTGATTGGCAAACACGTCCCTTCTTTAAATACATAAAAATACAAAAATAAGGGGTGAGCAAATGAATGAGCAATACAATTTGTTTGTTTTATATAAAAGCACTCGAGAAGCACTCTGGGCACACCAGTTGCCAGTGTTTATTTCAGCGTTCTCAATGCGCTTTGAGGGCCTCCTGCAGTGCACTGCATCAATACGCTTGCAAGGGGGGCACCCAAGGGGGTTTATTACATTGGTATATGAGAGAAATTCTCTTCAATATTTTATAATTAATAATTACAATTGGCCAATTTGTACGGCGTCGTTTATGTAATGTATTTGTATTCGGGAGTATGGTCGTACCGCTGGTTGCTCTATTGTATCAACTATCCAGAGTGGAAGATACTCTCAGTATCGCCCTGGTGTAAGATTCGGAATTGAAACGTTGCTTGAAATGGCTTTTGCCGTGTTTGGTGACCAGAGCTAAATAGCCAGCTACTTCCTATTGAACCCCACCTTCCCCATTACTTTAGCCACACAATATATCCCAGTTTTGGATGTCATAGTCTCACTGGCTCCAGACGGTTGGGAGCAGTACTATTGGCGGCATTATTTAATTACATAGTTTGCACATGTAACGAAAAAAAGCTCTTTTTTTCAAATTTTATTGCATTTTTTATTTATTTGAACCCAGCTGGGTTTTGCATGCATTTTTCATAGGATGACGTACCTAACAACCACAGAATCCTGTTGCATCTTTTTACTCAGTGGAATCATTACTGCTGAAAACTGTGTGATTCATTTCTACGATGCGTTTTAAATTAGGTATGCAGGCGCCATGTCGTGAAAAGCGAATAATTAATAATATTATTAAACTAAAGAAAGAAGGTCGATTCATTGTTATAATATGTTTTTATACGAGAGAGAAAGAATGTACATTCGTTCCAGCCGAGAACCGTCACAAACATTCACAAAGAATGCTATCATACTGAATCCTTCCATATTTATGGATCTTCTCAAATGTTTTGCATGAAAACGAAAAGGACAGAAAACACTGATTGTTATTAATCGCAAGTGTAATCTTTGTATTAAATGCGTTAAAAGGTTTTTTATCGCAAATCGATAGGTGTAATGTAATGTAATAGGAGAATCGCATAGTGATGATTTCGATTTTAATCGTCCTTCAAATCAACGATTATAATAATATACAGGATGTATCGGCACGTACCCGACAAACTTTAACCAGCTATTCCTTAGCATTTTGGATTAAAAAATCTTATGTGCACTTTGCTGTCCGGTAACGTTTTTTTTTTTTAATAAAAAAATTATTATTCATATTTTCACCACATGTCACCACTGTTTTATCCTTTGTCAAAGTTTGAAAACCCATCTGGCAATATTTTATTCGAATTCCGTTGAATAATGTACGTGTGTACCTATATTGGCGCGCTTTTACAATCACAACGAAATGGCACGGCACCATTCGTCTCATTTTTAACTATTATTATTTAGTGTGTGCGAAAGAGCGAAGACGCTTTTCGGCATACTTGCTTATAACAGCTGTTGAACACGAAAAGCAATGCCAATGACAGTGATGGAGTGTGGAAATGTTAATTTTTTTGTTATTAATTGAAAAAAAAATGCTACCGGACAGCAAAGTGCCCATAACATTTTTTACTCCAAATGTGCTAAGGAATAGTTGGTTTAAGTTTGTCGGGTTAGTGCCGATACACCCTGTATATTAAAAAAGATAAACTGTTAAAACTATTAAAAAATACTAAATCCTTTACTAAACCGCATATCCATCACACTACATCGAATCAAAATTACATAAAAAACGATTCAAAGTTATAAAAGCACATTCGAATTAATAAACTACATTTATTTTGCAAACAAAACTCCCCCAGATATAAAACTAAAAGATAAGTTTAATGAGTACAAATCAAGAATAAAAATCTGGCTTGATTTGAAAAGGAATTTAACCAGTATACTGGCCAGATTACAGTTGGCAAGCATCAGTAAAAGAAATAACAAAAGGAAATAACACACACTAGATAAACAATAAACATAGCTACTTATTTTATTTTGCAATCACGCGGAGTAAAATAAGTATTGCTTATTTATTAAAATTTAGTTAAAAACGGGATTGCGGGCCGTTGCTGTAGTGGCGGCTCGAGACTTCGATAAAAGCACTAAGTTTGAAAAATTCGACATCATTGATTTTGTTTAGTGCAAAACGATTTTTTTTTCGAAAATTCGATTTTGTATGTGAAATTTTTCAAGAGTAATTATGTGAAGTTTTTCAAGTACATCCAAAAGTAAAGAGCCGCCACGGTTAAAAATCCTGTTTTTACATATTTTAGCCCATTCTTAATAAATCGAAAGACGTATTCATGCACCTGGATTGGTCCTGATATGTACAGTGACGAAATGTGAAAATATTAGAATTTTTATGAACACGTGTTCCGACATCGTGATAACACATTCGTGTTTTACTGGAAGTTTATTAGAAAACCTATCAAACCGGAATACGCATAATTTAAAGAGATTTGCATCATAATACAGGGTTTTCCAATAAGAGGTGTTATTTTGATATTCAATCGTAAAAGATCAATGGTTTCGTTGCTTGTGTGGCACGTAGCACCGTCTTGTTGAAAGTAAACGTTGTCCAGATCAATACCATCCACTTCCTTCCACTTGCTTGTTGACGAAGCCACCGAGGTGGAAATGGGCCTCATCACTCAAGATGATTTGCATTTGATTCACTCAAGTGAATTTTAATAATTTCAATGCGTTGTTGAAGCGTGTATCGTTCCATTTTTATTAATGGCGTAGTTTCTACTTGTCAAATGTCAAAAAATGACAGCTTCAAAAGTAACATCTACCGAAATAGCGGGCTATTCAAAATAACACCTCTTATTGGAAAACCCTGTATTATAATCAGACTGAGTAAAACATATTTAAGTGGTTAATGTTACCGACAATTTGAGTTCGTATGCGAAAAGCAAGAGTGTAAGAAAAGATACAAATCTGCCATTACCGGTAGGTTCCTAATAAAAAAACCGGGTGGTAACAGAACTATATTTTACAGCCTCTTATCAAATTATGAATTGGTACATTTGAATCAAATTATCATCTTTCGGCTAATGCAAATCAACTACAGTCGAGGTGTTGGAGGCAATTGATTGGTTCCATAATTCTTTGCATTATAAATTTTCACATTTGACATAACAGAGTTGAGTTCCAGGGTATCAAAAAAGTGAAATTATTTATGAAATCCTTACTATAACATATATACATAACTAATACTACATTTAAGATTTTCACAAATTACGACATCATTACTATACAGGGTGTATCGGCACGTACCCGACAAACTTTAACCAGCTTTTCCTTAGCACATTTGGAGTAAAAAATGTTATGGGCACCTTGCTGTCCGGTAACATTTTTTTTTTCAATTAAAAACAAAAAATAAATAAAAAATCCACACTCCGTCACTGTCATTGGCATTGTTTCTCGTGTTCAACAGCTGTTATTAGCAAGTGTGTCAAAAAGCGTCTTCGCTCTTTCATACACACTAAATAATAATAGCTAAAAATGAGACTAATGGTGCCGTGCCATTTCGTTGTGATCGTAAAAGCGCGTTAATGTAGGTACGTACGTATATTATTCAACGAAACTCGAGTAAAATATTGCCAGATGGGTTTTCAAACTGTGACATAGGAAAAAACAGTGGTGACATGTGGTGAAAATATGAATGATAATTTTTTTATTAAAAAAAAATGTTACCGGACAGGAAAGTGCCCATAACATTTTATACTCCAAATGTGCTAAGGAATAGCTGGTTAAAGTTTGTCGGGTACATGCCGATACACCCAAACGCGCACGATTTAAAAAAAATATGTATTATGTGCTTAGCGACGACCCCTGCTAATCTTCATACAAAAGTCGCAAATCAGATGATATGATCAAAATACAAAACACATAAAAAACAGTACATATCTATTCATTCGACTAAATGTGAAATAAACAGACACATTAAGACATATCGCATATACTCAATTACATTTATGTATATAGTAACTGATCTCAACCGTCCGGAGCCAGTGGGACTATCGCATCCCCAATAATAGAGGTATGTTGTGGGGAGGGAAAGGAGATGGGAAGAGGAAGGCGGGGGAGTACCTGGCTATTCAGATATAATCACCAAACACGGTTTAAGCCATTTCGAGCAACGGGCGACACTGAGAGTATCTTCCACTCTTCGACGTGCCGCGAAAATACTATATATTATTTTAACTTGAAAAACTTTAAACAATACAAATTCATCGAATAAAATTTACTTACGCACTCCGGGATTGGGACCTGCGACCTTCGGATTGCTAGTCAAGAGCCTTATCCCTCGACCACGGAGGCCGTCAAAAACTTAAAATACCAGTAGCAAATAATTTATTATTTGTTTCAGTGATATACATTATATTATGCAAATAAAACCTAACTAAATGTAAGCAAAAATACATTTCTTATTAAGTCTTCTTGTATAATTGTTTGAATTAAGTTTTCCATGATGTTACAACGTTTACGCCTACTCAAAATAATATAATTGTGATTATAAATTCTCTATAGTTATTATTTTATCATAAACATATTGTTTTTAATACATTTATTAAACGAATCAATGTCCGTTTTATACTTTGAATGTTAGTTACCAACAAAATTACAACAAATATCGTTTATATTAAAGTGGTAAAAACGCTATTTACAGATTTCGGGGTGCCCCGAGAAGAAAAATGCAACTATCCAAATTTATAAAGATAATATAATAAAAAAATTTGAAACCCACTTATCTAAAAGATATCAATACAATATCAAAATTCCAAAATGTAATACCAAACAAATGCAAAATAACTATAAATATTTAGGAAGGATATTAACATACTTAAACTAAAACTAAAGTTACTCTTTCAGAAATAATCAACTAAATAATTGCCTGTTTTTCCCTTCATTGATATTTATTATCAGTCTATACTCATCTCCACGGTATTTAGATTTTGTCTCTTTATATATTGTTCCTATCATATATATACTTACTTATAGCATAATGATTCTATTTTTCTTATAATTAGTGTAACTCTCTCACCAAGCACAAGAACCAGTTTCTTCATTGGTGAGATTGCGAACATAAATATATTTTGTAATGTAAATATATTCTTTATGTACTCATATTACTGTACCCACTTTATATATATTAAATAAAAAAAATAAAATTTTCTTAAATGTTCCAACGAAAAGTTTTAGGAATCTACCTAATTTTAAATTTATTTCGCAGTGACCATCGATATAATCAACTATAGATGTGGCGTGTGTTACAAATTCGGTCGAATAATTCAGCTCATCAATGGGTAATTAAACTCTCAATCTGAGTTTCTGAACTCAGTCATCTGAACTCCTCCATCGCTTCGAAAGCATTATATCTTGGGACACAAATTTGGTCCTTGCATACCAAAAAAGGGCGAAAAGTAATGCTTCTTTCAATCTTTTGACTGCGAATGCTTTTGAATGCACTTTCTTTTTTTTTAAATGTTTTCGTAACCCAATTTTTGGAACGAATAATTTTGATTTTGGTGTGACTTTACCATCCACACGCCCTGCCTAGACTTTGTTGGTCGATGGCTATGACGATTTTTAAAAAAAGGATACCAAACAAGGCGACTTTGTAATGGATATTGATAAATAAATAATGCTGGCGACAACCTATTAAACCATATCTCAACTTTAATTATGTGATAATATTATTATGGTGCAATCAATGGCAGATCGATATCGCATATAAATTATTATAACTGTCGATTGTTTCGACATTTTTCATTGAATCAATCAGAGATCTAATCGGCTTAAGGCCGGTAGAGGGAATAATGACTACATACTAGAATCTTTATCGGTACTTGATTTCGTGATATTGAATGAACCGTATTATTTGTTGTGCATTTGTTTGAACGAGCTAAAGCTTCAGGTAGGCGACACATTACGCTTGTGAAACATTACATCGTGGCTTGGCCTATTTTAGCGTATCGCTGAAATAGGCCATATGGCGAGCGATATGCTGAAATAGGCCGAGCCACGCAAAAATATACGAGCGCGGTCTATCAAAGGCTTAAGGCGAAGCTTTATGCCAAATCACTATTTTGATTAATCTTTATAACGAATACCAAAAAATATGCTTTAGATAAATTGAAGGTTTTCCTATCGTTTCGCTTGAGTAGAATACAAATAAATAAAAAATTACTCAATGAAAAATATAAAAGTAACTTCTAAAAAAATATTCTTTCAATAGAAATGTATGAACGCGTAAAGGAAACTACTTTAAAAATACAGTTCTATAGCTAAGATTATCTGTGACAGTTTCACTTTGTTAACATTTTGCTTTCTAATTAATTATTTACAAAATAAATAAAATCAGTTTTGTGCTTGAAATCAAACGTTTCTAGAATCCGTTTGTCAAGCGATTTTAATGCCTATTACCTAGAATATAAGGTATATCAAGAATATACACATTTTTGGCTTGAAGCTTCGTTACGCGTTCATAAATGGCATTAATTTAATTAAATAATAAAATACGCTTTTTGCAGGATATTTTTTAAAAATTTAATATTTATAAGTGGGAACAGGATGTTATATACGTACATATGGTTACAAAATATATTTATGTTCGCAATCTCACCAATGAAGAAACTGGTTCTTGTGCTTGGTGAGCGAGTTACACTAATTATAAAAAAAATAGAATACCATTATGCTATAGGTAAGTATATATACATATATAATAGGAACAATTGAAACTTCTGGATTATCTATATGGGTAGTTGTACATATATAGTATTCTGTTACATACTAATTATTGAGTAATTAGGAACATATAAATACAGAGGAGATTAGTATAGACTGATAATAAATATCAATAAAGGTAATATGCTTTACAATATTAAGATATATATTTTTTTTGCCCGTATATACGCAATATAAATATGAATAAATATAGGTATACAGATACAATATTAGATTCAATCACCGATACAATATTGTATTTGAATGTCTTTCTTGAAGGAATAAAGTTTTTATACAGACAAAACTATTTACTCATATTCGTATTGCGTGTGTACCTACAGGCGCAAACAAATTTTTCATAAATTGAAATTTTTATGTCACCTCAAACATTGTTTAGTTTACAAGTAAATTTAAATATTACTGCAAAATTTACTATGTACCTAAAGTACCTACATAATTCTAAAGTATATATATATATATCACAAGAATTTTAAAAAAGTGGTAGGCATAAAAAATAAACTATTCTTGTTTCTCCGGTGAAGATGCAAAATGGAGATCTTTTGATTAAAGTATAATATAGTTAGTAATATGCAAAAATAAATAAAGAAATTAAGACGGCCCCCGTGGAAGAGGGGAATCACAAATCCCGCCGTGCGCAAGTATTTTTTTAAATTCATTTGTGCCAATCCACAATTTATTAAATTTTAAATAATATATATAACGTATTTGCGGCACGTTCCAGAGTGAAAGATACTCTCAGTATCGCCCTGATGTAAGACCACCGTTCAGAATTGAAACGTTGCTTGAAATGGCTTTAGCCGTGTTTGTGTGGCCAGTTCTGAATAGCCAGGTCCTTCCTCACCTTCCTCCTTTCATCTCCTACCCATCATCTCTACCTTCAGCCTCTCGACATACCCTAATTGAGGAACCCGTTCTCACTTTCTCCAGTCGGTTGTGCGGAATTCACATAAAAAAATAGAATACCAAATAGGTACAAGTTATAAGCACCATTAAAAACGCAAAGATTGCTTAAAATTACCGAAATCCCAGAGTAGTCGATAAATTGACCTAATGGTATTTTAATTGTATTCGCGAATGATTTTATCACGAAACGTGTACACAATACAACGATGTGCAATCCATTAAATAGATGGCGGCATGTGTTAGGCTGTTATTTCGAATACTTGTAATAATTCCTAATGATAAATCGATAAGGGATTATTATCCCTTATTAGTAGGTCTATTGGCCTACCTCGTTTTGCTTGAATAGCGAGGTAATTAAGTCATACCCTTAATTGCTGTTTGCTTAAGGATTGACTAGCTAATCATTATGCGGTTTCACCGCAGGGGTCGGCAGTGAGGATGGATCGACAGACAACTCGGTCTTAGCACACACTCCTTGCTTCATTCTTATGCATACATCATATCATACAAATCCTTCTGTTATTCCTGCTCGTGACACGGTTCCACTCTAGTATTTGGTTTACCTCATCGTGCGATGTCTTCCTCGGGCGTCCCCGACTTCAACTACCATTCACATACATTCGCCTCATATATTCTTCTTACACTCTTTTCTGATTATGATAGGGATGAATAACAATTACCAAATAATACAAGTTGTTCAGATCTGTTCACTAAACACGTCAAAAGCCATTTCAAGTAACGTTTCGATTCTGATTGGTGGTGTTCACCAGGGCGATACTTAGGTCCAGTTTGTTTTACAGGAGTTGAACAATTTAATGAAAGTTTTATTGAAGTTCTGTTAATATTTCGTCATGGGTCGGTGGCTTCAGAATACTTGAATAGGACTTTCACAGAACTTTAATAGAATTATCTTTTCGGTTATCATAATGATAGTAAGTATATATTATAAGTCATTAGCATGTTGTAAGAAATGAGTGAGTCGTAAGTTGCGAGAAATGAGTCGTGTTTGTCATTTACACGAAGTGCCTAGAAGTTCTTTATTACAGTCGGTGGGCTCGAATTATTTCTCATATTTTATTAGCCATATTATCAAAGTGACGTCATGTTTCATACAGTCATGCGAACTTCATTCATGTCATTTGTCAAAAATGTCAATGTTCTTTTTTATAAAAGGCAGCACAAATCCACAATGTAGCAGGTATGTAAAATAAAGTAAACAATAGACTTACCGAAGCAGAGAAATAAACTCGACATTTTGCAAACGCCAAAGACTCCAACCTACAACGGCCAAACAAAGGAATCGAAAAGAAGAAAAAAAACAACGAAGTTTATGATCACCTGAGCGACCTGTGCAGACCTGCGATAGAACAGGATTTTACACGTTTGTTCTGATTCCGTGAACAAATACTTTAAAATCTCGACAAAACAAACAACTTCGATGTTGACGTCGCACCGAAGTTGAAAGAAATCGAAGATTTGGATCTCTAATAATATTAATGCAAAAATCTCGATTTAGATTCGGCACAGAAAGATTTATCTTATTCAACACAATCAGAATAATTTATGGATTGTGTAACATAGATAATTTATCCAGTATAATAAATCAATAATCTTTTACAAACACATTAATTCAGAAGTTTATTTGAAATTTTCGGATAGAAACTTTTTAGATTGTCTTTTCTATTGTGGCATTAAATTTCTGGGCGGAGTTGGTCTCCTCCAGTAATAAATAATAATATTAAATTTTGTAAAAAGGTTCAGATTTTATTTACGGTTCTAATTATTTTAATATACTGGGTCGGCGAAAAGGTGCGAACCGGTTACAGGGCAATCATTTTTTATTTATTTATAGAGCGGAGACGGTTTACATAATATAGTTCCCATGAGCACTTAAAGCCCAGCTACACTACTCGCGAAGTTGATCGAAGTTGACCGAATACGATAGTGTGGGCACGAACTTCGCTTCGCTTCGGGCAACTTCGCTTCGCTTCGCCCGACTTCCGATTATTGTCGGTAATTGCGCCCGAGTCAAAGGACTCGAAGCGTTACTCGCGAAGTTGCACGAGTGTGTGGGCACGCACTTCGAACTTCGGCTAACTTCGTCGAGGACTTCGTCGAAGCGTCGAAGCGAGTAGTGTAGCTGACACTTAAGGCCATAGGCCCATTGTACTATCTCCCATTTTACCTCATTCCTCTAACACAGTCACCCGGTCCCTTTTATAAAGTTCACCAGGGTTGTTATTGGATATGTGGCTATGTCTTCTGGTTCTACAATGTGTCTTCAGAGGTCTCATCTCTCCTTTCGCCCCGCAAGGGAAAAAATTCACGGAGGTGGCCTCATCTCTCATCTCCACTCCTCCTTGGTTCCCTGACAGGGCAATCAAAGGATATAACAATTCATATGTGTTCATCCATATAAAAAAAGGAAAGTACATTTATTCTACCACGAGATCAATAAAACCAGAATTAGAAGAATTCATTAGAGATCCGTCGCAATTATCGTATCTCGCATTCGTCTTGAAATAATTATGCCTTATTGTATACTGTCTATGATTTATGCCATTCACAAGATTCAATAAAATAATGATTCAGAACGAACGAACGATCTCAATTTCTATGTGTATCGATCGGAAACATTTCAACATAGGTACTAATATGTTTTCGCTTTTGTTTTCCTGCAATAGGAGTGAAAATAAAGACAATAATTGTCAACAAATTTATCATGGTAAACATTTTTTTAATTATTAAAAATATTAATTATTAATTATTAGAAATAAGGAAAGTACGTACATACAAAATAGCATTTCCGTTACATATTATGAGCTTTGAATACTACTCCTCCATGGAAGCGTTAGTTTGTGATTGGAGTGTACAGTACATCATATTGTAGTTATTTATCAGTAATTAATAATATTATAGGTACATGCATTGTGTGCTGTATTGAGTACATTGCAGTGAGAAATTTAAAAAGAATTTTATTACTTGTTTGGTAAATGTGATATAAATGTAAGTACTAAATGTGCTAGTAGTTATAACGTATCTAATAGAATGTAATTAGTAATTGGTAAAAAATAATGTTTTGTATATATTTAGAAAAGAAATTTTCACGTACGGAAAATAAACGAGATATGGGTTATTTTTAATATTCTCGTGGAATTCATGCAATTCATGTGGAAACAGATTTTTTGATAAGATTGTCTATAAAATATGTTTTCAGTGTTTGGATTTTCTTATTAATGCTTCTAATTTTATCCGGTAGTCGATTGAAAAAGTTCTTGTGAAAATGAAGTATTTAATTTTGGGCATGGAAAAACATATTTAAGTCGAGTTAGGTTTTTAGGTAAAAGTTGGTAGTCCTCTTTTGCTCTGAATTATTTTATATATTTTTTAATGTACAGATCCTTAAATTAAGATACTTGAAATTCTTCGAATGAGCGATCCGTAGGGTAGTCGAAAGGATTTTTTAAATTTTATTTTAATTATTATTATCTGTACAACTCTTATTGTCGATAACTTATGACTGCTGGGTGGACTAAATGAATTAACACGTATTCCAGATCACAAAACCAACAAAAACCATTTAATTTCACAGCGAGAAACCAGTTATCCACAAATTCTAACCTAACCTCTATTGTGGAAAGGTTGTGGCCGCTTAAAACGACAATAACTATTATTTTGAGACACACTGAACAACTGAATCGAATTTATACCCCAGCACTCGCAGAATAATTGGTCACACATTGGCAAAAACACAGACCCTTTATATTGCATTCTATTGGTATCGGCTTCGATGCAGCGGGATGCAAAAGGGAGTGCGCGGGACCCGTGTGGCAATGACCTTATAAAACAAAAAGGGCCGGCGTCCGAGACAGCCGTTGCAGCATTCCTAAACCTGGCACAACGTTCTGTCTCGTAACCTAACCCAACCTTGGGAAATTGTTGGCCTTTTAGAATTTGGTAAAACAAAAACGAAATTATTTCAGTGATAGGGTGGTATTTTTTTTAACCAGCGCAGACCCGTGAAAAATCACCGGATATTATAATTTGTAGGATTAATAGTATCGGTCACCTTGAAACAGACAGTTGCCTATTATTGTGATTCAATGTATCACTGTCTTGTAAATGTCAATTACATACCATGTATTTTATAAATAAATACATAAAAAATAATTGCATGTTAGCTTTTGACTCTCGTGACCTTTTTCTGGTATTTTTTTAAAACATTATAGGTAGGTACTTTATGGTTTTTTGAATTCTTGGCACAATCCGTTCCAATTTTGAAAATAGGACAATTAAATTCAAAATAAAACCAAGTTCGTTGAATTACAATCAGAACGCAGAAAGACGTGTGTTTTATTAACTTCGCTTTTCAAATTTAGAAATCATTATTGTTAACTGGTTTCACCTACCCGGCTTCGCCCGTGAATTGAATTGCTGAGCATGTACATGTCAAATTCATATTTCCTTATTTTTAGAATACTAAACAAACATTGATAGTTAAAAGCTCCATAGATCACGATGGAAATTCTGTAAAAGCTAACAATCAAGATGTTGAGAAATTTCGGTAGCAAAAGTCTGAGAGTTTTTTTTATCACGAAAACACTTTTTTCTGTTAATATTTTAAGACATTTTACTAAGCTCGAATTAACTTTAAAACATTTTTAATACACCTTTAGTCAGCAAGTTTAGCAACGAAGCAATATAAAATAAACAAAGGTGGCCTTCGTAGCGAATTGGTCGACGCACGTGTTCATAACACTCTTTACCTATACCGTATACTGTAAACTAATCAATTTATAGCGTAAACCTGACATATGTTTTAACCAATTTACGTATTATTGCGATGATGTGCGTTCATTGCAATCCACATATATCCCAGACAGACATGGCACGATCGAGTGAAATTAATTAGTTGAATCGATTGATGTACAGAATCGTAATAACTGAAGATTTAGTACGAATAATTAAATAACACTAAACTAAATTACATATTAAACGAAAAGCGTTCAGTATTTTCATATTTACTGATGATGCAAACTTTATTGAGAAAAATGTACCTTATTACTTCATTTCAACTTAATTACTGCAGGAAACAATTATATATTATGTCGAGGATGATAGAAAAACATGCACAGAATACATTATTACGTTCAAATTAAAATAATGTAGATCATACAAACAAGAAAAAAACATGGCCGTCGAACTGTTAAGATGTACTAAATTTTGAAATTTGATTGATGAAAAAACGAACTTTTAGCATCTTTCTTCATCTCTCCGACATAAATTAATGAAGCTAAAAAAAGTGTTATTTAAAAAAAAAACGGAATTCCACAACTTTACCAAAAAAACTTCAAACAATTTAAGCGAAAAGCAATAATTCTGAAACCGACAAATAAAAATTAAATAATCCATCACCAGTAACAATGATAATAATCATGCAAACACAGAAAAATATTAACATCATTTCACAAGTTAATGACAAATTTCTGAGAACCCTGAGTAATACAATGATGTTTTGGGTGACCGCCATGCCGTTTTCTAAGAAAAAATTAAAAGAACCCGTCGCAAGCCGGCTGACACTATTTTCGTAATTAATTACTTGTTTTTTACAAAATGATGTTCTTGCAAATTGTAACGTCTTACCAGTTGATGTGTGTACATATTAATATTTATCCTGTGTAGTTTCCCCAGGATAGGCTACTTAATATTCAGAGAAATGTTTTTCTCTGTCATGTTATAAAAATATTATGCAATGAAGACATTAGAAAATATATACAGGGTTTTCCAATAAGAGGTGTTATTTTGATATTCAATCGTAAAATATCAATGGTTTCGTTGCTTGTGTGGCACGTAGCGCCGTCTTGTTGAAAGTAAACGATGTCCAGATCAATACCATCCAATTCCGGCCATAGAAAAATCATTTATCATCTCTCGATAGCGCAATCCATTCACCGTAACTGTTGCTCCAGCATCATTTTCGAAAAAGTAAGGTCCAATGACTCCGCCGGACCGTAAACCGCACCAAACAGTCACAAGTTGAGGATAGAGAGGTTTTTCAACAATAACTCTTGGGTTTTCCGAGCCCCAGATGCGACAATTTTGCTTGTTGACGAAGCCACCGAGGTGGAAATGGGCCTCATCACTCAAGATGATTTGCATTTGATTCACTCAAATGAATTTTAATAATTTCAATGCGTCGTTGAAGCGTGTATCGTTCCATTTTTACTAATGGCGTAGTTTCTACTTGTCAAATGTCAAAAAATGACAGCTTCAAAAGTAACATCTACCGAAATAGCGGGCTATTCAAAATAACACCTCTTATTGGAAAACCTTTTATTGGAAGTTTTATTATATTTTCCAGCTAAATAAGTTTTCTTCACAATGAAAATAAGACGTGAGGTTTTCCTGTAAATAAATACAGTACCTATGACTTTTGAAAAGCGCAATCATGACATTTGAAATGGGATAAAATAAACATGTTTGCAAGTGAAGAAACGACAAGCTAGAATAATATTGAGTAACATTATTTCCTTGCCAAGCGCTAGCTCTACCCCTGTAGCTGTGGCTCAGTCTGCCTGTGCAGATAGAGAAACAAGAGCGCGTGTTGTTTTTACGTCCAACAGATGGCGCTGTTTTTACATGTCACAGGCGACATCTATAAAGTATAGGTTGCTATGAAATTTAAAATCAATCGGTAAAGAACTTTTGGAGATTTAAGATTTTGAACAAATAAACATTTATTCATATTTATGCTAGGAGCATTTGTTAAGGTGGATTTTTTGGTACACTAGAGGTTAAACCAATGCCAAAGCTCTTCAGGAAGACCCCGACATAAATTTTCATTTACTCATTGAGACAGCAATATCACAATATTGATTCGGTGAACAAAAATCCCACGAAAGAATAAATAATTAATAAATCCTGAGTATTAAATAATCAAATACTATAATTTTGAATGACTGTCGACGGTATCATTAGCATTAGTCACTGTCATTGCTCATTACTATTTATTAGTCAGAACCCAAAAAAAAACAAATTTCTTTAAAAAATATCTAGCGATAACGGTCATACACAGATAATTACAAATTTAAACATAGTGTCGAATAATGATTAAATACAGACGAGGGGTTTATTTGTAATACTCGTTTTTTTGTTATTGTCACGCAAGGGTACCAACTGGCCGGAGCCAGTGAGACTATAACATCTCCATCTCGTGTTGCGAGCCTGAAGGAGGTAGCGGTAGGAGATGGAAAATAAGGGAAAAAAATTGTATCAGATTTGGTCACTAAAGCCATTTCAATCAGCATTTTTATTTTATTTGAGTGATGGTCCTTTTTACCAGGGCGATACTTTTAACACGATGCTTTTTTTCGTCCAGTTTCCACATAAGTCGGGATGAAAAAATGTTGTGTAAACCGATTGATGTACCTACACATAATTTTTTTGAGATGGAGGACATTATTTGGCGTATGTGGAAATTTTTTGATGTGTATTTCGTTTAATATTTAAAATATTGATAGAAAAATACTATATTTATTTGTTTATTACTGATTGTGAACATGTATAACTGTTGGTATTGTGAGTTTCACTGAGTTTCATTATTATTTCCGATGATTTCTTCGCGTTTATGACAGATGATGCTATCATGATTGTGATCTATGGTTATGTTCAAGGTGTTGCCATTTTTTAAGATTTTGTACCATAGCAAAAAAAACTGTAGCTTGTATTCCCTTATTAATTAATTTCACACGACTGTGAAGATTGCCACGATGATAGCCAAATTACGATAGGAGATGAAGACAACAGAAGAAGAATTAACCTAACCTAGTTTATATTTGAATAATCGATCAAATAAGCTATTTATCCCAAGATTTATATTGCAGACATTTTACTGAGCATAACTCTGTTCTGATTCTGAAAAGGAAGTAATTCGATATAATAGGTATTTTTAAAAGCAAATTAAAATGGTAAAATAAATACCACTTCTAGATATAAAATTTAAATTTGAAAAGAGTTATACAGTTAATAAAGTGGTAGCGCTCATCTAAGTAACAGTTCTTTTTTTAAAATACATAACTAAAACAAAACCCGTGAAAAGTAATAGGATAATAAAATTATTGTAGGATTTATAAAAAAAAATACCTTTCGAATGTTAGAAAACTTGAAAAATTATGACTTCTATCAAACATTTAAACAAAAAGCAATGCGCACTTCAAATAAAAAATTATTAGAATAATGTTGGTACCTACTTTGATTTATTGTATGATTTATACGAATTACTTCCAATTTTGAAAAATACACACGCGTAAAGAACGGATAATTGTACGCATTACGCGGGGATACGAAATCACTTCACGCATGCACCGACAACATAATATTATGTAATACATTTTCATTGTTACAGAGGAAAGCCGCTTCAACTTCTCCCTAGCAACGTACCAAAAGTTCCAACCCAGATTTACATTTGGAATAAAATTATTTTGCGTTTATTCAACATTGTGTGATTCTTTTATAGAATAAAATAAATTTGTTTTCAACTGTAGAAAGGGTGGAGTTGGGTTAGGAAAATTTATTATTTGTGATTTTCTACCACCCATTTTCCATATTTCATAGTATTATTTGTTGAGTCAAAACCATCTGTGATTTTGAACTTTTTATATATAATCACTGAAGAAATTTTGCTACAAACGTAAATTTCATTAAAACACAAGAACCATAATAATTATATAACAATTTTTCGATCGACGAACTTATGTATGCAGTTTGCAAAAGGAGGAAATAACAAATGAAGTTTTTTGTAACCCCAATATCTGTAGTAGCGACGACCCTGACTGCAAAAAAAAGTTTAGTAAATCTGTAAAAAAATATCGTCTTTTACATGATTACTGTTTCTCATTTTCCTTTTTCATTTTCAATTTTTTTTTAATGTTCCTCTTCTATAGAAGGTGGCGCTTGTGTCTAGAAGAGTGGTGAGCATCAATATTAAGAATATTTAGTGTTTGTAATTATGAATATTAAAATTTATAATTAATTAACAAGATAGTTTCATCATTTTAGTATTTTTACATTGAACTTCTCTTTAATTGCTTTTAGTAGGTGTTTATCGTTTTCTATTGTTCTGATAGTTTCAAGTAGGCTGTTGAAGTATTTTTTCCCTGGATATATGTAATGATGTTCAGCAAAAATAAGTCGAGTGAAAGCCTTTTGTCGCATCTACAATATGATTTGTGTTTGCAGCAAGATGAAAGAGATATGGAGAAGTTGAGAAAGGTAAACTGACTGCATAATTCAGATCTTGTCCAGTTGAATGGTGTTATTGCGTCAAATCAGAATATACTAAATATATTTTCTTTCACGTTACTAATTTGGGTAAATATTTCCCTAACAGCCGCACTTTTAATATCCTCAGCTTATGAAATTATACTTTGTTTCAACATAATTACCATAAGAAACAACGATTTACGTAGGGATAGATCGTAAAAATGCGTTATAATTCCATTTTTATTCAAAGTTCAAAATTTATCTTATAAAACGATCCCTTTGCCGCCATTATTGACTTTTTTAGCATGGAGTAACACTTGCGAAGGTTTCGTTTCAAAATAAATACGCAGAATTATTTAATTAAACAAACTAAGAACCTATTTTGTGCATAATATTTGGTCCTTGTGGTCATTGTTGAAATAAAGTGTAATATCCATAATCTGTGCTTAAGAGTGCGGGGGTCAGGAAAATAATTACACTAATCTGTTAGGATATAGGTAAAACGCCTCATAATAAAATTACATTATAGGTAATTATAAAATATACCTATATAAATTGTTGTGATAAGGAGAAACGAATGTGAACGTTCATAATAAATAATTTTAAATACGTATCTTTGAATGATACGTTTTCCTCTGCTAGTATTTCGCTTTGTCAACTTGGGGCGAATAGATAAAGTGTAAAAAATAGACCGTGATCTGTCCAGCTTTCGAAATAATTTGACAGATGGTATTATGTACTTTTCATTGTACCAATACGAACAACATAACAGCTGATGGTTTATTTTAGCGGAGACACTTTCGTATAGAATTAGCCGGCAGACGAAAATAAGCATGGACATAATAAACTATTTTATGAATGTGGGTTCTGTTTGTTTGTCGGTTTGTTACCTTTGTCGTCTGCGCCTCGAGCCGGTACAGCCGAGATGTTCCTGGTCTCGAGGAACTGTCTCACCTTACTGCAATTGCTTTCCTCGAAGGTTCTATCGGAATTATCCACATTTTTGGAGGCAGCACTACTCACTAAAACCAGCAGCAGCAAGCTGAACGCACAACACGTATATTTACACGGCATTTTAAACATATTTTTTAAAGTTTATAACAACTTCCTCGACAGTAAACAATATTTATATACTGGAATACGAATGGAACGGCAAAGCGCGCGACGCGAGCGCTCTCGACGGACGACTAAACCAGACTGAACGGCGGACGGACGGTACAGGAAAGCCCTGTCCACGTCTGTACCACAGCTAAGGCATGCGCCAAACAAAATTATACTACCGAGTAAAAAAGTACTTAAATAAAACACATAAAAACTTTTATGCACATGCTAATGATTTGTTGCTTTTACTGAAAACTTGCGGCTTTCTGGTATTATTTAATGAAAGAATCTAGGCCTACAGGCATTTCGCGCAGACTGCCCAACGTACGTACAATATTATGTAGGTAGGCAAATAATGTAGGCAGTGCTGCCTTGTATTTGTGTGCATAATTTCATACGTGGTAAGCGATTTTCGTATCTATTAATACGTGGTTTAGGGTGGCCGGCGGCCTGCGAAAAGCTCTGGTAAAAAGCTCGCGTGTCGCGAAGGGCGCATGCCCGGCGGGAAAATTATTTGGTCCTTTTCGTGATGCGAACAACCTGCCCCGGCGCGCTTGCGATATAGTTTATACATAATAATATAACTGATCATTTATATTGGAAATTATGGTTGGCTTCGTGGAGTAGCGGTTATTACTTTTATAATTCGAAGATTGAGAGCTCTATCCTGGCGAAGCGTAAACTTAGAATATGGCTGTCTGCTCTGAAATGGTTGCCTTTTATAATATGTTTTTAACAATAATACCTCTTCAGCGGCCGTTACTTTTCGTAAGTTGCGGGCAGGCATGGTACAGAGCGCTCTTCTTTCATGAGATACACGTCTTTTTTCATTCACATTTATATGTATATTGGGTCGAACATAGGTATAAACTCGTGGTCTGAATAATGACTGTTGCATTGGAGTCACTTGATCACGCCATGTCCTTCCAGAACGTTCCCAATATCTTTGTCCATCCACTTCCTACCAATAGAGCCTATAGATAGATCTATAAGAGCCTAAACCATCATAATTCAGCGATATACGGTAGTCACACACACGACATTTGCGAGCCGAGCCTCGAATTTTGCGAGAAACGAAATGCCGCTTGTGGTGACTTCGTTCGTTTCCCATAATTCGAGGCTCGGCTCACGTTTCGACTCGCAAATGTATACGCAGCATTAGGTGTACATTTTTCTCTGCCATGCATCAGGATAGGTTGATGCTGGAATTTCATTATGTAAGAATCGCTGTCTTCGACAGTTTTTATTATTGACTTCTGTATTCAGTCCGTCATTAAAATAAGATTGTTTTTTAAAGAAATGCAAATATGCCCAAGTTACGAATAACCAGAGAATATTTAAATTCCTTTAAATACTACATTCGACTATCCTTAGTAGGCACTTATTTGTATTTATTTTTTTGATATCCTTACCAGCCAAACTGTCTCATGAATTTTATCTATCGCCAAATAAACTCAACAAGAATTATGTAATATTTTGCAAATCTACCAAAATAATTCACCGATAACAATATTATTGTTTTGTGTTATTTTCATGGCAACGATAACCGGACGATAATAGGGCGATACGATAATAATACCTACCGAGATAGGTAGGTATTATTATCGTATTTTGAAATAATTTACTTGGAATTTAGCTAAATCTTATCATATTCACGCATCCAGGGCCGGCCCAATGCTGGCGCAATTGGAGCAGTCCGCGCCAAGAGGCTGATGATACATAACCTAACACATCGCCCTTGAGATTATCTTACTCTTAATATATAAAAATCACGTGTGACTTTGTTTGCACACGTTAATCTCCGAAACCGGCAATCCGATTTCAATGTAATTTTTTGAATGTTTATGGTTGGTTGCAACTTGAAATACATATAGGATAGTTTTGTCGAAAACAAAATATATTTTTTAAATTTTTCTAATGTTTTTTCTTTTGTTTTCTCATCCAAAAATACATACAACCACAAAATTTAACTTCCCTACATAGAAGGCGGTTTGTGGCAGGACAATGTTTTCCATAAAAACAGCGCTACATAAAAATACAAATCATCCAAACATTATTGATTAGAGTGATCACATACCCAAGCGTCTACTAGTTTTGACAAGGGGCGCCAAAATTTTACTCGCGCCATGCACCATTTGGCTCAGGGCCGGCCCTGCACGCATCGATGTATGTATAGTATAATATGTATATTTTTATTATATTTAAACTGAAATAAGTACCTTTCCGTTGAGGAAAGCAGATAAAACCACGCAATCTGCCCACGATCGGAGATCGAAGCTAACAAAAAAACGCATATTGAGCCTATGTATTAAATTTACAATAAAAATAGAAAATTCGAATAAATTACTGCAGGAATTACGAAAATAATAAGTTGTCACATAATTTAATGACATTTTTAAAGACAGTTTCTGTTGTTTTTCTACAACTTACACTGTTATAAACGCGAGAAAATTTTCGCGAATCGAGCCATGAATGCGAAACGCCACTTGCGGTTGCTTCGTTCCTTTCCCGTAACATGGCTCGCGGAAAATTTCTCCTGTTTATACGCAGCCGTAGATTATGACTAACTTTACCGTATTCTTGAAATTGCATAAAATTTTCAGTATATTATCTTACGGAAAACAGGAAGGACATTCTCACTGCAATGTTGCTTGAAATAACTTAAACTTAAATAAAACGGGCGGAGTTGGAATTGCCTCTAAGAAATGTGGCACTAGCACCATCTCTGTATTTTTTTAAATAACATTTGATTTCCAGCAGATTTCTGTAACATTTTGGTTTGGATCTGAGATAAAAGTAATTATTTCCAATCAGACAATCAATGCTTCAAGTTACCTTTGCCTGAGTAAAAATAAATATACCTATGTGGATGTAAATTTATTTTATTTTATTTTAACTCCACGCATCCTGATCTATTTCATAGAAAGATCCATTAAAAATGCAAGGTAATTGTTGCGCGTTCACACTTGCTCTATTCAATGGGGTTGGATCATAGACTAAATTAGACATTTAATACATCAATGGGTTGGATACTACCCTAATAACTATGGAACATATTATATCGGGATGTTCTATATTAGCGCCGTCCGAGTATACATTTAGGCATAATCAAGTTTTAAAAATAATTCACCAAAGTTTGGTAATTAAACATAACTTGATTGACTGCCATAATATAGTACCATATTATTATGAATACGAACCAAATTAATTTTTAGAAAATGAATTTTATAAAATATATTATGATAAAACTATACTTCAACGTTCATCTTCGGGTTCTGTGAAAGACTTATTCAAGTTCTGTTTTTATATCATTGTAGGCTAGTTGCTTGACAAAACTGAAATAAAAACAGAACTTGAAAAAATCTTTCACAGAACTTGAAAATGAACGTTGAAATTTGATGAATTGTTCAGATTCTCCGAAACAACCCGTCCTAACAGACCGAACGATTAGTCATAATAGACCCGATATCGTTTTACATGACTAAATTAAAAAAATAACTTATTTCATTGATATCGCTATTCCAAATTCCTGTAATATTCAAAAATCTGTTTCTGAATAATAAGAAAATACACAGATTAAAATTAAATTAAAAGAATTTGGTTTTCTCAGACTATAAAAATATTACCATTTGTTATTTCAGCTACTGGCATTATACCTAGCTCTCTCATTCAAAATTTAGGCGTATTAGATCTGTCAAAGAATTTATACATAATAATGCAAAAATCAGTCATTTTAAATACATGCATTATTACGAAAGATTTTTAAATATTTATATTGAGGGATCAGTATGAAAACTCTGATTTGAAAATATATGGAGTCGGTTAATTATTTTCCCGTTTAGTGTTGTTTTTGTATTTATTATGCTTATATAATGCACTTGCATAATGTGGATTGACTAGATGATCATTTGTGGAGAAGTGTGTGGAAGGGTTTAGTTTTTCCTACGGGGAAGATTTAACCCGGACATAAAGTCGGAAAAAATTATAATAACATGACACAATACTAAACACATAACACAGTAGTCAAGTATTGTGCCAACGCTGACGTTGGGCGCACTCTCATTTTGTGAAGGTGTAGGTATTTCTAAAATACTTCAAAATTATTATTATAAATTATTTAAACCTAGCCTACACGACGTCTGTAAGGATAATATGGCTGAATAATTGGGATTTCTACAGTTCAAAAGCCCATAAGACAGAAAAATGCGTGGGGTCGTCGGAAGACCCACGTTACGGACGTTCTGTTTGGCATCTTGGCCTGTAAAGAGTTAATTGCTTGCCTGGAATATTCTTTTTTTAAGTTTGATAATAATTTTCTCAACACTTCCAATTTTCAAATGTTCACACTCGTAATCTCATGTACCTACCTGCACACAAAGGAAATTTTTATTATTTTATTTTATTTTACGCCCGTAGGTCTTTTATTTAGTATGTATAATTTTGACATGAAGAATAATTTAGAACATGAAAAAGAAATAATAAATTTACAATAAACATAAAATAATGCATACATGAAATAAAAATACAAGGAACGAATATTTTAACCCATTGGCCTCAAACGACGCCATCCTGGCGGGTCTGGTGTCGTCGGCTTAAAAACGAAAAAGGGATACATTATTGACATCTGTGTTTAAAATTTTAAATGCCAATCGCTCTGTAGATAATTAAGCATTCATTTCGTAGTAATTGGCAGGACTCCGTTGGTACAGTTTTTTCCTGATATTTACGATTGAAATTTTGTTATATTTCAGCGTCATTGAATTTTTTTTTAAATAGCGTGTGGTTCGGGAATTGACAAGCTTGTTCGTAAAATGCGTGGTGGGCGGCTAACATCAGCCCAAATTGAAATAAAATATATTATGGTCATAAGTATGATTAATGTAAAACTTTTCTTAATCCAATTATAAAAAAAAGAAAAAAAATGGGTTTTATGAAAAAAAATATTTTTATATCCTCGTTTAATCATATTATTATTATTTTTTAAAAAACTGCATATATTTTTTGCATATCTTAATTCAATGAACGAGTAAATTTAAAAAAATTGTTTCGTTTGTATGTTTAGTTTAAAAGTTATGTAAGATTTAGTACACCACTGCAGATTTAAAACTTCGGTACAAAACAATTCGGAGGCCAATGGGTTAAAAAAATACAGTGATCAGATAGGTTTACAAAGATACAACCAATGGTTCAAGAATAGGGTTGGAATAGGTTTTTAATATGATCCACAAAATTCACCAAGTTAACATTAAACTTATCAACAGGGCCGGCCCTGAGTCAAAACTCTTGTCAAAACCATTAGACGCCTAGGTAGGTGGATCCCTGTAAACAATAATATTCGGAAGATTTGTATTTTTGTGTAGGTCCGTTTTTATGAATAAACATACTCTCAAGGGCATGTGTTAGGACTGTTAGGTATTATCAGCGCCTCGGTAATTCGGCGCCCAGAGCGGACTGATCCAATTGCACCAGCATAGGGCCGGCCCTGCATATCAACATCAACTAAGTATGAATTTTTTTAGTATTTAACCCAGAGGTTCCCAAAGTGGTCTATATGGACCCCCAGGGGTCGATATCGGCTTGCTGGGGGTCTATGTCAGCGAGAATAAAATTCGGGGGTCCATGAGATTCCAATGGGGGTACATACGAGTGAACCCCCATTTACCTCAAGTCAACATTTAGAAGTTTCGTAAATGACACAATAGACCTAACACAAATATAATAGAATGAGAAATTACTTATTTGATATTTGTATTTTTATATTTCGTAAAGTTGTTAATTGAGGTATATAAATAGAGTCTACGTTCCTTTTCTCGTCAGAATTAATATATTCAAGCAAAACATTGCACATTGGAAGCCACAAATTTTTCTAGTTCCCCAACTTGTTTTTGAAAAACGTCCAGGGTAATAATGACTTTCAACATTTAAATGCACTTCACACAGACTTCAAAACTAAGTTTGAGGACATTTTGACTATGGAAATGTAACGTTGAAGAATCGGATATCATGTGACAAGAAGAACTGACCGGAATAAGCACTGACAAAAACTTAAGGGGCAGTTCTGTAGTGCTAGCTACAGAAAGAAATTCCCGTTGCTTATCCTGCTTCATTTTCATTAGGTGTAATACCTCACAAGGGCGCCCCTGTCTGCACAATGTAAAGACAGAGCAGTTGCATAGTTATAGTTATACCGCCACCCGGTTGTTGGGCAGGCAAGGGAAGGGAATATTTTTACTAAAAAAATAAATGATTATCACATGGGGCGTTAATAGTTTTAGGAAAATTCAACATTCGGCAGGCAGGGGGTCTACGGAAAAAAAAATTTGACAAGTGGTCTACGGGGCAAAAAAGTTTGGGAACCTCTGATTTAACCCAACGGCATACCTACCGCCAAGATTGGGGCGCTGCACTTTTTTCGCATCGGCATATTGCCCACCCCATTGGGGTGACTAAAACTTTTCCCACATACTTAGATAGTTCACAATAAAATTATAATCTGTTTTTTTGTTATTTGTTTTTGGGGTGTTGTGCCGTGTTGCGCTAACTCCTTCTTTAGCCAACGTTTCGGACAACATTGCAGTGTCCATCATCAGGGCAGATGTGTTATTTGAGGTTGTGTTAAATTGTGAGCTTATGTATATAAGATTGACGTCACAGCGCCTCTGGGATCATCTGACCACTGCCTAGTGACGACATCAATCCCCGTTAGCCTCAGACCAACCAATGAGAGGCTGAGGAGAAAAGTGTGGCACTATAGGTCAGCAGATTGGTTCGGTATGCGGGCCCATTTCAATGCTTTTCCGTGGTCAGCTGTTTGTTTTCGGACTTCGGACCCTTCAAGATGTGCCCAGGAGATTGGTGAAGTCATCAAATCGGCGATGGATGGCTTCATACAATCGACTACTAAAGAAACTGGTGTGGGCTCAAAGCCGTGGTTCAGTCGACAATGCTCCGAAGCAGTTCGACGAAAAAACGCGGCTTACCGAGCCTACAACACATCTCGAACGCCCGAAAGCAGATCAGCATACAACAAATCGGCAAAGGAATGCAAGAGAATCATCAATAGGTCAAAATTCAAACACGACCTGCAGATCAGCAAAAAGCTGGCTGCCTGCCCGCATGGCAGCAGAGCATTCTGGTCGCTTGCGGGCTCAATAGGTCGAAATTTTTGCAAACCCAGTTTGCCACCTCTTACCAGACCTGACGGCTCACTAGCAAACACCGCTACCGAAAAGGCAAACCTTTTAGGGAAAATTTTTGCGGAAAACTCGACCCTCGACGACGGGGGTGCTGTTCCGCCGTCGGTTCCTCACTGCGGCTTCTATATGAAAAAGCTGAGGATCCGGCATCGGGATGTACTCCACGTCATACGGGGGCTCGATGTTAACAAAGCTAGTGGACCTGATGGAATACCTGCCCTGGTATTGCAGAGGTGTGCTGCGGAAATAGTTCCAGTTTTGACAAAGCTCTTCAAAATGTCCCTGAAGTGTGGCACTGTGCCCTCTGGTTGGAAAAAAGCGGTCATTCACCCTATTCCCAAGAAAGGTGACCGCTCCAACCCGGCCAACTACCGCCCCATAGCGATCACATCAGTTCTGTCCAAAGTGATGGAACGTGTGATCAACGACAAACTGCTCACATACCTCGAGAAGAACAAAATTATCAACGACCGTCAATACGGATTCCGGCGGAACCGCTCGTGCGGTGATCTTCTCGCGTATGTGACGCATGTTTGGGGGCGGTGCCTGGAACGTCACGGTGAGACCCAAACGGTCGCACTAGACATATCCAAGGCCTTTGACCGGGTCTGGCACCGAGGACTTGTCAACAAATTGCATTCTTACGGACTTCCCGCATCCCTGTGTACGTGGATTGCTGACTTTTTAAGGGATAGGTCGATTCAGGCGGTTGCTGACGGTTTCACCTCTTCCTCGCACTCCATAAATGCTGGCGTCCCACAGGGATCGGTTCTGTCTCCGACTTTGTTTTTGTTGCACATCAATGACCTTTTGACATGTGCACCGATTCATTGTTACGCGGATGACAGTACAGTTCATGATAGCTTTTTGTTTGACAAGCCCCCAAAGGGCACACAAACTCCAACGGCTCGGAGGGCTTTGAAGCAGAGAATGGACGGTTATCTCGAGAGTATTTTCTCCTGGGGTAAAAATAATCTCGTCGAATTTAATGTTTCAAAGACCCAATCCTGTCTGATTACGTCTAAAAGGGATCCAAATGATAATCTAGTCTCCTTCAACGGAAGCAATCTTCCGAACAGGCCTTCCGTTGATATGCTTGGTGTAACTATAAGTGACCAGCTCAGGTACGGGGGCTCCATCGAAGCCAGAGTTTTTTTTTTTTTTTTTTATATTTACTCCACACAGGAGGCCCTGAAGAAAATAATTTCCCTCAGGGCCTATGTCATCTTTGGGGATGCTGTGTGGAGGGTCTTTTTGTGGAGAGGAAGGAGTGAACATGGGTCTTGAAGAGTCCCATGTTGTAGGAGGGAGGAAACACAGAGGCCGGCAGTTCGTTCCACAGCCGAGCTGTTGAACTTAAGAACGAATCATAGAAGCGACCCGTTCTCATGTGACAAGTGTCAACTGTGTACAAATGTTGGGCGCGCGTTTGGTGTGTATCCCGACTACGCACCGGTGCCGAAGGGATCAATGACGCTAGTTCCTCAGAGCATCTTCCATTGTAATACCGATAGAACAAGGACAGCATACCTACCTGACGCCTGTGCTCTAAAGATTGCAGTCCGTTTGTTAAGATTGGGGAATCTATCAAACGGACCGCCCGTTTCTGCACAGAGTCAAGGGTTTTTTTCAGGTATTTTGGGGCTCCAGACCAGAGATGGCTGCCAAATTCGACAGTAGGGCGCACTTGCGATTTGTACAGGGTGAGCAGTTGTGTACTATTAAAGTATCTGCGGGCCCTGTACAGTACGCCCAGCTTCTGAGAGGCCAACTTTACTCTAGCTTCGATGGAGCCCCCGTACCTGAGCTGGTCACTTATAGTTACACCAAGCATATCAATGGAAGGCCTGTTCGGAAGATTGCTTCCGTTGAAGGAGACTAGATTATCATTTGGATCCCTTTTAGACGTAATCAGACAGGATTGGGTCTTTGAAACATTAAATTCGACGAGATTATTTTTACCCCAGGAGGAAATACTCTCGAGATAACCGTCCATTCTCTGCTTCAAAGCCCTCCGAGCCGTTGGAGTTTGTGTGCCCTTTGGGGGCTTGTCAAACAAAAAGCTATCATGAACTGTACTGTCATCCGCGTAACAATGAATCGGTGCACATGTCAAAAGGTCATTGATGTGCAACAAAAACAAAGTCGGAGACAGAACCGATCCCTGTGGGACGCCAGCATTTATGGAGTGCGAGGAAGAGGTGAAACCGTCAGCAACCGCCTGAATCGACCTATCCCTTAAAAAGTCAGCAATCCACGTACACAGGGATGCGGGAAGTCCGTAAGAATGCAATTTGTTGACAAGTCCTCGGTGCCAGACCCGGTCAAAGGCCTTGGATATGTCTAGTGCGACCGTTTGGGTCTCACCGTGACGTTCCAGGCACCGCCCCCAAACATGCGTCACATACGCGAGAAGATCACCGCACGAGCGGTTCCGCCGGAATCCGTATTGACGGTCGTTGATAATTTTGTTCTTCTCGAGGTATGTGAGCAGTTTGTCGTTGATCACACGTTCCATCACTTTGGACAGAACTGATGTGATCGCTATGGGGCGGTAGTTGGCCGGGTTGGAGCGGTCACCTTTCTTGGGAATAGGGTGAATTACCGCTTTTTTCCAACCAGAGGGCACAGTGCCACACTTCAGGGACATTTTGAAGAGCTTTGTCAAAACTGGAACTATTTCCGCAGCACACCTCTGCAATACCAGGGCAGGTATTCCATCAGGTCCACTAGCTTTGTTAACATCGAGCCCCCGTATGACGTGGAGTACATCCCGATGCCGGATCCTCAGCTTTTTCATATAGAAGCCGCAGTGAGGAACCGACGGCGGAACAGCACCCCCGTCGTCGAGGGTCGAGTTTTCCGCAAACATTTTCCCTAAAAGGTTTGCCTTTTCGGTGGCGGTGTTTGCTAGTGAGCCGTCAGGTCTGGTAAGAGGTGGCAAACTGGGTTTGCAAAAATTTCGACCTATTGAGCCCGCAAGCGACCAGAATGCTCTGCTGCCATGCGGGCAGGCAGCCAGCTTTTTGCTGATCTGCAGGTCGTGTTCGAATTTTGACCTATTGATGATTCTCTTGCATTCCTTTGCCGATTTGTTGTATGCTGATCTGCTTTCGGGCGTTCGAGATGTGTTGTAGGCTCGGTAAGCCGCGTTTTTTCGTCGAACTGCTTCGGAGCATTGTCGACTGAACCACGGCTTTGAGCCCACACCAGTTTCTTTAGTAGTCGATTGTATGAAGCCATCCATCGCCGATTTGATGACTTCACCAATCTCCTGGGCACATCTTGAAGGGTCCGAAGTCCGAAAACAAACAGCTGACCACGGAAAAGCATTGAAATGGGCCCGCATACCGAACCAATCTGCTGACCTATAGTGCCACACTTTTCTCCTCAGCCTCTCATTGGTTGGTCTGAGGCTAACGGGGATTGATGTCGTCACTAGGCAGTGGTCAGATGATCCCAGAGGCGCTGTGACGTCAATCTTATAACCGTGTGGCACAGTAGTTAAGAATAGGTCTAACAGATTGGAGCGGTGAGTCTGGACATCAGGAACCCTTGTAGGCTCCTGAACCAATTGCTCTAATCCGTAGCAAATGGCAAAGGATTCCGCCTGTCGGCCAGCCGAGTCCGTTGGGCCTGAGAACTTCAACCATGGTTCGTTATGAACGTTGAAGTCCCCCAGAACAACAAACTCGGCCGAAGGGTAGCGGGGCAAGAGATCATCAATAGTATCGCTCAAATGTTTGAAGAGCTCGGAAGTGTCTGATTCGCTATGGTTCGGTGAGCGGTATAGACATGCGTAGAATCTTGCCGTACTGGCAAGATTGACGCGCACCCACATTACGTCGAATCTGGAGTTTTCCAGACTCAATAGTCGCACACAGTTGACGTCAGCTCGACTATAGAGGCAGACTCCTCCTTTCAGTCGGAATTTGCTTGCGAGGGTAAAGCCCGGGCAGTCCAGATAGGAGGAGTCTGGCGGCTCGGCTATCTGAGTTTCGGATAGGTAAAGTTGGCCTCTCAGAAGCTGGGCGTACTGTACAGGGCCCGCAGATACTTTAATAGTACACAACTGCTCACCCTGTACAAATCGCAAGTGCGCCCTACTGTCGAATTTGGCAGCCATCTCTGGTCTGGAGCCCCAAAATACCTGAAAAAAACCCTTGACTCTGTGCAGAAACGGGCGGTCCGTTTGATAGATTCCCCAATCTTAACAAACGGACTGCAATCTTTAGAGCACAGGCGTCAGGTAGGTATGCTGTCCTTGTTCTATCGGTATTACAATGGAAGATGCTCTGAGGAACTAGCGTCATTGATCCTTTCGGCACCGGTGCGTAGTCGGGATACACGCCAAACGCGCGCCCAACATTTGTACACAGTTGACACTTGTCACATGAGAACGGGTCGCTTCTACGATTCGTTCTTAAGTTCAACAGCTCGGCTGTGGAACGAACTGCCGGCCTCTGTGTTTCCTCCCTCCTACAACATGGGACTCTTCAAGACCCATGTTCACTCCTTCCTCTCCACAAAAAGACCCTCCACACAGCATCCCCAAAGATGACATAGGCCCTGAGGGAAATTATTTTCTTCAGGGCCTCCTGTGTGGAGTAAATATAAAAAAAAAATTTAAAAAAAATGAGGTTGTGATACCGTGTTGCCAGCTCCAACCCTCTGAGCTAACATTAACGTATCATTTTTTAATTTAAAGTGGTTTTCTTCGTTTAGCTCTGGTGTATCCGTCAATTACCGGATACCAAGAACTATTGAGCTTAGCTCCATCGTCTCTATTAATGTTTACGGGATTTTTATGAATTTCAATGGCCTCCGTAACAGCCGTGCTCTATAAGTTTTGGGTCTCCCCAGGATTTCAGGAACAAATCCAAAGTAATGCCCGGTGTCAATCAAATGCTCGGCAATTGCCGATTTGTCAGGGTGGCCGAGTTTACAAGCTCTGAAGTGTTCCGAAATCCTTTTGGAGATAGTCCGCTCTGTCTGGCCTACATAGACCTTGTCACATCCGGAACAGCTGAGTTTATACACTCCATCTTTTTCCAGAGGAAACTTAGTCTTTGCAGACCTCAGTAAGTCCTGTATCTTTGTTGTTGTTCCGAAGACAGTCTTGATACTTTCCTTTCTGAATAGCCTGGCAATTCTGTCTGTCACATTGTGCACATAAGGCAGGAAAGCACAGCCTTTCGACTCTTGTTCAATTCTGTCTTCGTTTGGTGCAGATTTGGCTCTTATGATTTGCCTTGTCTGACTTGCTGGGTAACCGTTACGCTCCAGTGCATCGGTCAGCTTCATAAGTTCCGCTCCGATTTTATGTTCTTCACATATTCTGGTTGCTCGGGTCACCAATGTATGGATAAGTCCTCTCTTCTGCGCTGGGTGGTGGTGCGAATCAGCGTGTAAGTAACGATTCGTATGGGTTGGTTACCTATATACAGTATGCCCTAGGCTACCATCGTGTTTTCGCATCACCTCCACATCTAGAAAAGGCAGGATTTTATCTTCGTTTTCCAGTTCCTAAATTTGTGAATTTTATTTTGCTGTGGAGAGAATTAAGATGGTCTAGGAATTCGTTTAGTTTCTCCGTTCCATGAGGCCAAATGGCGAAGACATCGTCGACGTAGCGCCACCATACTTTAGGGACAGCCGAAGCTGTGTCGAGTGCCACTTCTTCAAACTTCTCCATAAAAAAGTTGGCTAGTACTGGCGACAACGGACTGCCCATCGCAACTCCCTCCAATTGCTCAAACAGTTCACCCTGAAACGCAAAGTATCCCGTTTTGAGGCAGTGTTCAAAAAGTTTGCAAATGTCTTCCTCATATATCTCCCTGAGCATTGTCATGGAGTCTTCTAGAGGCACATTTGTGAAAAGAGACACGACGTCAAAGCTGACCAGAATATCTCCTTCCTCAGTCTTAACTTTCTTGAGCTTACTAATCAGATCTGTTGAATCCTTAATTCACGATTCGGTTTTTCCAGTTTGCATCTGCAGTAATCTCGAGAGGTATTGGGAAAGTTTGTATGTAGGAGCACCAATAGCGCTGACAATCGGTCTCATTGGGATTTCCTTTTTATGTATTTTTGGGAGACCATAACCGTAACCGTTTGTCCGAAACGTTGGCTAAAGAAGGAGTTAGCGCAACACGGCATAACACCCCAAAAACAAATAACAAAAATACTTTTGGCCGTGAAAATCTTAAATCATATTTAAATTATAATCTATAAAAAACCATAAAAAATGTGTAATTCGGGGAAATATGGGGTCCAATACTGAACAGTAATAATCCATCTCAAGTATGCACAGATGTCACAAATAAAAATTAGTATGTCGATGGGTTAATAGGAAAGAATAATTTATGGATTCTAGCACCATTTTTAATTTAAAATTTATTAATATGAATTTTGTAAGAGGGAGACCAAACTAGTGAGTTGTATTTGATTAGGCTTCTGACTAGAGACACATTTAACAGATTTATTGCTTGTTCGGAATTAAAGTAATTAATTGGTCGTTCTAAATATGAAGCCTATTGTTTTAATTCATTTGTTCGTAATTTGATTGATGTGACTAGCAAAGTTAAGTTTTTCACCTAAAATTATATGGGTATGTTATTTTTACTCGCTTATGGGAAGATACTGCTTAACTACATTTTTCCCCGAAATCGGAAATTGGAAAGAAAAAAAAAAGTATAAACTTATATATAAAAACAATATATATCAGCAGTTGGTCCAGTTTCTTCACCACCTAGGATTCTTGCTGCAGAGTCTCCATCTTCTATCTTCGTTGAACGTCACAGCGGTGCTGCCAAGGTCTGGTATCTATGAGAGGATATTGTGTCAGCGCTTTATTAGCAGCAGACACATACCTGGACGGATGACGAACCTCGTGCTGGCACTGTTGGTAGACGCAGTGGACTCTCTTGCTGCAGTAGCTGGTCCAGTTTCTTCACCACCTAGGATTCTTGGTGCAGAGTCTCCATCTTCTATCTTTGTGTCACCTGTTTCTATACTTCATTTTACTTAACTTAACTTCACTTTATTTTTGTAGTATTTATATTTTTTGTAATACCTGCATCAACTGTAAAGCGCCCCTGAGGTGATATCTCACAAAAGCGGCGCTATACAAATTGTCCAGTAAACTAATTAATAAAAATACCTTATCTATCAGTAAATAATTTAAGATATATGAGGTACACAGTAAATACTTGTAGGTAGGTGTATAATAACTTAAGTTTATAAGTATATAGTAAGTAAAGTTGAAAAATTCTAAATAAGAATTGTGTAAATAATAAACTGCTCTTATGAGCATGTATAACATCAACTTAATACAATACAGAAGGAGAACATAAATATATCAATAAGAAAATAATAAATGTAAATACAAAAGCTAACAGTGAGATACTGTACTCAATACAATGACTAAGAGATACTGTGGAACCTCTCATAATGAGCTTAATTAGTTCTAGAATCTTACTTGTTATGTGAAACACTCATTCAGCGAAACAAATTTTCCCATGTAACAATGTAAAATACTATAATGCGTTCCATACCAAAAAATTACTTAATTTATGTTGTTGTTGTAACGTAAATTCAAGTCAAATTATATACTTATAAATTGTTAAGGAGCGTAACAACCTGGAATGCAATTTCGATTTGCAAAAAAACAAAAAAAAAATCGAAATAACTAGTTTATTATTTATGAATTTATGGCAAATGATTCATTCTTTTTTACTAGAAAGCTGTCTAGACATATGTTTTTACCGAAGCTTCAAAATTTGGTGAAAATGTGACACTTATTGGGGGGATGTTTACAATGCACGATGCAACAGTTTCCCATGCTTTCAGCATTTCTCTTATAGTGCCAGAAGATTGTTGCTCTGCTACTTTCTCCTCATCCACTAACAAACTCTTCTCCATAACTTCTTGCTGCGAAACACAATGCAACTCCATGAGCTCTTCGGTTTTCATCTCTTGACTGTGCTCTTCCACAAGCTCATCAATATCGTTGTTATCCACCTCTAGTCCAGTGGTATTGGCCAAAGAGACAATTTCGTTGACTGTAGACTCCACAGGTACTGTTTCAAACCTCTCAAGATCATATTCGACAACGCTCTTTGGCCAAAGCTTCTTCCAAGCAGAAGTGAGAGTCCTCTTGGTAACCCCTTCCCACGCCTTGTCAATCATCTTGAGGCAAGTAACAATGTGAAAGTAATCTTTCCAAAACTCTCTGAGAGTGAGACTTGTCCCTTCAGTCACCTCAAAACAACCCTCGAAGAGTGTTGTAGTGGAGAGTTTCTTAAAGTTAGAAATAACCTGCTGATCCATAGGCTGGAGTAACAGAGTGGTGTTGCATCTATCTTCTTAATTTTATCCTTGGTCTTGAGGATAGTGCAAATCGTTGATGTAGACTGATTGAATTTATTTATTTATTTTTTTATGTTCTCCGTAAAACGGTTATTCACCAATACATTATGGAGAAGATTACAAATTAACAAAAAGTATAGCAAAACACATAAAAAGGTCAGTTTCACTACTTTGTGACATACGTCAAAAGATAATTGTTAAACTGCCTGTAGGTTACGTTAAAAATGTCGATGGTCAATGCAGACTCGTTGAGCAGTTCAGTCGCTCTGTTGACTGGGGCGTTCTGATAGGCAGAAGTCCTCGCTTTTGGAGCATAAAAAAGGGTATGGGACCTTCCACGAGTATACTTGTCTGGGACATATAAGTTAATCTCTTTCAAAATAGGTGGATTATGTATAGTTCCAGAGATTATCTTAAAAAAATGTTTTCCTAAAAATATTTTTCGGCGGGCTTCTAATGTATTAAGATCGAGCATTCCTGCTAAGAATAAGGATGGATACAGGAAAGGGTAGTACATATATTCCCTCATATATAGGTAACGCATGAATCTCTTTTGTACTTTTTCTATTTCGAGAATATGGTTTTGCTCAGAAGGGGCCCAAATGATGGAACTATATTCCAAGATACTGCGAACAAGTGCTTCATACGTTCTTCGGATTGCGATTCCGTTGGTAAATGATCTTGAATTACGAAGAACAAATCCAAGCATTTTGTTGGCACGGGAGACAATATCAGATATATGGGATTTGAAAGAGAGATTTGCTTCAAAAATTACGCCAAGGTCTCGAATCTCATTTTTACGTGTTAATTCATGTTTATTAATGTGGTAGGGGAACAGGAATGTATCTTTGGACCTTGTAAATGTAACGACACTGCATTTCTGAATACTGAAGGGTAAGTTGTTCAGTTCCGACCATTTGACAAGAGAATCAAGATCGTTCTGCAGAAGAATGGAATCGATGTAACTTTTGATTGCTTTGAAAAGTTTTATATCGTCAGCAAAAAGGAGATATTTTGAGTGGTTTATAGTGTTGCCAATGTCATTGATGAATAAGAGAAAGAGAAGGGGTCCTAGATTCGATCCCTGGGGAATCCCGGAGTTAGTTTTGTATTCGTGAGAGATATGGTGTCCGTAGACATACTGACGACGATTGCGTAAGTAGCTAGCCACAAAAGCGAGGAAATTCTGAGAGAATCCGATGTCACTTAATTTTTTTAATAAAATATCATGATCGACTTTATCAAATGCTTTCTCGAAGTCTGTATAAATCACATCAACAGGTACAAAATTTTCAAATGAATTATTAATATATGTAGGTAATGAGATTCATAAGATTCGTTGAAGGTGACAGTGTGGACGAAATCCGTGCTGATTTTCGGTGAGTGCGTGTTTTGTTTGGTTATATATCTGTGAATAAATTATGGTTTCTAAAAGTTTTGCGGGTGCTGACAACACAGCTACAGGTCTGTAATTATCTATTTCTGACTTTTTTCCTTTTTTATGTATAGGCGTTACTTTCGTTAGTTTCCACATTTCCGGAAAGATATTTTTGCGAAGTGATAGGTTAAAAATATGTTTTAGAGGTTGAACAAAATAACTTGCATATCTTTTGAGGATTATAGGTGGAATACAATCTGGGCCGACGGAGTATTTAGGTTTTAGCTTATGGAAAGCTGTAATAATATCGTCATCGTTAATTTCATGAATTTGTACAGGTAAAGAGTTAAATGACGATGAAGCTATAGAGGATATGTCAAGTTTGGGGATATTGTCGCTAAATACTGATTGAAAATAGTGTGCGAAACCTGCGGCGATCTCAGACGATCCATCATATTTATTGTCTTTGTAGTCCATGTGGTTAAGTTTGTCACAGTCGCGGCGTTTATCGTTAGTGTAAGACCAAAATCGAGTTGGGTCTGTTATTATACTGTTCTCGGCCTCACGTGTAAAGTCAGTGTAGGCCTGACCAATTAACCGTTTGATTGATTTTCGCAAAGTTTTAAAGTTAGCTAAGGCATGTTCGGATTTTGTTTTTTTCCAAAGATAGTGCATTTTAGTTTTTTCTCGTATGAGGTGAATGATTTCCCCACTAAACCATTTCGGATATTGTCTAACATCTTTGAGCATACGTGTAGATCTTTTCTTAAAACAAATGTTGAAAATATTATTGAGCTGTTCATAAAACATTTCGACAGCTAGATTTACGTCAAGGCAATCGTAATGATTCCAGTGATGTTGTTCTAAGGCATTCTAAGTGTGTTATCTGAGCTTTCGTGGAAAATCCAACCCATGTTTATGTCTGGAGGCAATGTGTCTGTTTGTATATGTGATTGAGTTGTGTAATCGAATGTGAATGAAAGTGAAGGGTGATGAATATCCTCTCTGACTAATGGGGAGTCATGGCGGCAGATAACAGCATTTTTAGAATTTACATTACTTAATACTAGGTCTAACATGTGTGCATTTATGTTATAAACAGTGTTGAATTGTGTTAAATTATAAAAAGAACAAAAGTAATCGAAAACGTCAATTGGGTTTTTCCCTGAGGGAAAGTTAAAATCACCGAAAATAATAATATTTTTTGATTGTAACTTTACACTTTCACTTATAGTTTTGTCGTAAAATAATTGATACTGTTCAGATGTTGTATTTGGAGGAAAATATACAACACATATATAAATGATGACATTTCTATGCGATACTTTCACCCACAAGTCTTCACCTTGGGTTTCTATGCAGTCCATTCTTTCCGCGTGTGAGTGGCTGTCAGCTCGGAGGGCTAGGAGAGTCCCTCCTCCGCGACTGCCTCTATCCTTCCTGTAGACGTGGTATAGGTTTTCGAATAGCTCCGACGAAAAGGTGCTTGAAGTTAGCCAAGTTTCGGTAAGAGCAATCAGAAGTGGTTTCTGGCACATTACGTTTGTCATGAAGTCGATAATTTTATTATTCAGACTTCGAACGTTCTGGTATACTCCACTAATGTCTATCTTTTTCGGACGTCGTATCGACCGTCCTAGTTTGGGGTCGTGGTCTCCGAAATGACCATTCGTTGAAGGCCACGTTTTCAGGCCAGATCGTGGGGTCCAGGAAAAAGTGGAAGTAATTTTCCGGTATGCCTATTTTGAAGGCAGCATAACGTTCATGCCTCGTAACCAGTTTTTCGACAGTGTAAATTAAATCCGGCTTCTTCTTTTTTAAGAATGAAGATAGGTATATTTTCTTCTGTGGTATTCGGGTGAAACATGAATACATGCAGATGTAGGTTTTTGGGAATAGTGACCAAGCTGTCGTCAATAGACCCTGTCCCTTTACAGATTGGCCGAGATCGTCGTCTACCGTTGACGAGGGCATCGCTATACGATGTTATTGGCTGGGTTGGCAGCTTGGGCACAACAGGCTGTATTGTACTCTGTGGTTGTGGAGGAGAAGACGCCGCTGCAGCAGATGTGGAAGCGGAATGTAGATCTTCCTCCGGTTTTCCTTTTTTAGCAGTGGATCTTGTGGTCATTTTGCGGGTAGTGAGCGGCTGGACGCCGCTAACGGGAAGGTGAGTCTGGCCGGCTAGAGCGGCTAAGGTAATAGCAGGAGCGGGGGCGGGGCCGGGGGGCCCGGGCGGTGGAGGTGTCCCAGATAGCTGCTTAGTGATATCGCCGTACGCTGAGCGCACACACACATTTAAGTCTGGCGCCGGCGCTAGTACCTGGGGAGTACCTGCAGTTACGTTGTACGAGTACTTGCATGAAGGGCACACAATTTTAGCACTACCGTCACTTAAAATTGAACGAATTGTGGTCAGTTCGCTACCGAAACCCTCGATTTTGCCACTCAAAACATCGACCGTTTTAATCAGGGACTGAATGATATCACCAAACTCTTCCATTTTGTAAATAGACTAGAACGAACGATTAAAATGAACACTATCGAGAGCCGATGACAGAAGACGTGCGTCGCGTGTTGCGTGCGTATGCAAACTATGTGCACGCTAAATCAGCCACACTCACACCGCGTTTTTCAATGATTTTACGTTTTAAAAACTACAGTTACTTTTATTCTCTAATGGCTATGGTCTTCTTTTGGTCTTTTCTTCAGGGACATTTTTTGCAAACTAATCTTAAGATTTGCACAAAAAAATTACAAATAATTTCTGAACAAAAGTTTGGAAAAATGTGTTATTATATGCGGCACTAACATGCTAACCAGAGACTGCGTACCGGCTGTGAAGTAAGTGACTGAATGGGAATATGGGACTTGCCCTTTCTGCGTCACTCGTTATGCGAAACATCGCTCATTTATGAAATAAACGAGCAACTTCACTCCCCAAAAAGTGACCGTGTGGTGTGCGATTTCCAAATTTGAGGTGATTGGGCCTTATGTTTTTTTGAGGAGAATGGATGAACTGTGAAATGTGACTGTTAACGCTCAACGTTGTTTCCATTTTGGAAAATTGTTTTGAACCTCAATTGGAAGAACTAACGGAGGAAACGGATCTGCGAGACATCTGAGGAAGGTGCTACGGCCCATACTACTCGAGTTTCAATGACGAGACTGCGACAGATGTTCTCTGCGGGCCTCTTCTCTCTAAGAGGTGACCAGTGGCGGCCGCTGCCCTAAAAACAGTGGCACTATCTAAATGTTGTTTTAATACTGCATCTAATTCTGCTACGAAATCTATTAAGCCGCGAAATACACCAGGGTTTATCGAATCAGGGGTTTCATCGTGACCACGCAATGCCAATTCGAATGCTCCACAAAATATGACACAATCTATTAATTTAGACAATATATATCTATTTTTGTCAACCATTGCATTATGTTGTTTAGTTTGCTCACGGTATCCAGAATCCAACTGTTGACGAATGTCAACTGTACCTAAAACGGCTAAACTCATAACATTTTGTAAATGTAAAGTAGATGAATTGTGCTTTTTCAACTTCTCTGATAGATGCGTTAAATCATTAATCCCACTCAACGTCCAAGTTGAATCTCCACCAAACACAAGACACGGAAAACAAAAAAAGCGATTAACTATGTCACAACCACACAACCAAAAAGCTTTATCATAAAGTTTTTTGTCAAACACTCGAGTAAAAGCTCTTGATTTAGATTTACACTCTTGCTTAATCACGAGCACTGGACGAGGTGGACCGGAATTTTTAATTAATAATTTATTTTCAAACAAACTGTTATTATTTCTTATATATTCGACACTGATTACACTCATTTTTATTTCTTATAAAGTTACAAATTAAAAGGATTAAGTTCTGTATTTAGCTTGATCAAATTACTCGATAAATCAATACCAAAACAATGACAATAATTACGTCACGGCTCGCGATAACGATGGTAGATGATGATCTGTGATCTATTGTTCAATATCGAGTTCGTCAAGTTCGATGAACTTCGGATGTCTTCATGTAACCTCGGGTCAAGGTTCATAAATCGGTAATCTTCGGAAATGATCGGGTTATGTCGGCGCCGTGTGACACACGAGAATCAGCTAACTCCTGGTACAAATGGCCAGATTGAGGCGCTCGCAGTGTTTTAAAAAATACATACAAAAACGTATTTTCATCCGTTTGCAAATCTGTGCACACGGGGGATTTGAGCGCCGCGCGGCGGCCATACTTTATACTTGGAGAGATTAAAATCGCTCTCCTTGATAATATTCATTGCATTGTATTTGTAAGTAATATTTTTAAATGATTTTTATAGATTTTATAGTCTTCAGTAAGATATTATAAATTAATTTTAGCCATTACAATTTAGATAGTGCTGCACACGAACGCACTATGCGACCAGCCGCCACTGGAGATGACATGGGGTAGCCCGCGCGCTCACCTGATTTGAGCATTTGCTACTACTTCCAGTGAGGCTACCTGAAGGAAAATGTTTTTAAACACTGGCCTCACACGTTGGAAGAACTGAATGATCGAATTCGGAATCTTTCTCTCTAACCTCATTTCTGTTAGTTGCGCTGTTTTTTTTTAATAGCCTTTTAAAACTTTGTTTTGCTGCATCCTGTACATATATCCTGTGTATATTTGTGTTGTGTTAGGGGTGGGAGGGTGTCAGCTATGGTCTGTTTTTTAAGAATTCCTCCGTATTTGTCTTTGGAAATAAGGGAAACCATAGAATACTCTTTTCAGGAGGAAACAGCCGTTTGTTAGCATGAAACAAGGCAGCATGTCCGGGATGAGGGGGAATTAATAGAATACAAAGGTGGCAATTTTTACGACTGGGGAACTAGATCAGGATGGATAATCTTTTTATTTTTTTGCTGCAGAAGACGATACATTAAAAATGGTTAACTCTAAAAAAACTGTTACATAAAAATGAAGGTATTTTAATGATAAAGTACCGTATTTTTATGTGATGACTCCACTAGCCTCAATTACCGGGAGTCACTGGGATTATGGCATCCCCAATATGGGGAATGCTGTGAGACAGTAGGGGGAGGGGAAGAGGAATGTTAGGAAATACCTGGCTTTTTCGATCTGATCGCTAAACATCGCCGAAGCCAAGTCAAGCAATGTTTCGGTTCTGAAAGGTGGAAAATTACAGCAAAAAAATAAATTCATATTTAAACAATTTTATTACAAAACAAACAACAGTGTTACACATTCAATACAAAGAGAAGTTTGACACAAATGAGTTTCATCAGTTTTATATATTTCACAAAAAATTGGGGCAAAATAATCTAGTGAGATTTCTGAGGGAATTTGCGGCATAAAATTAAGTTTATTAAGTTTACTGATTTATCATAAACTTATTTTAATATTTAATAATTAAGATATAACATTAAAAATCAGGTAAAGAAGTAGGATGCACATTTTATATGAAGGTAATTTTGGTTCGGGCTTGGTTGACTTGCCAGACGTTAAGTTCTTCATACTCTTCTATGCAGGAATCAACCTAAACAGAAATAAAATTATGGTTTAGATATTGTCTATGATTTATATAATGTCTGTGGATAGTGTTGTAGACATTGGAATAGTACAGCGGTATGTTTTGGTTGGGAGCCAGTGAGACTATCTCATCCGTATTTGGGATAAGTTGTGAGGCCTGTGCTGAGTACCTGGCTATTCATCCCATGGTTTTTAAATAAGAATTAAAACCGCAAACATATATATTTTTTATTTAGCTAAGTCATCCGAAAGAAAAAGAAACGGGCTCGCGGAGGACACACAATGGAATCCACGTTCCAACACTCAACTTCACAATGTTCTACGTGAATTGGCGTAACATGTGCCAGTTTGGTATCTGGTCTTCAGGTGATCAGGGCAATCTTCATTGAACATTTCAGCGGAATAGCACTCATTTCAGTCATATTGTGTGGTGTCTTCCCCAAATTCGTATACTCTACTTGTTTCGTCATGCTATTGGTTCCCGTTAGCTTTTATTTTGTTCCCGCCAGGATTCAAACATTTAATTTTTGAATCTGCACAATGTGCATTCAATCACCACCTGTGACAAGTGTATGAGTCTAAAAGTTCTTCTGGCTTTATCACATGATGATTCGACGAGATCGGCAACGTAACAACTATATCGGCAACGACAATACAGTTCGACGTAAACGCTGTGGAGAAACATTATAATCTTAAGTGTCGATTGCCGAGAGATGTTATTAGTGTTTTAATGTGCCTTGTAACCTTAAATCTCTCTTCTTATCAGCAGAGTGTGGGCCCCACTTAAATCAACACATCAAGATAACCAAAGCTGCTGGTGAGCAGTGTTGCCAATTCAGCTCCTTTAGAGCTAGATCTGGCTCTAAATCGACGTCGTCAGCTCCAAAAAAAGTCATTTAGCTTCTTAGCTCGTTTTTCAGATTTTTCAGCTCTTATTCATGTGAAATAATATTAAAAAAAAATTATATTTGCAATAATATTCCAAAATAACGAGGACTTCCCAAAAAAAGAGATTCCCCGAACTCCTGCACAAGTAAACAGTTACTAAAAATAGCGCCGATTACACGCACACTTCGGAGCGACCGAGTCCCGCGACACTTCAGGCCGCCGCACAGTGGTTCCAAATACCCCAAAACTTGGAAACAATTCACAGGACGGATTTACAGGAAATAAAAGGTGATATTATTTTTTGGTATGGGTAAAAAAAATAAAAATATTCGGTTTTAGTAAGTTTTACTGTGATTTCTGCATTTTATTGACAAAAATATAAAATTTAAAATGATAAAATTAAATTAAAAATATAAAAGTCCACATCCTTGGAAAATACAGGCCCAGTAATGTTTAATTTTTCTTTTTTAACATTCTGATGCAGACGATGAACAATCATCATCATCATCATGGGTGTTAAAAATACTTGAAGAATGAATATTCGGAGGAATTATTAAGTCGTAAACTTCCTTAGGAAAACGATTTAACTGTTTTTTTGGGAGTTTCCTGTAACTAGTTATGACAGTGTCAGGTGTTACTAACATTAAATTAAAAATATCCTCATTACATTTCTCTCAAGAACATTTTCGAGAATAGTTTTTGCGATATTTTTTAAAATCTTTGTTCCGAGCTTCCTGAGCCTCTTCTGATAATTGGCCAATCGGCAGCAATGCATTCGATATTACGTCTGGCCCGTGGATTAATAACTTATGCACAGTAGGGGGCATATAATACCACGGATACAATTTAACGAAATACTTAGCAGTATCAAGAGAAAACTTCCTTAAATTGTCAATATTAATATCATAACCACTTGATATTGTTACTAAAATGACATGCATTCTTTCTATAATTTTTTTATCTACGCCTGTGATCTCTGATGCCAAATCTGCGTTGCGGAAAAATCACCTGGCTGTATTGCCGTCATTGGAATTTCCAAAACCAGGCTTAGGCTGATCGACTATTAACCCCATTCGATTTTTGAATTCCTTTTGTAAATTAGCTTTATGTTTCGCCACAATTTCCTTGTCTTGATTTCGGGCTTGCCATTTTTTTATTGGAAGTTTATAACCCACATGCAAAAGACATTCGAACAGTCTAATCCAACAGTGTAACACTGACAAACCAAACTCTAAGGTTGAAGGATTATGACATGTGGTCTTGTTAACATTTTATTTATAGAATTAAACTCTTTAGAACTGGCACCACAAATGTAGCAACGTTGTGTAGAAGCTGTATCTGTCAAGGCGTTACAAATTTTCCCATCAACCATTGTTAAGATGAGTTCATGCGACACCATTATAATTTTTACATCAAGTGCCACGGGTGAACTCGTAAGATTTTTTAATTGCGCACTTATTCTGTTCTTTTCAGCAATCGCAAGTTGTGTCGACTGTTTGGCAAAGTTTATCTTAATTGGGCGGCAATATCTGGTGGACGATGGGCGAGGATTCTGCCACACAACGTTTGTATTGTCAGAGTTCCCGCATACTAAACGTATGGGTACGATTGAAGATATAAAAACGCTTGAATCATCCGCATCCGCTTGCGTCCCAATGAACATCTGTTTGTAAGAACTATGCCCTGAACTGCCATCAAAGCCCCACTTTGAAATCAACCGCAAATTATTTGATTGTTTACTTTTTAAACCACAAATGATTTCTTTTTGCACATTGATCACACATTCAGAAGTGTGATTCAAAAGAGCTTGAACAGTTACTTCTGCAGATGTAGCAGTGATTGTTATGTCTTCTTTTTTTGGATAGCACGCTTTTTTTGCTTCAAGTACTATATTGTATGGTGGAAACCTTTCAGGATCTTTGGATCTTATAACACTGTACTGGTGCTTTGTAAGCTTGGCTTCCACCATGGTTGAGAGGGCTTCCTCCCCAGACATCCGTCTAGAGTGAGTATCTTCGAATACCTCGTACGCTTGTCTGTACTTAGATGCACGCCTAGGTGAACGAATGATGTCTTCTAATAATTTTGATGCAATCGGTTGTCCAGAAGCTCTCAAATTCATTTTTGTTGCAAACGCCAAATGAGAAAGAGGTGAATTTTTCCAGAGATCTTTAGTTTTTAAGCGTTTGGATCGGTCAGAACTCTGTTCAAATTGTATTTCCGGGCGACCCATATGGGCGACATGTTGTTTCCCATATAATGTAAAACTGATAGGCGTCTCAAGCCATCTTTTATTTTGCATCACAAATTTAGCCTTAATTCGACGAGCAATTATCCATCTTGTTTTAAAGCGAAATTTGAAGCCCGCGATCTTTTTACCGAGTTTATCCAACCCTTCTTTAGGGCAATTGGTGAGGTTTATAAGTTTTTTTTTCAAATATAAAAATCGTCTGTCCATCTGTTGGCACTTTGAATTCATCAGTATGTCAAATAACTCCCTTTGTCTCAGGAACAAATCCCTTGAAACCGAACCTGTGACAAAAATAATATTTATGAAGCACAAAAATTTAATAGTAAGTAAATTATGGAAAAATTACTGGACCGAAAAGGGGCATAAAAGTAGCAAGATTTTTTTTCTTAATATGATTCTAAAATAGTTTAGCTACAAAAGTGTATCAGCACTTTTACGAAATTCTAGGAAATATGTAACTATAACCTTAACTGTTTAAGAATTTATCGTATTTTTTTTCAAATTTCACCAGATATTTTTAAAAAATATATCGCAAATTTGTCACATTAGAAAATGAAAAAAAAAAATTCCGTATTTAGTACATACCTGAAGGTATTGGATCCATGTTGAAAAAAATATGCCAGCAAGCGTTATACAAAGTTATCACTCCCTATATATATATATATTTTTTTTTTTATATACAGTCAAACTTGGTTATAACGATCACGGAAATAGCGAGGTCATGGTTATAATGAGCAATTATAAAATGATATTTTAATTCGTGCTTGTTTTCATACAATCGTATGCTGTTATAACGAGGTTTCATAATTGATGTAACGTCCAAATATTTTTGTCAACACGATTTCTAAATAGGTAAATACATAATTGAGTTTGAAAAAAAAACCCGATTCTCGAAACCAGTCATAAACAAGACAAAAGGATGATCTCGGACTTCCCTTAAAATACCATTAGGGACGGATTATCCCAAGCTTTTATGACATTTAGCCTGAGTTGCCGCTCTACGAAACATTTCTATTCGGTAGGTACTATCGCGAACTATGTAAAAAGGGTCATATAAAACCTAAGTCATACGAATATTGGGGCTTCCAATTTGGTTCCCTTTTTACAACTTCTTTCGTTTTGCTACTCATTTTAAATTTGTGTCCGGTTTTCCCAATTTCGTTCGAAAATCAATAAATTTAATGTTATGTAGGATGAGTAGGTACCTACGTACACAGTTTATTAAAATCATATCTTTAGTGATTAGTCAGTCAGAAGTAAACCCTTCGATTACAACCATGTCTAACAAGAGGAAATGTCTCTCAATTCGCGATAAACTCCATATTATTCGGGAATTGGAACGCGGCGCAAAAAATGTCGAAGTGTGTAAAAAATTTTCTTTGTCATCTTCAACGGTTTCAACATTGTGGAAAAATAAGGATGTTTATTTATCTGCGTTGGAGAATAACATCACAGAAACTAAAAAATTTAGAAAGTGCGTGGTTCCTGACGTTGACGAAGCGTTACTAAAGTGGTTTAGTGTGCAAAGAAGTGCTGGATTTGCTATTGATGGGCCGATTTTGAAGGCGCAAGCGGAAAAATTCGCGAACCAATTCGGAAATGACAATTTTAAATGTAATAACGGTTGGCTTGATCGTTTTAAAAATCGGCATAACATTGTTTATTCAAAAATTAACGGTGAAGCTGCATCTGTGGATCCTGTAATATCAAGTGCGTGGGTTCAGAGTGTTTGGCCAGAGTTGAGAAAGGATTTCCGTGACCAGGACATTTATAATGCGGATGAGACAGGATTTTTTTATAACTTAACACCCACTAACACCTTTAAATTTAAAGGTGATAAATGCATTGGCGGGAAAAAGTCAAAAGTTCGTTTGACAGTGCTTGTGTGCGCCAATATGACCGGAACGGATAAACGAAAACTGTTTGTTATTGGGAAATCACTAAAACCGCGATGTTTTAAGAACAAAAAATTGCCTGTTGAGTACACAGCTAATAACAAAGCATGGATGACTTCTGAGATTTTCCGCAAATATATTTCCGACTGGAACAGGGAGCTTTTTAAGAAGAAGAGAAGCATTCTTCTTGTAGTGGATAACTGTCCTGCGCATCCAAAAATAGAAAATTTATCCAATATAAAACTTGTTTTTCTGCCGCCGAATACAACATCCATATTACAGCCAATGGACATGGGTGTAATAAACAGTCTGAAAAAATTTTATCAGAGGTTTGCGGTACTTCATCTTATTGGCCAGAGGGAGAAAAAGTTGAATGAGAATTTAACAATATTGGATGCGATCATTCTTTTAAATGATGCGTGGACTAATGTATCACTGAGTACAGTTGCCAATTGCTTTATAAAATCTTCATTGAAAACTAGAATTGATGATGTGCATGAAGAATACGACGAAGAAGACAACATGCCATTATCAGAGTGGCTAAGAACGAATAATATTAATGATTTTAATAATGACAATATCGCAGACTTTGTGCGTGTTGATGAGGGTTTATCGACATGTGGACTTCCAACGGATAGTGATATCGTAGAGTCTGTGTTGCATAAAGACAATGAAGGTGATGAAAGCAGCGACGATGATAATATGAGTACAGAACCGGAACAAATTACAATAGGGGAAGCTAGTGATATGATGGATAAATTAGTGAGTTTTTTCGGTAGCAGTGAACCAGATGATGAAACTTTTAATGCGTTAAGTGTTTTGAGGGGGAAAATAAGAAACATTAAAGTGAAAACATTAAAACAATCCTCGATAGTGAATTTTTTTAATACGATTTAGAGTAAAATAAAAACTTTTGTTTAATGTTAAGTGTTTGTACAATTTATTACATATAATAATTAGTGTAGTTGTAAGTTTAATCGTTGTATATTAGGGTAAGTACCTATATTACATATATTTAAAAAAAATTAACGCGTTTGATTTATAATGCATATGTATGTTTTGTGAGAGCTTTATACTATGTAGGTTTATGTATATAAATTCTTATAAACCTATTTTGGATATAACGAGTAATGGCTATAAGGAGCAAATTTAGTCGGTCCCCTCGTGCTCGTTATAACCAAGTTTGACTGTATTTTTATTTATTTTATAAAATTCAGTATAATGTTTAAATTTACATAGTAAGAACATATTTCAATAAAAATTAACATGTTTACCTTTACAAGAGTCTAAAACTCGTGTGTAAAGGGAAAATAATAAAAACTTAACATACATATGTAAATAGAAGAAAAAAAGAATCATAAAAACATATAAAGTGAAGAGATTTTAGTTTTTTTATACAATAATTTATAAAATAATATAGTGAGATATCATCGTCATTCTAATTCGTTAAATTATTTATTGTAGTGAAGTTAATTTTATTTTTAAATTTATTAAAGTCCGGTTCTAATCTCATCTCAGTCGTTAATTTATTAAACCATACCACTCCAGTGTACGTCTAATAGTGTTGTGCAAAACTGGTATGCATTAATGGAGTCCATAAGCGACCCATTGTATTTTGCCTATTGCTCTCGACACGAACCATGGCATGGTGTGACTTCTTATACAGATCTTTGTGGATTTGAAGTAGCGTATTTTTCGTATATGTATTTTTTAGTGATGGGACTTGAAAATCTTGGAAAAGTTGTAAGGTTGGGTAGTCTGATGGTTTTTTTATTAAAATTTTTATTAACAGCCTTTGAGTGATTTCCAGCGGTAAAAGTGATGATTTGTAAGCTCCCCCCCACGCAACGATACCATACTGTATTATTGAATGGGCTAGAGCGTAGTAAATATTTTTAAGAATTTTTAAGTTAAGTATATTTCTTAGACTAATAAATATGTAAATGAGTTTTTTTAATCTATTTTTGATATTGTTTATGTGAGTTTTCCACTTAAGTTGACTATCTATTATTACACCTAAATATTTAATTTCATTTTTATTTCCTATGGATAAACAGTCATTATTTTGGCAAGTAGATTTTTTTGATATGCATTTTTTTGAAGGTATTTTAATATTTAATGTAATAAAAGGGTTTATTTTGTTTATACTAAAAATTATATAATATTTTTTTTCAATATTTAATGTTAATAAGTTTTTATCAAACCATTCTTTTAACGTATTGATATCATTGTTAGCAATTATTTCAAGTTCATTCAATGAATTCGCTTGAAATATAATTGCAGTATCATCTGCATATGAAATGAGTTTTCCTGTTAATGGTAATTTAAAGATATTATTAACATATAATATGAATAGAAGAGGGCCCAATATGGTGCCTTGTGGTATTCCAAAGTCACTTGTGTTCGGTTCACTGAGAGTGTTATTTATTTTTACATATTGATTTCTAGAGTTCAGGAAACTTTCTATCCACATTTTGGCATTATCTATAATTCCTATTTTGTTAAGCTTGTAGAGTAATTTTTTGTGACTTATGCTGTCGAAGGCTTTCTTTAGGTCTATGAATATTGCAAGAGATTTTTTGCCTTTGTCTAGTGCTTGATGTATTTTTGTTGTTAAATCTATGATTGCGTCCTGTGTGCTTATTTTTTCGCGAAATCCAAATTGTTGGTCACTCAATATATTATTAGTTTCAATAAATTTTAGCAGTTGCTTTTTTGCTACCTTTTCAAAAATTTTTGAGATATTTGATAATACTGATATAGGTCGGTAGTTATTAATTTCTTTAGTATCACCTGATTTAAAAATCGGTGAAATAATAGTTTTTTTGTAAATAGATGGAAATATTCCTTTTTTAAGACTATTATTTATGATAAGTATGTGTAATAGGTTTTTTCAAAAAGTTAAGATTTTTTTTCAGAATTTCAACGGTTATCCCATCAAAACCTGGTACGGACTCAGTTTTTAGGTTTTGTATTATAACAACAGTTTCTTGTTCGGTTATCGTTTCGAATGTTTTTACCGTTTTATTTAATGAAGCTACTGGAATTCCTGATGTGGTGGTATTATCTATGTTGTTAGTTATTTCGTTTGCGAGATTTTTTCCGACATTTGAAAAAAAATTATTGAAAGCATTCGCACATAGTTTTGGGTTATCAGAAACTTGCATCATATTATTGTTAATGTGCAGCTTTAAAATGTCACTTGTCTTTCTTTTTTTTATCAATTATTTCATTTATTGTTTTCCAAATTTTTTTACCACTGTTACCTGAATTTAACATCTTTTGTTTGTAGAATTCTTCTTTGGTCATTTTAATTAGTGCCGTTAGTTTATTTCTGTATTTTTTAAAGTGTAAAATAATCGAATTATTTAGTGGGAATTAAATAATTTTTCTTTTTCTCTAATGGAAACCACTAGACCATGGGTAATCCATGGTTTAATTTTTTTGAATTTTTTTTTATATTTTTTTTTGTGTATTTCACAGCTTGAATCTTTTATATGCTTTTGTAAGGTGTCATGAAATTTTAAAGCACTTATATTTACATCTTCTGTGCAGAGTATAGATTCCCATGTTTCGTGAGACAGTTTTTCATGAAGTATTTGTTGGTTTATCGATATTTTAGGCATGTTAGATTTATTACTATTATTAATGTTTTGTTTTTCTATGTTAAGGTTAAGAATACATGTATGATGGTCCGTTATGTTGTTTCTCCATATTATTGTTTGAAGATTATCAATGTAGTTGGAATTACACCATATGTGATCAATACATAATGGTATTTGATTATTAAATTCTCTAGTATATTTATTAATACAGGGTTTAAAATTTAAAGCAGTCATCATGTTAATATAATTGTCCTTTTCAATAGTGTGATTATTTTCAGCAATGTTAATTTTAATATCGCCAATTAGAAAATTATTTGTACATTTATTATTTAAAATAATATTATTCAATTCTCCAATAAAAGTGGATATAACAGCTGAGTGTGTCCTATATATTGATATTATTTGTATAGGTAGTTTATTATTAATGCTCAGTCTTATGATAATACAGTTTGCATTAGTCATATTCGTTTCAGTAAAGAGTACGTCTTTAAATATGGTCTTCGTGTATATAACAATACCACTATTTTTGTTAATAATATATTGTATTATAAATGTTGCACTTTCACACAAACGTCTTGCCTGCTCGGGAAGCCGATCTTTACTGACGTGGTACGCAGCGACGAAACATTTTGCCGAGTTCGGTGGTGGGGGGAAAGATGCGCTAGGATGTGTCGTCAAGATATAGCAACAAAATTTAGTGGTCCCTGTAATTTGAAATTTTGAATTGTTTCCAATGCTCCCATACTGGTAAAACCACAGTGCGCCGCGCAGAAAAGTAAAGATTGATAGGTAGGATAAGATTTTTTAGAGGACTAGTCGCTGCCTAGCAAAAAAAAAAAATTATAAAAAAAAAACAATAAAAATATCCTGAAGACTTCGATATTATCAAAAATAATTGTGTTTTGAAAATTATAAAAACAAACAAGTGTATTGTTGAGTGTTTGTTATGAGTTGTTCAAAAGCAGCCAACAAGAAGGAGAAAAGGTAAGTTTTTTTTCTGTCAAAAATTCTGCAGTCCGCCCCCGAATTTTTCTTCTCTGAAATTCTCTAACAACCCCCCCTCCCACGCTTTATGTCACTTTCAAAATTTTAGCTCCTTTTTGGCTCTTTTTTGGGTTTCGCCTAGCTCTACTTTAAAATTCGAGTTGGCAACACTGCGTGGTGAGTACAATATGTTGAGTTGTAAATGTGTTTTGGTGTGGGGCATACAAATTGTATCGAGATCACAAGTTTCATTCGGCAGAGAGTAGGATTAATTTCCCTTTCTTTGACCCGTGAGTGACGCAAGCAACCGCGTCAACCTTACACTACTACCTCTGGTATAAAAGATCATAATATTTTACCTGGTCGGGTTTGAATCCCTTGTCGACGCATCGCTCCACAACTTCGCTGATCTTCACCAGTTTACTCGCTCCCGCCATCTCCCGGATGAGGGAGAAGATCTTGTCAGATGGGTTGACGGTACTAAAACAAAATTCACAAATAAATATAACCCAGCAAGTGTTCAATTAGTGAAAGCGGCGGATTATAGTGTACAAATTCAAAATATACTAAAAATAAAACAGGTTTTTCTTAAAAGAGCAAACAATCTTTTGTAAAAATTCAATTTTATATAAGTATAAGGACGGGTTGTTTCGGAGAATTTGAACAATTCATCAAATTTCAACATTCATTTCCGGGTTCTGTGAAAGTCCTATTCAAATTCTGTTATTATATAATTATAGGCTAGTTGCTTGACAGAACTGAAATAAAAACAGAACTTAAAAATATCTTTCACACAACTTGAAAATTAACTTTGAAATTTGAAGAATTGTTCAAGTTCGATTTAAGATTTTCACGGCCAAAAGTATTTTTGCTATTTGTTTTTGGGGTGTTATGCCGTATTGCGCTAACTCCTTCTTTATTATATTATAATATAAATAACACATCTGCCCTGATGATGGACACTGCAATGCTGTCCGAAACGTTGGCTAAAGAAGGAGTTAGCGCAACACGGCATAACACCCCAAAAACAAATAGCAAAAATTGTTCAAGTTCTCCGAAACAACCCGTCCTAAGTTGTCATGTTTACGCTTGCAAGAAGACTCTATTTTGTTAAAATTAAAACATGGCAGAAAAAAACAAACAGAAACATAAGAATAAACAGAGGACTAACTGAAGTGTTCCAAAACAACAATAATGAACACTAGTGACTGGAAAATTGTCAGCAAGAATAATCTAGACGGCGCAATAGTAACTGAGTGTGTTAGAGTAAGATAACCCAACCCGTCTGCGCATAAAGCTTGGCTCGAGTGTAGGCACGCAGCAGACTACTGAATCGGTGAATTATAGAGCTTAATTTTATGCTTTCAACTAAAGAAACTAACAACGGATTACTGAGAGAGTACTGTATTTAAAAACTTTTTACTTCTTCAAAGACCAGCAAAATTTGTTTTGAAAAGAGTTTAAATTGGTAGAATCTTTGAGAAATAAATCGAGATTTTTTTATATGGACACCGTACACTAGTCAGACTGCCCGGGGTCAGTGGGATTATGTCATCCCCCTTCGTGGTATGTTGTGAGGCTGAAGGGATGGGAAGGGAAGATGAAGGATGGGGTTTGGGAGTTGTTGATTTTCACCTGTATGGGGAAGATGATTATTTTGTTTAACTTACCGCTGGGCGTGAGGATCATCAACGTGCATTAGGGACTGCTTTGACATCTCCATGAGTCTGATGGCTTCTGAAACATCTTCCTTTTCGACAACGTCGGATAACCTGAAAACAATTAATAATTTCAGAGTGTAAAAAAATATTTTTAGAAAAACACCCATTCAAAATTCAACCCTACCAAACTTCATTAAATGGTAATTTCAAAGCTCCATAGCTTACAATGAAAGATGTTGCGAATTGATTTATTAATTTGAGTCAGAAAATTCTGTGTAAATGTCGTAATAGTAAGATTCGTTGCTACTGCAGTAATTTCAATTATTTTTCAGCCTTCATAAAAATCAAAAGTGGAACCTAAAGTTTTATTAGCACAAACTATGCTTTTTTACATTTTTCAAAGCATTAAGGTCAAAATCGCTTCGCAAACTATTTTAACAAAGATAATATTAGAATGCTCGCATGTTCTCCGTAGACCCATCGGCAGTCCACTGGTTAATACTTGATAATATTCTGAGTTGTCATGGAACCAGAATGGAATGGTTTGTGAGGCTGTGGAGGGGAAGGATCTGGGGAAGGGGAAGGTGGGGAAGATAGAGGTAATGATGAGGTAGGGATACATACCTCAGTCGGGCCAGCGCTGTGGACAGACGCAGGATGGCGAGCAGGTTCCTGGCAGAAGTGAAGGTCATGTCTCTGGAGTTACGAGCTTCCTTCCTCAACTCCACATATGAAGCTAGAAATGGGATAAGAAATAAACACAACATAACATTTATCTCAGATCTCAAAACATATTGGGAACCACACCACAAAATGTATATACATATTTGTAATTTTTTTTAAAATTAAAAATATATAAAACAAACTCGTATTCGAATGCAAAGTTGTGTCAAAATTTCAAAGCAAAAGTTTCAGAGATTTAATATTATATAACAGATTAACTTTTATCCAGTTTCACTGGAATTTTCTTTTCGGAAATTGAATAAAAAGTTTTAAACATTCTGTATACAAGCAATGCATCTGTGAGTACTGTGTTTGTGTCGATTCTGGCTGCGATACTTAATGAAATAGCATTTGAAAAATTGCACTCTGACGTGTCCAAATTAAACACATAATGGGGCTGACAGATTACGCTATACGCATCATGGCTTGGCCTATTTTATAATATCGTTCACCATACAATCCCAATGGAAATGTACGGCGAGCAATATGCTGAAATAGGCCAATCCACAGGATATTGAGTGGTGTGTCACAGGCTTGATGTGATGAACAAAAAATGAATTAGCACACTTACCGACGATGTAATCAGTGAGATCCTCAGGGATGTTGGGATCCTTCCTCTTGCAAAGGGACACGTAGCGGCGCATGAGCCCCATGTCCAGGGCCTTGACGCGCGACGGGGGCTGCTTGCTGTGCGTGTGTACATAGGTTATGTGGCGCGCCAGCTCCAAATCCTTGTCCCTGGAGAAATGTTTAATTCAAATTATAATTTAACAAATTAAATTTGGCCCAATAGCTGTGCAGTTCATAAAGGCTGGCAAAATGTGCCTATACACGGTGTCCGGAAACTCGTAGTACAAGCGGGAAACTGAAGAATCTACACCACATGGGGAACCCAAAAAAACATAAAGTTTTTTGATTTGAGCATTTTCAAAAAAAAAAAAAAAAAACCAAAAAAAAATATTTTTCGGCTATTTTAGGGTTAAAGTTTTTTCTGGTGTTTAGGGTTGAATAACAGATGTTTTAACCCTGCAGAGCAGAAATATTTCATGATTACACCGGGTTAAATGAAGGGTGATTTCAAAATAATGCTTCAAATCCGAGTTTCTTCATTTGTTTTACTTTCAAATAGTTTTAATTAGTTGGGTACTTTGATCTTCAGTAATAATTTATAAGAATTTGATTAAAAAAAAAAAAAAAACAAAAAAAAAAATCAACTTCAAACTCGATTTACTCGATAACGAAAGCTCAAATTAAAAAAAAATATACTACAAAATCGACTCCAAATGTGATGTAGATTCACCAGTTTCCCGCTTGTACTACGAGTTTCCGGACACCCTGTATAAGAAAAATTAACCATAGATTTTATTATGTGACAAATTTCGAATCTTAACATATTTTCTCCATGAATTATTGAGTATTGCATATTTGAAAAAGCCCAATTTACTATCATCTTTCACTGGCAAATATCCCGTGGAAGAATTATGTTGGGCATGTTTTATTGTGTTTATAGGATCGGCGCCTTCCGAAGGCAGTTCTTTAGAGCACCTTTCATTAAAATACCAGTCGAGCAAATACAGCCAAATCATCTGACAACATTTTTTAACTCTTTGCACGGGCCGTATCAACTGTTGTTACGGCAAAAATTCTATACTCACACGCGGCTGTATCAACAGTTGATACGGAAACTTTGACAGCCGATATTCCAGCACTCTTTCATCATAAATGTATTTCTTGCTCACTTGGACATTCGTAAAACTATCACGATGCTGACATCTACAAGAATTTCTCAAAAATAAAATTGTATTTCATAAAAAAAGATCGATAATCAAGTGCGCCTCTTCGCACCTTTTAGTCCTTTAGTTTACATTTTTGTCAAAGGATGGCGTTAGTACTAGTATGTCATTCATAACTTTTCATAACTAAAAATGATAAGTGATCATGGTGTCCCACTTGTGTCTATCAACGCAGTGGCCTAAGTACACACACGCCGAGTGAATGGCGGGACCACATTCAAAATACGGTACGTCTTTGTATGAAATTTTATGTTTTTGTTATAAACATCTAAGAGTGTTGACACACGAGGATTTGTTTTCATATTGTGGAGAATAATCTGTTCTGTCTATATAGTCCAATAAATCATGCCAGAATGCTATATAGATATTTGAAAATATGTACCGCGTACGGGTATAGATAAAACGGAGCAAATTAACGCGTAAAGGTTAATGAAAAATGATATATATATTTTCAAAATTGTAAATTAATTTTACTTTTACAAAAATAACACCAGTCTATGCATAGCTAAGATCAGAAAGTTACCTGTTAGGTTTATCCTGAATAAGCCACAGGAGGTCAAATCGGGACAGAAGCGCAGCTGGCAGCTGAATGTTCTGCTCTATGGAGCGCTTGGGGTTATAGCGGCCGTAGGCAGGGTTGGCCGCGGCCAGGATCGACACTCGGGCATTGAGGCAGGTCATGATGCCGGCCTAAGTTGAGAGAGAGAAATTGAAACCTTAGAAATCACAAACCTTTTAAATTTGAATGACTATTATTATTAATTTATATATCAATGTTTCTTATTATTAATTTATATATCAATGTTTCTTATTGCTAATTTAAACATTTACAATGGCTGTAGAGACATTTTTGTAAGATTCACTGAACATATTATAACTTCATGTTAATAATTTTGGCACTATGCGAAAGCAGTCATTATCAGATTACACTACCAATAATTTAATAAAATAGAACCACTTGCAAAAACAAAATTTTAAAAACTACTTATAGAAGGCGTATTTGTGGATGCTGTGCTTGTTTTAAATGGGCAATGTTTGTGTTTTAAAGACTACAACCTGTCAAAGAGGAATGCATCTAATGGATGGCCCTCCCATAGCTGACGAGTTTCTTTTTAAGACATAAAAACAATATATACCTTGGCAATACTGATAGTCTGCTGTTCCATAACCTCGTGGATGGCCGTCCTATCCACCTCGGCCATCTTATCAAACTCGTCGATGCAGCAGACGCCCTGATCAGCCAGCACTAGTGCTCCCCCCTCCAGCGTCATCTCCCCGGTGATGGGGTCCTTCATCACTGCGGCAGTGAGTCCCACACCCGAACTACCCCGGCCCGTGGTGTACTGCGAGCGGGGCGCCAGGCGGTCTATGTAACCCAGGAGCTGGGATTTCGCCACTCCGGGATCGCCCATGAGGCAGATGTTGATGTTGCCGCGGATTTTCATGCCGTCGGGACGCCTGGAAAGATGAAGTAATTTTTGTATATACATACAAAACATAAAATTATGATGTATGTTCCATTGTCATGGGAACATTCACCATAATTTTATTTCCACTTTTCTAGTCGGATAGGGGACCCTTCGCTTCAACAATACACCACAAGGACATATATAACGCCACCCGGTTGGGCAGCGTTGTGAGATGGGTTAAGGTAGGAGCTGTAGGAAGGGATTTCTTGATGATGAGGAAAAAGATATGCCGGTGGCGAACGACCCATTGAAGCCGACACCAACTGTGAATGGGTGTTCGGATTGTGTTCATCGAGTTTCGTGCAACGGTGCACAAGGGATCAATTTTGCTAGCTCCTTCAAGCAGGGTGCATTTACATACCTGTACCAGGAGAGACTGTACTGAGGCATTCAAGATTCAGTGTTTGCATAGTATGACATTTGTTTGCATAGTATGACATTGTTTGCATATTTGGGGCCGTGCGGATCAAAAAGAGGAAATACTAAAGTGAAAGCAAATCCTTAGTCTTAATATGCAAGGTTTGTGTCAAGTAAAGTCTGATACGTCTTAAAAGAGGTTGCATTTAATGTAATTCTTTATTTATTTATTAAAATATACCAAACTAGGCAAATACCCATATTATGGTGATAGCATAATATATGAAGTAAAAATAATCTATATATATTATAAAAGTAAGTGTACAATGTGTGTGCTGCTAAAACTCAGGAAACGAGTCCCGGTTCGATCAAGGGAGTTATATGGTGTGGTAGCCCTCTATCCCCCATCCACGAAGAAGGTTCCCGTTTTTACCTGAAGGGTGTACTTTTGAAGATATAAGGGCTGGAAGTTTCGCTCTCTAAAAACAGTCCAGAACATTCGAGAGTAATCCACAACATTCTGGAATGTTCAGGAATAGCCTGGAACATCCCAGATTATAATGAACTAAAAACCTAAACTTTTAGTAAATTTGTAAACGTGACAATACCTTGGTATTTCTAAATAGTATAAAACACTATAAGTCACTATCCGCGTATGTCTGTTTGTGAGCTTAGTTCTTCTAAACTATGCATTGGAATTTGATAAGGTTTTCACCATCATTTAAAGAATTTCTTCCGGAAGGTTTATATATATATAATACATGGATATTATATTCATTGAAAGTAGAGAAAAGTCAAGCAACGCCGGTACACGTCAGCTAGTAATAATATAAAAACAAAAATAATTATAATTGGACAAATCCGTTTCATTATTTGGGCAGCTGTTCATTTATTGGTGTTGGTCCAGTCCTCAAGTTCATTCCTGTTAAGTCCAGTCCTCTTCTATACTTATATCTTTCACTTCTCAATAACAGGGTTGTCTTAATGTCAGGGTTAATCGATAATAGGGGTATAGACGGAATAATGGGTCATTATCTTTTACCCGATTTCCACAAGGATTCCTTAAAGTGCATCTTTCTTCATCCATTTATTGGCGGCTGAGGGATTTTGGTGCCTCGGCATTGGTAGGCAAATCCAGAGATGTCATGTTGGATAACAGCTGACTTTCTCTAGTCAGACAATTATTTTACACAGGAAGCTTTCCAATTCTGTTCTGCCATTATGCTTTCTGTATTGCTGTTTGAATCCATTATATACCTTAGGAGCTAGGAAGATATGAAAAGGTGCAAATGATGTATTTGTTCTGGTCTTAGTCATGTCTTTTAATTGTTACCTGTCTACACCTCCCACCAGCAGTAGGAGTAGGGCTTTCTTCACATCCTGGTGTCCGTAGATCTCAGGAGCCAGACTCTGCGCCAGCCGAGAGTAGAAATCCTCCTCTGTCAGCTCTGCCAGTTCTTCCTCAGTCAGGTCACTGTGCATGGAGTCCTTGTCATCTGACTGGTTGAGGCAGGTTATCACCTGGGGGAAAAGACATGATACATATTGTTAATGTATGTAATTAATGTCAGAAGAATCAGAATCATTTTTACTGGGTTTTTACAGATGTTCTCACTTACGTGAGAACTATCCAGTTACAAAAACTCAGTTAGGTTACAGACAAAAATCTAAAAATTACATATAAACAGGTAAAAATGCAATGAAATACAGGTTACGTACAATTAATAAACCACACAAATAATAATATAAAATTATACATAAGCTCAGTAAAATGAAAAATAATACTAGGAGAGTTACAGTGATACATAATATAATTATCTAAACATATTAGCAGTAGCAGAACATTTTTTTTTGAATCTGTAGATTATCGACGAAAATATCTACTTCAGCACACTCAATCTTATTATACAGTTGCCACATTTGGGTCAGAGGGCTAAAATAGGCGATATTATTTTTGAAAATATTCAGGTGAAAAATGCTATGGTGTCTTAAACAATGGGAATTGGGGACATTTATTTCAATATTGCTAAGACATAATGATGTATCAAGATGGCCGTGATGAAAAAAGCATAATCAAAGTTTAATTTCGAGCCAAGGTCATTTATGAATATAAGAAAAAGGAGGGGGACAAGATTTGACCCCTGTGGTACTCCAGAAGTTACAACTATATGGGATGATTTGTATCCGTTAATAGGCACTAATTGTGTTCTATTATATAAATATGATTTCATCCAGCGCAATAAGTCTCCATGTATTCCTATTTGTTCTAGTTTCTTTAGTAAGATGGAATGGTTAACTTTATCAAAAGCTTTTTGGAAATCAGTATAAATTGCGTCTACTTGTAATCTTTCATTAAAAGAATTACACACATAATTACAAAATTCCAAAAGATTTTAGTTGATAGATCTATGAGAAATAAACCCATGTTGCCTAGTGCAGAGAATAAGCTTAAAATGTGAAAAAATATTTTTGTATATCAATGATTCAAAAACCTTGGCAAAACATGACAGTATACTAATTGGTCTGTAGTTTTTTATCAAAGATTGGGCACCTGATTTAAAAACTGGTACCACATGTGCTTCTTTCCACAAGTCAGAAAAAGTTCCCGTAGTTAAAGATGCATTAAAGATAATGAACAGCGGTAAACATAATCTGCTCAGCAACTGACAAAGAATGGAGGAATTTTATCACGTCCAGGACCTTTACTCGAGTCTATTTTACTCAAAAAACATTTTATTTCATCTGCACTAATATGTATTATACCTAGGTTGCTTTGGTTGTGCTCAGTAATGTTTGGCATTTAATCAGTAGATGATTTTGACTTAGTGTAAACCAGTGGCGGCTCTTCCTTGAGGGTCAATAGGTTTTTGACCTCCCTAAAAATTATGTAACAATTTAGATTTTAACAGCTACTAAATAATTAATTTTATTAAATTTATTTTAATATTTGCGAAGAATAGCGAATCCCATTGCCATCTAGCGTCCAAACGAGAAGCTATTGAATTTTTTGCAGATTCGATTTACAATTCAGATTACGCTTTTAGCGACATCTAGTGTCCAAGACAAATGCAATAGTATCGCAGTTTACTTGGGTCAATTCAAGCTTTGACCACAGAACATTCTTTTATCTCATTCTTTACTATACAGACAAAGGAGGTAAACACGCTTGTCTGGACGCTTGCTTAAAATCATACAAAATATTTTTTTAGATATGCTTTGGTGTTGACCGGGGTGAAACAGAAATATCCAAGATCTAGATGTTAGAGAGAGATGTCAAAAAAATCAAACGACAGTTTTGTTGTGTGATATATTGCATTGTTTAACAAGGCCAAGGCCATCTTGGATTTATCTCCGAAATCTCCGCTTTGACGTACGACGTGTTTGTTTTGTAGATTGAATAAATTAAAATGTCGAATTCGAATTCTGTAGATGCCATACTGAAAGATATCGCGAACAATTCATTAAATCACGAAAAACGTATTCAAATAAAGTCACGTGGACGGCCACAACCGGAATTGAAACTTATTTCTGTTACAAAACATAAAAATAAAGATATTAAACGATATTTTAATTCGAAAAGTTATACATTTTGTGATTGGATTTGTGGCTGTGAAAAAAGGAACTTATATTTTTGTTTTCATTGCTTACTTTTTAACTCGACTGATAAACAATGGACCGAGATAGGGGTGAGTGATTTGAAACATTTGAAGGAAAAAATAAAAAAGCATTCTATTTCTACATTGCATATAAATCATTCAATGAGTTTTGTCTTGTTAGGAACCATTGATATTCGGATTCAATTAGACAGTGCATATCGTAAATCACTCGTGGACCACAACGAAAAAGTGGATAAAAATAGATATATTTTAACAAAAATTTTGAAATGCATACAGTTTTGTGGTTCTTTTGAACTGGCATTAAGGGGTCACGATGAAACAAAAGAGTCAGATAATCCAGGTATATTTCGTGGCTTGATTAACTTTATTCAGGAAATAGACATTGTATTAAAAGAACATTTAGAAAGGTCTTCCAGTTTTAAAGGTTTGTCTAAGACGATCCAAAATGATTTGTTAGATTCAATTTTAGCAGTATCTCAGGAAGAAATTAAACTAGATATACAGAAATCTGAGTACGTTGCAATTCAGGTGGATGAGACAACTGACAGCTCCACTAAAACCCAAATGGTATTTGTGATCAGATATTTAAAAGACAATGTCGTATGTGAACGTTTTTGGAAATTTGTTAATCCGCAGGCTTGCACGGCAGTTGGCTTAACTAATGAAATATTGACTCAGTTGAAGATCCTGGAAGTTCAACCGCAACAGCTGATAGCGCAATGTTACGACGGAGCAGCCGTTTTATCAGGGAAAAATGGTGGCGTTCACGTTAAAATCAAAGAAACTTTCCCCCGTGCTCACTACATTCATTGCTACGCCCACCAACTAAATCTAATTTTACAAAAAGCATGTACGATAACGACAGGTGTAAAGGTGTTTTTCGCGACCCTGCATTCATTTTCTGTATTTTTTTCAAGATCTCCAAAGCGAATGCATTATTTAGATGAAACCGTTAAAGGTCGTTTACCAAAGGCAGCTCCAACTAGGTGGTGTTTTAATGCCAAATGCGTCATTACCGTATTCACACATAAATCTGATATTTTTAACTGTTTAAATTTAATTTTGGAAAAGGAAAATGATCAAAATACTTTAAGTCAAGCACAAAATTTAATAAATAACCTGGAAAAGAGTGTTTTTCTTTATTGGTTAACATTCTTTAACAAAATAATGCCTCACTGCGAAATTTTATTTAAGCAAATGCAAAAAAGAAATTTGGATGCAATATTAATAAAAAAACATATTGGAGAATTTCAACATCACATTTTGGCCATACGAGCAGAATTGAGTTCCAACCCAGCAAATTCAATCAGTTCCCCAGAAGGCGAATGTAAGAAAAGGCGTCTTGATGAAAATAATAATTTGGTTGCGATTGAAGTTTGTGACACTATTTTAGTGGAAATGCAAAATAGGTTTAAATATGGCGATCATCTCATTTTATCGAATTTATTTAATAAAGATAATTTTGCTGAATATAATAACTGTTTTCCAACAGCACAACTAAATTTGTTGGATCACTTTGATGAAATTGATTCATCGAAGTTAAAAAATGAGTAATAGTGTTTTACCAATGTGATGACTTACACCATGCTAACAGTGCTGCATCGCTTTTAAATTTTTTGTTGACGAATAATTTTCAGGAAATATTTTCAGAAACAATAAAAGTATTAGAATTTATTTGTGTGATACCAATGACCACAGTTGAAAGTGAGAGATGTTTTTCAACTCTTAAACGTATTAAAACATTTTTAAGAAATACAATGAGTCAAGATAGATTAAGCTCACTTGCAATGCTTAGCATTGAAAAAAAATATATTTCTAAAATAGATAATTTCTACAGCCGTGTCATTGACCATTTCGCAGAAGCCAAAGAAAGGAGGATCGATTTAATATACAAGAAATGTTAGAGTGCTTTTTTATTATTTTTTACTATTAGAATTTAGAATTCAGAATATCAGTACATACCTACACCTACCTACACCTACCTATCCAACGCTTTTATCTCGGTTCATAGATTTTTGTAGAATTTTTCAATTATAGGGAATTTCCAGTCATAGTAATAACAGCTCATAATAATAATAATATTAATAATAATTTTTTTCAAATATTTATGTTGAGGGATCAGTAGGATTTATCGGTCCAGTTGGGAATTCTACCGAGCCGAACCCTCTGATATGAAAATATCTAAAGTCGGTGAATATTATTTTCCCATTTGATCTCTCGTGGGTTGGCGTGTTGTTCTTGTATTGTTTTGTATTAACTATACTTATATAATGCACTTACATAGTGTGGATTGGCTAGATGATCATTTGTGGAAAAGTGTGTGGAAGGGTTTAGTTTTCCTAGAAGGAGGAAGATTTTACCCGGCCATAAAATCGAAAGAATACAAATAAAGATGTAGAAAAACATAATTAATAATATGAACATTAAAGTTTAAAGTTATGTGTTAATAATAAGTAATAAAATAAAGAACATTAATTATAACTATATTGTGCTACCGGCTTCGGAATAGGTGAGTACCGACAAATTAATTATATGTACCTAGGTATTGACTTTTTATAATATTCCCTACGCATTAACTCTAAAGGTATGTATGTACATACTACGCTACGCATAACGATATCTGGACTACTTAGCAAGCATTCATTTTCTAAGAAATAGATATTTCAGAATCACACTGACCACACGTTGCGATGCCTGTGGCCAGTGTGATTCTAAAGCATATATTTCCATAGAAAATGTATGGTTGCTAAGCAGTCCAGATATCGTAATGCGTAGCATAGCGTACGTACGGCGACCCAGTGTGTATCTACCTTTATTCATTTTTTCGATTGACCTTCCACTTTTGGATCCCTAGAGCCGCCTCTGGTGTAAACAGATGAAAAATATTTAGAGAATATGTTTGCTATGTGTTCTCCATCATTTGCGGAAATATCATCAAGGTGCATTATTTTAGGAATGCAATTGGTTTTTCGTAATGATTTTGAGTATGACCAGAATACCTTTATGTTATCATGCAGACCACTTTCAACAGAGTTAATGTATGATTTATAACATTCACTTTGCATATTTTTTGCCATTTTTCTTAAATTAGAGAATTCTCTATAATCTGATGCATTATTATCTTTCTTTACCTTAAGTCTAACCTTGTTTTTTTTCTTCTTAAGAATAGCAATCAATAAGGAAGTTGAGTGAAAAATATTTTGACTTATAAAAAATATGTTCATGTAGATCAAAAAATATTGATTCTAAATATATAAATATATTTCTATATTATTATTCTTAGAATTAGTTAAACGTTCTTGAAAAAGCATTCAATAGCAATAGACTGTATACGCTCCACGATTGGTCGAAAGAATTCTGACGTCACATGTGTCGTGACTTGTACGTACAACAGATCACCTATGGTGCATCTCTTTCTATTACATGAGAGATGGTCGGTTTAGATGAGAGAGGTGTATAGGCCAAAGGTTTATTTGGGTTTGTCAAATATATGTACGTATTTGTTGTTATTATTATATGAAATGGATTTCTAAAGATACATATTCGTATAGTGCTTTATAATAATATGTTGTTTATTGCATAACTTAGAAGTTTTTATTATTATACATGTCACATAACATGTGATACACTTCAGGCCGCCGGCCGCCCAGAAAAGTCTCACAGTGAACTGGGCTGTAAACCGTTATTTTTTTTTTTTTGGGGTCAGTGCCGGCAACCCGGGCATTTTATTTAATTTCATGGTTGTTTACATTGTTTTCTTTTCTTTTACCCGCCTCACTAGACAAAGTCTGTTCCGAGGCGGGTAAATCACATATTATATTTGTTCCAAAAGAAATGTATGTATTTAAAAAAAAATATATATATGTATGTAAAAAGACAAAAAGATACAATTATGTGGTGGTATATTAAATATTTACATACATACTTTTTTTTTTTTTTTTTTTTTTTAGGTACATTCCATGAGAAGATTGCCTATGTAACATAGATAAAAGTAAATTAAATTTTGTGACAATTGAATATAAATATAGCAGTTACATGATAATTAGTATTGCAAAATTGCAGTTTCTCGCATTTGTTTTATTTGAATATTATATAATTTCGTGAGAAATTGTATGAAATGTTATTTATTTAGAATATTTTGAATATCTGTTCTTTCCTTTTCATTCAGCCATAATACAAATCTTTTGAACAGCCAATTCAAATTATTTGGGGTGACGTAAGGTTTTGTTTGTGTTAGGAAGGTATTGAAAATGTGTGGTGCTAGGTAAGATTCGTGTTTTTTTGCAAAAGTTGATTTGATATGGGGAACTTGAAAGTGCTTATTAATTTTTGCTCTTGTGTTTTGCGAGTGAGGTATGTGGAGATGTGAAGTTTTGATACAGTTTTTGTAAATGATCTTCCTTATGAATAGTTTATTTACGTCTAGTAATTTGTTTTTGATCATTAGCTGTTCCGTCGGATGTTGGTAAGATTTTTTAAACATAATTCTAATTATTGTTTTGTGATTTATTTTAAGAGAATTGAGGTAAGTATCTGCTGCTCCTCCCCAAACTGATATTCCATACGTTAAAATACTTTGACAGAGTGCGAAATATATATTTTTTAGTTGATTTAATGACATGATGTTTCGTATTGTTTTGAAGATGTATGATAATTTTCGTATTTTTTTTGATAATATATTAACACACTTTAATCGGGAAGAGTAGTTCTACCCGTTCGGTCGATTGATGCTTAACGTCGGGAAGGGTAGTTCTACCTTCTGCGCCCGCCTCATTTCAATGGCAGAAAAGAAGAAATTATCCGATGTCTTTATATGAATATTATATACCAATCTCTTTGTAAAGGTCCCAACTATACGTACATAATTATCAAATTGTAATGCAAGTCTTTTTTTAATATTTATCTTGGAGTCTTTTGTGTACATCGATATTTCAACTAAAATGACCTATATTATTTAAAACTTGACACTTGATAGGTATTTCATTTGAAGATCAACGAAATAAGTAATTTAGATGACATATTCTGTTATTCTAATAATTCAATTCTTGGAATGAGGGTTTTTATGACCATGAAACCCGAAACAAATCTCTCTATCTCTGTTCCGCACCCACTCAACTCCTAGGTGCGAGCGAGCGCACAGTGTCTGACGCGACTAACAAAAGCAGGTATCGGCAAACACAGTTAGGCGGACCCTAATAAATATTTACAAGACAAGTGCATGTCAGTTTTTAAAACGCAAATTGTCGTACGGTTGTGTTCTGAGGAGATAATATTTATATTAGCTTTTTCAAACCTTTCAAAATGGATTCTGAAAATTACGAAAGTGATGACGAAATCGTTGCAGATAATTTATCTGCCTGTTCTAGTAATTATTTGCCTGAATTCGATAGTGAAAGTGAAGAATCTAGTGGAAGTGAAGAAATTCCTTGTAGGAGAAGAATGTCGGGATATATTTGCAATTTGGAAATATACTGTGGGCAAGGAAAGCGACTAATAGATACAGTTGAAACATTGCTTAATCCATACCTAAATTTGTGGCATCATGTATATATGGACAATTACTATAATAGCGTTAAAACTAGTGAAGTGTTGTTGAAACATAAAATAAGAACGTGCGGAACAATGCGAATTAATCGAGGTTTTCCCGAATGCCTTAAAAACGTAAAACTCAATCCAGGCCAAAGTATTTTCCGTCGAAAAAATGATGTGTTATTGCAAATTTGGAAATCTAAGAGGGACGTCAGAATGATTTCAACTATACATTCTTCGATCATACTTGAAAGCGGCAATATCGATTGGAAGACGAAACTACGAATCTGGAAACCACAGAGTGTTATTGAGTATAACAAATATATGAAAGGAGTTGATCGTGCAGATCAGTATCTTTCGTATTACTCAATAATAAGAAGAACCAAAAAATGGACTAAGAGAGCTGTGATGTATTTATTGAATTGTGCTCTGTTTAATTCCTACAAAGTTTACAAGGCCTTGAATGCAACCAAAAGACTGACTTATAAACAATTTTTACTTAATGTTGCCAAATATTGGATAATGACCGAGATTTCTGAAACTGATGCAAATTTTGAGGAACCGAGACCATCCACTTCACAATTACAAAGGAAAGTCTTGAAAAAAGATCCTCCAGGGAGATTATCAATGGACACGAAAAAACATAAAGCGATAAAAATTGTCACCGGCGGTAAAAAGAAATATCCCCAGAGACAATGTCGCGTGTGTTCTGCGCACAAAACGAAAGGTCTGACGAGTTATATGTGTCAATTTTGCGACGTCCCTCTTCATAGGGGGGAATGTTTCACTAAGTATCACACCGTATCCAAATATTAGATGAACAATTTTTAGACGTGAACTGAAACTGATTAGATAAAAGTGGTTAGAAACTAAAACCTAATAGTGTATGGTGAAAAACAATAAACAATATTACGTGAGCAATACGAGAAGCATTCTACCGTAAGTGATTATTTTAAATTTCATTTGAAAAAATAACCAATATTATTAGCATGTTCCGATGGTTTTGGTCCGCTGTACCGTGCGAGGAGCAATTGTACACGTGGTATTTCAATGGGTAATAATGTGTTACTTTGACGATACTAGAGAAGTGGCAATTGTTTTTGTTTTTATAATGATTTGGGCTTGGTGAAAATATAATAATTTGTAATTTTATTAAATTGAAACCTAGTTTATACTTAAAAAATTGAGCCCTAATGACACAACAATGACTTTGTTTTCGATTTATTATGTTGCATTAGAAATAATACTTGGTTTTCGGCTAGAAATTTTATAGCTTGGGTATGCTGAGTTAGTATGTAGAAAATTTTATTGAAATATTTCCATTATTTAAGAAGATATAGCGATTTAAAACAAATTACACAAATTCGCGCGGGACCTTTATTTTCGCCCGTTTTCAGCGGTCAGCCGGCGAAAAAATAACCCGATCAAAGTGTGTTAATATGGAGATCCCATTTTAGTTTATGGTCAACAGTTAAACCTAGATATTTTACTTTTGGTCTTTACTTTTCTGCGCGGTGGTCCTGAATTCGCGCGGGGCACCTCAACAAATATCGACGGGAATACCGTACCGGGCAGGAAAAGCAAATATTCTAACTTAAAATATTAATTTAACTATGAAATCTTAATCAATTTTCTTTTTTTTTTAATATCATCAATTCTAATAGACGGTTAACATTGGTAAAAAAATTACTGGAATTCCTTGTTGAAGAATTAAATTTTTTTCCATACAAAATGCTTAAGCGACGTGGTTTTCACAGTTCGAATGACGTCACACCCACACCCCGCCTCTTACCGCTCGGATTCCGCTCGTTTTGGCGGGCTTAATAAAATTTAAACTTTGAGAATTAATTTAATTATGAAAACAAACTTTAAAAAAAAAAAAAAAATACCAGTATTTAAGTTTGAATGCGAACATTGATAAAAAAAAAATAAAAAAAATGGACTCAACTTCCTTATTGCTGATTAAACCAGACAGGATATTGATTTTTTGATTTAATAACATTTTTTACAAAATTTTCGTCAATTATTTCCCAGAATTTTTCATAAAACAAAAGAACCATGTTATTCACACATTTATTTTTAAAAAGTGTTATCCAATTAACCGACAATAGATCTTGTTGACCTTTATTATAGTTTCCTTTCCTGAAGTTATACTTTGAATCATATTTGTTATTTTCTAAGAAATGATTTTTATTTTATTTTACCTTAATTTCAAATGAAGGGTGATAATGATCTAATTTGGTTAATCCTGTTGCTGTATGTATATCTATGTTAACTTTATCAGACAAAAAAGGTCTAATAAATTTTCATTTCTATTGAGTACATAGTTGAATTGATACAAATTACAAATTGATAAAAGGTTGACAAGACTGGGTGCTTTCTGGCTTTTATAATAAGAAGGAGAAAGGACATTCTTTTTAAATGAAGTGTCAGGTAACCATTTAATTTCTGGCAAATTGATATCACCTATAATAATAAACTGTGAATTGTAAGTTGAATGTTTTAAATATAGATCCCGTAATTTTACGATCTGACTGCAATAATTATCAACAGTTACATTAGGAGGAATGTAGACGACACAAATAAAAATTAACGAGTTTGAATGAGTATTGGACTTGATCAGGAGCCACAAATCTTCATTGTCACTTTCACACTCAGTTTTTCTTGTAACAAGAAGTTTTTTAGAAACGGCGGCAAGAACTTATGACTGTTATTTGCAAGAATATTTTTCGCACCAGATGCCAGTCTGTGATTGACCAATTTTACTTTCATCCATTTATTATACCCCAAAAAGAATTCAACTCACATGAGCCTCAAGGTAGGTCTCGCTTAACAGCCCACTGACGACCTGCATGAAGCCGGACTTGAGCAGCGGCAAGAAGACTCCCGTGACACTGACGTGGTCTCCGGGTTGAGAGTGGCGCGTCGTCTCGCCGCGACAGTAGATGGTCAGCGAACGGGGAATGTGGCCCACTGGGACTTGGTCGGACTGAAAGAAACCAAATTATTCATTGTATACATTTTTATTATCTTTCATTATTTCCTTCCTATTTTATTTATTTGTGATATTTTAAATAGGTACCCATTTATCTATGTCCTAACAATCCTCATATGAACATTTTTAGAATACATCAATAAATCTGTCATCTTTGGAGGGACCAAACACATCTGCCACAACGATGGACACTGGCAAGGTTGTCTGAAACGTTGGTTAAAGAACAAGAATGAAGTACAATACGAAGAACCAGAAGTCAACCAATTTTTTTTTGCAGTTCATGTATAAATCGTTACAAATCATTATTTTCGGAAAATAACGTTTGAAAAGCTGAAAGGGGTAAACATTCCATACTTGAACGACGTTAGAATGCATGGGGATAGCATTTTGATCTATAAAATAATGAATATTGGAAAATTAGACAATCTTAACCATTGTGGTATATTAGCCAGGAACAAGGTATCTACTTACGTGCTCCTGTATTTTAATTTCCTGGAACTTCATGAAGCGAGAGCCCCTGGTCTGCAGGTATAGTCTGCCACCGGACTTGTTGACACGGCAGTCGTCCGTGATGCAGGTGCCTAGCGGCATAAAGGTCATAGAGTGCACAGGCTGGTAGGTCTCAGCGCCGCACTGGTCGCACGTATATGTAGCCACCGTCATCATGGGCTTCACCTCGGTGCAACGAGTCACGATTCCTAATAAATAAATAATTTTATAATTAACTACTTCTTGAGTCATTGACTCATTTATAACTGTTTCTATCACGACACTCCCCTGAAGAGTGGCGAATTCAACAGTAGAATTCGGACGTGAAAAACAAGCACCTTGTTGTGGTATTAATTGCCAGGGTTCTTTCTTCCTCGAAAGACGTGAACCTCACTAAACCAAATCCGGAGCAGTCACAGCTGTTGTGCGTATATGATGCACAAATGGGGCCTTAAGGTTTCTGAATAGTGCGGATGTGGACATTTTCAAACAATAGAACTCACTGTAGAAGAACGTCCCCTTCATCAGTTCACAGGAGGCACATCTGTGCTGAACCAAGTTCTTTTGGATTCTATTGAATGACTGAATAACCTCAGCACCCCACTTTAACCTCAATCATATGAAGAAGAACGGATAAGCATTATTAATTATGTCTGAATCTAAAATAATGTCACGGATCAAGCTTAACGAAGTCGGTAATAAGCTATACAGTTATACGAGCTGTTTAGTCACGCATTTCCGTATGAACATTGTTATAATATTGATATTGTCAATGCTTACCTCGAACAGTAACCAGTTTCCCGATGTGTTCGGCTTTAACTTCTCGGATAGGCAATGACTTGGTGGTGTTGAGGTCCTTGAAGCCAACTTCACTGTAAAACACAAAGGATCCACGTTAATATTTGTTCAATCAGCTTTATGATTGTCTCGAGTATTAGTGCCATATTGTAAGGCTTGACTCAAGCAGTCAAAGAATTAAAGTTGTCTTTTTACACAGTTAGGTTAGCTTGGGTTCAGTTTGTTTTCATACTCTCCGCGGTCAGTCTCGTTTTAGAGGACGATGTTCGTTATGCGGTAACAAACATGTTTTTAATTTGGAATTATTCATATTGGCAACTAACTATAACCAAATCTGGATGTAAGTTGCCTAAATGAGTTTTAGAGTGGCGGGAGTTACAAAATGGGATCGAATAAGGATCTCGACGATCCCAGAGGAGCTAAAATCTGAACCCCTACTACTCTGGGTCTGCTATTGACAGGACACTGATATAGCACAGGACAGGGACACCTGGAGGCGCCTTCGTCGATGCGATAGGTCTGCTAACCAAAAAGGACAGGGACAAATAACTTACTATCTGCGCACCAGCTCTGGCGGGTACTTGTTGCGGGGGTCCCTATGCTCCGAGGGCAGCCTGTTTTGAGACTCCAGCATCAGACGGTGCTCGATGTACACATCCAGGGCATCTTTGGCTATCACCTGTCGACAAACATCATTATTGTATTTGTAATGGGTCAATATTGTAGAGAGAAAGAGTGAAATACATTGAAGTACTGAACAGAATGCAAGTTAACACAATCAAATGATGAAAGGTAGAATGTCTCAATCATACCTTAACAAATATCTGCAGCTATAAAGCTTATAGCTGCAGATATTTGTCATAAACTATCCTATATATCAGCTTACTGCAGCTTATAGCTGCAGATATTTGTCATAAACTATCCTATATATCAGCTTACTGCAGCTTATAGCTGCAGATATTTGTCATAAACTATCCTATATTTCAGCTTACTGCAGCTTATAGCTGCAGATATTTGTCATAAACTATCCTATATTTCAGCTTATAGCTGCAGATATTTGTCATAAACTATCCTATATTTCAAGCTGGAACCTACCATACCCATTCACAAAATTTCATTGAAATAGGATGGGCGGTTTCGGAGATTAGCCTTTACGAACACAGTGACATGTGATTTTTAAATACTAAGATGTATTAGAAGACTCAATTTTTAAACTTTAAATAGCTGTTCAAAAGTTTTGCATGAAACAATATTTTGTGGAATTTGGGTTCGCGAACTGTCAAAATTGAATGATGCACTAAATTGGGATATTAAATACATTTATCACAAAGAACTGGTATTGCATTTTTTTTTAATCTTCATTTTAAATAGATATTAATCTAATACACTGGTATATAAAGCTTAATATATAAAAATTCAACCTGCGTATGTTTGTGCTCGCAAAACTCGAAATGTAGTCAACCGATATCGCTTAAAATTTCAAAGTTTGTTCTTATTATTAGTGCCAGCTCGAAGATGTTCGTGGAATACTTAACGCAATATCTCTGCATCGGAATGAGATACGGAGTTGAATTAAAGTCAATGTAATGTAGTTCTTTAACAGTAACATTGTGGTATACCAGGGGTTCCCAACCCCGTGCCCGCGGGCGCCATGGTGCCCGTGGAACGATTCGTATGTGCCAGATACTATTTGACAGGGAAATAATTTTTTTTAAAAACATTATTTAAAAATGTGAATTATTTTTATTTATTTGTTAGAGTTTTAATTTTTTTGAGTGCCTATGTTTATTTAATACGTTTGTATGTTTGCGATATTGTATGTATGAGTGGTTCCTTTGCTGACAGTACTTGTCGCAACCTGTCTAGCGGCGAGCCAGACTGCACTCTTCACGCTAGCCTGGAACGGAGAGTTCTATTTGCACATCACTCCTTGTACACGCAGAAAACCCGAAGTGAACGAACGCCACGAACTGAGCCGATGAACGCCGAAGGCGCCAAAACACATGTCAGCTCTTTCTGTCAGTGAAAGCAATAAGCATGGCCCCAACAGCCAAACTGACAGTAGTCACATGCTCGTACCGTCCCGATCGGTTCGGCGATCATCGGCTCACTTCGGGTTTTCGGCGTGTACAAGGAGTGATGTGCAAATAGCATTCCCCGCCTGGAACCGCATTGTTGTCATTTTGATTGCGATTGCTGCCCCACGTGTGTTGATTAAAAATAGGTGGTGCCCGCCACCCTACCGATATTTTAGACTGTGCTCTAGAGTACAAAAAGGTTGGGAGCCCTTGTGGTACACAGTAGTGAATGGTGGAAGAAGTCGGAGACGCCCGAGAAAGACATTAGCAATAACGAAGTATTGCAGGGTCCACTAATATGTAATAAAAATCATTTTAACAAGCGCGCATTCGAGAACAAACTTTTGTTTGTTACTTAATTAACTTATAATAAATAAACAATATAGGAATTTAGACCCATATGGAATCGGCCACAGGATGTCGTTTTTAGACATATATTGATAAAATGGAATAGTTTTATATCAGCTTTCTACTAAAACTGTAGATCGCGAAAAGATTTTAAAAAATTTGATTTGGCAAACGATTGCAAAAATCGCTTGAGTGGTTAGGTGAGACCCTTAAATAGCAGCCGGACAATCAAGTTGGATATTCAATAATATAGATCTGTTATATAAATCTTTGGGTTGATGGATTCTTTTAAAATAAACTTTTGGAGAAGGTACCTCTCTTTCTTTGTACTGGGGAAGCAGATCAAAAACCACATCAGACACAAGGCTTGTGTAGCGCCTTGTGTTTCCGATAACAGCATCAGCCAAGTCCTCGTTGAAGTCATGGAGGTCATCCAATTCCACAATAAAGGGCACCTAAAGTTCAAATATAAGATAAAATAGTAAACTTACAGAAAATAGGGATATACAGGTTACTACGCACTTTTAATAGAAAAAAAAACAATGAATCGATTAGATAATAATGAGTATTTCAGTTTTCGGAAATGGAAAATAATGTATTTTAATAGCCATTTCGTTTAACAAAACAAATAATTTGACCTTTATTCTTAAAGCCATGTTTTGACATAACATTAAAATAGTTGTTTTAGGCTGTTTTCTTATTTTTTTTTAATTAAACTCGAACTAAGAACCTATTTTAGCATTGGGTTAAATAAGTGAAGAAAAACTAACTTTAATATCAATAACAATGTTCGCAAAGTGAAAAAACAATTATAATTTTAACAAAATAACTAAATGCAGTACAGTCGGACTTGGTTATAACGATCATGGCAATAGCGAGTTCACAGCTATAATGAGCAATAAGGAAGTTGAGTGAAAAATATTTTGACTTATAAAAAATATGTTCATGTAGATCAAAAAATATCGATTCTAAATATATAAATATATTTCTATATTATTATTCTTAGAATTAGTTAAACGTTCTTGAAAAAGCATTCAATAGCAATAGACTGTATACGCTCCACGATTGGTTGAAAGAATTCTGACGTCACATGTGTCGTGACTTGTACGTACAACGGATCACCTATGGTGCATCTCTTTCTATTACATGAGAGATGGTCGGTTTAGATGAGAGAGGTGTATAGGCCAAAGGTTTATTTGGGTTTGTCAAATATATGTACGTATTTGTTGTTATTATTATATGAAATGGATTTCTAAAGATACATATTCGTATAGTGCTTTATAATAATATGTTGTTTATTGCATAACTTAGAAGTTTTTATTATTATACATGTCACATAGCATGTGATACACTTCAGGCCGCCGGCCGCCCAGAAAAGTCTCACAGTGAACTGGGCTGTAAACCGTTATTTTACTTTTGGTCTTTACTTTTCTGCGCGGTGGTCCTGAATTCGCGCGGGGCACGTCAACAAGTAGCGACGGCAATACCGTACAAGTACCGTACCGGGCGGGAAAAGCAAATATTCTAACTTAAAATATCACGTTAACTATGAAATCTTAATGAATTTTCTTTTTTTTTTAATAACATCAATTCTAATAGACGGTTAACATTGGTAAAAAAATTACTGGAATTCCTTGTTGAAGAATTAAAAATTTTTCCATACAAAATGCTTAAGCGACGTGGTTTTCACAGTTCGAATGACGTCACACCACACCCCGCCTCTTACCGCTCGGATTCCGCTCGTTTTGGCGGGCTTAATAAAATTTAAACTTTGAGAATTAATTTAATTATGAAAACAAACTTTAAAAAAAAATAAAAAAAATACCAGTATTTAAGTTTGAATGCGAACATTGATAAAAAAAAATAAAAAAAATGGACTCAACTTCCTTATTCTTACAAATTATTTGCACTGATGTACCGTGCAAATAATTTTGTCAACACGAATTCTGATTACATGAATAGGTCGTCGTTGGGTCTGAAAAAAAACAAATAATTGGGAATTATTATTGATGTAATAAGAAATAAAAATGGGCAGCATAGCTGCCCGAGAGCACAACGGCGGCTGGCGGGAATTTCCCATTCCAATAGGGACGGATTCGTATATTTAAAGCACTACCTGTGATTGTCGACCATGTGAAATTTGAACTTTGCAAAATTGTTCCCATTTTACTTCTCTTCGTCTTCTTTTGAATAGGCATCTCATTGTCAATTTTGTTTTAAAAACCAATAAATATGATTATGAACGTACCTAGTTACGATTACTTACAACCCTGCAGGGGGTAAATTTACGACAGTGATGCAAAACTTTTTCAGCAGAGGGGCACTTTGCCTATTTTTCAACAGCCCGCGACCTTCAAGTATTTTTTTTTTGTTTACGTTGTGGGGGTTGACAGCAAAATTTAAAATTAAAGGTTTCTTTTTTTTTTTTTTTAATTTTGTGTGATACAAACCAGTTCTTAAAATTTAGTTCCATTTAGGACATGCAGCATAAATTAACCAAAACTCTTTAAAAAAATATTTTTAGGGGTTTCAAGAATTACCCCCAAACATTTTGATTTTTCTCCATAGCCAGTGGGCAGTATAATTTTGAAAAGTGGGCTGCAAGAATTGTGCCGAGGGTTGTGCATCACTGGTTTACGACAAGTAAAATTTTACAGCTGAAAAGCATAACAATCCCGCAAGCTAGTTATTTATGACAAGTGAGATTTTACAAGCGATGCGATACGCACAAGCTAATGATAAGAAGATAGACAATTTAGTGATATTTTTCTTGGAAGTCTTGAACCAGGTGATGATAGTTACGGTTCCATGATAATTCCTCAAAATGACAATTCAATACACCTTTAAAAGGTGATATAAAGTCATTACAGTGATGAAACAAAAACTAGGTTAAATAGATCACTTTTCATAACTTTATAACACTTTATAGGTGTGTTTAATTGTCATTTTAATGAGTTATCTGGTCATCGACAGTTGCAATGCGTTGATTGTGAATGAGTAATGGCTATAAGGAGCAAATTTAGCCAGCCCGTTGTGCTCGCTATAACCAAGTTTGACAGTATTTTCAATTTTTCGGAAACTGAAATACTTACTCCCCATTATTATCTAACTGAATGTTTTTCTATTAAATTTTTTTTTTTTTTTAAAGAAAGACAAACATTCCCGGGTTACGAATAACCTGACAATATTTGAAAATCTCCTACTACCACCACAGTAAGCTGAAAATGTTGCTTGTGTTGTGATGGAGGACTTAGCCAGCCGAGGAATTGAACACACTACGCCCGAGTGGGACCCAAGCGCGATGTCAACTCGGCCACCGACCGGTCGAAAAATGTGTCGGTAATTATTCGGGATCGCTGGCTACGGCTAATATGAAATATTTTGAAATAAAACCTTTTGATTTACCTTAACCTTTTGAACGCGTTAATTTGCTCCGTTTTATCTATACCCGTACGCGGTACATATTTTCAAATACCTATGCACGCAATTGAATGTCAAATTATAGCATTCTGGCATGATTTATTGGACTATATGTATAGTACCAATTTTTACGTAAGCATGGGAGGGGGGGGTAAGAGCTTTGCTTACTTTTGGTGACAAGGGGGAAGAGGGGGTAAATAATTGTAATAAATCTGCTTACGTAATACTTGAACGGCCCCACACTTAAATTTTATGTCACTTAATATAATAACAAAATTGAACTAACGCCATCCGTTGACAAAATTGTAAACTATGGCACTCGAAGGCGCAAAGAGGCTCACTTGATTATCGATGTTTTTAAATGAAATACAATTTTATTTTCGAGAAATTCTTGTAGATGTCAGCATCGTGATAGTTCTACGAATGTTCAAGAGAGCGGGAAATAAATTTATGTCAAAAGACCGCTGGAATATCGGCATTCAAAGTTTCCGTATCAACTGTTGATACAGCCGCGTGTGAGTATGGACTTTTTGCCGTAACAACAGTTGATACGGCCGCGTGCAAAGAGTTAATTACTATAAAATGAAACTGACTGCTTTTGGTAAATTTTTAATTTTAGCATTTTAATAACGTAAAATGAAAATTTGCTTTCATTTTTATGGGATGGCATCCCAAATAATTTCTGTCGATGACATTTTCTTTTGTTGGTATTCCTGTTACCATATGAGTGGCTAGAATTTTTACCATTAACTCTATGCAAATAATAGGTAGGTACTATTTTGGCCGAACTCAAAAGTAAAATAAAGGTAACACCTAAATAAATAATTTATGCTTTGTAGGCACTATTTTGCCGGAATATTAAATTAAATTATATATATTTTTTTTAATATACGTTATTCAATTGTCTAGCCGTTCGTTGTGTTTCCGTTTACAAATTAATCATCCAAAATAATTAACTTATCGGCGGGACATGCCAGGACAGGCGAAATATTATGGCGTGTAATTGTTGTTCTTTTGGAAGTTATTAGAAAGGAGGAAGTTTTATTAGAATGGTTGAGAAGTCACAACGTAAACCGGCGGGAAAAAATGTGAAAAAAGTGGAAATGTTTGTAGTTTTTTTATATAGATGTCGAAATACTGAAATAGTGAGTGCCGGTCACGGACGTAAAATCAGGATACCAGTGCGACTTAGGTAATTCTGAAGGTTTGTTTACATTATATTACTAATTATTTCACATTGTTCGTTTCAATTGTGTTTTTTATACTGGTAGAGTAAAAAATCTTTGTTTCACGTCGCTAATAAAGTAAACAAAATTACGCCCCATTGTTTTTTAACCGCATGAAGTCGGCTATAATCTAGCCACTTATGTAGAATCAGGCATTGAACCAATTGACAGAAATTATTTGAAATGTCTGTCATCCCATACAACGAAAGCGAATTTTAATTTTACGTAATTAGAAATCAAAATGCTAAAATTAAAAATTTCACAAATGCACCCAGTTTCCTTTTATAGTAATTAAGGTGAATCAAAAGGTTTTATTTAAAAATATTTCGTATCGCCAGCGATCCCGAATATTTACCAAAGTGTGCAACCGTGTCCCTATTTGTGTATATTTACTGACATAAAAACAACAAAAGTTCATTACATTTCAGATTTAATATTGTATGGTTCAGCCACTGAGAGCTCCTTTCTAACGTCTCTTTCTGTTAAATGAGCCATTCGAGAGAAATGGAGAGGTTATAACGGCATCTCGGTTGCTTTTAAATACCTAACTATGTTTAAATTTTATTTCTGGAAATGATTTTTATACCTGTTCTCTGTGTGCTACTCTGGTAAGTTGCAGGGCATACTTAAAAATCTTGTGTCCCTCTTCATCAGCTGCACAAAATTCCGAAAAGAAAGACTTGAAAGACTCTGAAAACAAAAATGTGGTTGTTTATATTGTTATAGATAGAATCAGAGGTTATAAACTAAATATTTCGAAGGTAAAAACCTTTATCGGCCGCGTAGTCGCGAACTCCAGACATTTTGTTGCACTTGAATCGATTGAAAAGACCTCAATAACAAATTGAAAAGTAAGCAATGGTAAGCAACAACCGCAACAATGAACTACAACGAACTTTGCCAAGTTTGAGACGCGCCGCTCGCTGTCAATATTTGGCGGGAATAAATATGCCATAGATTTACAATTTACCACTAAACTTGCATAGACCAAATTGTAAACACTTCACTAGTGGTGTGCAAATAGGCGTTCGAAGCAATATCGATTTTCATTTTTATTATTTACTAGCAGGCGTACACACGGCGTTGGTCGACGTTTTCTTTACTTTCTACAAATAAAATATGCATGTATTATATATATATAAACGTTTTGGAAGAAATTCTCTAAATGATAGTGAAAACCCTATCGAAATCCGTTGCGTAGTTTAGAAAAACTAAGCGCACTAACAGACATACGCGGGTAGCGACTTTGTTTTATATTATTTAGAGATTGTAGGTACATCAACATCTCACAATTTTTTGGTAGTTTTTCAATGTCTAGCAAACAACAATTAATAATATATTTTTTGAAAAATATACAGGTTTTGGACTGGTATTAAAAAAAATCACGTTTAGCATTTCTGGTATGGAATTCGTCACCATGTATATATATATTATTAACTCCGTTTTTAGGGGGTTTTGTATAGGAATAGTTAAAATGATATTATTTGCAGGTATAGTTTTCTAATTTTTTTTAATCATAACTGAACTAGATACAAACTTTTGCATTTTTTAACTCATAATTTGAAGATATCCGCTAAGGAATCTACATTATTAGCGTCCATTAGTATTCTGGGCAATGAGAAGTACATAATACGACAGTAAGTCTCAAAATTTTTGCACTGAAAATAGTCGTGACGAAACTGAAAAATAATAAGGTAACGGAAAGCATAAAAACTATAAAAATGTGTTTGGCGACAATGTTAACGAAATAAATGTGATAAGTTTAGTGCCAGATACAGACGTAACGCGTTGTCTCGGTCAGGACCTTCTGCCTAGGACTGAGTATTTTTATACCACAATTCAAAATAATAATGCCAGTATTTTAAATTTTCTAAATGCATCGTCAAATTAGGTGGATTATAAGTAGCACTGTCTTGTCACCATAAATAAAATTACAGAAATATTATTTTGTTTGCTGTTTTCCTGTAAGCTTATGGCTTTCAAAGTGGGCCCCAAAACTCAGTGTGCCCACAGTCCCCTTCATGGCTTAAGATGGCCGTTACCCCCTTTGGCATTGTGCACAAAAAGTAAAAAAATCAACTCTAGCAAGGCCAATACACAATATTATGTTCTAAAATACCCAATATCAATGCATTACATAATATTATGCAATGCGTGACGATTACATGTTTAATATTCATAGTACAAAAAGGTAAGCACTAGATAATTCTTATACCCGTCCATTTAAAAAAAAACAGTTTTGTTGGGTATTTTGCCTCAAATCCAAAATTAAGTTTTGTATGAAAAAGTCTGCATAAAAATCTCTGAAAATCACATTCTAAATATGTAGATTTTTGCCCCCTCCCCCCTGCCTCGAGGCCTTCTTGAATACATTTGCTGATTGCCTTGAGTCCTAAGAGACTGGGACACGGTCAAGCGGCTTGATCGCAAGCACGTAGTTTTTTTGTCTATTGTTGTCTATTGTTGTCTATTATTGTCTATGCTTAGCGGCTTGACAGCCCGCATCAAGCCTCTCCGTCAAGCATGGCCACGCCTTCCTGTGATTTCGTGGTGGTCTATGTATATGTACTTCTATGCCTTCCTGTCATTTCGTGACTCGCGGCAAAATGGAATCTGTCAAAGACAAAGCGTTCTTGGCTCTTACGTTAGCTTTATGTTTGAATAAAATAATAAAAAGAAACGAATTTGGTGTCAAGAATGGTACAAGTTAAGGTACCGCTTTACCCATGAGCATTTGCAAAGTGTATTACAGGCTACAGCTATTTTTTGTATGAATATCTTGTGAAGTATTCATACAAAAAATATGTTTTCTCCATTGAAAATTCAGAAAATTATTTATTCTACAGTTTGATTATTAATGACCTTGAAAACCGCTGTCATAATTATTAAAAAATACTAAAATACTTCCAAAATTTTTAAATTAGATGGATTTCTACAAATTGAACACAAAAACAATAACTAAGTACCTATTTTACAACAATTTTATTCAATTTATATCATTGTTTATGATACGTGATATTTATTTGTCTATTGTCGTTTGTCTATTCCCACAAAAATATAAATTCGCATCAAGCCTCGCCGCAAGCACGTAGAATTGCGCAATGCTTGCAAGCCAGCTTCGGTACACGGTCAAAATGCTTGACACAAAGTGCCATAGACAATAAACTACGTGCTTGCGATCAAGCCGCTTGACCGTGTCCACGTCCCATTAGATCCGCTTCTGAGTTTTTTTTTTAAATTTGTAAGCAGGTTTTAAAAAGCCAGCCAGGTAGCCCCTGATACTCAAGCGACGATCGAATTTGAATCCGACTGAAGAAAAAACCTGGCGATGTAAAGAAGATATTTATTATGGAGTTGTGATAATTATTATTGGAAATGTAAAATAAAACAATTTATAATATGAAAAATATACTTTTATTATTAATACATACATATTATTCACATACCTAAAAAATTATTCACAAAAACTGTATTCATTCATATTATTCATAATATTCATTCATTGATAATCTATTATAAGTTAAGATTATTTTCAATTTCTAGGACATTATATAAACAACTTTGTAAATAACGATACCAACTGAACGCATGAAGTCAAAAACAATAAAAAGGCCTTTTAAAATATAAATGAGACTAATTTATTTTAAATTTTATGTTTTGCGTGCCAAAAAGGTAATGCACCTAGATGTATTTCATATAGAATTCTAGGTTTAAGATGAATGCTTTGAAAAAATTGCTTTAACTTCTTGTTCACCAGCATATCCTTAACCCATCAGGACTCCGACATATTGACCGTTATAAATCTTAAAGAGGCTGTCAGAAGGTTGGAGAATTTGTGTGTATTTCCGCTTTGCGGTAAAATCCAAATAAATATTTCTGAATGTATCCGAAAACTAAAAACTATTAAGGTGATGAAATACACTTTAAAATTTTATTATTGGAAATAAATGTATCATTTTGAAATATTACATTTTTTAATGGAAACATGAAAAGTTTAAAAAATAGCTCACCTTACATTTGTTCTCTAAACACTGAAATAAAATTAATGTTAAGAAAAAAAATACATTTAAAATACATCACTTTTTTGTAGATCCATATAAAAAATAATTAATAAAAAAATTGACAATGTTTCAAAATTTTTTCTCAAATTGCAGTCTGAACTTTTGGTTTCAAAGAGGTGTTAATTTTAATTATTCTATGGTTAACTTCTATATTTGAATATAAAGTGTGGTGTTTTCTCTTTCTAACATCGTTTAAACCAGGTAAGGCGGTACAATTTACAAAAACAAGCTATTATGAAAATAAAACCAACTGGCGCACAGCGAAAATTTTGCATCAAGAAGTTAAATGCAATTATTTTTTTAAGAACTTATTTTTATGATAATTGACATTCTGCAAGTACACCCTTGTTATTTTTAAATCAAAACTGTTTGGAAAAAAATATACAACATATTATTTGGCCAAACAGTTAAAAAATACTAATTTCAGTTATTCGGTGATTCTGTCAGTAATTTCATAAGAACATAGATTTGCTTTGAATTTATGTCTTTTTCTAAATTGGAACTGATTTGTGGAAAAACTCAGACAATCCATACATTTTATTTTAATTAATAATTCTGTATTTGAAATTAAAAACACTAATTTCGGTTGTGATTCAGTCTGTAACTACAGTTATATGAACTCTAGAACATGAATTTAAGTGTCATTTTGAACTGATTGTGGCAACAATTCAGACAAGCGATAAAGTAGGCATCAAAATTATTTTATTTTAATTTTCAATAATTGTAATTTTAACTCATTTAATTCATTATTAATTCTGTATTTCTTTTCTGTAAAATTTTTGACAAATGTTCAAGTAATGTAATTTTTCAAGTTTATTAATGGCAAATACGCTAGAATATTAATAATACATCCAATGACATCAATCTAGAAGGCTACCAACATGAAGCATCCTGCCGCCCACAAGGGCACCACAATCTATTGTGATCACAACATGTACGACTCCCAATTCCATGGTCCATCTCCAGTAAAATTGTTATTATTATTTAATATTGACTGGCTGGCAACTCTGGCAACTAGGGGCGCTAGTGAAGCATGGATAAAATCAACGCCATCTTTATTTCTCAAGCCGTGATGTACGAAATGCACTGATATACAGAAAAGAAACCTGTTTTGGGACTTTGTTGGACCATTAGTTCTATGGGTATAGTATAAATTGTGCAAATGGCCAGGTTTGTGTGAACGAATGAAACCATTTATTTTACTTTTTCATAACGTTTCTAGAGTATTTTAACATCGAGGTGAGATATTTTAAACATATTTACGATTATAACACAAAGTGAAACTCGCTAAAGAAGTTTAGTTTTTCGTTCCCTTGAAATTCCATAAAAAAACTGCAAAAAACTGTTTCCCGCCCAAGAAGTTTTAAAAGTTCGCCGGTGAAAACATCACAAAAGAAAACAAGTGGCAAAATATACCTGAAAATGTCCCTTGTTTCCGAAAGTCATAAAATGTATAACTTTATTAAGAGGTTTTAGAAGTACGACAATAAAACCATCATACACCAAAACTAGTGTCACAACTTAAGTGCCTAAAATGAACCTTTTTCAACAGTCATAAAAATAACAACTGCGGTGAAGCAGATTACGCGAGTTACACAATGGCTGCTTGAGATTTTTGTATTTGCAATGATTGAAAAAATATGAAAGTATTGATGTAGGAGGAAACAAATTGATTCAATTTACATATGAAATTTAAAAATACATAATACTAAAAGCTAGCAAAACATTTTCATTAAAAAAATTGCCAAGAGGGTTTCAAAGTAGTTTGAATAATGTTTGTCACTAAAAGCATTTTGTAACGCTGTGTAATACGGCATGGTTGTTGTGGTTATAATTAGAAATTGATTTAGGTATAATATGAAATAAAACAACAATTTCTAATTATTAAATGCCAGATCATCTTAGATGTTTCAGTACTTTTCTTTATTTTTATGGAATAATTAAATAAATTCCACTTTCACAAATAATTATCTTTTATCTATCCATAATTCGAATTTTAGGCTACAAATTTATAAACATGAAAAAAAACACCTTAATTATGTTAGAATAGGAAAGTATTTATAAATATTAAATGAAACAATAATTTTTGACAAATTATTCTGATAAATGAAGACAATTATTTTAGAATCAGTATAAAATACCGAATTACATTTTATTTGTTATACCAATTGCAAATTGAAAATAAAACAGCTATGTATATTTACTCCCTTCACAGGTAAATTCGTCAACATTTTCTATTGAAATATATTTAAAATCAAGGATGGAATATTGTTTTAACTTCTTGCCTTCTTGGGTAAATGGGTCTCTTTACTTTTAAATTTATGTTGTCGCCGAGTCTACAGCACGTAAAATAAACCAAGCCTCACAACTCGTGCCGCTAGGCGGCATTAGTGTAGCGTACTGCCATCAGAATGTTGGGAAATATCAGAAGTTGAAGGTATTATAAGAAATGAGATCCCCGAGGCGTATGTGTGGTAAAACCATGGATGATAGTGTGAAAAATGTGGAGATCTGCAAAGAATGCAGGGCTGACATAAGCGTAATGAGTAAGATTAAGAGAGGGACGCTTGGGCATGTAGAGCGAATGAATAAAGAAAGGAGTGTAAGAATATGACGCAAATGTGAATGGCAGAAGAAGTCTGAGACGCCCGAGGAAGACATGGCACGATCAAGTGAATCAAATACTTGAGTCAGGCCATGTCAAGAGTCAGTATAATAAAAGAGTATGTATGAATGTGAATGAGGCAAGGAGTGTGTGCGAAGACTGAGTTGTTTGGCGGTCCGTCCTCTCTGCCTACCCCTGCGGAGCAACGGCATGAAGGTTAGTTAGTTAGTGTAGGTATTACATATAATTATTCTACGGTATTTACGGTGTTCAATTTAAGGTAAATTTCTGATTGTCTCTAAAATTGAAGATGCTTGTTTTTGAAGGGCAATGACCCTTAGACAAACATTTTTCATAAATACTTTCAGCTTTACAAATCCTACAATCATAATATCCAGTCATTTTCCAAGGCTTTGCGTTGGTATAATTATATTTGTATAGAGTTTCACTTTATTTGAATACCAGATTGTCAAAAGCATGTAACTGGCTGGATCCCAGCTTAATTATTGGTCTTACGAAATAATATAATAATTAATTGATAAATATTAATAATTAAAAAAAAAAAACACTTTAAGACGTCCTTTAAAATTATTTCCTTGGGTATTACAATTAATTTTTTAATTTACAAATTTATTTTATACACAGTAGGAAAAGAGAGAAATCATCAATCAATTAATCAATAAAGTATTTTCACAAACGATAAATACATAGAATGTGTGCAAGATTTTAAGTTTATTTTAATATTTTCATTCATAATTATTGATTTCAAAAATAATCTAAAACTGCACATTCCGAAACGGTTCCAACTGGCTACAACATCATTTTGACATAGGAAACTGCACTGGCTGATAAGACGGCTGTCACCAACGTTGCCCGATGTGGCGGCAACGCTGTCATATTCACGGATAAAAACCAACGAAAATATCATTATGGCAGCAAATCAAAAATGGCATATGTTAAATGGTTATAGAAAATTTATTTATCAATGTAAAAATATCTTCATTTTCATAATTTTCATAATTCAATAGTAATATTGTCTACCAAAAATGTGTAAAAGTTATAATACAGCAAGGACCGAATGAGTTCTATGCTTTTGACTAGCCTGTATTAATTTATACAAACTTTACAAAAAATACAATTTTTTTCTGAGACAAACTGAATTATAGGAATTAATAATAATAATATATCAAATAATGTTGTTGAACACGCTATATTCCAAACTATTTAAAAAATGTGAAGTTTTTTTTACTATAAAACATTAAAAAAAAAAAATGGTTTGATAGAGGATTGAACCTTCCTCCCCAGGAACTGGAGTCGACAACTCTACCAACCGAGCCAAATCCCGATTGGATAAGACCGACATTTATTGCGTATATTAACTGCTGTAATGTCATTGAATTTCTGAGAAATGCATATGTCTAAGTTGATTGAATACACTGTCATCGACAACGAGTCAGATGTCTGTTAATTTCTACTTCCAAGATTTTTATTCACTCACGAAAACAAGAAATTCAAATAAATGTATTTAAAAATACAGGAAATTTTACTGACATAACCCCATAGAATAAAAAATAACCAAAGAAGTGCCTTGTGGGCGTCTTTCGACATCGAAATAGTTCCCTAATCGAGGCTTAAAATGTCCAATACAAAACTGTGTTTACGAAAATCCAATGGGATTTAGATCTACGATGTTAGGCGAGCGTAAGTGAAACAGAGCACTGGGATATTGGGCTAAATGTTTCCATTCAAATTTGTATGGAAGGCATTTCTAGTATTATTCTCTATTCTAAGCATAACCCTGATATTTCATCTGTGGCCATCGCCTGTTAATTGTTGTGCAATTAGTATGGAAAAGTAATGCTTATTTAATATAAAAAAGACCTCATTATTTGGACTGGAGCTTCATACAATTTAATAAATTTGTAATCTAGAAAGTTTCCATATATGAGTTATATTCGTCATCCTCGACATCGGGAGGTGCGGCTTCAATACTGTGTTTCTCCGACTTCACGGCGGAGACTGAGGGTCTGGTCTTCAGGTCGAAGAAGCTGAAGAGCTGGTTGAGGTTGATCACCGAGTATGATGATTGGGAGAGGGCATCTTCAACGGATTCTTTCAGGCAGTGGAAGGCGGAGGCGACGTGAGGTGGTACCTTTATTTCTAAAAAGAAAGAAGATGATTTAATAAATAAGTTTTTCACAGTACAATTGAATAACTTGTGGAAACTATGAAATAATATGATATGATTAACGGGTTCACTACCAGCCTTGGATAGTGAATGCTCGGAAAACTTAGACATGCGCTATACTTAAAAAGACTAGAGCAGGAAGTCAAAGATCGCAAGCGGATAATTTTTCTTTTTATTTATTTAAGACAGGGCCAGCATAAAATCAACACAACACAAAGTTGCCAGATTTACACTGAGCATTGAAAGTTATACTGCGATGCACACGCCAATTGGCGGATGCGAAGATTCTCGGAATGTTTGTACATTGAGTTGGCAATGAACCTGTTAATAGAAAATAACACTACATAAATGGGAATCAAATAAAAAATTTGTGTAAATGTGAAGATTACTCACTTTGTGTATTTTGCTTGTTGAGATCAAAGAGATAATGGAAAAAGCTGATTTGATAGTAGAGGTCCTTCTCCGTGTACTCTCTGAACATGACTCCCTTCTCGCACATATTGCAGAGAGGATACCCGCCCGCAAAACACTGGGGCAATCTCGCACTCCTATTCGTGCAAGCAGGGTCTTCGCAGATCAACCAATTCTCATAATACTTTGCGTTATAACTTCTTATTTGCTTCGTCAACTGATTCAAAATTGTTGGCAGATATTCAAAAGGTCGTAGACTACACTTTTCATTCGTACATCTCTCTAAAAATGTGACTGTTTCTTTGTCAACTACCCGGAAAGTTTCTCGAATTTCGTTTTCGGTGAGACATTTATCACTTATGCACTTGAATGAGAAATCGACGCACTGTCGGTATTTTTCTTTTTCATTTTCGAGTTGGTAAGTGTCATCTTCGATGGTTTCCCGTTTAATTGATTGCTTGTATGCGGACGGATCGAGACCCAAACAACTCGCTATTCTCGCTGAATCCATTCCTTCGATCGGATCGCAAATACGAGATATAACCGGATGCAATTGGTGTGCTAGGTAATAGTTGACGTCTACTTTTAAGTTTTCGTTGTTTTTTAATTCTTCTATGTGATAAGCTCTCTGCATGGCTGGGTTGGCAGTACCATCTTCGCAAATCAAATACGGAACAATATCTCCTTTTTTAAACTTTCGTCCGCTTTTAGAGTTTAATCTAAGCGCAACTTGAACGTGAGGTTGTCCATTTTTATCGGCATATTCATTAGCATTTTTGGTTAGCTGCTTTGTTATTGTAAGCATCGAAAGAGGCATTTTGTTATCATTCAAATCTTCCTTAAGTTTGACCAAGTGTGTTTGGATGTTCTCGATTCTCTCGTCGGCAGATTGTTCGGATAATATTTGATTCAGGATGAACTTACCAGCTTCAGCGGCTAATTGAGACCAATCTCTTCTGACAATGTCGAGACCTTTTAATTCCTGAGTCATGATGAATTCTCCGCTTTTACTTTTGCTCAGCAAAACCGCTGCATATTTTTTCTTCTTCAGCAAAAGCAAGTATCGGAATACACCATCGACATCAAGTTCAATCTGTCGGTATTTTTTATTGATTTCTTTTTTAATCTCACTACCAATTTTAAATACTTGATCATAATCCAGAGAGTTTGTATTTATCATAATACTGTCAGTATCACCATAAATGACATCGTAGTTAAGTCTTTGCACTAATTCTTTTGTATTTATAAGGATTTCTCTGCCCTTCAATGTGACGAGGGCGGCCAAGGGTTTAGCGTAAAACCTTGAATATGTGAAGCCTAAACAACCATACATTGAGTTAGCAGTCAACTTCAGCGCTAACTGTCTTATATTGTACTGCATATTGAGTTCGGGAGATAGGTTGGGTTGTTTCATCAGTTTTTTAACATCTTTTCTGCTTTCGACCAATTTCCTGATCTGTGTTGGTAGAATACCCGGGTCCACACTGGACTCTGGCAGAACTAAATCATTGATCTCTTCATCGGTGGAACATGCGGAATTTCTTTTGATTGTGGTGAAGCAGATATTGTATTCTTGGATTATACTCGGATATAAAGAATTGAAATCCATCAACAAGACGAGACTGTCGTAAAATCCTTTTTTGGGATCCAAAACCAAGCCTCCGGAATACGCCGGTTTCTTTCGAGCTGCTGCTTGCTTTTTAGACAAATTTTTATTACCACCATTTTCTTCTTCATTCCCTTCTCCGGGTTCTTGATCTTTGATTCCCTTTTTACCCATAACCTTATCGGGAACGATGTAATCCTTTTCGTTAAAGGCATGCAACAACAAGAACTCATTACGCTCGGATCTTCCGCCCATCAAAGTTCTGGACATGATATTACCAGCAATTTGGGTGATTTGTAATGCTAACGGCAACACATTCAGTTCGCACATCATCTTTAGCACGTAAGAAGTATCTTGCATTGTCAACGAGACAAGCTCTAATAGATCTCTACTCGTCTCGTAATATTTGAAGATATCATCTGGAATAATCTCAGTTCTTGTACCTTCGGGCAGTTTTAATACATTTGTACACAATGTTTCAAGGTCGAAGCTTCGTGATTTAATCAATTCCATTGCCGATATTTTGATATCACAGACGAGTCTACCTAAGAACGCATCTTTTGCTGCAAATTTTCTTAGTGGAACTACGGTTCTTTTTAAGCGGCCCAATCGTGACCAGTTAGGAATGTTCTTATCTAAGATGTTGCCGATCAATAGATCCTGTTGGAATCCTTGCAGGTCATGGCCAACAACGAGATCCGGATCTATCTTCCAGAACTGGACGAGGAAATAATTTAACAGTTCTCTTTCCGACTCGCACTTGGTTAGTTTGGTTCCCTTGTACTGAGTCATGGCCTGCTTTAAATCCATGGGCCATATTTCATTAGTTGAACGAGTGAATACTGAAAAAGTATAAATATTATGATTACATAAACAATTATCAAAGAAGACTGAACATTATAATATAATTATTAACACAATATTGAATTTTTTTTTAAACCGGTCAGAGAAAGCTAAACGTTTTTATTTACCACAGAAATGTTGATGGAAAGCTGGGTTGGGCGCTGGCTTGTGTATTTCAAAGGCGTTGTTTACCAGACAAGTCAGCATGGCTATTTTATTCAGTCTGGTTTTGGGATCCATTACCATCCTCGTGTTGATCTGAAATAATCAATAATTCATGACTTAGCCCGAGTAAATCTGGCTCCCAAAAAGCTGGGCATTTTGCATAAGGCTAGCAAATTCTTCAATACATAATGACAAGCTGCTAACCCTGTACAAATCTCAAGTGTGTCCAACATTTGATTTGGGAGCCACCTCTGGGCTGGAGCCACAAAATATCTGAAAAAACCTCCTTAATTCTGTGTAACGGAGGGCAGTCTGTCGATTGACAATCTGTTAAAAGACCGATTGCCATCTCTAACACACAGACGCAATGTAGACATGCTAATTCTGTTCTACAGGTATTTCAATGGGGCCTGTTCAGAGGAACTAGAAGTATTGCTCCCCAATGCACTGGTACATGTACATGAAACTCGACAGACACATGCTCAACAACCATTCTCAGTTGATGTCAGCATCAGAACGGGAGGATCTAGCATCGAACAACTCTGTCCTTGCTTCATCCACATTCAGACATCGATTTACACTGATTCGACCCACAGCAATAACTTGTATATTAGTTGTAAGTCTCTAAATTTAAGCTGCAGTACAAATATGAATGTCTTTAAGTCAGTAGTTATAAGCTTTAGTCGTAAGTCACTAGATATAAGTCACTATTTATTACATATTATGAATCTTAGTTGTAAGCCAGTTATATTTATTATGCCATCTATATTCTGTGTCCTTGGGGTGATTTTTCACAAAAACGTCGCTGTATAAATTAGCCAAATATTATTATTATTGACATTACTTGGTTCAAATATTTAATTCACTTAAATCGTGCTGTTTTCCTGGAATGTCCCCGCTTTTCTCCGTATATTATATTATTTACCATATTAAGTGAAATGAGCAATTGGCATCCGTCTTTCATCCCTCATTTAATCCAAATCCTTTCGTACTTCTCTTTTCTTTCACGTTCTGCCCCACAACATAGCCCAACCAGGTGGCAAAATATCTCCAGGTTGTACACAGTATGTACAGGTGTAGGGATTTCTTTAGGTCGTCAAATAAAATTAATATTAGGTCAAAATAAGTGCACTTAATCAAATTGATGATTTGACTTACCGTGGCAATAACTAGTGGCGGAGGCGGCAGATTATCACTCCTTAATACCGTCACATCCTCAGGGATAAGGCAGTTGGCTTCCACCTTGCACCAGGAGATCTTGTTGGAGACGTCCTGGGCGCCCCTGATCTCCAGCCAGCATGGGCCCTTGATCCTCTGCTGCAGCAGGAAGGTCTCCAAGGCGGAGGTGGTCAGCCCAAAGATGTGGGAGAAGGTGAGGTACGGCTTGTCGGTGGGCGGGAGTGGGTGGGTAGCCTGGAAATGATTCATTGTTATACATATTGAATATGACAAAAATATATATAGTTAGAAATAAAGAAAAGTTTATGAATTAAATGAAAACAATAAATGAAGGGTTCAAGCTTGTGATAGACCACGCTATAAGCGCGCCATATTTTCGTACCTTGGCCTATTTTAGCAAATTACTCGCCATACACCCCCATTGGTAGTGTATGGCGTGCGATACGCTGAAATAGGCTAAGCCATGATATGTATAAAGTAATGTGTCGCCCACCTAAAGGTTTTGTGCAATTTAACGATTGAAAAACACTGAAAACATGAAACATTAAAAAATATTAAACAATTACAAAATTGGATTGTTGAAATGTGAGAAATTGAATTGTAGGGGTAAAATGAAGTATCTAAGAAAAGTAACCTTTTTTGCGTTCAGGAGTTCAGTTTAACTTTCACTTATTGTTGTTCGGCATGCAATTAGTGATGTAGATCCGGGAATATTCCCCGACCTGAAATAAATTCCCGAAAACGGGGAATTTATTTTATTTTTAATAAAATGGTTTCTACACTTCTCCTGGATGCTTTATTGAATGTTGGCATGTAAAGTAAGCCTGTAAACATTTGCAATAAACGAAGCTGCCTCATCTTTACCTCGTGATATGAAGAACAGCCTGTTGGACGATGATGTTTACTGGACAAGAGTGACATCATTAGCCGATGTTATGCTACCGATTGTTTCCTGGATTACACAGCTAGAGGGAGACGATCCACTAACACACAAAGCATTGTATGCTTTTGAGGATATTGAGAGCAGTCTAAGTAAAACTCTTCCAGCGTCTCTACTGTCACATGCCGAAGAGAAGCAAATACTGGAAAAGGCGGCGCAGCGCAAAGAATTTGCTATTGCTGCAATACATCTGGCTGCTGCCCTACTAGATCCAGGTTCCCAAGGACATCTGCTAAGCCACGCATAGCAACTTGAAGCACTTGAATTCATTGACCAAGTAGCAAGTCATATGGAGACTGTTAATAGTGCAAATGTTCTTGTTGATTTAGTCAATTATAGGGCTAAAGAAGAATCATGGAGCAAGGCATTCCTATGGAAGTGTGTCGATAAAATCACGCCAGTGACCTGGTGGAAGGGGATGTGCGGATGTTCTGATTTGTCACAGGTTGCCATAAGAATATTGACTGCTCCCATTACTTCAGCAGCCACTGAGAGATCTTGTAGCACGTTAAGTCGCATTCATACAACACGGAGGAATCGTCTAACAACTCAAAGAGCAGGGAAAATAACATCTGTGGCACATAATTGGAAACTTCTTTCCTCTGAAAGAGGCTCTCAAGTTGCTCCCAAGAAAACCCTTTCTTCCACGGATGAGCAGATTGCTTCGCATCATAACGTTTCAAACTTATCTGGTACTCGCAAACGCAAACATCCAATTGACTGTGCTGAGGAAGAAGAAAACGTAGATAATCCTGAGTCGGCAACAACTTCGTCCGGGTTGGATGAAGAAGAAGAATATGAAGGTGAAAGTGTAAGCGAAGTTGATAGTGTCAGTGTCCAATCGGTATCATCAGATGAACAGTAACGATCTGTGAAGTTGTGTCATTTTTACAGTTTTACAATTGATTTTTTATATGTACCGTTTACTAGCATAAATTGTATATAGGCTACTAATACTGTACAGTATACAATTATATAGAGATACTACTCACTTTAAAATAATTTTGATCGGTGTTTTTTTGTTATTTTTCTATTGGATCCTATTCCTATATCTATGGGAATAGTTTTTATGGATCTATCCTGCTCTATATGTACCATATGTGTGTATATTTTATTTTTTATTTAATAAATATTATTCTTTTTGAGGTATTATGTTGTTAAAATCAAAATTCCCCGTCCAGGGGAATATTCCCCAGAAATAAATTCCCGGGAATTTATACATCACTACATGCAATACTACATAAGCAACAAGAAACAAATTGTTCAGGGGAGAGAAAAAACAACAACACATTTAATTATTATTTTTTTGATAAATTAATGTTTTTAAGACAAGATTTTATTTATGCATAGCACAAAGGATAATAAATGTAGATAAATAGATAAATGTAGACAATTTGTCTCAACGCCATCTAGTGAGAGAGTTAGCACTTACAATGCCTTTCTCATATAAAATAAAGTTGGTTGTTCTCAGGTGAAAAAAATGTAACAAGCAGTAATTGTTGAATGAAACACTAGCATATATTGAATAATTTCGCGGGTAAGAGATAAGCCTCCATAGCTCAGTGGTCAGAGCTTTCGACCGGAAATCGAATGGACACGGGTTCGAGTCCCGTTGGCGTCATGTATTTTTTATCAGGAGATTTTTTCAATGTGGATGAGTGTTTCAGGCGAACAATTATTGCTTATAAAAATAACAACACATTTGTTGTGTTACATGTCGTCCACGAAAAATGAATTACAGGCCGAAAGGCGTAAATGGTGTAACTTTGTCCAAAGATCACATGATTAATTTACAAGAGAGACTTTAATCTGACGTGTTTTATAAAACAGACTTTTCTTAAAATTTGTAAGAATATAATATATATAGGCTAGTGGAGTGAAAAGTGAATGTCAATAATACTTACAGCATATTTAACTTCAAGGTACTCCGACTGGGCAGGAATGTTTGGCAGATCGAAGGCATAATTCTTGACCACTTTCCTGGACTTGAATTCCTTCATACCGAGCCGGCTGACCACCTTCGTATTGAACTCTTCGTATACATCCATTATAGACACCGGATTCTCCCCATCTTCTTCCAAAGTTATATTGTCTAATTTCTACAATAATAAAAAATACAATTTTTCAATACGGTCATGCAATAAAATTTTCCACTTGATATAGTATTTTTTACATAGATTTTGACACTAGCACCATTTTTCACCTTGAGTGGTGGCCTTTTTAACTAATTTTTCTAGGAATTTTTTTATTCTGCATTAGTGAATTTCAAATATGCATGACATATCCACTCGAGCGATTGGTTGTATTTATATATATTATTTATTTACTATTAATGAATTCCTCAAAATATTAATGTGGATATGAATTGCTTTCTGCGGTTTAAAGCCAATGAATCCACCTAGATTTCGCCATTTATCCCATATTTTTAGGTTCTATAAATTAGCTCAAAATGTTTTTGCAAATTTGCCATAATATGCCAAAAATCGCTCGAGTGGATTTGCAATTTTTTCTCTACCGAAAATGTTAATAACCATGCACACGGCATTTAGTAATCTAAAATGGTTTTCGCAAGTAATTTTTTTATTGTAAGAATTCAATTGAATTGAATCGCAATCTTATAGCAATGATAGATTTTGCCTACTTCTGTGTTGTGTTAATATTGTATTACTTGATTATGAATCTATTTATATGAAGAGTGCCTATGACGGGCGTGAGGACACCAGGCAGGCGGCGTGGATTGGTTTTTAATACAAATCTACAGTTTTATTCATAGACAGAGGTGTCTAGCCCTAAGCAGCGGAGGAGCAATGCACTCCCTTAATTTCAGCCAATCTAAAAATTCCCGCTCGCCGAACATACAAAATTTTTAACACGTCTCATCACAAATAAACCCATAAAACTCGATTTGGTTATAACATAACGCCTAGGTACAAATAGGTGTCTATACAATGCGTGTGGAACAAAAGCAGGGCGTTTTGTACCTATATTCAGAGAAGTGATTCGTTTCGCGTATAGCTCAAAGAATTTTATAAGAATGCGAATGAGAATTTAGTCAAAACCGTAGGTAAGTACATTGCTTTGCAAAATGAGAACGGCGTTCCCAATTTTTTAAACACATCAAAAGCGAAGTTTGTCAATAGTATTTTAACCAGGACGTGGTGTCATACTGTTGTCGACATTGTGCTTGGTTTTTTTGGATGTGACAGGAAGAATTAAAAATGAGTTCCATTATTAACACTGATTTAAAAAAAAACAATGGGCTAAACTAGGCCCATTTTATATATTACAGGAGTGCAAGTCAAAATCTATAACTGCAATTTTTTTAAAGGAGTGTTATAGGTAATAAAGCTGAACATATTATGTTTTTGTTTTCCATGCTTAGTGTTATAACAAATTTTCCTGAACTCGATTTTCATGCCTCTTTAAATTGGCAATTTTTTTGGATAGGAACGAACCATTTACAAATGCCGATGAAATAATTAAATCTTTCATAAGAAATATAATTAGTCAAGATAGACTCAATGCTTTGTCAGTGCTGAGCATTGAAAAAGCCTAATACAATCTATACCGCACTTCAACGTCAGAGTCACCGACGTCTTTGCTGTCGGAGACAGTGGAGGATCAACATAATCTACAAATAGGATAGATTTGTTCATAATTAAATTTATTTTATATTATGTCCAAAATATTCAGCACACCACCCATTTTTGTGAACAGCAGCTGCCACTGTTCAGAGACTGATGAAATTTTGCACACTTAGCCTTCAAAACAAGAGGAAAGTCATTGTTACTTAAAGCCTACTAAAGCCAGGGCAACGCCAGGGACTTCAGCTAGTACATAATATAATGGGAACTGGTTTATTCTTACATATTCCCTGGGCAGCAAGTACAGCCGTCTATCCACATTTCTTACTGTGACACAGCACGAGACACATCCAGCAGCCGGATTCGGTGGATCCACATAAACCTTGCCAAACAGGAACACGACCCCCGGCTTCATGTACCGGTCTTCCCATGCGTCCCACCAATAAAACCTCAACACCTTTTCCCCGTCCTTATCTGTCATCAATGGTAAGCTCGTACATTCTAACGTCGCAGAATTCTGAGGAGCTGATGCATCCTCCGATATGTTGGCCCAACCGTTTAAGCCGTTTGACTCTTTGATTGATTCAACTTTAGCAATCGGTTTAGCTTCAACTGTTGCTTTGTCAAACACGTCGAAATTGGATTCGAGAAAGTCGTCGGCATTTAATCCCTCGACATCATCGATCTCCGATGATTTTCCATTGGATACGGGTTCAGGTTTGCTCGATTTCTCGGGGATTGCATCGTCAAAATCTATATCATCAAAATGCAAGTCTTGGGTGTTGAATTCTTCTATTTGTTGTGTGGGCGTATCTTCAATTTCTTTCTTTATTTGGATGATTTCAGGTGGCGATGGCTTCTTTTTGGACTTTTTAGGTGAGGGTATGTCGAATATATCGAGATCCATATTTCTTTCCTGAAAATAAACAGAATCAGTAAATTTTAAAGTAGTACAAGCACAGCAGTTGAAATTATTTGCCAAATCAGAATAATTGGTCACTTTTATGATAGGTATTTCTTGTGCTGAATGCCTCGACTGTGGAATATTCATTTTAGGCTAATGTGTTTCCTCCCTCCCCCAACATCGGTCTCTTCGAGATTCATACCCGGTTGACCTCGAGGGGTACCTCAAAGCCTCTTGTGTGGAGTTAATTGACTGTGCGTAGCGAATCCTGTTTGAGCTCGACCGTTTTGCATTTTGTCTGTCCTTAATTTTGTTTATACATTCCGTTTCCGCTTCAAGATGGCCGTTTTAAACATTATTTTTTTCAAATCATAAATCGTTCTGTTTATTTAGGACGGGTTATTTCGGAGAATTTGAACAATTCATCAAATTTCAACGTTCATTTTCAAGTTCTGTGAAAGATTTTTTCAAGTTCTGTTTTTATTTCAGTTTTGTCAAGCAACTAGCCTACGATGATATAATAACAGAACTTGAATAAGTCTTTCACAGAACCCGAAAATGAACGTTGAAATTTGATGAATTGTTCAAATTCTCCAAAACAACCCGTCCTTAGACTTTCATAATCACATTTGTTGAATACTAGCTGTACCCTGCCACGTTTTGCTGTGGCTCAGTCTGTCCTGTGCAGATAGAGAAACAAGACCGCATGTTGCTTTTACATCCAACAAAATAGTCCAAAACGGCGCTATACAAGTCATCCAAATATTATTATTATTATGTATTAACTACTAGTATAAAGATTTATTAAAAATAATAATTGTTAAATACCTCGGTTTTAACTTTAAGTTCAATCAGTTTAGGACCTTCAGTCTTCTTGATGCCAAACGGATTAACAACTCTTCCAGCGGAGGGCGGGCTGGGCTTGCTACCAGCACTGAGGTTCTTGAAATAATCCTGCGCGTCCTTCTTGCTGTGCTGAACGAAGTTGGACGAACGCAGAATGTTGGCAGAGCTGACTTTGGACGCACCGCTCGTAGAAAGCGGAGTTTCAGATTTTAATTCTGACATGATGTCCAGGAGAATGTCATCATCGGATATTTTAACATCCTGTGGATAATAGAAATATGAAATATTAATTCTTAATTACAAAGCAAACACATATTTCTATAAATTATAGTATGCAAATGGAAATTGTTGAATGTGGTTTGCAGGTGTCAAATTAACTTAAGTTAGTGAAAACATCTTCACAACTTATTTAAAACTTTAAAAATTTTTGGTTCTTTTTTTAATAGACGAATAAAATTAATACCTACGATCCATGGGGGAGAGTCGAGAGGGGGAATGGAGAACATTTTTTAGAATTTACACATTACTAAAAGTACAAAAAAAATAATTAAGAAATTTATGAGTACCTTTGTAGTTTTTTTCCAATGAAAAACGGTGGCCGAAGGGGAGGAGGGGGTTTGAACCTCTAGATCCCCCCCCTTTATATACGTCCGTGTCTATGTAAAACCATGTACAGTGAAACCTCTATCTATTGGTTTTAAAGGGACCTATCGAAATAAACGTTGAATGCGGGAAAACAATGAATGCGGTATTAAGAGGACAAAACACAAGGAGATACGATCCAGTAAAGATACCGTCCTCCCAATCTGCATAACCGTTGGTAGATTAAAATTATAAGAAGAAAATAGTTTTAGATGTAAATAAATGTATTTATTTTAAAAAAATACAAAGCTAGACAGAACCAATTTTTTTTTAAAGTTTATTGCATTGTAAATACATAATCTTTCATGGACATTTGTTTTTTTACTGTTTTATTTCCGCAAGTCAACAGTATATTTTCAGCTTTGCAAATGATATTCTTTTCGGCATCAGTTATTGAGTGTGTGTAGTAGAAAGTTTTCAATCTTTCAAAGAGTGTGCATGCTTCTGAAGATGAAGGTACAGGCAGGGGCTCCTCTTCATCAATATCAACCTCTTTTGTTGTCTCCGTCAATCTTGCGTCACACAAGCTTTCGATAGTTTCTATCCCACAAGTTGGAATATTGTCGTCGAAAGTAACAAAATTGTTAAAATTTGTCAAATTTGGTACCAAGAGATAAGAATTTTCTCCAGTTCGCTAAACTTTGATTCTTTACTGGTTTTTCTAGTTTTCGAAGATTTTCCGCACTTTTGAATTTGCTCCCGAATTTCGCTTTTTTTTCAAGAAAATAGAATTTATCGCGGATGCCGCGATTCCTAAACGCTTGGCTATATCGATGCGTTTTTCAGCGGGGTTTTTTCCACCTCTTCAATCTTTCTTGAAGAGTATGTACGTTTTCATCAAACGGCTCATTTCGAAAATAGTTTAAAAGCTCAAAAAGGATAACTGCTATATCGATGCGTTTTTCAGCGGGGTTTTTTCCACCTCTTCGATAATTTTCAATCTTTCTTGAAGAGTATGTACTTTTTCATCAAACGGCTCATTTCGAAAATAGTTTAAAAGCTCAAAAAGGATAACTGCAAACAATCCACTAAGTTCGGGTATCTAGCGACTGATGGCGGCGACAAACTGTTATTCTTTCTCTTTCTCTCTCAAAAGTTTCACGCATCGTAACGAGTGCCGTCTGGCGCCGTTTAAACATAGACAAAAAATATCAAATACGCGACGTAATTCCTACGATGAATGCGGGAAAATGGTGGACATAGAAACGATCGATGCGATCTATTTTTGTATGAAATGAATTCGGACTAGAAGAAATAAATGATACATCCGGGAAAACGATTATTCGAGGAACGATAGATAGAGGTTTCACTGTATTTACAAAAATCTTACAAATTTCCCCAAAATGGCATAGTTCCACTAGCTCTGGACAGTTGACGCCATATGAATCACATCGAAAAAATAACTAACCATCATGCGGTTTCTCCGAAGACTTTCTTGGTACACTCTTTGCTTTATTCACATTCATACATCGTCTCATAAGGTAAACATACAAAACATAACATTATAAAATAATAGATTGGAGTTGGATTTTGTTTTTGTATGAATGTGAATGAGGCAAGAAGTGTGTGCCAAGACCGAGTTGTTTTTGATCCATTCTCTCTGCCTATCCCTGCGGTAAAACGGCGTGATGGTTAGTTAGTTAGTTAGTTTTTGTTTTCATCACTGTACCGGACAGCAGATGGATATACCTAAATAATTATTAAATAATCAAGAAAATGAATATTTGTCTGATGTCACACATTTTACGATGCCGACTCCTTTTAGGCTTGTCTCTTACGATGATAAGATTTTTAATCACTGCACACGTGTCATATCGCCAGTTCAAGGATGAATTACTCGCACGACAAACTGTGGGACCTTAGTATTTAATTCGGCGATGTGACGCTTATCATATTTCTGTTTAGATTTAAGAATAATTGCTCCACATTAACACGTGTAGAAATTATTGAATTCGAACCCAATAAATACGCAAACAACTGGCGCAACCAGTCAGTTGTCCGACGACATTCGCAAGTTGTGTTTCTTTGCAAATCCTTACCCAAGGTACCCCCCCAGAGGAAACCGGCATTTACAGTCAATGTCACTGGCGTAGGTATCCAGTACAATCACTTTTCGACGTTTTCGACCGATCACCTACCTCCTGCCTACTGCCTACTACCTAGACCCTATGCGTCTACTGGTTCTGACAAGGGGCGCTATCATTTTACTTGCGCCATACGCCGTTTGACTCAGGGCCGGCCCTGCTGATAACCACACATTCGCGCTCTCATTTGTGCTTCCCTGTCTCACTCTACCAAACTCACATATATATATACATTATATACTATTTTTATAAATATAATATTTTGATAATTAATTATCTGATAAAATGGTTGAGTTTACAAAAATAACAATTTGCAAAAAAACAAGTATGTTATTACGAAAATAGAATCAGCTGGTGCGTGGCGAAAATTTAGCATCGGCCATCAAGAAGTTAAGAGCCTGAAAACCCAATCACTTACGTCTTTCTTCTTGCCCGTCATGTTTGTCAGCATGTTCCGGATGTTTCCCTTAGAAGAGGAGCCACCCTCGGCGGGAGCTGATACTCCGGCCTTCCTCTTCTTGGCTCGGCTCTCCTTGTCCTTGGAGCTGGAGGCCCTGGCACTGTACTTATCTTCACCTTCCTCATCGTCAAAGATCTCGCGGCCGTCTTCAATGTAGCCGCAACCATCTGTATTGCAAATTAAACCATTGATAAATATAAAGAAAGGTGGGACACAGTTAGCACACACATTTTTATTCAAAAACACTTTGTATCAGTTAGATAACAATAAAGCTAATAACTATTTCAGAAAGCAGGAATAGAAAATAATGCATTTATTTATTCAAAATAAATAATGGTTATTTCGTTAAAATTAAAATCGATTGTTCACCTTGCGGCCATTGTTATTGATGTGAAAGTTAGTTTTATTTCTTCTCTTATTTAACCCAAACTAAGAACCTGAAATAGGATTTCAGTTTGAGTGTAATTAAAAAATGAAACCGTATCCCGCTTTTCTGCATATTTACCAAACCATTTATTATGTATGTTTGAAAGATAAAGGTGACAACCCGGCTAATTGCTTTTTGTTTTCATCAGGAATTCGAATTTATGCTATGGAAAAGAATTGTTCCCCCTTCTCTACCACTTCCTCCTCCGGTCTTCAGTTCGCAGTCGGTCGCAGTGGATTGCAGTTCACATAGTACCTATCGATACAATCTCAACATCACGGAGTTAACTACATGTCATTTTGCAGTGGAATATCAATAAACAGAGTGAATAATACAGCAGAGAAGCCATCCCTCCTTTACCTACCATAAGTACCTTTCCTTTACAATAAATTTGATGCCAATGTAACAATCTCGAGAAACACAGAAATTATTTAGCCATATAAAACCTCTCCAAATCAGTGTATTATTGTGATTGATATTTGGGGTATTACGCCATGTTCCGCTTTCTCCTTTAGCCAATATTTCAGACAGCCTAAAATCAATCACAAAACACTTTAGGACTTGAGAATCTCAACTCAAATTTATTAGGTGCTTTTTATAGTTATTTCCGTTGTGATAAGTTATTATGAATCCTTAGGGCAGAAGGAATGCTGGAGTGTTAAACAAAGTACTTGATATTTTGAATATTATTTTGATTACCTAAGAGTTCTTACTGTACGGAGTGGGGCTGTGGCAGCACTAATTTGGAGTATTTTGTGGGGATGAAAGTTAGAAGGCGATAGAGATAGGTAAGATTTGGTAACTAAACACGGCTAATGCTATTTCAAGCAACGTTTGGATTTGGATAGGTTGTCTTACTCCAGCATGAAAGCTTAACCCTTGGGGCCAGACAACTACATCTGCAGTGTTAAAGAATAGAAAGACAAGTGTTACTTTCTCAAGTATGGCCTTGTCTAAGCTTTGGCTTTAATGAAAATATAATATTTCGACCGGTCGGTGCTGAGTTGACATTGTGTTTGGGTCCCACCCAGGCATAGTGTGTTCAATTCCTCGGCTGGCTAAGTCCTCCATCACAACACAAGCAATATTTTCTGTGGTGGTAGTAGAAGATTTTTAAATATTTTCAGGTTATTAGGTGTCATAACCTGTGAATGTCTTACTTTTTAAATTTAAATAATTTCATTTACAGAAATTTCTCATCGGCCCCTACAGGTTAATTACCATTTTTGATCAATAAGCACATTGCAGACTACTGATGCGGTGCAAAGGTTCTTCGGAGTGGAAGGAGTGAACCGTAGTGCAATATGCATGTCTTGAAAAGTCACATTTTTAGGAGGAAGGAAATTGAACAAAGAACTGTTATTGTAACATTTTAGCATCTTCCAATACTAACTAAATGACACTAACCATCATCTTCTATCCAATCGTCGTCTTGTCTCTGAAGCACACGATCTGTGTACTCGCTTTCATCAACGGTATCGTAAACATTTTCCAAAGTATCTATTTCGTATTTTCGCTTAGATCCCTTCAATTGTTTAAGTTTTTCAAATGCTGCTGATCTCCCGTGCTTGTCGATCTTCTGCCTCTTGGATCTACCGGCTAAAAACAGACAATAAGACCATTAACCGACAGTTAACATTGTTATTACGTAGTTTAAAAGTGACATTTCTTGACTAAATTAATGCGCAAGATAAGAAATCAAGTGAAGGAAATGTGCTAAATACAATAATGTAGCATTACCTGAAGCTTCTTCCATTTCTAACAATAAATTGCACACAAATTATAACAAATAAACACAGGTTACGAAAACAGCGTTCGTGAAATTGCGAAACTGCACCTGGCATTTGACAATCTGACAGATGAAAAGCGCGCCAATTGTCTATGGTTTTAACATGCCAACCAACATTATCATATTAAATAATGCCGGACTTTCCTAAACCGCCTAAATTTGAATGTTCAGAATCAACGATTATTTTTTTCGAAGCAAAATCACAAAAGTATGTAATATATCAAAGTTTCCAGTAAAAACATACAAGTATGTCTGCAATAAAAATTTGAAAACATTCCAATGCCGGTTGTTGTGGACATAGCGAAACATTTGACTTTCTGTTGATGTTGTTAGGCAAAATTAATTATTTATTTATATTTTTAAATACGAAGTAAGCCTTTATGTTTCTCAATTAGTATCTGTAGATACCAAGGTTATGAATTCGTATCATTTTATGAGTAGTATAAAACTACAATAATGTTGTGCTGTTTACGAAAATCTTTGTAGGTATCTAGTCTTGCGCAAAATAACAGAATAAAGTTTTCGGTGGGTACCTGCGGTGAAATCTGCGATCTCTGGCCAACCACACTCACCACATCCTCCGACAATCAATCTTTATATGACAATACTAAATACCTACCTGCTAAAATTACCAATATCTTGCTAGAAAATTAAATCAACGATCAGAAATAATCAATGGCCAAAAATGGCGCCAAGTACGAAACGGCATTAGAAGATACAGGTTCGTTCACCTTCAATAGCCTTGAGCTTGGGATTGCTGATGGTAAAAATAAAAGGCGAGAGCGCTCTACTGGTTTGATGGAGTAACGACTCATCCCATGTCGAATCCTTCCATGGCTGCCATTCGGGGCTCAGACGTTTCCGAGTTAACACGACATGATGTTTTTACAAATCCGGCCGCTAAACGTCGCGATAACTGTGTTTGTTTTTCAAAGTGCCCTATGTTCTTATGAAGTCCCATTGGATTCTGAGCCGTGGAGTCCTAAGAGGAATTACAGACCGCTGGATTATATGATTGATATAACAAATCGATTAGGAGTTAATGTTTTGTACGAGCATAATTTTTTGAATGATAACAACATTGCGTTTTCTCCGTACGGACTAACGGGGATCCTTGTTGCGCTGTATGAGGGCGTCGAAGGGTATTCCGCCCTACAAATTAGGGACACGATGCAAATCCCGGCGGACAGAAATATTCTACGAGTTGGATTTCGGGATATACACAGGAAGCTAAGGGTAAATATGTTTTTTAATAAAATTATTATTCACTTATTTTTTAGTTCTTAGAAAGGGCATTAAATAAGTATATACTTAACCTCTGGTTTGCCAGATTCGTATAGGTACATTAAAAAAAAATGTTGAAGAACAGCAGGGCCTTCTGTGTGGGGTAAAGGCAGTGCCTGTTCTAACAAACTAATCATGATTATAAAAGTAATTATTTCCAACTTCTCAATTTTATATTAATATTTTTTTTGTATTTGCTTGGATTTTTTAACTGTAAAACAATATTTATTTCAAATGTTTATGCAGTGGCTTATAATAATATTATATGTATTTGTCATTTAAATAAAATAAAAAAGGTCTAAAGATACTGCAAGTTGTCCTCCAGGAACGCAGTGCAATAAAAAATACTTTTTTATTTGAACGTGCCGTGTTACGTGCCCGCAACTTCTGCATTCAGAGTCGATGCTTTTACCACCTTGCAACAGAGCTCCTACCTGTCTATTCGGATCTAGTTCGGGTCGTCTAACCTAACCTACGCCAACTCTGTGAAATTATAACTTATATGAACATATTTTTTAACTAACACATTTGTTATTGTAGTGGCCTGGTGAAATAACCTTCATAATTTTTCAAGATTTTTTTATTATTATTTATATCTGAAGGTCCCGCGGTTAGAATCGAACATCGAACTATTATTTTCAATAGATGCAAGTATAATCGTAGTAAGCTCTCAGTTTCATTTAAATATCTAATATTGAATTTTTATAGAATTTATAAACATCCATTTTAAATTTTGCGTGTCAAAATATTAGATAAAAATATCACGTAAGTATATAATGTATATAAAGGGTTTTCAAATAAGAGGTGTTATTTTGAATAGCCCGCTATTTCGGTAGATGTTACTTTTGAAGCTGTCTTTTTTTGACATTTGACAAGTAGAAACTACGCTATTAATAAAAATGGAACGATACACGCTTCAACAACGCATTGAAATTATTAAAATTCAATTGAGTGAATCAAATGCAAATCATCTTGATTGATGAGGCCCATTTCTACCTCGGTGGCTTCGTCAACAAGCAAAATTGTCGCATCTGGGGCTCGGAAAACCCAATAATTGTTGAAAAGCCTCTCTATCCTCAACGTGTGACTGTTTGGTGCGGTTTATGGTCCGGTGGAGTCATTGGACCTTACTTTTTCGAAAATGAGGCTGGAGCAACAGTTACGGTGAATGGATTGCGCTATCGAGAGATGATTAATGATTTTTTATGGCGGGAATTGGATAATATTGATCTGGACAACGTCTACTTTACAAGCAACGAAACCATTGATCTTTTACGATTGAATATCAAAATAACACCTCTTATTCGAAAACCCTACATATATGTACGTGCTGCGATCTAATGAGATTCTTATTTGAATCCAATGAGTGAGTAGGTGATTATCATGACGCTTGTTTAAATCCTTTTATGGGGCGTATGAATAGAAATAATAATTTGTTTATCAGTTTTTTTTACCAAGGTAGCCAAGAGTACCAAGTTGTTTTATAAAAATATTTTTGTAGGTACCTACCTTATCTATAAGTATTAATTTGGTAATTATTATCTACGAATATATATTTTAAAAGCAGTCATTTGGGAAAAAGTCTCATGTTATGAATACAGAAACAAATGTGTTAAATTAAATAACAGATTACGTGTACATTGTTACGTAATTTTCCCTCTTAGTTTACGCAAGAAATTTTGATGCGTTGTTTATTTAGGGAATGCAAGACCGGTTTCAAATTAACCTTTTTTCTTTTATTTCTAATCATTCTTTACGAAGGTAGGCACTGCATTTTGTTTTTAACTGCATGAATTTTAAAACAAGTTTTATATCGTTACGAAATTAGGGTATGTGCATTAATATCATACTTTCCACAAGATTCGAATTAGCTTCATCTTAATGGATAGGTAGTAGGTAGGTACTAAACAAAAAAAACATCTGTGGTATCAAATACCCTAAAATATTAATAATATCTCCAATTTTTGACGTTTCCCGTACATTCTACTTTCTTTGCTCATACAGTGAAAAAGTATTAAAACGGTTAATAACTCTGTCTTTGATGGTTTAGAAAAGTAATAAATATACTTATTATCTATTATGTATATCATATACAGGGTGTATCGGCACTAACCCGACAAACTTTAACCAGCTATTCCTTAGCACATTTGGAGTAAAAAATGTTATGTGCACTTTGCTGTCCGGTAACGTTTTTTTTTAATAAAAAATTAATTAAACATATTTTCACCACATGTCACCACTGTTTTATCCTTTGTCAAAATTTGAAAGCAACATCGCAACTCTCGCGTGTTGCTGCGAACGAAGCCCGTATTACATAATCCAGTACCAGAAAAGAAATATTTTATTTAACAATAATGATTATTCACATTTTTCGTATGCGAATCACTGATTGTCTTCTTGTATTGTACACATCAGTTTTATTTTTGTATCTAAATTGTTTCACCTCTGGAATGCTTTGGTTTCACCTCTTACGCGTTTCACGTATTAAATAGTCTAATTTTGAAACTAAGAAACTAATTAGTAGATTTCCTGAATTTATAATCGAAGTCCAATAATTCTGAGCACTTTTAAAAACAATTTTCCTCACTTAGGTACTTATCAATAATAATAATTGGATTATTTGAACAGCGCCGTTGTTTTTTAAATCACCGTAAGTGCTCTGTCAAAATGTTACTTGCTAGGCTATCCTACAACGTATATTTTTTAATAAATTTAGTTATTTACAACTTCGCGGAATGTGATTTATGAATATTATTGCTTATGTTAAAAGCCTTCCAGAATTACCGGAATATAACGAGCAGCTTGACACACTTAAGTTTATTTCCACTAATTTGAAGGTACAAAGAATGTATAGTTTTAAAAACAATCCCGATGAATCAAAAAACGGTTCATATAAAACTGCTGCGCAACACACTGAGACAAAGGAAAGCACTCACACAAACGTCATGACTGCATTGGATTGACCACCTGCAAATGAATGCTGCCAGATTGCTAATTTATTTAAACAATAATTATTAAATTTTATTTAAAATATCGCAATTTTTTTAAAAAATCGACAATAAATTACAACTATAATTTAAAAAAAATATTCTTAACCCCACGCTTTTTCGTAATTGATTAATTAATTCAGAATTTAAACGTTGCTTGAAATGACTAGCCGTATTTGGTGACCAGATCTGAATATCCAGGTTCAGAATTTAAACGTTGCTTGAAATGACTAGCCGTATTTGGTGACCAGATCTGAATATCCAGGTTTAGAATTTAAACGTTGCTTGAAATGACTAGCCGTATTTGGTGACCAGATCTGAATATCCAGGTACTTCCTCACCTTCCACTCCTTCCCTTAGCCATAAAACTTACCCCAATTCAACATAAAAATTGTTTAAATTATCGGATGTAATGAAATGCATAATAATTAGACCCCAAAATACTTAATTATTCAGGGAAATAAACCCCTGAGTCATCAGTTGGAAATACCAACGACATTAAGTGAAATTAACAATGCAATAATCCTATTATTGCATTGTTTAAAATTTCACTTAATTATTAGCATTAGCAAATAATATTGGGATTAGCAAATAATAATTTACGACAATTTACTCGGAAATCAATAAAGCCAGAATAATAAAAAAAGAAAGTTATCACTTACGTCGTCTGTAAGTGGCTTTACCAAAGTTTGATAATGCCGTCAGAAGGTGAAACAGCTGTCACGCGTAATAATAATTACAACTAGCAGAACTTGTTTATAAACACACTGTTTTTATAAATTTTTTAATAAGACTGTTAAAATAAAAAAAATCTCTAAATTGAAATGGAGTTCTACAAACTAAACTTAAAATCAAATAAATTTATTGCGAAGGTTCAAAGTACTGTACTGTAATATTATATTAAATAATTTTTACGTGTTTAATTATTGTTTAAAGTCAGATTAAAGCGATTAAAAAACCCACCTGGCAATTCTTATTCGAGTTTCGTTGTTTTTACGTATTGGCGCGCTTACAAGCATCAGTCGTCTCATTTTTAACCATTAATATTTAGTGTGTAGGAAAGAGAGAAGACGCTTTTCGACACACTTGTCGAAAAACTTGTTGAATGCCGACGGGCATACTCTTCTACAGATTTTATTAAATATTGATATGTAGGTAATATTGATGTGTAAATGAATGACATTGTGAGAATTTTACCAATAAATAATAAATGAAAATGCGGACATGTAGTTTATGTTAATTTTTTTATTGGAGCATTTGTTCGAAGTGACTACCATTATTTTCGATGCAAGCGTGTAGTCTTGTTATATTTTGATTATTTAAGTTTGCAGGATTTGCTTTAATTTCTGCAGCGGCTTCCATCACTCGTTCGAGCAGTTGCTCTCTTGAGGCTATTGGCTTAGCATACACTTTTTCCTTGAGAGCCCCCCACAGGTAGTAATCCAGGGGGGTCAGGTCGGGTGATCTTGGTGGCCAAGCAATGGCCGGACTTCCACGGCCTATCCAACGACCAGGAAACTCGACATCCAAGTAGTTCCGCACGGCAATCGAATAGTGTGGTGGGGCTCCATCGTGCTGGAACCACATTCTCCGTAGTAATTCGAGGTTCACATCTTCCAGAATCTCGCCCAGTTGCACTTGTAAGAACTCCAAATACATCGGTCCATTTAGTCTGGGAGGCAACTCGATTGGACCGAGTATTTGATTTCCCAGGATTCCTGCCCACATGTTGATGGAAAATCTGTCCTGGCTCGACGACTCCCGAACAAGCTTGGGGTTTTGTTCAGCCCAATGGTGCAAGTTGTGCACATTTAGCACTCCTGTTTTAGTGAACTGTGCTTCTTCGGTAAACAATATGTTTTTCATGAAGTCTGCATCTCTTATGACATTATGCAGCATTCTTCTGCAGTACACGACTCTGGAAAAGTGGTCATTCTCCATGAGGCCTTGGCAGCGCCTATAGTGAAAAGGTTTGAGCCCGTGCTTCTTCAGAACTCTCCATACCGCCATGTGTTCCCTGTGTCCTATCATCAGAGCGACCCGACGCACGGACAGCGTGGGGTCTTCGGTAATTAAGTTCAGGATTCTCTCCTCAACTGCCACAGGAACGATGTTGTGTCCTCCGCCGGCGCCTTCAATCCGTCCGATGCCACAGTCACGCAATTGTTGATACATCTGAAACAAAACAACAAATAACAACTGCTTTTATTATTCAGCTCAGTAATAATGTCAAATAAACAATCGCGGGCTTTTTCACTCATTTTATTTTTAAAGAACACTTATTTTAGGCACATATCAGAAAACTTACGTTTTCTCTTCATTTATTTCATTTTTTTATAGTAAAATGTATAACAAAGTGTTTTAAATTATAATTTTCTTAACTAGGTACGGTTGATATCTTGGATTCACAGGGGTGAAATTGAATTCAAGTAATTTAAATAATCCCATGGTGAGAAAGGGAGTGAATTCAATTGCAGTGAATGATGCATTTATTAGAGATTAAAATTAATTAACTTTTTAAAACGCCGTTTAGTGACCACTGAACACAAATCACCTAAAGTACAATTTACATTTTTAAAGTTGGTGGCCCCTTGTTATGTTTTTAATGTTCCCAGTTTAAATTTCAAAAGCGCTTTTTGGCATTATCAATGAATGTAAATAGTTTCAATAAACAATTGATAGGGTACAAACCTGGACAAAGGTAGCATGGTGTGGGACGCGTCTTCCAGGAAACCTCATGCGATACTCCCTTACGGCTGCTCGTGAATTTCCATTGCAAAATCCATAAACAAAAACAATATCTGCTTGCTCGGCAGGTGGATAATTGAGGGGCATATTTCAACAGTAAAAACTTAGATAACAAAACAAAAACGAAACTAGAAACTTGATGACATGCGAACTCCCAAAACAGCACTGACCACTGATACGAGACGGGGTGGCGGGAACCACACGGGACTTGAGACAGAATATGTGTGAAAGAGATGACAGTAGCGCGGCGTTGCCAATTATTTTACCCCTATACTGTGGGCAGTAGCGGAGTGTGGAAATTTTATTTATTTTTTGTTTTTAAAAGAAAAAAAATGTTACCGGACAGCAAAGTGTACATAACATTTTTTACTCCAAATGTGCTAAGGAATAGCTGGTTAAAGTTTGTCGGGTTAGTGCCGATACACCCTGTATATCAATATACATAATGTCAATATATTACACATGTTTTTTAAACATTAATATTTCTCACAATTATATATATTCGAAATTCTGCTTTCCTCCTTCATATACTTCTTCTTTCGTACGGGGGGGTCAGAGGGGGACATCTAGGTCTGCGAGCCAGTCTAAGGCGTCGCCATGTGGACCTCAACAATCCCGCCGGGGAATGAATGGAGCGGGCATTCGTTGACCCACAAACCCGAACCTATTCAAGCCCCGCATTAATAAATGCTTTTCTACAGCACCTACCCTAATCCGCCTCACAAAGCTAACGGGGTGGCGATATAACTCTCCCGCCTGTACGCTGTACGGACAGGGGCGCTGTGAGTGTCTTATTTATGGCGCTCTTGTCACATAAAAATACAAAAATGTGTTTTGGACATAATTTAACATTGACGATAATTTATAACTTCAACTTGAACACAGAATGCTACATGGAACTAACACAGCTTTGCTGAATTAATCATACAATTTTTATAGCGCCTCTGAGGTGATATCTCACACAAGCGGCGCTATACAAATTGTCCAATAAATAATCATAATAATAAATAATAATAAATTCATGGTGTAATCCACGTTTTACGAACATTTTTTCCAAAAAAATTAATTGTAAAAAAATATATATTATTATATATAGTTTACACATAACATTATAACATAGAATCTAAGTAAGAATCGTGGCTCCCTTATCAGGCACAAGAGCTCCTCTTTTCTGATAAGGTATACATGACCAATTATGAACCTAAATATTATATTTTGCAAAATATGTATGTATTAATGTAACCCATATGATCTATATTAAAATAAATAAATAAAATATTTAAAAAAATATTTGCTAGGATTTAATGAAATCATTTCACTTACAATGTTTTTTGGTAGCTGGAAAAATGACTTGGGAGTGTTTTTGTTGTTTGCTCGTAAACTGAACCACGGAACTTACTTTATGAAACATTATTTTTTTCAATATTGATCAAAATACTAATTAGAAAGCACAAAACACTGCCACCAAGTACTAAATAAATTCAATTTGCCGCCATTGAAAGAAATGTCAAAGTCGACATGCTACACTGGCTCCCTCTAGCGGCTAGAGTTATATCGCCACCTATCACTGGACGTATTGTTAATATTATAATTTTTTTTAATTTTAAACTAATGTTTTTAAGACAAGATTTTTATGCGTAGCACTAGTAATAATTATAATAAGTAGATAATAAGTAACTAATAAGTAGAAGGCGCGGGTTCAATTCCCGTCGGCGGCATTTACTTTTACTTGGGAGATATTTTCAATTTGTATTGATGTTACAGGCGACTAATTATTGCTTATATAATAATGTGTTAATATTATAGGTTATTTGGTGGTATCGACAAATTAATTATTTGGGGGAAGCATTTTGGGAGGGAAAATGGTGAGGTTCAAGGTGGTCAGAAAGGTTTGAGATCGGTTGCGAATGTGATATGAAATAGAGTGTATTTTGACATTTTTTAGGTTAGCTTCATACAGAAGGCCTTGAGGAAAATAGGTTAGCTTCACACAGGAGGCCTTGAGGAAAATAAGGCCTTTGTCATCTTTGGAGATTATTTTTGAGGAAAGGAAGGATAGAAAGTTCTGGGATAATAAGAACTATGTGAAGAGAATACTGGAAATTTTATTTTAAACAACAAACTCGATTTCAAGCCTTTGACGAAAGTGTGTAATATTTGCATAATTTGTCATGTAATGATATTGTTAATTATTTATGCTTGAATTGAATTAATATTACTAATGAATGAAGTTTGAAATGTCGAATTTACCACGTTGATAAGGTTATGAGTATATTTATTTTATAAATACAATATTATCTAATCTAATCAGCAGTGACGACTTGTGCGATAGAATTGATTTAATAATGCGTTCTTATTTATTTTTATGGACTTAAAATTATCCTTTACTATGGACTAGGTGGACGCTGTAATTTTAGTATTTTAAATGTTTTCCTTGACTTGAATACCATAAGTAAAAAAAAAATTATGTTAGTTATTAGGGTAGAAACAAGTAAAACATGAAATACATTTTTATTCCCCGAAAAAGTCTTAAGAACTCCAGACTGCTTTGTGTAAACTCGTAATATTCGTAAAATCGTCCAATTCTTTAATTATATATAAAAACAATCTCGTTACGTAGGTAAGTTGTGTGAATAGTCAATAAAAAAATCACGATTGTGGTCAGCACGCAATCACAAATCACCTGTTATTTTCTATTTGTCAATAATGGCGCCCATCATTTTGATATTAAATGACAGACGATCCCGATAGAACTGTAGATAACAGTTATTAACTTTTGGACAAAAAGTGGTCATTATTCCGACCTTGCCTGGCCATTGTATGTCCAATTAGGGTTATATTGGTGGACTAACCGTGCAATGCAATATTATGTCCGCTGACCAGAATTAGGCCCATCGATACGAACTTTCATTTGTGAAATAATCAAGCGTTTAGGCCTATTATTCTTCCGCCATACGAAATGATGTGTAAATATTGACATACTTTTATTTGGTTTATTACATTCGTGATTCATGGAAACATATTTATTTTGGAGGGAATGGGAATCGGAATGACCTATTGGATAAATATGACGATCGATTTATTTGCGTACAAGGAATATAGGTAATTATTTTACGATCGATTGGTCATTTTATATAACATTTGAAGTTTTTGTTATATTTATGGAGTTAGAAATATAATAGAATATAGTAATTTTTTGCAAAAGGTCGGATAGTTTTGAATTTTTTTAATACTTTTGGCCGTGAAAATCTAAAATCATACATTTTGATATATCGTAATATATAATATTAATGAAAAAAAGTGCCTAAATTTTACTGTTTTTGCGAGGCGCGGGGTACGTGGTACTTGGTTTTTGAATCACTGTGGCAACCCAAATGAGACTTTGCAAGGAATTTTGCTATTTTGACTGACAAGTTATATTACTAAAAAATGAAATATACTCGCATATCTACCCTACCCATGTGGTTAATACATTTTGTATATCTCAGGAACGTTTTAGCATACAAACTTCATCTCATGCTTCAGTTATTGAAAATTGTATACACCCCATACTTTAGGAGATATTAAATGCTTTTGTTATTTTTTCTTATTATTTTTAAATGACTTTTTTATTTGTATCTCAGAAATCTTCATATTTACATAGCTTATCTTGTGCTCAGTTTTTAGCAAATTTACTCTACTATTAAAAATATTAACAAGTAAAAAAACGAAAACAAGTGCCTAAATTTTACTGTTTTTGCCGGGTAACGCCGGGCGCGAGGTTTGCTGAGTTCTAAAAATTGGTTTTAACAAAAATTCAAAACTACAAGACCTTTTTTTTGCAAGGAATTTTGCAAAATTAACTGGAATAATAACCGAAGCATACATTAAAAACGAATTGCAGATTTTCAGGTCCAAGCGGGAAACTGAAGAATCTACGTCACATAGAGCAGTGCTCCGCAACCTTTTCTCACCTACGACACACCAAATTTCTTCCTAGAATTCCGCGGCACACCGAAAGCTAAAATATATAGGTATTAAATTAATTTCTTGTTTTTTATTTGAAAAGTATACATACATACATATAACTATAACATATTTAATTTTACGCAACCTTAATAATTATTATAAAATAATAATAATAAATTAATGAACGATTAATTGTTAATTTAACCTGCGCTTGTTTCAATGAACACAAAAGTTTTATATTCGGCTCAATTTTTGACAGCGCAACCCGAATTTCTTGGTCAAGACCTTTTAAGCATGACCGATTATCATTTTTAATTAATACAAGCGTTGAAAAACTTTGCTCACATAATATGTCGTTGAAAATGGAATGCTGTGACGAAAATGCGCGGATATTCTTTTTTAACGTAAATCCAGAAAACATCTAATGGATCTTCGGAGAAGTGAAGTTTTAATGTCATGTCATTATTTAAATCTGTAAATTCCTCTCGAATTTGCAGAGGCAGTGCTTCTGTTGAATTTATTGCATTGGTTGCAAAAGGATTTCGAATCCAATCGTATTGTTCCGTATTAATGGAATAAAAATATTGACCAAATTTCTGCTGAAGCATACTTAAATGTTGTTGGGCCAGATCCACAGTTAATTGTTTGTTTTCAATTGTACTATGGTAGGTCCTTTGGTACATTTCCAAACATCCTTTTTGCAACTCTTTCTGCCATAGTTCGTTATTAAGTTCATTCAAATGCTCGAATATATCAGCCATGTATGCAAGTTTGGCTATCCAGTAATTATCATCGAGGTGCTGATATAGTTCTCGCGTATTTTGATTTAAAAGAAACTCACGCACCTCGTGACGAAGCTCAAACAATCTAGCCAAAACTTTGCCTCGGGATAGCCAACGAATTTCAGTATAAAACAATAAGGATTCATATTCGACTCCCATTTATGCACAAAGTATTCCAAAGATTCGCGAGTTTAGGGCTCTTGATTTAATTATGTTTACGATTTTAATGCATTCATTCATCGTGTTCAAAAGTTTCTCCAGTAAATTTTTGACCGTCAATGCTTCGCGATGTATGCAGCAGTGTGTAAATTGTAACGTTGGATTTTTTTTGTTTTACACAATAGACAAAACCCTTTTTACTACCCGTCATTGCTGCAGCGCCATCCGTGCAAGCAGCAATGCAATTGCTCCATTTAATATTATATATTTTTGAAGAAATCATCGGTTACTTGAAAAATTTCTTCACCGGTAGTTCGTTTTGAACCTCCTTACAAAATAAATAATGTTATTTAATAAAGTTCTCGTTAACGAAACGTACAATAGCTTTCAACTGTGCTTTATTATTAATATCAGTTGTTTCGTCGATCTGAAGCGCAAACTTTTCAGCCAATAAAAGTTTTCTAATCAGTGTTCGTAATATATTGTGAATACGTCTTTTAACAGTATCGGCAGACAATCAAAAATAGACAATATTATGAAAAATATTTTGTCATTGTGTATTAAATACGTAATGATATATTGTAAAATGTCAAATTCATTGAATTTGACCGCGGCACACCTGTGTCCGGCTCACGGCACAAGTGTGCCACGGCACACCGGTTGCGGAGCACTGACATAGAGAACCCAAAAACTTTTTTTCCTTTTTTAAACATTTCAAATTTTTTTAAACCTTTTTTTCCTTTTCTTTTCGAAAACTAAAAAAACTTTTCGGTCCTCGTATGTTGAGCAACTAGATTTTAAAATGATGGGTAATTTTAAATTCATTAATTCCTCCCCAAAACATTGCCGAATTCGAGGTGCCACTATGATATCCTAATTTCCATGGGGGCCACTGCTCCCGACAGGAATACTCTTATGTTGTGTCAACATTCACTAAATAATATACCTATGCTTTAAAAATCCGCATTCATTTATAAATTGGCAATGCCGAAATAGCATTTTCACAAGTTTTCGCTGTACAGGATACTAAAATTTTGTTGTCATTGTCTAAGAACCGGGTGCATTAAAGGTTCTTATCTTGATAAATAATTATAATATGATTTTAAATACTTAGCAATAAGTAATAAGCTTGTTTGGCTTGAATTATAATATTACTTTTAGGAAGTACATTAGCGATACAAGCGAGCAAACTTCTCATCCACTCCCTATTGTTCGAGTGATGCCGTAACATTACAATTAAGTACCTACATCAAGTTAGAATCATTGTTTATTTTAATTATCAAATTCGTTGACTAGTTTTTGACATTTATTGATGTTATCTGATGTTCTCATTTTTGTTTCAGAGCTATTTTATACCGGAAGAAGGATTTCTTGCTGGACTATCATTCAACAATGAAAACATCACATTTCGTCAAAATTATCTCGACATTTTGAGGTATTATGGTTATGATTTTGAAATGCCGACTCCTCGCCCTACAAATTCGGAGGTTCCTTCCGTTTCTCAGATGTCAGAGGCTTATAGCACCTACACGAGCTCTGTACTACCCCCGACTGCATATTATGATGAAGGGATGTACACGACGAGAGACTATCAAACAACTTCTTCTGTTCCGTTTACCACCCAATTCCAAACTACTAGGCGACAACAAACAACCAAAACAACACCTTCTGTACCCCTAAATGCACAATCTGAAATGTCAACTACGCGAAAAAACACTGAGACGACTGCATACATTCCACAAACTACACGACCTATGGAAATGACAATGACAACAACTAAAAAAGTCACGCCGACCACTACTCCTGTTCCGTTCACTCAAAAATCTACCGTAACCATGTCCACAACTCAACGAAAAGACCCTGCAACAACAACATATGTTCCACAAACAACACAGCCCGTGACTACGACGAGAAGAGAAAACGTTCAAACAACTTCTCGTGTTCCACAAACAGTGGATAATAGGTTTTCGGGAAGTGAAGAAAGTACTGAAATAACGCCTGCTGTCACTACTACAAAGACTGTAGAAGTAACAACTAACAAACAAGAAACTACAAGTGCTATTCCAAATACTACACAAACAACACCTGTTTTATTAACTACGCAGACAACAACGCCAGTTCCTACAACTACGCCTACAACAACAACGCCTGTTCCGTCAACAACGCAAACAACAACGCCGACAACAAAGCCTGTTATACTAACTACTCAAACAACAACGCAGACAACAACGCCGACAACAACGCCGACAACAACGCCGACAACAACGCCGACAACAACGCCGACAACGCCGACAACAACGCCGACAACAACGCCGACAACAACGCCGACAACAACGCCGACAACAACGCCGACAACAACGCCGACAACAACGCCGACAACAACGCCGATAACAACGCCGACAACAACGCCTGTTACACTAACTACACAAACAACAACGCTTGTTCCGACAACTAAGCAAACAACAACAACTGTTCCGTCAACTACGCAGTCAGCAACGCCTGTCCCATTAACTCCGCAATCAACAACATCTGTTCCATTAACAGCTCAAACAACATCTGTTCCGCTAACTACAACAATGAAATCCACAACACCAACAGAAACTATGTTTTCTGATGACAGCGATGAAAGCACTGAAACAACAGCTGTCTCATTAACTACACAGCAAACATTAACAACATCCACAGCTCTACTCACTACAGAATCTGAAGAAGTAAAAACACCAGAAGCAACTTCTTCTATTTCGCTTACTACACTAACAGTTAAGCCTACAATCCAATCAACTGTTTCAACAACTTCAGCAACTTCCTCGACTCAATTCGTAGAAACAACACCCCTAACCACAATACAAACTACTAAAACTACAACCGTTGGATTTTCTGATCCAACTTCACAATCTGAGGCGACGAAAATCTCTGACATGTCAACTCAAAGTGAATCAGATATGGCAACTCTTTTAATAACAAGACCTTCTTTGTCAGCTGAAACAATTCAATCAGAGAGCACCATATTTATTGGAAACAGCGATGAGGAATCTTCCTTAGAATCAAAAGAGGATCCAACAACTGAATCTGTCAAAACAACTACAACCGGATCTCAAAAAACTTCAATCGAGGATTTGGATTCGGCAGATAATGATTCTGCGATGAATATGACAGACGACGGCGAACCCACAACCAACTCAAGGGAAATTAGGTCCACAAAAGACACGGATAGTTCGATGATGAGCACTTTTGATAATACTTTAACACCATATTTTCAAACAACACTTCCCACAACACTTCCCACAACACTTCCCACAACACTTCCCACAACACTTCCCACAACACTTCCCACAACACTGTATACTAAACTCAGCGATGTGTCAAGCACAACTATGAGAACAATAGAAGCGACATCTCTAAACGGTCCAATAAATGACAGTTCAAACGATATTGGTGACGGTGATGACTCTGAAGTTTCATCAGAGATGGCACCCGCAACTGAAACAACAGATAGCAATGAATTTGATAACAATTCAACTGAAAGAGTAATTCGATCGATAGGTCAGCTGGAAAAGAATACACCAGCTAAACAAACTGCAAATCTTGTTGGAGATTTAACAACTCTTGAAAATTCTACCAAGGGAATGACTCTCATGAGAGAAATGTTTAACACGATTGAATTTACTAACACTCCAGTCTCAACAATAGATGGTATATCACAGGAAGATGATCAAGCCCTGACCACTGAAGGTTCAATAATCAACACGTTCATAGAAACAACCGAAGATTATAAAATAACCATACAGGTGAAAAATACAGAAAAGCAAATGAGCATCATCAGAACAAAGAGGTCGTTACAGAAATTGAAAGTTTTTGCGCCATTTTTTATGGATCATCTTGGATTCTACCGCCCTGTTTATAGGAGTCCCAGTTACAATGATGGAGGTGGAATGCAATATCAGAATTCTTTCATGGCCAACGGCTACAACAAAGTGCAAATAACTTATATGACGTATGATACGATATTAGAATTCGCCTACGTCTCATATTTGAAGTCAATGGCAGTAAAACTTCCGCTAGATACTTCCGATTACTATCTGCTGATTATTTTGCCAGATTATAAGTTTGGCATCAATGATCTAGTAAGGGATATGCGATCAAGACAAGCGCCAAGCTTGAGAGATATCAATAACATGTTGAGTGATACTCACGTCAGAGCTTGGGTGCCAGCTTTCATGCTTAAAGGATTGATCGTCCTAACAACTGACCTTCAAAAGGTATAAAAACAAAAGCTAACTTCATGAATTCGTTTATTTTTAGTTTGTTTTTAAGTCTGGTTTATTAAATGCTGTTTACTTTCTTAGCTGGGAATTTGCGATGTCTTTGAACCGAGACAAGAAGACTTCAAGCCAATGACTGACCAAAGAAATATTTATGCAAGAAACATCGAACAAGCCATCACCGTCACGATAAGAAAATACATGGAGCCCAGCGTTGTAAAACGTAAGTTTTTAGACTTAATTTTATTTAAAGCTAAAACTATTCCGAATGAATACCTAGAATTGTTAAGAGAATAAAATTTTCTAGTTAAACAAACTTCTTCAATATGCCCTCAAATGTTAGACTTTTATTTATTTATGTTTTATTTTAAGACGAGGAAGGCCAAAAGAGACATCATTAGCAGGTGTGGTTTTTGTAATTTTCTTAAAGTTCTTCTTCGAATTCATTTCCTGTTCCAATCTACAAATTGAAAATCCTTCAAAGACCTCATCATTGTTTTATCATCTTCGTTACGGTATGATGTCCATGAATGGTCTACGATGTTTAGGTGCCCCTAGGTGTTGGCTAGTTACCTACCTTGTAACTTGTAGCCATTTGAAACCAATTGCTAATTATTCCAACACCATAGAGAATCCTAAATCTTGCCATGTAAAACGGAAGTGTGGAGTTTTTACGCCAGGGGCAAATTCCCATGACTGGGTATTTTTCTCTCATTTTAATACCCGGCTCAGTGATCGTGGAGTGGTTTTTCAATTCAAAGGCAGACGGCTAAAATCGACGGTAACATGTGCATCATCAAGTGAAAAAGGTTTAAAAGAATTTGTTGGTCGTCACTCGAGCCTAGAAGATTCTTAATGAAGAAATTCATAATGACTTATTATAAAAATTTTCGGTTTCTGATTTCAAGATTCATTAAATATTCAAGGTTGGAAAATTTTACGAATTAATTTTATAACAAATACGCCCCTCACTACATTAATGTAGACATAAAACAAGGATTTTCGCTGTGGACCTAGACACACCGCTAATAGATCCATTATTTGTCTCTCTTTTTCATTGGTTAGAATGGAATTCTCCTTGCGATCACAATAGAAGCAGTCCTCCCGTCTATCGTCTATTTATGTGTTTATTGTGCCCAATATAGAAACCCATCCAACTTCAAACATAATATTAGAAAAATACTTGAATACTTCTATACAAAAATAAAAGAGAATTAAAAAATGTGGTCTTCTATGCTAATTAAACAGTCAATTGGATTCTAAGATGCGCATTGTCTGTGAATGAGATGGTAAAATTCGCATTAAACGGACCAAGACCCTAAAAACTAATCTGAACTTCGAAATGGACTCTTCGATTATAAAACCAACGGACCATCACGTTTTTAAACTCAAACTAAGCTATTTTTGCAGGAAACGAACCTTGGAGACGTAGAGACAAGTATCTTTACGACACATCAGGTAATTTGTGCACTATTCCTGGTTACTGGTTGTAGGAATTTTTGCATTATTTGACGAACATTGATTTATGAATTCAACCTTAATATATCATTTTAATATTGAGGTTTCGAAGGAAATTATAATATGTATAATGGTATATGGTACCTGCATTATTGTAATTTTAAAAAAAGCACTTTATTTTGAACGCACTATTTATTATTTCACGCTTGATTCAGAAAGATTGCCTATTGAATCTGCTATTGTTTCAGGGTTTTTGGATTGTTAATAAGTATGAAAAGGCATACGAATGTACAAACCTGTCTGATTTTATTCGTGGTTACGTACTCATTAAAAATTATGACAGTAATGAGCGGAATGAATCACACACAAGGTGTTTTTTGGATTTTATTTTATGGTAAAGGAAATATTTCTAAGGCATCCGATTTAAGGCATAAGATTTTTTGCTTTTTTATCGGAGATGGGTACTTATTTTTAAGACCACAGTGATTTTTAAAATTATATTTGCAGAATTTTAATGATACGGAAAGTCTAACATGTTTGGTTGCTTAGCCAAAAGAAAATAAGTACGTACCTACCTACCTACGTAAAATTCCGAAACACAAAACTACACAGCGATTTGGAACATTACTATACGGTTGATGTTGAAAAATAAACTAAGGGGCCGTTCAAGTATTATGTAAGCAGATTTATTACAATTATTTACCCCCTCTTCCCCCTTGTCACCAAAAGTAAGCAAAGCTCTCACCCCCCCCCTCCCATGCTTACATAAAAATTGGTGCCTATATGCATTTTTCTGTTAATGTGTTCTGTTTTTTAAGCGAGTAACTAACTAACTAACTAACTAACCATCACGCCGTTTCCTCGCAGGGGTAGGCAGAGAGGACGGACCGCCAAACAACTCGGTCTTGGCACACACTCCTTGCCTCATTCACATTCATACATCGTCTCATACATACTCTTCTATTATTCTGACTCTTGACATGGCCCGACTCGAGTATCTGATTCACTTGATCGTGCCATGTCTTCCTCGGGCGTCCCCGACTTCTGCAACCATTCGCATTTGCATCATATATCCTCCTTACACTCCTATCTTCGCTCATTCGCTCTACATGCCCAAACCATCTAAGCGTCCCTTTCTTTAATCTTACTCATTACGCTTACATCAGCCTTGCACTCTTTGCGGATCTCCACATTCCTCACACGATCAAACATGGTTTTACCACACATACGCCTCAGGGATCTCATTTCAACAGCATTCAATCTACTTTCATCCTTTCTTTGCCAGTTCCATGCCTCACTAAACGTATTAATTATTTGTCGGAATCCCCGAATATGTATTCGGTTTTCAAACATAGACAATGTGTGGGTTGCCATTGCCAATGTGTAAAAAAAAATAACTACTGCTGAGCAGTGCTGATGTAATCACTATCTCGACCCCCCCACCCTCCCATGTCATCAAAAATAAGCAAAGCAAAGACCCCCCTGCCCCCTTACAGTGCTTACATAATACTTGAACGGCCCCTTAAAGCAATACGAATCATATTTCAACGTTTTTTTTATAAAGGAAATCGATTCACATGAGTATTTTTGATTCATTAAATCTTTTTTTAAAGATAGACAAACGTTCCTAGGCTATAAACCTGACAACATTTGAATACCTGTTACTGCCATCATAATAAGCGGAAAACGTTGCCTGTCCAATGATGTAGGATTGAGTGGGGAGGGGCTAGATAATTTAGAAGAGAAACTTTCTCCGGAGCCCCCTCAGATTGGGGGCCCATGCCCATGGGCTCGTACCCCGAGTGCCCTTAAGGTAAAAATGGAAATGGCTAGCCGAAAATTGAACCCGCGACCGCGGGTCTATATAATATATATATAATACACATATTATGTGATTCACTAGAATCTGATGCGTTTATTTGTTGGGTTGTGGGGAAACGTCTGTTATACCTGAAGATTGATTGCAAATACAGAACAATGGCTTCTCTAATAATGATTATCAGCGACATTGTATTTTCGCTAGCGCGGTATTTTTTCCGAGGCTAATCGTTAATGATTTAATTGCCTAAGATTGTTGTGCGTGGGGACATTTTATTATTATAAATTACCATGTGATAATAATATATTTAATCTTTTAATATCTAATCTAATCCTAACCTGTAACCATAAAAAAGATTGTAAATGGTTTATTTTATATTCAATTTAAATGTAAAATTAATTCACATATATGTTTCCTTGATGTCTCCTTTACAACATAAAAAAAATAATTAAAAGTATTTTAAACAATATAATATCATCACGCAATATGACGGAATCTATAAATTCACTTTACGCATTTATATGATAATTTTGCTTTATTAACTACTTTAAATACAATTCAGTAATTTATTAAATTAGTGACTTTAATTGTGTAATTCTCTTCGAGTGTATTTTCATCCACGTGTAATAAGTATAATTCCGTCCGTGTGTCATATTTTGGCAGTGAAAGTGTGTCATATTGAAATGTGAAATTCGCGCCTATATAATTTCATCAGTAACCCTTAATTTGAGTCTTTTTTTAAATTTTGTGTTCTTTTTAAAATTTGATTAAACATACATTTTCTGACCATTTTTACAGGCGTCATTCAACACACTGAACGAGAATTAGAAATCTCAGTCCTTGTTTAACAATTCTTGTACCCTGACATAAATACATTTTTAAAACGATCTTCATGTTTTAATTATCCCGCAGCCAAGTGGGGGAGTACATAGTACCCTCCTCCTAATATTAGCTTACATACTTGACATATCATTTTAGTATTTTACGTATTCCTGCGCAAATACATAAGTTACCGTTAATAATTGACTGAATAATTGTGATTTCTATAGTTAAAAAGCCCGTGACAGAAAAATGCATGGGGTTGTCGGAAGACCCACTTTTTTACAGACGTTTTGTTTGGCATCTTGGCCTGTCAAGAGTTATAAGTATATTTTAAAATAGTTAGATTACTAATAACGGACATCTTAATAGTAGGCTTTCCGAGGAAGGTAGCCAACGGGAATTGTTGGTGGAAACGATAGCCCAACTGCTACATAGCTTGTTCTTCGATTGCAATCCTCGTAAATACAAGAATTCTTTACAAATGCGGAGGGCCGTTAAATGTAATTATTTTCTTCTGCGGATGTGATGCTGAGATAAACCATTGTTTGGAAACAAACCGTTTCGTTCTGGAAACTCTATCCGCATTTTTCGATGCGCAATTCTTGCGAAATTCACTTGTTAGCTGCGCATGGCGTCCAGCAATCAATTAATAATTCAACCGCTCGGTTAACATAAATGTTCTTCGTCACTGCATGGTATGTTTTGAATTTATAGGTATCGCAGCCATAGTTGACATGAACTAAGTTCTCACAGAAATGCATTGCTTGCATACAGCATGCTTGAAACATGTTATTCTACTTAAAAAGTTGAAAAATTGTATAATGTGCGGCTGAAGGATGCGGGAGAAGAAAATGAGAGAGATGAAGATTAGGATGCAAATCCGATTACTAAATACGGCTAAAGCCATTTCAATCATTACAAATGTTATGTTTTGACATCATTCAAAAGTATTTTAAATCGTTAAAATGTTGTTTTTTTTCATAATAGAGAATTATTCCAACGAAAGCAAATTAATATTTAGTTAATTTGTAACACACAACTTTAGCAAAGACTACTAGTAAGTATCAGCATATTAATTACTGTCTTTTAAAAATCCTCGATCTGTCTGAAGTCTGAGTTATTAACATTGTTTGAATTAGCATCTACTCGTGTTTAGTGAATAAACAGCGAGGTACTTCATACAAAGCATAAGTGCTTGTGAAGACAAAATCCCGCTAAATAAACAATTGCGGGTCAGCACCTATCTACTTACATTATTTGTTTTGTGGTTTGTTTATTTTACTTGTATCTTTGAGAATTATTTAAATTATAGACAAAAAATACATTTTAAATACAAAAAAAGAATTTACCTTTGAAAAATATACATGTTTGAAACACAGTGGCGTTGCGAACACATCTATCTGCAGCGGGCAAGTACCTCGAGGCAAACTGAGCCAGTGCATTAAATTAAGAAAAATATCCCATCCGCTCCCAACCGTCTGGAACAAGTGGAAAGATGGCATCCACAATAATTGGGGTTATTTGTTAAGCTATAGATAGTGGAGTGGGGAAACGAAAGTAGGGAATACCTAACTATTCATATTTTGTCATGAAACACGTCTAAAGTCATTTCAAGCAATGAGTCGATTCTGAATGGTGGTCTTTCACCAGGGGGATACTGAGAGTATCCTTTCATTCTGGATTTATTCGAAAAAGCCGTCACTTTTTTACCGTCACATCTTTCACCCTTAATTCAAACTGGAATTATTTAATATAACAATTCGAATGCCAATTTTACTATTATTCCTTTAAGACTCGAGCTTTATTGTTTTTTAACTGTATAATATGAATAAGGGTAAAAAAAATGAGAGGAAAAAATATTAATCAATTTTTTGAAAAAAAAGCAATACCTACTCACAATTTATTGTGAGTTCTGAGTCTTAATAGTGCCAAAAAAGGTATCGGTAGAACAAAGTATTCATATATATTCATTTACAAAAATCATTGATTATTTGCGATGAAATTTCAATAAACAGTTGATATCTTTTGATAGACATCAAGTTTTATGCGAAATCGCTTTGAGCATCGTTCTAGTCATATAATATATAATTTACCCAGCTAATAATATTTTTCAAGTAGCTAGCCATGCTCACAATCGATCGAGTCCGGTCCCAAACTAATAGAAGCATTTGCACCATCCGAAATTAAATGTTGAACTCACCCTCACAATTGTGAGTACAGGGTCCGAAAGGATTATGCAAATGCAATAAAATTGACATTTATTAGATCTCTATGTGGATGTTTACCGCTACGCCACAGGTGAAAAACAGTTATTTTCAATTGATAACACCGGTTATGAACAACGAATGAATGAATACAATATAGACATAAATTATACCCGGTGTTTTTATTTTAGTATATTAATCTAACTTATAAAATTAAATTTTATTACGTCTATACCAAAATGTGATTGGTAAGCTGTCGAAAAACCGGGCATTATTATTAATTTAAAATATTACCATAAAACAACGTTTGTATGGATATAATGTGAGCGGTCGGACAAGACCGAAACCCATATCCTGAAAGTAAATAATAAAGAAACACAAACACCTGAAAGAGTCTTCCAAGAATCAATGGCGGAAAATTTATGAAAGAAACAAAATTAATCGTTTGGCTAATTTGACAATTGGACAAAAACGAGTGTTTTATACCTCTAAAACATTTTTAAGAAGTTTTCATTTATTTCCTCTATTTATATAATAGCCTTTGATTATATAAATGTCTAATCAAAGATAATAGCATAATTTTTATGTTTCAAAGACAAATGCAAACAGCGGAGAATGGTTGTTTTATTGTGAATCCATCTGTATACCTACTTAGATAATTATTATAGGCATCATTATTGACGTATTATAGCGGAGTTTCAATCTGTGGTGAATTGTCATCCTTTATCAAACAAATGGATGAATAATACTGGATACTGTCAGCGTGACCTCAATTATTGCGTGCCCATTGCTAAAATCTGCATGTATTGCCGCGTAATTCCGTTGTATTTCTTTTTTTTTTTAACTAAGGAATAAAGTGAAGTGTCTACTAAGTGCACCGATCTAGTAGTAGGTACTTACCTACTTATTCACACATCACACATGAACCAAAATCGATATAATATAAAGGGAGCGATTTTTAAAATCAACGAATAGGTACTTCTTATCAAATTATTATTAAAAAAATTTAATTTGTCGTATTTTCGTAGTTGCCTATTTCTCATTTCTAATTTCGGTTGTGACTCTGTCTGTCTGTAACCCCGGTTCAATGAACTCTATAACTTTTCAAAGGAATTTAAGTATCATTTTCAAAATTGGAGGTGTTTGTTCAGAGAATTCATACAAGCGATAAAGTACCTACCTATAGTATAATATTTTTAACCAAAAAAGTATTTTAATAAACATTTTCAAAATTGGAACTGATTTGTCGAGAATTCAGACTATCCATGTTTTTTACGGGTCTGTGCTAGTCTATCTAATTACATTAGATTCATCATCATGTAGGCATATGTATAAATAAGATTGTCTGCAGCGGCCGGCTATCGTTTGATTTTTATACAAATCTAGTTTATTCCGAGATTGATGAAATTTTGCACACATGACCTTCAAAACAAGAGGAAGGTCCCTGTCTACATGAAAATACTAAAAAGTAGTTATAGTAAGTACTAAAAGCCAGGACAACGTAGGGGACTTCAGTTAGTAATAATGTAGGTAAATTCATTGGAATTTGCCTAGTTCTAGGCCGTCTAGGGAATCTTATGAATGTTTTTCGAGTGAAGGGAAAAAATCCGAAGTCCGGAGTCCACAGATAATGTTTCTATCAAAGTGTATTTATACACATTACAGAGAAGTAAGATCAATACGACTGTACTAATTAGTGTTATTTTTTTTAGGTTATGCTTACAACCGACCCCCTGTTGAATTCGCGGCAACACATCCATTCCTATTTTTCGTGATGGATTCATCGCTCCACGTTGCCCTGATGGCGGGGAAGATCATGAACCCACTCAACTCCAGAATATTGTGATAATATTAATAATCGACAAAGCTAAGCTTTAGAAATATATATTTTGTACGGGCATTGCTCGCAAGTGCACAATTTGCAGGATGTATAGCTCCGTTGTAACTGCTCACTCTTTCGCACTTTTAAATTTATGTGAATACAGCACGAGTTCAACTGCTCCCGCCTTTCCAGGAGCCAGTGGGACTATGCATCCCCAATATTTGGGGTGTGTTATAAGCAAAGATATTAGAAGAACGAGATATGCTATGTTGGCCGCCGGACCGTAGCCGGAGTACTACCTAATTAGGGTACTTTGAACGGTATCGGGACGTGTACGCACAGAAATCTGTTCTATGTATTAGTGCGGATACCTTAGCGCAAGCGAAGGTGTGCAGTAGTATTGGTGAACAAAACCGGCGACACTCGGCAAAACAATTCCACTCAGTACGAACTGCGCATAGCACATCTCGTTCTTCTAATATCTTTGGTTATAAGGCTGAAAATAGCAAGGAAGGGAAGGAGATGGGGAAGAATCTGGCTCCAAACGTTTCAATTCTGAATGGTGATCTTTCACCGGGACGATACTGAGTGTATCTACCTTTTAAGAAACAGTTACAACGGAGTTGTCAACAAGATCATAGAAAATTGTGAAGGATTAAAGAAAATTTATGTCAATATTTTGCCTAGTACCTACTTATAAATATAACTAAATGTCTGAAACAAGTACCCCTCTAGACATCTTCCACCAATTTTTTCAATCCATCAGAATTTTGTATCATAGGAACTACCACCTTTCTTTGCATATGTGTGTAATGTACAGCCGTCAATCTTAACAGCGAGACACTATTCAGTTTGTCTGTTAAAGCCCAGCTACACTACTCGCGAAGTTGATCGAATACGATAGTGTGGGCACGAACTTCACTTCGCTTCGCCCGACTTCCGATTGTTGTCGGTAAATGCGCCCGAGTCAAAGGACTGGACTGGGTTACTCGCGAAGTTGCACGAGTGTGCGCACGCACTTCGAACTTCGGCTAACTTCGTCGAAACCGAGTAGTGTAGCTGACACTTTATGGTAAAGCCTCAGATGTCAGTTTCATTTTGACTATGGGAATGTTTATCCGATTATAAGAATGCAAAATATGATAAGCTAAATTAAATTATGTTGTAAATAATATATTTTATAATAAATTTTAGAAATAAAATGTTTTATTATTTAGATATTACATTGTACCATGTTCCGAGATCTAAGACAGTCTTTCGGTGGTACATAAATCCTTAATGTCTACCCCTAACAGTTGAGATGAGTAGAGCCTGTAGTGATAATTCTGTTGAACTCATTTCAAACTGTGATCTGTGAGTGAAAATTCAGTTTTAGTTGGAATTGAGGGTCCATTTTAACAAAAAAGCAAGTATTCTGGGTGTAATAAGTATTTATTACGTCACATTTTCTTATTTTTTATACAATAATTTGTAGCTTATTTAGCCTTCTTAGACTTAATCTTCCTTAGGTAGAACTCCAGCTCCTTTCCTTCAATGATGTAACCGTCGGCGCGTCCGCACTGGCCGGGGCGAGATCTCAGGCAAGCTGCAAAAAAACACATCTCATATTAGTCACAGTATACTATGTATCCTATATGCATAGTTTAAAACATCTTAGCAATGGAATATGTGAGAAAATAGTAATTTTTAATACACCTGGGATTTATTGGACGCGTGTTTAGTATTTTGATATCTCTCAGAGTAACTATGACGTTGCTGATCATTTTGTGCCGCAAGATGCTATCCAGAACAGACTACACCTTATTGAAGCTCAAGCATTGTTGTCATCATTGAGAACACAAAATTAAAACATTTAAGAAAGCACTAATTTTGATGTAAAAGGAAAATGGGTGAAACGTAAACTTTACATTTGAAAACAGAAGGGCAGAAGGGCAGAAAGACAACAATTAGTGGACCACCCGAGGTTTTGTATAAAAAGACATTAACTGTTTGGATCTAGAATGGCTATCAATATTTACCCAAAAGTCTGCCGGTGTGGAACTGCTCCTCTAGCGCTGGCTCTACCTTGGCCGTCTTTTGGAGGGTGGTGTACTTCTTGGCGGTCTTGTTGTTGAACTTCCTGTTGAGGATCTTCTCCTCGGCTTCAGTCTGGGGACACAAGCAATACACACGATTATACAACTGTTGGGGTATGGGACCATCAGGAGCAGAGACAGCAGGTCAGAGTTGCACTCGTAATCATTTAGATCATATGACACGCAAAATTTTCATCATTCAAAATAAAATTACTAACAAAAACAACAATTTTTTCAATGCAATATTATATGAACTACTCGAGACATATTACTTTTAACCCACCCAGCCCAAAGAGGGGTGTACAAAATCCCCATTGTCCACCTTATACATCTATTATATCTCTATAATTAATTATACAATTTGTTGCTCGCAAATCCGTTTTTGGAGAGCACACGTGTTTAGTTTCTGAGGTTCTTAAACATATAATTTAAAATAAATGTTACTTGTATGTACTTAAAAAAAAAATAATGTAAATTTTGTATATTGTTATTAATGATAAATTTATTTAAAAAAAAAAAACGTTTTTAAATATTTATAGATTAATTTGTTTTTTACTTCTTTGACAAAATCGAGAGATATTGATTTTTTGTTCATATTCCTCAGGAGGAGTATTGAAACTACTGAAAGGGTTAAAAATGATAAAGAACACCAAAAAAGAAATGTGTGCGATGCATAAATGTTTAGGATAGTAATTTATGAACATGTATTATAATTAGTGATGCCGCCGGGTACCCGGTTCCGACTCGGTTCTCCGAAGGATACCCGGTTCTGACAACAAGAACCGGCTCTAATTTCAAGACGTGTAATTTTTTTGAATAGTTTACGTGATGAATGCTGTTCTATTTATTTACAACCTCTTGATATTTATTTTAACTGTAGACACAATAAAACAATGGTATAACGAGCTGTCTTGTATTTATTTCGTCGAAACAGTCGTAAGGAGGTGTGTCTCGGTTCGAAAGCTGATTGGTTTCACCCGTTGGTTCCATCCTCCAATACATGGCGGCAAAATTCAAATACACGCTACAGAAATAGGCGGGGTTTTTGAATGTTTAAAAACCCGGGTACCCGCCCGGTTCCTCAAACGGGTACCCAGTTCCCAAAAATGAGACCCGGCAACATCACTAATTATAATGTGGACATGTTTATAAAACCGCAATTTTTTATTTCACTATTAAGGTATCCTATGCATTTTGCATTAAACGCTGCATACAAAGGCTCTTTTTAATAACACTTGATTTCAAATTAATTATCGAATGGAGACAACTATTTAAGTTGAGGTTTAAGTAAACATGCACAAAGTAGGTTTTTAGTTTGGGTTATTATAATGATTTGTGTGTACTTCCTAACCTTCTTTATTATTTGAAGTCATTATAAAATCATATAAATTTGCTAGATATTATAACCAGGGTTGCCAATGCATTTGTTCTAAAATACCCACTATACAAATTCCCCACAAGTTCCTTTACCTCTAAAATTAAACAAAATTTTACGTAAGTTGAAATTTATTTGTTATTATCTAGCTATTCCATCTAGCTTTTCCATCTAGCTATTCCATCTAGCTTTTCCATCTAGCTTTTCCATCAAGCTAAAAAAAAAAGTTTGTTTCAAAATTTGCTGCAAAAGGAAACGAAATTATAGTTTATTATTACTTGTAATTGTAAACATTATTTTTCAATATGGTTGGATAACCAGGAAATGCTCTCGTAATCATTAGTTGTGTCAGTTCTCATATTGCAGAATCCTCGCATTTTCCCCATTTCAGAAAATACCTAATCGTTTTAAATTCTCAGAAATTCCCCACAATCTGGGGATATTCCCATGAATTGGCACCTTGTTCCGCACTGGTTGGCTTTTAAAAATAAAAATGATTTTTGGATATTTAATAAAAATGTTTTCAGACCCTTAAATTTTATGTCTATTAGAATTAGAAATTTTGACTAAACTGGAAAAGATGTTATGTTATGTGAGTGGCCTACTACTGAGAGAATAAAGACTGCCGAGGATAAAGACAGAAATGTAATTATGAAAACCTGCCATGTCAGCAACAGCGTTAATTGAAGAGTTCAATCGGTATTACAAATAAAATAGGAATCAAGTAATGATTACAAATTACAATGATGGGTGGTAGTGGCAATGTATTGGATTGATTGATTGGACTCACCAGTTTAGCTCCCTTCTTCCTGCCGAGGGGCAGAACGTAGTGGCTTTCATACCACTGACGGAAGGGGGTGGCATCAATGACTACAATGGCGTTCTTCACCAGGGTCTTGGTGCGCACCAGCTCATTGTTGGATGCATTGTACACAACATCGATGATGCGGGTCTTGCGGGTGGTGCCTGGAGATTACAATCACTGTTCAGTAGAACCTTGCATAGTATATTATGTTGCATCCATGTGGGGTGGAAGCAAATAATTGTGAGATATACACTATGATTAGGTAATTTAATGAATCACATATATTTTAACAAACCAGAAAAAATAGATTTCTGCAATCTGATCTCTAATAACACACCCAAAAGCATATAGAATTGAATTTACACTTCAAAGTTAACTTTTCCAGAGGATTCTCCCAAAGCTGCATATTTAAAATTGAGCACTGAATTAAATAGTACCTCCGAATAATCACAAAACCTGGGAATAGAATATCCGAGAAATAAAAAGGAAACTGTCACCGAGAAGTAATGCCTCGCTCTCGTAGTATTTAAAAATCGGATAATCCAAGGATCGGAAACAAAAATTATCTTGGATCGGAGGAAATAAATTAAGTAAAATCGAAATTAAATTCACTTCAATTGAGTTTAATCTCTCAGAGTAACTATGACGTTGCTGATCATTTTGTGCCTCAAGATGCTATCCAAAACAGACTACACCTTATTGAAACTCGAGCATTTTTGTCATCATTGAGAATAACTCCAGAGCAGGAAAAAAACTAAATTATACAGCCTAACCTAAAATAAGTAAATGTTTTCTCACACACTCAAGGACTGGTTGTTTCACAGAATTTGAACAATTTATTGAATTTCAAAGTTCATTTTCAAGTCCTGTGAAAGTTCTGTTATCATTTCAGTTTTAAGAATCAACTTGCCCATAATGATATAATAAAAGAACCTTAATATAATTTTCACAGAACTTGAAAATTAACTATGAAATTTGATAAATTGTTTCATATTTTTTGAAACATCCTGTCCGGAGAACAGTAATGAAACTCCAGAGATGGAAAATTGGGAGCAATAATAATGTAAAATGGTTAAAACTTACATTCTGAGCCCCACGCGAAGTTTCCTCCCTCCAATCGGAGTGCGCGGTACTTCAAGTTGCCTCCGCGGGTACGGACAACATGGATGCGTCGAAGACCAAGCTGAAACAGTGACATAAAATTAATAATTGGCACACTTCTAAAGAATTTAGAAAAACTGAAAAAATAAAAGATTACTAATTAATAAAGGTGATTGCAATATTGAAAGACATTGTGTTATTGAGAACAATTATGAATGCATAATAAATAAACCTAACCCCGGAGGAAATAATGTGAAAGTTCCGGAATACAACATTTGCTTTTGACAATGTGGTCAAATGCCAAGAGATATTTAACATGAACTTGCATAAAATAGCACCAAATCATGGTTTGCTTATTGCATTCATTATAGGATAAATATTATAAGTATTTAACCTAAAAATTTTAGGTCGTGGATCATTAATTTTTTTAAGACTACTGTTTTTACTAACCTTTGTGTTGGCGGCAGGGCGACCTAACTCGTACTTCCTCTTCTTGCGCATAGGCTTCCTCTTGCCTCCGGTGGCCCGGCGTTTATGCCAGTGATCTCGGCTAATACCTAAAACACGAGTTGAAAATTAGTATGTACTGAAATGTCAAATTACCTTGAAAAACCTAGAAGAAATGATTCTGGCCAAACCTCCGTTACCATTATTATTTTGACCATGTTTAAAAGAGGTTCGTGAACCTCTGAACAATCACAAAACTTGGGAATAGAACATCCGAGAAATGGAAAGGAAACTGTCACCGGGAAGCAATGCCTGGCTCTCGTAGTACCCAAAAATCGGATAATCCAAGGATCCGAAACAAAAATGGTCTTGGTTCGGGTAAATAAATTAATCACAACATAGAATAAACTTAAAAACACTATCGATTCTTTTCCGATTACTTTGATATTCGAAGATTTATTTTCTTAAATTTACAACACGCACTCACCCATATTGCCGACGAGCTAAAGAAAGAGAAGAGACAACAACCGAAACAACATAGACGAATTTGTTCGGAGTAGGAACCTTCGTTACAAAAATTTTCAGAGATTTTTACGCAAAAAAGTGGGGTTAGTTGTTACAACGTAATAAAATGTTTTGCGAAATTTTTTGAACGAAAAAAAACGAGGAATCTTTTTTTATGTTCAGTAACTAAACTTTTTAAACACGCTTTGATAATAAAAAAGTGTTTTGATTGATTTAGGAATAACGTTTGAAATAAAAAGTTTTTTTCAATGATAGGAGCTCCTTAAATCCACGCAAAATACATAATAATAATGATTGGGTCGTGTATAGCGCCGTTTTCGTGAAAAATCACCTCAAGGAAACTTAACAACTTAATTTATACGTTAAACCTATTCCCTTTCACTTAGACTTATAACTTCGATCATTACTAGTGCCGTATGTGACTTACAACCAAATGTTATTTATTATTTTTCTTTTTTAAAAGAAAGACAAACATTCCCGGGTTACGAATAACCTGACAATATTTGAAAATCTCCTACTACCACCACAGTAGGCTGAAAATGTTGCTTGTGTTGTGATTGAGGACTTAGCCAGCCGAGGAATTGAATACACTACGCCTGGGTGAGACCCAAACGCGATGTTAACTCAGCCACCGACCGGTCATTTATTTATTTTACGCCTATTAAGGCTTTTACATACATATACTCGTATAACAATATTTATGAAATTATACTTGTAAATAATGCACGAAATGACTGTTTAAAACACTCGCATAAAAATATATATAAATAAAAATACTGTTGAATTTGATATACACAGTATGAAGGTACAAAATATAAAAGTTAAAAATCCAAAATAATTTGTTTCTTTCAGCTGATAAAATACTGTTAATGTGTTAGTCAATTTAAATAGCTTTATCAAAATATTCCCCTACTTGATGAAAAAAACTTCAATAAGGTATACTTATATATTGAAATTGATGTACTAAATATATCAACAACATCGGAGTATTTGTTTCCTAGCTGTTGAATTCGTCGCATAGGAGTGTAATATTGGGACGTTGATGTAGAATAAGGAAGTTGAGTCCATTTTTTTTATTTTTTTTTATCAATGTTCGCATTCAAACTTAAATACTGGTATTTTTTTTTTTTTTTTAAAGTTTGTTTTCATAGTTAAATTAATTCTCAAAGTTTAAATTTTATTAAGCCCGCCAAAACGAGCGGAATCCGAGCGGTAACAGGCGGGGTGTAGTGTGACGTCATTAGAACTGTGAAAACCACGTCGCTTAAGCATTATGTATGGAAAAAAATTTAATTCTTCAACAAGGAATTCCAGTAATTTTTTTACCAATGTTAACCGTCTATTATAATTGATGTTATTAAAAAAAAAAAGAAAATTGATTAAGATTTCATAGTTAAATTAATATTTTAAGTTAGAATATTTGCTTTTCACGCCCGATACGGTACTTGTACGGTATCGCCGTCGCTACTTGTTGACGTTCCCCGCGCGAATTCAGGACCACCGCGCAGAAAAGTAAAGACCAAAAGTAAAATAACGGTTTACAGCCCAGTTCACTGTGAGACTTTTCTGAGCGGCCGGCGGCCTGAAGTGTATCACATGCTTTGTGACATGTATAATAATAAAAACATCTAAGTTATGCAATAAACAACATATTATTATAAAGCACTATACGAATATGTATCTTTAGAAATCCATTTCATATAATAATAATAACAAATACGTACATATATTTGACAAACCCAAATAAACCTTTGGCCTATACACCTCTCTCATCTAAATCGACCATCTCTCATGTAATAGAAAGAGATGCACCATAGGTGTTCCGTTGTACGTACAAGTCACGACACATGTGACGACAGAATTCTTTCGACCAATCGTGGAGCGTATACAGTATATTGCTATTGAATGCTTTTTCAAGAACGTTTAACTAATTGTAAGAATAATAATATAGAAATATATTTATATATTTAGAATCGATATTTTTTGATCTACATGAACATATTTTTTATAAGTCAAAATATTTTTCACTCAACTTCCTTATTGCTACAATAATACGGTAGGTACTGTCTTGTAACTGACCTGCTTAGAGTATGAAGAGATTACATAAAATAAATAACTAGTGTCTTAAAACTATACGTATCTTTCTGACTCAATCTTATAACTAACTAGCTGAAGTGTACCCGGCGTTGCTTTGGGTTGTGAATGATTTGGAGAAAAGTTTTGAGGTTGTGAATTCTAGGATAAACATCGACTTTTCTCTTTCTAAAAATATATTATGCATGTATCCTTCCGGAACTAATTCTCTAAATGATAATGAAAACCTTATCAAAATCCGTTGCCTAGTTTAGAAGAACTAAGTGCACAAACAGACAGACGCGGATAGCGACTTTATTTTATACTATTTTGAAAAGGTTGTGACAGACCACTCTATAGCGCGCTTTATTTTCGTGGCTTGGCCTATTTCAGCATATAGCTTGCCATACATTCACATTGGTAATTTATGGCGAGCAATATGCTGAAAACATATTGTCAGCTTAAGCAATAAGGATACGATGTAGTAAGGAGTAATACTTACATTAAGGCGGAATTCCGCCACTTTACCCGGATCTCTTCTTCAAAACGACGGACGCATGACACAATTATCAACACTTACGCCAGATGAATATTTCAGCTGCAATTTCATTCGTCAAATGGAAATATTTGAAAATGTGTTTATGACGAGACTTTAAAAACCACGAATAAGAATCGTTAGTTGAACTTTAAAAATAGATTGATTACTTTTAACTACCTATTTTTTTACATGAAGATACAGATTGAATTATTTTACCTCACTATTTTATTTGAACGTGATAAACAATATTTGGTTACATGTAGGTATTATATTCAAATATCCCAACAGTTAAGGGTCTGATACACTTTAGCGTATGGTCTAGTCTGTCACAGGCATGAAAGAACATTCACTGTAGACCTCCCAAAATCATAAGTACGTGGTATGTAAATTTTAAGAATTTGTAACATTGCAACATCGGAATAATAGTTTTGTGACATTTCTAATATCCGTTGTCTATGATTAATAAAACCACCGAAAATGGCGGACGTTTCGATGGTTGATGATAATGATGACAATTGGTTATATGGTGATTCCAATCCCGACGGGCCTGAAAATGAAGCAGAAAAAATGCCAAATGGAGATTCAACTCCCGCTGCACCTGTAAGAAAATATTTCTTTAAAATTAGTTTATTGTCATCAAACATTGAAAAACATAACCTAAACAATTTGTACAACAATTTGAATGTAACGGAGCATTTACTGATATATTAGAATGAATGTTTGCCTACAGTGAGTGTTAATGTGTTTAAAAGATCTTTATTTGCATTGTTAACGTATTAAAAATCCTTGGATACCGTTTAAATTGCACTTATTGTTTAACTGAGGATATGTTTTCTTTTCAAAGGAAGAAACGCCGGAAAAGCCAGCCGATGAAGCAGCAGCAGAAGATGAAGAAGATAAAATAGATGAATCCCATCTAAATGATGAACATTTCGAGGATGGAGAACAACCGGAGGAGGACCAGATTGACGATGGACATGAAAATGGAGATTCTGACTCTGACGATAGTGAAGATGATGTCAAAGTTATTATAGGAGACATCAAAACCTCACCCACTGCGCCTTACTCAAATTTAAATATAAAGGTTCGTGAAATATGTTATTCCTGAAAGTTCCTGTTTATAGTCAAATGTTTTTTGTGTTCATAGAACTCCATAATGTTTTCTATAAGTATAAAATCAAATTGACAACTCTTCAAACTGCGAATGGGGTAGCTTACAATGAAAGGTCTGAATATGTAAATTCATTGAAGCATAATTTTTTTTGCTAAACGTAGTTAGTTTTTATTAAATATTTTTTTTCCCTCTCCATTCCAGCGAGGAGGGCTCATAGTGCAACCAAATCTCGACAAGCAGAAGCAGACGGGGAAGTTCAGCGTGGATGAGTTTGATTCAGTTGGCACCATCAACGGAGTGCCAGCGCAGGAGTTTAACATAGACGTGTTGGAGGATAAACCCTGGAGGAAACCTGGTGCTGATCTGACAGGTAAGGAATTTATCCTAACTAATTTTTTTATGAGAATCTGAACGTAGTGGTATAGGTTGAGTTAACTTTTGATTCAACTTAATTATGAAAATGAATGACTTTTTGCATTTCCGATTATTGAAAATAGTGATATTTAATATTATTTTCTTAATTATTAATTAATACTTACATAAAATCCTTTATATTTGACATAACATTGTTGATACTAATCAAAGTGAGGTTCAGTAGGTAGGTACTGCCAACCTAAAAAAATCTCTTAACTAGGGGCTTTAAACGCTGGGTCCCTCTCGTTCAAAATTAGGTACAAAAACGTAAAGATAATTAATAATAATAAATTGTAAAAAATCAAACAAACTTCTAATTAGAATTACTGTCAAATTATGTAAATAAAAAAACCGGGTGATATAAATACATATATTATATATTATTTGTTTTGTATATATATACATATACATATAATATTTGGTTTGCGCCCAGTCGGGATTTTATATGGATTTTAAATCAGAATATAGCTAGTGAGCTATCGAATACTATACACAATGTTTTTAATGCATGAAATAACATTAAACTGAAAATGAAACATTATCAGTAAAACATGTAACAGTAAAATAAAATAATATAGAAACTAGAACAATACTACATATAAAACAAATCTCTAAAAATACATTACTAATGCTACTATAATTTGTAGGATTCAACAAAGTGCTGGTATAGATTACACTTAATTCTATAAACGGAGTCAGCGAAAATGTTAACAGTACCCCCAAACTTGTTGCCCAGATCATCTATTCTGTTGGTTAGTGAGAGTATCTGATAGTTGGTATTGCAGAAGAACGTTACATTTTGTCTTGTGTTCCTAGTCGGTACATGGAATTTAATAGTGGCAATGATTGCAGGGCTGTCAATTAAGTTGTCAATGACTGTGTAATACAACCAGGTCTGATATAATTCTCCTGTCACACAGTGTTATTAGATACAATTGATTCATCAAACTGACATAATTAACATATTCATTTGGAAATTTCTTTTTCTATATTTTTAGAGTGAACTTTATACAAAGGGGACCAAATAAATCCACCTAACAAATTTGTGCTGAATTCTTTCTATATTGTTAGAGTGAACTTTATATAAAGGGGACCAAATAGTTGAATTATATTCCACTTGACTTCTAACTACTGAAATATAGAGGGTTGTCATACAATCTAAGGACTTAAAATCAGTTAAAGTTCTGCAAAGGAAGCCAAGCATTTGAAAAGCCCTGGCTTTTTCATATAAATAAATTACGTGTATTATAGAGCGCTTTGAAGGATTTTACTAGGGTATTAATTAATATTCTTCTTCAATGATGTATTAATTAATATTAACGAAAATAATATTAAATATAACTATTTTCAATAATCGTAAATGCAAAAAGTCATTCATTATTATCATGAAGTTGAATCAAAAGTTTGTTTTTAAATGCGTATTAAAAACAGTAGTTTTAGGTAAAAATTCTATAAAGATATGAATGACATTTTTATGCATGGCTAAAAGCAAATCTCAGAAAAGATGTCAGTAATAGCACATGACTGGTAGATATGTTCATCTGTCCTGGTATGCACTATTAACTATATTCAGGTTAGTATGTACTTCTTTTTATTATTCAAACTCTTGACAAAACACACGTAAAGTATTTAATTCACTTGGGTGTGTCTTTCTGGAACATTCCCGACTCCTTCCATATTGCTCTTCATGTATTCTCCTTACTCGCCTTTTTGCTATACATGCTAAAGCCTCCATGCGTCACAACTCTGTTATGTACTGCTACAGGCATTCAATGGAGTTTTCAGTGGCAGAACTCTACCATTGTTTCCTTCAACAACAACAAACCACCTGTCTGGAGCTCCCAAGTACATGCTTGCTAAACCCGCTTGATTTTGTGCAAAGTCTGATTGACAATCCGTTGTGAACAGTCCGATTGCCATCTCTAATGCACAGACTCAATGTAGGTGGTGAATCTGTTCTACAGATATTTTAATGGAACCTGCTTGAAGGGGTCAGCATCCCTTGTTCACCGGTGCTTCTGCGTAAAACTCAACCTTTCACAGTTTATTTATTTATTTATATATACGCCTAAAAAGGCTTTTACATAGAAGTGATACATGATGCAGTACAATAAGAGAATATGTATTATACAGGAGATATTGACAGTAAATAGATGTAATCCATTTTAAAGAAGGTAAAAAATACACACTTGTAAAATTGTGATTACAAGTATGGAACGTCACGGTGAGACCCAAACGGTCGCACTAGACATATCCAAGGCCTTTGACCGGGTCTGGCACCGAGGACTTGTCAACAAATTGCATTCTTACGGACTTCCCGCATCCCTGTGTACGTGGATTGCTAACTTTTTAAGGGATAGGTCGATTCAGGCGGTTGCTGACGGTTTCACCTCTTCCTCGCACTCCATAAATGCTGGCGTCCCACAGGGATCGGTTCTGTCTCCGACTTTGTTTTTGTTGCACATCAATGACCTTTTGACATGTGCACCGATTCATTGTTACGCGGATGACAGTACAGTTCATGATAGCTTTTTGTTTGATAAGCCCCCAAAGGGCACACAAACTCCAACGGCTCGGAGGGCTTTGAAGCAGAGAATGGACGGTTATCTCGAGAGTATTTCCTCCTGGGGTAAAAATAATCTCGTCGAATTTAATGTTTCAAAGACCCAATCCTGTCTGATTACGTCTAAAAGGGATCCAAATGATAATCTAGTCTCCTTCAACGGAAGCAATCTTCCGAACAGGCCTTCCATTGATATGCTTGATGTAACTATAAGTGACCAGCTCAGGTACGGGGGCTCCATCGAAGCCAGAGTAAAGTTGGCCTCTCAGAAGCTGGGCGTACTGTACAGGGCCCGCAGATACTTTAATAGTACACAACTGCTCACCCTGTACAAATCGCAAGTGCGCCCTACGGTCGAATTTGGCAGCCATCTCTGGTCTGGAGCCCCTAAATACCTGAAAAAAACCCTTGACTCTGTGCAGAAACGGGCGGTCCGTTTGATGGATTCCCCAATCTTAACAAACGGACTGCAATCTTTAGAGCACAGGCGTCAGGTAGGTATGCTGTCCTTGTTCTATCGGTATTACAATGGAAGATGCTCTGAGGAACTAGCGTCATTGATCCCTTCGGCACCGGTGCGTAGTCGGGATACACGCCAAACGCGCGCCCAACATTTGTACACAGTTGACACTTGTCACATGAGAACGGGTCGCTTCTACGATTCGTTCTTAAGTTCAACAGCTCGGCTGTGGAACGAACTGCCGGCCTCTGTGTTTCCTCCCTCCTACAACATGGGACTCTTCAAGACCCATGTTCACTCCTTCCTCTCCACAAAAAGACCCTCCACACAGCATCCCCAAAGATGACATAGGCCCTGAGGGAAATTATTTTCTTCAGGGCCTCCTGTGTGGAGTAAATATTAAAAAAAAAAAAAAAAAAAAAAGTATAATGAGAAAATGTTAAAAAATATGAAGCAATATTAGTAAAACGTAAGAGTAACATAAAGTAAAAAAGAAATTACAACAACACTACATATAAGACAGATCATTAAAACTAATTTACCAACGCTACTCTAATTTGTAGGATTCAACAAAGTGTTGGTGTAGATTATGCTTAATTCTATGCTTAAGTCAATAAATAAATCAATTGCATCCCCATACTTGTTGCCCAGATCATGCATCCTATTGGTCAGTGAGTGTGTCTGATAGTTGGTCGAGTATGTATTACAGAAGAATGTTATATTTTGTCTTGTATTCCTAGTTGGCACATGTAGTTTAATAGTGCCAAGGATGGCAGGACTATCAATTAAGTTGTTAATGACTCTGTGTAACACAACCAGGTCTGAAATAATTCTCCTGTCAGACAGTGTTATTAGATGCAATTGATTCATCAAACTGACATAATTAATGTAATCAATAGGAATTCCTTATTAGTTTATGTTATTTATGTTAATAATAGTTTTATGTTTTTTAGTTTTATGTTAATAATAGTTTGAGATTTTTAAATTTAATGAGAACGGGTCATTTCGCAGACTCCAATTTATGTGTAATGAGCTACTGTCTTTCCTCCTACATTTAATCCAGGCTTCTTAAATGCCCGCATTAACTTCCCTTCCTACTGCCCCTTCCTTGACCCGGCGGCATTACAAGGGAGCTCTTAAGGTATCAAATAAAAAAAAAATAATAATGCATTGTTTTAAATTTCAGACTACTTCAATTACGGCTTCAACGAGGACACGTGGCGCGCATACTGCGAGCGACAGAAGCGGGTGCGCGTGCAGGAGTCGGGTGTGGGGCTCGGGCAGCTGGGGGGTGCCGGGCCGCCCGGCTCACAGCTGCGCCAGCTCACGCCCATCCTCAACGACAATAGCAAATACACCCCCATGGGGTTGGTCACCGTCAGGAAGGCGGGCCCGCCACCAGGTTATTTCTATTTATTCCACACATTGATTGTTTCCTTTGTCCAGCTTTGGATATCCAATTATCCAGTTTGGATATCTAATCATCAGTAGCTCTGCCCTTTGGAAGGCTACTGGTCTATTCCCTTCTTTACTATTATTATTTTTTACCTCTGGGGGATTCAGAGATTTTGCCATCACACTTTAAATTGAATAATTTTTCAGATTCTTGATTTATTTAGAAAAATTACCGGTTGACATTAATTTTCCAATAGTTTCACTGTTTTTGAACATATTTCTTTAAATTTATTAATTTGTCAGATTCATGATTTATTTAGATATATTGCCGGTTGACATTAATTGCAATTGTTTTGCTGTTTTTGAATGTATCCCAGAATGAAGTACTGGTTTGGAAAGCAAATCATTTACAGAAAATATGTTACAATGTACATAGTAATCATTTCACATAATGTTACTTATAAAACGCTAAGGAAATGGTTGCAATGAAATATGATATTATATTAAATGAAAAAACACACTTTGTAATACACCACCTTTTTATTGAATTAATAACTGACAACCAACCAGGTTTCGCTCATCTCAAGCTTCATCAGGGCTATTGTAATAACTATTAATACCTGATTGGCTGTCAGTTATTAATTCAATAAAAAAGTTGTGTATTACAAAGTGTGTTTTATCATTTAATATATAACATCACACCCCAAAGTATTTGCTTCCTTTGAAAAAAAAAAAATGGCTTCACAGTTTAGGACAATAATAACATTCAAATAATCTGCAAGGTTAAGGTTGCGCAGTTTGAATTCCCAGCCGTTGGCCGTTGGAACGGAACCGCCTGTTCCCGGGTGTCCGGTAGGTCCATTCAATTCCTTCTTTACCTCCTGCGGCAGCTGGAGTAGTTTCCTTATTGGCCGACAGAACGCACCTGCAATCCATATGACTACAGCACCAATATTTAAATATGTAGCTAACAATATAAGATGTACCACCATAAAATGCAGATGAGAAACTCTTTCAGATTTTAATATTACAAACAGACTTATGCAATTAAAAATGTTAAAATTATAATTTCAAAAATAGAGGAATTTCTTTTTATGACCTTTTTTCTTGTAAACTGTAAAAATACCACTTTACACGAAATTAAAAAATATATTCTCTCTACTGCTATCCATGTACCATGGCATGTACCAAAGGCACAAAAATACCCAAAGTTATACATATTATTATTCAGCAACTTCATAAAATTTAGTACAGATATAATAGGAACTCACGACCAACAGTCTAGGCACAGGTATTTAAATCAACTAGCCAAAAGTTTTCTGCTTTGCTTTTATGAATAATATGAACTTATTAGTTTTGTAATATTTATTTTTTATTGTTTTGCCTAAAGTTATGGCATTATTAACAAATTATTAACATTATTATATTATTAACTAGCTTTTGATCCACGCCCTTGTATGTATAAAACTATCATGTCGAAATATGAATTTTGAAACGGGAACCTTTCTGTTCATTTTTCTGAAATAATTTTTGTTTGATATTAAATTATAATTATTAAAGTATACTTGGTATTGTGTATTTCTGTAAATAAAACCAATCACATTGATCTCTATAGATACTTTTTACAAGTTTAAAAAAAATATATTTTTAACACCACTGTTTTATCCTTACACTATAATACCCACGCTCAGGCTTCGCCTTTGTGGGATTTTTTTGTTACTCTTTCATTCTATATTACTATGTATGTACCTGAATTGTATATGTCAGGGCTTCCCAAACTTTTGTCAGAAAAACTCCAAATAGTATCTAAATTTTTTATTAGAAAATAAAGAACACAACATAAAAATAGAAATGGAAGCAAACAAAAAAGATAATTAAAAAGCATTTTTTCTTTGGTATTAATGAGAAGGATGTGCTTGCTTTTCATAGAGCATAGTTTCTCAAAACGAGGTTGAAGTTTCGAAATCGCCATTCTCGTCTCTGCCTCTAAATTTATTTTTGATCTGTATTTATTCTTAATTACTACAACTGCAGAGAAACCTGTCTCACACAAGTATGATGTCGCAAACGGTAATAAAACCCTTAACGCTGCAGTGCTGATGGAACGATATTCTCGCTATAAAGATTGCCTCACGACGCCCCTGGGATGATCCCGCGGCGCCCCGGGGCGTCGCGACTCACAGTTAGGGAAGCCCTGTATATGTATCAAAAATTTTGTTAATAACAAAAAAAAAAAATCGAAAGAAGGTAAACAAATTTGTATTCACGAACTGACACTATAGGGATTGCAACATACATACATTATTACATCTGAAGTGCACATTTGCAGGAGGATAATACTCCCTACCGTTGAGCTTGAGAAGTCCTTTCTCTGATGGTGAATAGAGCACGGCTGATATTGATGATGGTTACGTTTGGTTGTAGGTATGCGGAGGGACGGCTCGCTGGATGACATGATGACCTCGGAGCCCCCGCCCTCCATGCACGATACTTTGCACAATGCTATTCAGGTAGACACCTTATTTTTTTTATTATCTAATAAATGTTTACATGTTACATTTTTTGACATTTTTTTAACTACCATACTAGGCTAATGCCCGTGTTGTGATGATAAGATATCCTTTTCACTAAATCACTTGGCTTTGTTCTTTCTTCATCTTCATTATTCTGCTGAATTGTTAGACTCCATTTATCAATACTTATATATATAACTGGGTCATTATATTGATTGTTGACTTGAAATACTTCCCCACCTTCCTCTTTCCCTTCCCCACTTACCTTCAGCCTCCAACATCCCCCAATTGGGGATGCCATAGTCTCACTGGCTCCAGACGGGAGCAGTTGGGACTCTTGTGAGGTATTCACTATAAAAAAAAATCATGTTTTACTACTGTAATGTTTCCTCCATGGCAAAAACTCCACTTTCCCATCAAATAAATGCAATTCCTGATTTTGCCTTTAACCACTCCGAGGTTTCCGGGTATTCTGTTTTGGATTTGATGGCGCACCTCCGAATATATTAATACGGAAACTGCTATAAACTGCTTTCTGTGATTTAAAGCCAATGAATAAACCTATTTTTATCATATTTTAAGGTTATGTAATTTATCTATTTTTAAAACATAAATAAATTAGTAAAAATAGTCTACAGAAATTTAGGCAGCCATTTCAATAATAACTCAACACAATGACTATTCATCACAAGTGAAATAAAAGCGATGAAAAAAAACTAATCTATGAACTTAACCTATTTAACTAGTTTTTGTTTCATGACTTCATATCACTTTTTAAAGGTGTGTTAAATTGTTATTTTGATGACTTATCCGGACACCCCATGGCTCAAGGCCTAGAGCGATGAGACCTAAATATGGGCAGCCATGGTTCAACTGCTGTAGAGGCCGACAACAAACTTCAATAAATACAACATGTTTTTGTTAAAGCGCACATAAACAATTCAATACCACGATTGATAAAGTGACATTTTATATAGTAATATTTAAAGGCAAAACGAATGTATAATTTCTACACTGCTATTGCAGTACTTCGTACCGTTCATACGCATAATTCTTCAACACTGAAAAATAAATCAACAAAACCCTAAAAGACATTTCTATTTATAATATTATAGTACTTTTGAAAAACATTGCATTACAAAATTTTTATTTTTAGCAGGTGAGTTGCATAACAACCAAAATAAAATAATATTTATGTCTGGCCAGGTGATGACAGCGGACAGGAGAGAATACTCCCGGACGAAGGGCTTCCCGGACATGAGCCTGCCTCCACCCGGGGGACCCGAGTTCTTCGGGGACCAGCCCTTCTATCCCCCACCGTACCACCAGGAAGAGAACTGGGGTAACCACAACTTTTTTTTTCTAAAGAAAGACAAACATTTCCGAAGCTACAAAATTCTTGACAGTATTTGAAAAACTCCTACTATGTACCATCATACTAATCGGAAATTTTTTTTTTTTTTTTTTTTTTTTTTATTTATTATTGAACATTATAAATGATAACAATATGCAGACTTATAAATAATTTGTTCATTATTATTCTATTTCTCCATAAGTTGAGCTCCAGGAGCTCGTGTTTATGGGAGGAGTCTTTACATTTAGTTCTAATGATTTTTTAAACAATAATCAAAAACTTTTGAAATAAATACAAACATAATATTAACATAGGTACACAAATTAGAAAATTGTTTTTTTAAAGATAATTAAAATAATTCATCTTTTTACAGATTAAGTAAGCGTGAGGAAATTAAGGGTACAATATATCAAGAAAAATTTAGAAAAGTAGTTTTTTTTTAAAGACAATCAAATTAATATATATTTTTTACAGATTGAGTAAGTGTAAGAAAATTAGGGGTACAATATATCATTATCCAATTTTAGGGACTTAATTAACTTTTTGAATTGTTCATAATTCACAGTTTCGGTTACACTAATTTTATTTTTGGACAATAATATATTGTACCATCTCACACCTAAATACGAATAGTGGTGCTGAGCCGTGGTCGTTCTAAGCATAGGAATGGCTATTAAGCCATTTGTTTTGAATCTATTGCTTATGCTATCTGAGGGGTGAATTTTATAAATAAAATATTCTTTATAAATTTGATATAAGGCGATTCTCTTATACAATTCTGTCATAGATGGTACATTAAATTCCTGAAATATCTCTAAAGTAGGGGAGTCATATGGTTTTCTAAGGATGATTTTTATAATTATTCTTTGAATTGTAATTATGGGCTGTAAAGAAGCCTTAAAAGCCCCTCCCCACCCAATAATCCCGTACTGCAATAAGGACTGAATTAATGCATAATAGACAATTTTGATAGTTTTCTTATTTAAAATATTTCGTATATTATAGAAAATATAGATAAGTTTTCTTATTCTTTCAACAGTGAGATTAATATGGTCTTTCCATTTAACATTTTTATCTATTAAGATACCAAGATATTTTATATTGGATTTATGATTTAGTTTCGCGCAGTCCGTATTACATGTACCGTCATTTACACAGTTTTTAGAATGAATTGTTATGTTAATTAGGTTATTTGGCACATCTTCTTGTAGAGTGAAAGGAATACAATATGTTTTTTCTGTGTTAAGTGATAATAAATTGCCATCGAACCAATTTTTTATAACCTTCATATCCTGATTCGCTGCATTGGTAATTTCGTTCCATGTCTTTTTTTCGATAATTATTGCAGTGTCGTCAGCAAAGGATATAAGTTTACCATTAAGTGATAATTTAAACATATGGTTAACGTAAATTATAAATAAAATTGGTCCAATAACAGTCCCTTGGGGAATTCCAAATTCTAAAGTTTCATCTACGCTAAGTGAGTTATTAAGTTTTACTTTTTGGTTTCTTTGAGTTAGATAGCTTTGCAGCCAATACCTTACCTTACCAATAATACCGATATCATTTAATTTATTAATTAGTTTTGTATGGGAGATACTATCAAAAGCCTTACGTAAATCAATGAAAATGCCAAGGCATTTATTTTTTTTATCTAATGCACGGTATATAGTTGAAGTTAGTTCTGCAATGGCATCATGAGTGCCTAGTTTCTCTCTAAATCCAAATTGGCTAGGACTAATTATTTTATTATTTTCAATATAGTATAAAAGTTGCTTTTTTACGATCTTTTCGAAAATTTTTGCAATGTTTGAGACAACAGATATGGGTCGATAGTTTGATATTTCTTCAGGGCTGCCAGATTTAAAAACGGGTGTTACAATAGATTTTTTATAAACGGAGGGGAATATTCCACTATTTAAACTAATATTTATAATGTGTGTAATTGGAATTAATAATTCATTATAATTTTTCAACATTTCTACTGTGACTCCATCAAACCCTGGTGCAGATGCACCTTTTAATTCACTTATAATATTTTTTATGTCATCTGTTGTTACCGGTTTGAAAACTGACAGATTATTTTGTTTGTGACAGTCCTTTTCGAAATTATCTATTTTATAATTTTCATCAATCCGTGTAGCTAAATTTTGTCCGACGTTAGCGAAATATTTATTGAAGGCATTAGCACATTTTGTCGGTTCCATTAGGGCATTAATAGAATTTTTTCCGATATTAATTTTTTTAATTTGAGTCTTTTTGTTTTTTCTACTATTTATTTCATTTATTGTTTTCCATATATGTTTTACATTTTGTTTAGCCACATCAATTTCATTTTTGTAAAAGTTTTCTTTAGTTGTTTTTAGTAAACAGGTTAATTTGTTCCTAAATTTTTTATAATCTGTGTATATTTTTTTATCTAAGGGAAATTTCTTTGTCAAGCGATATAACTCTTCTTTTTTTCTAATAGACACGATTAAGCCATGTGAAATCCATGGTTTTATTTTTTTGAATTTTGATTTAATTTTTATGGTTTTAATATCTGTTGATGCTGTAATATAATTGCATAGTATATTATCAAAAATATTTGCGCATGTTTCAGCACATGTTGATTCTAATACGGAACGCCATGTTTCTGTTTTTATTTTTAGGCTTAATTTATGATGGTTTAGTGAATTTTTTGTAAAAGTATTGCATTTTGAATCAATATAATTATTAATATTAAGTTTTTGTATATAGATGCAAGTGTGATGATCAGTAATATTATTTTTTAATATTATCGTGTGTAATTTGTCGGTATCTTTAGTGTTACTCCATATGTGGTCGATACAAGATGGACGTTGACCCGTAATTTCTCTAGTATATTTATTTATACACAATATGAAATTCATTTCCGTCATATAATTGATAAATTCAGTTTTTATTCTGTTACTATTTTCGTTTGAAACATCTATGTTGAAATCGCCGATTATTGTTATGTTCTGTTTATTTTTTTTTGATAAGATAATGCTTCTCAATTCATCCATAAATGTGTACTCGTTTGATCCGTGTGTTCGGTAAATTGCAATAATATTAAAACACATTTTATTTACATTTAGATTAATATCTAAGCAATTAACTCGCTGCATAGGTACTTCTTCCACTGCGATGTTTGAATAGCAAGATTTAACAAATACAACAATACCACTATTTCTATTAATAGCACAAGATGTTGCGAAGTAGGTATATTCTGGTATGCAAAATTTATTGTATACGTTGGTGAATGCTTCCGTTAAAACTATAACGTCCGGTTTATGATTTAGTAAATTAATTGAGAGTAAAAATTCATTGAAATTTTGTTTCATTGATCTGATATTTAAATGGAGTACAGAGAATGAATTAGTTATTTTATCCACGATTTTATTACAATCTTTTAAAGTATGACAAATATATTCTGAAATATTAAGCGTTTTATCTAATTCCTCAGTGAAGAAATTATTCATTTTAAAAGAAATAAGGAAATAATATTGTTATAACTAATTGTCAAAAATGAATTTGATTTTGATGACAAACTATAAATTAGCAGCATATGTTCACGGATAATATCAAGGTTGACTTGAAATAGTTTTGGTGACAATATTGAACAACTTAGCATTATATTACTAGTGATGATATTATGAAGATGATACATACTATGTAGTATATTAATTTTGTTTTGTATAAATAATATTTTACAAACATTAACACTTTGAGAGTAGGCTAATATTTTAATGTTGTGTTTTTGTCTTAAAATTTTACAGAAATAGTTAATTAAATATTTTTTGGATATTACTGATAAATCGTTATCTCTTCGATGGTAGATTAAATGTTACTTTTGTAATGATGAAGGGTGACTGGGTGGTTATCCGACGCATTAAAAGTGAATATTCGGAAATTTGCTCAAAAATATTGGACATTCGAAACGAACGGCGATCGGTAAATGCACTCCAGATGTTTTCAATAAAATTCTCGGAAACTGGGCAAGCTTGGACCCTGCAAGTTTTTTACTAAGCCCAGGGTAATTTATTACCCAACCGTCGCTTTTTATTGCGGACAGAATGCACCACTTCAACAATTACCAGTAACAGGATTACATGGAGATAAATGATGGACTTGCCGAACGTCACAGCGGTGCTGCCAGGGTCTCTTATCTGTGTGAGGTGTCAGCGCTTTATTAACAGCAGATACATACCTGGACGCTGTTGTTGGACGCGGTGGACTCTCTTACTGTAGCAGCTGGTCCAGTTCCTTCACCACTTAGGATTCTTGCTGCAGAGCCTCCATCTTCTCTCTTCGTAGAACGTCACAGCGGTGCTGCCAAGGTCTGGTATCTGTGAGAGGATAGTGTGTCAGCGCTTTATTAGCAGCAGACACATACCTGGACGGATGACGAACCTCGTGCTGGCACTGTTAGTGGACGCGGTGGACTCTTTCGCTGCAGCAGTTGGCCCAGTTTCTTCACCACCTAGGATTCTGGCTTCAGAGTCTCCATCTTCTATCTTCGTGTCACCTGTTCCTATACTTCATTTTACTTAACTTAACTTCACTCTATTTTTGTAATATTTATATTTTCTGTAATACCTGCATCAACTGTAAAGCGCCCCTGAGGTGATATCTCACAAAAGCGGCGCTATACAAATTATCCAATAATAAATAAATAAATAAATTTATCGACTCAGCCGTTAACTGGCCAAATTAACTTAACTTCTTCAGGTGCAGCTTTGCTCAATGTTGTAATACAAGGTATCCGGAAAACCGGGAAACTGGTGAATCTACATCACATTTGAAGTGGTACAATTTTTTCGATATGACAGTCACCAGGAAGTGAATATATCATGTTTAATGCCTAAAATGGGTCGAAGCGTAGACCCGGCTCCAAAAGTTTTATTAACCCTTAAGTGGCCTACTGATTTGTATAGCGCCACAAATATATGATATATTTCTAAAATGGTCTTATTTATTACCAGAGGTCCCCAATCTTTTTTTGTCCCATAGACCATGTGCGCATTTTTCCCGCTCAGTACTGGGATTTTCCACAATATTGTATTCTACTAATTCCCCACAACAATATTTTCAAATCCGGGGGGGATTAGAGAATTTCAGAGAAAACACTAATTCCCTACAATAATAATAATTAAATCCATGGGGGGGGATTTATTTCTTTATTAGGGGGAAGAATTTCGTGATAATTAATTTCTACATAATTTTCATCAGATAATTTGGATGTTTCGAGATTTTCTTTGATAGAAACATTGAAAACTATTCCAAATGAAACCAAAAAAGTGACATTACCAAAAAAAAATGGGTTTAAAGGGCTCTTGTGGACCCCCATTTACACTGGGTGTCGATTTAGACCACTTTGGGAATAAATGAACTAAACAAACAAACTAAATGAACTATACAAAATTATATGTGCCATGCGTTTGACCAGTGAATGTGATGCCGCGTTAGAATGTACATAATATATTATTATTAATTTATATTTTGTACGGGCCGTTATATTATTATACAGGACCACTTGACATTAACACTGCTAATTGTTTATTAGAGAAATTATGTGATGTTGATTCACCAGTTTGCTGCTTGTATTATGAATTTCTGGACCCTGTGCATATGTACCTTTAAGTGAACAAGTTTTGAAGCCATGAAGTTAAACTTTCCCCGATTATAGACAACCTCGGATAGGAGAGATCCCAGAAGAAGAAAAGTTAATTATATTTTATCATAGGAAGTGTGGCGAACCCATCGCTCAGGGTGTGGTAACACGACCTGCAATAGCCACCCCAAGCCAAGGTGTGAGCTACCATGCTCAGGCTGAATTACCTGTGGAACAGTGTCACCAACGGTGCATCCGAGAAACAGGTTCACATCTCATGTTTCGACTTTACTCTAGCACTCGGAGTGAACCTTCTATTTCCCTAGATACCTGTGGGATGAAAATTGAACCATTCAAATACTCCTTCTTCACTCGTGGGGCCTTCAGGGTACCGAGGAAGAGTTGAGAGGAGCGATGAAGCCACCTCCGTGAACTCTTCCCTTGTGAGGCCTTCAGGGAACCTAGGAGAAGTGGACTCTTCCGTCGTGGGACCTTCACGGAACCAATGAACAGAGGCCCTCTTCCCTCTTGGAGCCTTCAGGAAATGAAGGGGGAGTAGAGAGGAAAGATGAGACCTGGGAAGACACATTATGGAACCAGAAGACATAGTCTGCTGATGTACAAGATCCAATCTGCTTGTGCGCAGGATCAGGTAAAATTGCATTAGCCGTCGCATCATACGGCATTGCAGCTACACTTTTGGAAGGAGGCTGAACCGCGCATGTGACATTCCTGCTAAAAATTGCTATTGATGATACTAACAGTGTTTGTAGTATTTCCAAACAAAGCAATACTAGAAAACTGATGCGTGACTGCTCATTAATAGTTTGGGACGAATCTACCATGTCCAACAAGAGGTACACATGCTGACGAAATTAATGGTTCATTAAAATTATCTTGCCTTTGGCCATATGTAAATAAATTGGAACTTAAAACCAACATGAGAGTTTCGTTGTTGGTTGAAGGAGAGATCAATTCTGTCACCTAACGAACAAGTATGCAATGTAAATAACTTGATTCTCTCGAAGATTGGTGCTCCAACGCAAGCATACTACTCTGTAGACACTGCTCGATATTGAAGATACTGTTCATTTTCCTACAGAATTTCTCAATTCCTCGCAGTCCTTTGGACTCTCCCCACATAATTGGTGTTGAAAGTAGAGTGTCTTATTATTTTATTACGGAACCTTATTCCACCCGAATTGTGCAATGGTACAAGTTTGCAGGTAAAATCTTAAAAAATCGTTCATAATAGAGTGTACAATACTGGCCGGATGTGGACCTGGAAAGGTTGTTTTAATTCCCCTGATTCCTTTAAGACCAACGGATATAACATTTCAATTTAAACAACTGCAATTTCCAGTAAAACTGTCTTTTTCAATTACAATGACAATTAATAAGTCAAACATGTGCAAGTTTAGGTTTGAGCATTGAGTGTTTTTCACATGGCTAACCATATGTAGCCCTATTGCGTGTAACTTCTAATCAAAATCTGTTTGTGAATGAAAAACAGCTGTAAACATTGTACATAAAGACATTCTGTAGTTACTGGCAACATAGTCTGATTTAAGATAATACTTTGGTATTTACATAATCTAATAAAGTCGCTAAATTGGTAAGCTGTGTAAAAAATGTATCTTTACAGTAAAATATTAATAGAAAAATACAAAACACATTATGTAAAGTAAAATTATTGCTAAATTTACTTTTCGGAACTATAAACTGTCAATGTCAAAGCACCAAAAATGGATTGGATAGTTCATGTGTCTAAATCACTCGGACACGCCATCATACCGCCACATTACACATTGCAGCCGTGCAAAGCCAGGCACCAAGCGCCACTCCTGAGTGAGTGCTGGGCCCAAGCTCTCTTAAAACGCCCTACATAATTATTCTTAATTATTTTTTTTTCTAGATTTTCTTGTATGTCTTAAAGTTTGTTGAATTCATGTCATTATTGTTTATTTAATTTATTTTTAGATTTTCTTGTATTTCTTAAAAATTGTTTTGTTCACATAATTACTGTTTATTTTTATGAATCTTCAGACTTACTTGTATTTCTTATGTATTCACATATCTACTATACAATCAATTTGTATACCTATATGGGACATGTGGGATTGCACTAACCTCCCCACATCCTGGAATAAAAATGATTATTATTATAGCCTCAGATCCAGTGACAACCCTGGTGAACTTAAAGGGGACTGGCTTACTGTTAAAGGAATGAGTTAAAATAGGAGATAGTAAAATGTTTACAGGAACTAAACTGTAAACTGTCTCCGCTCTATAAATAAATGTACTTTATCTCTTTAGGTCCCGAGGCTGGTTGGACACCCGGAGACATCAAGGAACTCACTCCCGGCCCCATGAACCTGGGCCCGTCTCCCATGAGCCACGGCCCACCGGGAATGGGTCCTATGGGTCCCATGGGCCCCCCCAACATGGGCCCGCCCCCGCCTATGGGCCGCTACGGACCTCCTCCGCCACACATCTACCCACCCAGAGACATGGAGCACAGAGATAGGGATAATAGGGAAAGGGACAGGGATAGAGAACGCGAGAGAGAGAGGGAAAGGGACAGAGATAAGGAGGGAGATGTAAGTTTTGCCCCACACCCTGTAATTAATTAATTTGAATATTTTCTTTAGAATCGTTTTTGATTATATTTTATGTACACATTAAGGGCCATTTGCATCGAAATAGTTAAAGTAAGGTTTAAAGTCAAATATTTAAATTGAGTTTAAGCCCTAACTAAAATTAAGCTGCGATTCAACGTAATTGAGTTGCATCAACATTAAAAAGGTCAGTTTAAAGTTATCGGTGTTGCCACCATAATGGCTTCGAATTTTCCTTGGATTTGGTATGTTCATATCAAAGTACACACACAATTACTTTTATGGGTATTCTGTAGATATTCAACCCGATTTCTGCATTAGATTTTTACCTTTATGACTTATTTACAGTAGTAATATAATAAAGTTTAAAAAATTTAATACAATCTCAAAGAGTGGGTTAGTATGTAAATTTGATTTGACTATATTATTTTTATTGGAATATTATTTTGCCTGTTTCGTACAATATAACAATTCTAGTATAAATGTATCAATAGAAGTGTACATACATTTGAATAAATTTACTTGTCTTCAGATGTTGTGATGTCATTGGTAATTAGTAGACATCGGATTATATGCATTTGCATATTTGCATATGCAAATGCATATAACTCTCTAATTACGACGTTAATGCATATTTCAGCCTTTTTTCCCAAATCGTGCATATTTCGTTTAATAGCGGGAGGTATCATCTGATGAAAAAATCTGCATGTTTGTTTCTGATGCTGCGCCATACATGGTGAAAGCTGGCCAAGCCTTTTTATCCAAATTTACTACACATTACCTGCTTAGCTCACGGGTTTCATCGCCTTGCAGAAGAGATACGGCAAGAGTATGGGAATGTTAATAAATTGATTTCCTCTCCGTCGCATGTGCAGTCTTATAAAGAGCAATTGCCAAATCTAGCATTGCCGCCAGAACCCATAATTACTCGATGGGGTACTTGGCTAAAGGCAGTATTATTCTATGCTGAAAATTTTGAGGCCGTAAAACAAGTAGTTGGGCAATTTGACAGTTCTGAGGCCATTGCAATTCATTCAAGCAAGCTAGCATTTGAAGACGCATCCATTAAACAGAATATCACCCTCATCTCAACACATTTTCACAAGTTACCAGATACCATAAAAAAATTGGAAACAAAAATCCTTCCTCTAATTAAAGCAATAGAAATACTGGAAACAATGATAGAACTCGCCAACGCCCTTCCTAATTCAATATCAGAAAAGATTCGTAAAAAGTTAGACTCTATTTTGCTTAAAAACCAGAGTCTTGAAGATATGAAGAACATTAATATTGATGTCAATAAACGCCCGGGTTACCGGCAAATTTAAAAAAAAAAAAAAAATTAATGCCTACATCAACGGCACAGGTCATACCCTGCCTAAACAGATATCTCCATTTGTCCAATGACGTCAGTTGACGTAGAGAGGTCGTTTTCGGCGTACAATTTAATACTGGGTGACAAACGTCACAAATTTGAGCTCGAAAATTTGGAAAAATACTTAGTTGTATATTGTCACAAAAACTATGCATAATTTTAAGAATATTTTGCTGTTTTTGTACGGTCTTTAATTAAAATATATAAAAATATAAATGGTTTTTGGATTTTGCATTGTGCATATTTTGGGCAAATCAAGAGTTTTTAGTGGATATTTGCATGCATATTTTGGCACTTTGTTAGTGCATATAATCCGATGTCTAGTAATTAGTAAAGTTAATTTCGATTCTCGGTGACGGAAGACAGCTGACAGCTTTACCCAAACCAAAATCTAACTTTAAACTCTCAACATCGCTAAGACAAATAAAAGTTAATATTTTGTAACTATTCAGTTATCTTTTATTTAAACGAAGTTGGAACAAACCATTTGTGCAAGAAATGATAAAAAAAACATTACCTTTATTGTAATTAAAATGTAACTTTAACTATTTTCGATGCAATTGACCTTAATTTGAATATTTTTTGTTGCAGGAATCAAGAAAAGAAGATGACAGAGAATTAGAATTACGTGACAGGGACAGAGATAGGGGAGAGAGGGATAGGTCTAGATCTATCAAACCTGATAGACATCGCGAAAAGTAAGTTTCCTCTTGGTTTTATGACAGAATTCATAGCGCTATTAAAACTACATTATTACGTGAAAGAACCAAATATGTTTATAATAAATCAATAAACGTAAGTTTTATTTTTAATTTATCAGTGTTCGAGACAGTTGTTAAATCTTTTTGAATATTCATAGCTGTCATTTAGACTGAAAATTCTTCATCAACACAGACAAGTTTGAAATGTTTTTGCACTGCAAAGGGAATCGAATCCCCATGCTACAGATATGGAGTTATGTTTCTTAACCACTGTTTAATATATAATTGTTTTGTGCAGGTCCCATCGGCGCGAGCGTTCCCGATCGCGATCTCGCCGACACAAGTCTCGCTCTCGCTCCCCCAACTCCCGACACCGCTCCAAGAAGAAGTCCTCCCACCGCAAGGAGAAGGAGGACAGCGAGTAACCCCTCCACGTCACCCGCCATGTCTGAGCATGTTTAGTTACTTTATATTATTTAAGGACCTAGCATTATGTACTCTAATCTAAGATACTAATTATTGATAGTAAAATAATGTTATTTTGAAGGGAAAATGCTGTGAATACATATTTTAAATACAATGAAACACCCAAAAGTAAGGTTCCCAAATAAAGTTTTATTTTTCAGCCTGTTGAATTTCCCATCTTATTTATGTAAATCATTTTTCTGCAAAGCTGCTTTATAATGTTATGTTTAATAACTGATCGTTGGTTACCGAGACTTTTATAAATGTCACAAACTCAAAATGGTAATACTTATTTATATTAATTTGATAATGAGAAACTTCAGAGTAATTTGTTCGCTTTTGGGAACAACTCATATGGTCTCTATTACTGATGTGGTGAGAAATATTACCACGTTTTATATTCAAATGTACAAGTTAAGCACAAAAGAATTTAAATGTGCACCTTTATGAAACCAAAGGTACCTGCCGCAATTTGAAAAAAAAAATTATATGAAAAAATAAAGAAATGAGGTGAATTTATAACGTTTGTAAATACATTTGTCTGATAAAATAAGTGTGTATTTATATATTTTTTCATTATCATAAATTTTTGTTTAGTGAGTCATTTTTTTTTTTAATGTTTGCAGTTAAAATTTGAATATATCTAATAATATATGTTTATTTGTAATAATAAAATACGAGACCGTATTTCATCATCTTTTTAAAACAATTTTTAGTTTTCGGACATGTTCAGTAATATTTAATCTATTAGGATTTTCTTGCAAACAGAAGTACTCTGACCTTCTAACTTAAGTGTTTTTGGTGTTCTTTGTCATTTAAGGGTAAAGTGTTTAGGGAGTCAAAACATATTTTGGTACACAGTATGTTGCCTTTTTTATTGTTATAGTTACAAAGTTTTATTTTTTGGGTCTTCCAAAAACACATCAAATCTGTGGAAGTGACCCGTGACATCACCAGTCAAAAAGACTTTAGTCGAAGAACAGTGTATTTTGTATTTTGTGGGAGTCGAGGCGTTTTTATTCTTAAAATTATCTGCTTTTAACATTGGAGAATAAATACTAGGTAAAATGTTAGCATCTCGTCACTAATGTTGTCATATTGAATCAAAGTGCAAAAATGCATCCATGACAGCACCTGATTGAATGTTCAAATATGAATGTGGACCAGAATTGCCAATGCATATGCTCTAAAACACCCCTAATAGATGAAGAGATTTTCAAATCCTCCACAATTAAATTCCCAGTTCCTTTACCTCCAAAATGAAAAAAATCTATTGAAATATGCATTTATTTTATTATTATCTAGTCATTTTCTCTTTTGTTCGGGTTTTAAAAATAGACTTTTTTTTGAAAATTTGTTGTGAACAAAAACAAAATTAAAACATTCTCACAACTGGATCGTCATAAACTTTATAGAACAAAGTCAAAAAACTTACATTCGAGAAAACGGTGGTTTTATTGTGTAAATACAACAAAAACAATTGTCTGAAACACAAGTTCTATGCCACCAAAGTCTTCATCATTTGCATTTTCTTTTGTATGTAACGCTTCAAAAAATGGGTGATAAATTCGTGTAACCAGTGGCGGCCGGTGGCCAAAATATATGGGGGTTCACCGGATTACAACATTAAGTCATAAAATAAATTAAATAAAGGTACATACCTATTTATAATGAAGTTCTGTTCTCTGCTCCTTTTGTTTAGCGAAGACCTCTATCAATGCTTAACACTGATAGTGCGATCAGTCTGTCCTGGCTCAACGTGTTTAAAAAAGATTTTATTCTTTTTAATGTTGAGAAACATCTTTAGCTTTCAACTGAGGTCATTCCAAAGGTCATGAATGGTGCACAAAAGTTTTAGTAATTTCACAGTCTCGGGAAAGTCTTCTAATAAACAAGTACTATAAAAAATTTGTAAAATTGATAAAGGGCCGTTAGTTTTTGAAAAATCGTCGCGGGCGTAAATTCTACAGAGTTCACTTTTACTGAACTTTATTTAGGAAGTCATACGTTTTAAACGTAACAATGAAATCATGTTCTGGGAAATTTGACCTGTATCGATTTTTATTAAATAGCTCATTATGGTGTTTAACTTAGGCACGGTAGCCAGAATCCAATTGCATTCTGATGTCAACTTTTCCTAAAACCTTTAAGCGCTTGTTATATGATAGCGAAATTTCGCAAACTGTCAAAATGTCTTCATTTTTATGTCACTAGAGGGCGGTAGTTGTACATTAATGAAATTGTTAAAATATAACATCACATCTGCGTTTGTCGCAAAGCAATGAACGTATAATATGAATGTGAAATATTAAGTAAAACAAACAACTTAGTAAAAAAGTATGACTTATTTGCAGAACCTACTATTTTGGTAAAGCATTTAATTTGACATTTTTTATAAATGTTTCATCATTCACTTGCTGTTGTCATTAGTGTTGAGGAACATTTCCGATACATATAGTTTGTTTTACACGGTGTTCGGAAACTCGTGGTATAAACGGTAAAACCCTTTATAGGTCATAAGCTAAAAACGGATAGTTTTGAAACCTGCAACATTAAGGTTTATATTTCTTTATGTTTACAAGTTATAAGCCCTTGGGTTGTAATCATTCTGAGGTAACGCACAGAGGTCTTGAATCGAACCAACCGCCCAAAGTTCTCACATGTTGAGTAAATTTACGAAAATCGCGTCCTGGTCAGTTTCTCTATAAAATTATCAAAGCAGTTATTCATTTATTGTCAATTTTGGGTTATGACTTTTTTTATTTGAGCTTTCGTTTTCGAGAAAATCGAAGGTGGATTTATTTGGTAAATTTCTTAATTTTATATTTGATAGAATATCTATACATATTAATAACATCATTAATAAATTGACCTCGAGAAATAAAAGAAATTTTATTTTTTAATTTATATATTTGTTAAATTATTCTGTGTCATTTAGTACAACTAAACAATAATCTTTTTTCATTTATTCGTTACTTGAAGCATACCTTGTTTGGAGTATTTTTTCCGGCTGCCATGGATAAATCATAATATTGATCTACAAAGAGAAAAATAATATTGGTAATTTTTGGTTCAATTACCAAACGTGCCCTATGAAAAAACGTTCACTCTCCCACTTAGTCAGAGCGCGTAAAGACAATGAATTCTCTCACACACACTTGCATAAAGATGCCGCCAGTAAACAACATGACGTTAGTGCTAACCGTTAGGAAAAGGAACGCATGTTAAATGTTGAATTTTACAACTTTTAAAAAATATGACACTTGAAAAAATACAATACGTCAAATTTACATGAAAAAAGAGAATTTGTGAGTATTTACTGTTTTTGTAGCTTCATAAGATTATTGCAATTCTTTAAGTGAGTCGGTATTCTACTTTTAGACCCATTAATGAAACATCTTGATGGCATTTTCGAAATATATACGCCGTAAAACAGGGAGCCTATAGCTTCACCGCCATCACCGGGGGCTTCCATCCCGGAATAAGTAAAAAAACTGTGAAATGCGTTGAAAATTTGGTGCAAGATGAAGTATTTATTTAATTGTTAATATCCACAGATAGCATAACGATAATTAGAGGCCGTACTTCTACAGATGTGTGTATTATATACATATTTTAAATTAAAAATATAGTGTAAAGCCGTTATTAACGCGATAATCATACATCCAAGTTTTAAAAGTGGGTTGTATGGTGTATCAATGTTTTTATTTTTTATGGTCGAATGCCTACAACAACTACAAAAAAAAATAGGCAGACTGAAAAATAATAGTCCATTAATTGGTAACAAAGAATATGAAGTCTGAGAATGACATACGAAAGGTAGTATTAAGCCGTTTTAGAGAGCCGTTTTCCAGCAAATCACCATTCTGCCCTATAACCCACTCTTAAGCTCAAAACTTTTTGTAAATGTAAATGACAAGAATTATGTTTTTTGATTTTTTAAGAAAGGTGAGTTACATCAGTAACACCGCTGATTGTCCAAACTGAATCAACATCGTAAATTAAACACGTAAAACAAAATAAACTATTCAATTGATCACATGCACAGAGCTACGAAGCTTTGTTATACATTGTTTTGTTAAATGATCGAGTAAACTTCTTCGATCCAGATTTTCACTCTTGTTTTATTATCAGTTCAGATTTTAGGTGGACAGGCATTTTTTATTATCACTTTGTTTTCAAAACTCGACCTATTGTTCTTAATGTATTCCACATTCAAACTCATTCTTAATTTATACTTTGAACAAACACAAAAGTAATCATAAATTAGTATAACCTGCAATTGATAACCCTATTAATAATTGATATACAAGATCGATATAACCTGCAATTAAACTTAAAAACTTTCGCAGTGTAAGAACATTTTTTAATTCAACAGACCGTGCCCGGCAACGGCGAGTACTGACTAAACTGATAATAAGTAATCTGACCATCACTCATCTCTTAATGACAAATTTTATCTTAAATGCTTGTATCCAAGAAGCGAAACATTCGCTGAAAATAGCAGATGGTAAATTGAAACCACGATATCGACAATAACATTAAACATACGCGTTTTAGTTTAACTTTCTACTGAATAAACCGTTCCTTCTGATGTGGTGGTAAAACCCCGAACGCCGTCCATGATATGGTATTATTTGCAAAGAATAGTATGAACTGGTATGTACCCACGCTTTCGACTGTTCCACAGAATATGCGACAAAGCAGTTAAATTTTGGATCGCAATCGAAAACGAACTGCTACGAACATAGGCACAAGTCAAAGTCGGTCTGCAAGTTAAGCGCGCTTAATAAGTAGGTACCTTTTGAATGAGATATTATAACCGAACCGAGTTTCGTATTGTGATTAGTCATGTCGGAAATCTTGTTGGTTGTTCGGCGCTCGGGAGCACATATTAGCTGGCCGCCACTGCGTGTAACATACTTTACCCCCAGCCAGCGGGAAGCATCTATAGTCATTTCATCGCGCTTGCCTCTCACACGCGAGCCAACTATAGTTATTTTAATGGTTTGATGAAATTCATTAGTTAAAATCCCCCCTTCATATCTCTAGCGACATCTATAAAAATATCTCTAAATAGTATAAAATAAAATCGCTTTCCGCGTATGTCTGTTTTTGCGCTTAGTTCTTCTAAACTACGCAACGGATTTTGTTAGGTTTTCACTATCATTTAGAAAATTTCTTCTGGAAGGTTTATAAATATAAAACGATAGAGGAAAATCAATGTTTTGTAATAAGTCATAAAAAAATATTTTCAGCCGTTTACATTGCTAACGCTGGCTAAACCTTATGAGATACATCAAAATAACATACTACGGAATTGTATATCAAAAAGACCTACAAAAAAGTCCACGATGGTATATGTCTATCTATTAAGGATAACCCACAGAAATCATTTTTATATTTTGCATATATATATAATGGGTTTTTTGTGAAGCTATAATATTAATCCTTATCCAATTAAATATGTTAGTTACGTTGGGCATTTAATGTGGACCAAAATTTCCCTTTACAGCCCATTATTTAAATGAATATCTTAGAAGATATCATAGATTTAAAATTACGCGCAACAACAAAAAAAAGAGTCAAGAAGACTGATATAGTTTCAACCGTTCAATTTCTCATATTAGTTACATTTGGCTTTATAGAACATAATGCAATTTTAAAAATCACTCCCAACAAATTGGTCGGCCGTGCGCACAAATACAGGCGCCTCTACAAAGGTGGACAATCTGAGACTGCAAAACCTTGAAATCGACAACCGGTAAATCTTTCACTATAACTCACTTCTTACAAAAATTGACACACTGATCCCTAGATTCTTACCCACCCGTCATACCTTTTTCCTTCCCAGGACTTCCTTTCATTAAAAGGACCCCCCACACAACATCCCCAAAGATGACATAGGACCCGAGGGAAATTATTTTTCTCAGGGCCTCCTGTGTGGGGTTAATGTAAAAAACAAACTAAGTAGTAGAATTACTTTCGGGTAAATCTATTAAGGATTTTGGACTGCCGATGCCAACTAATGTAATAATAACAACTCGGATTTTACCAGTACTGAATACACAAGAGAAACGTCCTATAAACAATCAAAACTGTTACAAGTTGTAGCTCAAGGTGAACATTGACCAAAAAAAGTATAATATACGTTATTAACATAAATTGATAGGAACGAAGGAAAAATATTTTCCCTTGATGCTCCAGAAGGAATGGGAAAATATTTCTAATCATTTTGTCCTTAGCCAATGTCAGATCTACTGGTAAAATTAAATTAGCCGTCTCATCATCCGGCATTGCAGCTACACTTTTGGAAGGAGGCGAAACCGCACAGGTGACTTTCTTTAAATCTTACCGGTTGTAATGAGAGGTACACTTGTTGATGAAATTAATGCTTCATTAAAAATTATCTTGCCTTTGGCCATATGTAAATAAATTGGAACTTAAAACCAACATGAGAGTTTCATTGTTGGTTAAAGGAGAGATCAATTCTGTCACCTAACGAACAAGTAGACAATGTAAATAAATTGATTCTCTCAAAGATTGGTGCTCCGATGCAAGCTTACTACTCTGTAGACTCTGTGCTCGATATTGAAGATGCCTTTCATTTTCTTACAGAATTTCTCAATTCCTCGGTGTTATTACCTAATTGGTGTTGAAAGTAGATTATTTTATTTTTTTTTTTTTTTTTAAAAGAAAGACAAACTGTTATGATGCAGGGCTAGACTCCTTTTGTTTTAATATTTTATTCATTAATTTATTCTGCATCATCACATTTATCCTCGCCGATTCTCTAACCTAGTTAGGAACTGGGCGATTGTCGCGGGTATTGGTTTTGGTAAAATTTCGAATCATAATTTAAAATTTAAAATCTGTACCGGGCGGAAACAGAAAAAAACAAAAACACTTCCTTGCCTGCAGAGAAACCAGAGAGTGGGCCTGATCTCTCGGCAGACGACAGTCACAGTTTTCCGGAGTGAAATTGTTTGGGAATGGTTTCCCTTTAATCGAAGTGGCGAAGTCTAATTTTATACGCGGAAATTGCATAATAAAATCGTATAAATGGTGTAAAATACGAAGTTCCATAGTGGAATTAGTTCCGTGGCTCGTTCGAATATTGTAACCACGCGGCATCATGAATCGCAAACGGAGTCAGACGTGTGATCTGCTTGAATCCGACCCATCCTTTATGGGATGAAGAAGCCAGTGGCTTAAAATATTGTGCCAGGTTCCCGGAAACCTAAGGATAGTATTCTTTCTCGCGGTTTGGCACTACGCCGACCGCATTTTCACCAGGGCCGTAGGGAGGCCTATTTTTCCTTACATAAAGGAAATCCTCGCCAGGATACACGGATGCGACCGCGGGCACCAGATACCTCTTCCTCAGTCGCCAGATTACCAGTTTCCTGCCACGGAAAGTCGCCAGGAGGCGGAACTGACTCTTCCTCTTGCTCCGTCTGGAGTCCCCTGGAGCTCAGCCTGAGGAGGTGCTGCTCCAGCTCGAGTAGGATGTTACTTAATTAGCTAGATAGATAAAGCGTGGTCGGAACCTTGGGGGTAAGCTTATATCTAACTTTTATTATATTGTTTTCGTTATAACTCACACGGTAGAGTGTATAGACTTATATTGTATTCGAAATAATATACATTAATGTTACTCTAAACCTTCTTTCCTTGACTCTACGTAGCAATTGGCGACCCACTTAAAACACGGCTATAAATGTGTCAGGATTGTGTTTTTTTTGGATGGTTTAGGGTTATTTTGTTCTCTTGGAGCTCTGATACATAACCTAAAATGTTAACCTTGTTTGTTAAATGTTAACCCGATAACTGTAAAAGTGACAAAAGTGAAATTGTTATCGCATGATTGTATGAATTTCTTATGTGCGTTGTTTTAAGGAATTGTGTGAATGGGATTATAATTAGGGATCATTCCTCCTTTATGGTGCCGTTAAATAATAAATTGAAACATGTTTATTCATTAATGCAGTTGACAACTGAATATTATTATACACAAATAACAACACATATCGAAGTAACGGGAGTCGGTTCATTGCCATTAGTTTATAGCATGGGTTAATAGCAAATAATTTCAAATAAAAAATGTATATTCTAATTAGGTAATTGTTTTCATTTTGAAAAGTGATTCTTTTTTTTTATTCTCGTGTGGATTTAATACGAGAATAAATAATATTCTACGGAAAAATATAATAATATAAATATAATAATAGTACGGAAAAACCAGGGCTGGCAAAAGAAATAAATATTTTATCAAGGTTGCCACAAATTTTTTCAAGGTTGCCACAAAATATATATTTTTTTTACCTTATTTATCAAGGTTGCCACAAAAATTTTTCAGGGTTGCGAAATTTTTTTTTTATTAATTTTTAATTGGAAAAAGGTACGCACTATACTGATGTGTTTCTACTTAATGTACTTCTTTTGAGTTTTTGCTTTCTAGTATTGTCATAATATGTTATAGACAAGTTCTTTCGGATTTCGGAAACTAACGGTCATCTTCTTTTTCTATTTTATATCAAGTATAACTTCTGACGTCATCATGTCTACTCCAATTCCGAATGTGAACAACGCTTCCAAGGAGGAGCTAATTAAGGAACTAACGGCGCGGTCAATCAAACCAGATAATACATTCCAAGCGTTACGCGCACAAGCGCGCGCTTTTAATAAAAAACAAAAACAAATTTCTAATGCGGATTCAGAGATTAATGATTCAGATTGTGACTCCGAAGTTGAAACGACGGGTAATAATTCGGACGGGGAAATAAATAGTGAAGTTAAGGGGAAGGTTACCCTAATTAAAGAAACCAAAATAATTTATAAGGAATCTTCGTCGCGTGGGCTTGGTAACTGGGATTACAAGTTCGATGGTAAAACCTGTGTGCGGGACTTTTTGAGTTTGTTAGATAAACGTTGCAGATCACGGGGCATTACGCACAAAGAAATAGTGAAATCTTTTAATGTAATTCTAGATGGTCTTGCCTTACTGTGGTATAGGTCTATTTACACCCCAGATTTAAAGTGGGATGACCTATCCAAGCTATTAATCAAACAATTCGAGGGAGAGGGTAAACAGAATTAAAAACAGAACTTTTTAATTTGAAACAGCCTGAGGGTATGTCTGTTTTCGAGTTTACTTTGAGAATGAAGGCCCTCAATAATAAACTAGATCCCAAACTGCCAGAGGCAGAAATGCTGCAATTAGCAATGAAGGCACTACTACCATCATATGCAAACTTACTAGCAGCAAGAGATTTTATCCTTTTCGAAGATCTCTCTAAGGCAGCAACAAAATTAGAATCACTAACTGAAGCTTCAACGTCTTCGTCTTCTAATCAAAAAGTGGTTGAACTACCAGAAAAATCAAGTAACTTTAGAAAGTTTTCGTCTTTCAATAACAAGGCTAGCTTCAATAATAGCCACAACACTTCGACTTTTCATCAAAAACAACAAAGTCCTCAGAATACGTACAAGAATGATGTTTTCACGCGTAAGACGTCTTCTCTTCAAAATAATAAGATTATTTGTGACTTTTGTAAGAAAAGTGGGCATAAGGTAACGGAATGCTGGAAGAAAGCCTCCAATTCTAAAAATGCTAACGTTGGTACCGTACATACTGGTACCAAGAATCACACTAAAAAAAACTAGCTTGGAGTCAATCTGGACACGCCCCTCCCTGTGCGCAAAGGGAACGGGAGTGGCAGAGTTGGCTCCGACTGGTTCGTCAGTTTTTGTCAACACCGTCTTCTGGGGTGGTGGGCCCGCTACCACAGAAGCCGGAGGTTGTGGGAGATAATCGTCCATTCGTTAATATATATATATTAGATAATACGTTTTCTGCTCTCTTAGACAGTGGAGCAACAGTCTCTTGTTTAGGGGGAGATAGTTTTAAGCAATTTGTAGATTTAGGCGTAGAATTAGAAAAAGTTGATTTTAAAGTTAAAACAGCTGACGGTTCGAGTCAGTCTGTTCTGGGTACTTTAACCTTGCCGGTGACGTACAGGACAATCACGAAGGAGGTTGTCTTTTACGTCGTCCCATCATTATCACCTGATTTTATCTTAGGAGTCAACTTTTGGAGGCAGTTTCGAATCGCACCGGAACTGTTTCCAGAAGTTCACGAACCTGACCATGAAGGTCACCTTAATGAATTAAGAGCAATACGGCCGGCTTCTTCATTATCTGTTTCTGAGAGTAAAGCTCTTTCGAAAATGATTAATAAATTCGAATCTATTTCTTACGAAAGGAAAGGTCTGGGTTTAACTCATTTAGTAAAACATAAAATCGTTACCAATGGTCCGCCGATTAAGCAGCGCTACTATCCTCTGTCTCCGGCAAGACAAAGGTAACTTGACGCGGAAGTGGACGAGATGCTAAATTTGGGAGTAATCCGTCCCTCTCGTTCACCGTGGTCTAGCCCAGTTGTTATTGTACAGAAGAAGGATGGGACAGGGAGATTTTGCCTGGATTCCAGGAAAATTAATAATGTCACGGTCAGAGATAGTTATCCACTACCTCATATCGCACGTATCTTGGACAAACTTGGTGGCGCAAGATATGTGTCTTCGATAGACTTAAGTAAGGCCTTTTGGCAGGTAGCGCTGGATAAAGACTCTTGCGAGAAAACGGCATTCGTCGTCCCAGGTCGGGGACTCTACGAATTTACTCGTATGCCGTTTGGGTTAAAAAATGCACCCTCTGAACTCCAAAGACTGGCTGACGCTCTTTTTGGACCTGAATTTGATGATAACGCTTTCTGTTATCTGGACGATTTAATTTTAATCTCGGAAGATTTTAATTCACATATGAGACTACTTAATAAGGTTTTCGAAAGACTGAGAGACGCGGGTCTCACAATAAATCAAAAAAAATCAGAGTTCTGTAAATCGGAGCTTAAGTACTTGGGGTACATAGTAGATTCACAGGGGCTTCGCACGGACCCGGTAAAAATTGAAAGCATTAAGGATTTCCCTATTCCAAAAAACGCGAAAGGAATTCGAGCTTTTATTGGCCTTTCAGGGTATTTTAGACGTTTTATCAAAGGCTTCTCCAGTATAGCCGCTCCGTTAACAAAGCTTACTGGATCGAAGAATGGAGTTAGTAAATTTAAGTGAACTCCAGAAGCTGATAAAGCGTTTAATGATCTAAAACAAGCTCTTATTAGTGCTCCAGTTCTAAGCTGCCCAAATTTTTCTGAATCGTTCGCGATTCATTGCGATGCAAGCTCCGTTGGAATTGGTGGTGTTCTAATTCAAAATATAGACGGTGCCGAACACCCGATCGCGTACTATTCACGTTGTCTTAATACCCACGAACGTAACTATGGCATCACGGAAAGAGAGCTTTTAGCGGTATTAGATTCTGTCACCCATTTTAGACCCTACATAGAAGGGGCTCATTTCACGGTAATTACAGACCATTCGAGCCTGAAATGGCTTGGATCCTTGTCAAACCCAAGTGGTCGTCTGGCGCGTTGGAGCACTCGTCTTTGTCAGTTTTCCTTTGACGTCATCCATCGTAAAGGTACGCAGCATATTGTACCAGACGTACTTTCTCGCATGGATCTCGCGCTAATTTCGGGTCTTGACTCTCAACCTACGTCGGACAAATGGTACCAAAATGCATGGCAAGGTTGCCAGGATTTTCCTCAAAGATTTTCTAACTTCCAAATTAAAGATAACGAATTGTATCGCCATACGAAAACTCAATTAGCCTTACGGGAGGACACTGCTTGGAAGAAGGTGATTCCTCAGGAAAATAGGAAAGCTATTATTTCAGACTCCCACGAGTCGACTCGTTCATGTCATCCAGGAGTTTTTAAAACATATAAAAAGTTACAACTTCGATATTTTTGGCCTAACATGTACAAAGATGTCAAAGAATTTATTAGTCATTGTGCTGTTTGCAAAGCGCATAAAATCAGCACGGCACCACCGAACGGTTTATCTTCTAACCCGAAAAAAGTAACAAGGCCTATGCAGATGCTATCTTTAGATTTGGTAGGACCTTTGCCTCGTAGTTATTCAGGACATACGGTAATTTTAACTTGCGTTGATGTTTTCTCTAAATTCACGTGGTTATTTCCGCTGCGCAAAGGCACCGCGGGAAGCATAGTAAAGAATTTAGAGGAAAATATTTTCCTAGTACACGGTGTACCGAAAACTATTATTTGTGACAACGGGCCCCAATTCATCTCAAAAGAATTTAAGGACCTCCTTAAGAATTATAATGTTCCACCCCCATTTTATAACTCGTATTATACTCCACAGAATAATGTCGTCGAAAGATACAACCAAACTCTTGGCACCGCGTTGTCAATCCTGGTGGAATCAGACCACCGTAACTGGGCTAAATTTCTGCCACAGGTTCAGTCCGCAATGAACAACACTGTTAATTGCGCGACAAATTATGCACCGTACTTCCTTATGCACGGCAGGGAGCAAATTCTCGACGGAGATTTGCACCGTATACCTATAGATAATGGGGAAATTAACTCGGAAAGAGGAGCTTCGCCCTCCGCTTATGCTCAAAGGCTACAGGGTCTAGCAAACATATACAAGCAGGTTTCAGACGCTTTGTTCAAAGCCTACAAGACGGGAGCGAATCGTTATAACTTACGCAGAAGAAACGTCACATTTCAAGTAGGGGACGTCGTGTGGAGACGAAACTTTGTTCAGTCAAACGCATTAAATTACTTCTCTCAAAAATTGTCCCCACGCTTCGTGCAAAATGTTATAATAAAGAAGAAATCGGATTTAGTGTATACCCTGGCAGACCTTACAGGAAAAGTATCTGGCGATTTCCATGTAAAGGATATCGTCAAGACGGACAATGTTCCGGTATAAATTCTTTTCGAACATCAGTGCCTCCGAAGGTCTGGCCAACTTTCGTGAGGATTGATATTATTAATAATTAAGAACTTCGGTTCCTTATTAGAATTTCTAAGCACGGAAAACGTTGAAGAATTCCCATGCCATCTGACAGACTTTGGTCCTGTCATAATTTCATTTCGGAAGAAATGTTTAAATACCTCGCGAGGGCGTTTTTTTTTATATATCTGTTATTGTTAATTATAAGCTACTTGCTTAAAACAATTAACCATCAACTCCGGTATGAATGCTCGAATTGAATGGACTAGAAATAAACCTTATTAGAATTAGTAATAATTAATGTAGTATTTATTTATTAGCAATAATTTATTTATTTACTTAAACTTAAGTACACAACAGACTCCAAGTGAACAAATGAACACTCATTTAAAAATATTATGAATTTTGTATAATGAAATTGGCTAATATACCTTAACATGTAGTATGTGTTAGGATATAACATCTTGAAATGTAAGGAGTTACATTCCCACTGTCTCTTTCGTTTCATGATGGTGAAAACAAAGAAGCATTGTCTACAAATTACGTGCTTGAACACTGGTTGTTCTCGTTTCATCATTAATATGTAAACGGATATTTTTGTTATTGTTTTACAGTAAATGTCTTGATGGGTCATGAAAATATATTAAAGACTGCACCAAGCGGTGCACTGAACATTTAATCTCCTAGTGATAAAATGGAGCTGTTCGCTTTATTGCTGATGAAACGAGACATAACTTACTTGTTTTCCTTTATAAGTACGGTTCTGACTTATAATGTGGAACGATATCCCACCACCGATCCTTCCACATTTTAAGCCACTTCTTTCATATTATGATTCTTGAACCTGATTTTTCTGTATTTTGTCAAGATCAGAACATACGAAGATGTATTGAAACCTTCCGTAGGTTCTGACCTAGGTTTAATCTATAAATGTTAATTTTATTTGTTGCTGATTCTTTGACTTCTCAACAGTCATTTCTGTGTACACACTTGTTGTACTTGTTACAAATAATTTTTTTTTAATTTTAAAAATTGCATTGCATTAAATCTTGCTACCATGTAAGTAACATGAGATGTTCCTTTCCTATTGTTTTAGAATTTTTTATTATAAACTCTAAGTTTATTATACATAATTGTTGTTACAGTCCTGCGAGACTTATTATTAACAACTTTTTTTTTTTTGAACAACTGTTTACAGAGAAAACCATAAGTTGTTTCATAAAAATATCGATTACGACTTCGTTACTGTTGGACGTATACCTAGATCACTGCACTAATAATTGTTGCATATCACTTAACACGATTGCACGTTATATATTGATGGCTGTATACTGTATTAATTTGGCTCCATTCTTATGCGATGGTTGTTGACTGCTTAACACTCTTGTTGAATTAAGATTGTGTATTTTCATTAACTGCTCTGTTCTCTTATGGATACCCCCATACGACCTAGTTAGGTAGATTAGGTAGAAACATCGACAAAGTGTTTTCTTATCTCCTATGGAGAAGTAGAGTCAGTGATAAGTGAGGGTTGCTATGCTCCCTAAAAAGTGTTGCCTGACGGGCTTATAACCCTATTTTGGGTCAGTGATGCATTATCGCATTTGGTTGTGTAAAATTAATGTGATAGACACTCAGGTATTACGTTAGTTATAAATGTAACGTCAACGGTTGTCCATGACGCTAAGTCAATTAGTCTTCACCCAGCATATTCAAGCTGTGGGTGTTGGCGGATCCCGTTCACGTAACATTGGTTGTTATGTTTAGATTAAGTTTTTAAGTTTAGTTCCTACAATATTATAGTTATTTAAGTAAGAATTGCTGCACCGCAATCCTGTTCATCCTGCCTTACGTTCGATGAAGTGCGACCGGATTTGCGGCACGCCCATTCGCTATTCTCACTTTGGTTTAATTTTGTTATATGAATACTTCCTATTGATGGTTATTATTATCTACTGGTATTTTATTGATCACTTTGTTTTTGTTTTCTGTTGTAGTAGACCCTTGGACCGACCTAGAAAGAATAGGGTTAGGTTATTTCGACAATTTTATATGTTTGAGGGCAAACATTTGGTGGCGAGGGGGGTAATGTTATGATGCAGGGCTAGACTCCTTTTGTTTTAATATTTTATTCATTAATTTATTCTGCATCATCACATTTATCCTCGCCGATTCTCTAACCTAGTTAGGAACTGGGCGATTGTCGCGGGTATTGGTTTTGGTAAAATTTCGAATCATAATTTAAAATTTAAAATCTGTACCGGGCGGAAACAGAAAAAAACAAAAACACTTCCTTGCCTGCAGAGAAACCAGAGAGTGGGCCTGATCTCTCGGCAGACGACAGTCACAGTTTTCCGGAGTGAAATTGTTTGGGAATGGTTTCCCTTTAATCGAAGTGGCGAAGTCTAATTTTATACGCGGAAATTGCATAATAAAATCGTATAAATGGTGTAAAATACGAAGTTCCATAGTGGAATTAGTTCCGTGGCTCGTTCGAATATTGTAACCACGCGTCATCATGAATCGCAAACGGAGTCAGACGTGTGATCTGCTTGAATCCGACCCATCCTTTATGGGATGAAGAAGCCAGTGGCTTAAAATATTGTGCCAGGTTCCCGGAAACCTAAGGATAGTATTCTTTCTCGCGGTTTGGCACTACGCCGACCGCATTTTCACCAGGGCCGTAGGGAGGCCTATTTTTCCTTACATAAAGGGAATCCTCGCCAGGATACACGGATGCGACCGCGGGCACCAGATACCTCTTCCTCAGTCGCCAGATTACCAGTTTCCTGCCACGGAAAGTCGCCAGGAGGCGGAACTGACTCTTCCTCTTGCTCCGTCTGGAGTCCCCTGGAGCTCAGCCTGAGGAGGTGCTGCTCCAGCTCGAGTAGGATGTTACTTAATTAGCTAGATAGATAAAGCGTGGTCGGAACCTTGGGGGTAAGCTTATATCTAACTTTTATTATATTTTTTTCGTTATAACTCACACGGTAGAGTGTATAGACTTATATTGTATTCGAAATAATATACATTAATGTTACTCTAAACCTTCTTTCCTTGACTCTAAATTACACATTGTAACCTGACACATTTCTGGTTTCGAACCCAACCCCCTGAGAACCCTGGGATCACAAACATTCTTGTGGGTATCTAACCCTCAAGAATTGGCGCTTCCAGTACTGGATAAAGTTTGTTATTTATTATTTATTTATTTATTTATTTATTTTTCATGTTCTCCGTAAAACGGTTATTCACCAATACATTATGGAGAAGATTACAAATTAGACAAAAAGTATAGCAAAACACATAAAAAGGTCAGTTTCACTACTTTGTGACATACGTCAAAAGATAATTGTTAAACTGCCTGTAGGTTACGTTAAAAATGTCGATGGTCAATGCAGACTCGTTGAGCAGTTCAGTCGCTCTGTTGACTGGGGCGTTCTGATAGGCAGAAGTCCTCGCTTTTGGAGCATAAAAAAGGGTATGGGACCTTCCACGAGTATACTTGTCTGGGACATATAAGTTAATCTCTTTCAAAATAGATGGATTATGTATAGTTCCAGAGATTATCTTAAAAAAATGTTTTCCTAAAAATATTTTTCGGCGGGCTTCTAATGTATTAAGATCGAGCATTCCTGCTAAGAATAATGATGGATACAGGAAAGGGTAGTACATATATTCCCTCATATATAGGTAACGCATGAATCTCTTTTGTACTTTTTCTATTTCGAGAATATGGTTTTGCTCAGAAGGGGCCCAAATAATGGAGCTATATTCCAAGATACTGCGAACAAGTGCTTCATACGTTCTTCGGGTTGCGATTCCGTTGGTAAATGATCTTGAATTACGAAGAACAAATCCAAGCATTTTGTTGGCACGGGAGACAATATCAGATATATGGGATTTGAAAGAGAGATTTGCTTCAAAAATTACGCCAAGGTCTCGAATCTCATTTTTACGTGTTAATTCATGTTTATTAATGTGGTAGGGGAACAGGAATGTATCTTTGGACCTTGTAAATGTAACGACACTGCATTTCTGAATACTGAAGGGTAAGTTGTTCAGTTCCGACCATTTGACAAGAGAATCAAGATCGTTCTGCAGAAGAATGGAATCGATGTAACTTTTGATTGCTTTGAAAAGTTTTATATCGTCAGCAAAAAGGAGATATTTTGAGTGGTTTATAGTGTTGCCAATGTCATTGATGAATAAGAGAAAGAGAAGGGGTCCTAGATTCGATCCCTGGGGAATCCCGGAGTTAGTTTTGTATTCGTGAGAGATATGGTGTCCGTAACTGACATACTGACGACGATTGCGTAAGTAGCTAGCCATAAAAGCGAGGAAATTCTGAGAGAATCCGATGTCACTTAATTTTTGTAATAAAATATCATGGTCGACTTTATCAAATGCTTTCTCGAAGTCTGTATAAATCACATCAACAGGTACAAAATTTTCAAATGAATTATTAATATAGGTAATGAGATTCATAAGATTCGTTGAAGGTGACAGTGTGGGACGAAATCCGTGCTGATTTTCGGTGAGTGCGTGTTTTGTTTGGTTATATATCTGTGAATAAATTATGGTTTCTAAAAGTTTTGCGGGTGCTGACAACACAGCTACAGGTCTGTAATTATCTATTTCTGACTTTTTTCCTTTTTTATGTATAGGCGTTACTTTCGTTAGTTTCCACATTTCCGGAAAGATATTTTTGCGAAGTGATAGGTTAAAAATATGTTTTAGAGGTTGAACAAAATAACTTGCATATCTTTTGAGGATTATAGGTGGAATACAGTCTGGGCCGACGGAGTATTTAGGTTTTAGTTTATGGAAAGCTGTAATAATATCGTCATCGTTAATTTCATGAATTTGTACAGGTAAAGAGTTAAATGACAATGAAGCTATAGAGGATATGTCAAGTTTGGGGATATTGTCGCTAAATACTGATTGAAAATAGTGTGCGAAACCTGCGGCGATCTCAGACGATCCATCATATTTATTGTCTTTGTAGTCCATGTGGTTAAGTTTGTCACAGCCGCGGCGTTTATCGTTAGTGTAAGACCAAAATCGAGTTGGGTCTGTTATTATACTGTTCTCGGCCTCACGTGTAAAGTCAGTGTAGGCCTGACCAATTAACCGTTTGATTGATTTTCGCAAAGTTTTAAAGTTAGCTAAGGCATGTTCGGATTTTGTTTTTTTCCAAAGATAGTGCATTTTAGTTTTTTCTCGTATGAGGTGAATGATTTCCCCATTAAACCATTTCGGATATTGTCTAACATCTTTGAGCATACGTGTAGATCTTTTTTTAAAACAAATGTTGAAAATATTATTGAGCTGTTCATAAAACATTTCGACAGCTAGATTTACGTCAAGGCAATCGTAATGATTCCAGTGATGTTGTTCTAAGGCATTCTTAAGTGTGTTACCTGAGCTTTCGTGGAAAATCCAACCCATGTTTATGTCTGGAGGCAATGTGTCTGTTTGTATATGTGATTGAGTTGTGTAATCGAATGTGAATGAAAGTGAAGGGTGATGAATATCCTCTCTGACTAATGGGGAGTTATGGCGGCAGATAACAGCATTTTTAGAATTTACATTACTTAATACTAGGTCTAACATGTGTGCATTTATGTTATAAACAGTGTTGAATTGTGTTAAATTATAAAAAGAACAAAAGTAATCGAAAACGTCAATTGGGTTTTTCCCTGAGGGAAAGTTAAAATCACCGAAAATAATAATATTTTTTGATTGTAACTTTACACTTTCACTTATAGTTTTGTCGTAAAATAATTGATACTGTTCAGATGTTGTATTTGGAGGAAAATATACAACACATATATAAATGATGACATTTCTATGCGATACTTTCACCCACAAGTCTTCACCTTGGGTTTCTATGCAGTCCATTCTTTCCGCGTGTGAGTGGCTGTCAGCTCGGAGGGCTAGGAGAGTCCCTCCTCCGCGACTGCCTCTATCCTTCCTGTAGACGTGGTATAGGTTTTCGAATAGCTCCGACGAAAAGGTGCTTGAAGTTAGCCAAGTTTCAGTAAGAGCAATCAGAAGTGGTTTCTGGCACATTACGTTTGTCATGAAGTCGATAATTTTATTATTCAGACTTCGAACGTTCTGGTATACTCCACTAATGTCTCGTTTATCTATCTTTTTCGGACGTCGGTCGTATCGACCGTCCTAGTTTGGGGTCGTGGTCTCCGAAATGACCATTCGTTGAAGGCCACGTTTTCAGGCCAGATCGTGGGGTCCAGGAAAAAGTGGAAGTAATTTTCCGGTATGCCTATTTTGAAGGCAGCATAACGTTCATGCCTCGTAACCAGTTTTTCGACAGTGTAAATTAAATCCGGCTTCTTCTTTTTTAAGAATGAAGATATATTTTCTTCTGTGGTATTCGGGTGAAACATGAATACATGCAGATGTAGGTTTTTGGGAATAGTGACCAAGCTGTCGTCGATAGACCCTGTCCCTTTACAGATTGGCCGAGATCGTCGTCTACCGTTGACGAGGGCATCGCTATACGATGTTATTGGCTGGGTTGGCAGCTTGGGCACAACGGGCTGTATTGTACTCTGTGGTTGTGGAGGAGAAGACGCCGCTGCAGCAGATGTGGAAGCGGAATGTAGATCTTCCTCCGGTTTTCCTTTTTTAGCAGTGGATCTTGTGGTCATTTTGCGGGTAGTGAGCGGCCGGACGCCGCTAACGGGAAGGTGAGTCTGGCCGGCTAGAGCGGCTAAGGTAATAGCAGGAGCGGGGGCGGGGCCGGGGGGCCCGGGCGGTGGAGGTGTCCCAGACAGCTGCTTAGTGATATCGCCGTACGCTGAGCGCACACACACATTTAAGTCTGGCGCCGGCGCTAGTACCTGGGGAGTACCTGCAGTTACGTTGTACGGGTACTTGCATGAAGGGCACACAATTTTAGCACTACCGTCACTTAAAATTGAACGAATCGTGGTCAGTTCGCTACCGAAACCCTCGATTTTGCCACTCAAAACATCGACCGTTTTAATCAGGGACTGAATGATATCACCAAACTCTTCCATTTTGTAAATAGACTAGAACGAACGATTAAAATGAATACTATCGAGAGCCGATGACAGAAGACGTGCGTCGCGTGTTGCGTGCGTATCACCTGGCTTGTGAATTGTGATTCCACATTCATTATTATAACCTAAAATGTCTGGTGAGTATTGTAGGCTGCACGTAGCAAGTAACCATAGCAACTACTCTACGTAGCAATTGAAACTACCTACTTGCATAGCAACTACCCCACGTTGGGCGCCAATTGCTACGTAGAGTAGTTGCTATGGTTACTTGCTACGTGCAGCCTACAATACTCACCAGACATTTTAGGTTATAATAATGAATGTGGAATCACAAACTTTATCCAGTACTGGAAGCGCCAATTCTTTCAAGGTTCCGCCTCCTGGCGACTTTCCGTGGCAGGAAACTGGTAATCTGGCGACTGAGGAAGAGGTATCTGGTGCCCGCGGTCGCATCCGTGTATCCTGGCGAGGATTCCCTTTATGTAAGGAAAAATAGGCCTCCCTACGGCCCTGGTGAAAATGCGGTCGGCGTAGTGCCAAACCGCGAGAAAGAATACTATCCTTAGGTTTCCGGGAACCTGGCACAATATTTTAAGCCACTGGCTTCTTCATCCCATAAAGGATGGGTCGGATTCAAGCAGATCACACGTCTGACTCCGTTTGCGATTCATGATGCCGCGTGGTTACAATATTCGAACGAGCCACGGAACTAATTCCACTATGGAACTTCGTATTTTACACCATTTATACGATTTTATTATGCAATTTCCGCGTATAAAATTAGACTTCGCCACTTCGATTAAAGGGAAACCATTCCCAAACAATTTCACTCCGGAAAACTGTGACTGTCGTCTGCCGAGAGATCAGGCCCACTCTCTGGTTTCTCTGCAGGCAAGGAAGTGTTTTTGTTTTTTTCTGTTTCCGCCCGGTACAGATTTTAAATTTTAAATTATGATTCGAAATTTTACCAAAACCAATACCCGCGACAATCGCCCAGTTCCTAACTAGGTTAGAGAATCGGCGAGGATAAATGTGATGATGCAGAATAAATTAATGAATAAAATATTAAAACAAAAGGAGTCTAGCCCTGCATCATAACAAAACATTCCCGGGTTACGAAATAACCTGACAATATTTGAAAATCTCATACTACCACCACAGTAAGCTGAAAATGTTGCTTGTGTTGTGATGGAGGACTTAGCCAGCCGAGGAATTGAACACACTACGCCTGGGTGGGACCCAAACGCGATGTCAACTCGGCCACCGACCGGTCGGTGCACAATTCGGTTGGAACCTTATTCCACCCGAATTGTGCAATGGTACAAGTTTGCAGGTAAAATCTTAAAAAACGTTGATAATAGAGTGTACAATACTGGCTGGATGTGGAACTGGAGAGGTTGTTTTAATTCTCCTGATTCCTTTAAGACCAACGGATATAACATTTCAATTTAAACAACTGCAATTTCCAGTAAAACTGTCTTTTTCAATGACCATTAATAAGTCAAACTTGTGCAGATTTAGGTTTGAGCATTGAGTGTTCTTCACATATACTATATGTAACCCTTTTGCGTGTAACTTCTAATCAAAATCTGTTTGTGAATGAAAAACAGCTGTAAACATTGTACATAAAAAGACATTCTTTTTAGTTACTGGCAGCATAGTCTGATTTAAGATAAAACTTGATATTTACAGCTAATATAATCTAATAAAGTGGCTGAATCGGTAAGCTGTGTAAAAAATGTTTGTTTACAATAAAATATATATATTTTTTTATATTTAATTAAAATTTTAGTTAAATTTAAAAAAAAAAAAAATTGAGTTCTACGAATTAAACACAAAAACAATAAATAAAATATTAATAGAAAAAAAAACAAAACACATCATGTAAAGTATAATTATTGCTAAGCGCACTTTTTGGAACTATAAACTGTCAATGTCAAAGCGCCAAAAAAGGATTGGATAGTTTCTCACGTGTCTAAATCACTCAGACTCGCCTTCATAATGCCACATTACGCATTGCACCCGTGCAAAGCCGGGGCGGGTTGCTAGTGGTCAATAAATTTATTTGTTTATCTTGGGCAAGGATTTCAAGCGCCTGAGACAGGTTTTCCTCTTCAGCTCGTTTCAAATTCGCCACGTCCCACAGTGGTTCCAAATACCCCAAAACTTGGAAACAATTCACAGGACGGATTTACAGGAAATAAAAGGTGATATTATTTTTTGGTATGGGTAAAAAAAATAAAAATATTCGGTTTTAGTAAGTTTTACTGTGATTTCTGCATTTTATTAACAAAAATATAAAATTTAAAATGATAAAATTAAATTAAAAATATAAAAGTCCACATCCTTGGAAAATACAGGCCGAGTAATGTTTAATTTTTCTTTTTTAACATTCTGATGCAGACGATGAACAATCATCATCATCATCATCGGTGTTAAAAATACTTGAAGAATGAATATTCGGAGGAATTATTAAGTCGTAAACTTCCTTAGGAAAACGATTTAACTGTTTTTTTGGGAGTTTCCTGTAACTAGTTATGACAGGGTCAGATGTTACTAACATTAAATTAAAAATATCCTCATTACATTTCTCTCGAGAACATTTTCGAGAATAGTTTTCGCGATATTTTTTTAAATCTTTGTTCCGAGCTTCCTGAGCCTCTTCTGATAATTGGCCAATCGGCAGCAATGCATTCGATATTACGTCTGGCCCGTGGATTAATAACTTAAGCACAGTAGGGGGCATATAATACCACGGATACAATTTAACGAAATACTTAGCAGTATCAAGAGAAAACTTCCTTAAATTGTCAATATTCATATCGTAACCACTTGATATTGTTACTAAAATGACATGCATTCTTTCTATAATTTTTTTTATCTACGCCTGTGATCTCTGATGCCAAATCTGCGTTGCGGAAAAATCGCCTGGCTGTATTGCCGTCATTGGAATTTCCAAAACCAGGCTTAGGCTGATCGACTTTTGATCATTGATGACCCCATTCGATTTTTGAATTCCTTTTGTATATTAGCTTTATGTTTCGCCACAATTTCCTTGTCTTGATTTCGGGCTTGCCATTTTTTTATTGGAAGTTTATAACCCACATGCAAAAGACATTCGAACAGTCTAATCCAACAGTGTAACACTGACAAACCAAACTCTAAGGTTGAAGGTTTATGTGGTCTTGTTAACATTTTATCTATATAATTAAACTCTTTAGAACTGGCACCACAAATGTAGCAACGTTGTGTAGAAGCTGTATCTGTCAAGGCGTTACAAATTTTCCCATCAACCATTGTTAAGATGAGTTCATGCGACACCATTATAATTTTTCCATCAAGTGCCACGGGTGAACTCGTAAGATTTTTTATTTGCGCACTTATTCTGTTCTTTTCAGCAATCGCAAGTTGTGTCGACTCTTTGGCAAAGTTTATCTTAATTGGGCGGCAATATCTGGTAGACGATGGGCGAGGATTCTGCCACACAACGTTTGTATTGTCAGAGTTCCCGCATACTAAACATATGGGTACGATTGAAGATATAAAAACGCTTGAATCATCCGCATCCGCTTGCGTCCCAATGAACATCTGTTTGTAAGAACTATGCCCTGAACTGCCATCAAAGCCCCACTTTGAAATCAACCGCAAATTTTTTGATTGTTTACTTTTTAAACCACAAATGATTTCTTTTTGCACATTGATCACACGTTCAGAAGTGTGATTAAAAGAGCTTGAACAGTTACTTCTGCAGATGTAGCAGTGATTGTTATGTCTTCTTTTTTTGGATAGCACGCTTTTTTTGCTTCAAGTACTATATTGTATGGTGGAAACCTTTCAGGATCTTTGGATCTTATGACACTGTACTGGTGCTTTGTAAGCTTGGCTTCCACCATGGTTGAGAGGTCTTCCTCCCCAGACATCCGTCTAGAGTGAGTATCTTCGAATACCTCGTACGCTTGTCTGTACTTAGATGCACGCCTAGGTGAACGAATGATGTCTTCTAATAATTTTGATGCAACCGGTTGTCCAGAAGCTCTCAAATTCATTTTTGTTGCAAACGCCAAATGAGAAAGAGGTGAATTTTTCCGAAGATCTTTAGTTTTTAAGCGTTTGGATCGGTCAGAACTCTGTTCAAATTGTATTTCCGGGCGACCGCTTCTATGTTGTTTCCCATATAATGTAAAACTGATAGGCGTCTCAAGCCATTTTTTATTTTGCATCACAAATTTAGCCTTAATTCGACGAGCAATTATCCATCTTGTTTTAAAGCGAAATTTGAAGCCCGCGATCTTTTTACCGAGTTTATCCAACCCTTCTTTAGGGCAATTGGTGAGGTTTATAAGTTTTTTTTTCAAATATAAATATCGTCTGTCCATCTGTTGGCACTTTGAATTCATCAGTATATCAAATAACTCCCTTTGTCTCAGGAACAAATCCCTTGAAACCGAACCTGTGACAAAAATAATATTTATGAAGCACAAAAATTTAATAGTAAGTAAATTATGGAAAAATTACTGGACCGAAAAGGGGCATAAAAGTAGCAAGATTTTTTTTCTTAATATGATTCTAAAATAGTTTAGCTACAAAAGTGTATGAGCACTTTTACGAAATTCTAGGAAATATGTAACTATAACCTTAACTGTTTAAGAATTTATCGTATTTTTTTTCAAATTTGACCAGATATTTTAAAAAAATATATCGCAAATTTGTCACATTAGAAAATGAAAAAAAAAAACATTCCGTATTTAGTACATACCTGAAGGTATTGGATCCATGTTGAAAAAAATATGCCAGCAAGCGTTATACAAAGTTATCACTCCCTATATATTGTATTATAAATGTTGCACTTTCACACAAACGTCTTGCCTGCTCTGGAAGCCGATCTTTACTGACGTGGTACGCAGCGACGAAACATTTTGCCGAGTTCGGTGGTGGGGGGAAAGATGCGCTAGGATGTGTCGTCAAGATATAGCAACAAAATTTAGTGGTCCCTGTAATTTGAAATTTTGAATTGTTTCCAATGCTCCCATACTGGTAAAACCATAGTGCGTCCGTTCAAATGATCTTGCTCGGCGCGCATGCACAATGAACGATTTCGGCGATGTTAGTGAAACCGTGCGCCGTTTTTCATGTTAGGTTGATTTGCCACAGTTTTTTTTAGCAATTGTGAATTTAGACATTTCATTTGACAATCTCATTTTGCTGGAATAAAACAAATATTTGAAAAATAAATAATAATAAAAGCATTAGAGCTATTAAACTTTAAAAAATACATTTATTTTTTGTGATTAATATAATATCTTAACTTACTAACTAACATAGTGCCCAGAAAACAGAATTTTTAATTGATTAATATTTTTTTTAAATATGATTATTCTTTCGTAATGACGTTTGACGTCACAACTAAAATGTGTAATTCCTCCAACAAAAACAGCATTTGCCCAACGACAATTCTCTTATATTGATCCCAAGATATTCAATTCACTCAATGTAGATAAAGATACCAGAAAATCGTAAACTGAACATTTTATATAAAAAATATTCAGAATTGGCTATTGGTAAAGGGAAGGAACTATTTCAAAGAAAGTCTCGTGTCGTTTTAAATTAACTGCTCTTTTATTCCATTCTATTCATATGTTTTCTTTTTATTTTTATCTCTTTTTTTTCTCTCTCTTATTTCTGTACATCTTAACATTGTAATCTAAAGGATTATGGATACCATAATACGGGCATGAGCCTAGTATGGTGGCTGTAGACAAAAAAAACTGTAATCATTTAAATTTTTGTGAATAAAGAAACACAAAAAAAAATATTGCATACCGTGTAGTAAATAAGTTCAGAAACAAATAATATTTCATTTTATTTATATAAACATCTCCCCAAAACAATTATTTTAAGTAAGTAGTCGAATTATCATGGGAAATATATTTGATTGCAGTTTTAAAAAGTAGGTATTATTGGTCGGCGAAATGGACTGTGCCGCGTGGATGTGAAATCACCCATACATATGAACGCAACCTAAAGGTTAATGGTGACACTATATACCATTCTTGATTGCTTGGGCAATTTATTTAAGGAGAAAACACAGATACAGACAGTAATTAAAAGATAATTTGATGCCCTTGAGGGTACAGTTTGGTCAAAACTGCATTGCTAAGATTGAAAGGTTTGCCCTGGAGTCGCTCATTAGTTTAGTTTAGAGTTCGGTTCATGCAAGTTGACCTCATCTTTGGTCTTCAAAATGTCTGCCCATTCTTAGCATAACTTTTTCCTTGTTTATATGTACCATACAAATTGGTAATTTTTTTCCTTGGCTATTTGTTTAGCTTTCCATAGGATCTCTTTATGATAGGGGCTTAGTTCTTCGCCGATGAAAATTAAAGATGTTGTTAGATCTTTTCTTCGTAATTTATGTCTTTCTTTTTTTTCAAGGAGGGAATTTCTTTGTCTTTTTTCTGAGAAAGTGACAAGTAGTTTAGGTGGAGCCCAATTTCGTCTATCTGGGACTCGGATGACGTTCTACTTTCTAATACATTCTACTTTCACTGTTTTGTTAGCGACAGTGGTTTTAGCGCAAATGCGATCGGAAAAATAAAATTATTATTATGAGTGATGAATTTGGGTTATTGTAAGTATCCCATTATTTATTACAGTAGGGTTATGCTGGAGAGGAGAGGGGGAGGAAGAAAACAGGTACGGATACGTCCAGTTACCAAGCTTTTGCTTTCTCTAGCCTACTCTTTATTCCAACCCTACACTATATCGAACCTCCAAATAATACTGCCTTATTTGTCTTGTTGGTTTCAAGTTTCTCCAATTCGTTTTAACCATAGCGAACTAACTTTTCAAATGTGACTTTTATTGCACTTAACCTGAGAATTCTTAAATTATTATCTTATTAATGCTATTATCCGGTCGGTGGCCTAGTTGACATCGCGCTTGGGTCTCACTCGGGCGTAGTGTGTTCAATTCCTCGGCTGGCTAAGTCCTCCATCACAACACAAGCAACATTTTCAGCTTACTGTGGTGGTAGTAGGAGATTTTCAAATATTGTCAGGTTATTCGTAACCCGGGAATGTTTGTCTTTCTTTTAAAAATAAAAAAAAATGCTTGATGGTGTTTTGGAAACAGACAAAAAAAAACTTTTAAATAAAATTAGAATATCGCTTTATATACGGTGTCCGGAAACTCGTGGTACATTCCGGAAACTGGTGAATCTACACCACATTTGGAGTTGATTTTGCCGTTTTCGATTAAGTCCCTTATACCATTTACATGTCGAAAAAGAAGTAAAAATGGTGGAAATGCGGAGATCAAAAAATAATATATTTTGGGTTCACTATTTGAAGTAGATTCACCAGTTTTCTGCTTGTTTTACGAATTTCCGGACACTGTGTATATGTACCTGTATAATATATTATATTAAGGATTTGTTCATTTTAGTCTGGTAGGTACCGAGAAATTGAACGGGGTAACGAAATCACAATGGTGGTGAAGTCTACCACTCTTTAATATTAGACATTTTAAGTGATAACAATGAAAAAATGTAGTTGTCTAATTAGAAAGACAAGAGTTAGCAAAAGTGAATATGTTCACTTGTTTTATTGCACTACATATTTAAATGAAAGAAAAACGTGATGTTTTCTATAAAGTCCACCCCGGATTACACCTACTAAATTATTGTAATAATAATATTATTTGGATGACTTGTATAGCGCCGTTTTTGTGCAAAATCACCTCATGGGCGCTGTACAAATTTATAATACATTTTTAAAATGATCTATGTTATTACTAACTAAATATGGAGATAATATACAGTACAATACTTACCTGGTAGGTCACTTGAGATTAACACTTAATTAACATTAACTAATTGTTTATTGGCGAAATTTAGATACAAGATTTAGGACGTAATTGGAAAATTGGATATATCTGGACTTTCTCTCAGGAATGGTATATTTGTATTATTATTATTCGTATGACAGCTTAAAAATGTAAGTTTTTAGTTTAGACCTAAATTCTGTTGGACTTGTTATCTTTGGATCTTAGTTCCGGAGGGAGTTTATTCCAAGCCTTCGGCCCAGATACTCCGAAAGCGCGATTACCAAACTTAGTATTTGCTCTTTTCCATCAGTCTGCCTACAGCTGCTGATGTTGCTGATCTCAGAGTTGACTACCTTAGACCAGTGTTTTCCGGGACGCATATTTCAGAGATGTAGGGTGGGGCCATTTCATTGATGGATTTAAACACCATCCAGCACAATTTGTACTGGATTCTTTCGGGGCACTTGAGCCAGTGAAGGTTACGAAGGTGTTCTGAAATGTGCGAATATTTTGAGACCCCGGTTATGAGCAGTGCTGCTGCATTAAACACTGATTGAAGTTTGTCAATTTGATATTTTGGAAGGCTGGCATAAATGCCGTTGCAGTAATCGAGAAGTGAGACTACGTAAGAGTTTTTTTTTAGTTTTTTAAAGCGGAGACGGTTTAGACGTAGTTCCCGTGAGCACTTAGGCCATAGGCCCATCGTGCTATCTCCCATTTTACCTCAATCCTTTAACAACAACCCAGTCCCCTTAATAAAGACATCACTGACTTTAAGGTCACAATTGATTACCGTGCCAACAAAATTGACGACTTCTCTAAGCAAAAAAGGTAGTAAGCCTAACAGAAACATGGTTAAAGGAATCTATCTGTGACCAGGAATTAGTACATAACCGGTATGAAGTATTTCGGAGGGATAGACTTCACAAGACAAAAAAAGATGGAGGAGGAGTCATGGTTGCTGTATCAAGAAAACTAGAGGCGAAGAGGATGGCGCATTGGGGATGTCAAGCGGAGGACTTGTGGATCCAACTCAATATAAACCATAATAACAGGAGTATCAAACTGAATGTTTGCACAGTATATATACCGCCAACTGAAGAAGAATCAAGCTTTTTTTTTTCAAATCAATTCAAGCTCATTTTTAAACAATCTTAGGAATGTGTACCTAACAACACCAAACCAACACATCTTAATATTTGACGATTTCAATAAGTCTAACATTCATTGGATTACCGATGAAACAAACAATTTATTACCTTTCACCACAAACACAAATACAATCACCTCTGACATCATCGATACACTATCATTCTGTAATCTTAAACAATTTAACGGAATAGTGAATCACCAATCCAAAATATTAGATCTCATTTTATCAGATAAAGAAGACATATTAGTAATACGTTTTTCATCTCCACTAAGCAAAGAAGACCCATACCACCCTGCTCTAAAAATAAATGTTCTTTTTAATTTCCCAAGACCAAACTTTTATAAAGCCGACTATGATTCAATTAATATCTTTCTTCATGAGATTGATTAGGAATTCATTCATTAATCAGGGAAATATTGATCAATCTGTCGATCAGTGTTACATTATACTCTACCAGATTATCTCTTCTCATGTTCCCCTCAAAACGAACAAAAATCACTTTCCTAAGTTGTACTCAAAAGATCTCATTCAATTGATAAAGGAAAAAAACAAATTTCATAAAAAATATAAGAAATATGGTAATGAACTTAGATCATTTATCATTCAGCTTGATTAGAACCAGAACAAAAAATCTGATTAGAGTTTGTTATCATAAACATTTAGACTAAGGACGGGTTGTTTCGCAGAATTTGAGCAATTCATCAAATTTCAACGTTAATTTCCGGGTACTGTGAAAGTCCTATTCAAGTTCTGTTATTATATCATCACAGGCTAGTTGCATGACAACACTGAATTAATAACAGAACTTGAAAAAATCTTTCACAGAACTGGGAAATTAACTTTGAAATTTGAAGAATTATTCAAATTCTCCGAAACAACCCGTCCCTAATCAAACAATATTTAAAAACTAACTCAAATGATTTCTGGAAATTTGCAAAAAGCAAATATAAAAACACAACCAATATTCCAAAAGAGATGCACCTAAATGATATAAAAACTACCCAAGGTCAAGTTATCTGCGGGCTTTTTTCTAAGCACTTTCAATCTGTTTATAAACCTTACAATGCAAACTATTCACCACAAATATCTGAAGATTTCTGTAACGAAAGCCTCGGTATGATCACTGTTTCGCCCTTAACGAAATTAGTCAAGTGTAAGAATTTGAGATATCAGGGATAAGGGATCAGGTCCTGATGGTATTCCGCCAATATTTTTGAAAATGTGCAGAGATGTTCTTGCCAGACCACTTAGCCTTCTTTATAACAAATCATTACAAGAAGGTGTTTTTCCAGTCAAATGGAAAACGGCTTTTTTAACCCCCATATTTAAGAAAGGTTGTAAGAGCGATATAAAAAATTATAGACCTATCTCTAAACTTGACTGCATAGGAAAGTTGTTTGAGTCAATAATATATGACTGTCTATTAGCTCATGTAAGTAAATATATTATCACTGAGCAACACGGGTTTTTCCCTCGGCGTTCCACAACAACCTAACCTTCTCGAATACTCCCAGTACATCCGCGATAGCATCGAAAAACGTTTACAAGTAGATGCCATCTACACGGATTTTTGCAAAGCATTTGACTAATGAATAAAAACATCAAAATATCTCCTGTTTGCCGATGACCTTAAGTTGTACAAAAAAATTACATCATTAGAAGATTGCACCGATTTGCAAAAAGACTTATCATCACTTCTTGAATGGTGAACACTAAATGATTTATATTTTAATGAAAACAAATGTGCCGTAATTTCATTCACAAAGAACATTAAAAAATTCTCAAACACATATCACATTAACAATATCCCGTTACTAAACACAACTTCAATCAAAGACTTAGGCGTGACATTTGACTCGTCACTTAGCTTCAATAAACATGTAGATACAATTTCAAAAAGTGCATCACAAGTATTAGGATTAACGCTAAGAATCACAAATTGTTTTAAAAGTACAGAATATTAACTTTAACATTATATAAATCAATTGTGCAAAGTATTCTCGAATACGCATCAACAATTTGGTCTCCCAATAAGGAAGTTGAGTGAAAAATATTTTGACTTATAAAAAATATGTTCATGTAGATCAAAAAATATCGATTCTAAATATATAAATATATTTCTATATTATTATTCTTACAATTAGTTAAACGTTCTTGAAAAAGCATTCAATAGCAATATACTGTATACGCTCCACGATTGGTCGAAAGAATTCTGTCGTCACATGTGTCGTGACTTGTACGTACAACGGAACACCTATGGTGCATCTCTTTCTATTACATGAGAGATGGTCGATTTAGATGAGAGAGGTGTATAGGCCAAAGGTTTATTTGGGTTTGTCAAATATATGTACGTATTTGTTATTATTATTATATGAAATGGATTTCTAAAGATACATATTCGTATAGTGCTTTATAATAATATGTTGTTTATTGCATAACTTAGATGTTTTTATTATTATACATGTCACAAAGCATGTGATACACTTCAGGCCGCCGGCCGCTCAGAAAAGTCTCACAGTGAACTGGGCTGTAAACCGTTATTTTACTTTTGGTCTTTACTTTTCTGCGCGGTGGTCCTGAATTCGCGCGGGGAACGTCAACAAGTAGCGACGGCGATACCGTACAAGTACCGTATCGGGCGTGAAAAGCAAATATTCTAACTTAAAATATTAATTTAACTATGAAATCTTAATCAATTTTCTTTTTTTTTTAATAACATCAATTATAATAGACGGTTAACATTGGTAAAAAAATTACTGGAATTCCTTGTTGAAGAATTAATTTTTTTTCCATACATAATGCTTAAGCGACGTGGTTTTCACAGTTCTAATGACGTCACACTACACCCCGCCTGTTACCGCTCGGATTCCGCTCGTTTTGGCGGGCTTAATAAAATTTAAACTTTGAGAATTAATTTAACTATGAAAACAAACTTAAAAAAAAAAAAAAAAAATACCAGTATTTAAGTTTGAATGCGAACATTGATAAAAAAAAAATAAAAAAAATGGACTCAACTTCCTTATTATGAGATTCATGATTATAGGATTGAATCCATACAAAGGAAACTAACCCATTGCTTATCGTGAAGGTTTATCTGGTCAATTTGGAACATATAATGACCGAATTTCGCACTATAAACTACACTCACTAACGGTCAGACGTAAACTTTCTGACGTACTGCTTCTACACAAAATTATACATGCATCAGTTGATACACCAAACATTTTATCCCAAATTAACATCAATATACCATCAAGAAAATCAACAAGGAGGATGAAAGACATTTTCTACATTAAAGCACACAAATACAGGATATTTTTCCCCTTTACCCATTCTTATTTGTTATTTACTTCTGCATATTTTGCTTATTCATTTTGTTATTATTATGTATTTAAACATCCATGTATTTAAATTTTTGAGCACCATGCCTGTTTTATGTACTTAAATAAAAATAAATAAAGTTCACCAGGGTTGTCATTGGGCATGTGGCTATGTCTTCTGGTTCTACTGTATGTCTCCCCAGGTATCTGAGCCTAGTTCCCATCAGGGCATGACATTGGCACCATAGGTGAGTTGGAGTCTCTTCATCCTCTTCACATTTCTTGCATCTATCAGCGAGTTTCTGTCCATATCGAGTAGTTTCTTGGTTCGTCTAGGGTCTGGTCCTTTTATGAGTACTTTGGATTGTCTCATTCCAGGTGCCCTCTCCCATTCTTTGCGGTGCTGGGATTTGACCCACCTATCAATATGTAATTTTGTGTGGCAAGCTGCTACTCCTACGGCCGGCTCGGATCCTACAAGTGGTGCTTTCGCCCCTTTCCTTGCTAGTTCGTCAGCCCGCTCGTTGCCCTCAATACCTTTATGTCCTGGTACCCAGATTAAGGTTATTTTAATGACGTAAGAGTTGATAAGTAGTTTTATTGCTTCTGTAGGAAGATTTCTTCGGACAGACTTGAGTTGTCATAGGTGAAAAAAACCGGTGCTTACAGTCCTATTTATTTTTCTCTTTTAAACGAAAAGTCTGAATCTAAATTGATACCGAGAAGTTTGACTGTTGTTTTTGGGATGATATCGCTGCCGGAAATAGAAATAGGTGAATCGTCTATGAAATGTTGACGTTTGTTTGTGGCCGCCCAGAGAAACTTAGTCTTAGATGGATTTATTAAGTATCGTATATCCCAAATTCATTCACCATTCGATTCACCAGTTTCCCGCTTTAACAACAAATTTCCGAATGCTGTGTTCCGCGCTGCGCTGACCACAAATCTCCCCGAAATTATATCGTAGGCCAAATAATAATACTAACATCGAGAAATGAACTTAGCGATATCGGAACTAGCCGTTTAAATCTAAGGTGATTTTAAAATGGCAAGTGATAAAACATTTGTAAAAAAGTTAATTCTAAATAATCTACGGGAATCGTAGATCCCGTACACAAACCACACTTTTTTTACTAGTTGGTGGTTTTACTTAAATATTTCTGAATCAGGATGTTGAATCGTGGAGTATGGGAATACGTAGTTATATTGCATGTTTAATATTAGAATTAATTAGTTTGTAAATGAACAACTACTGCCAAGTAGCGACGAAAGAGTGCAGAAGTTTTGAGAGTTGTGACATATCTCTGGGTCTGTAACAAGCTCTCTTAAGCAGTGGCGGCTCTTCTAAGAGGTTCTTTTCGTCAATGACTCCCAAAATATGCTGCAATAGTTATTACATACATAAAAAAAGGATTTAATAAACTACCCGATTATTAATTTAGTTTTAATATTCGTGTATATTCTTACGGTAATAGCAGGTTCCAGTGCAATCTAGCGTCCAAATGAGAAGCTACTAGTACATACTGTGGGTCCCCCCAAATTTTGTCCCCAAGCTATCTCCTTTATTTCTCTTTGCTACACACACAAATTAGGTAAAAACTATCTTGTCTGACGTATGCTAAGTATCATACAAAATTTATTTTAAAGGGGTTTTCGAACATGACCGCGGTGAGATAGAGCTATCTACGACCTAAAATTATTAAGTTGTGAAAAATGTCAGTCGAAAGTTTTTTGTTTGATAAATGATAGCCATCTTGAAATTGAATATTAGATCGCAAAATTATATTTATCATTGTTGACGTAATTTGTAATGGAATAATTTAAAATGTCAAATTCTGTGGATATCGAAAGAAATCGCAAACAATTCATTGAATCATGACAAACGTATTTAAATAAAGTGACAATTAAAGAAAAATAAAGAGGTTAAAAACAAAAGTTATAATTTTTATCAGTGCATTTGCGGGTGCAATAAAATGAATGTATAGGTACTTTTGCCTTCATTGTTTACTTTTTAAGTCTACTGATAAACAATGGACTGAGTTTGGAGTGAGTGATAAAAAACTTTGAATGTGAAAAGATCTTTAAAAGAAAAAAAAACATTAATTACTTATATGTATGTGTAAATATTACATAAATAATCTTAAATTAAACAATATTGTACTACTGGCTTCAGAATAATTACATACATTAGCGTTTTTATAATATTCACTACCCATTAACAATATGTTTTAACATTTCATATTTATTATTTTCCACTTCTGGACTCCTAGAGCCATAATATTTTTCACTGCAGTTCCTTATTGTCAATCAATGTGACAATGTGGATCAAATAAACCAAGCTTAGATGCAATAGGAAATTGAACTCGAAATTCCACTTGCACGGCAAGATATCTTTACCAATTTCATTATTGAACCATTTTTCAAACCTGTCACATTTTGCCATTACGAATATTTCGGGAGGCAATAATCTTTATTTTGTGAGCGAAGGTTCAAACCCAAAATAAATCGCCACTAGATGGTGTCTGGGAAACATGTAGATACTTACATACATACTTTGGCAATGCAAAGGGATTGACAATAATTATACCGCTTCAAGGACTGCTTGACATGGCTGCTGTTGAAGGCATAGGAGTAATAGAATTGATAGAATAAAAGAAGGTTTAATTATTACAGAAATGCTTTATTATAATGTTCATAATAAGTAGTTCATATAATATAAATGTTAGCTAAGACAACCTAAAGGGTGTTTGTTTGTTTGTTGTGTAGACATAAGTGTCCATACTTGCTTGTTTGCTAGCTTGCTGTACAAACTGCCGCACAATCTGTCTGTCTGTCTGTGAGTGGACAGTTGCCCGCCCCAGCTCGCAGCCACAACCGCCTACGCTAGCTAGGCCTACCACTGTGGCTCTTACTGTTTTCCAACAATATACACTGCGGACATGACACTTCACAGTCTTTCGTATTAGTAAATTAAACTTTAGATTTCATACATTTAAGGTTACATATTTTGTACAGCCATATACAACAATTTTATACCATATTTAAAAAAATGGGTGATTTCGCTAACCTGTCTGCGGACTGAATGATTGATTGGTTTGTTTGTTTGATTGACGTAAAGGGTAAATTACAAATGTGCAGGTTTGTTTGTTTGTTTAATCCTAAGTGACCGCTCCGGGGCAATCAACTGTCAGACGTGGGACACTACGCTAGTCGACTCATCCACTGGCCGCGAGCCGCGAGCCACGAGCCACTAGCCGACAGCCACTAGGTGTGGAACGGCAAGTCCAATCAAACTATAAGCGGAACTTAAATGCAAAATGAATAATCATAATTCAAGCAAACGTGTGTTTATAGTATTATATTCCAAATGCGCAATTAAAACTAAATATGTATACGTGTAAGAGTCGCTGATTAAAATGAAAGTTTGCCATGACGAGGCTAGAGAACGTGGCTAAGTGCTCACTTGGAGATAATATAAAGGAAATAAGTCACGTTACACCTCTTAGTTAGGAAGCTACCATTACCATACCTAAGGAGAGACCACGCCGCTGCTTCCTATTGCTTGGGGTCCCCTGCTAGGTCCCAGCTAGAGTCTAGTCTAGAAGCTACTATACACCGTCACATCTCATGGTTCAGCCTAGGTTAATATTTATACGTCTGGTCTGGTCCTCCTCTGAAGGGGGAACCAACGTGCGCTCGGACACAGATATATCTATACATGAATATTACACTTTACAAAAACACGGTTTTTCACTTATATAATCCAATATGTAAACTGTATTTTAGTTTAGTTTTTATTTTTCTACAAAAATGAAAAGTTTCGTTAATAATGGTTAGGATTTACACGCTACTATTTTCAATAAAGGTATTTAATTTAAAATAATGAAACTTTAGTTTTTTTTTCTATACATCAGTCGGGGTGCTGTGAGCTCTTCTACCTGCGTATGCCTGCTACAGAATACAACCCAACTCCTACGGAATACGGAACACGGAACACTGAACACTGAACTCTGGACTTAACTAACAGATCTGATAAATGCGTGGGTGTGTTCTGTAGTACTGTAGTACTGTAGACTGTCACAAACAAAGTAGGGGAGAAATGATCTGCGCACAGCCGAGTGCGACTAAACCAACACGCTTCCTTCTTCTTCTCCGTCTCCTTCTCCTTCCGCTTCACTCCACATCCAATTAGCCAGCCAAAATATACAATTTCATTTAATTACAATGAACACTTAAAACACCATCAATGTTTGTTTGTTTGTTTACAATAATAACCTATAATATGTATATGTTACTAGTAATATGCTAATAATAAGTATAATAACACAATTAGCCTAGACTCGAGTCAAACCTATAAAATACCAGATGAGAACTGAAGCGTCCGCGTCCACATCCGCCTACAAGTGCTAGTGCTAGTGCAAGTGGACGCCGCCACCTCCTAAAGCTAGCGCAATCTTATTCTTTTGTTATATTAGGGTAGGGTTACTACTAACATTTGTAACTGAATCCACTTGACGAGGGGAGAGTGGGGTGGGTGGGCACTTGAGAAGGCAGGCTGACCAACTTCCCAGCGGGTGGGTGGGTTAGTTAGTTTGTTTGTTTGTTTGCTTGTTATGATACAAAAGTGTAAAATCACTGTCAGTTGAGGTATCTGTCGGCTGGGAACAAACATTCAATACGGCAACATCTAATCTCATTTGTAGATATCGGTGGACCAATACAATCAATGCTGTGTGCTCGTTTGTTTGTTAGTTAGTTAATTTGTTTGTTTGTTTGTTTGTTTGTTTGCTTGCTTGCTGTGCACTTGCTGTGTGCACCGCCACTGAGTGACCGCCATTAAATAACACCATTTTACAATACATATAAACATTACTTACATGTCAATCAATGCACAATCAACTTAATATACTACACGTAGACGTAGACTACCATCTACCATACAAAATGTAATTACATTGCTCTTATAAACAAAATTACGCTCAAAAGTGTTACACGTTAACACTCCATACATACCATTGCATAGTACACAAACAATAGTTATCTTTACAAACGTAATCACAAATTAATCATTTTCGAAATTGACTTATTGCGAAATTTTCACAATTTCATATGTTAAAAATACTCAAAACGTACTTTTGTTTAGTAAAAAAATAAAAGTGCAAATACATATTACTGAGAAGTCTTATTGTGAGATTACACAATGGATACTAACTAGGAAATAAACAAATTAAACCTAAATAAATGAAACTTACAACTGCCATCCATTGGACTGAATCAACACTCACACTTGACATCCAACAGAAGCTAGAGCTAGAACTAGTCGGGTTGGGTCGACTTATATATCTACTAACTGTGGATTGGGATTAAACTTAGGATACATTCGGCTTAATTAGGATTGATTCCCATTTTACAATTGTCATCAAGACATGATCTGGCTTCGACCAGCTAAAAAGTCCACTGAATAAAAATTATTTTTATAATTAAATCTTACGTGTTTATATAAAATTAAAGAAAAACATATTCCTATTCACATGATAATGGAAATAATACTTAAAGAATGATAATCATTGTAGGCATGATGCAGTTAAGTAAGAAAATAAAATAATTACAATGATTACTCTAGATAAAGAAAAGAAAAAATAAATCACGCAGATTTCATTTCCGCCATAATCGTAGAGAACTCATTACATTCATAATATATAATTAAACACAAACGAGGACTTCCTCGTATCGCCTGAGAGAGTTGCTCACTTCCTTAGAATCCAAAGGAAACCAAGGATGGTTTGCATGGTCATCATGGAAAATCTCCTGAATTAGTCAAATTACAATATTGGCCACAGTTGTTTGTATGTTTGGGAATGCAGTGGTTGGTGTTGTTTGTTTGCTGCCTAGAGCACGGTGTTGGGGGGAGGCCCGATGGGGCCAAGGTCGGCGGCCGCCTTCATGAAGAACTTCTCCAGCTTGGCGATAATGTGCTTGCCATACGTGTACTTGCGCAGCGAGGACAGGTGCGGCCGGATCTTATGCATCAGCACCTTGCGCTGCGTCGGCTCCGACACGTCAATCATCTTCTGCACTACGTAGTTGGCGTACTGGTCCTTCATCATCACGTGCAGGGCGCTGCAACAAACATAAGAATACCCTCAGCGTTAGTGCCAGTTAGAGCCACTTGACAACACCCACTATAACATGGGATACTAGAGCAACTGACTCGACAAGGTTACCCACAGAAGCAGAAAGCATGGAATGACTCCTTTGTCCTGAATCATTCATACAAACTGGTACTCACTTCTTGTGATGCTCTTTTAGTGTAGAGAATAATAGAGACTAGAATAAAGAGTACTCACTTGTCGTTGAACCCGCAGACCTCATCAATAAGCACGGCTCTCTCGGCGCGTGTGGCGTGCGTGACGCACTTCTCCACCACATTGCTGGCGAACTTGTGCTGCGACAGTGGCAACACCTTCCCGCGCACGCCGGCAATCAAGATGGCCTTATCTTCGGCAGCGCCGTGCTCTGCAACAATCATTGGGTCTCAATTAGATGCTAATCAAAACCACTTTTATTCGACCACTGATACACAATAATAATAATAGTTCATTTATATAGCGCTCTTTACAATCTAACATTATTTAAGTGAAATGTGCAATGGATATAGAAATCCAGAAAGAACTCAAGATTAATGTCTGTTCTGCGCAAACAGAGAAATATGTTATTTGACAGTATCATCTTCACTTACCCAGAACGTGCTGAATGACATAGTTTCCATACTGATCCTGGATGAGCTGTTCCGTGTGGGAGTGGAGCTCGGCCAAAACTGGAGCAACCTATAAGTTATATGACAGGTTAAAATTATGCCGTTATGGTCTCGACTATTGAAGGTATGTGCGATACGCAGCAATAGTCGCTACCTGAATCTGCACTACATCAAACAATTGGCATTTCAACTTGAATTTTAAATTTTAAAGCATGTTTATTACAACAGAATGATGATTTCTAAATTTATTGTAATCTGCATATAAGTAAACTTTCAAAAATATGCTGGGTTGCACTACATCCTTCTTTAGCCAACGTTTCAGATAGCATTACAGGGTCCATCATGAGGGATGCAGGATACATTGTGCAGGACACATCTGCCCCGATAATGATCACTGTAATTCTGTCTGAAATCTTGGTTGAAGAAGGAGGTAGCGCAACAAGGCATATACCCCAAAAATAAATCACTTTAATACTTTTGGCCGTGAAAATCTTAAATCACATCTAATTTTATCTTGATCAACAAAATTTACAATACCAAACAGAGTGTGTACATGAAAGTTTTTACACCAAACTAAATATTTTATTTTGTCATTTACGAGGTATTGTTTTTCATGTCTGTATGTATGGTGAAACAATAATTAATTGATATTCCTGGAATGATGGGTTTTGCACCAGACGTAATCTGACAACCTCTGCAGTGTTATTATATGAGTAATTGACTGGTCGGAAGAGTGCAGGAAATGATATTATTGCAGGTTGCGGTTGGTTAGTAAGTGAGATATATAAATAGAATGGAAGCGAGACTCTCTACCTGCTCGGGGGTGCAGTGCTCAAGGATGCGCTGGATGACGCGGCAGCCGTAGGGGTGCGTGCTGAGAGCGTAGACCTGCCCCTGGAAGGCGTTGATGACGAACTGCAGTGCATGCGGCTCCACACACTCGATGCACTTCTGCACTACGTGGTTGCCATTCTGGTCCTTAACGCACTTGAGCACGTGTCCATCCAGTTCACGCACCACCTCCTGCTGCTGCTCCGCCGGGATGGACTCCAGCGCCTTCTGGATCACGCGGCACCCATACATCTGCAGCGCCAGTGATAGCACGTGGCCACGCAACTTCTGGGCCAGGGTTGTCTTCTGCTCCGGAGTGCCAAACTCAAAGAACTTCTGGATGACGTAGTTGCCAAACACATCGGTCATTAGATTGTAGGCGGCTCCCAGGATCTCGCTGAACACTAGTTGTTTGTCCAGCGCTGTCGCTCGTTCCAGTTTTTGTTGGATAAACCTGAAAATAGAAAAACATGTCTTAGAATATTGTCACTTTACCTAAACCTGAGTTTTAAGAATAATTAGTAAGATTGTTTATCCCAAGGGATAGTGTAAATGCAGTGTTCCAGTCCGCAGTCCGGAATTTTTACCAGATGTGAACATCTCATCGGCGGTCACAGCAACTTACCCGTGCCTCTCGCCTAACCCGCACCGATACTTCAATCCCCGCTGCCGCCACCATGCTCGCCGTCACCTTCACCGGCGCCGTTATAGACGTCTGTCGGCCATATGACCTGTCCGTGTTTCGGAAACTGAATCGCCCACAACCATCGCCCTTACAATCATCTGGCAATTTCGACAACCCCCGCTGCACCGTCCCCGTGCCCTTACGTCCTGGGAAGGACGAAATCGAACTGAAGCCGCGCCTTTTGTCTTCTGCCGATATGAACTAATTACAAACAATTATGCAGTGAAAAGTTTATTGTCTTTATAGTGATAAGATACTTTTTGTTTCAGAGTTAAGTTTTTTCATTTGGACATCTGGAACAGTTTTGATGGCGTTAGGATTAAGTTAAATATTGTATTAATTTGTATGTTAGTGCTTTATACCTAAGTATCAGCATGTTAGACTAGATAAGCAGTTCGTAGAAGGGAATGGCCGACACAGGTGACCAGATACGGAGAGGGCGTGTCAGGGTGTTCCAGCACTACTGTCTCCCAGAATGATTGAATGTATGTTGCAGTATGAATGTGTAAGTCCGAGAATAATGTGGATCAGGTTCAAATCGGTTTGACAAGGGTGTTTCTTGTTGTTTGCTATGCCCCTGTCAATTCTGAGGGTGACGAAGAGAAAGATGATTTTTGGACTGGTGTGAATGATGTAATGAGACTGAAAAATATTAATGAAAGGATTATAATGGCAGGCGATTTGAATGGGTGGGTGGGAATTAGACGTGACGGATTTGAATCGGCCGTAGGTATGTTTGGGGATAAAACCTCTTTCGCGGTTGGCGCTCTAAAGTGAAAACGGTAGTAACTCCAACAAGAGTCAAAATAGAAAAACTGCAAAACGATAATGTGAGAAGTAAGTATATGAATTGTGCAGAGATGAGATTGAATGAGAAGAAAATGGATGGTCGAAGCATAGACGAAACATGGAATCACATAAAAGTGAGTCTTTGTGAATCTGCTAGAGAGGTTTGTGGAATAAGTGTGCAAAGTAGGAAGAAAGGTGATGCATGGTGGGATGATGAGATTAAAGCAATGGTCTCAGAGAAGAAGAAAGCATGGTTATTGTTATGATGCAGGGCTAGACTCCTTTTGTTTTAATATTTTATTCATTAATTTATTCTGCATCATCACATTTATCCTCGCCGATTCTCTAACCTAGTTAGGAACTGGGCGATTGTCGCGGGTATTGGTTTTGGTAAAATTTCGAATCATAGTTTAAAATTTAAAATCTGTACCGGGCGGAAACAGAAAAAAAACAAAAACACTTCCTTGCCTGCAGAGAAACCAGAGGGTGGGCCTGATCTCTCGGCAGACGACAGTCACAGTTTTCCGGAGTGAAATTGTTTGGGAATGGTTTCCCTTTAATCGGAGTGGCGAAGTCTAATTTTATACGCGGAAATTGCATAATAAAATCGTATAAATGGTGTAAAATACGAAGTTCCATAGTGGAATTAGTTCCGTGGCTCGTTCGAATATTGTAACCACGCGGCATCATGAATCGCAAACGGAGTCAGACGTGTGATCTGCTTGAATCCGACCCATCCTTTATGGGATGAAGAAGCCAGTGGCTTAAAATATTGTGCCAGGTTCCCGGAAACCTAAGGATAGTATTCTTTCTCGCGGTTTGGCACTACGCCGACCGCATTTTCACCAGGGCCGTAGGGAGGCCTATTTTTCCTTACATAAAGGGAATCCTCGCCAGGATACACGGATGCGACCGCGGGCACCAGATTCCTCTTCCTCAGTCGCCAGATTACCAGTTTCCTGCCACGGACAGTCGCCAGGAGGCGGAACTGACTCTTCCTCTTGCTCCGTCTGGAGCCCCCTGGAGCTCAGCCTGATGAGGTGCTGCTCCAGCTCGAGTAGGATGTTACTTAATTAGCTAGATAGATAAAGCGTGGTCGGAACCTTGGGGGTAAGCTTATATCTAGCTTTTATTATATTGTTTTCGTTATAACTCACACGGTAGAGTGTATAGACTTGTATTGTATTCGAAATAATATACATTAATGTTACTCTAAACCTTCTTTCCTTGACTCTAAATTACACATTGTAACCTGACACATTTCTGGTTTCGAACCCAACCCCCTGAGAACCCTGGGATCACAAACATTCTTGTGGGTATCTAACCCTCAAGAATTGGCGCTTCCAGTACTGGATAAAGTTTGTGATTCCACATTCATTATTATAACCTAAAATGTCTGGTGAGTATTGTAGGGTGCACGTAGCAAGTAACCATAGCAACTACTCTACGTAGCATTATGTCTGATTGTGGCTAGCAGTGCTTCCAGCAAAGAGAAGGATCGAGCGAAAGAAATATATAAGAAATGTAAGAAAAAAGTAAGAGTTGGAGTGAAAGAACGAAAGAAACACCTGGAAGAGGAAGAAGGAATGAAAATGACAAACCATTTCCAAGAAAACATTAAGTTGCTTTGGAAGGAAGTCAAAAGGTCCGGTGTGGCCCAGAAAACGGAAGCATGAAAGTGATAAAATCGAAAGATAGAAAAATTTTGACGAATGAGGAAAAAATAAAAGAGAGATAGATGAAGTATTTCGAGGAAGTCTTCGAAAGCGAAGTGAGTGACAGTGATTCCAGCGGCAAATCAGATATGAATGATGATGGACTGAATGTTACCGAAATTAGCATGGATGAGATAGAAAGATCAATCAAATGTATGAAGAATGGTAAGAGGCTGTCGGTTTCGACAATATTGCTGCTGAATATTTTAAAGGAGCCGTATAATTCTCACATGGTTGTGCAATCTTTTTAACCAATGTTTAAAGGAGGGTTACACGCCTTTAGATTGGAAAAGGGCTCTGATCATGCCATTATACAAAGGTAAAGGGTCACGTATGGAATGTGGGAATCATAGGGCTATTAGCCTGCTAAGTTCAGTTGGCAAGCTGCATGGTAGAATTTTGATTGAAAGGGTAAGAAAGGAAACAAAGGATAAAATATGGGATGTGCAAGGTGCTTTTATGAGTGGAAGGGGGTGCATGGACCAGATCTTCTCATTGCGTATGCTCACCGAGAAGTTTCTGGCAAAAAACCAGAAACTTTTCTGTGCCTTTGTATATCTACAAAAAGCATGCGACCGAGTCGACAGGAAAAAGCTATGGAAGGTGTTGTCCAAGTATGGAGTGAATACGAATCTGGCAATTGCGTCTCTGTATGAGGGAAGCGTTGCATGTGATAAGGTGAACCGTGGTTTTACGGGGTGGTTTGATATCACAAAAGGTGTTAAACAAGACTGCATAATGTCACCGTAGTTATTCAATCTATACATGGATAATTGTATGCAAGAATTGAAAGAGGTGGGATTGGGCACGAATTTGAATAATCTGAAAGTATGTTGCTTGTTGTATGCTGATGATGCGGTGCTGATTGCTAATAGTATGGATGATCTGCAGTCTCTCGTGTCTAGGATGAACAAAGTATGCATGAAGAATGAGTTAATGATGAATGTAGGCAAGTCTAAAGTAATGGTGTTTGAAAGAGAGAGTACGAAAACAGTGTGCAATATAGCTGTGAATGAGGAATACTTGGAGCAGGTGGATGAGTTTGTTTATTTAGGAAGTATGTTTACGAGAGATGGGAAGGCTGAAAGAGATATTGAAAGAAGGGTAAATGCAGGTAACTCCTTTAATGGAGGAGTGAACGCAGTTGGCGCTAACAAAAAATTGTCCAAAGAAGCGAAGTTAGCAGTCCACAATGGAGTGCTAGTACCTACCCTAATGTATGGAAGTGAGGCATGGAATCGGCAAAGAAAGGATGAAAGTAGATTGAATGCTGTTGAAATGAGATCCCTGAGGCGTATGTGTGATAAAACCATGTATGATCGTGTGAGGAATGTGGAGATCCGCAAAGAGTGCAAGGCTGATGTAAGCGTAATGAAATGAGCGAAGAAAGGAGTGTAAGGAGAATATACAATGCAAATGTGAATGGTAGCAGAAGTCGGGGACGCCCGAGGAAGACATGGCACGACCAAGTGAATCAGATACTTGAATCGGGCCATGTCAAGAGTCAGAATAATTGAAGAGTATGTACGAGAAGATGTATGAATATGAATGAGGCAAGGAGTGTGCCAAGACAGAGTTGTTTGGCGGTCTGTCCTCTCTGCTACCCCTGCGTGGAAACGGCGTGATGGTTAGTTAATTAGTTACTCACATCTTATTCTCTTGTAAGCAAACCATCACTGACTAAGGACAAGTGGAGAAATGGAAGACAGAAGTCTAGTAGGTAAGGGGTGAGGTGGCGTTACCTAGAGCCGTGCTGGTCCTGAGAGAACTCCACCATGTGATTGGTGAGGTCGCGCAGGGTGAGGTTGGGATAGCGGTTGTTCCGGAAGTCCTCCAGCAGCCCCGAGCGGCCGGGGGGCTTGTCTCCCCCCACCACCATGGGGGTCACTCCCGCCGCAAGGGACACATGCTCTGCAAATCAAATAATAGAGGTTAATTTAAAGGGTACATTTATATACTATAAAGGTAGGACGGATTTTCCAGAAATTTAAAACCACAGTAAACACACCTGAATAGATTTTCTATTGAAGTTACATAATATATTTATGTTTTAGTCCAATATTTACATTGATAAATAATGAGTTGAAAAAAAACATACCTCGCACGCCTGTCATGGCTCCAACTCCGCTCAGCTTGCTAAGCAGCGAGGAAGAAGATCCAAACATTCCATTTGTGGTCAGTCCTTGCGCCAGACTGCTTACCGCCCTAAAACGATCATCAATGTATTATACTATGACAACAACAATATTTAAGATTATGGGTGTTGCTACTTAAGCCAACATTTCCCACAGACTCACAGTGTAATTAATCATCGGAGACCAAGTGGAGCATCTACACTGCAAGGCTGCCCGAAAAGTTGGCCAAGGAGGATTCCCCAAAAGTTAACACAATATTATTGTAGAAACAATGAAAGGAAGGTATGTATTATGAACAGTAAATTTACACATTAGTGTTATATGCACCTGCGTGCAATTGATTCATTATTGTTGAGTGTTTAGTTAGTCACATGATTTTTATGAAAGAAGACGGCAACACTAACAACTTAAATATATAATATTATTATGTACACTGTTTGCGTTTTTTTTGGTCAATATGCAAGTTGCACAATCAACACAACTCTTATGAAAAGTCAAACAAACTTGCACAAATCAAACTAAATTTACAAATAATAATAAAACCATGGAGAAAAAAAACCATCCACACCTGTACAAAAAATTACCCAATCATGAAAATAATTATTGTAATTCATACCTCTTAATGGCTTTTGTAATTGTTTTCAGAAAATTAACTTTCTAATAAGGCAAATAGTCAATAATCTTGAATCAATCAATCTAAATATACATGGTGTCTGGAAACTCGTAGTAAAAGCGAGAAACTGGTGAATCTACTAATCACTACATCTACTAATCATCTACTATCTACAAATCACTATAAATCTACTAATCGTTTGGACTCGGTTTTGTAGAATAACTTTTTTTGATTACAAGAGTTTTCATTTTCGAGTGAATCAAGTCCCTAGTTGGAATATTCTGGGTCAAATATGATTAAAAAAAACAGTCCTGTAAACAGTTTAATGTCTTAAAATGCATCGAAGCGCAGCGTACACCCGACTCCAAAAGATTTATTTTACCCTTTAGTTGCCAAAAAAAAAAGAAGAAAAAAATAATCTAAATACTCAAACCGGGAAAAGAAAGTTTATTTGAGTTCTGTGGGTGGTGTAGATTTACCAGTTTCCAGCTTGTATTACGAGTTTCGGGACACCGTGTATATCCCATGAATTGTGGCTTCTAGCATCCTTCACATTTTTTGCAAGAATTATGAAAATTCAACAACAGAATTGACTTTTTTCTGACAAATCATTTGCATATTATATTGTGATTCAACCTAAACTTGAATTCCCTCAAAACATATATTTACACTTATGTTTACTTTTTATTTAATTGCCATTCATTTTATAAATCCCGATTAGAAATATTATTTCTTGACATTATATGGGTCCTCACATGGTATAAATATACCTACTTGGATTATCATGAGACCTTTGTGCATATATTTTTAGTGATTTGGATACTTAGAGTTAGTTTTTAGTGATTTGGAAATGGGCCTGAAATAAATGGGCCTAAAATTGCAGTGGCGTGCCTCGAAATATATATTTTTTATGCAATTCATTGTTTTTAAAATGAATATATGAATGATGATGGGGGGTGGTTGGATACTGACCTGTACTTGGCCGCCTCAGCGCCGGGGGCCGCCGACACGAGCCGCTGAAGGCCGGCCTGCGCGCCCAGCGGCGGCGAGAGCGGCGCGCCCGACACCCACTTGCCGCGCGCGTACTGCTCCAGCGCGCCGGGGCTGAAGGCGCCGCCCGCCGCCGCCGCGCGCTCCAGGCTGTCGCGCCGCGCGCCCGAACCCAGCGTCACGCCTACATCATACACACTTATTTACAACACGCCACTGGACACTGCCAACCCTCAACCGGCACCCCACCAAACAAACAAACAAACAAACAAACAAATGCAAAGGGGACAGAGGACTATGTCATCCTCAACTGTATTAAATATCTCGTACAGCTGAAGGGAGTGGGGGGAAGGATTTATTTGTCTTGTTAAAATAAGGTACAGGTGCTAAGGAAATACAGTAATACATGATGGTATGACCAGGGCATTTCGACTATAAATTAAACTTTATATCTTAATTCCAAATTCCAGAGGAATACTTCAACCTCAAATTTTGTATACATCTTTAGTTCCATTTCAAGTCGAATATAACTCCTCGATCTAGTCCCCCAATTTTAAAATACATGTAGATATAATCGAAAAAAAATCCCATTAAAAGCATAAACTGTAATTACTTGAGGAAAAAAATATTAAAACTCTTAGATCGAAGAATTATATCAGACTTAATATTTATGTTCATAATTGTAAATGGTATTGTAGACAGCACTGATTTAATTAACATCATTGAAATTCATATACCTAGGAGAGCTACTCGATTCAAAATCCCGTTTAAATGTAATCATTTCAGGACTGAGCATTTCAAACACTCGCTTGTACCTAGATTACATTAAATTAAATTCAATTGTACTTTAATTAATTGTACAATAATAAAAAATAAAAATAAAAAGTTAGTAATAGATACGGAGAAGTAGCGGACCTGCATGGAAGGTAGGTACATGAAGGCTATACTATAACATCTAAATAGTTTAATCCTAAAAAATGCGAATAATAATAAAAATATGGACGTAAAGTTTAAGATATTATATGAATAAGTACAGACTGTATAGCTAATAATTATGTAGATTAGTTTGTATGTAGACTAATATTCACATCTAAGTAAATGTTTTACAGTAGTTTGCAATAATGGACGACCTATTAGGATTACGATTACGATTAGGAAAAGGGAAGAGGGAACCGGCTTACTTTGCATTTGTCGTGTCGTTGGAGACTGGTACAGTTGGAGTGCGGGTGCGGGCTTGTATCGTCGGTTTAATAATATATAAACATTAACAATCGAATCATCCAACAGAAGCAATTACTACAATATTACACTAAATTTCGTTGCATTTTACGAAAATCAACTTTGGCGGGTTAATTAATATACACGTGGATTATTAAACCGATTAAAAATATTACATAATATATTCAGGGTTTTCCAATAAGAGGTGTTATTTTGATATTCAATCGTAAAAGATCAATGGTTTCGTTGCTTGTGTGGCACCTAGCGCCGTCTTGTTGAAATTAAACGTTGTCCAGATCAATACCATCCAATTCCGGCCATAAAAAAATCATTAATCATCTCTCGATAGCGCAATCCATTCACCGTAACTGTTGCTCCAGCCTCATTTTCGAAAAAGTAAGGTCCAATGATTCCACCGGACCATAAACCGCACCAAACAGTCACACGTTGAGGATAGAGAGGCTTTTCAACAATAACTCTTGTCTTTTCCGAGTCCCAGATGCGACAATTTTGCTTGTTGACGAAGCCACTGAGGTGGAAATGGGCCTCATCACTCAAGATGATTTGCATTTGATTCACTCAAGTGAATTTTAATAATTTCAATGCGTTGTTAAAGCGTGTATCGTTCCATTTTTATTAATGGCGTAGTTTCTACTTGTCAAATGTCAAAAAATGACAGCTTCAAAAGTAACATCTACCGAAATAGCGGGCTATTCAAAATAACACCTCTTATTGGAAAACCCTGTACTTAAAATTAGGTTGTAAATTTATGGACGTGAAATATTATAATACACTGTACATTTTCTTTAAATTAGACAATCTACACAAAAAATAACTAAGAAAAACAATAGAATGAAGTATCTGTTCGTTATAGTTATTTTAATATAATCTAAAATTAGTGATGATTTTGTACAGCAATTAAATAATACAATTATTAATATTGGAATGCAACGTGAGAATAGGGAGAAATGATTGTTAATAATTTTAAAATCATGGAACAGCGTCCGAGATCCCCTAGATAATATAATAGAGGGTGAGAGAACAGACCTGAGAGAGGGGCGGCGGGGCTGCCCTGGTGTCCCAGGGTGGCGAAGGCGGCCGGGAACAGCCCCGAGGACTGCGACACACCTGACCGCGAGCACCAAGCAAGGTTAGTGGGGCACCACACCGCACGCCACACGCGCAAACACCACATTCCACCCACATTCTCTATTCTATCACGCTACAGGTGGATGCAGGCTAAAACCTGCACACTGTCGAGAATTGAACCAATTCAGTGTTTCGGTTGGATGGTTGGATGGTTGGATGGTTGGATGGTTTCGGCAATGCTCAAGATTCAAAGAATCGGAGAAGCACTTTCTACACTCAGTTAGTCTTACGGAGCGTGACGAAATCGTAGGAGAATTATAATTATTACTGGTTCGTTTTCGTTTAGAACCATTATTAGTCGCTACATAAATTGCGAACTAGAACTTTCAAACAAATTATCCGGTTATAATTTCCGACGAACAGAAAAATTTAGGCTGAAAATATTTAAAGTTTTCTTGTAATTGGTAGCGAACATGGTAACAAAAACTTATTTAACTATCAAAAGTTGTATAATAAAATTTTCCAAGATAATTTTAGCTACTCATGAACACGAACTAAAGCTTTTCCTAGATAATAACATTCTTTCAACACTGCTCGTTGTGTTCAGCTTAATTCAGAGTAGGCACTAACTGTTAGCAATGACTGGTGATGGTGAATAATTGTGAAACTGAACAGACTGCAATTTATTCATAAACTGAACTATAGATAGGTACTCTTCTCCAATAGCTTGGGTGGAACGTTGTTTGCGGGTGTGAAGTGTGAACAAGACATGTACAATGTACAGTGTACAGTGTACAGTGTACAGTTAGGGTTAGATGACGAATCTCAAACTTAATTACTATACATTTAGTCACGATTTTATATTATCAGAATAATGTTTGAGAAGCGCCGTCATTAGGAAATATACAATGAAATTTAAGAAAGAAAGCGATGATATGAATCATAAAGCGTCTGTGAAATGTCTATAAAGCACGTCAACAATAGAAATTTATTGAAGAATTACAATGAATACTTAGGACGGGTTGCTTCACAGAATTTAAACAATTCGTCAAATTTCAAAGTTACAATTGAAACTCTGCAAAAGTTCTGTTATTATTTCATCATGGGCCGGTTGTTTCCCAGTACTTGGATAGTAACAGAATTTGAATAGGACTTTCAAAGAACTTGAACATTAACTATGAAATTAGAAACAACCCGTCCTTAGTGTTGTTAGGTTAGGTTAGGTTTGTAGTGAATATATTATAACGAAAATCATCGTTATTTTTTATAAAGATATTTCACATATATTATTTTTATAACAAGGCAAACTGACATGCTTACACTAAATTACATACGAATATGTACAGAATACAGCTTGTTTACAAACATTATGTCGTTTTTAGAGAATGTATAGATCCATTAATAAAAATGAACATATAAATGAATATAGATAATATATTGTTAAGTATGTGAAAATGACCACCACAGAAGAATTAAAAGCGATATTCTCGCAGTACGAGGTAGGCAACGTGACGCTACAAATAGAATGCCTATAATAATTATATATCGCCACCCCACCCGTGTAACGTTGTCAAACAGTCGCCCACAAAGTTGAGAATTTAGTTTACAAGATCATTACGCCCAGCATCTTATACCTGGTAGGGGACGCGTAAAAATGCAATTTTCTGGCAGCGGGCCCAGTTTAAAGTTGATGTTTATACCATGTTACGGTAAGGGTACTACTGGTACTATGTGTTTCCCCGACCCGACTCGTTGTTGATAATGAATGAATGATAAAGCGAGCGCGAAAAGTTTCCGGGCGCGAAACGGCAAAAGTTGGCCAATCCGGCCTCATCAGACCGGCGGAGTTTAAAGTAGCGGCAGCTCATTAAAATCAACAAATAAATTACCAGCCCGAAAGAAATACTAAAAAAACAATGGGAAAATACTCTGGACGCCCGTTGTTTCTTCGGGGAAAGTTCTACAGATTTTAACTTAAACCCCACCCACCATGACCATTAGCCGTGCACGCAAACTTTATTCTTACAAATGAAGGAACGAATCGAACGAGTGAATCATCTTCAGGGAATGATTGATTTCAAACAGGGAAAATAATCGGGATAGTATGATTAGGATCCCACTCTGCAACGAATTGTCAACATTCATTATGACACATTACGCAGCGACGAGCACTGCATATCCCATATCTCACCCACACGAAATGAAGTAATTATTATAAGATTAAGCAGTGTTGCAGCAGTACGTCGATGCTAAAGGAAGACGAACACAGAATTAATTTGGAAAGGAGAAGATAATCAACGGGCCAATTTTCAAATTCAGAATTAAAACGCCATTTTCTCGGTGGGCGGGACCAAACGGCGTGGGCGGCCCTGCCCGCCCTGCCCGCCGCCCTCGTCCAACACCTCCAAGGGTGGGGGTGTTCCGGGTATTAGGAAAATCAAACACAACAACTTGTTATACGAAAAGCTGTGGACATTACCGCTTTTCAAATCTAATTCAACAAGTCCCCTTGTGTGCGTAATGATCACTTACAATTATAAATCTTACACTTATTACTTAGAATCAAACTAGAAAATAAGTATACGATATTCACGACTTTCAGAATAGAATATTTTTAAAGTATTGAAGTACATTTTCTTGGTGGCTGGTTATAGCCATCAAAGCTGCCTTTCCTTGTGCCTCTGCTTGTTTCCTTACAATGGTGTTCCGGAATAGCAGAATAATAACAACGCTAACGGGAGAAAAAGATAGGTGAAATATTCGGCAACTTTAAAAACCCACACAAACTAATTTAAATTCGAGGTTTAACCTTCGGCTCTTCAAACATCGTTAATCCGTCATTACTTCATTATTAGTGTTACCCGTGTGTGTTACCTATGTTACCTGTGTTACCTGCCCTGCCAGGTAAATTGGCCTATAATACCACACAACACATAATGCACCTCTCACTATGGATGCCACCTACTTAGTACGAGCACATATTTAAAACATATCATGTCTATGGCGGTTTTACGATAATGCGCTATTTATATTCAAAATTGCATAATATGTACACAATTTCATGAGTTGATTTTGGTTTTTGCATATACTTTGAAAATTATAGAGAGCATCAATACAAAAATATCATCTTAAAAAGACGATTTAAAAAATCTAAATTCGAAGAAGAGATTTCTCATTCGCGTGATTTCGACCCAAAAATACACTGCAAGAGATTAAAAAAATACTAATTCATGAAAACGATCACAGAGAACACATTCAAAGGATGAGCAGTTACTGTGAATTATTTACGAAGCATGGCCGCACTTTTGTTTCTTTGAGCCACCCTTCCCGACTGGGGACTGGGCAATGGGCATCCACCGCGGGCCGCAGCCCTAAACGATTTCGTTACCTTAATATTTTCTCAAACAATCTGCCGAGGGTTTACACACTTCCCAGATGCTCTGCGTTTGGACATACAAGCAGCATACATACTCTCGTGCTCTGTGTGGCGCTGTATTATGTGTAGTGTGTGCGGAGTTAACGTTAACATCTCAGTGAGACGATAGAGAGAGGGAACAGGTACAGGTACAGGGAGTAGCGCGACCGTCTCCGCCGAAAAAGCCCGGAATCTCGGTGCGCGGGGTCAAGGGTCTCGGGAGGGTTGGTTGGTTGGTGGGGGGCGCGGGGCAGGGGCAAATTAGATTTCCCTCCTCGAGAAGATGAAGTGTGGAAGCTGCGAGAGTGGCGGCAGATAATAGCTCCACAGGACTCGCAACAGGGATAGCAGATATGACACCAGCTTTGACTTATTCATTCATTTATTCTGGCCTCGCCATACGACTTTTTGTCGAAAACCGATGTATGAATATTATTTAACTATTAATCTACACACGCGGTGGCGGTATGGCATAATAATAATACAATATGCTGTGTGATAACACGTCTATATGAAAATTGATACAAAAGTTATTTGAAATCAACCAACTTATTATAAATAAATATAACGATGACTATTCATAACTACCTAAACTGAGATGAAAGTAACTAAATAGGTGCACCTACAGACCTAATGCTATGCATTTAAATCTGGTCTAAAAGTTCATACTTCAGTATAATGTGCATTCGTTATGAACGTAACGAAGTTTTGCTCGCTCGTGTTGTTAAACCAGCACCTATTAAGATCGTGTCCGTTTTACAGCCGGAATAGGTATCATCAATTTTATTTAAAAAACAGTAATTTTAATCAAGAAACGATTAATAGTAAAATAAATAAGACTAATTGGAAAATACTTAGCAATGAAGAGAACTAACACTTAGCGTGCTTCACGCGATGGTTACGCTAAATTTCTCTACGTATTGTAAAAAAACTACTATGACGGAACTGTTTTGTGGAATACCAAATCAGAGAAAAAAATGTGAAATAACTGCTATCGTTTTAAAAATAATACTTGTCACCGTACAAATAATACGGAATGACCGTGCGTTGCTTTTTAAGCAATCCGAAAAGGGAAGTTCATGCGATATGGTAACTGGATAACAATGTTATTTATATTTAGGAGTTTCATAGCGAACAAAAAAATCACAACATTCTTCCGTCGTGGCTGGTCGTTTATCAAAATCACAGTTCTGTGGCATTTATTAGACCGCCAAATACGAGTTCAGCGGCTGTATATCACCATACAGGTGTGCCGGGTCGGCGGATTTTCTACTGTTTGACCGATGGCGATATTAATAAGCTCGTCCAAAGATTGGGATCAATAATACGAGTCGACACCAAATTATAATTGAGGGAAGGTGTTAAACGTCATTTTTGATTGATAATAAAACTTCTGACGTGGGAATGTAATAACAAAACTACAATATCAAAGTTGTTTGCATTAAAGTAGCTACTTTGTTAGCTGCAAACAGACATATACTTATTGCTAAAAATGCAAAATCAATTCAAATAAACATTTAGTAGTATGCATAATAAAAAAGATGACGCTCTTTGTTGAATTTTAATAAAATTAGAAATAATATTATTGTTGGGTTTATGCACCGTAAGGTAAGGTATGCACAATTTTGGTATAATTAAAAACGTAGCTCAATTTACCAACTTTGCACTACGTAATCGCAAATAAATAGTAAGTTGATTATGAAAAAAAATTTGAATAACTCAACAATATATCAAAAGTGCGCTACGTGTTACGCAACCCTAAATTGGTCGGTCCGCGAGCGGGCAACACTCGTTCGAAATGAGCACCATAACAGAGTAATGTAGTGTGCCGAGGGGATGACGGGCGGGAGGCTGGGACGGAGGACGGAGGGCGGAGGGCGGAGGGCGGTGGTTCAGGGGAGGGTGTTTTTATTGCTACGTTCATTGTTTGGATACCGAGTGTTTAGATTTGTCTGGAACAGGGGAATCGAAAATTAAATCGCATTTAAATGTGACGAGAAACAAATTGAGCTTAACTTCATAAAATGTTAAGTTGAAACGGTTAGTACACCTGTGCCCTGTTCCACTTCACCGCGTCACCCAGGTGTGTACACAGTTGTTCTAATGAGATTTTTAAGTAAAACGTAAGCATTCGTGAATCTCGCCATTTGCGTGTTTTCGAGCCGAAGAATGTCAACAAACTAAATATGGACAAATATTGTATAAAATGTGAATGATTATGCATATTATTTGCACTAAAAAGGTACGTTTAAATAATTTCATCTTAAATATTCAATGACATTATATAAATATAATATAATAATATTATAATATACATATACCTAGACAGTATATACATGGTACAATTTTATGTATTATACTAAAATATTACTTTATTAAAAATACAATAATGTTCGTGACTTGACAAATATTCCACTCGTAAACTTCAGTGATATAAGATCGTATTTTACAACTAAGTACATAATTCAGCACCTAAATCAAAAAATGCGAGATATGACAATAATATTTAGAAATTCTATACGAATGGAAAGCTCACCTAGGAATTTTTCACGAATTTGGTAGGGACAGCAAATCTCTAAAATAAAGTGAGAGTCTTAACGACATAAGTGAAAATATCGTGTCAAAAAATGTTGGGTGCGCGGCCCGGTGCCGCGGACGGACCTACGGTCGAATTTGCCCTAGCAGGTCTAGAAAATTGATCTTTCCGTGGGGTTTATTTTAATTATTTCTGATGAACGTATTACGAAAATCTCAAAATTTTGTAGAGGAGTAATCTAATTCATCGTCTAGAAAAATAAATTTTGGTGCTTACTGCTAATTTTATCGTACTACACAAATTATTTTAACCGTTTGGGTGCCAATCGTCGATTTTCGTCGATTCGTGTTTTAACGAAGACTGCCGATCGTCGATTTCCGTCGATTGCGTCATTCGTGTTCTGATTCGCGCGTACGTAAAATTCTCATTTTTTCGAAACGCCTGGACTTCGAGATCCTCCTCCACGTGATTCTAAACCAATATTCTTTAATAAAACACCGAAAAAATCATCGAAATCCTTGAAAATTCAAAGAATTTAATAGGTTTTAAAAAAATATATAGTTTCATAAAAAATAATGTTTTTTTGGTGGCATTTTACAAGCAACTGTATGAATTTTTTTGGCACTCACACGGTTAATGGTAAGGTACTGTTTTTATTAAACTTAAATAGGTATAAATAACTTATATCCGTAGGTATCGATCTAAAAATATATATTATCTTTACAAATTCGTCGAAATTAATTCAAATCTGAGCCTCGATCAAACCCGTTATTAGAGTCATGTGTCGCCTTAAGTAACGGGGCGAAACCGGTTCAGTAAAAAAATAACTAGTCTATGAAAAGGGGTAAATTTTAGCTTTTAATATACAATGGAATTCAACTACGAATTAACAGTTTCAAAAATAGAGATATTAAAAGATACATTTCGAAGGAAGAAAAAAGGCAGATGGCCAAGCCCGTCGTAAATCCATCGGCAACATTCCGAATTCACCCACGGGCTACACGCAATTCTGCATTTGCATATAAACCATTTAGCCCCGTTCGGCAGCGATAATTAGCACAGTTCGTAAAAGTGACAATAAAAGTGTGGAGTTGATGTAGTGGAAGCGGCTAACGCGAACCAAACACAGCACACAGGTGCTATTGCAATGGGTTGGTTCTCAGTCTCAGTTCCTGGCTCCGGGAAGATTGTCTTGTCCGTCTTGTCTGAACGCTAGCATCTAGTCTAGTGCCCTACTAGTAGTTCTTCTGTTTAGGGTACGCATTAAGAGCAATCCACGAACGACTAAATAAATGACAAGAATAATTAGGGAATAACTAGAAATGTTCTAAAACGTTGCTAATAAGATTATAACTTGGATGGCGCATTACATATGAGGCGTGTTGAAACAAAGACAGCAATCTCCACCATTGGTGTAAAATGAGTTAGATATGGCGATGGATAGAGAATCAAAAATACTATCGACTGCTGCAAAGGTTTCGGAGCATAAACGACAATATTCCATACATTTTTGAATTTTAATATTTAGTTCCACAACAAACATGGCGATTTCCTTCAGGTTACGGAACAAAAACAGCAGTTTTTGTTTGAGCCAATCAGAGACCAAGAAATATGATATTTAAAACCGCCACCCCATACAAAGTGTGAACAGCAGGTGTGATACATAAGGTATTGGAAAAATACAAAAAAAAACATTTATTGCATTTTACTCAAAATGAAAAGAAGTGGAGATTGCTGTCTTTGTTTCAACACGCCTCATATGCTGGTGAAGTCTCTTGTAAAAAGCCCGTTGTGAGATTTGTTTTTAGTGTCCCATACATTGTGTTTCATGCCATGCAGCTAAGGTGATGTGGATACCTAATAATCTAAGAAAATAAAGTATATCATTTTGTTGAAATGTAGTACGAGAGTAGCTTTATTTAGTATTGTGGTAACGCGCGTTAATAGTATTAGCTCGTATTCAAGAAACATCTGGAAAGTTTTGTACTGATGTATTTTGTAAATGTAAGCGTGCTGTAATTGTTTGCTGCAAAATACAACCTCCGTCGAATTATACGGTTGTCAATAGGCATTCTAACGACTATTTTCGTCATTCTTTACGGAAAGAGAACTCTAAACATAACGTTCAACAGTCTCCATTCTGCGTATTCGTTGACGCACACAATAATATACAATTGCGTTGATGAGAAACATTCGCATAAAGCCGAAAATGCTGCGGTGTGCGTTTATAGTCGGAACGTAGGACCCCGAACCTAACCTACAATTCCAGGCTGCCCAAGTCGGTCTATGCGTACAAACAAGGTGGCCAATAAAGTACCAAACTATTACTTTGTACAGGTGGTGCATTTTAATACTTTGCGATAGCAAATTATACATTTTAATTACTAAGTAGATGGTTATATTGGTCATGTCACAAAAACAAGACCAAAAAATAATCGATAAACCAACCGGATCACAAAAATACCGAGCTATTATTTATTTACGAATACATCAAACATTGACAGAATATTGCTTTAGGAGAATGTAAATAATGTTAAATACGGTTCGATGACAATCGGTGGGCGGTATTACTGCGATAATTATTATGAATTCTTTCGCGTTTGTTAGGAACAAAAAAACATTAACGCATAATAAATTTGTGTTTAACAACAAAATTGATATTGCAACATCGAGTGGCATAAACAAAATAACAAATTTACGACGGGAATGTAAAATGATGCAAAATTTTTATATTAAAAACAAACAGATATGCTCGATTTAACGAACTAAAAAAGATTGATTAAATATGTTTTTAAAATAAAGAGGTCTGCAAATTGCTAGAATCCATGAATCACTATCCAAATGAATACATTATTTTATGCATTGTGTGTGAGTGATCTCGGCGCACTGAACTTGCTAGTATTCTTGCTAGCATTGTGCAAACCTGTTCGAAATGAATCCCAGGCCGGACAAAGTGTTTCATCTAGCCTAGAGATGTTTGCCGCAAACAAAAACACCATTGGCCGTGGTGAGGGCAATAAAGTGTAAATTTAATTTAACAAGTGTCCCGGGTCAACAGTTAGTCGGGGTCCCGCAATGGGCAGTCCATCGCTGTACAGTGTACACCACTCACTCCACCGCGCACCGCGCACCGCACACCGTACACAACACGGCCGGTAACGTGTCCGGGGTAATACGTCCGGGGTAAACACGGCGGAGGACAAGAGGAGATATAAGCCCCAGCAGACAGGCACAGCAGGCACAGGGGATGGACAAAGCCCTGACTAGACTACGTGCCCTGGAGACCGTATACTATATCGACAAAATACCAATATCAAATATAAATTTGATATTGTCCTTGAACAGTGAGCTCCATAAAAATTATTCTGTGGTGGTAGAATATCGATAATCACATTATAAAAATAGTAAGAAGCTAATAATAATATTCACAAAAGCACATATTATATTTTATTAGTTAGGGTTAATAATAAAGGAATAACCCAATTCTATTATTTCTTTTAAAAGCCTCTGAAGTAGCGATTAAAGTATTTGTATTATCTGATGTTACAATAATACCAAAGTATCAGTAACAAACCTTTAAATCCAATTATTCAATTCATTGTGGTTCATAAAATCAAATATAACTGTTTCAAACATTTTATTTGTGCAGCGGCAATTATCGGATGACATTAGAATTGGGTGGGTGCCAAAACATTGTATCGATTTGTCAGACATGACGGGAAGATTCAAAGAGTGATAATATCTCACAAACGGTCAAAGAATGCATTAAATATCTCTGTTGGAGTCAAAGCTGTGACCAATGTAGCACGATATTGACTATGATCGTGTTACATTGGGCTGGGGGAGTGAGAGCGTGAGACTTACCGGTGAGCTGAGGTTGCTGCTGGCCCTGTGAGGGCTGCGCCTGGAAGGAGCGCGCCTGTCCGCCGCCCGCCGCCAGAACGGGCGCGGGGGACACTAGGCGGAGCGGGGTCACGTTGCGCCCGCCCATCACCAGCGAGTTGGGGTCATAAGGGTAGGGGATGACGAACTGTCCTTGTCCCTGGAAGGGAAAACGTCATTAGGAAACGAACCGCACAGTCACACAATAAATCAATCCGGTCGGTGGCTGTGTTCAATTCCTCGACTGGCTAAATCGCACGGTAGGAAGCACACAGTTAGTTACATAGTTAGAGAGTTAGAGGAAGGCACTCACGTTAACCTGCTGCTCTTGCTGCTGGCTGGGGGTGAGCGGCCTCCGCTGCTGCGCGGTCTGCTGGTGGGCGGGGGCGGGCGCCGGGGGCACCAGGCCGGGGTACACGCCCCAGGGCGCCGCCACCCCGTAGTAAGGGGGCACGCCCGTGATGAGGGTGCTGACGTAGGGAGCTCCATCTTGGCCTAAACACAACATTCAACTAATTAATTATCTTCTCGCACCCACGACTGATGGGATCGATATCTTCTTTATTTTCAGGTCGTACAAACTAGCCGCTTCAAATTAGCCTCAACACGAAAATAGTATATACAATCTACTCAATATTATCTGACAAATAGGATAAAAGGACTCGACAAACCTAATTGTGTAATAATGACGTCTTTATATTTTATACTTTTATTTCAATATTAAGATAATCTGTTAATATAAAGGCAATTAATTAAATTAAACAAAACTATTTCGATTAATATATATAAAACGATTCCGTGACGGCAGATTTCTTATTGATAATTTGGCAAGGATAGAGGGACAGAAAACGAAAATACTGAAAGATAACACCATTTAAAGCCATTTTATTCGACTATGTTGACTTATTGATACATAAATCCAAGCGAGTTGTAAATCCAGAATGAACTGGACAGAATTCATAGCTAAAAGTCCACCTATTTGACAGTCATACCCCTTTCTCCTTCACAGTCCTCGCCATTGTAAATAAGTATCAGTGTAAGTGTAAAAAGTGTAAGCGAATAAGAATTTGTACACTTTTCAAGGTCATTTCATAAATATTCTCCACTTCAAGAGTCCTAAATTCTCCAGTCCTAAATTCTCCAAGGAATGATCAACTCTACTTTTGCTACTAATCTTCTAATAAATGTAATATCAATAGTAATAGAGGGTAAAATAGTAATAGAGTAAAATCAATGTCCAGTGTTTTTACTATTGCGTGCAAGGTAAAATATAATTCATTTTTAATAAAAGTATGTCTTTTTCTACATCCGTTTGTAAATAAAAAAATACATAGAACCTAGGAACTCATAATAAATTGTGTAGCGTGATTTTTCACAAAGACGGCGCTAATCTAATTCATTATTATTATTAATCAAATTATTTTATTTTTTCCGACTTTATGTCCGGGTTAAATCTTCCCCACAGGAAAAAACTAAACCCTTCCACACACTTTTCGATAAATGATCATCTAGTCAATCCACATTATGCAAGTGAATTATATAAGCATGATAAATAAAAAAATAATACAAAAACAACACGTCAAATCACCAGAGATCAAATGGGAAAATAATTCACCGACTCCAGATATTTTCATATCAGAGGGTTCGGCTCGGTAGAACTTCTAATTGGACCTATAAATCCTTCTGATCCCTCAATATAAATATTTAAAAAATCTTTCGTAATCCTACATGTATTTAAAATGACTGATTTGTGCTAATTACTTTTTTTTATAACTTCCGATTTTATGCCCGGGTTAAATCTTCCCAATAGGAAAAACTAAACCCTTCCACACACTTTTCCACAAATGATCATCTAGTCAATCAACATTATGCAAGTGCATTATAAGTAATATAAGTAAAATAAATACAATACAAGAACAACACGTCAACTCACCAGAGATCAAATGGGAAAATAATTCACCGACTCCAGATATTTTCATATCAGAGGGTTGGGCTCGGTAGAACTCCTGATAGGGCCTATAAATCCTACTGATCCCTCAACATAAATATTTAAAAAATCTTTCGTTATCCTACATGTATTCAAGATGACCGACTTTTGCATCTTTATATACAAATTTTTTGATAGATCTAATACGCCTAAATTTTTAATGAGAGAGCTAGGTATAATGCCAGTAGTAGCCGAAATAACGAATGGTAATATTTTTATCGTCTGAGAATGCCAAATTATTTTTATCTCATTTCCTAAATCTGTGTATTTTCTTATTTTTCATTAACAGATTTTTGAATATTATTATTATTTTTATTAAGTAAGCAATAAGGAACTCTAGTGAAATATATTATGTATATGTAATAAGCATTAACTTTGTGGCTCATCATAATTTACAATAAAGGAAGGAAGGGTGCTTTCGAAACCGGTAGAGTGTAATTAAAATTAAAGTGGTGTAAAACAAATTTATATATTTTTATTGTAAACATATAATGCCTTAAAAATATATATTCATATAGAATATAGATCAAGAAACGCTAATTCTGAATATGTTAATTTTATTGGATATGATTAGGTATAAGTAGAATTTATGAATAATCATTTAAAAACAAATAAAAAAACCATCACACTAAACACACCGTTTGGTTGGTACGACTGAATCGGCTAATTCATCACAATTAGTCTACGTAAGTAATATATCTATGGTCGACAATATCCGCATCAGGGTTGCCAATTCGTTGATAATTACCAGATATTTCTAAGATTTTTTAGATTTGGGATTTTTGCGGGCAGAACGTTTTGTTGTTGGGAAAATGCGGGGATTTCGGGCATTTCTTGATTATCCAACCACAATGAAAAATAATATTTCAGAACGTACTAACAGTTCGTTTCATTTCGCAGCGAATTTTCAAAAAGTCTAGTTAAAGCGAAATGCGAAAATGACTAGATAATAAAAAGATGAACGTAATTTCAATAGATTTTTGTTTCATTTTGGAGATAAAGGAACTTGTGGAGAATTTGAACATCTCTTCATTCTCTTTTTTCAGCATTTTATGTATTATAGCTACAGAAATAAACCCTTTTCTCCATGTAATCACTGAATTAGACTTTGTTTTACCAAAGATTTTAGAGTGATAACCATGATATATTTATTAGTGACGTTTCACGGATATTGTTTTGTGTAATACGATCATGCGTCGGTTTGTTCCGGGGCAATCTTGGTCTTTTTTGTTGAAATGTGGGGCAAGCTAGTGATTAGATACCGGTAAATTGTTGAAAAACGTCTCTGCTCTCATAGAAAATACAGCGCCGGATATTGGTGACGTCACAGGCCACGTCCATTGATTTGGTGCGTTTTCGGGAAATCCGAAAAATGAAAACTGTGATAATTATGTTAACTATTAAAACTAAATAAATAAAATTATACTGATATTTATGTTAGAAAGTTATTATTGATTTAAAAAAAAATAACAAAATGAACTTGAGTTTGGGGTAATATGGACTCACGGTTTATGGTGGAGTCGCACCTCACATTATCCAATGACAAAGTCGATAAGACTGACCTGTGTTGATGACGTAGGGGGGCTGTGTGAAGGCCTGCTGCGCGGCAAGCTGCTGTATTTGGAATTGCTGCTGGAACTGTTGTAGCTGAAGGGTGGCCGTGCCGGGCGCCCCCGCCCCGCCTGCTGCTGCGGCCGCTGCGGCTTGTTGCGACCTCAGAACTTGCTGTAACACACAACAACATACAACTGTTAGTCAAAACAATAAATACATTTCTAAAATTCACATGACTTCTACTACTTTCTACGATACAAAAGTCTTCCTTGGCGACTAGATCCCGTGAATGTAAAATTTGCATGACTGTTCTGAATGTGTATGATCCAATACACAGTTCTTGTTCTGACATAAAAGTTGACTTGATAGAGTTAACTTTTGCTGTAAGAACAAACGATATACTGAGTTTCATGTCAAACTTTCGCGATGAAAATAGTCAAATCAGACACTAATATCAGGTGAAAATGGCTATTAATTCGCATCGAATAATGTAAGATTAGTCTAATGGGGAGTAAATGGGTACCACTCGTGTCGCGAGGACCGCGGAGTGGCGGCTCCTGGCACAGAACCCATCAACATCACGCATTATCCATACTCCATACAACCGACTAACTTCCACACACTACACCTACACACGTCAACAGGTAGCACAACACCATATTAGCCGCTATAACATTCCACCACTGAACTTGGCCTCTTGCTTTATGTTATTATGGCAACAATCTCTCGCAAAGCGACAGGCGACTGTGTTCAGTGTGAGTGACGGTGATAGTTGAAAAATACATTCACACGCCATTATAAACAAAATATATTAGCAAACTAGACGTGTAACAACGTTAAATTATAAAGCTTTCAAACGCAGAGCCTTTTGAGATCTATCGAAAAGAGTTGTTCATAAAAGGAAATGTTTTTTACCGTAGTTATTGATCAACAGTTAGTCATTAGTAATTGATCATCAACTGATAATACGATTTGTGTGTGGGAATGAAGTGGGCCCTGGTGGCAGCGATATTATCAGGAACGATCGTGTAGACTGCAATGATATAAAACCGGCATGAAAGTACAAGACATTCCCCCAATCTGAATATTGTTCCTAAAAAAAGGCGTAGGCATGTGTGACATTTCCCGCATTCTCCAATAGGGACGTGTTCGCAATAATATTATTTGGCGGCATAATATTTGTGTTGGGTTCCGCGATGGTTTGCTTGATGTGGTTTGGTGTCTTGGCGTGTGCCATGCCCAGAAACGAATAAAATGCGACAAAGAATGAATGAATCAAGATTAGCCATAGAGATCCGATAAAGGAGAGAGACACGAACGAGGTTTATGAGCAGCGCGAAAAGGCCCGAAGAAACGATGTCAGTCGATCTTCATCCGTGTGACAATAGAAAATGGTATGTGTAATGCGCCATTTTCCACCATAAAATTTGAATCTTACACGGCCCGTATATTGAAACGATTTGCGTTTTACTTGTAAATTGAATGCGCCCGAAGTTCCCGTTCTCCGTCGCGTCCGAATAATTCTTCCAACTTATTTTCTAGCCAGATACTAGCTCTGCTAAACGCGGTATCATAAATTATCAAAGTATCCGTATCTTTATTAAGCTAATAATATTCCCTCGATAGGAGAGAGGGAATATAAACAAGTAAAATACTCGAGACTGGACACAGGCAGTACCGGCATGTTATCAACGACTATAATCAAAAATGTATTCACAAAGAAGCCTATAAAATCTTATAGAAAGCACAGAATTTATGCGCTGGCCGTTCCGTACCCCCGAGGGTGGCGTGACTCCAACCCGATCTAGATGCATTCACAGGGATTCGAGTTTTCGGCAATTAAGCAAAATGTAGTCGCTTTATCGTCCGCGTTCTCACAGATAGCAAGTAAATGGTTTGCACTCATCTACCCCGAGTCTGTTGGCGTGACTTAGGCCTCGGCACGCGACTTCTTATCCGTCCATAAACATCCCCGGTTCGAAGCCCGCGATGGGGCATCATAGTATCATACACTACCTACAGACACTTACTTACACTTATATACACGAAGCCGGACAAGAGCAACTACATTCTGTTGGATTGTACTTGTATACCATTCATTCATATCCGCCGTAAATGAATACGATACTAGTAAAGAAATACATATATGTGTTATAGTACGAGAGTATAGATTTAGTGAAAAGCACTCAGCACTGTGCACTCAGCACTATATAATATAATAGCTGACATGTACTAGGCGTTGCTGGGAGACTTTTCTTTACTTTCTATAAAAGAATGCATGTTTTATATATATTAACCTTCCGGAAGTAACTCTCTAAATGATAATGAAAACCCTAGAAGAACTAAGCGCACAAACAGACAGACGCGGATAGTGACTTATAGTGTTTTATACTATTTAGATATACATACAGAGGTGTACAAATTATCAGACTCAAAACGATTGTTTTTTTGTTTTCAAACTTTAATGTATAATTACTAGAATGGCTTTTATATATAGTATTTGGTGAGCATTCGTTTGTTCTTAAGAAGCAATTTAATTCTAGTCGGCATGCTGTGCACCAAATTTTTGCAGCTGTTTGTTGGTTTTTTAAATTTTATTTCTTGGTTGCGATGATGCCATACTTGAATGAGTTCCTCGATGAGTGATTATCTTTTGTTTCTTCAATTCTTTCTTCACAATCCAACATAGATTGTGATAAGGTTCTATTTCCAGGGCATGGGGAGTGTTGGGATATTATTTGTGGAGAACTTTGGCATTGTGGTAGTGGGTTGCCATACATAAAAAAACAAAGACTAAATGTATCTCGAATTAATTATAAAAACAATTGAATGAACACTAATTCTACTAAAAACGCAGGGGTAAAGATGAGAAACATGTGAATTGAGTCTAATAATCTGCACATGTCTGTATTTTAGCACCTACCCAAATGTGTCGCCGGTGTATTCCGGGGCTTCGCAAACGCTGATTGAAAGTAATCAGAAATCCATTAATTGAGGATGCAATATGCAACACGACTCATCAAATGTACACTCGTGCAATTCAAAAACGCGGCTTTTGACTTAACCATATTGCCACAAACAGTGAATGCCGTTGGATTCAAGTGCTCAAATCAGAAAATACCGATGAAAATACTACATCTGTAATAATAATGCACGAAAACTGTTCCTACTTCTGAAAGCATTTTCAAAATTAAGCGAGAAGAATAAAATGGTACGCAATACTAAAATCTTTGCATGTACCTACGGTTCAAAATTTCACATTGTTTTCAAAAACTCCGTCAATCTATGATGAAAATGGAAACCAAATAGAGAATAAGCAATTTAAACCGAAAAATACAATGAATTATTGTTTTCAGACGCGGTTTATCACGAAGAGAAACAATGACAGTGCAAGTGATAAAATGACACTGAAGACCGTGCGAATATTTTATTGGATCGATACAGCCACTTTAGCGCCATACGTCACAAGGGCAACACTGGCAGCTGGCGGAGTGGACACGGAGGAGTCAAACAAACCACTGACTCTGAACAAATAAAACTTATCAGTCTCTTGGTGAAAAATGCGATTAAGTAGTACGCAGACACATGGAAAACATTTGATGTTCTAATCAACATGAAATGGCTCGTATTACTATAATTACAATCATTATTAATAACCAACCACAAGCTGAATACAAATTAAGTGCATTACCTCGCAACTGAAGATTCTTGTTTGAATGGAATGCCTATGAGAAAGCGTGCGTGAGGTATAAAATCGTACCTATTCGAGAAGACATCAGTCACGGATGGGATGGACAGTGGACACGGGAGCACAGAACTTCACACTCGGTTGGGTTCACACTTACACCATGCTTCAGGTAGCAAAGGGGAACCGAACAATTCTCAATCGCCACTAACTATTTTTAATTATACGGGAAACAACAATTAACCCTGCTTAACGCAACGGGAACGGAAAAAAAACGCTAGCAACTTTTAAACCAAAAATTCCAGAACAAAAACGAAAACAAAACCGTTACTAAATGACTGTGATGAAACTCATTTGACAATGAAAATGTTTCTTTTATTGTAACAATAAAATGGATTTTCAAATGTTACCTTCCAAATGGACGGAAAACAGTATATTGTAGTATTTGGTGTTATTTCCCCTCGTGCGCCTTAAATTTTAAATGTGTGGTTCTTCCATTTTGAAAGAAAGTCCAGAGTTTACGAGGTGTGTACGGAATCCCAACATAGTTGCAGGTAGAATAGAGGTGGGCTGGCTGATTAATTAGTCTAATGTAATGGCGGGCGGAGTGGTTCCGCACCCACAGCCGCTCCGGCATCAAGGCAGAAGGCAGAAGGCAGCAAGCAGGGGGCGCAGCACACAGGTTGGCTTATTAGATCATGTTAAGGACACGCGCGCCTGCCGAGCGGAATGTGTATAATCAACTGAAATAACAGCAGTATGTTGGGATACCACAACCAACCAACCAACCAACACACCAACACACCACATACCATACTGGGGATACGTCACACTTAGTGGTGCAGCGAGATATTATCGGGCCTAGGGACGGCAAATTAAACATTCCCATGCACTTTTCGATCAACATTCTTGTGAAATTAATATCCTTCTAACGGGTACTATTTATACACGGTGTCCTGAAACTAGTGGTAGAAGTGGAAAACTGGGGAGTCGGCAGTACCTACATAGAGAATACAAAAACAAGTTGTTTTCAGTTTTCGTATTAAGGTAGATTTTTTTTCTCGATTTATCGGTAAACTTTAGGATTAAGAAACTATTGAAGCCGGGTTTATGCTTCGACGCTTATTAAAAACACAATTAAAAGGTAATTTAACCAAACAATTAGAACTTCGGACTCGATTTACTGAAAAACGAAAGCTCAAATAAAAAAAAGTTATACTGCAAAATCCACTCCAAATTCGCTCCATTTTCCCGCTTGCACCACTAGTTTCCGGACACCTTGTATAATGCTTGTTGTTCCCGTCAAATGTGTGAGTTTTAAGATGATTTAAACCCTACCATAAAAGAAATTGTTTATATAGAGACAAATTCCAAACAAATAGAGCCAAGTTGGAGTTGTTTTTCTATTAGGTTAATTACAGCCAATAGCATAATAAAGTGAACCGCATGCGTTTCATAATTGTATACGTACAATAATCCGAGGTGCGACTGACTAATTAATACATATTAGGTACTTACTACAGGAACAATAGATAGGGGATTTAATTATGATGTGCTTATCTGCGACAATTAAAGGATTGATTTATCCAGAAAATTCATAAAAAAACTATTTTTTTATTGGAAATGTTTCAAGCTCATTCGAAACTAAATAAATTTAAAGTAATGAAAGCTTGAGTACATATAGAAATGTTGTGGTTTTTTTTAAATAATAATCATAAACAAATGAGAGCGAGCTTTGTCTAACTATAAATCTAGGGGGCTATAGATATGGATGCTCTCGGTGGTATTATAGTTAGTTGTAGCACGGCACGCTTGACGAGGGTTTCATAAATTTCATGATCTTGTATAGCGCACGGACATTTCTGATTGGACAGTGATCAATGACTTAAACTTCTCTCGTGCTAATTAATAACATTCGTGTTTGTGAAGGAACTGTGCACTTTTAAAGCTTGTTTCCAACCACCTTAACTTTACTTCAACCGGGGGGGAGCTACCTCGTTTATGCCATTGTTGAAAAGAATTTAAATATACCTTACGCAAAGTGGGAGGTAACTATTTCATTACAATCAATGTTCTATCTTCGATCCGTCGATATACTCGGCGAGAAATATTTCCACAGCAGTACGATTTATTTCTATATCAATCTGGATTGGGTCAAATAAAAATTCTCAAACAATATAAAAAAACATTCACGCGTCAGTTGGTGGGTCGCTTGTTTATTTCGGCTGCGTTCTCTTGGAGCACGTAAAACATATAACCTCATCTCGCCCGAATTAATGAAAACGTCGCCGGCAATTGGATTTCAACAAGCAAAACGGCGGCGGAGAAACAAGAAAGAAATCTCAGAGCAAAGATCGCGAGTTCATAAATCAAGAGATTGCCTTCGCTAACGTGCGGCCATATGGAAGTATGGAGCATGGGAGTATTGTGGATGGTGGTGGAGCTCTAATGCGCATGTTGTGCGACCAGAGCCGGAGCGCGTCTCCATTAGGGAGCGGCCGCCCACCGGAATACAAATTACGCCGGGAAAAGCCGGAAAATCAAACACATCGCTGCGAATCTAAAAGTATTATAACGGCTACAACATACGAGTCCACAATTATGTCGGCACACCGTATCCGATACCATTTTTTACATTCAATTTACCCATGAAGAAAATAATAATAATAATGACCATTATTAAAGTATTTTATCCTCGCTTTAGCGAAGAGTAAAATATACGTTCGTATGATAAAATATTACTCTAATAATAAAAAAGTAAACAGAGTAAGTAAGACCACTAGTGAGTATAGTGCGCGCCATACATACACATACACTCCTGTGTGGATATATACAATATATTATATTATACATACCCAGAATATAACAGGCGATGAATTCAATGGAAATTTTAAAGGGAAAGTTTCATAGTTAATCCATATGAATACCGGTAAATTAAAAATAAAATAAGAAATCAATTTAATGGTCTAAGAAGTTGGGGGTATGTACATGTATATTAGTAAGTTGGAGGGGTTGGTAGGTTGCATAGGACGCCGGGCACGGGGGATGCAGTCACCCCATCGGGTGGTTATACATCAACAATGCATGGGACACGGCGCGAGGGGCTAGCGGGAGGTAAAAATACCGAGGCTGGGTCAAGTATCCTCCAGTTAGGACAGGTAGGACCAGTGGACATGGCTGATTCAATTGTCGGCCTAACACGGTGCTATAATAATAGAAGCATCTACTAGATACCAGCGCGAGCTCTGTTCAAGCAATACTTAAATGGAGCTGTCGAATTACCACTACCTACCTGCGAAAAGTCTACGTCCCCTAATTAAAAGATAATTGCGGATTACAAATTAGCATATCCGCATACATAGAAAAGCTTGGGCGTACCGAACGTACGCGAAAATAATAATACATATATTATGTTTACTTGTTTTGTGAGTTGGCAGGTTTGACGATGGCCAAAGTGGAATAATCTGGTGGGAGTGTAGAACTAGACCTCATTCTCCCCGCCCCGTCTCTCGCCGATCAGGAGATCATGGATGACAATCCTGCGGAGTCCGTGCTCCATACATTATGTATTGGACTATTCAGCCGCTATTTCTATTCACTATCCGAAGCTCCGAACTTAGATAATTGGAAAATTCCAAAGACGAACATGCACTCATATCTTTCCGCAATGGGAATATTGAATGTACATTTTGCTATCGACTGAATTCTTAGCTTATTACAAATTGTCAAAGGGAAATTATAATACCAATTCGAGATATTGCCAGTGTTTTTTATTATACTACGATTTAACAAATAAATTATTCGTCATTTTTGTTAGTGAAAAAGCTCCTCAATAAAACAAATAAAATAGGTGATAAAATATGCCAACATTAGAAGTAAAACATCCAATGAAACGTTATAAAATATTTTATAAGTATCAGTATCAAATAACGTTTGGAGCTAATTTCAAATGCAAAACGTGTAGCATTTAATCCGCTGACAATAGTTTGTTTGGGTCGCAGGCAGCGACGGGCGCGCCATGCAATTACAAGAAAAATCCAGCGGCTGTTATCGAGGGTGGATAATTACCGGCCGATGCAATTTTAGTATTGAGTTACCTAAAAGCCAGGACGCGCGTGGAATAATGCAGCGGGGCTGCGTTTAGCGGCTCGCCTTACGGAAGCAAAGCCCGGTGGCCTGGTGGCCGCTAACTGCTCACAGCCCCACTACTCGCTGCTCGCTGCTCAGTGCTCACTGCTACTGCAGACTCCTGCGGCTAATCACCCGGCGTAATCAATGCTATCTAATAATATTATTTAAAACTTTGCAACCAACCAACCTTCCGGTCATATTTTTACGCACTTTCTACGCTAAAATTATCTCGGTCGACTGGAATAATGTGTTATCCATCAGAAACACGATACATATATTTCAGGACATAAGAGAACGGCTGCGCGGCTCTTTTCATACAAAATTTAAATTTGGATTTGAGGACAAAATAATTGACGAAACTGAAAATAATTATTATAATCAAAAGGTCTTGCAAATATCTAGTACAGTATGTCCTACTTTATTTATTTGTATTTTTAATTTCAAAATATAGGCCATTAAATAATTAAATTTTGCATGATTTTAGAGGCAACTTTGGCATTTTTTGAGTTAATTGTAATTGTTAAAAAAATAATCTTACCTTACCTACTGTTTAAATATAGCACAAAATAAAATATCAAAAAATATCCTTAAAAATCGTTTATTGGGTAGATATTTTAGTTTATTTAATTTTTTTTTTAAATTTAAAATTAAACAATAACTTTGTAAACATCACTTATAGGTAAATACTTAATGTCGACCGGGTTTCGCTACAACCGTAGCTTCATCAGGACAGTATAATACTAAACCTAAACATCTAAAATATAAATTAACATGTGTTGATATCACGGTAAGTAGACGGTCTGAGCTACAGTGGAAGAGGTAGGGATAGGTGGGAGATTGAGATGCGAGTGCTCTTTGTCAATAGGGAACAATCTGAGTATAGGGCTTTTATTTAGGTTTATTTGGTTGTTGATGACTTTGCTATTGATGTTTACAAAGTTATTGTTTAATTTTAAATTATAATGTCACATCACAAAGTAACCGCTTCATATGAAGAAATAATTTTTTTTTGTTTCAACATAAATATATCGGTCGTTTGTAATTTGAACAGCATCCACAAAGATGACTTTCCTCAGTTCCTCCTGCGTAGGGTTAGTGTAAAAAAGTATCGGGCGGTAAATTACGGTCTTCCTATAAAGTTACGGGTTAAACAAAAAATCCATATTATGGACTTATTTTTTGAACTCGAAAAACTGAGTATCTTGTGTATGTATTGAGAAATGGAATCCGCAACTACTGACCGAAGGCACAGTGCCAAACAAACCAAGTACTGACTATTTATTTACTAAGTGTCAAAAAAACTTATTTGGCTGAAGTAGTTTTGTATTCTTGCGCATACTTTAAACTTTTAAAATTATATTATACTAGGGAAAAAATCATTGACAATAAACAGTATCAGTCAATGGATCATTTTCATTTCAGTGAATGCAACATTCAACGTCTGGGATTTAACACTGAGCCTGTGTCGAGTGTGCTAATTATTGATTAATACACTTATTTCAGAAATAGACCGCTGCGGTACCTTATTGGACAGGTGAAGTGACCTTTAGGCAGATAAACAATAATATTTTTAAATAATGAGGAACCAAACCAAAACTATAATTGTGCCTCTGATTTTTTTTAATGTTCAATAATCTCATTAATGTTTATGTGGCTAATGCTGGTTGTTTTATTATTCTGTTGAATAAATAAAATCACAATATGAGGTTCGGTTATAATATCTCATACAAAAGTTACCTATTTATTAAGCGCGCTTAACTTGCAGACAGACTGTTACTTGTGCCTATGTTCGTAGCAGTCCGTTTTCGATTGCGATCCGAATTTGACTACTTTGTACATACTTATAATATAATATAATTTAATATTAATATAATTTGCAAATATTACCATATCGAGGACGGTGTCCGGAGCTTTACCACCACATCAGAAGGAACGGTTTGTACAGTAGAAAGTTAAACTAAAACGCGTATGTGTGTGATATTGTTGTCGATATCGTGTCTTCGCTTTGCCATCTGCTCTTTTTCAGCGAATGTGTCTCTTACAGCTTTCTTCGATACAAGCATACAAGATAAAATATGTCATTAAGAGATGAGTGATGTTCAGATTATTTGTTCAGTCAGTTGTCGCCCGTTGAATTTAAAACCTTTCTTATATATTATATATCGATCATATATATCAATTGCAGGTTATACAGGGTGGCCACAAAAAACGGATTTCAAAATTCCCTGATAATTCCAGGTTTTCCAGGGCAGTTTCTATATTTTTCCCTGATATGTTTTATTTGGTATAAGGACATATCTTTCAAAATTTTATTTTTGAAATACGATTTTCATCTACGCCAGAAAATTAGAACAGATACATAAATAAAGGGAATTCCGTCATCTAAAGCATTTATTATTTCCTTGCACTACAATGATCTATTCAAAACAAAATACACTTAGGACGGGTTGTTTCGGAGAATCTGAACAATTCATCAAATTTCAACGTTCATTTTCAAGTTCTGTGAAAGATTTTTTCATGTTCTGTTTTTATTTCAGTTTTGTCAAGCAACTAACCTACAATGGTATAACAACAGAACTTGAATAAGTCTTTCACAGAACCCGAAAATGAACGTTGAAATTTGATGAATTGTTCAAATTCTCCGAAACAACCCGTCCTTATTACAAATTTATGATATTTCGCCTGAAGACAATTTGTGTACAAATGAAAAGAAAAGACAAATAAACAAAAGTAAGTACAGTAGAACCCCGATAATTCGAAATTTTCGCCAAAAAAATTTCCGCAGAAAAATTTTTTCGTACAAAAATTTTTTTAATTCGAAATTCGTTAATTCGTAATTCGAAATTTATTTTTGTCCGCGCACGAAAATTTAGTCGTGAAATTCGAAAAAATTTGATTTTTGCGAAAATAAATCATAATATTTCGTAAATCTGAATCTAAATTTTTATGTGAAATTTAGATTAAAAATTTATTATTATTATTAAAAGTCAGCCGTGGCGGTAAAACGCCGAAAAATGTATTTTTACGTGGTTATACATCGTCCTAATTAGTATTATTATTTTGTAAATCTGAATCGATTTACAATGGAATGTTGTATTTTTTCAAATTTATTTCGAATATCCGAGTTTGAAGGGCCGAGAAAATACGTTTTACGCGGATATATGTCGTAGTTTTACGAGTTTACACCAAATATCTGTATTTAAAGGGTCGGCCGCGAAGAAACTCGGCCGCGAAATTTCGATTTACGCGTAAATGTATCGTATATTTACGAATTTATTTCGAATATTTGAATTTAAATGGCCCGCTGCGACGGAAATCGGTCGTGAAATCTCGATTTACGCGTAAATATATCGTATTTTTACGAATTTATTTCGAATATCTGAATTTTAAAGGGCCCGCCGCGACGGAAATCGGACGCGAAATTTTAATTTACGCGGAAATATATCGTATTTTTACTAACTTTACTTCGAATATCCGAGTTAAAAAATACGGCGCGACGGAAATCGGCCGACAAATTTCGATTCACGCCGAAATATGACATATTTATACGAATTTACTTCAAATATCTGAACTTTAAAGGCCGGCCGCGACGAAAAGTTGCCGATAAAATTCGATTTACGCGGAAATATTTCATATTTTTACGAACTTACATCAAATATCTTAATTTAAAGGGTCGGCCGCGACGGAAATCGGCCGCGCATTCTCGATTTACACGGAAATATATCGTATTTTTGCGAATTTTTTTCGAATCTGAATTTTAAGAGCCGGCCGCGACGGAAATCGGCCGACAAATTTCGATTCACGCCGAAATATGACATATTTATACGAATTTACTTCAAATATCTGAACTTTAAAGGCCGGCCGCGACGAAAAGTTGCCGATAAAATTCGATTTACGCGGAAATATTTCATATTTTTACGAACTTACATCAAATATCTTAATTTAAAGGGTCGGCCGCGACGGAAATCGGCCGCGCATTCTCGATTTACACGGAAATATATCGTATTTTTGCGAATTTTTTTCGAATCTGAATTTTAAGAGCCGGCCGCGACGGAATACGGCCGCGAATTCTCGTTTAACGCGGAAATATATCGTATTTTTACGAATTTAAATTCAGATATTTGAAATAATGGGCCGGCTGCGACGGAAAATTACCGCGAAATCTCGATTTGGGCGGAAATATATCGTATTTTTAAATATATCAATTTAAAGGGTAGGCCGCGACCGAAATCGGCAGCGAAATCTCGATTTACGCGTAAAAATATAGCATTTTTACGAATTTATTGCGAAAATCTGAATTTAAAGGGCCCGCCGCTACGGTAATCGGCCGCGAAAATAAAGAAATAATTGGTATTAATACGAATTTACAACTAAAATACCACCCGGATTTGAAGAGGCGGCCGAGAAAATCGATTTTCGGCGTATTTTTTTTTCATAAAAATTCGAATTACGTGGGAATTCGTTAATTCGAAATTTGATTTTTGATGTCCCGTGGATTTCGAATTAACGAGGTTCTACTGTATTGACACTTTGTAAAAATGTTGATAATGATGATCTTTAAATTTTATTACGACCGTACTGGGAGTCCGACCCTTTTGACACTTTGTTGTAACTTTGCTAGCTTTTTCTTTACAGATTTCGCACCTACATAGTATAGGGGAAAAACCAAGGCGGGTGGTTTACGACATGATTGTGTTGCAAGGGCTATTTACGAAAATAATAATATAAAAATACCTACTTATCTAGTTTGTCTTTGTCGGCATATCTTTTGTTACACTTGCCGCAAGTAAAAGTAATAAAACACAACTTTGGGACTTCACAAATCGTAAATAACGAATTTCGTTTTATTTTTGGAATTCCCTGATATTTTAAGAATATTTTAAAATTCCCTGACATTTCCCTGATAATTCCCGGTTCGGTAAAATTCCCTGATAATTCCCGGTTTTCCCGGTTTTCCAGGTCTGTGGCCACCCTGTTATACCAACTTATGATTACTTTTGTGTGTTTTTTCATTGTATAAATTAAAAATGTCTTTGAATGTGGAATAATATATAAAGAACAATAGGTCGAGTAGAGACTTCCCGAATGAAGTTCAGTTAAAATGTGAAAAATGTCAATTTACGCCTGCGACGATTTTTCAAACGCTGGCAGCGCTTTATCAATTTTACAACTTTTTTTATAGTACCTACTTGTTTATTAGAAGACTTTTTCGAGACTTCCAAATTACTAAAACTTGTGTGCACCATTCCAATGAACTCAGCTAAAAGTGAAAGATGTTTTTCAACGTTAAAAATAATAAAATCCTTTTTAAGAAACACCTCAAACCAGGACAGACTGAACCGCACTATCAGTGTTAAGCATTGAAAAAAGGTTGTTTCAGTCTACGCCTGATTTCAACGCGAGAGTCATAGAGGTCTTCGCTAAACAAAAGAAGCGCAGAATATTAATAAGTTCTTTATAAATAGGTATGTAGCTTTATTTAATTTATTTTTTACTTAATGTTGTACTCCGGTGAACCCCCACATAATTTGACCACCAACCGCCACTGTTGTGCACACATACGTTCTCCTTCCCGATAGCTTAACTACAGTAAATAGAATGAATATATTATACATATTTAAGAAAAAACTGTTTGATCATAAGATTAGTGAGCAATATTAAAATGTACTTATGTAAGTTGGTAGTAAACAATAATATTTAGTTTTTCCCTAATGTGTATTTTTAAGTTAAGAAAATTAAATTAGCGTATTTCTTTTAAAATAAAATATATATTTTTTAAATATTCTCTCATTTTTCATATTTCCGCTGTGCAATAATATCCAAATAAATGGAATATTTCTGAAAGCTGAAAAGTTTTTATGAAAGGTGAAGAAACACGCTTTCAAATCTTTATCAGAAAAATAAATAAACTATTGTTATATAAAAAAATAAAAAAAAACCAAACATGAAAAATTAAAATGGCTCACTTTACGTTTTTTTAACTTATTACTGAAAAATATATATACAAAACACACTTTTTTAAATTGCGATCGGATCACAAAAGTGTACATTTGAATTATTCTTCCTGGTTAACTTCTAGATTTGAATATAAAGCGTGGTGTTTTATCTTTCTAACACAGTTTAGATTACATTTCTCCCAACAAAAGCAAGAGATACGTCTTATTACATCAATGGATACAAAGATTTCTTTGACACCATATGAGTTGTTCCCAAAAGCGAATAAAAAATTGGACTTAAGGTTAAAATGCTATTGGGCAAAATAAGTTATAGTTTATCTCATGAAAGATTGTATTCTTCATGGACATGCATTAAAAAAATCTTTCATCCCAACAAAATACAGTACAACAGTTCACGTCATCAGTAAATATAATTAAAAACCAGATTTCGTTTATAACGCGACGTTAGTCAACGGGGAAGTGGTTTTATGGATTTAAGAATAATTTGAAGATATTTATTTAGCTTCGTAAAGCGCCCTGCTGTGGAATAATATAAGGTATGTTATGTAGTAGTGCGAATGTAGGACTGGACGTAGAATTTAGGTTACACGTGAAAACATAATAAACATTTCAAACTGTGATTGGATTGTGCAATTAGTATTCGTTCTTATTATTATAACGCTTGAATTTTTCCCACTAGTTCATACGTGACGTTTTTGTATAGGGCCTGATTATAAAGAGAACGTGAGTGAATCAAGCCCCTGTTATTGTAGAGTATCAAAGTATCTACTAAAGTTATTGGTGAAGCAAACATACTAATTAGGGTTGAATATATGTAAGCACCCTAGACAAGGAAGAAAACGATCCACCGTTTTAAACGAGAGTGCCTTTTAATCCCGAGACTGAAAGGAGATAAAAAGATAACATGCATAGTAAAAACATACTTGGGATGCTACTAAAAGCAAGATTAAACTTTTATTCTGATAAAATCCAAATTCACAAATTAGGTTTATAAGAAAGAACAGAAGACGTACATATATTTTCTGGTTAAAATGGAGTTTATTTTTCCTACGTAGGCCAATATGAATAAAAATAAATAATAACGAAACAAAGCTGAAAGAATCAATAACGTGACAAAAAAGAGTGCGATTCTTCACAAACGTTTGGCCATGAAACGTTTATTATTCACACACTACTTCTAACATGGCTTAATAACTAGCAATCAAATCACCTGTTTGTAGTTAATTGGACCTCGTTAGCATCACTTTGTATTCTTATATCGTAGTACTTCATCAGACGGGCAATGAGATCCCGGCGATATAGCTGGTCGAGGGCTAAATTCGTCGAATACTGACCGCTCGTTGTGGGTATCAGATCATAAAACACTATTATAATAATCGTATGATGAAGCATACAGCAATAATCATTAATAGTTTAAGAAAGTGTTAACAGTGCAGTTGTTGTCGGCGGTGAAAGTGGCACAAACTGCAGTGCAAATGTTTCTGGCTGCATTTATTGTTATTCAACCTAACTTTTCTATGAAGGTAAATGTAATGTAAATACCAATCGTGTTACGAAATAAATTTTACGTTGCCGAGTTTTCCTAATATTTAATCATACAAAATCAGAAAAAGATATTTAATTTCATTTATGGAAATATTTAATTTTCTCGTCGCAGAAAACCTACTTGTACCTACATAAAATAAAGAAGAACACAAGAAATGCCCTGTGGTCTTGTTTCGTGATCAAATTATTTATCCAATCGAGCTTTAAATTTCCAATACAAAACTGTGTTTTTCACCATAAGAACGAATTTAAATGGGATGGGGATCTGCGATAATGGTCTATAACCAAAAGGTACTAAGTCAGTGGCAAAATTTGTATCCATTCAGGTTGGATGGATTTTTATTCTAACCTACAGAATCGGTTGATTGTACGAGTAAACTAAGAGTACGGTAAAAAAAGGAACAACGAAAGCCAGTCAGGAGGAAACAGGGAAATCATATTAAATATGTTCTGGAGCAGATGGCAAATCTATGCATGTTAATATTCACCCCGCACGTTTCATTACTAGCGTTGGGCTCTGTAGAGAATGTGTGATGGTTGGCTGGCTGGCTTGCTTGCTTTCTAGGCTGGGGCGCTACAATTGAAACGCATTCATTTGTCTTTGCGGGGTGGATTCCTCCCCCAGCAGTTGGGGAAAGGAGGGGAAAGGATGGGAAAGGGCTGGTGCAGGACGGGCGGGCGGGGGCGGGGGTGGCAGTACCCGCCGGCTGAATATTTCATGGCCAAGAATGCACCATCCGCCCGGCATTTGTCGATGACACAATGGACTAAGACGTACGAGCGTTCCAGGCCACCATAATCGTCTGTTAGATGTCAATGCAGCTATTATGGACATATTACAGATTAAATAATGTCCGTTTTAATTTTATGCTCGCAAACTTTTACATACGGGCCTTCCACACTACTTCCAAATTCTAACAAGTTTAGTGAACGTTAACTGTTAGTTATTTTTCGGCACACCAAGTCGACAATTCTTTTTTTATATCAAACGACTATTACTAGACGAAAAGCTATTAAACCCCCAAAGAGAGTGGAAACGATAAGAAAAATGTTAATAAATAAGTGTATATCATTAATTTACAAATGAAAATGTGAATAAATTTATTAAAAACTAGACATTCTAATGCCATAAACATTAAATTATTATTACACATTACAGCTTAAAAGGAGTGAAAGTAGAATATAAATAACTAAATTTCATAAACCATATTATAAAACATACGATTGAGTATCGTGTTTAGGAAGAATAAATCTATAGAACGTAAAAATAATATGTTTTGGAAGTAAATAAAATTTAGACGGAAGTTTAAAGATACCCACTGAGAGTTACTTTTGAAATTGCCGTTTTACATTCCGACCAAATAAACAAAGTGTATAGGGAAAGAAAACACGTCTCAGTCGAGTGATCGACCGATGAGAAAAAAACAACAAATTTGGACCCATCACGGAAATAATTAAAGCGATTCCACATTCCAAATTTTTCCGGGTGATGAATTTATTTATGCAATGCAAATGACAACATTTCGATTTGCCGCTTGATAATGATTGCAACTATCACATGTTTTTTTACAAAAAACGGTCGACTTTATTTATGACTTAAATAGAAAATATACGTACAATTGAAATAATATTTACACAAAACATATTCCGCAGTATTTTCAAACAAACTTGTTTTTTAATAACTAGATAAAATGGCAATAATAACTTTTTCGGTATAAAATTGATTTTGCTGAATAAGAATTTGGGAAAACCTAGGGTAACATATTTTAGACAAGCTGGCTTTTACTATTGAAAAGCAGGCGTAGGAGATTTGTCATTTTTTTGGCTATACATTGTTTAGGTTTTAGAAATTAGGATGTTAGGAACTGAATTACAGATTATTAGACAAATAAAGCAAATAAACCTACATTATAAACAAAAACATGGAAATATCCATCGACGAAAAATTACCATGTTTTAAGAAAATTCTCGATTAAAACCGCAATCAATTTTAAGTAAGAACAAATTAGAACAAAAAAAGCTGTGGAATAATTTTTTTTAGAACTTCGTTTAAAGGAAAGTGACCGTTTGGCTTTAAAAAATATGTTAGTTTTTGTAAATCTCGATTAATCAAGTCTACCTGTTTTAAGCAGGAACAAAAGGAAATAATGTAAAGCACGGTGTATGATTTATTTAGACAGAGTAATGAATAAAAGTGATAAATTGTGGAAATGGTATTTTTATTCATGCTAATAGACTGAGAAATGAATGGAACGGGGAGTCATTCACTTTATGAATGTAGCCTTTCGAGTACAGCCTCTCTGTACCGGGTAATGTACGTAGGCAGCAGGAAGTAGCTACTGGGGGCATTCAATGTGGCAGAATGATGAATAACGATTACTTTTCGGGCGCGGATTAGTCGAATACAGAGGCAACCCTTTCAGATTCGCAGTTGGTCCGCGTCCGCGTTCCTCCCGTCGGACTCCAGATACTGCATGATACTATACACCGGCCGCGTCGCGCTATTTCAGATTTCAGCCCTTACTAAAAGATAAATACCAAACACACAAATTGTTTTCTTTTATTCCAGTTCGTGTTTTGGGGCCGTGAGTGTTGTCCAAGTTATTAATGAAGTCAGAATGGAGCTGTTAAAACAGGCGCCGGTGTTAATTATTTAACAATTTCACGAATCATACGACTAATCATGATTTATTTTCCCACGCGTGTTATAAAACGTTGGATTATTTCTCCGTAACATTGCGTGACATGCCCTTTTTACACCCAGGAGAGAATGTGTTTTTCCGATTACATTTCAAATTATTACAATCCATTATTTTTCAAAACAGCATTGTGCAGATATTTGAGCATAAAATAAATCTGTATTAAGCACAGATTCATCACGGTACATAACTGTAGACATTTGTTCAAAAGCAGGCCCAGCTCTTTGATGAAGGATGCATTCGTTGGCCCTTTTATGCATCCTTGTGCCGGGTGAATTCTTTCTCACTGAGTTGTTAACTCGCAGAAGAGGAATCGTATAAAAGAGCCGTTCCGAGGATTTCATGCATTCATTGAATTAAAGCAAATGTAACACATGTACTTGTTTTTAAAAGTCGAGAACGTAATTCCTACGATTGGTGAAAATGATCGTCGGAAGATTTACCCTGTAAAGAAAGTGCGAGATAAACATGACACATGAAACGACGCGAGACAAGTTGTAAGAAACAGAATGCAGTTGATGATAATTGTATGAAATGTAATGAATATGAAGTGGAATACTGGAGACCTAGACACAGTATAAAGTTAGTAATGTCGGCCGAGGGGATGACTGTTCGGGTGCATATATCGCGCAGTGTGTGGGTGGATGGATCTAGGAGTGGGGACACACATACACACAGACACACGGTCCTGACTGATTGCGGCAACAGACAGGGAATATTGCCGCTCACTCGCTCGCAGTCACATAAAACACTCGCGAGGAATTTATTAAATCGATTTCATCCTTCCAAGACGAAATGTGACGGAAGGGAAAATTTCATCTCTATCCCGTGACGTACACTCGAAGCTTAAATACTATCACGTGTCTTCCGGCGAATCTATTCTTTCTATTTTATTGGAAAACTTCGCAAATATAATAGAAAAAGGGCTGAATAAAAACTTTTAAAATGTTACAACGTATGCGGTTATTAAATCTTACAATTTATTGATCAAGATATAAACATAGAACAGAAGATTTTGTTCAATTTGGATCAAACGGCTCATAGCTATCATCTAAACTTTATTTCACAACGAAGAGACAAACACAGAAAGGAGTGAAAATGTAATAACCAGTTCAGTCGCCTAACACTGCGTGTCAACTATTGAACCGTCTACAAAGACACATTGCGTTGTTCTCAAGTCGGCGTGTGTACACTGTACAGTCAGTCACTGGCGCTGTACAACTATACAAGTATAGAATACAGAAGAATGAACGTGTGGCTGTAGGTAGTAGGTAGTAGGTAATACGAGTAGTAGGAGAAGCGTCTATAGTAGTAGCGCTCGGCACCCCGCGGAGCAATAAAGGCCAAATTATGATCCAGTTAATTAAATTCCGTGTGTAGTGTAAAAGGAAGGAATGAAACAGAAGGCGCTGAGATCGATCATCGCACAGGGCGCCGATACAGGAGAACACTGCCTCCCTGCCTAGGTCGCTGTTACGGCAACTGTGCTTCGCAATATATGATCTAACACACATGCCTACCATCCTACATAATATTATAACCGGCTATGTAGCACAAGTACACCCACGTACCTTAACCAGCTCCTACCGTTGAAGATAAAGATTTACGTAAACGTATGGATATGGGTACGGGTAGGTGCATGCCCGTAAAACGAATTGTAAAGAAAATCGCAGATCGTTCGGTTCAAGAGTGGAAAAGGCCCCGCAATTGAAAGATTTTTCGAAGCGAGTTGAGATAAACAATGAAGTTGCAGGATGCGCGCAGGATTTCCTGGATGCTATTTCAGCTATCGGCCGAGGGGCGGATAGAACGAGATCTCTAGCGATTATACAAAAGCGTACGTTTGTTCAGTATGTAAGGTGTACGATATCAAGAAGTCTGGCTAGCCATTCGTCTAAGCCAGCTTGGAGATAAGCTGGAATATCCCGAAATAGTTCTTAGCAAGTATCTAATGATATTATGGAAGGGGGTGTTTAAAACATTCATAGAAAACTAGATAATATCTATCCGCCCGAATATTAATTTATGAGAATAAAAACACGGCCAACCTTCAACACTTGGTTATGTTATGTGAAGGTCAAAGACGCTGCTAAACAAGTAAATAATAAGTGTAATTTGAGCGTTCATAAAGACATTAGAAAATGAAATCTCATTGGCGCCCACAAGTAAGGTTTGTGGTGGATGGATGTAATATGTGGGTAGCATCTCTCCTACTCTCCTCTGTGTAGACTTAAAGTGTAGAGACAGGGTACAGAGGTATCCACACTCCACAGTCAGCCGACCCAACCAACACACGATGATAGATTACAAACTCAAAGTACTCTGAAATTCTGCTTTGTAACGAAAATTTAACTTCTTCGGTATGAGATATTAAAGAGGAGTGCAAACAGTTTATACGCCGTAATCGGAAGAGTTTATTATTTGTGATTTTCTCGCGTGGTGGAAGTATGGGTGTTGCTAGTTACTACTAAGCTCCCGGGATTAAGTTGACATCGACAGATACTGAATCTAAGGATTCAAGGATTGTGAATTGTAACATTTGTAAATGAACACAACATCAGCAAATGGAATTGTCCAGAGTTCCTTTTGTATTATATCAGTTAATCATTAAACAAGTAGTCACCTACCTGCAATAAGTTAAATAGTAATAAGGTCAATAGTTTTGGATTAAATTGCAAGCTTGTGAATAAAGATGGTCGTGGATTGGCGAGATGTAACTAACTAACCATCACGCCGTTTCCCCGCAGGGGTAGGCAGAGAGGACGGACCGCCAAACAACTCGGTCTTGGCACACACTTCTTGCCTCATTCACATTCATACATCGTCTCACATACATACTCTTCTATTATTCTGACTCTTGACATGGCCCGACTCGAGTATCTGATTCACTTGATCGTGCCATGTCTTCCTCGGGCGTCCCCGACTTCTGCTACCATTCGCATTAGCATCATATATCCTCCTTACACTCCTATCTTCGCTCATTCGCTCTACATGCCCAAACCATCTAAGCGTCCCTTTCTTAATCTTACTCACTACGCTTACATCAGCCTTGCACTCTTTGCGGATCTCCACATTCCTCACACGATCAAACATGGTTTTACCACACATACGCCTCAGGGATCTCATTTCAACAGCATTTAATCTACTTTCATCCTTTCTTTGCCAGTTCCATGCCTCACTTCCATACAAGGTAGGTAGGCACCAGCACTCCATTGTGGACTGCTAACTTCGCTTCTTTGGACAATTTTTTGTTAGCGCCAACGGCGTTCAGTCCTCCATTAACGGAATTACTTGCATTTACCCTTCTTTCAATATCCTCTGTCAGCCTTCCCATCTCTCGTAAACATACTTCCTAAATACACAAACTCATCCACCTGCTCCAAGTATTCCTCATTCACAATTATATTGCACACTGTTTTCGTACTCTCTCTTTCAAACACCATTACTTTAGACTTACTTACATTCATCATTAACTCATTCTTCATGCATACTTCGTTCATCCTAGACACGATTTATACGTTTCGCAACATAATATTACTTAGATTGCTTCTAATTTGTATAAAATTGCAAAAGTATTATTAACTTTTCACACAAGTGGAATTTTGGATTGTTTACTCATTATTTGACGAAAGTAATTACTTTAACAGTTAAAACTTTGCACGATGACTGAGATGGTTCATATAATATAATATTAGGTATGTTGCACCAATAATGAATAGCAAGGAAGTACTCGAGTGAAGCGTACCGTACCAAGACGAATTACTAAAAGGAATTGTATATAATGCTATGGTGCTGCGAGTGCAATGAAGGCTGCTGCCAATTCGATCGCATGCCGATGGAAACAAAAATAAACAAGTTTGTTGGGACATAACATCAAAAAATGACTGTTAGATACATAAGCATTTTCCTCAACAAGAAACAGGTTTTCCATACGCTACGAAGCTGCGATATGCCAACGCTTGCCCATTTCATTTTAAGGTATTTGGATTCCGTCATCTTCAAACCTAATTACCATTTAATATAACGAATCGAAAGTAAAAACTAGCCTTAATAGGTACATGTTTGGTTTGTTATAGAACAACACTGATGTTGTGGGAATAGAAATAACATGCATTTATTCTGTTGTGTTATAAAATATGGCACAAACTCGCATTACTTATCAAAACTTAGTGTTTGAATGGCGAAACATTAACAGCCTAGTGCTAATTCTTAGTAAACAAGTAGCAACATAAATAAACCCTGGTTACGGATACATAATCTAGGATTGTTTTAATTTAGATAATGTGATTGTTTGCAATTAAAGCACACCGCAGCGGTTAATAAAATGACCACGCAAGAATATTCTGTCCTCGGCTGCAATACATAAATAGTTATTCTTTCCATTATCGGTGTATTTAATACTGACTTATTAGCCGACAATCTGATCGGAGCAGGCCTCGCCCAGCATCCGAGAGATCGTGGGAAGTGGACTAATTCCAATTGAAGCCAAACGCCTTACTTCTACTGCTATAATATAAAATGAATATCAACCAACTGGCTTCAAAACTGTAGCAAAGCGAACAAAGACCAATAATTCATTGTGTAAACTTTTTCTTAGAATACTATGCAATGTAGAAGATGATGAAGCTCTTCCATAATAGTAATCTAAGGCACGCAAAATGCAACGTTTTAATAAAATAATTAGTTTGCGTTCCTAAAACAACTTCGCCGAAAGGATCGCTGAAAAATCAAAATGATTCCAATGGCAAGCAACATCACTTGTTAGAGAATAAGTTTTTTTGCATAAATTATAAAATATGTGCATCCCATCAGCTCTCAAGCAAGCATCTCCTTGAATTTCTTCTTGTTGATGGCAATGATAGAACGAACCACGATATCTGTTTAACATTGGAGTACAATAAATAACACTAAACTAAATGTAATTAAAATTATCAACACTTTTCAAAACCAATGGTTTCTTCAACAAGATCAAATGTATAATGAAAATTAATACATTTGACATAAGAAAAAATATCTAAATACGAAACAAATAAGTACCTACAGACAAAAAAATATTACAATAATTGTGCCTGTACAAAATATAAATAAATAACAATATATTATGTACATTCTAACGCAGCATGACGTTCAAGGATCATATTATATTATAGTTTTGTATTAGTAATCGACTGACCGGTTGGTGCAATCTGTTAGCCATAAGTTGATTTCTACTACTCTATAGTTAGTAATAAGATACAAATATATATCATTGTAGAAATGTATTATATATTTGTACAGCGCCCTACAAGTTATTTTACACAAAAACCGCGCTATACAAAGCATCAAAATATTATTATTATTGTTTTATTTTTAATTTATAAAGTAATTTTTTGTAGTAATTTTACTTACCTTATACAATATTGAACAGTTTATTGTAATATTTTTGGGGTATAGGTACTTATTTGTTCATTCTTATATGGATTCATTTTAAGTGTATTATGTTGTATCCTGATGAAGAATGCATCTATTTTGAAATATGTTGATACATTTTATTAAATAGTGGTGTAAACTTTGTTATTTTCATTTAATTAAAATGAGACCATGGTCTGAAAACCATCAGGAAAATTGGATTCGTGAACCATAATTCGCATACATCATAAACGTAAAACACATAAACACTGCAACGTCCTGCAACTTGACCTAGACTTGGACTCGAGAATCATAATTTAATAAAAAATCGTGAAACGATACATACCACCTACTTATTTTACTGTTTTCCTCTGCTTTTACTGTATGTTATTTGTTTCTGTTGAATTGAAAAATTACTATTTTAGATTACGATACTTCGGTGTGTTAAGGAAAATCACCTTTATTATTAGGGAATCTAGCTACTGATATTTCAATAATATAAACATGGTACTTTGGAGAATAGTCGTATGCTGATCTGACAATACAAAACAATTACTTTCAATGCATGTTTCAGTTGATAGTGTATTTATGTAAATCATCGAATCAATGTGACAGAATGCAGAGCAGTTAGCAGTTATTTAGTCTCCGCCTGGTGTTTGTGGGTACATCGAGTCGAGTGGGGGAGGAGGGAAAGCCCGAGATCACAGCTAATTACAGCGACGGATCCGACCAGTGTTTTGATCTCCGCTACGTGATCTTGCACTGGCGCAGGGAGGATCTTGGCAATTTCTATCTTAATCTTAGCTACTAAAGGTGACCTGAAACTAGAATACCGCCGCATGTCAGGGTTGTCCCCAGACGTGCTAATATTTGCAATACACCTGCTTCTATCCGACAACACTGTAGACTTGGGGACGGTCTGTCGATAAATGTAAGCGGTAGCTGCCATATCGATCACACATAATGTACAATAATATACAGCTATTGCCCACCTAAAAATATTTTAATAAATCCTTGTTTCGTTAATAGTATTCGTAGCGTAGGTATTTATTTGACTCTCATTATCCATAAGTCTAACCAAAAAAAATACGACCAACAACAAAGGGTGTTTCTTTCACAACAGAAAGCAATGAATAAAGAGATTTTTTTGTAAATATTCACAACGCCAATATTTTCGATTGTTCATCGAACGTTTGCCTAGGAAAAGTACAAGTGTGAAGATTGAGATTACTAGTGACATTTGTGGTAGAGAATCGGGAATCGAGATCCAAGAGAAGAGGAAGAGAAAGGACGCTATGAATCTGGCCGTATATTAAAGACCGCTGCGGCCCAGCGAAGAAGAAACTCTCCCACAAGTAATTTATCGCAAAACGATTCCCTTGGTATTCGAGTCTCACCGCGCCAAATATGCCAGGATCTAAATTCCACGTTATAACGGCGCAATTATGTATTAGGCAATGAAGGTTCACGGTGCGGAACAAACAGGTCGCGGGTACAAACAACTTATTGATGAGCGGCTAGAGGCTAGAGGCTTGTGGCGCGGAAACACGCCCAAATCTTCGTGCCTAGAGTAGATTCATACTCCTAACCAAAACCATACGATGACATTTAGCGTATTATTACACTTCATTTAACTAGCCTCTAATAGTAAACGGTGTCAAAAGTAAATCGAGTTAAACAAGACAGGATGTTCAATAAATTCATTGATTACACATCTGCCCTGATGATGTAATGCTGTCCGAAACGTTGGTTAAAGAAGGGGGTAGCGCAACACGGCATAATACCCCTAAAAGCATATCCAATCGATCTGTTGTTATTGTATTTAATTCGTAAAATTCATTTGTTATTTAAAGTAAATCAAATGTAGTAATGTTATAAGTTCTACAAGTAGATATAGTAGTTGAACGCCGAAACACCTATCCCAGTTGTACAAACTATTATTTTGCTGAACTTGATGTGTATGGTGTGGACAAACTAGATTTCAAATCCACGCGGTTAAAGAAGTTAGAGCACCGAGCTATTTCCAAAACAACAACAGTGGGAGTTAAAATGAAGAGGCAACTAAGTTAGGTATATCTTTTTGGAATGAATATTTCGTGTCCCGGTCCCGGTCCTTTCACCGGGCTGTAGATACTCGGGTTAGAGTCTACTGGAGCTAATTGAAACCGTCGGAGGTGATCCCGGCATTTGGCAAATCCGTAGTATTGCGGGAGCTTCTCTTCCTCTCAAACTACCTACCGCCTACTACCTACTACCTACTACCTATCTATTATATTAGCCCAGCGCCAACCATTATGTGAATACCACACAAGACTCCCAACTGTATGGAGACAGAGACATGGGGAGAGGAAGGTAGGGAAGTACCTGGCCATTCAGGTCTGGTCACCAAACACTGCTTAAACCAACCTTTTCAACCAACTTTCAATTCTGAATGGTGGTATTTAACCAGGGCGATACTGAAAGTATGTTCCACTCCGGAACGTGCCGCAAATTTAACATTTATTGTTTTAAATTAAAAAATTGTGATTGTGATAATAACAAAGATTAATCAAATTAAGAATATTGCGCACGCAGGGATTTGAACCCGCGACCTCCGGATTGCCAGTCGAAAGTCATACCCCTTGACCACGGAGGATAAGGATAAATAATTTTATTTGAAATCATCTAAAAACTTCAGGGAGCGGCGAGGAAAATAAGACCATGATTAAATAGAGAGAAATTTAAAAATGATTCATTTCGTAATTGTTTTGACATTCTAAATGAAATTCTAATGGCACTACTTGCATTCACATTTACATACTAGCGTAATATGTTACTGCTTCGTCAGAACTAATAATTTTAAAAATATCCATTAGGATACCAAGTAAAAAAAGTAATCAAAAAAGCAACATGAAAACCGGAATCTTTAAGTCGAGTGAACTTGCTCAAAGTAAAGAAAAATAAAGAATATAATATCGTGATAAGGGAGTTTGTGTGTGAATGTTTTCAAAGAGTTGCGTATAAAAACCATTAAAAAGACGGATGGGAAGATAAAAAACAAATTTCACGTGTAACTAACATCATGGTAATATTTTAGGCGTCAGGGTGAATCTTCCTTACAATTCGGTTTGATGTATGACGAGAGTCCAAGTGAAGCATTGTATTCAATTTAACGGAACAAACGTTCAATATGCACTCGAAACAGTCATTAATCATAGTGCAATGGTGGCGGTTGGATCGTGATACCGCAATGGCAGATTAGGTAATCTATATTAGTAGTAATTTAACTGGATAAGAAAACAATATGCAGTAGGGAATTTATACGGTGGTTCTACATAGGTTCAAGCAAAAAATATTATTTAGAAGCTTTAGATGATCCCCGTTATCTTATAATAATAATTGGATGACTTTTATAGGGCCTTCTTCGTTAAAAACAATTTACAGTACTTTTTCATTATTATTGTATATGAACGCTTTAAATACCAGTAAAAGCTGAGTATTATTTATGTAGTGATTTTTAATGACTTGTTTAGTGCGAGTGCAAATGATGATTGTACGGCTATCGGCAGCGGCTTGCTCGCGTTGATGCACAGCATATCGGTTACCAGCCCGCCAACACGCCAGCCAGTCGGGTATACAGGAAGTGGAGACCACAGTTATCGTCCGAAACCAGCAGGACGCTATCTGCAGGAAGCGTGGTGCAGATAAGGGAACTAGGATACACTACATTACACGAGAATCCTTGTGATTTACAACAACATACTGTGATTTAACACTATTACCAACTATGTATTGTGTTGGAAGCTATTTCATACATGTCAAACATGAATCTAAATGATGACAACACCTTATGATAAGTATTCTTAATTGAGTACTTCGATTAAATAATGACGGCTTTATCTATTTCTTCGCCGTTTTCACAGACCACAACGAGATCAACACACTTTTGGGTGGCAGACTTTCCCATAAAATAACATGATGATACTAATTGTCTCAGCCAGCATTGTAATGGGTTATTTATTATCTAAATAAAAAAGAAGTATAGTCAGTTAAGATGCTTTTAAAATAAAAGTGGTGTAAAACAGAAACCGTTGGGAGGAATGCCGTCGGCGATATTACATCACGAGCCGAGGTTGGTTGGCAGAGAATGTCCGACATTTCGTAGAGAACATCTGGAATCCACCTTCGCCGCCTCGCTTCACCTGTTCGCGAGGACTTGGCCGTCCGCCAGGAACCCGGCTATATCGGGACCACCTTCAAACGCACTGTTCCCCAGGTATTGTTGGAGCCGGGGCTCTCTCTCTCTCTCGCTCCTTCTCTGCTTTCTGGTTTCAGTGGGCACTTCAGTCGAGACAAAAATGTGTCAGATACGAGAAAACTCTGCCGCAAATGTAGGCCTAATGGAAAATACACGACCCAAATAGAAAGTCGAAGATAACAAAATCCTGAGAAAACCATGTGAGAATTTTATAAACATCCATATTTGAAGAAGCAGAAATAATAATACCACCTACGCAAATGAGACTTGAAAAGTGTCGAAAGTGGAATCCTTGAACTGAATGTGTCACAAACAAGAACACGGTTATAAGTGTTATCCCGTCAGATATATTATATCCCACGATGCAATCACGCGGAAAGTTGGCACACGGCATTTCTTCCACCGGACCAGTGACACGGCAGGCAGGCAGTCGGCGGTCCGGTGAGTCACAAGCGGACAGCGGTGACTCAAACAAACCTGCACTCTGCCCACTCCCGGAGTACGGGGTACACAGCGTACGCACGTGTCGGGGATCACTATGCGACGCTCTCGGAGCAAGACGCAAGTGGCCATCGGGCGGGACAGAAATAAAGTAAGAACAGAAGCCGCGTAAGTTCAACCGAAATGTGTATAAATAATACTATACAAGCTTGCTTGACTTGACTTGACAGTAGTAATCATAGTTAACGCCAGACGCAATCTACGTCCTGACAGCGGTGAGCCAAATAGCAATCAGTGTTTAAAGGCTCTGATAAACGAGCAATTTCTGGGCGGTGAAATAATTAGTTGTTACATTGCTGGCAACAAATTGCATATAAAGTTGCTCGTTTACTAGAGCCTTGCTAGAAGGCGTTGGATTGTATTGTTCTAAATTTGACCTTGTTTATTATGTTTCCCAAACGATCATAATGATTGCTTAAATTTGAACATATAATTACGTAACACAATTATGTATTCTACAAAAATGGCAAACAAACTTATGCACGTTTTGAAGAACTCGTTCCACGAAAAGAAACCACGTTGTGTTTGTTGTTGCCTATAAATCAGACCTCTGGTTGGGTAGCTCATAAGAAATTCTCGGACGATACAATTATAAAATCCCGCACATTTGTCAGGATTGAGTCAACTGCAATAAAAGTTTTGAGAAAGCCTGAGACTTATTGTCGGGACGCAGAGACTTAAGTGGGTCAAGAATAAGTGCACCGAGAAATGTCAGAATACGAGATATAAAAGGTTTGGTAAAGTAATTCACATTTAACTCATTTCAGTAATTCCTACACGCTGCGGATCCTTCCTAAATATCGTATTTTGCAACTTATTATTGAGCAATGGGCATTATCGATCAGCGTAATTTGCACTGTTCTTCAGCTGAATAAAAAGATTGGCATCTAACGTTAAATACTAGTCTTAATCATTATTTATTTTTGGCTCTCGCGTTTAATTTAAAACTAGTGTGTTATTTTATTTCATTAATCAACTTCCAACGGTATCCTGGAAACAGAACTAAAAAGAAAGGAGAAAAAAGGGTAGATAGGAGTGATGAGCTCAGATTGCACTTCCGCAATTGATAGAATTATAGGTAACCGAGAAATACAATGTTTTGGACATTTTTATCGGAGACTGTATGGAAGTGGAAAGGATGTGGAGATTGTTCGGACAGAATAACCGAATGCCGAACTATCGAGTTACAGCAGCGGCAGGCGGAGGGCTTACTGCCGACCAGCCACCCCTTCTCGGCGGGAATATAATGAGAGATATAGAAATAATAACACAATTTTCTTCAAAATCGACTGAACCAATCAAATGTGGCTCCAAGCATCGATTCTACGGGTAGTTTTTTTTATCCCGGGAAAAATATAATAAATGGAGAAAATGGGGAGTCGGTTTCAAAATAGCAAAACATCGAATGAGTTTTGTCGTTTTTGCTGGAACAGTTTCAGGTTGATCAGAGAAGAAGAATATAGTCGATTTTGATCTGTGGTGAATCGATTTTATTGTAATAATCGTAATTGCATAAACCAAACAAAACAATAGATAGTAAAACAATACACAGCTTTAATGCTGATTTGATAATTTCGAATCCTGGAAACCAAAGATAAGTGTTAAATCCATAACAATGAATTAGCTGAGCCGTTATGATAAATCGTACCTACGTGCCTTAGCCTTACGAAGGTGGGTTTCGGTTTATAACAAAACAAATCCAATTCTCAAGGTTAACAACAACTACATACTTAAACAATAAAGTAGGTACTTTGGTACACTTTTTTAAAGAAACCTCTTTCAGAAATTTATTATTATTCGAAGAACATGCCTTCCAGCGCATAAATGTTACATAACCGCATGGATAGTAAATGCATTAATTATTATTACAAGTCATTATTGTAACAGGTAGGTGGTTGGTTATTAACGTTCGGATTTGGGCAATTTTATAGAGTAAAAATATTGAATACAATATTAGAATTTCTTAAATGAAAATTTGAAACTGAAAAAGTACTTGAACCAAGCGGGTTTTACTCATTAAGTTATTCCTAAAAAATAATAAATAAATAAATCTTTATCTCAAGACGAGAGCTTTTGTGTGCGTTGAAATGACGCATTGAATATTAATATCAATAAAAATCTATTAGTTTTAAAAGTTCAGTTCAACGGGCTCGCCTCTTTTCAAAACCATCGAAGATGAGGTCATGTTGCACCAACGTAAAAAATAGTATTTTATACCTAACAGTAAATTAGAGACATGATTGATCTGTTAGTAAAATGCAACCTTCATCGTTGGAGTAGAGTCGTGATATAATAAGGTCACGGAGGCGGTAAAAAAGATGCCTTGATGCCTGTCACTGAACAAGATCCGCGAATCATCCGTTCCTATTATTTCATTATAAATTACTACAACACATTTGAAAAATAATAACATCGTGTTTAACAAAAAAAATCTTAATAAATAATCTAGGAATCTTTATTGGCCTTTACCCTAGGAATTTATAGATAGTGCAAAAATATTATATTCGTAATATATGCAACTAGTACCTGTCACATCTTTCAGGTAAATTACAAGTTTTGGTACATTACGAATCGATATTACGTTGGCTGTAGCTAATTCCACGCTAAGGCAGTTTATCGGCGGTAATGATTAATAAAATGTAAATGCGTTTGGTATCCAAAGCAATCCAATTAGGCATCGAATGACAAAGGCATTCACATTACCGATGCGTATAAAATGATTTGGGCTATTCTCAACTAGGTAGTATCACTATGATGGGCGATTGAGAGTGGCAGTTCGTGTAATGTGATTAGGTGGAGGTGGTGCCGGTGCCGGCCCGCTCGCTGCCCGCTGCTACTCGCACAGCCCGCCAGGATCGGACGGGTCACTACACACACGCCCAATAAAATAAAACCTGGTAAACAAGCCGGGCTGGACCGGGCCGAGCCGGGCCGGGCCGGGCCGGGTCGCGCTTGCCTCCATCCGATATTGGGTCGTGAAATGTCACGCGTGTAAAATACGCCCCCTTAACAGTAATGGCCAGTTTTCCGGCCGTTTGGTCCCCCACAGGTGTGGCGACGCGACGTAAATTATTGTATTAGCGGATAATATTATCGTGATGTAATTGCGTTAACGGGTCCGACTCACGTTACGCACTTTCCGCCGGAATTGATGCCAAAATAAATAAAAACGACATTTTCATTAGGGACACATTGCCGGGTAACTTATAGGGGTTGTAAAGGGTCATTAGTCATTACTGTTACATAGCGAGCAGGGACAATTAATACGTCAGGCAATCACGGAGGTTAGTTTTAACAAGTGATACAATTTTAAACATCAATGCCGGTGTAATCGAACACAACACAGCTTACATTTTGTATGCAGGCACATAAAAGAAGCATCCGCTTTATTTACATAGCGCTAAACCAACGCTTTCCTAATGAAGCGAATAGGGATGATTAAAGGTGTGTTGGAGAGCAGGGAGCAAGCACCGCATCAAAGGACCAGACGCAATCAGATAAAGCCTGAGCCGCAGCACCAGCGCCAGCAGCAGCAGTACTGTGCTAGTGCTAGTGCTAGTGGGCTGGTAATCTACTGTACCCAGACCGCAGGAGCAGGTCCGGGATCGGACAGCAGTATCGGTAGACAATCACGTGATTACAGGTACACGCTGTTAATCCAAACCGACGAGCCATTAAATGGTTTTCACTCGTTACTCGTAATTAACGCTATCCGGGAACCTGATAAATAGTACATGCACAGACAATTAAATCACGTCGTTCCCTACAACACCTTACTCTATTAACAGACTCCGCGGTCGAGGGGTAAGGCTCTCGACTAGCCATCCGAAGGTGGCGGCTTCAAATCCCGGCGTGCTCAAGTTAATTTTCTTTTATGAATTTGTGTTATTTCACAATTTATTCATTTTAAATAATATATAGTATAGTTGCGGCACGTTCCAAAGTGGAAGATAATATCAGTATCGCCCTGATAAGACCACCATTCAGAATTGAAAAGTTGCTTGAAATGGCTTTAGAAGTGTTTGGTGACCAGATATGAATAGCCAGATACTCCCCCACCTTTCTCCTCCCCACCACCTTCAGCCTCACAACATATCACGGTTGGGACTTTGGTGCGGTATTCACATAAAATATATATACATTGAAAACTTGTCAATGGTGGTTACCGTTTCACAGAAAAGTTATATCGGCGAATGAGAGATACGCCCCTGTGCGGCAACGACACTTCGCGTGCTGTGCTGTGCTGTGCTGTTGCTGTTAAACTTCCGACGAAGTAGAGCCGGATATATTAACAAAAACTAAAAGAGAACTGAAGACGGGTCACGCGACCCCGGGGGAGGGGGGTTTAGGAGACTTTTCTATCTATTCATATTTTTCATTCCGCCAGCGGAAGCCTCGCGCGGCTCACCCAAAACCCAAAATATTTAGGAACATACATCGCAGAGGAGACCGGGGATGGTAGTCACGCGGGTAGGGTGTCACACATCTAACAAACAACTCTTGCTATTTTACTTAGTTTATAACAAAACAGGTTGAGTCCTGTAGCACTAAATGCAGCTTAAGATTATTAACGATAGTTGTCAAAAACCACATTGACGAGGTTAACTTTGTGTAGATCCAACGTTCTTGATACATGATACATTTATTAGTTACTGTTACAACAAAATGTCTTTATTTGCACAAACTTTACAAACAAATCTTGAAAACGTTATCTCATACTAAAACGTTTAAAAAAATATATTTATTTTATGCAAAATTATTACTCATACAAAGCTTTGAGTGAATATCCACTAAAATCCCTTTTCAGAAAAAAAGTTATACTCGTATTAACGACAGCCCCCGACTAATGATTTTTTGAAAGAATTTTGTCCACTGTTAACACCTAAGATTTATTTGAACAGAAAGAAAGACTAAAGATTTTTAATTTAAAAAAAAAAGTTTATACCTAGAAAAGGTGAAAATTACAAAGCATTAAAAATCTAAAAATCAACCATCATTGATCACATTATTGATACGTTTGTTGGCTTGGTTTTTAAAAAGAATTAGATTTTTTTCTTAAATATATATATATATATATATACCACCGCATACAAAACTAACAGTATCCTATTATTCAATGAGATTGAAATGTATAAAGCTTCGAAGCTTATCACATTAAAATCTATAAGCATCATAAGCATGAATAAAAACAGTAAAAAAAAACGTAAGTTATCATCGGATTAAATTGGGTCCCGGTAGGTATAGTATTATACACTAACGATAAATAGATGATCCTATATTCATATGGCATAATAAAGTTAGTTTGTAGGCAATAATGTCAAATTACCTAGTACAGTTGAGTGTCCCAATAGTGTCGTGGGGATCGCGGGCGGCGCTTTTAGGCAAATTAAGTGGGAGGAGAGCAGAGGGCAGAGGGCAGGTGCGGCCCGCTCGGTGTTTGCCCACCAACCTTCACTGCTGTTAGACTTCATACACATATTGCGTGCAAACTGAACACAGAACAGGTACGGGGAACAAACAAACAAACGGGCGCGGGAATGGGCCGAAGATACAACGCCTTCTAAACATGGAAAATCGATAAGGAGCAAGATTTTATTAAAAATGCATGACTATTTTGATTTTTTTTTTCTCTCTGAGACAGCGATTGACATTAATCTTAATCCAACTCGAGAAATGAAACAGACATTTTAATTTAACACAGTTTAGCTTTTAAGATGCCCTGCCCTGAATTAAAAATTCAAAAGGTCTCCCGCCTAGCAAAACATGATTTTTTTCAAGGAAGCCGTAATACTATTTATCAATTCTAAAATCCCTCTAAAATAAGCGAATTAATGTCAGCAGACTGTGGCGTGGATTGTGGAATCGGCAAGCAAGTTTCAAGAAGCGCTCGTAGTCATCATAGAAACGATTGTGCGATTTGAATGTGGCAAAATTTAGCAGACAGTCCCTCTCTCCCCGAAGAACCCCCACAGATATAGCTAACAAAGTTTTCCTTTTTGCTTCGACGGAACATGCCACCAATACCTTGGCACGCCAGCGCCGGCTGACGTCTTCAAGTCGCGTAAATAAACCAGGGGTCATGTCATGAATGTTGCAAGAAATTTCTAAAACATTCGGCCCATACTCCATACCTGCCACCGCCTGGTCCTATTCATTGTCCGTCCGCTATTAGATACTTATTTATTTCTCGGATCCCTCCAACATGTTGAAAGGGGTTTTCTAATAGATATTTATCGAACAGCAGGAAAGCGTGTCGTCATTTCCATTACTATACGTATCGATGTAATCGAAATTAAAATATCTATAATGAGTTTGCAATGTTGCAATGATTTTTTGACGCAAAAATAACAAGAAATATATTCTGCAAATAAAAGTACTGTAGACGAAAAGTTGGTATTCAATAATAATTGTAATAAAAAATGTAATAATATAATTGTAACAAAAAATTAGTTTTTTTGGGTTATCGAGGGGAGCGTTTAGGACACCTGACGTTTGGGGGGCTGCCTGAACGACGAGCCACCGAAGAGGCAAGAAGGGGTGGGCGAGTGTAGAATGGATGGAACGGAGGAGGCGCAGGATATCGCTGTGAAACCAAAAAGCGGCCTCGCTTACTGCCGTCTGGCACGCAACACACCAAACAAACTACCACGAGACAACGAATTCTAACAGTAACAACTAACATTTACACACTCAAATAAATATACAACTATGGAAATTAACAGCGTTCAACTGTTATATCTACAAACGGAGATTGACAAACGCTATGCATTTGTGTGATTCACAAAAGTGCTCGACCACCTATCGAGTACGTACTGAGACGTTAAGGGGGCAGTTGGTTGGTTGGATGAAAGCGTTGGTAGTATAAATCAAGTGGAATGAGCCGGCGACACACTGCTGAGGCTGAGGGACAAGCTGACTAAGAAGGGTCACGGCTTCTGGCCTCGCGGGCGATACGCTAAGCGGCCTATTAGCCGAGTCGAGTCCAACCGGCCAGTCCCAGCCGAGCTTCCCGGGGCCTAAACGCCTGATATACTGACCGCCCCCACACTACCCCATAGACTTAACGAGGATATACAAACAATGCGTTGAGAACATTATCAACACCTACCTAACAACGCTATGTTACACGTGAACTAGCTATACGGTACAAAAAGAAGGAAACGAAACGAAGCAAGCTGACACTTGCTTTGCGGGCGGCACTTTCTTTAACCGTATTTTGTGTCACGTGAACAAGTCGACAGTATTTTATATTTATTTATACAGGCAACATTATCATTTAATACTGAAAATGAAAGAAAATATTGGAAAAAGTGATATACCAGACGTAATAATAAATAACTGTAACTCATAATTTTATCAGGTCGCGTGAGTAGTTGCACATAATAAATATAAAATACAAAACTTTCTTTCTAGTGCTTCGAAAGCCATAACGAAACTGAAAAAACAAAGGTAACATCGAGCCTGAATATAAAATGGAACCTGTGTAGGGGAACATTCGTTTTGTTGTTTTCCTTTTTAATATATATTTTGAATATGTAAAGAATGTATACGTGTTGGAAGGCAGTAATTAAAAAAATAATTTAGCAAGCTCGAGTTGGCAAATATTTAGTAAACGTTCCGAGTGACGTACCGACCATCCAGTAGAATATGTATACATTATACGATCTACACAGGGCGTACTGGCTACTGGCCCGCTCCTAGGCAAGGCAAGGCAGGGTCGCGCCGGGGTCGACGTGTTTATGCGGCGGCACGGACTTGCCCAACAAATTATTACGATGTGACTGAGATCCGCCAAGGGATGAGACGTTCAAAGATGAAGGAACCCTCGTGCGATGGCGAATTTCCACAGAATGACCGGGCTATTAAATTTAATGGCGGGGTAACTATGACGCTGGCGCATGCCGGTAGCGTCACTCACGCAAGGTAGGCCACGGAAAACATCTCTTCGAACTTACAACATTTAATGAGTAAATTCTAAAATGTCTAGTCGACGAAGAGTTATCTTGATCACTATCCGCTTCGCACAAATCGGATAGAAGACTGCATAAACTTGAACCCAAGAACAAGAAATTCTCGAAACAAACAATTCCCGAAATGAATACATAAATAAATTTACACGCTCGCTAAAAGACCATTTGAGTTTAAACATTTTTCGCGGCCACAAAATTCTGCGCTGCCTACAGCGGAAAGGACCGTAAGGTAACGACTATTTTTACGGTCCGTGTTATCTTTCCGTCGAAATAACTAAAGGTGTGTTTGTGGAAAAGTAGCCGAGGCTTCCGCGAGAGGCCTTTGTTAAATTAATATAACGAACTCATTAAGAGCCCTAAAAATATGCTACAATGAACATGTAGAATGGATAAGAACAATATATAAAAATAATAATATTTGACAATTTACATATGATTTGAATTTACATGCATAATTAACTTTTTTATTCTAAATTCTAAATTCGACTGTTGCGAACTTCTGCAACTCATAAACTTACGAATACCTACAATAACAACACGACAAAATACACTATTCCACTGCAACACACATAAGCGCAATTACATTGCAAACTCCCCAACACAACGGCTCCATTCATACTATGGGAAACCAATACTTAATATTAATTAATTATTTAATATTAACTTTGCGAATTTTGTGGATCACGTAAAAGATTTATAAACACTATTCCTAAATGGAAGTTGTATTTTTGTAAACCAGTCAAATCGCTGTATATTTGAATTTATGTTCTTGTTCTTTTTATTTTTGTTTCTTGCATTTATTATTTTTTAATGTAATTTTATTTTTACTATTTCTTTCTCATGTTTCAAAATTGTCTGTCATCAAAATTGTACCACCTACATGTAAAAGCCATCTGGGCGTTAAATAAATAAATAAAAAAAAAGTGGGTGTGTCAAGCCTACGCAAGACAGAAGTGAAACTTCTAGTTTCAGCTGATGCTTGGCGTGGCGCAGTTCGCTGGTGTCTGAGAGAGAGGAAAGAAGAAAAGAGAGAGAACGTTCGTGAGCGGCTCCCCCACCTCAACAAGGTTTCACTTCAAAAATGCCACAGCCGAGAATCGAACCTCGCTTAACTGATTGAAAGCCAACCACGCTGAGCACCAACTGTAAGCAAAGCCGCATAAATTGATTATATTATGTAGGTTCTGAAAATATGAGAGCTTGTTATGTTTTATAATGTTACCTACATCACACCCAAAATATAATATATTTTTAAAAATAATGTACAATGTACAGAAATAGAATCCCACACAAGATCGCGTAGTGCGCTCTAGCGAACGGATATTTTATCAGAGGGAGATAGTTTTAATTTTTTTTTCTGTAAATTATTACATATTATCAAAATAAATAAATTAATTAAATAAATGTAATACAATTATCATAATATACGGATTAGATAATAATTTTAATCCAACACAATAACGCAAAGCGCGCTCTAGCGGAGTAATGTTTTATCACAGTGAGATAAGTGTTTTTATTATTTTGCAATATTATTTTCTTTTAAAAAATGTTCTGACCTACTAAAAAATAAGATATTGAATGAAAAAGGCGTTAAAAACAAAAAAATAATGTGCGATGGCCGAGAATCGAACTCGGATCAACTGCTTGGAAGGCAACTATGCTGTCCATTAGACCACCAACGCCAGTTGTCGAGATGAGCTAAGAAGCATTTATATGTTACTTCAAAACTTTGACTAGATCAAATGAACTTTAATCGGTGGTGGGGGTACTCGCATTTTCGTTTCGATCCTGACTCGGTTTTACTACGTCCCCGAAAATTCATTACGCGGCTAAAGAAGTTTCACTTCAATAATATATGTATTACGTGGTGCGATATGCATTACCATTGTAGACATGTAGGTGTAGGTACCTCAATATTCCTTTCGACTGAAGTCGATGACTTATGACCCCCGACTCGGCCTAAAACATTCAAAATGTTCCGTCCACTTAAATATTTCATCTGCATAACAATACAGCCTAATTTATTCAAGATAGTGGAAAGTGGTAAACGGCGCAGTGCGGGGCGAGGAAGTGAAGGAAGTAAAGGAAGTAAAGCAAGTAAAGCAAGTAGAAGGCACGGCAGAAGAGCCGAGGAAGGGTTGGAAGTTGGAAGAAACCCTAGTAGAAAAATAATTAAGTATCGTTAGACGGGCTCGGCACGCAATCCGCCCATTGTGGGGGGCCCGCCCAACACTCAATAATGGCTTCAAACTTTACTTTCTTCCTGTCGACGATTCATACATTTACAGCAATTAAATACATAATACGTTTACTGACCACATTTATCAGAATGATCAAGTTTAAAAATAAAAAGCAAGGCAAATTGCGTGAAACCTTCACGTGCGAAATCTTTACGATGCGAAGAAATAAGTTAAATAACGCTAGGCAGTAGTCTCTATCTATATGATATTTTAGTCCTACGTCCCTACGTATATATTCCCCAATAGCGATGTAGGTACTCGTATAATACGTTCGGCACGAATGAATAATTCAATCAGCGCTCTTCTAATATTTCCAGATAGTCTCAACGCTGAGAATATCTCAGTCCCGGATACACTCTGATATCGGAATACTTAACAAGTACGAGAAATAATAATCATCGACTACATTGTCAAGAGTAATCGAGGAAAGGCGGAAAGGCGGAAAGGCGAAAGGCGGGAAGGGGCCCGATTTCCGATTCCACAGAAACATAAAAAGAGAAGATGTTGAAATAAAGGCTGCTCATCTCGCTGCCGTCTTAATGGGGAATCCACGAGATGATTGTGGGAAGAAAAGGTAGGTACTCATACTAACACTGTCGTTGTTTTTCCGTTTAGCACAAAAGAAAGCGGAGAGCGGTGTTTTCTTTCTCAGACTCACGGGTTATCCAATTTTTTAATTGCTGAATCTTGCACAACTTTCGCGGAATGCACAATAACAGCCATTAATGTAATCGTACTTAGTGTACTTGTTAAGCCAAATTGCCCTGCTTAAAAGACATCGTAGGCAGCAAAAAGACGATGAGATTGCTTTGAAAAAGTCAAGTCTGTTAAACCAATACAATACATATATATACCACAGTAAACAAACAAAGATGTAGGCCTATTTTAGCACACGCGAACAAAAAACTACAACTCTCGTTATACATAGAATCAAAGGACGGACTATTGTCCGTGTGCGCGAGGATGAATGTATTGCACTCGAAAAGAGAATATGAAAGTAATATGAAAGCTGAAAGGGAGACGGCACATGATTATCACTTAGGTAGTGGTTAGTGTTTAAGGCAGAATAATATCCGAAGCATTGGTGAATTTTTGCCGGAAAGTGAATTAATAAAAAAGGTTTCATATATTCCGGGGAAATAAATCTTTAAAAAAGCGGTAGAGCTTATATTGCGAGTAGCGGGGGAAAGCTAACGCGGAGAAACGACAAAGTTCCATCGAAATAAAACGTTTGCAAATTGACTTATATTATCCGCCTCGGAGGCGGTAGGTGTCGGTTGGTTGGCTGGGCGGTTGGCATGGCGGTTGGGCGGTTGCTTGGTTGGGCGGCTGCTTGGTTGGGCGGGCCGCCGCTGCTTATTAAAATACAAAGGTATTCCGCACATACGGGGAAAAAGTATAAAATACGGACTACTCGGCCGGATTACATTAAACTTCCCTTTCGGCGTGAAAAATTAGAATATATTATTTATTATCGCCCGGCGGTAAAGTCGTATGGCACGCGTATAAATGCAAATTGGCCGAACACGCCGTCACGGGGCGGGGAGGGGATGAATAAATACGCATTAGTAAACGGCCCGTGGGACGGAAGCAGCCAACGGGGAGGCACCCATCTTACTAGCTAGCGCTCCATCCATCAAGGACGGCTTTATTCTGAACGCATAACTGCAGACATCAAATCAACAATACCAGCTCAATTTCTGATTCCTGATAGTGAGTGACCTTACTCTTTTTTAAGTGTACATAATTTAACCAATCTCGGAATAAAACTGTAGATTTGTATAAAAATCGGAGCCACTTTTTATATAGATATTAATATAAGTAATTATCGAATTAAGTCCGATTATCGATATATTTTGTTTAATAATGAAGCACAGAGGTTTTAGCTGTTGTTTTATACTGCTGGCGAAGGATTGTATAATTACTTTAAATAATAAAAACGTTTTCAAATAATAAAAATACAGAGCAGTCCCCCTAGTGCTGCGGTTTATAAGGCTTACACCGCGGGCCGTAAGGCTTCGGGCCTGGCGTCGGCCTGCGTGTGTCGTGTACCGTGGTGTACCGTGTAGACACTGTAGACCAGAGGTTCCCAAACTTTTTTGCCCCGTAGACCCCCTACCGAATATTGAATTTTCCTAAAAATATTAACGTCCCTTGTGATAAACATTTAATCCCTTCCCTTGCCTGCCCAACAATCGGGTGGCGGTATAGTTGCTCTGTCTTTACATTGTGCAGACTGGGGGACCCTTGTGAGGTATTACACCAAATGAAAATGAAGCAGGATAAACAACGGGAATTTCTTTCTATAGCTGGCCCTACAGAACTGCCCCTTAAGTTCTTTGTCAGAGCTTATTCCGGTCAGTTCTTCTTGTCACATGATATCCGATTCTTCAACGTTGCATTTCCATAAACAAAATGTCCTCAAACTTAGTTTTAAGTCTGTGTGAAGTGCATTTAAATGTTGAACTTCATTATTACCCTGGACGTTTTTCAAAAACAAGTTGGGGAACTAGGAAAATTCGCGAAAATGTGCAATGTTTTGTTTGAATATATTAATTCTTACGAGAAAAGGAACGTAGACTCTATTTATATACCTCAATTAACAACTTTACGAAATATAAAAATACAAATATCAAATAAGTAATTTCTCAGTCTATTATATTTGTGTTAGGTGTATTGTGTCATTTACGGAACTCCTAAATGTTGACTTGAGGTAAATGGTGGTCCACTCGTATGTACCCCCATTTGAATCTCGTGGACCCCCAAATTTTTTTCTCGCTGACATAGACCCCCAGCAAGCCGATATCGACCCCTGGGGGTCCATATAGACCACTTTGGGAACCTCTGCTGTAGACTATGGACTGTGGGTACGGGGATTTCAAATCCGCTAATATTGTTTAATTACCATATCCACAAGTGTTCAGCCAACCAACACAAGGTGAGAAATAGGTCCATATTCAATAAACAATAGATACATCTGTGGCACTTATGACTCCTTTCCAATCAATACTATATTTACAAGAAATAATAAAAGAGTTAGAAAGTTTTCATAATGAAATAGATACATTATTTATTGTGCTTCTCATAAACGACGAAATGGAACATGAACGACGGAATGGTAATGATGAAATATCACGAAAGAAGTGTTGTATTTGTAAGAAACAAACAAAACTACAGTTGAATCATTTGTATCGGAAAGTAGTAGAAAACGAAAACAAGTAAGAAAAGCGCCGATAGGAAAGTTTTATTAGAAACATTCGTGGTACAACAATAATTAAACTTTCTTACCCGTGTTAAAGCGGTGCATCAGAATCAACGAGAAATTGCAATGTCGAGAAGGAAAACAGATCTTACCTGCAAAGAAAAGAAAACAGAGTTAGTCAAATGAAAGTAATGCGAAATAGGGTCGATGTAAAATATGGCAATATAAAGTAGCGCAGTCTATTGGAAAAGTTATAAAACTTGAAACGGGGAAATTTAATATTTCCTCTAAATATTATTCGTGTGCAGTCGCCAGTTGCGAAACGCGCGGAGAAGGGGGAATTGTTGTCGGGAAAGATTCTTTCTCGTAATGTTTCAATCCTCAAAAGGTTTAGGCAAGAAAATTGACTTGCAAAACAATAAAAGGGATCGACGCGGCCGGCCGAGATCGCCATTTGATTTAGTTTATGCTATCCGCTGCCCGCTATGCTAATACATAGTACCTAGTACCTAGTACCCGCCTGGCCTGCGCTCGTATAATAAACACATTCACGATCAAAACCGAATAACGGGAAACTCGAGGGATTATCCACCAGAAATTAGGACATCTATTGGAGATTAATTTAATTAATATTAAATAGTTAGGCGCATTCTTCCGAAATTAACTTCCTTAAAGATTAATTTTGGAAAATATTATTTTTGGTAAACTTCAATAAAGAGTGTAGATAAATTCAACTGCTGTATTTTAGAGAAAAAATCTCGTTTAGGAAACGTACGATGTTAAACATGTAGATACGGCCACAGCTTAAGTCTTATATTGCTGTGATACAAATCCCAGATCATCCTAGTTGCGGGGACTGTGTTATAAGATCGCACCCTCAGCAGTTTCGCAGAAAATAAATATGTGCCTCGCAGGAAAGATTGTCGCCATAGCCATCCACGGCTTAACTGCTGGCTGGCTGCTGGCTGCCTGCTGATGTCTGGCTATGGCTAGGGCTGCTCTCCGGTGATGTGTGACGGGATCGTGCCGGGCCCTACACCCTACAGACTACACACACCCCAGTCACACGCCTCCCAGCTTATCCCGCGGGGGTATCATCAACTTCCCGCGAACTTCACGGATCGACAGTGAAGATATTTTCACGCTGTTGCCGAGATCAAGTAAACAATATTGTGAAAAGATTGACGTAAGGAGAAATATTATTTTATAACTTACAAGACGGTTCGAGGAGTTTTGTCGGATGACTAAAAGGCATGTAGTCTTTTGGGGATAGTCATTTTATAAACAATAAAGTGAATAAAACAATCTTCCAACTTGAAAAAATATTGTCTCTCAGCTTCTGTTTTGTTAGATTGATTAAAAACATGGACAGCAATAAATCAATACCAATTCGTAAAATAAAGTATTACCTTAACAAGTTTCGTGGATAACTATTACAACGGTATTACCGACGTAACTTTTATAAATCAATTTAAAAATTAGATGCGGGGTCTTGAGGTTAACGAACTTGAGAATATACCAAGCATTATTAACACACAATGACTAAGTACCCTGAGCAAGTGAGCAAGTGAGCAAGTGAGCAGCGAGCAGTGAGCAGTGAGCCGGCAGCGGCCATCCAGTGTAACTGTACATAATAAGCTAATCACTGGGCACTGTAACCGACGTTTCAGCATACAACTACCATCATCTGCCGTTACGCGGAACACGAGACCTGATTCCACAAATCCTGAGCATTCCTAAACCTGCTTTAGTCATAGGCATCCCAAAGCACAACCCATACACAATCTTCAAGACGAGCCCGCAATACTTAGAAAGCGATATCAATAAATGAACTATTCATAGAAAATTAACTCCGATTGGACTACCCGGAGCAGTGTATTTAGATACTCGTATGTGCAAATTGATGCTCGGTCGATCGAAAGAGAAATTGACGAGGATCTTGTTTCAATCTCTAGCGGGTGTTTTGGATGCATATTACGAGTACATAAGCAATTTCAATAAACGGTGAAACTGAATAATTATAACGGCGCATTAGGCTGTTGGTTGCAGCGGCGCAATGAAATCGTTAACATTAAGTGTAACGGCAAAAAGGTGAGTGAACTTTTACAGTTGGGATTAGGTCACGGTTACTGTTACAGGTTATTCCTAAATGTAACAATAAGTAGCAAGTTTTCAGGAATTATTACAACTATTACAGGCAAGCACTTTATTGTTTATATGACTCATTTAAAAAATTAGAAACTTTGAAAAACACCACAGAATCTGATATATTTCGTTTTTCTTTATACCCGTTCCTAATCTCGGTGAACTGGTTTTAGGGGGTACACGTTTGATTTGTTTGCTTCCAGGCTAATAACGCATATTCATGATGGGACAACCCTGTGATAGTGATTTAAACTGTCCTAGATAACTACTTATTGTTTTCAAAATGTGCATATAAATGTAATTATAAACTTTTTACTTTTGTTTCTTTTTAGATCCGTCAATAACGAGGAGAAATTATTTCAAAATGTTTTTTAATTTTTTTTATGTACTGTATATTTGTTATCGAGTGTAAATATGTATACCTATGTACCGACAAACGCTGTATACAGAGACACTGGAGGGTTTTGTTTAAAAAAATGAGAATCTTGACGTGTACGACAAAGGAGGTAAAAATTAGTTTCCTTATACAGTCGTTGGAAAAGTGGTGGTGCCCCTCCAACACCCTTTCCAAGAGTAATCTAGCGGCCGGAAATGTATTCATAACAAAAGAACTTTGGAAATGGAATATCGTTGAGCATTTAAAATTAAGTGCAATAAAAAGAACCCGGGCCAAATATTAACGAAGGGAAAAAGTATTTGGAAAAATACGAAATGTGTAGATATAGATATATTTCATAAGTCTAACATTTAGATAATATGGGACATTAACGAACTATTTTTATGTTGCATGACGATTTTAAATTAGACAAACCACCCAAAATAAGGAGAACATTCGATACAAGAAAGTTGCCAGATGTCCAGACGGGCGACGGCCGATCGACAAAAGAAAAAAGCAAAAGCAATAGATGTCACCGACAGTCAGAGGTGATGCGAAGCAGATTTAACGAATTAGCGACGGCCAATCACCGCGCGCAATTCTCAAACTCTGGACTCGGTTCGGGTCGGTGTTTGGGTGTGAAACATTTCAAATTCAATTACGAACAGTTTGACACAATGATTAATCGCTGATTCAATGCGCGCCCCAGCAAGCATGCCCCAGCAAGCATGGCGCAGCAGCAAGCGACAAGTTAAAATATTGGAAAATCTCAATAATTAGTCAAAATCAATCTGACAAGTTAATAAATTACTCAATATTTTGTACACACGCTTACTACAAACCAAACATATTAATAGTTTTTAGGTAATTTGTATACTGCCATTTCAGTGAAAACTCACATCAAGGGCGCGTACATTGTTTTCGGATTTAGATCAAAATTGGAACAATCTTTAGAAAGATCACGAAGGTTAAACAATATTCGAGATACCTATATGGGTTTATACACACGTGCTTAGTGCTTCAATAAGGTGAAATCGTAAAGAATATAATATGTATATATAATTGCAATTCATGCTTTCTTTTGAACATTAACGTTATTCCATATTTACAGAATGGCCCTAGGGAGAGAAAATTGAAAGGTTGTTATAAAAATAGCTTAGCGACCAGATAGTCTCCCAAACTTCTTCTCGTTATTTTATTGTATGAAAAAGTAATATATAATCGAAATAGCAATTGAATAAGTAAACATTACCACGTGAAAATTATTCAACCACCGGAAAAGTGTGAATTAAAATAAAATGATGTTTTACAAGTAGTGGGAGATGATTAAATAATTACCTAAGGAGGCTGGCAGGTGAAATGATTAAAGGCATTCTACTCGTAACTTTAGAGAGCAGTTATTATGTTGACGTGACGTGACGTGTAGTTTCCAAGAGCGACAGAAAGTGACATGGGTTAGGGAAAATGGAATGGGCGGTTGGTTTGGCGGATATTGCAACGAAATACGTTACACAACAACCGTTAGGGCATCTTCAGAGTTGCAAGACGGCGCGTATGTCACAGGAGTTGGTTGCGCAAAGGGAAACACAGGGAGCAATACCTTGCTCAGGAGGAGCACCCAAGTTGTGAGCGTTTGTAAGCCAGAGGTGGAGTTACTGCAGGTGTTACCCGCTATTCACAATAGCCCAAAAACACTCGAACGCACTGATAACGTTTATAGTTACATACATATGTACAATAAAGTGATAGCGTAGTGCGGTCTATACTAATGTCGTATGATTAGATTGACACCAATGGAACACTGCTGGTGAATGCGTCTCGCGTAACCTAATATACCTAACAGAAATTACCGAACCACTCCTGTTTGGTTTTGAAATGACAATATGCATAGTTCCTACTTCCTACCATCTCCAGCACATCAAGCTTGCTGGAAAAGGATTTGAAATATAGAATAATACCAAGAACACTGAAATTCGAGGGAGACGTTTTGAAGTACTGGAAGCAAGTTTTTTTTTAATTTTTTTTATTTTTTATTTCTAACAAAACACATTTGGCAAACATATAATTAGACAATAGATAGGTAGTTCGCGAAGCTGCCACATGGCTGCTTGTCTGCAGGTTCTACCTCAATTTAAATCCATTTATATATATTATAAAGATGACATAAATAAATGACCTAACTTTTTAATTTAAGATTATTAACTCCAAACTAGACTGTTGTGAACTCCTGCAATTCATAGATTTCAGAGTACCTACTCGAGCAACTAGGCAAAATATATTATTCTGCAACAATAACTTTAGTACCAACTATCACATACATGCACTTATTTCTCGCTTTCACACACTTGGAAACAAATTCACCTCAAATATCGACATATTTAATATAAGTTTGCTTGTGTTCAACAGATACCTGAATGACATTTTTATGTAGCATATTTAAAGGGCGATTGCGTATGTTTGTTGTTTTCTTGTAGATATGTTGTGAACTTTAAAAAAATGGTTATTTTTGTGTTGATGTTTTAAAAATAAAAACCTTCTGTTGTCACTGTATTATGCAGTAAATTATGTAAAATATGTATAATGTAAAAGCCCATCAGGACGTTTAAATTAATAAAATAAAAAATAAATATACATATACTATCAAAGATACAAAAATATTTTAATAGCCTTCCCGAAGAATAAAATAATAAAAAATAACATGTTTGGTGTCATTCAAGAAAAAGGTCAAATTTTTTTGTGGTTATCGTGTTACAAAGTTATTTGTGGTTATCTTTGACAAGAAGGAAGTGTTGAAAGTGCTTAATATTGTTTAAGTATTTATTAATCGTGTTGTGGCGACTTTAACTCGAGGTATCGCGGTGCAACTCTTATAAATTATACTGTCTTGTGTACTGCTTCTAGGTCTCCCTTTTTTTCCTTATTTTCATTTCCTTCATACCTACACGTAAGATCACCCATTTCCAACAAACATCATTCATTTCGTATTCGTTTTAAATTCATTTAAAGTCCACAATTCATGTTCATCTTTAGCTGTTATTCAGATGCAACACCTCCCTTATAGAGATAACTTGTCTCCACATGCATTCTACGTGGTATGTTCAACGTGTGCATTTTAATCAATCGTCCTTAACAAATTTTGATAACAGGTCATGAGAAGTACCTAGTATCCACAAAAATATTTCATTCCACTAAACAACTTGTATGGAATGTTAAAACTGGCACAATTTGTATTTTTATTTAATTCTCAAACAAAGTTTTTTATAAAACTCAAAAGATAATACAAGGCAATATTACATGTTTTGTTTTTACATCTTCTTAATACAAGGGAACATTAAAAAATATAACCAACGAGTCGGATTCAAGGTCTACGGTCTACTGGCAGTATACTTATAGGTACTCCTTGTGATGTGTTTTTCTCCTCGCGTTTGATTTATGAACGAAAACTTCCCAAAATATAAAACACGTTTCCAAGTTCTCGGTTGCGCGGTATGCTGCTTATTTATAAATACATATTTTGCAGTAAAACATCCCGGATTTGAATAAAATATTGTTCTCTCATGGATAAAGCAAGTTTGGAACAACTGGCGGAACTGTTGCAGTGTCTATGAATGGGGGGACCGGTTCAAAGTTGGGACTATTTGCGCTTTCTTGGTGCATAATGATCATAGAGCCATCGCGGTTCGGAGAAGAATTACCACCTTCTGTGGGGTAACAGGGTACAAAGGTAACGAAATTAATAGAAAATTCAACAACTTCCAACGAATCGTGCTCAGAAGATGCAACAAACTGGAAGAATCTATTGCTATCTAACCCGCATAAATAGCGACGGAGAATCAAGTTAACCCTCGAGGTGAATTCGACCATATTATATAATATACACGGCGAGTCCGTCTGGAATCATTAATGGAGTGCATACAAACAAAGTTCATCAACTGTAAGAAGGTGTTTATGAAGCCTTTTTGCACTTTCGATTAATTTTAAGTTAAGCGATGCAATTGCAGGAAAATAATGTGCGCTTTAAATATACCATGGCACAGTTGGCGCCTAACAAAAGAGCTCATAAACGTAAATCGCGGTAATGATAAAATATGCAACGCGGCGGCGAAAAGCTGCTCCAATCGTTGGGCGGCTGATTGGCGATTGTCACCGCCCATTGTGAGGCTGGCTGGAGCCCGCTGCCCGGCCGGTGCCACCCGCACAGGGCGGCCAGCAGACCGGAACAATTACAGGGATGTGGCGGCGCCGCGCAATCAGCTCAGCTGCTCGTCCTGGCTGCTAGCTACTCGCTACTCGCTACTCGCTACTCGCTACTCGCCACCACCGCCTGGTTCCGTCTTGACCGCAATCCTCGAACCTTCATCACTTTAACTAACACCTGCTAAATGTCACTAAATAAGATTTTAAATACATTTCCAGTATAGATGTACCCATAAGTTACTTTACTAACTGCATTCGAAGGAATAAGACCAAAAGTAATAATTGGACATTGAAAATTGTAGGTACGTGCCAAATTACGAATCCAAACAGACGTATCGTACGTGACATGAAATAATAATTACGTTTATTATGTAATGACACGGTTAGACCAATGAGTGCGTCGATGCCTGGTGGGTAAACTAGAAGATCTAAAATGAAAAAAACAGGAACATGCAAATAATTATTAATTTCTAAATGCAATTAAGTCAATTACATATTGCATGATAAAAATATTCCGCCAACTCGTGCAGAAAAGAATATTAAAAATCCGAAATAAAGAAGGCATCTTTTCCGAGTTGTACTTTAGGAGCTGAATAAGACGCGTTAATAAATAAAACATTTTCCGTCTAAATTTTTTACAAGGATTGCCTGCACTAAGATGAGGGAATAAATAACAAAGGATCCGACAGAACGGATTCTGGGAGCAGGAAGGGAATAACCTCGCGAAGAAAAACATCGACTATGTTTTCTAATTAAAGTCACAAACACTTTCAGCGTCAGTGTCGGGTGATCCGCACCATCACTCCATCGCATCGGAACCCCCCACGCTACACTCTCTACGATCTACGAGAATAATACCTTACATGTTTCTTGTCTTCAGGGCAAGGTATTATGCGACAAAGCTAATTGACTTACACTCGGTCTTTGGTTGAACCAAAATGGGCCTTTAAAGGAATCTTCTTGACGGCAAGAAAAAATAACAAGGGGAATTGATTGCTATTCTTTATTTTAGCGACTCAAGATGAAAGGAAGATCCAATAACTAGCAATCGGGGCTTTTGAATGATTTGAACGTATTAAAGAATGCAGCGTGATTCAGTGATGACGTCATCGTGGAGTCGGGGATACGCCTGCGTACTGGGGGCATTAATCGGCGCGCCACTCAAGCTAGAACACGGGGAAATGTCGGCATCGGCGTCGTTGAACAGCGACGGTAATGGGGAGCAAGCAAGCCAGCTAGCTAGCTAGCCGGATGATTAGAACGAATTAAAGAATGCAGCGTGATTCAGTGATGAAGTCAACGTGGAGTCGGGGATGCGCCTGCACGCTGGGGGCATTAATCGGCGCACCACTCAAACGAGAACACGGGGAAATGTCGGCATCGGCGTCATTGAACAGCGCCGGTAATGGAAAGCTAGCAATCCAGCTAGCTAGCTAGCTAGGCGGCTGCCGGCTGCCGCTGCTGGATGAGGTGAATTAAAAATGAATTCCACTTTTAAAATATCTCTAAGGGAAAACAATTTCCCACAGTTGGAATTTTTAAAGTAGCCGAGCGACGCTCAGACAATGGCGAACATCGTATTTGCATTAGATACCGACGAAATTGCGAGTGAATTGAGACTGGCTGTCAATTATTTAACAAATTTTGCTTTGCCAGTTTCTCAACGACAGGTTCTGCGTGATCGCGGGTTGTCTGCAAGTCGGAAACTCTATTTTTTACTTCTTCAATTTATTTATTTTTTAACATCAAGATATAATCATCACAATTCATATTTATTTCAATTTATACGGTACAAGTTGGTAAACGTATAGGCAGATAAAAATATAAATACATACATTGCTGTACTTCAAGATGCAAAATAAGACTAGGAAATTGTCAGCAAGTATGTGTAATTATGTACATTAATCAAATATATTATTAATAAAAAACAACGAACAATTTTCAGGAAATTGATTAATGTAACAAAAAATTTTCTTTTTCAGGTTCGCTTAAATATGATAGAGTTAACGTAAGTTGTTAGAGATAAGTGGAATTAGTCAGAATCTATTAAAATTTAGAAGAAAAACAAGATTATTTGATTATATGGCGGGTTGTGGGGCTGCTCTATAATAAAGAACAATAAAACACTTAGGACGGCTTGTTTCAGAGAATTTGAACAATTCATCAAATTTCGAAGTTGATTTTCAAGTTCTCTGAAAGTTCTCTTATTATTACAGTTTTGTGAAACAACTGGCCAATAATGGGTAGTAGTAACAGAACTTGAATAGAACCTTCAGAAAACTTGAAAATCAACTTTAAAATTTGTTCAAATTCTGTGAAATAACCGAAAAAAAATTCTGCTATTGTTAAAAAATATGTTGCGCTGATGTTGCGCTGATGTATTACTTGCGTCTCTTAATTTTTTGTAATACTTGTGTTTCATATATATTTTTACTTTTAATTTTTATTTGTTTTATATTTTAATCTTTATTTAGGTATACGAAAATTAATGTATAGGGAAAGAGTTTTCCATAAACAAAATACAAGATTCACCCAAAATGAAGGACTGGTGGTCCCGAAATGTACCAATAAATACGGTGAAAGAACCCTAAACTTTATTGTACCCACAATATTTAATAAACTACCAATGACAATTAAAAATATAAACGTTTTTACAGCCAAAGTCAAATATAATCTAAGGAAATGGCTATTAGATAATGTGGATTTATATTGATGCACTACTGAAGACCTTTTTTTCCTAGTTGGAATTCACTTTCTAGGAAAATGGAAAATCGTTATAAATTTGTATTACCTTATGTATATTAAAAGCATAGAAGTACTTGTTGATAATATTCATTTGTTCATATTAAATTCATTTGTGCTTGTGTTGTTATATGAGGCTTATACTGCTTCTTACATATTTATATTTATACAATTCTGTAATTTAACCAACTTATCATTTATTGTTAATTTATCATCAACATTATACATACCTACATACTGTTTACCATTGTACCATGTTATTACAAAAATGTTGTCATTATACACGGTGTCCGGAAACTCGTAGTACAAGCGGGAAACTGGAGAATCTACACCACATGGGGAACCCAAAAAAACATAAAGTTTTTTGATTTGAGCATTTTCAAAAAAAAAAAAAAAAAAAACAAAAAAAAATATTTTTCGGCTATTTTAGGGTTAAAGTTTTTTCTGGTGTTTAGGGTTGAATAACAGATGTTTTAACCCTGCAGAGCAGAAATATTTTATGATTACACCGGGTTAAATGAAGGGTGATTTCAAAATAATGCTTCAAATCCGAGTTTCTTCATTTGTTTTACTTTCAAATAGTTTTAATTAGTTGGGTACTTTGATCTTCAGTAATAATTTATAAGAATTTGATTAAAAAAAAAAAAAAATAAACTTCAAACTCGATTTACTCGATAACGAAAGCTCAAATAAAAAAAAAATATACCACAAAATCGACTCCAAATGTGATGTAGATTCACCAGTTTCCCGCTTGTACTACGAGTTTCCGGACACCCTGTATACCTGCTGACAAACTACATAAGTAGTTTAGCAGGTTTTAAATGTTAATAAATAAATTTAAAAAATAAACATGTCCTATGGCTGAGTAGATTTTGGTAATTGTTGTACCTATTTGTATATTAACTGAGTTTTTATAACTGGATTGATCTTACGTAAGTAAGATCGTCTGTAAAAACCCAGTATAAATAAATGTTAAAGTAAAAAGATTTGACATAATTTACGTGTAATAATGTACAGTACACTGCATACTGAAAAATACATCTTAATATATGTCGTAATCATATTAAATGCTGATTATACAGACTTTAATACGCAAATCTAAATAACATTTGTCAATAAATATATCTAGGTAATATATGTAAATAAAATAATGCACGTCCCGTATATAAACAGCCTTTTAAACTATTTTTCCTATTAAAGAAGGAAGGGAATTGTTCTCTTCAGTAAACTATATCATTTTTAAATGTACGATCAAATATGCGCTTACTATTTTTACATACGATCTTTTGCATACGATCTTATTGCTAACGTTCAAAAGTCAGTGGAGTCATCCAAAACGGTACCTACAGTTCAACTGAAGTAAACAAACGAAACAAAGTGCACTTGGTATAATAATCAACTAATGACTATAAAAATAAATAATTCAGAATAATAAGATCTTTGGCGAATTACCAAAATAAATTCAATACAACGAAAATGTTAAAAAAAATAAATTAAAGTTACCTAAATGAGTGATTAAGGAGCCAGTGAGACTATGGCATCCCTAATTGGAGTATGTTGTGAGGCTGAAGGTAGTGGGGACAGTCAGGAGGGGAAGGAGATGGGGTAGAGGAAGGAGGGGAAGTACCTGGCTATTCATATCTGGTCACCAAACAGGGTTAAAGCCATTCCAAACGACGTTTCAATTCGGAATGGTGGTCTTACACCAGGGCGATACTGAAAGTATCTTCCAGTTAGGAACATGTCGCAAAAATACGCTATATTGATTTAAATTATTAATAATTATTTAGACTAATACTCTTTATACCTAGCATGATAGATATATTTTATATAATTTAACCCGTTTTTATGTGACACCTCACAAGATCGCTCCTGGCTGTACGGTGCTCTTCATATAATCCGGGCCTCTTCAAGACCTCCCCTACAGCCCCTATCTTAACCCACCTCACAACGCTGCCCAACCGGGTAGCGACATAGTTACCCTGCCTTTACATTGTACAATCAGCGGGCACGCTTGTGAGGTGCCACATTTAAAAAAAATATTCCGGTTGTGTATGAATTGTATATACAGGGTATCCTCGGAGGTAAAGTGCGCTAGCTTCGAGAGATGATTCAACATGATTTTAGAAATAAATATGATGCATAATTTTCTCGAAATTCTAATGTTTTAAGGCAAAAAAATATGTATTGTTTGTATGGGAAAATAAATATTATTCTATGGAAAAATAAACATTGGGATTTCTAAAAAACCTCCTGAAGTTAGCGCACTTTACCCTCGGACGCCATGTATATAAATATCATTGAAATTAAATTACACAAAAAAGTAAGAAAACACTGCCGTGCTTCATTGATTAAGTTGATATAGATGGTGGACAAGTAAGGGATTTATTGAAAACAATACTTATTTTTACGGTATTGTTAAATATGTATATATAGAGATGATTAAGGGACGGAGGAGAACGGCTCATACAAAAACCTACGGGAATCTGCCTTCAAACGTAGTAGGTAGGCGCTTTCAAACACTGCAATAATACAATAGATGTCGATCAGGAAGATCGCGTTGTTTCCCCAAGAAAGGATGGTTGATTGAATGTGTGGGCATGCCAAATAAATTATAGAGCACGATACAGTTTTAGACTGGTCGTTATTGTTCATCAACTTGAATATTGAACTTTTATTTGTTCCGAATAGCAGTTCAAGGAAGGAATTTTCCGATAATTCGGGATCCAGACTATACGTAGGATTGATTACTTAAAATATATTATAAGGTAATAGCGGAACGGAGGAAAGTAGATTGAGATAGAGATGTTCATGAGATTCAAGCAGCGAGGTTACGATGTACGCTCGCGCCACTTGACGCGGTATTGCGACAAGGTGAAGAAGGTAACGTGTGATGCTCGCTATTGGCTACTGGCTACTCTCCCTCGGAATGTGCGTGTGGGAGAAGGGAAGACAGAAGCGACACGGCGCTACAAGGCGGGCGCAGTTACACGGGGTTGCAATCAGAAAACAACGACGTAGAAAATTGAGTCGAGCGCCTGGAACGGCATTAACACCTCGGGGCGGCAGACATTAGCGCGGGAAATGACGCGATGGAAAACGTAATTGCCGCGGAAAAACTTTTCAACTCAACTTCAACTGGCCAGCGAGCGGCGAGAGGTGAGTGGCGCCAGGAACATCTCACTGGAATACACTACCTACATAATAATACGTGCATTTAATATTTCAATTTACTTTTTAGGCTTACTACAGAAGGGTAGGATTTATGTGGATATTCTTTGGAAATATTAAGTAACTATGGGCAGCTACTTTTTGTTGGATAATGTGATTTATAAATATTCTTACATTTCATTCCAGTAAAAAAATTCAAGATGGTGGAATCAATCAATTTTGACAGTCAAAAGCAATACCTCCGGTACATGTGATGTAGCAAATTGAACCGTGTTAATGCAGGTGTACAGTGTACATAACAATAAGCTAGAATTCTCCGAACACTTGAGTCATCAAACCGTTGAACAAACAACAAACTCACAGACGAGATCATAAGAGAACAAATAATTATTACATATATACTCGTATTATGGTATCTAAATTAAAACATGTAATAATGGAGATATAATAAAGGCGGTAGCAAGTAGCAACATGGCGAGCGTGAACATTATTGCAGGCGATATGAGTGGCGTTAAAGTCAAAGCCTAAAATAATTAACGTAGACCGATAAATTGTCTAACCAGGTGTGTTGCAGTGGCAGTGGCGGGGAGGCAAGGGCTAACACTTCCAAGACTAATGTTAACTGATTTCAATATTTTCTTGGGGAAAGCACGAATAAAGACTAATATGAGGTACGAAGATCGCTCATGTTTCGAGTCCCAATATTGTTACAAATACCTCCCCATAAAATCTAAATACATCAGCAGGTGAAATACGAGCCCTTTCCTGTTTTTAAAAGCTTTTGAAAATTCGATTTCACTTTTCCCAAGCGACGACTATTTAGCGAAATACAATACCGATACTTATAACAAGCCAGAAAAAGCTTTCTTCGTTTACGAGTCTTTTGAAAAAATGTATAAAATTTCGTTGAAAAATAAAAAGCCCTCGGGTAATATCGGTTGGTTGCAGCTTAAGTCCTGGGAAAGCGGGCTAGCGGGCTGTTAATCTGAACACAGACACACCGCGTACAAAGGTAAACCCCGTGGCTCAGTTGCAGATGGAGAGCGCCGAGAGGAGACCGTGGAGCAGACAGGACGAGTGACGGAAGGTAACCACCCGGCCAGTCAGCTAGTCAGCCAGTCAGCCAGCCAACCAGCCAACCAGCCAACCACCCCGGGGAGACGCGAGCAGCGCTAAAAGAATACTGCCAACCGGGTAATTGGTATAATCAGGGGATAGGCACGGATACTCCACTCTATACAGGAATTTTTGCCAAGAACACGCTCGAAAGAAAATTGAATTAAAACAAAGGCTTGAGAGAGAGCACCACCGCCGACGGCCCGTGGGACGAGTGAATATTTTTTTCATTACAGAAATAAAGATGCGCGCTAACCGCGTTAACGGCGGCTCCGACACGAATGCGATTAGGATATAAGATACTCGCGAGCCTTTTCACCTTCAAAGTTACGGCTGAAAAGCAATTATAAGATACCTTAGAATTTAAAACAAAAATGAGCAATCGGCTAATTTGATTAAACGATTCATTTTAAGCAGGTGTTGAAAAAAAAACTCATTTTTCTAAACAAACCGTTCGTATTAATCAAATTAATTTATAATCCCAAAATTATTAAAAGAACATTTTCATAACGCTTGTTAGCGTATTGAAATGCTTGTTTTATTAAAGCATTAAATAATAGTCTTCAATGAAGCAAACAGAATTGAAACAGCGGGATAATTTTCCGTTCTCCGTGATAAAACATATAATTGCACTGCATCCATTTTACGTAACCCGAGTTCCATTAGAGTCGTAAACACGGCAGTCGGACGCAAACATCGTATGGAATGATATAGGTGAGTCCCATTATTCAATTGTCCGGGGGTGATTAAACGCATTTAAATTGATTGGGCCGGCTGGGGGAGTATTCCCCTTACCCACACGCCACCCACCACGGGGTCCGATTCAAATATCTCACTACTTATTCCTCTAGTAAACAGATCATTCAATACCAAACCAAAAATACACGCATATTATATATATACATTTCCTCAATATAATAACATACACAGAGTCAATAGAAAATTGCAGAGTTTGGAACAAATTGTTTGCGAGGGTGCAGTGATAGCCCTTGGCAATGGAAATTGACTTGCTCGAACTTGATAATTGGCTGTGACGATGGAAGGGCCCAATTGCTTTTGAGCGTTTGACGTGGCACCCGCGGGGGTAGGAAATACTGGTACTGGGTATTGGGTGCTGGCTGGTAACTACCAACACGAGGTGATTCAATTAGAGCACACAGACGTGGCAACCAATCAAGGCCAATGTCCGGTCCGTTCCGGTACGGGGAATGTCACATGGTATTTTGCGATTAATCGAATATCACACTTTCCGATATTTGATCTCACGTGTCTCTTGAAGGTATTCAGTTTTCAAGGTCAGACAATCGACTCAATATATTTAGTGAACAAAGCGATACCACCAACATCCCGATACATCCCGAGCATAAACACGGAAAACACTTCTGGAAACACTATTCAAGAAAAAAGTTTTATATCTGCATTTACAAAACCTCATTTTTAAACACAGCCGCGAAACTAAGTAACAGCGAAATACAGAGAAACCATAAACAAATCGCGCAATTGTTGCATTCAGGTAACGATGCAAGTTTAGGGAAAAGTTGTTCGCGACTGAACAAATTATTTTGTCGTTTATTTATGAAATGCGAATTGAACGAGAAATATCGTAATAATGAACTGGCTTTATTAATTTGCGCTCACTTCCCCGGGTCAGGCATGATCATCGAAATACAACCATTAAAAGTTTAGCTGGTATCGGCCGCAGTATTACCACAGCAAACTGTTGGCTTCGATAAACTTGGTAATTGGGCACTAGTCAATAAAGAGAGTGGTTCCACTTATTTTTTCCGAAAGTTGAACTAAATAAACTAACAAACCATCATGCCGTTTTACGGCAGGGGCAAGCAGAGAGATAGCCACACTACTCGCACGCACTCCTTGCTTCATTCACATTCATGAATATATTATGAGACGATATCATATATGAAAATTCATAATCTGACAACTTCTTAAAATGTTTTAACACCTTATCAAATAGAAACTAAGAGATTTAATAAGAAAAATGGCGAGACCTCCGGTAAGATTGTGAAGGCAGAATATACACCGTAAGAAGATGCAACACCAGACAAATTAATACTCGTATTTGGTGTAATTCCTCAACGGGCACGCACATCATGACAAAATTACATTTTCCACATACTGTAGTGGTAGTAGGAGTTTTTCAAATATTGTCAGGTTATTCGTAATCATTTGTTTGAAACCCCTTTATTTTAATAACTAAGACATATTTCCAGTGTTCTTCCCCTAATCGCCCCTTCTCCTTTGTTGACCTCCCACTCCAACACCTAAATATTTAAGTATATCTGTCTCCCACGTTAGTTTTAATATTCTCCTGATGAAGTTTAGATAACATTCAAGTTTATAATAACGCGGGCACTTATACGCTGACGTATAATAAGGTATGACATTTAAAGTCTGTGACAGACCACGCTATATTTTCGTGGCTTGGTCTATTTCAGCATATCGCTCGCTATACATTCCCATTGGTAGTGTATCGCGAGTGATGATCCATACAGCGTAATGTGTCGCCTACCTTAATCTAGATAAATGAGACAGTACTTTGTTTAGTAATTGAATAGTTCATATATGGCACATTCCGATGAATTCGCGACACCTAGCCACGGTAGGCGGCCTACATTTCCTACTACCGATAGTTTCGGTACCTTACACGTTTCAGTAGAAATAAAAAATGTGAAAGAAAGTCTCCGAATATATAGGTACTTGTAAAGTCAGTAGTGTGAATGGGGCGGCAAAGCGGGGTTGGGTAGATGGTGTGGGTGGTCGGATGAGGGCGCCCCAAATGGAGAGGAATTAATTTGCATGTCGCCGGTAAGGTTCTCGGCTTCTCGCGTTCATTACTTCGCCTTCATATACTAACCAACCGTAGGGACTACTTCCGTAAAATCTGGCGCCAAAGCTCTACAACAGATTGGAATTATGCGTCGTGAAAGTGAGTGCTAAAGGCATTTTCGTAAACATCAGAAAGGAAATAGTTGGTGCAACTGTTCAATATTCCTAATAGTACTTCAATAAGAATTTTTCTTTTACCGGTTAATTACGAGCGATGTTTTAGATATAATTTAGCGCTCGAATTAAAGTAGAATGGGTTGTTACTCATATCAATCGGCATGGCACGGGATTCGATGAACTCCTCTGCGCCCATAGCCCATTCCAAACCGGTTGGGTTGGCCGTTAGGCACTCTAAGCAGTAAGTGTGTCGCGGTGGATATTTTCCACGGTGATACTCGTACATCGAAACATACGGACAACTAACTGTTCATAATATATTAATATTGGGGCATAAATATTTATGTGAACACCTATTAGGTAACTGCGCCAGTAAGCCGGGACACGTTCAACTGCTACATAACGCAAAACGGCCGCAAAAATTATATAGAATACTAAATGAAGTATAGGTACTAGCAGATCTGTTATACGATGGCTTTTACATCCGATGAATTCTTTACATACCACTCACACTAGACATTTTGCCATAGGTACTCGTACATCCAAGTGACAACAACATCAATTGCTAAGACCTCAATTACTAATTACTAATCTCAATTATTAAAGTAGATGCACGTTTTTCACGAAACATTAACTCTTCGTTAATTTCTGGCCGGGGACTTTTTATAACACAACGATATTATACAACCGATATAATTATATTATTGGCAATATGTTATTAAATACAAAATTGTTCAAGCTGAAACAGATTTATTTCCAAAACATTCAAAATCTCGATCTCGGAGAAACTCGCACCTTAAAGAATTGATACACTGTTCGTTTTAGTTGTGACAACAAACAAGGACCCTGCACACGGAGAAAATCGAGTATTGTTATTAGTTACATACAGGAAATTCTCTTAGGGCCTAAGTCATCGGGGATGCTGTGTGGAGGGTCTGTTTAGGGAAAGGAATGAGATGAAGTTCTCGAAAGGAAAAGGTATGAGGGATGGGTAGGAATCTGGGGTCAATGGGTCCAGCAGAGACGGACGTATGAATCCATCCCTCCCACTGCAGTGCAAAGCGATGGGTCGAGAGAGTCTGGAGAAGTCAAAAGAGTCTCCATCAACAGTCTCTCCTGGGCCAGCCCGCCACACAGCACAGTAGGTGGTCAAACGCATACTCCGCAAAAACTTGACATTGACATACCTCACCCCATGAACTCGGGCACCCCTGCTAGCAAACTTAGCAAACGTAGCAAACCCTTTGGGGTGATTTATGGCAAGGTTGGTTATCCAATAAATGGTTCCCGGGGCGGCGGTACCCATACCCGCCTCCCAATTTTAAATTTATTTGAATCTCTTCAAATTAAAAATGGGATCAAATTGCTATGGTGGAAATCAAATTGAGCAGATTCTGAATAAATTAGCAATATTAGTAACTTTTCTCCGTGCAAAAAATAGATCCAGTTAAAACTTTCATGTTCACTTAACCTTATCATCAGTTCTGAAATCCCTAAGATCAAGAGCGTGAGAAAGGCACCTCCCACAAATTATTATTAATAGTAAGTGTATATTAGTTGGAAACAATTATCTTTATGTCGAAGAAATCTTGTTACTGATTTAAGTACATTTGGGTTGTGTTTGTACAATACAAATGATGAGAGAAACCATCATGTGTGCGTCGTTCCAAGTATCGGGCATGCGAATACCTGTACAAAAATATGGTGCGGCGTGTGCCATGAACAAAGACCGCAGTGCAATTCAGTGTTTACTGGTTGCCGGTATATATATATACTCACTACACTCCTTCCCTTGTAAATCCATTATACACTCATTATACCGTCAATTATGAAAAGGCGACATCGCGGTGATGACAAGGGGGTCGGTTGTTAAAGTCGATCATAAAAAGAGACAATGTTTTTATTGGCTCGCCCGTTATCGTTAATAATGGCTAGCTCAAAGGAGACAACGTTTTACAATACAGAGGTATCTAATTATTATTATTATTATCATTATTGACGCTTTTTTACCATTCCTTTTGAAACCGATCCAAACCCCGGGGCTAAAAACGGTAATTTAAAAAAAATCTAATTCCGAGTATCAAAGCATTATTTAAGCAAAGTTATTATATTAGCCCAGTCCCGGTTCCAACGTCATAAGCCACGACCATCTCAACTAACGACGAAACTAGTAATTCCTGTTCGCCCTCAACTCTCCAAACTAAACATGCTTCCCACAGCCACAATCCGTATGCATCCAGAACCTAGAACACGTTCAGCCTTACCATATTTCTTGTTAGACTTCGTTACATCACAAAGGCGCATTGAACAACTACTGCGCCGTGCATAAAAATCAAATTAATAATAATTAGACACAAAACATCTCCTTTAACTGGAGTATTGATGGGGGGAACTGGCCGCGCGAGGTCGCGTAAAATTTTGATGTTATTTGACCGAGAGCCACTTTATGGACAGGTGATGGCGAAGATATGGGAACGGCAAATGTCGAACAAAAGTTTAATGTGGCGGGCGTGGGCTTTTTACGAGAGCGTAAGGAGATAATGAAATGGCGAATGTTGCAAATTTACGAGCAAGAGATAGGAAACGTACACACTAACATGTTACGAGACTACACAATAAAGGCGTCGAATGTTTACATTATTTGTTTGTGTTCCGGAAACATAACTGTTATCTAAACTAAGTGATATGATCATTTTGGTGACATGACTGAAAGCGTGAGAAGATAAATTAGAACGCCGGGAATTTTGACATTAAGTATGAACCAGCTTCAAAAGCAAAAAATAATACTCGGTTTTGTCGGTGAATTAGTTGCAGCACAACATATTAAAAGAAAATTGAATAGATCGAGATTAGCTTGATTCAGGGCGTAGACTTGCTTGTTGTAGGTAACGATTTGTATAACGGTACAGACGAGTGTGTGATGACATACGCGAGCGCGAGTATCTGCTGTCCGCCGAAACAACGGAACAACGGAACGGGCCGTTAACGCTCGCGGGCTCAGCCGTTTGCTTTTCATTACCGGCGGCCGTAAACGCGCGGCACAACGGCCCGTTAAATGAGGAGGCTGGCTGGCGGGATACGGCGCGGCGCGGCGCAGGATAGATGCGTGGTAGGTACTATACTAGCCAAGGCGTCGGCGTCGGCGTCGGTAACGGCCTGTTGATTAAATAAAACATACACAATTGCCTCGATTTATGACACGGTTAACACGGGCCGTATTTCGTGGGACAGACCATAACATATAACGGACGTGTTATTGAAAGACAATTCGCTTTTATTGTGAATTCGGAGACAAAGGGGTGTGAATTCAGACCAAATTTTCTTCATCACTTCAATTTGCGAGTTATTGCGTTTTCTGTTTGAACTCTCCGTGTGCATTGTAATTGCAATGATGTGAACAATCGATTGAACAACTGTGAACGAGGCTGTATTTAATTGAAGATATTAAAACCTGCCATAACTTCAGCATTATAATCGCACTTTTAAAAACAGTCTTACAAAAGATAATATCATTAACCTTTAGTGCGCCACGAAATCCACAGTGGATTTGCTAGTAACTCACGGAACTTCTCGTTTTTATGTTATTTTGAACCTTAAAAAATGCTCCTAGCATACTAAAATAAATGTTATCCGCTTGGCAAAGAAATAACGCATCTTAACATTTAGCTTGTCGTTTATTGATTTTTTACTTCTGAAAAATTCCGCGTCAAATTTCATAATTTTTAATTTTTCAAAAGTCATACCTACTATAGTTACTGTATTTATGTACTGGAAAGACTCATATCGCTTGTATTTATTATGAAGCACGTTTATTTAGCTGGAAAATATAATACAATATTCTTTGAATATAAGTAGCTATTTCGGGGAAAGTACATAGGATAAATATATAAACACATTATCTGGTCAGACGATTTACAAAAACATAATTTATCTCGTCACGAAATTTAAGTTATTACGAAAATGGTATCAGCTAGCGCATGGCGGGCTGCTCTGTGTTTTAGCTGACAACTAAGGGTTAAACGAACGAAAGTTAAGATGTAAGATTCGAAATAATAAGATCACCTGCAATTTTGAAAGGAGCATACCCTAAAGTTGCTACCGCACGAGTATTTATCGGTGAAAAAGCGATTCGGCTAGGTTTTCAATTTCCCGTACCGTCGCAATACACCGCCGATTTATGTCCGCCCGACCCGGTAGAGGTAGAGGGTTGCTGGCCCATATAAGGCGGTCTTATGAGACTTATGGCGCGCAGATAACCAACCATAACACCGTGGATTCATCCAGGGAGCAACGTTCCGCGGAGGAACTGCACAATGCCGAACAAGGACGAGGCGATACCATCGATATTCAACAGGCTTATTGTCTTTATGCGAATATTCAGCATAAACGCAAGGTCAACAGTTTACTCCCCCTATATCCGGATTTAAGAAAGTTATTAACGTTCATCGCGTACCTAATTTCTTCTTTTGAATAAAATAAACAATTGCAAACGATCTACTAGCTATCAGTATAAATATTTTAACATGCACTAGGCCAAGAATTCGCAAGCGCTCACATAGTTTTTATTTTATTTTATAAACACTAATGAACGCGCATATTTCCTTTGACAGCTTCATTCAAAGTTGTAGACCTCGAACGCTTCGATGTTAAGTGCACATTATATTTGTTTTTTAAAACATGTTTATATAGCGGTCTGGCAAGTTTTGTTGGGACGCACGAATGTTGGTCATCTACCTTGCAACATAAGATATGCAACAGTTAAAGAATTAGGGATAACTGTCAACTTTGACATGAAAGAGTAACAGGTACTCGCAGTTTACAACTATGCCAGCTGAGCAGAAAGTGAACAGGAGTAACCAGTAACGAAGCAGTAAGCAGGCATGCGGTGTAGAAGTGTGTAGGGCGGGTGCATCTGTTACCCGCACAGACACAGCGAGACTTGTCCCAACACAACAAGGACGTGCATGTAAACTCACTGTGCTCTGTGTCTGTGTACCGAAGCTTACCAAATATGAGAAGAGGTTGTGATACGATAGGATAGAACTGTATCGCCTCCTCGCGAAACTACTGGCGAAAATTTAATAACGCGACACGTTCAAAAGGGAGAGGAGACTCGCGTAAAGCAATCAGGCCCATTTGCTTAGGGGGTTAATCGGCTATCGCGGGTTTATCAGGCGTTGTTTACGAGATTGGTCCGCCCTTTTATGGTAAAAGACATCAGTGAAATACCTTTACAGTATAATTGATAGAAAATGGCAATAAATCAATAAATGTTCACCACCTAGCAGTGCAAGTAGTGGTGTTGGAGTGTCGAGCGTTATAATTTCATATGGTAAATAGCATCGTGACAAATGAATTGATCTTATTCTCTGTAAATTGCGGTACAGTATGGCACGTGTTTCACAAGGAATATCGAAGAATATTTTATTATTTACATTCGTAACATATCGCAAGGGAGTAAAACGTGCACAATTAATTTAAATACATTTACTCTCAATCGACTCGGTATTCAATCTATAAAGTAATTATGACAAAACTAAACACGGAACTAAAGTGTGCCTGTTGTTTAAAAGTTATAAAGGGTAACCGGACAAACCAGAACACATCAAGTGATATGAAGTCATGGTTAGTCCTAACTAAATTAGGTTAGGTTTTGCTACTTCCTGTTCACTAGGACGGATTGTTTAACAGAAGTTGAACAATTCGGTGAATGTTCTATTCAAGTTTCGTTATTATTTCACCATGAGTTGGTTGTTTCACAGTACTTGGATAATAACAGAACTTGAACATGACTTTCACAGAACTTGAATATTAAAATTGTAATTTGATGAAGTGTTTGATTATTTGAAAAAAAATTAGTTTCAAATTCTATGAAACAACCCGTCCTTAATGAGTTTATATCACTTTTCAAAAATATTCTGATTTGTCATGGAACCGCTATCCCTACTCCTTATCATGTCGCCGAACAGAATAATCTGTGAAATCTCTCTATAGGGTTCGAGAGTTATATCGAAGGGTTAGGTGGCGATAAGCTTTGCTTCGGATAAGCCGTGTTTAAACATCACAAAAGCGGAAAGTTAATCTTATCTGGAGTTAAAACCTGCGCAGCGATTAGTGGGCTTATCACGCCGTTATACGGTCATAACATTTAACCGTGATACGGGCATCATTCCATCCATCCAGCTCCCAGCGGGTAGATTTACGGCGGAACGATAACATACCTACATCGATCAAACGGGGATTTAAAGATGCAATAAATACAGCATCAATTAGCTAAACAGGCATAAAAGTCACAATAATTAAAAGATACCAGTGATTTATCAAAACTACGCTGGTGCGTGACTGACAGACATTTTGTGACACATAAATATATTAAAATATATAATTTAAACAAGAAATCTTGGAGGAAATTGAAATTTATGTATATTTATATACAAGTCATCATAATAATATTAAGATAAACACGGGTGAGTTGTGTGTTAAGTGTGTTTCTTGCAAGTGGAACATGGGTACAACAGGAGAGGCATTGATCGAAGAAATACCAAGAATACTTCCGGCTCGGCTTTACAGTAAGGCTCAGCGAGGCGAGAGAAGCAGACGGACGCTGACCGCAGCCAGCCCTAGCTGAAGGAGCTGACCGTAACAGACGCACTGTCTTAACCGATTATAGGAATAAGTAGAAGATCTGTATTAATGAAGCTTCAATTGAATTGATACAGATTAGAAAGAAGAAGGTGTACAAAAAAAAAACATTGAAGCTTTATATTTTATCGACTCTAAACTAAAGTGAATAATTAGTACCGTATTTTGCTGTGTTCTGTTGTTGGGATTATATAAGCACCTGACGAATTTGTGAAAGCATACATGGGGGGTCGACGACAAGAGTGAAACTTTAAATGACTTAAAAGTTTCGGCCAGTTACGGAGATAGAAACAATAAACAATAGAAAGGCTAGACCAACTTAAATGAGCAAACACGGCGCTAGTCGCAGGGGGTCCAATATTTACAAGTGGGAAGTTCAATTCGCAATAAGAGAGTGCTAACTCTATTGCCAGAATTGGATACACACAGATAAACCTCGCCTCAAATCATCCGCCGTAGGTGGGAGGAGTAAATAAAATAAAATCTCTCTCCCGTGGGAGACAAAAAGCAATTTTACGAGAAAACAAATCAACGGAGAATAAAGACCAATAGAATGCAATAGCGCCCGAGGTGCCACACCTCCGAAACTAGAACTAGGGTAACTTTCAAATAATATTATATTTATGACCTAAATCGCGGGATTTGTACCTACCTCAAAACATCAGGAGTACAATTGACGTTTGTGGTTCGTTTCGCGGAGTAACGTGACGTTAAACAAACCGCAAAATACGGTTGTTCTGAGATACGGCTCCGCGGGTATTGCACCAGATTAGTAAACAGGCTTGCGGGAAGGCGGACAAGTAATCTGGGTAATCGCGGGAACTGCAAGAGTTGCTGTGCCGACTCATCTCGGGAGGGTTCCCGTCACACCTCACACACATGCACCAGACTACTGGTAGCTTTATACAAAGGACCACTGTTCAAATTTTCAATTATCTTATATCTTTCTATTATATTTCCTGTTATCAAGTTTAATTTTTTATCTATAGGTATATTTACAATAATATTATTATTAAATTTAGAAAAAAGTTCTGCTTTGTACTTATTAATTTGGAAACACCTTACTTTAACGACCTTTATTCAAATTTAAACAATACAATAATGGGGGGAAACTTCAATAACAATTCGTTTTTTCCGATATTGATAATTCAAAATAAAAAAAATGTTACTTAAATTATTTATGGTTCCTAATTCAGTTGGTAGGTATTTAATTACCTACTTACAAATCTTACGATTTTAGAGGGAATTTTGGTTATAATAAAATAAATCAGGGAAAATTTGGTGTTGGGTACGTATACTAACTAGTCCCAGCGAGCGAGAGCTCGTACGTGACGTCAGCGCTCTAATATCATCAGTCTTTTTCATTTACATACAAGACACGTGAGATGGAAGAGGACGATCGTCGATGACGTCGTACGGGCTACTTACTTACTTATCTACTACATGCACATTATTGCACAAACACACAGACGATATCAGTCGGACATTCGCTACAAACAAATGCACTCTACACGGATCCCATCTCCCCACCGCATTCACGGTGTGAATTATTCAAGTGCAGAGCAATACACTCAACAATAAACGGCGCACCGGTTTAGAATTGAACGAGAATTATTTATTAGAGGACGTGGGGCTTTTATTTTAGAATAATAACATGAATGTGTCGCCATAAAAAGTTGTGCATTCTGAAACTCCAGGCAGAATCGGCTAATGCAATGCGGTTTACTGGATCAAATGCATCACACAAACAAACCTGGATATGCATTATGTCATGTCAGGGTTCAATGCAAGAAATGCGCATTATAATGTATTGCATGCATGTGTCATGTGTTATGCATGGTGGTGAGAAGGGTGGAAATCGCATATCAGGTATTCAGGCTGGCGCCCCCGAAGTATCCAGACAGCGCGGCCTGAAGGAAGGAAACACAGCCTTATCACTACGGAACTGCAGACAATTTCTAGACATAAATAAGACAACTCCGTACATGCAAGACGGATTGACTTCGCCAAGCGCAGCGTTCAGACCAAAAACATCAAAACATGCATTTTCAACGAGTCTACACAAAATAAGCAAAATGATGCCGGAAATTTGAAACATCAAACAAATAATGACCATATCTGGCGTTAAATGGAAGAAAAGCGTGTTTTACACAGATTTATACGATATGGTGATATACTAGCACATAAAGAATCTCTAGTTTTATTCAATAATTTTATGTAAGCTTGCTATAAACCAATTTTGTAAGGTTTTTAATTGTTTATTGATACACTATCAGTATGAATTTAAAAAAAAAATATTTGGTAATAATACTTCCCCACCTTCCTCCTTCTCCTACCCATCTCCTCCCCCCCTCTGCTATGTCGGCCTCACAAGATACCCCAATTGGGGATGCCAGTCTGACTGGCTCCAGACGGTTGTGTGCACTTGGGACTCTTGTGTGGCATTTACATTTCAAAATAACACCCAGATAGATGGACAGCGCCTTTATTATATTGCTTGAGAAGATTTAATCACTAAAAAATAACCAACAGTTATAATACGAATTGACTTAATGAACGTTCTAACTTAAACATAATATAATTGCGAAGGGCAATGAGCAATGCTACGGAAGTCGTTTGATGAAATGTACCCTGAGAAAGCACAAGCAAAGGTTGAAGTATGCTAAATATTATTAATTAGCGAATATTTAAGAATTTAACGGAACTTCAAATTAAAGTTTTAATTCATCACGATCGTAAATAATTCACTGAATATTACAATGCACAGTGAATGTGAATGGACTGGCGCGATTTTGTAAGACTGTAAAAAATGTATATGCACTTTCAGAACGCATGCTTGTAGAAATGTGGCATATGATGCCACACATTCGGTGACTGTTGCTTTGTAATACGCTAATTGCTATTTGAAATGTAATTATTATAGAATAAACGAATGTGCTATAACGTAACCAATTATAAGGATTTAATAATCGTTTGTATTAAATTAATGCAAAGATAGAATTAATGTAAAATAATCATAATATGTGTATGTATAATATGGATAAAGTTCAGTCCTCTGAGGATCCTTCTAGCATAAAACTTTATATTCGCGGGCCTTTATGAACAAGAGTGCATTAATTAGGGGCAAAGAAGCGTGAATTGGATGAATAAAGCGAATGTATCAGGAAGGGAGGAGTTTCTGCACAAAGGAGAGAACTGTGAGCAAACGGTACAGCGCATAGCCTTCAGTTAAGTAAGCCGGCACAAGGTACAACTGGCAGTTTCCCCGCTTCAAACACATTTAAGGTGGATCACAACTGAACACAAGTGAACGCAGAAGAAATGGACCGATTGCATTCGGTTATTAAATAGGCATTAAGTAAAATGGTGACTTTTTCGCAATTAAATTCAGCATACTTATAGTGTAAATAGTGGACAAGTCGCAACAGCTCTAAAGCTTGCTCGCCTACCAAAAGCAATTGTATGACGACGTGAATGCATATTGTGCGACAATGAACAAAGAGACAACTATAACTGCCACAGCTCGACTACCCACCCGCCCCCGCTCCCAGTTCCCGGCATTGGAAAGTTGTAGTGAGCAAACGAAGGCTTTGTGGGCAAGAGAGGGATTTCGTATTGTTTTCGCGGATACACAGATTTTTATGGAAATGTATATGCGAGTGACTTTGTTGGAACTAAAATATACTGGAGCATTTTCGAGGAAAATTACAATAAATGGAAATAATTTAAAATGATAATAGTTTATAGGGAGAGAGAGTTTTCACAAATCCGGGGGATTGTGGATGAAAATAAATGCATTTTATTTAGTCCTTGTAAAGCGTAACCCAACTCCGTTCCAATTTGGCCAGGTGTGTAATTGAATGGATACTGTAAATTGTAGCACAACTTAAATAATCTCAAGTATTTGAAATAATTAAAGAAAATACATTCCTCGGGTTTAACAGCATATAAAAGCGGTTAAAGTTTTATTCGCGGATGTGGAGACTTGCCAGCGGAGAATTAAACGGAGGCAGTTTTACGTTCAGCCAAATCAAAAGCTCTTACTGAACAGACCTATAATAGCTTAAACAATGGAAATTCTCAAACTGGCAATGCTCGCAAGTAGATAGACTAGATGGATGGTTTTTACTCATTAAATAGTTTTATATGTAGAATCTGCGAAATCCAACCATACTAACGAATACATGAATAAAAACATAGATTAATTAGGATTATAAATATTTTATAATTACAAGCAAGCTACACAATATAATTACAAGCAAGCTGTGTGCTGTGTGTAGAGTGTGTGGCGGGGTGTGTGCTTCACGTGCTTGCTGCAATTCATCCTCGGGTCTGTTTGCCGTGGTCCAGGAACCACACCACAGCGAGGATATTAGTGTGCACAGTATTCAGCCGAAGGGAGCTGTAAATTATTGCGCTTATCAGAAATCCTCCGCAAGTGATGAAAACAAGCCGGCGCCGTACTAATTTTTAACTACGCCTTTTAATGGCTAAGGGTGCGAGTAGGAATACTCGTGCATTATGGAAATTTAATGGAAAACATTTCAAATAAATACTGATAAAGTCTAACATTCAAACTTTCCATTGATTTTCAAAAATATATATTTAACAGTGTTCTTTCTAGCAGTCGCGAAAAAGAAATTTCCGACATTGTTTTCATGACATGTATAATATTATACTACGTTTCCTTATAAGTTCCCATTTAAAATAAAATAATTGAACCCTTATACCGAAGAGGGTGTAAACGACTGCTTTTGGGGGTAGGTAATTGAAAATCAAATGCAAAGCGTGTACAAAATGGGTAGGTAGGTTATCTTTAGCAGCAAGAAGGTGTGTATTTTCCATAAATCGAAGGTGAGACATGTAATCAGCGGTTTTCCATTACCGGGGTGTGCCCACAGCCCACGGCCCACAGCCCAGAAACGCAAGAACGCGGGCGGTTAGGGAAGAATCTCAGAGGAGCGGGGACATTTGGGCTTCCGCACGTGCTCCAACCCTCGCGAGATAAGGGCCCGCGCGCGAGCAGCGGATATCAGGCGCTCCGACGCTCTGAGGACTGGGGAGCCACATTGCCAGCCAAATGGGACGCTTTTCATTATTCTGCCACGTCTAACATCTTCAAGGCTAAATTATTATTCAGAACATCGACACGACAAGATTCAATTTACCAAGTTCGCTTAAAAGGATGAATGTGGAAAATACCGAGTCAGTGACTTTTATTACATTGTTTCAAATGTAGGATGAAGTGTAAATGAAATGAAAAATGAAGGAAGAAATGGAAGAGAAGATATAAATTATCACCGTAATAAACATATCATATCAAAGAGCACCACCTACTTTCTCCAATATTCGTGACAATGATGGACACACTTTCTTAGACGAGTCCGCTGTGAATTTTTTGATATTATGGCAGGGGGTTTTTTCGCTCCCTGAATGTCTAATCCATTTTAAGAAACAATCTCGTGCAGATGGAGTTTGCGCTCGGAACAAATGGTGTCGAAACTCAATTAAACCGAGATTAACTATGTTACTAACTAAGTATGCAGACACTGAGGCGGGCGATTTGTAACACAAGCGCACTCATTTTGGTATTTAGTATTAGAAGCGGGTGGTTTACAATTATACACATACAGTATACATATGTGCGCAGCACACAGGGTTCAGTTCAACAGTCTGCAGCAGAGAGAAATATGAATATCTACAATACAGTGGCAAGGATATTGGCGAATACATTCAGGCAATACACATCCACATAGCGGAACTTTTCAATGGATTCAATGCTGTAGTAATCAATATGAACTTCACGCTTGTTATCAGGGGAAATAATACACTTTTACTGTTTCAAAACAACGTTAACTGTAACAGAGAACAGAAAATGTACCGTCATTTGTTCCGTGATAAAATAATCGATTCACACCGAGGAATTCAAGAGAATAATAAAAACTGACTAGGAACGAAACCGTAACACAGAATGAAATAATAATAATTTTAGCTGAAAAAGAGCACAATTTTTAAATAATTATGTTTTAATTTCATTATTTTTGACGACACGTGATTCTAGGGCGAAAAGGTTTAGCAGCCTTTCACAGCACTATCCTTTACTATCGTGGGAAATACATGTTAGATTTACAGAAATGCGACAACTGTAAGTTCATATTGCATCCATTATCACTTTTCGTGGATCTTCTTCCATCTTCTTGCATCTTAACTTCTTGGCTCATCTCATCTCTTTCTGGCTCTCTCTGTATCTTCTCAATTCTTGCCGACCCACCCTTCTGGTCTATTTCTGTCTACGAATTATACATATTCTGTGTACGCACAGAGTACACTCCTATGAAATGTATTAAATAAAAACCGGCTGGAAAACACAACAAACAATACTGAAAAACGAATAAGTGTTCTCTAAGCGGTCTTATCTGTGATATTGTATGTTCGACTGAAATATTAACAAATGTAATATTTGGATCATGTAACAAGTGAAATTGAAAAGATCTGACGGCGCCAGAAAATGAAGGAAACCATAAATCACAATCGTAGAAGTAGATGCGAATCTCGGCAGTTGTGTTGCAAAACCCACTTCTCTAGGTGACACTTTGAACCTTGTTGTTCTTTTCCCATTCTTACACCCAAAACGCACTCCATCTTGTTCACTCAAACCCAATGCACTCTTCACACTCTACAGCACTTCAGTTGTCGCAACGCGTCCTTGTTTTGATCTGTGTGTTATGAATAATTAAAACAATTAAATTTGATTATTTTTAAAGGATTTGTCTTAAATCGAACATAACTTATTTTCCGACAGAGATAGAAATTATTTTGCTAAAGGCGACAGATTTGATTTGGTTATTACGCGCGTGTGTTGCAAATTTCGGATGCATAGCTTTAGTAAAACCCTAGTTATTTTAAAATGGAGCCAGGAGTAATCTAGACGGGTGCTGGTTCAACCGCACACCACTTCACTCTCTCACCGATTTCCTGAAAATCTTCATACAAAAAACAGAATTTTTGATAAAAAAGAAAACGTTTTCGGCTATAAAAACATCAATAATGCAATTTTTTTAAATATTTACACTCTAGTTCATCCAAAAGTCACAAGCCGCCACTGATTGTGAGTTGTATACATGAAACAATTTCGTGAATATTACAATGAGTACAGAAAAATAGATAACTATACTAATTATTGCAACAAAAAATAACAATTAAAATACATGTTCATAACACATACACACATCATATATTTTTTGTATTGATTAATTTTAAATGCATTTAATATTATACCACAAAACCAAATTACTTTGAGGTAAAATGTATTAGTTTATTTAAAAAAAAAAAAATTTCAGCTTGTATTTCTTTTACAGTTCTTCTCTCGGCCAAGTTTTAACTTTGGTTTTAAATGTATTACTTTCTCTTATTTTTTTCTTTTGGTAAGGTTATATTGTTTTGCACCATGATATTTAATATTTCTATATCGAAAAATGTATTGAGAATGGGAATAACCAGTATATTTTGGCTATTGCCCTGGTTCAGTATTCATGTTGGGCAGTGGAGTTGTACTTTTTTTATGTTTAAACAAAAAAAAAAGTTTTTCTATGTTGAAAACTTGAAAGTTTTAAATATTTCGTCTTACGGAGTTCTAATAATTGGAATGTCACAATGATAAAAGCAATGACAATATGCGGTGATATGATGCTACAGCTGTTAAAAAAATAAATCGATTGAAATAAAAATTCAAAAAACAGGACACACTTCAATCTAAAACGACGAAGGTGCTTGAATAAGTGGGGAAAATATTTTCCTTCATTCGTGCTGAACTGACGCACATACGTAGATTTTAATGATTTAGACGGCCAAAAGTATTTTTTTTAAAATCAATATAATGGTAAGGTATCTATTTAATTGGCGAGTCAACAGTTCTATGTACAATATAACATCCTCTCCCCCCTCCTTGGAAGCGCGGGAGTCGACTTTGATCAGTCGGAATTCGATAGTGAACAAGTGTGTACGTGTCGGGTTTCGGCGCTCTCCTAAACTTATAACTTTCCAAACGTGCATTATTCATTTCAAGCTAATATTTCCGTTTTAACTGTGATGGATTGCGATAATACAGGTAAGAAAAATTTGTTTTCGTTACAGAAAAATTTAATTAACATTCTCTGTCATTCATTTTTAAAACGACAAACATCACTCTGTCAAAAATTTTTTTTTTTTAATATATTTAAATTCGAGTGCCTTTTTAGTGTACTTATGAGTCCGTCCCTGTATTAATTTTCATTATACTATATAGTGCATATATGTAACTAACTAATTCCATAAGAAATAGCCGCGCAAAATCGCGCTTTTTTGAGCTAAGCCCTTTTGAAAGGCTCTTTGTCAAATATAGGAAATATTGAGTGTGCGATATTTTGTATTAAAATTGTTTTTTTATTTGTTTCAGGTCTACCTACTACCTCGGGTACTAAAGTAGTGACTCGTCAATACATATTTGACCAACTACAGAGTCAAAATTTACCAACTTTAAATGAAAAACTTGACTATTATGAGAATTTTCTCCTTATGCGCTATGGGCACAACAAAGAGGCTAAAGAAGACTTTAAAAAAAGATTTTCTTATGTAAAATCACAAATTAAGCAACGATGGGTAAAGGCAAATAAACACCAAGATGTTTTCCTGAAAATAAACCAATCATGGTTAGAGGGAACATTCGAGATTCCCATTGAATCAGCCTCCTCGCAAGGTCGACCACCCAAGTCTTTTGGAGAACTAAGTGAGCGTAGTAAAAGAAGAAAAACGGAAGAAATAAGGGCCTCCGCAGGTGATGAAGTTATTGTTCACGCTGCTACATCTGTGTTGCAGACAACGGGACATAGGACCGCCTCGAAAGTGCTTAAAGATATTACGAACTCCCCAACACGGGCTAGTAAATATAGAAAAGCCTACAGTAGAGTTACCAACAACGATGAGGTACCTCAATTGACGCCTCTGCAAGCACTTAAGATGTTCGTTGAAGCTGATTTTACGAGACGACAGTATGAGATAGTAAGGGCAACAAATCCACAACATTTTCCTTGCTATGATCTTGTTTTGAAAGCAAAACAAGAGTGCTATCCGCCGAAAGAATCCCTAAGAATTACGGCTACTTGCACGGAAAGTAATCTACAGTGCCTAATGGATCTAACCGTAACACGATTATCAAAATACCTAGAAGATGTGATAATCCAGCTTAACGAGCAAGAAAGGAAGTCGTTAATGATAATCTGCAAATGGGGTTGTGACGGTTCTCAGCAATCCAAATTTAAACAAATTTACGATAATGAGACTGATTCCGATGCCAAAATTTTTATGAGTTCCTTTGTGCCTTTGCGCATTGTTTGTGGAAAAGAAGGCAGTAAAATTGTTTGGTAGAATCCAACTCCTTCTTCGTCAAGGTTTTGCCGTCCGATTCGATTCCGATTTGTAAAAGAAACAACGGACATAACTAAAGAAGAGATAAAATATGTGCAGGAGTCCTTTAAGCAACTAAACAAAACAGTTGTTACGTTGAATGAAGCGGAGTTTTCGTTCGGGCACCAACTCAAAATGACTATGATTGACGGAAAGGTGTGTAACGCAGCCACAGACACAAAGTCAACATCCCAGTGCTACATCTGTGGAGCTACTTCGAAAACCTTTAATGATCTATCGAAGAAAAATAGTGTAAACCCTCAAGCTTTGGAATTCGGCTTGTCAGTATTACACGCCCGGATCCGCATTTTAGAAAGCATTATACACCTTTCGTATAAACTGCCAGTAAAAAAATACAGGGAAAGAAAAACCGAAGAAGACAAGGCATTAGAAGCCCAAAAGAAGTTGGAAATTCAGGAGAGGTTTCGAAATGAAACCGGTTTGCTTATCGACATGCCAAAGGCCAACTTTGGCAACACCAATGATGGCAACACAAGCTGGAGGTTTTTTGAAAACCCCGAATTGGCTTCAGCCATCACAGGTATTAACTTTGAACTGATTTACAGATTCAAGGTTATTTGAGAAACTATTTCTGGTGGCCATAAAATTGATGCTGAAAAATATGATAAGTATGCGTACGACACAGCAAAATTGTACGTAGAACAGTATGGTTGGCACCCAATGACGCCAACTATGCACAAGATATTGGTACATGGAAGCCAAATCATAAAAAGTTCGGGGATTCTTCCAATTGGACAGCTATCGGAAGAAGCTGCAGAAGCCCGGAACAAGCATTTCCAATCGTACCGGCTAAACTTTGCCAGAAAGTTTTCAAGGGAAGAATGTAACTTAGATGTATATTATAGGCTTTTGTTAAGTTCAGATACCTTCATTAGTTGCTTGAGACAAATAAAAAAACCTTCACGTAACGCATTTCTACCTGAAACGGTTAAACTTTTATTACCTGGTGACCCAAACACAGAGTCAGTAGAGACATCTGGACCTGAAGATACCGATTTTTAATGTAATTTTATATTTAAAGAAAACTTGTTAAATTCTGTTTCCATTCATTTGTATTTTTTAGTGAATTTAGCTCTGTTATATATTACTGTTCTTTGTAACCTGACAAATATATGTATGTTTTTATAAATATATACCTTTTCTTTATTTTAATTGAACTTAGAACTAAAATAACCCCAAAAATAATTTTGGCCGCCTAAATCATTAAAATCTATCTATGTGTGACGTTGATATATAGGGTAAAAATGTTGAGCGGAATTCAGCTTAACACAACTAAAGGATTTATTGCCCAGTTATTTGTAGTAAACCTCCCCCTGCTATGTAGCTTCTTTTATTGAGTAATTCACTTGGAAATATATTCAAATAATGATTCGACTAAATAACTAAAGCTTGACGACGCAGTTTCGGTTAAGATCGACGCTATGATAAAAAATATTCCACGATAACCAGAAACTTTGTGATGAACACATTAAAAGCTTTCAATCAAGAATGGCCTGCGATATAATAAAATAAGACCGAATGTAAATTATTATTAGTGTAGGTTTAGAAAATTCTATGAATATAAATGATTCATTTGATACCTTAATTTGAGGAATAATTTGCGCGATGGGTAATAACCACATGTAGCCAGTAGCCAGTTAACAGTAACCAATAACCATTCCTAGCAGCGAAAATGGTCTAATTGCAGAGTATTTAAGTAATATTAACTAACAATAATTTAAGCAAGCCACAGTAAACGACAACATGTCTGAAGTTAATGATACGTCATGCATCACGCATCACGGGGGTACTTCATTAGCATTATTACATTGTAAGGAAAGGGATCACTGATAACATCACTTCAAACCTACCTCTGGCGGGGAAAGTAAACAAAACGGTCATGTAAGAGTCATAAATGTTAAACAAAAATCATCACTATTTGGGACGAAAGGGCACAAAAATAGTTTTTAAGCTTTCATAACAAGCTTGTTTGAATAATATTAAAACAAGCTTGTTATGAAAGCTAAACGAATTCCACGTTAGGGGTTGTCAGTCGTTTGTTAATACGCTGATTGAAATTGTAATTCGGATATCGTAAGGTTTGCGCCCCGTCTTTTAATCTCGATGTTGTATTATTTCGCGATACTATTATTAAGTATTAAGCAATGTTGGGAACATTGTGGGTTGGTTGGTTGCATGTACGATAATTTAATAATTCAAATAGGTGTTATGTGTAACGTATAATTTCCGGGAACGGGAAAAGCAAACACTTCATCAGACCACTGGTACTTTTTCTCATTTTCGTAATGAGAACTGAAATGTTATTTTCCTTGCAAGATTAATTACATTCGAATAACATTATTAGAATTATAATAATGGTACATTCATTTATTTTCAAAGCAAGCAGTTATTCTTAACACATATTTATTATTTGTGATTATTTTGAATAACTCGTATTAAAATAATGTATTATTATAGCCTGAAATATAGCTGGGCATCGCTGTACATGCTTCCAGCCTGGATTTTTGGCTTTCCTAAACGGGCAACTGGGTCAGGGAATCCTATTATATTTTTAAATTAGGATAGTAAATTTATTACGTATATAAAAATCACAGTCAAAGATGTTTCATAACACACTTTTTATGTAAAAGTTGTCAGATACGCGATTTTTCTACCTCCATTATATTGAATTCCTCCAAAAAGTCTGGTAACCTGCCATTTTTGTAACATTTCTTAAAACTTTGAGTTCTGCTTTCGAATTAACTTCAGTTTTTCGTTTTTGTGCATTATCAAACGATATTTTTTTTTTATTTTTATAGTGAATACCTCACAAGAGTCCCAACTGCTCCCGTCTGGAGCCAGTGAGACTATGGCATCCCCAAATTGAGGGATGTTGTAAGGCTGAAGGTAAGGTTATTAATGTGATGGGTTAAATTTTAAGTTTTAGCATGGGACTAATGAGCTTAAGTGGGCTAGGGGATAAATACTTTTTGACGTATTTATAAAAAAATGCGTATCATTTCTAATCTTTCAAAGAGTTAAAAAAAAGCATTTGTAACCATTCAATTGAATGAATTTATTAATGCTAGATATCTGGGAGCTAGGGGAAGGGTTAATACAAATGTGAATACGTGTTATAGAGGCCGAGTCGGAAGCTTGGGACACAAGGGAGCGGGACAATAAAATACCAACCAGTTGCAACTTGAGGTCCTTGGTTTGTGCGATCGGTGACATCCATTGGTGCAGGCCGATGTATCGCTTGGGCAGGACCTTCAGGGACAGGTCCGCCTGTGCGTACAGGGCGTCCAGGCACTGCTGCTCCAGCGCGGCGGCCTCCAGACCGCAGCCCTCGAGTACTACCATCTCACTGATCACCAACTTGAACACTTCAACTATCCATCACCCACTTGTGCACTGTGATTACAGAGATTATATCTATTGCACACTAATACTCTCGAATCGTGAATAGGGTCAGAGAAAAGCACTGAAACCTGTTCAAAACAGGTGTTATAACAACAGTGAACTTCAAGCGGAATCACAGGTACACAGATACCGCTTTCAATGTTTCCAAGTTGCTAAAGCTAACTGATATCTAACTCGCTATACTTCTCGCTATAGTGGTATTCAATACGTACGTCTACTTCGAGGAAGTGTTTAACATTCCAGATAACTACGGTCCAAACAAAGCGTTAAGTTCGACGTCTCTATGTAAACACTGTCATTTCATTTATGAAATATTACGTCAAATTAAGTAAATATTTCACAATGAGTTATTTCACACGATTCTGATCCAAATAATTCAGGTAAACAAGGAACACTTGCGCAAGCACCAGAGAATTAAATTATGTGCGACCAACACGATAACATTCACACTTTTGATAACGATTTGAATTAATTTAAAACTAATTACTAATAATAAATATTTTCTCTTTGTTTTGTATCACAGGCGTAAAGGGAAAGTCGACTTATTTAGGGTTATTCATTTATATTTGGTAAAATTAATATGATTTGGATAAATTGATATGCTTAAATAACTACACTATGTAAGGTGATATGATATGATTAATAGGATTTGCATAAATTACACAGGTATCATTTCAAGTAGCACGAGATAGTTTCTCCGGACAGTTGATCGCTGTCGATGTGATAAAAGTGTAAAAGTTTAAGTCATTATAGACTGTCAACATATCAAGCGGGGGTGTCCGTGGTCGCGAGGGTTGTTCGAATGTCCAGTGAATAATAATTAGAGTTCAATAATCAGATCGCCGTACGTGCGTGACCAGCGGAATGTTAACCGTAACTGTAAACAGCGCGAGCTCATCGACCGAGAGAGAGAGCGGCTAACGGTAACCAGCCAACCCAACTAACACCAGCTCGCGGAACCATCAGCAGCAGCAGGCGGCAGGCGGCAGGCGGTAGGCGGCAGGCGGCAGGCGGCAGGCGGACAAAGACAGGGCCGCGGGTCGCACCGGAGATCCTCTACAATGGTAAATCCTCGCGACTGCTGTATACTCAAGATACGATACGGCAAGGTATTCGGCAAATATACGCGATACAGCTGACAGCGCGGCAGTATTGTTTGTTTGTTTGTTTGTCTGTACGGGTAGCGCGCGACCGTTCGGGTCGGTGTCGCGGGCTGACTGGCGCGGTGCGGGAGGAGGCAGTCGATAGCGGCGAGGGCCGCTGCGGCTCTCCTCACCCAGCAAGGCAAGCGGCGCACTCACTGCCTCTGCCTCCGCCAGATAGCGGAAAGCAAGCACCATAGCAAGGGGCGGAGTCGAGATCCGAGATGCGGAGGACCGTCTGAAACCGGCCCACGGCCTACAGCCCTCACTGTGTTTACACTGTTTACCCCAATTCGAAGCCCGAAACACTTCTAACACGTCGTTAGACAATAAGGGCATTACTGATTAACGTATTTTTAATTTTACACAACTGATAAACAACCATTATATGGTTTGTTAATAGATTGTGTAAAATTAAAAACACGTTAATTGGATAGGGGCTACTCGGTTAGGTATTCCAGATTATTTTATTTTCTTTAGAGACCAACAGTTATTCAATGATTAAGACGTGCATTAAAGAAAAATAACATAAACAGAAACAATCAAAGAGTTCCCACAAAGTATTTCATATAAATTTGAGAAAGAAAGCCACTGTAAATACACGGTGTTCGGATACTCGTAGTAAAAGTGAATCTACATCACATTAGGAATCGATTTTTTTAAATAACTTTTATGATTTGTGCTTTAGTTTTCGATTAAGTCGAGACAGAAGTTGGAAAACAGTAAAAAAAATCGAAATGCTCAGATTAGAAAACAAAGTATTTTGGTTTCTCTATGTGACGTGCGTATATAGTATTATTCAATGGTTTCCCGGTTGTACTAGTAGTTTGTTTATCGAGATACGGGTCGCAAGAATTAGGTTAAAATACAATATTATCTACAATGAGATGTGAGGCGATGTTCTTTCCTCATTAAGTAATTTCTTCCTAACCTTGAAATGTGACATTTGAACACTCATGGCGAACAATAGCACGGAGAAGAACACAGTCAACACAATGGAATCAGTAATCGGACGTAAACTGGTAGACGAAGACCGGTCGGTTGGTTATATTATAACATCGAGCCGGGAATTATAAAGGCACTGACATATGAACACTCATGGCGAACAATAGCACGGAGAAGAACACAGTCAACACAATGGAATCAGTAATCGGACGTAAACTGGTAGACGAAGACCGGTCGGTTGGTTATATTATAACATCGAGCCGGGAATTATAAAGGCACTGACATATAATAATAATAATAATAATAATGATTTATTGTCTTCTTTTCTTATTAACACATAGATATAATGATATCCTCACTGGGATCTCCCGTGCTGAGGATGTCATTTACATATTATAATTTAATTATAAGAAATTAATATTACAACAAAGTATAATGTAGTATATATATATTTTTTAAGTAATTTTAAAATAAGTAAGGTACTGTTTTTTGGTATAGTTCAGTTGATTCTGTTTTAGTCTGTGTTTGATTTCAGTAAATTTTCTATTTCAGATCTTCCTATGTTAAGTATCCAGCTTTTTATTTCAGATTTAAATGTTAAAGTGTTGAGGTTTTTGAGTGTGAGTGGTATTTTGTTGTAGAGTTTAATACTGTGATATAAGAAGCTTTTTTGCCCAAAAGTTGTATTTGTAATTATTTGTTGGATAAGTTTTTGATCATGAGATCTAGTGTTTCTATTGTACGTGTTTGTTGTTATTTCTTGTGTTTTGTGTTTATGAATGTAAATGAGTATAGTTTTAGAATATAGTTGTTTAATAGACATGATGTTAAGATTGGTGAAGATTTCGTTAGTGCTAGTTCTTACAGGAACTTTCAGTATAATTTTCATTATGGCTTTTTGAGATTTGATAAGTGGATTTAGTATGTTTTTATTTGCACTGCCCCATCCGATAATACCGTATTCTAACAGTGATTGGCAGAGAGCCATGTAGATTTTGATTAAGTCTTTTTTAATGAGCACATTCCTGATAGTTTTGAAAAAATAACTAAGTTTTTTAATTTTATTATCTAAATAGCTAATGTGATTGGTCCATTTTAAATTCCCATCTATTTTTAGACCTAGATACGTTATATGGTCAACATTTTCTAATGAGGGACAATTACAATGCTCATTTAAGTGATGCGGGCTATGAATTTTCAAGTTATGGTTTTCTTCAGAGTTTTTTGTATTTTTTATTTTGAAAGTGATGAATTTGGTTTTATTAGCATTTAGTGTAAGTGAATAGTAGTCTAGCCATTTTTTAATCCTGTTTAGTGTGTCTTCTGCTTTCTTAAATGTTTCTGTCCAATTATTCCCATTTATAAGGAGAACAGTATCATCCGCAAAACTTATGATTTCTCCGTCACATTCTATGTGGCATAGATCATTAATGTATATTAGGAACAGAATCGGACCCAGAATACTTCCTTGAGGCACCCCGCATTTGACATCAATACACTCACTGGTTATGTTGTTAAGTTTCACAGTTTGCTTTCTATTTCCCATGTAGCTTTTAAAGAATATCAGTTCATTATCAGTGATCCCTATGTTAACTAGTTTTTCAAAAAGATGTTGGTGATTTATTGTGTCGAAGGCTTTAGAAAGGTCGAGAAATACTCCAATGCATTTTTTATGTGAATCTAGAGAATTTTTAATATATTCAATTACTAAAGCTATGGCGTTGGATGTTCCTAGATTTTTTCTGAAACCAAATTGTTTTGGTGATAATAGTTTATTTGATTCTAGGTAATCGATGAGTTGAGTTTTAACTGTTATTTCTAAGATTTTAGATAATGTGTTCAGGATTGTGATTGGTCTGTAGTTATTGATATCTGTACGATTTCCTGATTTAAAGATTGGTGTAATAGTCCCTATTTTGAGTTGTGATGGAAATCTGCTTTCCGTAATAGATTTGTTTATTAGAAAGAGTATCGGTTCGGTAATTTCATCTTGTATAAATTTTAATGTTTTCATTGTGATTTCATCACTACCAGATGAAGATGTTGGTTTGAATTTAGAAAATATTAGTATTAGTTCTTGTTTAGTGATTTGTTTTAGAGCAAATTTAAACCTTTGTGGATTTGGGTGTTTGTTTATTTTTGGGTTATAGTGTTGGGGTTTGGTTATTTTATTCGCTAAGTTCGAGCCTATGTTTGCAAAAAAGTTGTTTGTGTAGTTAATTAGTTGATGTACGTTTTTGTTGAGCGAGAGTGTGCCGTTCTCTGTGTTGATTTCTTCCAATGGGTTTGCTTTGTTTTGATTTGTGTAGGTGATTTCTTTAATTATTTGCCAGAGAAGTTTTGGATTATTATTGGATTGATGAATTTTAGATCTGTAGTAATTTTGTTTGGCCGATTTAGTAAGATTGGAGCAGATGTTTCTATAATTTTTGTAAAATAGTTTTAAGGAAAGGTCGTATGGATAGTTTTTTACTTGCTGATGGAGCTTGTCTCTTTTTCTTATACATTTTAGTAGGCCAGGTGTGATCCATGCTTTTTTGATAATTTTATTGTGTGAATATGTGTAAGTTTTTATTGAGGTGTGGTTATGTATTTTTAATTGCAATAGTTTAATAAATAATTTCCAAGCATCTTCAAGGTCTTCAGCTTTATATATTAATTCCCAGGTTTCAGTTTTTAGTGAATTTTTTAGTTCGTTGTAGTCTATAACATGTCTATTCCCCGTTAAATTTTGAGTCGATGGTCGATTTTCCTTTGCATGGATGTTAAAAATTAAAGTGTAGTGATCAGTGATAGTGGATTGATGTATGATTGTGGAATATTTTTTATTTGTTTTTGTCATTATGTGGTCAATGCAGGTTTGCGAGGGGATTGATTTATTAATTTTGTGATCCACTCTTGTTGGTTCCCTTACAGCGGCAGTCATCCCGTGGGAGAGGAGTAGTAATTGGTATTCCTGTGTTTGTGGATGTTGCCTTCCGGTATCCAATATGTTAATGTTGATGTCCCCTATGATGAACAAGTTCCTGATGTTTCGTTCTTGAAGTAGAATGGAGTCTAGTGATTCAAGAAATGGTGACAAATTTGTAGATGAAGGGGATCTGTAGATAGCGAAGATGCATGTGTCTTGATCAAGTTTTACTTTCAAACAGTTTGCGTCTTGTAGTTCGATTTCTTCTATTTTGCATTCCATCTTATTTTTACAATATACAATTACTCCATCGTTTTGATGTTTGTGAAGTTTAGTATTGAAGACTTTGTAGTTGTTGATGTTTTTATGCACATATGTTGAGGAATTTATCCAACATTCTGTAAGGATTAATAAGTCAGGTTCTAAATATAATTCATTTATCAGCACAGTAAAATCTTCGAAGTTTTTGTTAATACTTCGAATGTTTTGATGAATTATGTTCAGGATCGGTAACTCGTCCTGGATTATACGGTTTAACATGCAGGTATTTGTGGTGATTATTGGGTTAGGTATCAGTTTTTCAAGTGTTTCCGTTGTGAAAGAGGTCATTATAAAGATATAGAGTAGATGAAGTGTCTATAGGTTTTTTTTTTAATTTGTTTAAATCATCTTAGTAGGTATATCGTTAAGATGTTTTATTTCGACAACCTTTGAATCTTTAGTTTTTCTTATAAGTATTTTTCCCGATTTCACCCAAACATATTTATATTCTTTTATTAGGGCTCTTTGTTTGGTGTTCCAAAGTAAATTTTTGTAATACTGGGTTAATGCCGGATTTAGATAGACGTATTGGTCTTCTTTCCCGTTGAATTTTTTTATCGGGTCAGTATGTTTCGCTGCTAACATGATGTGAACTTTTTTGCTGTCTGCAAAATTAATTGTAATTTTTTTTTGGTTATTTGGTTTGGTAGTTGTAATTTTAAATGAATCCTCAGGTGATATGGTGACTCCTGCGAGCTCAGCAATCTGGGTTACAGTATGGGCTGGGGGTATGTTTTCTTGTAATTTAAGGCCGCTTATTTCGATACTGTTTAATAGGCCTGATTGTTCAATATCTGCCAGGTGAATCTCCATCGCAGCCAATCTTTTCTCCTTTTCTGCCATTTCTTCCTTAAGTTTGTTTATTTGTTTTGGTGAGTCCATGATTTGTGACAGTTTGAGAATGATGTCATCATATTTATCGTTAATAAAGTTGTTAAACGTTTTTATTTCTTGAAGCTCAGTTTCTATTTTTTTAAACATAATTGTTTTCATTTCTTCGAATTTTGAGTTGATGAATTCGAATATTGGGTCATCTTTGGTATTTTTGTTAGACCTTGTTTCCATGTTTTTAGTTGGTTTGGACATAAGGTTAGTAAATGATCCAATGTGCAATAAAAACTTTGATTTCTATTTTTTATAAAAATAAAATAAAATTTTATTTTGATGTTTATAAACACTATCACCATCTATTGGGCAATAGTTGAATTAAAAATATTTTCCTTCACAAGTGTGCAAACATTGCCATCTATTGATTCGTAGGCGTAACTCAGTTTATTTTATAATTTTAATGCATGTAGGTATTTACTGACATCTATTGACTAGTAGAATAAATATGCCATATGTAGGTAGTGTATCCAAATAATTTGTTAAAATCTCAGTTTTTTAAATTTTTTAAGTGAGTTTCTCTTAAGAATGCAGTTCAGTACATACATAAAATTAGTTCCATAATTTCCGCCGCACTATGATGCACAGATACACAAGTTATATAATGTTTAAAATAAACTTTTTGCGTGTTATTCCACTATTTTATACGGAGCAAAATTATACTTGACGTCTGTCATTGACTTTGTTGTAATTATTATGAACACTCATGGCGAACAATAGCACGGAGAAGAACACAGTCAACACAATGGAATCAGTAATCGGACGTAAACTGGTAGACGAAGACCGGTCGGTTGGTTATATTATAACATCGAGCCGGGAATTATAAAGGCACTGACATATGAACACTCATGGCGAACAATAGCACGGAGAAGAACACAGTCAACACAATGGAATCAGTAATCGGACGTAAACTGGTAGACGAAGACCGGTCGGTTGGTTATATTATAACATCGAGCCGGGAATTATAAAGGCACTGACATATGAACACTCATGGCGAACAATAGCACGGAGAAGAACACAGTCAACACAATGGAATCAGTAATCGGACGTAAACTGGTAGACGAAGACCGGTCGGTTGGTTATATTATAACATCGAGCCGGGAATTATAAAGGCACTGACATATGAACACTCATGGCGAACAATAGCACGGAGAAGAACACAGTCAACACAATGGAATCAGTAATCGGACGTAAACTGGTAGACGAAGACCGGTCGGTTGGTTATATTATAACATCGAGCCGGGAATTATAAAGGCACTGACATATGAACACTCATGGCGAACAATAGCACGGAGAAGAACACAGTCAACACAATGGAATCAGTAATCGGACGTAAACTGGTAGACGAAGACCGGTCGGTTGGTTATATTATAACATCGAGCCGGGAATTATAAAGGCACTGACATATGAACACTCATGGCGAACAATAGCACGGAGAAGAACACAGTCAACACAATGGAATCAGTAATCGGACGTAAACTGGTAGACGAAGACCGGTCGGTTGGTTATATTATAACATCGAGCCGGGAATTTCCGTACGCGAGAATTTACAGTTGAACATTACCGAATTCAAAACCGATCTCGCGTGACCTTACAGCTAAACTTTTTGAGGTCGATGCCGGCATAGACTCCATTAAGTAATACGCATTGTTAAACGTACATTTCAGTAACAGATTAAGGAGAAACGAGAAATTCTAAAGAATATCGGTAATTCATTTGTTTATGATAGATGCGTTTTAAATCGAATACTGTACTTGCGTTTATATGTAAATATATTGAGGGATGATCACACTGCCTAACTAAAGAGGGATTAGCGTCCGCCAATACATAACGAGTATGAACCGCCATGTGCTACAATCAGATTGGCGGGGAGTGCAATATCAACAAACATGAACGGTGTGGAGACATTCTAATTCAAAGGTAAAACGGATCCTCGTTACTTTTATATTGTAAAACTCAAACAAAGAAACAAACAAATACAAACTATTACATACACACACAAATCACTAGATAGAAACTCACACGGTTGTCACTATAGATAAAGATACAATTAAAGCAAAAAACAAGGCACGCTGTCCAAATTAAACCGCATTTAGTTTGAATTATATTTGTCTAAAATAAAGAAATGGGTTGGGACACACATTTTTACTAAATCAATTTTAAGTCAAGGATGTTTGAAGCCCACGCATACCCTTTATAACATGTTTCTCGTTAATTTTTTATGTTTTTATGTTTAAAAAAATGTTTTTTTAAGATAATCTATACATTTGTTATGCCAAAACTTTAAATATATGAAATTCCCTCGATAGAAAAAAGTCGCAAGGAAGGTTCGAAAAATATTTAAACCACGTTTTATTCTGTTATTTCATATATTATAGGCATGAAAAAATCAGTTTATCTTTAAATGCAACTAAAGCATTTGTCGAGAGATTTTTGCTCTCTTTCAAACAAGTCGTGTTGTATTTAAAATTTTTCACCATTTGCGCTTAGTTATGATCGTCTTTTTAATATTTGCGCGCTCCATCTAACATTCGTATTTACATAACTCCCTTTCAAACCATCTTTGAACGCTTCCCGAATGAATCCCTTCCATGATCCGTTCTTGTGTTCAACAGCTCGGCGGTGGAAGGATTTGCCGGCCTCGGTGTTTCCTCCAACCTGCAATATGGGTATCTTCAAGACCCAGGTTCACTCCTTCCTGTCCTCCAAAAGACCGTCTATGTATCCCCAAAGATGACATGGCCCTAAGTAAATAAAGTTATTAAAAAGCTAATTTTTACTCCCGTCTGAAATAAGTAAATTTAATTTATTTGTTTTCCAGTTCCACTAGAATTCAAACTTTCGTATTGAGACGACTAAAATATACAGGATTATAATAATGACATCATACAAAACCTGATAAAGAAATACGTATAGATTAGTGGTCGTAAGATTCCAAAATGTAAACATCAAATAAGAAAAAAAAACAATGTTTATAACGACACGACGCGCCGCTGGTTTTTCACGGCTTTGTGTATGTCCGTTCTGTATGATCGCATACAATAACACAATGGAATGGTGACACTTCAGCATTGGTAACATTGTGAGCAATCTGCAACACTAATGGTGGACTCAGCGCTCAGCACAGTACTTAGGGCGCCTAACAAGATATAAACACAAGAAAACCACGAAAATATGCTTTCCCATATTCACACTACCGGCTACCGGCTACCGGCTATCGACTACCGCAGTTGCTAGACTGATGAAATATCCAGCCGAAGCAGTCAATAATAATAATTGCCATATAGATTTTATATTATTCAGGAGGCAGTCAACCCTACTTACTTTGAGTGCAGACTTGAATTGATCATTTACACGGCAAATAAAAACACAAATGTGCACTAAAACCCGTATACACCGGAAGGTCTGTACGATTATAAAATTGGCCTGCACCCTAGTCGTGAAATTACACGCTGTAGGGAATAACTTTTACCCTTCAGAAGCAAACTTTTAGTGCCATAAATATCCCTTCTATAATATTATGGAGAGAGCATTTTGTCTGTACATGATAGATGTCATAATAATATACTCGCGGCTACCAATTCCCACACCGGGGTGGTTCCAATATAAGGACGAAAAACTATGTGCTTTCCGTTATTACACACGGAAAAAACCACTCGATTGAATCCGATCTGGGTCATAGACTAGGCATCTCGTAACCTATAAACATAACGGGAGGCTGTGCAGCTTCAATTATTAATCCCATGATCTTAATTCAAAAACTGCTACTAAGGATTATATTAAAATGTCACCCATCTCACCCTTCAGACACACTTTTTAAAAAATTCGCAATCCTAGACATTAGACAATTATACGTTAAGACAATTCTTATACACATAAGGAAAAATGATTTAACACTCAAAACTCAGCACAATATTTGCACCCGCTACTCATCACACCAAAAATGTAAAATTCCTCCAACAAAAACAGCCTTCGTCCAGCGACAGTTCTCTTATATAGCGCCTAAAATGTTCAACTTACTGAGTATTGATATTAAGACATCGAAAACTGATGATCTTTATGCCATTAGTGTACAGAACTGGTTATTTGCTCAAGGAAGGAAATATTATAAAGAATACCTTACAACTTAATAGTGTTCTTATTTTTCGAGTAAAAATTTTATCTCTAAATTAACTTTCAACAAAAACTTTATATTACGCTGATGCGATTATTTTTATTTTTATTTCTATTATCCCTAGCATTATCTATTATTTTTATTTGTATCCTACCTTATTTTTATTTTTATCTTTATGTTTACAAGATTCACCTACTCCAATTCCTTTCCTGTATGTGATCATGTACATAATAGTATATATTCAGTATTGGTTATTTATGAAGGGAAAGAACTATTTTAAAGAATACCTGACATCATTAAATAAGTTCATTTGCTTTCTTATTCTTTTTTTTCATTTCAATTCTGTTTAAAATTTCTTTTTAAAATAATTATTTAATTTATCTTTATTTTCATCGCTTTCTTATTTTCAGTTAAACCTATTTAACCTATACCTATTTTACAACTGAATGAATCATGTATTACATTTATATAATTATACACAAATTTCGACTACCATAATACGGACATTTGTCTAGTGTGGTAGTCGAAAAGCATGTAAAAAACCTGTATCCAAATATATTTTTATGAAGAAAGAAAAAAAAAATAACAAATTAGGTAGGTACGATGTATTAATTCGTATCATTTTAGTCAAGATTGTAATAGGGAACGAACATATTTTAGTCTAGGTATGCCTCTTCACCCAGATCTAATCAAGGACTTAAAAAGCTCTGGACAGAGCATAAGTGTGATTTTGCATGAATGGCATTGAAGCTAAATCTAGGGTGAGGGGAAATTGACTGGCAACCATCTTGTATGGCTAACTTTTGAACTGACTTGTATGCAAAGTGGTGCATAATGAACTATTATTATTCTCTTTTTGTATGGGAGTGAAGTGGTGTGAGGTTTGAACAACACGCGTATAGATTGTTACTGGCTCCTTTTTTAAATAACTAGTGTTTTACAAACGCTATACATCTGAAATTTGCCACACATACACATAATAACGAGGGAAATCTGCCGCATTTAGCCAAATATTTTTATCTCTTTCGGAAAAGAAGTTATGATCGATTTAAGGCAAATTCTTAAAAATAATCAATTCTCTGGGTTTAAATCTACCAGTCCGCCTCAGCACAGGACTACCTAGTGAGGAGGGCTAAGAACAGATGAAATATTATAATTTTTCACTTGTAGCAAACACTTTGTGGGTATACATAATTATAATAATTATGTAGCAAACACTTTGTGGGTATACATAATTATAATAATTAAAATAAAATTACTTTGTTTGAATACCACTTTAAATAAAGTGGTATTCAAACAATAAAGTGGTATTCAAACAAAGTAATTTTATTTTAATTATTATGAAATATTATAGATTATCATATATTGTAACTCTCATAAAACCTGTAATTAAATAGACACTAATTAAAAAAAATTAAAAATTAAAATTATTCATAACAAACATATGAAAGCAAAGACGCGACTATTCAAATGATGCTAATAATAATAATTGGATGACTTGTATAGCGCCGTTTTTGTGCAAAATCACCTCAAGGGCGCTGTACTAAGTGTAATATCGAGTGCGTTTCGGGTGTGAGAGTGGAAAAATAACAAAAAGGTTCCAAGTGTCCCCAAGACAAAACGCATTTACAACACAGCTGCATCGCCACATCGACTTCAGGACTGAGATGAGATCTTTTCAATTTAATGTACTACATAATCAAAATATTATATTACATTTGTTTATATTTCAATGATTCAATACTCAAACAGCCACGGAAAAGACAAGAAGAAGCAAGAAGTTGTCGGCTAAAAGAGACAGGAATAGAACAGAAGGGTCAGTAAGAATTACCAGAAAGATCCAATAAGAAATGAGATGGGCCAAGAAGGGTCAAGAGGATGCAAGCTGAAGCAGAAAGATCCATAAAGAGACTAAAAGGGCCAAGAAGAGACAAGATTAGCAAAGAATGGACGAGAAGTTGCAAGAAGAGGCAATAAGAGACAAGACCAGACAAGAAGAGACAAGAAGAGACAAGACGAGCCCAGAAGGATCGAGAAGATTCAACAAGAGGCATGGAGAGCTAAGAAGAGACAAGAAGAGAAAATACGAGCCTAGAAGTATCGACAAGATGTAATAAGAGGCATGAAGAGACTATAAGAGACGAAAAGCGGCAGTGAGAAGTAAGAAGCTTCAAGAATATTCAATAACAGCCAAGAAGACACAGTAGACAAGAGGCGAGAGGTTGCATGAAGAGGTAAGAAGGGCGTAAGAAGGGGGCAAGAAGGACGCAAGAAGGGGGCAAGAAGAGACAAGAAGGGGCGGTAAGACTTAAGAAGAGATAAAAGGAATCAATCAGGGGTGAGAAATTGCAAAAATATGCACGAAGACCCAAGGCGAGCCAAAAAGAGGCGAGAAGAACCGAGGGAAACTAGAAGAAAAAAGAAGAGAAAATAAGAGCCAATAAAAAATACAAGAAGAGCTAGGAAGAACCAAAAAGAGTCAAGAAAATCTAAGAAGGAATAATTAAAGAAGAAAAAAATAACGCTCAGTCAATTATTCCTGTCCATCCAAAATTCCAATATTGACTTATTAGGTTGCCTGTATACCAGTCGATTAAACTCCAACCTCCTTACAATCCTCAGAGCACGTATTCCAAGTCCTAACAAATCAGTGCCCCCTGGCGCACCGGTCGCACCGGGACAGGAGTGCTCTTGGCTGGGGCGATACAATCGTATCATACCGTACCGTATTTTAACGCAGTTAACACACAAGGAATGGGATAAGTCATTAGAAAAATATAAGTAGGTTTTGGCATTCTTCATACATTTTCCCCCTCACCCCGCAGCTTCATATTTTCTCGAATTGCTCTGTCCGGGGCTTTTTAGGTTCATGGATCTAATAATATCCATAAACAAATAAATTAAACACAAAGACAAAGCGCACAAGCAAAATAAATTAATCTGTATGCATAATATAATATATTTAGGTTCCTGCATTCCGGATTTCTACCGTATTTCTCTTGAACACTTAAATTTCATTAAAAACATGTTAATTTTGAATATCAATATACCATCTACCTCTACAACGAGTAGAAACAATAAGAGATCTTGGAGTAATACTAGATTCTAGAATGTTGTTTAGGGATCATATTGAAAATATTCTAAAAAAAGCTTATAAGCAATTGGGTTTCATTATTCGAATTACAAAGCCTTTTACGGTAGCACACACCCTAATTCTGTTATATATGTCATATGTACGGTCACAACTAGAATTCGCCTCAGTAATTTGGAATCTTCAATATCAAACATATATTGATCGCATTGAAAATATTCAGAACAAATTTATGAAACACCTATCGTATCGTTTTAGTGACCATCGATTTGTCCCTGTCACTTTATATAAACGTAGAAAAATCTCTGATGCATTATTCTTACACAAAATCGTAAACTGCCTAGTTGATTTTTATTTATTTATTTATTATAAGAACTTGTTGAACATTTATACATATTTTTGATAATTCATCCGCCATGCTAGGGATGTCCCTGTGTTATGGCGGGTGATATTTACAGATTGGATTTATAAAATAAGTTAATTATAAGTTATAAAGTTATGCAATTCAGATTAAAATATAAGTTAATTAGATTATACAATTAAATAATAAGTAAGTAATAAAACTATACAAATTAAATTAAATTATACAAATTTAATTGCATTACAAATATTAAAATCATGGTTTCTAAATGTATTTATAGTAATAAAGATGGTATTAAATATTAATAATAATTGATAATTAGTTGATAAAATTATAATATAATTTAATTTATGTACCAATTTTTATATATTGTGGTCTCCAAGTGAACTTATCCATTTTGATATTAGTTTTTTAAATTTATGGGGTTGGGTTTCGGTTTTTAAGTTTTCAGGGAGAAGGTTAAATATTTTGGGAGCTAGGTACATGAATTGTCTTCTAGCTGACGTGGTATGTAGTGTAGGTACGTTGTAGTGTCGGTTGGTTATTGTTCTGGTGGTGTAATTGTGGTGTACGAGGGTTTTTTTCTTATATTTGTACAAAAAATGCATTAGAGTAAATTTTATGTGATTCATCATATCTGTTAGAAAGGATTGCATTTCGTTGCCCCAAGCAAAACACCAGATCGAACGATTTATTTAGAATACCATTTGTAAATCTTGTAAATCCAAATACGCGCAAAACTCTGTAATAGTACGTATCTGTGAAACTCACAATGCCTCTAGAGATGTAGACATTTTCAACCATAACTTAATATCATATAACTTATTTTATTCGATTTTTTTGTTGTGAAAAGTACATTATTATCACCCGTAGTGAATAGTATAGCTATGCGAAAAGTTGTATTTTTTCTTTGTGTTTTTAATTTTATGTATTTCTTTATTATGTTTATTTTTTGCCATTTAATGTGTTGTGTAGGTAAAAAATACTAAATCTACATTTAATTTAATGGAACTTAATTGGTCTAGAACATATGAATGTTTATTGTTAAAATTTTTTTACTGTACGACTGTTTGCTTCCTAAATAAAAATAAATAAATAAATAAATAAAAAAATAAATAAAAAAAATAATATCTAAACATTTGTAAAGCTGAAACGGTAATTATACGAAATTCCCTCGATAGAAAAAAATCGCAAAGTATGCTCCGCAAATTATTTCAAACACATTTTTTGTGTTATTTATTATGTTAAAGGTATGAAATAACTCGGTGTATCTTTAAGGACAACCTAGGAATTTGTCGAGAGATTTTTGCTGTATTATAAACGAGTTCTGTAAATATTTTCATAATTTTCGCTTAGTTATTACCGTTTTTTAACATTAGGGCCTCCCTCTAACATTCGCATTTACTCACTTTATCTCCCTTTCAAACCAACTTCTTCTTTTCGAACGCTTACTACGGAGCCTTTATCCCTGTGTACGGATTGAGTTCCCTACTCCCCATAAGGTTTGTACGCGACAGAATCCTGAATTTTGTGATCGCAAAATTTTAATAAATTAAATGCGTATCTCAAATTGAATTTATACTATTACATTCAGTCAATCAATTTGAGTGCTTGGTTCTCAAAAATTGTTAGAAAAATAATCCTTGATATTACCTCTGATTGTCAAACCTTCGAGAATGCTCGGCTCGTGCGCATTATTATCTATTCATGTAAAATGATTTAATTTAAATAAATAGTTCAAAGAAATATTTACACGCAGTCCGCCGCAGTGTGGCGATTAAGGCGAAGCTTAATGCTAAATCACTATTTTGATTAATCTTTATAACGAATTGGTGTACATTATGAATACCAAAAAATATGCTTTAGATAAATTAAAGGTTTTCCTATCGTTGCGCTTGAGTAGATACAAATAAAAAATAAATTACTCAATAAAAAATATAAATGTAAACTACTAAAAAAAATATTTTTTCATTAGAAATATTTACACGCAGTCCGCCGCAGTGTGGCGATTAAGGCGAAACTTAATGCTAAATCACTATTTTGATTAATCTTTATAACGAATTGGTGTATATTATGAATACCAAAAATATGCTTTAGATAAATTAAAGGTTTTCCTATCGTTGCGCTTGAGTAGAATACAAATAAAAAAATAAATTACTCAGTAAAAAATATAAATGTAAACTACTAAAAAAATATTTTTTCAATAGAAATGTATGAACGCGTAAAGGAAACAACTTTAAAAAATACAGTATTATAACTAAGATCATTTGTGACAGTTTCACTTGATTCAATTTTTTGCTTTCTTATAAACTTATTTTCAAAATAAATAAAAAAAAACAGTTTTGTGCTTGAAATCGAACGTTTCTAGACTCCGTTTGTCAAGCGATTTTAATGCCTATTACCTACAATATAAGGTATACCAAGAATATACACATTTTTGGCTTGTAGCTTCCTCTTAAGGAATGTTCAGATGTTATTTATCGATTCAGGATTTAGACAGTTATATAATGTTTGTATTCAATTGGCACTGTGGATTAAAGTGTGAAATGAAATTATTCAGGCAATGCGACCACTTTCAAATAAAAGTGATAAAACTTAATTTATCTCTTATTTATTAGTGACCCTCCGCCATATAGGCGAGTTATTTCGACAAACTTTAGCGAATTTAAAAAAACAGTTTTCCAGACACACTTAAATACCTACCTAACGGGGTGTTTTATTACTGGATAGGCTAAATCATTTGACGAACACTCATAATATAGCGGACATGCAAAATAACACGAGAGAAATTATTTATTAATAGGTAATAGTTTTTTCCAAAATCTGATAAATAAAAATATTTAACGAAATGGATGTAGATAATAACATTCGAAGATCCACTTGGCCTTTTGAGGCGAAATCAAATAAAAAGGTTGTGTATACCGTGCTGTGGACTTTACTTTACCACTCGATAAAATGTCTAAATGTGACTCTCAGCTTTATAGGAATGCAAGGTTATCCACATGGATTTGAATTGCAATTAAAGTAACATGATATCGGAAGTCTGTATGCATTTTGATTAGTAACAATCCTACCGGAATTAAATGTGTTTCATTGGGATGAAATGATAATGGGTGAATGGAAAAATAAATAGCACTTAGTACTGGACACATCACACAATTTGTCGGGTCCTGTGATATAATTTATTTAAAAAAAAAAATCTCGAGAAATAGAGCCCCATATCGTTGGCAATGAAGAAGGATGGGTTATGAATGATAATAAAATATTAAGCAGAGAACCAAGAATGATATATTATGATGTACTTGAAATGGAAACTCCGAGCCTCTGCCGAACCGTAAATCCGCTTGTGCCAAAGTGCATGGAAACTTTAAAAAACATACAAATTGAAATTTTATTACATTTGCTTCAAAAGTAATGATCAAAGTTTTGTTGCAATCTCGTCCTTCAACGGCATCCTATTTTAGATCAAAAGCTGTAAACGTAATATATATTTTCTTACTTGCGATACTTTTTACATTTAGAACCCGCGATGAGTAAAAACGAGCACCTTTGTTGAAAGCTCTGGGCGCATTTCCGCTGATGCTGATCCAACTTCATATAAGATAGCATTGAGAAGCTTGTGTTTCTATTTCCAGGAAAGAACAGCATCCACTCAATTGTTTATTCAAAGAGCTTAATAGAAATGACCCCCAAATTAAGACGGAGAAATAAAATTAATGTATAATGTGTTTGAATAATGTAACTAGTACGTAACTCAGAATGCACCCGACGCGCGAGTTGGAGGGTACGAGGTACGGCCCGTTAACGAGGTGCATACATATTTAAAATTATAATTTAAGTTGACCTGTCCTATTGCGACGAGTTACAGCGGTGACCCACGGTATTATTACACGAGTGGTTTTTGTATTTGCGGGAACAATCGGGTAACGGGTTGACGGCAAGTCAAGACGGTAGACAGTGTAGTTTGTTTTGAAGCTTTTAGCTTTCACCCGCGACACGGGCGGGCGAAGTAAGAAAGTTTGTGATAACTTTCCCAGTGCACATCTTCCAATAAGGCCAATCGGATAACTACAACTACTCGTACTAACCGCAGCTCGGGCTCTCTGATTTTCTCCATACTTTTCGCTTATTATGATACAACCATCTTAGATCTAGATTCCACATTCCCGCGAGACGACGCACAAAAAGAAATCTCATCTAGCGTCGGAACAAGGGAACAAAGTTTTAAATTGATTCTAAATCTCCTGATAAGTTGCTTATTTCGGTGGTAAAACAAACTTGCCGGATTTCCCTCCCGTGACATGTGCTTTCAAAACTTATGCAGGATTGATACTTAAAAAAATGGAAGACTTATTTTGTAACTAGAGTTTTGGGAACCTCCCTGGAACAAACCAGCCGTAATTTCAATCAATGGCTTTACAAACAAATGGGTAACAATTTTACATTAAATATTCTAATTACAAATTGGATTAATAGTGACTAAGTAATGAAAACAAAGGGTTATTTTGGGGTGAAGTTTTCACCCTTTAGTTAGTAGTGATTTTAAAATCACCCGTTGAGCTATTCCTCCACATAATTTCAATATTCTTCCGATGTTTGTTCAGCGGCACTTATTATCTTATTCTTTGTGATTCCATAATATATACTATAATGACTGAATAATTGAAAAAAACTTATTTATGGAATACTTAACTTATTATTTACTCCCTTAATCTAGCTATCGATCAGATAAATAACTGTTCCTTATAATATGTTTAAAGGTTTGTCTTACAATAGAGCAATTTGAGAACATTATTGAAGGGCCCTTTAGTTAATTTACGAAGGGGGGTATAGAAATTATTGTGTATTATTAGCATTAACAGCAGTGAAGAACCAGAAAGTAAAGTAAACGGAGCGATAATGAAGCGGGGAAGCCGTAAAGCTGTAAATACGAATGCAGGTATTTGACATTTAACTAACTTGTTCGAGAGGTTTCTTCTGGCGGTGACTGAACTTTCGATTAAACACAACACTCGTTTGTGAACTGAAGAAAGCTGAGGTCATTTTGTATAAGAAATAGGCATCTTATAAGTTAAACCCTTTATTTGTAAAGGATTTAATAAATAAAAATAAATTCTAAAGATATCCAAATATATAAAATAAAACATATAAAAACACACTTTAATTTCCCACAGTAAATTTGTATAGGAAATATCAGCACGGATTATGGACATGTAAGTGGAAATAGAGCACAATTAGGTACCTTATACACCTCACATACATAATTGAGGCAAAAATTCTTTTTAAAAAATGTTCTTGGATGTACAACCAATTAATATTAAACAATAACTTCTGAAGTTGTCAAAATTCAGATTGACCGGATAATATTTTCGCATTATATTCGATTTCAGATAAATTCGCTGTTTTTAATGTATTTCATAAAACAATACTAGTCTTGATAGCAGATGAAACATTCTTTGAGATTTTAGTACTATAAATTGAAATATTAAAATATTGAACGAAAAAAAGATGTTTTTAAAGTCGTTTACCTATGTTTTTTTTATCGTATAAACAGTAACTAAATTGTATTACTGTACACGAAACTAAAAAACATACTTAATTAGACAAAGTTATCGTCACTTCACTTTTTTTGGTTTGGTCTTTCTCGGGCGTCTCCGACTTCTTTCACCATTCACTACTGTATACCACAATGTTACTGTTAAAAAACTGATTTGCATCGACTATAATTCGACTCCGTATCTCATTCCGGTGAAGAGATAATGCATTAAGTATTCCGGTGTCCCCGAATTCTTCTACCACTCAAACCACTCTCTGAACACTCCTAGCACTAATAAGAACAAACGTCGACCAATTTTCGAGATTTGAGAGCGTTTCTGCATTTTTTTAAAATGAAAATTGAAAGCGCGGTATTCTCTCTTTTTCTAACACTAAATAGTATTTCTCACCGTAATACAACATTACATAGGATACATTTTATGAGACCGTTTCAGGCTGGGAGATATATTTCCCAAAATGACTACGGTTGTTTGAAGTTTGTGAAGAATAACTCTCAAAATAGCCATCGGAGTTTTGTACGAACAAAAGGAAAAAAATATATACGTTGGATTTTTGCTATGTCGGCATTGTCAATCTCATCTTTGTTTCAATTGTCTCTGGTTTGTTTCCTGTCGCTATACCCGGCTGTCCACTGTCTAATGTTAGGCTCGTTAGGTTGCTGCAGGGCTAAGGGGCAGCGGGCGGACCTCGCTCAATCACCTGCCACGGACCGAGCCTTCCGTCCTTCCGCAGAAGACAATACCCACCGGATTATTAGTACGAGTGGACCCATCTGACGTCCTAGCAACACTCCAAAGACAAGAGCACACCCACCCTGTTTAGGACACGCGACAGACTTATGGCGGATTTTCGCCACCGCCACTTGGAACGGTATTTGGGAGATTCTTTTTGTCATGTCAATTGATGTTGAAACGTGTGTTTTACGTGAGTAATAAGAGAGGGGTTTATTCAATTTATTCCATAGTGAAGGAGTAGGAATTTCGATATTATAGCGGGGAACAACTACCTACTTTTTTAACAATAACCTCGTGAAACGGAATAACTGGTGCTAAACTAATAAAAATTAGAAATAGCAGGCTCTCGGAGTTCGGCAGTATGTTGTTGCGAAAGCCTCGACCTTTCATGCCAGGATCACATAAAAAAACAGTTAGCTGTGGTGGGAAACTGGGATAATGGCTCACGCAATCGCCGCTCACCAGCCATAGCGGAATTTCCAAATATTGCTGTAAATATTTCCTGTCGGAAAGTATAAATGCACCTTGTTAAACGACCAAGTATTTTATCAGAATCGGATTAAGCATTTCATCAAAAGGTGCGTGACAACGACGATGGATCAATGCAGGGAAAATATTTAAAACGGAAAGAAGAGACTGAGGTTGACACTTTAACCATAACAAGAGATAAAAAAACGTATTTATCTAAAAAAAACAATAAAAATGTTATTAATTTGATTACCGTTAGTTCAATTATATCACATTTGTGGTCAAATAAACAGAAGTTGCGTAAGTTGTTCCGCAAGTTCCGACCGCCCGCGCATAACAGCCCCCTTAGCGGAGCTGGAAAAACTTGCTAGGACAAAAAACAGACCTTGGTTCCAGTTCAACCGAGCCCCGGATAAAGAGGGTATTTATAACATTACTTGTCAAATGAAAACCGGTAAAATCTATAGACTTTGTTGCGCAGTGCCGCTGTTTCTTGTGCCGTTCGGTAAAAGCTTCGCGCGCCGGGGAGCTTGGGAAACAGTAACGCTCCGTGCAGAGATCGAGTGAGCTGTAACTAGCAAACTTTTAAATTGCTTTTTACATTTTTAATCGAACTTTGATATGATGAACCCGTCAACGAGCGGCGGGGGGTTTCAGTTTCAACTGGGTCCCCTCCCCCCGTCGACCCCCAGAGCTCTGGCCCCAACAGACACTATTCCGCAACGCGGATGTCGAAAGTTACGAAAAATTGTTCAAAAAGCCGGATAAATGTTTTTGATTATTTTTTTGTTCCTTCTCCGCAATGCCTTATTTTATAATTTTGATCACAGTACCGAGATAATCTTCTATGGCTGAGGGAAAGCCTCAGTGGTACTGAAGGCATCCAGAAACTGGAGTCCTAACTGAGTCCAAAAGTAAGCACATTTTTGCACATGAGACATTTGACAGAAGTCCATCTACAATGTAATTTATGGAAGTTCCTTACGTGTAGCGTGCTGATGGTATGTACATGACCAGCCAATATGTTTCGCACTGACGAGAATACCAATACATCTCGAATACACCTCGATGGCACCGCCGACAAATTACGTGGTGGATCTAAATCATAATTAGGACGCCGAGCGCAACATAATATTCTAGTGAATGGTCAAATATCAAGCAATTTATTAGAGTGAAAGAGAGTCAACTGAGCTTCTAGACATCAAACATAAAAACATAAGGCGGAGGTATATCTATTGCCTATACACTTGCTTGTTCCTTTCCATGAGATATATTATATATATGAGATGTGCCGGAACGCCGCGCCCGCGCCGCCGCGGCCGCTGCGAGGGAGGCGTTGGAACATATGCCAAAAGTTACGGAGAAATGAATTCTGAACTCAGGTAAATTGAAATAGCCCAGATATAAATACTTTATACGTAACCAACCATACATTCCTGACGAAATAATGCAAGGTGCTTCGCATTTGCTATGACCTCATATTTTTGGTATCACTCTTGATACAAGTATACCAGGTACAAGTATATAATTACTATACAAACAACGGGTGTGGGAACATTAATTTATGTTGTTTTATTTAATGGCCCAACATAATAAGTAATCCATAGTGCATGGAAGCCATATTGTGGTAAACGTATGTAGGTACCTATTCATTTATTGTAAGGGAGAATAAAACGCGAGAATTATATTTTCAATATTGATTTGTCGGCAAAAAGAAGAACTCATGGAAAGCCGCTCGAGTCATGAAAAACTGTCGTGTTGAAAACGCCATTTTCCAAGGGTCCGGGGGTCCGCTGCCACCTACTTCTAGTAAATGTATTTATTTTTTAACCCGGAATAAATCACCTTAAATTAACAAGTCGCAAAATGAGCCGTATATTGGAGGTCAAAACAGAGCAAGCAATCCGTCTTCCCGGAGCCGTTATGACACGCTAAATTATGGGACCTAAATAAATGGTGTTAGTTGGAGATACGTAGGAAACTAAATAAATTATAACAACCTCATATTCCTGGCACGGTAAAGCCATTTGAAGGCGATTCAAGTTTTACACACAAATAATAAGTTCAATATGTACCAACCAATACGTTGATAATAAATATACTTAGTATGCTGAATTTAAGCGATGCGACGGTTGCTATAATAAAATATAAATAGTTTACTGTGGAAACTCGTTGACAGTGATATGTGGCCTTAAAACTAGGTAACGATGTGTTGCAAGTGTTGAAAATGCATAATATCAATAATAACAAAACGTAACAAATAATTATGACAAATAAAAATAACAAAACGTATATTAACCGTAATAACAAAAACGATAACAAAATGTATATTATATTAAATTGTATATTAACCGTAGACTAAGAAAAATTTGTACCAGTCTGAAGATGGCTTTTACGAGCTGAAACCGGTTACGTTCGATAAAATTAAAGTGAAAAATGTTTCATATTTGTTTTATTATAATATATTATAATGGAATTCCACCATGAATTATCAGTTTCAAAAATAGAAATATTAATAACAAAACGTTTGAACGTGCTTCATTTGAGCACTTTCAATAAGAAAAAAAATGTGCTAAATGAGAAAATTATTAATTTATAGTGGATTTCCACAGTAAATTATTCTAATCAATCTTCTATCTATTTATCTATATTTATACATAAAATTGTAAATGTTCGTTTGTTCAAAATCTCAAATCTCTGGAAGTTCTTCACCATTTGGTTTGAAATTTTGACACAAAGTTGCATTCGAATATGGGTGTGTTTTTATATACCAGTTTTACCTGTGACCGGTAAAAACATGTTTATTTTTAAACAGCGCCACCTGCTGGTCGTAACAACAACACGCACTATTGCTTCTCTATCTGCACAGTCAGACTGAGCCACAGCAACCTGGAAATCTTGAAATATCGATACTTTTAACTACTCATATTTTATAACTTGAAACACAAATAAATAAAGTAACACACATCCGTACTAGATTTTTTGCTACACCCTTATTAAAAAAAAATAATCGTTCAGTTTCTTTGGGTATTTTGGCATAAAATTTAAGTTTTGTATGAAAAAGGCCGCGCAACCGTTCCCCTTCTCTGGAATTGGCAAAATAAAGTAAACACGACAGAGGCCTTTGTGTGACGTTGGCGTTTTTTTCGTGTTAATGCTAGTAAGTTAGCCGTACATTAAGGTCCGAAAGTCCACCGATATCGTCGACAACGTTACTGGAACGGGCTAAACAGCGACACACGTGGTTAGGAGCCAGTAGAAGCCGTGGTGGTGGAAACGGCTAGCAGCCGTTTTTGACGGCCGGCATAGTCCAGTGGTAACGCATTGGACTGCCATTCCGAAGGTCGCGGGTTCGAACCCGGCGTGCGCAAATAAATTTTATTTGATTAATTTGTGTTATTTCACAATTAATTAATTAAAATAATATATAGTATATTTGCGGCACGTTCCAGAGTGGAAGATACTACCAGTATCGCCCTGGTGTAAGACCACCATTCAGAATTGAAACGTTGCTCCAAATGGCTTTAGCCGTGTTTAGTGACTAGATCTGAATAGCCAGGTACTTCCCCACCTTCCTCTTTCCCTTCCCCACTTACCTTCAGCCTCACAACATCCCCCAATTGGGGATGCCATAGTCTCACTGGCTCCAGACGGGAGCAGTTGGGACTCTTGTGAGGTATTCACTATAAAAAATAAAAAAAAGCCAGCAGCCAGCGCCAGCGCCAGCACCAGCACCACAGCACCATCACCAGCACCACAGCACCATCACCAGCACCCGGTGCAGACCAGGAATGCCATTCAACAAGCTGGCTGGAGTATGCGAACAGTGTTAAACCAGGCGCCCCTTCATATTATTGTCACCTCTCCGAGCGAAATAGTAATACTCCGAGCATTGATGTATTATACTAGATTAGCCCTGTCTAGTTAAATTCTTTTAAAAAATGACACCACATAGCGTACGTCACAAATATGGAGATGAACTTAACAACCCAACTCTGTTTAAACTCCTTGTACAAGCGTTCAAACTCGTAAGCGAAACCAAGGAACAGCGTTCATTTTGTTACCGAGGTGTTGTTTTAATTTAAATACAAAGCCGTTACCAAACCAAAATTATTTGCTAAACCAGGTCTGAATCAGGTAAAGGACTAATAAATAAGACAAAATGATTTTTATTTTCACATTTTTACTCTTTGGATTCATACACTACATATGGAACCATAGCGGGAAACGTACACGTATTTACTATTGAGCAGAAGTTTTATGAATTTACAAAATTAATTTACAACATTTGTGGTTTGACACTTTAATCAAATGAAAAGTTATTTTGTTTTTAACCACTTAGTTAGGTTTATAAGACAGCATTATAGAAAAGTAGTCTAGGTACAAACATTAATAATGTATAAAATATAATATTAAAATAAAGCGAGAGGAATCATATTAGACGAGGACAGAGTTTCAGAGTGGGTGTGGTGGGGTGGGACAAGGGAGGGTGGGGGTTACATGGTTATAATATAAATTTATTTATGCCCATTAAATAAGGTTTTACATTGTGTTTTTTGTTGTTGTGTTTGTCTCCTTTTTTCGAATATAGGCACAACTTTACATATCTACGGAAAAAATATTATTGTACCTTCCTTCCCAGAGACTGGAGTTAACCGCGCCAACAACCTTGCCAAATGCATGCCGATCGGGTAGGATCGACATTTATTTCTTATATTAACTGCTGTAATGTCATACGATTTCAGAGAAATGCCTATTGTACCATTTTTGTGAAATATATAGATGGTACTTAATCAAAGCTAGACAATAACAACCAGTAAATAAAATAACCTTTCTCAGATTAAGCAACGATACCTAATTTGTGGGTATATTAAATTCGATTCCATGATAACTCAACACAGTGACAATTCAACACACCTTTAAAAAGTGATATAAATTCATTAAAAACGATGAAAAAATAATTTAAACCTAAACTAACCTACTTAACCCAGTTAATAAAATTTTGGTTTCATCACTTTCCATGACTTTATAAAACTTTTTAAAGATGTGATGAATTATCATTTTGATGATTTATCCGGTCACCATTAAATTCTCTCCTCCACACAGCATCCTCAGAGATTATAAAGGACCTGAAAGAAATTGCAGTCTAAACGTTTGGGATGAAAATGATTTCCTGATGATGGTACGGTCAACGTGTTCCGATATCGTGATAATTAATGTATTCGAAATTTACTAAAAATTTAACAGGAAACCTGTTAATTTTTATTTTTTATTTTTTATATTTTTTTTTTAATAATATGTTTACATGGTACATAATTCATTTTACATCTTGGGTCTTTTTACTACTCTTCTATTGAAAGCATTTGCTTGTGTATGGATCGTTAAGGGCCTGCAATCCCTTTTTTAAATAAATTAGAAAAAACTGTGTTCCGACATCGTGATAATTAATGTATTCGAAATTTACTAAAAGTTCAACCAGAAACCTGTTCATTCATTCGAAGGCCAGCAATCCGTTTTTTTTTAAATAAATACTAATTTTTTCCGTGTTTGTAACTCTACAAAATATATAATAAATATTACCAAGTTATTTTCACATAATTGAATCCGGATTGCTTATATCCATTTCTCAATTTTTCTCGGTTTGTGGGGAAACCTAAGCGAATATAAGACATTTTAAGAATAATTATCGGAATGAATATAGAAAATATTTATTCCTATATCTAACAATTTAAGCCTACATGAACGTTCCTCTTCATGAAACATATCTTCCACCACCTTCATCACCTGTACAGCAATATATAAGTTATAATTATATAAATAAATATGACAAAAAACAACACATTTTTGTTATAATACAACATCGTTGTCGCTAATAGCTGTTGCGCTGATTAAGGTAACATTTAAAAAAAATGCTCAGTGTATAATAAAAAAGGTATGTGTAATATAATTTTTTTCAATAAAAAGAAAAATGTAATTAACACAGTACACACAAAATAAATTACTCAACGACGCGATTTTTTCATATAATTTAATAGGCAAATAATTGTGGACTTAATACAACCCTGAATTAGAGACAAGCCCAACAAAATAACCCATACTTTTTTGAGCGTATCAAGTAAAAGCGCGTGATTTTAACCAACACATCAATAATTATCATGTGCCAGGCTCGTGCCATGTCGTATTGTTTATATGATGTATTCGTTAAAAGTGTATCACACACTGCATGACGTCATGGTTATGAGTAGTTTGAAAGATGAAGTCAGAAAATTTACATCTCGATCGTGCAATTCTATTAATTTCTGACATTTGTTAATGCGCTGCCTTCAAGCTATCTATCTAGGAAGCAAAATAAGTAAACTCTAGACCAACCAAAGGCAAAACGCAATGCACAGTGCCCATTTCGCATTGCGACACAATGCGTGCGCCTTTTCATAAATGTGCACGTGAACCAAACCAAAATTGTGTTGGGGTTATTTTTCAATGGATATGCCGTATCTAGTCTAATATTAGTCTATGACTCCGAGGGATAATACTACACACATGCGTTATATATCTGTATCTGCAGATAAGCATCGTGAGAATGGGGTTTGTGAAAATGAGGACAGTAATTTTTTTTTTTTTTTTTTTATTTTTTTATTTATTGTTTTCGTGTTTAATTCGTAGAACTCCATTTAATTTTTTAAATAAATTTAAAATAAATCAAATTTAATAATGTTATAATAATTACTAAGTTCTGCAAGTATTTCTGTTATTTTTACAGTTTTTAATGTGACAGCTGTTTCGGCTTTTGAGGCCTCAAAATTATTTATTTAGTTTATTTAAACTCAAAAAAGTAAACGATTACAGAATAAGCGCACCACGAATTATTTATTTAACAATTTTATAATATTTATTTATTTATTCATGTTCTCCATAAAACGGTTCTACACCAATGTATTACGGTGAAGATTAAAATAGTGAGGTACATGTAAGAATAACAGGTCACGAAGATAATTTTACTATTTTGTAACATGCGTTAAAAGATAGTTGCTAAACTGTCTGTAAGCGACGTTAAAAGTCGATGGTCAATGCAGAATCTTTAAGCAGTTTAGTATAAAAGAGTGCATGGGATCTCCCGCGAGTATACTCGTTACACACTCTTTTAATGTAAGTGGATTAAGTATGGTTCCAGAGATGTATACTTATCTAACAATAATAATAGTCAATGGTATTGTGATATTATTTACAATATCTATTAGCACGTGATGTTGCAACATCAAAATGGTTGACTGCCTACAAAAAAGACGAAAGCAAATTTTCCAATTTATAGTGAAGATCACGTCAAATACGTTTACGACGCTAGAAAAACTACACCAAAGTTAAAGAAGCGGAATTTCATGATGTTAAAAACTAGTATGAATTTTTATTATTACCTGATAAATAATTTACACTTAGAGCGGTACTTCAAAGTGATACATTGCTATATTTATTTGCGTTACATTACTATTGCCGCTTTATTTAGGTCATGCTAACACGATTAAATTTAGCTAAATTACATGTTGATAAATTTAGCTAAATTAAATATTGATAAATTTATTTAAATATGCATTTTGGGAACCGTTTGTCTGAATGATAACAAAGGTATCGTTTAAAAATACCATTATCATAAAAGCTAGTATTATAATGTTCATCGGCCATCAATTATCTTTGAACGACTTAATCAAGGTTATTATAAAGCAATCAATGTTGTAAAAAAAGTATCAAGGATCGTAGAATCGTGACAATTCCTGAACAACAAATACAAAACCAACAATGAATAGCGCATGCATGTCAACACAGAGTAAATGGAAATCACGTTCATTTGGGTAGGACATAAAATCGACAGATGTGTTTATGGATTTAAAAAAATGGGAGTACAGTTAACTATACATGCTATTCTAGGAGTTTTTTCTGTCGAGTTTTAGTTGATAAAACGTACAAATCAGAGAAGTTAACGGCCAGCGGTCAGACTGTGATTGTCGCCTTTGTAATTCAATAGACTCACTTGATCTTCCCACTAAATGCTAAACAAGCAAACGGAGTTTTGTGCAGAATCACAGCTCTATCTGGTCGGCCAGGCTCGGCTGGGCGGATAGGGCGGCTAATCCAATTCAACACTACTGATAAACTCAAACAATCGTCAGCTGGAGGCGGCCGGACCTAATTATGGGGGTTAACTTCAATACAATGGCTGATTCATACAAGATGAGATTTAGCGAGATCGGAGATTGTCAACCAACCAACCAACCTATTTATCTGAGAGACAACACTCGGCAATTTATTTGACTTAGTGAGTGAGACTTATGTGAGATATGGATTTTAAAAAGTTGAGTTTTCGGCGGGGAAAATTAGGCAGTCAAGATAAATTAATGTGCCCAAAGATTAGTCATTCGGGAATCAAACAATTTTCAAGCTTCGTGATTTAAAACAATTGGTTAATTACTTTCCATAGAAAAGATGTAGGATTTCACGTCACGAAATTGATTACGAGCTCGGCCTCAAACGGTATCGGCCACGGAGCCGCAACGCACGCAGCAACCAACCAACCAACCTCCGCTGTAAAAAAACTCGGGTAGGGAGAAATGCTTTCCAAATTAATTGTCCGTAAACACAAAAGAGTGAGCGTCGTAGTGTCAGTCAGTGTACTAGAGCAGTAGATGTGGTAGATGTAGGGAGGAGTGCGACGAAAAATTAAATTAAAATACAATCGGAGCAATGGTAAAATAAAGACGCAACGGGAGACCTCGCTGGGACATCAATCAAGAGGACGAGTCAAACGTTGGGCTTCTGTCACGCCCGGCAAACTCTATTTACAGAGCTTTGTCTTCTCGAGCACACCACCGGCCGGCGGCCACTGCTCTGTATAGGAATATCTACTCCTACTGTTCAACGAGCGAGTCAGATTAGTGTCAGCTCCGATATACCGGTTACTCCATCAAAGTTTTAAAAGTTATTTTTTTAAAGAGCGAAGCTGTAAACTAAGACGCAACGCCGAAGTTTTGATAGGTTACAGGTTTCCGTCCGTTAAACAACCCGAGATGTAAGATCATCAGATAATGTTTTAAGGAGTTCGTCGCTTAGTAGCGAAGTGAGCAAGACGGACCAGAGGACCCAGCTACTTACCTTATGAATTTACAACTTATCTCGGTCATTGCCACAAACACCCTAACCTAGTAGAGAAAGATCGCAGACAAGACATGTTCCACGAACTACTCTGACGTGCTTTGCTTGCTGGTGTAGCCGAGTCACGCGTGCATTGTGTATTGTGGATGCGTCGCACGCGCACCCGATTACCCACCGGTATCGCCCGCGAATGTAGGTAATGTGACTATTGTTTGTTTACGGAATGCATGTCGAGTGCATGCGAGCCTAAAGTATGACAAACTGCCGAGGAGCTTTTACCAAACTCACAACTAGCGAGATCTTATCATGTGCGGTAGCGGTACCGGTATCACCTGAGCTACTGCGGCCGGATTAATTATATATTACTCTGATAACTAGGTTAAAGTGCGCCAGTGAAATGCCACATTTCGAAAATGTGCTACGAACCCCTTTAGCACAATGGGAAGGCTCAATAGAATAGAACAATTCAAAAGCTGAATGACAGAAGGGGAGATCATAATGTAATTATAATACCAAATTATCTATTGAATAACGAATGCTGCGAAAATATTCACTCTTCAATAAGATTATTTACGCAAAAAGTCATCTAGAATCTAGACAGTCCTCCAGTATACCGAAATGACAAATTTAACAGTGCCGGGGAATTTTATACCACCAAGAACAGGGAGGTTGTGGAAATGTTAACAGTTTTATACGAAATTCCGCCGACTTAAACAAACGAAAGCACTTTAAACCAAAATAAGATTTGCGTTTCAAATAAAAAATGCATAAGAAAAAGAGTAAATTTTTGACTAGTCCGTCAATCATGAAAAATAGCGAGGCTTATAAAAAAGGAAACCAGAAAAACTGAAAGTAGCAGGGAATAAACAAATGTGACAGTATTTTAGAGCAAAATAACGTGTTTTCTTCGCTTATTTTACGACTCGCCTACATAAACACTTCGCCTTTCATTAAATCGTCAATACCACTCGGAGACCATGTATTATTAAAAGCGGTATTTATTAAATTAAAATAATAATTCCAAGAAACGGTCGTTGTTATTCCATTTGAATTTATTTTGGCCGTTTATCAATAATTCCAGTGAGTTATTAGTTATTACTTCTAACAACCAATCAGCGGCAGGCGTACATATTGTTAGAAGAATTAGTGACAAAGTAAAATTTGACCCGTCTGTTTTGTTGCACGTTGGCCGCTCCTGGTTCCGTGGGGCGGATCTGAGCGCTGAGCGGGCCGTGGAGCAATTGGAATAAACGAAATTCGGTAAAATAATGTTGCCTATTCAAATGTGATCGCGCCTTTTGAAATGGTAATGGCCGCCGCGACACAATAAACACCTTTTCATACTTTTTAAGCCCGCGTCGCGGAAAAGGGAATTACCAGAGCGGCGGGGAGGCACGCAATGAAAACAATGAAAATTGATACTCCCTCTCCCCGACATCTTTAGCATCGACTCCGTAATGAGGGACTCACCTTCCTGCCTCCCATCGACACCGGCACCGGTGGAGCTCTGCTCCGGCCTCGGTACAAGCGTATTGACTTACAAAAGACTGCCGTGGTAATGTTTTCGATTATTCGGAATGCGCGTCAGGGGGATACCTTAGAATCAAGTGAGATGAACAAACTCTAGAGGGTAAATAACGAATATTAACAAAAAGCCTTTATAAAAATGACCACAAAAGCATTCATTTCGAAGAATGTATTTTTAAATTCTGTAATAATATTCACAGCAGAACAATATTGTGAGAAATGATAAATGAATTTTCCCGTGGGCCGCGGGTACAGAAATGTTCAGGAAATGAAGCTGAGTATCCTTGAATCGAAACTGTTAGGTTAGGTACGCAACAAATACTGAACCTAAGATGCAGTAATCCCTTACTCTCTGGGTGTGTTCAGTTCCCAACCATTATTTATCACGCCAGGAGGATTAGAAAACGAAATCTATATAAAAATATGAATACCATTTGAATAATTTAACAATAATTTACTAAGAATACGGACAAGCTGCTTTCACTTTATCCATAATAAATATACTTTATCCATAATATATTTGTACACAATGGAAGTAGATATGGTTTAGTAAAGACTTGGGGCATTATGGCATTGGGCTGCAGGTTTCACTTTGTAATAAAGGAAGTTTAACAATACCGCTTATTATGACTCGGAACTAATGTGAAGCACATCCGATTGCAATCGATTTCTTTCAATACGAATTTATAAATACTTCAGTAAGTTCATATTTTATTTATGTGTGGCGACTGTAGCATTATATGTAGGTATTATATTATCAAATTATTGTTTATACTAACGTAAACATTGAGTGACTGATTCTAGCAAACTGTTAAGTTGGAACAATAGACAAAACCTACACATCTAACTCTACCACTCTCAAATTGCGAAGAATTATCGGACACATAATCGAGGCAATAGATAAAGCACACACCACACTGTAAAAATACTTACTGCCTTGTAATAAAATTGTGTGCTTTTTATAATGAACCTACTACGATATTATTAATGATATTTGTTACCTAATTTAAACATACTTCCCTACCTAAGCCGTTTACTTAATAATCCACATGTATATTATCTTTATCTTCGACATTATTTGCCCTTTGTGTTTTGTTTGTAGTTTATTTTAATTTCAAAAGATATACAAGTGTTATTTAAAAAGGCCGGCTACGTAAAGCGTACTTTTAATACGACCATTCCGGGAGATCAATTTGATAGTTTAATGCATCAGTCACCGAACATGGTTGCTTCAGTTCGTTAAACTTACGCAATAACATTTAACCTGAAAGAGTCATGTGTCTCGAATCTGGCCAAAAGAACGCTCGTGAATGAGAACTGAACTGATTTGAGGTAGAACTGATTTGAGGTAGAGCGGACTCGGGAGTTTTCAAGTGTGGCTGTGGTGGCTGTGGTAACAAGAGTTCACCTAGCGGTACTATTCTGCCGGTAATAGTGTTATACATGTATACATATTCCACAGGCCACCAACAAGGCCAATCCTAATCCAAGGTAAATAAGTTATGATAACGCAGGTAGAATAAGTATTTTATGAAATTAAACAAGTCGGGAAAGGCGGAATTATATTAGAATATTATGTATTATATCGACGATTATGTGTAAATATATACAAAAATCTAAAAATTTCAGGATAATTTAAGATAAAACCAAGTAGGGTCATCATTTAATAACATCGAAAGTAATTTCGGTGTCGTAGATATGTATATGGATAAAGCAATAAGTGTGTGGCGTGCCGTGTTGCCCTAACCCTGCGGGGAACTACAGTTATGCTTGAATAGTTTGTCAAAAAAATAATGAATAAGGTTAAAACACATTATATTATGCATTAAATGGACGCATGATCTAGGCAACAAGTTTGGGGTACTATTGATATACCAGCACTTGGTTGAATTCCACAAATTATAGTAGCGTTGGTAATGTAGTTATAATGATTTGTCTTATATGTAGTATTGTTATTTGATGATAATCAAGTACATTACATTTATTCTTGAAAAAAAAATGTTTTTTTCTTCTCTTATATAGTTGTTGTCTCATATATACAGTTAATACTCCATAGTGAATTTACATAATAATTTTATAATTTAGTATGGTAATTTATTGTATACTTTACACTGGATTTAGTTGATACTTATGTTAATTAATTTCAATTAACCTTGATAATAATTAAATCCATTGTTTTGCCCAAGAAAAAAGTTTATGTTTTTAATATAGTAAATGAGTAATACAGTATAATTATTTATTAAATTATTATTATTATTTTTTTAAATGAATACCCATCAGACAAACCAGACAAAATCACACATTAAACATCCCTCAATGTAACACTAACTCAAAACAAAATGCTTTTATTCACCGTGCTTCATACAATTTTAATACTTCATACAGTGAATTAGACTTATTTAACTCAGCACCCCACAATTTCAAACCTAAAATCAATAAATAATTATATTATCATTATTATTTTTATTAATACACATAAATACATGCTACACGTTACACAGACTAGATCCATCCCATACCCCTCCCTTCCGCCATCCCATCCCTATAGGCTAATGTAACTTTTTTTCTTACATAAATATTATATATATTCACTAAATAATTAAAATACCTAAGTGACAACATATTATTGGTTAAATAATTAACACTTACTACACCATACCTTGTAATAATTATAACTGTTGGTTTTCCAAATAAAATAAAAGTAAAAATAAAATAAATAGTAGTCTATATCAAATGAGAATGTATATTCTTATTTTTGTATAACAGGTTTGTACTACAAATACGTATTTATTGTGAGCATATACGTATTTACTTGCTTGAATATATTAAATTATTGTTATTACTACTTATGTACCTTATAAACTTTGGATGGTAAAATCCCAATGGGAGTCCAAATAAAATAAAACTGTATAATAAGGGTCTAGTGCAAATATTAAGAACTCTGAAATAAATTCAATATCGGAAAACTGCAACCGCCCAAAAATTTAACCGAATATGTGCGGCGCGCGATATCGCAGCAATAAGGTATGGGAATAACTCGAGGAGTGAGCAGAGTGTAGAGATGGTACAGGTACTGTAATAGGTACACCTACTCACTTGGGAGTGTCTGGAAGCGATCCATCTGGAGCAATACACTTGATGATCATTGAAAAGTCTGACAGAAATTCGGAGAAAAGCGGATACTTTTCCTTTGTTCAGACGAGCTGAATTATATGTTTTAAATGGCGTTAATGTGCGCCAACGTTCGGAAAAGTCGGAATAATTTTTCATCCCGTTTCAAGATAATTGTGAGATACGGAAAAGAAATTAAACTCAAACTGACGCGAATGGGAAACTAAAGGCTGAATAATTCAATTATTCACGATTCACCCTAATAGATTAACTTCCTGGTATACATACATAAGATGAGTTGGTTTTTATCAGGGATATAACGATATATCTAACGGCACAGCTGGAATCGCGGAATAAAACACTATCATATTCCTAAATGGGAAAATGTACTGTTATAAAATAAGTTTTGGTTTAATTGGAGTCACGCGTTCTTAGTTACATTACAGTTAGGTGGCGCAATAAAGCTCCCACCGTATGCAGAGCCATGCAGCCGCCGCAGTTGAACTTTAAATATCAGAAAGAATGGTTAACGACTCCACAGATTATCATGGCTTGTCATTTTAAAATGCATGTAATGGTATGTATACATTTGCGAACCGAAACGCGAACCGAGCGACGAATTACGGGAAAGGAACGAAGCAACCGCAAGCGGAGTTCAGTTCGGCTCGCGTGCGTACACGTAGCATAACAGACTCAAATTATTATTAAGCAGTGAAATTTTAAACGTTAACGAACTAATTAATCAGTTTATTGTCGAAAAGTGTATCTAAAAAATAAGTCCTTACCTAAAATATTGCTTATTACCTTTATGGCTGTTCATTTCAGTAAGACAACAAGTTTATTATTTTAATGACAACATTATAAACCTATTTATATAAAGAAAAAAAATACGTTAAATTGAGAGGACGAAGCACCAGACACCGAAATCTTCAGATACTATTTGTATCTGTCGTGTATCTTCTCTTTTGCCTCCATTTATTTGTCATTTAATGATCTTTTGTGTAACTTTATAATTTTGCTTTTGAATCTTTATTTATATGTATGCAAATTAATGGAAAACTTAAAATGTAAAAAATATTGTACCAAATAAAAAAAAATTAAAAAAATGTATCCTATATCGGAGTAGATTTTTGTAATTGTATGTAATGTATTCACGTAAGCGAGAAAATCTGTAAACACCTAATATAAATAAATCACCGGGCGGAGTTTTATTAGTTTACTGAAAATCACGATTGCGTAGTGCTAATTGATGCAGTTCGACCGATAGCAACTAGTAAATTTGAACACAGCAATAGTAAAGATCTTTCATGCACTGTGAATGTGTCCCACAGCAATCAATCAACCACACAAATTATAATGATAAATAACGCAATCAATGAAGATTAATAATTAATTTACTTATACGGATTACTACAACTGCTCAAGGTAGAAGCAATTAAAAGTACCTACATTTAATTTACAATGTAATAAAGACCGCAAGGATCGCCCAGTGTTTTGTGGTTTGCTATAGGATATTTGGAATCGTGGTAGAAATACGGCATTTTTCGTGAATAAGTTAAAGTAATAAAATAAATCCATTCAAGGATTTGATTTATTTTCCCGGCAAGAAAAAGATAGTCGCCTTTGGCAGGAATTTTTCGGAAATGTTTGTTGGATTTTGACTCTTGGGTAATAAGTACGAGTGGCCGTACCTGTTGTGCGGAAGGAACGTGCCTTCCGCGGGAAGCACGTCTCGACCGGGCTTCATACGCGACTATAGAGGATAGTGGATAGACGACAGAGGACGGAGGACGGAGGATGCGAGAATAGAGAGTGGACGTTCATTCGGCTAAGAGCAAAACGGCCGGGTGATAAAATTATGAAAACCTGTTACTCGCGTGAGCTGTTCGTACTCCGGTCTTCAGGGAGGCTTGACATACCTGAAACAAAATACAGAAACTATTAGTAAAGGAAACGAGACTTGTGACACATAGACACATACACACACAATATAATATATCTACATTATGGAAATATAAAAATTAGTAAACGATTGTAATAAAAACTTAAATTATTGTTCAAAATCGTCTATTCCAAGCAACGAGCTAGAAACTATTATATATATACATACGGCGTCAGCGTAATACGATACGAGAGCTGCAATTATAGAAGAAGAACAACAGAAGGGAATAAACAAATGCTGGAATTCGCAGAAAAAGTACGCTTGCACAATATCGAATCCAATGCGCTTCCCGTCAACAGAAATAACGATACTTGAACCAAATATACCATCGGACGCGTCATCGGGTGCCAAAAGTGAATTGATACCACTAATATAGCCCGGAGATGTTTAAATAATCATAATTCTTCTTCCAACTGGGATGAGAAAACAAGATGGTGTGAGGCATTTAAAACGCTGTCATTTTTTCTCAATTCCCAGGTGCGAGTGTGCCGGGAGCAGATGCAATGTTGCAAAGAAGCATTGCGTAAGAAGACATCGGTACAGTGGTGTCGCTTTAGTCATTTCGGTGGGCGGGTCAATTGGGGGCTGTTAGGTGGGCTGCGAGCTGCGATGGCTCCAATTATAGGAAATAGTGGATTATTCTCACATAATGTACACGTACTGTACTTACACCCGAGGGATTGATTGGAGAACATTATCACAAAGCAATCAATACACACATGACGAGCTTAATTAATTACCACGTGAGCGTGAAAATTAAAGATAAAACCTGTTTAAATAAGTATGAACGATGGTACATGATACGATACGTCTTAGATCTGATAAACGCGAGATCCCATTTAATCATTGGGGGGCTTGGGAAAAGCTCGTCATAATGAGTTCATAGAGTGTGAAATATTCAGATTAAAGAGGGATCGTGGATACAATTAAGAATGCATAATTCTGGAGGTTGCTGAACTCGGCTTCTAAGAGAAGGAAGATACGCTGAGTAGCCCGAATGGAGGTAAAGAAGCGCTACGAAATTTAACGCGCTGAGTTAATTGCATGTTTGCTTGACGACTATATCATTAACACCACTTGCTTTTTTGCTAGGACATAATTCCAAATAATTTTACACTTCTCCTATAATATGGAAAACAATTTAAAAAATGACACTACAGTAGGTACCTAGATCTAATAAATATGAAGACGCATTATCCCACAAAAACTGCAATATACTATTTCCAATTCATATAATTGGGGGATATGAAACGGCTACGGATGCAATAAAATTCACCGACACCATCATCATAATATTATATATTACACGTGAAGATCTCTAAGGTTAAACCAGCTTCGAAATTCATAATATTATTAATCAAGTAGTCTTAAAGAAACAGGGAATAATCAACGCGACATTAATTTCCACCGAGATATTTACGAGCAATTCAATCATTAATGCAAATAATGTAATTATAGATTAGACTAATTCTAGACTAGAAGAAAACAGTGTCAATAATTTGCACATCCCGATACATGCTTGCATTATTATTATTCACTATATTTTTTCTTATTAGAAGAGCAAACAAGACCAGGCTTAGAAAAATCTTGATTGACGCGATTCAAACAGTCGAAATGAGTTTAAAGTGAACAAGAAAGAAATGTTTTCTTATCCACAAATCAATCGTAGAATGCAAGGTAGCATGGCAGCATGGTAGCATGGCAGGAAGGTAGAAAGGCAGGAAAGTAGGAAGACAGGAAGGAAGGAAACCAACGCGGGATAAGGCTCAGGCTCGAGGCGGAGGTACAAGTGTAGAGGAAGTAGAAGAGGAAGCTCTGTGCAGGAGACATATTAATCCTAATAGAGTTAGTTAAGTTCCTTCTTCTTTCTCGGGGTTAAGTTAAGCTCTCCCGGGTACCTTACCTGGCCGCCCAGCCGCCCGCCGCCGGAACTGGCTAGACCGCGGTCATTCGTTTAAATTAACTATGAATAACAAAGGAGAAAAACCGGCTAAGAAATAATAGCACACCTTGCGCCGCGCAACAGTTGGGGCGGCCGACTCTGCCAGCCACCACCCCAGTTCAAGGCTGCCATACAAATCCCTTTACAGATAGAGTCTGATTATTCCAGAAGTGCTAATAAGTTAGTATTTCCGCATCCGGGAGATCATTCGGTTACCCCCCCCCCCCCCATACGGAGCGATTTATAAGATTGATGATTTGATCACACGCATACCACTGTGCGAAAAATTCAAATTATACAAATTGTGTAGTAAATCAAAGGTACAATTAACCAGAGATGTGCAAAATGGGTACCCAAAACCATTTGAAATGCAAAATGCAAATGGGTCAAAACTTTTCCATTTGAAAATGCAAAATGGGTTTTAGAAAAGCATTTCAAATGCAAAATGCAAAATACCTATTTTCAAAATGCATTGAAAATGCAAAATGGTTTCTCTCAGGTCAAACAATTAAAATAATTATAGAATTTTTAAACAATTTTGTCATTTAATAATGGACATCAATGTAAAACAAACACATCAAGATGTACATTATTATCTGTAAAAGCCCTATGGGCGTTTAAATAAATAAATAAAATAAATAAATGATGGTAAATCCAAAAACACCACGACTACAGATTATGAAACCACAAAAAATTTGCGCGGGATTAGTTAGTGTTGCCAACGTAAAAACATAGAAACTGCTATCTAACATTTAATATTACAGCGTCATGGCCCCATGTTCAGTACCTATTTGAATCAGTATTTTTTGTAATGGTATCACTCAATTGCCAGCTACCAGGGAGCAACTTGACAAATGTAAATTATCTCTCATAGCGAGGTTGAGGACTGACTGATATTTGGGGCTTATGAAAAAATGATGAGTGGAGATAGTAGGAAGAATGTTGCAAAAAAGCATTTAAAATGGAAAATGCATTGAGAAAAGCATTTAAAATGCAAAATGCAAAATGGTTTTTAGAAAAGCATTTAAAATGCAAAATGGAAAATACCCATTTTGCATTTCCATTTGAAATGGATTTATTTGAAATAAAGTACATCTCTGCAATTAACTGTATTGAGTTTATTGAAATATAAGTAGTTTGCTACTACTTTGGCTAACGGCTTTAAATGGCGTTATTTTTTTAAAACGCTTTGTAATTAACGAGAAGTACACAATTACAAAGATTTTTTTGTGGATGTAACTGGTTTACTTGGTTTTTATAATTTTTCTTAGACAGAGTAAAACAATACATTCAAGTCGAGAACATTACTCACTCATTCTATCGAAGAAAATTACACGCTAGTTGTGTTGGTTATTCACATGAAATAAAACATTAGTTACAGTAAGAAGATAAAAATACAACAATAGCTTTACAGGCATCGTGGAAAAATCGCGCATTAAATCGGTCACTGACCTCACTTTAAATTTTTTCGTTTCAAACCGTAGTACGTGCACCACTAAGTCATGTGGAACGTTTTACGAACTACTGTGTTTTATTCTCAGTTAACTACATCGCCTTCGCTGTGGTACTTTTAATAACTCGGTTACGATTAAAGCGTTCTAGTCGTTAGAAAATAATATACCAGTTCGGTAAGTGAAAATAATAGGTACCTAATAAGTGGATATTAACCACGAGAACTAAAATTCGCCGAATAACCCATCGAATTCCTCTGTAAATATAAATATCTCAACGTTCTGGGAAAACTGCACAGCAACAAAGTATCCAATGGTCCATTGCGAAATTCAGGCTGTATTTTTAGATGTATTTCTTTGAAGAATCGGTTTTCGAAACGGGTATTCCCAAAGATGCAACAAATACAGAGGGAAAAGGAAAAGCACGTAAAGCATTCGGCCCATTTGCAAATTGGACTGCAGGCTGCGGAGAATAAAGAGAAATATAGGCCGGCGTATCCATCCTAAAGCACAGCTACACAACATCTCACGACTTCATAAGCTCCCTTCTTTGCGAATACTAAAAAAAGCATAGCTTATTTATTATTACAGTCTCTTAAATACTCAGAACTCCCTTAGAATTCAATATAAATAAAAATAATACGGGTAGGTCTTAACAATTCTGTCAAATAATAGAACCTTTTCAACGATAGATGAGCAGCAATTGAAAACTGATTAATATAAATTCGTCAACAGTGCGAGCGTGAGAGAGCAATTAAATGGCAGGCTGGGAGATAAACAACCTTCAAGTGCGCCCTTTGTATCGCAATAGAATCCATTTGCGGCAATTGAGAAGAAATCCGGCACCCAAAGGGCACGTCCGCCAGGCCGGAATACCAAGTTTAGTGTCACATGTGTCCTCGCTCCTCGTCGGCGAGCGAGGGTGGGCCGAGGGGCGGAGTGAGCGAGAGGGCGGGAAGGCGGGCGGGCGAAGGCACCAATAATGGATGAAGTGGAAAAGCCCCCGAGACGAGCCACACCAAAAATCTCGACTTTCGCTGCTCTATCTAGTTCTAAAACATATGTAATCACCCTCTCCCCTGCCCAGCGAGCTGAATGTATACTAAACTACAAATACAATATTAAAAACAAGAAAGATTGCCGACTTTGGTCACGAAATTCGAGGGGAGCATATAAAACACATTGAAATATAGACTTACTTGGGTACTTGTACTTGCAACTAAAAAAATGATCTTATTTCTTAAAATACAATATGGTTTTGCCAGATAATTAATTCGCGACAAATCTATAGGTCAAAATAAAAGTTTAAAATATATTTGCTAAAGCAGCTAATACTCATAGCTTGTGAGATGCTCATAGATGCATATATTATGTATTTAATTGGGCAAGAATTATGTAAGAATAATAAAGTTTGTATTTCAAGGTACTAAGTCGTTAGAAATGAAGCCTTCCAAGTAGGAATGCAAGTTGCTCCAACATGTGAACAGCGTTTATACTACATACCACTTTCCTTATAACGCAACTGAATAACAAGACACACTTGTCATGTTAGAAAAACAATAATGAAGGCTTCTAGCTCTGCCGATTTCTAGCGACATCAATAAAGCTCAAGAGTGAGAAAATTTAACAGCGTTGTGAAATAAACCGTGTCTGAGGTGGATGACCTAACACAAACAGCGTCAGTGTTGCAACAAAAGTAACAAAATCTGAGATAATTATGTTGACTGCAGATAGGCGGATATTAAATCTGAAGGTTACCTAAATAATAATTATAAATATTTTTTTTTTATTTATTTCATATATATCCCGTTAAACTACAGTTAAGTAGTTTGTCAAACAGGATTTTTATTACAACTTTTTACAGATTACAACTTAGACCTTAATTTATACAATAACAATAAACTTACACATTAAATCGCCTAATACAAATTATTTCTACCTAGTAGCCACGTTTTCAGCAAATATCTGATTCTATTTGGAAATTCGCATTTCTTAATATTACCAGGTAGCATATTATATATTTTAGGCACATTATACTCAAGGGTTCGCTGTCCGTATTTATTATTATGTTTAGGTACAAGCATGCCTTCATTCTTTGTGAACCTAGTATTGTGCCCATGTTCAACTTTCCTCTTATACTCAGAGTCAGATATGTGCTGAATTAATATTTTATACCACAATAAGGCCTGCACCGGCAAAACTGTTAAATTTTGATACAAAAGTGAAATGTTTCGTCTTTGCGAAAAAATATTTTTTTTAACTAGTAATTTAACGATAGAATTTTGTATTGATTGTGCGTAATTTAAATTTGTTTTGCAAGAATGTCCCCAAGTGGTTATTCCATATCTTAAAGTTGATTCCGCGAGTGACATGTAAATAATTCTTAAGGTATTCACAGGAACGAAACACTTCAATTTGTATATTCTACCCACTATCGCCCGCAGCCGTTTACAAATTTTGTGTATTTGTATGTCCCATTTAAAGTAGCAATCAACAGTCACGCCCAAATAAACATATTCGTTTACTAGCTCAATCGTTTCGCATGAGCAGGGCTGCACAATATTTTGATGGATGCAGGTAAAGTTATGAGAAATTATTTCAGGCATGATGGAAACTTTTGCATGTGGAGATCTTATGTGCATGAGTTTAGTTTTTTTTGTATTTATAATTAATCCTACGTCATGACACCATTTAATCAGAGATATAAAGTCTTCTTGCATATATTTAATCGCAGTATATAATTGTTCATCCGATATGACCAGTGCCGTGTCGTCAGCATATACAAAGTGTTTAACATGTGAGAATAGTTTACTCATTATTGATACAAATATTATATAGAGGGTGGGTCCCAAAATTGACCCCTGCGGGACACCGGCGTACATTTTTTTTTTCCCACTCAGTTTTTCAAATATTTTTACACAGATATGTCTATTAGATAGATAATTTTTAAATAAATTTAGTAGATTTCCTCTGATTCCTATTGCTTCTAGAATATTTAATAATTTTTGCGGATTAATTGTGTCAAACGCCTTGGAATTATCGATAAATAATACTAAAACATGCATTTTTTTATTTAATTCATTATTTACATAATTCGAGAAATCCTGTAATAATATTTCAATTCATATTGCAATTACTATAAAGTCAGTCACCACTAGAAAATGACTAAACAGGTTTTGAAAGTTTTGACTTCATTCAATTCTTATAATATAAGTTTAAGATCTCATAATGAATAATAAACGAATATAACTTAATCTGTAATAAACAAGTTCGTGGCTCGTGGAGGTCGGGATGCTTGAGGTGGAGATGGTGGGGTTGTGTGACATGGTATAAGAAGTGCTGGGTGTGTCTATGGGGAGTGTGAGGACGACAAGGGCGGGTGTGTGGGTGGTTGGAGAGGATCACGCAGGAGCAGAGGGTGGGTGGCAACACTGGCAACCAACCCTCCTGACGTGACGAGTTAAATGCTTTATTCGCGGGCGGCGGTGCAAGGCACGGTGGGACCACCACCACCCCACCCCATACCAACCCCGGCCATAGAATCAACAACACAACAAACTCTCGTAAACCAAAACAAAACTCGACATCTAAATGTTATTAAGAATTATACAAAGAAATAAGTTGAATTTACATATGAATTTAATAAAAACGGAAACAGTGTGACTAACGGGTCATTTGAAAAATGATAATTAATAATATAATAACAATAGTTGACTTGACGAGTAAATTGATTCAGGGTTAATCGTAGATTGGTGAGATAATTTCATATGGCTAGAGTTTGTTTTTATTAATTTTTCATCAATTTATTTACTAGATATTCTCAACATGACACTAAGAAAGGGTGAAATATCAGACTTAAAGAGGTATGTCAAAATTAGAGTATTGAAAACATCAAAATTAGAGCTTTAATGTTTCAAAACTAGAACTAATTAATTATCATTATTACAGGGGTAATTCCAAATAACCACCACAATATCTCCCATCTGAAAGGCATCATTTTAGAGGTTTTTTCCCTCGTTACTATTAGATTTCGGCTCTCGACACATCAGTCGACCAGTCCCGCAAGCATTCAGTTAGTTATTCAGTCCAATGTTTTGACCTCCGCTATACACTACACTACACTACACAGAAGGTAAACCTATAATACGCGGTGCACAGGTTCGGGTTCGGGTTCGGAGGTACGGGTGTTGCGTGCTCCCGACTAATAAGCATTTGCTGGATTCGGAATAATTTACGCCGTTAATCGCCCGTATTCGTTATAACAAATATAACAAACAGTTACATGAGCCAATTATTTTGAGATTCCGTTCGGTATGGCTAGGCCCGAGCTGCAACACGGAAGCCTCAGCAATAATACGACGGTTAGACTCGAACAGATGGAGAGTCTACCTACAATAAGCCGATCCGTTATTCGATACACAGGTAAATTAATACAGTAACAATCAATTCATTACCCAACTGCATAGAAAGCCATTTAAGGACAATTTTAATGAGAAATTCGTGTCCGATGGTCGTGTTAATGGATTTGTCTTATTTTGGGATTAAACATATTCTCTTTTTTATACTCCCTCAGTTTTATTCAACCGATCAATAAAATATATATGTTAATGATGTCGGGACATCATTCACTCATCGAGGTCATTTCGGGGATTACGATGATATATTACGCGACAAGATTCACAGAAAACTTATTAATACCACAAGCAAACAAAACAAAAAGGACCTAGCTAGTCTTAACATATAAACGTGTCGATTAAAGTATAAACAACCTTCCACGTAACATTAAACAAATACACAATATATATGTATATTTAAGTCATATATATCCTATTTAAATCATCACCAAAAACATTCCTTTTTATGCACTACAACCTAAAAAAATACTTTACATGAATTAAATACCACTGTTTCTATTTGTACATTTAAACAATGTAATATTAAAATATGTACTTTACTTCAGTTAGCTTGAAGAAATAGGACTTACATAATATAATAATAATAATAACAGTATATTATTTATATATAAATATATTATTTATTTATAAACTATACCTTTTGTACTTTCTACGAGGGTGGTCTGAAAAGTTTCCGACCTCAATGCAAAGATGGAGGTACCTTTCAATAAAAGCTAGTGAATAAGTTGTGCATCTTTTGACAGTTAAACCAAAGTTTCGGCCATTTTGGACTCGCAGTTTTTAGATGACAGTCGTTTGAGTGAGTTGATGTGTGTAGTTTTGTGAAAATGGAAAAAATTGAGTATCGAGCTGTTATTAAATTTTTGTTTTTGAAAGGCAATACGCCTACGCAAATCAAAGATGAGTTGGACTCTGTGTATGGGGACTCTGCACCATCATTTACCACAGTGAAATTTTGGGCAGCTGAATTTAAACGTGGCCGTAAGAGCTTGGGAGACGATGAACGTTCGGGACGTCCAAAAACTGAAACTACTGACGATAACATTGCTAAACTTCACCAAATAGTGTTAGACGACAGCCGAATTAAAATGAGAGATAGCATTTGCTCACGTTAGACCAAAAGCGTGTTCGAATGAACATTTCCAACGCTCTGTTGGCGCAGTTTAGGCGCAATAAAACTGAGTTTTGGCGCCGATTAATTACTGTAGATGAAACTTGGGTACACCATTATACGCCCGAAAAAAAAATACAGTAAAAAAAGTGGACTGCAAAGGGGGAACCGGCTCCAAAAAAGCAAAAAAACAGTTTTCTCGGCTTGGAAAGTGATGGCGACCACGACTGTTTTTTGGGATAGTCATGGAGTTATCTTGATTATCTTCAAAAAGGAAAAACTAATAACAGGAGCATACTACGCATCATTACTCGACAAGCTGAAGGCAGAAATTGTGGAAAAACGGCCACATTTGCAGAAAAAGAAAATTCTGTTTCACCAAGACAACGCGCCGTCTCACACCTCAGCGGTTGCCATGGCAAAAATCCACGAATTACGGTTTGAACTGCTTGACCATCCGCCTTACTCACCAGGTCTGTCTAGCCACAAGCGACATCTTTTTGTTTCCTAATCTAAAAACTGCGCTCGAAGGACAGAGATTTTCGTCAAACGAGGAGGCAATCACCTTTGTGAACAATTATTTTGAAGAGAAAAACGCCGAGTACTATTTGGATGGGTTAGAGAGATGGGAGCATCGCTGGGAGAAGAGTGCAGAGTTAAAAGGAGACTATGTAGAAAAATTAATAAAAAAACTTTTCAGACCACCCAGATACTTGTACAATAAATGTTTTTTTTTAATTTGAAAAAAAAATGCACACATTAATATTTGTGTACAAGATTCGAAGGCGGTATCAGAGTAGTGTTAATTAGCTTAATGTGCCCAATAATAATAATTGCATTGGCCTACTTAACAGATCAGTCAAATGAAATGTTGAGAGTTGAGTTTTCATTAAGAATGAAGTACATATTTTAATTAAGAGAGTCGGTAACCTCCGACAAATACCAAATCACACACTACAGTAAACAGGCGATGAACGAAAGTAGATAAATGGAGGCTAATGAGCTAGTGCACGCACAACGTGTCACACATTTCAAGAAGCAACCAATACGTCAACCTACTGTGCGACAGCCCCGGGCACCACAAGTGGCGTGAGGAAAATGTTTCTGCAAAGACAAGGGTGCTGATACTGCTGATTGAACATATCATATCAATACAGGTCCTACTGACACCGGTAGCGCGATGGATATTGATAATAGTCCAAGCTATAATCGTAAAACAAACCACTTCAATCTAAGTAAAAACAACGCGTTCCACCTGATTTCTACTCAGGAGAAATCCTGGAAAGAGAGGACTTCCGGTGCCACTTTACTAAAACTAATGGCAAAAGTTGACGGCTAATTAGTTATGAAATAAATGCGTTCTGCCAACATGGGGATGCTGCAGCGACAGAGACTCTACTGCGTCCACCAACAGTGTCAGCACGAGGTTTGTCATCCGTTCAGGTATGTGTCTGCTGCTGATAAAGCGCTGACACAATATCCTCACATAGATAACAGACCTTGGTAGCACATAGATTTCATAAATATCACCGTATTTTATTTTATGTGAGTATGAAAAGGTACCTCCCGTTAAGATATACGTCATTTCACTGTTGAAAGTATTACTGCATATCGACAGAAGACAAAGGGCGCGGCTTCAGTTGGATTTCGTCTTTCCAAGGGCGTAGGGACGCGGGGGTTGTGCAGCGGGGGTGCAGGAATCGCCAGATGATACTCTTGTACGGGTCATCTTGTAAGGGCGATGGTCTTGGGCGATTCAGTGACCGAAACACGGACAGGCTATATGGCCCACAGATGTCTATAACGGCGCGGGTGAAGGCGAGAATATTTCATCCCCTTTGAAATAAATACCAACAGTATACCTCCAAATCTTCAAATAATCCTAAATGATCATTCTCTCACACAAAACGACGCTAACTTCTGTCGACAAACATGCTCATATCTGAAAACAGCGGATAAAATTACATATCTAGGATAATCATTGATAAAAACCTAAAATGGAAATATCACATCTGCCATACAACAAAGAAAATTAAAAATTAATTTATATATTCTTAGGAATTAGAAATTTCTTATCAATGAAAAATCTATACTCAATATATTATGCTTTAGTACAGTCTGTTCTGCAATAGGGTAGACCGAGGCTATTCGGATCATTTTTTATGTTTTCTTGAACAAAATTAAAACTAATGCATTTTCGAAAAAAAAAATTATTTAATAATAAGCATTTGACATTTTTATATGTTTTTATTTTAATGATCATAACATAAAGTAACTTTAAAAAAACATACGACTATTACTGTAGACCTCTCCACTGATCCGAATCACCACATATATATGTGGTGATTCGGATCAGTGGTGGGGCTACTCGGATCAAAACCGGAAAAATAGTTAAGTATGAAAAAAAAACAAAAACCAAAAATAGGTTTTAGAACCCATAACTTATATGAAAGTATCATGACACTTATTACACGCTTATTGGCTTACACACCGCAGAAATAAAAACTTTCTTGTCGTAACATTTTTCGTGGCACCATTCTTCGCAAGAAGAACATTGAATCCAATCTTCCTTTGGAGGATGTACAAAAACTTCAATGCAATAAATGCAAAACCACTTTCTTGAAGCCCCAGCCGATGAAGAAGCTGTTTTGGAAGATTTTTTAACTTTGAGTCCCGGGGTACCTTTTCCTTTGAACTGTAATTTTGTGCGGTTTTTGGCGAGAGATCTTTTGTTTTCCTTTGCGTTCGAGGCTTTTATTTTTTCTTCAGTATCTTTACGCAATTTGGAAAAGTTTACTGGAGATGTAATATGAAAAATTGGCACCTTTTCAGGAGGATGTGCCAACTAAAATTGTCGTGTATGGGATTCCGTAGTTCACAGCAGCACTGCGTAATCCCATTTCACCGGATTTTACTTTCCTAACGGTTTCATCCATTGCAATTTTCGACCATGATTGATTAGTCGCCTTTTTCACATAGTTGCGCACCATCTGTTTCAAATAAAAAAATAAAACAATTAACGCATCGAATTTTAAAAGCATTAAAATATGATCCAAATAGCCCCCCCACCGTCGGTATGTTTAACCTCACATTTATTAATATGATATTTACTCAAAGTAAAGTACAAAAACATACAAAATGCAATTTATTGCGCTTTGATTCTGTTTACTGTGCATTTGATTGATACATATATAACATATGAACATGACTGAATAGCTTACCTTTTCAGAAAAAACACTAAGAACGCAGAGAACAATATTACGTCAGGCATTTATTTGAGATGTAACTTGGATGATCTTCACACATATCGATTTTTAGCAGTCAACCCACGCAATCTGTAATATCGGTAATTTTACTATTATGACATACGGTAGATGGGGACGCTGTGTCCAATTTTTTTCTTTGTCATTTGATTACAATAGCCGAGATATATCCATATTGCTTAGCTTGATCCGAATAACTCACCCGATCCGAATAGCCTCGGTCTACACTATGCCATTATAAGTTGGGGAGCAGCTTACAAAACTAGCCTGACCCCCATAGAAATTGTTCAAAAAGTCATAATAAAAATAATACTAAAAAAACCTCCAGACTCCAGACCCCACTGAACACGTATTCGAAGAATTCAAAGTTCCTACATTAAACACTTATTTATGAAAAATTCAATTATTCAAATTATAAAAGAAAAAGATTAAGGACGGGTTGTTTCGGAGAATTTGAACAATTCTTCAAATTTCAAAGTTAATTTTCCAGTACTGTGAAAGATTTTTTCAAGTTCTGTTATTATTTCAGTTCTGTCATGCAACTAGCCTACGATGATATAATAACAGAACTTGAATAAGACTTTCACATTACTCAGAAATGAACGTTGAAATTTGATGAATTGTTCAAATTCTCCGAAACAACCCGTCCTAATACTCATTCATAGCTGAAAATCGAACCATACTTAAATATATATTTTCATGCCCTAAACTACACACTTCTTTTGCCCAGCACCATTATACCCACCAAGGAAAACATTTCTTTAATAAATCACCAGAAGAAATTAGAAGCATTAATGATAAAAAAAAAACAAATATTGAACTATACACGGTGTCCGGAAACTCGTAGTACAAGCGGGAAACTGGAGAATCTACACCACATGGGGAACCCAAAAAAACATAAAGTTTTTTGATTTGAGCATTTTCAAAAAAAAAAAAAAAAACCAAAAAAAGAATTTTTTCGGCTATTTTAGGGTCAAAGTTTTTTCTGGTGTTTAGGGTTGAATAACAGATGTTTTAACCCTGCAGAGCAGAAATATTTTATGATTACACCGGGTTAAATGAAGGGTGATTTCAAAATAATGCTTCAAATCCGAGTTTCTTCATTTGTTTTACTTTCAAATAGTTTTAATTAGTTGGGTACTTTGATCTTCAGTAATAATTTGATTAAAAAAAAAAAAAAAAAATCAACTTCAAACTCGATTTACTCGATAACGAAAGCTCAAATAAAAAAAAATATACTACAAAATCGACTCCAAATGTGATGTAGATTCACCAGTTTCCCGCTTGTACTACGAGTTTCCGGACACCCTGTATAAAAAAATATTTTAGGGAAATCGTTAACAAAAAAACTGATTCCCCTAGTTTCACTTGAAAATCTCACAAATTATCCTACTATCCTCTATTTATCGTCCATACTATTTATTTTTTCTTCCTTCCAAATACAATAATTTGTATGGATTTTAATTTTGTATTTTTTTTACTTGGTAACCTAGTTATATTATTTTTTTCGCAAATGTACACTCCTCTTTCATCAACAAGCAAATGCTTTTAATGGAAGTGTAGTATAAATTAAAACAGTATGACTTGTAAACATTGTATATTTATTGTAAAAAACACAAATAATAAACAAATACATATACAAAAAATTATACATCAATACGAGTGCTATGACATAAGCAAATATCATTTTTCGTTTCAGGTTAAAGCGTATTTTTATACACCTATGCAAGAGAAGTCACCAAACCATGTATGTATATGCCAACTGTATAAAGAGTAGCACACGCATCTGCCATTTTTTAATTATTCTCGTGCGGTCTTTTTATTTATTTTAAGTTTTTAATCCAGCATACCACCTTTTGTAAAGGTGTATATTTTTTGTGTGATTTGTTTTTTCAATGACAGATTTACAAATTATAACCATACCCGGATAATGTTTAGTGCTACAGTGTTTGTTATATTTTTTTTGTAATATTTGAATCGATATATTTTCAATTTCAATCAATTACGTACCAAAAATATATTTCGTGTAATTTAGTACAGATCACAAATATTACCTAGTGCTAAAATACACGTTATTTTATTTTACTCTTTCGGCAATTTTGGGAGATATTCTTCACAGACCACAAACAACCGTGGAGTCTTTTTGCGAGATATATATCCCAGCCTGACACGATCTCATAAAAGTTATGCATCTCATTTTGTATTACGGTGGGAAATATGATTGTAGTGTTAGAAAGAGAGAATATCGCGCTTTCAGTTTGCATTAAAAAAATTACCATATCCCCAAAATAATTAATATAATTCTATGAAACAACATTCAGCATTTGAAAAATATTTGTCAAGTTTTGCAAATTTTCAAATATTTATTTTTATCTAAAAACGAAAAAAGTAAAGTGACAATAATTGTAATATCCAAATAAATTTGTTTGTAGTTTCGTATTGAGTAGTAATTACAGTTTACACGATAAAAACCATCGGCAAGCGACATTCAAAACTTTGTAATTTATTGCTTTAAAAAAAATATATATTTTGTATTACTTCAAAATTGAAATACTGAATAATCTGAAATAGTCTATTGTTTGCTTTCAAGAACGGTATATTATTTTAAAATACGTTAAAAACAACGATTTTATCTGGAATCAAATGTAATGCGAACATATTTTCCACGGAATCAGTATTCTGACAGTTCTCCCAAGAGCAGTACATGTGCAAAAGGGGTTTAGAGGTTAAAAAATAAATTTAAAAAAGTGATAAACCTGAACACAGTAATTTTTAAATGGTCACATTAATCGCCATTTTACTAGGTAATTTAACAATTCAATATGAGAAAAGTATTATTTTAGACGCGTCTGCCGCAATATTCGGTCGCTAGAACTATATATTCATGGAGGGAACGCTTACCTAAATTCGGGCATATGTTTCGTACAGGTGGCAGATGACAGCACCTTGGATATTTGCTTCTAATCCGTAAGTATACGAATATTTTTTTTTATAGTGAATACCTCACAAGAGTCCCAACTGCTCCCGTCTGGAGCCAGTGAGACTATGGCATCCCCAATTGGGGGATGTTGTGAGGCTGAAGGTAAGTGGGGAAGGGAAAGAGGAAGGTGGGGAAGTACCTGGCTATTCAGATCTAGTCACTAAACACGGCTAAAGCCATTTGGAGCAACGTTTCAATTCTGAATGGTGGTCTTACACCAGGGCGATACTGGTAGTATCTTCCACTCTGGGATATATAATCGGAATCTGGAATATATCGTTATGCCCACCTAATATTGCAATAAACCATGTGACATACGCGATTATTCGAACATAAAATACCTTTCTTCTAGTCACACTGTTAAATTACCTAGAAGTATCGGGAAGCAAATATTCAAAGTGCCGTCGTCATAATTGTTCCCTCTTTATGATATATGGTTTTGCCGACCATTAGGCGCCAACGTTTAATTAATTTGCGGTGAACCCGTGAATTAAACGGGTAACTTAATGTCTGAGAAAAATGGCATTTTTTCGCTCGAATAATCGCGTCTGCCACAGGGTTCTCCTCAATATTATGTCGGCACAACGATATATTCGTAAAGAGGGAACTCATACCTAAATTTTGGCATCTGTTTCATTCGAGTGGACAACGATATATTTGACTGCCTCTGGAGGTTACCTTCAAGGTCGTCTGCCAGGTGCTTCTCCCCATACAAATGTTGGCAGAACATTTTTTCATAATAAATTAGCCGTCAACTTTTGCCATTAGTTTTAGTAAAGTGGTACGTCGGATATTTTCATCCTAACAATGACACCGGAAGTGGTCTTTTTCCAGGATTCCCACCGAGAAGAAATCTTGCAGAAGGCATTTTTTACTAATCTCATTTGGGGTTATTGCCCAGCACTCATTTGGTTGAAGTACCCTATCGGATAATAATTTGTATGGTCATCGCTTGGACTATAAGTACGCCACTTACATTTTTTTACCAAAACATTACACCGAGAAAGGACATTACCTACTCTAATTTGATTTATATTTGGTCGTAAACAGGAATACATTTATAAGATTATCTTTGTTGCAAGGAAATATACAAAACAATCAGGCTTCCTCCGGCCTAAACAAAAAAGCCCATTTCAACGTGACTATAGCGAATAATCATAAGGGTGTGGATGGGGCGGGTCGGAGAACAGAATTGCGTATGGAATTACCCCTAAACTGTGTTTTGGAATTGTGGTGCTGAAATTTTGATAACTCCATTAAGTACACACCCCCATTTACCCTGCTTAAAGAAGTTTAAAGTTCCCGGCACACCTCTCGCGGGTTAGCTCTGTTAGCTCTGTTAGCCCTGTTAGCACTGTTAGCAGTTGCAGAGCGACTCTGAAGATACGAACACAATGGAGAGAAACTTCACCACACTTCGTATTCAAAGTTTGTGAGTTTAAAATCGCGCCTCTTCTATTATTGTGAGATCGCGAGCATTATCAAATCACAATGGATTGTCTGAATAACTTGCCATTATCAATTCAAAGTGATATTTTACTACAGGTAGTCGGTAGTCATCCAAGCGCTTGGAGGATTGTTCACCATTTACAGAATCGAAAGTGACACATCACTTCCAGCTTAATCTGCTAAGATTCTAAATGTTAGTATTGAAACCCGTGCATAAAGAGCTTTGTTGAAAGCAAGTGTAATCCCAATTGAATTTATCTAGTCTGTTGTAACACAGTATTTTTAATATGCACATCTGGTTCAAGTTCAGAATATTGTGCGGTGTGCAGCAAACTTAATTACTTCGGGGAGTTTATTTCACTTTACCAACGTTGAAACCTACGCCACAAATCCCAACCTTCAATTGGGTGTTTAATTACATTAATCGCATATACATATTTCATCCTAATCGGGTACAACGTTAATTAAGGATATTCTCAAAATATATTTTCAACATTGTCGAATAAAACACTTTTGACTTTATGCTTTTGAATATTGAGATGAACTATTGGTTTGCACCCGTAAATAAGATATATCAATTGTGTAAATTGTTTTTCTACATACAAACCTCAGGTCTTAGAGAACCACGCAAAAACGCCAATTTGATCAAAAATTCGGAATCTGACAATCAGAAGGTGTGGGTTCAATTTCCGTCGGCGGCATTTATTTTTACTCGGGAAATGTAAGAAATGGCATGCAAACAGATTGTATGAGAATTGGAATAAATGGCATGCAAACAGGTTGTATGAGAATTATATGAAATGGCATGCAATTAGATTGTATGAGAATTGTCGCTTCCGTTTCAACTTAAGGGAAAATGCTGAGTAATTACTAATTCTGACGAGCATGATAAAGTTAAAAATTTATTGGCATACTTCATGCTCAAAATGTACCTAGGTGACGAGATGGTGACGAATACGTAAACTTAAATATGAATAGAAACATTGTCTAATTACACAAATACATGAGAACTAGACAAGTACGTGTGTATCACAATCCGACGGTAAGCGGCTCGACTTGTCACGTGTCACAACCTTATTGAAGTGTGGAATAGCTTGGATACTTTGCCGAGTCAATAGAAATTATTTATTTCTGCAGGGCGCATAGACGACAAGAGGTTTCTATGTTATAAATTCGGTGTTAATATTTATATTAAAGCTAGCAGGTTAGTTATGCGATGCATCAGAAATTATTTGTGTTTAAAAAAGCCTTTATTCAATGAAGATACGACAAAATGCAACGGGATATGTCACTTTAATAATTTATGAGATGTTTGCGAGTTGCGAGCCGGCTTTGTCCCTCTGCATGATCTTGTTCAATTGCAATACATGAATCACCCATATAAAGTTCATACAACAAGGCAGACGATATCTCATAAGGCATATACAACGTAAAATCCATTGTTTCCACATAAACATTAAGTGCCCGCATGCATTAAGCCGAGCCAAGACACGATAAAGCTCGAGACTAAGGACTTCAATATGACTTGGTACTGGAGTACCGGGTATATTATTCTACCTGTTAATGCAATTAAGTTAGTGCTTCTCAAAAGAACCACGACTTTCACAACTCGACTGCAAATTGAAAATATCAGAAGAAAGAATTTAATATTGAAATATTTCTAGTGTAAATCGTTTAACCGTAAAAAAGTATGAAAAACCGTCACCACTGTCGATTTTACGCCAGGTTAAGTGCTAATGAGGATCATCCAAAATGATGTGCGTATAAATATGCGAGAACGTTCCTATCGTTTAGGAAACTTGGTGAACTTAATGCTAGCTGCGTCTGCAATCTCGATTTCAGCTGCCGAAATACGTACTTCGGCATTACTTCATTATTACTATTTTCACTACCCCTAGGTTAAGGGGAGAATTACAACAGAATAAATCATTATAAAATGTTGTCTGTTTAGGAAAAAACTGCAGAGCAGACAGTTGAAGTTGGTTACATTAAGCGATGGAAGAGAAGACAAAATGGAATAGAAATGGTAGCAAACGGCTCCTTTGAGAATTCTTGTCCAGAAGAAGGAAGCCAAGGCGCCTCCAACCAAAATATTTAGCGGTAAATCGAATGGGACTTTGAAATATCGAAGCGCTAAAGCCTGGCCCGCGGGGAAGGGTGGGGAGGGGAAGGGGAGGGCGGTGGAGGGGGAAATCCGGCAGAGGGAATAATAGGGGCGGGTAGTTATCTTACTTTGAATTACCAATAAACCGGCTGGAAAGAAAAACAATTCGTGGACGGTAATTTGAGTTGTGAACTCAGAGGTGCGAACAGGCCGCCGAGGGAAGTGCTAATATTTATTCGGAAAATAGCGACGACAAATTCCGCGGGATAAGATCTACACAGAAGAGGCGCCGGCAGATAACTTCCCCGGGAATACTCCAACTGTAGAGACAGGCGAGAAGCTATTACAGCACCCGATGTCAACATTCTTCAACTTAATTCTTGCGCCGCTCATTAAGGGAAACTTCTAGTGACTCGGTGTACGTGTACTGTACATGTAGACTGTAGACTTAACTCGTACGCAATTATACGAAGGTGAAGGAAGCATTGTTATCTATATTTTATATTAGTTTGCATGAACTCAAATACTGTCTAAGAAAGTAAGAAAGCTGGAGAGATGAAGAGATTGTCGCAATAATTTCCTTCCCGGTGCGGTGAGAGGTCAGTGCCCCGCCCCGGCCCGGCCCGGCCCGAGGCGAATTCCTGGACCGGAAAAACCGGGATGGACCGAACCCCGAACCGGGATGACAACGGCAACAGACAACCAAGATCATACATACTTTGACAGGACCGTGGAAACAACACTTTTTCACAACACGCACGCAACACCCGAGGCATCGATTTTCGACAAACATTTTGCTAATGCGTTAAGTTTGTTAGTGTTAAATTAAGTTAAGCTAACAATACACTATCGATACACAGCCGAGACTAGATTATATACTATCTAAACTATTGTTTATCATAATTATCGCGATTATCACAATTATTAAACCCAGAAATACTTTTTTCTGAAGCCATAGTATAAAGTGGGTACCTATCTACGCTACTCACAGCCTTACCAATAAAAAGATTACTTCACTATCGTTAAACGGTGTTTTTGTTACACACGTACAATTTATGATTCGTATTATTGCTAATAAAAAAATATTCAACTGGCTGCGTAAGATCCGCCAGCATAGCCCTTTTGCAGACTCGCCCATGCGCCTAATGTATGATGCCACGGAAAAAATTACAGCTTTGGTTTGTGTGATTTAAAACATGTTTCCGTTAATTATTGCTACTCTAATGACAAATTCACTATTTATATTAGTACAATTCAATATATTTACTATTATTTGTGTTATTTTTCGTCAATTTTAATCCCTTTTTAATCCAGATTACTATTCTTGAACAAGGCATCAATACCTGATCACAATTTTTTAATACGGTTTCAATCAGATGATGTCAAATTGTGATCATAGTTTCATGATACCGGAAAAGAGAGGTTATTCTGTACATATTATTTTCTAATTGACTTTTACCGGGTGAATTTAATGAATGTAATGTTTCAACAACATAAATGTTTTCTGCATATCAATAAATAAATATGTAAATACAATTTTTTAAATCAATGTTTATACGGTTGCCAAAATGATATCAAAATAAATGATTTTTTTGGTAATCCTTTGGGAATTATTTTTATAATTTTTAATTGCATGAACGGGACAAAAAGTGAAGTGAAAATATTCATGCAAATACTTAAAATTTTATTTCAAATACAAAAATCGAAAATGTAGTTTTAAAAAGTTTCTAAAATGGTATTTGTTTTGACGACATCTTCAAAATGAAGAAAAATATAGATATAAAATACCTTGGAATAATTCCGAAATTCGATGAGAAATGAAATTCGATGTTAAACAACCAACTTTGACTGGATAAGCAATGTATGTATGTTATATATCTCTCTATGAACTACTTTATGTAAGTTTCAATTTTACGTTTCAATTAGTAAGGATTTCACGTACAGTCGTTTACTAGTTAAATAAAATTTTGTCCACGTTTTTTAGTAAGACCGTTATTATGCAAGTAAACTCATAAATATGTCGTTTTCTGAAAAGAAAAATAATAATTGTTACATGATAACGTTCATCTGCACGCCCGTTTGCAGTATCACCATGCAGATAAAAGAGGTATTACAGAGCACTTTCGGAAGATACTCGTTTGAACAAAGTCGATCAAGTCATGGACGAAAAGCGGTCGACGACCCGCGGAGCTCTCGTTCGACCAATAAATAGTCCACTGCACATTGGATATCTGTTGTAATAGAAAGCATGTCATGATAATCAGAGCAACGGTCGATTTGGCGGTTGAGACATCGGACAGAGTTCACTTGGATAAAACCAGTCATAGGAGAGCAACAATACTAATTTACAGATAGGAAGCTTTACAAATCAATCGTTCAGCTGGTTTTACAACACCGAGGTATTTTGTGAGAAAAGGAAAAGAAATACTTTTCACAATAATAAAGAGAGTTAAACCATTAAATTTGTAGGAAATTTAACATTGCTCATTTAAGAAATGTTCTCACTCTGCCGTGGAACCTTTTAAAAATAATTCAATCAATTAGCGATGAGTTTATTCAAATCGAATCACATTATTAGAAATTGTTATTTATCAAATATTTGGGAAATCCAGGAAGCAAAAACCACATAAAATTTTGCTCGACTCTCCAAAGAAATCTGCTTGACTTCAACGTACACGGTTTTGTCAACGAGGTGTGATATTCATAAAAACACCGGTGAAGCTCATAAATCATTCAGATACAGAGTCATAATGCAAAGGAGGGTTTCCAGTTAGCAGATAAAGCCCGTTAACATACGCTATCAAAATATTAAACGAAAATCCAAAATAATGAATTGAAGCAAACACCTTATTTCTACAGAGAGTGCAGATTAAGAGATAGGTTTTGCCATAATTCAATATATTAACGGTAAGCAGGACATCGCACTGCGGTCCATTAGCATCTGTTGGTTACTACACAGCACATGGTAACCGTGACAGTCGTAATCTCCCGCCAAGTCACTGACCCCGTCTGATATTGACAAATCAATTATTCGCAAAACACGATCTAAAGCAAACAAAATAATGCAGACGTAATTTCAGTGCAGACGGTGTTACCGGTATATTTATTTATTTATTATTTTTAACTTACTGGTGGGCTCTTACATGGTACATAATTTACAAGATTTACTGCATAATTTAGTGGAGTCATGATATATTATCAAAGCAAATTTACGAACTTCTGTTTTGCTGATTCTTGGTTAAAGCACTGTTTATAAAGTTTATGATGTTTTAATAATTTTTGTAACAATTATTTGTATAAGCCCTAAATAACTTGTACTCACGAAACAATTTAAATGTAGAAAAAAGTTTTAATGTTTAAACAACAAGAAAACATAATATAAGAAAAGAGAAAAAATAAATAAACCAGTGATAAAAAGGCAGATGACATAAAAATAATAGTACAGATTGATAATACGTAATTTACAATTGAATACTTACAGGTAATTTACAATAAGAGAAGTATACGAAAATTTTATCGAATAAAAAAATGACAAAATCAATTAATATTATGTATTTCTAAAATAAGATATACCTAAGGCTTTAAGGATTAAACGCAGCGGTTTTGGAATATTTTCACTACCACCGTGAAATAGAATTAGGTAAAAACGCCAGCCGCAGTGTGTGTTGTACGCGGTTTGGCGTTTTCAGCTATTCCAAAACCACTGCGTTTAATCGCAGTGCGTGCACCCACTAAAGGATGAAAAAATACTAAAAGCATAACATTCACATGATAAAGGAAACCAAGCATTATTAATCAGGGGTTACTTGCAGTGAACTTTCAGGGACAAAGCTTTATTTCCGGTAAATGTTCAAATTACAGGATTCTTTTTAAACTAGCGTCAAGTTATGCAGTTAAATACATAATGAGAAAGTATAAAGACAGGTTTCAATAATAACATACAGTCTCACATGGTCTCCAACCAGAAATCGAATTAAAGACGGAAACCGGAGGCAAAAGCTTCGCAAAACATTGAACTTCAATGCGGATGGAGCTGGCGGTCAAGAGCAAGTATTTTGGTAACAGTACCTGCGTTTTAACACACATACTTGGTGCTTGCTTTACATGGCCCATCTTTCTTATTGCGTAAGATCTGATCACGCCAAGCACGATCTCGCTATAAAAATGTGCAATATACTTCAACATGGCCCCAATAGTCATCGTGATTCGAAGCGCGCCTGATCATTATTATGCTATTTTATTGCTAACCGAGGCATTTTATAAGAAGCATTGTGAAATAATAAGGAAATTGCAAAACGAGCGAGAAATTAATAAAGGTATTCGAACATTTGTATCCTAATTCGAATCAAAAGTAAATACCAATTCAATCAATCCTCTCATTATTTGCTTTGAAAATAGCGGAACGCAGAACTGCTTACACGGCGCCCATTATAAATTTTCCAATCAACTAAAATACTAAATCGGGCTTCAGCAGGGCTTGGTTTTTTTTCCACAAACATTCCGGGTATTAATAATCATTTCAGTTGAAATAAACTTGCAGTGCGGTGGGACGGTATAGGAGTAGGCGGTAGGGATTTTTGGGAGATTAAACCCTACGTTCCCCGCCGACATGCGCGCTGTTATAACCAGGAATCCATTTCTTCATATTAAATGTGAAGTCTGTGGAGCGGCAGAGTGAGGGGCTCCCGCCGCAGTGGGAACGGAAAACCGACGATGTTTTCATTGCACTGAATGAATTACACACCATATCGGCTACTAGCTACAGGCTAAAGGATTACTCTAACCAAAAACTTTGCACGTCAAAGGGTAACTTCAAATAGTACAGAGCGGTTAAGGGATTAAAATGATCAACTTCTAAGGGAGGTGGTAGGTAACAAGTTTTCGTGCAATTGTTTGATTGTAGATCGATTACCATTAACTACCAGTAAAAGACGGGCCTCTTATGTCTGTAGAAGCTCCAAAACAAACAGCGAAGCCATAAATCTCCAATCTCCCGACACTCACCCTAGTGGGGTGACGGGTGGGGGGCGGCCACATACCGAAAAGGCCGGCTCGATTATTTATCGCGATCTATTAAAACAAAGACCCCCTTTACAGGTGTTATATATCAGAATAACACGACGAGCTTTACTTATGGGCTCGGTCCGACCTGCCAATGTGCATTTTGTCTACAACACATAACGCTGACACATTTTAAAACCGCAATTACCCCTCGTCGCATGTTATTTTACGAGGATACATTCAGAAGCAGGCACTAAAAAGGTAGGCATCTTCGTCACAAGTGACAACTCCAAAGTTAAAGCGTTGCGTTGACGCAATTCATGACGCCAGAGGTCATCGTTTGAGAGTTTTAGCTACTTCAGAAAATAGATATCTGTTATATAAGTAACTACTAACATGAAGGAAATCTCAATTCAGTCACAACGTACTCGGATAATAATATAATGTCCAATGTCCATCCACTTCCAGTCCATCCAGGGTCCGAAGGGTATGAAGGAATGTAGGTGGCATTAGATTATTGTAGGTGGTATCGATTGGCATATCGCCCTGACCGGCCTGGCACGGGACGTTTCCTGCGTTTCTCGCAATTAATTGCCAACTTAGCAGACTGAGTTATGTAAGGGGAGCAGGCCGTTTCCAAGGGAACGTGCGTAATTGCGAACAATCAAAACACACTTGGATTGCAAGCAAAGAAAGCAACCGACGGTGGGGAGAATTTTAAACGGATCTAAAAAAATACATAAAGATATTAGCACAGTCATTATTCTAAGGCTAAATTTATATATTTTTTAGCCTTAATTACGATAGTTTTGAAAATTAGCATATAATGTTCCCGGGAAAATAACCATCTTTGAGAACGTGGCTTTTTTGTTTGTTTATTTGGGAAACAAAAGAGTTTAGGATATATATATTTTTTAAATAAACACCTAAAACACATGGGCCAAGTGTCAAATTACTGACACCCTTGAGGTGATTTTGCACAAAAACGGCGCTATAAAAATCATCCAAATCTGATTATTATTATTATTATAACGGAAATGAAGGCATTTTTCATTATATTTTTATGTTTGCAAATATTTTTTATAACTATTTAAAATGTGCTATTTTTGATTTGCCGCTAAAACGAAAATTTCGTTTTTTTTCGTGAATATTGCGTTGTTTAAGTCACACCGGCCAATGTCGGTGACAGCCGTCTTACTAGCCAGAAGCATTCAAATACAAAAAATATTTACTGCACAAAAATACAATGTACAAAGGGTATAGATTATGCGTTACATCCTATTTCTTCCAGCTAACCCAACAAATACAAATTATATTATATAACCCAACAATTATTTTAACAACATTTTCTATGATATTGTAGCCAGTTGGAATCGTTTCGGGATGCGCGGTTTTAGAAAGTTTAAAAAATTAATAATTATAAATGAAAACATAAAATTTACACATTTTTAGTACGACGATCAAAATCAGAAAAATGAACTTTAAATCTTTCGCATATTTGAACGGTATTCATAGTTTGTGAAAATACCCCATTAATTCCATCTTAAGTGCTAGGATGACCAGGCTAAATTATAGCAATCTGTAAACAATACTGCGACCCTTCTAATTTACACCGAACCAGTGTATCCGCTAGAATCTATAATATTATATCGAAAGATTGTAAATTTCTAATATGAAAACATTTCATTTCAACTCCATATCGGATTATATGCCGGTTTACATTATCCATCCAACAACTTTAACCAGGAAACTTCCTTGATTGTTTTATCGCTACTAGTGATAGTTATCTATAAATTATTTCGTATTCAGGGTAACAACTATAGAGTAGCAAATAATTATTTTGCAGTGGGTGGCAATGACCCAAGGCCCGCGAATAAAGGAAAGCAATTAATTTGAATCTCAGCAGCCAGCCTGTAAAAATGTTTTTAATTTTCGAAAGTACCTCTCTACTTAGACCATGATTTAAAAAAATGTGGTTTTATTTTGTTTATGGTTTAGATCAAGGTTCATAGAAAATCTATTTAAGGCGATGCCATACGTAGTAATGCAAAATCATGTGTTTTTGGTTTGAAAATTTGGTCGCCTAGAAATGTGTCAGATGCTTTAATTAAATACTGCGAGTAGAATACATCTTGGCCTTTGAAATAACCGATTATTTTTTAGATAAGTCTTTTTATAAGCCCAGAAAAAAATAATGCAAAGGCCTATGAAAACTGCTTTAAAGTTCAAAATCTCCTACTTACGAACCCATTTTCGGTTATAATTTTATTGTATAATGTGGAAAATTAAGTTATTTATAAAATGATCCAAAAAGAATTAAATATTTGTGCCTGAACATCCACAAAATAAAATAAAAGGCACTTTTTGGCCATGTTTTTTTTCCTTGCCTAAATCAAAACAGCTGGATGGTGTTAAGCGGGAAATTATTATTATCTTTTATTCACATAGAATAAATATAATTATATCTTGACTGAACTAAAACTACTAGATCAAGGCAAAAGTGGTGGGCCCGATTTTTTTAAATTATTGTGACACTAATCTAGCATATATTTTGTATTTGCTTTTCAGTCAATCTTTACAAATATGATGTTTTCTTAATGTATGGAAAATCAGTTTCCTCACCCCTATTTTCAAAAAAGGTGATAAACACGAACGATCTTACTAAAAAAACGTGGTGTGAATTTTATTCCATTGCTAAATTACCGTGTATGTGAAAACCTTACTAATTGAAACGTAAAATAGAGATATAACATAGTTTATTGCTTAGCCGGTCAAAGGGAGTTTATTTGTTGTACAAACTTTAAGTAATAAAAATTTCTCTTCGAAATTTGTCTTTTATTTTATTTTGTGGATGTTCAGGCATAAACGTTTAAATCTTTTGAGATCATTTTATAAATAACTTAATTTGCCACATTATACAATAAAACCATAACCGAAAATGGGTTCGTAAGTAGGAATTGTTGAACTTTAAAGCAGTTTTCATAGGCCTTATAAATTTTTTTTCTGGGCTTATAAAAAGACTTATCTAAAAAATACTCGATTATTTCAAAGGTCAAGGTGTATTCTACTCGCAGTATTTAATTAAAGCATGTGAAACATTTCTAGGCGACCAAATTTTCAAACCAAAAACACATGATTTTGCATTGCTACGTATGGCATCGCCTTAAAGAAAATCTTTAACGAACCACCTTTACTTTATATCATGAAAGTTAGCATTTTTTAAATAAAATATAAGATTTTCGATCAATTTTCTGTAGTGCAAGGGATGAGAATTGTTAGTGGGGGATGATGGTTGTCTATTAAAAGAATAGACTCCAATGTACCTCATTCGAGAAAATTAAATCCAGTTCACTATTATTTATATTACATACATAAATTTTACGTTCGCTAGCAGTTACTGGCATGGGATTATAGTTAAGGGTAAACTTAAAATAATTGGTAATCTGCTCTTTTCATTTGCGCCTGTACATACGTAATATGAATATAAACAAATATTTTTGTCTGTACAAATCTCAATTATTTCAAGACAGGCATACAAATACAATTTTCGATTGAATCACTGATACAGTATTGTTTGTGTGTGCCTCTCTTGAGAGAATTGAGTTTTTATACGGGCAAAACTATTTATTCATATTCATATTGAGTATGTACCTACTGGCGCAAACAAATAATTCGTCTTAATATTGTAAAGCATAACTTGCAAAAGCGTATTTTAATAAAATAATTAAATTATCCATGAAAGCGTAGATTATAAAGAACGTTGCGTTTAACCTTAAGGATATTCTCAAAATATATTTAGAAACTTTACACCGATTTAATATTTATTTTCAATACTGTCGAATAAAACACCTTTGACACGTTATGCTTTTAATTCGTCATAGGCTCAAACCAGTAACGATCAAAAATAAAAAAGGTGGCATCTTTCAAAAACAGTTTTACTTTTCACGTATATGTTCAGAAATGTTCCATTTATTTGGATCTTACTGCAAAGCGGAAATATTCCGGTTTTTTGTCAAAATTTGGAAAAGGTCAGAGGAGTTAAGGATCTTAAAGAGATATTAAGGATAATTTTTTCCGATTAGTTTTATCATTTAGTGTGGTGAAGAAAGTGTGCCGAATGGAATATTCAGGGGCGACCGTGAAGTAAAGTAAATAAAACAAGTGACGAATCTGTGTCACGCCTCCTGTAGGTCGGTTGCTTGGTCGGTTGGTCGGGCTAGCGCGCGTCATATCTGAGGAAACCCGTCGGCGAACAAGAATTACCACGAGACACCCTCACCAGATTAGGTCGTACATTATTCAGCCATCACTTTACTTGTACGGCCGCAAGCAAGCATCCGAGCTGGTCCGGGCGGTGAGATTGCCAAAAGCTAATTTCGGAGAAGACGCGACAAAAATGATTAATTATTTCACTGTAAGAAGGGGAGAGATTGTTGCATTTGTAATGGATACTAACAATAATAATAACACGTTGCGCGCGTAATACTGTTGATAATATTGCAACAAGTGTGCAAAGATTGGGGCATCAATGTAAAGGTTTTCACAGAATGCTTTTCGTCACTATGCACATTGCACACTGCACAGCTCACAAGTAACGCACGGATCTGATCTGATCGTTTTGATCCATGCTCATTGTTAATAATTGAACAAATACTGATCTTTAATTATTGAAGACAATATTAGCGATTCCTGAACGAAAATTACAAACAGAAAAATCAGAAAAAGATACAGTCACATCTAGGACTCGAACCCAGGACCCTACCAGGATCAGAAGATGAAGACAATGTTGGTAGTTCTTATTCAAAGTATGATTCAGTTAAATATGACCGAAGGAGATAGGGTCCCATTAGCTCAGTTGTGGAGCAGTGCCCCGGCAAGGTAAGTGGGTTCAAGTCCTAGATGTGACCTATCTTTTTCTGATTTTTCTGTTTAAAATTTTCGTTTAGGAATCGCTAATGTTGTCATCAATAATTAAATATTACAATTTGAGGTTTTACTCCTTTATTCCAAAAATGCTGATCTATTAGTTCCGTCGACTTGAGTTTGTTTGTCGCCCTTCCCCCCGGGAATAGGAACACTGCCGGCGATAATGTATGCCGACAGACGGATTCTTCTCTTCTTCCAAGTTGGTCGGGATAAAATCGAACATTTCCTAGGAGAGGGGTAAACAGCCATCGTGAATAGTCAAAGGGTTTCCGTAGACGCTTTAATTGGATCTTAACGGGCAATTCCGGCAGCTGCGAGCTCGTTGGCTACTAGAGTGGGTACCAACCAGCCATCCAGCCATCCAGCCATCCAGCCATCCAGCCATCCAGCCATCCAGCCAACCAACCAACCAACTTATCGCGTCATCAGCTAAGAATATTATTTAGGGGAGGGATTTCAGAACAGTGAGAGGCGGGATTGGAGGGAATTAAGTAATTTTAATGAAAAACTTCTCAAGCGCTTGTTCCGATGGGGCTATTTTTAATCTTACTTGTATTAAAGATACGCTCTCTCAGTTCGCAGGAGAATTAACTTAAGATTCTGGGAAATATTATTTGATATTCATTTTAAGAGCGGGACGGTGAAAATGCAATGATAATTGGACAACAGCAGAAGCGAGAAAGGCGAAGAATATACCTCCGATGATAAAAACATCCTGTTAGTACAGCGCAAGCAACACCGGTATTGGGGACTTACCTCGGAATCTTAGCAAGTTTTGCCGGGAAATTGAAAGCAATATATTGCTAAAAAAAGTTAAAAGAAAATATGTAATGCGTACCTGTTGAAGTACTGAAGCGCAATACTATAATGGAAAATTACAAAACACGAACACAAAATATGAGAGGATAACTAAAATATGGATTCATTAAAAAATTAAAGCAAAAATATCGCGAGAATAATGTAGGATTTTTTGAAACCGGATACAAGAGGAATATTTTTTCAAATTAACTAGCGGCTTCATTAATCTTAAGCGCCCGAAGATATCAAATTTCCATTCAAAAAATTAAGAGAGTTTTCTGTTATAACCTTTCAGGGAACAATGTTAACATCATTTATTTAATCAGAAACAAATCGTAAAGTAAAGCACTGATTTTATGTCCCGAAATAAGCAAGACATTTTACATGTAATCAGTAAGTATATTATTATCCTTACACAAAAACTTATTACTTACATAATTACTCAAATATATGTTAAAAACATTGTACAATAAATTAAAAGCCAATAGTTGTACATACAAATGCGCTTTCATGGACAGTTTTATTTAAAAGCATTAAGTCTCAGTGATCCCTTCATTGACTTCGATTCTATCTGTTATTAAGGATAAAAGGTAGATAAGTTAAGTCGTTTTAAATCACTTCCAGATTCCAGACGTTGAACGTTGAACGTTGTGACTTGTATAAAAAAAACAATCGTTCACTAAGAAATGATTATAGGTAACAGTATTATTCAAAGCTTTCAAGTGAATGAGTCGACAGTTTTATATTCCTTGCTGGTTTTTTCGTAATGACAAATTCAACATTTCGATTGTCAAGTAAAAGCTATCATTTACTTCATACTATAACAAGTATTATTGAAGTGAAACTTCTTTAGGCGCGTAATGGATTTTCGGGGACGGAGTAAAACCGAGTCAGGATCGACACGAAAATGCGGGTACCCCCACCACCGCTCACCGTTCACTGTCCCTCTCTCACCATATGCGCTTGTTGAGGTGGGGGAGCCGCTCACGAACGTTTTGCTTTGAGTTACGAGCGAGATACGAGTTCGGTTTAGCAGGTCGGCCGGTAGCGCACTTGCGCGGCCACGCCCACCACGGCCAGTGAATCAGTTAGCAGCGTGCTCCCGCTGTGATAAGTTGTGTTCGCGTTTTGTGTTGCGTTTACATTTACATTTATAGTTGTAGTTCATTTAATTAATTCATTTAATTTTTGATGAAATGAAAATAGAGAGAGAGGAATACTAGAAGTTTCACTTCTGTCTTGCGTAGGCTTGACACACCCACTTTTTTATCAAATACATGGCTTATATCGTTAAGATGGTAATTTGATGGTAATTGACAACCTGAATATTTGGGGTATAATAACATTATGATGTAGATAATAATGGGAACTGTTCAAGTTATCTTATCAAAGTATTTTTATAGAACATAAAATTGTTCATTATAAATCTATTTAAATTGTTTATTTAAAGTTTAATCAGCCGCCCATGTAATATTTGGTAAGTAAAAATAATAGATTAAGATTATTTAAAATTATATTTAATAGTGGTATTCGAAAGCACCCATTTAGTAAAGAACAGCAAATCGACAGTAAAAAACAGCACGAGGATATAAATAGAAGCAAGGATTTTTGTTTGTTTATCTGTTGGCTGGAATGCGAAAGGAAGCGAGGAAGGAAATACGCGCGGTATGCGGAATGTCCTGGTGATAGAATAAAGGACATCAGTCAGGAGGGAAGAGCGCGGTACGGCGTAAATGACGTTTTACGGCAGATTGCTCTATAAAGCGGATTACGTTTAGGTACCTACTCACGTTTATACACTCCTGGGAGAGGGTCGTGTGGGAGAATTACACCGTTATACTACCTATTTTCCGCACTCAGTGCGCGCGTACCGTCTCCGTACGCAGGGAACCAACAACCCCGAATAGCTGCTGTTTTTCTTATGAAACAAACATTATTATTACTATCTGCACTAGCATGGCAGAGGCGATAAGTTGGTCCGGACAGATTTCACACGCTAATAAAGACTTCAAATCAGGCGTTCTGACACAATCTAATTATTCGCTTCTAAGGCCGTTTAAGTTTGATGCTAAAGGGCGACGTGAGATTATTATGTGAAAAGGCGGAAGGTGAAAGAAGCACGATGTAAATGCCACGGCATAAAGGGTTGGTTGGTAGAAATAGGTCACCCCTGCCGAGGCCGCCCAGGTTAGGAAATGTTACGTACGAAGGAAAATGTTAACGCCGATTTAAATGTTAGGGTGAACTGTGACACGGCGCATTATCGCGACGGAAGTGAGACAAGTCGCGAATGTCGCCCAACCTTTATACACTTTTACCGTCCATTACGGGCTGATATCATATTGATGAAGTTTTCGTGTTTATTTGGAGCGTAGAGGAACACTCTGTGTCTATCTTACTAACTTAGGGGGTGCCGAATGCCGACTATGAAATATGAATATTCAACACCACACTCGTTTTGAAAAGTGAGGGTATGACTTTTTACTACCTTGAATACATGAACGTCGTAAGATTGCATATTTATTCATTTCTAGATGTATCAATTGATAAAATAATTGGTAAATCAGGGCTCTTGATGGTTTAAACAAAAAAAGGGCTATACAAATTATCCAATTATTATTTATAGTAGAAGTTTAATCGAAATATATTTTTGTATCTACACATATTCAACACAGCCACTTTATTAGAATTTTGAGACTAGCCTCAGATACAATCGTGCCATTAGGTATCAAGAAAATAAATAAAACATAGAGAAATATGTTATTGCTTAATCTATCTATATAAATAAAAATGTTAATATTCGTTTGTTCAAAATCTTAAATCTCCGAAAGTTCTTCACCGATTTGCTTTGAAATTTTGACACAATATTGTATTCAAATACGCGTGTGTTTTTTTATATATATATATATATAGGGTAAACCACCCTATCATTGGCACTCCACCAATTTATTGGCATGCTCTAGTTTTTTAAGAAAATTAAGATTTTTTGTAGCCAGATCTTATATTTTTTAGTAGAAATTAAACAGTAGTATCATTTATTACTCAACTGGCAACACACGTTTTAATTTTTTTCAAACATGGCGGCGCATTTACCATCTGTTTGACAAGCCGCAACCTGTGCGACAAAAACAATCAAAATATTCGTTTTTTACTAAGGTAAGAGCTATCGTAATATTTTAAAAATTGCAAATCTATTTTGTTTTTCTTATACCTAATCATTTTGTTTTATTATTGAATATATTAACTCCCTTTTTAAAACATTATTTTATAATTTAACCGCCAACTTTTAGTTATTTTTGGGGTGCCAACATTTGGTATGCGTAAAATCGGTTTATCCATTTTATTGGCACACATGCCAATAAAAGGGCATTTAAAATAATTTGAGTTTATTAAAAATTATACCTTGTTTGTCTCAAAATTGAGTTTAAATTGCATTGAAAATATTTTCTAACGTTTTGAACACACCAATCCAAAAGTTGGCCCACTGCCAATTATATAAAATCCATTTATTGGCACGGGTGTCAAACATTGGGTAAAAACGTGCCAATAAAATATTGTCTTTTCAGCCACTTTCAAAATGAAGCCTAGTCAGAAGAAGTCTAGAGAAAAAAATAGTAAAAAATGTTTTTAACGGAAAATTTATACCTACAAAAAGCTCTCCACGAAATATCAAAAGGCATGAGCAAAAAACTTGCTGCAAAAACCTTCTGCGTACCACGGTCTACTATACAATTCAGATTGGAACATCCTGATCATCGCTCTAAGCCCGGTCCGACCACAATTTTACCTGACGAAGAAGAACAGCTTTTTGTTGACTGGATAAAAATCAGTAGCAAAAAAGGGTTTCCAAAGAGGAAAGAAGATTTGATAAAGAGTGTCTCAGACTTTATCAATAAATCGGGGAGAGCCAGCAGTTTTAAGAATGGTGAGAAGTGGTTTAAATTGTTTTTAGCTAGACATCCAACAGTTACATTTCGAACACCAGAAGCCGTAACAGCTGCCAGCTCCACAGTCTCTGCATCTGATGTAAGAGGCCACAGAGAGATGGCCACAAATGACACTTGACGTATGCTACCAGTGAATTATGTACTAATTTAGGTATAATTCTCATAGCGTTATACCCGAACTGCACTAGGCTCCTTCAACCTGCAGACGTCGCCGCATTTCAACCATTCAAAACACAATGGCAGAAAACTGTCCTAATCCATCTCAAGCGTTAACGAAAGATGTTTCACAAGATGTTGAGGAAATAGTCCAATGCTCTGAATTAAATTATTTTATAGAAGATACATCAACCCTACAAGAACCTATTCCAGAAACAGTTAGCCAAAAACCACACAATCATCTTTCACCTACTCAACAAGCATTCATTCAGCCAGAATCCATAGAGCAAGTATCCTCCCAAAAAGCCTCTACTTCCTTACAGCATGCTTCGATCTTACAGCCATCATTCACTTACGTACCAAGCAACAAACAACCATCCACACAACAAACATCTATCTACAAAGCGTCCGTTAGCAGTCAGCAGCAATCATCAATATATTCAACTCCCCAAAAACCGTCTATCAGAGTAACTGGAGATGTCAAAATAGGTGCAGATCAAAATAATTTTATGCAACTGAAAGTACCACTGGTTAAGGAAGATAATATATTAAAATTACAAGATATTTTGGTACTTCCTAAAACGCCACAAAGAAAAGGGATAAAAAATACCAAGAAGACGCCTTTTGTACTAACATCTGCCGAATGGAAAGCTCAGGAAAATGAAAAAATTAAAATTAAAGAAGAGAAAGCAGAAGGTGTTAAAAAGAGAAAAGAAGAAAGAGAACAAAAGAAATTGGAAAAAGAGAAACAAATGGTAAAGAAAAACAAAAAACAAACTAAAGACAACGTGTCTAAAATTTTGTTTTCGGAAGATTTCTATAAACTTGACAATGGCAAATTGAAAGCTGCACTTAAAAATAATAACAAAGAAAACCAAAAAGCAAGTAGGTACTAGCAAAAATTGCAGTGCTGCTGAGATAGAAAAAATGTTGACTGAGGATTCAGATGACTAACGTGACTTAAGAATTACTTATGATCTTAATCAATTAGATTGTGATTTAATTAAATATAATTAAGGAAGTTAAATAGTCTTAAGCTAAAATTGTTCTATTTTTTGTTCAAGCCTAGGTAGAAGGCTTTTTTAGTTTTGTTTTAATTCTTTATGGAAAGTTTATTTAACTATAAGCGTTTCAACTGATATGGGATGTTCCTATATAAATAAATGTTACTTTTCTCAACAAAGGATTTTATTTTGTTTATTTCTATTAAGAATTATCTTAAAATAGGTACCAACATAGACAATGTATAATACATTTTAAACCCCCTACATAAGACCTAGCAGCTATTTTTCAGTCTCGGGAGAACAGTGACAATAATAGGTAATAATCACTGCCAATGAAAGGTTTGGCTATGCCAGAAACTGGTATTTGAGGTATTTTTTTAAAAGGTACACTATATTGAAGAAAACGATATAATTTATTAATGATAAGTACTTTATAATATTCTGCAGAGATTAGAAGACCAATATTAATGCTTTTCTCTTTGTTAAAACATATTTTTACATGCAAATTTTACCGGTTTTGTGAAGTAGCTGCTTAAAGTGCCAATAATTGGGTGGTTTACCCTATATATATATATTTTTTTTCAGTTATTTAATATTTATTTATTTTATTATATTTATTATATAAGTACATTTTTGTTTATTTGTTACAATATATGATCACTATTTCAGGACCCCTCTTCCATAGAAGCATTAGCTTGTGGCTGGAAGAGGAGTGTACATTGTTTTATTACAATAAGTAAGTAATTAAAAATTAAATGATTTTAAACTTATTTGAAGTGAGTTATTCTTAAGATTAATTAAATTGGAAACATATTTATTTTTTGTAAGTTTGTCTTTAAAATATTTTTTCACAGTGTTTATTATTTGGATGTTATCATTAATGTTTCTAATTTCTTCAGGTAGTCGATTGAAAAAAATTCTTGCCCGGTAAGTGTAATAATTTTGTGCAAAGGAAGTGTTTAATTTTGGGCATGGGAAAATATATTTAAGTCTAGTACGGTTTTCAGTTAGAAATTGATACTTGTCTTTTTCTTTTATGATTTGAATTAATGCATTTTTAGTATAAAGATCTTTAAATGAATGCACTTGAAATTCTTCGAATAATCGATCCGTTGGGTAATCGGAAGGTTTTCGTAATATTATTTTAATTATTAACCTTTGTACCACTTCTATTGGAGTAAGGTTAGTTTTGTATGTGGATCCCCAACTAATGATACCATATTGTAGCGTTGATTGGACCCAGGCATAATATATTAAATATAGGTTTTTTAAAGACAAAAAATTTCTGATTCTTAAAAATACATATATCAGTTTTCTGATTTTTTTTACAATTTGACATATTTGTTCCTTCCAATTCAAATTTTTATCGATAATTACTCCTAGATATTTGATTGTGTTTGTGTTTTTTAGTATTGTGCAGTTTTGGAGACAGTAATATTTATTATGTATTTTGGAATTGTCGTGAATGATAATGTTAAAATTTTTAGGGATGTCTTTTGTGTGTATTGCAAATGGAATTACATATGTTTTATCGCTATTTAGTGATAGCAAATTAAGGTCGAAGAAATTCTTAAGAGTATTTATGTCTTCAGTGGCTTAAAGTATTACGTTTTCCCAAGTTTTTTCGCTTATTATTAGAACTGTGTCGTCGGCATACGAAGTAATTTGGCCATGTAGTGGTTGAAAGAAAATGTCGTTAACTGTAACCCGCCACATGTTGCTGTGGCTCAGTCTAGCTGTACAGATAATAATAATAATAAAACATTGTCAATAGATAAATTGTAGATATTTTTTTAACATAAATTCTACTGACAAAAAGGTTACTGCTCTATGCATTCCGGATCTCTCCGGGAATGCAGCTGGTTTTCAGCAGTGCCTCCAATATAATAATATATACATATTTAGGTACATAATCGCAAACAGATGTAGCTAAGTATCCCCTTCATTGTAAATTGTAACTATAGCAACCATTATATATATATAGAGAAATACTATCGCGGGTTTCGGTCCACCTCCAACAGATGGCGTTGTTTTTTTAAAAAAAACATGTATTGTGTTTACCTGTCACTGGGGAAATCTATATAATATAGGTATATAAAAACAAAAAAACCCGTATTCGAATGCAATGTTGTGTCAACATTTCATACAGACCGGCCGGGGAACAGCTAGTAATGAAATAAAAGTATATATTCGTTTTAATAATAATTCGAAAAACTTGTATTATTTCGTGTAAGGGCCGTTCATTATCCGATAATTTAGATAAGTTTTAATTTAGATTATTGAAAGCTCCGATGTTCCAACAAATCCAACGAGAAAATATCCCGAAGAATATGACGTTGAAAAGTAGTGTTTTCTGTCGAGATGTGTTTGAGTTTAGCATAGAGTGAAGGAACGCAACACGAGCTGATGAAATTTGCCGAGATTGCGCTAAATAGACGTAATCCCGATTTACGATATAATTTCCAAAACTAAAGAGAGATTTGAGCGCGCTGAAGGGGTTCTTATCGCGTCCTACCATCTTGATTCAATATTTAACGCGGAGCTAAGTCATAAAAATGTCTCCGATAGGGTATAACAGGAAGAGGCGACGGATATTAAAAAAGTCGAGTGACTATAAATTGGATGGATTTAATTATGAGGATTGCTCGGAGAGTACCTTCACTTTGTATCGAAAGGTCTCCACTCCACTATCCAGTCTTCAGATGAGGTTATTAAAATAGCGTAAAGACAAACACGATTAAGGCTAACTTGCTTAATGTCAGCGGCTACGTGACATTCTCTCAATACATAACATTAGCATTAGATCATTATCTACAGATATGATGGATCGCCTATTAGGTACGAAGTTACCAAAGTAACCGACCTACAATATTGATCACATTTGTGGGACAAGAATGTTTGCAAACGGTGGCGGAGGCGAGAGAGCCGAGAGCGAGGTTAAGAAAATTAGCCAACTTTTAAGTGTCAAGTTTTTATGAAAATATAAATAAAATCATCATTCAATCATTCAATGATTCAATGATCTCGTTTTTAAAGTATCGTGTGTCTATACTCCGAAAATTAAGTTTTCAGGTTTTCAGGCAAATTTAATGAATAATATTGTGAAAACGAAACACATTTCACCCATCTCGGGATGTAGACATTTGTGAAAAGGAGAATTACAAGTGTAAGAAGATCGAGTTACTCCGTCGTATTTTTTGAGCCAATTTGACGGAAAAAAATCAATGGAGGTATTTTTTGTTCGCTTATTTCACTTGGTTAATCCACGGAGCAATCAGAATCTATACGTTTTAACCAAAGATATTAGAAGAACGAGATATGCTATGTTGGCCCCCGGACCGTAGGCGGAGTACTACCTAATTAGGGTACTTTGAACGATATCGGGACGTGTACGCACAGAAATCTGTTCTATGTATTAGTGCGGATACCTTAGCGTAAGCGAAGGTGTGCAGTAGTATTGGTGAACAAAACCGGCGACACTGGGCAAAACAATTCCACACAGTTTGAACTGCTCTTAGCACATCTCGTTCTTCTAATATCTTTGGTTTTAACATAATGATTCGTCATCATTAATACATTGTCCTAACGAGTGGTAGGTAAAGTAGGGCCCGGACGCCTTGGGTTCGGACGCGTTGAGACATCTGCACCTAATACTAGTACTAGTAGTAGAGTAGGCTCATAAGTAAAGAGTACAGGTACAAGTGTATACCTATGTACAACAAGGCGAGGACACTGCGGGAGCGTAGTTCCGCTTGAACATCAATATGTTAAAAGGTTCCGCCGCGGACCTGGACGGGCGGCCGGGGTAGGAAGTAGGAAGGACGCGCCCGGGTAAATAAAGCCCGGCGACATCATTTAGGGAAGGCCGCATGGGTCGCACTCTAATAATGATGGCGAGACTTACCAAATAAATTGTGTAGCGCATTTTGTTTATTTGCTGCGGCATTATTGCTACTTGCTACCCACCAAACTAAATAACACCATTACAATATTACATGGAAATAGAGTGGAAGATAAACTCAATATCGACCTGCTAAAAACCTCCAGCATACATTCTCTAGTGGGATTATTACGTAGTGTGTACGAGTAGGTGTTGTTTCACCACCCCTTTTGTAAATAAAATACTTTTCTTGTGTATCACATTTGCGACTGGCCTTTTAGCATTGCAAAATTAACAGCTTAAAAACATCTATTTTACTATACAAAAATGTTTATTCGTCTTTAAAGCGCTATTTCCATACGAAAAGAATACAATGGCTAACGGTACCCCTTCTGAATAATCACATAGTAATCGCTATTGCCATGCTGGATTAACTTTTTTAACAACGATAAATAAATTTGCTTTGTTAGTCCAACAGAAATAGTGTGAATAGTCGGTTTTGCATGCAAAAAACAGTGTCACATAAGTAATTAAAATACGTTAATAAGCTGCGCACGTTTTGCAGTAATCCGCGGGAACATGCTATATAATCACATTATCCGGCACACTGTACAGTCGTCATATTAATATAGAAATAAAATAAAAAACTTAAATACAAAACATCTACACAGCAACCGAAACATTTTCATGACCTGCGATCAAAGAACTTAATGTACATGACAAACTGATTTAATTAATTAGTGGAAAAATAAGTGGCCGCGGCCCATCCCCCCTTCCTTTGTGATGTCTATTTTCATTTGGTTAGTTGCGGGGAGCGGCCCATTAGAGGCAGAAACCTCAGCTAGCGAGGCAGGGGCAGGGACAGGGGGAAGCACCCTAAGCCAGGCCGTGGCCGGACACGCGGAGGATAGCCGCGCCTTCTGACAATAACACTACCCTTCTCCTACTCTACCCAACACCCAACAGCAGCCACCCCCGTAGCCGGATCGGGGACATCACGCCACGGCCATACCTGATAGATTCGTGTACTGCTAGCGTTCAAACTTTCAACCATAAGGCTTTTTAATATTCATGTGCTGGTTGAACACATTATTCCAGTTTTAGTGAGAACAGACAACTTGAAAAAGTTAACCCTTATCTAAGTTCGAATGGTAAACAAAACTAACTAACTAACTAACTAACTAACCATCACGCCGTTTCCCCGCAGGGGTAGGCAGAGAGGACGGACCGCCAAACAACTCGGTCTTGGCACACACTCCTTGCCTCATTCACATTCATACATCGTCTCATACATACTCTTCTATTATTCTGACTCTTGACATGGCCCGACTCTAGTATCTGATTCACTTGATCGTGCCATGTCTTCCTCAGGCGTCCCCGACTTCTGCTACCATTCACATTTGCATCATATATCCTCCTTACACTCCTATCTTCGCTCATTCGCTCTACATGCCCAAACCATCTAAGCGTCCCTTTCTTAATCTTACTCATTACGCTTACATCAGCCTTGCACTCTTTGCGGATCTCCACATTCCTCACACGATCAAACATGGTTTTACCACACATGCGCCTCAGGGATCTCATTTCAACAGCATTCAATCTACTTTCATCCTTTCTTTGCCAGTTCCATGCCTCACTTCCATACATCAAGGTAGGTACCAGCACTCCGTTGTGGACTGCTAACTTCGCTTCTTTGGACAATTTTTTGTTAGCGCCAACGGCGTTCAGTCCTCCATTAACGGAATTACCTGCATTTACCCTTCATTCAATATCTCTGTCAGCCTTCCCATCTCTCGTAAACATACTTACATACTTAAATACATACAAAAAACAGCAAGAGATTATTTAAGCGTGAATTTCGAAGAAGAGACTTGAATACCGAGAAGGTTTTATATTTTTTTTATAAAAAAAAAACAAATAGAATTGACGAGAAATTCTGAGACAGATTTAGAAATAATAAAAATAATGAAATCCACACTAAAAAGTACTTTTATAACAGAAGAGTGGCAGATACTCTTAGTATCCACCTGGTGTAAGACCAACATTCAGAATTAAAACGTTGCTTGAAATGGCTTTAGCCGTGTTTGGTAACCAGATCTAAAAGACCAGGAAATTCTCAACCTTCCTCTAACGTATTATCTCAACATCCTTCTCCTTCCCATTTCCTTCAGCCTGACAATATGCACCAATTGGGGATGCCATAATCTAACTCGCTCCAGACGGTTGGGACTGTTGTGCGGTATTCACATTAAAAAGTTACGTTATTTTAGTATCGTAGCATAAAACAAAATATTATTTAATCCTTCCGAGAGGCACCGTTCATAAAAATCAAAAAGTGGAATCAAATTTATTAGCCCAACGACGAGGATTTTGTTTTTCATACATTTGTCGAAGTATTAAGGTCAAAGTCGCATCGCAAATTATACTAAAAAGGAAAATATTAAAATGTAAAAAAAAATAAAGTGTAAATTAATAATAATATCGGAATACGTGTTCGTACACCTGTGATTGTATTAATAATATTTCATGACGAAATGAAAAATGTAAGGATTTTTATGAATACGTGTTCGGACATCGTGAAAAAACATTGGTATTATACTAAAAGTTTATCAGGATACCTATCAATGTATTCGTTAATGGCCTACAATCCCGTTTTTGAAGTCTTCTCCGTTCTACTACTACGTGACAAAGAAAATACGAATCTGTAGGTGTTTAGGAGGGGTTCAATTTTCACCCCGAAGAAGTATAACATTCCGTGATCTTTTGCCTAGTAATAAATGCGCAATGTTGTGGAGATCTTCCTTTGTAACTGATAGCACCGGTGGATATTGACAGCGTCACGCCACATCGCCTGACTCGCGAGTCGCGGGAAGGCGCGAGCCAAGCCTAAACGCCACCAGCCACCCCACCCCGCTTTACCTTTAGTCGGAGTCGGAGTCGGGGTCGGGGATGTTAACTGTCATTCCTAGTGTGTAGCTAGCTAGCAAGCAAGCAAGCAAGCAAGCAAGCACCACCTACAGCGAGTACACACTTTACAAGCTCTTTTTAATTAGGTTAAAGACTGCTCATTAAATTATATTTGTTATAGGTAAATGTGGAAAGGTTAACGACTAACATCGATGAAATTCTATAGAATTTGGGTCAACAGAGAGGAATTTAGTAATAATAATTTAGGATCAGAGAGTTTTATAATAGACAGAAGCCTAAAAAACAAAAGTATGTATTTTTAAAAGCTTGGGAAATAACGAGGCAAATGAGAGATTTTGTCATTATTCCTTCTGCAAGCTACGAGCGGACAGACCAGAATGCAAACAGTAAAAACATTGGTATTGCAACACTCGGGTTGACAATAATTCACACTTAACTTTAAATATACACAGCTAGAGCAATCACTGCTCACCCCAAAAAAGGCAAGAATCACTCTGTACGTAATGGCCTAACGAATTGGGTGCGTATTGGCCCGGCCCTACCCGGCCCGGCCCATCCCCGGCTCTCGGTGGCTGACGGGCTGACGGGCTGACTGGCTGACTATGACCGGACTATGATAGACTCCGCAGTAGATAGAGGTCGCGAGGAGCGGCCGATGAGTCACCGTGCCGCGCCCTCCGTGCCTGATAATGCCGCATTAGGGCGGGCGCGGCCTGCAAGGGTTGGGGCCTCTAGGGTAGCCAAACAATTTACTAATTAAATTAGCATAGCGCGGTGCTCAATCAAAGACGCGATTCGTGTCTGTCCAGTGTCCTTCATTTTAGATATTATCACTTATATTAATACTATTTTTGGGAACGGCTTATATCTGAACATTTTATTTAAAACAAACTTAAATATGAAAGACATGAAAGCTAATAAAGTATCTGTGAATTTAAGCTATAATAAAAATAATATAAAGTTTTCCAAACTATTCATATATTATTTACACTTGCATTGCACTGAGAAAACATACGAATCATCATCAATAAGCAAACTCCCTCAACGGTTTCATAAAGTCGCATTGAATGAAATATTGGAATGGATTCGCGGAAACAATGGTGGAAAGAATTCAATTGAAACGAAAAATAGCTTACATTTATCACGGTGTCAATGAAACGCCCGACCATTTGTAGAAGAGAAGCGTGGGGTTTTTACCTGTAACAATAAAGAAAACATGATTTTGGCCATGCAAGAGTAGATTAAAATAAAAACATAGCTAACGAAAGCGCCTCGAAGTACCTACATAATACATTGATTGTTTGGGGAAGTTGGTGGAGGCTTACACAGGAAGCGGAATTAAAGCATTCATTCACTCCAGAAACGTTTAAACACGTATGAATCTATTATGCAGGTTGTTGGCATCGACGCGGGTACTATGTAGTACTAGCACTAGCACTAGCACTAGTGCTATGCCGTGGTGTGAAACAATGAAGCGGTCTAGGAGCCGAATCGATAGCCGCTAGTTAGTCCCCGCTAGGTGCCGCTACGCCATTATGTCGTACAAGTGATATCTACAGCGGGCTGTATTATTATTTTATATAGCGTATGTATTAACGTTTAACTTAATTCGCCTAATGGAGTTCCGGCAGAGGTACGACGCTATACTACCCATACTAGCCAGGAGCCACCAGTGCCGGGCCGCGGAGATCTTATCTCTGTATTCAGTCAGTTTGCTGCACGCTGGAGCCAGAGGTGGGATGATATACAAAGTGGCAAAACAAAAGCTATAAGCTCTATAAAAAAATAGTGTGATGATTTAAAGAGAAGCCGACAAATACATTCCAATTGGTTTGTGTAGTAAAGTAATCCACAAAATAAGATCCCGAACGTCTTGGAATTTGTCAGTTAATTATTTCTTCATTTTCTCTAGATTCTTTTATCTGCCTTATTTAGATCGATCTCATATTATATCTTCTCTAGATCTTATACTCTTATCTTGTAGTTGGAATCATTTAAATGCACTATGAATAATCTAGTTACCTATTACTAAAAATAAGTAATTATTCAGAATTTCGTCAATCAAAAACAACATTACAAGTTGAATGTTAACGTGATTGAAAGTCCCACGGTGCACGTAGTCCCGAGCAAATCGCCGCAAGAAGCAATAAAAAGAGGCTGCAACGTTTAGCGAAGAACAGGGGTTATTTCGTAATCAGGCAATTATCGGGCGATCTGTCCTACAGCGGGCACTCAATTACAATTAGCCCACAGGGTGGGGGAGACACGGTCGGGCATTTATTGCGTTACAAGGGTAGCATACGTTTTCTTTACTAGCGAAAGAAGACATGGAAAAACACCAATTATTTATTTGTGCGTAGCTTATTCCCCGAGTTGCCTCGGCCCCACATGCTTTTACTAATTTAGGAGGAAATAAATGAAGGCCAGTTTAGGAGCTTTGTTACAGGTGCATACATCATTCACTTAGATTTTCTGTGATAATTTACTCTTGTATCTCAAATAATATAATTATACACGAACAAACTGTGCGCATTTTAATTACGTTGATTTCTTTCAGAAACTTTCAGATAGTTTTTGTAAGTCGGTTCATTTTTATGATAGCAGCAATCAAAATTACATAAGAATTTATTTTCAAAAACAGAAAAAAGCTTGATAATGTATTTATATTATATAACAATGCTATTTTGAGGCGAAAATCGAACTCATTACCTTTGGACTTCAATTCATATAAATATACCAGTAAGCTATTGTTATCTAGAGTTCTAGAGGTTCTGAAAGGCACGAAGGCATAAACAGTAAATGTACGAACGACCGTTTAGGACTTAAATTGGAACAGGGGAACACAGGGAGGCAAAGATTTCGATATCCAGTTAGCGGATACTTTTGTTTACAGGGGAGTGTCCGACATGAGGGGGAAATTTGGTTCTGGCGCTAGAGAGGGTGAGTTATTGCCCGCCAAACGGCTCGGTATATATAACCAAGATCAAAAAAGTAATTAGAGAACCCAAATCAAATATTTACAGGCACCGGGCCCGTTCAGGCGGAGAGGCTGTGCATGACCATAATAAAGACGAACAAGGAGGAAATGATCGCCCCGCAAAGTCCTATAAAAATACTTAGGGAAATTACAAAAAACTTTTTACAGTCGCCATGTTCCCAGTTTCCGAAAAAAATCTTGTATTTTTAAATCCCGCATGAATAATCCGGAAATATTTTCAAAACGTCTGTCGTTGTAACGCCATACGAAACTAATTGACTTAATTTTACCAGCGCCCTTCGTAAGTTTTTGATAAAGATGACTATACAAATTATCCAATTATTACTAGATATTAATAATAATAACAAACTACTGAAGTAATTGAATACCCCCCTTACCAATAAACTTTTTTTTCTTGTTTATCAGTTGTGTAAAATTATTAGTAAGGCCCTTAATGTATTAATTACAGCATGAACATAAAGATATTATGGAGATTTACAACATTATGTTGCAAAATATGAACATCCTTGATTTTTATTACAAATAATTTGTTCTGCATATTAATCAAAACCTTTCTAGCGTGAAAGTGCCTCGATACACATGATAATAATATATGAATCAGAAGTGACCCTGCTGTGCGTTCGAAAGAAATATTATTTTATCTCCTATAGGTATTACCGAAAAATCTAATTAAATATATAACATTTTCATAGTGTAATAAGAAATCACTTTGATAAGGGTTATTGAAAACAGATAGCAATTTGTCTGAAAGCTTCTGTCATGCTATCGCTATCGATATCGACTGTGGAACTGTGGACATATTATGGTACGTACACATTTGCGAACCTTAACGCGAACCGAGCCACGAATTACGGGAAAGGAATGAAGCAACTGCAGACGGCGTTTCGCGCCTTTGCGGTTGCTTTGTCCCTTTCCCATATGTTGAGGTTCAGTTCGGCTCGCGTATGTAGACGTAGCATTATCACGACACCGCCTGGTGTTGGTGTTGTATCGTTGGCTTTCTGCGAGAACCACCTCACCACGAAAACATATTTTCGTTCATTTCAAATTTATTTGTACAATTTTGTTATATTAAGTAACTTACACTTTTCGTAAAAATGCAATTTTAAGTGGATGAAAAGTAATATACCAAAACGTTAGTTGGTGGCTTTGGGCAGTGAAATGGTGATATAAAAATTAATACTAAAATAAATTAGTAATAAAAAGAAGCATAATGTATGAGATATAATGAATTTGCATCATACGATAACCAGAACGAATAATAGGCCAACGGCAATAGTGAGTAAATACTGCCAAGTGACAAAAAGTTACCGATTTATAAGAAAATTAAATATTTGTGTCTGGTATTTTATTTAATGCGCTGGATTTTACGAGTAAAAAAGAATTGAACGGAAAATTGGCGAGTTCTTCGATGCGTGGTTTACATGAATGGGCAATGGAGCAAAACTGGAGTAAAAACTAGTGAAAGTTGGCTGAGGAATTGGACTACTGGGAATGTTGGCGATTGGGTGAAAAAGGGAAAACTTTACTTTGCGTCACGCCGTTATCTTGAATAGAATTAAATTATTATTGTTTCATCTCGACGCTTTATTAAATAAGACGGAACTCTTTCCAAAACTGATTGGATTTCTCTTGCATTCATTAAATGACATTATATACTATTTTTATCACTTCGGTCCCGGTTACTTTGTATGGGTGTCTACGATGACTTTTCTTTACTTCTTGGGAATAATACGTAAGCACAACAACTTCTTGATAGTTGAGCAAACTCTTTTGGTAAGTATGCATCTACACGGAAATAATTCAAAATAAAAATAATCTTTAATTATACGCGACAACAAATTAAAAATGCAAAAGATTACCGTAACACGTAAGTGGTGTAATTAACTCCTCAGTCCAGTGCCATATTTTGACAGAAGGTTAGAGTATTTCCGCTTTGCAAAGAATTCCAAATAAATAAAGTTTCATATAAAAAACAATAAAAAACAAAAATCTCAAACTTTCATAATATTTTTTGAATTGAGATTGGAACCTTTGGTTTCATAAAGGTGCACATTTTAAATCTTCTGTGGATAATTTCTAGATTTGACACGGGAGATACAACGATTTCTATGAGACAACATGAGTTGTTCACAGATTAGATTAGTTGCGAACAAATTAGCCTGAAGGGTTAAGTAAAATAAATAAAATAGTAATTTCGATGTTTACAAGTAGTCTGAAATAAGGTAAAGAGATGCGGATAATAAAACTGAGCCAGAGGTATGAAATCGTTGGACAACGACACAATAGAAGAAATTGTAATTTTTAATTTTTTTGTTGGATTTTTATTTTATTAAGGTATTAGAGCCAGGAAGAGGCAAAATAGGCTAAAATAAAGAGTCAGCTGGAAGATATAGGAATAGACTAGAAGACGAACCTAAAAGTTCGAGAAGATGCAGTAAGTGGCATGAATAACTAAGAAGTGACTAGAAGAGACTAAAAGAGACTAGGAGAGATGAGGTGATTTTGCTCAAGAGCGGCGTTATATGGGTCATCCAAGTGTTTGTTATCAATAGAGACTAGATATGATGGACTCGCCGAAAGTCACAACGGTGCTGCAAAGGTCTGTAATCTATGTGAGGATATTGTGTCAGCGCTTCATTAGCAGCAGACACATACCTGGACAGATGACGAACCTCGTGCTGGCACTGTTCGTGGACGCGGTGGACTCTTTCGCTGCAGCAGCTGGTCGAGTTTCTTCACCACCTAGGATTCTTGCTGCAGAGTCTCACCTATTTCTGTTCTTCATTTTACTTAACATAACTTCACTTTATTTTTGTAATATTTATATTTTTTGTAATTCCTGCACCAACTGTAAAGGGCCCCTGAGGTGATATCTCACAAAAGCGGCGCTATACAAATTGTCCAATATTATTATTATTATTATTATTATTAAAGTGCGCCAATTCATAACTCCAAATCATTCAAAATAATAGACAAATGATGACAATAAAAAAAATTATCCAGCAGGATTTGTGTTATCCGACGGATATCAACCGACTTATGATAAGGGTTATGGGGCAAACAACAAGTGAAGTGTCACAGATGGTGGGAGTGCTATATCACATGAGGACTTTAATTAACTAAACAGATACGTGCAGCGACCCGCGAGTTTGACGCGAGTCACCCTAATAGCATTAATACACAAAAGATAAGGATTCTAGGCTCTAGCTCTAGCCACTATCCGGCAATGTTCATTGTTATTTTATTCGTCTGGAAGGACAAGCTACATTGGTAGAACGAACGCAAAGACCTAGAGGTCAGGGGTCCAAACAGAGGGACGATTCGGGTTCTAATTTATTAAGAGTACGGAATTGTACTTAAAAATTAAAAGACTTTTCGCTGTCATTCGCGTGAACTGGAATTTCAGTTAACGAATAAGCCGTCTGCTTTAAGGATAAGGCAATTCCTTATCATTAAGTAGAACCGGAATCGCTCCTTAGATCCATCTAACGCAGGGGCGGGGAACCTGCAGCCCGTGAGGCTCTTGGGTGCGGCCCGAGATCACTTTCGGTGCGTCCTGCTGACCACGAAAAAAGAGTATGTAAATTACTTACGGAACGCTAGAACGATTTTTTTTCCAGTGTGTCCATACATTTTTATACATACATGTGTCCATACATTTTTAAGACATTAGAATAAAACATAGGTGACTACTTACGCATGCACCTATGTTACTAAAAAATTATGGATGTAATGTTGATAAACTAGGGACTCGCTCACAGATAAAAATAACAGTTATGGATTCATCGTCAGAGGCATTTAAGAAGGAAATCATTCTCGCGTTTGAAGTGCAGTTTGAAAATTCTAATTGCAGACTATGTGCTGAAAATTCTAATTGCAGACTATGTGCTGAAAAAACCGGAGGAAACCATTTTCGTGTTCTGAGTGTAGTTTTAATTAAACATGGGAACTCGCAGAAAACAATAAACTTACTATTTCAAATGATCAGGGGTTTTTGATTCCAGAGTGGAAGATACCACTGCTCAGATTAATAACACTCGTTTCTTGAAGTAGTGAGCTAAGTAAGTTTATTAACTCGATCCGTATAGTCATGCGTCATACACCTACATTCCAACTTTTCTATCCCATTTTCTCCAGCCCCAGAATATTACACAATTAAGGGTGCAATAGCATCATATCATTATTTAGCCAGCGGGATAAGACTCACTTTACTGATGTTTATATAAATGAATGCGTCTCTACACCTTGAACCCTCCAGTAGGAAAGTAGAAAAATATTGCGTAAAAGCCCCAATGACCGCCTGAGGCTATATTTCCCGGCAGACACAATGTGGCTGGTGAGGTGGGTCGATAGCGGCCGGGCAGTTAATTAAGAAACAAGGTAAAAACGTCTGCTGAGATCGCGCGATAGGAGCCGCCCTCCCCTCTCCGTTACTGCCTGGATACCTACTCTTCGAGCTCGGATTCTCTAGGACTCTCGGATGGATGCTATCGCCGAGGAACGTGGTGCAGCCCTGATCAGGTGTGCCTCTTAAATATTAAACGAACTATTCAAATTATTCTACACCTACGAGACGAGACGATTCACTGACGAGAAGCACGTTCGTCAGTGAATTTTATAATTCTATCCATTAAAAGCCAATTTCCAAAGATGAACCGTTCAATTTAATTATAGTACAAAAATATACTTTTTATGTGGATTACAATTCGAATATTTTCACTACAAAGGCAAAGAATATATTACGCAACAAACTACATAGTTATACCTACTTGGTTATCCGAATATTTACAAAGGTAGCAGGTTTTATGTTGTCACGGAAAAAAGTTTACTAGGTAAGCATAATATTGACAAGGAAATGGCGATTAAATAAGTCAATCACTCAAAAACAACAAATGGTCGCGCCATACTCATTTTCAAGAACGTTAACCGAAAATAGTTTCTCGTTTTCACAGCAACAAGAAACGGACCTTTGGACGAGGAAATGGTTCTTAATAGGAATAAGTCCGCAACCAAAAGCATACAGTTCCGATCCGCTTTCTCGCCAGTACCTACAAACAATGCAATAAAATCATAGTGATGCTTTAGTATCTTGCCCCACACTTGCTGAACGGAAGAAACTAATTATTTATTATGAATACAACCATTGACTCACAAATTTAACGCCAAAAGGAAGTAGGTTGTAGATTAGGTAAAAAAAAACAAACATAAAATAAATACAGCACAACAAAGCGCTTAACAAGACCTCGTTGAAATATTAAAATAAAATTAGTTATTATTTCAAATGACTGTTTTTAAATATATCTATCTGAATCTAACTTTTGTTTTCGGTAATGGAAATTTTCCCACTTCCCGACATCCGATCGAGCTGGAACACGGCAGCTTGACTCGTTGTTGATGTCAATGCATTCTATTAATTTTGGTTGCAATCACTTACACACACGGGGAAATATACGCATTTCTCTAAAGTCGGATGACATTACAGCAGTTTATTTACGATTTATTTTTATTTTGTTTACGTGAAACCGCAGAGTCATCACTTTTAAAAATCGGGATTATGACATTTGACATGGAATTATTCGACGCTCATTTTCAGTGACGAATCGAGAAGCTAGAATAACACTAAGAATATTTTTTTAGTAAGGTAGGAGCATTTTTTTAAGGTTAAAATACCATAAAATCGAGGCAAGTACGGTGAGTTACTAACAAATCCACGGTGGATTTCGTGGTACTCCAGGGGTTAAGATCAATTGACACGGTAGGATGAAATAAAACAAAGTTGTTTTGTAACTGCGCGAGCGTTTAATAACCAGTGGCGTAAAATAAGTTGCACAATATTATGATGTGTGCGGTTATGGAATAAGAATATAATGAGTCTGAGTAGTAAGCAGTAAGTAGGCGGAAACTACCTTTGTGAAATCATATCGCACGCGCCACCTCCCAAGGGGAACGGCCCCAGACGAATACAACCAATTAAACGTAATGAGGTGAACGCTTTTAAAAGAAATGAACATATTTTATTCCAAATCATTATTTAAAAAGTCATGTTTTACGACTCGAATCATCTAGAAAGGGGAATCCCCCTTTTCATTCGAAATAATATACATAATAACACTATTCAAAATGAAGGTGCCCAGATACACACCACTAAAAAATGGAAAATAGTTGATAATATAATGATTTTCTAAAAGGGGTAGTAGTTGTTGCGAAGGAAAACCTGAAATGATTGCGTCGTTTTTTGAATGTTCATATATTGCATACTATGTATGTAGAAAAATATGTATTGTCTAATGATGCATTGCGGTTAAGTAACAAGAATAAGTAATATGTGCAGTCTTGTTGCAAGAACACCTTTACATGATTATGAACATGAACCCATTCGTGGTAATGCACATTGCATTTTCTTTTGACGCATAAGAGTTCTGTTACAACACTGTCTAAAGCTCTCTAAAGTCACAATCAGAGTAAACCATCCGTGTGCAGAATTAGTAATGCTAAACAATATATTTCATTTTTCCTTCTACGATTAGATCACATAATTGGTATGACGTTAAAAAATTACGAGATATCCCTTAAATGCCGGTAAAATAGAAAGCTACATCCTGGAATTGGAGAGAACAATGGTCGTTGAAATATCTGTATTCATTACAATGACATTATTAATAACATATTTCTAAGAAAACAGACAGTAATAGGATTTCATAAAACATAATAAGGATCGGAATTAAAAAACAAATTGCAAAATATTTTAGAAACTGCCTTAAATTGCTAATTTAAAATAATAAAATAAAGTGAATACGCAGGGTATATTTGAAGGCACTTTTACAAGCGGAGAAATATCATAAAGACGTTCAAGATTCAATCGGCCACTTAAATGAAAGAAAAGCGAAATTTAATTAATATTAAACGGCCCGATTTAACTCTTCAAATACCAATTTCGGTGTTAAAATTGTAGAATAACAGCTCGAGGTCTTATGGCGTCACCCCGAGATGGGGTTATACGGGGCTATACGTTATATGGGACGGTGTCAGAGGTGAGATTCTACATCGTAATTGAATCACATTTGTATGTTTTATATGTGACCATAATCCCGCGATGGATGGGTTGGGATAAGTTGGTTGGGAGGGCTGGCTCTACAACTCTGCTTGACCCCAGCCCGGCTGATTGATGGAACTGAATCACGAACGAGCGCCAAAATTAACAGATTCCTGTTAGGTATAGGATTTTATACACAAGCAGACATGTCAGAATGTTGGATGAATGAAACCACAAAGAAACACTATTTAGAAGAATGATTACTTAATATATTAGAAATAGAAAGTCAAAGAGAAACACACAGCGGCCAATGATGATTTTTCGAGGTAGAGAGGTATGTTAATAATTTTAAGAAAGCCGGTTCCTAAATATATACTAAAGTTATATTATATATATATATTATATATATATATATATAATATAACTTATACATTGCATACGAATTCACACCTGTTTATCAACTACACATATTGCATCAATTATACACATTATATCAATTATTATTTGATTAGTCGCTGCTTATAATTTGTATTCAAACATATTTCATAACATATGTAAAACGTTCCTTACAAATTTGCGTTACTAAATTCTTTTAGGTAATTTGATTTTCCCTCAAAGAACGGCGCTAGAAATATGATCAAAGTATTAAGAAAATATTACCATTTAATGTGGGGAAAACAGATTTCAAAGTACCCCAAGAACAGAGAATCACAATTACTTTCTTAGAAAATCGGTATAAACAGTAATAAGTGGGTGGGGGTAAATAGTATTATATTAAAAGTCAACAATAATAAAAAACTGAAATACTCGCAGAACTTAATATTAACATTATTAAATGAGATTTACTTTAAATAAAATAATAGAGTTCTACGAATTAAACACAAAAGCAATTAATATACGATCAAAGTTGTATTTTTTATTGTGAATACCGCACAAGAGTCTCAACTGGTTCCAAAAGCCTGGATCCAGTGAGACTATGGCATCCCCAATGATGATAGACAATAGGATAGGAGGGAAGGAGATGCGGAGGAGGAGGGTGGGAAAGTGCCTGGCTATTCAGATTTGTTCACCTAACACAGCTTAAGCCATTTAAAAAACATTTCAATTCTGAACGGTGGTCTTATATCAGGGCGATACAGAGAGTACAGATACAGGAGCCTTGCCCCTCCCTCCAGACTCCAGACTCCTCGACTCCCGTCCAGTACAAGGCGTGACAAAAATCGCACCTATAGCAAAATCTTATGAGACAATAAAGCGATCGTCTCTTTCGGATGTGCAGCACCGTCGTCCTGGTCCATGCCTCCGGGTATTGATCAGGAACAATATGGGAACAGCAAAACGGCTTATGTCTAGTTACCAACCAATATACATTGCAGCAACCCTGATTACAGTAGCGCCACCAGTTGAGCGGCTTCGTCAGCACTGGACTTCATTTTAAGTGGTTGTTTTCTAGCGCTAATTATCACGTGTGTCCTCTTCAAAGTTCGGATAGGGAATGACCTACATTTTACTTAAACTGTTCCTTTTATAGCCCGGGAAGATGAGACAAGTTGTGGAACCTGTAAAGAGTATATTCTCATCATTTTTTTAACGCCCCGTACTCGGAAAATTTGTATCGTTTATGAAATGCAACTATTATCTGATAAGAGGTCGTTAAATGTACTTTAAATTGATTTCAAAATTGTTTAGGTAACATGTATTAGTTCGGGGACTTATTTTCGAAGATTTTTATGATGCCGAGTGTTAATCAGACCATAAAGTCAGAACAGATCCACGTAGCAAAATGTACGTCGCATTAAATACAGTCTCTAAAAAGAGTCGCCAATAGTTGTAGTAGTTATCATTGCCAATAAGAAAGACGCCGCCGCCAAGTGCTTTTCCACTCCCAATCTGAAGAGGGCACTATGAATTATGAGCAAACCTAAACTCTAAGAGCAATAGCACGAGAGTTTAGCACGAGGAACTAGTAGGAAAACAATATTAATTGGACAATGAACCCACTTTTCCAGAGACAACAGCTAACCGATTTGATTCCAGCCAAGGATGAAGCACAAACGCCTTTGCGAGCTGACAGAAATCTGATATGCAACAGTTAGTAATAATTGGAAGCACTTCTTGGTGCGCTGTAGAAATAACACGCCACCACACTTCTTGCGAGTATCGCTGAAAAGTAAATAAATATGAAATTCGAGTTCCACGATCATTATAATAATATTGAGGGGAGTGTCGATTTCACAAAGGCTTTGCACAAACTCCAATACGTTTCAAACAAGAGACAAGAAACAAGGAGACAGTATAGTAACGCCGATCAAATAAGCAGATAGCGAGCGAGAGATTTGCGGGGAATCGGAATGCTGCATTAGATGGAAGAATTGATAAATTGAGATGAAAATACAGCCAGGGGCGGAGGATGCCGGTACTAACTAGAAAACTTTCTGCCTTTCTCGCAGAGCCGAAATGGACTTGGCTAACAATTATCTGAGTTGCACATTAAAACATATTATTGGAAAATATATTCCATAAACAATTATAAAGCCTGTATTGGCCAATGTGTTTTGTTATGCCTACGAATTTATAAACCACTAGAGCAGACCGGTTGTAAAGAGTCACGGAATAGCCTGAATTCTTGATTTTTGACAAATAAGTTTCAATTTTTTAAATAATAAAATATTATATCTACCATTTATTTATCAAAAATGGTATATTACAACAAAGCCAAAAGCCGCTCATCTCCTGTGTCTGAGATGTGCAGCCTCACAATTATAGTAAATCGCAACAACAAAAATACATGTGAACTCGATATAATATTGAGAATAGGTATAACCTGTAGGTAGGTACTTTATTGCTTGTCTGAATTCATCATACATTTTTTTATTTGTTCTTTTTATTTAAGCCATTTAAACATCGAAGTTTACAAATGTCTAATGTGTTATTGATTACATTCATACATTTTTAAAATGTATTTTATTTTCTTTTTATTAATATGGCTCCTACAATACAGATTGAATCTATCAATTGCTGCAGACTTTATGGTTTACAGCAGCGTAATATAATAGCGTATAATATTATATTCCTTTTAAACATTTTTTGTATTGGCATTGTCCTTTTTTTGAAGACTATTTTCGTATCATTTCAAATTATGGAGAGAGGTAAGGTGAATTTACATATTAATTTTATGTAAATTGTTAAATTTTAAACTTATATGGAAGATTGAAGTCGAATTCACATGTTGAAGAGATTAGATGTAGAATTGAGGAGAGGCTAGATAGAAGAGATGATATTTGTTTAGTTTGAGTGGGACTACCGAAAGGGAATGTACTTGTTGTACATAATTTTATTAAAAACTATTTTGGTAATAGGATGTTTATTATTATTAGAAGTATTATAAAGTAATATTCTCATTGAATTAAACATAACTCCTAAGAATTTCATACCAGTAATATTTTCAATAATTTCACCATTAATTTCAATTTTGCTTTCTTTTCTGATTTGTCTTTTTTTTAGTTATATTTATTATATTTATTTTTAGCCAACTTGATACATTATTCAGTTCATCGTTTAAAATAATAATTATTTCTTCGTAGTCATCTCAGATTATATATATATATTAGTGGCAAATAGTCATACTTCGCATTGTGATTTTTTTTACCATATCACTAATATAGATAATGAACAATAAAGGCCTGAGGACTGATCGCTGCGGTACTCCTAATTTATTCTCTATTAGTTTCGAAAATGGTTATTTACTTTTGTTACTTGTTTTCGTATTATTCCAAATACTCTTTTATTAAGTTAATTGATACAGCTGAGAAACTAATTTCTTCAAGCTTTCTTATCAGCATTTCTCTATCTATAGTTTCGAATGCCCTTTGAAAATCCAAAAATATGGCTAAAATAAATTTATTATTATTTATCCCTTTCTTCTATTTTACGACGAGTACGTTTAATGCAGTTTCACAAGAGTTATTAGATCTGAATCCTGATTGCTCTAGGTATATATATTGTGTTTTCAACTCTATCAAAGTAGTGCAAAACTTGTTATTTTATTATCACCTCAAGTATCTGTTCATATTTCGGTAACTTGATTGGTCGAAATTCTTCACATTTTCTGGCATTTTTAAACTTCGGAACGGGTATACTCATTGTGAGTACATAAAAAAATAAACACAACTGCTTCCAATAATTCAATAGAGGATGCTCTGGGGAACTACGTAATGTCATCGATCCCTTCGACGTTGGTGCGCTGTCGGGAAACACGGGAAACGCATGCCTCATCTCCAAATACGCCTAATTTGTGGAGGAGTTAAAGGAGTTGTTTCTACGACTCCTAAGCTCGTAAAGCTTTCTAAGCCTGTTTGTCCTAAATATTAAAATTCAATCTACGCCCTCCCAAAAACTGTAATTCGTACAGCATACACAGAAATAACATAGACATAAGTAGGAATCGAACCCACAGTGCTTACAATACCATACATTCCGAGCCGCTGTAGTGGGGTGACCACTCGGTGTCAACAATCCGACTGTTTCCAGTCACGATAGGCCTGCGGGATTAGTGCCGAGTAATCCCGCACATCCCGAGCTCATCCCCCCGCCAATCGGCAGAAAATTAATATCCTTTTCATGACGGCGCAGTAAACGTTTGAAACAATGAAGCCCGACGTTGATATCAATGCGATTATCCCCGCAAAGACCATTATCCTGGTGCACAACGGGCCCGAGCTGTCCGTGGCTCGGGCAGCGCTACAAGGGCGTAGCGAGTAGCGACGCGCGCCCGGGCCGGATGCGTATTACTAAAGTCCACGCCTAATGCTGCTTTTGACCGTTGACAACATATTGATTATAATTAAAAAGCAAGCAATGTGTAAAGCTTCAATTGGACAAGTACCTAAATCGAGTATTAAAAAAACGTAATTCTGATAATGTTACGGTAGTAAAACTACTAACATAAAAATAATAACAAATACAGAAAAGTAATTTAAAGCAAGTAATTATACTGTTTAAAATAAAATGTATCAAGAGGTCAATAATTTAAGCGTCTGAATATGTAAATATTACATTAATTAAATCAAACTAAATCATTGATTATCTATTTATATAAATAATAGTGTCGGGTGGGCGGCGTGGATTTGTACAAATCATCCGAGTATTATAATTATTAAATAAAAGCATGTGTTTACAGAAAATAAAACCATAGCATTTTGTTAAATGTTGTCAATATTGGATATAAATACGACCGCACAAAGAAAGAAAAAGCATTCACGAATCAGCAAAGCGATTTTCCTTTCTTTATTTGCTGACAAATTTGATGGACGTCAGAGGGAACGCGTCGTGAAAACTGCCTTCACAATGGCTAATTTGTCTGTGTGTATCCGTCACGCGGGTGACTTGTGTGGGGCTGACAAATCGCTGGCTGCCCTACCCGATAGACTTCGTAAGATTCGTAAGGCAGTGGCGATGCGATACACCCCTGGGCCCCGGGCAAGCTGAGACAGACAAACTCTCCTTCCTTAAGACTAGGTAACTTTTTAAATTATAGATACATCTAACTAATTAACCTTCAGGCAGGGGTAGGCAGAGAGCACGGACCGCCAAACAACCCGGTCTTGACACACTCCTTGCCACAATCACACTCATACATGCTCTACTATTATTCTGACTTCTGACATGGCCCAAGTATCTGATTAACTTCCTCGTGCCATGTCTTCCTCGGGCGTTCCCGACTTCTTCTTCACATTTGCGTCATACATTCTACCTACACTGTTTCTTCGTTCATTCGCTCTATATGCCCAAAAAATCAGAGCGTCCCTTTCTTTATCTTACATATTAAAAATCCTATGAATCCAGTTTGAGGACAAACTTACCGGATAAATTCCCCGTGAGCTTGCCGAGAACGAGGTGGCAAGGTTGTGATCGGCCCGTATCCATTGAAACCGCAAGTACAAAAAAAAACATTAGGCCGAGTGTTTGAACTTTACAATTATGCTACAATTCGTATGTGTTTAACCGAATTCAAAAGAGAACTGTACTAAAATGAACCAAATGTGGTAACACTTTATTCAAATTATTTAACTATTAATCACTTACGATTTTCGAAATGTCCACTTTCCATGTGTATTTACATCATGTGGCCCGTAAACCTAATGAATGTCTGCCCATTCTTCGTGGGTGTTGCCAGACATTGTCACAGTGACTAAAATTACTCACAAATGAACACAATATTGAAAGTAAGTCTTTGGAGAAAACACGCACTGAATACAGATGTTCTTTCAAGTAAGTCTTAATAAATGCACACTAAAATAAAGACACACCACATTAACAAGTTTTGATTAAAACAATTAAGTTTTTAAAGTTAAACACTGCTAGATACTTATCAGATCCTTTGCGAATAAAATATACTGACACGAAGCGAGGCAATTACAGACTGGCGGAACGACAGTGCTTGGGCGCTGGACGGTAGATTTATCAATAGCGCAGTAATAATGCCAGACTGGACCAATTTTACGTTTTTACCTGAAAAGCACCCCTAAAAGTTAGAATTTAAAAAAAATTCATTTATTTTTTTTATTAGTACTTTCACATAGAATCACCTCCCGAAGTTAATGCACTTTACCCCCGGGATACCCTGTATTTATTGAATAATAAAAACAGCGGACTTACGCCTAGGATTCATAATATAATATGCAATACAGTTTTTCCAAGCACACTGAAAGCATTCACCCTACATTACGAAACACAAGAAAATCATTAACCGAACCAATGTACTCTTTTTACAATAAATATGATCCTACTGAATCTGTTTTAAAATTTCGTTTGAGAGTTGCTAACATTAAAAATTTATATATTTATCCAAGACACATCTAGATTTCATTTAGTTCTGGAAGAATCTTGCAATCATACATAAACATAGCTGCCAATAAAAATATGGGTTAAGAAAATGAAGATAATGTTGGTAGTTCTAAGCCAAAAAATGATACAGTTAAATACGACCGAAGGGGATATGGTCGAATTAGCCCAGTGGTAGAGTAAATCCCTGGCAAGACTGAGTTCAGGTTCAACTTTTAGATACGACCGAATCTTTTTCTGATTTTCCATTTTAAATTTTCGTTTGAGAGTCGCTAATATTGTCTTCAACAAACAAATATTTGTATTTTGAAAGTCTTGCAGTTAAATCTTCCATTCCTAATTAATATGCAAACTTTGAAAAAATAAATTAATACCTTCGTCTTTCCCATTTTCCTTCCAATTACATTTCCTCCAATCTCACAACGGTTCCATGATAACTCAACACAGTGACAATTCAACACACTTTTAAAATGTGATATAAAGTCATTAGAAACGATGATTTTTTTTTAATCTTATCTTAACCTAACCCAGTTAATAAAGTTTTTGTTTCATCACTTTCCATGACTTAATATAACTTTTTTAAGATGTGATGAATTATCATTGTGATGATTTATCCGGTCACTCTCACAACATACCCAAAACACTACATGATTTGGGATGCTATAGTCCCATTCACTCCGAACAGTTGGGACTCTTATTGGGTATTCACAAAATTTTGAATTAATATAATATAACTTGTAATATGCATGTATTGTTTATTTTTCAAACGCCATGTAACATTTTGATAATTTTAAAGTTGTATGAGTGTTCAGTCTCGAGTCCCCAGCGGCTTGCCCATGCAATCGAGAGGCCACTGCGCCACTGCACCGCACGAAAGTATTTTTACTTGTGCCGATAGAGCCTGCCGTTGTCATTGATGGAGCGCTATTTGTCCGCAATAAGTCGGCTAGGCGGGCGGCGACTTTGTAGGACTATTAGCGCAATTATCGGCGACTGTATCAACATGACATGTTACATGGCTACTTACGTTTGGGAGTATCAAATGTATCTAAACGGATATATATGCAAAATAAGAAATTACACTGCGGAGCAGTAATAAGCAATATTATTCAAATAGGAATAAATAGTGTTAAGTGGAACGAGACATCATTGCGGAATAAATACCACTTACCTATAACAAGAGGTTACTATTTATTACCTTGGTATAATATTTTAGCGATATTATTACATTTTTTATTTTTTTTTATGATTTGACTTATGTTTAAGACAAGATTTTTTATGCATAGCACTAAAGGATAACAAATTATTAAAAGCAATAATTACTCGTGAAAATATCTCCAGAGTAAAAATAAATGCCGCCAACGGGAATTGAACACACACCTTCCGATGTCCGGTCAGGTGCTTTGGACCACTGAGCTACGTCGGCTTATTTCCAACACGCCAAATAATTTAATATGAATAAATATAGTAAGCGGTAATTGTTGTATGCGTACTAGTACAAATTGAATTATTTTGAGTGTTCGAAATAAGCCGACGTAGCTGAGTGGTCCAGAGCACCTGACCGGACATCAGAAGGTGCGTGTTCAATTCCTGTAGGCGGCATTTATATTTACTTGGGAGACATTTTCAATTTGTATGGATATTTCAGGCGACTAATTATTGCTTATAATAATTTGATATTATTCCACTTCATCATCCAGGACGCAATTCGCCGAGAGGTGAATAGAAGGATAAGTGCCTTTGGATTAGTTATCATATTATCGCTCATCAAACAACAGGTTGTATGGCCACCTGTCGAAGCTATTAAAAAAACTTAATGCGCGTTGATAATATTGGTAAGGTAAATCAGAGGGACAGATAACGGAAAATATGCCGCAGAATCGATATATTATTTATTATTTTCTATCGACCATAATATTAAAATGACGTTCGAAATTCGATAGGTTTGTTTATTCCAACATCTGGCTGGGCAATTTGCATATACAATAGTATATAAAACTTCTATAGTGACTGACAGCTAAACAAGCAAGTAGATAAACAAGGTAGATGCGTTAGACGTTAGACTGCAGACCGCATCAAGTTTGTGCTTATAGGAGTCGGGATTAATTCTGTAATAACACCATGGAACTCTGTACTACGTTAGGTAGTGCACAGCACAGCACAGAGAAGTAGTTTACCGGGGAATGCGGAAGAGAAGTGCGACTTCTCCGCTCCATCCGAACGGAACGGCAAATCGCCGATTGGGTGGCACAAAGCGCCTATACACCGGGATTCGAATGGAAATATTAATACTGCAGGTTCTCTGTGATCCGCACCAGAGGGAGACGGGTCCTTCTTTCCTCTTTCAGAGCGTTTCGTTGTACTGCTGCATGCCGACAGGATTTTGTAGGCAAAGTATAGCGTTTGTAATAGTAGACACAGACTTGGGCGGTCCTACATTATTTGTGTCGAATAAAAAAATAATGTACTTTTGACTTTTGAAAGTAAAATGCAAAGACTCAATTGATTTCAATTTCATTTCAAACACGCAAATTTGGGTTTTCTTTTTTATTTTCATCATAATTCGACAAAATCTAAACAAAAAATCATGATAGGGTAGCTCTAATCCGGAGAGCATTACATCTTAATATTGTAGGTGATTGAGGTGATTTTCTATACACTATTATTATTATTATTAAAGATCGCTCCATAAAGGTAAAACATTTGCAAATATACAACATAGGATTTGTCAGAAAATATTTTTTTAAAGTTACAAAATTCAAATAATAACATAAAAGTATTTTGATGAAAAGGAGAACTAGGTGTGTGAAATGGAAATACAGCCCGAGCACACGAGTCATCCGGCGATGAATTCATTTCAGTTGAAGCAAAAAAGCCGTCATGAAGTTTAGTGTAACATGATGCCTACAAAAAGAGCTTTATGTATCAAAGGATAAAGAGAACAATGTTACCCGTTTAATATGTGTGCAAACACAGACATGTCTTTACACTTTACGATGTTAAAAAGGGACGTCGGACTATGTAATGGCGGGGAAGGAATGGGTGGGAAGGGAGAGGTTTTCATTCAGCACTTCCGTAAATATTGAGAAAAAACAGGTCAACGTATCGACAACTCCGTTAGACGGCGAAGTCGCACAATGGATGGGATGAATGCAGAAATGCCTCGTGTGGCTTCGAACATATTTGATAAACATTGTGTTTTCCGTTGGGATAATCAATAATGAATGCGATTGTAAAATGCCTAATTATGACAAAATATCGAGCAAATAATATAATTAATAAAAAAAATAAACATGTGCGGAAAACAAACACGAAAGCGCTCTCACACAAACTATGTAATGTCTAAACTTATATTCGAGGCGCGCAGTTTCCACCCGTGCTGTGCGAGGACCATATAACTTATATAACATTTATGTTTTTTTAACTGCACCTAATATTATATTATGCAGATAGTATAAACATTTCCGGATCATTCATTGGCAGCACTTGATTTTGTTTAACAAATACATTAATTTTTTTTTAGTTTAGTGAAGGAGAAACATCCTTAAAATATTTATTTATCGAATGTTTATTTATTTACAAAGATCATTTTTTCTTCACCTCTCGCACAACACACTAGAGAGGAGATGAGAGAAGAGGAGAGAAGAGGAGAAAAGTCACCAGTAGCGGCTGGTGATAGAAGCTGAAGAAGGGCAGCTGACTAATGGCGGGCGAGAGCCGAGCGATCCATCAGGAGCGGGGCGAGATTGCCGCGAGTCGTCACGGAAGAAAGCTAATCAAGGCGGGCAGGCGGGCAGGTGAGGCAGGTGAGAGCCGAACGCTGTCGGGGTAATTGAGGCACATAAAACTATGACAGGGTAAAAAATTCCAACGGGGATCAACTTGTCGCCGTAAATTGTTGCACTCCACCAGAAAAACATCCGCAAATAATAAGGGAAATGTTTTATTGCGCGAGGAAACAAACCCCACCCCTTCTTGCCGTGTCGGGTGGGCTCTACGAGCAAATGAACAACTGAGCATTTATCACGGTCAAGTGTGTAATCTTGCCACTTATATTGTAATAACATTCCATAATATGTGGCTTGTTGTTTACATTGGAGTGAAAAGTTGAGCTTTCAAATGAATGGCATCGGGCGTCGCTCTATACATACATCACAATCTTAATGCTCACTGAAGACATTTCACCAAAATAGTACGGAAAACTTCATACGTCTTTGTACCTATACATTATCAAGGAAATCATTTTTGGGTACCTAAATTGATTAAGTTTTGATTTTTAGGTAAAACAACCATAAAGCGACATTAATCTATGTCTTTTTTTTGTTTAGGTATATGTTTGTTGAAATTGAAGGTATAATTGTACCAGGTACAGCATCTCATAGAATGATTAATTCGAAACTCAACCATTTTTAGTGATTAGGAAATACAGTTAAAGTGCAGTGTGCAGCATGCAGCGTGCAGAGGTTGTAAGGCCACACTGTTAAGAATCCTAATATCGCTGAACAGTGCGCGGGTAGATTGGTGATGCTCTCATCAATTGCAGTTGTCTCCGTAACAAAGGGGGCTAGAGTTACAATGGAACCCCGAACCAACTTGCTATCAACAATCCCAAGGTTCGGAGCAAATTGCTAGCAAGATGCAGCTGCTGGTGCAGGGATCGCACACAGCTTCCTATTCTTCGGCTTCTTCAAATCACTGCTATTCTCTAATACTTCAAGATGTTTGCTTTTTCTCACATAAAAATATCAACAAATGTATCCTATGAAAGAAAATGGATATTTTTCTTTCGAACACAGCAATCTTATTTTGTGGCGCCATTTTAATTAAAAATAATCGAGACTTAGTTTTAACCACCTTTATACTTAAAAAAAAAAACAGACATTAACTTTATTTATATTAACTCCACACAGGAGATCTTAAGATAATCATTTCCCTCAAGGCATATGTCAGCTTTGGGGATGCTGTGCAGAGGGTCTTGCTGAGGAGAGGAAGGAGTGAACATGGGTCTTGAAGAGACCCATGTTGTAGGAGGGAGAAAACACAGAGGCCGGCAAATCGTTCCACAGCCGAGCTATTGAACTCAAGAAAGAGCCTTAGAAACGACCCGTTCTCACGTGGCAAATGTCAATCGTGTACATGTATTGGGCGTGCGTTTGGTGTGTTACCCGAATATGCACCGGTGCCGAAGGGGTCAATGACGCAAGTTCGACATGTTTCGCAAGTATTGAATTTATCGGTAAATTAAAGCGTTGATTACTTTTAATAAAACTATTTATGAAGTATTTTTCCTTTAATAATAGTGGTATCTTCGAAGACAATTTTATGAAAGTTCCCTGGGCTTGGGACACGAATTCCGAATATTTCCTATTAAATTATGCACTTCGACGGGAATAATAGATTTCGTAATCCGCAGATCGTATTTAAAAAAATATTTTTATGTAGCTGAAGTCCTGGGGCGTTACCCGGGCTATACGCAGAGGTTTTTTTTTTAAATCAGATGTAGACAATAATTTTCCGCTTATTTTGAACGTCAAGTATGCTAAATTTCATCGAGTATCAAAATTCTGCTTTAAAGGGCGGTAAAATGGGATGAGGGTGGTTTTTCGAAATCTAATCTAAACAGTGACATTCCTATTGTTTTAGAGGTCAAGTGTCAAAAAGTGTATTAATCTCAGAATAAAACTGTAGATTTGTATACAAAACAACTGTTTATACATATTTCATTCATGGATATATTGCATATAAATAATGAAAAGTTGAGTTAATTCCACATATTATTTGTGGAATGAACTACTGTCAGGAATGAAAAGCTAAAGAAAGATATAGTGACAATTTCTGAAATATGTTTCAGTAAACCCTGAAAACATATTAGGTACCGTCCTAGAGCCCGGTCGTCAAAGCGGTTTTGTAAGAGGCTTAACTATGCAGGATTATAATGAATAAAAATCAAGCGTCTATATGCATGTAACAAAAAGATTAATTATTTTGTACTTCAGTTTAGTAAGCCATCAAACTGAAATATTTCTAAACAACTTGCCATACTTTCAGATTTCTGGATAGCAATACCTATTATGATCGAACTTCATAATTACTATTTTTTTAATGAGGATTTTTATGCATAGCAACATAGGATAAAAATTATTATAAGCAATAATTAGTCAATTCCCGTCGGCGGCATTTATTTTTACGCGGGATATATCTTCAATTTGTGTGGATATTTCAGGCGACTATTTATTGCGTATAATAATTTGTGAACTTCGTAAAGATTGAAATAAATCACTTGTGAAAATATATTGTAATGGACGGTACTAAGATTGGTGGGTAAAGTGTTTTCGTGTTTGACGACCACTGGCTACGTGCAAATTTGTAAGGGTAACATGCAGATTCCTCGCAACACTATCTACCCGACAACCCGGCCCCAAGTGGTAAAGTTTAAACCGAGTTGCACTGCCTGACCCGTTAAAACTTACTACACTTTTGAATGAACAAAACTTAGCAGCCGCGTGGCCCACTGAGCCATTTACGCGATTGAGCATAAATCACACTCGATTGGGTGATCACTTTACGATGCTCGTTTATAGATAGAGTTATTTTAAATCAATAAATAAGTTAAAAGAGACAATACCCTAGAGTAAAGCCAGCATCTTAACGACGTAAGTGAAGCAGCTGCGCACAAAAATATGCGAAGGGCGGCCCTGGTGTATTGGACAAGCCTGTGGTTGAATTCGCCATATAAAATCTCTAAAATAAAGTGGGAATTATAACGACATAAGTGATGAAGTCGTGTAAAAACAATATTCAGCGCGCGGCCAGGCGTAATTGACGGGCCTACGGTCGACATTGCCCTAGCATGTCTAGAAAATTGAACTTTCCGTGGGTTTTATTTAAGTTATCTCTGATGAACGTATTACTAAAATATCAAATGTTTCTAGAGGGTCCCTAGGGAAGTTACTAAATCATCGCCTAGAAAAATAAAATCTGTGTGCTTACGGGCTAATTTTGTTAAAAACGTTTTATAAAATTTCAAACCGTTTTACATAAAATATTTGTATTGTTAGGTTTTTATTAATCTTAAATTTAAATAACTTACATCCATAGGCATCCCTTAAGAAACATTTGAGATTTTAGTAATACGTTCATCGGAAATACAGTTGAACTTGATTATAACGATCACGGAAATAGCGAGTTCACGACTATAATGAGCAATTACAAAACGATATTTTAGTTCAGGCTTATCTTCATATAATTGTTGCCTGTTATAACGAGGTTGATTCATTGATATAACGTGCAAATAATTTTGTCAACACAATTTCTGAATACATGAATGCGTCGTTGGATCTGAAAAAATAGTTAATTATTCTCGAAGTAGTAACAAACAAAGGGGAGGGAATTTCCTATACCGTTAGGGAAGGATTCATATTTTTATGGCACTAACTGTGTAAGATTGTCGGCTATGTTAACCATTCCTATCCATCGGCCACGATGTAAAATGGTCATGCGAAATTTGAGCTCCGCAAATTTGTTCACTTTTTACGTATTCTTTTGTATTACAACTCGGCGTCAATTTTGTTTTAAAAACCAATAAATATGATTGTGAAGGTACCTAGTTACGAGTTACCTACATCCCTGCACGGGGTAAATTTATGATAGTGATGCACAACTTTTTTAGCGGAGGGGCCACTTTGCCTATTTTTCAAACTGGCCACGACCTAGAAGCGGATTTTTTTTTGTTTTCGTTGAGGGGAAGGTGGTTGGAAATTTAAGAGTTAATCATTTGACGCAGTGCTTGCGATAAAATTCAAAGAAAAGTGTGGGCTAGCTGTGAGGTATAGAAAAGGGTAGTTATAAAATGGGAATGTATAATTAAGCGAATTTTTGTAGCAAAATAACATTTTAATTTTCTACTGGAATCAGGAAAAACGCTCCATCGACGACATCAAAATCGTTTTATATTCTATATTTTAAAAAAATATGGGTATATGGGGCTGGGTTAGATTGGTGTTTTATTGTAACAACGACATTGAAGGTTTTAATGAAAATCAATGCGTCCATAGTATAATAAGTTAGTACTAGCTCGGGTTTCAAAGTTAATTAAGCTTGGGAAATGCGATGCAATTTGAATAGACAAACTGGCGCGTAAAATGTTGACGTTTGCATTCCAAATATTGCCCGGGCCATTTTGACTCCATCATTAATGTTGAAGAAGCATACATTTTGGAGTAGGCTCGGGACTGCACTAGGTCAACTGGAAATTCAGTATTTAAACCACAGGCTGCATACAAAAAACATACATATTTTAATCATGCAATGCAGCGCGTTTAACAAGGGCTGTGAGTCGTTATTACAAAGGATTTCATATTACACAACTGAAAATGTACTATATATTTTAACACGACATTCCTGCTGTTATTCAGCATTGATGTTTGAGTTGATGCTACTACAACCCGAGTATATAATACATATTATAATTTAATGAAAAACATAGTTAAATAATTGATAAATTGATTTCTTAAGGCAATTCGTCGAAAAAATACGCGGTTGTATATAAGAAACTGCCCGTTATCTTAACAACGTAAAAAATACACAGTTCTTAAATGCCGAATTCATCCATCCGTATTGGTCCCAAAAGACGATTTCCCCGAGAAAATAAGAGCCAGGAGAAAATAATATGAAAGTCAGATTCAACATATCCAGACGAGAACATAGGGCGAAACGAGCGGTTAAGGGAGATTGTTTTCAGGAAATAAGGCGATGTGGAATATCAAAGAGATTGACACGGAATATTGAATCAGTCCTTCAAATAATATTTTGAATTCACCGCAAAGCAGATTAAGCAAGTACAAGAGATTAACAAAATAGGACGTGGTGATTCTTTGTAGAAGATTCATTCGCTTTAAACATATACGGTCTTACTAATTAGATTCTTAAACGCCCGTTCACCTCGTCTCGAGCCTGGTTTAAGACCGTTTTAACTAAACAAGGTCACGGTAATAAGTCAAGTTTTTCACTGTTCCTGACGCGCCGCGCAATATTTACACCACGTTTTTTTAGTAATGCTGTAAGGGTTTTCTTTGCAAAAGTAGATACCTATATCTAACAATACGCCAATTATGTTGCCTTCTTCTCTACAAAAGTGAAATGCCTGAAGGGTTTGGTGAGGCTAAAATAATGAAAGCATATGCGAAACGTCACATTTCAAGAATAACAAGGGTGTCTCATTATATCTCTGGTTGAGAAAATCACCTAAGGGTCAGTTCAGGTGCAGCTACTACTTTGTGACACCCTTTACGAAAAACAAAAACGCACTAATTCCCGGCCGGGTTGTACGCTTATATCTTCAATGTGAGTTTTCAATTTTCAACTCCAATATGGTTGTGAAGTTTGAGGTTAGAAGTGAAAAGGCGAGAGGGTACGCGTACGTGTATGTCGTGTGTGCAGTATGCATGCATGTTGGTGAAACACAAGCCAAGCCGGAGACGAGAAGTAAATCCACTTAGATTTCCTCCCAGCGCCACAGCCGCAGTTCGCAGTCTGCATTGTGCATGTGCATGTGCAGTCTAGGTGGAGTAGAGCGCAGTAAAGAAGAGATGTAAGGAGTGTAGTGAGAGTAGCAGACAAGTGTCAGTTTGCACAAACGGAGAAAACGAGGAAATAACGAGGCGTTTGTTATTGGCGGCGTCACTACAGCAAGTGGTTTATCAAACCGAGTCCAAGCGACCAGAAACATACCGCGGAGTGAATCGACATACAACATTTATCGGGAGACTCGAGTTAGTTAGTTACACACCTAACTTTCTACGGTAGCTGTTAATATAACATTGATTCGTGACATTATAAGTTCCTTATAAATGTTTTATTAGTTTAGCATTTGTAAGTTTATAGCTTCGCCCTTTGAAGATCGCAGAAAATAAACTGCCGGCCTGAATGCGTGTGCTGCTCCGCTTTCCTCACTTAACATTTGACAAAGGTCGCTGAGCGCTCCGCCGTGAGCCGTCGAGCCGTAAAGGGCTCGAGCAGCGCGCCCCATCGAACTCATTGTTCCCGGTCCCATCCATGGTGCTGACATTACTGCCCGACCGGCTACTACGAGTACTTGTTAAATGTCACGCTAAACAAATGTCTAACACTTCATCCCCATTCCCATCCCTAGATCTATACTCATAGAAAGCTAAGAAAAGGGAGGAAAAAAGAGGAACAAAGAAGAATACCCTAAACGAAAGAACGGCATGACGTAAAGAGGGTTCACGTCTCATGCTATAAAGCACTTAATACAACATTTGAATTGGGCGAGATTAAGGCATAAAATAAAGTGGTATAAATATTTTAGTCATGCATAATTAAATTTTCGCATACTTGTATTTTTGTACATTATAATATATAAGTAGTTTTTTTAGTCCATTAAAACGACGTGTAATGATTTTGTTCCCAGAAAGCTCTCCTGTGAATTTCTACGTTATAGGACCTGGGACAAATAAAAAGGCAAGGTCCAGGGAGATGAAAATAATTTATCAAAATGTAAAGTATATTGTGGTCAATAAGTGTTCAAAAAAATAACTGCGAACAAAACAAGGTGAGAGGCAAGTGCAAAATCTATTCAAATGAATATAAAAATGTTAAATATTTTGTGGCGACGAATTAGCTAAAAATGCGAGAAATGTAACGAATGCCATTACACGTTAAACTATGGACGATTATTGTTACTAGAATTTTCCATCGCAATAAAGGTACAATTTCAGTTAATTATTAATATCAGTTCCATCAAAGCCGTATCAGATCGAGAATAACGTTCCGAATGAAATTATGAAAGTTTGACGGGATTGCGTTTAGCCAGTGAAAAGTTGGATATCAAAGGAAGGTTTACAGCAAACTTAATGACGAATAAGAAAACTATGATAAAATTTTATCTGATACTTGTGGAAATACGCTACGCCGCGAAAGAACACGGGACGAGAATTCCATTTGCAACTGATTAAAACAGACAATAAAAAGCTCCCGTTATGTACAAGTTACGATATAAATGTTACTAAAGAGAAGTAAGCACACTCTTAAAACGGGAGTCGTAATTTGACCCTAATTGGAATTTACACCTGTAAAGAGACTGGAAATAAATGGGGAATATGATTTCGTAGATGATCGGATGTAACAATTTATTAAGTATCGAAGAGCGCACCATTTAGTGATAGTTATAGCGAGCACGTTCACACCGCCCGTAGTCCCCTCTTACCCGTACTAGACACACTATCGAGAATCTCTTCAATGTGATTTTAAGAAAGAGAAATAGTATTCATGTACCAATAATTAAAAATAAGTTAAAATAAGTTACCTTTGGTAGTTTTCGACGTTATTATTTACATACACATATTGGAAGCAAAATATTTCAATCCAAATGTAATAGGGAAAAAGCGAGATAGCGCTGAAAGTTTAACCAAAAATTTGAGTGGTATTGTAGAAAGCATTACCTCAGCTCATTTCTCTTGGGGCAACAGATTTGGGGTTAAAAGAAGAGGAACCTTGTAAAAAATGTGATTCGGATAAAAGAAAATGGGTGAAATGTACCGCCAGCGAGAGGTGTGGGGTACACGAACACAGCTCAACTTGTCACGGACCAGCCCGGGGGCAAATGCATCGGAAAAAATAGGATATGTGTCGAACCCAAAGTTCCGGAGAGATTCCCTGGAGCGGGGAAAGTTTCCTGCAAACAGGATCTGCGAGATTTTCTATATCCAGGGGGACGCGAGCAAAAAATGGAAGACGCACGGGTTTTTGTCCCAGCCCCGGCACTCTCGCACGGTCGCGTGGGAAACTCGCTACGATGCGCGATTATGGAACATCTCCACTTTTCTTTGTCGCGAGCATGCGAGGTAAATAATTGCTTTGTGACGGCCGTAAAGTGCATCCAGGTCTGAAATATTTCTACAAACATCCGTTCAGCTTAAACAACACATAATACTTATGCTATTCGGAAAAATTTCGCTGAGAAATTCAGCGATGACTAACACGCTTGTGCACACCCGTGGCGTGTTCGCGGCGAATAATTCAACCGACAGACACACTTTAATATGAATTTCAAAGTTTTATATCGGAAAATCTTTATAAGCGTTGCTAATAACATCGTTTATCATGAAAATAAATTATATTTAAAGAACTTTTACAATGCATTGCATTAAATATGTTCTCAAATCGTACAAAGGAAGCTGAAAATGACACTGGTCATTTCGAATTTCATTCAGAACCGTCTAGTGAATACGTGAATGGTGTGAATGGTGCCCGTTGGCAATTCAACTTATTAAATGGAATATCATAAACATTATAAACCCTTACAATTGTTTGATTCACAACATGTTAAATCCTTACAAAAAAACTGTTTGCAAATGAAATTCATATATGTTCCTATGCAGCGGACGGTGGCATTCCCGGGTGTCCCAGCTCCCGGCAAGGGAATTACGCGAAATGAGCTTAATCTCCCCAATCCCGTTAGCACAACAAACCAAACAATGGACTTATAAAATCTTTAATCCCACGGTTTATCATTTTCTTTTTGTCGGCACAAATATGTACATAATCATGCGTTGGACTGAATAGCTTTGATAATGATTAATATTAAGTAGTGTATTCTTCTTACTTGATATGTGTGTATTGGAAAACAAACTATAAATATGAATTCGATACTTATTTGGGTAATGGCATGCGAACAAATTAGCCAAGAGTTGAAGATACTCACTCTAAGTATCGCCCTGGCGTAAGATCACCATTTGGAATTAAAACGTTCCTTGAAATGTCTTTGGCCGTGTTTGGTGACCAGATCTGAATAGCCAAGTACTTCTCCATCTTCCTCCTCACCATCAACATACCGTTGGTTCTAGATGGTAAGGGAGCAGTGGGGACTGTTGGGCGGATTCCCATAAAAAAGGATTTATCAGATTTTACCTAACAAAAATATCTAATTTTCAGAAGGAAGAAAACATTCTAATTAAGCTTAAGGCGATGCCATACGTAGTAATGCAAAATCATGTGTTTTTGGTTTGAAAATTTGGTCGCCTAGAAATGTTTCAGATGCTTTAATTAAATACTGCGAGTAGAATACATCTTGGCCTTTGAAATAATCGAGTATTTTTTAGATAAGTCTTTTTATAAGCCCAGAAAAAAATAATGTATAAGGCCTATGAAAACTGCTTTAAAGTTCAAAATCTCCTACTTACAAACAAATTTTCGGTTATAATTTTATTGTATAATGTGGCAAATTAAGTTATTTATTAAATGATCGAAAAAAAATTAAATATTTATGCCTAAACATCCACAAAATAACATAAAAGGCCCTTTTGGCCATGTTTTTTTCTTGCATAAATCAAAACAGGCGGATGGTGTTATGCGGGAGTTTAAACCTTATCGCCATCTACGTAAGGGTTGTTATTGATAGCGGCTCAATTTAAAATATTACACGACGTAGTGCATCGCCTTAACTCGAATGCGGCAAAGTACCAACTATTAAATTATTACTTCTTTATATAAAATCGCTGCATGCAACTCGTCGTAAGATTCATTGTTGATTGTTGTTGTAATTTCTAAGCCCATAATAATAATATTAAATTCCCAGACGCATTCGAATGCCATCTACCGGCGAGGAAGAGTAAAAAATGGGTCTTGGCGCAAATCATAACAACCTGTCTTCTGTCTTGATTGTGGATAGAATGAGCGTGAGAACGGAAGCTGACAATGAAAGATACAAGTTAGTATCTATTCATCGGGAGCTGATAAAGGGGGCCGGTGGGAAACATAGCGGGTTCTCGAGCGGTGGGAGAGATTCCACATCGGCAAGGAACACCTATTCATACTCATCTAATTATAATATTTCATTATTTTAAATTAATTACAGGTCTTAGAATAATTATTTTCTATCATTACACAGTACTTCGAAAATTATTAAAACAATTATGTCACATTGCAATGAGAGAAACTCATCGTAGTGGGAAGAACATTAACATGGTTAAAACGACAATTTTTAACCAGATCAATGGAACTCTGGGAAAGTAAGTCACCAGGCTGACCTTGCATAAGGCGCTTATCTCTAAATAGTATCGATTATCTCTAAATAGTATAAAGCAGAGTAGCTACCCTCGTCTGTCTGTTTGGGCGCTTAGTTCTTCTTTCTAAACTATGCAACGGAACCGGTATAAAGTGCAATACAAGTTGCTGCATTGCTGACCCACATCATACATCCGTGTATCCGGTACCTGTCCACTTGTGGAGCGGGGAAACTGCGAAGGAGAAACCTGGCTCGGACAAACTCAGTTTCAAATGTTTCATTAAAATAAACAACTGCGCACTCGCACTCTCTCGCAATAACTATGGACATATTGAACCAGTCTGTTGCGCGTTCATGTTTGCCTTTAAAGGTGAACCTGTGCAGTGTGCACACTTGCTTGGTAACTAAAAAGTGGCCCGACAAATTACTAACATGCGTGCGTAAAACTTAGAATATCGATTTAAAGTCGATAGTTACGTCTTTGTTAAAAATGGGCACTAATAACGGTACACAAGAAATAGACAATGAAAACATTTAGAGCTCAGATTGAAACTGCGAGACGCATTGTTCTTATATCACGAATGGTTTTATTTTGTAAAGTTAAAGCTGTACGTTAGCGAATCGCAATGACATCATTTGAATGTAAGTACTGTATCTGAATTTCGTCCTTGAACGATTGCCAAAAGGCCGCAAGAGTCCAGGAAATGTACGACCAAAAATTTGAAACAGAGGAAATGTGTATCGTAGAAAAAAAAGAGTTCAAATAAACGGTATCGTATATCTTGCAGGAGAACATAATATTTGGATCATCAGATGTTGGCAACCATGCAGAGCGGACGTAAAACTAAACATCCAGAGGAGAACAGCACCACGATTCGCCCATTGAAAATTAAGACGAGAACAAGTTGCGACCGAATAAATTTATCTCTACAAAATATAGGGCAAGCTTTCATTTCTTAGTTACGGACTTACCGACTGAGAAGTCTAGGCGCAATCAGAATTGAAGTTTTTTCTTACCTGTAACAAACAAACAAAGATTGATTACTTTATAGAAATATACGTCAAGAAAATCAAATAAACATGCGGTACTAGGTGTCTGGAATGAACTGGTTTTAGTAAGTAGTGTTATAGGAACTTTTAAATGTCAATAACTGACGTTTAGCGAGTCCACTGAGCAGTTCAAATTGATGAAAGCATTCAGCCAGCTAATAAGTCCGTATCTAGGATGTAGTGGGTCAGAGGAGTGGCTCCATTTAATGTCAAGTCCCTACTCCACTACTCCGGGGCTGACGGGATCGGCGAAGTTGTGTGGAAACGGTTCGTTTAAAATGAGCCGGCAGGACATTGATGGAGAGATTGCGAGGACCGCACTATAACGGGAGGTGTCAACAGTCAACACGACCGCCCTTATCCCGGGATTGAGGGACTCGTGGTATACCGCAAAACATTCACTCGGATCGGAGTGAAAACTCGATTGCAAGCATCACGACTTGATTGTTCCAATGACGTCCTAATTTTAATAGAAAGCTACGAATTCCAGGTCTCATAAAATAGGGTGGGAAAGTCGCGAAGTCAGATGAATCGTGCAGCATTTTCGTTAAAGCAGAGAAAAAAAGAAATAATGAATGACAGGCCACGTTCCGCGGCAACTGACATCGGTGAAGTTCCGCGTGACAGTCGATACGACCACGGCCATGTACCTAGGATATAGGCGTTGCCACTACAGTCGTCATTTTCGCGTTTGACAGTATGTCTGCCGCATCCCAGGAACGGGAGCGGGAACGGGAACGCATCACCTGGTAATAACCGTAATTTGACATTGACATGCGACCGATAAAATATTCAGAAGCGCTCATGCGGGCGCTCGATTCCCGAAATAAGAAATACATTTAAGACTACTTAGCGATAATACACTTTGCAGATAGCGTCAACTCCCTCCGCTGGTGTGAGTTCCACGGGTGGGTGGTGGCTTAGGGATGGTTGGGTAGAAATGTAAATGACGCCGGAGCGCGGTGGAGGACGATCATTTGGGAGACTTATACAGGTATAAAGGGGCTTTAAGTCGCGATGAAAATTCAATGTTACAAAGTGAGATAGGCGGTTCTTCACTTGCGGCCGGTGAATACTAAATTTCGATGGATATTCAAGGTGATTGTTCAGCTACGCGGATGGATAATTTCCTATTCATTTTGTGACAAAGTACATTGTAATGAAAAGTCGATAAATATCGGGAATCGAAAACAGATTGACACGATACCATCTACGGAAATAACATCATTGAAATTAATTAATTACATAAATTCAATTCAAAGTCTTTGTAACTCAAGGTAAAGTTGCATACTCAGAACTGACATTAATGAATACGAATTATATTTTGAAAGGAATGCTTACACTGCTTACTGTCTCGAGAACTAGTAAATTCTCGTAAAAGAAAAAGTGTTTCGGGGTTCAGTCCCGGCGCCGAACTTCATAACGGCAAAAGTAAGGTGACTTAATGGCTCCAGGGGTCGGGGGAATGTCGAGGCTCGGGGTCAAAAGGGCACATTAGAATGCGATAGTACAAACGCGAGCAGATTCAACAAATTTCAATTATTCCTAAAAGGGGAAAATATATGGGGGATGATGTTTACGTTACACAATATTTTCATTGGCACCGACAAGGCCCCCTTTTACACCGTTTAGCCATTAATACTCCACCAGTTAAGTAAAGCTAAGCGAGGGATTCACGTTTCGTGATAGCATCGGAATCATTCGTGAATACTTTCAGAACGGCTAATAATAAAGCGCTGTGAAGCTTTTTTCTTTGGTAAATCATGGTAGTACATTTCCTGTAGCGCTGCAAGAAATACGGCAAATAAATACTTTTCTTTTGATAAATCTAATTTGCATTTCCCCCCTTTAAAAAATCTTTGGGCAACATGCCTTCAAAGCGGGTACGGTAGGTACGCCAAGACTTGTAATACTTCGATTTTCACTAAGCAGACGTTGACTGATAAGCTAACCAAATTATAGACAAGACCGAGAGTGAATCAAATATCCCAATGTGACAATTTGATTAGGTAAGTGGACGCGGGTGCCAACTGGCGGGCGGCGGGCAACGGGCAACGGGCAACTGACTTGAGGGGGGAAGAGGGAGGACGAAGAAATAACAGGTAATTAGACGGCCTCATGTGAGTGTGCATCACCCAAATATTTAACTACTACTAATTGCAGATAGAGAAGACGTTTATGACTTAATTGGCGTGTAATTGATCAAACGAGACGTGACGATTAAGTTTATAAAAGTTATTCGTATGTAACTTCCCAGGCCTCGGCCGTATTTTGAAAGAAGGTCGGAGTAGCTTTACAAAAAAACCAAATAAATGGAATATTTCTGGAAAAAATGTTTTTGAAAGGTGATTAAATACGCTTTAAAATTGTATTACAACAAATTAAAATGTGATTATTGATATATAAAATTCTTAATGCTAGCAAAAAAATGGCTCACCCTTAACTGAAGTTTCTAATAACAAAAAATATATAAAAACGCGCATTTTATAAGACAAATGTATTACAAAAATTATCGTCATCTCACTTTTTTGTCGTCTCGTGTAAAAATAATTCATCAACAAATTCACGAAGTTATATAATTTTTTTTTAAAATTACTTTCGGAACCTTTGGTTTCATAAAGGTGCACGTTTTAATTCTTCTATGGTCAACCTTTTTTGGTTTGCTTATAAAGCGTGGTATTTTCTCTTTCTAACACCGTTTAGATCATATTTCTCAACCCAACAGTAAGGGAGACATAACGATTTCCCTGAGACCGTATGAGTTGTTCCCAAAGCCTTAAGCGTCATTAAGCGAAAATATTGCATGGTCGTGGAAAATAGTATAAAAGGGCCATCCGTTATCGAAAGAAAGTGATACAGTAACAGAATAAAGAGTAAAAGGTTTGTTAAATTAGTTTTCCGAGTGGCTGCGGTTGAGTCGTGCATGCTAGTCGGGACATTCAATTTAACGAAGTTAATTATTCAAAGGAAACAAAAACACAACCGCTAATATGTAGATACGAGCGTCGCATTTGGCACCGCGCCCTGGGAACAAATAAATAATGGCGCCGAAAAAAGCGTCAATTTATACCGTTGAATAATAAACAACACATCATCTCTCTTACGGTGAAATTATTTTAAAAGAGGGGAAGAACGAAGTGGCTTAGATTGATTGCTGGCTTATGCACTGACCAGAAACATTACATGAGAGGCGTGGTGTTACAACATATTATTCAGAAAATTGTCATTTATATTTTCATACAAGCAAACACACACACACACGGTGATTTGAGATTATAAATGAAATACAAAACACTAACCTTGTTTCAACGCCACCTTTATTCATATTTTAGACGTCGACAGGTTGTTAATATACATAAAAGCAGTTTCGAATAATTGTAAGCAGACTACAATTTTAAAGGGTGCATTTGAAAATCCTCACTGGTTTTCCCGAGCCTTTTTTAGCTTTTGGCTAAAATAATTAATTATAAGATTGATCCTGAGGCGATGTTCAACTGATTCCGACTAACTTTATTTCCATGGATTTATAGCGTACCTTTATTATGCTAAATAAATACGTTTTACGATATGATGAAATTATGTAATTAAAATTAAGTATTTTCTTGTATAATTAAAAACTACCCCAATATTTCTAGGTTCAAAAAAATTCGCTAATAATAATCTGTGGCCACCCTGATTAAAATAACAGTGATATTTTCTACATGCACTACAAAATAAATTTGAAAGCCAATTCGTTGGCTTGATACGATCAACAACTTACTTTATTTTATTCCACTTGATTTTGGAAAATGTCGTCAATTACTTAAAACGCAACAAAAACATATCCATAATAATACTAACCTATTTTCATAGCATTATTTTTGTGAAATGTCATCTAAAGGACTCTTAAATAATAATATACTTTGCCAATTTTTACAGTACACTACACCTACACAATTAATATTCAAATATTACTAAATTAAGTTTCAACGAAAGTAATACGATTCCGTTGTGACTTTTAGCAAATAGTAGTATTACGCAAAAGGCATTCTTTTCGGTATTCAATATTTAGGAACTGCGACATATTCGTCGTAAAAAATGTTACGAATCGGGCATAGAAACCAGGAAAATCACTATCTGTAGATGAAGTAACATAATTCCGTTTCCGCGTCACTTTGTCGGTGGAGACATAATGAAAATGCTAGGATTGACATGTTACAAATCCTCCGGCTTAGGCCATTCGGAGATGGGCGGTCAGCCGGTCGGCTTTTGTTCCGCTAGTCCCGCCCCGCCTCTGCTGGCAAAACAACGGCCGATAAGGGAGGAGGGATCAAATGTGTCCCATCATATATTTTACACCCCAAATCAATACCATACAGAAGAAAATAGAGAATCAACACGTCCTTCCACGAGGATTTACTACATTGTCACTCTGCCAATGTTGTAAAACACGAACAAAATATATACATGTTGTTTCAGAGAATTTGAACAATTCATCAAATTTCACAGTTAATTGACTGAACTGGACTGTGAAAGTTTTATTATTTCAGTTTTATGAAGCAACTGGCCTATGTTGATATAATAACAGAACATAAATATGACTTTCACAGAACTTGGAAATTTGATGAATTGTTCAAATTCTATGAAACAATCCGTCCTAAGAATAATCTTAACTATAAATTTGACAAACTGTTCGCATGTCTCAGTAAACAATCGTGCACGGCGAGCTTTTATCTGGAATCTATAGGCAAATAAAACAATTTTTAGCTCACAGCGTCATTTACATGTTCCATATTTTTTAATTTTTTCAATAAGAAACATATTTGGAAAAGAATGTGAAAACTCGGACGATGCCGGGTAATAACTAAAAAATATTCCTAAGGGGTTTACTATACACATGTACGTCTAAGAACATAGATCATACCGTGGGTACTGGGTAATGTATAAGAAATATGGCGGCATAGCTGTACCTGAAATCACGATGCACTAAATTCCAGCGATTTTATGAGCGGTAAACATTTTCCGAGTGAATTCTATTATTTTGAACCGCAGTTAGGTGGTAGTACGTGCATACACAATACACAATACACATTATCCCATTATCTCCCTAATCTGAAACTCCAAAGAAAGTTTCCGAGTTGGATGAATAGTAGATAGCATTTACATGAAACAAGGAAGCCAACAATTTACACGGATAGGGCGTACACTTCTTCTAAAATGATATAGTGCGAGGTAGAAGCGACAAAAGTAAATAATAACCTTCGAAAATGGTTGAAAGAAAACACGTGAATGCGTGTCCCTGTCTTCCGGTGTAAATGCTGCTTTCTATGTCATCCGTTCACACGTCGGCGTCGCGCGTCGCTCAGAGCAAACCCATTGGAAATTATTCACGATAAACCGGGATAAATCTTTGGCGGCCGCTTTCACCAATCGAACAAGGCAATGACTGAGCTAAACTTGGCTCAAACGTTCAATCTCGTTGTCAACAACGCGGTAATATTTAAGTAAGGCTTGCATCTATCTGTAAAGCAACTAACCTAAGCATAAAGGTTGTGACAGACCACGCTATAAGCGCGCAATATTTTCGTGGCTTGGCCTATTTCAGCGTATCGCCCGCCATACATTCCCATTGGTAGTGTATGGCGAGCGATATGCTGAAATAGGCTAAGCCATGATGCGTATAATGTAATGTGTCGCCTACCTAAAACTTAATTAACGGCCAAGTCAAAATCACGACCACAAATTGATTAAATATATAAAAAAGTTATTCTTCGCGAACACTTTTGATCTTATCTACTTGCGTTTGGTTGCGGTGAGTGAAAGACAAGACATGTTGACTAAATGGAATGCAGTATGTCTTGACAATGTTTAAATTTGAATTTTTTATCGAAAACAATAGGTTAATGTTAAGTAAAATTACGAAGATAACGGAATTTTGGTGACTAGACCCGAATAGCCACGTACTTTCTCACCTTCCTCTCCCCCATCTCCTTACCCTCCACACTACCTCTAGCCTCAAAATATACCCCAATTGGGGATGCCATAGTCCCACTGGCTCCAGAAGGTAGGGAGCAGTTGGGACTCTTATATGGTATTCACAAGACAAAAAAGATCGGCAGTTGTGTGCTATCTGTAGTATCTGCGGGCCCTATACTATAGTACGCTTAGCTTCTTCTTTTTTTTTTGATTTTCTCAATTCTTATATTACATTAAGTGGTGAATCATTTAAATTTACTGAATTTAAAGTTAATGTTCTTTATACGAATAGAACGGAGTCATATGCGCCTCACAATTTTTACCTCATATGCGTGTTTAAAATGTTACCTGGCTATTATACACTTAGAGGCTTTGTTACCTAAAAACCCTACTTAGCACAGCTTCTGAGAGGCTGACTGGACTCTGGCTTCAATGGAAATACCGTACCTGAGCTTTTCTGCAGATTTTACATTTAACATTCAGTTATTGACTATTAATATTGATAACTAGCTGTACCCTGCAACGCGTTACTGTGGTTCAGTCTATCTGTACAGATAGAGAATCAATAGCGCGTGTTGCTTTTACGTACAAAAGATGGCGCTGTTTTTCAAATAAAACACGCTTTACCTGTAACAGGTGACATCTGTATAATAGGTATGTATACAAAAACAAACGCGTATTCGAATGCAATGTTGTCTCAAAATTTCAAAGCAATCCGTGAAGAACTTTCGGAGATTTAAGATTTTGAACAAACGAACATTAACATTTTTATTTGTATAGAATATTTAAAGGTGGAAACGATATTACACCGTTTGCATACAGTTGTAAGGTGTATCTATACAATAATAAAGAAATTTGCTTTTAGAATGGCCAAAGTTTTACAAGTCATCTTATAACAGGGTAGTTGCTGAAAAACTTGCTGTTGTGTTTCAATTTAATTTCAAATGGCTAGAATAAACACTATTCGGGTACTCATAATAGCGTCTATTTTGGGCAAGTTGTCGAATTGCATTGTTAATTGTAAAAAACGCTAAACAAGCATCTTAAAAAATGAAATAAAACCGTCAACAGCCACGAACAAGTCAAGAATTTTTAGTCTTTTGACGATAACACGGCGACAAACCTCCGAAAATCGGCGAGCGTGACGTCATGATTCAATCACAGGTCGTTTTTAAAATCAATAATTATAATAATAATATAATTTGTCTAGTCTATATATAGAGCCGTTTTCCGAGAGCCGAATAATCACATCGAGGGTGCTGAATTATGATTGAAAATATTAAAATTTCACATTTTTAGAACGATAATCATAATCAGAAAAATAAACATGAAATCTTCCACATATTTTTAACGGTGTCCCTTTGTGAAAATACCGTATTTGAACAACACATCAAATTTAATATTTATAAGTCTGTAAAAGTCCTATTCAAGATCTGTTATTATTCAAGTACTGTGAAACAACCGGCCCATGATGAAATACTAGCAGAACTTGACTAGAACTATCACAGTACTTGAATTTTAACTTTGAAACAACCCTTCCTCAGCGTCTGCTTATTTTTGATTTATGAGATCGAGTACAGCGTAAATTTAGCTAAGTAATACTATCCTTCAAAGCCATGCACCTTGAACATTCCGTGCTGCATGCGCGTGCGTTGCGGGCATAAAGAAGAAGCAGAGGTGGGTTGGTTTGGTTTGGATGGTTGGATGGGAGGGCAGGGGGTCTTATTAAAGCGATACATCAGCGTGACGAGTGGCAGCTCAAACCGAGCCGAGTTAGAGCCATCATGTGTCTGGAGATGACTGCACTCTGCAGACGTAGGAACGACTATCGCTAGCAACTAGTTGTGGGTGATTTCCGTCAAGTCAGCGCACTGACGGCAAATCTGACGGATTACTATACAAAATATTGTAAAATTGAGTTTCCTATCAAACCAATTCATTAATTTCACTAACAAAAAATAACAGAAACTAACTAATATTATTACTATTTGAATAATCACAAATTATTTGATTCATCATTCGACAATTTTTCACTTCATAATTTGACATTTGTTTATGTTGAGTTGAAAGTTATTATCTTGACATCATATACAAAGTTATTTGACAATGTATGGCAATCATAACATTTACAGAGCCCTTGAGGTGATTTTTCACAAAAACGGCGCTACATTAATTATCAAATTATTATTCTTGCCTTGAAAAATAATATATTGAAACAATTTAAACTTTTTGTGAATTTCAGTTGTATTATAATCTTACTATAAAAAAAGTAAATGGATGAAAAAACTAGACTATTTTTATAAATAAAGACTCGAATGTAAGTGCACAGATAGAAGCCAATTTGCGGAGATAGAAAAAGCCCGCGAGGGGAAAGGTTTATGGGCCTTCACGCTATCGAGTAGTTCCACTCTGCTGACCGACAAATGCGTGCGCGATACGCGAACTCATTTGCCATGTGCACATCTTTCAGTGCATTGCACCGAACGTCATTATAATCTTCGTGCTTTATTTTACCGGCTGAATTTATGAATCTACAGGTGTATCTACACAGTGAGGTGAAGATGTGGCGACCAATGCCATGCACATTGTCAGAGATACAATCGAATGAGATGTAATCGAGTAGGGTTATCGCCACCGCGATGCGAATCTCACCGGTGGGAAAATGCTATTGTCTTAGCCAAGAAACATGTAAGCATTTTCTCCCAGCAATGTCTAACACTTGAGTGCGACAACAACCATGTACAAGGCGCATATTCTACGTCATTATAAAATAAAAGATGCGAGATTACGATTGAAATTATACCTCACCAAAAAGAATTGTAGTAAATAAGCTCGCAAAAAAGCCACTTTACAAATTGCTGCGCCAGAATATACACATTTATGTGTGGGATTTAAAGAGCAAGGATGAAATATGAAAACTGACGATGATTCATACAACTTTGAGCAAATTGAAAAAGCTATATGATTAAATGTGGATACGTATTTATTGCACAATTAAAGTGTCCGCGGAAAGATGATAAACATGGCGAGTATGTAGCCTGCAGTTACTTCGGAAGATGTCATAATATATTATTTTTAATTATTCATTTCTCAACGAGTCGTTAGAAGATAAACACATGTGCATTTTGATGTAACATTGCTGTACAATAAATTGTATTTATGCGCCAGTCCGAAACTGTAAATAAATTTTCTACTAATAAATATTCGGGTCAGCGCAAGGTAGTCTCACGTATCAGCATAATACGATAATGTGTTATATTCACGGTACAAATATGCAGAAAATTAAATAGTAAACGTAGATAATGGAAGATACATTTTGACGGACGGGAAGTGTTTTTCTTTTCAAAATGTGAAAGTGGCTCGCCGATTAACGATACAAACGTGTGAAATAACCAGATGAATGTGAGCTCGAATGACAAACCTCGCAGCTTGCCAAAAAGCCTTTTACATTTACGTCAGTATTAAAGATTTGCTTGGGCACACTGACACTGTTAGCAGACAGTTAAATTAATAATCTGTTTATTCTTCTGTCAATATTGTATTTAAATAATTTAAATATAATAAATAATTAATAAATATAATAATTAATACAATAAATATATAATATAAATATATTAACTATTAACACAAAAAAAAACAAATTACATGATCTTAAGTTCACAAAAAACAAAAACGCCGTCTCATAAACCTTTGCAAATAGAAGGAAAAAACCTACAAATTTCAGATAGTGACAAATACCTGGGACTTCATATCGATAAACACTTATCTTTTAAACACCACATACAAAAAGTAAAAGAAAAAATTATCCCACTAATTGGTGTATTTGGTAGAATAGCCCATCTTCTACCAATACAAGTAAAGAGGGGATTATACTTTAGTTTAATTCAATCCCATCTAAATTATCTCATAGAAATATGGGGAAACACAAACATCACATATCTAAACGAAATTCAAATAATACAAAATAAAGTTATAAAAAAACTTTTTAACTATAGACCAGATAACCCCACCAAAAGAGTATACCAAGAAACTAACTTACTTAAAATTAGAAAACTGTACGAATACAACATATGCCTATTAATTCACAAAATCCAAAATGGCCTCATACACACAAATACTTCATTTATGAAAACATCACAAGTACATGACCACCACACAAGACAAACATAATAAATTATACAAAAAATTCAGCAAAGACAGAGTGTGGTAAAAGAAACATAGGCCATGAGGGTGTACAAATATATAATCTCCTTCCTGATAGCCTGACAACCGTAAATAGAATAAATATATTTAAGAAAAAACTGTTTGCCCTCAAGATCAATGAGCAAAACCAAAATGCTCTTAACCCTTAAATGCATGATTTATTAATTTTTCTGGAAAAAAATATATTTTGTAAATATTTACATGCATATGCAAGGAAATATAAAGATTTTTTTTTTTGTAATTTTTTAATGATATTTTATAAAAAAAAATTGTTGCAGATTTACAACACCATGTATTTAATAAAAAATAATATGAACAATTTACGTATGAAAAAAAAATAAAAAACCTAAAAAAAAATCTCAAAACTAATAAGTGTACCGGAAAAATACGAGTTATTGCATATAAATATTGTATTATTGTATCTACTTACCTAAGAAAATCAAAATAATAACAGCAAAACCCAACTGTAATTCTAACCTCCAATCAATTTTCGAGAATCTTCACTTTGTTAAAGAAAAAGTGACATTTGACATTCGCGAAAGAAAAAAAAGTGATGCCACTCGATAAAATATATTACCATGAACTTGATAATTCTAAAACGGCATGCATTAAGTATACACCAAAGAGTTAAAGGTGGTTTGAACGGTATGTTGCAGTTTTGCAACAGTATGCATTTAAGGGTTAAGAAAAATATGTTACTTAGGTAGTAAACCATAATTATTAATATATATATATATATATATATATATATATATATATTATTTTTGTTTTAATCAATGTACACTTAAGTTAACAAAGCGAAATATGTATTTCTTTTAACTTAATAAATAACTAAAAAAACTATTCGGACGTCTTTTGCTTTTAGACCTGAAATAACCATATGAAAAACATGTTATTTTTATTCATTTAAAAATAACCACTCGAGCGATTGGTGTCATATATAAACATTTATCATATTATTTAATTAATACCATTCCTCAAAATGTTAATATGGAAACATATGAAACTGCTTACTGCAGTTGAAAGCCAATGGATCCACCTAGATTTCACCGTTTATCCCATATTTTTAGGTTCTATAAGTGTTGGCACATTATGGCAAGCGATCGCTCAAACATTTTTGCAAACTTGGCATAATTATTTTGTCGGCTGAAAGGAAAAAATTATTTTGGATTTTTTATATTTATATTTTGTACCTACATACTACTGTGTGGATCGAATTCAACAATATATTTTTTATATATGTGTTTTAAACAGCCATTTCCTGCACTATTTACGAGTATAATTTCTTAAATATTGTTATATACAACAAGTACAAAGAAGCCCTTCTTCGTCGTCATTATCATCCAGAAGTCAACCCGAAAGTCCAAGCAGTCTATCCAAAGGTCATCGCAGAAGTCAACCCGAAAGTCCGAACAGAAAATGTGCCAAATGTGTACAAATTCACCGCACAAACTGTCCAGCCGCATTTGCGAAATTTTTTATATGAATAATGTGTAATGTATTTTCAAAGATAATGTAGGCAGTGTTACTATATCCAACAGTATGTAAAAGCATTAATAGGCGTAAAATAAATAAATAAATAATATGCCAAAAATCGCTCGAGAATATTCTACTACTTGGTGAACAATCACAAAGTTTGATAGTGACGATATAACTGCTCGAATAGCTTAAAACTTGCTAGTGAACAAGTTATGAAAGCAGCCAGGTTGTGGGTAGGTTGTGGTAGGTTAATTCCTATTTTAAATCCCTTCGGACCCACTCAACATTAAATACTAATGCAGCTTGAAACATTAATGCTGACATTGTCGGTGGGACTTTTCGCACCACCCAAAGACAGAAAATAAAGCAAGGTAGTACCGTCCTAAAATCATGAGCCATCAAACCGGGATTGGAGCATAATTAGATAATGTTTTCAAGACGCTACAAGCTACACAATTAAGTACATTCATAGACACCGTGGCTAAAAGACGTGTCGCTTTATACTTATACCGTCCACATCACACGATTGCCTATATTCGTGTATCACAAAGGGACGGAGAGGACAGAAGAGATGGGAGATGGAAGCCGGGACGTGCGGTCTGCGGTCTGCGGCCTGTCGTCTGGCTGGAGGGTGAAATGTCTCCCCTATCCGCGGCGCGCGACGCGCGGAGTCACAAACTACAAATTTACGATGACATATTTACGATGGACTACGCGGAAATACAGACTCTCGAGTAGCCACTAGCCAAGTACTTACGACGGCGTTACTACCTAATAAATCATTAATGAATTAAGAACACATTTTAACTATTGTTATGATGATTAGAAAGAAAACATATAGACGACCGCTTCATTGTTGCAGGGTTCTTTGGAAATATATTGGTATATATAATATCCTAGATCCGTATTCGCGACACGAACATTTTACTCTCCTGAAACTGACTGGTGACGTCATCCTGCGGTCAGGGCACCAGTAAGCGCGACCTCACGTTTTTTACATTGACTTTCAAGAAATACAAACCAACTGTGTTTGATAAAAAATGCAATCTACCTTTACGCTGTAGAGTTGTTATTCTTTGCAAAAACAGCAGGAATACTATCACGGAATGAGCGTCGTCAGTGTCGTCACTGATTGTGTATTTAAAGGTAAATTCAAAAGTTTGTACGGTCAGTATAGTAAAATGTTGCATGGGAAAATAGCGGTAGGAGACAACATTGTAGGAGGCGAACAGGTGATAGAAGGACGATACTAGCGGGGGCGGGGCAAAATTTAAGAGACATCTGAGATATTAAGGAGCGCAGGCGCGCTGGGCGGGGCAGTAAATATAAATAATATCCGATCTGCTGGGACCTTCACAGTACCCCTCGCCCCCTACTCCCTATCACACAACCTCGTGCTCCCGTTCTTGTTTCCCGTGTTTCCAGTCAGGCTGCTCGCGGCAGGTATTAGTTTATAGAAAGAGGTGATTCCGAGAAGGAGTAGCAATTCTAGGAAATGTGATACATGCACTTCATGCCATCTCGGTGAGGACGATTTCTAGCTACTTACGTAAGGAAATAAGGATAGATACGGAATTACCAGAGTTAAGCTATTAGAGTGAGGAGCACGGAGGAGAAATCTAATACCTTCATTGTAAAAATCTAAATAATACACAATTACTAAAATATTGTTACTCGCCCACTGCTTGTATCTTATTGAACACTTGGAAAACATGAAAAACAATATGATTATTGGGAATTAAAATTAAAAGCTCATGATGCAAATGATGAAAATATTTGCGTTGATCTAGATCGAAACACAGTTTTTTTGTTTGTTTCAAGAGAGTTTTCATTGCTCATCATGCAAGCATACGCCAGCTTTGTAGTTAATATAGGGTGTTTAAAAATAGAGGTAGAGCGATTGATTACAGTTTAGGTAATAATATATCAGTGTGGGTGTTGTCATTTTGGTTCGCTTTTAAATAATCGCACCCATAGTAAGGTACGTTAATAAATTAACCAATTTTACAAATTCTAAATATCAGCCAACAATTACCTTTTCATTATCTCCGAGTTCATCACAGATTCAACTTGTTGGAAAGAAGCTTGATAGCGAGTCATACAGTGTCATAAAAATTATGATCAAAGTAATTGTACCTATTCCATGATTTTTTATCCGAGAGGAGCAGAGTCAAGTAATGTCACTGGCAGCCAGGTCGATGTGAACTTGATTGAAGATTAGTCGGTTATTATAGAGGCAATTAGTGGTTTTTTTCAAAGGGAGCCTCAGAGTGCCATGCACTCGCAGCTAGGGTTGATCACTTAAAAGCGGGACATCTTATGTTAGGTATATCCAAGGGGACAAATAAAAAATACGTAAGTATACTGTTTAAAGATTTAAAGATCGAAAATCGAACATGTCAACAGAAAGGATGGTTCTTTGTAAAGCATTTATATACCCCCCCGAGGGAGCAATCCTTAAGCATCGTATTTTTTTAATTGACTTCCGCCTCTTGAACCTTTAAAGGAAGCTTGTTACCCAACCAGCTACGTCAAAAACACAAACAGGTAGGTACTTAAAAAACACAACCAAAGAAAGAATTCTGTAGTATTAAGAAATATCCAGGTAAAGCTATGCGTGTCCTTAGAAGTGAAGATATTAGTATGTAAGATGTTTAAAATCGAACCTCTTCTACTGTTCAAAGACGAGCTGCCATGGACATAATGTACTTCGAATGGCAGAAGACCAAAGTCTTGGCGGCCCAGGGCAAAGTTGGAGAAGCAACTCCAGAAGCCGTGTGAGGAGAGGCCGGACGTGCAATCGACGGAGGCTTCTGAGATAGGTTAGGTTTTTTGCATGGACCTAAATAGCCCTGGATGGAGCAATTCGAAAACAATTTGAAGCCGCGGGGCGAGGGGGAAGGGGTATGGAAATGCCGAAACCTACTTAATTTTTTTAATGACCACTCCTTGTCTCATCAAATGTTCAAAATAAAAATCATAAGCTGATATAACTGCATTAACCAACACAAAAATAAAATAATAATGGTTCATTATGCACCACTCTGCATACTCAGTTCTAAAGTAGTCATACAAGATGACTGCCAGGTAATTTCCCCTCACCATAGATTTGGCTTCAATGCCAATCATACAAAATCGCACGAATGCTCTGTCCAGGGCTTTTCATACGCGAGCCGAATTGCCGAACTGAACTTATGGGAAAGGAATGAAACAACAGCAAATGGCGCGAAAAGCCTCTTGCAGTTGCTTCGTTTCTTTCCCGTAATTCGTGGCTCGGTTCACGTTTCGGTTCGCAGATGTTTACGTATCACATTAGGTTGGCATCGTTGGCAACCCTGCTCTCCTTGCTTACGGAGGCGGTGGTTGGTTGGTTGGTTGGTTGGTTGGTTGTCTAGCTGGCCGGGTTTAATAAGGCGCGGCCGACCGGCGACGATGTCAAGATGTAATAATGAAAGCGCAATCTGCAACAACAGAGGCGGATACCGCGATTTCATCCTTCAGACCGTGGCGGGGTGAGTTTTAAACTAATAAAAGCCTCATCGCGCCGTCAGAGTGCGACAGACAAAATATCCATACCAGGGAAACGCTTACAGGATGTTAAGATCATTTTCGTTGCATACATACAAGGGAACGTAGTAAAACCATCACCTACCGTTTTCTAACAGTTTCATGTGATGTTTTAGAGCTGATTTTGGTCACTGCTTATTTTATACTCTCCCTGTTAGAGAATGACATGTGACCAAAATAACAGGGAGAAAGGGAGATAAATTATATCAACTGATAACACACGACATAAAATTAGCCGAGTAATATATAAAGATAGGATTTTTTTTCCTCCGCTGCTCATCTCAATATGAAAGTAATTATCGCCAGAACCCATAATATGATTAAAGCAGTTTTCAGAATCCGTCGAGAATCTTTATATTTTCTCGAAACATAGCGTTGGGAAGGATTTAAATAAAATAACTAACCAACCAGCTTCGGTGTCCAGCAAAGATCAGAATTTATCTTAAAGTAACTCTATAGTTATCCAGAGATCTAGACATCCAGACGAAAGGGAAAGAGTGAGTGAGTGAGCGCAGACAAGGGGAGTTGGGTGGCCGCTAATTAGCGTTGGTGGCACGATGGGTGACACAGGGTGGAGGAGGGGAGGAGTGGGTGGTGGTAGCGGAGCACCGCACGTCCATACGTCATTAAACACACAATATCCTGGCGGTAATTATTATTCAATTACATGTTCGGATTCACATTCGCCTAGCGTGCATTAGGTAGCTTCGATCAGCAAGCAAAGGAGGCGGGGTTAACAAGGGTGACTGTCTTTTTACATGTGACTGCCAAAAGGGAACAATGCTTAAGACACGACAGTTAATTGTTAACGTTAAATAGGGTTTTTTTTAAGAATTTTGGGAAAATGATGTCAGTGTCATCTCACTATGATAATGGGTAGGTAGGTATAAATGTTGTGGTCGGACTTTTGAAAGGAAACAAATAATGTTAACAAAATCTTAGGCAATCTGACACGCCAACAAACAATGCAATATCAAAATGTACGAATAACGTCTCGGTGGTCACGCTGATGCAGAACTAATAACACTTCCTTTCTTTATGCCGTCAACACTAGAATCGGTGCCTGAATGACCGAGCGACCTGAACGACAATGATCATTATTTTAATGCACGAAGCAAAACCGCAGAGGTCAATCCGTTTTTCGATATTCGAAGGCTATTCTATTTTTTCTCAAGTAACTGATATTTTTTTAAATTTGAATTGAACCGTCGACATACAAAAAAGAGAGAATGGAAGATAATCTTTGAACTACCCTGGTGAGAGGTCATAATTTAGAATTGAAACAATGCTTGGAATGGTTCGGTTTAAGTTATGTTCGGTGACTTAATCTTAACCATCTCTTTACCTTCGTTTCACCTAATTCCCCCATTAGTTACTAAATTCCAATTATTCCCACTAGCACCGGCCAGTCGAACTCATTGTGTGGTCACATTTACAAATAAACTAATCAAATTGTTTTAAATTTCTCTTAAAAGTGATTACAATTAAGTACTAACGCCAGACGGATTAAATCTCCCATCGCGAAGTTATTAATTACGCAAACGACCATTCATCAAATGGCAAGATGCTTAACGGTCCAGGTGATAAATCACAGACTTATATTATATAGTTAGCGGTTAGGAATGTTCCGCCGCACCGGCCCGCCACTAGGAGTGTGAGGATATTTGTAGTGTTGCGAAACAAGTGCTGCCCAAGTGCAGTTCAGCCAGTCAGTCCGTCAGGCCATCGTTTCACCGTCTAACGGGGCCCGTAGGTAATTTGCTTGAGATTGTAATGCAGTCTGATTTTCACACAGGTGAGCGGGACCGGAATAGTACGGCGCGCGGCGGGTGTTACGGGCCCCGACAGAATTAGCTCGACATCAATACACCGGCACACAGCCAGACCGCCACACTGCTACCAAAGTGGACATTTTTCATGCGGATCCAGCAAATCAAGTGGCGATGAAAGCAGATTAGAATATATAAAATAAGCAATAAACCGGGGACGTGTAAAATATTACAACACGGAATATAATTTTCATAATTAACTGAAAACGTCAAGACGTCGTAAGGTGAAATACATCATAAGCTGAATTCTTTAAAATACTTGCGTTGTTTTTGGTATAGGTAAGTATTTAATAATTTTACAGGATGTTTTCGAAAATAAAAAACTACACGGGTTATTCAATGTCAAGCCACCTGATATAAGATAGATAACTTGCATATTTCCATCGGCCGAAATAATTGATGCTATAAAAAGAGATGGATTCAAAAATGATGCTAGTGGGCGACAAAAATGTTTCGCATTTAAGAAGGCAACTAAGATTGATGATGGCCGGGAGAATAAAAGCTCAGGTATTCAATTTGGGATGCTAGCCAAGAAGATATGAATCAAGTAACGCGAATAGAGATTGCCAACGCACCTCGGAGCGCTGAGGCTGCCGCTAGGTGCGCACTGCGCAATCACTTCAATTAGTGGCTACTCAATCGTTAAGCCGAGCTTTGTTTCGTAATGTCATGCAGGAGCGCGGATCAAAGTGATTCACCGTAGGTATTCGCGATATCTGGGACACTGTCTAAACTCGGGTCAAAGGGATGCAGCAAAACAAGCATGTGATCAAATGAATTAACGCTGAATTTGTACACCTTGCCGGCATAATAACCCAATTACTGCTAATTACAACAATGCAACAAAATCATAACGATGCTTGCCCGAGCAACAAACATCTTATAAGCCTCTTTCGCGGAGCGCAAAAACTACATTGTGAAATTTGTTACGACGATAAATTTTCTACAATGAGTCATACACAATAGAGGACTGGTGGTTGACCGAAATAAATCATTTACAGCGTAGGTAAATTTGTATGTATGGACTTGTCTGTTACAAGTGTTCAGCCATCGTTAATGAGTGTTTGGAACTGTGACTATCTCGTGCCAAGGTATCGCGTTAACTTGTTCAATTTCCGTGCTCATTGTCCAAACTATGTTTTATGAACAAAGGCGTTTGTTGTTCGAAGTTCTCTGATGTGGTGATGTGGTGGTCGCGGTGTGGTTTGAGGTAGATGATGAGATGTATGAAAGGTCGGCGCATTTGTGGCCAGGAACAAAAGAAAGAAAATATTAGAACAAAAGGGCCGCGCGAACGCACGCGAAGTGGCACGAATTAAAATACAAGCGAACTTTTAATCCAAAACTACAGTCAAAATCACAAACCAGACTGCAAAATGGCGCAAGCAAAGAACGCATAAAGTAAAGTTGATGAAAAATAATTAAATTCTTTACAGTCGTGCATTTGCATTGTATTTCGGGTGAAATATATGAATAATACCACCAAATAAAGCACGAACTTAGAATAGTAAAGGCTAACTGCAGGGGAAGCGAAGTGTAATGAAAAAAGTGAATTGCACGGTTTATTGCAGCCATAACGGCCGGGGAAAATATCGTAAAACAGTAACAGATATCAACAACAGACCAAACCCCCAAAGGTAAATATTCTGGCTAAACATACCATTATTTTTTACCAAACACGGGAATTAATAATCATTGTTATTGCACTTTTAATGGAATACACATCTTTATACAATTTTGCAAACGAGCGCGTGGTTCACTTTATATGATCGCTTCCAAATATAGAAATGCAGAAAAAATGTTAATAATATAATAATGTATTTTAGACTCGTACCTCAGTGCTCTTTCTGTGTTACCTTATTCTCAATGCGAAAATATATCCAGGAACTGCCTCCCGTCAACCAGACCGGCATCGATATTCACACACAATATGTAGGTATGTGGGCTTATTGTATCGAAGGAAATATTATTAATCATGTATTGTTTCATAGTGCTTTCACACAAACGAAGTATTAATAATAATAATAATCATGATTTATTGTCTTCTTTTCTTATTAACACATAGATATAATGATATCCTCACTGGGATCTCCCGTGCTGAGGATGTCATTTACATATTATAATTTAATTATAAGAAATTAATATTACAACAAAGTATAATGTAGTATATATATATTTTTTAAGTAATTTTAAAATAAGTAAGGTACTGTTTTTTGGTATAGTTCAGTTGATTCTGTTTTAGTCTGTGTTTGATTTCAGTAAATTTTCTATTTCAGATCTTCCTATGTTAAGTATCCAGCTTTTTATTTCAGATTTAAATGTTAAAGTGTTGAGGTTTTTGAGTGTGAGTGGTATTTTGTTGTAGAGTTTAATACTGTGATATAAGAAGCATTGAATTCCGTAAGTCTAAACTTAAACTTTAGGGTGCACAGTTTACACCCGCGCTGTGCAAGCGAGTTTCCTACAGAGCATCGGACCATCCCAATTGTGGTCAATCGAAGCAGTCTTTCATGTTACGGGTGATCACATATAAGGAGCTATCAACCGTCAAGGACAGTTGTATAATACACTGACAAGAACCGTAGGGTTTATGGTAATCGAATCAACTTGCTTAGTACACGTTAAACAATAATTAGGTGATTAGAGAAAACAAAAAAGATACCGTCTTCCGTCCGAAGAGTGATCGTCAAAGTGAATAATATCCAAAAAATGTTCGAGCCATAAAAAATCATTAATAAAATTTATGTATTGTAAAATAAGCATTGGGAAGTGCGTGAGTGTTAACAATCCTGGCAAAAAATGTTCACAGAATGCATCGTTTATGGTTTATCTATCACAAGGTAGAGATGTTAAACAACAAAGAAATAACAAAAAAAAAACAAAACAAGTGAAATAAGAAAACGTAAAGCATAATAGAAAGTAAATAAAATAAAATGATTGCTCAATTATCATCAAATAGTTACATCAGTGATATACGTTAATAAGAAGAAGTATGTATTTATTTTTAGTAATAATGTGTAGGTATTGTAAAGTAGGAAGGTATTCAGAGTGTCTGTAGTTGTTCACCTAATAATAAACTATGAACAGCAGAGCTTTCGCGACATTCTCTGCTCTCTGAGCTGACGGGCCGTGGGCGCCCGTCGCCGTATGCGATATGCGATAGATCTAAATTGACACTGAAAATAAAATTTAGTAATAATGAACGGATTCCTATAAACGCAAAATACAACATATTTTGGGATCGCCTGTTGGCAAGAGATGAAAGGTGGGAGTAAAACGACCGTACAATGCATTTCCTACTTTTCACTTTTCAATAGAGTCGTTACTTTTCTGAGCGACATCTCAAATGGAGAAGAAGATTGAAAGTACCTGGTTATTCGAATCTGGTTACTAAAATGCAAAATAATCAAGAAATAAAAATACTTGGCAGTGTTCAAGTTTCGTGATGCAATTTATTAGAATGTTGACAATTTCTTGTGGGTCCGTTAATATTTACGTACACACGAAATAGTTATATGGTGTATCTGCCACCTACGAGAATTATTAATTACTAATAAAAAAAGGTACAAATTTCATTGACGACCACAAATTTCCAATTCGTTTCTTACCGATATTCTAGAGTAAGCATTTTGTTACACGAGTTGAGTTTTTTTTTTATCAACGGTGTCACGAATTTGCGGCAGTAAAACTGCGAGTTTTGACAGCGCTCGTAACGTACTTAAAAAGCAATTTTCTTCGAACGTATAATCGTCAACATTATACAGGCGAGCCCATCCAACTGACAACTTTATGCCGAATGGGATATTTATGAAATGTAAAAGGCACTTTTTTCACAAAACTTTGAAACTTTTTTCCATTCATAATTATTAGGATTTTTGATTTGTGACTGCTGTACACCATAAAATGCTGAAATCATTACCTAAGTAAATGATCAAAAGTGATTAAAAGCTATTATAAAGCTTACAAGGTTCATTAATAAAGGCAATGAAGGTAAAAGGAATTCAAAATACTGAATTTACAATCCGGCCCCAGAAGTTAGTATCAAAGTATGCGAACTAATGTCTAAGATGAATCACTCGACGCGAAATGAAATCTGGGAATGTGGAACAGGGGGATAAATCGAATATCCACGTAAGAAAATTAGGACGCTCAGATGCCGCATTACTAAATTTAGATGTGGCGGTTCCAAAATAAACACTACTAAAGATGACAATAATCCGAACGGCACAAAACCTGGCTTTTAATAATTACGACACAAGTGGGGAATTAATGTGATTAACAATTTTCATTTTTCTTTGTATCCTTTATGATTTTAACAACACTAAAATATATTTAACAGTTTGTAAAATAAATCCGTCTAAAAAATTGGACGCCATGCATAGAATCTATGTTTGTACGAACAATTTTATAATTATAGGTTGTTTCACAGAATTAGAACCAATCATCAAATTTGAAAGTTAAAATTTCAAGTTCCGTTATTATTTCATCATGGGCATTGATTGACAGTACATAAGAACAGAACTTGAATTTTAAATTCTGTGATTATTGATTTCAATATTTTTGAATTTTGAATTTGGTAGAGTCCAATTTTGTATTAACTGCAAATAAATGTAGCCTTTCCTGGAGAGTTCGCACGTTTCATGGTTTCATCGGGCGTGGGCCAGTGATCGGGACCATCAAACTTGGGTTAAAGGCCGAGGTCAATTTTTCGACAACTGGATCGACGGGTGTATCATTTTGGGATGACCAATACCTTGGGTACCTGGCAAAACCAGACCACAACCAGACCACAACCAGACCACAACCAGACCACCACCATACCACCAAACACAACAAAAAATTCTTCAACCGTCATATTTAGTTGTATGTTCTTTTGGCCGGCATAAAGATTTATTTGAATATGTATATTTTTTACGATTCCTCGGTGAAGGAACAATTTGAAAGAACCCAATGTGTTCTTGCATTTTTCCCCGATTTGATTGTAAAATTGATACACACAAGGTTTTAAACATAAAATAGTATTTTTAGATGTCCATCGGTGTGTTAAATTATTTTTACAGCCATTTTTATTTGCTTTTCCTTTTTGTACACTGTGTAGAAGGGTCTTCATACTCCTGCTCATCATCTACAACCATCCTCTGTACTTTACACTGAGATGAGAGCATCAGCCTCCCAGGATGATTCAAATTGGCTTCATGTTCATAATAATAATAATAATAATATCTGGATGACTTTTATAGCGCCGTTTTTGTGCAAAAACACCTCAAGGGCGCTGTACAAACTTATTTCTACAGTGTTATTACTTAACTATTTATGGAGAAAATATACAGTACAATACTTACCTGGTAGGTCACTTGAGATTAACACTTAATTAACATTATCTAATTGTTTATTGGCGAAATTTAGATACAGGGTTTAGGACTTAATTGAAAAATTGAATATAACTGGACTTTCTCTTAGGATTGGTATATTTAATTTAAGGGTACGACAACTTAAAAAGGTAAGTTTTTAGTTTAGACCTGAATTCTGTTGGACTTGTTATGGATCTTAGTTCCGGAGGGAGTTTATTCCAAGCCTTCGGCCCAGATACTCCGAAAGCGCGATCACCAAACTTAGTATTTGGCTTGCGCATAGGTTCTATCAGTCTGCCTACAGCTGCTGATGTTGCTGATCTAAGCGTTGACTGCCTCAGACCAGTGTTTTCCGGGAAGCATAGTTCAGAGATGTAGGGTGGGGCCATTTCATTGATGGATTTAAACACCATCCAGCACAGTTTGTACTGGATTCTTTCAGGGCACTTGAGCCAGTGAAGGTTACGAAGGTGTTCTGAAATGTGCGAATATTTTGAAACCCCGGTTATGAGCCGCGCTGCTGCATTAAACACTGATTGAAGTTTGTCAATTTGATATTTTGGAAGGCTGGCATAAATGCCGTTGCAGTAATCGAGACGTGAGACTACGTAAGAGTTGATAAGTAGTTTTGTTGCTTCTGAAGGAAGGTTTCTTCGGACAGACTTGAGTTGTCTTAGGTGAAAAAAACCGGTGCTTACAGTCCTATTTATTTGACTTTTAAACGAAAAGTCTGAATCTAAATTGACACCGAGAAGTTTGACTGTTGTTTTTGGGATGATATCGCTGCCGGAAATAGTAATAGGTGAATTGTCTATGAAATGTTGACGTTTGTTTGTGGCTACCCAGAGGAACTCAGTCTTAGATGGATTGAGCTTCAGCTTGTTTGAAGACATCCAACGAGTTATTGCTTCTAGACATTCAGTTATACGGATCTTGAGACTATTGATTTCATTTGGAGCGCAGTAAAAATAAACTTGCTGATCGTCAGCGTAGCAGTGAGACAAGAGATCAAATGACTCGATTATTTTGGCGACATCATTTGTAAAAAGGATGAAGAGAAGTGGACCCAAAACGGATCCCTGGGGTACCCCTGAAGAAAGTGTTGCGAAGTTGGACAATTTATTTCCAACCCTCACGGCTTGTAAGCGATTGGATAAATAGGATACCAGCCAATTTTTTATGTCGGAATTCAAACCAAATGTTTCTTCTAATCTCCTAATGAGGAATTCATGATCAATCGTGTCAAACGCTGCACTCATGTCTAGGAGTGAGATAAGTGATAACTTACCTGACTCTACGGCCAGCGTTATGTCTGATAGCATACGAAGTAGTCCGGTTTCAGTTGAGTGGAACTTTCTGTACGCAGATTGACGTTTTGCGAATAATTTATTTGAATTCAAGTGACTGGTTATTTGTGCGGCAGCAATTTTCTCCAGGATTTTTGAAATAAATGGTAAGTTTGAAACGGGCCGATAATTACCTAAGTTATCGGCGTCTAGATGTGAATTTTTCAGGATTGGTGTAACTACAGCTGACTTGAGTGGTTCAGGAAAGTCACCCGTTATCATCGTTAGATTTATCATTGTCTTTATCCGTTTCGATTCCGTCGTTGTTTCCACTGTCATTTTTCAACACTTATTATGTAAAAAATATTATATGTACACACGTTTATACATGTAACAGCAAAAAACATCAGAAATAAATGTAATTTTAAATAACTCGCATACAAAGCGCTTTTAAGAGGAAGCTACAATCCAAAAATGTGTATATTCTTGGTATATATTATATTGTAGATAATAGGCATTAAAATCGCTCGATAAATGGAGACTAGAAACGTTCGATTTCAAGCACAAAACTGTTTATTTAACTTGTAAATAATTTTATAAGAAAGAAAAAAAGTCAATCAAGTGAAACTGTCACAGATAATCTTAGCTATAATACTGTATTTTTTAAAGTTTTTTCCTTTACGCGTTCATACATTTATATTGAAAAAAAAAATGAAGTTTACATTTAAATTTTTTGTTGAGTAATTTATTTTTTTATTTGTACCTATTCTACTCCTTCATGGAAAACCTTCAATTTATCGAAAGCATATTTTTTGGTATTCATAATGTATAAAAATTCGTTATAAAGATTAATCAAAATGGTGATTTAGCATTAAGCTTCGCCTTAAGTGCCTACATCCGACCGTGAAGGAGCTCACAATGAACACTGTGCATAGCGTATAAAAAATTGGACGCTCGACTTCAAATCAAAGTATTTATATCGAATTTAGTTCAATTTCAAAGTAAAATATATATTTGATGATATAAACATAGATATTATATTATTCAACTTATTTTAACGATAATGTAAATAAATTTCTTACCCCACCTACGTCACCGCGTGCGGCCACGCCGCCATCTTTGACAATTCTGCTTACAGTGGTCAGATGGAAAAGAAACCTGCACCCAAACGAAATATTCAGGAACACCATTGATTTTTGGAGCTATTGTAACATTTAATAAAAAATAGGATAATTGTTATCCGAGAAAAAAATATTTAGTAACATCCAATTTTTTGGACACTGCAGTAATGGGTTAATATTTTTTCTTTATGTTCAATTAAGCAGAAAATTGCAAACAATGTAGAAAGGAGATATGATTTGAGAGATTAAAGGCAAAAGGAATAAGTGATTTATTTTTGGGGTACTATGCCGTGTTGCGCTATCTCCTTTAGCCAACGTTTCGGACAGCATTACAGTGTCCAACATCAGAGCAGATGTGTATTTACGTATAGATTGATATGTAGAGTAGTGTAGTTTAATATGTTTCGTGTGCGTTACGAATATTGTAAAGATGCATAAAATTGGTAACCAGCGAAGATATTCATTTTCAAATAATAAAAAGTTAATTTTGAAGTCCAATTTCACCGAGAAGTAAGTAAGTTTTTTGTAATAACATATTTCGAGTGCAAAACCGATTATGTTCGAGATAAAACGCAGATGCGAATCAAACGAAGACGTAAGAGGCCAGTCGAAAAGGCGCTAAAATTATCAGCACACGGAATGTTTTACAACAAAACCAATTACTTTTGTTGATGCTTGCACGATTTTATGTTCGATTGGTAAAGTTTATGACACAGAATGAGTGGTCAGGTGGTATGTTTAAAATAATATAGTGGTATGTATTATTTTACAGCTTTCCAATTTTCTGTGGAAATAAACATAAAAGTTACTTCCGAGAAATATGTCAGCAAAATAGACAACATTTACGAGTATTCATTTATCATTCCTCTTAATATGTATAATAAGGTTTATCTTTCCGAGAACCCGTGGTATTAATACTTCAAAATAGCTAAACCGAGAGCTGCTCACAAAAATATACGACTCGCATGCGATGCATAAGAATTTATAGTGAGTACTGACTACTGACCCTCTTGCAAGGTTCTGGCATGTGAAAATTCATTGCATTCATTCATTGTATTACTTTGCAGATTTGTCTTAATTTTGCGAACGGTCAGCACTCAAAAATAAACACATTTTCCTATTATACTACTTACAGTACATATTGCTAGACTTAACAGACTACAAATTGATGTTCAGAGTGCTGAACCCACAAAACAAGTTATTTGTCCGCTTTCGCAATGCACTTTGAACAGAGAACAGTTGAACAGAGTCGAGAGATTCGTAAAGAATGACAAGAAGGCGACTCGCAGTAATTAGAAGGTACGCATGAAAACCTTAAAATAAGGCTCCGTAATGTCGTAATAAACGAGTCGGTTGTATCAGGCGAGTTCGTCCAGAATTGCAGGTTAGGTTTAGTTTGAAGGCAGGTATCTGACCCTCACTCACGCGAACATTTTCCGAAAATGAACACAAATCGTAACAGTTAACGATCTTAACATTTTCCACGATTAATTGAGGATCTACACGACATTGTCAATAACTTGATGAAGGGAAAGGAGACAAAGGAGACTAGTTTAGTTTATTTCAGTCAGTTTAGTTTAGTTTAATCCAGTCGGAGTAATTCCCCCGATAATAGACAATAAATAAATAGTTTTTAGGACACAAAACTATTCCGACGATTGATTGAGTTTGAAACGTTCATTGGAACGTGGGTGAGTCATGAATATTAACCATTGGAAAGAGGGAGACGCGGAAGGTTTTGTGTGTGTTTGAGCGGATTCCGATACAAATCGGATGGTACGGGTATGACTCCGAATGCAGGGTATAATTTCCCACGAGTTCCATGAAGGAGAAGTTACACGGGGTGAAAGTGTTCCGGAGGGTGGGAGCGAGGTACGGACAGAATAAACGAAAAGCGAGTGTAACCACCCTCTGACCTCATTGAGCGCTGTTTACACCCTTCACAAAGATACGTCTTTTTCACAAATAGCCAGATTAATGCGCATACCCAATTTGATTGAGTCAGCGTTATAGGAAAACTAACGGAATTAGTTCGCAAACAACGGTAATCGGCTCCCACAGAGAACAAACACTGGGGAAATTGATAGTTTTTGACGAAAATAATGATTCAGCGCTAATCGGCCAATTATACAAAAACGGCAACTGAACAAACAGTACAGACTACAGATCAACTTAGAATTACCTAACACCACCTAGGAACCTATTCACTACGGACTGGGAGAAATCGCACGCATCCATTCTCATGCCTAGTTTATTTCATTTAAATGTTTTATGTCTATCAACATTTTATTCAACATGATGATTTGTGGGTGCAGAGTGTGCCAAATATTCTACTATTATAGCAATTGTTGTACTTCCTAGTTTCCTTTTACTGCAGCTAACGTACAGCTGCGTCGGTGCATAATAATAAAATATGACACACCCTCCAAAATAAAAACACATTTTAATGCGAGAGCCAACAAATGTTTTTTGTCAGCGGCTGACTAAGGTTTCGCAGAATGTGAATTTAACATTTTAATATTATGTATGTATGAAGTAAAATTTGTGATGAAGTGATAATTTATGGAAAATAATGCAATACGAACAAAAACATAACTTAAATGTGATCGAATTTAGCAATTCGATTACAATAAGTGTTTGTACGAAACCGGATTACAAAAATACGATAAGGAGCAAGAACGCGAATAAAAACAAGGAGCGAAGGGAAATAAAGCCGGGGGCAGAAAAACAGAGGCCACAAAAGGGTTAATTAGCTTTAAATTCGCATTAACTACCCTCGCGCCGTGAAATATTAAACAGGCCGCAAATGAAACGGATGAATAAGTTGCGGGATTAACACATCATTTACACATAAAATACAGAATCTGATCCTCCCACAGCCCTCACGCTACTCCCTTCGCGAGTCCTACCCTCCGTACCCAGTCTACCCGCGCCGGAGTCGAACCCTCTTCATTGTAATCCCGAGCCGGGCTAATCCCAGGTGGCACAACTTGGAAATTAAGGCTTTCAAATTGGGATCATAGTCGTTATTGAACAGGTAATGATCCAACTTAGCGGCGATATATAATTGCCGTATTATAAGGAGGTATCGGAAAATTATTGTTATAATTTACTTAATTCCCCTAAAGCCAAACTTTATTCCAAAAAGATTATCATAATTACCTGCAATTTTTAAGGCTGTTATTAAATTTTGAAATAAGAAAAAATATTTTTACTATTTGATTCCCAATAAGCATTTTTATTTAACAAAAAAAAACATGTTACGTTTGCATTGTTGGATAGCGATATGATATTGTTGGATTCCGAAATAAAAGCTCCCAAAAATATCATGAATGCCATCTGTTGTTCGCAATACGAGATTTTATCCAAGAATCTAACCATTTTCCATACAGCAGGCAGATTTGCGGGAAATTAATGAAACAGAAGCTTTTATAAGAACATTTCGATATTGCATTATTTTTTTGTTTAAAATTCTTCTTCGAAGTAGGACTGGACTGGACTGGACTAGACTCAAGGACTCTTGGTTCAAATGTAAAAATAATAAAAAATTCAAACATACAACGTTTAAAAAAATTTATATACAATATTGTTAAAAAAATATGTATTGGTAAAGCTAACCAATAGATAACGTTGATAACCAATTTTGAAGTTACCTTAACAAATTAAAAATTCGATGTTATTATATAAATAGTACGAGTCTATGAAAAATTGGAAATCGAAAAGTGTTTTCCGTTAGAATGCGATCATGAAAAGTTCAAGCTGACCGTGAATAACAGATTGATGAACAAAAAAAACTCTTCCGTCATCATAAGATAATTAAATGAGAAACGAAAACAACCAGAGTTAATTAGAAACTACGAAAAAATCAAGTTTACAGCAAGGGTTTTATTTTGAGGGAATCTAAAAATACTTCCAACCTGTCACATAACCAAGGTGATAAATATTTTTCTTAAATTCTTCTGCGAGGCGCTCATTTGACACAAATTCAGGGATACATGTTTGAAGCCATACTAATCTAATAATTATTGTGAATGATGTTTTTGGAGTATTATGCCGTATTGCACTTCCTCCTCCTTCATTCAATGAGTTAATATTTCAGTCAGCTTCGCTTATTAACAATATTTACAAGTTATTTAACTCTTTAGATTTTACAATATTTTTACCTACAAAGTCCCAACAACCCGGTGAACTTTAATGGAATTTCGGAATGCTTTCGAGGTATTTTAAATGTAATTGGAATAAAATAACTTAGTTTGAATACCACTTCAATTGAATATAGTATGTAAACCAATCGGTTTCGATTCGACCTGAACCTTCCGTCAGGGTTTTATAAAATATACTATTTTATGTTTTATGAAACCCTGCTGATGGTTCAGGTCGCATGGACACCGGTTGGTTTTTACAGGGTGTTGGACGTACTTGACTTCTTTAACCAGTGATTCTTGACATTATTTGAATTTAAAAATGTCAACGAAATTTTGGCCTCCACTGACTTTTTTGATGTTTCTTTTTTCTACAAAAACAGAAAATCAGCAGAAATTGATTGGAAAGCTAGGGTCGATGTGGATAGTTACTCGGCTGAGTGACCAGTGTCGAAATGTGGAAGAATTTATTTAAAAATTGTTTTGATATATATTTTTTTTTTGAAAAATAAACACCAAATTTCATTTACATTTTTTACTACAAATAAGTTCAGGAATCACTGGTTAAAGTCAAGTATGTCCCTTAACTCCCTGCATATTTTACTCAAATAAAGTGATATTCAAACTAAGTTATTTTACTCTAATTATAATTATGTATACCCCTCAAAATGCTACATGTGTAAATTTATTTTAAATGTGCTATATTTTTTTTTTATTTATTATATTTTTTTTTATTTTAAAAGAAAGACAAACATTCCCGGGTTACTAATAACCCAACAATGTTTGAAAATCTGCTACTACCACCACAGAAAGCCGAAAATGTTGCTTGTGTTGTGATGGAGGACTTAGCCAGCCGAGGAATCGAACACGCGACGCTCGGGTGAGACCCAAGCGCTATGCCCACTCAACCACTGACCGGTCGAATATATATATGCTTCTTATTGTTTGAAGATGTCATAAAAAGAAATACCATTTTGAAATAGATAAAATTATCTTTGAGATGTTTGTATTTGGTTTTTAACCTTTTTAATGACGGAAGGTATTAGTATGGCTGTGCACGGCTGGCCGTGAATATTTTAGCAAAAAATTAGATCATTGTAAAGTCGGTAATATTAATAAACTATTGATCGATGATGATCACGATCCCTGACAACCATGCCACAGTGCGAGAGGGGTCAAGGTCTTCCCAGCTTGGTCTTAAAGACATAGAAAACTGCATAATGCCAAAAATAATTCTGTACCCGTACAGGTGCTGAGGTAAACGCAATTCGACCCTTCATCAAGCGGTGTATTCAGTCGTTTTTGAGAAGATTATATCGATTATATCAATATCGCTTAGACGTCTTATTATTTTATGTCATGTTAACCAAATGATTTTATGATTACATACCTCCACTAACATTTATCAAACTATAAAATCATTAGAAATTTTGTGTAAAGCTACTCTAAGCGCCTAAGCCTATTCTGGATCTGGGCAACATAAGCTATCGCAACGGGGCCGGCTTTCTTCCAGTCATCTCTGGCTATGACGAACGTTGACAGATGTATTTGTGGACTAGTTATAGACAAGTCGAGAGTTGAAACAATCCAGCATCCATCACAGTCTACCCGGGATCAAGGGAGGAAGTGTTTTTTTTCTTGGAAGTCATCCAAAAGGAGAGATAGAAGCGACGAGTGGCAAAAGAATATTAAGGTGAAACACTGGAAAAGAAATAATATTATGTATTTTAGGGAAAGATTTAACAGGTCTTTCATTTAACAAGTTCAAATGGCCACATACATTTTTATATGAATAGAAATAATAATATTATTTGAGGAGGGATTTTATGTTATGTTTTAAGTTTATTTGACAAAAAAAATAAATGTATATATATATATTTATATATATATTCACTGTAGATCAAGTTATGGCCATATTTGTTGGACATGTTTTCAAAGACAGTGACCACTGTAATTCAAAATCCACTAGACGGAATTGAATGAAATTTATACATTTTATTGAAAGCATAAAAAAATAGTGCCTGATGGAAGGATTCTTTGTAAAAATTAAAACTTCGATTTTGTTTTAACAATAAACTAGCACTTTTTCCTTGAAAATCCGCGAGTAAATTATCAGAGTCCGCCATTTTGTTTATTTTCAACCAAAAAGCTTGGATCAGGCACTAGGTTAACTATTAAACTAATGATTTTTTTGTTGTTGTTTGATTATTTTAGAAGATAAAAAAAAATTAAAAAAACAATAAAATTTTATGATGGTCACCGCAAAGACAACTTGTGGGACGGGGTCCAACAAATATGGTGATAACTTGGTCAAAAATAAATATATATGTATATTTTTAGCTTTTTGTCAAATTAAGTTAAAAAATAATATAATAACTTTGTCGTATTCGTTGTATATAAAATAAATTAAGCTACTGTCATGTTTTTTAAAATTTAAATACTCATTTTTTCACCCCGCTGACTACCCTAACATCTTAAAAAAAACGCATTTTTCATCATACAAAAAGTCAATTGTAGAAAACAGCTGTAGCTGCTGGTTTCTTTCTCCCAAGCGTACTAGTTTACCTTCCAATGTGGCACCCTTGCGCATAATCAAGACAATCTTTTATCTTTAATTTAATGTTGTTTATGCCGGCTTTCTGAAAAAACGACATTTGCGCCTGCCGAAGCTTTAGTTAAGGACTGCAAGAGCACTAAACATGGATCAAATTACGTTTGAAACTTAAGCTAGTCAAAGTATTCAAGGCATTGGGCCGAATGAGTTCAGTTGTACGTTCACGTATACGACTTCTTTCAATTTTAAGAGCTTCATTAGTTCACCTTTATTCATTAATAATAATAATAATAATAATAATAATAATAATAAATTCTTTATTCCAGGATGTGGGGAGGTTAGTGCAATCCCACACATCCCATAGATGAGATAAGTACAAATAATATTTACATAGAGTAACATAAATACAATAAATAAAAAGAGATTAAAAAAATTAAAAATGAAATTAAGTTAAAGCAGAGAAGCACGGGAATCCAACGGATCTAAGATTGTGGGAGCAAGTATCTTTCTCCAATGGTCTTCAATGCTCGATCCTGAAGTCAGACGCGATTCTATGATAATAGTGTTTCTGGAATGGTTTATCCTTTCCCTCAGTCCTGCAATCCTGGTTCTTAACAGAGCTGTAAATCCTGGAACTCGCCCTTCTGTTAACATCGAGGAGGCACTGCAGTGCCTGGGGAGTCCGAACATCAATCGGTAAGCGTTATTATATTGAACCCGAAGCCTTTCCATTGTTCTTTTCTTGAAATTAGCCCAGAGCTCGCATGTGTACAGGGTGGTGCAAAAGGCTAAGAAGAGCGTCCTTTTCACTCGTGGACTACAGAGCCGGAATCTTCTACTGAGCATGTTACATTTTATGCTCAGTACACGCCTCTGCCTGTCAATATCTTCATCATCCGTTAACTTGTTGTTGATGATATGTCCTAGATATTTTGTGGTTTCTACTGTTTTCAGAATCTCACCATTCAAAAAGACTGGGGGAATGTTTTTTGGGCCTTCCCCGTGTTTTATGACCAACAGTGCTGTTTTTTTCGCATTATAGATCATGTTGGTTTCGTGAGCAAATTCCTCACAGATTTTCAGGAGAATTCTTAATCCCCGTATTGACGGTGCCATCAGAACCATATCATCTGCGTAGCTCATATTGTTAACACATAGACCTCCGATGTGGCAGCCCACTCCAGCATTGTTTAACCTGTGGGTTAATTCGTCCATGTATAAGTTGAACAGTACTGGGGACATACATCCACCCTGTCTGACCCCGCTTTTCAAGAAATAGGGTTCTGAGAATCCATCTTTCCACTTTACAAGGTTTTCCTGTTGGCGATGCCATGATTCGAGAATTTTTACCACTTTCCATGGTATCCCTCTTTCCTTTAGTTTTTTCCATAGTAGGGGGTGGGAAACTCTGTCGAATGCCTTACTAAGATCCAAAAAGCATGCGTAAGTTGTTGTTTTTCTTTTCCTGTAGTATTCCAGCGTCCGTTTTACGCAGAATATGGCTGAGTCCGTGGAGCATTCTGTTTTGAAACCCATCTGATTGTCTTTCGTTTTCAATTGGGGTCCGACTTGGTCTAAGAGAACTCGTTCAAATATTCTGGCGGTCGCTGTGGCGATGGATATCGGTCTGTAATTTTCCTGTAAAGTTATGTCTGTCAGTTTAGATTTTACTATCGGTATTATGATTGTCTTTGTCATGTCTTTGGGTAGATAACCACTCTTTATGATATCGGTAAACAATGTTGCCAGTAGTTTCAGAATCGCTACCCCTGCATGTTTGACGTGTTCGATACTTAAGCCGTCATGTCCTGCTGATGTTCCGGATTTCATGTTTTTAATGGCGGTTTTCACCATGTTTGCAGTGACTATGGGGTCAATATCATCATAGGCGTTCAAATGCGTTTCGTTTGAGGAGATGGTCGGCGTAGTAGTCGCGAAATGTTTTTTGAAAATATTGGCAATTACTTCAGGATTTGTTTCTCCGTTTATGTTGCACGAAACTTTGGAACGCATGTTCAACATTTTATTAGACTTGTTCCAAAATGATTTGAAGTCCCGATTATCTAAGTCCGCTGCTATTTTATCCATCTGGAGTTGTGTCGAATTCTTTTGGCATTGTTTTAGAGCTGTTTTGAAGGCGGCACGCTTTGTCCTTCTATCCTCGGCGATGGGACCATTGTGCGGTCTCCCATTATCAATCCAGGTGAGCATCGCTTGTCTTGATTTTTCGTATTTGTCTGCGACAAATTCATTCCATCCACAAACTTGCTTATATTTTGGTGTAGTAGTATTTCTAAATATACTAGTGGCACTGTCTCGTAATGCTTGTACTATACATCCGTAGAGGTGTTTTATTTTGGCACGTTCAGGGTTGCCACCGTCCTCAAGAGATGTATTTTTTGGGTTGATTTTAGCTAGATAAGTTTGCGAACATGAGTTGTAAATTCCGATATCACGTATATTTTTCGGATTCCATAATGCTGGATCCCTTAATATAGATGAAAATACTTCCGATGTTACTATTCCATTCGTATTTAAAGTTATTTCGAGGGGTCGGTGGTCAGTCCAATCAACATCGTAATGTATTTTCATATCGATAATTTGTTTGTAAATATTTTTTGTAACTAGACAGTGGTCTAACCACCTGGTAGTACTATGCGCGTCACTGACGTATGTGTAAGAATTCTCAGGTAAAATTTCGGTGTCGGCACAAATGTATTCGAATTCTTGACAAAAAGATTTTAGCTCTATTCCAAAGAGTGAGTCGGGATTAGCGTTGAAGTCTCCGATAATAATTGAATTGATATAATCTTTGTCATCAATGATCGTTTGTAAGGAGGCCAGGCAGTTGGTAAACTCCACAAAGTTGTCAGTTAGGCAAGTCGGCATATAGATTGTGAAGATGGTTAAATTTTCAGTATTTAGACTCACCTCGATTCCGGCCATACGACAATTGTCCATCGGGATTGTGGTAACCCTTAAGTTTTGCTTGTAAATTATTCCCACTCCGCCGTACGGCCGACCTAGTAGGGGACCGTTAGCTATATTGACGGCAGAGGTGCCCAAGCTATTGAAATGCGGGTGAATATTAGATAAAAATTCAATCTCGGTTGGGAGTAGCCATGTTTCTTGGACTAGTATAATGTCATATGATTCGCAGAGATCGTGAATAAATTTTTCGGAGCTACGGACCGATCTGCAGTTAATCGAAATAATTCTTAATTTATCGGTTGTCATTTTGATTTTTGGTTGATGTACGCGATTCTATATATTTACGGAATACAATTCCTTCCGGCCATAGTTCTTCCACCAGGTATTTCGGCCCTTCAGTTGCTTTTACAGAAAGTTTAAAGGTGTTAAATGGCGTGGGACGGTAAGGCTTAATTTTTTCGATCTTAGTATTTTCGAGACCATTATCTGCAAGGTAGGTCTTTACGTCGTCCTCAGTAGTTTCCAATGTAAACCGTGAAATATAAATTGACGTAATTAAATATGCCGACTTCAGTGTCGTAGAGGTTGCTTTTCCTCTCAAGTTGCGTTTGGGTTTTCTAGTTACTAATGTAAATCCTTTCTCATCTTCCGCAGGAGGACGAGGCCGCGGACCGCGGTCACGCGATACCTGTTTATTATTTTGTTTTAAAGCGTGTGCGAAGTTCATTCCCGGCTGCACTGGACTATTTGGAGTGTGTTCGTTCATTGTCTTTGTGTGTGTGGTTGACACTGTATTATTAGAACCAGTCGATAAGCAGGATGCGCCGCCCGTCGGTATTTGTTTACTATTTGAAAATCGTGACTTACCCACAATTGAGTGGTTAATAATTACTTCCGAATTCCCAGTTAAGTCACTTTGTTTGTTTGGTACCTGAATATTTGCAATTTGTTCTCTTATTAGTGCCAGTTCTTGTTTTATGTCTTCATTTTTTGTGGTCGATGAATCTTTTAGTTCGGTTTTTATATGCGTTATTTCCGTTTTCAGTGCATTGAGTTCCTTAAGGAGTTTGGACACATCTATGCTGTCGAAGTTGATGGGAGGCAATTTATGTAATTGTTTAGCAGCGAACACTGGTAGCTTATCAGGATCGGTCTCCTTCAATGCTCTCAGGATGTCCTGGAGGTAATAATAAACAATTAATTTTGCACATCAAACGACATTATTCAAAATGATGTGTATATTATTTATTTATTATTATTTATTATTATTACACGCCCTAATGGGCTTTTACACACTACAAAGTTTAATAGTAGAGTATCACAGTTATTATAGATTCTATAAAATTAAAACAATAAAGGAAATTAAAATTAAATCAAAATTAAAACAATAAAGTTTACCGAAGCTTATCTGACACTTAAGGCTGTGCTTAAATAAGGGGGTATTTCACTATTTCTGATTATGTTCTGACTAAGCACTAATCCGTGGATTAGTCATTTTTTTGTTTTCACTATATCTGAATAACGCTAACGCTCGGGTTAAAGTTCGATTTGACTAATCAGTGCTCGAACCTCACGTTAGGCGCTATTCCTCGAATCAAAGATGGCGTCAAAACATTCCGAGTTTGACAGAGGAGAAGTGAGTCGAATTTTGTTGCGAATTATTATGGATACCGAGGTTTTTGATTTACAGAAGCAGGTGAAAGGGCGGCGATGCGAAGGCCACGAGTTTTAAGAGCTCGAATGAATTTGAATGCTTGTATGATCCACCCTGAATTATTTGATTGTGTTCAAAATAAGAAACAATGTATTAATTCGACACGAATCTATCTAAAATGACCTGATAATCAACATAACATAACCAAAAAAATGCACATTTTGCGGTGTGCGGACTGTGGCGGGAAACTTGTCAATTGGCGTTGACGCTAGCATTCCATAGACATTGCGGCAAAACATGACAGGCGTTGTAGTAGATTGGGTAACTGCAAACATTTTGCGATGTTGCCAGACTATTTCGAGATCTATCCGGAAGCTGGGCAACAATGGTGAAACCGTTGAATAACGAAGTTATTCTGATCTTTAAAGCCAGCCAACGGATAGCTAGTCAGATATTTAGCCCGACATAGTGAAATACCCTCTAAGTCTATCGGAAGTAGGAATATGTCTTATCAATTGTTGACAATGCTCGCAAATATCGCTAACTGACCATAGAGGATGGATTTAATCAATATATTTTTGATATAGGGTTTTAGAGTGCTAGACACCCAGATATGTCATCCATGAAATTAAATAAATGGTAAAAATATCATGTTAAACTTTTTATACTCATAAATGGATTATCAATGGACCCATGTTTCAGACCCCATAATATAATAAAATATGCATATCACAAATTGCAGTGTTACACCCTGAAATTTTAACACCCAATTTATAAATGTGATGTGAAATATTTTGTGATGACTTCATTTATTTCAAAACTGAAAGACAACCATTCAGAATGTAGGTATTTGAAAATAGATTTTTATTTTTATTTTAAGTTAACATTGTAAAAAACATTCAAGTTACACAATATTAATTCTAAACACACATGAAAATTCAGATTATTATCAAACATACTAATTTCGGTTATTATTTTTTTTTTTAAAACTTGCTCTGAATTTAACTGTCATTTTCAAAATTGGAACTGATTGTGTGAAGAATTCAGATAAGCGATAAAGTGGGTACCTACCTATCATTTGATAATTTTAACAGAAAATTATTTTAATTGACGTTTTCAAAATTTAAATGATTTTTCAAGAATTCAGATAATTTTTCACGGGTCTGCGCTGGTTATTATTAATGAACTCTGTGAAAAATAAAATCAAAAAATGATAATTGCCACAGGCGAGAATCGAACCTCGATCGACTGCTTAGAATGATGAAATGATAACTATGCTAACCATTTCACCACCAACTATTGTAAGAATGGCTGCATAAATTCTTTATGCTTACTGAAAATATAAGAATTATGTACTTTTTAATGTAACATCACATTACATCATATTGTTTAATTAGTGAAATTATTATAAGACTGCTATGGTGTAGGGATAAAAACTTTGAGATGGTCTCGGTTTAGATTCTCGAAAACATAAAACAAGTTCAAAATAAATATTATGTAAGGATCTGTGTCTGAGTCTTGGATATTTTATACAACATATTTTTACCAATCCACTAATTTTAGGTTTTTGGGGAGTATAATACCATTGCTTTTTTATAGTACAGTTTTGTAAAATTTCGCCACAATTTTTTAACACATTCACCGCCAGCCTTGTGCTGGGAAAGATTGATGTATGACAAGTTTTTGGATTCTCTACAAACTTATTATAGTCTTATTTATTCTAATGCATTCAGTTTTATGTGAATTTCGCCAATGGCAGAAGAAACAAGCAAGCAATATCCGGTGCAGTGAAGGATAAGTAATTAGTTGGGCCTGCAATGGGGAGCCTCGGCCTGCTGAAGAAACCCCACGTCACCTTCGAGCGTCATCAAAGAGACAGATTTTGACCGAAGGCAAGTCAGTCATGGCAAGCGCCTCCCCCAAAGCAAGCAGGCCGCTTCATCTGGAGCCAGTGAGAGTATAGCATCTCCAAAGAGGTTGTCTGCTAATGTTTTTATTATGATGAAAGTGTATTATATTTAAAGAGTTAATAATAACCAAGTAATGAGTGAACTTGGGTAAAACATTTGCAATGGTGTCTTGTGACGTCACACGAGACACCATTCGGTACAATTCGTAATACCAATGACAGTTTTGCAATACCGCCTCCCATCTACTGTTATATCTCACGTTTTCAGCTGGCCATAAATATCTACATTTTGATGGCTCATATTATCTTCGATACTATTAAGTATTCAAAAAAAAAAAGATCTGTCTTCAGCATGCTCTAATAAATGTGATGTAACCTCATTGGGGTGTAGCTGATGGGTATATAAGGAAGGCGGGGAAGTAGCTGGCTATTCAGATGTGTAGACCAAACACAGCAACGTTTCAATTCTGAATGGTAGTCTTACACTATGGCGATACTATGATGGGAGTGTTAAGCACTATCACTATGCTCAGGAGGCTACTAAAACATTCATTCAAGCTCTTCACTTAAAAAATTACTAATACTTGATAATTTGTATAGCGTCGTTTTTGTGCAAAATCACCTCAAGGGCGCTGTACAAATTTGTAATACATTTCTACAATAATCTACGTTATTACTATCTATATATGGAGATAATATACAGTACAATACTTACCTGGTAGGTCAACATTAACTAATTGTTTATTAGCGAAATTTAGATACAGGATTTAGGACATAATTGGATATAACTGGACTTTCTCTCAGGAATGGTATATTTAATTTAAGGGTATGATAGCTTAAAAAGGTAAGTTTTTAGTTTAGACCTGAATTCTGTTGGACTTGTTATCTTTGGATCTTAGTTCCGGAGGGAGTTTATTCCAAACCTTCGGCCCAGATACTCCGAAAGCGCGATCACCAAACTTAGTATTTGGTTTGCGCTTAGGTTCCATCAGTCTACCTACAGCTGCTGATGTTGCTGATCTAAGAGTCGACTGCCTCGTACCAGTGTTTTCCGGGACTCATAGTTAGAGTCTCCATCTTCTATCTTCGTCGAACGTCACAGCGGTGCTGCCAAGGTCTGGTATCTGTGAGAGGATAGTGTGTGAGCGCTTTATTAGCAGCAGACACATACCTGGACAGATGACGAACCTCGTGCTGGCACTGTTCGTGGACGCGGTGGACTCTTTCGCTGCAGCAGCTGGTCCAGTTTCTTCACCACCTAGGATTCTTGCTGCAGAGTCTCCATCTTCTATCTTCGTGTCACCTGTTTCTGTACTTCATTTTACTTAACTTAACTGCACTTTATTTTTGTAATATTTATATTTTTTGTAATACCTGCATCAACTGTATCACCCTGAGGTGATATCTCACAAAAGCGGCGATATACAAATTATCCAGTAAATAAATAATAGTTCAGAGATGTAGGGATATTTAAACACCATCCAGCACAATTTGTACTGGATTCTTTCAGGGCACTTGAGCCAGTGAAGGTTACGAAGGTGTTCTTTTACGAAGGTGTTCCGAAGAAACCCCGGTTATGAGCCGTGCTGCTGAAAAAAACCGATGCTTACAGTCATATTTATTAGACTTTTGAACATAAAGTCTGAATCTAAATTGACACCAAGAAGTTTGACTGTTGTTTTTGGGATGAGATATCGCTACCGGAAATAGAAATAGGTCAATCGTCTATGAAATGTTGACGTTTGTTTGTGGCCACCCAGAGAAACTCAGTCTTAGATGGATTCAGCTTCTGCTTGTTTGTAGACATCCAACGAGTTATTGCTTCTAGACATTCAGTTATACGGATCTTGAGACTATTGATTTATTGGTTATTTGTGCGGCAGCAATTTTCTCCACGATTTTTTAAATGAATGGTAAGTTTAGGGTCGATAATTACCTAAGTTATCGGCGTCTAGTTGTGAATTTTTCATGGTGTAACTACAGCTGACTTCAGTGGCTCAGGAAAGTCACCAGTGCTCAGTGATTTATTAAAAACGTGAACTAATAATGGAGCTAAAACAATAGAACATTGTTTTAATAACCATGTCGGTATGGAATCAAGACTGTTCTGCTATTAGGCGAGCTTGAAATAATTTTTATTACTCCTCCCAGCGTTGTGGGTTCGAAAAAAGACAAAATTCCATTAGAATTTACAGTGAATATTGGCAGAGGGGCGTGAGAGATGCGGAAGCATGAATGGATTCAATATTTTCCTGAAAAAAAATTGAGAAGGCTTCCCCCCGGAATATCTATTAATATCTATTTTCGTTGGAATAGTGACTTCGGAAATTACAGTCTTTATTGAGTTCCAGAGACGTCGCGGGTTGGTTCGCTCAGAGTTAATCTTTTCTTTCCAATACTTCCAATATTTATTTTACTCGTATACTGTTTTTGAGCAAGGATCCACTCGTCTCTTGTAGTTACAGAAGAGTTTTTTCTATAGGACCTCTCTAATTTCCGCATAAGTCTCTCCTGGATTCGACATTCGTCGTCAAACCAGCCGTCAGACTTTCGAACTTTTCGTGTGGACATAAATGTATTATTACAGAAAACTGTGCCTCAATTTATTTTTTCTTAATATTATAACATATGCTAACATATACTTCCTTCTTAACGAGACACTGACTATTTCAAATAAATAGAGCAGTGTCAACAGTAGGGTCATTTGATCCAAGATAACATGGCCTTGTAATTGGTAGGCAACATAGAATATTCCATGGGGAACGGTAATTCCGTTTACGAATATTCATTGTAACATGTCACCTAATTTATATGCTAAGAGAATGCATTCAGGTGAATGCAAACCCTAATCCCCAACACAATGTTAGAGCCATTTCAAATATAGGTTAAGCTCTTTCATACAAATAAGCACTCTCAAGGTGAAATATTGATATTATTGTTATGAATGATATAAAATAAACTTGCTCAAGTCCCCGGTGTAGATTTTACGTGGACAGTGACCTTCCTATTGTTTAGAAGGTCAATTGTGCTAAATTTCTTCAATCTCAGAACAAAACTGTAGATTTGTATAAAAATCAAAGCAAAGCCATTCATATGACACTCCTGTTTAAATAAATAGAAGACATATAAAGCTTTTTTTAAATCATAAAATTGAAATAACTTTGCGCGCGTTTGGCGTGTATCCCGACTACGCAAAATAATAAAACAATAATTCATTTTATTTTAACACATGTCAAAGAAAACCTCCATAAAATTATTTATAAATGATGCAAATGTGAATGGTAGAAGTCAGGGATGCCCTAGAAAGACATGGCATGATCAAGCGAACCAGATACTTGAGTCGGGCCATGTCAAGAGTCAGAATAATAGAAGAGTATCTGAGAGCCGATGTATGAATGTGAATGAGGCAAGGAGTGTGTGCCAAGACCGAGTTGTTTGGTGGTCCATTCTCTCTGACTACCCACCCTGGTTTATAATGTTTTGACTTTTAAGTCAAAAAGGTGTGAATAAAGAATTACTACAAAAAGTTTATCATCATCCATACATGCAGGACTTTTGATGTATGTACAGGCAAATTACATAGTGATTTACTTGCTTTATAACTTCAAGCTCCTCTATAAGAATGGGAAGAGAAACATATACCCTAGTTATTCAAGAGAATCTTATAATTAATCATGTTTATTTAATTTATGTTCTTTTTATTTTTGTTTCTGCATGCATTATTTTTTAATGTAATTTTATTTTTGTTATTTCTTTCTCATGTTTCAAAATTATCTGTCATCAAAATTGTACCACCTACATGTAAAAGCCCTCTGGGAGTTAAATAAATAAATGTTTATAGATTACACCGCACAATGTATATTTTTTTATTATTTAATTGCGGAAAATGTTATTCAACATACGGAGATAACTTCTAAATAACAAATTAATAATGTGCTTTTTTGATTCTATGTTCAAAAGCACACACTTAATACAACTCCTGACATCTATTGCTTTTTGAAGGAAACATTTTATATGGTTCTTTCGACTGAAGAATATAGAATCCTATTCTTTTGGTGGGCAAACCGAATAAGTAATAAATCGTAAAAACAAACTTGCAGTAAAGTATAACTTGCAGTAAAGTATAACTTGCAGAATGGATTTTAAAATAATTTTTTGCCACTCAGTAGAAGCATTGCTGTTCTTACTGTCCATAATAAATGGGCCTTTGACCACAAATTATTCCGCTACATAAGGAGCCAAAGACAGACAGGTCTCCCGGCCAAGGGGAGTCACTAAATATCAGGGAACAATTAAGAATATTGTCCCAGAATATTGAGGGAACATCTCACTCAAAACTGGTTTTCTTATTAAAAATACTCACTGAAAAAAACACTAATATTCTACTTCTCCAGTCTCTGGACGGAGGGCGCATGAAACATTGGAAAGAACTGATGGAAGAAATGAGTATCGAACACTCGAGCAGAAAAGTGTCACAAATTGCGCACTTTGTAGTTCTAAAACGACAGGTCAAAAAATCTCTAAAGGCGGTGCGGCTAAAATGCCCTGCGAACCCTAACACTGTGGTCACCATCACAGCTAATGATGTAGACATCGCAATCACTTCAACAAAAGCTGGGAAAGCAGCTGGATGTGACTGAGTTCTCCAAGACTTTCTGAAACATGCTGGGCCACGGACAAAACTATGGATTTAAAAAATATTTTGTGAAATTTTAAAAACCGGAAAACAACGAATATCTGGGAAAAGACTAAAGTTATTGCGATCCTTAAAGCCAATAAGCCACAATAGGATATTCGTAAAGCTACCGGCACCGGCCCATCTCGCTTTATACAATTTAGAGCGAATTGCAGGCTTGCTGCAATTTTTCACAATGTGGTTCCACAAGAACAAGCTGGCTTCAAACCAGGCCGTAACAGCTGCCACCAGGTGTTGGCATTGACTGATAGATAGAGGATGCCAACACAGTACGACTTATTGAGCAACTGTTAACTGGTATAGGGAGGAAAAAGCAAAAAAAAAACCTCTCAATAATGGCCTCGCCCAAGGTTCAGTGCTGCCCCATCGCTTTTTAACTTTTACATCCGAGACCTTCCTCACACTGAAGGCAGAAAATTTGCCTACGGAGATGACATAAGAATTTTTAATATAAGTGTGTTTGTCGGAAGTGACTTGCCAGGTAAGTATGTTTTGGTATCTTTTCTAAATAACAAATGTAGATCCTAGGAAATAAATTGTACAGCGCCCTTGAGGTGATTTTTCACAAAAACGGCGCTCTACAAATTATCCAATTATTATAATTATTATTAAGAAGATGTAGCAGATGTGGCAGAAGAGACCCTTATTTCTGAACTTAAGGCTATGGAAGAATATTTCCTCAATTAATAAGAATAATAATAAATATTTAGGATACCCACAATCAAATAGATTAGACCATACTAGTATAAAAAATGATATTAGGGTTAAATTTCAAACTAGGATCAGGAAAATTTTAAAATGCAATCTATCTGCTAAAAATTTAGTAAAGCAATAAATACTTGGGCAATACCTCTATTGACGTACTCATTTGGCATAATTAAATGGTCCAATACAGATTTAGATAACTTAGAACGATTAATTAGAACTACGCTAACAAAGTTTAATTGCCATCATCCAAATTCAGCTATAGAACGAATTTATTTACCTAGAAATTTATGAGGTATAGTATAGTCAAAATAACTTCTTTGAAACATAATCAGGTAGAAATGCTAAGAACTTTTTTTCCATAGGAAAGCTAATAGCTAAGAAATGCACAAAATAATTTGCAAGGCAGATAGAAACATTACACCTCTAAATTTATACAATGAGAATGCCAACATTTTTATAAATCCCAACCAGGAATTATTAGATTCCTGGTCAAATAAAATTATACACGCAAAACACTTCAATTATCTCGACCAAACGTATGTTGACAAATTTTCGTCAAACAAATGGTTGAGTATTGGAGAGTTGAGCGCAGAAATAGAAGGATTTATGCTTGCCATTCAGGATAGTCATTAATACTAAAAATTATAGGAAGCATATAATCAAAAATACAAATCAAATTGATGATTTATGTAGAAATTTTTTGGCCTTTTACGGAAAATATATATCGGAATGTTCTATATTAGCGCCGTCTGAATATACATTTTAGGCATAATCAAGTTTTAAAAATAATTCACCAAAGTTTGGTAATTAAACATAACTTGATTGACTGCTGTTATTTTAAGTACCACATTATGAATACGAACCAAATTCATTTTTAGAAAATATATTATGATAAAACTATACTAACAGACCGAACGATTAGTCATAATAGACCCGATATGGTTTTACATGACAAAATTTAAAAAATAACTTATATCATTGATGTCGCTATTCCAAATTCCTGTAATATTCAAAAATCTGTTTCTGAAAAAATAAGAAAATACATACACAGATTTGGGAAATGAGATTAAAAGAATTTGGCATTCTCAGACTATAAAAATATTACCATTTGTTATTTCGGCTACCGGCATTATACCTAGCTCTCTCATTCAAAATTTAGGCGTAATTAGATCTGTCAAAGAATTTATACATAAGAATGCAAAAAAATAGTCATTTTAATACATGTAGGATTACGAAAGATTTTTTTAAATATTTATATTGAGGTATCAGTAGGATTTATAGGTCCAATTAGAAGTTCTACTAAGTCGAACCCTCTGATATGAAAATATCTGGAGTCGGTGGAATTACCAGCAACAGGCTCGACTTACAACTCTATACAGGTACATACATTATACCTTAATAAATTGTGCAAATGAGTATCGATTTGGACTTAACAATGTGTCATGTAAAAAAAAAAAAAACTAACTAAACCACCATCACGCCGCTTTATGGCAGGGGTAAACAGAGATGATAGACCGCCACACTCCTTGCTCCAATCACATATCATCCTCATACACCATACTCTTCTGTTATTCTGATTCTTGACATGACCTCACACGAATATTGATTCACTTGATCGTACCATGTGTTCCTCAGGTGTCCTGAGGTTCGATTCTCCTTATAGCGATCAAGAGTTAATCGTTATGCGCCAACAACGAATGAAAAATTACCCATCGTCTGAACGAAATTTATTGAATGTTTCATTTACACGTATTCTTGAATGTTGAAGGGTTGAAGAGATGATTATATTGGCAGCCCAGTGAATATTGTCTATGTTTCTGATGTTTTTGACGTTTCTACAGTGATATTGGCGATAGTGTGAAATGTCAATAACAAAACATCACCTTACCTTAGTTTGGATATCTAGAGCTGAAGAATGGGATGGGGGTGTTATGAACGGAGACACAATGACTTCCAGCCCATGTACTAAGGCAGTTATAAGGGTTTTCTCAAAATATATTTACTGACTTCACACCGATAGATGGCTTTATTATCAATATTGTCTCTTGTTGTACTTCAGATATATTTATCTGAATAAATTGTTTTTTCTACCTATAAAGTTCAGGTCTTAGATAACGGCATAAAAACACACAATTTGATAGCAAAACACATTAAAAAAAAACATTTGCCAAAACTCGTGCGTATGTTTTTGTATACATAATATATTACCCAACCAAAAGATATTTGCGAAAAAGAGTGCATCTCAAAATACTAACGGCATAATGCATAAGTGAAGTGAGACAACACATTGGAAGGATTGTTGAACTTGGTAATTTAAATTAATGCCCGGGGAGATTGAATGATTAATAAAAAGGGCCGCTGGATAACAACAGCAATGGTGCCCTTGCTAGTGTTAACTAGCCCCTTTTTTATCCGCTTGCACGACGTACGATGATATATGAAGATCGAGAAGAAGAGATACAAAGTCCGTATTACATGGTTCCCGATTCCTTACACATTTTTACTAGTGGTTATTTGTGTCATAAAAGAGTTAGATTTATGAATGGTCATCGTTGGACAGTACTGTAATACAAATCAAGCCGTGACCTACGATGCCAAGGTGATGCATTACAATGGATCTCCATGAGTTCTACTATACATGCTGCACTAGTCTCAACTGCTCCCAACTGACTGGAACCATAGCACTCCAATTGGGGTATATTGTGAGGCTGAAGGTATTGGGAAGGGAAAGATATCGGAAGGCTGCTGCCATTTCAAGCAACGTTTGGAAGGACGGTACTGAAAGTATGTACCAGTCTGGTCTGTATGTTTGGTAAGGATAAAGAGTTGATATGTGGTATGGTATTTATTTGTACTAACCTGAACTTCGAAGCTGTGCTGCTGTTGCTGTTGTTGTTGCTGGTCCAGCTGCTGAGCTTGAGGAGGGAGCACACCCACCCCCACTCCCAGTCCTCCGCCATTCACCAGGGACTGCGAGTTGTTGCTACCCGGTGGTGCGGCATAGCCCTGGGGACAAACAACAGATTTATTTCTTTTTTTAACTAACATTAATATTTAAACAGTACTTTTTCAGTAATCCGCCACTCAATAATAAGCCGTTATTTTTATTAGTTGATGGCACAAAATCAAGCGCATGATCAAATCAATTTGCCGGTATTCATATACCAAATTCAGTAATCCACTGCGTGCCTAGACTCGACATTCGTACACCAACAGGTGAGATATCTTACTCTTAGGCTGGGAATTGTTGCCCCATTTTCCTTTCCGATTGTCTGGTCAGACTATCAGATCGGACAAATCAAATACACATCTGATTCTCGAGTCAGATTTTATGTGGTCTCAGTCGTTTCCAATCTATTTAGCGAAACACTACAATCATCACAAAGGCCAAGTTCTTTATTTCCTTATCATAGAACTCATATTCAATTATAAATTATACAATTCATAAATAAAAATTTGTTTCGCCTCCTGAAGACATTATCAAAGTTTGATAATGCTTTCAGGAGACGAAATAGCTGTCACGCGTAGTAATGATTACACAGCAGAACTTATTTCTAAATAAAATGAATAATAATATTGTATTAATAAGGCATTGATACTTTTGTACTGCAGTGATAAGTAGTTAGGAGTCAATACTCATTTGCAAACTGACAAGTCAGACTTGTATTTTAGTTCTATGCAAAAGTTGGTACCGCACGCCTTCAGACAATCATATCAGTAATAAAATAGGCGACGCCCTTTCCGAGTCGGCTGTCCGATCCGATAGTCGAATCGGAATCGATTGGATGTGTATGGAATATTTCAACAGATGTCTGACGCGAAGGCCTTCTGATAGTCTGATCATCAGAATTTCTAATTTGAACAACTCATATGTTGAGTATGTTTATGGCTAAAATAGGCATTAATAATGGAAAAGGCTCAAATATGCATTGTGATGTCTAGTTATTATCATTAAGATACATTTTTGTACATTTTCCTTCTTTTTCTGAATTAAGTGTAACAACAAGTTTAGTAACATTAACAATGGATATGGCAGAGAATTTTAGAAAAATAATTAGAAAACTGGTTACCTGTTGGGAAGCTGCAAACCCCCCATCAAACTGATGTTGCTCCATGGTCTGCTGGAGAACCATGTCCAGGTGCTGGTTCATGGAATCGTTCATAGCCATTCCTGGAAAGGAGAATTCATTATAAACTTGTGTCACATGAAATTTTTGTTTCAAATAGCAAAAAGAAAGCAAAGATTTTATATTATAACCTAAGGAATTATTTTAGAAAGGAGTTCCCGCACGTTAAAGCAATACCTACTAGAGTTGATGGAACAATATTACATAATATGCAATGGAATCTCTTTACATTCGCGCAGATAGGAGTTGGAGAAAAATACAAATTTCGCAACTATTCTCAAGGGTGCATATCTCATAAACTCAGATTAACTGCTAAGATACTCCTTCGGTGGCACGCACTTGAACGCACTCTCACTAATTACTATTGGGACCCCGGGGACATGAGAAAATCTACTCGAGGCATTGCAAAAAGTATTCATCCACTTCCTCCCAGCTGATCTACAGATAAACTATGCAAAATTATTCCAGAGTGCTGCTGAATAGCCAAGGGCGGGAAAAACGGAATGAATTAGATTAATTAATTCAGTCCGGTGACATATATGAATTGATTTCCAACAGCATACTGAATTTATCCATTGGATTAATTTAAACCTAACAGAAATCTAATCGGCTTTCTTCAGCTAAGCTAAGCTATGCTAGGGTAGCAGAGCAGCATTCTCGATTTTATTGCAATATTTGGCATAGATGTTTGAATGAATCTTAGATTTTGTAATGCTTCATACAAGAATTTGATCGCTAGCTAGCGTACAGTGCAGTGGCGTGCATTGCTCTATTATATATCGAAGGCTGTGCATAGTTTTTCAACTTCAGGTATGAATTATTATGCATTGAATAATTGAAAATGACCAGGGTAGGGATTAAACGCCACTGCTAGTATGAAGAACAGTTAATTTTATCAATGACTAGTATACAATAATCTGTCTACAACTAAATAATCAAAACAAAAAATTATTGAATTAAGTTTAACAAAAAGGGAGATCCTGACTCTGATAGAGGAACACATTCAAAAAGAAGAATGCATATAATCAATGATGAAATCTTACAACACAACACAACAAGTAGGGGGACACTGAAAAATTTGCATTATTTTTTATGGAATTTTTGGGATAAGTTGTATTTTTCCGCAGTTATTTTGCAACAAAAGTTATATCGTGTTAATTTTTTGTTATTTAACAGCACAAAATTGGTGCCATTTTGAAAAATGATTCCAGTACACCGTGTTTTTGACGTAAAGTTAGTAAGTTAATAATAATAGCATTTCATGGCTATTCAATAATAGTAATAATATTTGGATGATTTGTATAGCGCCGTTTTTTGTGAAATATCACATCGAGGGCGCAACCTCGTCAAAACCATAAATTAAATATTTCGAATGTATGACACTTATCAGTTTCTCATTTTAAAATACCAGAAAATTGCACCAAAAATTTGCATCATTTGACTGAAAATTGGGAATTTTCCATAAAAATTTGTATCATCGCTATTGCAATCTATCTCTAATGTGTGTTATGGTGAATAATTACATACCTGGATGCATCTGCGTATGGTGCTGCGGATGTTGGGGATGCTGTGAGTGGAGACTCTGCAGATGCGGTCCACCGCCCAGTTGGCCCGGGTGGCCCAACATCCCTGGATGAGGCTGGAACAGGAATAGGATCATAAGTTACAAATATTTATAAACATGTTATGGCATTCATTTGTAATTATGAAAACATATTTTTTTCAATTACGGTACCTTCAGTAACAGTCGGTATCTGATTTTGAAACCGAGTTGGCGCAGATAATATTATCTGTTATAGAAAACAGAAATACAAATTACTGTACATACCATTCACCTTAAATTTATGTACAAGAGTAACTTTTTGTATTTCTAAAAATTTTTTAAAGAAAGAAATATTTCCCAGGTTACAAATAACCTGACAATATTACCAAGATTACTAGACTTGCCCTAATCTCTGGAACGAGGATCAACCACCTGACGATCATTTTGGAGCCATACACTTCCAGCATACTTTGAAAAAACGGCGACATCATGCATTGACCGCAGGCGAGCGAATATTAAAATAACAAGACCTTTCACAAAAAAGTATAGTTGTGGGACTTTTCTCAGCAAGGTCTGAGTTCGCGTTTCGCAGCCGACTAATTGACCAACCCTTGACTCTGTGCAGAAACGGGCGGTCCGTTTGATAGATTCCCCAATCTTAACAAACGGACTGCAATCTTTAGAGCACAGGCGTCAGGTAGGTATGCTGTCCTTGTTCTATCGGTATTACAATGGAAGATGCTCTGAGGAACTAGCGTCATTGATCCCTTCAGCACCGGTGCGTAGTCGGGATACACGCCAAACGCGCGCCCAACATTTATACACGGTTGACATTTGTCACATGAGAACGGGTCGCTTCTACGATTCGTTCTTAAGTTTAAGTGGAACTTGAACTTGGAACGTTCTTCTGTGGAACGAACTGCCGGCCTCTGTGTTTCCTCCTTCCTACAACTTGGGACTGTTCAAGACCCATGTTCACTCCTTCCTCTCCACAAAAAGACCCTCCACACAGCATCCCCAAAGATGACATAGGCCCTGAGGGAAATTATTTTCTTCAGGGCCTCCTGTGTGGAGTTAATATAAAAATAAAAAAAATAATACTATCGGTTTGTGTAGGATATAAAATAACATTCATTCTACTCGAAATTCTGGGATGTGCCTTGTGCATTTAGATCAAATACACGGCTAATTGTTTCTTTTGCTTTCGTAATGTTATGTATTCCTCCGTTTATTATATATTTTATGTTGCTAAATTTCAATATTCTTGGTAAAATTATTGTACCCTTAACCCATCGGCATACTAATTTTTATTTGTGACATCTGTGCATACTTGAGAAGAGGATTATTACTGTGCATTGTTCGCGCTTAGAAGCTGCAAACACGTGTCTATATAAGCTCCCGGACTTTAATTCTCCTGACGGGGTAGTTCTTATACTAGTGTTCTGAAAGTTCGTCCTTATAAGTGAAATATTAAAATTGTTGTGTTTTTTATGTTAAAATAGTTGTTTAGTGTAAATTCTAATAGATATGACAATTTAAAATATTGAAGTAAGAGTTTTATTCAAAAACTTTTAACAGACATAGCTGTATTTAAAAGTGCAGTGTGGGTTCACAGATGGATGCCACATGTTTTTCTGTCAGGGTGGAGCGATGACCGGTGTAAGGTTACGTTTTATTTTTTGTGGGAACATTTCGAAATGGGTAGTAAGGTCATAAATCATGATAAGATATACTTTGGACGAACTGTATGCCTTACGACCCTTACCGGTAATAAACAATCATAATAGTTTTAATAGTGGTGATAATGAAAATGACAATGGTGTACTTCTTCCCCAACGTAAGGGAAGGAAACGAGGGTGTAGAGCCGGAAGGAAGGTAAAATTAGTGAAAAATCTGCGGTTAGCTCAAACCAGAAATTTGCATCCACCTAAGTCTCTGAATGTTGCGGCTTGGAATGCGAGATCCATTGCTAATAAACACGAAGATATTGTGGATCTGATAAGGGGCAAAGATATTCATATTTTGGCGCTATCGGAGACTTGGCATGAGAATGCAGACTCATACTCCATCAAAACACTTCGGTCAAGCGGTTTCTCGGTGTATGAAGCTGCAAGACCGATCAAAACGGACACAAGCAACGTTAATTTTACAAATCACGGGGGGGTTGCAATTGTAGCGCAAAATGGTATTCGCTTAGACAGTATAGGAATACGTCAGGTGTATACCACTTTTGAGTTTGTCGGCTGCAAGGCTTCAGCTAATGGTGCATCCCTCGTGATAATTTCCATCTATCGTCCCGGGTCATGCACACCGACTGCAATTTTTTTCAATGAATTTAGATCTCTCCTGGAGTGTACCTCCAATTACAATTGCGACGTTGTTATTCTGGGAGATGTAAATATTCACTTGGAAAAGAAAGCCAATCCCATGACTAAAAAATTTAATAAAATTCTGCGTGACTTCGGCTGCGACCAGTGGGTTAACTCACCTACTCATGATGCAGGAGGCACACTTGACGCAATAATTTCCCGGGTCAGTTTTCCTCCGAAAATCGTAGATGTTACGGACATTGGACTATCAGATCATCGTCTCGTCACATCCGTGTTTGCCTTCGATCCTCCAAAACTGGAGTTTAAATCTATTATCTCCAGAAATTGGAGAGAATTCGACTTCGAGACATTTTGCATCGAATTAAAAACCTCGCCTCTCTGTGATAAGGAAAAGTATTGCGAAATGCAGGTAGAAGAGTTAGTTACTCTCTATAATTCTACGCTACTGGCATTAATTGATAAAAATGCTCCTTTCACAGAAAAGATCTGCCGCATTAGAAATTGCAGTAAATGGTTCGATGCAGAATGTCTTCAAAGGAAAAGGGAAATGCGTAAATTGGAGAGGGCTTACAGACGGAACCCAACTCTCAGCAATCGGCAGCTTTGGATTGCAAAGCAAAGAGTGTATAAGGAAGAAGTGACTAAGAAAAAATCAAACTTTTGGTGTGACCAAATTGAGTCAGAAAAGGACCCTCGAAAGCTCTGGCAAAACATAAAGACTCTGTCTGGAGAGAGCAACATCAAGGTTGATTCCTCCCTTGAAGCAAACAGCCTCGCAACACACTTCAGAAATAAGGTTGAAAACATTCGGGCCCTCAGTGTAGTAGGATCGCCTCCTGTCGCAGCACCAAGTCCGCTCTCTGGTGACTTCACTACTTTCGCAGCTGTAACGGAAGAAGATGTCACACGTGCTGTGATGTCTTGTCCTAATAAACAATGCACACAAGACCCCATACCTACCTGGCTCTTAAAGAAATGTCTTCCGGATATAACGCCTATAATTACCGCAATTATCCAGAAGTCACTAGTAAATTCACTTGTACCGGGAACACTCAAAAAATCAATTATAACTCCGATTCTAAAAAAACAAAATCTTGATACAGACAATACGGATAATTACAGGCCAATATCTAACCTACCATTTCTGTCAAAACTGCTTGAGAAAATCGTTGCCAAACAATTGGTGGGGTACTTGAACTCGGCCGGTCTATTTGCCAAAAATCAATCTGCTTATCGACAGTTTCATTCAACGGAAACTGTCCTTTTGCGGGTAATTTCAGATTTGATCATCGGGATGGAAGCAGGTAAGTTGGGTTTGGTATCTGTTCTTGATATGAGTGCGGCATTTGACACTGTAGATCATAGTATTTTATTAAATGTGCTTGAAACCGAATTTGGCGTTCGAGGTGATGTACTCCAATGGATGTCATCGTACCTGTCTGGACGAGTAGCTTCAGTAACTTTCAATAAATATACATCACCTGAAACTCCCATCGAATTTGGAGTTCCCCAGGGTTCTGTACTGGGTCCCATTCTCTTCATTCTATATACTAATCGTCTCGAACGACTCATTCACTCAGCTGGCTTTGAATCACAAGGCTACGCGGATGATCGTTTGATTTTCAAGTTTTGCTCCCCGGATGAAAAAGACGTCCTTAAAAACGAGGTGGTTAGTTTCATTGACACGGTTTCAAGTTGGATGTCTGTTAATAAACTCAAACTTAATCCGACAAAGACGGAATTTATTTGGATAGCTTCTCCTGGAAGACAAGCCCTCATCGACTCCAGTCCAATCCGTATTCAGAATACAAATATAATCCCTTCTACGGAAATAAAATTTCTAGGTTTCACTTTAGACAATTGTCTTTCTCTTGAATCGCAAATTTCAAAAACTGTAAGTGCTGGCTTTTTCCATCTAAGGCAGATAAAATCAATTAGGAGATGCCTTCCCTTTGATGGAGCAAAATCACTCATTAATTCGTTCGTTGTCTCACGTATGGACTATTGTAATAGTGCATATGCTGGCCTACCTAAAAAACAATTCAACAGAATCCAGTCCGTTTTCAATGCTGCGGCGAGAATGATTTTTGGTGAATCTAAGCATTGTCGTATAACCCCGCTTCTAAGGGATCGTCTTCATTGGCTTCGATGCCCTGAAAGAATAGAGTTCAAGATCTGCCTAATGACCTTCAAAGCATTACAGGGAATGGCGCCAGTCTATATATCGGAACTATGTGTCCGACAAAACCTAAGCGATAGACAGCTTACTCTGAGGTCAGCAGATCTAGATGTTACCAATCGTTTAATCGAACTTTCTCGGTCAAATCGAGCTGTTTACTATGATCGCTCTTTTCGTGTAGCTGGCCCACTCATTTGGAATAAACTTCCCCCAGCCCTTACCAATATACAAAATTTGGCTGAATTTAAACAGGTTTTAAAAACAAAATTATTCAAAAAATCATATTTAATAATTTAAAATCATTTATATTCTCATGAATCTAAGCTTCTTTTTTAATATACTATAAAAAGCCAGGTTTTGAAGTTTTCCGGTAATTGTTTGGTTTCGGTTTCCTCCTTATTGTACTTTTATGTTTAATGTCCACCTATTATATAATATTTTAATGTTTTCCTGTTTTATATAATATTTTAATTTTGAAGTTCTTATTTTTCGTGCACTGTCACTGTCTTTTATTGTTATCCTCTACTAAAATAGCACTGTTATTGTTAAATTTTATTCTCTGCTTTTGTGTAAACCGTTTATTCTTTATTTCATATTATGTAATTAATTTTTTTTTAAAAGGAACACAATAGGAAATTTTATTTTAAGTTTATTATAGTTAAGCGCACTTGTAGTGAAACAACACAAAACTGCGCTATATAAATGTTATGTTATTATTATTATTATTATGCAGAATTGCACCCCATATTTCTCCAAATTAAACAATTTTTATGCTTTTGTATAGATTATAATTATATTGTGAACTATCTAAGTATGTGGGAAGAGTTATAGTCGCCCCAATGGGGCAGGCAATATGCCGATGGGTTAAAGAAAAAACCTATTTTCAAAAGTCTATTCAAAAATATAGATCAATTTATTCTTGAATTTTGTTTGAATTCTTTCAATGTGGGCTTGGTAAAAAGGAGTCCAGATCGGTGTGCAGTGTTCTAGGTGGGGACGGATGAACGCTGTGTAAAGGGAATATAGAGTCTTAAGGTTGCGGAAAGGTTTCGTTAAACGTATTATAAATCCTAGCATTTTGTTGGCTTTGTTGATGATTGCATCAGTGTGTTGAATGAAGTTTAATTTCACATCCAGTATTACCCCAAGGTCTCTGATAGAATCTACTTCTTTGATTTGTGTCCCGTTTAATGTATAATCAAAGGAAATTTTATTTTTGTTACGTGTAAATGATAATTTATTGCACTTTGAGGTATTTACTACAAGTTTATTTGATTCACAGTAGTTAAAAAGACGATTGAGATCCTCTTGAAGTTTAATGCAATCTTCGATTGATTTGATAACTAAGTAGATTTTTTTATCGTCTGCATATGCTAGGTAATTGGCATGTAAAAAACATTTGTGAATATCATAAATATACACATTAAATAATAATGGCCCTAAATGAGAACCTTGAGGTACACCGGAGGGCACGGAAAAGAAACTGGACTTAGTTCCCGCAACTGATACACATTGAAGTCTGCTCCGAAGGTATGAAGTGAGCCACCGAAGTAAATCACCATGGATGCCTATTTGACTTAATTTTTTAATTAAAATGAAATGGTTTACTTTATCGAAGGCCTTAGAGTAATCAGTGTAGATTACATCTACTTGGTTTCTATTCTCCATATTGCTCGTTAAATATTCCGTGAAATTTACCAAATTTGTTAGTACCGATCTTTTTTGTAGAAATCCGTGTTGTTGGTTTTGTATGTTGCGAACAATTGTTGTATAAATTTGATCGTAGACAATTTTTTCAAAGAGTTTACTAAATACAGTTAGAATTGAGATTGGGCGGTAGTTTACAATGTTGCTTTTAGAACCTGTTTTATGAATAGGGATTATAGTTGCTTCTTTAAACTTTGTAGGAAATTTTCCTGCTTTTAGTGACATTCTAAATATATTAGTTAGGGGGTATGAAAGATTTTTTGCACATTTTGAGATAAATTCATGCTGATTCATAAGTTTTTTCGTTTCCTTCCAGTGCCATCTAACATTCAAATGAGAAGCAATTGTATACCTACCGTGTGTCACATTAAATTTTGTCCCCAAACTATCTCCATTCTTTCTCTTTGAGAAAGAACATTAATTAGTTTCATGTCTAAATAATTAGATAAATAATATTAAATTAAACAATATTGTACTAACGGCTTCAAAATAGTTGAGTACCGGCAAATTAATTACGTTCATTGGCTTTTTTATAATATTCAATACGCATTAGCAATGTGTAATAATATTTCATATTCATTTTTTTTTCGATTTACCTTCCACTTCTGTACCCCTAGAGTCGCCTCTGGATATAAGTAATAATAATAAAAAGCTACTGCCATCATTGCTGACCTGATGAGCTTGCATGGTGTGCATATGATGCATGGGAGGCAGCAGCGGCGTGAACGGCGCTCCCTCCCCCACGCATCCCACGCCCACCCCTACCACTCCGCCATTACTGCGCTGGTGTTGCTGCTGTTGCTGCTGCTGTTGCTGTTGTTGCTGCTGCTGTTGTTGCTGCTGGTGGTTGTTCTCCTCGTCGGCCGGCGACGGCTGCCTCGAGCCCGGCGTGCGGCTGGAATACGAATAGTTCATCCTTAAGCCAGATTTTTAAATGTTCTAAATTAGTCTCATTGTTGGTTTGGGTGGAGAGGATTGATTGAAGATGTTCTCTCAATTCGGGCATTTGGGATAAAAATAAAAGTTTATTATAAATAATGGGTTAAAATAATTTAAAGGAGTCAAAATTCATTGGTGTACGGAGCAATGAAGATATTTGGCGAATTACCAGAGGAAATTAAATCAGAAGAAATTAAAATTACGAAAATCTGTGATAAATTTACAAAATAAGGTTTTTAATTATATAATATGTAATTATATATATTGTATTAGGACATAGATAAATGCACCTATCTAAAGACCATAAATAAATAAAAAGTTTTGAATTATTTATTCTGCTGTAATTTAATTTTTTTTTCTTTAATATGCAGAATTAATAAATCTTTCTTACTTTTCGGCAACACCTTAAATTTATAAAAAAACAATACCAATAATTTTATAAAAATAAACCATGAAAAGTAAATAATTTAGTTACAGAGAAAAATAATATTTTGAACTCGAATATTGTATTATTTACTAATTTGCTTGGTGAAAACTGTTTTTCAGATTTAAATCACGAATTATGATTTTATTTAAATATAAATTCCCAGCATGTTTGCTACAACAACAATTTTGTGGTAAAATAGAAACATAAATGAAATTCCATAATATCATAATATACAACAATAATGCAACCAAGATTGTAAACATCAGTAAGCTTGAATGAGTACAATACAATAAAATGTCCGAGAAATGTAGAAGAATTCCCAAGAAAACATGACTCAAACAACTAATATAATTAAATATTCGTAGCGAGTAAATAGCACCAATCTCGGTAGCACCAATACGACAATCTCACAAACTAATGTAGTTGTGAAAACGGTCCATAGATGGCTGACTCTCTCAGCCATCTAATGCTCGTACAAAAACGCCGAATCAAAATTACAAAAGGGTAATGGAATAAATAGTACGTTTTACCGTGGTTTTCATAGTCAACACTTTCTCAGAATACGAAACAAGTGAATACAACGTTTTCCAATACATAGCCATTTTAACATAAGTAGAAAAAAATATTAGCAAGAGCTTGGACTGAATAATATCAAGAGATTGTTCTAAATAAAAATGAAGATCTGAAACCCTTGAAAACATTAACATCAATAAGGTATTGCTTTATATATTTTTAAATACTTGATAATACATTTTTTGGTTTATATATTCCCCTGGAACTTGGAAGTCATTCGGGCGCAATAACAAGGCGATGCGCGCGCAGTAACGACGAGCATGGCCGGGCCGAGCGGAGGCGAGTGCTGGCGGAGATTGCCGAAGGGGGTCGGCGCTGTCAAGGTGACAGCTGAGCGCTGAGCGGAGAACGCGGGGAGGTGTGCGTAAGCGTCAGCGTCAGACGTCAGCCGGTCGAACGGAAAACGCCGGCTGACTGAAGCTGACGGCTGGCGTATAATGTATGATATATTATTACTATTACGATGGTTTGGAGATGATGCTCTAATGGTTTCAAATGCAAATTATTTGAATGTTGACGATAATCTCCGTCAACAGGTGATATGAAAATGAACTAATTTCACTGAGAAATTTAACATTTTTATGTGTCGTTTGCGCAAATACGCGGACTTTTAGGGGTAAGCGTGGTATAACGTATTTATTGTTATCACTATTTAAACAATCAGATACGTACTTAAAAAGGCAAAATAGTGGCTTAATGTAATATAATAATTAAACATAGGTACTAATTTCGGTTGTCGAGGAAAATTATTACATTTTTATTTTAAATTTTACCATTTTTTTTTTATTAAAATAATAAAGTAATTAGGTTTTGACATATTAAGAGATTTGAATACTACTCTTCCATAGTAGTAGTAACGGAGTTTGCCTTTTAAAGGCAAGCTTGATACTAAAAATGTCGATATCCGAATTGATTCTGTTCAATAGCAAGATTGCTCTCCCCACCGGAATGACCGTGACAATTGGCAAGTCCTGCAGGCCGGGAGATAGAACAGTATATGCTAATACTTGCAGATCTTAATAATTATATTATTAAATTGATAATATATTTTTTTTTTAAGTATATGCTGTCTGTGACGAACATAACCACCGGGAACATAGAAATGAACGCTCTCCTTGATAACCGAGTTTTCAAACCATCCACGAATCAGTCTGATGAAATGTGTACATCCCTCCTGACCTGTAGATGGTTCAATCCGAGCATACCCAAAAGAAAGTCAGTAGAATAGAGCCACGGGTAGTAGCCATACTACCTCGCATAGAGAAATCTTAGGAATTAGATCCTCTCCCGATCTGACACGCCACGCAGCTGGTGGGCAGGCGCATCCCGAACACACCTCACCCGATGAACCTGGCCACCCCTGCTAAATCACCAAACGTACCGAACCACTTGGGGTGACGTGTGGCAGAGGTGTTGGTTAAACCCGCCTACCAAATTGCAATAATAATATAGGTTTTAAGTTTAACCATAAAGATCAGAAGAACAAGGGCCGTTGTTCACTGACAGTTCTAGTAAGTACACTAGGGACTACAAAATATTATTTATAACCGAAACAACTGTCAATTAATGTTTCCAGTCACTAGTTTAAACCCAACCCAACGCAACTCAAAACCTCGTGTACAAATGATGGGTGGTTTAAAAGGTGTATCGTCCATAAACATTTTTGGGTATTGTCAGTTGGTAACTTAATTATTACTCGGTACTCGGTATGCTTGGTCAGTATTAAATTGTATATCATTATTGGGAAAGGGTGCATAGCAAAGAGCTTGTTAGTGTTAGTGCATGCAATGCAATAATGCATTGGCATTTTATCAACGGATATGATTAACTGGCCAATTACTCCAAGAGTTGTTTTGCATACTAACAGTTTACCGTACTAAGATGGGCACAACTTAAAACTAACATAACGAGGGGTCATGGATGGAAAGGTGTTTGTTTGCCAGGCATCATCCGAAGAAATCGGAAAGGAACGGGTGGATGAAGATGCAAACTAAAGTAACCTGAAAAGTTTGCGGCAATGCTCATAGGACCTACAACGAACAAATCTCGTCATCCTGAGGCGTCCAGGAGTATTACCAGAGGAACCGAGGGGTCCAAGGCCGCCCAAAACCCCGCTGGATCGATTAGATTAGCAAATAACTGTGACACGAGGTAGCGCCGACCATGGAACGCGGAGCAAAAGGTTGATAGTAGCTTTGGGAGTCTTCAACCAGTAGTGAACAGCCAATGGATCAGTGGATTTGTTGTTCTTGGAGGGAAATCAGTTTTACATCAGTGGCGAAGAGGCTAAATCCTGGGGCCTCAGTTTACAGCGAACGTAGAATAAGAAAATATTTTTTTACCTGCTCTATTTGCAAATATTTTTTTTGTTATACGCTAAAGGCGAGGCTTAACATGAAATCACTATTTTCGATTAATCTTTACGGCGAATCGGTTAACATATTTCGTTTTATTCCTATCGTTTCCCTCGAGTACTATTAAAATAAAATTGTGAAGTACTTTATAAAAAATATAAGCGTAAACTACTAAAAAAACGTATTTTTCATTAGAAATGTATGAACACAATACAACAAATAGACCGTTTCTGACCTTCGTCTGCCAAGCGATTTTTATGCCTATTACCTATATTATATATATTTGTACAGCGCCCCTGGGGTGATTTTGCACAAAAACGACGCTATAGCAATAATCCAAATATCATTATTTATTATTATTCGTGGTGATATAAGGTATAAGGCACACTCTGCCCGCAGACGAGAGACTTTAGTTGCGGCGACAGTAAAACTATTCCAAAATGAACACAAATTCAAATAAAAGTCTGCCAACTAAAATTAGTCTCTCGTTTGCGCACCTTCGCATTTGTACCATTGGAGGTGTCCAATCACTTTCCCGCCCTGGCATAAGTAACAGATGGTTTCTGCTTCAAGGCTCTCGCAAGGACTCGCGTATTAAACGAAGCTACATTTAACATTAAACGAATCTAGACCCTCCAATACGGTGGTAGAAGCATTTGCGTAATAAATAACATTAATAATTTATTTCCCACTAAACATACGCGAGAATGCTTCTACAAGTAGAAAACTTACTGTTTTAAAATATTGCTAATTTATTGAAAATCTGGTCAAATTATTCGTATTCCGGTTGAAAACTGCTGCAGAAACAAAAAACTGCAGGTCTTAAACGAATGAATTGATAGATTTCCTAAAAAACTATCAGTGAATCACGAATGTGTTGAGGATGTCGGAACACGTTTATAATATTTTTGCATTTCGTCATCATATTTATTAGGGTAAGCGCAGCTGCCAGAACAAGTGTTCCGATATATTCTGAATTTACTGATATTTTGCCATCACGTTTTAACAGGATTTTAATAAATCAGCAGTAATAATTTTTCTCCGTGTACCCATTTGTTTCTTTCCACATTTCACATAAAAATACATACGAATTGTTTGTAAATTCGATACCATGCCTCGGACCCGTTGCCTAGGCCGCAATTTTGTTGCTAGTCTTGTTACCATATTGCTTTCGTCCCTTCAGTCACATTTAAACGTTACGTGACAGAAGCACTCAAAACATTGTCAGTTTACACAATCTAATCCTGCCACCATAAACAGTACGATACGATCCTCCTTCTCAGGATCTCCTGGCAGGTGGCAGTTGAGTAGTAGATGTGGCGGTCGGTAGTCGGCAGTAGGGACTACGAAAGTACGAACCCCGACCCATCTCATCAATCAAACTTGTCGGAAGTTTTCCCTGAATCACTTTCGGTAATCGAATCGGCACACTTCCCTTTCTCTTTATTCCTCACGAGACCGGAATATTTAATATTGTACGTAAAAGTTCTCGAGTTCCCCCACAACACAAGAAACCGCTTCTGACTTTGAGAACCATCTGCTAATCCGCGGTGCCTGAGCTCGACGTAAAACGGACGATTTTATTCCATCTCGGGTAGGTACAACAGGTAATCACGAAATTATATCTCCACAAGATGAATGAAAACTGCTCAAAACAAAGAACAAATATTTGTGATTTCTTATAAATTACATTAAAAAAAATCTACATACATGCCGAATGTCGTAATTACCTCGGTATTAAACATTTAAATACAGTCAAATGTAAGTATAGAGGATTTTTTATCTCGGTGTTAAAACGTCTAGGTCTATGGGCAACCATTATTTCAGCAAGAAAATAAAGCTGTCTGAAGATTGTTCGTTCAAACCGGCGGAGGCCACAAGGTGACATTAAAACGGTATTACGCATGTAAAGACACGGTTACGAATGTCTATTGACAACATTACATTATGGGTAATGATTTGCAGGACAAGTGACAAGTGAAGTGGAGATGAAATGACGGGAAGTGCAAAAGGTTGAGTATACCTACTAATTTAAAGCTTATTTTTGACTCATCCCCTATTTCCTTATGTACCTACACAATTTCAATACGGTCGATGTTTTTTTTTATTATGAAGTTATGATTTTGATTATCTTGTAGCATTTCTCGTTACCTTGACCACTCCGATTGTGCAATTTTAAATACAGATGCAAGCTCATCGTACCGATCTGAATAAAGCGGACCGAGAGGCGTCATTTAGCCACAAAGCTTGTATGTTGTAGGTATTATCGAGTTGGTTTATTTGGCATTTGGCGAAGCACGAGCGCGAGCGGAGTTGAGCGGAGTGGTCAGACAGCCGTTAAATTCCGACTGAGGTTTTTATGAAAGCTTGGATCACTAGCCACAATAATTGGTATTAAATTATTACTATAACAAAACACGCACATTTATTTTATTGATTTGGGCAGGAAACCTTTCCCATTTGGAAATATTTATAATGTATGGGGAGGGGCAATTGGAGGGGCGAAGTTGGACAGAATTAACTGCGAAGGTTCGCGAAAGGTTGGATGGATCAAACGATACTATAAAAGTGACAAATTCCATGAATATTGAAGATAAGTACCAACCGCCCTCGCCTCAACGTTTCGGACAGCTTTGCAATCAATGTGTGACATCTACCCTGATGATGGACACTGCAATGCTGTCCGAAACGTTGGCTAAACGAGGAGTTAGCGCAACACGGCACAATACCTCAAAAATAAATCACTATAATACCTTTGGTTGTGAAAATCTCAAATCATATCTAGTTATGCACATATTTAAATGTTTTTGTATATCAAAATATTGTAATCTTTTATTAAGAAATGAACAAGCTTATAATCAATATACAAAAATTACATAGGTACCAGGCGCGGTCCCGTCACACGTACTTAGATATGATAATAATTTGTACTTATTTATTCCGAATTAAAAAAGCTTTGTACTAATTTTTATAGCCGTAAAGAGCACTGGATACTGCAATTAAATGATACCGTCCCAAACCCAGAGACATGACGCGACGCACGGAACGGGTCAAAATACATAATATAATATATTATTTACATCAAACAAACCCTGAGAGTCGACAGTTTTTCTTCATTAGACGCGTTAGGTAAATCAAATTAATAGATTATGGTTAACGAACAACAGAGCGAAAAAGTTAAGTATGGAATAAAAGTTCTTGCGGTTGTTATTTCATATTTAGCGATAACATACAAAAAATTATTCGCAAGATAACGATGGCAATGGAAACGATGGATTTATAAAAAAACAATAGCAAAATATTGTTCATACAATGTGGGTTACTAGGCACGTGCAGGGAAATCTAGAGATAAATGACAATTATAGTACAGTGGGTATTATCGGTGTATTTATTATGTATTGGTTTGCGGCCGTAGATATCCGGCAAGAATAGCTTAACAGAATCTGATATTCACGCCTCGGCCGGGTCGAGAACCCAGGCTTCGCGCAAACAGCTTCCAAGGTCAGGTAGTCTCCGCTGTTCGCTCCTCGTGCCTCCTACTGACTAACTAACAGGCCGACAGGCATGGCTAAACTTTGGGTGCGCGCGACCGGCGCGGCGCGCGTGCGACTCGTCTACGGGGAAATCGCACTACTCTTATGAGGTCGTTTGCATAATACCAACTACATACTCGTACAACCATAGCACATTTAGATTATCTATGGGAGAACATCACACCACTGCCAATATATATAATTAAAGAATCTAGCATATTGACTTGACCTATTCTAAACGTTGCTAGACGAAAATACTTTTTCTTGTAGGTACTGCATGTAATGTGTGCACTAAATTGCATAAGCCGAATCAGGATTTCTAAGGCATTCACATCATACGAAGGTGACATTTCAGTAGCGATATTAATTGTTTGGAATCATGGACATCGGCCATGAATGGAGGATCGGGTGGGCGGACTGCATTAACGGAGGTCTAGTGTAGAAGTGAGTTTAGCACTATTTCCTCTGCTCGCGGTTGCTCGGCGCTCTCGTGCTCTCCGTGCTCTCGGGCCGGGCTTGGTGAGGACGGGAAGTCGCCTCGTGTCAATGTACTAGGACCGGCTGGCCGCACGGCATGCGACGTGTTCGGTTTTTGCAAAAAGGTATATAGTTTGACTTGTTCTAAAATAATTAATCGTGACCACTTATTATTTATAACGTACTAATTAATTGTATAATTACTACTTTTTTCTTCCTTTAGAGTCTATTGATTTAAAATAAACAAGAAGTTATCCAGTTATTAAAATATAAATATTGAAATTAAAACAAATTCACATTAATTTTTATTACTTAAGATAATTATTATCATAAATGAAGAAATATTTCGATTTTCGGTCGAAACGAATGTTAGGCTAAACCCAAAATTTGGTTAGACTGGGGATAAGCAGGTACGTTGTGAGTTATGAGGAAGAGATTATTCTCAATTCATCATCTGGCTGTCACAGTGCCCATCTCTAGACTCTAGAGCAGAGGTTCCCAAACTTTTTTGCCCCGTAGCCCACTTGCCATTTTTTTTTCTGTAGACCCCCTCTGCCTGCCGAATATTGAATTTTCCTAAAACTATTATCGTCCCATGTGATAATAATTTATTTTTTTAGTAAAAATATTCCCTTGCCTGCCCAACAACCGGGTGGCGGTATAGTTGCTCTGTCTTTACATTTTGCAGTCAGGGGCACCCTTGTTAGGTATTACACCAAATGAAAATGAAGGAGGATAAGCAACGGGAATTTCTTTCTGTAGCTAGCCCTACAGAACTGCCCCTTAAGTTCTTTGTCAGTGGTTATTCCGGTCAGTTCTTCTTGTCACATGATATCCAATTCTTCAACGTTGCATTTCCATAGTCAAAATGTCCTCAAACTTAGTTTTGAAGTCTGTGTGAAGTGCATTTAAATGTTGAGCGTTATTATTACTTGGACGTTTTTTAAAAACAAGTTGGGGAACTAGGAAAATTCGCAGCTTCCAATGTGCAATGTTTTGCTTGAATATATTATTTCTGACGAGAAAAGGATTGTAGACTCTATTTATATACCTCAATTAACAACTTTACGAAATGTAAAAATACAAATATCAAATAAGTAATTTCTCAGTCTATTATATTTGTGTTAGGTCTATTGTGTCATTTACGGAACTCCTCTAAATGTTGACTTGAGGTAAATGGGGGTCCGTTCGTATGTACCCCCATTTGAATCTCGTGGACCCCTAATTTTTTTCTCCCTGACATAGACCCCCAGCATGCCGATATCGACCCCTGGGGGTCCATATAGACCACTTTGGGAACCTCTGCTCTAGAGGTATAGAGAGATACGGACGAATATAATGTCAAATTAGAGTGCCAACCAAACTACGCGACGTAACAAATAGTTGCGATAACTTGAACCGGACAGAATGAAGGCAACAATGCTTCAATTCAATACTCACATTATCGGTAAATTTAACATGGCCTTTGATAATATTTTAGTTCTGAGAAGGTACAAAAAGAATGCGAATATTATACTCTCTTGGAAAATGTATTAAAAATTTGCTGAACTTCAATTAGTACTGTGGAAACCCCATTTTGCGAACTAAATATAATTTATCTTGAGAACGTAATGTGTTGAGAAGATTGAGTATGATTTATAATCGCACGACTTCATCTTAACTAAACGGCCTTAGGGTATTTTGTTATACACCGTGTATGGGTAGAAGACACTACCTTTGATTTATTTAAAATTTTACGACTAAATTTACTGATAAAACGTATAAACCATTCTATGAAGTAATATCAAGTACAAAGCAGAAAATGTTATATCTCACTAAAAATCACAAAATGTTGTTCTGGCGTGAATGATTATTTTTCACGGAGCTTCGAAATAATAAAAAAATAATAATATTTAACAATCGTTCCATAATAAGAAGATTGATACTATTGAAGTGTTGATACTTGGGCGAAGCCGGGTAAATCTATCTCCTAATTTCATATAACCATTTTGTATTAAGGAAGTTTAAATAGCATTCTACATCGCTAAACACATAATACGTCTAATGTTAGAAATAATGTGCCATTTCTGTCCGCAAATATTCCTTGGTTCGATTGTCTTGTGATATTACATCTAAGTCGTTGAGAGTTTCGCAAATGTGGTGTTCAGTTTCAGGGCAAACGTGACAATTTATTCCATAACGACGTAACGTGCATGTATTACTACCCACAAACACGCCATCAAATGATCGAATCACCGCCGCTTACCCTCGTTAAGTCTGCCGTCGTAGGACTTGACTTCCAAGCTTGCCTTGCGAATTTGATTATTTGATCTTGTTCAATAAGGCGCTTTCGTTCCTGGGACACGTTGCGGAATAGTCCGCCGCCCTTGGCAAATCGATAAAATGTCGCTGGCGTTTTACTGACGATTATTTGACTTTATAAAATAACCATGAACAAAAACAATCATTCAATATTTTTATAGAATCATGGACAGACGCATTGTGACCATTGAAATGGTTGTGGGTTCGATCAGGGCCTCGATTCCCAGCGAAGTCATTCCATTCGAACAACGAGTGGTTCGACCCAGTCGTTCGAGTGGAATGACTTTTGACGTTTGGCGTATGGGATTATGTACTTTCGATGAGACTCAAGAATGAGAATGTCGACCAATGTATGTACTTTCGCCAGCGATTGCGAGCGGCCTCGATTGGAGAATCGATACCCAGATACATCACATTAGCCTGTTCGACAACTCCAACTCGACGAGGTGTACTGACAGGTGTGCGTGCCGGTGGCGCCCACGGTTGAATATCGATGGACTGCTCCTTATTAGCTATTCGAGATACCGGCCTGTCAAATCTGCGACTGTTGCCCGGCGTTCGTTATGCCATCGAAGAGGTAGACTATTAATATTATAGTGACGTCTCCTGAGATCAATCAGACAAGAACCACTGTGATGTAGGAATGCAATTTCACATATTTTTTTTTATATTAACTCCACACATATATTAATTAATCAACTAAATTGCACCTTCAGTCTTCAGATTTAGTAGGGAGACTGCTCCCAATGTCATTTATATAAATATTAAATAAGAGTGGTCCAAGATGCGACCCCTGGGGCACACCTGAGACGATTTCCGTTAAGCAAGATGCAAAACCATTGACAACCGTGATTTGGTGCCGATTATTGACGTATGATGCGATCCATCTATAGAGGTCACCGTGAATTCCTAGACCTAATAACTTTTGTAAAAGAATATAATGATTAACACGGTCAAATGCTTTAGAATAATCCGTATAAATGGCATCTACCTGGCATCGCATATCCATTTGAGCATGAAGAAAATTTGTAAAAAATGCAAGATTTGAAGTTGTGGAGCGATTTTTCATGAAGCCGTGTTGATTATTTAAGAGTGAGGGTGAGATAGTAGAATATAATTGATCATAAACAATTTTTTCCAATACTTTACTTAGTATTGGTAATTTGGATATAGGTCGATAGTTCGAGACATCATTTTTACTGCCATTTTTATATATTGGGGTAATCAAGGCTGTTTTCCACTTGTCGGGAAATGTTCCTTCAGATAGCGATAGTTTGAAAATAACAAAAATGGGGGTGTCAATTGTTTACTACAATAATTTATGAAGATCCCTGGAAGTTGATCATCCCCTGGCCCCTTTTTGATATCAATGGACTTAAGGTATTTGAATGTGATGTCTTCATTGATCTCGATTGAGTTGATTATGCTATTTGAATTAGAGCAAAGACTGGAATTGCTTGTATGTGCAGGTTGAGCATTCGAAAATACAGATCCAAAATACTCAGAAAATAAGTTGGCTACTCCTCTACTGTCATTAGCAGTTTTTTCACCGTAATTCATATGATCAGGGATGGCAGGAGATTTTCTTTGAGAATTGACGTAGGACCATATTTTTTTAACATAATGCTGTATACCGGATTCTATTGTAGAAATGTAGGTTTTGTAAGCTGCTGAAGCGACTGTTTTTTGCCTTTTACGAAGCAATGAAAATGAGAGATAATCAAGGGGGTTCCGATAACGCTTCCATTTTCTAAAGAATTTTAATTTTTCGTTTGTTATTTTTATTAAGGCTGCCGTGTACCATAGTGGATATTTTCCAGATTTCACAACTTTCTTAGGAATAAACGTTTCGATAGTCAGTTCAATTTAAACAAAAAACGAATTTAACGCTCTATTTACATCCGGTGCATTTATATATTTATAACGGTTGACCAGTCAACTTATATTATAAAATGAACCACAGTTTACGATATAAATTACGCAATGTATGTTTGACATTAACCCCATACAGGAGGCCAGGAGAAAATAAATATATAATCAATAAATACATTAATTAATCGTGTAAACTTATATACTTATTATTTATTTTATTTCAATAGCCAAAACATAATAACAGATAACACTGGAGGTGAATGCGCAGAATACAGCGCAGCAGCTTGCCCGTCGCGCTTATTCGAAAACCATAGACAGAAGGTGAATTTAAATCTCGCCAAGTCTCTCTGCGGGGAGTCAGTCGCGAACTGCATGGCGAGCCTACACCAGCGATGGGCATTATAGAGATATCCATTTCGTAATAGTCGATTAAATGTATTCGAATAATATAATTCCAAAATGATTTGAAAAGTAGAAATATCAATACCTCCCTCCCCTTTTCAAAGGTTGACAGCGATGTTCACTGTGTCAGGGCTAGAAAATGGATTGTTTGACCATTTCAGGTATAGCAAGAAAATAATTTATTGGGTATATTAAAAAAAAATGTTTCGATTATTTCCTTCACTTATCATCCACAATAAAAATGCAAACAGAAGGTGGCTAATCATAATCGATCGAAAAGTTTCTTCCAAAAATAGAATTATATCCCTACCCAACTCAAGAAGGACGAAATTGATGCGATTCGTCGCCGGGGGAAACAAATTACAATTTCATAAGAGATAGGTAGGTTTTTTTTAAAACATCTTTATTTTTGATTTCATCGTATAGTAAAGAGCAAAATATTTTCTTTAAATAATCATCATTAGCTCACAAATAATAGTGAAAGTTGCCTCTAAAATCATTATAAATTTAATTCGTGTGGCCTATATTTTATAATTTAAAACACAAATAAATAAAGTAGCACGTAAAAAGATATTTGCTTTACCTTTGGATTGAAAAATTTATTTCAGTTTGCTTGGGTATTTGGCCTCAATTTCCAATTGTATGAAAAGCCGTTCTCTCTTAAAAATATTTCGATTGTGTCCCTCAGTAGTCTCTAACAGGAATGTAAGCAGCGGTGTACATTAAACTGGCAATTAATTCTGCAAATATCTGGTCCGAAGACAACGGACATCTTATTATATCGCCTAGAGATGTGCATTGTGCATATTGCAGACGTCGCCGTCGACCCGTTTGCATAGATCCTCCGCAAGTCGGGGGAGTGGAAGGAAGGTAATGTGCGATCTGGATTTTAGTGCTAAGCGAAGCAACCAACATATCACGCCTCCTTTCGCTCAAGTGCGATTATTATACTGAGTGTTTCCGAGGGTCAAAGCAGGAATCCCAGAGTAGTTGGAAATTTCGGTCACAGTCAGTTTCGGTTGAACCACGGTAATGCACTCCATTTCAGTGCACTCTAGGAGACATTCAAATCGTTATGTAAAGTATAATATAAAGTTTTTTATCACCTGTTTCATCCTAAATTGGAATAGAAGGAGGCGAAGCGAAAATAAGTAGGATCTGACTTTTGAGTAGGTATGCATGTCGAATCTACCGAGAAAACTTAAACCAACATACGTCCAGGATAAAATGAGTTCCCAGGCGCTAGTTGACGCCCATGGCGCTAGTCGTCACAACACAACAGCTGTTGAAACTAAGTATATTAAATTATAGGCTTGATTGGTGTGATGTAATGATAACTAAAGTAACAAACAGGTGTTTTAAAATACAAACCCATCAAAGTACTTAGGACAAGTTGTTTCACAGAATTTAAACAATTCATCGAATTTATAAGTTGATTTCCAAATTCTGTGAAGGTTTTATTAAGTTCTGTTATTATTTAATTTTTGTGAAACTAGTAAGTGATATAATATCAGAACTTGAAAAGAACCTTCACAGAACTTCTACTTTCTACTTTGAAATAAGATGAATTGTTCAAATTCTGTGAAATAACCAGTCCTTAGACACCTTGTTGAGGATTGACAGCTTTGGCAAAAAGGGAAAATTCTGTTAGGATAAAAGAAAAAATTCATTTGTTTATTCTATGATAATTTATAACCTACATAAGACGTCATATTGTCTGTTGCATGAATTATTGTGCGTAAGAAAAAAAATGTCACAAAAGGGTGTAAAGACAAAGTCGAGTAGTAAAACTTGTTACACATGCATAATACTTATAATGTGTTTTTTTAGCAAATGTTTTAAAGTTTCTTAGCCTTGATATTATTATAGATTCGTGAACCAGACAGGCTGTCAGTGGAAGATCGAGAGAAAAAAAAATCAATCAGATGAGTTACTCGAATATAAAGAGATGATGTTTCTTCGAAGCATTCAAATTTAACGAAACCGACGTTAGAGAATCGATATAAAAATATCTATATATATTGTAAGTGAAGTATATTCTCGGTGCCGCGGTCATGACCACGCTCTGGCATTGGAACAGAGTCCAGCGCGTTATAAATATCGCGATTCCCATTTGACGGTTTGGTATCGCAGCCGAGGGCGCGGGGCGCTCGCTCATCGGTCGCAAAACAGGTTCTCGCGGCCGTTGTCTCGTCTCCCGGCGCTCAGCGCTCGCCGCTACAGGAAGGCGACCAGGGCACACATCCATCCCACCAGCCACTTCCACACCTCGCCTTGTATATTGCAGCCTGCAGTATACCTAAGCAGACCAAGACAGATACGGACGTCGTTTCTGTCACAGTGCGATTTACAGAAAGTAAATAATATTGTTTCCATTTTTTGCAGGTTTACAATACAATGGCGTTATTTAGAGATGCAATTATCAGTTATTTATAGTGACTAGCAGGGTCTCTTTCATTATAGGCTTTGAAGATGGAAATATATGATGTGCATCCCGGAGAATGAAAGAAAGATACCTACTTGTTTTATATAGGTGGCGCAAAAATCACCCCCCTATCGGAAGTAAACAGAAGTAGAATACACGTTAATAAACTATGAATGGTTGAGAGAATTGTGTATATTTTTATAAGACATCAATTTTAGCTAATTTCTCTATTATTTTTGATATGGTGTTCAGAAGGGAGATAGGTCGATAGTTATTAACATCTAGGTTATCCCCTCCTTTAAAGAAAAGTATTACTTTGGCATTTTTGCAGTGATTAAGAAACAAGCTATTCTCAAAGCTAACATTAACAATGTGTGTAATAGTTAATTCGTGGCAGCCGGACGCGTCCTAACCGCTTTGTGTTTTTTTTAGTATTTTCAAGGGAAATGAGGCAACATCCCTTTGAAATTATTTTTAAAATCAATCAATCAACATTTTAAATAAACTTAACAAACAGTTAACTTTATAATATGTGATTTGAGTGCAGTAAAAGTGAATAATCGAAAATTTTGCTAAAAATTCGCTCGCGATGAATTTGGGACGAGGATCGGTAACTGTACGCCAGATGTTTTCAACGGAATTCTCGAAAACTCTGAAGGCCCTAGCAAGTGTTTCGCTATTAAGCCCAGAGTAATTTATTATCCCGACCGTCGCTTTTTATTGCGGGCACAATGCACCACTAACTCACACTATCACCAGGAACAGGATTATATGGAGACGAATGATGGACTCGCCGAACGTCACAGCGGTGCTGCCAAGGTATGTTATCTATGTAAGGATATTGTCTCAGCTCTTTATCAGCAGCAGACACATAGCTGGACGGATGACGAACCTCGTGCTGGTACTACTGTTGGTGGACGCGGTGGACTCTTTCGCTGCAGCAGCTGGTCCATCTTCTTCACCACTTAGGATTCTTGCTGCAGAGTCTCCATCTTCTATCTTCGTGTCACCTGTTCCTGTACTTCATTTTACTTAACTTAACTCCACTTTATTTTTGTAATATTAATATTTTTTGTAATACCTGCATCAACTGTAAAGCGCCCCTGAGGTGATATCTCACAAAAGCGGCGCTATAAAAATTTTCCAATAAATGTATGTACTCCTCAACAACGTGGAACAATTGTGTCAAACCAATCCTTTTTTAAAATAAAAATAAAACACTTTGTTTTTACCACTATTTAATCAAAATAATCGACATGTTTCAAAACCGAATGTTTCTTTATCAGGATACAACGGATAGTACATTTATATTTAATTTCAATACCGGCAACCCGGGCGTTTATTTTATTGTTATCTTTACCCGTTGGAAATATTAACCAATGCGTGCTCCCGAAAACTAGAACTACATTCGCTCAACGGCAATTTTGGTTCATCGCTCCTAAAATATACAATGCCTTAAACACCGATATACAGTCAATTAATTCATCAATACATTGTTCAACATTGGCTATTTGAAAGGGGGCGAGCCTTCTAAAGAATACATGAGTTCCTAACACTGTTTTAAAAACAAAGGTTTTATCTCTATCATTTATTGAGTTTTTATCTTTATTTTATTTTTATTTCTAATACGGTTTATTATATAGTAAGAATATATTTATAATATATATATTTTTAAATATTTGATTTACCATAACAATTTCCTTTTCCGTTATGTTTTATTATTGTTATTCTTACATAAATCATGTACGACTACCATAATACGGGCATGAGCCTTTAGTCAACTTTTTATTATGGTAGTTGAGAAAATGACCAATATTGTAATTTTTATAAATTTTATAAAATAAAAAAATTTAAATTTAATCGTATAGAAATCCGGCCAATTTGAATATGCGTCCCGTATTTGCTTTGGTAAATCGATATTTCGATTTGAAATATCCCTCCGATAATGTTGCAAATGGGTATTACTGCTTTCTTAAATTTTTATTACGCGGCAGATCGATATTGATCAAGCTTCGCGAAAAAGGTAAACAAAATTTTCATATTGCCGGCGCTATGCTAACGCCATACTAAGGGGCCAGCCGATATCAATCTGAAAGCTAGTAATACGGCCGGTGTACGCATCCGCAGTAATTACGAGTAATGTTTTCGACTATCCCGACCTTATACGCCCGTATAAGTGTTTTCTTTCCAATAAATTAAAATGACGCTACAAAGTGATTGCCTTTTGCGCCACCTTATAAAGTGTCACCACTTCCCGGAGTCAGTATCGTGCCATGGCCCCCTGAATCCAACTGGGAAACGTTGTGGCCCTCTCAACATGACGATACCGGGGTATTTTTCACTCTGAATCCAATCATACATACAAGACATACACTATTACACCTACAGTTCGTGTGAATAAACCTACCGTTGACTTAGAATTAAAATATTGGTGGTCGAAAATGAGTCAAGTGCTAAAATGTACTAAAGATAGCCTATATATTTTGGGTTTAAATGTTTCATCTCATAAACCTACCGTCCCAAAGATAGAAAAATATGAAACTATATAGTAAATCCTCTAGACAATGTTAGCAAACCCCAATCCCCTTAACAATCGAAAGTCCATACCAAAATATTGTATTAACATCAGATGATACAGATACAGCTAATACCATTTTTATGTATTGTTTCAATTGTGCATGATAGCTTGTCGTCAATACTGTTTGACCTCTGGCAGCTTGAGGAGGCCTATGAAACTAAAGGAGACTATGGAACTAAAAGCTTAATTTAATATCACAAAATGTAATTAATGAAGGTTTGCAAACTTTCAATTTCTGTTTTGTCAATATTACCATTATTGGAGTTTACAATAAATCTTAAACTCCAAGTCATACATTTAAATGAAACGGTTAGTGGTCGGCATCCACGGTGTTATCAGCTCATAGTACAGGTATAGGTACAGTAGTAGTGGATAGCGCTGCACTGTATCACAAGGACGGGAACACAAAGCAGAGAGCTTTTCCTTCAGCGTTATACCGGATTATGTGCGCGGTGCAGACTGCAGGCCAATCAAATATCGCGAGAAACTAACTCGCCAGCATATTTCATTATCGAGAAAAAAACGAAACGAACAAAACTATCACGACAAAATTAAAATCGAATTACGATTAAATTCATAATCGATTAAAAAATAGTTCTTTGAACATGAAACTCTCTTAAATGGATAGTAAAAAAACGCAAAGATTAATAAATAGACTGTTGGACGAATCAATTAATTGATTTAGAGAATGCCTGAAGAAGAAAATTATACAGAGTAAGCATGGTGTCTAAACCCATCATAAATTTGTTGGTAGGAAAGTTAGGAAAATGCAAACAATTTATTTAATTGTAAAGAAGTGTTGATTTAATTTGAATTACCAACTGAATGTACCTATTAATTAATATTAAAAATTACTCAACATTATTATTTAAGAAAATCGGTTCGTGTGTCTGTCCGTGAAACTCTTGTTTAATGAACTCGATTTTTTTAAATTATTGAAGACAATATTAGCGATTCTTAAACGAAAATTTGAAACAGAAAATCAGAAAAAGATACGGGATAAGATATAGGATGCGCCGCTCTACCAACTGAGCTAATGGGACCCTACCTCCTCCGGTCATACTTCGAATAAGAACTACCAACATTATCTTTATTTTCTCACCGCGCATTTTTATTGGCAAATTAATTCATTATATTTGGCTATCTTTATGCACGATCGCAAGATTCAACTCGAACTTAAAAGAGAATTAATTTAACTGTGATTTTCAAAATTGGAACGGATTTGTCAATAATTCATACTATCCCGTGATTTTTCACGGGTCTACGCTAGTATGTAATCTTTTAGTTCTGAGAATGTCTTATGAAGGGCAGTAAAATAGAATAGAATAGAATATAAAGGGCCCTCGACGCAATAACCAGATACGACTTGCAAACAACTACAACAGAGTCAATAATAGGAGACGAGAGGTTTTGGACAAAGGATACTTCTTGTAGTTTTGAGTGGGAACGAGAGTGGTGAAACTGTTGAATTTACCATGGCTAGACTTCAAGTTATTGTACTGTACTTGATTACAAAGTTGAATAACTGGAATACATTCTGACTAATAACTGGTCCGTGTATATATTACATTTGAGTGGAAAACGAGCCCTGAGCAACTACGCCACTGAGTAACAACACCAATAGGTTTTGTAATACCGATTCAATTGGAATACCCTTAAAATATAGATAGCTGTGTCTTCGTTAGGATAGATTTCATCATATTTATATAAACCAAAATTCTGATCATTCCTTCTTCTTAAATTGCAAATATTTGAAGTACATATATATTATTTTAAATACCTTCTTCGTCTTTCACCGGGGTTATACTGAAAGTACCTTTCACATCAAAGGTAGGCAGGTAGTTATAATGTTATTTATACGTTATAAAATGCGAGGAAAACAGGTTACAAAAGGACGTTCGAAAAGAGTCATTTAATTCATTGGCAGCCCGTTCGCTTGCATAAATAATTAGAGTAGTTGAACTTTAATTCTGTCTGAATTACCTAAATGCATATGCTACATGTGTTATATTGGTGGACGCAGCACAGGAGAATGTAGTGACTGAAGACATGCATTGTTTGCTGGAGTTCATTTATAGCACTGGAAGTTTCAAAGGGCTGACTAGTTTATTTTAGGATAATGTGCGTAGTCTGATTGTCGTGTATTTACATATTATTTACAAGCGAGAATCATTGAGACATTATACTCGTATTCTTTATATAATGGACCTTGCAATCCAGCATTCTCATGCTCAACTTGGTTAAAGCGCGTACTATGATAAATTAGTAACAATACTTTGATATGGTCATTTCATGTATTTTCGTAGCCTGTTCAGCTTAGTAGTAGTCTGCGCACTGCGCGCACTGTGTCACTCTGTTGTCACAAAAGTCGTGGCTTTTATTCCCGATTCTTCGATGGAAAATATATTTAGATTGATTTTTCATTTCTCACATTGGACGTTTGGGCGGACGCTATCAGACTTTGTTATGTGATTCTTACTTAACCGGTCAGCAACGTAAGCAGATATACACGATAAAATAACGATAGCAGTCAAGTACAATAAGCGTGTTTACACGTCAACGCGTGTGTTTCCACAAAAATCGTCATAACTCCGTTATTCTTCTAGTGACATCCCTAAAACAAAAAGTAAAATATTCGTATTGAATGAAGCTTCACATCTCTATTCAAAGTTATCCATAGAAACCCGTAAAAAGACCTACTCAGTGGAAGCAAATTTTACCCGCCAAATCGTAAAACGACGCCAAGAAAGCCGTTTGACGTGCCGACCCGCCTCGCAAGTTTAATTATTTTTTTAAAAATATATTTTGTATGAAATGGTCAAAAAGTGAAGTGACAGAATTGTTTATTGTACATTTGTACGATGAAATAAGTGTTTTTTTTTTACATTATCCGTGATTTTAGTATCGTTTTTACATAAAACATTACAGGTGAGTCATTTTTACAATTTTTTCATGTTTCCATTCTAAATTTAAATATTTACAAATGTTAATATTTATTTATGATACAACAATTTGAAAGCCTATTTTGTAACCTTTCTAAAACAGTTTTTACTATTCGGCTCCGTTCAGTAATGTTTCATTTATAGAGCTTTGATTGTGAGGCGGTAATAACACAACGTTTTCGTGAAATTGACATTTCGGTAAAGACATCTTAGCTTCAAGTTCGCGAAAAGTCGGAGGGGTTAACAACAATAGTTCTATAGATGTTGCAAGGGCATGGATCACCTAAGCGGGTAATAATTATTATGCTTCTAATGATTTCATCAAATCCCACAATACACTATAATAATACATGCAAAATTATGAGTGAAGCGCCCTTGACTATATTTCCCACAGTTAAACGGCGCTATATAAATAAATATTATTTCATAACAACTTAGACATCACAGACAGAATAGAAAAAGGTTGATTAACTAGTGGTTTGATTTGAACAGTACCATTATGAAATATCATTTGTTGGTATTGGGTAACCCAATATTTCGCAATTTTGGTGGGAACCACGACGCAAAAGGCAAAACGATTTGATGTTGTTCTCGGCGGCAATAAAATAAATTATAACCCTCCGTACCTATAGGTGTGTTCAGTGTATCTGTATATTACAGATATCTCAGCAGAGACACTGGGCGTTTGGTCAAAATGTTCAGACGGTCGCTACGCTACTGTGTAAAATAACTTATTTTTTTTAAAGTATTTTACTCCTCTTTATTTATGTCGCTTATGCGTTTTTGTCTCAGTAGAATGTTGTCGTAAACGACTGCCGACATGATTTATCATTGAGTGGAACAAATTAATAATATTGATTCATACATTTCACGTGTGACCAGATATAATAGGAGATAATGATCGACACTTACGTCTAGCCACGACATCCGTATATAGGTAAAAATTATCATACATAATAAATACAAATATAATTCACTCAAGAAGGAAAATATTACTGCACATTTTTCGCAATTGCAAACATATCATAATTACGTACATACACGGGTAAAATAAATTGCGTTATTCGCATTACGTCAAACATCTCACCGGGGAAATTGAATAAATTAAATAAGCTGAAGTAATTTCATTTCGACACAAATGGTAGTCCAAAAAGTAATGGCATCTGGAGGATTGGCGATTCTCGTGCACGCGTAGGTAAACCGGCCTAACGAATTGAATGCAATATTGCGCCAAAAGATGGTTGAAACATATAATTCAAGCGATGATAAAAACTTTTTATAGCTATGCAATTTCAACAATGCGACCACAAACAGTGAACATACAAACACGGCATAGTTTTCAGGGTTTAAATAAAAATGTCTTAAATACGAGGGCGACGTTCACAGCTATTCATTTAATAATTATTCTTCCACCAGAGGCCTATTAACAAATATCATACTTCGCAACCAACAAGACCTCAGCGCCCATAAATGGGATGAAACAATCCATGTTTATTTGCGATGCGGCGGAAATCGAACCCGCAACCAAAAAGCTCCCGACCCTAATTCAAAAGCGTTGACCACTAAGCTAAGGAGTAGACTTCGTTTAAAAATAAAGCTATGCCAAGGTACGTTATGTACGATGGTTAGAAATATTATTCTATAACGTTTTTAGAAGCCCAATAAACTCGAAAAGGAGCCATAAAATTATTATTAGACCAAAACTTTATAAAAGCGGAGCGAAGGCACACGATCTCTTCTTCAGGGCAAAATATTTATAAGCAAAGCTTTTCAATTTTAAATGAAGCCTCCACCCTTGTACGTTCGTCATTACAGGGCAAAGTTGGGGTGACCTTGCAGACCCCCGCACACAGCTTCACGGACATTTTTATTCTTCCGGGGATACTATTACATTTCTATCGGCGAAAATGACGCGTCATTTATTACGGGAGAAAACAAGAAGTGACTACTTAATCGGCTTCTGAGGCATCAAACTTAGAAGAAATAAGCGGTGAAGACAGAATACACCCTTGTGACGTTGTCGGCTTCATGTGGCGCGTTGTAGATGTTTGTCTGATTTACACTCTCAGTGAGACAGTGAGTACAACCAAAACCTCCTGTGATCTAGATCTAGGAGGTTTTGGTGCTACTGTCTTTAATCTTGTATCGCGCTTTTCTTTCTTATTATTATTATTTTGCCGTGTACTCTCGCACTTTGACACCTCGAATTATTCCAAATTATTCTAAAAAAATATTCCAAACGTTCAGTGAACTGAACCTTGACTTTTATGAACTCATTCCATGGGTACGAGCAGTGGGCCGAGAAATGGGAACGCGATGATCCACCAAAGTCAATTACCGCTAAAGGTTTAACACGTTTACCTAAGTGTTGTCATTTTCAATTCGACTAAATTCAATAAAAAGTCCGTGTTATATTTTTCATTACTTAGTAACTCATTTGATTTTTTAGGAGCCCCAGTATCGAATTAACCATTAAGATAAGGAAAAGTCGTAATACGTACGTGTTTTTTAATGGCAACGAAAGAAATATTGATATTTTCTAAAACCAAGGACACGGGAAGGTTTACGCAAGGACACGCGTAACATTACAGCGGTGGAATAGAATGGTGAACAAGGTGATTTTATACAACTGCCTGCTAGTTAAAAGGCTTTCAATGAAAGATCACAAATATCAACCAATAAAACCAATGAAGAAAACTGGTAAATGAAGGAATTTCAATTCAAGAAGTTAGTTTGATCACAAAAGGAGTAACATTTATAAATAATGTATAACAAATATAGAAACACAAAACCCAGGTAGAACCACTGGTATATGAACAAGTTATTTTGCTTATGAAAGGGTACCTAAGATAAAATAATGTCAAAGGAATAATATTCTACACTTTTCAAAATAAGAAATTCGCCAATTCACAATAGCATATCATTATGTTTAATCTCGGATAGAATTTAGTTTTTGGGTATTTACGAGGGTTTAGTGATGTAGATTAGCAATTAGGCATACATGATGTGCTTATTCTCGCCCGGAGTGATCTGGCGGAAGGGCCCAAGGAAAGAGGTTATTTCCAATTCTCCGCAGACACGGCGCGGCTCAGTGTGTTGTTAGACAGTTACAGAATGGGATATTATTATTATAGGGCTGGTACTGCTGGCAGAAGGGCACCCATTGGGGAATTGGCAATCTAAACACGCCCAGGGGCGGGAAATGTCCTACTAAACAAGTACCGAGATATTGAAATGAACATTGTTTCGGCAGAATGCGGGAAATGAGAGCGAAAACTTTTAAATACGTATTGATTTTAGTGGCGGCTCTTTTATAGTCACTTTTTGGAGAATGAAAATCACTTAAGGTACCTTAGCAACCGAATGAACGAAGTCTTTAGCAACCGAATGAACGAAGTCTTTAGCAAACTCACAAAATTCATTAGATTCTACTGCAGTTACACATCTAGAAAATGGACAGTTTAACAAATGCTTCGGAGTATTAATCATTATTTAACTATCTTACAATTTTTTTTTTAATACAAGAATATTTTATCATGCCGTTTGTGAAGTCGTTAGAAACGCTGCTGTTCTAATACCGTAAATATAATAAAAAGATTTTTTTATTAGTTTCTTCTATGGCAAAGTTTGTATATGATGAAGGTATAAAGTATAAGTTTAAATTGTTTCAATAGTCCTCCTTACTACGGTTTCCTGTTCTGAGGCGGCCTGTAGTATTTTAAATTTACATATTTAGGTTCATGTTGTCTTTACATCGTCTTGATAATGTTTGTAAGTTGATCATCACTTTGTTCTATTAGCCCTGTTTTTACTTTGTTTTAAATACATTCATTTCCGGTTTTTTTATTTGGTAGAGTATTGTATAATTTCGTAGCATAGAATTGAATATTTCAGTCCAAAACATGTATTCAAACTGGGAGTAACCACTATATTTTGGCTTTGTTCTGTTTGAGTATTTATTTATGTTGACCAGTGGAGTATTGTGTTTAGTACCTACTCCTTTTTGGGCTATGTTGAGCCGCTCTGTGTGAGTGCTCAAAACAAACCCCAAACCAGTTATCCCGTACTCTTTTAGGTATTGTATTCAGAAAAGAAATTTGAGTGTGAAGTCTTACGCGGGCTAATGCGGTATAGGAATTGGAACTAATCCACCTCCAAACACGCCATGGTAATTACGATTGAGGGTAAAAAAATGATCCACTTGACGACACACGAGAAGCTGAGATATTCAATGCAAAGCGATTAACATTACTATTAGTAATACAGTCGAATAATGATAAGGGTCTGGCTTGTGAGCAGGCGTGCCAATTAAAACACAACCGAACGTCTAAAAAGCAACTTCCGCTCAGGTGAATCGATGTGAGTCGATGAACCAGGAAACGTGAAAGATTCGCACGTGAATACTCATATTATACCACAAATGAATAATAGCTAGGATGAAAGTCAGGAATTGCAAACACTTATGAATGCATATATTCATTTGAACGTTTACCTGTGAGCCAACTGCTCGGAAAGGTAAGTGAATGTGGCTATGTTTGGTAAGAAAGGCAATAAAATCTGCATAAAAGCTGTAAGTTTTGTAAGCATCAAAATCAAGACGTGTTTAACGGTACAGATGTAGGAAAAATAAACTAATTAAAATAACATTGCTGAAATAGTTTAACAATGGAAAATGGAAACACATTATAATTATTTTTGTCATCCAGCAATTTCGAAATTTAACCAAAAGTTCAATATGAACGCATAAAATTTAAAAAAAATTGCGTGCGGAGAAACTAATTTCTTGAAAACGTTTTATTTGTCTCATGAAATAATCTCCGACATGGGCAATTATACAAGATGACATACATACAATTAACCAGTCCCGAAACTCAAATATCGGATTGGAAATAAACTTGTTTCAAAATATGCATGTTTGCATGTCCGTTCCTAGAAGAGCTGACAGAAGACTTATTCACGTCAATGCGTAACACAAGATGTAAAGGGATTTTTCCTGTTCGTATGGGAATATGTCAATGGCGGGCATAACGACAAGACAGCGACTCACTTGAAGGCCTTCTCCTCTTCTGCGGCCATGCTCCCATTGCCGTTGTGCATGGGCGGGCCGCCGTTGGACTGCTGCAGTTGCTGCTGGTCGCCGCCCGCCTGGTCGCCAGACCCGTTATCTCCGCCGCCCCCGTTGTCCTCGGATATCTTCAGCGAGCGCATGCGGGGGTCGAGGCTCTGCATGTGGTTTTCTTTGCCTGGAGAAACACGTATTATTAGAAAATAACAAGTTTTATAGGAAAAGTAACAGCTCACTGAATCGTTCACGTTTTTCTAAAGCAGAGGCATTTTCAGGCAAAGGTTTCTTTTTTTTGCAACTAATCTATAGTGTTGAAAACTTAATCAGTTACTTTTATTTGAGAAATCGTTTTGGGAACAAAACCCTCTTCTAAAAGACAAAGTTTCACTCAACTTCGCACATTTGAAACATAATTGCGGTTTAGAGAAATTTAGAAAATCGTCTCAAGGTAAATAAATACATGTTTATAGGTTCTGTTCACATATTACCGTAACATACGATTTACGTGCTTTTTGACAACCTAATTTATTATTGAATCTGAGCACACGACGCGCGACGACTCTATTCCCCCTCCTAGAGTAAAAAATACAGAGCGCTGCAGAGTTCAAGTCGAATGTGAAGTTAGATGCAGGTCTGTTTCTGCATTTATTGGTCATTGAAGGCAATTATCGAGTCTATCTCTAGTGTAGTAGTAATGCGAGAACTATGTGAAATATTATTCGTAATACATAGACGACGTTAGCTTACCTATATTATCTAATATTTATAGAAATGTAAATACCAACAGATCTTCGTCTGATTGTATCTTCAAATTTACCTTTACAATTTCAATGTTACCGTATTGCTGAGGATGAATCTGTCAGTCAATTTGGCAGGTGTACTGCTTTATAAAGAATAGGGAAGTCTGTAAATCACTTAGGACGGGTTGCTTCACAAAATTTGAACAATTCATCAAATCTCAATGTTAAAATTCATGTTCTGTGAAAGTTCTATCGAAGTTCTGTTATTTTTTCACCACGGGCCTCTGGTTTCACTGTACTTGTATAATAACTAAATTTGAATAGAACTTTCACAGAACTTAAATAGGTATTAACCATGGACATGAGTGACGTCAATAGCACGAAACAGTCGTTCCTTAGCAAAGTGTGTGAATGCGGCTTATGGATGGTGAGTGGTATATCAACAACCGCGCACTGTGTCGACCCAAATGTCCCTAAGCATCTTGGGAATTACAAAGAAAATTACATCTCAAAGACGTATTTGAATATCAAACATTTATGTAAAACGAAGATTCCCTTCACATCACACATTCAGCGCCAGTGACTAATTACATCAAATGGCAGGGATCAGATATGTTTCAGTAATGTTTTGTTTCGTGGATTTGTCAAATTGTCATCTACGCTTCAACATACGTCGTTACAAGGAGATGTGTGAATTAATACTCTAAGACACTACCATCTCAGAACATACATTGTCTAGTGAGGCGAGTAACGAACATGTACAAGAAAAATTAAATAATAAACCTTGGGTTGCGGGTAATAAAATAATCTTCTGATTAACCCTTCATATCTACGGGGACCCTTGGGCCACACCACTATGCTACGATATATAATATTACCTGAAAGAAAAACAATCAGCAAAAGGTAGATTCTTCTAATATCCAGAGCAGTCGAATACAGAAAAGCGGGCGGGTAGAAATGATAACACTATTAAAGAGGAATATGTGATGAGTATTACCTGTAGGAGAGCCCCCGAGCACGTACTCGACCATCTTGACGCCCAGTCCTCCGGAGGCGTCTCGGGGTGACAGGATGCTGACGGCGTCGGCGCCGGGGAAGCCCGCCCCGCGCCGCCCGCCCATGGGGATAGGCTGCGAAACTGGGTGGTCCACTGGAACAAGCAAATAAACGATTATTAGTCGATATTAAACCACGCAGAAACACAAATTGATAACATTTAACGAAATAACATCACGGATTAAACATTAACTCAACATCAACTAATATAGTTGTATCGTCGAGTTGCGGGAAAGAAAAATAAAATACGATAACCACCAGGAAACTCAATCGAGTTTTTAAAATAAAATTAAGACAGTATAAAAAATATTTTAAGAATCTGGTTAGGAACAACACACAGGCGAAAGTGGGAACGAAATCTAGTAATAATGCAGATTTAAAAAAATATTATTCCTATCAAAAATAACAGAAATGTTTTTGACAGATAGATTTCTGTATCGTATCGTACATATCAACCCAGCGAGTTCACGAAACACAAACAACCAACAAGATAGTAAGTAATCCGGAAAATATTATGTACCATCCATCACTGATTAAAAACAAAAATTGTGTGAATACGTACAAAAATATTATACAAGCACGGCTAATAATAACGTTTGTAAACTTATCCAATTCATAGTGCTTGTATCAACAATAAATATATAAGAAGCAATCGAATTTAAATGCAGATAAGAGAAAAATACTGCGAGATATGACGAATCAGGCGTCCGCCTTCTTGGAGTTTCTCTTTAATCGGCTTCCGCCTTTATTCTCAACCTTGGCCTAAATCGTCTGCGTGTGCAGCGGTATAATGACATGACCTCACAAAGGTTTTCCTTTCGATGTAACGATAACTGGGCGCCTTTGCCTCTGCGAACAAACGATTGCAACTGGCTCGTGCTTTTGTGAAGAGGAAACCATAACCGCCTTGTGGGGGAAACTTATCTGGAAATCCATACCATTTCAGAAATGTCTTGTAACCCTGAATAAAACTTTTGCTAAAATATATTTTTTTAAATCATTGAAGAAATATTAACCATTTTCAAACTAATATTAGGAAAATACGTATTTTAGAAATAATGTGTCGTTAAAATTGGGAAATTTTGTATTTCCAAGGATTTTGCACAACTGGTGTAATCATAACTTACTTTGTTTAATATTATAATACTTAACTTAATATTGTAATACTTAGTTTAATATTATAATGCTTGGTTTAATATTGTGATACTTGAATTAATATTGTGATACTTGGTTTAATATTGTAATACTTAACTAAATGTTTTTCTATTAGACTTTTTGTCGATTCTTATCCTAATCTTGCGTAATAGAGATTGTTAATTAGAGTTACATAGTTTATAGGCTAATGTGAACAACAATTTCATCCTTTTTTATTCAATTGATTTGGAGGATATTGGCAGATCATATATTTTTATTTCATTTACTTAAATTTCATGTTACCTATATTTTGTTAACCTATGCATTGTTAAATCTTATATTTTATGTAATCTGTATATTATTATATATTATGTAAACTCTTTACTGTTATTATATTTAAAAAACATAATTGCATTGTATGTAAAAGCCCTATGGGCGTTTAAATGAAATAAATAAATAATTAAATGAGAATTTACTCCCGATTCGTCAGAAAAATAATTCAAACAGGTGGGACATTGTCCACGCGCAGTGCGCGAGGTTACGGTTATTCTGACTAAATATGCTTCCGGAAAGGTTTAAGTAAATGGAGATAATGTTGGTAGTTCTACTCCAAGTATTATACAGTTTAATATGACCAAATGAAATAGTTCAGTGGTAGAGCAGCGCCCCGGCCAGGCTAAGGTCCTGTGTTCAATTCCTAGATACGACTGTTTCTTTTTCTGTTTCGAATTTTCGTTTGAGCATCGCTAATATTGTCTTCAATGATTAAATATTACAATTTGAGGTTTTACTCATTAAGTTATTGCAACGTGATACAAGCTGTATAGTAATAATAATTATTATTCAATTGAACGAGGAAATAATGTAGGAAGTTCTCAAAACTTCACCGCACGAAGCGAAAACTCCAGGAACAAATAATAATAAAATGTTATTTTTAAGTGGTACAGAAGAACCATAAAATATTTTAGGAAGATCTTTAATTCAGTAAAGTGATGTGAAACACGATGGATAACCAGATCAACGATGAAAAAATAATTGATGTTTTTGAAAACATTTCTTCAATTTTCCATGACTGGTTGTTACAGATTTTATCTCTTCGAGCCGTTTTTTTGTGAAAAATCCTCTCTTTAAATAATAAAATATCGAAAATATTCATGAATTTCAGCTTAATTTGAAAAATTACAACTATGAGTCCATGTGTATTATTATTTATAAACAAATGTTTTCTGTTTTTTGAAAATGAGTTTTTTGTTATTTACATTTTACTTACATCATGACTTAACATAATTAAGCTAGAATTCCCTCACCAATCACAAGAGCCTTATTTGTTTATGGTGAGGAAAGGCAACTTTTATTTTCCTTCGTAAGACTGCATTGCGTGTAAAAACTGTATATCTATTGTGAAAAAATACAAAATAAAAAATCAAAGAAGGATTTGATTACTCGTAAATATAGGCAGATGGAGCCATGGCAGTGATGTACGGGGATGATTTGCATCTGTTCATTCACATTAAGATCTGGCTTGGGGCCCAGCAACTCACGTGACGAGGAAGATCTTCAAAATACTGTGACATTGGCTACATTTTCCAGGTGGCCGAATATTTGTATCAATGCAGATTTTTTAAATATTATTTATACCTAAACGGTGTTTACTTTCCGAACCGCCTTCGTAAGTTGCTTTGCGTACGGTTAGTTAGTTGCTTGCAGCATCTTTATTAGCCATCTCAAACCAAACGGGCATGAGAGAAACACATCTGTTAAGGTCCATGTGAAAAGAGCACAAAGTAACTTCTTACAGTTATGTGGATACAAGACTTGAGATGAATAAATAATTTGATTCTAGTATTTGAATGCACCAAAAATGCATATTTTATCATCGAGTTGACGACTTGAAACTGGGGTAGCAGCTGTACGTGTACAGGTATAGTGACCTCAATTTCAATTGCAGATATTGTGTAATTGGATATAACATATCTAGGTGGAAAATTAACATACCAGTACGGACCGATGAGACAGTACACATCATTATGTCCAAATTCCGACGAGACGGATTCGTGAGCGCGTTTACGGTCAGCACCCAAAAATATAACGCAAAAAATGCTAAGAATGATTTATTTGTAAATTCTATACGGGTAATCAGGAAAGTATACAGGGTGTATCGGCACGTACCCGACAAACTTTAACCAGCTATTCCTTAGCATATTTGGAGTAAAAAATCTTATGTGCACTTTGCTATCCGGTAACGTTTTTTTTTAATAAAAATTTTATTATTCATATTTTCACCACATGTCACCACTGTTTTACCCTTTGACAAAGTTTGAAAACCCATCTGGCAAATATTTTATTCGAATTCCGTTGAATAATGCACGTGTGTACCTATATTGGCGCACGTTTACAGTCACAACGAAATAGCACGGCACCATTCGTCTCATTTTTAACTATTATTATTTAGTGTGTGCGAAAGAGCGAAGACGCTTTTTGACATACTTGCTTATAACAGCTGTTTAACACGAAACGCAATGCCAATGACAGTGATGTAGTGTGGAAATTTTAAATTTTTTTGTTTTTAATTGAAAAAAAAATGCTACCGGACAGCAAAGTGCCCATAACATTTTTTACTCCAAATGTGCTAAGGAATAGCTGGTTAAAGTTTGTCGGGTTAGTGCCGATACACCCTGTATAAGGTTTCCAGCGAAAAAATTGATTGATTGTAGGGGCCATTTGTTTCACAGTGAACTTGAACAAAATCATATTGATTGCAGGGGCCATTTGTTTCACAGTGAACTTGAACAAAATCATATTGATTGCAGGGGCCATTTGTTTCACAGTGAACTTGAACAAAATCATATTGATTGTAGGGTCCATTTGTTTCACAGTGAACTTGAACAAAATCATATTGATTGTAGGGGCCATTTGTTTCACAGTGAACTTGAACAAAATCAATTTTCAATTCAAGTTATGTGAAACAACTGGCCCATACTAAACATAAACGACTTTAAAAAGTGTACTACGCTTTGTGTCAATCACTAATAGAGTACGGCATAACTGGTTGGGGGTCTGCCTTGAGCACTCACACAGAGCGGTTCAACATAGCCCAAAAAGCAGTACTAAAGACAATTCTAATAGTTCCGGTTAGAACCCAGACAGAAGAAATATTTAAAAACTCTACAAGTCTACAATGCAAAAAAAAAAAATCAAATTCTGCTCTTTTAAAACTAGTTTATTTTTTATATTTTCTTATATTGTGTACATCTAAATGGAAAAATATATGTACCGTGTATTATGTTAATTATGGTTATTTATTTAGTTGTTTAAAATTTTTAAAAAATCATCTGTTGTCACTGTGTTATGTAGTAAATCATGTAAAATATGTATCATGTAAAAGCCCATCAGGGCGTTCAAATGAATAAATAAGAATATAAATAAAATATTTACGTAGATGTCAAAAGCAACGGAATACAGTGTTGCTATATTTAAAAATAAAATCAGTGAGGAATTTTATTAAAAAAATACATCAACGACGGGCCATTTTTACCCAGTGACGTCCAAGGTAAAAACTTGGATGTTTAAAATATTATTAATATTAATTTAAAAAATTAATAATTCTAATTTTTTAGTACCATTTTCGTAATCTTGTAGGAACGTCTATTCAAATTATTATTTTCAAGTCATTATAAAATGCGTGCAAGTGGCCTATTGCCTTCAATGGTTTTTCAAACTACATCTAATTACAGACATTTTGATGTATTTTATGGAATAAAAAAAAACTTGATTTGAGGATTTCACCAAAAACCTTATACTTTTTAGCCATATAGAATTTACAGATAAATTCTCTCAGGGTCTATGTCATCTATTTTATGTCATTTATTTTTTCAAGGAAAGGAAGGAGAGGAAGTGCTGGGAAGGTATAAGATGATGGTTGGGTAGGAATCTAGGGATCAGTGTGTCCAGAAGTGACGGACAAATGATTATATCCCTTCCGCTGCGGCGCAAGGCGATGGGTCGAGAGTAAGGTAAATTTTATTCGATGAATTGGTGTTATTGCAAAATTTATTAATTAAAAACAATAAAGGCATAGTACCTATAGCTGCGGCATGTTCCAGAGTGGATGATCTGAGAGTATCGCCCTGGTGTAGTAAGACCACCATTCTGTCTTGAAACAATATACATATAGTATAGTTGCGTCACGTTCCAGAGTTGAAGATCTGAGAGTAACGCCCCGGTGCAAAACCACTATTCTGACTTATTCTTTTTTTAATTTGTACATGCATGTAACTTACATACAGATGAGGAAAACGTGATGTAACACCCATACAACAAACTACATAATTTAACTATTAAGTACGCAAGAATAGAATTTCGAATGACGCATGCATCCATGCACCGACAACCCCACGTTTAATAATAAAAAAGTTTATAATATCTCATTAACAAATGTAGATATTTTACAACCCTTAATTTTAAAATGTTCCTTACGACAGCTTTAAAGCTAGGTTCATTAGTATTAGTTCATTGTATATCTATATGGGACGTGTGGGATTGCACTAACCTCCCCACATTCTGGAATAAAAACTTCCGATTTAGTTGTCCGGGTTAAGTCTTCCCCAAAGGAAAAACTTAACCCTTCCACTCACTTTTCCACAAATGATCAGCTAGTCAATCAACACTATGTAAGTGCATTATATAAGTAAAATAAATACAAAACAATACAAGAACAACAACACGTCAAATCACCAGATATCAAATGGGAAAAAAAAAATTCACCGTCTCCAGATATTTTCATATCAGAGGGTTCGGCTCGGTAGAACTTCTAACAGGGCCTATAAATCCTACTGATCCCTCAACATAAACATTTAAAAAAAATCTTTTGTTATCCTACATGTATTCAAAATGACCGACTTTTGCATCTTTATATATAAATTTTTTGATAGATCTAATACGCCTAAATTTTTAATTAGAGAGCTAGGTATAATGCCAGTAGCCGAAATAACGAATGGTAATATTTTTATAGTCTGAGAATGCCAAATTCTTTTTATTTCATTTCCTAAATCTGTGTATTTTCTTATTTTTTCACTAACAGATTTTTGAATATTACAGGAATTTGGAATAGCAACATCAATGATATAAGTTATTTTTTTAATTTTGTCATGTAAAACTATATCGGGTCTATTATGACTAATCGCTCGGTCTGTTAGTATAGTTTTATCATAATATATTTTATAAAATTCGTTTTCTAAAAATGAATTTGGTTCGTATTCATAATATGGTACTACATTACGGCAGTCAATCAAGTTATGTTTAATTACCAAATTTTGGTGAATTATTTTTAAAACTTGATTGTGCCTAAATGTATACTCGGACGGTGCTAATATAGAACATCCCGATATAATATGTTCTATAGTTTCCGGAAAAGCCAAACATTTTCTACACAAATCATCAATTTGATTTGTATCTTTGATTATATGCTTTCTATAATTTTTAGTATTAATGACTCTATCCTGAATTGCAAGCATAAATCCTTCTATTTCTGCGCTCAACTCTCCAATACTCAACCATTTGTTTGACTTTATTTTGTCAACATACGTTTGGTTGAGATAATTGAAGTGTTTTGCGTGTAAAATTTTATTTGACCAGGAATCTAATAATTCCTGGTTGGGATTTATAAAAATGTTGGCATTCTCATCGTATAAATTTAAAGGTGTAATATTTCTATCTGCCTTGCAAATAATTTTGTGCATTTCTGAGCTATGAGCTTTCCTATGGAAAAAAGTTCTTAGCATTTCTACCTGATTATGTTTCAAAGAAGTTATTTTGACTATACCTCTACCTCCTAAATTTCTAGGTAAATTAACTCGTTCTATAGCTGAATTTGGATGATGGCAATTAAACTTTGTTAGCGTAGTTCTAATTAATCTTTCTAAGTTATCTAAATCTGTATTAGACCATTTAATTATGCCAAATGAGTACGTTAATAGAGGTATTGCCCAAGTATTTATTGCTTTTACTAAATTTTTAGCAGATAGATTGCATTTTAAAATTTTCCTGATCCTAGTTTGAAATTTAATCCTAATATCATTTTTAATACTACTATGGTCTAATCTATTTGATTGTGGGTATCCTAAATACTTATAAACCTCATCCCTTTTCATACTAGTAATTTGGAAATTTCTAAATATACTCTCGTCCCCATCTACAATTTTGCCTTTCTCTATATGGATCGTTTTACATTTATCTAAACCAAATGCCATTTTGATATCATCTGAAAAGTTTTTAACTACCTCGATCATTTTCTCTAAATTTTGTTCAGAATTCGAAAATAATTTTATATCATCCATAAATAATAAATGCGAAATTGTACTACTCTCCCTTGTATTACCCTTAACTTTTATTCCAAACTTGCTTTTAATTAACATTTTAGATAGAGGATTCAATGCTAAGCAAAACCAAAGAGGACTCAATGAGTCTCCTTGAAAAATCCCTCTTTTAATTGAAATGCCCGGTATTACTATTTTCTTACCTTTTAAATTGATAAGTAAATTGGTATTCCAAAAGGACATAATATTTTCCAAAAAGCTAATAATAATGGGGTTAATTTTATATATTTTTAATACTTTGATCAGCCACGAGTGCGGGACACTATTATTATTATTATTAATATATATAAAGAACACAATTTTAAACTTTTTTCCACTTGTTTTTTATTTGACCGTGACCGGTTTCAGCCTGTTAGGGCCATCTTCAGACTGGTACAATTTTTGTCTTAAACTAGGGTTTATATACATAGGCAAATTACATTGAGGGGAGGGGTTAACATTGTAGGTTGATTTGAATTATGAGGGGTTTTTCGTGAAATATGATATTTCCCAAATAAGTATTGTTATTAAAATCAAATGAATTTATCTGTAGAACTATGATAATTATGCCTATTAGGACTATCAATTTAAGGATTTACCCAACATAAAGCTATCGGTAATCTATTGTGTGGTTAGGAAACATATTTTAATGGATTTTATATAATTCAAATACATATTTAGGATAGGTGACACACTGATTATAATGGGTATAGCAACGGAGATTTAGCAACTGATTCTAATTTTGTGTTCATAACATTGTTGGAGTTTACTTTTTTAGTTAGGCGGGTTATCTCTAATGACTCTAGCCTATCTAATTTATGACCTTTGTCGCAGGTATGTAAAAAATTTACATCTCTATCCTTGTCAAACGAGTGTTTATTCTCAAGTAAGTGTGCCGCAACATTCGACATTTCGCCTTTGTCATTTACCCAGCTTGAAAAATGTTCTTTTATGCGGGTTTTGAATGATCTACCTGTTTGGCCTATATAGTAAGACGGGCAATTGGCACAGTTGATTTGGTAAACTCCTGAGTTTTCCATTTTATCCCTTTTATCTTTATTATTTATTAGGATTTTACCTAATGAATTTACATTATAGAATGCTGTTTTACAATTGTCTTTATTGGTTATCCTAGATATTTTGTTGGATATATTACCAATAAAAGGTATTTTAACCCATTGTTTTTTTGTGACATCATTTTCATTGTTGATTGTAAGACCTTGTGATATGATTGCCAGTGTGAGTTTTTTATTCTATGGTATGGTTTTAATAACATTGAGTTCATTATTATAATTTATACAATTCAGGGGTATATGTAAGAGTCTGTGAATGAGTGAGTTAAATACTGATAACTTGTGAGAAATGTGGTGTCTAGATGTGTTATGTATAATGTTGTCGCTGTATGTTGGTTTTCTGTAAATTGTAAATTCTAATTTATTATTAATTATTTCAATACCTATGTCTAAAAAATTAATTTTATTTCCCCCCATTTCCATTGTAAATTGGATGGCTTTGTTGATTTTATTAATTTCTTCTAGACAGTTCTACAGATAAATTCATTTGATTTTAATAACAATACTTATTTGGGAAATATCATATTTCACGAAAAACCCCTCATAATTCAAATCAACCTACTATGTTAACCCCTCCCCTCAATGTAATTTGCCTATGTATATAAACCCTAGTTTAAGACAAAAATTGTACCAGTCTGAAGATGGCCCTAACAGGCTGAAACCGGTCACGGTCAAATAAAAAACAAGTGGAAAAAAGTTTAAAATTGTGTTCTTTATATATATTTATAATGGAATTCCACCACGAAATAACAGTTTCAAATATTAAAATAAATTATTATTATTATTATTAGAGTGGCTGCGAACAAAATACATATGTATATGAAATGAGTCAATTCAACATTACATTAAATGAGCAACCCCAGGAGACAAATAATGAGTATACTTTTACGGAGGCCGTCCGGTAAAAAAAATTATCAAATGCCCATTATTTCGATTGATTGACATTGATTCCAATTAGATAAGATTTTCATACCATTAGATGCCATTTTCAATATTATTTAAATAAAACGTTGCAGTCGTTATACCGAAGATTTATACAACGACATGTTAACAAGAGGCGTATACGCACAGTATGTGTCGCAGTGGCGAAACCCACCTTTTATCTACAACCTTATGTTAGAGTGATCTATATAGGTAATAATGGTTTATATAATATAAACTGATTGCAAAGTAGTCACGGCGGAGAAAGCCGAACATGATGTTCGTGTAATATACATAGGTAATTCCGATTGAACTGTCAATCAGAAGGCGGGTGAGAAAAACCCTTGTACTGACAGAACTTTGACCTATTTTCAGTCTTATCGGGTAGTTTTTGAACGGTTCTGGTCCAAGTAAAGCAAATAAATATTTATTTTCGGGAAATCGACAGTTTATATATTAAAATTTTATACATGTGTAGCATAGCCAAAATCAAACCAATTATGGATTTCCTCCCTTTGATTGTACCTCTAAATAAGGCAATATAATACAAATAAATAATTTTGAAATTAATAAGATAAAATATTACAAAAAATATTGCTCGTGAAAAGTAAGAGAAAACATTTATTTTATGGAGCTTATTCTAGTGTAATTGAATAATAATAATACTTGGATGACTTGTAAAGCGCCGTTTTTTGTGCAAAAACACCTCAAGGGCGCTGTACAAACTTAAAATACATTTCTACAGTGATCTATGTTATTACTTAACTATTTATGGAGAAAATATAAAGTACAATACTTACCTGGTAGGTCACTTGAGATTAACACCTAATTAACATTATCTAATTGTTTATTGGCGAAATTTAGATACAGGATTTAGGACTTAATTGAAAAATTGAATATAACTGGACTTTCTCTTAGGATTGATATATTTAATTTGAGGGTACGACAGCTTAAAAGGTAAGTTTTTAGTTTAGACCTGAATTCTGTTGGACTTGTTATGGATCTTAGTTCCGGAGGGAGTTTATTCCAAGCCTTCGGCCCAGATACTCCGAAAGCGCGATCACCAAACTTAGTATTTGGCTTGCGCATAGGTTCTATCAGTCTGCCTACAGCTGCTGATCTAAGCGTTGACTGCCTCAGACCAGTGTTTTCCGGGAAGCATAGTTAAGAGATGTAGGGTGGGGCCATTTCATTGATGGATTTAAACACCATCCAGCACAGTTTGTACTGGATTCTTTCAAGGCACTTGAGCCAGTGAAGGTTACGAAGGTGTTCTGAAATGTGCGAATATTTTGAAACCCCGGTTATGAGCCGTGCTGCTGCATTAAACACTGATTGAAGTTTGTCAATTTGATATTTTGGAAGGCTGGCATAAATGCCGTTGCAGTAATCGAGACGTGAGACTACGTAGGTGTCATATTAAGAAAATATCATAATATTATAATAATTTTGTACATTCATTAACATAAATACAGAATTAGAATTACTACATTTACGACAGGATGTACAAGAAATAAAATATAATATATTTATAAATAAAATATATTATGATTATATTATTAAAATAATTTTAAACTTCCGATTTTGTTGTCCGGGTTAAATCTTCCCCAAAGGAAAAACTTAACCCTTCCACACAGTTTTCCACAAATGATCATCTAGTCAATCAACATTATGTAAGTGCATTATATAAGCAAAATAAATACAAAACAATACAAGAACAACACGTCAACTCACCAGAGATCAAATGGGAAAATAATTCACGGACTCCAGATATTTTCATATCAGAGGGTTCGGCTCGGTAGAACTCCTGACTGGACCTATAAATCCTACTGATTCCTCAATATAAATATTTAAAAAATCTTTTGTTATCGTACATGTATTCAAAATGACCGACTTTTGCATCTTTATATATAAATTTTTTGATAGATCTAATACGCCTAAATTTTTTATTAGAGAGCTAGGTATAATGCCAGTAGCCGAAATAACGAATGGAAATATATTATTATAATTATAAAATATATTATTCAATAAAATATATTTATTTACAGTGTAAATTATATAAAGATAACATAAAAATAATAATGGATCCCAGTCTAAGCAGAAGAGGCGAAATGGGATCAGCATATTTATGGTATTTGTCGCTGGGATAAAGATTGAAACCTAGCAGAAAAAATAGGAACATACTTCACAAGCGATAAGAAAAAATAAGTAATGTTTACATTTTTCTTCATGTTCCAGGAGAAGAAAATTGGTCTTGAAAGGGTTAAACAGACCACAATTGGTATTTACATAATATATTTACAGATGTCGCGGGCTGTGAAAGGGTTATCGTATAAATAATAAACTACACGCTACTCTACTTAAAATATTACGATACAAAAATTATTTACTAGATATCATTTTGTAAAAAATCTTGTGAAAAGCATGAATATGAATTCATGAATTAGCAGCCATTTGTATTCCAGCGAGTTTGCATACGACTCTGGCGTGCAAAGGTATCGAAACGAGGTGCTTTTAAATATTGACGATATTCTCGGTTTCGGGAAAGCATTTCCTGAGAGCAAAACTTCCTTTCCTCGCCACAAATGTTCCCATTGAACTGGTTTATGGAGAAAGTGATTACGCAGAGAGGGTGATAGCGCTGAACTTGGAAGATTTACATTTAGCCGCAGATCGTGAGCGGGACGATCGTACTGGCTATTAGCTATCTGACTATCATGATCTTGCCAGATTACTAGAGAAATTTAAGTTAGTGTTGCGATATCGTCATTACAACGATATGAAGAACGATACTCACAACAGTGATCAAGCTAAACCGAGTTTACTGAGTGTAACCTATCTTCATACAGCACAATAACTAATATATAGTAGGGATGTGAAGAATTAAGCTGAATAAAAAACACAAAAGAAATTGCAAAAAATAAAACAAATTTGATGATTTTCTTACTTGACATAACTTGAATAACATGGATAGTACTGTAATTTAGTATAATAGCCTAATCAATAACTCCATCGATAATACATAGCAATACTAATGTCCGCCATAGAAAAAAAACCAATATAAGATTAATATAAAAAGAAATGATACAAGACAGTAATACAAAAATTGGAAATTAAATATACGTGTACATTTACTATTGTGGTTTGAGGGAAATTCTCCATCTATGATGTAGGTATCAAACGCTGAATTCATTCATGGGGTTTTTGACAGTTAATGATTAAGTTCGTGATCGAAATGACGATGCGAGATGAAACAAATATAAGACAAAAAGTTTCATGGCAGGATATAGCAACGAACAACTCTACATCATTTTTTTCGTGATGCTGAGGTGACAGCACAATGGCATCAGGAGGACAGTATTGTAATGTTGCTAGATGCCTTGAAGCTCCTTAGTTTATTTATTTAAATTGTTATAAATCCTTTTTATAATATTTTTCCTTCAATTCTATTGTTACTATGCTATTAGCCAGAGTTAGCCTATTCTCCAGAAGCCATTGTGCTGGGACCTCTGCATCACGAAATAAAACAAGTAGATAGCAGACACATCGACCATTACATTACCGTAATGAAGAAAGTGTACAGTGTACACCGGCGCACAATGGGCGCGGGCGGCGGCTGTGGTGCAAATCCAAACCGGATGGCGGCCAAAGAAACGGCCGGAACAGCACAAACGCAAATTACTACACGGACACCCATTGTTAGCCGCCAGGAGCCAAGAGGATGACCTACGCAAGAAGCAAGTGGCGAGAGGAAGCGACGATTAACAACGCCACACAACAGAAATTCATACTGGTCTACTGTATTTTGTTAAAGTAGAATTGAATCGTAGTTATTTTTTTTAACACTTTAGATCATTTCCAAACGTTTTTTTCCACAGTCATGGAACTATCTACCATTATACCGGTCCCAAAGGTTAAAAATACCAGAAAATGTGAAGAATTTCGAATAATAAACACCTTACCGAAATATGAACAGATACTTGAAGTGATAATAAAAGAAAAAAATATTGGAATACTTAGATGAACACAATATTTTATACCAAGAACAATCGGAATTCAGATTTAATAATTCTTGTGAAACAGCGTTAAATGTAGGTAATCGTTGAAGAATAGAAAGAAGGAATGAATAGTAATTAATTTATCTTATCAATATTCTTGGATTTTCAAAGGGCATTCGAAACTATAGATCGAGAAATATTGATAAGAAAGCTTAAAGAAATTGGTTTCTTAACTGTAGCCACTAAATTAATAAAAGAGTATTTGAAAGACCGATAAAGGCAACAAAATTTAATAATCAATTTTCAAAATCAATCGAAAATAAATTAGGAGTACCACAGGGATCAGTCCTTGGACCCCTATTGTTCATACTCTACACAGACATAGGATTCATATGTCTATGATACTCTATATTAATGACATGGTGAAAATATTTTCAAAATGCAAAGTACGACTATTTGCCGATGAGACTCTAATATATATAATTGGAGATAACTATGAAGAACTAATAAATATTTTAAATAATGAACTAGATAATGTATCAAGATGGCTAAAAATAAATAAGCTTAAATTAAATACAAAAAAAAAACAAAATATATGGTAATTGGTCATAAGAAGACATCCAGTGAAAGCAAAATCAAAATTGATGGTGAAATTATTGAAAATGTTACCGATATAAAATACTTTGGAGTTATAATAGATTCCAAACTCAACTTTAACAAACATGCTGAATATACCTAAATGAAAATTGAAAAAAAAAATCTTTTTTGGGAAGAATTCGCCAAAAACTGTCCACCATTTATAACTCCATTATTGCTCCACATTTTACTACTACTGCTCGACTATCCTTTTCCTGTGTAACGACCCAGAACAAAATAAATTTCAAATTCTCCAAAATAGGGCAATGAGAACAATACTCAGACGAAATAGATATTCAAAAGTAAATAAAATGTTAAAGGAACTAAATTGGCTAGCGGTGAAACAGATGTTGACATTGAACACGATGATATTTGTACACAAAATAGTAAACAACCTGCTACCCAAATATTTTCAAATAAAATTGTATACAACAAGGACATACACAAACATAAAACAAAGACGTGCAATGAAATTAGGCTACCAAAAAAGGACAAGGCGAATACTCAGAATAGTATACTATATAAAGGGATGAAATACTATAATGCGCTGCCGGAAAACCTAAAATCTGCCCCAATTGGAAAGTTCAAGATGTTGTGTAGGAGCCACTTCAAGCAAGAAAAAATAAGGTATAGGTATTATGTAACAAATTAATTAGTAATTTGTAAACTTAAATGTACAAATTACTAAAATAAAATTAATAAATAAAATAAAAAATCAGTAGTTTCCCAATATTCCATTTGATAAGTCATAAACGATATTAACAAACACGGTAAGGGAGGGATGGTTGGATAGAAAAATTCTAAGTATTACATAATTATTCACAACCAAGTTGGAACGGTGAGTCACCAAAGTTGAGGTATTGTGATATTTCAATTTCAGACTGCTTTTTATATACTTATTTACTATACTTATCCCAGCCGATTTTTGTGATCAAATGAAAATTATTTTTAAATATAATTCATATACCGCGACTTGCACCCGACTGCATCCCAGTACAACTTTTTTTGATTTTCCAGAAACGAGTTTTGTAAAGGTTATTTTTATTTTTTAGTATTTGAAATGATCTTATTCCCACTGTTTTACGTTTTGGGTAATTCCAAATAATTTCAGTCGGATATCGTTACAAATGAAGAAAAGTAGTGCGTATGCATCTTACTTCATATATATGTATTTAATTTCATATTTTTTTCAGCGAAAGCTTTTAAAATTGTAATAAAATAAAATATGCATTTATCTATTTTTTCAGAATCAATTTCTGCTTCATATGTACAATCATCTAGTTGATTTATTTTCAGCTTGGAATCATTTTAATTACATAATAATAATAATAATTCACCATTCAGAAAATTAATTCTACAATAAGTGAAATCGCAGTGCTTTTATAGTATATTAAAGTATAAGTGGATAAACAGGTCTTTAAAACACGCGCGATTTTTCGAGCACGACGGCGTAGCCGAGTGCTCGAAATAAAGCAAGTGTTTTAAAGACCAGTTATCCACGAATACTTTACGCTATTTTTTTTTATTGGTACACTTTGAAAACATAAATATTGATATTATTATTAAAAATTTGGAAATAAGAACTATTAATGAATTCGTGATGTGACATCACAATATCTTGTTGTCATGGAAATGAAAAATACAAACATTAATTTGCAATCTGTCACATAAGATTAATAGTTGGATTTATAGTTAGAAGTTGACATTTAGACTTCACATTTTGTTGATTTGTTGATGTTGCCATGGTAACTTTAAAAAACGCGCGTTCCATAAAGTGCGATTTAAACACGCTAGAGCGTACTTTAAATGAGTAAAAAAGGGCACCAATAAAAAAAAATTAACTAAGGCTATATTTCATTTAAAAAACTAGCGTAAATGCTTTTTAATTACGACACTTCATAAATAACCCTTTAATATGCTAAAAAAACAATTTTTTTGTTTAGCTGGCTTGCTCTACTCAGTTAGAATGTTAGTGATATTATAAAAAATGATTGAATTTATTTGACGATTTTTAAATAATTTTCTAATCGAATTCGATGGATTCAAATCATAAAGCAACGATATTCAACTTTTACATTTCAATTTAAATCTTTTAGACCACCATTTAACCATTCACCGATTTTCGACGAGGAAATAGTCGAGAACGCTCCACATTATGTCTGAGGCGACAAACTGACACGTGTATATCCTCCTTCAATTGAAACGGGTAAAAATACAAGATAGCTAGAAACCGCTCATACCTGGCAACGTCGGTTCACCCGCGTTCTCGTAACCTTTGGGGGCATTTTTCCTCTCACTATACTTTATGACTATTTTATCCTCTCCAGTGTGTTACACAAGGTGTAGGTGTGTATACGGAGGGTAGTTACACGGTACGCGGCCGGTGGTTCCCCCGGCCGTCATATTCCGTTCCGCTCGCTCGAGCACCAACCGCCCCGGGCTGCTCGTCGCCAGGATGCGCCGGAAGTCACCGAGTTTATATAGGTACTTATTGCCGGGGCAATAAAGCTCGCTGTAATGGGCAGACGTGCGCGGGAATCAGTCGTATCGGTACAGCGAGATGGTAAGTAATTAAGGTTTAAATTGAAACTACAAAGCCGATAAAATGACAATGGGCACAGAGAGATACAAAAAATCACGATTAGATTGACAAGGTAGACAGTGGTCAATTCATTTTTAGTAATTAGCAAGGATGACAGTAATATGAGGTTTTTTTTAATGAGAAAACCTGAAATTCAAAGGTTTCGAAAACATTTCTTTCAATTCCTCCCAAATGCAAAATAAATCACTTGGCTCCGGTAGCGTTATACTGATATTTATGTTTAAGAACAATTTGAACGTTGTTATACTCATTTGATAAAAATTAAAGAGAGCTTTCGGGGTCTTAGGATCACAGGGGCCTAGATACAAAAACTAGTATTTTGAGATAAGCCTGGTTTCGGTAATGCCATAATTATATATATTAGTGACTCGAAGCTCTATCTCATACATACAGCCATTTAAGAGATACAGTTGGGCATATCTACAAATGAAAGTATAATATTAGAAACCCAAAGGGATATTACATATTATTCTTATATTATGTAGTATTGTTCTACTTTCCAAATAATAATAATATTGGACAATTTGTACAGCGCCGCTTTTGTGAAATATCACCTCAGGGCATTATTTTATGTTACTTTTTGTTGTGTTCGTACAAACAGGTCTCCAACTCGTCGTGGAAGGAGTTTATAATAAAAAGGTTATTTTAGATTAATCAGGGATTTCATTAATACTCCGCGCATTATAATGATGACTCGGTAGTCGACCTAACTAGTAGCTTGCTAATTGGAATCTGAAACAGTGAGTTTAAAAGTTAAACGTTATTTCATGCTTTAAAAACATTGTGCATAGTTTTCGATAGCTCACTAGGTCTACTGTTCTTAAAATCCACGTAAAAGTCCGACTGGGCGTAGAACTAAAAAATATATAAATTACCCGTTAGGTCTTTTTGACATTTAATAAAAACATTATTATTAGGGCCACACTGAACTAACAGTTGTTATTCAGAAAGGACAAAACGTCAATTGGCTGATAATCAAATGGTTTCAGTACCGAAAAGACGATCCAAACATGATTATTTTTTTATATAAATAATTTTGATGGAAGCCTTCAGAATCCTTTCATGCATTCGAAGAGCTCCTCGGGCACAAGTTGAAGCTTGTTCAATCTTAAAATATATTCACGCGTTCACGCTAATCTCCGAAACCGCCAAACCGATTACAATGAAATTTTGTGAATGTGTATGGTTGGTTACAGCTTGAAATATAGGATAGTTTTGGACCCGATAAGTGGCGCTGTTGTCGAGATCTAAAAAAAACTTCACTTTTCAGTGTTTTTTTTTTCAGATGTCTCATCCAAAATTTTTAATTTCCCTCCATATAAGGCGGTCTGTGGCAGGACAACGTCTTTTATTATAACATGCATTCCAACTGGTTGAGTTAAATTCTAACTGGTTTCGAAAAAACAAAACTCGAAAAGTAGTCCACCAATATCGCTGAGAATTTCGAAGTTTGTTATTAGTGCCAGGAGTGTTTAGGTATGTTTAAATGTTAGAAAAAGTGGGGGTCGCCTGATGAATACTTAACGCAATATCTCCGCACCGCTTTTTAGTAATGTAGCTTTTTAGCAGTAATATTGTGGTATATAGTAGTGAATGGTGGAAGAATTCGGAGACGCCCGAGAAAGACATTGATATATATTAAAAACTTCCGGAAGAAATTTTCGAAATGATAGTGAAAACCCTCTCAAATTTTGTTGTAAAGTTAGGAAGAACTAAGTGCACAAACAGACAGACGCGGATATTGACTTTGTTTTATACTATTTAGAGATAAGAAAGAAAGACAAACATTCCAGGGTTACAATATTTTAAAATCTCATACTACCACCACAGTAAGCGGAAAATGTTGTCCGAGTAGTAATGTAGGACTTACTAAGTAATTGAGCTTACGACTCCTGGAAGGGACCCAGACGCAATACCAACTCAGCCACTGACTACTGCTCCAATACCAATTACAAAGAAAAAACATTTCAAAGATTTTTGCACAATGAGTATTATTCTTCAACGGAAGCAATCTTCCCGGCGAACCTTCCATTGACATGCTTGGTATAACTTAAGGCAGGGGGCTCCATCGAAGCCAGAGTTAAGTTAACCTCTCAGAAGCTCGACTTTCTGTACAAGGTCCGCAGATAATGCAGATATATGCACAACTGCTAACCCTGTACAAATCGCAAGTGCTTCTCACGGTTGAATTTGTCAGCCACCTTTGGTCTTGGGCCCCAAAATACCCGAGAAAAACCTCCTTTGTGCAGAAACGGGTGGTCCGTTTAAAAGATTCTCCTATCTCAACAAACGAATTGCAATTTTTAGAGCGCAGGTATAGGGTGGAAATGCTATCCTTGTTTTACCGGTGTACTGGACACCTACGCCAGTGACATTGACTGTAAATGCCGGTTTCCTCTGGGGGTACCTTGGGTAAGGATTAGCAAAGAAACAAAACTTGCGAAAGTCGTCGGACAACTGACTGGTTGGGCCAGTTGTTTGCGTATTTATTGGGATTGAATTCAACAATTTCTACACGTGTTAATGTGGAGCAATTATTCTTAAATCTAAACAGAAATATGATAAGCGTCACATCGCCGAATTAATTACTAAGGTCCCACGGTTTGTCGTGCGAGTAATTCATCCTTGAACTGGCGATATGACACGTGTGCAGTGATTAAAAATCTTATCATCGTACGAGACAAGCCTCAAAGGAGTCGGCATCGTAAAATGTGTGACATCAGACAAATATTCATTTTCTTGATTATTTAATAATTATTTAGGTATATCCATCTGCTGTCCGGTACAACCGGTATTACAATGAAAGATGGTCCGAGGAAGTAGCGTTATTAGTCCTTTCGGCACCGGTGCACAGTCAGGAAACACGCCAAATGCGCGCCCAACATGTGTCACGTGAGAACGGGTTTCGTTCTCGACTGCAACACCTAGCTGTGGAATGATTTGCCAGCCTCTTGTGTTTCATCCCCAAAGACGTCATATGTCAAAGATACGTGTAGTATATATGTATGTATATACTTTTTTTTAATAATTATTCGCTAACTAGCTATGCACTAGAAAATAATGATAGTTCACAGATTTTGTTAAAATAATGCTATTTGTATTACTTTTCTATCCCTAATAGCAGTTTCAGACGTTTCAATTTTAGTTGATCAACTTTTATTGAACGTCAAGATTCATAAGTAAAAACATGATTGTTTAAAGAAGGTTGACCCTTGTATGCTTTCAAGTGTCAAGATGATAAACTAAAGTTACAACGTCTGAACCCGCTATAAGTAGGATTCAAGAGGAGCTTAGCCCTTCTACATGCTTGTAAATAATTAATGTTGCTATAGAACTATAGAGTTAGGGACACAAAGGCATATCTCAGACATTTAAAAAAAATATTTTAGTTGTCAAAAATCTTTGTTGGGACATCTTGGGAATCTTTACAATGTGTTTGCTGAATAGTTAGGAACACAAAGGCATATCTCAAATCATTTATTACAACATAGTTAAACCCACAGACATATGAATATATAGACTAGAAATTAAAGATGAGGGGTAAAATCAACTGTTGAAGAACGAAGGGGGTAAAGCTGACTGTGATTCGTCAATAAATCAATCTGACAGTATATAGGCATCTCGCATTATAATATCACCATTTAGTTCTTAAAAGTATCTGCTTTTAAATGAATAGACATTTTTACATGGGAGCGCAAATTACTCGCCACGTTATGAACAAATTTGCGAAGTCCAAATTCGGCAAAATAAATTTCTTCTATTTTCAGAGTCGAATATTTCGTTTACCTATTTAGTTAAGACACTTTTATAAATGTTCATAATTTACTTCCCAGCAACCAACCAGTTTTGTGTTTCGCGTCCAGACGTATCTCGATGTGATAGTATATGTTTCTACAACTGATCCATATTATACGATGTGAATATGCTTAAAATAAAGTAAAATAATGCTTATATATGGAATTTAATACGACAATTGGGTTTATTCTCTTTTTCACATCTATTTTTACAAGTTTTCATACCACAAGCCACCATTTTGCCGTGTTATTTCGTAAAATGAACCGATGATGCCTCGACCATAGCTCGCACAAGAATGATGACGTCACGTTTTCTAAATTCACTTGAGGCCATACGCGAGCCCAGCCGGCTCCAATGGAACCGGTATGGGGAGTGGGGAATAATACACTTTTAATCACTTAGGGCAAGTCTACTAATATTCATATGTCTATGGTTAAACCCAACCACGCTTCGCTCTGGCTAATACGGGCGTATCCGACTTTCGTACTGTATACAACAATGTTACTGTTAAAAAACTACATTAAATCGACTTTAATTCGACTCCATATCTCATTATTATATCTAGTCTTCATCGAACGTCCCATACTTCTTATACCAATCAAACACTCCTGGGCACTAATAAGAACAAACTATGGAAATTTCAGCGATATCGGTAGACTACTTTTCGAGTTTTGCGAGTACAAATATACGCAGACTGAATTTATATATACAAATATGACAGGTGACATATATATAATATATGTATATGAAAACACTCGTATTCGAATGCAACATTGTGTCAAAATTATAAAGCAATCGGTGAAAAACTTTCGCAGATTCAAGATTTTGAACAAGAACATTTTTATTGATCAAGTGAATAGACATATATTTGTTAATTGTCACAATAAGGAAGTTGAGTGAAAAATATTTTGACTTATAAAAAATATGTTCATGTAGATAAAAAAATATCGATTCTAAAAATATAAATATATTTCTATATTATTATTCTTAGAATTAGTTAAACGTTCTTGAAAAAGCATTCAATAGCAATAGACTGTATACGCTCCACGATTGGTCGAAAGAATTCTGACGTCACATGTGTCGTGACTTGTACGTTCAACGGATCACCTATGGTGCATCTCTTTCTATTACATGAGAGATGGTCGGTTTAGATGAGAGAGGTGTATAGGCCAAAGGTTTATTTGGGTTTGTCAAATATATGTACGTATTTGTTGTTATTATTATATGAAATGGATTTCTAAAGATATATATTCGTATAGTGCTTTATAATAATATGTTGTTTATTGCATAACTTAGAAGTTTTTTATTATTATACATGTCACATAGCATGTGATACACTTCAGGCCGCCGGCCGCCCAGAAAAGTCTCACAGTGAACTGGGCTGTAAACCGTTATTTTACTTTTGGTCTTTACTTTTCTGCGCGGTGGTCCTGAATTCGCGCGGGGCACGTCAACAAGTAGCGACGGCAATACCGTACAAGTACCAAATGCTTGAGCGTCGTGGTTTTCACAGTTCTAATGACGTCACACCACACCCCGCCTCTTACCGCTCGGATTCCGCTCGTTTTGGCGGGCTTAATAAAATTTAAACTTTGAGAATTAATTTAATTATGAAAACAAACTTAAAAAAAAAAAAATACCAGTATTTAAGTTTGAATGCGAACATTGATAAAAAAAAATAAAAAAAATGGACTCAACTTCCTTATTGTTTAATAATTGCAAAAATATGTATATGTTTTTCAAGGAGTGTGATAATGTCTTCGTTAATGATTTTTTTTCCTTCTATAATGTCCTTTATTTTCAGAGTAAGCAATAAATAAGTACACATTCGAATCTTATTTGAAGTTTTGTAGTTTTTGGGCCCTTTGATCCTAAACCCCCGCTTTGAAAATTATAAATATAAAAATAACAAACTAATTCCAGAACTAAAAAAAATTTAAAACAAAAATTACACATTTTTATTTATTTATTTAACGCCCAGGGGGCTTTTACATGGTTGGTAGTATAATTTTAATTTGACAGACACTTTGAAACATAAAAAATAAGAATAAAATTACATTTGATAAAAGCTATGCAACAAGTCATACAAACAGGAGAAACAAAAACAGAAAATTACAGCTATTTGTAGGTTTACATGATGTGTTTTTCATTAAGACATTAAGAGACAGTTATTTCACGGAATTTGAACCATTCATCTAATTTCAAAGTTAATTTTCAAGTATTACATGAGAATATAATATTATTATATAATATTATATTATAATATTATAATATTTTCGCTGCGATAGAAACTCTAAATCCAGTTCCAAAACAAGGGGAGGCGGAGTACTAATTGCAATAAAGAAGAAATTGATGTCAAGAAAACTCAAAACAAAAAATAATACACTCGAACAACTATTTGTACAAATTGATACCACTGTAGAAAAGATAATAATTGCAACTTTATACACACCGCCACTATCTGATGCCGGAAACGATCGAAGCCACAGCGAAGACGTTGAAAATCTACTCTACAAATATCCTAACTCTAAAATTATTATTCTCGGGGATTACAACCTCCCTAACCTAAAATGGAAAACAAGTGATAGTGGTTTCATTGTTAATGAAAGTCAAAATGATCGTGCACGTGAGATTTTAGATATGACAAATTTTTTAAATCTTTTACAACATAACTTTATATACAACATAAATGATCGCTTACTAGATCTAGCAATATCAAATTATCCTAAATTGTTCATTGAGAAATGTAATGATCCTCTGTTACCTGTTGATAACCATCACCCCCCTCTTTATATTAAGTTAAATATATGTGGCGTCGAGCCGAAACCCGTTGAAAAAACTCTCAACTACAAAAAAGCAGATTTTGAATCTATAAATTCTCATCTTTCGCATGTTGACTGGTCTTTTTTGTCTGATGTTAATACTGACGATTCCTTAGAAAATCTATATTCAATATTCTCCACCACTATCAAATCATATGTACCACTATTTACTCCTAAAAAACATACATATCCAACATACTTCTCATCAGAACTAATAGCCTCACTACAACAAAAAAAAATACTTCATAAAAAATTCAAAAAAACTCTGAAGAAAATCGACTATACAAATTTCAGTGAAAGTAGGAAAAAATGCAAAGATCTCTCTAAAATCTGTTATAAAACATATATAAATTCTATCGAGAACACAGCCTTAAACTCGAACAATCTCTGGAAATTTATTAAAAAAATAAACAACGACAGCACAGACTATCCTCCAGAAATGCACATGGACGACAAATACGCCAACAATACGCAAGACATTGTAAATCTTTTTTCTGACTTCTTTAAAAATGTTTATGATGATGAAACACTAGAAGAAAATATTCCTTCATACACATTAAAAAAAACCACACATTTAACAGACTGCTACATCACCGAAGAATCTTGCAAAAAAAAAATTAAATTCCTTAGACATAAACAAGTCTGCAGGCCCGGACACCATCCCGCCAATTTTCCTAAAACAGTGCTCCTCCGTATTGTCTAAACCACTAACCATTTTATTTAACCACCTACTATCCTCTGGATATTTTCCCGTCTACTGGAAATCCAGCTATATTATTCCAATATTTAAAAAAGGTGACGAGACTGACATTTCAAACTATCGACCAATATGCATACAATCTGTATTACCCAAAATCTTTGAATCTTTAGTTTTGGAAGAAATATATCCTACACTAACAAAATTAATAAATGACAAACAACATGGCTTCGTTAGAGGTAGATCAACTACAACAAATTTACTACTGTTTCAAAACTATATATTGGAGTCTTTTTCTAAAAATAAACAAGTTGACTGTATATATACTGATTTTTCGAAAGCCTTTGATAAAGTGTCTCACAAAGTACTGATCCAAAAACTTCATGCTATAGGAATCAGAGCAAATATGTTAAGCTGGTTAAGTAGCTACATATCTGGTAGAACTTTACTTGTTAAAATAAAATCTTTTTTATCTAAACCATTTTTGGCCACTAGTGGCGTACCGCAAGGTAGTCATCTTGGCCCAATTTTATTTATTGTTTTTATAAATGACATAGTCAACTGCTTTGAAAATGTCAATGTACTGCTATTCGCTGACGATATTAAATTATATAAAGAAATAACCTCATTAAACGACTGTCAAGTTCTTCAATCTAATATAGACATGCTAAATAAGTGGTGTTCACAAAACAATTTATATTTAAATGTAGAAAAATGCAAAATTTTGACCTTTTCCAGAAAAAAAACATCACAATTTTTTGGCTATTCAATAAATAAAACAAATTTAGAAAGAGTAAAGGAAATGCGAGATCTTGGCATAATAATGGATGAGAAACTAGACTTTACGGCCCACATTCAACAAACTGTGAATAAGGGTATGAAAACATTAGGTTTTATATTAAGAACAATTAAAAACTTTAAATCTTTACAAATCATAAAACTATTGTACATATCCCTTGTTAGAAGCCTGATAGAACATAACTCCATAGTTTGGTCACCCTTCTACAATGTACATATTCATAATGTTGAAAGAATTCAAAGAAAATTTCTACGCTTCGTCAATTTTAAACTTAACATCCCTTTAGAACACATAAATTACCAGTCATTATTGAATCATTTAAATATTCCGACATTAGAAAACAGAAGAAAAATAAACGACCTAACCTTTTTATTAAAATTATTGAACTCTAAATTCGATTGTTGTGAACTCCTGCATTTAATAAATCTACACATACCTACACGAACAACTAGGCAAATATCAACATTTTACATACATACATCTCATTCCAACTATAGTTTTCACTCTCCAATACAACGTTTACACAGTCTTGGTAACAAATACTTAAATAATATAAATGTATTTGACAATAATTTGAACTTGGCCAACTTTAAACGGAGTATGTGCGAACTATTTTTACATACTTTGTAAACTATTGTTATCAACTAATTTTATACCTTCTTATTAACATTATCGTTGATTTGGAGGATTTTGGCAAATTTTATATTTTTTGTCGCACTTATTTGCACTCTATCATACCTAATTTTTTAAACTCTTATATTTTATGTAACCTATATTTTGCTAAATCTGACATTTTTATATGTAATCTATATGTATTTTTTTTTTATATAAAATGTATAACTAAAAAAATAAAGATGTACATTATTATATGTAAAAGCCCTATGGGCGTTTAAATGAAATGAAATAAATAAATTATTATAATAAATAAATATGAAACTTTTTTCCACTTTAATTTTATTGACCGTAACCGGTTTCAGCTCGTTTTTTATATTTGTTTTATTATAATATATTATGATGGAATTCCACAATGAATTGTTAGTTTCAAAAATAGAAACACTACGTGAGAGTTCTACTTCGAGCCTAGGAAGGATACTAGTAGCGAGAAACACCATATTCCATTAGAGCCTCGGAAGGACAGATCTGGCCTGGAGCGTCCGTACATTATATAAGTATATTTTTTTCCATAATGCGGAGATATGTCATTTGATAGCAGTCAGAAAGAGAAATAATTATTCTTCCAAGTTTTTCTCAAATATTTACACTCGATTCCAATGATAATAATAATAATATTTAGATGATTTGTATAGCGCCGTTTTTGTGCAAAATCACCTCAATGGCCTAAACTATATGATGTCTTTCAAATTTACAACTTTTTAAATAAAGACAATGCCGTGTTTTAGTTTATACATAACTAACTTACTTCAGTTAATTTTTAGTTCAACTGCTTACCTGAGATTATTCCAATAGAATATTTTTAGGTATGCAGTTAGCAGCTAGTGTTAAATAAAATATTTAGTATACCTACTCGTACTTATCGACAAGGAGATACATTTATGATTTAACTACCTATGAATAAAATATGCGTAGAATTCGTTAGTTTTTACAAAATAACAATTTGTACACTTTTATATTTCTTTTTTTGTTACAAACGTGACGGACAACAACGACTGTAAACATTTGCAAAGAATTTGGACCTGACCTATATTATACACCATGGGTCAGTTGATGTACAGAACTGAAATAATAACAAAAGATGGATAGAACTTGAAATTTGATGAATTGTTCTAATTCTATGAAACAATCCATCCTAACAGAACAGAATTGTTACGGCAAGAAGTGAAAGATATATTATATTTGAATGAAGTAAGTTGGGCATGCCTCAGGAAGACGTGGCACGGCACAATCGAGTGAACATTACGCGGGAGTTGTCAAGAACGTGAATAAAAGTAAGGATGGTGTGCTAAGAGAGTTTTGTGACGTTTTGCTTACCTCAGGAGAGAAAAGAATGCACGAATTATCCAACGTATGGACCAGAATGCATTCCTATCAAAGAAACTAGTAAAAGACAAGCCATTAAAGGTAAAATGTATTCATGTTAGAGGCCTACATCGAGAATTAAAAAAAAAACTATAAGTAACCGGTGAATATTCGTTCCGGTAGAGAATGTGTTCCATCCCTGCGTTAATAATGTTCTCTTAGATTAGAACATAGGCTAGTTCAAAAACGAGAACATGATAAGATACGACTACGGGAGCTTCTATCAGACGACGTCAAGAGGGATTTCGTCCGATACAAATAAAATGTTATTATGGGAAACTGCGAGCAGGGAACAAATTTAATAATCAACTTCAGAGTGACGAAAATGCATCGTCATGATTTAAGAGGAGGCTACAAGCCAAAAATGTGTATATTCTTGGTATACCTTAAATCGTAGGCAATAGTCATTAAAATCGCTTGACAAACGGAGTCTAGAAACGTTCGATTTCAAGCAAAAAATTTTAAGAAAGCAAAAAAGTTAATCAAGTGAAACTGTAACAAATAATCTTAGCTATAAAACAGTATTTTTTAAATTTGTTTCCTTTATGCGTTCATACATTTCTATTGAATTTTTTTTGGTAGTAGTTTGCAATTATTATTTTTGTTGAGTAATTTATTTTTTTATTTGTATTCTACTCAAGCGAAGCGATAGGAAAACCTTCAATTTACCTAAAGCATATTTTTTGGTTTTCATAATGTACACCAATTCGTTATAAAGATTAATTAAAATAGTGATTTGGCATTAAGCTTCGCCTTAAACAAGGGTAGTATTTTGTTTAAAAACGTAGAGTGAAAACCGATGAATTTATAATAGATACAAAAAAATCAAAAAGCTTTATCTTAACTCCTTTGCGAGGTATACATTTTAAATGCAGTGCTTACCAAAAATCTGAAAATACGCCATTCAATAACTAACTATCTATAATTTATATCTGAAGAACTCTTGAAACGAATGGAAATTTTTGGTTACAACGAGAAAGAATATGACATAACTGGAAGAGATTTAAGGATTGCAAATCCGTCCCAAGGTACTTAACTACATCAAATCGACAAAGGTTGATGAATTGATGGTATGTTCGAAGAAGTCTCACAAGACGGCATATAGATCAGTACCGTGAAATACGAGAAGTTGGATGGCGAGGGATGTTGTTTTATGGTTTATTATTTATAGGTTGTTCTAAATAATGTTATTATTTAACAGAAACAATTCAAATAAAGGAAAACATCAATAAGCCAGGATTTGGAGAAATTATTTGAATTGAGACGGTACACGAGATTGGGGCTTACGTTTTTGGAGTGGTGGTTCAACAAAATAATCTAATTATAAACTGAAAGAGGTCATCGCGGAGAACGGCGAAATAATAATAATTCTGTTTTATTAATACTTTGGAATTATTGCCAGTGGCCTTAAATGGTCCAATAAAAAAATACCCTGTCGCTGAATAAACGCTGATTAGAGTAATTCGCGAAACGCTAGTAGCGGGAGAGGTGAGCTTGTATAATCTTTAACACAAGGACAGCGAAAACTTCACCGCTCACTTCAAGTTTACAAAGACTTGTTTTCAAAAGACTGGCGCATTTAGTCTTCCGCACTGAGAGGAGGCAGGTATGAAATTGTTCGTGCGACTTGGCGCCAGCGATACAGGGCGCAAAGTTAGCTTCTGGAGACTACTTGCTGTTAGCTAGGTAAGGCTAGTAGCTAGTACGGTAGGTAAGGTACTAGCCATTGCGGGAGAGATGGGATTATTGGCCGCTGTCCAAGGGCGGAGCATCTAAGTGGCCCCCTACCGATAAGGCGGTGGCGGTTTACTCTCCTCCAAAATAATGGACCTATAAAAAACCGCCGTTTATGGAGAACGAGAAATTTCCAGATTTTATAAATATACCAACTGGCGGTAGTGCGGCTATTGACAGAGATTATGGTATGATGAAAATTATTCTCGCATTTTTTTTTAATGAAGTCAATAACAGCTGTTTATTCAAGCGAAATGACCATGATAACTAATAGTAATAGTTATTGACGGTACTGAGTAGTTAAAATTATCATTTGTTTACAATAAAAGGATTGTTTGAAACTTTAACGTTTCATCCTTCTAGTTTCAAAACAAGCCAGATCGGCTTCTTCATCATCTCCGCTTCCCTTGCACATTTTCTAATATCACGAGAGGATTCCGTAGCAGTGCTACTTGGAAACGATGTTTTGATGTCTCAGAGTTTTATAAAAAGGGAATCTCGCAGCCCAATTCATGAAATTTAAATTTGAAATATAATTTTCGCAAATATAAGATTAACTAAGAATTACTACGAAAATCAAAGCAATATAACGTTAACGAGTCAGTATCTCCGATTAGTGATTGATATACAACAATCAGTACCCGACGTGTAAATGGCATGAATCATCCGTAGCGAGATATGAGTGAAATTAAACGCGAGGTATTTATCTTTCCTCTTATCGCCTCACCTAGATGTGACAATGTCAATGTTAACTGTCGTGGGAATAATAAACTGGAAATGCCATTCAACAGCAGCTAACTCGGAAAAGTTTCATGTTACGTTGCTTACCGCTATTTTAACCGCGAATAACAAAAAAACAGCGATCAAATTATTATTATTGAGTTGAGTATTGTTGAGATCTTTTTTTAAATTTTACATCCAACCATAACAATGTTATCGGTTCAAATGCGTAGGTAGAACACTCAATTCAATATCTCGAATTCCATCTGTGAAAATATTGAGAACAAAGTATTTTATGTCTAAAATGAAATGTGCGTCGCGTTATAAGAGGCCTACCGCTATGAATGTAATGAAAACAGTAATGAGGAGCGCACCCATCGGTCCGAGGTAAATAAACGCTTTCCACTTCTAATATAATATAAAGGTTGACCGGCGACTGTACGCACGTTTTTCAATTAAATTTCCAGCAGGGGTAGACTACAATAACAGGAAAGAGTGAACGTGACATCGCCTCGTATACGTACAAGAAAACATCATCATCGGCCAGTCGATAATCTGACGGGGCGGGGAGGGCGGCGAGGACGGTGAGGGCGGCAGAGCTGGCAAGGGGCGGAGGGTGGTTGGCTGGATGGGCGGGCGGATGACACGGCAGCGCGTCCCGGCGTCTGTTGCCATGGTTACGCGAGCGACAGCGACCTCGGCGCGGGCGGCCCCGCCCAGCTCGGGATGAATGCATAACCAGCCAGCAAACAAGCACGCCTGGCCGCCCTAGCGCATAGCTAGCCGCCCACCGGCCCCGTAGCGTAAATATGACGAAAGTGAAGGGACTCCGCGGGAGGATACGAGGAACATACGACTATATTCACGATACGCAAGACGTCACGTCCTTGGAAGTGAGAATCAATAACGCTTACTATGCCAACATAAATATGAAGCGAATTTCAACCGAAGGACAAGATTTAAACAACAAAGATAAAAATCATTTAAAAAGGAAAACGGGAAAGGATCTCTATCACGAAACCGGGGGCTTTATTATTTTCATCAAGTACAAAACAGATTGTTGCCTTATTTACTAATTACCGAGACTATAGTGTACTCCTGTACCAAAAGTCAATAATAATAAACATAGTGCGGGCTACTATTGATAATAATTAGGAAGAGAGCCAACGTGTCCCAGTTCCTCAGTTACCATATAACCTGAAACAATAAGACCTAAATTATCTTATTGCTACCGGAATTTTTTTTATCGAATTTTTTTGTTACATAGAAACAGTTATAATACAAAAATATATGGAAATTTAAACAAAGCCTGTGCGCGTTGGTATTATAATATTTTTAACGCATTTCTATGATTTAAGAATTTAATATTATACTTAAAATATAAAGTATTACAGAAAGATTTCTAGGAAAAATTCTATATAATGGAGTTACAAGCGAGATAAAATTTAAATTTAAAAAAAGTTAAATTCTCTCTTCAAGAAAGTATCGAAGTGATGCGAAAATAATCCCCATCGGAAATAACCAAAAGAGTTCTGGAGACTAGAAACCTTATTTGTTATCTTCCAAACACTGGGACCACGGCTAATGTTCTAACTACTAACCGTTCTATTCTTGAGTTGTGAAGGCTGGAGAGGTAAAAAGGTCTCCCTTAAACAGTCTCTCCCGATCAGACCCACAACGCAAAAAGTGGGCAAACACATCCGCCTCATGATAAACCTCACCCCATGAACCCGGGCAACACTGCAGTCACGAAACGTAGCGAACCACTTGGGTGACTTACGGCAGGGGTGTTGGTTATCCAATAAATGGTTTCCGGGGCGGCGGTACCCATACCCACCGCCCGAATTATTTTACATATATAGTTGAAATGTGTGATATAACAAAAGACGAGATACGATTAGTTGCCACGTTATTGCCGAGAAGGAAATGATCAATTAGACAAATACCAGGGGAACTTCATTGAAATGTTTAACTTAAGACGATGCACTACGTCGTGTAATATTTTAAATTGAGCCGCTATCAATAACAACCCTTACGTAAATGGCGATAAGGTTTAAATTCCCGCTTAACACCATCCGCCTGTTTTGATTTACGCAAGAAAAAAAACATGGCCAAAAAGGGCCATTTATTTTATTTTGTTGATGTTCAGGCATAAATATTTTTTTTCCGATCATTTTATAAATAACTTAATTTGCCACATTATACAATAGAATAATAACCGAAAATGGGTTCGTAAGTAGAAGATTTTGAACTTAAAACAGTTTTCATAGGCCTTATACATTATTTTTTTCTGGGTTAATAAAAAAACTTATCTAAAAAAATACTCGATTATTTCAAAGGCCAAGATGTATTCTACTCGCAGTATTTAATTAAAGCATCTGAAACATTTATAGGCGACCAAATTTTCAAACCAAAAACACATGATTTCGCATTACTACATATGGCATCGCCTTAAGTGAGAAGTTTAACCGTTGCAAAAGCCGGCCTATGCAATGAAACGCGATAAACCGACCATTTTACATATTGTGATCTAAAAGGTTTATAAGTGCAAAAATAAAACGCAATAAATACGCAACAGGAAAAAATTATGAGCTCCTTCCTACCTTTTCGTGATGATTCTTTTTAATATCATTTCTTCGCCGACCAAGTCACCCATCTTCAAACAAATTACTGTTTTAAAGTAGATAGTAAAGGTTAAATGTATATTTTTTTAAATGCATCACACCGCAGGCTGATTCTTGGTAATGTTTGATGCTGTGCTCATGATGCTATAAAAATATTATTTATTTTTATTAATATGTTAACACCATTCACTGTGTAATGTAATTAATTTATACTTGTTTATGTAAAAGTCTGACGGGCGTAAATGAATAAATAAGTCAATAATAGAGCAAAGTAATTAATTTTAAAGTCAGTATTCAATAAGGTACAACGAAGGCAGGTTGGTGGTTATGATTTTAAAAGGAGAGATTTTCAAGAACGGCTTATCGTGTTAATGTATGTATTTCGCAATCTAATGGGCACACGGACCCTATCCTAGACACCACAATTTTCAATCCTACGTGTTAAATGACTAATGGCATGAATGAATGCATGGCGCTTATTAGCAAGTAAATATTTGTAAGAAATAATCACAGGTAACAAACAAGGTAATTAGACACGATGGATTCTATAATTATTGGAAAAGCGCAACTTAAATCAGTTGGTGTCCAAAGCTCTTGTGTGAGTGAGTAGCCACATAATTAAATAATATCCATACCTTAGTAGATTCCTATCATACTCGAAACAAATACATAAATCTAGATATTTACCAATTAATTACAATAACTAATGATGCTCACACTCTGTAAATTTTATTTGGGGATTCACTTTTCCTATAATATCATGTTAAATGACTCCGAGATATTGTTTGACAAATTCCAAAATATTTCATAATTTGTCAAAATCTCCACTTTTTTTATAGTGAATACCTCACAAGAGTCCCAACTGCTCCCGTCTGATTTCAATTAGAATAAAACCTCACACCCGCCCAGCAAAGGATTCCGGTTTCCTTTACTGGACCACAGGCAATGGGCACTGTATTTTTGAAAGAACAGGAGCAGTACGTTTTTAGCTTTACACGGCTGCGTCATTTGTCATGTGTTTAAGGATGAATTGATAAGAATGAAGTTGTTTGCAAAATAACAGTCGAGACAGTACCCTAAAATAAAGTCAGAATATTACGCGGGAGCGAAGAAGCCACGCACAAAAATATGGGACGCGCGGCCCTGGTGTATAGGACAGACCTACGGTTACGTTTGTCCTAACAAATCTCTAAAATAAAGTGGGAATCTTAACGACACAAGCGATGAAATCAAATAATTCAAATATTGTAACCTTAAAAGCTTACATGCTGTAGGAATGAGATCCCTGAGGCGTCTGTGTGGTAAAACCATGTATGATCGTGTTAGAAATGTCGATATCCGCAAAGAATTCAAGGCTGATGTAAGCGCAATGAGTAAGATTACGAAAAGGACGCTTAGATGGTTTGGGCATGTAGAGCGAATGAGCGAAGAAAGGAGTGTAAGGAGAATATATGACGCAAATGTGAATGGTAGCAGAAGTCGGGGACGCCTGAGGAAGACATGGCACGTGGATCAAGTAGTAATTCAGATACTCGAGTCGGGCAATGTCGAGAGTATGCATGAGACGATGTATGAATGTGAATGAGGCAAGGAGTGTGTGCCAAAACCGAGTTGTTTGGCGGTCCGTCCTCACTGCCTCCCCCTAAGAGGAAACGGCGTGACGGTTAGTTAGTTACATACCTACGTAACGAATTTAGAAAAAATAATAATAATCGTATGAATACGCTTTAGTTTTTTATGGTTAGTCATAAATATTATCAACTATGAATAATGGCAATTTCCGTTGAATCGCAATAGGCGAGCATTGTGGCCTGCGTGTTGTGAGTTTAAACTGTGTATTACCAATCGATGCTGACATTTTTGGTTACGTTCGACCCTACTGCAAAACCAGCTTCCCAGCTTTCAAAGGTAACAGCTTTGCTACATGCTTGAACTAATCAGGCTTCTACGGGCTTGTTATTTACTTAGGACGGGTTGTTTCGGAGAATTTGAACAATTCATCAAATTTCAACGTACATTTTCGGTTTCTGTGAAAGTCCTATTCAAGTTCTGTTATAATATCATTGTAGGTTAGTTGCTTGAAAAAACTGAAATAAAAACAGAACTTGAAAAATTCTTTCATAGAACTTGAAAATGAACTTTGAAATTTGATGAATTGTTCAAATTCTCCGAAACAACCCGTCCTTAGACTTATTTATTACCGGTTGAAACCGGTTGAGAACCAATAATAACTATTAAATAAAACAAAAACAATGAACTTGCTACCCAAAAAAAACGCATTTATTAATATTTAAACGGGATATTATAATTGAAGACGATCACAAGTTAACCTTTCGATTGATCACTGTTAGTAAATCTTGTTATATTAGTAAATAAAGCTTTCTTAAGACGGGATGGTTTCACAGAATTAATCAAATCTCAAAGTAGATTTGCAAGTTCTGTATTATATCGTTATTGACCAGTTGTTGATGAAATACCCAGACTAGCTAAAGATTTTGTCCCCTACAATGAAATTTCATGTTACTAATATATTAATTAGTGGGCTGACGACTCTTTTTTATTTTTTTGAAAATATTGAATAGAAATGTTCGGTACGCCGTAATGCCGCCAAAATGTTGATATTTGCTGGAGGCTGATAAGCGTGTAATGCCACGGTACATACGCCTAGCGTGGCAGTACCGCCATTCGAATTATGAATTGTGTCTCGTGTGACGTCAAGAGACGCAATTATATACATTTTATCCATTATAAGTTTACTTTAAAATCAGATAACTTTGTCATTTTTGGAAATTCATTTAACAGCTGTTATTAATCGTACAAATATAATACATTTACCATCAAAATAAAAATAATTAGGAGAAAACCTTGAAATGTAAAATAATTTTAAAAATCCTGGCTTTGGGGAATATATTTTAGGCGCACATCACTAATCCACATACCACGCTTCTTACTATTCATGATAAATGATAAGTTTTTTTAGAGCATTTTTAATTGGATACTAATACACGCTGTTTTATTTCATTCGAGGACCTTTGAAGGTGGAAGATCTTTGACACGTAACAAGCGGCAACCCCACAGCGGAGTAAAGGTTATGCGTCAGCGGGCGGCCCTGCTCTCCCCTCGCATTCACCTTCATAGACACACTGTCTGGAGCTAGTGCAAGGTGTTAGTGGTAGTGCTAGGCGGCAACCAGGCAGTTGGACCACCGAAATGGGTGAAACTGTATGTCCTAAGGTACGCATTCGCTCCGAACCTAGTTGGGAAGCCACGCACGTAAAAGGCTGATTTAAATTCAGATGCGGGCGCGTTACTATTTTTTTAGAAAAGAGTTATGATTTTAAATGAATACTAAAAAGAATAAGCTAGGTCTAGTCTAGTTCACTTATATCTACTAGAACTAGCTAATGAAAGTAGGTGCGACAGTAATGAAGGGAATACTTGGATTTAATTCACAGAATTTAGAGAAAAAAATATTGATTAAAAAAGATATCTAATGAAGCTAACAAATATAATTATTACTTGGTAATTCAATCAGGATGTATCCATACGGCATTTTTCGAGAGTCGTAAAAAGATTAATTTAATTAGAAAGTTATTTGTAAAGAAACAGTCTTACTTATAAAGATTCCCTTATACGCCGCTGCAGCGATGGTATGGCTACACGGTGAAGAGGGCCGTACAGTGCTTGGGTTAATATATTTAATAATAATAATATTCATACAAGATTTTTTTTAGACTGGAACCACTTTGTTCCAATCCTGAAAAAGATTTTCAATTTCGAATTTCGGGTTTAGTTTCTAATCTAACGTTTTTTCAGATGACATTTGTGATGTCATTGAAGCGGTCTGCTTTGAATTACCTTGAAATACGGCCAATTTGTTTACAAGACACGGCTTTTATGCAAAACACAAAGGATACCAAATTATTATAAGCAATAATTATTAGCCTGAAACACAACATAAATAGAATAAATCTCCCGAGAAAAAATAAATGCCGCCAACGAGTGTATTGAGCCCGTACCCATTGCGTCAGGTGAACTAAGCCACTGTGCTATGTCGGCTTATTTTTAACCGCCAAATATTAATCTTAATATTTTAAAGCATAACTCGCAAAAACGTGTTTTTTCCTAAAATAATTAAATCAGCGCCATCTATGAAAGAGCAGGTTATGAATTCTTTTATATTTTCCCCTAAGGCCCCGTAGTAAGCGTTCAAACATGATTTGAAAGGAAGATATGGAAGCAGGAATGTTAGAGGGAGCGCGCTAATATTAAAAAAACCGATAATAATTAAGCGAAAATAGTGAACATATTTAATAAAACACGACTCTTTTGAAATAGAGCAAAAATCTCTCGACAAATGCTTTAGTTGCATTGAAATGTACACTGAATTTTTCAAGGCTATAACATCTTAAATAACAGAAAAAGACGTGTTTTTAATAATTTTCAGAGCTTACGTCGCAATTTTTTTTCTATCGAGGGAATTTCATATACTTAACGGTTCGGCATAACAAATGTATAGATATTATCTTCAAAAATATATATTTTTTGGAACATAAAAAGTTGAAGAGAAACTTGTCATAAATTAATACGATTAATAGATATTAATACGTCCCTAATCTTGGGGGTCGGGCGGTTTAAAAATCTGTCAGCCACTAATACTGCGGTATTGCGGCTAATATACGCAGTACGCATGCGCGTGATTATAAGTAACGTTTTCTACTAACCTGTTCTTATCCCTCTGTTATTATTATTTATTATTTTATTATTTATTATTCATTAACGCCATATCGGGCTTTACAGAGGAAATTGACAATTTATGTATGTAAGTGTAACATAATACATGGATAATAGCATAACTATACACAAAAAAAATAAAAATCAAATACTAATACTAAGATTAACATCAAATCCAAATAATAACACCCAATTTTGTAAATAAAGCAAAATATAAAGTAAGTATGTACATTATACATTCGTATATGTTTGTTGCAAACCAGTAAGACTGAAAACATGAAAATAATTTACTCGTAAGGTAAATAAAAAAAAAATTACAAATAAACTAAGGAGTATTGTGAGTTAAACGTTGGAAGGTATAGAAACAAGACTTTAAAAAAAAGCTAATAAATAAAACAAATTCATAACTAGCAAATAGGTCAGAAATTAGTTGCCTTTTGAAACTCACAAAATTATTAACACCAAATATATCAATAAGTTCACAGTGTTTGTAAGCAAGGTGATGCATTCTTGGAATTGGTGAATAAATAGAGTAGTTAGTATTGAGGTTATTATTACATTTAAAAGTGTCTTTGCTTCGAGTTTGCCTGGCAGGACGAAAACTTATCTATTGAAATTCAATATCTCGATATTGATAATATTAGATCGCATTAACACCAACATGGTTTGTGTATACGCTACAATGTAACAAAATCAACTTAACAGTATTAATTGCAAAATCACTTAGGATGAATGTAAGTCTATGAATAAGGTTAAATATATGGTGAAAAATTGGCTATCGGAAATTTTTTAAAATTTTAATATGTATGAAAAATTGTATAAAAAAATGTTGATTCTGTAGATATAAGATGTAAATTACAACTTATAAAAATTTATATGTAACTAAACTTTAAGCACCTGTTGACAAGCCAATTCAATTGGCTTAGCAGGACTTGTTTGTTGATATATATTAACTATTTATTCAATTTAAAAAAAAATATATATATACAGGGTGTATCGGAACGCACCCGACAAACTTTAACCAGCTATTCCTTAGCAAATTTGGAGTAAAAAATGTTATGTGCACTTTGCTGTCCGGTAACATTTTTTTTTAATAAAAAATTTACTATTCATATTTTCACCACATGTCACCAATGTTTTATCCTTTGTCAAAGTTTGAAAACCCGTCTGGCAATATTTTGTTCAAGTTTCGTTGAATAATGTACGTACGTACGTACGTTGGCGCGCTTTTACAATCACAACGAAATGGCACGGCACCATTCGTCTCATTTTTAACTATTGTTATTTAGTGTGTACGAAAGAGCGAGGACACTTTTTGACACACTTGCTAATAACAGCTGTTGGACACGAGAAACAATGCAAATGACAATGACGGAGTGTGGATTTTTTTATTTATTTTTTGTTTTTAATGGAAAAAAATGTTACCGGACAGCAAAGCGCACATAACATTTTTTACTCCAAATATGCTGAGGAATAGCTGGTTAAAGTTTGTCGGGTACGTGCCGATACATCCTGTATATATATATATATATATATATATATATATATATATATATATATATATATATATCATGAAAGATATCCATTGCAAAGGGCCCTGCCATTAGTCGAGCTGAAATAGGGCAAAGCTCATATGCTTCCTTGTGTTACCAATTAGATAAAATTGGACTTGTATTACGGGTAATCGAAGATCCGTCTAATTTGATACGTGCATAGCATCATTCAAGCGATCATTAAAAACGAAATTCAACATTTAGGAAGGAACATAATAATGCCATAACAATCAATACACAAAGTTTAAGACCGTAGACCAGAGCAGTCGTGCAAGAACGCGGCCTGCGAACCCATCTCGTGCGAAAAAAACAATCAATCTCTTCCATGGATATTATTTTCTCTATTATGTTTTACCCAAATATTTCATTAGCATTTCCAATATCCTTAACTCAGTTTTTTTTTAAATAAATACAATCATTTTGATCACATTAGTAGACCTACACTGCTAAAATCAATAAAATACGCATTGTTCTTCCATTTTACATTCATTATGAAAACCAACACAGAGGCATAAGTTTACTGACAAACTTTGGAACTACAACTACACTTAATCGGGGATGTAATATATTTTTGAATAAAACATTTTGTCTACATTATTATTATAAAGCAAATTACATTTTTTTTGATGGAACAGTAAGTACCGCAAATCTAAGAAATGTTAGAAATATTTTCTTTTCACGTTGTTACGCTTTCCGGGTAAATCCATTACGTTGAAATATAATGACAAAAGGTCATAATTAATAATAAATTTACTATAACATAAACTAGACATCACAATGTTCAATTTATTTATTCGTAAAAACCATATTCAAATATGGTATTATACTTTCTACTGGGAGTGTATAAATACAGCAGGAGAGTATCACACTATTTCGCGTACAGCTATGTTCGTATCATTAGTTCCCAACAAATGAAGATAAATTTATAAACGAACGTAATAAGTACATACGTGAAATAATTGGAATAAACAAAATAGAAATAGCAAGGCAATATTATTTATGAATGAGTATTTTCAACTAATTGTCATATAATATCATTCCAAAGATAAGGCAAAGATAATATAATATTATTTATTTATAAGATAAGACGATACGAACGTTTTCGTACGCCTAGGTCAAGGTTTTTAGTTTCATAGGTCCTACACATGATACAACGTTCAACTGAAAGTAATATCAGATTACTTTCGTTGTAATTGGGCTTGCGGGCAATTCAAGCGTTAGTAGTAATTGGAAGGAAACGTGAAGGCGTACTTAGAGAGAATGAAGTTTAAAATAACAACCGGAAAGATACGCATACTTCATTTTACACACAAAATACTACGTGTCTTAGAGTGGTTTAAAACTTAAGCTCGCAGGGTTCCGACGTTTTTCGACAAACGGGTAACATAAATAATGATTAAAACGCATTTGTATTGAATTCAATTCAAGTTCGTCTTTTTCTTCTCCCGTAAATCATAAATTAAGTCGTAATCAACAACCAACAACATAATTTTACATATAAATAATGTTCAATACCACTCGTGTGAACCAAGCTTCGTGCATTAAGTTTGTTTAACATTAGAAAATGAATAATAGGATACAATTCCAGAAACAGTGCCAAAGAATACTTTTATTATATCTGTGTTAATTTAAATATCGTACGCAGACCACTCGGATACGTATTGGATGGAAAGTGGGGAGAAAATGACGGGACGACAGAAATGACAAATTAATCAGTAGATACCTAATGAGCGACATATAGAAGCGTGTGTTTAAAGATGAAGGGTTGTTTGTTACCTTGCGCTGACCACGTGGGGTCCCTCCACATCTGCTCGTGGTTGAAGTGCAGCGGGGGAAGATGCGGCGGGGCCTTGCTCTCCCCGCCGGGGCCCTTATCCCACAGCTTCTTGGCTGCGGGGGCGATCTGAAACAATTCAAAACCAATTATTAAAATATATATTATGATGTCAGTCATGACTTGATCCATGTAGCGTACTATTCGGAAAACATATTATTATCTCAGGGGCACACCGACAACACAGATGCACCATTCCGATGTCAAGATACCTGCAATAGTTTCGCCCTACATACAAAATAAATTAAAATAATTAATTAATAAACATCCGCATACTCTCCCACCGATGGGGGCATAAAATAACAGCGTCGCTAAATGTAAAATATAATAATTATGTATTTAAGAATATTAAACCGTCTTTATTAAACCCTAGTACTGCCGCTATCCAAAGGGCTGCATAAAACAGTAGCTCCATCTTTCATGGAATAATCAATCTACAGGGAATGAACAGAAAGATATATTAAGATTCTTTGAAAACGAGTGAATTTCTAGAATATTATACAACGCTAAGACACTGCTACGAAAAATCCCAGAGGATTATCAAATTTAAATAAAAAGCTTCCTTATAAGCTTTGTTTGAACATCAAAATGTCCAAACATAAAAATTTAAGAACTTTATAAAATTTCTGCAATAGATAGATGTATTTTTAATAAACACGCTAGATTTATGATATATAGTAAAAGAAAAGTCTATTCATAGCGGACGTGAAATAAAGAAGTTGGCAGACAGAAGCGTCCACACATGTAAATAAATACGTCCACACATGAAATGGAATTTCATTCACGAGATGCGCCTCTCGCGCCACTACGATTGGCATGTTGTCAATAAAACCGTGTAGAGAGGTTAGAACATGTGTTTGTATTGTGAGGAATGCGTTACTAACTGATGTGTTACGAAACATCCACACTAATTATTCTAGCCGAATATTTACTACGTTAAACTAAATCATTTTAATGAGACTCTTGCTGTGCACTGCATGGATAATTTTAACAAAAAAGTTAATAATAAATTAACTAATTGTGGCCCTGTCCCAATGTTTTATTTTTTGGTTTAATGTGTGTGATAATATTGTCGTTGCAGAAGCAAGAAAGAAACATCGAATTGAATCGCTAGTCAAATAAATGTAAACGGAATTAATGAACTTCGCTACGCACCCACTATCTTGGCCATTTGCGGGATAAGAGGGTAGGCGAGGGTGAAAGGCGAGTGTTCTAAACTACAAAAATTACGGGATATAGTATAATAGTGGTATTTGTCAAACTAAAATTAATTAATATTTCCTTCGGGATCTCGGGGCCTTTTTAAAATTTGTTGACGTAATTTTCATGGAATAACTTTAAATGTCAAATTCTGTGGATATCGTATGGAAATAAATCGCAGAAAAATCATTGAATCTTGACAAATAAAGAGACAATTAGTTTATGTTACAAGAGAGAAAAATAAGAGGTTAAAAATATATTTTATAACGAAAAGTTTTAATGTTCGTTATTAAGTCAATGGATTTGCGGGTGCAATAAAATTAATACCTATGTACTTTTGCTTTCATTGTTTACTTTTTAAGTCTACTTATAAACAATGAACTGAGATTGGAGTGATTTAAAAACTTTTAATAGGAAAGATCTTTCAAAAGATAAAGAAACATTAATTAGTTATACGTGTAAATAATTTTAAATTAAACAATATTGTACTACCGACTTCAGAATAAGTGAGTACCGGCAATTAGCATTTTTATAATAATCATTACGCATTCATTTTTTTCGATTGACCTTCCACTTCTGGACCCCTAGAGCCGCCTCTGTTTAAGAACTCCATTCAGAATTGGAAAGTTGCTTGAAGTGGCTTTGGCCGTGTTCGGTGACCAGATCTAAATGGCCAGGTAATAATAATGATAATATTTGGCTAATTTATATAGGGCCGTTTTCGTGAGAAATCACCTCGAGGGCGCTGTACAAATATATTTCTTAAATAGTACTTTCCCACCTTCCTCTCCCCGTTACATTCAGCCTCAAAACATACCCCAATTGGCTATGCCAGTCTCACTGGCTCCAGGCGGTTGGGACTCTTGTGTATTTACACATTTTCAAAAAAATCAAAAAAAGAAGCGTTTTCTCATATGACAAATGTCAACCGTGTACAAATGTTGGGCGCGCATTTGGCGTGATTCTTGTTTATGCACCGGTGCCGAAGGGATCAATGACGCTAGTTCCTCGGAGCATCTTCCATTGTAATACCGCTATAACAAGGACAGCATACCTATATAAAATGAATGAAGCAAAAGACATGAATGCACCTACTCTTCCTACTCAATGAATTTAGGTTATTTAATAAATAACTAAATAAATCAACAACTAACTAACCATCACGCCGTTTGCGGTAGGCAGAGAGGACGGACCGCCAAACAACTCGGTCTTGGCACACACTTCTTGCCTCATTCACATTCATACATCGTCTCATACATACTCTTCTATTATTCAGACTCTTGACATGGCCCGACTCGAGTATCTGATTCACTTGATCGTGCCATGTCTTCCTCGGGCGTCCCCGACTTCTGCTACCATTCGCATTCGCTACCGACAGCCTTACCATTCTTCATACATTTAATCGATCTTTCTATCTCATCCATGCTAATTTCGGTAACCTTCAGTCCATCATCATTCATATCCGATTCGCCGCTGGAATCACTGTCACTCGCTTGGCTTTCGAAGACTTCCTCGAAATACTTCATCCATCTCTCTTTTATTTTTTTCCTCATTCAATGACGAATGAGGTTATTTAATGGAAAACATAATTATAAAATTTTAATAATGTTAATTAATCTATGCGCCCCTGAGGTGATAACTCACAAAAGCGGCGCTATAAAAATTGTCCAATATTATTATTATTATTATTACTTCGTATGGACGACGGGGGTCTGAAATAAAATATTTCATCAGGTTCGTAGTAGGTGCCAACTATTCCTAGATAAAATACAGTCATATGGATTTGTTTAACGCGTTCATTCGCACTCTGCAATACTGAAGTTCAATATCGTTTTAACTGTCTGCAGTTCAGCTACAATGCTAGTGTATAAAAGTGTTATAAGGTTGTTAAAAAAGGAGAGTCAAGCCGAGGAAATATCGATATAAACGTACGCTTTTATTATATAATTATGACAAGCCACAAAGCTTTTTTAAGAATACGCGAAGAAATATCCCTGAACTTTGAAAATGCTGATTAAAATTATATATTTCCCTTGTACGGCTGTTCTACGCTTTCTGTTTCTACACTTTTAGTCGAATTTAAGCAACGAAAAAACAATTAGCGAATTTGTTACGGAGACCCCGACCCCGCCACCTAGTTTTGCTTTAAATGCTACTTTGGCGACCCCCGTGGCGGAACAGAGAAATCCTCGACTCTGGGTTCTGAAGGAATGGCTTTAAATCTAGACCAAATAAAAGTGTCAAATAAAATCATACGGCTTTTCCACGTGTCCAAATAATATTTGGAATATGAACAAGAAGTAGTTGTATTATTCACTATCGTGATGGTGAGAGACCAACATTCATAAATGCCTATACATGTAGATATTAACTAGATCTGGATGGTTATTAACAAATATCATCAACTGTTATAATAACTTTCCAACTTTTCCTCTTCTTCATTCCTGTCCAGTTTTGTTCCTTTCCATAACAGTATTCAAACAGCGTTGACTTACTCATACATGTCTGGTTTCGTACAATCTACATAAAATAGAAGTTCCACTACATGTATAGAGGTTCCCTTCTAACCCCCCTCACCCCACCAGACGGAAAAAAGAATTTAAGATAACATGTGTGAAACAAAAGTAATAAAATGTAACACTTTTCTTGTACCGCAGTTGTCCCACGGTCAAATAAAGTAAACGCGAGTACCTTCGTACAAAGCAAAAATCGATGTTCAAAATCACAGACGTTGACGCATGCTCTTTGTAGATCTCTAGCTAAAATCTCGGTGGCGTGCGGTATGTACGATATACATAATAGGAGGTACATATGGGTAAAACGTATGTATCTAACGAATTTCCTCGACGCCGCGGTGTTCTCTCCGCTTTTTGCTGCCATGGCCCACTGCAGCATTTTATCGCCGACACGTCTGCGGCGCGCCCATGAAAAACTAGCCGGAAAACTGTCCACTTACTGAGTACACAGCAGCAAATAACAAGCGAAACGGCGAACTGATAACGTGAACATGTCAAATTATGTGATTATTTTCATCGATTGCTTTATCCGTGGTATGGCTAAAGCTGTGGTTAAAATCTACGATAACTTACCCAAAACTTCATGATGGTTAGGAATTGTTGTTCTCTGACAGGCGGTAGTAACAACTGAATGGAAATATATTTTAAACGGCGCTTTAGATCTACCACGAATTTAAACAACCGACTGACAGACACGCATACACGTACAACTACGACTAATTTGTAAAAATTACAATAAAAGTACATTTCATTGAAGAAGATAATTAATAATAAATTAACATTTATCTCCCACATTAACAATATAACCACTAAAGCGATGCAAATGTTGGGTTTCATATTAAGAACTTCAAAAGATTTCAAAAATTTAAAAACTTTAAAAATATTGTATTCATCCATTGTCAGAAGCCATTTAGAATTCAACTCAACCATTTGGAATCCATTTTACAATATTCATGAAAAATCTATCGAGCGAATCCAACATAAATTTTTACGAAACATAAATTATAGATTAGGTATTCCTATAGAAAACATTAACTACACCTCACTGTTGAAAGTCATGGGCCTTGCCACATTAAAAGAAAGAAGAATATGTTCTGATCTCTTTTTTCTTTATAAAATTGTTAAAAACATGTTTGACTCCCCTGAACTCCTTAGGTTGATCGACTTTCATGTGCCTAGTAGAACGGTTCGTCAGAAGGTACCTTACCATTGTAACATTGCAGGTACCAAAGCAGAAATAAATTCAGTAATGAACCGACTACACAGTGCAGGGAATAAATATTGCGTGAACACTAACGGTACTGAATGTCTATCAGCCTATAAACACATTATTATTAAATCTGTATGTCAAATATGAACTTGGCAAACATTAAATGGAGTATGTGCGAACTATTTCTACTACTCTGCAAACTATTTTTATACTTTCCTTTAATCATTTTCATTGATTTGGAGGATTTTGGCAGATTCTCTATTTTTCATCTCAATTATTTGTACCTATATTTTGTTAACTCGTATATTTTTGTATATTTTTTTATATAACCTATATTTATCATATAAAATATAAGATCTGTATAATTTATTATCTGTAAAAGCCCTATGGGCGTTTAAATAAATAAATACATAAATCTAAAAGGAAACACGAAACAGAACAAGATACAGAAAAAAAATATTTATTAAATAATCTGAAAATTACTTTGTGGCATAATTTTGAATGAAAATAAATAATTAAAAAAATATATTCTTACACAGTTGTTAAGGGACGGTGATTGGATAACTCATCAAAATGATAATTCAACACACCAATTTAAAAAATGATACAGTCATGAAAAGTAAAAAAAAAACTAGGTTACATAGTTTTTTGATGGCTTTTATTGACTTTATATCACTTTTAAAAGGTGTGTTGAATTGTCACTGTGTTGAGTTATCATATAAACGTTTTTGGTATCTTGAAAAAAAAACATCAAAAATGTAACCAGAGACTAAAATTTCATTTACATTTTTTACTCGAAATAATTTCAGGAATCATTGGTTTATAGTCAGTCAAGTACGTCCCTTAACTATCCCGCAGCCAAGTGGGGGAGTAGGTAGTACCCAAAATTACTATCCTACTTATATTAGCTTAAATACTTGACATATCATTTTAGTGTTTTACGTATTCCTGCGCAAATACATAAGTTACCATTAATAATTGGGATTTCTATAGTTTAAAATCCCGTAAGACAGAAAAATCATGGGGTCGTCGGAAGACCCACTTGGTTACAGACGTCTTGTTTGGCATCTTGGCCTGTCAAGAGAACCTGAATAATTTCTTAATTTTCATCTTGATGAAAAACCTCCGGTTTTGAGACATGTTTATAATTTAAATAGAGCTGATTTATTTAGTGAAATGGTTTAACTCTGGATGTGCAATAGAAGTTGCCTGATGTTTGACAAAATTAAAAAAGTTTCTTTCTTTTTTCTCATCTATGTTTGTGAAAAAGTATATATGCAAATTCTACGATAGTGTAACTGCAAAGTAACATGAAAAGCATTTATTGTACGTAATGATAATTATCATATGTACTTATATTTTTTCATTATAATGTCGGTTTTCCGTATTATTCGACTTGTATTATGTCTGTAAAAGCCCTTCGGGCATTCAATACATGATTAAATAATCTCAATGATTTAAAATAACGTTGGTTACGAGAGTACCTATAAGAAATGAGACATTTTTAGATTTAAATAAAAATATTTTAAGAGTTTTGGTACGCAATATAATCTAGCTTCGCTGATTGTATCAATCCTACCATTAGTCGTAACAGAATACACAATAGCACGGTCGAGACAGCCTCCTTCTCCGCAAATACCTTTAAATACAAACACTGAGGTTTAAGTACGCAATATAATCTAGCCTCGCCGATTGTATCAATCCTACCATTAGTCGTAACAGAATACACAATAGCACGGTCGAGACAGCCTCCTTCTCCGCAAATACCTTTAAATACAAACACTGAGATTTAAGTACGCAATATAATCTAGCCTCGCCGATTGTATCAATCCTACCATTAGTCGTAACAGAATACACAATAGCACGGTCGAGACAGCCTCCTTCTCCGCAAATACCTTTAAATACAAACACTGAGGTTTAAGTACGCAATATAATCTAGCCTCGCCGATTGTATCAATCCTACCATTACTCGTAACATAGAATAATAGCACAGTCGAGACAGCCTCCCTCTCCGAAAATACCTTTATATACAAATACCAAGGTTTAAGAGACCGGAATGAACGAGACACATAAAGTGAAGGCTTCGCTGACATTTAGATGGCGACTGTAGTTCAAGGGGCGTAATAATAAATTGGAAAAAGTTCGAATTAAAATTTATTTTAAGGGTACACCCGGTACATGGGGAAAAATTACTAATAAAAAAATATTTTGCTATCCCATTTTTAACCGGATTACTAATAATTTTAAGAGATTCTTAATAAAATAGCAATACTCATTTTTCTCCGTGTAGAGAGAGATATCAACGGAAGTATCATAAAAATTTTACTAGCGAGAATAGAAATACAAGAAAATAATAACCTACAGGACAGGACAGGTCAAATGAATGCTCCGCTCGGTGATTGCATACAAGGTCAATAAATATTTAAAAAAAACATCAACCCCAAAATATTATGGTATAACCTACGGGGTACCAAATCGAAGTATTTCGTAGCGCATTTTTAAAATTAGGAATTTGTTTACTTTCATATGTTTTATATTTTGCTATCCCGCGGGGTTTCAGCACTTTTTAAGTGAGTGATTGAAAAAAATATTAAATTTGCACCAATAACAAAGTGTGGAATCGGAGAGAGCGTTTTCCGTTGTTAGGCCTTTGTGAACTAATGTATTAGGTGGGTGACAGGGCTCGTCAAATACTTTTTACGTTAAAATATTAATAGTACCAAAGATGATTGATCTAGATGACTATGGAGAGTCCTGCCAGTGACAGTCATGTTTTTAATATTTTTTTCAAATCAAAGACTTCTTAAAGTATTTATTATGTGTAACCTTTTCAAAAAGATTATACGAAAATAATAGATTGATACGAAAAGTCCTCTTAAATGAATTATTTTACCTTTTTAACGTACCTAATTAAAAAAAAACCATAAACCAGTATCAAAGATAAATATTAATACCAATAATAAAAAAAAAGGTTTTTTTTCTATTTAATATCCATTAATAAAAATCCCGCAAACCTAGCGGGATACCGCAGGATTTCTAAATTCTATCCCACAACCCCACGTGATGGATTTTTGTGGTGCGGGATTTGCAAAACCCAATTAGTGCGGGAAAAACGGATTTACTTATAAACTAAAGAATATTATGCTATATGTGTCGGATCGTAGGCAGGAAATGGAAAAACCGTAAAGGCAGTTCGAATTATGTCGAAGAAGCTCCGGACAAAATTCAAAGCCTAGCATATGAAGCTTTTGCTCTTTGGATGGAATAAACAGGTATTTTTTGTGACATAAGCTTGTAAATTCGACCATTTTAGCGAGAATTAATGACAGTATTTGATAGCATACAAAATCAAAACACATACTTTACGAAAATATATAAAGTAACAAAAATGAAAATAAAAATCACCGTCATCGTATTTACAAGAAGAATTAGGTAGAAATTTGCATACTAATAAAAGATTGCCTAATTATTAAAATGGATAAGCAATAATCATGTATAATAAAATGAAAGTATAGTTTTAGTGGCAATTGGCCGCCAGCTGCTAGGCACACGTGCGCAGGACGCCAGCACGTTTCGACGATAATCGCTGTACGCAAACAAACACAGTTTCAGTGATAATAATAATAATAAAAGAAAAATGAACGTCGGAATGTAAATAGCATCAAAGTCTGCAGCCGATGTGATAATGAACGCGAGACATACACTTCACGCAGCCGCGTTGAGGCAGGTCGGAACCAATTCACGCTCGCACTACTATGCCCATTGCCCACTCCTCTCGTCGGTATCGCTCGGTGACTGAGCCCAGTGTCGCCGCTATCTGTAATGCTTACAATGAATGTAATGACATATTGTATGCAACAGTAACCGTGATAAGTCTTATCAACGGGCGTGATTATGAATACACGTGATTAGTGTGGGAACCGTTAGGAAAAGCGGCGTTTTGTTTCATATTCTTATCTCACCTTGGTTTTCATCGATTATTTAAAGCAGATTTATGAAAACACGGATAATATATTTAACCTACAATATTTTATGTTCAAATGTTAGTTTTTGTACCTATACTAAATCCTTCGATTAAAAGACACAATTTATTTACCAGAAAACAACGAGACGAGGATTTTATCGCTGCACAACGATCAAATAATGTATTTATTACACACGCCCATTGGGATTTTATGCATATTATTAATGTTGACTCATAAAATAACAATGATAAAGGTACAGGCATAAATGAACCATATTGCTCATACAAAAATAACCAATCAGTTATTTTAGTAGGAGAAAATATTTTAGATCAGTATTTCAAGCTTACCCTCATGCCTGTGACAGATAACGCTATATTCTCGTGGCTTGGCTTATAATAGCATATCTTATATCAGCGATATGTTGAAATAGGCCAAGCCATGATGCGTATAGCATAATGTGTCTCCGCCCTCAATAGTCATCTATTTATGTATGTTACGTTTTCATGTTTAAATCAAACTTAACTGTATTTAAAAAAAAAACATTTTTTACTAACCAAGTTTTACAAAAGGTTAACAATTTAACAATAGGTTAATTGTAATTTATGGTTTCAATACGCAAACCGAATTAAGAGTTAATACGTGTACACCTTAGAAATGAATGTTGAATTTTTCCGATGGAATCGGAGTAGAATGACTGGATCACATAGAAGACATTTATTCAACTTAATTTACAACGGTACAATATGATCTGTTGAAAAGTGTCTAGAATTACGGATAAAGAAACATTTATTTGGTTTTGTGTTGAAGTGTAAATTTAATTTTGAAGATCATTGATTTCACAGGAGCCAAGGAAGTATTGTTGATTTGTATACTGATTGATAGTTGTTGATGCATTCCGAAAATGTATTAAATTAAATAAAGTGGCATAACTAAATCTTAACTAAATAAATACACAATATCTTATTTTGGTCAAATAAATTATTTGTATCAGACTCCACTTATATTTAATAGCCTTCCAGAACAAGTTAAGTCATCTTATTCCTTTTGTGTACTTTTAAAAAGATTGTTACATTTATTTATTACAAAATAATACAATATTTCAAATTATAACAGTATGCTTATAATAGTAAAAATAAATAAATAGTATGCTTACAACAGTATAATTATAACAGTAAAATAAATATTTTTCCCCTAATAATTATATTACTCCAGGAGCTACTGTTACAAGGAGGAGCTACGAGTAGTATATAAAAAAAATAAAATTATTTGTGTTAGCCGAGGATTGCCAACATGTTTTTCATCATTGTCCTTTTTAAAATAATAGCCAGTAACCTATATATAACAATTTTTTTGTCATCTGTTTATTTAAAATAATATGTTATCTCCAATCAAATAACAACACTTAGTCACCCTACATGTTAGCTACATTATAATGAATTGGCTTCCTTCAGCTTAGTAGTTACCTCCCATTATTTGTAAGAAACATTAATGTTAACGAATGTTTAAATAAAGTTTATTTAGTTTAATTTTCATTATTTTGTAATTTATTAAGTTTATTTTAATTTGAATACAGTATTTTATAACATGAATATATAATATTAAAATTATTAATGTGAATTTGGAAATCTACAGTCCTGGTCGTAAAACTTCGCTTAAGCGTTGGGCGAACGAGTTCAATAATATTAATTATTTATATTTAACAAAAAAAACAGTCAATAATCCACAGCAAAAACATAAGACTTTTTAATTTATGGCTGGTTCCAAACCTGTTCCGATAATGCCTTCAGATGGCGAAGTAGCTGTTACGCATAATAATAATTACATATCAGAACTCGTTTGTGAATAAACTGTTTTTTACATATTGAATAAAAATATTGACAAATATATTTTTAAAAATTAGGTACGTCATTTTTAAAAGTTTTGTTTTTGTACATAATATTTTATTGTAATAAATAAATAAGAACGTGTCAATGCAAAAGCAGCTTGTATGAAGTTATGACCTGGTTAACTTGAATATTGATCACCGTTCGATGGAAACATGTGTTTCTGTTCAGTTGGCTAGTGTTTATCGCCAAGGTAACTTCATGAATGAGCCATCTTAATTACCCGACTTAATTCGATGTAACAGTAACTTGGCTGCGTCAATTTAGCAAAATATCTCTTATTTTTTACCTATTTCTTACAAAATTTTACCATTATCAGCAACATCCGTGCCAACCCTTTTTTTGTACGACACGGAGAAAACTTACTGAATAAAAAAAAATTGCTAACTTATTAAATATTTCTCTTCAAATTATTCTTATTCCGGTTAAAAGCGAGACTGCAGGCGTTTAAGGAATGAATTGACAGGTTTTCTAATAAGTCAAAAATAAAAAAATAATAATAAAAAAAATAATAAAAAAACGTTGACGTTATCGTTATAGTACCTTCTGTCCTTTTCGTTTTCATACAAGTTCTCTGTGGGACTACTATAGGCAATCTCTGTAGCGTTAAATGATTGTGATTACACGAGAAAACATATAGATATAAAATATTGAGAATTTACTCATAATCTGGTAAAATTATACGTATTCCTGTTAAAAACGGGATTGCAGGCCTTTGACGAATGAATTAACTGATTTCCTAACAAACTATCAATAAAACACGAATGTGTTATGAGGATGTCGGAACACGTGTTCATAAAAACTCAATATTTTCGCATTTCATCGTTGTGTACTATTAGGACAAACGCAGGTGCATAAATATGTGTTGCGATATATTGTGAACGTATTAAAGGTTGATTAGAAAACGACATGCTTTCCCGTGTTTAGCAGGATTTTAATAAATCAACAATTACTCACTTTTCTCCGTGCACCTTCAGCAAGTCTGGCGTACAGTCGGGTGCTAAACGGTTTGTCCCGGGGTTTTAAATAAAAACAAGGAAGCTTTTGGTCAGGGTTTGTCGATTGACCTACGATAGAATATAGAGACAATATCAATAGAAATCAGAATATGGTTTATGAAAATTATAATTAACTAGCGCAGACCAACAAAAAACTACTGGATATTCATTTAAATTGTGGGGTTTGTGAAATAAACGAAAGATAATAATAAGAAAAATAAACGTCAAATTGAGAGACGATTAGAAATTTACATTTCGAATGAACACGCAAAATTTTAGTACCTATTTTATCGTTTGTCTAAATCGTTCCAACAATCAGTTCCAATTTTGAAATACAAATCGTTCTAGGCTTTATTGAACCGGAGTTACAGACATATACATAATTTTTCTGGGTTTATAAAAAGACACTCGATTATTTCAAAGGCTAAGATGTATTCTACTCGCAGTATTTAATTAAAGCATCTGAAACATTTCTAGGCGACCAAACATTCAAACAAAAACACATGATTTTGCATTACTACGTATGGCATCGCCTTAAATGATTTGGCTTAAACAATTTTCTTATGTGTTGGGTTTCATTAATTGTTAAATAAATTATGTTAGTAATACAGGGTGTATCGGCACTAACCCGACAAACTTTAACCAGCTATTCCTTAGCACATTTGGAGTAAAAAATGTTATGTGCACTTTGCTGTCCGGTAACGTTTTTTTTTAATAAAAAATTAATTAAACATATTTTCACCACATGTCACCACTGTTTTATCCTTTGTCAAAATTTGAAAGCAACATCGCAACTCTCGCGTGTTGCTGCGAACGAAGCCCGTATTACATAATCCAGTACCAGAAAAGAAATATTTTATTTAACAATAATGATTATTCACATTTTTCGTATGCGAATCACTGATTGTCTTCTTGTATTGTACACATCAGTTTTATTTTTGTATCTAAATTGTTTCACCTCTGGAATGCTTTGGTTTCACCTCTTACGCGTTTCACGTATTAAATAGTCTAATTTTGAAACTAAGAAACTAATTAGTAGATTTCCTGAATTTATAATCGAAGTCCAATAATTCTGAGCACTTTTAAAAACAATTTTCCTCACTTAGGTACTTATCAATAATAATAATTGGATTATTTGAACAGCGCCGTTGTTTTTTAAATCACCGTAAGTGCTCTGTCAAAATGTTACTTGCTAGGCTATCCTACAACGTATATTTTTTAATAAATTTAGTTATTTACAACTTCGCGGAATGTGATTTATGAATATTATTGCTTATGTTAAAAGCCTTCCAGAATTACCGGAATATAACGAGCAGCTTGACACACTTAAGTTTATTTCCACTAATTTGAAGGTACAAAGAATGTATAGTTTTAAAAACAATCCCGATGAATCAAAAAACGGTTCATATAAAACTGCTGCGCAACACACTGAGACAAAGGAAAGCACTCACACAAACGTCATGACTGCATTGGATTGACCACCTGCAAATGAATGCTGCCAGATTGCTAATTTATTTAAACAATAATTATTAAATTTTATTTAAAATATCGCAATTTTTTTAAAAAATCGACAATAAATTACAACTATAATTTAAAAAAAATATTCTTAACCCCACGCTTTTTCGTAATTGATTAATTAATTCAGAATTTAAACGTTGCTTGAAATGACTAGCCGTATTTGGTGACCAGATCTGAATATCCAGGTTCAGAATTTAAACGTTGCTTGAAATGACTAGCCGTATTTGGTGACCAGATCTGAATATCCAGGTTTAGAATTTAAACGTTGCTTGAAATGACTAGCCGTATTTGGTGACCAGATCTGAATATCCAGGTTCAGAATTTAAACGTTGCTTGAAATGACTAGCCGTATTTGGTGACCAGATCTGAATATCCAGGTTTAGAATTTAAACGTTACTTGAAATGACTAGCCGTATTTGGTGACCAGATCTGAATATCCAGGTTCAGAATTTAAACGTTGCTTGAAATGACTAGCCGTATTTGGTGACCAGATCTGAATATCCAGGTTTAGAATTTAAACGTTGCTTGAAATGACTAGCCGTATTTGGTGACCAGATCTGAATATCCAGGTACTTCCTCACCTTCCACTCCTTCCCTTAGCCATAAAACTTACCCCAATTCAACATAAAAATTGTTTAAATTATCGGATGTAATGAAATGCATAATAATTAGACCCCAAAATACTTAATTATTCAGGGAAATAAACCCCTGAGTCATCAGTTGGAAATACCAACGACATTAAGTGAAATTAACAATGCAATAATCCTATTATTGCATTGTTTAAAATTTCACTTAATTATTAGCATTAGCAAATAATATTGGGATTAGCAAATAATAATTTACGACAATTTACTCGGAAATCAATAAAGCCAGAATAATAAAAAAAGAAAGTTATCACTTACGTCGTCTGTAAGTGGCTTTACCAAAGTTTGATAATGCCGTCAGAAGGTGAAACAGCTGTCACGCGTAATAATAATTACAACTAGCAGAACTTGTTTATAAACACACTGTTTTTATAAATTTTTTAATAAGACTGTTAAAATAAAAAAATCTCTAAATTGAAATGGAGTTCTACAAACTAAACTTAAAATCAAATAAATTTATTGCGAAGGTTCAAAGTACTGTACTGTAATATTATATTAAATAATTTTTACGTGTTTAATTATTGTTTAAAGTCAGATTAAAGCGATTAAAAAACCCACCTGGCAATTCTTATTCGAGTTTCGTTGTTTTTACGTATTGGCGCGCTTACAAGCATCAGTCGTCTCATTTTTAACCATTAATATTTAGTGTGTAGGAAAGAGAGAAGACGCTTTTCGACACACTTGTCGAAAAACTTGTTGAATGCCGACGGGCATACTCTTCTACAGATTTTATTAAATATTGATATGTAGGTAATATTGATGTGTAAATGAATGACATTGTGAGAATTTTACCAATAAATAATAAATGAAAATGCGGACATGTAGTTTATGTTAATTTTTTTATTGGAGCATTTGTTCGAAGTGACTACCATTATTTTCGATGCAAGCGTGTAGTCTTGTTATATTTTGATTATTTAAGTTTGCAGGATTTGCTTTAATTTCTGCAGCGGCTTCCATCACTCGTTCGAGCAGTTGCTCTCTTGAGGCTATTGGCTTAGCATACACTTTTTCCTTGAGAGCCCCCCACAGGTAGTAATCCAGGGGGGTCAGGTCGGGTGATCTTGGTGGCCAAGCAATGGCCGGACTTCCACGGCCTATCCAACGACCAGGAAACTCGACATCCAAGTAGTTCCGCACGGCAATCGAATAGTGTGGTGGGGCTCCATCGTGCTGGAACCACATTCTCCGTAGTAATTCGAGGTTCACATCTTCCAGAATCTCGCCCAGTTGCACTTGTAAGAACTCCAAATACATCGGTCCATTTAGTCTGGGAGGCAACTCGATTGGACCGAGTATTTGATTTCCCAGGATTCCTGCCCACATGTTGATGGAAAATCTGTCCTGGCTCGACGACTCCCGAACAAGCTTGGGGTTTTGTTCAGCCCAATGGTGCAAGTTGTGCACATTTAGCACTCCTGTTTTAGTGAACTGTGCTTCGTCGGTAAACAATATGTTTTTCATGAAGTCTGCATCTCTTATGACATTATGCAGCATTCTTCTGCAGTACACGACTCTGGAAAAGTGGTCATTCTCCATGAGGCCTTGGCAGCGCCTATAGTGAAAAGGTTTGAGCCCGTGCTTCTTCAGAACTCTCCATACCGCCATGTGTTCCCTGTGTCCTATCATCAGAGCGACCCGACGCACGGACAGCGTGGGGTCTTCGGTAATTAAGTTCAGGATTCTCTCCTCAACTGCCACAGGAACGATGTTGTGTCCTCCGCCGGCGCCTTCAATCCGTCCGATGCCACAGTCACGCAATTGTTGATACATCTGAAACAAAACAACAAATAACAACTGCTTTTATTATTCAGCTCAGTAATAATGTCAAATAAACAATCGCGGGCTTTTTCACTCATTTTATTTTTAAAGAACACTTATTTTAGGCACATATCAGAAAACTTACGTTTTCTCTTCATTTATTTCATTTTTTTATAGTAAAATGTATAACAAAGTGTTTTAAATTATAATTTTCTTAACTAGGTACGGTTGATATCTTGGATTCACAGGGGTGAAATTGAATTCAAGTAATTTAAATAATCCCATGGTGAGAAAGGGAGTGAATTCAATTGCAGTGAATGATGCATTTATTAGAGATTAAAATTAATTAACTTTTTAAAACGCCGTTTAGTGACCACTGAACACAAATCACCTAAAGTACAATTTACATTTTTAAAGTTGGTGGCCCCTTGTTATGTTTTTAATGTTCCCAGTTTAAATTTCAAAAGCGCTTTTTGGCATTATCAATGAATGTAAATAGTTTCAATAAACAATTGATAGGGTACAAACCTGGACAAAGGTAGCATGGTGTGGGACGCGTCTTCCAGGAAACCTCATGCGATACTCCCTTACGGCTGCTCGTGAATTTCCATTGCAAAATCCATAAACAAAAACAATATCTGCTTGCTCGGCAGGTGGATAATTGAGGGGCATATTTCAACAGTAAAAACTTAGATAACAAAACAAAAACGAAACTAGAAACTTGATGACATGCGAACTCCCAAAACAGCACTGACCACTGATACGAGACGGGGTGGCGGGAACCACACGGGACTTGAGACAGAATATGTGTGAAAGAGATGACAGTAGCGCGGCGTTGCCAATTATTTTACCCCTATACTGTGGGCAGTAGCGGAGTGTGGAAATTTTATTTATTTTTTGTTTTTAAAAGAAAAAAAATGTTACCGGACAGCAAAGTGTACATAACATTTTTTACTCCAAATGTGCTAAGGAATAGCTGGTTAAAGTTTGTCGGGTTAGTGCCGATACACCCTGTATAACATCAATACTGTTTTTTTCTTCATTTGAAGAAATTTATAATTTGTTTATAACAAATTATAGAACGTACAAAAATGTCTTATGTTTTGACATTTAAATGGTATTTTAAAGCTCCAATATCTGACTGCTTAAAATTAAGTTGCGAGATTAAAATTAATTAATTAGTTAACACAAATATATTCCATTTCGAACAGCTCAAGTTGCTAAACGTTGGAGGTCATTTGAACTTTTCTAATTTCCCACTCTGATAATAAATTCCATTAAAAAATGAAAATCTCCGGCTCATAAAATGTACAAAACGTGAGCACGAACGGATGATATAATAATAATTCAAAAGCATAAACAAGTAAAAATATATTTAAAGCGGGAGAAGAACGATGAAGAAAACACATTTTGCGAATACCGAATACATACATAAATTAAATTTGTCGCTGAGCTCGTTGCCGAGTTTCGCTACAGCAGATACGTGTAATCGAGGAGCGGGGGTTGGGCGTTGGGGGAGGCGAAAGTGGGTGGTAACGCGGGTCGTCGGTCCGCCCTTGCGAGGTCGCGGGCGTTGAACCTCCAAGGCCGCCCCAATGCGCAACCAACCAACCGGCCGACCTGCATAGCAAACGTTATCGCTATCGTGCACTATTCAATCAATCGACTTATATCGCTTTCTCCCGGTCCTCGTGGAATTGTTATAATTAGTTATAAGTGAGGAAAGAAAAGTCCTAAATTAGAAGTTATTCCTTAGTAGGAAACTGTTTTTATTACTGGGTCTCAATTACTGACCAAATACTACATAATTCATAACTATTTGGCTCTGAACTACTATAAATAAAATAAAAATTCCAAGTTCACCCAGCTTTGTGACGCTTTTACGAAAAATTGTTATTATGTTGTAGTTCAGTGGCGATTAATATGCCAAGTACCAACAAAATTATAACCTTAAGTTTCCAGAACGTCTTAGGACGGGATGAACAAGCTAGCGATTTTAAAAAGGTCATAATGTTTATGGATAAGGGAATTTTTTTAATAAAATATTGTATTGTAATAATAATAATTAATAGTAATAATAATATCAGCGCAGAAATAGAAGGATTTATGCTTGCCATTCAGGATAGAGTCACTAATACTTAAAATTATAGGAAGCATATAATCAAAGATACAAATCAAATTGATGATTTATGAAGAAAATGTTTCGATTTCCGGAAACTATAGAACATATTATATCGGGATGTTCTATATTAGCACCGTCCGAGTAAACATTTAGGCATAATCAAATTTTAAAAATAATTCAATAAAGTTTGGTAATTAAACATAACTCGATTGACTGCCGTAATATAATACCATATTATGAATATGAACCAAATTCATTTTTAGAAAAAGAATTTTATAAAATATAGATATTATGATAAAACTATACTAACAGACCGAACGATTAGTCATAATAGACCCGATATAGTTTTACATGAAAAAATTAAAAAAAAATTACTTATATCATTGATGTCGCTATTCCAAATTCCTGTAATATTCGAAAATCTGTTAATGAAAAAATAAGAAAATACACAGATTTAGGAAATGAGGTTAAAAGAATTTGGCATTATCAGACTATAAAAATATTACCATTCGTTATTTCGGCTACTGGCATTATACCTAGCTCTCTAATTAAAAATTTAGGCGTATTAGATCTAACAAAAAAATTATATATAAAGATGCAAAAGTCGGTAATTTTGAATACATGTAGGATAACGAAAGATTTTTTAAATATTTATGCTGAGGGATCAGTAGGATTTATAGGCCCTGTTAGAAGTTCTACCGAGCCGAACCCTCTGGTATGAAAATATCTGGAGTCGGTGAATTATTTTCCCATTTGATCTCTGGTGAGTTGACGTGTTGTTCTTGTATTGTTTTGTATTTATTTTGCTTATATAATGCACTTGCATAATCTTGATTGACTAGATGATCATTTGTGGAAAAGTGTGTGGAAGGGTTTAGTTTTTCCTATGGGGAAAATTTAACCCGGACATAAAATCGGAAAAATAGAAAAAAGCAAAATAAATAAATTAGCAGACTTCAATTTGATAGCTGGTTCACTTATTGTAGAATGTAGATAATAATCGAACATCTTCCATGGAAGGTTTAATCAAAAGTAAAATTAACCTTTTTAACTGGCGTAATTTGAAACTCATATATTTCATTAGTTACTGAGGGTACTAGAAAAAATAAAAAATGTTTCAGCATTCACTTAAGTGTAGTTCAGTAATAGGTTAATAAATCAAGCTTGTTTTATGATCTCTTGTACAGAGATAATAAATCCCTTAAAATGATTAACCCCCGTACACCTCAGATTTCCGAGGCGATGTTTCAGTCCCCGCGATCACGCGACCTAGTGTCCCCTAGCCCGCTAGTGTCCTTGTGTCCTCGTGTTCCTGCCGTTCCTGGTGTCCCTAGCCGCTAGCGCCTTAGACAATATTAAGCGAAAATCGATTACGGTATTTATAACGTTTTATTAATTTAGTAGAGTATTAATTGAAAGATATTATAACCAAAAGTATATTTTTTCTTCTAATTTAATACATTACAGACAAATTCGCAGAAAATCCGGCGTTAAAAAAAAAACGAAAAAAATGTATATAAAATCTTTTTGTCATCGAACTATAGAAAAATGTATTATTTTTGACAATCAAATTGATATTTTAAAGCTACATAGTTCATGAAGTTATTTTTGGTAAAAATTCAAGACAGAAAAAGAAGTACAAAATTCATGAGGTCAGAGATCACCGCTGGCTAGTTTAAAAAAAATAGTTATGCTAGTTATTATTACACAAGCAGGTTTTCTTGCGTACTCAAATTTATATAAGAAATGACTTTAATAAATTGAACACAAATACTTTTCTTTATACACTTTTTACAATTCCATGAATGCTTATGAAAATTTTATAAACGATTAACAGAGCTTTTGTTTCATACTTTTATAACGCATTTCGACGAAAATTGTGATAACGGAAAACCGGCAAAAATACCAAATATATCAGTTTATAAATGGGCGAAGAAAGTGTGCACGTTCTTTAACTGATACAAAAATGTAACATTTCAAAAAATAATAAACATCTATTAGAATGACGATAAGTGTGCGCGAAAGTAAAAGCGGGCGGGTGTAATTTTAGTCTAACATCTATTTCAGGGCTGTCCAAACCACGGCCCGCGGGCCGCATGCGGCCCGCGGTTTAGATTATTGCGGCCCATTGAACCTTTTTTTAACCGACTTCAAAAAAAAGTCCGGAAACAGGAATTGATTTTTTTAAGCTCCTCGCTGAACGTTTCCCGAAACTGACGAATTTCGGGCAAAAAATGGGCTCGATGATGGGCAGTACCTACCTTTGTGAAAGTGCATATTCAACAATGAAGTTTATTAAATCGAAATACAGGTCTTCATTGACAGATACTTCACTTAAACATGCACTGCGCCTAGCTACCACTAGTATTGAGGTTGATGTTGACAGAATTGTAAAAGACAAATTAATGAAAAAGTAGATAATAAAATAACGATATTACGTATTATTACCAGTATTTTATTTTTATAAATATTTTGCGGCCCACCAATGTATTTAGTCTTTTTTATTGGCCCTGGGTCCCATCTAGTTTGGACACCCCTGATCTATTTGAATGACGATAAGTGGGCGCGAAAGCAAAAGCGGGCGGGTGTAATTTTAGTCTAACATCTATTTGGATGACGATAAGTGTGCGCAAAAGCGGGCGGGTGTAATTTTAGTCTAACATCTATTTGAATTACGATAAGTGTACGCGAAAGCCAAAGCGGGCGGGTGTAATTTTAGTCTAACATCTATTTGAATTACGATAAGTGTGCGCAAAAGCAAAAGCGGGCGGGTAATTTTAGTTTATAGATTTTTTCTTTCAACTTCGAAGAATTTGTTAAGGTTTCTTCGGCTCTTGTTGAAATGTACAATTGTTCTTGTTGAAAGAAGAAGAACAAACACGACACCTAATTAAATGATAACATTTTATTACACCCCGGTATTCGTAATGGTACTTTTATTGGTTCGGTTAGTTGAAAATATTACAGGGCTTTAATTTGGAACTTGAAAATAATCAATAATTAATTCCAGAATAGTTTAATAGTAAAGAAAATAACTATTTTACCATTGCTACACGGACGAGATGCCATGTTTAAGAAACTTAGTTGAGAAACAAGTGCGAAACTAAAAACAACATTGTGATTTTTATGACTTCCAAAACGACATAATGTGTATTCAAGCGATTAAATCGAAACAATATTAGATTATATATATATTTCGAGAATTACCATCAATAGCCTTTAGTGTGGGGTGCATTTATTTTCAGTGGGTTTGAGTTACGTGTTCATTATAAAGTTGCGTAGAGGAGAAGTTCTACAAAGTAAAATATAGAGCTATATGAAGTGTCTCACATTAAAAGGATAGTCAGGAAAGAAGAAGAACGAGGGAGTGGCTCAGCGTCGCGCGCGGAAAAGTTCTACAAGTTGCATTGTTCAGCCTTTAACCGCAGCACGAGAGTTGAGCAGGATGGAAACTGCTAAATACTTATTCAATGACTTAATGTTGTTTTTTGTGAATGCGTGTTGTACTTCATTCTCCTTCTTGGTCAATGTTTCAGTCTTGAAGTTTTCGTCAACAGGGCAGATTACCGGCTCCAATTTCTCCAATATTGACTATTAAGGCTAAAACTATATATTTTCATCTAAATCTTTATTTTGTTATCAGCAACCTAATTATATCCAATCGAAGAAGGCTTCAACAACTCTATTACTTATTTCGTACACAAGCTCAAGAGGTTAACAAAGTAAATGCGAGTTGAATTGATGTAAATTGAATAAACATAAGTATCAACAACATTTTTTGGACGCAAACCAACATATTCACTCACATCTCATGTCATGTTATGTCCGTCAGGACACCCCTCGTGGCGAAAAGTATTTCAGGGAAGGTTTGAAAATGGTGATGTTTACAATTGCACGAAAACCACTCACCAATATCAACATTATTTCTTCATCCAGAGATATTGGCAAGGACAACACGAATATTGTATGTATACTGGTATCTACTTTCAACTAAAAAAACTTGGGGTCTACTACCTACGTGGATTATGCGAAGTTACGGAGACGAGCAAGAACAAAGAAGACGTGAGCTGATGGAATAATGTTACGAAACACAACAGTGTGAAAGTGGCTTATTGTCCAAAGTCTAACATAACTTGCGCCATGATGTTTTCTAAGAGGCGGGCAGGGTCACCAAATAAGTAAGACAAAATTACCAAAAAATATCCACACGAAAAGATCACAAAACTAACCTAAAAAAATCAACGTCTTTCCGTTCACACTAGAGTAAACCAGATCAACCAAATCACGGTGGTTCCGAAATATAACTATAATCTAAAATAAAGGAAATAAATAAATAGAGGAAAGTTTTATTTAAAACTATTTCCCATCACATTTAGGTGTGCCTACTAAAACTAATAATTAAAAATACATACTTTTATTGTTATGGCTAGTGGCAACCCTGGCGAAAAGCGATAGGCGATCATCGCTGATGGAATCTAGATCACAACACGATCTGGCCTGTGAGTGGGTGAGGCAAGAGGACGAGCTTACACGTACTATACTACCACCACCAGCAGCAGCACGCCAATCACTCCTGACCAACGCGCGAATAGACCAAACATGCATATTGATGAGACGCTACCTGCCCGCGATTACGAACATACACATAAGTATAACCATCGAGAATATGTATTCATGAAAGCTTTGAAGCTCGAGAAGATTGCAAAGCAAATACGAACAAACTAGTGTCCGACGATTGTTAAAATGGTTATGCGTAAACAGCTGTCAGTCCTTCATCACAAGATTAATTTATCGACTTCATATTTTATGTAAAATCATTTTGTATCGCTTCATAAGGCGCAATCAATCGGCCGTACCGGTTCATTCATCCATGTCAACGCCAAGACCATCGTAATAAAGGTAATGGTTTAATTTACTTTACTCATAATGTCAAGGCAGTATTTGCAAGTAAAAGAATTCGGCAAACGATCGTCTTTAAAACTTGCGCACAAAAGTCAAGGTGAGCAAAGCTCTTTAATTGGCAGAGTTATGGAAACTAGTATCGTCCTACATCACGTACAGATTAAATTAATATTAACTGTTATTGTGGATTACTTTTGAAAAAAAACCTCCTTATCAAAGTTCAGTGAGTGAGTAATTCGAGTAATGTACAAACATTACATGTAATGTACCGACTGGACCATGTGGATAAACTGAATAAGACCGAAATAGAGGCGAGTTTTCAGGGAGGACGCAGTGGGCCAAGGGCGACCAGCGCGACCAATAAATAATATTTAGACTTTATTAGTACATCGATGTAGCTTCACCAGGGGAAATAATGGTTCCACGCCTGGTGAACGAGACGAAATAATTATTAGGACGCAAAATATTGGTAGATTACTATTTATCGGTGCGTGATTATTGCATTTAAACTTTTGATAAGTGGGGTAAGACTCTGCGGGCGTTGTGTAAATTGAGAAAATAAAATTGTCTGTGTTTATTTTTAATCAGGTTTTTATTGCAGGTTTAATCCAATAAAGTTTGTTTCTTTACGATCGAAACAGGATTTCATAAAATGTGAATTTATTCAGATCAATTTGGTCGATGGAAATAATATTATATGATTGAAAATTAGCCTATGGACCTGGAATGTAAATCAACATGCATAATTTAATGTGATGCAACGAAAGCCATGTTTAATGGGGTGTCCAGAGTATTAATGATAATACATAATATAAGATTTGTGTTAAATTTGTTAAAATATTATATGAAAATTTTATCACTTAAAATACTAAATAATGTTAGATTCTAAGTTTTTAACGAGGTTTAGTAAGTGTAAAAAACAATAACCTACGCGAGAAGAGAAGACGAGAATATCGAAGACTCGTATATATCGTAAAATTATAAAATAGATTAAAAAACACAAAAAAATAAATATACCTAATTTCCAATACTTCTCGCTAAGATATGGCTTTTTAAGAGGCTGATGAATACAATTATTGTAGTAGAAGCCACGAGTTTATTCTTACCATTCGACTTGGTTGAATGAGACAGTTGACAGTTGGCGTGGTATCGCAGTACAAGGGTTATGATTCTTGAAAGTTGGATTAACATAATTAAACTTATATATAATGTATTACTTCATGCGCCGTGAATAAAATCAAAGTTAAGAAAATCGAATAGAAATGGCACAGGGCGCTTTTTCAAACATTTACATTGCATATGTCGAGACGACGTGAAAGGAATGCGGAACCACCTTGACAAATTAGATAATTTTAATAATGTCTTTAACGGAAGCCTGCCCGTACTAAGCATAATAATTACATGTACTATTATTCCGACGTTCAAGAACTTCAGATAAGTGGCATTTTTTGTAGCATTTTCCTTCACCGAAATTAACATTCAAAAGATGCGAGGTTTATTAAGTCAGGCGTTATAAATGGAAATACATAATAATCCCATAATAAAAAGGCGGCTATATAACTTCTTAAGAGACGATTAGTCCCAAGTTTATCCAAAGAAGAGAAAAGTCACATAAAATATTCAAAGGCTAGCAGTCCACAACGGAGTTCTAATACAAGTCCTAATATTCGTGAAGGGCGAAAGTAGACAGTGGATACATTAGTATAAATTTACGAATAAGAACCAAATCGATGCAAAAATTATGTGGCGTCCCTTCCTCTAAGCTAACTCCTGCGGTAAATGGCGTCATAGTTGGTTTTAAGAATAAATACTATTCAGCATCGCTAAGCGGGGTCTCCTGCGACCGTTTCCACAAACATTTTTGTTTTCGTCCACATTCTGTTCCCCCCCTTTGTAGAAATATTGGGGCACGGTGGGCGTGGCTATAGACATATGTCATTATTTTGTAGATGTCTGATGAGGAAGACGTTCTTGCAGTTTTAGCGATCACAGAAAGTGTTGCATCAGGAAGGAAACACAGATCTCGTGTTCGATCGGATCGGATCGTGTTCCTTCGACCATGACATGTCTATATTTATTTAAAGTATTGAAAATGTAAGAAGATTTGGTCAAGGTTATTTCATCCGCGTCTCGGAAACTGATTTCCAATATTTTTAATTTATTCGGCTAGATATTAAAAAAAACAATGTGGGGAAGTGACGTCATTTTAACAGAAATGCTCGTGAAAAAAGTGAATACCGCACAAGAATCCCAACTGTATGAAGCCAGTGCGACTATGGCATATCCAATTGTATATGTTGAGAGGCAGAAACTAGTGGGGAGGGGAAGGAGATGGGAAAGAGTAAGGTGGGGGAAGTACCTGGCTATTCAGATCTGGTCACCAAACACGGCCAAAGCCATTTCATGCAACGTTTCAATTATGAATGGTAGTCTTACACCAGGGAGATACTGAGAGCATCTTCCACTCTGGAACGTGCCGCAAATAAACTATATATTATTTTCAATGAATACATTGTGGAACAACAGATATTAATAAAATAAAATTTACTTGCTAACGCCGGGATTTAAACCTGCGACTTCCGGCTTGCTTGTCGAGAGTCGACCACGGAGACAATGGTGTCACATTACGATTTCTCAACTGGGGATTCATATATATATACAATCCTGATGTACCACTTGAGAATCTCGAAACAGCAGCTGTCAAAAATTGTTCCGGAGGTTCATAGGCCCTTACATTTTTTAAAACTTAAAACAGGTCATTAAAAAAACCAATATCCATTTACAATTTATTAAACTCATAATTATTAAGCTTGCTCAGTGCACATAACCTCAAAAACTCGTACGATTTATGCTCCGTGACAGACAGCACCGCGCAGTTGCTGTCAAAAATGAAATCATCCCCTCCCGTGCCTTCCCGTTTCGAATGCGCGGGAAAGGGTTTTCCATCGCCCACGGAAAACACGAACATTGCGTTTTCGAACAGAAATGTGGATGGGAACGTTCGGTAATGTTCGTCGTAATGTTGTGGAAACGATCACTGGAGAAGCAGCTTTAGCAGTACAATAAATACAGGCCATATGGACACACAAACCTCTATTACCTAGCTGGCAGTAGTGTGGCCATAAGTGCAAAGTAAATACCTTATTGATTACGTTTAACCACAGCTGGGTTCCAAGCTTTAAAGCCCACCAGGGAAAATAGCACATTAGCGGGGAAGTACACTACGTGGGGGTATTTGTGTGCCTCGCTCGGGCTGACTAAACAATATAGCAGATAACGCGGACCGGAGATAAAAGGAATCTTTGCAAACATCCATCTCATTAGCATGGATACATGATACACCGCAGACAAGTTAATTACGAAAACCGCCGATATTCTGCTTGGGTAAAATAACGCAGAAAAACACAAAGAGTCGATAAAACTAACGTAATACTAATTAATAAGTGTAATTATAAAAACAAATTATTTTGAGATTACAAATAAATTATGTTTGTACACCACAATAAGCGATTCGATTGAATCATGTATTTACCTAAATAAGAAATGACGAAAAATAAAGTAATAGTTCACAGATTCTCAGAATATGGATGGCCAGCGCCAAAGTTCTTCAATTGAAATGAATCCAAGCATCCACCACAGATGGCGGGCGTATCAGGTTTATAACCTCACGTCGTGTATCAACACTATCAACTCTCCATGAGTACTATAGAGTCTACGACTATGTGTTGCAGGCGCGGCAAGATCGCACTTCGCAGGCCGAGTGCACGGCGCGCAACTCGCTTCATGTTATCGGCTATTGGAGCGGAGCAGAGTCATAACCGGTTCACAAAAGTTTGATCGATTTCTATCTACAGATTATCCATTTTAATGTATGCTTCAATAAACATATAGATACAATTTCGATAAGTGCTTCACAAATATTAGGATTAACGCCAAGAATCACAAATTGTTTTAAACGTGCAGAATTAACTTAAACATTATATAAATCAATTGTGCGAAGTATTCTCCAATACGCATCCACTACATGGTCTCGCAGTTATGAGATTCATAATTTTAGGATCGAATCCATACAGAGAAAATGAACCCGTGTAATCGCTTATCGTGAAGGTTATCTAATCAATTTGGAACGTATATTGACCGAATTTCGCACTATAAACTACACCAGGGGGATATAACTCCGATCGAAAATTGGAAACGTTAATATTGTGAGGTCATCATATTATTGCCTAACTATATCCACCAATGAAAAACTCTGAAAGTCTACGGAATGAGAATTTTACCGTCTGTAATGGTTTTTAGGACCAATTTGTTTCATACAAAAAGTGACGAAGATATAGATTTAGTGATTTATAGCTTCTCCATTAAATTATATATGCATCCGTTGATACACCAAACATTTTATCACAAATTAACATTAAGATACCATCAAGAAAATAAACTTAGAATATTAAAGCCTACCGCACAAATACAGTATATTTCTCCCTTTACCACGAACATTAAGATACTGCTCTGATAATGAAATACGACATTTTCAATGACCAATTTTATCATTAATCATATCAAGCTGATATTGTAATGAAGCCCTTTATTTAAATACATACAGGTAAAATGTACCTATCATATAATCAGTGCAGGTTATTGGAATATATATGAGTTCAGGTGACAATAATTATTTAGACATATTTCTATTCTACCTACCCATTCGTTTGTCATTTGTCATTCATATTAATGAAATTATTCAAAAATACTGAATCCTCTACAATACTGCGTATTCATCAAATTAGGTACATTTCTGAATCCATATAACTCCTGACGTAAAACGTAAGATATACTAACGGTCTTACTACAAAAACGTGGTGAAAATTTTATTCCATTGATAGACGACCGTGTATGTGAAAACCTTACTAATTGAAACGATAAGTAGAAACTGACATTAAATAGCTATTGGAAAGATATATGAATTGCTTATGCAGTCAAAGGTGGTTGTTTATCTATTGTATAAACTTGAAATAATAATAATTTCTCATCGAATTTTTGAATTTTCCAAGGTATTTTAAATGTTATATAGGGTAAGGGAGGGCAAAGTGGAAGGGGCGGGCAAAGTGGAAAGTTCATATAAAACAAAAAATAGCGACTTCCCCCCCCCGCTACGCTCACTTACCGCAAGTCACGTGTTGCCCTTATGCCCCTTCAGAAATTTAGTATAGCTACGGCGACCCAGCGCGGTGCACGTCTATGTTGAGTGATTTGTGCAGATTCCTTACGAAAACATTCAAACTTCAACGGTTGATTTTTCATTGAAAGGTAAGGATTTAGTTACATGCTATTTATTATTATATTGCATAAAAGTATAATTCAACGTTATTTTAATACGTCTGTAATATTTTGATACGATTTTTCGAAATATTAATTTTTTTGTTCCTTTCACACCATTTGGGCAAAGTGGAAAGTTGTATGTGAGGGCAAAATGGAAACCTTTCCACTTTGCCCGCGCTCGTGATTTCTTAGAGACATCCAGTTTTACTCTAACGTAACCATTCAATTTTATTTTTTTTATTTTCAGATGGTTAATAAATATATCAAGCGAAGCAATCAGGGTTCATGGAGCGAAGAAAACATGAGAAGAGCCATGGAAGAATCGAAGACTACTTCACTATCTGCTGCATCTAAAAAATATGGCATACCTCTTGGGACGCTGCATCGGCATTTGAAAAGTGGAATATGTACTAAAAAATTAGGAAGATTTCGTACTGTATTTTCCGAAGCTCTAGAAAAGCTAATTTGTGAACATGCCAAAGAACTGGATAGTTGTTTCTATGGGCTAACAAAGGAATCCTTGCAAACTTTAGCCTACCAACTAGCTGTTGAAAATGACGTGGAACATCCATTTCAAAATGAGAAAGCTGGTCGAGCATGGGTTACAGGGTTCATGAAGAGGCATCCTGAACTAGCATACAGAACCCCGGAACCAACATCTATTGCACGTTGTGCAGCTTTTAACCAGTTCCAAGTGAATCATTTTTACGATAATCTGTGGACAATGTTGGCACAATATGATTTCATCAACCGCCCTGACGATATTTACAATATGGACGAAACTGGCGTCAAGACAACTTCTGAAAGACCTCCTCGAATAATATCAATAAAGGGTAAAAAACAGGTAGGAGTCATATCTTCCGCTGAAAAAGGCCAGTTGACTACACTTGTGTGTTGTTGCAGTGCTACAGGAAGATTCATCCCACCATGTTTTATTTTTGGAAAAAGAAAAAGGATGAACGAGCGGTTATTGGATAATGCTCCTAATGGTGCACAGGCATGGTGTTCGGATTCCGGCTGGATCGTCAATGATATATTCAATAAGTGGCTGCAAGTTTTTATTGAAAAGTCAAAACCTTCAAAAGAAAAACCCGTTTTACTTATCATGGATAATCATTCCACCCACCAAAATCTGGAAGGATTAAATATGGCTCGCGAAAAGGGCGTTATAATTGTAACCATCCCTCCACACACTAGCCGTAAACTCCAACCTCTAGATTTTTTAGTCTACAAACCATTCAAAGTTGCCTTTGAAAGAGCTGTGGACACTTTCCAAAAAAAACACCCTCGAAGACGTATAAACCAATTCGACTTCGCAAAACTTGTTCGATTTGCCTTCGAAAAAAGTGCAACAATAGAAAATGCAGCAGCTGGTTTTAAAAAGTGTGGCATTTTCCCATATGACAGGAATCTTTTCACTGATTTAGATTTCGCTCCTTCTACGGTTCACTACATAGCGGAAAACACTGAGCTGACCACGAACAATGCCACATTGGTTGAAACCGTGACAACATCTACAGTTCCAACGTTTGTAGAACTGGAAAATCAACAGCCCACCGAAACAACTTTGCTGAATTTAGAAACCAACGATGGAATAAGTTTTCAAAATTTATCTTTGGACTTAAACATCACTAGCCCTACGAGTCCAAGCAGAAAAACGTGCGATATACCCCCAGATGAAATAATTGCTGTTTCTCCGAGAGACTTAATTCCAATACCAAAATTTTCTAGACCAGTTAATGAAAAACGTGTCAAACGGCCATGTCAAAAGTCAGAAATTCTAACCAGTTCGCCCTACAAAAATCAATTGGAAGAAAAAATAGCCAACAGGACGAAAATTATCAAGGAAAGAGAGCAGAAATTAGAAATATCAAAGAAAATAAAAATTGAGAAAATGGAAAAGAAAAAGAAAATTTTTAAAAACAAAAAAATTAACAAGAAAGACGAAGAAAAGATTTCTCGAAGAGAACCAGTCAAAGTGAAAATTAATTTTCAACCTCAGCCCGGCACATCGAAACAACAAAATTTGACACTTTGCATGTTTTGCCAAGAAATTTACATTGATCCTCCAACTGAAGAATGGATTCAATGTAATGTCTGTCAAGAATGGGCACATGAACTGTGTGTCAATATTGACAATGATGGAAAATTTACCTGCTTTAATTGCCAATCCCATTAGAGGAATCATTCTATCGCATTCTACATTTTATTGTTCTATATTATAAGTTTCCACTTTGCCCTTTCCACGTTTCCACTTTGCCCTGCTATGCGGGCAAAGTGGAAAAAAGTGAGGTTTTCAAAACTGGGTCTCCATTACTAAAACTGTTCGTTTTTATTATTATTTTGTTTCAATTACCAAAAATATGTAAGTTCCTTATTTTAATAAAATTTTAAAAACTTTAAAAAACTTACATTTTCTTAATTAATCTGTAAGCTAAAGTTAAATTTTCCACTTTGCCCCCCCTTCCCCTAAATGTATTTAAAGATAATATAAAGTAAAAACAGATAAACACAAACATTTTTGATCAAAACATGGAAAAATTTCAGAGCATTAAAAATTCAAAGAACAGTCTCTTTATTTGATGATTTTGCAATATAAAAAGGGTTGATTTTTGTTGACTTTGTATTTATCTACACATGCAGACGGCATTTGCTTTATTAAACAACATCACTTTCATGGAAGTTTTATTAAATTCACGCGATAAAAAACTATTATAAGTCCGAAATAAACTCGCTTTTTCCGATATGACGAAACTATATTATTCACAATATGACATTATTAATATATGAAAACATAAAATAAAAATAAATATATTGAATTATAGTAACATAATAGTGAATTGGTGATTAGAATAGAAATTATCATTAAAAATACGATTTTGACACAAATGCCAAATCAACAGTCATTCGCGGGAATCTGACGTGCATGGCGCGCATGCGTAAAACAAAGTAACACATGCGCATAAGTCTGAAAATGCAACGTTGCGAGAAATTTTTTATTAGTAACAATTCTAAATAAAAACTGTACAGTCTTTGTACAATGTGTAACAAAACAGCGGTTATGAAGTGATTTTTTTTTATTAGTAAGACCGTAAAAGTTTATTGACTAAACTGTATGAAATGCAGCATCTCAACAACAACTGTTTGATTATTTGGAGGTTATTGATACTTGAATAATTAATATATTATGTATTTATTGTGATCCCTAGCTGAATGTTAGAAAGGAGTAGCCACGACGAAAATAACCAGCAATTAAAGAAATATGAACAGAAGAGGATATTGAATAAAATGTTATTTATTTATAGCGTCGACGGTCCTGTCGGGCCTCTCGCGTGTCTCATCTGGCCGAGCGCGAGGGTATTGTCTACACTACCCGAGTGGGTAGTGTCGGGCGACGACCTGCCGGTGTCGTGACATCACCCGCCAGGTGAGTTCCTAATCGTCCATAGCACCGGCACCGAGTACAAAGAGATCATTTATTATCGTACCCAGTTCTCGTCATACCTGCGAAGCATCTCGTCATACATGCGAAGCATCTCGCCTCTAAGGAGATATGACGGAGCTATCTCAAATGGTGGGCGACTAAAATGTGTGAGAACCGGCTCCATGCTTGTAAATATTTCTAGCTATGCAAAAGTAAAGCGACTAAAAAAACTAAAATTAATGATTAAATAATAATTTATTCGTGTGAAAAGGAAATCAATGTAAAATATATGTATTAAGTGTACAAAAAAAGTTGCAGTATTCGAAACATAGTAAATTTGGTGAAAATATTAAAAAGTTCCATAACTTAAATTAAAATGACAAGTAGAACTTTATTACATTTGAACTTGATACAAATTAAATGATCATGCGATCCATTCGACGAAAATAGTTTTCATTCAGAAACGAAGCAGGGAATCTGGGTGGCCAGAATCAGGAAATTACCTACGTTCATAATATAGCATTGAAATCGATTGTCTCCTGTATTTTAAACATTTCCGCATTCACTGCGTGCACAATTCTTACGAAATTGATATTATATTTGTAGTAGATATGTCAAGAGTGTGATATAACATAGTCCATACGCGGTAGTCCAACGAGTTGTGGTTCCGTAAATGCAAGATCGAGTGAAAAAGATTGGCGCTCCGGTTAAGGTTCAGGTAGGCGACACATTACGCTATACGCATCATGGCCAAGCCACGCAGATATGGAGCGCTTGTAGCGTGGTCTGTCACAGGCTTTAAATAACCGGAACATGGCCACAAGGGTTCCATGATATTTCATCAAAATGAAAATTCAACACACCTTTAAAAGTGTTATAGAGTCATTAAAAGTGATGAAACAAAAACTAGGTTTAATAGTTACCTATTTAACTTAGTTTTTGTTTCATCACTTTTCATGACTTTATATCACTTTTTGGATGTGTGTTGAATTGTCATTTTGATGACATACTCCATCACCGTCTCTTATGGTGCATATACATTTGCGAACCTTAACGCGAGCCGAACCACGAATTACGGGAAAGGAACGAAGCAACTGCAAGCGGGGTTTCGCGCCCTTTGCGGTTGCTTTGTTCCTTTCCCATACGTTGAGGTTCAGTTCGGCAGTTCGGTTGGTGTATGTATACGTACCTATTCGCGCGGTCTATACGATCCAATCAACTTGAGATTGGAGGAAATTCTAGAGAAATTGTGTTACTAGAATATTCTCCATCACAATCCGAATCGAGATGGGCCAGTAATTCTCGCTCAGGAATGGAATTCCTACACTGGAATGTGAGCATGTAAACCCAGCAACAGGCGACAGTCCTTCGAGTTTTTCTGACAGAGCTTTTAAAACTAACAACGTGTCTGTTTAAAATATCAAATACTGGAGAGGAATAAATGCTCGAATGCAGTACTATGTAGTCTTGTAGCGGGACAATAAAAATGGTGACCGGATAACTAATCAAATGACAATTCAAAACACCTATAAAAAGTGTTATAAAGTTATGAAAAAAGATGAAACAAAAACTAGGTTAAATAGGTTACATATGCAACTATTTAACCTAGTTTTTGTTTCATCACATTTAATGACTTTATATCATATTTTAAAGGTGTGTTGAGTTGTCATTTTGAGGACTTCATGGAACCAATAAAAATACGGTCAGAGAAATTAATGAAATGAAAGGCGCGATTGAAAATAATATTACGCATGTGGGTACTCGGTATAGAAAACGCAGCAGAGGCATCTGCAGAAGAGTTTCAGGGTTGTTACGTTTCCTGTATTATAAAACCTCACTCGAAAGAAATCACTCCTCAGAATATAATTCAAATGTGTTAATATTTAGCGGCAAACCCGTGAAAAATCACGGGTCATTAATAAATTTATTTAAAAATATATATTAATGGTTTCCTCGCTGTGTGAATTTTAACAACTAATGTCACTGAGCAATAAATGTTTATAATGATAACTAAATACCAATATGTCATATTTCTGTGCTCCTGGTATTTTGTTTTTATAGGCAGGTTAAAGTTTTGACATTTATTGTTATTTTGTAGATAATTGTGACATTAGCACTGTGGAAATTAATACAAATTACCCTATGGCATTATTTCTGTGTTCCTGGTATTTTGTTCCTATTGACAGGTGCACGTGCTAAAGGTTTATTTTATTTATAAAATACCTACCAAACCACGGGATAATTTGAAGAAGACAATTAAAATCGTCTGTTAAAATATTATATTATTGTAGGTAGTTAGTTACTTCACAGTCAGTTGCAATTTAAAAAAATACACTCAAATTCAAAGTAATTCCGACTCCAAGAGTTCATTGAACCGAATTAATATTTATATGATATTATTCTAGTCACCTGGTTCAATGATTCAATGATTCCTGATTCCAATGGTTCCCTGATTTAATGACTAACACAGCTGTTACTTCACTTATAATAATAGATATAATTAGATATAATATAGATATAATTTTGCAACCCAACAAAGACTAAAGCTCGTATTATGTTTTATTTTTTCACTAAATATTGTTTTTTAATTTTCTATGTAGTATTTTAACATTTGTACTTATACTATTTCAAACATATAACCATGTAAAATGTGACCTTAGAACGGGGTACCCCAGTAAGGACACATTATCTTATATAAAAAATTGTTAAATAAAAAAAAAAAAAATAATAATAATATTTTGATGATTTGTATAGCACCGTTTTTGTGCAAAATCACCTCAAGGGCGCTGCACAAATACATAATCCATTTCTACAAATGTACATTATTATTCCTGTTTATTTATATTTTGTACGGGCAGATAATATACAGTACCATACTTACCTGGTACTGTATTTTATCTGCCTCACTTGAGATTAACACCGTTTATTGTTTATTAGAGAAATTTAGATATGGTTTGCACGCAGGGGACATAATTGGACTTTTCGGTATTTATTTTAATGATATGTTCTGTAATGGGCATGTTTAGGAAAGGAAAAGCAAATTTTATACTGGGCGGTACTACAGTAAAAGGTTTTGATCAAAATTAATCTTCCTGGACGTGATTCGTCCCTCGGTATAGGACAGATTTCGAATAATGTAAAATCTAATAAGAAAAGTGTGATTAGGACTATTATGGTATAGGCAATACAATAATGCTTGCAAACATAACCCCGCCAAACATCAGGCCAGAAATTGCAACACTGAGGGAATACAAGGCGCTGCAAAAAAGCGCAATACCTTTGCACGAAGATGTCGTCTCCCACCCGGCATGCCGCTTGAAGTCCCGAAAGCCCTTCTGGGCGGAAGGAGATAGGCTCCTCCGATAACCTCTCACCCCAGAAGATAGGTGGAAACTTGCGTTGCAAACGGCAAACGTGGAAAATGCCCATATCATACAGGACCCCACCGAGAGACAGCCTGGATCCTCATTGCCTAGCAAAACCTGGTCCGCCATCAATAGGTTAAGGTGCTCCCATAGCCGCTGTGCCCTCATGATGCACAGATGGGGCTTTAAAGAGTCGGCGATGTGTGAATGTGGTGCGGTGCAAACCACCGAACATGTGGTCAACGAATGCCCGCTCCATTAATTCCCCGGCGGGATTGATCAGGTCCACATGGCGACGCCTTGAGGCCCTAGACTGGCTCGCAGACCTAGATGTCCCCCTCTGAACCCCCCACCATACGAAAGAAGAAGAATAATGCTACTCTCAGGCCGGTATATTTAATTTAAGGGTATGAGAGCTTAAAGAGGTAAGTTTTTAGTTTAGACCTGAATTATGGGTCTTAGTTTTGGGGGGAGTTTATTCCAAGCCTTCGGCCCAGATGCTCCGAAAGCGCGATCACCAAATTTAGTATTTGGCTTGCACTTAGGTTCCATCAGCCTGCCTACAGCTGACGATATTGCTGATCTAAAAGTTGACTGCCTAAGACCAGTGTTTTCCAGGACGCATAGTTCAGAGATGTAGGCCGTTTCATGTATGGATTTCAACACCATCCACAATTTGTACTGGATTATTTCAGGGCACTTGAGCCAGTGAAGGTTAAGAAGGTGTTCTGAAATGTGTGAATATTTAGAGAACCAGGCTGTGTTGCGTATTAAACACTGATTGAGGTTGGTCAATTTGATATTTGGAAGGTTGGCATAAATGCCGTTGCAGTAATCTCTCTACATTGTTACCATAGATGTTTATATTCCAAACTGTATCAACAAGTATCGTATCCGTGGAAGAGTCCTCCAACAGCAAAATTTATTGATGCTGGAGAAATTATATTTTTGCGTCTTCTTTTCTATACTAATTGCAAAGTGCTAATTTATCGCACTTACTTATATAAAAACAATTTTTGATGCTGCAAGAAACGACTTAATAATGGGAATTACCTTTAATTTTGTTTATTTTTCAATTTTCACGTTAGATGCAATCCGTTTATCGAATTTCAATTAGCGTTTTTTATAAAAAATTAAACTGAAAGAACTCTTCCAAGAATAACGCTAGTTTTAAGCCCTCTGACCTCTGGCAGTCTTAAAAGACGCTGTCCGAGAATTTGTGTGTATTTCCGTTTTAAATCTAATATTTCTGAACGCATTCGAAAATAGAAACTTTTTTTGAAAGGTGGTGAAATACGCTTTTAAATTTTATTATTAGAATTAAATAGTTTTTGAAATATTAAAATTTCTCACCCTAAACACAAAAATGTTTTAAAAATTTCTCAACTTTTACGTACAACACATATTTTGCTAGACAAATACATTATATACATAACTGCCACCTCCCTTTTGTCGTTCATATAAAAAAAATCGGGTCGGAATCTTCGGTCGTTTCACCGAGATATAAATTTTATTTATTCCGTGGTTAATAAATATTACAGTAAAGGGGATACAATATACCATATGGCCGTTCCTAAAAGCGAACAAATTGACGATGTGCAGTGGAGGCTTGAACTCACATAAAAATGGTGCGTTAATAATATTGCCTGTCTATTCCTAGTCCCTACGATAGTTCAGGTAAATGGTGAAGGATACTAGCAACTAGCGATTTTCGTGCTTTCTAACGTTCATGCTTCAACATGCACGATCGGCGCGTATAGATAATTGATGTTCCCGGGTGACGTTTCTCGATAAGCGATATGGAATTCATAAGGACCACGTGACGTATAACACGTGATATAAACAATGAAAATTCGAGCCGGTTTAATTTAACTTAATATTTGTATCGTATTACATTTAAAACTGATATTTGCTTTGATTTTTGGAGGTATTAATATCGGTTGATTACTATTTTTAGATTGACCGAAATTTTGCAAGTGCCGTTGCTCCATAGCGCTGACCGCCAATGTCTTCTGTTTGGTCGCATAACCAAACAAATTAGGATGAGGGGTTAAATAAATGACATACGTGGTGTTTGTTTGAGCACCGGGAATTCGGAACAACATTTCAATAAAATAACGCTTACAAAATAATTTCCCACGGGGCCTATGACATCTTTGAGGGTGTGGAGAGTGCTACGTTCATTAAATATTAAAAAGTGTTAAACTGAAGAAAATTATTTGGGACTATAAAAATATATTTATTAAAAACTAGATAATAAATGTAGCCAATCTCTTATGGTTGCTGGCTGCAGAGCAGCTAAATATTGGTATAGTGATTACACTAACAAGCCGAACAGCGAACAAGCCCATCGCTGCAATAATTTGGCACCGGGCCGCGGCTCCACTGGACCACGGGCTAGCCTACTGGCCGAGTATATCGAGTTCATATATCATCATGTGAACAGGTGAAGACTTGCTGGGAACTGGTTATAGTGTTTGGTTACTTTATTGAGTACTAGCTGTACCCCGCCACCCGTCGCTGTGGCTCAGTCTGCCTGCGCAGATAGAGAATTCACAATTCGTTTTCGAACTTTATTATTCATGTTGAATCTTATGATATGCGAGATAGTGTAGGTACGATTGAGCATTTAAAAATCACCTATCAAACTTCACTTCAGTTTAGATTAAACTATAAGTAATGTATTAGGACGGGTTGTTTCGGAGAATTTGAACAATTCTTCAAATTTCAAAGTTCATTTTCCAGTTCTGTGAAAGATTATATATGAGGTTATTATATCATCATAGGCTAGTTGCATGACAGATCTGAAATAATAACAGAACTTGAAAAAATCTTTCACAGAACTGGAAAATGAACTTTGAAATTTGATTAGTCTTACACTTTAAAAATTTAAATTTAGAATTATCGTACATTTGGATTAAAATATTCTTAAATTGAACGCCAATTATCTTTATGAGCCACTAAAACAATAATTAACGTTATCTGAGTCTAGTATGTGATTTTGATTTAAAAATCTATAATAATAATAAATGGATAATTTCTATAGGGATATTAAATAGTGAAATATGACATCAAAGGCGCTAACAAAGCCAATAAACTTGAACGGTAATAATGTACATACTTATCTACTCGCAGATAAAATTATATAGAATATATATACAGACCGGGCATTATAAAGCTGGAATTTACAAATTTATAGGATGTCAAGGAATGTAATATTATGAAAAGTTTCCGCGAAATATTATAATTCTTCACCAAAAAATGTAGACAATTTGTCTCGACGCCATCTAGTAAGAGAGTTAGCACTTACAATGCCTTTCTCATATAAAATAAAGTTGGTTGTTTTCAGGTGAAAAAATGTAATAAGCAGTAATTGTTGAATGAAACACTAGTATATATTGAATTATTTCGCGGATAAGAGATAAGCCGCCATAACTCAGTGGTCAGAGCTGTCGACCGGAAATCGAAGGGACACGTGTTCGAGTCCCGTTGGCGTCATGTATCTTTTATCAGGAGATTTTTCAATGTGGATGAGTGCTTCAGGCGAATAATTATTGCTTGTAAAATAGTTGTTACCCTTTGTGCTATGCATAAAAAATCTTGTCTTAAACATTAGTTTACCAAAAAAATAATAATATATATTTATATTTAAATTATAACTCTTCCTTTCTGTTATAAAAAAACAACCCGATTTAGAGCAGTGGTTAAGTATTTTACAAATCAGTTGGAGCGTTTTTTAATAGAGGGATCATTTTTTAATATCTTTATTCTTAATGTGTTCCTATTTTAATTTTACTTGGTAACATCGTAATGGCTTTGACTATGTGCTTAAATATCAAAACCAAAATAAATTATAAGGTTTTGTTGATTTCCCAACAACTATACGGTTGGAGAGTTGACGTATTGAACATCATTACAGGGTAGTGGTATTTTTTAACTCTAAGTGGTGTGTCAGAAAATGCACACCGTGACGAATTTTTTAGCATTAAGTGAATTGCAATGAATGTGTGCGTTAATTAATAATAATGAAGACAGTTGCAATGTAAGTCGATCACTCTTCACATTTACATTAACCTATACCGTATTTTTTTCGGAACTGCCGATTTTGATTTACTTCTGTCTAGAAATGTAGAATTGTATAACAAAAATCCAAACATTAAGGACGGGTTGTTTCGGAGAATCTGAACAATTCATCAAATTTCAACGTTCATTTTCAAGTTCTGTGAAAGACTTATTCAAGTTCTGTTTTTATATCATTGTAGGCTAGTTGCTTCACAAAACTGAAATAAAAGCAGAACTTGAAAAAATCTTTCACAGAACTTGAAAATGAACGTTGAAGTTTGATGAATTGTTCAGATTCTCCGAAACAACCCGTCCTTGGTCTTACATTAACACAATATTATAATCCCAATCGTCAAAGTTAGAATCCTTACCTACATCCGTAATTTGAAACAAGCATGTTTTGCATAATAACCCCATACAACGCCGGGTAGGCTAGAATCCAATACACACAGCTCTAACGTGCTCGTTTGTTCGCTTGCAGATGGATGTGTAGTACCTACTACATAGTAGCAACGTGTTGTTAAATTGCACAGCGCACCGGCCAGACGAATCGATACGGCGGGCAGACGGGCGGCAGACGCCCCGCGGCTCGCCTCCCTGCACACCTCCCTCCCCCCGAGTAATCACAATCCACCCAGCCACCCAGCACTATTCAGTCAGGGGTTGTGCTTGTGCTTGCAGCGAGCAGTACGGCACTCAGGACCAAATAATACACATTATTATACTGCACTATATATATAATATAAACCCAGTAGTGCCACGCCGCTGATTGACAGCAAGCGGAGTTGGTGTTGTTGGTGGAGGCAAATAGCGTTGTCGTGGGCGAGAGTTTCGAATTATGCAATGTTATCAAACTAATAATTTCTAAATAAATTAAAATGACAGTCCGTCAATCATTTTACTTGCTAAAAATTGCAGCATCACTAAAGTTTAAAGGGATATTTTCAACTGTGGATTAAAGCAGAAAATCTGTTCACAGTTTCTACCAGAAACCTTCAAATATCTCTGGTGTCATGAAATTTGCACAGCCTTGTCGTTTTGGTATTTCTAGGTCAACTCAACGTTATTTCCAAACATATTCTATTGTACGATAAATAATTACCTATATGAATAACTCTCAAAACTGAAGACAACACACAGTTCCATACATATTATTGTTAAACGAAAAATTTGTGTTGAAATATTTATAATCTAGAAAAAGTTATTTTATAAACGCTCTATTGTCCATGGGGACTAATGATGCAAAGCTTATCAGTTAGATGCAGTTAACACATTGTTTTATAACATTATATTTCCCCTCCTGCGTTTCAGGACCATATATGACCGGTCGTCCATATTTTATAAAAAAAATAAATTTCATTTTCCTCATGCGGAAATACGCATTTTTTTACGTTAGAAAGAGAAATAATATATTTTTTCTAGTTTGCCTCAAATATTTATTCTGTAATCCATTAATAAAATCAAAACATAGCCAAAATGAATATTTCGCGCCGCTATCGTAACAACCGGTCTTCAAAAATTATTTTTTCACTATATGAACGATATAAAAGTGAAGGTACAGTTTTCTTACAAATTCCCCAGAAAAAACGGACGTGTTTTCGAAATATCGAGTTCTCTAATTTTTCTATGATTGGTGCAAAAAATTTATATACACAGAAAAAATTGCAACCTGAACAAAAGTGTTGACAGTACTGAAGGGTTAAAAACATTTGACGTTATTATGATAAGGTGATTGGTCGGTTTGCGATTCGGTATAACAATGCATTTGAACAATGATATTTCGTTATCGTGCTTTTTGAATGCAATGCCGGGTGGTCCAAGATTCAGTGTGTTCGTGTTCGGATCACTGATAAGAAAAGGATGTAAACCTGATGCCAATCAGTTTCTGATACTTTCGGAAAAATATTAGCCGCCAGTATTATTTCGATTTACGATAAGAGTCATCAGTGTAATTCGACGAGCAATAACTAACTAACCATCACGCCTTCTCTCCGCAGGGGTAGGCAGAGAGGGCGGGCCGCCAAACAACTCAGTCTTGGCACACACTTCTTGCCTCATTCACATTCATACATACTCTTCTATTATTCTGGCTCTTGACATGGCCCGACTCGAGTATCTGATTCACTTGATCGTGCCATGTCTTCCTCGGGCGTCCCCGACTTATGCTACCATTCGCATTTGTATCATATATCCTCCTTACACTCCTATCTAAGCGTCCCTTTCTTAATCTTAATAATAATAAGAATGTGCTAAATAAAATACTGTATGTATATATCCCCTCATGAGGATAACCAATCTACTGGCTATACTGTTCCGATGTAAAGTTCTATAGCACATCGAATGAATGCTCGAACGCTCTTCCGATTGCATTGTTTCCTTTATATCCGTGTTCTCCAATCGATTACGACACTCACCAGTGAGCCACTTATGTTATCAATTCGTTACTATGCAATCGCGTCTCTCCTCTGAACATGAAATAAATATCAAGAGCTTTAAATTTACTAAATAAATGAAAATAATGTTTTTACGTGTAATTACGTGTAGACACTCACCAGTGAGCCACTTATGTTATCAATTCGTTACTATGCAATCGCGTCTCTCCTCTGAACATGAAATAAATATCAAGAGCTTTAAATTTACTAAATAAATGAAAATAATGTTTTTACGTGTACTTACGTGTAATAGGTTCAGATTTAAAATTTATCGAGGCAACGTCCTAGACTTTCAACTACTGTTAGACAATAAAATCAATTCAAAACAGAAATAGCATCTATTAAACACTCACCATTTATTTAGACCTCGGTCCTATACACCTACTACAGTACGGGAAAGGAAGAGCTGACTCAATTTAGGTAGGGTTACTTGGCTTTGACGGGTACTTCCATATAATGGATAGCTCTAACTCACAATATCTACATAGAATAATGATTGCGTGTGACATAGTACTTCGTAAAGTACAAATAATAACACAACTACTACGCTGTAAATGCATTCATGACGTTGACTCCATATTAGCACAAACATGTCAGTCAAAAGTCAACCTATTACACCATGGCCTCAAACTTAGGGCCGTTCTGATACTCTCTACGTGTATAACCTGGCGTGCATATTTCACAGCTCTCCGAGAGCACGCGCAGTGATTGGTTTGGTTAAACGGGACGAAGACTTACTGACGTGTTGTACTCCGCCTGATCGATTATCCGCTAATGAACCACACTAACGCTGTGTCGGCCTGATTGAAATTAATGATGAGATTGGATTAGGATCGGCGCTCGCTGCTGACCGCTGCTGACCGCCGCCGACCAGCCGCCTACCGACCAACCAGCCAGCCAGCTAGCCAGCCACAGCCAGCAGACCCAAAGCCACTAGCCACATGAACATCAACGATTATATGGGGAATTAAGCAGACTTACAAGTTTAGAATAATGTAGGTGAATATTTATACAAATGAATAACACTTCAATGACCAACCTTATTTTTTGGCAGTTTTATTTTGAAACACCCTTATTGATGATTTGATGGCTACTGTATTTAAAGATTTTCTTCATTTTTTTAACATTTATATTATCGCTATTGCATATGAGTCCGAAATTCCGTTGAAGTGACAATTATTATGCAGTGCAGCTTTTAACAATATTAAAGATTTACTCTTTAACGATTTAAAGAAAGTAGCTGCTGCATCACATGACAATAAATTATAGCACCAAACACAAACTTACTCTGCCAGAAATAAACACTGAAAATCTCGTCGAGGACATTATTGCCGCAACTAAAATTATAAAAATAGAGTGTTTAGAAATTATAAACATCATTTAATAATGAAATTTTATTACTATTTGACTTGGTCTAGTTCCACATGGATTAACCAGAATTATAATACTGTTAAAGCTGACACGAGAAAAGTGGAGACATAATCTCATTTCCTCTCGTAACTACTAACTAGGTAGGAACTAGATCCATCAGCAATGTGTAGGTATCCAAGTATAGCACCAACGCAACGAGGAGCCCAGGGGATCTGCTCCATCTGGAGACCCTCTCCCACCACACTTATTGAATCAGAAAATTATTGAGCCGTGTTCGATGGGGCGAAATATATATGGGCCCGGACAGAGGTTGTCCTGCCACAAACCGCCTTCTTTATATAGACCTCATTTTATGTAGACCGCCTATTATCTGTTGTCGTATATTTTATACATTTGACATACATAGAATACGCGCGCAAGTCACATCCATCGTAGATATTGTTTTGACGTTTCATTTGATATCGATCATTTCAGCAGATGGTGATTATTGTTCAGTAAGATGGTAAAAATGCGACTGGTAATGTTCTATACTGCCTTGAAGTATATATATATAATATAATATCATCATACACACAAGCCCTGCTTATTTATGGGGGTACATCAAATACTTATATTATGTAATTAATAACTGTACTATATTGTGTAATGTAATTCGTGTATCTTTTTTTTACTAATAAAAACAAAAATAATAATAATAAATAAAAATAAAAATGTCTTTCACAGCGTGACAGATTGCCGTACGAATACGATCCATAGAAAACACTTTTGATATACATTTTTTTTTCATCTCATATTCAAGTGTAATAAATAAAACTAACATTCTTAATTGATAATAAAAATTATTATAAATGAGGTAAATAAAGATTGATTCTTACATTAATTAAAATTCGTTAATTTTTTTTAGATCTCGACAACAGCGCAACCTATCGGGTCCAAAACTAATCTACATTTCAAGTTGGAACTAACCATACACATTTACAAAATTTCATTAAAATCGGTTGGGCGGTTTCGGAGATTAGCGTGTACGAACACAGTGAGACGTGATTTTATATATTAAAATATGTCGCTGTTGTCGTTAATATAAATGTATTCGTAGTATATTAAATTACAGCGCCATGTTGTATTACAAAATTATAATCAAACTCATTATCAAAAAACTGACCTTACTCTATATTAAAAGAAATAAATGTCATTTCGGAATCTAAATGATGTGGGAAGATAAGTAAAATTTGTAATAACGAGGTACAATATGAATATGTTGCAAAGCATTTTGACTCCCACAAGTTAAAATAAAGGTATAAATACGTTTTTTATGAAACATGTACTTACAATTCCATTGCTTTAAAAACATATTTGTAAAGAAATCATGTTTTTTATAAATCCGTGTCATAATAATGTAAGCCGCATTAGAAAAATTGCAATGAGTAAACTTATCTGCCATTCGTCATCATTGTGAGATGTGCAATATTATAATTATTTAAGATAACCTTGTTCCAGCTAGAAATATAATGTTGGTACTCGCAGATGTATCACAATACTCACAGAGCCTTGATGAAAATAAACCGCTGCACTAGGCACACACGCTCGAAGGTTTGCAAACAACTAAATCGCAAAATTTCAAACAAAAATGTTTTGATTATTATTATAAAACATGAGTATTCGCTTCCGATTATTGAAGAGGGAGTAACTAGCTGTGAGAAAGGTTTTATTTGGGAGGACGAATCTCAAGGATAAGATAAAAATCATTAAAGAATGTTACAATTGTTTAAGAGGTTGTGTTTTATTATGTCTTCTATTTTCTTTTGTTTTTTGATTTTGTTGTGTTTATTTAGATGTTCTTTGTAAAAAAAGAAGAAAATAACATGTAAAAGCCCAGCCAGGCGTAAATTTATAAATAAATACCATCAATCTCACCTAACGATTTTTTGTAAATACAATCACCTATATCTAATATAAGGGTGCCAACGAACAGGTAATAGATGTGACCATGACGTTATTTAAGTCATTCTGTTTCGAGTACGTCGAGCGGGGGTTGGCAGAGCCATTATGCTGCGTACAGCCACGAGAAAATATGCGCGAGCAACCAATTACGGGAAAGGCACGATGTAATGGCAAGCGGCGTGTCGCGTCATTTTCAGTTGCTTCGTTCCTTTCAAATAAGTCGTGCTTCAACTCGGCAGTTCGGCTCGCGTGTTTGTACGCACCCTTTAGTAACGCACGATCCATGAAAGTGCACGAAGTCAAAGCATCTGTTACCACTGTTACCAGGACTTCAGCAACAGAGGTTGGGAAAAAACCCAACAGGTCTACCTGGAGATGCTGAGAGAAAACCCAATGGATCGTACTGGTCTAATTGGAGATGCTGGAATGGATCGTCGGTCTAATGTAATAATCAATGAGACTAAAAAATCTTTACATCAATCGGAAGTTCTCGGAAGAGAATTCTCATTTATAAAAAAACTACGACTATTTAGTCTGATTCATGACCGACACAAGCTCAAAATACCAAGTGCTTTGAAAATTAGTTTCAAAAGACAAATATTTCTCACGTTACAAGAATAATAAATCGTCAGAGGGTCTTTCATCACTGAAACCTAGTGTAGCGCTCAGTGGAAATCGGAAGCGGTATTGCCGCCGCCGGAAGACGGTGGGGAGAGTGGGATGCGGAAGGAGGGGGGAAACCCCCTTCAGTCTGTGACTCACATTTCCCGCCAGCGGAAAGAGCGGCAACCTGTCAACACGGAAAATGACAATTTCTTATAATTATTATCTTGGGGCATCGCGCTTCTATTTCTCGTGTTCCATAAAGCACGTTCTTCGGAAAGTGCTCTAAATGGCATAGTATTCACAAAACTTTGGGTATTTCTTGCCAGAAAGTATTTCGACTAAAAATCAATTAAAGTTATCCTGTGGTAAATTGAGGGTTAGTCTTCCTTGAGCAGAAAAATTTTGATTTTTAAAAATAATTTGTTTCGAGTTAACATTACAATTGTAATATTTGTAAGAGGAAAGTGCTCTAAATGGCATAGAATTCACAAAACTTTGGGTATTTATGCCAGAAAGTATTTCGACTAAAAATAAATTAAAGTTATTCTGTGGTAAATTGAGGGTTAGTCTTCCTTGCGCAGAAAAATTCTGATTTTTAAAAATAATTTGTTTCGAGTTAACATTACAATTGTAATATTTGTAAGAGGAAAGTGCTCTAAATGGCATAGAATTCACAAAACTTTGGGTATTTATGCCAGAAAGTATTTCGACTAAAAATAAATTAAAGTTATTCTGTGGTAAATTGAGGGTTAGTCTTCCTTGCGCAGAAAAATTCTGATTTTTAAAAATAATTTGTTTCGAGTTAACATTCAAATTGTAATATTTGTAAGAGAAGCATCCACTAAATCATGAGTAGATAGCACCTATTCTAAAAGGCATTAATAATACATCTCTACATGGAAAATTAACATATTAAGGCGAGCACCACGTCGTGTAACATGGAATCGGGCCGCAACAACTGCCGTGGTAAATAAACACCGTGTTAGAAGTTCAACCGCGACAGAACAACACTCGATGGTGATAAGTTTTAAATTACGCAAAAGAGTGCTTTATTTTATTTTGCTAACTAAGTTCAGCCACAAACATTTAAACGTTTTACGATTATTTTCTAAATAACTTAATTTGTCACATTATACAATAAAACCACAACCGAAAATGGGTTCGTAAGTAAGATATTTTGAACTTTATAACAATTTTAATAGGCCTGTTACTTTATTTTTGGGCTTTTAAAAAGACTTATCCAAAAAATGCTAATTTCAAAGGTCTTCTGTGGCAGTTTTTAATAAAAGCATTGAATGTTGTAATTTGTTTTTCATTTGAAGGCGTTCCATTGCAAAATATCCTAGGATTTAAGTGCGCACAGTTTAGAAGATTTTTGCAAAGCGTAAACTTTTCGTAAGAGAGGCCGACCAAACAGATAATATATTTTTTTTATTTAATAATACATGTACCTATGTACTTTTTAAAGATAAATATAAAATAAATGTTAGGTACATGCATAATACAGCGTAGTATGAAGTAAACATAATATAGCTGTTCTTCACCATAGAGACCAGGTTCTTGGGTTTGGTGAGGGAATTTCACTCAAATAAAAAAAATATGAATACACAAAATACAAAGTTTACTTTTTAGAATACAGCATAGAAACATAAGAAAAAGTTGTTACAGTAATAAATGTTAGTATTTATAGAAAACACAATGTTTAAGAAAAATAGAAAAGAAAAACAAATATAATAAAAATAAATACTCTCAGCATCTGGAAATGCAGTGTCGTCACATTTACAAGATCCAAAGATACATTTGTGTTGTTCCCCTACCACCTTACAATAACACGCACAAATGAGATTCGAGGCCCTGGAGTGATTTTCAAAGCAAATCTCTCTTTCAAATCCCACATAACTGACATTGTATCCCGCGACAACAAAATACTTTCATTTGTTCTTCGTAATGCGAGATAATTTACTTACGGAATCGCAATACGGAGAACATAAGAAGTCCTTGTTCGCAGTATCCTGGAATATAGCTCCATTATTTGTGCCCCTTCTGAACAACCCCAATTATAGAAATAGAAAAAGTACAAAAGAGGTTTATGCGTTACCCATGTATGAGAGAATATACGTAATATCCTTCCTTCTTCTTAAGAGGAAGCTACAAGCCAAAAATGTGTATATTCTTGGTATACCTTATACAGGGTGTATCGGCACGTACCCGACAAACTTTAACCAGCTATTCCTTAGCATATTTGGAGTAAAAAATCTTATGTGCACTTTGCTGTCCGGTAACGTTTTTTTTTAATAAAAAAATTATTATTCATATTTTCACCACATGTCACCACTGTTTTATCCTTTGATAAAGTTTGAAAACCCATCTGGCAAATATTTTATTCGAATTCCGTTGAATAATGCACGTGTGTACCTATATTGGCGCACGTTTACAGTCACAACGAAATAGCACGGCACCATTCGTCTCATTTTTAACTATTATTGTTTAGTGTGTGCGAAAGAGCGAAGACGCTTTTTGACACACTTGCTTATAACAGCTGTTTAACACGAAACGCAATGCCAATGACAGTGATGTAGTGTGGAAATTTTATTTTTTTTTGTTTTTAATTGAAAAAAAAATGCTACCGGACAGCAAAGTGCCCATAACATTTTTTACTCCAAATGTGCTGAGGAATAGCTGGTTAAAGTTTGTCGGGTTAGTGCCGATACACCCTGTATAGGTAGGTAATAGACAAACTGGTTTTTATTTATTTTGTAAATTATTTTATAATAAAGCAAAAACGTTGATCAAGTGAAACTGTCACAGACAATCATAGCTATAATACTGTATTTTTTAAAGTTGTTTCATTTATGCGTTCATACATTTCTATTGATATATATTTAGATAGAATTCTATATATTTTTAGTAGTTTGCATTTATATTTTTTATTTAGTAATTTATTTTTTTCTTTGTGTTCTACTCAAGAGAAGCGATAGGAAAACCTTCAATTTATCTAAAGCATATTTTTTGGTATTCATAATGTACACCAATTCGTTATAAAGGTTAATCAAAATGGTGATTTGGCATTAAGCTTCGCCTTAACAGGAATACTCGATTTTAACACCTTAGAAGCCACGCAGAAAAATTTTTTTTGGCAAACATTTTTTAAAAAGTACTCTCTGGAACGATACAAAGAGGTTAACTTATATGTGGTTATTTAAGACAATATTAGTGATTTCTAAACGAAAATCTGAAACAGAAAAATTAGAAAAGGACACAGTAACAACTAGGACACGAACCCAGGACCCTTGCCCGGGCACCGATCTACCACTGAGGTAATGGGACCCTATCCCCTTCGGTCACATTTAATTGTATCATACCAACATTGTCTTCATTTTTACACCGCACATTTTTTTTATTAGCAACTATCTTTATGTATGTCCTAGATGTGACCGAATCCTTTTCTGATTTTTCTGTTTCAGATTTTCGTTTAGAAATCGCTAATATTGTCTTCAATAATTAAATATTACAATTTGAGGTTTTACTCAATAAAGTTATTCCAAAAAATAAATAACTTATGTGTCCAACAAGTATACTAGTGGGAGATCCCATGCACTTTTTTGTATTCCGAAAACGAAGACTTGTGCCTATCAGAACTCGCCAATTAACAAGAGCGACTCAACTGCTTGATGATTCTGCATTGACCATCGAAATTTTTAACGTCACTTACAGACAGTTTAGCAACTATCTTTTGACGTATATCACAAAATATTTAAACCGCCTCCATGGCTTTTCATACTTACATGTAGCTAAACTTTGTAATCTTCTTAGTATATTGGTGCATAACCGTTTTATAAAAAACACAAATAAATAAATAAATAGAGTACTATTACAGTATGAAGTTTAAGGTAATATTTGAATTTAATCTGAAATTTATGAATGAAATTGTTAAAGTTAAATTTTGGAATATTAAAGTTGCTAGTTCATTACTTACAGTCTAAGAATATTTCTAAGTCTAATAAATAGACATTTTCTGATTCATTACCATGTTACTGAGTGGACGTCAAGGCTGCGGGCTTTTCGTGTAGTCGAACGCCCCGCTCATCCGCTAATCATGGGAATAGCAACACTCCACTTCTATGTAGACTGTGACGGCGGACAGACTGAAGCGCATCGCTACATGCATCACTTATTGTCTGCTGGATTCCTCTATGCCAGGGGTGCTCAAACTTGAACTGCTGGCGATCTACCTCAATATTATTAGATTCCGATCGATCGACTCTGAGAGACTGCAAGTATGTGCATATGCAGAATTGTCGTCTATGTAGGTAGGGTGTATCGTGGCGCAGGTATAAGTGTATAATATATAGGGACGTTGCATAATTGCATAGCCACGAATCCACATAGAATTTGGAGGAACGACAGAAATTAGTTCGCAATATGCATTTTTTTTAGTCAAGGTAGGTGGAGGTCTGCACTAAAAAGTCGAGATGAAAAAGCTTATATTTATTAAAAATTGCAAGTTTATTGGTTCATACAAAAAAACAAACGAGTTCTAGTTTCTAAACTTCTAAATAATGACTTTGGATGTTGAAGCGGGGCACTGCATGTCCTCAGCATACTTTTCATACGATGGTACGTAATTACCGAGTGCTAATCGCAAGCACGATGACATATGTTCGTCAGTTAGTCGATTGCGATATTTTGACTTAATTATCTTCATTTCAGAAAATGCAGACTCGCACAAGTAAGTTGACCCAAACATTGCGAATACGAAATTTGCCAGCTGTTTCAGAACACTACGTTCAGTATCTGTCTTACAAGCTACAAATAAATAATAAAAAAGAAGGAATGAAAAATGGGAAAACTTTCTCGAGATCGACTCAAAAAGTACTCGCGATCGACCGTTTGAGCACCCCTGCTCTATGCTAATTATAATGGCTACTGACTGTAATCACGACGCATCACACCTTATTGTTATTTTGGTCCACTGGACGGACGTAAAGGAATTATACTACAATATTATGTTATGTGATGTCATTTAAACGAACATAATTAGAATTATTTTATAATTAGACCGTCATTGAGTTGATAGTTATATTTCATCTGAATGTCTGAACACGATATAAATCAGAAACTTCCTAACCTTTCTTTCCGCATTTCCTTTAGCTTCAAAACAAACCCCAAATTAGGGATGTCATAGTCCCACTGGCTCCGGGCACTTGGGATTCTTGTGCGGCAACTGACATAATAAACACAGAAATGGCTCGTGGCGTTAGTAATGATTTGATAACAAACATGTATATTTATCATTTTAAAGTCTTGTTTGTGTACATTGTACACTACATTTCGAATACTAAGTACATAGAGAAGTACTTACAAATAAGCGAAATATGGACTTGATATTTCTAAGATCATCATCTTCAGGAAATAATTTTATAAAGAGCTAAAACATTTAATATGACTAAATAAATTTATGATGGGAAAGGTATTGTTGCAAAACAGATTTGTTGTCTCCTGGGATATAAAAGAATTTTCCTTACACTTAATGTCAATAAAACCAAATATCTGACATTTTCTATAACAGCCAGAGGACAGCCATCGGATGACTTTATTCGGAAATTACATGCATGCCAAGGAATCTATCAACATAACAATGTGTATCATGCGTCTGTCCCACTATAGCAAACTCCAAAAGCTTCAAAATATCTTGGACTTGAAATCGATGATAATCTCCGATGGAAGTGTCTATATATACTTCTTTAGAAACATCCGTAATATCCTAAACATATACGATATTAAAAAAGTGTACTACGCTTTGTGTCAATCATCAATAGAGAAGGGTAACTGGTTGGGGTCTGCTTTAAGCACTCACACAGAGCGGCTCAACATAGCCCAAAAAGGAGTATTAATATGCACTACGTCGTGTAATATTTTAAATTGAGCCGCTATCAATAACAACCCTTACGTAGATGGCGATAAGGTCTAAATTCCCACTTAACACCATCCGCCTGTTTTGATTTATGCAAGAAAAAAACATGGCCAAAAAGTGCCTTTTATTTTATTTTGTGGATTTTCAGGCAAAAATATTTAATTTTTTTTTCGATCATTTTATAAATAACTTAATTTGCCACATTATACAATAAAATCATAACCGAAAATCGGTTCGCAAGTAGGAGATTTTGAACTTTAAAGCAGTATCTTAGGCCTTATACATTATTTTTTTCTGGGCTTATAAAAAGACTTATCTAAAAAATACTCGATTATTTCAAAGGCCAAGATGTATTCTACTCGCACTATTTAATTAAAGCATCTGAAACATTTCTAGGCGACCAAACTTTCAAACCAAAAACACATGATTTAGCATTACTACGTATGGCATCGCCTTAGGGCCCGTTCCCACTTCCGTTTTCAAATCGGGGGCGGGTCCCGTTTTCAAAACGGATGCCCTAGTGGCTGTAGTGGATGTATGGAGCTGTTCACACTTGTCCGACACGATTTGAAAACGGATCCGACATTTTTTGTCGGATGGCTCGCCTACGCAGCGCGTCCGTTTTCAAATCGTGTCGGAACACGCTCGCTCATAGTGTTGTATGGAGCTGTTCACACTTGCCGTCCAGTCGTTCCGGCAGAGTCCCCGCCAAACCCCGACCCCTCCCCGCCCGCTCCCTGTCGCAAGGAAGCAGGCACGCTGCGTGCTTGTATTTGGTTATTTTGTTAAGTAAATAAATCAAAACTACAATAATGGATAAGGAAAAAAATCCCGAAAATTTAATACCACTGGTCGAAGAAAGAGTATGGTAATATTTTATCTTTAACTAAATAAAAACAAAACACTCGGTGTACACAACTTTTGTACATCAAAATTTTTATTTTTATTTTTTTAAGTTTACTTTTTTAAAATTTTAAATCTTTAATGAGATGCACGGAAGAGCGTATTAGTTTAATAAACACATAATAAAAAATATTTGAGTTGTTATTGTTTTCTTACTTTAAAATATCGATAGCCTTTCTTCAGGACAAATGCACTTTCTCAATTTTGTATTTTGATATGTTAAGCTCTCTGAAACTCATTCCAGTAGATGGTTAAAGGAAGTGATAGGCATTCTCTTAAGCCATTAAGCGCCCTTGAGGTGATTTTTCATGGTGAAAACGGCGCTATATAAATAATCCAATCATTATTATTCTAAAATAATTAAAGAACTTTAGTTCATCACTTCTCAACTCACCAATTAACACTTGGAAAATTCCTACAGAAAATCATTCGGCTATGATTTGGTGTACCCAAAATTTTCTTTTCACTTTTTTTCCTTCTTTTCAATAAGTACAACATGACAACAAGAGCTTCATCGTCGTCCATTGCGCACCATTACTGAAGAATGAGCAAATAACATGTTTTTGTTGAATCGACAATTATTTTTTTTCGTAGAGTATGGTCCGTTTTTAAAACGGTAGTGTGAACAGGGCCATTGGCCATCCGTTTTTAAAACGGGACCCGCCCCCGATTTGAAAACGGAAGTGGGAACGGGCCCTTAAAGAGAATTCTAAAATTCCGGTTAGAACTCCGACAGAAGAAATATTTGAAAACTTCCTAGTCTACGCAATGTATAAAAACATTATTATTTTTTTTTAATTAAAAAAAACATATATGAATACTCCACTGCCCAACGTCAATACTCAACCAGAGTAAGAAGCCAAAATATACTGGTTACTTACTTCCCAGTATGAGTATCTTTAGGATTGAGAAATATTAAATTCTATGCTACGAAATTATACAATACTATACCAAATCAACCAAAAAATAACGGAAATGAATATACACATTTCAAACAAAAGTAAATACATGGCTGAGAGTACAAAATGATATTCAACTTGCAAACATTTGAAGACGATGTAAAGACAACTTGACACAAAATACGTTTACATAAGTTCAAAAACTACAGGCCGCCTCAGAAAATGTACAAACTTTGCAATTGAAACTAGCAAAAAATTAAATAATAAAAAAATTTAGTCAAATGACTCAATTGTGATCAATACAATGAGAGGTAAGTTCAGATCTCGCAGTGAACATGTCATTTTGTACGTCAGAAAAAATATTCTTATGGTTAGGGTTTTTACGCGTAAACCACATGACATACTGCAATATGCAAGACAACTATGTTTTCCGAAGTCGCCGCAAATTTATTGTTGTCGACGGTTTCCATCCATTGTCAATTGACATGAGACCACTGTTTTCCAAATTTTATTTTTCAAAATAAAATCAACAATTGATACGCATGTTTGCCGGATAACATCACAAGCACTCAAGTATTCCTACAATTATTCATATGTCTATTTCTTTTTACTACTCCATTAGATCACTGACAGAAGCTTATTTTTAACTAATTAACCATCACGCCGTTACCCCGCAAGAGTAGGCAGAGACGACGGAACGCCTAACTACGCCAAGGTTTCCTCTATTATTCTGACTCTTGACATGGCCCGACTCATGTATCTGGTTCACTTGAACGTGCCACGTCCTCCTCGGATGTCCCCAACTTTTTCTTCCATTCGCATTTGGGTCATATATTCTCCTTATACTCCTTTCTTCGTTCATTCCCTCTACGTGTGAAAATCATCTGATCGCCCCTTTCTTAATCTTACTCATTATGGTCTTACAAACTTACGCCTCGGGGATCTCATTTCTACAGCATTCAGTCCAACTTCATCCTTACTCTGCTAGTTCCATGCCTCACTCGGGTACTAGCACTCCGTTGTCGAGTGCTAGCTTCGCTTCTTTGGACTTTTTTTGTTGGCGCCAACCGCGTTCAGTCCCCATTAATATAGTTAACTGTATTTACCCTTCTTTCAATATCTCTATCAGCCTTCCCATCTCTCGTAAAAATATAATAATAACAATAATTTATTCCTGTATATAGGGGTAGTGCAATGCAATACATTCCATATTTTGAAATAACAAAAAAGAAATATAACGCCACAACATTTGAAAATAGAGTTGCTAGGCTAATATGAATTGCTGTTCCAGAATACTTACGGTGCTCAAGAGCTATTGAGTCACATCCTGTTCTCAGTGCCATTTCTCTTACAGCTCTTTCTTCCATATGCGGAGTAATGCTGGTAGTGATAATATTACCTCCAGTTTTCAAACTAAAATTTAAATTCAGAGATTTTCAGCTGCTTCTTCACCCGCCATACAGAGGAAGTTAATAAATTCCTTACTCCACTGACACAGAGAGGAGTTTTCATTATACAGGGTGTATCGGCACGTACCCGACAAACTTTAACCAGCTTTTCCTTAGCACATTTGTCGTAAAAAATGTTATGGGCACTTTGCTGTCCGGTAACTTTTTTTTTTAATAAAAAATTTACTATTCATATTTTCACCACATGTCACCACTGTTTTATCCTTTGTCAAAGTTTGAAAACCCGTCTGGCAATATTTTGTTCGAGTTTCGTTGAATAATGTACGTACGTACCTACGTTGGCGCGCTTTTACAATCACAACGAAATGGCACGGCACCATTCGTCTCATTTTTAACTATTATTATTTAGTGTGTACGAAAGAGCGAGGACCATAGACATATGAATATTAGTAGACCTGCCCTAAGTGATTAAAAGCGTATTATCCCCACTCCCCATACCGGTTCCATTGGAGCCGGCTGTGCTCGCGTATGGCCTCAAGTGAAATTTGAAAACGTGACGTCATCATTCTTGTGCGAACTATGGTCGAGGCATCATCGGTTCATTTTACGAAATAACACGGCAAAATGTTGACTTGTGCTATGAAAACTTGTAAAAATAGATGTGAAAAAGAGAATAAACCCAATTGTCGTATTACATTCCATATATAAGCATTATTTTACTTTATTTTAAGCATATTCACATCGTATAATATGGATCAGTTGTAGAAACATAATATACTATCACATCGAGAAACGTCTGGACGCGAAACACAAAGCTGGTTGGTTGCTGGGGTAAGTAAATTATGAAAAATTTGTAAAAGTGTGTTAACTAAATACTCTGAAACTAACTACGACTCTGCAATCAGAAGAAATTTACTTTGCCGAATTTGGACTTCGCAAATTAGTTCATAACGTGGCGAGTAATTTGCGCTCCCATGTAAAAATGTCTATTCATTCAAAAGCAGATTTTACTTTTAAGAAGTAAATGGTGATATTATAATGCGAGATGCCTATTAACTGTCAGATTGATTTATTGACGAATCACAGTCAGCTTCACCCCCTTCGTTCTTCAACAGTTGATTTTACCCCTCGCCATTATCTTCTCGTCTATTAATTCCTATGTCTGTGGCGAGGACACTTTTTGACACACTTGCTAATAACAGCTGTTGAACACGAGAAACAATTCCAATGACAGTGACGGAGTGTGGATTTTTTTTTTTGTTTTTTATTAAAAAAAAGTTACCGGACAGCAAAGTGCCCATAACATCTTTTACTCCAAATGTGCTAAGGAATAGCTGGTTAAAGTTTGTCGGGTACGTGCCGATACACCCTGTATATTAGTTTTCAATTCTGAAGAGGTTTTTTTGCAAAAATTTATGGAAATCTTTATTTATTAGTGAGGTGGCAGTACCATCTATTCGCTGTTGAATTTCTCTTTGTTGACATTTTTTCAGAGCTACTTTGAAAATCGTTCGGTACTTCTTCCTGTGTACGGCAACCTGCCCTGAGAGTGGTTTTTCATACAAATACATATTTCCATACTAAATAAATAAATATACTTTCCAAATACACAAACTCATTCACCTGATCCAAGTACTCATAATTCACAACTATATTAAAAGAACCCATGAATTTCGTTACTCACATAGTGACGAATTGACAATGTAAGAAGGCATGTTTGCTGTATACAATTTGCCCCGTAGACCTTAATTAGATTCGCCTCGCAGCCTCTTCGGCAGTCCGCGCACCCGTAAGTACCGTAGGCGATCATCGGCCTGATAAATAATGTGATGATGGATTCGGTTCCCCTCATAGACTAAATACATCAATGGTTCCCTTACTTGGGTTTAAACGGCCGCAATCAATAATCGGGGATGTCGGCGATTTTCTGTCGGGCCGAGTGACGCGATTGCGATGGCTGCCACACTCTCACTGTAGCGATGGCCATAATCGAATTTTATTCATCCATTTGGAAATTATACATTCTTTAAATTAGCAAAACATTCATAATATATATATTCTTAAATCATAAGTAATCAAAATAAAGAAATAAGGGAAGTACATATAAAATAGTATTTACTCTAGGTTTCTACACATGAGATTTTAATACTACTCTTCCACGGAAGTTTTAGCTCTTAGCTTAGAGGAGTGGTCTGCATCTCAGCAGTTATTTATCGGTAATTAATAATATTATAGATACATGTATTATGTGTTGTAGTAAGTACATTGCAGGGAGAAAGTAAAAAATAATTATATAGCTCGTTTGGTAAATGTGATATAAATGTAAGTAGCTAATGAATAATACATTTGGTGAAAAATTTGTCACTTATGGAAAATAAATAAGATATAGGTTATTTTTAAGATAATTAAAGAGAAAACAGTTTTTTAATAAGATTTTTGGTGTTCCTTGTTTGGATTTTGTCAATAATGCATCTAATTTGTATCGGTAGTCAATCGAAATTTGTATCAGAATCTATCCGACCGAAGTAAGTACATTGTATTCGAACCGAAGTAAATGATAATCTAGTCTCCTTCAACGGAAGAAATCTTCCGAACAGGCCTTCCATTGATATGCTTGGTATAACTATAAGTGACCAGCTCAGGTACGGGGGCTCCATCGAAGCCAGAGTAAAGCTGGCCTCTCAGAAGCTGGACGTACTGTACAGGGCCCGCAGATACTTTAATAATACACAACTGCTGACCCTGTACAAATCGCAAGTGCGCCCTACTGTCGAATTTGGCAGCCATCTCTGGTCCGGAGACCCTAAATACCTGAAAAAAAACCCTTGACTCTGTGCAAAAACGGGCAGTCCGTTTGATAGATTCCCCAATCTTAACAAGCGGACTGCAATCTATAGAGCACAGGCGTCAGGTAGGTATGCTGTCCTTGTTCTATCGGTATTACAATGGAAGATGCTCTGAGGAACTAGCGTCATTGATCCCTTCGGCACCGGTGCGTAGTCGGGATACACGCCAAACGCGCGCCCAACATTTGTACACAGTTGACATTTGTCACATGAGAACGGGTCGCTTCTACGATTCGTTCTTAAGTTCAACAGCCCGGCTGTGGAACGAACTGCCGGCCTCTGTGTTTCCTCCCTCCTACAACATGGGACTCTTCTAGACCCATGTTCACTCCTTCCTCTCCACAAAAAGACCCTCCACACAGCATCCCCAAAGATGACATAGGCCCTGAGGGAAATTATTTTCTTCAGGGCCTCCTGTGTGGAGTTAATATAAAAAAAAAAATTAAAAAAATTCGAGTGACGATGTTTTTCTGTACGGAGCAAGTGGTATCCTCATTTAGGGTACGTTATGAGGGAGATTGGGAAGAATGTTGCTATTCCGGTACTGACTACTGTGGATGATTAAATATAACGATTTTCGAAAGCAGGGTTTTTTTAAACATGGAAAGTAGTTTTTTATAGACGACAATTTAGAAAAAAAAATTACAAACATTATAAATGAAAATATATTTTAATTTGCACTCGTCTCAAATATCTTCCGAATATGAATCGGATCGTACGAGCAAATGATCCGAAATCGATCTTTAAAATATTTCATTGGTGCTTATCACTAATCACTAAACACTGACAGGCTCCACCCCGGTACCACCGAGAAGCCTATAACAATGGCCCGATACCGATTACGGCGCACGAATAGTTCACCGGAGGAGCGGATACCAGTTTCATTATTTCACAGGCCTTATTTTTGAAATGCCAGTCGATAAACCAAAATGAGGGCTCGCTCATTATGATGCAATTACGGAAAAGGAAAAAGCAAGCGTAAGCGGCGTTTGGCGCCATTTGCGGTTGCTTCGTTCCTTTCCCCATAAGTCGTGGTTCAGCTCGCGTGTTTATACGTAGCATTAGATAGGTATGTTGCTTCCTCTGAAGCAATAATAATAAAACGAGTTGTCAGTTTTAAATTTGACATTGTATTGGGTTAGGATTTGATTAATCAGCGGAGAGGTAAATACTATACGGCTGAGTAGTTTTAAAATGGTAAGTACCTCTTTAGAAGTTGGAATATAATAAAATTCTTATCTTTATTGTAGTAACTTCTGTTTTCCAAGATACATTGATTGAATTAATGTGATGATTAACCTCGCAGACCTCGGAAGGACATTTCTTGCCACAAACGTTGTACTAACAAATAGAGCCACCTAAGACCATATTGGACCTGGGAGGAGATACTTTATAAAAGTATTTTTATCTTTTTTTCTACCACGCGCGGAGATACGTAATTTTTTCGCCATTCGAAAGAAATAATAGTTCTTCTCGGTTTGTTTTCTACATATATGTCAAGAATTCAAAATTCGCGACGTTATCTATGTATGGAAAGCGGCAGTTCCCACTATTAATGTATATGATATTATTATTAAATGTAATGTTTTTTTAATAAAATAAATGCCTTATGAATGTGTGGGTGAACATGTATTCAAGAAATCAAAGTTCATTTTTGAAAAAAAATTATTACAAAATATCAAATATTTTTGTTATTTTCTTTCAAAATTCGAGTTATTTAGTTACATATTTTTTTTTGTAAAAACGAGATAATTATGAAAGGTAATTTTCCTAAAAAATCCCTAACGAAAGGAACCTATGTTCAAAATTTCATATTCCATAAAAAATATGTCGTTTGGAATGGAAATGGAAAAAAAATTATGTCTAATATTGAAATGTCATTATTTAGAAATACCAATGTTTATCTAATACCTGAAAGAATTTTTTATCTATTTTCTCAGATAGTATGGATCGGTTTATACTAAAAATAAGAAATATATAGCTAATTTATGATATCTCACTCATTCCACGCAAACACATTTCAAAGTCTGAAGAGTTAAAAGAAACTATTATATCGTTGTAACAAAAAGAATAAAAACACACAAAATCACATCAAAGATACATGCATTTATAATTAAATAGGGTTAAAAACATAGACCAACAAAGTTGAAACATAGACAAACACCGAAAACAAAATGCTTAGTTCCAAAGATGGGTTAAGAAAACATTCACTATTTTGCAGTCAAAAGATTGCAAAATGCATTGCTTTTAAAATTTTGTTGGTATACAAGGAACAAACTTATCTCCCATGACGTTATGCTTTCGAAGCGAGGCGACGGCATTATATCTAGAGTTGATATATCGATAAGCATAAAAACATTTATATTCATTATACAGGGTGTATCGGCACTAACCCGACAAACTTTAACCAGCTATTCCTTAGCACATTTGGAGTAAAAAATGTTATGGGCACTTTGCTGTCCGGTAGCATTTTTTTTTCAATTAAAAACAAAAAAAATTAAAATTTCCACACTACATCACTGTCATTGGCATTGCGTTTCGTGTTCAACAGCTGTTATAAGCAAGTATGTCAAAAAGCGTATTCGCTCTTTCGCACACACTAAATAATAATAGTTAAAAATGAAACGAATGGTGCCGTGCTATTTCGTTGTGACTGTAAACGTGCGCCAATATAGGTACACACGTGCATTATTCAACGGAATTCGAATAAAATATTTGCCAGATGGGTTTTCAAACTTTGTCAAAGGGTAAAACAGTGGTGACATGTGGTGAAAATATGAATAATAATTTTTTTATTAAAAAAAAACGTTACCGGACAGCAAAGTGCACATAAGATTTTTTTCTCCAAATATGCTAAGGAATAGCTGGTTAAAGTTTGTCGGGTACGTGCCGATACACCCTGTATACACGTAGTTGCGTGGATTGGAAAATCGTCGATAATACGTTTTAAATTCAATTTATCGAAATCCGAAAATATCTACCAATAAATAAATATGGAAGTATAATAGTAAATAAAGCTGAACACGAAACTTTTGCGGTAGCGGGAAAGTGTATTATTAGGGGAAGTGAATTCATTGGGGTTTGGTTAGTCGATGTCTAGTCACAACACATGTTACAAAGTCCCACATACTTGAGAATAACTGAATAGAAGATACATCAGTCTATTTGCACAAACGATTCGAGATGAAGCCATAAAGCGTGGTAGAAAAAAGGTAGACACTTATGGTTGTGTCCCACAAATAATCAACCCGCGCAGCGATTAACATCTTAGTAATTCTGCTCAAGCGGTGCGGTTCTATGAACCCGGCTACAACGCATCAATCGCCGAATACTGGGGAACGGTACTGGGCACTAGTACTAGTCGACTTGCTGGTAGTTGTTATGCGACCGAGATGAAAAAGTCCGGGAAAGTGTATTGGAAACTGGATGAAGCAATTTCGGGGAGAGGGTTGAGGCTTATTTGCGCTGTCCCGTTTTAACACAGAGTTTTTCGAAATCAGATGTAGATATTTTGATTTTCCTCGTATTTTAAACGTCAAGTGTGCAAAATTTCATCAAAAAGATAGTTTTAAAATTTTACTTTGAGGTGGGAAAGGGGGATGAGGGTGGTTTTTCGCAATATAATATAGACTGTCACATTACCCTTGTTCTGAAGGTCGGTGTGCAAAATTTCATCAATCTCTAATAATAAAAAAAAATAACCCACTTGCCGAGATCCAATCGAAGTGAAACTCGGCAGATAGACTTGTTGTCGATGACAATGCATTCTACCAACTTTTAGTGGCAATCACGTACAAATCGGATGACATTACAGCAGTTAATATACGAAAAAAATGTCGGTCCTATTAGTCCCGCATTTGGCGAGGTTGGTAGAGTTGTAGACTCCAGTTCCTGGGTAGGAAGGTTCAAATCACAGAAGACATTTTAAAATAGATATGTATTATATATTTGTTTAAACTTTATACCACACTAACTAAATTATTCAAGTTTTACTTGTCCTTTTAATAACTTCTACCTAACTTATTTTTTCCAACATACGATTAATTTACTTATTTATAATGTAACAGTTATTTATTGTCCTTAGATACTGTTCAGAAAATAATCTTTTCAAGAAATGTAAAGCGACCTAAATTTAAACTGGCAGACGTCGTACATATTTGATGCTTCAAAATGGTTGGTGGAGTTATTTGAAAAAATTGGGAATAGTGTTTTTTTCTAGTCGTTTAGAAGTTATTGCTACCTATATTTGAAAGAACATTAGGTCTCGGAGGGCATGTTTCACATAAAATGACAAATTAGATTTCCAATTATTTTCAAACGTACACACCAAAGATATTAGAAGAACGAGATGTGCTATGAGCAGTTCGTACTGTGTGGAATTGTTTTGCCGAGTGTCGCCGGTTTTGTTCACCAATACTACTGCACACCTTCGCTTACGCTAAGGTAGCCGCACTAATACATAGAACAGATTTTTGTGCGTACACGTCCCGATACCGTTCAAAGTACCCTAATTAGGTAGTACTCCGCCTACGGTCCGACGGACAACATAGCATATCTCGTTTTTCTAATATCTTTGGTACACACGGTCTAAAAGGATTAGAAGAGGGATGTAGGCATGCCTTACGTAAAGCTATCTATTTAAAAATAATTGATAGAAGCTAAGTTATAAGTGTTTTTGTAGTGGTAACTAGATTTTAACATAATTTTTTGTGACACTCCTAAAACTTCGGTCCTGTGACTATTCAGATTTGGGTACTACAGTAATTTATTATGATTTGAGTATTTTACGACGTCATTTTAAAATGTGCAGCAACGCGGTCATCATCCTCTACAGTTCGGTAATCTAGTGGCAGCAGGTAGTACAGTATTCAGATGACTACATAATACATAGCGTATAATGCAACTGCAGGTCGAATTTACGCTCCCAGAGTGCTTCTCTCTGTGTTCCATCGCTGTATTGAATATAAAGTGCCCATGCGATCACGTAATTACTCCGGGTAAAATAGAATTTAGAACTCTAATTAATCTAGAATCTTTTTTATAGTGTTACGAGTTCAAAAATGAACGCTAGGACTGATGCCCAACTAATTAAAGGTGTGTACGCACATTATGAGAATTAGTAGTTAGGAATGTCTTGTATTCTCCTGAGAAATAAGATTGCTTCAGAGTTTTGTGAAGCGCGATGTGATTGAATTGGATCTTATTTGGTGCTTACCACCACGCCTGCATTATCTAAGAATATATAACGACATTATAAGTCGTTAGACAAGATAACAGAGTAGTATAGTGAATATGAATAATTACTCTCATAACGCGAAGACGTGGGGTAACGTCTGTTAGTTGATAAGCCAATTACCATGAAAATAAGTAAATAGACTCAAAAAAAGAAGATAATGTATAGCCTTCATACCACTCGCTTTGCAATAAAATGTCAATTAGGATTAGCAGATGTTGAGTTGTGAAACAAATTAGATACTTATTATTATTAATTAACATAATATAACAGAGAAAAATGGGATTATTATAGATCAAGTAATGATCAGCGCCCTTGAGGTGATTTCTCACGAAAACGGCGCTATATAAATTAGCCAAATATTATCATAATAAAAAAGTTTCAAGTCTCTGTTTTATTAGTTTTTTTTATATCTCCTCAAAACCGGGTCGTTACTTTTGCCCCAACCTGTAAAAAAAGATTTACAAATAAGACATCATATTTGATAGACTTGTCCTAACATGAAATCCGGGTATCATTTCGACGAGCTGGAGACAAACCACGTGACCATATTTTTGGCACCAGGGGGGTTCGAATAATCTACGACATAAGTGGTACGATGGTCGTTCTTCGAACGCCCAAGAGCGCACATTGAAGTAACCAGACCGCGCAGAAAAGTAAAGTTCGTTAAAGTGAAGTAGATATTTGTATCGCAGTCCATCGTGACTTTTCTGCGCAGGATCGGAATGTTCGTAAAAAAAGGTTAACGAATCGCCTTTAAATCGGGCTGCGTAGCGACGGTAAAAATGAGTGAAGTGGGTAAATTATGACACATTTGTAAGGACGAGTTGTTTCGGAGAATTTGAACAATTCTTCAAATTTCAACGTTCATTTTCGGGTTCAGTGAAAGTGTCTTAATTAATAGTGCAAAAAAATATTCAGTTTTGGAAACAAACCCGAACTTTTGTTCACCGGATTTTGTATTGGAAGCATTTTCGCGGACTAATTATGATTTTATAATGCGAGTTGCCTGTATACTGTCAGATATATTTATTGACAAATTACAGAGAGGGAGATCAACTTGGGTTGATCCCCTTTTCCTGATTGGGGCCAAACTATCAATTTGGATATCAACTATGGCTTTACATTCAAGAGGTTTTTACATACTGTGAGATTTTAAGGAGTATACGGTATATTATTATATTTATTTATCAGTAATCAATAACATTATAGGTGACATTGCATCATATATTATTATTACATGACTTTTTAATATTTCTGTCAAAATAATTGTTTTAAGCCCCAGTAAACTGTGGCTGTGTCTTCGATTATTTATTCAAATTAATCAATTATAAAATAACAATTATTATTATGAAGAAATTTTTACTTTGAATAGTCTATTAATGCTTTACGGATATGGTGGGGTAATAAAGAGTTACGCAATTTCGCCAGAGAAAGATAATAGAATAGTATGGTAATATGGTGAATGGTGGCCGTACTCGCGATACCGGTCATACTACCGATTACCTGCATTCAAGTTGCATAATGTCGCATTACACAGTTGCAGCTGTACTCAAACAATGGGAAAATTCTTTAGTTTTCATTCAATCTTTCGAGGGCGTTCTAGAATACGTCTAGTGTCTGACGACAGTTTCGATCAGTCCAATCGGAACGTTCGTTACATGAGTTGTCAGATGCCACCCTCATCCCCAATTCCTCCACTACCCACTTCTCCAGGCTCACTATGCAATAGTCCCATGGATCCTGGCAGTTGGGATTCTAGTACGGAAATCACAGTAAAATTAAAGTATTTCTCAGATTTTCAAGTAAAAATATTCCACAGGCGGTATGTCACAAGTCCGAAGAAACAGGTGGGTATTATCGCAGATCATATATTATTATAGTCGAGTATGTTGGCGCCAATACATGGATTATAACGGGATTATGTAGGCCAAAGCAAGATTAAGTGCATTCATCAACATTATCAGTTTTTTTTGCTTTTCTGCTAAAGATAAAACTTTGCCCATTTAATCGAAAAGGGTACACATATTATGGCACACAATCCTACCCATCAATAAACTGAAAATAAATAATAATGTTGTATCTATAAATGATAATCCAACACTCATTACTAACCATGTGAATGACTAGTGACATAGGTCAAAATTTTGTTAATATTTTGTCCTGTTCAAATAACACCAGTGAAGAGAAGAATGTTTAGTTAAAAATTATAATCCAAAAAGTTGTATGAAAAATGCCAGTTTTGAATTTAACCCGACGAATTGTAATGTAGTTCTAAAGGTGATTAATGATCTTAAATCAGGTTTAAAAGGGGGATAACCTAGATGTTAATAACCATCGACCTATCTCCCTGCTAAACACCATATCAAAAATAATAGAGAAATTAGCTAAAATTAAGTTGATGTCTTATAAAAATTTACGAAATTCTCTTTATTAGATTATCAGTTTGGCTTCCGACAGAACATGGGTACCGGTGATGCAGCATTAAACATGATCACCTCAGTCGTAGAAGCTCTAGATACTGGCAAAAACCAATGGCTGTATTTTTAGACTTGTCCAAGGCATTTGACACCGTATCCCATGGTTTACCTCTAAAAAACTCCGTGCAATGCGTATTGTTAATAAAGCTTTGTTTTGATTTGTTCAGAACTTATCTTGGAAATAGATCAGTAATGATTAATGATCACATTAGTTTAAAAAAAATCGATTGTATATGGTGTTCCTCAGGGTAGTGTTCTAGGTCCAATTTTATTTTTGTTATATATTAACGACTTTTGTAAGCTGCCGTTTTCTGGTACTTATTGTATTTGCAGATGACACTGTTTTGGTATTTGCTGGGATGAAACTTACGCTAAGTGCGAGGCGGGATTAAGGGCAGTCAAAATTTGGCTTGTTCAAAACATGTCAACCTTAAATATCGAATATCTTGGCTTAATAATTGATAGACATCTAAAATGGAACAATCGTGTTACTATAACAAACAAAATAAGAAAGCTAGCCTACATCTTCAAGAGTTTAAGAAATACATTGGGCATAGTTCCATTAAAAACTGTATACTATGCGCTTGTTAAATCAATGCTTTCATATAGTGTGGTATGTTGGGGTTCTTGTCACCAGTTAAAAGCCAGAACATCCATTGGACAAAGCAGTTTTTCGTAAAAGCTCCGTTGCATGCTAATAATAATAATAATTGGATAATTTGTATAGCGCCGTTTTTGTGAAAAATCACCTCAAGGGCGCTGTACAATTTATTTCCTAGGATCTACATTTGTTATTTAGACCAACTGTGCCAGCACGAGGTTCGTCATCCGTTCAGGCATGTGTCTGCCGCCAATATAGCGCTGACATGTATCTGCTGCCAATAAAGAGCGCTGACACAACATCCTCACATAGACAACAAACCTTGGCAGCACCGCTGTGACGCTCGACGAAGACAGAAGATGGAGACTCTGCTGCAAGAGTCCTAGGTAGCGAAGGAACTGTACCAGCTGCTGCAGGGAGAGAGACTACCCCGTCCACCAACTGTGCCAGCACGAGGCTCGTCATCCGTTCAGGCATGTGTCCGCCGCTAATATAGCGCTGACATGTGTCTGCTGCCAATAAAGAGCGCCGACACAATATCCTCACATAGATAACAGACCTTGGCAGCACCGCTGTGCAAAATCACCTCATCCTAGTTTACCTTAGTCTCTCCAGTCACCTCCCAGCCTTTCATGCCACCTAGTGCATCTTCTCGACCCTTTCAGACTCCTTCCTGGCTCCAATACATTCTTTCTATTGTCGTGATCCGACGATTTCACACCTCTGTCTCAGACCCTTAGGGCTCGCTTATCGCAGGCTATCATAAGCAAAATCTTGAACCAAAGTCAAAGTGAAGTTTATGAGTGTCATCTGTAACAAAATACATAATAACAAAAACAGAAAATAAAAACAAAGACAAAAACTTTAAACAAAATATGGCTTATCTGTCCTCCATGCAGACATCCTCGGTTGAAAAGGTCCCGTAAATCCCAACACCACTTGACACTTGAGTCAGGTATAAAATCTTCGACTGCATTGAGAAATCTTCGTTCTAGCTTCACTTTTAAAAATTAATCGGTTTAAAATGCTATAATAATTGCAAATTCCGGCTAAACGGTAGAAGTTACGCACATTTCGTGAAATAAGAAGGTAAGCACTATATAAAACACGGATGCTGAACAATTTTCAGCGATCTCTTAGCAAGGGAAACCTTCTGAAAGGATCAAACAAACCGGAGCGGTTAAAACACGTCCGCAACGAAGAACCATATTAAGCACTCGGTGAAAATATAAAAAAAACTATAGGTTTGTTGAATCTATCAAGAAAATTGCAAAAAATTCCATACTGGCTGAGACTGGTTATTTTGGAATGCCCATGTCGTGGTTTGTCATGAATCACCTTAGGAGCCTAACCTTACCTTAGACCCACAGGTGGGTCACATCATATTCCATGTGACCCACCTGTGTATGTGTTATGTGATTTACTTATTTGATTGAATATAATTGTAAAGCTGCTCATATCGACAAGGAATTCCCTAGTGAGATGACCAGCGGAGGAAAAAAATACTTCAATCCGAAGCAAAAGATAAAATCACTGAATTACGTTGATTCCACTTTTCTTTCCATGCATGCGACGTTAGATAAATTGGTTCATGTGACTTAACAAGTTAATTATTTCATGAATCAATAGAAGAATCCGGAGCGAACGTAAATATTAGTGATTCAAAAACAAAGAACTTTCAATCACCATGGTTTCAAAATAGGTAACCAAAACCGAGAAACAAATAAGTGGCACTACCCCACGAAATTCGACAAGCCGACTTTTTTAACCGTACCAGATATTAGCGGCGGGCGACCAAGTCGGGTTTAGATTACGGATGGGCCATATCAGTTTCTTACACACAAACGCGCCCCCTGCCGAATCAATAAAGATATTTTGCGAAAGGTGGATCGAACACGAAAAGACGGAGCGAATAATGAATTGGAAGGTTTTTAAGTTACTACGTAATAGAAACAGAATGTTTCCAAATAATGCAAGACTAACTTTTGTCTCGGTCTACAAATGAATATTAAAAACGATTCAATAGATTTTTTTAAATATGAAATCTTTCTTTTATAAGAATATAAGATAAGAAAGCATATAACAAAAGCAATGTGTCCGTTTGGGATCGACCAGTTATGAGCCCTGCAGTATTGGGTTTAATATAATACATAAATGACGACCACAGGCGCAGCACAAAATCTACAAAGAGTCAGACCAATGCACTAGTTTTTGTTTGTGATAACACTCACATGTCAGAAGTGTGGGTATTACGAGTACAAAAGAAAGTAATCAATGTGGTCATAAAGTTTTTGTACTTTCACTATTCTTACTTTTGTTGATGGTACAAGATATGCCGTATATATGAAAAAAATTTTTTTTTTAATTTACTTAAATAATAAGTATAGTCCGAATATTAAATATTGCGGGTGAATGACCAATGATCAATGACTAATGAACAGTGAGTGACCAGCGAGCCAGACGATTCGGGCATTTCCTGAATTTTGCCCGGTTCTGAATTCTCACATTATCCATCACATCACACATGGAAACTAAACAATGACATTACCAGTACTATAGTGAGAATACGATAAAACGCGTCGAGTAGGCAGAAATGTTTATCTTGACAAGCATTATTCTCGAAAAGGTTGCCTTTCTATGATGGTTGGTTGAGAATGTACACATTATCAATATTAACAACAGGCTGTATCGTGACAACAGTGTGCGAGGGGTAAACTTCGGAAACTTGAAAATACAAAGTTTCGATTACGGAATCATGTGTTGAACATCGTTACAGAAACATGGTCTCAAAATGCATGGGGGAACTTACAACGAATGGACAACGGTTGGACAATCAGGGAAAACGGTTTTTGATACTGAAGATTTATATTATGCAAATTCTATAAAAAAAAATCATCAAAAAGATACCTACCTCCTTGTGAGGTGAACTGTTATTAGATCTTAATTTTGTCAAACAACGAGCTGATGTGAACCCGGCGTCGCTGGGGGGTTACCCTTAGAAGACAGACATTTACCGTCGCGGTCTTTTCTGTAGGCCTTTTAAAGATACACAATTCGGTAGTACATTATTTTGATGTATCTCATAAGGTTTAGCCAGCGTTATCAATTTAGTACAAGAAAATATATGTTTAGACTTTTCTCTACTATCTATAAATATAATATGCATGTATTATATATATAAAAACCTTACGGAAGAAATTCTCCAAATGATAGTGAAAATTCTATCAAAATCCGTTGCGTAGTTTAGAAGAACATTATTTAATACTATTTAGAGATGACGAAATGAGGAAGGACGACTAAATTTAAATTTTGTTTAAGTTTCCATTCTGCAATTTGTGGATGCTGTGCAGAAGGAAAGGAAAGAGCGAACGCGAGTCTTCAATAGACTATCGATCATAGACATATGAATATTAGTAGACCTGCCCTAAGTGATTAAAAGCGTATTATCCCCACTCCCCATACCGGTTCCATTGGAGCCGGCTGTGCTCGCGTATGGCCTCAAGTGAAATTTGAAAACGTGACGTCATCATTCTTGTGCGAACTATGGTCGAGGCATCATCGGTTCATTTTACGAAATAACACGGCAAAATGTTGACTTGTACTATGAAAACTTGTAAAAATAGATGTGAAAAAGAGAATAAACCCAATTGTCGTATTACATTCCATATATAAGCATTATTTTACTTTATTTTAAGCATATTCACATCGTATAATATGAATCAGTTGTTACTATCACATCGAGAAACGTCTGGACGCGAAACACAAAGCTGGTTGGTTGCTGGGAAGTAAATTATGAACATTTATAAAAGTGTCTTAACTAAATAATTAAACGAAATATTCGACTCTGAAAATAGAACCGAATTTTTTTGCCGAATTTGGACTTCGCAAATTTGTTCATAACGTGGCGAGTAATTTGCGCTCCCATGTAAAAATGTCTATTCATTCAAAAGCAGATTTTACTTTTAAGAAGTAAATGGTGATATTATAATGCGAGATGCCTATTTACTGTCAGATTGATTTATTGACGAATCACAGTCAGCTTCACTCCCTTCGTTCTTCAACAGTTGATTTTACCCCTCGCCATTATCTTCTCGTCTATTAATTCCTATGTCTGTGCTATCGATGCATAATGGAAGATACAGGAAAACCGTCGAGCGCAAAAAGAATTGTAAAAAAATATCAAAGGCGCAGACTTCCTTCCATTTCAATACCGATAGAAAAAACACAGTATTCCCAATTGCCTCAAGCTATTTCCGATGACCATTTATGTTATTTTCGAAACAAAGCCATATTTGCCAAAAAATAATAACGACCTTTGTCATTATCCCAAAATAGACAATATCATTATTAGTACGAATGGCGGTTACATCATGACGGCAGCGCATTAGCATTAGTGCTTTCCACGGCGATGACTTTGGATGGTTTTTTGAAGGTAAAAGACTAATGACCCCGCAATGCCCAAGGAGCTGTTCTAGCCTCTTCGTCCACATCACCACCGCACCAAGCAGCGATAATCAACATTAGCAGTGGGACGCAGAGATGAATGACACTCGTACAAAGGAAATACGAAATATTCAAAGAAATTGCCGCAAAGATTAAAAAAAAACTTCAATAAAAATCTGTATCATTATTTTGCTAGGGTGAAATGCAGATCACGCCAAACTCTGGGAATTGAATAAAAATGCACTTTCTAGATGAGAAAAGTGTGTAGAAACTCATTAAAAAAAGAATTAAGGCGCGGAAGAATAAATTGAGGGAGATACAGCCGATCAAAGTTTAATAAATTGCACTTCGCGATCTGATATTATCACCATATTCGGACAGTCCGCCGCCATATTTTGTCACGAAAATCAAATTAAAAACTTTCAATACTTTTGAAATTTCAGTAGTGCCATCCAAAAAATAAAAAGTGTTGCCATATAATAATATCAATGCATGGAAAATTCTGAAAATTAAATATCATTTGCCAGATTGGTAGTTTATTATTTAAAATCTTGTAAATACTTAATTTATGTATATATATAACCTAACCTAACTGTGATTTTCTTTTTTTAATGAATTTCTACACACTTTTTTCATCTAGAAAGTGCATTTTTATTCAATTCCCAGAGTTTGGCGTGATCTGCATTCCTCCCTTTTGCTATTCAGCTGATTCTTCAGGGTTTGCAGAGGTATAAGGAAGTCACAAATTGTGGGTAATAATAATATTTATATTTCTAAATACATGTATTCAAATCGCTGCATTTGATTTTTTTATAATAAGTGAAGCACAAAATACCAGGAAGCAGAAAAATGACAATTTAGAATATAAATTTGTGGTAAACTTTTAGAATCGCTGAACACGCTCTATAAACAAGAAAAGAAAACATGGACGAACTGTCAATACGGATTAAACTTTGAAACTTTGACAAAAAAAATGGAACTAATGCAATATTATCTCTCCGACGTAAAAATCAGTGTTTTATAGTAACTAAATTGAATCGAAGTGTCATTTCAAAACATATTCGTGTATGCGTGTGTCCAGCTATCTTAAAAGATTACCAAATTGCCTATACATATACTATTTCATAAAATTAGCTTAGAGAGCGTTTATAAAATTTTCATGCTAATACATGGTACATGACTGTCGCAACTGCACAAAGTCACAACTTATAATTACCTACTCATTACACTAAGCATAGTTGGGCGGGTAGAAATACCGATACTGTTTCTAGAACAGTCGTCACCATGGCGACGCAAAGCACGACGTAATTTGATTATACAGAATCCGACATTATAACATCCATAGTCCCGCGAGCCGGTCGAGAAACGAGCCACACATCTCAGTACGATATAAACTCGGAACCGGGGTCATGGACAAACCGTGAGATTCTTCCACGGTCAGCGCCGCTAGAAGCCAGACGGGACCCACGGACCCACCAATCCCGCCACCAGCGACAGCCATTCTAACACAGGTACGTAAACAACACAATACACGGACCTGTTGCGCTCCGGCTCCGAGCACACCAATCATCAACCAAATAACTATATCACCAATAGAAAATATCAACTTAACTTAACAAAAATAAAGAATTAGGTACCATATCGGAGCCCATATCCGTAACTTCAGGAGCGAAGAAAAAGTCGCTCAGCGGTTTCATCCGAGCGGCTGTGAGACAACGAGAACAATAATAATACAACAAGCGCACGAAACTTTCAAACGAAAAACTTTAATTCACTTAACACACACACCTGAGCACTATTTATAAAATTCACAATATACACATTGGGCAACGCGGGTTGGGGCTTTTATGCCATTTTATTTATGCTCGCACAATAACACACACAACAGAATGACAGCGGCTGCGGGACACAAACCTAGCACAGGACGAAGATCGTGTTCGTGTGTTGTGTTGACTGGCAAACAAAAGACGAGCTTCGGACCGAGCGCATGCGCGCGCGGAGGGAGAGGGAGAGGCCTCTTGGCACATAATCCTGAACGCGCCATGGCCGGCCGAATTCAAATGGTAACAGAAAGTTATTAGTTGTTATATTCTAGATTCGCTACGGCCTAAAGTTTGCGCAAATAACGAGATAAGAAAATACTAAATATTAACCACTGTGAGAGGCAATTTCTTTTGATTTACCATCAAAGTTTGAGGTGTTTAACACCGGCGCGGCCATGACGGTATTTGGATGATGTGTAATATGTGTATTGTCCGCGGGAGACGTCGGCATCGGTAAAGCAGGGAACTACCGGCGAGTTACCGGCGAGTGGGCGCGTTATTTACTTTCGTTTCGCCGGCTCGCCTCCTCTCGGCGCGCCGTGAAATTTGCAAAAGTATTCTCGGCAAACAAGTTTTGTTTTCGTTTGCGTAAAATCAAAAGTTTGTCAAGAAAATTATACCAGAAGTTAAATTATCATTACAATCGGATACGCGCATTGAATCTTATCAATATTCATATAACTAGGTGGTCGTAAAATGACAACAAGATTTTAATAAATTAGTAACAATCTTATTCCACTTGACGAACTTAATTTTGTTTCATGTAAGTTACAAATCCCAATTATGAAAGACTCTCATAAAAATGGAAATTGAATGAGTCAATATTTAATGTGCAAAAAAGTTAGGTTAAAACAATAACAAATAAATTTGGGAGATCCCTCTATCGTAAAAAACATATCTGTCTCCATTTTGGGAAATCAAAATGTTATTATATCTATCATCCTAAACTATATAATATAAGTCGCTATCCACGTATGTCTAGTTCTTTTAAACTACGCTACGGATTTTGATATGGTTTTCAATATATCACTTGGAGAATTTCTTCCTGGAGGTTTATGTACGAGGCGTATCCAGAAAGTAAGTGTACTGAATTTTTGTAGCTTACAATTTTTTATTGAAACATAAAAATTACATGGTTACCGTAGTACATATGTAAGCTATTTTTCGACATAGTCGCCATTCCTCTCAATGCAGGTGGTGAAGCGGGGTAACAACTTTTTGATGCCTTCCTCGAAGTAGTTTCCCGCCAACCCCTTCGTCCACTTCTCCACCTCCCCCTTTACCTCCTCGTCGGTTGAAAACCTTTTTCCACCCATGTACAGCTTCAGGGAGGTAAAGAGATAAAAATCACTTCTCAACGTACTGACCTTGAACCGGTCTCGTTGCGGAGGGGAAGAGTCAGGCTACACGTAAGTGTAGCCAACATGTCGAAAGTAAAATTCATTCGGTCGTGAGAGCCTCAGTACACTTACTTTCTGGATACGCCTCGTATATATGATACATGCATTATATTTATAGAAAGTATAGAAAAGTCGAGCAACGCCGGGTAAACGACAGCTAGTTTGATACTAAAAAAGTAATAATATTTTCTAATTTTGATAAAAAATACTTTGTTTTTTAAACCACTTCATTGGTTATACAGGTTGTGCCGTAAGCTATGGATCAAATGAATTGGATCGATCAAAATTACCCCATATGTATTGTTCTGGTTCTTAACCCTTAATGTTATATCGATGTTTACGTATTTTTAAAAAAATAACAAGTATGCCACCTAAATAAATGTTTTTTAAAGTGTTTTTTTTTTTTTTTTAACTTTTTTGAATTACGCTGTAATGATGTATCCATGGAAGTATTTCAATCAACTCCGTTTCCATATTAGAATATTAAATCTAGTTTTTGCAATAACATTTATTTATTTATTTAATAATATCTAGCATTCAAATAAAGCTGACACAAAAAAAAAATTATATGCCATAGAACATTGAACCACAACATACACACATTTACTTACTTACATTTTATGCAGATTCTAGCAAGGTATAACTAATTGGTCGCTTTTAACAAATTATGGTTTTTTTACATTTAAAATCTTTTTTTGAAATTTAATTTCAAACAGTTATGAATCTTTCACATGTAGCATAGCAATCACTTTGTAGTTAAACATAACATGTTTAACTACATTTTCATTCATATTCAAACGTAATTCAATATTTGGCACACCATAGCATTAATATTATACTTGTGAATTATGTAAACGAAATGGTATGTTTATTAACAAATATAACTAAAATCTGAACAATTAAACCAAATAATGGCATGTTTACTAACACACAAGTAAGGCTTGCTGTTCTGCAATTGGCTGACAGCTAACTACCATAATATTATAATAATATAATCACCATCAAATCAATTCAACAGAATGACAAACTAACAACCTGTTTTATTTGAACCTTTGCATTCATTTTTAGTAAGTTGATTTACAAAATGGCATATCTTTACACAATGCAGAAAAGAATAAACCTAACTGAATCCTCACATGATATGAAGTAAATACACAGTTGTCATGGCTAACAACAACTCTTTCCTAGATAAGTTGTACCTTTGCATTCATTCTAAGTAAGTTGACTTACAAAATTACATTCTAGGTAAGTTGATTTACAAAATGGCACATCTTTACACAATGTGGAAAAGAATAAACCTAACTGAATCCTCACATGATATGAAGTAAATACACAGTTATCATGGCTAACAACGACTCTTTCCTAGATTAGTTGTACCTTTGCATTCATTCTAAGTAAGTTGACTTACAAAATTACATTCTAGGTAAGTTGATTTACAAAATGGCACATCTTTACACAATGTGGAAAAGAATAAACCTAACTGAATCCTCACATGATATGAAGTAAATACACAGTTGTCATGGCTAACAACAACTCTGTCCTAGATAAGTTGTACCTTTGCATTCATTCTAAGTAAGTTGACTTACAAAATTACATTCTAGGTAAGTTGATTTACAAAATGGCACATCTTTACACAATGTGGAAAAGAATAAACCTAACTGAATCCTCACATGATATGAAGTAAATACACAGTTGTCATGGCTAACAACAACTCTGTCCTAGATAAGTTGTACCTTTGCATTCATTCTAAGTAAGTTGACTTACAAAATTACATTCTAGGTAAGTTGATTTACAAAATGGCACATCTTTACACAATGTGGAAAAGAATAAACCTAACTGAATCCTCACATGATATGAAGTAAATACACAGTTGTCATGGCTAACAACAACTCTGTCCTAGATAAGTTGTACCTTTGCATTCATTCTAAGTAAGTTGACTTACAAAATTACATTCTAGGTAAGTTGATTTACAAAATGGAACATCTTTACACAATGTGGAAAAGAATAAACCTAACTGAATCCTCACATGATATGAAGTAAATACACAGTTGTCATGGCTAACAACAACTCTGTCCTAGATAAGTTGTACCTTTGCATTCATTCTAAGTAAGTTGACTTACAAAATTACATTCTAGGTAAGTTGATTTACAAAATGGCACATCTTTACACAATGTGGAAAAGAATAAACCTAACTGAATCCTCACATGATGTGAAGTAAATACACAGTTGTCATGGCTAACAACTCTTTTCTAGTTCAATTGTGCCATTGCAATCATTCTTGACCAGTTGGTTGACAAAAATGGTATCCTGACATAACGTAGAAAAGAATTAACTCAACTACTAAAACCAACCCTTAGATCTTTTAAATGAATATATATATGTTGTTTTTAATTTATTAGGATTAACTTATTGAAGCTTATAAACCCCATTATAATATTTAATCAGTGAAGAAGTAATATTGCATAATACCTAACACATCGCCCTTAGTATTATTTTTCATAAAAACCGCACTAAATGGAAATAAAAATCATCCAAATATAATTACAGTGATAACCTGCCTAATACCTACTACCTAGGGCCTAGGTGGCTACTGGTTTTGACAAGGGGCGCCAAAATTTCACTCATGTGAGGCGCCATTTGGCTCAGGGCCGGCTCTGGTAATATGTATCAACAACCAATGAAAATATGAAAGAGACGACAAAGACATAGAAAATAAAAAGATAACATTCGCTAGATAACTGGGATCCGAACCCAGATCCTCTAGCCTTACTGTCCGTGTCTCTACCAATTGAGATATTGCCACCTAATTACATTCTGTCTTCCTTATCAATATAAACAATGGTAGAGACGTCAGTCCTGGTAAGAATAGAGCATCCGGGTATGACTTCCAGTTGCAACCATTACCTTTTATTTTTTGTGTCTCTTTGATATTTTCATTGACAGTTGTTGATATCATATTCTTCACTAAATTAAATAAATATAATCTATCAGTTTCCTTCATCTCGGAACATATAAGTTGTACCTCAAAAGTGTACTACGGGAGGTCATATTTTTTTTTGCCTGAACTGTAACAATTTCTAAACATACAGAATTGTACACAAATAAGGATCACGTGTCCACTAATAGATCAGATAAAAATAAATGTAGAAATGTAACTCACCGGTGAGCGCACACCTCCAATGTGATTCAAGCCCAGCTGGTTCTGGCTCTGCCCCACAAACTGTCCGGCAAGCACGCCCGGCTGCCCCATGTGATACATGAGGTGCTGCTCGCCCTTGCCCACCCCATTGACCTGCTGGAGCTGTTGTTGATGCTGCTGGTGCATGTCATACATGGACTGCTGTAGGACCAGACTGGGCTGACCCTGGAAGGCCGGCACCGACAGGCCCAGCCCGCCATGGGTCAGCATCATCTGCTGTTGTTGTTGTTGCTGCTGCTGCTGGGGTTGGGATGAGGACACTGTCTTCATTGCGGCCATTTGGCTCGACGGGGTGTTGCCCATTGTTGGTGGCGGATGGTACTTCCATTTGTCATGGTTCTGGAAAGATTCAACTATTTAATATGCATGTCTTTTATAAGTTTAGTGCGGAGAATAGAGAAGAGTATTTTAAATAAACCCTTGGTTGTGCAGTGGTGTCCTGAAGGGATCAAAAATAATTTCATTTAATAATAATTTTGTTTTTCAATTTTATTAGGGATAACTTATAAACAGTTATAAACCTCATTGTAATCTTTAGTCATTGAAGAAGATAATAAAAACAATTCTCAATGAAAATATGAAACAGAAAAGACATAGAAAATTAAAAGGTAAGGGTCGCAACTAGGACTCGAACCTAGAAACTCTAGTAGTAACGGGACTAGCGTCCGTTTCATATTTTCATTGAGAGTTGTTGATATTATCTTCTTAAATGACTAAAAAAACGTTTTTGTTGGGAAGCTCAACAACGAAACAAAATAATTAAAAAGAACATTGTACAATTGAACCGCGAGTTTAAATTTAAACAGAATTTGCACCCAGTATCTTTAGGCATTAGCAGGGACTGCGGATAGGTGTTCTAACTTTTTTTGAAAATATTGATACTATCAGTGTGTACAAATATATCAAAAGTGTCCTCTTTTAAATGATTTGCCTGTACTTTCCTGTTGTAAATATGGGGACATAATTTAAATAAAAAAAGTATGAGACTATGTGAATGAAGTGGCATGTTCTACGTCAGGAAGGGCCATAATGGTTTGTTAGTTAACGAAGTGTATTAGTGTTTCTACTTTCGAGACATTTGTAGAAACCTTTCTGTCACTATAAAATAGTCTACATTCCAGCTGCCCTGTAATCATTTTTATCAGAAGACCTAGCTACTCCTTGAAATTGAATGAGGTAGTATGCAAAAGACGGAAAGTTGACACTGAGAAGGAAACAGTTTCCCTGTGGACAACTTTCCAGAAAAGAGATTGTAGGACTTACGATATGGAATTATGAACCTATACTCTACATAATATTATGATTTATCTTTTTTCAGTCCATTTAAGTGTTCTGCGTTATTCCTAGTGTAATACGTTCATTTCACTTAATCATAAAAATTATTTTTAAACCTTTTAAAATATGCTTTTATCAGAAGTTGACGAAAATATTTCATTCAAACATCATTGAAATAATTTTGATAGTTTGCCAATGTTAAAACTTTGACTCTGCATACCATAAGAGATGATTATTAAGATATTTTACTGAATGATTAATTAATTGAAGGATTATTGCAGACTTAGTCATTATATTTAAAATTGCTAGCTCATCAAGCTGTCCTGATAATGTTATTCAAATTACTAGGTCAACTACTACATTTGATTGTAAAAATATTTCAATAAAAGCATATGCATATATGTATACACATTATCCCAATACCTAAACATCATAATCTGGGCAAAAAATGTGGTCAAATAATAGACGACATCAATCTGTGCAAAGAATGTTATCAACTAATGGATAATATCAATCTGGGTAAAGAATAGGCAACACCAATCTGGTCAAATAAAAGAAAATATCAACCTGGGCAAAGAATGTTGTCAAATAAAAGAAAATATCAACCTGGGCAAAGAATGTTGTCAAATAATAGATAATATCAACCTGGCCAAAGAATGTGGTCAATTAATAGATAGTATCAACCTAGATAAAGAATGTGATCATAAAATTATATTAAAAAAATAAGGAAACATCAGAAGGGAAAGGGCGCTGTACAAATCTACTAAAAAATAAATTAGCATTATGTTGAAGGAATGGAATACCTTGATGTTTGACGATGCTGATAAAAATATAAATAGAATAAGGATTGAAAATACTATACGCTATACTTAAAAATCTGTCTAGGGGGGAAGTTCTGATAAGATACTATGTAAATTTTATACCGAAGTAAACATTGATTTATCAGATAAGTCTAGTAATGTACACGGTAAGATAAGCAGATTGCTAAGATAAAACGGAAGAAAAGTGCGCAAATATCAAAAAACATCATGGAAAGATCGCTGACCCAACTGCGGTCTGAAAAACTATTGTGATCTACAACCACGGTCAGTGCTCTAAAACTAGCTCAGAGCATCTTCATTTAAGCCAAACATAATTAGATTCATTATTCACATTGCATTGTGCATAACAAATATTTTATATTGAGAGCAATTTCTATAATGAGACTTGATAAAATGTACAATGAACCATAATATTCCTGCAATAATGTTTCAATGAATTCTCATAACAATAGCCATTCATAACTGTAATAATAAAATAATATGATTTAGTAATATTGTCTCTCACTCTAATCATTTATTTACATTACATGAAATCAGACGAAAAGTTGAGATTGTTGACTTCGGCAACAGAGATCACAGGTTCAAAATCAAGCAAAGTTCAGTTATACTTTATTTTACACATACTATGAGTACACACTGCCTTTTGGGTAAATATACAGAAACTCTTCATCAATAATGAGGATTTTACAAAACAGTTTCTTAGTTTGTGTTGAATTAAAAAAATAAAAACTAGTCTAAAAACCTATTTTTATATGTTACATCAATGGTAATAATATTAATTAAAATTTATTATTTAGGATGAATAGCGTATCTGGATTTTTACCGCCTTTTGTAGTAATAGAGGAATTGGGTCTCTTGTGCGTTTTTGACAGCACTGATAAAGTAAGAGTGAAAAAAACAATAATTTATTCCACAAGCATGTTTGCTTAATATTGTCAAGTTCTTATTATTTTGTTTTATCCATGGCAAATTTAAATCACAATAATATAAGAAATAAGTATAATAACTCAACTTATCGCAGAATATTATTGGATAGAACAAACGTTTTTCTTTAATGTTTTTGAACGTTTTACTTCAATGGCCAGTTTATTTGAATAGGTAATAACTGTCAAGATCGTAATTTGTTTGAATGTCATATTTTGAAAGAAGCATTTATTGTTTTTTTGCAAACATTAACCGTGAACAACAACAATGTATTATCCTCCTCTTCTCTCGTTAGTTCTCTTCCTATGCTCTCCACACCCCCACCCCCACTATTCTTTTTAGGTTCAAAATAAATCAGATAAACATTTACATTTTAATGAACTTCATTGCATTGCATTCATCAATACTGCAAGAGTCTGTTGATTGGATAATGTTTGGATTAATGGATGATGCTGATTATAAAGAGAACATTTTATTTTTAGAAGTAGGTGTTACTAAACTTATAGAAATGAGTATTTATGCATAATAAAAATGGTTACTAAATATATATTTTTGGTACACATTAACTTACCAAAACAATTTTTATGACCAACATTGTTGTGGGGCATCTTATTTAATAAAAAAATTTATTACTTTCCTTCCAATGAAAACGGTACTACATTTTTTTTATTACCATTTGTCACTCCCACTCCTCTAAAATGAACCTAAAACCGTCATGGCATTTTTTATCAATTGACCTGAAACAAACTTTACAAGAATTCAAAAAGGAATATAATCTGACATTGAGCCGGATTTTCAAAAATTTCACAATATTATTATTTCAGTTTTCTCAAAAGGAGTCTTGTTAATTTAATTATTCTCATTTACGAGAGGATAATCCAGTTATAAAAACTCAGTTATTACACAAATAGGTACATAATTTAGAGAAGTTAAATAAATAAAAACACTCCCAGGATAACAGAAGTTTGGCAACTCTAGACTTTGATGATTGCTAAGCAATAAATTACTAATTCAAGGGCATCCAATATGACAAACTTACGCTTCACATTTTCCTAACTTAATTCACATTACGAATATAGAATATTGGCGGAAACTGCAGCTTTTATCTCGTAAATATAACATTCACTATCTGAACACAAAAATTAAACCCCGGCAATACCAAAACAAATACGTAATTTTATGTGATATAAACAATAATTCGAATAAAAGTTCATTGTAAAATGAAACGATTAATGTCAGTGTCAGTGTCAGGGAAAGTTGGAGTAGAGGTTACTCACGTCAATGGCGGAGTCGTCTCCGAGGGCCCAGCGAGGATGCTTGGGAAACTGCGGGAACTCGGGGTCCTGTGGGGTGCGCTGGAACACATAGCCCACTGCGGCATCGTCCTGCGAGCGGCCCGGCCCCGGCGCGGCCCCTCGGGCTCCCTGCACCCCTTGCGCCGCCGGGTCGCCACCGCTGTCACCGCTTCCCAGCCACTTCATCAGGCTGTTGTCAGATTGTATCATTCAATATCCAACTTATGTTTTCACAATCGGCAGTCTCACTATATTCGTGTGCTCGTTAATTAATTTACTGTCGGCAGATCCGAACAAAAGAGTGCAAAAACGCGCCGCTAACGGACAAAACTTTTTGTTTACAGCGCTAACCTATAGCTACCGCCCTGGAAGATCGTTGTTATAACCGTGTTAAATGTGTAATTCGGTGACATTGATCAAATATTGAGTACGAAGCGGCTAAATATACTGTGTGTCTCTATGAGCGGGTATTGGGATTGAGAATAGAGGGGTTCTCGCAAGAATCGCTGACACTTTGTTTAATATTCGAATATAAAATCTCAGGAAACAAATGGCAGCCGTCTTTTTGACAGCGGCAACAACACAAAGAAAATTTAGCGAATGCGACTGCAACTACGTAAAGAATAGATGCAACTATCCCAATTCCTCACTTAAGAAAGATACAACAGCTTATTTAGTTAGCTATGTATGTATTATCCTTGATATTTGACGCTAAATCGTCGGCGTCGGTACATCGGAAATATTCGGTGAAAACATACAAACACTGGGAAAATTACACAATTTACACTCACAGAATAAAAGAAACACACAAATATTAACACTATCTATACACGAAACTATTTACAATATTCTTAATTTACACGATAGCTTGATTACGCCATTTAAATCCGTCGATGTTTACCGATTCAAAACAGACAACTAAAAACCTTCAGTGTCTGTCCGCCATATCGGCTCGATTGCGCGCGCACATCTGTCATGGACGACTCTGACATTTGTTATAACGAACGTTTCAAACGGACCTTGTAAAAAAATGTTTAATGTCTCTTTAGTTGGTCAACTATATTTCTCAGACTATTACAATGAATTAAACTTTATTTTTTTACTCATTTTTTTAATAATTTGGGGCCTTTTATCATTTGAAAATCGCAATTAAAGTTAAATTGAAAATAAATTGCATATAACTTGCCCTCCTGAACGACATTTACAAATAGACAACTTTTACGAGAATTTATTTATTGTCTATTATCAACAAAAAATTGGCAAAGATTTTGAAAAATTATAATCTTTTTCGTTATGTTGTCACAGTAATTGGTGTTTTTTTTTTAAATATGTACCATAAAAGAAATGACAGACTTTTTAAATTCACTCTAAAATTCTCACTCAGACATAATATCCCCGTAAATGCAATTTCAATATGCTCGCTTTTATACCTGATTACCATAATAATACATGTAAAGCTTTCCAAAAAAACTAATCAATAATGTTAGAAGAATAACCATTTTCACCCATAAAAAATAATATTATACCTTGCTTGTTACAGCTGTAAAACCATAATCACATAAGTACTGTTTTGTTATCATCCCCTGTAATTTTTAGTCAATTTCCCAATAACTGATTATTTGTTGTAATTTAAACAAAATAATCAATTTGTATACACTACCAGTTGATCAAAATTGGTGCCCTATGTTACCCTGTCTCAGTTTTGGTTTATTTACTAAAAGTAATTCATAATTTTACCTGTCTTATAAGGTTGAGTGTGGTACGGTACTCGTGACTAACCAGGAACTCACCCATTAATATATCATTTCTAGTAGATTTCTGCTCTAACCAGTGACATAAAATGAGACTGTACTGTCGTTTGGAGGGCGTGTTCTTAATTTTATTATATTCAGCTGGAGATCTGTCTGTTAGAAGTTGTTCTTGAGATCAAATACGCTATAATATTAATAATACCTCCAACTTCTGACATTTCTCATACATTCTATAAGAATTGTATAATAGCATGCAACATGCTACACTAGCTCCTCCTAGAGGCATGAGTTGTGCCCCTTGGCTTTCTTTCATACATTTTATGTGAAATATATTCTTTTTTTACGGTAATAAATTGTAGAAATCGATTTATTTTAATAATTAAATAACTCGCGCCCTTGAGGTGTTTTTGCACAAAAACGGCGCTATAAAAGTCATCCAGGTATTATTATTATTATACGACCTTACTGCTAACGTAAAAAAATATATTAAAGTAGCTCTGTCTTTGATGGTTTAAAAACGTAATAAAATGCTTATATAATTGAGAAATTTTACAAAAAAAAATTTAAATGTTTTATAAATTAATATGATTTATCTTAAAGGTTATAGCTTGTTGAATATGTGTGATGGAGCTTTCTAAGTTTACATATCAGAGTTTTCCAAGCCATCATCATCCAAGGCTGGCAATGAACCTGTTAACCCCTAGGAGCCGAAGCTCTGCATTTGCGGTGTTGAAGAATTGTGCCCACCCACGTCACGAAGCACTGCAATTGCAGTGCCGACCATATACATTCATTTTGCTTTTGGATATTACTTCTTCTGGGTTTGATAAACACAAAAATGTATTTTTATTGATTGAATATTCTTACCTGCTCCTACGGGTTAAGAGGAGGCTTTGCAGAATAGTGGTTGGTGGGTAATCATATTGTTAAACATGCCTCAAAAGCAATGAAGGGAAGTAGAAACTGCCATTGGTCAGTTAATTAGTAATGTATATTCATTCGAATAGCATGACCATGTGAGTGGTTTATTTATGAGCATGACGTTGCTGCACATCAAATGGGGGCTGTGAATCAGTACATTATGAGAAAATTGATATTAACTGTTTAAAAAAAAACGAAAAGGAAAATAACACTTATATTTATGAACAAAGTAGCAAAAATATGTTTTATTAAATATAAGAATACATTTATTTCAAATATGAATTATTTTATATCAGAAAATCGCATTTTAATACGATTTTTTCTCATGGCTCATATTCTATGCACAGAAATAAAATATTTAATTTAAAAATATTCAAATTTGACACCTAGGCCGTAGTCTAGTGCTGGAGAGATTTATTATATTATAAGATTCTATTATCACAAAATATGAAATGTTCGCTTGCAGATTCTTTTACTATTTTGGCTTGGTCTTTGCATGTGATATGTTGGTCGTAAACTTCTTTCCCAATACATAGTACTACATTTAAAGTTCACACAGATATCACATTGACTTGGTGTGGGTGGAGAATGAATAATTTTTCAGCCTAAAATGTTTAAAAAATATATATTTACGAAGGCGGAAACAGTACACGGAAAATTTCCGTGAGCACTCATGCCATTGACTCATTTCACCTCATACCTTTAAGATGGTTTACAGGTCCCGTGAGGAAACGATCCCCTGGAGTATTCTGTAGGGGTAAAGGTTTTCTCATTGAAAGTCCTTCATTGTTTGGGTTTCCTGAAGGCTCTACGAGGGAAGAGTCCAACGAGGTGGTCTCAGCACACTTCCGTACTACCCCTAGGTTGCCCTAAGTCACCTATTTTTTTGCTTGAATTGTTCATTTTTGGTCCCACAAGTGTTGAGAGAAATAGAAGGTCCACCCCCAGACAGCCTCGAGTGCTGAGGTAAGGTTTAAATACTGGGATATGCGACCCTGTATCTTGGAGGCACACTTCGTGACACTATTCCCCAGCACGTTTGGTCACACCTTGGCTTGGGATTGCTAAACAACTTTCAATTCACGATTGATATATTGTTTACGGTGCACCAAATATTGAAGACTGATAGTGTGTCGAGTCAGTGAAAATGACGATTCGAAATATTTTATTTGCAGTGTTGGGGGGAGCATTTTCACCATCATTGATAATTTGTTGCCAATTTCTCCATTTCTTGTGTGTGCTTTTTTAAAGCATTCATAAACATTTGGATGTTTATCCAGTCCTCAGTAAACAGATATACATCACATCCTTTTTCATAATACCTGAACCTTCACAACACATTCTTATAACACTTGTGCTACAAAGCCCATGAAATATGCTTTTTTTCTCCATCTAAGTTTTCAATTTCCAAAACTGTTAAATATGTGCAGTCGATCCTCTTCCGTTATTTTATATATAATATTTCTGTGCCACGTTGGGTAATTGGTGTGAATATCAATCTTATTCTCTCACTATGGACTTTTCTGGTTTAGATGTAGAATATGAGCCATGCGACCCTAGACATAGTACAAGCCTCGTATTAAAGATGGGCCATGGAAGATCACAGGGTCTTATTCAAATGCAACATTTTGATTGTTGGCACATGGCTCTTTTAATATCTTCTTTTTGATTATTATATGGCTCAAATTGTAGAAGGTGAAGAAAGTAAAATGCAAACAAACTGTACATTAAACTCATTTTCGACAAAATGGTCACATAGCCCATATTTGATGTGCAACGACGATGTGATGTTATGAATAATACAATATGTAAAATGGATATCATTAATAAAAAAACACAGGTAAAATTGAATAATCAACTCTTTTATTTGAAGTTAGTTGTGGGCGCTCAGCCTTCAGATTACAGCAAAACTATACAACCCAACAGCTTATGAAAGAGTTCCGTTAAAGCTACAACAGGCACCTACGGTCTATACCTTGTCACATCTCTGGCAGTCTCCACTCACTGTTACGGTTAGTTCCCCAACTGTCGTTAGCACCATGTTAGCTTGCTTCCACGCACTGCACTCGACCTTACCTATTTCTTAATATACCTTACACATGGTACTGTACTGTACTATACTTACTTCATAGATAGGTACACAGATATCTGTACAATTGGTAAGAGATCAACCCTATACATATAGTTATGTACATTCAAACAAACATAAGCCAACCAACTTTATACTCTCCGCCTCCGTCTCTGGAACAATACACACTATTCCGGATCAAACGGTCGGCTCGTGGAATTTTGTGTTTCATTAATACAACTGAATAACCTACATAAATATAAAATAAGTAAAAAAAAATTTAATGGCAACTAGATATTAACATATACAATATCTACATAGAATACAAAATATATCAGAATGTTTACCTTTTCAAATAACAAATAATAAAAACAACTCAACGTCAATTGTAATTTAGAGGAATATTAAAATAGATATTTGCAAATGTAATAGGGGCGGAACAAACATACATCATATTATTCTAACACAAAACAAATGGGTTCATTTATTTTTACAACATTACATTGAAATGCAACTTATAAGTACCCTCCATACCAAGTTAAATAAATCCATGTTTAAAATAAAACCAAAGCTCAGATTACACATGTAGTTAGATTATCTAAACAGAATAAACATGTCACAATGGACAATACTTAGATAAAGGTGGCATTTCCATATTAATAAAGGCTTGAACCATGAATAACAAACAAACATTTTGCAAGTTAATTAATTAATCCTCCCCAACAAAAGTGTTTGTTTAAAGAAAAATAATTTATAAATAATGATAATTATAATATAGTATAATTTTGACACAATGTCTTTTATGGTTCTCTCCAAAATCTAGTTATTAAGTCTGGACATCTCAAAAAGGAATGATGGACTTAACATTTTATTTTTTGTACAGGGTTCACTTTTGCAAAAGTTCCAAAGAAGACTTATTAAATTCATAAAATGTTGTGCCGATATCCAAGGCAATCGAATTGATTCTGTACATTGTCAAAAAATGTCTGTTTTAATGATAAAAGTGTACAAATATACAAAACCATGCACATTTTATAGGTATGAAAATATTTACTTTTATGAGATCTCTAAATGCAATTTTATTTTGTTATTCTAATTTAATGTTTTCGTAAACTAGGCAGACAATTAAAATAATATTTAGAATTATGATAGAAAACCTTTTGTTGTGCATTTTGGTAAGTCTATCTGCATCGGTAAAAAGGAAGAAACATTCTCGGAAACATTCATTTGAAAATCTCCTACTACCACCACAGTTGGCGGAAAATGTTGCTTGTTTTGTGATGGAGGATTTAGCCAGTCGAGGAATTTTGACCTCTCAACGGGGGAACCAGAGGCGATGTCAACTAAACCACTGACTAGTCACTGCCTAGTTTGCCCTCTGATCTATTTGATTTATCAACAAATTATTATTATTATTGAGCACTCGGTGTATAATTATTATGTATTTTAAAACTGTTGTTTCGATTTTTTAAATCAGTGTCACGAACTGATACAAATAATGTTTATTGTTTAATAAGTCACTTCAAGTAAAAGAAATATCATATTTGAAAGGCACATTTATGTAATCCGTAATTTCGACTTTACAAATGATAAATATTATTATAATCCATTCCATCGAGTAAATCTTCCTCGCAATTCAAGGAAAATTGTAAAACGGGATAAGTTAAATTCTCCACTTCAAATACACAGTATGAAAAATATGGATTAATTTAACATTCGTTAAAAACGGTAATAAATAAAGCATTATTAATATTTGCAAAAAAAAAACGGTATGGTTTACGTAGAATATTATTTTTTATATCTCGGGACTAGTTCTGAGCCATCAACGGACCTATGTTAAGTAGACTACCTGCAAATTTTACCCAATTTTTCATCTTTGTCATAAAATATCAACAATATTTTTTTTTACTTAATTGACCCACAATCAGATTAAATTGAAACAAATGTTTGCTCCTATAAAGAAACGGATTTGCAAATAATCCTCTTTTACGTGGGGTCCGTCGACATATTGTTTATAATGGAATAAAACTGTTATTGTTACATACTGACATTGAAAAATATCACTTTCATTTGAAAATAAAAATTTGAAATACATTTAACTTATACAGAAATTAACAATAATTAAATATTATATTTACAATAAAAAAATCTCTAATCAACATAACATACCCGTAACTTGCTGAAACAAGTTACATATCTCCATGAATGATATGTAAAACAAGAATTGATTCACAGACCAACTAACCAACCAACATGGTTGATATTCTGCAGTAATTGCACACTTCGCATAGCTTTTATCCTAAAATGTGTTGTCTTATTACGTCTCCATAAATGCTCTCCCCACATTCTCTATTCACTTGAGCCTCACTGGGACCGGGTGCTTACCCCGATAATATAAAACTTTATTTGAAATAATAGACGCACTTCTACAATATCATCTTTTTACTTTGGATTTTTCATGGGCAGTAACAAAGTTAAAAACTTGTAAAACCTAGCACTACACACTGGAGTGCACCTCAAATGTAGCCAGCTGTACTATATTATTATATGTAAAATATAAGTGGGCGTGTACAAGGGAAGCTGCACGAAGATACAATATAATATTCCAAAATTTTTGAGGTTAGCATCTACTTTCTATCCCAGTTTTCATGGAGATCGATTTCTAAAAATAATCTTACAAGATTTTTTGCGGTTCCTTACTTTTAGTTATTCATAACTTGGATCATTGGAGCATAAATCTAAAAAAATTAATTTATCAAAGATTAAATAAAGATTAATTACAACATATGTATCATTCGACTAGCAGATCAAGGAATATATCTAGGCCACGTCCACTGATATTTACATATTATATCTGGCACGTGTAACTACCATAAGATTTATTCGACTGCTATCGACCACTGTAAATTGATCCTAGGCGGGTTTGCACGAGAATGGGAGAAAGCATTTATGTGTGAAGGTTGGTTGTCCCTCAAGTAACATTGTTAGTAAACCAATCAAATGGCACCGTTGTCCTTACATTCACCACGCTATACAAATACAGAATAATATATTGTACCATTAAAGAGCGATTTTCAGGAAAACTGTTTGCACATTCCCCGGACAGACTTCAGAAGATGTAAAATTGTAATAAAACTCCCTATTGAAAAATATAACTTTCAAATGGTTTTTTTAAGGATATTTGAGTTTGCAACTCGCAATGCTTTCAATTATAACACACTATATGTAAAATGGTAGATTGACAACCCCACTAAATAAGCCTAAAATTAGGTCCACCGATCTGATCTGCATAAAGTCACTTATTCAATAACATTTTTGTAGTTTTATTACATGCGTTGCGCCGGAAAGTTTGTGCAAGAAAAACAAGCACGACTATGATAGAGGCATTCACAATTGACGGTCAGGCATTTCATTATAATTCTGTATATTTCATACCATGTCGGTCAAATTACATTATATAAAGAGCGAAAGGTCGGGAATAGCTGATACCAGTTTTTTTCTTTCATGTTTTTCCACTATACCATTTGGATAATGTTTTCAGTCTGTTTTACTTTCGTAATTACAAATATATTAGATACGGGACGGGCTCATTCATTGTGCAGTGTAGAGGTCTATCTAGTGCATTAGATATCAGTGTAGTAGAAGATATATAAATTGATAGCATTGCGTGTTGACAGATTCATCATATTATTATTGTCTAAGTTGTACGGGTATCAGAATAATTTGAAAACCAATGATGTAAAAACACGTCCACGTGTTGAATCGGGATTGTTGGAGAGCAATAATAGTTTTTATAATGCTTTAAAGTCGAAATCAAACAAGTCCGAGAGACCCTCTTCGGAGTCGAGGGAGAAAATATAATCACTTTCCGTTAGAGGGGGCTCCAGCGAAAGGAACGGCTCGAAGATCTCGTCAGGACCCAGGGCATCTGGAAGGGATCATCAGAACAATGCATTAGTTATGTGGAAATAGAAAAAACAACACTAATTCTAATTGATAAGTATACATAGAAGACTTGCCACACACACTTTTATTATTTTAGTGCTTGGCTCTTGACTCGGCGGGACCCATGCACGATTATGTCACATGAATGTACCGCACTTATTTATTACCAGTGTTATTTCTGAATTATATTATATTCTTAATAAACTACTAATTAAAATAACTAAATATGATAATAAAGATATATTTAACAACAGTCTAAAAAATTCCTACAAAATTTAACATACATTAATTTGACATACATTAATTTGACATACATATGCCTGAAATCTTTTCTAAAATTTAGCTCTAAGTTTTGATAAGCTTACTAATACCAAGAAAAACTACCATGTGGGACCAACTGATTGCCGAACGGTAGCTGTACAAAGGTACCCGAAATGGCCCAGGTCAATGTGGCAAGCTAACAAAAATATAAACTTCCCTAACTGCCGCACTTTCAAGCATAGATTATGAAAATTACTATGAGAAACAACTATTTACATGAGCAAAGTAGGTTATTAGGTTCTTAGTTTGGCTTAATTAAGTCATTTATGGGTATTTCGATTGAAATTAAACTTTAGCAAATGTCACTATACAAAAAAAATCCAAAATGGCAGCAAAGGGATCGTTTTAAAATGTAATTTTTGAACTCTGAATGAATAAAAATGGAAGAAGTTCTACTAATAAATCTAAAGGCAACTAGTATTATCTTCTTCTCCAATGATATATTACATTGATGCTTATAACCTTCAAAATAAGTTAAAATAAAAATTGGTTCCAAAAATGGAATAATAATAATCTTTTACCGTCGATCCCAACATAAATCGTTGTTTCTTGCAGTAATTAAGTTGAAACGAAGTGTAATATTATTAATCTGTGCCTATTAAAGTGCGGCGGTTAGGGACATGTTTACAATTTAAACAATTATTTACTCTACCGAGTCCCATCCGAGTTACCTTTGTTGTAGATGCAAATTCTGCATCCCTCATCATTCAAAACACAAAACTTCCTATATTATAAATGCCTAGACACTTGACAGCCAAGATGGCCCCAATTAGATTATTTATTTACTCAAGTTCTTATCCATAAAAGTAGCATCCGAATGTGATAATTACAAAAAATAATACAACTAAAAGAAAAATCTAAACATGTATGATAATTAGCACAGCCTTAACAATCTCTCTTACACAGAAATGCATACCTAAATGGCCTTGATTCATTGAAAAATTACTAGTGCTAGGACTAATTTCACAGACGGACATTGAGAGAATGTTTCAACCCTTATTTAATTGATTAATGCAAGTAATGTTAAAAAGAAAACACATTCATAGTAATATATACATCAGTACATGACTTATAGAAATGAAACACCCCTCTAAAGCCCGCCGTCCCATGGGTCGGTAAGGATAAGGAAAGTTTAAGGAATCAACATAAACCATAAGGCTGCAATGGCTGCACTGCAAACCGTAGCGAACTTTGCTTATCTTCGCAGGGTCTATCTAATAGCACTCAGTTTATGTCGATTCCTTACCGGACCGTGGGATGGCTAGCTTAACCTAACCCTACAGCGTCCACCCCATTTGACGCATCCCGACATACTCTCTTTCTGTTGGATTATGTTAGGTTAGATTAAGAGGGGCATGCATAATGTGATTTCGTCTATAAAGCCACTAAAAAAACTGTATTGCATTTTGTGTCTGCATAACAATAATGTAACATTATATAATATTATTGATTAAAACGAGATGATTAGATAGATACATAAGCACCCAATCCATGCATAATAGTAGATGTAATATATTATAATACAGTGGTGTGAATGATAATAATATTAGTCTTGGTGATGGTGGTTAGAAGACGCAGGTCGGTTGATGGGTTGTTTGTTTGGTTAGACAGTGGCGTGAAGCTGGGCGCGGCCGCGTGAGCTGAATCCCATGGTGCTACAGCAAGGCGAGAAATCCTTATACGTAAAGACTCACAGTGCAGCAGACACGGGATCCCGCTCACCCGTCCGAGCACTGACCCTGCACTGTTGCTGTTAGCTGAACACATTAAGCGGGTTATGCCACACGAGGTGGCCCCACATTCCCTTCCCCGTGAAGCAAGCCAATCACCACTTATTTTTTAATTATTTACATATCAGTAAAACATACAAAAACCTTTAAATTACACTGAATTTTAGAATAATGTCACAGAATAAATTAATGGTAGAAATAAAAATAAAATTTGAACCCTGTCATGGTCATCTTCAAACTGGTACAGATATTAATTATGCTAAGGTACATTCACCACAATGTTTTAAGTTTCTGTAAACGCCTTCCATGGTTCTATGATCCACATACGTGTGCAGTACTCGCATTAAAAAAGGGCTTGTAAAACATTTCTTATATTTATTTATTTAAAAAACAGATTCACACAACCCAAGTTGGCCCATGTGGTGACTGTGTTACATAATTATTTTACTAGGGTTACCATGAAAAAGCATATTGTCTTAAGAGACGATTTAAACCCAAACCATGACGGTGAACATTAATAAATGTTACCATGAAGCGAGCCAAACACCAGTATGAAAGAAAAACACATTCCTTTTGTTAAACTGCATCTCAAAAATAAAAAGTTTAAACCAAAACATAGCATATGTAATGTTAAATTGTATTATTAAATATTGTTTCGGTAAAAACAGTTTAGTACACGTTATGGTACGTATACATTTGCGAACTTAAACGCGAACCGAGCCACGAATTACGGGAAAGGAACGAAGCAACTGCAAGCGGCGTTTCGCGCCATTTGCGGTTGCTACGTTCCTTTCCCATAAGTTGAGGTTCAGTTCGGCTTGCGTATGTATACGTAGCATTATACAACAGGGGATAGAATTCTTTCAGAAAAACAGTTAGTGAGTAAGACTTGTGTAATAAATGCCAAGGGAGAAATACCTAGTCTTCAATTATAGAGAAATGACACGCATGTATAATAAACAAACGTTTTTGTTTAAAAGCATATCCTTCAGAGAATTGGCTGTAGGTTTACGAGCTCATTTTATTACTTATACATAACAAAATATTATATTATGGTCTCATTCTGAACATGTCCCTAGCAGGGAGTTACTATTACAAATTAAAAAAAAATATATACAACTAAGACCTGTTGCTTGAACCCATTATCAAATTGGCAATTAGAATTATTGACATTGAAATTTAAATTTGACTCGCTTTTTACACGATGGACATGTGCCACGCAATACCATGTAAAAAGAAAAGGATATAAAAAAATGGTAGATAGGGTTTCCTTGTAAAAAAAAAAATTCAGGTAATCAAAAAAAAATTACTATTGCTTATGGTATCTAAATTTATTATTATACGCTAGGCATCCTCAATGTCCAACAGAATTCAATCAACTGACTACACTTCCCGCATACTTTTCTGTGAATAGTACATACTGAGTAGTAAGTACATGCAAGGAATGTAGCACTGTTTTACTTTGAAACCGTGTAAAGAGGGAGTCCAGTGTATTACACTAGATATATAGTAAATTTTTTTGTTCTTATAAGTATCACTTCTTCTCAACTTCACAGGCATTACACACAGCATGCTTTGGTTACCCATGACACTTTGTAGTCATTACGTTGGCTGCTTGCTTATTGACATGGGCCTGACATATTGTACAGAGCGACAAATTTATCTACAATCGATTATTGCTGATCTGTACAATGCTGCATTTTAACGCATGGTCCATACTTTGTAGCGCATAAGTAATAATTACCCAATTTCATAAAAATTTAAGCAAATAATTAACTTTTACCTGTGGTCCCACAACGTGTTGCATGAGGAATGGTCGATGGCAGTTGGTTGCTTTCTCGGGGTGTTTATTTGAATCCTCCAAGCTAGAACTCAGACTGTGATGTGAAATGGAAAACACAAATCACAGAATGAGACCTAGGTTGGCCGACACTAGTTTGATTTTCACCCAGCGGGTCATATTTTTGAATACTTGGCTTAATATACAAAATGAAGATAAAATAATTTTGTCTCCATTTCTCAATCAAATAAAACAATCATTCATTATAGTAAGGGATTAAGTTTTAAAAACCTATGATTTTTAACTGCAAACTAACTGGCACATTCATTTCCAATTATAATTTTAATCTAATAGGAAACACTTGAATAGGGAGTGTTATTTCATTCAACTCATTAATTTAATACAATGGTTTTCCTCTTTAAAATAAAGAATAGTAATAATAATACCAGAATAAAAACTCCTGCACAATTTTCTAAATGGTGGGTTATTGTCTTTTGACTTTCAGTCTATATTACTTGTTAGATTCAATTGAAGTAAATAAAATTTTGTGCAAGAGAATAACAATAGTTAGTGATTAATTTTTAAGGAATTGGCTCTTCACTGCGGTCGGTCTTAAGCTACGTATACATACACGAGCCGAACTGAACCTCAATTTATGGGAAAGGAACGAAGCAACCGCAAATGATGCGAAACGTCGCTTGCAGAATCTTCGTTCCTTTTCCGTAATTCGTGGCACGGTTTGCAAATGTATATGTACCATTATATCAACCAAACCAAACAATTTATCATGAAACCAATTGTACTGTAAATAAACTATTAGAAACATGAGGTTAATTTGTGGGAAGAATATTGAAACATTAAATATTACTAGTAAAATGCTTAATAACAGTATCACTGTAGGCAATTTGTACACATTTTAATTAGGTGACTTAAATCTAGACAAAACATAAAATTATCAATAAAGCATAGAATGAAAGAAAAAAACAATTGTTTAGTAAAGCTGACGACAATTCATGTTAACATAATGATGAAAAAACCACCCATATTATAATATTTGAAGATATAAAACCATAAAAGCATAGCAAACCACTGCTGGGAAAAGTGAATGAAACGAGCTTAAATAATGCACATACTGTTTTGAACAAGCCAACTGGATTATACAACACATCCATACAATTACAATAAAATCAATGACAATGAGGTTGTTTCCCACACCAAAAATTCATGTTATTTACAAATGCATTATATTAATTAGTGCACAGGACAGAACTTTTCCAATTTTTGGAAAATACCAAATAATACTGAAGATATAAGCCATAGCCATCCGGTCGATAAGCATGGGACGTCATGGTTCGTAAAGCGACTGGTGCGGCCATAGATATCATAGGCAAGGCAGAAAGCGTTACTGCTATTAAAATTTTACTGAATTGTGTCGAAAGACGTCACAGGTATTTGTTTACCTAAGTTCACTTTGAAACACGACTTTATCATTTTTGGAGATATTGAAAAACTAATTTTACTGTTGTTATCGGTAACTATTTATTTATAATAAATTTTGATAAAAAAAAAACAAATTAGGAGACAACTTCATTATTGCAAAACATAAGTTTTAGAAAGACTTTCAATGAACAGTGCATAGTAGTAGAGTTGCAGTGGGTTTGGGTTTCGAACATTAAGCAATATGCATCCATGAATGAAGAAAATATTGTTGGTTGCTTACCTGAAGAGTGCTGGTCTTCAGTCTGGAACTGGAAGCGCCCTCCACCCATGGGAGCAAAGTCATCACTATCGGAGATCAGCGCATTTCTCAACCTGCAGACCTCAGCTATATCTGAGTGCTGAACCTCTCCCAGCGGTTCACGTTTAATGTTCTCAAGCTTGATGAGAGTTTGTTCCCCTTTCTCCATGTCAGTCTTGTTCTCTATGCTAAGCGTTGGCTGCGTCACCGTCTGCTGGGGCTTGTGCCACTTGACGTCTGCGTCAGCCTGGCTGGACAGGGTCTCTGTCAGGTTACGCTGGGCAGCACCCACTATTTTTCTCTTCTTTAATGAGTGCAGGAGAAGTGGACTCAGCTTCACCTGCAGGTTGTGAGAGTTGGGAGGGGAGTATGGGGAGAGGATGGTGCGCAGCGGGGAGAGCATACTGTTCTGGTTTCTGATGTCTTCTATCAGAGGCCGCAGCATCTCCTTCTTGTCTTCTAAGAGGGGGTCGGACATGAGGCCCAGGGGGGTTTGGGGAGGGGATTCAGGCTTGGGACAGAGGAACACTTCAATCTCTCCACTTTCCGCCTTTAAGTGTATCACATAGCCATTTTCATCTGGAGGAGGTACCTGAAAGATAAATAATAATAGGATTCAGTTTTTGGATATCTACGATAAGAAGACTACCTGTGTGCTAGGGTGGGTGGACAGTACTCACATTGAGGGTGGTCTCGGGAGGGGCCCGGATGGGGATGACGGTCTGGTCCAGGAAGACCTGGATGCCCTTGAGGTCCTGGTAGGTGATGTAGGCATAGCGGCGGTCCTGGCTGAGGCGCCGCAGGTGGTGTGTGGCGGCCCCAATGGCCGTATCCAGCGCCACCTCCTGGCTGCCGAGACGGCGAAGGTGGCGTGCCAGCCGACGGTGGCGAGCTGAGGTCGCCGCACTCTCTGACTCGGAGCCTCCTGGTGGAAACAAACACTATGGGAGAAGTGTTCATGGAGATTCCACTCCCTCAAGCAACATACAATCCCCTCATCTTTAAATGTTTAAAGTAGAAGCACTATTCGGAACAAAGGAACTCTTACAAACAATAATAATTATTAAAAATAAATAAAAGCTATTAGAGATTCGGGTCAGAGATGGAGAACTCGGTCCATTCAGAGAAAAACATGTTGTATTTTAGGTTACGAGGACCTGAAAGTTTGTGGTATTATTTACGAGGTAAGAATTTTCAAAATTGATATGTATAAGGATATAAAAGAATCTGGTACACGGTCAGCCAGCCATTAATACCATTATGTTATTATTTGGTTCACTTCTGGCAATAATGGACATTGTCTGTGAAAATAATATTTGTAAGAAAGCAATAATTACCACATTTCCATTGAATATTGTTTTTTGACTTCTTCTCCAAAATGCCTATGCCTTCTAATACGTTGGTGATGTCGTATATTCTTCTCTTTTGTACTTCTAGCTTTTCTGACGCTACATTCAAGTCCATGACACCGTCGGGAGAGGTCTTCAAAAGGTGCACAAATTTCTTCGTTAGCAAACTGAGAGACGTATCAAAACGACTATTGAAAAAAGAAGAAAAAAAACAATATTATACTAATAGTTTTGATTTTTTGGGAGCTTAAATGGTACCCTAAAATTAATAATAATCCTAACAGCTTGAGGAATTCTAGATAAAAGAATGATACAAACAGGTACATGAAAATAATATGGATGTGGGTAACCATAATACTGCAGAATATTGTTTTATTTTTAAGGACTAAAATAATATCACACATGTCATATGAGAAATATCTCTTTTAAATTACAGATAGGCATAAATGTAAAAAAACCTCATTTTTAACCTATAGTGGGACACTCAACTAGCAGTCGGTTGAGTTAATCCCCTTTCAACATAAGTGTAATATAAATGTTAAGATTTATAGCTCCTTTTAAAAAATAACAAGAACCAGTAGTTTTAATATGAGCCGGCACAATAAAATGATGGCTGACAATGTCACTCAACTAGCAGTCGGACGGGTCGAGTTCAACACAGGTTATGCCTATTTCAATAAATACCAAGAATTAGAAGATTTTATATGAGCCAGCACAATTAAATAAAGAGTAATCTTATGAAAATGAGTTGTTTTGTTGAGGTGGTGGCGGGTCATACCTAGATCTCTCGGTGAACTTCTTAATAGAGTTAGCGGCCCGCCAGTTGGGCGTGTGATGCTGTTTGTGCGACCTCTTCTGTTTTGGTGTCTTGAACTCGGCCTTCATGGGCACCACGGCCGGTGCGCGCGTACTGCGCCCCCCACTCTCGCAGCCCATGTTCAGCCGGCGCTTTACGGCCTGACAAAACATACAATCATTTTTAATCTTTACCAGAATCATTCTGATGGAGTCCTTCCTCGGGGGAATAGAAACAGAGTGAGGGAATGGAAACACTAAGAGAAATGTTAGCTTTCTAAGTGGCCACTACACCACAGAGATACTACACGTATGCAGCACTTTCTCTTCTAAATAACATTTCACCCAAGGGGTAGGCAGAGAGGGCGGACCGCCAAACAACTCGGTCTAGCCACTCATACATGCTCTTCCGTTATTAAGACTCTTGACATGGCCCTACTCAAGTATTTGATTCACTTAATTGTGCCATGTCTTTCTCGGCCCTCCCCTACTTCTTCTACCATTCACATTAGCATCATATATTCTCCCTACACTCCTTTCTTCATTCATTCGCTCTACATGCCCAAACTGTCTCGCTTTCTTTATCTTAGCCACTTCTTGTCGAGGACAAGACGGTGTTTCAGGGGTGACTCCTTAAAGGGAGTACACTTTGAGAAGCTATTGTTGTGTGAATACCACCATAATAATTTCATATGATGGTTAAGGAACTGAGGGTTTATCTTACGGTAGGCACAGCTTTTCAGTCTTTATGGACTGCACGCAGCGGCTGCAGGAGGGGAAGGGAAATAGGGGGTTCATGGGATATACTTGGCTATGAAGATCTAGTTGCTAAACACAAACTCTCTCACCAGAGCCATACTGACAATATCTAACACAGCACTAGTGGATACCATACTACCAGTCCTAACTGCTCTGAACCGTTTGAAGCCAGTGAGAATATCGCATCCCCAAATGGGGTATGTTGTAAGGTTATCTGGCTATTTAGAACTGGTAACCAGACATGACTAAAACCATGGCGATACTGATAGTATCTCTCAATCTGGAACTTGCCACAAATTTACTATAGTATATATTCTTTAATGAGTTCATAATAATAACATTTATATAGCGCAGTTTAGTGTTATTTCACTTCAAGTGTGCCTTACTACAATAACCTTAAAAATAATAGTCATATTCTTAAATTTACTCCTCCTTAAATATTATTGGTCAAATAATATGACACAAAATGTACAGTATATACAAAGCAATGACAAGAGAACAAAATTTAACAATAACGGTGCTATTATGAAACAAGAACATTAAAACTAAAATACAGTGTAAAACAGGCGGCAGTTATTGTTCAGAAATAAGAACATTCTGAGTAAACATTAAATATTTAAAAAAAGTATAGTAAGGAGGATATCGATTATTATAAAACATATAAGAGAATGGTAGGATTTTTAAAATAATTTTGTTTTTAAAGCCAGTTTAAATTCAGCCAAATTCTGGATATCAGTATCAAGATCTGAGGGAAGTTTATTCCAAATGAGCGGGTCAGTTACACGAAAAAAGCGATCATAGTAATCAGCTCGAATTGACCTAGAAAGTTTGATTAGACGATTAATAACATGTGGATCTGCTGACCTAGAGTAAGCTGTCTATCGCTTAAGTTTTGTCGGATACATAGTTCCGATATAAGGCTGGCACCATTTGTGATATAACAGAAATTAATCAAAATAGATTAATAACATGTGGATCTGCTGACCTAAGCTGTCTATCGCGTAAGTTTTGTCAGATACATAGTTCCGATATATAGGCTGGCACCATTTACACAATATATCAGAAATTAATCAAAATAGATTAATAACATGTGGATCTGCTGACCTAGAGTAAGTTGTCTATCGCTTAAGTTTTGTCAGATACATAGTTCCGATATACACGGTGTCCGGAAACTCGTAGTACAAGCGGGAAACTGGAGAATCTACACCACATGGGGAACCCAAAAAAACATAAAGTTTTTTGATTTGAGCATTTTCAAAAAAAAAAAAAAAAAACAAAAAAAAAAATATTTTTCGGCTATTTTAGGGTTAAAGTTTTTTCTGGTGTTTAGGGTTGAATAACAGATGTTTTAACCCTGCAGAGCAGAAATATTTTATGATTACACCGGGTTAAATGAAGGGTGATTTCAAAATAATGCTTCAAATCCGAGTTTCTTCATTTGTTTTACTTTCAAATAGTTTTAATTAGTTGGGTACTTTGATCTTCAGTAATAATTTATAAGAATTTGATTAAAAAAAAATAAAAAAAAAATAAAAAAAAATAAACTTCAAACTCGATTTACTCGATAACGAAAGCTCAAATAAAAAAAAATATACTACAAAATCGACTCCAAATGTGATGTAGATTCACCAGTTTCCCGCTTGTACTACGAGTTTCCGGACACCCTGTATAGGCTGGCACCATTTGTGATATAGCAGAAATTAATCAAAATAAATATACTAGCGCACACCGGGATTTTAACCCCTCAACCTCCGGATTGCCAGTGGAGAGCCTTACCCCTCAACCATGGAGGCTATCGATGTCGCATTTTGAATCTGGAGCCAGTGACAACAACTACCACAGAGGTCTTTCCAACACTAGAGAAGTCACTCAAATAATTTAACACCTCATTTCTATAATTGCAACATTTTCTTCAAATTCAGAAGAGCAACTTATTGAAAGCTAGTGCAATTATCATAGGATACATTAGATGCAGGCATCAGAGTTGAACAACTTGTGATGTACGAGGTGGTTGTAACTGTTCTCCACTCTCCTTGTGCGGGAATGTGGAATGAATAATTAATTTATGCTAATTACACATTACTAAATGGCGACCATGGGATTAGCACTTTGAAATCAGTTACTTCTCTGGGAGTGACAATCAATGTATGTATTAAAATCAACCCACGGTCAGAGATTATTTAATATTTTTCTTTAGCTCATATGTAATATAAACATTAAAAACAGTATTGTTAATATGTAATACATAGACGCTATTGTAATGTTGGCCCCCACAATAAACAGAATTCACCTTCAAATGAATGACATTTCAATCTACTAAAATCCTATTACGAAAAAGTTTACACATAAAAAACATATGTCCGGTCTGTAGCAAGCCGGCAAAGCACAAGTAAGATTATTATGGGTTACATCACATACAAAATAAGTAAGTTATGTCTGAATTGGCTTTTGCTATGCTCATCTAATCAAATATTAATTGAGTACTTTCCACGATTGGGGTGGTACTTTCACTTTAGTACTAGAGCCAGTGAGACTATGGCTTCCTCAATTGGGGTATGTTGAAGCTGAAGGTAGGGGAGAAGAAAACGATTTGGGTAAGTACCTGGTTATTCAGCCCTGGTCACCAAACACGGCTAAAGCCATTTCAAACAATGCTTCTATTCTGAATCTAGTTACCAGGGCAATACTGAAAATAACTACAACTCTGGCGGTGTCATAAAATCATTTTGAAGGGGTGCACCCACATGACAATTTATTGGCAAGAATAATAAGGCTAAGAGTGGAGTTATTCATTTTAATTTTTTTTATTACTTTCTTCAATAGAATAATTTTGTGGGAAATTATCATGGGTGATTGAGATTGTCTTCTTTGGGAAACCATTGGGAAAAAGCATTCATTTAACTTTCACCAAGGTCTGTCGTAGTAATGATTTTGGAAGCAAAAAGGGCAGAGAGCAAATTACAAAGTTCACTATACATTGCGTAACAAATTAAAAAAAATTAATTAATGCCATATAAAAATGTTATGAAATGTGAAACATCCACATTCCTTACATTCATGAACCTGAAGAATGTGCAATCATTTTCATTGCATGTCAGTGAGTACTTTTACAGAAAAAACAGGCAGCCCTCATTTTAGTACCACTACCAAATGTACTCGTCATAGGATTGATAAAAAAAATGGAGTGACACACATAAAGACGCCAGTACTTTGAAGCATCAAATAAGAAAAGTCACCAAAGAGACTGCTCTATATTATTAATAAAAGTTTTTTTTTTAATGGTGCAAAAAAAAAGGTTTAAACTGCATTCTAAATGAAAATGGACCGATGCAATACCTTGTTTCTTTTGGTATGAACACCTGGCATTTTTAACAGCAGCATTAGCTGTACATTGACATAGGGGCTTTCACAAAAGGGAGGAATTACACTATTACTTGGCCTGAAGCAAGAAGCCCTACTAGATATACACAGATGTATGGGTAATGCTACCGTATTATGTAAGGGTGCTCACACACTCAAACATCTATAATCCAGCCAAGATGTATTGTGGTTGTCTATATATTTAGGGTGCACACACACATCCAGAATGGAAGATGTATAATTGTTGTATGTGCATAAATGGTGCACCAACACATCTAGAATGGAAGATGTGCAGTTGTTGTGTATGGAGTAAGAGTGCACACTTTCAAAATGGAAGATGTAAAGTTGTTGTGCATGCATGAAGGGTGCACAGACACATCCAGAATGGAAGATGTATATTTGCTGTGTACACATGAAGGGTGCACGCATACACAGAGAATGTAAGAAGTGTATGTGTGTGGGGTGCAGATGTATGACGGTTGTGTGAACAGGGGTTACTCAAGCAAGACAGAACCAGTGTGAGTAGAGTGAGCTGATTGTGAATGTGTTGTGCAGTCCCTATTGTTAATGGTGGGGTGAACAAACTGTTGAGGCGGCCTCTTGGCAGATAACAAAAAACATTTCATTGCTGTTTAATTTGGCTGTGTTCGTATACAGATTATTTATTTATTGCAAATAAGGGTGAAGTAAGTTAAGGTTAGGAGGCAGGTCAATCATACTAGGTCATCAGGAAATAGGCAGTAATTAATAATAATATAGTAGGCAGCATTCTACCGGTGCGCTCATTACTGATTTCACAATAAGTTTAACAGTTAGTGAGTTGTTTTAAATAAGTTAATCCTTTCTTCTCTCCAAATAAGAATCCAATCAAGCTTTAAATTGGCTAAGTGAAATAGCACAAACTGCACTATACAAGTGTTATGTTATTATATTAATAGCATCAATGACATGTTTTGGAAGTTTGCTCCATGAATCTACTCTACTACCCTGTTTGCAAGGAAGTGTTTCATAAAATATGTGTTTCCTGTTTTTTACAGAACAAAATTTTATCACTAATATTACTTTAAAAACTAGCTGTACCCCGTCACGCATTGCTGTGGTTCTGTCTGTCCATGGAGATAGAGAAACAATAGCGCGTGTTGCTTTTACACCCAACAGATGGCGCTGTTTAAAAAAAGCATGTTTTACCTGTCAAAGGTGAAATCTATATAATATGGGTTTATAAAAACAGAAGGGTATTCGAATGCAACGTTTTGTCAAAATTTAAAAGCAATTCTTGAAGAACTTTCGGAGATTTGAGACATTGAACAAACGAAAATTTACATTTCTATTTATATATATATATATAGATATGTACTATGTATAATAAATACACAGAAGGTGAAAGATATTAGGAGTATCTTCGACTTGTAGTGACTAGATCATTTAAATAGCAATGTACTAATTCTCCATAGCTTCACAACATTACAAAAAAGGTGGATGAAATCGTATTAAAAAAAAAGTCAAAACAAATTGAATATAAATTTTTTCAAACTTTGTGCGCAAATAATATAAACCGGAATAAATATAAAATTATGTTATAATTCACAACGATTCAAAGAGCAAGAGCATGAGGCGCGAATATAAAAGAGTGAGTATAAATCTCCTGTTAACAGTTAGCAGATTAGCAGAAGGTGGTTGACTCCTGTCTATTGGTCAGTAGCATCTACTGACTGACTGACTAGTGGCTTGAATGGCAGCAGTTATCACAATAGTAGGTAACTGTGCTTCAACGTGAACCACTGTCTAACTAAACTAGGAAGAAGTATGACACTTTATAATACCCATACAATAAGCGACAGCAGCTGTTTGTAGCCGTGTGAGGGCTATTGTAAAGGGATACAATAAATTACTAAGGTGGTATGTGTGCAAGGGACACTATAAAGCAGTGTGTGCGTCCAACAGTTCCAAGAAATCTGCTTGTGAGGTACACAATAGTAGCATGTTACAAGGTACAATAAGTTTCTCAGAATTTCTAATAGAAATTATCCCATTTTATGCTGGATTATTTCATCCTAAAGCAGATGATTTGCTGAACACATTAAGTCATTATTAGAAATCACTATTTTTAACTCTGTTCCATCATTATTAGAAATCACAATTTTTAACTCTGTTCCATCACTATTAGAAACTCTATTCAGTCATTATTAGAAATCACTATTTTTAACTCTTATTAGAAATCACAATTTTTAACTCTGTTCCATCACTATTAGAAATCATGGAATAAACATTACAATATGTAATGTTTATTCCATGCTATGTTTAAAAGTTAGAATAGAGTAAAACAACAACAAAATAAATAAAAAAAAAACTGAACAAAACTCGGCTTTAGGTTGAAAATATCAGATCAATTTGTTTATTTCAAATAATTTTAATCGCTTATTTACTTGATAATTTTAGTTTGAAGTTATTTTCTATCCTTTTTAAGCACTCTTTGAAGTGATGTTTCATAAAGACGGAAATGTGGGAATTTACCAATCATGTGATATTAATATTTATTTAACTTCTTTCTGTATATAAAATAATAATAATAATAATATGAAATAATATTGTTGAAACAATAAGAAAGAAATTACTGAAAACAATTTCAAGGATCTCGTAGATAAAGATTCTACCTAGAGAAATACCTACATAAATCTACGTAGAAGGTCTTTATGTGGTATTGTGCAAGGGACCTCATAGTGTGGTGTGTGTAAAAGGGACATGATGCAGTGGTATGCGTACTGGCTGTAGACGCAGAGGGAGAGGGAATGTGTGTAAGTTGTGCATACCAATCAAAGGTGAAATTTCAATGATGAACCCAAGAATTCACAAAGGCCCTGGTAGGGTTGTGAATACATTACAGGGGGGCAATGACACTCAAGGTGAACGCAATCACAGGGAGGGGTAGCAAGCAAGCAAGCAAGCAAGCAACCAACAAGAGCAAGCAAACACTAACAGCCTCCCCACACTCCACATGCCCAAACTGTACTCATACAAGACGGTTTCACTAACAATAATAACAGAATGTTTATTAATTCAAAACTGCACTAGGTACTTACTCTGATCATTATATCAAATTGAAATGAATTAAAAACGATTAATTTTTTCACAAAACTACAATTTAAAAAATATTGCAAAATTTATTATCACTGTGATGACTTGATCGACTGCTAGAGGCATTTTCAATGAACAGTCAATGTTATAAAACTGAAATTTTGAACTGTCTTTATATTTTGACACATAAAATTTTCCACTAAATACAGTATGTTGTTTAAGAGATAGATCTAGATTTGTAGAGTAATTCAGGTGAGTCAGGAAACATCTTCCTCCCCAACAAGGAAGGGGAAGAATGAGAAGAGCCCCTTTCCTCCTTAACACAGAAGGGGACAGATTATTTAAGGGGGCAAGCTTGCAGAAACATTCATCCCATTGTTGTCCCTCCACACAGACATATTACATACTATACTACACAGGACACGCAATAAGGTATATAGCCAGCCTACTAAACTGCATAGGATGCAGCAAAACTATCAACAATAACAAAATACTGACGGTGAAGTGCATGTGCAGTTAACTCCACTTTTTGCCAAATTTATATGAAGGAGAAAAAATCTGATTATTCCATCCCAAGTCATCATAAGTTGTTTGTAAAAAAGGTATATAATAGTTAATAATTAGCCTGTCTATTAATTGTAAAGTGCCCAGAGTTGATTTTCACAAAAATGATCTAAATATTATTATGTATTACTTTTGAACTTATTAAAGCAAGTCATTTTCAGGTAAAGGTGAAGTTAGCCAAGAAACTTGCACTAGGTAATGAACATAGAATAACGAAAGATGCAAAGGCTTTCATTTTCATAAAGGAAAACATATTATTTATTCTATTTTTCCAACAATCTAAATATACATTTTATGAATGTTACCATAATGTCAGTCTTCAATGAATTTATTCCATACGAAAATACTCCACAAAAAGTTTTTAACTGAATAAATTTCAGACAAAATTATTAAAAAAAAAAATATATATATATTTAGAAAAGAAAAGTGAGTTTTTTTCAGAGAAGACTCCCAGAGACTTAAAAAATTTATCGAGGGTAAAATATAACACGTGTCTTCTATAGCTAGTTGTTCCTTCACTATGGGAAGATGTTTTGCTAGGTAGCCAGCAAGTATGAATCAGGGTGGCTGTCTGCTTGCTTTCTCCCAGTGTGAGAAACTACAACTAGATACCTGGAATACAGAGCAAACTTCCTGCCATCTTTTGTTGGCCTAATCTAAATGCTACAAACAACACAACACACCATACCATACCATACATACCTACAGCAGGCAGCAACCAACACAACTGATAAACAAATGCATTGTTCAAATTGTTGCCTACACTTTAAAATGGTATTTAGATAGCTAGCAGAAGTCATTTAGCTTTTTAATAATATTGTTTAAATTATTATAATATTGTTCAGCTTTTTAATAACATTGTTTAAGTAATTATAATACTGTACAGCTTTTTAATAATATTGTATAAATAATTATAATATTTTAAAGTTTTTAATAATATTGTATAAATAATTATAATCTTATACAGCTTTTAAATAATATTGTATAAATATTTATAATATTGTACAGCTTTTATATCATATTTTTTTAATGATTTTAATAATGCCGCCGTTGATAAATCAAATAAAGTGAGTCATAAAGATTTTCTTTTTAAATGCCAAGAAAAAATGTATTAAAAAAAAACACATTCAATGACAATCTAATCACTAAAATGCAATAAAGCTATTTAATGAGAGTGACTTAAGCTATACGAAATTATCATTAAATATAATGTACCAGAAGTCAGCTAACAAAATTTACTGGAAAACTCATAAACGATAGACGTTTTATAATTGCAAGGCCATCACTGATGTTTTCACAAATGCGTCCCAAATGTGTTGTAAATACATAAATATTTCATATTTTATTTCCAGAATCAGTCCCGACGTCATGTAAATTTTGATCCGCTTTGAATATATAACTCTTATTCATTCATAGTGATAGGTGTTTTATATTGAATATAAGTTAGACATTTTTATTTAGTTTAAAAAAACAATTTTAAAATACAAGACAGGGTGTGGCCAAATATATATTTTCAGATGCCTAATAAAATGTGCCCGAATTATAAAGAGAAAGATAACCTATCTATTAAAGAAATTAATGAATAATTATTAGGTACTGAAATGTGAATCAGTGGTGAGTCATTCCACAAAGTAACAATAATATTATTTTAGAATAAAAAAAATTAAAATGAATTCCAGTTTCTAAATTCTTTATCAGGAGAAATTAACTCGAAGAATAGACCTCATGAAATATGTCCAAATTTGATAAAGATTATTTCTGTAGATAGTGTACAGATAATCAATTTGGCGTACTGATTTGCCATTTAAAAAATCCCATTCTATAATATCTGCTGAGAAGTAAATCAAGTAATAATTTAAAAAAATTATATATTTATTTTAAATATATAACGCTTCCAGTCTGGGTGTAGACTATCAAGTGTGATGGATCTTGCAATTTAGTGGCTTTTTCAACTATCGCAAGAAAAATTAAAAAGGACACTTCCCCAAAAAGGATTAAACCTTGAAAACACGAGATATCAGTAGAAATGTGGAACGTACTTGTTCAAAAGCAGATATTTTGTTTTTGTTTAGTAAAAAGAGAACCTTTGAAAATCTTGCCCCCACTCTATCCAACTATTGATCCGTCTCTTTATTCAATTAAAAATTAATTTGGGCAGCGCAGTGAAAAAATCTCATTATAATGAACCCAAAAAACTTTTTTCAACCTATTTTATCATTTTTTTTCAGCAATTAAAAGGATAAAGAAAACTACGCATCTTAAAAGACATTAAACAGCACATCATGACCCTCGAGCGTCTGATTTTTTTTTCAAATTTGACCTCTAACTTCGGACTCGATTTACTTGAAAACGAAAACCAGAAAATCGATTGCAAATGTGATATAGATTTACTAGTTTCCAGATACGGTGTATAATATAATAGCGTAAATAAAATGTGGTTATAGATACAATATGGTCTTTTTAAAATTAAAATTCTCCTTGGATCTTCGGAGTGAAACTGTGTATTTGTGGCAAAAAGCACATAACCTCTCCAAGACAAATTGTCCATGTTGTAATGCATCAAAATCTATTCATTGGATCACAAATACTTGCATGCAAAATGAATATTTGGCAATCGCATGAATTGCAAAATTATTGTGCAGCAGGATATCAGGGTAATAAAATATGACCATTCATAATTTAAAATATGTAATGGAACCTTTCATAAAGTTGCATGGAGAAAACCTGTTACATTATGACAGTTAGTTGGCAAAAACTATTTAATAATATAATTGTTTTGATATAACGATACAATTAGTTTTGGTGTTATTATAGAGGTGGCATGTTGATCAGACTGAATAATTTAATTAAAAAAGTTTAAAAGAAATGTACATTTTGTCTGCACATAATCGAGAGGAGTCTGCTTGGGTGTCATGATGAAGATTGCCGAGTTTAACAAACCTTATAGAAAGGCTTTGAGAAGCTGTTTGTAACATTGATAAATAAAACAAACATTCTTTGGAAGGGGATTTTAATTAGGTAGCCAGACAAAAGTAAAGTTCTAGGACGGACATAATATTTGGACATAAATGTTAAAGGTACTAAAAAAGAGTGCTAAGGTTTAATGTTGAGCTAGGTGTGGAAGGAATAAACAACTCTGGTGGCAGGCATGCTACATGATATACGTTTAACTAACCTCTGAGGTCTTGGGAGGGGCCAGCGGGGCTTCTCTCATGATCTGGTGTTGTGGAGTGACCCCGTAGCCATGGTCCACCAAGTGATAGCCGACAGCGTGACTGGGGCTGACCTCCACAAAGGTCTGCTCCTCATGCTTGGAGTAGCTGGCGTCGGGGGAGCCGTGTACCACCCGCCTGATGATGGGAACTCCGTGCTTGTTGACAGTGCACTCCATTTGCCCCACTTCCGTCGTGGCCGCCCTCTTAACGCCGCGAGGCATTTCTTCCAAAAGCGACAACAATTATAATATTATAACATATTAAAGGTAGCCGTTAGCTTGACTAACGATGAAATAAGTTAGTGGTGAATCAGCGATTTGGCGTTACAAATCCAATCCATATTTTCCTAACATATAGGTTGGAAACGTAGGTCACACACGTTACATTAACAAGGCGTGAAAACGGAAGAATTGGTAGATATTGAGACAGAAATTACTAAAAATGAATTGCTTAAAAGAAGAGCGGACAATATATTCCAGATTAACTGTGCTTACGTCACTAAGCAAGACCAAAATTGGATTGAATACCATGCCTACGAATGCGAAAATTGAACCTCTTTCGGGTGGCTGGTCAGCAAAACTGATCGCAAATATGAGAAAACCGAGATAAAAAGAATAGTGCTTTACTTACTTTTGACTTTGTCGCCTCGAAATTGAACTGATGTCGCTTGCAGGCCGCTAATCGGTACATAAGATTTTTCAAAATGCGATCCCTACATTGTCGAGAACTAGAAATAAAATGTCCGCCGCTATGCCGCTTGTTATGTATGCAAGGGACTTGCAGCTGTCGGGACGCTCGCAAATAATCATAAATAAAAGAAAAACGGTCGATTTTCAAATGCTACCAAGAATTATGTACATGGCACTGCCCATTTAGAATAATTTCAACTGTAAAATGCGCAGAATAGTGCAACTATCCGGTTCCGAGAGATAAATTACACACGCGACAACCGTTGTAACCGAGCTTTTCTGAACATCTGGCACCCAGCCCGCTGTAGAGAGCGCGCGAACATATCGCGCTTGCGCACTAATAACATCCCCTATTCAAATCACAACCACAACGCTGAGAGAATTAATTTCTTTCACATTTACGCCATTAATTATTTATTGTTAATAAGACAAGCGATACGCGCAATCAGCGGCCCGATTGATGGAACAACAATGGGAGCTTTTCCGCGAACAGACCTAACCTTTACAGTGTCAATAAACGTAGTGGATCGTTGTAAACAAACATGGCGTAATGAATGACAGGATGTGAAACTGATTTTCTAATGCTAGTCAACAAAAAATTACCTCAATATTGATGAAAACACGAAATTTAAATACATTATATTTATTCAGAATTAAATGTCAATGATTACAAATATTTCATAAGGCGAATCTTGTGTAGGTTCAACAATTTGCATAGCAGAATAAGTGATCGCTTTGACTTCTGTTCCTTGGGGATGCTTCCCGAGGGTGAACTCCTCCCCAAAACACTTGCATCGAATCCGGAATTCGCTGGTGTTGAATTCTAAAATCTGCAGCTTTCTACAGATCAGAAAGGGTTCGGCCGAAAACAAAAAGAGCAGTTCATCTAGAAAACGATATAGAAGTCCGAGCATATCATCTGCTTCTACTTCAATTTCTTCGCATTTCTTCATTTCCACATACTCAATTTCCGTCATGTATGCAAACATTGCCATTCCACTTTGTTCAAAGGCTTCGATTAAAGTATTCCCCCATGAATGAATCCTGAAAATATGAAAACAATTTTTTTAATTGAAAAAAATATATAAAAAAAGAATTAATATCATTTATGTGTTGGATAAAGAAATTAATAATGACTATTAATGTATTATCATCAATTTTCTAGTTTTAAAACTAAACCTTCTGAATGTATGAATCTTCTGTTGAAAGAGGATTGGCCATGTAAGTACCTAGATAATAATATTATATTATAGATATTATTTATTAAATTAAATTATTACAAAAATGTACACATTACGTACAACACACAATATATCAAGGAAATGTTAATGTTTTTTTATATTACAAATGGATGACTTATTTATTGCTTTGTGATAATTTTCCAACCAACAAATAAAATTTTTCTTGAACTGTTTTGTGCTATTTATATAAATAAATGAATGATAACTTTTTTAAAGTATGCTAACAAAGCAGTATTAGCTTTCCATGAGATTTAAATTAGTGACAATTTTAATATTTTGTGTAAAACCTAACAAAAATACTTGCTTGATAAAAAAGACTGTTTTAGAAAAAATGTTAGGTAGGACTATAATATTAGTATCCACTTCTTATTTCTTTACAATTCCATGGTAATATTTAAGAACTAATTATTTTTTTACAAACCTGCAATTTTTTTGGCTAGACCTTACCGCTTCAAAAATGAATTAAATTTAGTAAGTAAATATTTTATGTTACACTGCATAAGTGACCTACTGCCGCAGCCAGTGGAGCTATTAGGACACTCCAATTGGGGAATTTTATGAGTATTTTTTAAGTAGAAGGGAACAAGAAAGAGAAGGAAGTACTAAGTAGAAGAATAAGGTTGGGGAGAACCCGGCTATTCATTTAGATGTGACAAGCAATTTTTAAAAAGTATCTTCCATTCTATTATTTAATTTATCATTCATTGGCATTAAAATATAATCTTACTGTATTGAATTTTTATGACACCATTATGTTTGTATGACTTTTCCTATGAATGAATAATCAATTAAATGTGAACCTTAAATGGAGTGCTAGTATGAAAATACTGTCATGGAGCTATTGATTAAATGAGTGCTTATTAGTTTCAGGTTTACCAAGCTCGGGCCATGTGTTTCAAAGTATGTTTTAATCCAATCATTGTTTTAAAAATATGAATATCCATTGTTATAACTATGATGCACGTAAGAAAAAATATTAGATTTGGGAATAAGACATTATAGTGTAATACTTTGGTTAAATTTTCGTAAACCCGTAATTTCATCAAAGAAATAAAAATAAATATTTTAAATCCACTATGATTTCCCCTTTTGTAACCTACTTTTTGGATAAATAATAGATATAATTTATTTTAAATATTGATGGGGGTTGCATTTTATTACAAATTTATTTTTCAAATGTGTTAGTTATTCTCCTATAAACAGGATTAAATACTAAATAATATGAACATAATTTTTAGTTAGTGTTACCATTAATGTAAACACTCATTATTACTATTTGCACTTACTGGACGTCTGCCGTGTGATCAAGGTCTAGAAAAGAAAGAAATATTATATTTTATTTTATTTATTATATTAAATGTCCAGAGAAAATTATTATACGTAAATATAATATGCCTATACATAGATTCATTTAAAAAAAATACCAGCTATATATAGTAAGGTGCAAAAATCACAACATATAACTTGAGCAATTTGTCTTGCTAAGATGAAAACTGAGAAATTATGATTAGGTAGGGACATATTTCAAATATAGAATAAAAATAATTGTCCTTTATATTCTAGGTAGGTACTTTAATGCTTATTTGGATTTGAAGGACACATAAATTAAATGTAAAATTTATTAGAATGGGTTGTTTCACAGAATTTGAACAATTCATCATATTTAAATTTTTAAATTAAATACCTACTGTGGAATTTTTTTATCTAAGTTCTGTTATTAATTCATCATGGGCCGGATATTTCACAGTACTTGGATAGTAACAGAACTTGAATAGGATTTTCACAGAACTTAGACATTTAGGACGGGTTGTTTCGGAGAATCTGAACAATTCATCAAATTTCAACGTTCATTTCCGGGTTCTGTGAAAGATTTATTCAAGTTCTGTTTTTATATCATTGTAGGCTAGATGCTTGACAAAACTGAAATAAAAACAGAACTTGAAAAAATCTTTCACAGATCTTGAAAATGAACGTTGAAATTTGATGAATTGTTCAGATTCTCCGAAACAACCCGTCCTAACTTTCAAATTTAATGAATTATTCAAATTCTGTAAAACAATCCGTCGTTGGTAAATTAGTATTAATTGATAAATTTTATTAGTTCCAATTTTTAAAACTCACATTCGTAGTTACGCACGAAATCAACGGATATTATATTACTACTAATAATAATTGGATAATTTGTAAATCACCTCAAGGGTGCTGTACAATTTATTATGAGATCCTAGGTTGAATATGATTAAAATTTGAGGGAAAAACGAAAAGTAAAAATTAAGTTACGTGTTGGTTTATATATATTTTCATTTCAAAACTTCTCTCCAATCGACACTAGCTAATAATTACATTATGTGGTGGTCTATTAGATTTTTAATGATACTATTTACCCGCCAAAAACTACCAGAGAAGGTACCTACTTATCCCAATGCGTCAGTGGCAAAGCTTTGTGTGCAAGAGTGACGCAATATGACAAAATAATCCCGCAACAGCGACAAATGTAGTTAAAAAGCTCACTTTTAATAAATCAAATCACTTACACTCGTATTTGATCGGAGGGATTTGAAGTTCTGCGCCTGTGAAATACTCGTCATCTTCCATTTTATTAGTAAAATCAATTAAAAATAATCAATTGTAGAGCGAGACAGGCAACCTGCAGCGGAAACTCATGGAAACGTCAAAACTCAAAACATGTTGAACATGTGTTTCAATTTTCACGGCGCTCGGTGTTTTATTATTTTATGGCTGATAAATTCATTTAATCCTATAAAAAGGTCACTAAAGATGGACTCTATATAAAATAATTCTCGACCCTGAGTTGCGTCTACAGATTAGTCCGCGAATCGAATTTTAAGTTCAAAACACAAGACTGGTTTAAACGTAAGAGTTTAAACCAGTTTTGATTCTGCTTAGGAGTCATCTTTTATTAAAATCACAACCAACACATGAAAATGATTTCATCTTGGATTTTATAACTGCACTTTGAACACGATAATGTTTTCTTTCAAAATGCGTCAGCAGATGAATCGGCAGCTGGAATTTTATCGTTACGTTCTGACCACAAAACTGGTTTTCTCTACTTTAATAAAACTACATCCACAACACGAAAATGATCCTCCGATTTTTTGAGCTAGAATTTTAAAACCACAGTTTTTCCTGGTCTGCGGATGGATTTCATTTTAATTTATTGGATGTAATTTTATCTTTACATTCAGAGCACAAAATCGGTTTTAATTTTAGAGTGAATTCTTGTGCACGACTCCAACTTTTATTAAAACTACACCTAGAACACGAAAATGGTTATAACTGCACTTCAAACAGAAAAATGGTTTCCTTGTTAATTGCGTTTGCAGATAAAACTGTAATTTTATGTGTGAGCGAGTCCCGGTTTAACTAGCATAATTATAATTATAAGATCGATTATGCGGTTTGTAAGAAACGTATTTCAAAATTTATTTTCAGATTTAATTTTTTTTTTATAATACGTTATATTTTGTTATATTATATTATATTATAATATGTAAAGCTTATGCAAAGTACAATTGTTTGATATGACAATGTTGTGAAGTCTTTTTATTTCTTGTTTTTGATCCTGGTATTTTGATGACAACTGCTTTGTTTATCAGATTAGTGTTATATTTGTATGGCCATACACAATTAACATTTTTCTTACAAATACAACAAATTACAGAATATAATTGTATACACATCATAAACATAACATAACATGACATAACATAACATAACATAACATAACATAACATAACATAACATAACATAACATAACATAACATAACATAACTAAACATAACTAAACATAACAAAACATAACATAACATAACATAACATAACATAACATAACATAACATAACATAACATAACATAACATAACATAACATAACATAACATAACATAACATAACATAACATAACATAACATAACATAACATAACATAACATAACATAACATTAACATAACATAACATAACATAACATAAACATAAACATAACATACATAACATAACATACATAACATAAACATAAACATAACATAAACATAACATAAACATTGAAATAAACATAACATAAACATGACATAAACATGACATAAACATAACATAACATAGTTAACATAAACGGTACAGAGCTGGTAACAGTAGGTTATCACAAAATTATAAAAATAGTAACCTGTGTACAATATAAGTGGGCGCTTTTCGTTATTTAACCAAAGATTTTTCTAAAATTAGTAGCGCTTTTTTTAAACAGAACTATGAAATTGGCAATCTTATAAGCAAACACAGCATATGGGAGTAAACAAATGTGATTATAAAACATAAAGATAAACATAACACAAACATACCATGAACATATCATAACATATCATTAACATAAACCTACCATAGACATAACATAACATAGGTAAAACATAAACATAATTTAACAAAAACACTATTTCCTTTATCTTCGCGGGATCCGTTTCACATAATTTTCTCTGCTTTGTCGAGAATTAACAACAAATTTAGATATTTTTTAACTGTACTTGTTGTAAAATTTAACGAAATATTTTCTTTCAAACTTTGTCCAAAGCAAGTTTCAAATATATTTTTAACAAAATCTGTCGACGTTCAATTCTGCCCTTTTTTATGTTTTCAAATCTTCTGTCGATCTCTTATTTATGATCATCAATGAAGCGGTCAATAATAATATGCCTTTTTACTTTTGGTTTATATAATATGCTCTTGGTCGTTAGCGTTGCCAAGTTAGCATATTATATGCTAAATTTGGCATAATTACTCCATGTTTAGCATAACTTTTATGCTTTTAGCATATTTATTTGGCTTATTTTTACAGAAACATGAAAATAATAAAAACCAATTTTCTAACTAACAAAAATGATATCGATTGAAAAACTAGTGTCTCAATGGAGAAACATAGTTTACATTAAATGGGAATCTTTGACTTCCACTGTAGAGTGTTGGAATAGAGTCATGCAATATAAAGATGCAGCTAATAATAACCCCTTCGATGATTTATGTCAGTTTGCAATGTCTATTTTAACATTGCCGCATTCAAATGAGGACATTGAACGTGTATTTAGCCAAATGAGTTTGGTCAAAACAAAACTCCGAAATCTTTTGGCGGTGAGAACCCTGAATGCCATTTTATACGTGAGATTTGGCCTAAAGAGAGCAGGAAAGTGCTGTTATTCGTACACTGTTCCTGACGAAGTACTATGCTGCATTGGGACCAAAGAAAATTACGACTCCGTCTCTCAGCCTTCCACATCAGCTGCTGTTAATGATGAAGAAGAAGATGAAGATATTGATATTTTATTTCACTGATTTTATTTCTAAGTTAAATTTATGTTAGCTTTTTTTTGGCATTTTTTAAAGTAATTTAGCATTTTTCCCATCACCATATTTCTCAATAAATACTAAGTTAAATGTATGTTGGCTTTTTTTTTTGGCATTTTTTAAAGAAATTTAGCATATTTGTGGCATTTTTCCCATCACTCTAGCATATTTTGAAGTAGTTGAGTTGGCAACACTGTTGGTCGTTGCGTAATTAGTTTATTTATGGTCGTTGCTCACGATTCATAGACAAACCGTGGTTTGTTTATGGATAAACCTAACTGCTGTCAAATTTTGTGTCAGATCCACAGATCTCAGACGTCTCAGAACTGTCAAATGAATATTGGTGAATCGTCTCTCTGAAAATAAATAATTCTATCACAATAACTTAAGGTAAGCTTTCTCAACGGCACACAGGTTATGTTTCTCGATTGAATTTTGTTTATTTTTCATCAGGAGTCTTATCAACCATTAGATAAATTGTTATTATTTTCTAGATGGACCCATTGCTTGTGATTGAAAACAGAATCGGCGAGTTGGAGTGTAAAATGGGTTACTCTCCGGAAGAACAGTACGAGACTTCTGCTGTCGACCAGCTATCACACGCAGAAACTGTGTTAAACAGTGTTACTTCAGGGCGGGAAAAGATAACTGAAATAAACAAACGACTTGATGAACTCAATGGTTATCTTGATCCACAATACGTGAACATGGTATTTATACATTTGTTTGTTTTTCTTTTTTAAAAGTTTTTGCTGTATACATAAATGCAAAAAATACCCATTTATTATAATTTAATTGAGTTTATATATATTTTTAAATAATAATATCTAATCAATCACCGCTCATTAAAAATGTTGTCTTTAGGTACGTATTAGTTCTCACGGTAATTATTCAGGATCGCTGGTAAATGAGCCACGCTTATAAATGGCTGTCATCCCATTCAACCAAAGCGAATTTTCATTTTACTTAATTGAAAATGAGAATGTTAAATTAAAATGTCCCAAATGCAGATAGTTGCCTTTTATAGTAATTAAGGTGAGTAAAAATGTTTTATTTAAAAAAATGTATTAAGCGTGGCCAGCGATCTCGAATAATTACTGCCTAAACTTATTTGTCTATCCTGACAAAGAAACCTTTTGTTTTGAAGCATGTTGATCATTTTGATTAAATAGTGGCGCATACAAATTATTTTATTTTTATATAATTAAGATGACACCACAAAGTAATTTTGAAATTATTAAAGAAGAAAAAATATAATGCTTTGTTGGTTTTTTCCCTATGTTGCTTTCAATAATTCCCTAAAAGGTATTTCGATACTTGCTATTTGCAGTTAAAACTCAAAATTTAATAAAGTACCTACATATTAAAAATGTAGATTGGGCTGTATTAAGGTATTTCTCCAAGTATTATATCCTTCCCAAAAGCAATGGTGCCTTTTTGCCTTTGGGATAAAGAATTGTTTCTGTAATAATTTCTATGGTTCCAACAATGTTGGATGTGGAATTTAGCTTTTGTTTTATTGAAGTTTTTAATTCAGCAGAACTGGGAGGATAGTGCCATCCCAGTCTGCCATATTACATTATATAATATAGGCATATTGTGCGTCTTGTTCTTATTTTTCTCTTTAACCCTGTGATGGCCCTAGTCTCTACCTATGTAAAAATAATGATGATTTCTTCTGTCTGATTTGTAAAATGTTGTAGCATCCTGGCCACGGCTGCAATAATGCTCCTTTTTCAGCGTTGTGTAATCTTTTTTGGTTTTGAAGTTCATATGAAGAGGACTCCCCCTATATGAACGAGCTATTAATGCATATGTTTGTGGTAATCCAGTTCCGTTTAATTAGAGTGAGTGATCTCTTTACCATTGAAATTGTTAAAACTTTTCTAACAAAACTGCGCGCCTAACCTACTCTCGTCCCCTACAGCAGTGCTCCGCAACCTTTTCTCGCCTACGACACACCAAATTTCTTTCTAGAATTCCGCGGCACACCAAAAGCTAAAATATATAGATATTAAATTGATACACAAATTTTACAATAATTTCTTGTTTTTTATTAGAAAAGTATACATACATACATATAAATATAACATTTTTATTTTTACGCAATCTTAATAATTATTATAAAATAATAATAAATTAATTAACGATGAATTGTTAAATTGAGTCGTGTAATTTCTATACCCGCTATATCAACTTTCATTGATTTGGAGAATACCGCAAAAAACTGTCACATCTCTAGCGTACATAAGTAAATGCATTACAATTTTTTATATAATGAATTGGAGTAATAAAATTTCGAAAAGCATTTATTTTTCTATATATGTCTAGCAATAATTAAGTTATTTCGATAAATAAAATGGATATAGCGGATTTTGATACTCACTTCGTGATTTTGATAGTCAACTGAGCCGACATGGCGGGTTTAGAAACTCACGCGTAGATCATTTTGTAACACGAGCGTGGCGTCAGAGCGGCGGCCATATTGTATTTTGGCAAAATAACTGCTTGTGATTCGTTGAATCCGATATAGCGGGTTTTGATAGTAACTTTCTGTATGATATAGCGGATTTGGTTTCTCACTCGCAGTTTAAACATGGTTTTTGGTCGCGAAAAGGAGGGTTTTGAAACTCAATTTTAGGCTCCTCTTGTTGCTCGCAAAAATGTGAACAAGATGTCATACTCAGATCATTTTGTCAAAAAATCGGATATAGCGGGTATAGAAATTATAGGATTCAATTGACCTGCGCTTGTTTCAATGAACACAAAAGTTTTATATTCGGCTCGATTTTTGACAACGCAACCCTAAGTTCTTGGTCAAGACCTTTTAATCATGACCGCTTATCATTTTTAATTAATACAAGCGTTGAAAAACTTTGCTCACATAAATATGTCGTTGAAAATGGAAGTAGTGTTAAGAATGCTTTGACGGAAATGTGAGGATATTCTTTTTTAACGTAAATCCAGAAAACATCTAATTGATCTTCGGAGAAGTGAAGTTTTAATGTCATGTCATTATTTAAATCTGTAAATTCCACTCGAATTTGCAGAGGCAGTGCTTCCGTAGAATTTATTGCATTGGTTGCAAAAGGATTTCGAATCCAATCGTATTGTTCCGTATTAATGGAATAAAAATATCGACCAAATTTCTGCTGAAGCATACTTAAATGTTGTTGGGCCAGATCCACAGTTAATTGTTTGTTTTCAATTGTACTAACCTTGATCCTTTGGGCTAACTTTGGTACTAACTCTTTCTGCCGAAGTTCGTTATTAAGTTCATTCAAATGCTCGAATATATTAGCCATGTATGCAAGTTTAGCTATCCAGTAATTATCATCGAGGTGCTGATATAGTTTGATTTAAAAGAAACTCACACACTTCATGACGAAGCTCAAGCAATCTAGCCAAAACTTTGCCTCGGGATAGCCAACGAATTTCAGTATAAAACAATAAGGATTCATATTCAGCTCCCATTTCTGCACAGAGTATTCCAAAGATTCGCGAGTTTAAGGCTCTTGATTCAATTATGTTTACGATTTTAATGCATTCATTTAAAAGTTCCTCTGGTAAATTTTTGACCATCAATGCTTCTCGATGTTATGCATCAGTGTGAAAATTGTAACGTTGGATTTTTTTTGTTTTACACAAGAGACAGAACCCTTTTTACTAACCGTCATTGCCGCAGCGCCATCCGTGCAAACAGCAATGCAATTGCTCCATTTAATATTATATATTTTGAAGAAATCATCGGTTACTTGGAAAAATTCTTCACCGGTAGTTTGCTCTGGAACCTCCTTACAAAATAAATAATGTTCTTTAATAAAGTCCTCGTCAGCGAAAAGTACAATAGCTATCAGCTGTGCTTTATTTTTAATATCGGTTGTTTCGTTGATCTGAAGTGCAAATTTTTCAGCCAATAATCTAATCAGTGTTCCTAATATATTGTGAATACGTCTTTTAACAGTATCTGCAGACAATGAAAAATAGACAATATTATGAAAAATATTTTGTCATTGTGTATTAAATACATAATGAAATATTGTAAAATGTCAAATACATTGAATTTGACCGCGGCACACCTGTGTCCGGCTCACGGCACACCAGTGTGCCACGGCACACCGGTTGCGGAGCACTGCCCTACAGTACGCCTAACTCTAATACAGTAAACGTCACATTAATGTTTTAATCTTTCCGACCTTAAATAAATCCGAGAACATGAAATAGTTTCGTTATTGCACAAATTAGTATAGTATTGTACCGACATGCATAGGCTGTCGGGTTTCGGGGAATTCCCTGCCATCTCAGCTCCGGGGTCGCCTCCATCTGTTCTGATATATGTTAGTTTTGTTACTTGACACTTAGTCTTAATATAGGGAAGGAATGAGCGGTGGGGGGGGAGGGGAAGGAGAAAGGGTAAACTATACGAATGAAATTTTTTTCAAACTACGCTGGCTTCTCCACTAACCAATACAATAACGGTAAATGGTGATCAGAAATCAAACATTGACCCCGACGTGTCCGGGCTATCCCCTATAGCTGGCGGCCCATTTCATAAAGGCACCCTGGCCTATACGGACCCTCCACGCCCGAGAGAAAACCTAATTAAATCCTCACACCATTTCCAAAATTGTTCCAACGTCCTCACCTCCGGAAATTCTACTTTACTGGCTCTAGATAGGGGAAGTAATTGCATGATTATCATGATGCTAACACGGAAAGTGTGTCATGTAGGTTTCGTCTGATGAAGCTCATCTCCCACGCGCTGTCAGACCTGCACTCCACCTCAAAGAAGCTTTTGTAATTCCGCCAAGGGAGCGTACCGGTTGGCTTACATCAGCTTCCAGGTCGACACCATTGAATAATGTAATAGCGGTGCGGACTTATTTTCGCGTGATACCGCGTCGTCGCCCCCTCCACATGGATTTCACAGACACCTGAGGTATCTTCATCCTAGACGACCCAACAGCGGACCATGCTCCCGTTCATCACAAGGCAGCGTCACAATTTTTCATTCCCCTCTTACGCCCCTCACCCAACATGGTCCCGTCAGAGAGAATACTTTTCAACATCCCGTTAGCCCGCTCCGTCCACGTTGGCAACCCCTATCACATGGTAGCGTGAGAAAAACTATCCTTCTGATTGGCCCGTATTTGTGGGATACGGTGTTACAGCGTCACTATCAACATCACCCAACAATGAAGTTTAACCGAGGTTCAAATTCAGGGATAAGGTGAAGGTTTGCGAGGGTTATGACACTACCGAGGTAATGTTGGATTTGTTGAGGAATCCTGAAAATTGACGTGTTGGTTATATATATATAAAAAATGGATTAGTGGTAATTATTAGTTGACAGATGTCAGCATCGCTCGTTATTTATTTATAGTTTAGGATACATAGGTTCTGTTATTTTTACTTCAGTGTTCACCTTATCGGAATCTGTTCTAAGGTGAACAAAGTAAAGTAGTATTATTGTGTAATATTGTAATATTTTTATAGTAATATTGTGTTTCTGTATTTCAGGTGGGCGACGGCAAACTGAAGTTGAACTACATCATGACCAACGAGAAGAACATCCAGCACCACTGTGAGGCCATGCAGCTCTGCCAAGACAAGTCCCCTGTGCTGGCCTCGGAGCCGCTGGCCAACATCACCGCCCTAAGCCGCTCCCTCGACAAGCTGAAGGCGTGCAACGTGGAGAACAAGGAGCACTGCGATCAAGTTAGTCAACGGCATTATATTATTATTCAATTTTTTTGTGGTACGTGGTTTTTTTGATGGCCTCCGTGGTCGAGCGGTAAAGCTCTCGACTAGCTAGCCGAAGGTCGCGGTTCAAATCCCGGCTTGAGGAAGTAAATTTTATTTGATTAATTTGTGTTTTTTTTACAATTTATTAATTAAAAATAATATATAGTATACTTGCGGCACGTTCCAGAGTAAAAGATACTCTCAGTATCGCCTTGGTGTAAGACCACCATTCAGAATTGAAACATTGCTTGAAATGGCTTTAGCAATGTTTGGTGACCAGATCTGAATAGCCGGGTACTGCCCCACCTTCCTCTTCCCCATCTTATTCCCCTACCCACTACCTTTAGACTCACATCATACCCCAATTGTATCCTTTATTATTAAAGAGGACTTATAGATGAACATGCATGTTTTGTGAAAGAATGGAAATTTTTCTAATATTTCTACCATTTCAATCTAAACTAAAGTGAAATTTCACTTTAGTTTTATATAGAGAAATGTCCTGGACAAGTAAAGTCTCACTTTGAAACTAAACTGCATGATGACAGCAATATTTTTTAGGCAGTTGTGGGTCAACGACTTGCATCCATAGTCTGAAATCTGGAAATAGTGATTTTTCACTTACCACTAAGATCTAATGAAGTTTGTTCTTTTCTAAAGAAACATATTGATAATATTCCTGATATTACTGCACTGCATCTATTTCCCGGTGGGTGCGGTCTGTGGTCTGTGGTCTGTGGTGGTCAAAATTGAAACCATACGGTGGTAAAATTTATAACAACCTAAACTAGTTCCGGGAAGTTCAAGAAAAATTTTCAGTATTTTATTATTTCATTGGTAAAGTTGTTCAAAGAACTGAATCAGTCGGTTTTGGAATATCCCATTATTCTACGTTGGGATATGACTGCATCGTTCCAGGTTACATAGTCGCCTATGAAGGAAAAAACGCAATAAACACTAAGAAATTGATTATATTCGCTAAGTTATACAATATATAGACGGAGAACACCAAGATTTCTATCTCAGCATCAAAAAATGGGCAACTACAGAAAGAGAAAACACCGAAAAACCAGATTAAAAAGCTGATTTCCACATTTTAATTTCATTTATTACTAAAAGAGGACGTTTTCCACAAATGTTTCCACAAATCATTTTTTGATATTTTTATTCTTAATAACTTCCTTTTTCATTTGACCTAATAACACCAATACCAAATAAATAAATTATAAGGTTTTTATTGATTTCCCAACAATTTGATCTGAGTGACATGAACCTTTTAAAAATAAATGATTCAATTGTGGATGCCAAAGTCTCACTGGCACCAGATTGTTGAAAGTAGTTGGGACTCTTGTGCAATATTCACATCAGGTCCAGAATTTGCCCCCTTGCTTATTATACATGGCGTCCGGAAACTAGTGGTACAATCGGGAAACTTGTGAATCTACATTACACCAAAACCCAAAAAAACCCTTTTTTCCATTTTTTGGCAAGGGTTTAAAAAACTTTCGAAGCCCGGTTTATGCTTCAATTTGCATTTTAAAAGACAGTAAACAGCTGCTAGTAACCCTGCAGCGATCAAATACTTTGAATTTGATTTCACAACAAATTTCCAAATTCAGACTCGAATCACTTGAAAACGAAAGCTTAAAACAAAGAAAATTCAACTCAAAATGTGATGTAGATTCACCAGTTTCTCGCTTATACCACTAGTTTCTGGATGCTATGTACAATTTAATTAGAGATACCTTTTAACTGAAAATAAAAATGAGGTTAGCAAGTCTATTTTCCATATATAGACATTTTTAAGCGATGGGTCATTGTTGGCTTTGCTCTAGAGTCATTTATTACTCTTACATAATGATGATGAGTACCTACCTAGAATGATGGGATTTTATTTCTGCAATAATAAATATTATTGACGATTAGTTCTGTCCGAAGGATTTGTTTATGAACCCATGATTTTATTTAATTCCAGGTGGAGTCCAGTGTTCTTCAGGCCATGGAAACCTACAACCGAGTGTCCCTCACCGTCATGGAAAACCTGGCGGCCATCAGTAAAAAGATCGACAACCTGGAGAAGGCTAAAGCGCAAGCCAAATGAAGTACATAGTATTTAAATAAACTATTTAATTGTTAAAATAATAATTATAATCCCTATTTAGCTTGTGTATCGTTTAATAATTTATTTCCCTTCAAGTAGATAGGCAGTTGTGTAGGTTTAAATTCCCAGGCCCCTGGCAAATTTTTTAAACTCCACCCCGGCGTACCAAATTGTATGTCCGGATATTTGCTACATCACTAATCAACGGGTAGTCTTTGCATAGAAAGCTGTTCCTATTGTTCTTGAATAATATTTATTAATCATAATATTGATTGCATATTTACAAGTTTTAATATTTACCATGTTAATTTAACGTCTGCTCATGCCAGCTGTTTTCTGAATTATTATGTATGTAACAATAAAATAATTGTTCCATTGAAAATGCCGTTATGTAAAAATGAATATTAGCTTCTTTTGCATTTTCAAAAGCCTTCTGGCGCCCAGCTTTGGACACAGGCCTCCTTCAAACATGTCCAGTTTTCAAAAGCCTTCTGGTGCCCAGCTTTGGACATAGGCCTCCCTCAAACGTGTCCAATTTTGCCGATTCTTGGCAGCTTCACCCATCAGAAAGGCAACTCACCTTAGGTCATAAGGCCAATTCATCTTTGGATGAGCTCTGTGTCTTTTTTCCATCATTGGATAATATTTGAATTCCAACACATTACGTATATGCCGAACATCGCTCTGCTTGAGTGTGGAGATTGCGATGGTAATTTCAGCTTTATCTTGCTCTCCTTGTATCTCTTATGGACACAATACACTAGCTTATTGCTAATATTTAAATGTGAAAACATATTTTGTAAGGGAAGACTGCGCTCTTAAATAATATATACATGCTCATACTTTAATCCTAAATGCTTGTAATGTAAAACTCTACTATATACATGCTCGTATTTTAATTCTGAATGCTTGTAATGTAAAACTCTACTATATACATGCTCGTATTTTAATCCCCAATGCTTGTAATATAAAACTCTACTTTTTTTTTACATTAACCCCACACAGGAGGCCCCGAGGAAATTGATTTCCCTCAGGGCCTAAGTCATCTTTTGGGTTGCTGTGTGGAACGTCTTTTCTAAGGAAATGAATTAGAGGAAGTTCTGGAAAGGCAAAAGGTATGAGGGTTGGGTAGGAATCTAGGGATCAGTGTGTTCAGGAGTGACGGACGTATGAATATATCCCTCCCACTGCGGTGCAAGGCGATGGGTCGAGAGACCAGTTGGATAGGTCAAAGGGTCTACCCAAACCAGCCTCCCAATCTAGCACGCCACGCAGCTGGTGGTCAGGTGCATGCTGAACACACCTCACCCGATGAATCCGGGCACCCTCTCGGGGTGACTTATGGCAGAGGTGTTGGTTATCCAATAGATGGTTCACGGGGCGGCGGTACCCAAACCAGCCTCCCAATCTAGCACGCCACGCAGCTGGTGGGCAGGTGCATGCTGAACACACCTCACCCGATGAATCCGGGCACCCTCTCGGGGTGACTTATGGCAGAGGTGTTGGTTATCCAATAAATGGTTCACGGGGCGGCGGTACCCAAGCCCGCCTCCCAATCTAGCACGCCACGCAGCTGGTGGGCAGGTGCATGCTGAACACACCTCACCCGATGAATCCGGGCACCCTCTCGGGGTGACTTATGGCAGAGGTGTTGGTTATCCAATAAATGGTTCACGGGGCGGCGGTACCCAAACCAGCCTCCCAATCTAGCACGCCACGCAGCTGGTGGGCAGGTGCATGCTGAACACACCTCACCCGATGAATCCGGGCACCCTCTCGGGGTGACTTATGGCAGAGGTGTTGGTTATCCAATAAATGGTTCACGGGGCGGCGGTACCCAAGCCCGCCTCCCAAATTGATTCTAAATTATATTCTTATTGAATCTAATCTTTTCATATAGTTGGAGGAATAGATAATATTTTATTCGGAGGGTGATATTTATTTAGTAGCACTTTATATTAGGAGTGTGAATATTGTTAGAGAACTTATTGTAAACGGTAGTTTGGTTTAAGAGTGAGGCTTTTGAACATAAAATTATATTATAAATAAATAAGAAAGAGCCTTAATCGAAAACTATTTTTATCAAAGACTTAAATAATCTAATTGTGTAGCAATGTATAGCAATTCTATTGTTCTCGAATTACATGAAAATATATTTTTCTTGAAATAATACACATTCCAAGAAGGAAATTATTGTTCTTCCGGTACAAAATTACACATAAATGTATTCCCTAACTGTATTAAGAATACAAATATTAATGTTGAACAAATAAAACTATTAAAAAATATATTTAGTTTTGTTTTCAAATATGTATCCATTTATTATGTCTTGAAATTCAACTAATTTTACACATTGTATTTTAAATACTCCTTAAAATAATGTTTTTTTGGGACTTGGATTAGGCTTATGAACGCCCAGCTTACGTTTAGCAACTTGTCTGTCGTGGGTTCTTTTCATTTCTAGAATCTCTTTCATTTCTTCCTTGTCTTCTTCCTGTAAGGAATAAATGTAGCTTTAGTCACTTCATTAAAAATTCTTTTCTAAACACAGCTTTTCTATAATTTTATAAATTAATACTTATAGAATCCAAAGTTTAATTGCTCTATTTTTCCGTTATGTCTGTTAAATAAATGAAAAAAATATATACAGGGTGTCCGGAAACTCGTAGTACAAGCGGGAAACTGGTGAATCTACATCACATTTGGAGTCGATTTTGTAGTATATTTTTTTTTTATTTGAGCTTTCGTTATCGAGTAAATCGAGTTTGAAGTTGATTTTTTTTTTTTTTTTTTTTAATCAAATTCTTATAAATTATTACTGAAGATCAAAGTACCCAACTAATTAAAACTATTTGAAAGTAAAACAAATGAAGAAACTCGGATTTGAAGCATTATTTTGAAATCACCCTTCATTTAACCCGGTGTAATCATAAAATATTTCTGCTCTGCAGGGTTAAAACATCTGTTATTCAACCCTAAACACCAGAAAAAACTTTAACCCTAAAATAGCCGAAAAATATTTTTTTTTGGTTTTTTTTTTTTTTTTTTTGAAAATGCTCATATCAAAAAACTTTATGTTTTTTTGGGTTCCCCATGTGGTGTAGATTCTCCAGTTTCCCGCTTGTACTACGAGTTTCCGGACACCGTGTATTATGGCAGTTTAAAAAAAAATAAATATTTTAGCTTGTTTTGCTTCTAAGGCATCTCCATTTACTATAATTAGTGTATTTTACATTCAAATATTTGGTTAGACAAAAAAAGAAGTTTGGTGCAAAATAATTCTTTTGGGCAGGTTACTATCAAATACTGTAGAATAGTTATAAAACCTCCAACTTCTGACATTTCCCATACTTTCTGATGGCAGTGTGCTATACTACCGTCGCCTAGGGGCACGAATTGTGAGGCTTCGTTTTCTTTAATACATTTTGATTTTAGACGATGCAAGTAGGTAAATACTGTCAATATTTAACTGGAGTTGGACATATAATATTCTAGGGTATTTGTTGCTATGTACATAAATTTTAAATATCTTAATTTTCATCAAAAACAGGGGATGGAGCAGTGAAACCCCAATATACTCCATCGCACCATTTCACTTTATTATTTGACACAAAATGGTTTAATGATAGAATGTTTCCAGTGATGAAATAAAAATTTATGCAAAAATGTTGCAATGCTTCGAAATATATATTTTTAGTTTTTGGAGCAAAGTAATACATTCGGGAGCAGAGAAACCTCGGATTATGGTATATATTATATTTTTAGTTTTTGGAGCAAAGTAATACATTCGGGAGCAGAGAAACCTCGGATTATGGTATATATTATATTTTTAGTTTTTGGAGCAAAGTAATACATTCGGGAGCAGAGAAACCTCGGATTATGGTATATATTATATTTTTAGTTTTTGGAGCAAAGTAATACATTCGGGAGCAGAGAAACCTCGGATTATGGTATATATTATATTTTTAGTGTGATACTTCACATGAGTTGCCAACTGCCCAGAGCTGTGGAATGATGTGAGGCTGAAAGAGGGGGGCAGAGGAAGGTCTGAAAGCCCCTGGTTATTCAGATCTGGTCACAAAGCACAGTTAATACTGCACAAGAATCCCAACTACCTGGAGGCCAGTAGGACTATGGCATCCTTAATTGGGGTATGTTTTGAGGCTTAAAGGGGTGGGGAGGGGAAGGAGATGCGTAGAGGAAGATTGATAAGTCCTGTCTATTCCAGATCTTGTCATTAAATTTCGGCAAAGTCTCTTTGAAAACAATTAATATATTTTTATGATATATTACACATAGTACTCACCACATCCCAACTATAAAATTATTGTCTGAAATTAAAGCCTACTTTTGTAATACGATTCCGTAAAGTTAAAGCTAGTGTTGGGCTATTTAGCGATGTTTTATTTGTAAAAAAATTACATATTTTATTACATTGCAAAAATGTTTTTTTTTTTTCATTTTTGCGCAAATCATTTTAATATCATCATAAAACAAACCAAATAACTTCCACATCTCTGGTGCGATAAGTGTAAGGGTGTATTACCCGTTTCCTTTTTATAAAATATTCTTCCACACATAAGACAAGAATTTGAAGATGGGGAAGACTTGTTTCTCATTTTTAAATACATATAAGTATAGTTAGGACCCTTCTAAAGAGATTGATATTAAATTAGAGGACAGCAATGCTTTTTCCGCCATTCAAGTAGGACCGGTGTAAAAGGTAGAACCACCCTTCCCGCTGGAAGTGTGTTGATTTGAACGTCAAGTGTGCAAAATTTCATTATGAAGTTTCAAAATTCTGCTTTAAGGGTTAGGAAAAGGGGGTGGAGGTGGTTTTTTTTTAATTCTCGTGTAGACGGTCATCTTCCTCTTGTTTTGTAGGTCAAGTGTGCAATATTTCATTAATCGTGGAATAAAGCTGTAGATTTGTATAAATAACAAAACCCCACCGTCCGCCACAGACACTCTTTTTTGTAATACATATATATATATATATAGATAGATTGTAGTGTTATATTAAATCCTACCGATTGATTAAGTCTCAGCACCAGCGCTCGCCTTCCATCGGACATAGGCTGCGAATAATACATGAGGTTCTTGAGGCGTTCTGTGGGTGCAACACCGCGCTCCACCACCAGCACGATCCTTGCCCATTGACGCTGCCACTCGTTACGCGTCTCCGCTATCTTCTGGTACGTATTTCCCATCATGGCGATCAGCATGTTCACCAGCAGAATGGCCACAATTACCATGTAGATTACAAACATAAGCTGAAATGGAATATTTTTTGTTTTTTTTTTTACACAGGAGGCCCTAAGGAAAATGATTTCCCTCGGGGCCTAAGTCTTTGGGGATGTAGTGTGGAGAGCTTTTTAAGGAAAATAAGGAGAGGAGGCAGAAATCTGTGCCCAGGAGTGACAGACATATGAATCCATCTCTCCCACTGCGCTGCAAGCTGATGGGTCGTGACAGTCCGGCTGGAGAGGAGAAAGTGTCCCTCAACAGGCCTCTTCTAATCCGGTCCGCCACGCAGTTGGTGATGAACACACTCACCCCATGAAACCGCGCACACTTTCTAAGATACCAAACATGGCGAACCACTTGAGGTGCCTGATCAAAAGGGAAGATCAGGATTTATGAGCCAGTATTCTACCTGCTCCATTAAATCCTGTGGGGAATTAATGGAGCAGGCATTCGTCAGCTACATGTTTGGAAGTCTGCACCACACCGCTTTTACATATCTCCTTTTAGAGTCTTTTCGGAACCAACTGTGCGTCATCTGGGTACAACGGCTGTGGGAGCATCTTAATATGACAATAGAGGATCAAAATTGTTGACAGAGGAACAGATGTTTCAGTAATAATACTAACCACCACATTGTTCGTTTCCTACTGTTAATTAAAAATACACTTAGCAGGATTTGAAGGCTGGTTGGTGATAAATATAATCTTCTTTGTCAAGAGAGTATGAGGTTCTTCAGTCATTGTTAAGTCAGTGTTGCGTCAAAATGCCCCCAACACTATTCTAGAATATGGTTGGTGCTTTGAATTGAATCACTCCATATTCACGTAATGCAGAGACGTAAGTTAAAATTTTAGTGCATCACATCTCATATACGCAGTATGCCACAATAACAATATGTTTTATAGTAGATTCTGCTGATTTCAATCCAATGTTTATTCTCTTATTAACTAAAATATTAACTTACTTTGGCTTCAATCTCATGGTCTGTCCTTTCGAAGGCCCCATAATAGTCCCCGAAAGAAGTCAGCGACATCAGGAACATGGCCATGATGCTCTCCATGGGACTGGGCATGGGATTACTGACAGAGTCGTCCACACCCTCGGGAGTGTTGGGGTTGTCAAAGGACAAGAATATTATGTAATAGGCTGAAAGAAATTGCTTATTTTTATTACTAAGTAGGGATGCTAGTGTTATATTTATTTGTATCAGATCTTAAGTATTTAGGTAGATCTTAACTTTTACAAACCAGCTATTATCAAGAATTTATTTTTAAACACGTTTTTTCTTATTTAATATCAATAGAAAGGTTTGTAAATTACCAGTAATAAAATTAAATCAGTTGTGAAATAGTTAAGAGTAAAATGCGTCAAAGAAGATTTTAATTAAAAAACCATTTATTTGATGACCGACACCGTCACACGGCGATGTGTTTTCGGTGGATATAAAAGCAACCCGTAAAAAACTATGTTTTTTTTACAATAATACTCGTACATCTATTTTCAAATGTCTTTTAAAAGTTTTTTATTTTTGATTTGATTAAGGATGGAACCTTTCTCCCGGGAACTGGACAACTATACCATCCTAGCCAAATCCCGATTGGATAAGATTTATTGCGTATATTAACTGCTGTCATAGAAATTTAGAGAAATGCGTATGTATATAAATGTTCTCATGTGTATGCGTGATTGCCACCAAAAGTTGATTGAATACATTGTCATGGACAAAGAGACTTTCTGCCGAGTTTTAGCTAGATTGGATGTCGGGAAGTGGGTTAATTTCCGCTTCCAGAATTTGCATTCATTCATTACATGATTTAGAGTTTTTGCTCCTTCAGACATCGCAGATTTTGTTGACTAACCTTGAGAAAATCCCATGACAAAGACCAAATAAATACAGACGAATCTAAGAAGATCTCCCATCACCATCCGATAGATCATCACAACGAAAGGGCCCACTGTTTTAAATCCCCTGAAACAGACAAATAGACAACAAATTGTTAATTTGTATCAAATATCATAAAATATATGTACCTAATTGTGTTGAAATTGAGATGATAATAACCTGCAATAGAACAAGAAATAAGGCGCCGTTGTCAGCATAATGACCACCGCCACGTGATCTTCAACCTCGTCCAGGCAGGCCAGCCGCAGAGCTGGCAGAATGAGCATCAGTAGGCAAGAGAACAGGAACATGACCCTGGATGGAGCCGTCATCAGGTTTTCCACAAACATCTTGTAGCCGAGGAAGCGGGCCTCGCGCAGGGCTGCTATGATATAAAGGATGGCACCCAACCAGAGAGCTATCTCTGCTGAGATTCTGATCTGAAAAATAAGTGTTATAGGCGCACCGATGATAGCTTTTTTTTTTTTCTCAAAAATGACACCATAGAACTGAGGAGGTCAATAAACGAGTATCGGTACACGCCCACCAACGTGAAGCGCTATACCAAATTCATTGAACTCAGGATCCCAATGACCACTAAAATGGAATTCACAGGTTTATCACATTCTACGTAATCAACCCTCGGAAGGGCTGAATCAATTTTCAGCAAAGTACGGAGCCGCTCGTACAGTGGTGATCCCGATGTGATGTGAACACGTAACCTTCAAGAAGAACACAAGAAATGCAATGTGGGCGTGTTTTAAAATTCAAAAGTCTGGGTAATCAGCCTTAAATTTTCAATAAAATACTTTGTTTCATCATAAATATGAAATTCAAATGGTATAGCGATATACAATGTCAGGCAAGTGTAAGAGTGAGTGCTAAATGGGCTAGAACCAAAAGGTATTAAGTCGGTTGTGTCATTGGTTTCCATTCAAATCTACATGAAAGGCATTTCTAGTGTGTATTATCCAGTGGCCGTCCCTCATAGGGGTACGATGGAGTCTATCCCCACCAGATAGATATTTCCGAAACCTCCTTAAAGAGAAAAATAGTTGAAACTTTGTCTTTATCAAAATTAATGAATTCTTTAAACATGAAAGCAATTAACATTTGCAGAAATATAATTATTTGGGATTTTTTCAAGCTCGAAATTAGAATAGTTCTTGGAAGTAGTTAGTAGAAGGAACTGACGTCCGCTCCATTACCTTCCTTGTAGTTTACTAAATCGTACATTCACAACCCACTAATTTAGCTTAGCTGAGCATTGGCCATGCGCAGTGCGTGCTGCGCAGTCAGGGACATCACTGTGTTTTTTCGCTTCGAATTCGTATTTAGTGTATTGGTTTCTTAAGAATTCCGCCCTACTGCGCATGCGATCTTGTATATGAATCTCATAGAGTTTGAGGACAGACTTTAAAATCTCCTTGCAGGAATTGGAAGGTTTGCTAGTTTCGGGTGGGAATCGCGCACACTCAAATTAAGATATATTATTTTGTATTTTAAATTGGTATACATCTAGACAGATTTTTTAATGATTTTGTGTTTAGATAGCAGCTGATTATTACTTGTACGTGAACATTTTTGTTTTAGAAATATTATATATTCTTTGGGTAGTGAGATTTCGGTACTCAAAAAAATTCGGTCCACAGCATCTAAAGAAGTGTTTGAGCCACCACTGGTATTATCTATTCAGTTAATGACACAAATATAATAAAGTGAGGTTACAACGAATCTCTCGCTGGCAAGATCTTAAAGACGTTGAAACTTTTTTTTATAGTAACCACACAGTATTTTCTTTAGGGTCCATATAATATTTTTGTACTTATTATGTAGTTTTTAAAGCTCTGGCGACTTTCAAACTAGGCTCATGCCCGTAACATATTATTGGAGATGCTGTGTGTGGGTCTTTCAAAGAGAAAGTGAGTGAGCCTGAGTTTTGAAGAGACCTGCATTGACCTAAGCCAGCAAACCATTCTGCAGTCCAGTCTTTAGCTCAAGTTGAAAAATAATCCGTCCTCATGTTGGATAAAGTTCAATCAAGACCGAGGCTATTTCTCAGCAACGTTTGGAAAGGACATTACAGTTAGAAGTGTATGCACCAATATGCACAATCCTAAGTAAGTACGTACATACATGAGAGAATATTACAATTCATTGCTGTCAAACCTTAGCTTCGGTGGAATTCAATTGCATCAAGCGGCATTCTTCTGTTAGATCATCCCACCATTCTTCCACTTCACTTTCCGTAGAATTATCTGTTTTAGCAGGCCCTGTAAAATATGATAAATTATATATCCATATATATATCATTCCTAGTATATTCAAAAGACTACAAAGTATATCATGAACTGTACATATTTGAAAATTTTATGCAGGTAAATAATTTCTAATTTGGGAAAAATAAACTTTTGCATTGAGGTAGGTACCTGACACATGGAATACAGAGTGTTTTACTTTTCTTTATTCTATGACCTATATTTCTTTTTACCTACTGGCACTTTCATTCAAAGTTTACAAGAGTTAATTTTGCAAATTGTTCCAATTCCGAAAATCAAACACGTTATTTTGTTCTCGACATGTTATGGAACGTACAAATAAAATTTGAATTGTTTAACTACCTTTAGGAGTGTAATCCTTCTCTTTACTACCGCTTCCACTCCTTATTTTCTGACATGGAGCCGTCTTATTAGATCCAACGTTCTTCCCGATCTCACTGCACAATGAAGTTACCGTCTTCCCTGTCAAGATTTGCATCAGAAGACTGCTCTCTGTCCTCACTACCGCAGGCTTGATCGTTGAACTGTTCAAATCATCTTCGTTAGATACATCAAAGAGTGAAGTATTTGTGGTATTCAAGAATATAGAACTATCTATTGGTGTGCTGGAGGTACTCGAGGTGTTTTGGGTGGAGTTGTTTGTTGTGTTTGTTGGTGGGGCTGTCTTATCAGGTGGTCCTGGTCGCAACGTGAAGCAGACAAGGGAAATCAGGAAGTAAAAAGCAAATAGGAAGAATTGCCTGTAAAATCTACGCTTTACAAAAGCGTTCCACTTGGTCTTCAGCAAATCCACGAGGACTCCATCCATTAGTTCCAAATGTTCGTCTTTATCCTAAAATCAGATATGTATAAGTTATTTCACAAGTAATATTAACTAAAGTCTGTGTGCTCCAAACAAACACTTCCAATTTCGAAAATGATTCAAAGCCAATCAAAGAGTCATTGAACTGGAGTTATAAACAGAGTGAAAACCTAAATTAATATTATTAATAAAGCTGTATGTTCAACTTAAAACTCTTGAATGGTGCCCTGTGGTGTCATAAAAAAATTGTAATAACATATAAAATGTAACTGTTGATATCCCAAAGATTAATAAAATGTAACTGTTGATTTCCCAAAAGATTTTCGGTATGGAATAGAAACCTTCTGTAAAAATATATTATTGAGCTCAGTAATACATGCTCTTAGTATGTACTCTGAGTATATAGCTCTCCCGGTGAGAGATGATCCTTCAGAATCAAAACCTGTCTTGAAAGTTCTTTTTAGAACTCCGACAGACAAAATATAAAAATAAATTCAAGTTTTCAATGTGCAAATACTTTACTGAAGAAATGCTTTATTTAAACTAAAACAAAGACTAGAGAAATATAATATATCTTACTACGAAACTCTTTAATGCTCTACCAAATCAAACAAAAAATAACAGAAATTAATATATGTACATATTTAAAACTAAAGTAAAAACGTGGCTGAGGGAACAGAGTGAAAATCAACTTGCAAACATTATGAAACAATTTAAAAACAACTAGAGACTAAATCAAAGATATTAGAAGAACGAGATATGCTATGTTGGCCGCCGGACCGTAGCCGGAGTACTACCTAATTAGGGTACTTTGAACGGTATCGGGACGTGTACGCACAGAAATCTGTTCTATGTATTAGTGCGGATACCTTAGCGCAAGCGAAGGTGTGCAGTAGTATTGGTGAACAAAACCGGCGACACTCGGCAAAACAATTCCACTCAGTACGAACTGCGCGTAGCACATCTCGTTCTTCTAATATCTTTGGACTAAATAAAAATATATAAAAACTACAGGCTGCCTCAGAACAGGTTGTGAAGGACTGAAAACTATGGCTTTATCTTTATATAATGCTTTATACTTACATCATGTATAAACTTTGTTACAGAATTAATAACTAGTGATGAGGTCTGTGAAAATTATTATATTATGCTTTGTGGGTACTTACATCATGTATAAACTTTGTTACAGAAACTAATAACTAGTGAGGAGGACTATGAAAACTATGACATTATTATTATATTATGCTTTGTGGGTACTTACATCATGTATAAACTTTGTTACAGAAACTAATAACTAGTGAGGAGGACTATGAAAACTATGACATTATTATTATATTATGCTTTGTGGGTACTTACATCATGTATAAACTTTGTTACAGAAACTAATAACTAGTGAGGAGGACTATGAAAACTATGACATTATTCATCATGTACAAACATTGTTACAAAAACTAATAAAAATATATTTTAAAATGGCTTGAACCGTATTTGATGAAATTATCTAAAAACCTATGTACCTACTTACCAACTTTCCTCTATTTAATCTCCCTTCTCTCTCCAGAACCTTCATCCTCAATTCCCCAATCAAAAAAACACTTAAATTCATCCTTTATTTCTCTTACCCCGAACACAACCAGATTAAGTGCGGAATCCTTGATGATATTCCCCGACTCAACATCGATGGTGTCTATCTGCGACAACGGGTAGGCGGCGCATGTGATGCTGCCAATCTGCCAGTAGATCTCCCTCTCGATGTTCATAATGTGGAAGAACATCTCTATACGCGCCAGCTTGGCGGCCAGCGTTAGAGGCGTCAGGTTCAACATGTTGCGCACGTCCAGGGCTGAGCCCAGTTCGTAGGCAGAGTCGAACATAGGCTGGAAGTATAATGCGTATTAATAAGTGAACTAAATAATATCAGGTAGTTGATAGCCCTGTGGATAATTCATGCGAATTTAAGCTAAGTGGAGAGTTTTCGTCTATAAGTCTTCAATTTAGTGTATATAAATGGATTATTATGAATTTTTCAAAATTATTAGTAGGTACAATGAAGAACTGCAGTCCATTTAATTTTTTTCTATTATGACATTCTAACTTAAATACCTGTGTATATATTTGTTATATCTGCCTTTACTGAAGCAGACTTCGGGTGTTGGGAACTCTTTAAAAAAGTAAAAAGGTTCTTTATATAATGTGTTTATTTACGTTACAATAATCTGTCTGGCTAGCTAGAACTGATCGTTACCCCAGGGTAGGTAAAACTCTGCTTCCCAGGAGCTTGCTCTCTAATAATATAATCTCACAAGCACCTGTTACACCCTAGCGACATCTGACAGACTCTGGCGTAAGCTTATGACTACCGCCATCCATCGATTAAGAACTCAACCTTATTACCATACACCACAATATTTTTTATAGTTAGCTTTAATTTGGTTTTAATAGTTAAAATAATTTTCAATGTTTTGATTTTTCAGGTCTCCCGAAAGCGCATTCAATTCTCAAAATCTCAAAAAGCCTATGGTTTTATTTTAACCGGCGATGTATTTTTGTGATTACCCGCATTAACATCTAAGAAGTAGGTAAAATGTTAGCATCTCATCAGTAATGTATCAAAGTGCGAACATGCATCCATGATCAACACCTGATAAATCACCTGAATTTACTCTCGTTCAGGCTTTTAAAAAATAATTTTATTTAGAATTTGCCACAAACGAAAATGAAATGTAGTATGTTCTCAATATTATTGTAAACATTATTTTTCAATATGGTTGGTCAAGAAATGCCCAGAATACCCGCATTTTCCCCACAAAAAGGTTATCCCCACATAAAACCCAATTCTTGAAAATCATTGAAGTACCCCGCAATTTGGGGAATTCTTCACGAATTGGCAACCCTGATGTGGATGTTGTAGACCATAGATATATTACTCATATAGACTGGTTGTGATGGATAAGAAAATTCAAGTAGAATCGCCTCCCGGAGTTTGTGCCCTTTACCCCTGGACACCCTGTATAATAAAACTTATATATTCAGAATCAGCGTTTGTTGAACTCAAAGATATTAGAAGAACGAGATGTGCTATGAGCAGTTCATACTGTGTGGAATTGTTTTGCCCAGTGTCGCCGGTTTTGTTCACCAATACTACTGCACACCTTCGCTTACGCTAAGGTATCCGCACTAATACATAGAACAGATTTCTGTGCGTACACGTCCCGATAGTATTCAAAGTACCCTAATTAGATAGTACTCCGGCGGCCAACATAGCATATCTCGTTCTTCTAATATCTTTGGTTGAACTATATGAAAATATATTTTTTAAGCCATAATATTTTCTTATTAGCAAATTGTCCTTTACTGAAATCTACATTGCAGAACCCCCTTTTTCAGTATGGCCGTTTTGTAAATTCATAATTATTGATACGGATCGATAAAATATACTAAGATACTTGAGAAAATATTTAGGTTGTCTTTCATTATCATTGGTGATTTAACCCTTTGTGAGTCTTGGCCGCTTTGGAGAAACTCCCCCACTCCTGCTGGTCTCCTGCTATCTTTTGTTCAGTTTCTCATGGCTAAAGATGGGGTGTTCATTTCGCACCGTCCAGTCACCTAAGTTTAGTCACCCAACACTCAATATCCTGTAGGCTTATTATAGTGTTGAAAAACAAATGTACACTTGTTGTAGAGAAGCGATGTGCTGAAAAGTCTTTTGAAAAGATGCTACAGCGTGAGGAACTAAATATAATATTAAGATCTTTTGGTAAACGCAAGGTGTCTGGACTAGAGTTTGAACAGGCAACTGATGCATGTATTTACCATCTTCTCATAGATAACTAGCATGTGTAGGACAGTGTTTCCATTGGTGTCTTGGTTATCTGGATTAGCTCCCCGCGCCAGCAGGAACCTGTAGCACTCCTCCTGGCCCAGACAGGCTGCAAAGCTCAAAGGGTACTCTCCCCAATAGACATAGCTGGAACATTATCGAATACCAATAAGCTGAACAGATAATAACGAGTACTTCATGTGTGATCTAAGGTACCTGAGGCAAATAAGGCCCAGCACGTAATAAGACCCATTTCCAATAATCAAATTTATCGACCAATTGTACCAGTTTCATTTAATGCGCACTCATGGAAGACACAGTCCAACGATACCGTTTTCTGAGTTTTGTTCTTTAAACTAATAGTTTTACTGTAAATATTTTATGATTGATATCAATTCTAATTTAATATAAAAATAATTCAAATCTAACCTAGCGTGCGGTGCCTAACAAGGCCCAGAAATTTTTTCTAGACCTTATTAACTGCTATGATTTTTTTATTGATTTATCATAATGGTTGATACTTCTTTTGTTACCGTTGTTGGCACGGTAATAAATAAATGGGAGACACAGGTAAGAAGTTTACTAAGGACGGGTTGTTTCACAGAATTTGAACAATTCATCAAATTTCAAAGTCAATATTCAAGTTCTGTGAAAGTCCTATTCATGCTCTGCATATCCATATCCAAATACCGTGAAACAACTGGCCCATGATGAAATAATAACAGAACTTCAATAGAAATTACACAAAAATTGAAATTGTGTGAAACAACCTATCCTAAGGTTTATTTATCATTTGATCTGTCAAGGATAATACTGAACCTACCCTTCATAGTTAGTGATGGGCTGCACGTTAACCCACTCATGGTCTTGCGAGTCCTGGCGGGAGGCTTTCTGGTCCTCGGGGCTCATGAAGCAGCCGAAGCACCTCTCGTGGTAGTCCGCCCCCACGTCCAGCAGAAACTTCACCATCGATGGATCCTCGTTGACAATCGCTATGTGCAGGACACTTTCTCCTACAGATATTACAATATATATGAGAAATCTACAGAAATCTTTAAGGCGGCTAATGAAAAACAATACATCATCTATCTCTGTGCATAAAAATAAAGACATTTAATATCTACGTTGTCTTTATTGTTGTACGCTGGTTTTTTTAAATTAAATTTTATATAATTACCGGACAGGATTTTTAATAGCCTGAAGCCAATGGAACTAAAGCATCTCCAGTTAGGGGTGTGTTGTGAGACTGAAGGAAGTGGGCAGGGGAGGGGATTTTAATGGGGAAGGTTGGGAAGTAAGTTATTCCGATCTGTAACTTAACATGGATAATGCCATTCCAAGCAATGTTTCAATTCTGAATGGTTTTTGCGAGGTCATCAATCAATTCAAACCTCGTCATCTGATGTTTAAATTATCTATGGTCTCGTTTATATGTATATTCTGTATTCTCACAGATCAAAGTGACATCAGTAAGTAATCATATTTCATATAGGTACCGTAAAACTCGTCATTCATGTAAACATCATTGATCAGCTTGGGATAGAACTTGAGCAGTCTCTTGGCCAAGTCGGCGTGAAGAGATGTGGCATTCAGCAAACACAAGTGCAGTATGGTCTCTCCCACTGCACCTCTTTCCTAAATAAGGAACGTTACTTTTATTTTATTATAAAATAACACTGAAGAGTGTACATCTAAAACTGTTTCAGGATTGAGGAGATCTAAAAAGATTGCCGGCTGACGTATTACGCATAATGTACAAGGGACGTGTCGATGGTTTGGACATGTAGAGAGCCGAAGGATGGAGAAAGGAGTAGCAGTGAAGTAAATACTTGAGTTGAAATTTGAATGAAGCACATAGTGTGTGCCAAAACAGAATTGTGTGATGTAATGGTTAGGCAGTTATTTAGTATTAATCTAATATAATAAAACATCAAACAATACAAACACTGCGCCTGATTTGCTGCAATATACATAGCACCTTACGAATTTTATTTGCGTGTACATATTTTCATTTGTGATTAGACTGATTAGGTATTTACCCATTTATTTTAAAGTTAAATTATTTCAATTATAATATATACATGATGTTATCGTAGATTGTGTACACATAATGTTACATAAAACTAAGAATAATTTAAATAAATCTTTCATTTAATAAAATGACTTACCTTGAGATCCCAGCAAATGTCTCTGTACGCTGAGGGATTTCGGGCGTATTCCTCGGGTGACACATCTGGCCAATCCTTCTCTATGTCAAAATCCTCCCCTGGGTTTTCCATCGCTCGTAGAACCGAAACCTGTGATGATCCAGAGAAATTAGAAATTCCCCTTAAAAACAAGGTGCTTCCCTTCCTTCGTCCTACTATCTGCTTTCCTTTCCCGCTCACCTTCTGCCTCTTTTCAATTCAATTCAATAATACCATAGTTCCAGATGTCCAGGCGCACATGAGGTTGGGAGCAGTGCTTCTATGGTTTATTTATGGGTCTTACTAATATTTGACGAAGCGTCTTCGCCTACCACTGCCGCGCGCGAAATACTTTGTTAGATACATAGGTACTTTATTAGTCAGTTAGTGCGTCGGTCTAGAAATACTTTGTTAGATACATACTTTATTAGTCAGTTAGTGCGTCGGTCTAGAAATACTTTGTTAGATACATACTTTATTAGTCAGTTAGTGCGTCGGTCTAGAAATACTTTGTTAGATACATACTTTATTAGTCAGTTAGTGCGTCGGTCTAGAAATACTTTGTTAGATACATACTTTATTAGTCAGTTAGTGCGTCGGTCTAGAAATACTTTGTTACATACATACTTTATTAGTCAGTTAGTGCGTCGGTCTAGAAATACTTTGTTACATACATACTTTATTAGTCAGTTAGTGCGTCCGTCAAGCAATAATTTGCTGGATACATACTTTATTGGTGAGTTAACGTGTCGGTCTAGAAATACTTTGTTGGATACATACTTTATTAGTGAGTTAGTCTGTCGGTCTAGAAATACTTTGCTAGATAAATATTTTATTAGTCAGTTAGTGTTTCGGTCTAGAAATACTTTGTTACTTTAGTAATCAGTTAGTGTGTGTCGGTCTAGAAATACTTTGTTAGATACATACTTTATAAGTCAGTTAGTGTGTCGGTATAGGAATATTTCGGAACCATGGCGTATTTTATTTTATTTTTATGTATTTTTTCATAATCTCTCATTCCTTTTTTTGCTTTCAGTAGTTGGAATTAACTACATAAAATCCATTTTTAAATGTAAACCACGACCTCTGTCTAATTATTACACTTCTCGTAGCTACTTAATTAGAACTGTTCATTATAATGTTATTTTTAATTTTTTTGTCTTCTTTTTTAAATGTTTTTTATTGTTCCTAATATTGTTAAATATGTATTCTCTTAATACAGCGCAAAAAAACAAATTCGGATTCATTATAAACTAATCACCTACTTTATTTTAATAATCATATTTATCAAACCTGTTTATGTCTTGGCCGTTCCTTATTCCTCAGCAGAACCAGCTGTGATATGGGTATGCATCGCCCTTTCCCCTTATTGTAGAGAAAGGGCTCGACCTTGGTTTTGATGGCGTGATCTATCTCCGCGTAATGCTTGCTCTGCACGGCCCTTTTCATCATGTCTACTAGCAGCCCTCCACCTACAAGTATTCAGAGTAAAATATAATTAGAAATTCATATCCCACGTTTAAATTAATTTGTTTTAATACAGGAACTAGATGAAAAGTTATTCCGATAACCATGTTGTGGAGTGTGGAGCCACTTATTAAACTGCCAGGATTCTTTCTCTCCCTCTTGGAAGACGCGAACCTCACTAAACTGTATTCAGCACAGTCACTATGTCGCTGTGCATAATATGATGCACAAATAATAATAACTCGACTGGCTGAACAATCTAAGCAGGAAAGTTGCACCAACTCTCCTCCACCATACGAAGAAGAAAGAATTCCGAAAAACGTCATTCAAAGAAGTGTGCCGATGTGTGTTTCCTCTCCAATAAGGTTTTCTGCGATTTCCCTTCTTCCACAGGCAAATGTGGAGGAATTTCCCTCCCGATCCCAACATAACACAAACAGGTAATATAACGCAATAATAACGCCTGCATAATTATACTCGGACGTAAAAGATTTCGCATTGACAGTGTTCATGGAATTAAGGTTGAATGGATTCGCTGTCCTGATGAGACAGGAGCGATGGTCACAGGAGCCAGGATGCGGCTAATGCGGTATTTAGTCTATGCCTCCGACACACGTAAGCGCCGAGTCCGACCTCACTTAGGACTACGCCCGACATAATTGTTTGTTTAATTTTCTTTGTGTAATGTTTTCCTTTGTTTTCTCTTTTTTAACTATTTTACTTGTACGTCATACCATAGCATTAATATGTGTAACTGTATATGGGACGTGTGGGATTGCACCAACCTTCCCACATGCTGGAAAAAACTTATTTATTATCTTTATATTTACCCTTCAAGTCCACGAATCTGTATAATTGCTGTGTGGAAGTTCCTGCCTGATTCTTCACACCACTGGTCACATCACTCTCCGTGTTTCCCATATTTATTTACTTATTCTCTTCTTTATTTAATTCATCGCCAACATCCAGTCGATTTCCGCGATCAACAGCTTGTAAACAGCAGGCTTCAAATAAACAATAATAACATGACTAGCTCCTAGCTCTAACGATGAAAAGGCGATATCAGAAGGCAGTATGGGTTTGGTATCCAAACTATTGATCAAACAAACTCAATTGTAGTTAACAACGATAAAAACGATGGTAGATTTGATAGACACCTTTTTATATCAGTAATTTGCAATCTTGCTTAGATTTGCTGCCTTTGACCAGAGATTTCAATATACCTACCTATATTTCCTTTCATATAAATATACTATTGATTCTGTTCGATCATCTATAAATATTAAACTAACTTATATTGTCCGGAATTAGGACTGCAGGATAACATCTAACTACAGTTTGGGTGGCAGGTTTGGATACCGTCTCTCCGGGAACCATTTATTGGATAACCAACACCTCTGCCAGTGGCCTACCCAAGTGGTTCGCTACGTTGAGTGATTTAGCAGGGGTGCCCGGGTTCATCGGGTGAGGTGTATTTAGGATACGCCTTGCAGCCGCATGCGTGGCATGCCATATCGGGAGATGCTAGTTTGGGGAGACCCTTTGACCTCTCCAACTGGTCTCTCGACCCATCACCTTGCACCGCAGCGGGAGGGATATATTTATAAGTCACTCCTGTACGCACTGATCCCTAGATTCCTACCCTTCACATCTTTTTCCTTCGCAGAACTTCCTCTCCTTAAAAATACCCTCCACAACAAACAACAAGCCCTTAAAAACACTTAAAATTAAACCATGGATTACAGCAGGGCTGGTAAAAAGCATACACAAACTGAATATGATGCATGCAAGAGTAAACAATAACCCGATGGACAGTAAACTAAAACACAATTATTTACTACACAGAAATCTATGTAATAGACTAGTTAAGCAGGCGAAACATGAATTCTACAGGAAAAAAATAGATAATGCCGGAGGAGATACAAAAAAGATATGGAGAGTTATCAAAGATGCCGCTTATTCAAAACCTAAGAACAGTACTTACATTAATAAACTGTTAGTTGATGGGGAAATCTGTTTAACAAAAAATGAACCAAAAAAATTTCAAATCACTTAAATTATCAATTTACCAACGTTGGATTAGATTTAGCGGAGAAAATACTTACAAAGAACCACACTGCAGAAGAGCTACTAGTCAAAGAAAGCTCTTCCTTGCGACCAAATCATTCCTTTAAGATGTATAAAATAAATAAAATAGAAATTAATGAACTCATTCTTTTACTCAAAACACATTGGGCACCTGGCCCGGACAACATTTCTAACCAAATCCTGATAAATCTACGAAAATATATTCCTCTGATACGTATAATTAATCAAAGTTTCTGCCAATGTATTGTACCTGACAAACTAAAAATTGCCAGTATTACCCCGATCTATAAATCTGGAGACAAAACTTTTATCTCAAACTACAGACCTATTTCACTACGAAAACTATCTAAGACCTATTTCACTACGAAAACTATCAAAACTCCTAGAAAAAGCAATGAAAAAAGACTCCTATCCTATCTCGACAAACACAACCTACTCTCAGGTCATCAATTCGGTTTTCGGGCTAAAATGAGCACAGAACAGGCTATTTCTGAATTAACCAACTACATTGTAAAATACGCAGATAAGTGATCTAAAGTAATTGGAGTATTTCTAGATCTAGCAAAGGCCTTCGACACCATCTCTCATGATTTGATATACGAAAAACTTAAAAATATAAGCTTAAATGGAAAACCGCTTAAATGGTTCATCAGTTATAAAAAAATAGGAAACAAATAGTTGCAAATGCTTTAGTTACACAGCAGAAATAAAGTACGGAGTGCCTCAAGGTAGTGTATTAGGTCCTATTATTTTTCTTATCTCATTGATATTAAAATTCCAACACTCTGCTATAATGTGATCAGCTACGCAGATGATACCGTACTTCTTTTTAAGGAGCAATCTTGGGAAAAGGCTTTTAAAAGCGAAGCAGAATTTGGTATGAAGGAGATAAAAAAAATGGCTCGACAAAAATCTTCTTACCTTAAACACCTCGAAAACCAAATTTTTAACATTCAGTAAACCAATACTGGGCAACCAAAAACCGTTCCGCTCTTACATCTGTATCCATGTACTACATCACAACAAGACTGCGATTGTGAACAAATTGAGCATTCGGATAATATAAAGTATCTTGGTTTAACAGTGGATTGCAAACTAAACTGTGAACTTCATATAAATTCGCTTGAAACAAATATACATTTTTAAAACGATTAAAAACATTATTTTATTTATTTTTTTTTTTAAAAAAAAAAGAAAGACAAACATTCCCAGGTTACGAATAACCCAACAATGTTTGAAAATCTCCTACTACCACCACAGAAAGCCGAAAATGTTGCTTGTGTTGTGATGGAGGACTTAGCCAGCCGAGGAATCGAACACGCGACGCTCGGGTGAGACCCAAGCGCTATGCCCACTCAACCACTGACCGGTTATTTTTATTTTATTTTAAATACATAAACGGCTATACTGCCTTTTATAAATAAACATATAATATAGTTCAAAAGTAAGAAAAATAATATCATTACATAATAGTAGTTTTAAACTTAAAAATAACATACAATTATTTGGTGTATCACAACCAAAATTAACAAAAAAAGAACAATGAGAAATATCATCATTTCATTTCAACATGCCATATTGCGTATACAGGGTGTATCGGCACGTACCCGACAAACTTTAACCAGCTATTCCTTAGCACATTTGGAGTAAAAAAAATTTGCTGTCCAGTAACATTTTTTTTAATAAAAAAATTACCATTCATATTTTCACCACATGTCACCAATGTTTTATCCTTTGTCAAAGTTTGAAAACCCGTCTGGCAATATTTTGTTCGAGTTTCGTTGAATAATGTACGTACGTACCTACGTTGGCGCGCTTTTACAATCACAACGAAATGGCACGGCACCATTCGTCTCATTTTTAACTATTATTATTTAGTGTGTACGAAAGAGCGAGGACACTTTTTGACACACTTGCTAATAACAGCTGTTGAACACGAAAAACAATTCAAATGACAGTGACGGAGTGTGGATTTTTTATTTGTTTTTTGTTTTTAATGGAAAAAAAATGTTACCGGACAGCAAAGCGCCCATTACATTTTTTACTCCAAATGGTTAAAGTTTGTCGGGTACTTGCCGATACACCCTGTATAAAGTTACATTATGGAAAAATAATTTTTGAGTGCATGTTTATATTGCGCTAATTTTAAGAAATAAATGTCGCCGATGTTAGCATGTTCATTTCCCAAAATGTGTAATCGACTGATTGGTGAGTAATAATGTGATAATGTATGTGTGTTATTATAGTAGAACGGTAGAGTCAGTCTATTGTTAGCGCGACCAGGGCAATGAAATCGTATTAGTAGAAATATTTTTAATTTTTTTATACAATTTTAAATCATCAGCAAATAACAGGATATCGACATCGGAAAAAACGTCTACAATGTCATTAATAAATAAAATAAACAGTATTGGTCCTAAATGGGAGCCCTGTGGCACACCACTAGTGACAGAAAAAGCATCCGATATTACGTCATTTAACTTTACAAACAGTTGCCTATTTGTTAAATAACTCTCTACCCACTTAAGAAAGTTCCCGGTTATACCCATTAGGGTGTCCCAATAAAATTAAAGTTGTTATTTTTGAACGCATACCCTCTAATTTTGTTTTAATAATGAAAAAACACTTATAAAAAAAATTTCGTTTACTTTGGACAACTGCAACCCGTGCCGACTTGCATCGAAAGATGTTAGTACTTGTACATTAAGACGCCAGCGAGCAAACGTGTTGATGAGCTTGTAGTAACTTGCTTTTTTGTTAGTAAACGAAAATCACTGGTTCAGGCAAGATGTGGTTAGATTTACGCACTTCTAAAAAGGGTATATTTTTAATAGGAGTCGTAAAACACCAAATATCGGGTTCTAAACTGCCATCTAATGGACAAGTTCTTGAAGTTTTGTTCTACAATATCCGGAAAGTGAATTTAACTGTCAATTTATGTCAAATATAGCCATAGTTGGTATTAAAAGCTGTGTTTGAAGTAAAAATCAGTCAAGTGACTACAAGCCCTGACATACCACTCTTGAAAAAGTTTCGAGATAACTGTAAAAATGTTGATCCCGATAAAATTCAGTGCTACAGAGAAAATCTCACATTGCACCTAACCGCTTCCGAAATCGATGATTTGCTTGAATTTTACCGTACTGCACTGACAACAAAAATACTTGGAGATGACTATTGAGAGTTTTTAGAGCTCTGTGTGATAGTTTTAGGAGGAGATACAGCGAGAAAATTTAAGATTCGGCCTCCAGGTGCTCGATGGATGGCAAAGGCGCTTTATTCCTTGAAAACATCATTAATTTATGCGCAATTTAAAATTACCGTTAAGTATAAGGCGGCACTTTTAGACGTTTGCCTGTTCATAGTAACATCCTATGTCAAGCCATGGTTACAATGTATTATAGCAGTTAAACCACCTTACCAGGACTTGTGCTTTTTGAAATCGATGAAGGCTTACGAAAAAATTGATGAAAACATCTCAATGGAAGCTTTATTTCTGTTCAGTAAGCAGTTATGGTATTTGACCGATGAAGGATCTATTTTATCGCTGTTTGACGACGCTGTGGATCAAACAACTAAAATAAAAATGCTCGAAATATCAAAAAAATAATTTATCAACCCATGACAAACGTTATATCCCATCGAAGGAAGATCTTGATGGTAAATTGTATGGTAAGTTTATTAAGTAGTTTAAATTATGTTTTGTATTGAGGTGTTTGTTCATATCATAATTTAGTGACTTTTGCTTCAGAGAAAAATATTTACGACTTCATTTCAGTCAAGAGCAAGTATTTGTTTGATCGTCTGAAAACAGATGCCAGTTTTCTTAACGAATTCCCTACGATGTGGTCAAATAATGCTTCGTATCAAGAAGTCAGAAAAAGTTGCCGCTGAGGGTAGTGAATGATACAGCTGAAAGAACTGTTAAGTTAATGCAAGATTTTCATGGCTTAATCTCACGGTCGAAGAGGAACAAAAATAATTTTTGTTACGATGCGTTCAGGAACACTGGAAGATTTATCCTGACTGTAATAAACAAACTATGAAGACAAAATTGAATCAATAAACCATTTTTAAATATAAAATACTACATAATTGAACATTTGTGCATTTTTTAATTTTATTTATCCATCAAAAATGAAAGTTGAAAATCCTTCCATATTAACTCTGTACCATATGTTTGGCATCAAGTCGGCACGGGTTGCCGGTGTTTAATCAAAATAATATTTATTAAATGAGTTATTCGGATCAAATGAAATAAAATAAGAGGGTATGCATATTTAAATTCATGAAAAAAAATTCTTCCTTATGTCCTGGGACACCCTAATACCCATACTCCTTAATTTATTTGTCAATATTTTATGACAAACTTTATCGAACGCCTTGCTGAAGTCAGTATAAATCAGTTAAATAGTATATGTCACTTAAACTACTGAAAATGTTTACTTTTCCATTTGTCAAAGCATTTTAATTTATGGTATATCGGCATGGGGTGGAGCCGCAGACACATACATTAAGTTACTTAACGCACCTCATAAATCACTTATTAGAACAATGTTAAAAAAACCATATCTTCATCCCACTGAAAATCTATTAATTAAAAATAAAATACTTGATATCAGAGCTATTCATTAAAAAAATTATCCACATAAATTGCATAAAATCGTCTCCTTCCAACATATCTCACTCCCATAACACTAGAGCTAAATCTAACAAACATTTAAAAGTGCCAAAAATTAAACCCACTCTTGCTAAAAAACATGAATCTTACCTCGCTCCTTCCATGTTCAACATTTTCTTAAAAGAAACACAACATATAACTCAAACCAACAGAAAATAAACATATAAAAACTTTAATACATGGTTAATGAACAAAAACAGGTTACTTGCAAACCGTCCGTGTTAATAAACATCATTTTTGAGTAAATGTAATATTTTTTTTTGTTATTTGTTTTTGGGGTGTTATGCCGTGTTGCGCTAACTCCTTCTTTAGCCAACGTTTCGGACAGCATTGCAGTGTCCATCATCAGGGCAGATGTGTTATTTGAGGTTGTGTTAAAATGTGAGCTTATGTATGAGGTTACCGTGTTGCCAGCTGCAATGCTGTCCGAAACGTTGGCTAAGAAGGAGTTAGCGCAACACGGCATAACACCCCAAAAACAAATAACAAAAATACTTTTGGCCGTGAAAATCTTAAATTAAATGTAATTTTGACACCGAAAACGGTTTCTAATGTGTCTCCCATATATAGCATACTCTCTTTCTCTCTCTCTGTTTTCCTTTTTCTTTGTTGCATTTTCTCTCTCACACTAAAGTTTGTTCAATTTTTTTGTTTTTATTTATGCATGTAATATTTTACATCCATATTATTTTTTGTATTCTTTTGTATTTTTATTAAGTGTGATGTGTCTACAAAATATATGTAATTATACTGCTACCCGTCTCAGAACAGATATTTTCTATTGGCGCACATGATTTTGTTAATAACCTTAAATAAAAAATATATTTAATTTTTTTTTTAAAACACAGCATCCTCAAAGATGAAACAGGCCCTGAGGGAAATTATTCCTCAGGGCCTCCTGTCTGGGGTTAAAATAAAGTAAAACATTTTTTTATAAAGCAACGATACTTTATTAAACAATAACTGACATTTATTTTACATAGTAATTACTTAGCATTGGATAGGAAACTTTTTTTGCTGAACTTTAATTAACTTCATAATATTATGTATATTCTATATTTGTATTATGAAAGCTGTTAGTTTCTTACAAATAAATATAAATTTTAAAACATATGTTTAAGTATTGAATTTGTAGAATAACGTAATTGTTCATAAGGCTAAACCGAATAATACACCCTTACAGAACCGACTTTTGTATGGCTCGATGTGACAAACATATCGTGGTAACTAAATGATAATTCGGTAAAGATTGTCCATTGTGAAACTAAACATATCTTGGTTTTAACTGATAAATCGGCAACGATTGTCCATTGTGGAACGAAACATATTGTGGTTTTTAAATGATAAATCGGCAAAGTTTGTCCATTGTGGAACGAAACATATCGTGGGTTTTAAATGATAATTCGGCAAAAATTGTCCATTGTGAAACTAAACATATCTTGGTTTTTAACTGATAATTCGGCAAAGATTATCCATTTCAAAAAACATGTTCACATACTGTTATTTAAAAACGTCTATGTTGATAAGTGACAGAAAAAAATGTACTCCGAAGGAGTATGCAATATTTACAGGTAAGCATGCCGCAGGCCATAGCCGCGTGTGTTTGGACCCTTGATACCCTTTGAATCTAAGTAGTTATCTGTAGGCCCCGGATCTTAAGAATATGAAATAGAAGCACTCTACAAGACTGAGTAAAGATGCACCGAAGAAAAGGCCGACGAGTCCACCGACAGATACTGAAAATAAAATAAAAACATTTAGAAAAATATATTTTTTTAAAGCTCTGAGAAAAATAATTTCCCCATGCCATCTTTGGGGATGATGTGTAGCGGGTCTTTTTAAGGAAAGGAAAGTGAGTAAGTTCTGGGAAGAAAAAAGGTATGAGGAGAGGGTAGGAATATGAGGGTCAATGTTTCAAGTAGTGACGGACGTATGAATCCATCTCTCCCACTGCGGTGCCACGTGATAGGTCGAGAGAGTAATATGGTCAAATGTTATTAAAGACAAATAAAACGTTGATATCTATAATTGTAAAACATAAGGCACTGTTTGAGCCGATTGCAATTTTTCTCCAAAATCCCTTTCTTACTATCGTTAGTCCTTACATACAATAGAAATTAACTTTCTCAATATCGTCGCTAGTCTAATTAAATGTAACGGGAGAAACGTCTCATTCAAAACTACCCGCTCCCCCACACCAGACTTCAAATTATACGGAAATCTGTAGCGCCGTTTTTGCGAAAAATAATCTCAGGGGCGATGTGTTAACACTGTTAGGTGTTAGGCATTATCAGCGCCCTGGCGCCTTGACAATTCGGCGCCTGGAGCGGACTCCTCCAATTTAGCCATATCTGGAAGCCTTTCCATTCCCATTTGAATGTAATATAAATGTAGTTAAGATCCAGAGGCTGGGTCAACTCAGGACATGAATTCCTGGAGGTGCCTTGTCGAATAGCTGAATAGGACAAAGGGAAGAATACGAGATGCTATAAATGTAGTTACAGAATGTAACTTCAATACAAGAAGAGGTTTATCTCACCGACAAGGTCTAATCTAGTCCTCACCACATTCCTTCTGTATTGAACAGTCGGCAGACCCACCATTCGTATTGTTATCTGTTGATCCAGTTCTTCTTCGTCATCTTCGCCTTCGATGCTGAAAAAAATAGAATAAGATTTACTAGAAACTCCAAAGGTACGAAGAATGAAGCCTAGTTGGCAACGGGATGGCCATAGTATGTAGTGCCAGTAGTTCATAGAGTTTATATATTCTCCAAGATATGTCTCTAGTATATGGGTTCGTCCCTCGAGTTCAGATGCGAGATGAGCTAATAGTTAGGATTCTAGAAATATAGAGATTTTTAGAACACAGACAGAACACAGAAGACGTTGGCCTTCAGGCCGTCCTACACAATCGTTCCCAATTATAAGAGCTTTTGTTCGAACAAAAATTATTTATATCCAGAACCATTCCCAACAACTACGAAGACTAACACGCTAAGGGTATTTTTTAAACTTAATTTGGTGTTCACTTAGTTTTGGTTGGTGACAGCTGCCGTTAGTTCTTGTCGAAGCGAAATGGAATTAACCAGGGTACATATAGTGTACTATCTTAATAACCTAAGGAGGTTTCGAAGTCTGACTACCTACTCGTATTCAGTGATATACACTCTCGTTAGCTCGATTTCTTCACAGGAGGGAAGGCAGTGCCTGCAGAGGTCACTGAGCTCTTTGGCAGTCAGCAATCTCCTTTCTGCAGCTGAAAACAGCAAACACCACAACTCATTATTTAAATTAAGATTATCAAAATAAATTCAAAGTACTAGGCAACATGTTCAACAAAGACGAAAAATCGTACTAGCGTTTAAAACTTTAATAGGTACCGACTTAAGGTCATCACATTGATCATATCTGCTCTCATGATGTACGTCGGCTTAAGATAACAGCATGGTTAAGTTAGCACCCCCAAAAATGTACCAACATAGGCCTAGAGAATGGTTATTATTACTTTTTACATATACTTTAATGTTATTGTTGTTTGACTGGGGTTTAATCCTGCCGTATCTGTAGATGATCTAATAGGAGAAGAAGCGATTGAGGATGGAAGTAAAAACACTTACCGTATGTAGCCAAGCATCCCGATCCGGTGAAATTACACAGTTTTTCTTTATCTGAAAAAAAACATGCTCACATGACTTACTTACATGATATTAACAAATCTTACTTATCATTGTTTTTTATGTTTTAATTTGATTGAACTCACCGATAATATCTCTTAAATGATTAATGCAGTGACATCTCTGGAACATCAGTTCAGTTTCACACGTTATGATACATGTGGAATATCCATAAATCTGGAAAATGTTATCAGAAGTTGTATACTTTGTAATTATTGTTTCTGTGTTCGTATTACTTGATTGAGTGGCGTGTCAAAGAATGCGGAATTGACTAACTCAAATTGTAGAAGTAGGTACCGAAGTTAAATCCGTTTCGAGTGGCCTCAGCCGTAGCACGTATTTACGTCTTTCAAATAAATTACCTGAAATGATTTCCCGAAATCGCTAGGAATTACTTCATTCGGAAATCGACATTTCCTTATTTCCATATCCATCTCTCTCACTAATGGGTCATTGGTCATTTCAACTACCTACAAAATAAAATAAAAACGGTTCATTTATAATACTAAATGATACACTCACCTTCATGTAGATTTTATAGAAACCAATGACACCACTGACATTATTTTTTATTTAAGCTCCACACAGGAGGACCTGAGATGTGTTTACCCACTATTAGTTGGGTAAAAATATCCGCCGCCAAGACCTAGACAAACATCAACTCATGAACCCGGTCACCCCTGCTAAGTCACCAAACGTTACGAAGCATTTGTGGTGACCTATGGCGGGGGTGTTGATTATCCAATAAATGATTCCCGAGACGGTAATACCCCTACCTGCCTCCCAAACTTACATGCCACCTTTTGACTATTAATCGGGACAATTATTTTATAAGCAATAATTATTAGCCTGAAACACTCATCCACATTGAAAAATCTCCTGATAAAAGATACATGACGCCAACGGGACTTGAACCCGTGGTCGACAGCTCTGACCACTGAGCTATGGCGGCTTATCTCTTATCCGCGAAATAATTCAATATATACTAGTGTTTCATTCAACAATTAGTGCTTGTTACATTTTTTCACCTAAAACAACCAACTTTATTTTATATGAGAAAATAAAATATAATATATGAAAAATAAAATAAAATATATGAGAAAATAAAATAAAGTTGGTTGTTTCAGGTGAAAAAATGTAACAAGCAGTAATTGTTGGATGAAACACTAGTATATATTGAATTATTTCGCGGATAAGAGATAAGCCGCCATAGCTCAGTGGTCAGAGCTGTCGACCGGAAATCGAAAGGACACAGGTTCAAGTCCCGTTGGCGTCATGTATCTTTTATCAGGAGATTTTTCAATGTAGATGAGTGTTTCAGGCTAATAATTATTGCTTATAAAATAATTGTTACCATTGCATATGCATAAAAAATCTTGTCTTAAACATTAGTTTACCAAAAAAAAAAAATTAACCGAGACAGCCAATTAACACTGTGTACTCTGTCTCTCTTAGGCCACGTCCGCACAGGCAGGCGGCTTGCTTAGCGCCTAGAGTCTAGCGAGTCACCTAGCGAGTAGCTTAGTAAAACAAACGTTCTAGAACACTCGCGACTGACCGCACTGCGCGCTTGGCGTCTAGCTAGTCGCTATGCTAGTCGCTTTGCGGGTATCGAAGTGAACGAACGTGTTGGTTTTTTGCCACTAGGCGCGAGGCATTTTTGAAGAGAAAAATGGACGAAATATTAATTACATCTGTTTTTAAAAGAGAACCTCTGTGGAATCCAGCTAATGAACTACATAAAAATGTAGTTGTCTTAAAAAAAAATAATAATTATGTCATAATTTTGAAGTGAAACTTCTTTAGGCGCGTAATTCGGGGACGGAGTAAAACCGAGTTAGGATCGACACGAAAATGCGGGTACCCCCACCACCGCTCACCGTTCACTGTCCCTCTCTCACCATATGCGCTTGTTGAGGTGGGGGAGCCGCTCACGAACGTTCTCTCTCTTCTCTTCTTTCCTCTCTCTCAGACACCAGCGAACTGCGCCACGCCAAGCATCAGCTGCTTGGTTAGTATACTGCGTCGTGAGTGTAATACGAGTGAAATACGTAATTGATTGTGGTTCATACGGTTTGGTACAGAATTTCAGTGTTAAAAATGAGTAGTGACGAGATAGAGGTGATGAACACATCAGTGGCACAAGAGGAAATATCCCCTGAGAATCACCAAAGAAGAGGAGAGTCTGATTCACACAGTGATGACATTAACATAAGGTAAATATAACCTATAAGAGTTGATAAATATTTCACAATATAGTAGTATTGTTGGAATGTATATATCTCGCACTTTAGTTACCATAACCCAATTATCACGACATTAGGAAATGATATTCATGAAATTGACAATGAAAATGGCACATGATTGGTAAATTGTCATTGTAATTTCTTTGTAATTTTTAATTGTAATATTGTTATTTATGTAATATTGTATACTTGTGAATAAATTGAAAATTTTTGGAACTATACATTAATCGAACGTCATTCATCTATAAGAAAATATTAGAAAAAGCAAATCCATGCTTCGTCGTTGAATTATTTAACCTCTAATTTTCAAACTAACCTAAGAGAGAAAATAGAGATGATGAAATGAAAATAGAGAGAGAGGAATACTAGAAGTTTCACTTCTGTCTTGCGTAGGCTTGACACACCCACTTTTTTTTTTTTACAATGAGACGTTAATTATGGTTATGGCGTTGGATTTTGTATTTTTTTTTTTCTTACAGTGAATACCTCACAAGAGTCCCAACTGCTCCCGTCTGGAGCCAGTGAGACTATGGCATCCCCAATTGGGGGATGTTGTGAGGCTGAAGGTAAGTGGGGAAGGGAAAGAGGAAGGTGGGGAAGTACCTGGCTATTCAGATCTAGTCACTAAACACGGCTAAAGCCATTTGGAGCAACGTTTCAATTCTGAATGGTGGTCTTACACCAGGGCGATACTGGTAGTATCTTCCACTCTGGAACGTGCCGCAAATATACTATATATTATTTTAATTAATTAATTGTGAAATAACACAAATTAATCAAATAAAATTTATTTGCGCACGCCGGGTTCGAACCCGCGACCTTCGGAATGGCAGTCCAATGCGTTACCACTGGACTATGCCGGCCGTCATGTATACTAAGAAGTATATCAAATGATTCTCTGGGCTGGACTGGTAAAATTTTTCGTCAAAATTACGCAATTATTTATACAGAACATTAAACTGCCCATGACTTGACCGTGACTTATTTATGTCATGAACCCAACATGATGGATAAGGCCGTGAAATGGTATATTTTAAAGATGAATTTTCTGTAAGTAGCAGTTTTAGAGCTATTTTTGAAAGTGACATCTCGTCAACTAGACGACAAGCAAATGACCAAGACACCTAGCGACCCACCACGCAAACCACCTTCAGTGCGGACACCGTGTATCCTAGCAAGTAGCCAGAATGCAAGCCACTAGGCTCTAGGCGCTAAGCAAGCCGCCTGCCTGTGCGGACGTGGCCTTACACTTCCTGACATCGTATACCGCAATTTCGTTTGATTTTGAATTTTTATTGAGAGACCGAATTGCAGAATTTTAAATTTAAGCGAATAATGGTCAGACTTTTGAATCACAAAAAAAGCTCAAATCGTATTTTTTTTAATTTTTTTTTTTTTATTACAAGATAATACATTACAAAATGATAACAAATTAATAATGTATTATTCCCAATGAGTTTATAAAACTCATTTCGGGAAAGACAACATTAGAAAGGACAAGGCAAATAAATAAAATACATTAAAATAAATACATTAAAATAAATAAACGCAGGTGTTATTATGGAGTACCAGAGAAAGATTGTATTAGTCATTAATGAAACTGCTAAGGAAATATCTTTTAAGAGCTTTTGTCAATGTTTTTTTGTTAGTTGCCGGAAGTTTTAAATTACTAGGTAATGCGTTATATTGTTTGTGTGCAATGTATTGTAAGGAGTTAATTCCAAATTTGGTCGTGTAAGTAGATGATGATAAATGTATTTGATTTTGTGATCGTGTTTTGTGCTGGTGTATGTCAGAATTAAAGACTGGTTTAGTGTTGGTGTGTGAGGAGTGTTGAATTATTTGTAGAATGGCAGTTGTGATGTTATACTTTGGCAGGACTGTAAAAGGAAGTATTTGTGTCTGTGAGTATATATCTTTGACATGTGTATCCCATGGCAGATTATATATATTACGTATGGCTCTATTTTGAATTATTTGTAGTTCGGAACTTTTTTTTTTGGTAATGGTTCCCCAGATACTAACTAGATAACTCAGGTGGGAGTGGATCATAGCATAATATGTTGCACGCAGTAAAGATGTGGGGAGCACACCTTGGAGTCGATAAAGTACACCGGTTATCGGGGAAATTTTGGATTTTACATTCTCAACATGGGAGTTCCACGAGAGGTTAGAGTCTATGAGTAACCCCAAATATTTCGTTACTTGAACATGTTGTAGCTTTTCATTTCCAAGAATGATATTCATACCCATGTTATCTTTTTTTCCGAAAGTAAGGTAATGGGTTTTTTTAACATTGAGGCTTAATTTGTTTAATCGAAGCCATTTAGCCAGCTTTGCGAGATCTTTATTCATTAAAGCTTCAAGTTCCTTCAGATTTTTACAATGGTAGTAAATCACAGTATCATCAGCGTAAAGTTGAAGTTTTCCCGAGATGCCACATTTAGTTATATCATTGATGTATAGTAAGAAAAGTAGAGGTCCAAGAATCGAGCCCTGTGGCACTCCACATGTGATTTTTCCAACGTCGCTTAGGTTCCCTCCGTTATCGACAAGGCAAAATCTATCAGCTAGGTAACTTCGGAGCAAATTTAAAGATTTCCCGACTATTCCCAAATGTTCCATTTTTTGTAGAAGTATTTCATGATCTACCGTATCAAAGGCTTTTTTCAGATCTATAAATATAGCTGCCACATATTCGCCCTGGTCTATGTACTGCTGAATGTTAGAAATGAAATCGAAGGTGGCACATTGGGTATTGGAGTTTTTCCGAAAGCCATATTGCTGTGGTGTTAGGATATCGTTGCTAGAGATGTATTTTATCAGTCTATCTTTGATAATTGACTCGAACACCTTTGAAAATACCGATAAAATCGATATTGGACGATAGTTAGAAATACACTTCTTGCAGTCTTCTTTAAAAATTGGTATAATTTTTGCTAGCTTTAACTGGTTTGGAAATATTCCCGAGCCTATGGAGAAGTTGATAAGTTGGGTTAGGTGCCCCGCTAGTTCTTCTTTACAGGTTTTAAGAATGCACGGTGTTACTCCATCGATTCCTGCCGCTGCATTCGACCTAAGTTTCGAGATGACCTTTATTACCTCATCCTTATTCGTCCTAGTCATATATAAGGATTGTCGTGCCTTTGGTTGTACATATATTGTATTACAGTCATCCGGGAATGATGGAATGGCAGCTGCCAATTTTTCTCCAACTGACAGGAAAAACTCATTAAAAGCCAACGCTATTTCACGGGGTTCGGAGTATTACTTGTGTCCTTTATTCCATGGTTTAAATGTTTGCAGAAATATTGATAACTACACAACAGGTTGGTAGATAGGTACTCTGCTTACTGTCCTTAGCAACCACAAATCGAAACATCGCATCGCTTGAAATGTTTCGATTCTTGGTTGTATAGTGACAAGATTTGATTTTTTTTATAAAGTTCCTAAAATATGGAGTAGGCATGCTGCAAGTGTGTCCCCAGAAGCACAACTGATAAAATTGAACCAACCATCGCGTCATCTGTATACATTCAAAAGTTGACACACAACAGAACTAACCAAAGTGAGTTCTATACTCGTTTATGTGGTTTTATTCATACATCCGAGTCACAGTTAACTATTAAATTCGAACGGCAGTCACGGGTAAAACAATAAAAAACAAGCAAAAATAAAATGTGTTGCAAAATTGCGGGAAGGATGAGGCGCCTGCCATTCAAACAGGCCGCAATCTACATAACTTCTAAGTTATGCGGATTGCAGATTGCAGATTTTTTTAAATAAATATTTTTTTTTTATCGTTATTGGACTTACTCGAAAAGTATAATCTATGTTGTCCTCCGCCTCAAAATTCATATCTTCTTCTGTTTTCAGCCACGGGATATCATCGCCGCCATGTACGTAAACCTACACACAATTTTTTTTTACATTAGCGCTCCACACAAGAGGCCCCGAGGAGAACAATTTCTCTCAGGGTCTATGTCATCTTTGGGGGTGCTGTGTGGAGGTTATTTTTAAGGAAATGAAGGAGAGGACGTACTGCTAAGGAAGAATATGCAAGGGGTAGGTAGGAATCTGGGGGTCAGTGTCCAGTGTCCACGAATGACGAAAGTATGAATCCATTCCTCCCACTGCAGTGCAAGACGATGTGTCGAGGGAGTCCAGCTGGAGAGGTCAAAGACGCATCCGTCGTCAAGATCTGGACAAACACCACCCCATGAAACTGGCACCAAACTTAGCAAACTACTTAGGGCGACCTATGGCAGCAGTGGTTGGTAATAAATGGTTCCGGATCATTATTTAATTGCAGTAAGTAGTTATAATAATAACACCATTAGTGTAATATGGAACAAGTGAAGAATCAAAAATTTGTAGTTCACAGTAGTTTTTCGTTGGGCTGGGTTTTACTTTTGCATATTATAATTATACGATTTGTCCTGAACGCACAATCGTTTCAAGTCATGCTGAAAGGGGAAAATTTTGGAAATCATTTATGTAGGTACGATATTACCTAAGTAGGTGTTTGTTTTGAAAATAATTATGATATTTGACTGGATAACTTACATTTAAATCTTCATATTTGAAAAATGATAGAAAGCCAGGTCCGGTGGATATATTGGATTTGAAGACTGGAACTGATCCAGACAACCTAAAACAAGTCTGTTTATATTAAATAATTCCTCATGAGACGCTTTGCTCCCCATCCCCACGTTATCCTAATATTTAGTATTCGGTCATTGTGGGAAGATATAGAAGTCGTAGTTTGACTACAAACTAATAATCAATAATCTTACTTGCTTTGGAGCGTGTTGAAGGAGAAGCAAGTCCCGAAGTCAGAATCCAACGGTAGAAAATGTTTACAGCAGTCTATTGGTTCTCCCATCCATTTGCAGTCATGGATCAGGGATTGACACGGTTTTCGGACCTATATTCAGCCAATTACAATAATTACTACTTATATAAAGAAAGCATACTCAAGATTTTACAAAAAGGCGTTTTGGATTCCTGGACATGTTAGCATCGTGGGTAACGAAATTGCGGATTTCTTGGCAAAACAAGGAGCATCTAACCCCACTGTTACCCTCGTACACCACATTCCCCTGTAGACTGTACATTATGTGGTCTAGAAGTGGGAAAAAATATAATCTCTTCTATTTTATTTTATTAGGTTTTACGCCCAGCCGGACTTAAGCCTCATCTAAAATTGCCACCCCTCCAATCAACATCTCATCTCTTGTAAGTCTGAGTTCAACTCCAATCTTCCATATTCTTTATACCCCCTTGAAGGGTGAAATCTTGGGACCTCTATCATGTACTCGTACTAATATTCTTTATATATGTGAATGTAAAAGACCAATGGACGTTTAAATAAATAAAAATATCCAGAATTCCCTTTTCAATCTGAGTTCATTTTGTGAAGTGACAAATATTATCATAAGCTGACTCATAGGTTACCTCGTCCGCCATAGACCTGAAGTTGACAGAGCAGTTGATGGATTCCGCGCAGGGCTTAGCGCACAGGTCACAGGCGTTCACCCCGAAGCACATGTCGGCGAACATCTTCTTGTAGTCGTAATTGAACTTCAGGTGTTCCATGTATTCGGCTAAAATACATAGAATTTTTTGTAGTCAAATACATTTACATTACTAATGCTTGAAGCCCAGAGCCGGCCCTGTGCCGGCGCAATTAGATGAAAAAGTTAAGGCGCTGATAATACCTAACACCTAAAACAGCGCCCTTCGATTGTTTCTAGCACCAGGCGCTGTTTGGTTCAGGGCCTGTCTTAGTGAAGCCTGCTACACCTTCAGCAAGACTTTTCACATGGCGATGAATTTCGAATTCCTCTTTACTCACGTATCGCGCTGCGATGCTTATATTATTATTGGTTATGTAGTGGCTACGTTTCCTCATCATCAGTATCATCGACACACTATTACGTCATTTGTCCTTGGTACAAAACAGAAGGGGGCAGACAAGGCGAAATAATGACGAGGAGAAGTAAGTACTCGGGTTCTCTCGGGTAGTTTCTCTGAGAGTGTAGAGTAGGCATACATATATGTATTTTTATTTTATTTTATTGTTTTATTTTTTATACGCCCATAAGAGCATTTACAAACATTTGATAATATGAACATAATAATTCGGTGAAACATTTACTCTATCTGACGATATGCAAAGACATTATTATAATCTACTGCAAGTTCTCACGCAGGGTCGGCCCTATGCGGGTTTAATTGCAGCAGTCCGTTCCGGGCGCTGAATTACCAAGGCGCCAAGGTTTTTCATAAAAAACAGCCCTACACAAAAATACAAATCATCCGAATATTATTGATTACAGTGATCACCTACCTAAACCCTAGGCGTCTACTGGTTTTGACAAGGGGCGCCAAAAGTTTAATCGCCCCAGGCGGCTTTTGGCTCAGGGCCGGCCCTGACATCACACTGAGTCACACACCCCGGAGACCTCTCGCCTTCTGAATGTGTTATTCACAGTTTAATACTAGCAATAATTCTTATAATGCAAGTCACTAGTAATAAGTCACGTTACCTACTTAGTTAGTAGTTGTGTACATAATACTCGAATATATCTTGATTGAAACTCAATAATTATAAATCGTGATTGTGAGTCACTAATTATAAACCTTATTTGTTAATAATCACTATTAATAAATAAGTTGGAAGTCACTAGAAAAAAATAATACTGTAAGTCTTACGCCCAGTTGTTTCGTAGAAATTCACGTGAGATAAAGTCATCAAATGGCCATTCAGCGCCATTTTGTTTTTTTGAAAGATATTCTTTAAATGCCGATTCTAACCCGTTTCAGTTTTTGAACAAATTGTAATCAGCGGAAAAGGACAACATCATGTTGTTAAGCTGGTCAGCTTTTTAAGATTTGATAGAAACAGAGATGTGCTTTATTTCAAATAAATCCATTTCAAATGGAAATGCAAAATGCAAAATGGGTATTTTCCATTTTGCATTTTAAATGCTTTTCTAAAACCCATTTTGCATTTTGCATTTTAAATGCTTTTCTCAATGCATTTTCCATTTTAAATGCTTTTTTTCAACATTCTTCCTACTATCTCCACTCATCTTTTTTTCATAAGCCCCAAATATCAGTCGGTCCTCAACCTCGCTATGAGAGATAATTTACATTTGTCAAGTTGCTCCCTGGTAGGAGCCCTGGCAATTGAGTGATACCATTACAAAAAATACCGATTCAAATAGGTACTGATCATGGGGCCATGACGCTGTAATATTAAATGTTAGATAGCAGTTTCTATGTTTTTAAGTTGGCAACATTAGACCCTAGCAAATTTTTTTGTGGTTTCATAATTTGTAGTCGTGGTGTTTTTGGATTAACCATCATGTAATATGTTTGTTCTACATTGATGTCCATTATTAAATGAAAAAATTGTTTAAAAATACTATAATTATTTTAATTGTTTGACCTGAGAAACCATTTTGCATTTTCAATGCATTTTGAAAATAGCTATTTTGCATTTTGCATTTGAAATGCTTTTCTAAAAACCATTTTGCATTTTGCATTTTCAAATGGAAAAGTTTTGACCCATTTCCATTTTGCATTTCAAATGGTTTTGGGTACCCATTTTGCACATCTCTGGATAGAAAGCAGAAACGCACATAGAATCGGCGATTAACGGGACCTTTTAAAGCAAAATGGCGCTAAATAAATTGATAAGAATGCTACATTTGATTTGTGTGAAACAACTGGGCTTCGTGATAAGTTGCAGATCAGATAGATGAAGTCGTCAAGTGCCCTTGGGATGATTTTCCCATAAAAACGGATCTATAGAACGAATACCTATAAGTAATTACGGGTAAGGTCACATTTTTTTCAACATTTGTTAAAAATTGTAAAATAATCCAAATGTAATTCTTATTCAATCCCAGTGCCTATAAACATCTTTGATCGGTGGGTGGAATGCGTTGGTAGGGGAAGTTGGTAGTCTGGTTAGGTTAGGTTAGTGTGGTGTTGGGGTGTCTCACACACAGTAGAGACTCTCCAGCTTGTGTAGGGTGGCCTTGTACTTGTACTTCTCGCAGACGGTGACGGCGGGGAAGCTGGTCTGCCAGGGTAGTCAGCTGGTGTCGGGGTGGTCTGGTTAGGTTAGGTTAGTGTGGTGTTGTGGTGTCTCACTCACGGTAGAGACTCTCCAGCTTGCGTAGGGTGGCCTTGTACTTGTACTTATCGCAGACGGTGACGGCGGGGAAGCTGGTCTGTCAGGGTAGTCAGCTGGTGTCGGGGTGGTCTGGTTAGGTTAGGTTAGTGTGGTGTTGTGGTGTCTCACTCACGGTAGAGACTCTCCAGCTTGCGTAGGGTGGCCTTGTACTTGTACTTATCGCAGACGGTGACGGCGGGGAAGCTGGTCTGTCAGGGTAGTCAGCTGGTGTCGGGGTGGTCTGGTTAGGTTAGGTTAGTGTGGTGTTGTGGTGTCTCACTCACGGTAGAGACTCTCCAGCTTGCGTAGGGTGGCCTTGTACTTGTACTTATCGCAGACGGTGACGGCGGGGAAGCTGGTCTGTCAGGGTAGTCAGCTGGTGTCGGGGTGGTCTGGTTAGGTTAGGTTAGTGTGGTGTTGTGGTGTCTCACTCACGGTAGAGACTCTCCAGCTTGCGTAGGGTGGCCTTGTACTTGTACTTATCGCAGACGGTGACGGCGGGGAAGCTGGTCTGTCAGGGTAGTCAGCTGGTGTCGGGGTGGTCTGGTTAGGTTAGGTTAGTGTTCTGTTGTGGTGTCTCACTCACGGTAGAGACTCTCCATCATGTGTAGGGTGGCCTTGTACTTGTACTTCTCGCAGACGGTGACGGCGGGGAAGCTGGTCTGTCAGGGTAGTCAGCTGGTGTCGGGGTGGTCTGGTTAGGTTAGGTTAGTGTTCTGTTGTGGTGTCTCACTCACGGTAGAGACTCTCCAGCTTGCGTAGGGTGGCCTTGTACTTGTACTTATCGCAGACGGTGACGGCGGGGAAGCTGGTCTGTCAGGGTAGTCAGCTGGTGTCGGGGTGGTCTGGTTAGGTTAGGTTAGTGTTCTGTTGTGGTGTCTCACTCACGGTAGAGACTCTCCATCATGTGTAGGGTGGCCTTGTACTTGTACTTCTCGCAGACGGTGACGGCGGGGAAGCTGGTCTGTCAGGGTAGTCAGCTGGTGTCGGGGTGGTCTGGTTAGGTTAGGTTAGTGTTCTGTTGTGGTGTCTCACTCACGGTAGAGACTCTCCAGCTTGCGTAGGGTGGCCTTGTACTTGTACTTATCGCAGACGGTGACGGCGGGGAAGCTGGTCTGTCAGGGTAGTCAGCTGGTGTCGGGGTGGTCTGGTTAGGTTAGGTTAGTGTGGTGTTGTGGTGTCTCACTCACGGTAGAGACTCTCCAGCTTGCGTAGGGTGGCCTTGTACTTGTACTTATCGCAGACGGTGACGGCGGGGAAGCTGGTCTGTCAGGGTAGTCAGCTGGTGTCGGGGTGGTCTGGTTAGGTTAGGTTAGTGTTCTGTTGTGGTGTCTCACTCACGGTAGAGACTCTCCATCATGTGTAGGGTGGCCTTGTACTTGTACTTCTCGCAGACGGTGACGGCGGGGAAGCTGGTCTGTCAGGGTAGTCAGCTGGTGTCGGGGTGGTCTGGTTAGGTTAGGTTAGTGTGGTGTTGTGGTGTCTCACTCACGGTAGAGACTCTCCAGCTTGCGTAGGGTGGCCTTGTACTTGTACTTATCGCAGACGGTGACGGCGGGGAAGCTGGTCTGTCAGGGTAGTCAGCTGGTGTCGGGGTGGTCTGGTTAGGTTAGGTTAGGTTAGTGTGGTGTTATGGTGTCTCACTCACGGTAGAGACTCTCCAGCTTGTGTAGGGTGGCCTTGTACTTGTACTTCTCGCAGATGGTGACGGCGGGGAAGCTGGTCTGCCAGGGTAGTCGGCTGGTGTCTGGGGTGAAGCTCAGGGGTGCCTCGACGGCGCTCTGGATGGAGCTGCTCAGCAGCGAGAACAGGGCCCACGCGCAGCCCAGCAGGGCGACCAGCCAGAAAATCCTGACAAATATTATACAGCTGATGATTGATTATGAAACTACTATAGTACTATTTATGCCACAAGTAAAAAGCTGATGTTTCGGTAAATTTTAGTTCTAAAAACACCGATTCAATTCTTTTTTCCTTTTTATATAATAATATTATTATTTAATTTACATGAAACAGTACGAGAGATGGGAAGTCTGACAGAGATATTGAAAGAAGGATAAATGCAGGTAATTCCGTTAGTGGAGGACTAAACGCAGTTGGCGCTAAGTTAGCAATCCACAATGGAGTGCTGGTACCTACCTTGATGTATGGAAGTGAGGCATGGAACTGGCAAAGAAAGGATGAAAGTAGATTGAATCCTGTTGAAATGAGATCCCTGAGGCGTATGTGTGGTAAAACCATGTTTGATCGTGTGAGGAATGTGGAGATCCGCAAAGAGTGCAAGGCTGATGTAAGCGTAATGAGTAAGATTAAGAAAGGGACGCTTAGATGGTTTGGGCATGTAGAGCGAATGAGCGAAGATAGGAAGGAGGATATATGATGCAAATGCGAATGGTAGCAGATGTCGGGGACGCCCGAGGAAGACATGGCACGATCAAGTGAATCAGATACTCGAGTCGGGCCATGTCGTGTCAAGAGTCAGAATAATAGAAGAGTATGTATGAGACGATTTATGAATGTGAATGAGGCAAGAAGTGTGTGCCAAGACCGAGTTGTTTGGCGGTACGTCCTCTCTGCCTACCCCTGCGGTGAAACGGCGTGATGGTTAATTAGTTAGTTATTTAAGTTAAACAATAAATAAAATAGAGTTCTACAAATTAAACTTGATAACAATAAAAAAGATTATCGATTTAGATATCTGGCAAACTACACAAATGTGACACCAGATGACGGTCTAAGTGGTCGACTAGCAAGACGAAGGTTGCGGGTTCAAATCCCGGCGTGAGAAAGTTAATTTTATTTGAGTAATTTGTGTTTTTTAACAATTTATTTATTTAAAATAATACATATTTAGTATACTTGCTTAAAATGTACTCTCAGTGAGATACCCTGGTGTAAGACCACACCATTCAGAATTGAAACGTTGCTTGAAATGGCTTTAGCCGTGTTTGGTGACCGGGTCGGAATAACCACATTTGCGGTTGCTTCGTTCCTTTCCCGCAGCATTACACTTATATCACGTATATTTAAATAAACAATAGTAACAAATCAATGAAATTACCTACAGAACCCGCTGCGATGCCGTTCAGTGACGAACCTCAACCCGTGCAGGCTGCTGTGATCCCCAAAGTGGAGCAACCTTCTCACCACCTTGTCAGACCCTTGACTGAAAAGATCCCAGACCTCCTCCTTGCGCATTACCATTGTCAACACCCGTCAACACCTGTCTCCCGTGACACTACTTTCCTGGACTGACCTCATACACCAGTAACTCTATTTAGCGTTTAGTATTTAGTGAACATTGCAAACAAACCTTCTAGTAGTTCAGTGGATTGTACCGTGTCGTTGTGCGCAGTCCTTTTACACATGGCGTGAATGTTTAGTAAAATGCATTAAATTAAATCATTATTGCATGTCCAATTATTTAGAAAGTAAAACACTGATTCTCACGCTACATACTTTTTAAATTTATATTTTTAGTTTAATTTATTTTAATCTCCTGTTTTTACAACTTTATTTAAAGAAGGTTGAAAACAAATCGCTTTATAAACCTGTAGATAGATAGATATTAACAAAAATACTCATTTCGGTAGTGTGTCTGCAACACCGATTCAATGAACTTTAGAACTTTTGGTTTTCATGTTTGAGAGTCATTTAAAAACTTGAAGGAATCCAGGCAAGCGATTAAGTACTTATTTTTAATAGAAAATTAACTAATTGCTGTTTTCAAAATTGGTACCGATTTGTCGAGAATAGTGTATAATATTGTAATTGATTGCATGAAATTTACTTTGTTCTAAAATAACTGTTTCTTTGTCGAAAATTGGCTTGATTGTTCAAAATCATAAATATATTTATCGTGACTGTCCATCAATAATAATAATTTAATAAATGTATTCTTTTGCCCCATATTCCGACTAAGCATACTTTTAGATTAGAAGATTAGGAGTAGATCAGGCCTGTAATATGGATCAGTGATGAAGAGTGAACTTTAAACTGTCGGTTTTCCTCTCACATCATCCATGGTCCGAGGTTTTCCTACTTAAGAATATTTATTCCAGTTATTTTCCTTTCAGATCATGAACGATCTGAGGTTTTCCTACTTACAAACAGTTATTCCAATAGGTTTTCATTTCAGATTATCTACGATCTGAGGTTTTACTACTTACAAGCAGTTATTCCAATCGGTTTTCATTTCAGATTATCTACGATCTGAGGTTTTACTACTTACAAGCAGTTATTCCAATCGGTTTTCATTTCAGATTATCTACAATCTGAGGTTTTCCTACATACAAACAGTTATTCCAATCGGTTTTCCTTTCAGATTATCTACGATCTGAGGTTTTGCTACTTACAAACAGTTTTTCCAATCGGTTTTCCTTTCAGATAATCTACAATCTGATGTTTTCCTAGATACAAACAGTTATTCTAATCGGTTTTCCTTTCAGATTATCTACGATCTGAGGTTTTCTACTTACAAACAGTTTTATTACAACCGGTTTTTCTTTCAGATTATCTACAATCTGAGGTTTTCCTAGATAGGAACAGTTATTCTAATCGGTTTTCCTTTCAGATTATCTACGATATGAGGTTTTCTACTTACAAACAGTTATTACAACCGGTTTTTCTTTCAGATTATCTACAATCTGAGGTTTTCCTAGATACAAACAGTTATTCTAATCGGTTTTCCTTTCAGATTATCTACGATCTGAGGTTTTCTACTTACAAACAGTTATTCCAATTGGCTTTCTTTTCAGATAATCTACGAACTGAGGTTTTTCTACATACAAACAGTTCTTCTAATCGGTTTTTCTTTCCGATAATTTTTCGTGAGGCACATAGGTACGTGGCCACACAAAAATATTCAGAATATGCATAGTATATTATGGCGAAACTTAAAAAACTAATATTCTTAGCCCACAAAATATTAATTTGTGTTCCATGTTGGTATATTTACTAATCAGTGATTTAATTAATTGGAGGCTTTTTAATAATCACTGAAAGGCTGTGTTTAGAGTTCGTTACAATAATTATTCCTGCCAGCAAATAATGTCAGGCGTAATTCCCGGCACGCGCGAATTTTGACATGAATTGTGCATTAAATAAACCTGTATTAGAAAGACGTAATTATAAACAAATAGGTAGCTTCAGTTGGCAAACATTAATACAATCTACAAATTAGAAAACTAGTTCACGATCCCGAGCTTAATCCTACATTAGAAGTAGTAATCTGATACAATTTTTTGTCTTTTAAGTTAACGCCATTTTAATTATGCATAGCAATAATGAAATAATTACATAATTTTATAGCGCCGTTTTGGTGGAAAAATCACCTCAAGGGGACCAACATTGTAGTAAGGTTGTTATTAATTTTTTAAATAGGTATTTATTCCAATGAAACAATCAAAGTAGATGAGAAAAAATAATATTGGATTCTAGATATGATCTTACATAATATGTGTTATTTTTTAATTGAAAAAAAAGAAGGCAGATTTCAACAGTTCTGAATTTTTCATAAATGCTCTTAGTACCTGTACGAAAGTCATATTAGTCGTACCACTAACCTATAAATTGTTTTTCTCGGCAATGACGACCATTTTTTTGGCATTTGCTTGGGGTATTTGCTGTCACAATCTAGAATTTCATTCGGGACCTATTTCAGGAAAAAACTAAAACCTTCGAAGAATACCCCGGAAATACGTCGAGGACGACTGACGGTGGAAATTGTAAGCTAGTTGTAGCGAGGTAACGAACTTGGATGAATTAGAATTTGCTGAACATTTTACGGGAAAATTCCGATAGATGTCACTATGCTACAAATATTCCTATTTATTTTATCTTAGATTGGGTTGTAGTAGTCAAGTCTAACATAACATAGGCCCGGTATATCAGTTGATTTAAAGCTTGGCTTAGTTGGAATGTCGAGCTTAGCACGGCTTGGAACATAATCCGTTTTAGGTTGGAAGCATTGACTAAATAAGACACATAAATAAATCACTCACATAAGACACGTCATCAATGGTCGGAAGCATAGATATCAGCAATATTACATTATTGTCTATGATTTTAATAGAGTGTTTGTTTTTTTCTTTGTAAAATCAAACTACTGTCTTTGTGGGCATGGACCTAAAAAGCCATGAACGCTCTGTTCATATTAATTTATTCACTAATGCTCTTATGACTTTATTTATTATACTGTTATACTTGGTGGAATTATATATTATTAAAATAGAAAATAAAACATTTTTTAACTTATTTCCACTTTTTTATTTTACCACTACCGGTTTCATCCTATTATGGACATCTTCAGGCTGGCAATTGAAATTCTTTTGTTACAGAATTTATACAAAATTAGGTACACAATGTCAAGGTAGGTACATATTATTGGGTTATTAAATTACAATTTTTCTTTAAGGTTAATATGTCATAAATAAGAAATAATAATATAACAATGGTCACTATAGTAGAATAATCGATAATTTAGTAAATAAAATAATGAATTTTCCTGCATACCACGCAGGATAATAAGGAAGAGAAGAATCAAACCGTACAAAAGAACACCTCCTTAGTTTAGCAAATCATAAAGTTGGGGGGGGGGGATTATGATCTATTGAACATAATTTTGCATCTACCAGAAAACGAAAATTATTTCTATCAAGATAGAGATGTCAAAACTCTTAACGTTTGTAACAAAGGATCAGAAGATTACATAATTAAATTACATAACTGTTATTTAAGGTAAATAAGTCATGAATAACAAAATGTTCAATAATCATCAATACATACATCGCAAATTACTTAGAATAAAATTTTACCTCAGAGTCTAAGGTAACATTATTAAAATTAATTACAATGGATATATTAATGGTGACTGAGCACCATGTTCCAACTGTTTATTCATGACATATTTACGATCAATTTTCTTCGTTAGGCGATTAATTTCTAGATTAATTAATGCATTAATGCCTGAAGATGTCCATAATAGGATGAAACCGGTAGTGGTAAAATAAAAAAGTGGAAATAAGTTAAAAAATGTTTTATTTTCTATTTTCACTAATGCTCTATTAGTGCGAGTTTGTATGAATGGCATTGAAGCCTAATCTATCTCGTATGACTAACTTTTGAACTGATTTGTATGCAAAGTGGTGAAAATGAACTATTATTATTTTATTTTAGTGTTGTCAATGCATTTTTAACGGCTAATGATGTTTGTGGGGTGTTTTATGAGACAAACAATGGGATACGTCATTTTTCACACAACTTTCCCCTCACCCCACGGCTTTAATTGTTCTCGAATTGCTCCGTCCAGGGCTTTTCAGGAGCATGTACGTGTGTGGTTTATCTATGTTCTCTAACATCACTGCGAGATCGCGAATTTTCAAAATGTCAACGTCAGCTGGTTTTTTTTGGCGGGTATAATTTATTAGTAGATTTTTGATAAAGTTTCTCACTTCAATTAGCATGGTATTATATGCAATGATTCTAATTTTAAATAGTATTTGTTTTGCTTGTCAATGAAATTATAAGAAAAAACTGCTGAAAACACTGTCCTGGCGTTGAAAAATTCCTCTTGTGATACTTTACCCAGACTATTACCAGATAATCAATGAATAACGTAAACATCCCCCATGGCTCGATGAAATTAACAGTACATATTGATAAAATTATGCAATTTAAGTATATTTCTATGAGATGGACGTATGTAATTACTCACGTAAACGTCATATTTGATATTTGTTACTGCTAGCGCCACGGTGTCTAAAAAGAGATCTATTCTGCGGGAGATTTAGCCCGCTTAAATTTGATCGAGGAATGTCGCACATAACTAGTAAACGGACCGTCTGATATACCGGGCCGTAATAATACTACAATATTGAGGTCACATTTACAGGAGATAAAATAAAGTAAAAACCCCTCTGTAATAAATAAATACCTGCTTGGTAAAATTATTAAGATAAGATTGTTTAATACAATGCAATTTGAAATTAATCATATTTACTAGCACGATAAAAATAATTGTTTTTAATGTGTTATACACACTATTTCCCATATACTTTATGATTCGCATATCTGTAAAACATTATAAAACAATTTAAAGTGATGAAACAAAAACTAGGTTTAATAGTTACTTTTGTAACCTATTTAACCTAATTTTTGTTTCATCACTTTTCATGACTTACAGGAGGTGTGTTGAATTGTCATTTTGATGACATACCCGGTCACCAGTGGTCACCAGCATAATCAACACAACTTCCTTATAAATAAATGGTAAGCAGATTCCCTAAAATTCCCTGCTCTCTTCTATATGCAGAACACCTCCATTAAAATACGAACTCAAATGACGCCAGCAAAGCAATGCACACTCATCAAAAAACATCCAAACAAAATTAAAGAAACGTGAATCAAACAACAATGCTAAGACCACTGCGGCAAATGACCCTTGATTCAACTTGCGTTTGTTATCAAACATCGTTTTGAAAAACACAAGGAAATCCGCCATTAACACTTCCACCCCGGACCGGGGTTATAATTCTACACTAACTAGAGTTTTAAGCTGTATCTAGATGGTTTTTTACACCATATAACAAATAATTTAGGTAATCTTAGAAAAACTATTCAGCTATCGATCTGCATTTAAAAAATTTATATCGCATTACTACTTTTTAAGATATTAAATAAATTACATCTAAATCTGATAGAATATTTTTTACGGGGCGGGACTTTATAAACGTTTCCACGAACTGGACGAAGATCCTGCCGAAGCCGGTAGCCGAAAGATAAATTTTGCATTGTAATAAAAAGGGCTACACCGTTATAATTGAGTCACGCTAGTATTCTTATTATCACTTTACCATTTTGCTTTACCTAATGATTGACCGGAATTGAAATGGGAGAGGCGGTAACTGGACAATTTTTAAGGGATAGTAAGTAATTTCTTAGTTATTAATGAAAAGGACTTAATCCGAATCGGTGACACAGCGCTTCTCATATGTCCTTTTGAAATACTAAGATATTCACTTGGCGGTCCCAGACCATTTCGTCTGGGTAACATCCGGCGCAGGTGTCCTTATACATTCTATGAGCAACACATTTTAGGAACACAATTAAAATTGCATCCGTCTCTGTTTGTCGTATGAAATACAAATAGACCAGAAAGAGACAATTATTTTTTTAAATTTGTTGGAATTTGGAAGATAGAACTTGCTCAAAAGTTTAAAGTACAGTATGATTGAAGACTGCAGCGAATAAATAGTGTTTTCGGTTATTGCTAACTTGTGTTTTGGTGTTAAATAATTCTCTTTGGGAACGGACCAGTTTCACAGTGCTACGGGCGTCTTCAGATTGGTAAGTACATTTATCTTATGCAATGGCGTATAAAAGTATATGTTTCAGGGGTGTTAACTAACTAACTAACCATCACGCCGTTTCCCCGCAGGGGTAGGCAGAGAGGACGGACCGCCAAACAACTCGGTCTTGGCACACACTCTTTGCCTCATTCACATTCATACATCGTCTCATACATACTCTTCTATTTTTCTGACTCTTGACATGACCCGACTCAAGTATCTGATTCACTTGATCGTGCCATGTCTTCCTCGGGCGTCCCCTACTTCTTACACCATTCACACTTGCGTCATATATTCTCCTTACGCTCCTTTCTTCATTCATTCGCTCTACATGCCCAAACCATCTGAGGGTCCCTTTCTTAATTTTACTCATTACGCTCACATCAGCCTTGCATTCTTTGCGGATATCCACATTACTCACACGATCATACATGGTTTTACCACACGTACGCCTCAGGGATCTCATCTCTACAGCATTCAGCCTACTTTCATCCTTCCTCTGCCAGTTCCATGCTTCACTGCCATACATCAGGGTAGGTACCAGCACTCCATTGTGGACTGCCAGCTTTGCTTCTTTGGACAGCTTTTTGTTGGCGCCTACGGCATTTAACCCACCATTTATGGAGTTACCTGCATTCACCCTTCTTTCAATATCCCTATCAGCCTTCCCATCTCTCGTAAACATACTTCCCAAATACACAAACTCATCCACTTGCTCCAAGTATTCATCATTCACAACTATATTGCACACTGTTTTCATACTCTCTCTTTCAAATACCATGACTTTGGACTTACTTACATTCATAAACATTATTTATTCTCCACAATATTAAAATATTGCATTTTAATAGTTTGCTTTTATTGATGGTATCAGTGTCAAAATTTCTCGGTGTATTATTATTATAACTGCATATTATTGCAGCTTGTTTTTGCGCTTTTACTCAAAATGTTCATTTGGTTCCCATATTCTTTTATTTTATGATAAAAATTATTATATTAATTCTAAATTTATTTTCATGTAAACATTATGTATTCCATTGCTCAAACCATACAATTTATAGAATAATCGTACTACTAGTAGTACTAATAGTACCTACTAGTTTTTCACGCATTAGAATATGACCATATGATTTAAATAGCGCCGTTTTTGTGAAAATTCACCTCAAGAAGCGTTAAATTTAGTCTTACATTAATTATAATTAACAAAAAGGTATCATTTAATTCTTTTCTTTATGTGAAATAATAATTTCAAGATGTTTTTGTTATTTATTTTATTTTATCTTCGTTATTTGATAGATCATTAAAAACATAAAAATGTAAACACATAATCAACGGAAGGCACCCATGGTTATTTTTTGGATGCATAAATTTTCGATTTGAGATATTTTGAGAATATCAATCTCAGATGGGAAGGCTGATAGAGATATTGAAAGATGGGTAAATGCAGGTAACTCCATTAATGGAGGACTGAATTCCGTTGGCGCCAACAAAAAGCTGTCTAAAGAAGCGAAGCTAGTAGTCCACAGTGGAATGCTTGTACCTACCCTGATGTATGGCAGTGAGGCATGGAACTGGCAGATGATGATGATGAAAGTAGACTGAATGCTGTTGATATGAGATCCCTGAGGAGTATGTGTGGTAAAACCATATTTGATCGTATGAGAAATGTGGAAATCTGCAAAGAATGCAAGGCTGATGTAAGTGCAATGAGTAAAATTACAATATGCCCATGCTATTGATTATATTACGACTGGCAATTTAATGTTATTTTTCTTGGAAGCCTCGAACCAGGTGAAGGTAGTTATAATGTGTTGATTGTTTTGAGAAAGGAATTGTGGAGCGGGAAAACGAAAAATTAAAAACAATCATTGATTATAAATTTTATGAATAAAAGTGTTGTTTTCTAATACACTACACATATATTAATAGTAGGGGCAGGTAGGTAGGTACTTACGACTTTTAGAAAACCTATTTTGGATAAAACGAGTAATCGCTCTAAGGAGAAAATTTAGTTTTTTGTGCTCGCTATAACCAAGTTTGACTGTATATATATATTCATATATCGTCTCATATATATATATATATATGAGACGATATATGAATGTGAATGAGGCAAAGAGTGTGTACCAAGACCGAGTTTTTGGCGGTCTGTCCTCTCTGCCTAGGTACCCCTGCGGGAAACGACGTGATGATTAGATATTTAGTTAGTTATTATTGAAAAGTAAGTGGGTTGATGCTACATAATTACTTTTTTCTGATTACAGATTGCAGGCTCTGATTGCAGATTCAGTTACGATATCAAGTTTACCTACTTACTTTTTAAATTTACACAATTCTAAAAAAATGCCCAAAAAATTTTTAAACGCTGAGCAGGTGCGAGCGTTATTAGAGAAAGACTCTGGTAGTGATGAGTCAAACAGTGATTTTGAATTTGAAAACATTCAAAACACATCGGACATTGAAGATCATGTTTCTTTTGAAAGTTCTTCTGAAAGTGAATCCGACACCTCTGACGAAGATGCCGAAAAGATTACTGATGAAACGGAAGAAAAATCTTTTACTTCCAAATCTGGATTTAAGTGGAGTTCCGTTCCTCCGACACAATCCCGTAGTAGGCAACACAATATTGTTTACTCTCGTCCTGGCCTGACAAATGAAAGCAAAAATATTTCATCTATTGGAGACGCATTTTCATTGTTTATTACTGACGATATTCTCAAAGAAATAGTTACTGAAACCCAACGTTTTTGTGTGAGGGAAAACAAGGGCACAGCCGATGATGCATCAATTTCTACGGATGAAATTAAATCCTTTATCGGCATATTGCTTGCTGCTGGGAGAAACCGTTGCAGAAAGATGCAGTTGAAAGAGTTGTGGACAACGAATGATCTATTTAGGCAATTTTTTTATACAGCAGCTATGTCTAGAGATAGATTTGCATTCTTATTTAGTACTCTACGATTTGATGATAGAGTGACTAGGCACGAAAGAATCGCACAAAGTGGGACAAAACTGGAGGCGATAAAATCAATTTATGAAAATTTTAACGCAGCTTGCACTAGAAATTACTCCCCGGATTCCCACATCACCGTAGACGAACGTTTGGCGACGTACCGGGGATCATGTCCTTTCCGTGTATACATGAAAAGCAAACCTGGACGATACGGAATTAAAATATGGGTGGCAGCTGATGCCAAAACAGCCTATATTTTAAATACTCAAGTATACACGGGCAAAATTGGCAATGCCCGAGAAGTAAATCAGGGGTTACGAGTCGTAACTGACTTAGTAGCACCATATTACGGTTCTGGAAGAGGTGTTACGACAGACAACTTTTTCACGTCAATACCTCTTGCCAATAAATTATTGGATAATAATTTGACGCTGACTGGTACATTGAGGTCGAATAAAAGAGAAATTCCAAAAGAATTTTTACCTTCTCCGCAAAGGGAATTACATACAAGCCTTTTTGGTTTTACCGATGCACTTACAATTGTTTCTTATGTGCCGAAAAAGAAGAGTGCAGTGGCTCTTCTTTCAACCGAATTCCACGACGACAAAATTTCATCAGCGTCAGAGTCAAAAAAGCCAGATATAATATTACATTACAACTCAACAAAGGGGGCTGTAGACACCGGGGACAAAATGACAAGGGAATATTCCTGCGTTAGGTCGACAAGAAGGTGGCCATTTCGTATTTTCATGGAGATTTTAGATATGGCTGCCTTGAATGCTTATGTTATTTGGATCACTAAATATCCAGAATGGCATTCAAATGACCGAAGCAGACGAAAAATCTTTATCAGGGAGTTGGCCATGGACTTAGTGAAAAACAACATTAAAAGTAGAAAAGAAAGCGGTGTAAAATTTCACAAAGCGCAGCAATACGGCTTCGAATTATTTGAAAAAGTTATGCCGAGCACAAGCGACGATATTGTATTAAATGAAGTACAAGTTTTACCTACCAAGGCAATACGAAGACGGTGTTATCTTTGCCCGCGCAACATTGATAGAAAAACTAAGCTGTGTTGTTATACTTGCAGGAAATCTATTTGTGTTCTGCACAGGGTCCAAGAAAATTTTTGTACTAACTGTAAAACTATCAAGGACAATGCCAATAATGAATGTTGTTAAAATAATAAAAGTTGCTTAGGACGGATCTTTTGACAGATTTTAAACAATTCATCAAATTTTGATGTTAATTTTCAGGTTCTGCGAAAGTTCTATTCAAGTTCCGATATTATTTCAGTTCTGTGAAGTACCTGGCCTATACTGATATCATAACAGAACTTGAATAGAAATTTCATAGAACTTTAAAATTAACAAACAATCTGTCATTTTTGTAATAAGCATATCCGACCTTTAGAAATTTCTTCTATTATTCACTTTTTCTAGTATTTTTGCTGTTTCTTTTCAAGTCATCACTATACTAATGGTGCCATGATCTGCAATTTTAGGTTTGTCTAGTATTTTAGAATTTGTTCACGTTCATTTGATTACACAAACTCAATTAGTGTACTGGTTGTTTGTGTTATCTTGGTGTATTCTCAGTCGAATTGTTTCATTTTTAAAATGATCACGTTGGAAAATATTTTGCATAAAAATCCGTTTTGTTTATTTCATATTAATATTATAGTTTTTAATAATAAATTACGTGTATTTTAAATAATTAAAGCATTCATGATAGTGCATGTAGTCACTTACTAACATTTGGTAAATGAACAACATATTTTTCTATAAGAAAACAAACATTTTTCGACCATATCTTTTGTGCTTTTAATCATTTCTCTGTTTATCACTTTTTTATAAGAAGTCCCTCTACTGTTTTAGACGTGGTGCACTTTTCTCATTTTCCATTTAAATTTATGTATAAAGGTTTCAATTGCTCAAAGCATAGTGGTCATTTGGAAATTGTTAATTTATGCGATTGTTTATTGATAACTTGATATCAATTTTACAATGTTTTCCAGAACATCTAGTTCACTTTTGCAGTCTTGTGCAATAAGTATATATCCAGGAGTCATTACGCTATAATATCTTACAAGTGAAATGTTGTCAAAAACCGGACATAATATCCAATAGTTACTGTACCTTCTTATAACATTATATTTTATGTTTTTCCATCAAATTACGCAAAAATTGTGTTGTTAACGTCAGCTTGTTTTTGTTTTGTCTTCTTTTATAAATATGATCCCAATTTTAGATTAGATTATTTCTTGGTAATCACTTTGCATTTCATTTTTTCATACAATTTATTCTGGAGTATATTTATTCGATTTACCAATAAATTAAAGTTTGGGATATGTATGTACCAAAATTAATAGCTGACAGAATTATTCGCTATTTAATAATGCTGATTTTATTCCATGTTGTTTGGGTTTAACTTTCATCGTGTTGTGTGTGTTTTTCTAAATTGTGAATTTTTATTTAAAAAGTTATTGTCTTCTAGCTAGGTTATAATTTTCGTTTATTTCATCTTCAATTTTGGGAACTCGTGCCGTGTGTATATGTTACATTCCACTTGCTCAAGAAAAAAAATTCTTTGTAATAATACGATAAAGAGTAAATATCTTACATTTCAAGTTGTGATTTTCATCACGCGATTTGTGTATAATATGTAAATATAACGATCGTCCAGTTGATTAGTCAGACATCTCCGAAGAATCGGAATTTGAGTTGAGTATACAGTTATATGTAAAATGAAAAAACAAACAAAATATATGTTTTCTGGGTTATTTGTAGAAAATTTAAAAATGTCGTACTAATGTACCGAACCGTTATACTTCCCGGTGTTATTTTTTTATAGCATATTTAATTTATAAAATACAGACACATGTAAATAATATTTGGTTTATGGCGAGCATTCGAACATTGCTTTCCTCATTATCTCAAAACTTTGTATTTAGAGATGTCTGACTAATCAACTGGATGATCGACATGTCTTGTTTACCAGTAATAGGTATGTTCATTATACTATATGTGTAATAATTTTTGCTAATATCTAATGTTTGTTTCATAAAACTCATTTATTATAAAGTAGGTACCTACCTTATGTGTTTCCAAAATGTTGAGGTGTATTTTTGTAAAAATATAATATTTTGAGGTGTGTTTTTTGTCTTTTTGTAAATTTCTTCATTTTACTACGATATTATGTGTGTAAGATATTTTAAAATTATATTAAAATTATGTTTTATATTACGAATGTCTTTTTCTATTTTCTATTATAATTTTGCAATTTTCAGTTTATTTAATCAATCCCTATAAATGGTCACCATAAAAGAGATAGCCTCCTAGTATGATGACGTTTCTATTCTAAATGGTGGTTTTTGTTCAGGGCAATACTGAACGCATTTCCCATCCTTGGCCGTGCGGAAAATATATTATATTAAATGCATTATATTTTATGAATTATTTATGAAATATCACATAATTATTGAATTAATTTGCGCTTGCTGGGATTTTGAACCCGCGACCCAGAATCTCAACCATTTGACCATGGGGGCCGTCATTACTAAGAAAAAGAGAGAAATTCTCCGGTTTCTCATATGTATCCTATTACGAGTTTATAAATACCGTTTCCAGATCTCTCATAAATATTGTTTATCAAAAACGGGGAATTCTCAGGCTACAATAAAAAAATATTTATTTCAAGATTGGATTTCAATACTTTAAAAATACCTTATTTTTAACAATTTGAAGTTATTAAAAATACCTTATTTTTTACAATTTTATTTGATAAAACATTACAAAACAAAACCATTCACCGTTAAAAATGTAAAACATACCTACATAAATGGATCAGTGAAAAACTATAAACTCAATATATACCTATTCAAGCAAACGCATCATTTATGATTACAGGTTAACTGCGGCACGATGCTAGATGATACTCTAAATGAAATTATAATAAAAACAATCAGAAATAAGATATTAATTATTTTTTTTTTTGTAAACTAATGTTTAAGACAAGAATTTTTTTTCATAGCACAAAGGGTAACATTTATTTATAAGCAATAATTATTAGCTTGAAACACTCATCCACATTGAAAAATCTCCCGAGAAAAGATACATAATAATAATAAGAATAATTGTAGAAATAAAATAATTTAATACCTACATTAAATATCAACATACAACATTTGTTTCAAAATATTTAACATCCGTACCTAGTTTAATAGTACGTAGTAGTTTTCATAAACTATAAAAGTAAAAAATACATATCCATCATTTACAGACCACCCTATGCAAGAAACTAGCCACCCACGTCGACGCTTAATCGCCAATCGGCAGTCGAGATTCGGAAACGAGGCGCGATGCTTGCTACGTACCCGCCTTCTCCGTTTTCTTTGAAAACATATGCGTTATGGTCTAAATTCATTAGAACATTAATTATGACTTTATTTATGAAACGATTTTGATAATGACTACTGAAATATGTAATATATACTTCCCTCTAATTATAACCAAAACAAATTTCATCGAATTATGTCATTAACACCTTTTAATAAGCAAAACAAATTGGGGGACTGAGTGACCCCGCTTCGGATCCAATGTGATTTTTTTCTTTCCGGGACGAAAGGGTTAAATACACACACAACAAAAAGTTATTTCAATAATGGTTACATTTTTCGATGAGGTGCGCTAAATAGAATCGAAAAAGTTTTCCTCAGAATTCTGCGAGCTACATGAAGTAAATACACACTGAACAAAAAGTAATATCAATTGTACCGGCTTGCATTCATTTATCAGTAATCGTGGTTGAATTTTTTGATGAGGTGCCTGAAAATATAGTCGATTCGGTATAGCGGCAAACCCGTTGAAACTGGGTCAGATCCTTTTCGACGAATGGGCGCGCTTAGGGTCACGTGGTATTGTTGTTATCTGTCAGCTGGTGAGGCACCGGGCGCCGACCGGCGGGGGTCGACATACGTCCCCGTCACGGCACTGCTCTAACAAGGGAGCGCGTGCAGTGCGGACGTATTGGGAATTATTCTTTGTTTATAACATTGTTTTTAAATATTTTGAATGAATAATTTTGAAGTCGTCACCAAAACCAATTCATTTTTCTATCTGTGTAAAAAAATGGATACATTATTTTAATTTTATAATGTACGTTAAATATTTATATTTATTCCACCAATAGAGGTATTCACTGATGTATCTTAATTTATGTAAGAGTAAATAGTTACACCAGCCTATGGGGATGGAATGGTGGTAGGGAGGTTTATAGGTTATTATTTTTTTGGTAAACTAATGTTTAAAACAAGATTTTTTATGAATGGCACAAAGTTTTATAGGTACATATTTGTCATGAAACATCATTACATAATTATTATATATTAAAAAATGTCTAAATTTAAAGCGGTCCATTCACAGGCGAGCATGACATCAAAATCGGCTCACTGACGGGCGAGCATGTTCACGGTGAGCACAACTAAACGTCATGTCACGTGTTCGGGATAAATCAGTAAATTGCTCGCGTGACGTAATGCTCGGACCGCTCGCCGCGGACATGCTCGCCCTTTAGTGGGCCGCTATTGCATTTTATTAAAATTTGAAACAAGAGTTACTTAGTAAAAGAGTTACCTAGGAACCTAAATTCCTGGCGTAATTTTTGTAAAGAAAAATACGCGAGTCCCGTTTCTTTCTTATTTCCATATTATTTGTATCGCCGCGCGCGTACCTCCTCCGTCCAAGCCCAAACAGCTGGGTACCAAAACAAAGAAAGGAGATCCTGTCAGAAATGACAGTAGAGAGAGATGTCGTGCTACGGCTCGTCAGCGACGTTCGTGTATTACTAAATCAGACGATTCAACTTTCGTCTCTTTCAATATTAACACGAGACTGTTGCTTTATCGCTCTAACGCCGAACAGCTGAGTACCAAAACAAACGTGTATCTAGTAATCCGACACGCGTCCGGCGCGAGAGAGACAGAGGGATGGGTTTGTAAGGGGACAGATGCGATGCAAAACGCGACGTGTTTCGGATAGCGTAACGTAATACCCAAGCGGTTTCGCATACGCCGGCCGGTCTCAGGCTGCATTTTCACTCAGTTTCTCAGTTATCTTTTGTCTCGCTGTCGGTGAGGTCGTGTCGCATCCGTTAGGAAATTGTCGCTTTTCTTTGTTCGTGTGCGGTTTTGGACACCGTCGTCAATCGATATAATATTATTATGTTCAGCGGTGGCTTGTGCATCCAGAAGCTTAGCCATGAGTGTGTCAGTTGTGTCCGCAAGCGCAATCTACGGGTGAAGCAGCCCTCGACGAGTTTCCTCTGCAGTCAAGTTTTCACGCAGAAACTTTCAGTGTGCCGGTTGTATTACAAGGACGTTGTTTTGTGAAAATATCCTTCTTCCAGTGTGAGATTGTTATAATAAAGCCTCTATTTACGTGCCTGGAAAAGTGTGGATTTGTACCCCAATTATATCTCTCCCCAAAAGTGTGCCGGTGAAATCTCAGAGTGTTTACAAACTCTTTGAAACTTTGAATTAAAATCTACATCGAGACATTAGCCGCTTTTCCCCAGTGTTGTTAAACGTTGAGTCTTGAATAATCTGTTGCGTTTTGACTGTTGTCAGCGTTATTGCAGTTAAGCCGTGTGTGTTTGTTTGTAGCGAGAAAATGTCGACAGGCAAGCGTTTGGCCAAGCGGTCCATCATCGGGACGCGCGTTGTGGCACCCATGGAGGACGGCAAGTACTACTCGGGCGTGATATGCGCCGTGAAGACCCCGCCGACCTTTCCCGAGAACAACAACTGCATCAACCTGACTCCCAACACGCGCTACTCCGTGCGCTTCGACCTGGGTATCAAGGGCAGTGCGGGTGCTATGGGTGGTGGCAAGCGGCCCAGCAGGGAGTACGCCGCGCACGAGCTCGTGGGGCCGGGCTTCCGCGGCACACAGGGCCTGTTGCTGACGGCGGGGCAGCGGGTATTCCTCACCTTCAACGGCCGCGAGGTCAGCGGGGAGGTGCGCGCGCACGAGCCCGACCAGGACGAGGTGCTGGTGCTCATCAACCCGCAGGGCGCTGAGGTAAGCCACCCTCTCTCTAGCTAGCTCTCCCTTCATCGTCACAGCCATCTTCAAACCAGAGCTTACAGCGGAACTATCAGCGGTTCGACTCAATCTTATTACGTCAAGGTTCTCAATACTATTTAACCATTCGACTAGACCAGTTCCTTTCTACTGTCGAATTGGTCAATCCAGGACCATCGCAACCAAACAAAGAAAATAGGTAGTTCAATACTAAAAGAACCTGCCTAGTTTGCGGTCAACTTTCTTTCAACAAACCCAATCTTATTGGAACGCGACAAAGAAATACGCTTCACATTGCGAGTTTGGTATTGCTTTATCTAGAAATGCGAAATTCGAATTGAATTTATCTAATCTTATTTATCTACTGTATTCAACTTCTTATCAATAACACTAATTATGCCATTCTTTTCAAAAGAGAAGCAAACCCAGCTACTAACAAAAAAAACACGAACAGTCATAGAAAACAAAGAAACATGTTTTTTTTCTTTTTTAACGACCCCTTTTATGCATTTGTGAATACCATGTACTCGTATGTTTGTAGCATTTTCATTGGTTGCTTTGGTTTTTTCGTCATCCTTTGTTAAAAGCTTTTTCTAGCTTCTAGCGACTTTGTTGAAGCGTTGACACTATTCGCTTCGTTCCTTCATGAGCCGTGCATCCGACTGACCTATTTGGCCCACAAAGAAAAATCAATCGTGCTGTTCTGCGAGTGAACTAACTCACATTCGATACAATATCTATCCAAACCATACCCAAACTGTACAAAAGATAAATGTGTTTAACTATTTGAAAGCACATAAAAATACCTAAGATAAAACATTTCTTTGTAGCTAAGTGCCTAGATATGTAGGTACCTGTTTTAATTCGCAAAACTATATTTTATTTCCGGCTACCTCAAACTGTCAACTGAAAGATGTTGTAGGGTATTTAGCGAATTAGGAAAATCGATGTAAAAATCTACTTGTATGATTATCATTTTTTTACGATTTTAGGTTAGATCGTCTGTTGAATCATTAATTTTTTGTAATAATTTTATGAGAATCAAACTAAATGGGGTTAAAAGTTAAAACATCATCCATTTTTCGGCCTGTAGGTAGGTACCTACTTTTACCCGGAAGATGGAAGTGAGGCATGGAACTAACAGAGAAAGGATGAAAGTAGACTGAATGTTGTAGAAATGAGATCCCTGAGGCGTATGTTTGGTAAAACCATGTATGGTCGTGTGAGAAATGTGGAGATCCGCAAATAGTGCAAGGCTGATGTAAGCGTAACGAGTAAGATTAAGAAAGGGACGCTTAGATGGTTTGGGCATGTAGAGCGAATGAGCGAAGAAATGAATGGAAGGAGAATATATACATAGGTATATGATGCGAATGCAAATGGTAGCAGAAGTCGGGAACGACATGGTACCATCAAACGAATCAGATACTTTACTCGGGCCATGTCAACAGTCAGAATAAAAGAAGAGTATGTATTAGACGATGTATGAATGTGAATGAGGCAAGAAGTGTATGCCAAGTTCGTCCTCTGCCTATCCCTGCGGGGAAACGGCGTTATGGTTAGTTAGTTATAAATAATAACAAGTAGGTCGGGTCGGCAACTTAAAATTTGCTAATTGCGCTTTTAAAGTTTTACTGGAAGAAGTAAAAAACTTATGTTTTTGTGCTCGGCAAAGAAAACACTTATTATACAGAAATGTTTACGGGATATTTATGTTAAGGCAAAAATAACCATTTTTGTGGTTGAAAACTGCTTTTTATGCCATTCCTAGATATATAAACTGTGCCATTCAACTACATTATAAAATATAGATACCGACGTAAAAAGTGTGTGCTTAAATAGCCACTTCTTTTTGGCGAGAACTTAGGAGAGAACTTGATTAAAGTTATTTGCATTAAAATTGTGCAAAATTTGTGTCAAACAATTGTGTCGTAAAACTGTTCTAGTTCAAACTTGCGTTGTAAGCGGTCAACTGTTCCAAAGTTCCAACATTCGCAATCCAAATTAACCCCGCCTTTGGGTTTTCACGGTAAAAGCTTCGAATGGTTTGCTCTGACCTATGTCGGCCATTTTATTATGCATTATAATTTAATTAATATTTAGGTATTTTAACAAAACTTGCCGACAACTCTATACGCTGAGGTACAGATGCAACATCATATAGGTAGATTCTATTTTTTTACACTGTATAAGAATTTTACATAAATTTAAAAATGATCATTAGTAAGTACATAAAATCTGAAAGTCAAGTCGTCAATATTAAATAAATGCTGCTACCACGTAAGGGGCCGAGGATTGAAGTATCCCCCGTCTAGAAGAGGTGAAATTCAAATGAGCTAATGTTGAGTAGGGTGGACCCTACTTAGTACATTTCCTACTATTCTTATTATGACGCTGGAAAGGCAAAAGGACGTAAGCGACAATTTTGTAAAAAAATTAGTTAAATATACAAAAATTCTAATCAAAATTGTATGATGAACACATTTTGTATAAATTGCTTACGCCCCTTTGCCATTCCGGCGACGATATGTATAATCTGAACCATTGGGAACTTTGTGAAAGTAATTTATTGTCGTATCGTTTGCAGTCAAATATAAAGGAATTTATATTTGACTGCAAATTATGCTCATATCTCACCACATCACGTAGATTAAGATTAGAACTAAGATTAGACTAGATTCTACACAATTTCATGTGTTTTTAATTGGAAATGACAACTACTGATATTGCACCATCCGTGTATCTTTTATGAAATAAGTCGATTCTCCTGCAGAATATGTAGCTTTTGTTAGCAAGTAGAACTTAACAATAATTACTGTTAAAATTTACCACCAGGAAATTTCGTTTTCTTACTTCTTAGATTGAATCTTTACTCATCCCTCTTATTATATTTCCTTCGCCATAATTCACAGTTATTTTAGAAACTCTCCGGTCTCACGAATTCGTCTCACTTCGGTTCTAGGGTAACTGAAACTTTATTTTAGTAACTTCTGCCCCCGACCCAACGATAGAAGAAGTAAATACTCATAAAACTGATTAATACAAATCAAGTTTTACCTTTTTTACCAATTTACCTTTTTCAAATGAATCACAATATAATCAATGAATTAGCACATCTTCGTTGATAAAAATACGAAACATAATAAAAGTGTGATGTAAAGAGAAACGATTTCTCATTTCGTGGTTCGGAGTGAATTTAACAAAATAAAATACAAGTTTTTCACAGACGGGCGAGTCATCGAAACATTTATTTACGCTTTGCGTCTGACAATTAGACGGTATTTTATGGTACGTATAATTTGAATATTACACACGTTTTAATAATGGCGTAGAAAGTTAGCCGAATCAAATAATGTCGAACAGTTACCGATCTTTCCGATGGTCTTTTTTTGTATGAAACAGTGTAAAAGATGCAGACAAATGATAGAAATAGATAAATTTAAACGTCAAGATGGCGGCACTTAATTTTTTACATCTTAATTGTACTTCTCGTTATTATTTTGACTCTTCTATGCTGCGAAGAAATTGGGGAGATTAGGAAGTACCTGGCTAATCATATCTGGTTATATAGTAAGTCTAATGCCATTTCAAGCAACCAACGTCTTGATTCTGATGGGAGATTGCATTTAAATTTATTGTTACTTTTTACTTTATTATTATTGAATTATATTAATATTAGATTAACAATCTTGCAAAATACATTTAATCTTGTAACAATTGTGTATTTTGTAGTAATAAATTGTAAATCCTTGGTATTACGTATCCTCTATTGTTATTACATCATCGAGGCTTCAGGTTTTTTTTTTCTTGATTTCATCTTATGGAAATTTTTCAGCCGGACGGGATGTAATTGGGTTTGGTATTTCCCGGCAACCTGCCGGCATTTCACTATAAATATTATTACTGTAATTAGGTTCGGGTATACGTTACGGTTACACTGTACGGTTTATAACGTGTTTATTGCGAATCAGTTACAAAAAATTGGATCAAATTTTAATTCTTTTAAGGATTCAATTATTTTATGATCAATTTTTTGCGAAGATATTCGGCAGTTTATAGTTGTAAAACAATTATTTTTTTAAATATCTGTCGAGATTAGCAATAATTATTAACTTTCTGACATCTGGATTTACAGTAATAAAATACGTGAAAACCATCAATCAATAAGAGAATGACTGGTTATTAATATCTGATCACTGAACAACACCTCGAGTGGCTCGAGTACAATTCTCCCGTGACCCGTTTGCAACCCGTCTGCAACCCTCATTATAATATTCATGTACAAGCTATTGAAAGAATACAAAATCTATTCTTACGCTCTTTATAGTCCAGTCAGTGGGGAGTTTTACCTTGCAAAAGGTTAGGTAGTAGCGATTTCGATATTATGTTGTTAAGATTGGGACTCTAAGAAAAAAAAAAGTTTTCGACCTTGGGGGGGTCGAGCTCGACCCGCCATCTTGGATTGAAGGTGCCAAAATTTGGTTTATTCAAAATAATTATGAAGTGGTTGATTTTACAACAAAATTGTTGAAGGCAAACTTAAAGATAACTAAATTACCTACATTTATTGTGGAAAGTTTTTTTTTGTAAGTCTAATAGGTAACGAGATACAGCGGTTGAAAGAAGAAAATTTTGACAAAAAATTGTAAAACTCCAGTTTTCTTGATAAATTTTGTACGAACATATTACACAATATCATTTTAACGTATTTCTACGCTACAATATACTTATATAGCATCATTCGTGTGCTCGATGACGTTGATTTGTTATAGTGGGATCCTAGTCTACAGCTGACTTGGCAACACTGATTGAGTCCTGGTTACAGGACGTTGCCTGGATGCTCATGTCTGCAGATGTTCTTTTCGATGAAACAATGCCAGTTCAAGTTTCACAAGAACGATTTTTAGCCAATGAAAATAACAAAGTCCGTCTGATTTCGATGCTTACAAAGCAATTTATACAGGATGATTTTACAGTTAAGCAGGCTGAAGAAGATGCTGATGAGTTGATTGTCAATACTGCGATTTCCTTGTGTTCATCATATGACGCTGTTTTCATTATTGGCGAAGACGTTGATCTCCTAGTTCTGCTCCCAATCCGAGTCCCAATCTTAACAACATATGTGAAAATCGCTACTACCTAACCTTTTGCAAGGTGGAGCCCTTTTTTATCCCCCACTGACAGGACTATTAGTTTTCTTGTTGAATTTCGACACTCTTAGATGATATGAATACCTATGCTTAAATTGTCAGACGCAAGGAATGTATTTATTTATCAACACCCTTTTCGGGGGGTCTTTACATTTGAATAGTAAAAATTATACGGTAAATTATGTGTGAATTATCCCACTATTTTCCCCTGTCGGGTTTAGAAACTACCTTCTCTGGGCCTCTTGGGTCTGGTTCCAGGCAGATTTAGTATAAGGCGCACTTGGTTATAATATCACTAAATTGCGCGATAGACACACGGAATTTACCATTATTAAGTATTAAAATTCAGTCATTTTCCTTTTTAATATAAAAAAGCTACGTGTCATATCAGAAAGAACAATACATATAAGGAAATTAACTTAATGCCGCTAAGCATAAAAAATACTATTCCTTGTAATACATTCAAAAGTTGTAAGAAACGTGCATAATACAATATTATGCATAATAAATGTAGGCGCTTCCTTGCAATGTCAACAATAAAATGCTGCAATAATTAATTATAAATTATAACGAAATGAAGCAATTATACCATATTGTTTCAACCATTATATTATTTATATAGGTACTCTCTCCGATTTTGTTTCGATTGTCCGAAAAATATATAAAAAACAATGGGCGAACATAATATATTACTAAGTGTTGAAGTGGGGGCGGAGGCGTGACTAGGGATTAGTGAAGAGTGGGGGGAGGAGAACCAACGGTGAAAGGGAACATGTCTAAGATGGTACTGGAAGATATGTTTGTTGATAATGGGCTCTTTTTAAGGGATTTCTTTATTTCTAAGGCTTCGTGTTATCTTATGATTTTCCTCTATTATTAATATAAACAATTTATAATGAATAACCACAAAGTTATAGCTACATTCAAAAGCATAAATTTTAGCGCTAGATTTTATATTTAATTTTTTTTTACCACGTCTGAGATATATCATATCATTTTTTATTAACTCAAGCCCTATTCACTCAAAATGGCTAAATAACAAAGGTGGTTTTATTTTCGCCCCATTTATTATTTATAATTTTAACTTTTTTTACTCAACTCGATATCAACAGAGCCTACCTACTCAATATTCTAAAACGACCCCTACACACGCATAACTCAAAAAGTAAACAAACAAACCGCTCTAGATTCCATCTTCCTCCGAACAAATCCTAAAGACGCGCCATGCACGTGCGTCCAATAAAGAAAAAAAAAACACGTATCCCTTGCGTGATCGTGTTTTGTGTATACTTATTTTATAAGCGAGTTCATTGACCGGCGACCATAAACATTTTAGCGGCAAATAAATAGTCCGCGAGAATTTGCAGTACTGAACTAGAAACTAGAAAAACATTTGGCTGCTGATCAGTGGAATTATCGTAAAATAGTACTTACGACTTACGATAAAGAATCGCATTATTTTCAATCCCATCAAATTTATGTCCCCTCGAAGAAAGCTACAACGCGTTTCAAGCCAACGCAATTTTTTTTTCTTATTATTTTGTGTGTTTTTTTTTTATCACCGTTATTTTTAGAACTAATTTAGTTATAATATCGTCACGTGAATATATACTTATGTTTCATGGACAAATTGATTTGATGATCTGAATTTTTTACATTAATTAATAATATTATAACATAACCGAATTCTAGAGTCGGTAAGGAGACATGTAACAAATATTTACAATAAATATCGACAAACTGAATTAGGTATATACCTGAAACTATTTGTACGGAGTGCGGTGGCAATGAAATTACCCATTGTTTCTTAATCTGTACTAACCAAATGTTATGCAGTGAAATTTAACTTGTACAGGGTTTAGCGGGACATGTCCGACAGATTTTAAATAACTGTACTCACAATATGTAATTTTGCTGTCCGGTGACATTATTTTAAATATAAAAAAGTTATTTCATCATACGGAAAAATTCCAGCGCAACCAGGTGGTCAGTGTGTCGAGGATTGACGGACGTATGCATCGTCGAGAGAGTCCTGCTGAAGAGGTCAAAAGGTCTCCCACAACCAGTGTCTCCCAATCCGGCCAGCCACGCATTAAGTGGGCAGACGAATCCGCAGCCAAGACCCAGGCAAACCCCATCCCCTCGAACCCGGGCACCTCTGCTAAGTCACCAATCGTAGCGAAACACTTCGGGTGACCTACGACAGAGGTGTTGGTTATACAATAAATGGCTCCTGGGGACACGTTGCCCAGTCCCGTCTCCAAATACCTAATATTATTATTTTAATTTCCCTTATGTAGGCAAATTATTTTTTTAATTTTTTTATTAGTATGTTATCTTTTGGTTCTGATAACGCCCTGGGACGGCTTAACCCCTACCCATAGATTGTGATTTGAAGTTATTGATCAGTTTTCAAATAATATTATGTTATCCTCACGAAAACCGCAGAATAACCGCAACATATCTATCCCTAGGCATATTTACGATAATAAATTTTCGTCTATAATAAACCAATATCGAAACGTGAGAAAGAACTGATAATATTTAAAGCTTAATTTTTAGCGATAATATTATTAACTTCTTTTGTTTGTGGTCAGATTTATCACATATAGTATGTGCTTATTATTTAAATAGTCGGTCAGTTACATTGATGTATTATAATTAGATGAGACATGAAGCGAAAAAATAGGTTTCGCTTTTTTACTTCCAACTGACCTCCAACTCTCCCAACGCTCTAACTACTGCCGAATACGCACCGCTTATAGCGTTCTAATAGTGGAAGAAGTTTCGACGAGATATTATTAGTACGCAGTAGCGCCTCTATGGTCAGTTATCTCTTTCCAATTATCTCCCGCCAAAAGATCAGTAATAAATACATATAATTAATATTTTTATTAATCATATCGACACTGCTCCAATAAGCATTAGATTACACATTATAATACAGGGGTTTCCAATAAGAGGTGTTATTTTGATATTCAATCGTAAAAGATCAATGGTTTCGTTGCTTGTATGGCACGTAGCGCCGTCTTGTTGAAAGTAAACGTTGTCCAGATCAATACCATCCAATCCGGCCATAAAAAATCATTAATCATCTCTCGATAGCGCAATCCATTCACCGTAACTGTTGCTCACACGTTGAGAATAGAGAAGCTTTTCAACAATAACTCTTGGGTTTTCCGAGCCCCAGATGCGACAATTTTGCTTGTTGACGAAGCCACCAAGGTGGAAATGAGCCTCATCACTCCAGATGATTTGCATTTGATTCACTCAAGTGAATTTTAATAATTTCAATGCGTTGTTGAAGCGTGTATCGTTCCATTTTTATTAATGGCGTAGTTTCTACTTGTCAAATGTCAAAAAATGACAACTTCGAAAGTAACATCTAGGTACCGAAATAGGGGGCTATTCAAAATAACACCTCTTATTGGAAAACCCTGTACTTTGATATTGCGGATTGTGTTTTATTCTTTATCATATACTACTAGCCTTTACCCGCGTCTTCGCTCACGTGGTGTTAGTGAGACATTACAAAGAATTTTCCCAAGGGAACGAAATCTTTTTCCGTGATGAAAAGTAGCCAATGTCACTTTCCAGTCCTCCAACTATCCCTATGCAAAAAATCACTTCGATCGGTTGGTTGTTCGACCGTTGCCACGTGAAAGAAGGACAAACAAAGATTATTTTTATATTTAAATATTGAAGACAATATTTAAATATTACAATTTGAGGTTTTACTCAATAAAGTTATTCCGAAAAATAAAATGTTATTTTTATACATAACATATATACGAAATAATCGATTTAAGATAACGAAACATTCGAAATACTCAAATAAATTTGAATGTTTTATATTTTGTTTGTGGTACATAAATATATTTTTGTTTTTTTTTTTATAAAATGTTTATTGAAAAAATAATTTTAAGTACCTACATAATTAACAGAAAATATAAAAATCATTTCACCAGATTTTATACGTAAAATGAACCACCATAATAAAGCTAAAGTTATGTGTATGGGGATGTGTCATTTGTTCCTTATTTTTTATTTATATGTTCAAGTATTCAGTTTATATTTTCAATGTGTTTTTTTTTTAATTTGAAGTTTTAAATCTTTAATGTTATTTATATTTCTCAAGTATTCAGTTTATATTTTCAATGTGTTTTTTTTAACGTGAAGTTTTAAATCTTTAATGTTATTTATATTTCGGACAACACCTGGTAATGAATTTAAAAAAAATATTCCAAGTATAGGTAAATTGCCCCATTGTTTTTTTTTTACATTTTACAGTTGGGAGAATTGAATATTGTCTGAGTAATCTATTGTTTTTAAATGGGGTACCTAGTTTTATTTTAAATATTATCTTTATAAATTTGTAATGTTGCATGGTAGAAGTATAAGTGGTTATATAGAATTGTTTTTAATATTAGTATATGTTCTATAAGTTTATTTTATTGTTTCAGTTTTATTGTTATTTGCCTAATTGGGAGATGCATAGTTCCACTGACTACAGGTATTTTTTTGCATTAAAAGTAAGACTTGGTATACACAGTAAAATCTAAAGAGATCCTTTGTAGACATAAAAAAATTATCGTTGTCTATTTTTTAGACATATAAATCGACGTCTGAATCAATGCGATCTAATCGAAATCCATCGATTACATAATTAATTACTTCGCAAACAGTATTCTTTCGTTTGTAATTACGCATCATTAGATTATCTATTTGTGTTTACACGTGCATAGTAAATCAAGCCATTTGTTTTATTTGCCGTAAATAATTTTCTTACAGAGCCTGACCGACATTGTTGACAGTATTTTTCTTCTCAACAAGAATAACAATAATATTTTAAAGTTATAATTAAGTTGTTTATGTATTCTGTATACATTCAATAACATTAAACCCATAAATTTTTTTTAAATAAAATAATCCGAATATAAAATATTTTGAAAATTTATTTGAGATCAGAAAAATAATTCAATGGAAAACAAATTGTTTTAATAGAAGTTAAATCTGATTGACGTCTAAAATATTAATATAGTAACTAACCATCACGCCGTTTACGCAGAGAGGACGGACCGCCAAACAACTCTGTTTTGGCACACATTCCTTGCCTTATTCACATTCATACATCGTCTCATACATACTCTATTATTCTATTATTATGACTGATAGATTACATGATCCGACTCATCTATCTGATTCACTTGATCGTACCATGTCTCCCTATTTTATCGTTCACATTTTCTTCATATATATTCTCCTTACACTCCTTACTTCGCTCTACATGCCCAAATCATCTGAGAGTCCCTTTCTTAATCTTGCTCATGACGCTTACATCAGCCTTGCATTATTTGCGGATCTCCACATTTTTCACGCAATCATACATGATTTTACTACACGTACGTCTCAGGGATATTATTTCTGCAGGATTCAGTCTACTGCCATCCTTCCTCTGCCATTTCCATGGCTCACTGCCATACATTGTGGACTGCTATCTTCGCTTCTTTAGACAGTTTTTTGTTAGCACCAACCGCGTTCAGTCCTTCATTAATGGAGTTACCTGCATCCCTTCTTTCAATATCTCCTCATCCCAGCCTAATGTTTTAAGGTAGTTTTAAGGTAAAAAAGATCAAGTGTTTGTATGGGAAAATAAATATTCTTCCATTGTGAAAATGAACATTAGAATTTCGAAAAAAGTTATTAAAATTTTTACTTCTACCATCTTGTAGAATCACCTCCCGAAGTTAGCGCACCTAACCCCCGGACACCCTGCATATTATTTTAAATGAGTAATTTGTAATATTAACACAAATTAATGAAATAAAATTTACTTGCGTTCTCTGGGATTTTGCTGTCTTTATATATTCAATTTTACATATTTATAAAGAAAAATCGAGAGATTTAATAATATTTTTAGTAATTTTAAATAACATTCTTTAATATATAAAGAAAAACAAATTGTCACACTACACCACCACCCTATTCGTCATCTCCATCCCTTCCCCACTACCTGCAACATCACAACATACCCCAATTGGGGATGCCAGTTGGGCATGCAAGTCCCCGGATGGTTGAGAGCAGTTAAGACTCTTGTACGGTAGTACTCACATAAAAAATATTTAATTTTATGATGCAATTTGTTTTTTTCTATCCATCAGTTTTCTCTCTATCCGATTCAAATAACATAATATGTGTTTTGCATTCACAAGTAACAAGTCGTGATATCATTGCTTTTAGTCCGCAGAAATGACGTAACATCGTTAAAAATACAATTACAAGATAAATAGGCAATATCGATCAATCCACACGTTCAATAATACTCAATTCAAGATTAACCTTATACATGCCATTTCAAAGTAATTGCGGAATAAAGAAGCATTTGAAAAAAAAATCGAAAACTATACATCTTAAGATGTTAACTAAGTATTCAATTCGTTCATTCTACCAATCGTTCTATTCAATTCATTCTATGGAATATTAAATCATTAGTAAGGCCGCGGAGGCATTATTTACATTTACCTTTTAGAAAACAGGGTATGGTCCTGTTACCGAGAGTTCTGTTGTAAGTTCTTTTCCTGTTACATACCTTGGTAGGGAGCCGTTACAATAGCAATGGGTTAAATGCGGACATTTTAATTAATTAGTACAATAATAAATGCCAAACAACATTCTAGTGATGTTATATGTAGGAAAAAAGGAAACATGGATTATAATATTGAGAAATACGCAAGTGAAAGTATGACCATAAAACTTCAAGTATAGCTGACATAACGCGAGACAAGCGAAACTCAAATGACATAATTTTGAGATAAACGGCACTAAAGATTCGATCGTTAAGTCTACTTTTATATAGCACGTTTTTCCCAACATTGATATGTTTAATATGTGTTGAAATTGCAGTGCAAAGCAGAATAAATATATTTAGATGAAGCCCAGTTCATAAGTAGGCTTTTTTGTTTTTCGATTACTAGTGTCCACATATCTATCAGTTACCTCTTTGAAATTAGCAACAATATATGAAACGTTTTGAGAAATAAAATAACAACAACAAAAAACCGCTAATTCATATCTATTGTTCCTTATCTCTTTAACTTCTTGAGAATTACCACAACAGCGTTCGGACTACAGACTACAGTCGAACAAAACCTTTGGGAATTTGCGAGCTAATGTCAAATTATTTTTTTAATAATGGGGCCAATGTCGCAAATTGCGTCCGCGGCTTTACGAATTCTACGTACCCACACTGTCTATGTATTACCTGTACTATCGGTGTCTAATCGCGATAGTGTTGGTAGGTCTTTTTCATGGTGTGCGTGTGCCCATTTTTTCAATGCAGACTCTGACGAAATGCGTTTGTGGGTTAACATTTTTTGAATTGGTCTGAACTTGCCAAATTGTTTGTTTCTGAGCCAATATTACTTTTTATGCAATTTAATTGAGTTTTGGGGCAAACAGACATGTGCGAAGCTGTATCATAATATCAAACAAAACGATTAACTAACACTTAGTGTAAAGTTATGTTTATTTGATTTTAATTTACAGATTGATTAATGACTTTATTTGAGAGGATGAGACAAGAATGGATGAAGTTTGGACATGCCTTCATTGAGCAGTGAAAAGCTTTTTAATTGCTTGTAAAAACAGTTAAGTACATTATGGCTTGTCATGTCATGAAATATAATTGTATGCAGTATGTTACATCAAGTAAAATACCTACTTGTTTTTACGTTCACGCAATCTTTAATGTTCGGCTTCGTTAATTTATGACTTCTCGTTTAATTACAGTTGTTTCGCCTTCCGTAATTTCTGGCAATGTCTGTTTGGGAATGCTTTAGCAAAGTGAATTATCTATCAAACGTAATAATAAATAATGTATTTTTGCAAGTTCATATTGACTGTAATAAGCGTAAATTAAAAAAAAAAGTTTAAATATTTAAAAAAAATCGTATGGTAGAAAAAGATATATTTATAGTTAGTTACAGGAGTGTTTTGAATCCGTCATCGTCGGTTCCCCGTTAGACTGTTCCATTATATTCTATAAAGCGTACAATTTTGAGACAATTTGTTTTGGGTCAGTTAGAAGTTAAAACTTAATATAACTGAGGCATAGCGCTGCCTTATAATAATGTGGTTGCCGTGTCATGTTTAATGCGTGCGATAGCAGCTCGTTTCCTATCTTAACCGCAAATCTACAGGAATGCTACACAACACAACACATCTAATTCAATAAAAAACCTTACATACTAAAATACTGTACCTGTTGTCAACTTAAGGAACACAGTTTGTGCTTATCTAATTCTTATAACAATGATTAATTCATTCTTAAACGTTTACTTCCTGACTAATTGTGTTAATAATTATTAGTATTTTCCAAACTTGCGAGACCCGCCTTCTACGTTAATTAAAATTGAATTGCCCAAAGCACCAGATAAATGATAAGCAGAGTTAACTCCTCTAGTAGTACACAAAGCACCATGGCAGATAAACGGTAAGATAATGTAACTCTACTGGAGTAACAAGTAAAACACCATGGTAGATAAAAGGTTAGAGAAGGTAACTTTACTGGAGTAACACACAAAGCACCATAGTAGATAAACGGTAAGAGAAGGTAACTGTACCAAAGTAGCACAAAAAGGCTTGAAAACCAAGGATGATATAATTTAAATAGGAATCAACATCACATGTTATGGTGTGTTTTACACTGGAGAACAGAAGATAAAATACCACCAGGAAGAACACAACAGAAATGGAGCAATACGCATTGAAATTACAAGTACAACAGAGAACACCAAGGATTGGTTGACCCAAAAAAATGTATATCAGTAATTTTTGTTCACCAACTGACATCGATTCAAGGAATCAAAAACGACCCATGATTCACACTTACTAGTTGCTAGTATGATGAATATTTCACCACTCATCGGACATCTGCCATATCATACATAGAGTACTGTATTATTTAATTTACTTTGCCATTAACAAAATCAGTTTTATATTCTACCAAACTAGGCACAATTAGTGGAGCAGTATTATTATAATTTTTTGCTACATTCTGTCACCCTTTTCATCCGTTTTCAGTGTTCCTTGAACTGGCTAACCGAATGGCTCATAACTCTACCAATTAGGATACCTTCCTAGGGCGTGTTAAGGTATTATTTCTGTTACTTGCTCGCAGGGGAAAAAACGCTGAATGGAATGTTAATTTACTTGTTTTATAATAAGTGTGCACAGGCCTTTAAAAACGCATCAAAACAAAGGGCCTAAAGGCGTCACTTTAGTACAGTGTATATATTATATATTGCAAAGATGTACGTCGTTTGGTCATTCATTTTTATTAAGTATTGCATTGTTTGATAGTGAATTTGAAAGGAGAAAAAACTATTGTACCCAAATATTTCTTATAATTTGAAGGTCTGAAATTTTAGCTGCTGAGCTATGTATTACTCTGATAAATTCATTTTGAACTGTCATGAAACATCATTATGCAAATATTGTTCCTGATTTCCAGTTAATAAAAAATATAAGCATTTTTTAATTCTTAAACAACTTTCGACATTTCGAATGCTGTTTGGAAATTGAACCCAAGAAGGATAAATAGAAAAGGCATGCCATTGTTTTAAAACAGACTTATGAAGAACAAGGAACAAAAACACTGCACTGAATTGGACAATATGTAAACGTAAAAAGCACTGTTTAAACAGTCGACAATTGAATTCCCTGTATGGAGTTGGCGTTTTGCAAGAGTTAGGTTCATTTCTTCACGTTTATAAACGCTGTCCTCGTATAAATACTGTTGGGCCGTTCTCGGGTATCGATTCTTGCGAAGGCCCGCCGACTGCTCCCATTCGAGAAGTAGGCTCATTGTTGATTCTAATCAGATTGATCCTAATGTTGTCATAAATAAATATTTCCAGCGTTAGGAACACCTTTACGAGCCTTTACCTTATAATGGAACACTTCTAAATAAATTGCTCGCCTTAATCTCCAGGTTTGGCGTTTTAGAAATTTTGCATAATGCCTTATTATCAGATCTATCTCCATTGTGTGTTATTGTTTATTTTAATTTGTCCATCTTGCTACTTAGGCACCAAGATCTTATCTTTGTTGCAGATTTGATTTATCTTTGTCCTTAGAGATAACCGACATCTCCTGGATTCACAGAATGGGTCTACTCTGGGATAATGTTTTAAACCTATTGTAATGTGATTTCTTATGAAAGGTAGACTTGTATTATTGTGTCTTAATTCAATGATAAACTAAGGAATATTCACGGCTGTGGACCGTAGTGGTTTTCCTAGTAATTGACTTGCGTCATAAAACGCGATGATTCCAAACCTCAAGTTATTTCTGAATCTCAATAATCTCGTCACAGACTAACCAGTAGTAATCATTACGTCATGTTGTATGTTCTTGTAGTTCTAAGGCTTCGTTAGTTAGCTACTAAATAAATAGCACAAAAGAATCGTAAACTTCGATTCTTCGCCATATTTGAGATAGTATTGCCTCCGCGTTCGCTTCCACTTACGACTTTTCCCATACGAGAGAGAAGCTCAATCTGGTTTAATGGCACCTGAGCTAAATCTCGCGGTCTTCAATTGCTTCCAAAGCTAAACCACTGTACAGAGTGAAGTGAAGAGTGTATCCTATACTTTACACTCGTCTCTCGAGGTACCGTTATATAAAAAGGCGAATGAGCCCGCAACAACTCGCAGACCAAAGTAACACTTCGTACCGAAGCGGGAGGAGCGTGAAAGTTAATGACGTTACTCTAAGATTAATGTAATGCGTTGTGATGGGCAGGCTATGTTACACGCCTCAGAGACCATGGGAGATCTCAGGCAGCAAACAGCCATTGCTCACTGCTGGGAATAAACCGTACCTCTTTTTAGTACAGACAGGAAGCAAACCCGCTTAAAGGAGCCTCTCGAATAGAGATACGATTAAATTACTAAACAATCATTTACTGATTCTACTCGTAGACATTCAACGTCAAAAATAATTGGAGAACTCTTCCATTGCAAAAGAAGGGATAATTCCACACTCAATCGATGTTTATCTTTTATAAGCTATAATATTTAGCCATTATGCCCGTCTTAAGTACTGTTTGCTGTTTTATTTCCAAGTCATAACGGACTGTACCAGTTTAACTATTCCGTCCTTGTATTTGTGCAGCGAATGTGCGGCTTGCTGGTTAAGCCACGCATCTAACTGTTCTTATTCCATTATTATTCCTGCCCATGTCAGCTCTACGTGAGATGCTTTCATATTCAGGGAATGTTCCGCAAAATTGAGAATAATTAGCGGAAGGAAGGCTTCTTCGTGGATTAAGCTCGGGAGACATTATACACTGTACAGTATAAGATTTGATTTAAATGACGTTTCCGGCAATTTGTAAATATATAATAGTATAAATACTCGGTTTAAGCAGACTTAAATCTTGTGACAAATTGAGAAAGCTGTTCCTCGACATCTCATTATTTTACATTAAAAAGCGATGCTTCAATCTGTAAGAGTAATGTTTTTTGTATCCATTTCGTGCTTGGATGAAAAATGCGAGGTCAGCGGTGAAGCATAAGGTCTTCGGTAATAGAGGAAAGAACGGCATGATAAATGACTGTCATTTGTTTTGAAGGCCGAGGAAAGGTGATTGAAATTGAGTTGACATTCTCCTGGCCTAATAATGCACGCTACTATATGTATAACAGCTGTGTACCGTGTACCAGATATTGTTGTCACATTGTTAAGACTTATTCATGGTTTAGGCTTGCCAATATCGGGGACAAAATTGATTGGGGCAAAAGCTACACACTTGCAACAAGGATTTCCTTTCGCCTACTTGAACCTTGTGCGGAATATTTCTCGGCGTAAATTCAGGTGGTGGGTATGTAGGTCACGCGTGCACGTCACTAAGGGCAGAAGTTTGCATATTGCAACACGGATCCCTTTTTCATCGGGTTTTTCCTTAAATTATCTATCACCTCCGAAGACTAATTCTCTGAAAAAGTCAACATTATTACTCGTATGATTATTTCCTGTTTAATTTTTTCTGATATTTTCTAACATAATGTCGGGTCTTTTATTCTTCCTTTGTCAGTATTTAATCATTTTAGTATATTATATCGTATAGAGTTTCACTGGCTTACTCTGTCCGAAGAGCTGTAGATGTGTGCATTGTGCTGGGATTCCGTTCGTCCACCGGTGCATCAGAGATCTGGTGCACTTACGTGTCCACCGGCACGTCAGCTGACACGCTCACGAGGATGGACTGGTCGGGTACCTACTACAACTACCGCTAAGAACGTTCGCTTTATCGCGGAATATCCTCAACTGTGGACCTAAATCTTTAAAAAAGTTGATATGAATCATACAAGAAAAATTATGACAGAGTTTTTTTTTAATAACGTGGACTTTCACTGAATTTTAAAACATCATACTAAATTATTCGATTTAGATTTAAAAAAAACACGATAAACGTACAAAAGGTAGGAGGTACTAATTTCGTTAAGTTATAAAATAGATTAGAAGTACAGGGTTTTCCAATAAGAGGTGTTATTTTGAATAGCCCGCTATTTCAGTAGATGTTACTTTTGAAGCTGTCATTTTTGACATTTGACAAGTAGAAACTATGCCATTAATAAAAATGGAACGATACACGCTTCAACAACGCATTGAATTATTAAAATTCACTTGAGTGAATCAAATGCAAATCATCTTGAGTGATGAGGCCCATTTCCACCTCGGTGGCTTCGTCAACAAGCAAAATTGTCGCATCGGGGGCTCGGAAAACCCAAGAGTTATTGTTGAAAAGCCTCTCTATCCTTAACGTGTGACTGTTTGGTGCGGTTTATGGTCCGGCGGAGTCATTGGACCTTACTTTTTCGAAAATGAGGCTGGAGGAACAGTTACGGTGAATGGATTACGCTATCGAGAGATGATTAATGATTTTTTATGGCCGGAATTGGATAGTATTGATCTGGACAACGTTTACGTTTACGAATATGAAAATAACACCTCTTATTGGAAAACCCTGTATATTTTATTTAGTTATAAAATTTAACATTTTATATCTAGTGTACATCTATTCTAAAATTACTATAAAATTATTCTATTACGTACGTACGTACTAATATTTGGACTTTACAACATTGAGACATGACCCACGTAAAACTACAAGACTTTTGGCTTCCTTAACGTTTAAAGGGAGTTCATTGAACATTTTGAAACCATAATAAATATTGTTTCGTGTTGCCGATAAAGTTGTCTTAGGAAGCCTAAAATCGTTGCAACTTCTCGTAGGATAGCCATGAACTGTACTATTAATACTAAAACTTTTTAACTATAATCTGGTAACATTATTTTTTTAACTTGTATAAAAACACTAGGGCAGGGGTGCTCAAACGGTCGATCGCTAGTGCTTTTTGAGTCGATCTCGACAAAAATTTCCCATTTTTCATGCCTTCTTTTTTATTATTTATTTGTAGCTTGTGGCGGACTGAATTACTGAACGGAGTGTTCTGGAACATTGCAGATAATATCAGATATACATCTCATAGCCACAGCATCTGACACAAAATTCTGGTATTTTATATCTGAAGATAAATATCTGAATCTTAGGCAAATCGCCCTTCAGTTGACGACAATGTTTGGGTCAACTTACTTGTGCGAGTCTGCATTTTCTGAAATAAAGATAATTATGTCAAAATATCGCAATCGACTAACCGATGAACATATGTCATCGTGCTTGCGATTAGCACTCGGTAATTACGTACCATCGTATGAAAAGTATGCTGAGGACATGCAGTGCCACGCTTCAACATCCTAAGTCATTATTTAGTTAAGTTTAGAAACTAGAACTCGTTTGTTTTTTGTAAGAACCAATAAACTTGCAATTTTGAATAAATATAAGTTATTTTATTGACATTTTAGTGCATACCTCCACCTACCTTGACTAAAAAAAATGCATATTGCGAACTAATTTTTGTCGTTCCTCCAAATTCTATGTGGATTCGTGGCCATGCAATTGTGCAACGTCCCTATATATACACTTATACCTGCGCCACGATACACCCTACCTACATAGACGACAATCCTGCATCACACATACTTGCAGCCTCTCAGAGTCGATCGATCGGAATCTAATAATATTGAGGTAGATCGCCAGCAGTTCAAGTTTGAGCACCCCTGCACTAGGGTATTATAGACCAAACGTTGCCACACACTTAGAATATTGAGTTGGCGTTGCATCGTTGTTATCCTAGTATATCTGCTACAGCACAATATAGACCTCATACCTCTGTTCTGAATTATTTCCATTCTTTTAACTTGCGTTTTATTGCTAAAAAAATGACATCTGTGCAGTAGTTCAGGTGGGATGCTACAGTGGTGTTGTAGACCTATTTCCTTGTTTTAGGGTCTAATTTTCCCCTTATCCTACTACTTAAGTTTGTTATCGATAATGATTCCCAAGTATTTAATTTCTTTATTTTTCTATTATTACTGTCCATGTTTAGGGTAAAAATTTCGTTTTGTTTATATATAATATAATATCTCTAATTAAAAAGAAACCGTTCTTAAGTTGTGTTTCATGTTTATTTTGTTTTAGGATTATAGGTCAAGGAGGTTACAGGCAATGTTTAAATAATTGTTGACAGTTCATCGAACAATGTAACGAACAAGTAAAAAAATGTTAACCATAACGATAACAACAGTTCTAATTTTTAATTTTTAAACGGTTGAGAAGCTCGATGCTCGAAAGCCAATTAGCCGGCCAGATTAATTTTGTTCGATCAATTCAAAAAGGCTCTGTGCCCGTACATATATGTATATATATATATATATATATATATATATATATATATATATATATATATATATATATATATCACACCGCCTATTTGGCGACCAGCATGGGAAAATATGCATTTAAAGTGGCGACCACCGACATTTGGCGACCGATATACGGTTGCCACTTTGTTTTCTCAAAATTTTTACACAGTTCAATAATAGATGTCGTTACAAGCATCTCAGCGAAATTAGTCCTGGTCGCCAAATTGGGCTGGGGGTGCACGTTTTCGAATATTTAAGTTCCGGAGTCTGTCGCCAGGCAGCTTGGCGCTAGGTTATATACACAGCCACGTATTCCGCATTTCATTCCTGGCCTTTAGTGGCGACTGGGTATGACGAATTCTTAATTTCACAACAAGCCTTTAGTGGCGACTGGGTACGACGTATTCCGCATTTCATATCTAGCCTAAAGTGGTGACCTTTCATAACTAGACTAAAATGGCGACCGTGTTCGACGTATTCTGCGTTTTATTCCTAGCCGTTAGTGGCGACTGGAAACGACGTATTCTGCATTTCATATCTAGCCTGTTGTGGTGACCGTGAAGGGTACGTTTTTTTGCATTTCATAGCTAGTGGCGACAGGAAACAATGTTGCCGGTTCGTTTCAACTCGCGGTGGCTGGTTATTTGCGACGTTGCAGCACATGTTTTGCCAGTGGTCCCGAATGTCTTACTATTTCAAATGTATCTATTTTCAATTTAATACCGAGTATTGACGTCTGTACGTTTTAGAGTTTATTTGGCGACCAACCATTTTAATGTCTTGTTTACATACAGTATTGATTACTGTCGATACAATGAAAGCAACTCGTTCTAAATAGAAGTTAAAAAGCACAAATAGAAATTTAGAAGGTGGGTATGGGTAGCACTTCCCTGGAAACCATTTAATGACACAACACCCCTGACATAGGCCACACCAAGTGGTTGGCTACGTTTCGTGATTTAGCAGGTGTGTCTGTTTTCATGGGGTAATGTTTGCCCGGGTCTGGGTGGTGGGTGCGATGACTGTTTACAACCGGTTACCGCGGTCAGGGCCGCTTGGTAATGCCGGGGCCTGAGCCTCAGACTGACGACTGAGGGTGTGCTGCCTCATCAACTAGTTGGGCAACTGTTGTGCCGGTTCGTGACCGAAACGGACCCAGCAACAGCGTTCGGGGACATTTGGGGTGACCTCTCCAGCCGGATTCTCTCGGCTCATCGCCTTGCGCCGCAATGGGTGGGTTGGGTTCATACCAATCATCACTACTGTCCACTATAATCCCTAGTTTACTACACACCCCTCATACCCTTTTCTTCCCAGACCTTCCTTTCCCTTCATAACATTGCAGAAAAATGTACAAATAAGAAAACAATTAACTGGTAAACATTAAACAAACAACCATAAGGAACTCCAGTCCATTATTTTTATATTTTATTATTAAATTACAGCATTTTAATTCTATGGTATCATCTTCTTTGTATTCAATTTATTAAAATAAAAAAATTAAAAAAGAACTAATTTCAATTTCTCTACAAAGTCTCACATGGCGTCTCCAATAATACTAAACAATAGGTACGCATGTACCTAACAACTGTCTTTACAATACAATCACCTTTCTGAATGCTTCTGGTAATACTGGCAAGTATCTCAGATTTAAAGTAAAATACAAAATGATCATACAAACAAAAATAAATAAAACCGTTACATTGACAAGTTGGCGGATAACAAAATTCTTATTATTAATTCATAAATATAAATAGCATACTAGGGTTGTACTGCAATTATTTGTCATAAATTCACAAGTAATAAACTAGTTTTTTCGATCTTTTTATAGTTTTTTTTAAATCAAAATCGCATTCCAGGTTGTACTCCTAAGGGTAAGGCTCATTAACAATTTATTAGTATGTAATTTTATTTGAATAAATGTTAAAAATATAAAAATTGATTATTTTTTCGGTATGGAACGCATTGTTGTATTTTACATTGTTTTATATGGGAAAAATTATTTCGCAACGAGTGTTTCACATAACGAGTAAGATTCTGGAACGAATTAGTCTCGTTATGAGAGGTTCCACTGTACTTATATAACCACCCTTTACAAAATAGTTTTATTTTTATTTATTTACTTATTAATTGACGCCTTGAAGGCTTTTACATGAATACACGTTTACAAGGATACTTTATCAGGATCACAATATTAAGTGTATATAATTTAGTACATAACACTTGTTTAATTTACATATAAATGACATGGAACGTAATATTAGTCATTCTTGTTTCTTATTTTACGCGGATGACATGAAATTATATAAATGCATTGACTCCGTAGATGACTGCAACCAGTTACAAGAAGACATTAACAAAATTGAACAATATTGCGAAAACAATCAACTATTTCTAAACCTAAGCAAATGTAATGTGCAATTAATTATACTTACAAATTGAACCTTGTACCATTACAATGGGTAGAAACAATCAGATCTCTTGGACTAATACTACATTCTAAAAATTTATTTAAGGATCATATTGAAAATATTTTAGAAAAATTTATAAACAAATGGTCTTTATTATAAGCATAGCAAAGCCTTTCCCGTAGCACACACCCTAATTATGTTATATGTCATATGTAAGGTCACAACTTGAGTTCGCCGCAGTCATTTGGAATCCTCAATATCAAACATATGTATATTGATCGTATCGAAAATATCCAAAACAAATTTATAAAACACCTATCGTATCGCTCGGTTTGACCCTATCGCTTTATATAAACGCATAAAAATCTATGATGCTTTATTCTTATACAAAATCGTGAACTGTCTTGTTCGTTCATCATATCTGTTAGAAAAGATTGCATTTCGTTGCCCCAAACAAAACACCAGATCGAACGATTTATTTAGAATATCTCACTGTAAATCCAAATACGCGCAAAACTCTATAATAGGACGTATGTGTGAAACTTCTAATACCTTACGAGATTTTCAACTTGAAATCAAATAAATTGCAACTCACTAAATTAATAATTAATAACTAAAAATACTTTTACTTTTGGGAAAATTATACTATTATGTGGAGGGAACTTTACTTCGTGTGGAGTCGAAGATACTTACGAATCTTTCAGGAAGGATCATGTGTTCAGTGATGAAATCAAAAGTTCCTCGCACATTTAATAATTAACAAATTAACTGATTCGTTTGTCTTCCGTAGTTTGTTTTATTATTTTCAATTAGTACCTATAACCATGCGAAAACTGTATCTTTAATAATATTATGTACTTCTTTAACATTTCATGGAATTTAATTGGTCTATAACATATTCATGTTTATTGTTATATTTCACTGTACGACTATAAGTTTCCTAAATAAATTTAAATAAAAAACAATTTTAAAAAAATTAGTTGAAAATAAAAAGTAGGTACAATATAAGTGGGTACAGAGTAAAACAGAAATAATAATATAAAAGATATTGAACATGACGTTAGCAATGTAAATATTTTTTTCGGAAGATGCAAATTTAATTTTATTATGGTTCGGACGGTAATATAGCGGGTGGGACTTCAACACTTCTAATTTTAAGCTGCCATATAATGTTGGAGATTTATTGCTTTTCCTACTTGAGATAGACAATAGATAAGGGTTTCAGTAAGTAGTTTACCTAACACTTAAAAATAAGTCCTAAAAATGATATTTACAATGCAACATTTTAGAATTTCATAATATAGTTGTAAGACACCGTGTTTATAAATATACCATGCCAAAAATATTACTGTACTTTACAATATAAGGCTATGACATTATTTGTGAACATGTGAGGAAATAATATATGTTTTTATGCTACTTTTAAAAAAGAAATGACGAATAAATATAATTCTTATGACAAAAACTATTTGGAATAGGATTTGTCGCATTCCGGAAAAAACAGATACCTAACTGAGTTTTGCAAATATTTTTGTATTTATTATTGTGACGGCTGTTTCGGGGTTCAAGTACTTATAAAATTTCAGCTACGCCACACGAAGGCAACTTATTTATATGATTTTATTTACCCCTTCAGTATTCTTATTTGTATGATGTTTTGGTGTTTTATTAACACACTTTGATCGGGTTATTTTTTCACCGGCAGACCGCTGAAAATGGGCGAAAATAAAGGTCCCGTGCGAATTTCTTTAATTTTTATTAAATCGCTATATCTTCGAAAATAATGGAAATATTTTAATAAAATTTTCTACATACTAACTCAGCATACCCAAGCTATAAAATTTCTAGCCGAAAACCAAGTATTATTTCTAATGCAACTAATTAAATCGAAAACAAAATCATTGTTGGGTCATTAGGGTTCAATTTTTAAAGTATAAACTAGGTTTCAATTTTATAAAATTACAAATTATTATATTTTCACCAAGCCCAAATCATTATAAAAACAAAAACAATTGCCACATCACTAGTATCGTCAGAGTAACACATTATTACCCATTCAAATACCACGTGTGCAATTGCCACCCAAAAAACCATCGGAACATGCTAATAATATTGGTTATTTTTTAAAATGAAATTTAAAATAATCTCCTCGGAACACAACCGTAGGACAATTTGCTTTTTAAAACCTGCCATGCACTTGTAAATATTTATTATGGTCCGCCTTACTGTGTTCGCCGATACCTGCTTTTGTTAGATGCGCCAGACACTCGGTAGTTGAGTGGGTGCGGAACCGAGATAGAGAGATTTGTTTCGAGTTCCAGGGACATAAAAACTCTCGTTCCAGGAATTGAACTATTATAATAACAGAATATGTTATCTAAATTACTTATTTCATTGTACTTCAAACGCAATACCTATCAAGTGTCAGGTGTTAATAATATAGGTCATTTTAGTTGAAATATCGATGTACACAAAAGATTCCAAGATAAATACTAAAAAAAGACTTGCATTACAATTTGATAATTACGTACGTATAGTTGGAACCTTTACAGAGAGATTGGTTTATAATATTCATATAAAAACATCGGATAATTTCTTCTTTTCTGCCATTGAAATGCGTCGGGCGCAGAAGGTAGAAATACACTTCCGACGTTAAGCATCAATCGACCGAACGCGAACGGGAAGAACTACCCTTCCCGATTAAAGTGTGTTAAGCTAGCTTGGAATGGCTTTAGCTGTGTTTGGTGACCAGAACTGAATATCCTGGTACTTCCCCACCTTCCTCTTCCTCGTCTCATTCCCCTCACCTACCTTCAGTCTCACAACATTCCCCAATTGGGGATAGGCCATAGTCTCACTGACTCCAGACGGGAGCGATTGAGACTCTTGTGTGGTATTCAATTAAAAAATGTACTAATAGACGTAAAAAGTAGAAGAACAACATAATATAACTGGAAGTGGGTTTACAAGCGTCCTGAGGGGTTTTACATGTTGGTAGTACAATATTAACATCACAGAAAGTTTTAAAACAAAGTAAAGTTAGTAATAATAAAAATAAAACTATATTAGATAAACAAATACAACAAACAAAAATTAAAATAACACAGCAAACAGAGAGGTTATTAATTTTCTTTTGAATTAACTTAATGTTTATAAGGTAAGGTTTATGCATAGCACAAGAATTGCAAATTATTATAAGCAATAATTATTGTAAGGCTGCGGTTACACTTGGAAGTTTTTTTTACCGTAAGTGAGTTAAGGCGATGCCATCCGTAGTAATGCAATATCAAGTGTTTTTGGTTTGAAAATGTGTTCGCCTAGAAATGTTTCAGATGCTTTAATTAAATACTGCGAGTAGAATACATCTTCCCCTTTGAAACAATCGAGTATTTTTTAGATAATTATTTTTATAAGCCCAGAAAAAAATAATGTAAAGGCCTATGAAAACTGCTTTAAAGTTCAAAATATCCTACTTACGAACCCATTTTCCGTTTTGATTTTAATGTATAATGTGGCAAATTAAATTATTTATAAAATGATCGAAAAAAATTTAATATTTATGCCTGAACATCCACAAAATAAAATAAAAGTCACTTTTTGGCCATGTTTTTTTCTTGCATAAATCAAAACAGGCAGATGGTGTTAAGCGGGAATTTAAACCTTATCGCCATCTACGTAAGGGTTGTTATTGATAGCGGCTCAATTTAAAATATTACACGACGTAGTGCATCGCCTTAAGGCAAAATTATCTATCGAAACGTCACCTATAAAGTGACATGCTGCCAATGGGACTCGAACCCACGGCCTTCTGATTACCGGTCAGCAGCTCTACTTCTGAGCTATGGCGGCTTATTTAATACCCGCCAAATTAGTCAATGTGTACTTAGTGTTCTGCAAGCAAAATTATTGCTTATTAATTTTTTTCTTACCTGAAAAAACCAACTTCATTTTTGTAGGTAAAGGAATTATAAGTGCTTAATTCTCCCACTTAAGGGCGTCGAGATATATGTCTTGATTAATTGACTAATTTGGTGGGTATTAAATAAGCCGCCATAGTTCAGTGGTAGAGCTGCCGACCGGTAATCAGAAGGCCGTGGGTTCGAGTCCCATTGGTGACATGTATTTTTTCTCGGGAGCTTTTTCAATTTGTAAGTTTTTTCTCTTACAATAATATTGCTTATAATAATTTGTAACCGAGAGGTTTACAAAAATCTTCTTTAATCATGGTTATTATCGGTTAAACTTGATTAATCTTAGTTTATCTTGGTTTATCTAAGTTAATCTTGGTTAATGTTTTGGTAGTCTTAGTTAATAATATGGGTATTCTTTGTTAGTAGCCTCCATACTCAAAAACTAAATACAAAAAACAAATATTAATATAAGTACACTGATGCTCGAACTCTGAATTTTGTAAAATAAATGGTTAAGCAACCTAACTTTTACTATTGTCTAATTACCTTGTCATAGTTACCTAAGATTATTTTTGAGAAATAGTTCTTTGCTAATTAGCGCCATGCACTAGTCACCAAACCTGCTGGAGTGTTATTTATTTATGCGACAATTTATGTTTCCATTTTTAATTTTGTACCTATTCATGTATGGGATTTCAGCACTGTGCAATGCCGCGTACAGTTCAGACTTAATGAATCCACCCATAAGCGACACTTTGAACTTAAACTCTTGTCTCTAACTGCTCAAGGAAAACCTCCCCTCTGCGGGTGTAAAACACTCAGCCAACCTCCAATCATACAGATGAGGTTAAGGAAATATCCGAAGAAAGAGTTGACTTTAATTAGGTAGGTAGGTAGCTGGGCAGGTAGGTACATTGAAAAAAATTGAAAAAATCGTCATACATATCTTGCAATACTTAGTTTTAATAAAGTAGTGCGTATCTCTATTTGATAGCCTATTACTCTTGGAATTATTTGACATTTACGTGCCTGAAAACTTGAGCAGTAGGTAGTCGTCATCATGACACGAATTGTTCAAGATACCAAACTGCAGAATAGATTTTCAAGCATAGCATAGCATGACAATATGAATTTTTCTGTTGAATAATATTGTAAAAACAGTATATATATTTAATTACTCTAAATAACCTCAAAACTTGGTTCGTATACCTACCTGTATTCCCTAATGTGTTTATTGTTCTACATGAGAAATATTTTACGTATGCAAATTGCATTGTGTATATATCTACTGATTAATCTATTGATCAATACATTAATTTAGTAATTGTGGAATGATTTGCCGGCCTCTGTTTTTCCTCCCTCATGCATCATGGGTCTCTTTAATACCCATGTACAGTCTTTCCTCTCCTCAAAAAGACATGTTCAGGCCCAGAAGTAAATTATATTCCTCAGGGCCTCAATGTAAAAAATGGGTTTAAGTAAAGTAAACATTTTTTTCCTGCAATAAGTTATATCTTAGGCCCTTGAAGTGGTTTTTCACAAACACTCTACAAATAATCAAAATATTTTTTTACTAGGTAGGTAGTTCCTACGTGCTTAAGTGTGAACAGTGTACACTAAGGACGGGTTGTTTCGGAGAATTTGAACAATTCATCAAATTTCAACGTTCATTTTCGGGTTCTGTGAAAGTCCTATTCAAGTTATGTTACTATATGGTTGTAGGCTAGTTGCTTGACAAAACTGAAATAAAAACAGAACTTGAAAAAATCTTTCACAGAACTTGAAAATGAGCGTTGAAATTTGATGAATTATTCAAATTCTCCGAAACAACCGGTCCTAAGAGTGCATAATAATAATTGGATAATATTTAGAGCATCGTATTTTGAAAAATCACCTCATGGGCGCTGAAACTATGGTATGGTGATACTATGGCATATCCTTACAACGACACCCTTCGAGGATTTTCAGGATTAGCATAACTGATGAATTAGCAAGTAACCTTCCCCAGGACTTGTTGAAATTACAACTAGCTTATGGCAGGATTATTCGTTTATTATATCTTAAAATATCACGTGACATTAATATTTATTCAAAGACAGATCATTTATTTCATCTTATGTTGTTTTTTTTTAAATGCCACACAATAAAGTCTTTTACAAATTTAGGTACGTTTTTATAGGTAAGTTGTGCAAAGTAGTATGACAAGTTTAAAGTACATAATATAATAATAACTGTGTAAAAAAAGTACATAAAAAATAAAATATGATACGTAAAAGATAGATATAATAGTACAATATTCTTTAATTGGCAAGTTGAAATCTGGGTAGCCGGTAGAGTCTACGAAGATTCATGTTATTTATGATGATAGAGAAATTATTATAAGCATTCCAGCTATTCTTTGAACACGTATCCTCAGTGATTTTCATATATTATTATGAAAAAGTGTTATTACACATAAAATAAATAAAACAATTTGTTGAGCACGAGACCACAAAAAAATTAAAGAAAAGCTAATAATCATGCGACAGATATAAATATATTAGGAAGATGGCCAACTATATAACAGATGGATAACTTTTGTTCAAAATAAATGCAAAAGATATTATTATTTGTCAGCATAATTCACATCGAATGACGTTATATGATAATAACAGGATATTATTGTAGTACTTATATTATGTAATCATTACATTTATCTTAATAATCTATGGCTTGTCATTGAAGTAAAATCATGTATTATTTCATAGTGCTTTCACACAAACAAAAGTATTGAAATCCATAAGTCTAAACTTAAACTTTAGGTTGCACAGTTTACACCCGCGCTGTGCAAGCGGGTTCCTTTCAGAGCATCGGACCATCATAATATGATTATTTGCCGGAAATTAAAACAAAAATTATGTCCTAAATGAAAAGAAAAATGATTATTGACATTAGATGTAATATGGACGATGGTCCCTTTACTTAATCAATTGTTTATGAAATTACTAACTCAACTCTTTTTCTCGTTAGAATGGTAGAATAGAGTCATAAAATAGGTACATAATATTCGTGATAATTACTAATATCAATGAACGAAATCGTTTTATCTAAAATCAGAAAAAATTGCAATCGCCCAACAAACATTTGGTAGGGCGCTAATGTCAGATGTTGTTAGCTTTGACGAAACCGATTCCAATAAATATAAGGGGGATCAATCAAATTAATAATAATATGACCATTACGTGATAATTTTATCCAACTCAGTTCTATCTAAACAATAACTTGTTTATTTACGGTGATAAGTTTATTGTTCGCCAAACAAGTTGAGAAAATGATTAGTTTACTAATGCGGATTTTGTGTTGTTTAGATATATAGAGAGATTATCTTGCCTTTATCGCGAGATTAATTTTAAAAGGGTTCCCAGATTTTAAAATAAAATTTTGAAACATTTTTATATTAGATTAGCCGGGCTTTACACACAATTTTTAGAATTCGGATGTAGGTAGTAATTTTTATTTTATTCTTATCGTCAAGTATGCAAAATTTCATCAACATCGGAATAAAACTGTAGATTTGTATAAAAAGCCAAACCAAACATCTTTATATATTATGCATGTAGATGGATATATAGGCCCTGTCCCAATCTTTTTGTTTTTGTCGGATGTTTTGAAAACATTTTGTCGCTGGAGACCTGACTTGAGATGACCGCCGCTAACTATGAAATTTGGCAAAATTTCGTTGTTGTTTCTAAGCATAGAAAAATAATTACTTTTCTACCAACCTTACGGTTTCACTGTCAGTGAATTCAATTCATTTGGCTAATACCATTTGTTCCCACCCAGTCAAGGCCTGGCTGGTTTCATTGGCTGGCTAAGTCCTCCATCACTGAATAAGCAACCAACATCTGCCGCTTATAATGACGGTAGTAGGAGATTTTTAAATAGTGATAGGTTTTACGAAATCCGAGAATGATTATCTTTCTTTTAAGAAATAAACCTTTTCGCAATTGTCGTCCATCGTAGAAAGGCAGCTACTAAGTCAGAATACTTATTGGTGACAAACATAACGCTAGAGCCAAAGCGGTTCGTTAAAATACAAGCCAAAATCGATAGTCAATTTTGAAAGACGTGAAGGGAGATAATTACGTTATTTTCTGTTATTTCTAATATAAAATGTATCATAAAATCGTCCATCATTTTGAATTTTCGGAATGCTATTCTTTTAAAATTAAATTTGCATCATTCTAGACAAGCAAATTAAATTAATGTATTATGTCGTCAAATTAACCTTTGTTTGTATGGACTCGTCTTTTCAATGACAGCGTATCGTTATATACATAGGATATACACCGGTGCCAAATCAAGACCAAATTAAAAGGATTCTGAAAGCATCGGAATATAAACGTATGGCATACGGGAATATACGGAAGTCGTTAAATGTTCGTAATGAACGGACGCCTTATTAAAAACGTAATGTACTGTGATATTCGTAAGATATATGCGGTTACCAAAAGGGCAGCAATATGAGAGGGTGTCCAAAAGACTCTAAAATGTATGTACCTTGCAAAAATATGAATACCCTTAAAACACGATTTATGGCAAATTCTGTTACGATCACTTTATTCTATAACTATATATAAGTGAACATTCACAGCGTTTTTGTTTCTAAACCTACCATAAGCGGTGGTAGTCAAAAGGATGCGAAGTGAAAGGTCGCCACATCGGTAGCGGGATTTATATATATATATATATATTATATATTGCATTTTTAAACTCAAGGCTCGTAATAGTTAAAACTGTTTGTAGAAACAGGGCCCAAGTGGAACGTTTGAGAAAGGCCGGAACAATACATAATAAATAGGTGCTATTAGTGCCTACTCACTGTAAGCCTAGACAGGACAGTGATATATACATGAATATTTTTTTTTTGCGTTTTAGCTTATGTGTCTAATAGTAAAAACGCCAGAACTGCACATAATTAATTTAATGTTTTGCGTTTTTAAGCTCAAGGCCCTAACGGCTAAAACCATTTTAGAAAAGGATTTAAATGAAGCGTTTGAGGAACACCGGAACAAGTTTAGTTTGTGCATACGCGAATTTCCCGTTCGCAAGTACCGGCACGCACAACCTGCCCGTAGTTGATTCGCTGTTAGCTGAAGGTTGCAAAGGATGCTTGGTTGGTTGCGTGCGAAATTTACATTGCAAAAATCCAGGCCAATTTATGGGCACATCGAGTATACCTTATTATCCCGCTGAAGGATATTGAGCATTCATTTGATGGAAAATTATAGGGTTTCAGATTTTGTTTGGTTGGGTGCGTTCGTGCATTCGTGCTCATGTGGTATATTTCCATGGGTAAGCCCGGCAGGCAGCGCTGATTGATCCATTTTGCATTCAACTTCTCAGCTTGCACTTCTGTATTCTGTATGGCCAACGTGTTGTATTTCTTAACTACATTGTTGGCGCGAATTGAAGTGTGGATGAATATTATGAAGAGCATTAGTGATTTAAATGGGATTACCAGAAACTTGAAATTGAATGTCTCTAGCGTTTTGTATTTTTCTTTCAAATGCGGTTCCTTTTCATAAAAACAAAAGCAACATAATATTAATGCATAATGGAAGTTATGATTTGGTGAACTTTCATAATTATCACGGACTTATGCTAATGCCCGATTGCTGCGATAAAAAAACGTGTCGAAATAAAAACGAGATTCGGCAAACTTTCAGTTGGCGACTTTCTCTCCACGCTTATTCTACGTAGGTACCCACCTTGATATTTGATTTTTCGAGAAAAATGTGTATGCATTACCAGGGATGGCAAAAAAAGATGTTACATGTTGTAACTATTATGATGTCTATGATTCATTGAAATCTTAGAAACGTGAATAATTTATTGTTTCTCGTGTTATTTAGTAAAAACCTGCTTGCTTAATTCTACTATTCTCTAATGAGCATAAATTAAAGTAGTCTAAAAAGCAGTAGAGATAGATTTTGTATGAATGACATTGACTGAATAGGTTTTGATCTAGTATCCGAATATTGAACGATTCAATATTTTCTAAGGTCCTTCGTAAAGAACCCTTTCTGATTTGAGAACCTTGCATTCGTTGTTGTCAATCTTATCACAATGAAAAGGTTCACGATGAATTATGTTTACAGGTAAAAATATGAATCAACTGATTCATATTAAATACGGGTTTGATCCCTTTACATGTCTTCGAGTGTGATGAAACGCCTGAAAGTATGAAAATTAGATCTATGATTAAAAAAGTGTTATGCCTATATATTATAAAATAGATAAAGTGTAAAATAATCTACAAATATTGTTACTAAACAGCCAAAGTTCTGTGATCTAAGAAGTAAGGAAAGATATTGACCATGGAGGTAGGGCTCCTCAATTTCTAATATGTAAAACAGAGGCTCGGAAGATCACTATGAAAGAGTCTCCGGGTTCAACCCTGTCCAAGCAACTTCCAAGACATAATAATTACAGTAGTTTAATGCTCTCTTTCAAGTGATTTCCCGCTACGGACGACTGGCTATCTATTATACTACCGAAACTCATTTCGCTTCAAGTGAATGTCCCAAGTCCCAACTTGCACAAGTAGCATAGTGTGTTCAGATTTCAGATAAAGTAACTGTCCGCGGTACATTTGGGTTGGAGATCTCTCACTGCATCGTACCATCTACTATCATCTCTCGCAAATTTTTTACTCATCTTAACGTGTCGGTAGATTTGCAAAATAGCCACTTTATTTAACATGACTCTGGCACAAATCGAATTGCCCAAATTTGTATATTGAATACGAGTTTAAAAGTTTCGGTGATTGATCGTTTAGAAAGTCACGCATTCGATAAGTGAACGCGATACAAGAGTTAACAAATTGTCATTCAAGGCTTTAAGCCGGCATTAATCATATAAAGTGCTCACTGAGATCTGGAAGTAAGATATTGGGACGTAGAGTAAGTGTTGGTATGTTGGGCGAAAGTGTGATTTATGTCCGTACAGGTACACGGTACACGCTACCGGGCGTTTTCACACATTAATCCCACGTTTTCATGGCCGCTGCTTCGACCCCCGTTTTAAAAAGCTACACTCACGTGGTAGTTTTTTTTTGTTTGCAATCTTAACTATCGATGCAGTTGCTTTATTTGCTGAAAGTTTCTGTTTCCTGTTTCATGGCAGTCTGCTCTGGTCGAATACCTCTTTAATTGCCATTTTGTATCTGGTTGTTATGTTATTTAGATTGTCCCAGATAGGCGCAACAATTTTATATGCAGGTAGATAATAAAGAAATTTAATTAAGAAAACAGACACAGGATGCCAGCTTACATTGCTTTATTAGCTTCTCAATATCAGATATAGTATAATACAGTAATCCTGCCAAGACCTTGCGTGACACTGCATTGTCTCGGAAACACAGTTAGATATTATAATGAACGCCCTCCTCTATATCCAGCAGTGATGTAAACGATGCTTAAAAAACATACCTGTAATAAAAGAAGTCGGAACAGGTTCGTTCGCCTAATTTCGCGCGCGGTATAAAACCCGGCGAGAAGCCATCATTGTGTGTATGAGATTTAATAATACCGGGCAGTGCCGACTAAAAATAACAGTAAAATAGTAACGGAGCTTGCCGGCTTAGATAGGAGGGTACTCCTTTATAAATAATATAACATAAATGAAGAAGTCCGAGACACCGGTTTGCCATACTGGCACTAGCTAGCGCAGCCCGTGATGGAAGAAACCACACTCTTGTACGTTTGCGCAACGCAGTCACTGCCCAGAGCCCAGTGCCCAGTCCCAATAGGTAGAAGTAGAAGGTACTCGTATACTCTTATGTACCTATTGCGCGTAACTGTAGCTTCAAATTTATTTTAATACGCTTACTTTTTTATGTGAACAGGTTTCATGGATTTTTATTTGGATCCACCCAGTTTGGCTGGTGAGATCTTTAACAACTTTGCGCTTTGCTGCGTGAAGATGATTCTCACTTTGAATACGAATTATAATCATTGCTACGGGATTTGGTGTGTTAAATTCTGTCTCTCTCTCGCTGTTTCTTGGCTAACGGGTATTTTTAGGTGCATCTCGGACTTTGCAGACTTTATTATTTTCCTGTGTCCAACTCGAAAAGCGCTCCATCGGAGAGGTCTAAAACCAAACACTGTCAAGTATGTTGTAATTATTTCAGAACATGCTAAAGCTGTTTATTTATTGTTATTAAGTTTAATTTGTAGAACTCCATTTTATTTTTTTATTTTTTATATATACAATAATATTATTATTGGGTTTATAAAAACAGTTTATTTTTAAACAAGTTCTGCTGTGTAATTATTATTACGCGTGACAGCTGTTTCGCCCTCTAAAGGCATTATCAAACTGTGGGTAGCCCACTTACAGACGATACATTTATATTATTTCTAGGTAGGTATTTTAATTTCAATTACTGATTTCTTAATTGATTTCTTGGATGAACATTTTTACACAGAAATCAATTAAGAAATCAGTAATTGAAATTAAAATACCTACCTAGAAATAATATAAATGTATCGTCTGTAAGTGGGCTACCAACAGTTTGATAATGCCTTTAGAGGGCGAAACAGCTGTCACGCGTAATAATAATTACACAGCAGAACTTGTTTAAAAATAAACTGTTTTTATAAACCCAATAATAATATTATTGTAGGTATATATAAAAAAAAAAAAATAAAAAAAAAAAAAAAAAAAAAAAAAAATGCTAAAGCTGGACTTTCTCGCCTTTCTCAATAATTCAGTAATAATATTATTTGCCAGAGATGATTTAAAATAAACCCATTAACAATTGAGGCCCACCGCTCCATTTTCCACAAATTTTTACTAATTATAATTAAAGCAGCTGCAACAAAGAAAGCACACAACATAAATCACCTTGAAATATTCAACTGTGCTACTTGTTGAGAAAACTCGCACGAACATATTATTTATTTATATAAGAGTGATTCAATGCACGGCACGCTTCTGTTAATCCACTTGTTATATTATTATTAATGAACTTGTCTTTGCACCATTTGCAGTAAATCGATGAATTTTGAATATTCTTATTTTGTTTTTATTTTTTTTAAACCTTCGTCAATTAAATTAAAGACCTCACAATACATGTTTACAAACTAGGTCGAGTGAGGTATCGTTTTTTATGTTTTCATCCGTGCTGAATCAAATGAGACCAATCCCAAGTCCATAGAATTTATATTTAGTGAGATAATACAAGATTTAGTAAGAAAATAACAATGGTTAATGCCCTAGGGGGTGTTCCATCAATTTATTTTGGGCGTACTCTGCAGATCTTCATTTCTTCCGACAAAAATAAAGTATGTGTAAATTTTCACGAATTTATGAATTTTGTTATTTATTTTATGCTTTTTGATACTATTTAATCTGTACTACTCTAGATCATCATTCCACCGCATTTGTGGACGATTGAATTCTGAAGATTTTCTTGGATGGATTCTTTTCCCAAAAAAATCATAGTCTTGCAAGTATGCATTTATTGAATAAACGCATTTAGAGGTGTTGAAGTAATTACCAAAATCTTTTTTTGTCGATATGGCTTGTTTGAAAAGGCAAATCTTCTTCTTGCTGGTCTTTTCTTAATTTTAGTACTTATCAAGGTGGAAATGATCAGGCAATTCTAAAAATGGATTACACAATTATAGAAAGGGTTAGCAGTATGGTTAACACATAGATAGCCAAGGTGGAAATGGACAGACAATTATAAAAATTGATAACACAATTATAGAAAGGGTTAGCAGTATGGTTAACACACAGATAGCCAAGGTGGAAATGGGCAGACATTTCTAAAAATTGATAACACCAATATAGAAAGGGTTAGCAGTATTGTTAACACATAGATATCTAAGGTGGAAATGAGCAGGCATTTCTAAATATTGATAACACCAATATAGAAAGGGTTAGCAGTATGGTTAACACATAGATAGCCAAGGTGGAAATGAGCAGGCATTTCTAAATATTGATAACACCAATATAGAAGGGTTAGCAGTATGGTTAACACATAGACAACCAAGGTGGAAATGAGCAGGCAATTTTAAAAATTGATAAATAGAAAGGTTTAGAAGTATGGTTAATACCTATTACCCGTTAACCGTACAGCCAAGGTGGAAATGGGCAGGCGAGGTGGAAATGAGCAGGCAATTCTAAAAAATGATAGCACAAATATGGAAAGGGTTAAAAGTATGAAATATTTATGTGTAATATTGGACAATACATTAAAATTTGGCCTTTTTTAAGAAATATGCAAAAAATGGATTCTTAAAATAGATCAGAAATAAGTTGGATCTCATGTAAACGCTCTTTGTATACAATCATTCAAATGATTGGTTTAGTGTTTTATTATTATGTAACGAAGCCCGAAATAAGAAACTACGGGTTATACAAAAAAAGGATCATTTTGAAATGTTACGTTTTTACTAGAATTAAAATTATATAATTATGTTGCAAAATTTAAATATGATGTCAACTAAACAACATATAATGTATAATACTTAACATTGATGTACAAGCTTAAAAATAACATGCTCCCTAATTATCTGCAAAATAATATTTTACACAATGAAAATGTTTACAATTATCCTACGAGAAGTCGCCGATATTTTAGGCTTCCAAAAACTAAACTTGCACCCAAAATAGCATGTTTTATAAAGGACCAAAACTTTATAATAACCTACCAAAAGCCGTAAAGGAAGCAACAAGTCTTTTCGTAAGATATGTGCTATATATATAAGAAAAATGAATGATTTGTATACGAAGGTACATATTTTAGCCACCTCAAGCCAATTTAACTATATTTCTTAACTGTAATTCTTGATTTTTATTTGTTTTGTTGTATTTTATATATTATCCCACTAGATGTATGAAAATATTTGCATGCATATATCTACATAAATATTCAAAAACAAACAAAAATAAATCAAGTATATGCTCTGAAATAAATACTAGTGTTGGAAATAACACCAACGATACCGCGGTTAGGTACAACAGCAGCCCAACATCATTTTGTGTATAAATACTAGTGTTAGAAATAACACCAACGATACCACGGTTAGGTACAACGGCAGCCCAACATCATTTTGTATATAAATACTAGTGTTAGAAATAACACCAACGATACCGCGATTAGGTACAACAGCAGCCCAACATCATTTTGTGTATAAATACTAGTGTTAGAAATAACACCAACGATACCGCGGTTAGGTACAACAGCAGCCCAACATCATTTTGTGTATAAATACTAGTGTTAGAAATAACACCAACGATACCGCGGTTAGGTACAGCGGCAGCCCAACATCATTTTGTATATAAATACTAGTGTTAGAAATAACACCAAAGATACCGCGGTTAGGTACAACAGCAGCCCAACATCATTTTGTGTATAAATACTAGTGTTAGAAATAACACCAACGATACCACGGTTAGGTACAACGGCAGCCCAACATCATTTTGTATATAAATACTAGTGTTAGAAATAACACCAACGATACCGCGATTAAGTACAACAGCAGCCCAACATCATTTTGTGTATAAATACTAGTGTTAGAAATAACACCAACGATACCGCGGTTAGGTACAACAGCAGCCCAACATCATTTTGTGTATAAATACTAGTGTTAGAAATAACACCAACGATACCACGGTTAGGTACAACGGCAGCCCAACATCATTTTGTATATAAATACTAGTGTTAGAAATAACACCAACGATACCGCGATTAAGTACAACAGCAGCCCAACATCATTTTGTGTATAAATACTAGTGTTAGAAATAACACCAACGATACCGCGGTTAGGTACAACAGCAGCCCAACATCATTTTGTGTATAAATACTAGTGTTAGAAATAACACCAACGATACCACGGTTAGGTACAACGGCAGCCCAACATCATTTTGTATATAAATACTAGTGTTAGAAATAACACCAACGATACCGCGATTAGGTACAACAGCAGCCCAACATCATTTTGTATATAAATACTAGTGTTAGAAATAACACCAACGATACCACGGTTAGGTACAACGGCAGCCCAACATCATTTTGTATATAAATACTAGTGTTAGAAATAACACCAACGATACCGCGATTAAGTACAACAGCAGCCCAACATCATTTTGTGTATTAATACTAGTGTTAGAAATAACACCAACGATACCGCGGTTAGGTACAACAGTAGCCCAACATCATTTTGTGTATAAATACTAGTGTTAGAAATAACACCAACGATACCACGGTTAGGTACAACGGCAGCCCAACATCATTTTGTATATCAATGTATTAATTTAATGATGTTTTTCTATGGACCAACGAACGGAGAAAAATTACAAAATTTTCAAGAATTTACTTAAATTATTTTTAAAACACTTAGCCGTATTCATTGCTTAGTAGCAAATTATATTTTCTTATTTTTATTTTTAAATTATATGTTAAATTTACACTTTACTTTGTTTAAAATGTTGTTTATTTTATAGTAGTATTTTTAGTTGATTTTATAAATTATAAACTATGATTAAATATGTCTCATCTACCGATGAAATATAACAATGCAAGTTAGATATCTTTTGGAATATTGTATTTAGTGTTCGGATAACTCATCAAAATGATAATTTAACACACCTTTAAAAGTTATATAAAGTCATGAAAAGTGATGAAACAAAAACTAGGTTACGTAGGTAAGGTTTATGTGTTAGTTTTTTCATCGCTTTTAACTTTGTCACTTTTTAAAGGTAGGTAAAAAAAATAGCTGTCGAATAAATGTAGTTTTAGCCTAGCTTTACTCTTTACTCACTGAAGTTTTTAGTTCCTACTTATGTAGTTCTAATGATACGTTCATATGAACCGGACTCAAATTTAAAAAAATGTCAACTTTTTTATTTAGGCCTTAAAACCGGTTCAGTGCCAATCACTCCCATGGGCGGACCAATCATATGTAATTTTAATGGTAACAAAAGCTCAAAAAAAAAATGTGTTCATGCTCATGTAACACGTAATACTAAGATCAATAATGAATTGCGATATTTTTTATACGCTCGTGAATTGAATTGCATATCATGTCAAGGAAATCAGTTTCACAAGTGTCCCCGTTACATTATGTGCTCAAAGCGCTAATGGTTCTTAATAAATAATAAACCTTACTTTTTTTGCACCAGCCTAATCTAGCAAGGTTACGTTGGCTATAATAATGCATGTGGATTTACTACACGCGGACCGTTTTCACCTTGCTTTTACAAACACGCCAATATTTATCTTCAGCGACCTTTTGAAATATTGCAATGATTTTAGAATGTTAAGAATGGCGCCAATCGAATTCCAGCAAAACGCGTAAATTGTTTAAAAACCCAAAAAGTTTGAGGGAAACCCATTTAATTTACTAAGTACCTACCTCCCTAACAGTATTTTAAACGCCTTTGCCTGCCTTTCTGTTACGTGCGTTGTGGGAAATACACGAGAAAGAGTTGGTGGAATCAACGGAGCTATCAGTGGCATGCCATTAAGTGAAAATATCCTAAATACATAATGTTTGACCAATTTTCCATTTCGGCTACGACTTATCCACAGATGGCACTGCTACATTATGCAAATAAGTTTTCGCTTTAGGACGTGTGGTGACTGGGGTGTGCATTAGATTTAAGACTCTGGCTTAGAGTGGTTGGTGGGGAGCAATGTAGAGGTTATGTGTTTGCAGGCACGCTCGACGCTCTCACTTTCTCTAACGCCATGCCATTAGCGCGATCAAACAATCGTAACCACACGTCGTATCCGGGTGGGTGATTTTTGTTTTCGCAGAAGAAAAGTCGGGATGGCGGATGTGAAGCCATTATTACATCTTGTTAATCGCTCCACCGTGTGGATATGTGTTTTAGTGAGAACATGCATCACGGCTCGGTAATAATCGAAAACAATAGTATTCTACTCAATCTCCCCAATGAATCTGGGTAACTTTCCTCGAGCAAAGAGAATGGCTAATTCGCGATTCTGTTATTCCAAGAAGAAAGATAATAGCTTTATAGTTGCAGTGAAAGACCACCATTCTGAAACAAAACTTTGCGCATTGCTTGATATGGTTTTATCTAGTTTAAGTGGCTTCATCTGAACAACCAGGTGTTTGTGTGCGACAGGTCTATTGGCCCTTGTCAGGTGGACAATTGTTGTAACATTTGATCAACTTCATGGCGTGTATAAATTATTCAATAAATATATTTACACGTTCAAACCAAAAGCTTACAGCTTGTTCTCAAAACAGTTTTAATCATAAAAGTAAAGCGAAGTGATTGTCACTACAAATAAGCAGGACCTGTCCATAAGTTTCCGTTTTTCGCGTATCCAAAATGAACTTCTGAAAGCCTTGGATAAGGCCAACAATGCTGCCAGATAACCTCAATAATTAACAACGCGGAAGCAGATACTTAATCAAGCGAATTCTATAATTTCAAATAAGGAACGCGCTCGTTTTCCATCTGAGTGCAATAATAACAAAGCATCGTTACCAACTTGACACGATGCTTGCGCTTTCCTCCGAGAAGCGTGCTGCACGTTTTAGTGAAAAAGGCGGCAAAAAGTCCCGGCCGGCGGCCATCCTGCGAATTGAACTGCCATTGTTAAAGTGGAAATGTGATGTAGAAGTTGCAAATGTCAGTAATGTCACATCCAACGGTTATTTGATTGATCAATGTAACGTACGATCTGATATTATTGAAACAAGCATTTGTATTTTTGATTGGGTCTTAGAATTCAACAGGAAATACTACGAGACTATCGACCATCTTGGTAAACTTACTGTTGTTGATGAAAATTACGAGTACTTTTGCATGCAAAAGTACCGGCCGCCATCTTGCGACACAAACAGTCAATTATTTAACATTGTTGAGATAGAAGTGTTATGCAGGAGTTGTAAATGTCAGTAAAGTCACATCGACTCTGGTTGGGAAATGCACTAAAAGATGAGCAAAAAGCGTGAAATCGACCAAATGTCGCAATCGTAGGCGCCGAAAATGTCGCGACTGAGCTTCTCATCCGATCTCATCAAATTCAAAACTAAAACATTATATTGTCTGTCACTAGATAACATTATGAAGCCTAAAAATGGAAATTATCAATTTTCAGTTGTTTGCCACACCACAATCGTCGCAAATCTCAAAATATCTCGCTGTATTAAATATGGCTGCATTTTCATTTGTTCATTCTATTTATTTACATAAATACCACCTTTTGATATGAATAAAGTAGCGTTACCAGAGTGGTAGGTGTGTACGTGTACATAGTACCTAACCCAAGTACTTTATTTTTCGAGAATATTATGCATCTATTTCTTCGTCTTTACCTGAGCCTTTATCCCATACATTGGTCAGCAGCATCGTGCATTTTATTAAGTACGAGATTTATTCGGGTCAGACAAGTACCGAAAAAATCACGCGCAATTTATTACGCTAACGCATACTATATAACCAGTTGGTAATGAAACGTTGGCCTTAAGAAATATTCAAAAATATATTTCCGTGTGGGCAGTGGGTACATATCTATATTTGGCCTTCCAACTTCACGTTGACGTTTAGTAAAAACAATACTGTATAAAAAAAAGTTATTAAAGCGGACAGCCAATCCGGCTTCATGTATTTGCCTCTACAGGCGGTCAAAAGAGGAACTAAAGACACCATGTTTTATGTTATTGTTCGTCAAAATCTTTTTAATATGATTTCAGTAGGGGATACTTTCAAACTCAACACCTACAGTGACTACAACATCCACAGCAAAGGTAAACCTGTTGATTTGTGTACATTTTTTTGTTTCCTGATCGAAAGAAAAACGTACTTAACCGCTTCACCAATGGTTTTATTTACTTATAATTTATAATGTAATATTCCATTAACAAAAAAACTTTATGACTACAGTATTGCAGCATTTTAAGTAAAAAAAGGCTCTGATTTACGAAAGTTACTTTCAGTAGCAAAAAATAGACAATTTTCACGACATGATAATCGTTCCGATTTAAACGTTTCGTAATAAAAGTAATGACGATATTTCGCCCAAAACCATTATTGCCATGACCAAAAAAGATCAATGATACAAATAACATAAGATAGGTACTTTCGACCGAGATGTGACCCCATATTATTTAATATTCTGGTTTCTTTTAATTAGATTATACATTTTCTACAAATCAGTTGAATTAGTTATTACGTTATTATTCATTAGTTTTCAGGAATAAGTCGTTGCCTTGTAAGTTGTAAGTCGGAGTTGTAAATGGAGCAGCTCGCGTGTAGACCATGTTAACTGACATTTTTGCAAAATCGTTTTTTTCGGGTAAACGGTGTTTTCTGATGTCTTTCGCCGGATATCACTTTCGTAGTGGAAACACTGTTTTAACGGACGATTTGAGATAATGTAATCTATGGTATCGAGCAAAGAATGGTAAGTGATGCAAGCGACACATACGCTCTGTTTCATCAGAACTAATGGATGAAGTGATTGCAAACAAATAAAATTCTAAACAAATAAAATTCTTTTGGCAGTGATAACAATAAGATTTTGAAGCATTTCTAACCTGTTTCATATAAAGCATGTTAAGTGTTTTTAATTTACTCGTTTTACACGCTACAACTTTGATTGATTTTAATTTTATCTACATGCACATACTATTGTTTACCCGAAAATGTTATTATTTGATGGCATGTCACGTTAACAATCGATTACGTAATCTGTGATTCACGAGAATCCAGATGATTAATCATGGATGAAAATTTTATATCGTTTTTGAACTAAAATTAATTTCACTTTAAATTTACTTACCGCATGTATTGCACTAGTATTTTTTTCTTCCTTTTATTTGTGCATATTAGATTTGGAATATATAAATATGTTATATACCATAAATTGGTTCTTATGTTTACGTAAACGATGGTAACCAACATTTTTTTCCCATTTTTCATGTTTAAATATGTTTTTTTTTTTTCAATTCATATTCCTGCAATGAACCTAATTTTGTGTTGAAATGTGCTAAAAGTTGTATAAAGAATCTTTTTTTTACAAATTATGTTATTTTTATGCATCCAAACATTCAAAATGCTATATCTCAAAATTTGTTTTTGTCAGTTAACATAGTCTACACCCGATTAGCTCAATTATCATTTTTTAAGAATTCCTTCGTAAATTGAACATCTAAAGATGGTCTTGTTCAGATAGAGAGTGGAAAGCTCCTGGCATATTTTCTAGCCTATGATAACAACTGTGGGGATAATTATCGTGACCTTTGGCGACAACTTTTGAAGCTGTAATTTTATTTTTTTACAATCAGTGCTGATATATTTAAAAAAAATTTTTTCACAACAATAGAGCATAAGAAATATCTTTATTGTTTTTTAGAAGATCGTTGTTTAAATGGGATACATCTACTCTTCTATTGGCACTATTAAAACAAAAGTATTGTAAGGTTGATAGTACCTACCTCACTAGATAAATAATAACCTGTTATGATGTGATAAATGGTTAAGACTTGACGCCGGTAGCCTTTCACGCCCAATGTGAAACAGACAATACGAACAAATTATCGTCTTTATTTTATAATTATTGCTAGTATATCACGTAGAGATAAGCAATATTATTTGGTGTTTAAAAGACATTAGTGTGTGACTGTTGAAAATTCAATTTAAATACCAAAATAATACATTGACTTGTATCCGGACTTCATTTGTTTACGTTGTTATCACGTTTTTACTTAAACTGGGTTATCTGTTACTTGAACGTTCTGACAATTCGGCCCAAATTTCACAACGACTACCCACAACACAATACAGCCATACCAACCGTCCTAAATACTGAAATCGTGTTCGTGTTTTTTTCAAAATAAACATTACTGTTTTTTTTACTGTAATTTTCAATTTCATTTCCTGTCATTTTAGCTCGATTCTTTTTAGACATTTATAATTTGGTCAAAAAACGTTCAATTCTTTTATGAACATGCTATTGCTTTGACTACATTAATTTTTTTCATTATAGAATTCATAAACCAATGTTTTTTTTTCTTCAATGATACGGTTGCAGAGTTAAATAAAGTAATGTTTGTGACCTACTAAAAACAACGCGTTCGTAACTTTGACAACTTCACACGTAGTGGAAGCGCTTGGAAATTATGCAAACTCTTTTATTTTAACACAAATCTTAAACTAACCTAGTTTCATCAATAATGTATGTATTATTTCCTAAACCTAGTTCCTAGCTGTTAAAACAATAAACGTGACCTACATAGTAAAACTGAATTAAATCAACAGCATATTATTTAATTTCTTCTCCATCGAAAAAGTGACTTCCGCAATCATCGGCACGAACACAAATAAAGCGCATTGTCCAGAGCATAGTTTGATGTGATGAAACAAGTATGTATTTCGTAACCCGATAACGTCCTTGCGTTTGTATACAAAGCGACAATCAACTATGTTCGCAATGTTGTTTGTTTTGAAACGCCTTCAAACTGGCCATTTTTTGCCATTTCTCAACCAGTAAATCGAAGGCAAAACTGTTCATGATAATAACAATAAGTTGCTAATTCTATTTTTAGAACCAAACAAACTTTCAATGACAAACGAATAGTTTTTTCGCGCTAGAACTAGTTGCCTCGGAAATAGAGACAGTGACAACGCACTTATCTTGAAATAATTTGTTATCGAGATGAGTTGCTTATTTTACTAGATTTCGACATTTAGCACATAGAGAAAGAAAACTTTCTATGCATATTTTTTTCACAAATATTATACTCTCGTATACACGAAAAAAAATCATTTTGTCTGAATTGAAAAGTTACCATAAAAGCTCTTGTTTTCTCTGTTCACGCGGGGGTTATATTTTTTTACATGACACCAATATTATACGGCACAGGACCATTGATGATATATTGTAATTGTTGAAAGGAAAACGAAAAGAGTAATGCTGGGCTCCCAACTAATCTATTCTATGGTCTATTTCATAGAAAGAAAGCTAAAGTCAATTCAACTTTGGGTTTCTATCACATTGGAAGCCTGTTCTATTATAAATAATGTAATAATAGAAGTCAGGATTTATTTCAGTGCAGAAATTCTGGGAATAACTACCATATGTATTCCTCTTTGCCCAGAATACTAATGGAGGGAAACAATTATACCAAATCAGTGGACGTCTTCAATTTATCTTTAAACAAATATAAAATGTTGTTAATGAAGCAATTCAGTTATGTACAATAAATAATGTATATTTCTTAATATTTTCATGTAAAAGCCCCGAAAAAGGGCGTTAATAAATAAATAATTATAAGCAATAATTAGTCGCCTGAAATATCAATACAAATTGAAAATATCTCCCGAGCACAAATAAATGCCGCCAACGGAAATTGAACCCGTACTTTCTGATGTCCGGTCAAGTGCTCTGAACCACTGAGCTATGTCTGCTTATTTCCAACCCGCCAAATAATTCAATATATACTAGTACCTCAATCAACAATTACTGCTTATTATATTTTTTTCACCTGTAAACAACCTACTTTATTTTTGTAGGAAAGGCTTTGTTAGTGCTAAATTTCCCACTAGATGGCGTCGAGACATATTATATCTACATTTGTTTGTGACATATTATTATTTTTTTTAATGATAAACTAATGTTTATTAGACAAGGTTTTATGCATAGCATAATCTTATAATTATTTGTTATCCTTTATGCTATACATAAAACCTTGTCTCATAAGCATTAGTTTATCATTAAAAAAATAACAGTTATATTATGTTATATGTGTACATTATGCACTTCTCCTTGCTTTAAACCCATGACCTCTGAGCTCAGGATCGGGAATCTTACAGCTGTGCTGCGGAGGTGGTTGTAAATACAAAAACCCTTTTCAAAATTTTAATCCAACGATTACGTGTAAATCTTTGCTTACATTAAATAGGTTACGTTGGTAAACATTTTGATCAGCACAATTTATATTATTTGATTCGTAAAATCCACTCGTTTTCATGCAGAATAAATCGCATCTGGGCTGACCAATTCCCGTATCTGGTTTACATTTTCGCCCAGCACCCTAGTTTTACGACGAAGACCTTAGAGAAATTTCACGGTGCCCTCTTGGGCACTCTGTACACAGAGCAAACATTATAAGTTAAGACACCATACACACATGAACAAAGTGTCAAAAGATTGGCGCACACCTTAACCGACCTACGCTTCAAATTAGTCACCGATGTATTCAATCTTCTCCATGAATATTAATAAGAATTTCTCAGAAAGTATTCAGTACGATTCATTCAGTAGCGAATAGCGTAAATTTCATAGAGTTAGATACTTACCTAAGTTCGATTGCAACACTAGCCGCAAAAGCTGGCAACACTTGATAATAGCCGAATGAATCAGCTACCTCCAGTTTTTGGTAATCATCAATCGTCAGGTTAAATACCACATTGAGGTCAGGCAACAGAAGTTTGCACCATCTCCGCACAACTCGGTGGCATTCGGGAAGGTTTATGACGCCATTCGTTACGAACGGAGACAGTGGCGAATCTATAAAGACGCTTCTCGCGTTTCATAATGCGTAATCTTAACTACTAACTGTAAACTGTAAAGCGAAAATCTGTTTGTTGTCTCAGTCTGCCGGTTCTAGATTGCATCGAACACGCCGATCGTCTAGTTTTGCCGAGAGCCATTGTTATGATAGGTGTCTGCACCTGTGTAATGATCTATATATTTAAAAAAATAAATAATTGTCAGCTGCTCTTTTGAAGATCTGTAATGGAATTGCTTGCCAATTTTTCTTTTTTTTTTTTTTTTCTTTATTCATGAAATATTAATGTGTACAGTTTTTAAATGCTTTTCGACTACCACACTAGACACACGCCCGTATTATTAAATATTAATAAATCTTTTACAATAGTTATGCAAACTGAAACTCATTTAGCTAGTTACATCTAATGCTTAAAATCTGTCTGTTTATTTTAGCACAAAACTCAAACGGTAAGCTCTGATGTCATGACATTTGCATTTTGCACACGATTGGTTTATGGAATTGAAATAAAAAGATTATTATAGAGAGCTTTGAAAATCACTTTAAAATATATGGGACTATAGTATTACCATTGCTGATTTGATATTTTCAGTATTGTTCAATACGGAAAAGGTCTTTCAAAATCTATATCATAGATACATAACTCTATGTTAAACCACAATTATCTTTCAACTTTACTAATCGCACCCGAGTCATTGCATATAACGACCAATTTATTAGAATGTATTTGAACAGTTTTTAATAAGCTGCATGGATCTTTTTAAAGAAACTTTTATTTATGTTCTTAGTAATGTCGCGTGTGGGTCGTTATGGGAGAGAGTTGGACTTATACATTTTGGTGACAAAATTTAGAAAATTAATGCTGTTCCGTGATCTAACAGTCTTTTCAAGTTGCTGAAGAAAGTGAACGTCTTAATTCAATGACATACTTCTTTCGGGAATTCTCAATTAATTATTCTTTAAAATGTATTTTTCAAATACACTTCTGTAAGGGACATTCTGTCTCTCATGTAGACTAGAATAAGGCGGCATGCGGGAAAAATGGAAAACCAAGACTGTGGTAGTTGTAACATCCTAGTCTTCGATTTCTCCCACGATCGTACGGTACAACTACAACATCAGTTCACAGCCGGTTTTTTGTGATCATCTCATAACTGTCCAAATCCAGTGGGACTATGGCACCCCCAATTTGGGGTATGTTGAGAGGCTGAAGGAAGTTATTAGAAAGAATGAGATGGGAAATGTGAATGTTTAGGAATAAAGTTAAATACTGAATATTCTAAAAACATAATTTATTTCCAATTTTCGTCAAATTCACTCGTCCGCTGCATATACATTCAAATAAACAAAGAAAAACCAAACTAACCCCCATTCATTTTCCACAGGGGTACATAAGCATAGGGTGTAGAACCACACAATTCAGTTCTGACCCACACTCCCTGCTTGCTTTCGCGTCAATACATCGTCTCATACTTATTCAAGAAATTGATTTCACTAGATCGAGTCATGTCTTCCTGGGATGTCCCCGACTTTTTCTTTCAACTACTTACCATCCTAAAACTCGTTTATCCCATCCATCCAAAGCAACAAAAACAGAAATATGACGTCTTAATTTGCAAATTTTGTACCAGGGTTGCAGAAGTTATTTGATTTAATAATTATTGCCTAACGAAATAGAACTTTAGCATTTCCTCCAACATTTGGTTCACTAGATAGTCCCATCATATGTTCCTGGGAAGTCCGCGACCCGTCTTCCTGAAACACATTTGACTCATTTTCCATTCCAAAATCAACGTAAAACAGACATGCACACTTTGTACCATTGCGGAATTGTTTGGTTAATTATTGCCTAACGATCAAGAGTGATAGTGAATCCGTCCGAATTCAAATGGCGCTCCGTAACAAACAAACAATAATGGAAGAATATCTTCGGCCGTTAGTTAGGCGTTAGGACATCCCCACCTTCGGCCTTCGAGCTGTTGTTTTCGGCTTTCGGCCTTGCATGGCACGGTGTTAGGTATCTGGCATAGCGCGGCATGTGAATTATAGTAAAGTAGTATCGCTAAATACTACGCAATGTTGTGGAAACGTATGACTGATGCACGAGCCATTTGCGCGACCCACATTCCGTGGAGATTGGAAAATGAGTGTCGAAAATGCGATAAAAACTGAACGAATTTGGAACGATTTTCGGCATGCACCGACTTGGGATGCTTGCCGAATAAATTAATCGAATTAGGTATATCATTTTGGAGCTGTTCCCACGAATGTGTAAATTTAAGCGTAATAATTTTTAACGGGAATGTAAGCTCAAAGCGTTTTACAAAACTCCATATTGCTCGCCATACAATCCCATACAGACCTGTCACACCTGAAAGATGATGTGTTATAATTGTGTGCATGGCGACAATGATGCGCCATGATTTGCTAGCCAGGCGATAATTGAAAATTATGCGACCTCCTCTCCTGCTGTAGGCATTGTCGGAACAATTTACGGAGCGCCGTAATTACACGGCTGTCATCTGTCAAGGTGACAGACACCATACAAATAAATGATATTCCGCGGCAGTTTTCCAATTGACCTGACTCCCTTCCTAAGGAAGATTATAGCGTAGTGTGACACCTCGGCATATAATACGTGTAGGCCAGGCCCAAATTATGCGTTATGCGCATAGCGTAATGTGTCTAAGGGTTTATACATTTGGTACACGATTCGGAGTTTGCGGATTCGATTCCAGTCATCAGAAAGTTTATGTGTAAGAAAATGTGGGGGGAATTGTAAGAGGATAAAAATGTTGGGGAGAGCCTGGTTAATCAGATCTAGTCATTAAGCATTGCTAAAGGTATATCTAGCAACATATCGTTTAAAGAAAGCAGCGAAGAAAGTTTTTTTTTCTTATTTGTCCTACTTCGAATTTTGAACACACGACCTAACAATGATTTTTACACATAAAATGAATCTTCTTTTCAGGTAATTTCCAAAACGGTAATAAATAATAAACCACATAAATTTGTAATAAAATGGTACCTTTTTCAGATCTGCGAACAATATGCACTTTAGAATAAATTGATATACAGTCAATGTTTTTGACCCCTGACTTACCCTAAAATGTTATGAAAATTCTTAAAGTATACCGATGCGAAACCGGCACAGTCAAAAATAAGAAGTAGAATTAATGTTTTACATTAATTGTTTCATTCATCATAAGCGTCAATTATGAAAATTTATTAAAATTATCCGAACGTAGTTAATCACTCAACTTGTTTTTACAAATTCAATAATTGACAGCCCTGAACTATTATACTTGATTTCTTTCCATATACCTCGCAAACCAATATCGAGGCAATATCTACCGTTTTATTGCGACAACTTCAATACGAAATCACAATTGTATACTCCCGTTAGCCGTATAGAGAATTTGGATAAAGATTATATATAAGGATGTTGTTGACATGTAAACAGGTCTTCGTAGAATTTATATCGGCAAGAATTTGGATAAAGATTATAAGGATGTTGTTGACATGAAACAGGTCTTCGTAGAATTTATAACGGCAAGCAGAACAACTAATCTAATTAAACAATCTGCCCTAGTATAGCTCTTCTTTGACTTATTTAATTTATTTTTATGTATCTTATAAGGTTTAGGCAGCGTTAGCAATGAAAGCGACCGATTTTTTTTTGTTTTACGACTTGATTAAAAATATCGACTTTTCTCTACTTTCTATAAATGTAATATGCATGTATTATATACACAAACCTTCCGGGAGAAATTCTTTAAATGATAGTGGAAACTATATCAAAATCCGTTGCGTAGTTTAGAAGAACTAAGCGCACAAACAGACAGACGCGGATAGGGACTTGGTTTTATACTATTTAGAGATTCCTGATTTACTATTTTTCTATCTTCTATTGTAGAGTATTTTGTTTTGTGTAAGCTTGTGCTCATTTAGATGTTCTTTGTGTATAAAAAACACATGTAAAAGTCCAGTTGGGCTTGAAATTCAAAATAAATAAATAAATTTCATAAAACGATGAAAGATTTTTTTCACTTCCTGAATAACGCCTGATACCACCGCCTGCGCCCGTTGGTCACTAATAAATTAAAACATACCACGCGAAGGCCGTTTATCTGTACGGTGTACCTAGATTTACAAACTACGGTTTCGATCATAGTTTCAACAGTAGTATTTTTTTAAGGTTATGTGTAAATTTAAGTTCGCTTGAGTAACTCCACGGAACGCGTTGCCAAATTATATTGCGATAGGAGTTTATGGTTTGTTTTGGTATTTTTAACGATTATTTGTACAGTTGATCAGCAACTTTTTTGGGCGTTTTGCATCTTGCATCATTATTATGTAGTTGGAGCTTGAAAGTTAAGTATTATTCAAAACTAGCACGTGGAGCGAGTGTGTACGACAGACGTTAATGTAACCATAGATATTTAATTTAAGGATTTATGCTATGTATAAAAGCAGGACAAAATTTCCGGGTAAATTATGGGAAAGGAACGAAGTAACCGCAAACGACATTTCGCAAATTGTCCTGTTTATACATAGCATAATGATGATTCAGAATTTTCAACGCTAATTTGGAAGTTCTGTAAAAGTTTTTTTTAACGTTAGTTCCACACGGAAGGCTTTGAAAAAAAAATCCCTCAGGGGCTATATCATCTTTGGGGATGCTGTGCAGGAGTCTTTCTAGGGAAATGAAGGAGAGAAAGTTCTTGGAAGGAAAAAGGTATGAGGGGTGAGCACGAATCTGGGGGTCAATGTGTCCAGGAGTGATGGACGTAAGAATCCTTCATCCCACTGCGGTGCAAGGAGATGGGTCGAGGGAGAGTCTGGCTGGAGATGTCAAAATGTCTCCCTCATCCAGTCTCCCGATCCGACCCGCCAAGACCTAAACAAACCTCACCCCATGAACCCGGGCACTCTGCTAAGTCACCAAACGTAGCGTACCTGCTTTCCATATTGAAGTTCTCTTCAAGTTCTGTTGTTATTTCAGTTATGTGAAACTTCTGGCAACAATAATAACAGTATTTAAATAGAATATTCACAGAACTTAAAAAATAACTTTGTTTAAACGATTTAATATTTTTATAACTATTTTTTTTTTCAATTCTATTCTATTCAAGTTCATTATAAACTTTGTTTTGATTTGTGAAAGAGTATTGTACAGATTTACAAACATCTCGGAGAATTAGTGGGTGTCGTTTCTCTAGATACTTTAGAAAACATAAATCCAGTTCATTCCTTCAGTAGTTCCTTTCGTGGACCTTGTGGCTGCCTGCACAAATACTGTAGACAGTTGTAAATGTAAGATTTCAATCAACCAAATGATTTGCTATAGCCGGGACTGTGGTACTTAATTGTATACATATTTTAGCACTTGAGATAATCCATGGCAAAAACGTTACCTACTAACTATGTATAGCATCGTTTTTTAATTTTACCACCTGATGTTTAAATTATTCGTATTATTCACTCAAACAAATATTCCTTTATTTTAAATTTCTTTTGTGTCTGCCTACCATACCTTAATTCACATAATTAAGGTAGGGGTTTTTAAACATATACATATAAATAATATTAAAATTATTTATAGTGTTGGAAGAAATCACAATTACATGAAATATTCAAATGTTGACTGTATTCTACAAAAGAAATCAATCTACGTGACATATTCAAATGTTGACTGTATTCTACAAAAGAAATCAATCTACATGACATATTCAAATGTTGACTGTATTCTACAAAAGAAATCAATCTACATGACATATTCAAATGTTGACTGTATTCTACAAAAGAAATCATCTACATCAGGGCTTCCCAAACTTTTTTCAACTGTGACGCCCTTGGGAATTTGCCATATTTTTGCGACGCCCCCCCACCCCCCGGTGACTAAAAATCTAAGCCCCCCCGCCGCTTATTTGTACGAAGCGTAGTATTTTAAGCCCCCCCCTGAACGGGTCACGTAGTATGGGTACGTTACCTAATAACAATTTGTCAGTAAAAACTGAAAATAGTACCTATCTAATTTTTTTATTAGAAAATAAAGAACACAACATGAAAACAAAAATGGAAGAATTTTTTTCTTTGGTATTAATGAGAAGGATGTGCTTGCTTTTCTGAGCATAGTTTCTCAAAACGAGGTTGAAGTTTCGAAATCGCCACTCTCGTCTCTGCCTCTAAATTTATTTTTGATCTGTACTTATTCTTAATTACTGCAACTGCAGAGAAACCTGTCTCACACAAGTATGATGTCGCAAACGGTAATAAAACCCTTAACGCTGCAGTGCTGATGGAACGATATTCTTGATAAACTGAGCTCCAAAATTCAAGTAGCTTATCCTTATTATATTGCAGCTTAAGGCTGGAGTCACAGGACAATTCTATTAACTGTTCTTCTTCTGCTGTTGAAAGTGTTGATGGTGAGGTCAACTGGAAAGGGTTTCTAACCCAGTTATATTGTTCCAGATTTCGGGAAAATATTTTTCAAAATGTTCGCTCAAAAATGACAAGTGCTGTGTAAATATTATTTTTAAAGAAGGATCGAGAATTTCTGTCGATTTTTCTAGTAGAATGTCTTGTAAAGTAGGGAAACATTTGGAACTTACTTGATCTTCTTCTAATTTTATTTTCCATAAGAGCAACTTCTTCTGAAACCCAGTCATTTTATCTGCCAGTTGTAATATGTGAGTATTATTTCCCTGCAAGGACTTATTGAGATCATTTAATTTTTCTCCGAAGTGTGCGTGTGGAAGACGCTATAAAGATTGCCTCACGACGCCCCTGGGTTGATCCCGCGGCGCCCCGGGGCGTCGCGACTCACAGTTAGGGAAGCCCTGATCTACATGACATATTCAAATGTTGACTGTATTTTACAAAAGAAATCAATCTACATGACATATTCAAATGTTGACTGTGTTCTACAAAAGAAATCAATCTACGTGACATATTCAAATGTTGACTGTGTTCTACAAAAGAAATCAATGTACGTGACATATTCAAATTTTGACTGTATTCTACAAATGAAAAGGCTGAAATGTGAGCAAAGGGCATTCAATGGAAGACTCTTGTTTAAGTTTCTAGTGGATGTTGTGTGTTGGTACATCTATTAATTTGTATAATTTAATAATAATATAATTTAATAACGAAATAAAAATAAAAACATGTCATATTGGCTTTCATTTATGCAATTGTGCGGTAGAAAAATATAGAATTTAAAACATATATTATATACGTTGTTTTTGGCTTGTAATATTAACAAATGCAGCGTTTATACGTATACTATTTGATTGATAATCTAATTAATCAATATCGGCTAAGCCACGTCTGTAATAACATGGTAAAATAATATCAATTAATTCGCAGTTTTTCCTCCGGACTACCATGATTAAAAACTCTGTGCACGCCACTGCTTGCCTACATGTTGCAGGTATTTTTATAAATCTTTTCTAAACTGTTCTTTCTTTGTTTTCAGGTAAGCATCAATTCATTTCAAGGTGTCATTCAGAATAAAAGAAAAAAATGGATTTTTGGTAAGTATCTTGAACAGTTTATCAATATTTCTTTTAACACCTACGTGCATGAATAACCTTTAAAGAAAGAAGCACTAAACTTGGAAAAGTACCAATAAAACGTCACAAAATACAGGCAATGACTTCAACATTACGCAACTAAATTATCCAAAAAAATACGCAAAACATTTGGATGATGCATTATTAAATTACGTAAACTAATACATATAATATTCTCGCTCATTTTTTACGTTTTCGCGGTGTTTGAATTCCATTCCCATGAATCTTAATTGCGGTCTTTCACCAGGGTGATACTGATAGTATCTATCAATCGACTATTACTGTACGTTAAGCGACGGCAAGTATCACCTCATTACCCGAATAACATTGTTATCTCAAAACTTTTACTAGGAGACTATCTGTCAGCGTCCGTCCCAATGTAATGGCTGTAATGAGGTTATACAAACTTCCTCTCGTCTAGAAATATCGCTCACTTACGATTTAAGAGGTCAGGGATACTTTCCTTGGCAACTGCAATCTTACTTTGCGCCGTTGACTGGGTTAAAGTATGTGTAGGTATCTATCCAACGCGTAAATAAATAATGCGTGAATGTTAGAGAAGTGCGGTGCAGCGTGGGCGGAAAGAAAATGTGCTGACGGCAGTCTGCCACATTTGCCACAGGGGAAGTACACCATCATAATATTCGAGATATTGTTTTAAATTCTTCATTTTTTAATCGGAGGTTGAGCATCATGAGAAGTCATAAGGACTGCAACCCTGTGGTTTAAGCCGTAACTTGCTGCGTCTGCTGCTAGGTCCTTCCACCAATGTTCATCTGAATTTTCATTTGTTTGATCTCGTTTGTCTTTTTTCTTATTTTGTCTCCCTCTCATACAGGAGGTTGGCTAACAAATAACTAATCAGGGCAATCGTCACTCTGCACACTGCAATCCAGCCATCGAAGTCAAACATTGACTTTTCGCTACTTTCTAAAAATGTAATATGCATGTTTTATGGATATAAACCTTCCAGAACAAATTATCTAAATGATAGTGAAAACCCTATCAAAATGAGTTGGGCAGTTTAGAAGAACTAAGTGCACAAACAAATGGACACGGATGGCGACATTATTTTATACTATTTAGAGATTCATCTAATTTCCAGAGATAAACGATATTGTTCGGTCTATTATATGTACCTATATCTACATCTATGGGTTCTGGTCGGCAGAGAGCTGAGATTGCCTTATTTATTGTGTGGGTTCAATATAATAAAGGGTACGCGTTAGTTGTGCTAAATAGTTCCCTTTATTCCTTCATCTGATAACGGATTAACTCAATTGACAGAGCTGTTTCACTAATAGTAAAAGTTTCCGGTTTCACACCACGTCTTTATCCATGGAAATCTATGAATGAACATTATTCAATTCAAAGCTGTTCATTCAACAATCGTGCCACCATAAATGCTTAAATACAAAATGGGATATTTAAAAAAATGTATTAGTCTTCCTTACGACAGATTCAAGTAAAGGGATTTTCTAGATTTGTCAAATTTACTATCAAAATCGTAACACCCAAACACGCAGCATCCAAAAGAAAAATCTCATCTTCTTGACTCATTCAAAAGCCAAAGAAATTATACTTTTGTTTATTTTTTGTCTTCGTTTTTGTTAATACCAACACTCGTCTTCATCTATCATTTTTTTTGCTTGTACTAAATGTCGTTACGTAGAAACCTTGACGTCATAATTTGAAGCTAAAAACGTACTTCTGTTGCTATGATTAGAAATTATTAATTCGAATCTGAAAAAAGGTATTTCAATCAACTCCTGCCATTGAATATTGTTAATTTATAGGCATCACAGCGAGAGTTATTGCGAAAATATAACATACACCATGTCCGTTTGTGCGCTTAGTTCTTCTTAACAACGCAAAGGATAATACATGCATATTATGTTTATAGAAAGTAGAGAAAAGTCGAGTAACGCCGGGTAATATCAGCTAGCAATATAAGGATGCAGAAACTTTTCAAATATTCAAATTCGACAACTTACACTTTTGTCCTCTTTTCGCTAAAATCAATAAGATGAGATATTCTATATGCTGTTTCTCAATGACGTTTCACAAGGACATCATTGTTGGTAGTGTATAGGTACATTTACATATTGTATGTGCACCAATCTCCACAATCTTAATTATGTGTTGGTCGCATTAGCTCTTACAAATATGCGACTGTACTGTGGATATATTCTATTTTTAAACTAAATAACTGTATGTTATTACGAAATAATGCTACTTTCACGACTAGCGCAACTTTTTCATGTTTTTTTATGAGTGTGTTAGCTACTTACCTGCTATTGTATTATATATTGCCTGCTATTCCATTTACCTTCCTCGTCTCATTAAAGTGCAGCGGCACCTACCGGACTGGCTGCATATATTAAATAGTGTTTGCTTACAACAAGGAAGTTCGCAATCAAAACACGGTTAGCATTATTTCGCCGGTCGTCATTATCAGAAGGCCATCTTGATTCTGTTATCACCCGAGGTCGCCGCACACTAGTTGCGATTACTGAATAATTCCTTTCCAACGTTCTACTTATCATCCCCGATGGTCAAAGTACAATCATGTGTTAATAGACATCACCATAGATAATTATGACGTAGAAGAAGAGATACTGTAAAAATGATTCCTGGAAACAAACAGAAGATTGCATTGAAAAGTTATTTCAATTGATTTGAACATTGAAAAGCTATCGGAAGGTTGAAGGAACCAAAGCGCGCACCAGATACTAATTTTGGTGAGCGTGCTTCCGGAGTGTCAGGATTTAAAGCTTGGAATAAATTGACACACTAAGAAAAAATAAAGACTTTACAGAAGTTATTAGGCATCACCATAGATAATGAAGACGTAGGAGAAGAACCTACTATGAATAACGGTTCCATGACAAAACACAACATTGAAAAGCTATCGGAAGGTTGAAGGAACCAAAGCGCGCACCAGATACTAATTTCGGTGAGCGTGCTTCCAAAGTGTCAGGATCTAAAGACTGGAATAAATTGACACACTAAGAATTATTAAAGACTAGACAGAATTCAGAGCGAAGCTTAGAACTAATAACCAGAAAAAAAACATCTACAGTAAAATCACAAACCCATATAACAAAGTGCAAAACTAAACTATCCGATTAGTATCTACCTACCCACCTAAACTTTAAATCTAAACTTTAAAGGTAGGTCTTTAATTTAAACTTTAAAGCAGTTTTTAGAGGCCTGATACTATTTTTTTCTGGGCTTATAAAGTCTTGTACAATTTAATAAGTCTTATAAAAAATGGCTTGTTTTAAAAATTTACCTTGTGTACACCGGATTATAAACCCGCTACTTCTGGGTCCGGATTGCGTTATAAGTTACAACTATAACCTGTTATAAATTATATGCTATAATATGTTTTGCGATACTGACCAGGCAATTCAACAAACATGGACGATTGTCTATAACTGAACATTTTGTTCACTGTTTTACTGTTAATTGGCTGCCTAATTGTTTGGCTAAATTAAGTCCGAGCACATGCAGCAGTTGTTGGACTTGTTAATAATTGACGTATAAAAGGTAAGTATATTGATTTGTAGTACATTTTGTTGACAAGAAATCGAAACCCATTTACGTCAGTTGACTTCGATTAGCAGCTATTAGCAATAGTGAAAGTGTGCTAATAATTTGCACCGTTGATTTGAGCTGACACACTTGGAGCTTAGAAGTTACCTGTTCTAATATGGCCCATATTCACGCCATTTTTATCGTTATCATTACTTGTCGCGTGGCTATACTGAAACGGAAAGTCACTGATCCAATTATAATCGCTAAGAATACTACAAGAGTGGCCAGTGCTCATTCTCCACCGTATTGGAATAACAAGCAGATATCCATGATCCAATTTCATCGTTAACCAAAACATAAGGTGCTAAGTACATTACATATTATAATAACAAAAGAACATACAATAGTACATACATAATAATGTTCGTAATGCGAGATCATTTACTAACGGAATCGCAATACGGAGAACATATGAAACCCTTGTTCGCAGTATTCTAGAATATAGCACCATTGTCTGTTCCATTCTGAACAAAACCATATCCTAGAAATAGAACAGTACCGAAGAGTTTTTGCGCTACCTGTATATGATATAATATACGTACGATCCATTCCTGTATCCATCCTTGTTCTCAATAGGAAATCTCGATTTCAACACCTAATTACGGGAAAGGAATGAAGCAACTGCAAGCGGCGTTTCCATTTGCGGTTGCTTCATTCCTTTCCCATAAGTTGAGGTTCAGTTCGGCAGTTCGGCTACCGTATGTATACGTAGCATTAGAAGCACACCGAAAAATATTTAACTAATCTCAGGAACCATACTTACATTGAAAGAGGTTAATTTATATGTCCCTAACAAGTATATTCGTGGGAGATCCCATGCAATTTTTCATACTCCGAAAGCGAGGACTTCTGCCTATCAGAACCCGTCAATCAACAGAGCGACTGCTTAACGATTCTGCATTGACCATCGACATTTTCAACGACACTAACGGCCGCTGTTCCCAACTTTTTAATCGTTATCTAAGTTCAAATCTTTGTTTTTGCTCAGCCAAGCGATTTTTAAGCATTTTGTAGGGAACGTTCGATTTGCGTTGTTCTCAATCATTTTATCTTTGAAAATCTTAAGTAGCCCCACACACTACCGCACATTACCATAGACAATAAAATGACATCAAATTAAAAACTTTCTATGTAAAGTTAATATGAAAAAGTTAATTATTGTAGCTCTTACTAATACACATTACTTCTTTTAAATACCGTTATTCATAAACTGGTATTTCATATTTTTTAAACTAACGTATATAATATATTAAAAATAAAGTGACAACTTGAACGTGATGCCACAATCGGGACTTCCCATTTGATTTGGCAGATCGACGTAAGTTTTTTCTCCGTGCGACAGCAAAACAAACCCAAACAAACCTTAAAATGGAGATCAAAGCAAAGCGTGCGAAGAATAACATTAAATTGATAGAATAGAAAGGTTTTCAGATCTGACATGAGGTAAGGGCAAAATATTTCGCACATTCATCGCAAAAATGACACTTGCGTAAATAAAATTAATTTCTCCTCAATTAGGTTCAAAATATACAAAAAAACACGTTTTCGTCATACGAAAACGGTCAAAAAATTCTTTGTCATTTAATTCATTTGTAGTTATTTTCTATATGTACTTTTTCTATTTTACATTGTCTTTGCCCTTCACATACATGTACTCTCCATTCACTGTCATCTATGTTTTCTTATTCGTGTCAATATTATGGTTTTAATGTACATATTGTCCGTAAATTAATAAATAAATAAATAGTTCGATGTAATTGACATCCACACCCTGTCGCCGCCTGTATAACCCGATGTTTTCATCAATTACTTCGGCCCATTCCGCAATATCTAGTATATCTAAAATGTCTAAAACTTCCCTATCCATTTTAAAACGATAATGACAAATGCAACACAAAAAACTGAAAGGAGCGCGACTGTCGATTGTCAGAGTGACATTTGATCATTGATTCGCGGTATTTTTTCACTCTGTCGACACTTTTTGTAACTAGCTTTTTCCTTACATATTGCTTAAATAGCTAATCCAGCTGTCCGGCTGGCTTAGACTGAGCGGCTTGCTTAAGCAATTATTGTGTGTTGGAATTACGTAGTGCAGTGATGATTCGCTTAGAATTTGATTATTAGGATTGGGAACAGCGGCCGTTACAGACAGTTCAGCAACTATCTTTTGACTTATATCACAAAATATTAAAATGTCCCCATGACCTTTTATACTTAATTGTACCTCAATTTGTAATCTTCTCCGTAATTTATTGGTTGAACACTTGAACACCTCGATACAGGTTTTCCTATTGAGTTGTTTACAAAATAACATACTGTAATAAATGTTCTGCACCTTACACTACACTCCACAATAAAGCACTGCGATTATTTGAGGAGCTTTACGGTAAGGTGTGCACAATAATTATTTCTTTTAAGATGTAAAACGTGTGCTCCCGTATCATATTGTAGGTTAAGCCTCCTAGAAGAGGTTTCTACTTCTGGATGCGCATCTCAATGTGTGTCAGTCCTTTGTGCAACGCTTCCTATCTTCTTGGAATGATTTACTGATCGCAATGATCACATACTGGAACTAGACATACTGTCTAACGACATTATCATTTTGTTCATCCATTTTGCCCCCCGTCACACAGCTGCAGCGCGCGAGCACTTGCACATGGTCCTAGTCAAACAGCACGCCTTTAGAAGTTTGCGTGGCTTGACGGGCATCTGTTGGTATGTGTCTTTTGATTGATGGTGCTAGGATCGCTCTTAGCGTCCGATTGACCTGAGGACGCGGGCTATATGCCGCTATTTTGGCAGTACACGAGTCCCACTGGCCTATAATAAGTGATAGCAGCCAAGTCGGTTGATTTACCGGCCGGCTTACTTCGGTTTTATGACGCAATGCCAAAAACAAAAATAACGCGTGCCGCATATTCACGATTCCCCGGCAGTTGTTTGCCGCACCTGAATAATGCTTCCCGCGTCACACTGTCGCTGTCGGTCCAACTCGTCATAATATATATTTGCATGATAACATTGTATGTTAATCTCCGGTGATGCGGTAATATAAACCTTACTGACGAGGCGGCCAAGGCCTGATTTGCATGATTTAATCGATGCTAATGCTTGATAAATTGTCGGGCCGGGATTTATTTTAGGTCGCATTCATATAAAGATGAATCACTGCTCATGGCTGCAACTTTATCACATTATTTTTTTTCATATTGGGGTTGAGGATCAGTCATGGCGTCATCGTCTTCATTCGGAGAACGTTTTTCACATTCTTTGAATATTTTGTCTCTCCATTCATCTTTCTCGTGCTGATGCCAAATACATTTCATTCCATTTGAGATTTTCTCTCCGGACATTCATTGCGTTTTCTTCTGTATTTTTTTTTGCTATAATAACAATCTAAGGTACTCGAGACACTGAGAGAAACAAGCGATCACTATCGTCAGTCCTCACTTGACATGTTCCTCCATCTTTTGCGATGGGTTGGGCTACCCTAGGTTAGAACAAGCAGTTATCTCTTATCAGGATATTCTACCGTTCACCACGCAACTTATCGAGGTGAGCAGTAAATGCTATTCTATACGAGCAGCTTGGCAAGTGTTAATTTTAAATGAGCAAAATGGTGTGGGAAGGTTACAACATTGGCACGCTATCAACTCTGAAGAAGTGTGTATTCCGTGTGACGGTGTCACTGCGGCTGTAGCTGTGTGGAAGCAGGCGACTACCCGACCGGTCCGCTCTGCAAATAGACAAATAACGTGCGACAATAATGGTGGAATGCCCCTCAAAGGACACTTAACAGAAAACTATTTACGGCAGGCTTCCAAGAACCAGAAACAACGGTTTCTTTTTATCAAATTCTTTTTGAAACATAAGTTCGTTGATGTATCCCCTTTGTTACGTACATCGACTTTTCCCTTCATCTTCAACAGCCTTGAGAGTTTATTTACAGCCTGCTGTCGTTGCACTTTTAAGACCGTCATTAATAATCTAAACATTTCTAAAAATAATTATCAATCTAAATTGCCAGGTATGAGAGATTCCTATTTCCTCTTCTCATTCCTTTCCATCATTTCCCTCTGCCTCTCGAAATCTCCCAATTTATTGGGAGGCACACAAGATTCACGCTTCATTAATAAAAACAAAGTAAAGGCAGTTAAAATAGACAAAAAAATTCTTTCGTAGATCAATACTTCTGTTCCATATCTACAAACGACTACTAAAACAGTTCTTTTCGTGCAAAGTTAAATAGACCATGAATTGTGTACCTTTCGTCTTAATTATTTTCAGTAAGATTGAGCGAATAGTGTAGAGTGAATACATATTTAAGTATTTTATATTCTTTGGTTTTACGCCCAGCCGTAGTTTTACATGGATTTTAAGAACGGAACACTAAATTGATAAACTGAATATGAAACAATATTAGTAAAACGTGTGACAGTAAAATAAAAATATATAGAAACTAGAACAATACTACATATAAGACAAATCATTAAATATTAGTATTGGTTATATACCGTTACATACCGGAATAAACACCTTATTATTATTATTATCGGAGAATTCTTTCACTACGAAAGAACGAGACGTTGCGTTGGTATTACAGCGTGCCAGTTTGGTGGATAAATATGTCATCGATGCATCAAACTGAACTGATACAGTGGCGAGTGGTCACACGACCTAGATGTGCTTTTTTTTTACTCCGAGTTCAATTTACTACACGTTGTTTCGGCATCTGTTCCAACAGAATGTGTTCAAACAAACCCAAGCATACCTGTTTGTCAGGCGTCATCAATCCACAAAAGATATTTATCGATTGCAAACAGGCAAATGAATGAACTTTTAACTATACTGTAGATTTGACATTGGAAATTTAAACATTTTTTACAATACGCCTTGGGATTTCAACGGTCCAAGGACACAGCTGATACATTTGCATTATCTATTACTACAATTTACTTAGTACAATACATTCAATACTATGTTAGAAGCAAGTAGCAAGGACTGTACATCATCTTCTGATCAAACTCGCAATAATTTTCGGCATTTTATATATATACTACTAAATGAACTCTTGAAACCTATAGTTGAATTATATTCGCTGAAGCATGAGGTTTGTGTTATGCTGCGTATACATTAGCGAGCCGAAACGCGAGTCGAGCCTCGAATTATGGGAAAGGAACGAAGCAACCGTAAGCGGCGTTTCATAATTCATGGCTCGCAAATGTATTCGCGCTATTATGTTCATAATTCGAAGCCACGCTATCTTGTCTGTCAAGTCTTAGGTCGTCTGGCTCTATTCCTTTGGAGTCATGTTAGACGTTGTTTCTGTGATTCACGTCGTCGTCTTTGCGTAACTTTTCTGGATGCCTCATCGCGTTCTCTTAATTTTCGTCGGAGCATTTACTTTTATTTGTAAAGCTTTAGGCCTTAGACACATTACGCTATATTATGCGCGCATAAATTGGGCGTGGCATGCACGTATTATATGTTGGGATGACACACTACGTTATAATCTTCCTCAGGAGAGGGGGTCAGATCAATTGTGGGACTGTCGTGGAATATCATTTATTTGTATTGGAGCTGTCATTTTGACAGATGACAGCCGTGTAATTACGGCGCTCCGTAAATTGTTCTGAGCCCTTCTCCTGTCGTAGATAGTTATAATTTTCAAATATAGCCTGGCTAGCAGATCACAGCGCATATCGTCGCCACGCCCACTCTTATAGCATAATCATCTTTATAGGTGTGACAGGTCTGTATGGAATTGTATGGCAAGCAATATGGAGTTAAATAAAACGCTTTAAACTTATAGCGTAATTTGTAGCCCCCCCTTCCTCGTTGTTTCTGCACGTTGTCTAGTTTCCGTTGTTCCTAGTTGCTCCAACACGTATAGGCCAGTGCAATTAGCGCCAAAAAGGGGGTCGCGATCGAAGTAATTCCGGTAGTCCCAATTTTTTTATATGTTATATAAACTGATCCCCTGATGTAAAATCTGAGTTTCCGACCTTGGCGCATCTGTGCTCGCGCCGCCATTTTGAAAAAACTGGCCGAAATCGGGCCAAAATCTAGTTTTTTCCAAATATCTCATTTCCAATGCAAATTTCGGCTAAAGTATTTTTACAAGTACAATAGAACATAAAATAACCTACAACTTTTGTACAGACAAATTTCTTCTATCTTTAATAGGTACTGAGGTAGAATGTCGTAAAGGTGCGTATATTTTTGAAAAACAAGTTTTTTGCGGAACTAGGTTTGGTTTTTTATAAATACCTCGTTTCCAGTGGAATTTCATGAAAATTTTATTGATACCAATTATGTAGAACATAAAATTTCAAAAAGGCTGTGCAGTTTTTATGTTTATATAGTTTTTTTTACCGATATAAAGAATAAACAAATCTAGGTAGGTACGCACAGAAAATCTATCACGGTTTATTATCACGTTATTAGATTTTTGTTTGCATTTTTAAATACATACATCTATAAATTTACTAGAGGGCACTTCGGTATGGGGGGGGGGCTACCCCCCACCCTTCTACTCGTCCCCTCCGGTTCCCTTCAATTGCCGCGTGTCACGTCTTGAGCCTATATTATAGTATTATTATATATTATAGTATAGTATAGCCTAGTCTATATTTTATTCATCATTCAACCCTCTACCAAATAATACAGAACTTGGAAGCAGTAAAATACACGTAATTGATGGAGGATATTTACTGCACAAAGTTGTATGGGGTCGTGCTCAACCTTTTTCAGTAATTTTCCAGAAATATGTCAGGTATGTACAAAATCATTATGGATCCAATGCAGTAGTGGTATTCGATGGATATCCAGATTCTATGGAAAAGAAAAGCACTAAAGGGGTGGAAAGAGCATGGCGTGCTAGAGTTACAACTTCTGCTGAAGTTTTGTTTTTTGAAAGCATGCACCCACAAGTGCCACAGGAAAAGTTTCTGGGAAATGAGAAGAACAAGTATCGTTTTATTTCCCTACTCAGAACCTCATTTGCACGATCCCACATAACGACAGTACAAGCTGAAGAGGATGCTGACGTTCTCATAGTGGACACAGCAAATTCTTTGTCATCTCAACATGATGTAGTCATAATCGTTGGTCAGGATATTGATCTGCTGGTACTCCTCACAGCTCTCTCACCTCCCAACGTATATTACCAACAAGTTGGAAAAGGTAAATCACCTAACGCGTTGTACTCGAACAAATGTTTTAAACACATTGAAATAGTTGAAAACATTTTATTCCTTCATGCCATAAGTGGTTGCGATACAACTGGAGCTCCGTTCGGTCAAGGCAAACACAAATTTTGTAATATTCTTCTCAAGAACCACTCAGTGAATGAACTTGTTCGTGTATTTCAAGACCCAAAAGCAAAGACAGAAACAATCACTTTGGCTGCCGAACAACTATTTGCACTTTTGTATGGCGGCAACGAAAGTTTAAATCTGGAAAATTTAATGTACATCATTTTTGTCAAAGGAGTAAAAAAGAACAAATTCAATTTATCCATGCTACCACCCACCAAAGATGCAGTCCAGCAACACGCTTCAAGAACATACTTGCAAGTGCATACTTGGCTTAGTAACGATAAAGATCCGACTGAATGGGGGTGGAAAAAGGATGCTGTTGGGTTACTTACTCCAGTAACAATGTTGAAGGAAGCTGCACCTCAGGCCTTTCTGAACTTCATATCATGTCAATGCAAAAAAGGTTGCGATGGAAAGTGCACCTGCAGAAAGTCGGGTTTGAAATGTTCCCTACTCTGCATTCATTGCAATGGAAACTCCTGCGAGAATGCTGCAGAAGCCTTCGTTGATGACGATGACGAGGAATATGATGACCCAGTCGCCACAAATTTGGGTGATAAGACAGATGAAGAAGCTATTCAGGGCCAGAAGTAAAAAACTATAGTCAAGGGCTCGTACTTCTGTCTAAACTGATATAGCATTAATTTTATTTTTTGTTATGCTGACAACTTAACTAATAAAGAAAAGAATGTCAATAAATGTTAATTTTACGAAAATACCATTTTTTTATCGTTTTTATGTACCTTATCATCTTGATTGTATTAATAATCCTAAATGTATGTTGTGATTACGTTGATAGGCATGTCAGACCAAGCTGCGAGCACAAATGTAGTGGCTTGGCCTATTTTAGTGGTCTTCCCATTTGGAATGTATGGCGACCGATATGCTGAAATAGTCTATCTACTATATTTATAGCTAGGTCTGACACAGGCATGACGATTGTTGTCAGCGTATATGTTCTTAGAACAATAATTGTTAAAGAAAAATAAAATCAAGGAATGCCAAGTTTAAAACACCTAACCTCTGTTTCAATTTTTGGCCTGGTTTTGGTGGATTAGAGTTTGGATATGTAATAGAGATAAAAAATATAAATTATATACCTATTTCTGTAACGAAATTTTATTTTCTACAAAATTATTATCAATAAATTTTTCACAAAATTGTACTGGAAACGAGGTATTTATAAAAAACCAAACCTAGTTCCGCAAAAAACTTGTTTTTCAAAAATATACGCACCTTTACGAACTTTCTACCTCGGTACCTATTAGAGATAGAAGAAATTTGAGTTAAAAAAAGTTGTAGGTTATTTTATGTTCTATCATACTTGTTAAAATATTTTCGCCGAAATTTGCATTGGAAATGAGATATTTGGGAAAAACTAGATTTTGGCCCGATTTCGGCCAGTTTTTTCAAAATGGCGGCGCGAGCACAAGTGCGCCAAGGTCGGAAACTCAGATTTTACATCAAGGGATCAATTTATATAACATATAAAAAAATTGGGACTACCGGAATTACTTCGATCGCGAATCGCTAATTGCACTGGCCTAGTAGTCTGGTTTGCCGTTGTTCCAGTGGTATTTGTTGCATTTGAAACTTTTCTAGTTACAACTATGTAATATACACGATTGTATAGCCTGGTTTGTTTATTTCTAATAGTAGTGAAGCTCGTGAAAATTAATAAACTTTAAAGTTAAAAAACTTACAAACCATAACGCCGTTTCCCAGGGGTAGACAGAGAGGACGGATCGCCAAACAACTCTGTCTTGGCACACACTCCTTGCCTCATTCACATTTATACATCGTCTCATACATACTCTTCTATTATTCTGACTCTTGACATGGCCCGACTCAAGTATCTGATTCACTTGGTCGTGCCATGTCTTCCTCGGGCGTCCCCTACTTCTGCTACCATTCACATTTGCATCATATATCCTCCTTACACTCCTTTCTTCGCTCTACGTGCCCAAAACCATCTGAGCGTCTCTTTCTTGATCTTACTAATTACGCTTACATTAGCCTTGCACTCTGCGGATCTCCACTTTTCTCACGCGATCAGACATGGTTTTACCGCACATACGCCTCAGGGATCTCATTTCCACAGCATTCATTCTACGAAAGAAATGCATTCATTCAAGTACTCTTCACTGATCTAATTCCATATAATCGAACTAAACACCTTTAAATATTAGTTTGTTGCTTGCAAATAAGAAATGAAAGTAATCCAATATTGAATTTAACTAATTTATTTTTAATTAAGAAACCTATACTTTTTACAAACTTGTGTATGGTTACATTTAGATGCTTAATATTTTCCTGCACTATTCTTACCAAAATACCACTATGCTTTTTTTTAAGTTTTACAAGTTTTTACTAAGAATAATAATAACAAAATAAAAAAGCAAGTGTTTAATTACTGCTTTCAATCTAGTATTAAATAAAGATACCCTTCTTTTTATTACGGAAATATTACAAATCAGTCCAATTAAAATCATAAATCACCTCGTCAATAATATTTTCGAATTTCAATAAAGCCGCCCTTAAAACACTTCCACCCTTCGGAGAGACCAGCCGCTACAGCCGCCCATCCGCCCGACCCGCCCGCGCCGGCAAAGCCCAGACGTAAGTAAGGTCATAGCACGTGTAGCGCAGAAGGCTGCAGGATATTGATCGTCTGCCGGCGTAACCTACTCAAGGCATCAGACAGTATCAGGCAGAACTTACCAAAATGTCCAAAACAGAGACCCAAACTTCAAATTCGACACAACCCGCTTTCGTTGGCAGTTTTGGCACGAGGAATTATTAGTTTTCAGTTGGGCTTTTGAATAAATCTGGAGCCGCTGTGAAAGTTTGGGTTTTGTTTTGGGTTATTTCTGCGTTTATGTAAATTTCAATTTTCAGTAAATTATTTAAGGTAAAAGTATATTTAATAACTTTCACTTTTCAGTAATTTATTTTGAGTTAGTGATTTAACTTTGGATAAGTGTAAAGTTATGAAAGAGGGATGGGAAAGCAATATTCATACACATTAAAGGTGTAAACACACTGGTTCGACGTACGCTACGTAAGCAACGCATTAAAATATCTGGACTAATTACAATAGATTCATATTCTATGGAAGTAGATGCTTTAGAAACACACTTGTCACACGCAACGCAAACCCACGCTTCCATCGCTGCGCCGATCTGGACTGTCCAGATGTGTGTCTTGTAAGATGGAGGGGCTGGCGTCACGCCTCCAACGGGTTGATTTCATATCTATGAGTGGTATTATCTAGATGCATAATTAATTAGACAGTTCACTCAATAAAATACTAATCCAAGTAAATCGTCCTCAAATTCGCTATTTGAAGTCATGCCAAAGCTACGAATTGCATCTGCTGGCAAGTGAAACACAAAAATATAACCTAAAATATAAAGTCAAATCAAAGGACGCGCCTGCGTGCCACGTATTTAAGAACTAAAGGCCACTTGTCACGTGGTCCTACGCGTTGCATGCGTAGAACCAGTGTGCACGTTCACCTGGGAACGTAGTAATGTGTGTTTCTACCTTAATGCTCTCATACATGGATATTCGTGATATGATCTTTTATAAAGTTTTTAATTCACTTGATCGTCTCTGGTCTCTCTGGAGCGTCCTTGGCTTTTATGTCATTCCGTGGAAGATTCGTAAAAGCTTAATTTTGTGGAGTTTTCCGTATTGATGGCTTTTTAAAAACAGGGTTGATTCCAATCTTTTCATGTCATTAAACAACAATAACATTAAATAACTTCTCTCTCCATCTGATTAATGCCCCCCCGCTCCGTGCTAATGGCCATGAAGGTGGCTCATGGCGTGTTGCTCGTTTGGCACTAGGTGCCAAATGCCAGCACAAAACCTTAATATTGACACTGCACTTTGGCCTGGCCTTGTACCGCCGCCATTTTAACACCGCTTCCGGGACCTCGCCCGGTGACCTAACCCAGTTGGCGGTCCCTACTGGATCTAGGCCACAGCCCACAGGGAGAGAGGCGGGGAGGAGGTGCGGCAGGGAGACGCAGGAGGAAGCGGGTCCTGCCCTGCCAGCGAGCGCTCTGCTAGTACCAACACCAAGTAGGTAACCGCCACTCTGAAAATAAGGTAGCAGAATAAACTACCCTCGTAGCATGGGCGCGCCGTGACCTTTTTTTATTCGTCACTTTATTCAACATTTTTATCAATTTTTAGAGAGAATGTCTTTATTTCGTGCAGTATTCGGTAGGGCATATCATAAGTGATTAGTTAATAGGAGCAAATAACTGTTTCTTTTCTTTAAAAAATCTAAGAAATTATACTCCGACGTTAAAAATTAATTACTGCGATAATATTACTGAGGATAATATTCTTATCTGTTTTTATCAAACATACTAATTTTATTGGTCCGTGTTGTGTAAAATTATACTCGTTAAATATGCACGGGTAATATCGCGTGATTTCTAACGGGTCTTTGCTTAACTAACTAACTCACCATCACGCCGTTTCTCCGCAGGGGTAGGCAGAGAGGACGGACCGCCAAACAACTCTGTTTTGGCACACACTACTTGCCTCATTCATACATCGTCTCATACATACTCTTCTATTATTCTGACTCTTGACATGGCCAGACTCAAGTATCTCATTCACTTGGTCGTGCCATGTCTTCATCGGGCGTCCCCGACTTCTGCTACCATTCACATTTGCATCATATATTCTCCTTACACTCCTTTCTTCGCTCATTCTCTCTACAAGCTTAAACCATCTAAGCGTCCCTTTCTTGATTTTACTCATTACGCTTACATCAGCCTTGCACTCTTTGCGGTTCTCCACATTTCTCACACGATCAAACGTGGTTTTACCACACATACGCCTCGGGGATCTCATTTCTACTGCTTTCAGTCTACTTTCATTCTTTCTCTGCCAGTTCCACGCCTTTGCTAGCTTAAAACAATATACTAGCGTATAATAATATAATATTTATAATTCCTATTTTGAAAAACGCAATTAAAATAATTTTCTGTTAAAATATTATATTACCTGTAGGTAGGTACCTACTTTACCATTTTTTTTAATTATTCTTCACACAGGCGTTTCCAATTTTGAAAATGACACTTAAATACAAAGCGTATTTGAGTTCATTGAACGAGAATAATTTCTCACAGGAATAGCACATCACACCAAACCGAAATTAAGGTTTGAGGATGATTAAACATAAAAATTGTACTCTTCTATCGAGGCGTCAGGAAAATCACAAAGAATAAAACTAGAAGTGACTTTCAAACCCAATTTTCCTATTAGCACGCGCTCTGTTACATCCCATTTGAATTAAGTAATCATGGAATTCGTAAAACACATTTTGTATTGGAAATTTAAGTACCGATTGGCCAAATATTTAGACCACGAAACACGTCCATAAGGCATTTCTTGTGTTCTTATTTATTTCATTATTTTTGAGAATAGTTTTTTAGTCGTACAAAATATGTATCATATTAAAATCGTAATTTGAGAGCTTTTTATAGAAAATATACTGCCTTTCAACATGGACCTAAAAAGCACTGGACAGAGCATTAGTGTGATGTTGTATAAATGGCATTGAAGCCAAATCTAGTGTAAGGGGAAATTGCCTAGCAGCAATCTTGTATGACTAACTTTTGAATTGATTTGTTTGCAAAGTGGTACATAATGAAATATTATCATTTTATTTTTGTTTTGTTGATGGAGTTAAAATGGCTTATGATTTTTATGGGGTATTTGATGAGACAGGGAATGGGATTCGTAATTAAAATTTTAAGAAAGTTTTGGGATTTTGGCCCTCACCCCGGTCCAGGCCTTTTTAGGTCCATGCCTTTCAGGCTCGTTCCAGTTATGGAATCGTAATTGTTGGTACTTGGTCCATCACGGACGTATTACTCCTCGCCTCTGATGGCATTGTGTGATTTAAGGAGTTACCACCTCCGCCCGCCCTGGAGGCAGCGGGTTGCCCGGAGAACATGAGGAGGTGAGAGGTACTACGCCTCCCTCTTCCCGCTACAATCGATGCCAGACACGAGGCAAGTACTTTCCTAAAATGGGACACGCGCCGGCGGGAAATCGAAAGTCTGGGGGTATAATCCCCCAACGGTGGGTACTGGGAATCAGTTAAGTAGATACCTGGAATTGGGATTTCTGTGTGAGGACACTTCTTACAGCATACACATCGGAAGGGAGACAAAATTTCCGCCTTAAGTGTTACAAGAGATCTGTGAAGTAATAATGTGATTTAGTATGTAAAAAAAAAGTTGGGGAATTTTCAGCGTTTTCAGTAGATTTAACGTCTTTTTTCCAAGACCCGGAAGCGTAGTGAGGCGAGTTAAGGTAGGGGCTGTAGAAAGGGATTTATCAGCGTAGGTCTTGAAGTGGCCCGGATTACATGAAGGAGAAAAAACAGATCCCGGTAGTTCGTTCCACATGCGCGCCTACTTACTTATCCACTGAAAGGTGTTCACCAAGGATCAACTTGTATGTACATAGTAATAATAAATTATTTAGATTTGCTATTAATTCGATTTTCTAAATGGAAGCTTTTGTATTAATTTTATTCATTCTCTTTAACCTGAACAAAACTCGAATCACTTGATAATCTAGGTGTTAAAATATGTGAATTTTATCCCTCTCATCCTTTCAAATTGTATTGTGTCGTAGGTACTTTGTTAATACCTTCAAGCAAAGCCCTTGTCTAGACCGTATTTACTAAGTTATCAACGGAGATTAAATCATCTTCAGACATTCCAAGGTTTCCAAGCAGTTTCCAGGCCTTTGATACCAGCTGAATATGTGAACGAATACACCACCTATTATTTCTCTTAGGCACTCTCTCAACAAATATCTTATGTTCCAGTGATTCCTTAGAAACTTACTCGCAACTCATGGTTCGGATTTCAATAATTTATTCCATCGAACTTGGTGGAAGCTTTGAAAAGTTATTTTTGTTATCGTTTTTTGAAAAATATCTCGATTATGGCCATCCCTGCTTCTGAGCTGACTGGGCATTATTTAATGCAGGCAAGCCAAACGCATGCAACATGCTCTAGTTAATAACTATATTTACATTAGGAAGATCAATTGGTTTCTCAATACAGAAGTACTGCCGTGAACAGTCGAGGAATTCTTTCTGAATTAATGTTTACTATACCATGTTGAAAATGCTTTCTTTCTTACCAGATCATAGCAAAACTATTTAAAGTTACAATTAAAGGTAGGTAACAGCATCTCTCCCACCTTGTGATGCGTTTGTAGATGATAAACGTGAAGCTGCATGAATAACTTTTCTAACTAGTAGTAATTGGATTGACCTATTTTAAATTGAAGTACTCAAGGGCCAGCGGCAACTGCAGCGAAAACAATCTATTATCATTCACTTGTGATAGGAGCGACCGTACTTTAAGGTAGACATTATGGAATTCAATAAAAATACAATCGAAAACTTTGAACACATCGATGATTGATCGTACATTATATGATTTTCACAATTAAGACCAATGTTATTATCATCAGAAAGTGAAAATTTCTTTATGTTTTGGTTAACTTTTTGGGCATCTGACCCATTCAATCAATGTTAGCAACATTTATTTATTTTTCTTGTTATTATTGATATCCATATTCATGTATGTTCACTTAATTACTATTATTTCATAATAAAACTTTTTTAGCTCGATGTAGATTCAATCAGAATTATGCTACCTGACGTGTACCGGCGTTGCTCAAAGACTTTTCTCTACTTTCTATAAATATAATATGCATGTTTTAAATATATAAACCTTCCGGAAGAAATTTTCTAAATAATAGAGAAAACTATCATCTGATCCAAATATAGTCCACATTTTCATGCCTTAATTTTTCTTTGTCATGTCTAGCAACTATGTAAATGAAGTAAGAAGCATTTTGTACCAAGACAAAGTGTAATAGTACGTATAGATTTGCGAACCGATTCGAGCGATTCGAGCCACGAATAACGGGAAAAGAACGAAACAACTGCAAGCGGCGTTTCGCGTCATTTGCGGTAGCTTCGTTCCTTTACCATAAGTTGAGGTTCAGTTCATCAGTTCGGCTTGCATATGTATATGTCTTTCTTTCCATCGTCACTGTTCTCTGTAGGGAAATGACAACATAGTTAGGTATTAATTTGTGATTGAATGTAATACAATTCAGATTTTCTTACGTTTGTTTTAGTCAGTGTGGAGTGTTGCCTTAGCTGCGGGATTGCTGTCCTCCCCCTGGTGGAAGTGGGAGGGGGCGGGGTAAATGGGTCAGGTCACCGCACATGCGCCCCTGCTCGCTTAGATTGCACAATGGAAACCCGGCCGATGCAACCGACGCGGGCGCCCCAGATTGTAGAAAAGCCGGCCGGCACTGGTGCTATGCAGGCGTACCTAATGTTGTACGTTTGGTATTACGGCACTGCTATCGTATTAGTACTAGTATATAGCTCGCCGCAACTAACTACTATCTCGTATTCTCAGCACCGAATTACGCACACTATCGCGCCGAGCCATTTATAAATGAATGTAAATCAAAGGAACTTGCGGGCTTTACTTTGCTTATTTAGGCTACCTACAACAAGTTTATATCCAACACATCAAGACAATGACATTAATTTCATCTAAGCACCAAAAATGTGTTTATTCTTGGTATACCTTATATTGTAGGTAATTGGCATTTAAATCGCTTGACAAACGGAGTCTAGAAACGTTCGATTTCAAGCAAAAACTAGTTTTTATTTATTTTGTAAATAATTTTATAAGAAAGCAAAAAAGTTAATCAAGTGAAACTGTCACAGATAATCTTAGCTATAAAACTGTATTTTTAAAGTTGTTTCCTTTATGCGTTCATACATTTCTATTGAAATTATTTTATTTTTTTTGTAGTTTGCATTTATATTTTTTATTGAGTAATTTATTTTTTTATTTGTATTCTACTCAAGTGAAGCGATAGAAAAACCTTCAATTTATCTAAAGCATATATTTGGGTATTCATGTTGTACACCAATTCGTTGTAAAGATTAATCAAAATAGTTATTTGGCAGGGCGCTTTTGTAGTTTGTGCCTACGTAATGTTATTTTTAAATGGAACTTATTACCTGAAATGATAACATTTTAGTAGTAACTTTTTAATGTGAATACCGGACAAGAGTTCCAACAGCTCCCAAGCATCTGGAGCCAGTGAGACTATGGTATCCACAATTGGGGTATGTTGTGAGACTGAAGGAGAAGGGGAGGAGGTAAGCGGGGAAGTACCTGACCATTCAGGTCTGGTCCCCAAACACGGCTAAAGCCATTTCAAGCAACTTTCAATTCTTAATGGTTGTCTTAGACCAGGGCGATACTGAGAGTATATATTATACATATACCCTCTTTATATTATTTTGAGCTGTAAAATAACACAAATAATAAAATTTGGGATTTGAACCCGCAACCTCAGGCTTGCTAGTCGAGAGCCTTACCTCTCGAGCACGGAAGACGTCTACTAATATCTGCTACCCGGCTTCGCCCGAGATTTTAACACATTTTTTTCTTCACAGTTTATAATGTAAATAACGATATGCTTTTATAAATGGTTGCTCTGAGCTAGAAATACCAAACAGACAAAGCTGTGCAAATTTCATGACGCCAAAGCTCAAATTTCGTGTTTTCAAACAATAGATGTTTTTAACTTTATAATGTAGATGTGCGTTCCTATTTGAATAGATATTGGTGTTGGAAACAGCGAGAATAGATCAGGCGCGGTGACATTTCAGATGTACCGGAACATAAGTACATACAAATAAAGTGTCGGTCGGCCTCTCATGACGTAACAAAGTAGTTCATTGTGTACATTATAATATGTACATAACTTTGTACATTATATATATAACATTTCTATATTCACGCTTGTATTTTAAGTCCCCGCATTCCCAATTCCTACCGATTTATAACAAGTTTCTCTTTCTCAAGTTCTGTTATTAGATAATTATGGGCGAGAAGCTTCACAAAACTGATATAATAAAAGAATTGGAATAAAACTATCACTTAACTTGAAAATGAACTTTGAAATTTGATGAATTGTTCAAATTTCTTGAAACAACCCGTCATAAGCGTTTAAGTTCTAAAAAAATGTATATATTTTAGTTTTGAAGATAATATCTATACATTTGTTATACTGAAACGTTAATTTTTGAAATTCCCTCGATAGAAAAAATACTCAAAATAAACTCCGAAAATTATTAAAAACACGTTTTACTCTGTTATTTAATATAGCATAGTCATTAAAAAATCAGTGTATCTTTAAATGCAACTAAAGCATTTTTTGCTCTATTACAAACGAGTTTTATTAAATATTTTCAAAATTTTCGCTTCATTGTTGTCGTTTTTTTTAATATTAGCCCCCCCCGTTTGTATTTACATATCTCCCTTTCAAACCGTCTTTGAACGCTTACTACGGGGCCTTAGGCGAAACAATAATTTATTAATAAGAAAAGTGTTAATATTTCGTTTATCTCAAAATCACTAGACTACTTTTCATTTTAATAATCTACATTAAATGGGATATTTGAATCGATTTGACAATTTCTGACATTTGAAATTATTATTTTTTTGATAGTAGGAACCTACTAAATTCAAAATTTTATTAATATTATTTTTAAGTTCGCTGTTAAGCTGTTTCGCTGATAAAGACAATTTTCAAGCTGAGGTTCAGCCACATTGATAGACTTATACAGGGTGTATCGGCACGTACCGACAAACTTTAACCAGCTATTCCTTAGCACATTTGGAGTAAAACATGTTATGGGCACATTGCTGTCTGGTAACATCTGTTTTTAATAAAAAAATTACCATTCATATTTTCACCACATGTCACCACTGTTTTATCCTTTGTCACAGTTTGAAAACCCATCTGGCAATATTATTTTATTCGAGTTTCGTTGAATAATATACGTACGTACCTACATTGGCGCGCTTTTACAATCACAACTAAATGGCGTGGCACCATTCGTCTCATTTTTAACTATTATTATTTAGTGTGTATGAAAGAGCGAAGACGTTTTTTGACACACTTGCTAATAACAGCTGTTGAACACGATAAACAATGCCAATGACAGTGACGGAGTGTGGATTTTTAAAAAAAAATTTCTTTTTAATTGAAAAAAAATGTTACCGGACAGCAAAGTGCCCATAACATTTTTTACTCCAAATGTGCTAAGGAAAAGCTGGTTAAAGTTTGTCGGGTACGTGCCGATACACCCTGTATAAGAATTTATTTACCCCTCCCCTATATTTTATAATTGTATGATGTTTGAAGCGATTCTTAGAAAATTTACTGTGGGAGGAAATTTTTGGTTTTCCCCTCTTTAATGATTGCAGGTTTGTCTTTATTGTTTCTTTTTTTTACAACTGCCAAAGCAGTTTGTCAATAGCCCTCAACAATAACAATAATACTTATTTTTACCATCATCATGAAACCCCGTCTAACTAATTAACTGCCCCTTTCGGGTACCTATTTGGTTCACTTGATCGTGCCATGTCTTCCTCGAGCGTTCTCGACTTCTTCTAACACTTACTCATCATGAAATCCAATATGAAAAATATTATATAATATGACACCATAATTTCATAAATTCAAATAGTTTGTTTTGATTTCCAAATACTGGAGTGTCCGACCATTAATCTATTCTTCGTTTTCGTATAGCCCCATGTCTCCCAAATCAACGGAAACCACATTTCTTCAAGACTTATATTATTGGGTTCCTAATCTTAATGTAAACAGTCGTTACGAATAGAGTCTGTTATTACTTCGGGTTTTGTAATCTGTACAAAGCGTTCGGGAATACCTAGTCTAAAAACGAATCGGTGATTCCATTACCTCAATGGTACCTACTGTACCTTAACCGCATCTTAAGTTTAAACTGACTGGTCCAAACTGTTCATCTAAATACTTAATACAATATTTAATACATAAAAACAACATTATTCCTTACGCCTTACTTTCACCGTAAACGACGTCAGATGGTTAAATGTATTAGGTATACTAATTAAATTTATTACGGGTATTATTTGTAATGTTTTACTCGAATTTTAAACTGGTGATTTATAGTTTTATCGTCATATTATTTAGAGGGTGAATAATTTTCTCGGTTTACCCGCGTAACGTAGTCCTTATGAGACACGCAAAAGCGATCAGTTTGAGACAAAACTCAAGACATAAGGCCTCTGAAGATGGACAGTGAGATCTGTCCGAAACGTCAGGAGTTAGAAAGTCCTTTTAAGTACTACGTTACGCGGGTGAACCGAGAAAATTATTCCATATATATATATATATATATGTCTTCTTGATTAAAATCATGATGTTGAAATTCTGTAAATAAAAAAATATTTACAGAATTTCAACATTCGTTGTTAACATTGTCAGTGGGTAAAATCTGCAATGTTACTCGAACTTCGAACTGATTAAAACTGTACAACTATATATCAATATTGAGCGTACAATGTGTAGTACTAACCATGTTGATTAGAATATAAGTTTCCTAACAAAATATGTCAGAAGTTGGCATCGTTCGATGCTTTATGCAATGTCACTATATGCAGTCATTACTGGTATTGTCTGTAAAACTACATTTAAACTGCTTTAAAACCACTCAAGCCATGGCTAACCAATTTAGGTAGGTGATTTTTATCAATTAAAATTCATAAAACCTAAAAATATGGGATAAGCGGGGAAATCAAGGTGGATTCATTGGCTTTAAACCACAGTAGGCAGTTCATATGTTTCCATATTAATATTTGGAGGTATGATATTAATTAGATAGGATGACTGAATCGAACACACCGGAAATCTCCATCGGTTGAGTGGCTAAAATCATTAATATTTTAAACCCAATATACTTATGCTGTATTGTGAAACGGCTCTATTACCTAATATTATGAAAATGTATTAAGATTATCCGGTCACCGAGGTGTAAACGATTAATTTTATCTTTGTCCATTAGATTCCAGGCACTGTGTATACAGATCAGGTTTAATCCGCAGGTTTCTTTCTTCCGAGAGTGCTAGGATGGAAAAGAGCGTAGAGCAAGTCATAGTCATAGCAAAGTAGAAAAAGCTACGAGGTTTTAAGAAAACAAATCAAGTTTCGTGCGATAACGGTCGATTGGATAAGCGGGGAAGATCGGCCCCAAAGTGTGGTCTCCTAAATTATCCGTTTTAAATTTATTTTCTTAATCACTTGGCTATGAATAAATTTGAACGGCTATTGCATAAGAGAAAGGAATACAATGTTATCAATATTTATTATAGATTCAAAAAGATGTTTGTAAGTTTAAATTTCATATAGACTTTTATGTCCCCCGGTTCGATTTCAATTGAAGAGTACATTAGGCTGGTAGGCAGGTACCTACACATTGTAAATGGAATTAGTAGTTTCCTTGTAAACAACATAGGTTAAGAATGCTATAGGTACACATTCAATCTGGGAGGCGGGTATGGGTACCGCCGCCCCGGGTATCATTTACTGGAGAAACAATACCTCTGCCATAGGTCATCCCAAGTGGTTCGCCACGTTTGGTGACTTAGTAGAGATGCCCGGGTTCATTGGGTGAGGTGTGTTCAGGTCTTGGCAGCGGATGCACCTGCCCGCCGGCTGCGTAGCCTCATTCACTTTTCCTTCCCAGAACTTCTTTCCACAGCATCCCCAAAGATGACATAGGGCCTCCTGTGTGGGGTTAATGTAAAAAAATACCCAAGCAAAGTAATGTTCTAAGATTAAATAAATAACTTTACCTTTATAAAACGCCCAAACAATAAACAATAACCGACCCGACGAAAAAGACAGATAAAACATTTGAATCAATTTAAAAGGGCCATTAAAAATGTATATTCATTGAAGGTCGTGCAATAACCACTGAACTCACCGAAGTCTAGCGAATTTCGTATAAAATTATAGTTCGATGGACGATGAGTAATGGTTTTATAGGAACTCATAATATGTTATGTGTATTGGTAAACCATAGATACTGTAAAGTATGCATTAATTTTGTCAAAATTCTGCCTCAATACAGTTTTACCTAGTGACTGGGTGCTGGTGCTGGTGCTAGTGCCAGTGCCAGTGCTAGTGCTAGTGCTGGTGCTAGTGCTGGTGCTAGTGCTAGTGCCAGTGCTAGTGCTAGTGCTAGTGCTAGTTATTCTAACTCAAAGGCCTTATACACTATGTGTCGTATTGTATCATGTTACTGCTGCCACTACCTAGCATTTACATTTAAACTATACATTTCTTTTTAACTAATTTAAGTTTGTATAAATTAGGAGTAGGCATATTCTTATTCTTATTTTTGTACAACAGGTTTATACCTACAAATAATTATTGTATGCATTTACTATTTACTTGCTGTTATAATATGTCAAATGGACATGGTTATATGTATTTTTACTATTACTTTTGTGAACTTACAATCTTCAGAATATTATTTTTTTATGAACTATGTATGTAAAAGCCCAATGGGCGTATAAATAAATAATAATAATATCCAACTTAAATGTACCTACTATTATTCTCTCTTTATTACTGTGCCATTATACATGTTTTCTATTATTGTTCTTATATATCTAATGCTGTGTTGAATAAGTACATATGTTTATAATCCTATTATGTTTTTGATGATAAATAAATAAAATCTCCAATGCATCACAAACGAAACGCAGCTCATTCGGTTAACGCGGTACATTTGATATATTTTTTATATCATAATATTATATGTTAATGTAGTAGTGTTACTGTAACTCACGTTAAAATCTAGACATCGATAATTCGATCAGCTATTGCAAAAATTTCCATTTGAAAATTACGTGAAACTACAAAGTACCTATGTTTCTTATTATTACACCGTCAAACTCGAATAAAGTTTTACTTCTAAATTATTATAACGTAATAATTAGAAGTCATAAATTCAAACTATAAAACGCATAAGGCCTATTAAACAAAACAATCTTAAAAGTGATTTAGTGAAGAAGTGGTAATGCTACTGGTAATAAAGATGTATACTGAGATAGTTTATAATACGTCTAGATACCAGAATGGTGAAAGAGCAGCTTCTACGAGTCTGTACCATCGTTCTATGAGTTAGTTCACTGTAACTTGCTGTAGATTGTCGTAACGTTTTATGCAAATTGTAAATTATAGTCGCGGTTCTGACTTTGATTACGTTATACGCGGTGGTCCAAAGTGGTAGGTAGTTTTAAACTACGGTTTGTAAAAATGAAACAAACAAATCTCGCAACTAGTGAGTACAATAATTAATATTTTTTTACATTATTTTCATGCGTAAACATCACTTGTGTTATCTCAGTTATCTGTATAATATTATGTACATTGTACATTGGGATTCATTGAGAGTTAGGAAGGTAGGAATGGGAAGACGAGATAACAAGTTACTTATCATTGTTAGCATTGGGAAAAGTATGTAGATCCCTGCATAATGAATTAACTAATAATTAATGTTTTATTCTATATATATCAAATCTACAGTTTTATTCCGATATTGGTGAAATTTTACACACTTGACCCTCATAACAAGATGGCTAAATCAAAGGCTAATGTCTATGTCATGAGATATCTAAAAACCACCTCCATTCTATTTTCCCACCCCCTTAAAACAGAATAAAACTCGGTAAACGCTGGGTATGTAATGCAGCTAGTTTTTAATAATGCCAAGTCGACATGAACTCACGAGTCAGTGGATTAATAATTCTTATCATAGCTTATCTCACAAAAACATTGCATTTTCAATAAATTTGCAAAAAATTGTCCCTGTTAACTAAGTAAGATAATTTACCAATCAAACTTTTATAATCATTAAAAAATCTACTATACATTATTTTGGACTTGAAACTATTGGCCCTATTCTTACCTCTGTAATACTGTGTAGGTGTATCATTTAATTGGTGACCAGGTATATCATCAAAACTACAATTCAACACACATACAAAAAGTGGTATAAAGTCATGAAAACTGATGAAACAAAAACTAGGTTAAATAGGTTACATTTTTTTTTTTTTTATAGTGAATACCTCACAAGAGTCCCAACTGCTCCCGTCTGGAGCCAGTGAGACTATGGCATCCCCAATTGGTGGATGTTGTGAGGCTGAAGGTAAGTGGGGAAGGGAAAGAGGAAGGTGGGGAAGTGCCTGGCTATTCAGATCTAGTCACTAAACACGGCTAAAGCCATTTGGAGCAACGTTTCAATTCTGAATGGTGGTCTTACACCAGGGCGATACTGGTAGTATCTTCCACTCTGGAACGTGCCGCAAATATACTATATATTATTTAATTAATTAATTGTGAAATAACACAAATTAATCAAATAAAATTTATTTGCGCACGCCGGGTTCGAACCCGCGACCTTCGGAATGGCAGTCCAATGCGTTACCACTGGACTATGCCGGCCGTCATTAATTATTAAACTTAGTTTAATAGTTACTCTATATCACTTTTCAAAGGTGTGTTGAATTTTCATTTTGATGAAATATCAGGGAAGCCATTTAATTAACCGCATGAAAATAAACTTTTGGAAAATAATAACAGATGTTTTAAGGCTGTGCAATTTGTAATGAACCTTTCCTTTCCTCTTCTCCCGCTGTTTTATTATTATTATTGGAAAGCCTTTAGTCTTTGGTGGACTGTTTTCTTCCATTCTTGCTACGTCGCTACGCAGTGGCATCCATAATCCATCATTCCTTTTCATATTATAATAGTATATATTTTATTCTTTTCATTTTCTAATAGTATATACCTTTTAAAAAAAAATTATTTTATTTTTTACAAACTCTTATTGCCTTTCAGACATTTTATAAGCACTTCATTCTTGCTTATACTACTTTATTGTATATTATTACATATAATTTCTTACTTTGACTTAATACTATACTACAGATTGCTACTTATATTTTATTTATATCTCATACTTCATACTTTCATACTTTTAACCTTACTACTATTTACTGATTATACCATTATACTTACATTTATATTGTTGCATTCCTTATGTTGCTGTACTATTCTCTGTAATTTAGTATGTGAATGGCACATGTTGTGCCGTATATGTGAAAATGAATAAATAAATAAATATAGGAAACACAGCGAATTAATTAACATTAAAAAGCTTACCACAGACTTGCTAAGTTTTTGCTAAGAAAGACTAAGCTGCTGGCTTTAGTCATTGTTCGATTGGGATTACAGTCGCATCAAGTTCCAAAAAACCGCTTCTTTTATGTATATTATAATGCATATTGGACAATATATAAAATAAATAAAATCTGTACTGCACCGAAAGCCAAAATCATTTCGTTGTTTAAGTGGTACCAATTGATTGATGGCACTGATTCCTACATTTGTGGCCTTTTTACACTAACAGAAACGAGTTCTCCCTTGAATGCGCACTGTACGCAAATGTACATTTTGTGTAGAATACAGTCCGAATTTTAGTGCGATTCGTGTGTGGAACTTCACGCGTATTTTTGAAAGTGTATGTTTTTATGTAAGTAAAGTAGGGTTGGTAGTGCTTATATACCTTTATGGATTGCACGCCTCTGTTGCTACGTGTCCTTTTAAATTTTCTAATGTACCTATTTCATGTATTCTGTCTTAAATAATTATTTAACAGTCTCTATTTATTCATTAAGCCTGTCCAAATACGATGTTTCGAATAAGATTCAATCTCTGGTTGCAATATCTTATGAAGCAATACGTAACTAATGGAAACAGCAGCCACCGCCCTAATGGAGGCCCATAACTTGAAAATAATTTACATCAGTCGGAGGTTTTGAGTGCTCGCTTTATTAGCCATAGAATACAGGCGGGCATTTAAGGCCTGCGCTGGCGATAGACAAACGATCCTCCTCAATGCTTTGTTTATTGTTTATCTGAACCAGTCGTTAATCCGAGACTTAATGATTGACTAGACGCTTACAAGCTTCGGATTATATTATGCCTACTGATAGAGACTGCATGCTGAATAAAGATCATTTGTAAGAAAAATTGGGAAAGGTCGTGGTTTTAAATTCTATTGAATTTTGAATTCTAAAAATCATCACGTCAACAATTTGTTATAGATTATTTTTTAAATGTATTTAAAATTACAGTCCTTGTTATTTCAAACTTTCGTCACATTTAACGATCAGCGCAATTTAGATATTTTTACATTTGAATGGTCCGCGTTAAACGCCGATTCTCGCTAGGACCGTTCGAATGTCAACGAATCAAAATGGCGTTGATTGACCAATAATTGAAACAATCCAACATTAAGGGTGCCCGCAGACGAGAGATTTTAGTCGCGGCTACAGTTGGAAGACATCGAAAATTCATATATTTTTTTTTAAATGTCTCCCGACTAAAAAAATCTTTCGTGTGCGCACCTCCATATATCGTAATGGATGTTTATGCTCACAAATGTTGCGACACAACTGTCTCCGCAACTTAAGTCTCTCGTCGATATTTTAGAATTCCAAAATCATACTTATTGAAAAATCGAAAACAATTTTATTTGTGATTCTATTCTATAATTATATAAACTAACTAACTAACTATCTAAACATCACGCCGATCCCCCGAAGGGGTAGGCAAAGAAGACAGGCCGCCAACGAACGCCTCTATGTATCTTTATGTATTTTTTTTATGTATCTTCGTTTTAACATACTTATTTTAGCTAGTCTTAAATCCTGTATTCGTCTAGGATAACTTGAAACTTGTAAATTTGACTGTCCTGAAACGGGATTCCTTCCTAGTTGGACAATCAAAATCATAAAATGTAATCAATATTATATTATAAAAAAATAAATAAAAAAACAACTCGGTCTTGGCACACAATCCTTGCCTCATTCACATTCATACATCGTCTCATACATACTCTTCTATTATTCTGACTCTTGATATGGCCCGACTCGAGTATCTGATATATATTAATATAATTTTTTTTAATAATGATAATTTTTTTCATTGTATTACTTCACTTAGGGGGCATTGCTTTTTTGTAGGTGTATAAGGCAAAATCGAACATACTATTTTCGGTTGTGGGTCCGTAGTGTGATTGTAACTCTGGTTCAATTAAATTGATTTGTTTTGAATTTGAATTGTCATTTTCAATGTTAGAACTGATTGTGTCAGGAATTCAGACAAGCAATAATGTACCTATACACCTACTTTTGGCATATATTTTTTTAAAGGAAGATTTCGTGATTTTCAATGGGGTTTTTTGAGGCTTGCTGTGTTCGCACAAACAGTTCTCCAACTCGTCGTGGAAGGAGTTTATAATAATCGGTTCTTTTGGAATAATCAGGGATTTCTTATTACTCCGCGTAATATAATGGTGACTCGATAGTCGACCTAACTAGAAGCTGGCTAATTGGAATCTGCAATAGTGAGATTCTCTGAGAGCTTTCGCACTGACCCTGGCGACAACTGGCCACTGGCTCCATCTTGCGGATTTCCACGCAAGCTCTATGCACTGCCATCTGTGCGTGCATCTATGAAGCTCTTATTTCCTAACAAGGCTGCAGGTTGTGTGGAGGAGAAGGGGTGGTGGAGTACATGGCTATTCAGACCTGGTCTACAAACACTGCTAAAACCATTTCAAGCAACGTTTCAATTCTGAATGGTGGTCGTACACTAGGGCAATACTGAGAGTATCTTCTATTCTGGATGTGCCGCATATATAAAATGTATTCTTTTTTATGAGTAAAAATTAAAATTAATCAAATAAAATTTTCTTGAACCCCTGACCTCCGGCTTGCTAGTCGAGAGTCTTACGCCTCGATCACGAAGGCCATACAGGCATACCATAATATACGTCATGTTTAATAATTTGTTTGGGATAGCTTACTTAGTTACCCCATCAACACGAAGTTAGCACAAAAAACAAGGTACAATGTGCTTATTTTTTTTGTTCAATAATTTCAATGAAATTTGTTCAATCATTTTTAATTTTAAAAAATACGACGTCACTAAAAAATGTCTTGATGCATTCACTCTCATTATATTCCAATCTCACTTTCGACCTTTCTCTTTCTACCATTTCGCGCTCCTTTCACTCGCATTATTCAATATGACATTATTTACCTTCTCGAACGTTAGAAACGCAATGGATTAATTCAATTTTCTATTTATTAATTAAACACGGAAATTGTTTTGCAGAAAACTTAAACCGTCGAACTACGAAGATTCCCGTTTTAAGAAAGTCAATTTGAAAAAAATAATTTATAATTACATAATATTACATGGAAAAAAGAAACATAGTTGTAAGTTGTAAGTACAATATAATAAATAATAATTTATTATAACATATAAAAAAAACACTCTGGATTTGCGACTGACTAAAGGTCATTTGAAGAATCAGCGTAGGAAAGAAAACGGCGTTTTTCATACAAAACTTATTTTTTTTGAAAAACTCGATGAGTAAAACCTCAAATTGTAATGTTTAATTATTGAAGACAATATAAGCGATTCCGAAACGAAAATTTGAAACAGGAAAATCAGAAAAAGATTCGGTCACATCTAGGACTCGAACCTAGATGTTACCGTATATTTTTCTGTTTCAAATTTTCGTTTAGGAATCGCTAATATTGTCTTCAATAATTAGTAAAAAATATTATTTTTCATTAATTTTTTTATTGCAAATATCTTATACAGATATGTGAAATTTTATTTATTTGTGCTTTCCATTTCACTTACTTATATATGCCATTAAAGAATTACATTTTTCAAGATTTTAATGGCAACTTTGGAATTTTTTTTTGAGTTAATACTAATTATTAAAAACGTAACTTTGCCCACAAACTACAGTGTAAATATAATGAAATATAAAATAAAAAATAAAACATCGTAAGAAAGTTGTTTTTTAGGTCAAAACTTTTAATTTCGTAAATGAATACTTAGGTATTGTTAACTGATCAGTTGCAAAATGAAGTAAGTTCCTGGTATCCAGTGCTTTTAGCAAGAGTGAAAGACAGCCGATCAGGAGTTCGCATGAAGCTATGAAATATCAATATCTGTCATTTTTTGTTCTAACAAATAAGTTTGTCCGAAGCGAAAAAAACTATCGAATGGTATGCTTTGGCGTTGTGAAATTCGCACAGTTATTCCTCTCGGGAATTCCTAGCTATACGCGATTCTTTCTGTCTGTCGATGACCACTTCGAAACGGCCGTGATGAAAATTGGTTCGCAAATCAGGCAGCAGATTTCTATGACAATGAAATACAGAAGCTGACCGTACGATGCGATACATGGTCCAGGTATTCATCTCTTTTCCTTTTCTAAATATCAAAACGGTACTTACTTAATAAAACGCCCCTTGTATTTTTTAATTATTTTTTACAAATTGTTTGTTATAATTTTCTTAAAGTTTTTATTTTATATATTCTATAATATTATTATTTAAATTGTTAAAAAGCTTTGTTTATTTATAAACAAGTGCAGTTTGAAAATGCCTTCAAAAAGCGAAACATTCACACACTCATAATAATTACACAGCCGAACTAAAATAAGTAAAAGTATTATACATATATTTTTTTTAAATTTATATTTATTTCCATAAATTGAGTTTCATGACAGTAAAAATCCCCACGTGTATTGAATATTATGACTTAACCGTCTTAAAAGTGAAGTACCAACGCAAACCGAAGATTGATTATTAATTTATTACATATTTTAAATCCAAAACTGGAATGAAACCCGTCAGTAAAGCTTAGCTAAAACTTTTTTAGACTTTTATCTTTTTGCTGCATCATCTTACTAAAATCAACTCGTAAATTACACCCGCCCAAAAAAAACGCGATGACCTAGGTCCTAGAGCATAGATAAACCATAGATAATAATTAGGTAGACAGTAGTTTGATTTTACAAAGAAAATACAAACTCTTCCCTCTATTAAAATCATAAACAATGCGTATAATATTGATGATATCTGGGCTTACGATCTATACACGGATTATGTTCCTAGCCGTGCTAAGCTCAATATTCCAACAAGCTGAGCTTAAAATAACTGGTATACCGGGCCATTAACAGATGCATAGTTAGAAGTAGGAGAACTGCTGCGGAGAGCTGCTTTGGGTTTGAGGTGTCGTAACGTCACGACTACTTGCTCTTTGTATTTTTATTTGCTCTATGGTTGGTCGGTGTATGGGTGTGTGATATTATTTGTTTGACGTTGACCCACTTCCATTGACACTATTCCGCTAAGGTGGAATTTCTTTCGGAGTTAGCCAATGTCGTAATGCTCGCGGCCACCGCGCTCGATGCAATGTTTACTTTTTCAAATCAGGCAGATTCACACGTTTACTGGATAAATTATCAGCTATTTTATAGGAAATCTCCGATGTTTTCTTACACAATTTGAGGCATTTAATAACAATCATTAGCTTATCTTGCGTTGGGCTTAACCGTTCCTTCTTCCTGTTGTTTGTGTAAGTTTGTTAGGCCTCTAAAAAGTTCCTTGTTTTTTTTTTAAATTTATATACTTTCGCTTAACAATATTTTTACAAATTACAAGATTTTAAGAAAAGAATTTAACTAAATAATGCATCGTATTACATAAAGAGTTGAATACAAAACGTCCAGTGTCTAGGAGAGGGGATAAATATTTTTTCATAAGATACAGAATGTGAAGTTAATTAAATAAAAGTGAACAAAGGGACAGCACACACATTGTTAAAATCCATTTTTTTAGATGGAAGCACATGTTTTTAAATAAATTAAACAAATTATCTTATATAATTATATTGTAAGATTGTTATCTTTGAATTAGTTTCATTTTTTGACTAATTTATTTTGATTTTACAAACGATGTTATATATATCGGGAACACTCAAATAAGCCATTTTTAAGCAGTCATTTTCTTGGACTAAAACAAATTACAAAAATTAAAAAAAATTACATTTTTATCCTTATTTTCTATCTTAAAAAATAATGCATTATATTATACTCAATTGTAAACATTTAATCTCAAAAAGGTTTGCTTTGTATATAAAAAACATCGAAAACTTAATAATATCTGCTGGCAAGTTTTCCAAATATAAATAGTAGGGGATATCAACTAACCCTCTTTCACAAAATATGATGTCTTTTCGTTGAATAATACCATACTATGAAGGTAATTCAATTTCCAATGGAATCGTTCAATCACGCCCCGCATTCAATCTATCTGCATTTTCTATCGCAATTCCAATTTCCTTGTTTCCCAATGGCAACACTAAACAACATTTTATCATCTGTAATATGGCCCTACTTCCGGCACGGCCGAAACTGTGCGCGGAATGCGCGGGAACTAATTATAGGCGGCCATTACGGAAAAGCTTGCCCCCCGAACAACGTTCCTTCCGCCGCACTTATTATTACTTTGAAATATTATATTTACTATGATTATTGCAATTCTATTCATCGCGAAACGTTTAGTGAGGTGATTTAGCAGTTTTCGGGATAATGATAACGATTCAAAAGGCATTTAAATTAAATGGGTTACCTACTCATCTAAGGGAAAATAGTTCTAAATTTTTATAGGTAAACATTTATTTTTATAATTTGGTATAACTCAAAATTAGTTTTTCCGCACACGTAAAAATGGAACTATCTTGAATCAAACAGTCATTTTATCGCCATGATTCAATAATGCATGTTTGTCTCTCTGGTAGACTAAAAAACTGCATTAATTTCAAATCTCAACCTTTTCTAATCTTTTGTGGATAATCATATAATAAATTTCGCAGTTTTTATTATGTATTGAAAATACGTGTTAAATCCTGCCTAATTGTCATTGCAAATGAAAATCATTCTCGGCCACGTCTATAAATAAAACATGCAAAGAAGCGACCCAATGTTTCACGGAATAAATTTACCAAAAGTTCCATTTTCTGCATATATTTTTCTCGACAACTCAACAAAAAATGGCAAAAAAACAAATTCACCGAACAAAGTTTCTACTGTTCTAAATTTGGAATAAATGTCACAAAGGAAATTTTGAACGTAGGCGGTACCAATCTGACGCGTTCAAATGTAGAACTACGTAGTACCCGTGGTGCACCCTCTCGTTCTTTATTCGGTACGTTTGTTAGGTTAGTACATATTATACGCTTTAGGGGAGAGTGACCCAATTCGTGTCCTTTTGGCCTAGTTCCTAAACCCGCTTAGATATGGGACGGGAATATGGCGGCTGGGTTCCGCCCGGTCTCCCCTTTTAGGTCAGGCTTAGTGTTGCCACAGCGCGAAATGGGATCGCGATACCGGTATAGGTACGCGACCAAGCACGGTGTCGCGAAAATGTGTTTTTTCGGACATGGTCTGTTTATGAGAAAACTCTCTGTATATTTTATACAATCTTTCTAGATAAATATACCATTAACTAACTAACCATCACGCCGTTTCTCCGCAGGGGTAGGCAGAGAGGACGGACCGCCAAACAACTCGGTCTTGGCACACACTCCTTGCCTCATTCATATTCATACATCGTCTCATATATATTCTTTTATTATTCTGACTCTTGACATGACCCGACTCGAGTATCTGATTCACTCGGTCGTGTCATGTCTTCTTCCGGCGTCCCCAACTTCTGTTACCATTCACATTTTCATCGCATTTTCTCCTTACACTCCTTTCTTCGCTCATTCGCTCCACATGCCCATACCATCTAAGCATCCCTTTCTTGATCTTAATCATTACGCTTACATCGCCTTGCAAAGAAAAACATAATTGGGTTCCTGAAATAAACATTAAGAGCGTTGTTTTCGCGGACGAAATTTCGACTCCCGCAAAAATAATTATTGTCCTGTGTCCCTCTCTAACGGAGCGTGCAGCGGGGAACGGAGAGGGAGTACCTGGCTTTTAGTACGGCTGACGTTGCAAGCGATCAAAAAAAGTTAGATAATATGAGATTAAATAAAAAAGAAATTAAGTTCAATGCTTGAATATTTACACGAAGTCGGTGAAATGTCCCTTTCGTTTAGTTCATTCCATGTAGCAGCACAGCATACAAGGGCTTCCGACCTATTCTTTAATAGTATTGGTATATGCGCATGTACACGTTAGGCACTGACAATATCACGCATAAAAGGCCAGTAAAAGAGAAATGCTTTTTTTCTTTTGTGCGTGAATATATTTGCATCTAAACGGGGAATCACCCTTTTGTTTAGTTCATTTAAATTAGCAGATACGTGTATTATTGTAGGAGATACGGAAATTGTACACGTGCATCGTACATGTGGCCACAGACGAAATTATAATAATAGTAATAATAGGTGTATAAGTTTATAAATTAGATAAGTACATAGAATTAACAGCAGTAAATAATATATGAACAGTAAGTAATATAATTGTAGAGAATAGAAATATACACTTACTTAAAATTTGTGTAAGTGCACCGGTAAAGGCCTTACCTTTGATATAATCTTTTATTTTTTAATTTTTACATTACCTTTGAAATTTTTGTGAATCACATTTTTTTTATTTTATCTGGAAGAAAGTTATAAAGTCGTGTCGCTGTGTATATAATTCCGAACACGCACTGACTTTATCACTGGGATTTTGGTCGAGATTATTTTTAAGTGTTGTGTAAGAAGAATATTATGTGAACAACAAAATTAAGTAATACAACTATAAATAAAAATAACCATAAAAATAGCAGCACAATAACAGCAAGAATAATAGCAACAAGCATATTTTATTAAAAAATGTTCAATGAATCGGTATAATTATTTCCGTCCATTCTAGACAGTGAGGAATACATTTATGGTAGTTAGTCCCAGATTTTTTATACTGAAAAAAATCCTATTTTATAATCTACACAATACATGTGCACAAGGTGAAAAATAAAAAAAAGTCGGACAGGTAGTAGTTGTATAGTAAGAACAGACTCCAATATAAATAAGCAAATAAATAATTGCATAAATAAAATTTAATTAAAAATTTAATTTCATAAAATTTGTCAGTCAACCACAAAATTTTCCAATTTCAATTTTCTAACTAAAGGCATTACTTATATGTTATATAATGTCGGGTGATACGTCTGACATTTTCTGCGACGATATTTCGGGTTCAATCACATCGGTACTAAAAGAAAAAAAATCAGGCATCAAACCGTGAAAACAAAAGACCGCATATTATACTGTCAAGGTATGATCAATATGTGTAGTGATTATACTTACAAATTCGACAAAATAGTACAAGCAATTATAGGCAAAAATGGAGGACGGTTTTTATTCTTAAATTTAATCACTTTTAATTAAAGATCGTCGGTGTAATACTGAATTGTACCAATGTGTAAAAACACTGTCATCAAAACTAAAAGCTGAACGGCAATAAAATGAAACTCTCACTACTAACCAAAAGATGGTATCTTGATGTTATTGTGTACATTCTCGAGAGTTTGTTCTTGTGAAAATAAAATTATTTGCTTACCGTTTGCTCAAAATCCCACAATTCACATCGATGTTTTAGCATCGAAAAAATCCTTGTTGGCAAATTTAGCCTGACAATCTTTAACATCATTTACGGAACTGAAAACAACAAAAAAACATTACATTTTTACCGTAAAAAATAAATACTTATAATAAATATTGATTTAAATATTGCATTTAATTTTCACCTGTTCCGAGTTCTTTCTGTCTTTTTGACATTGCACTTCCTCTTTTTCCGGTGCATACTGGGTGGCTTACCACGTATCCACTTTCGACCTAAAACACAAATAACATTTTATAAAAATCAATAACGTAAGTACCCTAATTCATAACCTAATTATCATTGTTAAAAATGCTCAAATAATGATTACTTACCCATGTTGAATGAAATAAATTATTTGGGGATGCTTCGGTTAAAAACTGTGGAGTTTAAAAATAATATTATTCGTAAACAAAGTAACAAATTCGTCAATTATATGTCCGCGCGGGCTGACTGCGAATGTCACATATACATACACTAGCAATAATAATAATAAATGAAGGACGATTGACGTAGGTATGTATGCATGTATTTGTTAGGCAGGCGATCTCTCCGGGGCCCCTGCCCCCCGGCCCGTGCTTCACCTACTCTAGCCAGCCCGACTCAAGAAAGTGCGAATGAGACAATAACAAAAAAGCTAGTTAAATATACGTTGAATTTGTGGCCACCAAATTCGGCTTTTGAAGCAAATAAAACTTTTTTCAGTGAAGATTCAAATTTTATTGTATAGTTCATTATATGCCTGAGACGGGATATGTGAGATTTTTTCAAAAAATATCTTCCATTTGGTCACAAAAAATTGCCAAAGATGCCTCGTAAAATCATGTAAAATCGTCATCTTCTGGGGCCTATATTCTATAATTTAAGGCAAAAATCGAAAATCTGATCCATATGCGTACTTTATATTTACCATGTCTTTTAACTAAAAAAAAAAAAACAGTTTACTCTAGTATTTTAGCCGTAAATCCAAATTAAAATTTTGTATGAAACAGGCACCGCAGCCGTTCCTCTTAAGGTACTGAAAAAAATTCTAAAATTCTGATAAAATAACACTGACGTTTTGTTATTTTAGTGATTTATAGGTGTATTATTAATAATAAAAAGTATTTTATAGGTTTTCATCATTTTTTATGAAAAGGAATAAAGGTTTAAATACTGTAAGAAATACTGAAACACTGAAATACGGTAAATTTGTATTATATCTGGATGAAGTAGCATAGAAAAAATTGGTGAATAAAAATAAGGCGTAGGTACTAAATTTAACGGAAATATCTCTCGCAAACTAAGCTGACTCTACAATCAAAAATTATATTATTATATTTGTAGAATTTAACTTCCCGCAAATATCCTCAGCTGATATTTTGGAACCAATTACTACTTACTACTAGTTATTATATATTGGTTTCCTGGAGGATCCTGGTGAACAAACTATATTTAAGCTTCCAAAAAATGTATTCAAAATTTTTATTCTTTATTTTCGAGACCGTAAAAAATTCATAAAGCATGAAATTTAAAAAAAAAGAAAACGAGATATGTTTTGATACGAGTCTTCATATTGACCAAAATCTATCAACGTTTAAATTACATCAAATAGAGATAAGTTTAAACCACGACTGTCAAGATAATCTTCAAAAAATATTTTCAATCATAAAAAGTGTTAATTTCAATATTTTATCAAAATTCACGATGTCACATCGGTTCCATGGTACGGAGGCACCGTACGACGTCGGCGTTTATTGAATTTTCTGCAAGCGGGGTTCATTATAAGCGATGCGTTTTTGTTTATTTTTATGTTCCCTCAATTCAATATTTTATCAAGCATATTTTTGTATGTCTTTAATCAAATAAGAAACATTTATATCAGTTTGATGAATCAATTGCATCTAATAACACTGTCTGACAAACGAATTATGTCAGACCTGATTGTGTTACACAGAGTCATTAACAATTTAATTGACAGTCCTGCCATCGTTGCCACTATTAAATTCCGTATGCCGACTAGGAATACAAGACTCGGAACAGACTTTGTCTAGTGAGGCGGGTAAAAGAAAAGAAAACAATGTAAACAACCATGAAATTAAATAAACGCCCGGGTTGCCGGCACTGAAACTGAACTGAAGACAAAATATAACATTCTTCTGCAATACATACACAACCAACTATCAGACACAGCACTGACCAATAGGGGGGTTAGAAACCAGAATGAATGATCTACCGGGTTACTTTGTTGATTTAAATACGAATTCCGGAATATTGTCCGAAAATACCGTATGAATATTTCAATCCCTTCGGGAAAAACAGGGGTTCTCCCTTGTATCTATGAATTAAACACACACGTACTTGCTTTGTTTCAGCGGTGTCGCGGGCCGCCCACACTGTTTAGGGTTCGTGTTATTTGGAAGAAGGGTGCAAAGTAGGTTAATAGACAGGTTGTCTACCTAATTGATGAACTCGTATGGAAGAGGGTTGCAAGGATATATTTAACCCACAAACCGAGGTTTGTTAAAACAACCCTTGACAGGTATATCAAAATTAAGTGTTTTCATTATTATTTATTATTTACTCACATAAATTGGCAAAGACTATTTTATATCAATGAACTTTTAATACTATTAAACTTACAGTAGGTAATTTTTAAGGAAGTTGGTAGGTAAGGACTTAGTTTAACCATTTATGAGTAAAAACAGCAACACAACGCCCAGACATCGAATGTTTCTTTTTCAATAATGCATACATTATTCTGTTTACAAAATCAATCATTTTACACGTCACTAAAAGTAGGCTTAATGGTCTAGATATGAGATCCCTGAGGTGTACGTCTGTAAAAACCATACATGATCGTGTGGGAAATGTGGAGGATTGCAGGTTGATGTAAGCGTAATGAGTTAGATTAAGAAAGATACGCTAAAGAGAATATAGGTTGACAATGCGAATGGTAGAAATCGGGGACGCCCGAGGAGTACATGGCACGATCAAGTGAACCAGATACTTTAGTCGGGCCATGTCCAAGAGTCAAAATAACACTTTTAACAGTAAGTCACATGGAATAAAGAACAACACAAGTGCCTTGTGGGCTTGTTTTGTAAAACAAGTATCTGCCTATTCGAGGCATAAATTTCCAATACAAAACTGTTTACGGAATTCAAATGGGATGGAGATCTTCGATGCCAGGCGAGTGTAAGTGAGACAGGGCGCTGGGCTGTTGGGCTAAATGGAACATTTGTTTGCGTTCAAATTTGTATGGAAGGCACTTCTAGTGTTATTCTTTACTCTATGTTTAGTCACATCAAATTCAAAATCGTTAAATAGCTTTTTTGGTTGTGTTGTAACATTGCTTTATCATAAAATCAACTATGAAAACTTTCTCAGGGGTTTGTTACATTTCGCCTCAAGACAATCTTCTGAGATAACAATTTTTTTTTATTTTTTATAGTGAATACCTCACAAGAGTCCCAACTGCTCCCGTCTGGAGCCAGTGAGACTATGGCATCCCCAATTGGGGGATGTTGTGAGGCTGAAGGTAAGTGGGGAAGGGAAAGAGGAAGGTGGGGAAGTACCTGGCTATTCAGATCTAGTCACTAAACACGGCTAAAGCCATTTGGAGCAACGTTTCAATTCTGAATGGTGGTCTTACACCAGGGCGATACTGATAGTATCTTCCACTCTGGAACGTGCCGCAAATATACTATATATTATTTTAATTAATTAATTGTGAAATAACACAAATTAATCAAATAAAATTTATTTGCGCACGCCGGGTTCGAACCCGCGACCTTCGGAATGGCAGTCCAATGCGTTACCACTGGACTATGCCGGCCGTCAATTTAGACCAACTATGCAATTAGATTAATCGTGTTCAATTTGTATTACATTTCTTTTTATGGGTACCAAGCATTTAATAAAAAAACTTCCTTCAACGGTAATACTGTTTCTTATGTAGTTTGCTGCTTCTGGCACCCAACCCTTTTATCTAACTATATAAGAGTTTTACTTCGAAGTTGAAAATATGCTATTATTTGATTTAAAAAAAAATTTAAGTGACTAATCCGAGTATCTAACTACGCCGTCTGAGAAAAATTGAACATTCTCTTTAAAAAATAAACGGCCGACACTGGCGCACGTCACAGAGTTTATTTACCCGAGAGCTTATTTTAGATAATTGCCCTTGGGAGAGAAAACTGAAAACATTTTCACCGGTTAACTTCGCTCCTGAAGAGTCATCACTTAATTATTTCTGGGAAACCAGAGTCGCGGATTCCGTTTATTATCTCTCAGAGTATCCAACTACGAGAATGTACAATATAACAGAATTCTTAAAGACGGTGAAAACTAAATGTAGTTTCATTTTTTTTGTTTTAAATTAACCCTACACAGGAGGCCCCGAGGAAAATTATTTCCCACAAGGCCTATGTCATCTTTGGAGATGATGGGTGGAGGGTCTTTTTGAGGAGAGGAAGGAGTGAACATTGGTCTTGAAGATACCTATGTTGTATGAGGGAGGAAACACAGAGTCAATCAGTTTGTTGACAGAGGGTAATATATCAAACGACCGTTTTGTGCAGTGTGTCAAGGGTTTTTTCAAGTATTTTAGGGCTCTAGACCAGAGGTGGTCGTGGAATTCAACAGTGGAGCACTCTTGCGATTTGTATAGGGTCTGCAGTTGTGTACCACAGTTGTGACAATTAAGTGAACATTCAACAATGAAAGAGAAAATTGGAATAAAATTCTGCTACACTCGTCTTTAACATGTTCGTTTGCAATAAATAAAGTTCTAAACTGCAGTGAAATAACTTGAAACCGGAATAATATGTAGTAATTAACAAAAAAGGTATTTTTTAAGAATATTAGAATTTATCTTTATGAAATATTATGCGGATGATTTCTGTTTGCCTGTCTCACTGGGAAATCCTGTCTTGTAGTAGGTACAAAAATAAAAGGTATAGAAACTAGGGTAATGCGGTAATTCATCATTACTTTGGGCTTAACAGAAGATGTTTAGTGAAATAAGAAAAGTAAGTTTAATCCTAAATATGAAAGTGATAATAAAAATATAGAAAGAAGAGATAAAATAAAATAGTCCTGTTGACTATTTTTAGTGAATATAAAGAGTGCCGCAATAATTCAGTGGTTCAAACCGCCATAACCAGAATTAGTTACAACAGAAGAGAGAAACTTAGAAAAGTAAGTTGTTTGCTCGTGTTAAAGCTCATGATGAGATGAGCTTTATAAAGGGATACTAATGCCGTCATAATACCGCCGACATAACATGAAACCAAACTGCCAACCGTGTAAACACTCTCTAACCTAGTGTAAGTAAACCCATGCGATTAACAGCTAACAACTTGACCTAAATTCCGTATTATTGTTTTGTTTATGCGTTTTTTATATTCAATGTAGCCTAACACACCTTGCACCGTATTGATTTTTGTAATACAAAAGAAAGGTGATGGTCATTTATTATTATTTACTGTCATTTCCTTGAATAATCCACGTAATGACCAACATTTATGCTTTTTACTTGAAATAACCTGTTTCAAACAGAACTTCGTCATATTATTTATTTACAGATTTCGAGGAATATATTTGTATTGGTTTTTGTATGTATTAGCAGAATACCTCACAGAATAAATAAAATAATTAATATAACACGTACACGGTTTTATCTCATGACCTGCAGGACTAAATTCACAACGGTTATACAGGTGCGAAAAACCATCCTGTTCGAACCGCTTCAGTAAGGTTGCAGGCATTTACTGCTCGAAATAAATATACCACCTACCTTTATCACATTCTTCTTCTGATGCGTTCTCGTATCGGAGGTTGGCTATTATCAGGGCAATCGTATAATATACAATTAATCGTTTCCCATGAGGATGTCTGTTGTTACACTGAATTCTAAAAACACGCTACCTAGATGTCTTAAAAAATTAACACGTGTCACAGACTGACGATTATTCTATTTGAAGATCGAAGTGTTCTTTGTGTTATGTATATTTTATTTCTAAATCGACACTGGAAAACTCGCCACTACACTTTATCATTTGAAAACAGAATTAAAAGCGAACAACTCGATCTTGTGCATTTTTAAATAAAAAATTTTTCAAAAATTATCTCTAAAATGTTTCAAATGCAAGTGATTCTGTTAAAAAAAATTATGCACTTTTTCATGACATACAGGTTTAAATCGCATATCAAAAAATTCCAGCTAGGGCGAAATTCCAATGCCAAACAGCGCATAAACGGTTTGTCGGTGGGAAAAAATATTGTCACTGGTGCACGAACGGTTTTCCAGAGGTTAAGAGATGCATTTATCTGCGAAGAGATGCAGATAAATTGGTGGGAATTAATAGGGTCCGGTCGCCACTTGAAAAAGAAAGAACCCCACTTGGGATTGATAGTAAATTCTTCTCATTTATATGTATTTTCAATGCAACATTCTTCGTAAAACTCCTTTCACAAAAGTATTACCTTTTCTTTATTACCAAATATAAAAATTACAGTATGTATAAGTATTTCACATTTAATTCAAGTTGGAGAAATTTAAAAACAACGAAAAAAAATAAATGTGCATTGATCTCGATAAAGCTCAGTTAATAAGGCGGTGATTGCTTGTATGTTAAAATGATTAGAAAGTTTACCCTGTGCTATTGTATTTTGAAGAATACATTATTATGAATGCACAATAATATGGAATGTTTATTGTATTTGCATCTCTTAAAATGGTCAAATTCAATTTGCATGTGAGCGGAGAATACTTTCGATTTTAAATTGAGGTTATTAGTTTTATTGCGCAACGGTTTCTGCCAACGTTGTTATTTATTTTATAACCATACCGTGTTATCTTTTAGATTTAGGAGCGTGTCTACATTAGTCAATATAACTGTCTATTAAATTGACGGTGGTTTCTTAATTGAAGTTAAAGAAACCCACACATTTTATGAAGCAATTATATCATGGGTCTATTTTGGACATTGCGGATAGAAAAAGAAACGGAGAGACTCGTCTGATCACTACTTAACTTTGTCGTATTTAAATCCGATGTGAAAAGTTGAACAACTAGAGTCAGCAAAACGAATAGGAACTTTGTATGTTTGTATTAGCTGAACACAAACCGTTAAAATTTAACCAAACACACAATTTAAAAACATCGATTCGTTATTTATAATAATTATGTAAGCGAGTTATGGGACAGTGTACTAAGTAGGTTTCGTGACATTAAATTTAATGAAAAATTTATTTAAACGGTCTAATAAGTTCTTATTTAATCCCACTTGAAGTATTTATACAGGGTTTCCGGGGGCAAAGTGCGCTAATTTCGAGGAGTATATTATAGTAGATACTTAACTTTTTTCGAAATTCCTATATTTGAAGGTAGTTTTTAGGTAAAACGTAGAATTTTTTGTATGGTAAAATCAATATTCTTCTATGGAAAAAATATTTTGGTATGGGAAAATAAACATTGGAATTTCGAAAATAGTTATTTTTCTTTTTTTACTTCTACCATTATGTAGAATCACCTCCCGAAGCACTTTACCCCGGACACCTGTATAACTAGACGAAAAATCAATTTATGATACCTTCATTAAGTAAAGTGAGTTTCTGTGTAGGACAACAGTCAACACGGTTAACTGATAATATTATGTCAATTGGTATTCATTATGTCCAGTTAATAAACAATTATTAATACATTCAAATAAAGCTCGAAGAATTAAAACTAAATCTAGGTCAATTTACTTTTTAAATGAACATTTAATAACAACACCGTGTTAATTAATGGATTTTACAGATTTCATCCACTGATAAGCGAAATACCGCAAAAATAATCATAATTGCATGGTCAAACAACTTTAATGCATAAATTCCTTCGCAATGAAAGGAACAAGTTCATTTTGAAACATCATATAAATTTCCTTTAATTATTCAACGAAATTTGTCAACCAAATCACAATAAACCCACCCAATCAATAACTCCAACTAATCTATAATTCTGATCGAATTTCAATTTGCAGTCTGCAATTTGTGAATGATAATGTATCAAAGACCTTCTAAATTATTACGGATTTAGAGAAATATTATCACATCATTTTAACAGTAATCCGCAATACCCAGCAAATAAGTTATGTGAGATTGTCAACTGTCAACGCCTTCGTAAGATTTTACAAAGGATATGGATTTATTGGAATCATATTGATTACATCCTACGGCGTAACTCAAGGATCCAGGGGGCGTTTAAATGTGTTCAGTTATGCATTTGCTGGAATATTTGTTGAATAGTGTAATTCTTGTTTCGTTATGCGATCGGTTGATTGTCTTTGGTAACGCAAAACCATCAAACCTTTCAAGAATGTTCCAACTATTGTAATATTTTAAACCTAGCAGTTTACATTACAGATAAAATAATTATTTATCAGCTAACTAAGTACTATGTCCCTCAACACTTAATATGATTAATTTTGCACACATTCTTTAATTGGTGAATTTGTTTGTTTCTATTATATTCAAATCATTAAACGGTGTTATCTTTGTAATTTATCCACTACAGATAACTTACGTGAGTATAAAATAAAATGTTGCGTGCCATGTTCATATCGAAATTAATCGCTTCCAAGAAAAAGATTATTTGTTCCTCGAGAGTTTACTTGATATGCACGCAAATATCGTGTTCAAATGTTAGTTCAACGTAGTATGTGTTTCTATAAATATTATTGATTGCACAACGATTAAAAAGATGAATAGATTTATGATTTGGTTATTCGAAATTTAATTTAATTTTTACCTATAATAATCAAATAAAATACAACAGGGCGTAGAAAACGTCCTTGTGGAAAGCCGGAAATCCCTCCTTATTCCAAAATAATTTTGTTACAACTAGCCGAGGGATGAATAGGAAATTTCGAACTACAGACACACCTAACCAAATTTAGATGTTCTACAGGTAGGTTTTTTTTTTATTTATTTCTGTTTCATGACCTATTTGTTGCCTGTTTTATTTTTATTCAACTGAATTACACATTTCCTTATACAGATTTTGTAATATATTATCGTATTCCTGTTTTGCCGGTTATATTTTCACATACGAAATAGCCCTGTGAATTATTAACGTTAGTATGTATTTTGCGTTCTGGTTTCTCACTTGCTAGATTTATCTAACACCTAGCCGCGGGGTCTTGGTTGTTATTGTGCAAGGGAAAAGTTATGTTAGGCAAGTGCTTAGATTGTAAAACTGTCGAAGTTGAATAACTAACTCGTCCGACAAAGGGTAACTGAGAGAAAAACCCAAATATTATTTTTACGATACACGTTTATACATAAAAGTGACGTAAAGTGACATAAAGTCTTTAAAAATGCTTTAAAAAACTGATATATTAACCTAATTTATTCACTTTTCATGACATTGTCACTTTACAAAATTGTTATGTATGTCTTAGAATGAAAGTAACACATCCTCTATTTTTGATTTGTAGTCGTTTTTCCACTGTGCGGTTACCACAGGTAGTTGGCAGCCACCTCTCTGCGGTAACCAGATCCTGTTCACCTTGCCAAATATCTCACTTGATCTGACACTAACTGTCCTCGTTATATGACTATGTTTCTTTATCAACCAAGAGCTGAACTTTGCGGTTTTTTTACGGCGTACGTTTAAAAAAATGGTAACAACTCTCAGTTAACATAACTGTGGTCTTAGGTCAGAATATCATTAGTGCAAACAAGATATTTCTCGGTAAATCAGAAAATAATAGCTTTTTGTGGACAAAAACAGTGAAGGAGAAACAATTCACAGTCTACGTTAACGCATCAACATAGATGTTATATCAAACGAATTAGGACGCACAACTTTATGGTTGGCATAGTAGTCACACAATTACATTAATTTATATAATATATTGACCTTACCCTAGAGATATTTAGGTTAGACCACAATATCATATTGTTAAGTGTTCAAGAAAAAGCCAGAAAGCCAAAAATACGAAAAGCACTAAGGGCACTATTCCTTCAAGCATGGCCGCTCGTGTAAAGAAAGCCCTCGATAGTCTCACAGTACGGCGCCAAATAATATGTAACTTCGTCCTGTATTTGGTTTAATGATTTTGGACTGACCGTGAGAAATTATGGTCATTTTAGACTGTCCCTGTCCCTATTTGTACTTATTGGTAATTTACGTGAAGTTCTTTTTACTTAACACCTACACTTTACTTCCACAAATAATATGGTCGAATGATTATAGGTTAATATTTAACATAGGAGGAGGGTAGAGTGGAAAGAGTGGACAAAGTTCTAGCAGCGCCGAACCGCGAGAGGTTAATGAGTTGGGAAGTTGGTCCGTGATCATTAAAGGAACAGCTGATGTTGAAGAAGACGATAAATAAACTCAACACTGTTGAATCCGCCTTTGTTGAACGTGAATAAAATAAATTCTTGATTAGTGTGTTGTTTCCATTTATCTTTCCGAGTGTAAAAGTACAGCTATGAATGTGTCGACATAATCGATCGTTGTCTGGTGGGGTAAATTAATGTACAAAATTGTACATGCACAAATAATATCTATAACTTGTCGATTCTTTTATGGGTTTTTAATAGTCATTGTGTTTTTACTGCAAACAAATGCATTGGATCTTATGGAAAACCCCTATTGAAGCAGAAAAAACTGTGCCCGTATGCGGTATTTTTATGGATATCGATATAACATCCAGATTGTTATACACTTTTATGGCCACTTTCAAAATAATTCAAGTAAAAATGAGCCTTAGGATTACATAATTCCGTTTCACCAACATTTTTTTACAGAGCGCTTGCTTAATGCTGATAGACATAAGAAAATTGGTAAAAGTAAAAGTTTTACATATTTGGTCAACGGAAATGACATACTAAAATTCGTGGGGCCCAAATTGTCAAATATTGTAATTGTATCAATTAATAAAATAAAACAATGTTTGATTTAACGTTTTAACTTTACTATCGAAAATTTGGAAATATTGTTATGATTTTTACTTCACCGCTGAACTTAAAGTATATACCACTAATCGAAAATTTGCATTAGCCTTATTGATAACACTAAAATTGAAGATTTGAGCCAAATCTTTTAAATTCGTCACTTAGTAAAAGTGGTGATAAACCACCATTCAGAATTGAAACATCTTGAATTGTCGCTAATTGTGTTTAGTGATCAGTGTTTAGAGGCATTCCGGTTCTATGTAGGATAAGGAAATTGAACCTTAAAATTGACGACATTTTTCTTAATTGTGTTAATTATTTTTTTGTTAATTCCAATTCTCTCGGATGACATAGGTTAAGGACAATTCCTTATCCTTATCCTTAATAGAACCGGAATCGCCTCTCAGATAGGAATATATCTTCAACTTCTGTTTATTTATTCCTTGATGTTATTCCTACCACACCTCAACATGTCGCAATATATTATGTGAATTCACAGTTCCACCAGTATCAGTTGAGACTCTCTTGTGTGGTTATCACACAAAAAGTTCCCATTTATAGACTGTACGGACAATTTTCAGCCATGATGGTACAACGCATGCAGGGATATAGAAAAGCCTTTTGAAGCGGTTAGCAACTGTAACGTGGTTATTTAAGGTTGAATAACGACACACTTCTAAAACAGGTGACATTTAAGGACTGCCCACGTTTTATTTATCAGTGGTGCATGCCTCTGCCACCTCGCGCCGAGGCACGACATATTGTATAAATAAATATCAGAAAAATAGTGAGAAAAGTAATCCCGCTGAGAAACGTGAATTTCGTTAGCCAATTAGTATGGTCAGGTATTGCAAATATTTTCGCCAAACAGTAACTAAAACTTGGAACATATTGGTGCATTTTACATAATCGATTTAGATAGGCAGTCAGTTCGGTTATGGCTATGCATCTGAATAAAACTGTGAATTCAACCGTAACGGTGGCCGATAAACAGAAAACTTCAACTAATTGAAAATGCAAAAAGGTTAACATCTGGATCTTATAAAGTGGTTTGTAATGGACGGTATTTATGTAAATAGCTTCCTACACTACCACGTCATATCATCTGTTGATAGATTATTCTTTCAACAATCTATGTAGTTATACGATTAAATTTAGAACCGATTTTATATATTTATACATATAAAATATATTATTACTCTTAAACGGGTATCTTGATTGGTTACTTCAGCCAAATAGGAGATCAAATTTGATCCATGTGGTGAAATTATTTCTGTGTTTGGTTTGTTGCAGAAATTGTATGTTCTAACCTGTGAGCTCTATCATATTGACATTTGCGCAGCCTCCCTTGAATGTTTTTATTACTGTTTGTTTCACATTTTGCAATACATTGTTCAGTAAGTTTTTTTTTAAATTGAAAATTGTTTTCGTTGCACTGGTAGGTGGTTTTATAAGGGAGTTTATACATATTATATTATTATTATATCATTGAACATTTATTTCGCGACCATAACACAAATATGCGGTAATGTCTCTTCGTCTTAAGCAATGAATTACGACAAACAATGTACGTATTCTAATTTGCGCCGTCACTTTTGACAACAATGGCCGAAGCCACGATCCGTCAGTCCGATCTAAAACAGATCTGTGATGTCGCACCTCGCGTCAGGTCGCATCTTGTCTCGTCTCGTCCACATCACACATTACTGACTTTACGGCGGTGGTTCAGATTCGATCCGGAGTTTCGTTTTCAGCAGCGAACGACTCCAGACAATAGATATATCATGGCGGCCGTAAATTGGCGCGAACAATGCCGCGGTTAAATAACAACTAGATAAGTCAATGTTCTATGTGGTAGCCGCGTGGGTAACACAGCAGTGGTAAATGGACCACTGAGAATGCAGCACAATGAAGAAAGCTATTTTTATGGGTTACAACTGTATGGAGCTAGTGAAGCTGAGAGCTAGTGGAACCGTGGCATCTATATTTGGGGATCTTTTGTGAGTTGGAGCTCACACAAGCTAACTACCTGGAGACGGTAAACGATGGCGTCCAGCTATTTGGAATGTTACGTGGTTGAAAGGTTTGGAAGTACCAGATTATTCATATCTGGCAACTAAACAGTTAGTGGTCTCCCACCATTGATAGTTTCTTCCATTCTGATTCTACAACACGTATAGTACGACCAGTAGACAGTATTAGATCTTGCTTCATTGGATTTTGTGTCGTCTTTCGTTTGATAAAACTATGATATCTTTAATACACCCATTTTGTCCACTAAACCAAAGAAACTGGTTAGGTACTGAGGACTTAGTAGAGGTTTCAGATGATTTTTCTACAGGCTTTGATGTGATGACAGGTAATACTTCCATAGAACTTGATGTGGTATCAGAAGCAACTTGGGAAACTTCAGGTTTTGTTTGTTTTTTAACATAATTTTGTTTTCCCTTTTCGGAGCAGGTTGAGACTTTATTTTGTTACCAAGTGATGTTTCTACAGATTTTGTTGCAGCTGCAAGTGATTTTTCCACAGGCTTTGTTGCAACAATAGGTGATATCTTCAGGCTTGGCTGTATCAACAGGTAATTGATTTAATTGACCCAAATTCCAAAAAAATATTTTTTATTTTTTTATTTATTACATTTATTATATAAGTACATTTTTGTTTGTTTGTTACAATATAAGATAAAATATTTCAGGACCCCTCTTCCATAGAAGCATTAGCTTGTGGCTGGAAGAGGAGTGTACATTGTTTTATTGCAATAAGTAAGTAATTAAAAATTAAATGATTTTAAACTTATTTAAATGAAGTGAGTTATTTTTCATGAAGTGAGTTATTCTAAAGATTAATTCAATGATTAATTCAAATTAATATTTATTAACAACAGAGGTCATCAAGTCACTTTTATTAGTTGCCAATTAATATTAAACGCATCCTCTGTTGGTCTTGCATTGTTGCTAACTAGTGGTACCTAACCTACGCAGGGGCCGTGACATTTGGTTCTCTGATATTTTGAAATATTACTTTCGTTCTTGCTTCTCGAATTTTCGCAGATGTGTGTATTGTGAATATGTACAATTTCTTTGAAAACCTTGCATTAAAACGTTACCTAAATTAATCTGATTAACCGGTCAGTGGCTGAGTTGACATCGCGTTTGGGTCCGACCCAGGCGTAGTGTGTTCAATTCCTCGGCTGGCTAAGTCCTCCATCACAACACAAACAATATTTTCCGCTTACCGTGGTGGTAGTATGAGATTGTCAAATATTGTTATTCGTAACCCGGGAATGTTCTTTCCCTTATTTCATTTAAATTCGTTTTCTTTAACATACATTCAATAAAGAACTTTTTATTTACATACAATTTATCACATAAAATTGTAAAATGGAGGCCTCAGCACGGGCAGAGCTCACATTACCAAATAATATATTATTAAAAAAAACTTATAATGTATCAATAAAACAAAAATATATATCATGATAAGTGGCAAAAAATTGAGTTCTTACAGAAAGTGAACCTTATGGTTGTGGAATCTTTACGACTGGTTTGAGGATATCCAACCTCCGAATAACAATTATCTGGGGGGTACCTAAAGGTAAAATTCCTTCTGAAAACAATGGCAACACAAATACTAATTAATTTCACCAAAAACTCTGCTGATCACAATCTGAAGAAAGTTGCGATATTTGTCTCCCGTAAAAGTGTTCCCACAGTTAATTTGTTCGCACAACGCCGAGTGACTTCATTTTTTGTGAAATCGATGGATTATTTTTTAGCATCACAATTGATCCGTTAAACACTTTTAAATTGGGCTGCCGTTGTATAACAAACGCATTAATTATAAGTTTCTCAAATTAGTGTCGGTTACCAGATATTAGTTACACCTTTGCACAAATTGTTGGGCAAATAATTGAACCATTGAATTATTTCCGAAAAAGGTATAAAAAGTGAAACTGATTTAAGTAGCATTCCGATGTTATTTAAGACATTGTTATTTTTATTGTGGAAACAGAAAACCTATAGAACGGTGTGTTCTGGCGACATGAAATTTGAACGTGGTTTTCTGTCTGAAATTTCTAGTCGTATTTTCAGCTTGCAACAATTCGACTATGAGCTAACGAGTTTTGAAGTATATTATAGTAGTATCGACTCCAGAAAATTAATATTACTAGAATTTTTTTTTGATTCTATATACATAATACTTGTTGTCCCCCTTTCGCTAAATGCGATAAGAAGGCGTAAGCAAGACAATGCTAGTTCTCAACGACGTTTCTAAAGGATACTACTAACTGTCGAAAATGTATACATCTTTGTATGCACCAGTACACACAATCATAAGTGTGTGTTTGGGTCGACTCTAGGTGCGCGACATATATTTTTTTGTATATATATTTCTAATTATGTACGTATATATAACACTATGGAGTCTGTAACAATCGTGCCTTGGTGCTTGTTACGGACGTCACTCACTGTTTAACTGTTAACTAACTTATGAGAGCTAACTCGTGCTGCATTATAGTCGTAGTGCCCGTTTCGCCAGAGATGAAATCGAAATGATGTAAAAAACTGACTTACACGACATGCCATTACTTTCTAATTGCGAAGAAAAACCGTTTATTTTTTACTTTTTATTCGTTTATTAAAACAATGTTCCGTTACTGCGTGGAGAGTTAACTATAGAACTTATATCTTATGGTATCTACGGTGACCGGATAAATCATCAAAATGATAATTCATCACATTTTTAAAAAGTTATATAAAGTCATGGAAAGTGATGAAACAAAAACTTTATTAACTGGGTTAAGTAGGTTAGGTTAGGTTAGGTTAGGTTTAAATCTTATGACTTAATATCACTTTTTAAAGGTGTGTTGAATTGTCACTGTGTTGAGTTGTCACTGTGTTGAGTTGTCATGGAACCGGTATCTACATTGGTGAATACCGCACAAGAGTCTCAATTGCTCCCAACCGTCTAAAACCAGTGAGATTATTGCGTCCCCAATTGGGGGCCATACTAGGAGTACCTTCTACTCTGGAACGTGCTGCAAATGTACTGTATATTATTTGTAATTAATTAATTGTGAAAATAACACAAATTAATCAAATAACATTTTCTTGCGCACGCCGGCGTTTGAAACCGCGACCTCCGGATTGCTAGTCAAGAGCCTCCGACCACGGAGGCCGTCAGTAAGATTATATTATCGCATGTCAAATCTTTTACAAACGCTTTCGAATCCTATCTAAAACAATTATTAGGCCTTTCACCAATCTAAATTGATAACAACTAAAGAGTAATAATTCTCTGTATTGATAACAGTATTCTAGTAATACTAATACTTGTAGTAGTTTAGTACTAATTCTGGAAGTAATTTAGTGTATTGGTAACAGAATACTAGTACCTAATACTAATACTAATACTAGTAGTAGTTCTGTACAAATACTAGTAGTAATTCAATGCATTGGTAACAGTATACCTTTTCACAAGTAATCTACCCGTTAATTGGAGCATTTTTCTATAGGCTTTCACAATAATCAATTTGTTCTCAGTTGTAAGATAATCGGAAGATTTCATAATAATGATATTGATTATTTTATATTTGCTTTTTTTCCATTTGCTGTATTTACAGTATCCAAAACTTTTTTCAAAACAATAATAAATGTTTGTAGAAGCAATTACATTGGGGTTGCTTTCGAAATAGAAAAATTAAATAAATACTCAGTTTCAAACATATTACGGATACTTAACTTGGCAAAGGAAGGGAGCTTGACAAATCGATTTTTTATCATCCAGAATATTAAAGTTTCTTGGGGCTTCTGATTTGACATAATGTTATAACACTATTCTTGAAGATGAATTCGATAAACGCAGTAAAATATATGCGTCCCCTGACATGACAATAGGTTTATCAGGCTCGTTGGCCGGGGATTAATGACCTATCCATTCGCCTGCCTCTCCGAACCATTGAATCCCATTATTTATGTTAAACTTCCTATCAGATAATATTGATAAGTTACAGCGAATTGTCTCGACGTAGATGGCCACCATGGACACATAAAAGGATCCCATCAGCATAAACAATCCTAATTTAGAACTTCGGATGTCATTGAATGATTCCAGCAAAAGTTTAATGGTAAATTAATGTAGATGGTGGTACAATGCGCTTCCTGATAACAAACACAAGTTAAAAAGCAACCCCATTTAAAAAAAAATCTGTTTTAACGTTTTCTGAGGCAATAATAAATGTATCCATATATACTTGGAAAAAACCGACTGAAAACAACACTTGGGACAAAAACAGAAAATATTTCGTGACGGCACGAAGAATACCGTGTATATTTTAATGGTATTTCAATGATCAGTGTTCCGACTACGATGATTTGTTAGTTTCTTTGTCCTCGATAGGTGGTTGAGAGACGCGATAAACACATTCCCAGCATCCTTGCACAGTTGACATTATTTGCTTCATGAACTGGTCGGTTCTGGAATGATTTGCCAGATTCATTTTGTTCTTCCCAAAAAAAGGGTTTCTTTAAGACACTGACACTTCTTCTCCTCTAAACAATATAATATCTCTAAATAATATCTCTATATATACCTGCGCACTGCGCACGGCATCTATAGAGATATCTACGCTCTGAAAGAATTCTCATAACATTCTGTGTAAAGCAAATATTATTAAATAATTGTGTTGTAGATTTTTATAAAGGTATTTGACTGTTCATTGATTAAACCAAGTTAACAATTTGTGGTTCTGCAACTGTTGTGTACCATTTAATATACCTACTATTGATCCGTTTGCATTAAACCTTTAAGCCAGCATTTCGATACGTCCATTTTGATTTGCTTTCAAATCCACCGATTATTACATTCCCTCGGAGATACCGTAGACTTCAATAGTATAATCATACCCAAAGAAATTCTGTAAATCTTGTCTAAGCAGTTAAGAGATTTGTACTGAAATCCAGTCAAAGTCCTACGGACTTGATGTTGTAATGTTCACCTGCCGCAGAAAGCAGGTATTTGGACCCAGATTTCTTCCCAGCAGCGACAGCTCCGGAGTTTGCGGTCTGATTATTAATATGCCAACATTATAATTTATTAACAACCGTGTTATTTTCTCGCCTCCCGTTACCAATTAACGCTTTATTGAGCGTGGTGTTTCATTCTCTTATGTGAAGTATGGAAGCAATTATTGTAATTGCTGAGAATACATAAAAAAAAACTGAACTTATCTGCACCGCATAAATTGGACTATTTTTTGGCTAACCCATCCCCTCCCGAGATGGTCCACCTGAACCGGGTGTTTATGAAATTTTATGTCCGCGAAGGTCTTTTGGCCTGGGTCGGGCTTTTGAAAATTTCTGCGGCTGACAGTATCCAGAACAGATCCAGTTAAGGGCCTCATAAACTTAATATCCTTAGGGACTTCTTCGGTAGTTCTCGGTTTGCGTGCTTGGGTGGTTGCGGGTCGATTCCCACGGCTCCAAAATTGTAATGAAAACGTTCGAGTATATGGATTCCTATTGGAATATTCATAATTAAATTTGATAGACCAAAAAAGTTGTATCTATCGCTGAAAACTGATAAAAACTTGTAATCATATGTTATTATTAAATTAGCACTCAAACTTCTCAGCATTTACGGAGGCTTTTTTAGTTTTGTAAAGGTTTATCATTAGCCTCATTTTCGTTTCTAAGTGTTTTACTATGTATCCTTGCATTCTCGTCGTCAGCTAAACCAACGCTACACACGAATCTATGTCGTATGCAAATCTCGTGTCGACCTAAAACTCCAACAACTTTTACCTTGTCCGACCCATCGCAACCTCTCTGGGATTTGATGTTTCGCAACCAGATACGGGTACCAAGTTCTTCCTCGTTGAGTTTAATTATTTTCTCGACCTCTCCGTAACGAACTTCTCCATTATTTAAGAGAATGTTTTCGCTTTTTGAATCACCATTGTTAGTCATATTGTTTGTAAAACCACCCGTACTTATAATTTTATCGCAGCTTGATCGGAACAAACAATGAAAGGTTTTGAAGGTTCGCCTCGAAAAACTGGTTAGGCGTAAGAATTTCAAATAATTGTTCTACTTGAAAAATTACTGCCCCAAGTATTTCCTAACCTTTGCCAAAACAATAATTCAATTGAACCATGATAAAAAAATCAAAGCGTAATAAAGTTTACTTGACCCGATTTCATTTTTTAAGACATTAATTAATGACAAAACAGTAGGCTTCATTTTCATTATCATATTGGCTTTTGGCTTTATCATTATAGCATCATAAAAAAATGCGGCCCCGACCGGTCGCTCTGGGTTTCGATTCGGCGTGATAGCCCGAGGGTTTCGATAAAAAAGTTTTGCATTTTATTAATTCCATTAAGTTTGATTACATTTAGTTTTAAATTTCTATGCTGCAATTTTTGGAGTAACAGTGTTTTTTATGTCATTAGTCATAACAACGTTATATCCGATTTATTTATCATGTTAATAATCCGCTTGTGTCCGTTTGGAAAGGAGTGATAAATGAGCTCAAATATAAATGTTTTACTTTGCATAGTTTATTTAGTGCATGGCCTGGTGACATCGTGACTGACACATCACTGCTAGTTTCTGGGACTCGTGCCCGTTTGCCACTTTCAGTTGCGAAATGTTTGGTTCTGATTACTGAAAAGGAAAGTTATGAAGTGGAATTATTGCAAGTCGCCTTATCTTCTCCGATCCTATAAACACATTTCAATTATGAAAGAGAAATCTTGCCCAATAGAAGATATTAAATTTGATTAAACGCATGATCGGTAATCATGAATCACGATCTGCCCTTTGAGTGACTTAAGTCATAGTGAAACATGGCAATCTTTTTATTAACCCGCAGATAATCTTTATTGTTAGATAGGTCTTTGAAATGATTTTGATTTATTATAGTTATGATAGGTTTTTTTTTCTCTTGCTAAAAAGATTAAAATTTTATTTATTTTTATTTGAATGTCCACTCTTCTGGTCTTCCACTAAGATTTTTATTGATAACTTTCCTCTTGTTTTCTTAGGTGTTCGAATAATATTTCCCTTTTAATCTTAGCATGGTGAGTTACGTTTCCTCCTCCCGCAGCGCCAGCATGTCGGACTGCCTGTACATGTACAAATGTACATGTGACACCTGACGATGGACACCATAAAAGTTAAACTATATTATGCTTTTGGCTGTGAGAATCTTAAATCTATGTTACCTGATCTTCAAACAGTGTAAATAAAGAAAGTTACTGCAATAAGTATCGTATGGACATTTTATTTTTTTATTTAACATGAATTTTTCATATTACAATTTTTTTCACACTCTCGACTACCGGACTAGGCTCATGCCCGTTACTTGGTAGCCGTAGATATGTTACATTATTTATAATGTAATAATAATATGATCTAATAACAAAGATAAAAATAATATTGTAAAAAAACAAGTATAAAACGTAATTAAAATTGAACTGAATGGTAAAAGCAGATGTTTTAAAGAATATATATTTTTTAAATAATAAAAAAAGTTAATAAGTAATGGGTTAAAATACATGCAAGTCAAAATCACAAAACTCATTACTGTTTAGAGCAGTGAACATCTCCCAAGAAATATAAACCAATATAAAAGAAGAGGGAAATGTATAAAAATTTTGAAAAGTAGTGACGAAATATGTGAAGCGTTGGTATATTTGGGAGGTGGGTTTGGGTACCGCTGTCCCGAGAACGTATTAACGTTCTTAACGTTCCAACACCTCTACCATAGGTCACCCCATAGGTTCAGGATGCGCCTGCCCATCAGCTGCATGGCGTGCCAGATCGGGAGAGGCCGGTTGGGGAGACCCTTTGACCTCTCCAACTCGTCTCTTGACCCATCGCCTTGCGCCGCAGTGAAAAAGATAGATATATATGTCGGTCACTGCTGGACACACTGATCCCAAGATCCCTCCTATCGTTCCATTTTCCTTACCAGAACTTTCTCTCCTGCCTTTCCTTAAAAGAACCCGCCACAAACATGACGTCGGCCCGGAGGGAAATAATTTTCCTCAGGGCCTCCTGTGTGGGGTTATTGTAAAAAAAATATTGTATATTGAGGGTAACGTAATGAATGAGGAACAAATCGTTGCAGAGACGGTACAAACTTAATTACTATGATACCATAAATAAAGGGAAAAGACGTGCAGGTGCCCTCACATTTAATAAATAAACTACAAAAGACAACATTACCACCGCATCATCCCGTTAGTATGTAGTTATATAGTCATTTATATATCTCCAAGCGTCTTCCTCTTCGCGTGAGATGCGTTCGAAAACCAGTATTTCTTCTTCGGTGTTTTCCATGGAAGTTTATCCAACTAGAAAAGAAAAAATGCATATTGTAATGGCATACTTGGCTGCTAGCTCTGCTGGTCAGCGGACCCCCCTGGGCCGTCTTTCTATGGCCACTTTCTCTTCGGATATATTTGCTGATGCAACTGTACGGTACCTCTGGGAGATTGCCTACCCAATCACTCTTATTCGGAACTAACGGGACCTTCTACATTCTACAAGCGTTACATGAAAACTTTTATTGATCTTGCCAACCAACTTCAATTCCAACACGATGGTAAAACAGCTTTTTTAAAGTTGAAACTAAACTTTAAAAAAGTACTTTTGATTAAAAATGTATTATTTGTTTTTGTTTAAAATTGATCTATGTTTTTGTTAATATGATGAATGTTCAAAATATCAATATTATAAGTATAAATGAATAGAGTACGTAATTAGGTAGATATTACGCACGTAGCAAAGTCAAACAGCTGTGTTTTATAAAATTACTTCAGATAAGGTTTTGTATCGTAAACGTTATTTAATGGTGGTGTTAAACTCGAACGGGCAATGGCTGCCTAAAACAAATCGTGAAACAATGCAGTGATAAAACTGTAAAAGCGTTATCACTCCGGATCATTGACTCCATTGGTCATTAAGCCGTGTCGTGCACTCAACAAAACTGTCACCCGTGTCAACGTAATAACTAATCATTACTATCATTAATACCTAATGCTAATGACGATACCGATATGGAAGCATAACCAAACGACAGCTCAAACACAGCAAACAAATTAATGAAAATAGGCAAACAAATCTCTTGACGCATTTGCTAATAAAACCGCATTTTAATAGTTGGGCAATGGTGTCAAATTTGATTAGACGATTGAGTGCTTCTAGATTGATGAAATAGAAAACTGTGGGCCAGTAAATTGGCATTCTAAACGTAACAAAAACAGAACATAACAAACGTCTTGCACTGGCACGTTGGAATCTTGCAAAATACCAATCTGCACATTTTATTAGTTTGACTTAATACTGTCCGGTTTGCTGCCAACATCTCCTTCAATTTGTAATGAGTTTGGTGATTTGGGCTAGAATTGAGCATACGGACGCCATTAATTAATGATGTAGTTGTCTGGGAACGGCCTAAACGATACCGTTCTCAATTGCTTATTGTCCATCCACATGGTAGCCCTTGTCTATATCCTGCTCTCCTGATCTGTTTTCCGTTAAATTCTCCTGTTTAACTCGTTTCATTTCCTGTCGCCTTGTCAAGTATATTTATGTATATATTTACGCTTTCATTTCCTAATCTCTGATTAGTTTATTCGGATACAGAGTGTTTTAAAAGTAAGTTCTACGATTAATAATAAATCGTAAATCAAGGACTAAACCAAATTAACCAATTTATTGGCCAAACATTTTCTGATGTATAGCCAATAAATTACCAAAATATTTCGTTTATTTTCTTTAGTAATTTATCGCAGCTTTTTCGGTATTGTACTTCGGTACTATATATTATTGGTGAAATATAAATGATTGTCGAATTTAAGAATTTTACAATCAGTTCGTTTATTTATTTGTTTTTAATGATCTTTCCTCGCATGCAGTCTTTTTTTATTTAAAAGTAATTATTTTTTCTCTTTTGTTATAGGTAAGATACCTCACGTTAAATGCTCGTTTGGATGATTTCTGCATTTCGGACTGGGTAAGTCGATATGGTAAAGAAGTAACAAACTTCATATCAAACATAACACCACCATCATCACGGCGCTACACATCAATGTGCAATTTTGTCGCTTCCGCAAACGTTCACTGTCCGCTCATGTCCCTACTCACTAGACTCCTGCTATTGGGACTACCGATTTTGCACCAATCTTCATCCACAGAGTCTGTCCACCTCTTCAACGGTCTATCCCTAGGTCGCTTTTACTGGGGTCGTATATTGAGATGTCCTATGGCAGTCTTTATTATTTCAACATGTCCAGCTCATCGCAATATTTGAGACCTACAGAATCTTACTATGATTTCAAGGTCAATTAGATCCTCGTGTTCATAGTTCATTTTAAATCATTATATATACACACGAAAATGCTAGTTGCGAAATACATAGTTAAGTATTAACTGCTGTGTTTCGTGCCCAAATTGAGTCGACATTATGTGTTTTATTTAGCACTGAAAGTGATTTGTGTCTTCTTAAAAATGAGGCCCAACCAATCTTCTTTATTAGTTGTCATTCTCCGTTAATTTACACATAAACACAAACAGTAGCACAACCGTGCGTTATTAGAGGCAATTACGATAGTAGTTGAGGTACGAATGGAGGTTCTTCGGCAAGATAATAAATTGTCGAAACGTCGTAACGTGCGTGGAATATAACAGCCTTTTAAAAAGCATTCTTGGCTAACGGCGTACCAAGGAGAAATCACTTTGAATAAATCAAAAAGACACGGGTGGTTGCAAATTCACGCGTTGTATCTAATTGGATTGCATTCTCAATTAATTTAGTAATGGGGATTATTGCAATGTAATGTACCGACAGAGAAGCGACGCTAACGGTGAACAACCAAATAAATACAATCTTGGCATTAAAGCCATCTCTGATAAATATATAAGTTTACAGTTAATATCTCTAATATCAACATGGTTTTAACAATGGCATGATCTCTTGCACTACTTAATATGTACATAGGTAGGTCGGTATGTATATGACCAGTAAGCCCTTTAAAGCATGAACCTAAACTTTCTCTTTAAATTAGCTAGCAACATTCTATTTTCTGTACCTTGTCTGTGCTAACAGTAGGTACTTTAATTTATTTGACTTATATTGTGTTGACATTTAAACTTATTGCCTCTACTCGTTCACCATTATTTTCTTTACAGTCAATATCTACTTGACTTCTCCATCACTTTGTGGCAACATATATAGCATAATAGAACTTACCGTGACCAATCTTTTGAATCATCCCATAAAGCCACGCTGCTTATAAGCTTCTGTACTTGATTCGATCTATAAACTGTACCATTTCCATTTTCTGCAATTTTAAAAGCTTCATTGTTAACGTATGGTCTATTTTATTGCACATACTCGTAAATGCGTATGCGGTGAAAGTGGTCGGGTCCACAGATTGTTTCGCATATTCCTCTGGGGGTTTCAACAATTTACTGTTATCTCACCTCTTCCACCTTGCGAGTAATTCTAATGCACCATCTTATAATTCAGAGTTGTTTTCTCGCGACGCTTTATTTTGATATCGGCAGTTACTCTTTCCCTCTCGTTTTCAATTCTAGAATTACAGCGGCTTTCACCTGTTGAGGCGGGAGTTGGCACGCCGCTGCTATGCATATTACGATATAATAAACGGAGTCACCTAATGTTAACACCAGTCTCACGGATAGTAGACGATATAACCGTTTAATGGAAATTAATTGTTTGAATGAGCTGTTGGTTGGTGATTGTCATCAATCATTGACAATGATCTCTAATATTTCATGTTAGCGAATCAACAATAGTAGGTAGCAAGTATTTTCCACTATTATAAACCAGCACTGATTGTACCTATAATGAGATATTTTTTCTAGAAGTTCTGAAAGGATAATTGAGGTGCATTTGAACTCGAATGTCGATTTCACGAATCGAACTTGCAACTTATTTCCTATCGAAGTCTTTACTTTACTTCTTTCATACCTGTCACATTTCCATAATAAATCAAGTTCCTTCCTAATTTTGATTCCCGGCTTCATGCAGTTTGAATGATTTGAATCGATCAATTTATCAATCTTTTATGATATTTGTCTCATCTTTTGTCAATGTCAGTATTTATGTCTTGTTTTCACTTTCATTGGTTAGTATTAACTTTTTTGTGTCAATGAGATGGACAACGGTATAATGCATAATTTGAATACATTGCCGCTATTTAGATACCGTCATTGAATACATTTCCACTATTTAGATTTGTTATATATTGGAATTTACGGAATGGCTTGGAAACTTATGTGACTGGTACGTCCGTAGTGTCGGTTGTCGTCTGCTGTTGTCCATTCCTCGACGGGATAAGGTACCACTGATGGACAAATCTGGTCATCTGAATGGTAGTCTACCACCAGGGCGATAAGAAAGGCCCACCCAAGACATAATCAAGTTAAGATGTATGCACGTAGTAGTGTAAACCACGAACTGCTGAGGGAGGCCTTCTTAAAGCAGCGGAAAAACAGCAGATATAGACTAATATTATATCAATGATAACAGATGATGATGACTTTTAAAAAAAGCACACAATTCTTACAAAGCATATAATATTAAAATTAACGATAAATGTGACGTTTTGCAAGTTTTGTTGTCAGTCTAAAGTTGCAATGAATTCACCTGTCAAAATTTCCCGGTGTAAGGGAGTGATGGGCCAGGGTATCGGCATTTCAGGTGTGTGCATTGCGAAATGCATCCAATTAATGCACATGGTGTGATGTTCACACTCACAAATCTGTGCTTTCTACGAACTGTTAAATTATCATATTGTATTGTGTAATTTTGAGTCGTTTCGTCAGATTTTACTAAATAGACTGTTATTTTGATTTTATGTATCGACTATATTTGCCAAAACCCTTCAAGCCATATTTTTTGGAGATGTTTTTCTTTTCATTGGTTTCATATATAAAAATCTTCAAAGTATAATAAAGTAATATTTATAGATTAAGGCATTTTAATACTTAAAAATTTTTAGGCCATTTCGAGAAAACCATAGATGAAATGAATTACTCAATCAAAATAATTATAAACAGAATTGCAATATTTTACATAAAAGATTGGAAAAACAACTAACGACTATCATATAAACTTCAATATTTTAAATTTGTAAATATTAGTTATGTCGTCCTTGTAATGATTAAATTTTGTGGAATTGAAGGGTTTTACCAAACCACCGTCGATATTTTTGGAATGATTGTTAACCTGCCGACTGTAGATGGGACAACAGCGACCTCCATATAAAGCGATTTTAACCCTATTGTCAAAGAAACTGTGTGAAGAATACGTTCAGAATCGGTTGATCCAAATATTGCTTTAGAAAATACTTTTTATTTGATCTATGCATCTAATCTGTCGGCTTTGGAATTTTTCAGCGTGTCATTTTTTCTCAAGGTCACGAACGTCACCACTGTTAACTAGTTAAAGTTGACATTCAAGATGGCAACACTCAAACCGAGTATGCCTATATCCCTGTTTTACCGCATTGCATAATTGCCTGGTTAATGTGCAAATAGGAACGTGTCCGTAGATAAGCATCTATGCAAATAATGCCAGCATATCACTCACATCCCGTGTCCTATGCGGTAGATCAGTGATTAACACATTTATCCACGCCTTTCGTTTTACAAATAAACTAAGAAAAACTATAAAATGTTTTCGGCTATGACAACATGAATAATGGCATATTATTAATATTAGCACTCTAGTACACCCAAAAGTCAATAGCCGCATTCTACATACCTTTTAAATATATGTATGCTAGTTATTACAGAAGATGTTACATAAACTCGGTTAGGACACAACATAATACATAAAATTACAAATATTAATATACGAGTTGATAGGTTCATATATTAAAACAAAAATTAAAACCATGGTGGGTAATAAAAAATATTGAAACAATGTATATTCTCACACACACTTTTAACATGTTGAAATCGTGTAGGTACCTACTCTCCCCCTCAGCATGTTGCATTATAATGAAGCGAGGTAACTTTACCAAAATCAACAAGTGGCTACCTGCTTTAGCAGGTAACGGTCTAATCAATCAATGCCAGCACACTTATTATTTTACCTTACTGCACTGACTGATAACGCCAGTTGTGATGTGGAGTACCGGGTGTTGCTAGAAATACAATTAAAGATTTGACCCCCTTACTTATAAACGTGGTGTAAAAATAACGCGGCGCGTAATGTCGGGATAGTGAAAAACGTGACTTATTACAACGGCATTTGTATGGTTAAAACGACCTTAAACCGACCTTGAGACCGGCTTTACCACACCAAAATTGTCTTCTCCAGTAATGCTCCTGCTAATACACCGTCGTTCCATTTCCCCATAAGTTATCCAGGGAGGTTAGAACGGTACACATCCCTGTGTTGGCACGCGCTCCTTAATTCATTTATTATTATACATCGTCTCACACGTCATACTCTTCTGTTGGCCGGCCAGAGTACAGGCCTAGGCGCGAAGTATGTTGTATAGTATACAAACCAAGCATTACTAAGAATGATTTATCTCTAAATTATATACGGGTAATTAGGAAAATGTATGAGCTTTCCAGTGGCAAAAATGGCACTGAACATCACTTTGTATAGTATGCGAACCAAGCAATACTAATAATGATTTATCTCTAAATTATATACGGGTAACTAGGAAAATGTATCAGCTTTCCAGTGGTAAAAGTCCTTTAAATTACGCATATGAAATACATACAAATATGTCTGTAAAAGTCTGTAACAGTTTGAAAACCAGTCAAGTCATTGTTCATCGTTTAATTAATTAGTATTAAGTTCATAAAGAGTTTAAAAGCTTACCGATCTAAGAAGATTTAATTATTGCTAAGGTCCCATTTGGTGCTCAGTTGGTAGAGCGGCGTACCGGTAAGACGAGGGTCCCGGGTTCAAGTCCTAGATGTGACCGTATCTTTTTCTTTTTCAAAATTTTCGTCTAATAAGCTATAATATTGTCTTCAATAGTAAAATATTATAATTTGAGGTTTTACTTATTAAGTTATTACAATAAAATAAAAATCTAAGATATTTTTTCAGTGGAAACCTTGTGCATTTTCCTTATTGAATTTACACATAAATCACTCTCGGTATTTCTAGTGTTTTAGACGAAGTGTGTATTTTTGAGTACCGACCGTTAAATGAAGAATGCGAAACGAAATTTGATAGTAAAACTTAGTTTGGAAAGATAAAATTGAAAAGAAATACTTCAACGTAAAAAGTTTGCACGGATTTTAAAGCGAACGGGAATGCAGTAAGAAATCTGCGACGTGCTGCATCAGGGCGAAAGACACCAAATAATGCAGTTTCGTGTCTTAATCGGCTATTTGTGCAACGTAAAAGTTTAAAGGGAAAAACTTAATACACGTACCGTTGAGTCACGTAGCCCCATTATGGTCACTGTTATTTCAATGACGCTATCAGCCTCTTCAATTTAAAGAATACCAAAGTCTACAAAGTATACAAAGCATACAAAGTATACCAAGTAGGTGCCTTTCTCATCGTCAGGCGCAAATAATAATTAGTTCCGGGCATTCCCTGAAAATAATTACTGTCCGTCAATTTACTTAATGCGTTTTTTACTTCGTCCGTAAATCAACTTGTCTGTGTCTACATTTTATATACCATAGTTTTTATTTGTTGTAAAATAAAATTACTGCTTTCGTTGAGAGTTTTGACTAATTCTTTCGCCCTTGAGTGTTGGAGTATAAGATAAAACTATTTACCCGATAAAAACTGTAATGCAGAACATCAGTTTGTAATTCTCACCTAAAACAGGATCAGGGAACGCTGGCGTCATGAAAATTGTACAGGATAATAATATTTCGATAAAATCGTGTTATAATCTCTGGCGGAGCCACGTAGTAAGTAGTTTTTTTTTACATTCGCTCTACACAGGAGGCCCTCAAGAATATAATTCCCCCCAGGGCCTATGTCATATTTGGGGATGCTGTGTAGCGGGTGTTTTTAGGAAAGGAGGGATGGGAAGTTCTGGGAAGGAAAAAGGCACGAGGAGTGGGTAGGAATCTGAGGATCAGTGAGTCCAGGAATGACGGACGCATGAATCCATCCCTCCCACTGCGGTGCAAAGCGATGTTCCTGTTGGAGAGGTCAAAAGTCTCCCTCAACCAGCATCTCCCGATCCATACGGCATACGCTTCCACCGCCAAGACCCGAATAAACTTTACCCCATCAACCCAGGCATCCCTGCTAAGTCACCAAACGTAGCGAACCACCAACTGACCCATTGGGCGCATTTTGCACCCGTGTTCTAAAATTAATTATAAAAAGCCCTAATCTTCAAGCGCTAGTAAAATTAGATTGTTAATGTTAATGTTATTTGTAAGTTTCTACATATGTAAATATATATGTTATTAAGATAGTAGTTATAGGCCTTAGTCGTAAGTCACTAGATATAAGTCTTAGAGATGTTAAGATTTCAGGTACTGAAATATTAATATTGGTGCTTGTCACCCTATGGGTGTGGCAACATTTATTTTTGTGTTAGCGATTGCCGGGGCAATTTCGTATTGCCACGGATTTTAATCGTTCTTCTCTTGTTACCATCCGTCTTGGGCGGTCGTTTTGGCAAAACGGCGGAGCTGCCAGGTTTTCACTTACATGTGGGTTATAAAACCGCGGAGAGAGATAGCAATATTGGGCTCACCTTACATGAGCTGCCCTACGGGTCTTTTTTATTGTTAAAATAAAGACCACTATTCGAGAGCTGGAGTTATTATTGAAGACTTACTCCAGTCATACTTCCTTGGAATCTGGTGACTCACCACGCCGGATTGCTCTGTCAGGAGAGTGAAGTTAAGATCCTGAACATTGGTCCTTCGAGCCGGATGATTATTATTTGGATTGATCCATTTGAGACGGAAGATCATTATTTGGAGTGGTCCAGTCGGGCCTCATCATCATCAGGAGTGGTCCAGTCGGCGTCCTCATCATCATCGGGAGTGGTCCAGTCGGCGTCCTCATCACCATCATTGGATTGATCAAGCGAGCCTCATCACGACGCTCGCATGCACAGCAAATCAGGTTGTAGCCTTCCTTTCATTGTCCTTTCAAATTCCATTTAAAAAAGCTAAAAATCTGTGTAGATGCCACATTATTTCGTATTGATTATATCGAATTATATTCGGGTGTTCATAATCAGATGCTTTCAAAATAGCATAAAATTGTTGGTGATAATAAAAAACCAAAGTTTTTTAATTTTAAGGAAAGGAATTCTACGAACAAGGTTACATTAGCGTCAAGCAACGTTAATTGTATGCTGTGTAATGACAGCCATTTCATTTATTCTTGTAAAATATTTGTTAACAAAGCACCAGCGGCACGAAGAAAGTTCGTTTCAGAGAGCAATTTATGTTATAACTGCCTAAAACCGGGGCACCCTTCAAAGGTGTGCAGGTGGAAGGAAAAATGCAGTGTTTGTGATCGAAAACATCACACTCTGTTACATATCAATACTGATAATGTACAAGCGGGTACTTCAACTGGCAAGGGTCAGTCGGAGGCACCAGTGAATTTAGCGTGTCATAGCGACATGAACGGGCGAGAAATTTTACTATCTACCGTAATAGTAAAAATAGAAGACGTGTACGGTGGAACACACAAAATACGCGCACTTTTGGATTCAGGTTCAATGTCTAATTTTATTACAAAGGATACTTGTAAGAGATTAAATTTGCATTGTACAAAATTGAACATACCTGTTTCAGGTTTGCATAATAATTTAATTCATGTAAAGGAAACAGTTGACATTAAATTTAAATCATTATGTTCTCAATACGAGGATGAAATATCTTGTTTGGTATTAGATGAGATTTCTTGCAATCTTCCACAGACCGTGATTAACCCAAAAATGTTGAACATTCCAGACGGTGTCCGGTTAGCTGATCCGCAGTTTTACCAGCCAGCTTCTATTGATATGCTGATCGGAGCAGAGGTTTTCTGGCAGGTGCTTCGTACGGATCAGATACAGTTAGGAAAGGGTAAACCTACATTGCATCGAACGGAGCTAGGCTGGATAATATCAGGAGCTGTACAGAGTCGTCATAATACGAGGCCAGTTAAAGTTTGTCATATTTCATTAAATTCTTTGCAGAACCAAATAGAAAGGTTTTGGAAGGTTGAAGAAACCGAAAATAGTAAGCATCACTCTCTGGAAGATAGTGAATGTGAAAGGATTTTCGAAGGCACGCATAAACGCGATGCAAACGGTAGATTTGTAGTCAACTTACCGTTTAAATCTAACCTATCTCAATTAGGAGATTCATTTAGTATTGCCAAAGGTAGATTAGCGTCAATGGGAAGGAAATTCTTAAGACAACCTAGTTTAAAGGAACAATACTCGGAATTTATTGATGAGTATCTTGCGTTAGGTCACATGACTGAATGTGAACCTCCAAAACGCGATGAAATTACTTATTATTTACCACATCACGCTGTATTTAAAGAAGCAAGCACAACTACTAAAATTCGTGTTGTTTTTGACGGGTCGGCTAAACCCGTTCGAGGGATTTCTTTGAATCGCGCTCTAATGATTGGGCCCACCATTCAAAATGATATATTTTGTCACTTGGTATTTTTCAGAAAACATCAATATGCAGTCACCGCAGATATTGCAAAGATGTACCGCCAAATTAATATCAACCCAGAACACAGAAATTACCAACGTATATTATGGAAAAGGGATGCGGAGGATTGTTTGAAACATTATACGCTAAACACGGTGACATATGGTTTGGCTCCTTCGCCTTATTTAGCAATACGTTGTCTGCACCAGCTAGGTAATGACGTTTCATTTACTACATTTGATACTCCCACGGAGTTGCCAGAAACGGCGAGGATAGTTTTGGTTACTAGTAGTCCTGTCGATTGGGAAATATTTAATAATTATTCTTCATTAAGACGACTGAGGCGCGTAGTTGCTTATATGATACGTTTCATACATAACTGTTCTAAACGAAAACCGATGCGAGTCGACGAGCTTTCTGTAATCGAACTGGAACATGCCATGCATGTATTGATTTTGAACGCTCAGCGATTCGCATTTCGTGATGAAATAGCTTCTTTGTGTAATGGAAGATTTGTATCTAGGCAGAGCAAGGTAAAGGCACTAAATCCTTTTATGCAGGATGGGTTATTGTGTGTTGGAGGTCGACTATCACAATCTGATATTACCTCGGTCTCTCAAAAACATCCATTTTTTTTTACCACAAAATCATAAGTTGACTGACTTAATAATAACCCATCTGCATTATGAGAATTTGCATTTAGGATGTAATGCTCTGCTCGCATTACTGCGTTTACGGTTTTGGCCAATATATGGTAAAAACGCAGTAAAGCGAGCACTGCATAAATGTATTGTATGTTTCCGAGTCCGTCCGCGCGAGTGTCGCCAGCTCATGGGTGACCTTCCTGCTGACCGATTCCGAATCCAAAGACCATTTTATGTAACCGGCATAGATTATGCAGGTCCAATTTTAATTAAGTCTGGTTTAACCAGAAATGCTAAGAGTGTAAAATCTTACATATGTTTATTTATTTGTTTTTCAACGAAGGCAATTCACCTAGAATTAGTGACTAATTTAACTTCAATGGCATTTATGAATGCATTGAAAAGATTTATAGCTAGGAGGGGTAAACCCTCACGACTCTTTAGTGATAATGGAACTAACTTTACAGGTAGTTATAGGGAACTTACTGAACTATTTGATTTTTTGAAGGCATCTGATAAGGAAATCCATAATTTTTTAGCCCAGCAGAATATTAGCTGGAGTTTCTTGCCTCCCCGCTCACCGCATCACGGTGGACTTTGGGAAAGTGCAGTTAAAATGACCAAGTTACATTTAAAAAAAGCAATGCGGTCAACTGTTTTGACATACGAAGGCATGAATACCATACTAATACAGATTGAGGCTTGTTTAAATTCCCGTCCTCTGACTCCATTATCATCAGATCCAAATGATTTAAACGCACTCACTCCTTCACACTTCCTTATTGGCGACAACCTGTTAGCATTGCCTGAGCTTGATATCCATCATCTGCCTACAAACAGGCTTAATATTTACCAAAAGATGTCTACCGTTGTTCAATCTTTTTGGCACAGATGGAGCCGGGAATACCTAGCAGAATTGCAGAACCGAGTCAAATGGCAAGAAGGACGTCAACGCAGTTTACAGCCTGGTGACATGGTCATCATCAAAGACAACCAACTACCTCCGCAGTACTGGAGGATGGCGCGAGTGATGGAGATCCACCCTGGTCAAGACGGACGCGTCCGCGTCGTCTCCTTGAGGACGGCCAGAGGTGTCACCAAAAGAGCCGTGACACAGCTCTGTCTACTTCCCATGGAGGATCCTTCCTCCAACCTGGATTAAGAACCAATTACAACACTAAAGGTGATGTTATGTGTGAATCAAAATGCCGTCAGGCTCAACAGTGCCAAGTGATAAGATATTTTCTCATAAGTGGGTGCAGCGCACCAGAAGTTTCTACGTTATTAGACTTTTATTTTTTAATGTCAAGTCTGACATAGGGTTATATACGTTGTTATAAGTTTTTTGTTATTATTTTGATATCCATGTATTGAATATTGTTTATTTTTGTATGTGAACCTGTTGGGTAAATTCTGAGTACCAATGTTGCAATCTCTTCCTACATTATTTTATGAAAAACGACTATTCCTTAATACTCGTTTTGGGGCGGGAATATGTTAAGATTTCAGGTACTGAAATATTAATATTGGTGCTTGTCACCCTATGGGTGTGGCAACATTTATTTTTGTGTTAGCGATTGCCGGGGCAATTTCGTATTGCCACGGATTTTAATCGTTCTTCTCTTGTTACCATCCGTCTTGGGCGGTCGTTTTGGCAAAACGGCGGAGCTGCCAGGTTTTCACTTACATGTGGGTTATAAAACCGCGGAGAGAGATAGCAATATTGGGCTCACCTTACATGAGCTGCCCTACGGGTCTTTTTTATTGTTAAAATAAAGACCACTATTCGAGAGCTGGAGTTATTATTGAAGACTTACTCCAGTCATACTTCCTTGGAATCTGGTGACTCACCACGCCGGATTGCTCTGTCAGGAGAGTGAAGTTAAGATCCTGAACAAGAGATAAGTCAGTAGTTCTAGTATTGATTATTTAAGAAATATATTTGTACAACGTCCTTGAGGTGATTTTTCACGAAAACGGCGCTACATAAATTAGCCAAATATTATTATTATTGGGGTGACCTATTGGTAATCCAATAAATGGTTTCCGGGGCGGCGGTACCCATAGCCGCCTCCCAAATTACTACCCAAATGAAATAAATAAATTTCTATACACCACATTTCTTCGTCTGTGTTCCAATAGTTTTTTCGTCTTTGAAACACGTTTTTTGAAACTTGTTGATCCTTTTTGATTAAATGGTGGTGCATACAAATTTATTTATTTTATTTAAATTAAAATAACACCACAAAGTGAATAAGCAATTATTGAACATGTGACTACTTAGTTTATTCCTATTATGCCCATTTGTGACATATCACTAAAGTTAAACAATGTATTGTGAACTTACGTTTCTAGTTCAAGACGGTATTATGATGGCAAAATTACTTACAATGAATACAAGAAATGCGTTTAGTTCATAAATATTCATGATTGAATTTTAAGTGAATACAAAAAACTCCGTTAGAATTAGAAATAAGCTTGTTTTACACCACATAAATAATTTGCTCATATTTAGAGCAAGTACCGGTACATCTTAAAATTACAAAAAAGTCACCTATCTTATATTTTATTAGTGCAGTCAAATTTCATTCTGGCTTTAATTAATTTTGAGTTGTGTTATTTTATTGTTGAGTCTGATAATTTGCAAGTTTATTTTAAATTGCCTAAGCGATGCATTGTTGAAATGCATTTTAATTCACGAATCAATGAACCTTTGGCGAAATCCTAAAATAGTAGAGAATTAATAATCAGGAGAATTAACCTTTCTCGAAATCTTAAAATGGTCGAGATTCAGGAGAGTGATCCTTTGTCGAAATCCTAAAATGATCATGATTCGGGAGATTGAGAACCTTTGCCGAAATCCTAAAATCCAGTTTCAGGTACACTCAATCTTTTGTTAGAAAATGCATCACTGTTAATCCGCGAGTTGTGCCGGGAGTCCATAATGCCCGAGAAGGTGTTTCGGATTTCGGTGGATACACCTTGTTTTGACAATTTAAGTGACTGCTCGCCGGCCGGCGTTGAGGTCATTGAGCCCGCGGGTGTCATACGTACTGTGACTGTAATATGCCCAGTTTTATTTCATACTACGCCAAGTAGTGGAATAACTTACTATACTACACCTCTAGCTACTCCCCGCCCGGCAACACAATGGGACCGGTGTAAATGTATTCACGATCATCGCCCTCTGATGTTACATGTGCTCCTGGTGTTTTCGTACGGTTCGTATCGATTTAAATCCATTTGAACTCTTTTTTATTGAATAACGGACGGGTGATCTTTCGAGAGGAATAAACCCATCTCTGAGGTTTGTAGGCGAATTACATTTTCTAAAAAAGGAACCGATGCGCACTCCACATGCTAATTTTGGTGATCGCGCTTTCAGAGTATCATTATTTTTTAGGAAAGATTATTTACTTAAAGCGCACTCGAAGTGTACTTTTACAAAACTGTGTTATATAAATTCATCCAATTATGTCTGCCGTACATACAGAAGTGGCGCCATATATAATTTTAAAATAGAAATGAAGTCTTCATAAAATACTATGGTATGTAGGTGCTAATGTTCTCCCCTTTGATATTATCTGATTATTTAGTTCCCAACCGACTTGGTTCAAATTCGTTAAGGGTAATTCATAATCTGCTCTTTCATAGATGGCGCTAATTTAATTATTTCAGGAATAAACGCTTTTTGCAAGTTACGCTTTAAAATACTAAGAAGAATCGTTTGTTTAAAGATAAATTGAAGATGTCCATTGACTTGGTATAATTATTGTTTCCCTCCGTTAGTATTCTGGGCAAAGAGGAATACATATGGTAGTTAGTCCCAGAATTTATGCAATGAAATAAATCCTGACTTATCTTATGTTATCTTCGCGGAAGCTTATCGATTCTAGCAATACCGGACTATCAACTAAATCATTTCGAATTTTATATAGTAATATCAAGTCAGTGAAATTTCTCCTGTTGAGCATATTCATACGAAACGTAAGAATTTGTTTTGTATTCTTTCAACAGCTTGTACATGTATATTATAATGTGGGTTCCAGACAGTAGAACAGTAGAACACAATTGTGCTCAAGTTGACTTCTTACATAGGCAAAATATAACAATTTAATACACTTTATATTGTTAAAATTTTTGGTTAGGTTAGGTTAGGTTAGATTTAAGTTAAGTTGACTTCTTACATAGGCAAAATATAACAATTTAATACACTTTATATTGTTAAAATTTTTGGTTAGGTTAGGTTAGGTTAGATTTAAGTTAAGTTGACTTCTTACATAGGCAAAATATAACAATTTAATACACTTTATATTGTTAAATTTTTTGGTTAGGTTAGGTTAGGTTAGATTTAAGTTAAGTTGACTTCTTACATAGGCAAAATATAACAATTTAATACACTTTATATTGTTAAAATTTCTGGTTAGGTTAGGTTAGGTTTAAGTTAAGTTGACTTCTTACATAGGCAAAATATAACAATTTAATACACTTTATATTGTTAAAATTTCTGGTCAGCCTATTTATAAATCCCAACATTTTAAAGCCCTTATTAGTGATTTCTGTTATGTGGTTAACAAATGAAAGATTTGATTAGAAAGTGATGCCTAAGTCTTTGATTTGTGTTAATGTCTCAAGAGCATTGTTATCAATGTTATAATCAAAAAGCATAACTTGCAAAAAGTTTATTTTCATGAAACAATTCAATTAACGCCATCTATGAATATGTAGATTATTATTACATTACGTTTACCCCTAATGAAGTCAAGATAATGATAAAATGCAATTTCGGCGGCCATCGTGAAATTCTAGAGTTCACTACAGATTAGGTTCAAAATTGATACATATGAGTTTAGGAGGAGGATAAACTGGAATCTTCTTTCTTCAAATTTCGGCATCATATTAGAAATCGATTTTATTTAAAAATAGTATAGGGGGGGTTAGGTGGGAGATGAAGTCTAATTTTATGATTAAGTGAATCATTTTGACAGCCATCCTTAATTTTTAGAGTTCTGATTGAAAAAAAATTTCGCATTGTTGTTTTTTGTTAAATTTTGGGTAAATTGAATAAGTAACAGAATAAGTAAGTAAATTGAATAAGTAACTTCCGAACTGGCCTTCCATTGATATGCTTGGTGTAACTATAAGTGACCAGATCAGGTACGGGGGCTCCATCGAAGCCAGAGTAAAGTTGGCCTCTCAGAATCTGGGCGTACTGTACAGGGCCCGCAGATACTTTAATAGTACTGACCCTGTACAAATCGCAAGTGCGCCCTACTGTCGAATTTGGCAGCCATCTCTGGTCCGGAGCCCCTAAATATTTGAAAAAAACCCTTGACTCTGTGCAAAAACGGGCGGTCCGTTTGATAGATTCCCCAATCTTAACAAACGGACTGCAATCTTTAGAGCACAGGCGTCAGGTAGGTATGCTGTCCTTGTTCTATCGGTATTACAATGGAAGATGCTCTGAGGAACTAGCGTCATTGATCCCTTCGGCACCGGTGCGTAGTCGGGATACACGCCAAACGCGCGCCCAACATTTGTACACGGTTGACATTTGTCACATGAGAACGGGTCGCTTCTACGATTCGTTCTTAAGTTCGCAGTTCTCAGCTCGGCTGTGGAACGGACTGGCGGCCTCCGTATTTCCTCCCTCCTACAACATGGGACTCTTCAAGACCCATGTTCACTCCTTCCTCTCCACAAAAAGACCCTCCACACAGCATCCCCAAAGATGAAATAGGCCCTGAGGGAAATTATTTTCTTCAGGGCCTCCTGTGTGGAGTTAATATAAAAATAAAAAAAGTACATTGAAAGACGTAAAAATAATTATTCTAAAACAATAATTGATTAATCCCGATTATTTCGCTAGCAACCTTGAAATATGGACATTTAAACCTTCTTAAAGCTATGTGTTCCGCGTAAGTCACATTTCCATTATGCAATAGGGTGTCCCTCCAACGCCGCTAATATAATGTCCATCAAAGCGCAGTCCATCCATCACGGACTGTCACTCCATAAACGCGAATCGAGTCGAAGAATGACGAATTACCGGACCGCACTTATTGAGATGACAGATGGATGACAGAAATGCATTAAATTAACTTAACTCGTGTAACTGACTTATAAATATGTCAAAATTGCGGTTCTTGAATTAAATTATGCAACCAATAAAATTGTATTACTAATTTTAAAAATAAACAGCTCGATTTTTGAGCATATTTTTATCGATAGTATTTATATAGAGCAGTTTAGTTGGATTTGGTGATAGTAGTAAAAAATATAAATAATTTAAATTCCTACTTTTTTTTCCATATATGAATATTTATTTTCCCGTACAAACAATTAAACTTTTTTAACCTAAAAACTACCTTAAAACGTTGGAATTTTTTTCTACTTCTAAAATCGTTTAGAATCACCCCCCGAAGTTAGTGCACTTCACCCCCGGACACTCTATATATATGTCCCTATATAAACTTGTGCAGACCCGTGAAAAATCACGGGATATTATGGTTGAAAGTCTTTATAAAAAAATATTTGCCTAAGAATCCATTGTTTTTGAAATAAAGAAATTTACCTGTCGAATATTAGTAATAGTGGTAGTTGAAGAATTACGAACTCTATCCGACGACATTTTAAAAATACAAGACAAGTTACAGTCATACTAATCAAATGAAAAATGTAGCACTTCGTATGTAAAGAATAGCCATTCAAATAATAACATTCACGGGCCGCCAAAGTATGTCCACTGCACCTAGTTTAGAGAAACAACACGCATTGTATTAGTAACGTATATTCAGTCTATTCATTAATCTAAGTATCTGTCAAGCATTCGAACAAAAGAAATGAAATAAAAACGCTTTTCGAATACGTAAAAAATAATAAAATAATTTTTGTCTTATATTATAAGTAGTTTAAACTTTGAAAATTAAAAGTTCTTTGAACATGAATTATGTCACCCATTACGCAAGAATATTTCACATTACTCGCACCAACAACCGAAACTATGTTTAACATAATCGGTGCTACGACCCTTTCCTGTTTCCGGTTACCGGTTTCCTGCTGTTCATAATGCCTCAGGCTGTGGTGTTTGCTTCCACACTCTTCAAAAATCACGTCTTAGTATGAATTTTTGTCAAATCAGTTCCAATTTTGGCGATTGTAATTAATGTGATTTTCTGTTAAAAATATTATATCGTGCATGCATATTATTGTATATGTTTGAATTCTTCATGCAACAGTCAATTCCAATTTTGAAAATGATCCTTATATTCAAAGCAAATTTCACGCAGGAAAAATTCACTCAGGAATAACTAACATGACTTTATATAACTTTTTAAAGATGTGATGAATTATCATTTTGATGAGTTATCCGTTCACCGATAATCCTATATACAATCCTTATTTCTTGTCTATATTCGAAATTTATAATTTTCTTAACATATTTACACCAGTTTCAATTTTGTTAATGTACGCACATGAAAATGGCAGCTCTAAATAAACTGTCTATAGCAATGTAACCAATATGCGGATACATCTCATTGTTTGAACCTTGATGCTGTGGAATTAAAATTGCAATATTCATATTAAATCATATTGTCGGCTACAGGTTAGCTACTACACTTATTATTATAAAAAATACTAATTTCGTTTGTATCTTTTGAATGATTGTTCAATGAGCTCTGATGTGATTATTAAACTTATTATTGTTTTTGTTTATTTTTCATTTAATTTCCTTCTTTTTTCCTGTTTTGCTCTCAGTTCGAATTGAATAAAATAAGTTTGAATAACAGCATAATTGAATAGCAGCAGATTCAATTGAAAAACAGAATTTTCTCTCATTGTTATTATTGATCCATTCATATTTAAATTTAAACCTAGATAATATTTCAAAAAACACTTCCTTTACCTTTAAGTAGTTGGACTTTATCAGAACTGCTTATCAGTGCTTATACTATATATTTTTTTTATTTCATCTTAAATTTTAAATGTCATTATTTTATTGGTCAATACTATAAAATTATGAATACTAAAATATGATCGTTTGAAGACTGTTGAAAGCAAATAAATTATTTTAAAATGTTTTGAATTTAAGTATCAAGAATTCTGACAAGCGATATAGTACCTACCTATTTTGTTCACAAGAATATTATTTTAATACCATATTCGAAATGTGCATTTAGTGCGTTTTAATTTCTGTTAAAATATTATATTATGGGTACTTTATCGCTTATCTGAAAAAATAATCGTATCCAATTTTGAAAAAGACACTTACATTAAAAAAAATACGAGTTCATTGAACCAGAGTTAGCCCCGGTATCTCGGTTGATTTATAGCTCGTCTTGGTTGGAATGTGGAGCTTAGCACGGTTTGGAACGTAATCCGTATATAGGTCGGAAGCTTAGATATTACACCTATTGTCTACGATTCTATCAGATGAAAGTACTCGATTTGCTTCTAAATCATCGGGAGATCGAGAGATTTAAAAGTGTGAAATGTGTTAGGTGGGCTAATTTACGAGTAGATTTTTTAATAAAGTTCCCAACTTCAATACGCGAGGATGAAGACTAATTTTGAATAGTATTTGTTTTACTGTAGTCAATGCACTATTCATGAAATGATACCTTACCAGACTATTTGTCTATTTTAGATTGATTATCAATTCATAACATCAACATACCCCATCGCTCGATGAAAGTCCATACTAATAAATTATGCAATTTACGTATATTCCGGTGAGATTGGAGTAAGTTAACTTCATATTTGACATTTGTTACTGCTAGCACTTCGGTGTCTAAAAAGGTACTATTTTTAAATTTGCGCAACGAATTTCACAAATAGCGAGGATACGGACTTGCTGATATACCGGGCCTTACAATCACAGTAATCTAGTCATTTTTGTACTCTTTATCACGTGCAAAATAGATCGCCAGGGGATAACCCATTCATTTTCACCGTGGCGACTAGCGATAGCTGGTGAAGCGAATTAACATTGACATTACGGGCGGAGGGAAATAAAAATGGCACGCTGAAAGTTCAATTACACTTGGGAGACCGAACCGAACAATGGCTGTTTTTTCACCCAGTACGTCACGAAATCAAAAGCGCAATCTGTCGAATCATTGACCTGTAAGATCTCCGTGGCAGAGGGGTTATTACGATTATTTTGATATGGAGACTGTCTAATGATTGAGGGAGATTTTCTTTTTTGCCTTAAAATGTACCTAATATAATTAATTAGGTACGTAGTTTAATTAATTGCTTTCCGGGTTTTCAGAGTTTCTTTTTTATATAGTTTTTTATCGATCAATTAAAAAATATTAATCAAATAATTTTTCGTGTTCTGTTAATTATTGTCAGTTAAATTGACCTTTAAACCTACTTAGTCACTAGTTGTAAGTCTTACTCGTAAGTAACTAACTATTAATCTTAGTTATAAGCCACTAGTAATAAATCTAAGTTATAAGTTATACGGGGATAGGTTAAATGTATAAATTAAGTTGCTAAGAACCCTTGATGTTATTTTCTCACGAAAACGGTGCCATGGAAATGATCCAATAATAATAATTATTAGCGCACCATTGGAAAGGTTTAACGATCTCAAAATAGTTGGTCGGCAACAAAAACCAAATATAAAAAGCTGTGTAAATTTCATTACGTCAGAGTTTTAGAGAGATTTTGCTGCTTTATGAAACATGTTTCTGATTCATTGTTAGGATTGTCCGATAACACGGGTTTTTCTCTATTTGAACTGAAAAAGTGTTAACATTACCTACCCACGAGTTTCGTGCTATCCGGTGTTTCGTGTTATCCAATTTCGATATAAACAATTTTTGCTAAAGTCATAGATCAGTTACGTTTTATAAAATACCCTAAAAAACACTGGTAAATAAGTATTAACAATAAATCATTATTATAAGGTAATTGATACAAAAAATATAAATTGGACGCCATTTATAACTCAATCTCATTATATTTGCTACAGCGTAACCTCGGTAATCGATCCATTCAGCTGTTATAATAATAGTATTAATAATAACTTGTTCGTTATCGAAGCACATCAGATTTCCATTTCTACAACCAGCAGTAATTTACATGTAAACGTAAATAATTTTATCTCAATTTGAATACCAGTCGGTAGCAAATAAACTACGTAGATTGATAATTCAAATCACCGACTGATCTGAATAAATAAATTAACGCGGTTGACAATCTGTCTTACCGACCGTTCCGGTAAAATAAGCTTTAGAAACAAGTTCTGTATCTTTATTGAATGCTTGTTACTACTCTATCTGATTATTTTACAGTTTCTTATCATATTTTATATGTCTATTTACTGCTACTGACAGTTACGCAGATATTATCGTAGAGCACTAAATTAAATAAATTTACCCCAGCTCAAAATACCCGCAGAAGTTTTGAAATATTATTAATGAATACAGTTGTGTTTAAAAAGTTTCTATCTTTATTAATCTATACAGTTATGTTTAGAAAGTTACTAACTTTATCAATGAATATAGTTGTTTTTAGAAAGTTACTTACTTTATTAATGAATACGGTGGTGTTTAGAAAGTTACTAACTTTATTAATGAATAATGTTGTGTTTAGAAAGTTTCTAACTTTATTAATGTATACAGTTGTGTTTATAAAGTTACTAAATTTATTAATGTATACAGTTGTGTTTAGAAAGTTACTAACTTTATTAATGAATACAGTTGTGTTTAGAAAGTTACTAACTTTATTTAAAAAAAAAAACAAGTTGTAGCTTTATATTATATTTTGCTTTATTTTATTGTTCTTCGCGAATACCTAATATTAATACGTAAGTAGTTATCTACACAGAATGTGAGGAAAGGGGCAGAGAAAGTAAAGAAGAAGAATGTATATTCAAATCTGGTCACTGGACGTAGCTAAAATCATTTATAACAACTTTTAGATTTTGATTTGCGGTCCCTCGCCGGGACATTACTTAGAGTATGTTCCACTTTGGAACGAGCAATAAGTGTTTTTTTTTAATATTTTCTAGGTTTACGTTAAAACATGAGGTGGGTATCAATAATGAGAATGAGAGAAAAATCTGACTTGCCTTAATTTTTAAACTACACGTTTTTCTCAGAATCGATATGGCACTGAGGGATCACTGGGTTGATCACTACAAAAATTCACGTAATAGACTGATTGGTACAATTGTTGCGAGGTCACTTAACTTGACTATGTACAGTGTACACCCTGTCAGACAGGGTAATTTATAACGTGTTGGGTGGGGGAATGAAGGAACATATGTTAAAGGGAGATGCATAGTTGCGAAATAAGAAAAAAATCCACAGTTATTTTAATCAAATTAACGTGGAACCAACAACTTATATATATAATTATATCTTACTTCTAATTATAACAGCATAGAGCATTGTAGTGAAGGTAATAATATTTTATCGTGTTTATCAGGTATAATTATTACAAAATAAAACAAGGCTCTAATATTGCATTTTTTGCTCTCGTACGAGTTTAACTTTGAAAATACAACTTTATCAAGTCTGATAATTGCAGGTCTTGCATTTTCCTACATGCCCGAGATAGGTTGGATGTGCGGTGTTGCCTTGAAATAATTAACCTCATTGTAAATAAATACCCTGTGATGAACGTGCGTATATTCACACTTTCACAAGTCGAACAATCACTCAAATAATGATTTATGTAGCTGTACTTGCAATTATTTATTTTTATTGACAATTCCAAGTTGAGAAGCAGTTGTTTGGTGTATTAAATTTTTCTATCTGGAATTTGTATATCGACGCAAATATTTTCAGCTCGCCAAGTCAATCTAAATCACAATTTATAAAAGCTGTGAAATATCCAAAAAATATTTAACACAAATATGTACATAGGTATAATAAGTTTTGAAACTTTGTTAAAATTTCAAATAACCAATATGAAGATAATTGTAAGATTGCGCCAGTGTTAACAAATATAAAGTACTAATTGTTGTGCGTAACTTAAGACCGGTATTTTTACAAAATATATAAGAAAAAACGGTTTAAAGCAAACAAATAAGAATCCATTTCAGTCAGTATTCGCTATCTAAATGAATCGATCATAGACCCGAGCAATAATTAATAATTAGGAATGTTTGCCTGTGTGCAGCACTGATAAAACAAAGCCGTTGTTGGGTTTGGTTTGTCGACACTTCCGGTCGGTAGCAGTAGCAACAAGCAGAGGGAACACTGGAAGATCCATTGTTCATTATGCTAATAGAAATGCTTTGTGTAAAAAGGTACCCGACAAATAAAAACACTGGATCCCGCGCGAGCCAAGATAATTATATTGTTAACGAATTACCCAACAGAGCTGGATCAAGGGATAGTAATAAATGGTCAACTTTATCTTGCGCCGTTTGGTGGTTCAATCATCTCAATCGCTAGAAATGTTTCGCCACTCCTTATCGCCCTAAGAAGGAGAGAAAATGAAGAAAATAACAGAGATGGAAGTACAGAAGTTTTATGCACTGAGATTAATCAGGCCATTTTTAAACAGAGAGTTTTTTCTTGGTAGCGAACATAAAATAACTACCGACAGACTTTTCGCACTCTGAATTAATCAGTTTCATGGGTTTCAATTCCATAATAAATAAATTAGCAGAGTATAGTAATTAATAATATAACACAGAAGGGATGATAATCTCTTCTCTTATAGTAGGTAAATGAAAGGCCAGTTTTTTGTTTAACATTATGTGTAGGTATACCTGAAAAGAGGACCTGATACAATATGCCCGATTGAAGAAATTAAAATTTCAAGTTAGTATTTTATTTCCGAATTTATTTAGTGATTTTATTGAATTTATCTTTTTTCAATTAACCAAGCTTTTTGGTTAACTTTCTTTGTAAGTAAATTTGAAAGTGTTAGAACGGGTTGTTGTGTTAGAACGTTGATGTGTTAGAACGGGTTGTTTCACAGAATTTGAACAATTAATCAAATTTCAAAGTTGATTTTCAAGTTCTGTGGAGGTTCTATTCAAGTTCTATTATTATATCATTACTGGCCAGTGGCTTCACAAAACTGAAATAATAACAGAACTGGAATAGAACCTTCACAGATCTTGAAAATCAACTTTGAAATTTGATGAATTGTTCAAATTCTCTTAGTCTCATTGAATTGGCATGTCTAGCTCATTTTGAAAGAAAAGTCTATTATCTCGCAAAGCTCTTACCGTGTCTTCGTGCTTAAATCGTCTTCTTTCTTCTTTGGATATTTGCTCAGTAAATTAGTTTTCGTCTAAATTAATCAGTTAAAATCCCCGAGTATTATGTGGATTTTCAAGTAATCTAGATATAGACCGTAGCTATCAGGTCTTTCAGTTGATCATTTCACCAAACACCACCAAAACCCTAAAACGATAATTACGGTCGTTATTAAATAAAAAACCAGGTGTGGCTTCGACCCTGATAACTATGATGTAATTGTATTTACACTCTTCTATAGTAAAACTAACACTCCCGTAATAATAAGCCAACATACCATGGTGTTACATTTCTAGGTAACTTCTTCCAACCACAGTGAAAATTTAGTAAATTGTTCGTACACATTGTATGTCAACTGATGGCCTAATAAAAATTGAGGCAATAAGTTGATAAAAATGATGGTTTTGTATGCGGGTAATCTTTTTGACATAATGGTAGAATTTGAATAGCAAATAATCATTGAATGAGATGTGATTTGTGTTATCTGATTTTATGAATGTGGATGTGAAAGTTTAGAAGAATGAATGAAAATTGGTTTATTATTAATAGTTTATTCGTTACAGTTATTGCAAGGTTAAATGAATGACTAAATAAAATACGTTATTATCTATTTGATGGGTTAAATGCCTATTAAATTATACTTGATTGTATGTAGGATTGATTTTGTGAGCGCTTCCAAAACCGACGTGCATTAAAAGCTTTTGTTATACCTATTTCATATTCTACATTTTCTAGTCGAAAACTTTTATATTATTTTTAAGCAATAAGTATTAGCCTGAAATACCTATATAAATTGAAAAATCTTCCGACAAAATATAATAATGAAAAATACCAGTACATATTGAATAATTTGGCGGGTTTTGATAAGCCGACGTAGCGCAATTGGTAGAGTACCTGACCGGCAGTCAGAATGCTGCGGATTCAATTCCCTTCGGCGGCATGTATTTTTTCTTGGAAGATTTTTTCAATTTATGTGGGAGTTTAAGGCTTATAATTATTGTTTAAAAATAATATGTTATATTTTGGCTATGTATAAAAACCCTGTTTCGTAAACATTAGTATATCGTTGTATTTTTATTTTTAAATTCGAAAAAATTACCATTTCCGGCGTTCCACAAGGATCTCTTCTTGAACCACTTATATATAATATCTTTATTTCATTACTGTGAATTAATTTTTATCGTTCGATTGGTTGAAATGATTTTTAGTTTGGTAGAACTGTAAAATAAGTTTTTTTTCACTACGCATTTATACATTGCAAAATCTTATAATTTTGTGTCCTTGTATTATTATTATTATTATAACAGCAAATTATCATTTGGCAAGCTATTCAATATTCACTGATACCATCACATGCATAACGGTTATCCAATAATAATTATTTTATAAATACGCACCCAATTTAATACCACGGATAGAGCCTACTTCTTCTAGTACAAAATAAAATGTTTTCTTTTCAATATCTATATCTTATCGTCATCTATTGCACGCTCGTGCTGCTTCGTTACAATGCAATGAGCGTGCTTGACTTGCGATCGCGGAGTAGAAAACGAATTGGGTACCTATCTAACTTCTATCCTCGTTGGTAACTGGTAACTCTCGTGTTTTTTCCTTCATATTCAATCTAACGAACGTAGTTTTTTTATCATCAAGAAAGGAGCTACCGTTAGAATTGTTGAATGCAAATGTTTGGAGTAATATTTTTTTAATTGAGTCTTCACCAATATTCTGATTTTACTATATTAACGAATTGATTGCTGTCGTCGGATTACAGACGATCAGCACCCATCACCTGTGTACACGGTTTACGTTTGTACGCGGGACAGTTTGTCTCCGATCATCACTAATTATTCTTCCTACAACCGGGTTCTCTTCAAGACCCATTGAATCCTTCCTCTCCATAAATAGTTCCCCCGCACAATAACCCAGAGATGACCCTGTCTTCTTTGTTGGGTTCTGTAAAGTTTATAAACTCAAATAATCAAATTCGTATAAAGGCCTATTTACACTTTGTAAAGCCAGGAGAGACGCTAGCCAGTTATGGAAGAATGGCAATTAAAAGTAATAATTGAGTCGCATCAGTCTTTACAGAAATAAATTTTAATTTTTATGTAGTGAGTTGCCGATTACTATAATATTGAGCTGTTATTCAAATTCCCCGCAGAAACAACTTGTTAAAATTGCTTCTAATTATCGTTTATTATACAAAGAGTGAATTAACTAAGCATGTAGTAATATTGTGATTGCATTTTTCCACGCAATCGACCTTATTTTGTGTCTGAGTTTTCGTCACCCTTTTAACAAAGTAATTATTACGATCACAAATAAGAGGCATGTTCTTCTGTAATCATTAGTACGTGACACATCTCTCTCCATCCTTGAGAATTTAATTAAAAAAAGAATTATGTGAAGCCTTATCTAGAATAATAATTGTAAAGGATGGGAACAATAATGAATACAAACAATACTGCCTGGAGTCAAAGGGACTACGACACCCGCAATTGAGGAATGATTGCCTGGAGCGGAAGCTAAAAAATTACAGGCATGGACACAAACACTTAATTTACACAAGAAGGAGTTAGAATACCAGATTGAAGGGGAGGGAATTTAGTATGATGAAGCTTAGGTATAGCTACAATTTACACAATAACGAGTTAGAAACCATATTGAAGGGGGGGGGAATTCAGCATGATGAAGCTTAGATAAAGGTACAATTTACACAAGAAGGAGTTATCATACCAGATTGAAGGGGAGGGAATTTAGCATGATGATTGATGAAGCTTAGGTATAGGTACAAATGAAATCTGTTCGGTCGGTATGTAGTGTTTAATAGTAGGATACTAGTTACAAAGTTGCTGCATTTAATAAGGACCTCCCTCTAAAGTGTTAGCTCTATTTTTTTATCATTTTGAAAGTAGGTACGGGTACCGCCGCCCATTCTTTATACATATAACCAACACCTCTGCCATAGGTTACCCCAAGTTGTTTATTATGTTTGGTGTCTTAGCAGGGGTTTCCAGGTATTTGTGGCGGATGGGATGTGGGGTAGGCCGGTTGAGGGAGACCCTTTTCCCTTTTTAGCCGAACTCTCTCGACCGAACGCCTTGCACCGCAGTGGATGGATGCATTCATACGTCATTCCCGGACACACTGATCCCCAGATTCCTAGAAACCCCTCATTCCTTTTTCCTTCCCATAATTTCATTTCCTTAAAAAAACTCCACACTCCAACTAATGTTTAAGACAAGATTTTTTATGCATAGCACAAAGGTTAACAATTATTTTTTTATAAGCAATAATTATTAGCCTGAAACACTCATCCACATTGAAAAATCTCCTGATAAAAGATACCTGACGCCAACGTTGGCGTCAGTTGGCGTCCCGTTGGTGTCATGTATCTTTTATCAGGAGATTTTTCAATGTGGATGAGTGTTTCAGGCTAATAATTATTGCTTATAAAAAAATAATTATTGTAATTATTATTTGGTCGAGAGTATAATTCGATAAAATGATCTACGTAATTATATTATTTCTTAGTACCACATCTTCTATAATTCTTTCGCCGCTTATTCGGGGCGAAATAATGCAACACCGTCATTTGTCATTGCACTAAACATGCAATGGTGTCAATGGGACGATGCAGGCGGAGGACTGTCAATGCCAACCAACCATCCGTCAATAGTCAACCGTCAATGCTGTCTGTTACCATGGCAACTATTCTATCCACCTCATTACTATTTGCCGCCACCAGATAACAGAATAATGCTAATTGACGTGCAGAATGCAGAAAAGCCATAATTGCATGTTATTAGCCTGTAAACAAATAAATAATAGTGATCAACGATTAGTATCAAACGCTTAGCTTAGCTTTACTTATTTTTATGTTTTAGTCATTTTACGCCCGTAAAACTAGTTAAAAAAATAAATAATCGTGTTATTTGTTGAATCAGCATTATTTTAAGACTATCCGTCTTGTTCTTTTCTTTTCCTAAAAACTTGAATAGTTCCACTGGCTCTGGGCACTTGATACCTTGTGGTATCACATTTATTTTAAACATTCTTTTCACATATTGAGGAAAGGTGCCTACGATAAATTACAAACTCTGATCACCGGGATTCATGTAGACCAATTTTTAAAAATGTCAAACTTCTGACAGTGACGGACATATATACAGGGTGTATCGGCACTAACCCGACAAACTTTAACCAGCTATTCCTTAGCACATTTGGAGTAAAAAATGTTATGGGCACTTTGCTGTCCGGTAGCATTTTTTTTTCAATTAAAAACAAAAAAATTTAAAATTTCCACACTACATCACCGTCATTGGCATTGCGTTTCGTGTTAAACAGCTGTTATAAGCAAGTGTGTCAAAAAGCGTCTTCGTTCTTTCGCACACACTAAATAATAATAGTTAAAAATGAGACGAATGGTGCCGTGCTATTTCGTTGTGACTGTAAACGTGCGCCAATATAGGTACACACGTGCATTATTCAACGGAATTCGAATAAAATAAAATATTTTATCAAAGGAAACAGTGGTGACATGTGGTGAAAATATGAATAGTAAATTTTTTATTAAAAAAAAACGTTACCGGACAGCAAAGTGCACATAAGATTTTTTACTCCAAATATGCTAAGGAATAGCTGGTTAAAGTTTGTCGGGTACGTGCCGATACACCCTGTATAGTGGAGTTATGCCTGTTAGTTCGATCATCTCCAGAAAAGTTCCCACAAAAAAACTCAACACATAAACACGCTACAAGGTTCACAGAAAACTTATTAATCCCAAAAGCAAACAAAACTATATTTAAAAAGGACCACACTACATGGCCATTAAAGTATATAACAACCTTCCACTTAACATCAAACAAATAACCGACATACTTAAATTTAAATCATCACTAAAACATTTATTTTAAACAAATGTCACTACACCTTAAATGAATACCTTACATAAATTAAATACCTCTGTTTTTTAAATTTTTTATTTACATACATTTGTTAACGTGGAATTGTTGGGTTATGTAATATAATGTGTATTTGTTGGGTTAGCTGGAAGAAATAGGGTGTAAACTATAAGCTTTATCCTTTGTACTCTGTATTTTTGTGCAATAAATATTTTTTTTAATTTTGAAAGCATTCTTTTTCAATTTTCCTCAACTTTGACAGAAAAGGATATATTTTTAAAGAAAAAAATCGTCACACGAAACCAGTTTCTCTGAAAAATCCGTTGCTAAATCCAAAAATGCATTAAAAAATAATCGACTTTCGTTCGGAACACGAGTTTTATAATAAATTTATAAAACTCATGTTCAGTGTAATTTATTTCAAACCCGTCGTTGCGGAAATTGAATGAACATATGAAAACATATCTTAGCTTATAATAAACCGTTTTTTTCTGTAAGGCAATTAAGTAATAAAACTAATGTTAGTTATCTTTATTTATTCTAACTAAATCAATCTGTTTTACATTAATATTCATGTAATTAGTTTCTGCTTCGCTTTTTTAATGTTGCTAATTTAATCAGGCAATATAAATCAAAATTACAGTAAGAGCAACCAATATATTTTATATCGATACTTTTAGTACGATATATGGTGATTTGGTGTTATTTTTTAAATTGGTACTTAGTTATCTATATCTTACTATAATCCTTTTATATAAATATATATTTTAATTTTGTTTAAACACGTTTTGGTATAAATCAATTACATGCTTTCGTAATTTAAGTTTAAATTTTGTTTATATTTTATTTTAATTATCTTAAACTACATGTATTTATAATAACATCGATGAGAAAATCTCGTCGAATTTGGCTTCATTTGTTTTACATTTCTAACATAATTTAATTAATTTTTATTTAGGTTCAAGGTCTTTATTAATTTTTTTAAAAACCTCTCCCAAAGGTACCTACCTACTGAATTTCGCTAAAAGTTCTCTCTCTAGTCAAAACGTTGCGTTTGTGTGATACTGTATAAACTAACTAACTAGCTAACCATCACGCCGTTCCCCGCAAACAACTCCGTCTTAGTACGCACTCCTTGCCTCATTCACATCGTCTCATACAAATTATTCTGTTATTCTGACTCTTGACATGACCCGATATAATAATAATAAATGTTTATTCCGGTATGTGGGGAGGTTAGTGCAGTCCCACACATTCCTTATAGAGATACAAAAAATATGATCAAAAACAAAAAAAATAGAACAGGAAAACAAAGAAAAAAAAACAGATGAATTGAACATAAAATAGAATAAAATTATAAAAATAATAGAAAGTTGAAGCCTTTAGGGATCCGTGACTATACAGGGTGTATCGGCACGTACCCGACAAATTTTAACCAGCGATTCCTGAGCATATACAGAGTAAAAAATGTTAAGGCCACTTTGCTGTTCGGTAACGTTTTTTTTATAAAAAAATTTATTATGCATATTTTCACCACTGTTTTATCCTTTGTCAAAGTTTGAAAACCCACCTGACAATATTTTATTCGAATTCCGTTGAATAATGTACGTATGTACCTACATTGCCGCGCTTTTTCAATCACAAAGAAATGGCACGGCACCATTCGTCTCATTTTTAACTACTATTATTTAGTGTGTACGAAAGAGCGAAGACACTTTTCGACATACTTGCTAATAACAGATGTTGAACACGAAAAGGCTAATAACAGATGTTGAACACGAAAAGGCTAATAACAGATGTTGAACACGAAAAGCAATGCCAATGACAGTGATGGAGTGTGGAAATTTTTAATTTTTTTGTTTTTAATTGAAAAAAAAATGTTACCGGACAGCAAAGTGCTCATAACATTTTTTACTCCAAATGTGCTAAGGAATAGCTGGTTAAAGTTTGTCGGGTTAGTGCCGATACACCCTGTATTAGGCGCTAGTATTTTTCTCCAGTGTGCGTCAATGCTGGAGGATGGAATGAGGCCGGCTTCCATCATGAGGATATTGGTTCACTTGATCATGCCATGTCTTCCTCGGCCCTCCCAGACTTCTTCTACCACTCACATTCGAGTCATATATTCTCCTTACACCCCTGTCTTCATTCATTCGCTCTAGATCAGAGGTTCCCAAAGTGGTCTATATAGACCCCCAGGGGTCGATATCGGCTTGCTGGGGGTCTATGTCAGTGAGAAAAAAATTTGGGGGTCCACGAGATTCAAATGGGGGTACATACGAGCGGACCCCCATTTACCTTAAGGCAACATTTAGGAATTCCGTAGATGACACAATACACCTAACACAAATATAATAGACTGAGAAATTACTTATTTGATATTTGTATTTTTATATTTCGTAGAGTTGTTAATTGAAGTATATAAATAGAGTCTACGTTCCTTTTCTCGTCGGAATTAATATATTGAACCAAAACATTGCACATTAGAAGCCGCGAATTTTCCTAGTTCCCCAACTTGTTGAAAAACGTCCAGGGTAATAATGACGTTCAACATTTAGATGTACTTCACACAGACTTCAAAACTAAGTTTGAGGACATTTTGATTGTGGAAATGGAATGTTGAAGAATCGAATATCATATGACAAGAAGAACTGATCGGAATAAGCGCTAATAAAGAACTTAAGGGTCAGTTCTGTAGGGCTAGCTACAGAAAGAAATTCCCGTTGCTTATCCTGCTCCATTTTCATTTGGTGTAATACCTCACAAGGGTGCCACTGCCTGCACAATGTAAAGACAGAGCAACTATACCGCCACCCGGTTGTAGGGCAGGCAAGGGAAGGGAATCTTTTTACGAAAAAAAATAAATGATTATCACATGGGAAGTTAATAGTTTTAGGAAAATTCAATATTCGGCAGACAGGGGGTCTACGGAAAAAAATATATTTGGCAAGTGGTCTACGGGGCAAAAAAGTTTGGGAACCTCTGCTCTAGATGCTCAAACCATGTAAGCGTCTCTTTCTTAATCTTACTCATAACGCTTACATCTGTATGCTCTTGGGTAATATGGATGCATGTTGTCATCGTGCTTTTGGTAACCTTTTTTATTATTTATTTTTTAACATTGTTGGGTTTATTTTGGGCAGATGTTGAAAAATCTCGTGCTTCATTGAATGTATAATCTAAAGCTCATTTGCTTCTAAAACCCGTAATAGAAAATTTATTTAGGAACATGTGTTATACGAGTATACTCGTGATGTACTATTTCCGTTATATTGAATGTGTTAAATAATGTGGTTCGGTTCGTTCTTGAATATTCAACGTGCATTTTTTATAATTCTGAATGCATAATGAGCTAGAAAACATCGTTGTGGTTGCTAGTATATTTGTTGCTACATCTGTTGTTAATCTATACTTAGTTTTTTGATCAATGGCTAAGCAAACTTTTTAGCACTTAATAATATCTACAATGTAAATGCAGCCGTCGCTGTAATCCACTTTGAATTAATGAGAATTATTTTATTAATGCATACTATTTATTTCCTTAATTATTGTACATTCTTTGTTCCCTTTGCGACTAGAAGATTATAATAATTATCATTGTATTGTAATCTTCTGGAATGTTGAACAAACCTTTTTAATGAAAGCCACACTCTCAAAAAACATATTTTAAATTTTTTGACTTAGGTATGGGAGGGCAAAGTGGAAGGGGCGGGCAAAGTGGAAAGTTCATATAAAACAAAAAATAGCGACTTCCCCCCCCGCTACGCTCACTTACCGCAAGTCACGTGTTGCCCTTATGCCCCTTCAGAAATTTAGTATAGCTACGGCGACCCAGCGCGGTGCACGTCTATGTTGAGTGATTTGTGCAGATTCCTTACGAAAACATTCAAACTTCAACGGTTGATTTTTCATTGAAAGGTAAGGATTTAGTTACATGCTATTTATTATTATATTGCATATAAGTATAATTCAACGTTATTTTAATACGTCTGTAATATTTTGATACGATTTTTCGAAATATTAATTTTTTTGTTCCTTTCACACCATTTGGGCAAAGTGGAAAGTTGTATGTGAGGGCAAAATGGAAACCTTTCCACTTTGCCCGCGCTCGTGATTTCTTAGAGACATCCAGTTTTACTCTAACGCAACCATTCAATTTTATTTTTTTTATTTTCAGATGGTTAATAAATATATCAAGCGAAGCAATCAGGGTTCATGGAGCGAAGAAAACATGAGAAGAGCCATGGAAGAATCGAAGACTACTTCCCTATCTGCTGCATCTAAAAAATATGGCATACCTCTTGGGACGCTGCATCGGCATTTGAAAAGTGGAATATGTACTAAAAAATTAGGAAGATTTCGTACTGTATTTTCCGAAGCTCTAGAAAAGCTAATTTGTGAACATGCCAAAGAACTGGATAGTTGTTTCTATGGGCTAACAAAGGAATCCTTGCAAACTTTAGCCTACCAACTAGCTGTTAAAAATGACGTGGAACATCCATTTCAAAATGAGAAAGCTGGTCGAGCATGGGTTACAGGGTTCATGAAGAGGCATCCTGAACTAGCATACAGAACCCCGGAACCAACATCTATTGCACGTTGTGCAGCTTTTAACCAGTTCCAAGTGAATCATTTTTACGATAATCTGTGGACAATGTTGGCACAATATGATTTCATCAACCGCCCTGACGATATTTACAATATGGACGAAACTGGCGTCAAGACAACTTCTGAAAGACCTCCTCGAATAATATCAATAAGGGTAAAAAACAGGTAGGAGTCATATCTTCCGCTGAAAAAGGCCAGTTGACTACACTTGTGTGTTGTTGCAGTGCTACAGGAAGATTCATCCCACCATGTTTTATTTTTGGAAAAAGAAAAAGGATGAACGAGCGGTTATTGGATAATGCTCCTAATGGTGCACAGGCATGGTGTTCGGATTCCGGCTGGATCGTCAATGATATATTCAATAAGTGGCTGCAAGTTTTTATTGAAAAGTCAAAACCTTCAAAAGAAAAACCCGTTTTACTTATCATGGATAATCATTCCACCCACCAAAATCTGGAAGGATTAAATATGGCTCACGAAAAGGGCGTTATAATTGTAACCATCCCTCCACACACTAGCCATAAACTCCAACCTCTAGATGTTTCAGTCTACAAACCATTCAAAGTTGCCTTTGAAAGAGCTGTGGACACTTTCCAAAAAAACCACCCTGGAAGACGTATAAACCAATTCGACGTCGCAAAACTTGTTCGATTTGCCTTCGAAAAAAGTGCAACAATAGAAAATGCAGCAGCTGGTTTTAAAAAGTGTGGCATTTTCCCATATGACAGGAATCTTTTCACTGATTTAGATTTCGCTCCTTCTACGGTTCACTACATAGCGGAAAACACTGAGCTGACCACGAACAATGCCACATTGGTTGAAACCGTGACAACATCTACAGTTCCAACGTCTGTAGAACTGGAAAATCAACAGCCCACCAAAACAACTTTGCTGAATTTAGAAACCAACGATGGAATAAGTTTTCAAAATTTATCTTTGGACTTAAACATCACTAGCCCTACGAGTCCAAGCAGAAAAACGTGCGATATACCCCCAGATGAAATAATTGCTGTTTCTCCGAGAGATTTAATTCCAATACCAAAATTTTCAAGACCAGTTAATGAAAAACGTGTCAAACGGCCATGTCAAAAGTCAGAAATTCTAACCAGTTCGCCCTACAAAAATCAATTGGAAGAAAAAATAGCCAACAGGACGAAAATTATCAAGGAAAGAGAGCAGAAATTAGAAATATCAAAGAAAATAAAAATTGAGAAAATGGAAAAGAAAAAGAAAATTTTTAAAAACAAAAAAATTAACAAGAAAGACGAAGAAAAGATTTCTCGAAGAGAACCAGTCAAAGTGAAAATTAATTTTCAACCTCAGCCCGGCACATCGAAACAACAAAATTTGACACTTTGCATGTTTTGCCAAGAAATTTACATTGATCCTCCAACTGAAGAATGAATTCAATGTAATGTCTGTCAAGAATGGGCACATGAACTGTGTGTCGATATTGACAATGATGGAAAATTTACCTGCTTTAATTGCCAATCCCATTAGAGGAATCATTCTATCGCATTCTACATTTTATTGTTCTATATTATAAGTTTCCACTTTGCCCTTTCCACGTTTCCACTTTGCCCTGCTATGCGGGCAAAGTGGATAAAAGTGAGGTTTTCAAAACTGGGTCTCCATTACTAAAACTGTTCGTTTTTATTATTATTTTGTTTCAATTACCAAAAATATGTAAGTTCCTTATTTTAATAAAATTTTAAAAACTTTAAAAAACTTACATTTTCTTAATTAATCTGTAAGCTAAAGTTAAGTTTTCCACTTTGCCCCCCCCCTTCCCCTATGCCTAAATCACTTTATGGATAGGTTCGTTTGATAGATTCCCTCTCTTAATAAACTAATTGTAATCCTTATAGCACAGGCGTCAGATAGGTATGCTATTCCTGTTGTACCTATATTATAATGAAAGATGCTCCGAGGAACTAGCGTTATTATAAATTTATTATTATTGAGAATACCCAGAATAGTATATTATATAAAGGGATGAAATACTATAACGCGCTGCCGGAAAACCTTAAGTCTGCCCCAATTGAAAAGTTCAAGATGTTGTGTAGGAGCCACATCAAGCAAGAAAAAAAAACATAGTATATTTGTATGCAATAATTAATTAGTCATTTGTAAACTTAAATGTACAAATTACTAAAATAAAAACAATAAAAAAAATAAAAAAAATAAAAAAAAAAATTGATCCCTTCGGCACCGGTGCATAGTCAAATGCATGCCCAACATATGTAGACGGTTGAAATATGTCACATGATAACGGGTCGCTTCTACGACTCATTCTTGAGTTCAACAGCTCGACTGTGGAACGATTTTCCCGCCTCTGTGTTCAATCCTTCCTCTCCTCAAACATACCTTCCACACAGCATCCCTAGAGATGATGACAAAGGCTCCAGAGCCTCCTGTGTGGAGTTAATGTAAGATAAAAATAAAACATTTCTCCTTGCGGCAACTTCAAAAAGAAAAATTGAGCAATACATACAGCGATTCAATTAAAAAATATCAAACCTGTATGTATGTATGTTAATAATATCCCATCAAAGTCAATGTCCAGCAGCAACTGAAACATAGTTAAATTAATAGTGAAGGGTCGCAACCTGATTGCTGGCAACACTTCACGCAAGGGAAACTCCTTTTTCAAATATCGTGACACTTTGACTTCCGGTCACGAGTTTATCGCTTCCGCTAACCGGTGAATCTAAGCTTCTAAAAAGTACAAAGTACAGTTGTTTGTCAGTTCCACAGTACCGCTGTCTTTTACACCATGTTTTTCTACTAAATTATATTCGGACGAGTTTTAATAAATGATCATTATTTAGATTTTAGATTATAACCTGAATTGAACGGACATTTGGAATACACATTTTTCTTTCGCATAGTTAAAAATACTGGTAAGAAACAGACCGCAAAACCAATTTGTTTTTTTTTTAAATTTTCTAATGTTTTTATAGATTTATTTGTATTGGTTAAAAATTATATGTGGAGTAGGTTCAATTTGGCAATGTTAAAATATCGTCAACGAACCCTTTGTATAAAATGAACATTCTGGAGGAGGCCCACCGCTTCCCCGCCCTGTTTTAGGTACTGATGGTACCCCTTCAGAGCGCTCGCAAGGTCGCTAATTCTAAAATGAACAATTTATATTAAAATTTTTGAATTTAGCAAATTCTGATGGCCTCTGTAGTCGAGGGGTAAGTCTCTCGACTAGCTAGTCGGAGATAGCCGGTTTAAACCACGGCGTGCGTAAGTAAATTTTATTTGATTAATAAAATAATATTTATTACATTTGCGGCACGTTACAGAGTGGAAGATACTCTCAGTTTCGCCCTGGTGTAAGACCACCCTGCATAGTTGAAAAGTGGCTTGAAATGGCTTAGGCCGTGTTTGGCGACCAGATCTGATTAGCCAGGTACCTTCCTTCCATCTCCTTCCCTTCTCCATTACCTTCAGTTTCATAACATACCCCAGTTGGGGATGTCATATTCTCTCTGGCTTCTGACGGTTGGAAGCAGTTGGAACTCTTGCGCATAATCACGTAAAAATAATTAAAAAAATAGAAAATTAAGTTCGCTTTCAAAAATACTTATATCAAAAATATTGTAACTAATTTAGTTCATTGAATGGGAGAATTATTTTACGCGGAACTGTTTTTTCTGAGGTTCAATTGTGTGATTTTATTTGTATTTTTATTTTAACAGTTAGCTTTTGTATAAATAAATGATAGTATGAGTAATACTTTATATTCAAATTGAAAATGATCTTTGTATTTTAATTTAAATGATTTGGGCGATGTCAACGATAAGATAAGATGTTCTTTAATAATATCTACGCGTCCTTCTAAGGGCATTATCGAAATAAGTCTTATATTCAGAGATAAGGTTCGCTAATCAATAATCAATTTATGGATTCCGTCGTGTTTCCACCATCACCCGATACTTGGATCTTGTCCGTCGTTTTACTACATATACAATCATGATTACCTATACCTAATACCTATTGTACCCATAGGTCGTGCAATTAGAGTTAACCCAAACATCACAAACCTAGAATGGTGTGTATTGGTGCATTGGTCGTGCAATTAGAGTTAACCCAAACATCACAAACCTAGAATGGTGTGTATTGGTGCATTGGTCGTGCAATTAGAGTTAACCCAAACATCACAAACCTAGAATGGTGTGTATTGGTGCATTGGTCGTGCAATTAGAGTTAACCCAAACATCACAAACCTAGAATGGTGTGTATTGGTGCATTGGTCGTGCAATTAGAGTTAACCCAAACATCACAAACCTAGAATGGTGTGTATTGGTGCATTGGTCGTGCAATTAGAGTTAACCCAAACATCACAAACCTAGAATGGTGTGTATTGGTGCATAGGTCGTGCAATTAGACATCACAAACCTAGAATGGTGTGTATTGGTGCATAGGTCGTGCAATTAGAGTTAACCCAAACATCACAAACCTAGAATGGTGTGTATTGGTGCATAGGTCGTGCAATTAGACATCACAAACCTAGAATGGTGTGTATTGGTGCATAGGTCGTGCAATTAGAGTTAACCCAAACATCACAAACCTAGAATGGTGTGTATTGGTGCATAGGTCGTGCAATTAGAGTTAACCCAAACATCACAAACCTAGAATGGTGTGTATTGGTGCATAGGTCGTGCAATTAGAGTTAACCCAAACATCACAAACCTAGAATGGTGTGTATTGGTGCATCACTTCAGAAAGTGATGTCCCTGCGAAACGTTACTGAGTAACGGATTTTGTCTTGTTTATGTCTGCTTATTGTTCTTAGCGAGAGAAGGACGACAAGTCAATATATACGTTTGAAAATATAGATCAAAAATAATAATTTCGGTTGTCTGTTGTAAATCCGGTACAATATCCGGATCCGGATCCGGATCCAATATATTCGTGCTTCGAATTTATTTTAAAAATTCTCGTGAAGAATTCAGACAAGTGATAAAGTAGGTACATACCTATGATATAATATTAAAACATATAATTAATTTGAATTAAATTGCAATTGACCAATGTCAAGAATGTAGCTTATCCCGTGATTTTATGTAATAAATTCAGTCTAAAATTCCTGCCTCCGGGAAACTGGTTGCGTGAACTATTATATTAAAGTTACTTAAAATCAACAAATCGGTCAAAAACATTCCAACCTCGCATTCCCAATTTCAATCTTCGCACGAAATGTTGTGTAAACTACTTTTAGAAAAAAAGGTTTTATTCATTGATCGAATTCAACAACCGTGGTGTTTATTTTCTGCAACACTTTATACCGTATATGGCGTATATTATACTTTAAACTTTATGCTGTATACTTTATACCTTTTACTTTTTAACTTTATATTTATAGTTATGTTAATGGCACTTGTTGTGCCCTTCGTATTTAAATAAATAAAATACGCAGTCATAAGTCTTATTATATATTATAATTTAAACCTCTTGATACTGGGACTACTGGGAGAGGACTTGAGGACAAGACCTAATAACTGGGGTTTGCTCAAAGCTCACATTTTAATTAATTTCGACGAATTCATAATATATTTTTAGAGCGATCCTTATGGATGTAAGTTATTTATATTTAAGATCAATAAAAACAGTACCGGACCATTAAAATATTTTACGTAGAACGGTTTGAAAATTTTTTAAAACGTTTTTGACTGTAAAAATAAGCAGTAAGCAACAGATTTTATTTTTCTAGACGATGAATTAGTAACTTACCGAGGTATTCCTCTAGAAACATCTTGGATTTTAGTAATACTTTCATCAAAAATTATGCAAATAAACCCGACGGAAAGATCAATTTTCTCGGCATGCTAGGGCAAATGCGCCGAATATTGTTTTTCGATTTTTCGCTTAAATCGTTAAGATTCCCACTTTATTTTAGAGATTTTGTAGGGCAAACTCAACCGCAGGTCTGTCCAATACACCAGTGCGGCGCGTCGCATATTTTGTGCATCGCTTCTTCACTTACGTCGCACAGTGGGCTGAAAATCGCCTTTCATAGACATAAAGACTTGAATTTTTAAGGGTATTTTTTTGGCTAGAAATGGATTCTGCTGATCATTACTATGCTATAAAATGTCGTACGAAGCAATTGCGTGTACAAATGAAGGAGTTATAATTTTTTTAAGAAAAATTTGTATGGCGCTGACATTAAAAATGAGGCTATCTCTGGAATCATAAGGTTGGCCATTCTACCCTTACACACAGATATACTACTATTTTTTTGTAATTTTTTGACATACTTCGTATAGTGGCGCAACGTGCGATTTTTTTTTTAAAATCCTCAAAGTTGAAAAAAACACTTTTTAATGTTGATGATTCATTTTAATGCTTAAATGCTTTACATATGAGTAGGCTTGCAGTGTTAAAATATTGTAAACTAGTCAAAGCATACAAGATGCATTTAAGCATTAAAATGAATCATCAACATTAAAAAGTTTTTTTTTCAACTTTGAGGATTTAAAAAAAAAACTTAAGTTGCGCCACAATACGAAGTATGTCAAAAAATACAAATAAATAGTAGTATATCTGTGTGTAAGGATAGAATGGCCAACCTTATGATTCCAGAAATAGCCTCATTTTTAATGTCAGTGCCATACAATTTTTTCTTAAAAAAATGATAACTCCTTCATTTGTACACGCAATTGCTTCATATGAAATTTTATAGCATAGTAATGATCAGCAGAATCCATTTCTAGCCAAAAAAATACCCTTTAAAATTCAAGTCTCTATGTCTATGAAAGGCGATTTTCAGCCCACTGTGCGTCGTTAAGATTCCGACTTTATTTTAGGGTATTGTCTCGTGCGTGGCGTTTGTGTTACGGATTGTGCGTGACCCGCGGTTAAACCCGTCACGGAAGGACGGACGGCGAACGGAACGCAGTCGGAACGCGGAAGGGGTGTGAACACTTCTGGACATTGAACATTAATTACATTACCGAACAGAGGTGGATGTGAATCGCGTGCCACATGTTGCAAGTTATCACACACACTAGCACTACGCACTGCCGCTGAAAGCTTATTTGTAACTTTTCCCAATTTCTCATAAACCTCGTGTGTAACAGAAATATTAACAACGCATCTCTACTGACAGGATTATTTGTAACGATCTAAAAAGTAAATATTTGACCGGTACCTACCCACTATTCTAATTTTCTTTGTTACAATTTGATTGCTGGCCGACATTTTACAAATTAGTTGATTGCTTGGTTATAGATTACACTCAATCTGTGACTATTATTTATTATTTGGCCAAACAAAGCAAAGTAGAACTCACAAGAGATCAACAGACAAGTCATGAGATATCGCATATGTTGATTAGTCTAACAATTATAATATATTTTTTAATACGAAGCAAGACAACAATCCGATTAAAAAAGAACACATTTATTAATTTCGATGGGTATTTGATTGGAAACATACTGGAATTTTCTGTTTCTTTTGTTATCATGCAAGCCGTGTGAGAAGGAAGATAATAATAAATTTAGCAATATTGACTATAAAAATTCTTTGTAGAGCCCTTTACTGGGTTCGATAATAATAATTTTAGCCGATTACTTTAATTTCATCCTATCGCTGACCCAAGATAAATCACAGATAGTCTGAATTCTCGACAAATTTTCTGTTAAAAATATTATATTATAGATAGGTATCTACTTCATCGCTTGAATTCTCCAAACAAACACTTTTAATTTTGAAAATGACACGCGTTTTGGTCCCACCCAGGAGTCATCAATCCATCAAAACACGAGCAAAATTTTCCGCTTATGTACTATGGTGGTAGTAGGAGATTTTCAAATATTGTCAGGGTGTGAGATCCCTGAGACGAATGTGTGGTAAAACCTTGAATGATCGTGTGAGAAATGTGGAGATCAGCAAAAAGTGCAAGGCTGATGTAAGCGTAATGAGTAAGATTAAGAAAGAGATGCTTAGATGGTGTTGGGCATGTAGAGAGAAGAAAGGAGTGTAAGTAGAATACATGAAGCAAATGTGAATGGTAGCAGTAGTCGAGGACGCCCGAGGAAGACATGACACGATCAAGTGAATCAGATACTTGAGTCGGGCCATGTGAAGAGTCAGAATAATATAGAAGAGTATTTATGAGACGATATATGAATTTGAATAAGACATGGAGTGTGTGCCTAGACCAAGTTGTTTCGCGGTCCATCCTCTCTGCCTACCCCGGAAAACTTCGGGGAAACGGCGTGATGGTTAGTTAGTTAGTCAGGTTATTCGTAAACCAGGAATGTCGGTGTTTTTTAAGTTCACAATCGGAGATAATTGAACATCGGGGTAGGGAGGGAAGGAGCGGGTAGGTAATATATTACAAAGTTTTTTAGGAACTGTAATTACCATTTACATCACATTGATAAAAGAGATGGTGCAAATAATATTGTTATATTTTCCAGAAGTGTAATCTACGAGTACTGTGGAATACTGAGGCAGATGGGGGGGGCGGTGGGAGGGTGAATCCTTTAACCCCCCATTATATATGCCCATGTGTTGGACTAATATTCAAACAAAATTGTACTATATAACTAAATCAAAATATCCTGTCTTGTGTACTTTTTACGAAAATACCAAATTGAAAAACGGTATGTAGATTTAGGTATCACGATTCGTTTCTTACATTTCCTCATTAAACAAACTTGGAAAGTCCGGAGCAATTATTATTCGGTTTTATTCTTCAACCAGCGATCGATATAGTCATAGGACCGTCACGATAAAACATTCAAATCATTATAATGGTCCATATAACATTACAACCTCTCTACCCTCCATTATCTCCGTAGCGCACCTTTCTTATTCCTACATTCCTGCTTTTGAATGATGGACCGCTTTCAAATAATTATTGGAAAGTTAAAACAAAGAAATAAGAATAATCTACGCCACAATGACCTATTTTTATTTTTTTTCATATTTTCAAATAATTAATAATAAAGAAGTAATTTTCTTTACTGCACAGGGTCTGATTTTTTGTTCTTTCGTCGGAGATCAATGTACAAATGATGACATAGTTTATTTAAGGTATGCTTGAACCTTCTCGATATCAACATATATTGTCACGCGGTTTGCCTCCAGCTCATTGAAATGATATCCAGATTTTGCGTTAGGGTATGTCTATTTCTTCTTTGGTCTGTGAAGGCAAGTGATAAAAACTGATATAATAATATCTCCTATAAGGTGGGACATCAGATGACTTAATCTCACCATTGAAGAGGACTAAAGCCTTTCTGAAAGTAGCTAGTCGACAAAATAACTTTGGAAAAGCACCGAAAAACTACCCTTATTTGAACTGATAAGAGTGGAATCATCTAGGGGAAGGTGTTAATCCAGCAGTGCAGTAATTGAGTCTGTTTATGATAATGATAATGCTGTGCGTTTCTATGTTATCTCTCACTCGAAGTTACCGTTCTACTGTCGAAAGAAAAAAAACTTTCATAAATGTTCAAGATAAGTAAATAGTGTTGCATTACAGCATCACCCACCCAAAATTACAAAGCTTTTGTATGCCTTGATACGTAGGTACTTGAATAATAATGTCATTGTTTTTCAAGTGTAATTGTGTTTTTTATATTATATTTATTTTAGGTATTTAAAAAAAAATTACAACATTATTTTTGTCGGTTAATCAAGATAAAAATGCGATAAATTGCCTGTACCAAAAAAATTACTTCTAAATGTCAATACTCTCAAAATCCTCATAGTTAATTTTATTTACGCATCAACAAAAATGACATCGAATTAGTTATGTATATAAGTATATCAAATGTATTCGTTTATTAAACTATGCTGACAAGGAATTGGCGAGTTTGCTTCATAATTTGTTTTAGTGACATTAAAAAAGGTCCCTATGCCTAGAGTGTCGAGTCGGTATTCTTACTTTGAGTAGACTCAGGAGTTCGCAAAGTAAAAGCTCCGAATTAACAGTCGGTAATTTTAAACTTCAAATTAATAATCTTTCGATGAACTCTTTCGAAATTTTTAATGTAAATTTTATGGTGATATGACCAAACGACGGAATAAAAAAAATAATAATCCTTTGTGTTTTTCTTCAGATGCCCATGGAGCTGAAGAAGCGACTGGACGAGGTAAGACTCCTGGAGTCCAGGAAGTCAGCTCGCCTGGCCGACCAGGACACAGACTTTGCCAGGCTCGCAGACATGGCAGGAGATCGCCGCAAAGGTCTTATAACGCACAACATCGACATGCCACTGCCGGTTTTCAAGTAAGTTACTACCAATCAACTACTTATTAGTGATAAGTTGTGATATTATTGATGTCATCTGGCCAATTTTCGAGAAACTAATTCTCGAAAATCCTTGGTTAAATAATGTCTTTTGCATTCGATCAATTATAATTTTCCTGTAATTGTGTAATATCCTACTCAATTCATCGACTCTCCGATGGTTTTCGGAAACCCATTTCTGAGAGATTTTTTAAATCCCCTTTTTAATGTCCGGTTGAACTCCGAATGCCTATTCATATCTACACTATGTATATTTTGATGTAACTTCGTTATTACGAAAATACAGGGTTTTCCAATAAGAGGTGTTATTTTGATATTCAATCGTAAAAGATCCATAGTTTCGTTGCAGGTGTGGCACGTAGCGCCGTTTTGTTGAAATTAAACGTTGTCCAGATCAATACCATCCAATTCCGTTGTCCAGATCAATATCATCCAATCTCTCTTGCACCGCAGTTGGAGGGATGGATTCATACATCCGTCACTCCTAGACATACTGACTCTTACTCCTATTAAATTCCTACTCACTTTTATTTTTTATTTTTTTTTTTTTTTTATTTATTTAGTACAGGTGATGATAAAATGACACATGAACACATAAAAAATACTTTGACTGCTCCAGCCTCATTTTCGAAAAAGTAAGGTCCAATGACTCCGCCGGACCATAAACCGCACCAAACAGTCACACGTTGAGGATAAAGAGGCTTTTCAACAATAACTTTTGGGTTTTCCGAGCCCCAGATGCGACAATTTTGCTTGTTAACGAAGCCACCAAGGTGAAAATGGGCCACATCACTCAAGATGATTTGAATTTGATCCACTCAAGTGAATATTAATAATTTCAATGCGTTTTTGAAGCGTGTATCGTTCCATTTGTATTAATGGCGTAGTTTCTACTTGTCAAATGTCAAAAATGACAGCTTCAAAAGTAACATCTACCGAAATAGCGGGCTATTCAAAATAACACCTCTTATTGGAAAACCCCGTAGTTGACAACACTTGATATAATATAACCGCTTATAGGTACATAAGAAAAATCGATACAATCCCCTACAAAGCAATGCCACAATTTTATCATCCAGGTGGAAGAAATAAAATAGAGCCCGTAATAAAAACCGCTACATTTGCGGTTCTGCAACCGACATTTCTAAATGTGCCATGCCGGTTACGGTTTGTTGGGTCTCGCAGCTTTGGCGATCCGTGTACTGTGAAATCGTCCAATTTGGTGGCCTTTTAGATAATAACTGACTGCAAGGCTCAAGGCCAAATGAACCTTCACCAACTAATTACATTCACTCTCCGTGCATCATGTGCTCCTGGTACTAATAGATGATTAATTTCTAAATAAATATTCTTAAAAAAGCGTGATGCTTTTTTAACAATCTTTATTAGTAGATTTAATCCGCCCACCAGCAGCGTAGCGCCGGATCGAGAGAGACTGGTTGATGGAGACCTTTTGACCTCTCCAGCCGAACTCTCTCTTGCACCGCAGTTGGAGGGATGGATTCATACATCCGTCACTCTTAGACACACTGACTCTTACTCCTATTAAATTCCTACTCACTTTTATTTTTTTTATTTATTTATTTATTTAGTACAGGTGACGATAAAATGACACATGAACATATACATAAAAAATACTTTGACTGCCCAACTAGGAGGAATTCCCGTTTTAGGACAGTCAAGTACTAGAGGTAGTAGGACTTCTCATGCCGTTGTCCTTCTCTGAGCATCCTCCTTCCTTTTATTAAAAAGCCCCTCCGCACAGCACCCACGAAGAAAAATGAGTATCGCTGATTTATTAAAATCCTGTTAAAAAGGTGATAGCACCCCATTTCGTAAAATTATTAGTACTTTCATATTATTTCGGAACACGTATTTATTACATATTGACAAAATGCGAAAATATTACAAGTTTTATGATCACGTGTTCTGACATCGCAACAACACATTCGTGTTTTACTTGGATAGTTTATTAGAAAATCTATCAATTAATTCGTTGAAGGCCTGCAGTTCCATTTTTAACAGGAAAACAAATAGTTTGATTAGATTTTTTTATAAATTAGCAATATTTTATTTCAGTAAGTTTTCTCCGTACCCAATTAGACGGCATAGGCCCTGAGTGAAATTATTTTCCTTAGGGCCTCCTGTGTGGAGCTAATGTTTTGAACAATTTAACGGATGTTTCAAAGCTCCATTCCATAGCACGTGATTGAAATTGTGTTCCGAGCTGAAAGAAATTGTATTGGCTTAGAAAGCTCCGATATTGTGGATAAAAAGGTTCTTAAAATTTCATAAAAAACTCACCGTTAGCTAGTGTTTAGATAGACATTAAGGGGGAGACATTAAGCAAGGCATTAATTTATTCTATAAATATATTAATGTCAATTATTATAATTAGTAATTGACACCTTCTGGGCACGAGGTCTACAGTTTGAATGCAATATTAAATACGTGAATTATGTCTGACTGGTGTGTCTTAGTAACTGACGCAATTCACGATATTCTTGGCCAGAGTGACCAGCCGCAACCTTAATTTAATTACGCTTATCAATAACAACTTTTCACGACTTTATAATTGTCCGACTTAATAACAAATTGGAATTTTTGTTGTTCAACTCCTCGTTCCTTATCTATAATTGTATTTTCGAATATATTTGAAAGTTAAATACTTCTGCTAAGCAATCATTCTTATTATATGATGACAAATACTGCAATCCTGTACTTTGTTCATAGAAGCTTCCTGATTAACCCTTCAAACTAATTTGTTCGCTTTTGGGAACAACTCTCATGGTCTTATGGAAATCATATCCCTTACTGTCATTGTGAGGAATATGATATAAACTCTAAACCAGAGGTTCCCAAAGTGGTCTATATGGACCCCCAGGGGTCGATTTCGGCATGCTGGGGTCAATGTCAGCGAGAAAAAAAATTGGGGGTCCACGAGATTCAAATGGGGGTAGATACGAGCGGACCCCCATTTACCTCAAGTCAACATTTAGGAGTTCCGTAAATGACACAATAGACCTAACACAAATATAATAGACTGACAAATTACTTATTCGATATTTGTATTTTTATGTTTCGTAAAGTTGTTAATTGAGGTGTATAAATAGAGTCTACGTTCCCTTTCTCGTCAGAATTAATATATTAAAGTAAAACATTGCGCATTGGAGGCCGCGAATTTTCTTAGTTGCCATCTTGTTTTTGAAAAACGTCCATGGTAATAATGACGTTCAACATTTAAATGCACTTCACACAGACTTCAAAACTAAGTTTGAGGACATTTTGACTATGGAAATGCAACGTTGAAGAATCGGATATCATGTGACAAGACGAACTGACCGGAATAAGCACTGATAAAGAACTTAAGGGGCAGTTCTGTAGGGCTAGCTACAGAAAGAAATTCCCGTTACTTATCCTGCTTCATTTTCATTTGTTGTAATACCTCACAAGGGTGCCCCTGTCTGCACAATGTATAGACAGAGCAACTATACCGCCACCCGGTTGTTGGGCAGGCAAGGGAAGAGAATATTTTTACTAAAAAAATAAATGATTATCACATGGGACGTTAATAGTTTTAGGAAAATTCAATATTCGGCAGGCAGATATACGGGGCAAAAAAAGTTTGGAAACCTCTGCTCTAAGCGGTGTTAGAAAGAAAAATTTATAGTTAACCATTGAACAATTAAATGTGCACCTTTATAAAACCTAAGGTTTCGAACGCAATTAGAAAATAAAATTCGAAATTTTAATAAATTAATTATTATTTATAATAATAAAATTTGAAACCATATTTTATCACCTTTCAAAAACAGTTTATAGTTTTGGGATACGTTCAGAAATATTCCATTTTTTATTCTACACTGAAATACTCCGACCAAATGTCAAAATATGGCAGAGGTCTGAAGAGTTAATCACTACATAAACTCATGCATAATAAATGTATATTCATTCCTATACAAGATAAGATAGGAAATTGTCAATCATTTGAATTTCATTTCAATATTTCGATTATAAACGCAATATTAATTTCATTAACTTTAATTTTTGATACCCACGTTTCACTGTGATACGGACATTTTCCTTAATAATATCCATAACCTCTGGGTTAGGTTCAGGTCATAGATCAATGATCGGAGAACTTGGGTATTTAATTACTTTACTTTCAATCTTTTACCGAAAAATATTCAAGTGATTACTAAACTTCCTCAATATTTAAAAGAGTCAAAATTATGGCTTTTCGATACAGCAGTTGAAACTGTTTTTTATTTAATTTGTATCAATTTATGTTTCTCATAAAATATTCACCACTAAACACTTATACACACTAAACACTTATAACTTCACTATACACTATTGTAAACACTTTTTATACAAACCGCTTAGATAAAATGTAATCTTGTTTTTGTGTTATATGCCCACAGTTTATTTCTAGGTACAATAATATAATAACTTAAATATATTACCCACGCACAGGCTGCGCCTCAGTGGGTTCCCATCATTCGCTTTGATTTATATAATATTGTATGTAATTAATGTAAAAATTGGGAAAAATAAAGGAAAAAAAAACATTGATTCAATGTAGATATTTTTAATTAACTTCCGATTTTATGTCCGGTTTAAATCTTCCCCATAGGAAAAACTAAACCCTTCCACACACTTTTCCACAAATGATCATCTAGTCAATCAACATTATGCAAGTGCATTATATAAGCAAAATAAATACAAAAATATACAAGAACAACACGTCAACTCACCAGAGATCAAATGGGAAAATAATTCACCGACTCCAGATATTTTCATATCAGAGGGTTCGGCTCGGTAGAACTTCTAACAGGGCCTATAAATCCTACTGATCCCTCAACATAAATATTTAAAAAAATCTTTTATTATCCTACACGTATTCAAAATGACCGACTTTTGCATCTTTATGTATAAATTTTTTGATAAATCTAATACGCCTAAATTTTTAATGAGAGAGCTAGGTATAATGCAGGAGCCGAAATAACGAATGGTAATATTTTTATAGTCTGAGAATGCCAAATTCTTTTTATTTCATTTCCTAAATCTGTGTATTTTCTTATTTTTTCATTAACAGATTTTCGAATATTACAGGAATTTGGAATAGCGACATCAATGATATAAGTTATTTTTTTTAAATTTTGTCATGTAAAACTATATCGGGTCTATTAGGACTAATCGTTCGGTCTGTTAGTATAGTTTTATCATAATATATTTTATAAAATTCGTTTTCTAAAAATGAATTTGGTTCGTATTCATAATATGGTACTATATTACGGCAGTCAATCAAGTTATGTTTAATTACCAAATTTTGGTGAATTATTTTTAAAACTTGATTGTGCCTAAATGTATACTCGGACGGTGCTAATATAGAACATCCTTCTATTTCTGCGCTCAACTCTCCAATACTCAACCATTTGTTTGACGAAAATTTGTCAACATACGTTTGGTTGAGATAATTTTTTTTTTTTTTTTTTACAGTAATACCGCACAAGAGTCCCAACTGCTCCCGTCTGGAGCCAGTGAGACTATGGCATCCCCAATTGGGGTATGTTGTGAGGCTGAGGGTATTGGGGAGGGGAGGGAGATGGGGAAGAGGAAGGTGGGGAAGTACCTGGCTATTCAGATCTGGTCACCAAACACGGCTAAAGCCATTTCAAGCAACGTTTCAATTCTGAATGGTGGTCTTACACCAGGGCGATACTGAGAGTATCTTCCACTCTGGAACGTGCCGCAAATATACTATATATTATTTTAAATTAATTAATTGTGAAATAACACAAATTAATCAAATAAAATTTATTTGCGCACGCCGGGTTCGAACCCGCGACCTTCGGATCTGTAGTCAAAAGCGTATACCACTAGACCACGCCGGCCGTCAATTGAAGTGTTTTGCGTGTAAAATTTTATTTGTTAATTTGTTATATTTGTTAATTTCAACAATTTAGGAATAAAACTGTAGATTTGTATAAAAAAACAAGGCCAGTGTCTACATTTGGCCGACCGCCCGTCCGCCACAGGACACAGACACTCTCCTTTATAGAAAAACATATATAGATAAATGGAATTCTTAATTTTAGCAGCTGAATCCGGAACAAAAGGTTTCATAAAATCAATAGAATCAGTGTGGCAGATACTCTTGTGCAACAACCCAGAATTTGAACAATTCAACAAATTTATTTTTCAAGTTTTGTGGAAGTTCTTTTACAAATCATTATGGGCCAGTTGCTTCAAAGGACTGAAATACTAACAGAACTTTAGAAAATTATCATCGAAACTTGATGAATTGTTAAAATTCTCTCAGACAACCCGTCCTAAGTATCTCTCTGTGAAAGACCAGGATATAAACGTTGCTTGAAATGGCAATAGCCTTGTTTAGTGACCAGGTCTACATATCCAGGTACTTAACAACCTTCCTCTTCCCCATGTAGGTACCTACTTGGCCTCCGCACTTCCTTTCACAACATACCCAAATTGATAGTTATGCGTTCACATTAAAAAAATAATAATTCCTATTTCACAGGAGTTAATTACGTGCTTTATTTCAATGTAATGTGTAAGCTTCCCTTAGGAATTCAATTATAAACAGTAGCACTTCAATTTAATTCTATTTACAACATATATTGTTGATACTTCATTACAATGTTGGGATTTATAACTAGGTTAAGTAGAAATTTCAACAATATTAAGGACGGGTTGTTTCGGAGAATTTGAACAATTCATCAAATTTCAACGTTCATTTCCGGGTTCTGTGAAAGTCCTATTCAAGTTCTGTTATCATATCATTATAGGCTAGTTGCTTGACAAAACTGAAATAAAAACAGAACTTGAAAAAATATTTCACAGAACTTGAAAATGAACCTTAAAATTTGATGAATTGTTCAAATTCTCCGAAACAACCCGTCCTAAGTGTATTAAACTGTTATATTTTGCCTTTGTTAGAAGTCTGCTTGAAAACAATTCTCCCGTCTGGAACAACATTACAATATTCACGTACAAGCTATTGAAAGAATATCAAATAAATTCTTACATTTTCTAAGTTTTAAATTGGGTGTTCCAGCAATTTTGTTGAACTAACGACACTCTTAATGAAGTGAATATGATATGATATAAATGATTTTCACTGACATAGTATTTCTATATAAAATTCTAAATTATGCATGTGATAGTCTAGCATTGCTTGCATCGATAAGCTTTCTGATTCCAATACATAATATTAGAAGTCGGGATTTATTTCAGTGCAGAAATTCTGGTACTAACTACCATATGTATTCCTCATTGCCCAGAATACTTATGGAGGGAAATAATTATATCGAGTCAGTGGACATCATTAATTTATCACTCAAATACAAAAGATTGTTACTGAGATATTTTAGTCATGTATAATAAATATAATGTATTGTATTAATATATCATTTTAGTATTCATATGTAAAAGCTCCTAAAAAGGGCGTTTATAAAGTAATTAAGGCGATGCCATACGTAGTACTGCAAAATCATGTGTTTTGGTTTGAAAATTTGGTCGCCTAGAAATGTTTCAGATGCTTTTTAAATACTGCGAGTAGAATACATCTTGACCTTTGAAATAATCGAGTATTTTTTAGATAAGTCTTTTTATAAGCCCAGAAAAAAATAGTGTAAAGGCCTATAAATACTGCTTTAAAGTTCAAAATCTCCTACTTACGAACCCATTTTCGGTTATGATTTTATTGTATAATGTGAAAAAATTTAAATATTTATGCCTGAACATCCACAAAATAAAATAAAAGGCACTTTTTGGCCATGTTTTTTTCTTGCATAAATCAAAACAGGCTGATGGTGTCAAGCGGGAATTTAAACCTTATCGCCATCTACGTAAGGGTTCTTATTGATAGCGGGTCAATTTAAAATATTACACGACGTAGTGCATCGCCTTAACTTAACTCCTCAGGCTTTGTCATATTCTAAAATAAGGCCTATGAAAACTGCTTTAAAGTTCAAAATCTCCTACTTACGAACCCATTTTCGGTTATGATTTTATTGCATAATGTGGCAAATTAAGTTATTTATAAAATGATCGAAAAAAAATTAAATATTTATCCCTGAACATCCACAAAATAAAATAAAAGGCGTTTTTTGGCCATGTTTTTTTCTTGCATAAATCAAAATAGGCGGATGGTGTTAAGCGGGAATTTAAACCTTATCGCCACCTACGTAAGGGTTGTTATTGATAGTGGCTCAATTTAAAATATTACACGACGTAGTGCATCGCCTTAATAAACAATGTTATGAGTATTGAGTGACTAGCCAATTTCCTCTCTTTTCAAATTTGCCTACAAATCAGCCGTATGGTATTATATTATTAAATTCATAATTTAATGTTGCATTTAAAACATTGAATGCATTGTGTTGAAGACTGTTACATTGATTTGTCTGATTGGGCTTGTCGTGACCACGTACCGACAGTACCAACAGCTCCAACCTCGCAATAACTAGACAGTTGCTGTGAAGTGTCCGTGACGTTAAATTCGTTTTGCTGCAATTTATTGCACTCTTGTATGTATACAGTCTTGTATATGCATTAATTATGCAGTGTTCTATGTGTGCAGTTTTGCCTTCGGCTACCAAATGTTAAATTGCATGTACGAGCATTCATTTTTTTTATCTAATTCATTTATCGAGGCCAACTTCCAGTAGTCCAGAACAGCATCGTCCTTTCCGCTTTGAGTTGATCTTGTGATAATTTATTGTATGCACACGAAATCGTTTGCATTTGAATCAGTGACGTTTCGGAAAATCTTGGACCCCATGGCAAACTAGTAAACCGACCTTAACCCAAAAAGGAATTTTGGTCTTGAACACATAGAAAAAATGCAAAGTATCCTCGACTGTTACACCAATCATTTAAAGAGTCGTCAGTAATCATATTCTTATCACTCTCTCCATTAAAATGACGTAAAGCAGGGTTGGAATATTTTGTTGGAATGGACCTAAACCCAGGGGGACGGACAGTGTAGAGGCCAATACCACATCCTCAAGCATAAGGAACAGAAATAATAAAGCTGAGCAGGAGACAGTCTCGACTCTTGGAGGCTGTAACGCCGTTTTTGATGATCCTCTCTGTAGAATGGGCAATCCATCTAAAGGATCCCATCTAAACGGACGGATTTTAGCCATTAAAACACAAATACGTGCTACGTATGTTTATCCGGATTAAATGAATTGTGCACTTGGTTACGAGCTGTTTTTCGTGTTCAATAGCTACGACTTGCCAACTTTTGATCTTCATACATCCGCTAGATCAGTTCACTCTCTCCCACCCTTAAACATAAACTCAATATCTCATCTCTAAACAATAAATAATGACCAAGTCACTGTTTTATAAAACCGCTAATTATAGTTTTTTTCCAGACAATCAATAAAGGGCACCGAACAAATTCGAAACGTATTTTAAAATTGCATTTTAAATGAAGAACTCCATACTGTTACTATGAAAACTTGAAATATCTCGCAAGAAATCTTTAAATAATAAAACCATTCACTTCAGTTAGCTTACGCTGTGGAATCGTTTGATATATTGCAAAACGTTATTTCCTCTGCAGCTTGCAATGATTTGATTCATAAATTATTAGATTTCTAGTTGAAGCATTGAGTTACACGTGAATGTGAACATTTTGCTTGTATTTTACTCCATAAATGTTTTTTTTATTTCCGCTCCAAATGGTCCATTGTTTTATTACTTTTTAACCATAAAAGTCACATGGTATCTTCTCTGCCCTTTGGTTTGCTAAGATTTATGCAAATGATGTACAGAAATGATAATTTACTTACTTATTATGATTTTTGATGCTGGAACGCCGCACAACTGTCCTGGCACCCACACACACACACACACACACACACATACATCTTGCTTCATCCACATTCTAACATAAATGCTCTTATTCTGCAGCTAATCGGGTTATTTGATTTTTGATAGTGTTAGGCCATCCTAGAACATTCCAGACCTCGTCTTCCATACAATTTCTCTACATACGTCTCCTGTTAGTGACAGGCTGACACTCTTTCTATTTTTAGTTGATTTGGATTGGTTTCGGATGATTTATGTCGGGTCGGGATGGATCGAGTCAGGTCGGGACGGGTCGAGACGTCGGTATAGGTCGGGTCGGGGTGGGTCAGGTCGGGTCGGTCGGGTCCACATTTTTTAACAAAAATAATAATAATTACCCTATAGGGCGCAACGGGCAAAAATGCATTTTTTCGACTAAGCGCTTTATCAACGTCAGTATAATAATATATGACAGAAATTACTGTATCTATGAAGAGGCAGGAGAATGAAGTGGGAAACAAAAATAAGCGGGAAACGAGAAACCAATGTTTAATCATCTCTTTTATTCCTGCCCATCCTAAATTACAATATTGGATTATTAGGTTGCCTATACCGGCCGATTAAACTCCAACAAACTCCTTTCTTCCCCCTGGTGTACCGGTCGCACCGGGATATGAGTGCTCCTGGCTGGGGTGGTACATTCATATCATATCGTTTGGTAATCAGATCTCTCACAAAGGCGATTGTTTTGAACCCGCGACTTCTGAGCTTATAACTCACAATCCTGTCGCTCGGCCCAAAACCTCCTAGACTCTGCCACGAAGCTGCAAAGAGTTATTTTACATTGCTCTTTCTCCACGCCCGTCATATTTTATACATTCAGAATAGTGTTACATGAATCGATTTGGATATTTTCATGTTTCTCCTGTTGCCGGGCAGCCATTTTCAGCTTTCTAACCGACAGCGACTTCTTCTTACATTAACATTTCGATCGGCGCACTTGCTCCAGTTAGTTGCGCAGACAAATTTAATGCAAAACCACCGTTTGACGCGAGCGCTCGAGTTTCACTTTTATGTAACATTTTTAACGGCTCCGAGAATCACAATATGTAATTTATACCATGATTATTAGCAGACCAGATCGTTTTCTTCACGTTTGCAATTGCTAGTGGGAAATTACTTTTATGTATACACATCGAGCTTTCCATACATAATCTATTCAAGGGAAGTGATTATACGAATGTACGTTTATCATACGTCCCGTTTTAAACATACGTCCCGACCTCATTATATATAATTTTCTGCAATTTATTCCATGATTATTAGTAGAACTGAGCATTTTCTTCATCTTTGCTATCGCTACTTCGACTTTTATTCGAAGACCTTTCCATAAAATTATCTATTCTAGAGAAGTCATTATACACAAGTATGCTCATCAAACGTCATGTTTTGACCGGAATTATTCCGGTAAATTTTGTAAACAACCTCATAGTGGGTACCTACCTATATCTGTAGCCTTTGTGAAATTGTAAAGCTTTCAGTATCGCCCTGGTAAAAAGTTTTGGAAGTCATCATCGAGTCTTCTGAAACGTACTTGAAATGGCTTTAACCGTGTTTAATTACCAGATCTGAATAGCCAGCCCATCCCCACTCAGCCCCAATGTATGTAATGTATTATCGTATGTGGTAATCCTATGCTTGTTATATTTATATGATATATTATGGTATTCCACTGTTTAGCAGAATTGCTGAGAATTATTCTCAATCACCGTGATTTATTTATCGACAATCGACATGCGAGTCGACTCATTAGCATAAACGGTATTCGATTTACCATCGGATTGAACGATGATGAAATATGGACACGAACATTTTCACACTTTCAAGCCACCATTTGCATTAGAGCGAATGTCGTGATTTACCTAACCTCTGAACATTACGAACTTGCGCTTCTTATTCCAATCACAAATACTACTATCGTTAAATTTGATGAAATATCAACTATATTTATAAAAATTCTCTAATATTAGAAACCTATCCCCGAAACAATATTATTATATTTTTCTACAGAAAGTTACTATAATTTTAAAATTACATTGACTAGTCGTATCTGGTAGTTGATTTAAGTGGAAACTTCAAAGGATCACTTACATACTGCTCTCTGTCAAGAGACACTTTAAAAATATTCTGAAAAAAAAAACTACTGTCACTTAATTAATCTCACAAATATCCCTAGTTTTCCATAACTTCCTTTCTTTTTTAAAATTTATTATATTAATATATTATCCTTCACTACTATAAAAAAAAATACTACAGCAAACATACATTTATGTACAATTAATTATTTTAAGTACTAACTAACAACAACATTTATGTACACTCCCCTTCCATACACAAACAAATGCTTTCAATGGAAGAGTAGTAAAAAGACCCAAGATGTAAAATGAATTATGTACCATGTAAACATATTATTAAAAATAAAAAATAATTTATAAAAAATAAAAAATAAATCACGTACAAACAAATGGCACTTAAGCGGATAAAATTTGCAGTGATGTAGAATTTTACAACACAACTTTTTGTAAATATTTTATTATGTTCCGTTCATATTTCTTTTGTGTGAAAGACTAATCCGACAAATGCAATTGAAATATAATATCTATTACAGTGTTTAACTACTACTCTGTGCTATGCACTCGTAAAATAAATAATTGGGAATTCAAGGTGGCAATATTTAGCTTTTGACTCTTTTAATTGCCAGGGGGCTAACCTTTTCATTTTACCCTGAGTTAGGAAGAGCAACTTGTAAGTGTCGATGGATAGCCTTCATATGATCTGAGATATATGCTCATCTCAGTAGAGAGATGTTTAAAGTATGTCAGATGTTCTCTACTATTGGAACGTTAACCATCATAATCGAATTGATTCTTTTCAACAGCAAGATTGCTCTCCCCACCTTAGTTATTCCTGCAGGCTGGAGATAAAACATTATATGCTATTGGTGATGGTAAATAAAAACTGATGGTAACTATAAAAAGCCGAATAGGAAAAACAACTTTTTTTGGCATATTCATAAATATACGCCTTAAGGTAGGCCTTAAGATAGGCAAAAGAAAAATGCATTTTGCGGAAAATGCTTACGTGCTGGAAAAAAACTGGGGGCATTTCTGAACTCAGCGCACTAAAATACACAAGAAAGCAATTTGGTCGCAGGCCTGTGTAATCACCGGGGACATAGAAATGAATGAACTCCGTGATAGCCGATTTCAAACAATCCACCAATCAGTTTGAAGAAATCTGTAGCATTCTGATCCGTAGATGGTTAATTCCAACCTTACCCAAAAGAAAGTCGGTACGATAGAACCACGGGTAGTAACCATACTCCCTCTGAATTGCTTCTGAACTCTGTCCAATATGAGGGAATACTTTACCCGATTAAACTTTAACAATGGTCTCACACTCTGTAAGATTTAAGAGTGTTTTATATGTGTATATGAGCATATTACCTATGAAACGAAAACAAGACCAAATCAATTTTGTATTTCTTTATCTGACATGTTGCAGCTATGTCCAAATCCAAATGCAATCTCAATACTTGTTTCATAAAATGAAATTGCCGACTTGCGGTTCTGAAATGAAATTGCAAGCACTGCTTTTGATACGCTTCAAATTAAACGGCTCCCAAAATCAAATTGCATTCCATCTCGCTGAAAGTGAACGTCATTCCATTTATTGCAAAAATAAATCAAATAGTAATAAAATTGACTATTCCAGTTGTGGATTGAATATTACATTAATTTAGGCATGTTATTTCCACACTGCTTGATTTCAAATACATCTTCACTTTCCGGTTAGTTTTTGTGGAGCCAGTGCGTAGAGTTATAATTATATATCTAGTCGAAACTTGTTCTACGCGATAATCGGTGCGCGTAGACCGGATTCGGTAGTTTTAAATAAAGCGTTGGAAGAGTTGGAAGAGTTGGAGGTCAGTTGGAGGTATACTTCATGTCTCATCTAAATAAAATACATCAATGAGCCAGTGGGATTATTTACCCTCAATATGGGAATGTTGAAAGACTGAAGGAAGTGGGAATGGAAATGAGATAGGAAAGTAGAAGGTTGGAATGTAGGTGCCTAGCTCTTCAGACCCAGTTTAATTAAAAAAAAGCTAAATATTAACTAATTCTTGAAATTTGTACTCTTTTCTTCGAGGATGTTAAATTAAACAGACCACTTTCGGCTGTCGGTGCATGTGTGCGCGCGTGATAAAATTGCATTCCTGCGTAATACGGTAAATTATTTAAGTTCAATGAATTTTTGATTTTCAATATTTGAACTAATAAGTATTAATCATATCAAACAAGCGATAAAGTTTAAAAAAATAATTAATAATTCATTTATTTTTATAAGCAATAATTGTTCGCCTGAAACACTCATCCACATTGAAAAAATCTCCTGATAAAAAATACATGACGCCAACGGGACTCGAACCCGTGTCCATTCGATTTCCGGTCGAAAGCTCTGACCACTGAGCTATGGGGGCTTATTTCTTACCCGAGAAAATATTGAATATATGCTAGTGTTTCATTCAACAATTACTGCTTTTTACATTTTTTCACCTGAGAACAACCAACTTTATTTTTATATGAGAAAGGCATTGTAAGTGCTAAATCTCTCACTAGATGGCGTTGATACAAATTGTATACATTTTTTAGGTGAAATACTTGGACTTGTCAAATATTAATTATTATTTTTGAAAAAAAAAAAAAAAAAAAAAAAAAAAAAAAAAATAATAATAATAATAATAATAATAATTAATAATTCATTATTCGATAATTGTATTTATTTTCTTTAAATTTTTAACAGATTTATCTGACAGGTCAATTCAAATAAATATACTTTTATTACAAAGTTTAAGGTTGGAGGAGATATGACTTTGCACACAGAGGACACTATAATAAAAACACTGCATATTGCATGATTTACAGTTGCGATTTTATCCTATATTACTCCATTAATTTATCTTATATTATAAATTTTTTTAGATCTCTTTAATTTGTCAACACAAATATATAAATATAAAGAAAATTGATAATATTTGGTTTTCACAAATCCAAAACTTATAATATCCCGTGATTTTTCACCGGTCTGAGCTAGTGATAACATGAAGGCTGGTTTGTAAGTCGACCGAACAGGCGTGACGCCGTAAGTCGCATCCTGTTGCCATGCAGAAAACAATAATGACTATTGCAACGCGCTGTCTCTATGCAGCCAGGCACCAATGCAGCTAGATGCAACCATTTCGCAAGTGCAGCCGATTGCACAACCAGCCCCGTTTTCAGGTCGAACTATAATTATTATCCTTTTCTTCAACTCCTAACTCACGATTCGCCCGAGAATAACTGTTTTCATTTTTGCTGTCGATATTTATTTTGTCTATGCTTTTTGTGCAATATCCGAGAATCAAATATCAATATACTAATTAATATACATCATGTTTATTAATTTCCCACCCTACTTCTAGCCGCTGCGCGATATTAATTTTCTTGTCAAACAATATAAAATTCCAGTTCCGAGTGTTTGGTTCGTAATGCATTCATTCAACGTATTGTGAATGACGAAAAAAAAAACAAAGTTGTGTGAGGAAGCCTGTTTACAACGAGAATATTCTTAAATGGTTTAGAAATGAGGACCAGCTGAACATGATAAGTGAGGACGATCGATAAAGATAATCGAATACCTTTGTCAGTTCATGTCAAATGTCGGCACAAGAGGAAACTGTGTTAGTTAAATGCATTTAGGTATATTATTTTGATTGTAAAAAACTTAAAAAGTTTAATTTGAAATTCTCAATTTAATATCATCACTTCCGTCAATTGAACCGTACTGTCCTCGGCCGTGTACGTGCAAATACTCGCTCTACCAAGGTGTGGCAAAGGGTTAAATACATTGTTTTATCAACGATCAATAATTCTTTGATTTCTCTAAGGCTAACCAACAATAATTCGTAACATTTGTGTCAGTCCAAAGAAACGCCAATGAAATGGTATAACCGGCTTGCACCTATAACAATAATAAGTACCCCCATAACTATCGAGTAGTTAGATTAATTATTTTTGACTCCTGGCTCCAAGAATAGGTACGCATAAAGACTTCCTTTCTCTTTTCCAAGGTAACAAAGTAACAAGTAACAGTAAACTCAAAGCAATTTTGTTCTTGCTCAAACTAAATCCTATACCGATACATCACCTATTTACTGCAGCCCGTAAACGTGGTGCTTACGTGGAGTATAAAACTGATAATGCAGCACAATGATGAAAAGTATAACAACAACAAAAACGTTCCTGTGACCCTTTTTTTACTTTCAATCATTCATTTCATTTGAGATCATCACTCAATTTATATCTTAGAATTCCTGATGATCCTTTTCTTGGTAAGATAGTATATGTATGTTCTACATTAATTATAAACCCTCGATTAGATCAAGAAGTCAATTTCGTCGATCGTTTGTTATTAATTTTACACTTTTCTCTACTTTCTTCTTTTTGTATTTTATCAGAGCGTTGCATCAATAGTCAATAACAATTTTACCTAACCTCACCTAACACAAACAATAGAGCTTGTATGGGGATCATCCCAAAGGAGGCAATAAAAACAGTAAAGCTGCCGAATTAGGTTAGGTTAAGAGGGGCATGTAGGTACCTACATTTTACAATCGTGTCGATACAGCCACGTCAAAACTTGCAGTGTTATTTTCGATTATATTTTGCGTCTGTACAACCAGTACCTACCCAATTAATTATACATTCCACGTTGACTCCAGTTCTGAATTCCAATTAAATTAAAACTAACACATCTGCGGGTCTCATCTCTTCCAACATGTATTGCATTAAAACTAGTCCAATGGATGAGCTATATTATTGTACATGCATTCTACAGTTTGAAGTTTGAATCGTGGGTATTTTGTCTGTATTCGTAGTAGTTTGTACCGTGTTCTAGAATTAGACAGCGTGATAGGAAATTATGTCATGCCGTCCTTGTAACAGTTCTACCGGGGAGCTACTTCTATAATAGTAATGCTGCCCTGCGAACGCAGCCATTTAATCTGTCTCAGAAAGCATTTTGATATTGTCAACTGTCTTATTAATCTCTCATATAATATTATTATGAATAAATAACTAAGCAGGTTTTGCAATTAGGTAATTAAGCATGTTTTTACCCTGATTCTACTTTTGACAGCTCGATAAATTGTTGAAAAGCTTGGTGATTTAAAATAATGCGCTTTGTAGAATTTTCTGCGTAAAATAGCTTTTTTATGATAGTGGTTGCTTTGTTGAAAGAACAAGTGAAGGGCATCACATAAAAACATGGTAGGTACCTTATATCAATTCAAAAATACGAACCAAAAATTGCTGATAAAAAGTAAACTTCTGACTAAAGAATCACTGGGATCCTTTCGACCATACATGTGGTTGGTATAATATTTCGTATTTTCGTTCAGTATTCTTCTTTTGGTGCTTTGTTTCTTTTGGTTACCGTCAGTGCTGTATTCACCCAGCAGGCTCTGCCTGAAACAACACTGTGGAACTGCACTCGTATCAGTCACTATTAATTGGGTAATCTTGTTTTGGTTTACCTAATAGCGCGACCAATGCATGGCCGCAATTCTGGATACAAATGCTGCTTAACCTTCGCTAGTCTTTACTCATCGCTAACGTTACACAGTATACAGTACACAGTTCCTAAGTCTATTAATTTCTATTCCGTAATATCGCTTTGCTTACTACCGGCCACTATGGCATTATAAAACAATAAAAAGTGTTCCACGCTGATTGTTCTTGGCAACTTGTTGCATAAACCACACTGCACTTTCACATTATTTCTCCTTCCCCTTACCGTCTTTGGAATGCCTCGGATTCCCCGATCGTCCATTCATAACTCATACGCATTCCTGACGGAGAAAATTACTTACCACTTCTTCATTAGGAAGTCTATTTTTTCAATTAGCATGCAATCATGGCGCTACTAGTAATATTCGATGTACGATGTGCACTCAATCTCTCAACACCAAGCAGCAAGCACACTTTTGAAAATAACTATATATACTAGTATGTAGTATAAATGCTCGTATATATTATACAAATAAAAATGCTTCCAAGAAAGAAAAAAAAACGAAATACGAGTAAAATCAACTCATCTCGGCTTATTTTAAAACTTTTTTTTTCTTCTTATGTACACCTACCCATTGACATTCGAAAAATATGGAACAACCATTGTGTCGAATTTCGAAGCTCCATAGGTCCATAGGCTCACCGTAAGACAATATTCCATTTTCTGCTTTATTGTTACGATTTATAAAGAAATTTAAAATTGTTTTAGTTCTTGGTTAGATTACTTTCGTTTTTAACACCCGCGTACAACTCGACACACTTCACTTGGTATTTAACATTACAGATTTAAGATACAAAAAGTGTATGGATTTATAAAAAGCTCGTTAGTTCTTTCCTCCTTTAGCCGTCTGCAAATTTAAGTTTGTCAAGCTTAACTACCGTTCCATCCATATTATCCGATTTAGCAGTTTTGTTACTCAAAATGAACGGTTTATGAACACAACTGAACCTCTGTCCCAAATTTTAAACCCTGCGAAATTTTAGCCAATTGTTCAGGAGTCGAAAATTATGACTACGAAGTTATCAGAATGATTACTTTATTTAGGAAATTTGTAATTAGACAAGAAGCAAATCCAAAATGTCTTCGAAGATCATAAATCACAAAGGTAACAGTAGATAAAACCACAAAAATATACTTTGAAATGTAGTTTTTAGGATCGTACTGATAGTTGTGACTATTGTATCCGTTGTCAGTTGTGGTTTTACTTTTGTGTCCACTTTTCTCTGCTTTGACCCTTCTCTTTCATGTTCGGTATCAAATAACCATTGTTTCTGCGACCCTATCTCATTTCAATGGACAAAACCCAAGGTTCCTACACTCAAAACTCAGAACCAAAACTGCTCCCAAATTAGGCATAGATTCTAGTTTCCAAGATCTTAGATAGGTCATAGATCATTCAAAATTACTTGGACACCTAATAATACTATCTTTACCGATCCTTTAAAAATGTAAACCGTAACTGTAACGTAAATTGGAAAATTGTAACTGTTGCAGATTGCCAATTCATTTTTATGTGAATTCTATACACATTTTTTTTCCATATTTCCTATTTCTATTCATATCCTGATTTTATACATCACACGCACGTTAATTGTTCACAATTATGAGTGGATATGTGTCTATGTTAATTTCACATGTTTATGCGTCAAAATACTGCTGATTAACCGATTCTGATTAAAGCATAGTGAGAAGATGGAGATGATCCGGATCCCGGTTCCGTTACCGTAGTGATGTGTTGATGTGCTGAAGCTGGTAGAGTCGGTAGGTACTTCTAGTGATGTACACTTCACGGTCGGCCGGACCCGACCCATTTCCTATCCGGGTCACCGTGTTACCGCTGCCCGTTTGTAAACCATAGATATTTTATTAGTAAACCTACTGTAGATCTCGCAATTTCTGTTTACCGAACATCAATACTCGATACGGAGTACGGGGCCCGATGTTTTAAGCAAACAGAACACGTACCGCCGATATATTATCGGTGATGAGTTTGCTTTGACACTGGAATGTAACTGGTAGCTAAGGATTGCGTAGATTGAATCAACTTATCCATTTTGCTGATTTAAAAGCCTTTTAAGATTGACAACACGGAAGTAGATGAACGTTGAAGTAAAATATACGTAACCTCTTTTTCTTGTCGTGTTCCCCTTTGCGATTACGGGACTATCTTTGAATATAGTTGCGCTTTCTAATACAATTTCCGTCGTGCCGTGGGTTCTTCAATCCATCGAGTACCATTACAATTATTATCAAAATCAAATAATTCCTAAAGGTCTACTGTTATACTCTCCTATTTGCCTTTCCAATTAAATAATTCCTAAAGGTCTACTATTATACTCTCCTATTTGCCTTGCCAATTAAATAATTCCTAAAGGTCTACTGTTATACTCTCCTATTTGCCTTTCCAATTAAATAATTCCTAAAGGTCTACTATTATACTCTCCTATTTGCCTTGCCAATTAAATAATTCCTAAAGGTCTACTATTATGCTCTCCTATTTGCCTTGCCAATTAAATAATTCCTAAAGGTCTACTATTATAATCTCCTATTTGGCTTGCCAATTAAATAATTTTTAAAGGTCTACTATTATACTCTCCTATTTGCCTCGCCAATTAAATAATTCCTAGAGGTCTACTATCATACTCTCCTATTTGCCTTGCAAATTAAACCTTTAAGGTTCCCAATAGGACCTTGAATATGATATCATTAGCACGTGTACCAGTTTGCTTGCGCAGCTGTATTACGAGGACGTGCCATATTTTTTTCTATTCAAACTTGTCGTTTTATGAAATTTAATGACGTTGGCAGATTTTGGTATCATACTGATTTCGTAATAGAAATGAATTTCATCAGAAACTGACTGCACTCATCCGAAATCAAAGCATATTGGTTTTTACAACATTCTCTCTATTAACCATGGTAAACCACGGTCTTATAATATTCTGCTTGTCATACAGCACAGTAATTTCAACTGCTCACGATAGTGGCGCTATCGCACTAAGAAGAAGTAGGCACCTGCAATCGATTCTTCGATTGTGAATGTCAGTCTTTCAAAGTTGATGAAGTCTTGATGTTGAAATACGCAAATGAGGAATTCTCCCTATAGGTATCAATTATACTACCAATATTGATTAGGGCAATGATATTATGTTAAAAAACTTGTCACGACATGATGACGATAACCTTTTCCTCATCTCTACGTTTTAAGACGATCTTCGTGAGTAACACCGGGTTTTCCCATATTATGAGAAGTTACGTTTATTAACTGAAATTACAAAAAAAAAACCTAAAGCGCGGCGCGATGGAAACTTTCCGAGGACTCGAAATTAATGTTTTGCCAACCGGAACTCTGAAATCGGAACTCTTTACACTTTTTACTATTTCTACTTAATCGGAACGGAGACATCCAACCGTGCCTCTTATGTTCAGGGCTTATGTTTGCTTAAGTTTTAATTGTGAATGAGGACAGGAATAGTAAGATGTTGAATTTTTAAATCACTTTCACTCGCAAAAAATTAACATCTTGAGTCTTTGAGAGTGGTTTTACAATCCACAATCCGTGATTAATATCCGAAATCTAGCGTCTTGGGATGACGAAACGCGTAATAGACGTTTCACTCTCGGATCGGCACCGCACTCACCTGCGAAGTGGGTTTTAGGTTAAGTTTAGGTCGACTGGAGATTGCATTCTCGCTATTTGGCGAGGCTGTGCCGACCCACTGACCGAAAAAATGGAAAGTCGAACTGGCACTACCACCGACTGACAGTACGGAGAGTGGCCGACACGACTCCCGTCATGTTTAATGATGTTCCTGATGCCGATGATGAAAAAAATCACATTTAAGTTTTTTAAATATTATGTCACTTCCTCTCAAGTGTTCCGCAGCCAATGGGACTATGGGTTCCGTGATAAATCAACACACCTTTAAAATATCATTAAAAGTCGTGAAAATTTTACCTAGTTTTTGTTTAATTACTTTTCACAACTTTATATCACTTTTTAAAGGTGTGTTGAATTGTCATTATGATAATTGTCATTATGCTCAAATAAGCTTAAGGAAGTTGAGAGGTCAAGGAGGAAGATTGAGTAAATGGGAAGTAGGTTGTCTATTCCAACCAACTTTTTGATTCTGAATGGCTAAGAATGTAAATACAAGAACAAAGAACCTGCCTTTTCGACTACGTAGAGCTAAGATATCCTGAATTTGGGATATTTTGTAAATGTGCGGATAAAGCTAGTGGGAGAGAAGGAGACGGAAAAGAGGTACCTAGCTATTCAGATCTGGTCAATTAATAGGAAAAACACAAGCCAAAAATACGTCTATTCTTAGTGTATAATCACCACGAATATATGTATAGGTAATACGCGTAAAACATGAAAGTGGTTTTTATTTATTTTGTAATAATTTTATAAGATAGAAAAAATTAATAAAGGGAAACTTTCACAAATAATCTTAGCCATAAATTAATATATTTTTGAAGTTGTTTCTTATTTCCAAACAAAATTTTCTAATTAAAAATACATTATTTAATAGTTAATGCTTAGATTTTTGATAAAGCAATTAATAATTTTATTTTAATTCTACTCAAGCGAAACGATAGGAAAAGCTTCAAATTATCCAAAGCATATTTTTGGGTATTCATAATATAAACCGATTCGTAGTAAAGATTAATCGTAAATAGTGATTAAACTCATACCTTTGGCTTCTAATACTCTTTGCTGAACGGTGTTCCTTCAACAAGGCGATACTGCAAGTATATAGTGCCGCAAGTAAACTATAAACGTATAAATTATATCATATTTACACTCATACATGTCTAATTTCTTGTAATGTATACTGCACACTCCACAGTTACTCAATCTAACCAATCTTTGATACGAGCCATTAAGCTCAGTTCGCATCGTGAAGTAGTTTTTTAGCTCAAATCAGCGAAGTAGGTGAATCTAATCTCTGGGTAGATATTTCGTGATGTGACGTTACGTCGCCTTTTTCAAATTTAATTATTCAATAGGCTTGTACTTTCACTGCGTTATAATTAATGTGAGTTTCACTGAGTGTTATAAGGAAAAGTACATTGTGTGATAGGAAAATCATATTATAAAATTTTAGTACAGGTATACGGTATATATCAATCCATTGATAGACGTATACATAATATATGCTTAGTGCGGAGCGGTCACATTGATATCTCACCTAAATTTGAGCTTGAAAACGATCCGAAATAAATTTTTTAACTATTTTGTTTGTTGCTTTTGTTTAAATAATTCATTCATTTTAATGAAGACATCGACTATTGAGTTGGATTGGTCATGTACAAACAATGCCAGAAGTTCAACTTCCGCATGAAATACTGAGTGCCATCAAAGAGAGAACACGTCCAGTGGACCGCGCGAGATTAAGTTGGTAAAAACATCTCTATAGAGGCTGGGTATGCAATGGATTGAGGCTGCTGAAGTCCAGGACATGGATGCTTGAGGGGCGATTCCAGTTCTACTTAAGGAAAAGGAATCGTTCTTAACCTTAAAATTAACGACTTATTCGTTAACAAGGGATGGTTCCGGATCTACCTTTGGTAAGGCTAGGGGCGTGGCCATATTATTTTGTTCCCAATTGCACATGATTTTTTTTAGTATGATAGGAGAATTTTTGACGTTACAAAATCCCACAAAAAGAAAAAATGTATTGCAAAAGACAATGCTGGCGCACAAGAGGTTAAGAATAAGAAATTGTCATTAACGTTAAAATGAACGGCTTTTTCGTTAATTCCGATCCCAGTTTTTTCGAATGACAGATAAAACCCCGTTCATTTTAAGGTTAGGTTATTAAATATTTAATAAAACACGACTCTATTGAAATAGAGCAAATCTCTCTACAAATGCTTTAGTTGCATTTAAAGATACACTGTGAATTTTTTCGTGCCAATAACATATTAAATAACAAAACAAAGCGTCTTTTAAATTATTTTCGGAGCTTACTTTGCGATTTTTTCTATCGATGGAGATTATTTCATATAATTAACGTTTCGGCGTAACAAATGTATAGATATTATCTTAAGAAATAACAAATTAATTTTTCGTAACCTAAAATTTTAAAGAGTTAACCAGAAATTTGAAATCATAAATTGGGTTTGCGGGGGCTTAGGGACAATTCTTTATCCTTAGGCAGAACCAGAATCGCCCCTCTGGAGGCGCCTTTTCGAAGAAAGGGGTCTCCAACCCAAAGAGGATAAGTAGAAGACGAGAGATGAGATAGTAGATAAACCTGCATAAGGAAACCGTTTCGCAAGTACATTTATTATTTTCAATTTCGACTTTTTTAATCTTTTAGTGCGCGATAATCTTAAGTGTATCATTTTATATTCAATACGCTCTCTTTTGTTGCGAAATTTGTCCGATTTCGATAAAACTCCAATAAAAAACTACATTTTATTACGTTCGTTTTATGTCCTGACAAAGGAGTTTAATGTCGTTTTTTAAGGCCCGAAACTCATAAAAACTTGCCAACAACTGTTAAAAATGAGACAAGATAACATAACATTTTTTCTAAGATAGAATTGGGATATATTGCTACATAAGTTATTTTAATTACCTAATTAAAAATATAATCACATTATAATATACCACCGCAGATCCGTGAAATATCACGGGATAGTAATGGAGGCGCTTTTGAGTACTTTAATCTAGTCCAAACGCGTTTCAAGGGCCATTATACAAAAGGCAAATCCAAGATAGATAGGTTTAATCCAATCAACATCTTAATATTACAGTTATACCTTAAAGGTATAATTAAAAGAATTCATAACCTGTTCTAACATAGATGGCGCTAATTTAATTATTATTTGAAAAAAAAACACTTTTTTAAGATATGCCTTATAATATTAAGGTGAATTATTTGTTTGGGGCCGTACACACGCAATATGAATAGGAATAAATAGTTTTGTAATATACAAACTCAATTCTTTCATGAAATGCATACGAATACAATATTTTATCGGTGATTTAGTCCAATATTATATTTGTAAGACTTTCTTAAAAGAATTGAGTTTGTATCCGGACAAAACTATTTATTCATATTCATTTTGCGTGTGTACGGGCTTAAAGATATATATAATTTTATTTTTTGGAATAACTTAATGAGTAAAACCTCAATTTGTAATATTTAATTATTGAAGACAATATTAGAGATTTATAAGCGAATTATGACCGAAGGAGATAGGGTCACATTAGCTCAGTTGAATGGTCCCTCGGCAAGGCAAAGGTCCTCGGTTCGAGTCCTAGATGTGACCGCATCTTTTTCTGATTTTTCTAAATCAATTAAATATTAAAATTTGAGGTGTTACTCATTAAGTTATTACAAAAAATAAAATATTAATTCTAGACTTGCAGAAAAAGTCAATAGATGTCGCACATTAAAATAAGATATAATTATCTAAAGACACTGTCTAGATTGCATTTAGTTCTGGTTGAATCTTGCGATCATACATAAAGACAGCTCTGCCAATATAATGTGCGGTGAGAAAAATGAAGACAGTGTTGGTAGTTCTTATTCAAAGTATGATACAGTTAAATATGACCGAAGGAGATAGGGTCCCATTAGCTCAGTTGGTAGAGCGGTGTCCCGGCAAGGCAAGGGGCCTGGGTTCGAGTCCTAGATGTGACCGTATCTCTTTCCGATGTTTCAGTTTCAAATTTTCGCTAATATTGTCTTCAATAATTCAATATGTAATTCATCTACTCTCTACTTCGTGGACGAAGTAGCATAACTTTCCGAAAATGTTTTTTTTTCCTAAAATAATTGAACGCCATCTATGAAAGAGCATATTATGAATTCTTTTAGCTATACCGTTGATGTGAAGGGCCAAGACATTATACTTAAGTCGTAGAAACAAAGATATTAGAAGAAGGAGATGTGCTATGCGCAGTTCGTACTGAGTGGAATTGTTTTGCCGAGTGTCGCCGGTTTTGTTCACCAATCTACTGCACACCTTCGCTTGCGCTAAGGTATCCGCACTAATACATAGAACAGATTTGTGTGCGTACACGTTCCGATACCGTTCAAAGTACTCTAATTAGGTAGTACTCCGGCTACGGTCCGGCGGCCAACATAGCATATCTCGTTCTTCTAATATCTTTGCGTAGAAACGACTTCTTATGCCTGCCCTATCGGAGGTTGAGCACCATAACGGATGCCTTGTTAACTGTTGACACCTCAAATAATTGAAAGTCACCTTGTTGAATAATAAACCGAATAATTTTACGTGCGCAATCTTCCAAAGTGACTTTCTAAAAGCATTGATTTTGACCAACGATTGACACCACAATGACAAGCCCATTCGAACAGGCTAATACATAATACAAAGCTATCTATACCTGTTATGTATTACATGTTTATTTATGTACAGTGACATGCATATTGAACAACCATTGATAGAAAACAAACCGAAAAAATATGCTATGCGCGGCCCCTGTGTATTTTACGGACCTACGGTCGAATTTGCCCCAGCATGCCTAGAAAATTGATCTCTCCGCGGGGTTCATTGTAATCTGGTAAACGGATTACTTAATTATCATATATTTCTAAATGAATATCTAGGGAAGTTATTTATTCATCGTCTAGTAGAATAAAATCTGATGCTTACCGCAAATTTTATCTTTAAAAAACGTTTTGTAAATTTTTCAACCCACCTCACAACGCTGCCTAACCGGGTGGTAAACACATTGTTCCCCTCTCTTTACAATGTGCGTACAGAGGTGTTTATGTGAGGGAAAAAATGTGAAATGTACTTAGAACACTTTAAAATCAACACAATACTATGATAGTATACTTTACAAAATTGCAAAATTTTATTTAAAAAGCAGTGTCACGTAATAAGGAGTCATATTTAACACACGAGATACGCGTGTGTACGCAGACTACGTTGTTTATCTTGTTAACGTGACACATGACTCGACATAACTACGTTACGTATTACGTTGATACGTAGGCACGGCGCTGCTAATGAAAAATTGTTGTTCGTGACCCAATGACCGAGTTCTTACGTCACATTGGCTTCAAAAGCCTTGCCCTCTGGCGCTTGTAACACTGATCACTATTGCAAAAAGTACCGAACTAATTATCTATTTTTATTAATGAATTGGCATGTATCTGGCTTTTTTTGCACGTGGCAAGCATTAACATATTATCAGGCCTATATTATTTTCATCGAGAACTATTTAATCATTGCAACAAGGAGACTTATTATTATTAATTTTTACTTTCGGGTTAAATCTTCCCCACATGAAAAACTAAACCCTTCCACACACTTTTCCACGAATGATTATCTAGTCAATTCACATAATGCAAGTGCATTATATAAGCATAATAAATACAAAACATTACAAGAATAATACGTCAAATCACCAGAGATCAAATGGGAAAATAATTCACCGACTTCAGATATTTTCATATCAGAGGGTTTGGCTCGGTAGAAAATATAATTGGACCTATAAATCCTACTGATTCCTCAGTATAAATATTTAAAAAAAAATCTTTAATCCTACATGTATTTAAAATGACTGATTTTTGCATTTTCCAAAGATGACATAGGCCCTGAGGGAAATTATTTTCTTCAGGGCCTCCTGTGTGGAGTAAATATAAAAAAAAAAAAAAAAATATATAAATTCTTTGACATAGTTGTCTATTATTATTATTAATGAATTATAATTGAATACCCACTTGTCTATGGATATTTTACACATGGTGAGCGTGAAAATGTTGAAAAGCCTGTATTTCTTTTGCCAATTACAGTTGACCCAAAAAACAATCACTTAGGTTTGTTTGTATTGGTGCATATAGTATATAACATACACTGCGTACGGTGATGTCCTTGCAAAACTTCACTGACAAAAAGGATTTTGTTTTGCTTTCGCCTAGTTCTTGTTTTTAGCGAAAGAGGTACAGAAAAAAAAAGTTGTTCTTTTTAGTATGCTAATAATGTCCTATTTAAAATTTTACTCGAATTTTATTTTCTGAAATCAAATAACTAGTTTGAAGCATGATGTATGCAGGTAATGCATCTATAAAAATACAGTAATTGTCACACTTTGATAAGATTTTTTTATCAGAAATTGAAGACGGAACATTAATTATTTCCGCAAACGTCATACAGATGTGACGTTATCTTGCTTACGCGATCATAATTATTATTTTAATAATTATTCACTCTTAGCATTCTGACGCTATGAATAACACCGGCAATCAATTTAAATTGCAGACGATGCACGAATAATGCAATCGTGTTTAATCTCGATCTGAAATTCATTACGATTATGACCTTAGCCCGTATTGTGCTAGCTAGACAACCCGCCATCTTGGAATATTGACCTCGTCCCCATTTGAATTTGGAATACCATGATCATCTACTGCTTTTCAGGTGAAACATCTATGATGCACTTTGCATAATAATGTCTATGGATTTCTATGAATCTGGCCGATCTATTTAAGTTCGATTTCGAAGAAGAATCTTTTGCTTTCCATTCTAATTGAATATCACGATGCTTATTAGGATGTTAATTTTATTAATGATGTTAATAAAATTAATAACTAACACAGTACTCACATAGATGCTTTGCTTGCGTACAGCATTGCCTAAACCTATTATTCCACTAGTGTTTTTTAATATAATAAAAGAATTGTTTTTAAAATATTCAAATGTATACTTTTCTTTCCCCTTTTCACTCAAAACAATAAGTCGGCAATATTGAAATCACTGTCGGAACTGTACACATAGTGTGTGTTTTGAATCTACTCTAATTGCGACTGCTATAAAAATGACACACGATTCATGCAGTTGGGGGTGTTGCTAGTGTAAATTCTATAATATTTCTATTTCGATTATGACAATTCGTGGTGGTATTAATTCTATTATAATGATATATTGACAATTTATAACTTTTTGAGACTAATTTTATTTTTTGACCGTGACCGGTTTCAGCTTATTACAGCCATCTTCAGACTGGTACAATTATTACTTAAACTATGGTTCAGTATGGGGAGGGGGGGGGGGGGGGGGGGGTAAACAGGAACAATAAATAATGATTGATTGTACACTTATATGGATTTTCCCATCTTCGTTGCTATGTGGTGTTTCACAGCTGAATTTCCAATTATTTGTGTATTATCAGCAGGCATAAATAATCACCTTGGTTTTAGAGATTAATTTCTTTTTTTATTTATGGAATACCTTGATATAATGGTGTTTTGCTTAATTACAGTTGTCAGGTTCTTGACAACATGGGATTTTTGATTGATATTTGTTACGTTAGACTTTAAACGGATATATTTTTTTACATTGGAGTAAGAAATAATATTGTAATGTACTCTAATTTAAGAAAAAACGTAGTTTTAGAGCATGTGATAGTATTATAATGGAGACAGCAGCGGGGACAGCAGTGGAACGTGTAGAACACAATTATTTAAAAGACGGAAATTAAGATGGTTTGTTTTGTCCATGGGATATTACAGCCGATTAAAAACATAGCTGAGTAAAAATAGGTATTTGTTTTTAACGTATCTTCTCTATCAAATGATTTCTGTTAGAAAACTGCTTAAAAACTTTATGGGTGGGGTTTTATTTACGCATTGATTCAATTATTAATAGCCCACTTGATTGCAGAGACAATTTTTCGATATATTCTTTATATTCCAAAATTAATTTAATTCCCTGTTTACATTGCATACTAAATACTTTCCTCGTGTATTTTAATGACTTAAAATCAGATGGGTAAAATAATGATATGTTATACTCGCGCGCTTAACTGCCGTGTAATTTTCATGTGCGATAAAATCGACGATAGTGTCTTTACGACCAATAAAACTATAGTGACAGTAACAGAGGCAGGCGAGCGTGATGCAAGGTACACGGCAACTAGTAATAAGTGGCTAACTTAAATATTGTGTGCACTTAAATACCTAAAAGTAGTGTTGTTTTTAAAAATTCAAAATTTTAAAATCACAACTGCCATTCTACAAATAATTAACACTCCTCACACACCAACACTAAACCAGTGTTTCATTCCGACATACACCAGCACAAAACACGATCACAAAATCAAATAAACTTATCATCGTCTACTTACACGACTAAATTTGGAGTTGACTCCTCACAAATATATCGCATATAAGTAATACAACGCATTACCTAGTAATCTAAAACTTCCAGCAACGAACAAAAAAACATTGGCAAAAGCTCTTAAAAGCTATTTCATCAGCAGTTTTTTTTAATGAGTGACACATTCTTTGTTTGGAACTTCGAATTGAACTTCTGTATTTATTTATTTTGATGTATTTATGAAATATTTTCCATTTAACTGTGTTTAGTCTGTTTAAAAAACTATGTACACTGTTCATTGAACTCCCTCTTAAAATGTTTTCTTACGTAAAAATTAATTAATTTTATTTTATTTATGTTAATTAATGTTGTCTTTCCCTAAATGAGTTTTTTTAAACCCACCGGGAGTAATATATTATTGTTATTATTTTGTAAACACCAAATAAATAAATAAATGTCACATAAAGGTTTGATATATTTATGTCACCAAAAATTGATTGAAAGGGCTGAAGATTGTGTAAAATCAATTTTCATATTTGGGTACCATTGATGTAAAAATCAAAAGTCAATATATTTTACCCTTATATCAAAAGAAATGGACTATTCACTTTAGTATATTATAGCTTCCGGATACTCAAGCGAGAAACTTGCGAATCTAATTCACATTTGTAGTCGATTTTGTGGTATATTTTTTTTATTCGAGCTTTCGTTTTCGAATAAATCAAGGTTAAGTAGGAATATTTAGGTCAAACTTGAACACGAGGTAACCTCAATTGTCTTTTAAATTTTGTCGAAGCGTAGACCAGGCTTCAAAAGTTTTTTGATCCATTATTTGCCGAAAAATTTTTCAAAACTTCGAAATGCTCAGATCGATTCACCAGTTAGGTAGATTCACCAGTTTTCCGTTTATACTATGAGTTTCCGGACACCTTGTATATTGTAACAGTGTTCTTTAAATTGTTCCTACAATGAAAGCGTTGGGAACGAAGTGCGGTTCTTCTTAAATGTTATACTAGCTATACAGGGTGTATCGGCACGTACCCGACAAACTTTAACCAGCTATTCCTTAGCATATTTGGAGTAAAAAATCTTATGTGCACTTTGCTGTCCGGTAACGTTTTTTTTTAATAAAAAAATTATTATTCATATTTTCACCACATGTCACCACTGTTTTATCCTTTGTCAAAGTTTGAAAACCCATCTGGCAATATTTTATTCGAATTCCGTTGAATAATGCACGTGTGTACCTATATTGGCGCACTTTTACAATCACAACGAAATGGCACGGCACCATTCGTCTCATTTTTAACTATTATTATTTAGTGTGTGCGAAAGAGCGAAAACGCTTCTCGACATACTTGCTTATAACAGCTGTAGAACACGAAAAGCAATGCTAATGACAGTGATGTAGTGTGGATTTTTTTTTTTTTTAATTGAAAAAAAAATGCTACCGGACAGCAAAGTGCCCATAACATTTTTTACTCCAAATGTGTTAAGGAATAGCTGGTTAAAGTTTGTCGGGTTAGTGCCGATACACCCTGTATAGGTTTCGCTTTTTTTAATGTTGATATTGATGTTGCCATCCCCTCTATCTACTACGACCGTAGCGATATATAGAATAATGATATTTTGAATCAATTTTTCTTTTAAATCACTTATTTCTAATACAAATAAGTGAAAAATGTTTAAAATTCTTTCAATATCATTATAATAAATTCCTCCACGAATCATTGTCAGTATCAAAAATATTAATTAAAAAAATAGTTATCTACATATAAGCTGGAAGGTGGCGTGTTCGATTCCTACGGTTGAATTCAACGATTATCGCAAAGTTTGTCAACCGGTCAGAACGCGATTCCACAGATAGCCATGTATTATCATACTAATTTGACAGAGCCGAGACGTAGAGAGTAGATATAAAAAATAAATAAATATAAAAGGTATATTCAAGATTGCATTATAATACATTTTACCAACGTTGGACGGAGCCACAAATACTCGGAGAGAAGGTATACATTTATAACAAACTGTAAATTCGTGAGTCAGGTATCTGAAAAAACAGTTTGTAGATTTTAGATTGCATTGTAATACCAACCAAGGACGGAGCGCAGAAACATGGGGTTGGTATGTAATAATAATTCATCAGCAAATACGCGAGTAACTGCGAAAAAATGAGAACCGCGACCTGCGCAATCGCCCCTTTGTTGGCACGGCGCGTGCGAGCGGGACGCGGCAGTTGGCGAGAGAGAGACCGTACCAGGATTTTGCGAATTTTTAAAGATCCCGTTGCAAAATTCGCGCCGGTCCGCCGCTGTCACGATGACAGGCGCTGTCAGGTGAGGTTTTTGCGATTTTTGTTCGATATTTGAATCGAAATAAAGTAAAAACAGATTTATAGAGATTTGTTAGAAATATGAATCGAATTATAAATTGCACAAATAAAGTCAGATCAGATATACAGAGATTTGTTCTAAATTTGAATTCATTTCTGAATTTATTAAATTAACTCCGATCGGATATAGGTACAGAGATTTATTCGAATAAAGTAACTAATCTCATATACAGAAATGTATTCGAAATTCGAATCGGTATTTGAATTACGCAAATAATGTCAGATCAGAATAATTTATTGAGGTATGTTCGAAATTTTTATCGATTTATGAATAACATAAATAATTTACTAATCAGATCTACTAGTAGTTTTTGATGTAAGCGATTTATTTTGTGGATATTCTTTCATGACCGTAACAAAAAAAACTGAATTATGTGATTATCTTATGTCATTTCCTCTCTTCAAACCATATATAATTCTTACTAACTTCCTTTAATGTGTATTCTGAACGTTTTTATCTTGATTTGCTGTTAAATAATGATACTTGACACAGTGATAAATGGACAAACATTTTGTTAGAACCACCCACAACTCAAGTACGAGTTATTTGTTGAAAAATTATATTTTTAACCCTCACGTCCCAATCTCAGTCCGAATTATATAATAAACAAAATAAGGGAATTTAGAGCAAATATTATCTCTTTTGTATTCATATAAATTATAAGGCCGATCGGAAGTTAGATCTTTTTCAAACAATAAAAAAGTTACATTTTTCAATTCAATTTTATTCAATGAACTTTCTCGTAATAATAACTTTTAAACCCTCAGTTGATGCACTCCGGGACTATGAATCCGGGGTATATCTAACCACCTACTTTTAGTATAGCACTGGTAAGACAGTATGAAACGTAAATCACGCCTAAAATGGCATTATTACTATTTTTTAAATTTTAAATAAAAAAACATTAACTTTTTTATGTGAGTTAAGTTGACAGTTATAACATACATTTACAATTTGATATCGACTTATTATTAAGTAAAAAACGACGTATGTTATTAGATCGCTTACTTCCCAATCTCTTACTTTCCTTTACTACAAGAAAAATCTTTTACATAACTTTATATGAACGTTATCCCTCAAAATTCATTAAACATCACTCATGAAGGCCACAGATAAAAAAAAACTAAATGCAACATTTAATCAGGCAATTAAAATGGTGTAAGTAAGGCCTCGCGCTCACTTGACCAAAAAAACGGCAATAAATCCGCTTAATTTTCCCCCGGCGACGCGTCAACGCGTCGAGGCCACGCGCCGGCGTTTTTTTACGCCTCCTCGATTGGTAAACAAACGCAGCGCGTCAAACCGCTAAAAACGTTAAGCGGACTGAAAATTGACGTCATTCCATCGATATATGAATACATTATGTCGATGCGTCATATGCTATCGTTAAATTTTCCATGCGCTTTTAATTGGAAAGAAATCATTTTAACAAACGAAACTTTAAATACACCTTTTCAGAAAATTTTTCTCATACTCTCAAATCAGTTGTGTCGTCATGAAATTTGTCTAACATATTTTCTGTCTGGAATACTCTTTTACAATTTCAGATCCATTTTTTACTCTAGTGCCTCTGTGGTGGTATTAAAATAATAACGTTAAACTAAGGTTAAATGTGAAGAAAACTGTAATTTATTTACAGATTTGATATTATATTATAGCATATTAAAGTAAATTCTGAATTTTTGACACGTCAGTTCCAATTTTGATAATGGCAAGTAAAATAATTTTCTGTTAAAATATTTATATTATGGGCAGGCACTTCACGGCTTGTCAAAATTCTTGACACAATTCACAGCAAATCGCACAAACACCACAGAATTTGAAAACCTTGAAAATCACTCACTACTTTCTAAAGCGTAAAATTACAATTTGTGCGCAAAATTTGTAGATAAAAAAGGTTAATATATCAACCACTGCATTGTGTCGGTTTCAGACTATGAATTTAACCACATGGATATTATCATAGTTCCTTGGTTTCAGTGCTATTTTGTAAAATTTCAATCATTACAATTACATCAGCTTCCGTAAAAAATATATTGTATCAAGTACACTTTATGGAATATCTTGTATCAAGTCTACTTTATGGACATGACAGAAAGTGAAGCGACATTGTACCACTTACGATCAATTGACAGTTAGTTATTCGAATTCCGAATATTGATTGTGTACGACTGTGGAATGTGGTCAACCGGCATTTTCGTTTTCGGGTTCCAATAATGTTGCAATCGCAAAGTGGACCGAGTTGTCTTGCCATGTTTATTTTTGGTTAATATAATGTGGCGCCATCTCTTCCACAACATATTAAATATAAAGTAGAATCTGAGAATCATCCGTTATATTAGTTTTCTCGGTTCGTGCAATAAATTCAATTGGTCACGGATTGGGTAATTTTAGTGGAGCGAATATGCGAGATTTATCTTGGAATGTGGATGAATATCATACATGATATTCGATGAAAAGCGGTAAAGACCATCGGCTATGTTTCCAGAGGTCACGGGCTCCAAACCTGTTGTGCGAAAATTAATTAATTTTTACATTACATGTGTTATTTCACATTAATAATAATAAAACATTATTTGGATAATTTGTGTTGCTCCGTTTTAGAGACCACCGATCAGAATCGGAACTTTGCTTAAAATGGCTTTAGCCGTGTTCAGTGACCAAATCTGAATAGCCAGATACTTCACAACCTTCACTTTTCCCATCTATTTCCTCTTCCCACTCCCTTCAGACTCCAACATACTCCAATTGGAGATGCCATAGTCCCACTGTTTCTGGGCAGTTACTCGTGCGACGTGTTTTATACATTTAGGATTTATTACATTTCATAGATATTCTTACAGTTATAAAAACGGATGAAATAATAGTTTGTACATAAACATCAACTCGTTTGGCCTGGTCTTCATTTTGCAATACTTACAGATTATTAATTTATTGTTCTCATCCATCATACTCTTCTATCTGCACTTTAAAAATGTGCATAATATTTCAATTGCAATTACGTAGCTTTTGCTTGCACTGCAAATCGTTCTCTTTTTTAAACGAGGCGATACGAAAACCGGTGTTACTTGTACCATGCTCTATAATTTATTAATCTATTTAGGATTGCCATATCCGCTATATATGTATTGTATCCTGGCAGCAACCTTGGCGAGCAAGCAAGCTCGCTGCAACGTGGGGCGTGGCTACTACAACCTACATACATAAATAGGTACTCCTTGATTATTTAATTATTATTAAAATGGAGTAGGTCCTTCTCGAATAGAACAATAAATGTAGTGTCTATACACCTATGGAAGTATTTATTATAATATTTGTATTTTATGTTCCTGTCCTTTGTGCTTCTCTTTTCGCGATTTGTATGATGTGATAACATCATACAAATAAAAATAGAATAGGGATTTATAAAATCATATCAATAAGTCGTCTCATTAAGGCATAACCACTTAAAAATAACATTTTAAAATTTGTTTTACTTTAAAAATAGTAATTTTAAATAAATAAATGGAATACTACGAATTAAAAACACAATAACAAATCGCCTCCAAGGAACTATACTTTTTCGCTGTTCACGCGTATTTATTTACAGTGTGCGTATTTATTTACGGACGCCACGAACGTGACCGACTAGACAGACGAAATCAACTAAGTTTCTCCACGCATAGCAGAAGCGAAATCCGCCTAGGTTTAAATAGTGATAATACCGCACACCCGCTAGATTTCGCTACCACAGCGGCAGAGAATATTTCATAAATCTTTATAGGCCTTTACGTATTCCGGTTAGTAAAAAAATTGTATAAACGTGGATATTTTTCCACCTCCAAAAAAAATTTTCAAAACGAAATAATCGTCAATCGATTAGGGCGATGCCATACGTAGTAATGCAAAATCATGTTTTTGGTTTGAAATTTTGGTCGCCTAGAAATGTTTCAGATGCCTTTGAAATAATCGAGTATTTTTTAGATAAGTCTTTTTATAAGCCCAGAAAAAAATAATGTAAAGGCCTATGAAAACTGATTTAAAGTAAAAAATCTCCTACTTACGAACCCATTTTCGGTTATGATTTTATTGTATAATGTGGCAAATTATGTTATTTATAAAATGATCGAAAAAAAAATATTTATGCCTGAACATCCACAAAATAAAATAAAAGTCACTTTTTGGCAATGTTTTTTTCTTGCATAAATCAAAACACGCGGATGGTGTTAAGCAGGAATTTAAACCTTATCGCCATCTACATAAGGGTTGTTATTGATAGCGGCTCAATTTAAAATATTACACGACGTAGTGCATCGCCTTAAAGAAGATGCGTACGCGATTCGCGTAGCATGCGACGTCAAGTTATATACGACTGACTTCAAATTCGCAGTCGACGTTGTGTACGAACCCTAGCAAAACCAAACGACGAGTATGATACACGTACAAAACTTGAGTCGCTTGTGACGAGAAAAACAATTATTAAAACATACATAAATGTGATCATTTGACCTTTACCGGATTTCTATCAAACAATTCAGGTTTATAATGCCCAATTTATAGTGTTCAAGTGAAATCAATCGCTTGAAAATGAAAACTCGATGACCAATGTAACAAACACTGTTGCAAACGTTTCGTCGTTTGCACAAAGGATCACTTACTGAGAGGTGAAGGTAGGAAGCGAGCTGATCTTTACAATTTTTTCACGTCGCTTATGGCCTTGAATCTTGAATCTAGCTAGTGCATAGTAATGCATTCGAAACTGCAGTCACAGCCTGTAGCATTTGCACTGATGGCGCATACATAATGCATAATGTTATTATTATTATTTGATGTGAATTGAAACACGTTTCGTCGATGTGAGTGGTACTAGAAATATTTTTGTAAATTGAGGATTTTTGTGTCAGGTGTTTTTAAAATTAAAAATAACCTGAATTTAGTAATATTTAATCTATTTTTTTTATTTGTTTTAATATGAAACCGCCCAAGAGTCCCAACTGCTACAAACCAGTGAGACTATGACAACCTCATTTGGGGTATGTTGTGAGGTTGAAGGTATTGGGGAGGGGAAGGAGATGGGTAAGATGAAGGTGGGGAACACCTGGCTATTCAGATCTGGTCACCAAACATGGCCAAAGCCATTTCAAGCAACGTTTCAAATCTGAATGGTGGTCTTATACCAGAGCGATACTGAGAGTATCTTCCACTCAGGAACGTGCCGCAAATATACTTTATATTATTTTAAATTAGTAAATTGTGAAATACCGCAGATCAAATAAAATTTACTTGCGCACGCCGGGATTTAAACCAGCGACCTCCGGCTTGCTATTCGAGAGCCTTGCCCCTCGACCACGGAGGCGGTCATCGAAGCGAATCTGTAATAAAAATAAGATTAACAGTAAAGTAATATACGTCAGTGCAGGTGCGTTAAACGCCGAATCTATCTATGAATTTCTATCTCGAATTATTGATGAATGAAAAATAATTTTCAAATAACTTTAATGGAAATGCGCACATTCAGAGCATTTCTTCAAGCATCGGCAATTTACCGATGATCATTATTTTTTTGGGCGAAGAAAATGGAGAATTTTTTGTTTTTACGTCATGTTTTTTTTGTGTTACTAAGTCATGCCTTCATTTAAATTATAGTAATTCAATGTTGTCACTTACGTACATCGAACTGTTTGTCAAAGAAATCATTGTTTTAAATCCAATTTACAATGCAAACACGAAAACAGTTGTGTCAACGATAAAGGCCGCTCAATTGATGTTTAGTTATTTAGATTTATTGTTCGGAATACCGTCAGTGTTAGCTTAACGCGGAATAAATTACAGATGGTATAATAATATGATTCATGGTATGATAGGTGCTAGATTTATTTTTACCTCACTAGGAGAACTTGTGCTAAGGTTTTCGCATAAGTAAAAACACATCTTCGTCTTTGAGATAGGTACTCAATGAGGATACTCTGGTTTCAACCATGATGGCAGTATTGTATACATAATAGGTTAATAGTTATTACATCATAATGTTACGTATGACATAGACATAGTTTAGTGAAAGGAAAAGAATACTACATGAAGTGTACTTAAAGATACAGTTGACGAAAGAGAATGAAACAAAACAGAATTAAATGATAATCAATGCAAGTATTTAAAATGAAGGGTATTTAAAACATTACCAAATAATTATACACAATAATCTATTTAGTACAGCAAAAAATATTATATACCTGCTAATTAAAATGTTTTATGTTTGGTTTGGGGTGAGTATGTTTTGGTTAATGTGATGGCTAGGTGGACCGATGCAAGGTCGATATTAACCATCGCCTGTTTTGTATAGCACAAGATGCCTCGGGGCTTTGTGGAACGGGAGATATTAATCATAATTACATGTGGTGTGCTGCGGTAGGCATACGGATTACGTAATAATTATTGACAATCAAAAGGTATGGGTGTACTTTTTATCAGTTACACTCGATCAATGTTGGATGAAGGTCTCCCACCTTATCTGCTTTGAAAACGCACAACGCCTAGACCGAATTTCTTACTTTTTACAGAAGTTATCAAAAAAAATTTTGCTATGAAAATATGTATAAGAAATGAGGTCATATATACACACTTTCTTATATGAATTCAAGGTACAAATCCATATTTCATGTCATTCGCTGTCATTTATTTCATTATATGCTGTCATCCGAGAGAACCGATAGGCAATTCCGGTTCTACTTGAGGGTAAGGATTTGTCCTGATGCTTGAAAGAGAGAACCGATGGGCGATTCTGGTTCTACTTAAGAATAAGGAATTGTCCTGATCCTTGAAATGAACGACTTTTTGTGTCATCCGAGCGAACCGATGGGCGATTCTGGTTCTACTTGAGGATAAGGAATTGTCCTGATCCTTGAAATGAACGACTTTTTGCTGTCATCCGAGAGAACCGATGGGCTATTCTGGTTCTACTTGAGGATAAGGAATTGTCCTGATCCTTGAAATGAACGACTTTTGAGAGTTGTAGATATTATCTTCATTGTTTATTGAGCTGATCTATGTTTACAACTAAGTATATGAGCTTTTCTTTTATTTTATCACCTTTTGGTCAGGTGCACGGAATTCGATGCCCTCTCGCCGCTAACCACGGATAACATCAAGCCAGTGGTTTGTGGTTTTACAAATAATCCTTCATCTGCCGGTGGAGTCAATTACAAACTCCAGTCACAAATCATCGGCTCGCTTTTACCGGAGACCAGAGATGGTGTTACCGCAAAATCTCACAAAGCGATTGCTGCTTTAATGGACCGTGAAAATCACCGGTAAATTATTTTAAATCATTTACTTTATTATTGCTGGGTTAAAGCTTACGCGAGTATCAATATGTAGGATTTTATGATCACGCTTTTAGCATTGTTATTTATGCAGTAAAATTCAGATTGGCTACAATGTGTTCTGCAATATTCCCAAGATAGAATACATTTAGGTATATATGTCTAATTAACATTTTTGCAAAAACGAGTTTTTAATAATCAAATGTCCCTGATCATTGAAAAAATTGGATACATTTTATATTTTTATTACATACGTAGGAACCTTTATTTATATAATATAAAAGACATAAAGCCTTCACTTCAATCGGCAAGAGAAAGAAACAAAACAATCATACTATGGATAGAAAGAAATTAACAAATAAAAAAGAGATCCCAGCATCCCACATTGGCAATGTCAGTGCATTCGGGGGTATACCTGGGATAGCATAAATTATACGGCTATTTTTTTCCATCTACAAAGATCACCTTGTTTTCTTAACCCTTCAGCCCTCTGGCATATTCACGGTTATATTTCTTAAATTAAATAAAATCCAAATAGATAATATATTTTTGAAAGTATCCGAAAAATAAAAACAACTGTTTTTGAAAGGCGATGCAATACGTACTATAAATTTTAAAATCAAACATAAAAAACTTTTTAGAATGGCTCACATTAAGTTTTTTTGTCTAAACACTAAACAAAATTAGTGATAAGTGATAACGAAGAAAAACACATATTTTAATAGAAAAATGTATTATTAACTATGTTGCCACCTCACTTTTTATCGTTTCGTATAAAAATAATCACAATTTTTTTATTGTTGTTGGAACCTTTAGTTTCATAGAGGTGTACATTGTAATAATTCTGTGGTTAACTTTCATATTTCAATATAATATTTGTTAATTGATATTTTCTCTTTTTAACACCGTTTAGTTTATATTTCTAACTATGACAGTAAAGGAAACAGCGATTACAAGATGGTAGCTGTACCGAAATGCGAACAAATTGACTTTACGCGTAATAGACGTTTGTTCCCAAAACTGAACAAAAGAATCTGAGGAGTTAAGGGTCTCCTGTTTTAATGTTAATGTAAAAAATAAGGATTCCTCAAGACTTCCAAATCTCGATGTAATTCAAAAAGTCTCACCATTTTGGGGTTCGTAGGGTTAACCTGGTGGCTTTATTTTGAAAAGTAAATATTGTAACAGGTACTTCACATTGGGAATTATCATTTTCTGACATAATACCTTACCTACCGATTATTTAAACTGGTGAAATATCAAAAGTAAATAATCGATTTATTTACCGAAACGAAATGAATGAATCGATTTTTCGACATTTTTCAGGCTGTTCATCTGTTTAATATCACACAAGGTCGCTTACGGAACCGAACCAGATATAATCAATAAACTCGCTCGAATATAAGTCCAAATTATTACTCTACTATCTGTGACGTTATCGAATTATCGACGATGTTCGGTGCGTTTTTTCATGACATAGTGTTGACGTCAACACATTCGCTAGAAAAACGAGAAAGATAATACATGAATTATGCATGGATAGGTGTTATCAGTGCTTTTCACAGGAGACACTTGTTCACATGGAGACATATAGACTGGGTGACTTATATACCTGTAGATCGCAGTTATCTCGTCAGTCAAAGCCTTATAAAGATAGACATTTGAAGTATGATAAAACTTGTAGCTTTATATGGTCATTTGACATCGATTGTTTTCATGAAACTCTGAAAAGGTTAATTAATGAACGCATTAATGCCTAGGAGTGGCCAAGTGGTTCGCTATTTTTGATGATTTAGCAGGGGTGCCCGGGTTTATCGGGTGAGGTGTATTAAGGATACGCCTGCCTATCAGTTGCGTTTCGTGCCAGATCGGAAGAGCCTGGTTTGGGGAGATCCTTTGACCTCTACAACTGGTCTCTCAACCCATCGCTTTGCGCCCCATCGGGAGGGATATATTATGCATACGTCCGTAACTCCTGTACACCTTGATCCCTAGATTCCTATTCAAGGGAAAATATTTTCCTCGGGGCCTCTTGTGTGGGGTTAGTGTAAAAAAAGTCTCATGTCTCCAGGTCAAACAATGTGGGGATTCTAACCAGGCAACCTTGGTTTCGTGATAGCTCAACACAATGACAATTCAACTAACATTTAAAAAGTGATGTATAGTCATTAAAATAATGAAAAAAACTAACCTACATATACATATATATATACAGGGTGTATCGGCACGTACCCGACAAACTTTAACCAGCTATTCCTTAGCATATTTGGAGTAAAAAATCTTATGTGCACTTTGCTGTCCGGTAACGTTTTTTTTTTAATAAAAAATATATCATTCATATTTTCACCACATGTCACCACTGTTTTATCCTTTGTCAAAGTTTGAAAACCCATCTGGCAATATTTTATTCGAATTCCGTTGAATAATGTACGTGTGTACCTATATTGGCGCGCTTTTACAATCACAACGAAATGGCACGGCACCATTCGTCTCATTTTTAACTATTATTATTTAGTGTGTGCGAAAGAGCGAAGACGCTTTTCGACATACTTGCTTATAACAGCTGTTGAACACGAAACGCAATGCCAATGACAGTGATGTAGTGTGGAAATTTTTTTTTTTTGTTTTTAATTGAAAAAAAAATGCTACCGGACAGCAAAGTGCCCATAACATTTTTTACTCCAAATGTGCTAAGGAATAGCTGGTTAAAGTTTGTCGGGTTAGTGCCGATACACCCTGTATATATATAACCTAGTTTTTGTTTCATCATTGTTAATGATTTTATATGACTTGGTGTGCTGAATTATTGTTATTTTGATAAGTCGGATATGATCACCATCAATAATATAAATTAAGATTCTATGTTGTTCTAGTAATTTTTTTGATCTCTAAATCCGTTTCGACAGAGCTTGCTACTCGCATGCTTTCTCATTCGTACTTGGCAGTCTTTTTTATACATTTAGACATACGTTCCCTTTCAGATAGTAAGTTAGTTATAAGTTCTTGCAATAAGGAACAGAGGTAAGTTATTGCATTTGCTTGAGATTGTGTAGTCGGACGGGAAGTGGAGAAATTAGATAAATCTGCTATCTTCTGGCAAATAGCAACACCTGCCTTTAATGCACTGTGCAGAGATCATGTATTGTACAGCTGGTACTTGTATTATACCTGTGGCGTGCATTACTTTATGAGCAGAGTTAAGCTGGCAACTGAATAAATCGGCGTCAAGTCCCTTACCTATTTATATTGTAATAACTAAAGTATTCAGCTTGCCCTGGCTTTACGCAGGGTAAAGAGGATTCATTTAATGGGATGGTGGTATTTTTTCGAGATCTCAGGTAGACAGTGATTTTCATTTTATTTAGAACTTCAGCGGACATGTTTTTAAAAATTTCGCTGTGCCACAATGACTAGCATTGGGTGGAATATTTCACCGTCCTTAGTTGCATGCAGTATACGGTTGTATGTATTCCGCTAAAACTAGATTGATGAAGTCAAAATTTTGTCCATCATCAGGTAAGATTTGTAGTTAGTGGTGAAGTGTGGGTTTGACGAGTGAATACGGTATCACTTCTACATATATAAACATACACACTTCACCAAAATCTACACATCTGTCCTGATAATGTACACTGTAACGCTGTCCGAAACGTTGGCTAAAGAAGGAGGAAGCGCAACACGGTATAATCCAAAAATTAATCATAAGGATAATTTTGGCCGCGAAAATCCTAAATCATAATTGGCTTCAGGTTGCATGGTAGGTTGCAACTAAAAATTATGACCGATTATAAATTAAAACCGAAAATATTGGAAAATTTACGGAAAATACATTAAAAAAATATATACATAGTTCGCTTTTCTTGGGGTAGGAACAGAATTTTAACCCTTACGGACTGCACGCCACTGCTGTTTACGTGTAGCTAGGAGGCTGTGAACCGGGCACAGAGCAAGTAATCCACAACAGGTTGCTTTCTTGCTGCGTGTTACATGTTGCCAGCAAAGTGCACCGAGATAAACTACAAATAATGGCGCGCCAACGCAATCCTGTTGCTATGTGCTTCTAAATTTACAGGCTTTATTTTACAAGTCGTACAATGACAGTAGTTATAAATAATTTATCCTATGTTCTTGGACTTCTGGCTTTTGCGGCGGACGCATACAACTACCTGACTTTAATTTATTTGTATTTAAGGCGATGCCATACGTAGTAATGCAAAATCATGTGTTTTTGGTTTGAAAATTTGGTCGCCTAAAAATGTTTCAGATACTTTAATTAAATACTGCGAGCAGAATACATATTGGCCTTTGAAATAATCGAGTATTTTTTTAGATAAGTAGTATTTTTATAAGCCCAGAAAAAAATAATGTATAAGGCCTATGAAAACTGCTTTAAAGTTCGAAATCTTCTACTTACGAACCCATTTTTGGTTATTATTGTATTGTATAATGTGGTAAATTAAGTTATTTATAAAATGATCGGAAAAAATTAAATATTTATCCCTGAACGTCCACAAAATAAAATAAAGGGCACTTTTTGGCCATGTTTTTTTCTTGCATAAATCAAAACAGGCGGATGGTGTTAAGCGGGAATTTAAACCTTATCGCCATCTACGTAAGGGGTGTTATTGATAGCGGCTCAATTTAAAATATTACACGACGTAGTGCATCGCCTTAGTACGTGTTTTTGCAATAGCGATATTTTCCATACGGTCACACCCGGCGCTTGCCACAGAGCTGCGGGTTAGCTATATTCACTCATCATGTAAATCACTTTTAATGGTATTATTTATTTTTTATTAGTTACAATTGAATTGTTTATACATGATGTAGGTATAAAGTATAATATAAGAATATATTCAATTTTTTCACAGTCCTCCTCACTAGGGTTTCCTGTTCTGAGGCGGCCATTATTGTGTTACATTTATTATTGTTTTTCCAAAATACAAAAAACCATTATATCTCGGTCGGTGGCCGAGTTGACATCGCGCTTGGGTCCTCAGGCGTAGTGTGTTCAATTCCTCGACTGGCTAAGTCCTCCATCACAAAACACACAACATTTTCCGCTTACTGTGGTGGTAGTAGGAGAATTTCAAATATTGTCAGGTTTTTCGTAACCCGGGAATGTTTGTCTTTCTTTTTAAAGAAAAAAATAAAAAAAATGGACGCATTCATTTTATGATTCTTTGTTTTTTAAATTAGACGCCCATTGGGTTTTTACAGTAGATATTAAATATATATACACAAAGAATATAATACATATTTAGTTATAATAATCTTATAATCATCATACTCTTAATAAGAGCTTTAAGTAATTCAAAACATAACTAAATAATAATAATAAGTGTTTATTATGATATGTGGGGAGGTTAGTGCGGTCCCACACATTCCATATAGAGATACAAAAAATAGGATCAAAAACAAAAAAATAGAACAAAAAAAACAAAAAATACAGATGAATTGAACACACAACAGAATAAAATGATAAAAATAAAAGAAAGTTGAAGCCTTTAGGGAGCCGTGACTATATTAGGCGCTAGTAAGAAAAAAAGTGTTCTAAAAACTAGTCATAGATGTTAATTTTATTATCATCTTTATGTTTCAGAGATAAACTCCCAGCAGTTAAATTATCTTATCCAAACCATCCAATAAAATTATATCTCGAACGGACGAACTTATGCTAACTGCAAAATTTAATTGCGTATTATTATTGAAGTTTCGTTGTAAATGTTATGGGTCTTATCTTAGTTGATTCTAAAGCTCGTAGTTTATTGTAATTTTACGGTTGCAGCGATTAATTTTAATATTCCACTCTGGAGATCAGAAATGGGACCATGGTTGTTATGGTTAATTAATACATAAAATATATGATTAAATTAAACCAACCTACGAAAAAAGGTAAAAAATTTTGTCCATGAAATAAAATATTTTTTTTGGTACCTAGTATATCGGTTGTCTGATTAAGGCGATGCCATACGTAGTAATTCAAAATCATGTGTTTTTGGTTTGAAAATTTGGTCGCCTACAAATGTTTCAGATGCTTTAAATATTAACCTTTGAAATAATCGAGTATTTTTTAGATAAGTCTTTTTATAAGCCCAGAAAAAAATAATGTAAAGGCCTATGAAAACTGATTTAAAGTACAAAATATCCTACTTACGAACCCATTTTCGGTTATGATTTTATTGTATAATGTTGCAAATTAAGTTATTTATAAAATGATCGAAAAAAAATTAAATATTTATGCCTGAACATCCACAAAATAAAATAAAAGGCACTTTTTGGCCGTGTTTTTTTCTCACATAAATCAAAACAGGCGGATGGTGTTGAGCGGGAATTTAAACCTTATCGCCATCTACGTAAGGGTTGTTATTGATAGCGGCTCAATTTAAAATATTACACCACGTAGTGCATCGCCTTAAGTCTCCAGTTCCAATTTTAAAAATTAAAAGTTCATTGAAGTTGATTAGTTTTACGCGGGAATATCAATCAATATCATGCCCCGAAATTAGTTTAATTAAAATGTGACCAATCGATTAAAAATGTGAGATGAAATTGGTAGGTTTAATAACTTTAGAAAACCCACGTTTCGTACACTTACTTACCTGGAAATCTGTTATTTGCTGCTGTAGGTGTCTGTTTTTTAACGGTTCATTCTCACGGAATACAGTAACCCTTGTTATAACATATTTGTAGTTACAGGTGATATCTTATCTTGAAAATCCACTGTATTCAGCTGTATTCACTGTTTCTGGATTTGCTATCTTCCGTACTTTGAGGTAGGTAACAATCAACTCGAGTAAAATAATGTGCCCACCCGGAGAAAAATCAGTATGGCTGATTTATTAAACATCGGTTAAAAATGGGATTGCAGGCAGTTTCTTGTTAAACTTTTAGTACATTTCTAATATATCGGACCACGTGTTCATACTGTTCATGCACCTGAATGTGCCCTGATATCATCGCGATAAAACATTCCATTTTCATTAAAAATAACACAAGTTTTACAATAAACCTATTAATTGAGTGTTCTGCAGTGCATCTCGAAACGTTTTATTTTTCAAATGTTTATGGCTTTCAACCTTCAAGGGTGTTCTAGACAATCTATATCAATTCAAATTATGGAGAGCGGGAAGGTGAATTTATGCATTAATTCAAATTTTTTAAATTATATGGAAGATTTGAATCCATTTCACACTTAGAAAAGATCAGATGTTGAATGGAGGGGAGGCAATTTTAGATAAGGCTTGATAGAAGAGATTATAATATTTGTTTAGAGAAACACAACCAAAAATATGAGATGTAAAGTTCCCATTTCTAGATCACATAATTTACAATCTGGGAGTCAAGCACGTAAAATATATAATAAGGTTTTACATAATGTCCAATTATATAAAAACTTATTATATGTGATGTAAAGTTCCCATTTCTAGATCACATAATGTACAATTTGGGAGTCAAGCACGTGAAATATATAATAAGGTTTTACATAATGTCTAATTATAATTCGAATAAGTGAGGAAATTATATTTTTGGAAAAATGGGGGAATTTTTGAAACCGCGGTTTTGATTTGGATAGTGGATAGTATTGAGGCATTGTAAGCTCTCTTGGATTGACTAGCAATGTGCCAATACTCTGCCCAAACAATGCGGGATTTATCTTCAAAGATCCTCAAGGATGGAAAAAAATGTCAGTTTTAGTAAATTATCCTTTGTGAGTTATCATGTTTTAGTGACATATTATTATACTTTTCGTGGGTTATTCCCTCATTTTACTATACAGTCGTATAACCACAATATTCATTATGATGATAAATTTTATCTCTTGCAGTACAAGGTACCATGTTGTGAGATAACCTTAAACAACCTTAGTACTTAATCCTAACATTGGCAATATGTCAAATGAAATCATTCTATAACAAAAATAATAAGTACTCATAACATTTTTACTAGGCACGTAGACATCAATTATTGTTTTGGTAGGTACAAAATTTTAGTCAATTGGTTTTTGAAAAAAATCAAACCCCCGAAAAAGGAAAGTTTTTTTACTCCAATACATCTATTTTCAAATGTCTTTAATTATAAAACTTTAAACAACAACAAAAAAATGGTTTGACCGAAGATTGAACCTTCCTACACAGGAACTGGAGTTTACCAACTTTACCAACCGACCCAAATCCCGATTGGATAAGCCCGTAATTTATTGCGCATATTAACTGCTGTTATGTCATCCAATTTCAGAGAAATGTGCATATGTCCGCGTGTGTGTGATTGAATGCACTATCATTGACAACGAGTCTTATCTGCTGAGTTTCAGCACGATCGGATGTCGGGAAGTGGATAAATTTCCGCTTCCAAGATTCATTACTGAAAACCAAAGTGAAATTTAAATAAACGCATATAAAAAATAATAGACAATAATCTCTGTCGTTTTGAAATTTGCGCAGATTTTTTCTGTCTGGAATTCTCGGCCATTAACAATGCAAAAAATTTCAGCTTTGCTATATGATTTCTATCATGAGCTATGGATCTTTTAAACATATATTTTAATTACGCGCCATATTATTGTGTGTTACATAATATATTTTTCACATTCACTACAAAAGAAAAAAAGTTCAAACTCGGGTAGTAATAACAACTAGTTGCACTATAAAACCTTGATTAAACCATAAATCTTTTCTTTTAATAAGTAGGTACTTACCTACTCGATGTAGTCTACTTCTCAAGCTGTCCAATTAGCATTATGTGCAATTTGTATGGCGCCTAACGAGATGATTAAATATAAATAATAAAATTTCTTTAGGTCGATTTTAACCTTTACAGTTATTATACGGCTTTGTTGAGCAAATTTTTATCGTGCCATTTTTTTCGAAATAGCTAAAAAATAAGTGAAAACTGTAGTTGAGCTTAAAAATACCGATAAAAACCGATATTTGAGAAATTAAAGAAAAATTCGAGATGTCGCGTGTTGTGAAATTTTTACATAATCTCATTCCCCAAGATTATATAGGGATAGGCCCAGTGAATGTGTTTAAATAAATAGTTATTCAGAATCAAACTTTGCTTATAATGGCAGCATTCTAACGTAACTTAACCGACCCTTTATCTTCTTTATCTCTGTTCCCTTCCTACTAGAGTCATATAATATCGACGGTCCAATATTAAATTGCAACAATTCCAAATCTGTTGTTATGAGATAATCTTTTTGCAAGTTCATGCAAATCAACATTGAAATTTTATTAATTGTTCAAAAAATGCTATGAAAAATATTAAAATTAGTTATTGTTAAAGTTTAATTTGTAGAACTCCATTTTAATTTTTATTTTTTATATATTCAATAATATTGTTATTGGGTTTATAAAAACAGTTTATTTTTAAACAAGTTCTGCTGTGTAATTATTATGACGCGTGACAGCTGTTTCGCCCTCTGAAGGCATTATCAAACTCTTATCATTATCAAACACGCGTAAATTCCGTCCTTAATACGTTGATTAATAATGTATTAACAAAATAAAAATCGTATTTATTTACATATTTACAGATGTTTCAGAAGGTTAAGTGTTATGTGCGATATATTTTTTAATGTATGCTTATCTCCATCAACGGTTTAACATTACGCATAATGCTGTCACGAAGAAGATAACTCGATATCGATTAATCGTAATATAATCGCTATTAAATCGCTCCGTCGCGCGTCGTCCTAAACCGCAAGTTTAACATTGAAAACCGGATTTTACCGACGAATGACGAACAATCCGGCATTTTTACTGTGCTGATAGCGGCTGATAGATACACGGAGAAAAATGAGTACGTCTTTTTATCAAGATACTGTTAAAAATGTGACTGCATGACCAATTCATAATAAAATTTGTCAAATCATTCGTTATAGGCCTTCAGATCCTTGACCAGATTTTTATAAATTAACAATATTTCATATCAGTAAGTTTTCTCCGTGTAAGCGATCACTCATTCAAGGTCTGATGACATAATGGGGCCGATATTGTTGATTTTAATAAATGTTATAATTTTCGCCTACCTATTTTTTTTCAATTCAATTCAATTTTTATTATTTAAAAAAAAATCCATTTAACTTCTCAAGCGCCAAAAGTACTCATTGGATACGAAAAATTTGTATCCTTTGAGCGCCTGTATATGGTAATCTGAGATTAATTTGTTAGTGGGGTTTTTATTAGGTTGATGGAGCTCGTCATTTTAAATAATCATGCAGGCTTCACGCGTTTGTAATAAATAAGCTGTCCTCTTTATCGTATTTTGTGATCAAACGGGGTACCTACCTAGACCTAGGAACCTCCCCTCTTTTGTTTTTAATACTATGTTCTCTTTAATTTCCTTACACATTACAAACAAATACGTAAGATGCAAAGATGTATGATTACAAAAAAAAAACAAATGAATGAGTCGTAACTCTTTCAAGAATCAATTTAATTTCCATTTTGAATCTCTCCTCACTGACCCAAAATTTGTATTTATTTGTAAAAAAAATGTTCAAAATAATGCTCCCCACCGGGAGAACCTTTGGCGGGTTGGTCCTACTTGTAGGAAACTATAATAATCTATTATGACGCTGTTTTAGATATCATCAGAAATAAGTAAAGAAGCCAAATGATGCGCCCAAATTAAAACGACAAGGTTCCATTTTTAATTATGTATTTATTATCTTTTATTTTCCACGCCCGTACCACAGTTTGACAATCTCAGACTTACGGTTGCTAGTCGGCAAAATATGCAGAGTTTCCTTTCGATTTTATTTTATTACAACATTTGTCAGTGCTATCTTTGTGATATCAAAAGCACATTGTTCCTAAATGGTGGCAGTCGTTATAGTCGTGTCAGGGTGAAACAATGGTGTCTAAAAGTGGCATTAGTAAACGCAGTGACCCCCTTAGAAAAGCAAACAAGTTTTCTTCTCAATCTATGTGACTATCCAGGAGCAGACTGTGACTGAGCAGAGAAAATTAATATTACATATTTTTATTCTTCTCGCGCCCCTTCTATCTGAGGTTGGCTATTAAAAAACGATTGGCCTCCTTTCGATTGTATGTAATTGTTGATTCAAGATTTGACTGCCCTGACGCTATAACTTTGATTGCAACAATAACTTCGTGTTCAATTTTAAGAGAAACATAGACTGGGCAATGAACTAATAGATGTCGTTGATATTTTCGATTTAAATTTTGACACATTTATAACCTTTTTAGATAATGTAAAAAACGAGTATTCAACTTGTATACATATGCTTACACCATGAATATGAAAAGATATTACGAATACTTATTCACAACATTTTTAATTTATTATAACTCGTATCTAATTGTCAAGGGTTCCATAAAGTTAGTGCAATAATAACTTCCCAATTATATTGTATTTTATGGTTTATTTTTTAAATATTTTTTTATTTATGTTACTTCGTTATTTTAATTTGAATTTATAATTGTTATGTAAAAGTTTAATAAATAAATAAATTAAGGGAATATTCACCCTACAGACTGTAGACCAGAACCCAATTATAATTGTTTAGGTTAGGCCAGAACTGCATTCGTACCTTTAGCTTGGTAACTTATGTAGACCACAGCTGAAACTGTACAAATCGTAAGTGCTCCCCGCTGTTTAGTTTGGCAGCCACTTTTGGTCTAGAAATCCCAGATACCTGAAAAACGCTACTTTTACCTCTCTCGATCTCCCTTTCTGGTGTTGCTTCCGTCTTGATTGATTGATTGATTCTTTCTTATAAACTATACATAGCAGAAAATTTGACGGTCTGAACTAACACTCTCTCTTAAAATGAACTCTGGTGTCAGGAAATTTCTAGAGATTTCTCGAGGTCAACGAAACAATATATACGATAATCTACAGAGCATTAAGACGACATACTATTATTTTTAAATATTTTTCTTCTACTTAAGTCTGACAAAGCCTGGTTATTACTATTTTTTATGGCTTAAATATTGTTATTACATTCTAGTCCTCTCCTGTCAATAGCCACGTCAAAATACCATTGGCCAATCGGAAATCCGCCCAGAATTGAGTTTGCTTCTATCGGTGCCAACCGAAAACGTATTGGAAACATTGTCACTCAATCTGGACACTGACACGCTTCCAATTAAAGTGCCCGGGGCATTATGGCAAATTCATTACCATAACTACCTACTTCATAAGGCTATATAACATTGTTGTTTGCCAAAATATTCATAACAATAATTTTATGTTTATAAAGCGTAATGCGTAAATTGACGTGTATGAAACCTTTTTTGAAATATAAATCAAGAATAATAAAGGCCTAATAATGGAGCCTCGTGGTACACCACAGCTTTCACTCCTATTTCACGCTAAGTGCTTTAAATAGCTTTGATCTTTTGGGATAATTTTACATTAATCTTTTTAATTACCAACACAGCGGTGTTTAAAAATAATGTCAATACAATGAAGGTATATTTTGTTATACTACAATCTAAATTTAAGTGAAGTTACGTTTTTTAAAGTTATACGACATGATTTTTTTAATAATTAGGAGTTATTCATACTACTAACTGATAACATAGTATGTCCATTGCGACGAAGCAAATACAGGTATTATTTGATATATATTTCGCAATTGCTAATATCTCGTATTTATTGCAATCCTATTTAACGATAGCTTTCCAACTGGTAAACCGATGACTTCGTTTTCCATCTTATTATTTAATAACAGGTGTCTGTTGCAGTAATCTAAACATTATTTTGAATCGTGTGCGCATTAGATGTAGAATAGCAATAGATATCAACATGGGATAGGTGAACAACATGCAATTTGTAATCTTTGTAAGAATATGTGTATTTACCTAATCCAAAATTTTCTATATTTTCAGTCCATTTGTATTTATTTTTTTTTATTTTTTATATATACAATAATATTATTATTGGGTTTATAAAAACAGTTTATTTTTAAACAAGTTCTGCTGTGTAATTATTATTACGCGTGACAGCTGTTTCGCCCTCTGAAGGCATTATCAAACAGTTTGATAATGCCTTCAGAGGGCGAAACAGCTGTCACGCGTAATAATAATTACACAGCAGAACTTGTTTAAAAATAAACTGTTTTTATAAACCCAATAATAATATTATTGTATATATAAAAAATAAAAAAAATAAAATGGAGTTCTACAAATTAAACTTAATAACAATAAATACATTTGTATTTAAGTTTTTCGGCTGGAATTTCTAAGTCGACTATCACAACTTATTTCGTAACCATTTCCATCATGAGCTATGAAGCTGTGAAACATCTTTTTACTGTCAAAGATAGGACAATAAGTCATTTTGTACATATCGGTTAAGGATGTACTTTTCAAGTGTTCAATAAATAAGTATTGAAATTTAAATAATAATTAAAAGAAAAGGTAGCAATATTTTTTTATCCATAAAAATTAACAGTTTTAATAACTTTGTCATGGCTTTCATTTAAATTATTTACTTTCAGCACTTCGAATGAGAATTGAAGATTATTCCGTTCCTTCTCATCTTTTTAAAATGCACGAGCATAACTTCTCAAAGAGTACTTTCTGTCCTGTAGAAGTGGGAACTTAAGATCACCTTTTTTTTGGTTGTCCCTCTCTAAACAAAAATTCTCTTGTGGATTTCATCTTCCATTGAACATTTTATCTCTTCTAAGTCTGAACTCGACTCTAAACATCCATTTAATTTAATTTTTTTTTCCATTTAATTAAAATTAATATAATACCCTCCGTAATTGGAAAGATGCCGTAGAACAGGGGGTAAAAATCCTAAATTAAAAAAAAAAAATTCCGTACCTTTTAACTATTGTTTTGAATTGTTGGACGCTTGTTGAAATCTACGTATTCATAGATGGCGTTCATTAATATTTTTTTATTAAAATACGCTTTTTGAAAGGTATTTATTGCTTTACAATATTAAGACAAATTATTTGTTTGCGCCCGTACATAAGCAATATGAATAAATAGTTTTGTTCGTTTAAAGACTCAATTCTTTCGAGAAAGGCATACAAATACAATATCGTACCGATGATTCAATCCTATATTGTATTTGTATCCCTTTCTTATCATATTCATATTGCCTATGTACTGGTGCAAACAAATAATTTGTATTAATATTGTAAAAAGCGTATTTTAATAAAATAAATAAATTAACGCCGTCTATGAATTCGTAGATTATAACGATCGTCGCGGTTAACCCTAAGACTTGGCCACTAATTCATACATAATTATTAATCTCGCGCTGTTTGCAATCTCATATCTTTTTCTTGAGATGCATGTCAAAGTGGATGTTTAGCAATAATTGAGGAAATGGAATCTCAATAACTAAAAGCATTAGCGAAATATCAAGGTGACACCGACTTGCTTGTTAGAGTTGTTTATCTTCGTTTTAAGCTGCACTTTTGAAGGCTGAATATAGTCAAGGTGAATCTCTGTCAGAGAGTTAGTGGAATGCTTATCGGGTCCAAAGCTTGTCCGATGCGCAAATATGCAGTGTACATAAGGTTAATTTATTATAGCAATAGTAAGTATTTATGTAATAAAACAGTAATGACTTAAAAATTTAAATAATTTCGAGGTTACAAACAAAGTTATTATTGTTTTATTTCATTAATATCTCAAAAGCACAATGTGACTGCTTTCTACCAAAAATCTAAGTATTTAGTTCTTAGCACTTGAAAAACAAATTACATATTTAAATCACTATGAGGATCACCAGTTAGTGTTTTAATTAGAAACGATCCAATTGGTGTATGTTGTGAGACTACAGGAAGTGGGAGTTTGGAGGAAGGATGGGAAGAGGGAGGATATGGGAAGAGGAAGGTTGGTAATTAACTTGATTTTCAGATCTAAAGCAACGTTTCATTTCTTAATGGTGATCTTTCACCAGGGCATACTGAGAGTATCGAATACTCTGGTTATGTGAACAGTGCACAAGAGTCCCAACTGCCTGCCAGTTATTATACTATGGCATCCCCAATCAGTAAGGGGTTAAAAAACGTATATGTTTACTCGTTCAAACGCTGAAATTAATTAGGCAATCAAAATGACTTCTCCTTCTGAATCATTATTTCTTTAACGTAAGTAACCAAAGAGAAAGTGCGCAAACTGATTTGTATCTGGAAACCCAATCCTCACTATAATCAGCAATCGCGATGATTGCAATCACCATCAGTCTGAAAGTGATTTTTTTACGTCTCGTAATAATTTCCCAGCCACCTTATGATTGTGTATAAATTTGTGTAGTGGACAATTTTCTTCGGGAGTCAACGTACACGTGAAAACGCGGTAATTTGCGAACATATTATTTACGTAACTCCCCGCTCGTGTAACGTATTAAAGCTCTGTTCACATCGGGCGTAAAAGGTCCGACTGCGCTCGTATCCCGAAGTTAGCTCCTGGGTATTCCTTTGGAAGCCCTGCGAACAAGTGTCACTTATCAGTTTGAAATCTGCAGCGCACGTGACATATTATTCATTGATTTATTGACTTTTCAATGAACTGTCCACTGCCACCGGAGTTGTTGTCACTTTCTACCGTTGAGTATTGATTAAATATGAATAGTGGCTGTCTATATTTGGCCTGTAACTAAGTAACTTAGCATCTCGAGTTTTTAATATCCACGGAGGTGAAGGCTGTTGTAAACTCTTTTCAGATTCCTTACTGCGAATTTTTCATCGCTCTAAAAATTCCTAATGTAAATGGTACTCTATGAAATTGAAGTCGGTTGCATTGTTGCATACTAGATCAGAAACTTTCAATTAACTTAGGCTCAAGACCTTTTATATCCACGGAGGAAAAAATCTGATTCTATTCGAGTACTTACTACTCAATTTTTGTTCCGCCTTAAAAGAATTTCGATCTAAAATATCAACATTTACGGAGGCAAAATCCGCTCGGTAATATCTACGTTAGCAATTTTAGCATCACTCTAAAAGAAGTCCAATACGAACAGCGCTCTATTGACATAAACGATGTACTCGCCGGCGAACGTCGCAATAACATGTGCAGCAATGAACATCGGCCCGCGTCGGACGTAAATCATGTTATTTGCCGGCGTATTTATCGTCCATTGCCGAGAAACCAGATAAAGAATACTCGACACGTGTAATATTGCGAATACAACGTCATCGCTGCCGGTACCCGACGCCGCGCGCCACAACGTTCAACGCCGGTATAACGGCGCGCTCCGTACAGTCAGTCCCCGTACACAACAACATTCAGCCCGGCTCTACCGCTCATGTTCAGTGAGGGATTCGCTTTCGGCAAGGCCGCATTATACGAAGGCTGTTCGCGCGAATTTCAACTTATTCAATGCTAAAGTGACAATTATTGACTATTTACCCGCTTCTATGACTTTCACTGAAACTTCGACATTTAAAATTGAGTGAATTTTCGATGAGAAAATATCAGTGCTAATTTTAACGCGTTTTATTTTCGTGTTGGACAAAGACCTATACGTGTAAACAATTAGTGCCGGTTAATAAAGGACTTGTTTGATTGTAGTATAAAAATAATTACTTGTGTTTTTAGAAGACTTTTCTTGCATTTTACGAGATAAACTAAAAAACATTGTTGTACAGTGAATATTTGTTCAAGAACTTTGGGAGTGTTTTGAAGAAAAACTCTAGAGCTGTGAAGTTAGTGTCTGTGAATTCATTTTCAAATTACGTTTACTCCACAATCACGATTGCGTCCTTCAGGAACATGTATGTTGAAAAATATTTATAATAGAATTGTTATTTTTTAAATGGCAATATATTGAAAACAAAGAGTACCTTCAGTACTCTGATGATCTCATAACTTGTCCGGTTATATTGCTTATTATAATAATATTACACCGTATCTACTGTTATCAATCAAATTTACGATTCAGAAGCAAAGAGATTCGATTCTCTTCTCGTAGAATTATTTAAGATTTCTCTACAGCTTCCAATATAAATTGGGGTTTCTTTCAATATTTCGTGTGGGCGTTTCTATTTTCCACCGTGCGCTGAAAAGTGCGGAATTCGAAAGTTAACTCCTTGGATTTTCCTCACATATAAATAGGCATGGTATGTAGCCACTGAACATGATAATACTTTGTTCTAAATTATTGAATTACGCGTTAATATAGCATTGTCGAACTACATAGTTATATATACTTTGTTTACACAGCGCAGCGTTTCGCCGGCCGGTGTGGGCAAGCATTTTCCCTGATAGCCCGCTGTTATAAAAATAAGCATCATTGGACCAAATTACTAAACCATCTTGGATCCGAATATTTCTCAAAATTAGGTCAATCGCACGCCTTAGAAAATCAAAGTACATCCGAACGTAATATAGGTATTAGGTATACTGTATATATACATAAAATATGGACACGCTTAATACGCACTCTCTCTCTCACATAACTTCTTTTTAGTAGTAAGAAAATAATGCCAAGTAAGTATTTCAGTTTCCATAAATGGAAAATACTGAATTTTAATAGTTGTTTTGAGTAAATTAAAATCGATTTTTCAGTTGGCGGCCATTGTTATTGAAGTTTTAATGTTAGTTTTTTGTTCTATTATTTAACCCAAAATATAAACCTCTGATGCTAAAATAAGTTCTTATGTTCTTAGTTTGAGTTTAATTAAGGGAAAAAAAATGTTACAACATGGCGTGAAGAAAATACGCCAAATAATAAGTTTTTTTTTAAATGAAATAGATACTAAAATGCGTTATTTTTAATTTACGGAAACTGAAGTACTTACTCGCTTCTCATTGTTATCTAACTTATACGCAGTGTTATATTTATTAGAAGTGCGTATCAACCCTATCCCTAGTTTCTGTATATTTACCTGGTATACTGCTAATAAATTCGTTATAAACTCTCCGCAAGACCGTTAGATTAAATTAGGTTATGGTTAGGTTAGGTTATGTTACCTTACCTTCCGTTTGGTCATGGTTATTTTAAATTATGTTAGCTTTGTGTTTGGTTAGGTTAGGTTAATATATTCAATTGGTTGTACAAACAACATTGTTTCGTTTGAGACAGTATTATGATAAAATTGACGATTTTATTATCGTGTTTATTCTGCACAGCTTTTAGTAATTTTTCTTTGTTACGTTCGTTGTCTTATCTCAAAGTTCAAGGGCTTTCTAGGCTAAAGCAATGTCGCTCAACCGGCTCTACGCATGAAGCCGATAGAGGCACTAGTCACTGTAGCATTTCCAACCGCAACCAAGCTCTAATGTTTAAAATCGAAGTTAAGTATCGTAAGTCTAAACAAATTTGTAAATGAACTAATTAAAATAATCAATGCATAAAGAACACGGAGAAACTTACTGATAAAAAATATTGTCAATTTATTAATTTCTGAATTAATATAACGTTTTATCAGGATGTCGGAACAAGTGTTCATAAAAATCATAATATTCCCGCATTTCGTCATTATACAGGGTGTATCGGCACGTACCCGACAAACTTTAACCATCTATTCCTTAGCATATTTGGAATAAAAAATCTTATGTGCACTTTGCTGTCCGGTAACGTTTTTTTTTAATAAAAAATTTATTATTCATATTTTCACCACATGTCACCACTGTTTTATCCTTTGTCAAAGTTTGAAAACCCATCTGGCAATATTTTATTCGAATTCCGTTGAATAATGCACGTGTGTACCTATATTGGCGCACTTTTACAATCACAACGAAATGGCACGGCACCATTCGTCTCATTTTTAACTATTATTATTTAGTATGTGCGAAAGAGCGAAGACGCTTTTCGACATACTTGCTTATAACAGCTGTTGAACACGAAAAGCAATGCCAATGACAGTGATGTAGTGTGGAAATTTTTAGTTTTTTTGTTTTTAATTGAAAAAAAAATGCTACCGGACAGCAAAGTGCCCATAACATTTTTTACTCCAAATGTGCTAAGGAATAGCTGGTTAAAGTTTGTCGGGTTAGTGCCGATACACCCTGTATATTATCAAGGGAAATGCAGGCGTATGAACAAATGTTCCGATATGTAAGGAATTTACTTGAATTTATTTAAAGTTTATCAGAAAATAGCTTGCAATCCCGTTTTTAAACGGATGAAAATAAAACTGCATTTTTTGCGTGGTTTTATCGAGTAACGACATGCTCGCAAAACAATGTCACGAAATTCTTTTTTTTAGATTTTGTTCTAATTCTGTAATTTCTACAGGTTTTCCAATAAGAGGTGTTATTTTGAATAGCCCGCTATTTCGGTAGATGTTACTTTTGAAGCTGTCATTTTTTGACATTTGACAAGTAGAAACTACGCCATTAATAAAAATGGAACGATACACGCTTCAACAACGCATTGAAATTGGCCGGAATGGGATTGTATTGATCTGGACAACGTTTACTTTCAACAAGACAACGCTACGTACCACACAAGCAACGAAACCATTGATCTTTTACGATTGAATATCAAATAACACCTCTTATTGGAAAACCCTGTACATATAATATTAACTTTCTGTGGATCTGTTGTAGTTATTTAATTAAAATTAATATCACCGAGCTGAGGCACGAGTTTGCTTTTGTCAAAACAATGAATATAATATCTCAGCGATAGTAGTATAAATTATTATGTGTGCGAGATACGCAAATACCAATTTATGTGACAGCTGTTTTAAAAAACTAATACATTATGCGAAGCGTGCAAAAGTACTAATCAGTTTCAAGAAACCGAAAATTTTGGGATATTACTGTTGTGTTTTTTATTACTCATTCCCGCGACCATGGCGATTTTTTTTCATTCCGTCCGAACAAGGTCTCGAGAAAAAATGATGCGTAAAAAGTTGTTATCAACCCGTTCTTTTTGTTTACGTTTTGTTCAAGTTTGTTGTGGATCCGTATGACGTCACATCTTTACCTAGAAGATGGCGACGTAGGTGTTTATTTATGTCGTAATTGAGTAGGAGAAAATAGATAATCTTGAATGGAAATTACGCATCCCCTTGGGAATAATAAGGAATTTCATTGTGAAATATTACGACTTAAATATATTAAAATACAACAACAAACTACGATTCTGAAGCAGATAGAGACTCCGCAGTGTTACTGCGTGTGGTTATTAATGCAATTAATATTTCGATCTTGAAAAATTATTAAATTATGTATCAACTTATCTAAACCTTCCGAACTAGTTCTGACGTCATAAGAACCGTCCGTGACACTTTTGTACAGAGAGATTGACAACAACAAACTGACGCCTGATGTGTTTATATGACGTCATCTGATGCCAAATTTCACCCCGCCACTCATCGTTTTAGCCGGTTTAAAATTAATATATTTTTTTTAAAACATTATTTTTAAATAAATACTGGTCTTTGAATAAAATTAAACGAAGCTGGGTGTGTAAAAAATTCTCATTTTTTAAGAAATTATTAAATTTGTTGTTTACATTTTTGATTGGATTTATCCTTGACTATACGTTCGCAGATAAATATACCAAGCACGTGTATTGATTGTTGATGTTCATTTGTTGTTATGTTATTATATACATTTTTGCATGAACGTTTTTTTTTATAAAACACGAGGTATTATCACACTTTTTTCTCGTGGGAATAAACGTTATCTGAAGACATAAAAATATATTTTATTGAGTAATAATTCTGACACGTGAAAGAGATCCTTTTTAAGTACTCCACAAAATTACAAAACAAAAACAATATCTTGGAAAATATTATGGTTGCCTTCATCCTGTTATTCGTAAAGTCGTCAATCGATACATCGAAGTCGTTTGGAAAACTTGAAAATATTATTTCTGGAAACTACTAACTTACCAAATTCTAAACATATCATAACACAAATATTATTATACAGAAAGAGGTCGTACATGACCACTTCATTTTAGTATCTTCTGTCTTTTTCATTCTAATACAAGACGTGTGAGAAGAAAAAGGACGATCGTTGATGACGTGTGTACGAGCTGGTGATCGGATAAATCATCACAATGATATTTCATCACATCTTTAAAAAGTTATATAAAGTCATGGAAAGTGATGAAACAAAAACTTTTCTTAACTGGGTTAAGTAGGTTAGGTTAGGTTAGGTTAAAAAAAATTGTTTCATCGTTTCTAATGATTTTTTATCACTTTTTAAAAGTGTGTTGAATTGTCACTGTGTTGAGTTATCATGGAACCCTTTTTAAAGTTACTTTTTCATATCTTGTCTATGGCCCATTTCTCATTCAAAGAGATTTACTATATATTTTTTAAAAACATATATTTGAATTTCGATTTTGTTTTCTAGAGTGAATGAATGAAATGGAATCTTGGAAGTAGAAATTAACCCAATTCCCGACATTCGATAGAGCTAAAACTTGGCAAGACTTGTTGTCGATGACAATGTATTCTATCTACTTTTGGTGTCACTCACGCACACAAATTTCTCTGAAATTGGATGACATCATTAACATTTACAGCAAATTTAACAAATGAAATAAGTTTCGGTACCATCCAATTAGGATTGGGCTTAAGTGGTTGCGCGGTTCATTCATCAATTCTCCGTCAAACAATTTTTTTAAGTTTTAAAAGGCATTTTAAAAGTTCACAGCAGTTAAGGGCCACTCGGAGGAAGGTTGAAACAAAAAACATATATTTTAAAATTATATATTATTAATAAAAATAGATGATAAGCACAGACATAGGAATTAATAGACGAGAAGATAATGGCGAGGGGTAAAATCAACTGTTGAAGAACGAAGGGAGTGAAGCTGACTGTGATTCGTCAATAAATCAATCTGACAGTAAATAGGCATCTCGCATTATAATATCACCATTTACTTCTTAAAAGTAAAATCTGCTTTTGAATGAATAGACATTTTTACATGGGAGCGCAAATTACTCGCCACGTTATGAACAAATTTGCGAAGTCCAAATTCGGCAAAAAAATTCGGTTCTACTTTCAGAGTCGAATATTTCGTTTAAGTATTTAGTTAAGACACTTTTATAAATGTTCATAATTTACTTCCCAGCAACCAACCAGCTTTGTGTTTCGCGTCCAGACGTTTCTCGATGTGATAGTAACAACTGATTCATATTATACGATGTGAATATGCTTAAAATAAAGTAAAATAATGCTTATATATGGAATGTAATACGACAATTGGGTTTATTCTCTTTTTCACATCTATTTTTACAAGTTTTCATGGTACAAGTCAACATTTTGCCGTGTTATTTCGTAAAATGAACCTATGATGCCTCGACCATAGTTCGCACAAGAATGATAACGTCACGTTTTCAAATTTCACTTGAGGCCATACGCGAGCACAGCCGGCTCCAATGGAACCGGTATGGGGAGTGGGGATAATACGCTTTTAATCACTTAGGGCAGGTCTACTAATATTCATATGTCTATGATGATAAGGTATATTTCTATACATTTCTTATATTACATTAGTTCTTATACATAGAATACAAACTTCAAGACACCCAATGACATAATCACGGCGAGGATGACTAATCTCTTAAACTTGTTTTATCAATTCACTGTGCCTCATAAAATCCCCGATTTTCCGGCTACTATATTGGTACTGACCGAGTAGTTAATCATATTACCTAAACCGTAAACTGTCAAAGCCCGCACTGCAGTTCAAGAATAAAGACTGACTGACAGCGGTCAATAATATAACCGTAATGTGGGAGGCACAAACACGCATTTTAAATATAGCAAATCTCTGTCTCCGTTTGTTTTGTTTAATAATGTTTTTCAAAATTGTTACAGCCCGCGGAAGCGCCGACCATCCAGCTCAGGGGACAGTGATATGAAAGACATGGACGAGTGCAACGCAGCTTTGGTGCTCATGTCCTTGAGCTGCTCCCCACATTCTCCCAGAGGAGGTAAATATCACAGATCAAATAATTACTTTAATGCTTAAAATTCTGTCTTCAAATACTGTATTTTTACTCGACAATTCATTATTCTTAACCCATATTGTGCAGCTGGCTACATTTGCAGTCCAGTGAAATTATGACTACCCTGAGGTGCACTGCAATACGCAGTGTGGAGGACTGTGAGAGCTAGATTTTAGAAGCTTTGACCACATATTGTTTCTGTCCATGAAAATTCAATAGTAAAAAAATTATTATTTCAAGTTTAATTTTAAATATTACGTTTGGCTTTGAGATATTATAAAAGGGGTTATTGGGCTCATAGGGGTTAAGGCGATGCACTACTTCATGTAATATTTTAAATTGAGCCGCTATCAGTAACAACCCTAACGTAGATGGCGATAAGGTTTAAATTCCCGCTTAACACCATCCGCCTGTTTTGATTTATGCAAGAAAAAAACATGGCCAAAAAGTGCCTTTTATTTTATTTTGTGGATGTTTAGGCATAAATATTTTTTTTCGATCATTTTATAAACAACTTAATTTGCCACATTATACAATAAAATCATAACCGAAAATGGGTTCGTAAGTAGGAGATTTTGAACTGTAAAGCAGTTTTCATAGGCCTGTACATTATTTTTTTCTGGGCTTATAAAAAGACTTATCTAAAAACTACTCGATTATTTCAAAGGCCAAGATGTATTTTACTCGCAGTATTTAAAAACACATGATTTTGCATTACTACGTATGGCATCGCCTTAATTAAAACCGGAATCGCTCCTCTGGTTAGAGGTTACTAACAAAAAAACAGTTGGAAGGAAGAAAGGCACACAGAGATTTATTTATTAACGCCCTATTGGGCTGTTACAATAAGATTACAAATTAAATTAAAGTTAACAACAGTAAAATAAATTTAAAAAAACAATATTATAACATAAATAAAAAAGATTTCAAAATATATTCTGAATACTTAAGCTGCTTAAGCATGTGCATAGATTAAGATAACGCGTTATTTACATTTACTAAAATATGCTGAATTAATTCGGTTCTAAATGCATCAAATTCAAAACGATAATATCAGCGACATCCAAGTCTATGAATCTTCTCCATGACAGAATTAAACACAACGTTATTGTTCCATCCAGTATGCTTCGGAGGTACATGTAATGACAACTAATTAATAGTGTCAGGGCAGTCCGATCTTTAATTAATAGTTCTAATATGATTCAAGAAGTGCAAATTGCAGTCAAAGATAACGCCAAGAGCGTTGAATTCGTAGACTCGTTTAAGAATAATATATCGAGTAGTCCAAATAATAAGGAGGTTTTTGATCTGTGGAAACTGGTCGGTTGGCATTTGTCTATATTTAGGTTTAATTTGATGCACAATGCTTTCTTCAAGCACGAGAGACAATCCTGATTGAACACTAGGAACAGCCGATGATGATTTCAGACCATTTCATTATTGCCAATTATTATCTGTATGGCCCCAGGAAGAAGTTCAAGCCTACTCAAAACCACATTAAACGAACTAGGATAGCAGAAAGTCAGAGAGATTCTGCCCCAGGCTGATTAATGAGCTTGTAATAAATGGACAGTTTAGCAGGACTGCAATGATGATGCAAGCACCATGAGCAAGATTAATGATGCTGCAAGGAAGGGTCGCTAATGCAGTTTTGCCATGCGAGATGATTGAATAAGGCCAGAGAGATTTATGATGCAAATGAGCAGGACTTGAAATGAGATTATTGCCATCGACTTAACAAGACATCTTATCGGGATTTCTCGTGTGAGGCATGATAATGATCATTATTACCATCGAATAAGCCTATTTATTTAATTCACTTGTAAAATTTCAACTGGAAGAAGCTTTCACTGCGGTATAGCATCCTTAACCTTAAAATTAAGGATGTTTTCGTTGTTATCTGAGAGAACTAGAATTGCATTTAAAGAAAACGTCGTTAATAATTTTAAAATAACACCTTTTTCGCTGTAATTCTAAAGAACTAAAATCGCAGTTAACGAAAGAGGTGTTAATAATCAACGAGTTTTCGTTAACGGGGTGATTTCGGTCCTACTTAAGGATAAGTAATTGTCCTTAACCTTAAATTTAACGAATTTTTCGTTATCTGCGATTCCGGTTCTCTCGGACGACAGCGAAAAATGGGTGTTTGGTGATTTTTTCTAGTCCCACAAAATAGCTTCCTAAGTATCGGAGCCTTCTTCCCGTCAAGGAGGGCCATGTACCCGGCCTTTGCTCGAATTTTCTCTAGTTTCGATAAATATAATATCCATGTATTATAAATATAAACCTTCCGGAAAAAAAATCCTAAATAATAGTGAAAACCCTATCCAACTCCGTTGCATAGTTTAGAAGTACTAAGCGCACAGACAGACGCGGAGAGTGACTTTGTTTCATACTATTTAGAGATACCAATGTATTGTGATCTGGAATGTTTCCGAACGTTCCAGACTATTCCCGATCATTCCACTACATTCCAGAATGTTCTGGAATGTTGTTGAATGATCTCGAATGTTCTGGACCGTTTTAGAAATTTTTAGAGGGCCAAAATTCCAGTCCTTATATCTTCTAAAGCACGCCCTTCAGGTAAAAACGGGAACCTTCTTCATGGATGGGGGACAGAGGGCTACCACACCATTTACTCCTTTGATCGTATCGGGACTCGTTTCTGAGTTTTACCGGCACGCACATTGTCCACTTACTTTTATAATATATATATATATTGATTATTATGATACTACGATTCGATGTTTCCTCATCCTCTTCACATTTTATCCAGCCATTCCGGTTTCTTCGGAGGTGCCTTGTTACAATCGTCTTACTCGTTCTCACATAGAGAGTTGCCTGACATATTGATTAGTTAGTGACATAGGATCTTTTGGGTTTTGAACTGTCAAAAAAGTTAAAATACTATTATGCAGTTAATATGCTATTATTTTATATTTATTTTTATTTAAGTACATAAAACAGGCATGGTGCCCAAAAATTTATATACATGGATGTTTAAATACATAATAATAACAAAATGAATAAGCAAAATATGCAGAAGTAAATAACAAATAGGAATGGGTAAAGGGTAAATACAAATATGTTCATAAACGATTTGTTATTGTCACACCTTTACTGGTGAGACACTGATTAGGTAGGTACAATGTTGCTTCTCTTTAAATAAAAGGCTTCATCGCAATATCAGCTTAATATGATTAAAGGTAATACTTTTTTTTGAAGTGTTTAAATTGGTCATTAAAAATGTCTATTTCATTGTTAGAGCCATGTATAATGTTATATTTTTTTAATGTTCGCGGTACAGAGGAAAAATATCCTGTATTTGTGTGGTAAGCTTTAATATAGAAAATGTCTTTCATCCTCCTTGTTGATTTTCTTGATGGTATATTGATGTCAATTTGGGATAAAATATTCGGTGTATCAACTGATGCATGTATAATTTTGTGTAGAAGCAGTACGTCAGAAAGTTTACGTCTGACCGTCAGTGAGTGTAGTTTATAGTGCAAAATTCGGTCATTATATGTTCCGAATTGACCAGATAAACCTTCCTTATTATACAGTTAATATGTTAAGGTTTGAATAAGGACCTACTTCCAACTGCGTTAGTTATAATGTCGTGGTAAACACCGTTAGTAAACCTATCAGTGACAAACATATTTCATTTTGGGGCTTTATCATAATTTCCAGGGTTGTCGATAGAGAAATAGCCCAATCAGCGAAACCATTATCTCCCCGATATCATATCATTAGACATATATACATATTATTACTAAATAATTACTACGTTTGTCTATGTAATATTATGATGTACTTTAACTGCTACTAAACTAATACACAATAATACCGCTATGGGTGGAACCACATTATCGTCATGAGAAACTCAAGGACGATGCTGTGTTTTTACTTATGACGGTATAAAACACTTTATGTAAATCATGCGAACACCTCAACACCTTTTCGCCCAGGAGTTTGGTGTTCACAAAACACAACTACTCATACTAACCCACTCAGTTACTAATTATTAACATATTTTGTATAACTGGTACTTATTATGTAAACGTATATAGATGTATAAGACAAAGACTTGAAGTGTGACCTTCTATCCTGTCTGCCCACATCTGCGTTGTAGGAGAATAGAAATAAATAAATAAGAAATATATTATACATGTGCTCAATATTGTAATTAGTATTAAACAAAAAATAGTCTGAATTGAATGAGACAAAACAGTTCCAATTTTGAAAAAGCCAATTAAAAATATACTTTATTGCTTGTTTGAATTCTTCACACAATTGATTCCAATTTTGAAAACTACATTTAAACAAAGCAAATTTGAGTTAATTGGATCAGATTTTACCTAAAAATATCATTTCAAGCACAGAAGAACAATGAAGATCGCTTTTATAATTCCAAATCAGTAGCATTTTTATTGAATCAACGGAACAGCATAATATTTTACATAAATTCTTCATAAAATCACTATTTAGGGTCATTTAATTAAACTATCTGCGACCCGATTACGCTTATTATAAAGATTTTAAAGCTTATCTTATACAGGGTTTTCCAATAAGAGGTGTTATTTTGAATAGCCCGCTATTTCGGAAGATGTTACTTTTGAAGCTGTCATTTTTCGACATTTGACAAGTAGAAACTACGTCATTAATAAAAATGGAACGATACACGCTTCAACAACGCATTGAAATGATTAAAATTCACTTGAGTGAATCAAATGCAAATCATCTTGAGTGATGAGGCCCATTTCCACCTCGGTGGCTTCGTCAACAAGCAAAATTGTCGCATCTGGGGCTCGGAAAACCCAAGAGTTATTGTTGAAAAGCCTCTCTATCCTCAACGTATGACTGTTTGGTGCGGTTTATGGTCCGGCGGAATCATTGGACCTTACTTTTTCGAAAATGAGGCTGGAGCAACAGTCACGGTGAATGGATTGCGCTATCGAGAGATGATTAATGATTTTTTATGGCCGGAATTGGATGGTATTGATCTGGACAACGTTTACTTTCAACAAGACGGCGCTACGTGCCACATAAGCAACGAAACCATTGATCTTTTACGATTGAATATCAAAATAGAGGCCCATTTTTTTACCTCTTATTGGAAAACCCTGTATAAAAGATAGTGTTATATAGGGACAGTCGGACGGATAGCTATGGCTCACATCTAACCGGCGTTCATAATCCATGATCTATTGATAACATTACTTTTGAGACATTTACACAAAAGACTTAGCATCACTTTTAAATCAAATCTTTTTTTAACCACTTAACCGGAAATCTCTAACAAGGGCTTACAAATGTTGGGATTTATAACTAAAAATTTTAACAATATTAAGTGTGTTAAACTGTTATATTTTGCCTTTGTCAGAAGTTACTTTAGTACAATTCTCCCGTCTGGAACCACATTAAAATATTCATATACAAGCTTTTGAAAGAATACAAAATAAATTCTTACGTTTTCTAAGTTTTAAAATGGGTATTCCAGCAATTTTGTTGAACTACAGCCCTATTTTAAATGAAACATGCTTAAATTTTCCGACAGAATGATATTCACCTACTACATAAAATTATAGATGATGCATTTGATAATCCGCAATAAATAAATAAATTGCTTGCTTCAAGTCGGGATTTATTTCAGTGCAGAAACACTAACTACCATGTGCATTCCTCATTGCCCAGAATACTTAAGGAAGGAAAAATTATACCGAGTCAGTGGACATCTTTAATTTAGCACTTAATAAATACAAAAGATTGTTACCGAGGCAGTTTTTTTATTTTTTTTAAAGAAAGACAAACATTCTCGGGTTATGAATAACCTGACAATATTTGAAAATCTCCTACTACCACCACAGGAAGCTGAAAATGTTGCTTGTGTTGTGATGGAGGACTTAGCCAGCGGAGGAATTGAACACGCAAGCCTGGGTGGGACCCAAACGCGATGTCAACTCGGCCCTCGACCGGTCAAATATTATTTCATATTTATTATACATGACCGGTTTAGTTATGTATAATAAATATGTACTGTATTAATATATAATTTTTACTATTCATACGTAAAAACCCATTAAAAGGGCGTTAATATCGTAATATAAATAATAAATAAATAATAACGTCCCTTATCTAATTCCCGTCATTCTTCCAAACAACATCTGGTGCAACTTCCTGGATGAACAGTATAAAATAGTTAACTTAACGCATTAAAATGAATATTAATAAATTCACGACAACATTATAAAATACATAGTTTAACAGAGGTTGAGGGAATTGACGTGTGATCATTGAAACAGAAGCATTTGGCGTGTTTGAAATGCGGAAACTGGAACGTAGCGACACGTGCTGCTAGATCGATAATCCGAGAATTATTGCTGGTACCTTGGATGAATTAAATATCAATTCCTACTCGTGTGTGTATTGTTTTGATGCGAATTGTGTTATGAAACAATTATCAAACCATTGCTGCTAGTTTGAATAATCTCTTAAGGCGATGCCATACGTAGTAATGCAAAATCATGTGTTTTTGGTTTGAAAATTTGGTCGCCCAGAAATGTTTCAGATGCTTTAATTAAATACTGCGAGAAGAATACATCTTGGCCTTTGAAATAATCGAGTATTTTTTAGATAAGTCTTTTTATAAGCCCAGAAAAAAAATGATGTAAAGGCCTATGAAAACTGTTTTAAAGTTCAAAATCTACTACTTACGAACCCATTTTCGGTTATGATTTTATTGTATACTGTGGAAAATTAAGTTATTTATAAAATGATCGGAAAAAAATTAAATATTTATGCCTGAACATCCACAAAATAAAATAAAAGGCACTTTTTAGCCATGTTTTTTTCTTGCATAAATCAAAACAGGCGGATGGTGTCAAGCGGGAATTTAAACCTTATCGCCATCTACGTAAGGGTTGTTATTGATAGCGGCTCAATTTAAAATATTACACGACGTAGTGCATCGCCTTAACTTAACTCCTCAGGCTTTGTCATATTCTAAAATAAGGTTTTTAAGTATTTCCGCTTATAATAAACTCCAAATAAATGTAATATTTCTAAACGTATCCGAAAACTAAGGTGATAAAATACGCTTTCAAATTGTGAGTTTCAAGTTTTGGGTCTTCCTCGGGCTTACCGACTTCTTATAGATTCAAACCACTATCTGGGCGCTAATACGAACAAACAGTTTTTGAGTTCATAGGGCACACATTTACGAACATTGCCTTTTATTTATATACAGGGTGTATCGGCACGTACCCGACAAACTTTAACCAGCTATTCCTCAGCACATTTGGAGTAAAAAATGTTATGGGCGCTTTGCTGTCCGGTAACATTTTTTTTCCATTAAAAACAAAAAATAAATAAAAAAAATCCACACTCCGTCACTGTCATTTGCATTGTTTCTCGTGTTCAACAGCTGTTATTAGCAAGTGTGTCAAAAAGTGTCCTCGCTCTTTCGTACACACTAAATAATAATAGTGATTATAATAAAAATGAGATGAATGGTGCCGTGCCATTTCGTTGTGATTGTAAAAGCGCGCCAACGTAGTTACGTACGCACATTATTCAACGAAACTCGAACAAAATATTGCCATACGGGTTTTCAAACTTTGACAAAGGATAAAACATTGGTGACATGTGGTGAAAAAATGAATAATAAATTTTTTATTTAAAAAAAATGTTACCGGACAGCAAAGTGCCCATAACATTTTTTACTCCAAATGTGCTAAGGAATAGCTGGTTAAAGTTTGTCGGGTACGTGGCGATACACCCTGTATATTATTTGTTATTTAATGTGTGTGTACTGTAAATAGTCCAGTCAGTGGGGGATAAAAAAGGGCTCCACCTTGCAAAAGGTTAGGTAGTAGCGATTTTCACATATGTTGTTAAGATTGGGACTCTAAAGAAAAAAAAAAGTTTTCGACCTTGGGGGGGTCGAGCTCGGTCCGCCATCTTGGATTGAAGGTGCCAAAATTTGGTTTTTTCAAAATAATTATGAAGTGGTTGATTTTACAACCAAATTGTTGAAAGCAAACTTAAAGACAACTAAATTACCTACATTTTTTGTTCCTAGTTATTTTTTGTAAGTCTAATAGGTAACGAGTTACAGCGGTTGAAAGAAGAAAATTTTGACAAAAAATTGTAAAACTCCAGTTTTCTTGATAAATTTTGTACGAACATATTACACAATATCATTTTAACGTATTTCTACGTTACAATATACTTATATAGCATCATCCGTGTACTCGATGATGTTGATTTGTTATAGTGGGATCCTAGTCTACAGCTGACTTGGCAACACTGATTGAGTCCTGGTTACAGGACGTTGCCTGGATGCTCATGTCTGCAGATGTTCTTTTCGATGAAACAATGCCAGTTCAAGTTTCACAAGAACGATTGTTAGCCAATGAAAATAACAAAGTCCGTCTGATTTCGATGCTTACAAAGCAATTTATACAGGATGATTTTACAGTTACAGTTTTACAGTTCGGTGAGCGTGCTTTTGCCGTGTCAGGACCTAAAGCCTGGAATGGACTGCCACATGATTTGAGAATGATCGCAGACTCGACAGAATTTAGGTCTAAACTTAAAACGCACCTTTTCAGACAGTCGTATCCATAATTTCAGAAACCTCCACTTTCACAGTTGACGGCAATTTAAATTTAAATTAACAAAATGTAAAAAATACTAAAAATAAAATAAAATAAATAAAAATAATAATTAAAAATAAATAAATAAAAATGATAACAACTAACAATTTGTAGGCTTTTAAGACAGTTAAAATACATTTAAATTAAAATAAAAACTATAGCAGACTTAAGATCATGCGACGACCAGTGTTTTTTGATATAGTGTCCTCTGCGTGCAGTTCTATCTTTTATAAGCATAAACTTTTTAATATAAGTGTGTTTGTTGGAAGTGACTTGCCAGGTAAGTATGTTTTGGTATCATTTCTAAATAACAAATGTAGATCCTAGGAAATAAATTGTACAGCGCCCTTGAGGTGATTTTTCACAAAAACGGCGCTCTACAAATTATCCAATTATTATTATTATTATTATTATTATTAAGCAGGCTGAAGAAGATGCTGATGAGTTGATTGTCAATACTGCGATTTCCTTGTGTTCATCATATGACGCTGTTTTCATTATTGGCGAAGACGTTGTTCTTCTAGTTCTGCTGACAGTATTAGCAGCACCCAAAAGTAATATATATCTTCGTAAACCCGGGAGAGGCAAAACTTTTGAAAGACTGTATTCCGCGAATAGTGTGAAATAAAAGAGGCGGCTGAGAATATTCTGTTTCTTCATGCCTTTAGCGACTGCGATACAACATCGTCCTTCTTCAACCAAGGAAAAACAAAATTTTGTTCGCTTGTTGCAAAACGACACAAGACTCAATGCCATGATAGGAATCTTCAAACAACATGATGCAACACCAGAAGACATAGCAGTTGCAGGAACACGCTTTCTTGTTGCTTTTTACGGGGGTGTCATGGATAAGGAAACCTTGGAAGAAGTCCGCTACAAACGTTTCGCAAAGTCGACAACAAAAAGCAAATTCAATCTTGCCTCTTTGCTACCAACGAACGACGCTGCATGGTACCATGCATTTAGAACTTACCATCAAGTTAAAAAATGGTATGGAATCCAAAAAAATCCAGAAACTGGGGCTGGAAACGTGACACCAACGGGCTTGTTCCAGTAAGAATGACAAAGAAACCAGCACCCGAGACTTTATTAAAATTTATTTCATGCAATTGTAAAAAAGGATGCGGCGTTGCATGTAGCTGCACGAAAGCTGGATTGAAGTGTTCTATTGTATGTGGGTGCTTTAATGGTCAAACATGCTGAAATTCGCTAGAGGTTCACATCGATGTCGAGGACGAAGAAGAGATTTTGTCAATGAAAGCCCAGAATCTCAGTATCACAGGCAATGAGTTAGATTATGACATTGGTGACGAAGACTGTTATTAAGTAACATAATTTATAGTAACATAATTCATAGTAATGTAACATAATTTCGAAATCTACCATCGCTGGTATATCTGTGGAGTAGACCTACTGGAGATACCACAATAAAAAAATGCGCCATGTTCTATACCTCATGGTGGTGTGGAAATGAGTTTATAAAATTATTATAATTATGTAATGAATAACCCGAAAAAATTACAAAGTTGGGAATTTCATCATTTTTTAGAAAAATATTCACATTTCCGCCACTGTAACTCGTTACATATTAGACTTACAAAAAAATACATTTTACAAAAAATGTAGGTAATTTAGTTGTCTTTAAGTTTGTCTTCAACAATTTGGTTGTAAAAACGACCACTTCACAATTATTTTGAAAAAAACAAATTTTGGCACCTTCAATCCAAGATGGCGGGTCGAGCTCGACCCTCCCAAGGTCGAAAACTTTTTTTTTTCCTTAGAGTCCCAATCTTAACAACATATATCAAAATCGCTACTACCTAACCTTTTGCAAGGTAAAACTCCCCACTGACTGGACTAAAAGCGATCATTATCATAACAATCAACCGTTGATTTGTTGAAAGTTATTTTGACGTGTGGTTGAATTCTATTATTTATTCAATTTAATGTGGGAATTCCCCCACCAGTATAAAGTTTTCTTTATCGACGGGTATTCCACAAAAATCATCCAAAGCAAATTACCGCGACCTCTTGATAAAGTATTTAAAGTAGTCCCAGGGAGAGGTCGTACGTGATGTCATCTTCTAGTATCTTGACATTTTCAAACAATAAGTGTGAGAAGGAAGATAACTCTCTGGGACTATGCTTACAGTTCTGCCACTGCCACGTAGATCGTATTTGCCGGATGATCCGATTTTGGAAATATTTTGACTTAGCACATCACTATTTGTTGAATATCCACTTCCCTTCTCCATGCCTTGTTGAAACTTGTTAGTGTGTCTTGAATTCAAACCGCGTGAAGGTATTATCAGGCAACAAGGTTAAAGACCGATCCGTGTGTGCTTAGTTTTATTTGATATTCAAAATGTTACGATGTCACTAACTGTAAAGAAGTTGTTCTTGTAATTTTGTATACTTCCCTAATCCTTTTTGGTCTATCGTGTGTTAAAATCGCCTAAACGTGTTAGCGTGTGTTAAATCAGGCATCCAGGTACAGATCATAATAATAATAATAACATGACATTTATATAGCGCAGTTTAGTGTCATTTCACTTCAAGTGCGCTTAACTACTCGTATAACAAACTTAAAAAAAATGGTAATTCAGTATTAATGGTTCTTAAAATTATTCCTACAGTGTGCCTTACCCAATACAGATCTAATATTATATTATAACACTAAATACACTGTTTATACAAAATGATGACAAAACTTAGAATAACAATAACAGCAGGACAGGACAAAACACGAATATTAAAACTAAAACATAACATAAAACAGGAGGCAGTTTGTGCTCAGAAATGAGAATTTTCTGAGCAGACACTTTAAAAATGACAGTAATACAAGTCGTCTCCGTGTAAGCTTAGTTTTACTGATTCGTTGGTCAAAATATTTCATTATTTATACATCATTAGTTGTTACTAACGGTAAGAAATTTGTATCTTATAACCTCGTATCCCTTGTCATTTCTTGTTGAAACTTGCAAGTGTATCGTATCTTGTCTCGTGTGTTCAAACCGCGTGAAAGTGTTATCGGGCAATCGGGCTACAGACCTTGAAGGTGATAGAATCGTGTTCAAAATGCTAAAATTTTTACATCATTAGTTGTTACTAACGGTAAGAAAGTTGTATCTTTAACATTTCTCGTTGAAACTTGTAAGTGTATCGTATCTTGTCTCGTGTGTTCACACAGCGTGAGGATGTTATCAGTTATCAGGCAATCGGGCTATAGACCTTGAAGGTTAAAAAGTCGTGTCCGTATAAGTTTAGTTTTAATGATTCGATTTAAAAAGTTAAAATTTTGATTTCATTAGTTGTTACTAACGGTAAGAAAGTTGTATCTTATATTATCGTATCCTTTAACATTTGTTGTTGAGACTTTCAGGTGTTATCGCGTATTCACAGTGTTTGTTCATACCACGTGAAGGTGTTATCAGGCAATCAGCTTAAGACCTTGACGAAGATAAAGTTTCCGCGTTTGTTTACTTAAAATTATTTGACCCGAAATCGGCCTTAATTTTTATCTTGAATAAATACATATTGTATTATAATATTATGTAAATTACATATTACGACTATTTTATTTGGGTACAAAGTTCCATCGCTTCGTGTGATGTGCTTCCTTTGTTGCCTTTTACAATATTTATTTTTCGTGACAGTCGGATTTTCAGCAATTGTTCAATCATGAGGAATTCCAGCAGATTTTTTACCTTTAATTAAATGCTTTTTTAAATTACGTTTTTATAACATTATTTTGCTGCTGAATCCTTAAATTTGAATTATTAAGTTGTGCCAACTGAATCAGAGTTAGTTGTCAAACTTTCTGCAACGGCGTCCCCAATCGGGACAGTATGACGTCAGAGTCAAGCAGGAGCGTTCAGATCTGTTCTAGAAGCATGTATTAATCAAATAACACATGTATTTATTTATTTATGTTGGTGTGAAAATATATTTAAAAAAATATCATTAGAAAAAGCCCTATCGAACCTGCAAAAAATCACTCGACCTTGCCGAAAAGTAACTTTCTTATCAACCAGCTGTCAACTGATAAGGAGAAGCGTATAAAACGGGTATCCCAAACCCGAACCACATAATCAAAAATGTGTATTTCATATGAAGAATACCGTACCTTATAATAATTATTGTGGTCAACTTTTGACAAGTGTGTCCAATTTTGCCAGTATTTTGCTTATTTTAGTCGCATGATTTTGTCTGATATCGACGGTTTGGAAATGTTACATGCGTCACACTGCAGATAGTTGCGTTGCAACCCACAAGGCGACTCGTGTATCGGAAAGAATAGTTACAATGGAGCTCTCAACAGTAAGCCACAAACCACAAGCCTACCGCTCATAGATCCTTTGTAACCAGATGCTAACCCAATACAAAATCTCAAGTAAGCCCAATGATTGAATTTGGCAGCCACCTCTGGGCTGGAGCCCCACAATACTTGATTCTGTGCAAAAGATGGCAGTCCGTCCGATAGACAATCCATTGTTTACACACCGATTGCCGTGTTTAATGCGCAGACGCAATATGGGCATGCTGAGTCTGTTCTAAAGCTACTTTAATGTAGCCTGCTTTAAGGAGCTAGCAGCACTGATCCCAGTGCACCGGTGCACGTGCAACTCGACGTACACCAGCGGAACACCCGTTCACAGTTGATGTTGGCTGAGGACGGGCCGATTCTTCGACTCATTTTTGTGCAAGACGAGTTACCGGCATCTGTTTTTCCTCCTTCATATAATCAGGACCTCTTCAAGGCCCGCATTAATAAATCTCTCCCTCCCTACAGCCCCTATCTTAACCCGCCTCACAACGCTGTCCAACCGGATGGCTCTGCTGCCTTTACACTGTACAGTCAGGGGCGCTCTTGTGAGGTGACAGAAAAATAAAAAAAACCTCTCATGAATAACGCATATATTGTATTATTATATCAGAAAGAGAGATTACAGCGGATCTCTCAGCGGCACAGCCACAAGTATACCGATGATAGATTCATTGAGAACTCTCCATGTTTTCCAAAAACAAGGCATTTAACATGAAGAAGTGCTAAAGCGGATCTCGAAAATCGGAACGGTTGATAGTCCGTTATAGGGGTTACAGCATAGACTAAATGGTTACAGCGATACATACACGTAGGGGTTACAAGGGAGCTCTCAGCGGTAGACTTATGTTCTCCGTTGTAGTTCGTAATATTATTATCGTTGATAGATTCCTTATAGGGTGTTAGTGATACATACAATATGTAGGGGTTACAACTGATCTCTCAGCGGTAGACTTATGTTTTCCGTTGTAGTTCGTAATATTCTAATCGTTGATTGATTCGTTATAGGGGATACAGCGATACATACATGTAGGGGTTATAAGGGAGTTCTCAGCGGTAGACTTATGTTTTCCGTTGTAGTTCGTAATACCTATTCTAATCGTTGATAGATTCGTTATAGGGGTTACAGCGATACATACATGTAGGGTTACAACGGAGCTCTTAGCGGTAGACTTATGTTTTCCGTTGTAGTTCGTATTATTCTAATCGTTGATTGATTCGTTATAGGGGATAAAGCGATACATACATATAGGGGTTATAAGGGAGTTCTCAGCGGTAGACTTATGTTTTCCGTTGTAGTTCGTAATACCTATTCTAATCGTTGATAGATTCGTTATAGGGGTACAGTGATACATACAATATGTAGGGGTTAGAACGGATCTCTCAGCGGTAGACTTATGTTTTCCGTTGTAGTTCGTAATACCTATTCTAATCGTTGATAGATTCGTTATAGGGGATACAGCGATACATACATGTAGGGGTTATAAGGGAGTTCTCAGCGGTAGACTTATGTTTTCCGTTGTAGTTCGTAATACCTATTCTAATCGTTGATAGATTCGTTATAGGGGTTACAGCGATACATACATGTAGGGTTACAACGGAGCTCTTAGCGGTAGACTTATGTTTTCCGTTGTAGTTCGTATTATTCTAATCGTTGATTGATTCGTTATAGGGGATACAGCGATACATAGATGTAGGGGTTATAAGGGAATTCTCAGCGGTAGACTTATGTTTTCCGTTGTAGTTCGTAATATTCTAATCGTTGATTGATTCGTTATAGGGGTACAGTGATACATACAATATGTAGGGGTTAGAACGGATCTCTCAGCGGTAGACTTATGTTTTCCGTTGTAGTTCGTAATACCACTAATACCTATTCTAATCGTTGATAGATTCGTTATAGGGGTTACAGAGATACATACATGTAGGGGTTATAAGGGAGTTCTCAGCGGTAGACTTATGTTCTCCGTTGTAGTTCCTAAAATACGAATTGACCAGAAAATGCGTTTAAAACGATCTCTCAGCGGTACTGTAAATTTAATATCACTGATGATATCGCATTTCAAGCGATAAGATAAGCGACTCGTGCACGATCAATAATAAATAATGCAATATGAAAGGCCTGTGAACCCAAGTGTTGTTGCATTGCTGGTTGGGTGCATGAAACCAACCTTAATGGATAATGAAAAATGCATTAAATGCAGCCAGCGCCGGTCAATGGCACGCTGAAATGGTGACCTTGCTGAACCGAAGCAAAGGTTGATCGGAGCTCGTGTAATACCGACCGCAGTAAACAACGCTCTATTTACGTTACTCTCTACTGGTGCTCTGGCTTTCTAATTTTTTATTTGTTTATGTGGATCGCGGAGATGTAGGTATTAGGTGTATGGATGTAATAAACATGTATTTAATTTATTATAATAATTCGTAACCCTTTGTTTTTAATTTTTATTTTAGATCGGCAAGCAGTTAACCCTTATAAATTATTACTAGCAAATATACCTTATGACTCCCCTTATTAGAATTTTTGTTTTAATTTTCAAGTTCTGTTTCTATTTCAGTTCTGAGAAAATACTTGCCAATAAAGAAATAAGAACAGAACTTGAATAATAACTTTTGATGAATTGTGGAAATTTCAAATTTAATTTTAAAGGTCTGTGAAAGTTCTAGTCAAGTATTGTTTTTATTTTAGTTCTGAGAAACACTAATGAAAAGTAATGTAATAATTACAGAACTTGAATTTTAACTTCGATGCATTGTTAAAATTTCAAAATTAATTTTCAATTCCGTGAAAGTTGTGTTTGTATTTTAGTTCTGAAAACTACTGGCCCATAATGTAATAATAACAAAACTTGAATAGAACTTTCACAGAACTTGATTTTTACTTTGAAATTTGATGAGTTTTATTCTATGAAAAGATTCATCAAATTTGCATAATTAATATTTGCAGGTGCCTTCGGGGGGCGCTGTTCTGCCTCGCCCGGGGGCTCCAGTTCGGGCTCATGGCGCTCCGGCACTCCGTCCCCCCCGCTCGGGGGCTCCCCGGCCAGCTGGCCCGCTTCCCTCAGTGACGAGGGCATTGGACTAGACTACTGCGATAGAGACGAGCTGCCCAAGAAAAAGAAGGTGAGATATCCAAACAATTCCAACTACAAGGTTTTCCAATAAGAGGTGTTATTTTATAATATTGTTACGCCTATTAATTACAATATTAGCGCCAAAGATATTAGAAGACCGAGATAGGCTATGTTAGCCGCCGGACCGTAGGCGGAGTACTACCTAATTAGGGTACTTTGAATACTATCGGGACGTGTACGCACAGAAATATGTTCTATGTATTAGTGCCAACTGAAACGATACGTCCTTAGCGTAAGCGAAGGTGTGCAGTAGTATTGGTGAACAAAACCGGCGACACTGGGCAAAACAATTCCACGCAGTATGAACTGCTCATAGCACATCTCGTTCTTCTAATATCTTTGATTAGCGCATTCCCAATATCATTCGCATTTACATAGCTCCATTTCAAACCATCTGCAGTAATCTTCTACTGCTTTTTGAACGCTTACAACGGAATCTTAAGTCAAATATACAGGGTTTTCCAATAAGAGGTGTTATTTTGATATTCAATCGTAAAAAATCAATGGTTTCGTTGCTTTTGTGGCACGTAGCGCCGTCTTGTCGAAAGTAAACGTTGTCCAGATCAATACCATCCAATTCCGGCCATAACAAATCATTAATCATCTCTCGATAGCGCAATCCATTCACCGTAACTGTTGCTCCAGCCTCATTTTCGAAAAAGTAAGGTCCAATGACTCCGCCGGACCATAAACCGCACCAAAAAGTTACACGTTGAGGATAGAGAGGCTTTTCAACAATAACTCTTGGGTTTTCCGAGCCCCAGATGCGACAATTTTGCTTGTTGACGAAGCCACCGAGGTGGAAATGGGCCTCTCATCACTCAAGATGATTTGTATTTGATTCACTCAAGTGAATTTTAATAATTTCAATGCGTTGTTGAAGCGTGTATCGTTCCATTTTTATTAATGGCGTAGTTTCTACTTGTCAAATGTCAAAAAATGACAGCTTCAAAAGTAACACCTACCGAAATAGCGGGCTATTCAAAATGACACCTCTTATTGGAAAACCCGTTATTACAGCCCATTCATTCAAGAGCAAAATTAGGCATTAGGGACGATAGTTTAAAACTTTGATTAAATAGAGAATTTTAAAAGGCTCAAAGAACAGGTCTATTTCAAAAAGCGCCTTCTTACACCAGTGTACCTCTGTAACCAAAACGCTTTGTGAATAGTCTAAGCTAACCTAACTTGAGGGTTAATATAGGCATATTTTCTGACTTGTGATGAAGTCATTCAAATTTAAATGAACAGCGTGCAATAACAATGATTCAGTTGAATGGCTAACGTTGGTTGATGTCGGCATTTTCTCGGTGAAACGTCGGAAACGGGAGTAATAAAGATTTCAATTAAAATCTTTGTAATATTTATTTCCTTCGTTATGAGTTTATTAGCATTTTCGCAGTGAATAATTATCACTGCATCCACGGCCAGCCAACATTTCGCCGATTGGCATAATAAATCTCCTTTGTTTGAAGGCATGAAAACATGTGCAACAAAAACACAGCCCTCAGATGTTTAGCAATTTACATTTTACACAATGCTGAAACATCTCGGAGCAATTAAAGCCGTTACTAACAACATCGGAAAAAAATAATGATAATTACCCAAGTATATATTTATACGCTTGACGTCACAAAGCTCTTTTTGTAAAGCTTCTTTTTTGTTTGGGGTATTTTTTCAAACGCTTAATTATTCGGTAACCGGATAAATCATCACAATGATAATTCATCACATCTTTAAAAAGTTATATAAAGTCATGGAAAGTGATGAAACAAAACTTTATTAATTGGGTTATGTAGGTTAGGTTATGTTAGGTTAGGTTAGGTTAGGTTAGGTTTTTTAAAAAAATCCATCGTTTCTAATGACTTTATATCACTTTTTAAAAGTGTGTTGAATTGTCACTGTGTTGAGTTATCATGAAACCAATTATTCATATTCCTGTGAAAGTTTTACAAATTCTAAGATTGCATCGGAGATCTAGGCTTTACATTGCAACATTTCGATAACGTAGCTTTGCTACCGTAACACTAGTAGTTCTGTGAACAATAAACCGACCTCACGTCGATGTTTATTTTCTAATGACCTTAGAACCACGAGATTTTTGTTCTTAGAACGATCGAAAGATATCAAACTTTGATAAATTCAACATAAAACTCCACCCCATCATAAATATATTTAAATACGTATTAAAATTGTGTGGACTTTGCACATCATCATGACTAACAAAAACTTCATTATTTCTGTCATTGAATTCTGCCAATGAATCTATTCTCTGACCTTCGCATGCTTATTCCAGCAAAAAACAATCACCTCTGGATAACATTTCCATTTCGGTGTAAAATCATTACCCCCATTTAGGCCAAACTACTAACAGCGCCTCTGGCGGCACATACCAGTAGATTAAAATATTGTTTGCATTTCGTACAATTTTTTGTACTTGTGAAAGTCTTGTTTCGATTCTCTTTTTTTATTATTTAAATACCCGAAATTTGCTAACTTTTCCACAATATCAAATCAAGCGCTAATCATCACACAGCTTGACATAATTAACTTTGTTTGCGGTCAAAGAAGAAACTGATGAATGAACGGACTACTTTTTTTAAATCCATAAGTTTTTGTATCTAAAAGAACTACAGGGTTTTCCAATAAGAGGTATTATTTTGAATACCCCGCTATTTCAGTAGATGTTAATTTTGAGGCTGTCATTTTTTGGCATTTGATAAGTAGAAACTACGCCATTAATAAAAATGGAACGATACACGCTTCAACAATGCATTGAAATTATTAAAATTCACTTGAGTGAATCAAATGCAAATCATCTTGAGTGATGAGGCCCATTTCCACCTCGGTGGCTTCGTCAACAAGCCAAATTGTCGCATCTGGGGCTTGGAAAACCTAATAGTTATTGTTGAAAAGCCTCTCTATCCTCAAATTGTGACTGTTTGGTGCGGTTTATGGTCCGGCGGAGTCAATGGACCTTACTTTTTCGAAAATGAGGCTGAAGCAACAGTTACGGTGAATGGATTGCATTATCGAGAGATGATTAATATTTTTTTATTGCCGGAATTGGATGGTATTGATCTGGACAACGTTTACATTCAACAAGGCGGCGCTACGTGCCACACAAGCAACGAAACCATTGATCTTTTACGATTGAATATCAAAATAACACCTCTTATTGGAAAACCCTGTACAATAGCAACGGCCCCAACTGCAAAGTTAAGTTACCTAGTGGTCGACTGCTTCAAATCGTCGGGTTCCCAGTTCCTAGTTCCTACCAGGCGTCACGCATCATGTGTTCAATCAATGCTAGCTAAGTCCTCCATCTATATTTAAGTTTGTCTTTTATATATTCAACAACATTTGTTTTACATAAGTAATAATATACTACAAAATAATGATAACAATATGTATAATAAATTATTCCCAAAGAGTTTGATAAAACTCATTTCGGGAAAGACAACATACAATTAAAAGGAAATTAATTTTACATAAGAAAATTCAATGAAGAGTGAACATAGATTTTAAAACAGACTTGACGCAGTAATTGAAAAATATTTCATAAATATAGGTATTCTGAACTATATACAGAAGTTCCAAATAAATATTGTGTCAAATTATGCATTAGGCTCTGCCACACGTACACTTCGGGAGCGGCCGGCGGTACAACGCGCCGCTCCAAGCCGCCGCGCAGAAAAGTCTCACAATGGACTGCGCTGTAAACCGTTACCTTACTTTCGGACTTACTTTTCTGCATGGCGGACTGGAGTGGCGCGTGGCACCATCGCTCCGAAGTGTACGTGTGGCAGTGCCTATTATCAAACTGTTTCAAAACATTAAAATGAGCAATTAAGATGGAGTTCTACAAGTTAAACTTGATGACAGTAAATAAAGTCCTCCATCATTACACAAGAAACATTTTCTGCTAACAATGATGGTAGTAGAAGGAATTAAAATATTCTCTTGTTTTTCATTACCTTGCAATGTTTCTTCCATTTAAATTTTTTTTTAGTTAAATTAAATACGTGGTTCGACGGCCATATTGTTTTTCAGTGTTTAGAGTCTATACTTTAGACGTTTATAGGTATTGGTATAACAATTGAAAGGTAAGCAATTGAAACAAAACTCGTACTAAATTCAAAGCATTTCAAGGGCTTTCTGTCTAAGACTTTCTGGGAATTTGCTCGACTCGGTACGTTCCTATGACATTGTCTGCCATTGGTGGTACCGACTAACTCGTTACGTCGGAACACGTCGATGATTTTTCACTAATGGTCTTTTAATTCGTGTTTGACGTCTGGAATGGGTTCAACACTCGGTTGACTTTGCCGAATCCTATGTTTTAACAACGGCTTTTTTTATTATTCTTGACTATCTGACGCGTACCCGGCGTTTCTGGGGGTTATCCTTAGGAGAAAGACGGATACCGTGGCAGACTTTTCTATGGGGTTTTTAAGATATACAATTGAGTAGTACATTATTTTGATGTATCTCATGAGGTTTAGCTAGCGTTAGCAATGTAAGCTCCCGAAAATAATCTTTTTACGACTCGATTACAGACATTGACTTTTCTCTACTTTCTATAAATAAAATATGCATGTATTATATATACAAACGTTCCGGAAGAAATTCACTAAATGATAGTGAAAATCCTATCCAGATCCATTGCGTAATTTAGAAGAACTAACAGACACAGTGCACCAACAGACAGACGCGGATAGGGACTTTATTTTATACTATTATTTAGAGATTAGTATTGGGCTTAGTTGGTACAATTTTGAAACAAGTACGCAAATAAGCACCTACTACATTATTTTTCTAGCATTGAATTGAAATAACGCTTATGTAAAAAGTAGTGAAATGTTACAAACTAGCCCCACACGGAGAAAACTTACTGATATGAAATATTGTTATTTAATTAAAAATCTGGTCAAATTATTCGGTTTCTTGTTAAAATGTAATATTTTCGGATTTCGTCCATTATATTCATTCGGACAAGGCCACCTGCGTGACCACGTGTTGCCTTTGCTGATTTTCTTCAGCTGTTAATTTTAATAATTTATTATCATATTCATATTGGAATTTAATAATACAGATAATGAACAATTTGCTTATTTAATTAATACTTATGTTTGGTCAACGATTCTTATCGAAATGATGTGTATTGTAAATAAACACGCCTTGCGCAATTTTCCAACACAATTTTTCTCTTTGAATAAAGATATTTATTTAATTTTATCAGTAATCATTGACACCAGATTCACATCATCATCAAAATTAATTTTAACTAGCACAATTTATTATAAATAATGTATTATGAATTAATTAGACTAATAAACTATCGTAGACACAAAGAAACCATTTTAAATAATTTATCAAAATATTTAAAAAAAAAAACACGTCTCGTTGTCATGATTCATAATTACAAACCAATGTTTAAATTATAAACGGAACACTTTTAGGTACACGGAAAAAATTACTGACACGAAATATTGTTGATTTATTCAAAATCTAGTCAAATTGTCAGTTTTGCTGTTAAAAACGGAACTGCAGGCCTTTGATGAATGAATTGACAGAGTTCCTAACAAATAGTTCCTAATCAGTTAAAATCAAATGTTTATGAGGACGGCGGAACACGCGTTCGTACAAATATTTATACTGATATTGTTGCATTCCGTAATGACATTTAGGAAAAGAACACCTGTTCTCCATATATTCTGAATGACTAATATTTTAACATGAAATTTAAGTTTTCTCCGTTTATCTTATTATTTTCGTTAGCAGGTATTATTTATTTATTTATTTATTTAACGCCCAGAGGGCTTTTACATGGTTGGTAGTATAATTTTAATTTGACAGAAAATTACAGCTATTAATTTCTTTAAAATAACCCTCCACTCAGCATCCCCAAAGATGACATTTCTGGGACTGTATGGGAATAAATTTAGGTAAAAAGGCTAAATTATATTTCTCTCTACGTTTACAAAATGAATATATGAGTGTTGGGGGTTATTTAATCTACTTTAAAATAATTGTCGTCAAGTCGTTAATCCTACCTAGTTTACAGTTTCAAAATTTTCTTTTTCGTACCTCTTATTGTAAAAAACAACTGTTTAATGTGAAGTTACATTCATTTGATCACTTTATAAACACACTAGATGAGTAGTTACTTAACGCGGTATTAATAAATTAAGCTAAGGCATTGGAAAATCTAATGCGATCAAACAGTTAGGTAAGTACCCATTATTTGTTATGTGGCAACGTTCTAAATAAAATGGCGGGTGATTAATGTGTGGGGTTAATGTAAAAGAAATACATATTGTAATTTTATCTTGTTTATTATTATTTTTTATCTGAAAGGAGGTAGATACTAAAGTTTAAATATTTTCTTTATCAGTGAAATACCTCTACTACAATGACAGGTGTCCACTGCCAACGTTTGCTAAATTCTCTGAAAAAAATATTAGATATTATTATTCAGGGTTTTTCCCTCCATGCCATATTATTAGATAACAAGAATTTTCAAGATTATTGAACATAGCGACATTAATTTTATACTATCATGTATTTTTTTTTAAATTTTGACTAATTTAATTACACGTCTAGAAAAAAATGCTAAAATTAAAAGTTCATTAGAAACGTTGATAAATAGTACCCAATCCTCCAATCCCATTAGACATCCAAAGAATCTATGACACATGCAACATTAATTATGTAGGTATTGTATTCCGACTGGCAACACGTTCTGTTTTAAAACATCTGTCAGTCAGTGCATAGAAGACCAAGGTCAGGTCGTCCGCAGCCAACTTGGCGCTGCTCGCCGGCCGGCTGATAATACTGACACAATCTTAACCAACACCAACGTAATCCGCGCATATTTAATAAATGAATATACGCGGATTTGTTATAATAATGTATATCGCATTTAGCTCCTCCGGGAGGTAGTGATGTAACACGTCATTAAAAGCGTATACAGCCGATCGGAAAATTCCGACGCCATCTTTGTTTTCCTTCATTTGAAATCGGAGCGGCTTCTCTGATCGGTGCATTAATTTTACGTGTTCCTTGGGGTTGACATACAAATATGTGACTATTAAGGGAGGTAGTTACCTACTTAGTTATATGGAGAAAAAAAACTATAGAGATAATGACTTAAAATGATATGTGCCATTTTATGATGAAAGGTTTATCACATTTTTGATATATTATATAGATTAAAAAGTAAGCAAAAAAAACAACAAATAGAAGGTAATTTTTCGAAAACGTTTTTTAAAATGATATTTAAGATTTGCAATGTTAGTATATTATTATTGGTTAGTTAGTATATTAGTATGGCTGATTTATTAAAATCCTGTTAAAAATGTGATATCATTCCATTTCCTAACAAACTATTAATTGTTTCATAATACATCGGAACACGTGATCATGCAGCTGCGCTTATCCTTTTATTGTATAATGACGAAATGCGAAAAAATTAGAATTTTTATGAATTATTATTATTATATAGATTAAAAAGTAAGCAAAAAAAACAACAAATAGAAGGTAATTTTTCGAAAACGTTTTTTAAAATGATATTTAAGATTTGCAATGTTAGTATATTATTATTGGTTAGTTAGTATATTAGTATGGCTGATTTATTAAAATCCTGTTAAAAATGTGATATCATTCCATTTCCTAACAAACTATTAATTGTTTCATAATACATCGGAACACGTGATCATGCAGCTGCGCTTATCCTTTTATTGTATAATGACGAAATGCGAAAAAATTAGAATTTTTATGAACACATTTTCCGACATCCTCGTGTTCACATTCGAGTTTTACTGACAGTTTTTAGGAAATCTGTCAATTCCTTCGTTAAAAGCCTGCAGTCCAGTTTTTAACAAGAATATTAATACTTTGACAAGATTTTTATTAAATTAGCAATATTTTATATCAGTAAGTTTTCTACGTGTGATATTTTAATAAATCAATGATTTTATTTTGGTAGAACAAGTCACTTTTACTAATATATAATATATTCTGCCAGTATCACGATGTGTATGCATTTTTCCTATAATTTAGCGCATATTGCATATTCATACTCACAGTTTTCTCACTAATAACTTGCATGCTACAGAGAATTAAAAATACATATATCTTAGAAAAATACCATTAATAATAGATAGGATTCACTATTGATTATCATAATACGGAGCTGGTTCCGCATAGAAAATAAGCATTAATATTCTTAATCATTATTGCATTTACCTTCAATAAATTATGAAGTTCCGCAGCTGTAGAAAAACAATTACATGAACTTTTTGTTTTAAATTTGAACATTTTATCATAATAAAATCTGAACAATTTGAACATGGAACGTTTTCCATGATTAACAACATCCTAACATCTTTGTATGCGTAAATATATTTCTGTTATCGGTGTCAGCGGAATAATTGTATACAGGGTGTATTTATATGGAGTGGTAGATACTCTCAGCATCACCCTGGTGAAAGACCACCATTCAAAATTGAAACGTTGTTTAGCAAAATGGCAAGATCTGAACAGCCGGGTACCTTCCTCTTTTCCATATAATAAACTCTAACGAACAGTTTTTTCAGTATATATCCGATAGCATTTTGAAGAAATCAAAGCTCCTTAAGTATCACTCTGGTGAAGGACAACCGTTCAGAGTCTAAAAGTTGTTTGAAACGGCTTTAGCCGTGTTTGAGTAGCCAAATTTGAATAAACATTTATTTCACAATCTTTACAACCTCATTCCTTTCAGCTTCACGACATCAGCTCTATTGGCGTTGACATAGTCTCACAGTTAGGACTTTTGTGGGGTATTCGCATAAAAAATAACAATTTCATGACCTATTTGTAAACAAGAAACCTTCAGTTTTGAGGTATCCTTGTAATACAATATAGGAAAGGCGTATGTAATAATTTATAATAAGACGATGCCTACTTCCGTATATATGTTACTTCTGTATTTATTTATTTATATTTTACGCCGGGGCTTTAACAAACATATGATATGTACATAATAAATTAGTGGAACATCAATACAGCGAAGATTATCAGAATAAAGAACTTTGGATACAAAGATAAACAAAGGAACTTTTTTTGAAATTCTTGCTCTGTTTCTTCATGACTCTTGACATAGCCCGACTCGAGCAATTGCTTCTCTTGATCGTGTCATATAGCAATTACGTCAACAAACAACTACAAATACAACATTTTGACAAAAAAGAATTCTATACTATTCTATACTCTACAACAAAATCCCTCTCTCATTCACAACTCACAATCTATGTATCTATATAAGAATAATAATAAATTGATAATAAACGTTGCATTCGTATATGTATGTCTTTTTATATGTATAACTATATTATATAGATGTCACCTGTCACAGGTAATTAATTAATTACATGCTTTTTTAAATACAGAGCCATCTGTTGGACGTATAAGCAACTCGCGCTATTGTTTCTGTGGCTCAGTATATCTGCATAGCTAGACTGAACCATAGCAATGCGTGGCGGGGTACAGCTAGATACAATACAAAAATACAAAACATGGGTAGATCAGAAATATAAAATATACTGACACCAAATACAGACTGAAACCGAAACCACTGAACTGCACTAAAAACATATGTAATATATTTATAATTATTTTTTTACTATCCAAACTACTAATTTCTTAATAATATGTTAATGAAATCCTCAGCACGGGAGATCCCTGTGAGGATATCATTATCTCTGTTTGTCACAAAAAAAGGAAGACAATAAATTTAAATTTCCTTTCTTCGTTCATTCACTCTACAAACTGATTAAAAAACAGTACTTAGATAGATGGTCAAAGCAAATACAAAACATATTCTTTTATTATTTTTTCATCACTGTTCTGCATTACAGTATGATGTACTTGCGGTAGAGCAGTATTATTGTATAGTCGTATGAAGCGCACCTATACAAGTGCAGTTGGCGGCCTTGAATAATTGCACGCTTAATTCTCTTTGTGTGTTTTTACACTGCAGTGCATCGCGATCACGGCCGCAGGGCTTGCATCGAATAAGTGCAATTCATCGATTCGATTAATTTATTTTAATCGAAATTATAATACAATATACATAGTTTCGCGAGATAATGCACGCCATTAATACTAAAAATAAAAATACCTATACATAATAAAAAAGTAACGGGTAAGTCCTCTTCATTAAAGCTTTTCACTTCTCTTTTTGCATGGTGGTAGTAAAAGTGGGATGCTCAGATTATTTATTTATTTTTTAATTTATTTCACGCCTATTAAGGCTTTTACATACCTACATAAATATAAAAAAATATTTACGAAATTATACACGAAAATAGTGCAGGAAACGACTAAAACAATTGCAAAAAAATAAAGTCAAAATATCACTGAACTTGATCTACGCACACAATGTAGGCACACAACATAAATAATCCAAAATATTTTTTTCTGTTTCAGTTGACAAAATTATTATGTGTTAGTCAAATTAAATACATTTATTAAAATATTCTACTACTTGGTGAAAAAACCTTCAATAGGGTATGATTATATATTGAAATTGATGTACTAAATACCTATACAATACCTATACGAGCTGTCGTACCCTTAAATTAAATATACCATTCCTAAGAGAAAGTCCAGTTATATTCAAATTTTCAATTAAGTCCTAAATCCTGTATCTAAATTTCGCCAATAAACAATTAGAACATGTTAATTAAGTGTTAATCTCAAGTGACCTACTAGGTAAGTATTGTACTGTATATTTTCTCCATAAATAGTTAAGTAATAACATAGATCACTGTAGATATGTATTATAAGTTTGTACAGCGACCTTGAGGTGTTTTTGCACAAAAACGGCGCTATACAAGTCATCCAAGTATTATTATTATTTTAAATATATCAACAACATCGTAGTATTTGTTTCCTAGCTGTTGAATCCGTCGCATAAGAGTGTGATATTGGGACGTTGATATAGAATTGCTACAATAATAATATGGTAGGTTCTGTCTTGTAACCGACCTGCTTGGGTATGAAAAGAGAATAAAATAGAGCATTACAAATCCATTCCATATAGATAATGTAACACAATGTCGCCACCGACTTGGTGCCTTTTGATTTGGGCTCTTTGTCTATCTTAGACTTATCTGGCATTTAATAATGATAGTGAAACATATTATGAAATATATTATGAAATTTAAGCAAAGAATGGTCAGACTTTTGGATCACGAAGCAAAACCGCGTGGCTCTTCTTGGGTTATTTTATGATTCAGCCAGTCGACGGCATTGGGAGTCACTTGGTTCAGTACAGATGTGTACTTACAAAATCTTGTGAAGAAGACATTCTTCTTTGTTGTATTATGTTGTTTGATAGTTTGATTCAGAGTAATTTAGGCCCCATTTTCTGCGACATATACGCACAACGACTGTGAACGCATAGCATGCATTTTGCAGAATTTGCATGGTTACGATTGTAGTCTTTAGCTTAGGTTAGGTTCATCGACCAACAGAGCCTAAACAGGGCGTGCGGATGTTAAATATGATACCGAAACCAAAATTACTTGTTCTCAAATTAATTGCTTTTTACCTTTTGTTTTTCTGCAAGGAGCAAATTTGTCGCCCAGGATGCTTTTGAAGCGATGCGACGAAATCAAATTCAGTTATAAAATTACTCATTCGTGGTCCGAATTAATCACCGTATTTGTGATTTTATTTTTTGACACGCCATATCTAGAGTTGATGTATCAGTGGTTATGTTAGTTTCGGTTAGTATAGGTCAAGTTAAGAGTTAGGTTAAGTCAGGTAATGTTATGCCTAAAAATTACTATTGTTATTAGAATGTGTTATTACATTTTAAAATTAAATACATTTTTTAAATTCAAATGTTTTCGCAGCCCTGCCTCTACACGTGTATAACGTTCGATATTTAAAAGTTTCCGCGAGTGCAACGCCACCCCCGCAGCTCGTGCCCGCGCTACCGCACTACGTACACGATGCAAATCACTAGAAACACACTAATGACGTACAATACATAATATATGTATTCTATTCACAATATACATCACCAACAACAACACACTCATTACATACAATATGAACACAATATACATCACTTCATAATAATAACACACTCAAAACGTACAATTCACATTATATACCTATATTACCTTCGGCAATCACTGCCTATCCTATGCGGCTTGCGTAATATTATCGTTACGCTAATGGCATATAGAACAGAACATAGGATGCTTCATACGATATTTGACCCAGCCTCGATCTAGAATGCTATGTGTAGATTATGTATGTATGTATAGTTTGTATCAATGACTAAATAAAATACCCTAAGTTTGTATAGGTACAGTAAAGAGGGCATTTTTATTTTTTGGCATATTTATGAAGTACTGTGACTTGCAGGCTGGCATGTATTTCGCATCTACTCACTGTAGGTACGAGTAATAGTAAAGTTATCAAGATTGTTATACAAACCAAAACCATGCGTGGCTGTATCGGCATGCTAAGGATTGTGCATGTGTATGCCTCTCTTAACCTAACCTAACCCAACAGATTGAGCGTACGTGATTCGGCCAAATGGGAGCAATACAAAATCAAATTAACGTAGGTTATGTTAATTATGAGGGAAGTATATCGATAAAGCCAAGTAAAACTTGCAGTTTCTATTCTCTGATGCGTGTGTTAATTTTCCTGTTATTTAAAAACTGTTTTTCTCAGATGTAAAGTGTCTCGCATGGTTACAATTTGAAGGACATCGCAATGTGGTTTCAATTAGCACGTCTTCATTTCCTTGACTATCGTATCATTCTTGAATATCAGGAAAAAATATCCCCACAGTATACGTCATTATGCGTTTCCAAGTATTGTGACCTAACCTAACTTCTATTTCTATGATATTTTTTACTAAACCTATACTAAAGTTTAACATAATTTTTAATAACAAAAAAAAGATGTTAGAATTATTAATATTTCAACCTATAAAGACCTAACCTAACCTTACTTTATTTTTATGTTATCCATTATTTTCCCTTATCTACCTATCTGTGCTTAAAATTTATCATACTATGGTAGGTATATATACCAATTTTATTAATATACTTCCAGCTAAAATAACCTTCACTTATATCACAAGTTTGAACATTACAATATAGCGATGAAAATATGTAGAATTTTTTAATATTTCCATTTAAAATGACCTAACGTTACTTCTACTTCTATTGTGTACATTAGTTTACCAAAGTAATCCATGCTTTTTACAATAAAGATGGTAGAATTGTGAACATTTCAAAGATGGCCGCATAAAACTATGCCAACAGGCGGCCGACTTCGCAACGTAAATATACGTAACTCCGCGAAAATGCACGCGCGCGCGGGAAACGGAATAAATAATGCCATTTTCTCGGCGGTTACCGGGCAGCCATTTTCCGCGCAGAGCGTGCCAGACTCGGCGGCGGCCAGTGATAAAACATAAATAACAGACTACAGAGCTGCTGCGCTTTCGACGACTTGCCCTGCTGCGTTTTTTTTTCAGCGCAGTATGCGGTCATAGGAGCATTGCGTAATTCAGTCTCGACTCAATGCGCGGCTACCAGTAATAATAATAAAGCGGACCGAATTCATTATTTTTAATACGTACCCGGTTTGAGTATTAAGTATATTAAGGTAGCTACTTGGTGCATTTCAGTTCCTGTTTCAACTTTTTTAGAACCTATTGAAAGTGTTTTTAGTATATCAGAACGTTTTAGAAAAATGTGTTTTTGCGGTACTTGAGAACTTAAAAGTATGTTGACTATATTCTAGAATCAATTAAAATAAGTATACCTACGAGCTACGAGTACCTATCTAAGTATTTCTAATTCACGATTTCGCGTGTTGATATTTGTATTCGGTTTCAGAATGTTTGATAAAGGCCAATGGCGAAATAGCTACACATTTTAAATGCGACTATGGTCCAACCGCCCGTAGTGGAATGGCATCCCCAATTTGAGTGTGTTTTGTGCCTGAAGGAATGGTATGAGATGAAGATTAGCGTGGAAAGCCTTGGTTCTAATAAACCTTTTCGTTCTGACCCTTTGTCGTGACATGGTGACATACCCGACGCCATTTTGGATGCATCTTGACACCCATTCACTTCACTGGCGGCCTTTTAGAATGGTGTCAAGGTTTTTGCCATCGGCTCTCCTAGCAAATAGATATTAGACAGATGTTCCGATATGGATTAGTCAATATGTTGACTCTCTGACCCACGCACTTTACTGAAATGTGTAGCCATTAGAACAGTGATGACGATTGTTAAATAATAATAATAATTAGTTTTTTTTCGTGTCATCAGTCAATAGATCATAGTTTACAACGTAAAGAGCTTTGTGCTTACTAATTTACTAACCATCGCGCTATTTTCCACTGGGGTAGACAAATAACAGATAAGATTGTATCCTCTATGCACCCTTGACCTTCAAAACAATAGGAAAGTTACTATGTACACGAGATGTCAAAAAACCCTTAAAGAAGAATTTTGATATTTCTCGGCCATTGAGACCAGATTACTTTTGTCGATCTTAATTAAAGTAAAGGAAAATTTCTCTCTACATCTGATTTCGAAAAACTAGCGTAAAGATCGAGCAACGCCGGGGACTTCAGTAAGTGCTTATTACAATTATAAATACACAATTGAAATGTGTTTTTGTTTCTCCACTAGCGTTGGTCAAATATAAACATTTTAACTGTCCGTCGTAAAGACAGGGAGATAATTTAATATACCATTAAGTTATTACACGCGGTACGAGACGCGTGCTGATTTTTACAATTGCCAGACTATATTATATCTGGGAATAAATAATTTATGACCTACTACTTTAACGACAACGGTTACTCTGTCGTTTCGTTTTAATTTCAAGTGCAAGCCATCTGCGTAGAGTCCAGTGTCAAGGAACAGTCGTATATAATATAACCGCTTGTTATAAAAATATCGCTGCCTGTTGTGTGAGGCCAATTATATAACAGTGAAAACCATTCGATTTTGCCAAGAAGTCAGACTACTCAAGGTTTAAGACATTGTTTGTTTATTAGACTTATGATTATTATCTTTTTCGCTCCTGTTTCCGGTAATTTTCTTTCCCCCAAACGGACACGTAAATCTTGCCTTGGAATTTCGCTTGAAATGCAACAAGTTGGTCAATCGCCGTATCTTGCATAAGTTCTAAGGTAAACTTTCGTATTACGTGAGATTCATTAATTGCGTAGATTGCAACGCGTGATCGGGGCAAGTGCCGGATGAGATGGTTACGATTAATTATGAATATCTAGTTGTTGAAATACTAATGCACTGTGCGCTTGAATAAACAGCAAGTACGCAATGTTTTATCGAGTGTAAGTTTACATAAAAAACAGGAATGCAATTAAAAACGTTTCGCAAGAAACTGGAATACCTCGATTCGTAATCAGGGATAACATAAGTTGAGGCAGACGATAAAACATTAAACTCCTAAGTCCAAATAATTGGCTGTAACACAGTGCTATTTCGTGCCTCTGTATTTTAATTATTGATTTAAATGATTACATTAATCATATGGTAACGGAAGAACGATATGAAAATAAATGCTTGATTATCGCGTTTCGGGTTTAAAAGTGGGCACGCAGAACGACCCTGTGGTACACCCTTTTTAGTTAAAATCACACTTTTCAGAATACAATTTCAAATGTGATATAATGCAATGCTTTTCTTGGATTTTCTTATTTATAATGCCTACTTACAGTCCGCGATTTTTTGACGTAGTGGTTTAAGTATTTTACTGAAAGTTGGAATATTGGAGGTTCGATCATGGTAGTAAAATTGAATACCATTTGGAATAATTTTTGTTTTGTACTTATTTGGACGGTACTATCTATGAGTTACGACTTCGACTGTTAAGTTTGTTTGACCTTACAAAAAGTGGTTTAGAGCCGTCACTAGCAACATTGGTTTATAAAATATTATTTATTAACTAGCAACTATTTTCACGGTACGACCAGCCACCAATCCATCACCGCGTTAAAATGTCAAAAGCTTATCCACTTAATAATAATTATGATAAATTATTTGAGCAGTCACGAATGCTATACTAATAATTTCTATGGTTTCTGTAATAATTTTTCCTATAATATAGGTAACAAGTAACGTAAACACTATACATAGATAGTGAAGGCAAATGTTCACGGCTTGGCATGTTTCAACATTGACTTTATATTGATTGTTTTGCCAACGTAACGTTTCAAGCTGCCTTCCAGTGGCATCAGGACAGATGGGCTATGGAATAGCAGGAACATCTTCCGTAACCAAGGAATAGAATAACCAAAATCTGAATTGGATGGCTAAGAAAGTCATCAATGGTAGATTGGAGCATTTTCCTAGCATGATACAAACAACTTATATTGTTTATGCACGACATTTGAAACAATATGTTGTGGGTTTAGAATGACCGATATGCTATGATATTGCTAAAAAGATCAAGTTTTTTTAACAATTCGTCGTGTTTTGGTCAGATTACGTATTAAAGATATGGAATAAATTAGCAATATTTCAAGTACAGGCGACATTTTCCGACATTGAGCACAAGCTGCCATCTAGCGGCCGGTGTTGTAACCGCAACCCACGCGGAGCAATTTCCTGGCCTACGAATTCACGACGCATCGAGCAGTGGGAGTGTTCTACATCTGCATACGCCCGGATTGTGTAACCCCACCGATAACTTCTGTACTCCGGGCATTGTTGTCAAGATTTGCATAGACCACGTTCCATTATTTTCACCTAAATGTAACGCAACACCGATTGCAGTGTTATTTTATGGTAATATTATTAGTTGGGCTCGATTGCAGTTCGTAATACGTACTTAGTATGCGTTAAATTTTGTGGTTTATTGAGATATCTGGATCGTTTGCTTTAGTATCGCATAACAAACCTTAGGTTTATGTGTGCTTGACTTGCTGGTTCGTTATTACCTTAGTTTTCTCACCTGCTGCATGTAGGTCTACCTTTTCAAAGTCGCGTAAGTGCTACCTCTTCACTAATGTTAGTTGATTTTGGGGTTTTGCGCTTCTTCCTTCTGAGGTTAACTTTTTAGAAATCTCGTGAAAAGCATGTAAAGACTGGCTAACACTAAACACATTAAAATGACTAATGCTGCTCATAACGTGGATGCTGCAAGCTATCCGAAACATTGGTTCACGAAGGAGGAGGAAGCAAAATAGGCTCCACATTTCAAAATTCAGCCAAAACAAGACTTATTTTAAGTCATGTCTGTTGTCATTGCTCAACTATTAAATTCACATATTGCTGGATGTTCTCTTTTGTGTGCACATCTTGTATAAACTATAATAGTATATTTCAACACTCAACACCCCGAATTCAACTAAAATAACGCCATTGGTCGTGAAAATCTTAAATCATGTCTGCTTTGTCTTGTTTAAGCGTTCCTAACTCGGTTATTCCTGTTATGTATCTGAAATCTCAATAGGTGCCCTGTAAATTGAATTGTGATGACGCTCTCTTTAACATATGCATCTCTCGGAGTCATAAGTGTGTGTTTACGCTGTGCGCGAAGGTGTCTAAAGAAATAACAATTGATCATGGATGATGTCGGAGCAGATTCTTGGCAGGGCTCCAAGCCAGGCACGGGTTGGCAAACTCAACCTATTTCGGAGTCCTTCGATATTACTTCATTAATATAGATAACATTTTAACATTCACGTATTAAAGCCGGCAGCCGCTAAAATGCAAATGAAAATGGCAATAAAATACCCAAACACAGCTACTTACTATCTTATTTGATCGTTAGAGCATGGGTTCATTAGTAGATTATTGGAAAGCTATAAAAAGCTTTAGATAGAAATGTGTACTTTGCTTATCAGTTATCATTCAGGAGATAAAGAGTGATTTTATCAACGTACTTGGGGTCTTTGTTTTGGAAAACATGAGTTTATTAGTACATTAACGGAAAGCTGTGTAAAAGCTACGTATACACGGATAGAATTCTGAAATACGTGCATTAGTAATTATTCAAGTATTTTGGCGATGAAAGGTATCTAAAAATATGAACATTATCCAAGTAGATACTTGTTGGTTTGTTGATTTTGATGCATTTGTAATTAGCCGTTATCTATTCAATTTCATCGATATTTTAGTCCTTTGTCTTCTTATCTTCGTTATCGCTATTGTTGCTATTATTTCTATGTATCATGATAACATAGAAAAATAACGTGTCTCATTGCATTCCCTTACAATTTATTTTGGTTTTGCGTCATCACTGATAATCGTTAATAACTGATAATTATTTCACAATGAAAGTCAGTAATAGTCACCAGAAAATAACACAAAGGTATACATAATTGTATTTTCCCCTTTTAAATGTCTAGATCATTCTTCTTATCTAATGAATTGTATAGACAGAGAGAAATGAGGATTCGGGTAAATCTTATTTTTATTTTTTATTTTTGTTTATTGCAGAAACAAACAGTACATAATTACATAGATGACAATAGTTACAAAGTTATAAAAGTTAGTATAATAATTGGTACCAATGACATGTCGCTGACATATATACATAGGAGGTATATTATACATTTACGGTTAAGTTACATTTTTAAGTTAAGTTAATTAGTGTGCTGGGGAAGGAGAGAGGTGTGTGTGAGTGTTTGTGTGTGTGTACGTGTGCGTGTGTGTCTGTGTGTGGTTGTATGTGTTATGTTGGCGAATTTAGTGTGCTAAAAAAGTTTTTCTTAAATAGAGGGAGAGAATCAAAAAATATATCGGTACTTGTGCTTGTTTGAATTGAGTTGAATGTTTGAAGGATGCGAGAAATAGGGGAATTGGCTGCAGCGTTTGTATTATTACTAGTTGTGTAAAAAAGGTTGGTGTGTCGAGTTCTTTTAGATTATCTTTCTATTGTTACCTCCTTGGTGGACTACAAATTATGCTACTGTATAAGAAGCCGAAGACCGATAGATCTCCCGGCCAAGGTGAATCACTTAATATTGGGGAAGGGGAATCATAAATTATTTTTATCGATATTCTTGCAACCCTTCCCACAAAACAGACCAAACTGCATATGATTTGAAAACATAAAATCCTCATGATTGTATAAATCTAGTCTATATAAAGCGCAGCGGGCCTTATGATGTAAAAGGAATCGGTTAGGGGTCACCAGTTGTTGGAGATGCTGTCAATTCTGCCAGTTGTTGTCAGTTATTTTGTCAGATCCGTATTCAATTTTGTTGTTAATCATTTATGTTGTCAGTGCTAAATCGATAAAGACAGGAGAACGTAGATAATGCCCCAGACAATCCGACGATCATTTACAGATATCTTTTTTTAAATTAAATTTATAAATCTACCATTTAGATTCAAGACTACGTTTCTATTTAAGTTGCATTTTTATTTTTCAAATATATTCCTTATATAGCTGCAAAATATGGAGCGAACCGGCTGCTAAATTGGAATGTAACTGATTTGTTAGCTCCTACATATTAGCACGATCAGTTAGGGCGTTAGGATCGGAGTGACATTCCAAATAGGGTAGGGCCCCACAGTCCCAGCGCTATACTCTTTGCGTCTTGTATGTTGTTTGTGCCTTCTATCATGTGCCCTGTACCTTGTGTCTTGTTTGTGCTTTGTGTCCGGTGCCTTGTGCCGCCAAGGCCGCCCTGTTATGCAATGTACGACGTCTTTGTGCGTGTAGGTTTCTATTATTGGTCGGCTTAATTGTGCGGAAGGGAGATGGTCCGTAGGCAACCAGCTGCCGGCGGTCGCAGGAACCCACTCAAAAGGTGAGCATTGATCACGCGATCGGCTGGAAGAAAAACAACGCGCGAAAATTAACCAGGACTCATACTGGAGGATTGACTGAAAATCAATTTGGCTTGTGTACATTTTATTTACGGTTAATGATTGATTATGTTGTATCGAAGAACGTTGCAGAAAACATTACTTTAACAATAAGAATGAAATGATGATAGATTTGTTATTTTTGATTTATTAAAATATACCAAACTAGGCAAATGCCCATATTATGGCAGTAACATAATGCAAATAAGAATAAAATAATATAGTCTGTGGCTGAGGAATTTTGTGCTTCGGTGTTGGTAGGCAAATCCAGAGAAGTCACGTTGGATAACAGCAGACTGTAAGAAATTTGCTTCTCCAGTCCAAGTTCAGTCCTCTTCTTGTACTTATATTCTTCACTTCGCAATAACAGGGTAGTCAAGATCGATAATAGGGATATGGACAGAATGATAATAATAATATTTGGATGATTTATATAGCTCTGTTCTTTAAAATGTTTCTTCCTTCAGAATAGCCCTGGTGAGAGACCACCATTCGGATAGATCTGAATAGGTAGTTACTTTCCAACCTTTCTTTTCCCCGGTGACCGGATAAATCATCAAAATGATAATTCATCACATCTTTAAAAAGTTATGTAAAGTCATGGAAAGTGATGAAACAAAACTTTATTAACTGGGTTAAGTAGGTTAGGTTAGGTTTTTTTTTTCATCGTTTTTAATGATTTTATATCACCTTTAAAGGTGTGTTGAATAGTCACTGTGTTGAGTTAGCATGGAACCCTTTTCCCCATGTCTTCTCCCTTTCGAACAAATAAAAAAATATTTATAAAATTTTGCAACACAAACAAATCTCAATGCTCTGGCTATCCTGACCTAGCCTTCCTATTACCCATCTCATTCCCTTCCCCACTTCTTTCACCCCGATAACACACCCAATTAAGGATATCGTAGTCCCTCTAGCTGATGACAGTTGGGAACAGTTGAGACCGTTTTAAGTTGGTGCTGTATTCAAATAAAATAAAAAGGACCAATGCCACACGGAGAAAAATGAGTATTCCTGACGTATTAAAAGTATCTTCTAATTATTAGTAATCATGTTAAAAACGGGATTGCAGGCAGTTTCCTGATAAACTTTTAGTAATTATTATTGATTCGATTCATTGTTACGCGGATGACAGTACAGTTCATGATAGCTTTTTGTTTGACAAGCCCCCAAAGGGCACACAAACTCCAACGGCTCGGAGGGCTTTGAAACAGAGAATGGACGGTTATCTCGAGAGTATTTCCTCCTGGGGTAAAAATAATCTCGTCGAATTTAATGTTTCAAAGACCCAATCCTGTCTGATTACGTCTAAAAGGGATCCAAATGATAATCTAGTCTCCTTCAACGGAAGCAATCTTCCGAACAGGCCTTCCATTGATATGCTTGGTCTAACTATAAGTGACCAGCTCAGGTACGGGGGCTCCATCGAAGCCAGAGTAAAGTTGGCCTCTCAGAAGCTGGGCGTACTGTACAGGGCCCGCAGATACTTTAATAGTACACAACTGCTCACCCTGTACAAATCGCAAGTGCGCCCTACTGTCGAATTTGGCAGCCATCTCTGGTCTGGAGCCCCAAAATACCTGAAAAAAACCCTTGACTCTGTGCAGAAACGGGCGGTCCGTTTGATAGATTCCCCAATCTTAACAAACGGACTGCAATCTTTAGAGCACAGGCGTCAGGTAGGTATGCTGTCCTTGTTCTATCGGTATTACAATGGAAGATGCTCTGAGGAACTAGCGTCATTGATCCCTTCGGCACCGGTGCGTAGTCGGGATACACGCCAAACGCGCGCCCAACATTTGTACACAGTTGACACTTGTCACATGAGAACGGGTCGCTTCTACGATTCGTTCTTAAGTTCAACAGCTCGGCTGTGGAACGAACTGCCGGCCTCTGTGTTTCCTCCCTCCTACAACATGGGACTCTTCAAGACCCATGTTCACTCCTTCCTCTCCACAAAAAGACCTTCCACACAGCATCCCCAAAGATGACATAGGCCCTGAGGGAAATTATTTTCTTCAGGGCCTCCTGTGTGGAGTAAATATAAAAAAAAAAAGTAAATTCCCCATATATCGGAACGCGTTTGCCTGCATTTGCCTTGATTATATATGTACAATGACAAATGCGAAAATATTACGATTTTTATGAACACGTGTTCCGACATCGTGATAATACATTACTCTTTTACTAAAAGTTTAATAGGAAATCTATCAAATTCATTCGTTAAGGGCCTGTAATCCCGTTTTTGACCGGTCTACCAATAATTTGAAGAGATATATAAAGTCATGGAAAGTGATATATAAGATTATACATATAAGTGATATACAGGGTGTATCGGCACGTACCCGACAAACTTTAACCAGCTATTCCTTAGCACATTTGGAGTAAAAAGTGTTATGTGCACTTTGCTGTCCGGTAACATTTTTTTTAATAAAAAAATTATTATTCATATTTTCATCACATGTCACCACTGTTTTATCCTTTGTCAAAGTTCGAAAACCCATCTGGCAATATTTTATTCGAGTTTCGTTGAATAATATACGTACGTACCTACATTAGCGCACTTTTACAATCACAACGAAATGGCATGGCACCATTCGTCTCATTTTAACTATTATTATTTAGAGTGTATGAAAGAGCGAAGACGCTTTTTGACACACTTGCTAATAACAGCTGTCGAACACGAGAAACAATGCCAATGACAGTGACGGAGTGTGGATTTTTTTATTTTTTTGTTTTTTTATTTGAAAAAAAATGTTATCGGACAGCAAATTGCCCATAACATTTTTTACTCCAAATGTGCTAAGGAAAAGCTGGTTAAAGTTTGTCGAGTACGTGCCGATACACCCTGTATAGAAGTAAAAATGTAGTTATTTTAACAGTAACATTGTGGTATACAATAGTGAGTGGTGGAAGAAGTCGGAGACGTCCGAGAAATAAATTAGCAATGGCGAAGCATTGCGGGGTCCTGTTTTTCAAAAACAGTGTAAAGGGTCCTTTTGGAAGGAAGAAGTGAACTGGGTCTTAAATATACCCATTTTATGGCAGTGATTATTCAATCTGAGATTGAGAAAAATTAGCAACATATTGCTAACAAATTTAAATCTTCTTTGAGTGCGGTTGATACATCGAACGTTGACTTCTTCAGCTTTATCTATATCTTTGTCATCTATGGCTTAAAAACCAATAAATAATAGATTATTCGGACTGTAAACATGTTTTTTTTTTGTGAAAGGAGAAGCCATGTTTGAACTGCGGTCAGGTACTTGTCGTGATTTTAACGTTAAAGGGAAACCACAATTCATATCGCCAAATATTTTTGAAAATGATTGGTGACAAATAAATATATTTAAACAAAAACAACAAACAACAAACACCTTATCGATTGACATTATGTCTATTAAATGAAAAAAATCACCGCTTTCATTGAATTAATAAATGACAGCATATAGTATATACAGGGTGTCCGGAAACTCGTAGTACAAGCGGGAAACCGGTGAATCTACATCACATTTGGAGTCGATTTTGTAGTATATTTTTTTTTATTTGAGCTTTCGTTATCGAGTAAATCGAGTTTGAAGTTGATTTTTTTTTTTTTTTTTTTTTTTAATCAAATTTTTATAAATTATTACTGAAGATCAAAGTACCCAACTAATTAAAACTATTTGAAAGTAAAACAAATGAAGAAACTCGGATTTGAAGCATTATTTTGAAATCACCCTTCATTTAACCCGGTGTAATCATAAAATATTTCTGCTCTGCAGGGTTAAAACATCTGTTATTCAACCCTAAACACCAGAAAAAACTTTAACCCTAAAATAGCCGAAAAATATTTTTTTTTGTTTTTTTTTTTTTTTGAAAATGCTCAAATCAAAAAACTTTATGTTTTTTTGGGTTCCCCATGTGGTGTAGATTCTCCAGTTTCCCGCTTGTACTACGAGTTTCCGGACACCGTGTAGGGGAAGGGGGGGCAAAGTGGAAAACTTAACTTTAGCTTACAGATTAATTAAGAAAATGTAAGTTTTTTAAAGTTTTTAAAATTTTATTAAAATAAGGAACTTACATATTTTTGGTAATTGAAACAAAATAATAATAAAAACGAACAGTTTTAGTAATGGAGACCCAGTTTTGAAAACCTCACTTTTTTCCACTTTGCCCGCATAGCAGGGCAAAGTGGAAACGTGGAAAGGGCAAAGTGGAAACTTATAATATAGAACAATAAAATGTAGAATGCGATAGAATGATTCCTCTAATGGGATTGGCAATTAAAGCAGGTAAATTTTCCATCATTGTCAATATCGACACACAGTTCATGTGCCCATTCTTGACAGACATTACATTGAATCCATTCTTCAGTTGGAGGATCAATGTAAATTTCTTGGCAAAACATGCAAAGTGTCAAATTTTGTTGTTTCGATGTGCCGGGCTGAGGTTGAAAATTAATTTTCACTTTGACTGGTTCTCTTCGAGAAATCTTTTCTTCGTCTTTCTTGTTAATTTTTTTGTTTTTAAAAATTTTCTTTTTCTTTTCCATTTTCTCAATTTTTATTTTCTTTGATATTTCTAATTTCTGCTCTCTTTCCTTGATAATTTTCGTCCTGTTGGCTATTTTTTCTTCCAATTGATTTTTGTAGGGCGAACTGGTTAGAATTTCTGACTTTTGACATGGCCGTTTGACACGTTTTTCATTAACTGGTCTAGAAAATTTTGGTATTGGAATTAAGTCTCTCGGAGAAACAGCAATTATTTCATCTGGGGGTATATCGCACGTTTTTCTGCTTGGACTCGTAGGGCTAGTGATGTTTAAGTCCAAAGATAAATTTTGAAAACTTATTCCATCGTTGGTTTCTAAATTCAGCAAAGTTGTTTCGGTGGGCTGTTGATTTTCCAGTTCTACAGACGTTGGAACTGTAGATGTTGTCACGGTTTCAACCAATGTGGCATTGTTCGTGGTCAGCTCAGTGTTTTCCGCTATGTAGTGAACCGTAGAAGGAGCGAAATCTAAATCAGTGAAAAGATTCCTGTCATATGGGAAAATGCCACACTTTTTAAAACCAGCTGCTGCATTTTCTATTGTTGCACTTTTTTCGAAGGCAAATCGAACAAGTTTTGCGACGTCGAATTGGTTTATACGTCTTCCAGGGTGGTTTTTTTGGAATGTGTCCACAGCTCTTTCAAAGGCAACTTTGAATGGTTTGTAGACTGAAACATCTAGAGGTTGGAGTTTATGGCTAGTGTGTGGAGGGATGGTTACAATTATAACGCCCTTTTCGCGAGCCATATTTAATCCTTCCAGATTTTGGTGGGTGGAATGATTATCCATGATAAGTAAAACGGGTTTTTCTTTTGAAGGTTTTGACTTTTCAATAAAAACTTGCAGCCACTTATTGAATATATCATTGACGATCCAGCCGGAATCCGAACACCATGCCTGTGCACCATTAGGAGCATTATCCAATAACCACTCGTTCATCCTTTTTCTTTTTCCAAAAATAAAACATGGTGGGATGAATCTTCCTGTAGCACTGCAACAACACACAAGTGTAGTCAACTGGCCTTTTTCAGCGGAAGATATGACTCCTACCTGTTTTTTACCCTTTATTGATATTATTCGAGGAGGTCTTTCAGAAGTTGTCTTGACGCCAGTTTCGTCCATATTGTAAATATCGTCAGGGCGGTTGATGAAATCATATTGTGCCAACATTGTCCACAGATTATCGTAAAAATGATTCACTTGGAACTGGTTAAAAGCTGCACAACGTGCAATAGATGTTGGTTCCGGGGTTCTGTATGCTAGTTCAGGATGCCTCTTCATGAACCCTGTAACCCATGCTCGACCAGCTTTCTCATTTTGAAATGGATGTTCCACGTCATTTTTAACAGCTAGTTGGTAGGCTAAAGTTTGCAAGGATTCCTTTGTTAGCCCATAGAAACAACTATCCAGTTCTTTGGCATGTTCACAAATTAGCTTTTCTAGAGCTTCGGAAAATACAGTACGAAATCTTCCTAATTTTTTAGTACATATTCCACTTTTCAAATGCCGATGCAGCGTCCCAAGAGGTATGCCATATTTTTTAGATGCAGCAGATAGGGAAGTAGTCTTCGATTCTTCCATGGCTCTTCTCATGTTTTCTTCGCTCCATGAACCCTGATTGCTTCGCTTGATATATTTATTAACCATCTGAAAATAAAAAAATAAAATTGAATGGTTACGTTAGAGTAAAACTGGATGTCTCTAAGAAATCACGAGCGCGGGCAAAGTGGAAAGGTTTCCATTTTGCCCTCACATACAACTTTCCACTTTGCCCAAATGGTGTGAAAGGAACAAAAAAATTAATATTTCGAAAAATCGTATCAAAATATTATAGACGTATTAAAATAACGTTGAATTATACTTATATGCAATATAATAATAAATAGCATGTAACTAAATCCTTACCTTTCAATGAAAAATCAACCGTTGAAGTTTGAATGTTTTCGTAAGGAATCTGCACAAATCACTCAACATAGACGTGCACCGCGCTGGGTCGCCGTAGCTATAGCTATACTAAATTTCTGAAGGGGCATAAGGGCAACACGTGACTTGCGGTAAGTGAGCGTAGCGGGGGGGGAAGTCGCTATTTTTTGTTTTATATGAACTTTCCACTTTGCCCGCCCCTTCCACTTTGCCCTCCCTTACCCTATATGTATTGAAAAATAATACAATGAATTATGTGTCTGCATTAGTATAAGCACAAGCCCCGATGAAACTTGAGATACCTAAGCGAAACCTAGTATGCTGTCATTTATTAAATTTAATAAAAATGGTGTATTAAAAAGTGTATTTTTTAATTTGTTTAATAATAATAACTCGCTGACGTGTACCCGGCGTTGTTCGACTTTTCGCCACTTTCTATGAACATAACATGCATGTATTGTATATATAAACCTTCCGGAAGAAATTCTCTAAATGATAGTGAAAACCCTATCAAAATCCGTTGCGATGCTTAGAAGAACTTAGCGCACAAAGAGACAGACGCGGATAGCGATTTTATTTTAGTATAGCTGTTTTAGTTGAGATAGAGAAACTATAGATACTGTTGCTTTTACGTCCAACAGATGGCGCTGTTTAAAAAATATATATTTTTCCAACAGATTTCGAAAAAAGCATGTTTTTACCTCTCACAGGTGACATCTGACACCTATATTATACAGGGTTTTCCAATAAGAGGTGTTATTTTGAATAGCCCGCTATTTCGGTAGATGTTACTTTTGAATTGTCATTTTTTGACATTTGACAAGTAGAAACTACGCCATTAATAAAAATGGAACAATACACGCTTCGACCACGCATGGAAATTATTAAAATTCACTTGAGTGAATCAAATGCAAATCATCTTGAGTGATGAGGCCCATTTCCACCTCGGTGGCTTCGTCAACAAGCAAAATTGTCGCATCTGGGGCTCTGAAAACCCAAGAGTTATTGTTGAAAAGCCTCTCTATCCTCAACGTGTGACTGTTTGGTGCGGTTTATGATCCGGCGGAGTCATTGGACCTTACTTTTTCGAAAATGAGGCTGGAGCAACAGTTACGGTGAATGGATTGCGCTATCGAGAGATGATTAATGATTTTTTATGGCCGGAATTGGATGGTATTGATCTGGACAACGTTTACATTCAATAAGACGGCGCTAGGTGCCACACAAGCAACGAAACCATTGATCTTTTACGATTGAATATCAAAATAACACCTCTTATTGGAAAACCCTGTATTTATAAAATATATGCATCAGCTTACCTTTCAAAAATAAATACTGTCAATTTTTATAATATAATTTAAATTTTTGGTTGACATAAAATAGAGAAACTTAAAATATCACAAATATAAAAATTTAAACAAAAGAAAGACACATTGAAATTATAGAATTATTAATAATGACTGAGAATTCCAGTCCGAAAAAACTGTTAAATTTTCATGACGCCACTCGTTGGCTGACCTGACAAAACCTAACCAATAAGCTTACCGCTTTTCCAAATCTATCGTATTTAATCAAATGGTTCCATGATAACTCAACACAGTGACTATTCAACACACTTTTAAAAAGTGATATTAAGTCATTAAAAACGATGAAAAAAGTAAATGAAACCCAACCTAACCTAACCTACTTTACCCACACACTTTCCACTACTTTATATAACTTTTTAAAGATGTGATGAATTATCATTTTGATGATTTATCCGGTCACCAATCAAATATTACAGAATATATTTACCGCATTACCGTTTTAAGGATTATCTCATTGGTACATGCTTTTATAGCATTGTGAACACGGTATAATAATGTAATGTTTAATAGCATTTAAGTTGATTAACTGTTTGACTCCAATATTTCACACTTACATCCTAATCTAATATACTTATCTCTCTTGTTTCAGGTGAGATAAATTTATCATTGGAATTGTGGAAATGGGTGAGTTTGTAGGAAATTCTACTAAACGGCAATATCTTTCAGAAAAAACCCTTTTCAAGACATATGTCTACAGGTCTAACCCAACCTCCTTTCTTCTTCATAATCCTTCTGACTTCCACCTTTGGACATTCGTATGCCTCCCTCAAATGATGTTTCCAGCTTTGCCAAAAATTCTCTCATCCACTCGAATACAGTAGTGCTATTCAGGTTATCAACCAGGCTTATCTGTGGGTGACCTCTGTTTCTCATTTCCAATTAAGGATGACGTCCAATAAAACCAAATAAAATCTTTACAGAGTATGATAGGTAATTTGGGAGGTGAATACCACCGTCACAGGAACAAATCATTGGATAACCAACACCTCTGCCATAGGTCACCCCAAGTTGTTCGCTACGTTTGGTGAGGGTGCCCGGGTTCTCGGGCTGAGGTTTGTTCAGGTCTTTGTCTGCCCATCGTCTGAGAGATCGGTTGAGGCAGACCCTTCGACCTCTCCAGCCGGATCCTTCGAATCCAACGTCTTGTACCACAGTGGGAGGGATAGATTACATAATTACATAATTCATACCTCACCCTGTTGACACTGACCCCCGAATTCCTACCCACCCCTCATACCTTTTTGTTTCCAGAACTCTCCTTCCTTTCCTTAAAAGACCCCCCCCGCACAGAATTCCCAAAGATCCTCATGTCATGGGGAACTAATATAAAAAAATATCGATTTTTCATAAAATATTGCTTGAAATCAGATATAGGAAATCAAATTTCAAAGTTATTGTACCTTACCTGATAATAAAATCATAATAATGCAATCGATTTGAGATTTGAACTCTTTTTTAAACGACTGATTTTTGTCATCATACCTTCTCACTGCTAACGAATGTAATAAGCGACTACTTAAACGATAATCATTAAAATGGGTTAGTTTCCTACGTAAGAATCAATTACTCACGTTTCAAAGTGCATTACACTAACTGCATCGTCATCAAACCGTCTGCATTCCGTTAAAAAACTGTCTGTTAGTTGGTTAGCGGATGATAATACCTTTTGTTGAATATACGCGATGATTCAAGGCGGATTTTCGGCGAATAAAGGATACGTTTACCTTTCGGGATGGTGACCTTATTGGGATATCTCGACTGCGGGAGAAATTAATGCTTATTCACGCTATCTTGTTCAGACTTGTTCACATTTTACTCGGAGGTTGTTTTTTTAAGTGATATCACCATATTATTATTATCAATTATCTAGCGTACCTATCTAAAACAATACGAAAATTTATCGTGTTTTATCAGGGGCATAAATTAAAATAAAATTTTCCTGTTTGCATTTCTGAAATCCTAGTCAAATGTCAATAGATTCTACTAGGACCACAGAACGTGAAGTGACAATTCGTCAAGTACAATTTACCTCCTGTTACTCATAATTACCGAATATTTCAGGCATTTGTATAAAATATAAAATAATGTACCAGGAGCGCAGAAATGTTTTGTACCTTGAACCTTTCTACATCCAATCTTTCAGAGATTTGTAAATATCAACGATTTTACACAGTAGCGCAGAACGCAGTTTAATTTAGTTTTTCTAGGCGCAAATTAAATTTTTGTGCTGCCGTAGGTGGTACCTATCTATATTTTTCATATAAAAATATTTGTGAGATGATGATATCTACCTTTTCCTTCCTTCCTTGGAAAATCTCAAACAGTTACCCGGAGCGCATAAACGTAAAGCAGTCACATCATCTAACAGCAAACATGCAGTACCTACCGACGAAGCTGCTAGTTCTAACCGATCTCGCATAGTAATAAAACCAGAGGCGGATTTGCCCTTAGGCCTATGTAGGCCCGGGCCTAGGGCGGCCAGATATTAGGGGCGGCCAATCGTGACAAAAAAAGTCACAGATGATAACAAGAAATTACTTCCTAAGTACCTAAATATTCTACGTACGAAATAGCGATATGCAAGAGCGTGTTCACACACAGCACACAGAAACACTTATAAATTATTGTATGAGAATAAACCTGAAACTAGTTAAATAAATTAAACCTAAAACTGTTTTAAATGTTTTATTCAAATCCTTGAAACCTTAGAAAGTATTACAAACTAGCAGCTATTATAAGTTAAGCAGCTATTATAGTTAACTAAATTTCTGAATCAATTTCGATAAAAGTTGTCAATAAAGTAAATTCATTATGTAGTCTATAGTCTATATCAGGGGTCTCCAAACAACGGCCTGCCAATGTCATCAATCCTGCCTGCGACAATCGACAATTATACAGTAATTGAACTAGCGAATTTAGCAAGCGTATTTTTTTACATTAATTGCACACAGGAGGCTTTGAGGAAAATATTTTCCCTCACGACCTATGTCATCTTAGGTGATGCTGTGTGGAGGGTCTTTTTAAGGAAGGGAAGGATAGGAAGTTCTGAAAAGGAAAATGTATGAGGGGTGGGTAGAAATCTGGGGATTAGTGTGTCCAGGAGTGACATACGTATGAATACATCCCTCCAACTGCGGTGCAAGGCGATGGGTCAAGATAGTCCGGCTGGAAAGGTCAAAAGGCCTCCCTCACCCAGTCTCTCTCGATCCGGCCCGCCACGCAGCAGGTGGGCAGACGTATCCGCCGCCAAGACCTGGACAAATCTCACCCCATGAACCATGAATGATAATGGCAGGAAAATTAAAACGGTTTTGACCCTAGGAACTTACTGAAAAGTTTGGATACTCCTGGTCAATATGATGGGTACTGAGAAAGGGGCGGCTACATGGTCTGGGGCCTAGGGCGGCCAAGACTGCAAATCCGCCTCTGAATAAAACTAACCACCTAGAGTAGCTAGTAGCTTTCTACCTAGCAGCTGTTATAATAGCGCTTCTGCGCTTGGATACCGTTTGTATAATAAATTTTATATTGTATAGAGTAGGTATATGGCTTATTTTAGAATCGAATCGCTCGGCTAGCGGCCCTTGCCAAGGTTACTGTTATGTTTAGTTACGTGTTAAATCTCAACCTCTGGGCGGCCGTCCCTTTGTCGAGGCGAACGCGTTCGGAGTTTAGGAACGTCGGGGCTTCTCGCGGGAAAACTGCCGCTGGCGTCCATTTTGCCCGCAGAACGGAAAATTCAAATTTTATTTCATTGTGTTACAGACAAATGAAAATAATAGATACGTATTTAATATTTACACAGGTACCTTCGCAGAAATGAGATAGGTTTAATTTTTAAAAGCATTTCTAATAATAACAAAGAAATAGTTGATATTAATTATTATTGACTTTGTACCGATTAATAAAACTTAATATCACTGATATATAAATATTATACTGACAATATTATCCTACGTCATGATTAATTTTAAGAAGTTTGCGATTTAAAACCGAATATCATTATTATTTCATTGATGAGCCGACAAACAGCACCAATTTTAATGTTGGCACTAGTTTGGGCCTTGAACATTAAATAGAACGGTACCTAAACTACACACGGGACTATTAGTTATTTTAGTAACTGACAACACCAGGTTTGCATGCACAATGCACCTGGTCAGCAATGGCGTAGGCGCAACACCAAAAATTATTACAAAATACCTCTAATAATATGCATGTCTCTGCCGGACAACGAACGGTGTCAAATAACGGATTTTAGAAATAACTTGGATTTATGACGATTGCGCAAACGCTGAGAATGCTATTTATGGGAATTTCTCCGCGTTTGTTATGCGTTTATTCAAGACATTCCTTAATTTCTAAACGTTTAGAACATCTGTTATCCTGGTAGTTTGCTCGGTATTTTTTTACTGGAAACTTTGCTTTTCGATTCGAAATAATCTAACTTAATAAATAATTTAACTTTGAAATTTTATGAATTGTTCTATGAAACAACCCAGTACAATATCGGTCCAAAATTTTCGCAAGTGAAAAAGAAAAGAAATGTTTTTTTTATGAAAAGCACTGTAATTCGAATATTCGACTTTAACTATTTTGTTCTCTTTTCGCTAAAAACATAGAGCACAAAAGGCTCAGTGATGTTTGATGCCCATTGCCCATGGATTAGTAGAGTAACAGTGTACATCAATCAGATCTTGCGCCAGATCTGGTAGTTCTGATTTTTTGGTGAGTTCTTGATGTTGGCCCAATGATTAATCCAAGTTTCCGACCTCGAGCCGAACGCAACATTATCAAAAATCAAAAAAAAAGAAAAATAGCTATCTTTGAGTTTTTGGCGATTTTTACCCTGAAGAACTAGTTTTTTATCACAAGCATCTCGTACGTTTTCTAAAATTAAATAAACTAAATTTGCTACGATTTGGCCCCAAAACCGTCTCTATGGACCCAATAGTTTATAAAATACATGCAGCTTTTCAAAATGTATCAATTTTTATGATGTTTGGGTCAACTATAATTGCCCGACCAACAACAATAATCTACAGGTACCTTTGTAATGCCATTGCTGTTACCTACGGGTTATTTGCCTTTATTTCACCATCATTCGCTGCAAGAATCTGCTACCCTGATACAAAATTCACAATGACGGCAATATGTTGCCCGTTACGACATTTTTAACCTTGATTTCAACCGATTACACAATCTGCGCTCCTGGGACTCGACTCAACATTATGATTAGAAAGATCGTATCGTCCATACTGCGCATTTTACACATATTTACCGCTCTGCAAACATGCGCTCCTGGTATCTCCGTGCAATTCTAATTCAATTATTCTTCCTTGCCAAGATATAGAGCTTGTTTGTTAGAAGATAGAATTTGTAACCGCTGCGCTCTTCTGTGCTCCATGTAGAAATAGTAGTTTCAAGCGCGTTCAACAACTTATTTTCATACAACATGGATGATGGTGGAGACATTTTCAAAATTGAAACTTTGTGGGGTGTTTGTGAAAATTATTGAATTATAAAAATAATTTTTCCTAATTCAGACAACCGATAAAGTACGTATCTAGCTGTTCTGGGTACCTACCTATATAGTTTTCTTGTTTGACATATGAAGTTAGATTTCGTGATTTAATAATAAATTAGCAGAGACCCGTGAAAAATAGTTAGTTAGTAGAAAGAAGTTAGTAGTCAAGTTCTATGAAAGTGCTATTAAAGTTCTGTTGTTATCAAAATACTGTGAAAGAACCAGCTCATGATGAAATAATAACAGAAATTGAATAGAATTTTCACAGATAGAATTTTTACTTTGAAATTTAATGAAGTGTTCTAAAAGAAATAAACAGAATCTAAACAAAATAAATAGTATGTACCTACACATTTCAAATAGGTAAAATAATTTTCTATTAAAAATTATACGTACGTACTTTGTCTGAATTCTTGACACTTCAATTCTCATTTTGAAAATGACAGTTAAAATAATGTCTTTAAATATTGAAGACAATATTAGTGATTTTTAAACGAAAATCTGAAACAGAAAAATCAGAAAAGGAAACGGTCACATCTGGGACAATTTGAGGTTTTACTCAATAAAGTTATTCCGAAAAATTAAAATAATGTCTGTTCAAATATTATATAACCGGTAGGTACTTTTTCGGTTGTCCGAATTCTTGACACAATCAGTTCGAATTTTGAAAATGATATGTAATAAGTATTAACTATGTACATATAATGATACTTTTTTCCAACGCTTATTTACCTTACGGGATCTTATGTTTAATAAATAGGTTTGTTTATTGTATTATGTGGGTATAAAATGGTTGAATCTCTGGTGCAAGGGCGTATTCCATTCCCGAATAAAGAAACCATAAAAATGTATTATTTTACGGGCGAAATCTCTGGTGTTTTGGTTAGGCAGTAAAAATAACTATTAAAACAGAAATTCATCAAAGGGTTTTAAAAGTCCTGGAGATTTAAAGACTAATAAAATCTTATTTTTTAAGCCAGTCAAAAAATGAAATATCAACTTTTACATATGATTTAAGATTTTCACGGCCAAAAGTATTTTTGTTATTTGTTTTTGGGGTATTATGCCGTGTTGCGCTAACTCCTTCTTTAGCCAACGTTTCGGACAGCATTGCAGTGTCCATCATCAGGGCAGATGTCTTATTTGAGGTTGTGTTAAAATGTGAGCTTAAGTATGAGGTTGTGATACCGTGTTGCCAGCTCCAACCCTCTGAGCTAACATTAACGTATCATTTTTTTTTATATTTAAAGTGGTTTTCTTCGTTTAGCTCTGGTGTATCCGTCAATTACCGGATACCAAGAACTATTAAGCTTAGCTCCATCGTCTCTATTAATGTTTACGGGATTTTTGTGAATTTCAATGGCCTCCGTAATCAGCCGTGCTCTATAAGTTTTCGGTCTCCCCAGGATTTCAGGAACAAATCCAAAGTAATGCCCGGTGTCAATCAAATGCTCGGCAATTGCCGATTTGTCAGGGTGGCCGAGTTTACAAGCTCTGAAGTGTTCCGAAATTCTTTTGGAGATAGTCCGCTCTGTCTGGCCTACATAGACCTTGTCACATCCGGAACAGCTGAGTTTATACACTCCATCTGTTTCCAGAGGAAACTTAGTCTTTGCAGACCTCAGTAAGTCCTGTATCTTTGTTGTTGTTCCGAAGACAGTCTTGATATTTTCCTTTCTCAAAAGCTTGGCAATTTTGTCTGTCACATTGTGCACATAAGGCAGGAAGGCACAGCCTTTCGACTCTTGTTCAACTCTGTCTTCGTTTGGTGCAGATTTGGCTCTTATGATTTGCCTTGTCTGACTTGCTGGGTAGCCGTTACGCTCCAGTGCATCGGTCAGCTTCGTAAGTTCCGCTCCGATTTTATGTTCTTCGCATATTCTGGTCGCTCGGGTCACCAATGTATGGATAAGTCCTCTCTTCTGCGCTGGGTGGTGGTGCGAATCAGCGTGTAAGTACCGATTTGTATGGGTTGGTTTCCTATATACAGTATGCCCTAGGCTACCATCGTGTTTCCGCATCACCTCCACATCTAGAAAGGGCAGGATTTTATCTTCGTTTTCCAGTTCCATTGTGAATTTAATTTTGCTGTGGAGAGAATTAAGATGGTCCAGGAATTCGTTTAGTTTCTCCGTTCCATGAGGCCAAATGGCGAAGACATCGTCGACGTAGCGCCACCATACTTTAGGGACAGCCGAAGCTGTGTCGAGTGCCACTTCTTCAAACTTCTCCATAAAAAAGTTGGCTAGTACTGGCGATAACGGACTGCCCATCGCAACTCCCTCCAATTGCTCAAATAGTTCACCCTGAAATGCAAAGTATCCCGTTTTGAGGCAGTGTTCAAAAAGTTTGCAAATGTCTTCCTCATATATCTCCCTGAGCATTGTCATGGAGTCTTCTAGAGGCACATTTGTGAAAAGTGACACGACGTCAAAGCTGACTGTAATCGACCAGCTAGGTCTTTTACACAGACTGTAAAATAGGGGGCCGGTCAGTCCGTAGTAGCCGCTAGGTCCAGGTAGAAATCTGCTTTACCCTTGCTCGGGTCGGTACAGGAATCTTCTTTATCCTTGCTCAGTTCGGGGCCGGAATCTGCTTTATCCTCGGTGCGGGAGGAGGCAGGCAGGGGCAGAAATCCAGGGGAGAGCCAAGTCAAAGAAGTATCCAAGTTCAGATCCAGAGAGAAGTGGTCGGGAAGAGCAGAGTAGAGTAGCTGGTGGCGGTCCAAGGCAGAGAGAGCGAGCTGAAGGCTGGCGCGCCGTATTTATTGTGCAATCCCCCTCTCCCGACTTTGGGGAGGGCGGGGTCGACGCGCTGCCTTCATTCGCGGGTTGTTGATGATCCGCGGGCTGTGACGTCCGCTAAGATTTAATTAGCGGAGGTCACAACCTTTAGAACTACTCTACTCTTTATGCTCTTTTAATCGATCCTAACCACTCCTCTCTGGCATTTTTATTTATTAATCATTTGTACATACATTCATTCAGTGTGGGGTCCCCGGCCCAACATATTCAGGGGAAATCGTAATTAATTTTCTTAATTCTAAATTAATACTAATTTTTATTAACTAATTATGTTTAGGAGAGTCCGGCCGTTTTATCAATGTATTTTATTTCGTAATATCTACGGCCAAACTCTCTCAAACTTAGCCTAAACATTTCAATAAATCTTCAATTCAAAATGTTTTGCCGTACGGCGTTGCTTACGGGCGCGTTGATTGGTTCCAGGCGGTCGCCTGGGGCCGGCTGGGCGCCCGCGCTGAGGGGAAGCGACGCGGGGGCGAGCGGGACTCGAGGTATCGAGGCTCAACGTAAGTTTTAAAACCACGCTCCGGCTCCGCGCTTCGACCATTATGAAATGTCGGCCGCCGAGAGCGGTACACACCGTCCGGTACACTCCCCCCGGCGCAGCGGTGTCTGCGCCCCATTCAGCTAGGACGGGGTTGTTGGCGCCGGCGTCCGCGATGGTTGGCGCCTTGATGTGGATGCGAGGTGGATGCCACTGTGGATGCCGCTGCAGGATCCGGTGGTGCGGCTGACGAGAGGACGATGATTTTTACCGCCGGCCGTATGTATTCTCCGGTACTGGTTCGTACCCGGACTGCTCGTACTTGGCCGTCGGCCGCCGGCGTGGCTTCGATCACACGCCCTCTTGGCCAGCTGTTGCGAGGCAGGGCGGGGTCGGCGATTAGTACCAGGTCGTCCTTCAATATGGGAGCACTTCGGTGTTGCCACTTATGCCTCTCGGCCATAGTTGGCAAATACTCCCGCAGCCACCTCCGCCAGAACATGTCGGCAATCCGTTGGCCGATGCGCCACTGCTTTCGCAGACACATTTCTTCATCTTTGGGGCCGTACAGCGACAGGTGTGGGCGCTTTCCAGCCGACCCCAGTAAAAAATGGTTGGGCGTCAGCGGCTCCTCATCGCGGGGGTCGACCGACAGGTGTGTTAGCGGCCGACTGTTTACTGCAAATTCTGCTTCAGCCATAGCGGTCAGCAGCGTCTCTTCTCTGGGAGCTCTTTCCTTCAGCACCACCTCTAGAGCTCGTTTTACCGACCTCACAAGGCGTTCCCACGCTCCCCCCATATGCGGTGATGCGGGCGGGAGAAAATGCCACTCGATGCTTTGGGTAGCGAGGTGGTCCTGAAGTCGTCCGTCATTTCGCAGGGCTGCGGTCGCTTCCCTCATCTCGCGGTCTGCCCCGCGAAAATTCGTCCCGTTATCCGAGTAGAGCGAAAGAGGTTGTCCTCGGCGCGCTGTCATCCGTTGTATCGCCATGATCGCGGCGTCGGCCGTGAGAGAATGTGCGATCTCAATGTGAATCGCTCGGGTGGAGAGACACGTGAAAAGAGCCCCGTATCGTTTTTCCCGCCGCCGGCCGACGGTGATTTCTATGGGCCCGAAATAATCCAGCCCGCAGTTAGTGAACGGGCGCACGTGGTGGGCTAGTCGGGCGGCGGGTAGTTGGCCCATTAGCGGGGGGTGCGGTTTTTCTTTTCGCGCGTGGCATGTGGTGCATGCGTGCGTTATTTTTCTAATATTCGTCCGTAGTTTTAGAATGTAGAAACTTGCACGCAAGTCAGCCATCGTTCGCTCTGTGCTAGCGTGACCTCCCTTCTTGTGATAATGGGAGATTAGCAAGCGTGTGTACGGGTCGTCCCCGTCTAGTATGACAGGGGTTCGTACGCTTTGGGCTACCTTTGCGGCTTGTAGCCGTGTGCCCATTCTCAGAACCCCATCCTGCCCGAGGAAAGGGGTAAGGGCATTGAGCCGACTGCCAACCGGCGCCGGCGCGTCATTGCGTAGCGATCGGATCTCTGCTCTAAATGTTTTGTATTGACATTTCTGGGCCCAGAGTGTTTCGGCGGCGCGGATTTCACCGGCGCGCAGAGGGCCCTCCTGATGAGCGCGGCGGGGTCCTTCTCGACACCTCCTAATGAAGCGCAGCATCCATCCCGTCGTTCGGACCAACCGTAGCCACGACGAGAAACGCTCGAGATTGGGTAAGGCCTCCTCCGTGGTGATGGTGAGGCCTACGAACTTTGTCCTCACCTCCAAGAGGCCTTCGTCGGGCTGCATGTGGTGGCCTTTTTGCATAGGCCACTCGTTCTCCGGGGCGGTGATGAAAGGTGGTCCCGAGAACCACGGTCCACTGGGCGTCAGGACAGGCATCTCAATGTCGCGAGTGCCAATATCCGCCGGGTTAAGCTTAGTCGGGACCCATCTCCACTCGTTGACGCACGATAGGTCGTCAATCTCACCCAGGCGGTTGGAGACGAACGCTGAGTAGCTCCTTGGGTCCGTCCGCAGCCAGCACAGGACTGTGGTGGAGTCTGTCCAGTATGTAGTCTTATTAATGCGGCACTGCATCTCCTTTCTAACGCTGACTGCGAGGCGGGCTGCCATGAGTGCCGCTTGTAGTTCGAGCCGCGGGATCGAAAGAGGTTTGAGGGGCGCCACCTTACATTTACTCGCCAGAAAGGTAGCGTGTTTTCCCTCTTGGTTTGTCTCCACCAGGTACGCTATTGTGCAACATGCGGCCTCGGAGGCGTCACAGAAGAGGTGAAGCTCAAACTCTCCATTATTTTGTTGAAGGCAACGCCGCGGGATTCGGATGTCAATCGCCTTCAGCGCTTTTATCCAGCCGGCCCATCGCGCCGCGTGCGTGTCGTGGATACGCTCGTCCCAGCCGACGTTGGACCTCCAAACGTCCTGAAGGAGGATTTTTGATCGCACGGTGAGGCAGGCCACGAATCCCACCGGGTCAAAGATCTTCATAACGGTGCTCAGCAGCTGCCTCTTTGTTGGGTGCCGGACGAGCTCAGCTGCTTCCGTCTCCTTGAAATCATATATGAAGTGGTCGCCGACTGGGTCCCACGCTAGACCGAGCACCTTCTCAGTATCTGCGCCGGCGCCGCTATTTATCGTGACGGTCGACTTTGCTTTTTTATCCGCCGGTATGCTCTGGATTGCGGAGGGCACATTGGAGGCCCAGCTGGCGAGATGGAAGCCTCCCCGGGATAGAAGTGTACTGACGCCTCGTACTAGCTCTGCGGCCTCGCTCACGGTGTCGGCCGCATCTAGGTAGTCATCCATATAAAATTTATTGCGTACCGCGGCGGCGGCGGCGGGGAATTCCGCGGCACCTTGCTCGGCCACCCTGTTACGTACATACTGGGCACTGCTCGGGGAACAAGTAGCGCCGAACATCATGGAGGTTAAACGGTAGGTAACCGTTGCCTCCAGTGGCGTAGCTCGCCACAGGAAAAGTTGAGAAAGCTGGTCTTCCTTCTTTATCTGGATTCGTAGGAACATTTCTTCGATGTCGGCGGCTATGGCAATCTTGCCCTCACGAAACCGTAGCAGGTTGCCCAACAGCGATGACAAGAGGTCGGGCCCGGTTAGTAGCCGGTCGTTTAAGGATGTACCCCGGCAACGGCTAGCGGCGTCAAATACTACACGCAGTTTACCGGGGTTATTTGGGTTGGTAACTGCGAAGTGAGGCAGGTACCACTTTCTCTTTGCCTGTGCGCCTTCCTCGGCGTCGGATAGCTTGATGGCGTACCCGCGCTCTAATAATTGCGCAATTTTTGCCGAGTACGCCGCCGCTAGTTCGGGGTTCCTTCCCAGTTTTCGTTCAAGCGCGCTTAGCCTGTTTACCGCGCACTGCCGGTTGTCGGGCAGCCACGAGTTATTTTCCCTCCATAGTAGGCCGGTCTCCCACCTGCCCGTACTCAGGGGGCGCGTTGTGCTTTCCATGAGGGCCTCGGCACGCTGTATATCTGCGGACACCCGGCTCACGGCGGTCACGCCAAGCGAGTCAACTGAAAAGTGCCTTTTGATGAGTTCACCGATTTTGTCCGTTTCAGCCGTTTCGCCGATCATATTAAGCGTGGTGCCGATATCTACGTCACGCCGGGTGCCCCCATGTTTGATCCAGCCGAGCGCGGTTCGTGACGTCATGCGGCCGCCATCTTCTTCTTGGACCTCCCGCGACACGATCAAATGTACATTGTCTTGGCCGATTAATAGCCGTGGTTTCACTTGCCGGCGGCCGGCCACTGTTTGTCGCGGAAGATCTAGGTCCGTCACTGTATTTGCGATAATTGGGTATTCGGCCCCGTCACCACGCACGGAAAGTTTAACACGCTGGGATGCGCTATCTGATGAGCACATCCCATTGGCACCATGTATACGGAGTCCACGGGGTGGTCCGCGCACCCCCACTATGTCAGCGAGTTCGGCATCGACGAGGGTCACGGTTGACCCCTCGTCGAGCAGCGCGTGAGTAGACACTTGCCCCTTCGGGCCACACACTTTCACCGCAACTACCTTAAGCAAAACCGAACTTTGCCCGAACCAAGTCGTGTTCACAGTTTCACTTGCGACGAAGGGAGCTGTATTGTACCTCGCGGGGTCATGTAATAGTTTATGGTGTGACAGGCGGCACGTGCCAACGCCGCAGCTCGTGCGAAATTTACACACCCGCGTGTAATGCCCTTTGTCTAGACACTTGTGGCACACGCGCGCACTTTTCACTAAGTCCCACCGGGCGGGAATGTCAATCGCGGCAAACTGCGGGCACTCTCGTAATTTGTGCAAACTGTTGCATTTTGCGCAATTTTCACTATTTACCGCGATCTTCTCACTTCTCACCGCCGAAGTGCTTTGCACGTGCACTTGGTCGCGACGGATCCGGGATGTCCGGGCAGAGTCAACGAGACCCGACCTCGGGACGGCATTTGCTAGCCGCTTCAGGAACGCTGCAAACTGGTGGATATCGGCAGCGGCGGCCCTGTCTGCGACCTTGTCGAGCCACGCGATGCGTAGGGCAAGCGGCATTTTGGAGGCCACCTCGCTGAGTAGAGCCGGGTTGCTTAGGTAATTGTCCGACAAGTTACCTAGCGAGGCAACGACATTTTGAATAGTTCCCGAAAATTCAACTATTGCTTCGTTGGAGGCGTCTTCAGGCAGGAGCGGCAACTTCTTGACCTTTTCGTACATCACGGCAGCAATGGCGTGGGCGCCGCCAAAACGGTGCTTCAGCACGTCAATAATCTCCTGGACCTGAGCGGGGTCCATCAAGAGAGGGTTGACGGCATCGCGCGCTTTTCCGCGCAGCGCGCGCTGTAATCTTATTAGATTCTCAGCAGCCGTCATCCCGCATGTCGCGGTCGATTGTTGGTATTGTGCGTGAAAGGTTGGCCACTCAACCGGGTCCCCGGAAAATGTCGGCAGGTCCTTGGCTGTAGATTGCCGGGCAATGAGGGAAACCATACGATTGTCTTCCTCCTGGGCTCTGGGGGTACTTCCAGACTGCGAGCTGCGGATAGCGTCTACCACAGCCGCGGTGAAGTGTGCGAACGGGTCTTGTCTGGAGTTTACCCAATCTTGCGTGTGGCGGGCAGTCTCATCCGCCATCGGGTTTCCAGGGAATGGCCCGCCTCCCGCCAGGGTTGTAAGATCTGGCGTGGTTGGCGGGGGATGTGCTTCGAACGCACGGGGTTGGGCCTCCAGGCGGGGCGGCTCGCATGCTGCCGTCGGCTTGGCGGCATGCTGTGACGTCTCGGGCAGCCGCGATAAATCGAGCGGCTGTGGTGTCTCGAGCGGCAGCCTTGAAGCTCCGAGCGCGGCAATTAATTGCTCGATCTGCCGGGCAGAGTCCCGGGAGCGTTTTCTCTCGGCTCGCAGTTCTCGTTGCAGCTGGCGGAGAGTGTTCTCTGTGGAAGCCTCGCTGTCTGATGTGAGACGCTCATCCGCGGAGACTGCGGCAGGGGCGGGTGCGGTGGCCAGAGCCGCTGCCGGGGCAGCTCGTGCTCTAGCCAGTTCAGCTTGATGGGCGGCAGGTCCGGCATGATCTGGGCCGGGGGCTGCTGCGGGGGTTGGGCCGGGCACTTCGGGGCCACGGCGTGTGTCATCTCGTTCGGGAGCGCCCTCCTCACGGGCGCCCTTGCCAGAGCGGAGCGATCGGGACATCGTAGCGGCTGGTGACTAGATCCGTTTCGAAAGGACCACTATGTAATCGACCAGCTAGGTCTTTTACACAGACTGTAAAATAGGGGGCCGGTCAGTCCGTAGTAGCCGCTAGGTCCAGGTAGAAATCTGCTTTACCCTTGCTCGGGTCGGTACAGGAATCTTCTTTATCCTTGCTCAGTTCGGGGCCGGAATCTGCTTTATCCTCGGTGCGGGAGGAGGCAGGCAGGGGCAGAAATCCAGGGGAGAGCCAAGTCAAAGAAGTATCCAAGTTCAGATCCAGAGAGAAGTGGTCGGGAAGAGCAGAGTAGAGTAGCTGGTGGCGGTCCAAGGCAGAGAGAGCGAGCTGAAGGCTGGCGCGCCGTATTTATTGTGCAATCCCCCTCTCCCGACTTTGGGGAGGGCGGGGTCGACGCGCTGCCTTCATTCGCGGGTTGTTGATGATCCGCGGGCTGTGACGTCCGCTAAGATTTAATTAGCGGAGGTCACAACCTTTAGAACTACTCTACTCTTTATGCTCTTTTAATCGATCCTAACCACTCCTCTCTGGCATTTTTATTTATTAATCATTTGTACATACATTCATTCAGTGTGGGGTCCCCGGCCCAACATATTCAGGGGAAATCGTAATTAATTTTCTTAATTCTAAATTAATACTAATTTTTATTAACTAATTATGTTTAGGAGAGTCCGGCCGTTTTATCAATGTATTTTATTTCGTAATATCTACGGCCAAACTCTCTCAAACTTAGCCTAAACATTTCAATAAATCTTCAATTCAAAATGTTTTGCCGTACGGCGTTGCTTACGGGCGCGTTGATTGGTTCCAGGCGGTCGCCTGGGGCCGGCTGGGCGCCCGCGCTGAGGGGAAGCGACGCGGGGGCGAGCGGGACTCGAGGTATCGAGGCTCAACGTAAGTTTTAAAACCACGCTCCGGCTCCGCGCTTCGACCATTATGAAATGTCGGCCGCCGAGAGCGGTACACACCGTCCGGTACACTGACCAAAATATCTCCTTCCTCAGTCTTAACTTTCTTGAGCTTACTTATCAGATCTGTTGAATCCTTAATCCACGATTCAGTTTTACCAGTTTGCATCTGCAGTAATCTTGAGAGGTATTGGGAAAGTTTGTATGTAGGAGCGCCAATAGCGCTGACAATCGGTCTCATTGGGATTTCCTTTTTATGTATTTTTGGGAGACCATACAGGGCAGGAGTTCTTGAGGCTTTTACAAAAAGCTTAGACCAATCCTCTTTCCTGATGCTAGAAGCTTTTACTAGTTCCCTTGTCTTTATGTCAATCTTGTTGGTGGGGTTGTTTTTAATCTTCTTATAGGTACCTGAATCGCACAAGAGGTCTTCCATCTTCTTTGTGTAGTCTGCCGTATTAATCACGACAGTGGCATTTCCTTTATCGGCTGGCAGAACCAAGATTTCCTCATTGGCGCGTAATTCTTTTAGGGCCATAAACTCTCCTTTCGTGATATTGGGGCGGGGTATTTCAGCCCTTTTCAAAATATGGCAAGTCTCTTGCCGGATGTCCTCTGCTTGCACCTCTGACATTTTGTGTACTTTCATCATTGTATGTAGTGCAGTCTCTACACCACATACGATGGATTCCACAGGTATCTTTTTGGGGGCCACTGCAAAATTCATCCCCTTTGCCAGTACAGAAGTTGCGTCTGGGCTCAACGCAAGGGTCGAAATGTTGATGACAACTTTATTTTGATCGAGTTGTTTTCGATCACCTTTTTTGTCTCGGTTGAGCCTTTCAAACTTTTGTTTCTGTCTCGCATCTGTTGACTGCTTGGATCTTACTGCTTGTTGGTAAGTCATGTTGTCAACTTTTCTCCAGTCTTCTTCGGTAAGGGTTGCACTTAGGTGCAGATGTAGAGCGAAAAGGTCCCGAGATACTCCATCCAGCTCGCCTCGCACATTGTGGATCCTCTCCCTTAATAGTGCAGCCTCCGCTCTTTGGAATACTCTATCTGCTTTCCGGGATGTGATGTGTCTTTTTATTTGGATGTGTACTGGTACAATCGATTCTTCTTTACACCTCTTGAGAAAAGCAAGGCTGCCCAAAAAATGGTTTCTTTTCTTTCTCAGATTCTCCAATCGTCGTACCAGTGTGTGAACTTCCTCCCCATAGAGGTTCGTCAAATATGATTTAAGATTTTCACGGCCAAAAGTATTTTAAAAATAAAATTTAAAAAAAATTAAAATTAAATTTGTAAAAGGGCTGAAATACCCCGCCCCAATATCACGAAAGGAGAGTTTATGGCCCTAAAAGAATTACGCGCCAATGAGGAAATCTTGGTTCTGCCAGCCGATAAAGGAAATGCCACTGTCGTGATTAATACGGCAGACTACACAAAGAAGATGGAAGACCTCTTGTGCGATTCAGGTACCTATAAGAAGATTAAAAACAACCCCACCAACAAGATTGACATAAAGACAAGGGAACTAGTAAAAGCTTCTAGCATCAGGAAAGAGGATTGGTCTAAGCTTTTTGTAAAAGCCTCAAGAACTCCTGCCCTGTATGGTCTCCCAAAAATACATAAAAAGGAAATCCCAATGAGACCGATTGTCAGCGCTATTGGCGCTCCTACATACAAACTTTCCCAATACCTCTCAAGATTACTGCAGATGCAAACTGGTAAAACTGAATCGTGGATTAAGGATTCAACAGATCTGATAAGTAAGCTCAAGAAAGTTAAGACTGAGGAAGGAGATATTTTGGTCAGCTTTGACGTCGTGTCACTTTTCACAAATGTGCCTCTAGAAGACTCCATGACAATGCTCAGGGAGATATATGAGGAAGACATTTGCAAACTTTTTGAACACTGCCTCAAAACGGGATACTTTGCATTTCAGGGTGAACTATTTGAGCAATTGGAGGGAGTTGCGATGGGCAGTCCGTTATCGCCAGTACTAGCCAACTTTTTTATGGAGAAGTTTGAAGAAGTGGCACTCGACACAGCTTCGGCTGTCCCTAAAGTATGGTGGCGCTACGTCGACGATGTCTTCGCCATTTGGCCTCATGGAACGGAGAAACTAAACGAATTCCTGGACCATCTTAATTCTCTCCACAGCAAAATTAAATTCACAATGGAACTGGAAAACGAAGATAAAATCCTGCCCTTTCTAGATGTGGAGGTGATGCGGAAACACGATGGTAGCCTAGGGCATACTGTATATAGGAAACCAACCCATACAAATCGGTACTTACACGCTGATTCGCACCACCACCCAGCGCAGAAGAGAGGACTTATCCATACATTGGTGACCCGAGCGACCAGAATATGCGAAGAACATAAAATCGGAGCGGAACTTACGAAGCTGACCGATGCACTGGAGCGTAACGGCTACCCAGCAAGTCAGACAAGGCAAATCATAAGAGCCAAATCTGCACCAAACGAAGACAGAGTTGAACAAGAGTCGAAAGGCTGTGCCTTCCTGCCTTATGTGCACAATGTGACAGACAAAATTGCCAAGCTTTTGAGAAAGGAAAATATCAAGACTGTCTTCGGAACAACAACAAAGATACAGGACTTACTGAGGTCTGCAAAGACTAAGTTTCCTCTGGAAACAGATGGAGTGTATAAACTCAGCTGTTCCGGATGTGACAAGGTCTATGTAGGCCAGACAGAGCGGACTATCTCCAAAAGAATTTCGGAACACTTCAGAACTTGTAAACTCGGCCACCCTGACAAATCGGCAATTGCCGAGCATTTGATTGACACCGGGCATTACTTTGGATTTGTTCCTGAAATCCTGGGGAGACCGAAAACTTATAGAGCACGGCTGATTACGGAGGCCATTGAAATTCACAAAAATCCCGTAAACATTAATAGAGACGATGGAGCTAAGCTTAATAGTTCTTGGTATCCGGTAATTGACGGATACACCAGAGCTAAACGAAGAAAACCACTTTAAATAAAAAAAATGATACGTTAATGTTAGCTCAGAGGGTTGGAGCTGGCAACACGGTATCACAACCTCATACTTAAGCTCACATTTTAACACAACCTCAAATAAGACATCTGCCCTGATGATGGACACTGCAATGCTGTCCGAAACGTTGGCTAAAGAAGGAGTTAGCGCAACACGGCATAATACCCCAAAAACAAATAACAAAAATCAACTTTTACATTTATATTTTACTCAATAATTCATCAATCTTTCTTTGTAACTTTCTAACTTCTGTATATCTTCCTTAATGTATTTATGAAATATTTTTCAATTAACTGTGTAAAATTTTCGTACACTCTTTCATTGTGCCCCTGTAAATTCGAATTCTTACTTAAAAAAGAATATCCCTTTAATTGTATAATGTTGTCTTTCCCGAAATGTGATAATAAATATTATTGTTATGATTTTGTAAATACATAAATAAATTTGCGCCTAGTTTCAGAGTGGATGATTCTAATGGAAGATTTGAAAGCAAGCCGTTGTTTGAAATGACTTTAGCTACGCTTAGTATCGTTTCTTACCTTCTTCTCCTTCTTTCATTTCCTTTGCTTTCTCACAGCATTCCCCCAATGGAATACACACAATCGTTCCACTAGCTCCGGGCATTTCTCTTTCCGCGCAACTTTTTACGACTGTGACATTTTCAAAATTGGAACTGATAATTTTATATCTCACATGTTATTCTCCTTATTATTTATTAGAGTATCTGTTACGGGCAGCATGGCTTTGTTTTTTTATGAAAATCTACAGTTTCATTCCGAGATTGATGAAATTTTGCACACTTGACCTTCAGAACAAAAGGAAGGTGACTTTCCACTATTCCACCCCTTAAAGCTGCTTTTGACGAAATTTTGCACACTTGCACAAAACAAGAGATAAATTACTGTCCACATCTGATTTCAAAGACCGAGCAACGCCAGGGACTTTAGCTAGTAATATATGAAATTAGTCTTTAAATTCAGAAAAGCGATTAGTACTTACCTATAGTATATTTAACCGGCGACTATTCGATTAGTACTTCCCTATAGTATATTTAACCGGCGACTATTCGATTAGTAGATACTTACCTATAGTATATTTAACCGGCGACTATTCGATTAGTACTTCCCTATAGTATATTTAACCGGCGACTATTCGATTAGTACTTACCTATAGTATATTTAACCGTCGACTATTCGATTAGTACTTACCTATAGTATATTTAACCGGCGACTTTTTTATTCTACATTTAAAATGTGTATTATTTTTTGATTATTTAGAAACAAATTTTCTCAAATTCTTGGCAAGTCGACGTTACTTCCCGTGGTTGTTCACGGTTAAGGCGATGCCTTACGTAGTAATGCAAAATCATGTGTTTTTGGTTTGAAAATTTGGTCGCCTTTCTAGGCGATTACATATTATTATTACATACATTTCTATGTTTCAGATGCTTTAATTAAATACTGCGAGTAGAATACATCTTGGCCTTTGAAATAATCGAGTATTTTTTTAGATAAGTCTTTTTATAAGCCCAGAAAAAAATAATGTATAAGGCCTATGAAAACTGCTTTAAAGTTCAAAATCTCCTGCTTACGAACCCATTTTCGGTTATGATTTTATTTTATAATGTGGAAAATTCAGTTATTTATAAAATGATAGAAAAAAAATTTATGCCTGAACATCCACAAAATAAAATAAAAGGCACTTGTTGGCCATGTTTTTTTCTTGCATAAATCAAAACAGGCGGATGGTGGGTGTTAAGCGGGAATTTAAACCTTATTGCCATCTACGTAAGGGTTATTATTGATAGCGGTTCAATTTAAAATATTACACGACGTAGAGCATCGCCTTAAGAACAACTTATACATCACATAAAAAGTTTTAAAAAATGCTTAATCAATGCGATTTGAAATCCTCATAAAACAATGTAGAACGACAGCTGTGATATTTTTTGATACAATCCGTCTTTTACGCAATCGGAATGGGATTTTTCTCGTAGCTTTTTTATGTTATCCGTTAAAATCTTCATCCTTGAATGTAAATATTTTCGCCTGCGAATAGTTCTGTTATGTTTAACAGCGGACTGGCTGGTTGAACCAACAATGCTAGGGTTCTAATTCCATTCTCAAGGTTGTTTCCATCAAGCCGGTTAGAGGTCATAGGTTTGGCCTCGCGAGCCCAGTAGGTACCTACCGAACAGTCCCACTACCGTACAGTGCGTATGATAGTATTATTATTAGCGAATTATCGCGCTGTTCCTGGTCGGTTACGTAATGGGCCCCGGACACTGTACAGATGAATTCCTAGAAGTGTGGATCTATAATAACGAAAGAAATCTGAGTCCCGAACTAAGTCTTCACTCGAGGAGGAGTGGGGCCCTTGCAGTAACGGCGTACAAAATTCTTAATAATTTAATAGATAGCCCATACCTTCTGGAATGCTATAAGTTGTTCGTACCGAACAACTACAGCCAGGGACGGCACCATGATCTGCTATGTATCCCACGTGGAAGAACGGACGTACTGGCTCGGCATAGCATGACACGAGGTATGGCGCTGTTAAACAACGCAACGTTGAAGAATTCAAGAGGCATGTCAATGCCAAAAATCACTATTTATAACTTTTATTTCTATTATTTTTTCTTTCATTGTTTCGTATCATCTATGTGTAGTTAATGTTACATGTGTATTGTAAATGGACACACAGTCTGTAATACAAAAAAAAAAAAAAGTCCAAAGGGGCGATTACGCTTCTACTTAAGGCTCCGTACTAAGCGTTCAAAAAGAAGAAGAAAATGGTTTGAAAGGGAGATCTGTAAATAAATATATTAATGTTAAAGGAAGTGCTTTAATATTAAAAAAAACGATAGTAATTAAGCGAAAATTTTGAAAATATTGAATAAAACATGACTCGTTTAAAATACAGCAAAAATCTCTCGACTAATACCTAAGTTGCATTTAAAGATACATTATAACAAAACGAAATGTGTTTTTAATAATTTTTGGATCATACTTCGTTTTTTTCCTGTTGATCGAATTTCGTGTAATTACCTTTTCGGCTTTACACATATGGATATAATCTTCAAAAACAACATATATATTTTTTAAGAACTTAAAAACTTAGTGTTCAAGAAAAGTATGTTACAAATCGGTAGAAATTACGAATGCTAAGGCTTAAGGATAAGGAATTGTCCTTAAGGCTTCGTTATAAGCGTTCAAAAAGAAAAATAAGATTTCTGAAAGGGATACATGTAAATACGAATGATAGAGTGAGCGCGTTAATATTTAAAAAAACGATAATAAGTATACAACAGGTGTAAGCGACTGTTGTGAAAATATTGTATAAAACACGACTTAAATTGAGCAAATATATTTCGAAATTTAACTTATGTAGCATTTAAAGGAATACTGTGGATTTTTTCATACCTGTATCATGTTAAATAACAGAAACAGATGTGTTTTTGATAATTTTCGGAGCATAATTTGATCAAGGGATTTTTTTATAATTACATAGTACACAGTTTATTTTATTTTCTGTGCCCCTAAATTGTTAACGGTTTTTTAAAGTGTGGCATCAAGAAGAAGATGAATGCGCCGGAGTGATTTTGCAGTCAATTTGTGTACTGTTTGTTTTAACGGAAGTCACTAGAAAGAGTTGCAAGAGCGAGAAACAATAGTCCAACACGTATCACCACAAATAATAATGATAAAAGTAATTTCAATTGAGGAACTCAATTAACATGTAAAAAAAAATGTTGACCGCGCCACCTGAAGATGTCATTGGAGGTCAACAAAATTTTGTGATTTTTTCTCGTTCAGTAGTATGTATAATAGGGTCATTCGTTAAACCTATAAGGATTTTGAAATTCTAAAAAAAAAAAAAATCACTCCGCCCTACTACACATGTCTGTCGGTTTGTATCATCAGTGGTCTCGTCCAAATAGTATAAATTCTCGTCCATTCCAGTATCACGTGAACAGAGTTATGTACTTACGCCCTTTTTATGACTTCATCTTAATATTAAAATCTTAGTTTTTTTCCCTGTGAAAAACTTTGTCTAGTTAATTTCTGAAATGTTATGTAGGTACTTATGCCCTTTAACTGCATTCAAATGTATGCATATTTGACAAATTAATTTGTTATTTTTTTGTATTCTTAGATTTTCTTTGAGTGAACCTAATGATTTTCTAATGATAATTATACCTTATACTATATTTTATTACTGTTATTTTATTATTTATTGTACTTCATTATATTACTGTTATTTTATTATTTATTATACTAGATTTTATTATTTATTGTACTACATTATATTACTGTTATTTTATTATTAATTATACTAGATTTTACAACTGTTATTTTATTATTTATTGTACAACATTATATTACTGTTATTTTATTATTTATTACACTAGATTTTATTACTGTTATTTTATTATTTATTACACTAGATTTTATTACTGTTATTTTATTATTTATTGTACTACATTATATTCCTGTTATTTTATTATTTATTATAGGTACTACTTTTTATTAGTGCATCAATTTAGAGGGTGTTTGATCGACTGAGTCTTTATCCAGTTATATTTAAGAGCTTTTACTTAAATATGTGTATATTAACTTTTTTATTCTTACATTCAGTTATGATGTTCTGTCAGAACAAGAAAAAAATATTAAAGTATTTTGATTTTATATAGTTCACACCCAATCTCACATTTTTTTACTTTTTAGATGTTGACGTGAGTGCTAATCTTCCTTTTCTTTGAAATATCCATTTGAATAAGTAAGGCTGGAATAATGAAAGGCATATTTTTATGTACATTTATGTACTGTTCCTCGGGAGCTTTAACAATGTCAAACTGTTCCTGTTAGAATTTTCTCGAATATTCTTCTGGTTTAGGTAGGTACCTATAAAATATTTTGATTAGTTCTTACGTTCCCCTTCATTCCTGAGGTGCTGTAAATCAATTAATTTAATAACCTACCTATAAAAATAAAGTGCCCTTTTCATATGGCAACCTTCATATCTTTATTGAAGTCCTTGAGGTGACATCGATCCTCTAAATTGCGATTATAACGTATTCTAAATAGACATTTGTGTATAAATAATAAATACCTTACGTACCTATGTATAATTACAAAACGTAAATAAATACTCATGATTATATCGCGAAAAGAGAGTTTTGACTTTTCTTCCCACGCTGAAATAAAGAAGAACACCCATTGTATAAGTATGTATGCTCCCAATCGCAGGTGGTTTATTTTTAAACTAGGGGTGGGCGTCCCGTCCCGGCTATCGTCACAAACCTACCCGCCCACCAATCGACCTTAGCCTTAGCCCGTGACATCACTATTACGCCCTCGCCACGTGATTAGCGAATAGTGACGTAGTCTATTCGAAATCAATTCGTTTGAATTCGACATCACTCGATCAATAATACAATGGCGTCGCTACTTGCGTAACAATTATTTACAATTAATTAGTTAAGTTAGGTACCACGTGACTGTGCCCGAGTTTTAACACACTAAATTTTAACATACTCAATTAGCTATCTTTAGGGCCGGTATATCGGTCAGTCCGTATCCTCGCTCAAATTTAAGCGAACTTAATCGGCCGCTGAAGCTTTGAAAAGCCACAGAATAGTTACTTTTTAGACGCCAAAAAATCTCACAGAAATTTACGTAATTTGCTACATCGAACGATAAGGAGTATTGATGTTATTAATTGATAATCAATTTAAAATATTAAGGAAAAGGATTTTAAAAGTTTCATCGTCAGGACAGTTTGTTTTCAGTGGTTAGTTAGTCATAATTTTGCGAAGATTTCCCCGCTCTATTAAAACAAATACTATTAAAAAATAGTATCCTCGCATAGCCAACCACTATGCCGATTGAAGTAAGAAACTCGTAAATTAAACCTGCGTAAAAATAAACTGCCGTCGTTGACGTTTTGAAGGATGACAGTAGAGAGCATAAATATACCGCTCACGTAGACAGTAGTTTGGTTTTATATACAAAAAAGAAACACATTCCTTTGTTAAAATCATTGACATTATGTGTAATATTGGTGAGATCTAGCATATTGAAAAATCTGTGCGAACGGAGAGAATTTACTAAAATTGAATATCTGTTGCAAATTTATTGAATCTCATCAAATTATTCGTAAACTGCCTATAAACGGGATTGCAGGCCCTTAACGAATGAATTCAAGGCTTTTAACCGGATTACCGATAGATAGAAGAGATTTTTAATAAATTAGCAATACTCATTTTTCTCCGTGCAATTTTCATGATGCCATAATTCAGTGTTCGCGAGTTTTTGCTGTCTCATAAAATCAGATCTCAAAGTAGAAACTTTGTGAGTTTTTTAGAAAGGGAAAAGTTGTCCAAATTTCAAGATTTTCAGAATTCATCGTTTCACTAAATCATGTAATTATTGTTTTAATATTATAACAGGTATTTTCCTTGTGTGATTATTTTTTCTGGGGGAAATCGTAGTTCGTAACAGGAAAACATTATTTTAGATCGAAAAATTATCGAATTATGCATTCGTTTTATTATTATCTTTTTATTACACCAATTAAGCTATTAAATTTTTACGCGTACGTACACAACTAAATACTCCTATTACTTGTTTTTTTTTATATGGGTACAACGCAAAAGTTTCAATGGCGTCGAAATTAAAATAAACATCGCAGAATATCATTCGGATATTTGAACAATAGTTAAATACCGATGACCGGTCGGTGGCTGAGTTGACATCGCGTTTGGGTCCCACCCAGGCGTAGTGCGTTCCTCGGCTGGTTAAGTCCTCCATCACAACAAAAGCAATATTTTCCGCTTACTGTGGTGGTAGTAGGATATTTTCAAATATTGTCAGGTTATTCGTAACCCGAGAATGTTTGTCTGTCTCTTTTAAAGAAAAAAATTAAATTATAGGTACGTCATAGCATTATTTATATTTAAATTCTTATTAAAATATCGTTTTGCTCAAATTAGACTGTACTTCCATAGGCATCACATAGTCTGATAAAACAAAATGTTTATTGCAAATAGGAGATTTTTGATTTTCGATTGTTCCTTAACTGTGCATTACTTGGAAACCTATGTCCAGACGTTCTTGAGCAGCACATAGGCACAATAAAATTTTTAATAAATTTAAATTACAATTATGAATAAACTTTTGTATAAAACTCTTGTCACTAAACAAGGATTGATTGCTGGCACGATCGCCAACTACACCAGCGCCAACGGCTGATTCTAGCGTTTCAGATTACCTGCCACCAAACAAACTCATTTCCCAGTTTCAAAATTTCAACTTGGAACTGATCAATCTTTTCAATTTTAATATTTTACATACGAATCTTTTCTAAGCAATGTTACCTTGATGGACAATTGACTGCAACCGAGAACAACACTACATAACCTATAATATACCTAATTGCCTAACCTAATACTGGATATTGACTATTCATTAATAAACTGTTTATTATTAATTATTACTTGCTGTTTCTCGCTAAGGTGATGTCATATTGCTAGTTGCTAGTGGTATTTCATCTTACCCGCGGTAAAAAAACCTGATTATTTTATAATAGAAAAATGAAGAAAAAAACGGTTTTTTGTTCTTGGTTGGTGTTTACAATACAAAATAATAAACATGACATTTATGTGGCCTTCGTTACGAGTTTTGAAAAGTAACGCGATATAAGCTTAATTTACAAGGAAATAAAATGTTCGGCGCGGAGACGTAATATTTATGGCGTGTTGATTTCAGCCCTTCACTGAGAGCTCCACTGAGCGCTCCACTGAGCGATCCGTTGTAACCTCTCTTTCTGTTACACATCGATGTAAGGAATACTTTGATGGTTTAGAGTTGTAGAGCGGATAAACAAAAAAAGGAGTGTAAGGAGAATATATATGACGCGATATATGGTATAAAGTTTGAATAACAGAAGGGTATCTACCTATGAGACGGTTTACGAATGTAATTTTTTTACACAAGAGCGCCCCAGTCTGTACAGTGTAAAGGCAGAGGAGATATGGCGCCACCCGATTGGGCAGCGCTGTGAGGCGGGGAAAGGTAGGGGCTTCAGGAGGGGTTTGATAATTCGGGTATTGAAGAGGCCCGGATTATATGAAGGAGAAAGAACAGATGCCGGTAGATCGTTCCACACACCCGTCTTACATAAAAACGAGTCAAAGAAGAACAGATGCCGGTAGATCGTTCCACACACTCGTCTTACACAAAAACGAGTCAAAGAAGCGGCCCGTTCTCATAAAGCCAAATATGTTCACTTACTTCTATTAATTATAATCGTTTTTAATTTTAGCGCGCTCCCTCTATCATTTGTACTAACAATTTTTCAAACAATCTTCGGCTTATTTTTAAACGCCTTTAATATTCGGAAAACATTGAAATAATAATGAAAATAAATTTATAAGTAGATTCGTATGATTTGGTTATGTTACATGATGAGAATTTTTGAAGTTAGCTGTCAATTTTATTGTGGTTGAGACTAACTTCAGTTTCTAATCCCTCTTAGACAAAAAACGCATCGCGCCAATAGACTCCTTTTGTGAATGAAGCTTGAACGCCTTGAATGCATTATTGAGTAAGGTCGTAATTGATTTAATTTTTAAGCAGCGTGTGCATGTATTTGCATAAATCTCAACGATCTCTATTCCTATAAAAACACTTGTTCAGCTCTGAATTCATATTCACTATACTACAGGGTTTTTCAATAAGAGGTGTTATTTTGAATAGCACGCTATTTCGGTAGATGTTACTTTTGAAGCTGTCATTTTTTGACATTTGACAAGTAGAAACTACGCCATTAATAAAAATGGAACGATACACGCTTCAACAACGCATTGAAATTATTAAAATTCACTTGAGTGAATCAAATGCAAATCATCTTGAGTGATGAGGCCCATTTCCACCTCGGTGGCTTCGTCAACAAGCAAAATTGTCGCATCTGGGGCTCGGAGAACCCAAGAGTTATTGTTGAAAAGCCTCTCTATCCTCAACGTGTGACTGTTTGGTGCGGTTTATGGTCCGGCGGAGTCATTGGACCTTACTTTTTCGAAAATGAGGCTGGAGTAACAGTTACGGTGAATGGATTGCGCTATTGAGAGATGATTAATGATTTTATATGGCCGAAATTGGATGGTATTGATCTGGACAACGTTTACTTTCAACAAGACGGCTCTACGTGCCACACAAGCAACAAAACCATTGATCTTTTACGATTGAATATCAAAATAACACCTCTTATTGGAAAACCCTGTATAATGTACAAGTGTTCCGATGGTAAGATCCAGTATTTCAAGGAAACTTTGTGTAAGAACAAATTTGAATGGCTTTGTAAATAAATCTGTTTGAATTTCATATTTGATTTCGGGAATGAATGAAATGAATGCAAATCTTGGAAGCGGAAATGAACCTACTTCCCCACATCGAACGAGCTGACACTCTGCAGATAGATTCGTTGTCAATGCCAATGCATTCTATCAACTTTTGGTGGACCTTTGATCACACGCGGACATACACGAATATCTCTAAAATTGGTTGACATTACTGCAGTTAATATACGATATAAATGTCGATCCTACCCGATCGGCATTTGGAGAGGTTGTTAGCGCGGTTGACTCCAACTCAATCACCTGAAAGGAAAGTAGATACTAATCTCTGACAAACCAAAAAAATATATACATATATACAGTTGCCTAGTATGGTGATTTAATGTATCATATGTAAATAAATGTTTTAATGTATTATCATGTATTTTATAAATAAATCTAAACTTAAGACATTTTAAAATAGATGTATCATAGCAAAACACGTTGTTTTTTATTGGTTGAATTTTTTTTTCAATCTCTGACTCGTATACAACGAAATATTTATTTATGATATAGAAATGTTTTCTCCAGAATAAATTCTAAAAGCAATCATGATGTTTCTATGTTTTTAATCGAATTTTCTGAAAGCGTTTTCTAACCACAACATGACATTCACGCACATGCTCGCTACGCATTATATTTTACGTGATTATTTTTAACCAACTTTCACTCTACATAATATTATAATACGACGGGAATTGTATAGATCTTCAACTGTATCTAAGTATTTATTGGGCGCTAGTATCTGTTTTCGTCTAAGATTAACGTCTTAACTTACCTCTTCGTATATCTTGTCTCCTGGTCAATAAATGTATGAGTTTATTCTATCTGTCAAGCGGACTCTCTCGCTGCATTATTTGAAATAAATTATTCAGCCAGATTATCACACCTTTCGTGTATGCACCTGACACATTTATCGTCACACTGTCTCCACGTTTATAAAATTTATTAAACGATTATTTTCTTTTAAGATTTTATTATTTTGTTGTTTAGAATTTTGTTCTGGATATGTGACGATTCAGACGTCAGAGATTCCGACGTCACATATCTCGTCAGCGTCGTTACGTTTACTACGTCGGACTACTACGTAGCGACGACGTAATGCGACGTTATGTAGATAAAGATAGTGCGTAGTGCGTAGCACGTCGTAATACATATATTATAATATACCGTAAACGTGAATTACGACTTGGTTCTGGATTACACGGCACATTATTTCATATTCTGTCGTGATTTAACATAGAGAAATATCACATAGAGATTCATTAATATTTAAGATATAATTTTACTTGATTTCTATTCTGGTTTTTACTCACGCAATTAATACAATGAAACAGACGGTCGGGTTCGAGGGTTCGAAATCCAGCATAGCCCAAAAAAATGTAAGTATTTAAGGCGATGCACTACGTCGTGTAATATTTTAAATTGAGCCGCTATCAATAACAACCCTTACGTAGATGGCGATAAGGTTTAAATTCCCGCTTAACACCATCCGCCTGTTTTGATTTATGCAAGAAAAAAACATGGCCAAAAAGTGCCTTTTATTTTATTTTGTGGATGTTCAGGCATAAATATTTAATTTTTTTCCGATCATTTTATAAATAACTTAATTTGCCACATTATGCAATAAAATAATAATCGAAAATGGGTTTGTAAGTAGGAGATTTTGAGCTTTAAAGCATTTTTCATAGGCCTATACATTATTTTTTTCTGGGCTTATAAAAAGACCTATCTAAAAAATACTCGACTGTTTCAAAGGCCAAGATGTATTCTACTCACAGTATTTAATTAAAGTATCTGAAACATTTCTAGGCGACCAAATTTTCAAACCAAAAACACATGATTTTGTTTGGGGAATTAAAAAAAAAACTGTAACTTCACTTTTATCTCGTTCATATAATAAAAAATAAGAATATTTTTTTAAAGTTAAACCGATTGTTACGATAGCGACGCGAAATAAGAATAATTCTTTTGGCTATTTTTAGGATTTTATTAATGGAGTCCAGTATAAATATTTGAGGCAAACTGGAAAGAATTATTGTTTATCTTTCTAAAGTCAAAAAAATACGTATTTCCGCCAGATAGAATTGTTTTTATAAAATATGGACGCTTGGTCATATGACCCTAAAAAGCTGAGATGTTTAGGTTAGGTCAGATTAGATTAGATTAGTGGTTTTTAAATCACTATTTATCATTTTTCTTACTTGATTTGTTTTGTCATCAAATCCACGTTTTTGAACCTGTACTCAATTTTGCATTCGGGTAAGGTAGTGGTAAAATAATATGTTTTAAAGGGCGACATATAATTATCCAAGGTCCGGTCTCCGAACCTTCCGCGAATAAAAGTGCAAATCGGGCGGGTGCCGAGGAAGGTACATAATTATCGGTTCAAAAACCTCACTCCCTTCACCGACCTTTCCGCAATGGGCGACCTCTACATTTTAAAAGAGCAAAATTATAATTTTTTTTATAGCTTGATTCATGGTCGCTTTGATTGACGTACATATCTGCTCAGTCCATTTTTTGTGACTAATGAATTTTTATTATCAAGCAATTGTTAAAGTATTCAATTCAAAGTAGATTCGAAACTTACGTGACTGGTACGAGTGCAGCTCCGCTGAGTTGTAAGAAACAATATTATGAAGTTTTATTTTTACATAAAATTCACAATAGCATCTTATCGGTTATGGCAACCATTTTCAACTGCATTGTTGTTTCCTCTGTCAGCGACGGAGCTATGAAATATCCCTTTATTACATCTCGAGCAAAACCGGGTGGTAAAGCTAGTCAATACTTATGTGTGGATGATTTGTATAGCGCCGTCTTGGTGAAAAATCACCTCAAAGCTGTTGTTTAAAATATTTTGTCTCTTTTCTATTTAATTTTTAGTATTTACTAATATTTTTGTTACGATATATTTTCACAATGTTAAAAAATATAATTAACAATTTCTTCATCACGTCTTGAACAAATTATTGAATATTAAAATCTTGCAGTTTTAAATAAATAAATAAAATTTACTCCTGAACCAAAATCCCTAGAGTTAAACTTGTCCAAAGCCAGAATCAAGTGTGCTTGGTTCATACATATTTAAAATTCCGAATTCGAATTAATTTTTGTCCTTGAAACTTTGAAACACTTCAATTCTTCAAGTGTTTGTTCCAAATTCTAAATATAAATTAAAATTATCATAAGCCAGAATCCCTCAAGTTTGTATATGGTATTCGGAATTTGAATTAATCTTGTAATAAGCCTGAATCCCCGAATTTTTTTATGGTATTCGTAATTTGAATCTTATCTGCGTATTCCTAAGCAAGAATCCCTTTACTATTTATAATCCAAAATTGAGTCAATTTTAGTCCTGATCCAGAATCCCCCAGTTTTTCAGTAGTTACTGGTACTGGCATTATTACGTTCCTAGCGGCTCATCTGTTGTTGGCGCCGCGAGCGACCAGCGGCGGTGTGAACGTCCTCTAGCCCCTTCCCTCCGCAGCAACCTTCTCAATGCACTTATTGCGACTATCCCCGTGTTGTTGTCAATCCGTCCCTTGCCCTCTTTCAAACTACCAACATCTCTCATCTCCCTCAGACAAGTCCTGACCCAGCACCCTCTTCAAGCGAGACGGGTTTGTTTTTGTCCCTACCAGTTTTGTCGGGCGACTTGTTCGCGGTCCGCACCCCACAAGGAACAAATCCAGTTTTAAAACACCCGAAAAGGGCCTCTCGCAATCTTCGCATCAAAAGTTTAAACCCTTCGGTAAGTCACTCTCTTTTTAAGTTCATTTTGGGTTATTGATGTTTGTTGTTGTGTTCATCTTTCATCTGGTATATAAGTCCCAAACTCATAAATTTGACAATTCGTTTGCGACTTCGTAAAGAGAGCTTTCGTTAGGTTTCCTATTATTGCGATTCTCGAATATATTTGTTGACTCGGTTAAATATTATAAATGTTTCACCCTCTTTCTGCACTGTTTCTGTATACTACATACTTACTGCTGGTAATTAATACTAGACAAAGACAAGAAAGCTTATACGCAGACTATCAAATACGTTAAACAACTACTTACACACTTCAAAATAAAGTCAGCTTTTCTGTGTAAGCTGCTTAAGTCCTGCCACGATAGCTACTGTTATAGGTACTCTCTCTTTCTGATAGTTGCGCATTTTATGAGAAAGAGGGAGAACTTCCAACGGAGTTATCAGCGGCATGCCATTACAAGCTTTCCTTTACCGTGTACAAGTACCTATGTAACCATTACGTGCCGTCTCTCACACAATGAGAACAACAACGTGCCTATACTGCGACTGTATACATATAATAATATACACTTGCCTCGAATGTTTCATCACTTCAATCTTGAAATGTACTGTATTTGTTTAGACAATGTCTTTTGTTTTCGTAAACACAACACCAATCCCGTTTCTCATTCCAAAAACGACAAACAAAACATTTGATTCCCTATGTAGGTACTCTATAACCCCTTTTAAAATAAATAATGTTTACATCACCGAGGTGACAGGCACCTACCTAGATCTACCTACACGAAGATAAATGAGTATTGCCGATTTATTAAAATCCGTTTAAAAACGGGATTGCAGGCCGTTTCCTGTTAAACTTTTAGTAAATTCCTAATATATCGGAACACCTATTCGTGCACGTGCATTTGTCCTAATAATATGTAATGACGAAATGCGAATAGGTTATATAACTATTTTTATGAACACGTATTCCGACATTGCGATAGTATATTCCATTTTTTTTTACTAAAAGTACAGAAAACCTATCAATTCATTCGTTCAAGGGCCTGCAGTCCCGTTTATAACCAGATTACGTATAATTTGAACAGATTCTTAATAAATTAACAATATTTTATATCAGTAAGTTTCTCCGTGTACTTCATACTTCTTCCTTATTCATTAAGAACTAGCGCAGAACCGTGAAAAATCACGGGATAATAATTGTAGAATTTGTGAAGCTAGAAGTATTTATAATATATACTATATATTTCGGGATATTTTTCTTATTATTGATTAGTATTTTTTTATAAAACATTATTTGGTGGTATGTGCTTATTCCACTTTACAATTTTAAAAGACTATAAATATGTAAGTACGTAAATAAAATGGACTGTATTGAAATTAATGCCTTTCAAATATAAATATATATTGTCAATTTTGATTACACCTAATATATATTTTTTGAAAAATTAGAAAGACGTCAGAAATCAACCTTTCGAATGAAAACCGTTAATAAACTTGAAAGTTAATCTTTCAAAAATTTATGCAAAAGAAATACAAAATTCAAATAAAGAATTTTTTAATTAAACAAAAATAAAATAATTTTACCTATAAGTAAGTATCTACTTTATCGCTTGTATGAATTCATTACGCAGTAATATTTCACATCACGCACAAAATCATGGACAACCGAAATTTCGTTTTATTATTATGACCCCTGTTTCACAATTTTGAAGCATTCCTCGTTACAGATTTCGTGATCGGTTTGAATAAGGTGATTATGTGTCTGATTTGTATCTCAAGATATAATCCGGCTTCTGGATGAGCCATATTTTCCTCAATTCTCGGTTGTTTTGTAGTGAGGTCAAGTCCCCCGGCTCCCTGCGATGTGTTGGCTGGTTGGGACGCCGCACCGGGCAACCCGTCGCTTCCATTATAGTACATATTATATCCACTCCTATCTCGCCATCACACCCTCCTCCATCTTGTTTAGAAAAAAAGATTCAGTACGGCATCGGGAGGAAAGCTCGCCCATGGGCATATTTATACCAACCCAAAGAGACAAAGGGACCACCCCAAAAACAAAGCGAAACTTTTTAAACCTTCCGTGAAGAATTTGTGACTCACGTGGTACAAGAAAATAGTTGAATTTATAAATCGTTCCATTTTCAATTTGTTGATAGATAGGTAGGTACCTCCCTTTAGTGGGTACCTACTAGGTTACATACTAGCTACATATTTACATTTTCTTCCTCAAATCTAAGCCTTTGAAGATAATAACAGATATTATAATGCGCAATATCTGTAAATATTGCGCATTACCAATCGCTTTTCGGTGATTTAATTAGTGATACATTATTATATGTATAGTGAATCGATATTTAATTTAATACACAAATTGTGGTGCAGATATGTTAAGTATCATCATTTTTGTTATTTGTGAAGCCCCCTAGAGCTGTATTTCAGAATATTTTTCATCTTATTTTGAATTTGTTTAAGAATACGACATATTTGTGAGGAAATCGTCTACGTTCCAAATAAGTGGCCATTTTTGTTTTCGCGATCGCACTCTTTCTTTGTCTGTGGTTATCTCCCGTAATTTCCCGCCGCGTCACATTCTGATATCGAACTGTCAATAATTTTGTGCGTACTGCGTAGTAGCGCGGCGGGTTGCCGGCAGCCACCGGTCGCCATAGATAAAGAGCCGGTCGCACGTGCAGCTGAAGTCGGGCTCGCCAAACGGCAAGAGTTCATCAGCCTCCTCCAGCGACCACAAACAACTAGGCCGGGAGAACGCAGGGATGTGATGCCCAAAAAAATTAATTCCCCAGAATTAGAGGTGAAATTTCCCTAGAATTCCCTAGATTCCGGGGGTACCACCTTGGCGAAATACGCCCGCAAATAATAATATAACACACGCGTCGGGGGGGGGGGGTAGTCATTGAAATAAAGGTCTTTGAATATGGTACTTCTTTTATTTTCACATTTATAATATCACATTTAAGTCGTTAGTTATCTTACATGGAAATTTTTTAATTTGCTGTTGGCAATTTTTAATTGTTGTTTCTCAATGGCAACACCGGCTAACCAATCTGACAGCTGACAGATCTCGTGTGTCAAACCAATTTATGATTGTATGCATAATTACATTTATTTATTAATAAGAAGTATTTCTCTTCAATTTTGGTATGTGGCACTATATGTCATGAGATCTATGATGTTGCTAAAATTATTTCAATCATACAAGATTACAGGAAATACATTTCAGTCAGACAGGTACATGGTATAGAGGAGAGGTTATAAGATTAAATAATTATTTACAATTGGATACTAAGAAGAGGTAATTATTTACAATTCCGACACACTAAATAGCTAATTATTTTAAATGCATTACTTGCCTACTTTAGTTATTATTTATTACAGTTTAAATTGAAACGAAATACTGCTTTTGTTAACGATACCAGCGTGGCGGAATAGGCAATAATTTGGAAAAAACATAGTAAATTGTTAAGGTCAAATACTAGCAATATATAACCTAGCGATGCCTTCATCTGAAATTGTATACGTTTTACCGGGAAGTAGAAGATTACAATTCCAATAAAAAATGCGCTCATATCTAATTTCACAATAGTTTGACAGTAAATGAGTAGTTTTAATTTTTTCACTAAGTTAATCCTATCTTCTTTCCAAATGTGAATCCAATAGATCTTTGAATTGGTTTGTATTAGTTGCATCGATGACATATTGTGGGAGTTTGTTCCAAGCATCCACCACCCTATTTGCATATGGTTACATAATTTGTATATAATTGTAATGTATATAACATATGGTTATATAATTTGTATAACGCTGTTTTTCTGAAATACCATCTACAAATGTATGTCTGTTTTGCAGATTAAGGCATCGATAGGCTATATTCATTGTAATTGGCTTCTGTGATTATGGCTTCTGGTTATCCGCCGAAGATTTTAATTTAGATTTTAGCAAGGAACAAGAAGATTTGGATTGACAGTGTTATTAAAAGTAATAATTTTTGGATGATTTGTATAGCGCCGTTTCAGTGAAATATAACCTCAAGGGCGCTTTAAATTATTAGTACAGATTGAAGTTTGGCACTTGGAATGAATGATACAGAAGTGAAATGACGAGGACATAAAGCGGGCAAAAATCTGTACTGTTACATGCCGAACAAAACCCAGAAGTTTAGTTAATCATAAATACTATTATCCAATTTGTCAACCAATGTTTTCCCTATTTTGAAATCTAAGCAGGAATTTGTTGAGGAAATTAATGTTTTGGAATGCAATATTCCGGATAATGTTTTGGTTGACAAACGGTTTCTGATTTTCGTTTTATTTAGATTAATTATTGAAAATAATCTCTCTACTGTTGCACTTGAGTGCGGCAAACACAGGATTGTTAAAATAAATTTTGAAAGTCTAGGAAATTTGAGGGTATCATCGCCCAATTTGGTTTGAGTAATTCTCAACCAAAATTGTAGTATCGAATCGTCAGGCGATGGGTCAAAATCAAAACATTGCAACTCTCTCCACTCTCTGTCAAGGTCATTTAAATCTCTCTCTCCTACCAGATTTGGAAATAACATTGCCATAGGAGCGATCGACCTGCAATGTTGTACCTTGACATTAACCGGATCTATTTCTTTTAAATGTTTTAAGATTTGAACTGTTTTGTCTTTAAAATTAAATCTTTTTAAAATTAAATCTTTTTAAAATTTGGCTAACGCCTTCAATGTAAAATTCTAAACATCGCTTTCTTAAATTATCTAGACTTTCAGAATCAACTTCAATTGGCCCGTTTGCTATTTTTCCAGTTAGCACACCACCCAAGTACACATGTTCTAATGTAAGAAAATATCGCGGATTGTTATGTTCAACATCTACTAGCTGGGTCCGGTTTAAATAATTCGGTTGTATATAACAACCTAAAACAGTTTTTAGAGTTGATTCTACGCGGCTATATAGGAGATGGATTTTAATTTTTTCGGACTGCATCTCTAAATTGATCATTAAAAAAAGGTAATGCAAATTCTAAAAAATACAAATACATTTTGACTATGGGATCTCTGAGTTTGTCTAAGATAGAAGCGGCTGCTGGAATTTTTTCCTGAAGATGAGCATGGGTAAAGTATAAAACGAGTGCTTCGTATTGCTCTAGCAGCCTTTTCACCACTGCGATCAGGGATAACCACCTGGTTTGAGATAGGTGAAGAAGTTTGTGTGGTTTGAGCGACAAAAAATCCTGAAACTCGACTAACTCAGACTGTCGCTTATAACTGTTTTTTAAATAGGAATATACGTCCCTTGCTAAATCTTCCACGCCTGATGGACTCTTTTCACATGCATTGCTAGCACACAAGTGAAAAGAGTGACACACTCATTTCATAACAAAAAGACCTGGTATATCATTTTTTAAAAGAGCAGAAATCGAATGCCTCGAACCCATCATCACATTGGCACCATCTGCAGCAAAGCCCACCATATTAGCAGCATATGGGATATTATTTTTACAAAAAAAATCTTTAATTTCATTATACATACTATCAGCAGTTGCAGAAGGCACAGGAACTAAGTTCAAAAATACATCTACTATTTGGTTTATACTATTATCAAAAACTCTACTTATTAAGGCTAAATGTTTAATGCTGCTAATATCAGTGGACTCGTCGACAATTAATGAAAATTTATTGTCCCTTAACAACTTACAAACATTTTCAAACCCAACACTCCCCGTGACGTTGTTGACGATTGCTGTGCATTTCTTTCTGCCACAAGTCACCTTTTTGGCAATTTCAGAGTCCGGATAGAGAGCTTGGCCTAACTTGCTCAGATGGTCCATGGCTTTAAATGGAATGTTGTGTTCTACAGCAAAGGCGGCCAACCTGAAATTATAAATAAATAATTAACAATATAGTAGATACAATAAATTTAGAAATATGTAATAAGAATTGGGAAGATTTATTTCATAATAATATACTATAGATTAAACCTTATCATATTGTAAAATAAATTATAAGTACATTTTAAAATCAGTAGTGTAAAGATGTACCATACCTTATCTCAGCTTCTTTTATTTTTGCGGCTTCTGTTGTCAGTTGTTGCACCCTAGGCATTGATAACAGCGTGTGTTGGGAAGCGGCAGCTCTGATATTAGTAATATGTTTTGTTCCCTGGGCATGTTTTTGGATTTCAGATTTGCCACATACAAAATCTTTACTACAGGCATGGCAAAAAAAAAATGTTGGCCCCTTCTTACTTCTTTTCAGCCAGCCTTTGAAATTCTCCTCACATTCCCATTTTTCTTGGTATTTTTGGGCATATATTTTTTTAGGCTTCTTGGCTGAAGGAGCTTCTTCTGCATCCGAAAGGTTCCTCCTCGTGCCGGACGTTGAAGGAATATCCATCGTGGCCTGTAATAAATATTATATTATATTCAGGATGCACTTTACCAAACACATAATAGTATAAGTTGTGTTAAACACCGAATACATCAGTAAGTAGCTTAAGGAACTTGGTAGCTGAACATTGAACTTATAACTTATTCCTAATGCTATTACACTAATCCTGTAGTTTGCTGATTGTGTAACACTAATCCTGTTATATGTTTATTAATTGGAAAGATATACATCGATACTTAGTAATAATATGTAGGCTTATATTATTGTACTTTTCCAAATAAAACACTTTTTTCTTAGTAAAATAATAATATCAAAGTATGTATGTCACTTACCACTGAATTAGAAATGAAATTCCGAATAAAAATCACTTTTCAATATAAAAATCAAGCGCGATCACCTAATCACCTTTCAAAGCAACAGAAACTTCGAGAAAATTCCTTGTAATAAATAAACATGGATAAAAACGTAACCTGAAACCATTTTTTTTTTTTTTAAAGGATTCCCCATTCATCCTTTTAGATACATTTTGAGTTGTCAGTGTTAAAAACATTTCTTGTAAGTAAATCTACAATATTGATTCATGGAATGGGAATTTCTTTAAAAAAAAAATTGCGACTAGCAATACCAGTAGTATTGTCATATGTAAAAAAAAAATTTTGCCCGAGTTCTAAATTTCCCTAGATTTTGTGCTGATTTCCCTTTTCCCTAAAGAATATTTTTCTCCCCTAGATCTAGGGAAATTTCCCTAGACATCACATCGCTGGGAGAACGGCTGACGACTCCCGGCTCATCTGTGTAGGTGCGTGAACTCTCCCACCCAACACACTCACACTGACAACCCCTTAGCGTGTGTTGGTAACCCCAATCCACACGCAACACAAGCCGGGATCATGCAACAAGTGAATCCCAACCTCGCGACGAAAGATCCATTACATCCATACACAGAATTATTAACAAATTCGAGACTTTTGTGTGAGGTGCCTGTTCGTGAAAGCTCGGGAATGCTCGGGTTCCAGCCGAAGCTCGAATTATCGTACGTGACATTATTACGATTTCGAAAAAAGAAACATATTAAACATAGACACAGATTCGTGTTGACGTTTTTATCCGCCAAACGTATCAAAAATGACTTAATCGGCCGACTTTTAGCAAAGTTTGCCTTCATTCTTTATAATATAGTAGTAATTAACATTTGAAATGCCTATCATGAAAAAAGGGCGACGTTTTAATAACAATGCCCTTATATTTCACTCTCTATCCACTAACGTACCAACTTAAACATAACAAGACACGGTTTATATTTTTTACCACAAAGTAATAATAGTATAATTTGTATCGCTATTCCTTGAGGAAAAACGGCGGTTTTTACTTCAAAATTTAAGCAAGTATCAGCAATATAATTGAACCATAGAAAAGTATAAAACAAAATGGCGTCTTGTCTTATTTTTTTGCATTGTTACGTTATGCTACTAATTCCAGACAAAAGCTGCACAAATTTAATACAGCCACATATAAAATACACTATTTTCTAATACAATATTCTTTTATTTCACATTGATTACAATAATGAGATCATCCACATAAATTACTGCTCAATTACACATCGGTCGGAGATCATTAAAATGATGCGAACTGTAAAAGTATGTATCCAATAATGTGTAAACTAAAAACGTCGTTGGTAGTTGTAATTACATAGATAATAATGACCCCAACATTACCAGCCATAGCGTGAATTTCCTTGGAGTTTTTTTCTTTGATACTGAGAATATCAATTTATGAAATATTTCTTCCAGGAATTATTGCGTTGTTCTATCACGATACACGGAGTCGGTAATACCAACCCGACAAAACAATTCAAAATGGCGTCAATTGGAACGAGATAAATCCATGTATGTAGGGTGGCCGTAAGAGTTCAAAAATCGTGCTAAAATAACGAAGAAAATTCGAACATTTCTGCAAAATGTGTAAAAATTATATTTGTCAATGATTTTTTTTATTAGATATCTATCTACACATATTTAATTTCGTCAGAAAAAAAAATGAGTTGTATTATTATCATTATAGTTTTAAATATTTGTCATTTGCCAGTGGGAATTTTGCTTATTATGAAGCTGAAGGTATTGGGGAGAGAGAGATGGGAACGAGGAAGGTTGGGAAATACCTGCCTGGCTATTCGGAACATGTGACTAAAGAAGGCTTCTTCAACATTAATTTGATGGAGGTTCATAAAAAAATACACCTACCTTACCTACTATATCTGAGCACGTTATTTTGAATTCCAGATAAGAAAATGGATTAGGAACGTTCTCCGAAAGCATCTTGTGTATATATTTTCTAAGATTAATATTGAATTATTGTAAACTAAAGTATTTCTAGATTGTGTATAGTTACAATAATTAGTTTATTATGACTACGCAGGAATCGAATATTGTTTTTGTATAATTTACGAACAGGAACAGCTATTATAAACATGGATATTATAATAAATATGTTCGTAAATGTAGCTTCATTTCACCCTCGTCGCGATATCACTGCACTCGAGGATTGTGTTGCATTATAGAACACACACACCCTTACAATATCAAGATAGAGTGGTAGATACTTTCAGTAACACCCTGGTGTAACACAACCATTCAGAATCGAAATGTAACCTTAAATGGCATTAGAAGTATTTGGTGAACCGTTCTGAATAGCCGAGTACCTACTTCTCGAACTTCCTTTTCCTCAACTTCTTCCTTTCCCCACTCTCTTCACCCTCCCAATACACCCCAATAGAGGATGCCATAATCCCACCGTCTCCAAACAGTTGGAACCTAAAAAAGGTATTTTGGATTCATGAGTTTTTGTTAACCCTGGAAAGTTAACATTCGTCAAAATTACTAACATGAAATGCACTAAGACTATAGCCGTCACGTGTCGACCTACTCAAGTTAGTGGCCGTGCGTATGGCGGTTGTGTTTAGTCGGTAAGTGCTTATGTTTTTGAGAAACGTACTAACTACTCGTCATTTAGTCGAATAGTTCATTGGTTTTGGTAGTCTTAACGAACTTGCGCCACAAAAACTATGAGCAATTGTTGTAATCGTTGATTTACATAGTGTCTCTTCACAATCTCAAAAGAAAAAAGTCAATTTTTACCAATTTTAGTTTAATATCTAGTGTTATAAGATGAATTTATCTCAAAACAAGTTGTACCTAAAACTTAGTACTATAAAACTCGAATAAAGCTACGTTTTCTGTTATTACGTTGTTTCATTAATAACCTCATCGTTCGATATTTTACAACATAAAATAAATCTAAATAAAAAATTGGACTTCAAAAAATGTTCGTCAAAAAGTCGACTAGTTAGCTTATTGAGGTACAATAACAATGTTAAACATAATTAAATGCAACTTAAAATATTTGTTACGAACGTTTGTGACTTTATATACCTATAAGTCCGGAAATTAATGACTCTGAGATTGAAGTAACAAGGAACACATGTTGCCAGTGACTCAAAAGCCACGTGACTCAAATGGAAAGCTGAACTCCTTATTTCTAATTCTCATCGTTTGTTTCTTTGTCCAGGCGGCATTAGTAATTGTAATTATCCAAGAATTATTGTTCTGGAAACTTCCTTCAAGGCAAATGCCAAATAAGAAATAATGCAGTATGTATGTTGAAGCCACCTTGTTCAAGAAGTTGGAAAAGCCCATAGACATATGAATATTAGTAGACCTGCCCTAAGTGATTAAAAGCGTATTATTCCCCACTCCCCATACCGGTTCCATTGGAGCCGGCTGGGCTCGCGTATGGCCTCAAGTGAAATTTGAAAACGTGACGTCATCATTCTTGTGCGAACTATAGTCGAGGCATCATCGGTTCATTTTACGAAATAACACGGCAAAATGTTGACTTGTGATATGAAAACTTGTAAAAATAGATGTGAAAAAGAGAATACTTTATTTTACTTTATTTTAAGCTTATTCACACCGTATTATATGGATCAGTTTTAGAAACATATACTATCACATCACAATGTAGCGATTCTCAAGTGTGCTCATCGTTGTTTACTGGGGTAAGTAAATTATGAAACATTTGTAAAAGTGTCTTAACTAAATACTCTGAAACTAACTACGACTCTGCAAACAGAAGAAATTTACTTTGCCGAATTTGGACTTCGCGAATTAGTTCATAACGTAGCGAGTAATTTGCGCTCCCATGTAAAAATGTCTATTCATTCAAAAGCAGATTTTACTTTTAAGAACTAAATGGTGATATTATAATGCGAGATGCCTATTTACTGTCAGATTGATTTATTGACGAATCACAGTCAGCCTTACCCCCTTCGTTCTTCAACAGTTGATTTTACCCCTCGCCATTATCTTCTCGTCTATTAATTCCTATGTCTGTGGAAAAGCCCTATTCAATACCATAATTCATAAAGGTGATAAATAATGGCGATGGCAACACAAATCTAGGTAGGTGATTTTTATGAATTATATATTTAACGATTTATTTTTATGCTAGCTGACGTTTATCCGGCGTTGCTGGGGGTTATCCTTAGGAGACAGACATATACCATCGTGGACTTTGCTGTAGGCCTGTTCTAGATATACAATTCCGTAGTACATTATGATGCTGTATCTCATATGGTTTAGCCAGCGTTAGCAATGTAAGCGCCCAAAATATTTTTTTATGACTTGTTTACAAAACATATTTTTAGGCCTTCGGGGTCGAGGGGTAAGGCTCTCGACTAGCAAGCAGGAGGTCGCGGGTTCAAATCCCGGCGTGCACACAAGTAAATTTTATTTTTTTAATTTTGGATTTCACAGTTTTCAATGTTTATTTATTTATTTCGTAATGATGTTATTTTGTTATATAAATGTTTCTAAAATTATTAGCAGACACGACGACGTGAGCTAACTCAAGATTAATAAATAAATAGAATTATTAAAATTATTTGTATTCCTGTTAAAAGCGGGATTGCAGGCCTTTAACGAATGAATTTATAGATTTCCTAAAATACTATCACTCAAACACGAATGTGTTATGGTGATGTCGGAACACGTGTTCTAATATTATAATACCATAAATTCTATTGTTATATGTAATAACAGGATAAACGCAGCTCCATTAACACGTGTTTCGATATATTATGAAAGTATTAATAGTTTATGGCCTGCCTATATATGTATATTTTAATATATTAGCAATATAGTGTGGAGTAGCGGTAATCACATAAAAGCCGACAGAGAGAGCTTTATGTTGGGATCGGAATGGGAAAGGGGAAGGATGCTTCTACAATACTTCCACCTCCTAACCTCTTCAGCCTCTCATGATATGTGTAGTACTGCAGTAATAAAAAAAAACAGTCGAATTGATTTGGAATCTCTTAAAGCCGGCTATAAACTTTTGGAAATCTTAGTTTATGCTTTCGAATCTGTGTTTAAATCAATGTAGAAATTTTATTAACACGCTTCTTTAGGTATAGTATATATTTACATTGTTCGGAAACATCGTCCAACACGAACACTGTCCTTCCCTCGATGTTACGCAATAAAACGCCGCACACATTAGGTCAAACCATAAAACCTCACATGTAAATAAACAAAACGACACAACCACTTTTCTTTGTGATACAATAGTAGTAGTTCTTACACATAAGGCAACACGGCGGCAGAAAGACGCACAAACGCACGTACAATAGGACGCAACTCAACAGTACTTTTTTTCAAATTGATCTAATTTAGCCGTAGAACGAGAAAAATAAAACTATACACTTGTACATCTGCGTAGAAAATAATTATTTATTTTTATCTTTATTGAAAAACACTTTGTGCAAAAAATAATTTTTGTGTTGATCTACATATTTTTATCCACGATTTTCCCGGCATTTCGTACTTTTATTTTATTCTGTATTAATTGTTTGTTGTTTTGTATTTTATTAGACTCTTATACCCGTGGACAAACTGCTATCTAGCAGTAAAATCCTACGTATACATAAGCGAGCTGAAGGGCGCGAAACACCGCTTGCAGTTCCTTTCCCGTAAATCGTGGCTCGGTTCGCGTTAAGTTCGCAAATGTACGCGTACCATAAGGGTATGTATACATTTGCGCACTGAAACGCGAAACGTACCACGAATTACGCGAAAGGAACAAAGGAATTGTTGTTTCGTTTCTTTCTCATAAGTTGAGATTCAGTTCGGCAGTTCGGCTCGTGGATGTATACGCAGCATAACGGGACTTCATTGCAATTAAGAAACATTTAAATAAATAAATATAAACATGTCAGTAATGTCAACGTTGACCGAATTTGAATATGTATTTGTCAAGTTTTACGGTGTGTTATTTATGATAAGTACTAAAAATAAAAATAAATGAATTTTTATTTTATTTTCTGCAGCCGAATAACAAGTTAACAAACATGCTATATGCACGAAATGTAAATGCGTTCTAGTCAACTCTGACCTGCTAAATAAATAAATAACCATATTTTTCTAGACAGTTATGTTATGGCATCCCCAGTGGGGTGTTTTGTGAGTGGAGGGAAGGAAATGGGAAGTATCTGGCTATTCAGATCTGGTTACCAAAACGACTAAAGCCAAATAATTTAAAAATTTACCCCTCTAGACGCCTCAAAATTACCACGTGTCATGTTATATAATAAATTATATACCTATATGTGAAAATTAATTAAGTCACATTTATTTGCACCCGCCGGGTTTCCAACCCCCGACGGAAGTCTATTGATTATTATAAAACAATATTTAGGAGAGGTTTACCAACTTTAACATGGCCACTGTTTGTCTATATTTAAAGGGGAGTTTGTTTGGATTTGGACTCCCGTAACGATTCAAAAATAGATAACCACAAAAATATTTTAGTGAAATATTAGATCTGTTATAATTCCTGGTGTAGGTATATTTGTTTTTTTCAATTTATTCGTGACAAGTTTTTTTGTAAAATTTAACATTATAACATTTAAATCTCAAATAAAAAGGTGGATACTTAATACAGGAAGATCTGAAATAGAAAATATACTGATATCAAACACAGACTAAAACCGAATCTACTAAACTGAACTATACAAAAAAACACTATCTTACTTATTTTAAAATTATTTAAAAATAATACTAATACTACATGATAGATGTTTATAATTAAATTAATATGTTACTTTGTTGTAATATTAATTTCTTATAATTAAATTATAATATGTAAATAATTCTGTATTAATCTGTACTTTATTTATCAATGCTATCGATTATTTTCTAATCATCCAACTATATTATAAACTTTTCCCTATATAAACCCTTCCCATTTTTTCTACCTTACAACTCCTGTGGTGATCTGTCTTTTTATTACTACTATCTGGCTGTCATTTACTTTACCGGTTTTGTTTTATATTAAGTGCTAAATTATAATATGAACTAAACTTGTCAATTTGACTGGCCTAAAACAGGATCCATTCCTAGTTGGCTAGTCAAAGTTTCCGCACGTTTTATTGTATGATTTTTATGTGAAATAAATTTATTATTGTTATTATTATTATTAAATCCTCAGCACGGGAGATCCCAGTGAAGATATCATTATCTCGATGTTACCAAGAAAATAAGACAACAAATCATTATTATTATTATTCTCATGATAGCGTTGCATTGCGTATGACATGATAAACGTAAGGATATTTTATTTTACGATACAATGTTAAGGAGTGGGAAGTCACAACTCTATTTTTATAAAATCACTCATTCAAAATGAAAAATCCCTTTTCGTAGCGCGAATTCGTACGTCATTAGCGTGGGCGGATCCTGACGCAAAATTCCCCGTAATTTCCGGTAACCATCAAATGAAACCCGCCCGCGTAAAAAATACTACAGAATCCACAGTATTTTTTATTTCCCCGACATTACGAGGCGGCGGATCGGATATGGCGGTTAATGCGTCACCCTGCACTTGATCCGGGCAATGGCAGCACTCAAGGATAATAATTCTTTATCGGTATTGGTAATAAACAGAGATATAATTCACAAGATCGCGTGCATGTACTCGTTTTATGTGTTATTGTCGTCTGCCTCACCAGGTGATGATTCTTGCTTTGTTGCGAGACGTCGCGGTGGGGACGAATGTCATAACACCGCCATTGTTGCGAATTGCGAATGTCAAATTGCGGTCTGTTCGCGATTTCACACAAAAGACTTGATGCGTTTGCAGGCGACCATAGAAACCGAAAAGATCGAAAACGTTTATGGCGATTGTGTTGAGTTTTTAAATATTAAAAATAATAGTACCTACCTTCTGCATTCTAAGTTTTCTACTACACAATATAAAATTGTTAGTTTCTTAAAAATCTGGTCAAATTATTCGTCTTCCTTTTAAAAAAACGTGATTGGAGGCCTTTAACCAAAGATCTGACAAATTTCATAACAAACTATCCGTAAAACACGAATATGTTATGAGGATTTGGAACACGTGTTTTTAAAAATAATAATATTTTCGCATGTCGTATATTATACATATTTATTCGGATAAGGCCACCTACGTGACTACGTTGTTTTTATCAAGATAATGTATTTAATATTTCATTAGGAAATGGTCATGCAGTTACATTTTTAACATTATCTTGATAAAAAAGGTTGTAGGTACTCTTTTACTCCGTGTATTATGCCATTTTGAATGTATTTTCTACCTGTTAACTAATTCATTTTTTCCTTGTTGCAGGTAAGATACTCCACTGAAATAATTATGATTAATGGTTCCGTGATATTTCATCAAAACGAAAATTCAACACACATTTAATAAGTGATATAGAGCCATTAAAAGTGATGAAACAAAAACTAGGGTTAATAGTTACCTATGTAACCTATTTAACCTAGTTTTTGTTTCATCACTTTTCATGACTTTATATCACTTTTTGTGGGTGTGTTTAATTGTCATTTTGGTGACATACCCGGTCACCGTGATTAATATATCATATTTCTTTGCTGTGAATTCGGTAAGTAGGCATGATATTTTTTATAATGTACTTGACCGTCGCCGTTGGAAAATTCGGTGACCGGAAATCATCGCAATGATAATTCATCACATCTTTAAAAAGTTATATAAAGTCATGGAAAGTGATGAAACAAAAACTTTATTAACTGGGTTAAGTAGGGTTAGGTTGGGTTAGATTAAAAAAAAATTAATCGTTTCTAATGACTTTATATCACTTTTTAAAGGTGTGTTGAATTTTCACTGTGTTATTATGGAACCGGAAAATTCATACACACCGTTTGCGGATGGTATTTTCTTCTAAAGGCGTAACAACTATTATAATATGTATATCTAAAAATAACTACACAATATTAATCCGAACTTTGAAATACCTACTTCGATATTTGATTTTAAAAATAAATAAATTAAACTTTAACTCAAAACAAAATTATCAATAATGTTACGTTATTGCGCTCAAAATAATGAGCTAGTTAAGGCCCCGTAGTAAGCGTTAAAATATGGTTTGAAAGGGAGATATGTAAATACGAATGTTAGAGGGAGCGACCAATATTTAAAAAAAAAAACGATAAAAATAAAGCGAAAATGATGAAAATATTTGATAAAAAACACTCGTTTGAAATAGAGAATAAATCTCTCGACAAATTATTTTGTTGCATTTTAGGATACACTGTGGATTTTTTCATGCCTATAACCACAGACATAGGAATTAATAGATGAGAAGATAATGGCGAGGGGTAAAATCAACTGTTGAAGAACGAAGGGAGTGAAGCTGACTGTGATTCGTCAATAAATCAATCTGACAGTAAATAGGCATCTCGCATTATAATATCACCATTTACTTCTTAAAAGTAAAATCTGCTTTTGAATGAATAGACATTTTTACATGGGAGCGCAAATTACTCGCCACGTTATGAACAAATTTGCGAAGTCCAAATTCGGCAAAAAAATTCGGTTCTATTTTCAGAGTCGAATATTTCGTTTAAGTATTTAGTTAAGACACTTTTATAAATGTTCATAATTTACTTCCCAGCAACCAACCAGCTTTGTGTTTCGCGTCCAGACGTTTCTCGATGTGATAGTAACAACTGATTCATATTATACGATGTGAATATGCTTAAAATAAAGTAAAATAATGCTTATATATGGAATGTAATACGACAATTGGGTTTATTCTCTTTTCACATCTATTTTTACAAGTTTTCATAGTACAAGTCAACATTTTGCCGTGTCATTTCGTAAAATGAACCGATGATGCCTCGACCATAGTTCGCACAAGAATGATGACGTCACGTTTTCTAATTTCACTTGAGGCCATACGCGAGCACAGCCGCCTCCAATGGAACCGGTATGGGGAGTGGGGATAATACGCTTTTAATCACTTAGGGCAGGTCTACTAATATTCATATGTCTATGCCTATAACATATTAAATAACAGAACAAAACGTGTTTTTAATAATTTTCGAATATTTCATATAATTAACGTTTCGGCATAACAAATGTAAAGATTATTATCTTCAAAAATAAGTTGTTTTTTTTAAACTTAAAAACTTGAAGAGTTAACCAGAAACTTTTTATAAATAAGTAGGAATTGGGTATGCGGGGGCTTAATAATTTTCAGAGCGTTCTTGTGGTGATATTTCACTAAAATGACGCTGTAAAAATAAGGCAAACATTTTATTTTACGCCAAAGGGTAAAAGTTAAATGTCGTTTTCTGCCTCTTTTATTTACAATTCGGATCAAATTTTCTACTTGTTTTAAGAACGATTACAACAGGCACATCAAAAACATCCTGGTTTTTCCGGTCAATGACACACTGCTAACTGTTATACCCCGGGGTGCACGAACTCTAATGCAATATTATATGACTTTGCAATTCCCACTAGAAGTAACAACTGTGCACGTAGTTCTGGACCAAAGCTCGCAATGTGGTGTAAATCCAACTTCAAGTGCGAGATATAAATCGAGAACCAATGCATCCATGTGTAATAGTTTACTATCAATCACCGAAAATATTATATGCTTCAAATTCGGATAGTTACTATAATCATTACTTTAGTTTCAATTGCGTGAGAATTTACTGCTTGTTAAACAATAGTGGTTTTACAATGGTGGCACTGGGTTATCATTGCCTCGCAAAACCAGGTCCGCCATCAATAGTTTAAGGTGCTCCCATAGCCGCTGTGCCCACATGATGCACAGATGGGGCCTTATAGAGTCGGCGATGTGTGAATGTGGTGCGGTGCAGACCACAGAACACGTAGTCAACGAATGCCCGCTCCATTCATTCCCCGGCGGGATTGTTGAGGTCCACATGGCGACGCCTGAGGCCCTAAACTGGCTCGCAGACCTAGATGTTCGCCTATGACCTCCCACCACACGAAAGAAGCAGAACAATGGTGGCGGCATATAACGCTGGTTATCCTCAGGGTTAAGCAGATCTGTTAATCTCTCTTTTGGCTTTTGTCACGTGCATTCATTAGTATAGAAGTATTTATAATCATAATTTCGGGGTGTGTCTCTGTGTAACTCCGGTTCAATGACCTCTAGAACTTGGATTTTCAAGATTGGAACTTACTCGGAGAAATTATTCGTTTTCCTGTTAAAATTGAGACTGGAGACCTATAACGGATGATTTGACAAATTTTATTAGAAACTGTCAATAAATCACGAATATTTTATGAGGAAGTCGGAACACGTGTTCTTCAGAATAATAGTAGTTTCGCATCTCGTCCATTATATTTATTCGGACAAAGGCACCTGCGTCTAACGTTTCTTTTAATTTTATTTTTAAAAGAAAGATAAACATTCCCCGGGTTACGAACAACCTATTTAAAATCTCCTACCACCACCACAGTAAGCGGAAAATGTTGCTTGTGTTGTGATGGAGGACTTATCCAGGGAAATGATCATGCAGTCGCATTATTTTTAACAGTATCTTGATAAAAAAGCCTAGTCATTTTTATCAATGGATAATTTTGTATCTGAAATGTTTATTTCTTTTGTTTAAATTTTTGACGAATGCTCACAAATCAATATCCCTTAAATTATCACGGATCTGCGCTAGTAAAATGTATTTTTATAATCGAATGATGTGGTTAGCATTCATCACAATGATTGCAATAAGATTGCGTAAGTTATGCACTTATGCCTACATTGGATCAAATTTTAATGGGCATTTAAACGAAATGGTTTATAATACAGGATTTTCCAATAAGAGGTGTTATTTTGAATAGCCCGCTATTTCGGTAGATGTTATTTTTGAAGCTGTCATTTTTTGACATTTGACAAGTAGAAACTACGCCATTAATAAAAATGGAACAATACACGTTTCAACAACCGCATTGAAATTATTAAAATTCACTTTAGTGAATCAAATGCAAATCATTTTGAGTGATGAGGCCCATTTCCACCTCGGTGGCTTCGTCAACAAGCAAAATTATCGCATCTGGGGCTCGGAAAACCCAAGATTTATTGTTGAAAAGCCTCTCTATTCTCAACGTGTGACAGTTTGGTGAGGTTTATGGTCCGACGGAGTCATTGGACCTTACTTTTTAGAAAATGAGGCTGGAGCAACAGTTACGGTGAATGGATTGCGCTATCGAGAGATTATTAATGATTTTTTATGGCCAGAATTAGATGGTATTGATCTGGACAACGTTTACTTTTAACAAGACGTGCCACACAAGCAACGAAACCATTGATCTTTTAAGATTGAATATCAAAATAACACCTCTTATTGGAAAACCCTGTATAATGATACCGCTGTCTATCTGAGACGTCGTCTATTATTTTATTCAATATATGTTATAAACACCGCCTTCAACGGCAATAACTATTACCAATCCTCAGCAATTTGTAACATAAACTGTTTTGCTTAGTTTCCAGACCAACCAACACGAGTTCTCTTTGAGATCGGTCTCTAATCCGAGTCTAAATGATTCCAAGTAAAGAAAATCATAATATATGAACCGCTGAGGTCTCAGTTTTAACAACTCTTTCTCTTACACGAGCAGTTTATGAGAAAGAGGGAGATGCTGCAACAGAGCTATCAGCGGTTCTCCTTTACAGTAGTCGAGTTTGAACGGAAAGTGTACTGGTTTTACGGGGTATAATTGCACACAGGCGGTTGATATTGGATTACGGAAGTTGAATCATTCTTCTACAACAATCTTGTTTAACGGATCATAATGAGTGTGACGCGAAGGGTGTAATTTGGTTCTGCTCCCAGTACAAAGATGGAATCCGTGTCAGTATGGAATGGAGTCCATACGAAGCTTGCGTCCAAAGATAGTACCTACCTATAATAAGTCTACACAAAATAATATTATATATTATTCAATAGGTACCTACACCTTATTCCACGCAAACTTTAGGGTGATCTATTATTCACGAAAAATTTAGCAAAAAACATTTTTTTTCAGTAGTGCCCAAATAAAAAAGTTATGATAAATATCTTATTTTTGTACGGTTTACAAAGCGTTCGTATAACAGCATTATTTCTGTGCGCACGGTCAGCTGTTCTATTAAAGATTTTAAATGTGAGGGTGACCATTTGGTTATCCGAACATTTGCATTCTCACAAAAGTAAAGCTACGATTACACTAAACAATTTTTATTACTGTTTGGTATTGTTTAACAAACTTTTTAAATATTGTTTTTCTTATATCATTATGACTAAAAACCCTCCAAAGTTAAGTGTGGAACACTGTTTATGCTTAAGTCCAATTAGTCCATACGATCCGCTTCAGATATCAGATATTAGGCTCTGCCACACGTACGCTTCGGCGAGTGGGTGCCACGTACCGCTCCAGGGCGCAGCGCAGAAAAGTCTCACAATGGACTACGCTGTAAACCGTTACCTGACTTTTGGACTCTACTTTTCTGCTCGGCGGCCTGCTTCGCAGTGACGCGTGTCAGAGCCTATTATGCTGTCTCCAGTTATTGGTATTTTGTTATTTTTTAATTCCGCTGTCAAATTATGCGGCATACCTTGTCAATCGATACACTCGCTTTTCTAAATTACCGATGTAATGCTTGGTTGATGTATTGCCGCGTTCGAGAGCTTTGACGAATCTTTTCATTTGTTAAAAAAGAATAAGTCGACAAAAAAGCTCTTTTCTCAGTTTTAACGTAGGTACTTCATATTCGTCAGCTTCATTTTATTCATGTTTTGAAAAACTCCTGCAAAATATCACGAATGTCAACTTGACGAAAATAGAATGACCTTCGTCCGTTACATTTTCAAGGATAACCGACGAAAAACCCCGATTTTCATAGTAAAAAGAACGTATTTATGTTTGTTATTGTTATTTTTGTGAACCCTTTTTGTTGGAAATTGAATGCCTAAAACAATAGCTTATTTGCAATATTTTAAGGTCAGTCTAAAATACATTTGGCCTTTGCCAAAATGCGCGCCTTTTATCTCCAACCTGGAAAGGTCAACAATGATCAACAAAATAACAAAAGATTTTCCTTTGCTGTCAGAAATCTCACTTTTCAGTAACATAGATTCAACTTGTTTGATCTTCAATAAATAAATAATTCATATGCTAAATTACTAGGTATTATATATCTATACGCTATTGTTTATGTGTGAGAACTTCCTACGAGAGAAAGAGACAACATTATAATAAGTGCATGACCGCCTCGCACTAGGTACGTACTCTAGGGTGACAACATAACTCATCAAAATGACAATTCAACACACCTATAAAAAGTTTTATAAAGTTATGAAAAGTGATGAAACAAAAACCAGGTTAAATAGTTTACATGTATAACTTTATTATTTGTTTCATCACTCTTAATGACTTTATACCATCTTTTAAAGGTGTGTTGAAATGTCATTTTGAGGAGTTATCTTGGAACCGTACTCTAGGACTAGGTACAAACTGGTTGGTCGTTTAACAATGTTTGGTAATATAATAGTCCAAGCGATGACCGTAAAAATCCCATCCCATAGGCCACATGAACCAAATTAGTACTGGGCAAATTTGTTATTATTAAATTATTATTAATTTAAAAATGTCGCTAGAAGAAAGGTATTTTTCGCTAGAATAATCGCGTACACCACAAGGTTCTCCTCGGCCGAATTTCCGCCGAACGACATATTCGTAAACAGGGAATTTTTATCTAAATTCTGACATCGATTTCATTCGTGTGGCCGATGAGATATTTTGCCGCATCTGGAGGATACCTACAATGTCATTTGTTAGGTACTTCTCCCCACACAAAAGTTGGCCGAACGATTTGTTTTTCATAACAAATTTGCAGTCAACTTTTGCCGTTAGTTTTGGTAATGTGGCACATCGGATATTTTCATCCCAAAAATGACACCGGAAGTCGTTGCTTTCCAGGACTCCTCCCGGGCCGAAATCTGGATGAATGCGTTTTTTTAACTAATCTTATTTGGGGTTAAAGCCCAGTACTAATTTGGTTCATGTGGCCTATGAGATGGGATATTTACGGTCATCGCTTGGACTATAAGTAAGCCGCAAGCAATATGGTATTATAAATTATAAAAAGTGTATTTCAATAAAAATAAATAAATTATTACCATCTATGAACATGTAGATTTATAACGGAAAGTTGCGTTTAACCTTAATTTTTTAAAGTATAACATGCAAACAGTATTTTTTCCTATAATAATTAAATTAGCGCCATCTACGAACTCGTAGATAATAACATAATATATGTTCCGTTTACCCTTGAGCACCAATTAATTTGAATCCTTTGTCTATCATTGGTTCTTTGTTCACATTTTTAGTAGGACAACATAAAATTATTATCTCGGAATTCTTACAACATGAATCACATTTGTACTATATTCTAAGAACATGCGCAATGGCGAGGACCTGCTTGTATATTGAATATAATATGTAATTAATTTATCACAATTAAAATAATTAATTTAATCGGGAAGGGAATCATTGCTTTAGTTTTAGAGATAAAGGTTCCAAAGAAAACCTACAGTCAACTTTATGATTTCTTCGCCTTCATCTTCCTTTTCTTCTTCCTGCAGTCGACTAGTCACATTTTGATCAAAATCCGAAACGGGCCAAAGATCTTCTAATAAATCAATCAAACATCCCAACCTATCCCTATTTCTCGCTTTTATTTCTCAACGTTCAATATTCAAAAACTAATCCGCTTTATTTTACTAGGAACATTTTTTGTCAAAAAAAAAATCGATCCGATACCCTTCGCTCGTCCAAAGTTCGAGACGATAAAAAAATGGGAAAGAAAAAGGTCACATTCAACAATCCCCGCAAAAAAATATCCAGATGCGCACGCAAATCTAATCCATACAGATTAAGTGCTAGATCATCTAGTTTACATGACAAGATGCTTTGTAATGTTTCACGTTAAAATTACGCAATCATTTTAAATATTTTTCTCGGTGATCTAGCAGATTTTCTTATTAAATTTTAAGGGTAGAGCATAAAGTTTTTGTGTGATTATAGTTTTGAATCAAGGCATAAGTTGTATTATAATAAATGTACGTCCTTGTTTGGGTTTGGGGCCACCTGTAGCTGAACACCCCTTCCCTTCCCCTTTTAGTTTCCCCTCTACCTAGTTTACAGTGAGACTGTTCACCCCTAGGGGGTATTCTACTGTATATATAATTTGGTTTAATATTAGAATTTACAGTAATTAAAAAAGGTTAAATAAAAACTAAAAAATTGAGTGGGATAAGAGAAGAGAGAGAAAGGTTGGCCATTTAGATAATAATAATAATTATTGGATAATTTGTACAGCGTCGATTTATGAAAGGACGCTGTTACTATTAAAAAAACATAAGTGACATTTCAAGTAAAGTTTCCACTCTGGATACGTTAATTTTCCACTTGGATTTTCTTGATAAAATTATGTTAAAAAATCGGGCGAAGCCGGTAGCAATTTATAGAAATAAGAAAAAGTTAAAAATTACTTTTTATTAACAAGATTTTTTTTAATTAGATACCTACGAAATTATTAAAACATGAAGAATAGAATATCTCATGACAAATCTATATAAATAAAAATGTACATGTTCGTTCGTTTGTTCAAAAACTTAAATCTTCACCGATTGCTTTGAAATTTTGACACAACGTTCCATTCGAATACGCGTGTGTTTTTTCCAACCTATATTATATATATGTCACCTGTGACAAGTAAAACATGTTTTTTTTAAACAGTGCCATCTGTTGGATGTAAAAGCAACACGCTCGATTGTTTCTCTATCTGCACAGACAGACAAAGCCACAGCAACCGTGTCACGGTGTACTAGTAATGAATATAATTATGAATCCATTTATTTTTGACGACAATAATATGGTATTATTATCATTGAATATGTTTATATAATAGTGTCTAAATTCATTCTTCTGATATCCGTTGTATTTTTTAACGGTGCACTCAGCGGCAGGAGCATACCGCCAGTTTATCGCAACTAATCCAATAGGCCCCTTGTTCCCTTTTAGCAAGTCATCGTGTCCCGCCGGTCGTTGAACCCCGTACTCCCCGCAGAAGGGTGCAACGCTATCAAGCCAATGCATTCTCCTACGAAACCAGCGCGCAGGGGTTGGAAACCGCGACTCTTCATTATATTATGCAATTAATTTTTTTCTATTTTAAGGGGATCCATCTCGTCATGTAACATTCGGAATCGGAACGGAATTCGGAAAATACGCATTCGTTGATGGTGAAAAAGTTATGTAATAAAACATCATCAAAAAGCATGATTTATTTTATTTCGTGAAGTTCATGCACAAATATTAAAATGTTTTCCTACTATACAGATTTTAATTTGCCACATTATACATTAAAACTGCATCGGAGAAGGGGTTATTAAGAAGGAGATTTAGCACTTCAAAGCATTTTTTTAAAATCAATATTTAATCACTGAAGACAATATTAGCTACTCTCAAACGAAAATTTGAAACAGAAAAATAATAAAAAGATTCGGTCGCATCTACGAATTACCTACCATTAGCTCTACCACTGAGCTAATCTGACCCTATACCCTTCGGTCATATTTAACTGTATCATACTTCGACTAAGAACTGCCAACAACTTCCTTATTTTCTTAACGCATATTTTTATGTATGATTGCAAGATTTTTCCCGAACTAAATGCAATTTATATAGTGTTTTGGATGTATATATCAATTTTTATTTTAATGTGCGACATCTATTAAATTTACTACACATCTTGGATGATATTTTTTTTATTTTTGGCTGAGATCCTGGGTTCAATTCTTAGATGCTGCCGAATGTTTTTCTGGTTTTTCTGTTACAAAATATCTTTTAATAAACATTGTCTTTATTTTTCATAAACCTGATACATTATTTTTTCTGGGCTTTTAAAAAGACTTCATCAAAAAGAGCTCGATTATTGCAAAGGCCAAGATGTTTTCTACTATAGTACTTAATATTTAATTAAAGTGATCAAATTTTCCATTAATTCGCATTCTGCATTGTCCGCATAATGTACACTGCCAACAACCCCAAAGATATCTTTATATGACCATCTGTATGTTAGCACTTGAGAGAAATTGAAAAAAAGATCCTTGCTCTTGTAGTGTATACTGTATCGTGGGGCTACAGCGGGGTCAGAGGGGACTGCGGACGGTTGTTCCATACTAGTTCGAACCAGTTTGACGCATAATCGCCTTGCTTACTATGGGTGTGCACGAATACATTTAAACGTGATCTTTTCAAAAAATTTTGTTGCTCTCCAATTTTACAGAAAATCTGCCAATATGTAGTTGATTTGCTGTCCATTTGTTTAGTATGTATAGTAACATTTACATTTACAAAAGAAATGTGTTAAAAAATCTTGAACAATCATTCCTTACTTTTCATATATATGAAAACTAAAAAAAAGTGAAAATTGAAAATCAGTCATCAACTAGAACACGTCCCTTAGGTACCTACTTACTTTTTTAGGTAACTTCTTTGGCAAATAAACATTAGATTTTAAATTTCTGTTCATTCTGGTAATGGTTTTCGAGGCCTGGTTTCTTTCTAGACTTTACCCTTCGCCCAAATATGCCTTGGTGGCGTTTTTTGTAATGCCCCCGGTGCAATGAGCTCTTGGGGGTCTATTGGCTGTTAGTATCAGTGTTAGTCTGTGTTAGTTAGTGTTAGACAGTGTTAGTCACTGTAAGTCAGTGTAAGTACCTATTGGTAGGGTTATAGTCGATGTCCCTACAGTCAGAGCCATTATATAAATCAACAGGTTAAATTGTCCATCGAGCGGATAACTGGCTCATTTACACTGGGGAAAATGACGTTCGTGTTAACAATATCAGCAAGGAATAGGGAAGATTCTTAAAAATGTGTTTTATATCTAATAATGGTATTCACGCTTATATATCAAATCTCATTCAGTCTAAAAACTTACAAAGTAAACAAAGATATAAAAGTGTACACTTATGCCGTGATCGTTTTATAGCAATAACTTTATACTGTGTTTAACGATTAAACATGTAATATTTTATCAAATACGAAAAGCGTGATGGTTGCTTGACTCAAAACTACACGAACGACACGTATTATCCGCAGTCAGCTTTAATAATAGTCCAAGATAACACACTGAATAGGCAATAATAATAACATAGCATTTACATAGCGCAGTTTTGTGCCATTTCACTTCAAATGCGCTTTACTATAACAAAGAGTAATTTAGAATTGGTGGTAATGTCCTAGTGTGCGCCTTACCCATTAGAAATGCTTTCCATGTAGATAATATGACGGGATACCAATGTCGACACTAACTTAACTGCTTGGGCAGTTTGGGGAGATGTTTTTCACACGCAACAAACATCCATACAGTTCTTTTGGGAGATATATCTCTCAGCCTGATACGGCTTACATTTTTATAGCGCAGTTTTGTGCCATTTCACTTCAAATGCGCTTTACTATAACAAATAGTAATTTAGAATTAGTAGTAATGTCCTAGTGTGCGCCTTACCCATTAGAAATGCTTTCCATGTAGATTTGACGGGATACCGAAGTCGACACTAACTTAACTGCTTGGGCAGTTTGGGGAGATGTTTTTCACACGCAACAAACATCCATACAGTCTTTTTGGGAGATATAATCTCCCAGCCTAATAAGGCTTACATAATAATAATAACATTATTTGGCTGATTTATTTAGCGCCTTTTTCGTGAAAAATCACCTCAAGGGCGTATATAAAGCTGTATATAATACATATTATATTTCTACAACGATCTATGTTATTAGTTATTTATTACTAACTATAGACTTGACAAACTTTCAAAACTTTTTGTTCTGTGACATGTTTCTTATATTAGAAAGAGATATTTACAACGGATATCAGCAGAACGAATTTACACAATGTTATATGAACATATTCAATGATAATAACACCATAAGTGTCGTCAAAATAAATGGATTCATAATTATATTCATTACTAGCTGTACACCGCCATGCGTTGCTGTGGCTCAGTCTGTCTGTGCAGATAGAGAAATAATCGAGCGTGTTGCTTTTACATCCAACAGATGGCACTGTTTAAAAAAACATGTTTTACTTGTCATAGATGACATATATATATATATATATATATATATATATATTTATCCCCTCTCGTACTATGTTGATCTCGCGCGACGGTACGCCAGGTATATGTTGATCCGTTTGCATTTGTTGATCCACCCCGGATATGTTGATCCACTACCCAAGCTGGCATACATATGTAAATCCGTACAGATCAACTTGTGTCATCGAGATTTTGCTGTAAGCCACGCCCATTTTTCGGTCGTATATACATTTTACACGATTTATTTTGTTGATCTATATATTTCTGTCAAACTTGACGGCTTGCATGCGTTGTAAATTGAAAACCGCCGATTCCGCGCGCGTCGTAGTACTTTTTAGATTCTGTTAGAACATCCATATTCTATGAAAATGACTTTGTACTTAAAGAGGATAGACTGCCTCACGCGTATTTATATGGAAATGGAACTTTCGCAAACGTCAAATCCATGCTTAAAAAATCTTTTGAACTTGATTAAACAAAATGTAACTTTAATGCATCATTTACTACGTTTCGTGACTTAGCAGGGGTGCCCGGGTTCATGGGGTGAGATTTGTCTAAGTCATTTTATAAGAGAGATTTTGAACATTGATTGAATAAAATTTTATTTTAATGTATCTTTTACCATCTCTCCCGACGTAAGTTTCTTGTAATGATTAAGTTGAAACAAAGCGTAATATCCATAATATGTGCCTATTAAAATTGCGGTGATTAGATTGGTGAGAATTTAATTTTTCAAATTTTAAATTGAAATTGCTGAAAAATTTATTCCAATTTGTTTTTTACTAAACATGGCTAAAGTCATTTCAAGCACCGATTCCAACCAACGATGTTTTAGTATATGTTCGTCAATCAACAGGAGCCATAATGTCTGTAGGTACATCAGAGCCCTCGAGAATTATTACAATTATGTGTACCGCCGCCCCGGGAGCCATTTATTAGATAACCAATACCCCTACCATTACTCACCGCCAACGATTTAGCGAGATAGTTGTTTATTTTTTGTATTTTTTTACATCGTCTCCACACAGGAGGCCCTAAGGAAAATCGTAACCCTCAAGGCCTAAGTCATCTTTGTGAATGCTGTGTTGGGGGTATTTTGAAAGAAAGGAAGGACAGTGAGTTCTGGGAAGTAAATAGGTTTGATGGGTGGGTAGTAATCTGGGGTTCAGTGTGTTCGAGTGATATACATAAGAATCTAAGTCTCCTACTGCGTTGCAAGGCGATGCGTTGAAAGAGGACTAATCGATCCGGCCCACCACGCAGTTATTAGGCAGGCGCATCCGCCGCCAAGCCCCTCACATACCTCACCCCATAAACTCGGGCACACCTGATAAGTCACCAAACATATCAAACAACTTGGGGAGACCTATGGCAGAAGTGTGGGTTATCAAATAAATGGTTCCCGGGGCGGCGGTACACATACCCTCCTCCCAAATTGTGATAAACTTCTACTTTCAAATGTAAAACATAATTTAAAACGTACCTAAATGACGGCCTCCGTTATCGAGGGGTAAGGCTATCGACTAGCAATCCGAAGGTCGCGGGCTCAAATAAATTTTACTAAAATTAATTTGTACTATTTTACAATTAGTGTTTGGTAACCAGATCTGAATAGCCAGGTACTTTCCCACCTTCCTCTACGTCATCTCCTTCGAGGTCCACAATACCTTCAGTCTCACAATAACCCCAATTGGGGATGCCATAGTCTCACTGGCTCCAGACGGGAGCAGTTGGGACTCTGGTGTGGTATTCAAAAAATTTTTTTTAAGATCCGCACATCTTCGGATCTACCGGATCTGCCCTGATGATGGACACTGCAACGCTGTCCGAAACGTCGGCTAAAGAAGGAGTTAGCGCAACACGGCATAACACCCCAAAAACAAACAACAAAAATGCTTTTGGCCGTGAGAATCTAAAAACTTACCAGACCTAAACTTCGTTGTTAAGATAATGCAGCTGCGTGGCCGCCCGCGGATATATCCCGGCCGGCGTTCTTTTGTTATAACAACACCCTGATTAGAATACATTTAATTGTTTTGTCTTTGATTTTATAAATATTTTTAATAAATTAAAAACGGCTATGGAATTCCACGTTTTGCCACCGCGTTTCCGTTTACTATTGATTACTTAACACGGCTAAATATTTCAAAACGACTTATTAACGATTCCAGAATGTACTTTATTTATTACTGTTTTAAAAATGTATCTGTTTCTTTAGACAATTTTTTTTTTATAAACTGCCTATAAACTACGTTTTATTACTTATCCACTGGAGCGATCTCTGTCATATTTTAGACCGGTCGGTGGCCGAGTTGACATCGCGTTTGGGTCCCACCCAGGCGCGGCGTAGTGTGTTCAATTCCTGGGCTGGCTAAGTCCTCCATCACAACACAAGCAACATTTTCAGCTGACTGTGGTGGTAGTAGGAGATTTTCAAATATTGCCAGGTTATTCAAAACCCGGGAATGTATGTCTTTCTTTTAAAAAAGTAGTTTATATTGTTTCCGTTTTAATGTTTTCGGGGGATAATTATACCAGTACAACTCAATTACTGTCAAACTTGTTGTGAAATCAGATATGAGCGCATCAGCAGAATGCTGCCTGCTCATTACATAATAATAATAATAATAATAATTGACCCCGTACTACAAATAAACCCAAGTTTTTTTTAAGTTTCTGTGAGTACAGCTCCCAAGTCTTGCTCAAGTGCATGTCCGTCCGTAACACTTAGTCAATGTACTTATTTGTTCGTTGTCCTCTTTCCTAATGTGAAGTTTATATTTTGATTTTAATTAATATATTTACACGTTGTTTGGGGTAAAGTTTTATCTCATCCATAAAAAAAACTTTTTCTTCTTCTTTTTTTATCGAGATTAAAGCAAACTATGATATTAAAATATATTTGTTTTTCTTTTTTTATTACATCAAGTAGTTACGGTTCGTGATTAAACAGATTTTCTTGAGGATATATAGTGTATTACGTTAAAAATAATTGAAATTTTGAAGAGTAAGTTTAAACTAATTATAAAAACTGCTTTTCGTCATCGAAGTTATTGAAATTGGACAACTATGTGCCTAAATTCTACATTTCAATCAACATTCCGTTAATGCTGCAATGACCCCGGGGTCGGGGTCATTGCAGCATTTCACTCAATTGGTTTATGAGTATATAGCTTAATTTATATGAGATTGAAAAAAAATCATATACGAATTTGGTGGGCAGTTAAATTGTCTGACGTTGATTATAAGTATTTTTATCGTAAACTTTATATGCAAGACGTAGAAAATGTTAAAGTCAAATTGGTTCAATTGGCTTTGGTCTCCTCTACCGATGAAGCAAGTGATTTCATTGTATAATATTCATTGGGCCTCTGTGAAAAATTCTTCACATAAAATATAATCGAAAAAATTGATTAAATATAATTGCATTTGTAACCACCTTGTGGTGTTTTTTCACTGAAAGATGCCGACTTCCGGTCATATTGTTTAAATAATATTAAATGTGAGATAATTCTTTTAAATAAGAAGATTTAATTTTATTTAGAGAACTTTAAAATATAACGATTTCCGGTAAGATGTGACAATAATTTATACAGAATATTAATATTTAAAAAATAATGTTTATTCGATTTGAATGATTTATGCCAATCATTGGGACTTTCTTTTCAAGAGTTATGTGATTATAAAGTTTACGATTTTTTTTAAATCCTAATAAAAAGTGATAATCGATAAAAATTGGGTGAATTCATTGGTTATAACTTATAATATAGATCATTTTGTATGTCTCCATATTCAAATTCGGAGGTATGACTTTTTTATGTGACACATCTCACTAGAGCGCCCCTGTCTTTACACGTTAAATACAGAGAAACTATGTCGCCACCTAGTTGGGCAGCGTTATGGGGCGGGTTAAGGTAGGGTCTGTAGGAATGAATTTATTAATGCGGGTCTTAAAGAGGCCCGGATTATATGGAGGAGGAAAAACAGATGCCGATAGCTCGTTCCACATGCGAGCCGACTTACGATAAAACGAGTTGGAGAAACGACCCGTTCATATATAAACAGGCTCTAATAAAATACCCCTAGAATAGACACAGCATACGCACATTTCGTCATACATGATTTTACCGCACATATGCCTCAGGGATCTCATTTCTACAGTATTCAGTCTACTTTCAGCCTTCTTCTGCCAGTTTCATGCTCATTTCCATATATTAGGGTAGGTACCAGCACTCCATTGTGGACTTGCCGGATCGAAAGAGACTGGTTGAGGGATACCTTTTGGCCATAAAAATCTAAAATGGCGGCAAAAGGAATAATGTTATATGGTATATTTTGAACTTCTTGCCACCTCTCCTGATTACGCTTCGTGACTTAGTAGGGGTGGCCGGGTTCTTGATTATAATGGGTAATTATTTAAAATGGGTAATCAATGGATGATTGAACGCGGTTAGAGATAGCAAAAAACTGTCCAAAGAAGCGAAACTCCACGATGGAGTGCTGGTACCTACCCTAATATATGGAAATGAGCATGAAACTGGCAGAAGAAGGCTGAAAGTAGACTGAATACTGTAGAAATGAGATCCCTGAGGCATATGTGCGGTAAAATCATGTATGACGAAATGTGCGTATGCTGTGTCTATTCTAGGGGTATTTTATTATAGCCTGTTTATATATGAAACGACCCGTTCTCATAAAGACAACATCAACTTTATTGTGAACGTGCGTTCCGCTCGTGACCGCCGAGTATCACGCACGTGCACCGGGGATCAATGCTGCTAGCTCCTTTTAACAGGCTCTAATAAAATACCTGTAGAATAGATTTCGTCATACATGATTTTACCGCACATATGCCTCAGGGATCTCATTTCTACAGTATTCTGTCTACTTTCAGCCTTCTTCTGCCAATTCCATGCCTCATTTCCATATATTAGGGTAGGTACCAGCACTCCATTGTGGACTGCTAGCTTCTCTTCTTTGGACAGTTTTTAGTTAGCTCCAACCGCGTCCAATCACCCATTAATTACCCATTATAACCAAGAACCCGGCCTACCCTACTAAGTCACGAAGCGTAATCAGGAGAGATGGTAAAAGATACAGGTTCAAAGTTTCCTACGTAACATTATTCCTTTTGCCGCCATTTTGGATTTTTATGGTCGAAAGGTATCCCTCAACCAGTTTCTTTTTCGATCCGGCCCGCCACGCAGTAGATGGGCAAACGCATCCGCCGCCAGGACTTAGTAGGGCAAACCTCACCCTATGAACCCGTGTACCCCTGCTAAGTTATGATTTTTTTATGGATTTGTTTTTGCGAAATTTTCGTTTCAATCTAAATACGCATACATTTCTTATAAACAATTCAAGCAACACACGTCATTTTGATTTGAAACGGTACCATCTCACAGTCATTTCATGCGATATTCGACTCTAGAGACTAATACTTTGGGTTCAATATCACAAAAGATTACGGAATCACATAAAACCTTGTGATGAACAGTCCACCGATTGCCCCTTGATTGGTTCATTTAGTAAAACCATATATAGGGACACAGATCAACTTTGTCTAATAACTTCTTACCTGAATCAACATACTACGGGAATAGATCAATATATATGAGATCAACATAAGTATGCCAATTTGGGTAGATCAACATAAATTATGCATCCGATTTCCATACAAAATTTGAAAATTTTATTAACAGTATATCAAATGGTTTTTCTGGCAAACTGGCAACATTGATAATTATTGTACCACTGTTGTCAGTTCATACAGATGTATTCCATAATAGCCAAGTTATTTGGTGTTAAAGGTGGATCAACTTAGTCTAACAACTTCTTACTGGATCAACATACTACGGGAAGAGGACTATATATATATATATATATATAATATAGGTTTGAAAAAACACACGCGTATTCGAATGCAACGTTGTATCATAATTTTAAAGCAATCGGTGAAGACTTTCTGAGATTTAAGTTTACATGATAACATAGAATTTCTGAGCTTTAAGTTTACATGATAACATAGACTTTCTGAGATTTAAGTTTACATGATAACATAGACTTTCTGAGATTTAAGTTTACATGATAACATAGACTTTCTGAGATTTAAGTTTACATGATAACATAGACTTTCTGAGATTTAAGTTTACATGATAACATAGACTTTCTGAGATTTAAGTTTACATGATAACATAGACTTTCTGAGATTTAAGTTTACATGATAACATAGACTTTCTGAGATTTAAGTTTACATGATAACATAGACTTTCTGAGATTTAAGTTTACATGATAACATAGACTTTCTGAGATATATAATTGCGTAATAACATGTGTGTGCCATATAGACTCAAAAAAGCCTGGACCTATTTCAAAGTTGTTTGTTCTTATTAGTGCCTGGAGTGTTTAGAGGGTAGTTTGAATGATAGAAAAAGTCAGGGACGACCGTGGAAGACCTTACGAATTATCTCTGCACGGGAATCAGATACGGAGCCGAATTAAAGTTGATAAAATGTATATTTTCTAAAGTAACAATGTGGTATACAGTAGTGACTTAAGGCGATGCCATACGTAGTAATGCAAAATCATGTGTTTTTGGTTTGAAAATTTTATCGCCTAGAAATGTTTCAGATGCTTTAATTAAATACTGTGAGTAGAATACATCGTGACCTTTAAAATAATCGATTGTTTTTTAGATAAGTCTTTTTATAAGCCCAGAAAAAAAAATTTTTTTAAGGCATATGAAAACTGCTTTAAAGTTCAAAATCTCCTACTTACGAACCCATTTTCGGTTATGATTTTATTGTATAATGTGGTAAATTAAGTTATTTATAAAATGATCGAAAAAGTTTTAAATATTTATGCCTGAACATCCACAAAATAAAATAAAAGGCACTTTTTGGCCATGTTTTTTTCTTGCATAAATCAAAACAGGCGGATGGTGTTAAACGGGAATTTAAACCTTATCGCCATCTACGTAAGGGTTGTTATTGATAGCGGCTCAATTTAAAATATTACACGACGTAGTGCATCGCCTTAAACGTCGGGGACGCTGGAATGAGATACAGAGTCGAATTATTGTCGATACAATGTATTTTTTCAACAGTAAAAATGTCGATTGTCAAGTTATCTCATTTTAATTGTAATTGTAATGATACTAATGATGAATGAATGCAAATCTTGGAAGCGGAAATTAACCCATTTCCCGACATGATCGAGCTGAATCTCGGTAGAGAAACTCGCTGTCGATGACAATGCATTTTATCATCATTGTATCTTTTGGTGGCAATCACGTATGCACACGCGGAGATACATGCATTTCTCTGAAATCTGATGAGACTACACCAGTTAATATACAAAACAAATGTCGGTCCTACTCGTTCGGCACTAGGCGAGGTAGGTAGAGTTGTTGAAAAGACGACCCATAAGAAAACATGGTCGGTAAAATAATCGTGTAAACCGCCCTTTATAGTCCCAAGAAAGATGCTTAGAGGTCCCTGTACCTTACTAGACCCTAGCCCGCCAAGGTCAAAAGTATAATGACTCGTGATTTTTTATCTGAAATCATCCCTTTCAGACCTTATACTCGCTCCTTAGGGTCCAGACTGGCTATAAAAAAGATCAGGTAACCAAAATGGGGTTGTAAACATCCAAGGTCTTTGTGCTGTTAAATCATTGTAAACAAACCCAGCTGTTGCATCATTCTTGGATAAGATTTGAGTTGTAATGCGGCTAGTCCACCTTGGCCTAATGCTTTGGGCCAACGTTGGCTCCAACTCGCCAACGTATGAACGCCCGCGCCGTCGCCAGCGTTGGGGCCAACGTTGGCTGGTTAAAAACGTATTTGTCGTTTAGGCGGTAAATCGCAAATGGCCCATTTTAAATCGTTATCAAAAATTTATTAGTCAACATAAAAATAAACTAAATATATCTTCATTATTGTAATTTTTTTCGAGAATAAAAAAAAATAACACTGAAAATACCCTTTTCAGCGTTGAACATTTGATCTTCTTTTTTAATGTGAATACCGCACACGTGTCCCAACTGCTCCCAACCGTCTGGAGCCAGTGAGACTACGGCATCCCCAATTGGGGTATCTTGTAAGGCTGAAGGTGCCAACGAGGGGAAGGAGATGGGGAAGAGGGGGAGTACCTAACTATTTAGATCTGGTCACCAAACACGGCTAAAGCCATTTAAGCAACGTTTCTGCGTGGTAGATCTTACATCAGGGCGATACTGAGATTATCTTCCACTCTGGAACGTGCCGAAAGCATAATATATATTTTTTCAAATTAATAAATTGTGAAATATCACAAATTCATCAAATATAATTTGCGCACGCTGGGATTTGAACCCGCGACCTTCGGATTTGCTAGTCTAGAGCCTTACCCCCCTAGATGGATGTCGAAATTATCGGAGCCGCGACAATTTATGTGTACAGCACGTTCAATTATATCGACACGACGCACAGTGGGCTGAAAATCGCCTTTCATAGACATAGAGACTTGAATTTTCATTAATTTGATAAGCATTAAAATGAATAATCAACATTAAAAAGTGTTTTTTTCAACTTTGAGGATTTAAAAAAAAAATCGCACGTTGCGCCACTATACGAAGTATGTCAAAAAATTACAAAAAAATAGTAGTATATGTGTGTAAGGATAGAATGGCCAACCTTATGATTCCAGAGATAGTCTCATTTTTAATGTCAGTGCCATACAATTTTTTCTTAAAAAAATGATAACTCCTTCATTTGTACACGCAATTGCTTCATATGAAATTTTATAGCATAGTAATGATCAGCAGAATCCATTTCTAGCCAAAAAATACCCTTGAAAATTCAAGTCTCTATGTCTATGAAAGGCGATTTTCAGCCCACTGTGCGACGGTCTCTTCGGAACGCGTATATCGAACTGGAGACGGGCCCAACGTGTGAACGCGGCGCCAAGGTCTTTTGATGTGTGCACGAAAACCGGCAACAAAAGGGTTGGCCGGCCAATGTTGGCGGCCAACGCATGCAACGGCAAAATCGTCCTGTACACGTTGGGCCAGAGCATTGGCCCAATGCATCGGTCCTGCGTGTACTGGCCGCATAAGATTTAAGCTGCAACAGAAGCATCCCTTTAATATTTGTAAGAATCTTTATTATTTGTAAGGAACAACATATATCGCTATAGATCACAAATTTATGAAGGAGTATCGATTGTATTTTGTTGAATGGCAAAAAATGTTACATTTTGTTTGTATGTAACTCAAATTACAATGTCTTGTCAATGTGAATCTATTTATATGTATACGTGTTCTTTTGTTCAAAATCTTGAATCTCCGAAAGTTCTTCACCCATTGCTTTGAAATGTTGACACAACGTTGCACTCGAATACGCGTGTGTTTTTATATACCTATATTATACAGATGTCACCTGTGACATGTAATAACACGATTTGTTTAAAAAAACAGCGCCATCTGTTGAACAAACGTACTTTTTTTTTTAAACTGGCTATCTGTTAGAAGTAAAAGTAAAACGCGTTGTTTTTTTCTCTTTCTGCATAGATAGACAGAGCACAGCAACGCGTGGCGGGGTACAGCTAGTAAAGAATACAAATTTCTGCGATTGTTTTGTTGTCATCCATTCTAGCAGTTAAGTTTATATTTCAAAGCTCAATCTCCCATTATGGAAGGACGAAAAAATGCTTAAAATAGATGTATTTATCTATGAATTTTCGTCAGTATTCAAACGACATGGGCAATGTGGATTTCATTTGATATTCGCCTTTCAATCGTGTTTTAACACCTAAGGGGCCGTTCAAGTATTATGTAAGCACTATAGGGGGGCAGGGGGGTCTTTGCTTTGCTTATTTTTGATGACATGGGGGGTGGGGGGGTCGAGATAGTGATTACGTCAGCACTGCTCAGCAGTAGTTATTTTTTTTACACATTTGCAACCCACATATTGTCTATGTTTGAAAACTGAATACATATTCGGGGATTCCCACAAATAATTAATATGTTTAGGTACTCGCTTAAAAAACAGAATACATTAACAGAAAAATGCATATAGGTACCAATTTTTACGTAAGCATGGGAGGGGGGGTAAGAGCTTTGCTTACTTTTGGTGACAAGGGGGAAGAGGGGGTAAATAATTGTAATAAATCTGCTTACGTAATACTTGAACGGCCCCTAACGTAATAAATAAACTTTATAAACAATCATATTCGTACATTTTACATTTGTACAACAGAGCAGACACAAATACCTGAAACATCTGTTAAAATCTCAGGTAAAACGTTCAAATTGGAAGTAAAGATTTTTAGATTTGTACAGCGAGCCTTCAGTCGGAAATAATAAACCTGGATCTGCTCTCACCTGTATTTAACAATAGTAGCACTGGGTCGTAACTCTCTCTGGTTGCCAAGGTTACTTACTTAGGTTAATCTCCCATCTCTAACACCTGCTGATATTTTTCAAGACGAATGGGATTCATTCGATTTTTTGTGACCGGGTAGGATTCAGTGATGGGCATGCTTGGAACCTTTTTTGTAATCGAAATATCGATTAACGAAAGACATTACTAAATTGTTAAATTGTTAGAGATAAGAAAAATTTACTGTACACAATGTTTAAAATATATATTTGCTCGAAATTTTCTTTTTATAAAAAATGAAAATCGGTCTAGTAATAGGGTAAATAATGTATTTAAAGTTCCACTGTGCAAAACAAGGCTTGCGCAAAGACATGCTTATTTTATTACACCAAAAATTTATAATGCACTCTATACCAATACAGAAATCAAATGTGAAAATATATCATCCTACAGGAAACATAAAAATGTAATAAAGTCTTGGATAAATACCATAGATATTAATATTTACCTGCTGTAACATCTGATCTTAATCTCTATTAACTTTTAACAAATCCTTATTAACTTTCATTTTTCATATTTAATCCCGTAAATACAGTAAATAATGATTTTACTATAAATATTTTCATTCTTTTCTTTTCAATTTTCTACAAAGATAAAATATGTATATTTAGAGTAATTTTAACTGAACTGCCTTAAAGAAACACAAGTATACCCACGAACTGGCGATGCCTATGTGGGATTTTTTTGCTATCATACATTTATTCATATTATTATTTTTATGTATATGCTGTTTATGAACTCGTGTGTGTGTACGTGTATTGTGTGTGTATGTTATGTATGGTGTGTAATACACTATATATGTATACATATGTGCATGTGTACATATACTTTTCTGTAATTCGCATTGTTTCTTTCTTTTTTTAATATGTATGTAAAAAACATAATTTGTATTTTAAAACCATGTATGTAACAAAAAAAAAAAAAAAAATAAAAAATAAAAATAAAAAAAAAATTATTTCTCGGTTTCACGTTGATCAGAAGATGACGTTGTCACTTTTGTCTCAAAAGCGAGGAAGCTAACAGAAAAATCATTATTACGAAAAATATTATCGAAAAAGTCATATTTTTTACGCCAAAATATGTTAAAACTCTCAAATGAGCTCCCAGAGTGGGCATTAATATAATATTTTGTCGTATTGTTTTGACTCACTTAGTAACATATCATAAAATGTATCTTTTTTAAATTTACACTCGGATTGTGCAAGAATGTATAATAACGGATATTAAACATATACACGGAAAAAATTATTAGACAAAAGTTATAAATGGATATATAATTTAGAATTGGTAATTTATTAAAAAATCTGTTCAAATTATTATTATTCCGGTTAAAAACGGGATTGCAGGTCCTTAACGAATTAATTTATAGGTTTCCTAATAAACTTTTAGTAAAATGGGAATGTATTATCACGATGTCGGAACACGTGCTCACAAAAATCGTCATATTTTTGCATTTAGTCATTATATATTATCAAGGCAAGGCAATGGCAACTTAGGCACTGTAAGTGCATGAACACACGTTCGGATATATAAGGAATTTACTAAAATTTTATCAGGAAACGTCCTGAAATCCCGTTTTTAAAAGGATTAAAACAAATTTGAGGAGATTCTTAATAAATTAGCAATACCTAGGTACTCATTTTTCTCCGTATATCTTCTCAACGTTTCACTAATGGAATAAAGCCTTTACTATTCTGCATCGATTATTTAAAGAATCATAATAGTTAAGTATATCGATTATACTCCCACCACTCATGATGCCCCTACAATCATGGCAGATGTTGAGAGATATACTTATTACAAAATGGTAGTTTGGGTTTCTGATTAGTGGATCACACATGAACAAACCGAAAGAAGAAATATTCAGCTAGTCTTCGAACTCGACCATTCTCAACTTTACAAACAAACAATAAATATTCCAACAAAAGTTTCTTGATCAGTTGATTGATAGATAAGGTTTCAACGAAACTGACAAAGATGTGAAAACATTTACTGTAGGTAGGTACAGTATATAATTATGATAATTTCCAAACATATTTATCAATCAAAGAACTTGTATCGAGAATTTTTCACGTTATTTATTATTCAGTGCGGATCGTGTAAAATCGCGGGAAAATATATGTATATATTATTGTTAATTAATTCCTGTTAAACTTTTAGTACAATATGAGTACATTAACATGATGTCATGTTCATAAAAATTCTAATATTTTCGAATTTCGTCATTAAATTTATCAAGCAGGTGCATAAACACGTGTTATTAGGATTTTACTAAATTTTCAGGAAGAGGCCTGCAATCCCGTTTTTAATCGGTTAACCAATAATTTGAGAGATTCTTAGTAAATTAAAATACTCGTTTTTCTCCGTGTAGTACCTAGTAGTAGGTACTGAGCAATAATGTTTATATACTAATAACCGAATGGAAATACCCAATCATATTTCTGTGCTCCTGTTTTTTTGTTCTTCTAGACAGGATCAAGTTTTGACGTTTATTTGAATATTTTTTATGTTTAATTGTGATATTATTAGTGCTAAATTGCTACAAGAAATAACTTTTCATGTTGTGGGAAATGGTAAAAGATACATTAATTTTCCAATTATGCCCTAAATCCTGTCTGTAAATTAGTTAATGTTAATTAAGTGTTAATCTCAAGTGACCTACCAGGTAAGTATTGTACTGCATATTATCTCCATATACCTATAGGTATAGTTAGTAATAACATAGATCATTGTATATCATAAATATATATCATATATATATTTGTACAGCGCCCTTGAGGTGATTTTGCACAAAAAACCGCGCTGTACAAATCATCAAAATATTATTATTATTACTATTAATTAAATGATATTATTATTACCTACCTACATTTACGGAAGTTTTCTATTAAACATACATAATTATCTCCCTTTCGCGTATAAATAAAAATTCCCGTACAATTTATTTAATTCCACCATTTTTTCAGTCATCAATCATTCCGAGCGCGAAATTCAAGATGGCGCCGAATAACGGCTGAGCGTTGAACGATTTTTATTATCATTATCTCCACAATATGACGACATCCAACCGCAAAATATCTATGACTCTACGAATTGAGATCAAGGTTACAACGACGCAACTGTTAGTCGAGTTTACAGTTGCTTTGGCGTCCGCCATCGTTGCTAAAAACTAAAAACGATGTCACTGGCATACGTAGGCATCCATTAATTACCAACCAACTCTATACCTAGCCTAACATAGCATAATGATATTATTTAGGTAGGTACCTCCATAAAGACTTGTGACTAGTGATATGATATGACGACTAGATATTATTTAGGTAGGTACCTACCTACATAAGATATAGTACATAGTAGAATAAGACGTAAGTACTGTCAATAGGTTGTCCTACATACACTTAGGTATGTGTTTCTGCGTTCGCTGTCTCTCTTTATTTTATTTGACAATTAAAGTTGTCGAGTATCAAAAAGCATTGTGAATAAAGTGTATTCATTGAAATAATAAGTGATGCGAATGGAAAGAAACTCCATCAGATTTGGTTTTTGCTCGAGAATGATTTGTGCCCATCCCAAAAGCACAGGAAGGCATTAAAAAAAAAGAGCATAGAGCGACGTGTTTGTGGCAGCCGGTAACTGTTTGTCTGACCGACGGACATAATAATATGTGCGATACAACGCAGTAAATCACAAGTTTGTCCACTGGACGTAGTGTGAACGCGCATTGTCTCAGTAACTTTATCTTCTTTTTTAATGCATCTAAGGTTTTAAATTAATAAAGCCAGGCTTAATGAAAATGTACGAGAAAAGAGGGTTTTAAAACATTTTGCCCTGTTCTCTGAATTAAAAAAAAGAACGCTTCCTGTATGGAGAAAAAAGCCGACCATAATTTACACAGAATGTTGTGGTATTGCTGGAAGCTCACGTACGTTCCTCGCCCGAGCGGGAAGGACCTATACAAAGGCCGCTTGCGTTGAAAAGAGACGCAACGAAAACAAACCGGAAGAGTGTGAGTGGTAATATAAATTAAGCGGGATCACGGAGAGCGAAAGAACTAGAGATCTTTTCGAACGGAGTGACAGAGACGTGCGGCATTTTAGCGTGTGTGAGAGAGACGACACGAAAACAATTCATTTCCAGTTATTCTCAATTTGGTAAAATATTTTTCATGTGAAACATATTGTTTGCTTAAAAAATAACGTTTCGAATGAAATGACAGAAGAAATAGCTGTTAATATTAGCCGTTGAATCGAAAGCGCAATCTCGTGACTGAAAGACAAAAATGCATGTGCCATGCATCAAAAATGATTAATGTTTTTGAGATATAACGGTAGTGTAATATTAAATCAATAGACAACGGTCAAGAAGAGACAAAAAGAGGAAAAATAAGAAAAAAAAAAGAAAAAAAAACAACAACACTCAATAAATTCCTTTATTCATGCGAAACATAGCAAAAATATAAATATAATAATAAATAATATTATCCAAATAGTCGTTCAAAACAAAGTTTGCCAAACTTTTACCATGGCCAGATGAGGTTACACAATATTGTTGTCGGACGATTTCACTTATTGAACCGGATAAAGTGCTAGCGAGACAGACCTATTGAGACGCTGCTCGCGATAGACAGAGACACAACCAAAACAAATCGATGTCCCGGCACGTGGGAGGAAAAAAGACGCACGTACACTCCGTTAGAACGAGACGGCGCGAAAACAAATCGATTAGTTGTCACGCGTCAGAAGGAGAAGACACATTCCGCTGGTAGGGACGAAAGAAATCAAATGACAATTGAAATACAGCCATTGCGTAAAAAAGAACGAATTCATCTGAATTATAAAATTTGTTTTTTTAGTAAATGATATGCCATTGCTACTAAATGCCACTATAATACTTACTGGCATCTGTAATAGCGGGAAAATAATATTTATGTAGAATCAGAATCTCGAAACTGGCTGGTCCTTATTTGTTTAGTAATATGCACATTATTCGTTCGCAGACCCATTACACAAGACAACTGCTGTGACGATATTTTTATGTCATTATTCCGAATAACGAAGCGGTATCACGTTAGCCATTTTAATTGTAAAAGAATCGGTTTTAGATCTTGGCATTTTATCAACACAATGATAATTCAAAACACCTTTAAAAAGTTATATAAAGTCATTAAATGGGATGAAAAAAACTAACATTTAAGCCTAACCTACATAACCTATTAAACTAAGCGGTTCTAAAAAAAATTGTCCAATAAATACATAAATAAATTTACCCTAGTTGTTGATTCATCACGAATGGTTTGGTTTGGACTTCCGAGGTAGACATGGCACGATCAAGTGAATCAGATACTGGAGTCGGGCTATGTCAAAGAGTCAGAATAATAAAATAGTATATATAATACGATGTATAAATGTGAATGAGGCAAGGAGTGTGTGCAAAGACAGAGTTGTTTTGCAGTCCGTCTTCTCTGCCTACCCCTGCGGGCAAACGGCGTGATGGTTAGTTAGTTAATTGTTTCATCACTTTTCATGACTTTTTAAAGTCATGAAAAGTGATCACTTTTTAAAGGTGTGTTGAATTGTCATTGTGTTGAGTTATCCGATAACCACTAGATAGTGATGTGTGAAATATATTTTGTTTACAGTAAGTACGGATACAAATAAAAATATAATGCAGTTAGTTGGGTAGTGAGAAACCATGGAAAAATTTAATACATTGTGTGTACCTACACAATGTATTAAATTTCCTCCCCGGTTATTTGCCTGTCAAACTTTACATCTTTTGTTTATGTTTTTGCGGCAACCAAAGCCAGCCCTGTGCAGGTGCAATTGAAGCCGTCAGGAGGCGAAGGAACCAAGGCGCTGATAATACCTAACACAGCGCCCTTGAGGTTTTTACTAGCGCTAGGCGCCGTTTGGTCAGGGCCAGCCCTGGCGGTAATCAGTGCAAAATGTTTACATAATAAATTAAATAGCACAAGCCAAATAACCACTTTTTACTAAACTTGTGGTTTACGAAGACGTTTAACACAGAGGTTACCGGAATTAAACAAAACTAATTCCTTTGTTGCATTTCGTGGAAATACAAGATGGCGCCGTCACAGGCGGAGGTCTTTGTCGGTTAGAACTGTTAAAAAATGTATTACCATCACCTGATCCGAGTTTTCTGTACTCTCAAATACAAAAATAATTATTTTATTTGTGATAGATCAATTATTGATGTCAATCGAGTAATATTGCAAAAGCACAAACTCAAATAAACTGTCGGTATGCAGGCGAAATATCAATATTTTTTTGTAGAATTCCTTAAAAATTAAAAATGTATTATAGTCGCAATAAACTTTGGTAAATAGGTACTGATATTACATTTAAACTCTATTTGCGTTATTAAAATACTTACTTATTTTGTTGTAGTGAAGACAAATTAGTTTAGCTATTCTTATACCCCAACCTAACTAATGAAGATACGCTCAAAGTAAAATTCCGTAGATATGCAATTTTCAACAAGTTACTGCTGTTCCTTAAATCTTCTTCAATAATTCGGATTCGGAAGAGAGCAAATACTTCCCCACAAATTCTACAAATTATTTGACTTAATAACGAGTAGGTAGGTACCTACTTTCACAACATTTAAGATTCCATTATTTTATTTTGCGTGGATGAGTCCATAACTATTTTATTTAGTCATTGATAACTTATGCCTCTAATGACCCCCTTTGCCGCCCAGTTCTGAAAAATTCAAAATGTTGAATTCGAATCTTTGCGCCATAGACAAAGGAGAATTTGGCAGAAATCTCGTAGTGCTGTGCGCATGTCCTGACCTTGGCAGTAACGATTCCCGCATATCAACGAAGTATAGAATCTCCTGGCTCGTGGCGGTGGGTACCTATCAGAGAAATAACCGCCGTTGTATTAGGACTTACCCACTTGGTTTAACTTACCTCCTGCAAATTACAAGGGTAGATACAGTCGGAATAGTCTATTCATGTCATGTCATTGCTAAAGTGGACACACGTGTAACTCTAGTATTTACTGCTTTGCATGAGGTTGGGCGAAATGCCAAATATTGTTTCGGTAGATACCTATAAAAATATTGTCAACAAGTTTCAACATTAGTATGCACGTCCCTTTTAAACTTGTTTCCTTTCCTCTCGTTGTAATAATTACGTACCTATGTGTTTTTAATAGTCAGCCTCCCTTCAATAAACAAATCTCTCATCTCCTCTCCTAACGCAGTATCTACATACATACTTATAATGAAAAAACATGTTTACTGAATTATCCAACGTTATAGAGTCATAATAATTAAATTCGTGATAAATCACCCTTCTAAATTACAATCTGATGATCGAATGTTTATAAAGCAGTATTTAAATAATACGTATTTAATTACCTTTAATCGACTGGATAGTAATTTATTATTGACGAAAGATGAACCACAGTGTTTTCAACAAGTTTGTCTACGAAATTTAAGTTGTATAAAACATTTTAAATTTAAGTAAAATTTTGTCTATGGTTCGAAATGTCGAAAAACGCGGCAAATAACACCGCGTTCCATTGTTCGCGCGGCCATTGCCAGTCAACGGACAACTAAAAAAGGTGTGGCCACACAAAAACTAATAATTAATACCCACCTAAATAAGTGCATTGCGGTGATGATCATTTTTCCGTACCTACCTAAAAGCTAATCTCGTTAATAGCGGTTTTGCCCTTTAAGGAAATGCGTGCTGCAAAGTTCGGGAGGGCTATTAAATTAATGTTTCTGCGTTATAAAACACAAAACATCCATTAAATATCAATTATCGTGGTATTTTTGTGTGTCTACCATAAGCTGGGTGGGTGTTTTGTCGGATTATTATTAAATAATAGAGGAAATTAAACATAAAAACATGTCTGATTATACCTAATTGATCTACCTTAAAATTTAGTTTTTGCATTTTTTTTATGGCTGATCTGAGAATATGTAATATTACGCTCGACTCCGACAGTTTCCGCCCAAATTTCCCAAAAATAATTTCCTGGGTCTGAAACCTTGAACATTACCACATCACGTGTAACAAGGGCTTTATTCCGAAAGGCCTTTCCCTTTTCCCAAGGTCTACGGGCCTCTAACATAAGCAATAACTTCCGCTATAGTAATTGTTTAGGCGGGCTATTCCGGAGTTACCAGTACACAATATTATTGCTGGGAATTTCACTGATATTATTTATATTATCAAAAATACAATTTTCGGCTGCGTGTATGTCCTTGTAACTATAGTTCAATAAACTCGGAATATGCTTTGAATTTAATTGTCGTTTCAAAAATTGGAACTGATTGCGTGAAGAATTCAGACAAGCGATAAAGTACCTACCTATAATACAGGGTGTCTGGGGGTAAAGTGCACCAACTTCGAGAGGTTATTCTGCATGATAGTAAAGCTTGACAATTCGCTCGAAATCCAAATACATATTTTTTTTTGCTGTCAAATAAAATATAAATTGCCAGAGGGAATATAGCTTTAGATAAGATACTCAAAATTTAAGGTCAATATAGTTTATGCTGTCATCTGAAACCATCCACTTTATGTCTATATTTAATGTTATCTAGACAAACACTTAAGACATAATGGTGTCTATCCAAACGGAGAAAAATGAGTAGGTACTACTGCTGATTCATTAAGAATCTTTCTATTGATAATCCGGTTAAACGAATGAATTAACCGGTTTACTAAAGAAATAAGTTATAAGTCTAAGTGAAAAGAATAGATTAAATGTTATTATTACTTTCCTGATAAACTTTTTGTAAATTACGAATATATTATCACGACAACGGAACACGTGAATTTGATAATGGTTACCGGATAACTCGTCAAAATGACAATTCAACACACATATAAAAAGTGTTATAAAGTTATGAAAAGTGATGGAACAAAAACTAGGCTAAATAGGTTATATATGTAACTATTTAACCTATTATTTGTTTCATCACTTTTAATGACTTTATATCACCTTTTAAAGGTGTGTTGAATTGTCATTTTGAGGAGTTATCATAGAACCTCTGATAATATATATCATTCCGAAATGCGAAATGATAATAGCAATACAATTTTTCTCCGTGTATGGTGTATGATAGACACCATTAAGACTATGATAACCTTGTCACATGCAGACAAAGTAAATAAAACTTCCCTATTACATAAGCCATTACACCATTCCATAAAGTTCCATCCCATTGCATCGACACGCGCGTTATAATAACAAGTAATTTGACGTACGGCTACGTAACGCAGTTCACGTATTATTATATATACGTAATATTATTATACAGCCGTGAAAGTTGCCTACGTACTGCCTGGTAGTTAGGTACCTACCTAGATCGATACAGTTTGCCTTGCTGGCCTTCGCCCCGCTAAGAAAACTAACAAAAACAGCAAAGACACCCCACAAAAAAGGGTTAAACAAAATATACACGAAAAAATATCTTTAAAAATACGGGGTTGGTTGTGTCCCCCTTTGCGAGGGCGCTTATATTGCTATGCCTCTTCTAAGGGTCTTCCGTCTCATCCTTGAATGGAGAGTATAAGTTTACAGGGTTGGGAAACGACGGGAAGGGTGGAGGAAGGTCGAAAGAGGGGGAGGGGGATTTATTAGCGTTGGGAAAGTCTACATGGTGGGGGGGAATCAGAAGCAGTAGTGTAGAGAAAATATCGTTTCGTCAGAATCGAGGGGGTAGGGGGTTTGCATGTTGTTGGGTAGATACCTACCTACGTACGTAATACGTAGCTACGCTCCTACGTAAAAATACCTACCTACGTAGGAGGATAGGTACATATTACGTAGGTAGGTAGGTACCTACCCGGCTGCGTAAGCCGCCCACACAATCAACCGTTTACGTTACTTTACGCGCTCACCCATCCCGTGAACGTTGGTCCGGAAAATTCGCATTTGCCGGGGGAGGGAGATGCAATACACAAATGTCAAGTCATTTACCGTTTTAAGTAAACTTCAATCCTTGCTATATTCATAATAATATTACCTACCCTGTGCTTTTTTTACAGCAAAACTTCTTTCTGAACTACAAGTTACTAAACTGCCCGACTTCGTCTGAGTATCAATCATCTTTTAACCCTTAAATGCATACTGTTGTAAAACTGCAACATACCGTTCAAACCACCTTTAACTCTTTGGTGTATACTTAATGCATGCCGTTTTAGAATTATCAAGTTCACGGTAATATATTTTATCGAGTGGCATCACCTTTTTTTTCTTTCGCGAATGTCAAATGTCACTTTTTCTTCAACAAAGTGAAGATTCTCGAAAATTGGTTGGAGGTTAGAATTACAGTTTGGTTTTGCTGTTATTATTTTGATTTTCTTAGGTAAGTAGATCCAATAATACAATACTTATATGTAATAACTCGTATTTTTCCGGTACACTTATTAGTTTTGAGATTTTTTTTTAGGTTTTTTATTTTTTTTTTCATACGTAAATTGTTCATATTATTTTTTAATAAATACATGGTGTTGTAAATTTGCAACAATTTTTTTTTAATCAAATATCATTAAAAAAATTACAAATAAAATAAATTCTTTATATTTCCTTGCATGTAAATATCTACAAAATATATTTTTTTCCAGAAAAATTAATAAATCATGCATTTAAGGGTTAAATCCATTTCCATATTGAACAATTTAAAATATGTAACAAACTACATCATGCCTTATAGTATTTTTTTACACCAAATGATTGGCTAGGTTAATTATAAATAAATTTTTAATTGAAACGATGCAAAAGCCTATAGAATGTCTTTTCCGCGTAGCGAATATATTCTAATAACGCATAATCAAGAATAACGGAGGAATTTAGCGCCACAGGTAGAATTTTTTTAATATTTCCACATATTTTTTAACATAATTGTATTTCATAATGTTAATTATAATGTGTACTTTATGTTAAATCTTATAACAATCCTATCACAAGGCATAATAAACCCCCCTAGAAAATGATTAAAAATTTAATTCATGCACGGTCGAGATGGAGCTCTTTATATTCGACACTACAATGACACGAAAGAGGGATTAATGAACCTCCCAAGAACTCAATTCCGCAAGCCCTCCCTCGGCAAGAACCTTCTCATTAATGCGGGAAATTTACTGAGAAATAGCACCTCCCTGCCTGCCTCCAAATCCCTACGCTTGAACGCTATAAAAACCCACCCAAAACAGGTAAATAAACACATTTGTGAAAATACTAACCCGGAGTTAAAAAAAGAGAAACTTCTTACCCCATTTTTTCAACTCTTTTGGCGGGTTGGTACTGTTTGTAGTGTACTTATCTCTACGGGCTTTATTCCGAATTTAAATTGTCACAAGTTCTTACGAAAAGCTATGTAGGCAGGTACTTACTCATGAAAAATAATGTAATATGCGAAACAAATCAACAAAAAATGTACAAAAACAGAATGTTATAAAGCAAAAATAGGAGATCTTTTATGTTGTCATTTTTTATGCTCGAATAGACTCAGTTTAAATTGTTACAAGCTCTTCCTTAATGCATATGGGAATTGTTTCTGTCATATTACATTATTATTGTCTGTGCTTCTGTCATCGACTTTTAATGGTCCATTATTTTTGTATTTTGTTCAGCTTTGTGCGGTAGGTAGGTACGTTTTTATTTTTGATTTTACGAACCTTCTCCCGAGGTCGAAGCTCTGTGTTGTTATAATATTGATTTTCTCAGCCAAGGTCTCGGTTCCAGGGAAATGCAAACGATTGGCTTGAGCTTTGTGGTCTCTGGTTATTTTGGAAGGTTTAAAATTCAATTTAAATGTACGAGATGTACTTGGGGTATGTATGCAGGGGGAAATTATAGGTTGTAGGTACCTACTTATTATTCTCTTTCATTTTGTTTTATTATCAAACCTAGTTTAACGTAGTTTTAAAAGTAAAACTTCCAGGTGTGTAACTACTTGTAGCAGGGTTTGAAAATGATGTTTTAAAAATATGTATTTTATCTTTTTGTACGCCTGCGCAGTCACACAGCTTTGTTCGTTTTCTTTGTGAGTAAGTGACCCGTAGGAAGCGCTCGTCATTGGAGGAAATTCCCGCAAACTTTCTTTATGTCAAACGAGGAAAAAGGAAATGACGGTTGCTTGGTTTTTCAAGTTAAACGGGATTTCTAAATGATTTACTAACAGCCTAACCTAACCTGACTGCATTTTCGATTAATAAATAATGCATTAGGTTTAGACGTTTTTCATATAAATTTGCAATTTTATCACCAATATACCTAAAATAAAAATTGTTATTTAGCATTTATTTTTGGTTAATCCTGCCGCGATATTGTTAGATTTGCAATTTTATTTAAATTTATTTACGTATTTTAAGTAACCACTTTTTTAAATGCTAACCAGTTTTATTCATTTTTAATCCTTTATTTGTGATTTTTGTCAACATTCAATCACATTATTTCTCGCTCAAATTTCCGACATGAATTCGAACGTCAGAATCGAATGAATAATTTTCAAATAATTGCATTTCGTTCTGCTCGTCGCGTTCCGTAAAAGCACTCCCTTCAAAATTGCACTGTGAGTGGTGGGTGAACGGGTGGGTACTTATTGAGACCAATGGGAGTGGGAGGGGGGAGGGGGCTTACACGTGCCGGGGTAAAATGTATACTGCAGTTGTGTGCAACGCGAGGCGCATAAAGCCGGGAAAGTGGAGTGGGTTGGCTTTCCCGGCAGCTTTCTAAGTAATTTAAAAGAAGAAAGTAAAAGCTCGAAACGTGCGCAGTACCTACCTACCTTCATCCATTAACTTTGTTTTGTTCACATTTTTCATCTTTAACTTGTGAACTGTTAAGTCATCGATTTGTACAAATAGTTTATCTTCTATTGGTGTTATTTTCCGATATTTCTTTGGATAATTTAAAATGCTCTATGCTTTTTTATTGATATAAAAAAAAATCTTCCGCCTTTTATAAAAACGCTATTATTGTTGCTTTTTGTCGTACGAAATCCTTATTACTTTGAGGTTATGATATTTTTAAATAGGTTAGGTACTTTCTACAAAACTTGCGGTTGCGTTGTTCGTACACCCTTATGAATATCACTTGCTACAAATATGTTGGTGCCTAACTCATAATACAATAAGTTACCCCATTGTAACACCGGGTTATATTTATACTTCGAAGTGTCTTTGTTCCTTCCTTCTTGTGTTATAGACAAGTTTCCCTCTATTCTCGATTCCCTAATCCATCGCTATAATCCTGGGAAATTGTCGGGAAGGGAGGGAAAAGAGATAGGGGAAAGGCTAAAATTTAGTTTAAGTTTCAGTGTTTAGCGAGGTTTAATGAAGCCTTCTTAGTTTGGCACTTTCGCCATCAAACCGCGACGAGGGTATTAACGATTGGAACTATGTTCCATCTATGTTTTCTCAACTCATTTAACAGTTTAGGTAGGCATCTAATTTAGTTTTCTAAGAAAGCTATCTAAATCTATACCACTTTCAAAATAATGATTATTATTATTTTTTTTAAATTTTATTTTACATTATAGAAACAAGCAATATGGCATTTCTATTGGCAGTTGAATGGTTATTTCAAAATTCCATAGCTCATGATGAAAATGACGTTGCGAACTAAAAACAAGTGTGTTGTTAAGCTGCACATCTTGATACAGGAATGCCCTAGTGAGATGTGCAGAGTATGTTTTTTATGTTAAAAAGTTTTTTTTGAATAAATAAATAAATATATAAGATCTAGATATTCCACGGTAACCGGACAACTCATCACAGTGACAACTGAATACACCTTTCAAAAAGAGTATAAAGTCATGAAAAGTGATGAAACAAAACTAGGTCAATTAGGTTATGTAGGTTGTAGGTTAGGTTTATTGGTTGTTTTTTTTTTAATCCCTTTTATATCACTTTTTAAAGGTGTGTTGAATTGTCTTGAGTTATCATGGAACCAAATTCCAGGTAGAAAATTTTTGCAAATTTGTATGCCGCCACAGTTCATCGCTTGCGAATTTATGCATCTAAAATAGAAACTTAATTATTACAATTTTTAGTTTTAGTGAATTTATACGATTATTATTATTTTTATATTCCCTCAAATCTGTCCAAAATTTGATATCGATCCTGGTTTAACAACATTCAGGGACACTGTGTAGGTACCGCTTACTTCTAACCCCAATTTCTGCGTCTTTCGGATTTACCGAATTTCCCGCGCAATGGCGACGTCTCCATGGCAACACATGTGCTTTGTTTGGCGCCCAAACTGGCGACCATCTTTTCCCGGCTTCTGTATCGATCCACGAGCAAGATAAACTTCCCTTTGTCTCCCGCTGGCCATAGACACATCACGTTTGTTTATTCCGCGTCAATGTTTACGATGAAAGTAGATGCCAGTAGAAATCACATGTAACCCCATTTATTTTATCTATTGCCTCCAAGAACGCCGAGGTTTCTTTGTCTCTACCTTTTAGGGTTAAAAGATTTAGTAAAATCTGATAGGTAAGCCCTTCAAAAATGACAACACCGTTGATCTATTGTAACGAAATTGTTGAAAGAAAGTAGGTATTAACTAATTTTCCCTCAAAGTTCAATTATTAATTTTAAAAACCTTTTATCGTGGAGCTAGCTAAAAGGAGTTTGATAAAACTACTATAAAACTAGCAAGGTTTGAGACCGATTAGAAGTTCATTTGCTATTGAAAATAACACAAAATAAACACAAGAGGAAAAATTAGGGGGAATCATTATTTTTACTGTAAATATTTAAAAATACGATTGGAACAAAATTGTTACAAGAAAACTCACTTAATTTTAAAACAGTATCCCTGTACACAACATACTATAATCTAACTATGTTCTATTAGATTAAAAAGAAAATGTTTTTTGAAGATCGAATATTTCGTAATTCTTAGTTTTCCCGCTAGTGTCGCCACTAGCGAGGGAAATCTCCCTCCATTTTCCATACTTCCACAATTCACTCTTAAACCAATTCAACCAACCCCCGTTTCTGCAAGTACACACACTACGAAATCCTCGATACTAATACAACTAACCTCCGTTTCAGCAAGTTAATACACCCTATTTACTAATACTGCCAGCCCCTGTCTCGTACAATATAACATCATTGCATATACCAGCACGAGTAGCCCCGGTAGCGAACATACACCCTCTCACCCCCCTTTCGCCATTCACTCACAGAAGTAGGCCAACACTGCGGTGGCCCCACAATGGATTTATATGTCAAGTGTATGAGGTACGGCAATGTGCATCCATGGTTTTAACCCGTTCCAAACCTGAAATATTTTGTGCAATAACGTAGGTAGGCACTTATGATTATTTTTTCGCTTATATTAAACACGTAGGTACTAAACATACCTAATTTTTAAAAATTGATAATAATTATTACTACCAGGTATATAAGACAAACATATAATCCATTTTAACAGGTGTGTGATTTTGCAGTGTAGACTCTGTTCCTATAAAATATCCATCTGTAATGCTATATACCCATCGATTAAAAACATTTTTGTTCGTTCTTTAGTTTTTCCTTTGGCAACCTGCAAAGTTAAGTTGTAGAACTACTTTGTGAGTCATATTGAATATGTAGGTACTAAAATACCACCATAAAATTTAGCAGTAAAATCATGATGATGAAAAAAGGCTGATTTCTTAGTTGCCAGATGAGTAGGTAAGCTAGGAAAAATATTTTTTATTCCGTAGTTTCACATTGTGATTTCAACCCTTTAACAAATTATCACTTTACCGTAAATATTAAATAAATCCGATATGTTTTCCAAACGAATTTCAAATGTGCCATAGAAAATAGATGGAAGAGTCTTGTAGTTATAACTACAGATAAAAGATTTGAAACTCTCCCGATTTACTTCTTACTCCATGGTTCTTTATTCGACTTTCAATCAACCTTCACGCTTTTCATTTTTATCCCCAGATACGAATCATTGAATCGTTCTATTTTCCTTTCAACGGTTCGCTCCAAAATGGCGGCGAGGATTTATCTGCTACAGGGACTGCAATATAATCCGTGTGACCCAGATATTCAAATGACTTATTGCCGAATGCACCATTTATATCCCGACTCGTTTTTCATAGGCCACGGAAAATTAAATATGCCAGAATAACATCAGATTCAACCGTTTCCTGGATTGTTTATCACTTGAAAATTGACAGTTTAAATTGGTTTAAATGCTCACTTTTCAAAGGTGACAGAACATAAATTATTTGGACATTAAATTGGCCCAGTATCTTAAATGTAGATCACTTCTACAAATAAAAATAATATCACATAAATTCGACCCAAATATTAAAATCGATTTGTGGCATAATTTTCATCTGTTATTCTAGCTTTTTATACTTTGTGATAACCCCCATCCTTAGCCTTTGAAACAAAAATAAAGAATAAATTATTTAAAAGTGGAGAATTATAGTAAATAATTACATAGAATTTACGTGAATTTCAGAACGCGGTAGGTATTGGAAAATTCGTTCTTCTCCAGAAATCTATGGATAATCGTAGTGTCAGAGTGGGATTGGACATGCATTTTTGATTCGGGAGTAGACAATTTCGACCACCTAATTAATTATCTTATTTACCTTGTTATGAAGTGTTATTTAAATTACATGTAAATCGCTTTGTTACATAAATATTTGATTGCGTTTAGTTGGGCAAATACATATTAGGTATGCTTATTTTTCACGGTTTTTCTATTATATTTAATCATGTGAGACAATATTATTTTAATATTTAAAAAATACCAAACGGCTCTGATTCGTTACCTTCCGGTAGTTGTGAGCAGTTGGGACTCTTGTGCTGTGATTACATAGGTTAGTAGTTCTGTGAACAGTAGACCTTGCGTCAAAAATGTTTCTAATCTCATTTAATAAATAAAAACCAAAATTTTCCTCTAAATTTAAGTATTATCTTAGTACTTAAATACATATCTATTATATAATAAACCATATATTTTATGTAAAAAAATATTTCAAATAACAAATTATACAATTTGTCCAAAGAAACGTCATATTTCAATGACAATTCTTCTTTCAAAATTTCTTTAGACGAGTGGGTAGCGTAATATTGATTATTCCTATTTGGCGTAGTAGAATCCACGCTCATGCGAACTCTGGCGGGATAAAAAGGCCACCATCTTGAACCAGAAACGGAACTCACAAACAAATTTATAGACAGGATGAAATGCAAAACGGTCGAGTTAAAACAGGACTTCGCTACGCTCTGTCAAAAAGGGTCTTTAACCTACAGGAAATTAGGCTAGTTCGGACCTGTTCAACATTACCCATGGAAGCATGAGATTACATTGGCGTACAACTGCATAGTGCAGACATTCAATTGCACTCGCGTGAATTTTGAAGAGGCTTGCTTTCGTGAAATAGGCACTGGGAATTCGCACACCATTGCCCGTGTACCTATCGCCTACATTAAAGTGAGAAGTATATTTCAATGCCGGACCGCTGCCCTTTTCAGAACAGGACTAATGGGTTTTGCATAGAGTTATACAAGTAGAAATCTCGTCGCGGGGAAAGGATTTGGCAGTTTCCGTTGTCTTGAGCTTTGTTAGCTCATCTAAATATAATACATCAAAATAGTTTAAAGTCCAGTTATTTCGCATAAATTCAAATGTAACATCAAGGTTAATTTTTACCAATAACACATGCTTGCATAGATATTTTCGTAAATAATATAACGTGTTTCAAGAAATATCTCCACAATTTCTGTACCTAAAAAATAAAAAAAAAAACAAATATTGTTTGTTAATTTTTTATGGTTTGATATTTTCTACCTAATTTAAACATATTTTTAAAATTATTGTGTCTTGTAATTTTCGTAATTTTAAGCTTTGTATAAAAAAAATACTGATATTGTTGTGATATTGAATGTGCAAGATTGCTGCAGACACATTAGTCTAGGGACATTTATATTTGAATGTAAATTTATTTTATACTAACCACAAGAATGTACTTAAAATGTCCTGTTTATGTCTCAAATAAAAATAAATAAATAATAACCCAAATGCTTGTCAGATTCTATTTACGAAAGACATATTGCAAAAAATGATTTATTTTCTTTACAAACGTGTGTTTAACCATTAGCAATATATTTTAAATTTAGTGATTAACATCAAATGCTTATGAATTTCTCCATAAGCGACCATTCTACAAATCAAATTACAATATTTTTTTGGCAGACGAAAGGTTCCCTTTATGCCGATAGTCCGTTTCATCTTTTGAACAAATTGCGATTGGCAGAAGAGGACAATTATCATGTTGTTATATAAGCTTTTCAGTTTATTAATTTGTTAAAAAAAGTTGAAACGCATCTAGAATCAGCGTTAAATGAGATCTTTAAAATGACAAAAAAAAACAAAATGGCGCAGAATAGCCATTTGATTTGTAGAACGGTCGCTTATTAAGGGCCAGTTGTTTCTCAGAATTTGAACAATTCCTCAAGTTTCAAAGCTTATTTTTCGTCATGTAAAGGTTCTATTCAAGTTCTGTTATTATATCACCAAGGACCAGATATTCCACAGAAATGAAATAATAACAGAACTGGAATTGAACTTTCTCAGAACTTGAAAAGTAACTTTGAAATTTGAAGAATTGTTCGAATTCTGTGAAACAACCCGTCCCAAGAGTTTAAATAAGTGAAGTGCCAAAGTGAGTATAGTAGTCTCACAGAGAGGTTGTACGGATGTCAGTACTTTCTATTAAACGGCTGTAGGTGGCCGATCCTTCTGAAGGATCTGTTTGGCTTTTTATTTACTTTTCGCACTTTTTGTAACAGACGTTATAATATTATTATGTAAGTTATCCGTTGTATTCATGATACATTTTGTTTGTTTCCAGATAAATCGCATGGTCTTCCAATGTACATGGCCTCATTGCTCCATTTCCACAAATTCCCGGTTGGCCATCGAATCACACGTTAGAACATCGCATTTGGGGTGAGCTTATTATTAAATATATGTGATTACTGATAGCATATGGAAGAAGGAGTATTATCTCTGCATTGTGATTACTGATTACTAAAGACCTGAAAATTAATAGATATCTGAATATTACTAGACCTGAGAATTACTACAGACCTTTTACTGACCTGAAAATTACTAGTGACCTGAAAAATAATATACACCTGAAAATTACCAGAGACCTGAACATTAATGTACATTTGAAAATTACTAGACACCTGAAAATTACTAGGGACCTGAACATTAATACACATCTGAAAATTACTAGAGACCTGAAAATTTTTAGACCTGAAAATTACTACAGACCTGAAAATTACTAGAGACCTGTAAATTACTAGAGATCTGAAAATTACTAGACCTGAGAATTACTACAGACCTTTTACTGACCTGAAAATTACTAGTGACCTGAAAAATAATAGACACCTGAAAATAACTGGAGACCTGAACATTAATGGACATCTGAAAATTACTAGACACCTGAAAATTACTAGGGACCTGAACATTAATACACATCTGATAATTACTATAGACCTGAAAATTTTTAGACCTGAAAATTACTACAGACCTGAAAATAACTAAAGATCTGAAAATTACTAGACCTGAGAATTACTACAGACCTGAAAATTACTAGTAACCTGGACATTATTAGAGACCCGAACATTACTAGAGACCTGAAATTTACCAGACATCTGAACTTTCTTTCCCCTCTTTTCTTCCTTAAAATCTGTTGACAAAACATGTATAAAATCATTTAAAGCAACGTTTTGATTCAGAATGATGTTATTTCACCATGGCAATCTAGAGTAGGTACCTAACTCTCTTTCACACTATTATTATGGCATTCTAATCGTAAGGTTATGAGGCTGGAGAGCGAGAATCGAAGAAAAACTTTGAAAAAGCATGGTTGGAAAGCACTGTTCCGATCTGGTCATTAAGTATAGCTAAAGCCATCTCACGACATTTTTCGAATGGTTGTTTCTCGTCAGGATAACAGTGAATATCATCTATGAAAGAATGATAATAACAAAGCCTGATGTATTCGTAACTTACACAGTAAGATAGAAACTTGATTATACCGTTTGATACAGGCAATCTCTCTTCAAAATGGACAAGGAATATTTAATGTGTAACTTGATTATTTACTCCGATATTAGGCTTCACCTTCCAACAAGCTCCTCGGCTTTGCAACGTACATATTTTAACTCGTTCCTCTTAATTCTATGCACATAGGACCAGAAGTTCATGCAAATGATTGAAGATTTACATAATCAAACGAGATTCCTTCCTACAAACATTACCAACACACTTAGATCATAGAACAGTAGAGATTAATTTTATTACTTCTACAAATACCCATTTATAGGGTATTTGTTTCTATGTTATAACGATGAACTCGCTAACAATAACAGCGACAAAGATGGCGGCACGTCAAATCTTTGTTAAGGCGATGCACTACGTCGTGTAATATTTTAAATTGAGCCGCTATCAATAACAACCCTTACGTAGATGGCGATAAGGTTTAAATTCCCGCTTAACACCATCCGCCTGTTTTGATTTATGCAAGAAAAAATCATGGCCAAAAAGTGCCTTTTATTTTATTTTATGGATGTTCAGGCATAAATATTTATTTTTTTTCCGATTATTTTATAAATAACTTAATTTGCCACATTATACAATATAATCATAACTGAAAATGGGTTCATAAGTAGAAGATTTTGAACTTTAAATCAGTTTTCATACATTATTTTTTTCTGGGCTTATAAAAAGACTTAAATAAAAAATTCTCGATCATTTCAAAGGCCAAGATGTATTCTACTCGCAGTATTTAATTAAAGCATCTGAAACATTTCTAGGCGACCAAATTTTCAAACCAAAAACACATGATTTTGCATTACTACGTATGGCATCACCTTAACGTTTTAAAGCAATTCTAGAATTGACATTGATCTGCGGAAGTAGCCACGTACTGTGTGCTAGTCGTGAAATTGAAATTGCTTCGTGGCGTCGTTAAAAAAAAAACACTAAAAAGTTATCAACAGACATTTTAATGATTTTATATCAGGTTTTGAGGAAACAAAAACTGTCAATAAAATAGAAGATCAAACAGTTCCAAACACTTTTACAGGCCTGATAATTTTTTTTCAAGGCTAATAGTAATTTTTTAGATACACATTATGTAGATAAAGATATTTTTATGCGGAAAGTTCACCGGTGTAGTGCAACCCTGTAAAGTTAATAGTAAATGTGTCAGAAATGTGATTAATATAGTTAAAAAATCACCCCTTAAAAAACGAAGTTTTTTTTACTATGGTATAAGACATCTATTTTGATTAAAATATGTATTATTTTTTTGGTGTGACTGAGGATTGAACCTTCCTCCCCAGGGACTGACTAAAATGAGTGAACTGCGCTATCACTTAAGTCAAATCCTCATTGGATGGTACCGAGATTTATTTCGTATATTAACTGCTATTAATTTTTATAATGCCATCCTATTCTAGAGAAAGGGGTGTGTGCGTGATTACCACCATAGTTATAGAATGCATTTTCATCAACAACAAGTCTGCCTAGTTGAACTCGTTCGTTGCGCACCTTTAAAAAATCTTATCATTAGTATTTTCGCTGTTTTTTTTACTCTTGAAAAAATTACGATGATGCATGTATAGGGTTTTCCAATAAGAGGTGTTATTTTAAATAGCTCGCTATTTCGGTAGATGTTACTTTTGAAGCTGTAATTTTTTGACATTTGACAAGTAAAAACTACGCCATTAATAAAAATGGAACGATACACGCTTTAATAATGCATTTAAATTATTAAAATTCACTTGAGTGAATCAAATGCAAATCATCTTGAGTGATGAGGCCCATTTCCACCTCAGTGGCTTCGTCAACAAGCAAAATTGTCGCATCTGGGGCTCGGAAAACCCAAGAGTTATTGTTGAAAAGCCTCTCTATCCTCAAGGTGTGACTGTTTGGTGCGGTTTATGGTCCGGCGGAGTCATTGGACCTTACTTTTTCTAAAATGAGGCTGGAGCAACAGTTACGGTGAATGGATTGCGCTATCGAGAGATGATTAATGATTTTTTATGGCCGGAATTGGATGGTATTGATCTGGACAACGTTTGCTTTCAACAAGACGGCGTTACGTGCCACACAAGCAACGAAACCATTGAGATTTTACGATTGAATATCAAAATAACACCTCTTATTGGAAAACGCTGTATGTTTATTTTATTTTTATGTTGACGAATAAATTTTCTATAACGATTTAAAATGTGCCATTTTCAATTTTGCCCCCAAAACAACGTGTTCGTGAATGAAGCCAGTGGCGGCTTTACGTAAAAATGACGTTGTTTCCGAATGTGCGATTTTTCAAATAAATAATTTTAAATGAAAATATTATTAATATATATTTTTAGTACAATGATCAGAATCAGAAAAATCAACTTTAAATCTTCCACACGTTTTTTCTAGTTTACGAAAATACCCGGAAAATAAAACGGTATTGTCTGTTCAGTCTTGCAACGAATCCTCTAGAGCGGTTTGTAGTTATTTAGTCCCAGGCTAAAACGTACACGTACAGGCCAAGTGCCCTTGTGCAAAGTTAGTACCCACCTTTGTGTTGCCACTGGGCACGTGGGGCGTGTGGGTGCGGCGTATTATTATGTGTCGCTCATAGGAAATTCAATTAAACTGCAAATTTCAACGTTAAATCATCAGTCAACCTAATAATGCTGCTAACTACAGTTGGTTGGTCGTTAATTCATTATCTGCTTTACAATTTCAAAAAAATATGTGTTTCGTTCTACCTGAAATGTTTATGGTTTCATGCAGTCGAAATGATTCTTCTTTTTAACCTTAGTTTACAACTCAGTTAATAATTGGAATATTAACAATTATATCATAATATAGGGTTTTCCAATAAGATGTGTTATGTGTATTTAATTCCGGCCATAAAATGATTTTTTATGGCCAGAATTGGATGGTATTTATCTGGACAACGTTTACTTTCAACAAGACACAAGCAACAAAACATTGATCTTTTACGATTGAATATCAAAATAACACCTCTTATTGGAAAACCCTGTACTTGAAGTGGTCTAAAACAAATTTATATATTTTTATTGTAAATTATTACGAGCAACAAAGTTAATGCTTATTACAAATATGTATTATTATTTTAACTCTGATTTAATAGAGCTCCTACTCTGGTGATTCGTTCCTACAAATCGCCCCGCCTGATACGGTATTAATCCCATCAAGGTTATTCTAATCTCTGTTACGTTGGCGCGGTGTGGAAAACTTAATTTGCTCCCGTTCTCTTGCGTCTACTGGCCAATTTTTTTCCACAATCAATATACATAGTGGTCTCTGAGGTACTACTTAAAGATTCAAATTAGGTATTTGGACACATACTTAAAATAATTTCTCTAAATTTAGTTAAATTGATCATTGAAATTGATTGAAACTGGATCTGGTTATACTTGAAGAGCTTTGTCACAAAATAAAAATTCTACCCAAAGGGTTTTTTTTTATTTTTGATTTTAATTCTCAATTACATTGGACCTATGATCATTAATCTAAAAAGCACTGGAGAGAGCATTAGTGCGATTTCGTATGAATGGCATTGAAGCCAAATTTGGGGCGACGGGAAATTGCCTGGCAGCCATCTTATATGACTATTTTTTAACTGATTTGTATGCAATGTGTGTGCAATATCTTATGTTATTTTTATGTTAATGCAGTTATATCGGTTATTTTTTGGGGTATTTGATGGGAAAAAATGGGATAAGTGATAAATATAAGTAGGTTTTGGCATTTCCATACATCTTCCCCCCAATTTGTTCTCGAATTGCTCCGTCCGGTGCTTTTCAGGCCCATGCTGAAACTGTATGTTGACATTCTAAACTCTGGCGCTTGGCAACATATGTTATATACAACGTATAGTCAAATTGGATCTTTGAAGTTATTGAAATTGGGTGCAAACATTCTTTATCTACATTGAGAAAAAAAACATTTGGGGTACCTACCCAAGGTAAGAAATAGAATTCATTAGTATATTTCTAATTTTCCAAGTTCGCTAGGCATTTCACAGCTTGTAGCGCTTTTAATAAAACTTTTTGGAATAACACATCAGTTTTGTTTTCTCTTTCCGCTAGAAATATTATCAGCAACCAACGCATATAGATTTATGTGACTTGCATGTGGAGACATCATTAGAAGTCAATCAATTATTAAATCCCGTGGCCCCTGCCAATTATTAAGCACACTCCGCTACCGAAATGGGTTCAAGTATCAAGTCGCTTAAACGGCACTAATTGGCGTTACGTGTGAGGAAGCAATGTCAAAAGAAAGACACGTGTAAAATGCATCACGTGACTAAAACTAGTGATTGACACAATCGAATATGTTTCGAATTAATCACTCAATAAAAATAAAAATAAACCTACTCACAGTAATTTTTCATAATTATTTTCAATATCATTCGACCTTTCTCCCCCGCGATGGCCGACAAATAAGAGAGAGACTTTATCTTCTAAACTTCCAAAAACATTTATTCTTCAGTTACTAATTTATTCTTGGTACTAATTCATTAATAAAATAACGATAGTTTCGAAATTGATATCCTGAGTATGTACATCACTAGCTACGATTTTCCGCCATTTTGTCGAGATAGTTACTTTCTATAACGGGGGTAAATATTACGACTATTAATGTCTAAATTGGTTCTATTTTTATTGACATGACTTGGTTTTCGGTGGACCCATGACATAACAGGATATATTATTATTTCATCAATATAATACCTCTAATGCTTTTAGAGAAACAATAAAAACATCAACCCCATTTTCCACCATTCTGATGTCGTCACATTGTGCAAACATTTCGTATCGGAGTATTTTATGTAATATATATATATATATATATATATTTTTTAGTGGGACTATTTCGTAATGTAAACACCGAAACTAAACCAGTTCAAATTTTGAACTCTTATTTTTTTTTACGAAAATTCAAACTTAGCCAGTTCCAATTTTTAACGCCCTTTTACGAAAATACAAACTGTACTAGTTCCAATACTTAAATACTCAGTTTTGAAGAAAATACATACTAAACCAATTTCTATTTGGAACACTTATATTTTTACGAAAATACAAACTGAACCAGTTTCAATAATTATACACTCAATTTAAAGAAAATACAAACTAAACCATTTTCCATTTCGAACGCTATTTTTTTTACAAAAAATACGAACTAAACCAGTTCCAATTTTGAACTTATCCAGTGAAATGATTTGAATGATTTTACGATTTATCTAGTTCTTGTATCCAAGTTGACAAGGAGGCTGACATCTTTAAATACAATTATCTATTAACAAATACCCGACAACTGGTAACTAATCTAGCGTGATCTAGTCATTTAAAGCTTGATGGATTATCCACGAACATACAATATAATAATATTAATAACTAGGAATGCAGTTATGATTAAACAATAGGCTGCCGTTTTTCATCCTTGTCCTTGCCAAGAGTCACTGAGAAAAAGCCTTCTGTATGAAGCAACGCATCTGTGCGAGTAATGTATTAGTGTCAACTCTGACTACAAATTTTAATACAATATAATAAAACTATCTGTGATTTTCTGGTAATTTTAAATGTATATAAATCGCAAGAATACATTTTCGATCTATTCTGTGCATGTTGCATATTGCGTGCGTGCACCTGGAAGACACATCTGGTTAGATAAGAGTTTTAACCTCGACTATACTTTGCATTCAACAGAGGAAACTCAAAGAGCCTACTTACATAAATATTATTATCCAAGTACAGGGTCGAATGCAATGCCTTATCCACTAACTAGGTAGAAGCAAGCTTTGTTGGAAAATACCTACTTAGAATCACATTCTTCTTTCAAGAAAATTGTTCCATGACTAGAGTAAATACCTAAAATTAAATTTTGATCTTTATAACGAATTGGTGTAGGTACATTATGAAATCCAAAAAATATGCTTTATTTAAATTGAAGGTTTTCCTATCGCTTCGATTGAGTAGAATACAAATAAATAAAAAGTACTCAATAAAAAATATAAATGCAAACTAATAAAAAAAAATATTTTTTCAATAGAAATGTATGAACGCATAAAGGAAACTACTGTTACAAAATATAGTATTATAGCTAAGTTATCTGTGACAATTTCACTTGATTATTTTTTTTGCTTTCTTATGAAATGATTTACAAAATAAATAAAAACCAGTTTTTTTGCTTGAAATCGAACGTTTCCAGACTCCGTTTGTCAAGCGATTTTAATGCCTATTACCTATGATATAAGGTATACCAAGAATATACACATTTTTCACTTATAGCTTCCTCAGAAAAATGCTCTGCCACAGAAATCGTCGGTAAAGGTATCAATAAATTATGTACCTACCTACCACCATTATAATATAGTCACTCTTGCACGCTTTGCATAGATAATACATATAATACTTAATTATCTGTTATGCAAAGCGCGGCATTTTCCGACATAACCTTAGCATTTGTGACAAGAATGCACAGACAAACGTGACGTGATCTATGACGAGTGTTACCCGCCTATATAATAATAATAATATGATGTATTGCCATCGCATTATAACCACATGGCGACTTTGATTTCTCTCTTTGTCAATGGCATAATGACGAGCAATGCCAAACAAGACCGGTAAATGAGCGTAAATAATGATGTCTTGTGTTACAAATTTGCATTTTGTTAAAAGAATCTCGGATAAGATGGGTTGATATTATTTGATTTTAATTAATGTAATACCTACTTGAAAGGAAGGTTTCATTAAAAAGGGTAGTCTCCTCATAAAGTGTTTTCTATTGACATGGTCTCACTATCTCTGGTCAGTTGGACTTTATTTTACATAAACAGAACATAATACGGGCAAATCATTTAAAAGAGGACGGGTTTAATTTATTTATGCCCACCCTAAAAAGTTTCAAAAAGGTTTCTGATACTAACTGGGCGTGTAGTGATGTTTGTTAACTCTGTTTAAATTTATACTCGCGATTGAATTCGACAATGTTATTTTTATATTTTTTGTTGCATTCTTTAGCTTCCTAACAAAAAGACATCTACAGTTTTATATCTTGAGCACTTGTCCCTCAAAACAAAAGGAAGGTCACTGCCACCCCCCCCCCAAAGCAGAATTTTGATTCTTCTTGATGCACTTGGTGTTCAAATTTATGAGAAAATTTCTCTCTACATCGGATTTCGAATAACTCTGATAAAGCCTGGTAACATCAGGGATTTTGGATAATTATTAAATAAAATTATTTTGAGGCTTTTTCTAAAATTATTTATTTATTTATTGCATCTCACTATACATAAATCACGGTTTTTCTCATAAAAATCAACCTCACTAGGACTAAGCCTGTATCGAGGTTATTTACCTGTACTAATTTGACATAATTTTGGTGTTCCAGCCCCAAGTCCGAGTCTGACCATGAGGAGGAGTTCTATTACGAGGAGGACTATCAGGAGCGCGAGGTGCCTCCCCCACCCACTCTTTCCCACCGGGACATGTGCCGCCCGCCCCACGAAGACCCTGACTACCAGAGGCAGCTTGTCGGCTCCATCAGGTAACAAACATGCCAACTCAATATCTTTTCCTTACAATAGCCGGTACCTTCATATCTGCCAAGCTCGGACGATGTGTAATGTAACGCTACAGCAAGCTGATTGGAATTTCAATCTCAATTATACTGTATTCCTTTAGGCTAATCCTAATCTAACCTAGTTTATTGATATAAGGGAACTTATGTCTAAATGTGTGAAAGAGACAACTGATTCCTTTCTAACATTATCTTATCTTCCTGTGTGATATTGATGAATAATAAGGAACTTTTAAATTTCCAGGCAAGGACTTTTATCAATCCAGAATCAGCCAAACAACATCAACCTGCTTCCAGTTGGCGCCATAACAATACCTGGAGTCATACACACCCCCTGGGCCAACTCCCACTCACCCGTAAGTAGCCACTGATGTACAGGTGTTATATTATATACCCACTTACATCTTCTTCCAACTATATACACACCCCCTGGGCCAACTCCCACTCACCCGTAAGTAGCCACTGATGTACAGGTGTTATATTATATACCCACTAACATCTTCTTCCAACTATATACACACCCCCTGGGCCAACTCCCACTCATCCGTAAGTAGCCACTGATATACAGGTGTTATATTATATACCCACTAACATCTTCTTCCAACTTTCAGCCACATAAGCTTGGCCTCCCTTCGTCCTGAAAGTTTATCAAATAGAAGGTAATGAATGTTTTGATGTTTCAGAACTCCCCCCAAAAGCACATGAAGATGTCAGGGACCCCGACGAGCCCCGCACGACGCTCACGAGACAGCAAAAAGTGCCGGAAGGCCTACGGCATGGAACGCCGCGAACAGTGGTGCACGCAATGCAAGTGGAAGAAGGCTTGCACGCGCTTCGACTAACTGGGCGTGGAGGGCTGACACGCCGTCTTCTCATCCCTTTCTCGTCGCACTGTTCTCAGCCACCGAGGGTCGCTAAGGGTTCCAAACATAAGTTAAATACTTCCTAAGTCTACCAATATGAGGATCTCTTGAAGATACTTCAGCTGCATTATCTTTGTAAGAACGTCGGATAAGTTATTTATATAGACCGAGATTGAGTGTTTGTTGTACCGTATGTGCGTAGAGTGTTGGTAATAATGTTATAAATGTTTGTGCCGGTATTTGTGGTAATTAGTTAAGGCGAGTTTGGTTCTTACAAATGATAATGAGAAGATGCATTAAGTGCAAATTGAATACTCCATTATTTTTATACACCAAGTATGTGTTCTCCCGTCGCGCCGGACTGTGGGGGGGGAATGTTTGGTATAAAGTTCAATGGGCTATGTTGGAACCTACAGTTCGCAGCTAGGTTAGTTGTGATGTAATTGTTAAATAAAGTTGATATTGTAGAGTTTAAATAATTCTTAAATTGTACAGTACAAATTCTGTTGTTCGATAGAGGCATCTACGAGTATTTAGACCGATCTTTGTAGAAATGCCTGAGCTAATCCACATTAAATATTTCAATTAATAGAATTTAAACGTAATTGTGAATTCTCAAAGCTTTATTGCATGCAAATTTTTTATCAGATGCAATAACTTGTATATACTGGAAACTTTTATTATACATTGTTATATAATTGTGAATAATTAGATATTATATCAAAGGGGGTTTTATTTAAATTTATTTATGTTAGTATCGGATGCGCCCGACGGGGGTCTTCAAAAGTGGTATAGATATCTACGAGTACCTATATAAGGACATAATACGTGTTGGCAGAGATTTGATAATTTTTGTAAAGATTCTAAATGGAACAGACCCCATTGACATTGCAATACATATCGCTACTAGTAGTACACCTTCACGACTAAAGGGACTTAAACATTAAAACTTCAGCCAAATAGAGTTTTTAATATTTTGCAGCATAATTTATATGAGGTTTATTATAATAAAGAATAAAGCAACTGAAGTAAGCAAAGCGTGGAAATGTGTTGACGTCTAACCGGCAATCCTAAAAGATAATGTATCTTCTGTGACTGAAGTTGCCGGGCCCGAGTCCACTGAGAGTCGATCCCAAGTCAACTGCGAGTCAGTCCCGAAGTCAACTGAAAGTCAGTCCTGAGGTCAACTGAGAATCGATTGGGAGTTCAATTCAACTGAGAGTTATATTGTCCCGTAAAAAGGGTGTATTGCGTAAAGCTCTTATACATTTTACCATTTGAGTATGATGTACAATTAACGAGTGTGATATTTTTTTAAAGAAATTTTGTGTTTTATTTATACAAATATTAATTGTAAGCAGCCTTCGTGCAGGGAGATCTCAAATCAAATTTCTAATTATAACAAGGGGCAAAGCCAGATGGGAACTGATCCATTTCGAACTTTATCAGAGAAGGAATACTATCACTTTCCTTAGAATAAGCTATCACAACTTCCATGGAGAGATGCCCTTCGTAGCCAGCCGGAATCCTGGCAGGACTCGACACTCCTTGCGGGGCTTTTAGACTTTAGGGCGCCTCCTACGAGATGAGTAAGACACCAAAACCAAAAGATGCTGCATTTTAAATATCTTATAGTCTATGATACATTTGGCAGCCAATTGATTACAAATTCCCAACTGATAGTAATGCCAGCTCTGCACTCTTGGCGACACCACCCATGGGCACCCAAGAGTGTGAATGTAGTTGAATCGCTCGTCTCTCCATTTTTTACATTGCATTCGCAGGCATTCCAGTTCCGTCCCGTGTCGGTTTTTAGTACCATTTTTAAAGACGCGAGACCAATGCAAGTACTACACAACCACTGCAACAACTGCGTGATACGAGAGTAAACAGAGTTCAGAGCATGCATTCGGATATAAGAAGTAATAGCTATTGCGGCATCTTTTGTTCATCACCCGAGGTCCCTCTCTCATCTCAGATTAGGTGATTGCGAGTTATTGATGTGACTAAGGTGGAGTATAAGAAAACAATATCTAATTTGACTTTATCCCTACTTACTTGAAAGAATAAGCAATAACTAACTATTTTTCATCAAGATTTGACAAGAATGTTAGGCAGTATTTCTATTCTAAGAACTGAGTAAGTGGATTAGACTGCAGAATATGGATATTTTACATGGTAATGTAATGGAAATATTACATTTTGACTGGTATCGTAATATTCCTTTAGCAAACCATCACTAATAGAACGTGAAACGATATCAATACTTCAGCAATTTGTTCAAAACTTCAAATCATTTTGCATGCATCACATGTTGAGCTATATGTTATGTATGTAGTAATTGACATATATTCAAAATAAATATAATCTATATATTGACAGAAAATAGTTATTACTATTTGGACAAATTGACACTTTGTCACATAAAACAAGGCCGATTAAACATTGAAACGAAACATGTAATCATTTTTTTTAAAAGTCAAAACTGTACTACACAGAACTTTTGTCAAATAACTCTCTTCATTTATAAATACCGATATAAAAAATCATTTATATTCTTACTATTTAATATTATAATAAATATTCTTTTTTATAAGTAATATATACTATTTATATTCTGAATTATTTTAATCATGTCTTTTAAGTAAAAAAAATATACATTTTATTTATTAATTTACTTTATAATGTTTTAAATCAATTTCTAGATCTTATTTTAAATATTTTAGGGCGTGTACCTACATAACCTTACCTTACTCATTAAAATTTTATTTATTTATATCTTAGACTGATTTGTTTTCTCCAGCAGAGAATTTTTGACAAAAGTTGCTTTCATAAATCGCATAAGGATTAAACATTCTATCTAGCATTGGTGATAATCAAAAAATCATTTGCCTTTATCAATGTAATTAAAGAAAATTGAATTTGATACATATCAAACTATGTCCATGGATAGTTCATGTTTCATTAAATACATCACAATATTTGCAATGTAAAACAAAAACAGTTTCATAAAAAAAGATCAAGATTTTTAATGTAATTTGTTGGAACACAAAACCTTGTTAAAATTATTCAAAAAACTTTATAAAAAAGCGTTAAATTAAAAAAAAAAAAATTAGTGGGTCTATTAAAAGGAAGACACCAAAGTTAAATTTATAAACATTTGCGCAAGTCCAAATTGAGGGAGAAAATAAAGCATGGAAACCAGGCTGATAAAATAAAGGCAAATTGTGTTTGAAAGCTACCATTTGTGGGGTTGACTGATTAATATATTTTTCAAAAACTTTGATGTTGATAACAAATTTTTAAAAAAGACAAAAAAAAACACTGAATGATGCTCTTAGCCTTTAGGGTTTGAAAAATGATGATATGAGCCTTGTAAGAAAGGGTAAACGGTTAAGTTGTTGGTCAATGGTTGGTTTCTGTGAATTTAATGAAAAGAATCAATAAAACATAATAAAAGACTTAAACCAAGAATGCCTGTTGCAATAAGTCGTATATGTAAAGCCACTATCGGCCATTAGATTAGACGAGCTCCAATCATCGTTGTGTCCTCCTTTAGGCATGTTACGGTTTCGTGTTGTAACGTGTAGACAACAGATGTCACTATGTGTATTCTAAATTTGTTTCTAAAATTTATAAATGTTAGTTATTCTGATTGTTAAGTTGTACAGAACATCAATTCAATGCCTATTAAATTTTAATAACCGAGTCATAATAAAATGATGTCAAATAAAAGCCATTAAAATCATTCTGGCTTGAACATTCAGTGCAATGACTGACATGAAAATAATTGGGAAAAGTGACAATATAAGATGAAGCTAATTTTCAGTTCTTGCCACAAATATTTATTTCAACGTTAATAGAAGATTTATATTAATTTATCGTCGTGATTTATAATTTTAATAACATTTTTCCAAACCACACCAATATTTGCAATAAGGTATCAAAATGAAATTATCGATAAGATTAACCAAAGCCATTGAATGGAAGGAAAATATAAATGCTGAATATGATGAGTGTAATTTCAACGTCATATCGACCGGTTTATATTAATCGCTTTTAATTCGACCTTATGAAGCCTGTTCAATTCTTATTAAAATTTCAGTAACGATATCTTGGCAAAATATTTTAAATTGACTAATCTTATTCTTTACGGATCTAGTACAATGATGACTCAAGAAAAAAATGGCAATATTTAAACACTACCTCAAATATCCAAAATGTTTAGAATTGTGTCAATGTCCGTCAGTAATATAAACCGTAGAGGAATTTTTATAGAATTAATTAAAAACATGAAGTTTTATTGACATTTTTTTGACTTGTCATTCTGTTATTATTTTAGTGTTGCCATTTTATTCTTCGACTCGTCGTTGTTATTCGTTGCCAGAGCACCCCGAGATTCCGGCTCTGAGTTGTTGCCACTGCGAGTGAAACTTGTAAATAATTTAACCTCAGAATTAGTGCTTACCTCATGAATATTTTAAGGAATAGTAAGTCCATTACTCTTTAAGTTTACATTAGGCGATTTCAAATGAAGTCCTATTTTATTGTTTTTTCTTAAGGATCTCAATGCCCAAATGTTACGCAACCGTTTTTGTGTGGATATATTATTAATAGACGGTAGAGTTCTGATTGATTGAAGAGCAGCTGAAAACATCAAACATCACTAATGTGACAAATTCTTTAACGTTGACTTTCACCCTGGTTTTAAAGTCTTTGTGACGTGCGTTAAACGTTAGTTGTGGTTAATTTTGTGAATCACTCCTCTACTGTAATTTACATCTTAATTTCTCAAAGTACAATATATATATATATATTAAGACTTTTATCTCGATATGCGTAGTTATAGTTTTGCAATAGTTTATGCGTTCTAGTGAAGATAATATATTATGCCTATATTTGTAAAGACAATGAAATATTTATATTAGGGATACGCGTTTAAGTTTAATGTAGTTTTCAAACAATATTATAAATTTATCGCCTTTACATTGTTTGTCTTGTCATAATATTATAACATACTCAACACTTTATAAGAAAAGCTGAATATTTTTAGGAATATATTGTAGCATAGTTTAACATAAGACTTGTTTTAAATAAGTTTATATACAAAAACAGAAAAATGCCTAGAATTCACACACACATTCACACAAGCATCGCGCCACTCAATGTGTCAATATTTCCAAAACATTTGAACTAAATACTCATATAAAATTATACGAAGAAACGAGATGTCAATTCATAGTTCCAAAAAGACTCGTGTCTTGTAGATTAGTTTATATTTCACCATTTTCAAATGTTTAAGTTACGTTTAGAAATATATTTAGGTTGTTCCATAATCATTGCTGCCAAATAAAGAGCACAAGTATTTCTAAATGGTGGATGAACAAACCGGCACTGTCTCGTCATATTGGAATGGCGTGGAAAACACCAAACTAATCATGTGTCCTTACATCTGCAGAGCTTGCAGCTAGCAATGCGTCTTTTAAGTAAAATTATTGGCAACTGATCAAGATTAAGATGTAATATATATAAACGCAAAATAATAATGTGCTTTCTCTGCAATAACTAGGTATGTTTATAATAAACTCCATCAATACAAATATTAATACATATAAGTGTCATCTTTCTGATTAATTCACTTTAAATCGAAATTCTACATACGTAAACTGTAAGTTAAAAACTAAGACTTCAGATTATATTAAATTATAAACTTTTCTATGTTTAGTAACTTTACTATAATTCTAACTTCTGTAATTATGAAATAATAATGATATTGACGAGAACCTTAACAATAAAAGATACTGTGTTCATAATATATATGTATTGTGATAAAGTACATCAATGTAAAGAAATCTAATATTTTATTGGACAAAGTTGATGAAATATTTTAAATCTTATTTTTGATTTGTATGTTTTGTAATTTGAAATATTGTTATAAAATAACTGAAAGCCGGTTGTGTAGTAACGATAAAGTTGTATATTTTTGTGAGAATTTCAGTGTTTTTACTCATATGTAGGTTCACGCTAAAACACTGTGAATTGGACATATCTTAAACCTATTGAGTCTAACAGAGTAAATTCCTTTTAACTTTTAATGAAGCTGCAATATATCCAGTGGCGGTTTGTGGTCTGTGGTATTTCACTGGGGGTTCAGAATATCAATATAAGGTATAAATATATATTTATATACCTTTTTCAAAAAATTTTATGGCTACACAAACTCGCATTATTTTTTTATGCAATCAACACTATATTTCGCTATTGTACACTATTAGGTATAACTAACAAGACAGCGAAAAATCATTCGTTGCAACTGCTTTCCAGTCAAAAGTCGAAACCAAACTAGACAAAGTGCAGCACAATATCGCATTATTAGCGACTTAAAGACGAAATCTGTTTTCCTAGTGGATTTACAAATGCCATTAAAAGAAAACGGTTGGCGAAATGCAGTAACAAGAAAATAAAAATTTACTAAAACTACTTAAGAAAAATAACATTTAACTTGCATCTTTGTAGTGCGAAGTTCAGCTGCCGGCGCGGGCACTCAAAATTCCGGAGGTCACGTGGCATCACATATTCTCTATAGCAACGTTTTTAAAGGCAGAATTTTAATATCGCGCTTTATAATGTGCTACTATGATCATAATGCAAGGTATCTCATCTATTTAATGGGTGTTCACTGCACAAACGCACTTTAGAGAAAACCGCCACTGGCTATATCTATTATATTTTATAGCAGAAGCGTAAACAAAACATGTGATATAAACGTAGGAAAGATATTCTTTTTAATAAATCATTCAAGGTTGATGATAATTATTGTGAAAATTAAAAAAAAAAATACTATTATGCTTCAACTGCGATAACTTTCGGATAAATTGTATTTTTGAAAAATACCTTTAAAAAGTTAAAAAATATGTCCTGCCTTCAAGGTTATCATTTCATAAAGTTTATCACCAAAAACTACATTTAAAATAAAAAAAGAGAATTAATACATCACAGAGAAAATGAATATGAATATATATATATAATATATAAATATCCAGCCATATTGTCCGTCTCAAAAATATTCATGGCATTGTACAATTTTGTGTTTGTCATAGACATCCAAATTAAAAGACTTGCTCTAACATGAAATCTGGGTATCATTTCGAAAAGCTGGAGGCAAACCACGTGACTATATTTTTGACACCAGGAGGCTTCGAGGCTTGAATAAACTACGACATCAGTCGTACACTGACCACCGAAAAGTGCACATTGAAATAAGCAGATTTAAAAGTTTGATACAGTAAGGCAAGGACTGCAGTTTAGTCCATTGTGGGAATTTTCTGTGCAAGATCTGGATGTTCATTTTTAAATAAACCGCCTGGCGTAGAGATGCAAAAATTTTGGAAACAAGCCCGAACTTTTGTTTACCCGTTTTTGATTTTGCAGTTAAGTTTTTTATGCAACCAGCAATTTGCACGCCATTGTAAAAAGAACTAGTAATTTGCAAGCAGATTTTATTTTCGAGGATCGTATGGTGATATTACAATGCGAGTTGCATGTATACTGTCACATGCATTTATAGACAAATCACAGAAATGGGGACGGTCACTCAAGTTGGTTTGTGCCCCTTTCCTTGATTGGCTGGTCTATTAATTTGAATGTCTATGGTGTTTGTAGAAAACATGTTGTCTTAGATATATCTTTATGTACATATTTAGTAACTATTTACACACAAGATTAAACTGTGTAAATCTTCAAAATTCATTATTTTTTAGCAAAGATCTCACATTTTGCTAAAATATCAAAGACCAAATCAAATAACAAATGCATAATTGCAATAATAAAAACTTGGGTATTAGACAGAAATTTTGATTTCATATTTTAATTACACACTTAACCGGTCAGTTAAAAAAAATATGAATATTTCTACGGTTTGCATCAATTATTTTAACAATTTAATATCAATGGTTACTCCTGATTGTATTAAAATAACAAATAATATTCTATAATGGTTAAATATTATACAAATATCTATCAAAATAATTGATAATATAATTACAAATAATACAATTTGATCAAGCTGAAAAATGAGCCATATTCTAACATAATATAATGTGTAATATAAAATATATTAATTTTCTATAATTAATAAAACAAATAATGTCAGTTTTAATTTAACAAAATTACTTTCTAAAGATAAAATTATAATTTTCAATATATTATATTCTTAATGTGTACATATAGATACCATATACATTAATTGAAATAGTCAACTATCATTTAACCATTAAAATCTTGTACTTTGCTGATATACCTTGCCAAACTCCAGTTTGTTTTATGCTTTGGAAATTTCTTAACTTGAAATAATGAAAACAATATTATTAAATGTAAAAGTTACCAGAAACTATATTTTTTAAGTATTAAAGTGTATCTTTAAAAATTGTATGAATGGATATTATATTTTCAGTAAAAGAAGCGAATGAAACCTGCTTAATATAGGTTTCTCAAATAGAAGGCGTTGAACAATGAATCATTTTTGTCTACTTCGATCTGAATTACCAGAGACAATGGGACCAAAAAGAAATCAAGTAGAAGTTGAAATAGACAAATAAAGCTTTTCCCCAAGTCCGGTAAAAACTGCAAACAAAAAGTAGACAAAACTTAAATTAAAATAGCTTTCTGTTTTGAGAACCAAATTATTGCCTTCCTTCCTCTCTCACTACAACATATAAAAGACAATCCAACGTGAACTGATATTGAGTCCACAGATATTTTTTTGCATTAATAAAATGTAGGGATTTTTTAAAAATGACACTGCAACATAATATTATTATGAACAAAATATAGAAATATTTTGTTCATAATAATAGGTGCACATGTAAAACAAATGACAGATGTAAATTTTGTACATCTGAGAAATAATTATTTTGTTTTATAATTGAGTTCTACTGCTTCCATTTTATTTATGCACTCAAAGATCTGTTGATAAGAGTTTTAAGAGGCTTGCACTGTTGGCAAACGTGTTTTGATATTTACAAAAAGTAAGCTGTTCTTGTGTTTGCATTTTGAAAAATGGAATACGATTACATCGGTTTACACTTATTTGACTTATCGTGAATTTTAAGTTAATGAATTTATATTAATAAGATTGGCGACGGCTCAAATATAACACAAGCCAAAAATATGTACATATATTATAATCTATTTTTAGTTTCTTGGATATTCGTATAGCTTGTGTTGTATTCTCGTAGAATCATTCAAATAGGTTGATTGCTTTCGGTTAAGAATTTTGGAAGATTTCTCATACATAGTAACTTACTATTTAAGGACATTAGCCACCTTAAAACCTTCATTTGCTTGAATCACTTTTGATAAACACTTGTTACCATTTAAAACAGTTTATTTGGCCAGTTATGTTTTTAAAATAATACCAATGGTTAGGAATCTGATTTTTTTCTTTTATTAAAATAACACAACTCTTAAGTCGAAAATTCAGGTTCGTAATGAAATCTTCAAACAATTTGTTAAGTTCATAGGTTGCTGTAGAACTGACTTTTGACAATTGCAATAAACCTGGTGCAGTAGCATTCTTCAGTAGTGTTCTGATTGAAATGTGAATTGATTGATTTGTTAAATCAAATTACATAAAATGTTGTCAACATATAAACAATGTGTAATGTCGATTGTCCATAGAACGAATGGAATAAATATATTATGTTTTCACTTTCAATTTGCCATTTTTAAAATTAAGATTTGCCAGTATTTTGAATACAAGATAATGGCAGGATATATAATTTTAGAGTTAAGTCCTTAAATAGTCTATATCTGATCTCATATTAAGTATGTAAGATGAAGAAAGTTTTTAATAATTTGTTTTCTTTTTGCATCTATTCAAATTTATTGTTTTGAGAATTATTATGACTTCTTGAAATAAGCTAGTGTAAGACATAATACGGTATCGATTATGTTTTAGTTTTGCATACAAAATTAGCAAAAGGCTTATTCACCAAAAGCGGAGCATTGTAATATCATAATATGATCTACTTATTTTAATGAATAATGTTTTTATTTACCAAAGAATACTGTGGAAATTCAGATAAGTACATTTGCTGAAGATATTTTCAGTTTAAAGGGTAATGAATTATTTTTGTGGATTTTTATACAGTAAGTACAGTAAGCGAACATAATATATTTTTAAGAGTCTTCAATTCTTTACTTCATTAAAAGATAATTTCAAAAGAGGATAAACAATGAACATAATATTTTGACTCATTCATGTAAGAGGAGAGACTGTGCCAATATCCCCTTATCTCTAGTTTAATTTCCCCCATGCTCTGAATACTCCAATCACAGGTAAATAAACACATTCAATAAGAGTAGAATCAACGTATCGTTGGGATGTGGATCTCATGACGAATGGCCTTCTTGCGTCTATTGTGATTTTCCCAACAAGTAAATGTAAATAACCCGAGAGTTACCAAGTATTTTGGCCATCTTTAACGATTTTAAGTGAGCCCGTATATTTAAATTGTACCATATTTTTGCTCAGTCTTATTTGATAATCGTTAATCCCAGATTTCATTATAAATATTTACATTTTGAAATGTAATATGTAGTTAAGATTATTCATTTAAATTATATAATTTAAATTATAATGACGGACCATATATAATGTTATTCAAGGCATCTTTACTTTAATTTACTCTAAGTAATTTTACATTTGAGACATTTCTGATTCGAGTATCAGAGAATCAAAGAACATGACATTCTGAGGAACCTTTCTAAAGATTCTGTACAATATGAAGTGATTACTCAGAAGAGAATGAGCTGGGTTACTGGCAGTCATGACTTAGTATGTATCAAAGGATTGATGTAGGAAACAAGCCCCGACAATCATACTGTGTTGTTGTTAATATTGTTTTCTACATCGATGTGTTGATTGAAAGCATTCAAGGAACGAAGAATCGACTTGAATATTTCCAATTTCTCAATAACCCGCGTAGTATTACAAATTCCACTCCGAGTAGAGTTTTGTATTAATTTGTTTATGTGCGGAATCAGTTGGGATTAGTTTTAATGTTTATTTCATTGTGTGCTCACAGATTTAGTTATTATATATTTGCTTGCAAATGATCAAACTGTATAATATTGCTTAGGATGAGAAGTGTACGTAGGTATATATATTTTTATGAAAAATCTTAATCACTTTTTGCAAAGATATTTATTTGTTAATCAAAGAATTTAAATTATGTTATTTCATTTGTTAATGATTAAATTTTATTGTGTTAAGTTTCTATAATTATTTCTATTTTAATTTGCAATAATCTTCTGCTTAAGAATTTCTTTTCTGAATGGTAGGTTAAATCTGTGTAAACTTAAATTAAACATACGGAGTCTTAAATTAGTTTTATTTGCAAGATAATGTTTAGAGTATATTTAAAATATATATAAATATATATATGTATATATTATATTTATGTATATGAGAGAAAATGTAATAGTTATTGATATACAAATTTGTGGAGAGTAATTAAAAATAATATATGATATACTTATTATATACAAATATATTCATTTAGATTTGAAACTTTCTTTTATTGAAATAATTAAGAAAAGCCATCCCAACAATGTGAATCATATAATAACCATACTCGAAAGAAGTAAAGATTAAAAAATAATGGTTAGTATACATTGGATTAAAGATTATGTGTTACCAAGACCCAGAAAAATAAGCTTTATTAATCTTAAATACTCTCAGTATCTCCCTGGTGAGAAAGACTAACGCCCTGAATTGAAATATTGAAGTGACCAGATCTCTGAATAGCCAGGTAATACCAAACCTTCCTCTTCTCCATCCCATCACTCCTTTCAGCTATTTCTTGATCTTATCAATGATCGATAGGAACACTTTATAAAAAAATATTCAATCACTATTTATTAGCACTCGTGATGGATATGGTCGAGCGACCATAGATATATAAATTTTGTAGACCGGGCGTCTCGAATCTAGTTCATGGTTCGAAATAAATAGTCATTGCATGTTAACCACCTCTATTAGAGACACAATTTATACATTGTATATCCACATTATAGGGCAGCGGCACATTGATCTGTCTATGGCAAGTTTAAAAGTACCCGATAAAAGATAAGATACTTTTGACCCAATCACTTTGCCAGTGTGTCATGTAATATGATTGATCCAGGGCTACTATTTTCTGCCTCACAACGTTCCCAAATTGGGAATGACACAATTAGTCCTACTGGCTCCGCGCAGATGGAACTTCAGATCTAGAGAAAAAGCTGAAACTTAGCTCAAAAAAAAAAAATGTGTGCCTATAATTTTTTTTTCACAGAAGAAAATGAAGAAATTAATTTCCTCTTGGCCTATCAACTTTGAAGATGCTGTGTGGAGGGTCTTTTAAGGAAATGAAGGAGAGGAGGTTCTAGGAAGGAAAAGGGTATAAGGGGTGGTAAGGAATCTGGGTGTGTCCGGCTGGAGAGGTCAAAGGATCTCCCTCAACCTCTCTCAATCCTGCCAGATAAGCAGTTGGTGGGCAGATGCATCCGCCGCCAAGACCTGGTTAAACCTCATAATCCCGGGCACCCCTACTCAGTCACAAAACGTAATGAACCACTTGGAGTGACCTCTTGCAGAGGTGTTGGTTATCCAATTAATAGTTCCCGGGGCAGCGGTGCCCACACCTGCTTGAATGAAATGAAAAATGCACCGGGTTGTCATCTCACCGCAGATCAATTCCCTGCTATCTAAGTCCTTCATCACTGCACAAGAAACATGTTATACTTAGGGGCTATTTCACCATCCTCTTGATATGCACCATCCATATGATTTTTATTTTTTTATTAATTTAAATACAACTGAAAAAAATAAATCTTAATAAAGCTTAAATCTGTAATGTGGTATTATGATGGCGTGCTCGAGTCATTTAGACACATGAACAATCCGATCCATTTTTGGTGCTTTGACATTTACAGTTTATCGTTCCAAAATGTGCGTTTAGCAATAATTTTACTTTACATAATGTGTTTGGTTTTTTTTCTATTAATATTTTATTGTGAACATACATTTTGAACACAGCTTACGGATTTAGCGACTTTATTAGATTATATTAGCTGTAAATATCAAAGTTTTATCTTAAATCAGACTACATTGCCAGTAACTACATAATGTCTTTTTGTACAATGTTTACAGCTGTTTTTCATTAGAGAGGACAAACAGATTTTGATTAGAAGTTACAATGTTTTGACTTATTAATGGTCATTGAAAAATACAGTTTTACTGGAAATTGCAGTCGTTTAAATTGAAACATTATATCCGTTGGTCTTAAAGGAATCAGGGGATTTAAAACAACCTCTCCAGTTCCACATCCGGTCAGTATTGTGAACTATGATGAATGTTTTTTTAAGATTTTACCTGCAAACTTGTACCATTGCACAATTTGGGTGGATTAAGGTTCCGTAATAAAATAATAATTATGTGGGGAGAGTCCAGAGGGCTGCAAGAAATTGAGAAATTCTGTAGGAAAATGAACAGCATCTTCAATATCGAGCAGTGTCTACAGAGTAGTATGCTTGTGCAATCTTTGAAAGAATCAAGTTATGTACATACTTGTACCTACTTGTTCGTTAGTAGGTGACAGAATTGCTCTCTCCCTAAACCTAGGTATAGTCTTAGAGCTTATGTTATTAATAATTTTGGGATAAACATTGTCGACCAATTCTTGAAGGTCATTTACCAAAATGCAAAGTTTTCACTGTCGAGATTAACTCTTCCATTATCTTGTGGTAGCTGCCCATTACCAGTTTTGAATAACTTCTCTGAAGCCTGTTTTCATGTGGAGACAACGAAACTCTCATGTTGGTTTTAAGTTCCAATTTATTTACATATGGCCAAAGGTAAGATATTTTTAATGAAGCATTAATTTCATCTCCATATGTACCTCTCATTACAACCGGTAAGATTTGACGAAAGTCACCTGATAACAAAATTGTACATCCACCCATAAGTGAGTTTTTGCTACGCAAATCACGCATTGTTCTGAACGGAAGTCTTGTTCGACATGGTAGCTTCGTCTCAAACTATTAATGAGCAGTCATGCATCAATTTTCCAGTATTGCTTAGTTTGGAAATACTACAAACAACACTGTTAGTATCATCAGTAGCAATTTTTAGCGGGAATGTCACGTGTGCAGTTCGGCCTCCTTCCAAAAGTGTAGCTGCAATGCTGGATGTTGCGACGGCTAATTCAATTTTACCAGCAGATCTGACTTCGGCTAGACCTAGGAATACACATTGTGGAACCAGAAGACATAGCCACATATCCAATAACAACCCTGGTGAACTTTATAAAAGGGACCGGGTGACTGTTAAAAGAATGAGGTAAAATGGGAGATGGCACAATGGGCCTATGGCCTAAGTGCTCACGGGAACTATATGTAAACCGTCTCCGCTCTATAAAAAAAAAAAAGACTTCGACTACGAGCAAAATGATTAAAAATATTTTCCCAAACCTCCTGGAGCATCAAGGGAAAATATTTTTCCTTCGTTCTTATCAATTGATGTTAATAACGCATAGTATACTTTTTTAGTCGACGTTCATCTTGAGCTACAACTTGTAACAGTTTTGTTATGTTTTTTTTTCTACAATCCCGTTAAACTGCAATAAAGCAGTTTGTCAACAGGATGTTAATGATCAATTACATATATACACACATAATATTATTACTATAACTATACAATTAACACACCTAAATTAATATAAACTATCTCTATTTAGAATTGTTTCATCATATATCTCAATCTATTTGTAGAATCGCAATTTTTTATATTAATGGGTAACCATGTTAAGCATTTTTGGCACGTTAAATTCTAGGGTTCGCCGTCTGTATTTATTATTATATTTTGGAACAAGCACTCCTTCATTCTTTGTAAACCTTGTATTATATTCATGTTCCACTTTCCTTTTATAATCAGATTCAGATATATGTTGAATCAATATTTTGTACCATAATAAGGCCTGCACCGGTAATATTGTTAAATTCCGATACAACAATGATATGTTTCGTCTCTGTGAAAAAATATGTTTTTGAGCTAATAACTTAACCATAGAATTTTGTACTGATTGCAGGTGGTTTAAATTAGTTTTACAAGAGTGACCCCAAGTAGTTAAACCATACCTTAAAGTTGATTCTGCGAGTGATAAGTAAATAATTTTTAAAATATTCACCGAAACGAAACATTTCAGTTTGTATATCCTACCCACTATTGCTCTCAGCCGTTTGCAAGTTTTGTTTATTTGTGTATCCCATTTGAAATGACAATCAACAGTCACCCCCAAATAAATGTATTCATTTACCAGTTCAATACTTTCACACATACAGGGCTGTAAAATGTTTTGATGAATACATATAAAGTTATGTGAAATTATTTTAGGCATGGTCTGAAATGAAGCATGTGGAGACCGTATGTGCATCAATTTAGTTTTCTTGGTATTAATGATTAGACCTGCGTCATGTGACCATTTTATCAGGGACGTAAAGTCATGTTGTATATATTTAATCGCAATGGATTCATCAGATATGACAAGAGCAGTGTCGTCAGCATATACAAAGTGTCTTACATATTTAAATAATTTTTTCATTATTGATACAAATATAATATAAAGGGTTGGACCCAAAATCGACCTCTGCGGGACTCCAGCACAGATTTTTTTCCTCCCACTCATTTTTTCTAATATTTTTACACAGATATGTCTATTAAATAAATAATTTTTAAACAAATTAAGTAGGTTACCTCTAATTCCAATTGCTTCTAAGATTTTTAATAATTTCTGTGGGTCAATTGTATTGATCTTAGGACGTTTCTCTTGTGTATTCGGCACTGGTAAAATCCGTGTTTGTTATATTACTTGGCATCAGCAGTCCAAAATCCTTAATAGGTTTACCCGAAAGTAATTCTACTACTTTCTTTGTTTTTTCCCCACACAGGAGGCCCTGATAAAAATGATTTCCCTCAGGTCCTATGTCATCTTTGGGGATGTTGGGTAGGAGTCTTTTAAGGAAAGGAAGGAGAGGAAGTTCTGAGAAGGAAAAAGGTATGAGAGCCCTGCTAAATCACCAAATGTAACGAACCATTTGGGTTGACTTGTGGTCGAGGTGTTGGTTATTCAATAAATGGTTCCCGGGGCGGCGGTATCCAAGCCCGCCTCCCAAATAACGCTTTGTCAAAGATGTTTTGATCATATTGAATGTCATCTGATCTCAACTCTTGCCATCGCCGAATCCAAATGTCTTCAGTCATATTTTCTTGAAATTTATTCCATAGAATTACAGAGTCGGTCACTTGACATAACGCTATGATAGTGGAAAACAAATATGTACCTCAATGACCTAGCTGAAATGCAAATAGCAGCTTCTGATAATGTGTTGTCCCAATGAGAGTCATCTTTCAAGAGACCCATTGCTTTGCATGCTGCTTGATAGGAATTATAAGTAACTCCATGTACAGTTTTGATGTGTACAAATAAGATGTTTGGCCTTTTACAACATTAAGTAACATTCTCAAGTAAAAACATTCACTGTTGTTGGGATGAACCACATAGACCCTCCCAAGAGCATCCATTTTTTAACTCCAGGAAAGCCGACAACTGGAGTACCTTGATTTCTCCGTTGGAAGGTTTTGGCAGTCTGATAATATAACATAATAGTATAATAGCTTTGTAAAATAAGCCCTCTGTCCATTTTCTAAATGATGGTCATGCATGTTGAATGATAAAATCCTCCGTACTGCTTCGGAGCTGCAGATGTAACGATTAGATTGATATTTTTCTTCTTCATTTGGTGCTTGTGTGCTGAACGTAGCTTGATCGGTACCTTTATTTATACATGCAGTCGAACTTGGTTATAACGATCACGGCAATAGCGAGTTCACGGCTATAATGAGCAATTACAAAACAATATTTAAGTTCAGCCTTAGCTTGAATTGTTGACAAATAATTTTGTCAAAACAATTTCTACAAATGGGTCGTTGGGTTTGAAAAAATAGTTGGGAATTATTCAATAATTTCCTATCCTGTTAGGGATGGATTCATATTTTTATGGCACTATCTGTGTAAAATTGTCATAAAATCTGTAAAAGTCATGCGAAATTCTTTTTACGTCTTCTTTTGTATTACAACTCATGATTTAAAAAACCTATAAATGTGATTATGAAGATACCTAGTTACATCCCTGTGCACGGGGTAAATTTATGATAGTGATGGACAAATTTTTCAGCAGAGGTGGCGTTTTGTCTATGTTATAAATGTTCTCAGCCAGGGTTTTCAAGAATTACCCAGTTAGATTTTTCTCTATGGCCAAGTGAGCCGTATGAAATTGACACGCGGGCATTTTTTTCATAAGTTTTTTTTATTTATTATATTTATTTATTTTATTTATTATTTTTATTTTTATTTCATAATATTTTTTCATATTTTTTTCACCTACTCGTATTTTGAAAATATACTGTACTTTTGTGAATACATTGATAGTAGAGGCATTTTCATGCTTGTTTTTATAATATTTTTGATGCCTGTTTTGCCAGAAAACCTCCCAGTAGAGGTGGTCGTCGATATCCGAAATGGTTCTGTTGAGATACCATCGCGAGCATTAGGGTAAAACATGCTCTCCATAAGAAATGGAAGGCTTCTGGCTGGCGATGTGACTATGATCTGTTCAGTGCGCATAGAGCCATGGTCAGGCGCAATATTCGCACTGCTTTCCAATCATATATAAATTCCATTGAACACGATATCAAACATGATCCCAAGATGTTCTAGGACTACGTCAAATCGCTACGTAAAGATGGTGGTATTCAAGACACCATGATGCATCGTGATCGGGAAGTTAGAGTGGATGTAGCTAACGCATTTGCAACACACTTCCAATCTGTGTATAGTAATGAGTCTCCAATTCTAAATATTAATACTGCTGCAAAGTCGAATGTAAAGGGAGCTCAAAATATCGATATTGGTCAAATTGATGAATCGGATATAAAATCTTCCATTCGGAAACTGAAAAATACACATTCACTTGGTCCAGATTTTCTTCCGGTATTCTTCTTAAAAGGTTGTGCCGAGCTTTTAAGACTGCCACTACGCTTCTTATTTAACCTTTCCCTAGAAACTGGTGTTTTCCTGATTTGTGGAAAATATCAAAAATTTGTCCGATTTATAAAAGCGGCATAAAGACTTGTGAAAAATTTTAGACCGGTGGTAATACTATCTGCACCGGCTAAATTATTCGAATCGATTCTTCATAAATTCACACTACCACAAGTTGAACCGTTTTTAATTTCTGAACAGTATGGATTTAGAAAAGGTCGATCGACAGAAACCAACCTATTGGTGTTTACGGATTTCGTATCAAAATCATTAGACAAAGCCCATCAAGTAGATTGTTCATACAATGATTTTTCAAAGGCCTTCGATACTGTTAATCACGACGTTTTACTCAATAAACTGTCTACAATAGGATTCTCCATAAGACTACTTTCTTTTTTTGCTAGCTATCTTGCAGACAGGAAGCAGTTTGTGTCTCACGGACTATTCCAATATATACATTTCTTTGTACGATCGGGGGTACCCCAAGGCAGTAATTTAGGCCCACTCCTCTTTTCCATATTTATAAACGATATTTCAAAAGTAATTCTGCATTCTAGTTTCTTCTCTTTGCTGATGACTTAAAACTTTTCTTAGAAATACTAACTTTAGAAGACTGCAATCAACTCCAGTCACATTGATAGAATTGTTGAATAAAATAAATCGAATTCAGTTTAATGTTTCTAAATGTTTAATTTTGTCATTCACTAGGGCGAGTCATACCTGGTATTACCGGTATACAATGGACGCCCAAAGTTTAAAACGTGTCTCGACAATGAAGGATCTTAGAATCATGTTTGATAGTAGGCTGACATTTCATGCTCATATTGAGAGGGCATGTAGCACTTCACTGAGAATGCTGGGCTTTGTTCTACGCACTGCAAGGAATTTTAGAGATGGGTGCTTATAGTTTTATTTAATTCCCTAGTAAGGAGTAGACTTGAAAGTGGGTCGGTGATTTGGAGTCCACACCAGGTAAAGTATTCTCTCATGTTGGAGAGAGTTCAGAAGAAATTCTTGAGATTTCTCTACATGAGGGAGTATGGCTACTACCCCTGGCTCTATCCCACTGACTTTCTTTTGGGTATGCTCTGAATGAACTATCTACGGGTCAGGAGGGATGTGCGCATTGCTCCACATTTCTTTAGACTGATTCGTGGATGGTTTGAAAACTCGGTCATATGGAGAGTATTCATTTCTATGTTCCCGATGGTTATCTACGTCACCGACAACATAGACTATTTTATCTCCCGGTCATGCCTGTGGGGAGAGCAATCTTGCTGTTGAACAGAATCAATTCGGATATCGACATTTTTAGCATCAATGAAGCTTCCTTTAAAAGGCAAGCTGTATTAATACTGGTATAGTTGATATACACACTGAATATTAATCTAAAAATTCTTATTGCAAAAATATTTTAAAAACGCATTGAAATTAACAATTTTGTAATGTTTTTGAAATGAATAAACAGAATTGAATTGAATTTAATTGAATAGGTAGTTACATAAGACTTATTTTGGATATAACGTTTAACGACTATAAGGAGAAAATTTACTCGTTATAACCAAGTTTGTCTGTATATTGGATCGATTTTACTGAACTGCAAAACTTAACGCTTTAAGCGTTGAAAATTTTTGTAATTAGGAATGGATAATAATAGGGAACGATTTACCAGTTGTCAATTTCATGGTTTCGCAGTCTCAGATTGTCCATCTTCATAGAGGTGCGTGCGGCGGACCGTTTTGTTGCGAGTGATTTTTCAAATTGCGATATGTTCCAAGATATTAATGAAACAATTTGTTATCTACATTTAAAGCCAAATGTAAATAATATGTATGAGAAATTGGGTAAGGATTGAAACTATATTGGTCAAAGAAGCTTCTTGACTTTTTTTTTTTAAATATATGAGATTTTTTAAGATATTCATTTAAATAATATGCTGTAAAGTGCAATTTTGGTCTACATTAAATGCCCAACGTAACTAACATATTTAATTGGATAAGGATTAATATTATATTGGCCAAAATAGCTTCGCAAAAAACCCATTATATATGTAAAAGATAAAAATGATTAATGTGGGTTATCCTTATGAGATAGACATATACCAAAACAGACTTTTCTGTAGGCCTTTTTAAGATATAAAATTCTGTAGAACATTATTTTGATGTATCTCATAAGGTTTAGCCAGTGTTACCAATGTAAGCGCCCGAAAATATTTTTTTACTACTTATTACAAAACATCGATTTTCCTCTACTTTCCATAAGTAAAATATATATATATAAACATTCCGGAAGAAATTCTCTAAATGATAGTGAAAACCCTATCAAAATCCGTTACATGGTTTAAAAGAACTAAGCGCACACACAGACAGATGTGGAAAGCGACTTTATTTTATACTATGTATTTAGAGATGTACCGCCCCAGCCAGAAGTGCTCCTATCCCGGTGCAACCGGTTCACCAGGGGGCACTGATTTGTTATGACTTGGAACACATGCCCTGAGAATAGGAAAGAGGTTGGAATTTTATTGACCCGTAGACATGGCAACCTTAAAAGCCAATATGTACGTATACAGTAAAACTCGCTTAAGAAGTTCCCACTTAAGAAGTTTTCACGCTTAAGAAGTTTTGATTTTTGGTCCCTTGAAAATTCCATACAAAAAACACGATTTTTTCCCACATAAGAAGTTTTAGAGCTAAAACTGCTTCCCGCTTAAGAGGTTTTAGAAATCCGGCGGTAAAATCAACACAAACGAAATATTGTGTCGCAAAATATCTAAAATGAACCTTTTTCCAAGTCATAAATTGAAAGACGTTGACTGAAACCCATACCTAGTACCTGAGACCATAAAACCCTTTGTCGGCCGCCGGGCCGTAAGCCGTAACCTGCCGTAACCAATAAACATCCAATAAATAAACCAAATACCCCGTCTCCTAATCCCCTAACTAGGTAAAATAGCAATGGAACGAATAAACAATGCGGAATTATGTAACAAATATGCAAGCGTCTTTAAGGCCGAAATAACATGAAAGATTATATTAAACTCAACCTTAATGACAACGTGGGCTAGATCTACATTTGCATACATTTGACGCCTCCTTCAATAATCTTCTCTTTGATAATGAACATAGAGATGTTTCGTAATATTATTGTATAAAATTTTTATTCCATGGAATTTGTAAAACACGAAAAACTTTTGATAATCTATCGGATCACGGTTAATACGGAATATTTCACCTTTAAATACATAACAACATGATTATATGGCGGGGGAGATGGTAAAATATGCATTATAATTACGTTTTTTTCATTCAAACATCAAAAATTGCCGTGCATCATGTTTCATCTGACATTTGTCGTAAATTAAGTTTGAAGGTTAGGAAATACATATGCATAAATTTAAAATGTAGATTGAAACGAAACTTCGCAAATGATTTTTGTAGTTTTTGGATGCGTTCACAGATTATAATTCCAGCGTCAAACAGCTCGTATGATATAACTTTCTGATTCAAGCATCAAGCCATTTATTTATGTGCGAAATCGTAGCTATTCGATGTCTGCTAGTTAGGTAGGACCATAAATGAACCTACAGGTACATAATATTGAGCTGCGCATATTATTTTCATAAGGAATTTCTAGAAAAGGATTAAAATATCTTTAAAAATATACGATAGTCGACTGTGCCTGGCGAAAATACATCATGACAATAGTCTCTCAAATCTCAAATGCCATTGGAGCAAGCAGCAAGCGTGCAAAAAAGTTAAAGTCCGCCAACTAATAAGCAGTTTGCCGCGTAGATTTTGTGAGATTTTTCTGTGCAGTGCCATGGCAGGGTTGCAGTACGCAAACGGTTCTGAGGCAAAGAACCCGCTATCATCTGTTTGCGGTTAACAAAATTACTTGCGGTGTCCTTTTATCAAACCGCTTGGTAAAATTAACCACAACAAGTCTTTCTTTCTCCCTCAGTTCATATAGTAAACGAAAGCGTAAAAAAGAGACGGCGTATATCCACAGCTCTGTCTTCAACTGTCAAGTTAAGAGTGAGTAATCACTAACAAGTAAATATGTATAATCCATTGCCTTTACACCAATTTAAAATAAGATCAACAGTATGAACCTTTTGGAATGCTGCAACTTTTACTATCCGAATTCGAGTGGCTTTTTCGAGGGATGTACTTTAACAGTTTTAAAATTGTGTTTACTTTGTCCATGGGATGGTTTTGTTTTGATTTGTAATGTTTAGTCAAAATTTTACAACAAAAGAATTCAATAATAGAGTTAAGCAATCTACTATAGATAAATACTTCGAAAAAAAATAAAATTTATATGTAGGTATGTAAATAAACTTTTTATAATCAACTATGTTCTACCATTTTTCATTTATTTCACTTTCCCACCTTTTTCTAAATACATATGTAATACTAATTACCATGATAACTAGAAGATGTATATATATATATTTTTTTTTTTGACCGCTTGGATCATATGAGCTTGTTTTCATGACAATTTAACGTAGGTAGACATAGGAATGACGTATGCCCCGGACTCGAGTTATTAAATGGCTAAAATTGAATCCCACTTAAGAAGTTTTCCCACTTAAGAAGTTTTTTTTCCCCGGTCCCTTGGAAAACTTCTTAAGAGAGTTTCACTGTACCTATTTAGGATGGGCAGGAATAAAGGAATTGATTGAGGGTTGTTTTTTTCTTTCTTTATATCTTCCTTCTTCTCGCCTCTTTTCTGCTCTTCTCGTCTCTTCTTGTCTCTCATTCTTTTAAATTTTATTATTTTTATTATAGCGACTATGTAAACATTGTACATACAAAATATGATAAGCGAATATATGTATAGTAAATTGTATTTCTTAGTCCTCCTCGCTAGGGTGACCTGTGCTGAGGAGGATTAAAGTTATTCATTTCTGTTTTATTTGTTTTCTATGTCGTTTTTAATGATTCAGACTTACTTGTTCGATTTATATCTGGGGGAAGGATGTTGTGGATTTTTGTCACAAAATAAATGTAGTTTCTTTGTCCGAATGTGGTTTTATGACTTGGAATATTTTTATGTCATTATGATTTGACCGAGTGTGATGAATACACATATATCTTATTTATTACATACAGAGATGTGCTTTATTTCAAATAAATCCATTTCAAATGGAAATGCAAAATGCAAAATGGGTATTTTCCATTTTGCATTTTAAATGCTTTTCTAAAAACCATTTTGCATTTTAAATGCTTTTCTCAATGCATTTTCCATTTTAAATGCTTTTTTGCAACATTCTTCCTACTATCTCCACTCATCTTTTTTTCATAATCCCCAAATATCAGTCGGTCCTCAACCTCGCTATGAAAGATAATTTACATTTGTCAAGTTGCTCCCTGGTAGGAGCCCTGGCAATTGAGTGATTGATACCATTACAAAAAATACTGATTTAAATACTGAACATGGGGCCATGACGCTGTAATATTAAATGTTAGATAGCAGTTTCTATTTTTTACGTTGGCAACATTAGTCCCGCGCAAATTTTTTGTGGTTTCATAATCTGTAGTCGTGGTGAGAGTGGTATATTTATGGTCGTGGTGTTTTTGGATTTACCATCATGTAATATGTTTGTTCTACATTGATGTCCATTATTAAATGACAAAATTGTTTAAAAATTCTATAATTATTTTAATTGTTTGACCTGAGAAACCATTTTGCATTTTCAATGCATTTTGAAAATAGGTATTTTGCATTTTGCATTTGAAATGCTTTTCTAAAAACCATTTTGCATTTTGCATTTTCAAATGGAAAAGTTTTGACCCATTTCCATTTTGCATTTCAAATGGTTTTGGGTACCCATTTTGCACATCTCTGATTACATAACAAATTATAAGGATAAAAGATAATTCATAATTTTTTTCTTAGACTTCTTCACTGTTTGTTTCAGATCCCATTACGTTTTTTTTCACAAGTTTGTAAAATTCCTTTTCTCTGATTTCTGTGTTTTGATGTGTCTTTTTTAAAATAATTTTGCTTTATTATTGTTGAAGGTAAATTATAGAGCTTATTGGAGAGATATTTATAGTTCCTGTGTCTATATAATAAATATTGTGTAAGTTGCTACCTATTGTGAATTTGTACGCATTTTATTGGATAGTTATCGAGAGTATATGGATTGGAAGCAGACAAAGGTAGGCTGACATTACCGACATCATCTTCACACTTATAAACGGGGGATTGTTGTAATACCAATATTATAAAAAATCTGTCCTACAGTGAAAAAAAAACAGGCATTCTTGTTAAAACATATTTATTTCTCCCATCAATTATTATGAATATCGGACACCTAAGTAATTTATTTTCAGGAAAGGAGCCAGGACTACGTTAACCCCTTAGTGACCAAATTTTTCAAATTTGACCAAAATAATTTCAACTTCGGACTCCATTTACAAAGTCGACCCCAAATTTGATTTAGATTCACCAGTTTCCAGACATTAATAAGAATATACCAAAAATAAAGACAAAGGTACAGATCAGCTATTCAGAATTCTATGTATGAAACTCCATACTGCAATGCACACTAATCAGTATCGTAACGGTATCGCCTCGCCTCGTGACAAGCTAGTGAAATGAGGCAAGGTGCTGCCGATCCGATGCCCAGTTAATATGCATATAACTTAAGCCTAGATACTATTCATAACAATACACAAGTACTTACTGAAAACTCTATTTGACATTTTGCACAAATTCAATCGAAGCAATAAAGACAGAAGTTACTACCTATTATTTATTTTATGCCTAAATGAGACAGCACAGAAGTGGCGTAATCCACAAAAATGATATGTTTCATCAAGTAGAAGTGGATAGATCGACCAAAAAAAAAGTATTTCACAGCGAATTACCCATTTTTTTGTTGCAACTTTTATTTGAATCACTTTCACGTTTTTAAAATTTAAATGCAATTTTCTCAGCTCAACCTTTTTGTGGATTACACCACTACTGACCACTGCCTCAAATACAAAATATTTAAACTGCTTCAATCATTAAGCTTTCAGTTTTAAATGAGGATAACCGGATAAATCAGAACACTTTTGATAAGTGATTTAAAGTCATGAAAAATGATGAAAAATAAACTAAGTTAAATAGGTTAGATTACGTTTAGAGGATAATTTTTTCATCACACTTAAAGTTTGTACCACTTCTCAAGTGTTCTGATTTGGTACTGTTCTGATTACTGTCACTGTCATGAGTATATTTGTAAATAAGAAATGTTACCATATTTTTAATGGTTCCGTAACTAAAATTTGAAAAGTGATATGAAGTCATTAAAAGTGATAAACAAAAAAAACCTGGCCTAAAAACCCTTTTCTCATTACTTTTTTTGACTTTATGGTAAAATTTTGAAGTGTTCTGTATTGTGCGGTTAACTTTTTATATGATCGTATTACAAAATGGCCACCCTAATATTATGTTCATGATTACTTTCCAAATGTAACAGATTTATAATACCAAATTATTATTAAGCAATTACTAAAAGAACAAAAAAAAAAAACTAAACATTGCTTTTTTGATCGCTTACAATAATAATTACAAAAGTTACACATTTCCCTTGAGTTCTCCTCTTAATTATATGAAACTAGACTTTTACCCTTCAATATTTCATGCACCTGTTCAATGTAAATTTGTGTACCTGCAGCTTGACATACTAAACTTTGTTTCCCCTTTGGCCGCCTGATAAGATAACTATGTCAAGCGATACAAATTTTAAAAAGTTTACAATTAACATAATAAATATCCAGCTTTTAAAAATGCCTGTTTTTTTATTAGGAATATGAAAAGCCAATTAATAAACTGAGTTTATGCCACATTTTAGTTACAGCCTTTAAATAAAATTATAAAAACATATAGATATTGAAATATTAAAGCAGAGATGAACAATTATTTAACTGTGGACATCACAGAGGAAAAGAATTAAAATATACTTTCTTCCGTCCACAGTGAAAATCTGTAGTAAATTACGCCATAAAAATAAAAATAAAATTTACTATGTACATATTACAGATCCAAAAAATTAAGATTGGGAAGTTTTAAATGATAGATTAACGCCATTTTTATTTTTAAATATTTGAATTGTCCCTGTTAAGCTGATTCTAGGACTATACCGTTTCAGTATTTAATAAGTACACTTGACTCCCTTTTTACACGGTGATACGTTCCTTGCACGTACTTACTACTCAGTAGGCACTATGCGCAGATAGGTATGTGGAAAGCGTAACTACCAGTGTATTCTATATATAGAAATAAAATATATAGACTAATAACCCTGGAAATCATTTTATAACAAATGATTTGACCGCTTGTATGGCTCGTTACAAAGAACCCACAAAAAAACAGTCACTGCGATTGATAAGAGAATTTTTGTTTATTGAATTTTTAGTAAGCTCAAAATTTTAGAAAGAAATATTCCACAGGCTCAGGATATCTAACTAACTAACCATCACACCGTTTCTCCGCAGGGGTAGGCAGAGAGGATGGACCGCCAAACAACTTGGTCTTCTTCGGCACACACTTCTTGCCTCATTCACATTCATACATACTCTTCAATTATTCTGACTCTTGACATGGTCCGACTCGAGTATCTGATTCAATTGATCGTGTCATGTCTTCCTCGGCGTCCCCGACTTCTGCTACCATCTGCTACTCAGGATATCTCAAGTAATAAACGCGATGTCGTACCAAATGTGCGTAAACGGGTTTGTCTATTATCTGATAGTGATAGTGAATAATCTTTGTAAAAATTTTTATAAGCAATTTTTAAAAATAAAATTAAGATATAATGAAAAAAAATATATATATATATTTTTTGATACGCCAAATTTGTTTTTATAAACATTAACCCACTACCATTATTTGGTATGTCGTGTAAAAAGGGAGCTCAGTGTTTAACAGTCAAGAAGTAATGCTTGCCACCTGATCGCATTTTGATCAAAAGTTGAAACGTAATTATAAAAAAATTAAAAATGGAGCTGATCGACGAATGGGATATTTTCACAAACTAGGAATACCGTTAAAAATGTGAGGAAGATTTAAAGTTTATTTTTGTGATTCTGATCATTGAACTAAAAATATGTAATATTAATATATTCATTCATAAATATTGATTAATAATTAATTAATAAAGAAAGTAGTACCAGAAATGGAGTAGCCATAGTACTACAGCAAAGGTTTCATGAAAATGTGATAAAAGTAATAGCACCCAATGATAGAATTATAATGTTAAAACTGGTAATATGTAACGCTATTTACAATATCATTTGTGCATATGCACCACAAATGGGATGTGATAGAGAAGAAAGAGACAGTTTTTGGGACAAGCTGGAAGAATTAATCCAAAACATTCCAGAAAATGAAGCTATCATGATGGGGGCAGATATGAATGGGCATGTGGGGATGTAAAATAGTGGCCATGATACTAGCCATGGCGGCTTTGGATATGGAGCACGAAACGAACTAGGAGATGAGCTACTAAATTTCTCAGATGCATACGGTTTCACTATCGTGAACACATTCTACCAAAAGAAACCAGAACATCTTATAACCTACAAAAGTGGAAATGCTGCAACACAAATAGATTATTGGTTATGTAGAAACGAAATGAGAAAAATGCTCAGAGACTGTTAAGTTATCCCTGGTGAACCCCTTGCAACACAACATCGCCTACTATTGCTGGAATTACATTTAACTAGACATAAATTGTATAAGGACAAGATAAAACCAACAACCAAAATTAAGTGGTTCAATATCTCAAAAGAAAACGGAAAACAATTAACGTCAAAACTCCAAAACTGGATGCTTGAAAATCTCCAAAATGAAGAGACACAAAACCCAACTGAAATGTGGAAAGCATTTGAACAGGTATGTTTACAGGAAGCCAAACAACATCTGGGAGTCTCCAAAGGTAAACTGAAAATAAAGAAGGAATCATGGTGGTGGACAAACGAGGTGCAAAAATGTGTGAAAGAGAAGAAAACTGCTTTCAGAAACTGGTCACAATGTAAGTGCGATAACGAGAACGAGCAACTCCGGATAGTGTATAAGCAAATCAAAAAGACAGTAAAGAAAATAGTTGCCTCTGCACAACATGAGGCATTGAGAGAGCTGTATGATGACCTAGAAACACCTAACGGAGTGCAAAGAATATACAAAATCGCAGCACACAGGAGAGAAAGGGCCAAATCTATTAGAACACCCAAATACATAGAAAACACTGACGGTGAGTTGATCACAGACGAAATCAAAATATGTGAAAGATGGAAAGATTATTATTCTACATTACTGAACGAAGAATTTCCAAGAACAATTCATGTGTTAGAGAAACCAGTGCTGGGGCCAGTTGAAGAAATCACTCCGACAGAAGTTAAAGTAGCCATATCACAAATGAAAAAGGGGAAATCAGTGGGGCCAGACAATATTCCAGCCGAATTATGGAAAGAGTGTGGGGAAGTGGGACATAAATGGCTGTGCAACCTGTATAATAAAGTACTGACCGGAGAACCAATGCCAGAAAGCTTTAGGAAAAGCTATCTTCTTCCATTTTACAAAAATAAGGGAGACTCTAGGAAGTGCGACAATTATAGAGGGATAAAGCTTATGTCTCACACCATGAAAATATATGAGAGGATTATAAACACACGAATTAGGAATATTGTAAAAATACACGACGATCAATGCGGCTTTGTATCGGGGAAATCAACAATAGATGCTATTCAAACAGTCAGAATCATAGTTGAAAAATATTGAGATGCAAAAAAAGATTTACACATGGTATTTATAGACTTGGAAAAAGCATTTGACAGGGTACCCCGAAGCCTGATATGGGCGGCATTGAGATCTCATAACGTACCAGAAGGATATGTGCTCTCCATACAAGATATGTATACAGACGTAGAAACACAAGTAAGATGCACATCAGGGATGTCACCAACATTTCCAATTAAAGTGGGGGTACACCAAGGATCTGTCCTCAGCCCATTGCTATTCATAATGGTCATGAATTACCTAACGAGTCAAGAAATGAACAGTATTCTCAAGACTATGCTTTTTGCAGATGATGTAGTACTGATAGAAGAAAATCATTGTGATCTACAAAATAGCCTGGAAAGGTGGAGAAAGATCCTGGAGGATAATGGACTAAAAATTAGCAGGAAAAAGACGGAATATTTGTATTTACCATTTGAAGACTGTTGTGTATAAAGCTTCGGGCTTTCAGACACAGATGGCAGTGCTCTTAGTTTTAGCCTCCGACGACAGAGGGCGTCTCAGCTTTAGGTAGGGTTTGATTGGAATCCCAGGGCAGACCGAATCTAGCTAGTTCCGATAAAGGTTGACCAACACGGTTATATTGTACACGCGATATTCTAAATAAACCAGTTAATAACAAGTAACCTATTTATTACTGAAAGAGGTATCTTCCATCCAAGGAGTGTTGGGAGTCTGTGGCAAGAAGTCCACGGCTGTATATCCTGAATGAGAGAATATCACAGCTGGCGCAGTCGAAGGATAACTGGAGAATTTTTTTTTTGTTGTCACACGGCAGCAGAATTTTGTCAACCAGGAACGTGAGGGCTAAGTCACGGGGTGACTTCCAATTGTGTTTTCCTTCGTGGAGAAGGGAGTCAAGATTGGTTATCCAGGGCCGTGGAGGCCTAGGATCGACGATTTCTGTTCTAGGAATTAAGAGGCAATTTACCAGAGGACCATTTTAACAAAGGAAAATAATCCATTGCCAAGGCGAGCGGTGGAGCTAATTTGGAACAATAAAACATTGCCAGGACGTGCGGTGTTTGCAGCATTTATCTATTGCCAAGGCGAGCGGTGGATAATAACAACTTTTGAAGGAATTTCTGGAAGACTGGCGGCGGAAAGAAGAGTTCCTGAGTTAAGTAGTTGTTTTTTTTGTTGGAGGTTATTGTTCCGGGTTTTGTTTTTTTTCTTGTGTTTTTATTGTGGTCTGTGCTTCGTGTAGATATGGAATCGGGAAGAATTCCGAGTTTTAATCATCTCGAGGGAGATTGGTTCGTGTTTAAGCTTCGTCTAGAACAGTTTTTCGTTATAAATGATGAGATGAGAAATAAAAAAAGGGCGTTTCTGTTAAATCTTTTGGAGCCGGATACACTCTCTTTGTTGATAAATTTGTGTTTTCCACTTAGAGTTTCGGACGTATCGTTTGAAAAATTATGGGCACTTCTTGAAAAACATTGCAATAAAAAGCGTTCAGTATTCAAAGAACGCGAAGTATTTTTTTCAGCAAGACAAGAGGCGGGCGAATCCATTAAAGATTTTGGGGTTAGATTACGATCTTTGTCAACTTATTGTGAATTTGAAGCTAGGTTGGAGAAAAATTTAGTAGATATGTTTGCCATTGGATTATTACCGGGTCGCATTAAAGACAAGATTTACTTGGAAGGGCTGAAATTGTCACTTAGCGAACTAGAGGAAATAGCTAATAGTATGTCAGTTTTAGACGTTCCAAATAATTCAGTTAAATCAGAGGTTAACATCATCAGTAAGAATACTAGCAATAGGCATTTTTCTAAGGGCAATAAACAAAAGTTTGCCGCGAGTTCATCTGTAAACAAACCGACGTATACAGTACCATCGGGTGCGAAAACCCAGTGCCGAATTTGCAAGAAAACGGGTCATTGTACTAATTCATGCAAATTTCGCAATGCGAGATGCTACAAATGCAATGAAGTAGGTCATCTGCAAAAATATTGTGTGAATAATAACTTTTCAAATAGTGTAAATCCAATTGTTGAGGATTTTTGTTGTAATAATCATGTGATAGCTTCAATAAAACCGTTCACAGCAGACATTATAATTAACGACAAGCATTTTAGAGCGATGGTCGATTCGGGATCTTCGTTAAGTGTAATGCAGGAAGAAATCTTTAAGCGTCATTTTGGTTCATTAAAATTATTGGCGGATAACCGTATCATTACTGGGTACGCAGGGAATCCTTTGAAAGTTATTGGCAAAGTTACTTTTGACGTGAAGTTCAAAAATAAAAACAATAATGTTACATTTATAATTGTTGCGGGAGGTTCAGATCTAATTGTAGGTAGAGATTTCATGGATATTTTTGGGTTAGAAATCGCTTCAGTACAAAATACAATTAATTCGGTGGACCCTGAAGAGGAATATAAGGATAATTTTATTCGTGAATTTCCGGATGTTTTTACTGAAAAGCTGGGTAAATTTAATAAATTTAAGGTGTCTTTTAAGGTTAATAAAGATGCGAGTCCAATTTTTTTTAATGCTAGGCCGGTTCCCTTTTCAATTAAAGAAAAAATTGAGGCGGAATTAAAGTCTATGGTAAAAGACGGGATAATATCACCGGTCACGAGTAGCAATTTTGCATCACCGATAGTACCTGTCGTAAAGAAGAACGGTAACATTAGGGTTTGCGCTGACTTCAAAAGAAGTCTTAATCTGATTACAAATTTGGAAAAATATCCATTACCCAAGATAGAAGAGGTTATTCATAAGATAAGTTCAGGTAAATTATTTGCGAAACTGGATCTAAAACAAGCATACTGTCAGTTAGAATTGGAGGAACATTGTAAAAGATTTACATGCATTAATACGCATTTGGGATTATTCCAGTTTAATAGGCTGGTCTTCGGTTTTAAATCGGCACCGGCAATTTTTGCGAGAACTATAGCGAGTTGTTTGCAAGGATTAAAAGGCGTGGCTTTTTATTTAGATGACATTATAATTTCAGGGATCAATGAGCGGGATCTTGAGAATAATATTCGCGCGGTGTGTAATCGCTTAAGAGAATGTGGTTTATGCGTCAATACGGAGAAATGTGAATTTTTTGTTAAAACAATTGATTTTTTAGGATACGTAATTTCGGAAAAGGGTATTCAACCTCAAAGTGACAAATTAGAAGCTATTAAAAAAGCACCGTATCCAGCAGATGTTCAACAATTAAAAAGTTTATTAGGATTTTTTAATTTTTATAGGAATTTCATTCCGAATATGTCTTCAATCTGCGAACCGTTACATAATCTCTTAAAGAAAAATACGAGGTTTGAGTTCGATCAGAGGTGTTCAGACGCTGTGGACAAGATTAAATGCCTAATGAGTAGTAATAGGATACTAACTAATTACTTTCCTAATTTACCTATTAAGCTATATACTGATGCAAGTAGCTCGGGGCTCGGAGCTTCCTTGTTCCATAGTTTCGCGGATGGATCGTTGAGACCAATTGAATTTGCGTCTAGAAGTTTAACAAGTGCGAAAAAAAAATACAGCATCCTTGATTTGGAAGCTTTGGCTATTGTTTTTGGGTTAAACAAGTTTTTTCACTATTTATATGGAAGAGAATTTACATTATGTGTAGACAATATGCCACTAATGAGGATTTTAGGAGAAAATAAACACATACCGGTGTTAGCAGCTAATCGGTTGCAACGTTATGGGATCATCTTGGCAGGGTTCTCATACAAAATTGAGTACGTCAAATCAGCTAATTATCATGCGGATTATTTATCGCGTTTGCCGTTGGAAAACTCAGAGGAAAAATCGGAAGACGATCTAGGTTCCGATTTCATAGGCTATATAGAAAAGTGTGAACACTTAGATGTAAAGCGTATAGTCGCAGCGACAGGCTCAGACCCAGAAATTCAAGGAATTTTAGGGCATCTTCGTAGAGGGTGGCCCAAGTGGGTAAATCGCAACAGTTTTTTATGGAAATTCTGGATTAAAAGGAATGAATTATCTATTGAAAATGATTGTTTGTTTTGGCAACATAGAATTATAATTCCAAGTTCGCTTCAGAGTATAGTTTTAGATTTGTTACACAGATCGCATTTGGGCATTGTAAAAATGAAGGGATTAGCCAAAGGTTATTTTTGGTGGCCGTCAATGAACAAGGACTTAGAGAAAATCGTTCAAAGTTGCAAAGATTGTGCAGCAGTTAGGCCGTTACCACCTAAGAGTCATTTATCAGTCTGGCCTAATTCAGGATCAGCATGGAAGAGGCTGCATCTGGATTATTGTGGGCCAATTTCGGGGAAAATGTTTTTAGTTATTTGCGACGCTTTCTCAAAATGGGTAGATTGCGTGGAAATACCAAAAGCAGACTCAAGTCATACGATTAATGAGTTGAAGAGAATTTTTTCAAATTTTGGGTACCCGGACTGTATTGTAACTGATAATGGAACCGTTTTTACTAGTCAGGAGTTCAAAGATTTCTTAGAGTTAATAATATTGAGTTTTTAACAACGCCAGTGCGTCATCCCCAAAGCAATGGGCAGGCTGAAAACTCGGTAAAAACAGTGAAGAATTTTTTAAAGAAAATTCTTGTTAATAACGTACTTAAGTCAAATTATTAAGATAGATTATATGAATTTTTAAGTGATTATAGGAATATTCCACATTCCACAACTGGAATTGAACCCTCAGTGCTAATGTTTGGTAGGAGATTAAAATCAACCTTTAGTAGCCTTTTACCTAAAAGTTTTGAAGAAAACGTAGCAACCTCGAGAGAGAATTTAGCGAATGCGAATATTAATAAAGGTCAGGAAAATCAGTTTAGGAATTTCGGTGGGGTTGTTTGTAGAAGTTTTCAGATAGGTCAGAAGTGTTTAGCGAGAGACTTCAGACAAGTGAATAAATGTTCTTGGGCAAAAGGAATTGTTGAAAAAAGACTGGGAAAAAAACTGTATATTATTAAAATTGTGGGGACACAGATGTCGTGGAAAAGGCATATTGATCAACTGAGAGGATGTCCGCAGCACAGGGAGGAAGAGGCAGAGAGTGAACCTTTCGCGTCTGATATGACGAAATGCTGGGCAGATGAGGTTGACACGTCACTCCTTTTGAGAGATTTTAACCGGTGTTCTCTTGATTTCAGGTCTCCGGGGAGAAACAGAAGCCCACCACAAAATGAACCAGCACCATGGGCGGGACGACTTCGTCCCAGACGTCTTTGAAATGACCTCCAGGGAAAGAATCAGCTACTTATAGAGTCAACATCTTTTTGGAGTAGAGTCAGTGCTTAATGAATTATTTAATTTTGTGTGTAATGATATATTTTCAAATATTTAGTTCTTGATTTTAATAATATTGTTTTTAGTGACATCTGTTTGCGATTGTATAGATTCGTGATTTTAAAAATAATACTGTAACAATGAAATATCGTAGACAGGTTTCTAGTTTAGCAGGGGGAAGATGTTGTGTATAAAGCTTCGGGCTTTCAGACACAGATGGCAGTGCTCTTAGTTTTAGCCTCCGACGACAGAGGGCGTCTCAGATTTAGGTAGGGTTTGATTGGAATCCCAGGGCAGACCGAATCTAGCTAGTTCCGATAAAGGTTGACCAACGCGGTTATATTGTACACGCGATATTCTAAATAAACCAGTTAATAACAAGTAACCTATTTATTACTGAAAGAGGTATCTTCCATCCAAGGAGTGTTGGGAGTCTGTGGCAAGAAGTCCACGGCTGTATATCCTGAATGAGAGAACATCACAAAGACCCAAATGCTGTAACTCCTTCGATGCAATTGGATGGAGTAACATTAGCCAACTGTGACTCATTTAAGTATCTGGGCTCACTCATCCACAGAGACGGAGGATGTGCAGCGGATGTCAACCATAGGATAGGAGTGGGATGGATGAAATTTAGATCCGTAACAGGAATTTTGTGCGACACGAAAATGCCAATAAAACTTAAAGGAAAGACATACCAGACTATTGTTAGACCCGCGATAATGTATGGCTCCGAATGCTGGACTATGTACAACTCCTACTCTAGGCAACTCGAATCAGCAGAAATGCGAATGCTTAGATGGACGGCAGGAGTATCATTAAAAGATAAAATTAAAAGCTCACGCATTCGTGGTAGCCTGGGTGTCACTGACATAAACAGTAAGCTAGAGGAACGACAGTTAAGATGGTATGGGCACATAAGACGGAGACCACCAGACCACACAGTGAAGCAGGCAATGTCTATAGAGCTTCAAAGACAGTCATCCAGAGGTAGACCAAAGAACTCCTGGATGACCCAATGCTCCAAAATCCTACAAAGAAACGGCCTAGATGAAAGCGACACTCAGAACCGAAGAAGCTATAACCTGAGAACGAGAAGAGCCGACCCCAACAGCCTACCTAGGCAATGAGTTGGGATAGTGCTAGGAAGAAGAAGATTCATAAATATTGATTTGAAAAATCACACATTCTGAAACTGTTCCGATAGGCTACAACGTCATTATTACATAGAAGCCGCCACTGACTGGTAAGAGGGCTCTCACCAATGGCGCCCGGCGTGACATCAAAGCCGCCGAATTCACGAACACGTTGATTTGGCAGCAAATCGAAAATGGCAGATTTTAAATCATTTTAAGCCAACATAAAAATACCTTCATCATCGTAATTTTTTTCAAGAATAAAATAAACTAGTGAAAATACCCTATTAGTATTTTGTTCACTCATAGCAAAGACAGAAGTTAAACATTTTGTAATTATGTTGCACATCTTTAAATAGTATAAAATAGAGTCGCTATCAACGTCCGTCTGTTTGTGCCCTTAGTTCTTCTAAACTACGCAACGGCTTTTGATAGGGTTTTTACTACCATTTATAGAATTTCATCCGGAAGGTTTATATATTATGTATTTATAATACATGCATATTATATTTATAGAAAGTAGAGAAAAGTCAATGTTTTGTAATCAAATCTTCAAATCAAAATTTTCAGGCGCTTAATGCTGGCTAAACCTTATGAGATACATCAAAATAATGCACTACGGGATTGTATATCTTAAAAAGGCCTACAGAAAAGTCCGTGATGGTACATGTCTATCTTCTAAGGATAACCTTCAGCAATGCCGGGTATATGTCAGCTAGTTCTGATTAATTACCTACCTTCAAACAATCAATAAGTAATGTTGAATTTAATAATTCCAAGAAAGAAATATTTACTTAGAAGGGGAGGATAGGTAGGTACCCGCGCATAATTTTTTTTTGTTTATTTTTACTAAAATGGGAAAAAGAAGGGTACTTATCTACCTGCAAATTACTAAATAAATGAATGTAACTGTGTAATATTTAAATTTCCGTGTTTATAACGGCTTGTAAGATACAGTAATGTACAAGCATTCGGGTAAACTTTATACTAAGTCCGCTGTTATTTTAAACATTTATCACCGAGGTGAGAGCACTGCAACGATAATCGAGTGTTACTTATTAAATTATCATCATGATGTCACAAAATGCAAATTATCACAAACATAATAAACAAGGCGTCACGGGGTAAAGTGCTGTAACTTTGGAGGTTAGTCTACATGACAGTGCAACTAAAAAAGTTGATACTGAAAAAGCTTTTTTTTATTCAAATTAACTCTATCAAATACAAAGCCATATGTAATTGGTAAAAAGTATTACGTGCTGATATAATAACAGATTCTGAAACACATCTATCACCTCACCCGGAGCCACCAGACAAAGGAATGACCACCAATAAAGAACTGCCTCATTATTTACATTGTCCCCCCTCCACAAATCACTAGACGAAATGTGAACTCTCAATGGCCGAATCCTACAGCCAATCACAGCAAAGGAGCATAATTATGAGTTCATAATGACAATTTCTGATAACGTCGGACTAAATTACGGGAAACTGGCCGTAATTATGACCAGGAAATAAATATCAACATCAAAAAATAAGTATACGCTAAAATAATAACCTGAAAACTGATACCTAACTATATTTTTCGCACCTTGAAAAAATGTTCAATCCAAAAATGTTAAACATCAAAGCCAATATGTAAAACTGTATACATATTTTATTGTACAATAAATAGACAAGAATTTAAGGTGATGGTTTAGGTGAGTTGAACTGACCAAGTTAGAAGTATTGCACCAACAACGTTGCATCTTTCTCGGCAGGCCAACAGCCGAAAGAAAAAATACTTAGCTAACTCATTCCCCACGAAAGGGGAGGTTCACATAGGTAAACACCCGACCCGAGTCTGCCCTCTAAATATAGAGCCAGATTCAATGCGAGTCAGGTCAGCAACCACCTCTGAAGAAGAAACAGTTCAGCTGAAAAACCAAAACTAAGTCTCCGAGTGAAATATTTAACAGTCTTTTAAGTCGGAAACACATTATTAAAACCCGACGCGACCCGATGAAACGCGATGCGTGTTGAGTCGAATCAAATGTATTGTTTTCTTATGACCAGAATCACACTATGAACACCCGACATGGCGTCGCGTCGGATGTTCATAGTGTGATTCTGGTCATAAGAAAACAATACATTTGATTCGACTCAACACGCATCGCGTTTCATCGGGTCGCGTCGGGTTTTAATAATGTGTTTCCACCTTTATTCAGTTTCCTTCCAGTTTAAAATCAGCTTTGCCAAGTACATAGATGCATGTGTCAATTCAGATTTAGAATTAAATTCTTTTCTGCAATTGACTTAACTTCACTTAATTTTTCGATATGCTCCCCGAGACTGATTATGTGACAAATTTTGTCTGAGGCCCCCTATCGTGAATACAGTATCTGTACAGACAGTTCTGAACGTCTCGTACACTAATGGTAGTTTGCAAGTTAAAAAGTTGCAATTATTTGTACGGGAAAAAATCAATGGAATTTGTAAAAAGAAACTTGTTTACCCTTCCTTACTTCCATATAAACCACTTTTGCAGTGAGATATCACACAAAGTGGTTTCGGAAATGGGATATATAAGATTATTTCTTTGCCTGAAAAGGTTTGTTCATGATAAATGGGAATTTTATTTCAAGAGATAATTCAGGATTAACTTAAATTAAATTTAAAACGACTCAATTACCGTTAAAACTAAAACTAATTATTGATAATAGCTAACACATTACTCTTGAGATTATTTTAAATGAAAACGGCGCTGCAGAAAAATTGAAATCATCAAAATTTTCTACTGGTTTTGACAAGGGATGCCAAACACCAATTGATTTAGGGCTGGCCCTGCACTGATGGTTTGGACAAGTGCAGTGGCTGGACAAAGAAAACTGAAGTGCCAGAAGAATACAATTGACGGAAGTTGATGTTCACAGAAAGAGTTGTACTTGGAGATGTACCAAAAAAATATACTTAAATAAATATCTTGATTCACGTCATGCCAGCAAGAGTTAGAATTTTATATGAGTGTGTATGAACGCAAATAAAGCAAGGAGAGTGGCAATCCATTTGTGGAGAAGCACAAATACTGTATTTCTACTTTAAAACATCATTACACTTCACTGCAATTAGAGTTCGATATTATTACATTTTATATATTGTTTATTCACATTGTTAACAGAACATATGTATAACATTAATATTATATATTGTTTGTTATGCTGACCGGGTCAGCGGTTACATTCCAAACAATCTACTTTCAGATAAGCAGACCATTATTTATTAGCTAATGGGTCAGTACGGCAATCACAATCACTAAAAATTGTCAAGTGTAACGATAATTAAGAAAAAGATTCCATTTAAATATTATTAAAAAAAACATTCTGCCAAGGTTGAAATTTATAGTGACCATTAAATTGCTAAGACCCAGTTGTTTTGCATAAATTCAAATATAAAATTGTTTTCAAATGGCCATTCAGCATCACTTTGCTTTTTTGACATTTAAAATAATTGTTACCCTTTGTGCTATGCATAAAAAAATCTTGTCTTAAAAACATTAGTTTACCAAAAAAAATAATAATTTAAATGGTCCCCGTTGCTGATTCTAGTTGCGTTTCAGCTTTCTATCAAGTCGTAATAAGCTGACGAGCTTAACAACTTTACATTTTTTCTCTTATAATCACAATTTGTTCAAAAACTAAAACAGATTTAGAATCGGCATTCAACGGGAACCTTTCAATTGTCTAAAAACGAAATGGTGCTGAATCGCTATTTTATGACTTTGTCACACGTGAATTTCTGCAAAACAATCGGGCCTTAATACAGCAATTTTGAATGTCTGTTTGTCTGTCTGTTCAAATAACACCATTTCAAATTGCTATATGTACTGATAAAAATAATATACAATAAGGAGTAACGGGATAAATATTAGGTAAGTACAAAATTACACATTTAAGTTATATTTAGCTTTTCAAACACGTGATGTTACGTGCCCCGCAAGGTGTAAGCGACACTTTTTCATATAGTTGTTCGCAAGACAACCGTTGTGACGACCGCGTATGGGGCACCGCCACTACCAACCCATCTGCTGGGATGTCCTAAATATTTATTGATTAGGATCTCACAGGGTACAAGTACAGATTAACAACATAATTGTTGTAATATGGCAATGAAATAAAATTCAGTTGGCAACACTACATGCACAGGAAGTAGGTGTCAAAAGTATAAGTCTCTGTAATGGCTGTAATGTGTGTGCTCTGTTACAATAAACATTTTGGTTATTAAAAATCACCATCTATTATTTATCAAGACTACAGGTTAAGGGCCCAGGCACATTTGAAAAGAAGAAAAACATCTTGTAATGATGGAAGGCAATCAGAACATGTTAAAATTGGAGGGGTCAAGAAACTGGAATGTGTGGAAGTTCCAGACTGCAGTATTGTTACGTGGACAAGGATGGCTGGATATAGTGGAAGGTCGGAGTACAAAACCTGAAGAAAGTGCACAGAAAATTATTTGGGAAAACAAGGATGCAAAGGCTCAGTCCTTAATAGTCACAAGGATGATAGAAAATGTTATGTTACACATTATATCATGTTCTACTTCAGCGGAAATGTGGAAGAAGTTGCAGAGTGTGTATGAACAAAAAACGGAGACCAGCATTCATATTGTACAACAGCGATTTTTTCAGTACAAATATGAAAAGGAACAGAAATGTCTGCATTTTTATCAAAAATACAAGAATTACAGAACCAGTTAAAAGAATTGGGAGAAGAAATTTCTGAGAAATTTGTTATAACTAAAATACTCATGTCGCTGCCAGAAGAATATAAACATTTTGTTTTGGCTTGGGAATCTGCCCCTGATGACAAACAAACCTTGGAAAACTTAATGGCAAGGTTGTTGATGGCGGAAGAAAGATTTATTGAAAAGAATGATGAACTTCAACAAACCCCATCATCGTCAGCTTTCGTAATGAGAAATAAAAAAAATGAAAAGTGTTTTAAGTGTGGAAAAATCGGACATTTCCAGAGCGAATGTAGGAAAAATATAAAATAACAATGAAGAAAACAAAAATAACAAGTGTTATTATTGTGGCAAGTTTGGACATTATAAATCGCAGTGCTGGTTTAATAAAAATAAAGACTCAAGTAAATACAACACAAAGAAAAGTAATGCGTTTGACGTATTAAATAAAATTTACGACAATTATCAAGATTCTAAGTGGCTCGTAGACACCGGTGCGGATGAACATATGTGTTGTGATAAAGCCTTATTTACAAATTTAACAGACATTTTGAATAAATCAGTGATAGTCGGTAATGGCGAGTCAATTAGTGTGTTGGGCTGCGGCCAGATGGCGGTGCAGGTGCAAAACAACACGGAATGGGTTGACACTACCATAGACAACGTGTTATTCGTACCAGATTTGAAAGTTAATCTGTTCTCTGTCAATCGCGCTATTAAAAAAGGTTATGTTATGATGACAGATGACAAGTCTTGCAAATTTTACAAGGATGGAGATATTTGTGCCGTAGCAAAATGAGACGGAAGCGGTTATTATATGGATTTACGTTTTAAATGCAATACTGCAATTGTGGCAAAATCAGAACTGAATGATTTTAGTTTGTGGCACGAAAAATTAGCTCATCAAAACTTTGAGTATGTTAAGGAAGTTTTACAGAAAAACAACATCGATTCACAACAAACATTAGTTCCGAAATGTGAAAGTTGTTTACAAGGAAAAATTCACCGATTGCCGTTTCCAAAAAGTAATTACACCAGCAAGAAGACATGTGAAGTAATTCACGCGGATACGTGTGGCCCAATGGAAGAAATGTCATTAGGAGGGTCGAAGTACTTTGTTCTGTTTAAAGATGACTACTCAAATTTTAGATATGTTTATTTTGTTAAAAATAAATACGACATCAAGAATTGTATTGAAGACTTTCTAAATAAAACTGAAAATATAACTGGAAATAAGGTTAAAATCTTTCGAAGTGACAATGGACTGGAATTTATAAACAAAGAAGTGAAAGAAATGTTCTCAAAGCGTGGTATAACCCATCAAACGACTGTTCCATATACTCCAGAGCAAAATGGAAAGGCTGAAAGAGAAAATAGGACTCTAGTGGAGGCTGCAAGGACAATGCTACATGCAAAAAGTTTACCAAAAAAACTATGGGCAGAAGCTGTAAATACTGCAGTTTTTGTACTTAATAGGACTGGAAAAAGCAAAGTAAATGGAAAATCTCCCTTTGAAGTATGGACAAACAGAAACTTTGACATCCGTCAATTGAAAGTGTTTGGTACACCTGTATATTCGCACATTCCTAAAGAAAGAAGAAGAAAATGGGACAAAAGGGGTGAGAAAGGACTAATGGTTGGTTACAGCGAAGATGTGAAAGGGTACAGGATATATTTTTCACATAAGAATACCATAGAAACAAAGAGGGATGTAATTTTCTTAGAAAATGAAAATAAACTCCAGGAATCAATTGAGATAATATCTTTAGAAGACAAACCATCACAGATGACTAAAACAATGGTAAATGAAGAAATTAGAACATTGGAAGATGAAGGTGGTATGAAAATCTCTACTGAAGAAGATATGCTATATGAAACCAAATCGGAAAGTGATAATGAACCATGTGTTGGTGAGTTGAGTTAAAATGAGTCAGTGAGTGAAGATAATCCACTAGCACCCTACTGTGAGATATCAAAAAGAACAAGGAAACAAACTTCTTTCTATAAATGCAACAATGTACAAATTAATGTTGATCCTGATCCGATGACATACAAAGACGCTGTGAGTAGGGTTGATGCTTCCAAGTGGCAGGAGGCCATTGAGAGAGAGCTGCAAACACTGAGATAAAACAATACGTGGGAAGTGTACAATGAGCCAGTAGATCCAAGTAAGGTTGTTAGTAGCAAATGGGTGTTCAAAATTAAAGTTCCAAATCAATATAAAGCCCGGTTAGTTGCTAGGGGGTTTGAACAAGATAATTTGTTTAGTTATCAAGACATTTATGCTCCAGTGGCAAAATTATCCACTTTTAGACATTTTGTTGCTATTGCTAGTAAATTAAACTTGCAAATCTGTCAAATGGATGTTACCGGTGCATTTTTGTATGGAGAAATCCAAGATGAGGTATATATTCAGTTACCTGAAGGAGCTTATTCTAATAATGAAAATATTGTAAAATTAAACAAATCACTGTATGGTTTAAAAATGTCTCCTAAGTGTTGGAATAATAAGTTCAATGATGTCATAACTAGAGAGGGTTTTCTAAGATCAAGCTGTGATTCGTGTTTATACAAAAGGTATAATGGAAATGATAAAATTTTTGTATTGTTATATGTTGATGACCTATTAATTTTTGGAACAAATAACTGTGAAGTTAAACAGCTTAAAAGGCTTTGAATAGTGAATTTAAAATGAAGGATTTGGGATGTATGTATATCTGATTTTCTAGGTATTAATGTGAGTCAGAACTTAAAATCTGGTATAACTGAACTAAGTTAGAAAAGTTACTTAGAAAATATTCTTGTAAAATTTCAAATGGAAAATTGTAAACCGGTGGCTACACCGATGGATAAAAATTTTAATTTTAAAATCTTTCAAAATCAAAAGGTAGATAAAAATATTGAAAAATTATGTAGGCAGATAATAGGAAGTTTAATGTATGCTGTACAAGGTACAAGACCAGACTTATGTTTTGCTGTTTCAATGCTAAGTAGGTATCAATATTGTGCAAATAATATATTGTTAGCCCGTCTAAAAAGGGTATTGCGCTATGTTAAGTATACATTACATTATAAGTTGATTTACAGATGCACAGATGTAGGTTTAGAGGGTTTTTGCGATGCAGATTGGGGTGGTAATATAAATGATAGAAAGTCCACTTCTGGTTATATGTTATTTTTCTCAAAATGTTTAATATTATGGAGTTCTAAGAAACAAGCATCTGTGAGCCTGTCGTCAACTGAGTCTGAGTATGTGGCTATGAGTACGGCTGCTGGTGAGGCTTGCTGGTTGATAAACTTATTGAATGATTTTGGTTTTCAAAATGTTTGTCTGGTAAACATTTTTTGTGATAATCAGTCAGCAATCTTGACTGCAGCTACAGAATCTATTAAACGTTTGAAGCACGTAGATATTCGTTTTCACTTTGTCAAAGATCTAGTGAAAAATAATAAAATAAATATAAAATACATAAAAACTAGCGAACAACCAGCGGATATTCTCACTAAATCATTGAGTAAAGAGTTATTTGTACGATTTATTGTAATGTTATTACATTGAGGGAGGATGTTGTAATATGGCAATGAAATAACATTCAGTTGGCAACACTACATGCACAGGAAGTAGGTGTCAAAAGTATAAGTCTCCGTAATGGCTGTAATGTGTGTGCTCTGTTACAATAAACATTTTGGTTATTAAAGATCACCATCTATTATTTATCAAGACTACAATAATAATTATCTATGAAGTTAAGGGTGTTGTTACAGTAGATGTATTGCAGTCAAGGGTGTTGCTACAATAGATATATTGTGTGAATACCACATAAGAGTTCCCATAAATACATCGGCCTTATTGATAAGATACTTCTATATATGGGCTAAAAAGAAAATATGTATATTATTTATAATAATCTGACATCTTACGGGCATGAAGCTATTAAGAGGTTCCATTTATACCAAAGCTCAGGTAATAATAAGAAATATTAATCATAAACTTAATATATAGTACGGTAATCTGTTATGCAATTCGGATGACGACACGATTAGCAACAACGACAGCGACAAAGACATCGAAAAAGATACAAGGAATAACAGGGACAGCTACAAAGGCAAACAAAGGACCAACTACAGGCTCAATGAAGGGGGGAAGTAAAAAACCTCTCTCTGCTTACCTATTTTCTAAAACGAAATTAAAATATTGACAAATTGCAAAAATGGTGCAATCGTATAAATTTGATTGCAAATACAGTTGCCTTTAAAATCACACATTACCAATAACTTAATAAAGATATTTTTTGTTTACCTGTTTTGTTTACAATAATAAAGATATTTTTTGTTTACCTACATAGGGGGATCATATATATTAGATTATTATTTTTATCAATTAACATTTTTTAAATATATAGATCCTAATTATTATTTCCTGTAAATATTGGTTATAAAATTTGTACATATACAATTTTTTAGAAACCAGTCATAGCCAGATTGATACCAAAAACATTATTATCTGCACATTCTAATATATTATATAAAGTTATTTATTTGTGTATTAAAATAATTAAGCAAAATTGCTGTGAACTGCATCCACTAGAGAAACAGCTTGCCTTTTCTTCTTGCGCTCACACTTGGGGCAAGGTTTCTGTGCGCTGAGGCATTTAGAGTGGAAAACACTGGAGCACACTTCACACCGATATGTCGTATCAATATTGAACGGATACAGAACCTTAGTATTATTACAAACTTCGCAAATGAAACCTTTCTGACTGCAGAGCCAGCAATCGGCTACGTGTCCTAGAGCAAACGTAACCACCTTTTGGATCTGATTAGCCAAGGAACCGTTTGGGATTTGAGCAAGGTCGGAAACAGAGTAAAGATGAACGTTTTCATAAAGATACTCCCTTGGCCAGACTCGTTTTTGCAACTCTTCGATCACAGGCTCCCGGCAAGTAAACAGGTAAGCTCGCAAGAAGTTCAGTTGTATCCTGAGCATTTGCAGTGTTGCCATTTCTTCCACCCCTCTGTAGATAAGAGGATTTATCTTCTTCATACTTATCAATGGTTGATGCTGGAATTCTAGCAAGAACAATGCAGCTCTTTTGGAAACGGGATACCGATGAAAATCCCAATTGTGGATTACCTTTGCTGGAATCATGAAGACATCCGGATCCATGCAATTCTGGCAGTAGTATAGTCCGGAATAAGCACATAACCTAGCTTTTGATATTGTGGTGCCCAGCGTGTTATGGCAATGGATGCACTCGTATTCCTGGCTATCTAAACCAAGCTCAAGAGCCAGGGATCCTAATTGCGCCACCATTTTCTTAAGCTCTGGAACGTTGAAATCTGCAGAAGGAGACTTTGATATGACTTCAAACCCAAGTCCTTCAAGTAAAGGATCGTCCGAGGAAGATTGAGCCGACTGTAAGATTTCCGGAGAAACGTTTTCCATATCGTCACTGGTCAACTTCAGTTCCTTGTGTAATCCTCGCATGACTTCACGCAAGTTAGGTGTCTTTATGTATCCATCATCAACTAGAGACGATACACTTTTAGAATCGGGTGACTTCATCAGGCTATCATCGGACGAGTGAGATTCGGTGAGTATTTTATCTTCATTGACATCAGTTGACCAGGTAGTTTTACCACTGAGAGAATTCCCAATGTTACTTAAATCGGCGAGCGCGCGGTCTCCAAAATCATTTGCTGAGTCACTAAAGTCATCGCTGTCATCCAAATCGTTAGATGACTCACCGGTTAAAGTTTTATCTTCGGGTACTTTTAAATCTGCAGGATTTTCAACTGGTTTTTCATTCTGAGCGGAAGTCCCTGCATCAATATCTGCTAGTCTCGAATGATCGTCTACAATAATGTCATCAGACGTGTTGCGAATGATGTAGTTGAACGCTTCTTCCTGGTCCATGGCCAGCATCTGTCCCAGCCCTAGGATGGTACTTTCTCTGTTAGGGATAAGCGGCACTCGTTTTGGCTCCGGTTCTGACTTCATGGTGCTGGCGACATCCACTCCGGCTGTGATGGGACACGATCTCATCGTAGGCATCCATATTCCCCCTAGTATCAGAACATCTTCGGGCCAAACATTCAGTAAACTGGAGTTTATTGGCAACTCAAATTGCGTGCACGCCTCAATACCTTCCAGGAATCTCTGGGCGACATCTAAAAGCTCGGAATCTCGAACAAAGGCAGATTGATTGTAAAATGGCTTAGTTGAATTCTTATTGCGCAATATTGTTGATATGTAAGAAGATAATAGACAGTCATTAAGAGCCATGCGAAGCCAGGCACGGCATTGCCCAATCTCGGTAGTTATCTGTTGTAAAGAAGCGATGTGTTTGATACTGTCGCTGTGGGACAACACGAGAATCAATGGCCAAAAACTAGGCTCGGGTTTATCATCGATGTCCCCAGTAAGTGCGCTTTTAGCTTTCTTGAAAAATGAATCCTTTAACCCGTGTAAGAATATGGCCTCCAGGGCACAGCACAAGGCTTGCGAGAGATCGTTGCTCCCGATGACTTGGTGATGACATTCCTCGATTTGATGATTAAATTGGATTGCTTTTACGCATTCGGATAAATTGTTGGTAAGTGATTCTTTGATTATAGTTTCACGCGCACGGCTGACACTCGAAGATTTTCCTCTAAAAAATGACGCCATGTTAGAAGTGTAACAATTTATAACATTATTATCAGCTGAGCACGGTAGAACACTGCGACATTTACTTGTCAATCACAAACACGTATTATTTTCCGTATTTGTTTATTTTGACATTTGGCTCCATAGATTGCGGATTCGAGAGAAATTAATACTGGCAATATTTTAACTAGTGATGAGCAGGATCGAAACATCAAAAGAAACGAGTGATTAATCGATTTAATCGCTCAGAGTTCAGCGGCAGCCATAGCTGCGGACAGACGATTCCTGGTTTGATGACGTTTCAAAACGATTGCCTCGGACTGTGTGATGATTTTTGACAGAATCGTTCTGTCCATGATAATGAATCCAAATATTTCGATGAATCGATTGTGCCCACTGCTAATTTTAACGAAATAAGATTTTATAGATGGCCATAAATTTTAATATATTACCATAGATAAAGTCAAAACATTCTACAACTTTTGTCTTCCTCCGCGGTGGTTTATTTATGCCTCCGCGTGTAATGTCAAATTGTGGTCAATTTATTTTCGTTAGATTCAAAGTACGCCAGCATTTGTTTTGTTATTTATTTTCATTCTAGTCATCAACAATACCTAAAAAAATACCTCTAGCAACGGGAGTAATCTTCGCACAAGGTTTGCAACATTTTTTATAACGGTTTGCGATATTTATACAATTTTAGTAGAGGCATCTCAAAAAATTTACGTACAAATTATTATTTCTTTTCGAACTAAATATTAAATTGAGGGTAAACTTGTCGAATTCCGCTGCATGTAAAGGCTCTTTAAAAAAACAACACTTGATTTTAACTTAAATATCTAACGGAGAAAACTTTTAAGTCGGGTGTTTAAGTAAACATGCACAAAATAGGTTTTTAGGGTGTTAGTTTGGGTTATCTTAACCTAACTTAACCTCGATTGAGAAAAAATGGAACTTTGATGAATCTTTTACCATCTCTCACCACATAAATAGTTATTTCTTGTAGTAATGAAGTTGAAACAAAGTGCTATATTTTTTTTTTGGTATTAAGCGCTCAGCGGAATTCGATAAGTTTATCAAATTCTATAACATTTCTGCTGTATTATTGTGATTTAATGGTATTTATTTACCAATGGTTTTTAGGGTAGCATTCAATGGTTGACTTTGCAGTTCCCAAAATATGTATTTTCTGCTGAGACACCTTTTCCAATGTTACCTCTGAAAAAATAAACCCCAGCGTTGATTTCATGATCTCCTGACTGCTATTTTGTGGGTATTTCTATATCTAACTATACTACCTAAAGCCATTTATAGTAAATGTTTATTTATATTGAAATGAAACTTGCAAGTGTCACTTCATACAAAATGGATCGTTTTTGTAAATTTTGATCTTTGAATAAAAATTGAATTATAAAGCATCTTTTATTAGTAATTAAGTTGAAACGAAGTGTAATTTCCATAACATGTGCCTTTTAAAAGTGTGGCTAGTGATATTTGCTATTTAAGGACGGGCACTAAATAAGGCGCTAAACTTCACTTTGTATCGTTCTAGTAAAAACAATACTACAAATAGTTTTTTCAATATTCTATTCGGGTGTGGTCAAATTATTTTTTTAACTGTAATCTTTTATATTCTGTACGAAATATATACTGCAACTTTAGGTAAAATATCTTTACTACCATGCTGCTTTTTCTTTTTACTAATAATGCTTCCATAATCTCAGAGTAAATTAATAAGATAAAGACCCCATCTAAAGGAATAAAAGTAAAGAATTAAATTAGATCTTTAGTTTTTATAGTTTTTTATTGTAATTTGCTCAATCTTTCTGAATTTTCTTTAGCCATACTTAAAATATATGGTATATATTCTTAGTATGTTTGCATTCCATTTCCGTGAACTCTGTCAGTTGCGAGTGGATTCTTGAGGCGAAAGCACTCATGTTTTGATTTTTGATATTGTTTCTCGTATGAGGTATACGCGAAGAGACAGGTACAAAAATATTGCCATTAGAATATTTTTCTTTAATTATAAACATCAAAATATATATTTTTAAATTCTAACCTGCATATTTTCTTACAGATCTGTCCGAAGTCGTTGATATCTTGGTAATTTGATAAATCAAGGATGTCTGATACCGAAGGTATAGCCACTGTCACTGCAATTGTGCTAACAGAAGACCAGAAGGCCTTCTTGAAAGAATGCGAGGCAAAATACGTTAATCGTTTCACCAAAGATGACGAAGAATTCATGGAGCTTTATAATAAAGAGTTTTCCTCCCCTCCAATAATGCCCTTCTGGAGAGGCAACCAGGGCGGCAGGAGAGACAGGAGGGGGGGAGATAGGCGAGACGACAGAGGGGGAGATAGGAGAGACGACAGGGGGGGAGATAGGAGAGATGATAGATCCTACGGCAGAGATAACAGGGACTATCGCCAGGGTGGGGACAACTATCACAACAGAGGCTATGTGCGATCTCACGATGATCGGAATGGAGAACGATCTTCGTACGGCGGGGGCGGGGGTGGTGGCGGTGGAAACAATTACCGCCAGGATAACAATTATTACAGAAATAACAGGCACTAATGTAATCATTATGCAATCATTAAGCTGTGATCATCATTATGTAATTTTTATTTTATGTTCAAATCCTTAAATTATATGTACCATATATATTTTTGGAGACTTTGTGAAGATCTTCCTCAATTTGTCTAAATCATTCATTTTTTAAATCTTTTATTTTTGTTGATAGCAAAGTACTGCATATTTTTAATGACGTTATCGCAGGTACCACTAGGTTACTACTCTGAAATCAGCTTCTTCGAGTTACACACAAAACCATGCCTTTATTTTGTATGCCACAAACATAAACATACGTACACCCATGTATGCCACAAACACATGTAGGCATACAAGGCTTCTTTCTGTGTAACTCGAAAAAGCTGATTTCGGGGTTACCTAGTTGTAGTACCTATTTACCCCACCTCGATATGTTATTGTATATACATACATATATTTGACGAAGAATTTAACTTTGTGGTGGTCCCATTTTGACAAAAAAGTATTTTTTATTAAATATACAAACATATTACAATAATTTACAAATATAGATATTTCGAGGCTAATTGCAAAAAATGTATCAACAGAAAGATAATTATAAAATGCATTTCATTTAATTGTACTCTGACCACATACATAATTTATTACCGAGACTACATATTTATTTGACTGAATTTTGGAAATAACCGTTTTTTTTATTTTTAAATAATATTTTTGTTTGTAATACGTATTGATCAAAATAAATGTCCACATATAATATAATGTCTTTCTTCTGCATACTGTTTAAAACCTAAAACAAATTTTGAACAACTTTCACCAGCGGTGTTGAAAATTATTAAATATGCACATTTTTGTTGTTGTGAATACCTCACACAAGTTCCAACCTTGGAGAGAATACATACATTCCTCCAAGGTTCTAAATGTCTGGAGCCGGTGGAACTACGGCGTCCTCAATTGGAGTGTAAATAAAATAACGCAAATTTGAATGGTAGCAGAAATCGGGGACGCCCGAGGAAGACATGGTACGATCAAGTGAATCAGATACTTCAGTCAGGCCATGTCAAGAGTATGTATGAATGTGAATGAGGCAGGGAGTGTGTGTCAAGACCGAGTTGTTTGGAGGTCCTTCCTCTCTGCCTACCCCTGCGGTAGGTTAGTTAGTTAGTTAAAGATGTCAAAAAGCTAGCATGGGAAGATTTTGGAAATAAGTTAAAGGAAAAATTAAGCAAGGTTTTCTGTCAAACGCAACTAGATGCACTAACCTTTTAAACGCCAGCAAATCCTTAAAGACGCGTTTAAAAAATCTTTTCTCTAAATACTGGGTGTCCGGGGGTAAAGTGCACCAACTTCGGGAGGTGATTCTGTATGATTGTACAAGTAAAAACATGGTGACTTTTTTCGAATTTAAAACTTTTACAAACACTGTTCACATAGTGTGGGACTGGCATTATTATTTTGCGCTGTTGCTAAATCTACCGTCCCGCGACCAAACGCTGCTGTTCCGTTAGTCTATTTAATTGCCCCGCTTCGCGTCAATAACTTTTATTTTATTCCAAAAAGGATCTGATAATCGAATGTATCTAGCAGTGTTTAACTTTAAAAACTTTATTGTTTTAGTCAAAACTTTTTAATCTAAGACTTATTTAAAAGAACATCTTTATTCAGTGCTTGTTTTCTCCAAAGATTTACTTTTAACATTGTGTTTATTTGTGCGTAATTTCAATTACTGTGACAATGCCTGGCTTCACCTACGAAGAATGGGCAGACATTCATTAGGTTTACGGGCTACATGATGTAAATACAATGGAAGGTGGACATTTTGAAAATTCTTTAAATTTGTCAAAAGAAATGACATTAGTTAAAGTGATTAATAGTTGAATAGTTTTATCGTTTAAAGTGTAACTATATTTTGGTAATTTTAGTTCAGTTCTCTTTTTGAATTTGGTTTAAAACGTACAATATTATAATTTGTAAACATCAAACTCTCGGCCTAATGTTATTGTGTACAAGCGATTTTAATGGATCCGTATCCATGTGGTGTGTCGGCCCGTGCCGATCACAACGTTGTCACCTCGTTCTCAGAATGCTCACAGCGAATTTATCAGGTAAGTTTGTACCTCACCCTAAGGATTTTTAGTACGTAAGTTTTTTGTATGAGGAAAAAAAGTTGGAATTTCGGAAAAAGTTATTTATCTTTTTTACTCCTACCATTATGTAGAATCACTCCCGAAGTTAGTGCACTTTACCCCCGGATACCTGTATAACTAGCTATTCTAGGGAAACTACATGTGGTAGATTATACACTATGTTTACAAATATATCAACATATTAACTGGTAAGACACCAAAATTACAAAAACAAGTATGCTGCGACTTGTGACTAAAATAAAATCAGATGGCGTATGGCGAAAATTTTGCGAAGGCAAACCAGGAGTTAAGGATGAGGCAGGCAACTTGCTGAGGGGGAGGAAAATGTTAAGTTTTTGTAGAAGAAAAGAATACTTAGAGAATCGTTTAAATGCACCTCAGACAGAAACCCATGAAGAGTTAATGAGTTAAATCACCTAGAAGAATGTGATAAGAAGAATGTGATATCACACCATAAACAAACCTATCGCACTGGAAGAAGTAATGACCAAAATACGTATTTTGTGTTCCTAATCGATGCCTGGAATCCATTATGAGAGAGAGCTTGCTCTTTCGCCCTTTTATTTACGTTTCGCGCGTGTTTATTCCCTATATTTGCCCTTTTTCTCCACTTGCCACACTTTTTCTCCCTACTGGCAACACTGTAGTGACGCGCATTTCAGGTCACGTGATGTTTGTGTTCATATGACGCCGTTTTTTCGCGCCTTAAGTACGTTTCGTGTTTGTGCTGTGCTTAAAAACCAACTTTAAGTGCAAAAATCATAGTTTATTCCCTAGCCTTTATAAATATACTGTTTGCGAGAAATTAACTCATAGTTTTATCGTGTTTATCAGTGTTTTGTCGTCTTTTAATTGTGATTGTTGCGCAAATGAGTGACATCGAAAATAATGACGCGGCGTCGGTCGGCAACAGCGACCAAACGCAAGATTCCCGGAAGCGCCGACGCGAAGATTCGGACTCAGATTCCTCGTCCAGTCAGAGGGGTTACAGACACCTGGACACGCGAGTTGAACGACTGACGCAACAGGTGTCCGCTCTGACGGACGCCCTAATGGGCAGTCGCGTAGAACTCGAGGAATATCCGGGGAGAGAAGACCCCGCTGAAGGTACACGGAGGGAAGGATCGGGGTTCATAGAATTACCCGCCAGCCTAGCCGCCCAGAAGAACATTCTGGAGTTCGGAAACCCGAGCACCGTGGTGAAAGAGGCACCGATCCGGAAAGCGGACGCGAGAAGAGTGGGAGTTATTTCGGCTCTTCAGCATTTTAACTCGGAGGAATGGTCGCGGGTTCGCTACGCCGAAACCCAAAAGGCTTACACCGCCACGCCTGCCTTCGTAGAGCTGGAGGTGAATGAAGAGCTGAAGAGGCTCGACAAGAACAGCTCTTTTGCACCAGCCCTGGATCGTTCCCTGGGAGCTCTCTCGAATGCCATCCTATCACAAACGGAGGCAGTAAAAGGGAATATGCAGACGCTGGTAAACTGGGCAGCCGATCCCGGCACCTGCTTGACCCCTTCGACCCTGTTCGAGAAAATCCAGGAGATGTTCGCCAAGGAATCCCCATACAGTAGGATTACGGACGACGTCCTACAAATTGTATGTGGAAGGCGAACTGAGTGTCTCCAAAGTAGGCGAAAGGCCCTGTTGGAGGGAATAACAGACCCCTTTACCAGGGAAGGCCTCGCCAGGATCCCACCGAGCTCCAGTCACCTCTTTAATAAAGAGGAACTTGCGGCCTATATATTGGCAAACGGGGGACGAGACAAGGTTGTCAGTGTCGCACCTTTGTCCTATACCCCCCGTCAACCACAACCCTCTACCTCACAAATGGCAAGGCCGGTGAGGGAAGCTCCACCCTCACTCCCTAGAAAGCCCTTTCGACCCGCTCCTAGGCCAGAGAAAGATAGGACACATCGCCAGCCCACCAAGAAGCAAGAGCCCTCTCGCAAGTCGACTAGCGATCGGGGTAGGAGGCGATGGAGGTGACTGGAGGCCAGAGCCCTTCCGGGGAGGACGCCTGAAGGCATATCGGGTGGTGTGGAGGGAGTTGGGGGCGTCACCACTAATCCTGAACATCCTGGAAGGAGCAAGGATTCACTTTGTGTCCAAACCTCCTCTGGCTCTTCCATCAGCCGAGCTCAGGCAGAACTTCAGGACAAAGTCGTCTTCAGACATGACCGCGCACATCGAAATGATGAAAGCGTCAAAGATTCTGGAGGCAGCAGACGACTCTCCGAGCTTCCTGTCAGGTATGTTCCTTACCTCCAAATCAGACCACACCTTCAGACCCATCTTCAACTTGAAGGCCTTGAACGTCTTCATAGATTCAAAGCCCTTCAAACTTTTCAGCCATTTTCGGGTTCCGGAATTCCTCCAACCCGACGATTGGATGATAAAAGTAGACCTCTCCCAGGCTTATTTCCACGTGCCGATCGCAAGATCACACCGGAAATTCCTGCGCCTCGTCTACAATGGAGAACTCCTTCAGATGACGTGTCTGCCCTTCGGCCTGTCATCAGCGCCAAGGATCTTCTCGCTGCTCTCAAACTGGGTAGCGGAGCTGCTAAGAAGGAAGGGACTGAGGACAGTAGTCTACCTAGACGACTTCTTAGTAGCAAACCAGTGCAGAGAACACCTGGCCCGCCAAGTCGTTATTATAGTGCACACACTTCAACAACTAGGTTGGTGCATAAACCTGGAGAAATGCATCCTGACGCCCACGCAAAAGTTGGAGTTCCTGGGCATAACATGGGACACGAGAGCAGACCAAAAGTCTCTCTCCGACCGCAAGTGCTCTGGTCTACGCCAAGCCTTACAGGTTCCCTTGGAAGTCGGCAGTTGCTCTCCCAGGCAGGCTCTAGGTCTCCTGGGAAGACTCAACTTTGCAAATTTCGTGATCCCTCGTGGTCGCTTGCATTGCCGCAGACTGCAGAGGTTCAGCCGCCACATACAGCATCTGAAACCGTCTCGGCCGGTTGCTCTGTCCACCGCAGCACTGCAGGACATACAGTGGTGGCTAGGGGCCATCGGAAGCACGAGCCCAATTCAACCCCTCTCATTCCATCACTTCCTGACGACAGATGCAGCGGACACAGGATGGGGAGGACAGCTAGACGACACCACAGTTGCGGGTCATTGGACGGGGGAGCAGGCACTATGGCACTCAAACCGGAAGGAAGCATATGCCGTGTTAGCGGTCATCAAAGACCAAGCTCATCTCCTGGCAGGGACAAATGTCTTACTACAGACGGACAACAAGACAGTTGTGGCTTACGTCAACAAGGAAGGGGGCACAAAATCCCTTGCCCTTCTAGAAACCACGCGGGAGTTACTAGATTTCGTAGACCAGATGGAGATATCTCTGACAGCCCAATACATTCCAGGAAGATACAACGGAATTGCGGACCGTCTCTCTCGGGGCGCACAGCTCCCAGAGTGGCACCTACTAAGTCCGGTGACAGAAAAGATATTTGGAAAATGGGGTTGCCCTCAAATAGACCTGTTCGCTTCAGCCACGGCTCACGTGGTACCAACCTACGTATCCAGAGACTCAAGCGACTGCTCAGCTTGCTTTCCCAACGCGTTCAGTCGACCTTGGGACTACAATCTAGCATGGGTATTCCCTCCGCCAAATCTCGTTCCGAGAGTGCTAGCACACTTAAATCAGGCGAGGGGCATGTTTCTGCTAGTCGTTCCAAAATGGGAGAGGACCTTCTGGAGAAGCGACCTAAAACAGCGAACAGACGAACCCCCAATGCGCCTGCAAAATCTAGAGGGAGTCCTAATAGACACGTCGACAGGACTGCCTCCTCCCAGGATCCAGGATCTGGAACTAGAGGTGTGGAGAATTGCGGGTGGGATCAAGCCCTCACATCTTGGAGTCGGGAAGAACGCCAACTCCTCAACTCATCCTGGAGAGAGTCTACACTGAAGACTTACAAACCTGCATGGGATAGGTGGCGTAGATGGGGCACGCAGAACGGCGTGGATGTCAACAATCCCCCACCAACAATGGTCGCCAGGTATCTAGCCCACTTATTTGTTCGAGAAGGTCTAGCCCCTAAGACCATTCAGGTCCACAAATCAGCCATCGTCACATTTTGCGGCCCAGCTCAGAATGCGAGAAAAATCAGTTCTGATTTTCTGGTGAGACACGTTCTCAAGGCAATCTCAATGGCACGAGGAATCAAAGAGAAAGCCCCCATCTGGGACCCAAGACAGGTGGTAGACTGGTTGGTCAAGAATCCCCCCGCAGAAGACTCACTATTTGAAGCATCACGGAGGGCAGCAATACTTCTCGTCTTGGCGTCAGGCAGGAGAGTTCATGATTTAACTCTCCTAAGAGTTACCCCAGACCATTTTATCGACAAGAGGAGTACGATCACCTTGTGGCCAGTTTTCGGAGCAAAGACCGATTCAGCCAAACACAAACAGTCAGGCTGGAAATTGACGGGTCCAGAAAAAGACAACATCAACCCACTTAAATGGTTGAGGAAAGTTGTTGCTCTCTCTAAAGCCAGAAGAGGCCCGCTACTAAAGCACCTGTTTGTGACCACATCAGGAGAGGCAAAACCTGCAACGCAGACAATAATAGGGGGGTGGATTAAATCAGTCCTCAGAGAAGCAGGAGTCCACGCAACCCCAGGAAGTGTACGCTCGGCTGTAGCCTCTCTAAACTGGTTGGAAGACTATCCTATAGAGGAGATACTCGCAAGAGGGAATTGGAAATCTGAGCACACCTTCCGGAAATTCTACCGAAGGGAGGTCGCTCACTCGGGTAGCGAACACCTCCAGTGCTCAATGGCTCCATTCTTTACTCCAGTTTAAATAGCATCACATATAACGCAAGTTTCAGATCACCAGGTGAGAGCAGACACATCTCATAATGGATTCCAGGCATCGATTAGGAACACAAAATAGAATAATTTTACCTACCAATAAAATTTATATTTTGTTTCCATCGATGCCTGGAATCCAGGTAATCCCTACCTGGTGCATTACGAGTCATATGAACACAAACATCACGTGACCTGAAATGCGCGTCACTACAGTGTTGCCAGTAGGGAGAAAAAGTGTGGCAAGTGGAGAAAAAGGGCAAATATAGGGAATAAACACGCGCGAAACGTAAATAAAAGGGCGAAAGAGCAAGCTCTCTCTCATAATGGATTCCAGGCATCGATGGAAACAAAATATAAATTTTATTGGTAGGTAAAATTATTCTATTTTATATTATTATCTAGTACCTAAATCTATCCTATTGTAGACGACATCTCTGAATAATCGTTAGAAACTAAAGCATTGGTTTGAAACTTAGATAAAAACAGTTTTTGTTTTGTTTGGGACAATTATGAGTTTTGGGTAGTGATGGGCAGGATCGAAACATCAAAAGAATCGATTTAATCGGTCGGAGTTCGACAGAGCCTACGTTTTTTGTGAGGGGGGGGGGGGGGGGGTTATTTTATAAATATGGTACATTTGCATGTAAGCATTTTGGTAGGTAAGTACTTCATTAATGGGCCGTTTTCGCACGATCTTTGCCGCTAGTGCGGCACTATGAGAAACGGTCCCATTAGGTTGGAAGAACTGTCAAATCGCATACGTTTTCTACGGTATTTGAGACGGTTTAAAGTTTTTGTCATCATATATTATCATAATAATGCCGTGAACTCGTTGTGTTCCGATGTTTAATAATAAAGGTAAACATGTGTTTTCAAAAGATACATTGCAACCACTCGTATTTTGTAGACTATAAATGTCAATTAGGGAGACAGTTATTTTATGTAATATTTTCTTAATCTTTTCGTAATTGAATCCCCAATATAAAGAAAAAGTAAAATATTGTTTAAAAATTCAAAGAAACATTTTACGTAGAATGCACACCAAAATTTTCATTGGGAATTTTTCCTTGCAAATATTTTGTTTCGCCCTTTTTCACAATAACAAATATTTGTCAGAAAAAAATATTTCAGACAGCTCTGTATTATTTTATAACACGCAAGTCTGGAAGTGCTAGCCAATACTTTATTTTCAGATAACCATACCTACTAACTACCATTGATAATTGATTTAAAAAAATCTGTGAAAAGACGTACCTACTTAGTTCCTTAAATATTTTCATGGACAAAATGAATGTTGTGAAGAAGGAATGGATGGCTGCCAATGCATATGTTCTATAATATCCACGGTAGATGTTCCAATTCCAAAGGTTTTTCACGAAAACGGCGCCATAAAAATTATAAAATTATTTTTATTAATCACCTTCCCAACTTATAAGTCAGAACGTAAATCTCAACCTAAATATAAATTAATTGTTCACGTACTCGTAGTTTCTTCGGTTTTTAAATGATATCATAATTAAACAGCTAATAATTACTTATTATTACCAAACAATTATTGCGTATTCGCAAATGCATATCAAATCATATAAGGTAGTACGTAACACGATGCACCCGCGGAAAGAATATCTCATTCGTCAAGCAACCCGAGTCCGAGATATTTTTGACGCATCTCGAAATCGATTCGTTTTGACCGATGACGTGACGGCTGTAGTTCGAATGATTTTTGACAAAATCGATTCCTAGTTCGATGACGTTTCGAACCGATTGTCTCGGACTGTGTGTGTGATGATTTTTGACAGAATCGATTTGTCCATGACAACGAATCGAAAATTTCAATGGTCAAAGAGATCGAGTAAATCATCGTTTGTTCTCTTCGCGGTGGGTTTTGGGACATTTTTGTGAATTCACGCACCGGGCTAATTTTAGTGAGATATCTTCAAAATAATTTGTCTATGGAATTTTACGTCAACAGTGACATTCAAGAAAGGTCATATTTTGCCGGTTGCGATTTTTAACTGTATTGTCGCTTTCAGCCGTTATTACCTAATCTCGCGTTCTGGTTGCGTGTTGTGCGAAGTGCTCCATCGTTTTATATTTGTATTTATTCGTAAATCTTAAGTGAAATAAAATGTCATCAGCTTTTTCTGTAGTGGAACAGGCCCCGCCGATTGAAGTCTTTGCTTTGAGCAAGGCGTTCGTTGACGATCCATTCCCACAAAAAGTAAATTTAGGAGCAGGAGGTAAATATTGATATTCCTACACTATAATACTAAAATAGTAAATAAAAAGACGCATTAAATCATACATTAATGTTGGTAAACAAACTTCGATATTAAAAGCTAATGATTATACATTGAAGCTGTTTTATTAACTCTAAAAATACTTTCTAATACAGTTTTTTCTGCTGTTATGTAAAAGAGTGTTTCTCTTTTACATCACGAGAATAAAAAATTGACACGAAAGTTCTTAAAGGTTCAAATTTTTATTATTTTTACATTTTCTATAACATTAACTTGTGTTTATGAAAATAGGGTAAATATACAGAAAATAGGAACATGCACATTTTATTTTAAAAACACTTTGTATCAGTTAGATAATAATGAGATGCAGGTATTTTAGTTTCTGGAAATGGAAAATGTATTTTAGTAGCTATTTCATTAAAAAATGGGACAATTTTCTTGACGCCATGTTTTGACATAATAATATCAAAATAATTTTAGCTAGTTTATATTTATTTATTTCTTAATTAAACCCAAACTAAGAACCTATTTTAGGATCATTGGTTCATATTTTGGCTTAAATAAGAGGAAAAAAACTAACCCTAAAACTTATGCATCAATAGCAATGGCCGACAAGTGAACAATCTGTAAATTTAACTAAATAATTATTAAAATGCATTATTTTCCATTTTCGGAAAATGAAACATTTCTCATTATTATCTAACTACTACAAAATATTTTTGTAATTATTCAGGATCGCTGGCCATGGATAATACGATATATTTTTACTAAAACTTTTTGATTCATCTTAATTACTATAAAAGGAAACCGACTGCATTTGGGAAATTTTTAATTTTAGCAGTTTCATTTTTAATTATGTAAAATGAAAATTCTCTTTCGTTGTATGGGATGACAGCCATTTCACATAATTTCTGTCAATTGGTATTCCTAATTCTACATAAGTGGCTAGAGAAAATTGAATAACGTAAATTAAAAAAAAAATGTACTTGTAATATGCCTACCTAAAAAGCATAAATGATTTATTTATGTTGTATTATTTTATTTAACCTAAACTAACCTATCTTAACCTATCCTAACCTAACCTATCTTAACCTAACATATCCTAACCTATCCTAACCTAACCTAATCAATCCTAACCTTTAAAAAAATATATATATATCTCTATTTATAAAACATCCCTAAATAAATACCATTATTTTATTTTTCGAAATAAAGTAAAATAATAAAACAAAATAGTACCTACCTAATTTGCATAATTTGGTAACAATTCTAACCATTCATATGGTATCAGGAATACCAACATTAAAAAATGTCACCAACAAAAATTATTTTGGATATCATTCCATACAACGAAAGTTAATTTTCATTTTACCTAATTAAAAATTAAAAATTTCTTGTCAGTTTCCTTTAATAGTAATTAAGGTGAAACAAAAAGTTTTATTTAAAAATATGTCGACAATGGCCAGCGATCCTGAATGAATTTTATAAAATAAATGTGTTAAATGTCCAATTTTCTATACATTTGCAGAAAATGAGTCGATTGATAAGATAAATGACATACCTACATTATTTACTGTATAATTATTATCCCTCACTCAATTAATTTATCACAATTATGATTTTATCAACACTAGGTTTTTGGGTTAATCCTTTATTAAACATTATTTATTCTCAAGTGGTCATTGCTAAAACATAATGTGATAACGAAGTAATAAATGTAAACATTCACTATACTAGATATAAAAACAGTTATTTTGAATATACCATAACGACCCAAGTATAAATTTGAGAAATGAGTTTTTTGAAATATAAAAATCAAAAATGTCAACAACCACCATCCCGCCACATTTGCAAACAGAGATAGTAGATTAAATATTACAAATACATTTATAATTTCTATTACAATCAGTGGCGGCTCGTGACTTTTGGGTATACTGGAGTGCTAATATTATTGAAAATGGCGTTATTGATGTTGTTGTAGTCGAAAACGTCATCTTTTTTTTTCCGATAATTCTATTTTAGAAATCCAAATTCAAATTTCCTGAAAATCTTCATACAAAAAAATTGAAAATAAATTAAAAATACTTTTGTACTAAGCAACATCGATAATGTCGAAATTTTACAACTTAACACTCTATCGCACTCAAAAGTCACAAGCCGCCACTGATTACAACATAACCTAAGGGCGAGTTGTTTCACAGAACTTGAAAAATTTATCAAATTTCTAACTTAAGGCAATGCACTACGTCGTTTGATATTTTAAATTGAGCCGCTATCAATAACAACCCTTACGTAGATGGCGATAAGGTTTGAATTCCCGCTTAACACCATCCGCCTGTTTTGATTTATGCAAGAAAAAAACATGGCCAAAAAGTGCCTTTTATTTTATTTTGTGGATGTTCAGGCATAAATATTGATTTTTTTTCCGATCATTTTATAAATAACTTAATTTGCCACATTATACAATAAAATCATAACAGAAAATGGGTTCATAAGTAGGAGATTTTGAACTTCAAAGCAGTTTTCATAGGCCTAATACATTATTTTTTTCTGGGCTTATAAAAAGACTTATCTAAAAAATACTCTATTGTTTCAAAGGTCGAGATGTATTCTACTCGCAGTATTTAATTAAAGCATCTGAAACATTTCTAGGCAACCAAATTTTCAAACCAAAAACACATGATTTTTGATGGCATCGCCTTAATATTATTACTATTCAAGATCTGATTTTTTTTTTAGTTTTTTTTTTTTATGAATAAACTGTAATATATCTAAGTATAAAAATACAATTGAGTATTGCAGAAAAGACCACGTTAAAAATATATATTATGTATAATATTCAATGGTTTTGTTATTAATAAAAAACTTCTCCAAAACTAGTAAATATATGTCAGAGAATTTACTTGTTGTTGAAAATTTCTGAATACATTCATAAATCATCCTCTGTATTTGCTGTCATTGCTTATCAAAACTCAACTTATCAAGCAATTTACAGCATTCTAAAGAAAAAGTGCTCTAAACGCAATCTAGTATAAGTACATGTGCAAATTTCACTCTTAGCCTGACATGAAATTAAACGAGAGATTGTGTGTACTTCAAAATATGTGAATTCTGCACAAGACTCCCAACTGTCCAAAGCCTGTGGGACTACGCCATCCAGTGGCGGCTCGTACCTCTTTGTGTGCTAGAGACGCTAGAGTGCTAAGATTGAAAAATACTAAATAATTGATGGTGTTAAAATAGTTGAAACTAATGCGCCAAAGTGAACTGGAGGGAGTGGGCAATGGGAGGTGATGGGATGTGGAAGGTTGGGAAGTACCCTGGCTATTCAGATCTGGCCACCAAACACGTTTAAAGTCATTTAAAGCAACATTTTAATTCTAAATGCTGGTCTTAGATGGAAAATTCACAAGAACCTACAGTAGTTCTTAATATTGAACAGATAATCGTATTTTAAACGATTCTATTCAATTAAAATTATGTAATGCAATCAATTTGTCATATTTTTAATAGACAAATAGACATAATACAAGTAAAAGTAATCTGAGAGTATTGTTACATTAATGTCTGCCGTACGCACTTGCTGCGCTTACCAACAGAAGTGGCGCCATCTATAATTTTCAAAGAGAACTACAACCGCAACATGTATTGTCATGATAAAATGATGTATTCTATACTGACCCTAATAAATGATGTATTTATTTTATGCTCCTAATTGATTCTAACAGCTTTGTTATTGCTGCCGATGTGTATTAACAATACCCACGCTATTATGTAAACTGTTGGATGATATAGAAACCTAATTTGAAATTGCGTTTCTTGTGAAATTTTCTAAATTTAAATTTGAAAAAAAAGAATTGGCTTCCACTCGAAAAATTTAATATTTACGATCATTATAGAAATATTTAGATTTTTGGCAAGCAAAACATGCTTAATCACACCCATTCTATTATGTTTTTGTATTATTTTATTTACGTTGTGGGCTTTTACATGAAATTAATCTTAAGTAATATAGTTGCGTTAGATATTAGTTGTTGTACATAGTTGCAATGGTAATTGTAATTTAATTGGTTAATGCATAAAATTATGTACTGCTTTTTTAAGATAATATTAAAATAAACCTCTGTCGTTTTTGAAGGGACCTGTTGAAAAGAAACAATGGAAACCTAGATAAGTAAAAATATCACACGCGCGCTATCGCTGTGTTCGAATGTTTGATGACAACTAAACAAAAACTAGCCAGGAGCGGGCCGCCGCCTGTTGAAGCGGGGAGTCGCTATATGCACAGCGACTAGTCGACAGGGGGCGTGGCCAACATATACGAGCATACCCGAAGTGAAGTGTTTCGGCGCTTTATTTGAAATTGGTTTTCCGCTCAGATTTTTTTTGTGACGTCACGGCCGAGCATTTCCTAATATTGCCGAGCAGCCGATAGCTAATTTTCATCTTTCGTTTCATACTATTCTTGCACCTTGATTTCATTTGGTTAGATTACATTACTATAGGGCCAATATCATAAAGTCGATTCCAAAGCCTAAATAAAGACTGCTTGGTATGGCAACCACATTCTAATTCCTGCAAATATAATTAACTTTTGGACAATAAAAGACTTGTGGTAGGCCCTATGTTCAACTTTTGTACAGATTCGTACTAGGCCTATATAAACTCAAAGTATCTAATCTATTTACACTATAAAACAGTACACCTATGGGAAAGTAAAACTAGCATTATTTGGAGTCTATGTGAAAATTTGGATGCCATATAGCATGTTGAAGGATAAGTGAGCAATGAAGGAAGTTGGGCGATTCATTGATATTATTTTACTAATGGAAAATAATACATTACACCACACAAAGGAAATATAAACATTGAGGGAACAAATCCCTTTAAAAACACGACAAATAAATCAAGCATTACGTACCCAACACCAACGTAGCTTATGCGTTATGCTACATCACGGCTATTATGTAATTATAATACATAACACCACACAGGAAATATAAACACTATGGTAACAACCCCTTTAAATTCATGACAGATAAAGCAAGCATCTACGTACTCAACACCGAGGGTACTTATGCCGCCTTATGTGACATCGCTCACAGTGGCTATAATATAATTATAATACATAACACCACACAGGAAATATAAACACTATGGTAATAACCCCTTTGAAATCATGACAGATAATTTATTTCTGCGGTGTGGTCGGGGGCCTTGGCGCACTCTATGTACGCATTCATACCGAATGTAAATGGCATCCCAAAGAACTCCACTGTAGGCGGGCAGAACGTGTATACTGCATCTGAAAGATTGGAAATGTTAATTTCAAATAACTCGTAAATATTAGCAGCTGCTTATGAACTGAAGAAATGGGAAGGCCTACCCTAGACCTAGGCCCTAAGGTTTAAAACTCACCTCCCAACTTCTTTTTCATACTGTTTCTCGTTGAAAAAGAGTGCCCCAACGTGTTCACAGAACACAGAAATGCTTCATAATTTGCTTCATTGTCAATGTATCCACTGAAAACACCCGTCTCTGAATTCTTTTTGAAATTACTTAACGAAACTTCTAAAAGACGGTCTAAACCGGCACTCAAAGACGCCATTTCTGATAATTTCTGACGTTTCGTTTCACCGCCCACTGCGTTTCACTGATTTTGCATCACAGGCAGTGGGAAATAATTTACTCGAAACTCGGAACAGCTCGGGTATGCTCGGATATGTTGGCCACGCCCCCTGTCGATTAGTCGCTGTGCATATAGCGACTCCCGTTGAAGCGACTAAATCGTTATCTCTCTCTCTTTTGAATGTTCTGATCATTGTTTATGTTACCTATGTTGAATGTTCTGATCATTGTTTATGTTACCTATGTTGAATGTTCTGATCATTGTTTATGTTACATTGTTTATGTTACCGTTAATCAAAACCATGCATTCAGCTACGAAATATGGTTTTAAAATGTTTGTTCATATTTTAGATTAAAATATATACAAAAAATTGCGTAATTTAAACGATGAATGCAGTAAAATGATCAATGCTATCTATTTTTGCAAGTTTTGATTGATGTAAATTCGGGTCTGGAAGAAATCGATAAATGCGGAAAAAACGAACATTCGAAGAATGATCGATCGAGATTTCTCTGAATTTCTATAAATGGTTTGTGGAGGCCAGTTTGGGACAGTCTGGTTGAGGGAGAACTTTTGATCTCGCCAGCAGGACTCTCTCGGAATATCGCAGTGGGAGGGATGGATTCATACATCCGTCTCTCCTGGACACACTGACCCCAGATTCCTACCCACCCCTCATACCCTTTTCCTTCCCAGAACTTCCTCTCCTTCCTTTCTTAAAAATACACTCCACACGGCATCCCCAAAGATGACATTGGCTCTGAGGGGAATATTTTCCTCAGGGCCTCCTGTGTGGAACTAATGTATGATTGATGTATAATATTATGATATAATTATTAATTATTTACACAGGTTGTTTAGAATCAAAAAAGATAAAGAAATTATTATTTAATACTCATGAATTTAAAACAGGGTCTAGTTCTAGCTTTAAGTAATATCCATTAACTCTTCATGCTTATTTGTTGGGTTTTGTGAACAAACAGCTATCTCCCTTACTGTCATGGTGAGAAATATGAACTAAATGGTGTTAGAAAGAGAAAACTTCACGCTTTATATTCAAATCTAGAATTTAAACCATAGATGAATTGAAATAATAATAATAATAATATCTTTATTTAGGAAAGTTTACACATTACAACTATACATACATATTAAGGTGTACATTAATTTGTAACTTTTATATTTAAGGTTATAAATTTAACAAAAATTAAGAACTATTTATACAAACATAATATTTTGAAGGTAAATAGAAAATAAAAGCACAGTTGTGGTTTCTCAAATACCGCCTCACTAGGCTAGCCTGTGTTGAGGCAGAATTATTTGTGTTAGTTCCTAATACCATTGAACATACCTATACTTGTATTAAGAAGTATTCGCTCAATAATGTGGTGGTAATGTGGTGACTTCAATAACTGCAAATTTGGGTGAATGCACCGGTAAAGGCCCTATTCTTATTTTTAATCCAAATTTTTACATTATCTTTGAAATTTTTTTGTGAATCACATTGTTTTATGCTGTCTGGAAGAATGTTGTAGAGTCTTGTCGCAAAGTATTTAAAATTTCGTTGACCAAACGTAGTATGTGTTTTCGGAATTTGTAATAAGATTTTGTTATTGCTTCGAGTACATCGTGTATTTGAACTTTTTATGTAGTAATTATTTATATTTGAGTATAGATGAGTTAAGATAGTTTTTGCATATAGCTGCCGAACATCGAATACATTCATAATATTAAAAATTAGATTTGAGTCTGTAATTATAGGTAGCCTTAGAATTATTTTTAAAATTGTTTTCTGAGCCTTTATGATTGGGTCTAGTGCAGATGAAGTGCCGCCTCCCCATGCTATGATACCATACTCAATAATAGATTGGCAGACTGCAAAATAAATCATTTTCAGGTCTTGAAAGCCGAGAAAGTTTCGTATGATTCTAAAAAAGTGCATGGTTTTTCTAATTTTGTTTGCAATTATTTGGGTATGAAGGTTCCATTTGAGATATGGATCAATGGTGAGGCCGAGGTACTTCATCTGAGTAGAGCGCTCAATGTAGGGGCACTGACAACATTCATCAGAATTCAAACACGAGTGTATTCTGATGGAGGCATCATCAGGAGGTTGACCAGTAATATTAATACTAGGTGTGACATATTTAGTTTTCTCTGTGTTCAGTGTGAGCGTGTTTATATCCAACCATTTTTTTACCATGCTTATGTCCGTGTCAGCTTTTTTGTAGACAGCTAGCCAAGTGTCAGCTTCAAACAGTAAGACGGTGTCATCGGCAAAACTAACGATTTTCCCCTGAATATTAATGTTGCATAAGTCGTTAATATACAACAGGAACAAAGACGGACCTAATATACTACCTTGTGGTATACCGTAGTTAGATGAACAAGTGTTGCTAAGTATGTTATTTATTTTAACTTGTTGCTTGCGCTCATTAAGGTAACTTTTAAAAAAGTTAAGTTCGTTTCCCGTAATACCGATTTGTTCAAGTTTGTTTATTAATTTACTGTGTGATATTGTATCAAAGGCTTTGGAAAGATCTAAGAAGATTGAAATACATTTTTTCCTTTTATCAAGGTGTTTTACAATGAAATCTGTGACAGCGGCAATAGCGTCCGAGGTGCTCTTGTTTTCTTGAAACCCGTATTGATTTTCTGAGATCAGTTTATGGCTCACGAGGAATCTTACCAGCTGTGAGTTGATGACTTTTTCAAATACTTTTGATAGGCTTGTTAGTAGGGTTATTGGTCGGTAATTATTTATATCAGTCTTGTTTCCTGTTTTATGTATAGGAATAACGATACCTTGTTTAAGATTTGAGGGGAAGTGGCCCTGAGTGATACTAAGGTTTATTAAATGTTCTAGGGGCAATGCAATTTCCGTAGACAGCGTTTTCAAGATCTTGGTTGTTATGCCATCAACCCCGGCTGAAGAAGTGATTTTTAGGGAATTGATAATTTTTAGAATCTCTTCTTCTGACACCGTTTGGAAATTGAGTCTTCTGTTGGAGTATTGAAGTCCTCTTTCAGTAGGTTGAACATTCCCATAATTTGGTAGACGAGAAGCAAGATTTGAACCAATATTAATAAAGAAATTATTGATGTAATCCGCAACGACCTTAGGATTTTTTGATGTGTCAATAATTTTTCCATCAATGCAGAGTTTTTGTATGTCCTGTTTGTCTTTGGCATATTGAGTATTTGTGGCTTCTCTTAGAATTTGCCATATTTTTTTGGGATCGTTATTGCTTCCTTTGATTTTGTCTCCATAGTAGATTTCTTTTGCCTTTCTAATGACTTCCCCGCACGTATTTCTGTATCTTTTATAGATGTTTAATGAGATTACGTCGTAAGGATTGTCTTTCACTTTTTTGTGTAGTGCATTTCTTCTGCGAATGCAGTTGATGATTGAATGACTTATCCATGATTTCAAGGGTTTGATTTTGTTTGGAATTTTTTTTGACAAAGTTGTGGTATTATTACTTAATTCATTTTTCAAAAAGTCAACAAAATATCTCCATGCATCATCTGAGTTTTTTATTTGGAAAAGCTCTTGCCAAGATTTATTTTTAATTGAGGTTTTTAAATTTTCAAAGTTAATATTATTGTATATAAGAGACTGATCTCGTCTATTTTGTGTGGTGTTGGATTGCAAAGTGAAGATTGTTGTGTAATGATCTGTAATTGTTGATTTGTAAACGATGCTTTTGTTTTGTTTATTAGTTTTGACCATTATGTGATCAATACATGAACTTGATTCATTGACTATTCTTGTTGGTGTATTGATGGTACTAATTAATCCATGGAATTCTAACATGTTCAGGTAGTCGTGACATTGGTGATGTGGATTATTTGGGAGTATGTTGATATTTAAATCTCCCATAATTATCAAATTTTTAGTATGGGGAAGATTGGATAATATGCTATTAAGACTGTTTAGAAATGGTGTGATATTACGATTCGAAGGAGAGCGGTAAATTGCTAGAATGCAAGTGTCATTATTGTATGTTATTTGCAAACAGTTCGCGCCAATAATGTCTATTTCCGTTACAATGGGGTTAAGATCATTTTTTGTGTATACGACGACTCCATCGTTCTGGCTATCATGTTTTGTCGAATTGAAGGAAGAGTAGTGATTTATTAATTTTGGAGTATAAATGTTTGACAACCAACATTCCGTGAGAATAATTATATCGAAGTCTATATTAAGGTGGTTAAGCTGTATCTGGAGTTCATTAAAGTTTTTATTAATTGACCTAATATTTTGGTGCATAATTGTAGTGTTTTTTACCTCTGCTATAAGGTATTTGCAAATTTTGGCATCTGAAGTAGTAAAAGGGTTGATTTGATCACCATGTTCTGCATGTACGCGATTAAAGTTAATAGCCATTATAAAATTTATAATAAACAAAAAAAAGAATTGTTTAGTTCCCTTGAATGAGAGCTCCACTAATCCGTGGCCATCACTGGGGGTTTCAACCTTTTATTGCTAGTGCAGGAGTTCATTATTGTTACAGTGCGAAAATAAGCATAAAAGATATGACTCACCAATATTGGGGGAAACGACCCAGTGAATGACCGGTAAAAGTTGGACTCTCAATCAAAGAAATTAATCAATTCTTTTAAGATCATCCGAATGTTTGATGTAGTGTATTTGCCTGTCGCCGTCATTTTTCCTAATCATTATTTTACAGTCTTTGTACCAGACATATTTGAAGCCCATTTCTTTTGCCTTTGTTTTAGACCTCCACAGAAGATCTTTGAAATAGGGACCAAGGATTTCACCAACAAAAATCTTCTGGAATCCGTTTCCTTGTGTTGTAATTGTATTAAGTTGCCTTTTGTTCAGTAGAATTTGTCGTCTTTTTTGGGGGTTAGTAAATCTGACGTGGAGTTTTGGGGGAACTCCAGGTCGACGGTCCGGAATTTTCTTGATGTCGAGGATGTCATCGCTTTTTAATTCGATTCCTGAGACTGCGGCCACCCGTTTAATAATTTCTGCAGGCTGCTCACCCTCTTTTACTTCGATCCCAGTAAATTCAAGGGTGTCTTCATGAGTTACTTGCTCCACTACTGCCAGTCTGACTTCCAGGCTCTTTATTATTCTGTCTTTTTCCGTTAGCTCCTTTCTCATTAATTCAACTTCCGAAACCAGTTTGATAATGGTCTCCATCTTAAGATGAATGTCATCGTACTGACGGCTGATGAAGTCCCTTGTGTTTCTGGTTTCTTGATTTTCGTCATCTATTTTCTTTATTATTGCTTGTTTAAATACTTCCAATTTTTTTTACATTTTTATCTCCATTTTCTCCAGGAGATTATCGAAGTTTAAAACGTAGGGCTCAGATGAAAGGTTAGCAGCTGTCGATTGTCCTTTGCTTCTCAGATTTTTTTCTGAATTTGCCATTTTGGTTGACTCTGTGGGTCAAACACTGCCTCTATTACCCTTTTGGTTGACTTGCGATGTACTGATAATTTTTCGATTTTAAACTATTGATAATTATTTATTCACTGGTCAATCACTGACAAATCAAACACTGACTTAGTAAAACTAACAATTCTCATCGGATTTGACACATCCACGGGGAAATTTACTCGCTGTACCAGATTGTTAACTATTTATTTCGGGAGCAGATCAAAACACAGCTGTCACTCGATTATAGGTAAGGTTCCAATTCTGTAAATGAAACCTTCACATAGACATATGAATATTAGTAGACCTGCCCTAAGTGATTAAAAGCGTATCATCCCCACTCCCCATACCGGTTCCATTGGAGCCGGCTGTGCTCGCGTATGGCCTCAAGTGAAATTTGAAAACGTGACGTCATCATTCTTGTGCGAACTATGGTCGAGGCATCATCGGTTCATTTTACGAAATAACACGGCAAAATGTTGACTTGTACTATGAAAACTTGTAAAAATAGATGTGAAAAAGAGAATAAACCCAATTGTCGTATTACATTCCATATATAAGCATTATTTTACTTTATTTTAAGCATATTCACATCGTATAATATGAATCAGTTGTTACTATCACATCGAGAAACGTCTGGACGCGAAACACAAAGCTGGTTGGTTGCTGGGAAGTAAATTATGAACATTTATAAAAGTGTCTTAACTAAATACTTAAACGAAATATTCAACTCTGAAAATAGAAGAAATTTTTTGCCGAATTTGGACTTCGCAAATTTGTTCATAACGTGGCGAGTAATTTGCGCTCCCATGTAAAAATGTCTATTCATTCAAAAGCAGATTTTACTTTTAAGAAGTAAATGGTGATATTATAATGCGAGATGCCTATTTACTGTCAGATTGATTTATTGACGAATCACAGTCAGCTTCACTCCCTTCGTTCTTCAACAGTTGATTTTACCCCTCGCCATTATCTTCTCGTCTATTAATTCCTATGTCTGTGAACCTTCATTTTTTTAATAATTATTTTTATATGAAACAACAAAAAAGTTATATGGATATAACATGTGTAATACATTTGTCTAATAAAAGGCAACTTCTTAAAAAAATATATCGTTATCATTAATTTAAGTGACAAAAAACGTGAGTTGGGCCATGTTTTTTTTTCTATGTTAGCATTCAAAATTTTTGAATTAAAAAATTATGTTTCATTTCTAATAATCAAATTTGAATTTGCATTTTATCACCTTTCAAAAGCAGTTTTTAAATTTCAGATACATTCAGAAATATTCCATTTATTTGGATTTTATTGCAATGCGAAAATACTCCGACCTTCTGACAGAAAATGCCAGAGGCCTGAGGGGTAATTTATTTAAGTAATATCCATTAAATTTTGACTACATATCTTATTTTGATGAAGATCAAAAATTATTTAGTATTGATTTTATTATTATACAAATATAATAATCCGATGTTTCTACAATCAATTTCATCATCTTTCAATCCAATGAAACTACACATTCCAAGTTGTTTTATCAATAACTATGTGTTTTTATGAATTATTAAATGACCTGTAAAAGATATCTCCAAAAGTAATTTGTTGTTGTATATGTATTTAATTATAAATATTAATAATATTCTAAAAATAACGAAAATGTTTCGGTTTTATCTGACCTAAAACTTGAATAATAATTAGTTACATAACAAAATCTACTGTGTATTATTTGTGTTGAGCAAATAAAAAGTTATGCTCATTATATTGTAAATCTTTGATATTATTATCTACAGATATTAACCCTCAGGTTAATTAGTTCGGATTTGAGAACAGCTCATTATGGTCTCAAAGAAAATGTTTTGTTTCCCTTACCGTCATAGTGAGAAATATGATCTAAACGGTGTTTGAAAGAGTAAGTACTATGCTTTATATTCAAATCTAGAAGTTAACTACAGAATTATTAAAATGCACACCTCTATGAAGCCAAAGGTTCCGACCGCAATTTGAGAAAAATTTTTGAAACTGAATTTTTTATAAATTATTTTTATATGAAATGATAAAATAGTTAGGTGACAACAATGTTTACGCATAATATTTGTCTATTAAAATGTGTTTTTTTCGTTATCAGTAAATTTAGTTCAGTGTTTAGACGAAAAAACCTAAGTTCAGTCATTTTTTAAACTTTTTTATGTTTGTGTTAAAAAACATTTTTTATTTAAAAAATTATTTATTTATTTCTAAAAATAAAATTTTAAAGCTTATTTCATCACCTTTTAAAAACAGTTTTGGGATACATTCAGAAATATTCAATTCATTTGGATTTTATTGCAAAGCGGAAGTAGACTTTGTGGTTTGACATATTGATGAAAATAAAACAATTACTTTGTTTATAACCATGAAATTTTATTCATTTAATTTTATATAACCAACTGTTTCAACACATAAAATTCTCCAACCTTCTGACAGTGTCTTGAAAAAATATAACGGTCAATATGCCAGAGGCCTGAGAGGTTAATGCAAATGTGTAAGAAAGAAAAGGGAATTAGTAAACTAATCGATTTTAGAATTAAGTGTACAAAGTCACCCTATGTTACATATTTTGCAAGGAATAATTAGATTGGTCAAAATGTGAAAGTTTATTGAAGTAAAGGACATATTTATGTAATATTATTACAGGTATATATTTATTTAATATTATTACAGGTATATATTTATTTAATATTATTACAGGTATATATTTATTTAATATTATTACAGGTATATATTTTTCAAAAACAGAACGAGGTTAAAAAGTTGATTGTATTAGTTTATTTGGGGTTTATTTTGTCTTATCTCCCCTTTCTTTTCGCTCATATATCTTGTTCTTGAAGATTCACGAAAAAAGATTAGTAGATAATTCATTTTTAGAGTTTCAAGATGCATTGTGTCCATTTACAATAAATCTTATCAAAATTACGTGATTTATATCATAAACGTGCAAAATGATAAATTATCGTGGCATATTATTTATATCTTTTGATGTGACAAATGTAGGATACCAACACCGTATTATTATTATTTTATTTTTAATTTCTAGAGTGGTAAATACTCTCAGTATCACCCTGGTGAAAGACCACCATTCAGAATTGAAGCGTTGCTTTGTATGCCATATCCATCAGCCTCATTTGTGGATACAAAAGGACCAGTTGTTTCGCAGAACTTAAACAATTATTATTATACTAGCTGTACTCCGCCACGCTTTGCTATGCCTCAGTCTGTTTGTGCAGATAGAGAAACAATAATGTGTTACGTCTTTTACGTCCAAGAGCTGTTTTTTTTTTTTAAATAAAAGCATGTTTTTATCTGTCACAGGTGAGATCTATATAATGTAGGTATACAAAAACACACGCATATTTGAATGCAAAATTGTGTCAAAATTTCAAGACAATTGGTGAAGAATTTTCAGGGATTTAAGATTTTGAACAAACAAAAATTAACATTTTTATTTATACAGGGTGTATCGGCACTAACCCGACAAAATTTAACCAGCTATTCCTTAGCACATTCGGAGTAAAAAATGTTATGGGCACTTTGCTGTCTGGTAGCATTTTTTTTTCAATTAAAAACAAAAAAAAATAAAATTTCCACACTACATCACTGTCATTGGCATTGCGTTTCGTGTTAAACAGCTGTTATAAGCAAGTATGTCAAAAAGCGTCTTCGCTCTTTCGCACACACTAAATAATAATAGTTAAAAATGAGACGAATGGTGCCGTGCCATTTCGTTGTGATTGTAAAAGTGCGCCAATATAGGTACACACGTGCATTATTCAACGGAATTCGAATAAAATATTTGCCAGATGGGTTTTCAAACTTTGACAAAGGATAAAACAGTGGTGACATGTGGTGAAAATATGAATAGTAAATTTTTTATTAAAAAAAAACGTTACCGGACAGCAAAGTGCACATAAGATTTTTTACTCCAAATATGCTAAGGAATAGCTGGTTAAAGTTTGTCGGGTACGTGCCGATACACCCTGTATAGATAGTTACAATAATTACAATGAGTTATAATTAAAGTTTCGTAAAAATTGGATAGAACTTTCACAGAATTTGAAATTAACTTTGAAATATGATGAATTGTTCAAGTTCTGTTAAACAACTGACCCGTAGTCTTACTGGCTTCAGTTAGCAGGGAGCAGCTAAGACTCTTGTGCGGTATTCACATAAATAAAAATTCTTTAACCTGTTGTTAACCAAGCATTCATATAATTCAGAGAATTATTTCTATGAAATTGAGGCTCCTTTTTCTGTTATGTACCAAGAATTGTAATATGTATTAATAATAATATATGAATCCTATAATTTCTATACCCGCTATATCCGATTTTTTGACAAAATGATCTGAGTATGACATCTTGTTCACATTTTTGCGAGCAACAAGAGGAGCCTAAAATTGAGTTTCAAAACCCTCCAAAAAAAAACCATGTTAAAACTGCGAGTGAGAAACCAAATCCGCTATATCATACAGAAAGTTACTATCAAAACGCGCTATATCGGATTCAACCAATCACAAGCGGTTATTTTGCCAAAATACAATATGGCCGCCGCTCTGACGCCACGCTCGTGTGTCAAAATGATCTACGCGTGTGTTTCTAAACCCGCCATGTCGGCTCAGTTGACTTTCAAAAGCCTCTATATCACGAAGTGAGTATCAAAATCCGCATTATCAATTTTATTTATCGAAATTACTTAATTATTGCTAGACATATATAGAAAAATAAATGCTTTTCGAAATTTTATTACTCCAATTCATTATATAAAAAATTGTAATGCAATAACTTATGTACGCTAGAGATGTGCAGGTTTTTGCGGTTTTCTCCAAATCAATGAAAGTTGATATAGCGGGTATAGAAATTACATGACTCATATGTTGAGTATGTTATTTCTTTTCTTCCATAAAAAATAACAATGGTTTTCTTTTTCAGTTTACCGTGACAATGACGGCAAGCCATGGGTGCTTCCTGTCGTCCGTAAGGTGGAGAAAATGATGGCCGAAGACCCCACCTTGAACCATGAATACCTTCCTATTCTCGGTAAGTCACATTCACTTCGGGGGTTTAGGATCATAGGAGCAAAAAAATATTGCAATGCTCATATGCTAAACTGATATGCCCAACTGTATCTCTTAAACGGCTGTATGTACGAGATAGATCCTTGTGTCACTAATAAATATGATTATGGTATTACCGAAACCAAGTTTAAAGTTTTTGTAGTTAGGCCCCTGTGATCCTAAGCCCACGATTTAACAATTACATGGCAATTGGAAAACTACGCCAATAACTAAAACCTTGGCATCAATTAATTGATAGTAAAAATTGTAGCGTGTCTATTATTATTATTTTTTTAAATTCAAAAGTAACGCAAGGTTACCCTGAATACGAATAACTTGTCAAAATTATTAGTCTAACTACTACGACTGTTAAAACCTTGAATTTTCGCTTTAGCTATAATGGAGGACTTTATGTGCCCATTATTATATACACGTTGTGCGGAAAATCGTTTTACAAGCGAGAAATTGGCGAATCTACATCATGTAGAGCAGTGCTCCGCAACCTTTTCTCACCTACGACACACCAAATTTCTTCCTAGAATTACGCGGCACACCAAAAGCCAAAATATATACATATAAAATTGATACACAAATTTTACAATAATTTCTTTTTTTATTTGAAAACTATACATACATACATATAACTATAACATATTTATTTTTACGCAATCTTAATAATTATTATAAAATAATAATAAATTAATGAGCGATTAATTGTTAAATTAACCTGCGCTTGTTTCAATGAACACAAAAGTTTTATATTCGGCTCGATTTTTGACAGCGCAACCCGAAATTCTTGGTCAAGACCTTTTAAGCATGACCGCTTATCATTTTTCATTAATACAAGCGTTGAAAAACTTTGCTCACATAAATATGTCGTTGAAAATGGAAGTAGTGTTAAGAATGCTTTGACGGAAATGTGAGGATATTCTTTTTTAACGTAAATCCAGAAAACATCTAATTGATCTTCGGAAAAGTAAAGTTTTAATGTCATGTCAGTATTTAAATCTGTAAATTCCACTCGAATTTGAAGGAGCATTGCTTCCGTAGAATTTATTGCATTGGTTGCAAAAGTATTTCGAATCCAATCGTATTGTTCCGTATTAATGGAATAAAAATACTGACCAAATTTCTGCTGAAGCATATTTAAATGTTGTTGGGCCAGATCCACAGTTGATTGTTTGTTTTTAATTGTACTATGGTTGATCCTTTGGTACATTTCCAAACATGCTTTTTGCAACTCTTTCTGCCAAAGTTCGTTATTAAGTTCATTCAAATGCTCGAATATATCAGCCATGTATGCAAGTTTGGCTATCCAGTAATTATCATCGAGGTACTGATATAGTTTGGGCATATTTTGATTTAAAAGAAACTCACACACCTCGTGACGAAGCTCAAACAATCTAGTTCAAACTTTGCCTCGGGATAGCCAACGAATTTCAGTATAAAACAATAAAGATTCATATTTGGCTCCCAGTTCTGCACAGAATGTTCTAAAGATTCGCGAGTTTAGGGCTCTTGATTTAATTATGTTTACGATTTTAATGCATTCATTCATCGTGTTCAAAAGTTCCTCCGGTAAATTTTTGACCATCAATGCTCTCGATGTATGCAGAAGTGTGTAAATTGTAACGTTGGATTTTTTTTGTTTTTCATAAAAGACAAAACCCTTTTTACTACCCGTCATTGCCGCAGCGCCATCCGTGCAAACAGCAATGCAATTGCTCCATTTAATATTATATATTTTGAAGAAATCATCGGTTACTTGAAAAAAATCTTCACCGGTAGTTCGCTCTGGAACCTCCTTACAAAATAAATAATGTTCTTTAATAAAGTCCTCGTCTACGAAAATTACAATAGCTATCAACTGTGCTTTATTTTTAATATCGGTTGTTTCGTTGATCTGAAGCGCAAATTTTTCAGCCAATAACAGTTTTCTAATCAGTGTTTCTAATATGTTGTGAATACGTCTTTTAACAGTATCTGCAGACAATGAAAAATAGAAAATATTATGAAAAATATTTTGTCATTGTGTATTAAATACATAATGAAATATTTTAAAAGTCAAATACATTGAATTTGACCGCGGCACACCAGTGTCCGGCTCACGGCACACCAGTGTGCCACGGCACACCGGTTGCGGAGCACTGATGTAGAGGACCCAAAATTTTTGATTTTTTCATTGCGAATGTTTTAATTAACCCTTAGGAGACGGGTAATATTTTGTAAATATCTCAAAGCCGAATATTATATTGAAAATTATATTTTAAACCATTGACAAGCATCTACAATGTCAACGTTTTATTTGGTAATTTTCATCGACAGATTGTTTTGTTTTCCTCGTACATCTCTTACCTATCTCTTCTTGTGTTTTTGCTCACTCCCACTACTAATTTGTTGGTAATTTAACTCTTGTCCTGGTTTGAAGGGTTTTTATGAAATGGTCAGCATTTAAAAATAATTAATTATATTTTTGGCAAGCTGAAACATATCTGCTGTTTAAAAACATTCATTCATATTAATTGACTGAGCGTAACGAAGTCCTGTTTTAACTCAACGGTTTGGCGTTTCATCTTTCTTTAAATTTGTTTGTCCGTTCCGTTTCAAGATTTTAATATTTAGGTAAAGATTCTTTTTCAAATGTTAAATCCTTATGCTTATTAGGACTTTCTTATTCGCATTTTTTTCAATATCATGGTACCTGTCTAAAGAAAGTTTGAAAAAGGTATTTTCATTGAGATATTGACCTTTCTTTGGACAAATTGTGTGTTTCCTTATTGTCGGTAATATGGTAGAGATAGTTTTGAGCAATTAATCACAGGTGGCATTGCTTGTACAGCAAGCAATGCTCGAGTACACCAGGTTCTGAATGGTTCCGATTGAGATTCCCGAACCCTAGCCGATCGTAGGCGGCAGAGCGCAGTGTTTAAGCTGTTTTACCAGAATACCTTAGGGACTTAGCTAGAAAGCTTTGTAATTCTTTATCGTAAATACAATAATCTAGGTGGAGTGGTTAAGACGCTGTCCCGGAAAGACAAGAGATCCTGGGTTCGATTCCTAGTTGTGACCGTTATCTTTTTTATTTTCTATGTCTTCTTCTATTTCATGTTTCGTTTAGATCTGTTAGTATTATCTTCTTCAATACTAGTTTCCGTAAATAATGTGATAATTGTTAATTAAGTATTCTTTATCTCCAGGTTTCAACCAATTCTCAAATGCCGCTTCGACCATGTTGCTGGGAGCTGACAGCCCTGCAGTTCTTGAAAAGAGGGTAATTATAACAATATACAATGCAATCAATTTATTATATTAAATATACAAATAATCAATGGACAAATCATATCATCAGTGGTGCTCGAGGCAGCTCTAAAACTCGCTGGTCTTAGAAACGTTGCTTGAAATCTACTAGTAATACATTCTCACTCGCTTGTACCGAGATAGCATGAAGTTAGTAATAGGTACACAGATGTAGCGGATCTGTTTAACTGCACAGAAGCTTAGTACAAGAAGGCTATACTATCATATCTTCTAAATCATTACTAATATAATGTCTACTTATACTTGTTGATAATATTTTGTATGTACTTGTATCTCCTTCTAGAGCTTGTATTAATTTTATACTTTCTGTCGTCATTTTATGATCAAATGCCACAATTAATTGTTTTTCTGTTTGATATATTTATACCGTTGTTTTTAAATAAATAGAAATGACGTTCATTGACTGATTTGCAATTAATTTAACTATTTACAAAGTTATCCTTCAACGACGTTTTACAAACCACACATCAACAATTGTAGATAATAGTTTTTTAAATGTAAACAGGCAACAACACTTATTATCTCAAGTTATTAAATATCATGTGTTATGCTTATCTTTTCATGGATCAGTAACATAATTTGAAGTGTTCTGACGTATTTCATAATGAAAATGTAAATTACATATTAAATAATATACGGTATGTCCCATTTCTGATGATAATGTCAATGGTTATATTTTCAGAGATGGTTTTGCAAATATTTAGAGTGTGTAGCTGTTCCTATATATTTAGTAAACATACAGCTGAAAAGGGACATAGATAAGTTAATAATGATAATGTGTACATTTATGTAGTAATATTTGACCCAATTTAATCTAAACCTATAAATACTATGCACACATCTACACAGGTGTTCTTATGAAAGATTACTGCCTCTGTGTTTATATTATTTATATATGGGGGAGGGCTTAGGATCACAATGGCCTAACTACAAAAACTGTTGTTTTGAGTTAAGCTTGGTTTCGGTAATGCCTCAATCATATTTATTAGTGACACAAAGTTCTATCTCGTACATACAGCCGTTTAAGACATACAGTTGGTTGTTATGAGCATGCCAATCTTTATTTGCTTTTATCTCAAAACTATGTTTTTGTAGATAGGCCCCTGTGATCCTAAACCCCCGATAAGCAACCTAACAAACAGTCTGAGAGGCGTCGTAAACATTGAGAAGTCCAAATATGATTTAAGATTTTCACGGCCAAGTATTTTTGTTATTTGTTTTTGGGGTGTTATGCTGTGTTGTGCTAACTCCTTATTTAGCCAACGTTTCGGACAACGTTACAGTGTCCATCATCAGGGCAGATATGATCACACATTGATAAGTCCGATAGATTAATAAATGCATATCATAATGCGTACCGAGTACCGCAATAAATTCTAAGCATTTTAAGTAGTAAATTTATTTTTCTAAGTTCAGTCGATTCTGTTTAATCAAAACACATCGGTCCCAAATAAGTGATGTTTAAACCCTCAGGCCTCTGGTATATTGACCACTATATTTCTTAAAGGTGTTAGAAGGTTGGAGAATTAGATTTATTTCCGCATAACAATAAAATCCAAATAAATGCAATAATTCTGAATGTATCCGAAAACTAAAGACTGTTTTTGAAAGGTGATGAAATATGCTTTCAAATTTAATTATTACAACAAAAAAAATTTTTTTGAATGCAAACATGAAAAGTTTTAAAATGGCTCTCCTTACGTTTCTTCATCTAAACATTGAATTAAATTATGATAACGAAAAAAGAAATACACATTTTATTAGACAAATGTATTATAAACATTACTGTCTTCTCACTTTTTTTACATTTCATATAGAAATAATTAATAAAAAATTCACAAAGTAAATTTTTCTCAAATTAGAACCTTTGGTTTCACAGAGGTGTACATTTTAATTTTTCTGTAGTTAACTTCTTGATTGGAATATAAAGTGTGGTGTTTTCTCTTTCTGACACCGTTTAGATAATATTTCTCACCATGATAGTAAGGGAGATACAACATTTCTATGAGACCATATGATCTGTTCCCAAAACCGAAAAATTTAGTTTAAAGTTAGATAAAAAGTAAAAAATAATTTATTGAGCTCTTTTTATACTGACTAATTAACCAAGATGCCTTTTTCCCGCAGGGGTAGGCAGAGAGGGAGGAGCGCCAAACAACTCGGTCTTGGCACACACTTCTTGCCTCATTCATATTCATACATATCGTCTCATACATACTCTTCTGTTATTCTGACTTCCATCTTGACATGCCCCGACTCAAGTATCCGATTCACTTGATCGTGCCATGTCTTCCTCGAGCAACGCTGACTTCTGCTACCATTCGCATTTTCGTCATATATTCTCTCTCTTTTTTTTAGGCATATACATATTACTTTTATTTGAGTTCTCTCGAATGTGTTTTTGAACTTAACCTTTTAAATGCCAGTAGGTAGAAGTGTAGCTGTGCACAGCAGGCCAAGAATGCGAGTTAACTCGCTCTTGGCACAGAAGCGGTTAATGAAATTTTAAAAGAAAGAAGTGTGTGCCAAGACAGAGTTGTGTGGCAGTCTATCCTCTCAGCCTGCCCCTGTGTTAGGTTAGTTAGATAGTCATGGATATGATGACACTGGCGTTGTGTTTTTGCTGATAATTATGTATATCATTTCCAGGTGTCCGGAGTTCAATGCCTTTCTGGTACCGGAGCCCTGAGAGTGGGAGCTGACTTCCTGGCCAAACAAATGAAGAAGAAGATCTTCTACTATCCCAAACCAACATGGGGTATGTACAAATATCAACTGTTTTATACCCAATTGGTATTTTAAATGGACTGTATTTAAACGAAAAGAAACGATCTTGCGATCCTGTTATTGTCGCACGGAATACGAGGAAAGAGAAAAGGAAACCTTTACCTGTTGATGATGTTTGTTTCTTTTGGAGTCGTGCTGGTTTCTGGAAGATTCCGTGGGTCACTTATAGTTCATAGATGTACACCTTATAAGCACCATTAACCCTTATAGTACAGCTGGCTACATTTGCAGTCCAGTGATATTACTACCGACTGCCTTGAGGTGCACTGCAGTGTGCAGTGTGTATATCTAAGTTATAAAGTTTTGAATGTATTTCGTTACTGTCAATGAATATTCCAAACTATAAATGTTTATATTATGGAAGTGTGCTCATTATTTAGATTATAATTTATTTCGTTAATGTTAGAGATTTTCACAACACAAACTCTGTTTACAATCACCACACGACAATAATGTACTTGGATTTTTCACAAGAATAATCAATAATGATACGAGCTGCGAAATAACATGCACTCTCAACGACAACGACAATCCAAAAAAAAAAACAAATGACGCTGGCGTCGGTATTCTTTTTTCAATTGAGTCGTGTAATTTCTATACCCGCTATATCAACTTTCATTGATTCGGAGAAAACCGCAAAAAACTGTCACATCTCTAGCGTACATAAGTAATTGCATTACAATTTTTTATATAATGAATTGCAGTAATAACATTTCGAAAAGCATTTATTTTTCTATATATGTCTAGCTATAATTAAGTAATTTCGATAAATAAAATTGATAAAGTGGATTTTGATACTCACTTCGTGATATAGAGGCTTTTGAAAGTCAACTTAGCCGACATGGCGGGTTTAGAAACACACGCGTAGATCTTTTTGACACACGAGCGTGGCGTCAGAGCGGCGGCCATATTGTATTTTGGCAAAATAACCGCTTGTGATTGGTTGAATCCGATATAGCGCGTTTTGATAGTAACTTTCTGTATGATATAGCGGATTTGGTTACTCACTCGCAGTTTTAACATGGTTTTTGGTCGTGATAAGGAGGGTTTTGAAACTCAATTTTAGGCTCCTCTTGTTGCTCGCAAAAATGTGAACAAGATGTCGTACTCAGATCATTTTGTCAAAAAATCGGATATAGCGGGTATAGAAATTATAGGATTCAATTCTTCTTTCTCTGAAGGTAAAGAAAGGAAAAAAATAAGGGAAATGAGAATTTGAGTACGAACTGGAATGTGGAATAATCATAAAATTGTTTCAATATTAAACATCAACAATTATTGACATTATCGGTCCACTGCCCATGTCTTCCTAACAGGCACGCCATTTGATTTCCCTGAGAAACTCTTAAGTACAATATTAGTGACACTTAACAAATGCCCCCAGTATGTTTTCTTTTTTTAAAAAGAAAGACAAACATTATCAGGTTACGAATAACCTGACAATATTTAAAAATCTCCTACTACCACCACAGTAAGTGGAAAATGTTGCTTGTGTTGTGATGGAGGACTTAGCCAGCCGAGGAATTGAACACACTACGCCTGGGTGGGACCCAAACGCGATGTGAACTCAGCCACTGACCGGTCTACTATGTATGTTTAACCAGTAGAATCATATGGCCACCCAGTTGGGCGATGTATGAAAGACAGTATGGTTCCGTTTCTGCCTTTTGTCCTAAACAATATTCAGCGGCCAAGAGTAATAATAATTTGGAAGGGTATTTCCAAGTAGTAATCGGTATAGCTCACATCGATGAAAATTAACTATGATGTGGTATCATCAATACACAATTAAAAAAAACAACTTCCTGCACTACACATTTGCCCCGATAGTGGACACAGCAAACCTGCCCGAAACATTGGCTTAAAAGGATAGAGGTAGCACAACACAGCCTAAAATCACAAAAGTTAATTAACCTGAGACTATGCCTATGCAAATTTTAAATTATATCAGTAACACCTCTGCCGTAGGTCAGCAAGTGGTTCGCTACTTTTGATGATTAGCAGGGGTTTCCGCCCTCATATATGTTTCCTCATGCACCATCACTAAACCAGCATTTAATTCCGACATACACCAGCACATAACACAATCAAAAAATCAACTACACTTATCGTCATCTACTCGCTCGACTAGATTTGAAATTACAGTGAAACTCGCTTAAGTAGTTCTTACATAAGAAGTTTTGTTTTTCGGCCTCTTGAAATCCCGTACAAAAAACTGTAAAAAACACAATTACTACACAAGGAGTTTTAGCTAAAATTGCTTCCCGACTAAGAAGTTTTAAAAGTTCAGTGGTTAATCAATGCGTCATAAATGAAAACTAGTGGTGAAATATACCTTATAAATGACCCTTTTTTTTTCCGAAAGTCTTATTATTATTACCTGCATCCCATTTAAGAGGTTTTAGAAGTTCGTCAGTAAAAAAACTATTATAAACCGAAAGTAGTGTCACAGCGTAGGTACCTGAAATGAACCCCTTTTCAACAGTCACAAAATGAAAAACTTTGTTGAAGCAAATTACGCAAGTTACGCAGTGGCAGTTAGAGATTTTTGTGTTTGCTATGATTGAAAATATACGAAAGTATTCATCTTGTTGTATCCGGAAACTGTAAAATATTTTTTCTTCATTTAAAAATATATAATAATAACTACTTCTACAATACTAGAAAAAATCTTCATTTAAAAAATTGCCATATTTGGATGGATGGATTTTTTTGTTCGGTCCCTTGGAAAACTTCTTAAGAGAGTTTCACAGTAACTCCCTTACAACACATTACATATACGCAATACAACACATTACCTAGTAACCTAAAACTTCCAGTGACAAAAAAACATTTACAAAAGTTCAGCATGTTTTCTCAACAGCTTTATTATAATCGTTCTTTCAAACTCTTTAACTTATTTATGTCTTTCTTAATGTATTATGAAATATTTTTCAATTCTGTCTAGTCTGTTTTAAAATCTATGTACACTATTCATTGAACTTTTAAATTCGTATGCTTATGTTGTCTTTCCCACAGTGAGTTTTTTAAACATTCAACGAGCATTGTTCATTTTTCGTCATCATTGATTCCAGAAAACCACCACCTCCTCTTCCTAAACGCCGGTTTCGAAGAGGCGCGCACATATCGCTACTGGGACCCCAAGACGCGCGGCATCGACTTCGAGGGGCTCATCGAGGACCTGACCGCCGCCCCCGAGGGCTCCGTCATCATCCTGCACGCCATTGCGCACAACCCCACTGGCTGCGACCCTACGCAGGACCAGTGGGCCAAGATCGCTGACGTCATGGAGGTAATTACTTTCCTTCTGCGACTGCATATTTATTATTATTTATTTATTACACCGGATTATTATATATTACACCCGATTATTATTTACTAAGCCTGAGGTTGCGGGTTCAAATCCCGGCATGGTCCAATAAATGGTATTTGATTAAATCATTTATTTATTAAATAATCAATCAATTTACAGTATAATAGTATTAAAGAGTATAATCAATAATGATATCTAAAATAATTCATACAATTAGTTTTCCCTGCTTTTGATTGTGTTGCACTTATAATTTGTGTTATTTCACAATTCTTTCATTAGTATCTTTGCGGCATGTTCCAGAGTGTTCCAGAGATACTCTCAGTATCTCCCTGGTGTAAGACTACCATTCAGAATTGAAATGTTGCTTGAAATAGCTTCGAAGAACCATGTACTTCCCCACCTTTCTCTTCCCCTCCACACTACCTTCAGCCTTACAACATACCCTAATTGGGGATGCCATGGTCTCACTGGTTCCAGACAGTTGGGATGTTTATGTGTGTGTGTGTTATTGTGCGGTTTCTGAACAATAGCAACAATGAACCAACCACCATTGTGCATGCAACATCTATCATGTCTATGTTATATGTTACCACCATGATACGGGCATTTGCCTAGTTTGGAGTATTGAAAATAAAAATAAATTAAATAAAAAATAAATTTGAACTTTTACAAAATTCGCCAGATTTCACTTTTGGAAAACTTAATATTTGTTAAGTGAACAAAGATTTTAAAGAATTTGTTTTTCCCCTCTTTGAACTCTGATTGAACTCCCATTAAGAATGACCGCCAACCTCCTCTGGACCCAAAGGTGTGCAAAATGACTCTTGTGGTAAACTTGACCTGCCGTGGTTGTAAATTTTAAGTATTTTCCCTTGTAATTAAAATACAGTTTGCTGAACGAAGCTAAACAATAAAAATCTAAGCAGAGATGTATGAAAACTGAAGTAATTATTAAAATAAACAATCTGATAATTAAAGGTTAATTTCCCCTGTGGGTATTCAAATGGTATCTCTCCAGAGATACCGTTAATATTAATCACTTAGACTGGGTCCTTTTCTCCAGTCTAAGATGCTCTTGGAAGATGGGAATTCTCCAATTAAACACGTAGGTTCTTCTGAACAGTGGAACTTTATTGTAGATACAAAACAATACATCTAGCTCGAGGAGCGAGCAGGTTAGATCTGGCGATGCGCAATGACCTTCGGCAATCTCCGGAAGTTCCGAAGTCTCGCGACTAACTAACAACAGACACGCCTTCCAACGCAACATAACAGAGAATAATACCGTTAATTGTGCGAGTGATGTAAAATCAATAACTGAAATCAACCATTGGTAACTAACGTCTCATTCTGTTTTCCAGGAGAAGAAGTTGTTCTGCTTCTTCGACATTGCCTACCAGGGCTTTGCCTCAGGAGACTTGGAGCGTGACAGCTGGGCCGTTAAGTACTTCGTCAACCGAGGATTCGAGATCTTCTGCGCACAGTCCTTCGCCAAGAACTTTGGACTGTACTGTGAGTTTTCTTATAACAAAATAAAAAGATGACATCTTGGTTTATTTAAACACCATGGTGGAAATGGCATTACTAGCTTAAAATATTTGCATAGTCCGAGAAGACTCCAAAACTCACCATTTGAGAGGCAATTTTGTTAACCAAAATCAAAAGTCGTTAATGGACGAAGCAATGAAGATATTTGGCGAATTACCAGATGAAATTAAATTAGTAGAAAATACATACGAACAAATTTAACTTAATTTATAAAAAAAAATGTATTTTTAAAAATTTAATATATGTTTAAGGATTGAACTAGGACGTAAGAATTAGGATGTATCTATTTAAAAACCATAAATAAAAAAATTACATAATAAATTTTATGTTATTTTTATATTCTTGAACATGTCGTTCTCCTCCAGGTGAGAGAGTAGGCAATCTGACGGTGGTGATGAAGGACGGATCTCTGGCCAGCCAGGTGGCCTCGCAGTTCACCATCAACATCCGGGGCATGTACTCCAACCCGCCCGCCCACGGAGCCAGGATCGTGCAGAGGGTGCTGGAGAACGCTGACCTCTTCAACGAGTGGTAAGATAATAACTACACGTAACTAATTAACCTGACCTTGGTGATGAAGGGTGCTAACCGAACTCTTCCATTCACTTGTGTGCCATATATTCTTCAAACATTTCTCTCTCCATACCTATAGATAATATAATCAATGGGAGATATATGGCATAGAAGCTTGCTGAGCTACGACCAAACTGGATGGACTATAAAAGCGGTGGAGAATAAAATGAATTTATTTTGAATTTCTTCAAGAGATAGTATTTTTAGTCATTAGCTTGATTAAGGCGATGCACTACGTCATGTAATATTTTGAATCGAGCCGCTATCAATAACACATCTTACGTAGATGGCGATAAGGCTTAAATTCCCGCTTCACACCATCCACCTGTTTTGATTTATGTAAGAAAAAAACATGGCCAAAAAGTGCCTTTTATTTTATTTTGTGGATGTTCAGGCACAAATTTTTTATTTTTTTTTATATTATTGAAACAAACAGTACATGATTTACAGAGATGAAACAATATACAGGAATAAGATACTTCATGTTGTGTACCTATGATATGTTTCCTTGTAATGTCTGCTAAGTGGTATGTTTATTCCTTAATTACCAAATGACTTGTGTAGTTTATAGGTGTGTGTGTGACGTGTGTAATGTATGTGTGTGTGTGTGTCTGTATGTATGCGCTTTGAATTTGGGCAGTGAATCCGAAAAAATGTCAATGTTAGAGTTTAGACAAATATTATTTAGAGTATGAAGAGCTCGGTTAATTGTCGAATTAGATGCTGCATTTGTTTTATAATTTAGCGTGTGGAATAGCACTGTATGTCGTGTATGTCTCAAAGGTATGTTAAAGTTAATAAGGGACAGAAGTTCAGTACAGTCAATCTCATTGTTTAAAATTCTGTGTATAAATATTGAGTCAGCTACTGCTCGTCTTCGCTGCAAAGTTTCAAATGTACACTCAAAATTATTGTTGAATCTGTGGGTAATATATTTTATAAATTTGTTTTGGATTCGTTCTATACTATCTATGTAATAATTAAATGTTTTTCGATCATTTTATAAATAACTTAATTTGCCACATTATAAAATAAAACCATAACCGAAAATGGGTTCGTAAGTAGATTTTGAACTTTAAAGCAGTTTTCATAGGCCTTATACATTATTTTTTTCTGGGCTTATAAATAGACTTATCTAAAAAATACTCGATTATTTCAAAGGCCAAGATGTATTCTACTCGCAGTATTTAATTAAAGCATCTGAAACATTTCCAGGCGACCAAATTTTCAAACCAAAAACACATGATTTTAAATTACTACGTAGTGCATCGCCTTAAGCTATCTGTCTATATTTTAGCCTAGTACGTAGTATTTTGGAAAGTGGCTCAATAATATGGGGACCAGGGGATGCAACGTACACTTCTATGGTAGAGAAAGTACAAAAGAAGTTTCTACGTTATCTTTATCTTAGAGACTTCGGGTACTATCCATATTTATACCCATCAGCCTTCCTTTCCGGAATGCTAGGTATCGATAGTCTTGTCAACAGGCGGAAAGCTGCGTTGCTGATGATGGCCTATAACTTGTTGAACGGTCACACCAACAATCCAGAAATTTTGAATAAAATTTTATTTTACGTCCCTGATAACTTTGCAAGAGCGCGTAGACACAAACCATTCATTCTTCCGAGATGTAGGACTAACTTACCATCAGCAATGCCTCTCGGAAGAATGATAGGCCTTCTTAACTCACTAGCCTCTGACATCGACATTTTCCACCTGCGCATCACTAAATTTAAATTGCTAATTAGGCAATTATGATTGTATAATGTATCTTTGTTAATGGATATTTTTATTCTGTAAATATACATGTAAAATATAAATAAATAAATAAATAAATAAATAATGAACATCTGTTTGCATGTTAATAATTGTATTTTTTAAATGTTTGTGACTATAGACAACATACAGAGATAGTAATATTTAATATTGCCTCAAATAAGTACAAAGTAGGACTATTTCAGTAACTGACATACAGAATTTTACAGGTTTATAAATTTTATGATTGTTTTTTTAATTTATAAAACCAAATAATATGGAATAATAAACAGTAAAATATAGATTAATTGATTTAACCCTTCAGTACTTTCATCACTTTTGTTCAGTTTACAATGTTTTCTGTGTATTTCAAATTCGTTATGTACTTTTTATTTTTTAATTTTCCGTAAAAACAAATACTGTTTTAGAAACTATATAAAATTATCTTTCCGGTGTATGCATTTAAAATAAAGATTACTATTACTAAATAATAAAATTTTAATATCAAACGTGAAACATTTTGTCGAAAATGCTAACCTCATTTTTACTTAAATTTTTACTCCAATCATAGAACAATTGAGAGCGCTCGATATTTCGAAAACACATTGTTTTGTTTGGGGAATTTGTAAGAAAACTGTACCTTCATTTTTATCTCGTTGATATAATAAAAAATAATAAATAATTTTTAAAGTTGAACCGATAGATATGAATTATTCATTTTGGCCATTTTTAGGATTTAATTAATGGATTCCAGTATAAATATCTGAGGCAAGCTGGAAAGAATTATCATTATTCTAACATCAAAAAAATATATATTTTCGTCATGATAGAAAAAAAGATAAAAATACTCTTATATTATATATGAACGCTTAGTCATATATGACCCTGGATGGATTAAACCACAGTAAGCAGTTTATAAAATGATATTTCCGTATTATGTATGTTATTATAAAGAGGTATGATTTTTGGAATGAGCGCGGAATCAAAAAAAAAACGCCCAAAAATCTCTACCGCTCGAGTGGTTATCGCTCCATGGATTATACTAAAGTGATTTGTTTTTTCCAGGCAAGAATGCATCAAGATCATGTCATCCCGTGTTAAGTCCATGAGACAGGCCCTCTACGATGAGCTTGTTGCGTAAGTAACTCCATTATATTTATTATTGTTTGAATTTCATGGACTCTTTTTGTTTCCCAGGTCACTTATGTACATTAGGGTGTATCGATTTTTAACTTTTTTTTGTTTTCAAATTCCAAGTGGAAAAAAAGTTGCTACTAGGTACCACAACTTACCACAAAAAGTTTTGGATTTTTAAAAAAATGTTTAGGTCTCCCGCACAAGGCCTAAGGTTTTAATTTTTTTCAAAAAATATCAATTTTTTTTATAATTTAAATAATTAAAATCGTAACTCTTGTGTTAGTCCAAGTTAAAAAACAGTAATATTAGGGCATAAAAATAAGTAAGAAACGATTTTTTTTTATAAAAAATGGATTTTAGGTCTCCCGCACAAGCCCTAAAATTTGTTAATTTTTATGAAATTTTGTAATTTCGTGTACATATATGAACCATGTTTTTTTAAAGTTGAAACCACCGGAATTAATTGTAATATTAATATTAATGTTTTTTTACTTGGAATAAACACAAAAGTTACGATTTTATTTTTTTAAATTTTAATTTTTTTAAATATTTTTTGAAAAAAATGAAAACTTTAGGCCTTGTGCGGGAGACCGAATTTTTTTTTTTTAAATCCAAAACTTTTTGTGGTAAGTTGTGGTACCTAGTAGCAACTTTATTTTAACTTGGAATTTGAAAACAAAAAAAAAGTTAAAAATCGATACACCCTAATGTACATATATAATAATATGTATTATGTGTATATGATACTCCAAAGTGTGACAGATTGGTGCTGGGAGGCATTTAGCATCATCTAGGTGCGCCGAGAGATCAGCGTTCTGAGGCTAAGGGGTTAATATTGTCCTTAGATAATAGCCGAAGGTCTCGGGTTCAAATCCCGGCGAACGCAAGTAAATTTTATTTGATTAATTTCACAATTTATTAATTTAAAATAATATATAGTATACTTGCAGCACGTTCTACAGTGGAAGATACTCTCAGTATCGCCCTGGTGTAAGGCCACCATTCAAAATTGAAAAGTTGCTTGAAATGGCTTTGGTCATGTTTGGTGACCAGATCTGAAAAACTAGGAACTTCCCCACCTTCCTCTTCCCCTCCCCCCTACCCTTCAGCCTCACAAAATATCCCAATTGGGGATGCCATAGTCTCACTGGTTCCCGTTGGGAGCATTTAGGACTCTTGTGCATTATTCACATAAAATAAAAACACGATTCTAAATCTACACACTGATATATCAACCCATCGGCATACCTGCCGCCAAGATTGGGGGGCTGCACTTTTTTCGCATCGGCATATTGCCCGCCCCATTGGGGCGACTAAAACTTTTCCCACATACTTAGATACAGGGTTTTCCAATAAGAGGTGTTATTTTGAATAGCCCGCTATTTCGGTAGATGTTACTTTTGAAGCTGTCATTTTTTGACATTTGACAAGTAGAAACTACGCCATTAATAAAAATGGAACGATACACGCTTCAACAATGCATTTAAATTATTAAAATTCACTTGAGTGAATCAAATGCAAATCATCTTGAGTGATGAGGCCCATTTCCACCTCGGTGGCTTCGTCAACAAGCAAAATTGTCGCATCTGGGGCTCGGAAAACCCAAGAGTTATTGTTGAAAAGCCTCTCTATCCTCAACGTGTGACTGTTTGGTGCGGTTTATTGTCCGGCGGAGTCATTGGACCTTACTTTTTCGAAAATGAGGCTGGAGCAACAGTTACGGTGAATGGATTGCGCTATCGAGAGATGATTAATGATTTTTTATGGCCGGAATTGGATGGTATTGATCTAGACAACGTTTACTTTCAACAAGACGGCGCTACGTGCCACACAAGCAACGAAACCATTGATCTTTTACGATTGAATATCAAAATAATACCTCTTATTGGAAAACCCTGTAGTTCACAATATAATTATAATGTATATAAAAGCATAAAAAGTGTTTAATTTTGGTAAATATGGGGTGCAATACTGCACAGTAATAATCTTTCTCAAGTATGCACGGATGTCAATACAAATTAGTATGCCGATGGGTTAAAGAAATTATGGTTTGAAATGATTGAGAAATCTTTGAAAATTTAACCGTTGTACGTGAACGTCCCAGCAGTCGGGTTACGAGCCACCGTGTCCCATATGCGGACATCACAACAGTTGTACGTAGCAACGAAACTTCATGTGTTTGTTAAGTATTTAAAATAAAATAAAATAAAGTAAAATATCTTTTTTGGGAAGAATTCGCCAAAAACTGTCCGAAAAAACTGCAATCACCATTTATAACTCCATTATTGCTCCACATTTTAATTACTGCTCAACTATCCTTTTCCTGTGCAACGACCGAGAGCAAAATAAATTTCAAATTCTTCAAAATAGGGCATTGAGAATAATACTCAGACGAAATAGGTATTCAAAAGTAAATAAAATGTTAAACGAACTAAATTGGCTAACGGTGAAACAGATGTTGACCTTGAACACGATGATATTTTTACACAAAATTGTAAACAACCTGCTACCCAAATATTTTTCGAATAAAATTGTATACAACAAGGACATACACAAACATAAAACTAGGACGTACAATCAAATTAGACTACCAAAGTAGGACAAAGCGAATACCCAGAATAGTATATTATATAAAGGGATGAAATACTATAACGCGCTGCCGGAAAACCTTAAGTCTGCCCCAATTGAAAAGTTCAAGATGTTGTGTAGGAGCCACATCAAGCAAGAAAAAAAAACATAGTATATTTGTATGCAATAATTAATTAGTCATTTGTAAACTTAAATGTACAAATTACTAAAAAAAAAAAAAAAAAAAAAAAAAAAAAAAAAAAAAAAAAAAAAAAAAAGTATTTTAGTAATGTGATAACAAAGCTTTTTTCAAACAAAAATAATCAACATTGCTTATTGTATCATTTTAGACTTAAGACCCCCGGCACCTGGGAGCACATCATCAATCAGATTGGCATGTTCTCATACACCGGCCTGACGGAGGCGCAAGTCCGCTGCCTCATCGATAAGCACCACGTTTACCTGCTGAAGACCGGACGTATCAGCATGTGCGGCATCAACACCAACAACGTCAAGTACACCGCGCAGGCATTCTACGACGCCATCGCTAGCTTCCCCGAATAGACGACAGTTAATGTTGTTGACGCGGCAGCCAATTTCTTTCTAAACTAGCTTAAATTATAGATAATCTTCACAAAGATGATTTTTAAATATTTCACCATGTTGCCATGTCGACTTTTTAAAATAACAAGGTTTCATTTGACCCAGCAATGTCATTGGATCCGTCGTAAATCATTGCATACGCATTGCTCGATTCGTTTAAAAATTAACTAAAACACTAAGGGGGTATTTCACTATCTCTGATTATGTTCTGACTAAGCACTAATCCGCGGATTAGTCATTTTTTCGTTTTCACTATATCTGAATAACGCTAATGCTCGGGTTAAAGTTCGATTTGACTAATCAGTGCTCGAACCTCACGTTAGGCGCTATTCCTCGAATCAAAGATGGCGTCAAAACATTCCGAGTTTGACAGCGGAGAAGTGAGTCGAATTTTGTTGAATGAATTTGAATGCTTGTATGATCCATCCTGAATTATTTGATTGTGTTCAAAATAAGAAACAATGTATTAATTCGACACGAATCTATCTAAAATGACCTGATAATTAACATAACATAACCATAAAAATGCACACTTTGCGGTGTGCAGACTGTGACGCATGACAGCCGTGGCAGTAGATGGAGTAACTGCAAACATTTTGCGATGTTGCCAGACTATTTCGAGTGTTATCTATCCGGAAGCTCGGAAACAATGGTGAAACGGTCGCCGTTGAATAAAGAAGTTATTCTGATCTTTAAAGCCAGCCAACGGATAGCTAGTCAGATATTTAGCCCGACATAGTGAAATACCCCCTAACTCTTGTATTCAAAACAATAAAAGAGTGTATAATATTATACGCTTCGATTTCTATGTGCTTGAGTGGAAACATTCGACATTCTGGTTATGTTCTGTCTCTTTCGTATTCATCCAGGATGTGTGAAACGAAAGGACTAAAGAGTTCTTGATACACTCTACTAATATAAGGTTTAATTTCAAATTGAGAATGACTTTTAATTGAATGTCAGTAGAGACTTTTCAAATAGCAAGTAACAAACACCAATGTGTTCTCTAGTGTTACAATGTAGATAATATTCAAAACTTAGTTACTAATAACATTGGCGTTTATTTGAAGTGATAGAAATATGAACTAACATTATTTTTGAGTGTTGCTGTGAACATATAATAATTTTTTGCTAGATCTTAATTGAATATGGCTGCTGCTTAGTTGAATACTATTTTCCGAACGCTTTTAATTTGCTTTTAAATAATTGCCATGTTTTGGGGGGTACCATAACAAATGTTTCCGCATTTATTAGGGTTTATAATATTAGAAAATATGTAAACACTAATTGATATTAAAACTCTCCTAAACATGGCAATATGTAATATAATACTGCAAGCTATTTCATTCCGTACTTATTAATATCATATAATTATTCAAAGTTCACCTGTTAAGTATTTATATAAGCATAATATTATTCTATAGAATAACCAATATGAAAATGAGTAAATTATTCATTTTAAATTAAATATAATTGCACAAAATTAAGCAAAGTATAGTTTATTACAAACAATGTCTATTCGTACGAAATATTAAATAATATTTAATTTTTCACATGTACCAAACATTTTGTTGATATACACGTAATTAGAATAAAATAAATTTGTTTATTACTTTATTGTATATATTTTTAATATATAAAACCAACCGGTTTCTGTTTCACCATATTTAAAAAAAAAAGTTTTATATAACCCTGATAAAGTTTCAGGCACAATAAAGTGATATTAAAAACAAAGTTATTTTATTTAAATTAAATAATATTATATATTTTGGTTTACATTTTGACTCAAGTTTTAAACAGAGGTATTAAGTGAAGCAATAAAAAATTATAATAAAAGATGTATGTATTATTTATTTATATTAAATACAATACAGAAAAGTTATTTTTATTTTCATAGATGTTTTATTTTATTTTTGTATTGCTTTACGTTTATTTCAATGGTGCTTGCTAGCTTTTATTATGTTATTTAAATAAATATTCAATTAATTTGAAATATTGTAAAGCATTTTAATTTTGTGAAAATACTTACATTTTAACTGGTCTATTTTATTTCGATGTAAATATTATATACCAATAAATACCTTTTTTATAAAACATTCTAGAAATTTTGTTTGTAATGGATATTATATTACTACATCAATCATTTTTTGATTTAATATTTGTGTATCATTATAATTTATATTAATTTGAATAAATCAACACAAAATTACTCATTTATTGTGTATATTATTTTATCTCTTTAACCCTAGATAACTAAACTGTTATCATTGTTTCATTGTAACTACACTTTCGTTGAGTGGACTACGCAATAAAACACTAGAAATAAATCAAAAATATTTAATTAAGATAGGAACTTGTTACATGGCACAAAAGTAAGGTTTATAATTAACAAATTAATATCAGTCTACACAGTGACCACACATGTAAACATTATGTGGACCACAAATAGCCTTTCTACATCTGGTGCAACGGTGTTTTGTCATCCTCCAGGCCTTGGATGGACACGGGTAGCTAATTTTACGCACGTTTGACTTAGATGGAACCGGAGCTTCTACTGTAGAAGATTCGCCAACATTAATAATAAATATAAGATTATATGAACGTACGTACCTTAACAATAAAATTGTTGATATAACTAAACTTTCGTCCAGCGGATGACGAGATGGTCATAGGGCATGTCCTAGTATGCGTGTGGCTGCAATCGCGTCACGTGCTGCACTGTTTACTCAAGTTAGGAAAGTAATGAAAGAGTCAAGGTCGGGGAGCGGGGGAAGTAGGTGATTTCGAATTTTGCCGAGTAGCGCGTCGTCGCCTCGACGAGCGATTAGTTATCTAGGGTTAATAAATAAAAACAAAATTTGTTCATAAACTGCATTTGCTACAGCAAAACTCGAAAGGAGACCTATTTTATACTGGAAGACTATACCGGTTGTGGTATAATTTACGAGTTACGTAAGTTTTTAATAAGTTACTCACACGAGCGTTTACATATGCATCCAACTTATGGTAATTAATGCTCACGGAAGTTTACCTTTGAAGTGCTCACAGCGACCGCTATACCCGTAATTTTATCTGCGGTAAGATGGCTTCCCGTAAACAACTATTTGCCGTTGTCAAATTTACGGCCCAAATAAAGTGTTGGCTTGATAGAAACAATTCTCCAAGCGGTTTTGTTACGTTAACGACGGAATTGAATGGAGTTCTTTAATTTTATCCGAATGACAGCAATTGACTTTGAATTCAAATACATAACGCTGTAAACAGAAACGTTGAGATTAGAAAGGATTGGACCGATAATTAAAAAGAAGGATGCTCATTTTTAGAAAGTTTTTTTCCACCTGAAAAATAAATATTTCTTCGCTTTTTGGGATCAGAAAATTTTCTTTCTGTTTACATTCGTTGTCGTAGTGCTTATTTGGTTTCTATCTTGTGTTATTTTTTATATTGTTTTCAGGAGTTAATAATTTACTTACTCTCACTTATTCATCAGATTTTAGTTGATATAGAAAAAAAAAACTAGTTTTAATGATAAAAAAAAACCTACAAAAACCTGTCCTTTAATTTTTGACATCTATTGGAATTTTGGTATCATTTCTTACAGTAAGCGTCCCAACTTATCAAACTTAAGCTGTGAGAACGATGTAAGTTCTTTCTGTCAAAAACTTACGCCTCTTACGACTTCTGTAATTGCCATAAATTACGGTAAGACTGTAAGTATTGTTTACATTGGTAATTTTGCAAAAGTCACTTACGTGAGCGACTTACAGGAAAAAACTTATGCATGTAAAGGTAGCCTAATACTGCAAATATGATTTCCTTTTTTAAATAAAAAAAGCAGTCGAATAACCTAAAATATTAATTTAAAAAAAAATAATGATGCATATTTTAACTTTAAGAGCCAAAACGCCAAAAGTACCAACCAGGATGGGGATTAATAAAAATAAACTTTTCTTTTGGCAGTTTAATCAAAACTGTACAATATAATGTATGGTGTTATAATTCTAATGCTTCTTCTTCTTACGAGTCTACAGCCATAGTCAGGAGTTGCCTCGCTCCAAACCTCTCCTGAACTGGAAGAGAAAATAAAGGAAATATTAATTGTACATGCATTATTAATGTTACCTTCCTCCTTCTTGAGCCAACGTTTCAGCCTATCAATGCCCATCATCAGGTCAAACGTGTAGGATATTGCATACATACATATTTGTATACTGCACTACATCAGTATGCATCGACCCAGAAGTTTCAGACAGAAAACTTGCGCAAATTCCATGATGCCAGAGCTCCCCGATTGAGGAATTTTGCAGCTTCAGCACACAGATATGCTTAAAAGATACACATTTATTGATACTATGGCACGCTCAAGTGAATCAAATACTTGAGTCGGGTTGTGTGAAGAGTCTGAATAACAGAAGAGTGTGTCTGAGACGATGCATGAATGTGAATGAAGCAAGGAATCTATCCCCTCTGGGAAATGGCGTAGTAAGTAAGTATACAATGAAACCTCTATCTATCGTTTTTGAAGGGTCCTATCAGCACAATGTTTGCGGAAGATGCTTAAATGTGTCTTTTGCATACTGTTGGTATAGAGCGGGAGACGTTTAAAAGCGTTTTTTTTTTGTATTTTCGTGCTATTGGTAGATAGCGGGAAAAGCCAAAACGTGTTTTTGTTTAGAGAATTAAAAATTAGACACCAGATCTCTTGAGATATGAACTAGGTGGCAATTCATAGAATTATTGAATTAGTTTATTGTCGGGTGGCAAACTGTGGTCATGCAGCGGTAACATTTCTTCAGTGTTGTAGTGATATTCTTTGGTTCAAGGTTTAAAACGTTCTCCATTTTCGTTTCTGCTTCAATTCCACTGTTACAAATTATTTTTCTTCAAAAAAATATTATGAATTTCATATAAAATATCTATAATTGTGAAACATAATTTTGCGCACAAATCTGATAAAATTTCCCGCTTTACGGAGTGGATTGATAAAAAAACTACCCACAAACATTGTGTTAACATAAACCATGAATGCGGGAAAACAATGTATACCTACAGAAAAATACTACATTCATACATCTAATATTATAAAAAGATACATATTTCACATATAAAATGAATGTGTTCCAATAAAAATCCTGCGATTCCTACAAACGCTTGGCTACATCAACACATTTTCCATCAGGATTTTTTTCCACATCTTCGACAATTGTTAATATTTCTTAAAAAGTGTGCACTTTTTTCACTGGACGGTTCATTTTTAAGGTTAAAAACTAAAAAGTATAGAAACAACGTTTTAGTTAACGACAATTAACGTCAGAAGCGGCCGCTCTATTTTTGCAAGTTTTGTGGAAATTAATTCGGGACTAGAAGAAATGAACGACACATGCAGGAAATTGATTATACGAGGAACGATTGCGACAATTCACTGTTTTAATATTTTCGTTAAAAAAACTGATTAGAATTCCAATATACGCAACATCGTTGTACCAGCATTACATTAAACTCAAAATATCTCAAATTAAGATATAAATAGAGAAAATTGGACTCACCAACATCCATTTGAGTGATGTCCCATACACCGAAGTTCTTGGCTTTGAAGTCTCCCCCAGCCGCGTAGACAAATGGATTTTCTGGGCACACCGACAAACACTGCGCCGCCCCGATGGCAAGGGCTTTCTCCGATACTAACACGGGTTGGGCTCTGAAAAGGTAGAAATTAAATACATCAATTAAATTCACATTAGTACTAATAAAGTTTAGGAGGCCAAGAAAATGTAGAGTCTAGGATGCAGAGGAAGACATGGCACGGTCAAATGAACCAAATACTTGGATGAGGTAAGGCTCTCGTATACGAATCTGGAGGTTGCGAGTGCAAATCCCGGCGTGCGCAAGTAAATTTAATCATTGAAGACAATATTAACAACTCTCAAATGAAAAATGTGAAACAGAAAAGACAGAAAAAGTCGCATCTAAGAATTGAAGCCAGTATCTCTTCCTTGATGGAGAAGTACTCTGACCACTAAGTTAATTCGACCATACCAACATACATAATTTAAACTACGCTACCAACCTTATCTTCATTTTCTAAACGCATATTTTTATTGGCTGCTATCTTTGCATTCTATGATTGCAAGATTCTACCCGAACTAGTGGCAGTCCATCCTAGTCCTTGGTCGACCGTGAAAAGATTTGTTGATTTGATCAATGAGCTGTCAGCTCAGTCAGCATCCGTGATGGGCGTAACAAGCGACTATAGATATATACACTCTGTAGACCGTGCTTTTCAAATCTCGTTATCGCGACAGAGAAATAGAGGTGTTAGTTGCTGAAATAGGCTGCCATTGCATCAGTCCTATCAAATTATCATCAGTCCATTTCATATTACCGTATATTATGAGGGGCATCTCGAGACTCGTTCTCCCTTCCACACAATTGATACATATGTAGTGACTCGCTACGCATAATACAAGCCATTCACGCGCATGCCCGGGAATCTTTGAGATTGGAAGCGAGAACACGCCGCCATTCCCACAGCATCTAGAATCGTCCGGGCGGCTCCACCAAGATGCGCGCTTTTATAAAGGCCGCGTCTGCCGCCAATTGCTCAGTCTACTAGTACACACGCACCGCGCCTGCCGCTGACTGCTAAGTCTACTAGTACTCACCCGCCACGCACCAGCCGTTTGAGGCCGGCCTAGCGCACCACCAGCCTCCACTGGCATGGTGTCGAGCCACAAACCCATAGCTTTGACCACACTCCGGAATTAACCACCATTTATCATCACCACCCACGATGTCGAGCATCGGCCTGGGGAAATTGCCGCCGTTTATCTTTACCATCCAACAGAATGGGGAATTCGCCACCGTTCATCTCCACCTCCCACGGTGTCGAGAATCTCATTGGAGGACCGTGAAGGTCTGTGATCTTCAGCACGAGCTGACCACAACACCGTTGTGATGTGACCTAGGCGACAAACATCCCAGTGTGATGCATACACTGATACTGTCCATGTAATAAATACTGCAATACCTACATCAGATCTTTCATTGCCTACTTACAATTATTCACACATTTATTGTCTACGTTAACACGGAAGTGGCGCATAGATCTATCTGCGGCTTTTTTTTCTATTTTTAAAAGTACCCAATCAAAGATCAGGTACTTTTGGCCCAATCACTTCGCTGGTCGTGATCCACCAGGGTCTTGTAAAATGATCGATCGATCGAACCCAGGACCAGTGCATCCTCTATATGATGGTTAGAAGTAACTTACTCTGAGATGTCCCAAGTTTTCATATTTCCTTCGTTGGATAATGTGACCATCAATCCGGGGCATTGCGAGCTGAGGGAGAGGCCTGAAACCCATAAAATTTTTACATTAATAACAAGAAACAATACCATTTAGTGATTCCCCTTGGCCGGGAAATCTGTCAGTCTTCAGCCCCTTATGTAACAGCATAATTTATAGTCTGACTAACTGCCCTACCTACCTACGCGTGGTAACACATGTAAAATATTGTACCTGAATTTTGTGGGAACATCTCATTCGACAACGACTGAAGCCCAAGACTGGCTCGCAGACCTAGATGTCTCCCTCCGCCCCCCCACCATACGAAAGAAGAAGAAACAATAATTGCTTGAAGAGTTGTCAATAACAAGATTTGGGGGGAAGACTGGAAGAAAGCCAATCACTAAAAAGGCTACTCTATAATAAACCTGCAGGAAGAAGGGGCCTTGGGAGGTCCAAAATTAGAAGGTTAGATGATGTGGGGGCAAACGTAACAGCAGCAAGGCAAAGGAACTAGAGGTGGCCAAGACTCTCATGAAAATACAAATTCTAGAGTAATAGCGCAGACCCACGAAAAGTCACACGATATTATGTTAGTAAATATAGTTCGTTAGTAAATAACGCTTTCTTGAAAATGGATAAAATGCAGACCCTTGAAAAATCACGAAATCTAACTTTACTTGTCAAAATAAATTAACCCCTAAGAAATTTAAATAAAATAAATACACTTCAAATATACAAGTTAACAGTACTATATTATTACAACGGTTACTATGTAGGTTAATAGTTCTATTGTTCATTGAACCAGCATTACAGACAGACACAACCGAAATTAGCATTTTTTATTTACATCTTTTGTAAATCTTGCAGATGGTAATATTGTGCACTATGCATTATGCATTATTAAAAATGGATTAGCCACTGGAATGCCGAGTTTCCGCCAAATACAAGTCCCATCATGTGCCAGCGATAGTGCAGTTAAACTTCTTAGCTTATTCGCTACGAACAAGCTGGCATTCGACAGATACAAATGTAAGATATCTTTTGCGGATGACTTGGCATTAATTGAATACATAGTATAATTTCCGTACCTGTTACTTCTCCTTCGTGAGCCTTTATCGTCCACAGGGCTTCCTCTTGCCGGCAGTCAAAGTAGCTCACATTACCATCGATCGTGCTAGCCTACAAAACAGAACATAATTACAATCAGAATATCTTGGATTTGGCATGGAGGCCACGGGAGTGAGAGGAATGGCAATGATGAAACATAATAAGCCAGTGAGTGTAAAGAGTCTTTATAAAATGGAAAGAGTGAACCCGAACCTTACCTCAATTATGGAATTGAGCATAAGAACAAATTGTAAAAATGACTTGTGACCTCATGTGATTATTTACAAACATTGAGCAAGAGTTCGGCGTGTTTCCCGACTGTATATCAGTTCTGAAGGGATCAATGATCAGGGCCGGTCCTATGCGGGCGCAATTGGAGCAGTCCGCTCCGGGTACCGAATTGTCAAGGCGCTGATAATATCTAACACTTAACAGTTCTGACACATCACCCTTGAGATTATTTTTCTATCCCTACATTATATAGATGTCACCTGTGACAGGTAAAAACATTTTTATTTTTAAAACAGCGCTATCTGTTGGACTTAAAAGCAACACGCGCTATTGTTTTGTTTCTGTGCTTCTATCTGCACAGATAAACTGAGCCACAGCAAAGCGTGGCGTGGTACAGCTATTTCCAAATAATTGTGTTCTGTCTAGTGGCCGGTGTAAGCGCATTGTATAGCTTTGTTGCAAAGAATATAAAATTTCTTTGGCCAAAAGTTGTTTTAGCGAAAGAGCTAAGTAAGGGATTATGCTCTTGGTATCTACTGGTGATAGTATCACGAGCAGTTTGGACATTGTCACAAATAGTTCTATGTCCAAAGAGGTATGCTAGTATGTTTAAAGAGGTATGGTAGTATGTTTAAAGAGGTATGGTAGTATGTTTAAAGAGGTATGCTAATATGTTTAAAGAGGTATGCTAGTATGTTTAAAGAGGTATGCTGGTATGTTTAAAGAGGTATGCTAGTATGTTTTTGATGTAAAGTTGCCTTGTGTCCAAAACAGATTCTCCTAAAAATTTCATCCGAACTGCTTGTGATTGGTAGTTTTAGAATAATCTTTATAATATAATTGCAGCAATCGATACTACTACAGTAGAACCCCGTTAATTCGAACCCCGATAATTCGAAAAAACGCGTAATTCGAAATTTTCGCAAAAAAAATTTCCGCTGAAAAATTTTTTCATACAAATTTTTTTTTAATTCGAAATTCGTTAATTCGTAATTCGAAATTTATTTTTGTCCGCGCACGAAAATTTGTTCGTGTAATTCGAAAAAATTTGATTTTTGCGAAAATAAATCATAATATTTCGTACATCTGAATCTAAAAGTCAGCCGTGGCGGTAAAACGCCGAAAAATGTATTTTTACGTGGTTATACATCGTCCTAATTAGTATTATTATTTTGTAAATCTGAATCGATTTACACTGGAATGTCGTATTTTTTCAAATTTATTTCGAATATCCGAGTTTAAAGGGCCGAGAAAATACATTTTACGCGGATATATGTCGTAGTTTTACGAGTTTACGCCAAATATCTGCATTTAAAGGGTCGGCCGCGACGAAACTCGGCCACGTAATTTCGATTTACGCGTAAATATATCGTATTTTTACTAACTTTACTTCGAATATCCGCGTTGAAAAAATACGGCGCGACGGAAATCGGCCGAAAAGTTTCGATCCATGCCAAAATATGACATATTTTTACGAATTTACTTCAAATATCTGAACTTAAAAGGCCGGCCGCGACGAAAAACTGCCGACAAAATTCGATTTACGCGGAAATATATCATATTTTTACGAATTTATTTCGAATATCTGAATTTGAAGAGCCGGCCGCGACGGAATACGGCCGCGAATTCTCGTTTTACGGGGAAATATATCGTATTTTTACGAATTCAAATTCAGATATTTGAAATAAAGGGCCGGCCGCGACAGAAAATTACCGCGAAATCTCGATTTACGCGGAAATATATCGTATTTTTACGAATATCTCAATTTAAAGGGTAGGCCGCGACCGAAATCGGCAGCAAGATCTCGATTTACGCGTAAATATATAGCATTTTTACGAATTTATTGCGAATATCTGAATGTACAGGGCCGGCCGCTACGGTAATCGAACGCGAAAATAAAGAAATAATTGGTATTAATACGAATTTACAACTTAAATACCACCCGGATTTGAAGAGGCGGCCGAGAAAATCGATTTTCGGCGTATTTTTTTTTTTTTTTTTTTCATAAAATTTCGAATTACGTGGGAATTCGTTAATTCGAAATTTGATTTTTGATGTCCGCTGGATTTCGAATTAACGAGGTTCTACTGTAGTATGTTCCAGAAAGAACGCACATATTAAAATGCACGGACTTTAAAACTTCGAGACGTTTTTTCACAAAACACATTTGGTTATGTAGTGTTAATAATACCGTCCGCCGCCGTATACGAGTACCTACTTGCGACGTCCGAAGCGAACTACACACGAAAATAATATTGCTGGTTTAGCGAAGTGCATTACGCGCACTCGCCAGAAGTGTCTAGACAAAGGGTCTAGGCATAATCCCAACGCTGCAGAAACTACTAGAAGAATCTAGTTTCAGCTAGTGCCCGTAGTTTACCAGCGGTCTCACACAGTTACTACGACCACCGGCCTAGCTATATAAAAAGGCCTGGCGCAGCGAGTGGGCAGTACTAACAATTAGCACTCCGTCACGTAAACACCCGCGCCGTAACCTTGACCTAGTCAATTGCATTCTTACGCGAAATATCGTAGTAAATAAATAAACACTTTATCATGTCTGTACAATTGTGATTTGTTCATTCTAAAATAAATGTGCCGATTGAAATTAACCGAGACTTTCATTTAGTACACCAGATAACCACATAATTATGCTACATCCGCCGATGAATCACATATGCGGCAGCCACTTAGATCGGTAACCGGATAAAATAGACCAGTGACAAAACAGAAGATGATCCAATAAATTGTTAGTTTGGGTTAGATAAGTTGTTGTTTGCTTTCCCATCACTGTCTCTTGTACATTCTGTTTTGTCCTGGAAGTGTGTAGATTAGATTAATGAGAGCACTGTCTCTTATATGTTCTGTTTTGTCCTGGAAATGTGTAGATTAGATTAATGAGAGCACTGTCTCTTATATGTTCTGTTTTGTCCTGGAAATGTGTAGATTAGATTAATGAGAGCACTGTCTCTTATGTTCTGTTTTGTCCTGGAAATGTGTAGATTAGATTAATGAGAGCACTGTCTCTTATATGTTCTCTTTTGTCCTGGAAATGTGTAGATTAGATTAATGAGAGCACTGTCTCTTATATGTTCTGTTTTGTCCTGGAAACGTGTAGATTAGATTAATGAGAGCACTGTCTCTTATATGTTCTGTTTTGTCCTGGAAATGTGTAGATTAGATTAATGAGAGCACTGTCTCTTATATGTTCTCTTTTGTCCTGGAAATGTGTAGATTAGATTAATGAGAGCACTGTCTCTTATATGTTCTGTTTTGTCCTGGAAACGTGTAGATTAGATTAATGAAAGCACTGTCTCTTATATGTTCTGTTTTGTCCTGGAAACGTGTAGATTATATTAATGAGAGCACAACTCACGGCAAAGCAGAACGGTTTGAGCCTGTCCCAGGTGACCTTCTCCACTTCTGAGGAGACGCTCCACTCCTTGTGTGCGTCGGTGCTGCGGCAGTCGGAAACTCGCACCTTCCCATCGCAGCACCCCGACAGCAGGCTCTGCGACTCCAGCGGGTGCCACTCTAAACTTTGTACCTGTAATGTAACAATTTTATTAATTAACCTAGGTCCTTCCAAATACGCCAGAAAAATATCTAAGCATACATTTGAAATACAATAAGATAGGAACTCAATAATTATTATTTAAAGACGAAAGGCTAAATTCATATTATGTCAATGTCTTTATCAGCCTCCCATCTCTCGTGAACATACACCCAAAATTCATCGAGCACAACTAATTACGGAGGCAACTTAAATCCACAACAAAACTCATTAATATTAATATAGACGACGGAACAAAGCTTACTTAATTCAGTACTTGACGGCTACACCAAAACTAAACACCGAAAACCTCACTAATTTAACAAACTATTATACTGAAATATCGACCCTAAAACGATTAACATGCGCAAGACGGTATCACTACTACATACATAAAAACAAACTGCAACAATCTACGCTATGATGTTATACTCTAATGTTGTCGGAAAGGTTTAGTAAATAAGGAGGAAGCGCAACACAAGGAAGGCATAATAACTCAAAAAATAATAAGAACAATACTTTTGGTCATGAAAAACTCAAATCATATCATAATTCCCAAATATTTTATCTCATCCTTTTATTTGTAGGGTTTACTTTCCAGAATATGTATTACAATTTTGTACAGTGTATTTATTCATTTTCTCACTTTCAAGTACCGTGACTTTGTACTTGCAGAATTAAAGTACTTTATAGAAGAGACTTATTTATAATCACCTTATCTTCAAAGACCGAAAGCTTTGTGTGAGGTTCCCCTTGGTCTATGTCCCACAGCAAGACTGTCTGGTCAACGGAACCACTGGCCAATATGTGACTGGAAACAAAATGAACAAATAATTATTTCAATCAATGTACAGGCGTCAGGTAAGAATGCTGTCCTTGTTTTACCGGTATTACAATGGAAGATGCTCCGAGGAACTAGCGTCATTGATTCCTTCCGCACCGGTGCATAGTTAAGAAACATGCCAAACGCGTGCCCAACATTTGTCACATAAGAACAGGTATTTCCTACGATTTGCTCTTGAGTTCAACAGCGCGGCTATGGAATGATTTTCCAGCCTCTGTGTTTCCTCCATCCTACAACACAGGTCTGTGCAAGACCCATGTAGTTATTAAAAAAAAAAAGATCTCAAAGGTCACGGGTTCGATCTCCAGTTGCAACCGTTACCTTTCAATTTTCTGGGTCTTTGTCTCTTTCGTGTTTTCTTTAAGAGTTCTTTTGTTGAAATTACCAATAATTAAATTATTATTTTATAAACTTGATTATTTTATTTACTGTAAAATGAGTATGTAATATCTAAGTGTTAATGGAAAGGAGAATATTAAGAGACACAATCAATCTGTGAAATATGGGGGACCCTAGTGGGCCCCCCTTCTAGTGATATTTATATTTCATTCACAAAAATATTTCAAAGATAGCGTAAAAATTTGGATCAAAATTAATGATAGGGCCTTTACCGGTGCACTCATCCAAATTCGCAGTTATTGATGCAACCTAATTATTGTATGTATTTTCATATTATTTTAGGTATATTATTAGGACTATAAACTAACTTGGTAAATGATGTATTGATATTGATGCTACCTAACTATTGAGTGTTCGTATTGTTATATAATTGTAGGTACGTTATAGTACTATAAATAAACTTGGTAGATAGCTGCCTCAACACAGGCTAAGCCTAGTGAGGCGGGCTATGATAAACCTTAACACATAACTACATTAACATTTCTATTATTTACATTTATTTTACCTACTGTTTATATATTACTTTCCGTTGATAAAATTATATACTCATCTAATTTATAAACAAATGTACACAAAACAGTCTTTCATGTATTTCTATAGTTATAGTTTGAAAATTTGTCACAATAAAGATATTATTATTATTAAAATAACATAACATCAAAATAATAAACACTGTAAAAAAATATTTTAAAGACAAACTCACAAAAAATAAAAATGTTTCCAATTGAATTAATCTTTAGAATAACTCACTTCATGAAAAATAACTCACTTCATTTAAATAAGTTTAAAATCATTTAATTTTTAATTACTTACTTATTGCAATAAAACAATGTACACTCCTCTTCCAGCCACAAGCTAATGCTTCTATGGAAGAGGGGTCCTGAAATATTTTATCTCATATTGTAACAAACAAAAATGTACTTATATAATAAATGTAATAAATAAAAAAAATAAAAAAAAAATTACTTGATTTTTATCTTCAGGTGCGTAAAGGTTAAAGAGTACATAGTTTGTTCGTTAGTTCCTCATTTGGCTGTCTGCAGAGATAAGGTAGTTAGGTTACTTACTCGAAGTTAGCGTTCCATGCAAGATCGAGGACGGCATCTTTGTGACCGAGACTTTTAATCCCCTTCTTTTTATTTTTCTTTCTGCCCAGTTTGTAGGCCGGCTCCAGACAGTCCAAGATGTCCAAGTCCCACACCTGTATAATGGGGTCCATACTGCCGATTGCGCACATGTTGCCTGCAAAATAAACCACCTATTGTTACATACTAGACACTAGAAACAAAGAAAGAATTGGCCGACTGTCGCCGAGCTACAACCAAACTGTACGAACTCTCTAAGCAGCGGAGCCAATGAATGCGTTTTGTTTGTACATATAAATAGAGGCGGGACGTATTTAAAATGTAATTTAAGTGTAATATTGGATTCAAAACCAATTTTACAGAAAATGTGTAATATTTTAATATTGACTAAATATAAACACCACAGAGTTCATTTTTAAAACTAAAGTTGCTCCACATTAAGATTACTGCTCTACCATATTATATTTGGCCAACGAAGGAAACCTAAACAAACTATAAATTATTGAAAACAGAGCTATGCGATGTATACTAAGGAAAGGAAAATATGCAAAAATTAATCAAATGATAGAAGAGCTAAATTGGATTCAAATTAAAAAAAAATCTACATAATGTGTTAATTTTTAAATGTATAACCAAATGCCAAAATACTTCTTGAATGAAACTATTTTTTAATAAAAATATATGTATACATAACCAGAAATGTAAATAGGAATAGGTTGCTGCATATGAGAAAAACAGAGTCATAGAATTGCCTAATGTTTAGAGGACTAAAAATGTGTGATGCCTGTACATAAGTTCGAAGAATTAATGTATTCAAAAGAAATTGTTATGCTTACTGTAAAAATATAATATTTGCTCAAGCCTCAATTATTATATGTTGATATCGTTACTTGTGCAATGAGTTTTATAAGGTAGAAGGTACTTACTGAGGTTGAGGAACATTCACTTGTTGGGATGTTACTTTCACTATAGTTTTGGTTTAACAACTTTTATTCATTGCGATGCATTTGTGACGATTTTCTGATTGATAAATTTGTATAATGTTCAATTTGCATCACGGCTTTTGGCTTTGGACTGACTGCCCGGGCACGGGGGAGAGATCTCAAGGAGAGGAGAAAGGGGGGTCGGGAACAAAATTCATTGCCAGTAAACTAATCCTCTATGAATCAACAATTAGCCATTATTGGCGTAAACATACAAATATACAATAAAATGTAACTATTTTTATGTTACATAAACGTAATTTATTAGTTAATTTGGACTTTGTAATAACAATTATCAGAACTTATTATTGGGTCTTTCTAATAACAATTATTAGGACTTGTTATTGGAATTTCCAATAACAATTATTAGGACTTTCTAATAACAATTATTAGGACATATTATTTGGAATTTGTAATAACAATTATTAGGACTTATTATTTGTACTTTTGATATTACCTGGTTGATCACTGGCTGGATCTCTGTTGAGCCACTCGATACAGAGCGGGAAGCTGGGGAGAAGTGTGTCGTGGTGGACATAGAGGGAACCTTCTTGCTCATTGTACACTGAAACAAAAACACGTCAATAAAATCAGATACAGAAGTTAACGCTAAAGGGCAGTTGTCTGGAACAGCAGGAATACAATTTCGAGTGAAAGAATGAAACTATTATGTAAGTAGAACAGAAAGATTGCTTGATATGGTTTTTAGCTACTTTTAACCCTTAGTGTGCCAGCTAAATTAGCGAGCAGCACGCCACGTGCCGACTGCCACTATTATTGTGTGTAATAACTTATTTGATTTCTGCAAAATTTAATTTTTGTAAGTTGTACCGTCTTGCCAGGTAACGAGTTATCTAAAAAATCACGTGTCACTATGTTTGCACACGCTAATCTGCGAAACCGCCCCACCGATTTCAATTAAATTTTATGAATGTGTATGGTTGGTTCCAGCTTAAAATATAGTATAGTTTTGGACCCGATAGGTGGCGCTGTTTTTCAATTATTTCTCATCCAAAAATACATACAACCACAAATTTTAACTTCCCTACATAGAAGGCGGTCTGTGGCAGGACAACGTCTTATATTATAAAATGCATTCCAAATGGTTAAGTTGAATTCTAACTGGTTTCTAATCTTGTGTTTGTGCTTGCAAAACTCTAAAAGTAGTCGATTGATATCGCTGATAAGTTGTTATTAGTATCAGGAGTGTTTAGAGATGTTTAAATGGTAGAAGTCGGGGACGCCCGAGAAATACTTAACGCAATATCTATGCACTGTAATGAGATACGGAGTCGAATTAAAATCAATGTAATGTAGTTTTTTAACAGTAACATTGTGAAATACAGTAGTGAATGGTGGAAGAAGTCGGAAGCGCCCGAGAAAGACTCGAGCCAAGTGCAGCCTTAGTAAATTTGCTGGCATTCCAAGGGTTAATGACTGGGTCTAAATATACAAGTTTACTTCCCATCGCAATCTTATCCGCTTTTTTCAGCCATATAACATTCACAAAATTGGAGAAGTCAGTTTCACTAGCTCCGCAGCGTTTTTTTTTAAAAGTGAATACCTCACAAGAGTCCCAACTGCTCCCGTCTGGAGCCAGTGAGACTATGGCATCCCCAATTGGGGGATGTTGTGAGGCTGGAGGTAAGTGGGGAAGGGAAAGAGGAAGGTGGGGAAGTACCTGGCTATTCAGATCTAGTCACTAAACACGGCTAAAGCCATTTGGAGCAACGTTTCAATTCTGAATGGTGGTCTTACACCAGGGCGATACTGGTAGTATCTTCCACTCTGGAACGTGCCGCAAATATACTATATATTATTTTAATTAATTAATTGTGAAATAACACAAATTAATCAAATAAAATTTATTTGCGCACGCCGGGTTCGAACCCGCGACCTTCGGAATGGCAGTCCAATGCGTTACCACTGGACTATGCCGGCCGTCCGCGTTGGAACGTTTGTGCAATATTATGTTTAAAAAGTATGAGGGTGAAGACAAATAACACTGTTAGAAATGTGTATGTAATAGGTAGACTTACCATAAACTTCCAGCACACTAGCATCGCCCTGCACGTGTCCTACAAGAACTAAATTGTCAGTAGGTTTGATTATGTCATCTTCTTCATCGCTGTCAGGATCATCAGTCTGAAATAAGTCAACGCAATTTAATTACCTACATGATATTATCCAAGTTTGTCACCAAAATATTTTTATATACGAGGCGTATCCAGAAAGTAAGTGTACTGAATTTTTGTAGGTTACAAATGTTTTTGTTGAAACAAAAAAATTACATGGTTACCGTAGTACATATGTAAGCTATTTTTCGACATAGTCGCCATTCCTCTCAATGCAGGTGGTGAAGCGGGGGATCAACTTTTTGATGCCTTCCTCGAAGTAGTTTCCCGCCAACACCTTCGTCCACTTTTCCACCTCCTCTTTTACCTCCTCGTCGGTTAAAAACCTTTTTCCACCCATGTACAGCTTCAGGGAGGTAAAGAGATAATAATCTGAAGGTGCTAGGTTAAGGGAATGCGCGGGGTGGTTCAGGATATCCCATTTAAACGAGGCAAGCAGTTCCTTCGTGGCGTTGGCCGTGTGTGGTCTGGCATTGTCGTGCAGCAGGCTGACTCCCTTTCTCAGCATGCCTCTCCTCTTATTATGAATCGCCTTCCGCAATTTTTTTAGGGTCTCACAGTATCTTGCAGAGTTGATGGTCTCCACTTGAGGCAGATATTCAATCAAAATTATGCCTTGACAGTCCCAAAACACGGATGCCACGATTTTCTTGGCTGAAATTGTGGTTTTGAACTTTTTGGTGGAGGGTGAAGAGGTGAGAACCGTTTTTAAACTCGCGATACCACTTGTACACACTCGTACAATTCATAGCTTTATCACCATATGCAGTTTTAACCTCATTATAAACCTCAAACGGAGGTTTTTCCTTCCAAACGAGATAACGGATGACGCCGCGTATTTCGCATTTGGCGGGAGATTGGATTGACTTTTTTCACGAAACTTGTTGTCGCGTTGACACTTCTCAACGTACTGACCTTGAACAGGTCTCGTTGCGGAGGGGAAGAGTCAGGCTACACGTAAGTGTAGCCAACATATCGAAAATAAAATTCATTCGGTCGTGAGAGCCTCAGTACACTTACTTTCTGGATATGCCTCGTATTTAAGAAAATTTGATTAAATGTCAAAGTAGTGTTTTTAAAATATAAAACCATTACCTTTATGTGAACTCCTTCCAGATCGCCTTCATTTGTGAATGTTGCTAATGATCCAATGCCAAATACTGATGATGGATTAACTGTAAAAAAATGAGAATACTGGTATAGAGATGCGTTTGATATCATCACAAATATTTATATAAACTAACCATGCAGTTAACTAAAAAGAATGCCGTTTTTCCCTTCTAAAATGTTTTCCCTCCATAATCTGTCTGTCAAAAGTAACTCCTATGCTTTTGTTTATTATACTTTAAAAATAGAACAAATTTTAATGAATATAATACAAGAAAGTATCTACCTATCCTAAATTCTTTATAATAATAATAAGTACTAAGAGAGGAAATTAATGAAACAGTTTACCGGTTTCTGCATCGTAATTTTCAAAGTCAAACTCATCATTAGGATTACTGGGGACCGGGGCGGGGGGTGCTGGGGCTCCTTCATTTTCTGAGTCACTATTTTCTTCCGTATCATTTATCCTAGAAAAAAAAAACATTTTATAATAATGTTTCATAATGTGGTATGATCGCTTGTCCCATTTTATGGTCCTACCTTAAATCTTCAGCAGTTTGTGTGATAATTGCTTGCAGCTCATCTTCTGTCAACTGGATCTGAAAAATAATGCCAATGTTAAGTTAAAGATTTCACAACACACGCAACACAACTAAATGAACTAAAATGTCGAGAAATTGATTTGATAATTATTTTCCTAGCCGCCGCTCTTTTGGGCACAGATGATGGAAATTTCACTTTGTTTCAACAATTACTACAAGAAACAACTGGTTACATGCAAAAAAAAGATTATTAGGTTGAGTTAATTAAGTAATTTAGATCGAAAAGAAACTTACGCAAGTGTCATTCCATACAAAAGTCTTAAATGGCGGCATAAGGTGAATTTTGAACTTTGATTTGATAAAATGTAATTATAATGCATCTTTTACCATCTATTCGGAAGAAAATCGTGGTTTCTTGTGGAAATTAAGTTGCAACGAAGTGTAATTTCCATGCTTATTAAGTGCGGCGGTTAGTAAAATATTTGGTAATTATTTACCTACGACTACCGTTTGAGAAAATATTCCGTACATGTTAGGTTAGGTTGGATTAGGTAGAATTAAATCACAAACCAGTCTATACAAACCTAGCGTAGCCCACAAACTACTTGAAAACTGGGATATAACTCTAAAGGGGACGCGAGCAGGCGTTATTAAAGGGGCAATTTTTTGTAGTAGTAAAAACGGTAGTCGTAGGTAAATATTTACCAAATATTTACCCAGCAAACAACGAGTAATAAAAACTATGATGGTTAAAAGTTGACTTACCTTTTCTGGGACTGCTTTCGCCACATTGCGACGCACAAAACGCACGCATGACACCAGGCCTATATTGGTTGAGTCTTGCTCGTCCATTTTCGAATAAATTTGTGATTGAGGATAGTATTACTTTAGCGACCGCTTCGACAAAACAGGACGGCGCAGCAAAGAACAGTAACCTCAAAATGCCTCAAAACAACACGTGAATTCTGCCGAAGTTGTGAATTGTGACAGCCATAAATATACCACTCTCTAGATCGATATCTTCCGGCTTTTTGTATCCAACAGAATTATACAGTACTTAACCACAGATATACAAGCAGTACCTACCGTGCGGAGCAGAGCAGTAGACAAGGTAGAGGAAACTCAAGGCCATTTAAAAAAAGATGCGAACATAGACAACATAATTGCTCTCAGCCTACTCTATTCATTCACTAGCCCAAAAAAACTATTATAAAAATAAAAATGTCCTTGAAGCAGAAAAATGTCGAAATGTTTTCCAAGGGCAAGGTTCATCTGACTAAGAAAATAAACTTTTACAGTGCATTTCCTTAAGATGAAACTTGTTAATCTGAGAAGAAGAAACCCAAAATGACAAGAAATTTGCAAAAACACTGAAAAAAATTTCCCAAACATGATTGTCCGACAGTACGACGAAAAATTCCGACATTTTTCAGCCTCATGAACTCATGGTTACATATGTTTAAAAATCTTTAATTTCACCAAAACAATAAGATAATACAGGATAACACTAATCAATAACATGAATAAGTTTATCGATATAATAAATAACATTTATACGTTGTGGAGGAAGACATATGTCAAGTATGAAGCATTGTTCAAAAGACCGAACGAATAACCTAAAACTGTTAATTCACTTTAAACTTGAACTTACGTAGGTAGGTTGAATATAATATGTTTGTAACTCGCTGACACTATACTGGCTTATATTGTATTTTTATCACGAACAACTTTAACACGCAATATTTTCGACGGAAATGATAGTATTTCGGCAGCAAATGACAACCCGCGTGTATAAATAAACCACTCTCATTTTGTTTGAATGATTTGAAACTGTCAAACGGGAAAATTCCGTCATGTCTTTCTGTTACACGAGTCATTATGGTAGAGAGCGAGAGATCAAACCAATCCTTCTGTTCTCACCAATGAGATCTGAGCTTTTAGCCATATTATTCGTTTTCTATAAGAATTTTGAGGTGGGCGTGGCGGTTTCAAATGAGTTTCAAGGCCAAAGCTTAGTTAAATGCCCCTGGTGACAGCTGTCAGAAATGAGAAATAATTTATGGTTGTAAAATAAAGAGGAAAACTAGATGTCGGTACTTACTTCAACGTTCAAGGCCGCAATAAATAAATAATAATAGGCCCTACCACACATACATTTCGGAGCGGCGGTATCACTTGGTATTGAGTGGTTTATTTATGACTGGGTACCATGATGAGAGTGGTTTATTTATGCCATGGTGGTACCACGCTCCACTCCAGGCCGCCGCGCAGAAAAGTAAAATCCGAAAGTAATTTAACGAAAATATTCTGAGGAACCCTTTTCTTTTCTCAGAGATACTTACTCTAGCCAACCTTTCCCCCAAGGTTCATAGAAAATGTATTTATGCATTTTACAGTTAAAAAATGTGCTTAACATTTTCTACTAACCTTGGGCATAGGCTGGCATAGGCCATGGGAGAATGGTACATATATGGGCCATATCTATTGCCCCGTTCAGACAGAGCGATTTTAGTTGAAAGACTTTTATTGAACGACAAAAATTGAACAAGGTATCGTTCAGACGTTTCAATTTAACTCTAACCGATGGCGTCAAGTGAAGTTATCGCTGCGTGCGTCTCTATGATTTCGGACCTTTTACGGTTTGAACTTTAGAATATAAAAAGCGCAAAAAAACGTCGTATGTGGGCTAGAAAATGGATTATAAAAATATACGCATTGGGTACTTCTAACACTTTATTGAGAGAGATGGCGTTAAAAGATACCGAAGGCTTTCGCAATCATTTGTGAATTTCGGAAGAACAATTTTATGTACTGTTGCCCAAGATTCAAGAACAAATTCAAAAACAGGACACAGTTATGCGCAGGGCTGTCCCGGCAAAAACTAAGTTACGCTAAGATACCTGGTAACGGGGGATTATTTTTGAGTCTGGCTTAAAAATAATATGCACAGAGTTCCAAAAAATACTAAAAGATTTTTTATAAAAGTAGTGTTTGTTGCAATAGTTGATGCCGTAAAATTTGTTATGAAGATAATTTTTTCATTTTTTTTAAACATTCATAGACGTGTTATAATAATAATAACTACTAAGTTACAGTAACATTTCAAAAATAATATTATTGATTGCAGTGTCACGGGCATTCTTATTTTTGTAAACTTCTTGCTTCTGATTAGAAGCTTTCAAGTGTTATTCAACTCCGATTTGATCAACTAAAATCGCTCCGTGTGAAGGGATAATGGGTGGCAGGCCGTGGCCAGTGATGCCAACTCAGCTCCTTTAGAGATAGATCTAGCTCTAATAAGGAAGTTGAGTGAAAAATATTTTGACTTATAAAAAATATGTTCATGTAGATCAAAAAATATCGATTCTAAATATATAAATATATTTCTATATTATTATTCTTAGAATTAGTTAAACGTTCTTGAAAAAGCATTCAATAGCAATAGACTGTATACGCTCCACGATTGGTCGAAAGAATTCTGTCGTCACATGTGTCGTGACTTGTACGTACAACGGAACACCTATGGTGCATCTCTTTCTATTACATGAGAGATGGTCGATTTAGATGAGAGAGGTGTATAGGCCAAAGGTTTATTTGGGTTTGTCAAATATATGTACGTATTTGTTATTATTATTATATGAAATGGATTTCTAAAGATACATATTCGTATAGTGCTTTATAATAATATGTTGTTTATTGCATAACTTAGATGTTTTTATTATTATACATGTCACAAAGCATGTGATACACTTCAGGCCGCCGGCCGCTCAGAAAAGTCTCACAGTGAACTGGGCTGTAAACCGTTATTTTACTTTTGGTCTTTACTTTTCTGCGCGGTGGTCCTGAATTCGCGCGGGGAACGTCAACAAGTAGCGACGGCGATACCGTACAAGTACCGTATCGGGCGTGAAAAGCAAATATTCTAACTTAAAATATTAATTTAACTATGAAATCTTAATCAATTTTTTTTTTTTTAATAACATCAATTATAATAGACGGTTTTTTTTCCATTATTTCTGGCTTTCACCCTTCAAGGGTGTTCTTGGCCATCATTTAAAATTATTGAGAAAGGTGTATTGAAAGGTGAATTTAAATATTAATTTTATTTAAATAGGCAAATTTCAAAATTATAATGAAAATTGGAGTCGAGTTCAGAATTAAAAGAGATGAAATGTTGAATGGAGGGGAGGCAATTTTAGTTAAGGCTTGATAGAAGAGAGGATATTTGTTTAGAGAGGGACAACCAAAAAATATGTGATCTAAAGTTCCCACTTCTAGACCACAGAATGTACAATCTGGGGAGTCAAGGATGTGAATTTTAAAAAGATGGGAAGGAACGGAACAATGACCGATCCTCATTCGAATGAGTGAAGAAATTTCTTTTTTGGAAAAATGAGGGAATTGCTGAAACCACGGTTTTGATGGTATAGTCCTTTGTATTGAGGCATAGCAGGCTCCCTTGGATTGACTAGCAATGTGCCAATACTCTGACCAAACATTGCGGGATCTTTCTTTGATGATGGAAAAAATGTCAGATAAGGGAATGTGGTTTATGAGGGTAACAACAGGGTTGGACGCTCCTTGTTTTGCCAAGGCATCCGCAATATCATTACCCATGATACCAACATGTCCAGGAATCCAAATCAGAGTTACAGATTTACCAGAGCTTTGAATGGATGCTATCATCACTCGAATAAGGCATACAAAATGATCATCAGGATGAAGAAGAGGACTGGATTTAAGTTTTTGGAGGGAACTGAGAGAGTCAGAGAGAACGAGGGAATGTTCAAAATTATTTTTGATTATATATTTGAGAGATTCTATTATTGCAATGCACTCAGCTGAAAATATTGAAAATTGATTTGAAATTGAATGAAATATTCTATCATTAGAATTATTGTGGTAAACGTTAATACCTATACCACAGTTAGGAGAGTCGGGAGATTTGGATCCATCAGTAAATAAAAGAGAAAAGTTGGGCCATTTAGATAAAATAATGTCATTGAACATATTATTGACAGTTCGGGCCGGGAGATTGGAATGACTTTTAAAGATTCCGATCCCTTCTAATATTGTTGGGGATAGGGTGACGTGACTATATTTTAGTTTGTATAAGGGAAGTAGATCATTTTGGATGATGTGGAGCTCTGAGAGAGACTTAAAATTTTTACAGATGTCAGGAATAGGTTTAGTTAAAGCTCTGATTGTAGATGAATGGTTTGAGTCAATGAACAACGAGACGCTGGGGATAACCTGATGACATTTAGAATTTAAACATTTAAGAACAAATTTGTCAGCAAATAGTTGACGCCTTAAATAAAGAGGAGGATCAGAACATTCTACTTGAAGGGAATTGATGGGTGACGATTGCATCGCTCCAGTTATTATTCGCAAAGATTTAGATTGAATTTTGTCTAATTTATTAAGTACATTTTTTGAGGCAGTACTAAAAAGTGGGCAGGCATAGTCGAGATGGCTTCGAATAAGTGCGTTGTAAAGCAACTTAATGCAAGTAGGGTGAGCTCCCCACCAAACGCCAGATAATGATCTGATGATATTTAAATTTTTTTCGCATTTAGTAACTAAATTATTAATATGGGAAGACCATTTAAGTTTCCTATCATATGTTACTCCCAAAAATTTTACTTCAGAAGCGTTGGAGATTGGAGAATTTTTAAATAAAATTTGAACGGGGGGGTTTTTATGGCGGTTTGAGAAGGTGACACACTGAGTCTTTTGGATTGAAAGTTCAAGACCATGTAACGTGAGTCATGTGCAAAGGGCATTCATGGCTTCGTTAAGATATTTGACGGCAAGAGGGATGATTTTGGATGATAAGAAGAAAGCTATGTCATCTGCGAACTCGATAATTTTTATTTGTGGGGGAATAGTGACATGCATATCATATGTGTATATATTATACAGTAAGGGGGACAAAACATCGCCTTGTGGTAAACCCTTCCAAATAGACCTACTTTGAGGAGAAATATCTGGAAGTTCAATGAAAATTTTTCTATCTAGAAATAGATTAATAATTGATTGGACAAACATGGGGGGAAGGCCAAGGCCTAGAAGTTTTTTTTTCAGGATTGGGATGGAAACATTGTCAAAGGCGCCTTCTATATCTATAAAGACGGCAAGACAAACTTCCTGTTTAGAAATTGATAAATTAATATCAGTGCTGATGATGGCAAGGTTATCCTGAGTGGATTTTTTTTTTCCTAAATCCAAATTGAGATGGAGAGAGAAGCTGTTTACTCTCGACAAAAAATTCTAATCGGTTTTTAATTAATTTTTCATAAAGTTTACTGAGGGTGGATGAAAGAGCGATTGGCCTGTAGTTGGATCCAAAATTTGGAGATTTGTTTGTTTTTAAAATAGGGATGATTATTTGAGAACTCCAGTCATCAGGCATTATACCAGTCTGGAAGATTTTATTTAAGATGCTTAAGAAGTGGTTTAGAACATTATCATTACTATTTTTGATTATGCTGTAAGGTATACCATCTCTGCCTGGAGATGAGTCCTTGACTGTTGATAAACCATTTTTTAGCTCAATTAAGGTGAATGGAGAGTCTAGCCAATGATTAGACATGGGAGTATTATAGATGGGCGTTATTTCATCTAAGTTAGGAACAGAAGGGGGGGCAATTTTGTCCAAGAATTCATCTATCCATTTAGAATGGGACGCTCGAGGAGATGGTGAACTGAAGGAGGATCGAAATCTTCGGATCATAGACCAAACTTCCGAAATTGGAGTGTTCGGAGATACTGAACTGCAAAAGTTGTACCACCCGGATCTTTTTTTTGACCTCAATACCCTTTTGGCATTGGATTCAGCGTTTTTGTATATAAGATAGTTCTCCATAGTCATATTGTAACGATAGGAAAGAGATTTAGCTTTCCGAATTCTTACTACTTTGGAACATTCCTCATCCCACCAGGGAGTTGGAGGGAGTTTTTTGAGAGATTTAGTTTTAGGGGGAGGATTTGATTTATTTATTGCAGTTATGAGCATTGATTTGAAGTTATTATAATCATCTTTGACGGGAAATATATCGGTGGCGGGTGAATTTAGTAGGAACTTGTCCATATGAGAGTTAAATTCATCCCATTTGGTGTGTTTCGTTTTAATCTTTGTCGAAATATGAGACTTGTCCGATTGGAAAGAAGTTTGATAAGTAATGGTGATCGGGAAATGATCACTGGAGCAAGGGTCGGGGGACACCACCCACGAGGAGAGAGAAGCCAGACTAGTAGAACATATCGAGAGATCCACTGCACTGGGGTTTGTGCTGGGGCGTGAGATCCTAGTAGGAGATCCGTCATTCAAAAGGAAAAGGTTGGATTGATCTAGGAAATCCATCACACTTCGACCATCTCGGTCGGAGAAAGCAGAACCCCAGACGGGGGAATGGGCATTAAAATCGCCTAATATAAAGAAAGGAGGGCTTAGTTGACTTACAATTTGCAACCAAGTTTGTTTATTGAAGTGGGCTGTTGGGGGAAGATAGACTGAAATAAAGGATGTGTCCTTTATTTTAGCTGCAACCATTTTGAAGTCAGCATTGGGGGGTTTGATATTATTTATTGGGGAAAATGATATGGATTTTTTAATAAAAAGGGCAGCACCGCCGCCCGAACCTTCCGGGCGATCGTCGCGGAGACAGGAATACCCTCCCACATTAAAGTGGGTGGATGGAGTAAACCAAGTCTCCGAGATAGCAGCCAAAGAAATAAAGTTGGAATTTAATAGGTTAAGGAGATCAGATTTGTTAGAAATAGCACTTCGGCTATTCCACTGAAGTATTCTGACATCCTGAAGAGCCATTTTTAATAAATGATTTTAATGTAGAAATAATAGTAGCAGCGTTGGACGGTAGATTAGTTTGAGAAGAAATAAGGTCAATTAGAAGAATAATAAGAGTTTGGATAAATGAAGAATTGTCTTGGGAGAGTTTTTCAGAAAGTTTAAGAGAGTTCATTGAGGACGGATTATAATTATTTGCACACCCATTTGTGGCATTTGAAAGAGGTGAACCATTGGGATTTAAGAGCAGTGAGTTGTGTTGTTGCTGATCGTATCCAGGAGCCGGTTTAGAGATAGCGTTTTTGTATGTGAATTTAGTTGAACGAGAAGAAGTTGTTGTAGTGGAGGGAAGAGGGTTGGATGAGGAGTTGCTGGATAAAGCCTCAGCAAATGATTTTTTGACAGGCGGGAATAATTTAGAAGCCTGCAGAAAAGACAAGTTCTGAGAGGCCATAGAAATTTTAATATTTTTTTGGCGAGATTGTTCTGGGCAAGATGTGTTGATAGCTGTATGTGAGCCTGAGCAGTTAAAACATTTAGGTGAGGAGGAAGAAGGACATTGGTCAGCTGCGTGGTTTTCTCCACATTTAAAACATCTGGGTTGAGATCTGCATGCAGCTTTGGTATGACCAAAACGGCAGCAATTGAAACATTGAGTGGTGGGATAAGTATACATTTCAACTGGTAATGAGTTGAAGAATAAATATATATGGGAGGGAAGAGATTGACCTTCAAAGGTGATAACAACAGATTGGGAGGGCTTCCAGGTAATTATACCCTCAGAGGAGTCCTTGTAATTTAGCCTCCTGGCTTTTATGGGATTGCCAATGTGTTGGGGGGTTGAAAGTGAAGACAGAATTTCTTCGATGGACAGATCGGTCGAGATACCTCTGACCAGGCCCATGCGAGTGACATTGAAAGTAGGGATATATGCCTTGAACTTTGAATTAGATGAAATGAAGATATTTTTGATGAAACTGTTGGCAGCTGGCCCTGAGAGGAATTCGACGGAGATTCGGAAGCGACCCTCGGCTTTTACACCTCCAGGTTTGATTGAAAGATTCTTGCTATTTGATAGGAATTTGCCAAATTCAAGAGGGTGGATGGTTTTTCCTTGCTCAGTTTTTTGGGCGTATGCTATGAATGGGCCACGGGAATGAGGAGAATAAAAGTTTGTTGGAGGAAGTTGAGAAAGTGCTGGTGGGGACAGTGAAGTCGAAGGCGAGTCAAGTTTTATTGGGGAAGAAGGAGTAAATTTCCTTTTTTTGGTAGAAGTCAAGATGACAGAATCACTGTCAGAAATTTCTACATTTTCCCCGTCTGGGGGGTCTGGAGAGGGATCTGGGGGCTTTGTAGGGGGTCCAGGAGGGAAATCTTCCTCCATTATTCACAACAGTAAACAACTACAATAATAGTATGAAAAATGACAGAAGTAAAAAAGTTTATAAATATCTGGAAATCAGCAGCGAAAAGTGACTCCTGGAAGATCAGGAGGGAGAAGAAACGTCAAGGCACAACACACTACACTTTTTTTTTGCCAGAAAACAAAAAAGAATGGTAAAAAATTAATTTTAGATAGAGCAAAACAAAACAACTGATGACAGCCAAATGTTATTGTTGCAATCCATAATAGACGGTTAACATTGGTAAAAAAATTACTGGAATTCCTTGTTGAAGAATTAAATTTTTTTCCATACATAATGCTTAAGCGACGTGGTTTTCACAGTTCTAATGACGTCACACTACACCCCGCCTGTTACCGCTCGGATTCCGCTCGTTTTGGCGGGCTTAATAAAATTTAAACTTTGAGAATTAATTTAACTATGAAAACAAACTTTAAAAAAAAAAAAAAATACCAGTATTTAAGTTTGAATGCGAACATTGATAAAAAAAAATAAAAAAAATGGACTCAACTTCCTTATTGAGGCCGTCAGCTCTTAAAAAGTAGTTTAGCTTCTTAAGTCGTTTTTTAGAAAATCTAGCAAATTTTGTAATATAAGTGAACGAAAAATGAAAAATTCGAGTAATTTTTTTAAGGAATCCGCTATTTTTGTATTGAAATCAAGTTTACATTTGTTTTCCCCTAGGATACACGAAAATTCGAAGGAAGCGGTTTATTTCTTCTCAGAAAAAATCGTGTTGGCAACGCTAGCCGTGGCAGGCTGTCTATGGACCCTATTTGGACATGATTTGGACTTTTCTGTCCAATTTATGACTCTATGACTCTATCAGACTCTATGGTTCGCAATGGCGTCTTGAAATGTCAGAATTTCGCGATTGTATTTTTATTAAGTGCAATGACGCTTCTACAAGTTCATTGTTTAAAACTTTGCATATAAATGTATTTTCAGAGAACTGTGTACCTAACCAGAGCATTAATCGGTGTCTGCAAATATTATAATTTGAGGTTAGAGGAAACGGCGAACTAAAATCATAAACAATATTCCACGAATTGTTCCAAATAAATTATAATAATGTTGAAATGCCGCATATGCTTCGCTGACTGCGAGCGGGAGGTATTACAAAACCTATATGATAAACCCGTATCAATATTTGACACTAAAAAGAGTATTGCTCTGATATTGTCGGAAGTCGCTCAAATAAATGTAAGTTTTATTAAAAATCCTTCCAAATCACCTTGTTTGTGAAAACAACTCGATACACTTTTAATTTACGCAGTATAATTTTATTTTTTTTACTTATTTTAGGTTTCTGCAGAAGAAAATCTTCCAGAAAATGTTTGTTTTCCATGCTGTTATCAATTAAAAGATGCCCAGTCCTTCATTGATAAGGTCAAACAAACAGACAAGTTGCTACGAAGTAACCTGGAAGTAAAAGGAAATTTAACCAACAACTCTAACATTATTTCAAATCATGAAACCCCTACCAATGACACAATAATTACCGATGATTCTGTTGACAATTTAAGAGAGCAAATCGTTGCTAAATCAACTAATTTACAAAGTTTTAATATTGACGAATTAGAAACTCCCAAAATAACAATCAATGGCAATAGTTTATCGACAGAAAATTCAGAATGTGCACCAGAAGCTAGTTCTAGGGTATCCATTTTGGAAAATGCTTTGACGATTGTTGATACAGCAGATTCCACTGATAAAGACTTTTTGTTTAAAGAGTGTGAAATTAAACTGGAACCAATGGCATTTGCTGAATTTGAAGAATATAACGAGGAAAATTTTATGAATCCTGGTAATTATTGACATTTCATTTTTATTGAATTACCTTTGAACACGCATTTAATATTTATGTTTCCATTCCCCTGTTACTTTAGGCTGTCAAAAATATACTATATAGAAAACAACAAACAATTTAAAATGATAATTAAATGGTAATAAACGTTACACAATTAGTCTTAAAAAAACATGGTGAAAATTTTATTCAACCGTGTACTTGAAAATATTACTAATTTAGAAACTGACATAAAATAGTTCATGGAAAGATATTTACATTGTTTACATATCCAAAGAGGGTTGTTTATCTGTTGTAAGAACTTGAAATTTCTCATTGAATTTCAGAATATTGCCAAGGTATTTTAAATGTGCTTTATATTTCTTCTTTTTGAAGATGTCGTAAAAACAAATACATTTTAAGAAACTAGATAAAATTCCCTTTTAGATTTTTGTAGTTGAAATATACTATGATATGTATAAATTGGAATATTTTAATTTCAAACTTGCAGAGAATGCAACATTTTGAACACATACCTTATATTTAGGGAATCTGAAAAGAAAACTGTCAGCGCACTTTTTATCACGTTTATACGATAAAAAATAATAATTCCCAGAGAATAACGATAACAAAAAATGAGATTTTGAATTCATTGTAGTGCAATATAAACATAAATCTCTACGATTTAAATTTACCTATACATACATAAAACATCTATCTAATTAAAAAAAAAACATCACTTTCAAAGAATTCTTATTAACCTTTCCTTATCTGTGGTGTGTATTTACTACATATTGCTTCTAATAACTTTAATAACTCTATAAATATAATAAATTCTGGGTTCAGATTTTAGGTATTCCTTCGTTACACATCTATGCACTGAATTAAAAAATAAAATTTTACATAGTTTTCAAATTCAATTAAAAATCAGAGATTTTTGTTAATAATCGGAAACAAATACACCAATACAATCAACCGTGTGATACTGCTACGCGAAGAGTGTGCGAGGAAATGACACGCTATTGATGTCCCGCTTTAGTTCGCTACGCGGGAACATGAGAAATCCACACGTCCGCAGTTGTATTTTGATTTAGACCATCGATACCTACGACCGCACAACTGTGTGTATGCCAGCCGCCAACCGCCAGCCCATGCGCCAGCCATTCGGTCGCACACCGTCGTTAGATGTGGACCCCTCGCACGTTTTTTAGCATCTGCCGATGGTTTTTTCATGTTTTCAGAAATTAAATTACAATTATTTTCACTTTTGATATAAAATATAATAAAAATAAGCGGTTAGCTATGAATATTCATATTTTTCCGATATTAAATCGCTTATTTTTTTCTACGCACAGTAAGGGAAAGGTTAAATTCACGCGGTAATAGTCAATTAAAAAATAATATGTCTGAAATAACCTCACTTTTTCTAGACCAGAATTTCACATGTCAGTCTGATGAAATGAAAGGTTTTCAGTTCTTTCGGAGCCCAATTACAGATTTTTTTTGTACCAACTCAAATCTAAACTTTTACGGTCTTTATACAATGTGTAACAAAATTAACGGTGCAACGGTTGAGAAGTGATTTTTTTTTTTAGTAAGGCTGTTAGAGTTTAACCGGACAACACATACATAAAATATGTAGGTAACCAATTCCCACAGTGATGTCCTTGCAAAGTATTTTCCATAGATTTAAAGGAATTTCATCACATCACTGTACTAGAGATTAACGACCTTACCCTTTCGACTCTTAATTGAAACGTCTTTAGCTAAAGAATATAATGTTGTAGGTTACAAAAAATAGTTTTAAATACAAAAATCACAATTTAAGTGAGAAACTGTTAAATGGTCGAGGGGTAAGGCTCTCGACTGGCAATTTGAAGGTCGCGGGTTCAAATCCTAGCATGCACAAGTAAATTTTATTTAATGGGAATTTGTGTTATTTCACAATTTATTAATTTAAAAATATTATATAGTATACTTGCAGAGTGGAACACACTCTCAGTATCACCCAGGTGTAAGACCACCATTCAGAATGGCAACCTTGCTTGAAATGGCTTTAGCCGTGTTTGGGGACCGGATCTGACTAGCCAGATATTCCCTCTCCTTCCTCTTCTCCGACTCCTTTCCTCCCCCATCACCTTCAGCCTTACAACATACTCCATTTGGGGATGTATTACCGGCTATCACCGGGTCACTACCTTCAACCTTACAACATACTCCAATTGGGGATGCCGTAGTCTCACCGGTTCCAGATGGTCGGAAGCAGTTGGGACTCTTGTGCAGTGTTCACATAAAAAAGCGATGTTTTGATTCCGAATGGCGTAATAATATTTTTTTGTTCAATGCAGAAGTAAAGTTGGAGATTGTCCCGACGGCAGATCACATCAAGGTGGAACCCCTCAGTGAAGACGCAGCACTCATGTATCACCAACAAAGCGAAGTTGAGGAATACCCCAGTCTGTTGAATGGCTACCATGAAGAAAGTTATTACGAGAATGAAGTTAAACCCACTGAGGTAATTTTGTTTCCTTAACCTAGTTTGTTATAGACTCTTTGTGTACGTATGGTGAATGTTATTTTACATTATGGGACAATTCGTGCTTTTATTTCAATGTCTTTTGCATTTCTTGCCACTTCAAATAACAGTTTCCGTTATTAGATTTTTTATATAATGACTTTTCAAATGCCTTTGATTAATGTAATCATGACGTCTTATTCAATAAACTAGCTATAATAGGATTCTCCACAAGAATACTCACTAGCTATCTCGCATACAGGAATCAGTTTGTGACTCATTGACTAGTCCAATCTATACTATTTTTTGTACGATCAGGAATACCCAAAGGCTCTAATTTAGGCCCACTCCTCTTTTTCATATTTATTAACGATATTTCAAAAGTAATTCTGCACTCTAGTTTTCTTCTCTTTGCTGATAACCTAAAACTTTCCTTAGAAGAACTAACTTTAGAAGACTGCAGTCAAATCCAGTCAGACATTGATAGAATTGTTGACTGGGGTAAAAGGAATCGGAAGGAGTTTGATGTTTCTAAATGTTTAATTTTGTCATGCACTAGGGCGAGTCATACCTGGTATTACCAGTATACAATGAATGCCCAAAGTTTAAAATGGGTCTCCACCATGAAGGACCTTCGAATCATGTTTGATAATAGGCTGACATTTCATGCCCATATTGAAATGGATTGTAGCACTTCATTGAGAATGCTGGGCTTTGTTCTAAGCACTGCAAGGAATTTTAGAGATACCGGGTTCTTATACTTTTATTCAATTTCTTAGTAAGGAGTAGAATTGAAAATGGGTCGGTAATTTGGAGTCCACACCAGGTAAAGTATTACCTCATGTTGGACAGAGTTCAGAAGAAATTTCTGAGATTTCTCTACATGATGGAGTATATCTATTACCCGTAGCTCTATCCTTCCGATTTTCTGTTGGGTATGCTCGGAATGAACCATCTACGGGTCAGAAGGGATGTACACATTTCTTCAGATTGGTTCGTGAATGGATTGAAAACTCTGTTATCATGGAGAGCATTCATTGCTATGTTTCCGATGGTTATTTCTGTCACTGACAGCGTAGATTGTTCTATCTTCCAGCCTGCAGGACTAACTTTCCAATGGTCATGTCGGTGGGGATAGCAATCTTGCTATTACAGAAATGCAGAATCAATTCGGATATCGACATTTTTAGCATCAATGAAGTTGACTTCAAAAGGCAAGCTGTGTTGCTATGTACTAGTATAGTTGGTATACCAACTGTCTATATTTAAGTAATAATTCTTCTTTACAAATGTATTTAAAAACGCACTAAAATGAACAATTTTGTAATGTTTTGAAAATAATAAATTGAATTGAATATATGCAAATGCATATATTTTAGTGAAACCTCATGGATCACAAATGCGACATTGCATAGATCAGATTAACCGCCGATTCCCAGTCCATAAGCGTTTGTTCAAAAATACACGATTTTGCGTTACTTCGCAGGGTAACATTTTTTCTCTCTCATTCTAGGACGACCTCGCCAAGTGTGCAAATGAGTACCAACTTAAGAATTCCACGGTCAAGATTGCCAAAATCTACAGTTGTCGACACTGCAATAAGATCCTAGGGAATGAGAAGTCCAAGTTAAGGCACGAAAGAAAGCATGGAATCAAAATGTTCCACGAGCGATGTCTGCTTTGCAATAAACTATTCAATTCTGAATTAAAATTAAAGGCACGTAGATGAGTACTATCTTTTTGTTACGTTTTTAACTTTAAGTTTGATGAATCCTTGATGTGGCAGAATGGTCAGTGAAAAATAAGTAAGAATTTAATATTACAAAATGTGTAATAATGACCCATTCCCGTTCCCAGAAGCCTCTAGTTTTCGAGTACAGCATAAAATGGCAAACATTATTATCACTTTTTTCTTCTAGACAAAAATAGACCTATGCACCCATATAACTTCTCCGCTTCTACCATTTTGTTTTGTTGAATCTTTTAAATTCAATTATAAGCTTGAGGATTCATTTTTGTCATTATGTTTACATTCTTCTTTATTGTATTAATTTTTAAGTGTTTACTCTGATACAAAATGCTTGTAATTTTTTTTTAAAGAAAAGCCCACTAGGGAGTGTAATAAATAAATAAATAAATTATACCGAATCAATAACATTAAAGATCTCGGTATCATCTTTGATCCAAAACTAATATTCTCGGACTAAATATCGTGGCTCACTCCAGCAAACTCCTTATCATCAGAAGATCTGGCCATATTCGATGGCATTGTAAGAAGTAAGCTGAGTATGCTAGTGGTGTATACAGTCTGCACCAAACTAAATTATAAATATGCTGGAAAAAATCCACATGGAACGCATGGAACTTATCCGAGGTTCATCCACCATATGAACTTACTTTAGGCAATGAATATATTTAGCCTAGAAACCAGATGTTCTGGAAATTTTGCAAAACTTAGTTTTAATGTAATGCATAACTCTATTGATAGCTCCTCTTTCAATGCTATGGCTCATGTTCAAGATATCACACGGCAGAACAGATGTTCTAGCACAGCATAGCGTAACAAAAGGAATGGTGTTAATGGATGAAATTTCTAACACCTATCTTCCCGAATGAGGAAATATTGTTCTGTAAATAGTATATAATTATTAATCTAAGTCTAGTACAATAAAAAAAGAAACAAAGTTAGTTAATAATAATAATAATTGGATAATTTGTAGAGCTCCCTTTTTGTGAAAAATCACCTCAAGGGCGCTGTACAATTTATTTCCTAGGATCTACATTTGTTATTTAGAAAAGATACCAAAACATACTTACCTGGCAAGTCACTTCCGACAAACACACTTATATTAAAAAGTTATGCTTATAAAAGATAAAACTGCACGCAGAGGACACTATATCAAAAAACACTGGTCATTGGTTAGTCCCAATTGTTCTGAGCCAGTGAGAATTGGGAGTGAGGAAGGGAAGGAGATAATGATATGTAGATTGGGAAGTACCTGGCAATTCAGATCTGGTCACCAAAAATAGCTAAAGCCATTTCAATTCAGGATGGTGTTCTTTCACCAGGGTGAAGCTGAGAGTATCTAGAACTCCTACCCTCTGCTGAGACGTGCGTATTACGCAATTAAATGGTTTATTTAACCTGATCGACACTGCTGTTGCTTACGCGTTCCATCAGCGTCTCTCCCCATAAGGGGATTTTGCATATGATCCGCAGATGATCCACGATGTTTGGACATAGAAATTGAAGGACAATAGTGCGAAATGTTTCTAAGGTTAACCACGACTCCGGGTTTTGCTAGCAATGTTGGTTGTAAATTAATATTTTGTTTGGTTTTCAGCGTCATGTAATTAAATCCCATTCCTATGGAGAGGGATTTGATTTTGAAACAGGAGACTCGAGTAATTCAAATACGGAAGACCGGTTAAAACCCAAAGTGAAAATTTTGAAATGCGAACAATGCCCCAAAGGTACAAATACTACAACTTTACTTATAAATTTCCTGTATTCAAGTACCAAAATGTCAAGCCATCAACATTTAACTACTGCACACTCAGTGTAGTAGAACTCAGAAGAGATACGTCGTAAGCAATCGCATGCCTTTAGTTAGTCACTTATGATTGTTTAACATTTATGCCTAAAAGTGACCATTCTGAAAGATTAAATTTCTAATGGCTCAATTCGATTGATTGGGCACATTCAACAATCTGAAATTCTCTGCGTTTAGATCTTTGCTGACGACCGCTACAAACCGTGACCTGCTTATTACCTTATTTGATGTATTATTATTAACTTGATCGACACTGCTGTTGCATACGGGGATGTTGTATATATGTTTTATTTCTCTGAATCACGTGCATTCCGTCAAAACCTGTCCGTTGAAACAGCCAGCCAAATTAAGGTTAATTTGAAATTTAATCATGATTTTACTTTTGTTTTCTAGTTAAATTCAGATCAGAAAACGATTACAAGAAGCACATGAGAACCCACAGAAGCCGGCAAGAAAACCATTTGATAATGTGCATTAAATGTAATAGAAAATTCATCAACAAGGCCGCCATCTTGTCCCACTTTAGGCACTTCCACGCTCAAGGCACTGAAATCAAAATTGAAAAAGAAGATGAAGACGAGGTGAAGACAGAATTAAAGAAAGAAGTAAAGAAAAACGGCACCAAGAATGTTGTTATACAGAAAAAGAAGAAAAAAAAAGATGGCGTGAATAATATAATTAAAAATACTAATGATAAAAACAAGATCTTAGACAAAGAAGGAAGGAAAAATAGGCATTTGAAACCTGGCTTCAAATACGAAAGGTATTTTATGTTCTTTTTAAATAATTAATATCATCTCTAAATAGTATAAAATAAAGTCACTAACCACGTCTGTCTGTTTGTGCGCTTAGTTCTTATAAACTACGCACTGGATTTTGATAGGCTTTTCACTATCATTTAGAGAATTTCTTCCGGGAGGTTTACATGTATAATGCGTGCATATTATATTTATAGAAAGTAGAGAAAAGTCGATGTTTTATAATCAAGTCAAAAATATATTTTCGGGCACTACATTGCTAATGCTGTCTAAACCTTGTGAGATATATCAAAATAATGTACTACGAAATTGTATATCTTAAAAAGGCCTACAGAAAGGTCCACGATGGTATATGTCTATCTCTTAAGGATAACCCCCAGCAACGCCAGGAACACGTCAGCTAGTTTTATATAAACTATTTTTTTCTTGTATCTCAATATATTGAATGATATAATAGTAATGTCATTCGGCTGCAGTACAGCGAATGTGACAAGTTTTATTATAACGCCATTCAATTCTTACCTAATTATTTACCAACATATTACATTTATCCGCAGATTGCTGAATATTTTTTTAAATGTTAATTTTTAATACTGCATAATATGTATTGTGAATTTTTCTCTCCCCTGAACAATTTGTTTCTTGTTGAATTACGGTATTTATATTCTTTAGAACTCCGTTATTTCTAAGCTGATAATTCTTAAAAACGCGTAATTCAATATTTTTACCAAAAAAGTCCGTAGAAAATATTTTTAAAACAAAATTTTTTTTAAATTTCAAATTCGTTGATTCGTAATCAGAAATTTATTTTGGTCCGCTGACGAAAATTTTCCCGTGTAGTTATGCATGGAGGTAAATAACTGTAAAATTTCTATTTACACGGTCATGCGTCATCCTAATTCGTAATTGGCTGTGAAATTTCTATCAATCAATAATTTATATTAATGTCATATTTTTACGAACTTGGTTAGAATATCTAAACACAATCGGCTTCGAAAATTCGATTTACACGGGAGTAGTAATATCATTACGATTTTACTTCGAATACCTACCAGAATTTTACAGGCCGGCTGCGAAACTGGACATTTTAACCAATAATTTTTTTTTTTCATAAAATTTAGAATTGTATGTGAAATCTTTAATTCAAAATGTCCCTTTTAAAAAAAGTATACTTTATTTAGCTATAAAATATTATTTTTATTTTCTACTGTATTCAATTTACAAGAAGTGTGTGCTAAGACATATTGTGATTGTTTGGACATGTAGAGCGGATGGATGGAGAAAGGTGTCAGGAGATTCACAAGTGAGTGGCAGTAGAAGTGGTGGATTTCAGAAAAAGATAAGAAAGGCACAGATTAATTGAATTTGATGGTACATGTCGAAAATCACTTAATTTACATATATTTGATTTCAGAATTTTGTTTTTTTTAAACTAATTATTGATGTTTTTGTTACAGAACAATTTTCAGAACGGTGAATATAAAAATAGAGAAGGAAAGAAAGCACGTCTGCACCATTTGTAAAAGTAAATTTATTCGGAAAGACCATATGATGAGGCACAAGAGAAATGTCCACGGCATATTAGACACTTAACACAAAGAATATTATTACTTTTTAAATTACCGTGTTATTAGATAATGGCTATTACATATTTAAATGAGCACTGAATTATCAGTGATTTTATGCCCAAATATTTGCTTTTTGTCAAGTAATTGAGCACCAATTTATAGGCAAATTAATCCAAAAAAACAAAATATTAAAATATTGCTATCAGAAATCATATTCTCAAAATTTTCCTGCTTGGCAGCACCGGTTCTTCATAGGGGGACGATGGGGTCTATCCCCGCCAGATATTCTCGAAACCTACTTAAAGAGAAAAAATAGTTGAAACTTTGTCTTCGTCAAAATGAATGAATTCTTTAAATATAAAAGCAATTAACATTTGCAGAAATATAATACAAAAAATTATTTCAGACGAACTGACGTCTGCTTCGCTTACCTTCTGTGTAGTTTACTAAAGCATATGTGCGTACATACATTCACAATAGCACAATAATACGCAACACGTTACTAGAGTTTAAGGCGCTGAGCATTGGCCATGCGCAGTGCGTACAGCACGGTCAGGGGACGTCACCGAGCTTTTTTGGCTTGAAATTCGTATTTAGTCGTTTGGATTAGTTCCCTAGGAGTTCCGCCGTAGCACGAAAGCCCACTTGTATGTGAATCTCATAGAGTTTGGGGACAGACTTTAAAATCCCCTTGCAAGAATTGGACAGCTTGCTAGTTTCGGGCGGGAATCGCGCACATTCAAATTAAGTTCCATGTCTTGCAAGATATGGCGATATTTTTATACACTGATAAGGTGGCATGACTTGTCCATGAACATTTTTTGTTTCATTCTGGTATTAGGTACCTACTCAAAAGCAATAATTCATTTGGTTATATGTATTGTAACTAAGTAATCGTATCCAAGGGCGGACTGCCAAATCGGTTTACATCACGTTATTTAATCGGTTTACACACTTCTTGCCTCATTCACATTCATACATACCCCTCTATTATTCTGACTCTTGACATCTGGTTCACTTGATCGTGCCATATTTTCCTCGGGCATCCCCGACTTCTCCCACCATTCGCATTTGCTTCATGTATTCTCTACACTCTTTCTCAGTTCATTCCCTCTACATGCCCAAACCATTTGAGTGTATATATTGTAACTATGAATAATTGCAGTCTGTCTAACCTAATTTCACTTATTGTTAATATTATGCTAGTAATCTCATTCTGGTAATAAATTAATAATTTTGGTTCCTATCCAAAAAAATTCTGGTAATCGATTATAATAAATTTATTAAATAATTTTATTTAGGTAACTGATTACTTAATTTAATCGTAAAGGATTAATAGTTTGGTGCTCATTTAAATAGTTCTTTAGGTAATATGTTATTATATCCTCGTTTAAAAAACTAAACACAGCTTGACATACTTATATCTGCAGGCAGCCTGAAGAGTAATGAATAATTTGGTTTCCCTAATATTTGCAGCGTGATGCCCCACAGATAACGACCGTGTTTTAGTAAAACCCTTCAAGCCACATTTTTTCAGAATGTTACTTTTCAGTGGTTTTTTATAGAATAGTTTTCAAAGTACAACATTTTTACAAGTAATTTTTGCTGATTTGATTTGGGCATTTTTAATACTAAAAACTTAATTTATGCACACATTTTTTGTAGGTTATTTTGAGAAAACTGTAGATGAAATTACTCAACCCTCAATCAAATCTCTCATAATTATAAACAGAATTACAATATTTCACATCAAAATGTTGAAAAACACAATTTTCATATAAGCTTCAAGATTTTTTTTCACATGAACCCGGGCACCCCTGCTAAGTCACCAAATGTAGCGAACCACTTGGAGTGACCTATGGCGGGAGTGTTGGTTATCCAATAGCTGGTTCCCGAGGCGGTGGTACCCATACCCGCCTCCCAAATTAGTCTTACGAATCCGTAAATATTAGTTTTTATTGTCTCCTGCAAAGTTTCCTTTTGTGCCTTGAAGGGTTTTACCAAACCACAGTCGATAAGTATGTCAATCTGTAGGTGATGATTCAAAGTAAATATTTTTCATATTTCCATTCCATCTTTCTGAAGTTTAATCATATAAATTATAAAATGTTTGCTTTCAAAAGTTTTTTTGTGATATTTTGAATGAGGTTAGTGTTTCATTGTGTGTACATATTATGTAAAGTAAATTAGTTAAATTTAATTAGATTTTTGACTTGTATCATGTTAAAATTAATTTTGATTAGGTACATTATTACCCTTTTTTTCTGATAATAATAATAAGTTTAGTGATGCAAATTTGTATCTACCCTAAAATATGAAATAAAAAATCATAACCACCATTTGAAGAAATTAATGTATTTGTTATATTATCTTTACGAATTTTACTCGAAGGGGTGCAATTTATTGACTGGCAAAAAATGGATTTCTTTAATTTTTATACTTAAAAAGTGTCATTAAAATACTTTAACCATATCAATGTTTTTTTCTCCTGAGACCGTTTCCACAAACAATATGTTGAACATTACCTCAAACATTTTTGTTTTCGTCCATATTCCGTCTCCTCCCTTTGTTGAAACAATTTGTGATTATTTTGTAGATGTTTGATGACGAAGACATGTGTACTCTTAGTTTTTCGCTGTTAACTGTCAAGATAAATTCCGAAGAGGAAGACGTTCTTGCCGATTTAGCGATTGCAGAAATTATTGCACCTGGGAGGAAACACAGATTTCGGGATCGACCATATCTTCGACCTTGAAATATTAATTTATATCAGGAATTGAAAATAGAGGATAGATTTGGTTTAGGTAATTTCTTCCCCGTCTCTGAAACTGATTTCAAAGAATTAGTTTTATTTATTTGGCCAGATATTAAAAAAAAACAATGTGGTACAGTGATGTCATTTCAACAAAATAACGACTTAATACATTACGATTTCTCGCAACTGCGGATTCATTTGCAAGCCTGATGTTCCACTTGAGAATCTCAGAACAGCAGCTGGACTTTATTTAAAGGTGAGTTCATTACAGAAACAATCATTCATTACGACATTATTTATTTACAATTTATTAAACTCGTAATTATTGAGCTCTCCCAGTGTACATAACCTCAAAAACCCATGCGATGTATGCTGCGTGACTGACTGCACCGCGCGGCGGTTGTCAAAAAATGAAATAATCCCCTCCCCTGCCTTCCTCCTTTCACCCGCACGGAGAATGTTTTCTATCAGCCACGGAAAACTCAAAATTGCATTTTCAAACAAAAATGTGAATGGGAATTTTTGTGGTAATGTTTCAAGTAATGTTTGTAGAGACAGTTGCAGGAGATGTCCTTAACAAACATTTTTAATTAAGAAGTTGACAATATTTTTCCAAATTATTTATTTCTACATAAATCTATTTGAATTTCGATTTTGTTTTCTTGATAGAATGAATGAAGTGGAAATTAACCCACTTCCTGACATCCGATCGTTGTCGATGACAATACATTCCATCTATTTTTAGTGGCAATCATACACACATTCGTTTCTACGTACATATCTACGTCAGTGACAATGCAACAATTTATGTCTGTTAAGATATTTTCAGTCTGTTAAGAAAACTTGTGAACATGTTAAGTGCTCCATCAGTGTGTATAATATCAAGTCTATTACGGATGCTTGTGCAGTGATCACACGCAGTGTCCCTCAAGGTCATAATATCGATTTGCAACAAGACGTATACCAAAGATCAGGGGTAAGTCAGAATCCCTTTCCAATTGTAACCGCTAACTACAGCTTCTCCAATAGTTGTATCAAATATTAATTACAGTCCACTTTATGAATAAAATTTATTAAATTAAAATTGATTTGCAGACTATAAGCTAAATAAATTATACTATAAAAAAAGACAATATTTGCGACTCGCTCTTTTTATAGCACAATCCACTTTTTTCTTAACTGTTCATTACTAGGAAACCATTTTTCCAGATTTTAAGGCACATTACAGCATTAAGGCAATTTAATTGCAATCATTAATAAACTTTCGTCACTTCTTAGGAATTCTTAGTATTCCAGAATATCTGGCGAGATCCAAAAAGTATGCAAGGCTGATATAACCGTAATAAATTATGATAAATAAATGTAACAAATGAGTTTTTAAAAAATGTCACGAGGTTGAGAGCACTCCCAAGAATGGAGAATATTATTATACTTACATAAATAAAAACCTGAAGTTCAATAATTTACACATTGAGGCTAGGGTACGTCAGTGAAGTGAAAAGCTGTAAAAATATAAGAATCAAACCAATAAAAATGATCATTGTAGTCAATGCCCTCTCTGCACCATCTTTTATTTATTTATACTGGGTTTTACAGATGGCCTCACTTACGTGAGAACAATCCACTTATAAAAACTTAGACAAATGTAGACAATTTTAAAAATGTAGACAATTTGTCTCGACGCCATCTAGTGAGAGAGTTAGCACTTACAATGCCTTTCTCATATAAAATAAAGTTGGTTGTTTTCAGGTGAAAAAATGTAACAAGCAGTAATTGTTGAATGAAACACTAGTATGTATATATTGAATCATTTCGCGGGTAAGAGATAAGCCGCCATAGCTCAGTGGTCAGAGCTGTCGACCGGAAATCGAAGGGACACGGGTTCGAGTCCCGTTGGCGTCATGTATCTTTTATCAGGAGGTTTTTCAATGTGGATGAGTGTTTCAGGCGAATAATTATTGCTTGTAAAATAATTGTTATAAAAACTTAGTTAATACAACTCAAAATGGCACTATACAAATAATCCAATCATCAACTTAGTTACTACACAATAGGTACAACAATTACAAAAATCTACTCAGACCAAAGATGCATTAATTTTTATACATCTAAACAAAGATTAAAAAATAAAACAAATAAAAATAAAAATTATAAAATTATGTGAAAGCTCTCTCAAATGACAGAGTACAAAGAAGTAAGAGACACAAATAGAGACGCAAGTAATACATAATATAATCTAATCATATAAATTATCGATGAAAATGTCTACTTCAGCACACTCTATCTTATTATATAGTCGACACATTTGGGCCAGAGGGCTAAAATAGACTAAATCTTTATAATTATTTTTTTGTAGGGAAAATGGTTCACAAGTATGTAAGAAAATAGCAATAATTTTAAAAGAAAATAATAATTGTAGTTTTGTCATCCAAAGATTGAGGCAAAGAAACCAGCCTTTTTTTTCTTGGTAGAAGTTTCAATTCTAAGTGTAGTAGTTTCATATTCTTCTTCAGTTATGTTTTCTTCTTCCATTTTCTTAAGATCTTTAATGAGGAAATGCCTGGACTCAATATTTACAGGAATTCTTTCTGAAAAAAGTGATAAATAAAACAAGTTAAGGCGATGCACTACGTCGTGTAATATTTTAAATTGAGCCGCTATCAATAACAACCCTTACGTAGATGGCGATAAGGTTTAAATTCCCGCTTAACACCATCCGCCTATTTTGATTTATGCAAGAAAAAAACATGGACAAAAAGTGCCTTTTATTTTATTTTGTGGATGTTCAGGAATAAATATTTTTTTTTTTTCGATCATTTTATAAATAACTTAATTTGCCACATTATACAATAAAATCATAACCGAAAATGGGTTCGTAAGTAGGAGATTTTGAACTTTAGCAGTTTTCATAGGTCTTATACATTATTTTTTTCTGGCCTTATAAAAAGACTTATCTAAAAAATACTCGATTATTTCAAAGGCCAAGATGTATTCTACTCGCAGAATTTAATTAAAGCATCTGAAAAATTTCTAGGCGACCAAATTTTCAAACCAAAAATACATGATTTTGCATTACTACGTATGGCATCGCCTTAATCCTAAATAAAGAAAACTAGCAACTTTTTAAATTTAAATATTTTTGTTTTTGTAATAATTACTATGGTATTTAGATCTTAGTTTGCATTATATATTCGTAAGTAACTAGTCAGTAAAGTAGATTGCTAGTTCTTCAGTTTGAAATAGGCTTACGGAGCTATCTCGAGGACAGGGAGAATTTTACTTAAATTACTTTCCTGGCTGTCATTGGCCTCCTGGCTGTCCTATACTCTCGTCACCATTGTAAGGAGTATGTCAGTCTAATAAAAAGACAGAGTGCTAGCTGTGAAGAAGGAGTTTTATTACAAACAGAATCATCACAACAATATTTATCTAGGACGGGTTATTTTGCAGAAATTCACATGTGACAAAGTCATCAAATGGATATTCAGCACCATTTTGTTTTTTTGAAAGTTCCCGTTAAATGCCGATTCTTTGCCCGTTTCAGCATTTGAACAAATTGTGATCAGCAGAAGAGGACAACTATTATGTTAAGCTTGTCAGCTTATTTCAATTTGATTGAAAGCTGGAACTTACATAGAATCGGCGTTTCAAATGCAAAAAAACAAAATGGCGTTGAATGGCCATTAGAAGACTTTGTGATATGTGAATTTCTACAAAACAACTGGGCCATAATGTAAAGGTAGGATTTTTAATCCTTTAAAATATTTCCATTTTGTATAGCTCCATCATAACTTGCAGGTACATATTATTTAAGAATTCTTACCACAGAAGGGTTTTTTAGCAGTAGTAATCACGTAGAAAGAACCACGTGCCGGATATTTGTCTGCCCGGACTCCCATTTCTGAACAACGTTCCTTTGAACAATCGCTTGTCATGCTAGAGTTGATACTAAAAACCAAAAACATAAAATGTTATTTTTATACAGTGCCATTTTTTTAATCATTCTATCTTTCACTATGGTAAACTACATCCCGGGGTGAGATTTGTCCCCCTCCACAGATATACCCCACTGGTTTCAGTCCCTAGCCATTTGTAGTTTCCATTTCCAGTTCATTTCAAGGCTTCTTCCACTATCAGTCTACAGGTCAGGTTTTTATTGATGTCAAGCTATCAATACATTGTGTACCTATAAGTGTACCGTCCAAATTACACGAGACTTGAGGCTTGACCGTCTGTGAATGTCAATTTGCACGACAAGTGTACTTGAAGACAGAATCGATTTTCAGTTCTGCCGACTTCATCAATCTTCATGCGTCATACATACTTGAATGTTTGTGTTCATTCATCAGTTCAGTCAAAGTTACTCGGTCAAATGGAATGTGACCACCACAGAGTACCGTGACCACTCAAAGACGTGTACTCACATGAACTGACATCACTTCAAATATAATGGTGTGTCCACTATTTGAAGTGCAAATTGAATCAAGCCTCAAGCCTCATGCTTATTGCAAGGTGAACATGATCGAGCGTCCCAACTTACGTAATCAACAGTTGGTGGCGTAGCAACTCAGAGCAAATTGAGAAAAAAAACCAGTTAACTGTAACTTTTCCATATACCGTTTAAGCTTGTACAGCCTAAGGAGAAAATTAATCACATTTGTGGACCATCCGTTTGATTTTTACCGCATTCATTCAACTATGCAAATTAAGCAAAGGTCAAAAATTAAAAAAAAATTGTACTTACGTTGAATACGACATATTCCACTTATGTCCAACCAAGGAACATGAGTTATTTTTTAGACTCTCTGTAAACAATAGATACGCTCTTCCATGGTTACATATGGCTCTTTTTAGTTCTGTCAAAAAAGAAAAGTTTAATTGTGTCAGTCACTAGAACTCATTTCAAACTAATTACACTCTACGTTTAGACTAAGGCCCAGTCGTTTCGCAGAAATTCACATGTGACAAAGTGATCAAGTGGCCATTCAGCGCCATTTTATTTTTTTGACAGTTGAAATGTTCCGTTAAATGCCGTTTCAGCTTTTGAACAAATTGTGATCAGTGAAAGAGGACAACTATCATGTTCTTTATTTAGCTTGTCAGAATATTACAATTTGATAGAAAAATGAAACGCACCTTTCAAAGGTCAAAAAAACAAAATGGTGCTGAATGTCCATTTGGTGACAATGTTGCATTTGAACTTCTGCGAAACAACTCAGTCTGAACTGCACAATATTTAAAACACTATTAAAGTCACAATTGATTTCATACAGTTCATTTTGTCCTTTTGACTTAATTTAATTATTTATTTGCTAGTTTTTCTAAAAATTTTTTTTCAATTAACCCCACATTGAAGGCCCTGAGGAAAATAATTTCTCTTGGGACCTATGTCATCTTGGGGATGCTGTGTGGAGGGTCTTTTTAAGGAAAGCAAGGAGAGCAAGATCAGGGAAGGAAAAAGGTATGGTAGAAAAGGGTGGGTAGTAATCCAGGAAGGGTCAAGAGAGACCAGTTGAGGAGGTCAAAGGGTCTCCCCAAACTAGCCTCTCCTGATCCAGTACACCACGCAACTGCTGGGCAGGCGTATCTTGAACACACCTCACCCGATGAACCCAAGCACCCCTGCTAAATCACCAAACATAGCGAGCCACTTGGGGTGTCCTATAGGTGTTGGTTCTCTAATAAATGGTTCCCCGGGCGGTGGTACCGAAACCAACCTCCCAAATTGGAAGTCAGAAGTGGCTCAGGCAATGTGTGGCTTAGTTAACGTATCCAAAGGTATATTATATATTATTATGGTCAATATTGAAACTTATTAGTGTGAACCTGCCAGAGATGTGCAAAATGGAAATGGGTCAAAATTTTTCCATTTGAAAATGCAAAATGCAAAATGGTTTTTAGAAAAGCATTTCAAATGCAAAATGCAAAATACCTATTTTCAAAATGCATTGAAAATGCAAAATGTTTTCTCAGGTCAAACAATTAAAATAATTATAGAATTTTTAAACAATTTTGTCATTTAATAATGGATATCAATGTAGAACAAACATATTACATGATGGTAAATCCAAAAACACCACGACTACAGATTATGAAACCACAAAAAATTTGCGCGGGACTAATGTTGCCAACGTACAAACATAGAAACTGCTATCTAACATTTAATATTACAGCGTCATGACCCCATGTTCAGTATTTGAATCAGTATTTTTTGTAATGGTATCACTAAATTGCCAGGCCAAAATGTAAATTATCTCTCATAGCGAGGTTGAGGACCGACTGATATTTGGGGCTTATGAAAAAAAGATGAGTGGAGATAGTAGGAAGAATGTTGCAAAAAAGCATTTAAAATGGAAAATGCACTGAGAAAAGCATTTAAAATGCAAAATGCCAAATGGTTTTTAGAAAAGCATTTAAAATGCAAAATGGAAAATGCCCATTTTGCATTTTGCATTTCCATTTGAAATAAAGCACATCTCTGGAACCTGCTTATGTATATACTGTACATAATATAATGTTTTATGCTTACACAAAGAAAGTTTAAGTGGGGGAGAGCAGAAAGCAAGGAAGATAGTTATTATACATGGTAAAACATGTTTTATTGTTTTAAACTCACTTGCTTTTGAAATGGGCAGATATTTATTGAAGAATGTGGACTTCCCCGTGTGGCAGCCAGGCTGCTTCATTCCACCGTTTGGATAAAAGTCTTGATGTCCTGAAATAAACCGCTTCACAAATATTAGGTTCAATAGCCTAAAAGAAAATTAATTAATGTTATTACAGGCTTTCGTCGGGCTCTCGGAGCAGCCTGACGCGTTTTGGTCGGTCTCGTCTTTATTCGACAATTACAAGGGAAATTTCATATATTCCGCCCTTAAAAGTGTCAATAAATGTTCCTTACTGTATTTAAGTTGCTTAAGTGTACTAAAAACTAATTTTACTGTGACCAGTGTGAACTTATAACGACTTTAAGAAAAGGTGACAAATAATATTGTTAATCCTAAGATGTGTGAATTCCTGTGCCTATAATACGAAACCAGTGCTTTGAACATTCACCAGATGTGATCATCCCTTCGGCCCTTGCCCCTTGCCCCTCGTCCACCCGCACCAATACTGCAAACCCCGCTGTCCGACGCATACAGTGCTTATACAGTGCCGTTATAGAATGTGGGCCATGTGTGTGGGCCATATGACATTGCTTAGGCCACAGAATCATCGTTTCTCGGAATCTACCCTTAACCCGCACAAGAAAAGAGTCATTTGGCGACTCATGCAACCCCTGCCGCAACCTCCGCTCCCCACCGCTCGTGCCCTTCCGCGCGTGGAATAATGACATCGGAAATGAAGGATGAAATCGGACTGAACCCGCGCTCTTTGGTTTGCTGTCTACATGGAGTGTTTTAAAACAATTATACAGTGATAAAATATCTATTTTTAGTGGTAGTTTATTTGTTTAAGTTAAATGTTATATTAAGCGTATAAATATGTATTATTTGTTTTATGTGTGTAACGATATGATAAGTTGTATAAGTAAGATGTTTAAGTAGTACTTGGAAGGGAATGGCCGACAAAGATGTCGATGAGGTTCGCTATCCATCACATCGCCAACCCTTCGGTGGCGCAAAGAGGAGGACGGAACGTGATCAATGTCGAATTGGTACATGGAACATTAGAGGAGGAATGGAAAGAAAGATGAACGAACTGTGTGATACTATGGTGAGCAAATGTTTGGACGTACTTTGTATAACAGAGAGTATGAGAAAAGGTAGCGGTACAATGCAGCATAATGATAGGCTCGTCATTTGGTCTGGGAGACCAGATACGGAGAGGGCTTGTCAAGGTGTTGCAGCGCTACTGTCTCCCAGAATGATTGAATGTATGTTGCAGTATGAATGTGTAAGTCCGAGAATAATGTGGATCAGATTTAAAATCGGTTTGACAAGGGTGTTTCTTGTTATTTGCTACGCCCCTGTTAATTCTGAAAGCGATGAAGTGAAAGATGATTTTTGGACTGGCGTGAATGTTGTAATGAGACTAAAAAATATGAACGAAAGGATTATAATGGCAGGCGATTTGAATGGGTGGGTGGGAATTAGACGTGACGGATTTGATTCGGTCTTAGGTATGTTTGGGGATAAAAGAACGAATGACAACGGGAACAGAATGCTTGAAGTATGTTTAGAGTGGAACCTGTTTGTGTCGAATACTTTCTTCGATCATAAAGGTATCCACCAATATACGTGGGAAAGAGGAAATGAGAGGTCAATTATTGATTTTGTAGTAATTGACTCTAGGTTGAGAGCTGTTACCGAGGACACAAGAGTTTTCAGAGGGGCTGAGGTCGAAACTGACCACTTTCTTGTAGTGTCGAGAGTAAACCTCTTTCGCGGTTGGCGCTCTAAAGTGAAAACGGTACCAACTTCGACAAGAGTCAAAATAGAAAAACTGCAAAACGATAATGTGAGAAGTAAGTATGTGAATTGTGCAGAGATAAGATTGAATGCGAAGGAAATGGATGGTCTAAGCATAGACGAAACATGGAACCACATAAAAGTGTGTCTTTGTGAATCTGCTAGGGAGGTTTGTGGAATAAGTACGCAAGGTAGGAAGAAAGGTGATGCATGGTGGGATGATGAGATTAAAGCACTGGTCTCAGAGAAGAAGAAAGCATGGTTGTGTCTGATTGCGGCTGGCAGTGCTTCCAGCGAAGAGAAGTATCGAGCGAAAGAAGTATATAAGGAATGTAAGAAAAAAGTGAGAGTTGGAGTGAAAGAACGAAAGAAACGCCTGGAAGAGGAAGAAGGAATGAAAATGACAAACCATTTCCAAGAAAACATTAAGTTGTTTTGGAAAGAAGTCAAAAGGTCCCGGAGTGGCCCAGAAAACGGAAGCATGAAAGTGATAAAATCAAAAGATGGAAAAATGTTGACGAATGAGGAAAAAATAAAAGAGAGATGGATGAATTATTTCGAGGAAGTCTTCGAAAGCGAAGTGAGTGACAGTGATTCCAGCGGCGAATCAGATATGAATGACGATGGAGTGAATGTTACCGAAATCAGCATGGATGAGATAGAAAGCTCGATTAAATGTATGAAGAATGGTAAGGCTGTTGGGTTTGACAATATTGCTGCTGAATATTTTAAAGGAGGTAGCCGTATAATTCTCACATGGTTGTGCAATCTTTTTAACCAATGTTTAAAGGAAGGTTACACGCCTTTAGATTGGAGAAGGGCTGTGATCATGCCATTATACAAAGGTAAAGGGTCACGTATGGAATGTGGGAATCATAGGGCTATTAGCCTGCTTAGTTCAGTTGGCAAGCTGTATGGTAGAATTTTGATTGAAAGAGTAAGAAAGGAAACAAAGGATAAAATATGGGATGTGCAAGGTGCTTTTATGAGTGGAAGGGGGTGCATGGACCAGATCTTCTCATTGCGTATGCTCACTGAGAAGTTTCTGGCAAAAAACCAGAAACTTTTCTGTGCCTTTGTAGATTTACAAAAAGCATACGACCGAGTCGACAGGAAAAAGCTATGGAAGGTGTTGTCCAAGTATGGAGTGAATGCGAATCTGACTCAGGCAATTGCGTCTCTATATGAGGGAAGCGTTGCATGTGTTAGGGTGAACGGTGGTTTTACGGGGTGGTTTGATATCACAAAAGGTGTTAAACAAGGCTGCGTAATGTCACCGTGGTTATTCAATCTATACATGGATAATTGTATGCAAGAATTGAAAGAGGTGGGATTGGGCGCGAATTTGAATAATTTGAAAGTATGTTGCCTGTTGTATGCTGATGATGCGGTGCTGATTGCTAATAGTATAGATGATTTACAGTCTCTCGTGTCTAGGATGAACGAAGTATGCATGAAGAATGAGTTAATGATGAATGTAAGTAAGTCTAAAGTAATGGTGTTTGAAAGAGAGAGTACGAAAACAGTGTGCAATATAATTGTGAATGGGGAATACTTGGAGCAGGTGGATGAGTTTGTGTATTTAGGAAGTATGTTTACGAGAGATGGGAAGGCTGACAGAGATATTGAAAGAAGGGTAAATGCAGGTAACTCCATTAATGGAGGACTGAACGCAGTTGGCGCTAACAAAAAATTGTCCAAAAAAGCGAAGTTAGCAGTCCACAACGGAGTGCTGGTACCTACCTTGATGTATGGAAGTGAGGCATGGAACTGGCAAAGAAAGGATGAAAGTAGATTAAATGCTGTTGAAATGAGATCCCTGAGGCGTATGTGTGGTAAAACCATGTTTGATCGTGTGAGGAATGTGGAGATCCGCAAAGAGTGCAAGGCTGATGTAAGCGTAATGAGTAAGATTAAGAAAGGGACGCTTAGATGGTTTGGGCATGTAGAGCGAATGAGCGAAGATAGGAGTGTAAGGAGGATATATGATGCAAATGTGAATGGTAGCAGAAGTCGGGGACGCCCGAGGAAGACATGGCACGATCAAGTGAATCAGATACTCGAGTCGGGCCATGTCAAGAGTCAGAATAATAGAAGAGTATGTATGAGACGATGTATGAATGTGAATGAGGCAAGGAGTGTGTGCCAAGACCGAGTTGTTTGGCGGTCCGTCCTCTCTGCCTACCCCTGCGGGGAAACGGCGTGATGGTTAGTTAGTTAGTTAGTTATTAATAAAATACCTAAGAATTACAGTAGACCGATGCTTAAAATTGTTCCCACACATAAACATACTCGAAGACAGAGTAAGGAAACCAACATGTAGATTTAGATGTCTAACGGCCGTTGTTCCCAACTTTTTAAATGATCAATCTTAGGCTCCGATCAGCCAAGTGATTTGTTCAGTAACGTTCAATTCGCCTGTTTCCAAACATCTTAAGTGGCCCTGACTACTTTAATAGAGAATAAAATGACATCAAAGTAAAAACTTTCAATGTTAAATTAGTATTTATTATTAATGCATATAATTTTTTTTAAATACTGTGATACACTAACCGATATTTTATATTTTTTTAAACAAACGTTTGTAATATGTTAAAAATAAAGTGTTAGCTTGACTTTAATGCCACCATGTCTTGGCGTCGCGAATATTTTTCACTCTCTCGACACTTTTTATAACTATTCATTTACTGCGGCTGGCTTAATCCAGTAGTTTGGCTTCCTTAAATCGGTTGGTCGCTCAGTCGTCATCTTTCCATTGGAAAGAGCGTAGTTGTGCGTTTCAGCAGTGTTGAGCCAAAATTTCGGCTCAACTGTTAATCAGTAGAATTGGGAACAACGGCTGTACTTTGTCGACTGCCAATCAATAATACAATATGACATTATAGGATAGGGTGGAACTTATAAAAAAACACACACAACCGCTTTACATAGCATAAAACTTAATATTAAAAACAATTCAACTTAAACCATATTCATCAGAACTTTCGTTAAAAGAATTTCAAGTCAGCAAACTAAATGCATTACACTTCTACCATGAAATATTATAAATTTACAAAGATAATCTATTTATATAAATAAAAATGTAAATGTTCATTTGATCAAAATCTTAAATCTCCGAAAGTTCTATGTTGCATTCGAAAATGCATGTGTTTTTACATACCTATATTTTATAGATTTCACCTGGGACAAGTAAAAATATGCTTTTTTTGAAAAACAGCGCCATCTGTTAGACGTAAAAGCAACAAGCGATATTGTTTCTCTATCTGCACAGGCAGAATGAGCCACTGCAACGCGTGGCGGGGTATAGCTAGTATTCCAAATAAAATTCTCTTTGCTAATTCTATGGCTTACTGGCACATGTCAGGGCTGGTATCACAACTCCATTTTGGACTGCTAACCTTGCTTTATTTGATTAGTTTTTATTAGCAATTATCGCATTCTGTCCTTAATTGAATTGCATTCACACTTCTGTTAATGTCCTTATCAAATTTTGTCTCTCGCAAAAATACTTCTAAAGTTTTTAACCTTTTTAACGCGTTAATTTGCTCCGTTTTATCTATACCCGTACGCGGTAAATATTTTCAAATACCTATGCACGCAATTAAATGTCAAATTATAGCATTTTGGCATGATTTATTGGACTATATAGACAGAACAGATTACTCTCCACAATATGAAAACAAATCCTCGTGTGTCAACACTCTTAGATGTTTATAAAAACAAAAACATAAAATTTCATACAAAGACGTACCGTATCTTTTGAATGTGATCCCGCCATTCGCTCGGCGACATAAATAAACCACTCTCGGCGTGTGTGTACTTAGGCCACTGCGTTGATAGACACAAGTGGGACACCATGATCACTTATCATTCTTAGTTATGAAAAGTTGTGAATACATAACGCCATCCGTTGACAAAAATGTAAACTAAAGGACTAAAAGGCGCGAAGAGGCGCACTTGACTATCGATCTTTTTTTATGAAATACAATTTTATTTTTGAGAAATTCTTGCAGATGTCAGCATCGTGATAGTTCTACGAATGTACAAGTGAGCAAGAAATACATTTATGATGAAAGAGCGCTGGAATATCGGCCGTCAAAGTTTCCGTATCAACTGATGTTACAGCCGCGTGTGAGTATAGACTTTTTGCCGTAACAACAGTTGATACGGCCGCGTGCAAAGAGTTAAATGAGATCATTTCAATATTGTCTCTCACCACAAGTATTTGGCACTCCTAGGCCGAATTTAGACAATTCCCTTCCATTGGTGTGGATGACATCAACAAAGTCGGCATCTGATTTATCCAACAGCATTCTTAAGTCGGTGGTTATAAAACATGGCTGTGCCGGATCCAAACCTGGAAACATAGATAACTTTAAGGAATCCATAGACAAGACTGCCAGAAACTCAGAAGTAATTTAAGATAGTAAAACTCTCTAATTTGTTCGGTTTTGATAACAAACAACTATTATTACCCGAAGAGTCAATTTGTTCACTTTTGGGAACAGCTCATATGGTCGTATAGAAATTGTTATGTCTCCCTTACTGTAATGGTGAGAAATATTACGATATTATTAACTGTCTTAAAAAGAGAAAACACCACGCTTTATATTCAAATCTAAAAGTTAACTACAGAAGAATTTAAATGTACTCCTCTATGAAACCAAAGGTTCAAAAGAAAATTTTATGTAAAGTGAATTTTTCATTCATTATTTTTATGAGATGACAAAAAAGGGAGGTTTCCATAATGTTTATCATACTTACATTATTTGTATAATTTTTTTTTTCTTATCTTTAGTTCAGTGTTTAGTTGAAAAAACGTAAGGTGAGCCATTTTTAAAACTTTTTATATTTGCATTCAAAATTTGAATATTCCAAAAATTATGTTTCTTTCTAACAAAAAAATTTAAGGCGATGCACTACGTCGTGTAATATTTTAAATTGAGCCGCTATCAATAACAACCCTTACGTAGATGGCGATAAGGTTTAAATTCCCGCTTAACACCATCCGCCCGTTTTGATTTATGCAAGAAAAAAACATGGCCAAAAAGTGCCTTTTATTTTATTTTGTGGATGTTCAGACATAAATATTTAATTTTTTTTCGATCATTTTATAAATAAATTAATTTGCCACATTATACAATAAAATCATAACCGAAAATGGGTTCGTAAGTAGGAGATTTTGAACTTTAAAGCAGTTTTCATAGGCCTTATACATTATTTTTTTCTGGGCTTATAAAAAGACTTATCCAAAAAATACTCGATTATATTAAAGGCCAAGATGTATTCTACTCGGAGTATTTAATTAAAGCATCTGAAACATTTGTAGGCGACCAAATTTTCAAACCAAAAACACATGATTTTGCATTACTACGTATGGCATCGCCTTAAAAGCGTATTTCATTACCTTTCAAAAATATTTGTTAGTTTTCAGATACATTCAAAAATATATACATTTATTTGGATTTTATAGCAAATCGGAAATACACACAAATTCTCCAACCTTTTAACAGCATTTATAAGAAATATACATTCAATTTGCCAGGGACTTTAGGGGTTAAAAGTATAAATGAAATTAACCTGTTATTCGCCGAACGCCTCCCAGAAGGTTAGATGCGAAAGAGCAAATATGAGCGCCAAGACTGTGTCCAATAAAATGAAAGTTACTCGTCTTGGCTCCCGTTACCTTCATGATTTGTTGCAGAAAACTAGAACCATAAAGAATATTACTTTTATTCAATGAAGACAATATTAACCACTCTCCAGTGAAAAATGAAAATCAGAAAAAGATTTGGTCGCTTCTGGAAATTGCTCTGCGCACTTACTGAGCTAATTTGATTATATCAACTTTTTTCAAGTAATATATCCAAGAAACTATCTAGATTATAATTTAATTCGGGTAGAATATTGTAACTCATAATCCTACGTAAAGAGAGCAGCCAAAAAAACATCCAAGAAGAAAATTTTGATAGTTCTTGGTCAAAGTATGATACAGTTAAAAATGACAGAAGTAGATATGGTCGAATTAGCTCAGTGGTCAGAGCACTGCCCCGTTCGACCCAGACACGACCGAATCTATTTCGTCTTTTTCTGTTTCACGTTTTCGTTTGAGAGTGGTTAATATTGTTTTCTACTGTCAAGGTCCAATTGTTTCGCAGAAATTCAAATGTAGCATTGTCATCAAATGGCCATTGAGCGCCATTTTGTTTTTTTGACATTAAGTCCCCGTTAAACGCCGATTGTGATAGTGCGTTTAAACTTTCTATCAAATTGTAGTAAGCTGACAAGCTTAACATCATGATAGTTGTCCTCTTCTGCTGATCAAAAATTAACATCATGATAGTTGTCCTCTTCTGCTGATCAAAATTTAACATCATGATAGTTGTCCTCTTCTGCTGATCAAAATTTGTTCAAAAGCTGAAACGGACTTAGAATCGGCATTCAACGAAAAACTTTCAACTGTCAAAAAAACAAAATGGCGCTGAATGGCCATTTGATGACAATATAATGCCCCTAGCACACGTTGTTGGCCCAATGTATTGGGACAACGCTGGCACCAATGCTCTTGGTCAATGGGGTGTTTTCACAAACTATGAATATCCTTAAAAATGTGTGGAAGATTTAAATATGTGACAGACCATGATATAAGCACGCTATATTTGCGTGGCTTGGCCTTTTTCAGCATATCGTTTACCATACATTCCCATTGGTAGTGTATGGCGAGCGATATGCTGAAATAGGCCAAGCCATGATATGTATAGCGTAATGTGTTGCCTACCTAAAAGTTTATTTATCTGATTACGATTATCGTGCTATAAATATGTAATTTTCATTCATAATTATTGATTTCAAAAACGATCATGCGGAAACGGTTCCAACTGGCTACAACGTCATTATGGTATAGAAAGCGCCACTGGCTGTTAAGATGCTGCCGAATTCACAAATAAAAACGATTGTGTCGTTTAGGCGGCAAATCGAAAATGGCACATTTTAAATAGTTATTGATAATTTATTCATCAAGACAAAAATAAAATGCCTTAATTATTGTAATTTTTTTCAATAAAAAAAAAAAGATGACAATTCCCTATTCTGCATTGGCCATTTGATCTAGATGAATGTGGAAACTATCGCAGCCACAGCAATTTATTTGTAGAACCTGTTTAAATATTAATCATCGCCACTCGTAAACGTAAATAATCACTCACGCTATAACCAACACTACTATCTCCGAACGAACTGAAGACAGGGTCAACGTGTGAAAGCTGGTTGGCGCCAAGATTCTTTGATGTGTGCACGAAAATCGACAGTAATAGGGTTGACCTGTCAACATTGGCGGCCTACGCACGCATACGCCAAGTGCACATAGCATTGGGCCAATGTGGACTTGGGGCATTACATTTAACTTTCTGTGCATTGATGACTTTGTCACACTTGAATTTCTACTGGGTCTTACTCAGTCTAAGCTGATCTAAGCTGAGCACCCAACGTGAACACAGTTCTTCCCACATCAATGTCTTATATAACTGAGAGCATTTAATGATTACTTATATTATCTCTTACCTTGCAAGATCCGAGCCAACTGTTCTAGTGTTCACCGCGGCTCTCCAATATCTCCATGTGCTTCCTCCTCGACTCCAATCCACAGTTATTACATTTACATCATCCTAAAAAGGAATAAAGTAATAATTTACTTACTCCCTCAGGATAATTTGTTCGGTTTTGGAAACAAACAGCTATTATCCGTTGAGTTAATCTGTTTGCTTTTGGGAACAGTTCATGTGGTCTAATAGAAATCGTTGTTTCTCTCTTATTGTCATGGTGAGAAATATGATTTAAACGGTGTTAGAAAGCGAAAATACCATGCCTTACATTTTAATCTGAAGTTAATCACAAAATAATTTAACAGTACTCCTCTATGAAACCAAAGATTCCAACAGCAATTTGAGAAAAATATATGAAATTTTGTTAATTTATTATTAATCTTTTTTATGAAACGACAAAACATGTGTTTTTTTTGTTATCAGTAATTTTAGTTCAAGATTTTAGATGAAAATACGTAAGGTGAACCATTTTAAAACTTTTTTATGTTTGCATTCAAGATTTTAATAGAGGATGTCATTAAGAGGATCAATAGTCAATAGAGGACGGCCGGCATAGTCCAGTGGTAACGCATTGGACTGCCATTCCGAAGGTCGCGGGTTCGAACCCGGCGTGCGCAAATAAATTTTATTTGATTAATTTGTGTTATTTCACAATTAATTAATTAAAATAATATATAGTATATTTGCGGCACGTTCCAGAGTGGAAGATACTACCAGTATCGCCCTGGTGTAAGACCACCATTCAGAATTGAAACGTTGCTCCAAATGGCTTTAGCCGTGTTTAGTGACTAGATCTGAATAGCCAGGTACTTCCCCACCTTCCTCTTTCCCTTCCCCGCTTACCTTCAGCCTCACAACATCCCCCAATTGGGGATGCCATAGTCTCACTGGCTCCAGACGGGAGCAGTTGGGACTCTTGTGAGGCATTCACTGTAAAAAAAAAAAAAAAAATTCCGGGCTTACGCCCGTAACACGTTAGTGCACTAACTTTGGGACGTGATTCTACATGAAGGTAAAGTTAAAAAAGACAAATAACTTTTTTCGGAATTCCAATGTTTATTTTCCGATAATTTTTTTTTTTCCCTTAAATATTTATTTTCCCTTAAAAAACAATTAAACTTTAAAACATCCTTAAAATTTGGAATTTCGAAAAACGTTATATATATATATATTTTTTTTTTGATTGTACTATCATGTAGAATCGCCCTCCGATGTTAGGGCACTTTACCCCCGGACACCCTCTATATCAAAAATTATATATAACATAATTTGAAAGCGTATGAAAAACAGTTTTTAGTTTTCGGATGCGTTCAAAAGTATCCCGTATTTGGATTTTATTGCAAAGCGGAAATATAAACAAATTTTCTGACCATCTGACGGCACCTTTAGGGAATATTATGGTCCAATTGCCAGAGGTCTGAGGGTTAATAGTTACTATTCATATGCAAAAGTTGCGAAGAGTTTAGAAGTTTTCATCTTGGTATTGGGGAGGTAAATAGTAATAAAACAAAACAAAGTCAAGAGTCACTTTGCCAGATAGATAGATTATTGAAATAAAAAATGGTCTAGTAAATAATTGATTAAAGAGATGCATTTGAATTATTACCCAGTCTAAGAAAGCCTTTGTCATATTGACAACCCAAGACGCTTTACTGTAGCTTAGAAATCCATGCACAATCACAATTGTAGTTTTCTGCGGGTTGAAGTATGTCCACTCAAGTCCGAACTGTTCGCCCGACATGACTTGGACTCTGGAGTAGTTGTGCTGCCGGTTTTGCATGTAGAACTCCACCTGGATCTCGTCGGAATGCTGCGGACGGAGGTTCCAGAAGAATCGCAGCTTCGACAACACGGAGCCAAGACCGAAACAGTTGGCTGTTTCTGACAGCTGAAAGTCACACAAATATTTATAATACGTAAACATATATTATATCTATCAATCTATATAAATAAAAATGTAAATTTTAGTTTGTTCAAAATCTTGAGTCTGCGAAAGTTCTTCACCAATTGCTGTAAAATTTTGACACAATGTTGCATTTGAATACGCGTGTACTTTTATATATTTTTTTTATTATATAATGATGTCACCTGTGACAGGTAAATACATGCATTTTGTAAAAAACAGCACCATCTGTTCAACAAACATGTTTTTTTTTAAAAAACAGCACAATCTGTTGGACAAACATCTTTTTTTGAAAAACGACACTATCTGTTGGACGTAAAAGCAACACGCACTATTGTTCCTGTATCTGCACAAACAGACTGAGTCACAGCAACGCGTGGCGTGGTACAGCTAGTATTATATATTTTTTAAAACATTTGAGTGAAAAAAAAATTTCTATGACTATAAGTAACTATCCTGAGAAACTACATAGCAAAGATATGTGCTATTTTTAGAAATACATTATTGAGTAAGATGGTAAAATTTGCAAAGACGTCATTTTGCCAAAAACAATTCTGTGAAAGATTTTTTCAACTTCTGTTATTATTTTAGTTCTGTCAAGCAGCTAGCCTATAATGATATAATAACAGAACTTGAATGGGACTTTCTCAGAACCCGAAAATGAACGTTGAAATTTGAAGAATTGTTTGAATTATCCGAAGCAACCCATCTTAAAGGTTAGTGCATTTTTGTTATCACTAGAATTATTCATGTTTAATCTGTGCAGGTGGAACACAGAACAATGCTATGGAGAAAATTGCATTATCCTGTTTTCCACCCACACAGAGTAAAATATTCATGTTTACTCCGTGTGGGTGGAATACAGGAAAATCACATGAAGAAAACGATTTGCCACATAAATAGAACATTATCATTGAATTTAGTGATGCCGCCAGGTACCCGGTTCCGACCCGGTTCCCACAGGACCCGGTTTTCCGAAGGAGACCCAGTTCTGACAGCAAGAACCGGCTCTAATTTCAAGACTCTTATTTTAACTGTAGACACAATAAAACAATGGTATAACGAGCTGTCTTGTATTTATTTCGTCGAAACAGTCGTGTCTCGGTATGATAACACGATACGTTATCCCACACTATGCATCCCGCGCTGTAAGTCACTGTCATCTGTCACTGCTTCGATGATTGCGCGGCAGCACTTGCCATTAGAAATGGTGCAGTGGCCTGGTTTCAGGGAGCTAGTAGCCTATATGAAGCCTAGCTACAAACTAGTGTATTCCGACACCATTAAAAACCACATAGAAAAGAAGGGTGCGGAAATAAAAAATTACATCTGTAAACGTCCATCCTCCAATACATGGCGGCAAAATTCAAATACACGCTACAGAAATCGGCGGGGTTTTTGAATGTTTAAAAACCCGGGTACCCGCCCGGTTCCTGAAACGGGTACCCGGTTCTCGAAAATGAGACCCGGCAGCATCACTAATTGAATTATATTATTCTAAAAGTCTACTTCTCAAATAGTTTGGAGCATTATAAAGATTGAAAAGACTTACATTTTGCGAAACACTGAAATTTTTTCTTAGTGGAAAATTATCACTTTCATTGTAGGACACCGTAGTGGTCGCTTGACTCGACACATTTCTCCTCAGAGATATAGTGCTGTCGTAGGAAGTTGGCAGTTGGGTTGTAGTTGAAAGTATTTCGGCAAATATTTCCAGGTCTTCAGGATTGATGAAGTTATCAACTGTTAATTAAAAAAATATATCATTGAAGAAGAAGATAATACTAATAATCTAAACAAACAGAAACAGAAAAATAAAAATATAACGGTCACAACTAGTCAAACCAGGATCTCTTGTCTTACCGGGACAGGCGTCTTTACCATTTAACCATTGGGACCTGTATTTCAAATTCATAATTAACAATATCATCTTGCAACAAAATTTTCCCATTTTTTTACAGCTTTATGACCATTTAAAGAGGCAGGTGCCAAAAATATGGGAAAACTTAGTTGCAAGATGATATTGTTAATTCTTCTTCTTTCGTATGGTGGGGGGGTCAGAGGGGGACATCTAGGTCTGCGAGCCAGTCGTCTACGCCTCAGGCGTCGCCATGTGGACCTCATCAATCCCGCCGGGGAATGAATGGAACGGGCATTCGTTGACCACATGTTCGGTGGTTTGCACCGCACCACATTCACACATCGCCGACTCTTTAAGGCCCCATCTGTGCATCGTGTGGGCACAGGGCTATGGGAGCACCTTAACCTACTGATGGCGGACCAGGTTTTGCGAGGCAATGAGAACCCAGACTGTCTCTCGGTGGGATCCTGTATGAGATGGGCATTTCCACGTTGGCCGTTTGCCACTCGAGTTTCCACCTATCTTCTGGGGTGAGAGGTAATCAGAGGAACCTCTCTCCTTCCGCCCATGTTAATTATGAATTTGAATATGATGTTTAATAAAAAGGTCCGAATGGTCGAGTGGTTAAGACACCTGTCCCGCTATGACAAGAGATCCTGGGTTCAATTCCTAGCTGTGACAGTTATCTTTTTATTTTTCTGTGTGTAGTTCTGCTTCATGTTTCGTTTAAATTTATTAATATTATCTTCTTCTTCAATTATATTAAAATATGAATAAACATATATGTACTTACAGTCATCGACCCCAGTTCTCGCCACATGGTAAACGGCAATAAACGAATGTACAATAAAAATCACAAACAATTTATTTAACGACATAATAACTTCACAATAAGTAACGCATCAATATTTATTCAGAGCCTGCTGATTTGTGCAAGCAAAACCAGTTAATAATATTGCACAGATTATTCTAATCTCTTTCAATCAAAGCAAATACAAGCCTAAAACCAATTACACTAACTAAAATATTATAAATAATAACAATAACGTTTTAATGTGTTCTGAAGCTGGCTTGACTAGTGTATTCATCTATTCGCTATAAACTAAATAAATAGTGAGAGTAAATGATTGCGTATATTTATATTTTTCGTCAGTGATGGTTAACCTTTAAAACTGTTTAAAAATAAATTTATTTTGATGTTTAATTTATTTAAAAATAACTCATTTTTATTATGTTACAGCATTTAAATATGCATTTTTTTAAATAATTATTGTTCTCCTTTTGATATTATTATTATGGAACGTTGGTTTGTTTTTATTTATTAACAGTTCGTCAACTTATTTTTATCATGAAATCACTAGGCATTTATCAAAATTATTATTGTTCACTTTTCATATTGTTATTATGCTGGTTTGTTTTTTTAAAGCGTAGGTTAGGTTATAAATTATGAAAGATTAATTAATTTTACACAATCCAGGACAATATTCTCTTCAGATCTGAAGAAATCGAATGAAAATGTATAGGTACAAAGAGATTTTGAATGACTTCACTTAAAAAAACATTTTTTACAAACTTCAGTTTATATGAATATATTTCTTCCCACGCCTGAGTATTTTCAGAGTTCCTGTCTAAAACAAAAAATGATTATTACACACTAAATTCGTCCTGCCACAATGTTTGTTGCAACAATAATGTTGACAGTTAATGGAGGCTGCCTACAACTGATTTTCAAGTGAAGTTATTTTAAGTGAAACAGATGGTTGACAGCACCACTTATTTAGCATTGCAAGGTGTGAATTACTGTCAGAAGATCTGTTAATATGCAAAAACGCCATTTGCAAGGACAAACGCATTGGCAATGAGATCAGTCAACCAGTTCATTCAACAAAATTGTAAAAGTTAATTTATTCAAATCCATTTTAGTTTAAAACAAGATTTGATTATAATACTGTGAAAATGGTTGTTTTTATTATTGAGTCATAGTAAATTATTTGTGTTGAGTTGGGAATTACTCCAGTGGGAATTTTTGTAATGATGTAATGAACAATGATGTAATGAACAAAATTGTAAAAGTTAATTTATTCAAATCCATTTTAGTTTAAAACAAGATTTGATTATAATACTGTGAAAATGGTTGTTTTTATTATTGAGTCATAGTAAATTATTTGTGTTGAGTTGGGAATTACTCCAGTGGGAATTTTTGTAGTGATGTAATGAACATCTATGTCTTTGAAAACAATATTATTGATTATTCCAATTAGCTCGCTTAACACAATATTGGTCAATTATTTTCTTGTATTTTTTAGGTATCTTTAACTTCAAACTATCAGTAAAATTTGAGAATCGCTGGACACGCTTAATACAAATATGAAAAACAAGAAAAAAAAAATTCTCAAAATTATCAAAACACATAAAAATATGATTGACAAAAAATGGAACTTGAATGCATCTTTTACCATTTCTCTCCCCTGACGGAAATAGTTGTCTTTTATAGTAAAAAAGTTGAATCGAGGTGCTATTTCAAAAAATATTTATATTAAGCGTGACACCAGTTACTCTGAAAGATTACCAAACTATCAATAAGAAACTTTGGCAAATTTGGCGAATACCGCTGCATGCTATAGAAAATTTTTAAAAATACCACTTGGTGTCAACTTAATTACTCGGAAAAAGTTTAAATCAAGTGTCATTTATTTAAAAACAAGATGCGTGCATGCAGCGGAAACTTTAAACTTTGTAGGTGGCCAAAAGAGGAAGTAACGACTTTTTAATATTTTTTTTTTGTACCTACTAATATTGTGACTACAAAGTCAAGTGTGTCAAACACTACCTAATATTTAGATATTAAAACAAACAAATAATGTTTTAATCGAGAAGTATTGCATTAACTACATCCTCAGATAGGCTTATCAAACCACTTCCGTTTCACTGAAGCTGTGATTAATATAGTTTTAGCTAAGATTTTATGTTTTCCTCATTAAATTTGTCCTCTATGACATTACTACATATATGTGCAATATTTTTACACATTCTTTTGTGGAACCTATACAGGGTGTATATTAGAACATACTCAACAAACTTTAATGATTAATTCCTAAGCTTATTTGGAGTAAAAAATGAAGATGGCATTTTGGTCTCCGGTCTCTTTTATTTATACAGGGTGTGGTGTAATTTTAACCAGTGATTCCTGAGCACATTTGGAATAAAAAATGTATATGTCATTTTGCGGCCCGGTAATATTTATTCTCAATTAAAAACAAAAAAAAAATTATTTCTATCACACGAGGCTGGCCGAATGAAGCGTTGTTCCATGCAAGAGTGTCGTCCCATTTACGTGAAAGAGCGTCATTCCATCTTACCATGCTTGCTACGCAAGAGTCGACATTACTCCCTAGGGATGCCAAAGATGTTTCATATCAACAACTAAAATAATACAAGTCGTAACCTACAGTTTTGTTCTAAATTAAGAATCAAAATTAGCAGTCTGTTTAGCAGCATGTTTGTGACAGCTTGTCTGACTGACGGACTTAAGTGCGATACTAAACGCAATAAATCACAAGTTTGTCCACTGAACCTAGTGCGGTGAAACCACGCATGTTGTCTCAGTAAACTATCTTCCCTTTTAATTTATCTAAGGCTGGTCATGTTAAGAGAAGCCAGATGATAGAACGTCAAAAATTATGACAAATGTGTGCCCCAGTGGAAGTGACCCAGAGGCAGACTGAGGAAAGGTGTATAGACTGCATGGAAAAGGACTGGAGCAGGACGGGAGGACTGAGAACTGGAGGCGAATTGCAAGGGACCACATCCAGTAAAAAGCTTTTCATTGGCTTAAAAATGGTAGGTATTTGAGTTAATGATGCATTCTAGTTATGAAATTTATGCTTGGCTCCTATTTAAATAGAGAAACAAGTTAAATATTGTCTAGGTTGGAAGGGAAGCAAATATTGTGCTTGGCTCCTGTTTCAATAGAGAAACAAGTGAAATATTGTTTAGGTTGGCAGGGAAGCAAATATTGTGCTTGGCTCCTGTTTCAATAGAGAAACAGGTTAAATATTGTCTAGGTTGGAAGGGAAGCAAATATTGTGCTTGGCTCCTGTTTCAATAGAGAAACAAGTGAAATATTCTTTAGGTTGGCAGGGAAGCAAATATTGTGCTTGGCTCCTGTTTCAATAGAGAAACAGGTTAAATATTGTCTAGGTTGGAAGGGAAGCAAATATTGTGCTTGGCTCCTGTTTCAATAGAGAAACAAGTGAAATATTCTTTAGGTTGGCAGGGAAGCAAATATTGTGCTTGGCTCCTGTTTCAATAGAGAAACAGGTTAAATATTGTCTAGGTTGGAAGGGAAGCAAATATTGTGCTTGGCTCCTGTTTCAATAGAGAAACAAGTGAAATATTCTTTAGGTTGGCAGGGAAGCAAATATTGTGCTTGGCTCCTGTTTCAATGGGGAAACAAGTTAAATATTGTCTAGGTTGGAAGGGAAGCAAATATTATGCTTGGCTCCTGTTTCAATAGAGAAACAAGTGAAATATTGTTTAGGTTGGCAGGGAAGCAAATATTGTGCTTGGCTCCTTTTTTTTTTTTTTTTTTTTTTTTTTTTTTTTTTTTTTTTTTTTTTTTTTTTTTTACAGTATTACCGCACAAGAGTCCCAACTGCTCCCGTCTGGAGCCAGTGAGACTATGGCATCCCCAATTGGGGTATGTTGTGAGGCTGAGGGTATTGGGGAGGGGAGGGAGATGGGGAAGAGGAAGGTGGGGAAGTACCTGGCTATTCAGATCTGGTCACCAAACACGGCTAAAGCCATTTCAAGCAACGTTTCAATTCTGAATGGTGGTCTTACACCAGGGCGATACTGAGAGTATCTTCCACTCTGGAACGTGCCGCAAATATACTATATATTATTTTTAATTAATTAATTGTGAAATAACACAAATTAATCAAATAAAATTTATTTGCGCACGCCGGGTTCGAACCCGCGACCTTCGGATCTGTAGTCAAAAGCGTATACCACTAGACCACGCCGGCCGTCAACCGCTCCTGTTTCAATAGAGAAACAGGTTAAATATTGTCTAGGTTGGAAGGGAAGCAAATATTGTGCTTGGCTCCTGTTTCAATAGAGAAACAAGTGAAATATTCTTTAGGTACGCAGGGAAGCAAATATTGTGCTTGGCCCCTGTTTCAATAGAACAATAAGTCAAATATTGTCTAGTTTGGCAGGGGAGTATGTAATGTCCAGAAAAAAGTTGAAATAGTGTTACAAATTATGTAAATATTTTTATTATCTTTCCGTCGTGGACACCTGATATGACAGGCACAGCCTTCTATTACCCCTCCCTGCCCTTCACAGTACCTTACTGTCTTTAGGAGGAGGATTGAACTCCCCCTACTCAGTTTATCACCTGGCAACTTGAGTTTCGCTAGTTATAAAAATTAATACTTAAATTCACATTCCCTCTCTCCATAATTTAAAATGATGGCCTAGAATACCCTTGAAGAGTGAAAGCCAGAAACATTTCAACAACAAAAAAGCTTGGAGTTATGTGACGTCTGTGTTCTGTTAGGCTCATTACGCCCGATTTTGTTATATTTTTTAAGGTACTCAATCTCTATTAAGTTTGTTACTAACGAACATAAGATGTCTGATTCCAATTGAATATAATTCTAGTATGTAACATTCAAGTGCCTTATAATATATGTTTTTCTTAACCCCAATTTAATGTTTGGAAATGATTACGTTTATGCCCGTTTCAAAATTTGTTTATTTTTTGTTTTATTACTTACACTATAATAATACTGATAATTTAATCATTAACCACTCAGGCCTCTGGCATATTGACTGTTATATTTCTTACAGTTGCCGTCAGAGTCGCAGAATTTGTGTGTATTTCCGCTTCTCAATAAAATTGAAATAAATGGGATATATCTGAATGAATCCGAAAACTAAAAACTGTTTTTGAAAAGTGATGGAATACAATTTAAATTTTTATTATTAGAAATAAATATATAATTTTTGAAATCAAACATTTTAACTACCCACGCCTCTGGCATATTCTGTCAGATGGTCTGACTGATGGAGTATTTCCGTATTGCAATAAAATGCAAATAAATGTAATATTTCTACATGTACCAGGAAACTATAAACTGCTTTGGAACGGTAATAAAATGCGATTTCAAATTTTATTATTATAAATAAAAATAAAATATTTGATGTATTACAATTTTTAATGCGAACATGAAATTTTTTTTAAATGGCATTTTACGTTTTTTGTAACTAAAATTACTTTTAACGAAAAAACATTCACATTTTATTAGACAAAAATATTACAAAGGTTATTGTTAGCTCTGTTTTGTTTGTCATTTCATATGAAAAGAATTAATAAGAATTAAAAATTCCAAAGTTTTACAATTTTTTTTCAAATTACTTTAGGAGACTTTGGTTTCATAAAGGTGCACATTTTAATTCTTCCATGGTTATCTTCTAGATTTGAATATAAAGCGTGGCGTTTTCTCTTTTTAAAACCGTTTAGATCTCTCACCATGATGATAGTAAGGGCCGAAACACACTGAGCGTATCTTGCGCAGCTTATTTTACGTTGCATTACGCATATACATCACGCTACATACAAATTCTTCTGCACGGCCTCACCATGCGTATTATACGTCTTTACACCGAGCGTAATAGGGCCTAGAAGTCAGAATGCAACTGGCTGGCCTTTTTACGCAATTTAATATATGTTCGGCGTATTTTCAGCGGCTACAGCCATAACATATATCGCATATCTTGCGCAGTACGCGACGAAAGATACGCTTAGTGCCTTTTGAGCCTTGACAAGTTAGACTGAAGGCTTAAAAATGGCTCACCAAAAAAAACATATTTCATTAGACAAATATATTATTAACATTACTGCGACATCCCTTTTTTTGTAGTTTCTCTGGTTTCGTAGAGGTGTACCTGTTTTTCTGTGGTTAACTTCTTCATTTGAATATAAAGCTTGGTGTTTTCTTGTTCGAACACCGTTTAGTTCATAGTTCTCACTATGTCGGGTGGTTAGAGACAAAAACTATTTCTATGAGACCATATTTGACTCTATGGGTAACAGCTGTTTTTTCCAAAAACTGAACAAATTAGCATGAAGAGTTATGTTATCAGTTTTTGATTGAATATGATTCAAGTAACATTCAAGTGCCTTACAATACATATATGTTTTTTTAAAGTAATTTTGCTTGTAACTTATTTTCGAAGATGTGCGATTTTTTGTGACACCGAGTTTATATAGGAACTCTTTCCCATATTTGAAGCCGATTTAAATGCCTGAAATATGTATGCTGTATGCAAGCAATGCATTTGTATTTTCGTTTTTTCCAAAAACTGAACAAATTAGCATGAAAAGTTATGATATCAGTTTTTGATTGAATATGATTCAAGTAACATTCAAGTGCCTTACAATATATGTTTTTTTAAAGTAATTATGCTTGAAACTTATTTTCGAAGATGTGCGATTTTTTGTGACACCGAGTTTATATAGGAACTCTTTCCCATATTTGAAGCCGATTTAAATGCCTGAAATATGTATGTTGTATGCAAGCAATGCATTTGTGTGAGTAGGTACTGCATTCGCCTGAACTCTGGCTGCCATTCAAAAAAACATAGTCATGTATAAACTTTGGATTCAATAAAATAATCGTAAAACTGTGTCAATGTACAATTTTATTAACAAAAATGCATATAAAAATAAATTACTCAGCCGAGGTAAAGGTTTCCCTCAGACATACATCGTTTCTAACCGTAAAATAGTCCTTAACTATAGGTAATAAAAAGAAAAAATTATAATATCGTCTTTTTGAAAATAAATACAAAATATCCAACGCCCAACATAATATTAATACATATTATCGATTAATGAGTATGAAAAATACCGTAAATCGAGACATGATTAATTTTGCTAAAAAAATATATAATTATGAGCCCTGGTTTTGATCCGCCTTCAGTTATTAATTCTAACTAACAAAACTTAGAATAGTTCATATTGTGCAGATATGTCAATAAATGTATATTTGTTTAGTGAATTCGAACCACACCAAGGTCCGATTCGTCAGAGCTAATAGGACTATAGAACCCTCAAATATTGGGGAACGTGCGGTAGAAGGAGGGGAGGTCGAAAGGATAAAGGAGAGTGGGAGAAATCTGGCAATTCAGATCTGTACCCAAAGATAGCTAAATGATATACATAATTCTATTTTTTAATTAATTGTGAGAATTTTTATATCTAACAGAGTAGAGAAATGTGCGTAAGTAATTAATTTATTAATGGATAAAACTAAATTGAGTTAAGTACTGGAAATACGAAATAAAATTATGTTTTATAATTCAGATTGTCGGTTAATTCGAAGTAGATTTCCATTGAAGTGATGTAATTATGTAAGGATTTTATTTTTATTTTTACATTAGCTGCACTCCCGATCAAAATAATTTCTCTCATGGCCTATGTTATCTTTGGGGATTCTGTGTGGAGGGGATTTTCTGGCAAGGAAACCGGTATGAGGGGTGGGTAGGATTTTGAGGGTCACTGTCTAGGAGTGACAAACGTATGAATCGATTCCTCTCACTGTAGAGGAAGGCGATGGGTCGAGAGACTCCTGCTGGGAAGGTCAAAAGGTCTCTCGCAACCAGTGTCTTCAAATGCATCTGCCGCCAAGATCTAGAAAAACCTCACTCCACGAACCCGGGGACCTCTGCTAAGTCACCAAACGTGGCAAATCACTTAGGGTGACCTATGACAGAGGCGTTGGTTATACAATAAATGGTTACCAGGGCAGCGGTAACCATACCGGCATCTCTGTCAATCATACATCAACAAAAAAACTATTAAAAGAATAAACTATCTTGAGTTGGACCCAATGTATCACAAAATGTAATGTAAAGATGAAGCTACATATGTATTCTGGAAGTAGCGACTTTAACATTTCTATTTTATATATTTTTACAAATAAGTAGAATTTATGTAACCATGAGGTTGCAGTAGTTCAAAATGAAGCACCAAATCTGGAGGACATAGCGACTTCATTATGCTGCCGGTATAGTAACTTCTCTGTTAAAATAAGTAGAATGTATGCAACCATTAAGTTGCAGTAGTTATTAATGAATTACTATAATCCTGACGTACGGATTTCACTTTTGCTACCAATACATAAAATATGTAGAATTTATGTAATCACGAAGTTGCAGTAGATGTAAATGAAGCGCAACATTGTAGAGATGGCAACTTCACTGTTAATATAAGTTGAATGTATGTAACCATGAAGTTGCATTATGTATATATACATATATACTATGTTGTAGTGAAGTCGTTACATTCAGATAAAAGTCATAAAATAAATAGAATGTATGTAACCATGAAGTTACAGTAGTTATTAAGAAAGTACCACAATCTGGACGTAGTGACTTCACTATGCTACCAATACATAAAATATGTAGAATTTATGTAATCATAAAGTTGTATGAATAGCAAAAGAAGTGCCACATTTCAGACATAAATAGAATTTATGTAATCACGAAATTGCAGTAGTTATAAATGTAGTTCATTATATTGCTGGTACATTAAAAAAATATATATATGCAACTGTGAAGTTATAGTAGTTTCAAATGAAGCACCGTAATTCGAACATAGTGATTTCACTTAACTATCGCAAGTACACGGTAATCCAGAAAACTAAGGTACATAGTTGTAAACGAAACATTCAAAACGTAGCGATTTTGCTGACACACTAAAATAAGTATTATTTATTTAGTTTTCTTATCTCCTCCTCCCAGCACCTTCTTCCTCTGGTTCACCATGTGCATGAAGAGAAGGGGGAATATGGGGATGTAGGATAGCATGTAGCCGATGAGGAAGTAGCGATAGTTGAAGATGAAGTTGAACCGGTTGGGCATGGTGTAGCTCCACATCCCCGAGGTGGCGACTTCGCTCTGCTGGACGTACATGCACCAGAGTTCGCCAGTGATGCCGATGGGGTACAGCGCGTAGAATAGAGTGTACCTGGAATTATAACAATATATCAAACAGTAATAATGTTTTCCAGAGTGGTAGACAATTTCAATATCGCCCTTGTGAAAGATCACCTTTCAGAATTGAAAGTACTTCCCCGCCTTTCTATTCCTCATCTTCTTTTCCAAAATACCTTCAACCTCCCAATATAACAAATTGAGGATGCCACATTCTTACTGGCTCCAAACCGCAGCATTCACATTATTTTTATTTTTTAAATCATGTAGCAAATATGTGTATGTTGCTGTAATCTGAACTGCCAAACGACCCCTCTCTTCTCATACCGAGGCCGCTAATGCTACGTTTTCTGTAGTACATAACATAAGAGCTCTTGCGCCGTGTCCACGCTAATCTGTGCTGCACGTGCATTACATGGTGTTTTAGCCAAAACTCAAAATGCAAAGTGTACCACATTGGATAGTTTATGACTAAGACAGTAAATTAATTACGAAACACATTTGTATTTTGTGATTTATAAGTTCATTTAAGCTATTTCATTTAATTTTTCTATCTATACCATAATCCGAACGCTTGCGAGTCCGAAAAGGTATTGTTTTACATTAGTAAGGATTATAAAGGCTCTATCTCAATGACCTTTTGACATGTGCAGTGTGCACCGATTCATTGTTACGCGGATGACAGTACAGTTCATGATAGCTTTTTGTTTGACAAGCCCCCAAAGGGCACACAAACTCCAACGGCTCGGAAGGCTTTGAAGCAGAGAATGGACGGTTATCTCGAGAGTATTTCCTCCTGGGGTAAAAATAATCTCGTCGAATTTAATGTTTCAAAGACCCAATCCTGTCTGATTACGTCTAAAAGGGATCCAAATGATAATCTAGTCTCCTTCAACGGAAGCAATCTTCCGAACAGGCCTTCCATTGATATGCTTGGTATAACTATAAGTGACCAGCTCAGGTATGGGGACTCCATCGAAGCCAGAGTAAAGTTGGCCTCTCAGAAGCTCGGCGTACTGTACAGGGCCTGCAGATACTTTAATAATACACAACTGCTGACCCTGTACAAATCGCAAGTGCGCCCTACTGTCGAATTTGGCAGCCATCTCTGGTCCGGAGCCCCTAAATACCTGAAAAAAACCCTTGACTCTGTGCAAAAACGGGCGGTCCGTTTGATAGATACCCCAATCTTAACAAACGGACTGCAATCTTTAGAGCACAGGCGTCAGGTAGGTATGCTGTCCTTGTTCTATCGGTATTACAATGGAAGATGCTCTGAGGAACTAGCGTCATTGATCCCTTCGGCACCGGTGTGTAGTCGGGATACACGCCAAACGCGCGCCCAACATTTGTACACAGTTGACACTTGTCACATGAGAACGGGTCGCTTCTACGATTCGTTCTTAAGTTCAACAGCTCGGCTGTGGAACGAACTGCCGGCCTCTGTGTTTCCTCCCTCCTACAACATGGGACTCTTCAAGACCCATGTTCACTCCTTCCTCTCCACAAAAAGACCCTCCACACAGCATCCCCAAAGATGAAATAGGCCCTGAGGGAAATTATTTTCTTCAGGGCCTCCTGTGTGGAGTTAATATAAAAAAAAAACTATTGATGTTTTCACCAGAACAGTGAGCTCAGGTGTCTGCAAATTTGAACACCGTTTCTAATTTCTGGGTAACTATTTTTTTAGCTTGAAAACCCATTTCCATCAAGAGCTCGAGCTTTGAAATTTATAAAAAAAGACAATATTATGTAACATTGATTGTTCCTGACTTTTCAATTGATCAATAAGAAAAAAGATTGAAACGTTAGTGGTAAATTATTGTTAATGTCAATTCAAAAATAAGCAGAACACTCCTAAATAGTAATAAATTAATCAACCTTTAAAAAAATATAAAATTATTGAATGGCATCAGAAATATTGTTGTACTTATCAATTTCTTCATCAAAAAAAAAACTAAATTTATTGACATAATCATTAAAATCCATTTTTTCAAGTAGAAGCTAGGTGAACAGGGGTCAATATATACAGAACTATTCCCACTGTTGCATATATGAATAATATTGATAGATAACTTTAGTTTTCACATATCATAAATAGAAACAATAGAAAAATGTATGCAATTCAGTATATTTGATAATCCAAATATGTACTAAACATGTATATGTATTTCAAATTCAAAATCTTTGTATGTTGACCACAGACATAAGAAACACTAGACACGCCATAACACAACATCTGAGTACCATTTCGACGAACCATGCGACAATCATTTTGGCACCAGGAGAGTTCCAACATGTCTTGAATAAACAATGACATCATTCGCACATTGTCCGCCGGCGAGCGAACATTGAAATAACCAGACTGTAATCGACCAGCTAGGTCTTTTACACAGACTGTAAGATAGGGGGCCGGTCAGTCCGTAGTAGCCGCTAGGTCCGGTTAGAAATCTGCTTTACCCTTGCTCGGGTCGGTAAAGGAATCTACTTTTATCCTTGCTCCGGTCGGTACAGGAATCTACTTTTATCCTTGCTCCGGTCGGTACAGGAATCTGCTTTTATCCTTGCTCCTGTCGGTACAGGAATCTTCTTTATCCTTGCTCAGTTCGGGGCCGGAATCTGCTTTATCCTCGGTGCGGGGGGAAGCAGGCAGAGGCAGAAATCCAGGGGGGAGCCAAGTCAAAGAAGTATCCAAGTTGAGATCCAGAGAGAAGCAGTCAGGAAGAGCAGAGTAGAGTAGCGGGTGGCGGTCCAAAGCAGAGAGAGCGCGCTGAAGGCTGGCGCGCCGTATTTATTGTGCAATCCCCCTCTCCCGACTTTGGGGAGGGCGGGGTTGACGCGCTGCCTTCATTCGCGGGTTGTTGATGATCCGTGGGCTGTGACGTCCGCTAATATTTAATTAGCGGAGGTCACAACCTTTGGAACTACTCTACTCTTTATGCTCTTTTAATCGATCCTAACCACCCCTCCCTAGCATTTTTATTTATTAATCAGTTGTACATAATTCATTCAGTGTGGGGGTCCCCGGCCCAACATATTCAGGGGAAATCGTAATTAATTTTCTTATATTTAATTTTACACAAATTCTTATTATCTAGTTATGCTAAGGAGAGTCCGGCCGTTTTATCAAGGTCTTTTATTTCGTAATATCTACGGCCGAACTCTCTCAAAATTAGTCTAAACATTTTAATACATAGTCAATTCAAACTATTTCCCCGTACAGCGTTGCTTAGGGGCGCGTTGATTGGTCCGGGGCGGTCGCCTGGGCCGGCCAGGCGCTTGCGGTGAGGGGAAGCGATGCGGGGGCGAGCGGGACTCGAGGTATCGAAGCCCCACGTAAGTTCTAAAACCACGCTCCCGCTCCGCGCTTCGACCATTACCGCCGAGAGCGGTACACACCGTCCGGTACACAGACCTTGCATAGAAAAGTAAGGAAACGGTTTGCAGCGCAATCCATTGTGGAACTTTTCTGCTTAATTATTTATTCAAAGTAAAATTATTGTTCCCTTCAAGAAATATAACTTTTTTCAAAAGCCTGTTCAAAAATATACAACAATTTATTCTGTTGTAAAATTATGGCTACACACTTTATTATTTAACTTAAATTATGTACGAAATAATTCACATAAGTTAATTATATTTAAGAGGTTGCGGACTATGGCATACTGTACCAAATTTTCGATTTTGGAAACAAGCGTAACTTTTTGGCAGGATTTGCAATAACGTTTATCATTGCTGTAAGCAATTTGCATGCCATTCGTAAGCTGATTTTAATTTAGAAGTCTTAATAGTGATAGTAGAATACGAGATGCCTGTAAACTGTCAGATTAAAGAGTGACGCCCATGTCACTTCTCCACACCTTCCTGTCTACTGTTTCTCATGTCTATGTGATACATAAAATAAGAGTGATACATGAGTAATAGTGATGTTAATAATTACTTCATACACACAGAACCAATGAGTGATGTGACTACTATTTAAGTAGTATTTATTTACGCCTTGTATCTATATTCCATGCGGTTGAATACATCTATAACTTCTGCGCACATATTACCAACTGCATGTCTACGTCACTTCCCCGCTTCTCGCAACATGGTTTGTTCCCCTCACCCTTTTCGGCATGTCTATGGTTTCTCATGTCTATGATGTTGACCCTCTTTTCAGATAAATTTGATTGTCTATATAGATATATGCCTCCCTCTCTTCCAAATAATTCTCTTGATTTTTGGACATTAAATTAACAATAACCAACTAACTAACCATCACGCCGTTTCACCGCAGGGGTAGGCAGAGAGGACGGACCGCCAAACAACTCGGTATTGGCACACACTTCTTGCCTCATTCACATTCATACATCGTCTCATACACACTCTTCTATTATTCCGACTCTTGACATGGTCCGAATCAAGTATCTGATTCACTTGATTGTGCCGTGTTTTTCTCGGGCGTCCCCGACTTCTGCTACCATTAGCATTTGCGTCATATATTCTCCTTACACTCCTTTCTTCGCTCATTCGCTCTACATGCCCAAACCATCTAAGCATCCCTTTCTTAATCTTACTCATTACGCTTACATCAGCCTTGCACTCTCATGGTTTTACCACACATATGCCTCAGGGATCTCATTTCTACAGCATTCAGTCTACACCTTGGAGCTAGAAATTTAAACCCATTTATTAAAATGAATAAAACATTTAAAAATATAAACATGAGAATACAACAACAAGTGGCCAATTCTAAATTCCTGCAAGAAGACAAACTAAAACTGAGGTCCTTGGCATAGAAAAAAACTATTAATTACGGCAAAGGCATATATTGCATCATCGTTGTCTATTAGAATCATGATTTTTAACTATTGATTTTAACTGACCTCAGGAATTGCAGAATGTACGGCACGCTCCCCAGCAGGTTGAACGCATAGAAGCTGTAGCGCACAATCTCGGTGACGCACCAGGCGAGAAGGGCCAGGGGAAGGCCGGCGGACTCCACGGCCCCGCGGCTTGTGAGCAGCACGGCGCACACGAGGAACACTCGCGAGTACACCTGCAGCAGGGTGGTCATTATGCTGGACTGAACCAAGCCGGCGGCCGAGTGGACTATCTGAAATAAAAATTTATTATGTCAAGTTATTTGCAACGGTTTCCTGATAAAAAGATAACAAACCTAACCTAACCTAACCTAACCTAACCTAACCTAACCTAACCTAACCTAACCCAACCCAACCCAACCCAATATTAATATTTTTTAAAGATTACTCCACACTGGGGATGCTGTATACTGGGTCTTTTTGAGGACAGGAAGGAGTGAACCTGGTTCGTGAAGAGACCCCTGTTGTAGGAGGGAGGAAACACAGAGGCCGGCATATCATTCCATAACTGAGCTATTTTACCCAAGTATGAGTCGTAGAAGCATCCCATTCTTGTTGAGTGCGCATTTGGCCTAATTCCCAACTGTGCACTGGTGCCGAATGGATTAATGATGCTGGTTCCTCTGAGCATCTTCCATTGAAGGAGCAAAGTTAAAACAAGGGAACTAGTGTGCAATCCCCAATGCTGAAGGACGTGAGAAATAATTGAATAAGCGAATAAATAATATATATTATTTAAACAATATATGTACAAACCTCCAGCACTGCAGCATTTTGGAATATCATGACTGTCCACCATACAGTATCCCACAGAGGCTTGGTGTTGCCAGGAAGGTAGTGTGACACCACTTGATACAGCAAATAAGACCATCTGTAATCAAAACCAACCATATATCTACATTTAAACAACATCGATCGGTTAATTGGCAAAGCAGTCCAAAGCAATGGGTTTCTAGTCAGGTGTTACAGGTTCAATCATTTGCTAGCTAAGTCTTCCATTATAGAACAAGCAATCTTTTCCTCCACTTATAATGATAGAAGTAAAAGGATTTCAAATATTACCCAACAAAGCCAGAGTCAAGTAAGACTCTCGGAAGATGGCCTGCAGACCATTATTAGTACACAACTGCTGACCCTGTACAAACCACAAGTGCGCCTCATCATCAAATTTGGAAGCCATCTTTGTTCTGAACCCGTCGACTCTGTGCAGAAACGGACAGTCCTTTTGATAGATTCCCCTATCTTAACAAAAAGGATCGCAATCTTTAGAGCACAGGCGTCAGGTAGGTATGCTGTTCTTGTTCTATCGGTATTACAATGGAAGATGCTCTGAGGAACTAGCGTCATTGATCCCTTCGGCACCGGTGCGTAGTCGGGATACACGCCAAACGCGCGCCCAACATTTGTACACGGTTGACGTTTGTCACAATAGAACGGGTTGCTTCTACGATTCGTTCTTAGGTTCAACAGCTCGGCTGTGGAACGAACTGCCGGCCTCTGTGTTTCCTCCCTCCTACAACATGGGACTCCATGTTCACTCCTTCCTCTCCACAAAGAGACCCCTCCACACAGCATCCCCAAAGATGACATAGGCCCTGAGGGAAATTATTTTCTTCAGGGCCTCCTGTGTGGAGTTAATATTAAAAAAATATATATATTCCCCTGTCTTTACAAAAAGTATTGTAATCTTTAGAGTGCAGCATCAGGTGGGAATGCTGCCCTTGTTCTACTGGTAATGGCACTCAATGGAAGATGTGCAGAGGAACTAGCATCATTGATCCCCTCGGCATCGGTGCATAGTCAGGAAACACGCCAAGCTCGCGCCTAATATTTGTTTACACCTAACATGTACACGGTTGACATTTGTCACATGAGAACATCTCGTTCTTGAGTTCATCAGCTTGGCTGTGGAGTGATTTTCCGGCCTCCGTGTTTCCTCCCTCCTGCAACATGGGTGTTTTAGAGATCCATGATCACTCAGGGCCTTTCCTGTGCAGGAGCAAATGAAGTAGCCTGCCAAGGAGCCAAGCCACTGCGCCCTTGAAGTTTTTACTAACGCAAGGCGTCATTTGGCTCGGAGCCAGTCCAATTTTCACTAAATTAAAAATGGAATTCAAAATATGAAGTTAAGGCTATATTACTTTAGATTTTAACATAACCTTAGCTAGTCAAAATAATGATGAAACAATTGGGCCAAAGTAGGTAAGCTGAATTTTTAACCCAACTGTTGTAAGTAACTACATTTCTTTTATATTAATACAATTCCAGCGGGAAGGGTAGTTCTACCTTTTATGCCGGTCCTACTTGAATGGCTGTAAAGGCATTGCTGTCCGATTGAATTGTCTACATCAATATTGTATACAAATCTCTTTACAAGGGGTCAACTATAAATATGTTTATGTATAAACAATGTGATACAAGTCTCCCATTTTTTTTTTTTTTTTTCAAATTTCAAGTTGTTATTTATTTATTTCACGCCTATTAAGGCTTTTACATACATATATATAAAAAATATTTACAAAATTATACATGAAAATAGTGCAGGAAACGACTATTAAAACAATTGCAGAAAAATAAATATAAAGTCAAAATATCACTCAACTTGATCTACACAGAATGCAGGCACAACATATAAAAAATCCAAAATATTTTTTTCTATTTCAGTTGACAAAATTATTATATGTTAGTCAAATCAAATTAAATACCTTTATTAAAATATTCCACTACTCGATGAAAAAAAAAACTTCAATAGGGTATGCTTATATATTGAAATTGATGTACCAAATATATCAACAACATCTGAGTATTTGTTTCCTAGCTGTTATCATCTTGATATCATCTTGTCTCTCTTGTGGAAGAATATTTAATCAAAAGGAAACTATACTAAACCCAAACCTGTAAATGGGTAATAACATCCATACATTTATGCTACTGGAGCTGGAGATGCGGAAACTATACTAAACCTAAACCTGTAGAATGGGAAATAACATCCATACACTTTTGCTCCTGGAGCTGGAGATGTGGAAACTATACTAAACCTAAACCTGTAGAATGGGAAATAACATCCATACACTTTTGCTCCTGGAGCTGGAGATGTGGAAACTATACTAAACCTAAACCTGTAGAATGGGAAATAACATCCATACACTTTTGCTCCTGGAGCTGGAGATGTGGAAACTATACTAAACCTAAACCTGTAGAATGGGAAATAACATCCATACACTTTTGCTCCTGGAGCTGGAGATGTGGAAACTATACTAAACCTAAACCTGTAGAATGGGAAATAACATCCATACACTTTTGCTCCTGGAGCTGGAGATGTGGAAACTATACTAAACCTAAACCTGTAGAATGGGAAATAACATCCATACACTTTTGCTCCTGGAGCTGGAGATGTGGAAACTATACTAAACCTAAACCTGTAGAATGGGAAATAACATCCATACACTTTTGCTCCTGGAGCTGGAGATGTGGAAACTATACTAAACCTAAACCTGTAGAATGGGAAATAACATCCATACACTTTTGCTCCTGGAGCTGGAGATGTGGAAACTATACTAAACCTAAACCTGTAGAATGGGAAATAACATCCATACACTTTTGCTCCTGGAGCTGGAGATGTGGAAACTATACTAAACCTAAACCTGTAGAATGGGAAATAACATCCATACACTTTTGCTCCTGGAGCTGGAGATGTGGAAACTATACTAAACCTAAACCTGTAGAATGGGAAATAACATCCATACACTTTTGCTCCTGGAGCTGGAGATGTGGAAACTATACTAAACCTAAACCTGTAGAATGGGAAATAACATCCATACACTTTTGCTCCTGGAGCTGGAGATGTGGAAACTATACTAAACCTAAACCTGTAGAATGGGTAATAAAATCCATACACTTGTGGCACACCAGATGCGGAAATCATTCTTTTTTTTGTAATGATTTGTGCAAAAGTGAAAAATTTTGTAATGTAATATAATACATACATTTTTTTTGCACAAAGCATGACTAAATGACCCTAAACTGACTTTAACTTCAGTTTATGGGGGTTGTATTACAAAGTTGGCTTTAATTTCAGACAGAACTTTTATAGTTGGCAGTGTGGTGACTACCATGTGAAAAAAATTGGTTAAAATATATGTATTATTTTCAAAGACATACCTAGCGGTTTAGCAAAATCCATTTTCTCGAACAGGACCCTATTTTCACCCGCTTGAAGAGTGTTAACCTCACATGGAGGCATGACGGATATAAATTCCCCAGGGCCTAATTCATCTCAAAGGAAAGAGTGAGCCTTGGTCTTGACGAGACCCATTTTGAAGGAGGGATGAAAACCGTTTCACAGCCGAGCTGTTGAACGCTAGAAGAAGTCATATAAGTGACATATTCTCAAAGCGTTTGGTTCACTCAATTGTTCCATGTTCTTCCATATATAAATCATTCAATTTCATGTCATATATTCTCCTTACACTTATTTCTCGCTCGCTTTATATGTCCAAACCATCTATGCTTAATCTGAAACATAATAATGTAATGTCTACCCATAAAAGCATATTATCTATGCAAATTTATGACAATTATCTGCAATAATGTAGTCATATTAGAATAGGACATACAAAAAAATGGCTTCATAAAAATATTAAATTGTAAAATAATTATTGCCTGCTTTGACCACATTAATAATTGAATAGATACTTACTTGAGGTAAAGTCGAAGGTCTAATGGTTAATTAAATGATAAACTTGTCGAATTCCGCTTCATGCAAAGACTCCTTTGAAAAAAACACTTGATTTGAACTTAAATGTCTAATGGAGACAACTATTTAGGTTGGGGGCATGTTGGGGGTTTAAGTAAACATGCACAAAATAGGTTTTTAGGGTTTAGATTGGGTTATTAATAATTTGTGCGTATTTCCTAACCTTTAAACCTAACTTTGATTGAGAAAAAATTGCACTTTAATGCATCTTTTACCATCTGCCACCACATAAATACTTATTTCTTGTAGTAATTAAGTTGAAACCAAGTGCTTTTTATAATTTGTTTGCGTATTAAGCGTGCAGCGGAATTCGACATGATTAATAATTAATTTTGTTTGGCAGTCAAATAATCCAGGTGCTTTAGCGAGTTCATAGGTCAACTAAGCAATGACTTGTGTAATGCTAACTAACTCCTATTTTATTTATTGAAAAATTATAATACGAAACTCATTGACGCTTGAATTGTTTTGTCTACTTTGTAATAATTTTCTGACATAAATTATATCCATTTCAGCGATACATCAGTTTGTATTCCGTTATAATAGTTAGAAAACACAAAATGCAGTATTTTATTGAATATGTACCCACCCGAGAGTTTGCACAACATTATAAGCCAGCAAATATGTTTTGGTTAATTTCGAGGGTCCCTTTCTGACTGGTTTTTGCACTACTTTCGGCTTGCTAGACACTGCACCGGCCATTTTAGAACTGTTTTCCTTTTATAACTTCGTTCGCGTACTTATAATATTGACAATGTGGCGTAAAATATATTTCACGATACGAAATACGTCAACCGGCTTTGACAGAACGAAACCTGATTACCTGATGAAACCAAAGAAAACATAAAGCGGTTTCTTACGAATGTAGAACAGTTTAGACTGACGCTATATTATGGTATTCACTCATACACAGTGTGCGGTAGGGCAAAAGAAAGAGAAAAACGAAAAACATGAGTCCAATTTGGATGCTTCTGTCAATATGAATACGCTGTTCTTATTGGTCGGTGAAAAATACAGGTGAAGGATTATGACGGTAAAGTTCGAACAGGAAAAATGTACAGAAAAGGTACAGGAAAAATGCGGGAATACTTGAATCACAATTAAGAGAAATTGACGCAGATATGTAGTAGGGTGTATCGATTTTCGACTTTTTTTTTGTTTTCAAATTCCAAGTTGAAAAAAAGTTGCTACTTGGTACCACAACTTACCACAAAAAAATTTGGATTTTAAAAAAAATGTTTAGGTCTCCCGCACAAGGCCTAAAGTTTTAATTTTTTTCAAAATACATATATCAATTTTTTTTTAAATTTAAAAAAATTAAATCGTAACTTTTGTGTTTATTCCAAGTTAAAAAACTGTAATATTAGGGCATAAAAATAAGTAAGAAACGATTTTTATTTATAAAAAATGGATTTTAGATCTCCCGCACAAGCCCTAAAGTTTGTTAATTTTGATGAACTTTTGTAATTTTCTGTACATATATGAACCATGTTTTTTTAAGTTTTAACCACCGGAATTAATTGTACTTTTCTTACAGAAGGCATAAAATGAGACAATATATAATACATAATTCATATATGCATATAGTAAAAATATATACTACATATATACTATATATATATAATATGTTTTATACCTGAAAAAAGATAGTTGGACGGTGTAAATTATATGAGAAAGGTGTTGAAAGTAACTAATGTTATTTGCTTTAACTGTTGTTTATTATAAAAGTATAAAAGGTTGTAACATGTCATAAAATGTAGTATAATAACTAAGTACAAAATGTTTCTGATTATTTTCCATACGACATAAATGGCAGTTTTCTTGTTCTATTGCAAATTTACTGACTTGTTTAAGTATTCGTCCTTTCATTTTGGCTTCAAAACCTCAAATCAAAGTTATGTATAGTATTTACATAGGCCTAGTGTAAATTTTTTAAATATTATTACAGTTAACAAATGAAATTTCAATTTCATATGGAAGACAGTATGATAAAGACGTTATTTAGAAAGATTATAACAAAAAATAGTCGAAAAAAACTTACTTAAATTCTAATCCTTTGCAGAGGTTTTGTACTGGCTCTTGGTCTCAAACGTATGTAGCTCTTTCCGGTCTTCCAGCCTGGCACGGATAAAACCATCTCTTTCGATCAGCTCACATACTCGCAAAAAAAATTAAAAGAAATTATTTTTATTATTGATAAAATATTATATTATGTATTTTCAAACATTATATGGTAATGAGGGCATCGCTGGGTACTTTTCCCTAGCTGAGGCAGCAATTTTACAATTTAATAAAATTCAATAAAAGATAATATGAATTTGACCGGTCAGTGGTTGAGTGGGCATAACGCTTGGGTCTCACCCGAGCGTCGCGTGTTCGATTCCTCGGCTGGCTAAGTCCTCCATCACAACACAAGCAACATTTTCGGCTTTCTGTGGTGGTAGTAGGAGATTTTCAAACATTGTTGGGTTATTCGTAACCTGGGAATGTTTGTCTTTCTTTTAAAAATAATTAAAAAAAAAAAAAAATTAAAAAATATAACATAAAACTGAGAAAAATATAATAAAATACATTTTTTTTACATTATCCCCACACAGGACGTTAATAGGAAAATAACTTCTCTCAGGGCCTATGTCATCTATGGGGATTCTGTGTGGAGGGTCTGTTTGAGGAGAGAAAGGAGTGTACACCAGAAGAACAAAACAAAGAATTTCAAAACAAAGTTTATAAGTACCAAGCAAGTTTATAAGCACCAAGGAAGTTTATAAGCACCAAGGAAGTTTATAAGCACCGAGGAAGTTTATAAGCACCAAGGAAGTTTATAAGCACCAAGGAAGTTTGTAAGCACCAAGGAAGTTTATAAGCACCAAGGAAGTTTATAAGCACCGAGGAAGTTCTTAAGCACCAAGGAAGTTTTTAAGCACCAAGGAAGTTTATAAGCACCAAGGAAGTTGGCTAGGTTATATGTAAAACATCACTTTTAGCTAACCAACAAAGAGGAAGAAGAATCAAACTTTTTATGTGCTAGTTTCGATTTACAGAAGGTAACTCAAAGTATAACTCCTCACGGAGAGTGTGTGATCAGTGTTGCCAACTCAACTACTTCAAAATATGCTAGAGTGATGGGAAAATTATGCCAGAAATATGCTAAATTCCTTTAAAAAATGCCAAAAAAAAGCCAACATAAATTTAACTTAGTATTTATTGAGAAATAGAGTGATGGGAATAATATGCCAGAAAAATGCTTAATTACTTTAAAAAATACAAAAAAAGCTAACATAAATTAAACTATCTTCATCTTCTTCTTCTTCATTAACAGCAGCTGAAGTGGAAGGCTGAGAGACGGAGTCGTAACTTTCTTTGGTCCCAATGCAGCGTAGTACTTCGTCAGGAACAGTGTAAGAATAACAGCACTTTCCTGCTCTCTTTAGGCCAAATCTCACGTACAAAATGGCATTCAGGGTTCTCACCGCCAAACGATTTCGGAGTTTTGTTTTCACCAGACTCATTTGGCTAAATACACATTCAATGTCCGCATTTGAATGTGACAATGTTAAAATGGACATTGCAAACTGACATAAATCACCGAAGGGGTTATTATTAGCTGCATCTTTATAATGCATGACTTCATTCCAAAACTCTACAGTGGAAGTCAAGGATTCCCATTTAATGTGAACTGTGTTTCTCCATTGAGACATCAGTTTTTCAATCGATATCATTTTTGTTAGTTAAAAATTGTTTTTTATTATTTTCATGTTTCTGTAAAAATAAGCCAAATAATTATGCTATATGCTAAAAGCATAATAGTTATGCTAAACATGGAGTAATTATGCCAAATTTAGCATATAATATGCTAACTTGGCAACACTGTGTGTGATCTCGTATTAAGATATGTCTCAATTAAACTATGAATTTGCAAATAGATATCTGTAAATTAATGGCGCCGCAAAAAAAGATTTGCTGCATTTTACTGTGATAGTTGAGCAGGACAAAATAGGTATAGTGCCACGCTAGCCACAATTTCCTATTTTTGATAGTGCCCTATTTATTAAGGAAATAACTATCAATTACCTTTTACCATGACACACAATGATGTCGGTGGACGAGTAATTTATTAGAAATATAATTTGGGCACCATCTGATCATTCAGATCATCTTGCCATAAAATCAAACAACGCAACTGACCCCAAGAAATTACGATGCAATCAATGATGTCTCATGAAGATTTCTTGAAATGCAAATCATTTTCATTGGCTTAACTATCAGCAAAATTAAAAAAAAATAATGAATTGCGAAGTGCAACGATAAAAAAATCTTTAAAAATCATAATCAAGTATGGATTCTTTACCAATTTAGATACTGTGGACATAATCATCTTTGATCTTCTGAAACGAACACATAGGTAGGGATTTTAACAATACAAAAAAGACAAAAAAATTGTTTCTACCAATACATTTATTCATATTCATATTTCATACAATAGTTATTATTCAGCTTCTTTCCAAAACTACAACATCGAAAATTATATCGTAAGCGTACAACGCTCTGACATGGAATTCTGGAAGCGGCACGACACAACATCGTAAAAGCCAAAAGTACTTGAATTTGAGACAATTATCGTGTTTTCATCAAATCATAATATAGATTATTTAATTATTTTAATATAATATAGAAAACCTCCTACTGTAAAATACAATTTTTACACATAAAATATTATGCCGGGAAAGGCTAGACATATTTTATTCTTTCATGTTATAAAAGTTTTTGTAATATTTCGTTTTTTGTTCTTTAATCCATCTTTTAATTTTGTATCTGAAATGTTTTTTGTTTTCCTCATTTTTTGCATCTAGTGAAATATTGTTGAATGCTTTTATTGCCTGGTATTTGTCTTTGTCCAAAGCTTGCGTTTTTATGTTTTTTTGTACGCTTGTCTCTGTTCTATTAATGATAGTTTGCGTTCGTTGAAATTTGTTTTTTTGATAAAAAAATGTAGTTAATTCTGTAACAATATTGTTAATGCGCTTCTGATAAAAACACGTTGTCATTGAAATTGAAAATACAATAGGTATACGTGAAACCAGAGTACATTTTATAAATTAGCACGAAGAAACAATAAAATACACAAGGTTGGCCTACTTGGTATAAAATATTACCTCATTTTTCAAACGATTAATATTATTCGTCATTTATGAGTGATAAAAAATATATATACTACGTTGTTGCATTATATCCGCAAAATTTTCAGTAGCGATGTCCCAGACTGGACATGTATGTTTGTACACCCATACCAAACACTGTAGAATAGTTATAATACCTCTAACTTCTGACATTTCCCATACATTTTGATGGCAGTGCTACACTAGTGCATCACAGAGGCACAAGTTGGTTGGTTGGAGGCACAGGCTTGGTTTATTTTCATCATGTCAGCACCCGAGTGTCATAGGCGAGCGACCATGATTATGAATTTTGTAGGCCGGGCATCACGTCTCAAATTACTTTCTCGCTACAGACAAATAGAGATGGTAGATTCCTGAAATCTAAAATAGGCCTAATATAGAGACCTACATAGAAATTAGAACAGCTTCTTATTCCAGATATTTTTGGAACTGATTCTCGATGACGGGAAGCTTGATTACTATGCTTGATTGATACCTATGTCAAACGTAAGTGAAAGTAGCCGGATAACGGTAAATGGGGTTTCAGGTTGTGTATGACCTGGTACGGCGGCCGGTAAAACCCGCTCATGACGCTGGTGGATCGTGATCGACCCGGGTTGTGTAAAACAATCGATTGACCCAGCTCTAGCATAATTACGCCATGCTACACTGCCATGCCAATGCAAGTAAATACTGCCAATATTTTACTGAAGTTTGACGTAATATTATTATCACAAAGTCTGAACCTTCTTTCCTTTTCTGAAACTCACCTTCACCATCTTAGGCAAGTTCAGACCCGAAGGTATTTCTTATGTATTTCTCTATAGCCAAGCTGACGTCAATTGTGTGCGACTGTTGGATCTCGAAAACTCCAGATTTGACAAAATGTGGATGCGCGTCAGTCTTGCGTATCTATACCGCTCTCCGAACCTCAGAGAGTCAGACGCCTCTAGGCTATTAAAACATTTGAGCAAAACTATTGATGATCTCTTGCTCCGCTACCCTTTGGCAGAGTTTGTAGTTTTGGGGGACTTCAAAGTTCATAACATACCATGGTATAAGTACTCAGGATGGAAAGACGGGCCAATGAAATTGATTATTGGTTCAAGGTATAATTTGTGTCAATGTTAGATCAATCTCACCAGAAGTAAGGAAAACTTGACTTATCTTAACTCTTCAGTGACTAGAGCAGAAAACAGTTGACTAGTCTAGTAAATATAACAACTACACTTTTCAAACATAGGTAATATCTAGCAATCGTTAATAAAAAAAAATAAGATAGCTTTAAAAAAAATTGTAGAGTTTATTTAAGTTCATTACTTTGGGACATGTATAGAATCTTATATCAATGCAAACATCGATACAATATTGGTCAATGAATGGGAACAATAAATGTTGTTTATGTTTTCTCTTTTCTCCACAATATAAAATAGTTATACTGGAATATTGTATTTCGCTCACATTATGAAATAAAAAGATTTTAAATATTGATTAACTTCAGTCAATAATATTAGTCAAATTAAAAAATGTATCTGCATGGAGAGGTGGTCGTTTCGTCAAAAATTATAGTTGATAATACATTCGCCGGCAAAACGTCGACAAGAATATGCAATACACTTTTATCTTTCGCAATCTTGACGGACAATATGGAAATCTTGACGGTGATAACTTTCCGAAAAGAAATTCCCTTTTATCTTTGATCCTCTACAAAGAAAAATAAATCTTCTGTTTTTATAAATAAAAAAAAAATAAAGTTATTGAAACAACAACAAAAATAACGTCACACATAACTTCAAAATATTTAATTTTTTAAGTGATTATTTATTAATCGGTTTTGATTGATATGATAATTATAATCATTGAAGATTAACTCGTGATTTTATTTTCGGTTAAGTCACAATGCAGATAAAATGATAGATGAAATTAAATGTTATTTAGATAAAAGTTATCTGAAGCTTATAAAAGCCAGGAGGAGACCATAAATCGCAAGACTCTCGTTCAGCAGTTCAAACAAAGAGTTCACAATGAGGTGTTTAATATTGTGTGTCCTGCTTGCAGGGGGAGCTTTTGCCTACAGAGACATCAAGTGAGTACAATCGTTTAAATTATTAATTAAATCCAATATCGTTAAAACGGTGACAATATTTCGTTAACTTCATATCTTTCACTCTTTTATATTATATAGATGAGTAATTTATAATTTTTAAAGTTATGAAAACTTCATATTATTATCAAAAATAGTTCTGTCTGTGATTGTAACTCTGGTTTGTTTTGAATTTAAGTGTCAGTTTCAAAATTGAAACTGATTTCATCAAGAATTCAGAAAATACCGATAATATAATATTTAATTCCATATTTTGAAATTTGTGTTTCAATTGTTTAAATTTCTTTGGGTTAACATTAGCAAGTCAGATTTTGTGAACTACACTTTTTACATTTTCAAGAAAGCGCTATTTACTGACATTCGAAAGGTAAATTTCTGATTGTCTCTTTAATTTGTCAACAAAAAATGATAATTATATTTATGAAGAAAATTGACAATATTTGTTTTTGAATGGCACAGATCTCGTGACAAATATTTTATAAATACTTTCAACATCACAAAGAATGATTCAAAAACAAAGGCACAAAATACCAGAATGTATGATATTTCCAATCAAATATCTATAGAAATTGAAGATTGTAAAAATAATAATCTCCTTAACAACGGGTTTCCGTAACAATGAACTAACTTCAGGCACATTGGTTCACAACTCACTTCTTTCGGTTTATCACTTGGGTGGGTCTGATTACATAGATATTTAATTTTTTCAATTGTCTTTAGGAGTGTTTAGAAAGAGTATTCATAGCACATGATTCTTGATGTAATAAATGGAAAGGTTAACGTTCCAAATTCAGAACCTCAATGAGACCAAAGAAAATGCTACAATAGAATAGCGTTTATCAATTCTAACCAATATTACATTAGGAGAAACACAAAAACAAAAATATTGCTAGCAAGCAGTTTATGTGATATAATAAAAAAAACGGTTTGCAGAAACCTTTCATAACTCGCAGGATAACAATACTGCACATGTTGGAGGCATGTATTTTTCGTACGTCTATTTATGGCACAGAAAAAAATACCCTCGTGATTATCTGCAGATTATAACAACCGTCATGCGAATGATAAAATAATAATTAGTTAAAAAACAAAATATAAATGATTGCAAAATAAGATGGCAGATTAAAAAAAACAGATTTAATTAATTATCTCATACTTTGTATAGATCACAAAATTAATTTAGGACTGTCATGATTATGAAATTTTATGCTTTAAATTCTTTGATTACAAACGAATGACGTAGATTATAATAGTGAAACAATAATAGATCTTTGTTATCATGAGATTATCAGAATCACACCTGCTTTATCATGATCATATCAATTATGAGCACACAGTTTGATTTTGCATAAATCTCATTCATATACAAGTTGGTACATAAGATTATGTATATATTTATTTGTTCACAATGATGATTGTACAATTATTTGTTCTCATTCAATTTACACATACATAGATACCCACTAAAAGGGAATATCTGCTTTGTTATTGCAACTTTTTACCAGTAACCTTCCTTTTTGTAACTTGTACAATAGTGCAACATAAAGTGTGTAAATCTTCTACCTACAATAAAAAAAAGCAGACATACCCTTTTATACATCAGCATAATCATGCTATCTCTTTCATACATTTAGACAAGAATTCATTACTTCCACACACTGTGAGTACTTACTTTTTTGCTTATTTACTATTTGAGAAATCTATTATTTTGTTTATCGTTATCTTTATTACTTTCAATTTTTAATGTTATGGTGTAAACGTTATGGTATGTACCTAGTTAAAATCTAAATAAGCTTGCAGTCATAGAATAATTTTTCTTTATTCTATGCATGCGGTCAATTTAAAAATCAAAAACTATCATGGGCAGGTACTGCAATTTACAAGAAACAGCCTATTATAATACAGTTTTAATATAAAATTTCTGTAAATTACAACAATTATATACGAGGAACCAATAATTATCATCAGATTTTTCTCTATATCTTTTTATTTATATCTTTGATTCTATGTAAATTCGCATTATCTAAAATTAGATCAAACTCCCGCCACCTCGGAACAGGCTCAGCCTAGTGAGGTGGATTATACCAAAAAAAATGTATGTTAATTTATTGGTTAATAAATAATAATAATAAAAAAAGATATACTGAAAGAGAAACTGAATCACTTTTTCCAGGAAACCAAACTACTGTATGAATAGATTTTTATGAAACTCCAAAATAACACAACCGCACAATTTATATCATAACAAGTAGGAAATAAACTTTACAATGTATATAAATATATGGAATATTATAACTTACAAACCAAATACACACCTTTCTATTAAATCTTTCTTGAGAGATTATAACTTAGAAAAATATGTGGGACAATGACTAAAGAAAATACTGTTATTTTTATTTTTTTAAATTGATTGAGATGGTAGACACAGCTGTCTGTAGCGGGGTTGCCACAGAGTCGACATTAATAACCATCAAATTATAATACACATATGTGTATATATATATATATATATATAAAACCTATTCTACCCTTGCGTCAAGGCAGTTAGGTTGCGAACGGCCGTGCCCCGTACGCAGACGTCACAACAGGTGTCTTGCAAACACGTATAAATGAAAAACTGCCACATACAGGGTTGTGCAATTCAGTTTTATCTATATTAGCACTCGAGCAAAAAATAGAGAATAAAACTAATCAACATAATATACGTACAACAAATAAAAAGATAAGAGAAAAAATATATGGGTACCTTCCTATAGTAAATAGAAAAAATCAACATTAAAAGGAAAATTGACAATTTAAAGAGTTAAAACTGATTTTATACTATTATATTTTTTAATATGTGTAACAGATTTACATAATAATCCCATTACAATACACATGACATAATTTACATAACTTTAAAAACTTTACAAAAATATATTAGAGTCCTTTCCTGAAATGATTCTTGAAACCTTCGAGGCCAGTGTTGAAAATGTCAAGACGCTTCGAGATTTCATTTAGCAGCACCATACCTCTTGTCATGCTATGCTAGGCCAGAATATCAGTTCTACAATGTGAAATATAGAGCAAGTCGTAATGTCGACCCTGGCAAATTTGTTGTTCGTTACGAACAATTTATAGCATTCCGAGAGTCAATGAAATAGTTTATTATTTTAAAAGCTGTTACTGTAAGGGTTTTAATCAACACTTACTTAAAACATTACATCGCAATCAAATTTTGAGATGTCATGGTTAGTAAATATTTTTTTATCGAATAATATTTTACTTTGTTTTACCGGTTCGAAGTGTATTGAGAGGCAAGGTGAATATTATATTACTTGACAATACGCATGTGAATACGCAGCCCGGCGGAATAATGATAAGAAAATCAAAAATTCTGTATTAGTGACTTCATCTTTGTTATAAACTTGTATAATTGCTGAAATGCTAATGTTCAGTGAGCCATTTAGAAAAGATACATGGTTACCCCAATTCTAAAGTGGATTATTACCTAAGTCCGGCTTAGCCTATTGTCAGCTTATCGCTCAAAAGAAAAGTAGAGTGATTAAAAATCTACCCTTTAAAAAAATAACTTTGTGCGAATGTCTGCAAAACATTAAAATTTTACAAGTTCTTAAATTAATTTCATTTTATCTGCATAAGTCGGCAATTAAGCAACCAATATTGTCATACAATTTAGGTAAATATAGCAATATATCAACAGTGTGTTTTGACCACTGACTTGCGAGTTGTGGGTCAGGTTTGTAATGTGACTCAGGATGGACTTACGAGTGGAAATGATTACAATCGAATGATTTTTATTAGTTCACACTTACATATATTTTAAATAAATAATATCATTACAGGAACATTGACGAGAAGGATTTCACTACCGCCAACCTCAATGATTACATCGACTCCATCCTGCCCAACATCATCCAGTTCATCATCAACAATGACATGGACCCTATGGGAATCCCAGACCTTTTGGAAGGATTCAGTGTTGTTAGTGACTACTTTTATAATTGACTTGTTTTATAGATATCATGTATCGAACTTGAATACGATATTCGAATAACGTTGTTCGAATTTGAATACGATATTGGAAAAGTTTTTACAGCTATTGGAAAACTTTTACCATGTGTAATTTTTCAATTTCATTGGAATTTTCTTTTCTGAAGCCGAATAGAAAGTGTGAAACATGCTGTATGCAAGCAATGCATCTGTGTGAGTACTGTGTACGTATCAACATTCGCTGTGATATCTATACTAAGTAGATATCTACTCCCAAGCATATTTATTAGATAACAACATTCATATATCGGTAGTCGAATTTGTGTGTCTGAATTGACTATCGGCAATGTAAAATTTTATCTGTTGAGCCTTGTCTATTGGCTAGGTAAAAACATGAATTCTTTTTCTGGATTTAAAGCTTAGAAAATACTTCTAGCATACCAAAATATATTGTATTCACTTGGTAAGGAAATAAGATATCCTAATATTAACCTATCCTGTCGTTTTCACTTGCCAACAGTGGCGGTTCGTGGTCTTTTTAACAGGGGGTTCAGAAATTCAAGAGAAGATAAACGTATCTAATTAAAATTTGTTGTCCTTCGTCAAATAGTCGAATACGGCAGCAGTCACACAACTTAAATAAAGTTAGTGGGAGGGGTACCTACATATTATTGTTTTTAAATCACTTTACACTAGACACAATTATTAGACAATGAGAAAAGTTTTATAGGAATTAAATTATATTTATAATTATTAATAAAGGAAGGATCGTTTACTCCAATTTTACACCACGATGGGTCGCCTCCAAAAACTAAACAGGGGAAGCAAAATAACCGATTGGTTTCCTCGCAACCTCATAAATAAGTACACCTCGCGTACCACTCACGTTTAAAAACTCGAGTGAATTTCTCGGTTTTCGCGGCACAAACCTGGTTTAATGAGAGGTCAGGACGCGGAGGCCCTTTTTTTTAATTTCCAACCTTTTTTCATAATTATTGGCATTATTTTTTATATAGACAACACTGTATTCCGCCATTGTATAAAAAAATTATGACAAAATATTCGCGACAATCAATAAACGCAAACGCATAAATAAATATATACGCAAACGCTTTCAATTTGAAATCCGAAAGAATACTGGAGATGGAGAACTGGAGAAGACAAAACACAAAATTGCATAACTAGCGACGACAATGGGGCGTTTGCCGAAACTTTCGCAAATATAATTAAGGAATATAACGACTTATCTAAAAAAAAAAATACGAAAACAGAAATCAAAATCGGTCTACTTCAATGGGTAGTAGATTTACAAATGCCATAAGCAAACGGTTGGAGAAATGCAGAAACAAGAAAACAAAAATATGTACAAAAATGACTACAAAGTTAAATACCACAATATAACATAAAAAATAACACTTGCTTCCCTATGGTTCAAAGGTCAAACGTCGGCCAGTCAGTCCGCGAAGTTGTCGGGTTTCTTCGGTTACATTCGTCAATATTCGGAGGTCACGTGATATCATAACGCGTGTTCGACGCACACAATTTGTCTTAGTTTTGCAAAGAAAGACCAAATTTTGTATAAGTCACCGTCATAGGGTCTGTACCGGCTAAAATTCTTTTGTATGAAGAGTTTGGCGCGGATTTCAACTCGCACAAACTTGGAATATGTATCGTATTTTTCGGTGGCGCGGGTTTTGAAGGCGAAATTTTAATAGCGTGCTATCTATAATGTGCTTATATTATTTATTTTTTATTTATTTATTTTTTTTATTTTTTTTTTATTTTAGCGACTATATAAAATAATTGTTACATACAAAATATAATGGTGAAATTAAGTATAAAATATTGTATTTCTTAGTCCTCCTCACTAGGGGGTCCTGTTCCTTATTATAAAACAAGTTTGTTTTACTTTCTCATCTTTTTAATGGGGGTTCGCCGCACAAACGCACTTTAGAGAAAACCGCCACTGCTTGCCAACGTTTTTATTTTATCTGTGAATAAGTGTGCGGCTACTGTAGAAACATCATCGACAATTACTATATTTATTTAGATTCATTGTGAAGGATACTTATTTAGTTTTATGAAAATATAATCAAACCATAAAAAATATCATTCGATTTCTTTAACTTTCCTTTATCAAATGATGAAGAAAAATTTATATCCCTGAATATAATAAGCTACTCTGTGGAAACTAATTATGATAGATAGATACAATTTTAAACACATTGTCTAGAAAAACGGTGCAGTTTACAAAAACATTATTTTGCATAGTAAAAAGTGAGTTATGATAAAAATAGACTCAGCCGATGTACGGTGGGCCGTGCGCAAAAGATACCCTGCCACACTACAGAGTATTCAGTCTCCGCAGCTCGACGTTCCAAAGGTTAAAGACAGTAAATAATAACAAAATAATATTTAAAATTTCCTCCACAGAAACCACTGCTGATCACATACCACGGAGAGCTAGAATTGACCAAGGGTACCTTCACCAACCTCCGATCCCTGAGGCGCGATGGGGACATCAACGTTGGATACATCAACAAGCTGCTCAAGGTTTCCGGAGACTTTGGAATGGACAACGTCGTCGTGAGTATACTGTTGGTTTAACCCAAGAGTTCGCAACTGGTCGATTGCGAACAATCAGTCGATTGCTGAGCTAAATTTGTTCGATTCCAAGAATTGGAATGGTGAATTTTGAAAAGAATTTTTAATTCCACTTTTTAAATGTTATCACCAATTTTACTCTTGAGTTGCTTCTCCCAAATTTCCTGCGGCGGACAACTGGGCGGTAGGAATCGTACCCAGTACCTCACTGAATAACCAGGAGATGATTGATGGAAGATGTATCATAGGAATATACCGTACTTCATTGCTTTGAAACATATGAGATTTATGTTGAAGTGCAGTTAACAATAATATAAATAACACTAAAATGTTACCAACATCCGATCGTTCTTCCATACTACTGCAAATCACGTCTACATATAGCAACACCCCGCCTTTAATTCTATCCACATGCCAACTAATAACTTCCATTGGCTCTGCTGATAGTTCGTGCAGTTTAGTCGCAGCTCGGTGACAGTTGGCACGCTTCCAAGCCACATCTCCCTTTGTTTTTACTATGGTGATATGGAGGTTAACACAGAGCCATTCAGATCTGGTAACTAAACACAAATAATAATTCTGAATGGTGGTCTGTAACTAAGGCAAGGTTTTCTGCATTCGACTACGAATTTCAATAAGACTAACGAACAATGTAACTGTCCAACAGATCAAGTACGACTATTTGGCAAAGATCATGGACATTGGGCCAACGGGCGGAGTTATAGGAACCCTCAACAAGGCCAGCGTCTTCGCTGAATTCCTCATTGACTTCACCAACAACGAGGTCCATCTGCAAGACTTTTACATGCACAGCATCGGGTAAGAAAACCATTATTATTGTAAAAAATTGCAAGGAAATATTAGTCCAACTGGGTAACCCTTTTAGCATTACAGCACTAAACACTAAAGATTTTGATTTATCATATAAAATACAATAACATATGAAATATTTTATTAATCTAGAACATACCCCGATTGCGGATGCCATAGTCCCTAGCTCTGGGCTGTTGGGACACTTGTGCGATATACGCTTAAAAAATGTATACCATTATTACATCTTGCAATATATCTTTGTATTATAAACATTGTTTGTCTCTAACAAACAAATAAATAAAAAATCTCAGAAATGAATTTTGAATTGAATTTTTTTTAAACTATTTATGCGCTGACATCGTAATCAAAAATACATTTCAAGAACAATGAAAGCAAAATTTATATGGCATTATTTAAATCTATTTTTCACAATGTTGCAGATCCCTTAAGGTCAAGCTGACCGGAAACATCCTGACTGATTTCTTGGCCAATGCCATCATCGGTGTGGTCACCACCCTATTCAAGGGAACCATCATGGGCATCGTTGAGTCAAACATCAAGAAGGCCCTCGAGGACTATCTGTCAAGCATCAACAGCATCGGAGATGCCGCCAGGTTCATGGAACTTCTGTAAACATTGTAACAACGTTGTGTATTGATAATCTTATTTGAAAAAAAAAATCAATTATAACTATTTTAAATAAAATAATAAGTATAATTTTACAATGCGTCTCTTTTTGTTTATGTGTGAATCCAATACCATCTTAAACCGGGCCTCCAGAGACCAAATGTTTTCAAATCATCGGACAAAAACATTATGGCCCTGACCCAATGTTTCATGTTTGCACAAACATTTGGTTCAATGTTTGTGGTAATATTATCGCTGGAGTCCCGCCTTTACATATATGAAGCAAAATGACAGTTCCACACCTTTAAAAAGTGATATAGAGTCATAAAAACTGATGAAACAAAAACTATGTAGTTACCTATGTAACCTAGTTTCTGTTTCATAACTTTTCATGACTTTATATCACTTTTTGTAGGTGTGTTGAATTGTCATTTTGATGAGATATCCGGTCACCGAATGTCTACTATTCCTCCAAGGTCCACACAACGAAATCAAAAATGTCTGTTTGGTCTTTTTTTTACTTTTTAAATTCAATTTTAAAATATTGGAATTCAATCAACACAAAAACACTGATTGTAAACAAAGCACACAAATTGTGTATTGATAATCTTATTTGAAAAAATAGATCAATTGAATAATACAATAAATAAAATAATTCCCTTCTTTTTATGTATGAGTGAATTCAACACCATCGCAAGTGAAATTCTACAGACTGAAATGCAAGATGGCCACCATTCTTTTTGCCGGCATTGGCAATAAGAAAAAATTTAACTGTGTGTTTCACAGTAAGTGTTGATGTGAACATAGAACTCACACAATTGTATTGCCTGCATACGACAAATGAAATGAAAATAATTTTTAACATAATAACAAATTCAAACTATTAAACTTTTTGAATAGTAATCATAATTTTTTTTCAATATTCATATACATATACGATGAGGAACTGCAGTCCATTTTTTTTTTAAAATAAAAAATGAAATCTAACATATTTTTTATAGATCAATAATTTTCCAATGTCCGCTAAATAACGATTTATAAACTCCACGTATATATGTAATAAAACTTGCATACATATTCAGAATCGACGTTTGTTGACGTGATCAGATCAGATCGATTATAGTATTTTTGGGTTCTCTATGTAATGTAGATTCACCAGTTTCCCACTTGTATCACTGGTTTTCGAACACCATGTATATTCGTTTTCTCATCCCCCTTTTAATAAGACACTTAACATTCTTCAACACCGGAATCAAAATGAATAGCAATGACGTTACAATACATCTAGACTTGCTATTGTCTCACAAAATCTAAATAAAATGTGGCAAGTAAGAAACACTCTTACATTTCCAGTAAATTCTTAATTCAAACAAATGTGACAAAGATAGACATTCAAAGAATATGTGTGTATGAACGAAATAAATAAAAGCAGGCGACGTTTTCGTATTTGCGTCTAACTACATTCTACGTCACGGGAGTGACTAAGATAACAAGATACGCTTACTCGCTTACACTATAAGATGAACACGGAATACTGTATTTGACGACCTACTACTATTAGGTTGTTCTTCTTACATTTATGTTTTGCTACGTTTGCTATCTTACTTTCTCTAATGGCGATGAAAATCGTCAGGAAACAATTGAAATAATTGTATTTTTTATGAATTTTATTTAATTCTTGGCGTCTGTCTGTCGATCTAGTGTTTTCCGAGTAATGAAAACATTTACTTTTATGAAATATTATGCAACGTGTGACAGGTTAGTACTAAAACTACGAAAATCGAAAGTATGTACACCGATTGACATACTTTTTGCTTGCCACTTTGAGATTTCTACAGCGCGTCTAAACTATAACATCATTGAATATCAGGCAATAGAAACCGTTGCTGTGACCAGTCATACTATTGTATCATAAAAAATATATATTATCCTAAAGTACCTACTTGCATGTTGAATCAATAATAAAAGAGATAAACAATGATAGTGACAAGGATAGGAAGTTGCCATAGTAATCACCTTTGTTTATAATTTCACAACCAAAGTTGATGATAAAAATGTCAATAATCGTGAATTTGCATTTACAACGGATGTTAGAGTGAACAATAATATATAATAGTAAAATAATTCTGCAATAAAAACATGCATGATTTTGTATTAAGCTTGTCGAATTCTGCTGTACGCTTAGTACGCAAAAATACATAAATAGCACTTGGTTTTAAATATTTCTACAAGAAAAAACTAATTATCTGTTACGAGATGGTAAAAGATGCATTAAAGTTCCATTTTTCCTCAATCAAAGTTATGTTTGAAGGTTAGGAAATATGCACAAATTATTATAATAACCCAAACTAAACCCTAAAAACCTATTTTGTGCATGTTTACTTAAACCCCTGACTTAAATAGTTGTCTCCATTAGATATTTAAGTTAAAATCAAGTGTTGTCTTGAGCCTTTGGATGCAGCGGAATTCAACAAATTTACCGATTTGGTTATTGGTGAGTATTTTTATACCTTATGATTTTAAGACGTAAGACACAGATGTATAAAATTAGATATGACACCAAGCGTCCAAAGAGGCTCTAGTGAAATGGAGTTCATGTCAATGATGGTTGATTGTATAATAGCCGCTTTGCGTACCTTCCGAAATATTGCAAGAACAACTTCGGAAGGTTTGGTTTACATGCAACCGCTTTGGCAGGGCAGCATACTCACAGTGCCGGAAAGAGCTGAGTCAAACCGAATTTATAGTCTCCTCTCCGCAGTGAAATATAATGTGTTTGAATTTATGTTTGTATGGGCATGACAACTCTATTATGGATGACACAAGATCAGATATTATACAGGGTGTCAAGAAACTAGTGTAAAAGCGGGAATTTGGTGAGTTTACATCACATTTGGAGTTTTTTGTGGTATAAATTTTTTTGATTTGAAAAATTTAAAAACACGTTCACTAGGGGTTTGAAATCAGCTGTTTGTTAGGTATGATTTGAGATTATCACAACCAAAAGTATCATAGTGATTTGTTTTTGGGGTATTATGTTGTGTTTCGCTACCTCCTTCTTTAGCCAACGTTTCGGACAGCATTGCAGTGCCTATCATCAGGGCAGATGTGTAATCTAAGGTTGTGGTGAAATGTGTGTTTATGTATGAAGATGCGATACCGTGTTGCCAGCTCCAACCCTCTAAGAGCTGACATTGAAGTATATATAACAATAAAATAGTAATAATAGTGGTTTTCTGCGTTTAATTCTGGTGTAGCCATCAATTACCGGATACCAAGAACTACTGAGCTTAGCTCCATCCTCGATGTTAGTAGGACACTGCAATGCTGTCCAAAACGTTGGATAAAGAAGGAGGTAGCGAAACACAACATAATACCCCAAAAACAAATCACTATAACAGCTGTTTGTTGTCTTTTAAAATATATGGAGGCGTAGGTCCGGCTCCAAAAATAAAAAGAGGACTAAAATTTTTTTTTTGGTTGTCTATGTGAGTAGATACCAAAGATATTAGAAGAACGAGATATGCTATGTTGGCCGCCGGAACGTGGCCGGAGTACTACCTAATTAGGGTACTTTGAACGGTATCGGGACGTGTACGCACAGAAATCTGTTCTATGTATTAGTGCGGATACCTTAGCGCAAGCGAAGGTGTGCAGTAGTATTGGTGAACAAAACCGGCGACACTCGGCAAAACAATTCCACTCAGTACGAACTGCGCATAGCACATCTCGTTCTTCTAATATCTTTGGTAGATACTAATTTCCAGCTTTTACTGCGAGTTTTTCATCGTGTATAAGTCTTCATACTAGCTGTTTTCCTATGGGCCCAAAGGGATGTTAAGTGTAAATGGCTACAAGTGGTTCAGTCTTTCCACAGTGCGTTTTAGTTTTTATTGTTGTTGAGAATATGTACATGAAGCAATAGTGAATGGAAGAAGATGGCGGGAAACCCCAAGGAAGATATGGCACAATAAAGTCCGTCGTCCCACAGGTAGTTAAGCATTCAACATAAACCAAAAGCTGTAAAAGTTCCATTGAACTACGCTGCAGACCGTTACCTTACTATAGCGAACTTAATTTTCTGTTCAAGGTCTTGCAGCATTCGGTTAATGTCGATTGCTTACTGACCCGTGGAACGACAGGCTACATTACAGTACATAAATAAACCACTCACGTACAGTATGGTGAATATTCTTTGCCTACCTCTATGGTGAAATGAGGTGATGGTTTTTATTTTTTTAAAAAGCTATATGTACTAAATGTTGTGACAAACATTGTTTTAGAATGAAAAGACAGTAAAATAATAATACATACATAATAACAAGATCCAATAGATCGGACAAAATGGATTCAGAAGGAGAAGGGGATGCCAGCACTGTAAAAAGCTACAATTCAAACGTCTCTCACCGAGAGGTAAGTAAAAGAACATTGAAAACATTATTTTTCGTCCTGGAATTTGATCGACTTTTCAGTTTGGAATTTTAGACCAAACCAACAACAGTATTCACTCACTAATTAGTTACTCAAAATAAGCTAAAAATTAAAACAGGTATTTCGTAAAAACAAATAAACACCGTTAACGATCCTTCGTAAAATTTCCATCTTTTGGTTTAAAGTTAAGGCGTCGTGTTTACGCTTGCGAAAAGACTACATTTTTTAATCCTATTCGTACAAAAAATGTGACACGAACAGAAATACGAGCGTCAGTTGCTAGAATATGCAGAGGAAATGTCCTAAAACAACAATGGTCAGCACTAACAAGTCAGACGGCAGGATAGCAACAGATTGTCTAAGAGAAAGTGAACCCAACTTGGTGCACAAAAGTTGGCGCTCGAGTCTAGGCGCGCGGTGGATTGCTAAATTTGAGATACGAATACTGGCCAATTTTAGAGCTTGATTTTGTGCTTTCCAACTAGTAAAAATAATGGCGAATTATAGTATTTATTGGATAATCAAGGGGCTGATTACTGAGAGAGCACTTTATATATTTTCAACCAGTAACACTATTTCCATCATCAGCTATGGAGCTTTAAAATATATTTTTCGTTTCAACTCTAATTGCGTGACAAACAAAATAGGAATGGCCCCAACATGTTCCTAGTAAAATCTTGGGTTTATCTTCTTACTCCATCCTTGCCCTAGCTCTGTTTTTATTGTTACTTCTCTCTCCTTCTACCGACATGATTTATAAAGTGGTTTTGTTGCTATTGAAAAGCGGTGAAATAATATGACTTCATTATCGTAGCCATGAATAAAGAAGAACAAGAAATGACATGTGGGCGTGTTTCATGATTCAAAAGTCTGACTATTCTTTGCTAAGATTTATTTCACGATCAAGAGATGGCGGTATATGATGTCAGGCGAGTGTAAGAAAGTGCTAAATGGGCTAGAACCAAAAGGTACTATGTCAGTGGCGAAATTTCTTTATATTCAAATCTTTATCTTGTTCTTCTTTATTCTATGATCGTAGCGCTACATCCCAGGATAGCCTCCTCCACAAATATTTCTTCAATCCTTCCCGTTCTACTGCAAACCCCTTCCACCCAATCAATCCATCTCTTACCCGGTCTGTTTTAAAGAAATTGAATGGATGATTTGTTGGAATTCCATAAATAATGAGTTTTTTTCAGTCTGGGGAAGAAGGTGAATCTGATGCAGCAGAGTTTAATCGACAAAGTGCTTTGAACTCCTCTCAACAAGAAGCCAGCACCTGGTCTGATAGTCAGCAGGAGTCCAGTAAACGAGCCAAGGATATCATGTAAAATAATTACTCTATTTATTTATTACTTTATTAACGCCCTTTTTAGGGGCTTTTATATATGAATAGTAGAAATTATATATTAACACATTTTTGGCAGGTATTTTTTGTGCTGGCGCTATGCTGTCTCGTGGCAAAAATAAAGGTCCGGCGTGAATTTCTTTAATTTGTTTTAAATCGCCTATATCTTTGAAAATAATTTTAATATTTTAATAAAAATTTCTACGTAGTAACTCAGCATACCCAAGCTATAAAAGTACTAAGCGAAAATCGAATATTATTTGAAATGCAACTCAATTAACCTTGTAATATGTTTATTACGGTCCGCCTATCGGTATTTGCATGGGCAAATATGGACCTGCTTTCTTTAAATACGCCCGACATCTCTCGCTCACTTGCACATTTTTTTTTTATAGTGAATACCTCACAAGAGTCCCAACTGCTCCCGTCTGGAGCCAGTGAGACTATGGCATCCCCAATTGGGGGATGTTGTGAGGCTGAAGGTAAGTGGGGAAGGGAAAGAGGAAGGTGGGGAAGTACCTGGCTATTCAGATCTAGTCACTAAACACGGCTAAAGCCATTTGGAGCAACGTTTCAATTCTGAATGGTGGTCTTACACCAGGGCGATACTGGTAGTATCTTCCACTCTGGAACGTGCCGCAAATATACTATATTTTATTTTAATTAATTAATTGTGAAATAACACAAATTAATCAAATAAAATTTATTAGCGCACGCCGGGTTCGAACCCGCGACCTTCGGAATGGCAGTCCAATGCGTTACCACTGGACTATGCCGGCCTATAGGAGTTGAGTGGGGCAGAACAGAGATAGAGATTCGAATCAGGTTTCACGGTCATAAAAACCCTCATTCCAGGAATTGAATTGTTACAATAACAAATAATAATGTACTATCCTTTTGTTGAAATACCCATGTAAACGAAAGGTACGAAGATAAATATAAAAAGAAGACTTGCATTATGATTCGATAATTATGTATACATAGTTGGGGCCTTTAAAAAGAGATTGGAATAGAATATTCATATAAAACATTGAATAATTCTGTCATTTCTGCCATTGGAATGAAGCCGGTGCAAAAGGTAGAACTTCCCTTCCCGCCGTTAAGCATCAATGGACAGAGAAGTTAGAACTACCTTTCCCGGCCAAAGTGTGTTAATAGAGTGCATATTTATTAAACTGTCTCAGTAACAATCTTTGTATTTGTTAACACATTGTAATCGGATCACGTATTAATACGTTTTTAGCAAATTAATGCTAGAGAGCGGATCACGTATTTATACGTTTTTGATAGATTGTTAGTGGAGCGCGGGTCACGTTAAAATACGGGTTCCAATATACTTGAGTTTTCGCTATATAGCGTCTGTAGGGTTGTAGCCATGCAATTATAATTTTTATTTTACATTTAGAAATAATTTTTGTGTATAATTTGTAAAATAAAGGATGTTATGTAATAAAAATATTATTTTTTTCAAAACTTTCCTACTTTATGTGAAATTCTGCACTAGTTTAACGATGAAGAATACATTTCTAAATATAATAAAATAAAATGAAATAAAATAAATAATTTGCAAAAATAATTATTGAAATCAAACAAATATTTTTGAAGTTATTGCAATTTTTCTAGAGGTCTACGTTAGCGCGAAATTACGCGAAAAATCACCCATTACCAGCACTAGTACGCGGCCGAAAACTGCCCGATCAAAATGTGTTAAGTGATAAATTAAAAATGTCCACTCCATAAGTATTCTGGGCAGTGAGGATTACAAATGGTAGTTAGTACTAGAATATCTGCACTGAAATAAATACCGACTTCTAGTATTACATTGTAGAATCCGAAAGCTTATCAATGCAAGCAATTCTGGAATATCAAATACATAATTTAAAAATTTTATATGCATATAAATACCAAGGCAGTGAAAATCCTTCTGTCAGACAATTTAAGCATATTCATTTTTTTTACAAGAGTGTTGTAGATCAAAAAAGTTGCTGGAATACCTATTTTAAAACATAGAAAACGTAATAATTTATTTTGTATTCTTTCAATAACTTAAACATGAATATTGTAACGTGAGTTCCAGACGGGAGAATTGTATTCGAGTTCACTTCTAACAAAGGCAAAATATAACAATTTAATAAATTAATATTGTTCAAATTTCTAGTTAACCTAGTTATAAATCCCAACATTTGTAAGCCCTTATTAGAGATTTTCGTTAGGTGGTTAACAAAAGAAAGATTTGATTGAAAAGTGATGCCTAAGTCCTTAATTTGTGTTAATGTCTCAATACTTTTGTTATCAATGTTGTAATTAACGATCACTGGAGGTTTTATTCGAATAAATCTGACAATTTGACATTTTTAAATTCTGTTTTCTTAGCTCCAAATTAACAATTTGTTGATATTATCTTGAAGAATGTTATAATGATAAATATTTTGAACAGTTAAAAAAATTTTGAGGTCATCAGCAAATAAAATATAGCATATTAATATTAATATTGTTGATTTATCGCCCTTTTAACCTTATCTAAGTGGCTATGTGAACTATCTGCGGTTATCCCTGTATGCAAATGTCGCATAACGTGAAAACAACATAATATTATATATTGTGTAAAAACATGCCACATGGTGGAATAGATTGTGTTGAAAAGGTCAGCATTGAAAAGTTAAAAAAATATTTACTGCACAAAAATACAGAGTACAAGGGTATAGCTTATAGCAGGGGTTCCCAACCCTGTGCCCGCGGGCGCCAAGGTGCCCACGATTCGTATGTGCCCGCCACTATTCTACAGTGAATTAATTTTTTCATAAACATTAATTAAAAATGTGAATTATTTTTATTTATTTGTTAGAGTTTTAATTTTTTTGAGTGCCTAGGTTTATTAAATACGTTCGTATGTTTGCGATATTGTATGTATGAGTACTACTGACAGTACTTGTCGCAACTTGTCTAGCGGCAAGCCAGACTGCACTCTTCACGCTAGCCTGGAACGGAGAGTTCTATTTGCACATCACTCTTCGTACACGCAGAAAACCCGAAGTGAACGAACGCCACAAACTGAGCCGATGAACGCCGAAGGCGCCAAAACACATGGCACATGACTCTGCCAGTTCTGTCTGTCAGTGAAAGCAATAAGCATGGCCCCGACAACCAAACTGACAGTATTCACATGCTCGTACCGTCCCGATCGGTTCGGCGATCATCGGCTCACTCCGGGTTTTCGGCGTGTACAAGGAGTGATGTGCAAATAGCATCCCTGCCTGGAACCGCGTTGTTGTCGTTTTGATTGCGATTGCTGCCCCGAGTTTGTCGATTAAAAATAGGTGGTGCCCGCCACCCTACCGATATTTTCGAATGTGCTCTAGAGTACAAAAAGGTTGGGAAACCCTGGCTTATAGGATACATCCTATTTCTTCCAGCTTACCCCACAAATACACATTATATTACATAACCCAAAAATTACATGTTAACAAATGTAAAAAATAAAAATCAGAAATAAAAAAAGAGGTATTTAATTTATGTAAGGTATTCATTTAAGGTGTAGAGACATTTGTTTAAAAGAAATGTTTTTAGTGATGATTTAAATTTAAGTATGTCGGTTATTTGTTTGACGCTACGTGGAAGGTTGTTATATACTTTAATGGCCATGTAGTGTGGTCCTCTTTGAAATATAGTTTTGTTTGCTTTTGGGATTAATAAGTTTTCTGTGAACTTTATTTTATTTTTTTCTTTTTATTGTACTATGACTGTCAATAACTGGTGCATGTAAATGGCACTTTTGGCGTCAATTCTAAATAAATTATTTCGACAGACTTTTGAATGTTTATGTATATTGATTTCAGACTGACATTTCGAGAGAGCCAGTTTTTAGCAGCGGTCCTTCAAGACAGTGTCTGCCAAATACTAATTTTAAGTAAGTATGCATGTAGATCTACCCTACACGAACAAAACACATATCTTCGGAAGAGTGACAAGTTTCAAAGGACTCCGTGGTCGAGGGGTAAGGCTCTCGACCAGCAAGTTGGAGGTCTTGGGTTTCCAATTTCTACCGATTCATGCCAAGTTTCTCGTTAACTCTTTGAATTTTTAAGTTCCAAAAAAAAGAAGTTATTTTTGAAGATAATATCTATACATTTGTTATGCCAAAATGTTGATTTTATGAAATTCCCTCAATAGAAAAAAATTGCAAAGTTAGCTCCGAATATTATTAAAAACACGTTTTGTTCTGATATTTAATATGTTATAGGCATGAAAAAATTCACAGAGTATCTTTAAAAGTAACTAAATCATTGGTCGAGAGATTTTTTTCTTTTTCAAACGAGTCGTGTTTTATTAAATATTTTCACCATTTTTGCTTGATTATTATCGTTTTTTAATACTAACGCACACCCTCTAACATTTTTATTTACATATCACCTTTTCAAACCATCTTCGAACGCTTACTACGGGGCCTTAAACATAAAATTTGGCAAGAAATCTTACGAAATTCAATTAAACGGAAAACTTTAAATTGCATCAAAAGTAGATTTCAACAAAAACAATGAATAATGGTTATACATGTATTTAAGTCAGAAAGTTGTTATTGATAAAAAAATGGACTACAGTACCTAATTATCTACAGTGTTTAGAAGAAAGAAAGCGCAATATTCACAACGAACCTATGCCTATCTCCCAAAATCTCCCCCAAAGCATTTAACTTATTATTTATTTCCACAGACAACTGCAACAGGGAAGTTTTGGAGGACATGATGAAAAGGGCCAATGACAAGAAGTGGAACCCTCACGGTGATGAGCTACCGCCACCGGACAGAATGGAGAGTGTGGATCTTCTAGAACTGTCCAGTGACTCGCACAAGTTGGCCAAGATGGAGAATGACAGGTTGATAAAATATGTATTACAAGCTATATCTAATTAGAACAATATTAACCTTGTCTCTGCAGCTGTTGCATGTATTGTAATCAACTGGCGGCCATCCCCATATGCGGATATCGCATAGGGGAATACGGATGACATCAACCTGTCAATTTTTGTCTATTTGTGCGCGGACATTTATGATTCAAGTCAGCCATAAATAACCAAATAAACTGCTATAGTTGTCGCTAAAACAATTTTGCAATGTGAAAGATACACAGTAATGCCACCAGATGGCATTGTTACATCAATTTGGGATTTTAACTAACATTTCTAGTTTTTCCCCTGTTGTCTTCCTAAAATGAGATCCACGATGTTTCACTATGTCAAAAGTGCCGCATGATGGGATAGATTGTGTTAAAAAGGCCACCATGAGAGTGGTATATTTATGGCCACCATTGTAAAGGTTAATAATCATATCATCAGAGAAATACAAAGTAAAATAATGTTATTGCTGAAATAGGGATTTCAACTCAGAACCTTTGACTATCCATGTGTCCGCTCTAACTACTGAATTATCGTCTCAACCTTTAGACCAGCTGTTGTCTCCTACTTCAAAGAAATGATGGCTGCGCAAGCCGCAGTTCAATCTGTAACCAAGTGCCCAGAATATCTGTAAATTTGTTATTCTTCCACAGGAAATACATTAAAGAAACATTCATTGCCACATATCTGGATTTGAAGATAAATGGTAGCTTTCCTACTCTTCTGATTCAGCTGTCGGATCTGGCTGCCAAGGCGTATCAAGCCTTAGCCAGGGAACTGCAGTACAATGAATACAGATCGTGAGTAAAAATAATAACTTAAGTATGTATTATCTTAGGACGGGTTGTTTTGGAGAGTTTGAAAGTTAATTTTCAAGTTCTGTGGAAGATTTTTTCAAGATCTGTTTTATTTCAATTCTGTCAAGCAACTATCCTATAATTATATAATAACAGAACTTGAAATGAACTTTCAGAACCCGAAAATGAACATTGAAATTTGATGAATTGTTCAAATCCTTCGAAACAATCTGTCCTTACTAAAACGGAATTGAATAAAACTCTAGTGAGGGTAAAAAAAGTAATGATTGCCCGCTTAAGGAAATTTTGACTTTGAATGGGTCCTACCCAACATTACAAAACAACAAATATGTATCAGACCGGTGTCCTTTACGTTGACTGTAAATAGGGGATGCGAGGAGGCCAGTGAATATTGCCATATCTGGAGATAAAGGCTGCCTGGAAACTGATTCCGTAAGACAGCCATTGAATTACGAGATGTGTGTGCAGTTACAACGGTAGTTTTCAAAATATTTCGGTTGATTTTCACAAATTCACAAATTTCGGTAGATTTTTAACGAAATCGGTAGATCTACCGAAATTTCGGTAGGAATGGCATCACCGTGCTCTAGTTTCCACGACATCACGACAACTAAACTTCCTACTATAACAGACAAATCAAGGCCACCCTGTGCTAGCCAGCCAAAAAATATGCGGTTTCCGTGACGGACCCTGTATAAGAAACACGACGTGCTTCACAAAATCTGAATTCCGATATGGCAGTTTGTCCATTCACATTGAACTAATAGAGACATCTGATAAGATTTTGGTGAAATATTTACATATGTGGGCAACCATAGTCTGGTTTACCCTACTAGTGAAAAGGCCGAAGGAAAAATCCTTCACATCTTTGCTTTGTTACGTGCCAACTGTAGCCGTACTTTGTGCCGAGTGTTGCTGAGCTACGTTGTTGTACTTCGTACGTAGCTGTACGGACTATGAAAGCGGCGGAGCCAATGAAAGTTATGCTTTTGGTGTGTAGGTAGAAACAAAGGTAGGGCGCCGCTGTACATAGATGCGAATTGCAGTAGTATGGATGAACAATGTTGACGACACTTAAAATGTGTGGGGTTTCATACTAATAATGATTCATGGTCCATCTACCTTGCTTCTATTATCTATGCTTATTACATTTTCCGTGGCAAAATATGCCATTATAGATGATAAAAAAATTAATGGTTAAATCGAGTTACCGTTTGATTTAAATGTATAAAAAAATATTTCATTGTAAAATAAGTATCTATGGGTATTCGTAATGTGCTTTGCGTAGTAACATAATTAATGTATACTAGCAGTTAAAAACCCGTAAAACACGGAACAGGAAGGAGTTAATGAATAATAACATGCTCAATTTAGGCATAATAAGAATGACAGTTGTTTGAATAAATTAAATTTTACGTATTTGTGGTGGATTATTTCAAATGAAACACTATTATTGACTACATGTCTACAACTGATATTAACTGTTATGGTACCTAATATAATTTGCTCATAGGAGACTTGCAGTGCTTAAATATGTGTTACAACCGTCAATGTCTATAAGTTGAATCAATATAGTATAGTTTGTCACAACAATTAAAGATAGTTACAACAAAGTTGACTGAAATAATACATTATTACATATTGATTAATTGTACCCGTGTTTATGGATAAAAGGAGGGTAATTGTGCAATGTGATTAGCAGTCGGTTTAATTAAAAGGTGTGAATTTTACTCCAACTGGTGGTAATTCTTTACCTAAAACTGTTACTGTATCTAATAAAGTTTAAAGTTAGATTATATATACACCTTCATCAGGAGAGTAAAAATCTATATATAAAGGTAGATTATTACAATATAGCGCCCCTGAGGTGATATCTCACAAAAGCGGCGCCATGCAAATTGTCCAATTAATAAATAAATATAACGTTTACATTTTATTATGTACGTATGCATTGATATACAATGGAAATAGATAAAATAATGTTATCCGATTAAACTTTATTTTATTAAAAAACAAATAACTTTTTTAACTTCACTTTATTATATACAACAAACAAACAACAAACTCCAACGGCTCGGAGGGCTTTGAAGCAGAGAATGGACGGTTATCTTGAGAGTATTTCCTCCTGGGGTAAAAATAATCTCGTCGAATTTAATGTTTCAAAGACCCAATCCTGTCTGATTACGTCTAAAAGGGATCCAAATGATAATCTAGTCTCCTTCAACGGAAGCAATCTTCCGAACAGGCCTTCCATTGATATGCTTGGTGTAACTATAAGTGACCAGCTCAGGTACGGGGGCTCCATCGAAGCCAGAGTAAAGTTGGCCTCTCAGAAGCTGGGCGTACTGTACAGGGCCCGCAGATACTTTAATAGTACACAACTGCTCACCCTGTACAAATCGCAAGTGCGCCCTACTGTCGAATTTGGCAGCCATCTCTGGTCTGGAGCCCCAAAATACCTGAAAAAAACCCTTGACTCTGTGCAGAAACGGGCTGTCCGTTTGATAGATTCCCCAATCTTAACAAACGGACTGCAATCTTTAGAGCACAGGCGTCAGGTAGGTATGCTGTCCTTGTTCTATCGGTATTACAATGGAAGATGCTCTGAGGAACTAACGTCATTGATCCCTTCGGCACCGGTGCGTAGTCGGGATACACGCCAAACGCGCGCCCAACATTTGTACACAGTTGACACTTGTCACATGAGAACGGGTCGCTTCTACGATTCGTTCTTAAGTTCAACAGCTCGGCTGTGGAACGAACTGGCCGGCCTCTGTGTTTCCTCCCTCCTACAACATGGGACTCTTCAAGACCCATGTTCACTCCTTCCTCTCCACAAAAAGACCCTCCACACAGCATCCCCAAAGATGACATAGGCCCTGAGGGAAATTATTTTCTTCAGGGCCTCCTGTGTGGAGTAAATATAAAAAAATAAATAAAAAAAATACAACCAATACATGTTTCATGAACGAAGTATACACCGAAGTCAAAAATTAAATATAGATTACAATTGGAAAAAATAAGTGGAAGGAGGGGGGAGGGGTAAGAGTAGGCTGGGTTTATAAGAATTAGGAATTACAATATGAAAGACCAGTTAAGTGGGAAAATATTTAAAAGAGAGTTTATAAAAAAAAATTCTTGTTAATTACATCTACTTTTATAAACATGTTCTCTTATTTCTAAAATTTCGAAATTATTTATTTGTGATGCTTTATATCCTGTGTGAAGTATTTTAAGACCTGAAATTTTTTTTTGCATATAACCATAAAACAATATATTCATAAGACAAATAACATTTAATAACGGTTATTCTAATAAATTGAGAGTTGAAATACTAAATAAAATAATTAAACATATTATCTTCAAACGGTATTTTTACCCTAGTTCTTAAGATATAAATAAACAATGGCGTAGAATTCTGTTTGTGGATAACGACACTTCTAAAATTATAAATATAAACATTCCTGGTACTATTCAACCGGCGTTTTACACTAATAACAGAATGAATAAATATATTCTTAATAATAAAGATTGCGAAAATCAAACAAAAAAATCAGGAGTTTATAAACTCAATTGGGCTGGATTGTAATTTATTTTACAAAGGTAGAACCAATAGAAACTTTGAAGTCAGAACTAAAAAACATCTCAGGGTTCTAAATGGAAATAGTGAATATGAGTTTGCAAATCATCTTTTGAATCTCACTTTCGATAAAAATTCAGGTCTTAAAATACTTCACTCAGGATTAAAGCATCGCAAATAAATAATTTAGAAATTTTAGAAATTAGAAAACATGTCAATATAAAATCAGATGTAATTAATAAGCAAAAAAAAATTATAAATAATAATGAAAAATGCCATTGCAAAGTTGAACTAAACTTCCAGAAGAAATCTTATTATTAAACGCTTGATGTTCAAGTAATTTTGCATATTTAAATATACGCGCCAGTCATTTGATTCGTTTCTTCACCGCCAGAGGGGCGCTCTGTCGGCCACCTTTAGCCGCGATGCGTATTGGGTATCGGCCATATTGAATTAACGCATGCTTTTTTCGTCAAACGTCAAACGTAATCACGGAATTGTGGATAATTTTCACTGTAATGTAATTAATCCAATGGATTATGAACTTTCTAAGACATATTTTCTTCGATAATATCCAAAAATTGTATGAGCAGAAACGATATTTTTTAAGAAATATCGTATTACACGTGGCGATTCTATTTCAGTATGAAATGGTGTCTTAATCTTTAAAGTCTTATTTAAACACAATTTGAATTTGACCAATCACAGGGCCTACACCGTCCAGACGCTGGAGTAATAATATTATCAGATTCTTATTTCTTACAGCAAATTGAAAAATCTACAAATAAAAATTCGTAAAGACACGGCAAGTCACAAGAGCATTTTAAACAAATGTGAGATGGAAATTTACAGACTTTTGGATGAAATTGACGTAAGTTATTCAAAAAATTATTAATCAGTGTGATGTGTGTATTAATCAGAGTGGTTGATACTCTCAGTATCACCCTGGTGAAATAGCAGTTTTGTGAACAGATCTGAATGTTCAGGTACTTCCGAAAATTCCATTTTCTCATCACCTTCCCCTCCCCACTCTTCACTTCCTTCAGCCTTACGATATACCCCAATTGGGGATGCCATAGTCCCATTGGCTCCTAACAGCCGGGAGCAGTTGGGACTCTTGTGATGGAACTTGATTCTTGGATGAAACAGTTTCACTGGCTCCAAACTCTTGTGCGGTGTCACATAAATCAAATAATGTATAGTTTTATTGCGCCAGATCCTGCGCGCATCTGTATTGTATAGAATAAATTAATTCATGTATACCTAGTACATTTACTCACCATGGAAGCATCCATGTGCTAGCTACAAACGAAAGTGCTGCCATCTCTGATGTCCAACGAGAACTGTTGAAGTTTTCCTTTGATTATTCCAGGACAGTACTTGGAACTCGGACGTGAAAACCCGCTACATCGAGGGTTGGCAGAACGCGCAGGTTGAGCAGCATTCCTTGGCAATCGATCAGACGGAAGGGGTGCTAAAAGGCAGCGTGACGGGAACGCAGCTGAGGATCGAGCAGGAAAACAGAATCAATAAGGAGATTGAGGCTTTCATTAAATATACTACCGAAGTAAATAAGCATTATTATTACAATTTAAAAAAAAAAGTCAAACATTCCCGTGTTACAAATAACATGACAATATTTTAACTCTCTTTACTCCCGTCATAAAAGGTTAAAATTGTAACTTGTGCAATGAAGGAGGACATAGCTAACAGAGAATTGAATACACAATGCATTTGTTCACTCAGTTACTACGATGTCTTTGAGTAGAATTGAACCTGATTGTGCCTAACGTTATTTTAAATCACAAATCGGTAAAATTTATTGTGGAAGCCAACATAAGTTGTTTAGCATGCAACGTAAAATAGTTATATTAAAATAAAACAAGAACATATGTGAGACAGTGTATGAATATGGATGAAGCAAGATGAGTGTGCGAAGGCAGTTATGTGGCATTCTATCATCTATATCTACCCCTGCGGGATACGGCGTAATCGTAGGTTATCTTTGTCATGAATTCCTCTATCGCTAACCGGATAAACAGAAGATGATAAAATAGGTTAGGTGTGTTGTTGTTTGTTCTTTTTTCTAGGCTTATAAAAAGAAATAAATAAAATATTGAATATATAATCAGTAATCATCAATTAATAGGTAAAGTTTATTTTATTTTTCTTATTTATTGATTATTTAATGAGCACGTAGTATTCTCATATCTGATTTTTCAATAAGTTTAAGGCGATGCACTACGTCGTGTAATTTTTTTCAATTGAGCCGCTATCAATAACAACCCTTACGTAGATGGTGATAAGGTTTAAATTCCCGCTTAACACCATCCGCCTGTTTTGATTTATGCAAGAAAAAAACATGGCCAAAAAGTGCCTTTTATTTTATTTTGTGGATGTTCAGGCATAAATATTTAATTTTTTTTTTGATCATTTTATAAATAACTTAATTTACCACATTATACAATACAATAATAACCGAAAATGGGTTCGTAAGTAGGAGATTTTGAACTTTAAAGCAGTTTTCATAGGCCTTTACATTATTTTTTTCTAGGCTTATAAAAAGACTTATCTAAAAAATACTCGATTATTTTAGAGGCCAAGATATATTCTACTCGCAGTATTTAATTAAAGCATCTGAAACATTTCTAGGCGACCAAATTTTCAAACCGAAAACACATGATTTTGCATTACTACGTATGGCATTGCCTTAAAAGTAATTGAGTTGTTTTTAATTTAAATAAGTTAATCCTTTCTTCTCTCCAAATAAGAATCCAATCAAGCTTTATCAAGCTTGGTTTATATTAGTATCATCATTGACATGTTGTAGAAGTTCATTTCATGCTTCCTCTACTTGGATTGGATGCAAAAGTGTTGTGCTAATTTTTTTTTTGAGTGTCCATGGAAATTTACATTTTTGTAGGTGGTGAAGATTTCTTGGATGCCAGGGCAACTGTAATGTTCAGATAAATTTTTGGAAGTCTCAATCATGACACCACTTTCCCTTCTGTCTTTTAACCTTTTGAACGCGTTAATTTGCTCCGTTTTATCTATACCCGTACGCGGTACATATTTTCAAATACCTATGCACGCAATTTAATGTCAAATTATAGCATTCTGGCATGATTTATTGGACTATATAGACAGAACAGATTATTCTCCACAATATGATAACAAATCCTCGTGTGTCAACACTCATAGATGTTTATAAAAACAAAAACATAAAATTTCATACAAAGACGTACCGTATCTTTTGAATCTGGTCCCGTTATTCACTCCGCGTGTGTATACTTAGGCCACTGTGTTGATAGACACAAGTGGGACACCATGAGCACTTATCATTTTTTGTTATGAAAACTTTTTCTAAAACTGGACACTTAAATTTTATGTCACTTAATATGAAAACAAAATTGAACTAACGCCATCCGTTGACAAAATTGTAAACTATGGTACTCGAAGGCGCAAAGAGGCTCACTTGATTATCGATGTGTTTTAATGAAATACAATTTTATTTTCGAGAAATTCTTGTAGATGTCAGGATCGTGATAGTTCTACGAATGTTCAAGCGAGCGGGAAATAAATTTATGTCAAAAGAGCGCTGGAATATCGGCATTCAAAGTTTCCGTATCAACTGTTGATACAGCCGCGTGTGAGTATAGACTTTTTGCCGTAACAACAGTTGATACGGCCGCGTGCAAAGGGTTAAAGTTGGTAATCTTAGTACCTTGAGTTTAAAGCACTTGGTATATTTGTAAATCTTCTACATATGTACAATTAGATCTATAGTGTCTATTAGATCTACATTCTTCGTAAAATATGGACTCCATTTTTGGAAAGCATATGTTCTGTTTTGTCATGGAACGAAATTTAGGAATTGCAAATTTGCATTTCAGGACTTCTCCAACCAAATAGAGCAGTGGATGTCCAACTACGACGGGGAGCTGGAGCAACTGGACATGGACTTGCGGATGATGAAAGAGCGGAGGGACATTCAGCAGGAGGCTGCGGATGCACTTGAGAAACTGGTATACACCGATTCCAATATAAAATTTACGTTATTTTTTTAATGATAAACTAATGTTTATAAGACAAGGTTTTATGCAGAGCACAAAGGATAAAAAATTATTATAAGCAATAATTAGTCGCCTGAAATATCAATACAAATTCAAAATATCTCCCGAGTAAAAATAAATGCCGTCGACGGGAATTGAACCAGCACCTTCTGATGTCTGGTCAGATGCTCAGTGGTTCAATTTGTATTGATATTTCAGGAATGATGCCTCCAGGTTCCACAATGCGACTCCCTAGGTATCTGAGCTTTCTTCCCAACGAAGAGGGATATGGAATTAAAGTTGGCGGAAAGGCTAGGAAAAGTCGAAGCAGGGTAGAAGAATCTGATTGAACTGGCAAACGAAACAACCACAACTGAATTTAATTAATAATTGTTATTGATGAATAGCCAGGTACTCCCCCACCTTACTCTTCTCCATCTCCTTCCCCTCTCCACTACCTTCAGCCTCACAACATACCCAAATTATTGGGGATGCCGTTGTCTCACTGGCTCCAGATGGTTGGGACACATGTAAGTAAAAAAAAATTCTGAATGCAGAAAGCCGACCACAAGGAAGAGATGGACGCCTGGGTGGACTTCATAACGGAGCGAGCGCGCCTCCTCGCGCTGGAGGAGCTCATGCTCAAGTCCGCCATTAAGATACAGTCCTGGTGGAAGATGATCCTGGCTCGAAGGGCGTACCTCAAGATGCTGAAGAAGGCCAGGTAATCTGTTCCTAATCTCCCAATTCCATCTCAAATACATATTTGATAATTGTGTATTTACACAGTGTCTGGAAATGCGTATTACAAGCGGGAAACAAAAGGGTTAAAGAAATTTTTGGATCTACTTTTGCCGGGTGTACTCTTCGATACATTTTAAAAGACATTAAACAGCTGACATTAATCCCCGAGCCATTCCTAAAAAATTCCAATTTATTTGAAAACAAAAGCTGAAATCAAATAAAGTTACATGTAACACAAAATCGACTCCAAATGTTATGTAGATTATAGTATTTAATTTCCCGCTTGTACTACGAATTTCTAGACACCGTGTATATTTAATTAATGTAACCATGTATTTTCTATTTATAGTATTTTCCTTTGAGTAAGTTTTAGTTGTTTAGTTAGTACTTTTGGCCGACTAGGGGCTTATAAGTTACAAATAGAGTCTCGTACAATATTTGTGCACATTTATGTTTACCAAACAGACGAGAGTTTGACTGCCATTTTATATGTATTCATTTGTTAGTGTATCGAGCCAAATTCTCGCAATATCGGTTTGAGGTAACATTGTCATTACATTGTGACAATGATATTTGCCGCCAGACTGAGCGCTTCGAGACCCAAAAGTTCTGTTTCAGATTTTCAGGGGCGCGATGAAGCTTACTCAGCTTTTTGTGCTGGCGAAAAAAGGGCACTTTAAATTAATTAACAAAAATATAAAATGATACTAATTTAACCCAAGCACGTCTGACTCATGCATTTAAGGCGATGCCATACGTAGTAATGCAAAATCATGTGTTTTTGGTTTGGTCGCCTAGAAATGTTTCAGATGCTTTAATTAAATACTGCGAGTAGAATACATCTTGGCCTTTGAAATAATCGAGTATTTTTTAAAGTCTTTTTATAAGCCTAGAAAAAAATAATGTAAAGGCCTATGAAAACTGCTTTAAAGTTCAAAATCTCTTACTTGCGAACCCATTTTCGGTTATTTTTTTTTTTTGCATAAATCAAAACAGGCGGATGGCGTTAAGCGGGAATTTAAACCTTATCGCCATCTACGTAAGGGTTGTCATTGATAGCGGCTCAATTTAAAATATTACACGACGTAGTGCATCGCCTTAAGTTATTATATGTCTAAAATGGTGTTACATAAATGTGCATTGAAAAAAGTTTTTCTTTACAATATTATTCATCCTTCTGGTTTATAATTCCAAAAATTTTACACAAATTATTTATGTCAAGCATTCATAAAGTATTTGTTCATACATGCTTTCGAGGACAAAATTAATATTAAATTGTAAGGTTGGTATAAAAATTTATTAAATATATTTTTTTAATGTTGTAGAACAAAAAAAGAGGATATTGTCATAAACTTGGGGTAATTATTACTATGTAGCAGGTGTAACTCGTTAGCTTTTTCGTATTACGCACGAAACCATATGTTTATTTCATCCGCTATGTATGCCACAGCATATATTATCATACATATATGCCATAAACACCTATTTTGAAGGATAGCTTTTATATGCAACAAGTACAGGGTTTTCCAATAAGAGGTGTTATTTTGAATAGCCCGCTATTTCGGTAGATGTTACTTTTGAAGCTGTCATTTTTTGACATTTAACAAGTAGAAACTACGCCATTAATAAAAATGGAACGAAACACGCTTGAACAACGCATTTAAATTATTAAAATTCACTTGAGTGAATCAAATGCAAATCATCTTGAGTGATGAGGCCCATTTCCACCTCGGTGGCTTCGTCAACAAGCAAAATTGTCGCATCTGGGGCTCGGAAAACCCAAGAGTTATTGTTGAAAAGCCTCTCTATCCTCAACGTGTGACTGTTTGGTGCGGTTTATGGTCTGGCGGAGTAATTGGACCTTACTTTTTCGAAAATGAGGCTGGCGCAACAGTTATGATGAATGGATTGCGTTATCGAGAGATGATTAATGATTTTTTATGGCCGGAATTGGATGGTATTGATCTGGACAACGTTTACTTTCAACAAGACAGCGCTACGTGCCACACATGCCAAACCATTGATCTTTTACGATTGAATATCAAAATAACACCTCTTATTGGAAAACCCTGTATATTCTTGGGAGATCCCATGCACTTTTTATGCTCTGAAAGCGAAGACTTCTGCCTATCAGAACGCGCCAATCAACAGAGTGACCTAACGATTCTGCATTGACCATCAACGAGCTTGACCAATTCAGTAGATTTTGAAACAAGTGACTTTTTATATAGGGTTTTCCAATAAGAGGTGTTATTTTGTTATTCAATCGTAAAAGATCAATGGTTTCGTGGCTTGTGTGGCACGTAGCGCCGTCTTGTTGAAAGTAAACGTTGTCCAGATCAATAACATCCAATTCCGGCCATAAAAAATCATTAATCATCTCTCGATAGCGATCCATTCACCGTAAGTGTTGCTCCAGCCTCATTTTCGAAAAAGTAAGGTCCAATGACTCCGCCGGACCATAAACCGCACCAAACAGTCACACGTTGAGGATAGATAACTCTTGGGTTTTCCGAGCCCCAGATGCGACAATTTTGCTTGTTGACGAAGCCACCGAGGTGGAAATGGGCCTCATCACTCAAGATGATTTTTCGATGGAATTCCGAATCATTTTCACGCATTTCAAGGACCCGTTGTTGAAGCGTGTATCGTTCCATTTTTATTAATGGCGTAGTTTCTACTTGTCAAATGTCAAAAAATGACAGCTTCAAAAGTAACATCTACCGAAATAGCGGGCTATTCAAAATAACACCTCTTATTGGAAAACCCTATATATATAAACCTTCCGGAAGAAATTCTCTAAATGATAGTGAAAACCCTATCAAAATCCGTTAAGTAGTATAAAAGAACCGAGCGCACAAATAGACAGACGCGGATAGCGACATATACCGTCGCGGACTTTTCTGTGTGTCTTTTTAAGATATACAATTCCATGGTACATTATTTTAATGTATCTCACAAGGTTTAGCCAGCGTTGGCAATTTAAGCGCCCGAATATATTCTTTTTACAACTTGATTTAAAAACATTGACTTTTCTCTATTTTCTATAAATCTAATATGCGTGTATTATATATATATAAACCTTCCGGAAGATATTCTCTAAATGATAATGAAAACCCTATCAAAATCCATTACGCAGTTTAGAAGGACTAAGCGCACAAATTTTACTGTATTTTAGTATAATAGTTAGTTTAGTATAATATAACCCGTGAAATAGTACATAAAAGAAATTGGACCGTACCATGTTTTTTGAGACAATTTACAGCCAATATGACATTTTAAAGTATACAAAAAATATTTAATAAAACTGGCAACATTACTGCAGTTTATATTTTAAAAAATTGTTAGTTATGATGTGACATTAATACATTATTATTATTTTTTTTAGGAAAAAGGCAAAAGCAGACAAGAAAGCTGCTAAGAAATGATAAAAAATTATGATAACCTACTGTTAACTTGTCAAATATAAATACATCCTATTTAGCAAAATGAAATACATGTGCACATATCTGTGAATTTGCAACATTGTTTTGACACTGTTTTTTAAAATTTTTATGTACTAAAAAAATATATTTTTATGAAATGAGAATCACAAACAGCAAAATTAATGCAATGCGATAAAATTGTGTTGAAATGTTTCAAAAAAAAATATACATTCAGTAATATTATATTTATCCAATTTTGTTTTTATTTATTTTATTACCAATATTACAATGAAAGGTGCTCTGAAGAAACGAGTGAGAACAGTGCACAGTTGGGAGACGCCAAACATTTGTAAGAGGTTGAAATTTGCCACATGAGAACAGGTAGTTTTTATGACTTGTTCATGAGTTCAACAGATCTGTAAAGGAATGAATTTTTATCTTCTTTCTTTCACAATTCAATCAATTACCATTCTACCTAATTATTCTACTATACGTCAACAATTACCATTCTACCTAATTATTCTACTATACGTCAACAATTACCTACAGTCTAGTGTTGACATATTTTTATGTCTGCATCAAATTAAACCCGGCGTGCGCAGATAAATTTTATTTGATTAATTTGTGTTATTTCACAATTAATTAATTAAAATAATATATAGTATATTTGCGGCACGTTCCAGAGTGGAAGATACTACCAGTATCGCCCTGGTGTAAGACCACCATTCAGAATTGAAACGTTGCTCCAAATGGCTTTAGCCGTGTTTAGTGACTAGATCTGAATAGCCAGGTACTTCCCCACCTTCCTCTTTCCCTTCCCCACTTACCTTCAGCCTCACAACATCCCCCAATTGGGGATGCCATAGTATCACTGGCTCCAGACGGGAGCAGTTGGGACTCTTGTGAGGTATTCACTATAAAAAAAATAAAAAAACCACCAAAAAACAAAAGTGAACTGGGCTTAAAGTACTCAACTATCACAAAACAAAGACCGTGCTTCAAACCGGTGCATTTTTATCTCGTATGTGGCTCTTTTTCAGTGTTTTGTCTTCACAAAAACTGTCACAAATTGTCAACCTATTTTGAAATAAGCCAGGCTCTATAAAACACAAAAGTGTATTCTATAAAGAAACTTATGTCATATAACATCATATAATCAATACTATCCATCGCGAAATCACTATATTTTATATTAAATTCACCATGAATACACAGTGAAAATCCATCTGATTTCATATTTCGAAAACGCCTTCCATCTCATTTGCGCAGAGATTGTGGAAACCTCACGCCGTGCAGCTAGAAAGTTACAATGAAAATGCAAAAAATGATTAAAGAATGTAAAAAATAACAAAGGTAGAACTTTGTTATGTGAGGTGTTAACTGATCAAGAGCCATCTATCATCAAGCATGCCAAGCAGACAATACAACCAGCAAAATCTGCAAGCATTCACCATAGATGGCGCAAATCAAAATTAAGGTTTTCTAACTTCTGAATTATTTATAAAGGAACTATCCAATTTTAAAACAGCTATAATGGAATTTGTGGAAGAAAAATTTGACTCATATACCCAAAAATATGAATCAATCATCTCGCAAAACAAAGAAATCATAAATTCAATTCAATTTAAATCGGATCAACACAATGAATTAAAAAAGCGCATAGTCGAGATTGAAACATCACAGAAAAAAGTCAATACTGATATAACGGAAGTAAATAGGTATAATTTTGTCCTAAAAAACACTATTTCGAGACAAGACGAGAAAATTTATCGACTGGAGTACTATGGTCAAATATGCAACATAGATATGAGAGGTGTTTCTGAATCAAGCGTTGAAAATAATATGGAAGTATTTTAAAAGAATATCCAAAATTATCAACTACGAAGGTGCCGCTACACCATTACAGTCTGAAATAACAAAAATCTACAGATCGGGACAACACTTTAAAAAAAAAATCCAAGGTCCATTATAGCGACGTTTAACTCTTTGCACGCGGCCGTATCAACTGTTGTTACGGCAAAAAGTCTATACTCACACGCGACTGTATCAACAGTTGATACGGAAACTTTGACGGCCGATATTCAAGCGCTCTTTTGTCATAAATGTATTTCTTGCTCACTTGGACATTCGTTGAACTATCAAGATGCTGACATCTGCAAGTATTTCTCAAAAATAAAATTGTATTTCATAAAAAAAGATCGATAACCAAGTGCGCCTCTTCGCGCCTTTAGTTTACATTTTTGTCAACGGATGGCGTTAGTACTAGTTTGTCACTCACAACTTTTCATAACTAAGAATGATAAGTGATCATGGTGTCCCACTTGTGTCTATAAACACAGTGGCCTAAGTACACACACACCGAGAGTGGTTTATTTATGACGCCGAGTGAATGGCGGGACCACATTCAAAAGATACGGTACGTCTTTGTATGAAATTTTATGTTTTTGTTTTTATAAACATCTATGAGTGTTGACACACGAGGATTTGTTTTCATATTGTGGAGAATAATCTGTTCTGTCTATAAAGTCCAATAAATCATGCCAGAATGCTATAATTTGACATTTAATTGCGTGCATAGGTATTTGAAAATATGTACCGCGTACGGGTATAGATAAAACGGAGCAAATTAACGCGTTCAAAAGGTTAACAGCATTTATGTATCTGAACATTTAACACCAAAAGGAAAATTTCTATTATCTCAAACAAAAAAATTTGCAAGAGATAACAACTTCAAACACTCTTGGTCGAATTCAGGACATATTTTACCGAGAAAAACTGATACCTCCAAAATTATTACAATTACCAATGTCCTGGATCTCGATCGAGAAAAACGTCAATTAATATGACTAATGATACAAGTGATTTCATCGCGTACTTCATCACTAGATTCAACACAACATCATCAGTTTCATCAGTGATTTCATCGCGTACTTTGTAATTTGATTCAACACAACATCACCAATTACATCGCATATTTCATTGCATGTTTCATCACAGGTTTCATCACTGAATTCACCCCTTGGTTAATAATAATAATATATATATATATATATTTTTTTAAATATAATATTTGATATTACGCACCAAAGAACACAAATTAAGGTCATGATTAGTTTCTTAGAACAGGCACTGCCTATAGAGAAACTAATGTTGATTGCTTTCTTAACTGGGCCATAATGTATTCACGCCGGTATTGCAGCTTTTCCTCACTGTACATTTTACTTGTAAATATCATTGTTCATATATCCAATATACAAGTATCATTATTTGGCCTAATATGTAACTTATAAATAAATAAATAAAGAAAAACAATCTCTCTCTCTCTCTCAACAGGTTTCTTTAAGGCCCAAGGTCACCCCTTGCTTTTCTTAAAACGACCCTACACATTACAGAGGATATTACAAAGTTATCTTCATTATCACTCAGCACAGTAGTATCTTCGGAGACGACATAGACTTGCAGAATTGAAATAAAAGAGTACACACCTACAAGGTATGGGTGCCCTTGGGGTGATTTTTCACTATTTTGTTGGACACTGTAATGATCTCGAAAACATTGGCTAAAGAACCAGGTAGCGCAACACGATATAATACCGCGAAATAAATCACTATAGTTAGAGGAATTTCCCAAGAACTCTGATGAAGCGATCGAGTTCAACAGAAGGCGATGGAGTTTGGACTAGATATCCTTACATTATTTCCGAATCTGTAGTTTCTCATTTCTACAGCATTCAGTCTGATTCATTCTTCACCTGCCAGTTCAATCCCTTACTGCCATGGTAATGGACATACCGTGGCAGAATACATCAGTTGGTAAAAGAAACGTAACATCAACAATTCATAAATATGTATAATTACAGAATAAAATAGGTTATTTACATATAAGAGTTAGACTTATGCGGTAGAGCGGTGTTTCACGTCTCACGAGAGGTTCCACAGCTTTTCGACGTTGGTGATCACTTCTTCCATGGGTGAGTTCTTGTGGAACATGAAGTAACCCTGCACCATGGCCGGGCTGACCTTTTTGTTAAATGATATCACCCTGGAACGAGGAACATAAACTCAAATTCAATACAAAATTTTCAATATAAAACATACATAATTTTAATAAATAAAATAAAAAACAGTACACGCTGGAATTTTTCATCGACTTATATTTATTTATTGTTAGAACTAGGTAAATATCCGTATTATGTAGCCTGAACCGTCATTTAAAACCTTTATTGAGAGAAGCATTCTCAAATTCCCTTTCGCGTGGCACTTTCCCGCTCTTTTTCAGCACCTTGTGTTGGACAAGTGGTCACCAGATGCTACACAAAAGTAAAGCGTCCCCTATGCGACTTTTGTTTACGGCATTCTTTCTCATTAGCGTTTTAAATTCCGTCGCTGGCGTTGTCGTTGCGAAGTAGCTCCGAATTTATAACGATTTTTCCCGTATATAATTATTTTAAGTGTATAATTATTTCAAGATAATACATTATATTATAACAGCGAGGCTGTTCGAAGTATTTTTAAAACAGAAATAATTTTTAACTGTTTAAAAAGATAAAACACGTGGTGAACACGACGGAAAAGTTCGTCGGCCATTTTGTGTTGTTTGTTTATTTACATTGTGTTTTGTGTACCTTGTGTTTTGTGTTTTGGTTTCTTGTCCAATTTAACAATGAGTGGCTCCGAGATGTCATCATCCGATTCGGTAGAGATGACGGTAGAAGAAGTTAACAAGATCATTTTGCCAAAACAAAATGAGCCGAAACGAAAGTTGCCGAAATCGACCAAATCTACGAAAAAACATCGCATTGATAAACTCACGGCTCAAGTGGAGCACATTAGCTCGTTTATTCAGGATTTTATGGCGGCTAAAACATACGAAGATAGGAGAAACTTGGATTCCGACGAGGACGCATCATCGGAAGATCAAGAGATACACGTGGAGAGAAATTCGCGATCTTCGCTAGGGATGGGATTAGTAAATCCTAATCATGAATTCAAGGAATTAAACCTATCGATGGCGGAAACCACGTGTAAGGAACCTACAGTTCCTAAGGCGGACGCAAACCGCGTAAAGAAAATCGAAGATTTACAACACTTCGGTTCGCCTGAATGGAACGAAGTAAGGTATGGGGAGGTCGTAAGAAAATACCTGGCCAACCCCATGTTCAACCAGTTGGAGGTTAATGGAGAGTTTCTGCATTTGAATAAGGCAGAGCAATACGCGGGGTCACTTGACAAATTTTGCGGGTCACTAAGCCATGCCCTGTTGCAGCAAAATGAGTGCCTCAAGAAATCTCTTCAGGAACTGGTAAACTGGAGTGCAGAGGAAGGCAAGGAATTGTCAGCAGGTTCCCTCTTCAAGAAAGTGGAGTCGCTATTTGCCCCGGATACGCAATATCAGACAGTGACCAAAGATGTCCTGCAGATGGTCTGTGGAAGGAGAGCAAATGCGATCCAGCATCGTAGGGATGCAATCCTTAACGAGATAAAGAGCCGCTACGTACGGGAGGCAGTCAAAAATATTCCTCCAGCAGCGGGTTATCTTTTTGAACCAATGAAGCTAGAATCCCAGATTCAGCGGATGGGAGGACTGGATAAATGCTTCCCACATTCAAGCTTCGACCCTCAGCCATCAACCAGCTCGCAGATGCCCAAGAAAGTGCCAGTGAGGAAGCCTTTTCGTGAGAGCAGGCCCTTTCGGGAAAGCAGGACGTTTCGGGACAACAAGCCCTTCCGAGACAACAAAGCCCCCCGCGGAGGGCGATCTAATCAAGATGCAAGAGGTGCGGACAAGAGGGGACCAGCCAAACCAAGAAGGAATTTTGGCAACAAGGATAGGCTATGACTATCCGGAGAAGGCGTTTCAGGGGGGGCAATTGCAGCACTTCATAAGCAAATGGGAAGAATTAAAAGCACCACCAGCACTGCTAACCATGTTGCGAGGGTACAAGCTACCCTTTCGGCAGAAACCCCCTCTAAGTATAGTGGCAGACACGGTAAGCTCAACTTATAAAACCCAAATCACAGACGAAATGACACGACAAATAGACAAAATGAAAAAGGAAAAGATATTGGAATCAGCTTCAATATCGCCTTCCTTTCTGTCACGGATGTTTCTCATACCGAAGCAAGACGGGTCATTTAGGCCGGTCTTCAACCTTCGTCGTTTGAACAATTTCTTAGCTATTAGCAAATTCAGACTTATTAATGTTAATAAGGTTGCAACATTTATTCAACCAGGCGACTGGATGGTTAAAGTGGACCTTTCTCAAGCCTACTTTCACCTTCCAATTCATGAGAATCATCGCCGTTTTTTGAGACTGATTTTTAATGGAGAACTGCTTCAAATGACATGTTTGCCTTTTGGACTAGCCTCAGCTCCAAAGGTTTTTGCTTCACTTACCAATTGGATAGCGCAAAAATTAAGAGACAAAGGTCTCAGAATAATTGTTTACCTAGATGATTTTTTGATAGTACATCAAAATGAAAATATATTGAAAATGCATACATTCGAAACTATTTCAATGTTACAAACTCTTGGGTGGATAATACAATTCAGTAAATCCACTCTGTGTCCAGTTCAGAAAATTGAATATTTGGGAATTTCATGGAATTCAAGGGACGGCTTAAAAGGCCTCCCGCAAACTAAAATAGCGAAAATAACAAATTTACTGAAACAATACATTAATCTAGGAAGGTGGTCACTTGAGCAGGCCCAGAGCCTCTTGGGTACCCTCAATTTTGCTAGTTTCGCCATTCATAGAGGCAGGCTTAACCTTCGCATGTTACAGTGTGCCAGTCGCAAGCTGCCTGCATTCAAACCGAGACGGCTCCATCCCATTCCTCGAACAGCGATAGAGGAGCTGAGATGGTGGAGCAGGTCCCTGCAGACGTGGTCACCAATGCATCAAGCAGTGATTCGTCATACCCTCACGACCGACGCCTCGGACTGGGGATGGGGTGCGCAGCTAGACGACCTCAGATTGAGTGGAGCTTGGTCCCAAACACAGCAACCTCTCCACAGCAATGTCAAGGAAATGCTCGCCGTGCTGGCAGCACTTACTCCTCACGGGCCAGAGCTGTCAGACTCGGGTCTCCTGATCCAGTCAGACAACAAATCGGTGGTTGCGTACCTTCGCAACGAAGGCGGCACACGATCCAAGACATTGCTCGAAGCGACTCGTCAAGTCCTTCAGATGACAGACACGTATCGCATTTCACTGTCTGCTCACTACCTACCAGGAAGGTTCAACGAGGTGGCAGATCAACTCTCCAGAAAACGCGAACCTCCGGAGTGGCATCTTTTACCAGCAGCAACAAAATTGATTTTTGCAAAATGGGGGAGACCAACTATAGACCTGTTTGCATCGGAGACAGCTCACGTTGTAGAAGATTATGTGTCCCTAAATGTATTCGACAAAGAGGCAAGTTTTGTCAACGCTTGGACTCGAGAGTGGGATTTTCCTCTAGCTTGGGTGTTCCCCCCTCCGTGCCTCATGCCGAGAGTTCTCGCACACCTCAACCGGGCCAAGGGCCTATACCTGATTGTAGCCCCGAGATGGAAGAAAGTATTCTGGAGACCAGACTTGAAAAGTCGAGCGACGAGCCCTCCTTTCACCATAATGAACCTGACAGAAGTGCTGATAGACACCAGAACCTTGAAACCCCCTCCACAAGTAGAGGATTTTATTTTGGAGGTGTGGAAGTGCCGGGGTGGAGTCAGTCATTAACAGATTGGTCGGACAAACAGAAAGAATTTTTAAAGTCAGGTTGGAGAGAATCCACACTTAAAACATACAAACCGGCATGGCTTAGGTGGCAAAAGTGGGCATTAAATCACGGGGTAAACCCGAATGTCCCTACAGGAAGTAACCTGGCAAGATTTTTAACAGATCTTAGTTTAGAAGACAATTTCTCTCCCAGCACAATTCGACTCCATAAATCGGTAGTAACAACTTTCAGTAGCCCGGAAGAAGGAAACCTAAGCTCACACCCTCTAGTCAGACAAGTTCTCAAAGCCGCAGCATTAAAGCATCCTAAACTGTCTAAGCCTCCTATCTGGGATCCCAGAATGGTGTTGACCTGGTTAGAAGCTAACCCACCCAAAAAGTTGAGTCTCTTTGAAGTCTCGAGAAGGGCAGCGACTTTACTTTTGTTAGCTTCGGGACGAAGAGTGCATGACCTGACCTTGTTACAGTGTTCGCCAGACAAACTATTCATAAATGAGGAAGGGGTCTCGTTATGGCCAGTTTTCGGATCCAAAACTGACTCTGCTACATACCAACAGTCAGGTTGGAGGTTGAGAAACGGAAATCAGCCAAATATAGACCCAGCATACTGGATTAAGAAACTGATTGAAACCTCCAAAGAACGGAGGGAAACAAAGCAGAATTTAACAGAACTCTTCATCACTACATCGGGAGCAGTTAAGGCAGCTTCAAGAACAGTCATCGCCCGTTGGGTCAAAACAATTCTAGAAGAAGCTAAGATCACAGCTGCCCCGGGAAGTGTACGGGCAGCAGTGGCGTCACTTAACTGGCTGGATAATTTTAGATTGGATGACATCCTGGCTCGAGGGAACTGGAGGAGCCGGGACACCTTTGCCAAATTCTACAGAAGGGAAGTTAATACTCCCCTAGAGGTAAATAGGGCATTGTCTGTAGCCTCCCTATTCCACCCACTGTAACACGTGAGTAGGTATTCCAGTTTTTTGACGTATTATAATAGATCACATTAGCGTTAGTGGTCACCAGTCGATAACAAACAGATCTCAATAAAGGTTTTAAATGACGGTTCAGGCTACATAATAAAATAGTTTTACCTACCAATAAAACTTATATTATGTACCTAACCTCATTTAAAACCTAGGCAATCACTGCCTGGTGAGAACTAATGAGAAAGAATGCCGTAAACAAAAGTCGCATAGGGGACGCTTTACTTTTGTGTAGCATCTGGTGACCACTTGTCCAACACAAGGTGCTGAAAAAGAGCGGGAAAGTGCCACGCGAAAGGGAATTTGAGAATGCTTCTCTCAATAAAGGTTTTAAATGAGGTTAGGTACATAATATAAGTTTTATTGGTAGGTAAAACTATTTTATTATTACTTATACAGTCGATTCCTCTTAATTGGGACACATCTGACCCAAACTTTTGTCCCAAATAAGCAAAGTTTGAGATAGGTTAAAAATTAAAATAAAAATAGTCAAAGATTGATAAGAATAAATTAAAAAAAATATTAACAAACATTTACATATTATAATAACAGTAACCCAAAAAATTACTTCTTACACGCACGGCAGTGTACTGCGAACTGAACAACTTTATGTTGACGAATGTCGGCGGACGGCAAAATAGCCGAGGTGGTTGAAGTCTACAGAATTGATTTCGAACTGCCGAATGATATCCCTTCCTATTCCCTCCCTTGTCAGCGCAGCACACAGCACCCCCGTCGTTAGCAAAAATTCGTTTACTGAGACAGGTTTCGCATCAACTTTAGATGGAAACGTGTCCCAGATAACCGAGGTAAATTAGTATTAGTTTCTTTATTTGGTTTCTGTTCCTTGGGTTTTGGCCAAATTTTTTTGCACCATCGGAATCGACTGCATCGTGATATCGGGAGCTCCGTTGTAACCACTCTTTCCGTTTCATATCTGGTTTGAATGGTAGGTATGCCTTTAATAATTCTCTTAATCTTAAATAAAATAAAATGGGTGCATTGCATGCTAAAATGAAGACTCACTTGTCTGCGAATCTCTTGGAGGCCTCGGCGGAGTTCTCTCCGCGGTAGAAGCGAAGGAACATGAGGGACAGTTGGTTGTGTGAGCAATAGCCCACATGCTCTTTGAGGTCCACCCGGCCCGGCCGCACCAGCGCAGGGTCTAACCTGTAAATATTACAAAGTGGTGGAAAGGGTGATACGTATTGACTTACACAGGTTATGAACAATTTTGAAATGACCATGAAATTTTTTTTTCAATATTTCCTAAAATTTAATGTCACAACGTTAAAAAACCTATATTAATTTACTATCACAATGTTAAAGAACCTATATAAATTTTTAAATATTGAAGACAATATTAGTGATTTTCTAATTTCTGATTTTCCTCTTATTTTATTATTATTATTTTTACTATAATATTTATATTTCTTTTTTTTTTCTTTTTTAACCACTTATTTGTTTTTATGTAATTAGAAATTGTTAGTTACCAGCCTCAGAACAGACTTTGTCTAGTGAGGAGGGTAAGGAGAAAAATCATGTATGTACATAACTAATAATAAATAAACGCCCGGGTTGCCGGCACTGAATTGAAAATTGATTTTTAAACGAAAATCTGAAACAGAAAAATCAGAAAAAGAAACGGTCACATCTGGGACTCGAACCCAGGACCCTTGTCTTTCCGGGACAATGCTCTACCAACTGCGCTAATGGGACCCTATCCTCTTCGGTCACTTTTAACTGTATCATACTTCGAATAAGAACCACCAACATTGTCTTCATTTTTTCACCGCACATTTTTATTGGCAACTATCTTTATGTATGATCGCAAGATTCAACCCGAACTAAATGCAATCCTAGACAGCGTCTTTTTAGATAAACCTATCTTATTGTTTTTATTTTTAATGTGCGTCATCTATTGACTTTTCTGCAAGTCTAGAAATGAATTATTATTTTTCGGAATATTTTTTATTGAGTAAAACCTCAAATTGTAATATTTAAATATTGAAGACAATATTAGTGATTTTTAAACGAAAATCTGAAACAGAAAAATCAGAAAAAGAAACGGTCACATCTGGGACTCGAACCCAGGACCCTTGTCTTTCCGGGACAATGCTCTACCAACTGCATTACAATTTGAGGTTTTACTCAATAAAAAATATTCCGAAAAATAATATATAAATTTTATATCACAAGGTCAAAGAACCTATATAAATTTACTGTCACAACGTTAAAGAACCTATATAAATTACTTATCTAAGATAGAATACGTTAATTCAAAACTACATCTATTCCGGATATTTATATTTTTACCCGTTTACTAACAGGCGTGTTTTAGATTTAGTGCACCTGAGAAACAACCGTTTACTCTACATTAACCACTTAATACTCGGTTTTTTTTTAACAAAAATGAAACTAAAAACATCAGGTTATTTTATTTTTTATAAAGAGTTAACATAATTTAAAATTGACCAGTTCAAAAAAAAAGCAAAACAGAAGCAATAGAAAATGTAAAAAAACTTAACCATATTCAAAAAAATAAAACAAGACTAACCATAATAAAAAATAAAAAAATCTGGCGAGCGCAGTTCGTTTGTTTATCTTGTATAACGCAAACAAGTCAAAAGACGCGAGCAGTGTTCGGGTTGTCGCTGTACAATACACGCGCCGTCCGCGAACACCACTCGTTCAAAAGCATTAAGTGGTTAAGGGTTGATTATCAGTTGTGTAGAGTTTGAAACATGTTTATTAGTAAGGCCCAAAACTTTACTTTATATTGTTTACCCTTTATTCAAAACTAACTGTATCCCGCTATAACACTCGTTGCTGTGTCGCAGGTAATATCTATATAATATAGGTATATAAAAACTCGCCCGTATTCGAATGTAACGTTGTGTCAAAATTTCAAAGAAATCAGTGAAGAATTTTCGGAGATTTCAAATTTAGAACAAACGAACATTTACATTTAAAAATACGAGGCGTATCCAGAAAGTAAGTGTACTGAATTTTTGTAGGTTACAAATCTTTTTATTGAAACAAAAAAATTACATGGTTACCGTAGTATATATGTAAGCTATTTTTCGACATAGTCACCATTCCTCTCAATGCAGGTGGTGAAGCGGGGGATCAACTTTTTGATGCCTTCCTCGAAGTAGTTTCCCGCCAACACCTTCGTCCACTTTTCCACCTCCTCCTTTACTTCCTCGTCGGTTAAAAACCTTTTTCCACCCATGTACAGCTTCAGGGAGGTAAAGAGATAATAAGGAGTTAAGGGAATGCGCGGGGTGGTTCAGGATATCCCATTTAAACGAAGCAAGCAGTTCCTTCGTGGCGTTGGCCGTGTGTGGTCTGGCATTGTAGTGCAGCAGGCTGACTCCCTTTGTCAGCATGCCTCTTCTCTTGTTATGAATCGCCTTCCGCAATTTTTTTAGGTCTCACAGTATCTTGCAGAGTTGATGGTCTCCACTTGAGGCAGATATTCAATCAAAATTATGCCCTGACAGTCCCAAAACACGGATGCCACGATTTTCTTGGCTGAAATTGTGGTTTTGAACTTTTTGGTGGAGGGTGAAGAGGTGAGAACCGTTTTTAAACTCGCGATACCACTTGTACACACTCGTACAATTCATAGCTTTATCACCATATGCAGTTTTAACCTCATTATAAACCTCAAACGGAGGTTTTTCCTTCCAAACGAGATAACGGATAACGCCGCGTATTTCGCATTTGGCGGGAGATTGGATTGACATTTTTCACGAAACGTGTTTTCGCGTTGACACTTCTCAACGTACTGACCTTGAACAGGTCTCGTTGCGGAGGGGAAGAGTCAGGCTACACGTAAGTGTAGCCAACATATCGAAAATAAAATTCATTCGGTCGTGAGAGCCTCAGTACACTTACTTTCTGTATATGCCTCGTATAAAGAATTGGTCACCATGAAACAGGCAGTTGTCTTGTACGGTGATTCAATGTATCAACGTTAAATAAAAAACCATGTATTTTATAAATAAAATAAATAAATAAAAAAGCATTTAAGAAAAGAAAGTCTCTGTCGTGATTGTTCATCTTGGGATAGTGGCGATCAACACCAAGTAAAATATTGTTGATAGGTAAAGAATAATAAATCTTATGGGTAGAGGATTAACTGGTATAATTCATAAGACTGTAAGAAGTTGGGAGATAGATTAATAACACTGTCATGCTGTCTCATTGACGTCAAATTTTTTCGGCCGGCCGCAAAAATCTACATTTTGACGGCTGATAATCTTCGGTACTTCGGTAAAAATTTCGTTTGTAGGAGACGATTTCATTATGCAAACCTTGGTGAAAATGAAATTAATTACCTTTCTAAGTAGTTGGTGGTCATGAACACGATCCTGGCCTCGGTGGAGGCCACACCGTCCAGGCAGTTGAGCAGGCCGCTGAAGGTGACCCGGTTGAGGCCCTCGTAGGCCGATTTCTGTTGCTGCGTCTCCTCGCGAGAGATGAACGCCGCGTCGATGTCCTCCAGGAGGATTATGGACTGCTGGGGGGCCACGCTGAAACCATTGGAACACTATTTTAATACATATTCCTTACGAATAGAGTAGTGGATGCATGGAACAAACTTCCACAACATATCATAGATGCTACTATGTAATATTAGCCAATTTAAAGCTACTTAAATTGGATTCTTATTCGGAGGGAAGAAAAGAATGACTTATTTTAAAATTTAAAACTCAGAAATCTGATATGAGCGAATCAGTAGAACGCTGTCTGCTCATCAAATAATAAAAATGTTAATAATATTATAAAAATACTAATTTAAACTACGGTTCAATAAACTCTAGAACTTGGATTTGTTTTCATTTTGAAAATTTTAACAGATTATGGGACCAATTCAGGCAAGTGATAAAGTAGGTACCAACATTATTTTAATAATTAATAATCTGTATTTGAAATGCGTTTTTTTTTTTATTAAGTTTTTTAAATTTTTGTTAAAAGTTTACTAACGATGTTCATTAGGAAGGTAAATTTCTGATCATCTCTAAAATTAACAATGTTTGAATATTTTCTTTTTCACAAATCCTACAATTATAATATCTCGTGATTTTTCACGGGTAGCTATAGGCAGCCTGCTTACCGGGTAGAAAAGAATATCTTTATGCACCTCTATTCACAGTTGACAGAGGAAGAGGGAGAAATGTCCCTTTGCACTGTTTACAATTACGTACTCGTATATTACTAACTATTGATGACAATGTTACATTTGAATTTCTCCGAAACAGCTAAACGATGAATAAGCAATGAATCATAAACGATGAATGAATCGAAAGGATTAACCCTTGGAATGCCAGGTGTAAAATGCCAATCGCCCGCCGTACGCCGGCTGATACTGTTTTTGGAAAAACTTTTTTTGCTAAATTATGTGTATAAATTTATCCTATGTAGTTTTTCCAGGAGAGCTACGTATATTGAGATACATGTTTTTTTATCTCTATAATATTATATAAAAATATAAACTTAGTTTTATTAAATTTTTTAACTAAATAAGCGTTTGTCACAATAAAAATAAGTCATGAGGCTTTCCTGTAAATAAATATGACTGAAAATCTAAATTATGACATTTTACCTGAAATTTGCGATAAGCTTTTTTACAGATAAAATAAATAGGTTTGCAAGTGACGAAATGTCAAAACTAGAATAATATTAAGATACATTATTTCCTTGCCGAGCGAATAAAATGTATATAATTATCGCAGGAACATTTTTTACAATTCAAAATACCATAAAATCGAGGCAGGTGTGGTGGAGCTACTAGCAAATTCACGGTAGATTTCTTAGCACGCTAGAGGTTAACCTCTGGAAAACCTTCCGTGCAACAGTGACAAGAATTTTTTCCAGTTGACAAACCGTTCATGCGCTGCTGGCATTGGAATTTCGCCCTAGCTAGAATTATTTGATATGAGATTTAAACCTGTATGCTATGAGAAACTGCATACATTTTTTTAACAGAATTGCTTGCACTTGAAACATTTGAGAATGCATTTTTGATTTCCCTCAAAAAGGGTCTGGTATTCCAAAGGTTGATAATAATTAAAAAACTAATAGGACTGACCTCATGAGATGGTTGAGTCTGTCATCGGTGAGACCTTTGTCAGATAGGTTCAGCACACAGATGGCAAACTCTAGTTCCCCCGCCAGCGCTGTGATGAACGAGGACTTGCCACATCCCGGGGGCCCGTGCAGAAGGTAACCTGAAAACATATATTTAACCTTTATCCACTCGAGCGATAGCTACCCAAATTTAGGTAGGTGATTTTTTACGAATTAAAATTAAGTATAAATTTAAACATTTTTTTATAAAACCTCGTTCACAGTTGTGAATATGCACACTGATTTCGTACTATCTCTTTCAAGCACCATTACTTTAGACTTTATAGTCATACAGAAGTCATAAGAAGCCCTTTTCATGGTTGGTTATCTTCCATTCTTGCTGCAAAGCTTGCTCAGAAGAGTTGCCCAGTTTAAGGTGAAGCACTACGAAGTAATGCAAAATCATGTGTTTTGGTTTGAAATTTGGTCGCTTATTTTTTTTCTTGCATAAATCAAAACGGGCAGCTGGTGTTATTGTTAGTGGCCCAATTCCGAATGTTACACAACACAGTGTATCGCCTTAATGAATCTAGTTATTATTACCTCTTCTGTAAGGAATCCCCCTGTCTGTGTACCAAGTGGTATTGCTGATGAACTCCTTACAGTCAGCCACTATCCTCTCGGCGACCCCGTCGTCCAGCACCACGCTGTTGATGGGACGGCGTTTGCGGGGGTGGCCCAGCGGTCTCCACTCGCTGCCCATGGCCGTGTACATGATGGTCATGCCCTCATGCTGCTTCAGGGCTAGCTGCCTGGCTGGAAGAAATAGGACATAAGTTACAATGTCAAGAGTGTAAGCTATATCACTTGATGCAAATGAAAAAAAAAGTTAAAATTTTGTTTTCTGTTTGGACGGATTTAACTCCATTTGGATTGTATTTTGTATGTGAATGTATTGGTAAAAAACATTCCCTCGGTAATAATCCTGTTCTAAAATAATGGCATATTTCAAAACATGAATTTAACATTTTGCAGAAAGAGTCCACCAGGTAGTTGGACTTGATTCCATTTAAAAAAAATTGTATACAAGATCCAATCGTATTTGGATCCTTTTTGGAAACTTGTATATAAGTTCCAATTGTATTTGGATCCCTGTTGGAAACTTGAATATAAGATTCAATCGTATTTGGATCCTTCTTGGAAACAAATCATTGCTATGACCATGTTTTTCTATAGAATTCATGAACCTAAAAACCTTGACAGAGCATTAGTGCGATTTTGTGTGAATGACGTTGAAGCCAAGCTAGGGCGAGGGGAAATTGTCTGGCAGCCATCTAGTATGACAAACTTTTGAAATAATTTTGTAAGTGGTATGAAATTAGCTGTTTTTTTTTTTAATATTGTTAATGCAATAATTGTAACGGCTTTTGAATTTTTTTTGGACCTTTGATGAGAGAGGGAATGGAACATTGTTATTAAAAAATGTACATGGGTTTTGGCATTTTTCATACAACTTCGGCCTTAATGCCCCGCAGTAAGCGTTCCAAGATGGTTTGAAAGGGAGCTATGAAAATACGAATGTTAGAGGGAGCGCGCTAATATAAAAAATTATATATAATTATAAAAAATATAATTAGGCAAAAATGGTGAAAATATTTAATAAAACACGACTCGTTTGAAATAGAGCAAAAACCTCTCTACAAATGCTTTAGTTGCATTTAAAGAAATACTGTGTATTTTTTCATGCCTATAACTTATTAAATAACAAACAAAACGTTAGAAGTTAGAAACGTTAGAATTGGATGACCTCGAGCTCCAACTAACTATGGATGTTTTTTAATTTTAGTTTGACTTTTACCCGCAATTACTTTGTCAGATTGTCCCACAAATGGATGATCCAATAATCCACCACCGGATTATCTGATTGTTGTCTTGTTCTTCTTAAAGAATAAAAATTCTTCCTTTTTTTCACAGTCAATCCTCTCCATCCAATGTCAATCCACAGTCAGCAGCCACGGAAACGAATAGCTCCGAGGATTCTCCTTAATCCTGAGTGTTTAAATTTGCCAAAACTGCAAGTTACTCCAGGGACTTTCGATTTCCGTGTCCAGCACAAATTATTGCAGACACACGTAAACTTTCCTTTCACACGAATTCAAGTAAAAAGAAGGCTGCGCCAATTGTTATATCTCTGCCTTTACTTGCAGATTTAGTGTGTTGGGAACTCTTGATTAAGTAAAAGGTTCTTTACTATAATTGCGTGTATTTACGTTACAATAAATATAAGTCTGGATTTAGCTACACTGTTCATTACCCGAGGGTTGGTAATTCTCTGTTTCTAGAAGCTTGAAGTCTGACAAGGATACCCCACAGGCAATTGCTACACTCTAGAGACATCTGACGGACACTGGAGTAAGCTTTCTGACTAGTGCCATCTTTCGCTTGAATACCCAACTAATTACCATACATCACACTAACATTAATAGAGATGACGGGTCCAAGCTTACTATGTAGTCGAAAACCATATTTATTTTGACTAATTATACTGAAATACCTCTCCCAAGGTTGGAGTGCGCAACAAGGTTCACCCCAATCTGCACACCTTCTACACTATAATGCTGTCCAAAACGATGGCTAAAAAAGCAGGAAGCGCAACATGGCATGATACCCCAAAAATAATGGATAATACTTTTGGCCGTGAAAATCTGGAATCATATAATGTATTTTGATACTTTGCCGTATTGCTCCCCTGGACTAGGAGATCCTCTCTGGTGTGACTTCTTGTAATATATTTATGATCAATTTTTTCCATATATTCTAGGTTTTTGCGTATGTGAATAATAAAAATGTGTTCCAACAATAAGGAAGTTGAGTGAAAAATATTTTGACTTATAAAAAATATGTTCATGTAGATAAAAAAATATCGATTCTAAAAATATAAATATATTTCTATATTATTATTCTTAGAATTAGTTAAACGTTCTTGAAAAAGCATTCAATAGCAATAGACTGTATACGCTCCACGATTGGTCGAAAGAATTCTGACGTCACATGTGTCGTGACTTGTACGTTCAACGGATCACCTATGGTGCATCTCTTTCTATTACATGAGAGATGGTCGGTTTAGATGAGAGAGGTGTATAGGCCAAAGGTTTATTTGGGTTTGTCAAATATATGTACGTATTTGTTGTTATTATTATATGAAATGGATTTCTAAAGATACATATTCGTATAGTGCTTTATAATAATATGTTGTTTATTGCATAACTTAGAAGTTTTTATTATTATACATGTCACATAGCATGTGATACAATTCAGGCCGCCGGCCGCCCAGAAAGGTCTCACAGTGAACTGGGCTGTAAACCGTTATTTTACTTTTGGTCTTTACTTTTCTGCGCGGTGGTCCTGAATTAGCGCGTGGAACGTCAACAAGTAGCGACGGCAATACCGTACAAGTACCGTACCGGGCGGGAAAAGCAAATATTCTAACTTAAAATATTAATTTAACTATGAAATCTTAATCAATTTTCATTTTTTTTTAATAACATCAATTCTAATAGACGGTTAACATTGGTAAAAAAATTACTGGAATTCCTTGTTGAAGAATTAAAATTTTTTCCATACAAAATGCTTGAGCGTCGTGGTTTTCACAGTTCTAATGACGTCACACCACACCCCGCCTCTTACCGCTCGGATTCCGCTCGTTTTGGCGGGCTTAATAAAATTTAAACTTTGAGAATTAATTTAATTATGAAAACAAACTTTAAAAAAAAAAAAAATACCAGTATTTAAGTTTGAATGCGAACATTGATAAAAAAAAAAAAAAAAAATGGACTCAACTTCCTTATTGGAGACAGACAAATAATTATATTGGACCGGTGTGGATTTGTGTACAAAAACAACCAAGTAAAGTTTGTTGAAGTGATAATTTACAAATATGGTGGTGGAAGCTAGTAAACATTTGTGAACCCACCTTCCTCCAGAATGTTGAAGTAGACTCTCTTATCTCTTCCGAAAGCAGTCATGGTGACTGACTCCCATGGTATACCCATGTGCAGATCTAGTGTGTGCTGCTCCCTGGTGCGTTCCATTTTGATCCATGTACTTCGATACCTTTAAAATAGTTTAAAAAATATACATTTAACGTCTTGCTCGCCAGCATATCCTTAGCCAGTGGACTACCGATGGGTCTCCAGAGAACATGCAAGAATTCTAATATTATCCTTGCTATAATATTTGCGATGCGATTTTGACCTTAATTCTTTGAAAAATGTATGAAAAAATTGGCACAGATTATGGAAATTACACTTCATTTCAACATAATTACCACAAAAAACAACGATTTACGTCAGGATAGATGGTAAAGATGCATTATAATTCTATTTTTGATAAACTTGTTGAATTCCGCTGCACGCTTAATACGCAAAAAATATATAAATAGCAGTTGGTTTCAACTTAATTACTACAAGAAATAACTATTTACGTGGTGGGAGATGGTAAAAGATGCATTAAAGTCCCACTTTTCTCAATCAAAGTTATGTTTTCAGGTTAGGAAATATGTAAGAATTATTAAAATAACCCAAACTACACCCTGAAAACCTATTAAGTGCGACTTAAATAGTTGTCTCTTGTCTTAGATGGAGAAGTTAAAATCAAGTGTTGTTTTCTCAAAGAACCTTTGCATGCAGCGGAATTCGACAAGTTTACAACATTTTTATTCAAAGTTAAAAATTTACCTTATAAAACGATCGCATTGCTGCTGTTTTGGACCCTTTTTTGTATAGAGTGACACTTGCGAAGGTTCCGTTTCAATCTAAATACGCGAAAATGACTTAATTCACACAAACTATACCTAATAACTTATTTTGGGTATATGAATTGTTGCATCTTGTAGTAATTGTTGAAGCAAAGTGTAATTTCCATAATCTATGCCTAAAAGTGCGGCGGTTAGGGAAATAACTACAAAAAATAGTAAATAGTGAACTTGCACAGGTGTTAATATATTTACCTGAAGTAATGCGTACCAATGCTTGGAATGAATTCATATTTTGTGCTAACATGTCCAGTCGGCTTCAAGGTAAACGAAGTTTCAACGCTTAGATGCTGCGTGGATTTAGCTCCCTTGACCGTCATCCAATGTAACAGCCATTGATAGGATTTATCCCTACAAGGAACTTCTAATGTTATCATTAGTTTTCTTCGCATGACTACCAGCGCACCTTGAAGGCCCGTTCTCATAATCGCGGCACTCGCTCCGAGCGCAAATAAACCTGAACCGGCGCCGAAATACGGGTTGTCACCCAGCATAGTCATATATTCACTGATCCCCATGGTTATTTAGTTACTTTACACCACTTTTAAGTAACGATTTTTATGTTTTTGTTCGCTATTACATCACTGTCAGTCACTATTTCAAATGAAAACATTATTTGAGGTTAGCTCGTTAGCTGTCAGATTTAGAGATGGTCGATATTCCTGACCCGGTTACTTGGAACCGGCTCCTTTGCTGTCACTCGAGCCGTCGATATTATTTCTCCGAGGAACCGGTTATCAAAGAAAGACTGTGTAATTTTTTTGCAATGCAAATTATTTTTGTTTAAGAGATTGCAATGATGTTAAATATTGGTTTCCATTACAATTTCGCCATGAATATTAGCCGGTATCGCGAGATCAGAATGATGGATAATATATTTAAAACAAGATTTTTGTTATAGGCATAAGAAGCTTAAATTTTTTATGAAGCTTACAAGGAAGGAACAAGGAAGTAGTCAGAATAAACTAGAAATATGTTTAAACAAGCTGACGTGTATCCGGCCTTGCATGGGATTATAAACAGGACCGTCTTAAGGCCCCGTAGTAAGCGTTCAAAGATGATTTGAAGGAGAAATATGTTAATACAAATGTAGAGAGTGTGCTAATATTAAGCAAATATGGCAAAAATATCTCGACAAATGCTTTATTTGCTTTTAAAGATACACTGTTATTTTTTCATGTCTATAACAAATTATTATTATGAGCATTTGAAAGTTTAAAATAATAGAAAAAAAATCTAAGTACCGCTATCGTCAATTTGAGTTTTTTTGCTTTTGAATTTGGAGATATCATATAAAAATTAAATGTATATATTTTTTAAATTTGTGGATTTCCAAGAAAGATATAAAAAAAATCCAATACTGCACAGAAGTCCCAATTCCTCAATAACCTCGGAGCCCGTGGAACTATAGCATCCCAAACGGGAGTAAAAGACGAGATCGAAGGGAATGGAAAATTAGTTTTAACTCTCACGAAGAGGAGGAAAAGCGCAGCAGACGAAATTATTCCTCAATGAGTATAATTTTGGCATCTAGCCGGGCCCCCGACGTTGGGGTCCTGTGGAAAATTTCCTATGTCCTAAATGTGTACCATTTTCACAGCATCCTCAAAGATGATATGTTATGCCAAAGAACTTATTTCGTATCGGGCCTCTTGTGCTGTGTTCCTGGCCGTTCCCCACCCCAAGGGTTGTGGCCTAAGACCGGGGACTCCCGCGGAAGTCAAGGCTCACCAAGACGAAGATTTACTTGTCATATCTATTATAAAAAATAACAGATTTGTAGATTTGGCGCCAGTTATAAACGTATTATTTTCCTTTAATTTTTTTTGTTCAAACTATTCTGCCCCACCCAGCCCCCCTGCTAACGCCCATTACTATGGGTATAAGTCAATGACGTTCTAATATATACAGGGTGTATCGGCACGTACCCGACAAACTTTAACCAGCTATTCCTCAGCACATTTGGAGTAAAAAATGTTATGGGCGCTTTGCTGTCCGGTAACATTTTTGTTCCATTAAAAACAAAAAATAAATAAAAAATCCACACTCCGTCACTGTCATTTGAATTGTTTCTCGTGTTCAACAGCTGTTATTAGCAAGTGTGTCAATAAGTGTCCCCGCTCTTTCGTACACACTAAATAATAATAGTTAAAAATGAGACGAATGGTGCCGTGCCATTTCGTTGTGATTGTAAAAGCGCGCCAACGTAGGTACGTACGTACATTATTCAACGAAACTCGAACAAAATATTGCCAGACGGGTTTTCAAACTTTGACAAAGGATAAAACATTGGTGACATGTGGTGAAAATATGAATAGTAAATTTTTTATTAAAAAAAATGTTACCGGACAGCAACGTGCCCATAACATTTTTTACTCCAAATGTGCTAAGGAATAGCTGGTTAAAGTTTGTCGGGTACGTGCCGATACACCCTGTATAGACGTGTTGTAGAACTCTCGAAGTGGCAAGCAAAAGAAACGCTAATTGTCGTGCTTTTGATTTCGTGGTTTTATTACTAAACTAGCTGATGTGTACTCGGCGTTGCTCAGAGCCGTTTATTATTAGCCGTTTTTCGCGAATTTTCGACGTGTTTTGTTTTTTTTTACGATGTGTTTTAGTGGCACTCGGTAATTAAAAATATTTTTTTAATATTTTTATTAATTCATTATTAATTTATTTCACGTAACTTTTTAAATTCTATTTCTTCAATTGAAGATTCAAAATTGTGATCTATTATTGATAATTCAACGAATTTGCAACCATTTGGCCGTTTTGTTTGTTTTTTCGACATTTAAGGTTATTTGATGTTTTTCACATGTTTTGACGTAATTTGGCCGTGTTTTTGAAAACTCCCAAATAACGTAAAAAGAACTGAAAAAACGTTAAATAACGTCAAAAATAAAACAGTGTTTAACAACGTGGGGAATATCGCTCATCAGTGGTCTATTTAAGTTGCTTTCGGGGTGATCAAGAGTTAAATGCTTTGGGGGAGATTTGATGTGATTTTGGGAGATAGGCATAGGTGGGTACGTTGTGAAACTTGCGTTTACTTTATTCCAAACACTGTAGATAATTAGGAACGTTTTGATGCAATTTAAAGATTTCCGTTTAATTGAAATTCGTAAGTTTTCTTGCCAAATTTTATGGCCCCGTAGTAAGCGTTCAAAGAAGGTTTGAAAGGGAGATATGTAAATATGAATGTTAGAGGGAGCGCGCTAGTATTAAAAAACGATAATAACTAAGAGAAAATGGTGAAAATATTAAAAAAAAACACGACTCATAGATAGAGAAAAATCTCTCGACAAATAATTTAGTTACATTTAAAGATACACTGTTAATTTTTCATGCCTATAACATATTAAATAACATTACATAACGTGTTTTTAATAATTTTCGGAGTTTAGGAGGGAATTTCATATAATTAACGTTTATTTAATTAACGGTATAACAAATGTACAAATACTATCTCAAAAAAAAACATATATTTTTTTGGAACTTAAAAAATTAAAAAGTTAACGAGAAACTTGTTATAAATCGGCAGAAAATAGTTATGCGGGGGCATGACTTTCCGATTAACAAGAATGAGCAGCATTTATTGATTTGCCCTTGGGCCTAGTTCAAATTTCGCCTGTACTCGCTATGATTGATATTTAGAATTCTGTTTTACAGGGGTACCCACGCTATGAAATATTATTAATATGTTGTAGGTACAATTTGGGGGCGGGAATGGGAATCGCCTCCCTGGGAACCATTTATTGGAATACCAACAACACTTCAGCTATAGGTCACTCCAAGTGGTTCGCTACGTTTGGTGACTTGGCAGGGGTTCACGGTTTCATGAGGTGAGGAGGATAGATTATAAAATGGATAAATTGAATTGCAAATCCCATTCATGCAGCTGGGAATTTTCAAAAAATATTTCTCACATTGTTATTATGTTAATTTGAATGCAGTATGTAATGTAATTATTTCTAATCTTGTTATTATGTTAATTTGAATGCAGTATGTAATGTAATTATTTCTAATCTTGTTATTATGTTAATTTGAATGCAGTATGTAATGTAATTATTTCTCATCTTGTAATTATGTTAATTTGAATGCAGTATGTAATGTAATTATTTATCATCTTGTTATTATGTTGGTTTGAATGCAGTATGTAATGTAATTATTTCTCATCTTGTTATTATGTTAATTTGAATGCAGTATGTAATGTAATTATTTCTCATCTTGTTATTATGTTAGTTTGAATGCAGTATGTAATGTAATTATTTCTCATCTTGTAATTATGTTAACTTGAATGCAGTATGTAATGTAATTATTTCTCATCTTGTTATTATGTTAGTTTGAATGCAGTATGTAATGTAATTATTTCTCATCTTGTAATTATGTTAATTTGAATGCAGTATGTAATGTAATTATTTCTCATCTTGTTATTATGTTTGTTTGAATGCAGTATGTAACGTAATTATTTCTCATCTTGTAATTATGTTAACTTGAATGCAGTATGTAATGTAATTATTTCTCATCTTGTTATTATGTTAGTTTGAATGTAACGTAATTGATATGAATGTGGTTTGTAACGTAGTTAATTTGAATGCAGTATGTAATGTAATTAATTCATACTTGTTTTATATGAAAGTCCGACGGGCGTATCAAGTCCTCAATCGTCTGGACCCAGTAATACTATGGCATCTCCGATTTGGGTATGTTGTGAGCAGAGATGTGCAAAATGGGTACCCAAAACCATTTGAAATGCAAAATGGAAATGGGTCAAAACTTTTCCATTTGAAAATGCAAAATGCAAAATACCTATTTTCAAAATGCATTGAAAATGCAAAATGGTTTCTCAGGTCAAACAATTAAAATAATTATAGAATTTTTAAACAATTTTGTCATTTAATAATGGACATCAATGTAGAACAAACATATTACATGATGGTAAATCCAAAAACACCACGACAGATTATGAAACCACAAAAAATTTGCGCGGGACTAATGTTGCCAACGTAAAAACATAGAAACTGCTATCTAACATTTAATATTACAGCGTCATGGACCCATGTTCAGTACTTGAATCAGTATTTTTTGTAATAGTATCACTCAATTGCCAGGGCTCCTACCAGGGAGCAACTTGACAAATGGAAATTATCTCTCATAGCGAGGTTGAGGACCGACTGATATTTGGGGCTTATGAATATAAGATGAGTGGAGATAGTAGGAAGAATGTTGCAAAAAAGCATTTAAAATGGAAAATGCATTGAGAAAAGCATTTAAAATGCAAAATGCAAAATGGTTTTTAGAAAAGCATTTAAAATGCAAAATGGAAAATACCCATTTTGCATTTTGCAATTCCATTTGAAATGGATTTATTTGAAATAAAACACATCTCTGGTTGTGAGGGTAAGGAGATGGGGAAGAGAAAGGTTGGGGAGTACCTAATTATTCAGATCTGGCCACCAAACACGGCTAAATCCATTTCAAGCAACGTTTCAATTCTGAATCGTAGTCTTACACCATGGGCAATATTGAGAGTATATTCCACTCTGGAACGTGCCACAAGTATACTATACATTATTTTAAATGAATAAATTGTGAAATAACACAAATTAGTTAAATACAAATTGAATTTGAACTGACGACCTTCGGATTGCTAGTCGAGAGCCTTACCCCTTACCACGGAGGCCTTCAAAGCCGTATACCTATATCGTAATATTATGAACTAATTTTGTAAATTTTAATGTCCTAAAACGGGAATTTTCTAATTGCACAGCCAAAGTTTACATTGCGCCAAGGAAGGAATCGAACCCGCACGATCCCGACTAATAAGCAAACATATACCTAGACCACTGCACCACGAAGTTACAGAGATCGTCAATTATTTTGACTTCCCACAAACGTCAATATATTTTTTTAAATCACTAAATCGGGAATTAAACATAAAGATTCTCACGAGATAACAAAGCCATACTATACGATACGTACCATTTACAGTATTTGTACTCTTATGGACATTTGATTGATGTGACTAGGAGTGGATAGGAGTGGTACCTACCAGTCCTGGGAATCCCGCATACGAAGCTTATTCCAGGGCTCACTCCCTAAATAATAACGAAGCTGTGCAGTTTCTAGTCTACTAGGGACGCCAGGATATTATATCGTTATATTTTGGGGAGAACTATGCGGGCTTCGAACTTACCATCAGATTTGTAATAATTTTAATATATTTTTTTACTAATATAAGTTCACTTTCCCAAACTGATCTTAAAATCATTATTTTTTATCGATTTGCGGATATGTGTGGATATGTTTGTGGATATTTACGAATATTTATGGATATTCATGAATATTTATGGATATTCATGAATATTTATGGATATTCATGAATATTTTTGATTCGTTTATAAATGGATAAAATAAAATAATTTCCCTCAGGGCCTATGTAATCTTTTGGGATGCTGTGTGGAGTATCTCTAGTAGATCTCTTTTAAGACCCCGCATATCCAATTTCTTCCGATTTATAACAAGTTTCTCATTAACTCTTTTTTTTTTATTAAAGTTTTTAATTTCCAAAAATATTTCCGAAAATTTCCGAAACGTTAAGTAAGTATATGAAATTTCCTCGATAGAAAAAAACCGCAAAGCACCCTCCGAAAATTATTAAAAACACGTTTTGTTTTTCTTTATGTTATTGAAATGAAAAAAATTCACAGTGTATCTTTAAATGCAACTAAATTATTTTTCGATAGATTTTTGTTCTATTTCAAACGAGTCCTATTTAATTAAATTTATTCACCATTTTCACTTAATTATTATCGTTTTTTAATATTAGCGCGCTCCCTCTAACATTCGTATTTACATATCTCTCTTTCGAACTATCTATAAATGCTTACTACGGGAAGGAGAGGGTGTTCTGGAAACGTAAAAGGTATCAGGGTTGGGTAAGAATCTAGGGATGTGTCCAAGAGTGACAGACATATGCATATATCTATCCCAAGGGTGGAAAGACCAGTTGGAGAGGTCAAAGGGTCTCCCTAAACAAGCCTCTCCCGATCTGGCACGCCACGCAGCTGGTGGGTAGGCGCATCCTGAACCCGGGGCGGCGGTACCCAAACCCGCCTACCAAATTGAAGACTGATTTCAGGATATATCTGGAGATTTTATGGATATTTCTGGATATTTATTGTAGATATTTCGGGATATTCCTGGATATGTATGTACAGGGTTTTCCAATAAGAGGTGTTATTTTGATATTCAATCGTAAAAGATCAATGGTTTCGTTGCTTGTGTGGCACGTAGCGCCGTCTTGTTGAAAGTAAACGTTGTCCAGATCAATACCATCCAATTCCGTCCATAAAAAATCATTAATCATCTCTCGATAGCGCAATCCATTCACCGTAACTGTTGCTCCAGTCATTTTCGAAAAAGTATGGTCCAATGACTCAGCTGGACCATAAACCGCACCAAAGAGTCACAAGTTGAGGATAGAGAGGCTTTTCAACAGTAACTCTTGGGTTTTCCGAGCCCCAGATGCGACAATTTTGCTTGTTGACGAAGCCACCGAGGTGGAAATGGGTCTCATCACTCAAGATGATTTGCATTTGATTCACTCAAGTGAATTTTAATAATTTCAATGCGTTGTTGAAGCATGTATCGTTACATTTTTATTAACGGTGTAGTTTCTACTTGTCAAATGTCAAAAAATGACAGCTTCAAAAGTAACATCTACCGAAATAGCGGGCTATTCAAAATAACACCTCTTATTGGGAAAAACTGTATTATGTGGATGTTTATGTAGATTATTGATATTTATGGATACCGTAGTGCCAAATAAGATTTTGATAACGAAGACAGTGCTTATGTAGGTAGGTATATCGGTATGGCAGCGAATGTCGATGCGAGCTAACTCACACAGAAGCATTGCTTGCATACAGCATGTTTTAAACTTTGACTTATTCGACTAATTTCGACTTCAGAAAAAAAATTCAAGAGAAAATAAAAAAAATCCATTTTGTTATGAAAAGAGCAGACTAAAACTTTTCCAGGTAGGTACCTATGTAAAAAAATTTCGTATAGGTAAATAAAAATTTGATCAAGGTTCTACACAGGTTCGAATCAAGTATCTGTTTTACACTTGCTGTCCATTTTTCGTCAAAAACAATAAAATGCTTTTTCAAAAATGCACAATATGATTGAACATATTTTTCGGGTCAGCTCTAATAACTATTGTGCGACCTGTAATAAGTTTACGGAAATTTTAAATTTGGAACGAAGGGTTTCTGAAAAATAGTGTGCACTAGATATATCTACCTACGTAGGAAAGTTCCAATAAGTACTTTGGCAAAAAAAATAATACTTATGAGGAAACATAATATTTGATCGAGGCAGTCTAAACAGAAGAGTTTTACGAGCAAGACATAAAATAAATATATTGTTCGCAGTGGCGGCTTTTATGATTACTGGTGTCAGAGATCGCGATGTGGGCTGTCGGAAGCTGGGACACTGCGCCGATTTCAAATTAAAACCCTGAAGAAAAATTAGGTATTTTAAATGAGTTATTTAAAATAAATATTAATCCGAAAGTTCCTGTAAGAACTAGCACTGACGAAATCTTCACCAATCTTAACATCATGTCAATTAAACAACTATATTCTAAAACTATACTCATTTACATTCATAAGTACAAAACCCAAGAAATAACAACAAACACGTACAATAGAAACACTAGATCTCATGGTCTAAAACTTACCCAACAAATAACTACTAATACAACTTTTGGGCAAAAAAGCTTCTTATATCATAGTATTAAACTCTACAATAAAATACCACTCTCACTCAAAAACCTCAACATTATAACATTTAAATCTCAAATAAAAAGCTGGATACTTAATATAGGGAGATCTGAAATAGAAAATATACTGATATCAAAGACAGACTAAAACCAAATCTACTAAACTGAACTATACAAAAAACACTATCTTACTTATTTTAAAATTATTTAAAAAAAAAAATTATACTACATGATATATGTTTATAATTAATTTCATATGTTACTTTGTTGTAATATTAATTTCTTATAATTAAATTATAATATGTAAATGACATCCTCAGCACGGGAGATCAAAGTGAGGATATCATTATGTCTATATGTTACTAAGAAAAGAAGACAATAAATCATTATTATTATTTTATTTTTTTATGGTGCAAAATATTGACTCTGAATACTCTGAAATTTTAAATTGTTGTTTAGGATAGTGCCACCTAGCTCTCAAGTGCATAATAATAATTAAACTATTATACAAGCGATTTTTAATGTGAAATTTACAGGTAGGCAGACCGTGGGTTGGATTTTTTTTTAATTATTGAAGACAATATTAAACCGAAAATTTGATACAGAAAAATTATAAAAAGATAACGTAATTTTTTCTGTTTTTTTCTAAATAAAATTTTCGTTAAAGAATCGCCAATATTGTCTTCAATAATCAAATATTACAATTTTAAGTTTCATTCACAGTTATTAATTTTTTGATTTTTAATTGATCCTTTAATTTTAGTAATTTGTTGCACTAACGCACGTTTGTATCGACACAAGGAAAGAGTTCAAAAAAATTTCCTTCCAAAGAGTTCAACCAAGTAGATAAGTATAGAATTTATTTGTACAATTCTCTTGACTACCGTACTAGGCTCATACTCGTATCATGGTAGTCGTATATTGGTTATTGGTTTTTTAAAACATGTGACGAAATATTATGTGAAGTGTAATTTTTGTAATTTGTATCTTAAATACTATACGAAATAGAGTGGAATAAACTAAAATAAAATGAAAAATACCTACTTATTATGTATACACGTGTATTATCATCTTATTACACTGAGTAAAATGAGTGTTTAATATTGAAACAGTTTTGGATAATACCTACCATTTTTGCCATCATATACTATCATACCTACTATCCATTTCCTTCCTTAAAAACAACCTTACCGACATTGGAAAGAAGATGATTTGTTGCATTGTAAATTTTCGCAAGTACAACATTCGAATTCGTGTCGTGTAGCAAGCATGTGTAATCGTCGTGTTCTCGTGAATTGGAGTCGTATATTCACATGCTTTGTGCTCTGTTTGCAAATATCAAAATCATATCAAATATTATCTCGTTTTGGAGGAAATTTCACCCTGTGAACAGTGCAAGTTCGTCGAGAGCCCTACTGCTGGGATTCATGGGAATTCAAGGTAGGCTGTTTCCATCATTCCACATTTCCCGTGATTTTCAAACCCAATTGAATGTGCTTTATACTTTCGTTTCCTTGTTGATTTAATTTACAGTCCATTTCCGTGTAATAGAACACGGTACAATGAGTATTGCTGATTTATTAAAATCCTGTTAAAAAGGGATATCATTCCGTTTCGAAATAATTAAAAATATATCGGAATACGTGTTCATGCACATGCGTTGGTCCTGATAGTACACCGTGGCGAAATGCAAAAATATAAGAATTTTTATGACCACGTGTTTTGACATCGTGGCACATTCGTGACTGATATTTTATTAGGAAACGTGTCCATTCATTCGTTAAAGGCCCGCAGTCCCGTTTTTAACCGGAAAACGAATAATTTAAAGAGATTTTTAATAAATTATTAATATTTAATATCAGTAAGTTTTCTCCGTGTACCATATTTGTAATTTTTATGGGCAATAATAATATCAATAACCATAACCATAAGCAGTAAGTGGTTGTTTAAAGACCCGGGAAAACAATCTATTCTTGTCGAACAATATGGTCTTATTATTTGCATATATTTGCGTAAAATCAATTATGGTGGGACTTTCGCTTTAAAAGTCACTGTTGGGTGCAGTAAATTAAAATATTATTTTTACACATCTCCACATCGGCGCAGCGTTCTTTCAATTGATCCATTTAACTCCAATTGCCGACCAGCACTATTTTCCTGGAGGGGTTCTGTCGTCAATTGGCTTCAATTGGTCATAATATCCATACACAGGACTACAGGACCTAATGACGCATTCCTCAGCTGTACCGTTATACCTACACTATACAGTATGTTCTATTATACACAAATTGTAAACAAGTGCCCTTGGGACAACAAGGTACTATCTAACATTTTAGCCAAAATTGATTTTTTGAATCAAGTTTCTTAATTTTTTATTCTCTTTTAACCCTGTAATGTTAGGAGTATAACGCCAATTGCCCGCCGTAATAGCTCACACTATTTTCTTAATAACTTACTTAATTGTTATCAGATATATATTATGTATCCGTTAAACTTTACAAAAAAATCCAGAATTAAATTATTGAGATTAAAAATATGATTAATTTTAAAAAGATATGGAGAAAGTAGGTCCACCTCAAAAAATGAAAAAAATTAAAGTTATATTACGTTTTCCATATATTGTTATTTTCTATATAAATATGTTTCTAAAATTATTAGCATACACAACAATGTGAGCTAACTTAAGATTAATAAATAAAATATCAATTCTATATTGTTTCTCCAGGATAATTACGTATATTCATAGAAATACTTTTTTTCACTCTAATGTTATAAAAAACATAGTAAATGATGAAGATATACGAAAATATTCCTGAGTTTTATTATATTTTCCAGCTAAGTAAGCGTTCTTCACAATAAAAACAAGTTATACGAAGATTTTATTTATTTTACGCCTATTAAGGCTTTTACATACATATATAACCATATTTAAGAAATTATACTCGTAAATAGTGCAGGAAATGACTGTTTAAAACACATATATTAAAAAATATATTATTGAATTTGATCCACACAGTATGTAGGTACAAAATATAAATATAAAATATGCAAAATAATTTTTTTCTTTCAGCCGACAAAATACTGTAATACTGCCAATTTAAATAGCTTTATCAAAATATTCCCCTACTTGATGAAAAAAACTTCAATAAAGTATGCTTATATAAATAAATTGATGTGCTAAATATATCAACAACATCGGAGTATTTGTTTCCTAGCTGTTGAATCCGTCGCATAGGAGTGTGATATTGGGAAGTTGATATAGAATTGTTACAATAATATGGTAGGTACTGTCTTGTAACCGACCTGCTTGGAGTATGAAAAGAGATTACATATAATAAATCAGGGGTATCAAACATTGAATTAATGATTTTATACAAACAGGTTAAATCGGAAATGATTCTACGATCAGATAATTTTATTAAATTTAATGAACAAAGTATGTTATCGTAATTTAGGTTTTCTCTAGGAATGCCCATTTTAAAATTTACATATCTTAAAAATTTATTTTGGATTCTTTCAATCGCATGTGAATGAACTTCATAATTTGGGGACCAAACCGTAAATAAATACAGTATTATGTCTTTTGAAAATCGGAATTATGAAATTTTATGCAAGTAACGAAACGCCAAGCTAGAACAATATTGAGATACATTAATTCATTGCCAAGCGAATAAAATATATTTTATTGTGCTATGAGCATTTTATAAGGTTCAAAGTACCATAAACTCGAGGCTAGTGCGGTGAGCTACTTGCAAATCCACGGTGGATTTCTTGGCACACTAGGTGTTAAGACCCTAAATTCTAAGTCCGAAAATATGTCCAACTCATAGACATATGAATAATGTCTGTGGTCCAACTTCAATGTAAGTTCACAGATAAATAGGCAAAAAAGTTCTATTTAAAACACATTTTTAATTTTTAGAACAACAAGATTCTATTTGATATTTAAGAGTAACTTAGTTCTATTTACAAATATATATTTTTATTTTTGGAACAATAAGGTTTTTAATTTGTAATTTTTACGGGCAACTTAGTTCTATTTGCCATAGATAAAATATTTTTGGAGCAACATGACTCCATTTACATATTGTTCCAGCATATTCGCTTGGGACAACAAAGTAACATCTACCAATTTCGTGAAACTAAAAAATGAATTAATAATTACATTTATGAACAAGTGAGTATGCAGAACGTATTGTGGGTAATTGTATTATCTTTTGGTTTTAAGAAAATTCTAGGTAAAAAACATGGCATTTAGTAAAAAAACTAATTAAAGCAATCCAGTTGCTCTGAGTTCAGCTGATTTTCAAAGCAACAAGATCTGTTTTTTCTATTTACTTCTGATTTTTACTTAGTTATTTATGTTTCAAATATAAAAATAATTCGTTTACAATGTGTTCTGCATATTCAGATTGTCATAAATTTCAAATTTTAGTATTTAATTCAGGATTCAAACTTTGAACCTCAATATCCCAGTTTCTTGGCAATGGCAGATAGAACCTTGTTGTTCCAAGGAAACTAACAACTCCCTGTACTCTGTGTTGTATAATAAATAATATATATGTACGTAGCTACTTTGCTAAGAGCTGTTGTGATGGACGATTGGGCATTTACAAATATATACAGAGTCGAAACGTTGCTTGAAATGACTTTAGATGTGTTTGGTGATCAGATATGAATGGCCAGGAGCTTCTCCCACAAGGAGAAAAATGAATATTGCTAATTCATTAAGAATCTCTTTCATTAAAAACGGGATTACAGGCCGTGTCCTGATAAACGTTTAGTAATTTCGTAATAATATCGGAACACGTGTTAATGCACCTGCTTTTGTCTTATTTTTGTCTTCTAGTATATAATGACGAAATGCGAAAATGTTAGGATTTTTATGAACACGTTTTCCGACATCGTGATAATACTTTTCAATTTATTCATTAAGGGCCTGCAATCCCGTTTTTAACCGGATTACGAATAATATTAAGAGATTCTTTATAAATTATCAATACTCATTTTTATCTGTACCTCATACCCCCATTTTGGAATGCCATAGTCACACTGGCTCCAGGCGGCTGGGAACATTTGGGATTGTTATGCGGTATTCACAATAAAAAAATTCAACACAATAATAATATATTAGTTTATTTTTACCGGAATTTGGAGGGGTAGTAAAGTATACAGGATGTCCCGTAAGCTATGGATCAAGAGGGTGATAGGGGAGATTATTTGCAATCAAAATGACCAAATTCGACATCTAAAAAGTACCTACAGAAATATGAACAAAACATTTTTTTGAATAATGCTTTAAATAGGAACACGGTGATGAGTTTGCAAGCAAAAAAATCGATTACAACTGTAATAGTGTAGTTGACAAAGAACAACACAAACCTAGGATTGTGTACATAATACGTATGTAGTAATAATAATAATAATAATTGGATGACTTGTATAGCGCCGTTTTTGTGCAAAATCACCTCAAGGGCGCTGTACAAATTTATAATACATTTCTACAGTGATCTATGTTATTACTAACTATTTATGGAGATAATACAATACTTACAATAGTCACTTGAGATTAACACTTAATTAAAATTATCTAAATGTTTATTAGCGAAATTTAGATACAGGATTTAGGACATAATTAGAAAATTGGATATGACTGGGCTTTCTCTCAGGAATGGTATATTTAATTTAAGGGTATGACAGCTTAAAAAGGTAAGTTTTTAGTTTAGACCTGAATTCTATTGGACTTGTTATGGATCTTAGTTCCGGAGGGAGTTTATTCCAAACCTTCGGCCCAGATACTCCGAAAGCGCGATCACCAAACTTAGTATTTGGTTTGCGCTTAGGTTCCATCAGTCTGCCTACAGCTGATGATGTTTCTGATCTAAAACGGCCGCTACACTACTCGCTTCGACGAAGTCCTCGACGAAGTTAGCCGAAGTTCGAAGTGCGTGCCCACACACTCGTGCAACTTCGCGAGTAACTCAGTCCAACCAGTCAGTGATTGGTTTATTTATGCCGTGACGCTTCGAGTCCTTTGACTCGGGTGCATTTACCGACAACAATCGGAAGTCGGGCGAAGCGAAGCGAAGTTCGTGCCCACACTATCGTATTCGGTCAACTTCGATCAACTTCGCGAGTAGTGTAGCTGGGCTATAAGAGTTGATTGCCTCAGACCAGTGTGGGACGCATAGTTCAGACATGTAGGGTGGGGCCATTTCATTGATGGATTTAAACACCATCCAGCACAACTTGTACTGGATTCTTTCAGGGCACTTGAGCCAGTGAAGGTTACGAAGGTGTTCTGAAATGTGAGAATATTTTGAAACCCCGGTTATGAGCCGTGCTGCTGCATTAAACACTGATTGAAGTTTGTCAATTTGATATTTTGGAAGGCTGGCATAAATGCCGTTGCAGTAATCGAGACGTGAGACTACGTAAGAGTTGATAAGTAGTTTTGTTGCTTCTGTAGGAAGATTTCTTTGGACAGACTTGAGTTGTCTAAGGTGAAAAAAACCGGTGCTTACAGTCCTATTTATTTGACTTTTAAACGAAAAGTCTGAATCTAAATTGACACCAAGAAGTTTGACTGTTGTTTTTAGTAGCTATATAATTGCAACAGCGACATCTTTGCAAAACGTAACTGAGAAAAAACATTTAATTTTGTTTACACCTGCTTATTGCTTTCAGCGGGAAAGGGACTACAGGCGGTTGAATTTGAATATTCGAAAGTTTGAACATTTATTTCATTGGAATTTTCTATTCTGAAGTCGAATAAAAAGATTGATACATTCTGTATGCAAGCAATGCATCTGTGTGCGAGCTGTGTTCGTGTAAACTCTGACTAGAATATCTATACTTATTTACCGAAGTAGAATCATGAATGGACATGATGAATCGTTTAAAATAAAATTCTCTATTTTACACCTACTGTGCGTCAGCAATAATTAAAACAATGCACGTGTTACACTATCCCGTCTACCCAACAAAGCGGCAGCGTTATTTATAGAACACTATATCGAAACGAATTACATACATATTTCATTTCCCGGCCCTGTCACGTCTGCAAAATTTTTGTTGGTATGATTTTATCTTCTATCGCGACTCTGCAGTAGGTAGGTACGCGCTGTTTTTCAATTAAAACTTAAATTGTACGTAATTTTACCTCATCCGTGCATTTCACTGAGATGACTTATTACAGCCTTTCCACAAAACAGTCATCGCTGAAATTTTCAACCGATTTCAAACAACTACCTAACCTCAATGTTTTTTTTCTTCCCATTTTCCCTCCATAACTCGTCAAAATTCAACTCTTTGATTTCGCTAAGTAGGTACAATTTGAAAACAGAACACGTTTATACGAAAGAAAATATAAGAGGCCATATTGTAAAGAAAAGTAGTCAGGTAAGTACCTAAACTACCTAAATAACGTGAATTTTTAATTCTTTCTACGGAATAATGTCAGTTATTCATAACGGCATGCTCATAAATAAACCACTGAAACTGTAAGCTCTTTTTCATTCGTCAGAGAGAGAAAGAGAGAGAGGGAGAGAGAGAGAGGGGCGATCTGGATATGTCAGCGGTATTCCAATAAAATATTAAAAAATACCTATATTGATAAGATCGAAATATCGTTTCTCTTATTGGTATTTTTTCTCATTATTTATGTTGTTTTTCTATTATTAGCCCAGGGGGCTTTATCGCAGATAGTACTAAATTAACACAAGAAAGAAATAATAACAAAAAGTGTGTAAAAAATATATAAAATATAATACTTTTTAATGACGTTGTTGGGTGGAAAAATAACTTATCCTAACCTAACAAGAATTAATCTTTACGGACGGACAAAACTGATATAAAATATTGCTAAGTTATTAAGAATCTCTTCAAATTATTTGTATAAACGGGATTGCAGGCCTTTAACAAATGAATTGATAGGTTTCCTAATAAACTGTTAGTAAAACACGAATATGTTAACACAAGTACCTACATAAAAATTAGAATATTTTCGCATTTCGTCACTGCGCACTATCAGGACAAATGCAGGTGCATGAAAACGTGTTCCGATTTATTAGGAATGTACTAAAAGTTTAACATGAAAAAGCCCTCAATCTAAATGCAATTTTAATAATATTAGCAATGCCCATTTTTCTCCGTGCGTCTTTATATAGGTACTATGCTCAAATGATAAAACCTACATGCATAAATTATAAAATTTGCAAGAATATCTTAATAAAATTCTCGACTGGTGAGCTCTGGCGTAGTGAAATATTTACAGATTTTTCAGTACGTCTGTATCCTCCATTAACAACTGTATGTACATACGTAAGTTCTTAAATATGCATTAACTTGAAAAAAAAAACCATCTGGCTATACCTAAACACTATTTATTTTTTTCCGTCTATTGTTTGTTCCATAATTTGCAATAATTCATTAAGAACAAAATTTTCAGAACATTTTTTAAGAACACGCTTTTCAGTGTTAGGTTAGGTTACGATTTCACTATAGACATCGATTAGCAAGCCTATAGCACTGACAAAATCTTCAACACACTTAACATCATGTCACTTAAACAACTCTATTCTAAAACAATACTACTTTACATTCATAAATGCAAAACACAAGAAATATCAACTAACACGTAGGTATATTAGAAAAACCAGATCTAAGGATCAAAAACATATCCAACAAGCAACTACAAATACAGGGTGCGCCAAAGAAACTTACTTATTTGAAAGTTTAATAAAAACAAAAGCACTGTAGTTATTGTTGTAATTCTTTTTTTATTTGAAAATGCAATGTACCAAGTTTTTTTTCATACTGTTTTAAAGATTACATCTTTTAAATGGCGACCCTCATCGCGCATACACCGGTTAAGTCGTTTTTTGAAGTTTTCGTCCACTCTTCTGAGCATATCAATCGGAATATTGGCAATAGCATCAGGAATGTTGTTCTTCAGGTGATCTATGGTCCGTGGTCGATCGACATAAACAAGGGATTTCAAATAACCCCATAAAAAAATCACATGGAGTCAAATCCGGAGAGCGCGCCGGCCATGGGAGATCGTCTCGGAGAGAGATGAGGCGGTTGGGGAAATGTTGTCGCAGCAAATTCATGCCCGCTGCTCTCTAGACCACAGCATAATGGCAACTGACGAGAATGGGAAACAAACTTGGGGACGTCCTCCTCTAGATACGCCCCCTCTTGCCCCTCTACTTGCCCAACTCAACGGTCGGGATTTTTTTCAAATAAGTAAGTTTCTCTGGCGCACCCTGTACAACATTTGGGCAAAAAAAACTTCTCACACTATGGTACTAAACTCTACAACAAAATCCCTCATCTTCTCATTCAAAACTGAAAACAGTATTTGAACATTTAAATCTCTAATAAAAAGCTGGATACAAAACATAGGGAGACCAGACATAGATAATATATTGACACCAAATACAGACTGAAACCGACACCACTCAACTGTACAATTAATTATTTCAGAAAAAACGCTATTCAATATATTTATAATTACTTTATATTACCCATACTACTAAATACTAATATGGAAAAATGAAACTGAAATGAGGATATCATTATATCTATTTATTACAAAAAAGATAATGAAACACTTATTATTATTATTTAATTTAGCTAATTTTCAAACCAAACAACATCAATGAATATGTGGTGGGCATTGATGATTCGACATTTGTCGGTGGTGGTGACTGATTCAAAATACTAGTAGTATTATTTATGTACTTAAAAAAAAATATTTAGAGTTGGAGCGTCTGAAAACATTTTTGTTCTTTTCAGATGACGCGACCAATGGAGCCGACTGAAACGTGCACTACAAAATTTCCATACGAAAATACACAATGGCCGACTTCCTCATTAAGTTCAATTAAATAAGTGGGGTTATTATTTCATCGACGGTATTTCCACTTTCGTGTTGTCTGAAAAACAGTTCATAACAAATGTATTCTTGTTTCAAACATAGCAACACTGAGGACTGACGAATGACAATAGAATTTAGAAAAATTTTATGGTTTGTATTTTCCCGCTAAACCTAAAGTAGGTAGGTACTGGTTATCAAAATAATGTAGCATAGTAGTTCTGTGAACAGTAGTAGACCTCGCATCTCAAATATTCGTTTCTAAATTACTCTCATTTAACAAATGACATCAAAAATTTCCTCTGTTATGACTGTAATCATAATTATTTGTAACAAGGTACTTGAATATATAATTTTTCCAATTTCATATAAGAAATTATACAATTTATCCAAAGAAACTGTCATTTCAATGACCTTTCTTTTTTCAAATTTTCTTCAGGCAGGTAATACAGCGTGGTATAACTCCGATCAAAAATTTGAACCGAAATATTGTGACATCATATAATTGCCTAACTATAACCACCAATCAAAACTCTGAAAGTCTATGGAATAAATCATTGGTGTATAGTATAATAAGAAGGCTCCGAATGAGAATTTTACTGTCTATGTATTGGCATATCTATGGTTTTTTAGGACCAATTTGTTTCATACAACAAGCCCGAAGTTATGAATCTAGTGAGTGGATTATTTATGGTTATAATGTAGACTAATATAATTCCACATGTAGGGTAAACCACCCAATTATTGGCACTTTAAGCAGCTACTTCACAAAACCGGTAAAATTTGCATGTAAAAATATAAAACAAAGTTCGCTTTGTTATACAAAATATATAACAAAGCGAAAAGCATTATAAGCACAGTGAAGTATTAAACAGTTATGACAATATCCTGGACCTCGTCCTAAGTAACTTGTCCCTGTGTGAAGTGACTAGAAGCGAAGAGCCGCTAGTCAAGGAAGACCATCATCATCCAACACTGGCCGTCGCGGCGCGTCTATCGCGAGCCGCACCATCACATAGCAACGGCCACAAACATCACCGCGCCCGCGCCCGCCCCGCCTCGTCTACACACAATATCAACTGCTACTCGCAATATAACTTTAAACGTGCTAATATAGAACTGTGTCAAAACATTCTGTCACATTTTGACTGGAAATTTCTTAAAAGTATACATTCTGTTGATGTTGCGGTAGAGTATTTTTATAATGTTTTAACAAGTGTTTTTGATTTATGTGTTCCAATTAAGAAGTCAATAAATGTGAGTGCAACCTACCCGGTATGGTTCACAAAATCAATTATTGACAAAATAAAAATCAAGGAAGCGCATCGCAGAAAATATAGAGTACACAAAAAGCAATCAGACTACTTATTGTTTTCTGCGATGCGATCCGAGCTCAAAAAAGATATTGTCATAACTAAACGACAATATTTAAACAGAATTCAGGACGGGATTAAAGACAATGTCAAATGCTTCTGGGATTTTATAAAATCACAGAAAGCTAACTCCAGGTCACATAACGGCCTGAATAGTGGAGACAAATTTATAACGGACTCAGAATCTATCTGTCAGAAATTTGCAGACTACTTTCAATCTGTGTATGATAGTGAAACCCCTAATCTTAGTACAGATTTTACGCGAACAGAGGTCCCATGGAACGTAGGTAACATTTCCCTAAGATTAACGAACCCGACAGAGGTAGAAGCTTATATCCGTAAACTGAAGACTGACAAGGCTACAGGGCCGGATGGAATCCCTTCCAGTACTATCATTAGCATAGCGCCAACGATAAGTGAAGCTCTTTGTCATATATTTGATACCAGTATTTTGACTTCTACTTTCCCCCAGATATGGAAACTGACCCGAGTCAGTCCCATTTTCAAGGCTGGTGACAAGACAGACGTCAAAAACTACAGACCGGTAGCCGTATTATCAGTGCTACCAAAACTATTTGAAAAAATGATTTGTGACAAATTAAGTCTCCAGATTACGCCATTCATTGGAGAAAATCAACACGGTTTCCTTCCAAAGAAATCAACAGTCACAAATCTGCTTACTTTCTCGAGATTGGTAGCCACCGGTTTAGACTCAAGGCACCAAACAGATGTAGTTTACACCGACTTTGCCAAAGTATTTGACCGTGTTAACCATGATATCTTACTGAGGAAAATGTTTAAACTAGGCTTCGACCTACCAACACTAAACTTTTTCTCATCATATTTAAAATCCAGAAAACAATTTGTTTCGGTAAATGGACATAATTCAAAAAAATTCTCAGCGAAATCTGGAATTCCTCAAGGGTCTAACCTCGGACCGCTGTTGTTTCTAATACTAATAAATGACATCCAAAACTATGTTAAGAATAGTAAATGTCTACTGTTTGCAGATGACCTTAAAATTCTAATGGAAATAAGCTCCCAACAAGACTGTCTTAAAATGCAAGCTGATCTGGATGCACTATCTGAATGGTCGTTGATAAACAAATTAGATTTCAATACAAAAAATGTGTCACTATGTCTTACACTCGCTCTTTAAACACTATACTTTACAATTATAAGATAAAGGGCGAAACACTATCACGTGTAAATTCCGTAAAGGATCTCGGTGTCGTCTTTGATCCCGAACTGAAATTCTCTGGCCATATATCGCAGCTCACTCAGTCTTGCTACAAACTTCTTGGGTTCGTCATTAGGACATGCAAGCAGTTCAATAACCAAGATGCTATGTTAGCATTGATCGATGGCATACTGAGAAGCAAGCTGGAGTATGCGAGCGATGTTTGGGCACCGTACCACCAGAAGTACATTGAAATGATAGAGTAAATCCAGAAGAAATTCCTCAGGTATGTCTATATGCGGACGCATGGAACCTATCCCAGGTTCATGCACCATATCGACTTACTTGAGGAAACCAATTCTGCGAGTCTGGAAACTAGGCGGAAAGCAAGCCTAGCCACTATATCTTTCAAAATTTGGAACAATTTTATTGATAGCCCATTCCTCTTGGGATGCTATGATTTATATGTACCAGACCACTACAGCCGAAGTCGATACCATGACTTATTTAGAGTACCAAAAGGCAAAACCGACGTCCTGGCAAAGCATAGCATGACGAGGAGAGTGGTGCTGTTGAACGAACTAGCAAAGAATTTGGATGTAAATGACTGTTCTTTAAACGACCTAAAACAATTATTGAAGAGTCACTTACCCAAATGCTGATATGATATAAAATTATACTGTTTGTAAAATTGTACTGTAACTGGAACAAATGTTCTGTTGTACAATAAAAAAAAATAAAAAATAAAATAAAATAAATTATATTGGTCTTCTAATCTCTGCAGAATATTATATCGTTTTCTTCAATATAGTGACCTTTTAAAAAAATACCTCAAATACCAGTTGCTGGCATAGCCAAACCTTTCATTGGCAGTGATTATTACCTATTATTGTCACTGTTCTCCCGAGACTGAAAAATAGCTGCTAGGTCTTATGTAGGGGTTTTAAAATGTATTATACATCGTCTATGTTGGTACCTATTTTAAGATAATTCATGATAGAAATAAACAAAATAAAATCCTTTGTTAAGAAAAGTAACATTTATTTGTATGGGAACATACCATATCAGTTGAAACGCTTATAGTTAAATAAACTTTCCATAAAGTATTAAAACAAAACCAAAAAAGCCTTTTACCTAGGCTTGAACAAAAAATAGAACAATTTTAGCTTAAGACTATTTAACTTCCTTAATTATATTTAATTAAATCACAATCTAATTGATTAAGATCATAAGTAATTCTCAAGTCACGTTAGTCATCTGAATCCTCAGTCAACATTTTTTCTATCTCAGCAGCACTGTAATTTTTGCTATTACTTGCTTTTTGGTTTTCTTTGTTATTATTTTTAAGTACAGCTTCCAATTTGCCATTGTCAAGTTTATAGAAATCTTCCGAAAACAAAATTTTAGACACGTTGTCTTTGGCTTTAGTTTGTTTTTTTGTTTTTCTTTACCATTTGTTTCTCTTTTTCCAATTTCTTTTGTTCTCTTTCTTCTTTTCTCTTTTTAACACCTTCTGCTATATCTTCTTAAATTTTATTTTTTTCATTTTCCTGAGCTTTCCATTTGGCAGATGTTAGTACAAAAGGCGTCTTCTTGGTATTTTTTATCCCTTTTCTTTGTGGCGTTTTAGGAAGTACCAAAATATCTTGTAATTTTAATATATTATCTTCCTTAACCAGTGGTACTTTCAGTTGCATAAAATTATTTTGATCTGCACCTATTTTGACATCTCCAGTTACTCTGATAGACGGTTTTTGGGGAGTTGAATATATTGATGATTGCTGCTGACTGCTAACGAACGCCTCGTAGATAGATGTTTGTTGAACAAATGTTTGTTGTGTGGATGGTAGTTTGTTGCTTGGTACGTAAGTGAATAATGGCTGTAAGATCGAAGCATGCTGTAAGGAAGTAGAGGCTTTTTGGGAGGATACTTGCTCTATGGATTCTGGCTGATTGAATGCTTGTTGAGTGGGTGAAAGATGATTGTGTGGTTGCTGGCTAACTGTTTCTGGAATAGGTTCTTGTAGGGTTGATGTATCTTCTATAAAATAATTTAATTCAGAGCATTGGACTATTTCCTCAACATCTTGTGAAACAAAATCGAAACTTTGCTCAGCAACATTTTTGTTTGGAGAGTTATTGATAATTATCTCCATATTTTCAATATCAAAATTCCCTATATTGTCATTCTGACGCTCTGTGTCTAATCTTGAGCTATTCTGCAAATCATTTTGAGACGTGGTAAAGAAATTCCAGATTTTCAATAAACACTCACTTGACTCCTCTGGCCTCAATTCTCTTTTATCAATTTTATGTATTGCACTTTCTCCCAACAACTTCATAAAGTAATCTTTGGTGAGCACCCGATTGTCTGTTACATGCTTGAGTTGAGCTATGGTAATGTTATTTTTATTTGAAGTTCCTAGTCCACTGCATCTTCATCAAAAGGAAAAAGTCCAGTTGGAATAGTCCACTGCATCTTCATTAAAAGGAAAAAGTCCAGTTGCTCTAAAACCATTTATAATTGTTGACGGGTTAAGACTTTTTACTATAGTATCTTTAAGTAATGGCACAAATTGAGTTTTCGTTAACGCTTGAGATGGATTATTTCTTCGCCATTCTAGGACAGTTTTCTGCCATTGTGTTTTGAATAGTTTAAATGCGGTGACGTCTGCAGGTTGAAGGAGCCTAGTGCAGTTAGGGTATAACGCTATGAGAATTATACCTAAATTAGTACATAATTCACTGGTAGCATACGTCAAGTGCGATTTGTGGCCATCTACAAAAAGAACTACAGGGAATTGTGTGCCAGTTTTTACGAGGTGAGGATGTAAAACGTTTTTGATATACTCAAAAAATACATCAGAATTCATCCATCCGTTGTCACTTAAGCCCACGCCCCAATCTTCAGGAATCTTAGAAGTTATCTCTCCAGGTAATCTTTTATATGGAAAAATTACCATTGGCGGAGTAACTTGACCATCTGCACCAAAAGTAAACATGACGGTTAGTGAAGTTTTGGCTTGGGCGTGGTCAATTTCGTAAACGTTTTTTTCTCCCTTAGAGCTTAAAACAATACCTGTTTTTGGACATAGAACAAAATTCGTTTCATCGCCATTGAATACTCTTGATGGGTCTGCTAAGATGTTATAGTAGCTATTTTCAGTCATGTAAATCCTTATTTGTTCAAACCAGCCTCTTACATCAGATGCAGAGACTGTGGAGCTGGCAGCTGTTACGGCTTCTGGTGTTCGAAATGTAACTGTTGGATGTCTAGCTAAAAACAATTTAAACCACTTCTCACCATTCTTAAAACTGCTGCCTCTCCCCGATTTATTGATAAAGTCTGAAACACTCTTTATCAAATCTTCTTTCCTCTTTGGAAACCCTTTTTTGCTACTGATTTTTATCCAGTCAACAAAAAGCTGTTTTTCTTCGTCAATTAAAATTGTGGACGGACCGGGCTTAGAGCGATGATCAGGATGTTTCAATCTGAATTGTATAGTAGACCGTGGTACGCTGAAGGTTTTTGCAGCAAGTTTTTTGCTCATGCCTTTTGATATTTCGTGGAGAGCTTTTTGTAGGTTCTCTTCTGTATAAATTTTCCGTTTAAAACATTTTTTACTATTTTTTTCTCTAGACTTCTTCTGACTAGGCTTCATTTTGAAAGTGGCTGAAAAGACAATATTTTTATTGGCACGTTTTTACCCAATGTTTGACACCCGTGCCAATAAATGGATTTTATATAATTGGCAGTGGGCCAACTTTTGGATTGGTGTGTCCAAAACGTTAGAAAATATTTTCAATGCAATTTAAACTCAATTTTGAGACAAACAAGGTATAATTTTTAATAAACTAAAATTATTTTAAATGCCCTTTTATTGGCATGTGTGCCAATAAAATGGATAAACCGATTTTACGCATACCAAATGTTGGCACCCCACAAATAACTAAAAGTTGGCGGTTAAATTATAAAATAATGTTTTAAAAAGGGAGTTAATATATTCAATAATAAAACAAAATGATTAGGTATAAGAAAAACAAAATAGATTTGCAATTTTTAAAAGATTATGATAGCTCTTACCTTAGTAAAAAACGAATATTTTGATTGTTTTTGTCGCACAGCTCCCGGCTTGTAAAACAGATGGTAAATGCGCCGCCATGTTTGAAAAAAATTAAAACGTGTGTTGCCAGTTGAGTAATAAATGATACTACTGTTTAATTTCTACTAAAAAATATAAGATCTGGCTACAAAAAATCTTAATTTTCTTAAAAAACTAGAGCATGCCAATAAATTGGTGGAGTGCCAATGATTGGGTGGTTTACCCTATTATCGAATATTATTGAAAAAATGCAGATAATAAAATACAAATAAACACGAAGATTTGCATTTGAAAAAATCAAAACGGCCACCACCTTCAAACGGAAACGGAACGTACCTACGTCCTACACACAAATTTTACATTTGCGACAGTTTAATTAAATGATTTTAAATGACAGCACCAAGATGATAACTAGTTGAAAGGTAATATATATATCTAATCCGGTTGAAGTGAATATTTTCCACTCTAATATCAAACGGTGTTCAGAAATAATTGGTAATTCTCAAAAGGAAATTATTCCTCATCACATTCTAAGGAACTTTAATAGCTATAGGTATAAATTTTTTGTCATTTTTTAACGTTGATTTGGCGATAGCATTGCATTTTTTTGGTTTTTATGTGAAACAGTATAAGTCCCAACTGCTCCTAACCGTCTGGAGCCAGTGAGACTACGGCATCCCCAATCAAGGTATTTTGCCAGGCGGAGGGTAGTGAGGAAAGGAGGGAGATTAAAAAGGTGGGGAAGTACTTGGCGGAAAGATATTTTTGGATTTTTGAAATATCAATATCAATATTACAATATTATATGACTTATAATACAGGATTTTCCAATAAGAGGTGTTATTTTGAATAGCCCGCTATTTCGGTAGATGTTACTTTTGAAGCTGTCATTTTTGACATTTTACAAGTAGAAACTACGCCATTAATAAAAATGGAATGATACACGCTTCAACAACGCATTAAAATTATTAAAATTCACTTGAGTAAATCAAATGCAAATCATCTTGAGTGATGAGGCCCATTTCCACCTCGGTGGCTTCGTCAACAAGCAAAATTGTCGCATCTGGGGCTCGGAAAACCCAAGAGTTATTGTTGAAAAGCCTCTCTATCCTCAAATTGTGACTGTTTGGTGCGGTTTATGGTCCGGCGGAGTCATTACACCTTACTTTTTCTAAAATGAGGCTGGAGCAACAGTTACGGTGAATGGATTGCGCTATCGAGAGATGATTAATGATTTTTTATGGCCGGAATTGGATGGTATTGATCTGGACAACGTTGACTTTCAACGAGACGGCGCTACGTGCCACAGAAGCAACGAAACCATTGATCTTTTACGATTGAATATCAAAATAACACCTCTTATTGGAAAACCCTGTACTTCGAAAAACTAGATCTGTCCATTGAGGTAAGTGTATTATGTGTATCTTTGAACAGATTATTTCTCGAATATTTTCGTCCCATTATTTGATCATTACAGTTTAATATCGGTATTAGTTATTTTAGTTAGTCGGAGGTTGGAGGTCATCGACATAGTTGTACTAAGCAGTTGCTTCCCGCCGCCCACCCCAATTGATTCTTTAAAAATAATGTATGAATACTTACGGCACGTTCCGCAGAGTGGAAGATACTCTCAGTATCGCTCTGGTGTAAGACCACCATTCAGAATTGAAACATTGCTTGAAATGGCTTTAGCCGTGTTTCGTGATCAGATCTAAATAGCAAGGCACTCCCCCACTTTCCTCTACTCCATCTCTTTCCTCTCCCCGCTACCTTCAGCCTCGCAACATACCCCAATTGGGGATGCCATAGTTTCACTGGCTCTAGACGGTTAGAAGCAGTTGGGTCTCTTGTGCCACATTCCCATTAAAAAAAAACATTAAACAGTGGCGTGCCGTCATGCTTACCCAAAGATATTAGAAATATCTTTGTGCTTACCCTAAGAAAAACGGACGGTAAAAAGAATTGCATGATAATAGAAGGGTGAGACATTTCTGATAAAAACATTTTTTTTACGAGTTTGGTATACGGAAAACTTAGTGATATGAAATAATGTTAATTTATTAGAAATCTAGTTAAATTATTCGTTTTCCTGGTAAAGCGAACTATAAAGAATGATTTGTCAATTTCATAACAAACTATCGGTAAAGAACAAATATATTATGAGGTAGTCGGAACACCTGTTCTTCAAAATAATATTATTTTCGCATCTCATCCATTATTCGGACTAGGCCACCTGCGTTGAACACGTGTTCAGATATATTCATGGTCATTTAGTCACATTGTAACAGTATCTTGATAAAAAAAAGCCGTACTCATTTAGCAATCAGCGAAAGACGTCAATAAATTTACAAATATTCAATCCACAATAAATTCATATCTGAACTTTAAAAACTACACCTTTGGTCATAGATCAACGTACGCCACTGCAAAAAATGCTTTCTTTAGTTTTTTTGTTATTTCAATTGGAGAGTATGTAACAACCTAACTAGTGATTATTATTTATTAAAATCCCAGCCCTGAAAATCGATTGATATTTTATGCGATTGTCAAACGTTATTAAAATGACATCGAAGAAGGTTATTGAGCTTTCAAGATGGAGGCGTTTATCAACTTCATTAAAATAATAATAATAATTAAATTGCAGGTGCTTGCGTAAACCCAAATAAAGGTATCTTCGATTGGAAGTGAGTGAAACTCTGGATTCATAATGATTGTGATACTTAAGTATGTTGTGAGGTTGAAGGTAGTGGGTGGGATGGGAAAGAGATGGGGCGATGAAGGTTGGGGAGTAGGTACTTGTCTACTGATATCTGGTCACTCAATACGGCAAAGTTTCCTTGGGAACTTTTGCATTTTTTTAGTACACACTACTTGCCTCATTCAGATTCATACATACTCTTCTATTATTCTGACTTTTGACATGGGCTGACTCAAGTATCTGATTCATTTGATCGTGCCATGTCTTCCTCGGGCGTTACCGACTTCTGCTACCATTCGCGTTTTCGTAATACTCGTATATTCTCTTCACATCTTTAAAAAGTTATATAAAGTCGTGGAAAGTGATGACAAAAACTTTATTAACTGGGTTAAGTAGGTTAGGTTAGGTTAGGATAGGTTTTTTTTTCATCGTTTCTAAAGACTTTATATCACTTTTTAAAGGTGTGTTGAACTGCCGATGTGTTGATTTATCATGGAACCATTTTCCAATTAAATATTCAACAGTTCAAAAACGCGATTTTTACTTAACAAAATAAAATAAAATGTATATTTATTATTGGTTATGTATAACTGTAAATTTGCATTTAAAATAAAATAAAAAATAAGAAAAAACATATTTTGCTATGTTTTATGATTTAAATTATACCATTTATGTAAATTATGAGTACTCGTAAAATTGGGCCTTATACCGACCCTTGCGGAACACCTTGATTGTTATATTTTCTTTTGTGGCTTACATTTGAATACCTCTTTTGGTGTGTTTATCACCTGTTTAATTGTGAAAAATAAAGCTGCCAAAAATAATGTTACCTAAATAATAAAAAAACATAGATTTAGGCATCCTAATACAATGTAACCATTTCCCATTAGTGATATATTTAAATGTGCAGCCGCTCCGCCAACAACAAAACGAAATTCCTTATAAATGTGCAATATTGTATATTTTTTATTTATTTTATTATGTGCATCTATATAAAAAGGTTTACATATTTTTTTTTGGCTTTGCCTGTCTCACTAGGAAATCCTGTGCCGAGACAGACTAGTTTAGATACTAATATTTTATAATATTAAAATAAAGTATATTTTTCAATAAAGCAAAAATATTTGACAAAAATTTTCAGGTTGATAGGTAGTGGTAACAATAATGAGATAGAGGATTATATTTGGGTGAGGTCACTAATTATTGCACGACCTTTTTCGATGATCCATTGTTTGATCAGGATTTTGTATTTGTTAATATTATTCGATTTTCTTGTTTTTTCAAGTAGGTTATTGTATATTTTAGACACAATGTATTTGAAATTTCTTTGATCAAATGTTGTGTTTATTTTAGGTTTTTGTATGAGTTCTTTGGTTTTGTGCCTCGTGTTTACAATATTTTGGGTATTTTCCTAAAATGGATGTGTTTTATTTTTAAACATATGAGTTAAGATAGTTTTTGTGTAAATTTGTCGAATATCTAATAAACGTATAGAGCGAATAAAGTTTATTCCTGATATAGTCGATAGTATATTATTAAACTGGTGAATCCGTATCACATAGAGTACCTTAATAAACCCTTGTTTCGATCTGTGCATTTCGTTATTGTATTTGTTTTTTTTTTTAAACTTTTGAAGCAGGGTACACGCTTCGGCAAGGAGAAAAAATGAGTATGTATTACTGATTTATTAAATCCGTTTTCAATTAAAATTTGAGTACATTCATTTGTCCTGATAATATAAAATGACGACGCGAAAATACGTGTTTCGACATCGCGATAACACATTCGCTTTTACTAAAAGTTTATTAGGAAACCTGTCAATACATTCGTTAAAGGCCTGCAATCCCGTTTTGAACCGGATTAAGAATAATTTGAAGAGATTCTTAATTAATTACCAATGTTTTATATCATATTTTTTTACATGGGCGCAATTTAAAAGACAAAACAGCTGATATTAACCTCAAAAATTGATGTTGATTCACCAGATTCCCGCTTGTTCTACGAGTATCCGGACAAAATCTATACCATAAATTTAGTTTAAATTGTAGTATGAAAACGCCCGTCATTTGATGAAACCGGTCCAGTCGTTAATAAAAAATGAAAAAAAGGTTTTTATCCGTCCATAAAAAAGGAATTTTGATAATAATAACCAAAAAATATGAATTGTCACCACCGATGTTTACTGCTGTCATAAGCAAAAAGGTTGCGGGTAAATTTCAAAAGTCACATTCTGATGTACGAGACCTTTCACCTATTACAATAAAACGTATCAGAATGTGACTGGGCTTATGATGCAGTATAAGACTTCTTCGTCTCGTTTGTCTCCAGAGTCCGGAGTCAGGAGTCTGAGTGAGTTTAGTGAAGCCGCGCATCCCCTGTTATACCAAGACCTAATGAAGTAATGAACGGGCTGATTGTCTCTTGTTTAGCTTCATTAGCCGTATTAAGGACGTGCTTAAATTGGACTGTACGGGACAGGGACTACTTGTGATGTGCTGTGTCGAAAATTTTATAGACTAAAACATTATGAATTTTTTTATTTCATTCGTCTAAAATTAATTCTGCAGATTAGGCATGTCGTACACGGAGAAAACTTACTGTTATGAAATATTGTTAATTTAGTAAATCTGGTTAGATTAATCATTTCCTGTTAAAAACGGGACCGGAGGCCTATAATGATTTGAAAAAAATGACAAAAAACTACCCGTAAAGCACGAATATGTTATGAGGAAATCCAAACACGTGTTCTTATAAATGACATGGCCAACTACGTGAACTCGTGTTAAGATATATTCTGAATCATAGCGTGTTGCTTTTAGGTCTAACAATAAGGTTTAAAAAAAAAATGTTTTTAACCTGTCACAGGTGACATCTTTATAATATAGGTGTATTTCCTGATAAACTTTTTGTAAATTACGAATATATTTCGCATTTCTCCATGACATATCTCCTTCATATTTCTCGAGTAAAAATTTTATCTCTAAATTAACTTTCAACAAAAACCTTATATTACGCTGATGCGATTATTCTTATTTTTATTTCTTGTGTCCCTAACATTATCTATTAATTTTAGTTGTTATCCTAATTTATTTTTATTTTTACAAGATTCACCTACTTCAACTCCTTTCCTGTATGTGATCATGTACCAAATATTATATATTCAGAATTGGTTATTTATGAAGGGAAGGAACTATTGTAAAGAATGCCTGACATCACAAAATTAAGTTCATTTGCTTTATTATTCTTTTTTTAAAATTTAAATTCTGTTTAAAATTTCTTTTTAAAGTAATTAATTAATTTATCTTTATTTTCATTATATCAACAAGTAAAGTCATTTGTTCATTTGCCCATTTAACAATTTGCAATACGGTTTGTTTATTCTTGTGAAATCTACTTAACTAGAAAACCAGTTAAAGTATTACCTATTTGTATACATTGCATTTAACAAAATAATATATTAACAAATAAACATGTTTTACATTTATTTAATTATATACAAATTTCGACTACCATAATACGGACATGTATCTAGTGGGTAGTCGAAAAACATGTAAAAAACTGTATACAAATATATTTTACGAATAAAGGAAAGAAAAAATATATAGGTATATATCAGAGTGGAACATATTATCTTCTCTCAGTATCACATTGGTGTAAGACCACCATTCAGAATTGAAACGTTGCTTGAAATGGCTTTGCCCATGTTTGGTGACCAGATCTGAATAGCCAGGTGTTCCCCACCTTCCTCTTCTCCATCTCCTTTTCCTTCCCATAACCTTTAGCCTCACAACATAACTCTATTAGGGATGCAATAGTCTCACTCACAATCGTATATAATAATATAAAAAGTTCTCATCTTTTTTTTCTAAAAAAAGTTTTCTATATCCTATCTAAATCATCTCCGTGGGAAGTGTTTGTTCGAAGAACCTCATTTCTCCACCGATACATGCCGTTTGATGTCAATCAATCTAGGGCATTAACAATTTGTACAATTATTACTAATTATTAGTATTAAAATGGCATATTATGGTCCCAAAGTAACAATGTAGCCCCTCGGGAGCGGTACTCTAGCTGTAAGCAGTAGTACCTACTTCCAAGTGCTACCCATTGCCCACACCGACATCCATCCCATCCAACAGTGCCACCAATCTATCCCATTTGTCCAATCTACTCCGTTATTCGACCACTTAAGCCATTATTGGTAAATCGAAACTCCTTTTTTATTATTAATAATAATTCCCACTGTTTACAGTTGATGATTTCTAATTAAGGTTCGCGGCGGCCGGCTTCTGGCCGTGTTTATTGTCCTGCATTCGTACGTCAAGCTCTGACAGATGTGCGCGCGGGAAAATCGCAGGAAAACCGACGCCATTTTTAAAGCGTTTGAAAATTGGAAAACTGCGCGCGGCTGCGTTCAAACTTACTGCGTTTATTTCGTGAAATTATTTTTCCACAAAACTTAATCCAAAGTACCTACGTGGGCACCTAACAAAAATATTTTTTTATCCAGTTTCGTTATTTAATGTTTTTTGCAAATTGGCGGGAAGTGCGTGCCAACTGACATTATTTTTTGTGAAGTGTTTTTAGTGACACGTGTGAATATGATAGAAGATTATAAAAATAAAGTGTTTGTGGAAGTTGTTTTTGAAAATGTTTTATGGATGGAGTGTGAAAATGGATAACACAAATAAAAATATAGGATTGAATTACCTTTAAAATATAAGGTGAGTAAGTTTTCATTTAATATTGCTACTTGACATTTGGATAAAGTGATGTTTTTTATCAACGTTTAGGACGTACCTATCTACCTATCTGGAATAATGAATTGCTGCAGGGATGATGAAGTTTATCTTCTCAGTGTGAGGTAAAATTACATCTAAAGAAATACACATGTAACCTTCGTGTCTTCTTTATAAGTATAAAAATATTTAGCTTTCCGAATCATCCGTTTCAAGTTGATTTACGAATGAATGCGGCTTTTTTTATCAAGATACATCATATCATTTCCCAATTAAATATTAGTAATTCAGAATATATCTAACAACATGTTTACGCAGGTGCCCTTGTTCGAATAAAAATAATAAATGAGAAAATGTTATTATTCTGAAGAACACGTGTTCCGACTTCCTCATAACATATTCGTGCCGTATCTACTGATGGTTGGTTATGAAATTTTTCAAATCATTTATCCAATTTTTAACAAGAAAACGAGTAATTTGACCTGATTTTTAATAAATAAACAATATTTCATATTATTAGGTTTTCTCCGTGTAGGTAGGTAGGTACCTACGTAACTTATAAATATTTTTTTCTTTTTAGTTTCTGAGCCGTTCATAGTGTATCTACCTATACCTACCATTTAAAAATCAATGTGCTTATTTAAAAAAAACATTTTGAAATAATAAAAAAATTAAAAGCTTTGATTAATTATTTACACCCTTTTACAGAGGTGTAGGTTTTTAAAGGTTTAAATACCTATTGAATATGGAAAAAAAATCGTGCGGCCAATAGATACCAATAGATAACATGCCCACTAGCTAAAGTCCCATCGTTTTATTCAAACACGAAGTCAATGTCCATTGGTACGCTGTGGGTAATTTATGTAAAATCCACCAGATTAAAAAATATACCAAAGTTTGATGGGAAGGCACCAAATTAATTATTTTTGAGAGATAATTCGAAAGAGTGTTGTTTTGTGTTTATTTATAACAATATCTTCAAAGGATGAAACCAAAAACACGCCAACTTGGATACAACAATGGTAGGAACATACTCAGAAATCGTTGATGTCAGTAAAATGATCTACGTTCTTGGGAGAATGGGTAGGTACTGGTAAGGTACCTATCTACCTAATATCAAAAACTACCCTACACTTAAAAGTGGTAGATTGATTGACTCTCAGCGATACGAATCTAATGCGGGATGGAAGCATTATATTTGCCTACCCACATGCTCCCACAGCGCCACGCGACCGCCCTCATCTCCCCATCATCCCAGATTTTTAAGGGAAAGGGTCCACTCAAAGGTACATTATAGTGCACCTGAAACACCGCGTTCATGAAAGGCTGTGCGAGCAACGCCCTCGCCTCTCATTGGCCGCCTGCTTTCTGGAACATAAAACGCCGTAAGCGGAAACTACATTGATTTCAAAAAGCACCCGAGCAAAAGGGTCGGTCATAGAGGCAGCAAAGCGTTTCCCTCGCTCAACGCGCAGCTCATATGTCGCTCTAGAACGAGACAAACGCAACTAAACCGATCTCATTGGCTGCCCCAACACGCGACAAACTTCCTCGCTACAAATATAAATTGGCTAACTAAAGAATGATTTTGGTTAGTTGAGTTGATTAAAGTCATTTAACGCGGACCGTCCTGGACGCAGTGTGGTGTGAGTGCCCGTGAAGTCGCCCTGAACTAAATGAAGCCAAATTGTTTTATATTGATGTTAATAAATTGGGTTGAAGTTGGTTTAGCTCGCGCCGCCCTGATAGGGTGTTATAGCAATTTTACTCAATCAGGCACAAATTTAATCAACGGCAGTTAACTTATTTGCACTAATCAACGGGGACTTTTTATTATTTCAATCGCGGGGTTGTTCATCTATTCGTGTGACGTCGCGTCCAATTACCGATGATTAGGTCACATTGATCTGTTTCAATTATCGAATCAACTGATCTACGATTAATTTGAGGACAATCAACAGTGAACATGAACTAACCAGTGAACTAATCTAAACAAGCAATTAAAACACGAATTTGATTCGGTATAATCAAATTGTGCTGAACAACGTTCGATATTCGAACAATCTTAAATGAATGAGATTACCTGATCAAAGGATAATATTTTGAATTTGAATTACGAACAGATTTTGTGGATTCTGGACAATCAGAATCAGCTGAACAAAGTTTGATTTTCCAACAATATTGAATGAACTAGATTAAGTAGGTACCTGAACAAGCAATCAAAATACAATTTTGAATTTGAATTACGAACAGATTTTGTGGATTCGGAAAAATCATCAAGAAGTCATCTTGTTAAGCGACGCATTGGCGAACTAAATATAAGCAAGATTCTGCGTGTTTTCAAGATGGAATCAAATGGATTCGACGATCAAATATTCCAAGATTTTCCTGGACAGAGTTTGGCGGCTCTTCAAACTGCCAATGGTGGAGCAATGCTTGGAGGAAAGAACCATCATTCTGACAGGAACCCTGGAAGTATGCACTCCATCCAGGTCATGTTGGGGATGCAGCAACATCATCAAGACATGATGCTTGGAGTTTCCCCGATGAGTGGAAGTCCGCCCCATGGGAAGATGTCTGATTCCCAGTGTCACGGGTCTCTTCAAAACTCGATGCACGGACACGATCTGAACGTCATCTTCCATAACCCTAACCTGGATAGTCCAAATGGAAATGGCTCCGTGAAGAGAAAGGCTGATGAAGGCATTATGCTGCAGCCTGTGGTAGTCAGCAGCGGGGACGGCATCCCAATGACAACTTCCAAGAAGTCGGAATCCAAGAAGAAAGGGGACAATAACGGAGTCAAAAAGAAGAAGACAAGGTACCTATTTACTATAAATAATTTAAATTACAATTTCAATTTCGGGTTAAAGAAAAATTTCAGATTGTTAGAAAATCTGACTTTTGGATTGACAATAAATAAGATAAAATAGGTACCTATTTATTTGAAGTTCACTTTCTATGATATTCCCTACCTTTCTAGGTAGGTAGTTACTTTACTTTGTTTTATTTCTGTTAACTAATCAAGTTATTTTTTATGAAGTTTTGTATTTTAGAACTTAGTGATTTATGTATTAATACTAGGTACCTATAATATGTACACATTTACCTAACCTAACCACGACAGAAGTATGATAGATGTATGTGTTTCTAAAACAAATAACTTCTGTCAAATAAACGTCACGCACTGACAGTTATTGAAAAATTACTTTAAAAACTTATACTAAAACGAATATCTACTTTCTTATAAGTCTGTAGGTACCTACAAATAAATCATTTTGTAGAGATTCTTGCTTGTGTAGTGGTGTACTGTATCTACTGCGGGGTAAGAGAGGACTTCGGCTAGTTCGAGAGCACGAACCAGTTTGAAACACCGTCGGTGTGCAAAAATACATTTACACGTTCGCTCTTCAAAGAGCGTTAATTACCTATCAATCATCCTTACTGCAAAATATAACAGATTTATTTATTAAATTTTCCTCAGGTTTATGAATTATTTATTGACTTTAAAAAAGATGTTCCTCTTGTACCTACCTAGAAGCGAGTTTATTAATATTATTTACATCAATTGTTACAACCTATTTGAAAATTTATTATTTTCATAGTCAAAATCTAAGTAGGTACCTAAGTATTTCTACATTGAATAATTTTGTAAGACTTAAGAAAAGTCTCAACTGCGCTCAACCGTCTGAAGCAGTGAGACTATTGCATCTCAAATTGGGATATGTTGTGAGGCTCAAGGTAGTGGGGAAGGGAAGGAGATGGGGAAGAGGAAGGTGGGGAAGTACCTGGCTAGTACTCCAAACATGGCCAAAGCAACGTTTCAATTCTGAATGGTGGTTAAACCAGGGCGATACTGATAGTATCTTCCAGTCTGGAACGTGCCGCAAATATACTAGGTATATAATATTTTTTTATTAATTATGCAATTAACTAACATTTAGGTACATGAGCACGCCGGGATTTGAACCCGTGACCTCTAGCTTGGTAGTCGAGAGCTTTACCCCTCGATAACGGATGCCGTCAAATGTTGGGAATGTTGTGCGTATAGAATTTATTTCACGACAGAAGCATGTCAAATCGTAACGTATTTTGTTGTCAGCGGGTTTTGGAAATCATTAATCTATCGATGATAACAAGACAAAAAACCAACTGTTTTTTTTTCATATTTTAAATGCAAAATAAAACCCATGGTTATAATTTTTATGTATTATTTTTTCGCCCCTGAGAAGAATTACTAATACTGATAGATACTACAGGGTTTTCCAATAAGAGGTGTTATTTTGATATTCAATCGTAAAAGATCAATGGTTTCGTTGCTTGTGTGGCACTTAGCGCCGTCCTGTTGAAAGTAAACGTTGTCCAAATTAATACCATCCAATTTCGGCCATAAAAAAATCATCAATCGTCTCTCGATAGCGCAATCCATTCACCGTAACTGTTGCTCCAGTCTCATTTTCGAAAAAGTAAGGTCCAATGACTCCGCCGGACCATAAACCGCACCAAACAGTCACACGTTGAGAATAAAGAGGCTTTTCAACAATAACTCTTGGGTTTTCCGAGCCCCAGATGCGACAATTTTGCTTGTTGACGAAGCCACCGAGGTGGAAATGGGCCTCATCACTCAAAATGATTTGCATTTGATTTACTCAAGTGAATTTTAATAATTTCAATGCGTTGTTGAAGCGTGTATCGTTCCATTTTTATTAATGGCGTAGTTTCTACTTGTCAAATGTCAAAAATGACAACTTCAAAAGTAACATCTACCGAAATAGCGTGCTATTCAAAATAACACCTCTTATTGGAAAACCCTGTACTAGGCAAAGTTATCAACAAATGGTATTTGTTTGTTAGTTTCTGCGCCATAGTTTGTACGTGTACGAAGAATACTTAGGTACTGATATAAAATATTGACAATTTATTAGAAATCTGGTCAAATTACTCGTATTCCTATTAAAAACGGGACTGCCTTTAACGATTGAATTGACAGATTTCTTAACAAAGTATCAGTAAAACGCGAATATGTTAGGAGGGAGGCGGAACACGTGTTCATAAAAATACTGATATTGTCGCATTTCGTCATTATATTTATCAGGAGAAGTACACCTGAGCAGCGATATGTTTTGAATGGACTAATATTTTATCAAGAAATGGAATGGATTTCAATAAATCAGCCATACTCACTTTTCTCCGTGTGATGTACCAAAGTATAAAGGGTAATATAATAATATTGTCACAGTTCTTCACAGTCTTCCTTACTGGGGTTTCCTGTCTTGATGCGTCTTGTACTTAAAAAAAATTGTATTTAGTCTAATTAGATATTGTATTTAGTTAATTTAGCATATATAAAGAAAACATCAATGAAATAAATTATACTAACAAGTCTTTATAGGGAGAAAAATGAGTATTGCTATTGATTTATTAAAATCCGGTTACAAATGGGATTGCAGGTCGTTTCCTTACAAGCTTATAGTAAATTCGTAATATGTCAGAACACGTGTTCATTCACCTGCATTTGTGTTGATAATAAAGAATGACAAAATGCGAAAATATTAGAATTGTTATGATCACGTGTTCCGAAATCAATGTATTCGTTAAGGACCTGCAATCCCGTTTTTAACCGGATTACAAGTAATTTGAAGAGATTCTAAATTAAAAACATTTTATATCTGTACCTAAGTTTTCTCCGTGTAAAACAGACAAAGTGAAAATTTGGACGATAAGAAAAAATGAGTACTATTTTGAAATCTAGATAAATACTATTATGAGGTCCGAAATTGTTTGAAATTTCTTAGATAAGTAAAGAAGTTAATATAATTTATCGATTACCTACCTACTATTCCATGGGCATCAAAACCCCAGTAGACGAATCAAAAATCTATAGCGAGATATTGCGATAAGTACCTATTCCTCGGGCGTCCCCGACTACTACTACCATTCAAACCATTATAAATACTCCTGGCACTAATAAGAACAAACTTTAAAGTTTGCAGTGAAAACGGTCCAATAGTTTAGGAATCTATAGTCTGTAGGTAAACAAAGAAACAATCATTTTTACACATGTATATAAAATGTGAAAGCCTAAAAATGTGACCTCATGTAGGTATATTTAACTATAATCCTACCTAATTGATTGTAACGAATAACAACTTGGCTAAAGCACGACAACTGAATTCCTTGGCAACCATTGCTGGTCAGATAGGCAATAAATTCATAACCCTCATCGTTCCATATCGGCGCAAATGTCGCCACATGTAAAAAAAAGTTTGATTCATCGTCGGCAGCTAGGTACCTAACTAAATACCCACCAATTTATTTTTTAAGTGTCCACCCGCTAATAGAGGGCGGGTAGGTACCTACCCCAACTCCCGACAAAGGGGAGCATATGTCGACACGCGCCCCCCCATACCCTCATAATTTTATTTTATTTGTGTTATTCATTGATAAAGTGCGGCGAAAAAAATTAATTCACCAAGCTTTATAATAGATAATAGTAGGTAGGTACCATAGAATGTGAAACATCATCTTGTTTTTGTTCAATGGAGGTAGGTTTGTTAAAATATGTTTATTTAAGAAGAGACCAATAACCTAAAATAAAGAAAGAATCATGAAGCAGCCGTGCAAAAAGACATGCGACCGTGCCAGAGATGGTGGCCGTGTTCGATACTACTTTTTTATCCCGCCAGAGTTCGCATGAGCGTGGGTTCTACTACGAGCTGTCAAATCAGAATAAGTAATCAATATTATCGTACCTACCTGCCCAAAGAAAGTTACTTAAAAAAATAATAATGATTTAAATTGTGACGTTTCCTTGGACAAATTCATAAAAAAGTAGGTAGGTATTTAAGTAGGTAGATACCTACTTAAAATTTTATACATTAAAACTTAAATATTTAAAAAGAGAAAATTAGAAACATCGGTCTAAACTCTGCTCATAACTAACTACTAGTTAATCACCAAATAACATTACAAAAGCTGGGGTTGCCATATCGTCACAAAAATTACCCGTATGCCTCATTAGCCCCATATCGTCTGATTTAGATAACATCGAGATGGGACGATAGCAACACTGATCTTTATTAGACCATATTCCCACCCATAAGGGTACTTACTTTCATCAACAGAGGGGAACAAAACTACTTATGTTTATTGTTGTTGGTAGTTATTATTATTATTGTATTTTTACGAGGGCAACCCCCGCTGTGAGGTGAGAGAATTTCAACAAAAGCCGTCTATTGCGTTAACTTTGAACCTGTGTTTTACGATAGTGCCTACAAAGTTTTGGATTTTAAAAATCTTTTCAATGTGGATTACACGTTATTTTGTGCAAAGTTTGGGGAAAGATTGGTGTTTTAAGATAAAATTGGTTTTGTTGTAATGTTTAAGTTTTTGTTGACGATTGTTATCAGCCTGAGAAAGTAGATTAATACGTATACAAAATACTAGAATTTTAAGAGCAAATTCTTATAATTTAAGTCAAAATAGATTTATACACCGTTTTTTTTTGGTAATTAGAAATGATAAAAAATACGTGGTTGTAGGTGTATTCCTTTGGAATATTTATTTTCAATTGAAATTAGAATTTTATTCTTTGCAATTAAAAAATATTTCAAACATTGATTCTCGGTGCGTTTCAGCTTTTGAACAATGACAAGCATAACAACATGATCCCTTTGCTTGAGAGCTGATCGCATTTCAATCAATCATCAAATTTGATGAGATTTTGAAATTACGTAGTACAGGAAACCATATAATTCCAAAATTAGAAAAATATATCGCATGTCATCAAGAACTTATATTTTTATTTAGAAAACGTCAAATACACGGAACAAAATGAGTATTGCTGATTTATTGAAATCAGGTTAAAAACGGGATTGTTAAACTTTTAATACATACCAATATACACGGTGTCCGGAAACTCGTAGTACAAGCGGGAAACTGGAGAATCTACACCACATGGGGAACCCAAAAAAACATAAAGTTTTTTGATTTGAGCATTTTCAAAAAAAAAAAAAAAAAAACCAAAAAAAAATATTTTTTGGCTATTTTAGGGTTAAAGTTTTTTCTGGTGTTTAGGGTTGAATAACAGATGTTTTAACCCTGCAGAGCAGAAATATTTTATGATTACACCGGGTTAAATGAAGGGTGATTTCAAAATAATGCTTCAAATCCGAGTTTCTTCATTTGTTTTACTTTCAAATAGTTTTAATTAGTTGGGTACTTTGATCTTCAGTAATAATTTATAAGAATTTGATTAAAAAAAAAAAAAAAAAAAAAAAAAAAAATCAACTTCAAACTCGATTTACTCGATAACGAAAGCTCAAATAAAAAAAAAATGTACTACAAAATCGACTCCAAATGTGATGTAGATTCACCAGTTTCCCGCTTGTACTACGAGTTTCCGGACACCCTGTATAAATATATCGGAACACGTGTTCATGAACCTAAATTTGTCCTGATAATATACATCGACGAAATGCGAAAATATTAGAATTTTTATGAACACGTGTTCTGACATCGGGATAACACATTCGTGTTTTACTGAAAGTTTATTAGGATAATCCGTATTTCGGATAATTTGAAGAAATTCTTAATATATTTGCAATATAATATGTGAATAAGTTTTCTCCGGGTAGGTTTTTACATACCCCGCCAAAAGTATGAGTTTGGTAAAACCTACCTTATACTGTTTACAAAAGCAGTGATGACTAATAAAACGATATCAACTTAATATTATGCAAAAACTGAATGAAACAATTCAGTGACGGATAGGGGTAGGGTGGGTGCCCCGGTGTGCAACATGTGCTGGAATGTGTCGGGGTAGATCGAGCGTGAAATTAGATGCAAGCTACCCCTTATTAGGACTGCCACCCTTCGCGCGTGCCGTGAACAACTCCTCAATTTTTGATAATATTTTTATTTAATTTTTTTAGTTAAATAAAATTTGTCTCTTTATGTTGTAACTCTGCGTGAAACCTGGTTCGATTAACTGAAATTTTGCTTTGAATTTATGTGTCATTTTCATGATTGGAACTGATTGTGTGAACGATAAACCAAGAACCTACCTGTTGGATATATAATATTTTTAACAGAACTTTATTAATGTCATATTTATAATTTAAAAAATTGAAACTGATTTACCAAGTAATCAGACTGTCAGATTTCCACGTGTCGTGCGTTAGTACAATAATAATTACTGTAGGTACATAGGCAGGTACTCCGAAATTTATGAATAAAAAAATATTCGTATCATTTTGAAATGACTCCTGCTATCCTCATGAATGTATGAAAGGAGTTGGGCAAGTAAACTTTATTAATTAAAATTGGTTTATTTCACACTTAATTTAAATAAATAAATAAGTATATTTGAGGTACGTTTCAGAGTATTGCCCAATTCCTCAGTAATGCCAAACCGAAATATTGCTTGAAAAGATCTTAGCCATGTTTGGTGACCGCCCTTTAAACCATTCAGATTTGAAACTGTGCTTGAAATTACTCAAACATGTTTGGTGACTAGGTATTTTAGGTAAGGTTAGGTTAGAACATGGGAAAAGGTATTAGAATTAAATCACAAACCAGTCTATACAAACCTAGCGTAGCCCACAAACTACTTAAAAACTGGGATGTAACTCTAAAGGGGACGCGAGCAGGCATTATTAAAGGGGCAATTTTTTGTAACAGGAAATAATATGGAAAATAGGTATTAGAATTAAATCACAAACCAGTCTATACAAACCTAGCGTAGCCCACAAACTACTTGAAAACTGGGATATAACTCTAAAGGGGACGCGAGCAGGCGTTATTTAAGGGGCAATTTTTTGTTACGGAAAATAGGTATTAGAATTAAATCACAAACCAGTCTATACAAACCTAGCGTAGCCCACAAACTACTTGAAAACTGGGATGTAACTCTAAAGGGGACGCGAGCAGGCGTTATTAAAGGGGCAATTTTTTGTTACAGAAAATAACATGGAAAATAGGTATTAGAATTAAATCACAAACCAGTCTATACAAACCTAGCGTAGCCCACAAACTACTTGAAAACTGGGATATAACTCTAAAGGGGACGCGAGCAGGCGTTATTAAAGGGGCAATTTTTTGTTACAGAAAATAGGTATTAGAATTAAATCACAAACCAGTCTATACAAACCTAGCGTAGCCCACAAACTACTTGAAAACTGGGATATAACTCTACATTTGAATAGTAATGTACTACCCCATCTTCCTCTTCCACATTTAGTTCCCCTCCCTGGACCCTTCAGTCGCACAACGTACCTCTATTGGGGGTGTCATAGTCTCACTGGCTCTAGACGGTTGGGACTCCTTTTTAATAACAAAATTATTGTTGAAGCATGCTACGTATACGGTATTAACCGTTTGGGTGCCAATCGTCGATTTCCGTCGATTGCGTCAGTCGTGTTCTGATTTGCGCGTACGTCTGTACGTAAAATTCTCATTTTTTCGAAACGCCTGGACTTCGGGATCCTCCTCCGCGTGATTCTAAACCAATATTCTTTAATAAAACACCGAAAAAATCATCGAAATCCTTGAAAATTCAAAGAATTTATGGGGTTTTACAAAAATATATAGTTTTATAAAAAAAATGTTTTTTTGGTGGCATTTTACAAGCAACTGTATGAATTTTTTTGGCACTCAAACGGTTAAAAGTAGGTTTTGTGTAAATTATGTATATGACGCATTCTTTTGGGGTGATTTGTCACAAAAAACTGCGCTGTACTAATTACTAAATTATTATTGTATATTACTCATCACTGCTAAAGCACCCCGTAAGGTCCACACCATAAAGTAAAGTTTTAAATCAAATTATGTTATCATGTTTAAAATTAATAAATGTTTAATATAATGCATTGTTTACGCCTAAGGATGACTTGTTTCACAGAATTTGAATAATTCATCAAATTTCAACGTTCATTTCCGGGTTCTGTGAAAGTCCTACTCAAGTTCAGTTGTTATATCATTATAGGCTAGTTGCTTTTCAGAGCTGAAATAATAATAAAACTTGAAAAAAATCTTACACAGAACTTGTAAATTAACTTTGAAATTAGAAAAATTGTTCAAATTCTCTGAAACAACCCGTCCTTTTTTGTGTGCTACCAACTTATATTTCACGAGAATATTGAGAAGCGCTGTTTATTTGCAACATATGACATTCTGGGGAACCCCCAAAACACGCTTTAATAAACCATTTCAACACTATCATCTCATGCAATCGCCACGCTTTAGATACGCATCATAATATTAATATCTTCGTGATAGCCACTATAGATCAGATAATATGTTAAAACACTGGTTAAGTTTCAAATGCAGTTGGTGTTTGTTATATCTGCCTCTACTATGCAGACTTCTGTGTTGGGAACTCTTTGAAATTAGTAAAAGGTTCTTATTATAATTGTGTTTATTTACCTTACAATAATTGGTTTGGATTAAACTACACTGTTCATTACCCGAGGGTAGGTAATTCTCTGGCTCCCGAGGAGCTTGCTCTCTGACAATATAATCTCACAAGTACCTGTTACACTGTAGCGACATCTGGCGGAGTCTTGCGTAAGCTTTATGACTAGCGCCATCTATCGATTAAATACTCAACCTTATTACCATACATCACAGTGTTATTACAATAAACTCACAAATATCTGAAAACTGATGTAAACACGGTTTTGTTTTCTGAAATCATTAGTGTAAAATGATTTTTTTTTTAAATCCACACAGCATTAAATATTAAAACATGCAAAATGACCTACATCGGTCCAATCTCTAATTTATAAATAGCATAAAAACGTCGTTATCCGCGTTTGTCTGTTGTGTGCTTAGTTCTTCTAAGAGATGCAACGAGTTTTGGTAAAGTTTTATCTACTCCACTATCATTTAGAAAATTTCTTCCGGAAGGTTTATATATAGGTACATTGAGGGTTTTCCAATAAGAGGTGTTATTTTGAATAGCCCGCTATTTCGGTAGATGTTACTTTTGACATTTGACAAGTATTACGCCATTAATAAAAATGGATACACGCTTCAACAACGCATTGAAATTATTAAAATTCACTTGAGTGAATCAAATGCAAATCATCTTGAGTGATGAGGCCCATTTCCACCTCAGTGGCTTCGTCAACAAGCAAAATTGTCGCATCTGGGGCTCAGAAAACCCAAGAGTTACTATTAGACTGTTTGGTGCGGTTTATGGTCCGGCGGAGTCATTGGACCTTACTTTTTAGAAAATGAGGCTGGAGCAACAGTTACGGTGAATGGATTGCGCTATCGAGAGACGATTAATGATTTTTTATGGCCGGAATTGGATGATATTGATCTGGACAACGTTTACTTTCAACAAGACGGCGCTACATGCCACAAAAGCAACGAAACCATTGATCTTTTCCGATTGAATATCAAAATAACACCTCTTATTGGAAAACCCTGTATATAAAACATGCATGTTATATTTATAGAATATTTATCATAGAATTCACAACCTCTAAACTTTACTCCAAATCATTAACAACGCTGGGCACACGTCAGCTAGTAAAAACTAAATTGATTTGCTTGAGTAGAGGAGAGTCTGAAAAACTGTTGAAAATTGTCGCCAAAAATTATACACATTTACCAACTGACACACTCAGTAAAACCTTAGTAAATAGTTCAATAGTTTTAATAAAAAAACATGTTTTTATTTATTTTTATAGAATAGTTCATTAGCATTTTCACGAGCATTTGGTTCCTTAGAACAGGAAATTTATATGGCCAGGAACAAATATCGACCTCACAAGACATAATAACACTTGTACACACATAACCTTCAAATCAAGAGGAAGGTCCCCGTAGTGAGATTTAGAAAAACTATTTCCATCTTCCTTTTCCCACCCCTTAAAGTAAAATAAGGTCCGGACAACGCCGGGAACGCCAGCTAGTAAATAATAGTGGAAGGAGCAATCTTGCCATTGAACAGCATAAATTCGGATATATATATATCTTATATTAATATAATTAAAACTAAATATATGATATTTTCAATGAACTCAAGGGGCCAACCGGTAACTGAACCAAAATCACACGAATGCCATAGAAATAATGTTCTATGTCAATACCCAATTATAGAAAAATCACAAAGCATAAAATATCACAGGGTAGTAATTGATGAAAATCTTAAATGGGACCTACATATCAAAGGTATCAAAAACTTATATGTTTCTTTAAAAATCTAAGAAATGTGATAAATAAAAAGGACATAAAAAAAATCTATTACGCTTTATGTCATTCTCGTATTGAATATGGAATTATAGGATGGGGATCTGCTGTATCTAAGTATATGCACAACCTGAACACAATTCAAAAAGGAATCATGAAGACCATACTTATAGTACCCATAAGAACGCCTTCCATTGAAATGTTCAATTGTTTTGATGACATAAAATATATTCCAGGTCATAAAACCACATTCGGACAAAAAAAAAATTGTTTATTTTGCAACAAAAATCCACAACATCCTTCCCCTAGAAATAAAGCGAATAATTTTTTTTAATGATGACAAATGAAGAATGAAAATCTGGCTGAAAGGGATTTATGAAAAAACTCTGAAAAAACATTAAAACCGACATAAAAAACAAATAAAACATAAATGAATAACTTTAGTCCGCCTCAGCACAGGTCATCCTTGTGAGGAGGACTAATATATACAATTTACTATTCATATATTGACTGTCATATTTTGTATCTACAATGTTTAAATAATCGCTAGGTATAATAAAAATGATGTATTAATTCTTCTTTACAAATGAAAGTATTTTAATGTTTTCAAAATAATTTTTGTATTGTTTTCAAAATAATAAATTGAATTGAATAAAAGGCAGAAATTGAATGTGATTTTTGTGTTGTTTCAGGACTACCTTCACGGCCTACCAATTGGAAGAGTTGGAGCGAGCCTTCGAGAGGGCGCCCTACCCGGATGTCTTCGCACGGGAGGAGTTAGCCCTTAAGCTGAACCTCAGCGAATCTAGAGTTCAGGTTGGTGACAATACTAACACTGCTCATTCAGCAGATATTCACAAGCATTTTAACCACCCTCCCACAGACACTAGAAACAAGGGAGATGGACCATGAACCGACACTGCTGCAAATCTTAGAGCTTGTCAAACGTATGTGTTTGACCGTTCATGTACTGAGCAGGTTATTTGGAATGCGTGCATTTTCCGATTGACCCTGCCTATACCAAAATGCGTTTCTGCGCATCAACCATCAGGCGCATAACCTTGTTTGACAGACCATATCTATGCACAACAGTCCCCCTCTTTTAGGTAGACACACCAAACGCATAACTTTCATCGAGTCCATATAGAACATAAGAAATTTCTCGTGTTTCTTGATACAAAAGTCTGTATTTCATCATCAATTCAAATGGGCTGGCGATATACTATGTCAGACAAGTGTGTGAGAGAGAGTGCGTAAGAAAAGGGGTAAAACTAAAATGTACTAAGTCAATGGCGGCATTAGTTTCCATTCACATATTTATGGAAGGCATTTCCAATGTTCTCCCCTAAAGGGATGGTTAGATCCAACAGAGGCGACTTTTGATCATCGTTATAATTCCTTTTAAATTTATAGTATATTGATGCTCTTGTTTACATTTCCAAATACTGATCTAGAGTAGTTTTTAAATAAATGTAGCTGTCTTTAATTAAAAAAAACTGGTTTCTCTGATTCAATCGAAGGTCTTATTTACACGTTTCTATCATTTCCCGTATTTTTATCTCCCAATTTCAGTTTTCTAATAATCTTCTTAACTTTTCAGGTGTGGTTCCAAAACCGGCGAGCCAAGTGGCGCAAGCGCGAACCACCGCGCAAGACCGGTTACATCGGCTCCAACTCTCCCAGCTCCACCACCCTCTCCAACAGCTTCACCAACCTCAACTCCAACCTTGGAGGCTTCCCTCAGAACCCCGTGATGAACACCACCGCCCCCATTGACAGCTGGTCCTACCAGTCCCCCTACGAGATCTCCTCCCACGTCAATCTCATGTCTCCAAGTGGAAGCCCTTACCCAGGCTTCAACACTTCGTCTTCTGGACCGTATTCTTCGTACACCACAATGCTTAACAGCCACGAGTCTCAGATGTTTGCGGCTCCCATGCGTGGACACAACTTTTCAGAATACATCGTTAATAACAGCCCTCCTCCACTAGGCGTTCGTGATTACCCTGTGATGGTTTCTCATTCGCCTACCCACCTCGGCAGCAGCAATGTCAACTCTTTATCAAGTGACGAGGCAGGAAAAATTGATCCATACTCACATTTAGATGACAAATACGTTGAACAAATGGGTGGAGATAAATACGTTTCCTGTGGACTAGGAGAAGATAAATACGTGTCAAATCTTTCACCAGTTGGAAAATATCAGTCCCATATGAGTCCAGATAAGTATGAGAGCGACACGTCTATGATGAACGGAGATTGTACAGGTTCTCCTGTCAGGCATCACGGGAACGTTATCCAGATTTCCAACAAGGACGGGACGATTAAAATGGAGTCCAACCAAAACCAAACATATGTGACGCTTCCCCCTTTTTTGAATTGAAAAACTCTTTTCTGAAATATTCGTAAGGCGCGGGCGCGTTCGAAATTTTCAGAAAAGAGTTCTATATTAAAATAGTTTAAAACGTGTTGTAAATTTTGAAAACTTGCCCAAATATTATTGCCTTTGTAGAGACGTTTGTTAAAATGTAATATATTGTGTTTCATTATTTTATCATCACATACATACTTAATATTGTGTTAGTTATTATCAATAATCAATAATTTACTGGACTTGATGCAAAATATTTAAGGCTAAGCTTAATGCTAAATCACTATTTTGATTAATCTTTATAACGAATTGGTGTGCATTATGAATACCAAAAAATATGATTTAGATAAATTGAAGGTTTTTCTATCGTTTCGCTTGAGTTGAATACAAATAAAAAAATAAATTACTCGATAAAAAATATAAATTTAAACTACTAAAAAAATTATTTTTTCAATAGAAATATGTGAACCCGTAAAAAACAACTTTAAAAAATACAGTATTATAGCTAAGATTATCTGTGACCGTTTCACTTGATTAACTTTTTTGCTTTCTTATAAAATTATTTACAAAATAAATAAAAACCAGTTTTGTGCTTGACAACGCACGTTTCTAGACTCCGTTTGGCAAGCGATTTTAATGCCTATCACCTACAATATAAGGTATACCAAGAATATACACATTTTTGGCTTGTAGCTTCCTCTTAAGAATGTAATTGAGGATTATGTGCAAAACAGCTCGCGTAAATACTATTCAAGACCCAGCTAATTGAGAGTGACATTATTGTTCACGTACCTAAGCTATTCCCCAGGCAGTTTGTAGCCATTTTTAGATAAGTCACAACAAAAAACATCTCGTCATATGTTTTTTTAAATCATCTTTTTATTGTTGAATTTGTGAATTTAAATTTAAGTATATTATGTTGGTATGATTTTTTTATTGTACACTAGCTGAATTACACGGCTTTATTCTGCTTCAAGGGGTGGGAATGGAGGTTGGGGATAGTCTTTCGATTTCTCACATAAACAGTGATCTTCCCCTATTTTTGAAAATCAAGTCTGCAAAATTTCATACATCTCAAAAAAAAATGTAGATTTGTATAAAAAACAAACCCCACTCAGAGACTTCTACGCTGTAGATAGATTATCACTGCGATTCTAAGTCAAGAATTAATTATCAGATAATACTATTTCATCATATAGCACTTCAATTAAGAGACTGTTCTAATTTTTGCCATATTGACAGACCTCCACTATATAAATAATATTTATTCCTAAATATAAGTACAACAAAGAAAAATGTTTAAATTTTACCATGTTTAATAATTTATATTGCTCGCATTCCTATGTGCCTTATGTTCGTTGTATTTTTTGTGCCTACTCTGTAAATATATTTTTTATTAAAAAAACTCATTTATTTTTCGTAAAATGTTATTAAAATAGAATTTTTTAGATATATGACATAGATGTGTAATTTATTTTTATTTTTTTGTGATTTTTATACTGCTAAGAATATCTTACATATTATTATAAAAATAAAATAAGCTGATATATAATTTTACTGTGACAATAATGTTCGTTACCAACTAATTAAAATTCTTTCAAATATGCAAATTGCAGTGTTCCTGGCGAGTAAGGTAAATCTTACCTTACTTCTAAGTATTCACTCGAGTGCTCGTGTCAATAACTAATAACGTTAGGAATATGAGTTGAGTGATTAGCGTTCGATTTGTAAAATTCTCTCCCTTATTCAAAAAAGAATTATACAACTCTATTTTAAAACAGAGACATATAAACTGATTATAGTGCTACATGGCCAATGAATTCAACTATATTTTTAGGATAAAAAAATATTAAAAATCGTAAATGCGCGAATTCTGCAAGAGACTGCAAATCACTCAAGACGTTTTGCAAACTTGGCATAGTATGCCGCAAATCACTCAAGTGGATATCGAAATTTCAACTTAGAGATAAATGATTTCATTGACGTGTACCTACTAAGAGTTGGAAGGTTTTATGAAAACTGACATCAGTTTCGACAGAGATCACACTTCTAGAAATTTTTGTTCTGTGGTATTGGTCACTTTTTATAATTTTATTAGAATGCATAGTATTTACTTAAGTTTGGTCAGTTGTACATAATTTAAAATACACATATTGTATTAAGTAAGTCTTGTTATATTATTTTTCCAACATCTTCTGACTTTTATGCAACCCTGAACATTAGGGGTGCCAATATTATTTTTTAATCATATTGTACATAACTTTTGAAGTCCAATTTGTTATATTAAAATTACCATTAGTATTAAAAAATATATCATTTTTTATATTAGGTACTTGCTTGCAATCCTCATAATAAAAATTTAGACGAAAGTATAGACTCGAGCGATTTTGGCATATTATGCCAAGTTTGTAAAATCGTTTGACCGATCGCTCGCCATAATGTGCCAAATTTATAGAACCTAAAAATATGAAATAAACCGTGAAATCTAGGTGGCTTCATTGGCTTTCAACTGCAGTCAGCAGTTTCATATGTTTCTATATTAATATTTTGAGGAATGGTATTAATTAAATAATATGGTAAATGTATAGATGAAAAAATATTTGTGTTGTTTTAAAAATTTCGAACGGAACAGCGGTGCAAATAAACTAATTTTCTCTTTTTTCACAAAATTACAATTTACACTATTTTCAATATTTTTAAGGATTTAAATTGTAAATATATTGTAATTAAATAATAGTGAGTATTTCACCATCTTCTCGATAACTATTCATTTTAATAAATAAATACTCAAAATAGGTAGAAAACTCCGCTAAATTATCCGATATATAAAAATTATTCACAAGTTCGAGTACGGAATGGTAAACTCGGACTTTATAAATAAATAAGAAATCTTAAGGCGATGCACTACGTCGTGTAATATTTTGAATTGAGCCCCTATCAATAACAACCCTTACATAGATGGCGATAAGGTTTAAATTCCCGCTTAACACCATCCTCCTGTTTTGATTTATGCAAGAAAAAACATGGCCAAAAGTGCCTTTTATTTTATTTTGTGGATGTTCAGGCATAAATATTTAATTTTGTTCCGATCATTTTATAAATAACTTAATTTGCCACGTTATACAATAAAATTATAACCGAAAATGGGTTCGTAAGTAGGAGATTTTGAACTTTAAAGCAGTTTTCATAGGCCTTTACATTATTTTTTTCTGGGCTTATAAAAATACTTATTTAAAAAATACTCGATTATTTCAAAGGCCAAGATGTATTTTACTCGCAGTATTTAATTAAAGCATCTGAAACATTTCTAGGCGACCAAATTTTCAAACCAAAAACACATGATTTTGAATGACTACTTATAGCATCGCCTTAATAAATAAATACTCAAAAAGGTAGAAAACTCAGCAAAATTATCCGATATATAGAAATTATTTATAAGTTCGAGTACGGAATAGTAAACTCGGACTTTATAAATAAATAAGAAATCTTAAATCGAAAATTTACGTTATCCTATGGATAGTGATTGTGACAGCTTGTCGAGAGGATAGATAAATACTCCCATAGAATGTTAGCCTATATTTTTTAGTTTCTTGTAATCTCAACAAAATCCCAAGTGAACTTCCAATGTAAATAAGAATTTTTAGTTTTTAATTAGCAGATGTAATTTTTAAAATGTTATTTACGGAAAATTAAATACTCCTTTTTACATTCGCCTTACTTTTTAATTTAAAATAACATAAAAATTCTGGAACTTTTTATAAAATGTCGCCATGTTATATTATATAAAAGCATTAAAAAAATGTTATTTACGGAAAATTAAATACTCATTTTTTACATTCGTCTTACTTTTTAATTTAAAATAACATAAAAATTCTGGAAATTTTTATAAAATGTCACCGTGTTATTCTAATGGTTAATACTTACAAGTTACCTACTATTAAATATTTTTAATAAATAAATAATATTACTTAAAAATTATATTGTAAGAAAAATAAATTAAGACAATTTATTATTCTTAGTACCTACCCAGTATAAAATAACTGAATTTGAAGTGCCAAAATATTATCTGCCTATTTTTTTTAAATAAATAAATTAGTAATTGTGTTTTAAAAATGAAACGTGTAAATAATATAATGTACACCACGTGATGATGATCCACTGAATTCAGAAGATGGTACTAAACTAAAGTTACTTACGGTTTAAATTTTAAATAAATAACTAATGAATAGTTTGTAATGCGTGTGTAGCGTGACCATGTTTTTGTAAATATTTTTGGTAAATAAAAAATTATATACTTTTTGAGAAACGTTTTATTTTGACATATCGGTTGTTGGTGCATGGGTAAGATGGTAAGTAATGTGAAATATTACTGCGTAATGCTTAAGGCAATGCACCACGTCGTGTAACATTTGGAATCAGGCCACTAACAATAATAATCCTTATGCAGATGGCGATAAGGTTTAAGACCCCGCATACCCTATTTCTACCGATTTTTTCTATTTATTATTTATTTTGAAAAGATACATTACATTATATGGAAGGAAGCTTTAGACTGTACAACTAAGGTTTCCCGTTTTAGGATATTTATAAAAAGTTTCTCGTTAACTCTTTAAGTTTCAAAAAATAAATTAATTACATGAAATTCCCTCGATAGGAAACATTTCACAAAGTAAGCTCCGAAAATTATTAAAAACAAGTTTTGTTCCGTTATTTGATATGTTATAGGCATTAAAAAATTCTCAGTGTATCTTTAAAATAAAGCATTTGTCGAGAATTTTTTGCTTTATTTTAAAGTACAAATGTCTGAATTTCAATTTTGTTTTATTGATTGAATCAATGAATCAATGAAGTGGAATCATGGAAGTGGGAATCAATTTGAAACTTTGCAGCAAAGACGAGCAGTAGCTGACTCAATATTTATACACAGAATTTAAAGCAATAACATCCACTGTACCGAACTTCTGCCCCTTATTAATTTTAACGTACCTTTAAAGCTGGCTCTACAATCGCGCGCGAAGTCGCGCCGTGAATTCACGCCGTGAATATACGCCGCGATCCGCGCGTGAATTGTGTCCATCCACACTCGCAAAGCTCCAGTCTTGTTCGCGACTTTAAACCGCAAACCCTTTGTCGCGGGCCAAAAATCCGACAAAAATCGGGGAATGGCGCGAAGCGCGAATGCGAAGATTGCGAAGGCGTGAACAAGATCCACACTCGCGTTTCGCGGCATTCGCGGCCGTTCGCGCCGCGAGTGTAGAGCGCGCTTGAGACGTACACGACATACAGTGCTATTCCACACGCTTAATTATAAAACAAATGTACCATCTAATTCGCCAATTAGCCGAGCATTGTATAGCACAACTCCATCATTGACATTTTTTCGGAGTCACTGCCCAAATTCAAACGTTGCATCATGTCAATAATTTAAACTGTTCAATGCGCATTTATACACACACACACATTACATACACGCACCTATATAATACACACGTCACCTAGTAATTAACGTGTTTTATGAAATATTTTCACCATTTTCACTTAATAATTATCGTTTTTTTTTAATATATTGGCGCGCTCCCTGTAACATTCGTACCAACTTTGAACGCTTATTAAGGTGCCTTAAATTACCGCTTAACACCAGCCGCCTGTTTTGTCGTGTGTCAGGCACAAATATTTAAAAATTTTATTATAATTTTCCTAATTTGCCAAATCATATAATAAAACCTTAACCAAAAATAGGTTCGTAAGTAGGGGATTTTATCAAAACCTCCTAGATCACAAGGCCGAGACACTGAATAAAACCAGCCTTCTAACTTCTATAGGAATCTCCAAAATATGTATTTTTATTTATATTTTTAAATTAACTAAAAAAATAAGACGTTTTAGTAAATATGAATAAATTGAAATAAAAAACAATAAAACATTTTTATTTGCATAATCCCGTAAAAGTTAGGAGGCTGCGTTGAATGAGTGTCCCGGCCTTGTGATCTACACTAGGAGGTTTTGATTTTATGGCCTGATACTTTATTTTTTTCTGAAATTATAAAAAAACACTAAAAAATTTTAAAGGCCAAGATGTGTTCTACTCGAAGTATTTAATTAAAGCATCTTAAACATTTCTAAGATATTAAAATTTCAAACTAAAACACACATGATTTTGCATTACTTCGTAGTAAATAAATCAGATGATAATAATATTTCTGTGGTAAGGCTATAATTAGGCTGGAACGACATCTACGTGTTTTATTAGTAACTATTGTAAATAATGTTAGTGATAACTTTGAAATTATTTGAACTGAAACTTTGGATAAATATGGTTGAAATGTCGTTCATTTTAAAAAGTTTGATGGATAATTTCAAAGGTATCGCTAGCAAAGTGGTTGAGATGAATTTTATCAAACAATGTTGTTCATAAAAACATATCATTCTATTAGAACCCCGCACAAAAGCTAAATTAAGGCGATGCCATACGTAGTAATGCAAAATCATGTGTTTTTGGTTTGAAAATTTGGTCGCCTAGAAATGTTTCAGATGCTTTAATTAAATACTGCGAGTAGAATACATCTTGGCCTTTGAAATAATCGAGTATTTCTTAGATAAGACTTTTTATAAGCCCAGAAAAAAATAACGTATAAGGCCTATGAAAACTGCTTTAAAGTTCAAAATCTCCTACTTACGAACCCATTTTCGGTTATGAATTTATTTTATAATGTGGCAAATAAAGTTATTTATAAAATGATCAAAAAAAAATTAAATATTTATGCCTGAACGTCCACAAAATAAAATAAAAGGCACTTTTTGGCCATGTTTTTGTCTTGCATAAATCAAAACAGGCGGATGGTGTTAAGCGGGAATTTAAACATTATCGCTATCTACGTAAGGGTTGTTATTGATAGCGGCTCAATTTAAAATATTACACGACGTAGTGCATCGCTTTAATGTTTTTTATTACGCAATAATGTGTCGATATAATATACTAGTACCTACATACGGATAATTTATCTGTGTTTTCAAGTAGTCACATACGATTGTTTATGTAAGAATTTATGCACATCTAATTGTAAAAATACAAGTTCTAGTTCCTCGAAGCGAAACAACCGGTCGACATTGGGTCGACACAACCTGCTCAACTCGTACAAAAATGTAGGTTTATTGAAGAAAACAAATTATGTACTTACTTACGATGTGTTTAATAATAATAAAAATAGAAATTGGGAACGCTGTGCCTTAAGCATATTGAAAGAAAAATTATGTAAGTATGTAATAAATATTCTAAAAAGGCTAAAAGCACGTTTACATAAAAATCATGGCAGATGACGCACAAGGCATCAACACGGAATAATAGCCCAAAACCTAATAACGATTATTAAATTGCACTTATGAGGAAGCTACAAGCCAAAAATGTGTAAATTCTTGGTATACCTTATATTGTAGGTAATAGGCATTCAAATCGCTTGACAAACGGAGTCTAGAAACGTTCGATTTCAAGCACAAAACTGGTTTTTATTTATTTTGTAAATAATTTTATAAGAAAGCAAAAAAGTTAATCAAGTGAAACTGTCACAGATAATCTTCGCTATAATACTATATTTTTAAAAATTGTTTCCTTAACGCGTTCACACATTTCTTTTGAAAAAATGTTTTTTTTAGTAGTTTACATTTATATTTTTTATTGAGTAATTCATTTGTTTGTTTGTATTTTACTCAAGCTAAACGATAGTAAAACCTTCAATTTATCTAAAGCATATTTTTTGGTATTCATGATGTACACCAATTCGTTATAAAGATTAATCAAAATAGTGATTTAGCATTAAGCTTCGCCTTATCGCGTAACAATTATGTCTGGAAATGAAAGTATTGTTTTTATAAGTCATTTTGTCACACTCTGTACGCTAGGTACGTGTATAAGGAAAAAATGTAGTGTTTCCGTGTTTGTAGGAATGTAGCTTTAATATAGAGAATAACGTATGTTATTTAGTCATTGGGAAGCAGTGTCGTGACATGACATTGTGTGCATCTCACCCACCTTGTATCGAACTTCTATTTGCTGCCGATAGAGCCAGTGACAACCTGACCAGATCAGAACATGTCGCCTCTACCTACCTAGTTCTAAGTTCCAGACAAATGTGTAGCAATCATGTCGCATTATACTCACGTCAACCTGCTCAAAATATCGCTTTTCAAGTGTTGTTTTTGTTTGTTTTTCGTGATATATTGTTGTACGGGAGATCAATTCGAAGATGGTAGGTATTCAAAAACTTTCATAGGCTCAAACGTCCTGAAATCCTGAATCCAGTTTATCTTTGTTGGATGGATTTAATTTTAGTGTATGTTCTTCACCCTTATCTTATATATATCCCAAATCTATCTGGCATTACGGTGAGATATATGATTTAAACGATTTTAGAATATCGCGCCTTCAGTTTGCTAACTAACTAACTAACTAACTAACTAACTAACCATCACGCCGTTTCCCCGTAGGGGTAGGCAGAGAGGACGGACCGCCAAACAACTCTGTCTTGGCACACACTCCTTGCCTCATTCATATTCATACATCGTCTCATACATACTCTTCTATTGTTCTGACTCTTGACATGGCCCGACTCAAGTATCTGATTCACTTGGTCGTGCCATGTCTTCCTCGGGCGTCCCCGACTTCTGCTACCATTCACATTTGCATCATATATTCTCCTTACACTCCTTTCTTCGTTCATTCGCTCTACATGCCCAAACCATCATCTAAGCGTCCCTTTCTTGATCTTACTCTTTACGCTTACATCAGCCTTGGACTCTTTGCGGATCTCCACATTCCTTATACGATCATACATGGTTTTACCACACATACGCCTCAGGGATCTCATTTCAACAGCACTCAATCTACTTTCATCCTTTCTTTGCCAGTTCCATGCCTAATTATCCCGAAAAAATTGAAATAATTTTACGAAACATTTGTCAATGTATGCAAAAATTTTTAATAAATATTTTGGAAATGAAACGAAAAAAGTGAAATGACAAAAATTTTTAAAATACCATTGTCTAATTATATTTTTCTTTTTTGGTAATTACATTATTAAAAACAATTGGCTTAAAGACGTTATCTATGTTTGCGTTCATATTTAAAATTGTTGATTTGTTATAATAAAATCAGAAAGAGTATTTTATTTTGAAATATGTAGTTCAAAAATAGCGAATTTATCGGGAATCGCATGCTACAATATATTCCGCGCGATTTGCAATCTGACTCCATATATTATAAGCAGGGGTTGTCCATGCGAGCGCTATTGGAGCAGTCCGCTCCGGGCGCAGAATTATCAGCGCTGATAATACCTAACAGTCCCAACACATCGCCCTTCAGATTCCTTTTCAGGGCCGAGGGCCGAGCTCTAATTATGAGAAGTACATTGCATAATGTCGGAGGCTTTCGGGGTTAGGTGAAGGGAAAACGATTTTGTCGAGGTTAGCTAAAATAGTTTAAAAAATTCTTTCGAATATAATTAAACCCATGTTTACCTCAGAATGGATGTGATCCTTGCTTATACCCTCGTAAAACCGAACTTACAACAAACATTCCGGACCACTAATCAATTTCTTGATAATTTTCGCTTGATTTCTATTTTCGATAGATGTGGGAAAATTTCCCTTAAAAATTGATTCGTAAAACTGAATGACCACTAAATTCATATAGGGGTCCCTGGCAAAGGCTACCGATTTGAATCCGTGCTAACTTGCAACTATTATTAGGTACCATCTTTGCAAAACGCGCGCTGCGTACAAGGCAACACGCGAAAAGGTACAAGAATACGAACGTCCGTGTCCTGGCCACCAACGTTTCAGAATATTATATTCCAGAGTGGAAGATACTACCAGTATCGCCCTGGTGTAAGACCACCATTCAGAATCGAAACGTTGCTTCAAATGGCTTTAGCCGTGTTTAGTGACTAGATCTGAATAGCCAGGTACTTCCCCACCTTCCTCTTTCCCTTCCTCATTTACCTTCAGCCTCACAACATCCCCCAATTGGGGATGCCATAGTCTCACTGGCTCCAGACGGGAGCAGTTGGGACTCTTGTGAGGTATTCACTATAAAAAAAAAATAAAAAAAATTCTTTTGACCCGCTTCTTTCAAAAATTGATTCGTAAAACCGAATGATCACTAAATTCATATCGGGGTCCCTGGCAAAGACTACCGATTTGAATGCATGCTAACTTTCAAGTATTATTAGGTACCATCTTTGCAAAAGGCACGCTGCGTACAAGGCAACACGAGAGAAGGTACAAGGATACCACCAGAGATGTGCTTTATTTCAAATAAATCCATTTTAAATGGAAATGCAAAATGCAAAATGGGTATTTTCCATTTTGCATTTTAAATGCTTTTCTAAAAATCATTTTGCATTTTGCATTTTAAATGCTTTTCTCAATGCATTTTCCATTTTAAATGCTTTTTTGCAACATTCTTCGTACTATCTCCACTCATCTTTTTTTCATAAGCCCCAAATATCAGTTAACCTCGCTATGAGAGATAATTTACATTTGTCAAGTTGCTCCCTGGTAAGAGCCCTGGCAATTGAGTGATACCAATAATATGTTATGTACAAACATAGAAAGCAAGACCGATATTAAGTACCTAGGCATAACAATAGACCAGCGTTTAAAATGGTCCCAACATATAAATATTCTGAACGACAGAATAAGGAAACTAACATATATATTTAGATGTTTAAGAGATATTTTAAACGAAAAATTACTTCGCTACATACTTCGCTTTCTGTCAATCAATTATACAATACGGCATTAAAGGCTGGGGCGGTACATATAAAAATCAAACACAAACAATTTACATATCACAAAAACTAATTATAAAAACCATATTAAAAAAATCCTATTCATATTCGTCCGAACTTTTATTCAAACAATTTAAGGTCAGAAAATTAAGTGCACTATATTTCTACCATGCAACATTACAAATTTATAAAAACTATATTCAAAATAAAATTGCACCCTTTAAAAATAACATAAATCTTAGACAAACGTCAATACTTCCTACTCCTAAATGTAAAAAAACAATAGGACAGTTCAACCATGAATATCTCGGAGTTAAATTTTTAACTCATTACCAGAAAAAATTAGAAACATAAATGCAAATATAAACGAATTCAAAAGCCACCTTAAAAAGTATTCCGAACAGTTGAACTGAATCATATCAAATATAAACCAATATAACAACACCCCCCATACACACAAGCCCTGCTTATTTATGGGGGTACATCAAATACTTATATTATATAATATTATGTAATTAATAACTGTACTATATTGTGTAATGTAATTCGTGTATCTTTTTTTACTAATAAAAAAAAAAAAAACCATTACAAAAAATACTGATTCAAATAATGAACATGGCCATGACGCTGTAATATTAACTACTAAGTTTCTATGTTTTTACGTTGGCAACATTAGTCCCACGCAAATTTTTTGTTGTCTCATAATCTGTAGTCGTGGTGTTTTTGGATTTACCATCATGTAATATGTTTGTTCTACATTGATATCCATTATTAAATGACAAAATTGTTTAAAAATTCTATAATTATTTTAATTGTTTGACCTCAGAAACCATTTTGCATTTTCAATGCATTTTGAAAATAGGTATTTTGCATTTTGCATTTGAAATGCTTTTCTAAAAACCATTTTGCATTTTGTATTTTCAAATGGAAAGTTTTGACCCATTTCCATTTTGCATTTCAAATGGTTTTGGGTACCCATTTTGCACATCTCTGGATACCACCAACGTTTCAGAATATCCTTTTGACCCGCTTCTTTCAAATCACACGAAAAAATTCAACGATCTGAATTAATTCTTTCCTGAGAATGCGTATTTTATCCAAAGCACCAATACTTGCGTTTTTTTTAACACCACTTTACAGAACAGAGCATCAGGAAAACCCGTTAGTCGCGAAGACACCAAAATTGAATAATACAAATAAACCATTGAGTTGTTTTATTCTATTTATTAATAAGCACAGTTTAAATACTGTATTATTGTATTTATTAAAGAAATAAAGTTATTAAATTTGGTTTTTACATATCAAGCGATTTGAATACTACTCTTCCATAGAATCGTTACCTTATGTTTATATAAATATACAAAATATTTTTATTTAAAAAATATCTGTTTTTAATACATATGTGGGGGCAAGAACTGTCTGCCAGCCTAAAATAATATTTTAATACGGAAACACTGTTTCACGGATGGCAACCCGACGTGAAACAGAGCTCGCTGCCAATCCATTACCGACGAGCATTCCTGTTTCTCTGATCTGACCTGGCGGTCGACATTTCTTGATTCCTACTAAATCCTTCTGATATTCTAATCGTGTAATAGTGTAACGTGTTTGCAATAAACTTAAATTATCAACTACATCTGTTTCACTCTATCATAACCTACACTATACACATTTATTGGCAGTTATAAGGTAAGTATACACGCACAACCCCTAGCCAAATTGGTGACCCATCGACTCAGAACAATATACCGACTTTAGTATTTTAAAATCATTTTGCAACATTCCGTCACCGCCAAGGATCAGAAAAGAGAAACAGCAATCCCGGGCAAGATCAGTAAGTAAAATCCAATTCATATATCTCTTACAAATCAATTTTTTAATATAAATGCTAGTAAATGTCCCGGTAATTTAAGGAAATATACACGTGGTATAGTTCCCATCAATACCCTATTTTGTCAATCAATCCCTAGCTTGAAATGTTTTACTATTTTTATGAAAATTAAGTGCGTGTTAAAATTAATTTCAGTGAGAACGATCCTGAAATCAGGCTGTCAACAACGTGGCTAACCATGGCATCATAATCTTGCGATGAATTACAACCTACCCACTACAACCTACAACGGCAGCATCTACTCCCCGGACAAGGAAGATGACGCAACAATCCACGTGGACAACCTGCAGTTGAACAAGCCAACCTACCCACATATCTCAATCAAGTAACCTATATCACGATTTCTTATTGCCATTTCGCAAAACAATGAATTGTTCAGCATACCTACATAATCATGTTTTAGATATACATTATTGTAGTGATATTAAGGTTATTGTCCAATAATTGCCAAACCTTACTTTGAGGTAATTTAACATCATACTATTTTGTAATAACAAATTTAAATTATTATTGCACTATATAATAATAGCGCCATATTTGCATATCGGTATTTCACAATAACTTACGTGACGCGGTTTGCGTCTTCACTAAAATACAATACAAACGCAAACTCGCTAATAACTTGCAAAGATATCCGGTAGATAGAATAGATTCTTACACAGTATTCTCTAGTTTTTTTTGGATTTTTTATGTCTTGCATAACGTATTACGTAACATATTATTGGAAATGACCTCATCGGAAGAAACAAACATACCTTCATCGTTTCAAGAACCTGTAACAATTTCACAAGAAAAGTTGAACAATATGGAAGACCAACGCGCAGCACATTCGGAAGCAGATGTACATCATGTATTTTACCTACAAAAACAAATACTAAAGCTGCCCCTTCAAATGGAACAAATCAAACCAGTCATCAATCAGCCGTCATCAATTAGAGAGAAACACAAGCAATAATCCGCGCATCTTCATCGCGCGAAGGACAACATTCCCGGCTCTGCTCATGGACTCCATCGGGACATCATTGTAGCGCCCAGGTCCCGGGAATCATCCCTGGCCAGCCTACATCGGATCTGAACGCCCTGGTTCCAGCAATCTGACCAGCGCTTCATCCATACATCGCGACCACCACGAGGACACGCAACACCCTCACTGGTCCAAACAACTCCCGCTCAATCGCCTGCAAGGTCCACTGTACCTTCGGCCTTTACGTCAGCACTGGCGTACTTGAAGAACCACGTTCTTCCCCAGTGCCTGATCATCATCGAGTCCGGTCACCAGCGCCCGGCGTCGACACACTGACCCGCGCTTGACCAACAAACCGCAAAGCAAACCATCGCGCGCACCCGGAGAATTCTAAATCTGTCACATCATCTCTCAGCACGACTACCGCTTATCACCCACAAGCAATAACCAGTTTAAAGGCATCTTTCATGGCAAGTGGTGAGCAAAACTGGATGGAAACCCTCCCACTTATATTACCAGCCTGAGATCTACTGTTCGTGAGGAATTGAAATGTTCGCCAGCCGAACTAACTAATGGAAGAACTCTAAGACTCCCTCGCGATAATCATACATCTGTTCCAGACCCACCTGAATCAAAGACAACTACAAGATCGGGTCGTCAAGTCCATTTTCCAATAAGATACGGTACATACTAATGCACAAAAGACACAACTTTTTAACATATAAATTTTCTGTAACTCATGATAGAAACAATGATTAAGAATCTACTCTTGCTATCGATTTAAAGATTGAATTCCATATACCAACATTTATATTCTCTAAATTAATGTTACATACATAATATTTAAGCGTTCAAGTTCTTGATGAAAACCTGACCTTTCTTATTATAATTACTTTGCAAATTACTACGTTTTTTATCATTTTATAAAAAACCTTATTACGATGAATACTTTCATCCTTTAAAACCATGAAGTGATACCATGTAATCGCACAAAGTTACCTAGCTAACTTTTAACTTACCATATTATAGTGCAAACTCATATACATATATTTTCTAGAATAATTATCCATTTCGCTATATGCGACAACTTCTGTATAAATCTTGTTCAGAAATAACTTACCACTATATGTGATGACTCTGTTATAAATATAAATGCTTTTAACCATGTTAGATCAAATGTACTGATCACGCATTCTGATGTAACATGTCGTTGAGACCTATATGTATTATTATTACTTTTTTTACAGAATTGAACCATTGTCATTTGTTCGTAAGAAAACATAGCCTTTTGATAATATTATCTATACAAACACATTCTACGAACATATGACAGTTGTTTTTTGTTATATTTTTAGTTATCTTGTAATCTCAAAGATAAACATTTAGAGTTATGTACTCACAGCCATGCTATTGCTAAATGTACTTTTACAAAAACATTTAAATATGTATTTTTTTCCTTTTTTTACACTTTTCTCATTTACAAAAACATTTAAATATGTATTTTTTTCTTTTTTTACACCATTTTTTTCCATAACAACGATATAAATAATTTTAATATAGTGACATTAATCGTCGTTTCCTTTTGTTCAAAGATTGAAGAAACACTTCTGTTCATACTTTATACATTGATATCATGTTCCTATATTATAAGACAAATTTGTAGTTATTTAAATATGTAATAAATAATATTTAGAATAATCAACTTTAAAATAACTCAATAATTGACAACTCATGCTCCGAACACTGTTTGTAGACGCATTATTAAAAATATATACAAATGGAAATAGATTCCTACTTTTTATTTTATAATTAACTTATGCTTAATTTCATAATATGCTCCGACAACACTGTTCGTAGATGCATTACCATATAAAAAGGTTTAGATAAGTTAAATAATAACCACTTGTGTCAAATGTTGTAATACCATTTATTGTTTTCAAACATTAAAGTATTAAATGCACTCTGTTTGCAACTTTTGGTTTTGAAAATAAATACAAAACATACAATTGTCGATGCAGTAAATGCTCCAATTATAAATATAAAATTTTGTCGATGCAGTAAATGCTCCAATTATAAATGTAAAATTTTGTCGATGCAGTAAATGCTCCAAGAAAAACATACAGTTCGTCGATGCAGTACATGCTCCGAACATGTAATTATATCAACACATTTTTAAAAAAAGGATTTAACTTTCAAATAATGTTATTATTAGGAATTTGTTCATGACTATGCGTTCACAAACATATAAATGTATTGTTCATAAAGTAACTTCACCATTTAAGAGATATCTTTCTGAACGCATAGGCTTATGTTATTTTGCGATGACGTCACACACCGAATTTGTTTATATTATGTAACCGACGTCATGCAAATTTTGTGATATGTATATATTTTTTCTAGAACCCCTAATTTTTTCTTTTATGTATCGTTGACACTGGGGGGAAGGTATGTGGGGGCAAGAACTGTCTGCCAGCCTAAAATAATATTTTAATACGGAAACACTGTTTCACGGATGGCAACCCGACGTGAAACAGAGCTCGCTGCCAATCCATTACCGACGAGCATTCCTGTTTCTCTGATCTGACCTGGCGGTCGACATTTCTTGATTCCTACTAAATCCTTCTGATATTCTAATCGTGTAATAGTGTAACGTGTTTGCAATAAACTTAAATTATCAACTACATCTGTTTCACTCTATCATAACCTACACTATACACATTTATTGGCAGTTATAAGGTAAGTATACACACAACACCACACTAGCCAAACATACAATTAATTTCAAAGTAGTTTTAAAAAATAATATTACTTCGTTATTTAGATATTTTATAAAAAAATATATATAGATCGGGTGGTGTAGGTTGAAATGCGTTGTATTTTTTTATTATTTTAGATTTAGGTAGATTAACGACTTATTGATATTTTATAAACAGTTATATTCAAAATGGACGGAAGTCTAAATTCATATATTTACCAATAAAGAAAGCGCAGTAAAGTTAAAAAACGGGAAGGCGCAAAATTTGAGTCATAATACTCATAATGCAACTAAATCATAAAGATTCCAGTCAATCTGAAGTAAAAGTATATACTTCATGACAGCACTTGCTTCTTTCTGCCACAATTAAACACGATCACTAACATTGTCTAAGGGCGTAATATTAAGAAGTAAAAGTTTTTTTTTGAAAATACTATAATACTTCATGATAGCACTTGCTTCTTTCTGCCACAGTTAAACATGATCATTTACATCAAATCAATCATTTCTTCAAATATCGGAGTTGCATCCTTATGCTTCTCAGGTACATATATATATTATTGATAATTTTAGGTTCAGTAACATCAATTAATTAGACATGTTTCTGTAACCATTTGTACACAATAATATAAAGCCATTTAGTAATGATTTTTCATAAAAACGGCGCACAGTGGTTCCAAATACCCCAAAACTTGGAAACAATTCACAGAACGGATTTACAGGAAATAAAAGGTGATATTATTTTTTGGTATGGGTAAAAAAAATAAAAATATTCGGTTTTAGTAATTTTAACTGTGATTTCTGCATTTTATTAACAAAAATATAAAATTTAAAATGATAAAATTAAATTAAAAATATAAAAGTCCACATCCTTGGAAAACACAGGCCGAGTAATGTTTAATTTTTCTTTTTTAACATTCTGATGCAGACGATGAACAATCATCATCATCATCATCGGTGTTAAAAATACTTGAAGAATGAATATTCGGAGGAATTATTAAGTCGTAAACTTCCTTAGGAAAACGATTTAACTGTTTTTTTGGGAGTTTCCTGTAACTAGTTATGGCAGGGTCAGATGTTACTAACATTAAATTAAAAATATCTTCATTACATTTCTCTCGAGAACATTTTCGAGAATAGTTTTCGCGATATTTTTTAAAATCTTTGTTCCGAGCTTCCTGAGCCTCTTCCTTCCTCTTCCTGAATTTCCAAAACCAGGCTTAGGCTGATCGACTATTAACCCCATTCGATTTTTGAATTCCTTTTGTATATTGGCTTTATGTTACGCCACAATTTCCTTGTCTTGATTTCGGGGTTGCCATTTTTTTATTGGGAGTTTATAACCCACATGCAAAAGACATTCGAACAGTCTAATCCAACAGTGTAATACTGACAAACCAAACTCTAAGGTTGAAGGTTTATGTGGTCTTGTTAACATTTTATCTATAGAATTAAACTCTTTAGAACTGGTACCACAAATGTAGCAACGTTGTGTAGAAGCTGTATCTGTCAAGGCGTTACAAATTTTCCCATCAACCATTGTTAAGATGAGTTCATGCGACACCATTATAATTTTTCCATCAAGTGCCACGGGTGAACTCGTAAGATTTTTTATTTGTTCAAGTTAACTTATTCTGTTCTTTTCAGCAATCGCAAGTTGTGTCGACTCTTTGGCAAAGCTTATCTTAATTGGGCGGCAATATCTGGTGGATGATGGGCGAGGATTCTGCCACACAACGTTTGTATTGTCAGAGTTCCCGCATACTAAACGTATGGGTACGATCGAAGATATAAAAACGCTTGAATCATCCGCATCCGCTTGCGTCCCAATGAACATCTGTTTGTAAGAACTATGCCCTGAACTGCCATCAAAGCCCCACTTTGAAATCAACCGCAAATTTTTTGATTGTTTACTTTTTAAACCACAAATGATTTCTTTTTGCACATTGATCACACGTTCAGAAGTGTGATTCAAAAGAGCTTGAACAGTTACTTCTGCAGATGTAGCAGTGATTGTTAAGTTTTCTTTTTTTGGATAGCACGCTTTTTTTGCTTCAAGTACTATATTGTATGGTGGAAACCTTTCAGGATCTTTGGATCTTATGACACTGTACTGGTGCTTTGTAAGCTTGGCTTCCACCATGGTTGAGAGGGCTTCCTCCCCAGACATCCGTCTAGAGTGAGTATCTTCGAATACCTCGTACTTGTCTGTACTTAGATGCACTAGAATGTCTGTACTTAGATGCAAGCCTAGGTGAACGAATGATGTCTTCTAATAATTTTGATGCAACCGGTTGTCCAGAAGCTCTCAAATTCATTTTTGTTGCAAACGCCAAATGAGAAAGAGGTGAATTTTTCCGAAGATCTTTAGTTTTTAAGCGTTTGGATCGGTCAGAACTCTGTTCAAATTGTATTTCCGGGCGACCGCTTTTATGTTGTTTCCCATATAATGTAAAACTGATAGGCGTCTCAAGCCATTTTTTATTTTGCATCACAAATTTAGCCTTAATTCGACGAGCAATTATCCATCTTGTTTTAAAGCGAAATTTGAAGCCCGCGATCTTTTTACCGAGTTTATCCAACCCTTCTTTAGGGCAATTGGTGAGGTTTATAAGTTTTTTTTTCAAATATAAAAATCGTCTGTCCATCTGTTGGCACTTTGAATTCATCAGTATGTCAAATAACTCCCTTTGTCTCAGGAACAAATCCCTTGAAACCGAACCTGTGACAAAAATAATATTTATGAAGCACAAAAATTTAATAGTAAGTAAATTATGGAAAAATTACTGGACCGAAAAGGGGCATAAAAGTAGCAAGATTTTTTTCCTTAATATGGTTCTAAAATAGTTTAGCTACAAAAGTGTATCAGCACTTTTACGAAATTCTAGGAAATATGTAACTATAACCTACTGTTTAAGAATTTATCGTATTTTTTTTCAAATTTCACCAGATATTTTTAAAAAATATATCGCATATTTGTCACATTAGAAAATGAAAAAAAAAACATTCCTTATTTAGTACATACCTGAAGGTATTGGATCCATGTTGAAAAAAATATGCCAGCAAGCGTTATACAAAGTTATCACTCCCTATATATTGTATTATAAATGTTGCACTTTCACACAAACGTCTTGCCTGCTCGGGAAGCCGATCTTTACTGACGTCCTGACGTGGTACGCAGCGACGAAACATTTTGCCGAGTTCGGTGGTGGGGGGAAAGATGCGCTAGGATGTGTCGTCAAGATATAGCAACAAAATTTAGTGGTCCCTGTAATTTGAAATTTTGAATTGTTTCCAATGCTCCCATACTGGTAAAACCATAGTGCGGCGGTATAAACATTATCCAAAATATTCTTATTATAAAATTTTTGATATATCTACACGGTGTCTGGAAACTCAAAGGGGAAATTGGTGAATCACATCGGGACCCAAAATTATAAATTTTTCAATCTTATACAGAGTTTTAACGGACGTACTTGACTTGATTTAACCAATGATTCCTGGCATTTATTGGAGTAAAACATGTTAACAAAATTTTTGTCTCCGGTTACTTTTTTAACGTTCGGTTTATTTTAGATTTTTTTTTCTAATTCCGAAATTATTTTTTTCTTTCACATGTCATCACTGGTCACTCGCAAGTAACCTCCATTCCCCTCACCCCATAAGCACAAGTAGAGAGTTTGTTATATTACCACCTGGTTAATGGCATTTTCTATCTTTTTTTAAATTTAAAATAAAAACAAACCTTTCGAGTTAGGAATAATATAATACAAATTTTTACAGCATTGACATTTTTGGTAATAACCTAAAGAAATATCGATATGAAGTAATGCGTAAGATCGATTATTAATATGAGAGTATGGAATGTATCGGGAGCATCTCCTATCCTCTTCCTATCTTCCTCTTCCTCTCCCCTTCCTTTAACACCAAATTAATTTTAAGATATTAAAACTACATTTCCAATGAACTTTAACATAATAAACTTCTGTGGCTTGACTTCAGTTAACTTGTATATTTATATCTATCATTGTATATTATGTAAAAGCTGTTTGTTTCTTATAAATAAATAAATAATCTGACAATATTTGAAAAAAAAACCGTTCTACCATCATTATGAAGGAAATGATAATTATAAAAATGTATAATTCCAGAATGTGGATTGGAACATATTGATGCAGCGGTAAAGCTCGTAAGGAATGGATTCAAGGTCGAAAGAACACAGTTTCCCTGGCATGTAGCTATATTCCACACTGAAGACTTGGAAGAAGTCAACTTCAGGCAGAAATGTGGAGGAAGTATTGTCAGTAGGCAGATCGTCATTAGCGGTAAGCGAAAATAAAACAAAAATCTTCTTCTTATTATATATGGTGGGGAGTCAGAGGTGGACATCTAGGTTTGCGAGCCAGTCTAGGGCCTCAGGCGTCGCTCAGTGGACCTCATCGATCCCGCAGGGGAATGAATACAGCGATCATTATCTGACCGCGTATTCGGTGGACATTCACACATCGCAGACGCTTTAACCCTTTCAGCCCCAGTGTTAATTCAAATTAACACGAACTTTGTGATTTTTTTTACCATAACGGTAGCGATTTAGAAAAGCCATGTTTTGTTGTCTTATAGCTTGTAATCTTTTCTGTGGCGTCTATTTTTTTCGCTCGGTTGAAATCCTTATTCCAGCCACAAAAACGATAAATATTTTGACATCTGCTGATGATTGAGTTTCATCGAATTTATGCCGTCATAAATTATTACTTCATTTAAGGTGAGAAATCAATATTTTCTATTAGAATTACAAATATTTTAACCAAAGTAATATCTTTGATTTTAACGCATAAAGATATGTTCCATATTAATAACACCAGTGCTATTCACGGTACACAGTCTTTTGCCAGAATATCGTAAATGAATTCCAATGTTCATTTAAATTAACACTGGTAGTGACGGACATATTTTCGACTAGTATGGCGAATTTTTAAAGATTATTATCCTAGATTATTTCTTTATTTCTGAATCTTTTTTAGTTAAAATGTTATTTGTTTCAAACCTTAGAGATTATCACTACATTGTAAATGTGCATTTTTGACACGAAACAGTTATTTGTATTACTTTTGTGTTATGTTTATTTTACCTTACTATTTATAAAATACCCTCTGACGTCCAATCTTAAGCCAAATTAACATAGAATAATTTCTACAAAAAATAACTTTCAAACAATTTTCTGAGGTGTTATCAAGCATTACATATTTTTTATATGTGGAAACAATAATGCGGGGTGAAAGGGTTAACCTTTACGTACCTGAAGGTGAAAATCAAGCATAAACCGAAGTGGGGTGACTAGAGTCCCCTGATATCGCGGAGCGTGACATCGATATCGTGTCTTGGCCCAGCAGTCATGAGAAAATCAAGCATAAACCGAAGTGGGGTGACTAGAGTCCCCTGATATCGCGGAGCGTGACATCGATATCGTGTCTTGGCCCAGGAGTCATTACAAAATCAAGCATAAACCGAAGTGGGGTGACTAGAGTCCCCTAATTTCGCGGAGCGTGACATCGATATCGTATCTTGGCAAAGCAGTCATTAGAAAATCAAGCATAAACCGAAGTGGGTGACTAGAGTCCCCTAATATCGCGGAGCGTGACATCGATATCGTGTCTTGGCCCAGAAGTCATCAGAAAATCAAGCATAAACCGAAGTGGGGTGACTAGAGTCCCCTAATTTCGCGGAGCGTGACATCGATATCGTGTCTTGGCCCAGCAGTCATTAGAAAATCAAGCATAAACCAAAGTGGGGTGACTAGAGTCCCCTAATATCGCGGAGCGTGACATCGATATCGTCTCTTGGCCCAGCAGTCATTAGAAAATCACTTCAGTGGTTATACAAAACGCATCGCATAGCAATAAAAATCATCTTAACGCATCGCAATAAATAAAGTTTAGCTAATACCCAAACTACAGTGGAATCCAAGTGTATCCCAACAAGTGAATGTTCCTCCACCTCTGTAAGTATCTTTATACCCTCATAAAACTCATTGCCAAAGAAAAACTGATTATGTTATAAAAGGTCCACAGCTTAAACAACAACAAATTATAGGATTCATGAAAAAATCATTAAATTTATAAAGAGTGAATTCTGTTTATTATTTACTTTAAAGTTGCCGTTTGTGGTTCCTACTTGGAGCAATATTAAATATTATGACTTCTGTATGTTTTTATGGCCTACTTGATAAGCGCTGCTAAAATTTTTAATTCTGAAATGAATTTTTTTGAATGAAACACATAATCAATGATTTGTATGAAAAATATTACAATAATTTCGGTTCATGGAATGTCAATAACAAGTAAGCTGAAAGACATTTATTTATTTTATTTATTTAATTTAAAAAAAAACATGACATAATACATTGTTACAGCGATCGTTGGCTGTCCAACTAGGATATCACCCGTTTTAGGACAGACAGAAATAGGCAGATCCATCAAAAGCGACTCTTGTTTAGTCCAGTGTATTGACTTTACTTAGTTCTTATAGTTCTTCTTATCTTATAGTGTATTGACTGTACTTAGTCACATGCAGCTGAATCAAAGTTATAATTTAATTAATATAATATATAAATATAAGAGTTAGTGAGTTCTGAATGATGTGTAGGAATTTTTGTGATGATTGTGTCAATGATTGATGTATGAAACACGTATTATTGTACGTTCTGAAAGTTATTTGTATGATGAGAATCTTGAAGGCTATAAATATACTAAAAACAATAAAATAGCCTTTATCATGGTAAAAACTTATGATGGAGAGAGGTTGATGCTGAAAATAAGTTACAATGAAAAAATGAAGAAAAAGCAAATTTATAAGATCAATTACATAATGAATATTTAGAGATATGATTTTGATCTTGTGTGGGTATTTGGAGTGAGGTTTTCTTTCTAATCTATGAAAATTTATATAAGTATATTGTTACCCATTGACAAATGACTTATGATAAAGACAGTTGCTATTGCTAAATGAATGTAAAATACATAAAAATGAGTATAAGATATTATTTTTTTATCAGATATGTATAGCTTTACTGAGAGTATGGGATTAAATATAATTTCATACCATAATAATAATAATAAAAAATGAGAAAATATTTTTTTGACGATGTAATATCCTGTCGAAAAACTTGTTATGACTAGTGAAAAAGCCCGGAAATGAAATTACTATTACAAAATTTTTCTTATTAAAGTAAATTAAAACCAAAAAATTAATAGACGCTAGGTAAATTGAATCGACGATGTAGTGACATATTGAAAATAGTGGCGTGACTCGTGAAAAAACCAAAAAAGGAAATTATGATTACAAAATTAAAATTTCTTTAAGTAAATTAAAAATAACAAATGAACAAACATAAGGTAAGTATTTATTGTTATTAAGTTTAATTTGTAGAACTCCATTTTATTTTTTATATATAGATACAATAATATTATTATTGGGTTTATAAAAACAGTTTATTTTTAAACAAGTTCTGCTGTGTAATTATTATTACGCGTGACAGCTGTTTCGCCCTCTAAAGGCATTATCAAACTGTCACAGTTGAGTTGTTTAAAAATAAACTGTTTTTATAAACCCAATAATAATATTATTGTATATACAGGGTGTCCGGAAACTCGTAGTACAAGCGGGAAACTGGTGAATCTACATCACATTTGGAGTCGATTTTGTAGTATATATTTTTTTTTGATTTGAGCTTTCGTTATCGAGTAAATCGAGTTAGAAGTTGATTTTTTTTTATTTTTTTTTTTTAATCAAATTCTTATAAATTATTACTGAAGATCAAAGTACCCAACTAATTAAAACTGTTTGAAAGTAAAACAAATGAAGAAACTCGGATTTGAAGCATTATTTTGAAATCACCCTTCATTTAATCCGGTGTAATCATAAAATATTTCTGCTCTGCAGGGTTAAAACATCTGTTGTTCAACCCTAAACACCAGAAAAAACTTTAACCCTAAAATAGCCGAAAAATATATTTTTTTGTTTTTTTTTTTTTTTTTGTGAAAATGCTCAAATCAAAAAACTTTATGTTTTTTTGGGTTCCCCATGTGGTGTAGATTCTCCAGTTTCCCGCTTGTACTACGAGTTTCCGGACACCGTGTATAAAAAAATAAAAAAATAAGGTAAGTACTTCAATTGGAATTGATTATATATGATAAATGAATTAACATCCAGTGCTTACATAATTTATCAAGAGAACATATAATAACACTAAAAACAATGTGCATATGATTTTGCAGTATGTATGTTTACAAGATTTAAATTCTATTAAAATAGGAATGACGTAATAGCTTTACACTGTAATATAAGAGCTGAGTGGATAACTAAACTTGAAATGAGAAAATTTAGAAATACCTTCTTTAGTAGCTTTAATAATGGAGAGACCAAATTAAAACTAACAAATGAATGAACATAAGGTAAGTACTTCTATTGGAATTGATTTTATATGATAAATGATTTAACATCCAGTGCTCACATAATTTATCAAGAGAAACATAATATTATAATAACACTAAAAACAATGTGCATATGATTTTGCAGTATGTATGTTTACAAGATTTAAATTGTATTAAAATCGGAATGACGTAATAGCTTTTCACTGTAATATAAGAGCTGAGTGGATAACTAAACTTGAAATGAGAACATTTAAAAATACCTTCTTTTGTAGTCTTAATAATGGAGAGAAGTTGTAGTCAGATTGAGTCAGATGTTCTGACGTTTTAAACAGTCGAGGTCATTGGAATTGTTAACTGTTATGATTTTGGAGCTATCAGACTGTTTCAGTAGGGTACGTCCTGACGCTGACCACGCATATTTGAAGTTGTTCTCTCTGGCGAATCGTTTTGTTTGCGCTAGTAAAAATTTGCCTTTTTGTGTTAGATGATCTGATATATATATTCTTTTGGCATCTTGCGATAATCCTAAATCGTATGTGTTTGAATTATTGCTGCTGGGTGTTGTGGCTTTTAGGTAAGTTTTCAATTTGTATGGAAAATTATCCCTTGCTTGATTGTTATAAAATGTTGCAATGATGGATCTGGGACTTTTTTCAGAGATTTTCGGCCCCATCCTGTATATTTTTTTGATTGCCGAATGCACATTTACTGTTGCGTCCTCGTAATTGATAATTTTTGATATTTTAAAGAGCACTTCCATATTGTTATTTGCGTTGGATTCCGGAATGCCCCTCATCTCGATATTACATGATTGGTTCAAGTATTCCAGTTTATCAATTCTATCGTCTTGTTTATCGATTGTGTTAGATAGACTAAAATTCTGTTTTTTTAAATCAATAAGTTCCGCGTTCACTTTTTCGTGTGATGTCTCTAAAACAATGACTCGATTTTTTAGCTCTTCTTGTTGGTCTGAAATATATTGAAGTGACTTGATCAGTTCATTGTTTTGATTTAAAATGTCTTCGTATTTTTTAGCATACATGTCGAATTTCTTGTCTACAAGAGATATCATTGCATACTTAAAAGAATCCAATTCATTTATTAATAATTCCACTGTTAATTGTTGACTAGCGTCATCTATGTTTGATTTCGATGAGTTAACATTGGTGAAAGATTGGGCGGAGGTAGATTTCTGTGAGTTGGCATATTGTTTTGATTGTAATTCAAAAGGTTGCAGTTCTTGATTGCATTCACTCAAGGTATTTCCAACACTTTTCATTTTATTCACTTTTTGGGGTTTAGAGCATTTTTTGCATCTCCAATTTTGATGACTCTTACCTCTGCGAGAGTTTTCTCCTATCCCAGCACACATTATGTGGTAGCCATCATCACAAATCGAACACGATATAAAGTCTGAAGGAACCTCAATGTTGATTTGACAGGCACTGTTTTTGAAGTTGATAAGAGAGTTTTATTTATTTTATTTATTTATTTATTAATCTTAAGTTAGCTCACATCTTCGTGTGTGCTAATAGTTTGATAAACATATAAACATGTAGGTACATTGTTTGGCAAACATAATCTTTCTTTAAATATTTCAATAAAGTCACAAAAAAAGAAACATTAATAATTGAGATAGACATATTTTCTTAATTCATTTTTGAACTTATTTATATTTTCTATCACAGCAATTTCCTTCGGGATTTTGTTATAGAGTTGAACGGCCTGGTACATCAGAGATTTTTGGGTGCTTGTTTTTTTTCTTGTTGGCAATCTAATTTGCTTAGAATTTCTCGTCCCGCGTCCGTGTATCTCGTTATTGTAATTTATTTTTCTTTTCAGTTCCTTAGACATCATCCCTATGTTAATTTTATGTATAAAAATAAGTACATTCAAATACACAGTTTGCTTCACCGTCAAAATGTTCAGCTCCTTTAACATGTCTCTTATCCGTGTGTATATGTTGCGCTTAAGTATTATTCGCATTGCTTTATTTTGCAGTATTTGCATTTTTTTCATTTTCTCTTTATTGCAGAGAAAAAGAATACTTGAACAGTAATTAAAGTGTGGTGATATAATTGTATTGTATATTATCTGGCATGTTTCTTTATTTACTTTGTTTCTGATTCTACCAAGAAATTATATTTTTTTGCAATTTTTTTAATTGTATAGTCTGCATTTTTTGAGAAGTTCAATTTTGAGTCTATAATAACACCTAGATATTTAATTTCTTCCACTTTTTTATGATTTCTCCATTTATAGAAACCTTTGGTTCCTCATGCGTATTTGTTCTGCCTATATGCATGTATTTTGTCTTATTTACATTAAGTTTTAATTTATTTAGTTTGAGCCATTTTGACAATGTTTCTAAGTCACTATTTATCTTTTTGATTGCTTTCTCATAATTATCTTCTGCAATATAAATTAGTGCGTCGTCTGCAAACAGTCTTATTTTGCAATGTTTTAATATTTTTACCATATCATTTATGTAGAGTATAAACAATATCGGACCCAATACAGATCCTTGCGGTACACCCAGCTTATTTTCAATCGGATTTGACATATTGTTTCTTATCTTTGTTGTTTGTTGTCTGTTGCTTAAGTAATTTTTAAACCATTCCAGTTCTTTCCCTTTTATTCCATATTTTTTTAAATTTTTTAATAACTCTTTTTCTATCTATTGTTTCAAAAGCTCTCTGAAAATCTAAAAACACCGCAACAATATGCAAGTTTTTATCTATATCTTCCTTCCAATCATCAATTACTAAATTTAACGCTGTTTCACATGAATTATTGTTCCTAAATCCAGATTGTTCGTCACAAAGGATGCTATTATTTTCCAAGTATTCTTCAAGTTGAGATTTAATTATGTATTCCATCACTTGCTCATATTTTGGTAACATATTTACAGGTCGAAAGTCTTCACATTTTTTTGTGTTCGAAATCTTTGGAATCGGTATCACCATAGACGTTTTCCATGATTCAGGAAACTTCCCTGTTTCTAACGATTCGTTTATTAAACTAAGAAACTCTTCTCCTATTACAGGTAATGCATGTTCTAATATTTGAATAGTGATCCCATCTTGGCTGGGCTTTGATTTGATTTTGGACAGTATTCTTTGGAGTTTCTGGCCGTCTATTTTCTTAAACTTTAATTCGCAAGTTTTTTCTTCAAAATTGAAAATTTCTTCTTCTTCTATGATTGGGATATTTTTGTTAATTTCTTCTATACTTGTCACAAAATATTTATTAAACTTATCAGCCATGTTGTTTTCGCCAGCCAATTCGGTTGGGAATATGATATCTTTTTCCACATCTTCACATTTATTTTTCATCATTGACTTAAGTGTTTTCCACATTTTCGTTTGATCTCCCCTTTCCCGTTGAATTTTGTTGATGAAATGTTCATTTTTTGTATCCTTTATAAGTTTTGAGTACTTGTTTCGAATTGTTTTAAATCTATTCCAATGTTCGTTATCCTTTGTAATTTTTGCTATTTTATAAGAAGTATCTCGTTCATATTGCATTTGTCTTAGTTTTTTGGAGTACCATTGATTATTGGTTTTAATTACTATACGTTGTTCAGGCATTATTTTATTTATTGCATCAGTCATATTGGTTACTATAGTTTCACCTTTTTTGTGAAAATCTAAGTTATTTACATCTTTCCAATCTGGAATCAATAATTCTTGAATCATTTTACTCTTATCGTATCTTTTCAGGTTAATAACTTTTTCGATATTTTTGATGTTTTTATTTTTTGCCATCACTATATTAATGATGCTATGATCTGTTATTTTAGGTGTATCTAATATTTTTACATTTAGTTCATAATCATTTGATAAAACAAGATCTATGAGTGTACAGGTTTTTACATAAAAAATATACACTTTTTCCTTGAATGTGCGCGCCTTCGTAACTTTTTAGATCTTATTGTGAATAATTCCTTGAAAACTACAATCTTATGGTCACTGTGTCACAGATTATTAAAATTGTGTTACAATTCCCAAGCTCAGATCTTCTTTGAGAGATAAAAAACACACTTTTTGGGAAAAATAATTACGCTGGCCTTGTGCGTAATCTTCGTTTTATAAAATTGACCACTTTTAGTTAATTCTCTACTGGTTTTTATGTTTATTCTTTGATATTTTGAAGCAGGCACAGAAATACGTCGACACTAGACTAATGTGGGTAGATTGTCGATGCGTGACATCTTTTGTTAGAGTGTAAAACTACTAAGTTAGCTTTATGATTAATCAAAGATTTCAACGCGCTGGAGCTCATGAAATAATTCCAATAAATGTTTTAAAATGTTTCTTGAAATGGCCAAAATGTGGCCAAATAAGGTCCAGTTGTTAGAGTGTATGTTAAATAACATTTTTCGTGGTGTTAATGTTTACGGGATGATGGTGGAGATGTTGGCATGATCGCTTATAGATTTACTCGATGCTTTTCACAGCTTTCTTTGATTTCTAGCGGCACATTGCTTCGAAGATGCATCTTCCGGCAAGAAAGCTGGCGAGAAAGCTTTTCGGGTAGTTGCTGGGACGCGAAATTCTTCCTGGGACCTACAAGAAGATGATAGGCAGGTATCAGAGGTCTGTATTAATACTATTCAGGTATGTAGTATGTATGTCACACTTATAATAATAGGTATTCCACCGATTTATTTATGTTATTTTAACAATCAATCACAAACGGTTTCAATACCCGACCTTTTGCAAGGAATTGCCATTTTTGTGTTATATTGACTGAACTAAATAAAAAAATAAAGCAAATTACACGTGTACTCAAAACCGCAATCCAAATTTTTACAAACTATAGTTAAATAACAAATTACTGAAATCCGCATGAAAATAAATATTTAAATAAAGTTGGAGTCAATCGTTTCTCGCTTGACAATTGTACTACGAGTTTCCGGACATGGTGTATACAAGATAAAAACACAAAATATTATTAAATCTTATGCTTCATGAAAAAATTTCCGCTAGCCGATTTTAATATTTTTATTTATTTGTTTATCCATTGTTGTATTTTTTTCTGATTTATGTCCGGGTAAGGCTAAGAAACTAAAGACTGACAATTTCTTCTCGATATGCATTGTTTCTCAGGTACACAACAATAAATCAGAAAAAGTAAAAAGAGAGGAAACCCCTTTTTATACTTCTCCTAGACAAGCAACAAAATTAAATCACGAAGACCTTCAAACAAGGGATAATTCAAAAAACATATGGAACGAACCCTGAGAACCGATTAAAATATATCGATTATTTTTTAATACTTGCTCAAAACAAAAATCTGGCGACCCGTTCCTTTCTTCGAAACGTGTCCTTTGAATTAAATACTGTTATTTTGAGAGACAATCTGAATCACTTTATTTAAGTGTACACCACGAATAGACACTTTTTACAAGGTTTTAATACACTAATAGATAAAGCCGGGTTCCTGTTTTGAAGCAAGAGAGAGTTTTAGGGAAATCTAGCCTTTTATACCAAAGAATGTTTACAAATACATGGACACTGTCTAATACAACTGGTACAGGAGACTGTTTTTACCATAGACATAGGAATTAATAGACGAGAAGATAATGGCGAGGGGTAAAATCAACTGTTGAAGAACGAAGGGCGTAAGGCTGACTGTGATTCGTCAATAAATCAATCTGACAGTAAATAGGCATCTCGCATTATAATATCACCATTTACTTCTTAAAAGTAAAATCTGCTTTTGAATGAATAGACATTTTTACATGGGAGCGCAAATTACTCGCCACGTTATGAACAAATTTGCGAAGTCCAAATTCGGCAAAAAAATTCGGTTCTATTTTCAGAGTCGAATATTTCGTTTAAGTATTTAGTTAAGACACTTTTATAAATGTTCATAATTTACTTCCCAGCAACCAACCAGCTTTGTGTTTCGCGTCCAGACGTTTCTCGATGTGATAGTATATGTTTCTAAAACTGATCTATATTATACGATGTGAATATGCTTAAAATAAAGTAAAATAATGCTTATATATGGAATGTAATACGACAATTGGGTTTATTCTCTTTTTCACATCTATTTTTACAAGTTTTCATAGTACAAGTCAACATTTTGCCGTGTTATTTCGTAAAATGAACCGATGATGCCTCGACCATAGTTCGCACAAGAATGATGACGTCACGTTTTCAAATTTCACTTGAGGCCATACGCGAGCCCAGCCAGCTCCAATGGAACCGGTATGGGGAGTGGGGATAATACGCTTTTAATCACTTAGGGCAGGTCTACTAATATTCATATGTCTATGGTTTTTACCGACGTGATCAGCAAGTAACTAGCAGAGGCGAGAACCTTTCATAATTAATATGACCTAAAATTCACAGGTGGCACTAATGGTATAAAATCAATTTTGTACACTGCGATCAAAATAATACAATGTGTGCGGACATTTTTTAACATATGTGCGGTCGCATACTCGCACACTTTAGAGGGAACATTGTTTATGAAAATGTTCACGAACTAGGCACTCAAAGAGAAAACTTTGCACAAATGGATGTGACTAGACGCCAGTGCTGACGTCATGCTGTTATTATTAAGCCAGGTAAATGTTCACCCTGTTGACTGGGCTTCGGCCTAAAACAACACTTTGAAACTGTAACATTTACGTAAGTTGCAGACCTTAGGTATTGAAATATTTCCCTACCATGTTTCATCAATCATCAATCGTCCACTGGATATAATTCATCTTGTATGTATGCAACGATATTAGAAATTCGATTATTAATTTTTTTTTAAACATAAGTAGGTAAATTTTCACAGTTACAAAACACTTTGTGGATATACATAATTAGAATAAAATAACATTGTTTATAATACCACTTTATTGAATTTATTATTAAATATGTAAAACCAACCGATTTCGTTTGACCCTGACCCTTCATCAGGGTTATGTAAAAACATATTTGTTGAACAAACGTCTTTTATCGAACTATTTTCTATTCTTATAAAGTGTTATTCGACAAAAATTTTCCCAGGCATGTTAGTACTTTGCTTGTTGAATATGTGCTATTTTAAGTCGGAGGGCTGTTCTAGTTCATTTTCAATCAATGCTAGCAACATTTTATTTAATTCTCTTTTTTCAACAGAAAACTTTTCTTTCAAAGCTATTTGGGTTTTTCGTCTGATTTTCGGCAAAGATGAGATTTTTCCGAAAGAAGAAAAGGTTTTTCAAACAGTTTATACCAATTAGAAATTAAGATTAAAAAATCAGTTTGCTGTTATTTTTAAATTTATTCTCTATACCTTATTTGAAATAATCCAGTGGAAAAGTGGAAGTTAATTCTTGAGGAATCTTTTTATGTGAGTAAAACCATCAATTAACGAAAACGCGCCAATTGACTATCTCCCTAGTTCTAAAATAAAATTATCTTTTTGTGTGTTATTAACCATGGACCTTAGGGGATTCACTCCATTATATTATTTTATTATTTGTGCAGGTGCTTAAAATTTATTTGGGGGAAAGGTATGGAGGGCCTATTCGAAGCTTTCAAGACGACATCGCCGTTCTTTGGCTGAAAAATAATTTCACTTATACTGAGACGGTGCGTGCCGTTTGCCTGAATTTGGAGGACACAAACCTGCAGGAACGGCAGACGCGTCCGGACAGCGAGGGCAAGGTAATAACTTAATCCCATTCCCATTCCCATTCCCATTCCCATTCCCATTCCCATTCCCATTCCCATTCCCATTCCCATTCCCATTCCCATTCCCATTCCCATTCCCATTCCCATTCCCATTCCCATTCCCATTCCCATTCCATTCCCCTGAGTTTCGGCGTTGTCTGACCCGGTGTGTTGCAGGTGGCGGGTTGGGGACTGACGGAGCGCCGCAAAACATCGGAGACCCTCAACTACCTGAAGGTGCCGGTCATCGGGGACTCTCAATGCACGAAGGAGCTGCCTAAGAATTACACTAGATTCATTACCGCCGACAAGACATGCGCTGGACTAAAACACGGTAGGATATCCATCAAATAGGTTCAAAGAGTGAGATACTGTGAGTTATTGGGTTATGGGTACTCATTGCTAAAGCCAGTCAACGAATTTCAGATGGGATCGCAGTTTGTTTTCTGTAGGGGCTGGTATAAGAATTGCTGTTCATGTTCGCTAAAAGAGATATTTACGTCTGTCAAGTTGTTCTATGGTAGAAACCCCTTTAAGATAAGCCGAGTGATACCGTTACTAATAATTGCTGGCCCTAATTGTTTGCTGTTAAGAAATATTGTTAGTAAGTAAAAATGATAATACATATACAGTTATGTGTAATTACAAACGAAAACAGAAACCAGTTTAAAGCAAGAATAAAAATTCACATACCATCGATAAATCAAAACAAAGAAACGAACTTACAAAATCAGGATGCGACAAATTCAATTAATCTACAAAATGCAAAACCAATTTATACACACGAACACAATTAACAAATTGAAATATTTCATTTGACTAAAATCGGACTAGTTGACGTATCAGGTACTGGTGAAGACCATGGGTCTTCCGGGTGCTCCAGTGCTGATAGGAAAGCCGAAGGTGCAGTGGACCTGGTCGGTGGTTGTGCGGGAGGTGCATAGACCAGTGTGGATGCCGCGTGGTCTAGGTGCGTGGATGTAGCACTGGTCAGATGTGTTGGAACCAGGGCGCTATGTGATCCGATGTAGCGCTGGCCAGGAACGATGGCCGGGGCCAGGGCGCTGTGATGATCCCGATGGAGTCCATGGTTGAACGGTGCAGAGCCGGGTGTAAGTATCGGAGGTCCGGTGCGCGGGATGGTGCGCAGGCAGGGCCACCGACAGCTAATCTGGGCCCCAAATCTATGGCCGGGGCCAGGGCGCTGTGATGATCCCGATGGAGTCCATGGTTGAACGGTGCAGAGCCGGGTGTAAGTATCGGAGGTCCGGTGCGCGGGATGGTGCGCAGGCAGGGCCACCGACAGCTAATCTGGGCCCCAAGTCTAGTAGACTATACCGGGCCCCCTCACCACAACTTACCGGGGGGGGGGGGGGGGGTGAGATAACAATTAATAATTTTTTTATAAATTTAATTTAGATTAAATTTGATAATATTATTATTAAGTTCTGCAAGTGTTTTAGTTTTTTATTATTGTGACAGCTGTTTCGGCTTACAAGGCCATTTTCAAACTGTGGTTAGTCCACATTGAGACGACGTTTTTATACTATTTCAAATGTAAATTTTGAAGGTGCATACATTGATTTATTACTGGTTACACCGATGACATGATCTATTGTTGGTTAAACCAATCTATGTTTTCCCCTCAGTAAATGGTAATGGGTTCTTAATTATTTACTAATGACTTGTTTATTTACTAATGAAAAGTCATTAGTAAATAATTAAGAACCCATTACCATTTACTGAGGGGAAAACATAGATTGGTTTAACCAACAATAGATCATGTCATCGGTGTAACCAGTAATAAATCAATGTATGCACCTTCAAAATTTACATTTGAAATAGTATAAAAACGTCGTCTCAATGTGGACTAACCACAGTTTGAAAATGGCCTTGTAAGCCGAAACAGCTGTCACAATAATAAAAAACTAAAACACTTGCAGAACTTAATAATAATATTATCAAATTTAATCTAAATTAAATTTATAAAAAAATTAAATGGAGTTCTACGAATTAAACACAAAAACAATAAACAATTAATAAGTTCATGCTTACCTGCTACTGCTAGGAATACTACTTCATTACCTTTTATTATACCATTATACCAATCATTCGAATTTAGCATAATTATTCAGTGGAAATGTTTAAAAAGTTATGGTGAATACTCAAAATAAAATACTTGTATTTCTTGTTTGTGTGTATTTACATATTCTTCGTTAATCAAGATATCTTGAGGCTAAATTAAATTATTATATTTGAAAGACAGAAAATAGTTAACAAAAATAAATAATCAATTTTCGAAACCAATGGAAAATAAATTAGGAGTACCGCAGTGATCGATCCTTGGACCCCTATTGTTCATACTCTATAAGTCTATATTAATGACATGGTGAAAATATTTTCAAAATGCAAAGTACGACTATTTTCCGATGATACACTTATATACTTAATTGGAGATAACTATAAAGAACTAATAAATATTTTAAATAATGAACTAGATGATGTATCAAGATGGCTAAAAATGAATAAGCTTAAAATGTATGGTGATTGGAAATAAGAAGACATTCAGTGAAAGCAAAATTAAAATTGATGGTGAAATTATTGAAAATGTTACTGAAATCAAATACTTAGGAGTCATATTAGATTCCAAACTAAACTTCAACAGACATGCCGAATATACCCAAAAGAAAATTGGCAAAAAGATGTCTTTTTTGGGAAGAATCCGGCCTAAAATTTCCAGAAAAATCGCCATCGCCATTTACAATTGCTCCACACTTCAACTACTGATCAAGTATCCTTTTCCTCTGACATGAAAGAGAACAGAAAAAGTTTCAAATTCTCCAAAACAGAGTAACGAGAATAAAACTCCAAAGAAATAGATTTTTAAAAATAATTAAAATGTTAAAGGAACTTAATTGGTTAACCGTGAAACAAATACTGACCTTGAACACGTTGATATTTATTCACAAAATATTAAACAACATGTTACCAAAATACTTCTCAAATAAAATCGTATACATTAAGGACATTCACAGACATTACACAAGGACTAGCAAGGAAATAAGATTAAACAAAAAGGACAAAACGAATACGCAAAACAGTTTGCTGTACAAAGGAATTAAGTTATGTAACACACTAACAGAAACTCTAAAGTCCTCACCAATTGAAAAGTTCAAGATGTATTGTAGGAGCTACATAAAACAAGAAAAAAATATAGTGAATTTGAAATATTATAATTAATTAACTGCAATATGAAATATTATAATTAATTAGAAATTGGTAACCTTAAATGTACAAATTACTAAAATAAAATTCAAATAAAAAAAAATATTATAACAACACAGATACGTTAGTAATGGAATACTAAATTGGAATATTTTTAAAATTATAGTAAAAACTCCACAAACTATAAAAAAATAATATAGGCAAATAAAAATTGTCATCTAAAATTTTGCTTTTCTACTTTTCTTGTTTGCAAAGCTAGTTATAACATCATCAAAATCCAAGTTTCTGGCCAGACCATTTTCTAAAGATAACATTCCCAAACTTGTTAAACTTTCTTGACCCATTGTGGAACGCAAAAAGTTTTTCACTCTAGACAACAAACTAAAAGATCTTTCTGCTTCCGCAACTGTTACAGGCAGAGTACAGAAAATTCGAATGGCAATTACTACATTAGGGAAGAGATTTGACAGTTTTTGGTTTGAAAGAGTATTTAGTAACTGCAGTGGATTTAAATGTTCTGAAAAGTTTCCTGGTTGAATAGTTTTTAAGTGTTCAATTTCCAAAAGCGTTTCTTCTTCAGATACATCAGTTTTATAGAGATCACACCAGTTTTTCACCCTTTCTTTTAGTTCTTCTTGAGTCATACTTGGGTATTGCCAAAGAAACTTAAACAATTCATTAATATTGTTGACAGCTTTGTATCTTCGGGTCAAGTTTCCAATGACACTGTCAAACAACACATAAAAAACATTAATTTTAAAGTTCTCTTCTGGGCAATCAATCTGTTTTTCATGACTTTTATCAGCCAAAACTTTTGTCTTTTTTCTTTTTTTTGGGAGTTCTTGTGAAATTCCAATATTTTCAGCTACAAGTTTACACTCTTCTAATATTCTAGTCCACTTAGAACGAAGGGTAGATAGGTTTTCAACTAAGTGTTGAAAATTGACAACTTCCACGTCCAGAGTTGCTTGTCTCGCTTGCAAAACTACACTCCAGGAGTTTATTTCAGACAACACTTTAAACCATGTCGTAGACATTCAAATGTATTCATATACTGTTCAGTGCCCTTAATTTCGGCCAAAGTTTGAGGAGTGAGATAAAGCTCTTTAATCTTACTAAGAGCAACTTTCAGTCCAAGAATATGAGCAGCAAAAGGCCGCACGCTATCAACTCTTGCAGACCATCGGACGATCGGGTCGGTAGGGCCCGGGGGTGAGTATGAGCGGGGGCGCGGCGGGCGGCTGCATCGCCCCTCCCACAGCGGGCCGGCCGGCATGGCGTGCTTGTAGCTTGAGCTGTGAGTGGCACGCTCTGAGAGCGTGTTCACACACATGCGTGGGATGACGTAATTCAGCATATCGCTCGCCATATATTCCAATTTGGAATGTACGGCGAACGTTATGCCGAAATACGCTATCCCTCGCATATTATAGCTGTGTGCTGTGTGTGAACACGCTCTGAAAGTTGGGCCTACGGAGCGTGCGGGCCTGGGCGCCCGGCCCACGTCCGTTCCTAGTGTCATTGGCATTTTTTAGTAAAATATCCGGGCCCCGTCCCGGGCCCCCCTTAGGCCCGGGCCCCAAGTTTCGGACTTGGCTAACGTGCCCTCTCGGCGGCCCTGTGCGCAGGTTGTCACTCGCGAGACTGCAAATTGTTGAACGACTGATGACTGACTAACTGACTGCTCGCTTCGTCTGGTGATTTCAATGACACTGGAATTACGCCTAGGCAACAGGCTAGAACCTTCTAGCGAATGCGCGTAATGTGCTAGACCAACTCGCAACGTATTGTCGTAGGTAGCTCTAGACGTCGGTAGTCCGTAGACAGGTAGCTCATATTGTTTACCTTTAGCGAGACATTCTAGATGAATCTCGTCGATATATATATAAACATATAAAAAGTCCCCGAGGTTGCCCAGGCTTTACACAGAGTTTAAAAAAAAATCAGATATAGATATAGTCCCTCCGCGCTGATTCCTGCGAGACGTGCTAAACAACTCTACTCTTTACTTACTCTACTTTCCTTTCCAGGATCAGCCGTGCGCATGAGGGATAGCGGAGGCGGTCAAGCAACTAACTCTTTACTTACTCTACTTTCCTTTCCAGGATCAGCCGTGCGCATGAGGGATAGCGGAGGCGGTCAAGCAACTAACTCTTTACTTACTCTACTTTCCTTTCCAGGATCAGCCGTGCGCATGAGGGATAGCGGAGGCGGTCAAGCAACTAACTCTTTACTTACTCTACTTTCCTTTCCAGGATCAGCCGTGCGCATGAGGGATAGCGGAGGCGGTCAAGCAACTAACTCTTTACTTACTCTACTTTCCTTTCCAGGATCAGCCGTGCGCATGAGGGATAGCGGAGGCGGTCAAGCAACTAACTCTTTACTTACACTACTTTCCTTTCCAGGTGCAGCTGTGTGCAAGGGCGATAGTGGAGGTGGTCTAGTGTTCCCGCTAGAGAGCTTCCCTCCACGCTGGTTCCTGCAAGGCGTGCTAAGCAACGCACCCTCTTTTGCCACCTCAGATGAGGATTCCTGCATTTACACCACGTATGCCGTCTATACCACCGTGTTCAAGCATCGGGACTGGCTGGTCAAAATTACAAAAAACCTTTCGTCAAACGGTAAAACTTACCTTCTGCTGTTTGTCAACCTTTTCAGAGTCGCGACGCCTTTGAAATCCAAAAACATAAAAAAACCTTACGACCCCATTTAAATATTACATTACTGTCGTGAAAATTTTTTTTTTAGTGTGATAGACTCATTTAAAAACATTGATTCCATTTGCTACTTTTTACTTGTGCGAAAAAGCCTTCCCTTTTCAGATGACTTTAAAAACGAAATCGTTTATTAATGTTTCAATGTCGATCCACGTACGGAAGACCTTTTAAGTGAAAAACAACCTCAAAAGTCACAAAATAACATATTTATTGATCACACATCGATGAACATGAGCTTACTCGGCAATACCTTCTTTCTTTCACCATTTACTACTTTTATATATTTCTGTTAAAAAAACTACATAATATAGACTTTAATTAGATTTCGTATCTTATTCCAGTGCAAAAAAATTTCGATAAGTATTCCTGGGGCGTCTCTACCATTCAAACCCTCCTGGTGCTAATAAGAACGAATTTTGAAATTTTAAGTGAAATTGGTCGAGTAGTTTTTGAGTTTATAGGGCACAAACATTGTCATTTATACAGAGTATTCACAGTGCACACACTTCGGGAGGTGATTATACATGATGGGACAAGTAAAAAAGATAGTTAACTTCTTTCAAAATTCCAAACGCTTAAGGGTAGTTTTCAGCTAAAAAATATGAACGTTGATATATCCAGTGAGAATAATCATAAGTCACTAAACAAATTATTGCACACACAATCAGCGTTCCTTTGTTGCAAACAGAGATGTGCAAAATGGGTACCCAAAACCATTTGAAATGCAAAATGGAAATGGGTCAAAACTTTTCCATTTGAAAATGCAAAATGCAAAACGGTTTTTAGAAATTTCAAATGCAAAATACCTATTATCAAAATGCACTGAAAATGCAAAATGGTTTCTCAGGTAAAACAATCAAAATAATTATATAATTTTTAAACAATTTTGTCATTTAATAATGGACATCAATGTAGAATAAACATATTACATGATGGTAAATCCAAAAACACCACGACTACGGATTATGAAACCACAAAAAATTTTCGCGGGACTAATGTTGCCAACGTAAAAACATAGAAACTGCTATCTAATATTTAATATTACAGCGTCATGGCCCCATGTTCAGTATTTGAATCAGTATTTTTTGTAATGGTATCACTCAATTGCCAGGGCTCCTACCAGGGAGTAACTTGACAAATATAAATTATCTCTCATAGCGAGGTTGAGGACCGACTGATATTTGGGGCTTATGAAAAAAAGATGAGTGAAGATAGTAGGAAGAATGTTGCAAAAAAGCATTTAAAATGGAAAAAACATTTAAAATGCAAAATGCAAAATGGTTTTTAGAAAAGCATTTAAAACACAAAATGGAAAATACCCATTTTGCATTTCCATTTGAAATGGATTTATTTGAAATAAAGCACATCTCTGGTTGCAAATAATTATGTTTAACGGCAGTATCTCTCGGCGGATTAAGATTGGTAATATACGACGTATTAGACTGCGTTTCTAAATTACAGAGGTATCTCTATTCACGGGTAGAGGCAACGGAAGCTGATCGATGACTTGCATTTAATGCTAGCTGCGTTCTTCATGTTCAAAAATCAAGCGTGAATTTTAAAATTTCTGCTTTGTATGCGGAAGCATTACAAAGTTATTAATTTAACGTAACTCCAAAAATGACAAACATCGTGACAGAACAGTAACACTGGTTATAACTTAAAACAGAGTTTTTGTATATCTACGCGACTTATTTTTTTGATAGATTGCGTTTCCCCCCCCCCCCCCCCTATGTCTGATCGCGATCTCCAGGTTAAGAAGCGAGACGGTTCTTATGTCATTCTTGCATTCGGATTGAACTCGCGAACCCGACACGACCAAGCGCTCGACTCATATATTATTATCGACGCAGGAAATGCTTGCCTGCTGGAGAGGACCAAATCTTCCGGAGTCTGCAAACCCTTAGCGGATTGCCAGGAGGAACTAACTTTGTTTAATCGCGGCACAAACCTACAGGTAAGTGTATTCTTCTTCTTTGCACGATGTAGGAGAATGGTGCAGGTCACAGTGGGCGTTGAATTATTTAGCTTTTCGACAACATCGGGAATCACTTGGTTCAGCTCAGATGCGCCTCTAGGAAATTGGCGAAGTTGACGTTCATCTACAAACTATTTCAGTGTTTTCATTTCTACATTGATGCAATGATCGTGGAATTTTTTTTTGTTGATTTCAAAATCATTATTCCTATAAATGAAATCGATTATGTGAATTACGAAGTTTTTTATTTTAATATTAAAAAACACAATTTTGGTGACTTTATCAACTACCACACTAGGCTCATGCTCGTATTATAGCAGTCACACATGATTCTTGTACAAATAACAATAATAAAATATAACGGAAAGGGAAATTGTGATGGTAAAACAAAAACTAAAAACATGCACATCATTATAGAAACAATATTAGAAATAGAAATAAAGATAAAACTAAATAAATGTTAAAACTTTTTGTGTTAGGAACTTTAGAAAGAAGGCTCGTCCCCTTTCAAATAAGGTGAGGTGTCATGAGAGTTTAGATTGAGTGAACACGAGTGAATGATGATTTGGGACAGTTATTAAAAGCATTATGTTTACGTATGGAAAATGTCATGTATTGAGTTTTGTCCATATTAAGTGTGAGGAGGTTTGTGTCTAACCAATGCTTTACTTTTATTAGGCCATTATTACTTTTATGAGTTTCCGATTGCCATGATTTATCTTCAAATATAAATACTGCATCATCTGCAAATGATAATATCTTACCTCCGCTATCCACGGTTCACAGTTTGTTGATGTATATTAGAAATAAAAGTGGGCCTAGTACACTGCCTTGAGGTACCCCGTAGGACATAGATAATTTTTTAATCATATGTATTTTATCAGAGTGGAGTTTATTGCGATCGGTTCGTTCAATAGTTTTCAAACCATGAATAGACTACTCCCTTTATTCCGATCAGTTGAAGTTTTTTAAGCAGTAAAGGATGGGGAGCGTATCAAATGCTTTTGTTAGATAGAAAAAAACAGCAAGTGGTTTGTGACCAATGTCAAGATTATGAGAAAAAATTTTGGTGAGAGCGGTAATTGCATCTGAAGTACTCCCACCTTTTCGGAAGCCGTATTGGTTACCCTATAATATTTTGTTATTCTTATAACTTAAGAAACTTACATTCTTCACAGCTTTTTTACAATTTTAGATGTTGTGCTAAGTAGCTGTAACGGTAGTTGCTTACAGATAATTTGTTACCTGCTTTGAAGATTGGGATAACTGTATCCTGTTTTAAGGAAATAGGAAATAAACCAGTTTTGAAGCTTAGATCAATTACATGTTTAAGAGGTGAGGCAATACATTTTTGTATGTTTTTGATAATTTTTGCTAATCTTTCCCGGTAGAGTTACTGTTTTTAAGAGATTAGATTATTTCTATAATTTCTATTTCAGAGTTGGGAGTGGGAGCAGTACATCGTTTGCAAGGTCCTTCTCCTTTGTTTCTGTCCAAAATATTTTTTGCTAGTTTTGGAGAAAAATTGGTTGAAATTTATTTTATTTATTTATTTATTAGATACAAATAATTACATACATATTAAGGAAGCTTTGGCTGTCCAACTAGGAAATTTTCCCGTTTTAGGACAGCCAAATTGCCTGGTTTAGTTAACATTTGTACATGCTGCTGTTATGAATTATGTTTCCATACTTTACATTAATAGTTACGCTAGTAATATAGTCTATATACATATATATTTATCAAAGTAATCAAAATAAAAACTTTTTCATACATATTTGTACACCCGAATATTAGTTTTTTTTTGTAAAATTTTATCAAGGTACATCTAATAATATGCAATTAAGGAACACTGTATCAGGGTACATGATAACATATTGGATTAATTCAATTTATAGTTACAATATAAGAAAAATATTAGGTGGGTTTCTTAATTTGATCGCTGTTACTGTGCTGTGTATTAATTTACATAATCAAGGTACATATAATATAATATACATAATCAAGAAAAATATAAACAAGGTACATGAAAACATATTGTATAAACATTATCAATCACAAAAATTATCAATCGCATTGTATAAATGGTGGGATATTTTTTCGGGGACGGAATTGGCATGTATTGTTTCATCTTCGATAGTAATCTTAACAATGGGTGTGTGAGTTTTATTAATATTAGCTATATCTTTTATGATACTCCATTTTTTCGTCATTGATAGCTTTACTGATTTGTTTTTCGTAATAATCCCTTTTAACTCTATTTTTTTCGCTTATAGAATATGACAGGTGCACTGTTGTAGTGATTTTTCCGGCATACGTTATGAAGCTTTTCGCGCTTTCTGATACAGTGGAAAATGCCTGCAGTGATAAATGGTTTGAGTTTTGGGTCAGATCGTTTTTTTACTTTTTGTGTATGTTGCATTGGCCAAGTGGTAGTGTAAAGTATTTGTAAATAATTCGCATGCAGAGGTCGTATCGATACAAAAATAGATATGTTCCCAGTTTTCTTTAGAAACATTGTTTAGGAGAGTGTAGAAGGAAATCTTTTCTTGGGGGAGAGTATTTTGTGCTGATTTGCGTATTTTGTGGGTGAGAGAAGTGACAATTGTGAAGTAATCTGTGACAGTTGTTTGGTACACAATGGATTCTGTGTCTAGTTTACTATTAACAAAGGCATGATGTATACAACTACTTGTGTTCATTTTAATCTGATTCTCTAGTTGGAGTGGTGACAGCTGGTAAATATCCTGAGATAGTTAGTGAATTTAAGTATTCGTCGGCTTAAGGATGCATTTTGTTGATAATATTTATGATAAGATCCCCAATTATATAGGTGTTCTGGAAATGGTCTCTGTTTGTCGGAATTTCTTTTAGTGAGTGTATAAATGGGGTAATATTGTGTATGTTCGGAGATCTGTAAATAGTCAGGATTGTTATATGATTATCAAGTTGGAGTTGAAGACAGTTTGCGTTTGCGAAGTTTATCGAAATTACCTTAAAGGCGAAAAATATTTGCTAATTCAAAAAATTTGACTGCCCTGACGCTAAACATTTGCAGTCATTACCATTCCCAGTTAGACAGTCAAAGATTGATGATTCTTTAATTGAATTTTTTATTATCAAATAAATAAATTCTGTTATGGATGGAATATATATAATGAGCTTATAGATGTCGCTGATATTTTAGATGTAAATCTTAACACATTCAAAGCCAAATTATAAAAAAAAACTAGTAATCATAATTTATGGATATGCTTCAGTATTCACAAAATCTTTTTTTACTTATTTATTTTTAATTTTGATTATCCGTGCATAAATTTTAAGGGTTCTTTAAACTTAGTGTCATAATAACCGAACAAGTATATTGTATTTTATGATTTATTATAAAAATATTTTTTATTTATCTAATAATTTTGTTTCCAATTTAATTAATAATCGTCAATAGGGCGTTAATAAACAAATAAAGTAGAATAACATTATTTAGGCCTGATTTGTACGTGCCTCGATTGTGACTTCACCGGATGCGATAGAAAAATAATAATTTGATAAATATATGTCATTTAAGCGATAGTGGACTAAAGACTTAGAGCGAACATATGAGAAATGTAACGGGAGCATCATGACCAGGGGGTATAATTCAGATCGAAAATTATAGTGACGTCATGTTGTTGCCTAACTATATTCACAAATGAAAAACTCTGAAAGTCTATGGAATAAAGTTTCAGAGTTTTTCATTGGTGTATAGTATAATAAGTAGCCTCCGAATGAGAATTGTACTGTCTATATATTGACGTATCTATGGTTTTAAAGACCAATTTGTTTCATACAAAAATCCCGAAGATATCGATATTGTGAGTGGTTTATTATGGCAATGACGGAAGCAGATGCGGAAGCGTATGTGAATGCGAAAGCGGAAATGAAATTGGATTTAGAAATTCAAAAATGATGGGTAGAACAGAAAGTCTAAACTTCGTCACTTTCGTTGGATGAAAAATGGTATATTATGTATTTTGATTTCAATATTTAAAATTTAACAATATGAGCATTTGCAGCTTTCTGTATTATGGGGAAACTATTTATAGTAGATTAAATACCATTTTCATAAAACGGTACATAATTTTGCAATAAACAAATGCAATACGAAAATAGAATCTGCTGGCGGATGGCGAAAATTTAGCTTCGACATACCAAGAGTTAGTGGTTTCCAATTTATATCTGGAATGGTGTTTTCAGTTGTGCCCGCCTTCAGGAGAAACCATAAATGTCTGCTGTCCGCCCGTCACCCCATCTGGCATCAGACCTTCGCCAAGTAAAAACGGTACAAACATTTTTATTTTACACTCAACCGAAGAATTCACTTATTAGCTCACTGGTTAATTCTATTTCGACTCGTAGCTTAGAGGTTAAAAATATTCTTACCAACGTAACACAGAAGTTATTCCGCTTGTTTTTTTTTTGTATTACGTTAAAGTCAAATTAGTTATTATTAAGTAGGTGGAACACTACGAGTATATATATATACACCTATTTTAGTAAAGGTTTTGGTAAAATTCGACATCAATATCAAATACTAACATATAAACAACATATAAATAAATATCTAATACTAACATATAAATAAATATCAAATACTAACATATAAACAACATATAAATAAATATCTAATACTAACATATAAATAAATATCAAATACTAACATATAAACAACATATAAATAGATATGAAATACTAACATATGATCGAATTGGCTTCAAAGGTAAATTATTGAGTTGGTAATTAAATACGTTAATTTTGTTAGTTTGATGAATCAATTGCATCTAATAACGGAGAATTATGTTTGACCTGGTTTTGTTAGAGAGTCATTAACAACTTGATTATCAGCCCTGCCCTCGTTGTCACTAGTAAATTCCATGTGCCGTATAGGAACACAAGGCAAAATGTAACATTCTTCTGCAATACACACACAATCAACTACCAGACACACTCATTAAGGCAATGCACTACGTCGTGTAATATTTTTAATTGAGCCGCTACCAATAACAACCCTTACGTAGATGGCAATAAGGTTTAAATTCCCGCTTAACACCATCCGCCTGTTTTGATTTATGCAAGAAAAAACCATGGCCAAAAAGTGCCTTTTATTTTATTTTGTGGATATTTAGGCATAAATATTTTTTTTTTTCGATCATTTTATAAATAACTTAATTTGTCACATTATACAATAAAATCATTACCGAAAATGGGTTCGTAAGTAGAAGATTTTGAACTTTAAAGCAGTTTTCATAGGCCTTTACATTATTTTTTTCTGGGCTTTTAAAAAAACTTACTAAAAAATACTCGACCATTTCAAAGGCCAAGATATATTCTACTCGCAGTATTTAATTAAAGCATCTGAAACATTTCTAGGCGACCAAATTTTCAAACCAAAAACACATGATTTTGCATTACTACGTATGGCATCGCCTTAACCAATAGGATGCATGATGTTGGTTTGGGGGTACTATTGATATAAATATATGACTGACTCCATTTATAGTAATAAGCGTAATCTATACCAGCACTTTTTAAATTCTACAAATTATAGTAGCGTTGGTAATGTAATTTTAGTGATTTATCTTAAATGTAGTGTCTATATTATTTTATGTTTCTGTCACATGTTTTACTAATATTGTTTCATAAACAGTTGATCAGTTTAACATTATTTCATGCTTTAAAACTTTGTGTATAATTTTCGAGAGTATAGTTTTTATGACTAGGCTGGGCGTAAAACCAAACCTAAATAAATTCATAACATTCCATCGAATTTGTCAGAAAACTTATTATTTTATTGATATTTTTTTCATTACATTTCCTTACTTTTTTCCTGTTCTGCTTTCAATTTAAATTGTATGAAATAAGTTTGAATAACAGCAGTAACTTTATTCCATTGTTGTGTTCATGGGTAAATTCCATGTTTAAAAGTAAACCGAGAAAGTATTTGAAAAATCACTTTTTGTGCTTTTAAATAGTTTCACTTTATCAGAACTGTTTATGTATGCTATTGTTATGTTTTTTTTTCTTTCAATTTGGTTTTAAATTTTTAATGTCATGATTCTATTGGGTATATACAAAAAAATCCTAACACTGTAAAATATGAATGTTTAAAGGCTGTTTATAACGCAAATAAATAAAGCTTTCAATGTGACAAAAATTCTATTACGTGTCTCACTATACGCGGATTTCGGTTCCAAAGAAAAAATATGTTATTTTTTAAGATAATATCTATACATTTTGCCGAAAATTTAATTATATGAAATTCCCTCGACAGAAAAAAAAATCGCAAAGTAAGCTCCGAAAATTATTAAAAACACGTTTTTTTCTGTTATTCAATATGTTATAGGCATAATAAAATTCATAGTGTACCTTTAAATGTAACAAAAGCATTTGTCCAGAGGTTTTTGCTCTACTTCAAACGAGTGGTGTTTTATTTAATATTTTCTTCATTTTCGCTCAATTATTGTCGTTTTTTTAACATTAGTGTGCTCCCTCTAACATTCGTATTTACATATTTCCCTTTCAAACCAACTTTGAACACTTACTACGGAGCCTTAATAATCAGAATAACCTCAAATATTATAATGAATGGCAGAGAAATACGGGTCTATTATTTTGTTATAGGAACTGGCTGCACTGTGAGAGGAGTCTCCGGAGTTTGTCGACCATACTCCGCCTGCCCGTTAGCTACTGCGGTTGATGCGCGTGGAACTCTGCCGCCAGTAAATATATCTTATTTTAAACCACAGAGTTGTCAGGCCCATAATATCATAGTTCAATGTATCACCGAGGTGAAAATCTCGTCTTGCAGAATATAGTGAATTCTTCATATTTTTCCTAAAAAGGATTTCCTTTCGTTATTTTTCACCTACAGGGAATACAAATGTAAGTGCCCACGACGGTTTAGGATCCCAGGAGGTCATGGTACATAGTACCATGAAGGTCATCTTTGTCACATAATAATGTTTTGTTTGTTTGTTTTCAGGAGTGTCCGGGAAGTGTCCCCCGGGGTCAGCTGGTCTGCTGCGAGTTATCTTGCCCGCCACTGCCATCCGGAGCAGTTAAGCAGCGGAAGAATGGTTCCAAGGCCAGGGACTGTAAGTATTATGAAGCTGAACATTAAATCATCCGTCCATCAGTCTATCCGACGTCTAATTCTAATTAAAAATCTGCTAAAATTATTCGTTTTTCTGTTAAAAACGGGACTGCAGGCCTTAAACGAATAAATTGACAGATTTCCTTGCAAATATTCAATCCGCCAATCCGTCTCTCCGTCAATTCGTCGATTTGTCCATTTGTTGATGCATTCATTCCATTGTTGTTTACAGACTGCGTGGAGTTGGCTGAAAAGATTTTCCCGTGTCAGAGGAACAGTTCCGGCTGGCGTAGAGGAAACCTATGCGCGTCAGCACCTCCCTCCACCTTGTCCCTAGAACCAACTCGAATTAATACCACCGCTGATTTTCCGCATATTGTAAGGCTTATTATCATAAATTAACAATTTAATGAAACTTTTGAAAGAATTGGTACCTTTCAGAAACAATTTTTTTTTCTGTCTCCAATTTTGAAAGAAAAATATCAGTTAAACTCAATTTACATTTTCACACCAATTTGGAAATTTCACCGGCGTTTCACAAGGGTCTCATTTAGGAGCAGTATTGTTTTCCTTGTTTATCAACAACATAACTTCCGTTTTTGATGGAGTTATGATACTTATATTTTCTGATGATCTTAAAATTTAAAAAAAACTATTAGTAATCTCAACGATTGTTACGTATTACAATTAAATCTTGTGAGGTTACAAGAGTGATGTACCTCTTCCAACAAATGTTCCTAAATATTGAAAAATGTCTAATAATAACTTTTGCCCGAATCAAAAAATCCCATTATCCACTTGAGCGGTAGTGTCGTACGTATACATTTTACCTAATGATTTAATTAATTCCATTCCCCAAAATGTTTATATGCAAACATATGAAACTGCTTTCTGCGGTTTAAATCCCAATAAATCCACATAGATTTCACAGGTTATCCCATCTTTCATAGGTTCTATAAATTTGGCACATTATGGCGAATGATCGATCAAAACGTTTTTTCAAACTTGGCATAATATGCCAAAAATAACTCGATTGGTTAAGCATCAATATAACATCAAGAGCATTTTTATAAAAAGAGTTGAGCAAAATATGGACCATGGTATTATTTTTGACAGAAAGTAACTTTTATTACTTATATTAATGAAATAACTAACAAAGCCATGAAATTTTTGTTGTTTGTTTTTGGGGTGTTATGCCGTGTTGCGCTAACTCCTTCTTTAGCCGACGTTTCGGACAGCGTTGCAGTGTCCATCATCAGGGCAGATCCGGTAGATCCGAAGATGTGTAAATTTTGGTTGTCGAGTTTGTGCTTATTTATTTGTGGCCTGGGCCCGTCCAAGTGCGAAATGCCAACGGAATCAGCTGCTCTGGTTGTGACAAGGTTTATATAGGCCAGACAGAGCGGACGATTTCCAAAAGGATAGCAGAACATTTTCGTGCTTGTAAACTTGGCCACCCTGATAAATCGGCAATCGCCGAACATTTAATTGAAACCGGCCATTACTTTGGATTTGCTCCCGGGGTCCTGGGAAGACCCAAAACTTATAGATCACGCCTGATTATGGAGGCAATTGAAATCTACAAAAATCCATTTAATATCAATAGAGACGACGGAGCTAAGCTCAACAGCTCTTGGTATCCGGTAATTGACGGCTACACCAAAGCTAAACGCAAATAACATGTCTAAGTATACTTCAATACCATATAATAATACAATATAAAACCATTGCATTTATACCTTGATACTGGGTACATCTACTCTAACCGCTGTCAATCGGTTTTCTAATTCTAGAATTCGCCACAAGATGGCGCCACTTCCGTTGGCATTTCGCACGTGGATGGGCCCCAGGCTAACATAAATACTGTGCTTTCAGAATTCGCCACAAGATTTCGCCACTTCCGTTGGCATTTCGCACTTGGACGGGCCCAGGCCACAAATAAATAAGCACAAACTCGACAACCAAAATTTACACATCTTCGGATCTACCGGATCTGCCCTGATGATGGACACTGCAACGCTGTCCGAAACGTCGGCTAAAGAAGGAGTTAGCGCAACAAGGCATAACACCCCTAAAACAAACAACAAATATGCTTTTGGCCGTGAAAATCTAAAAACTTACCAAAGCCATGAAATGTTTTGGGTTTATTTTGAGGACGGTGAAAAGTTTCTAGTTAACGAATTAATTACCTTAATGGTTAGTACACACGCAAAGCTCACATCAACAGATAATATAAAGCACAATAGCGCTCGCCATACAATCCCATACAGACCCGACACACGTAAAAAGATAACGCGCTATAAGTGTGGTTCTGAACTTCGCTAACCGAATTTATTTTACGTAACCGCTCCCGACGCGATATTTGAAAAGTTATGCGTCCCCCTCTCCGCCGCAAAAAGGAGAGGGGGTCATTTTAATTACGGAGCTACCAACTAAGTTCCGTGTTCCCTTAGTAAAGTTGTCACTTTGACAGATGAAATTATGTTCCTCGGCCGCTCTCGAATTCAACTGACCCCCTCTCCTACCATAGGTACAAATATTTGATAGCGTCGTGTGTCGGTAGAAAAGATGATGCGCTGTACATTAACTTTTGATGTGAGCTTTGCGTGTGTACTAACCATAAGACTTATTTTCTACTATTGTTATTATATACAACTATTTATATTATTTTAATTATGTATCTGCTTATATCGCTCATACTCAGTTTATCATGTTAAATACTTACTTGAGAATAAATTTACGTAAAACAAAGTTTACATGTAAGTCTTCAAGGCGTGAATAAATAAATAAAATAATATAAGTTTTTATGCTCCCAGGCAGTGCTGGGTCGCGGAGACAGGAGCAACATCAGCTGGTCCTGCTACGGGAGCCTAGTGAGCGATCGCTGGTTGCTGGCCAGTGCTTACTGCTTGTCCCCCAATGCTTCCAGCAGGTGAGCTTATTCGAAGAGACCAATAAAAAGTTGAGCGAAATCTGGATGATGACTCTAAACCTATTGGTATCACTAACATTATTTCTGAACTTCCTTGCGTACTGAAAAATATAGATATGTATGTTGTAAAAATTAAATATGTTATTCTTTAGTGGGGTTACTGTCCAAACTCGCTATTAACTGTAATTTATAAGTTATCTGGAAATATTCTTTTCGCTTTCATTTTTCAGTTTATTTGACCCCGAACTAGTGGGTCTGGGAGGGGTATGGGAAGGAGACTTCGACTACACTGCTGACGTAGTGCACTCCATCATCAGGAAGGTTCCTCACCCGAACTTCAATCGCGAAGTGTCTTCCAGGTACAACGACATTTCCCTGGTGGAGATGGACAGGCCGTAAGTGTTTTTACTTTCATTCCCGCATTCAACCTGTTACTCACCACCTATCCTTTTTTGCACATACCTATCAGTGGCTGTCCGTGACTTTTCAGTAAGCTAGGGTGGTAAGATTGAAAAATACAACATTACTGATGGTTGTAGTTGAAAATGTATTATGGAAATCTTCATACAAAAAAAAAGTATATATTTTCAACAATATCATAATCAACAACATCAATAATGCAATCTTACCATTCTAGGTCACAGAGTGTAGCTGACAATTGCAACAAATGTCAACCAGCCTGTTGTGCAGTGATTACCTGATTAAGTAATCCCTTAGTGCCCTTAATATCAATCCTCCTTCCCAAATCCATTGTTCACCTCGCTATTCCATAGTTGCGCCAATTTCAAAACCATAATATTGATAATAATAAAATATTGCGACTATGTGGAATATTCAGTCGAAGATCTTAATTATACCTTTTCAATGGACTTACTAAACTTGAGCGACTTATCATCAAGGCGTACAATGACTGATTTAGTTTGTCTTTTCAAAATAGTGTATAGCAGATTAGACGCCATGGATTTAAGGCGATGCTATACGTAGTAATGCAAAATCATGTGTTTTTGTTACACTAGCACAGTGGTCGGCAAACTTATTGGCCAAAGAGCCAAATATGTACATTACAACGATTCAAAAAAATTCTGAGAGCCAAATCTGTTTTTTAATTTAGTAAACCTTTGTTATAATTTTAGACCTTCATTAAGTTACGGGTACACTGAATAAAACGTGATTTCACCCTTAATAAAAATTTATCCGTTGATAGACAATAATATGAAAGTAAGGTACCTATACATAAATTTAAATCATGTCAATGACTGACTACCCAGCTACCCAGGAACTAGAGTTGTGTTCGATATTTCAGGGTGGTCTTTACTAGAAACATCCTTCCGGCCTGCCTGCACGCTGGAGGGGCCCTGCCCAATGGCGCGGGTGGTCTGATACTGTTTGGATGGGGCTCTAGGGTGAGTGTTGTACCCACACTGCGTCCTTTTTTCCACCCAAGAAGGTCTGTGTATCCGGAAGATTGGCGCGTTAACTTGGCCAGTCCTTGAGTAACTGATTTTGTTATGTAATTTAGTATCGTCGGCAAATTGCAATACATTAACATCTTTAAAGCAGTTGACTATGTCGTTTATAAAAACAAGAAATAAAACTGGATCAAGATTTCTATCTTGCGGTACGCCACTAGTGGCGAAAAATGATTTTTATATATAAGATTTAATTTTCTCAAATAAGGTTCTACCAGATAAGTAACTATTTAACCAGCTGATACTGATACTAACCATGATTTGATATATCAACGCTAGTAAAACTGATTAAAATAGTTAAAATAGCAGCACAGCACGAAACACGATCACAAAATCAAATATATTTATCGTCATCTACTTACACGACCAAATTTGGAATTAACTCCTTACAATACATTGCACATAAACAATATAACGCATTACCTAGTAATTTAAAACTTCCGGCAACGAACAAAAAAACATTGACAAAAGCTCTTAAAAGATATTTCCTTAGCAGTTTCATTAATGACTAACACAATCTTTCTCTGGTACTCCATAAAAACATCTGCGTTTATTTATTTTAATGTATTTTATTTATTTGCCTTGTCCTTTCTAATGTTGTCTTTCCCGAAATGAGTTTTACAAACTCATTGGGAATAATACATTATTACTTTGTTATCATTTTGTAATGTATTATCTTGTAATAAAAAAAATATATATTAAAGTAAATAATAAGACAAGGAGTCACTTTGCAATATTTTCCGTAAATGAGCGACGAGTAGGGTATTTGGAGTTATTAAAGTTAATAATTTGAGGGTGATTTCTGTTTACTTGTCATTTGTACAGTAAGAGCAATAATTAATTATTAGGATTTTTTTTTAAATATGTTACTTGTTTTGTTTGAAACATAAATCAGAGGAGAACTTAATATAATAGTCAACCTCCCGTGTGGAGTTAACGTCTCTGTTACCTAACCGTGTCTTACTTATTACAGATGGGTGTGAAAATAATCCGTCCTGCAGAGTGCAATGAAGCATTTCCTGAAGACCCATTCATAAGAGTCAGTCACGAAGATAGGAGGTCCCAGGTGTGCGTCCGCTCCACCACTCCAGCTCGGGGTTTAAACGCCAGCTTCTTGGACTGTGGGGTAAGTATCTCGCACAGAGTGGGATAAATTTCCCAGGAACTAGACATGTAACTAGAGTAGGGTATCATAGCATGTGGAAGAGCAAACACTGCCGCCATTGATCCAATCTCCAAAGCTCAGAAACATATAATAAAGATTATCCTCAAACTACCGATCACAAGCACCTCGGTTAGGAAAATCTGTGTTATGGACAATAGGCAACTTTATGCCAAAAAAATACTAGCATACCTCTTCAAACACAAAAATACTTTTGACAATGTCCAAACTGCTCGTGATACTAGAACCAAAGAACATAAACTCTTACTAATCCCTTTCGCTAAAACAACTTTAGACCAGAGAAATTTTAGAAATTTTATTTTGCAACAAGGCTATATAATGCTTTCCCACTAGCCATTAGACTGAACACAATTTAAAAAATATATAAAACAGACACCAAGTCTTGGATCATCAACCAAGATCAAAAGTTTTATAAAAACCCCTTTATGTACTCCAACTAGATGTTGATTAACCAATTTATCATTTATTATTATTATTTTTTATAATTTTCACATTGTCATTTAATGTCTCGATACAGCTATATCCTAGTGAGATAGACATCGGAAAACACCGCTAAAAAATCTTTATATTAATAATATTTTTTTTTTAAACAAAAGCAAATTTAATAATTTGATAACAACAACAACATTTAAAACAGTGCGCACGTCAAATAATCGCTCCACAAAAATCGCTCAAATTCATAGTTAAAATCTCACCAAAATCAAACAACCGACGGTTGGTGTTTACCTGTAAAACCAGTGAAGTGATTCATCCAATTTAGTTTAGTCTAAACGGCCTAGTCATTACAATTTTAAGTGATTAAAGTGACAATTTGAAGTGACAGTGACCGGCTTGCAAACTCAATCAAAACCTTTTATTACAACAAATACAAACGGACCTGTGCCCTCACATTTAATATTATAATTATTTATCGATACGTCACAGGCGGTCAGTAGCCTGGTGGTATAAACGTTTCGCCAATACTCTCCGTGGAATACGGGAAGTCAGTTCAAACCCCACAGTTTCCAAAAAAAAAAAAACTTTGCTGCTTTTTTTTTTCAACCGCATTTTTTTGGTTCTTTTAAATTTAATTTTAATCTGCATTGTAACGTGTAATATTTTTGAAACCCTATTAAAAAAAATAGAGCATCTAATTGAACAATAAACTTATTTTTAAAAATCCACAATGAGCACCACCAGAGGCAAGACAACCATTCTGGATAGCGAAGATAAAATTATACAGTTCCTAGAAAAAAAATGGACGTAATGAAAAAAGACATAATGTCTCAAATAGCATATCAAAACACTGAAAACCAAAAAAACATCGATAGCTTAAAAAAAGATATGTCGGAAATTATAGAAAAAAAATTCTCTGCTGAATTAAAAGATGTAAAAAACCTCAAGAACCAGCTGTGCGAACTCACCAAGACCATTGACTTTCTTTCACTAAAAATTGATGACTATGAAGTAGAGAGAAATAAACTCCACAAAAAAATCAAGGAAGTGGAAAAAGAAAACAAAAATTTAAAATCTGTTGTAAATCAATCTCTACAAAATTGCCTTGAAACATCGCTCGAAATCAACGGAATCGAAACTAAAAAAGAAGAAAATCCTAAAATACCTATAGAATCCATCTTTAAAAAAATAGGGTGTGAAGATTTACTAAATAATAATTCCATAATAAACATTTACACCAACTCACTAAAGAAATGTATAACAATAAAGATGGCTACAAAAGAATTGAAAGACAGGATCCTTTCCCAAAAAAAGAAAGCGGGATATTTCTCCGCCAAAGATATAAATCACTCCACCTCGATAAACCCTATCTACATAAATGAAAAGCTGACGCCACAAAACAAGCAATTACTCTGGCTAGCGAGAGCAACAAAATCAATGGCATACCAATATGCGTGGACGAAAAACGGGAACGTCCTTCTCCGTAAAAATAAGGATTCACCAATAATATATGTCAAAGATGCGAGCGACATTCCACTCCAGTAACCGTGCCTCACTTCTACAACTTCTTTGGATACCTCCCGGACTCAATAAAAATGGCCTCCTTAGAAGTATATAGCATCCCGGAAAACCATGAATGCGAAAATTATCAAGACCTGAACTCAATCTTCGAAGACACATCTTTCAATGTACTAAATATGAACATCAGAAGTATTAGAAAACATTTTGATGAGTTCTGTATCCTTTTAAACTCGTTATCTTTCCAAATTGATTTTATATCTCTTACCGAAACGCAAATGCGCGAATGTATCCCTTTCAGCCTACCAAACTATATTTCTTTTTCAATTCCAGCTAGACACACCTCTCATGATGGCATTACCATATTTTATAATGTACATTCTATATCTAATATTAACATTGTCCGCCCAAATTTCAAATATTCAAATGCTGTCCACGCAACCTTTACCTCTCAAGGAAAAAAGTATTCTATTTTGTCAGCTTACCGCTCTCCCTCATTATCCACAAATTTGTTCATACACGAAATTAAAACTTTTATTGACGAACATAGCTCAAATCAATTTGATTTTTCATTTTTAATGGGAGACATTAATATAAATATACAAAACGCAATACTAAATCCATCTGCAAACGAATACTTAAACTTACTGTACACCAAAGGTTACCTATCTTACCTGAACAGTACTACTAGGCCCAATCATCCTAATGATTCATGTCTTGATCACATATTTCTGAAAGCAAAAAAAAAATACCCAAATAGATCTGCTACCTTAAAAATTGACATTACAGACCACTATCCCACCTTCTACGGTCATTGCGTTATAAATTCTCCCAGAAACATCGATCCCAATAACCAGCAGGAAATAAAAACAAAAATTAATTACCTATCACTAGACATATCACTAACAACCGAAACATGGGATTCGGTGCTTTCTAATAACGACCCTAATATGTCTCTAAATAACTTTTATGAAATTATTCAAAACCACATTGAAAAATGTTATGAACAAAGAAAACCACCTAAAAGTAAACATAGACACATAAAACCATGGATCACACGTGGTCTAATAATATCAATACATCATAGAAATAAACTATTCAAATCTTACAAAACTTACGAAAACCATTGCATAACCAACAATGAAACACAAAATTACAGCAAAAGGAACCATTATATTATATATAGAAATTACCTTAATACTCTTATAAAAAAATGCAAACAACAGTACTATTCTGAACAACTCCAAAAAGCACAAAACGACTCACGAAAAACATGGAACATCATAAATGAGATCTCAAACAGGAAACAAAAGGATCACAAAATTCCCCAAAAAATTGTAACCGAACATAATATAATCTTAGAGAATGCTGAAGATATTGCAAACAATTTCAATCACTTTTTCACAAACATTGCATCTACCCTAATAGACAATAACCCTTCTCTTAGCTTACACTCTCAGAATGTATTCTCAGACTATTTAGAGACTAAAAATTCTACCTCTGAACTATCTGAATTCATGGAAATTACAGAAGTTGAAATCTCAAACCATATTGATAACATAAGCGTTAGGTCTGCAAATCGTCCTGATAACTTAAGTAATGCTACAATTAAATCCATAAAACAACATATAATCAAACCACTACATCATATATTTAACGCATGTATCAGTAAGAGTATTTTCCTGGATTTATTTAAACTTGCGAATATCATTCCAATACACAAATCAGGACCTCGATGTAAAACAGACAACTACAGACCAATCACCTTAACTTCTCAATTGTCCAAGATATTAGAAAAATGTATAAAAAAACGAATCATCGATTTTCTGGAATCTCATGCACTCCTATCAGCTAACCAATATGGCTTTAGAACCAAACTCGGCACTGACGATGCTATATTTAATTTAACCAATAGAATTTATTCTAACCTAGACTCAAATATTAAAACCCTAACAATTTTTTTAGATTTGAAGAAAGCCTTTGACACAGTCAACCATAGTACTCTCTTAAATAAAATATCCAACATTGGAATTAAAAATAAATGTCTCATGCTTTTACAAAATTACATTTCGAATCGACAACAATGTACAAAAATTGGAATGTGTTTGAGCAATTTTGATACAGTAAAACACGGTGTTCCACAAGGGACTGTATTAGGGCCGCTACTCTTTTTAATCTATATAAATGATTTATGTAACATTGTTATACCTGGTAATATTTTCTCATTTGCTGACGATACTGCAATAACAGTCCAAGGAAATACATGGGAAGACACAACTAATAAGGCTAACAAATGTATTACTATTGTCAAAGAGTGGCTAGATAGAAACTTTCTTACTTTAAATTATGAAAAAACTCTCTGTATTCCTTTCTATAACACACTGAAGTCAGCTCCCAAAACTAATCTTAATTTAAGATTTCATAATGTAAATTGTAACCTTACCGCATGCACAAACTGTAAAGAGATGAAATCAGGAAAAAATATTAAGTACTTAGGTGTAACCATAGATTCTCAACTAAAATGGACCAGCCATATAGAAAAAACTGTTAACAAACTGAGATATTTAAATTATATTTTTAAAAGAATGTGTAATATAGTTAATATAAAAACCATAAAATTAGTTTATGATGCACTAGTTCATTCATCTATTTCCTATGGAATAATTGGTTGGGGAGGAAGTTACAATAATCATCTCAAACCATTAGAAATTGCCCAAAAATCAATAATTAAGATTATGTACCAGAAAAGTAAATCTTATCCCTCCAAACAATTGTTTAGGGAAACCGATATTTTGGACCTTAGACAAACCTATAGTTTTCAATGTCTTAAATTTATCTACAAGCACCCAAACAATTTTATTAAAAATTCTAATCGTTCCAGTCGAAGATGTGGCGCCTGTGAGTATGTTATACCCCACTGTAAAACTAGACAGGCCCAGAGACACATTAGTTTTATTGCTCCAAAAATCTATAATTCAGTATGTTCAACCCTTAAAGAGACCACTCGTCAAAATCTTCATTCATATAAAAAATATATCAAAACTTGGCTCAAAACAGCCAAAATAGATATTTTTTTCTTATAAGTTATTAACAAAGCCATTAATTATACTTACAACTAATTAGCTTTAAGAGTAGATATATAATAAAGTCTGCTATGTGTTTGTTGTATCAATTAATACTTGTTGTACCAATTAATATTCATTGAGCACTTAAATATTTTTGGAATTTTAGTAAAAAGTAACTGAAATTACGGTAAAATCAATCACCATGTACAATATTTTATTTTTATTTAAACCACTGTTTTAAATATCCACATACAAATAATAATGCCCACGCACAGGCCTCGCCTTTGTGGGATTTTTTTTGTTACTCTCTTTTATTTTTTGTTATTATGTATGTACCTGTATATATATGTATCAAAAATTTTTTCAATAAAACGAAAAAAAAAAAAAATAATAATAATAGAGAAGACGTCGGAGATACAACGAGATTTTGCAACATATTTATTTAAAATTCGGATACTAGAAAGTTAATTCTGCCATTGCGGTGTGGGGGAGGAGACTCTTGATCATGTCTGCAGTTGAAAAAATTATCCTTCTTTTGAAGGCAAATATCATTTGCTTATTTAAATCAGCCACCAGTCTGCCCTTAGTATTTCGTATATGTGTCTCTCAACAATTCTCGCGTTTTTTCAGTTCTATATAAGTTCATAGACTTGAATAACTTCAATTAGCCCAGTCAATGAAGGTTTTGTGTCGGAACTAATTCCCCGGAAGCTGAATTTTTCACAGATGTTAGAAGACCTTTAAACATGTATTTTTACAAAAGTCCCCGACTTTCCCCCTTGTGCTTCCTTCCCCACCCCCTCTTAAATATATTTTTCAAAGCCTTTCGGTATACGCTAATATCTCCTTAATGGTTTTATTAAATAAGATTATTTATTTTTGGTTCAGTTTCTAATTAGCTATTCTAAAAATTGTATTCTATCATTTTTGCGAGAAAAGCTATACAATCTCTACAATTTATTAGTAAAGGAAAAATATCAGTTTTTAAAATAATATTTCAGAATATATTTGCACACAACTTTTTTCTGAGCCTGTTAACTTTTTTCTGAGCCTGTTAGCTATAAAATAATATATATAATGATGGGTTTTAATTTATAACAAGGCACGTAGGCTGTTAATAAGGAGCACGGCGCGCGGCGGCTCGAACGCGCAGCGGTTCGCGGCGCAGCGAGAAATTACTAAAACTTAAGGAAAGTAATGATTAATTCATGTGTTTGCTTTATTTTAATAACAAATTCATCTAACGTTGAAGAGTTTTATTATTATTTAGCAGTTTTAGTTCGGAGGGGAGGGGGGAATATAAATATTTTCCCCTACCCAACCGCCGTGCCCTGGTCTGGCTAAAAACTGATATTATGTTGTATGATTGTTTGTAACTTATTATTTAAATAAAGTTATGTGAAAAAAATACCTACGACAGCGTGGGACTACCCTTTCACCACATAAAAATATTGCAGACTTATGTTATGGCGAAGTTCTAAAAATTCTTTTGTGGAAATTCTCACTTGTTTTATTATGTGCACCCAGTGCCGTCTTAAACTAGGCTGGGGCCCTTGGGCACACGAGAATTTGGGGCCCTTTTCCTATCAGACTGAAAGTTTAACCTGTCATGGGTCGGGCCTGATGGGGCCCCCTTCCTTTCCCTTTCCCTAACAAAGCACCACTTTGAATTTTAAATTGAATGTTTTGTGGATTAATTTTGAGCTATCATATATTTTATTGACCGAAACACATTCCTAGAACAATAAAATATGTACCAAAACAACATTAATTGCGTTAATTTGATAAATTGATAGGTTTTACGATGTTTTCGTCAAGTATCACGCATCAAATTTGCATCGCGGCAAATTTGACATTTCGATTCCAAAGATAAATTATTTAAAAATATTCTGGTGTTGCCAGGTGAAAGAAACTAGTGGCTATATCATCAATGATGTTGGCGCAAGCGATTCTGACCTTGTTCTTTATACAAATTCTGTACACAGAAGGGTCAAAATCGCATTCAAAATTTTTTCCGCGCGCATGTTCACACACCGCCCGCATTATCGCGTTTCGCGAGAGAAATTGTCAGTCCTTCGGGGCCCCCTGAGAATGGGGGCCCTGGGCACGGGCCCCGTGTGCCCTTATAGTAGAAGACGGTATTGTGTGCACCTATCAACAATAAAATACCGAAACAACAAATCACTTCAAATAGTGCATAGATCTAAAATGGTTTACTTTCAAACAGGCTCCTTAAAATATACCTTAAAAAATATTATAATGACAAAACGGTTTGTAAATTATATTATATACTTATCAATATTATCTATGACAAAATTAGGTAAATATTCAAATAATTTTCTAGTCTAGAGAGTCTTCCATTTCTACGTCATACTGGGGTGTGTTCAGACATGATAATCCGTTACGGTTGTAGCACATGGCAGAGCAGGTAAATCCAGATTTCCAGAATCAGTTTACGCGTCACATTTTTGCTTATTTCACATAACTTTATTTAAATAATAAGTTACAAACAATCATACAACATAATATCAGTGTTTAGCCAGACCAGGGCACGGCGGTTGGGTAGGGGAAAATATTTATATTCCCCCCCTCCCCTCCGAACTAAAACTGGTAAATAATAATAAAACTCTTCAACGTTAGATGAATTTGTTATAAAAATAAAGCAAACACATGAATTTATCATTACTTTCCTTAAGTTTTTGTAATTTCTCGCTGCGCCGCGAACCGCTGCGCGTTCGAGCCGCCGCGCGCCATGCTCCTTATTAACAGCCTACGTGCCTTATTATAAATTAAAACCCATCATTATATATATTATTTTATAGCTAAAAATATTGTCTACAAGTTTTGTTGATTTATTTTTTTTCATTAACAAGCTCAGAAAAAAGTTATGTGCAAATATATTCTGAAATACTATTTTAAAAACTGATATTTTTCTTTTACTAATAAATTGTAGAGATTGTATAGCTTTTCTCGCAAAAATGAAAGAAAACAATTTTTAGAATAACTAATTAGAAACTAAACAAAAAATAAATAATTTGATTTAATAAAACCGTTAAGGAGATATTAGCGTATTCCGAAAGACTGTGAAAAATATATTCAAGAGGGGTTGGGGAAGGAAGCACAAGGGGGAAAGTCGGGGACTTTTGTAAAAATACATGATTAAAGGTCTTCTAACATCAGTGAAAAATTCAGCTTCCGTGGAATTAGTTCCGACATTGGGTCTTTTTTCCCTTCATTGACTGGGCTAAATGTATGATATGTATCTATCTATCTCAACGGCACAAAGCACTCTTTTTAGAGTGAATTGCCCTATACAAAAAAATATATTTCACAAGGATTCATTAGTATACTTCAGTCATGTAGTTTGGTGGGCGTAACTCCCAGGTGTGCGTTTGCTCCACCACTCCAGTTGTGAGTTTAAATGCCAGATACCCGAACTGTGGAGTAATTACCTCACACTGAGTGTGCTGCAGTATTTCCCAAAGATTCATTAGCAAACTTCAGTTATGTAGTTTGGAACTTCCAGGAGCGCGTTTGCTCCATCACTCCAGATCTGGGCTTGAACGCCAGATACCTGGACTGTGGAGTAAGTACCTCGCACAGAGTGTGATGAAGTATTTCCCATTTTACATTAATTAGCAAACTTCAGTGATGGATTAACGAGCTCCCAGATGTGCGTCCATGCCACAACTTCTACTCGCCATTAGCCAGGCCCACACGAGGAGCTTTGTGATACTGATGCAAGTCCAGGAGTTAACTCCGTTACCTGCTAATGATATAGCAAAGTACCTAACCCCACAGTCCAGCTAACTTTCTAAACGTAGACATGTATGTTGAGGTAAGTATATAGAGTAACGAAGAATACACGAAATGCGATGTTGACGTGTTTCTAGATCCATGGTTGACCATTCTATGCTTAAATTTGAAAGATTTTTCAAATGAGTTTCATCATCATTATGCAATTTTAATTTCGGTCAAATGTGATAGCGATATCAGATGGTCCGGTAATTTTATTGTAAAAGAGACATAGCGTATGCTACACGGGCTAGAACCGAAAAGTGCTAGGTCAGAGACGTTGGTTACCATTCAAATCAATATGGAAGACATTCATTTCTAGTGTATATGTGTTCATGGCACTTGCGCAGAGTGCCATTAATCAAATGATTCATTCAATGAAAGCCTAATGTAAATGCGTGTGTCAACAGAGTTACGCCTTCGGGGCCCCCATGACGGTGTTCAACTGGGACCAGGTGGCTTGTACGCGGCTGTTGGTGGGGCTGCACGCATACCGCAGGGACAGTGAGCCCTGCTCACATCTGATCACACGCGTTGCCCCCTTCGTGCCCTGGATAGAGAGTGTCGTGTGGCCCTAGCTCCAGCGCCAGTGCCTGTCTTCTCTTTATTTATGTTGGCCTTGAAGAAATAATGGTTATGCCAACTTTTGCCGCATCCATTTTACCTTTGCCAGATGAAAATTTATGTTTACAACCGATCTCGGGTAAACTAGACTATGAATGCCCTCAGAAAACTTCAATGTATGAAATATTGTTAATTTATTACAAATCTGGTCAAATTATTCGTTTTCCTGTTAAAAACAGGACTGCTGGCCTTTGTCTTTATCAAACGAGTGTTTGTTTTCTAATGTAGCGATGCTGCGATATTCATGTAATATATAATTTATTTATCGTTTCTTTACAATGTATCTTTTTTTTAAGAATTTTTAACCTCACTAGGACAAGCCTGTGTTGAGGTAAATAATTTTACAAAATATAAAAAAAATAGTACAAAGATTATAAGAGATTTAAAATAGTACAAATAGTAAAAAAAATCATTCAAATATTAAGATAACAATATTGTTACATTGACGTTTCTACGAATTGGATACCTACATGGTACCTATCAGCCTATTCATTACAATATAATGCTGTAAACATGTAGGGTGACCATGACATTTAATTGCAATAAAAATGTAACAAACTATTATTTTTAAAAACAGAGAAGAAAGAAAGAGATAAAAAAATTACATTAAAAATTAAAGGATAAAAAAAATAAACGTATTCAAAATATTATGCCACAATTTAAATGGACAAAGATGAAAGAATATGTTGGAAATCCTCGGATGGCAGAAATAATTTAACATTCTTTTTAAATGTACACAAGGAATTTGACGATTTAATGTGATCTGGAAGGCTATAAAATAGTATAGAACAAATAATGTCTCTGCCCAAATGAGGATTTAGGGTGAATTGCCATAAAGTTTAGACCAGAGCCAGTTCTTGTAGTACGAATTTGTTGCGTTCTTTTCGCAGAACTAATATTGTTAAAAAATCTGCATAGCGTTTGTATGATAAATAGTTGTTTTAAATTAATGATATTAAATTCCTTATAGAGTAACTGTGTAGGATATGTAAATTTTTTCTTGTACATAACTTTGAGAATCAGTTTTTGGGCAATATTAAGTGGTTCTATTACAGTCTTCAGGCGGGAACCCCAGCACACTATATTATACAAAAGTAGACACTGAATTATAGCAAAATACACTGTTTCTAATTTTTCCTTGTCTAGTACATGTCTGAGATCTTTAAAAATATAGATAAGTCTCCTAACTTTATTTACTAACATTTCGACATGATCATTTCACATCGAAAATTTATCAATTTTTACCCCCAGGTATTTGAGGCTGTCTACACTTTCCAAGGGGTTGCAGTTACACGATTGCACACAATTATGAGAGGTAGATGGCTGACTTTTATAAGAAATGCTAAAAGTGATATATTTGGTTTTTTGTGTATTTAAAGTTAAAATATTATTACTCAGATAATTATTAACTACTCCTAAACCTGTATCACATTTTTCAAAAGTTTCACTCCTATTTTAACCCTAAAATATTAAGGCAGTGTCATCTGCAAAACTAACAATGTTACCTGGAATTTTTAGACTGCATAAATCGTTTATATAAATAAGAAATAATATGTGCCCGAGTACACTACCTTGTGGTACTCGAAATGAGATAGATTTACTATCGCTTAAAATTTTATTTATTTCTACTTGCTGTGTTCTATCACTAAGGTAAGATCTGAACCAACCCATAGCTGTATTATTAATGCCTAAAGATAATAATTTCTTAAGAAGCAACTCGTGGGAAACCGTATCGAAGGCCTTTGATAAGTCTAAAAATACCGCTATAGCTTTGTTGCCATAGTCCAGTGCGTTTATGACTTTGGTCAATACCTTTAATATAGCATCACTCGTACTTCTGTTCTCTCTGAAACCAAATTGGTTGTGGGAGAGTATTTTGTATTTTTCTAAAAATGATACTAATCTTGACTTAGCCAGTCTTTCTATTATTTTTGAGAGAGTATTGAGCAAAGATATTGGTCTGTAATTATTAACATTTTCGTGATCTCCACCTTTGAAAAGAGGTATAATCTTGGCATTTTTACAGTGAGAAGGAAATATGCCATTCTTAAAACTAAGATCAACAATATGAGTTATAGGACCAGCTAACTCGTAAACATGCTGTTTATACACCATGATACTTAAGCCATCGATATCACAGGAAAAAGACATTTTTAATTCATTAATAACTTTAGTAACTTCAAAAATACTAGTAGTTTTAAATTTAAAACTATCTCCTGTAACTTGAGTACCAGGTATAAAATTGTTAACAAAATACATTTCGTTGGTTTTATTATATATTAGCACTGCACAAGTTTTTTGCGTATGTAGGACCAATATCACTGAAGAAGTTATTAACATGGTTGGTAATTATATGTGGATCCTCCTCTAATGAGATAATTTTGTTATTGATTACTAATTTTTTTATGGACACTTGCTCCTTTTGAATATTTATGGCTTCCTTTATAATCTTCCACTGTTGATTGTCATTACCGTTGACTTTATCCAGTTTCCTTCTGTAATACGCTTGCTTTGTATATTTTATAATTTTTGTACACCAGTTTCTGTATCTCTTATAATAAGCCAGCAGTTGGATGTTATTAAACTCTCCTCGACATTTGTTGTGCAGTTTGTCGCGGGTTCTAAGGCATTTGATAATTCCATCATTTATCCAAGGTTTTAAGTATTTGATGTTATGTTTTACACTTTGTACCGACGAGCAACTTTCCACATGCATTTTTAAACATTTTCAGTAGCTAAATTAACATCTTGCGATGACAGGACTGACTGCCACGATTCTTCCTTTAATTTAGCCTTCAAAAGATTGTTACATATTTATGACGGTTTAGATTTTTTCATTTTCCTTTGCTATTTTCTTTTGTCTAAAGCTCATAAATTTCAGCAATATCGCATCATGATCTGTTATGTCAGTAGTGAAGACAGCTCCCTGTGGTTCAAATTTAGATTTTACCATAGTGTGATCGATGCAACTAGAAACAGTAGACAAAACTCTTGTAGGTGAAATTATAATTGGCTTTAAGCCGTGAAAAGCCAAAAGTGAGAGGTATTTTTGAGTTTATATACTGTTCAAATCTAATGTATTAATATTTATACTACCACATAAAATGATTTCCCTATTTTGTATAGATGTAGAATCAAGCAGGACACACAGTGATTCAAGGAAACTATCTATATGAGTCTGGGACGGAGATCTGTAAATGGCTATTAAACATATATTATTCGATATCTGCATTCTTAAGCAGTTTGCTCAAGGGAAAACAATTTCCTCAACAGTCGCCTGAAAATTTTGTTTCACGTAGGCAACTACACCATCGTTTTGCAAATAGTTATTATTTTTGTTGTAAACTGTATATCCGGGGATGCTAGGTATGTTTATCAAATCTTTTAGCCAAGCTTCTGTAAAAACTAATACCTCAGGACGATGTTCTATGCCATCAAGAATAGTTATGGTTTCATCAAAGTTTTTACTTAAACTTCTAATGTTCAAACAAAGTAAAAAAAAGTTTGAATGTTTCAAAAAATTGTTGCAAGTAAATGAATCTTTAATTGTTAAATTAGGTTCTGTATTGTCATCCAAATCAATGTTTTTTTCCTAAATCGATATCCATTTTTAATACATTAAATATTGTCGGTGCCTTTTACCATTCAACTTCTATATTCTATTGACGTCATCTTCGTGTTTTATTTCTCTGTTTTTTTTCCTTCATCTTCTTTCATTAGAATGGATCCATTTTTAAACCAAATATATTTGTATTTTAATTCTCTGCCCTTTAATTTGGCTTTCCAAAGCAGTTCTTTAAAATAAGGAGATAGCGATTCTCCTAGGAATATCATTTTCTCACGGTTAGAGGTCACCTTCTTGTTTGCCAATAATTTTTTGATCTTGTTTCTGAATTTCTAATTTTTAAGAGATTTTTTTTCGGATGACCTGTTCTTCTGTCATATTGTCTTATTGCTGATGTAATATCCTCTGTACTTTTTTTATTTCTCTGTTCTCTTTTGGATATTAGCACTTTTTATTAGGTTTAAAGCAGTTACTTTGGGATGTTCATCTGTTTTTTCTTCAATTCCTGTTATTTCAATACAGTTATCGTGGTTCGACTGTTCTAAACAAGCCAGTCTGGTTTCTAGATGTTTAATAATTTTACTTTTATTTTTAAAATCATTTTTTAAGCTTTCGACTTCTCCTTTAACTTCATTAATGGAGTCCAAACGAATTATAATGTCATCATACTTTTGACAAATAAATTCGGTAGTTTTTTGAAATTCCGACAATTTTTTTTCAATGTTTTCGAGTATTTAGGTTTTGAGTTTCTCCAGCTTTGTGTCTACGAAAGATGCAAATTTAGTAAAAGTATCTTCTTCTGGACTAGTGTCTTCGGGGGCAGTGTTGATTTAGTTTTTGGATCTTGTAAATGTATTTAGAGTATCTTGTTGTTAAGAGCTTGTTTTTTTGTTGGAACTCATGGTCACCCTCGCAGTAGTTTTGGTAGAAACAATAAGATGCGCAAGCGCCGTCCCAGCGAAACAAGCAAGTCGAATGGCCCGAGTTTGAAAGATGGCGGTGGAGTAGGCCAATCACAAGAGATTCACTTATACAGTAAACAGATGTCAACTTCACCGTTACTATTTCGCGATGTTAATAATTTATAAATCACTTGAGTAATCTCGCTTCAACTAAATGTCGCAACTGACTCGAATTGAACCTTTCACCGATATACACAATTAAGCCAAGTTTTCAACGGGTCACTCTTACTGTGTGCTACTTTGATGTCTTGGTATAGCACATTGATTAATGTCTCGCCTATACAAAAAGCATCGTAACAGGAATACTCCAGACAATGCGAACCATTATATTCTACGTACCTACCTGTCTCCAGGCGACTGACGTCTAGAGCTACCTACGAAAATACGTTGCGAGTTGGTCTAGCACAGGGCTGTCCAAACCACGGCCCGCGGGCCGTGGTTTGTGGTTTAGATTATTGCGGCCCATTGAACCTTTTTTTAACCGACTTCAAAAAAAAGTCCGGAAACAGGAATTGATTTTTTTAAGCTCCTCGCTGAACGTTTCCCGAAACTGACGAATTTCGGGCAAAAAATGGGCTCGATGATGGGCAGTACCTACCTTTGTGAAAGTGCATATTCAACAATGAAGTTTATTAAATCGAAATACAGGTCTTCATTGACAGATACTTCACTTAAACATGCACTGCGCCTAGCTACCACTAGTATTGAGGTTGATGTTGACAGAATTGTAAAAGACAAATTAATGAAAAAGTAGATAATAAAATAACGATATTACGTATTATTACCAGTATTTTATTTTTATAAATATTTTGCGGCCCACCAATGTATTTAGTCTTTTTTATTGGCCCTGGGTCCCATCTAGTTTGGACACCCCTGGTCTAGCACATTACGCGCATTTGCTAGAAAGTTCTAGCATATTGCCTAGGCATAATTCCTTATTATAACTTCTTTTTAAAGATGTGATGAATTATCATTGTGATGATTTATCCGGTTACCGAATAATTAATAAGGACGGGTTGTTTCGGAGAATCTAAACAATTCATCAAATTTCAACGTTCATTTTCAAGTTCTGTGAAAGACTTTTTCAAGTTCTGTTTTTATTTCAGTTTTTTCAAGCAACTAGCCTACAATGATATAAAAACAGAATTTGAATAAGTCTTTCACAGAACCCGAAAATGAACGTTGAAATTTGATGAATTGTTCAAATTCTCCGAAACAACCCGTCCTAAGTGTGATGCTACATTTGATAATTCGCCTTTGTCATTCACCCAGTTTGTGTAGTGTTCTTTAATTCGGGTTTTGAATGCCCTCCAGTTTGACCTATGTAATATGACAGGCAGTCAGCACAGTTCACCTGGTAAACGCCCGAGTTTTCAAGTTTTTCTCTCCTATCTTTATTGTAGATTAAAATTCTCCCTAGTGGAGTTGTTGATATTTATCCAATATAAGGTATTTTTACCCATTGTTTAGTGATATCTTTTTATTGTAAAATAATAAAATCAAATCAAAAATTATTTATTATAAAATAAAAATTACAAAAGGTGTAGCTAATGGGTAGACACCATTTCTTCCAGCTAACCACATTTATTTAATTATAATGTTTATATAATATTATTTGTTTTATTATAATAATTACAATGTTTATACAGATAAAATAACAATATACCAATGAAAAAATAAAAAAAATACAAATATATATACCAATAAAAATAGGCGTTTCATTTACGTGAGGTATTCACTCAACGTGTAGTGACATTTATTGACAAGGAAAGTGTTTAGTAACGATTTGAATTTGTGTATATCTTGTATTTGTTTATTGTGTATTTTCAAGGCCTTGTGAAATGATTGTTAATGTAAGAATTTTATCCTTTTTCTTTAATAAACTATCAATAGTTTCGCTCTTGTGTCCATTGTTATTTGCTATGATTTTTATAATATTTAATTCATTAGTATAATTTACATAATTCAAAGGTACATGTCTATTGTCTACTTCTTATTATTTTCAATGTATATGAGAGCTCATGGGTTCAAATCCCGATGTGCGCATATTTACAATGGTTTTATCGATTAATTTACTATTTTTTTTATGTATTTCGAAGCTTAAAAAAAATTGCGCCATTCTGATGAAACCGGTAACGGTCAGAAGTAAAAGAAGCGGGAAAAAGTTTAAAATTTTTTCAATGGTTCCATGACAACTCAGGACAGTGGCAATTCAACACACTTTTGAAAAGTGATATAAAGTCAGTTACGGTCATGAAAAAAAAATTGCACGTAAACTTAACCTAACGAAAACAATCTAACCTAGTTTTTTCCATTACTTGTGATGACTTTATTTTACTTTACGAAATTATTCTGAATTGACACTGTCCGGTTATACGGTTACCCATAAACTGTATACTTTCGATTTTATGAACTTATTTTATGAACTTATGTTTTTACATAGTATCTTGATATTATGTAAAAACATTTGTAGGCGTATAAAAATTAATAAATGTTTCATTAATATATTGTCATAGTATTCGTTACCTGGGAATGTTTGTCATTCTTTGAAAATATTTTAATAAATAGACAGCAGCTATCAACAAAGTAGCGGCCAGAATATTTTTAGGTGACTATTGCATTCTGGTTATCAGCCTTTATAAAATAAAATTTTTAAATATATATTTTTTTACACTAACCCCACAGAGAAGGCCTGGAGAAAAATTATTTTTCTCGGGGCCTATGTTATCTGAAGAATTTTCATTGAAATAGTGACGTTTCTTTGGTCAAATTGTGTGATTATACAATAAAAGGTTTATAATTAAGTACCTACTTGATTTACTAAATAACAGAAAAATCGAAATATACTTTTTTGATTCCCGAGGTCTATTTGCTCATAGAACTAATAGTAGTTTTTTTTATTTATTTTTTATTTTTTTTTATTTAACAATTTTTTTATATAAGATAATGTGTCCTTACTGGGGTACCCCGTTATAATGTCATCTTTGGGAATGCTTTTTAAGGAAAGGAAGGAGAGGAAGTTCTGGAAAGGCAAACGGAATGAGAGGTGGGTAGGTATCAAGTTCTGGGAAGGCAAACGGAATGAGAGGTGGGTAGGTATCAAGTTCTGGGAAGGCAAACGAAATGAGAGGTGGGTAGGTATCAAGTTCTGGGAAGGCAAACGGAATGAGAGGTGGGTAGGTATCAAGTTCTGGGAAGGCAAACGGAATGAGAGGTGGGTAGGTATCAAGTTCTGGGAAGGCAAACGGAATGAGAGGTGGGTAGGTATCAAGTTCTGGGAAGGCAAACGGAATGAGAGGTGGGTAGGTATCAAGTTCTGGGAAGGCAAACGGAATGAGAGGTGGGTAGGTATCAAGTTCTGGGAAGGCAAACGGAATGAGAGGTGGGTAGGTATCAAGTTCTGGGAAGGCAAACGGAATGAGAGGTGGGTAGGTATCAAGTTCTGGGAAGGCAAACGGAATGAGAGGTGGGTAGGTATCAAGTTCTGGAAAGGCAAACGGAATGAGAGGTGGGTAGGTATCAAGTTCTGGGAAGGCAAACGGAATGAGAGGTGGGTAGGTATCAAGTTCTGGGAAGGCAAACGGAATGAGAGGTGGGTAGGTATCAAGTTCTGGGAAGGCAAACGGAATGAGAGGTGGGTAGGTATCAAGTTCTGGGAAGGCAAACGGAATGAGAGGTGGGTAGGTATCAAGTTCTGGGAAGGCAAACGGAATGAGAGGTGGGTAGGTATCAAGTTCTGGGAAGGCAAACGGAATGAGAGGTGGGTAGGTATCAAGTTCTGGGAAGGCAAACGGAATGAGAGGTGGGTAGGTATCAAGTTCTGGAAAGGCAAACGGAATGAGAGGTGGGTAGGTATCAAGTTCTGGGAAGGCAAACGGAATGAGAGGTGGGTAGGTATCAAGTTCTGGGAAGGCAAACGGAATGAGAGGTGGGTAGGTATCAAGTTCTGGGAAGGCAAACGGAATGAGAGGTGGGTAGGTATCAAGTTCTGGGAAGGCAAACGGAATGAGAGGTGGGTAGGTATCAAGTTCTGGGAAGGCAAACGAAATGAGAGGTGGGTAGGTATCAAGTTCTGGGAAGGCAAACGGAATGAGAGGTGGGTAGGTATCAAGTTCTGGGAAGGCAAACGGAATGAGAGGTGGGTAGGTATCAAGTTCTGGGAAGGCAAACGGAATGAGAGGTGGGTAGGTATCAAGTTCTGGGAAGGCAAACGGAATGAGAGGTGGGTAGGTATCAAGTTCTGGGAAGGCAAACGGAATGAGAGGTGGGTAGGTATCAAGTTCTGGGAAGGCAAACGAAATGAGAGGTGGGTAGGTATCAAGTTCTGGGAAGGCAAACGAAATGAGAGGTGGGTAGGTATCAAGTTCTGGGAAGGCAAACGGAATGAGAGGTGGGTAGGTATCAAGTTCTGGGAAGGCAAACGGAATGAGAGGTGGGTAGGTATCAAGTTCTGGGAAGGCAAACGGAATGAGAGGTGGGTAGGTATCAAGTTCTGGGAAGGCAAACGGAATGAGAGGTGGGTAGGTATCAAGTTCTGGGAAGGCAAACGAAATGAGAGGTGGGTAGGTATCAAGTTCTGGGAAGGCAAACGGAATGAGAGGTGGGTAGGTATCAAGTTCTGGGAAGGCAAACGGAATGAGAGGTGGGTAGGTATCAAGTTCTGGGAAGGCAAACGGAATGAGAGGTGGGTAGGTATCAAGTTCTGGGAAGGCAAACGGAATGAGAGGTGGGTAGGTATCAAGTTCTGGGAAGGCAAACGGAATGAGAGGTGGGTAGGTATCAAGTTCTGGGAAGGCAAACGGAATGAGAGGTGGGTAGGTATCAAGTTCTGGGAAGGTAAACGGAATGAGAGGTGGGTAGGTATCAAGTTCTGGGAAGGCAAACGGAATGAGAGGTGGGTAGGTATCAGTGTGTCAATTCTAGTATTCTGCAAATAATACATCTACAGATAAAACATCTACAAAGGGTTTGAGTGATATACTGTTTTATACACGTAACATTAGATTCCTTTTACAGTAGGTTTTTATTATGTGAAACCGCACAAGTGTCCCAACTGCTTCTAAACGTCCGGAGCCAGCGAGACTATGACGTGTGAGGATGAAGTTAGTGGGGAGGGGAAGGAGATGGGGGAGAGGAAGGTAAGGAATTAACTGGCTATTCAGATCTGGCCATTTCAAGCAACGTTTCAATTTTGAGTGGTAGCCTTAGACCACGGCGATACTGATATAGCGTTACAGCTGCTCCCTTGAGATGATTGTATTATTTTGATCGCAGTATATTGGATTAATCATATACCACTAGTGCCACCTGTGAAGGTTAGGTTATATTGTTTATGAAAGGTTCTAGCCTCTGCTATTTCTTTGTTGTTAAGTCGCGTCGGCAAGAACAATTCCTGTATTGCTGCCTGTTAAAATTCTGTAAATGTATTTTGACAACAGTTTAACATATAAAAGGTTAGGTTAAAAATGTTCTCTTGCCACTAAACAATCAATGGTTTCACCTTTCCTAAAGAAACACAGGAGCCGGCCTGTACCTAGTGTATTTTTGATTCTTTTAACTATTCCAAAATTTTAGCCCATTTGGTGCCATAGAGAATGAAAAAATGGCTTTTAAAGTTTGAACCTAAGTCTGAAATTAGTGTCCATAAAAATGATATTTTTTCCAGATGGGCAACTTTACGCAGATTTTGTTTTGGACCATGATTCTTATTCCAAAGTTTTTGCCCATTTGGTAACATAGAGAATGAAAAAATGGCTTTTAAAGTTCGAACGCAAGACTGATAGTAGTGCCCACAGGAATTATGATTTTCCTGGAAATGCAACTTTATGCAGATTTTGTGACTGATTTCGTTTTAAACCATGATTCGTATCACGAAACAAAATTTTCAGCCCGTTTGGTACACTAGAATTTCCTATTTTAAATGTGAAAAGTGTCTATTCATTAAATAAAGTGATTCAGATTGATCTAAAAAATAACGGAGTTTAATTTAAAAGGACCCTTAAATTTATAACAGTAATTTTGCACTAAAACGGCGCTCTAAAATTATTCAAATATTATTATTATAGTATCTTCCACTCCGGAACATGCCGCAAGTATAGTATATGTTATTTTAAATGATTAAATTGTCAAATAACACAAATTCAACAAATAAAATTTACGTGCGCACGCCTGGATTTGAACCCGCGACTTCTGGCTTGCTAGTCAAGAGCTTTACCCCTCGACCACGGAGGCCGTCGTTGGCCGCTGAGGTTCGATGGATAACTTTTTTTTAAAACATTATTTTAAGAAACAATTTTGAGCAATATTTAGTGTCTCTACATTGGACTTCCACTGGAGCGTTCTGCCATAATAACCAATTTCAGCCTTGAGCGCTCGTACATTTTTAAGTGTTTGGTTTGAAAATTTTCCGCCCTCTTTCAAAAAATTGTATCTCCGAATTTTAATATGGAGACATATAAACTGCAATAGATCCATTGAATGCACCCACATTTGATCGTTTATCGTATATTTTTAGCTGCTTATTATTTACTTTAAAATTGCCATTTATAGTACCTACTTCTGTATATTGCCTATGGCCTAGTTAGTAAGCACTTCTTTAAATATATATTCTAACATGAATTTATTAATATGTATTTGTAAGAAAAAATATTTTAATAATTTTGGTCATTAACAAATAAGTCAAAAGAGATGCGAGACATCTTTTGTAAGAGTGTGAAACCACTTGGTTGGCTTTACGATTAATCGAAGATTTCAATAAGCTGGAGCTTATGAAATAATTCCAAAAACATTTTTAAAATAACTCTTCAAATTGAGCACATTTTGGCCAGCGTGAGCTCTCAGAGGTTTGCAAATTGGCCAAAATATGGACAAATAAGGTCCAGTGGTTAAACAGCATCCTCAGCATACTATAGAAAATCAAGATTAGACTAAGACAAAATGGACAGTTTTTACTTTCATTTTGTTCTACATATAAAATTTAGAAAAAAAAACTGAAATGCTAATTAATTATTATAAGCAATAATTATTCGCCTGTAATATCAATACGAATTGAAAATATCTCCCAAGTAAAAATAAATGCCGCCGACGGAAATTGAACCCGCGTCTTCTGATGTCCGGTCAGACGCTCTGGACCACTGAGCCACGTCGGCTTATTTCCAACCTGCCAAATAATTCAATATGTACTAGTACTTTAATCAATAATAACTGCTTATTATATTTTTTCACCTGACTAATTATTGCTTATAATAATTTATTATCCTTTGTGCTATGCATAAAAACCTTGTCTTATAAACATTAGTTTATCATTATAAAGAATAAACATAATAATTACTTATCTCGTTCTTATCTAATTATAACATTCTCTGTTTCTCTTTACAAATGCTAATATTTTTTTGAGCATTCTAATAAAAAAAAGAGGAAATATACACTTTTTAATTTTAATTTTATTTCGTAAATAATATTCTACCCCTCCAGTTTTGGACAATGAGTTTTTATGAAGAAATTAAAACTTTAACTCCAAACTCCATCTATTCCTAATGGTTATATTTTTACCGCCCTAACTAACGGGCGTGTTTTAGATTTTGTGCAGTTGAAAAACGACCATTTACTCTACATTAAGGGCTGGTTCTCAGTTATGTAGGGTTTGAAACACGTTTATGAGTAAGGCGCAAAATCTTACTTTCTATTGTTTTCATTGTATTCAAAATAACTATAATGTATTGGTCACAATGAAACAGGCAGTTGCCTAGTATGGTGATTCGATGTATTAATTCCTTGTAAATGTTAATTAAAAAACAATGTATTTGATAAATAAAGATATGTCTAAGTTGTAATCAGAGATGTAATTTATTTCAAATAAATCCATTTCAAATGGAAATGCAAAATGGGTATTTTCCATTTTGCATTTTAAATGCTTTTCTAAAAACCATTTTGCATTTTAAATGCTTTTCTCAGTGCATTTTCCATTTTAAATGCTTTTTTTCAACATTCTTCCTACTATCTCCACTCATCTTTTTTTCATAAGCCCCAAATATCAGTCGGTCCTCAACCTCGCTATGAGAGATAATTTACATTTGTCAAGTTGCTCCCTGGTAGGAGCCCTGGCAATTGAGGGATACCATTACAAAAAATACTTAACATGGGGCCATGACGCTGTAATATTAAATGTTAGATAGCAGTTTCTATGTTTTTACGTTGGCAACATTTGTCCCGCGCAAATTTTTTGTGGTTTATAATCCGTAGTCGTGGCATTTTTTGATTTACCATCATGTAATATGTTTGTTCTACATTGATGTCTATTATTAAATGACAAAACTGTTTAAAAATTCTATAATTATTTTAATTGTTTGACCTGAAAAACCATTTTGCATTTTCAATGCATTTTGAAAATAGGTATTTTGCATTTTGCATTTGAAATGCTTTTCTAAAAACCATTTTGCATTTTCAAATGGAAAAGTTTTGACCCATTTCCATTTTGCATTTCAAATGGTTTTGGCTACCCATTTTGCACATCTCTGGTTGTAATTTAATCGGTCTGATTGTCTGACTGTGCAACCTCACTTGTGACCTGTGCAACCACCAGTGTTGGGGTTATGGACTGTCGATTCTCGATTCTCGATTCTCAACATCTCCCACAGTAAGTATTTTTTCTACAAGCGTTGTGTCAACACGGACGTTGCGAATTCTATCGACATGTTTTGTGACCATGTTTATTCGTTGGTGATCTTTGTGTTTCTGTTGGAAGCCACCTCTAGCCAACGAATGCTTCGGGAAGGTATATTTTTTAAATTAATTATTTACAGTTCCATGAGCAAAAAATTTAGATAATTTATAAACAACAAAGATAATTTCAATTGAATCAAAATAATAATATAACAGAAGAGTGTGGTCCGGCATACAACTGCCTCGGCACACACTCCTTGCTTCATTATATAATTCTGACTTATGACATGACCTGATTCAAGTAATTGATTCACTTGATCGTGTCTTCCTAGGGATGTCACGCCCAAACCATCAAAGCGTCTCTTTCTCAACCCTCCGTCAGGCGCACCTATGGGCGAACCGAAATCGGGCGCACCCGGCCTTAGAGGCCACCCATATATTTTTAGCCCCCATCTTCCACTTTATTAATTCTAATACAAAATACTAGTCGGGTAGTCTTTACTAGGATCTATAGAAAGGAATTAAACCAAATATAAGACAGAATAACCAGTTTATTAAACATTACCAACTAAAATAATCAAACTAAACAATTTTTTGAAAACAGTGTTCAAAATAATTGGTCAAACCGACTCCATAAAAGTAATAAAAGTTTTAAAGTAATAAAAATTTAAAGGTAAGGTAGGTGGTAGTCTCTACTGACTGCAGCCGTAGCCAGATACGGACGATGAGGTTCTCAAATCAGCAGCCGAAAAACAAGTTTGGCACAGCGCGTTTACGTGGAGTAAACAGATCGGTTGATGACAACCTAAACATTCGTAATTCGTCATCCTCCTAAATCCTAATTCAAACACGCATATTTTACACTTTCGCCTTTTGGGAGGTGTTGCAGGGGATGTGGGTTAATACGAGTATTTTGGCCTCAAACTCAAATAATTAACTTTTAATGAATGTCGATGAGAATGTTTTGTGATAACCCTATATAAGAAAAGGTTATCTTTGAGGAGTTTTATTTATAATACATTATTAATTTGTTGAGAGAATAATAACGATTTTTCTTAATTATCTTTATTGGTGTGGTATATTTAAACAATGCCTCATTCACATTCATACATCGTCTCATACATACTCTTCTATTATTCTGACTCTTGACATGGCCCGACTCGAGTATCTGATTCACTTGATCGTGCCATGTCTTCCTCGGGCGTCCCCGACTTCTGCTACCATTCACATTTGCATCATATATCCTCCTTACACTCCTATCTTCGCTCATTCGCTCTACATGCCCAAACCATCTAAGCGTCCCTTTCTTAATCTTACTCGTTACGCTTACATCAGCCTTACACTCTTTGCTGATCAGGGATCTCATTTCAACAGCATTCAATCTACTTTCATCCTTTCTTTGACAGTTCCATGCCTCACTTCCATACATCAGGGTAGGTACCAGCACTCCGTTGTGGACTGCTAACTTCGCTTCTTTGGACAATGTTTTGTTAGCGCCAACTGCGTTCAGTCCTCCATTAACGGAATTACCTGCATTTACCCTTCTTTCAATATCTCTGTCAGCCTTCCCATCTCTCGTAAACATACTTCCTAAATACACAAACTCATCCACCTGCTCCAAGTATTCCTCATTCACAACTATATTGCACGCTATTTTCGTACTCTCTCTTTCAAACACCATTACTTTAGTCTTACTTACATTCATCATTAATTCTTCATGCATACTTCGTTTATCCTAGACACGAGAGACTGTAGATCATCTATAGTATAGATATTTTCAGTGCAGAATGATTTTGCAGTTCAGTGAGTTCCAACTGGATATTGGCAGGATAACTAATTATTTCAGTCAAACTGATTGTGAAAGGATTAACAAAAAAATTTAAATTTTGTTTTGTACTTTCAAATTCTTGGAATCTGCTTTCAAACGACTGAAATAAGCATCTAATTTTAGCTTCATACTTTTCGATGATAATATTGAGCTTCTCTTTCAAATCTTTGAATGTGGGAAAAATTTTTTTTACTCGTATATTGAGTATGGGGAATTTACGTCTGTGAAGAGCTTTTGAACGTATGTAATTTATGTAGCGTATCATTCAACTTTATGTCCTTTGCACACAACGCCTCCTGGTGGATGATGCAATGATACGAAAATATTTTTCGATCCAAGTAATTTTCAAATTGGCGGGTATTTTTAAAATGGTTCACGCGGGCTACTTATAATTCGTTCACGGGCAACAATGTGGCCCGCGGGCCTGGGGTTGGGCAGCCTTGATCTATGCCATTAGCAATCAGCACAGCATCATCAGCATATAACAGGCAACATACTTTCAAATTACTCAAATTCGCGCCCAATCCCACCTCTTTCAATTCATGCATACAATTATCCATGTATAGATTGAATAACAACGGTGACATTACGCAGCCTTGTTTAACACCTTTTGTGATATCAAACCACCCAGTAAAACCACCGTTTACCTTAACACATGCAACGCTTCCCTCATACAGAGACGCAATTGCCTGAAACAGATTTGTATTCACTCCATACTTGGACAACACCTTCCATAGCTTTTTCCCGTCGACTCGGTCGTATGTTTTTTGTAGATCTACAAAGGCAAAGAAAAGTTTCTGGTTTTTTGCCAGAAAGTTCTCAGTGAGCATACTCAATGAGAAGATCTGATACATGCACCCCCTTCCACTCATAAAAGCACCTTGCACATCCCATATTTAATCTTTTGTTTCTTTTCTTACTCTTTCAATCAAAATTCTACCATACAGCTTGCCAACTGAACTTAGCAGGCTAATAGCCCTATGATTCCCACATTCCATACATGACCCTCTACTTTTATATAAAGGCATGCTAACAGCCCTTCTCCAACCTAAGGGCATGTAACCCACCTTTAAACATTGGTTAAAAAGATTGCCAAACCAAGTGAGAATTATAAGGCTACCTCCTTTAAAATATTCAGCAGCTATATCGTCGAAACCGACAGCCTTACCATCCTTCATACATTTAATCGAGCTTTCTATCTCATCCATGCTAATTTCGGTAACATTCACTCCATCATCATTCATATCTGATTCGCCGCTGGAATCACTGTCACTCACTTCGCTTTCGAAGACTTCCTCGAAATAATTCATCCATCAGAGACCTAGTAATGCTATATAAGATAATCCACTATTTTATTGATAGCCCATACCTTTTACAAAATATTCATTTCAGATGTCCATTAAGAGTAACTCGATCTCCGGACACATTTTATATTCCTAAGAGCAATACTAATTATGTTGAAAATGTATTTATAAGAAGAAGCTGTAGCACCTTTAATAGATTATGCACAAATATCGATGTGTTTAACACGAGCCTCGCAGGATTCATAGCGTTCCTAAGAGAGTAGCGTTCGATCGTTGCGGGAAACTTAGTAGTGTTAGTGTGTGTATTGTTTTTGTATGGGTTGAATCTGTAGTCTTTTTATTTTTTTGGAGATTTTCCTTTTCTACTAGTTAGTATTTATATTGTATTGTATTATTTATATTCATATGTTTTTCTACCAATGAATCTTCTGTGGAAACTTTACTGGTTTATGCAACTTGGTAAAAATGATTTGTATTAAAATATATTTGTATAACTGTTTGTTTCCCAAATAAAATAAAATAAAAAAATAAATCTTTTATTTTTTATTTTTTCCTCATTCGTGAAATATGAAGGCGATTATACAAAAAATGTTTTCATTATGTAATGTGCTTCCCATGCATAGTATGGTAGATTCCCTACTAACGCTGGATGATTTCTGAAACACAGAATTCAAAAAACTATGAACCACAACTACCCTACTAGGCAAAGAGAAGAAAAAAATGTTTAAACAACGCATGATAAAATAGAGACACTTCGAAAGTAAAAACGAAAGTCAGGTTTTTCTACCTCCGTAGAACATGAAAACAAATACCTGTTTGATGTGAATGTATAATATTGTAAAATATTCATAATTACAAACCAAAAAATATTCGTCAGAAATAAAGCCTAATTTAATACGTAATTGTAAAAAGCATTCACTTTGTGGCTCATCATAATTTACAATAAAAACACATAAATTTGTTTTTGGTCAAAAACAAATTTATGTGTTTTTTATTCCTAATTTAATATACTAAAATATACATCACATCAAATTTTAGTTTCCAGAAATAAAACTAATTTTAATTTACACTGCAACATGTTTCAAATAAAACTACTTAGAAACAAAAACAATTATCTTTTTGAATTTGGTTTAAAAATACGATATTGAAACATATTGTAAACATCATATTCGCGGTCTGTTATTGTTTTAATACGGTTTCAATGGATGCGGGCCAATTACAACTCATTATCGGCAAGCTCACAGCGAATTTATCGAGTAAGTTTATATTTCACACAAAGCATTTTTAGCAGGTCTGTCTTTTTGTATGGGAAAAAGGTGGAATTTAGGAAAAGTTATTGATCTTTTTTACTCCTACCATCATATGGAATCTCCTCCCGAATTTAGTGCACTTTATCCCCGAACATCCTGAACAGTATATTATTTGCCTCGTGTTATACTTCGGTATAGGATTGGATGGCGAGCGATATGGTCATATAGGACACGCCTAAATAGCTCTCTGAGAGTATAGCGTCGTGTGCCACTATCATTATTGGGCTTAAAGTTACACTTCCTGGGTTACTATAGCAGCCTAATTCCATTTAGACGCCCACTTGATAGAATGGCGCCTTCAGGCGTCCCTGTCCTAAGTTAACCCAATTCAGTTGCAGGCCCAGCCTCTCCCCGCACAAAACTAACAAGTGAATTAATAACTAGGTGATTCCTGCTACCGCTGGGCGACAGGAGAGCGGGGGAAGTGCACTTTCTTGATGGACTGTCCGGTGGCTCTGAGAGAGATACAATTAGATATAAACCCACAGGTAACAAAAAACTCTTAACACCTGCCTTTGTCACGTACATAAATTACCAAAAAGTAATATATTAAATTTGTACTTACTTGTACATGCTTAGTAACAAAGCAATTTTAATTTCTACAAACTGTATACCTACCTACAAATATATGTGTTGTATTATGCATGATATTAATTATTGCATCAGATGGCCATCACCAAATGTTATGTTATCAAAGTAATTTATTTTTGGAGTATGATGCCGTGTACAGATCTGCCCTGATGATGGACACTGCAATGCTGTCCGAAACGTTGGCTAAATTAGGAGGTAGCACAACATGGCATAATACCCCAAAAATAAATCACTACAATACTTTTGGCCGTGAAAATCTCAAACCATGTCATGGTCTGTACATTTGCAGATGTGCTCGTTCTCTGGAATCTACTCGTTGGTCTGCTGCCTGCCCAGGTTGCCCGAGCCCCCCGACAATACCATGGGGGGAGCTGTTGGTACGCCTCTTTACTTATCTCTTGTTGATCATCTAGTTATATATGGGGAACTGTTGGATCTCCTCTTTCCCATTTTAAGATTGCTGTATTGCTGTTTTCTTGTTGGTTATCTATTTATGAATGGAGAACTGTTGGCACCCCTTTTTAGGTACTCTTTCGAGTTTTCTTTTTTACTTTTATCTTGTTGGTCATCTAGTTATATATGGGGAACTGTTGGAACTCCTTTTTTCCCATTTTAAGATTGTTTTATTGCATATTTCTTGTTGGTTATCTATTTATGAATGGGGAACTGTTGGCACCCCTTTTTAGGTACTCTTTCGAGTTTTCCTTTTTACTTATCTCTTGTTGGTCATCTAGTTATATATGGGGAACTGTTAGAATTCCTCTTTACTCTTTCAAGTTTTCCTTATTACGTTTCTCTTGTTGGCCTTGTTTTCGTATGGGGGAACTAGTTGTACACCTCTTTCCTCTTCTCCTGATTACATGCCTTTTGCTGATCATTTATTTAGTTATATAATATGAAGAACGATTGGTACGCCTCTTTCTTCTTTCCTCTTTCGAGTTTTTATGTGACTATAATGACTGAAGATGATTTAATTATAATAGTTCCTCTTTCTCCGGGCAGTTGGATAGTTAGATTAGGCCGGAGCTGACTCTATGGCACGTTCCCTATACCTTCACTTTTATTACACGTGTTCGTTAAAATATCATTTTCCGAATGAAATTATAAAATCAAAATCTGAAATGACTAAAATACTGCGTAAAATAATCTCAAACGCGCATGCATGGAATCATTGCTAGATGACAAATGCGATGTTTCCGGATTAAAAAACAGAGATTTTTTTAATTAGTACCAACTAGAATCTAATCTTTTACAGTCTGGTGTAACAAAAACACCGTTTGACGGTTGTGAAGTGGGTTTTTTCACTAGTAATGCCGGTATTGTTTAATTCTTACATATTTTTGTGAAACATTATTGAACGGTTGGTATTTATTCCTTACCATTTCTTTATAATTTTATGTTCACCCTCTGTCTATTGTGCATTCAGTGATATCTTCTATACAACCCCGAGCTAATTCATGATAATTCAAAACCAAATTCAAATGCAATATTGAATGATTGTTTTTCCAGGTGATGCTTGCATCTTACAACAGGAACCCTTTCTTGGAGTTTGCGTTCACATAAAAGACTGCCCAAAAGCGTTGGATGAAGTTCATAAAGGAGTCTTACCACAGGTATGTAAAGAAAAAATACCTCATTGATGTTTATAGGTTTGAATAAAATGATTTTAAGAAGTTTAAATACGGAGAGACGAGTTTTTTAAACCACAGAATGGCCAAAGCTCGAGTGGCTAGATACGAGGAGGGATGGTTAGGGGACGTATACTACAACAGCCTCAGAAGGCAACCCATCTACGGGAAGGTAACTCTTAAATTCATGGTACCTACTAGACCCTCTAAAAGGATCTACATCAAATCTTCTGAACAGCCACCGAACAGACCATACAAATATTAAAAAGATCGAGAGAGCCAATCATCATTGCGTAAACTGTCTCTCTTATACTGCCTCACATGGTATATCTTCATTAAATTTGTTTTTGAATTTGTACTGGGGCGGAATTCGTTAATCTTTGGTTAATACAGGCCGTGCTGTAGAAAATCAACTGACAGTTAAAGAGACCTGTTTTCGGACTTTAGCAATGGGTTAGCATTAACAGTAGTATATTTAGTAGTAAGGATAAGCTAGTAGCAGTGATTGGTACCTAATAAGTAATAATAATAATATTTGGATGATTTTTATAGCGCCGTTTTTGTGCAAAATCACCTCAAGGGTGCTGTACAAATATATAATACATTTCTACAATGATCTATGTTATTACTAAATATTAATGGAGATAATATACAGTACAATACTTACCTGGTAGGTCACTTGAGATTAACACTTAATTAAAATTAACTAATTATTTATTAGCGAAATTTAGATACAGGATTTAGGACGTAATTGGAAAATTGGATATATCTGGACTTTCTCTCAGGAATGGTATATTTAATTTAAGGGTATGACAGCTTAAAAATGTAAGTTTTTAGTTTAGACCTGAATTCTATTGGACTTGTTGTGGATCTTAGTTCCGGAGGGAGTTTATTCCAAGCCTTCGGCCCAGATACTCCGAAAGCGCGATCACCAAACTTAGTATTTGGCTTGCGCATAGTTTCCATCAGTCTGCCTACAGCTGCTGATGTTGCTGATCTACCTGCCAAACCATTCCTGCTAAAGTCCGAAACCAGGTCTATTTAACTGTCAATTCATTTTCCATAGCACGGCTGGTATTAATAAAGATGGCGGTGCACATCGATCTACAATTAGAGGCGCTACTGAGTATTAATATCTCGTTGAAATTTGTTTCACTATAAGAACGCGATAAGCGGTGCACGTAGATCGGATTCGGTAGTTTTAGTTCGGGAGAATTGAAGATCAGCTGGAGGTATAAAAACGAGACTTATTTCTCATGTCTCATATAAATAAAGTACATCAATGGCGGTGCATGAACATAATGATGATTAGACTACTTTGTAGGGAACAGGCAGCACACCACCCAAATCACAACATCCAAATGTGAAAGGAAGAACAACTAACTTTGGTATTTACTAATGTGTTATCCAGCAAAATTTAGAGTATTGGCATATTGCTTGTCGATCCAAGGAAGCCTGCTATGCCTAAATACAAAGGACTATCACATGTGCTTTCAACAATTCCCTTAGTTCTAAAAAAATATTTTCCTCATTCGAATGAGAAATGAACATCGTTCAAGTCATTCTGACCTTTTTAAAATTCGCGTGCTTGACTCCCCAAATTATATTTTCTGTGGTCCAGAAGTGGGAACTTTGGAACACACTTTTCTGGCTGTCCCTCTCTGAACCATTACTCCTCTATTATATTAAGCCTTGTCTAAAATTGCCTCCCATCCGTTCAACATCTCATCTTTTCTAAATCTTAACTCGACTCCAATCATTCATATATTTATGAAATTTGCTCATTTGAACAAAAATGAATATGTAAATTCACGATGTTTAACGATGGCCTAGAACACTCTTGAAGGAGTGAAAGCCAGAAACATTTGGAAAAAAACTGAGGTGTTGCTGAACTAGAATTAAAATCATCCATTTTCAGAGACCAGAGATCGATTTTTACGCACCCAGATAATTCGGGGATAAAAATAAGAAAAAAGCACGCAGTATACGTAAATTTTAAAATTGCAGGTATGCTTTACAATGGGCACGGTGTTCGCGGTTTGCTGCGATTCGCCCCTGACTACGATGCAGGACGTTACACCACCCCCGCCCTCGCAACTTGCCACTGCAAACTCGGCGACTGAAGGTAAACAAACATATCTTAAGGCGATGCACTACGTCGTGTAATATTTTAAATTGAGCCGCTATCAATAACAACCATTACGTAGATGGCGATAAGGTCAAACATAACATGGCCAAAAAGTGCCTTTTATTTTATTTTGTTTTTAATTTTTTTCCGATTATTTTATAAATAACTTAATTTGCCATATTATACAATAAAATCATTACCGAAAATGGGTTCGTAAGTAGGAAATTTTGAACTTTAAAGCAGTTTTTATATTTATTTATTTAATATCAACGGTATAAATATACCATGAACTATATTATAGGCCTATACATTATTTTTTCTGGGCTTATACAAAGACTTATATAAAAATACTGGATTATTTCAATGGTCAAGATGTATTCTACTCGCAGTATTTAATTAAAGCATCTGAAACATTTCTAGGCGACCAAATTTTCAAACCAAAAACACATGATTTTAACTTAAATAACTACCTATATAATAACATTTCATTACTCATATTATCTTAATATTAAAAATGATGATTTTGGTTGTAACACTGCTTCAATGAACAATGGGTTTGCTTAGAATTTCAGTGCCATTTTCAAAATTGGAATTGATTGTGTGAAAAATTCTATTGAGTGATAAAGTGAAACCATATTTTATATTTTAATTGTCTTCTTTTTTTTAAATTTTAATTAACCGTGCTCTTCATACCTTCAATAATATTTGCATAATAATATTCCGTACAAATTTGGTGTTGCGCCGTCGCACAGTGGGCTGAAAATCGCCTTTCATAGACATAGAGACTTGAATTTTCAAGGATATTTTTTTTGGCTAGAAATGGATTCTGCTGATCATTACAATTGAGCAATTGCGTGTACAAATGAAGGAGTTATCATTTTTTTAAGAAAAAATTGTATGGCACTGACATTAAAAATGAGGCTATCTCTGGAATCATAAGGTTGGCCATTCTATCCTTACACACAGATATACTACTATTTATTTGTATTTTTTGAAATACTTCGTATTGTGGCGCAATTTGCGATTTTTTTTTTAAATCCTCCAAGTTGAAAAAAACACTTTTTAATGTTGATGATACATTTTAATGCTTAAATGCTTTTAGGCTTGCAGTGTAAATATAATATTGTAAACTTTACAAAGCATACTCATATGTAAAGAATTTAAGCATTAAAATGAATCATCAACATAAAAAGTGTTTTTTTCAACTTTGATGATTTAAAAAAAAAATCACAACTTGCGCCACAATACGAAGTATGTCAAAAAAATACAAATAAATAGTAGTATATCTGTGTGCAAGGATATAATGGTCAACCTTATGATTCCAGAGATAGCCTCATTTTTAATGTCAGTGCCATACAAATTTTTCTTAAAAAAATGATAACTCCTTCATTTGTACACGCAATTGCTTCGTACGACATTTTATAGCATAGTAATGATCAGCAGAATCAATTCTAGCCAAAAAATACCCTTGAAAATTCAAGTCTCTATGTCTATGAAAGGCGATTTTCAGCCCACTGTGCGTCGGGCCGCTAGCAGCTATTGCCAGGGTTTGCAGGTCTACCGTTCTGGAACGGCGCAACGAATATCTCTTGTATGACCATAAGAAATATGTCGGAAGGTCCCATAGCAGTCCAGTAACCTTGTCACCTTGGGTCAGATTTGGTAGTTCTGATTTTTTTCAATTGTTTAGAATTGGGAAAGTTTTTGCACTGCCGAAAAAATTATAAATTTTGAAAAACTGTTTTTTGGAAACTATTGAGCTTACATAGACGGTTCTAAGCTCAAATTATAAATTGTAAATTTAGTCTACTTTGAAAACATATTAGACGATTATGATCGAAAACTAGTCCTTCAGGGTTAATATCTCCGAAAAGAAAAGAAAGGTAGAAAATTTCGTGGTTTTTCGTCTTTTGAAAGTGTTGCATTCGGTGCTCGAGGTCGGAAACTTGGATTGATCATTGGGCCAACATCTTAAACAACTGACCAAAAAATCAAAACTATCAGGTCTGATGTACATAGTTACTGGACTAATAGGTGCTGACATTCACAACGCACCTAGGGGATTCGGGAATCATTTCAGATTCGTTCTTCTTTCTATTCAGACGAGTGGATACTTAGCACCCAATGGCACGCCGTTGAAAGTTCGGTAAAATTATAATACAAGTTTATCTTTATATTTTATGGGAGTTCACGGCACAAATACACTTTAAAGAAAGCCGCCACTGATTGGATGCATAGTATCTCAGTGGCAAACTGGACGTCTTCCATCTGGAATTGCAATCAGCGCATCATGCGGAACTTTTTCTTTTGCATTTCTGAGCCGATTTCAGTCTTAGCCACGTCATTTATTATCAGTCATTTTAGATAATTTAAGAAAAAAACAGCAACAACATAAATTACTTTATTTTTTAAAATAAAACATTAAAACTGGAAAATAATCAGACGCAGTTCTCGTGTCTTCGCGGGTCGTTGCACCGAACTTCGAACCTCCCGTAAAAATATGGATAAATTAACAATCAAACCAATTACAGGTGCGAGCTGCACCGTGAGGGGGTCCAAAGGCTTCTGCAGAGAATTCTCCGACTGCTCAAGGGCAATGGATGAGGCCTCCAATGGAACTCTGCCACAGGTGAAATAAACATGAAACAATTTATTTAATAGATTTCTTGGAATTAGTTGAATTTAGGAACCGTCACATAATATTTAGCTGTCCATATTGTAGGAGTGCCCCGTTTTTTCAGAGTTGCTCCCCCTGCAGCGAGGAGAGTAAACTGGTCTGCTGTGTGGAGGTGCCCTGCCCGCCTCTGGATCCTTTGATTGTTCAACAGTCGAAGACTGGTTCAAAGGCCCACGACTGTAAGTTGCATTTTTCTAACTTTTAAAAATAAACCCAAAGCGCGAAACCCGACAGAGACCAGCGGAATACCCTTTCACAGTTGATGTTGGCTTCATGAGAACGGGTCATTTCTTCGACTTTGTTTTTGCGTTGTATGTAAAACAAGCTACTGGTATCTATTTTTTCTCCTTCAAATAATCCGGACATTTTCTCCTTCATAAAAATTGTTTATTGGAAAATATCTACTGGAATTTACTATTTCCATTATTTTGGCACAATCGCAATGTTTCCTTGTTGCTTGCAGACTGCGCAGAACTAGCCGAGGAGATTTTTCCTTGCCAGAGGAACAGTTCAGGATGGAGCAGGGGAAATATTTGCTACGATGAACGCCCCACTGAGTACCACATGGTATTAATTAATGATTCTGTGGTGGACCAGCAAGTAACCTCAAACTTCGTGAGTAACCATACTAGAAGATATTTTTAGAACTATATATATTAATTGAAAGCAAAAATATTGATGGAGCGTGTAAATAGCACTGCCCCAATAAGGCGGGCTTTCTACCATTAGAAATATATAATGGTAAATGGTTATAAATAGTGATTAAAAAAATTCCTACATTTAAATTTATATAGAAAGATGAAGTAACCTGAAAGTGATGCCTTCATGTAAATAGTACAACATACTCACCCCAAAAACAATACTAACACCCCAAAAACAAACAACAAAAAAGTACAACATACTCATTAAAATCCATATAGTTGGTGTTACAAATTAATCCATGAGAAAACAATGGGTTCCTTTCACAAATATTATGTTTTTGAAAGCAAAATTCGATTCTCCAACTAAACCCGACGGAAATCAAATTCACAATTTATAGAAGATTTTTGAATTAAAAAATACATTCAACAATCATGATTTTGAATTTCTTTGGCCAAAGAGTTACTGCAATGCCATTTATTGTGCATTTCACCAAACACTAAGAATTTTAGTGCTGCTTCAAATAATAGAGGTATGAAACAATCCTTGATGTCAAATATGATTTAAGATTTTCAGGGCCAAAAGTATTTTTGTTATTTGTTTTTGGGGCGTTATGCCGTGTTGCGCTAACTCCTTCTTTAGCCAACGTTTCGGACAACATTGCAGTGTCCATCATCAGGGCAGATGTGTTCTTTGAGGTTGTTTTTTTTTTTTTTGATTTTATGGATTCTTTCGTAATCCTCTAACTAGCTAGGGCTTATAACAATACCCTTCATGTTTCTAACTAACTAGTACTGCGGCTGATTAGCTTTATTACTATCACCATCTGATGGTTGTATTTAATTGACTGAATTTATGTTACATTAATAAGTTTTATGAGGAAAAATTCTTAACTGGATAAAAAACCTCATACAAATGACAAGAAAAAGAAAACAATAAGTTCTGAACTTTTTACGCTGTTTGACTTTGTGATTTACTGAATTTAAGTATTTCATTTTTTTCATGTTTTGGCTGCGTCCTTTTCGCTTCGGTGGTCCTGCAAAAAAGTTTGTTAGAGAATTCCTGTGGAAGAAAAAACATATTTTGTTATATTAAAAAAGGATACTATTTCTTCGTCATCGCTGTTATTTTTCTCATGGAGCTTCACGGTGTGATCTCCTTGAGGAGCTCCATTAGGATAATCAGTTTCTCTGTCTTTGATGAGCAGGAGGCCAATTTTTCGCGTACCCTGATGAGGCCTCGCAGTAGGATCATTATGTCCTCGTCATCAGAGGATCCGGTGTTTGGCGCTTGGCGTTGTTCTGGTGTGGTTCTTGGTGGTTCCTGTTGTTCAGGAGCCTGTTGCTGGTGGTTGCTTCGGCCCGCTACGTCCGCCCAGGATCGGCCGTCAACTCTGGCCGCGGGTCTCTGTGCCCGGGGCTCTGCCTTTTTGCGCCTCTGGGCGTTGGATTGCTCCTGTCTGTGCTGGAGAGCAGCTACGTATGCCACCCTGTTGGGGCATTTGCCGTAGTTTGCGGGATGGGCTCCGCCGCAGTTGCAGCAGACGGCCGGCTCTTCTCGATTTGTTTTCGGGCACTCCGGTGTGGCGTGACTTCCTTCGCATTTGACGCAGCGAGCGACGTGTGCGCAATTTCTGGACCCATGTCCGAAATTTTGGCACCTGTGGCACTGTGTTCCGTGTTGTAGATGGTTGCTTCGGTACTTTCTTAATGTAATCCTGCAGTGGCACAGGTAGATCACCGCGGCTCTCAGGTGGCCCATGTTTGTTTCCTGGCCAAAGTGTGCCAGGTAAAGCGGGTATTCTGTTCCCGGGGTGGTCATCATGACCACAGTCCTTGCCGGGAAGCCTTGATTCTCAAGGTCTTCCATTATGTCACCTGGTGACAACTTCGGGAGTCCCCTGATGACGGTCTTCTTGAGTTTCTCTGCTTCTGTGGTGAAGGTGTGGAAAGGCTTCTCCTCTCCACGTAGGGCTGCTGTCAGTTTTTTGTGGGCTTCTACCGAGCTCACCACAACGCTGATTTTGCCTCCTTTGGCATACCGGAAGTTGAAGTGGGCACTTCCAATGTGCCTCTGAACTTCCTTCGTGATGTCTCCGTGCGTCATTGACCCTATGGTCATGATTACGGGCGGGACTCGTGTGCTCTTCCCAAGAGTCGGTGCAGTCGTTCGGCTGGTGGGCGCCTGGTCTCTGCTGGTGGACGCCACTGGTCTTGGTGGCGTCGGGCGTTTCTTCGTCGGTGGCGACGGGATATCCTGGGCTGGTTCGCTTACTTTATGTAAGGGTTCATATTTGTTTTCGTGAACCAGACGAAAAATGGGCTTTGGGGGGGAATGGGGGCGCTTTGAAGCCGTAGCCCTCGTCCATTCCTCTACCATGGGTGATGTGGCTCTTGGTGATCCGGTTGCCGATCCGGAGCCGGTCTGTGATGATCCAAACACGAATTCCTGCTCGTGTGTATCTGGATTGAATCTCCAGCCTGTGGCACCCTCCGGGAAATCCATGGACAGGGGCTTGTTGCGCTTAAAAGTCGCTTTTCCTCTTTGCGTGCGGTGGTACGGCATTTTTGGGTTGAATTATTCTGAAACGAGAAAGAATTAATATAATTTGAGTATTTTGCAGAATGCCTTGAAAAAGAGGTTGTGTTAAAATGTGAGCTTATGTATGAGGTTGTGATACCGTGTTGCCAGCTCCAACCCTATGAGCTAACTAACTAACTAACGTATCATTTTTTTTATTTAAAGTGGTTTTCTTCGTTTAGCTCTGGTGTATCCGTCAATTACCGGATACCAAGAACTATTGAGCTTAGCTCCATCGTCTCTATTAATGTTTACGGGATTTTTATGAATTTCAATGGCCTCCGTAATCAGCCGTGCTCTATAAGTTTTGGGTCTCCCCAGGATTTCAGGAACAAATCCAAAGTAATGCCCGGTGTCAATCAAATGCTCGGCAATTTGCTGATTTGTCAGGGTGGCCGAGTTTACAAGCTCTGAAGTGTTCTGAAATCCTTTTGGAGATAGTCCGCTCTGTCTGGCCTACATAGACCTCGTCACATTCGGAACAGCTGAGTTTATACACTCCATCTGTTTCCAGAGGAAACTTAGTCTTTGCAGACCTCAGTAAGTCCTGTATCTTTGTTGTTGTTCCGAAGACAGTCTTGATACTTTCCTTTCTCAATAGCCTGGCAATTTTGTCTGTCACATTGTGCACATAAGGCAGGAAGGCACAGCCTTTCGACTCTTGTTCAATTCTGTCTTCGTTTGGTGCAGATTTGGCTCTTATGATTTGCCTTGTCTGACATGCTGGGTAACCGTTACGCTCCAGTGCATCGGTCAGCTTCGTAAGTTCTGCTCCGATTTTATGTTCTTCACATATTGTTGTCATATGTTGTCCGAAACGTTGGCTAAAGAAGGAGTTAGCGCAACACGGCATAACACCCCAAAAACAAATAAAAAAAAATCCTTGATGTACTTAAAAAGTAATATGTGATTTATAATGAATAAACTAACCACAATAAATTAATATTATGTTGCTGCGCCAAATGTGGAAAATATATTTTTTTTGTTTACACGAATATTTGTTTTATATCGGCTGTAGAAGAAAAAAAATCTGAAATTAGTAGTTGGAGTGCAAGGGGAGGCTAATCTGGAAATGAACGGAGAACGCTTAAGTAGTCTTGGGTCGATCGGGAACTACTCAATCATTTTTACCCGATCACGTCGGCCGGTGATCGATCGGGTGACTAAAATATATTTTGATCATTTGATCGATGAGCTATGAGCTCATCAAGTACCCGTGATGAGCGTGGTGACCGACCATAGATATATGAATTTTGTAGTCCGGGCATCTTTGAATCTCGTTCTCGCAACAGCGAAATAAAGATGGTAAGATTTTACCTAATAATAAAATCAGATCATATTAGAAATTAACATATCGATTAACCTTCTTGCCACCGAAGACCGGTTTCAAAAGTAACTGTTAAAAGAATAAGTTCCATAAAATCAATGTGTCAGTCTCCGGTAACTAGAATCCAAAACCGCAGTGAATGTCCATTTTAGTAACCATCTCTATTGCTGTATCGCGAGAATGAGACTCGAGACGCAACTTATATGTATATGGTCTACCTATTGAAGTACCCACCAAAAGAGCTGGTTCTTTCGAAAGGTGTACCTACCACCTATACTATTAAAAATTGGGTGCATTTGAAAGTTTTACCTACCTTTAGAGCACAGATGTCAGATTGGTATACTGTCCTTGCTCTACCGGTATTACTATAGAACTAACTAGCATCTTTGCTCCTTTCGGCACTGATGCTTAGTCGGGAAACACGCCAAACGCACGCCCAACTTATGTACATTTGTCACATTTGTTGAACAGTTGTGTTTCCTCCCTTCTACAACATGGGTCTCTTCAAGACACATGTTCACTCCTTCTCCCCTCAAAAAGACACTTCAAACAGCATCCCCAAAGATGACATAAGAAGGAAATTAGTTTCCTCATGGCCTCCTGTGTGCAGATAATGTAAAACAAAAACTAATGTCTAATCGGGTACTTAAGATTTCGACCAACATAGATATATCTATGGCATTTATTCATTGTAAAAGTACTCGATCGCTTTGCCAGTGAGTCGAGATAGACCCGGGTCGTGTAAAATGATCAATCGACCCAGCTTTAACGCTAAAGTAACGCAGAAAAGGGAGAAGCAATGGGTACCTGACCTTAATTGAACAAGGGAAGAAGATCATTATAACAATTTATTATTTTTCAGGGATTGGTGAACTTGCAATGGAATAATGGAATCAACCCGGGGGTTCCAGTCATCATAGTGAGTGAACGCTGGCTACTGACCAGAGCAACCGACTTGATCTTCATACGTAGGTTAGATCCATATTTAACTTCCAGTATTATTTATTTATTTGACAGGAACTGAAAAACAGGAAATTTATGAAACATGTTTGTATGTAATATGGAAATTAGTACTACCTATATAAATATAAATGTTCCCGCAACATTCAAATTAATTCACAATCACCGTTTATAATATCTTACACTTTCGTTCGTGTTGCATTGATTGTTCGCCATCAGAACATTGTTTACATGTTATCACATTGTTATCATCTGTCATTTGAATGGAGTTATATATAAAACGCTTTGATGCGTATAGCATAATCTTTCACCTCCTTAAACGTAAAATCAGCCGGTTGGAAGACCAACGCCATCGATCTTTCACATGTCCCACTATTTTTTCAGCGTCCATTATTTTCTTTAAGAACTTCTGTGTGGAGCTAATGTAAAAAAAGTAGATTTAGTGTCTAAAAAGGTGGTGTGTACAAAGTAGTTTAATTAAAAACTTTGTTTCCATTTAAAAAGGTAGATGCCAAAAAGATATCGACATATATGACGCTTAATAAATAGGTCCCAATGGTCGAGTGGTTTAAGGCAAAGCTTAATGCCAAATCACTATTTTGATTAATCTTTATAACGAATTGGTGAACATTATGAATACCAAAAAATATGCTTTAGATAAATTGAAGGTTTTTCTATCGCTTCGCTTGAGTAGAATACAAATAAAAAAATAAATTACTCAATTAAAAATATAAATGCAAACTACTAAAAAAAATATTTTTTTAATATAAATATAACTTAAAAAATATAGTATTATAGCCAAGATTATCTGTGACAATTTCACTTGATTAACTTTTTTGCTTTCTTATAAAATTATTTACAAAATAAATAAAAAACAGTTTTTTGCTTGGAATCGAACGTTTCTAGACTCCTTTTGTGAAGCGGTTTTAATGCCTATTACCTACGATATAAGGTATACCAACAAAATACACCCTTTTTGGCTTATAGCTTCCTCTTCAATGTCCCTGCATTCGTGATTGCTAGTACGAAATAATGTATGTATACTTACATTCATAAGAAATAATAAAGAAGAAAATCAATATTTAAGGTTTAAGTATGATTAAAACAAGAACATATAGAAGCTGCGTATCAAGGGAAGTTAGGTATACCAAGAATATACACATTTTTGGCTTGTAGCTTCCTCTTAAGACGCCGATAAGCCAAAAGATCATGGGCTCAATTCCTAGTTGTGACCGTTATCTTTGTATTATTCTGTATCTTGTTCCGTTTCATGATTCGTTTAGATTTATTAATATTATCATCTTCTTCAATGGTAAAGCATTTTGACATTGTTTAAAAACTATGTTCCTTTTCCAGTTGATTGCACGTTGATTATTTGCAGGCCAATAAAAAGCAATCTTATATACCCTCCGAATGCTGTGTTCTCCATCACCAAGATGGTGCCGCATCCACATTACGTCTTCGAAGGAGCCTCCGACATCGAGAATATAGCACTGCTGGAAATGGACCAGCCGTAAGAATCAATAATCAATTATTTATGTAATCATAAATGTTCAACATACACCTTTCGTTCGAAACCTTGTGGGTTTATTCTTGAAAAAATGTTGACATTTTTTTTCATTAGTGTCAAATAAATAAGTTATAATCAATATCTTATAAACTAGCTGACGTGTACCCGGTGTTGCTGGGAGTTTTCCTTAGGAGATAGACATATTATACCATACTGGACTTTTCTATAGGCCTTTTTGAGAAATACAATTCCGTGGTATATTATTTTGATATTCTCATAAGGTTTAGAAAGCGTTATCAATGTAAGTGCCTGAAAGTATTTTTTACGACTTAATTACAAACTATCGACTTTTATTTACTTTCTAAACATATAATATGCATGTATTATATATATATATAAACCATTCTCTAAATGATAGGTAGAGAAAACCCAGTTTAGACGAACAAACATAATAAATAATTACCTATTTATCATATCCTTAATTTATTTTTTTTATTTATTTATCAATACCTATATTTATTTATTTATTTATTAAGACATACACAGTACAATAAGAAACAGTTAAGGATATTTTTCATTATTACATAGTTGTAGTACCTAAATGTCCATAAAATATCATTACGTAATTTCGCCTGAGATTGTTATAAAAGGAAGAAAGTGTTTGGAGAGAAATAAATGAATTGAAATCAAGAATTATTGATTATTGAAAAGACTGTTAATACATAGAAGTTTTTAAAAATGATGTGAAAATATTTTTGAAATATGTCATGCTAAGAAATTTAATAAGTTAGTTATGTATGTTAGAAAGGAATCATGAAAGATGTCCAAGTCTAGTAATTTTTCGTAGTGGGTGTAAGTTGTTATTGCGCGAGTAATTACTAAGTTGTTTGCTGCATTGGTATTGTTGGCTTCAATATAAAAAAGTGTAGTGTGCCTGGTACGCCTCGTTGGAACATTTAAACCAATGACGGATAGCAATTTGGGACCATTGATTTTATTATTTAGCAGATTATCTAGAATCAACAGGTCTGACAATGTGCGTCTTTTTGTAAAGTCAACATATTATTTGTAGTTTTGTTGTATTTCTTGAGTAAATGTTCCGAAAATTTATTCTGTAAACTTTCTACTAAATCTATGTATACCTTGTATTGATGATTCCATATTGTGGAAGCATACTCCAGTGGACTTCTGACCAATGAACAAAACAACATTTCTGGAGTCTTAGCACTTTTGAAAACTTTGCATATTCTTAATAAGAAACCTAGCATTCTGTAGGATTTTGATATAATGTGTTCGATGTACTTGTCAAAAATTAATTTGCTATCTAAGTAAACACCTAGATCTTTACACGTAGACATAGGTTGTAAAGGTTTGTTGTTCAAGTTGTATGGATAGATGATTTTGTTTTTATTTCTAGTAAACGTAATCAAGTAACACTTAGATATGTTTACCGACAATAAATTGGGGTAAACACTGTATAGCTTTATAAATTTTCATATAAAACCAGTAACCATTTGTAAAGCATACGTACATGTCATTTATATAAATATTAAAAAGAGTGGTCCAAGATTCGGCCCCTGGGGCACACCTGAGACGATTTACGCTAAGCAAGATGCAAAAACATTGACAACCGTGATTTGGTGCCGTATTATGCGATCCATCTATATAGGTCACCGTGAATTCCTAGACCTAATAACTTCTGTAAAAGAAATATAATTGATCGTTAACAATTTCATCCAATACTTTACTTAGTATCGGTAATTTGGATATAGGTCGATAGTTCGAGACATCATTTTTACTGCAATTTTTATAAATTGGGGTAATCAAGGCTGCTTTCCACTTGTCGGGAAATGTTCCTTCAGATAGCGATAGTTTGAAAATAACAAAAATGGGGGGTGTCAATTGTTTACTACAATAATTTATGAAGATCCCTGGAATATATCAACTGTATATAATATTATCAACATAATTATCAATACAATCTATTTATCAATATATTATCAATATAGTATTATCAACTGTTATCAATAATTATCTATGTCTGTGATTATGTATATTAACTATCGATAATTATCAACTATCACTAATTATTAGTAAATAATTATTATCACTAATAGTCAGTTGTCAATAAGCAATAATTATCGATAATCAATAATTATTAACTATCGATCATGATAAATTATCATTTACCGATTTTCAAAGAACAATGACCAATTATCAATTACCAATTATTAATTACCAATTTTCAATTAACATTTATCAATTACCAATTATCGATCAAGTATAATTGGCAATAAAATATATTTGATTCGGCATTTCAGAGTGACATTCAGCAGGATTATTATGCCGATTTGCCTCCCGGTGGGGCGCCTGTACGAGGACTCTGAGAGAGGCTTCGCTTTTACTGGGTTGGAGCATTGGGTGAGTTTACCATTGTCGTTCCAAATTAAAATTGTTTAATTTATTTCATTTAAAAAGATGTTAAATTGAAATATATTAAAGGTTTTTACGTAATAAAAAAATACAGTGTGTGGCAAGCCTACGCACGACGGAAGTGAAACTTTTAGTATTCTTCTCTCTCTCTTTTCATTTCATTCTCTCTTTTTTCTGTCTATTGACATATTTATAAATAGCATGTGATAAAAAAAATAAAAGTTATAAAAATATGGGATTTGAACCCGGGTCCTGCATAACGAGTGTCGAACGCTCTGCCTCTAGACTGTGAGAGGTATCTCGCGCGACGAGAACCGCGTATACAACATGTACTCCTCAATTGACTTGTCCCGCGCAAATTTTCGTTTTCAAACACGGCAAATGAATAATATCACATAACGTCTCGTTAACGCTTTATATAGGGTCGAATCGAAGATATATCGGCAGTGTGAAGTCATATCTGTCGTTTTTCAAAATATTTCCGTATATTTGTCCGTTTTGGAAAAGATCTATCGTGTTTTAACAGTCTCATACCCGTATGGAGTCTGAATTTGAAAAACATTTCAAAATTTTGAAAAACTCACTTACGGCTGTGTTTTTTACTAAAAAAACTTGTCACGCACGTCTGCGAGGGTAATTAGTCGCGTTATCGGCCTTGATTAGTAATTTTAATGATTCAAAATAAAAATAAATAATCAAAATACCGAGCGACTCTACCGGCTCGATTTATTATTATTATTATTATTATTAGGTAATGAGCAGGCAGCATTCTGCTGATGCTCTCATATCTGATTTCACAACAAGTTTGACAGTAATTGAGTTGTTTTAAGTTTGAACTAAGTCCTTTCTTCTCTCCAAATGTGAATCCAATAGAACTTTGAAAATACGGTATTATTTTTTGGGGAAACTCGGTAAACGCTAAAGATGTTTTCATCATACAAAAGAGATGCATAAGAAAAATTACAAACTCTGATCGTTTAGATTCATGTAGACCTATGTTTAAAAATCTGAAAATTCTGACAGTCACAGACATATATATATTGGAGTTATGCATGTTAGTGCGATCATCTACAGACAAGTTCCCACTAAAAAACTCAACACATAAATACGCTACAAGGCTCACAGAAAACTTACTAATACCAAAAGCAAACAAAACAATATTCCAAAAAGGACCATACTACATGGCCATTAAAGTATATAACAACCTTCCACATAACATTAAACAAATACAAGATACACACAAATTCAAAACGTTACTAAACACTTTCCTTGTTAATAAATGTCACTACACGTTGAGTGAATACCTCACGTAAATGAAACACCTATTTTTATTGGTATATATATTTGTATTTTTTTATTTTTTCATTGGTATATTGTTATTTTATCTGTATAAACATTGTAATTAAATAAATGTGGTTAGCTGGAAGAAATGGGGTCTACCCATAAGCTATACCTTTTGTAATTTTAATTTTACAATAAATAATTTTTGATTTGATTTGATTTGATTTGAATTAATTTATATTTGTTGCATCGATGACATGTTGTGGGAGTTTGTTCCAAGCATCCACTACTCTATTTGGATTTGTAAGCTATATTTCGACCAAAATATCATATAGTCAAAATATCTAAAAGTCGCAGCACGAGAGCATTTTATCACTTTTCCACGTATTAAAAAAATCACAAAAAGCAGAAAAAAAATAGTTAAAGCGGGGATCGAACCTCAGTTTTTCAAGACGACAGTCGGGCGCTCTGCCTCTAGACCGCGAAGCTGAGTTTGGAGAGTGACCTAAACTAGGTATATAATATTAGCTAGGCTCCTATAGCGAAATGATCACAGTTTTTCGTGACGGTCATGAGTCGGTTTTACTCCGGTCCTCGAAAATGCATAACGCGCGTAAAGAAGTTTCACTTCAAAAAGCATGTTTTTATAACATTCATTTGACTATGAAGTGGAATGGCGGAGTAAAAATAATAATAATTGGATCATTTATATAGCGCCATTTTATCAAAAAATCACCTCAGCGGCGCTGTACATACAAATTATTACAAGTTCCTAGGCTCTATCTAATTATATCATTTACAAACAGAAACAGAAAAACATACTTACTTCGCAGGTCACTTAAAGTCAGTCAGTTAAACGCAGGTCAGTTAATCACACTTTTAAAAAGTTGACGACTTTGCACGTAGAGGAGAGACACTATGATAAAACCCCTGACATTGATTTTTTATTTGCTATTTTATTCTCCATTACTATTGACATTACATTTAGTAGAAGATTAGTGGCGAAAGTAGAGTAGAATTTAGGAGTCCAAGACTGGAGAATTGCGAATGGACCTAAAAAAGCTTACAAATTCTTAGTTTTTAACATTTTTTTACACATTTAGTTATTTACAATATCGGGGACTGAAAAGGTTAAAGGTTTCCGACTTTATGGATATAACTGTCTAAAAATATGGGTTTTAGATAATTCTTAAATCATTATGGCAGTCCATTCCAGGCTTGGTTCTGACACTCCAACAGCTGACTATCCGTGCGCTTTGGTTTCAATAACAATCAGTATACTGTAAGTAATCCCGTCGTCAAAATCGACAAAAACCTTAGACCCTGCGCAGAAAAATCCCACAGTGGCAACTCTGCAAACCGTAGCGTGCCAAACTTTTCTGCGCACTTTCGCCGGTTTTTGTTGTTTTCATACGACGACGGGCTAAAACAACATTTTATCTCGAGTAACAGATAGCAAAGAAAATGCAGCACGTTTTTTTCTCTCTTATACTAGTTGCACTGTCGTTATAATTAATTGGATCAACAAAAAGGGGATATTAGTGAGTTCAAATTATACACTATTTATACTATTCTTATTTTTTACTTTTTGTACGTGAATTTTGTCACCTCCTTGTGTTATTTAGGAAAATGAACGTATAACCCTGTGGGACTACTTTATTTCATCCCACATGTGGCAACACTAACTTAAATTAATCCGCCGCTAGACGCAAGCGGGCACCAGAAGAGAAATCTTCATTCCGGTTTCAACCTTCGATTCTACCGCCACTATCTTTACTTTGTCTACCACAGTCTCCGCGTTCTATAAAATTGTAAATTCATCCTCACGAATAAATTTAATTAATATCGCAGACACTCATTTTTAATCTCCCATCTCCTGAACACGATTTACGGTTCCGGCAGCCACCGTAAATTACAAATACACACACACACACATTACTGCCACAACCCTGTTTCTTTCTACGCACTGTGAGGGATTCTAAAGACACCCGGTTTCTCATAATACTGTACAGTTCATTTGGTTAGAAGTAGGCTTAAGAGTGCATTTGGAGAACACATGAGTATTTTCTCATGTTGGAGAAAGCTTAGAAGAAATTTCTGAGAATGGGGGAGTACTACCCGTTACTCTACTTTACTCCACCCGTGACTCTATTCTACTCTACTCGTTACCCTACTCTACTCTACCTGTTCGTTGTTCTATTACACGGAAATGAACTGTAAATCAAATCCACAAGAAATACGACAGTGTAAAGCTCATTCAATTGGTTTTGAAAAATCTCGGGAAAAGTGGAATGAAGGAACAGCCTACATTGAATTCCCAAGAATCCCGGCAATAGGGCTCTCGACGAACTTGCACTGTTCACGGAGTGTAATTCCCTCCAAAAACGAGATAATCTTTGATATTATTTTGATTTTTGCAAACAGTGCACAAAGCATGTGAATAATACAACGAGGACACGATGATTGCACCTTCTTGCTACACGACACGAATTCGAATGTTGTACTTTCGACAATTTACAATGCAACAAATCATCTTCATCTTTCCAAGTGTGAGTAAGGCTGTTTTTAAGGAAGGAAATGGATAGTATTTGATGGGAAAAATGGTAGGTACTATCCAAAACTATTTCAATACCAAACGCTACCCGTGACTCTACTCTACTCAACCCGTCACTCTACTCTACCCTACCTTTGCCACTACTCTACTTTATCTTTGGTATGCTAGGAGGTTTATGCTAGGGTTATGGGGATATATAGGGGATGTGCACTTTCCAACAAACGTTTTCAGACTGACTCTTGGATTGTTTGAAAACTCGGCTATCATGGAGGATGTTAATTTCGGTGTGATGGTTATCTCCGTCACCGACAGTATAGACTGTTTTATCTCCAGCCTTCAGAATTAACTTGCCAATGGTCATGGTGGTAGGGATATAATATTGTTGTTAAAAATACAAAATAGTTACATGTTAGTTTTCCTGTGTTCTTAGGCAATGCGACAAAATCAGTTTGATGTGAATCTCAACCCCCTTCTGCGGTGCCGTCAGCTGTTTCATCCCGGCGATCGCAACCTACCAGATGGAGTGACGGACGAACATATGTGCGTCACTCTCACCTCAGGAGATCCGAAGTGTCCTGTAAGTTACTATCGTCATGTAATTAATGTTCAGCTTACTGTGACTCTCGAGCGGTAATGTCACTGTGTCCATAGGCAGTGAACTAAAGCTGTTCTCTGTGAATCTCAACCAATCCACGCCATCAATTAAAAATGATCGCCCATTTCTGTAATTTGTTACGGTGCATTCTTATAGCGCACGTGAAATTTTTCATGTCCATCACCATTCCACGCGGCGATCATCGACCAGGGTGGAAAATACGCCTGTATTAAAGACCGAATGGTTACCCAAGTTAAGTGATCAAATTTGAACAGCCAGGTACTTTCTCTCCGTCTCCTTTTCTTCCCACTTTAGCAACGCAATATTCTCAATTTTCAATCATCGCTCATTTTTCGAATTTATTGTTTGCTGATGACCTAATGACATAAAACTTTATCGACTGCGTTTTTCTTCAAATTGATGTAGACTCGTATGATTTGAGATTATACGACCTAATATTATAGTGATTTGTTTTTGGGGTATTATGTCGTATTTCGCTAACTCCTTCTTTAGCCAACGTTTCGGACAGCATTGCAGTGTCCATCATCAGGGCAGATGTGTAATCTGTGCGTAAGATGTATGTCAGATGGACACTGCAATGCTGTCCGAAACGTTGGCTAAAGAAGGAGGTAGCGAAACCCGGCATAATACCCCAAAAACAAATCACTATGATATAGACTCCATTTCGAACTGAGCATAGAAAAACTGTCTAAACTTCAATTCAACCAAAATGCAACGCGTTTGAGGATTTAATCAACGATAACATTTTTCATCGTCCGACCCAGGCTTATGATTTAAGTCTAGAGGTTATTTTAACCAGCAAAATGACATTTCATCAGCAAGTAAATGACTTATGCAGCAATGCATACAAACTGCAGTTATCCAATTCAGTGCGCAGAATGATCATTGACGGGTCGCCTGGATCGTTACACTAACCATTTAACCAGTGGCGGCTTGCCCTCGTGTCATCTGGATCATTGATCCCTCAAAAACGAAAGACGGCAAAATAACTATTTATTAAAAAACAAAATCATATGTATCTGACGGATATACATAAACTGTTTAAAGCGCAAAACACAACACAATAAATAAATACGTACTTACTTACTTACGTGTCGCAGTTTTATGATAGATAGGCAACCCGGGCGTTTATTGCAATAACATAATCAAAATTACAAACATGAAAGTAACCCGCCTCACCAGAAGATTTCTGTTCTGAGGCGGGTATATATATATGCTTACACATACATTTATACAAATATACATATAAATCAAAATATACATGGAGCATTCCATATATAGTTACATACATATATAGTTAAATAAAAACAGGAATTTCGTAGGAACTTTAAATTAACATAAATGGTAGCGTCTAAATCTCATAATAATAACATATCAAAAAATTGTTTAAACAACAGTATTAGGAATTGATAAACTAGGCATGCGTAAAACATAAGCAGTTTTAATAAGAAAGGGTAAATTTGACGGCCGGCATAGTCCAGTGGTAACGCATTGGACTGCCATTCCGAAGGTCGCGGGTTCGAACCCGGCGTGCGCAAATAAATTTTATTTGATTAATTTGTGTTATTTCACAATTAATTAATTAAAATAATATATAGTATATTTGCGGCACGTTCCAGAGTGGAAGATACTACCAGTATCGCCCTGGTGTAAGACCACCATTCAGAATTGAAACGTTGCTCCAAATGGCTTTAGCCGTGTTTAGTGACTAGATCTGAATAGCCAGGTACTTCCCCACCTTCCTCTTTCCCTTCCCCACTTACCTTCAGCCTCACAACATCCCCCAATTGGGGATGCCATAGTCTCACTGGCTCCAGACGGGAGCAGTTGGGACTCTTGTGAGGTATTCTCTATAAAAAAAAAAAAATTAAAAAAATCACTATAAATGTAAATAACACATGTATGTAAATAAGGAATGAGAATTAGACTAAGAAGGGATTGCTAGTAACTTGCTGATGCATGCCCTTTTTTGTGCAGTAACCATATGTTGAAACGTTTAAGTAAACTGTTTGGGTGTTTATGAGTGTTGCAGTAAGTGGTTTCTTTTATGAAGGTGTTGAAGATGAAAGGTGCTAGGAAGGATTCGTGCTTTTTGGCAAAGGTTGAATTAATTTTTGGCATTTGAAGTTGATTCTGTGATTTTGCCCTTGTGTTATGTGGGTGAGTTACGTGGCATGGTGAGGATTTTATGCAGTTTATTTGAATGATCTTTTTAAAGAATAGTTTCCTAATATCTAGTATATTATTTGTAATAAGGAGATTTTCCGTTGGATGCATATTGTTGTTTTTATTGACCTTCTTTTTGCGCGGAGGGCGGATTAGCTCTTGATCCTACAAAATTGTTTCTTACTTTCTGTATTAACGGACATTTACGTGTAAATTTCAGTATTCCAATGGTTGGATGCCTTTAACATTGAGGAACTGGCCCAATGTGAGATGCACCCGTCTGCTATTGGGTCTGTTCATGAAGACGAGCAGTATGGCAGGCCCCTGTGCGCTCCTCTTCAAGCGAATCGACCCCTTCGTCCCCTGGATAGAGAGCGTTGTATGGCCGTAAATATTCATCCAAAAAGCAACTGTTGAATTACTGACCAACGTGGTGACTAGTGCAACTGCTGGTGGGGTACTTGTAATCAACCAGGGCCGACCGAACGCCGGGACTTTCAACTATTACTTGTTTGAATTACTGATCAATGTAATATAATAGATTTTATCGAAGGAAGCAAACACTTTGTGATGTGACATTATATATCAAATGAAAAATACACTTTGTAAAACACCACTTTTATTTTGAATTAATATTAACAACCAACCAGGTTTCGCTTAGCTCAAGCTTCATCAGGGCTTATTATATCAACTAAAGTTATTTTCATACAGACACATATATATATAGAAGAAAATAAAACAATGAGTGAAAGAGATGCTTTTTCAGAATTCGCGAATCATTTACTAGAAACTAACCATTCATTTGATAAAACCTCTGGGACTACAATATTACATAAAAATGGAATTGGAATTAGGTTAAACAATTTAGAAGCCCTCGAAATTAAAAAAGCCGTCAATAATAAATCAAATATAATCAACAATCAAATTAATTTAACTAATAGTCCAATATTTAATTTATTCCGTTAACCTCTGATAAAACTGTTTCCTCCCTTCCCCCTCCCTTCCTACCCATCCTGTAATCAGTATACATCCTTTCTCGTTCTAGCACTAATAAGGTGTCTGCTCTTTTATTTCTATCTCTTTCACTTGTGTATTTTATTTCTATCTCTTTCACTCATTGTTTTATTTTCTTCTATATATATATATGTGTCTGTATGAAAATAACTTTAGTTGATATAATAAGCCCTGATGAAGCTTGAGCTAAGCGAAACCTGGTTGGTTGTTAATATTAATTCAAAATAAAAGTGGTGTTTTACAAAGTGTATTTTTCATTTGATATATAATATAATAGAAGTAACATACATATAATAAATAACAATAGGTAAGTAAATGATGTTAAGTATATAAAAGAAAAGACAAAAGACAGAGATGAACATAAGAAAATAGAAGTGACAAGTCGCTAGAAGTCATAATAATAATAATATTTCTTCACCTGCTCAGTGACCAAAAAACATCATTTAGACTTATACCAAAAAATCGAGGTCTTGACTTGAGTTGACGCAAGGTGAATAGTTGAACAATGTGAAGTTGGACAATGGTGAATAGTATCCATAATTAGTTTGTCGATTGAGGAAGAGCAGGTTAGGTTAGGTTAGGAGTGAGTATTTGCGAGTCTACGGAAGGGGACATTGAAAGGGATGAGTTGTAGAGAAGTAGGTGAATCAATCTAAATCACCACAGCACACGATTTACTGAGAATAAAGGTCTGAAAATCCCACTAATATCTAATAAGTATGGAGTATTGTGTAGTAGTGATTTTTAATACACTGAAAAAGATATTTGCATTATTTGAGGAAAGTGAGAAACCTATTACTAAAACTGTAAACATGTGACAAGCAGCCATGTGGTAGCTTTGCAGGATCACCCTTTTTCAAAACCTAGCTAAATTAGTTTTAACAATATGCATAGACATGTTATCTAATATATCACAAATATCAAGCAGTGTTTAATGCAGCAGCACGTCTCATAACCAGGGTCATTTTTTTCTTTCCTAAACACGCTCATCAAAGAACATAAACACATATTATTAAAATAAATAGAGGAAAGTTAAATTATTTCCAGTTTTCCAATAAAATCCTTTGCGTGCGAACCGTATCTAAATTTCTCTAATAAACATTAAACAGTGTTAATCTCAAGTGACCTAACAGGTAAATATGGTACTGTATATTATCTGTTGTACAAAATATTAGAAAATAAGAATAATAACATATGTACATTCTATCATCACGTTCATCAATCAAATGCATTTTTTTTTGTTTTTTTTTTTTTGCTTTGAATCAGTTGACGAACCGGTGGATGCAATCTATGTATTAGCAATAAATTGATAATAGTTAGACTAGTTTGTAGTTAGTAATAACATAGATCATTTTAGAAATTTATTACAGCGCCATTGAAGCTATTTTGTATGGCCTTGAGGCAAATCATCCAAATATTATTTTATATGTATATAAAATGTTGCATTTAATAAATCTGAAGAAACAAATGAGATCTAATTTATTTCTATTTTGTAAAGGAGAAAGGTTCAGGATGAGTTCAATTTCATCATATGAGTTATTGCCTCTTTCAAATCCTAGCCTCCTGGCAATCCATTTTATTTATTTATTTATTTTCACATATACGGCACAACATGTGCCATTCACATACTAAATTACAGAAAATAGTACAGCAACATAAGGAATGCAACAATATAAATGTAAGTATAATGGTATAATCAGTAAATAGTAGTAAGGTTAAAAGTATGAAAAAAGAGATATAAATAAAATATAAGTAGCAATATGTAGTATAGTATTAAGTCAAAGTAAGAAATTATATGTAATAATATACAATAAAGTAGTATAGGCAAGAATGAAGTGCTTATCAAATGTCTGAAAGGCAATAAGAGTTTGTAAAAAATAAAAATAAAAATTTAGAAAGGTATTAAAAAATATAGGAAAGGTATATACTATTAGAAAATGAAAAGAATAAAATATATACCATTATGATATGAAAAGGAAACAAAAGTAATAAATGGGAGAATCGCGTGTATAATAATAATGTGCGACACTGCTTGACAGTCCGATAAAGTTTTACATAGTACCTATGATGACTATGATATATAATGAATTTTGACGAATATGGACAGCATTAAAATGATACCAAAAGACACAAGCATATTCAAGATATATAAATCACCTACTGTGTTTTTGTAGTTAAGTCTGAGGTAATTCTAGTGGTTAAACCGAGTAGTAAGAGAATTGTTAACAACAATATGTATGTGTTCCTGAAAAGAAAGTTTGCTATCTAGATACAGATAGATATGGCCCTTAATAGATATGACAGTTGTTAAGCAAATATTATTTACTTAAGTCTTATAATTTTTTTGCAAATTTTGTTCGGTACCTTTGGTTTCATAAAAGTACACATAATTTGTTTTCTGTAGTAAATTTCAAGATTTTAATATATAGCGTGGTGTTTTCTCTTCATATCACCGTTAAGATAACATTTTAATATATAGCGTGGTATTATCTCTTTTTATCACCGTTGAGATAATATTTTAATATATAGCGTGGTGTTATCTTTTCATATCACCGTTAAGATAACATTTTAATATATAGCGTGGTATTATCTATTTATATCACCGTTGAGATAATATTTTAATATATAGCGTGGAATTATCTCTTTATATCACCGTTGAGATAATATTTTAATATATAGCCTGGTATTATCTCTTTATATCACCGTTGAGATAATATTTTAATATATAGCCTGGTATTATCTCTTTATATCACCGTTGAGATAATATTTTAATATATAGCGTGGTGTTATCTTTCCATATCACCGTTATGATAATATTTTAATATATAGCGTGGTATTATCTCTTCATATTACCGTTAAGATAATATTTTAATATAAAGCGTGGTATTATCTCTTTATATCACCGTTAAGATAATATTTTTTAAATGACACTAAGGCAGATACGACAATTGACACGAGACCATCGTGAAAGGTTAGTCAAATTTAATAATTGGTAATTTTTCATAACTTTACATTGTAATAACAATTAATAATCTTCGACAATTTACTCGGAAATCAATAAAAGCATTGGAAATAAAATTGATTTAACCATAAAATCAAAGTAAATATATCTTCTGTAATTGGTCTCACCACTGTTTGATACTAATTTCAGAAGGCGAAACAATTGTCACGCGAAATAATAATTACACCGTGGAACTGTTTTTTATTTATTAAATACATCTGTTTAAATTTTGATTTGGTTTTCATGGTTGAATGAATGAATTAATGAAGTAGAAATTAACACACTTTCCGACATCCAATCTACCTTTTCTTTTCTAGGGTTTCTTGGTTGAATGAACGAATCAATGAAGTAGAAATTAACACACTTTCCGACATCCAATCAAGCTTTTCTTTTCTAGGTTTTCTTGGTTGAATGAATGAATCAATGAAGTAGAAATTAACACACTTTCCGACATCCAATCAAGCTTTTCTTTTCTAGGTTTTCTTGGTTGAATGAATGAATCAATGAAGTAGAAATTAACACACTTTCCGACATCCAATCAAGCTTTTCTTTTCTAGGTTTTATTGGTTGAATGAATGAATCAATGAAGTAGAAATTAATACACTTTCCGACATCCAATCAAGCTTTTCTTTTCTAGGTTTTCTTGGTTGAATGAATGAATCAATGAAGTAGAAATTAACACACTTTCCGACATCCAATCAAGCTTTTCTTTTCTAGGTTTTCTTGGTTGAATGAATGAATCAATGAAGTAGAAATTAATACACTTTCCGACATCCAATCAAGCTTTTCTTTTCTAGGTTTTCTTGGTTGAATGAATGAATCAATGAAGTAGAAATTAACACACTTTCCGACATCCAATCTAGCTAAAACTCGGCAGATAGACTCATTATCGATGACTTTGAATTATATCACGCACACACACATTTCTCAGAAATTGTATGACATTGTATAGATAAATTGATGATAAATAAAAATTTACAGCAGTTAATATGCGTAATAAATGTCGGTACTATCGAATTAGAATTATGTTTTAACCTTGTTGACTCCAGTCCCTGGGGAGGAAGGTTCAATCGTCAGTCAAACCAAAAAAGATTTTTTTGAAAGATCGGGTTTCGCTACAACCGTAGCTTCTTCAGGGCAGTACAATATTTTACTAAAATCTGCAAGTAACAAGCACAAATATATTTTTGTACCTCAGAAGTCAAAGGTCGGTTGTCACATTATTGAAATTGTTTAGGAGAGAGGAAATAGTATTTTTTTTCCCTTGAACATTGTGGGGATACCAGAGCTTTTATGTTGACCTAACTTAGTTTCACATTTTCGTAGGATAACCGTGTTTATACCTCCGGGTAGATACTGAAAAAACTAAAAAAATGGTCTCATACATAACTCATTTTTACAAAAAACTGGACAACCGACCTTCGACTTCTGAGGTACAGATTTAATACTTGATATCTTAGTTTTATTTTACGATTTGTTTGTATTGGATGAGGCGCGCCTCTGAGAGTTTTAACTGGTAATATTTTACTTAATCTATTCTGATGGGTTATCAAAGACACGATGATCAGTCTGTTAGTCGTTGTAAAGGCCCCCATTATAGTAGATAATTTAATCTCGAGGACTGATAGATGTGTGCGTCATTCGCATCTCCTGGTTGCTGCGATAGTGTGACACTATCCATTTAGCCGCTGTGTGTCATATTGTAAAGTTCCTAAATTCACTGAGATGTCTTCCTATCGATTGGTATTAGTGATTTTATCTGTGATAACATGTGGAGAAGGACATCTTCGTAAAGGTATTTTCTTCAAATATTATAAAATTTCATTTTCATAAAAATATCATTTAAACCTATTTAAGGGTCCACCAACACATAGGGTAGACTGGGTACGATTGAAACCTTTCATGACCGAAACATGTCAATTTACTCGAAAACTACGATACCTTAGAGCAGAGATGGGCAAACTTTTTAAGGAAAGGGCAAGATAAAATAAAAAAATTATCTAGGCGGGCCGGAAAAAAAAATTAATAAAATAATTTTTTATAAGTGATATAAGTACTTAATTTTTTAATTTTTACATCATGCATAATATTGAGTACATTATATGCTAAAATGGTAAAAAAGTAACAAAAATTGATTATTCTTTAGAAGAGTATGAAGGCGTATGTGACAGATGAAACTGTGGCCGAGCTTCTAAAAGTTTATCATAATCTGGTAAAAACTGGGATGAGCTTATTCGCAGTAGTGAAGCTAAATGGTGGTCAGTCAATGGTAGCGCCCGATTCGTCCCGAACTTAGCCGAGCAACACACGCATTGCACTTCACATCGCCATGCATTCGCCATGCTACCGATCTGAAAAGCGCGAGGTTGTGTGCAAACTAATATTAGATGCAATAATACCGTACTTAAAACACAATGAGAAGGAAACCGTTAATTATTCTATTCTATCTACGTAGAAAATACATTTTGTTCAATTGGTAAATTGTGGTAGGGTTATTCAAAACAATGTCGCGGGCCGGATTGACTAGCCTGGCGGGCCGGACTTGGCCCGCGGGCCGTACTTTGCCCATCACTGCCTTAGAGTATAACGCAACTGAGAAAACTCTGTCAGATCAGTTGATCCGGCGACTGACACAGTCGTCCATAGGAGACATTGTTGGATTTGGTGCTTAAGGCGATGCCATACGTAGTAATTCAAAATCATGTGTTTTTGGTTTGAAAATTTGAAATTTGAAAAAAAAAATGTTTCAGATGCTTTAATTAAATACTGTGTGTAGAATACATCCTGGCCTTTAAAATAATGGAGTATTTTTTAGATAAGTCTTTTTATAAGCCCAGAAAAAAATAATGTAAAGGCCTATGAAAACTGCTTTAAAGTTCAAAATCTCCTACTTACGAAACCATGTTCGGTTATGATTTTATTGTATAATCTTTCGGCGTATTTAGTAATCCAAATATTTGCCTGATCTAGGCTTAAATTTCCTGTTTTTTTTATTTATTAAATAAACACATTACAATAATTTACAAAAGTAGATAATTCAAGGCTGATTGCGAAAAAAATGTATGTTTTTTAACGAAACTTGCCCAACTCAATTGAGAAATTATTTCTCGTGTTTGAGTTGGGGAGTGGCGTCATTATGGTTTATAAGATGAATAATTTCATTAGTTGATGTAGCTAAAAATTAACAAACAGTTATAAAACTGGATGAATTATTTGATAACACAATATAATTAAGAAAATAAGAAAGTTAATTACAAACTTTAAAAAATACAACTTATATAATATAATACAACTTAGAAAATATAAGTTATAAAAATAAAAATGTACTTATTATGTAAGAAATAATAGAAGGTAGGTACAGAACTGGTTGTAAATTGTTTAAGGCGATGCACTACGTCGTGTAATATTTTAAATTGAGCCGCTATCAATAACAACCCTTACGTAGATGGTGATAAGGTTTAAATTCCCGCTTAACACCATCCGCCTGTTTTGATTTATGCAAGAAAAAAACATGGCCAAAAAGTGCCTTTTATTTTATTTTGTGGATGTTCAGGCATAAATATTTAAAATTTTTTCGATCATTTTATAAATAACTAAATTTGCCACATTATACAATAAAATCATAAAAATTTCTAACTTTAAAGCAGTTTTCATAGGCCTTATACATTATTTTTTTCTGGGCTTGTAAAAAGATTTATCTAAAAAATACTAGATTATTTCAAAGCTGAAGATGTATTCTACTTGCAGTATTTAATTAAAGCATCTGAAACATTTCTAAGTGACCGAATTTTCAAACCAAAAACACATGATTTTGAATTACTACGTATGGCATCGCCTTAACAAATGTCAAAACTGAATTGACATTTGGCGCCATTTCCAAAAGTTATAACGTTTTCCAATAGGGTGATTACTTTTGTCCCACCTGTAGTATTTTTGATTTGATCGCTCCATTTTAATTGACTGTCAACTATAACACCCAGATTCTTAATACTATTTTTGCCCGTTATGGGTGAATATTTGATATGATTACATTATTTTTTTTATTTTCACACTCAGAAGAGTGGATTTTAATTGTAACATTATTTTCGAGTTTTTTTCTTTCAATAAGAATGGGATAAAAAATGTTTTCTCAGTATTTAGTGACAGGCAATTTTGGTCAAACCATATTTTGAGAATGTTTATGTTAGAATTTGCTATCGAAATTCAAAAAATTCACGAAATTCAAATGCGATGCAGATCTACGATGTCAGGCGAATATAAGAAGTCAGGGCAATTGTGCCAAATGGAACATGTGTTTACATTAAAATTAGTATGGAAGGTACTTCTAGTGTTATTCTTTATTCTGTAACTGCAGATGATGTCTGCTACCATGGAATCACAGGAAAGAGAGGGCAGTGCACTTACTTGAAGGATTGTCCAGTGGCCCTTGCGGAGATGGAATTAAATATGGAGCCACAGGTAACACCATCAATAATGCACGACGCTTAGTCAATAATTTATGATGTTGTGAACCAATTATTAGGTAAATCAAGAATAAATATGAATAAAATGAAAGAAGTCACACGGGGAGGGTGTTATAGAATTACTAGGCAATATGCTTTATGAAATATACTATCGGTGGTGCTTTGGTAGTCCATCATTCAGAAATAAATCATGGTTTTATTGGAGTTGACTAAGCTCATCATTACAACTGATTACAACATATTAAGTACTTATGTTTATTTGTAGATGTGCTTGGACTTGAGAATCTACTCGCTGGTATGCTGCCTGCCCAGCTTTTCCGATCCCCTCGACAGTACCAAGGGGGGAGCTGTTGGTACGTTTGATACTCTTGCCTTTTGTCTCTTTCCCTTTGCCTCTTACCTCGTCTATCCTTTGTCTTTCCTTTTATCACTTGTCTCCTCTTCTTGTATTTTGTCTCTTTCTTTTTGTAGATTATATCGTGCCACTTTCTTCTTGTCACTTCCCTCTTATATCTTTCCCCTTGCCTCTTTCCTCTTGTCCCTTTCCCCTTGCCTCTTTCTTCCTAACCTAACCTAACACTTGTCTTTTTCTTTTTGTATCTTCCGTTTTGTAGCTAATATTTATTTATTTATTGGACAATTTGTGTAGCGCGGCTTTTGTGAGATATCACCTCAGGGGCGCTTATATCACCTCCTTTATATCACCGCCATTTCCTCTTTCTTTCCTATTGTCTCTTGCATATTGCCTCTTTTCTCTCGTCCCTTTCCCCTTGCCTCTTTCTTCCTAACCTAACCTAATCTAACACTTGTCTTTTTCTTTTTGTATCTTCCGTTTTGTAGCTTATATTTATTGTACAATTTGTATAGCGAGGCTTTTATGAGATATCACCTCAGGGGCGCTTATATCACCTCCTTTATATCACCGCCATTTCTTCTTGTCTCTTTCCCTTTTCCTTTGCCTCTTTCCTCTTGTCTTTTTCCATTGTCTATTTCCCCCTCGCCTTTTTCTGCTTATCTATTATCGCTTTCCTCTCGTCCCTTGCATCTTGCATCTTTCATCTTGTTTCTTGCCATTTGTGTCTCGTCTCATGTTTTTTTACTCTTGTGTCCTTACGCCTAGTTTTTATTAATACAAACCATCCATTAGCTAAGCCTGTAGGTATGAGTCTATGTGAGTATAATTCCCACCGGAAAAAACTAAAGGACTCGCTCCGGGCAGTTTGGTTGGGACTGGCCACAACTGACAGACTTTGTATACCAGGTTATTATTGCATTGCTAAGAGGTTTAAGCCACGAGGCTGACCTACCGAGACTAACGACTGAGGTTGTTGCAGGTGACGCGTGCGTGCTGCGACAGAGCGGCCAGAGTGGGACTTGCACTTACTTGGTGGACTGCGCAGATGCGCTGGCCGTAGCTTTCCGAGGGTTCGTCCCACAGGTATCAAACAAAAATAATACTCCAGCCACTGAGAGCTCCGTTTAACATCTATTTTGTAACATGAGTGGTTCACATAGACATTCAAATTGATAGACCAGCTAATGAAGGAAAGGGAAACAAAACAAGTTGCGAGGAGCGCGGGAGGCGGCGTGACCGTATCTCTTTAAGTGATTCGTCAATAAATGAATCTGAAAGTGCACAGGTAACTCGCATTATAATACCACTATTCAGACCTCGAAAATAAGATCTGCTATTCTGCTATTAAATCTACTAGTCATTTTCGCAATGCAGCGAAAATTGCTGGCTGCGTAATAACTTAAGACCCCTCAAACCCAATTTCTACCGATTTAAAAAAAGTTTATCATTAACTCCTTAAGTTTTTAAGTTTAAAAAAATGTTATTTTTGAATATAATATCTATACATTTGTTATGCCGAAACGTTAATTATATTAAATTCCCTCGATAGAAAATAATTTATGCATGAAAAAAATCAAAGTGTATCTTTAGATGCAACTAAAGCATTTGTCGAGAGATTTCAAGTTTTTGTAATATAAGCGCGCTCCCTCTAACATTCTTATTTACATATCTCCCTTTTAAACCATCTTTGAACGCTTACTACGGTGCCTTAACAACAAATCGGGGAAACAATAGTTCTGACTTAATTCCAAAATTGAATATTTAGTTAGATGAAATGTTCAATAATTTACCCACCTCACTCATTTTAGCGTCACTAAAACGAACTTTCAAATCCAGCGTATAAAAATCCCACAATGTACTATGCTGCAAGCCTTTGCCTTACTTTAGAGAACTTTATTTTCCTGCGCAGGGTTTTGTTATTTCAATGTAAACTCTTCGACGGTCAATGTACGACTGATGTAATAGTTTATTCAAATCATTATCGAACTCTCCTAGTGCCAAATATATGGTGACGTTGTTTGACTCCAGCTCGATGAAATGATTCCCAGATTTCGTGTTGAATTTGGATGTCTATTGTCGTTCATGATGTACAGGGTTTTCCAATAAGAGATGTTATTTTGATATTCAATCGTAAAAGATGAATAGTTTCGTTGCTTGTGTGGCACCTAGCGCCGTCTTGTTGAAAGTAAACGTTGTCCAGATTAAAACCATACAATTCCGGCCATAAAAAATCATTATTCATCTCTTGATAGCGCAATACATTCACCGTAACTGTTGCGCCAGCCTCATTTTCGAAAAAGTAAGGTCCAATGACTCCGCCGGACCATAAACCGCACCAAACAGTCACACGTTGAAGATATAGAGGCTTTTCAACAATAATTCTTGGGTTTTCCGAGCCCCAGATGCGACAATTTTGCTTGTTGACGAAGCCACCGAGGTGGAAATGGGCCTTATCACTCAAGATGAGGCCCATTTCTTTTGCATTTGATTCACTCAAGTGAATTTTAATAATTTCAATGAATTGTTGAAGCGTGTATCGTTCCAGTTTTATTAATGACGTAGTTTCTACTTGTCAAATGTAAAAAATGACAGCTTCAAAAGTAACATCTACTGAAATAGCGGGCTGTTCAAAATAACACCTCTTATTGGAACACCCTGTATATATATCTAGCTGCTTTTTGCCTGTAAATTTGTAAATTACAGATCTGTTTCAACTTGGATAATATTGCTGTGGTGTGTTGTGCCCGCTCTTCTGCGCCACTGGTTACAACTGAATCAACGGAACTTACAGGAACTGCTTATCCTCTCGACACATCATCGGATAGGCCAGGTACATGCGTTGAATTAACCTATTTACTGATCGGTACAGTCTCAAGTATTCTGAGTTGTTTGGATGTGGACGTATTCAAACAACAGAACACGTAGAAGATTATCGCCTTCACCAGTTGCTCGGAGAAAAACTTTGGTTAACCAAGGTCAAGGATGGCATCAGAAAACAAGGTTACTGACTCTCCGCCACTATTCGAAGAAAAATAAATTACCAGATCTGAATGGGCAGGTTGCTTCACATATCAAAATAGCGTTGGATTTATAATTTGTGGCATTTTGTCTAACATTCTACGTCGTTTTTGACAACCTCGGTGGTGGAGGGGTAAATCTCTCAACTAGCAAGCCGAAGGTCGCGAGTTCAAACCCCGGCGTGCGCAAGTAAATTTTATTTGATTAATTTGTGTTATTTCGCAATTTATTAATTAAAAATAATATACACTATATTTGCGGCACGTTCCAGAGTGGAAGATACTCTCAGTATCGCCCTAGTAAAAGACCACCATCCAGAATTGTTTGAAAACGTTGTTTAATTTTTTTGTTGTTAAATTGCTTTACCCGTGTTTGGTGAGCAGATCTAAATACCCAGATACTCCTCCACCTTTCTCTTCTCCGTCTCCTTCCCATCCCCATAACCTTTAGCCTCACAACATACCCCAATTAGGGATTCCATGAACTGCCGGGTGTGAGAGTTGTTATCTTTTGATATTAATTTGTTTTAATATATTTTATTTATGTATTCCTTCTCACATAATATTAAGCATAATTTACATAATAATCAACCTCATTAGAACTAAGGCTGAATTAAGGTTAACAATTTGCACATTTGAGTAAAGCAACATTTGAAAATGATCCTTTTTTGGTTTTTAGAAGGTGCCAGTTGTACAACCGACAAGGAAACTCCGGGCTTGTGTCGGCCTTTCGCCTCTTGCCCCACAGCAATGGAGGCTGCTTCTCGTGGATTTCTACCGCAAGTAATTGTATTCGAATGAAAATTAATAATTCTACTAATCAGGTAATAAGTCAGGGTGTTTCCAATAGTACTCCCTCCAGAGATGCTTGCAGTTCAGTCCGAGAACTCGATGGTCTGCAACGAGACATTATGCCTGACACTGCGTATGTTTTCTTTTTGTTATATGACTCCTCAAAAGAGCTCTCCAGTGTATAAGGATGTAATAGAACCAATGAGCTTATCTACCTACACGGAAAAAAACTGTTATAAAATTATGCAAATTTTTTAAAAATCTCTTCAAATTATTAGTAATCCGGTTAAAATTTCCAGTATTATCGCGATGTTGGAACACGTGTTCATAAAAATCATAATATTTTCGCATTTCGTCATTACAAATTATCAACGTATTGTGCAGAGGCACGAACATGTGTTTCGAAATATTAGGAATGTACTAAACGTTTAAAATGCAATCCCGTTTTTAACCGGATTATGAATAATTTAAAGAGGTTTTTAATAAATCAGCAATACTTATTTTTATCGGTTGTTAAAATTAAGTAAAGACCCAAACCAGATGTTGAACATGAGATTGGTTGTTATTCAAACAGTTTGTATTTTTAAGGACAGATGGCACTTTGTCGTTTTTCTCCCTCCAACAGCCTGAAATTAATAAAACGCCTAGTAACGCCATGATCATCCTCTTCTGCATCTTTACTTCTCAAGAAACAACATCTCAGTCCGTTTTAGAATAAACTATAATAAATATACATCGGTGTTTCCTCCCACTGAAATGGCCTGATGGTTAGTTAGAAGTATATAGTATAGTGGGACACTGGTTCCATAGGTAAAAAGCATGTATGGGTATCTTTACTCAGATATTACGTACTTTCAGAGATGTTTGCTGTCTAGTTACGGAATTTCGGTGTTCTGATGCAAGATCTACTGGCTTCCTTCTGAATTTGAATGAAGCAAAGATGGCTTGTATCATCCTTACTTAATAATTTGCCCGTTGGTTAGTTAGTTAGTATGTAAGAAGCATTTTTACTCAGATGTCCCGTATTTCCAGAGATGCTCGCAGTCCAGCCCTGGAAGCTCATTGGTTTGCTGTGAGGCATCTTGCCCACCGGTGCCAACTGGATCTGTCACACTACAAAAGACGGGCTCTAAGGCCAACGATTGTAAGCCAACTATTATCAATTGCCAGAATATATATGTTTTTCACTATACTCTTCAATCTGGAAGAGTTAGGCTTAGTCTATATACAACGCACCCAATACTTGCGAAACTCGCCAAACTGCGAACTTGCATCAGAAGATCATAGTCGCTGGCAAGGCGGAAGATGGCAGAAGCATGAAGAACACCGACGGATGCATCGCAGGACCCTTAGGAACAATAGACCATCCATACGTCTTAATATTGGTCCTCTTATTTGCTCAGTGATGATCTGCGTATTTTTTCCTTGATAGGTAGTGGATAGTGATAGATGGGGAACTATGTCACCAAGTCACTCATCATTGTGTGTCTCCTGTTATTGTTTACAGACTGTGTTGATCTCGCCGAGAAGGTGTTCCCTTGCCAGAGGAACAGTTCTGGCTGGATCAGGGGAAACATATGTGCGCCCACTTCAGACAACAGGGTGTTCCTTGACACCCCTTTAAATACCACTACAGAGGCGCCGTACTATGTAAGTTACTTTACTAGTAGTTACTTAACTTTATTCGTGGAATTGAAAAGAGATTTATAATGTACGTATAATATGTTTAAACCAAAGAAAACGCTTCCTTCCATGCTTAACCAAAATTAATTTTCCTGGGTTTCATTTCTTCTGTAGATTTATTTATTATTTTTGTGTTTAATTTGTAGAAGTCCAATTATTTTTTTTTAAATTTAATTAAAACCAAATTTAATAATATTATTATTAAGTTCGGCAAGTTTTTTTGGTTTTTGTTATTGTTACAGCTGCTTCTGTTTCTGACAATTTTGTGCCGTGCTTACAAATAAATCCGTCATCATGTCCACCAATCATATTTTCGAAAAAAAATCATTTATTCAGGATTTATCATTTCCACAGAGAAAGAAATAACCTATCTTCTTAGAACTCGTGCGAAGATCTCGTCTTCCATGGAAATAATGAGACGAAATGCCCACCGGCGGTTTTTTGGTTATTAATTTGAAGTGCAGGCATGAACGCCAAATTAGTGTTGTCACTAAGTTTACTTATCGACATTTACTCGATGGCACTGACTTGATCACGTGTCACTGTGACAAGGCCCAGACCACATCATTATGCAGTATTTTCGTAATATATTTCGTGCGTTTAGTGAATTTGAAGTGCTTTCTGTATGTCCTCAGGCCATGTTGGGGTGGGGAGAAAGAGACGATATCCACTGGAGATGTCAGGCGGCCCTCATAAGCGAACGCTGGCTTTTGTGCGTAGCTTCGTGCCTGTTTGCAAATATTATGTGAGTTTTTACATATTTTCTGAATTGCCATACTTTTCTTATTCGTTTAGTTTTAGCTTTAAAACATTTGTAGCGACTACTAGAATATTCGGGAATGTTCGTCCACGCAAAACGCCTAGAACCCTCCAGCTAAACATCATAGGTACGGTGCGTAGCATACCTAGACACCCGAAGATTCTCGATGCACGGGCGCCTATAAAGACGGGCCACATCGAGACGTACTTAGTCAGTCCATAATCAGTAGTTAAAAGTGACCAACCTGCGAGCCATGCGAGCGCTCGCTGCTGACAATCTGCTGACTGAGCGACCGCCCAGCTGGCCCTCGCACTGAGCTCCGCTTCTTACCTGATCACGCTGCTTCTGGCCATGGACCTACTACGCCCAGCGTTACACAGACCTTAAAGGGGAGGCTATGAATTATCAACTCCGCGGGATTATAATTAGTGACCTGGCCTTGGATATCATCCCTGGCCTGCGCTCCTTACGCACCTACACCCTGCAACATCTTTGCCGGTCTTTGTTGGTGTCAACGTCATCAGTCGGGAGTCATCTTACAACTGTACTGACTCAAATAAACGCTATGACCTAACAACCTACATCTTTCATTGTCTCCTCACCACATCCCCAAACATTAAAACAAGAATTTCGTATATATTATGAATATCACATGTGTTTGTATTTAAGTCTACTTTGTTCCCCTAGTTTTCAACTTAGTTTCCTATCGGCATTATATTTTGCGGGATTGCTGATGCTTCAAATTAGGTATTAACATAATAACAACAGTAAAAATATTTAAAAAATATAAAATTATAGTTCAGTGAACAGTAAGTAGACCTCGCGTCCACAAAAAGCGTGTTTCTTATTATTTTTTTTTATTTAATAAATCAAAAACATTCTTCTGAAATCAGCGAATAAACTACTACTACTACGTTAGCTCCACACAAGGGCTATGTAACAGAGTAGTAGTAGCTGTGATACATCTTTGGGGATTCTGTGTGGAAGATCTTTTTAAGGAAAGGAACGAGAGGAAGTTCCGGGAAGAAAACTGGTATGAAGAGATTGTTGGAATCTCTTGGTCACAATAGTCTCCCTCAACCGGTCTTACCGGATCAGGCCCTCCATGCAGCTAGTGGCAGATGCATCCACCACCAAGACCTGGGCGTACCTCACCCAATGAATCCAGAAACTTCTGCTAAGTTGCCAAACGTAGCGAACCACTTGAGGTGACCTACGGCAGATGTGGTAGCGATCCAATAAATGGTTTACAGGGCGGTGGCGATACTCCCACCCGCCTACCCAATTGAAACTAATCAATCATTTGTTCCACGTGTGTTTTCAGTGCCCTGGAGTACGTAGGTCTGGGCGGGAGTATCACGCCCCACTTCGCCCCCTCTGCAGTGCACTCTATATCCAGGAAGGTGCCGCATGCCGAATTCAATAGGAAACTGTCAGTGGTCTATAATAACATTGCGCTGGTGGAGATGGAAACGCCGTAAGTCTCTTACCCTCATAATATTTATTTATTCACGTCTTAAGACTTTTCCATATATTCAATATTATTTTTTTCGGCCTTTTACATGGATTTTAAGAACAGAATATAAATAGTGAGCTATCGAATACTATACACAAAGTTTTTAAAGCATGATATAGCGTTAAACTGATAAACTGAAAATTTTTTGAACTATCGGCACAAGTGCCATTTAATTACAAAAGTTTTTTTTCTATACATACATAGTACAGAATTAAATTTTGATGATAAAAATGAAGGAATTAAATTTAATTAAAACATAACAAATAAAAGAGCAGTAAAGAAAGAAAGCCATAACATAAACCTGTTATGTAGTGACCTCATTAAAATAAGTGGCGTTAAAAAGTGTTATTAGTGCAGCTTTATATTTTACAAGGGGCATATTAAAATTATCTGCAATTTTAGCATAAGTTCCCAAGTGTGTGCAATCTATTTATAACTGAGTTATATCCTGAGACTGTGGTATAATTGTCACAATAATACATACTAGACGACCTTGATCTAATAGTAGGTACATGAAATTGAATCAACATTAATATGTCAGGGCTATTCAAATGATGAAAATTGATGATGTTTTGTACGCATCCCACGTACGTTTTGATAAAAGCTTCCTATTGTTTGTTGTGACCTTAGTTTTTTGGCGTCGTATTTACTATTTTTTGTGAGGAGTTTATATATTTAATGGTTAAATTCACTTCACCATTTTTCATTCGGTCTTCCGATTCCTTCCTTAGGTCTGCCAATTGCTTTCACTGTAATAAGGTCTGATCATATTTGATCTTTATTTGATCGGAAACATCACGTCTGTTTTGTAATATTTGTTTGAATTGTGACGGATCTGAAAACTCCATCTTAATAGGGCGAGTTTTGTCTCCACGCTTGGCTCCCAATCTGTATAATTTAATATTATTTTTATTTATAGTGGTGACCTTATTTAAGATATCCGTGCCGCGGTTTATATCTTCAGCAATACATTGAGTTGTTGATTGGCTATCTGGAACATTAAACAGGATTATTTTTTGATCGTATTTTCCTGTCCTCCATTTCATCAAGAGCTTCGCATAAACTGGGGGCGTTTTCATTTTGAATATTTTGGGTATTGGGCTGAAGTGGTTGGTTTTGGATGATTTGTTTATAGGCACCCAATTCTCCTTCCAAATTCCCAACTTTATTCCCATTTGACCAATTGTACCCAGCAGCTCCGACAGTTCGGGCAATATTTTTGCCATTTCAAATAATAAATAAAGATACTAAATCGGTTGTTTGGGTCCATAATTATAGTATTTAAAAAATTCACACAGTCACTGGCATTGGCCAAGTACTTTTGGGCGTTGTCGTTGAGGCTCATACTGATTTTGGAAAATATTTTACTATATTTTATTTTTTATTAGTTGATCAGCCCTACATGGTGTAAGGAGAGTGATGGGTATTGGGTTTTTAGGTACAAGTTTGTTGACACTGGTATTATTCACACAATTATATTATGACAGTTAATCAGTGAACTGTATTATTACCGTTATTTGAAGATAAACACCTTTTTCAATTATGATTGTACACGAAACACAGTTTAGAATCAATTCTTCAATAGTTAATAGAAAATTTATCTTAATTTAATGAGTGTAAATGCAGTTTTGTGATATGATTGTTAAAAATATGAAACAATATTAATATAGAAACTAGAACAATGCTACATACAAGACAAATCACTAAAACTACATTGCCAACGCTCCAGTCATTTGTAGAATTCAACAAAGTGCTGGTGTAGATTACACTTAATTCTATAAATGGAGTCAGTAAATATTTTAATAGTACCCCAAACTTGTTGCACAGATCATGCATCCTAATGGTTATTGAGTGTGCCTGATAGTTGGTTGTGTATGTATTGCAGAAAAATTTTACATTTTGTCTTGTGTTCCTAGTCGGCACATGGAATTTATTTGTGGCAATGATGGCAGAGCTGTCAATTAAGTTGTTATTGACTCTGTGTAACACGACCAGGTAAGTCAAGAGTTGTTCAGGAGTACAATATTAAGTGTACAGAATGTAATATATAGTAGTTGAGTATGAACAATGTAAGCAGGTACAATATAAGTTATCACTGAGAGTTCTGTTGTACAAAGGACTTCGTTAATAACAAGAGTACAAAATTAAGGTACTTTGATAGTAGTTACAGAGCAATGTGCAGTAACTTGTTGATGTTAATAAAATAAACATGAATTCGTTGGTGTTAATTGTTCCTTGACAAAATACAACAGTGGCGTTGAAAGAAAAGAACAAAAATAATAAACCTAACTTAAAGTCACCAACTAACCCAATCAACCAAATTCTGTTTTATCCCGTTTCCAATACACAGGTCTAGAAATTGACATTTTTAATTTTTTTCAAATGGTAATGGGTGAATTATATGTATTTCGGTATGTTGAATTCTAGAATGCCATCCATTCGACCCATCACGTAAGGATTTTCCGCAAAATGGAAATTAAAATATAGGCAAAACCTGCAAACACTACTTATGTAGGGAATGTTCACAAGAGAAAAAAGAAAATTATACAAATTTAATTAATTTTAAGTCATAAAATATTTTATTTACGTTATATACAACAATAAAATCTGCTTTTTTTATTGTTTCCAATCTTCGTTTTGTGCTTTTTCTTTTCATTTAATCCAGCTTGAAAAATTGTTGAGGTCCACTGGAGTCGCCTACTTGAAACTCGTCACTAGAAATTTCTTCTTATTCACTTTCTGATGATGGCAAATTGTTTAGGCTTTGGGGTGCTTGTGGTGTAGGAATGCCAGGTCCGTGAGGGACTGGGCGGAGTGCTGAATCCATGTTTGGGTAGCAAATTTGTTTTATTTTTGGTACCATACCCTTGCACATTGCACGACCAAAAGTAGCAGTCATCGCTGTGGTTTCGAGGTTCTCTCCAGATCATGGGAGCATCAAAACGAAAAGATTTAACTTTACATTTTGACCACATTCTAAGTCCTTCAACACACCCTGAACAAACTCCATGCGGGGAACAAGATTTGTCCTGGTCCCCTATCTTCACACCAAAATACGCAAAATACACTTTTTTAACAAAATCAGTAATATTTCTTTGTTGTTTTTTCACTGAAATTCACCACAAATATAGTAAAAACTCTCAGAAGAATTTACACAACCTCTTGAAGTCATTTTTGAAATGCACGTTATGTAAGTTGGAACAGAAATAAATAAATGAAAGGGCATGGAAGGGAGTGGGCACCTTGGGAATTACGGCATTCTCTCATCATAGTTAATATAAAAAATCCCGATATATATAATTCAACGCTTACTAATTTTATCGTCATGAGTTACTAAATTTTTTGTTGCAGTCTATAAAACATAACATTATCATAATGAACCCCGTTTTACGCCTTAAGATAGGCAATCCCACAGTATTTTGCGTCTTGCGGAAAAACCTTACGTGATGGATTTTTTTCGATAATTATCCCGAATTCAGAAAGAAAGAAAAAAGTCGCAGCCCTGTGTTATTTTATTTTATTTGTTGAAAATACATGGTACAGTAGTTTATTCACAGTCCTCTTCACTAGGGATTCGTGTTCCGAGGCGGACTGTAGGTAGTTATATGTAGTATAAATGCTAAACATATACTATTGAAACTATTCAAAAAATCTGAATCCTCAAACTATTCATCAAACAAGGTCAAATCACTCTGACATAAAAAATATTCCAGGTCATAAAACCACATTCTAACCAAGAAATTTTATTTATTTTGCGACGAAACTCCATAACATTCGTCCGCCTTATATAAAGCGAATATAAAAATCTGGCTGAAAGAGATTAATGATACAACTCTGAAAAAAAAAACAACAAAGAAAACTAACAAAACAGGAAGCACAGGTTATCCCAGTGAGGGGGTCTAAGAAATACAATTTACTATCCAAATATTTAACGTCATATTTTGTATGTACAATATGGAAATGGTCATATATAATAAAAACATAAAAAGTTGTGTTAGTGTTAAATGGTCTTTTAATCTTGATCTTCATGTTTATTGATATCCTTGTATTCAAATTTGTTGGCTGTGTTTATAGATTTTCTTATTTTTATGTTTGTTTAATGTAGGTTGAGCTGCTGTTCTTCAGAGATTTATTCATTGTGCTTATGTCAGCCCTGATGGAGGCACGGTTATGACCATAAATAAACCACTCACTAGATCGATATGTTAGGGCTTTTTGCAAAAAACAAATTGGTCCTCTACTAAGCCATAGATATGCCTATATATAGACAGTACAATTCTCATTCGGAACCTACTTTTCACCTACCTACTAAAAATTTAAAAAAATAAAAATGAATGATAGTCACAAACTGACGGACATCTTTCTAATATTAGATAAACATATTAAGGAAAACTGAGTTCTCCAGCAGTTTATTCGATAGACTTTTAGAGTTTTTCATTGGTGGATATAATTAGGCAACAATATGATGTCTCAATATTTCGGTTCCAATTTGCGATCGAAGTTATACCCTTCTGGTTATGACTATTGGTATGTTTTGTGTATCTCTTATACTGTTTTTCGTACTGTATTTATTTATTTTGACATGACGTATTTTTCGTCATGACATGGGTTTTTGTCATAGGTTCTAAAAAAAGTCAACCGTATACATTTATGGTTTGTTTTAAAACATAGTGTTATATTTCGTCTAATTAAAACAAAACCAACAAACCTCATCATGTAACAACTTTAAAAGTATTAGTAAAAATAAAATATTATAAACCGTAATATTCTCCTCTTCTTCTTCTGGTGCCTTCCCATTTATTTAATTATTTTTGAAACCAAAATTACACAGAACAGTTGTAAACAGCTTACAAAGATTTAGAAACAATACCAAGGATCGGTACCAATGAAATTTGTCTTTATGAAATATCTGGTGGGTGATAATACACATTTTACAAGGTGGTGTTAGTACAAGCTATGAAATGATTTGAAAAATTATGTGGTGCATAAGTGAATGTGTTTAAGTGTACCTTTGGATCTTGTGTTAAGTAGTGGATCATTGTCAGTGAGCATCGATTAAGTTACTAGTAATATTTTCCTTAAATGACGGCAAGGAGTCGAAAAATAGTTCGAGAGTTAGAACAAAGATTATTGAATGTTTGGAGCAGTCGGGAAATTAGTGAATCTGCTGCAGCATTTGTTTGCTCATATCAGAGATCTCTGGGCAATTATTACCCGGAACTACTAATATCTACACTCTACACTCTTGAATCACACCGGTAATGTAGGTTACAAATACATTAAGTGTGGCTTCTTCCTTTGCTCTATTTTTCATCGGTTTTTCCCTGCTTATTTTGCTAACATTATGTTTATCGTTTCCCGTGATAATATATTGGAGTCTTTCACAATTCTTGGCCATTCAACGAAGAAAAATGTTTACGTACCCCACATGCCCAGGGTATTTTGTGGATACATCTATATATATCCAAATTTCCCAAGGACGTCCATCTTCCAAGATATTGGAATCTTCTATTTAAAAATGCAAAATTTCAAAATTCTTGGTTATTCGACGAAGAACTTCTAAACTTTTTATGCACCCCGTATGCCCAGGGTATTTTGTGGATACATCTGTATATATCCAAATTTCCCAAGGACGTCCATCTTCCAAGATATTGGTGTCTTCTATTTAAAATTGCATAACTTCACAATTCTTGGTTATTCGACGAAGAACTTCTAAAATGTTTATGCGCCCCGTATGTACAGGGTATTTTGCGGATACATCTATATATATCCAAATTGTCCAAGAATGTCCAGCTTCCGAGATATTGTCTTCTATTTAAAATGGCATAATTTCGAATTTTTGATCATTTGACGAAGAATTTCCAAAATTTTTATGTACTCTCCAAATATCCGGTATTTTGTGGATACGTAGAATTGTCCAAGGACTTTTAACTTCCATGTACAAATCGACGTGGAAATAGAAACCATTCATGGATCGGCATGGATTTGTTTCCAGGAGATTGGAGTTTTCTCTTTCTAATTGTTGGTACATTTGCCCGATAACTACAAAAAGTTTTGACATTTCAGAGTGACCTTCAGCAGGAGCATTTTGCCCGCCTGTTTGCACACGGGACCCTCGCTGCCCGAGGACCTATCCAGGGGACTAATCGTTACTGAGCTCACTACCAAAGTGAGTACTTTCAGCATCACATATCGGATGACACGCGCAATTCTTATTAGGATAAGCCATAAATAAGACCACGGTAAATTTGCCAAAAGCATGCAGATCATTTCAGAGCAAAGTGAACCACTATTGAAATCTGTTATTCTTCGCAAGAAGCCCTGCACTGGCTTGCAGACCTAGATGTTTCCAAGAAAAAATTGTTTTGATTAAATTATTATATGTCTTCCAACGCTATCCAGCATGGTGGCGGTATTGTTCTTCAGCTTTTATACCGTACAGGTATGGGGCTCTTGTGAGCCGAAACAGTTTTTTAAAAAATGTTTGTATTTCAGAGTACAATGGAGACAGTTTCCCAGTCAGAGTGCGAAGAAGCCTTTCCTTCCCGCAGCTTCCCAGACGGAGTGAGCGATCCCTCTCATCTCTGTGCTCGTCCAGAAACCTCTGGAGGGGGGTGTCCGGTATATTACCAGGTTTTTGTAACATCATCGGAACATCATTTCAACATTGTTTCAAGATCATTGTAATATCATTTTGATAGGGATGTATCATTTTCTCAAAATCATTTTAACAGGGATGTAGCATTATTGCTACATATGTGTAGCATAATTTAAAAAAAATGCGATATCTTGGTAAAATCATGATTCATCACGAATGGAAGATTGTTAAAACATTAGTTTAACAGGGATGTAACATTTTTGCAACATATTTTAAAATCGAGAAACATTGTGCAACACCATTTGCAACACCCTTTTTACTTCACTTTAATATTTAGTAAAGGATATATACATTTGGAAAATGTTTTAACTTTCCAACTAGGAGGATTTCCCGTTTTAAGACAGGCAAAATTTCAATAAAACATGTCCACTTTATTGCAACATCGTTAAAATAACATTTTAATACGGATGTAACATTATTGCAACATCGTTAAAATAACATTTTAATGCGGATGTAACATTATTGCAACATCGTCAAAATAACAATTTAATGCGGATGTAACATTATTGCAACATCGTTAAAATAACATTTTAATGCGGATGTAACATTACTGCAACTGCTCCCAACCGTCTGGAGCCAGTGAAACTGTGGCATCCTCGATTGGGGTGTGTTGAGAGTTGCGAGATGAAGAATAAGGTATGAAAGTACCCGGATATTCAGATCTAGTCATAGAACACGGCAAAAGCCATTTCAAGCAACGTTTCAAGAAAAGTTTGAATGGTTAATTGAATTCACCAGGGCGATACGAGAATATCTTCCATAACTTTTTTGGATTTTCTTTCCTGCCAAATCGCTTCAGCCTTGCAACATTGCAAGATTATAGAAGTCATAATCCCATTAATAACACCCCTGTAACATTACTGCAATGTACAGCGAGTATCAGCACGTACCCGAAGGATTTTTACATTCGATTTTTGAGCTTACTTAAGGTAAAAAACGTCAATTTATTTTGATATATTTATCATTATGATATTTTTTTAAATTCAAAACAAAAAAAAATTGCATCACTCCTCCCCACTAATACTCCGTCTCGTTCCAGCAGCATGGTAACAGATGAGACAGAGCACGTATCACGTGATCGTGACGAGTTAAGTCGGGACAATACCATAAAATAAAGCCAGAATTTTAATTAAGCCAATCTCTAAAATAAAGTGGGAAAATAAGAGATGAAGTCGTGTAAAAACAATTTTTTTCTAATTATTACTAAAATCTCAAATGTTTCAACAGGTATCTCTCGGAAAATTACTTATTCATCTTTTAAAAAAATAAAACCTGGTGCTTACGACTAATTTTATAGTTGAAAAACATTTTACAAAAGTTTCAAAACGTTTTCAATAAAATATTTGTATTATTGGTAAGGTCCGGTTTTCATTGATCTAAAATACAAATAAATTACATTCGTAGAAATCCCTCTAGAAACATTTGAGATTTTAGTAATACGATGAAATAATTAAAACGTGAGCGTCGAGCAAATGAGTCGGATGTCATCTTAAAATCCTTCGGGTACTTGCTTCTCTAAAGACCCGCCACGAAGCATCCCTAAAAATGAAATTCCTTGTTGTAAAGTAATTCCCCAGGACCTCCTATGTGGATTTAATGAAAAAAATCATACATTCAATTTAGGAGGCGGGTATGGGTACCGCCGCCCCGGGAATCATTTGTTGGATAACCAACACCTCTGCCATAGGTTACCGTAATTGGTTTGCTTCGTTTGATGATTAAGTAGGGGTGCTCGGATTCATCGAGTGAGCTGTGTTCAGGATACGCCTGCCCAACAGCTGCGTGGCGTACCGGATCGGGAGAGGCTGGTTTGGGGAGACCCTTTGACCTGTTCAACTGGTCTTTCTTGACCCATCGCATTGCGCCGCAGAGGGAGGGATAGATCATTCGTCTGTCACTCCTGGCCTGCGATTCTGGAGTTAAACGATCAATCGTTTTTGTATGCGCCGTCTTCGAGTGAAAAACTACTAGTCGTCGCGACTAACTTTTTCGAATGTTTCAATTTTACGTATTCTTGAGCGTCGAACGGTCGAAGTTGGTAGAAGAGATGATTATATTGGCACCCCTGTGAATATTGTCTATGTTCCTGATGTTTTTGGGATTTCTATGGTGTGACTGTCAAACAGACAACAGTTATTCGTTATTCAAAACAGAAATGGCTGCGGGACATATTACAAATTGCCAAAAGCAACTCTTAATTGAGCTTGTAAGCTCCGATAAAGACTTTTGTAATAAGTGGTAAAACACTTTTACATTTGCGGAATCCGCGCGGTAAAACAAAAATTGACAGCTAGACTAGATTTTGACAGCCAATTCCATAGAAACGCCAACAACCTACCACTCGCTGCCCTGTTTCTACTGGTATACCCAGTTATACCCAGTAGTTGTTGCGTGGAATGACTTTTGACGTTTGGCGTCGAAGTATGTACCTTCGACCAATTTCGGGAATAGCAACGACAACCAACGTACGTACTTTCGACGGCGATTACGAGCGCCCTCGATTCAGGAATAGAGCCCCTGTTATACCTGCTCATACCATTTTCCTTCCCAGAACTTCCTCTCTTTCCTTTGCTAAAAAATCATCCCCAAAGTTGACATAGACCCTGGGGGAAATCATTTTCCTTAGGAACTACTGGTTATGTAAATAAAAATACACGCAGATAATAATATTGATATTATGTGGTGTAACAGGGCTACATCTGGGGAAGCCCTCTGACGGGGGGTAATGCGGACAAGGTGGCCTGCACGCGGCTCCTAGTGGGGCTCCACTCCTCACTCCGATACGACCCCTGTATGCGGCTGTTCACGCGCGTGGCCCCCTTGGTGCCATGGATCGAGGGCATCGTGTGGCCCTAACCGTCCAACCTGTATTTATTTATTTCTATGCTCGTATATAAAGCTTATTAATTTAAATACAAACCTTACAACATGAACCAAATGTGTGTATATTTAAAATGTATAAGTTTAACGGTATAAAGTACAAAGTGTAATTTTGTTTTAATATACAGGGTTTTCCAATAAGAGGTGTTATTTTGATATTCAATCGTAAAAGATCAATGGTTTCGTTACTTGTGTGGCACGTAGCGCCGTCTTGTTGAAAGTAAACGTTGTCCAGATCAATACCATCCAATTCCGGCCATAAAAAATCATTAATCATCTCTCGATAGCGCAATCCATTCACCGTAACTGTTGCTCCAGCCTCATTTTCAAAAAAGTAAGGTCCAATGACTCCGCCGGACCATAAACCGCACCAAACAGTCACATGTTGAGGGTAGAGAGGCTTTTCAATAATAACTCTCGGGTTTTCCGAGCCCCAGATGCGACAATTTTGCTTGTTGACGAAGCCACTGAGGTGGAAATGGGTCTCATCACTCAAGATGATTTCCATTTGATTCACTCAAGATGATTTCCATTTGATTCACTCAAGTGAATTTTAATAATTTTAATGCGTTGTTGAAGCGTGTATCGTTCCATTTTTATTAATGGCATAGTTTCTACGTGTCAAATTTCAAAAAGTGACAGCTTCAAAAGTAACATTAACCGAAATAGTGGGCTATTCAAAATAACACCTCTTATTGGAAAACCCTGTATAATAGCTTAAAACTTGTTAATCACAAAATAAAATAAAGTTTTATATAAATAATATGTTTTTCAATTTTTAAACAATTGCGTAAAAAAATATTAAATGAGCCTCTAAAAATGGCTTAAAGTTCGATTATATCCTTTAATTCCAAATATAGAAAAATTATAAAAATATTCATTATTACATCATTAAACCGTCTATTGTTATAAAAGGCATTGCCCACCCTTCCCCAAAGGCTCTGTGAGGAAACTGATTATTTCACCTCCTTAGCCGCACATTTCAGGACTCCAATTGGTTTATAAAAAGAAGCTACATCTTTTAAAAAAGATTCTAGATCCTTCAATGTCCCTGAATGCATGATTGCTAGTACGAAATATTCATGGTAAATCAAAATAAGAACAAATCAGAGATGTGTTCGTGTGATGGTTTAGCTTCTCAAGTGAAATAATAAAGAAGGAAATCAATATTTACAGGTTTAAGAATGATTAAAACAAGAACATATAGAAGCTGCGTATTAAGGGCAGTTTACCCCACTATCACGGGTGATAGAGGGGTAAAGTGGGGAGGAAGCACCAGCGCCTCAGAAATAAAACAAATATTATAGCTTATTGTTTTTTTTCTGTATTGTATTTCATAAATACACGTAAAGTTATTAAAATTATTGTATTATTGCGTTTTACGACTTTTCATCTTTATTAAACAATTTATGGAGGTATGATTTGAGATTTTCCCGGCCAAAAGTAATAAAGCGGTTCAATTTTGGGATATTCTGCCGTGTTGCGCTACCTTCTTCTTTAGCCAATATTTTGGACGGCAATACAGTGTTCAACATCAGGGCAGATGTGTAAAAATACATACGTGTAGTTATTATAATAAGTGTTTTATTATCTTCGTTTTTTTGTAACAAATAGATATGATGACATCCTCACTGGGATATCCCGTCCTGAGGATTTCATTAACACATTATTAAAATTTTGTGGTATGTGTTAACGCAATATACATGGGATTTATTTATTTATTAATTAATTAACGAGATTTGGGACAGTGTACAATGCAAGAGTAAAGGATGGTATATAAAATCAGAGACAAACAGGGTAAACATAAGAAAATAAAAATGAAATAGTGTCAAGTCAAGACAAGACCTTGTTAAAACTAAAGTGATACAAAATATCCTCAATTGCATAGTGAGCGACAAAAAACATTCTGACTTATACCAAAAAAATCAAGGTCTTGACGTGAGTTGACCATTCTACATATTCCTGACAATAGTGAATTATAAGCATAATTAGTCGAGTGTTGATTGAGGAAGAGCAGTTCTTTATTTCTGAGTGTACGAAAAGCAGAGATGTGCAAAATGGGTACCCAAAACCATTTGAAATGCAAAATGGAAATGGGTCAAAACTTTTTCATTTGAAAATGCAAAATGCAAAATGGTTTTTAGAAAAGCATTTCAAATGCAAAATGCAAAATACCTATTTTCAAAATGCATTGAAAATGCAAAATGGTTTCTCAGGTCAAATAATTAAAATAATTATAGAATTTTTAAACAATTTTGTCATTTAATAATGGAAATCAATGTAGAACAAACATATTACACGATGGTAAATCCAAAAACACAACGACTACAGATTATGAAACCACAAAAAATTTGCGCGGGACTAATGTTGCTAACGTAAAAACATAGAAATCTAACATTTAATATTACAGCGTTATGGCCCCATGTTCAGTATTTGAATCAGTATTTTTTGTAATGGTATCACTCAATTGCCAGGGCTCCTACCAGGGAGCAACTTGACAAATGAAAATTATCTCTCATAGCGAGTTTGAGGACCGACTGATATTTGGGGCCTATGAAAAAAGATGAGTGGAGATAGTAGAAAGAATGTTGCAAAAAAAGCATTTAAAATGGAAAATGCATTGAGAAAAGCATTTAAAATGCAAAATGGTTTTTAGAAAAACATCTAAAATGCAAAATGGAAAATACCCATTTCGCATTTCCATTTGAAATGGATTGATTTGAAATAAAGCACATCTCTGACGAGAAGGTATATTGAATGAGATGAGTTCTAGTAATGTAAGTGAGTCAATAAAATGTATAGGATTGGTAGGTATGCATTCGCAAAGACTTATAGGAAATCTCAAATCCTGCAATTGTCCTACCTACCAAATGTACCCATCCCAAAATGTCACCATGACCGGTTTAATTGTTGCAAGATGCCAAAAGTGACATCACACTCATTTGGAGCTCTGCGAGTAAAATAATACTTCAGACAGGGAGGATTGAAGTATAACATAACCACAACAGTCGAATAAATTATTGTGAGTATGATTTAATATTCATATTTCTCGTGCATCCAGAATCTGGCAGACAGTGGCCCCAACTGCGACGGGCGAGTCCCTTTTTTCCTATACTCCAATCTGTGCATGTCTTTTGTTCCAGAAGCTTAGGTTCAAACATTGAGGAATACTGTCATACAGCAATAATGAGGAGGACATTAAAAGTTAATTGTCCATTAATATAATAACATCATCCTTTTCCACCACTATAGTGGACCTACGATACTGAAGTCAGAAGAGAAAGACACGTCCTGAAGCTAGTTTAGCAGGAGTAAATATTGCGCCTTAAGATGATGTTTACTGTAGAGACTGTAGAGCGAAACCACTAAATGGTCCTTAAACAAATTGGTCCTTAAATACAATAGATATATGCCAATATCTATAAAATCAACAACAATAATACTGCAATACAGTAACACGCTATTAAATTTGCTCCAGTTTAAATCCAAATAAGTGAACATTCTCAACACATTTAAAGAAAAATAATACGCTTAGTAATATAACTAACATAGTTCTGGGACTGGTCCTTCGGGTGTGTTGCGTAGGGCTGATTCCAGCAGCACCTAATACCAATTAATACAGTGGAGTCGCAGTTTTGATACACAAGTAAAAATAATAATATAAAGTAATTATAAATAGTGTATTTTTGAAATAAGTATAAAAATATTCCATGGTCTTTTTTTGTTCAGTTGAGTGGTTACAGTTTCTGTCTGTATTTGGTGTCAGTATATTAACTATAATAATGCTGTCCGAAACGTTGGCTAACGAAAGAGGTAGCGTAACACGTCATAGTACCTCAAAAATAAGCACTATAATTTAAGCAGGTATTTGCTTTTTTTATTTAGGGTTATCTTTGGATATGATGATGAACAGTTTAGTTTCTTCGCTTTCTACCAGGGGGTGGAAGAACCTCTTATCCGTCATCCGTTTTCTATTCACCAGTTCTTCGTCATACCATCCGTATCTGGAAACAAAATCACATTTCAAATTTTGATCCATTTGCCAGGGGCTGGAAGATTTTGACATATCAACAGCAAATGTAAAAATACAAATATCAAATTTGATGAACACTTAGAATACATAACAAAGAAAATTGCTAAAAAAGTTGGATTCCTAAAAAGGATCAGAAATAACTTGGATCTAAAGACAACGCGCCTTGTTTACAATTCTATTGTGATTCCGCATTAAAATTATTGTTCCAGTGTTTTAAGGTGCTGCCACACGCAAAGCTCACATCAACAGATAATATAAAGCACAATAGCGCTCGCCATACAATCCCATACAGACCCGACACACGTAAAAAGATAACGCGCTATAAGTGTGGTTCTGAACTTCGCTAACCGAATTTATTTTACGTAACCGCTCCCGACGCGATATTTGAAAAGTTATGCGTCCCCCTCTCCGTCGTAAAAAGGAGAGGGGGTCATTTTAATTACGGAGCTACCAACTAAGTTCCGTGTTCCCTTTGACAGCCATGACATAAGCAGCCTAATAATGCATTTCTTATTTATTATGTTAGCTCACATCGTCATGTGTGCTAGTAAATTTAGAAACATAAAAAAAACCTTATTTGGCAAACATACTTAACATATATTTAAAATATAAATATAATCAATATTTGAATTTGAAGTAAACAAATTTTCGCCCTTTCAAAATTAATCATATTTTTAACTCAGTATGTTTATATGGTAATATCATTCGGTTTTTTGATAAAGTTGGACGTCCTGATACCTACATAGAGAAGCTTCTAGTTTGTTCGTTTGTTGATTGTTTTCAATTGTTTTCCTGGGTAATCTGGTTTGCTCTCGTCAGCTCTCGTGCTCTCTTCTCGTTCCCTGCCCTGGTGTTGGTCCTTGCCGCCTTTGCCTTCGACATTTTTGGAAATCGACGTGAGCTTATTTTACAATAATTTATTATATGTCGCTTTCGTCGATGGGCGTGCGAACTGCGAATTTCCTGATTCGACGGAGAGGTTATGTCAGGTTATGTGAAAATGCGCTATTCACGCGCAGATTGTTTAAAATCTAAAAAGTTTATAAATAGCATTTATAATTATATAGTTGGCGGCATCATCATCTGAGGATGAGCTGTCCAACAGATCCAGCAATAGGCGACAAGTATCATCCATTTCGAAAACGTGTTCAAGCTGTCAGTAAGTAAAGTTGTCACTTTGACAGATGAAATTATGTTCCTCGGCCGCTCTCGAATTCAACTGACCCCCTCTCCTACCATAGGAAGAAATATTTGATAGCGTCGTGTGTCGGTAGAAAAGATGATGCGCTGTACATTAACTTTTGATGTGAGCTTTGCGTGTGGCAGCACCTTTATTCTTATGTAACGAAGCCCAAAATAATAAACTCCAGGTCATACAAAATAGGGGGATGAGGATGATTTTAAAATGCAACATTTTTACTAGAGTTGAAATTATGTTACAAAATTTAAATATGATGACAACCAAACAACATATAATATATAATACGTTAACAATGATATATAAGCTTCAAAATAATATGCTCCCAAATTATCTGCAAAGAAATGTTATGTACCATGAAAATGTTCACAATTATCCTACGAGAAGTCGCAGAGATTTTAGGCTTCCCAAAACTAAACTTTCATGCACACAAAACAGCGCGTTTTATAAAGGGCAAAAACTTTATAATAACCTACCAAATGTCATAAAGGAAGCCACAAGCCTTAGCACTTTTCGTAGGACATGTGCTTTATATGTAAAAAATAATTTTTGATTTTTGAACATACTCACCAATATTATTTTAGTCACCTAGATATCTTATATAATATAATTTTGTGTATTTATCTTTTTCTCTTAAAATGTAATTGTTATTTTTTGTATTTTTTATATTTTCCTACTAGATGTATGAAAAAATTTGCGTACATCTAAATAAAGATTCAAAAACAAACAAACAAACAAATACATTGGTGTGCCAAACCTTACCTTATCCATAGATGTATATAATTAGATGAAACGCTCAGAGATAAAAGTGGTTTTACTTTGTTGAATGTTGAACATCTTTTTCCACCACTATAGTGGATCTACGATAATGATGTCAGAAGAGAAAGACATGTCCTGAAGCTAGTTTAGCAGGAGTAAATATGCGCCTGTTTACTGTTGAGCGTAGAGCCCATAAATAGACCACTATCCATACTTTTCGTATGAAACAAATTGGTCCTAAAATACCATAGATATGCCAATATTACTACTTATTATACTCTACACCAATGAAAAACTCTGAAAGTTTATTCCACAGACTTTCAGAGCTCTTCATTGGTGGATATAGTCAGGCAATCATATGACGTCACAATATTTCGGTTCAAATTTTCGATCAGAGTTATACCACCCGGCGGAAACTCAGATCGGAATCGGCATAAATAAACCACTCACGGAATCAGGTTCCAAAATCCGCCGCGATAGTTTCTGGGGTCGTTTAGGTGTTGCTAACAGGTGGATGGACCTTGCCAGACTAAAAATTATTTACGCGAGCAGTACCTACACTAGTTATAGACGAGCGATATCTAAAATCTCGTAATATATATGCGAAGCCAACATATATAATCAGGTTATATCTCTCTTATAACTAGCTTATCCCAAAATCACCCTAGTACATTGATGTATTATATTTAGATGAGACATGACTCCAACTGACCTCCAACTCTCCCAACGCTCTAACTAAAACTACCGAATCAGGTCTACGCGCACCGCTTGTTGCGTTCCAATAGTGGAACAAGTTTCGACGAGATATTAGCACGCAGTAGCGCCTCTAATTGTAGCTCTATGGCCCAGTATTATTTCGACGAGCTGAAAGCACACAACTTAACAACTTTTTTGGCACCAAATGGAGAAAAATAAGTACGAATTTTTTTAGGATACTGTTAAAAATGTCCCTGCTTATTTCCCAATAAAATATTAGTCATTCAGAATATATCTGAACACGTGTTCATGCAGGTGCCCTTGTTCGAATAAATATAATGGATGAGATGATGTTAATTAATATCTCCCTAATTGAGAATAACTCGTAGAGAGGGAGTGTCGTCTTGAGTTTTATACTACCAAACATATGTTCATATTCACATTATGAACAAATGTGTACAGAATAACGGATGTCTATACAAGATGCAAAACTATTATTATTTCGAAGAACACGTGTTCTGCTTCGCGGTTCAACATATTCGTGGTTTACTGATAGTTTGCTACGAAATTTGTTAAAATATTTGATGGAGGCCTCCCCAGTTCCATTTTCCACGAATAATTTTTAATAATAAATTGACGAGCTTGTCTTACATAAACTAAGACATCATTTGTTCAAAAATCACCGGCAAGTGCACATGGAAATAACCAGACCCTTCACAGAAAAGTGAAGTTCGCTAAAGTAACGTAACGGTTTGCAAAGCAGTCCATTGTAGGACTTTTCGGCGCAGGGCCTGAATGTTTGTTTCTAACCGGGCTGTCCTTCACTCATCTGTCACGTGTTCGTTTACCGCGGCGAGTCAATTAAAAATCATTTGTAATAAATAAGTAAATATTCGATTTTGAAACGAGATGATCTTCCAATTACCCGATTTGGGATTCGTGGTTACGGATATTACGCAGCGAGCAATTGGCGCGCCATTGTAAAAAAGACTACTTATTCGAAGGCAAATTTTATTTTCGAAGGCAAAAAGAGTGACACCACAATGTGAGTTGCCTGTAGACTGTTGGATTCGTTTATTGATAAATCACCGAAAGGGACAAGCCCACGCCACTTCAGGGGTAGGTATGTCTCTTGTTAGCTCTATGACCTACTACCATCGATAAATCATTATGACATATCGAAATAATACCCTTGAGTTGTGTGTTGCCTGCAAAAACAACGCCAAAAAGTTTTGTAATCTCGATGTAATAACTTTCCCAAAGTGTGCTTTTCTTTCATTAAAGTTAATGCAAAATAGGAACGCGCCGCCGCTTGTGATACCTCTATGACCTAACCATACTTCTTATCTTACTTGTGGCTCTCCAGGTAGGGCAGGGAGAACTTGTTCTTGGGTCCCTTCGCCCTTGCCAGGTCTATCCTCTTGAAGTACTCCGCTACACGAAGGTCCTCCTCAGGTCCTTCGCTCTTGGCAGCGGTGTGCCGCGCATAGAACTTCGGAGTTATCGGATTAACTGTCGAAAAACCAAACCATCTGTGATGTTTGAGATCTTAGTTTGTATAGATCTGGTGATAGGGTTAGGACGTTCAAGTTCTTGAAAGTCCTATTCTTAAAAATTATAGTCGAAATTTGATGAATTGGTCAAATTTTGTGAAACAATCCGTCCTAAGTGATTAGTCAGTTAAGTATATTACTAGTTCTTCAGTTTGAAATAGGCATACAAAGCTATCTCAAGGTCAGGGAGAGATTATAGCATTACAGGCGAACAGACAATTGCGCCCTACTGTCGAATTTGGCAGCCATCTCTGGTCCGGAGCCCCTAAATACCTGAAAAAAACCCTTGTGTGCAGAAACGGGCGGTCCGTTTGATAGATTCCCCAATCTTAACAAACGGACTGCAATCTTTAGAGCACAGGCGTCAGGTAGGTATGCTGTCCTTGTTCTATCGGTATTACAATGGAAGATGCTCTGAGGAAATAGCGTCTTGATCCCTTCGGCACCGGTGCGTAGTCGGGATACACGCCAAACGCGCGCCCAACATTTGTACACGGTTGACTTTTTTCACATGAGAACGGGTCGCTTCCACGATTCGTTCTTAAGTTCAACAGCTCGGCTGTGGAACGAACTGCCGGCCTCTGTGTTTCCTCCCTCCTACAACATGGGACTCTTCAAGACCCATGTTCACTCCTTCCTCTCCATAAAAAGACCCTCCACACAGCATCCCCAAAGATGACATAGGCCCTGAGGGAAATTATTTTCTAGTGTGGAGTTAATATAAAAAAATAAAAATAAAAAAAAGACAAATTGCCTTTCACTTGTTTTAAATCCATTCTTCACTATTGTAAAAGATGAAGAATGAGTATATATGTCTAAATCACAGGTTCTCAAACTTATTTCGACCACTTCGAAATTAAAAATTGAGATTAAAAAAAATAATCAATCAATATTTTATAAGTATATGAGAAACAACCATGACCTTTGTCAATTATTTAAAGAGTCGTCACACTCGAGAAATATATACCATTTCAAACAACGTTTTGATTCTGAATGTTGCTCGTTCACCAAGGCGATTACCCGAGAGTATCTACTCTTGGCTTGCAGCACTGATAATGATGATGATTTAATGAGTTAATTACCGCTGAAGTTTGGCCTGTAGTTATTGTAGATCTTGTAATGTTTGATTTCCCTTTCGATCTGAGCCTCCAGCATGATCCGATCTATGGGAGGCCTCATGCCAAAAGTGCATTTTGTCTCCGCAGCCATCTTGGAGCTTATGCAACTGTTATGTCATTCACAAATTATACAAATTTTTTTTTAAATTTACAAATCTGAAAAAAAAAAATTCTTGAATTATTAAAGAAATTTTAACAGCAATTCACTCTAGCGTCAAAATTGTTTTTAAAGATTATCGCGCAAACATCAGATCGGCATCGGATCAGCAGCGCCTCGCCTCGTTTCACTAGCTTGTCCGATGCCGTTACGATGCTGATAAGTGGGCAATGAAGTTCATACAAAGAATTCTGAACTGCTCGAGATGAGGTAATATAACCTTAATGCCTGTGATGGACCACGCTGTATTCTGAGAGTATAGCGAAAGTGTGACTGCTAGCTTCGCTTCTTTTTGCACCTGCATTTGCCCTTCTTTCAATATCTCTGTCAGCCTTTCTATCTCTTCCAAACATACTACCTCAATACAAATATCAATCACTTGCTCCAAGTGGATACAATACAGTTAGTGAGGAAAATTTAAACTTAATAACACTAACTTTAACTCTATTAACAATAGCCATTAATATTTTCCGATATTTTAATCGGAATCAATAATGGCATAGGAAATGAAAATAAAAGTGTAGGGGTAGGTTACTAGAATATTCGCTCAGGCAACCCACATCGCCTTAGAACCTACTAGCAAAATATCTAAAGGTACGGCGCTTCTACCTACTCGCTGGATTATTTTCGATGCATTCGCGCCTATATAAGCGACAGCGTGAAGGTACTCAGATAGTCAGTCAACAGTCAGTTTTACAAGTGAGTAAGTATCCTGCGAGCGCTCGCTGACAACTGGCTCCTGATCACCGCACCGCTACGAGCCGCGAATCTACTATGCTCGGCGTTGCACGAACCTCAAAGGAGAGGCAACGGATAATCATGAACTCCGCGGGATTATAATTAGCGCCCTAGGCTTGGAAATCATCCTCAGCCTGCGCCTTGGCCCTGCGACATCTTCGCCAGCCTTTTTTAAATAGCTTTTTTTCTTAGATTGAATGTTAAATTTGGTTAAATTTTTAGAAGAATTTGGCCTTTGGTAAATTTGTCGAATTCCGCTGCATGCAAAGACTCTTTAAGAAGAAAACAACATTTGATTTTAACTTAATTACTTAATGGAGACCACTATTTAAATCGGGGGTTTGTAAACATACACATAAAATGGGTTTTTAGGGTGTTATTTTGTGCTACTTTTATAATTTATGCGTATTTCCTAAGCTAAGCTTTGATTGAGAAAAAAAGCAATTTCAATGCATCTTTTACCATCTCCTACCACATATGTTGTTATTTTTTGTAGTAATTGAATTGAAACTAAATACAGGATTTTACAATAAGAGGTGTTATTTTGAATAGCCGGCTATTTTGGTAGATGTTACTTTTAAAGCTGTCATTTTTTGACATTTGACAAGTACAAACTACGCCATTAACAACGCATTGAAATTATTAAAATTCACTTTAGTGAATCAAATGCAAATCATCTTGAGTGATGAGGCCCATTTCCACCTCGGTGACTTCGTCAACAAGCAAAATTGTCGCATCTGGGGCTCGGAAAACCTAAGAGTTATTGTTGAAAAACCTCTCTATCCTCAACGTGTGACTCTTTGGTGCGGTTTACGGTCCGGCGGAGTCATTGGACCTTACTTTTTCGAAAATGAGGCTGGAGCAACAGTTACGGTGAATGGATTGCTCTATCGAGAGATGATTCATGATTTTTAATGGCCGGAATTGGATAGTATTGATCTCGACAACGTTTACTTTCAACAAAACGGCTCTACGTGCCACACAAGCCATTGATAGCCAGCGAAACCATTGATTTTTTACGATTGAATATCAAAATAACACCTCTTATTGGAAAACCCTGTAGAAGTGCTATTTAAATATTTTTTTAGCATTAAGCATGCAGTGGAATTCGACAAGCTTATCTTATCATTTTCTGGTGTCCTGTCTTATCGGAGGTTTGTCATAATCGGACATTCTTGACCGTAGACAGAAGCCCCGAATGTAGAGCTAAGTAAATTCACCGTGGGAAATCGTCTGCTCCAATCATATATAAACGGTTACGATACCTTTTTATAGAAGCATTATTTAATTTTTTAATTCATTTTGTATCCTTTACTTTCAAAACATGTTAATTTCGTATTTTTTAGGAACCTGCCAAACCATTTCACATAAAATTTTGACATTTCTTTTCAACGTTTATTTTCAATGACTAAAATAATTTGTGTATTCGAACATTTTAATTTTTTTTTTAATAGAGTTGGTAGGTAGGTACTGACGCTTTTATTTTTATTTATTATTACGTAATTCAATTCACTAAAAACCCAATCATTGTGCTTATTATACTAATATTATTCTATCATTTTACCGCGCAAGAGTCCCAACTAGTCCCAACCGGTTTCATAATAACGCATTGACATTTCAACCCAAAAAGTGATTTTATACTGAACATCTGTTAATAAATTTTAAACATTTTTGTTCGGCGAAACAGCTGTCACGCGTAATAACAATTACACAACTGCAATTACACAGCAGTACTTGTTTATAAATAAACTTTTTTTATAAATTGAATAATGGTTCATGATAAATCAACACAATAAGACATCAACACTCGTTTAAAAAGTGATATAAAGTCATGAAAAGTGATAAAAAAACACACATATGTAATCTATTTTACCTAATTTTTGTTTCATCACTTTTCATGACTTTATATAACTTTTTAAAGTATCATGAACCATTATTCAATTCACAAAAAAAAACAGTTTATTTATAAAGAAGTTATGCTGTGTAATTATTATTATTTTAAAAGTTTTTTTTTTATTTCGAAAAAGAATTTTCACAATTTATTAAAACTAATTATTAAATTAAATTTATTTAAAAAACATAATATATAAAACATTTTAATTTATAATCTTATTACAATAATTCATATTAAATGGCATAAGAACAAAATAGTGAAATATATGTTTTTTACATAGACATATGAATATTAGTAGACCTGCCCTAAGTGATTAAAAGCGTATTATTCCCCACTCCCCATACCGGTTCCATTGGAGCCGGCTGGGCTCGCGTATGGCTTCCCGTGAATCTTGAGAATGTGACGTCATCATTCTTGTTCGAACTAGCGTCGAGCTATGGTCGAGGCATTTTATGAAATAACACGGCAAAATAGTGGCTTGTGATATGAAAACTTGTAAAAATATATGTGAAAAAGAGAATAAACCCAATTGTCGTATTATATTCCATATGTAAGCATTATTTTAAGCTTATTCACGTCGTATAATATGAATCAGTTGTAGAAACATATACTATCACATCGAGCCAACAGTTTTTATTTATTTATTATTTATTTATTAATCTTAAGTTAGCTCACATCTTCGTGTGTGCTAATAGTTTTATAAACATATAAACATGTACATTGTTTGGCAAACATAATCTTTCTTTAAATATTTCACTAAAGTCACAAAAAAAGAAACATTAATAATTGAGATAGACATATATTCTTAATTCATTTTTGAACTTATTAATATTTTCTATCACAGCAATTTCCTTCGGGATTTTGTTATAGAGTTGAACGGCCTGGTACATCAGAGATTTTTGGGTGCTTGTTTTTTTTCTTGTTGGCAATCTAATTTGCTTAGAATTTCTCGTCCCGTGTCCGTGTATCTCGTTATTGTAATTTATTTTTCTTTTCAGTTCCTTAGACATCATCCCTAAGTTAATTTTATGTATAAAAATAAGTACATTCAAATACACAGTTTGCTTCACCGTCAAAATATTCAGCTCCTTTAACATGTCTCTTATCCGTGTGTATATGTTGCGCTTAAGTATTATTCGCATTGCTTTATTTTGCAGTATTTGCATTTTTTTCATTTTCTCTTTATTGCACAGAAAAAGAATACTTGAACAGTAATTAAAGTGTGGTGATATAATTGTATTGTATATTATCTGGCATGTTTCTTTATTTACTTTGTTTCTGATTCTACCAAGAAATGATATTTTTTTGCAATTTTTTTAATTGTATAGTCTGCATTTTTTGAGAAGTTCAATTTTGAGTCTATAATAACACCTAGATATTTAATTTCTTCCACTTTTTTATGATTTCTCCATTTATAGAAACCTTTGGTTCCTCGTGCGTATTTGTTCTGCCTATATGCATGTATTTTGTCTTATTTACATTTAGTTTTAATTTATTTAGTTTGAGCTACATTGGTCGAATGTAGGGATTCTCAAGTGTGCGCATCGTTGTTACTGGGAAGTAAATTATGAACACTTATAAAAGTGTCTTAAATAAATACGTAAACAAAATATTCGACTCTGAAAATAGAAGAAATTTTTTTTTGCCGAATTTGGACTTGGTAAATTTGTTCATAACGTTTATTTATTTATTTATTTATTCATTTAAATTTACACACAGAACAATATGTTATATACAAGATATAATAAAAAATATTTTGTGATTATTGATTATTGTACCTTATCAGGTCGAAATTATTGGTTCCTAACTAGGCAAATTGCCCGTTCCAAGAAACCAAAAAATATGTGAAAGTAAGTGTGTGATTTGTCTATGTCTATAATATATCTCATTAATGTTTTAATTTGTGATGTTTAATCGTTACAATCTTATGATAGAGTCGAACTTGAGCTGTTGTGTATGTTTCAATTGTGTATGAGCAATAATTAGAATGATGGGAGATATATATAGTGTGTGATTAGTCTATGTCTATTTATTACGTGACGTTTTTTAACATTTTTTCACATTCTCCTCTGCCCAGTCCAATCAACCATTTAGTTATTATTGGGCCTATGTATGAAATATTACAAGTTTTTATGTTTAATTCAGGGGGGATTTTGTTGTACAATTTAGGTCCCAAGTATGTGTGTGTCTTTTGGTACTTTGCCGTATTGCTTGTTGGGATCATAAGGTCATTTCTGGTGTGGCTTCTTGTGATGTATTTATGGTCAATTTTATTAATATTGTCTAGATTTTTATGTACATGGATAGTAACCTTTTTTATATAGTTTTGACGAACATCAAGTACATTAAATTGTTTAAAGAGCTCATCGCTAGAGAACCTATATGGTTTGCGCATTATGACTTTAATTATTGATTTCTGGGCCTTCATAAGCGGATCTAGAATTGATCTTCCTGATGCTCCCCAGCCAATGCAACCATACATTAAGAGGGGGTTGCACAGTCTGAAATATATTTTTCTTAGATCTACTTGTCTAATTATGTTTCGCACTTCAAAGAAAATGTGAGTAAGTTTTCTTACCCTAGTTGTAAGATTGTCAATGTGATAATTCCACTTAAGATGATTGTCTATTATAACACCTAAGTACTTGATGTTTTTCACACATTCAAGATCTTCACAATTGCAGTTAGGTTCAGTATTATAGGAGTTACAGTCATGATTATGTGTTTTTATTGTGTGTGTTGTACTAGGTTATCCCTTTATGGTTGAGCTGAATCTCATGTATTTGGTTTTAGAAGTGTTCAGTGTTAGTAGATTTTTGTTGAGCCATTGTTTTATCACGTTAATTCTACTTTCAGCAAGTTTGTGGGTGTCAGTCCAGTCATCTCCTTAAAAGATAGCTACCGTATCATCTGCGAATGTAATAATTTTACCACCGATTGGTAGCTCGCACAACTCATTGATATAGATTATAAATATAAGGGGTCCCAATGTGCTTGCTTGTGGTACACCAAAGTTAGTGCCTAGTGAGTTACTCAAAGTTTTACCAGTTTTCAGTTGCTGGCTTCTACCTGCTAGATAACTCTTTAGCCATTCGTATGGCATACCTACAATTCCAATATTTTGTAGTCTTTTGAGGAGTATTTTGTGAGAAATTGTGTCAAAAGCCTTGGCTAGGTCTAAGAATATTGCGATGTTTTTCTTTCCACGATCTATATTATTAGAAATATGTTCTGTGAGTTGTGCTATGGCGTCGTCCGTACCTCTCCCCGATCGAAAGCCGAACTGATTTTTGCTTAAAAGTTTTCTGTTCTCTATGTAATTACTTAATCTATTTTTAAAGATTTTTCAATAATTTTTGAGATAGCGCTCAACAGGGATATTGGTCTATAATTGTTCACTTGGTTTTTGGGTCCACTTTTGTGGATTGGTACTACTATAGATTTTTTAAGATGATCGGGGAAAATCCCAGAGGAAAAGCTTTTATTGATAATGTTTGATAGAGGCGTTGCTACATTGTGTTTAATGATTTTAAGTATAAATGTGTTTAGATTGTCAGGACCTTTAGAGTGTGTAGTGTTAAGACTGTCAATGATTTTTAAAACCTCTTCGTTTGTCGTAGGTGCGAGTTTAAATGAAAAAGGATTTTATTTTGATTCTATTGACAATGCCAGTGAGTCTTCAGTTTCCTTGGTGACACTTAAGATGTTTTCTGCAAGCTTAGACCCAACCATCGTAAAGTATTGGTTTGTATGGCACGCAATTATGTCCAAATCAATGATGGATGTATTCCCAATTTGTAATTCGTTAATATTGAGTTCAGTTTTATGTTTAGTGTATGTAATTTGTTTAACGATTTTCCACATATTTTTGCTAGATGTATCTCGGTCGAGTTGTTGCTTATAGTACCGTTCTTTAGCATTACGCAAAGCATTTTTACAAATGTTACGGTACCTACGGTAAATCTGTTGTTTGAGAGTATCCTGTGGGTCTTTTGTCGCCAGTCTGTGTAAGTGATTTCTTTTGTGTATGGCTTTTACAATACCCCTGCTGATCCAAGGAGTAAGTTGTTTTTTTTTTATGTGCAGTGAGATTATCTGTTGAATTTTTAGTTATGTACTTGTCGATTTTGTTAATAAATAAATTGAGTGCACTGTTAACTTCAGTCACTTCACACAAATTTTTCCATGTTTCACCATTCCGATCTTTAATTAGTCCCTCATAACAGATAGTTGATATACAGTGGTTAGTTTTTACTTGGTTTTTATGGGATGTGTCCGGAATGCTTATTGCGGTTGTGTAGTGATCGGTTATTGTATTGTGGATAATAAATGCGGTGGAGTCCGTAATATTTCTGGTATTTATGTGGTCTAAACATGACCTGCTATTACCTTGAATCCTGGTAGGAGCTTTAATATTTAATGCGAAGTTGTTTTCTGCCATGGCGCATAGGTAATCGTGACATTGTCTGTGTATATTTCCGTAGGTGTTGATGTTTATATCCCCCATTACTATTTGTTGTTTGAATTCACTACATTTTTAAGTTCAGATACGAGATTATCCAGAAATTCCTGAATTTCAGTGAATGAGGGTGATCTGTAAATGGCTAAAATACATAGATGTCCATTAATTACTATTTTTAGACAGTTTGATTGACTGAAATGAATTTCTTGAACTTGAGAGTGAATATCATCGCTAATGTAGGCTACCACTCCACTGTTTTGATTCAAATGTTGTGTTGTGTGGTATTCATGATAACCTGTAATTTGTTTTGCGAGATATGAATCATTCAACCTGCATTCCGACAGTATTATTATATGAAATCTCACCGTCATCTTAGTACTATCTAAGAATAGAAGAAAATCGTCAAGATTTTCCATTGTGCGGATATTCTGATGTACAATATTAAATTTATTATTCCTCCAGTTAAATTCTTTGAGTTCATCAGTATCTTCTAGGATAGTTTCAGTATTTGGGTTCCCAATATTATCTAACTCCGAGTAAGCGTTTAAGATCATTTTAATTTAGATTTAGGAGGTGCTGTCATAAGATCACTGAGTATTAGCCCTGTATTTATACTTGCATGGCGGGAGTTTGAGCATATTATAAAACAAACATTAGTGTAAATACTTGAGAGATGAGAGAAGAATAAATTATATCTAGTGTACAATATCATGGTGGTGGTAAGACTCATAGAACAAAAAGAAGAAACAGTCGATCTAGATAATAATAATAATGATAAGTAGAGAGAGATTACATTATTTTGAGTTTGTGTTATCTTGTCGAAATTAGCCAATAGGGAAAGTAAGAATACATATTGAGTGTTATAAAATAACGGATAAAAGCATATTTTAAGCAAACATTTCTGTAAATAGTTGATAGATGAGAGGAGAATAATTTATATCTCGTGGCGAGTAATTTGCGCTCCCATGTAAAAATGTCTATTCATTCAAAAGCAGATTTTACTTTTAAGAACTAAATGGTGATATTATAATGCGAGATGCCTATATACTGTCAGATTGATTTATTGACGAATCACAGTCAGCTTTACCCCCTTCGTTCTTCAACAGTTGATTTTACCCCTCACCTTTAATTTCTAGTCTATATATTCATATGTCTGTGGTTTTTTAGTATTTTTACACCAATGAAGAGAACTAGCTTTTGAGTTTGGTGTAGGAGTAAAAAGTAATATCCTAGAGTGTATGATGATAGTCGAACGTAACATTATAAAATATAAATATGGTTCGAAATTAAGTTACTGCATTTTGATAATGACGTCGCGAGGGTTCAAAATATATAAATAAAAATAATTTATAATAATAATTTCACTTTTTTCTTGAACAAAATATATTTTTTTTTTTTTATTCTTCGGGAAGACTATTAAAATATTTCATCCCTTTGTAAATATAATTACTGTCAATTTGTTGCGTAGAAAATAGAGGAATTTGAATGTAATATTTATGTCTTAATGTTGAATTAATTTTAATTGTTTTAATATATTATCTTTAAATACTTGTAATATTGGGTCTTTTATATAGATACTTTCTATTTTTGGCACTTTTGGACAATGTTGCTGAAGAGAATGCAGATTGTTTTTTTCAAAATTTCTTTAATAATTCGTCTTTATACCACAGGGCTTACATTTTTTTCATTTGCACCTCCCCATACAATAATTCAATACTGAAAATTAGTAACTGAACTAGCGTGTAATATACTTTTTTTTAAATTATCTATCTTAATATAATAAATAAATACTTTTCCTAATGACCTTAATATGTTCACAGATGTGTTTGTTCTATTTCATATGTTTGTCTATACACCGAAGTACTTTATTTCAGTTGTTGGTTTAAAATGGTACATGGGCTGGTACAGAATGGTAAATAAATTGATTTAAATAATTATTATTTAAAAAAAAAATTAAATGTCAATTAACTGTGTTAAGTCTGTCAACTTTGTTTTAAATATATGTACCTACAGTCATATTTGAACTCCCATTTAAATTCGTATTCTTGTTTACCAATAAATTATTTTTAATTGTATGTATTGTAGAGAACAACAACTGGCACATTATTTCAATATTCTTTTTGGTCTCTGGCAACCTTTGAAAGTTTGCAACTCTACCTCGTGCCGTCAGCTGTTCAACGAAACCATTTTGAATTCATTCAAGATCTCGCGCGCCTCATTGACAGTTTATTTCTTTTCTCTACATTTCCGACAAATTTACTGATAAAACTTGTAACATTAAATGAACAATAAAAGTGCGATTGTTTCAATAATTGTTTTAATTTATGGAGTCAGACAATCTATGGATATTATTGTTGAAGGAAAGCCGGCGATAAACACACACATATACACGCACTTCACCCATCCATAGTATGTTGTTGTCTTTCTCGAAATAAGTTTTATTAAACTCATTTGGAAATTATTGTTATTTTTCGTAATACGTTATTATTATCAAATCTATATAAATACAAATGAGGCGTGTTGAAACAAAGACAGCAATCTCCACCATTGGTATAAAATGAGTTAGATATGGCGATGGATAGAGAATCAAAAATACTATCGACTGCTGCAAAGGTTTCGGAGCATAAACGACAATATTCCATACATTTTTTAATTTTAATATTTAGTTCCACAACAAACATGGCGATTTCCTTCAGGTTACGGAACAAAAACAGCAGTTTTTGTTTGAGCCAATCAGAGACCCAGAAATATGATATTTAAAACCACCACCCCATACAAAGTGTGAACAGCAGGTGTGATACATAAGGTATTGGAAAAATACAAAAAAAAACATTTATGGCATTTTACTCAAAATGAAATTAAGTGGAGATTGCTGTCTTTGTTTCAACACGCCTCAAATGTTAATGTTCGTTGGTTCAAAATCTTATCTCCTAAAATTCTTCACCGATTGCTTTGAAATTTTGACACAACGTAGCATTCTAATACGCGTGTTTTTTTTTAATACCTATATTATATAGATATCACCTGTGATAAGTAAAATCATTCTTTAAAAAAACAGCGCCATCTGTTGCGCGTAAAAGCAACACGCGCTCTTGTTTCGCTATCTGCACAGACAGGCTGATCCACAGCAATGCGTGGCGGGGTACAGCTAGTACTGAATATGAAAAAAAAAATCGTTACATTTTGTCATGTTGCATATTATTATAACATATAATTTTAGAAACTTTCCAATTTCCCAAGACCGCTGAAAAAGCGATCGAGTTTAACAGAGGGCGATGGATATTTTTTTATGTGAGGTGTTCCGGGTTGATGGGATGAGGCTAATCAACTGGGTGGAGGGTGGGTCGGAAGAGAGTGACTGAGAGAAACCTTTTGACCTTTAGACTCTTGAAACATCAATTCGCAGCAGTGGAAGGGTGGATTTATCGTCAGTTACTCTTGGACACACTAACCCTCAGATTCCTATCCACCCCTCATAACTTTTTTCCTTTCTTACCTAAACTTTCCACACAGCATCCCCAAAGATGACAAAGGTATTGAGGGGAATTATTTCCTGCAGGGTCTTCATTGTGTAAGAGATCCAACTGTTCCTAACCGTCAGTTTGCTGTGGCATTGATTACAGTGAGACTATGACATCGCCGATTGGAGTATGTTGTGAGGCTGAAGGTAGTGGGAAGGGAAATGAGATAGGAAGGAGGAAGGTGAGGAAGTACACGGCTTTTCAGATCTGGTCACCAAACACGGCAAAAGTCATTTCAAGCAACGTTTCGATTTTGAATTGTGGTCTTCGACCAGGGTGATGCTGCAAGTATCTACCACTCTGGAACATAAAACTACAAATAAACTACATCGCGTATATAACTCCACCGCGTTAAGTCATCCTGCAATGCCATTCGACGTCGCGTCGGTAACAAAAAGGTAATTGAAATAAAATATAATGAAAAGTAAATTCGTGGTGTTAGGTAAAAAAAAACGGATTTATTACCCTAAACATAGACAGTCAAACTATTGAAGAAGTAGAAGAAATTGAAATGGAACAAACTTCTTAAGTAGTAGGATAATTGGAAAATTAGAACCTAAAACAAGGAAATTGGTCTACAATACCAATGTAGCATTCCACCTGAACTACTGCACAAGTTAACTTCTTAAGTAGACCCTATCAGACCCTAAAATAAGGAAATTGTTCTACAACACCACTGTAGCATCCCACCTGAACTACTGCACAAGTTAACTTCTTAAGTAGGATAAGGGGTAAATAAGACCCTAAGACAAGGAAATTGTTCTACAACACCACTGTAGCATCCCACCTGAACTACTGCACAAGTTAACTTCTTAAGTAGGATAAGGGGAAAATAAGACCCTAAGACAAGGAAATTGTTCTACAACACCACTGTAGCATCCCACCTGAACTACTGTACAAGTTAACTTCTTAAGTAGGATAAGGGGTAAATAAGACCCTAAGACAAGGAAATTGTTCTACAACACCACTGTAGCATCCCACCTGAACTACTGCACATGTTAAATTCTTAAGTAGGATAAGGGGAAAATAAGACCCTAAGACAAGGAAATTGTTCTACAACACCACTGTAGCATCCCACCTGAACTACTACACAAGTTAACTTCTTAAGTAGGATAAGGGGTAAATAAGACCCTAAGACAAGGAAATTGTTCTACAACACCACTGTAGCATCCCACCTGAACTACTGCACAAGTTAACTTCTTAAGTAGGATAAGGGATAAATAATTCATAGATCTTAAAAAAGCTTTCGATAGTATTTCTCATGATAAACTTATTGAAAAATTGAATTGTGTTGGGATAAACGATAAAGCTCTAAAATGGATAAAAAGCTATTTATTTGAACGATGCCAAGTAGTCAAGATAAACAACTCACTTAGTCTACCACTAACAAGTAATTTCGGGATACCGCAAGGCACAGTCCTAGGCCCCCTACTATTTATAATTTATGTCAACGATATTTTCAAACTACCACTTAACGCAAACATAATATCCTATGCCGACGACACAGCTATCATAGTGAATGGGATCGACTGGAATATAGTTAACGAACAAGCAAATAATTGCATGAACACATTGAAACAATGGTTTGATACAAATCTTCTCTCATTAAACACTAACAAGACATACTATATACATTTCTCAATTAACAAACTACAAACACTCCCTAACACTCAAATAATTATTCACAATAACAAATGTAATAAAAACATATGTATCCAAGGCTGTTCAATATTGAACTCAGTATCAGAAATTAAATATCTCGGAGTGATAATAGAACAACATATGAAGTGGAAAAGACATATATGTGAATTGGTCAAGCGTATCAGAAAGTGTGTATACATATTCATAAGATTAAGAAATATTTTAAAAAGAAATAACCTAAAAAGAGTATACTACGCACTAATCCAGTCGTTAATTCAATACGGAATTATTGGATGGGGGGGGTCATACAATAAGATTCTGACCCCGATCAAAGTGGTCCAGAAGCTAATCCTCAAAGTAATCCTCAAGAAACCCTCCACGTATCCAACAGAAACGCTATTTACAGATTTCGGGGTGCCCCGAGTAGAAGATATATTCAAGAAAAATGCAATTATCCAAATTTATAAAGATAATGTAATCAAAAAATTTGAAACCCACTTATCTAAAAGATATCAATACAATATCAAAATTCCAAAATGTAATACCAAACAAATGCAAAATAACTATAAATATTTAGGAATAAAGTATTTCAACAACCTTCCGATTGAAATAAAGAAATTAAAGGATATTAACATACTTAAACAAAAACTAAAGTTACTCTTTCAGAAATAATCAATTAAATAATTGCCTGTTTTTCCCTTCATTGATATTCATTGATATTTATTATCAGTCTATACTCATCTCCACTGTATTTAGATTTTTTCTCTTTATATATTGTTCCTATCATTTATATACTTACTTATAGCATAATGATATTCTATTTTTCTTACAATTAGTGTAACTCTCCCACCAAGCACAAGAACCAGTTTCTTCATTGGTGAGATTGCGAACATAAATATATTTTGAAATGTAAATATATACTTTATGTACTCACATTATATCCTGTACCCACTTTATATATATATTAAAAAAAAAAAAATAAATAAAAAAAATAATAATACCCTAAGTCAAGGAAATTGTTCTAAAACACCACTGTAGCATCCCACCTGAACCAATATCATTTTTATGAGCAATAAATGTTAAATTGAAATAATGGAAATAATGAAAGTAATTCAGAAAAGAGGTATGATGTCTAAATTATGCAGTAGCAGATATACAGGGTTTTCCAATAAGAGGTGTTACTTTGATATTCAATTGTAAAAGATCAATGGTTTCGTTGCTTGTGTGGCACGTAGCGCCGTCTTGTTGAAAGTAAACGTTGTCGAGATCAATACTATCCAATTCCGGCCATAAAAAATCATTAATCATCTTTCGATAGTGCAATCCATTCACCATAACTGTTGCTCCAGCCTCATTTTCGAAAAAGTAAAGTCCAATGACTCCGCCGGACCATAAATCGCACCAAATAGTGACACTTTGAAGATAGAGAGGCTTTTCAACAATAACTCTTGGGTTTTCCGAGCCGCAGATTGACCTGCAAACTGACCTTGGAGTTATTACTGCCTACCGCAACCTATTATTGCGTAACCACCATACTAATAAATATGTTTTCAATCTTACACAGCAGATAAACAAGCATTTACTCTACATGAATGGTTATTTATCAGTTGTGTAAAATATAAAACATATTTATTCGGAAGACCTTTAGTGTGTCAGAGTAAAATGCCGTTTGCAGGGTGATACTATTTTAGTAATAAGTTACTTATTTCTTCGTAAAATTATATTTTTGTAAATTGTTCCCTCTACCAGACAATGTGTTTATATATTTATAAAAATTGTATATATATCTATTCTATGTAGTTTCCTCAGAATAGCTACTTATATTAAGAGTAATGATTTTTTTTTTCTCTCTAATATTATAAAAGAATATAATATAATGTAATTACTAACCTTCATTTTAGGGTCTTTTACGTTGAAATACATATTAAATTTTGTTTTATTCTTAAACGGTATTTTAAAATTTTTTTCATGATCTTATATCTTGCATATGTCCTCAAAATTTGTATACCTAGTTCACAAAAAGGATACGACAATATATGTTTTTTCTGGTAAACTGGCAACATTGATAATTATTGTACCACTGTTGCCAATTCAAACAGATGTATTCCACTATAGCAAAGTTATATGGTGTTAAAGGTGGATCAACTTAGTCTAACAACTTCTTACTGGATCAACATACTACGGGAAGAGGGAATATATATATATATAATATATATATATATATATATATATATATTTATCCCCTCTCGTACTATGTTGATCTCGCGCGACGGTACGCCAGGTATATGTTGATCCGTTTGCATTTGTTGATCCACCCCGGATATGTTGATCCATTACCCAAGCTGGCATACATATGTAAATCCCTACAGATCAACTTGTGTCATCGAGATTTAGCTGTAAGCCACGCCCATTTTTCGGTCGCATATACATTTTACACGATTTATTTTGTTGATCTATATATTTCAGACAAACTTGACCGCTTGCATGTGTTGTAACTTGTAACCGCCAATTTCGCGCGCGTTGTGGTACTTTTTAGATTCCGTTAGAACATCCATATTCTATGAAAATGACTCTGTACTTAAAGAGGATAGACTGCCTCACGCGTATTTATATTGAAATGGAACTTTCGCAAACGTCAAATCCATGCTTAAAAAACCTTTTGAACTTGATTAAACAAAAATGTAACTTTAATGCATCATTTACTACGTTTCGTGACTTAGCAGGGGTGCCCGGGTTCATGGGGTGAGATTTGTGTAAGTCATTTTATAAGAGAAGTTTTGAACATTGATTGAATCAAATTTTATTATAATGTATCTTTTACCATCTCTCCCGACGTAAGTTTCTTGTAATGATTAAGTTGAAACAAAGCGTAATATCCATAATATGTGCCTATTAAAATTGCGGCGATTAGATTGGTGAGAATTTAATCTTTCAAATTTTAAATTGAAATTGCTGAAAAATTAATTCCAATTTGTTTTTTACTAAACATGGCTAAAGTCATTTCAAGCACCGATTCCAACCAACGATGTTTTAGTATATGTTCGTCAATCAACAGGAGCCATAATGTCTGTACATCAGAGCCCTCGAGAACTATTACAATTATGTGTACCGCCGCCCCGGGAACCATTTATTAGATAACCAATACCCCTACCATTAGTCACCGCCAACGATTTAGCGAGAAAGTTGTTTATTTTTTGTATTTTTTTACATCGTCTCCACACAGGAGGCCCTAAGGAAAATCGTAACCCTCAAGGCCTATGTCATCTTTGTGAATGCTGTGTTGGGGGTATTTTGAAAGAAAGGAATGAGAGTGAGTTCTGGGAAGGAAATAGGTATGATGGGTGGGTAGTAATCTGGGGGTCAGTGTGTTCGAGTGATAAACATAAGAATCCAAGTCTCCTACTGCGTTGCAAGGCGATGCGTTGAAAGAGGATTAATCGATCCGGCCCACCACGCATTTGGTAGGCAAGCGCATCCGCCGCCAAGAACCGAACAAACCTCACCCCATAAACCCGGGCACTCCTGCTAAGTCACCAAACATATCAAACTACTTGAGGTGGCTCTCGACTAGCAATCCGAAGGTCGCGGGTTCAAATAAATTTTAATAAAATTAATTTGCACTATTTTACAATTAGTGTTTGGTTATATCTGAATAGCTAGGTACTCTCCCACCTTCCTCCTCGTCATCTCCTTTGAGGTCTCCTTTGAGGATGCCATAGTCTCACTGGCTCCAGACGGGAGCGGTTAGGACTGTATGACTCTGGTGCGGTATTCACACAAGTTTTTATTTGTAAAAAATGAAAAAAGAAATATTGACAATATTATAATCAGATATCATATTTCCTACAAAAAGCTACAGCTTGCTTCGAGAAGTTGAATAAAGTATTTTTAGCACAAACATGGCAGAAGATGAACTAACACGTGCAGTTTATAGTAATACCAACTAAAAGCACTTCAATATATTTTATTTAAATTTTGTAATTCCTTCATGCCTCATATTAGTGTTTCATAAAAAAATACAAATCATATCACACCACATCTTAACCAAAAAGCCGATATGTTTTTATACACAAAAAAGGGTTATTTGGATATTCTCTGTATGAAAACTAATTTCATACAGAGAATTTCATATATTTAATTGTTTTGTCTTTGATAATCAACGCCTATGGAATTCTACGTCTTGCCACCGCGTTTCCCGATACTATTGATTACTAAACACGGCGAAATATTTCAAAATGACTTATTAACGATTCCAGAATGTACTTTATTCATAATTGTTTTAAAAATTTATCTGTTTCTTTAGACATTTTTTTTTATAAAGTGCCTATAAACTTCGTTTTATTACTTATCCACTGGAGCGATTTCTGCCATATTTTGCCAATATTGTGCAATATCTTAGTTTTACCTCTAGGTACACAATAGAGTGGGTACTTATGGAATCTAGAAATATGGGATTATTGATTAAATCTAGGTGGATTCGTTAGCTTTAAACCGCATTTAGTAGTTTATATGGTTTCTGTGTTAATGTTTTTGGGGGATGATTATACCGGTACAATTGACCCCGTATTACAACTAAACTCCAGTTTCTGTGAGTACAGCTCCCAAGTTTTATAAACTCAAGTGCATGTCCGTCCGTAACACTTAGTCAATGTACTTATTTGTTCGTTGTCCTCTCTTTTCTAATGTGAAGTTGCTATTTTAATTTAAAGGAATATATATATACACATTGTTTGGGAATTAAATGACAAAATTGATTTAATATAATAGTATTTGTAACCACCTTGTAGCTGTTTTTTTAGTTCAGCTGATTTCCGGTCATATTGTTTTATAATATTAAATATGGGATGATTTTAAAAGAATCATCTTTAGAGCTATTCGAAACATTCGCAAAAATCAAATCCATAAAAAAATCATAACTTAGCAGGGGTACACTGTTGCGTTTGCTCAGCTACTACGTGGCGGGCCGGATCGAAAGAGACTGGTTGAGGGATACCTTTTGGCCATAAAAATCTAAAATGGCGGCAAAAGGAAATTATTCCATATTCAAATTCGGCGGTATGATTTTTTTATGTGACACCTCTCGATAGAGCGCCCCTATCTTTACACGTTAAATACAGAGAAACTATGTCGCCAACCGGTTGGGCAGCGTTATGAGGCGGGTTAAGGTAGGGGCTGTAGGAATGAATTTATTAATGCTGGTCTTAAATAGGCGCGAATTATATGGAGGAGGAAAAACAGATGCTGATAGCTCGTTCCACATGCGAGCCGACTTACGGTAAAACGAGTCGGAGAAACGACCCGTTCATATATGTATAGATAACATCAACTTAACTGTGAACGTGTATTCCGCTCGGACCGTCGAGTATCAAGCACGTGCACAGTGCAACGGGGATCAATGCTGCTAGCTCCTTTTAACAGGCTCTAATAAAATATCTGTAGAATAGACACAGCATACGCACATTTCGTCATACATGATTTTACTGCACATATGCCTCAGGGATTTCATTTCTACAGTATTCTGTCTACTTTCAGCCTTCTTCTGCCAATTCCATGCCTCATTTCCATATATTAGGGTATGTACCAGCACTACATTGTGGACTGCTAGCTTCGCTTCTTTGGACAGTTTTTAGTTAGCTCCATCCGCGTCCAATCATCCATTAATTACCCATTATAATCAAGAACCCGGCCTCCCCTACTAAGTCACGAAGCGTAATCAGGGGAGATGGTAAAAGATACAGGTTCAAAATTTCCTACATAACATTATTCCTTTTGCCGCCATTTCGGATTTTTATGGTCGAAAGGTATCCCTCAACCAGTTTCTTTCGATCCGGCCCGCCACGCAGTAGATGGGCAAACGCATCCGCCGCCAGGACCTAGACAAACCTCACCCTATGAACCCGTGTACCCCTGCTAAGTTATGATTTTTTTATGGATTTTGTTTTTGCGAAATTTTCGTTTCAATCTAAATACGCATACATTTCTTATAAACAATTGATCGAAGTTGACCTAATACGATAGTGTGGGCACGAACTTCGCTTCGCTTCGGGCATCTTCGCTTCGCGTCGCCCGACTTCCGATTGTTGTCGGTAAATGCGCCCGAGTCAAAGGACTTGAAGCGTCCGTCTCTAGCCGCCGGCCGGGATATAACGACACCCTGATTAGAATACATTTAATTGTTTTGTCTTTGATATCATAAATATTTTTAATAAATTAAAAACGGCTATGGAATTCCACGTTTTGCCACCGCGATACTATTGATTACTTAACACGGCTAAATATTTCATAACGACTTATTAACGATTCCAGAATGTATTTTATTTATTACTGTTTTAAAAAATTTTCTGTTTCTTTAGACGATTTTTTTTTATAAAGTGCCTATAAACTACATTTTATTATTTATCCACTGGAGCGATTTCTGCCATATTTTAGACCGGTCGGTGGCCGAGTTGACATCGCGTTTGGGTCCCACCCAGGCATAGTGTGTTCAATTCCTGGGCTGGCTAAGTCCCCCATCACAACACAAGCAACATTTTCAGCTGACTGTGGTGGTAGTAGGAGATTTTCAAATATTGCCAGGTTATTCTTAACCCGGGAATGTTTGTCTTTCTTTTCAAAAATTAGTTTATATTGTTTATGTTTTTATGTTTTCGGGGGATACCAGTACAATTGACCCAGTACTACAACTAAACGTCAGTTATTTTTTTAAAGTTTCTGTGAATACAGCTCCCAAGTCTTGCTCAAGTGCATGTCCGTCCGTAACACTTAGTCAATGTACTTATTTGTTCGTTGTCCTCTCGTTCCTAATGTGAAGTTGCTATTTTAATTTTAATTCATAAATGAGATCCCTGAGGCGTATGTGTGGTTAAACCATGTTTGATCGTGTGAGGAATGTGGAGATCCGCAAAGAGTGCAAGGCTGATGTAAGCGTAATGAGTAAGATTAAGAAAGGGACGCTTAGATGGTTTGGGCATGTAGAGCGAATGAGCGAAGATAGGAGTGTGTAAAGAGGATATATGATGCAAATGTGAATGGTAGCAGAAGTCGGGGAAGCCCGAGGAAGACATGGCACGATCAAGTGAATCAGATACTCGAGTCGGGTCATGTCAAGAGTCAGAATAATAGAAGAGTATTATGAGACGATGTATGAATGTGAATGAGGCAAGAAGTGTGTGCCAAGACCGAGTTGTTTGGCGGTCCGTCCTCTCTGTCTACCCCTGCGGGGAAACGGCGTGATCGTTAATTAGTTAGTTAGTTAAATATACACGTTGTTTGGGGGAAAGTTTTATCTCATTCATAAAAAAAAAACTTTTTTCCTTCTTTTTTATTGAGATTAAAGCAAACTATGATATAAACATAATTTTATTTTTTTATTTTATTACACTAAATAGTTACGGTTCGTGACTAGACTGATTTTCTTGATGCCAGATAGTGTATTACGTTAAACATAATTGAAATTTTGAAAAATTATTATTCAACTAATTAAAAAACTTCTTTTCCTCGTCGAAGTTATTAAAATTGGACAACTTTGGTTGAATTGGTTCAATTGGCCACATATAGAATTCATTTGGCCCACTGTAAAAAAAACTTCATATAAAATATAATCGAACAAATTGATTAAATATAATTGCATTTGTAACCACCTTGTAGCTGTTTTTTAGTTTATGATTTATTTATTTCAAAGAAAGATGCCGACTTCCGGTCATATTGTTGTATAATATTAAATATGAGATGTTTCTTTTAAGAGCATTTCATTTTATTTAGAGAACTTTAAAATATAAACATTTCCGGTAAGGGTTCCATGATAACTCAACACAGTGACAATTCAACACACCTTTAAAAAGTGATGTAAAGTCATTAGAAACGATGAATACAAAATTTAAACCTAACCGAACCTAACCTACTTAACCCAGTTAATAATGTTTTTGTTTCATCACTTTCCATGACTTTACATAACTTTTTAAAGATGTGATGAATTATCATTTTGATGATTTATCTGGTCATCTCCGGTAAGATGTAACAATCGTTTATACAGAATATTAATATTTGAAGTTGAGTTGAGTTCTGCGATTATTAAGCTTACGAGTTTTTTTAAATTCTAAAATAATGTGATAATCGATAAAATATGGGTGGATTCATTGCTTATAATATAGATCATTTTGTATGTCTCTATATTCAAATTCGGAGGTATGACTTTTTTATGTGACACCTCTCACAAGAGTGCCCTTGTCTTTATACGTTAAATACATAGAAACTATGTCTCCACCCAGTTGGGCAGCCTTATGGGGCGGATTAAGATAGGGTCTGTAGGAATGAATTTATTAATGCGGGTCTTAAAGAGGCCCGGATTATATTGAGGAAGAAAAACAGATGCCGATAGCTCGTTCCACATACGAGCCGACTTACGATAAAACGAGTCGGAGAAACGACCCGTTCATATATGTATCGATAACATCAATCCGCTCGTGTCCGTCGAGTTGTCGAGTATCAAGCAGTTGTCGAGTATCAAGCACGTGCACGGTGCACTGGGGATCAATGCTGCTAGCTCCTTTTAACAGGCTCTAATAAAATATCTGTAGAATAGACACAGCATACGCACATTTCGTCATACATGATTTTACCGTACATATGCCTCAGGGATCTCATTTCTACAGTATTCAGTCTACTTTCAGCCTTCTTCTGCCAGTTCCATGCCTCACTTCCATATATTAGGGTAGGTACCAGCACTCCATTGTGGACTGCTAGCTTCGCTTCTTTGGACAGTTTTTTCTTAGCTCCAACCTCGTCCAATCATCCATTAATTACCCATTATAACCAAGAACCCGGCCACCCCTACTAAGTCACGAAGCGTAATCAGGAGAGATGGTAATAGATGCAAGTTCAATATTTCCCATATAACATTATGCCTTTTGCCGTCATTTTGAATTTTGATGGTCAAAAGGTATCCCTCAACCAGTCTCTTTCGATCCGGCCCGCCACGCAGTAGGTATTTTTTTAATGGATTTGATTTTTGCGAAAGTTTCGTTTCAATCTAAATACGCATACATTTCTTATAAACAATTCAAGCAACAAACAGTCGAATGAACACGTCATTTTGATTTGAAACGGTACCATCTCACAGTCATTTCATGCGATATCCGACTCTAGAGACTAATACTTTGAGTTCAATATCACAAAAGATTACGGAATCAGATAAAACCTTGTGATGAACAGTCCACCGATTGCTCTTGATTGGTTCATTTAGTAAAACCATATATAGGGACACAGATCAACTTTGTCCAATAACTTCTTACCTGGATCAACATACTACGGGAATAGATCAATATATATGAGATCAACATAAGTATGCCAATTTAGGTAGATCAACATAAATTATGCATCCGATTTCCATACAAATTTAGAAAATTTTATGAACAGTATATCAAATGGTTTTTCTGGCAAACTGGCAACATTGATAATTATTGTACCACTGTTGTCAATTCATTCAGATGTATTCCACAATAGCCAAGTTATATGGTGTTAAAGGTGGATCAACATAGTCTAACAACTTCTTACTGGATCAACATACTACGGGAAGAGGTCAATATATATATATATATATATATATATATATATAGGTCCCACAACATTTATTGCGTCCGTGCGTAAATCCGTCTTTGGGCGTCCAGCACTTCTAGTTCTTTTTTTTAGATTGTTTTTGTGAATATTGCACTATGTTTTACTCACAATAATCGCTAATATCATATTTTTTTAATATTCATAATAATGCAGGTTTTGATGTTTATTACACTTTCATACATTTCTAGCGTCACGTACATACTCACGTCCGGGTGTATATTTTTTATATATTGAAGGTTCCTTTAATATAGGTTTCACGTCCGTTCACTCTAATTCAATTGTTACGTCTTCCGTATATTGCTGACTATTCTAATAAAGGTTTCACGTCCATACTGAATAATTTATTCTAGCGTCCGAGTGTATATTATTTGTTTGTTACATGGCGTTTTGAAGGTCGATTTCATTTTTACGTCTTCCGTATATAAGGCCCTTAAGACTCTTGGATTTGTTTTGAGAGTTTCAAAAGGTACATTTAGGCCGTTGTTATGCCCCTTATATTATAAAACCCCTTAGGATTGCATGACTTATTCTGATATGGGAGATATATTTCACCTTAAAAATAATCAATATAAATATTGTTTATTTTAATTCTTTTATATATCTAGACAAATCGACATCTATATTTTTTGCAATCTTTTGTTCATTTTGAATATCTACATATGTGAGACTTCTTATCGTTTTTACCAATGTATCTTTTTTTATTATACGCTTTTTTGTAACATTTTTTTTTCATTCTATTTTGTTTTCTCTATTGTTTTAATTTTTAAGAATTTATAATAACTGCGATACTCAACTATTAAACTAGAATGTAAAAGTCTATTAGGTGTAATAAATAAATTAACAAATAAATAAACAACACAAAATATTTCTTACTCTTCTAGTGAACTTTTCACGTTCATAGTGAATTAATTAATTAAATACAGCATCTGTGGTTGAGAGGTAAGACTCTCAACTCGCAATCCGAATCCCGTAATCTGACGGTCAAACCCGGCGTGCCCAAATAATTTTTTATTTGTTTGTGTTATTTCACAATTAATACATTAAACATAATATAAAGTGTGTTTGCAGCACGTTCCAGAGTGAAATATACTCTCAGTATCGCCCTGATGTGAGACCACCATTCCGAATGGAAACGTTATTTCTAAGCTTTTGCCGTGTTTGGTGACCAGATATAAATAGCCAGGTACTTTTCTACATTTCTCTTCCCCATCTTCTTCCCCCCCCCCAATACCTTCACCCTAGTACTCAGATTGGGGATGCCACAGTCTCGCTGTTCCAGACGGGAGCGGTTGAGACTCTTGTGCGGTATATAAAAAAATATATGTATATATATATATTTTATTTTTTTGACATCCAGAAACACACCAGACCTGACAAAAAACTGTCTATTGATAGTGAGAATTTTGAATGAATATCTTGTTGCATCTTGTATACAAAAGTATCTACTGGGCGCAGGCGTGCGACAATCATTTTTACAACGATATCCTGAATAAAAATGTATCATTTCATAATTCGCCAGTTCGCTCCATTGCAGAAGGCGGTCGGACCTTTTTAGGTCGGGATATCAATTTACCGTCTACTCTAAACCATTATACAAAAATGTCCACCCGCGCTGGGTGATTTTTAATTCTGAGTGCTACGTGGCATCGTTGTAAATGAACTGAATGTTGCCAAATCTACCGTTTTGCTTCACCAAAGGCTCAAACAATACATAAAAATGTATATATTCGCAAACTGACACGAGGACGCAATACTATCGACGTAATGCGTGGACGCAGCACGGCCGTCGTTATGTATACAAAATAATATCTACTCGTGATCGGTCACGAGGATACAATACCATCGACGAAGCACTTCCACCGTTACGTATTCAATATAATAATATCTGTTTTTTATATCTAACTTAATTAGTTCAACCTCGAATTGTAATATTTTAATTAATGAGTTAAACTTATTACTATCATTAAGTTAAAAATAAAAATATATATATTTTTTAATATCTATTTCTTAACATCTTTAGCGTTAGAATATTTACTACATAATATTATGTAATATTTATGTAAGTGGCATCGTTGTAAATGAACTGAATGTTGCCAAATCTGGCGTTTTGCTTCACCAAGGACTCAAACGATACATAAAAATGTACGAATTCGCCAACGGCCATGGGGACGCAATACTATCGACGTAATGCGTGGACGCAGCACGGCCGTCGTTATGTATACAAAATAATATCTATTCGTGATTGATCACGAGGATACAATACCATCGACGCAGCACTTCTGTCGTTTCGTATTCAATATAATAATATCTGTTTTTATATTTAACTTAATTAGTTCAACCTCAAATTGCAATATTTCAATTAAGGATTTAAACTTATTAATACCATAAAGTTAAAAATAAAAATATATATATTTTTTTTTATTTCTTAACATCTTTGGTGTTACAATATTAAACAACATAATATTATATAATATTTCAATCACTTTTCTGATAAATCAGATGCTTGTGCTTAGGAGAGGACAACTATATATTTTTACATATATTTATATTGCAAATATTATTACAAAAACTCTTAATAACCTTACAAGAAAATACAATAAAAGTAATAAAAACAGGTTAGATATAAATAATACCAAGAAATGATACGCAGAAATATAATATGTGGAGTTTATTAAGCAGAATTGATTTGAAAGTACCTACACGGCACACACGCTCATGTAATCTATTTAAAGAAAAACACTGTAAAACCAATTCAAATAAAAATGCTTGTCTTAGAAGAATATGTTCAACATATGTATAGTAACATTCTCTCTGATTCTATCTTCAATGTAACCAAAATAAATTAAAAAACTCAATTTAAAATGTATTAAACGTGTACCAAACTGCATAAAATGTAATTATATTATGTAATGACTAATGACATATATTATGTTATAATAAGCTCCCTCTTGAATAACGTTATATTTTTTACAAAATAAAACCGTACTTTGTTTTAAACCACTTTATATTTATTTATCACAATATTTGTGTTCAATCCAAACCGGTCAACGAAATATAAATTAAAATAAAGTCTTTTAAAACAAAGTATTTGTTTCATTTTGTATAATGTCAAGCTACAAAGTGTTTGTTTTCTTCGATAAATTTAGTATTTTTTAGTTCTTGTAAGTATAGTGTTTAAATTTTTAGATACATAATAGAATAGTATATTGAGGAAATCTGTAATTGGTTTCTTAGTTAGGTAAATTACACATGTATTAATGAACCACATTGTAAACTGTTGATTTCCCTGAAATAAAATAAATAATATGAAACAATAAGAAAAATTATGAGGTGGTATTAGAGAATTTTAAGTCGATTTTCTTTGCAATTAAATAATAATTTAACAATAACTTTGTAAACACCACTTTTATTTTTTATATTTTGTTTCGACCGGGTTTCGCTACCACCGAATGTTCTTCAAAAAACAATATTGTTTCGTTCTTCGTTCGATAATGATTTCAATGTAAAATAGTGTGTTTGTGTAAACTCCGCTCATACGAGTTTTGAAAGCATAGTGTAGAGATATAATATAAAATAATAATCATCCTAGACATGAAGAAAAGTCAATAGGTGTTGCATATTAATTAAAAATTGATAAATGTATCCAAGACACTATCCAGATAGCATTTAGTTCGAGTTGAATCCTGCAATGATACATAAAGATAGCAGCCAATAAAAATATGCGTTAAGAAAATTAAGATTAAGTATGTTTTATTTTTATAGTGAATATCTCACAAGAGTCCCAACTGCTCCCGTCTGGAGCTAGTGAGACTATGGCATCCCCAATTGGGGTATATTGAAGGGGAAGAGTTGGGGAAGAGAAAGGTGGGGAAGTACCTGGCTATTCAGATCTAGTTACTAAACACGGCTAAAGCCACTTGGAGCAACGTTTCAATTCTGAATGGTGGTTTTACACCAGGGCGATACTGGGAGTAACTTCCACTCTGTTGGTAATTCTTAGTCGAAGTATATTACAGTAAATATGACCGAATCAGATAGGGACACATTATCTCAGTTGGTAGGGTCACGGCTCGGAAACCCAAAGGTCCTGGGTTCGAGTCCCAAATGTGACAGTGCCTTTTTCAGATTTTTCCGTTTCAGATGTTCGATTGAATTTCGCTAATATTGTCTTCATTAATTAAAAATAATACCTAATCTAGATCGGCCACTGGTACGCAATACTATCGATGTAATGCGTGGATATAGAGCACTACCATCGATATGTATTAAAAATAATATCTATTCGTGAACGGACGCAATACTACCAACGTAATGCGTAGACGCAGCACGATCGTCGTTATGCATTAAAAACCACGCATGATGCTTCTTAGTTCTGAGCATCAAGCGGCATCGTTGTAAATTAACCCAATGTTGCCAAATCTGATGATTTACCCAACCAAACGCTCAAATAATATACAACAATGTACTCGTGAATGGCCACGGGGACGCAGTACTATCGAAGTAATGCGTGGACGCAGCACGATCGTCGTTATGCATTAAAAACCACGCAGGACGCTTCTTAGTTCTGAATGTCAAGCGGCATCGTTGTAAATTAACCCAATGTTGCCAAATCTCATAATCATAATAATATATCAGCGTGATCGGCCATGGGGACGCAATACTATCAAAGTAATGCGTGGATGCAGCACGACCGTCGTTATGTATATTAAATAATATCTACTCGTAATCGGTTTCGAGGACGCAATACTATCGACGTAATGCGTAGACGCAGTACGATCGTCGTTATGTATTGAAAATTATTTCGACCGTCGTCGTATATTCAAAATAATATCTACTCGTGATCGTTCACTGGGACGCAATACTATCGACGTGATGCATGGAAGCAGCACGATTGTCATTATGTGTTAAAAATAGTATATTCTCATGAGCAGCTACGGGGACGCAGTACTATCGACGTAATGCGTGGACGCAGCAAGACTGTCGTAATGTATTCAAAATAATATCTACTCGCGAACGGCCATGGGGACGCAATACTATCGACGTAATGTGTGGATGCAGTACGACCGTCGATATGTATATAAAATAATATCTACTCGTAATCGGTCTCGAGGACGCAATACTATCGACGTAATGCGTAGACGCAGCAAGATCGTCGTTATGTATCGAAAATTATATTACTTCGTGGACGCGGCAAGATCGTAGAAATGAATAAAAACATACACTGCTCGATATATACATTGTGTAGCGAACCTGTCGGCAAAATGTCAAACGTTCAATATTCGTTTTCAGACATTCCGAGAGATTTTTTGCTTCCACAAAAATTTTTTCCATACGATTCTACATGGGGTAAGCATCGTTCTGGCCAATTTTGACGTCAAAACATTGCAGCGTCCGTATATCGGACGCTGTAAGTCGGTGGACGCTACAATGCTATGGAGTTTTTAGGGGTCGGACGCAACAAATGTAGCGGGATATATATATATATATATATATATATATATATATATATATATATATATATATATATTGTGAACAGAAGTGAACAGGAGGACAGGAAAATCAGTCAAGACACTGTCCTAGAGATAGACGGGCAGGCTATCTCCGTAAGATTGAGTCTTCCCACACCACCACGCGCGGCCACATGTGTACTATTGTGAACACGCACAGACAGAACAGTAGAACAAAAGGCATTTGCCTTGTGCGGAAGTTTCAATAAACGGTACCCGGAAGAGATCTGCAACATCATTAGTTATAGGCAGACTGATGGAACTTAAGCGCAAGCCAAAAACTAAGTTTGGTGATCGCGCTTTCGAAGCATCTGGGCCGAAGGCTTGGAATAAACTCCCTCCGGAACTAAGATCCCTAACAAGTCCAATAGAATTCAGGTGTAAACTAAAAACTCACCTTTTTAATATGTCAAACCCTATATACCATTCCTGAGAGAAAGTCCAATTATATCCAATTTTCCAATTATGTCCTTCCTTACTCCTGTATTTAAATTTCGCTAATAAACAATTAGTTTAATTAAGTTTTAATCTTAAGTGACCTACCAGGTAAGTATGGTTCTGTATATTATCTCCATCTATAGTTAGTAATAACATAAATCATTGTAGAAATGTATATATATTTGTACAGCGCCCTTGAGGTGATTTTGCACAAAAACGGCACTTACAAATCATCCTAATATTATTATTATCCTTAAAGAAACAGCAACAATGTTAGGCTACCTAAGACAATTTATTGGCAACTCAAAACAATATTTTTTTTAAATGTTTAAAAATGTTCAATGAACTCCCTTTAAAAGTCTTGCAGTTATTCGTGGGTTACGTGTAAATGTTGTGAAGTTCAAATAGATAATTAAATATTTTTATAGTAGTTTTAGAATAGATGTACACTAGATGTGAAATGTTAAATTTGATGATGATACACTTGGTAGACGATATTATTGCTCATTATCGACTAGCGTTGAAACACTTTGCAGCGTTTCGTTCCATGGTATGCGAAAACGTGAGATACCCGCTAATTCATTATTTTTTTAGTTTTGCGTTTTATTTAATCAATTGAATTACTTTGCTAATAAAGGTGAACCTAATATAATAAACCTCTCAATAAGCCATCCGAAGTTTAAATGCTAACATAACGAATTCTTTTTAAATTAAGCAGAAACAAAATCTTTTTTATACGATTCAATCAGACAAGGCAGAACAGTAAGTGATCAAACTGCTAATAGCTTACACGTATTAGAATACACACCAGAAATGTTGCGTGCCTATCGATTGGTACTCGACGAATGTAATTTTAAATGAGAAAATAATATAATACAATCGTGTTTATCACAAGGAAAATAGGATTAGGAGGAGGAGGCCTGGTACCAGGTGAATGTTGTTTCAATTGGAAGTTCTGATATTGGTCATCAATGTTCTGTAGGCACTATAGTTTATAAAAGTACGTGTAGTAAAACAAAATGTTACTTCATTAAGTGTAGTATAATATAAGTTATTTATATACATAGTCCTTCTCACTACGGCTAGGAATCCGTCAGAATCCGATCAGGAGATCCTCCTTCATAATTTTAATAATTTCCCATTTTTTATAATTTCATCATCTCTTCATCTCCACGTTTATTTAGCCATATGTTGGTGATGTTTAAACCTATTTATTTTCATTATATTTTAATAGTATTTATAAGGGCATTGTATAATTTTGTAACGTCGCGGTCGGTGGTTTTTCCATACTTTCAAAATTGTGTACGGTGAAATTTCTACGATGCAACACAAGAATAGTAAAAATCCACAAAAAAACTGTAAAGAAAAAATAAGTAGGCGTATAATTAAATGAAGCCAAAATGAAATAAGTAGTAAAATTCAAAGACGGCGTTGAACAGAAGAAATGAACGATTTTTAAAAATTTATTCATTTAAACACGCGTAGATTTAATTCTGTCATTACTGAAGCTGTTGTCTCAATTTTCAGTTGTCTATCAAAAGTTGCTTTTGACGCTCTTCTTCTTCTCGATCATATTTAAGCTTCTCCTGTCGTTCGACTTCTTTGTGATGCCAGTCCGCTTCTTCCTGTAAACGTTCGACCTCACGTTGTTTCCATAGTTGTTCTTTTTTATGTTTTTCTTTATCAAAATTCTCCCCAATTTCTTCATTCTCAGTTTCTAACGGAGCATGATCCTTGCTTATCTGCTCAAGTAGTTTATAAAATTGGTTATATCTTTTCTCTTTTTCATCTTTTGCCTTGGCTATTCGTTGCATCTCAATCAGCCCTCGACGATTGCATTCCTTAAGCAGTTCAAGAAGGAAAGGTGTACTAGTGGTTCCAGATTCGACTTCATAATCCGAATCATAATTTGAGTCTTTGTTGCTTATCGTCATTTGTGAGCTTCTTGGGGTTATTTGTTCTATTCCGTTGTCTTCTTGAGGCTGTTCGAAAGTTTCTTGTTTCTGGATTCTAAAACTTTCATCATCAACTTCGTTGCCTCTTTGATTTATATCTGATTTTTCATCTTGTTTCTCGATTCTAGAACTTTCATTATCAACTTCGATGTCTCTTTGATTTATTTCGGATTCTTCATCTCGTTTCTGGATTCTATAACTTTCATCGTAAACTTCGATGTCTCTTTGATTTATTTCGGATTCTTCATCTCGTTTCTGGATTCTAAAACTTTCATCGTAAACTTCGATGTCTCTTTGATTTATTTCCGATTCTTCATCTTGTTTCTCGATTCTAAAACTTTTATTATCAACTTCGATGTCTCTTTGATTTATTTCGGATTCTTCATCTTGTTTCTGGATTCTAAAACTTTCATCGTCAATTTCGATGTCTCTTTGATTTATTTCGAATTCTTCATCTTCATGATTCTGCTTTAGCTCACTGAAAAGCAGTTTGTTTGATTCGCCTACTTCTTCCGTATCGTAACGTTCTATTACTACAATACTTTGATGATCTAGTTCCAGTTTTTGTACTGTAAGATGCATTTCATTAAATACCTCTTTTTCTAGGACCTCCTTTTTATTTTTTAGAAGTTCTTTTTCTCTATTACATTCATCATCTTGTTTCTTATCGTATGAAACTAATTCTTCTTTTATCTCTAATTCCTTTAATTCGGGTTCTCCATTTTGATCGTCTTTTTCTTTCACATTGAGATGCAGTTCCAATGGTTCAATTTTATAATCTTTTGCCGGCTCTGTTTCTTTTTGTTCTTGTTCTTGCCCTCCGAGCTGTGCCACATTTAAGTCGTTAGCTTTATCCAGTCGATACTGATTTTCATTGACTTTTACCACGTCCTCGTTTTCTTGCTCTATGAGTTGTTCCTTAGTAAACTCACTAGTTTCATTTATCTCATCAATTTGCTGTTGATTGGAGCAGTTTTCAGAATCGTCAATAGTTTCGTGTTGTATTTCTTTTTGTTTAATTAGTTCAATCTGGTTATTTATGTCAGGTTTTTTGTGTTCTTCTACGTCTCCTTGTTTTTTCTTTATTGAATCTTGATATCTTGCTTCAATCTCATCATCTGCTTCCTGTTGTTTTTGCTGCAAGAGCTGAATTTTACTTATATCATCAGCTTCTTTCACAAATTTCTTTGGAACCGCGTTCTGGACAACCCCAATATCGGATATAGCTGCATCACGTTTAATTTTAAGAACACAAGTGTTATGTTGGAGAAACTTGTCTTCTAGTACGTTGACTGCTTCACGTTCGCCTATGAGAGACTTATTATTATGTTGTTCTTGTTTTAGTGATTCTTGATTTATCGGTTCAATCAGATTGTGGAGTCTTGGGGTTTGTTCGGCATGCGGCGGTTGTGTAGATAAGATTTCCTGTGCGTCTTCTATTTTCCCGGGGGAGCCGTGCTTGATTGTCCAAATGAGACCGAGAATGAGGCGATGGTTTCCATCTACTATATCTTCAGCACCAATGGAGGGTAATGGAACCTGCAACCGTAAAATAAGCTATAATGTATAAACAATTTTAAAAAATCCAACAAAAAACTTAAAAACAAAAAGTTGTATCGAAAAACAAATAGACGATGTCTTTCTGAGACTTCGCTCATCCCTAAATTTTCCATCCCTTTCTACTGGCCTGTAACCTACTGCACCTATAAAACTCTTTTTCCTGCAGTCACCTCCCAAAAAGGGTTTATGTAAAAAAGTTTATATGTTTAAGTACTAACGCACTGGCAGACTGCAGCCTGCAACCTGGTGCCGGGTGGCAATTGTCCGATTATTTCAATCAATATATTGACTGTGGTTTGTTAAAACTCTTCAAGCCACGAAATGAAAAGAACAAAAAAAAATATTTTTTCTAAAAATAAAAAATTTTGCAATCCTATTTTTATAATTATGAGAGATTTGAGGGTTGAGTAATTTCATCTACGGTTTTCTCGAAATAACCTTAAATAATGTACAAATATATGTACTTTTTAATATTAAAAATGTCTTAATCAGCAAAATATACTTTGGGTTGTTGTATTTTACATGAAAACATGAATTAAAGCTTCAATGTATATCGTTATTAAATTGTCTCCGAATTGATAAAATTAATTGTTCATCTTTGAATTTGAATAATAATTACTTATTTTGTTTTTTTTTTTAATTCTCAAAAAAATTACGAAATTTAAGTTATTTTAATTTTATTTTTAAGTTGACGAATACATTTTCTAAAATTATTTAAAATGTGCCACTATCGATTTGCCGCCAAAACGACATGTTCGTTTTTATTCGTGAATTCGGTAGCGTTGACGCCACGCCGGGCAACGTTGGTGACAACCACCCAGTAGCGGTTCTATGTCATAATGATGTTGTAGCCAATTGGAACCATTTCGAAATGTGCAGTTTTTCAAATCAATTATGAATGAAAATTTAAAAATTAAGCATTGATAATAAATTGTACAATGATCAAAATCAAAAAAATAATCTTTAAATCCTTCGCGCATTTTAAACGTGGTTTGCGAAAATACCCCATTAACGCATTGAAGGGTGTCCGGTCAATCCTTTCAACATGGTAGCCATGTTTGATAGTACTTTTTCACTCCACAAGAGAGCTTGAGCTTTCAACTAGTAAATAAATAAATAAAATAAAAAAGTTTCACAAATATGTTAAGCGAATAATTTACAATACCCTAATATTGTTAATATAATAAAATACTTTTTGTATTAAAACCACGAGTTTATAATATTTTTTAGAACCGACCGGTTTCGCTTTACTCAAGCATCTTACAGATTAGTAATAATTTGTACCCTGAAGATGCTTGAGTAAAACGAAACCGGTCGGTTCTAAAAATTATTATAAACTCGTGGTTTTAATACAAAAAGTATTTTATTTTATTTTATTAAATATGTGAAACCACAAAGTGATTGCTTTCTACAATAATACCTAATATTGTTATTTAATCTGAAAAACAATATACTCCCGAAATACATGTTTAAGAATGTAAATTTTAATTTCGCAATACATGGCTACACCACGAGAAACTGTGGAGATTTTAGACTTCCAAAAACAAATTTGTCGGGAGCTCAAAATAATCTCTATTTTAAATTATTATTATATTCTTAATGAGCTACCGACAGATGTTAAAAAAGCTAAAAGCCTTGCAGCTTTTCATGGGTTATGCCCAAATACTATAAAAAATAAGTTTTAAAAGTATATAATAGTTTTTTTATAATCTAAAACTATAATTTTAAAACAAAGGCGTAATTGCGTTTCTCTGTAAAAACAAAAGATTTATTAACAATACGTATTTACAACTTCTAACCATCACATTATCTGTTAACAAAAGTTCACTCACCTGTAAAAACAAAAGAAACAACATTTAAAGCCCTTATTTCAGGTTTCTTAATAATGTGAGATATTATATTCAGGTGTATTCGGTGTATTTAATTAAATAATGATGGCCCTTTTACTTTTATATTTCGCTTTAATTCGCTAACGTCAAAGCTGTCAGCAGTGACATCTAGTGGGCCACCAACTAACTTGTCGGTAACGCGGCAAATTCAAACTTAAGGAAAGCACTCCAAGGGCCCGTTCCCACTTCCGTTTTCAAATCGGAGGCGGGTCCCGTTTTAAAAACGGATGCCCTAGTGGCTGTAGTGGATGTATGGAGCTGTTCACACTTGTCCGACACGATTTGAAAACGGATCCGACATTTTTTGTCGGATGGCTCGTCTACGCAGCGCGTCCGTTTTCAAATCGTGTCGGAACACGCTCGCTCATAGTGTTGTATGGAGCTGTTCACACTTGTCGTCCAGTCGTTCCGGCAGAGTCCCCGCCACACCCCGACCCCTCCCCGCCCGCTCCCTGTCGCAAGGAAGCAGGCACGCTGCGTGCTTGTATTTGGTTATTTTGTTAAGTAAATAAATCAAAACTACAATAATGGATAAGGAAATAAATCCCGAAAATTTAATACCACTGGTCGAAGAAAGAGTATGGTAATATTTTATCTTTAACCAAATAAAAACAAAACACTTGGTGTACACAACTTTTGTACATCAAAATTTTTATTTTTATTTTTTTAAGTTTACTTTTTTTAAATTTTAAAGCTTTAATGAGATGCACGGAAGAGCTTATTATTTTAATAAACACATAATAAAAAATATTTGAGTTGTTATTGTTTTCTTACTTTAAAATATCGATAGCCTTTCTTCAGGACAAATGCACTTTCTCAATTTTGTGTTTTGATATGTTAAGTTCTCTGAAACTCATTCCAGTAGATGGTTAAAGGAAGTGATAGACATTCTCTTAAGCCATTAAGCGCCCTTGAGGTGATTTTTCATGGTGAAAACGGCGCTATATAAATAATCCAATCATTATTATTCTAAAATAATTAAAGAACTTTAGTTCATCACTTCTCAACTCACCAATTAACACTTGGAAAATTCGTACAGAAAATCATTCGGCTATGATTGGGTGTATTTAAATAAGTAAAATTTTCTTTTCACTTTTTTCCTTCTTTTTAATGAGTACAACATGACAACAAGAGCTTCATCGTCGTCCATTGCGCACCATTACTGAAGAATGAGCAAATAACATGTTTTTGTTGAATCGACAATTATTTTTTTTCGTAGAGTATGGTCCGTTTTTAAAACGGTAGTGTGAACAGGGCCATTGGCCATCCGTTTTTAAAACGGGACCCGCCTCCGATTTGAAAACGGAAGTGGGAACGGGCCCTAAGTGGTTTTCTTTACAAGTATTTTAAAGTGTCCTTAATGACATAGAAATAAGTTGTTAAAAGGTTTATACTAGATATAAAAATGTATTTTTTTATAACTAAATAAAAAACATAGAAAAAAATTATTAAATTATATTCAACGGGCTCTGAAGACCCAGTTCTGGGATCTTGGGTGGTTAGTTCTCCATTGACTGTTGATTTAAATCTAATATTATCGTACCTTAGTGCGGAGAAAGGCCAGACACTTGTTGATATTTTCAATGTGGTGCATCCGGCTCTTGCCCCTGGGAAGGCGGGAGAGGCGGGTAAACTTCTCCGCGAAGACCAGCTCCAGTAGTCTGGTCAACTTCTGTCCATCGGACAGGTCCAGGAACAGGTCTTCCACTTTCATCCCCTCCTATAATACAAACACAGGATTTAGTTATTGTCTTTACGCAAAATAGATGGGACTATGGCATCTTCAATTAGGGTTGTGAAGTGAGGTTGAAGGGTGGAGAAAGGAAGGAGGAGATGGTGAGTAAAAACGCTGCATAGTCTCCATCCTCTATTTCACCGAAAGTCACAACGGTGCTGCCAAGGTCTTTTTTCTGTGTGAGGATATTGTGTCAGCGCTTTATTAGCAGCAGACACATACCTGGACGGCTAACGAACCTCGTGCTGGCGCTGTTGGTAGACGCGGTGGACTCTCTCGGTGCAGCAGCTGGTCCAGTTTCTTCACCACCTAGGATTATTGCTGCAAAGCCTCCATCACCTATATTCGTGTCACTTGTTCCTGTACTTCATTGTACTTAAATTAACTTCACTTTCTTTTTGGATTATTTATATTTTTTGTAATTCCTGCATTAACTGTAAAGTGCCCCTGAGGTGATATCTCACAAAAGCGGCGCTATACAAATTATCTAAAAAATAAATACACTGAAAGAGCTAAGCATCCAAATCAGGTACTTTGGACACGTCACTTAACAAACATATATTCTATGGCTTATTACGTCAACTTATTGACTAACCACATCTACCAATGAAAAACTCTGTCTTTGGAAAAAATGTTAACAGCTGAGTACTGGCTGAGTGGTACATCTATAATTGTTTGATATTTTGATCTCGAACTACGCCATTTTCGGGTAGTTTTTGCGGATTTTAATGTATTGTTTTTGTACAATATTAGCGAGATGTTCGTCAGTTTATGGCTCACATTTCTCAAACGGAAGCAAAAGGTCGAGTGGTTCGTTATGAAAATACGCATTGCCAACGCTTAATCTTGACATCTCGAACACAAAATAGAACACATGTTTGTAGAATTGTTTACAGAAGGAACTACTTTGTGGCTTATCAAGGATTGAGCGGCCGATTTAGCGAGGAATGAGAATACGGACTATAGGCATATAATTTAACGAATTCGAATGTATGTAATAACAGATCCTTACCTCTTTTATAATGGAGTTAATCCATATGGTATACTCGTTTTTCTGACTGTTTTCTCGTTCATCTTGCAATGACTTTACAAGGTTGGATGTTTTCTTCTTCAAGTCTACGATGGGGGTTCTTCTATTCAGCATATTCTTGTTATGAATCCAGACTAGTCTTCTGAAATAGTTGAAGCGAGTTCTGTTGAAAATAAAGAAATAACATTCATATTGGTTGATTCACCATTTGGTTCCTTAGAACGGGCAATCTGCCTAGCTGAAAACTAATATAGACCTGACAAGACATACAAAACGTACCTGTACACATTTAAATAAAGTACACATGGATTATGTACGATATTGATAAATTGATAAGTTTAATGCTTACACATTATCAGGGCTGGAATGTACTGAAACTAAAAAAAACTTGTGAAATTGCATGAATCATGTATTTCATCAAAACAATATTCAGAAATAAAAAAATATTACTGGTGTAAATATCTGCAATTTAACATTCCTTAATTTATTGAGATGTAGCAAATTTGTAGCTTGGTCCCTAGCAATTTCTTCATTAATTTTCTACTGTTTTGTCAGTTCGTAAATATTCTTTGTATAGTGATAATATTGGATTATTGTCAGTAAACAAATGTAGTAAAAATGTAAAATAAATAAAATCTTCTGAAACGTTTGCGTTTCCGTAGTTGATAATTTAAATGAAATAAATAAAAATAATTTTTATTTTATTTTTTGGAATAAGTAAATTAATTGAGTTCAAATTGTAATATTTAACTATTTATTTATTTCATGTACATTCAGGACAGTGGCGGCCAGTAATTTTTAGTAACTAAGCTAACCTAACCTAACTACCTACTAGCAAATTTGACTATCGAACAAGATGCAATTACTGATAAAAATAGTACTTTAAATTAACGCAACGTCAAAATTAAATCGGAAATCGAAAGATACAGTAATAATAAGTCGTTTTTTGTACGGTGGATGCTATTGCTGTATGCGTATTTTACATTAAAAGACCAAGGCAGGCCTAATTGTTTGTTGGATGCTATTGTTGAATGCGTATTTTACATTCAAAGACCAAGGCAGGCGGAATTGAAGCCGAATGCGTGAAATTCTAATACTTTTCGCACGGAGAAAAATGACTCTTGTTAGTTTATTAAGAATTTCTTCAAATTATTGACAATTCCGGTTAAAAGCGGGATTGCAGACCTTATGAATGAATGAAAAGGTTTCCTGATAAACTTTTAGTAATTTACGAATATATTATCACGATATCGGCAAATATTTAAATTTTGAAATATTAACGCATATTTTAAAATCAAAAATCTAAAAGGTAATTTTATCTAATTTTTTTAATTTCTAAATTTTTTTAAAGAAATATTTTGGTGATTTTCTCAACTACCATACTTGGCTCGTTCATACTATTTTCACGTTATTTATGTTCTATACTTTCATACTATTTTTATATTCTACTGTATTCTTCCATATTTCCTTATATTACTAGTCATTTACATTATTTTATGTTCTTAAATATTCTTTAATAATATGCTCTTTTATATTATTTTATATTCTCTCACATTCTTTATGTTAATGTATAGAAAATCGACCACCATAACACGGGCATGTGCCTAGCATGGCGGTCGAAAAATCCTCAATGCATGAAACAAACAATTCAATGAATAAAGAAACTTAAAAACTTTAAAAAACTGATGTAAGTAAATACATACTACTACTACAAATGACTGTTGACTTGTAATAATAATAATAACTGTTTATTCCAGAATGTATGCAGGGATAGTGCAATGCAAAACATTTCATATTTTGAAATAATATATAAAATAATTAGAATAAAACGAAATAATAATACATAGATTGGCACAAAAAATGAGGAATTGAAGTGAAAAAAGATAAACACAAAAATGTGTGCAAGCAGCCGTTTATGGAGGCTATTAGAAAATCTCCCGTCTCCAGAGGGGCCATCAGGGGGGACTCCATCCAGGCAACCATTGAAGTGATGATTGTGTTATTTCATTGACATAGTCTTCGCCATAAGCTTCCCATATGGTGGCGGAGAAGCGCTTTAGTATCTCCGTAGGCGGAATAGTTGGCGATACGCATTATTGTAAGCGACTTTTAGCTTATGGCGTTGGGATGCAATGAAATCTAGCCACAGTTCTGACGTGTACAGCGATGTGCAGAATGCGTTGAATAGAATCCTTTTGACATTTGTACTGCAAAAGTGCCTTGACAGAATACCTGCTCTAACGGATATCGCTTCTTTGTTTTTCCATATCCTCGATGTCTTTCAGGTCGTCTGTGATAATATGTCCTAGATATTTGACGCTATGACTAACATCCATTTTCCTTCTGTCTAGCCATAATGAAGGTGTTTGCATGATTTTGTTTTACATTTGAAAACAATAACGATTAATTTGGACGTATTTTATACAAGGTTATGATTTTTTGCAAAATCTTCACATATTTGGAGTAGTTTCATTAGTGCGCTAAGTGACTGAGCTAGAAGAACTATAATATCTGCGTAATTAATATTGTTTACACATACTCCTTGAACATGGCAAACTAATTTTGAGTTATTAAGTCTTTGAATTAGTTCATCAGTGTACATATTGAAAAGAGTTGCTCCTTGACTTAAGCCACTTTTCAAATAAAATGGGTAAACTCGCCAGACCATTTCACCATATTTTCTTGGTGCGTGTGCAAAATTCAAAGAATCGCTATTATATCTTCCTAAACTGCTCTTAAGAAACATATATACATATTTCGGTGTATTTTATCTAAGATGTGATGTGTTTTAATAGTTAATGTTTTGACGTAGCAATGTCTCATCAAAAGTTGTAATAAGTGTGTTGTACATTTAAGGGGCAATAAAAATTAATATGCCTTTGGGCTAATCTGGATTTGGAATGGGCTACTGCAAATTCACAAGTGCCATGTTGTTAATCGAAAACATACGTTATCCTATGGTTAAGCTATCAAGAGGATGGTAAAATACCCCTCTAGTAAAATAACTTCGATCTTACACACAGCACGGAGTAAGGAGTTCATAAATATCCTTGTGATTTTTTTTTAAATACGCATTTAGTTAATTGAGCTGAGGTTAAAATGGAATATTTTAATCTTCTGAAAAGATGTTATTTTATTTAATGCATGTTTTAAGAAAGTTTTTTGCAATAAATTTTTGAGTGTTGGATGTGAAATGCTTGATTTAATCGCGTGTTTCTCATAGATATGAGGTCGTTAATCATAAGGTAAGTCATTTCGTTGAACCAATAAGCTGTGCAAATTTAATGATATCAGAGCTAAACTTTAAAAAAAATTGTTTATAGTTTTGCAATTTGATGATTAAACATTATTTGTGTACTTCTGGGTAAACCAAGCAATTTCTCAAGGTCTTAAAAGATTGGTTTAGGCGCTACGACTTATCTTTCGCTTTATCGCATCCGGAAAATCCAATCGGTTAAAACGAAACAAATACCCAAGGTCATATCAAAGAAATGAAGGAGGTATTATTTTCACGATAAAACGGAGTGTATAGTGTTTACACATGTTACAACACTTTGAATACGTTTTTTAATTCGAATTTGAAAACTTGACTTTTTCATAGAATAATTGGTGAACATATAATAAGCATAGAAGAAAGTTATTTTATCTTCGTAAGGCGCAGTTCGTTTTCGATTTTTCCGCCGTGAGGTGCAATCCAATAACTGGTGATACACATAACCATAGTAAGACAAAATTCTCTGATACGTTTCTGTAAATTTCCTGCCGCAAAGTCCGTAATAATTGTGAGATAAAGATTGCTAGTTTTAATTTCAAACACGAAAAAAGTTGAAAAAAAAGATTACCCCAAACATTTTTAACCAAAACGACGAAAAATTTCAAAGAATTAAAAAATAGCAGTTTTTAAAGAATTTACAAGAAAGCTTTCACTTCACTTTTTTATCTCGTTGATACAATTAAAAATTATCATAATATTTCCCAGAGAATAACCGAAAAAATCTGACATTTTGTGTTATATATAATCATTGATTTCTCGTCTTATTTATAACTACACATGGATAAATTATTTATTTAACGCCCAGAGGGCTTTTACATGTAGGTAATACAATTTTGATGATAGACAATTTTGAAACATGAGAAAGAAATAATAAAAATAAAATTACATTAAAAAATAATATATGCAAGAAACAAAAATAAAAAGAACAAGAACATAAATTTAAAAAATACTGCGATTTGACTGGTTTACAAAAATACAACTTCCATTTAGGAATAGTGTTGAAATAAATCTTTTACGTGATCCACAAAATTAGCAAAGTTAATATTTAATATATCGACATCACGACATTTCCCATGGTGTGGAACCGTTGTATTGGGGAGTTTGCAATGTAATTGCGCTTATGTGTGTTGCAGAGGAATAGTGTATTTTGTCGTGTTGTTATTGTAGGTATTCGTAAGATAAAACGTTTTCGTCTTATAAAAAATATTTTCATTCTCGTATTTCAAATTCAAAATTAACAATATCATCTTGAAACTAATTTTCCGCTATTTTTGGCAAAAGTTGTTTCAGAATATTCATTTAGACTTATAAAAAGTTATTGTATCCCATATAAATAAAAAATACTATCTAGGTTACAAAACAATTTCAATAGAAAATTTGTTTCAATTTAAAAAGGTAGAAGCCAAAAATATGGGAAAAATTAGTTAATTCTGAACTTGAAATATTAAATTGACAAATATGACGCTTAATAAATAAGTACCAATGTTGAAGTGGTTTAGTGGACCTGTCCCGGTAAGATTCCTATTCCTTTTATTTTGCTGTGTTTTGTTCTGTTTCATGTTTCGCTTAGATTTATTAATATTTTATTTTTCTTCAATGATAAATTACATAGTATAACTGTAACGTGTTCTATTACATGCAAATGAACTGTAAATCAAGTCCACAAGAAAACGACAATATAAAGCTCATTCAATTGGGTTTGAAAATCACGGAAAATGTGGAGTGATGGAAAAGGCCTATTTTGAATACCCATGAATCACTGCAATAGGACTCTCGACGAACTTGCACTGTTCACCATTTCCTCCAAAACGAGATAATCTTCAATATGATTTTGATATTTGCACACAGAGCACAAAGCGTGTGAATAATACAACGAGGACACGACGATTGCACCTTCTTGCTACACGACATGAATACGAATGTTGTACTTGCGACAATTTACAATGCAACAAATCATCTTCTTCTTTCCAAGTGTGGGTAAGGCTGTTTTTAAGGAAGGATATGGATAGTAAGTATGATAGTATATGATGGGAAAAATGGTAGGTATTATCGAAAACTGTTTCAATACTACACAATAACATTTAAAATAAGTTCTAAAAAAAGAAAAGTTCTAAATTTTAGATGTTCAAAAAGAAAAAAAAGCATTATTTTTATAAGCAATAATTATTAGCCTGAAACACTCACCCACATTGAAAAATCTCCTGATAAAAGATACATAACGAAAACGGGACTTGAACCCTTGAAGTTCGTATCTTCACCAAAAAAATGTAGACAATTTGTCTCGACGCCATCTAGTGAGAGAGTTAACACTTACAATTCCTTTCTCATATAAAATAAAGTTGGTGTTTTCAGGTGAAAAAATGTAATAAGCAGTAATTGTTGAATGAAACACTAGTATATATTGAATTATTTCGCGGATAAGAGATAAGCCGCCATAGCTCAGTGGTCAGAGCTGTCGACCGGAAATCGAAAGGACACGGGTTCAAGTCCCGTTGGCGTCATGTATCTTATATCAGGAGTTTTTTCAATGTGGAGTGTTTCAGGCTAATAATTATTGCTTATGAAAATAATTGTTACCCTTTGTGCTATGCATAAAAAAACTTGTCTTAAACATTAGTTTACCAAAAAAATAATAATCAAAAAAAGCATGTTAAAAATTTATTGAAATTATTAATTTTTCGTTATTACGAATTGTACAATAATCTGGAAGTCGGCGAATTATTTATCGGAATCCTGATAGATAATAAGTTAAGTTCATGTAATATTTGTATTTAAATATGTTGGACAAATGTGACATAGAGTGTTATCACTAAATGATATGATAATCTGATAATATAAACATCAGAAGCCGAGTGAATAATTAAAAATGTATGTAGGTAATATTTCATTGCGAATTATTTTTTTCACTGATGTATTTTTTAAATGATTGAAGTTAAATTTTTAAAATATTTTCCGTCTAATTTAAAGTATTGTATTATTTTTTATAGCACGATTTCATAACAGAATTAATTATTTAGATTAGTGCTTCGTGAAAACGAACCCGATATGAAAAATGAATGTAATTGCCCAAGAGATGGTTGGAATTCTTATCCCGGTTGCAATGTACTGGTGTCTTTGGTATCATTTTAACAGTCGATAAAATTATTTATTTTTGGAATTGCAACCTTTTTTTCTTATTCCAAAAGTAACTAGACAAATACGACAAATCTGGTTCCAAATGGGTCCCGTTAACTGGAACTGCAGTAACAACCTATCATAAATATCTAGTGACGCGTTCTGACGTTTTAATGTTAGTTGATTAAATTTTATTCATCAACAAGAAAACGATTGAAAAAAACTTGATCAACTTTTTACAAGATCAACACGAGGGTTCACGCTAACAAACCAACTAACTAACCATCACGCCGTTTCCCCGCAGGGATAGGCAGAGAGGACGGACCGCCAAACAACTCGGTCTTGGCACACACTTCTTGCCTCATAAATACTCTTCTATTATTATGACTCTTGACATGGCCCGACTTGAGTATCTGATTCACTTGATCGTGCCATGTCTTCCTCGGGCGTCGCCGACTTCTGCTACCATTTGCATCATATATCCTCCTTACACTCCTTTCTTCGCTCATTCGCTCTACATGCCCAAACCATCTAAGCGTCCCTTTCTTAATCTTACTCAATACGCTTACATCAGCCTTGCACTCTTTGCGGATCTCCAAATTTTTCACACGATCATGCATGGTTTTATCACATATACGCCTCAGGGATCTCATTTCAACAGCATTCAGTCTACTTTATCCTTCCTCTGCCAGTTCCATGCCTCACTTCCATACATCAAAGTAGGTACCAGCACTCCATTGTGGACTGCTAACTTCGCTTCTTTGAACATTTTTTTATTAGCGGCTACTGCGTTCAGTCCTCCATTAATGGAGTAACCTGCATTTACTATTGCCCTTACCCCTTACTGCACACTGTTTTCGTACTCTCTCTTTCAACACCATTACTTTAGACTTGTAGTTATCCTGGTGTACTAATGAAAGTCTCAGTTTATTTGAATTAGAGCGTTTATTGAAGGAAACATTCTAGCGAATGCGCGAAATACACCTGGCCAAACTCGCAAAGTATTGTCATAGGTAGCTTGCTTTGGCGTCGCTAGTGTGTAGCTCGTAGGCAGGTAGCTGGTATTGTTTACCTTGCGCAATTAATTGTGCCTGTCAAAATGTCTCGAAATTTCGTAGCCCATGCATTCTAAACCTGTCGGCTTTCTAGAACACTCTAGCAGTATCGATCGCTATAGCCTTACTTACATTCATCGTTAACTTATTCTTCCTACATAATTCGTTCATCCTAGACACGAGAGACTGTAGATCTTCCATACTGTCCAATGGTTCACGCTAAACTTGTAAATATAATTTCTAGTGTCATTCAACCGAGAAACTATCAACTAAAATTGCAACTTCTGAACGACGCATAAACCCAACATAGTGAAACATTTGATTCGTTAAAATACCTTCGATTACGATCGAATTTCTCAGTAGGGTTTTAATTTGTTAATTTTCTCATAATTATTTATAATCGATGTCTTAATATCGTATCAGCAGCCGAAAAATAACAGAAGAATCATCAGAAGAACAAAAATTGAAAAATATGAGAACCACTATCTCAACGTCGCGTCGTCCCAATATGAAACGCAAACTCTTTTGTGTTTGTCGAAAGACCGATAGGAAAGCTATTCGCCAAAACCGGTTAAGGCGATGCACTACGTCGTGTAATATTTTAAATTGAGCCGCTATCAATAACAACCCTTACGTAGATTGCGATAAGGTTTAAATTCCCGCTTAACACCATCCGCCTGTTTTGATTTATGCAAGAAAAAAACATGGCCAAAAAGTGCCTTTTATTTTGTTTTGTGGATGTTCAGGCATACCTAAATATTTAATTTTTTTTAATAACTATAAATTTTCCACATAATACAATAAAATCATAACCGAAAATGGGTTCGTAAGAAGGAGATTTTGAACTTTAAAGCAGTTTTCATAGGCCTTTACATTATTTTTTCTGGGCTTATAAAAAGACTTATCTAAAAATACTCGATTTTTTCAAAGGCCAAGATGTATTCTACTCGCAGTATTTAATTGAATCATCTGAAACATTTTTGGCGACCAAATTTTCAAACCAAAAACACATGATTTTGCATTACTACGTATGGCACAGGTTACTCGTAAACCGGCCATCTTTTTCAATGATTTTAAAATGAAAATAATTACAATATATAAAGTATGTATGTTTGATGTTACATCAAGTGTTACTTTATCATTGTTACTTTATCTCTTTTTTTCCGAGTGAAAATAGAAAGAAAAACGAAATTAATGGAAATAAAAATGTATCTACTGTTCCACACCCATAAGAAAATGAAATATGAAAAAAATAAGTTTTTACTCACACAACTGGGTACTGCAACTCCAAATGTGTCAAAAAATCAGCAGATCTATTGCTTTTAATGTAATTATCACATTATAGATTATGTTTGAAACATTTGATTGAAAACTAACGTGAAGTAATCAAAATATTCTAACTACTGCCTACTTGTTCTGCCAAAGACACGATAACAATGTGTGTAAAAATGTTTATTCGGATTAGGGAAAACCAATTTTTTTAGATGTTATGTATGTGTGCGTGAAAATAACTTATCTTATCGAATTCAACTGATAAGATAAAATGCAGGTAATGCATTAGTTGCTTGAAAGATTATCAAATTCTTGTGAATGAAAATTATCGATGTAGATAATAATATATTTTGTGTACTACGACGCACGTTACTTTGTGTTGTGTGCAGATATCTCATACGAGATGCACTACAAATGTCACATAGAAGATGCACTGCAAATGTCTCAAACTAGATGCACTACAAATGTCCCATACAAGATGCACTACAAATGTCACATACAAGATGCATTACAAATGTCCCATACAAGATGCACTTCAAATGTCCCATACAACATGCACTGCAAATGTCTTATAGAAGATGCACTGCAAATGTCTCATACAAGACGCACTAAAAATGTCCCGTACAAGATGCACTACAAGTGTCACATACAAGATGCACTACAAATGTCCCATACAAGATGGACTTCAAATGTCCCATACAAAATGCACTACAAATGTCCCATACAAGATGCACTACAAATGTCCCATACGAGATGCACTACAAATGTCCCATACGAAAACGACAAATGTCTCACTACCGCACAAAATATATTTGTACTGTGGGGTGTTTGTGTATTGGGACCATATTACTACAAGCGACATTTTTGTATTTGAGTCGGAAAGTCCACCACATTTTTAATTCTTTTGGCTTCTTTGAATTATACAATAATTTTAAAATAATACGATAAAAAACATTTCCACAAGTTAGAACTCCCAAAGACGAAATATTTAAAAACTTTTCAATGTACATAAACTTTATAAAAAAAAGTGTTATAAAAACTTTTTTTAAATGTATCTGTATACTCCACTGCCCAACATGAACAGTCAACCAGAGCAATAATCCAAAATATTATACTGGTTAACCCCCGTTTTAATAAACCTTTTGGGCAGAGAAATAATATTGAAGTCCATGGTGCGAAACCAAATACCCTACCAAAATTTAAAAAAAAATAACAGAAACAATTATATTTAAAACGAAGTCAAAAGATGGCTGATAAAACTGCAAGGTAATAAACTTGCAAACATTATGAAGACAGTGTAAAGACAACTGGATAATCAATACAGTAATATAAATATAAATACAGGGTTTTCCAATAAGAGGTGTTATTTTGAATAGCCCGCTATTTCGGTAGATGTTACTTTTGAAGCTGTCATTTTTTGACATTTGACAAGTAAAAACTACGCCATTAATAAAAATGGAACAATACACGCTTCAACAACGCATTGAAATTATTAAAATTCACTTGAGTGAATCAAATGCAAACCATCTTGAGTGATGAGGCCCATTTCCACCTCGGTGTCTTCGTCAACAAGCAAAATTGTCGCATCTGGGGCTCGGAAAACCCAAGAGTTATTTTTAAAAAGCCTCTCTATCTTCAACGTGTGACTGTTTGGTGCGGTTTATGGTCCGGCGGAGTCATTGGACCTTACTTTTTCGAAAATGAGGCTGGAGCAACAGTTACGGTGAATGGATTGCGCTATTGAGAGATGATTAATGATTTTTTATGGCCGGAATTGAATGGTATTGATTTGAACAACGTTTACTTTCAACAAAACGGGCGCTACGTGCCACACAAGCAACGAAACCATTGATCTTTTACGATTGAATATCAAAATAACACCTCTTATTGGAAAAACCTGTACCACTAGGCCGTAAACTAGAATAGAAAACCCTAGTGAGGAGGATTGAACAAACTATGACATCATTCTTATACATAATATTCATTAAAGTTTTTTTTGCTATTCAGACTCATATTTATTATTTCTTTACAATGTATAATTTACTGTAATGAACCCTTAAGGTTGAACGCGACGCTCGTCATAATCTACATATTCATAGATGGTGTTTATAAATATATTTTATTAAAATACGCTTTTTGCGAGGTATTTTTTACAAATACAAAGACAAATTATTTGTTTGCGCGCGTATGTTCGCAATATGAATATTCTGGAACGATCGCCTATGCAAAACGCAAGGCGAGAACACTCTAGATGCAATGAGAACGTTCGGCGTTTCTACCTACAGGTCTGAAATGTTCTCTGGTCAGTCATAAATTAGCAGTTTTACGCGTGACCCCGCCCTTCCGAAACTCGGGAAAGAGGGATTGCGCAATAAATACGGTGCGCCAGCCTTTAGCAGGCACTCTCTGATTTGAAACGCCAACAGCTCCTCTAATCCTGCTCTTCCTAACTGCTTCTCTCTGGATCTTGGATCTTCTTTTGACTTAGCTTCCGCCTGAACTCCTGCCTTTTACTGCCTTTTCCCGCACCGAGGATAAAGCAGATTCCTGCCTCGACCTAAAAGCAGATTTCAACCCCGGATCTAGCAGCTACCATCTAGCAGGCCCACCATAAAATAAAAGAGTCTATGTAAAAGTCCTAGTGGTCGATTACAATTACGCTTAGGCGGTATAGGCATGTAGAGCAAATGAACGAAAAAAGAAGCGTAAGAAGAATATATAACGCGAATTTGAATGGCAGAAGAAGTCAAGGACGACATGGCACAATCAAGTGAACTAAACACTTGTGTTGGAATAACAGAAAACTATGTATAAGACGATGTGTGATGCTGAAAGATGCAAGAAACGTGCGTGATGGTTATAAGATAGATATTATAGATAGATATAAGTTATTTTAAAATACCAGAAAAGGTTGTGACGAATGACGAAGTAACAAGTATGTAAAGTACCAAGAAATCTAGGAAAGTCTAGCTGGGGTACTTGGGGCCTCTTTATGCCAGTATTTCAAAAAGTAAAAAATAAAGCGATCAGCGACGACGTTAATACCAATCCGGCTGAAATTTCGGAATCGTAATAAGAATTATTGTCCAAAACGAAATCAGTCACAAAATCTTTAAAAAGTTGCATTTCTTAAAAAATCATTATTCTTATGGGCACTATTTTCAGAATTGGGTTCGAACTTAAAGAGAAATTATTTCAGGCTTTATGGTACCAATCGGGCTGATATTTCGGAATCGTAATAAGAATTATAGTCCAAATTCATATCAGTCACAAAATCTTTATAAAGTTGCATTTCTGGCAAAATCATTATTCTTATGGGCACTATTTTCAGAATTGGGTTCGAACTTAAAGAGTTATTATTTCAGGCTTTATGGTACCAATCGGGCTGATATTTCGGAATCGTAATAAGAATTATAGTCCAAATCGATATCAGTCACAAAATCTTTATAAAGTTGCATTTCTGGAAAAATCATCATTCCTGTTGACACTAATTTCAGACTTGGGTTCGAAATTTAAAAGCCATTTTTTCAGTCTTTATGGTACCAATAGGGGCTGAAATTTCGGAATCGTAATAAGAATCATGGTCCAAAACGAAATCAGTCACAAAACCTTTATAAAGTGTCATTTCTGGAAAATTCATCATTCTTATAGGCACTAATTTTTCAGACTTGGGTTAGACCTTTCAAAACCATTATTTCAGGCACTATGGTACCGATCGGGCTGAAATTTTGGAATCTTCGAAAGAAACATGGTCCAAAACGAAATCAGTCTTAAAATCTTTATAAAGTTGCATTTCTGGAAAAATCATCATTCCTGTGGACACTAATTTCAGACATGGCTTCGAAATTTGAAAGCCATTTTTTCAGTCTTTGTGGTACTAATCAAGCTGAAATTTCGAAATCGTATTGAGAATTATTGTCCGAAACAAAATCAGTCAAAAAATCTTTAAAAAGTTGCATTTCTGGAAAAATCATAATTATAAATTATTCTTATGGGCACTATTTTCTGACTTGGGTTCGAAATTAAAATGTAATTATTTCAGGCTTTATAGTACCAAACGGGCTGAAATTTCGGAATCGTAATAAGAATTATAGTCCAAATCGAAATCGGTCACAAAACCTTTATAAAGACGCATTTCTGGAAAAATCATCATTCCTGTACTTATTTTAGACTTGGGTTCGAACTTTAAAAGCCATTTTTTCAGTCTCTATGGTAAAAATCTGGCTGAAATTTCGGAAACGTAATAAGAATCATGGTCCAAAACGAAATCAGTCACAAAGCCTTTATAAAGTGACATTTCAGGAAAAATCATTATTTTTATGGGCACTGATTTCAGACTTGGGTTCGAACTTAAAAAGATATTATTTCAGGCTCTATGGTACCAATCGGGCTGAAATTTTGGAATCTTTAAAAAGAATCATGGTCCAAAACAAAATCAGTCTTAAAATATTTATGAAGTCGCATTTCTGGAAAAATCATCATTCCTGTGGACACTAATTTCAGACTTGGGTTCGAACATAAAAAGTCATTATTTCATGCTCTATGGTACCAATCGGGCTTAAATTTCGGAATCGTTATAAAAATTATGGTCCAAAACGAAATCAGTCGCAAAATCTTTATAAAGTTGCATTTCTGGAAAAATCATTATTCTTATGGGCACTATTGTCAGACTTGGGTTCGAACTTTCAAAGCCATTATTTCAGGCTCTATGGTATCAATCGGGCTGTAATCTTGGAATCTTCAAAAGAATTATGGTCCAAAACGAAATCAGTATTTTAATCTTTATTAAGTTGCATTTCTGGAAAAATCATCATTCCTGTGGACACTCATTTCAGACTTGGGTTCGAACTTAAAAAGTCATCATTTCAGGCTCTATGGTACCAATCGGGCTGATATTTTGGAATCTTCAAAAGAATCATGGTCCGAAACGAAATCAGTCTTAAAATTTTTATAAAGTTGCATTACTGGAAAAATCATTGTTTTTTTGTCACTAATTTCAGACTCGGGTTCGAACTTGCGAAGCCATTTTTTCAGGCTCTATGGTCCTAATCGGGCTAAACTTTCGGAATCGTAATAAGAATTATAGTCCAAAACGAAATCAGTAACAAAATCTTTATAAAGTTGCATTTCTGGAAAGATTATCATTCCTGTGGACACTAATTTCAGACTTGGGTTCGAACTTTAAAAGTCAATTTTTCAGGCTTTTTGGTACCAATCGTACAGAAATTTCGGAATCGTATTGAGAATCGTGGTCCTAAACGAAATCAGTCACAAAAGCATTATAAAGTTGCATTTCTGGAAAAATCGTCATTCCTGTGGACACTAATTTCAGACTTGGGTTGGAAATTTTAAAGCCATTTTTTCAGTCTTTACTGTACCAATCGGGCTGAAATTTCGGAATTGTATTAAGAATTATTGTCCAAAACGAAATCAGTCACAAAACCTTAATAAAGTTGCATTTCTGGAAAAATCAACATTCTTATGGGTACTATTTCCAGACTTGGGTTCGAACTTAAAAAGTTTTTATTTCAGGCTTCATCGTAACAATCGGACTGAAATTTCGGAATCGTAAAAAGAATTATAGTCCAAATCGAAATCAGTCACAAAACCTTTATAAAGTTCCATTTCTGGAAAATTCATCATTCTTATGGGCACTAATTTTTCAGACTTGGATTCGACCTTTCAAAACCATTATTTCAGGCTCTACGGTACCAATCGGGCTGAAATTTTGGAATCTTCGAAAGAATCATGGTCCAAAACGAAATCAGTATTAAAATCTTTATAAAATTGCATTTCTTGAAAAATCATCATTCTTATGGGTACTATTTCCAGACTTGGGTTCCAACTTAAAAAGTTTTTATTTCAGGCTTCATCGTAACAATTGGACTGAAATTTCGGAATCGTAAAAAGAATTATAGTCCAAATCGAAATCAGTCACAAAACCTTTATAAAGTTGCATTTCTGGAAAAATCAACATTCTTATGGGTACTATTTCCAGACTTGGGTTCGAACTTAAAAAGTTTTTATTTCAGGCTTCATCGTAACAATCGGACTGAAATTTCGGTATCGTAAAAAGAATTATAGTCGAAATCGAAATCAGTCACAAAACCTTTATAAAGTTTCATTTCTGGAAAATTCATCATTCTTATGGGCACTAATTTTTCAGACTTGGGTTCGACCTTTCAAAACCATTATTTCAGGCTCTACGGTACCAATCGGGCTGAAATTTTGGAATCTTCGAAAGAATCATGGTCCAAAACGAAATCAGTATTAAAATCTTTATAAAATTGCATTTCTGGAAAAATCATCATTCCTGTGGACACTAATTTCAGACTTGGGTTCGAACTTTAAAAGTCATTTTTTCGGTCTTTATTGTATCAATCGGGCTGATATTTTGGAATCTTCAAAAGAATCATGTTCCAAAACGTAATCAGTCTTTAAATTTTTATAAAGTTGCATTTCTGGAAAAATCATTATTCTTATCGGCACTAATTTCAGACTCGGGTTCGAACTTCCGAAGCCATTATTTCAGGCTATATGGTATCAATCGGGCTGAAATTTTGGAATCTTTAAAAGAATCATGGTCCAAAACGAAATCAGTTTTTAAATCTTTATTTAGTTGCATTTTTGGAAAAATCATCATTCCTGTGGACACTCATTTCAGACTTGGGTTCGATTTTTAAAAGCCATTTTTCAGTCTCTATGGTACCAATCGGGCTGAAATTTCGGAATCATAAGAATCATACTCCAAAACGAAATCCGTCACAAAACCTTTATAAAATCTCATTTCTGGAAAATTCATTATTCTTATGGGCACTAATTTCAGACTTGGGTTCGAACTTTCAAAGCCATAATTTCAGGCTCTATGGTACCAATCGGGCTGAAATTTTGGAATCTTCAAAAGGATGATGGTCCAACACGTAATCAGTATTTAATTTTTTATAAAGTCACATTTCTGGAAAAATCATCATTCCTGTGGACACTAATTTCAGACTTGGGTTGAAACTTTAAAAGCCATTTTTTCAGTCTTTATTGTACCAATCGGGCTGAAATTAAGGAATCGTAATAAGAATTATAGTCCAAAACGAAATCAGTCACAATATCTTTATAAAGTTGCATTTCTGGAAAAATCATTATTCTTATATGCACTAATTGAAATTAACTAATTAATTAATTAATTAATTAATTGAAAGTTCGAAGCCATGGGTTCGAACTTTTTAAGCCATTTTTTCAGGCTCTACCCAATCAGTCTAAACTTTCGGAATCGTAATAAGAATTATAGTCCAAAACGAAATCAGTAACAAAATCTTTATAAAGATGCATTTCTGGAAAAATCATCTTTCCTGTGGACACTTATGGTACCAATTGGGCTTAACTTTCGGAAACGTAATAAGAATTATAGTCCAAAACGAAATCAGTAACAAAATCTTTATAAAGTTGCTTTTCTGAAAAAGTCATCATTCCTGTGGACACTAATTTCAGACTTGGGTTCGAACTTTAAAAGCCATTTTTTCAGTCTCTATGGCATCAATCGGGCTGAAATTTTGGAATCTTCAAAATAATGCTGACAAACTACATAAGTAGTTTAGCGGGTTTAAATGTGAATAAAATAAAAAATATATATATATAATCTTGATTCAAAACGAAATCAATCTTAAAATCTTTATAAAGTTGCATTTCTGAAAAAATCATCATTCCTGTGCACACTTATTTCAGACTTGGTTTCGAACTTTAAAAGCCATTTTTTCAATCTTTATGATACCAATCGGTCTGAAATTTCGGAATCGTAATAAGAATCATGGTCCATAACGAAATCGATCAGAATATTTTTATAAAGTTGCATTTCTGGAAAAATTATCATTCCGGTCGGCACCAATTTCAGACTTGGGTTCGAACATAAAAAGCCATTATTTCAGGCTCTGTGGTACCAATCATGCTCAAATTTTGGAATCGTCAAAAGAATTATGGTCCAAAACGAAATCATTCAGAATATTTTCTATAAAGTTGCATTTCTGGAAAAATCATCATTTCTGTGGACACTAATTTCAGACTTGGGTTCGAACTATAAAAGCCATTTTTCAGTCTCTATGGTACCAATCGGGCTGAAATTTTGTAATCGTTATAAGAATTATGGTATAGGACTTTTACATTTGCGTGCTTTTTGTATGCGTCTAGTACCGTGTGTATATCTTTTTGTGTAGAGGTTATTAAACCATCTTTCCATTTATGGATAAGAATTGTCTTGATGTATGGTTGGCGAATGTCTAGGACTGCGAGTTTCCTAAAAAGTGGCTCTGATGGATGTGAAGAGAAACATTTGAAGATGATCCTTAGCACAAGTCTTGAACGGTCTCTAGAGGGTAGAGAATGGATACTGTACAATCTCCCCATCCAATAATGCCATAAGTTGCTATCGACTCGAATAAAGCAAAATATACACTTCTTAAAGTTTTTATGTCATGGGTTGATCGAAGAGAGTAGAAAATATAGTATAACTTCCGGAGTCTCTTTGTTATTGAGCTTATATGGGCCTTCTAACGTAATTGGTTATCTATAATGACATCTTGGTGCTTTATTTCATTAGACGGTTTGAGAATCGGGCATGTACAACTGTTATTAAGAGATAGTGGAGATGTATCTAGGTTTTGTGAGCAAGTGTGAATGATTAGTTTAGGAAGGTTTTCTGGGAGTTTAAATTAATGGATCGAGAAATGTATGAATTAAGTTTTTTGAATTGAGAACATTTAGGATGAGAAGGTTAAAGTCTTAGCATTTTTATTTATTTTGTTCACTCCTCAATTAGCTTTCTCTGTTAATGTTTTCCATTTTTTGCTTGTAAATATTATAACTGTATCGTCTGCGAAAGATATTATATAACCGTCAATGTCCAAATTCAATAAGGAGTTCATGTATACGAGAAATAGGAGCGGACCTGGATCACTTCCTTAGGGCACACCGTGGGAGATTGGTAAACGTTTACTTTTATATTCCTGATTGAAGTGAATGACAGTTGTTTGTAATCTCTGTGTGTGGTAGTTTTTAAACCATATCAGGGCAGTACCTTCTATTAATTTTTTTTAGAAGAATGTGGTCTGAAATTGTATCGAAGGCTTTAGACAGATCAAGAAAGACAGCACGCTTCCTTAGTTCTTGTATGTTCAATAGACCATTTAGCAAATTTTATAGGAGACGTTTTTTTTTGTTTTTACAGGCAAATTCTAAAAAATTCTCGATTTTGGTCATTTCGTTTAATACATATGTGTAACAGGAAATGTTTAAAGATCATTTTTCGAAGATTGAAGCTATAATATGCCCATATTATGACACTAACGGTGGACGTTGAACATGGCTTGAAAATGATGAATGATTATTTTGGATATTGAACATATCGCCTGGAGATTGAACAATTCGGCTCCCATAAGTTTGAGGTATTTTTTGTTCAATTAGCCAATTAGTTGTTAATTGTATATACAGGGTTATTTTCAGATTTCAAATACTTTACTTTTATCTTAGTTAGTAGTTGACTTAAAGTATTACTTTAAACTATACAAACAGAATCCTTTTCGACTTTTTTAAATTTTTCACAAAAACTGCTCTATATAAATCATCCAATATTTTGGAAGTTTGAAAACAATGCACAAGTACAAAGGTACCTACCGCTAATATACTACGATCGGTTGTCGGTGCATGCGTGATGTGAAATATTCTTACATCGTACGTATTACGGCCTCCGTGGTCTAGGGGTACTCTTGACTAGAAATCTGGAGGTCGCGGATTCAAATCCCGGCGTGCGAAAGTAAATTTTATTTGATTCATTTATGTTATTTCACTAATTATTCATCAAAAATAACATATAGTCTATTTGCGGCATGTTCCAGAGAGGAAGATATGGTGTAAAGACCACCATAAGAATTGAAATGGCTTTAGCCGTGTTTGGTGATCAGATCTGAATAGATACTCACATACCATCTCTCTTCTCCTTCATCCTCCTTCCTCTCTTTCTTCTCTCCATCTCTTTCCCCTCCACACTACCTTCAGCCTCGCAATATACTAATATACCCCAATTGGGGATTCCATAGTCTCACTGGCTCCAGATGGTTGGGAGCAGTGGAGACTGTGTGCGGTATTCAACAAAAAAAAAATCCCGAGTGATGCGTAAAATTATTGAAGTTCCATTTTCAGTTGAAAATTTGTTTTTTTTTTATTGTTTCGTTACCTACATTTGACAAATGTAATTTTTAAAGTTTACTTACTTTAGAAAGATTTTTTTTCTTTCGGAAGGTCTTATTTGCCATGAGCTTATTATTTATGTTGATTATCGTGAGTAAAATATTATTTTTTTTAAATACTTTCAGCTCTTAAAATCCTTAAATTAATATCCCGCGATTTGGGTTATGGGTGTGCGCTATTTAACATTACATTTATTGTTGTTAGTCGTTTGCCTAGTTGGTTTTATTGTAGTTCCTACATTAGAATATTTTTATTGTTTTTTATGTGAAAAAAAAAAATCAGAAACTTTTAATTCAATGAATTGTATGTATTTCTTGAATATAAATAAGCTTAAATGCACTAATATAATTTATTAATACTCATTTTACGTAAAAGTCCTAAGTTTGTAAATAAATAATTGAATAAATAAATAATAAATGAAGCATCCTGTATATTTGCCTAGCAAATTCAAGAAGTACATGTAAAATATGGTGAAAAAGCCTATAAATGACATAATTTTAAGACTTACCTTTCTATTTGAGATACTGGTCTAAGGTTTATTGATTCTGGAGTCGGTGAAGTCATTTTTTAGTTCAATAAAAGTATATATTCGCAATTAAACGTATTTTTAGTGGAACAATTTCGTTGTTATAAAACATCTAAAAATCAACATGGCTACACATTTTAACTAGCCGGCTCCTGATTGGTTGAAAGTGGAGATTGAACATTCAAGACCTCAACCTTCTGCGAGATGTTGAACAAATATCTATGAACTTTTAAAAAAATATTTTATTCATAACTTTGAGTGTTAATATTTTATTCATAACTATTTGCTGACAAATTTGTTCTTAAATATTTAAATTCTAAATGTCATCAGATTATCCCCAGCGTCTCGTTGTTCATTGACTCAACCCATTCATCTACAATCAGAGCTTCAACTAAACCTCTTCCTGCCATCTGTAAAAATTTTAAGTCTCTCTCAGAGCTTCACATCATCCAAAATGATCTACTTCCCTTATACAAATTAAAATATAGTCACGTCACCCTATCCCCAACAATAATAGAAGGGATCGGAATCCTTAAAAGTCATTCTAATCTCCCGGCCCGAACTGCCAATAATATGTTCAATGACATTATTTCATCTAAATGGCCCAACTTTTTTCTTTTATTTACTGATAGATCCAAATCTCCCGACTCTCCTAACTGTGGTATAGGTATTAACGTTTACCACAATAATTCTAATGACAGAATATTTCATTCAATTTCAAATCAATTTTCAATATTTTCAGCCGAGTGTATTGCAATAATAGAATCTCTCAAATATATAATCAAAAATAATTTTAAACATTCCCTCGTTCTCTCTGACTCTCTCAGTTCCCTCCAAAAACTTAAATCCAGTCCTCTTCTTCATCCTGATGATCACTTTGTATGCCTTATTCGAGAGATGATAGCCTCCATTCAAAGCTCTGGTAAAACTGTAACTCTGATTTGGATTCCTGGACATGTTGGTGTCATGGGTAATGATATTGCGGATGCCTTGGCAAAACAAGGAGCGTCCAATCCTGTTGTTACCCTCGTAAACCACATTCCCCTATCTGACATTTTTTCCATCATCAAAGATAGATCCCGCAATGTTTGGTCGGAGTATTGGCACATTGCTAGTCAATCCAAGGGAGCCTGCTATGCCTCAATACAAAGGACTATTCCATCAAAACCGTGGTTTCAGCAATTTCCTCATTTTTCCAAAAAAGAAATTTCTTCACTCATTCGAATGAAGATCGGACATTGTTCCGTTCCTTCCCATCTTTTTAAAATTCACGTTGTTGATTCCCCAGATTGTACATTCTGTGGTCTAGAAGTGGGAACTTTAGATCACATATTTTTTAGTTGTCCCTCTCTAAACAAATATTCTCTCTTCTATCAAGCCTTATCTAAAATTGCCTCCCCTCCATTCAATATCTCATCTCTTCTAAGTCTGAACTCGACTCCAATTTTCATTATAATTTTGAAATTTGCCTATTTAAATAAAATTAATATTTAAATTCACCTTTCATTTCTCAATAATTTTAAATGATGGCCAAGAACACCCTTGAAGGGTGAAAGCCAGAAATAATGGAAAAAAAAAACTTTGAGTGTTTGAATGTTCAATATCCAGGAAATTGAACAAATAAGAACTGAAAAATTATTCCGTGAGTGGATATTGGCACTCGAAAAATGCTTAAAATGTCACTTAAAAACCAAAAAATATGGTTTTTTTGAGCTTCATTCATCAAAAAAAGGTCTATTGAACATACAAGAACTAGGACAGCGAGCTAGAGGTTTATTGCCTCTATCGATATCAGATATCAGTTTGGTAAAGGTTGCAATTGCAGCGGTAGTACTATGATCTTTGCAAAAACCATACTGGTTATTTGACAGGATTTTATTATCCCCGAGGAACTTGAGGAGTCTTACTTTTATTACTTTTTCAATGAAAAAAAATTGGAAATTGTGCTCGATAGGGATATTGGCCTGTAATTATTAAGGGAGGATCTGTCACCTGATTTGAATATTGGGATGATTGAAGCATGTTTGAGAGAGTTTGGGAATATGCCAGTTGGTAGGCTTAAGTTTATAATATGCTGGAGAGGCTTCGCAATAAAAACTTTCAGGTACTTAGTAAGCTTAGTAGAGATTTTGTCTATTCCTGTTGAGTTGCTACTTTTTAATGATGAAATTATTTCTATAACTTCTAGTTCGGTGGGAGTAAAAATAAATATTATAATAATTATAGCACTATATCTCAAGGAGGCCAGGGATATTTCTTTAGCAAGGTCATGTTCTGAGACATTATATCTGGCCAATATATGATTGGAAAGGTTAGGACTGATAGAAGTAAAAAATTCATTGAAATGGTCTGCGATTTTTTCAGATTCATTACTTGTATTAGTAAGTTGAATGTCGTCAATGTTAATCTTATTGATGGTTGTTGCCGTTTGTTTGGTGTAAGATATGTCCTTTATAATATCCCGTTTTTTCTTGTCACTTTCGGCGTCTTTGATTTGTTTTTTATAGTAATCTTCTCTGGCCTTTAAAGTATTTTTTTTGCATAAATATCTGTATATCTTACAGAATAAGTTAGATTCATAGGCGTCGGGATTTTTTTTTAAGATTGCGTGATGTAGTTATAGCAGTAGTTATACAAGGTTTGAGTTTAGTGTCACGGCGTTTAGTTTTGTGATTTGTGTCGGATGTGGCATTGGTTAAATGGCAGTGTCGACAAGAGATTTGCAGGCAGTGTTCTATACATGATCAATACAACGTACCTACTGCCGGGCCAGATACTCTGGTGAGTGCTGTGATGGCTGAGACGAAATCTTGTTTCTTAAAATCCTATTTCTTGTTCGAAAGTTAGTAGATTTATATATATAAAATCTGCATAAACGTGCCTTTTTGTAAAAATCATCAATTTTAGGGCACAAATGAAAACTTGGCTTCGGACTTTGAAAGCCAATTTTTCAGGGTCTATGGCGCCGAATGGACAGGAATTTTGAATTCGTGTTAAAAATCATGGTCTGAAGCGAAATCAGTAAAAAAATCTGCATAAAGTTACATTTCTGGAAAAATCATCATTTTTATGGGCACTATTTTATATTATAGAAACAATCAGTACATAATTTACAGAGATGAAACAATATACAGGAATAAGATACTTCATGTTGGGTACCTATGATATGTTTCCGTGTAATGTCTGATGCAAGACTTGGGTTCGGACTTTGCTTTGTTGCGTTGAAAAAAGTATTCTGAGGGGCAATAATGCAAGACTTGGGTTCGAACTACAAAAGCCAATTTTTCGGGCTCTATGGTACCAAACGGGCTGAAATTTGGGAATCGTAATAAGAATCGTGGTTCAAAGTAAAATCAGTAAACTTCTCAACTTGAATCAATGAAAAAATCTGCAGAAAACAGCAATTCTACAAATATCATATTTCTTACGGGCACAAATGCAAAACTTGGCTTCTTTCAAAGCAGTTTTCTCATGACCTACATAGCCGAATGGACTGAAATTTTAATGTAATGTTCATTTTTTGTTAATGTTTCTCTAAAAACACAGTTTAATTAGACAAATTTACTAAAAACGTTATTGCCACCTTCCTATTTGTCTATACAAAAAAATTACAAAAAAAAATTCACAAAGTTTCATAGGTTTTCATTTGGTTTCATAGCGGTACATTTGAATTCTTATGCTGTTAACCTCTAGATTTGTATCAAAAGCGTGGTGTTTTGTCTTTTTAACGCCGCGCCGCTTAGATCATATTTCTCACCATTTCCACAAGGATTTCTGTGAGAACATATGAGCTGTTCCCGAAGGCGAACAAATTAGCTATAAGGGTTAAATCATTTGTCGTTTTAAATAGAACTTACGAGATTCCGTACAAATTCAATATCATCCTGATATAAATTCATTGTAATCTTATATTCCCGATGCAAATTTATAATCTTGTTCAATGTTCAATCCAATTTATTCCGAATAATTCCAAATGAAACGTATATAAAGAAAAATTCTACGTAAAAAAATCGTAGTCTGCGCCTCATGTCATCCTGAGTGGCACTCTACAAGAAATAGGATATACTGTTTAAAGAACGGGATAAGTTAATGTGAAAAAAGGATAATGAATCATCCGTGCAAAGTTTAAAATAAAAACCTCAAAAATTGAAAAAAGTGAAAAATTAAAAAACAAAAAGAATATTGTATCGTCTGTGAAAAGATTGAAATTAGAATACTTATCTAGTGAAACACAATATATATAATATTAGAATATTAATATATCGTTTCAAATCGGTGAGGATTGAAACGGAAATATTTAAACATTGGAACAACTGAATAAATTTTATTAAAAAGGAATAGGCTCCATTTTTGAAAATGGATTTAACAATTGGATCAATGGCTCCCTCGGCATTAAGGCAATGGGGAGGAGTTTCAAATATGACAGTGGTAGATAGTGTGCCTCAAGAAATGCTATTCCTCATAGACCCGCATTGGTAATTTCAAAAAGTTTTGTCTTATAGTTATAGTTAAAGTTATGTTTTTAATGTTTTAATGCCAATAAAATATATTAAAATCAATGATTTTTTTTATTTAAAGTACTGGTTTATTTTAAAGTTCAGTGATTTTTTTTCGATTTCCTCGTAATTTTTTAAAATTTTCAAAAATTTACAGTTTTTGTATTTGTTTTAAAGTTCTGTAGAAATCCATGAATATACTTATATATTATGTAATTATTGAAAAAAAACTATCATGTTTTATTAATCATGAATACTACCTGAAAAATCACATGAAATCATGTGCAAAATACCCGTCAAAAGTCACGGGATATTATTTTTGAAAGAAAGATATGTAAATATTTTTTTTTTAAATTATGACAATTAAGAGAAAATATAGCAAATACCTCTTGATAAATGCTTAAGCTGCATTTAAAGAAACACTGTAATTTTTCTCATGCCTATAACATAATAAATAACAGAACAAAATGTGTTTTTAATAATTTTCGGAGAGGGAATTTAATTAAATAATTTACGTTTCGACATAACAAATGTATAGATATTATCTTCAAATATAGCAAATATTTTTTTAGATCTTAAAGAGTTAAAGAGAAACTTGTTATAAATCGGTAGAAATTGAGAATGCGGGGGTTTAAACTTATATTGTTGTCTCTTGTTCATGCTGTCTCTCTAGTACAAAACGTCGGAAGCATGTTCGGTACACTTAAAGAAGTGTAAAAAGATTTGTTAAAAAAATGTAAAAACGTTTTCTCTTTCAGGTATAAATTTCCACCAATGAATCCTCTATGGCACGGAATACTGGGATTTGTGATGGTCATTCTTGGGATTATTGGATGGGCAGGAAATGGAGTAGTCGTTTACATCTTCTGTTCAACCAAAGTATTAATCTCATTATTATACTTATTATTCATTATATAATTCGTGTTGTTTTACAAAAATTCAAATTGTCATCAAATTCCAATTTGGTTTTTTTTTACATTTGGAAGGTCTCCGTTAAAAACGCCGATTCTAGATCCATTTTAGCTTTTGAATAATATTTTATTAGAAAAGCACAAGCGTAGTGTTGTAATGTTTGATGTAACAATATAACAATTTGATAGAAATCTGTAACGGACCTGGCATGACAAGTGTAGTGTTGTAATGTTTGATGTAACAATATAACAATTTGATAGAAATCTGTAACGGACCTGGCATGACAAGTGTAGTTTTGTAATGTTTGATGTAACAATATAACAATTTGATAGAAATCTGTAACGGACCTGGCATGACAAGTGTAGTGTTGTAATGTTTGATGTAACAATATAACAATTTGATAGAAATCTATAACGGACCTGGCATGACAAGTGTAGTGTTGTAATGTTTGATGTAACAATATAAAATTTGATAGAAATCTGTAACGGACCTGGCATCGGCGTTTAACAAGGACATTCCAAATTGCAAAAAAAATTAAACGGCACCGATTTACCATGTGATGACAATGTTACATTTGAATTACTGTGAAACACTTTAAACCCAGCCTTAGGGCCAGTGTTTTCACATAATGCGAACAATTCATTAAATTTCAAAGTTACGTGAAAGTTTTATTCATCATGGGCCAGTTTTCTATCACTTTACTTGTATTATATACAGGATATAGTAAGTATATATGTTGATAAATTGCTCATATTTCGTGAAACAACTGGCCCGTGTTTTCGAATATACTCACCGATTCTAAAAAAATAAATTATATTCCTAATACGATACTTTTTTAGAGTCTCAGAACTCCATCGAATCTCCTGGTGGTCAACTTAGCCTTCTCAGATTTCCTCATGATGGTAGTCATGTCCCCTCCAATGGTGGTCAACTGCTGGTATGAAACATGGGTTCTAGGTAAGAAATAAAAAACCTTAATCTTTTTGTAAACTTGTAAATTAACATCCAATACTTCTTCGTCCCCTATTATGGTTCGCGATCAGTATGGGTCGCATGGGTCCAAATATTTATCCAAAGATCTATCTCTCCATATATTCGTTATTCTTCACGAGGATCCAGCATTTGGACCGAAGCTTACTTTTATTTACAGCGACATAAAATGTGTCATGTTTACGATAGTTTTTCTTTAATTTTATGGAGGTTGGTTTAATGGTGCATTTTTTATTATGATTTTGGTTGAATTGTGTGTTTTTGCCGGATCACTTTAGTTAATTAAGTTATTGTTAAAAATAATTATTTGTACGTAGATTGGTTGAACTGTACCTTTTTGGTCTATTTTTTAATAAGGTGTATTTTAGGCGTGTTTTATGATTTTTTTTGAATTGTTGTCTTTTTGGTGTACTTTACTATGATTTAGGTTGAGTGGTATCTTTTTACTATGATTTTGGTTGAAGTGTTATGTTTTCGGTGTATTTTTCTATGACAGGTTGAGTGATGTCTTTTTGCTATGATTTAGTCTTAATTGTGTTTTTTTGCAGGACCTCTTTATGATTACGTGAGTTTTTTTCATTATTTCTACGTTGGTTGGTTTTTAATATTGGTTGAATGGTGTCTTTTTGGTGTATGTTTACTAAGTTTAGTTTGAACGGTTTTGTTCGCAGGTCCCTTGATGTGCCAACTTTACGCAATGGTCGGATCGCTTTGTGGATGTGCTTCCATCTGGACAATGACCTGCATTGCTTTGGACAGGTACAACGTGATCGTGAAGGTACAGAGATACATACTTTGGAAAACCAATTTTACCTTTACATTAGACCTACTGATTTCTCTTAATCTGAGATTTATTTTACGTCAGGGCCAATGATTTCTATTACGCTGAGAGTTATTTTATATTGGATCAACTACTGATGTGCGTTACTCTGATCAGGAATATAATATAAACAACAAATGTTTTTAGGGGATGGCGGGAAAACCAATGACAATAAAAACAGCCGTCTTCAGAATCATTTGCATTTGGTCTTTTGCTCTCATTTGGACGATCGCACCAGTACTTGGCTGGAACCGGTTAGTCATACTTGCTTTTTTTTAAATTTTATTCATTTTTCACTTCAACACTCAATTTTGGCAAAAGAGACCCTTAAGTTCTCCATTTAGTTCGATCTTTTCAAAATAGTCTAGTAATTTGCATCTATTATAGAGTTTGGAAAATTAAAGAAAGCGCTTGGCCCTTCGTGTAGTTTGCAGCTTTGCCAAAGTTATTAGGAATTCTGTGAATATTTGTTCCCGCCTCCTACCAAAATCATTTTCTGCGCATCGACCACAAAGTGCATTATTTTGGTGTAGGTACTTGTAAGAATACCTAGCTTGTATTACCTATTCCTGGTCTGTGGTGATTCTAGCTATGTCCCCGAGGGCAACATGACGGCCTGCGGCACGGACTACCTTAACAAGGAGTGGCTGAGCAGGAGTTATATCCTGGTGTACTCTGGCTTCGTGTACTACCTGCCTCTCTTCTCCATCTGTTATGCCTACTGGTTTATCATCCAAGTGAGTGAATTCATCGTAAACAATGAAATGAGCTGAAAGGATTAATTGTGAATGTAAGAATTATTAGTGATCACTGGTTAAGTGGAAGGTAGAAAAAGGAGATGAAGTTAACAACTATCCAGAATAGCACAGGACCCTATTTAACGCCAGAGTGAAATCCAAATCAGGAAGTCAGCGTTGTCGCTTGTTTGTCGCACTGTTTAAATATTTATTTGTAATCACTCTGTGTATTTCACCCTGTTTGTTGTAACAAAACATATAAAAACAATCGCTGCTATTTACAAATTGTCGTTGCTTGATGGTACTTACTTTATCACGTGCTACTTGAAAATTCATCGCGCACCCATGACTGACTATGTATTAATGGCGTCGCAGGAATGCGTAAATTAGGTAGAAGATAGTTTATTTACCCCTGAAATAGGTCACTCCAAATTATTCGATACGTTTGGTGACTTAACAGGAGTTCCTGGGTTTATCGGGTGATGTTTGTACAGGTTTTGGCGGCGGATGCGAGTGCCCAGCAGCTGTTTTTTTGACCCATCGTTTTGCACCGCAAAATACTGGATATAATATACGATTCAGCAAACAAAGTGAAAAGATTTGGCCCGTTCAAATCGAGACAGGGACAGGAGGTAGTTTATTGTTAAGTTGGAATAGGTTTGGTTAGGTTTAGGTTAGGATAGGTTTTTGTCTGTGGCCAAGAGTGCCTAAAACACTTTTTCTGATTTCCAGGCGGTAGCAGCCCACGAGCGTGGCATGCGCGAACAGGCCAAGAAAATGAACGTCGCCTCCCTGCGCACCTCTGAACAGAGTGAAACGAGCGCAGAATGCAAGTTGGCCAAGGTGGCCCTCACCACCATTTCACTGTGGTTCATGGCTTGGACGCCCTACCTGGTCATCAACTACATGGGCATCTTCGGCGGTGCAAACATCAGCCCGCTGACCACCATCTGGGGGTCATTGTTCGCCAAGACGAACGCGTGCTATAACCCCATTGTATACGGCATCAGGTGAACTTTGTTCTTATTTTTCTTCGTTGTAAATCTTCTGGCCCCCATCATTAGACAGCCCATGAAATTAAATTATTATTTTACAAGCAAAACGCTGTCGTAGGATTTTTTAGGTTACTTCACAAAATTTCTAATATAAGTAATATTGTCATCAAATGGCCAATCAATACCATTAGGCTCACCCACACGTACACTTCGGAGCGAAGGTATCACGCGCCACTCTAGAGGGACTAGTCTGTATTTTTCTAAATATCCGTGCCAGGTTTGCCACGTCACACATCGTCATGCACTGGTGCTGTACACTCGGTAAATATTAATTTATACATTGTAATTATTTCACCCGATACATTATACCGAAAAATTGATTTTTATATTTGGTATATTTGAGATATTTAAGTAATTAGAGACGATGTCCAATCAGTTGACAACACCGGCAAGGATAGGTTATGAGTTGTTAGTTTCGTGGATTTGAGGGGCCCCAGCCGAGGGGGTGTACAGTGACGTACAGTCAGCGACTAGTTCTGTGGTCGGCAAGATGGACACCTCAACTTCAGGCGTGGGTTGTCAATCGGACTTATGTTTCTGGACCTACCTTTTGCTGGAAAGGGTTCACGCCACCTTCAGTTACCAAATGAAAGAATTATTGTGATACAACGGGTAGCACATGGCGTCACAATATGAGACAGACAGTAATGGTATTACACAACACAAAACATGGGTGATAAACATCTTAGCATTATCCTATCTAAATTCTCTCTGGGCTCCGAGGCATTAAAGTTAATAATTGGCAATACTCGACACAGTAGGGGAAGAAAAGGTTACTAACGACTTTTAACGGTTTATTTAAATAAGATGCCCACCTTATTTGAATGGGCTGCCGCGAGGCGTGGGCCTCGGTACCACAATTAGCATGCCCTAGCCCTAGGAGTACTGGCTTTTTTCTGTCGGCGGGTCACGGGTCATGGCCGTGGCCTAGCTTTGCGCCACGATCGAGCGCGCCTGGCGCCGTTTGCGGCACATGTCGGAACTGAAAACTGGTTGGGTTCTCTCCGGCATTTTGGGGGTCCGTAACTATAGCTTATTTGAGTTCAACACACCTTTAAAAAATGTCATTAAAAGCGATGAAAAAAAAGTTACGTATAAACCTTACCTACGTAACCTAGTTTTTGTTTATAATAATAAGCAATAATTAGTCGCCTGAAATATCAATACAAATTGAAAATATCTTCCGAGTAAAAATTCCGAGTTTCAATTCTGAATGGTGGTCTTACACCAGGGCGATACTGAGAGTATCTTCCACTCTGGAATGTGCCGCAAATATCCTATTTTTTTTATTTTAAATAAGTAACTTGTAAAATAACATAAATTAATCAAATAAAATTAATTAATTATTTTAATCTGTAACTCATTTTTTTTTACTTAGGTACTGATAGAATAATAGATAGACAATAGATTTCTTATTTTGTGGGATATTTTGAAGTCTGTTTTCCCCACATTAATTGTATAATAATGACGTGATTGCTACTTACTTATTTAAATGTGTTATATTGTTTAGGTTTTGTAAACATACTAAGAAGTGGGGAATAAATAATTTTCTTTATTTTATTAATTAATGTTATATTGGGGTCATTAATTAGGGTCTATGGTTAGTATAGTATATTTGTACAGCGCCCTTGAGGTGATTTTCACGAAAACGGCGCTATACAAATCATCTAAATATTTTTATTTAGTATGCTAAAGTCTCGTTGGTACCCGACAGCTGGTAGTAGTTGTAAATCTAAAAAATGTTAATTTTACGTGTTTTTTTAAGTTGTTTTGTTAAGACTAGATATATAACACAAAGGAGGAATTCCATTATTTATAAATATAACGATGTCATTATTAAGTTTGAATTTGTACATTTTAATATTCGAGGTATTTGACGTAATCGGTATTACCACATTATTTACAAAAACGACAATTTTCAAAACGAAACAAAAATTCAAGACAACCCATCCAAAAAAAAGGAATAAACAATTTTCCTAAGAATTGAAAATGTTTTTGGTTGGGGAGGAGCAACAAACTCGACTATCAATTACAAAGAAATCACACAGAAAACTATATTAAAGGTAATAATAAAAAAATATAGACTGACTCTTTTTTTTATATTAACTCCACCCAGGAGGCCCTGAAGAAAATAATTTCCCTCAGGGCCTATGTCATCTTTGGGGATGCTGTGTGGAGGGTCTTTTTGTGGAGAGGAAGGAGTGAACATGGGTCTTGAAGAGTCCCATGTTGTAGGAGGGAGGAAACACAGAGACCGGCAGTTCGTTCCACAGTCGAGCTGTTGAACTTAAGAACGAATCGTAGAAGCGACCCGTTCTCATGTGACAAATGTCAACTGTGTACAAATGTTGGGCGCGTGTTTGGCGTATATCCCGACTACGCACCGGTGCCGAAGGGATCAATGACGCTAGTTCCTCAGAGCATCTTCCATTGTAATACCGATAGAACAAGGACAGCATACCTACCTGACGCCTGTGCTCTAAAGATTGCAGTCCGTTTGTTAAGATTGGGGAATCAAATACAGACTGATACAGACCAAATATTCAACATTTGTGAGTATACGCCAATTATACGTTAAAACACTACTAAACTGCATTTTTGACAAAAAAAAACAAATTTCAACATACACAAAATATCACTAACAGACCAGTTATACAAGCGTTAAAAGAAAACATTAAAACTCCGACAGTAAATACAAGCTTTGGACAAAGACACTACCAATACCATGCTATAAAAGCATTCAACAGTTAAAATCAAAATTGAGGAAAGCAAAAATAAATTCAAAAACAAAATTACAAAATGGATTAAAGAACAAAAAGACAATATTACCAAATTTCATAACATAAAATAAAAAAATCTACACGTAACACGCAAAACCAATATAAAACACACATCACTCACAAACACACAAGATTATATTTTAAATGTATTTTTTTCTCTTAAATGTATTATGTAGATTATATTTTTATATTATAAAATGAAGGCCTCAGCACGGGTAAGCCACCCAGTGAGGCCAACATTACTCGATATCTCTGAAATGTAAAAAATATTCTACCAAAATAAATGTGGAAGATACTACCAGTATCGCCCTGGTGTAAGACCACCATTCAGAATTGAAACGTTGCTCCAAATGGCTTTAGCCGTGTTTAGTGACTAGATCTGAATAGCCAGGTACTTCCCCACCTTCCTCTTTCCCTTCCCCACTTACCTTCAGCCTCACAACATCCCCCAATTGGGGATGCCATAGTCTCACTGGCTCCAGACGGGAGCAGTTGGGACTCTTGTGAGGAATTCACTATAAAAAAATAAATAAATAAAAAATGGTAAGCTGATAATTAAGCGGGTAGTTTTAGTTTACATTCATTGTTGTGTCTGTAAAAGTTGGTTTTCTAAATATTTCGAAAGCACGTCTGCTATTACTTTTTCTAACTGTCAAATCTAAAAAATATATTTTACCTTCGATCTTAAATCCTTCTCTTCTCTCTTCTCTCTTCGATCCATAAATATCTCCACCAGAAGTAGGATTAACGGTGACCCCGTGGGAAGTCCGTCTAATTGTTCATAATAGGTATCATTAAAAAAAATATGAGCTGGAATAACTCTTTTCTTATTACCAGGTTGATATTACGTTTTTCCAAGCTATTTTCAATTATTATAAGCCATTCTTTAGTGGGGATGTTGCTAAATAAGGATTTTAGTTCAAAATAAATTAATCGACAGCTATGCGAAAGATCAAATTTTTTAATTTTATTAACTAGTTCTATTATTATTATATTATTCTATTCCAGCCATCCAAAATATAGGGCTGCTCTGAACGAGAAGATGCCATTCCTGGTCTGCGGAGGGGGCGCCAAGGCAAATGCGAACCAGGCAGACAACAAATCAGCTGGCAGTGCAGGAACCGTCGACGACAAGGCGTAAACCATACAAGATGACGATAATGAGATAGACATGTCTTTAAAAAGGCAAGGAATTTTTTTTGTTATTACCGACTTTAGCCCGGTATTTCAGTCAGTCCGTTTCCTAGGTATTTGTGACATTCCTGGATCAAATTTAAGCTGGCTAAATCGGCCTCTTAAACCTCCGTAAGCCGCAGAATAGTTTCCTTTTTAGAAATTGTGGCGCTAGAAGTCACAAACGTCAAAAATGATGTTTACGCGAATAATTACGTACTTCCATCCCATCGAAATATACGTAAATTGCATAATTTTATCAATATGTACTGTTATTTTCAACGTGCGATAAGGGATGTCAATGTTATTTATTAATAATCAATCTTAAATAGAAAAATAGTCTGGTAAGGTATTATAATAGAAATTTTTCAACTCCAGGACAGTTTTTTCAGCGGTTTGTTTGTCATTATTTCATTAATAGTGTATTGATGAATCCATGAAAACAAATACTATTTAAAATAAGTATCCTCGCATATAACACCATGCTAATTGAAGTGGGGAACTTTATCAAAAATCAACTCGTAATTTACACCCGCCAAAAAAACAGCTGTCCATGGCATTTTGAAAGTTCGCGATCACGCGATGGCATTAGAAAGCATAGATAAACCACCCCATGGACAGTAGTTAGATTTTACAAAAAAAAAGGTAACACGCCCTCTATTAAAATCATGGACAATACGTGTAATATTGCTAATATCTAGGCTTCCGAAAACATACGGATTATGTTCCAAACCGTAAGCTAAGATAAGCTCGACATTCCAACAAAGCCGAGATTAAATTCAACTGATATACCGGGCCATGTCGATATATATAATGAAACAATTTTTTCAGTGTGAAAATGATTATAGTGTTAAGTTTCATCACTTGTTTAGTTTGATATACCTTGATATCTGCAACCTATACATAAATGTTATCTTAATCCAGTTACTTAGGAATTATGTTTTGGTGGATTCCTAAAAGTTGATTATTAACACATATATCTCGTGATTCCAAGGAGTCGTACATTATGATGTGTAGATTAACAATTGAAGCAACTCATCAAGTGTTGATTTATTATATAAAACCAATGATGTTTAATGTAAATAACTATTATAAGTTTTCTCGATAATTATTATTATCATTAAATTGGAACACGAGAATAAAAGTTAGTAACATTAGCTGACTACTGTGCAAAGAGAGATAATCAAGCCAAATAACAGGAAGAGATTGTAAAAGGTCTGTGAACCTAAGTCACTAGCTTTTACTAAGAATATTCTAAATAATACAGGGTTTTTCAATAAGAGGTCTTATTTTGAACAGCCCGCTATTTCGGTAGATGTTACTTTTGAATCTGTCATTTTTTTACATTTGACAAGTAAAAAGTACGCCATTAATAAAAATTTTACGATACACGCTTTAACAACGCATTGAAATTATTAAAATTCACTTGAGTGAATCAAATGCAAATCGTTTTGAGTGATGAGGCCCATTTCCACCTCGGTGACTTCGTCAACAAGCAAAATTGTCGCATCTGGGGCTCGGAAAACCCAAGATTTATTGTTGAAAAGCCTCTCTATCCTCAACGTGGTGCGGTTTATGGTCCGGCAGAGTCATTGGACCTTACTTTTTCGAAAATGATGCTGGAGCAACAGTTACGGTGAATGGATTGCGCTATCGAGAGATGATTAATGATTTTTTATGGCCGGAATTAGATGGTATTGATTTGGACAGCGTTTACTTTCAAGACGGTGCTACGTGCCACACAAGCAACGAAACCATTGATCTTTTACGATTGAATATCAAAATAACACCTCTTATTTGAAAACCCTGCAATACTTTTCAGTATCTTTCTTGTCGAATCATCTTCAGTGGACTACGTATCAGCGTAAAGTACAGATCTTCCTCAAAGGTGTCCACTTTTGTCAATTCCTGACCATTATCACCCAATTGAAGGCGTCAGTTATCTCTAGGTCACCAACCGATTACGTTTCTAAGTGACCTTGGTGTGTTTGTTTCTATAATTGATATCTTTATTTTGCTATCTTAGTGGTCTTCTTATCTAGCATTTAAATACTTAGCATGGTTCTTGTGATACCAAATTTTACTAGCACATTTACGTGTCTACATGTACTTAAGCAAGTATTTTTGGTAATTTGTACATTTTATCGTGAATTTATTTTAGAATGAGTTATTTCAACGATTCAACTTTTACAACAATTTCAACAAAATGAAGACAAGGCAAATAAATGGTTAAGCGAACTGTATAAAATATTTTATTTTTGTTGTATATGTTATTATATATATTTATATTATTAAAAAATTTGAGATTTGTTTGTGATGACAAAGCAATAAACCTGGCTAAGAGTAAAAAATATTATTATTTAGCTTATTTTTTTTATTTGCTGCAGAAAAGCTTGCGAATTTGAAATTCGAACACAAAATGTAGCGCTTTGTTTGCTATTGCATGTTGTAAATGAATATTTAAAAAAGAAACAATAAAAAAATGTGAACATTATTTTGACATTTTATTTCGCTTTCGCAATGAGAAGGAACTCAAGTGAAAAATATTTTGCAATAAAGACATATGTGGTAGAATAAATAAGTTTTATTATATAATGTGATTGAAAACCAATGTAAACCATAAGAGATTTAAATATCCTGTGATTGGTCGGAGTTATATTAACAAAAGAATATTGTAAAAGCATATGTGAAATAATCCATAATAATTGTTATTTCAAAACGATTAATACCGTGAGACACTCAAACGCCCTGTGACTGGTCAGCGGGTTCTGTCTTAGTGCACTTACACGCCACCCCACGTTGCGTATACCGACGAAATCGAGGTACGTATGACGTCACGCTTACCGCGTCAAATTTCTACCGTTTTGGTGGGCTTTGAAAAATGCAAACTTTCGAATTTAGAAATTAAGGAATTGCTGCCATTCTCAATGCGAGTGATATATTCGGTGAGTTCTCTGTTTTATGTATTTGGTGGCTGGATGATAATTTTGTTACGCTGCTTGCAGAGTGAATTTTGTAATCAACCTTTTTTTTCATAGGGAATTAATTATTCCCTGATGGTCTATGTGGCTTACAATCCAGACCATCACCAATATTAAAAAATAAATAAACATTTACTGGAAGTCCTTATTATTTCAGTTAACAATACAAATATAAAAACAAAGAAGATCCTTGCATGCTGGGAATATTTATTTATATATCAAATTAAATACATTTAGAAAACAATTGACGTTTGACATTGACATCAGCCTAGAAAATACGCAATAAATTAATTATAATAATAATAATAATTGGATAATTTGTAGAGCGCCGTTTTTGTGAAAAATCACCTCAAGTAATGTTAATAATGTTACTTTATAACGGCCATTAAATGACTTGCGGAACCCGCGCCCTTTGGAACTATAATATTTTCTATTGGACGATTCAAAATCCGGCAAGTCAAAAAAAGGAGCAGAAGAAAAACAATTGCGAATTGTTGAAATGTCACACAAGTCTTAGGCCGTAACTCTCTAAATTAATCTATTTATTATTTTAATGGGCGGCTTATGTTTTCTCTTTAGGTGAACCTAAGAAGCGAGTGCAATATGTAAACGGTCAAGCAAATCGTGTTTCCAAAATATGCATTTTACACTTCCGGGAAACTAAAAAAAAATACAAAATCAAATCATCCAGCGGCCCGTTTGGCCCCCTCGTGACGTGAAATTGTTGTTACCTTGTAAAATAAAATAAACCTCCCGGGAAGTCTGCACTTTAATGAATACTTTGCCCAAAAACACGATCTGTCGAACTGTTTGTCGTTTGTTTACATTGTTCTAAATTAATATAATTACAAATCACGTTACGTTTCGAGTAAAACAGTTATATTGCCTATTCAGTTGCACAATTTTAGTCTTGAAGTTACTGTAATTGAAGCTGTTGAAAATATCATATCAAAGACGCGAGTTCTTTTAAAACATGTGACCGTGATCCGTGATTTATTTATCACAATGTTTGACTAAATTCGTCAATATCGTTCAATCACCAATCGGAAATCACTTAAGTCGCATAACCTCAAAGTTATACACTTTCAGCTATACGATCAAAATGGTTATGGCTCCGATGCAGTGTTGTTTAAACCTGAATTTGGAAGAACAACGCGTTCTTTGCAAAAGTTTTCAATGCACACTAAGAAAGCATAACTCAAGACTAAGTCGAAAAAAAGATGGCAGCAATTCGTGTCACCTAAAATTTTGTCAAATACGAAGTCTAATAAAAAATAAATATTCCGTTGTTTAGAAGACTCGCGATTGAGATGTTGAATATATTTGAGGTTATGCAAGATGGCTGAAGATTCGTACATTGTATTCACGCAGTTGGTTTTTCTTCTGAGATGTTGGTAACTCCGGACGCGACTGAAGCGCTGTCGTCCGGCGACGATTGACAGGACAGAGAAGGGAATTTCTTGTACAGAGCTGCCCTGTATTTGGGATGGCTACAAAAAGAAAGAACAATTAAGTATGTTATTCTTATACGAAATCAAGACAGTAAAAAACACTTTTTGGTGGTATTTAGTAACACATCGAAAAAATTGTGATGAACATAAGGTAATAAATAATATAATATATTTAATATTGGAGGAAAACATGTCTTAAGTTGACCGCTAAAAGACTGTAAATAAGAAAAAGAAGATAAAAAGTGCAAGCCAAACCAAGAATCCCTAAAGCTGAAGAAAATTTTGGGAGACTTGGAGATCTATGTCCAAATCTGGGCGCCGGAAGATTTTTGAATAATGAGAAGGAGTTATTAAAGTTTACCTGATTCCATAAACGATTGGATTGTAGACAGCGTTGGCCTTAGCGAACAACGAGCCCCAGATGGTGGCCAGTGGGCTGATGGGTGCCGTTTCAAAGACCCCGGTGAAGTTGATGACCAGGTAGGGCGTCCACGCTAGGAACCACAGGCTGATGGTGATCAGTGCCACCTTGGCCAGCTTGCACTCGGCGCTTGTGTTGGACTGCTCGGAGGTGCGCAGAGAGGCGACGTTCATCTTCTTGGCCTGGTCTCGCATGTTCTTCTCGTGAGCAGCGACAGCCTGAGGAAGAGATTGAATAGATAGGGCACAAAAAATAAACATCAATGGTCATTTAGGTCTGCAAAATTAAAGACGGAAATCATCTAAAACACGATGATTGGAAGAGATTTGATAAAACGTTTCTTTTGGGGGTAAGAGAAATGGTAAGTTACCTGGATAATGAAGAAGTAAGAGTAGATGATCAAGAACAGCGGGGAGAAGTACACGAACACGGCGTACACCAGGATGTAAGAACGGCTGAGCCAGTCCTTGGACAAGTAGTCAGTTCCGCAAGCGGTCATGTTGCCTTCAGGCACATACCTAAGGAATAAAGAATCAGTATTACGTTGAGCGTGGAAGTTACAGTAGTGATAACGGCTGCTAAGACCGATACAGTTGGACTGTTACTGTACAATACAATATTTAGAAAGTTCCAGAATTCTGAACGGTGAAATTTAAGCGTGCTGTAATTCTGCACGTATGAAAGAAATCTACTACAAAATATAGATATTAGATGTGTCTTAAGGTATGTCGTATAGTTGTCAGTATTTTTGCATTGTATCCATTTATTCACGATACTTTTACATTCATTAAGTATGCCTATCTATAAATAACCACAATGATAGAGACAGCTACTTTTAATAGAAGGTTGTTGGTTGATAGAGCTGAAACCATCCATCGGAAACATCCAAAAACCGTGCAAGAATACAAACTGGAGTTTTGAACATAATGAGTTTTGTATGTTGTTTATTTGGAATGCCGCAAGGTCCCTGCATGAGTTCATTATTATACTATTAATATCGATGTAATTATTTCACCTGTTCCATCCGAACATGGGGGCAAGCGTCCATCCGAGAGAGAAGACCCAGATGCCGAGGATTCGCAGCATTGCGCCGTTGCTTGTCATGGGCTTTCCTGCCAATCCCTTGACGATGACGTTATAGCGGTCGAAAGCGATCATTGTCATGGTCCAGATGGACACAGAGCCGAATAAAGATCCCAGGCAGCCATAGAGTTCACACATAAATGGACCTGTGGAAGAACACAGTAAAAATGATGATGCTGTTCAGCCGAAAGAAAAGCAGAGATCAAATACCATGATGATATTAAAACCACCGCAGAGCTTTTAGAAATGACACTTTAAAAATTGTCGACAAAAGGAATGAAAACGTGTTGATAGCAGTTTCAAGAAATGGCATCTTGTTTTTTTACAAATAATGTTGTTTAAGTAATATAATCTTCCGGACTCCAAATATCGGTCATTTTGCTCACCTAATACCCACGTCTCATTGTAGCAGTTGATCAACATGGGGGGGAACATACAGAACATCATGAAGAAATCAGAAAAAGCCAAGTTCATCACCAAAAGATTGGACGGAGTTTTGAGTGACTGAAAAAGGATTGTTTTTATGCATGCTATAGAAATCAATCGATGGTCTTGATTTATCATTGATTGACTTAAATATATAAAAAATTAATATGTTGATAAATGATGTGTTGTCATTAAATATAATTACTTTTTGTCCGCCGAAGATGAAGATAACCATGCCATTGCCGATGACTGAGACGACACCAAGGATGCCAATGGTGAATCCAAGAAGTCCGTGCCAGAGAGGGTTCATGGGGGGGAATTGATACCTGAGAAATATATCACATAATATGTGTATAAGCTCTAGCTCTTAAATTTTGATCATTCTAGTCAAATAAATAAATAATACTATGGCGATTAGAGTCTAAAAACCCCATATAATATTACACCATGAATTCTATTGTTTTGACTTTTGACTGGAAATTAACAACAGGGAGGTGCCCTTTCAGAAATTTCCCTTTTCCGCTGTATAATCTTTAGCTAAAGGAAAAGAAAAATCTTTTTCAAGCAGTTAAAAAAAAATGCCGCTTAGAATTGCGCTTTTGTGTGTCACTCAATCACAAAGACAGAAAAAGTGTAAATTAAAATGTGCTGTTGGTATAAAGATAAAATGCAACAGCAGGCAATATGGCTTATTTCTTTGGCAAATATTTGTTCTTAGTAATGTAATCATACCACAGCCAAAAAATAAAATTCAATAAGACTATAGTATCAGCCCAATACTGATTCAACAACAATTCTGAAATAATCAATAACGGTAAACACATGCAAAAAGCAGAGTGATTAAATACCCACTGCCCTTTATGCAATGTTCGTGATTACCTCACTTGAACGGGATATACCAATGCGATGTTAATAACTTGTATCATTTTTGTAAACAGTGTCAGGCAGGGGGGTATAACTCCGAGAAAAAAGTGGGTCAGAAAAAAAAAAAAAGTGGGTGTGTCAAGCCTACGCAAGACAGAAGTGAAACTTCTAGTTTCAGCTGATGCTTGGCGTGGCGCAGTTCGCTGGTGTCTGAGAGAGAGGAAAGAAGAGAAGAGAGAGAACGTTCGTGAGCGGCTCCCCCACCTCAACAAGGTTTCACTTCAAAAATGCCACAGCCGAGAATCGAACCTCGCTTAACTGATTGAAAGCCAACCACGCTGAGCACCAACTGTAAGCAAAGCCGCATAAATTGATTATATTATGTAGGTTCTGAAAATATGAGAGCTTGTTATGTTTTATAATGTTACCTACATCACACCCAAAATATAATATATTTTTAAAAATAATGTACAATGTACAGAAATAGAATCCCACACAAGATCGCGTAGTGCGCTCTAGCGAACGGATATTTTATCAGAGGGAGATAGTTTTAATTTTTTTTTCTGTAAATTATTACATATTATCAAAATAAATAAATTAATTAAATAAATGTAATACAATTATCATAATATACGGATTAGATAATAATTTTAATCCAACACAATAACGCAAAGCGCGCTCTAGCGGAGTAATGTTTTATCACAGTGAGATAAGTGTTTTTATTATTTTGCAATATTATTTTCTTTTAAAAAATGTTCTGACCTACTAAAAAATAAGATATTGAATGAAAAAGGCGTTAAAAACAAAAAAATAATGTGCGATGGCCGAGAATCGAACTCGGATCAACTGCTTGGAAGGCAACTATGCTGACCATTACACCACCAACGCCAGTTGTCGGGATGAGCTAAGAAGCATTTATATGTTACTTCAAAACTTTGACTAGATCAAATGAACTTTAATCGGTGGTGGGGGTACCCGCATTTTCGTTTCGGTCATGAGTCGGTTTTACTCCGGTCCTCGAAATTGCATGACGCGCGTAAAGAAGTTTCACTTCAAAAGACACGGTAATCTCTATGGGTGACTTGTGACGTATATTTTCCACAAACCAATACGAACTTCATGCATGTTTATAGGCCGCTGTCACGAACTTCGTGCATGTTTATAGGCCGCTGTCATTGGCCGATTTTAGGCTAGCCAATGGGTTGGCTCCGAATGAGAATTATATTGTCTATGGTTACGCCTTTTTTATAGTTTCTATCCTAGTCGATGGTGAGTATGTGTAGTAGTGACGTATATTTTTCAGTTACTGACTTTTATCTATGGCAAACATTAGGACCCATGGGCTCAGTACTAAAAACCCGAAGATATTGATCTAGTGAGTGGTTCATTTATGGTGTCAGGTAACATTTCGTCCCAACTGTACCAACTGTGGATAGAGGTGCACTTATGAGGAGATAATCTTTTCTACCCGGTGATTTGGCTGCTTATTGCTACTACAGGGGAGAAGAACCTATATAATATTAAATAATATATTTATATCTGTGACTTACCAGTGAGGGTCTACCATGTGGAGCATGTTGGCGGGAACCTTATCGACTACGGTCAAGTTGGAGGATCCGTAGGCGGCCGCCTGAGCGCCCCACGCCTGCAGCGCGCTGTACCCCGTCATGCCGGACGCCATCCTGAGCTAAACTTCTGGCCTACCTGCCAAAAAAGCTGATAAATTACTAATATACTGAAAATTATCATATTTATTCTTCAACAAAACACATAGTTCATAGTATGAACTAAATAGATGAGAATTAACTTGTAATGATTGGCAACACTGCTAGTACCACCCATAACATTGAAAGTCATAGACTAAATGCAATAACGAATTAAATTTAATGACATACCATTCCTTGTCTCATCAAATTACCCGAAACAAGTCGTATAACAGCATTAACAGCTAACACAAAAAGTTGTAATAGTTCATTATGCACCACTTTGTTTACAAATGATTTTTTGTGTTTTTCATTGGTGATAAATAAATAACAAAACAATACAATCGATAAAAGAGACAGTAAAATTATTAAAAAATCAATAAACAAGGAAAAATTTGAAGAAAAGGAGGAAGGTAGTTTTACCTTTTCATTATTATTTCATGAATGGCTCCATCTAAGAACTTATTTACACAAAATAAACTAAAATCTATATAAATAAAAGTGTTAATGTTCGTTAGTTCATCCTAAATCTCAAAAGCTTTTCACCGATTGCTTTGAAATTTTGACACAAAGTTGCATTTGAATACGCGTGTGTTTTTATATTATATTGTTGTCACCTGTGACAGGTGGTGTGTTTTTAAAAAAACAGCGCCATCTTTTGCACAAACATGCTATTTTTGAAAAACAGTGCCAACTGTTGGACGGCACTGTTTTTGTTTATACGGCGGGGTACAACCAGTTATTGTAGAAAATTTTAACACTTTTTAATTTTGAATAAGTAAACATCGTAAAAGAATTTTTTTTACCAGGAGTAAAGAAAATGAAGGAGATATCCTTATTATTATAAAAATGTAAATTTAATAAAAAACAAAAAGTTGAATTATATTTGAGTGATACTGAATATTTTTTTACCAGGAGTACAGAAAATGTAGGAGATATTCACCTGAGATGAAAATATGTGTAAATAGTGTTTGCCTGAGCACTGAAGAAAATCTTTTATGAACTACTTCAGTGCCAGGTTCTAGCTGAGGATGCGCCTTGGAAGCTACTCGTCTTTTGCATACCCGCCGGGGCCTTATATACTCCTAGTAGCGCCACGGATCGATAATGGTAATTCAATATAAGAAATATTTCTTACGAGTTGATAAAGAGTCGGGGAATGAGTGACGTCGGAGGGTGGTTGGTGGGTGAGATTTCATACTTAGAGATATTTAGCGTAAGAAATTGTATTCACACAAATATAATGAGAATATGATAATTAACAACTTAATTAACAGCCCTGCCATCGTCGCCAGTATTAAATTACATGTGCCGACTAGAAACACAAGACAAAATGAAATATTCCTCTGCAATACATACACAAACAACTATCAGACACACTCACTAACCAATAGGGCAATAAGTTTGCGGGTACTATTGATATATCAAATTTATTTACTGACTCCATTTATAAAATTAAGCCTAATCTATACCAGCACTTTGTTGAATCCTGCAAAGCATAGTTGCGTTGGTCTTAAATGTACAGGGTTTTCCAATAAGAGGTGTTATTTTGAATAGCCCGTCATTTCGGTAAATGTTACTTTTGAAGCTGTCATTTTTTAATATTTGACAAGTAAAAACTACGCCATTAATAAAAATGGAACGATACATGCTAAAACAATGCATTGAAAATATTAAAATTCACTTGAGTGAATCAAATGCGGATCATCTTGAGTGATGATGCCCATTTCCACCTTGGTGGCTTCGTCGACAAGCAAAATTGTCGCATCTGGGGCTCGGAAAACCCAAAAGTTATTGTTGAAAAGCCTCTCTATCCTCAACGTGTGACTGTTTGGTGCGGTTTATGGTCCGGCGGAGTCATTGGACCTTACTTTTTCGAAAATGAGGCTGGAGCAACAGTTACGGTGAATGGATTGCGCTATCGAGAGATGATTAATGATTTTTATGGCCGGAATTGAATGGTATTGATCTGGACAACGTTTACTTTCAACAAGACGGCGCTACGTGCCACACAAACAACGAAACCGTTGATCTTTTACGATTGAATATCCAAATAACATCTCTTATTGGAAAATCCTGTAGTATTGTTTTCGTTTCAATATTAATTTATGTTACTGTTCCATGTTTTACTAATATTCTTTCTTATTCAGTTTATCAGTTTAGCGTTATTTCATGCTTTAAAAACTTTCTGTATAGTTTTCGATAGCTCACTAGGTATATATTCGTTTCTTAAAATTCATGTAAAAGCCTGGCTGGGCGTAAAACCAAATAAAATAAAATTAATGAGAATGCGTGGCGGGCCGAATCAAGGGAATCGTGTTGATGGAGACCTTTCGACATCTCTAGTTGCACTCTCTCGATCCATCGCATCTCCTTGCACTACAGTGGGTGGGATGGGTTCAAACCGTCACTCCTGGATGCACTGACCCCCATATTCCTGCTGAATTCCTATTTCCAGAACTTCTCTTCCTTTTCTTAAAAATCTGAACAACGTCCTCATAGATTACATTGGCTCTAAGGCAAATTATTTTCTCAAGGTCTACTGTGTGGAGTCAATGTAAAAAAAATATGTGAAGAAACTTTAATCCAATCACATTTTTGTCAATATTGTCAAAACAAATATTCCCAACTAGCAAATGAATTATTAATTTGCTAAACTAAGGGCAAAATAAATTGTATGAAATCTTTGGTGACCATTAAACAATATTGTTTAACATTTTCATTAGTGTGCAACATAGACATATGAATATTAATAGACGAGAACTTAAAGGCGAGGGGTCAAACCAACAGTTGCGGAACGCAGAGGGGAAAGCTGACTGTGATTCGTCAATAAATCAATCTGACAGTAAATAGGCATCTCGCATTATAATATCACCATTTAGTTCTTAAAAGTAAAATCTGATTTTGAATGAATAGACATTTTTACATGAGAGCACAAATTACTCACCACGTTATGAACAAATTTGCGAAGTCCAAATTCAGCAAAGTAAATTTCTTCTGTTTTCAGAGTATTTAGTTAAGACACTTTTACAAATGTTTCATAATTTACTTACCCCAGTAAACAACGATGAGCACACTTGAGAATCGCTACATTGTGATGTGGTAGTATATGTTTCTAAAACTGATCCATATTATACGATGTAAATAAGCTTAAAATACAATAAAATAATGCTTACTTACGAAATGTAATACGACAATTGGGTTTATTCTCTTTTTCTCATCTATTTTTACTAAGTTTTCATAGCCCAAGCCACCATTTTGCCGTGTTATTTCGTAAAATGAACCGATGAAGCTCGACCATAGCTCGACGCTAGTTCGCACAAGGATGATGACGTCACATTTTCTAGATTCACGGGAGGCCATACGCGAGCCCAGCCGGCTCCAATGGAACCGGTATGGGGAGTGGGGAATAATACGCTTTTATCACTTAGGGCAGGTCTACTAATATTCATATGTCTATGGTGTGCAACTATTGCTCGATATGAAATCTTTGGGGACCATTTAACAATATTTTCGAGCATTTTTATAAGTGTGCAACTTTAACTTGATATTTGTCTTTACGAAGAAAATAATTTCCCTCGGGGCCTATGTCATATTTGGGGCTGCTGGGCGGAAGGTCGGAGGATAAAGGAAGGATTGAAAACCACTCGGGGTGACCTATGGAAGAGGTGTTGGTTATGCAATGAATGGTTCCCACACGCGCCTCCCAAATGTATCACTTGTCTTAATCATTCGTCGCTCCTGGACGAAATATTGACAATTGACATCGATCGTCTCATAGGCACTGGCAACTGAGCCAAACGGCGCCTGGCTTTAGTAAAGTCTCAAGGGCGCTGTGTTATGTGTTAAGTATATTCAGCGCCTCGTTTCTTTGGCTCCATGGCTCCTTGGCTCCTTGGATCCTTGACTTCTTGGCTCTAGCGCATTTGAAGTGATTTTTAACGAAAACGGCGCTATATACATCAGCCAAATATTATTGGCGCCTTGGCAAGTCAGCATCATTGGCAAATTATGTAATATATCATTTTAAATGAGTACATTGTGAAATAACACAATTTACTCGAATAAAATTTACTTGCTCCCGATACATTTGGAGATCACCTGATTTCCCACTTCATCTCCCGTTCACTTCCTCGCAATTTTTATAATAGTTTTGTTATCACCCATCTCTATCACTCGCAGTTTTTATAATAGTTTTGTTATCACCCATCTCTATCACTCGCAGTTTTTATAATAGTTTTGTTATCACCCATCTCTATCACTCGCAGTTTTTATAATAGTTTTGTTATCACCCATCTCTATCACTCGCAGTTTTTATAATAGTTTTGTTATCACCCATCTCTATCGCTCGCAATTTTTATAATAGTTTTGCTATCATCCATCTCTATCACTTCCTCGCAATTTTTATAATAGTTTTGTTATCATCCAGGTTTTTATGTCCGTGGGAATTGTTTTTCCTGAACATTATATTTCCTTATAATTGGGGAAGTACCTACGTATTTGAATCATATTTGTATTGATTATATTTAAATTTTACGAGTTATGGAATGCATTCAAATTCGAAGTCATTGGGCATAAAATATTTACAATTTTTTCTCAATAATTGTTGGTAAACAACAAGGAAATTATTTCCAGTAATTTGAAAATGTAGGTTTTATAGTTTATTTGCAAATTCAGTACCTACCTACCTGCTGAAATGTAGCTATACAAATGTCCACAGACATAGGAATTAATAGACGAGAAGATAATGGCGAGGGGTAAAATCAACTGTTGAAGAACGAAGGGAGTGAAGCTGACTGTGATTCGTCAATAAATCAATCTGATAGTAAATAGGCATCTCGCATTATAATATCACCATTTACTTCTTAAAAGTAAAATCTGCTTTTGAATGAATAGACATTTTAACATGGGAGCGCAAATTACTCGCCACGTTATGAACAAATTTGCGAAGTCCAAATTCGGCAAAAAAAATCGGTTCTATTTTCAGAGTCGAATATTTCGTTTAAGTATTTAGTTAAGACACTTTTATAAATGTTCATAATTTACTTCCCAGCAACCAACCAGCTTTGTGTTTCGCGTCCAGACATGTTTCTACAACTGATTCATATTATACGATGTGAATATGCTTAAAATAAAGTAAAATAATGCTTATATATGGAATGTAATACGACAATTGGGTTGATTCTCTTTTTCACATCTATTTTTACAAGTTTTCATAGCATTAGGTCAACATTTTGCCGTGTTATTTCGTAAAATGAACCGATGATGCCTCGACCATAGTTCGCACAAGAATGATGACGTCACGTTTTCAAATTTCACTTGAGGCCATACGCGAGCACAGCCGGCTCCAATGGAACCGGTATGGGGAGTGGGGATAATACGCTTTTAATCACTTAGGGCAGGTCTACTAATATTCATATGTCTATGCAAATGTCCCAATTTTTCTTTTGTGTCAGTCCGTCAGCCCGGTATGTCATCTGACAACGTCAGTGTCCTTTGCTGTCGGTGAGGAGATTGTTAGTGATGTTACCATGTGTAATGTATGCCATATGTAGCTCGTGCCAATGTGGTGGAGAGGCTGAGTATTATTGTAGTGGGTGAAGGTCGTACACAATAATGATACGTGATCTTGTACTGATATTTATTGGGGAGCAAAAGAGGCACACAACTAACGTGCATCTCCTTTTATAAGATCTTGCAAGCATTCCATCTCGCTTGCACTCATCCGCATTCGTAGAGACATCACAGGAAATACGGAGCTTTTATAGGGGGACCGGGTAAGGGAATTCAACCCCCCCCAGAACCAAGCGAACAAACATATATAGAGACTTTGTTTTATACTACAGGGTTTTCCAATAAGAGGTGTTATTTTGAAATTCAATCGTAAAAGATCAATGGTTTCGTTGCGTGTGTGGCACGTAGCGCCGTCTTGTTGAAAGTAAACGTCGTCCAGATCAATGCTATCCAATTCCAGCCATAAAAAATCATTAATCATCCCTCGATAGCGCAATCCATTCACCGTAACTGTTGCTCCAGCCTCATTTTTGAAAAAGTAACGTCCAAGGACTCCGCCGGACCATAAACCGCAAAAAACAGTCACACGTTGAGAATAGAGAGGCTTTTCAACAATAACTCTTGGGTTTTCCGAGCCCAAGATGCGAAAATTTTGCTTGTTGACGAAGCCACCGAGGTGGAAATGGGCCTCATCACTCAAGATGATTTGCATTTGATTCACTCAAGTGAATTTTAATAATTTAAATGCGTTGTTGAAGCGTGTATCGTTCCATTTTTATTAATGACGTAGTTTTTGTTTTAATGTCATAAAATGACAGCTTCAAAAGGAACATCTACCGAAAAAGCGGGCTATTAAAAATAACACCTCTTACTGGAAAACCCTTTATTTAGAGATTTTAGGAAATTTGATTTCGTTACATTCCCATATTTGCACTATATTGAGTCTTGAGCTAGGTTACCAATGCATATGTTCTAAAATATTCCCGACAAAGTCCAAAATGAAACAAAGTTCTATTGAAATTATAAGTTATTTTTTTATTATCTAGTCATTTTCGGATTTTCTCTTTCGTTCTGCTTCAACAATAGACTTTTTAAAAAATTTGCTGCATAATTGATTCCGTTCCAGCTTTGAGAAACAAAAGTTAGTTATTTATTGCATCTCGCTATACCTAAATCATGTTTTTTCTCATAAAATTAACCTCACTAGGACTAAACCTGCATCGAGATTAATATATTAACTAACTAAACATCACGCCGTTTCCCCGCAAGGGTAGGCAGAGAGGAAGGACCACCAAACAACTCGGTCTTGGCACACACTCCTTGCCTCATTCACATTCATACATCGTCTCATACATACTCTTCTATTTTTCTGACTCTTGACATGGCCCGACTCGAGTATCTGATTCACTTGATCGTTCTATGTCTTCCTCGGGCGTCCCCGACTTCTGCTATCATTTGCATTTGCATCATACATCCTCCTCACACTCCTTTCTTCGCTCATTCGCCCTACATGCCCAAACCATCATTAACTCCTTTTTCATACACACTTCGTTCATCCTAGACACGAGAGACTGTAGATCTTCCATACTGTTAGCAATCAGCGCCGCATCATCAGCATACAACAGGGAACATACTTTCAGATTACTCAAATTCGCGCCCAATCCCACCTCTTTCAATTCTTGCATATAATTATCCACGTTGTTCCCTTCACGCTGATTTGCTTTTGACAGGCCGTGTGCTGACCAATAGTACGGTCAGATTTTGAACTGTGCAGTTTGAAATCACACACGTCAATTATAATCACGGAGGGCCGTGAGCCGAACAATCGCATCGAAACGTTCATCTTGTCAAAACCAATGTGTGTACTATCGCCGGTTATTTATCGGAATAATCCCTTAAACGTATTTTATCGCAATTATCGCAATCCAATTCAACATAACGAGTGCTACCGTACAACGATCACCGTTCCAGTGCTGACAGACGATTCTCGAGATGCAGATTTCATTCGCCACCCGGTAAGCTGACTGTGAATTAACCTTACAAATTGTGTTACCGCATTCGCCTGTCATAAGCCATAGGCGTTATCCATGCTTTATCTGTGTGGAATAGCCCTTTAAAATACGGCTATCCCAACCCTTGTTCGTTCCTCGAACACATGTATAGATTTAATAACCACAAATTTATTTCATCGTTAACATTAAAAAAAAAAATTCTACAAAGGAGGGAGGATAAGGCAAAAAAAATGGTAAAGCAAGCTATACAAAATTTATTTTATTTATGTTATGTATGTAGGTTATTATTTGAGTGATGAAAAAGCAATGTAATTTGTTGATGAAAAAGCAATGTAATTGGCTTTGATGGCTCCGTGGTCCAGGGGTAAGGCTCTTAACTAGCAAGCTGGAGGTCGCGGGTTCAAATCCCGGCATGATCAAGTAAATTTTATCTTATTAATTTGTAATTTCACAATTTACTCATTTAAATAATATATAGTATATTTGCGGCACGTTTCAGAGTGGAAGATACTATCAGTATAGTCCTGTTGTAAGACCACCATTCAGAATTGAAACTTTGCTTGAAATAGCTTTGGCCGTGTTTGGTGACCAGATCTGAATAGCATCGTACTTCCCCTCCTTCCTCTTCCCCATCTCCTTCCACTTCCCATTACCTTCAGCCTCACAACGTACCCCGATTGGGGATGCCCACAGACATAGGAATTAATAGACGAGAAGATAATGGCGAGGGGTAAAATCAACTGTTGAAGAACGAAGGGGGTAAGGCTGACTGTGATTCGTCAATAAATCAATCTGACAGTAAATAGGCATCTCGCATTATAATATCACCATTTAGTTCTTAAAAGTAAAATCTGCTTTTGAATGAATAGACATTTTTACATGGGAGCGCAAATTACTCGCCACGCTATGAACTAATTTGCGAAGTCCAAATTCGGCAAAGTAAGGCAGCTTCTATTTTCAGAGTCGTAGTTAGTTTCAGAGTATTTAGTTAAGACACTTTTACAAATGTTTCATAATTTACTTACCCCAGTAAACAACGATGAGCACACTTGAGAATCGCTACATTGTGATGTGATAGTATATGTTTCTAAAACTGATCCATATAATACGGTGTGAATAAGCTTAAAATAAAGTAAAATAATGCTTACTTATGGAATGTAATACGACAATTGGGTTTATTCTCTTTTTCACATCTATTTTTACAAGTTTTCATATCACAAGTCAACATTTTGCAGTGTTATTTCGTAAAATGAACCGATGATGCCTCGACCATAGTTCGCACAAGAATGATGACGTCACGTTTTCAAATTTCACTTGAGGCCATACGCGAGCACAGCCGGCGCCAATGGAACCGGTATGGGGAGTGGGGATAATACGCTTTTAATCACTTAGGGCAGGTCTACTAATATTCATATGTCTATGGGGATGCCATAGTGTCACTGGCTCCAAACGGTTGGAAGCAGTTGGAACTATTCTGCGGTTAAACATATAAAAACATTTTTGAAGTAGTGTTTCTAAACGTTATTATTTAGTTATTTTTATTTGCTGCAAAAAAGCTTTCGAATTTTAAATTCGAAGCAATGTTGTGTTTTCTTAGCAATAAAAGAGTTAAGCATTATTGTGAATTTTTGTTTCGCTCGTGTACCTAGCATAATCATTGTTACAGTGACAAATTTCTTAACATAACATAATTTTATTTAGCAAATTTGTGTTTCTTTTAGGTTCTCCACGTGATGTACATTCACCAGTTTCCCGCTTGTTCTACGAGTTTCCAAACACGGTGTACATTAATAGCAGTGAGTTTAGGAACTGGCAGAGAAAAACAATCAAAGCATACTTTTAGAAATGAGAGCTCTGAGTCGTTGTCATTTGATCCGATATCTGATCACATAATTCAAAAAGTTTGTTGTTTGGGAGTTAAGGTAAAAAGGAAGGACGTTTGAAAATACAAAAACAAAAAATTTCCTTGCATGCTGGGATTATTTATTTATATATCAATTTAAATACATTTAGAAAACAATTTGTCATTGACATCAGCCAAGAAAACACGTAATAAATTAATGTTAACATATTATTTTATAGCGGCCATTGCCGACTTGCGGAACCCGCGCCCTCAAAAGCTAAATTTTCTATGGAACGATTCAAAATCCAACAAGTCGAAAAATGGAATGAAATAAAAAAAATGCGACTCGTTGAAATGTCACACAAGTCTTAGGTCGTAACTCTCTAACTTAATCTATTTATTATTTAAATGGGCGGCCCATGTTTCCTCTGTAGGTGAGCCTAAGACGCGTGTGCAATATGTATAAACTGTCAAGCAAATCGTGTTTCCAAAATATGCATTTTACACTTCCGGGAAACTAAAAAAAAAAAATACAAAATCAAATCATCCAGCGGCCCGTTTGGCCCCCTCGTGACGTGAAATTGTTGTTACCTTGAAAAATAAAATAAACCTCCCGGGAAGTCTGCACCTTAATGAATACTTTGCCCAAAAACACGATCTGTAAAACTGTTTGTCATTTGTTTACATTGTTCTAAATTAATATAATTACAAATCACGTTACGTTTCGAGAAAAACCGTTATATTGCCTTTTCAGTTGCACAAATATTTTTCAGTCATTAAGTTTCGCTGTATTTGAGCGGTTGAAAATATAGCAAAGTCACGAGTTCTTTGAAAACATGTTTTAAGTGATTTATTTATCACAATGATTTGACAAAATTTGTCAAGATGGCGTCTCAATCACTTGTCGGAAATCACTTAAGTCGTATAACCTCAAAGTTATACACTTTCAGCTATACGCTCAAAATGGTTATGGCTCCGATGCAGTGTTGTTTAAACTTGAATTTGGAAGAACAAGGCGTTCTTTGCAAAAGTTTTCAGTGCGCACTCAAAAGAACGTAACTCAAGACTAGGTCCAGGAAAAGATGGCAGCAATTCGTGTAACCTCAAATTTACCCAACCCAAACACGAAGTCTAGATAAATATGTTGTTTAGAAGACTCTCGATTAAGGTATTGAATATATTTGTGGTTATACAAGAAGGCGAAAGATTCGTATGTTGTATTTACGCAGTTGGTTTCTCTTCTGACACGTTGGTAACTCCGGACGCGACTGAAGCGCTGTCGTCCGGCGATGATTGACAGGACAGAGAAGGGAATTTCTTGTACAGAGCTGCCCTGTATTTGGGATGGCTGCAAAAATAAATAAGCGTTTCATTAAAACACGGAAAAGATAATAAAATTTTAACAAACAAGCAATAATTGGATCGAAAAGATTGAAAAAATGTGATCTGCGACACAATCATTGACATTTTAGGAAAACATGTTTAAAATTGAACGCTAAAACACATCAATAATAAGAACAATTTACGTTTAATATATATATATATATATGACTTTAAAACGGCTGCTGGCTTCAGATGGATGAAAAGCAAACCAAGAATCGATAAAGCTGATTAATTTAAGGAGACCAGGAGATCTATGTCCAAATCTGGGCGCCAGAAGGTTTGTGAATAATGAGAAGAAGTTGTTAAAGTTTACCTGATTCCATAAACGATAGGATTGTAGACAGCGTTGGCCTTAGCGAACAACGAGCCCCAGATGGTGGCCAGTGGGCTGATGGGCGCCGTTTCGAAGACCCCGGTGAAGTTGATGACCAGGTAGGGCGTCCACGCCAGGAACCACAGGCTGATGGTGATCAATGCCACCTTGGCCAGCTTGCACTCGGCGCTTGTGTTGGACTGCTCGGAGGTGCGCAGAGAGGCGACGTTCATCTTCTTGGCCTGGTCTCGCATGTTCTTCTCGTGGGCAGCGACAGCCTGAGGAAGAGATTCAATAGATGGGACACAAAAAATAAACATCAATGGTCATTTGGGGTCTGTAAAAGTTAAGGCGGCAATCATCTAAAAAACGATGATTGGAAGAGATTTGATATATATGTGATTAATTTGGGGGTAAGAGAAATGGTAAGTTACCTGGATAATGAAGAAGTAAGAGTAGATGATCAAGAACAGCGGGGAGAAGTACACGAACACGGCGTAGACCAGGATGTAAGAACGGCTGAGCCAGTCCTTGGACAAGTAGTCAGTTCCGCAAGCGGTCATGTTGCCTTCAGGCACATACCTGAGGAATAAAGCATCATTATTACGGTGATCATGGAAGTTACAATGGTGATAACGGTTGCTGGTATGTGTTTAAAATATTCTAAGCATACCGTATGCCAGTAAAATATTATGCTCAGTGCTTATAGATGGGCTGTTATTGCACAATACAATATATAAAAAAGTTCCAGCATGCTGGACGATGAAATTTAAGCGTACTGTAATTCTGCACGTATGAAATAAATCTACCACAAATTTTAGATATTAGATATGTCTTAAGGTATTTTGTGTGGTGGTCAGTATTTTTGCATTGTATCCATTTATTTACGATACTTTTACATTCATTAAGTATGCCTATCTAAAAATAACCACAGTGATAGAGACAGCTACTTTTAATAGAAGGTTGTTGGTTGATAGAGCTGAAACCATCCATCGGAAACATCCAAAAACCGTGCAAGAATACAAACTGGAGTTTTGAACATAATGAGTTTTGTATGTTGTTTATTTGGAATGCCGCAAGGTCCCTGCATGAGTTCATTATTGAGTGTATATTTATTACGTTTGCCTATCTAAAAATAACCACAAAGATAGAGACAGGTACTTTTAATAAAAGATTGTTGGGTGATAGAGCTGAAGATCTTGTATCATCTAAAAACCATGTAAGAATAAATAGAAATACGAGGCAAAGTGCTACATTTTTCTGTGACAATTTTAAAACCAACTATGAAGCTCATACACCTATAAATGGACTACATCATTTTGGCAATAAATGTGGGAATATTGTAGACATGCTATTAGTTATAAAACGAAATCTTTTTAATCATTTTACTGAGATGTATGAATTCACAACTCTGTAGTGAATACACCTTTGTTTTTATATGTATATGTTCCTTTATACATATTTAGCTTTCCGTAATCCACACTATTAATTTGAATTAACCTTAATTTAATCAAAAATCATAATTTATTGTAAACTATGTAACACAACTGTATTACTTGTTAACTACTTTTGTAAAAGCCCATTAGGGCGTAAATAAATAAATAAATAAATAAATAATACAAACTGGAGTTTTGAACATAATGAGTTGTATATTGTTTATTCATATGTTGTTTATTTGGAATGCCGCAAGGTCCCTGCATGAGTTCATTATTATATTATTAATATCAATAGAATTATTTCACCTGTTCCACCCGAACATGGGGGCAAGCGTCCATCCAAGAGAGAAGACCCAGATGCCGAGGATTCGCAGCATGGCGCCGTTGCTTGTCATGGGCTTTCCTGCCAATCCCTTGACAATGACGTTGTAGCGGTCGAAAGCGATCATTGTCATGGTCCAGATGGACACAGAGCCGAACAAAGATCCCAGGCAGCCATAGAGTTCGCACATGAATGGGCCTGTGGAAGAACACGATAAACATGACGATTAAAACTACTGCTGAGCTCTCAGAAATTATGCTAGACGTTTCAGAAAAAGCTCGATAAGAAAAATTAAATCGTATTGGTGGCCGTTTCAACAATGTGGCATCTTGTTTTTTTGCTATTTAATGTTGTTTCAATACAATGTTCAGAGCTGAAAATATCGGTCATTTTTCTCACCTAATACCCACGTCTCATTGTAACAGTTGATCAACATGGGGGGGAACATACAGAACATCATGAAGAAGTCAGAGAAAGCCAAGTTCATAACCAGAAGATTTGATGGTGTTTTGAGTGACTGGAAAAGAATGTTTGTTTAGACATAATTTAGAAAGTACTTAATTGATAACACGGTAATTGTTGATTTACTTAAATATCTTAATGATGTATGGTTATCATAGAATGTGTTGACAAATAATGTGTTATTTTGTCGATGTCAATATAATTACTTTTTGTCCGCCGAAGATGAAGATAACCATGCCATTGCCGATGACTGAGACGACACCAAGGATGCCAATGGTGAAGCCAAGAAGTCCGTGCCAGAGAGGGTTCATGGGGGGGAATTGATACCTGAAAAAATCACGTTATATATATATAACACCTAGCTCTGAAAATTTAATTTCTTACAATTCTAGTCACACAACTAAATACTGTCTTGTGTACAGTGTAAAAGACCAATGGGACTACATTTTCAGCCCAACATTTAAAAAGTATTGAAAAGCTTTGAGATTTTGTAACTGAATAACTTGAGGAAAAGAATTAACGTTTTCACCAGAGTGACGCTGAAAGAACCATTACATTGAAAAGTAAAAATAATTAAATGCAAGACAGGCTGGTTTTTCATATTTTGATCATGCCTTTACGCTCTTTTATCTTGCCTAACTTTAATATTAAAATAGAAAGACATCCAAAAAGATCGGTTAAGTATTCAATAATTATTATTTATAATTCATGCATCAATTGAATTTCTAAGAAAATTTGAAGATCTGCATCACAATGAGACGAAGAAAATAAATTGATTAAGACTTATTTTTAGAAAAACCCAGAGTCCCAGAGTTGATGTACGGGAGCAATGAAAATATTTGTTGAAATACTAGACGAAATTAAATCAGAAGAAAATATAAACTTAACCTGCTGAAGGCCAGAGCAGAAAACAGAAAAAAAAAAATTTTATGCCTTCTTTTAGCTTTAAATTTTAAATTCATAAAATTTAAATTTTGATAAATTTTAAATTCATAAGATTTTAATTTGATGAATTTTAATTTCATAAAATTTCAATTTGATAAATTTTAATTTTAGTTTGATAAATTTTAAAGTCAAACTTAAAAGTGGACTCGATGTTAATTTTGTTTTTCATACATCTTTCAAAGCATTAAGGCGATGCACTTCGTCGTGTAATATTTTTAATTGAGCCGCTATCAATAACAACCCTTACGTAGATGGCGATAAGGTTTAAATTCCCGCTTAACACCATCCGCCTGTTTTGATATATGCAAGAAAAAAACATGGCCAAAAAGTGCCTTTTATTTTATTTTGTGGATGTTCAGGCATAAATATTTAAAAAAATTTCGATCATTTTATAAATAACTTAATTTGCCACATTATACAATAAAATCATAACCGAAAATGGGTTCGTAAGTAGGAGATTTTGAACTTTAAAGCAGTTTTCATAGGCCTATACATTATTTTTTTCTGGGCTTATAAAAAGACTTATCTAAAAAATACTGGATTATTTCAAAGGCCAAGATGTATTTTACTCACAGTATTTAATTAAAGCATCTGAAACATTTCTAGGCGACCAAATTTTCAAACTAAAAACACACGATTTTGCATTGCTACGTATGGCATCGCCTTAAGGTCAAAATGGGGTCGCAAATTATTCTAACAAGGATAAAATTATAATGCTGGCATGTTCTCCGGAGACCCATCGGCAATTACGAAAATATATGAATAATTTATACAATGAAATGTTTTTCAATTTTTATATGTATTAGGATTATTTAAGTAGATAGGTAACTTTGTATCTATTTAAAAAAATCCAAAAATCTTCTATATAAATAAAAATTGTAATGTTCGATTGTTAAAAATCTTAAATCTCCGAAATTTCTTCACCGATTGCTTTGAAATTTTGACACAATGTTGCATTCGAATATGAGCGTGTTTTTTATACATCTATATTATATAGATATCACCTGTCACAGGTAAAAACGTGTTTTTTTAAACAGCGCCAACTGTTGGACGTAAAAGAAAAGGCGCGCTATTTTTTCTCTTTCTGCACAGACAGAATGAGCCACAGCAATGCGTGGTGGGGGAAAACCTGTTAATAAATAATAGTGTATGATTACCACCTCAGAACGGGGTATACAACTAATGTGTTTGGAACCAGTCTCTATTAATTATTATTTGGTAATGTAACTTTTACAAACGTAACATTACCATACAAACGTTTGTAAGGGAATATTTGGTCCCCTTACCCTTGATAACTGTGGGTAGATGTGCATAAATGAGGGAATAATAATTTTTAACCAATAAGTGTATAAATAATCTTATCTAATTATTACAATCAACTATTCTTTTTATAAATGCTACTCATTTTTTTAACATTGTAATACAAAAAAGGGGAACAAGTACATTTTTTTATTTTAATTTTATTTAGTCAATAATATTTTACTCCTTTAGTTTTGGAAAATTTCGTTTTTATAAATAAATAACAATTTTAACTTAAAACTATCTATTCCTAATATTGTGCAGCAGAGAAACAACCATTTACTCTTTATTTATTTTGTTTATTTTGTTATCCAGTGGTGTAGGGTTTGAAACACGTTTATTAGTAACACTCAATACCCTACTTTATATTGTCAACCCTTTATTTAAAATATAAATAATTTATTGGTTACCATGAAAGAGGCAGTTGCCTAGTACGGTGATTTGATGTTAATGTCAATTAAAAAACCATGTATTTTATAAATAAAACAAAAAATAATATATGTTATTGAATAGTGATTAGTTAGTACTTACCAGTGAGGGTCTACCATGTGGAGCATGTTGGCGGGAACTTTATCGACTACGGTCAAGTTGGAAGACCGGTAGGCGGCCGCCTGAGCGCCCCACGCCTGCAGTGCGCTGTATCCCGTCATTCCGGACGCCATCCTGAGCTGAACTTCTGGCCTACCTGCCAAAAACGCTGATATATTAGTAATACATTGCAAATTGACGTCATTATTGCTCAACACTAACCCCCTTACTAATAAGCTTGTTTTAAATTTCACTGATGAACAACCATTTGCCTTGCATTAATTGTTATATTTGTGTAAAATTTAAAACACTTTGTTAGCAAGAATCACTGTGCGTAGTACCTACCCAATGGTTTAGATTTTATTTTTAATGACTGACAATACTGGTATTACCTAGTACCTACTCAATGGTTAAGATTTTATTTTGAATAACTTGCAACATTGGAAGTCATAGACAAAACGCATTAACAAGTTTCATTCAAATGTGGCCCGTAAAATACATTCAGTTTTTTTTTGGATTTTTATTAATGTAATGCAATGGATAAAATTATGGTATGTAGTTCCTATTTTATTATTATATTTGTCACTATTTTGAATACTTTGGCTACATCTAGGAACTTGCACGTAATAAGGAACCAAATAAAAAAATATCTTTTCAAACTTTCTCCCCAACGGAGTGTTCTAGCCAATTTCAAGTAGAGGTGATTGTAAAAGTAAGTTTTTGATTATTTTTATAGAAAACATATTTGTTTATTGTATCAGGAGTAAACAATATTAAAGATATATTCTTAGACATAAAAGTTATGAAGTTTTCAATTAGTTATAGTAAATATTTTTTATCAGGAGCACAGAAAATGAAGGAGATATTCACCTGTGATAAAAGTAGGTGTAAATGTGTTTGCCTGAGCACTGAAGAAAATCTGTTACGAACTACTTCAGTTGTTTGGCCAGGATCTAGCTGAGGATGCGCCTTGGAAGCTACTCGTCTTTTGCATACTTGCCGGGGCCTTATATACTCCTAGTAGCGCCACAGATCGATAATGGTAATTCAATATAAGAAATATTTCTTAGGAATGGAGTCGGGGTATGCGTGACGTCGTAGAGGAGTGGGTGAGTTAGGTGTCATGCTTAGTGATATTTAGTGAAATAAATTAAGGCATTTACCAACTATGTTGCAATGACTGTCCATCATTCTACATAGGTAAGACAACCAGAAATATAAATATTAGAATCACGGAACATTTAAGATGTTTAAATAATAATAATTTTTCAGAGTTTGCCAATCATCTTATTTCCACCAATCATACTTTTAATAAGGACACAGGGGTTAAAATTCTTCACCGTAATAATAAAAGCAAAAGATTAGATAACTTAGAAGCTCTTGAAATCTAGTATATTGAATTTAACCAATAATTCTTTCTTACTAAGAACTTGCAATCATTATAATAAAACTTATTTTGATGCTGATATCCTGTCGTGTACCTTAGGAGCTTTTAAAAAAATTGTTAACAGAGTATTGTAATAATTAACCCTTTTCTAAATTTAATACATTACATTCATCATTTATTCATTATCACTCTTACATATTATTTGTATTTAATATCAAATGTACGTGTGTGTATGTATGTATGTATGCATGTATGTATGCGTATGTATGTATGCAACTATGTATATGTATGTGTGTACATATGTATTTATATGTGTATATGCATGTGTATGTATATATATGTATGTATGTGTTTATACATGTATATATATATATACATTTTCTCTTATTATTTCCTTGTTTTTAACATTTCTTTGTTTTTAACCTTTCTTTGTTTTCTTTGTTTGTTTATTGCTTTTTAACCTTCTTTATCTTTATTGCATGATGTGAACATTGGTTATTGGGTTGTAACCTAATTCTTTTACTTATTTTTTCTCTCTCTCTATGCATGTTATGTTTTTTTTTTTTTTTTGGTTTTAGGCATTTCACCCTGAAAAGAGTGCTTTGTGCCGGTAACAGTTAAAAATAACAATTTAATCATTGGACTCATTTAGATCGCTAAAACAAATTAAATGTTGAATTCATTCAGGTTAATAAACTTACATAAAGCTGTATGAACACGAGAATTGTTAAGAGATAAAAGGTATGAAATGTTAAGGGGGGACTGGTGTGTGATTTTAATAAGACGGCGGTATATGTTCTTGAAAGATGAATGATTTTTACAGTTAAAGAAAACGTGGTCGAGGGTTTCCTCTTCCACACCGCACTGGCAGACCGGATCATCCAAAACTCTAATTCTAGCCAAGTGGGATGCAATTGAACAGTGACCAATTCTCATTCTCGAAATACATGAAATGAATCGTTTTGACAGTTTTTTACCGTGAAACCATGGCTTAGCAGGGATATGGTTTTGAATTCCAGCATAGAAAGATCCAGTTATTATTTTGGAGACTGCCCAATTTTCTTCCCAGGCACGAGTCATGTTGGATTTAAGAATCGGGAAGACATCGGAGATAGGGATTCTAAAATTTAGTGGGATAGTTCCGGAATCTGAACCAGATTTGGCGAGAGAATCGGCCATCTCATTACCCTCTATACCCAAATGGGCAGGGACCCAGGCCAATATCGTCTCAAACCCAGATTCACTTAGAGAATTGAGGAGATTTTTAATTTTACATATAATATTGTCTTCCGGATAACATAGAATATTTGACATAATTTTAGTTAGAGCACTTAGCGAATCAGTACATAGTAAGGCTCGATGAATGTTGAGAACCTGGATTTGATTTAGCGCTTGTTCAATTGCAAAGCATTCAGCTGTAAATATGGAAACTTCTTTCGGTAATTTATAAGTGAGATTGATGTTGAATTCTGGACTATATATCGATGCTCCACATCTTTTATTTTCAAATTTGGAACCATCAGTGTAAAGGATGGAAAATCCAGGGAATTTCGAAGCCACAATGCTTTTAAAACAGTCATCCACATTATGAAATTTATTTGGGGAAGATAAAATATTCTTCCGAAAGTCTGATGTTATTGTGTTCGGCATAAAAGTGATTGCCTTAAATGGAATATTGTATATAGGAAGATTGGAAACTTCTTGAAGATATTGGAGGGAAGATGACAGAGAATTATAGAGATGAAAACTTTTAATTAGGAGAGGAAAACATTTTTTTTCACTCAATCTTTTGTTAGACTTCAAATTAACACTTAGCAGATTAAGACTTTGTTTAATAGGATGATGTGATAACGATAAAGCCTTGAAAATATATTTATTGGCAAGGAATTGCCTTCTGAAATATAATGGAGGCTCCCCACATTCCACCTGAAGCGCATTAATTGGAGAAGACTTCATAGCTCCAATAATCATTCTGAGGGCTTTTGATTGAATTCTTTCCATTTTCTTATCTAAATATTTAGGGAGGGGGTCAAAAAGGAATGTGCCGTAATCCAAGTGGCTCCGAACTAGGGAATTATACATTAATTTAAGAGTGGTAGGATGAGATCCCCACCATACTCTGGAAACTGCTCGCATCATATTAAGTCCCTTTTCGCACTTTGTAGAAATTATCTGAATGTGTGGAAGCCAGGAAAGTTTATGGTTCAAAAGAAGAGAGATTGAGAAGTGGGGAATTTTTCTTTTGCGCGTGAAAGCTACGACCCTTGTTTTAGATGCCGCCAGATTCATCCCATTTTGCATGTTATGTTATAAACCTGTTAATGTTCCTAATAAAATAAAATAAAATAAAAACCAAATTAATTTATCGTTCCAGTAAACCGCTCTGTTATTGCTGGAATTCCCCCAATTACCCGTCCCCCTTTGTTAACCTCCCACTCAAACACCTAAATTATATTTTTTGTGTATATATCTATCAATATTTTGTGTCATAGGTTAGTTTTAATATTCTCCTGACGAAGGAAGGGTGCTTCCGAAACCGGTAGAGTGCAATTAAAATTAAAGAGGTCTAAAACAAATTTATATCTTTTATTGTAAATTATGACGAGCCACAAAGTAAATGCTTATTACAAATATGAAATAAATTAAATTTGCAAAGATACATGCACAGATCTGGGGAAAATGTCTTTTTCAATATGTTTCTTTTTTCATTAACTCAACACAGGAGGCCCTTAGGGCGTATTTCATCTTTCTAGATACTGTGTGGTGGATCTTTTTAGGGAAAGGAAGGAAAGAAAGTTTTAGGAAGGAAAAGGGTATGAGGGGGGCAGGAATCTGGGGGTCAAAATGTCTCCCTCAACCAGTCTCTCCCGATCCGACCCGCCACGCAGTAGGTGGGCAAACACATCCGCGGCCAAGACCCAGACAAACCTCACCCTATGAACCCGGGCACCCTTGCTTGGTCACCAAACGTAGCGAACCACTTTGGTTAACCTATGGCAGGAGTGTAAGTTACCCAATAAATGGTTCCCGGGGCGGCGGTACCCTTACCCGCCCTCGAAATTATTTAATAATACAAGCTAAGACCCAATGCTGGGTTTCCCAGCCTATTTGTTATATGATCTATTATAGAATAGATTAGGTGGGATCGCTAAATAAGCTGGAAATCGAAAAAAGACGACTGGAATACCTGATCTGTTTTGTGATCTATTTCATAAAGTAATCTATGAACTAGATCAGAGAGAACAGGCCTTCTACGCGATAGGAACCCAAAGTTCAATCGACTCCAACTTTTGTACAATGAAATACCCACTAGCGATTTTTGGCATACTATGCCAAGTTTACAAAAACGTTGAGCGATCGCTTGCCATAAAGTGCACAATTTATATAACCTAATGACACCAATCGCTCCAGTGGACACCATAGAAGAGATAAGGTGGGAATCCAGCAAAATTTGCGACCAAATTCTTGTATAGAAATGATCTTATAGTATATTTTGCTGAAATAATATACCTACGAATTCAACGATTCAATCGATGATCTTAGCTATAAATCATAATTCAAATTTAGTCGGCTCTCCAAGGTAGCCGATAAAGGAAAAAGCCGCTAGTTAGGGGTTTCTTTAAGCGATATACCTAACACTAGCGTAGCTATAGCATTCATATGGAGGAAATTGAGCAAATTCGTAATGGTACACGACAAGATTGGAAAATTTATTAGAAAAGTGTTATGAGACCTCTATGGCCCGAAACATCAGTCAGTCCGTATTCTTGCTATGTGCGACATTCCTCGATCAAATTTAAGCTGGCTAAATCGGCTGCTTGAGCTTTGGTAAGCTGCAGAATAGTTCCCGTTTTAGACACTGAGGGGCTAGCAGTAACAAATGTCAAATATGACGTTTACGTGATTAAGTACGTCCTTTCATCTCATCAAAATGTACGTAAAAATTTTTATAAGCAATAATTATTAGTCTGAAATAATTATCGCGAAATAATTCAATATATACTAGTGTTTCATTCAACAATTACTGCTTATTACATTTTTTCACATGAAACAACCAACTTTATTTTTATATGAGAAAGGCATTGTAAGTGCTAACTCTCTCGCTAGATGGCGTCGAGACAAATTGTCTACATTTTTTGGTGAAAATACTAGAACTTGTCAAATATTAATTATTATTTTTTGGTGAACTAATGTTTAAGACAAGATTTTTTTATGCATAGCACAAAGGGTGTACGTAAATTGTATAATTTTATCATCATGGACTATTTTATTCATCGAGCTATGAGAGATGTTGATGTTATTAATTGATAATCAATCTAAAATAGACTAATATTCTGGTAAGGTATTATTTAAGAGGGATTTTTCAACGTTCTGACCATAGACATATGAATATTAGTAGACCTGCCCTAAGTGATTAAAAGCGTATTATCCCCACTCCCCATACCGGTTCCATTGGAGCCGGCTGTGCTCGCGTATGGCCTCAAGTGAAATTTGAAAACGTGACGTCATCATTCTTGTGCGAACTATGGTCGAGGCATCATCGGTTCATTTTACGAAATAACACTGCAAAATGTTGACTTGTGCTATGAAAACTTGTAAAAATAGATGTGAAAAAGAGAACAAACCCAATTGTCGTATTACATTCCATATACAGGGTGTATCGGCACGTACCCGACAAACTTTAACCAGCTATTCCTTGGCATATTTGGAGTAAAAAATCTTATGTGCACTTTGCTGTCCGGTAACGTTTTTTTTTAATAAAAAATTTATTATTCATATTTTCACCACATGTCACCACTGTTTTATCCTTTGTCAAAGTTTGAAAACCCATCTGGCAAATATTTTATTCGAATTCCGTTGAATAATGCACGTGTGTACCTATATTGGCGCACTTCTACAATGACAAAGAAATGGCACGGCACCATTCGTCGCATTTTTAACTATTATTATTTAGTGTGTGCGAAAGAGCGAAGACGCTTTTTGACATACTTGCTTATAACAGCTGTTGAACACGAAACGCAATGCCAATGACAGTGATGTAGTGTGGAAATTTTAATTTTTTTTGTTTTTAATTGAAAAAAAAATGCTACCGGACAGCAAAGTGCCCATAACATTTTTTACTCCAAATGTGCTAAGGAATAGCTGGTTAAAGTTTGTCGGGTTAGTGCCGATACACCCTGTATAAGCATTATTTTACTTTATTTTATATTCACATCGTATAATATGGATCAGTTGTAGAAACATATACTATCACATCGAGAAACGTCTGGACGCGAAACACAAAGCTGGTTGGTTGCTGGGAAGTAAATTATGAACATTTATAAAAGTGTCTTAACTAAATACTTAAACGAAATATTCGACTCTGAAAATAGAAGAAATTTTTTGCCGAATTTGGACTTCGCAAATTTGTTCATAACGTGGCGAGTAATTTGCGCTCCCATGTAAAAATGTCTATTCATTCAAAAGCAGATTTTACTTTTAAGAAGTAAATGGTGAATTATAATGCGAGATGCCTATATACTGTCAGATTGATTTATTGACGAATCACAGTCAGCTTTACCCCCTTCGTTCTTCAACAGTTGATTTTACCCCTCGCCATTATCTTCTCGTCTATTAATTCCTATGTCTGTGGTTCTGACAATGTTTTCAGCTGTCTATATTATCATGAATAGTGCGTTGACTCCAGAAAATAAATACTATTTAAATTCAATCAGCACCATACTGATGAGGCTCAGGGGAGAAGGAATGGGAAATCTATGGGAAAAAGGAGGGATGGGAAGTACATTGCTATTCAAATCTGGTTACTAATCACGGCTGATACTAATATTCAAGCAACGCCATCGTTTCGATTCTGATTTGTGAGAAAGAAGGGAGAGGAGAAGGCACTAGGGCAGTGGTCGGCAAACTTATTGGCCAAAGAGTCAAATATGTTTATTACAAAGTTTAAAAAAATATGAGAGCCAAATCTGTTTTTATTTTTTTATTTAGTAAACCTTTATTATAATTTTAAACCTTCATTAAATTACGGGCACACTGAAAAAAACTTGATTTCACTTTATTCGTTGATAAACAATAATATGAAAGTGAGGTATCCATAAATTTAAATCATGACAATGACTGACAAACACTTAATGCGAATAGTGTCATTGCATCTCCTTGGAAATTTTCAGTAAGTCAGGTTTGTATGTTGTTGTTTTTAATTTTAGGCATGATTCCAGGTTCTCATCAATAAAACGACTTCTCAGTTTACTCTTGATAAAGTTCATGCTTGAAAGAGATTATTCGCATGAATATGTAGAACCAAAAAGGGAAAGAACAGCAAACGCGAGTTTTTTTCAGCTAATCGTGAGATTGATTCCAGACGTTGAAAATGATCATGTCTTCCTTCTCCAGGTCTTTCAAAGCAGACCACTTTTGTTATGAACTAAGATCACATTTGCTTTTCTCCAATATTTCAAAACCAATACAAAGACGTTTAAATTTAGAGCTCCATATTTCCTTGTTTTTTAAATTCTGCAATTGTATTTCAAAGTTACCAATGTCAGTGCCAAAAGAAAAAAATGTCAACTCAGTTATCAGTAGCATTAAGAGGATTTTTGACGAATGCTAAGGTCGCTATGCTGTTTTTAACTCCTGAAACCTGCTGATACCTGCTGGCCATGGATATTTATTTGTGCCAAAGCCGCATTCAAGGAGCCAAAGAGCCGTATGCGGCTCCGGAGCCGCACTTTGCCGACCACTGCACTAGGGCAAGCAGGCACAACACGTCAAATAAACTCAACTGTGCCCAAATGGGCGTGAATGTTGTCACCGCTCGGCGGGAGAAGACTGTTCCTTCATGAACTATAAAGTGCGTTTGCTACATGTAAACTATGAAATGCAGTGAGAAATTTTGTACGTGAACTTTCCACTTGAAAGTATTTTTACTGTTGATTTTTTATAGTAAATTTTGTAACCAGATCTGAATTTCCAGGTACTCCCCGCCTTCCTCTTGCCCATCCCCTTCCTCTCCCTACTACCCTTCAGCTTCACAACATACCCCAGTTGGGAATGTCGTAGTCTCACTCTCTCCAAAAGGTTGGGAGCAGTTGGAACCCTTGGGCGGTATTCACATAAAAAAATTGCCTTAACTGCTCCCTGCTAACCGGAGCGAGTGAGATATGATAGTTGCTTATGATCTAATAGTAGAAAACTATCTAGGAGGTGAATTAATTTTTTTTTTGTTTAATGTGTTTTCCTACACCACTGATAAACTTGACCACACGATATCGGTCTTAGTTCGTAATAAATTTTCTTACTTAGAACAGAACATAAACGAAGGATTAGTTCCACGCCTTGACAAGGTCAACACAGTAATAGAATTAACAAAATCCGAATCATATTTTGTATGTTTCGAATGAGAGAAAATTTTCGTTGAAACTTTCATAGTACCTATATTGAATAAATATTATAATACGTTCGAGTTATTGTTTGTAAATAAACAATAATAATCTTTGTTTAAAGTCCCCCGTATTATTACATTTTAATCTTTAGGAATAATTTAGGTTAGTTGTACGTTATTTTCTCTTTACATTATAATATTGTTACTAAAAAACGTTAAAAATAGTTTGAGTTTTTTTTGAGCAGGTACTTACTCTGTTTTTAATTTATTGTTAACCTACTTACTACGGGGCCTTATTTACAGCCTTCAGTATTATCTTAACAATTTAACCATTAATATTACGAACTCTCAGTTAATTATTTCATCGAAAAAGTAATAATCTTTTCTTTTTTTTCATAAAAATAATTAAGGATCTGAACTCTGAACTATGCATCCCGGTACACTGATATGAGGCAGTCAACTCTTAGATCAGCAACATCAGCAGCTATAGGCAGACTGATAGAACCTAAGCGCAAGCCAAATACTATGTTTGGTGATCGCGCTTTCGGAGTATCTGGGCCGAAGGCTTAGAATAAACTTCCTCCGGAACTAAGATCCATAACAAGTCCAACAGAATTCAGGTCTAAACTAAAAACTTTCCTTTTTAAGCTGTCATACCTTAAATTAAACATACCATTCCTGAGAGAAAGTCCAGTTATATCCAATTTTCCAATTACGTCCCAAACCCTGAATCTAAATTTCGCTAATAAACAATTAGTTAATGTTAATTAAGTGTTCAAATCTCAAGTGACCAGGTAAGTATTGTACTGTATATTATCTCCATATAAAGTTAGTAATAACATAGATCATTGGAGAAATGTATTATATATTTGTACAGCGCCCTTGAGGTGATTTTGCACAAAAACGGCGCTATACAAATCATCCAAATCTTATTATTATTGATAACGGAGAAACTTTACCAGGTTTGAAAAAAACGCAAAAAAAATGTGGGCGATTAGTTTGAAATAATTCCACCAGGGGCGTCAGGTGTTATCAACTGTCAAAAAATATCGATTGCGCGGGACGATCGCAATCTGTCAACAGGTTGATTTTATACTTTGTTTTAGTCAAATGTGCTGTAAATATTAGAAATAACCGCCAAAAAGTCGTGTGTTTGTATTGAGGAACTAATTTTAGTGTTTTCTTTTGTAATTAAAATGGACGACGACGTTGATATTAACCTCAGTGATGAAGAAGAACATATCACAGCCGAGACAGTATTGAAAACATTAGAATCGGCGTGGATGAATGAAAAGTTCGCGCCAGAGATACTGCCGCATCAGAACGACATGGTGGAATGCATGCTGGGCCAAATACAGCACATGGAACTCAATATAAACAAATTAGCCAAGACAGACATTAGGTTATGTGTCCATAAGATGGAATTAAACAGAATCAAGTACATGATCAGTAGTTATCTCAGAACTAGACTGCACAAAATAGAGCAGTTTACAATACAGATACTAAACGAAGAACAGCAAAGAATGGAGAGTGAAACAAACCATTTAACACCGGCTGAATATGAATATGCCCAGTCTTATTTGACCGGCATGAAATCTTATTTGACAACAGCCGCGTTGAGCAACATGCCAGGGAATATGCAGAATTTCGATCCCGCTAAGATGGCCAGCGTTCCAAATCTCAACAGCCATGTGTTCTTGAAGGCAAACAGAACTGTGAATGGAATTGTGTGCGAAGGACTGAGTATGGATCAGGATGAAGAAGTTGACCTAGAAGGTATTTTTGATATACTCTGCTTAATGCGCGATATCCACTACGAATGAAGCTATGCTAGAACTAACTTAGTTGAATCTTTTTCATACTTTTGTTTCCTCCACGAGCGTGTATGAAAGTTTGAAAGACTCATTACTATTAACCATGAGCTTAGCTTCGCTCCCGGCCAATATTTAATAATAATTCTAAATATGCCCAAATTAATGAAATATCACTAAGGACGGGTTGTTTCGGAGAATTTTAATAATTCATCAAATTTCAACGTTCATTTACGGGTTCTGTGAAAGTCCTATTCAAATTCTGTTATTATATAATTATAGGCTAGTTTCTTGACAGAACTAAAATAATAACAGAACTTAAAAATATCTTTCACAGAACTTGAAAATTAACTTTGAAATTTGAAGAATTGTTCAAGTTCTCCGAAACAACCCGTCCTTAGTTTCAACAATTAGTACAAGAAACAATATACAGAAAAGTAGAACAAAGTAGATACACATTTTAATTTAAAAACTTTGATCAGTTAGATAACAATGAGAAACAATTATTTTAGGAACCGGAAATTGTGAATAATTCGTATTAATAATATTTTTGCTCCTCTTATTTGCCTTTGGGCAAATTTGTTGGGTTTTTTTTTTAACAATCAACTATAACCATAGAGTCAATTAGTTCACTTTTTGTAACAGCTCATTTTGTCTCATAGAAATCGTTGTATCTCCCTTACCACCATAGAAATATGAGCAATACGGTAAAGAAAAAATTTCAAGCTTTTCATTCAAATATAGAAGTTAAGCACACAATATTTAAAATGTACACCTCTATAAAACCAAAGGTTCTGACCGCAATTTGAGAAAAATCAATGATTCTTGAATGTGAATTTTTTACTATGTATTTTTATATAAAAAGACAAAAAAGTGATGTGGCAGTAATGTTTATAATAATTTCGTTATCAGTTATTTAAGTTCAGTGTTTAGATGAAAAAATGTAAGGTGGGCCATTTTTAAAACTTACATTTGATTTCAAAATTTGAATATTTAAAAAATTATATATTTATTTAAATATATATGTAATGCGGAAACTTTACTATATTTTCTAATAAATTTCACATATGTATTGCGTAAATTTCGACGTCGTTTTCCCCGTCGTTTTCCCCGTCGTCCTGCACCATGTACGCGAACAATTAAGCGTTTGGATGAGCGTCTCGTGCAAACCTCTAAATAAGCTTTCCATGAAAATAGAACCCAATCTGTTTTACTTCGAACAAAATGGTAGCCAATTCACATTATGACATTACTTTTGCCCCACCTTGTTAAAATATCAGACCGGAAATTGGTCAATTAAGCATTAACAATAATTCTGCATTCTTCAGGTGTGTATCACTCCATTGCTGTTGTCAACTAATTCTCTATCTGTCTACTTATAAATTTCAAACCTTTAATGCCATTTGCAAAAATTATTGCACATTCACATTATAACATTACTTTCGCCCCACCTTGTACATTTCTATTGATTTATCTCTGTAGTGTTTATAAAATATTTGTTTTTCTCACTTACAGAAGGCTCTCAACATATTCTGCAATACAAATCAATTGCCGACTTGGTAAAAACGGGAAAAGTTCAACTCATCTGAAGACATTATTAAAATAGGCATCAATAATTATTATTATGTAAGAACACGGATCTCTGCTCGATTGTATATTTAATAATTTGTGAGACATTATTGTTTGGTTTGATGCTTGCGATATAACGCATTTGCATTTTGCAAGATTTAAGTTGTAACAAGAGATAGGCCATTAACCATTCAACCTCATTCACCCATACTGCAAACCACGTCTGCACACAGCGACGCCTTTGTTTCTACCTACACACTTCATTGTCTCCGACGCTTTGATGGTCCGTGCAGTTTGGTCGTAGCTCGGTGACAGTCAGCACGCTTGCATGCCATATCTTCCTCTGTTACTATTGTCTATGGATAGCGTGGTATATTCATAAAGCATGTTTGCAATAATAGTAGCATAACTCTATAAATGAATTTACATTTTAAATTTATATACCGGTAAATTATTTTAATGATACCTTTGCTTGTGTAGTATATCGCAGTGGTCTCCAACCTTTTTGTCGCCGCGTACCGGTCAACGTTTGAAAATTTTACCGCGGCCCGCTGAGGGTGGTGAAATTAAATGTTAATATTCTAGAATATTTTTTATTGAATTGTGTTCAACGGTATTGTGTCGGCGGTTACTTAGCGTAAAGATGTTTTCAACAGAATAAGTTTTTTTTTCACAGCCCGGTACTATTTGCTCCGCGTACCAGGGGTTGGGGACCACTGGTATACCGCATACACCAGATAGATCAAAAATAATTTTATTTATATATATATAAACTATGTCGGGCCCGGGCGGCGTGGATTCGATTTTTATACAAATCTACAGTTTTATTTCAACATGAATATTGAAATTTCGCACACTTGACCTTCAAAACAAAAGGAAGGTAACTGTCTATGTCTGATTTCGAAACACTCTGTAAAGCCCGGGAAACGCCGGGGACTTTAGCTAGTTTAGTAATAATTACATTATATTATTATTGTATCAATAAAAATTAAATAGTTTTTGATAGAAAGCTGACGAATTAAACAAAAATAACATTGATGAATTAAATGGCGAGTCTAAATTTAAACAGGATTGATAAACTTCGTTACAAGATCGCTACGCATCCATTATCTTTAGGCATATTCAGGGTAAGAGGAGAATTCGAGAGGGTGTTCCAAACTATTTTTAAAAAAAATTTTGAAACTTTCTATACTTTTGTTTTTGTATTAGGCAATTTGCCCTGAAAAAGTGTGCTTTGTAACTTTCGATACTATCGTAATGCACAAATCCATTTAAACATGTTCTCATTAAAATGATTTTCCTGTACTATTAAGTTTTTTTTATGTAAGTATTAATTGTTAATAAATATTTTGTTAACCGAACACAGATTCTTCTTAATTCTTTTAATAAACCCATAGAAATCTAAATTAATAGACTTGCCCCTAACATGAAATCCGGGTATCATATCGACGAGCGAGTACACGCGACCATATTTTTGACACCAGGAAGGTTAGAGAATGCTTTGAAGACATCAGTTGTACATGAACGCCGAAGAGTGGACATTGAAATAACCAAACCCTGCGTAGAAAAGTAAAGTTCCCTAAATTACGGCAACGGTTCATAGCGCAGTCCATTTTATATTTTTAGAATAAAAGATTACATACATATAAAATGTTAAAAAAGATAAGTTAAGAACCCAGAAAGGCACTGCCCCTCCGTAGGTAATATAAAGAATTAATTCGTAAAAAGTAGTCCATTGTGGGACTTTCTGCACAGAATCGGAATGTTTGTAAAAACGGTAAAATAAATTAACTAACTTCAAATCGGGTTACATAGTGATGCTAAAAATGAGTGAGGTGGGTAAATTATAACACATGTGTAACAAAATATTCAATTTTCAACAAGCCCAAACTTTTGTACACCCGATTTGGGATTTGTAGTTAAGATTAAATGCGACGCTCGTTATATTTTACATGTTTATAGATGGCGTTAATTAATTAATTTTATTAACATACGCTTTTTGCAAGCTTTGCAATATTTTAAATTAGAACAATAATTTAGTAAACACCACTTATATTTTTTATACTTAATGCTGACCGGGTTTTGCTACAGCTGTAGCTTCATCAGGGCTGTATAATAATAGTTAGGGTTGTTTTATTTTAAATTATAATACAGGGTTTTCCAATAAGAGGTGTTATTTTGATATTCAATCGTAAAAGATCAATGGTTTCGTTGCTTGTGTAGCACGTAAAAAGTTAAAAGTAAACGTTGTCCAGATCAATACTATCCAATTCCAGCGATAAAAAATCATTAATCATCTCTCGATAGCGCAATCCATTCATCGTAACTGTTGCTTCAGCCTCATTTTCGAAAAAGTAAGGTCCAATGACTCCGCCGGACCATAAACCAAACGGACCATAAACGCACCAAACAGTCACACGTTTAGGATAGAGAGGCTTTTCAACAATAACTCTTGGGTTTTCCGAGCCCCAGATGCGACAATTTTGCTTGTTGACGAAGCCACCGATGTGGAAATGGGCCTCATCACTCAAGATGATTTGCATTTGATTCACTCAAGTGAATTTTAATAATTTCAATGCGTTGTTGAAGCGTGTATCGTTCCATTTTTATTAATGGCGTAGTTTTTACTTGTCAAATGTAAAAAAATGACAGCTTCAAAAGTAACATCTACCGAAATAGCGGGCTATTCAAAATAACACCTCTTATTGGAAAACCCTGTATCACATCACAAAGTATCTGCTTCATAAAACCAAAAAATAATTATTTATTTGTTAATAATTGCTTTGTGGTGTCATTTTAATTATTATTACTATACCTGCTTCCTTACATTGTACCCAGATTGCGGATGCCATGGTCTCACTGGCATAGTGCAGATGCAATTGGAGCAGTCGCCAAGGAGCCAATGATTATACTTAATGTCCAACGTCACAGCGGTGCTTCCAAGGTCTGGTATCTGCGAGAGGATATTCTGTCAGCGCTTTATTAGCAGCAGACATATACCTGGACGGATGACGAACCTCGTGCTGGCACTGTTGGTGGACGCGTTGGACTCTTTCGCTGCAGCAGCTGGTCCAGTTTCTTCACCACCTAGAATTCTTGCTGCAGAGTCTCCATCTTCTATCTTTGTGTCACCTGTTCCTGTACTTCATTTTACTTAACTTAACTTCACTTTATTTTTGTAATATTTATATTTTTTGTAATACCTGCATCAACTGTAAAGCAGCCCTGAGATGATATCTCACAAAAGCGGCGCTATAAAATTTTTCTTTTTAATCGCCTTTGAGATTTCTATTAGTGCCAGATGTTGCAAGACAGACTTGGGCCGGCTCTGCAGGTTCCAGACAGGACGAGGACTCTTGTGTGGAACTTTTTTGTTGATTGTATAAGAATAAAACAAAAAAATTCCTTTATTTAAAAAAATATTGTTGTCACCCAGTCCGTATTTTTAAAGGTCAAATCAGTGACAGTTGTTAAGCCTTAATTTGCCTTCCTAAGCCTCTCTGAGTCGTCCCATTTGCCTACTTCAAGAAACAAAGTCTTAACGGAGCCGTGGCGTATATCTACAGGGGTGTTAGTCAATAAGGAAGCCATATGACGTATTTACTTTAATACATGGCTGACCTTGAAATGCTAAGAAATTCTTTCAACGCCTCCAATATCTTAGGAAATATTTTCTTATTGCATATCGTTGGCTTATTTGTAAAACCTTTCAAGTCCGGATTATAATCATTCATACGGTCACTTTACACTAACAACTAAATTCTTGTAAGTGAATACCGGACAACGGCCCCGTCTACTGCGAAGTTTCCCCAATCGGGGTAGGTATTGATGCTGAGGGGTGGGGGAAGGAGAAGAGGAAGGTTGAGAAATATCTGGCTATTCAGATCTGGTTACCAAACAAGTAATTTAAAGCAACATTTTGATTATTTTTTGAACGGACAATCAATCTCATTGGTAAGGCCTCAATTATTTGTTTTTTTAAGGCGATGCACTACGTCGTGTAATATTTTAAATTGAGCCGCTATCAATAACAACCCTTACGTAGATGGCGATAAGGTTTAAATTACCGCTTAACACCATCCGCCTGTTTTGATTTATGCAAGAAAAAAACATGGCCAAAAAGTGCCTTTTATTTTATTTTGTGGACGTTCAGGCATAAATATTTAATTTTTTTTCGATTATTTTATAAATAACTTAATTTGCCACATTATACAATAAAATTATAACCGAAAATGGGTTCGTAAGTAGGAGATTTTGAACTTTAAAGCAGTTTTCATAGGCCTTTACATTATTTTTTTCTGGGCTTATAAAAAGACTTATCTAAAAAATACTCGATTATTTCAAAGGCCAAGATGTATTCTACTCGCAGTATTTAATTAAAGCATCTGAAACATTTCTAGGCGACCAAATTTTCAAACCAAAAACACATGATTTTGCATTACTACGTATGACATCGCCTTAATGTGAACACTTGCAAGAGCTCCCAAACATCTGGAGCCAGTTGGATGCGTCAAGCTGAGTCCCAACCAGTGGGACAATGACATTCCCGATTGGGGTATGTTTTGAGACTGAAGGTAAAAGGGAGGGGAAGGAGAAGAGGAAGGTTGGGAGGTACCTGGCTATTCAGATCTGGTCACCTAACACAGCTGAGGTCATTTCAAGCAACATTTTGATTCTGAATGGTGGTTTTTTACTAAGAGTACCTTCCACCTGGAACGTGCTGCCAATATACTATTTTATATTTATTTATTTATTTACGCCCTAATGGGCTTTTACAAAAGTAGTTAACCCATTGGCCTCCGAATTGTTTTGTACCGAAGTTTTAAATCTGCAGTGGTGTACTAAATCTTACATAACTTTTAAACTAAACATACAAACGAAACAATTTTTTTAAATTTACTCGTTCATTGAATTAAGGTATGCAAAAAATATATGCAGTTTTTTAAAAAATAATAATAATATGTTTAAACGAGGATATAAAAATATTTTTTTTCATAAAACCCATTTTTTTTTTCTTTTTTTTATAATTGGATTAAGAAAAGTTTTACATTAATCATACTTATGACCATAATATATTTTATTTCAATTTGGGCTGATGTTAGCCGCCCACCACGCATTTTACGAACAAGCTTGTCAATTCCCGAACCACACGCTATTTAAAAAAAAATTCAATGACGCTGAAATATAACAAAATTTCAATCGTAAATATCAGGAAAAAACTGTACCAACGGAGTCCTGCCAATTACTACGAAATGAATGCTTAATTATCTACAGAGCGATTGGCATTTAAAATTTTAAACACAGATGTCAATAATGTATCCCTTTTTCGTTTTTAAGCCGACGACACCAGACCCGCCAGGATGGCGTCGTTTGAGGCCAATGGGTTAACAAGTAATACAGTTGTGTTACATAGTTTACAATAAATTATGATTTTTGATTAAATTAAGGTAAATCCAAATTAATAGTGTGGATTACGGAAAGCTTAATATGTATTAAGGAACATATACATATAAAAACAAAAGTGTATTCACTACGGAGTTGTGAATTCATACATCTCAGTAAAATGATTAAAAAGATTTCGTTTTATAACTAATACGGAATCTTTAAGCATGTCTACAATATTCCCAAATTTATTGCCAAAATGATGTAGTCTATTTATAGGTGTATGAGCTTCATGGTTGGTTTTAAAATTGTCACAGAAAAATGTAGCACTTAGCCTCGTATTTCTAGTCGGTACGTAAAATTTTATTTTGGCGAGAATTTCAGGGTTGTCAATGGAATTATTAATAATTTTATTTAAAAGTACAAGGTCAGAGATGATCCGCCTATCTATATTAATCAAATGCGAAATTTCACAAGTTAACCTATTCAATTTGGGAGGTGGTTATGCCACCCCTGGGAACCATCCGTTTGATAACCAGCCCATCTTCCATGGGTCACCACAAGTATTCACTACGATTGGTGACTTAGCAGCGGTGCTCGAGTTGCGGTTGCATCTGCACACCAATTGCATGGCGTAGAGACTATCTCGATTCAAAGTCTTGCACGTGCAGTGGCAGGGATGAAAACATACGTCCGTCACTCCTGGACGCACTGACCACCCACAACCCACCCCTCATACCTTTATCCGTCCCAGAACTTCCTATCCTCCCATTACTTAAAAAGAGCCGCCAAAGATGACATTCTCCGAGGGAAATTATTTTCCTCATGGCGTCTTGTGGAGTTAACCATTAAATGCATGATTTATTTATTTTTCTGGAAAAAAATATATTTTGTAGATATTTACATGCATATGCAAGGAAATATAAAGAATTTTATTTTTTTGTAATTTTTTAATGATATTTGATTAAAAAAAAAATGTTGCAGGTTTACAACACCATGTATTTAATAAAAATTAATATGAACAATTTACGTATGAAAAAAAAATAAAAAACCTAAAAAAAATTCTCAAAACTAATAAGTGTACCGGAAAAATACGAGTTATTACATATAAGTATTGTATTATTGTATCTACTTACCTAAGAAAATCAAAATAATAACAGCAAAACAAAACTGTAATTCTAACCTCCAACCAATTTTCGAGAATCTTCACTTTGTTAAAGAAAAAGTGACATTTGACATTCGCGAAAGAAAAAAAAGGTGATGCCACTCGATAAAATATATTACCGTGAACTTGATAATTCTAAAACGGCATGCATTAAGTATACACCAAAGAGTTAAAGGTGGTTAGAACGGTATGTTGCAGTTTTGCAACAGTATGCATTTAAGGGTTAAATGTAAAAAAAAAACTAAAAAAAACTGATAGTAAAATCAAGGGAGATGTGCCATGAAACATTGTTAGTATACTGCGCACACCAAAGTGTCGCCTGTTCACTCATATCACTGCAAATCTTGTCTACGCACAGCACTACCCTTTGCCTTTGTTTCTACGTGCACATCAAATGCATAACTTTCATTTAACAGTCCGAGAAGTTTAATCTTAGCTCATAGACTTCCTCCCCTTTTCTCCCTTATTTTCTATTACCTATAGTCTGTGTAGATGTGTTAGAACTCACTCACACACGCATAGACGTAAATTCTAAATTTACGTAAACAATTTAAAGTCTTCTATTTGACTTCATCTTGGATTATCCCTTGGACAATGTCATTATCACAGGATTATGGCCCATTATCCTCTGTCGACAGTTTTAATCAAACGATCCACTATTAAAACGGCTGGTTTAGCCGTGGCCCTTGGCATTGTAGAAGAATATCGCTCTTATAATTTACTACCAAAGTGTACTTGAACTTGTTATACATATAACGTGGATAATTGGATACAAGAATTGAAATTAGAGAGGTGGGTATGGGTTTCGTCGCCTCTGCCATAGGTCACCCTAATTGGTTCGCTACGTTTGGTGTCTTAGCAGGAGTGCCTGGCTTCATTGGGTGATGTTTGTCCAGGTCTTGGCGGGCCGGTCGCGGGAAGACTGCAAGAATTGAAATTAGCATAATTGTTCATGTAAGATGTCTTAATTGACCTTAGACAGATTTTATATTTTTGCTTGTTTAGTAAAAGAAAACCATGCACAGTTGACAATAGAATGTACACATTTAAAAGTTATTTATTACGATGGCAACACTGAGTAACATCGAGTTTAGAACAAATTATAATGAGATCATATGTGAGGTTAAAAAAAAAATAGTCATTTATCATTCATTAAGTTGTGTTATCGGTGTAACTTTAGTTCAATAAATAGATTTATTCTGAATTTAAGTGTCATTTTCAAAATTGGAACTGATTGTGTCAAGAATTCAGACAGGCAATAATATTGTAATTATTATTAATTTATTTTTACCTACCGACATTATAATATTTCAAACAGACACGGCGTGTCGTCTCCGACTATATTCGAAAGATAAAGTATTTCTTCTCTGGGCACTCTTCTACCTTACTAAAAGGGACGATATATCTCACTATCAATTATCAGGTATTGAGCCTAGGATTTCAGTAAGACCTCGCTGGAAGGAACGACACATCTCGCAACCAGTATCAGGTCTTAATCCTACAACCGGCTTTTGATCTTTGCTTGGTTCAAGGCCAAGCACTCACTTTTATAGGCCGCCGGCGGTATGTCTTTCGGTAGGTAGCGGAAGGGCAAACCACTGATTGGTGAACTGTGAGCTACCTGTTCGATAGGAGATCTACGATGACGTCAGTTTGTAGATAAGGATGCCTTATTAAGTGTGAGCGAGAAATTATTCAGGCTCTCGTGGGTTCTCTTTGTTACACCGCGCATGTTTAGTGCGCCCTACTGTCGAATTTGGCAACCATCTCTGTCCGGAGCCCCTAAATACCTGAAAAAACCCTAGACTCTGTGCAAAAACGGGCGGTCCGTTTGATAGATTCCCCAATCTTAACAAACGGACTGCAATCTTTAGAGCACAGGCGTCAGGTAGGTATGCTGTCCTTGTTCTATCGGTATTACAATGGAAGATGCTCTGAGGAACTAGCGTCATTGATCCCTTCGGCACCGGTGGGTAGTCGGGATACATGCCAAACGCGCGCCCAACATTTGTACACGGTTGACATTTGTCACATGAGAACGGGTCGCTTCTACGATTCGTTCTTAAGTTCAACAGCTCGGCTGTGGAACGAACTGCCGGCCTCTGTGTTTCCTCCCTCCTACAACATGGGACTCTTCAAGACCCATGTTCACTCCTTCCTCTCCACAAAAAGACCCTCCACATAGCATCCCCAAAGATGACATAGGCCCTGAGGGAAATTATTTTCTCCAGGGCCTCCTGTGTGGAGTTGATATAAAAAAAAAATGTAAAAAAAACACCATTAATTTCTGAACACTGTGTATATGTAATGTCAAAAATATGCACCTGGATAATTGTGCTTTTTCTTTTTAACCATCTTAGTGTTGCCTTTTAAAGCTATTTTAACATTCGCAGCGTCCTTTTTCGTCAAACTGTATTAGATTGTAAGTGTAAAAAAACAAGATCAAGGGAGGGTCACTCAGATGGTTTACAGAGCGTATAGATGAAGAATCTATAAATCTTTCGAGGATTGGAAAAGATAAAATTAAAATAAAAAGAATATATTTTCAACAGGTTATATTATTAATTTTAAAACATTTTCAACAAATTGTTTGTTTTATTTAGAGATAAATGCTTCTTTACAAAATAAATGATTGGTTCCATTAATAAATTTAAGTCAAATAATATTCTTTCGACTGATTTCATTCAAAAACAATTATTTTTTAATTGATTTAACAAAATTCAATAATAATTACACTAAAAATTAAACGATTGTTTCAAATAATTTAATGATAAAAAAATCAATAATTGCACTAAAAATTAAATGATTGTTTCAAATAATTTAATTATTATTTCAAACGATTTAACAAAATTCAATTAGTGCACAAAACGTCCAGTTAGCCAAAAATTCAAACAGATTTAAAACAATTTATTTTTTTAAGTTCAGTGCCGTTTTTTTTAAATCGGTGTTTATTGATATATATTTATATATTTTGTGACAAAATCTATATTCTGTGATGTACTCCGTTAATATACATACATTTTTAATGTGTGATGTTATAATACGCATTATTTATGATTGATTTAAAAATAAACTAATGTTTGGCAAAGATTATGTTAATAAACCATCAAATCACCATCAAAATTTGTGATTATATTTAATTAGTGATACAACGAAATTAATAAACACATAACTGCGTTTCTTGAATACATTAAGGTGAAGAAAGTAAACAAAATAACTTGCAATTATATAACCTTAAACTTTCCAACGAATCTATCCCAATGAGCGCACGTTTTGATTCAGTGAAACTTCATGGACCACGTTAAAGTTTCTTGTCGGTTATGGCAATCATTGCATCACTACTTTAAATATAAAAAGTATGTATTAAGATTCTTTACAATATCCAAAAATATTAACTGTTTGTCGTCAGTACTTACCTCATTTGAATAAAATAATTTAATAATCATTATTTGTGTCTGATTAACACATTCACAGACACAACATTTATCGACGTCGTTTTAGAGGAGACAATGATATGACACAACTTACATGTACGTCTTTTAGATCCGGCACAACGTACAGGGAAGTCAAGTTATGTATATTAGTAGTGTAGCCTGTCTATTTGTGTCGCAACGCGAACACTTTTTATACTTGACAGTTTCACATCCAAAGACGATAATTTTTCATTACTGATTTTCATATCCGATTCATAAAACACATGTGTCATATCACATATCTCTCTATTTTCCGGCAAGTGTCCGTCAATATGTTAAATAAGGTGGAACGTTTCTTTAATTTGCAGATAAGTTGAAGTTTAAGTTACTTACAACTAAAATTTTGTATAGATAAGTACACAAATACACATTATGAATTTTAAATATATTTAACACGTAATAAATATAATATTTTAGTTCCTAGATATAAAATGGACACTTAAAAAGGACAACATGATTTCTCTAAGTAAGTAAGGCAGACAATTGTCTATCATTTGTGAACACAAAGATTATTTAGTAAAAAATAAGTACCAATTCGGGTGTAATAAAATATTATTTTTTAGCAATCTTAAATCTCAAGTCTAACTTTACTGTATATAACATCTGCTGTAAATTGGCATTTATTTATAAATTCTTTCAAAGGCAATTAATATAAAGGCTAATAATATATTTCGTTATATAAATATATCCTTATGTAAACATTCCGTATCACTAACGTGATCAAATTTAATAAACGTTACATCTTACGATAATAATATAATGTTTGAAAATACGCTCATCGAATTACACTTAAGAAAAAAGACGTATATATGTAGTATGCCTCTCTCCTGTCCAATATTTAATAGCTGATTCGAATGTCTTAGGACAAGGAGGAATCATAACACCGTTAAATAAATATATCTTAAAACACAAAATAATCCATTAAATGCTATCGGCCATTTAATAGTGAATAAAAAAATAACATTAATAAATTGTCACCAGCAATCATTGGTGAATAGTTAATGAAAAGATTTGCTAGATGTCACCGCTTGTAATATTGGTGGATGTTAAATAAAAAATCCACTAGATGTCGCCAGTGAAAATTTAAAAAGCTAAAATGCCCAATAGATGTCACCGGTGATTCAGCAAACTTTCTTTGAAAACTGCACTAAATGTCAGTAGTTATCAATCGGCGGGTTCTTCGATGAATTTGATGTGTTTCTCGTATGCTTCTTTAGCGACTTCTCTCAGGTTCTTCTCTGCGGTCTTGCCTAGTTGGGCGACCATCTGAGAAAGCATGGATTCGTGGTCTCTCAGCAGTTTGTAGGGATGGTCGAACTCCATCATCTGCCCGCGGTCCATGACCAAAACGCGGTCAGAGTCCATGACCGTGTTGAGGCGATGGGCGATGGTGAGCACGGTACAATGCTTGAACTTGTGGCGAATAGTCTTCTGAATCAGGGAGTCAGTTCTGAAAAAGAGATTGTGTCAATACAAAAATAAACATTGTCGATTTTTCTCTACTTATATAATACCTGTTGATGAATTTTTGTTGAGCTCCATCTCAGAGCCTCAAAGAACACTATTTCAAAATCTAAAGTAATCAAACCAGCAGACCTTTTAATTTGTGTCTTTTTATCCCAAACTAACATTCTCGGATCACAGGTTCACTCCTTCTTGCCACAAACTCCTGTGGTTTATCACCAGAACTTCTAAGCAAACAGATGCAATGATAGCCATGTTCCCCGCCATTATAAGAAGCAAGCATTAGTATGCTAATGGTGTATGATTCCGCACCAAACTAAATACATAAATATGTCAACAGTGCTGTCGTACATAGTTTCGCATAGTGCACTGCCTCGAGTATCGAGTATTGTTCTACACTTCCTACCTCACCAAGTACCTCGCCCGGACGGGCGGGTGTATAAGAAAGAACATGGATGACATTCTCGAAGATATTAAAAGCGATATCGCAAAGATCACCTCATGATGTATGTTAAACATGATGTACTGACTTGGGATCGACACTATGTTAGGTTAGGATAGGTTGGTGGTCTTTCACCAGGGCGATACAGATGTAAAATTTAATGCACTGACTTGGGATCTACGTTAGCCGTGGCCTCGTCCAGCACCAGCAGGTTGTTGTTCTTAACAATGGCCCTGGCCAAGCACAACAGCTGTCGCTGGCCGGCCGAGAAGTTGCTGCCGCCCTCGCTCACCATCTGAGACAAGGACTCCACTGATTCCTTCAGCTCCACCTGTTGGAAAATACTCCATTGTATCAGACAAACAAGAAACATTAACACACAAAAAATTTGGTGAGTAAGAAAAAAGTTCTGATAATTTATTATTTTATTTTTACATTAACTCCACACAGGAGGCCCTGAGGGAAATTATTTTCTTATGTCTTCTTTGGGGATGCTGTGTGGAGGATCTTTACGAGGAGAGTAAGGAGGCTTGAAGAGACCCATGTTTTGGAGGGAGGAAACACAGAGGCCGGCAAATCGTTCCACAGGCTGTTGAACTCAAGAACGAGTCGTAGAAGTGACCCAGTCAACTACGTACGTTTGGCGTGTTTCCTGACTATGCACCAGTGCCGAAGGGATCAATGACGCTAGTTCCTCGGAGCATCTTCCATTGTAATACCGATAGAACAGGGACAGCATACCTACCTGACGCCTGTGCTCTAAGGATTTAAATCCATTTGTTAAAAGAGGGGAATCTATCAAACGGACCACCCGTTTCTGCAAACTCAAGGGTTTTTTCAGGTATTTTGGGGGTCCATACTAGAGGTGGCTGTCAAATTCAACAGAGGGGCGCACTTGCGAATTTTAAAGGGTCATCATTTGTGTACTATTAATGATTATGCGTTTGAAACAAAAAAGATATAGCAGCTACAACCAAACAATGCAAGGCTCTGCGTTTGGTGTATAACTGTATATCCAAAAACAAAGGCTAGTGCCGCTGTACGTAGATGCAAATCTGCAGGACTATAGTTGAACAATGTTGGCGACACACATTTTGCACCTGGTTCCATACTATCATGACGCATCTCCCTTGTTTCTAATATCAATGTGCCAAGTCTTACTGACGGATTCAAACCGCGAAGGGTATAAAACCGGACAGCCAAAATATCTTTTTTTAACCTCTCAGACAAAGACTTTTATTTACTGTGTGTTCCTTTGAGAACTGTCAAAACGTGAAAATTTTTGTGTTATTTAGGAGTTTTGCTAAAAGCTTCATAACTCACGTTTTGGGAAACGTAGCCTCATTCTAAAAAATGTTTTGGAAAGATTATGAAATTCACTATCGTATTGTTTTGTTATACGTAAATATTTGCGTTTCTAAATATACATTTTATGAAAACGTCGAAAATATGTAAAAATCGCTGACCATTATTTCAAAGCCGTGAAAAATGTACTTTTTTCGGAGTATCATAAAGAAATAACACTTTATATATTGAAGAAATATAATTAAAAACTATTAGTCACCTCAAAATATTAACCGTCCAATCTAAAATATTTTTAATAAATTATTTAGAAAAGCAATAAATTATGAACGAACAAGATGACAGATCCAATCGGCTTAGATAATGCACCTCTACGTTCCATAGATATTCTTGAATACAGACGCGTAGCGTTATTCATTATCGATACTCTGTTTTTTAAATCATGGCAATCCGTATACTAGTGATGGAAATAAATCGATTTTTGTAAAATTTCGCGCGTTTACGTGAAAAGACGTTCTTATGTCTTGACCGCTATTATCATATTTACGTCTTTTGACGTTCTAATGTTCTGAGTGGTTAACTTTTAAAAGTTAACTATAAAAAAAACTGGCTCGTTACTAACAAACTATTATGAAATATTATAATTCCCATTTGGAAAAAGACAAATGAAAATATTACATTATAGGTAGGTACCTACTATATTGCTTGTCTGAATTATTCTGGACATACTGATCCCCAGATTCCTACACAACCCTCATACCTTTTACCTTCCCAGAACTTCCTTTCCTTAAAAAGGACCCTCCACACAGCATCCCAAAAGGTGACATAGGCCCTGAGGGAAATTATTCAATTAGTCAATGTATCAGTTCCAATTTTGAAAACGACACTTAAATTCAAAGCAAATTTGAGTTCATTGAATGTGAATAATTTCACCCAGGAACAGCAATTGTGTGTATCACAGACAACCGAAATTAGTACATTTGATGAAATGAGTTTTTATAATACATACACATTAACGTTTTACTCAGAAATGGTAATTTTAAAAGAATAGTGATCTTACGTGTTCTAAGGCACCCCAAAGGTCGGCGTCGGAGTATTGGGAGAAGGGGTCGAGGTTGTGACGCAGCGAGGCGGAGAACAGCATCGGCTCCTGGGGGATGATGGAGATCTTGTTCCTCAGCTCCTGAAACACACAAAACACCATTATAAAGTAGAGAATACAGACGGAGAGTTGCATTCGGTTCAGGGAAGGTAAGTGGTGCAGAGGACTCTCATGTTCGCCAGCCGAATGATGCTCACCAACCATGGCAATGTTAGCCGAACGTAGCAGATAGACGTGGCAATGCAATTTAATATTTTAGACAAAAACACTTATTCCCGCTTAATTTTGGTTTTTATTTATTTATTCATGTTCTGCATAAAACGGTTAGGGGCCGTTCAAGTATTACGTAAGCAGATTTATTACAATTATTTACCCCCTCTTCCCCCTTGTCATCAAAAGTAAGCAAAGCTCTTACCCCCCCTTCCATGCTTACGTAAAAATTGGAACCTATATGCATTTTTCTGTTAATGTATTCTGTTTTTTGATTGATTCATAAGCAGCACTTATAAAATAGACTTAGGATAGAGGACTTTAATGCACATAATATTCATTTAAACAAACTTTATTGACACGGTGGGAATCCCCGAATATGTATTCGGTTTTCAAACATAGACAATGTGTGGGTTGCCAATGTGTAAAATAAAATAACTACTGCTGAGCAGTGCTGACGTAATCACTATCTCGACCCCCTACCCCCCCATGTCATCAAAAATAAGCAAAGCAAAGACCCCCCTGCCCCCCTATAGTGCTTACATAATACTTGAACGGCCCCTTATGCACCATTATTAAACGGAGAAGTTTACAAATATGAGGTACATGTATTGCATTATATTATCTAGCAGACATTTTAACGATATAAAAACACACATTCCTGAGGAAAGTTTGTTTTTATATCATCAACCCGTTCGCCGCTTAACAAATCAAATCAGACATCAAGGTTTCGATTTCAACATTTTTTATGTATAATTTAAAACAGCTACCTTGAATTTTTTATTGCGATACAATATAGGCAGTAGGAAAGACAGCGAATTAATCGATATTAAAAAAAAAACTTACCACAGACGACTCTCTTCGTGCAAGTTTTCGTTAAACCACAATTTCTAAAAAATTACCATTATTTAATGAAGACGTTATCTCGCCGTGTCCACGGAATGATAATCCTTATTTCGTTTTAATCGTTGACATTTTACAAATGTTTCTATATCTAACTACTTTAGCATTGTGGAGTTCTCTGTCTAATTTAAAATAATTATTTGAAGACCGAGCCGTCTAAATGATTTTCTGACATATCGTGTTTTTTAGTAGCGTTTGTGAAGTTAACCTGTCCGGGAGTATGGACGGAATTGAACGTCAACGCGCGCTTTCGCCAAAGGAGTATGGACGGCCATTCACGTCAAGCATCGCAAACTAAAATTTGGCGCCACTTTGCTGTAAATGTGCATCGTACTGCCATCTGTGGACCTATTCCTACAACTTTACACCATTTTAAAACACTTAACATCATTATCGACAGAGATATAGGCAGTTATTCATTTTTGATGACGTCACACATACAAATTCGAACGTAAACAGAAATCTGCAACCGTTGATTTCGGCGCGCACGTGTTTTGATGATTTGCTCGCGGATTTTTAATAGTTTGTTGGTATATCTAGGCAATACAGTTTAAATTTAATGTGTTTTGTGTTTTTAGTGAGATTATGAGTTCATAGCGAAGTGCATGGCATTGTGTCAACACATAATTTTTATAGTTTTGAAACTTCTAACCTTTCTTGTGACGTATCCTTGTGTAAAACAGTATGAAAATAACTTTTTTTGTGTTTTGTGAATTTTTAAGCATTCTGATCGACGTGTTTAAGCTTTTTTCCTTGTTATTTGTATTTGTCAGCGAGAAATTATATTAATTTGTGGTGATTTTTCTTAACGAAATCATACTATTTAAATCTTCAAAAACCTACAACCTCTAACCTTTCTTGTGACGTATCCTCGTGTAAAACAGTATGAAAATAACTTTTTTGTGGTTTTGTGAATTTTCAAGCATTTTGATCGACGTGTTTAATCTTTTTTCATTGTTATTTGTGTTTCTCAGCGAGAAGTTATATTAATTTGTGGTGATTTTTCTAACGAAATCATACTATTAAAATCTTCAAAAACCTACTCAAGATGGATTTACGAGATGATGAAATCACTGATATTTTGATGAACAGTGACAATGAAGACGAAAATATCGAAACCATCGATGACCTGACATTATTCTCCGATGATTCCTCTTCTGATGACGAGGAACTCGTTGACGTAGAATCCCAACCAAGTGCTAAACGGAGACGAGAAGAAGCCAGGATATGGAATGATACAAATTTCATTCCAACACTGCACAACTTCGATGATTTTCAGTCCGGTATAAAAACGCACGTTAATTTGGAGGACAGTTATCTCGAAATGCAACTTTTCCAACTGTTTTTTACCAAAGACATTATGAACACAATTGTTTCTGAAACAAATATTTATGCAAAATCCGCATCCCAGAACGTATCCGCATGGTCAAAAATAAAGAAATGGGTTGACACTACGGAGGAAGAAATGTACGTTTTTCTTTCCACCATAATTTTGATGAGTCTTGTTGGAAAAAATTGCATTAAGAAATATTGGACCAATAACCCCATAATAGAGACACCATTTTTCAAAAAATTATTTTCTCAGGATCGTTTTTTACTTATCCTGAGAAATCTCCATTTTGCAAGTCAATGCTCCAACAATGACAGACTTTTCAAGATTAGGAGCATTTTGGACCCACTGAGAAAAGTAATGAAGGAAACCTTTTATCCTTACCAAAATTTGTGTATTGATGAAAGTTTGGTGTTGTGGAAAGGAAGGCTATCTTTTAAAATTTATATACCTTCAAAAAGGCACAGATTTGGAATAAAATTTTTTGTTTGCTGTGATGTGAAAACGGGATACGTATTAGATATTATAATTTATACCGGCGGTGAATCAGACATCCAAAGTCATCCCAATGTTGGAATATCGGGATCTGTGGTTTTGACTTTGCTTAAAGATTATCTTGGCTGTGGGCATCGTCTGTATGTAGATAACTGGTATACTTCACCCGCTTTATTTGACTGCCTTTTTGAAAATAAAACTAATGCTTGTGGGACGGCAAGAACCAATCGGAAGCAAATGCCTAAATTGGATATGAAAATTAAAAAAGGAGACGTAATATCGTTTAATTCGCAAAACCTAATGGCATTGAAATGGCGAGATAAACGGGATATTGTGATGTTGACGAATATTCATGCCAATAATATGATGGAAACCACAAAAATTGACTACACTACAGGAGCTAAAAAACATAAACCTGAAGCTGTAGTGGATTACACAAAGAATATGGGAGGTGTTGATAATGTAGACCGAATTCTCGGATTAGGAGCAGTTGGCCGCAAAACAATTAAATGGTATAAGAAAGTATTTTTCCGGCTACTAGAAATATCAATAATCAATGCGTTTTTCATGTATCGCTCCGTGAAATCCAAAGAAACCACATTTGAAGAATTTAAAGAGAAACTTGTCACGCAGATGGTTGAAAAATATCACACTCCACGAGCATCATCATCAGGGGGTAGGCGAGGAAACGACAATCCCATTAGGCTTACAGAAAGGCATTTTCCACAGCCAGTTCCACAAACAGAGTGCAAAGGCAGCAAAGCACAACGTCGTTGTTTTGTGTGCAAGCACACATCAATAAGGAAACCTCAAAGAAAAGAGACAAGATACATGTGCTATGAGTGTGACGTTGCTCTTTGTGTACATCCGTGTTTCATGGATTTCCATACAAAAAAACAGTATTAATTAAATACTAATTTATGTAGATAGTTTAAAATTTTTTCCATATACTTTCCAATAATAGTGCTAAGTGAAAATAATTGTGTTGCATACATTTTTTTACCGTTTTGTTCCTGTGCCAATGGTTTGTGACTCCTAAAAAACAATCCCGGTTTTTTTGCTATAAAATCTGAAAATGGTGAGTAAGATTTTTTTAACCATTTTTGGGTCATTGATACTATCATTATGCATACATTTAATCAAAAAAATATGTTTTTTATTTTAAAAAAAAAACTCACTCCCGGGAGCACGGCCAGTATCACGAAACTTACTCCCGGAAAGGTTAAATCAATGTAGCCATTGGCATTCCATACAGTTTTATTATTAGAAAATAATATACAAGGAAAACAGAATAAACGATTCGTATGAACACAGCTTGTTATCCAATTAAAGTCTTCGTAATATTTCAAATTGAATCGACGCATAACTGATGCACCTTTGACATAAATTATCTAACTCAGGCGTACATCTCACTTAAATAATTATTTATGTTTTGTCGCTAAAAGATAACCGAGAAAACCCATTGTTTTTAAATTAGTTAAACACACGTTATATATCCTTTATTACCATGAGTTTCACAGGTTAAAATTTCTGTATTTTTCTGATAATTTACAATAATTAAGTAAAGACAAACGTTTTCAACCCGACACTTTGCATTGAAGAAAGACAACTAATTAATAGAAGTAGGCACCGAGAGGCATTTGCTAATTTTGTTCCACAGCGTTCTACCTAGATACCAACAAAAACCTTCACACCAGCCAATCACTTGAACTCACAAGGCTCAAAGCAAACATTTACGTAATATTATGAGCAGTATGTAATCATTGAACAATCTACTATGATGTTGCCTGCATTGAGTAGATTTAAGTACTGCTTCGGTCGTTGGAGAGAGCGAGTAGTTGCAATTCTGACTTTGCCTTCCTTTCGGTACACATAGTTAAAACGCTGTAGTGGGACGTACGCGTAGCTGCAATTGCACAGCTAGAACTTTAGCAATAATTTAATAAATTTGAATATTATTATTCGCTTTGCGAATACGGCACGGTAGGGAATACTTATGTGCCTATATGGTATGCACGCCTTTGTACACACACATGCAAATAAAAAATTAAAAGCATTGGGTCCCCAACTGGAATAGGACAAGGGGCACAAAATGAGAAATTTAACCGTGGTGTACCTGAAGCTTGATATCCTTGGTGTCCAGTCCGTCAATGATGATCTCTCCATCCACTATGGCCAGGCGGAACAGGGCTGCGATAAGGGACGACTTGCCCGCGCCAGTTCGACCAACAATACCAACCTGCAAATCATTGATGATAATTATCAGTACAAAATACCAAAGGGAGATGGGACATTTGGAATTCACCAAAATAAGGTTAAGAAATCGGTTTTAAAACGATTGCCATAGCTTCAGAAAGCTTAAAAAATAACATAGACAAAGAAGTCTATGGGTCAGGGTGTTTGAGCACGTACCGGACAGGCTTTAACCAGCGATTACTCAGAGAAAAAAACGTAGATGTCATTTTGCTGTCTGACAACATTTTTTTTCAATGAAAAACAAAATATATTTTTATATGACACATTGCCACCGATCACACTGCCTCACGTCTTAACGGATCACACGTGCTGCGTCTTGTCTGTACAGTGCTGCTGCTGCTACCCAGTGGCAACGTGTGGTGAAATTTAAGCTAAATAAGCTCAAGAATTGCTGGTTAAAGCCTGTCAGGTACATACTCATACACCTGTATAAGATTGTTTTATATCTCCTATACAAAGATCCTATACATACAAAGGAGACCTTCAGGGAAATAATTTTTCTCAGAAACTATATCCTCTTTAGAGATTCTGTAGGGATATATGGATATACGATATATGATGTAAAATCCCAATCTCCTTCCTCTCCCCTCAACATATCCCAACTGGGGATGCCATAGTCTTACTGACTCCGTACAGTTGGTCTTACTGACTCTTGTGCGGTATTTACAAAAAACCAGGTGTAAAAATGACCCATTTTCATGTGGCAAATGTGAACCGCGTACAAATGTTGGGCTAACAACATGATATGGTAGTTTGTATTTCGCGCATCCCAAAAAACAATGCTTAATATTATTAATAAAATATTATTAATAAAAATCATCAATAAATTAACTGTAAACAAATAATGAATTAATAATAAACTCACCTTCCATCCGCTCTCCACGGTGGCGTTCAGATCCTTCAATACAGGTTCGGCGCCTTCACTGTAACGAAGATACGCCTGCCGGAACTGCAGCTTGCCCTTGGGCGGCCACGCCTTGGGCGGCGATGCGGCATCCAGTCCGGGCTCCCGAGGCAACCGCGTGTACTGAAGAACGCGCTCCACCGATGTCATCTGTGTCACCACCTGCGTGGCCTGCTTGATGCCGTGCTGCAGCATGCCAGTCATGATCAGCGACTGGCTGATGGCGAGGCCCACGTCTCCGGCTTTCACGTTTTCTGTGGAATTTTTATATTTTGAGGTATACTGGCACATTAAATGAATGTGTGTGGGAATCAAAGCACAATGTCTGTTTAGGAGCTAGTTAACTTATTAACTGAGGTTGCTAGTGCAAGGACTAAGGATTATAGGGGCCTAGCTACAAAAACTAGTGTTTTGAGTTAACCTCTCAGACAAAGACTTTTATTTACTGTGTGTTCCTTTGAGAACTGTCAAAACGTGAAAATTTTTGTGTTATTTACGAGTTTTGCTAAAAGCTTCATAACTCACGTTTTGGGAAACGTAGCCTCATTCTAAAAAATGTTTTGGAAAGATTATGAAATTCACTATCGTATTGTGTTGTTATACGTAAATATTTGCGTTTCTAAATATACATTTTATGAAAACGTCAAAAATATGTAAAAATCGCTGACCATTATTTCAAAGCCGTGAAAAATGTACTTTTTTCTGAGTATCATAAAGAAATAACACTTTATATATTGAAGAAATATAATTAAAAACTATTAGTCACCTCAAAATATTAACCGTCCAAACTAAAATATTTTTAATAAATTATTTAGAAACGCAATAAATTATGAACGAACAAGATGACAGATCCAATCGGCTTAGATAATGCACCTCTACGTTCCATAGATATTCTTGAATACACACGCGTAGCGTTATTCATTATCGATACTCTGTTTTTTAAATCATGGCAATCCGTATACTAGTGATGGAAATAAATCGATTTTTGTAAAATCTTGCGCGTTTACGTGAAAAGACGTTCTAATGTCTTGACCGCTATTATCATATTTACGTCTTTTGACGTTCTGATGTTCTGAGTGGTTAAGCTTGGTTTCGGTAATGTCATAAACATATTTATTAGTGACATGAAACTCTATCTCGTACATACAGACTTTTAAGAGATACATTTGGGCATATAAGCATTACAATATTCACATTTATCTCAAAACTATATTTTTGTAGATAAATGATAAATATAATGAATCACCCTGTGATCTTAAACCCTCGAGTGATACTGTTAGTGCTTGTACAGACAATGTTGGGGTGGAGGGAAGCGAGACATGACAAGTAACCACCACACATTATTAGAATGCCTAGGATGTACAATTTCGAGGGAAAAACAGTGTGCAATACAGTTGTGGATTATATTTGGAGCAAGTAGATGAGTTTGTGTATTTGGGAAGTATATTTAAGAAGGGTAAATGCAGGAAACTCCATTAATGGAGGACTGGACGCAGTAGGCGCCAACAAACAATTGTCCAAAGAAGCGAAGCTAGAAGTCAACCCTGTTGTATGGCAGTGAGGTACGGAACTTCCAGAGGAAGAAATGAGATCCCTTAGGAGCATGTGTGTTAAAACCATGTATGACCGTTTTATAAATGTGGCCATCCAGAAAAAATGGTACATGATTTAAGCGTAATGAATAAGATTAATAAAGGAATGCTTAGATGGTTTGGACCTGTGGAGCGAATGAATGGAGAAAGAAGTATAAGGAGAATATAATATGATGCAAATGTTAATGGTTAAAAGAAGTCGGGGACGCCAGGGACATGGCATGATCAAGTGAACCAAATACTTGAGTCGGGTCATGACAAGAGTCAGAATAGCAAAATGGTATGTATGAGATTTGTTTTACAATATTTAATATTTGTATGTTTTTTACAATAAATATACAATTATACATATTATACAGTGTTATCAAGGTAAATAATAATAGCTTTTCCTCACCATAAAGAGACGAGGCTCTTGTGTTTGGTGAGTGAATCCTAGCTCAATTATATGGAATCATGTAAGTAGGTTGAGATGCTCCATTAATGTGAATGAAGCAAGGAATGTGTGCTAATGTTATGTGGCGTGACGTGGATTCAAAATGCATCGAGCACGCCTAATTACAGAGGCAATTGAAATCCACAAAAACCCTATTAATAGAGACGACAGGGTTAAGTTTGATAGTACTTGTAGGCTACACCAAAACTAAATTCAGAAAACCACATTAATTTAACTAATCATTACACTGAAATACTGGCCCTAGGTGGATTAACGCACGCAATATGGTCTACAATCACGAGAATCTACACATCTGCTCTGATGATGGACACTCTAACGATTTCTGAAAAGTTTGCTAAAGAAGGAGATAAGAACATGGCGTGATAACCCAACAAAAACAATAATACTTTTGGCCGTGAACATCTCAAATCTCTATATATGTATCTTATGTTTCTTACCTTTTCCGACCAGGAGAAAAGTGAATGTAACGATGCATACAAAAACACAGCAGAAGTTGCTGAGCCACAAGCCAAACGCTGTGTTGGCCGCAATGGAGATATACCTGAAAATAAATCTCTAGATTACACATATTGAATAAACAAAGACATTTTTCAATATTCCTTACAGTTGTAGAAGAACCGTTGCGGTGCTCAACTTAACATTTGACGCAGTAATATAGATTGTGGAAGAATTTAGCATTTGAAGAACTGGACATTATTTGACTTAAGTCGATGCACTACGTCGTGTAATATTTTAAATTGAACCGCTATCAATAACAACCCTTACGTAGATGGCGATAAGGTTTAAATTCCCGCTTAACACCATCCGCCTGTTTTGATTTATGCAAGAAAAAAACATGGCCAAAAAGTGCCTTTTATTTTATTTTGTGGATGTTCAGGCATAAATATTTAATTTTTTTTCCATCATTTTATAAATAACTTAATTTGCCACATTATACAATAAAATCATAACCGAAAATGGGTTCGTAAGTAGGAGATTTTGAATTTTAAAGCAGCTTTCATAGACCTTATACATTATTTTTTTCTGGGCTTATAAAAAGACCTATCTAAAAAATACTCGATCATTTCAAAGGCCAAGATGTATTCTACTCGCAGTATTTAATTAAAGCATCTGAAACATTTCTAGGCGACCAAATTTTCAAACCAAAAACAAATTATTATTTTGCATTACTACGTATGGCATCGCCTTAATAAAAGAGAACAATAATTCAGAATGTATTTGATTGGAAACATTCGACACTCTTGTATTTTTTATGTCTTTTTCATTTTCATGCAATATGTGCGAAACAGAGGACAAATATGGAAGAATTTAGCATTTGAAGAACTTAGCATTATTTGACTTAATAAAAGAAAACAATTTAAAATTAATGCAAAACTTCAATTTCTGTGTTTATTTGATTGGAAACATTCGATATTCTAATATTTTCTGTCTTTTTATATGCATGCAAGACGTGTGAGACAGAGGATAAGTTATGGAAAAATTTAGCAATTAAACTAAACATTATTTGTTGTAGTAAAAGAAAACAATTCAGAATGAATGCGAAATATTCGAATTCTGTGGTTATTTGATCGGAAACATTCAACATTCTAAAATTTTCTGTTTTTTTCATATGCATTCAAAATGTGTGAGACAGAGGATAATTATGGTAGAGTTTAGCATTTGAATAACTTAACATTTAACACAGTAAAAAAAGACAGTTCCGAGTGAATGCAAAATCTTCAATTTCTATGGTTATTTGAGAGGAAAAAATCAATCTTTGTTTGTTAAAAAACTTAAATCTCCAAAAGTTCTTCACTGATTGCTTTGAAATTTTTACACAATGTTGCATTTGAATATGCGTATGTTTTTATGTACCTATATTCTTTTATTATATTTAATATGCTTTTTTGAAAAACAGTACCATCTGTTGGAAGTAAAAACAACACACGCTATTGTTACTTTATCTTTATCACAGACAGACTGAGCCAAAGCAACGCAAGGGGAGGCACAGCTAGTATTCTAATATTTTCTGTATTTTTATGTGCATGCAAGACGTTCAAGACAGAGGATAATAACGTGTAGCGATGCTGCAAAACGCATTGTAGCGGGAACACTCTAGACGCAATGCGAGGGTTTGGCGTTTCTACCTACAGGCCTGAAATGTTCTCGATGCACTCGGGGGGCTATATAATGAGGAGCATCGAGATGTACTCAGTCAGTCATTGATTTGAAGTTTTGCAAGTGACCAAGCTGCGAGCACCGCGACTGCTTGCTGCATATTGAAGCGGCCGCTATAGCCTGTTGCTTCACCGCCCCGCTACAGGACCTACTCACCTACACCCGGCTCTGCACGGACTACAAATCATTATGGACTCCTCGGGATCACATCATTGGGACGGGACGGCCGGCATAGTCCAGTGGTAACGCATTGGACTGCCATTCCGAAGGTCGCGGGTTCGAACCCGGCGTGCGCAAATAAATTTTATTTGATTAATTTGTGTTATTTCACAATTAATTAATTAAAATAATATATAGTATATTTGCGGCACGTTCCAGAGTGGAAGATACTACCAGTATCGCCCTGGTGTAAGACCACCATTCAGAATTGAAACGTTGCTCCAAATGGCTTTAGCCGTGTTTAGTGACTAGATCTGAATAGCCAGGTACTTCCCCACCTTCCTCTTTCCCTTCCCCACTTACCTTCAGCCTCACAACATCCCCCAATTGGGGATGCCATAGTCTCACTGGCTCCAGACGGGAGCAGTTGGGACTCTTGTGAGGTATTCACTATAAAAAAAAATAAAAAAAACATCAGCACCCTGGCCCCGGCTATCATTCCTGGCCAGCGCTCCTCACGCGCCTAGACCCTGCGACATCTTCGCCGGTGTGCGCCTTGGCCTCGCGGCATCGTCACCGGCCTGCATCTCCCGTACATCTGCCGACCAAGTCCATCGCACCTTCTACTACCTTGTTCACACTAGACTCTACGTCTTCACCAGTGCTGAACACATCCACGGGTCCGGTCTCCACCAACGCGGTGTCGACTCACTGACCACCGTCTCGACCACTCCACTGCCGTCATGGCCGTCTACACCTGGTGTCATCCTCATCGGTCCAGAGTCATCTCCCAAAGTGCGCAACTCTACAGACTCTGAATAAACACTGTGACACAACACAACATTATCTTTCATTGTCTCCTTAACAGATCCCCAAAAACGCAAGAATTTAGCATTTGAAGAACATTATTTGACACAATGTGACGAGTAAAAGTGAATACAAGATCTTCAATATCTATGGGTATTTGATTGGAATTCACGCAAGATGTGTGAGAATTTAGAATGTTAAACATTCTTTGTCGATGAACACAACAGCCCATTAGGCTGGGGTCAACTATTAACTCCAGCCAGTGAGACCACGGCATCCCCAATCGGGGAATGCCGTGGAGGAATGTGAGGCTGAGGGTAGTGGGGAAGGGAAGGAGATGGGATAGAGGAAAAGGGGGCGGGAGTACCTGGCTATTCAGATTTGATGAGCAAACACGGCTAAAGCCATATCAAGAAACGTTTCAAATCTGAATGGTGGTTTTTCACCAGGGCCATACTAAAAGTATCTACCTTCTGCATATATAAAAATAAAATTAAAAATGTTTTGAACATAAAAATAAAATGAGACAAAGTATTTACCAAGCTCCGCTGTGCACATCCTGATGCTGGTCGAACTCCTTCTTCAACATCTCCTGGGCCCCGCAGGCTCGGATGGTGCTCAGTCCCGCCAGGGTAGCCGACAGGTGCGAGAACACAGGGCTCCTAGTCACACCCTCCAGCCTGACAAACATTACAGGAATTAGTTCAGAGTATAACCACAAGCCGCATCTATTGTTTGAGGAGCCATCAATTGTTTAAAGAGGCATCAATTGTTTGAAGAATCAACAAATGTTTGAAGAGGCATCAATTGTGTGATGAGCCATCAGGAATCAATTGTTTGAAAAGCCTCAGCTATCAATTGTTTGAAGGGCTATTAATTGTTTGAATATCCATCAATTGTTTAAATACAGTCAAACTTGGTTATAACGAGCACGAGGGGACCGACTAAATTTGCTCCTTATAGCCATTACTCGCTATATCCAAAATAGGTTTATAAGAATTTATATACATAAAACTGCATAGTATAAAGCTCTCACAAAACATACATATGCATTATAAATCAAACACGTTAATTTTTTTTAAATATATGTAATATAGGTACTTACCCTAATATACAACGATTAAACTTACAACTACACTAATTATTATATGTAATAAATTGTACAAACACTTAACATTAAACAAAAGTTTTTATTTTACTCTAAATCATTTGTACTAAAAAAATTCATTATCGAGGATTGTTTTAATGTTTTCACTTTAATGTTTCTTATTTTCCCCCTCAAATCACTTAACGCATTAAAAGTTTCATCATCTGGTTCACTGCTACCGAAAAAACTCACTAATTTGTCCATCATATCACTAGCTTCCCCTATTGTAATTTGTTCCGGTTCTGTACTCATATTATCATCTTCGCTGATTTCATCACCTTCATTGTCTTTATGCAACTCACAGACTCTACGATATCACTATCCGTTGGAAGTCCACATGTCGATAAACCCTCATCAACACGCACAAAGTCTGCGATATTGTCATTATTAAAATCATGAATATTATTCGTTCTTAGCCACTCTGATAATGGCATGTTGTCTTCTTCGTCGTATTCTTCATGCACATCATCAATTCTAGTTTTCAATGAAGATTTTATAAAGCAATTGGCAACTGTACTCAGTGATACATTAGTCCACGCATCATTTAAAAGAATGATCGCATCCAATATTGTTAAATTCTCATTCAACTTTTTCTCCCTCTGGCCAATAAGATGAAGTACCGCGAACCTCTGACTGTTTATTACACCCATGTCCATTGGCTGTAATATGGATGTTGTATTCGGCGGCAGAAAAACAAGTTTTATATCCATTACAAGAAGAATGCTTCTCTTCTTCTTAAAAAGCTTCCTGTTCCAGTCGGAAATATATTTGCGGAAAATCTCAGAAGTCATCCATGCATTGTTATTAGCTGTGTACTCTACAGGCAATTTTTTGTAGTAACGCTTCGTCAACGTCAGGAACCACGCACTTTCTAAATTTTTTAGTTTCTGTGATGTTATTCTCCAACTCAGATAAATAAACATCCTTATTTTTCCACAATGTTGAAACCGTTGAAGATGACAAAGAAAATTTCTTACACACTTCGACATTTTTTGCGCCGCGTTCCAATTCCCGAATAATATGGACTTTATCGCGAATTGAGAGACATTTTCTCTTGTTAGACATGGTTGTAATCGAAGGGTTTACTTCTGACTGACTAATCACTAAAGATATGATTTTAATAAACTGTGTACGTAGGTACCTACTCATATCAGCCTACATAACATTAAATTTATTGATTTTCGAACGAAATTGGGAAAACCGGATACAAATTTAACATGAGTAGCAAAACGAAAGAAGTTGTAAAAAGGGAACCAAATTGGAAGCCCCGATATTCGTATGACTTAGGTTTTATATGACCCTTTTTACATAGTTCGCGATAGTACCTACCGAATAGAAATGTTTCGTAGAGCGGCAACTCAGGCTAAATGTCATAAAAGCTTGAGATAATCCGTCCCTAATGGTATTTTAAGGGAAGTCCGAGCCGCCGGGCGGCATCCTTTTGTCTTGTTTATGACTGTTTTCGAGAATCGGTTTTTTTTTTCAAACGCAAATATGTATTTACCTATTTAGAAATCGTGTTGACAAAAATATTTGGTCGTTACATCAATTATGAAACCTCGTTATAACAGCATATAATTGTATGAAAACAAGCACGAATTAAAATATCATATTATAATTGCTCATTATAACCATGACCTCGCTATTTCCGTGATCGTTATAACCAAGTTTGACTGTAGTTAAAAGAGTCAGCAATTATGTGAAGAGCCATCAGCCATCAAAATCAATTATTTGAAGAGCCATTAATTGTTTTAAGAGGCATCAATTGTGTAAAGAGCCATCAGCCATCAATTATTTTATGAGCGATCAATTTTTTGAAGAGGCATCGATTGTTTGAATAGCCGTATAGCATAAAATTGGGACGACTGCGCTGGGCAGGACATGAAGCAAGGATAAAAGATAGTCAACCATCAGAAAGGCAACTTTATAACATCCGATCCTTTAGAGTATCTGATACAATTGTTGTGAACTTACGTTGCAAACAATTAGTCGCGCACAGTCCGTACACCTCGCCACTCAAATTACGAGACCATTATTGAATCACCTGTCATTTTTGTGCATCGCCGACGAGTATACAAAATGTCGCCAATGTATACGAACTATGTGTACTTATAATATACTTGCACCTACGAATAATGTTAACTTGTAAATCTCTGTGGACTTACAGGAAGATAAATAGAGAAGTCTTACCGCTTGACGTCCTGTGCGGTGGACAGGTATATGGTGGTCATCTTGTAGAACACGACGCCGAGAACGATCATGGGGATCAGCATGTAGGGACTCTTGATGGCCACCATCACCAGGATACCAAGCCCTACCATGAATACCTATGGAAAGAATGCTGGTATTAACAACACATCCATCATTAAATGCCCTTAACCCTTACCACTCCATTATTTTTTTATATTTTTTGTCAGCCAACTCTAATTTAAATAATGGCAAAATATTAATTTATTGATAGGCAGTTACAAAAAAAATCGTTAAAAATTCATTTGTTATGATTTATTCTTCAAACAAAAAATAGTTTACAGAAAACATTATGGCTTCTTATATTTTAGCATAGTATGGTACTTTTTAAAAACATTCTCCAGGATGGAAACCAGGTTTTCTGGAACAGGTCTCACAAAACCAAACTGTTTTGTGACTTTCGACATTTGTTGTACTGTCATCATTATCATTCTTATTTTCTGTGCTGTTATCACTATCATCATCAGGATCTTCAAAATCACAAGCAACAGGCTCGTACTCACTGTCACTTTCTTAAGATTCATCTTCCGAAAACACTTGGTATTCAGATGCCATATCACGCCAAGTTCCCGCCATTTTTACGGTAAAATAAAAACGGAAAACAGCCAAAATCTTATGAAAACGTGAATTTAAATGTTTTTTATCGAATAATCACAAGAAAGATCGTCACAAGTCAAGTTTTGCGCATGTAAATACACGGAGCGCGCACGTCTTATCTCGTCAGCCCCCAGCCGACAACTGAGTTGTGGCGTACAAATGGCGATGTCGGCTGGCACCCGACAAAGGAGTGGTAAGACTACCATAATACGGACATGTGTCTAGTGTGGTAGTCGAAAAGCATGTAAAAAAACCTGTATCCAAATATATTTTTATGAATAAAGAAAAAAAAAAAAAAATAAAAATAAAAATTCTAGACTATCAAATTTATTTATTTATTTATTACACGCCCTAGTAGACTTTTCTTTTAAAAAAAAAATACAAGCTATTTGTATCAGAGTAAACACTTGAAAATTAATACAATAAAGAAGAATGTAAACATAATGGCAAAAATGAATCCTCACGCATATAATTGAATTTAAAAGATTCAACAAAACAAAATAGTAGAAGCGGAGAAGTTACATAGGGTACATAGGTCTATTTGTGTCTAGAAGAATAAAAGTGATAGAATATACAACATTTATACTGATTAGTTTTCAAATGAAATATATCACCCAGATCAGAATATTTGTTTCCGAGATTGTGAAGTCTCGGAATCGGAGAATTTTGGTAAGCTAGTGTCCTGGTGTTATTGAAGTTAAAAGGTAAGAAATGTCGGCATGATTTTTTGGGAACATGGATATTGATACATTGAAGTAATTCGGGATAGTCAATTTTAAAATGTAGTATTCTTTGTAACAGTATTAAATCTGTGCTTATTCTTCTTTCTGAAAGTTTCAATAGAGACATTTTATCCAAGAGGTAATTGAAATTTATGTTTTGTATAGGAATATGCAATTTATAATTTATAAACCTTAGAAACTTCCGTTGAATCTTTTCAATGTTATCTGAATGAATATTGAAAAATGGAGACCATAACGTAGAGTTATACATACTCAAGTTGGCATCTGACAAGGGTTTTATATAACATAATAAATGTTCCTAAATTATTGAAATCTTTTGCAGCTCTCAAAAGAAAGCCAAGAGTCTTTAGGGCCTTGTTGATAACATTATTAATATGAAATACATGTATCATTTAGAATTTTATAAAGAAATTCCAAGTAGGTGAAAATCTTTCTGTCTGACAATTTAAACAATTCATTTAATTGAGTGTTGTAGTTAGACAAAATTGCTGGAACACCCATTTTAAAACTTTGAAAATGTAAGAATTTATTTTATACTATTTCAATGGCTTGTACATGAATATTGTAATGTGGGTTCCAAACAGAATAACATACTCAAGTAGACTTCTAATAAAGTCAAAATGTAACAGTTTAGTACACTTAATGTTGTTGAAATTTCTAGTTTATCTAGTTATAAATCCCATTATTTGGATTATTATGCGGTGTTGGGCTTCCTCCTTTTTCAGCCAACTTTTCGGATAGCTTTACGGTCTCCATCATCGGGGCAGATAGTAGTGAAGTGTGTTTATGTATGTAGAGGTGATATCTTTGTCTCTATTGATAGAAACGACAGGGCTAAGCCTTGTATTTTGTACTTGACGAATACATTAAAACTAAACGCCGAAAACCATATTAATTTAACTAATTACTATACTATTACTGTATTACATACTTTACCACAATCTACACAACTACCCTGACGATGGACGCTGTAACGCTGACCGAAACGTTGACTAAAGCCTTTATAACCCAAAAATGAATCACGTGAAAATCTCCGATCATATCATCAAAGTTGACATAGGCCAACTATAGAATTAAGAATAACACAAGAAATGTAATGTGGGCATGTTTCGTGCATTGAATACAGAATTAACAGATGAAATGCCCTGATAATAGAGAGAGAGAAATAAAAATAAAATATTTTTTACCATCACATAGTTGCACTCTTCTCTTGCCATTGTGCATTCCTTGTTAGACAGAGGCAAGAATAGTGTCATCGCCTACATTCTTTTTTAAAAATTAAATTGTCAAATTCCAATCGTCTGTCTAGTATTAGTATTACGTGTGACGCCATTGTTGATGGACCAGACCAACTGTCAGACCGTTAATTATAAAATATTAACTTAAAAACAATATAAAGTTTATCAAATAAACATTCAAAATGCCGCGTAAGTGTTTAGCCAACGAGTATAAATGTGTTTCCAATAAAAAACAGCAGGAATTTCATTTCACAGGCAAGTGAAAGTTTAACCACTCAGAACATTAGAACGTCAAAAGACGTAAACGCGCGAGATTTTACAAAAATCGATTTATTTCCATCACTAGTATACGGATTGCCATGATTTAAAAAACAGAGTATCGATAATGAATAACGCTACGCGTCTGTATTCAAGAATATCTATGGAACGTAGAGGTGCATTATCTAAGCCGATTGGATCTGTCATCTTGCTCGTTCATAATTTATTGCGTTTCTAAATAATTTATTAAAAATATTTTAGTTTGGACGGTTAATATTTTGAGGTGACTAATAGTTTTTAATTATATTTCTTCAATATATAAAGTGTTATTTCTTTATGATACTCAGAAAAAAGTACATTTTTCACGGCTTTGAAATAATGGTCAGCGATTTTTACATATTTTTGACGTTTTCATAAAATGTATATTTAGAAACGCAAATATTTACGTATTACAACACAATGCGATAGTGGATTTCATAATCTTTCCAAAACATTTTTTTAGAATGAGGCTACGTATCCCAAAACGTGAGTTATGAAGCTTTTAGCAAAACTCGTAAATAACACAAAAATTTTCACGTTTTGACAGTTCTCAAAGGAACACACAGTAAATAAAAGTCTTTGTCTGAGAGGTTAAGAAAGCATTCCTGCCAAGCATTTTTAAAATTTATTTGATCGTTTACCTGGATAGCCTCCAGGAAGAACTTGGGCAGAGTCTCATCCACGGCGCCCATGTCCTTGGAGAACCGGTTGAGGATCCTTCCCGAGGGGTTAGTGTCGAAGAAGCGCATGGTGGCCTGCAGGATATTACCGAACATTGTGTCGTGCAGGTTGATGGAAGCTCGTACACTCACCCAGAAGAACAGAATAGATCTGCAATCATACGATAACATAAGTTAGCAAAAGACCGTCCCCGAATGAAGCAACCAACGAACGCTAGCGAACAATGGTACCATTAATTCGCCATCCCAAAAACAGAACAAGTGTCCAATTAGTCAAAGCGGCGTATTAAAGTGCATGCATAGACAATATGCTAAAAATGAAAACCCATTGCCTTGGACCGCAGTGGGCGCTTTAGATTCATACATCCTACTTTACATCATACTTTTCTCCTTCCCAGAACCTCTTCTCAATTCTTTCCCTTAAAAACCCTCCACACAAGGCCTGCAATGTGAAGCTAATTTTAAAAGAGTTACAGTGTTAATTGGATTAACTTACCTAATAGTTGTAAACACAATGCAGGCCACAATAAATCCGGTGTACACATAGATAGCCGTATCCCTGTCTTGGAAGGATTCCTCTATAATGTTGGTGATAGTCTGGTTAGGCGCGATGGTGTTGAACAAAGTCAGCGTGTTGAGTTGCGTGCCAAGCACCGTGGTTATAGTGGACGTGTCGCTGATGTTGGTGTTGATGTCGTCCAACAACTTGGATTCCAGAATGGTGTCTGGTAGCACTTGGTTGTCCAGGTATTCGGCGTTATTGGACCTGGAGCAATGAAACAATAATTCCTTTAATGAACTAAGTAACATTACGGAGACAAAATCTGTAAAAATAATATCTCTATAAAAATATATGTGTGGTAAAACTTTATATGATTGTGTTAAAAATGTGAGATTTGGAAAGAATGCAAGATTGATGTTAATGTAATGGTTAAGATTAAGAAAGGGACCCATAGATGGTGATGCATGAGACGATGTATGAATGAGTTAGTGCCGGTTAATTAACAGAAGAGTATGCATGAGACAATGCATAAATGAGTTAATGGCAGGATAATTAACAGAATAGTACGCATGAGACGATGTATGAATGAGTTAATGCCGGATAATTAACAGAAGAGTATGCATGAGACAATGCATAAATGAGTTAATGGCCGGATAATCAACAGAATAGTACGCATGAGACGATGTATGAATGAGTTAATGCCGGATAATTAACAGAAGATTATGCATGATACAATGCATGAATGAGTTAAGGGCCGGATAATTAACAGAATAGTACGCATGAGACGATGTATGAATGAGTTAGCACCGGTTGATTAACAGAAGAGAGCATGAGACGATATACTAATAAGTTAAGGTCGGTATTTCAGTAATGGTTGGCTTATTTCATCAGATTTCCTAGCATAGAGCAACTTGACGGACGTGAATGTCTCTCAAGCCAAGCTTAAAATGCAACTGAATTTCCGGCCGTTAGTCTGGAATTTCTTGATAGAGGTACATTTTTGTTTAATACAGTGAAAAGTATCAGGTTCTATAAAAGTGTCATAGTTAAGATTAGGATTTATAACTCACCAAGCAGTCAGGTAGAGGTCGCCCATAGAAGTGACGGCCTGGGCAAGAAGAATGGTGAACAGGGTGATTGACAGCAAAAATACTCCTCCGCCAGACTTCAAGTATTTCAAGTAGACCGACTTGGACAGGTTACCTAAAATACACAACTTATTGATTGGCACTACTAACTTTTGATAACAAGAAATGAATTTGGCCAAATTTTTATAACCACTATGCTTGGACAGCTGACCAAAAAACTCAACTTCAAATACCACATGCAAGTTAGAAGCTGAGATGTCAAATGCATTAAATTTGCTGCTAGATACGGACCTACTTCACCGAGATTCTAGACTATTCAAGTATCTCGCTGACGACCGAGACTACGCCATACACCTGCACAGAGATTGGTAAAGAGGCACACGTTGCTGACATCTTGTAAGCTCGTCAGCGAAGCCAGTCTTCCGCAACCAGTCGGGCGAGGTCGTTCCCACTCACGTCGTCGAAACTTTAAACTGTAGCTGTCATTCATTTTGTAACGATGCATGTGCTTTAGATCAATACTAGAAACAAAACAGTCAACAGCATATAAGAATGACAGCTACAGCAACTGTTTGGTTGAGAGTGAGGTTATGATAGGTTTCTAGTTTTGACATTTCGAGAATTGGACGCTGGTCTCGTAATTTCACACTACTGACGCATTCAGACTGTGTGTGACAAGTTATTTATGAAGTAAGTACACAGCACAAGTATCAGATACTTGTGTATCGCTGTAGAAGAACGGCCCAAGTCCTACATCAATACATAAACAACATTTTTGCTGACGATGATAGTAGGAGTTTTTTTTTTTAATATTATTTTTATAGATTATTCATAAAAAAAGTGAAAAATTTAAAATGGGAATCTATGGTTAACAAGCACTGTTATTTAAATTTGTAAATGGCATAGGTGAAATATTTGATGACATTGTCAAAAGGGTTCAAACAACTAGGCCTAAGTTCATGAATAATAGAAACAAGGGAGATGGGCCATGACATTATTAGTATGAAACCATTTACACAAATGTTGACAACTTTGTTCACCAACACCACTGCAAATTACACCTATGCATAACGGCAGCTGCCTTGGTTTCTACCTACACACCCAAAACATAACTTTTATTGGCTACGCCGCGTATGTGCAGCTTGATCATAGTTCGGTGATAGTTGGCACGCTTATAAATTTAGGTTACTGCAAAGAATTTTATTTGTACTCTTTGCACGCGGCCGTATCAACTGTTGTTACGGCAAAAAGTCTATACTCACACGCGGCTGTATCAACAGTTGATACGGAAACTTTGACGGCCGATATTCCAGCGCTCTTACGTCATAAATGTATTTCGTGCTCACTTGGACATTCGTAGAACTATCACGATGCTGACATCTACAAGAATTTCTAAAAAATAAAATTGTATTTCATAAAAAATGATCGATAATCAAGTGCGCCTTTTAGTCCTTTAGTTTACATTTTTGTCAACGGATGGCGTTAGTACTAGTATATCATTCACAACTATTCACAACTATTCATAACTAAAAATGATAAGTGATCATGGTGTCCCACTTGTGTCTATCAACTAAGTACACACACGCCGAGTGAATGGCGGGACCACATTCAAAAGATACGGTACGTCTTTGTATGAAATTTTATGTTTTTGTTTTTATAAACATCTAAGAGTGTTGACACACGAGGATTTGTTATCATACTGTGGAGAATAATCTGTTCTTTCTATATAGTCCAATAAATCATGCCAGAATGCTATAATTTGACATTTCATTGCTTGCATACATAGACTAAATTAGACTAGACACGGCATATTCATTTAAAAATAACCCCAACACAATTTTGGTTTGGTTCACAGGCACATTTATGAAAAGGCCCACGCATTATGTCGCAATGCAAAATGGGCACTGTGCATTGCGTTTTACCTTTTATTGCTCTATTTTGCTTCTCAGCTTTGTTGGGCAAGTTCATTTTTCAATCACAAAAATAACCGAGTTCCAAATATTTAAATTTGAATTATGTCCATATTACAACACCTCTGACAACAAATTCTCCGTGGTTTCGCTTACGAGTTTGAATGCTTGTACAATAGGGTGGAGTGACATTGCAAAAATCAAATCTCGGTATTGTAATAGCTGCCAAAAGATGCTTCATGTCATTCATATTCTCGTAAAAATACTTAAAAAAATCTAAACTTATGTCTTCATTCAACAACCTAGCGATTTCGTAACGTAAAAAACGTAAATTTAGCCTTTTTTTCCCAAAATCTGAGTACAGTCTCAAAAATATAAAACAATATCCATTACTTTCAATTGCATTTACCTTATTGAACATTACATGTTTTATAAAAAAAAAACACTGCATAAATTGCTCTTAAACTAGTGAGTTTGTGAGCGCTGTGGAGGTGGGGGGGATAATTTCGCTCCTATTGTTTCGTCGCAGAAACTAGATGCGACTTGCATCTAGTTTCGTTTCGGCTACCGCTGACCGAAGACGTGTTAGAATCCTTGTCCGATTAAATTTTAACACATATAATTGTTGTGAAAATGAATGCAAATTACACGAGAAGCAAAATTTTATGTCCAATATTCGGGGCACCAACTGAAATGAACTCTCAAGTGTTACCTACTGTCTCAGAAGTGAACATTATTTGTTCTTACGATATGAGCGTAATCTTAACTCTACAAAAAAACAGTCAGTATTCGAAATAAAAAGTGTTATATCTGCAATTGTTGAAGGAATTTGGAAGCGCGCTTCTATTCCCATTGTTTCACACAATCGAGTGATGAAACTGATCCAAGATCATTATAACGAATACTTAAAACTTAAAAATTGGCCAAAAAAAGTGTGCATTATTATGTTAAGTTAAATTCTTATAAAATCAAAATGAATAAACTTTTCGATATTGCTTCATGCAAATGTAACAATCTGAATATGTGTTCCTGCGAAAAGACGCGCAAGGTACCCACCAAAGAACAAGCATTCCTTGAAGACCAAAGATCCTCGAGAAAAATGATGCTGGGAGCAATAGACACCGACACAACAAAAAAATTACATCGGAAAATGAGGATGCAAGCTCGTTTATCTGAACTTGCTTCGAAGGTCAGCTCATCTACAGCATCAGCGACAAAACCACGTCAACCCTTTTTTGATGAAAACCAATCATTTTCTTCACATTCTTCGCAACCTCCAGAAAATTTCCGTATGATGTTAAAACTCCCCACTTTGGCCAGAATCTGCGATCAGTATGGTTTGTCAGACAGGTCGGCATCAGCTGTTGCAAGTGCTACATTACAAGATTTTGGCATAGTAACCGAAGACGACTCTAAAATGGTGATTGATAGGAGCAAACTCAGACGAGCTAGACAAACGTGTCGCACTTCTTTAATAAAAACATGGCAGATGTCGTCGGAGTCAACAAAAATTCGAGGTCTATATTTCGATGGAAGGAAGGATAAAACACTGTCTCAGGAAAAAATAGGGGATAGATATCATCGGAGAACGATTTCAGAAGAACATTATTCCATTTTATCTGAGCCGGGGTCTCAATATGTTGGACATGTTACACCATCATCAGGAACTGGCAAAAACATCGCAAAGAGCATGTTACACCATTTAAAAGTGAACGGTTTTAATTTGAATGATTTATCAGCGATTGGATGTGATGGGACTGCTGTCAATACAGGCAAAAGAAATGGAACTATTAGATTCATGAAATTGGAATTAGGTCATCCGTTACAATGGTTTATCTGTCAGCTGCATGCAAACGAACTTCCCCTTCGCCACTTGTTTCAACACTTAGATGGTGCTACAACAGGACCTAAAGGGTTTTCAGGACCTATTGGAAAACTTCTTTCAAGCAGCTCTGAAAACACCGTTATAAATTATTCACCAATACACTTTGAGATGCACAAACTCAACGCAGAGGAATTGAAAAATTTGAGCACGGACCAAAAATACTTGTACGAAATATGTTTTGCAGTTACAACAGGTCACTGCCCACCAAATTTAGCAAACCGTCATCCAGGTAGTATTTGTCTCTCACGCTGGTTGACGACAGCAAACTCAATACTTCGATTATATATAGGAACAACTAACCCTTCAGTGAACCTAAAAATTCTTGCTGAATATGTTGTTAAAGCATATGCTCCGACATGGTTTGAGATAAAGAGGCACCCGTCGTGTTAAGATGGGGCATTACATGACTATAATAAAACTCACCCGATATTTGAGCACCGATCTACGAGATATAATTAATCCAGTAATTCAAAGAAACGCCTATTTTTGCCACCCGGAAAATCTGCTACTATCCATGATAATGGATGACAACCTTATTGTAAGAGAATTGGGTTTGAGACGAATATTAAAGGCGCGAGATAGATGTCCGAGTCCATCTGTTGTTAGAGACTTTATTATTCCAACAATAAACTTTTTAGCAAATAAATATTACGATATTATCAACTGGCAGGAATGCGAAGTTACACCGCCACCGATACTATCCGAAATCAGTAATGATGGCTTAGTCAAAATGATAAATAATTTCGGTGAAGAAAAGGACAGTATTGAATTTCCCAGATTTCCCTGCCACACTCAAGCAGTCGAGAGGTGCATCAAATTAGTTACCCAGGCATCGTTGTCTACAGTTGGACCTGAAGCAAGAGATGGATTCATTCGGGCGACAATAAAATCTAGGCATATAATGTCCGAATTTCACACCAAATCTCATTTCAAAACACGATAAATATTATAAAACTTCGATAATGTTTAAAAAAATTCTCTTTGTTAAAGTATTTTATTTAATAAAAAAACATGTTTCTCAAAAACATGTTTCTCAAAAACACGAAAAAAACAATAAAAATCAATAATCCTCTTCAAAAAACCAAAAATAGACCCCGCCTTGAAACTATGGTAATTTTATTTTTATTTTCAGATGTGTTATGCACCTTATTAGCTATAAAACCCCTAATAAAATTGTATTTTTGCTATGAATATCGCTTGTTTATAATGCTTGGCAGAGTTTTCAGCGACTTTTTTCATACAATTTTTTTCTAAATATAAATGTGCTGGTTGTTGAATAAAGGAATGTTTCGATCGAGTTGATTTTTTTAGACGAAAGAGGTGTTATATAAAGGCAACTTTTTTTTGCTATTACAATACTGGCATCTTTAAAAAAAAAAGTCCCATACAACGTCACTCCACCCTATTGTACAAGGAGTTTAAACAGAGTTGGGTTGTTAAGTTCATCTCCATATTTGTGACATACGCTACGTGGCGTTATTTTAAAAATTAATTTAACTAGACAGGGCTAATCTAGTATAATACATCAATGCTTGCATAGGTATTTGAAAATATGTACCGCGTACGGGTATAGATAAAACGGAGCAAATTAACGCGTTCAAAAGGTTAACAAGTAAAATAATTATACCTTTTTCCATCAGCTCCTTATTTTCATCCGCTTCCTCTTCCTCTTCATCGTCATCCTTAGGAATCAGGTCCACCACATCAGAGACCACCTTGGACTGTATAAAAAAACGCAAAATCATTTAAAATGAATTAATCCAACAATTTATTATCAATTACTAGTGGACCCTATTCGGATGGTTCGCTATTCCTAATGTCTTTTTCAAGCGTCTCCTACTTCTTCCACTATTCATTACTGTATACCACAATATTACTGTTAAGGCGATGCCATACGTAGTAATGCAAAATCATGTGTTTTCGGTTTGAAAATTTGGTCGCCTAGAAATGTTTCAGATGCTTTAATTAAATACTGCGAGTAGAATACATCTTGGCCTTTGAAATAATCGAGTATTTTTTAGATAAGTCTTTTTATAAGACCAGAAAAAAATAATGTATAAGGCCTATTAAAACTGCTTTAAAGTTCAAAATCTCCTACTTACAAACCCATTTTCGGTTATGATTTTATTGTATAATGTGGCAAATTAAGTTATTTATAAAATGATCGAAAAAAAATTAAATATTTATGCCTGAATATCCACAAAATAAAATAAAAGGCACTTTTTGGCCATGTTTTTTTCTTGCATAAATCAAAACAGGCGGATGGTGTTAAGCGGGAATTTAAATCTTATCGCCATCTACGTAAGGGTTGTTATTGATAGCGGCTCAATTTAAAATATTACACGACGTAGTGCATCTCCTTAAAGAACTACATTACATCGACTGTAGTTCAACTCCATATTGCGTTAAGTATTCCTCGGGCGTTTCCGACTTCTTCTAGCATTCAAACCACTCTCTAAACACTCCTGGCACTAATAAGAACAAACATTGAAATTTTCAGCCATATCGGTCAACTACTTTTCGAGTTTTGCGAGCACAAACCTGAGTAGGCTGAGAATATATTTATATATTATGATTTGTATAACTGTTCCTTGTTGGTTTGATATGGTGCTGACTGACTGTACTAAACCAGTACTTCTATACATGGTGTCCAGACATGTACAAGTGGAAAACTGGCGAATTTACATCACATTTGGAGATGATTTTGTAATATTACTTCTTTGATTTAAGCTTTCGTTTTTGTGTTTATTTGTCTTTTAAATGTGCCTAAGCATAGAAGAAGCGTAGAGAAGTAAGTAATAACCTTTAGAATGCCAGAGATAAAATTCTAATCGCCCACAGTACACCGGCTGACACTATTTTCTTAATAACTTATGTATTTATATCGTAACGTACCAGATAATGTGTTATATAAAACTAGCTGTTTCTCAGTCTGCCTGTGCAGATAAAGAATTAATAGCGCTTGTTGCTTTTACGTCCAACAGATGGCGCTTTTTTAAAAATAAAAAGCATGTTTGTCCAACAGATGGCGCTGTTTTAAAAAAAAAAAACATGTTTGTACAACAGATGGCACTGTTTTTAAAAAAAAAACATGTTTGTACAACATTTGGCGCTGTTTTAAAAATAAAAAAACATGTTTGTCCAACAGATGGCGCTGTTTTAAAAATAAAAAACATGTTTGTCCAACAGTTGGCGCTGTTTTAAAAAAAAAAAGCATGTTTGTCCAACAGTTGGCGCTGTTTTTCAAAAAAAAAAAAAAACATGTTTGTCCAACAGATGGCGCTGTTTTAAAAATAAAAAGCATGTTTGTCCAACAGTTGGCGCTGTTTTTCAAAAAAAAAAAAAAAAACATGTTTGTCCAACAGATGGCGCTGTTTTAAAAAAAAAAACATGTTTGTCCAACAGATGGCGCTGTTTTAAAAATAAAAAGCATGTTTGACCAACAGTTGGCGCTGTTTTTCAAAAAAAAAAAAAAAACATGTTTGTCCAACAGATGGCGCTGTTTTAAAGAAAAAAAACATGTTTGTCCAACAGATGGCGCTGTTTTAAAAATAAAAAGCATGTTTGTCCAACAGTTGGCGCTGTTTTAAAAAAAAAAAAGCATGTTTGTCCAACAGTTGGCGCTGTTTTTCAAAAAAAAAAAAAAAAAACATGTTTGTCCAACAGATGGCGCTGTTTTAAAAAAAAACATGTTTGTCCAACAGATGGCGCTGTTTTAAAAATAAAAAGCATGTTTGTCCAACAGTTGGCGCTGTTTTTCAAAAAAAAAAAAAAAAAACATGTTTGTCCAACAGATGGCGCTGTTTTAAAAATAAAAAGCATGTTTGTCGAACAGTTGGCGCTGTTTTTCAATAAAAAAAAAAAAAACTTGTTTGTCCAACAGATGGCGCTGTTTTTTTTAAAAAAGGTTGTTTTTACCTGTCACAGGAGACATCGACATATATATAAAAACACATGGGTGTTCAAATACTAATTTTCAGAGAAACGTTTTTTCCTCTCTTAAGTTATGTTTCTTTTTCTAAAATATAATCGCACTAGCTGACGTGTACCCAGCGTTGTTTGCGGTTGTGAATGATTTGGAGTAAAGTTTTGAGGTTGAGAATTCACGGATAAACATTGACTTTTCTCTACTTCCTATAAATATAATATGCATGCATTATATATCTAAACCTTCCGTAAAAAAATGTCTAAATGATAGTGAAAACCCTATCAAAATCTGTTGCGTAGTTTAGAAGAACTAAGTGCACAAACAGACAGACGGGGATAGCGACTTTATTTTATACTATTTAGAGATGAAGAAATATGAAAATATTTTTTTAATTTATTACATTCTCGAGCAAAATGAGCGTTCTTTAAAATTAAAATAAGTCATACGAGGCTTTCTTGTATGTAAATACAGTACAATCACTTTGAAAATGCAAAATTATATACTATTTGATGTGGAATTTTGCAACGCACTTTTTCACAGATAAAATAAATTTGTATACATATTTGTAAGTGACAAAAATTTTAAGGTTCAAAACCTCATAAAACTGAGGCAAGTGCTAGAAAATCCATGGTAGATGTCTTGGCACACTAAAGGTTAAAATAAATAAAAAAATCGAAATACAGATAAAAAAAAATTTAAAAATTTAAAAAAATAACCTCTGAGATGGATTTCTGCCTCTGCACAACCTTCTCTGGATCCTGTTCGTCTTCCTCATCAGCCTCGGCCATCAGCTCAGAGAACAGGGGGTTCTTGTACACGTCATCGTATGATCCCTGAACTTCTATTTGACCCTGAAATTAAATAAAATTGCCGTAAGTTGATACTTAAGAATTTAAAATAACGACCAATGATGTTTCTAACGTCTGTGCACCAATCATGGCAATTTGTTATGTTTCAGATAGGAGGATCTATCCAACTGGCTACCAAATTAAACAGTGTTGCGCACTTGTGATTTGTACAGCGTCAGCAGTTGCATACAATTAAAATATTTGTGGGCCATTTGCAGTACTTCCAGCTCTGAAAGGCTAGCTTGACTCTGGTTTCTATAGAGCCTCCATGAATAAATGCCTGGTCACTCAAAGTCACACAGAGCATGTCAATGAAAGACTCATTGCGAAGATTGCCTTCATTAGAGGAGACATGTTCAATTTGATCCCTTTTAGTCATTATAAATTATTTTTGGGACAAACAGAACTTACGTTCCTGAGGATGACAATATGGTCGGCACTGCGCAGGTGGTGCAGCTGGTGGGTGACGAGGATGCGGGTTTTGTTAGCCAGGAAGCCCATCAGGCACTCGCTGACCAGGTGGCGCCCCACATGCGAGTCTACCGCTGACAATGGGTCGTCCATCATGTAGAGATCCGCCTAGAAAAATCAATAAATTAAAACATTAAATCTCATCAGAGATACAGACATGCGGTCCTCGGTGTGTGCATTTGTGCATAGTCTTCAGTCTTTACATAACTTAGAATGACATCTGTACCTCACTCATGGATATTCGAAAGTACGCTCCAGCATAATTCTAGCCAGGTCATTATTTGAGCTATATTCTAATATAAGACTTCCTCGCAAGCGCAAACTTGTTGTGCATATTTTTATTCCGTTGGGCGCAAAACTTTACAGCAAAGGGCGGTATCGAGACAGCTCGCCCTGCTGAAACGGTGACATAGCAAGACAGTTTAGAGCCTTGAAGGCAATTGAATTTTGAACCACTTTGATCATACGTAATCCAATAAGTCTGGAATGGATTTGTTTAGAAATAGTAATTTACAATGTTAGCATTACAACATTCACATATTGGCACTCGGTTTTGCGAAATTTTCAGCGATGAATTGTGTGTCATTTACTCTCGAGATACTTTTGGGAACGCTGACCATTAATTAATTAATAAAATTGTTGCACCCCAATTAATTAATTTTCTACATATATATTAGATACTAGGTACACTTGAAAAGTAAAATGCACTGCTGGCAATTTCACGGGCCACCTCTGGTATTCATAGTGTTCAAATAAGGAACATTTTAGAGAACTTTCTGGTATCTAAATCAAATTATCAAAAACTGACCATTACTAAGAATTCCAGATGATAAAACATGTAGTTATTAACTACGCTCTATTGATAAATTAAAATAACTACAGAGACATCTTTCGACACTTAGTGAGTAAGCCTTGATATGATATCTTCAAACCTTTTTTAACAATAATCACCTTTAATAAGTTCATACTACCAATACAGCTTCATTATCGATATGGTTCCGCCAGTCCTCGTTGAGTCTCACCAAGTATGCACAACCAACCAAGAAAATGCAGATGGAAAAACTACCAAAACTACAATGTATATTTTATGATTGACCTGGGTGGCTAGCGCAAGATGAGATATAGAGCAACAGTAGTTAATCAGGCTCACCTGTCTGTACACAGCCCTGGCCAGGTTGATGCGGGCCCTCTGCCCCCCGGATAGGGAGACTCCTCTCTCTCCCACCATGGTGGAGTCCCCACGGGGGAACTGGTCAAAGTCCTTCTCCAGGGAGCATGCCTTTACTACCTGGAAATTTAAAAATCAAATTAGTTTTAAACATAGTATATGTTACCTATCTCTGAAACTCTGCAGCATAGTGACAAATTTGGACACTACACTGGATGACATCAGCAAAACTGAAGACATTTGGGGAAGTCCAAGGCTTCGCAGAAGGCTTGTAAAGAAGAATTCACAATTAGACAGAAAACAAACTACAATTTACAGGTACATAATTGTTAAGTATATGTTTCATGTGCTTTTTAAACTTATTGTATTAGCTGTTGGCGCTGAGGACAGAGACTTGCAGTTAACGATCTCGACTTTGTAACAGTTAGTAGGTAAGAGAGGCTGATCTACCTACGCTACTACATTTTATACTGCCTATCCACTCGAGCGATTTTTTGGCATATTATGCCAAGTTTACAAAAACATTTTGAGCGATTGTTGCCAAATTTATATAACCTAAAAATTTGGGATAGACGCTGAAATCTAGGTAGATTTACTGGCTATAAATATTTTGAGGAATAGTACTAATTAAATAATATGGTAAATGTATACAGTAGAACCCCGTTAATTCGAACCCCGATAATTCTAAAAAACGCGTAATTCGAAATTTTCGCAAAAAAAATTTCCGCTGAAAAATTTTTTCATACAAAATTTTATTTAATTCGAAATTCGTTAATTCGTAATTCGAAATTTATTTTTGTCCGCGCACGAAAATTTGTTCGTGTAATTCGAAAGAATTTGATTTTTGCGAAAATAAATTATAATATTTCGTAAATCTGAATCTAAAAGTCAGCCGTGGCAGTAAAACGCCGAAAAATGTATTTTTACGTGGTTATACATCATCCTAATTAGTATTATTATTTTGTAAATCTGAATCGATTTACACTGGAATGTCGTATTTTTTCAAATTTATTTCGAATATCCGAGTTTAAAGGGCCGAGAAAATACATTTTACGCGGATATATGTCGTAGTTTTACGAGTTTACGCCAAATATCTGCATTTAAAGGGTCGGCCGCGACGAAACTTGGCCGCGTAATTTCGATTTACGCGTAAATATTTCTTATTTTTACTAACTTTACTTCAAATATCCGCGTTGAAAAAATACGGCGCGACGGAAATCGGCCGAAAAATTTCGATCCATGCCGAAATATGACATATTTTTACGAATTTACTTCAAATATCTGAACTTAAAAGGCCGGCCGCGACGAAAAACTGCCGACAAAATTCGATTTACGCGGAAATATATCATATTTTTACGAATTTATTTCGAATATCTGAATTTGAAGAGCCGGCCGCGACGGAATACAGCCGCGAATTCTCGTTTTACGCGGAAATATATCGTATTTTTACGAATTCAAATTCAGATATTTGAAATAAAGGGCCGGCCGCGACAGAAAATTACCGCGAAATCTCGATTTACGCGGAAATATATCGTATTTTTACGAATATCTCAATTTAAAGGGTAGGCCGCGACCGAAATCGGCAGCAAAATCTCGATTTACGCGTAAATATATAGCATTTTTACGAATTTATTGCGAATATCTGAATTTACAGGGCCGGCCGCTACGGTAATCGACCGCGAAAATAAAGAAATAATTGGTATTAGTACGAATTTACAACTAAAATACCACCCGGATTTGAAGAGGCGGCCGAGAAAATCGATTTTCGGCGTTTTTTTTTTTTTTTTTTTTTTCATAAAATTTCGAATTACGTGGGAATTCGTTAATTCGAAATTTGATTTTTGATGTCCGCTGGATTTCGGATTAACGAGGTTCTACTGTATACCTATATGACACCAATCGTGGATATTTTTGTATTTTATGTTTTTTGTAGGTCACATTGTTTTTTTTTTTTTAATTTGAACTTCATTGGCCAATAAGGATGCTCTATTTCACTGGTCATATTCTAAACCAATCATAATTTAGAACAAAAGTTATGTTTTCGACCAATCGAAGAAATGGGTCAGTGCTTACCTAGAACTCGGATTGAAGGGTCGTACAATAACCAAGGAAATACTTAACGTTTCTCAGTATGTACCAACTTTTGTTATTCGAATTACACAGAATGAACAACTCAACAACGCGTAAGCTTCTGTGCATAATGAATCAATTTATTTTAAATACCTACTGGGGTAAAGGAATATGTTAACTAAGCAATAACAGCAGCAATCGATAGAATTTTGACAAAAGTATAGCAGATCTAAGTACCTACAAATGAACTTATATCAAAAATTCAATAAAAAAAGGTAAAAATTATTTCAAAAATAATTTTACAACAATATTTAAAATTGTAAACAAATTTGACACGCCGTCCGGGAGGGACAGCCATCCACCAACGCCATCTCTAATGACCGACTGATTTAGGATCACTCAAATCGAGGGCCGTTAAAGAAACACCGAAAACCAAAAAATCATTGACTTACCTTCCGATATCTGTCCTTATCAAAAGCCTGTCCAAAGAGGATGTTTTGCCTCACAGTGGCAACAAACAGCCAGGGCTCCTGTGAACTGTAGGCCAGGCTGGCCCCCCCCAGGTCCACTGTCCCCTCGCTCAGGGGCAACTCTCCCAGTAGCACTTGCAGCAGGGAACTCTAGAAATTGACACAAATAGTACAGGTAAAATAATGGGGTTTGATAAAAATTACAAAATTTGTGCATTAAGGCGATGCCATACGTAGTAATGCAAAATAATAATTTGTTTTTGGTTTGAAAATTTGGTCGCCTAGAAATGTTTCAGATGCTTTAATTAAATACTGCGAGTAGAATACATCTTGGCCTTAGAAATAATTGAGTATTTTTTAGATAAGTCTTTTTATAAGCCCAGAAAAAAATAATGTATAAGGCCTATGAAAACTGCTTTAAAGTTCAAAATCTCCTACTTACGAACCCATTTTCGGTTATGATTTCATTGTATAATGTGGCAAATTAAGTTATTTATAAAATGATCGAAAAAAAATTTAATATTTATGCTTGAACATCTACAAAATAAAATAAAGGCACTTTTTGGCCATGTTTTTTTCTTGCATAAATCACAACAGGCGGATGGTGTTAAGCGGGAATTTAAACCTTATCGCCATCTACGTAAGGGGATTTATTGATAACGGCTCAATTTAAAATATTACACGATGTAGTGCATCGCCTTAAGTAATTACAATATATAAATATTTACCGAGTGTATAGCACCGGAGGACGAGGAATTTTTGAACACCGTAAGGGAGGGGGTAATTTTAAATACACCTTTTTGTTTTCGCGAATGAATGAATCAATGCAAATATTGTAAGTAGAAATAAACCCACTTTCCGATATCCGATCGAGCTAAAACTCGATAGATAGACTCGTTGTCGTTGACAATGCATTCTATCAACTTTTAGTGGTAATCACACATACGCATTTCTCTGTAATTAGATGACATTACAGCAGGTAATATACAAAATAAATGTCAGAACTACCCAATCGAAATTTGACGCAGTTGTTAGCGCGATTGATTTCAGTCAAAAGGATTCTATTCAACGCATTCTGCACTTCGCTGTACACGTCAGAACTGTGGATAGATTACACTTCATCCCAATGGCATAAGCTGAAAGTCGCTTACAATAATGCTTATTGCCAACTATTCCACCTACCGAGATTCTGCAGCGCTACGGAAATGTTACTGGAGGTCGAGTCGAGTCACCACGTGGGCAGTTTATGGCGCCTGGAATAAACTATTACTATGATACCGCCGTCTAGCTTGCTAGAGCTGACCATTTTACCACTCACTGTTCGTTACTGTTGTTTTTTAGACATTTCCGTTAGTCCTCCGTGTATTCTAGGAATTGTCGCATATTGTGTTTCTGTTCTTTTCGTTTTCTAGCAAGAGTAAAAATATGAAAATGAAAACTGGAGATTTTATGAAATACCTGTTTTAATTTTGAGCATATTTTGCATATTCAGTTGTTAGCGCGATTGATTTCAGTCCCTGGGGAGGAATGTTCAATCCTAAGTCAAACCATTTTATTCGTTTTTTTTAGTTTTAAAATACATTTCAAAAGTTCACAGCAGTTTAATAACCAGTCCTTGGGGAGGAAGGTTTAATCCTCAGTCAAAAAAAAAAAACTTTGAAATTGGCTACTAGCCGGTGTAAAAGATGGCGCAACTAGGTCAAAATATTATAAAAATTAATATTATATTAAAAAAAATTGGATCGATTTTTTTAAATTTCATAACTCTGAAACTCTTTTTAAAAAATTAATTAAAAAAAAAATTACTATCAATTAGTACAGTGCTTACGTGGGATAAGAAGTTTAATTTCTATAGAGCTTTAAATAAAAATATTAAAAAATAAATGAGTGATTGTCTGGGCGGAGGATAATAAAAATCTAAAATGGTCCCATTCGGTTGGAAATCGTTAAGAATAATTTTTTTTATTATCTTAGAATACACAGTATAAACTTTGCAGCGGGGATTTCAGTATTAACGTGGTTGAGACCACCAGGTTAATAAGCAGCAATAATCATTAACATAGTCAACAATTGTAGCGTATTTGCCTCTCTTGTTATCTAGGTAAAGATTTTACAGCCAGAGGATTACCTGCTTGATTCTCACGACAAAAAATAATCATTTTACTACATTGAAGCCTGTAATGCAATGAGACCATTACTTGGCAAAAAAAAAACACTATTTTTTGCATACTTGCTGTAGAGTCTGACAAATGAGAGAGCAAACTCATTTTGGTAGGAGGCGGGGACAACCGCTAAAAAAGGCATTAATGGCTGTGATACAGACTATCCTATATAACAAATTTTTTTAGGGCGATGCCATACGTAGTAATACAAAATAATGTGTTTTTGGTTTGTAAATTTGGTCGCCTAGAAATGTTTCAGATGCTTTAATTAAATACTGCGAGTAGAAAACATCTTGGCCTTTGAAATAATCAAGTATTTTTTAGATAAGTCTTTTTAAAAGACCAGAAAAAAATAATGTAAAAGGCCTATTAAAACTGCATTAAAGTTCAAAATCTCCTACTTACGAACCCATTTTCGGTTATTATTTTATTGTATAATGTGGCAAATTAAGTTATTTATAAAATTATCGAAAAAAATTAAATATTTATTCCTGAACATCCACAAAATAAAATAAAGGCACTTTTTGGCCATGTTTTTTTCTTGCATAAATCAAAACAGGCGGAAGGTGTTAAGCGGGAATTTAAACCTTATCGCCATCTACGTAAGGGTTGTTATTGATCGCGGCTCAATTTTAAATATTACATGACGTAGTGCATCGCCTTAAGAAAAGACAGTGAAACTCTCTTATAAGACTTCTTTCTTGGGAAACTATGTACTAAATACTCCCCCAACTTCCTCTTCCTCATCTCCTTCCCCTCCTCAATACCTTCAGCCTCATAACATACTCCGATTGGGGATGCCATAGTCTCACTGGCTCCAGACAGTTGGGAGCAGTTGGGACTCTTGTGCGTTTTCACATTAAAAAATTAATAATTTCACAAGACTCATTATTATCTTTAGTTGAACTTGGTCTAATTTCCCAATAGATTTTGACAATAAAACAATGTATAAATTGAATGTAGTGGAACCAAAAGTTTTCCTTACTATGGCAACACCGGATAACATCAGTTTTGGAACAAATTACAGTATTATTGGATAATTTGGATAATTTGTATAGCGCCGCTTTTGTGAGATATCACCTCAGGGGCGCTTTACAGTTGATGCAGGTATTACAGAAAATATAGATATTACAAAAATAGAGTGAAGTTAAGTTAAGTAAAATGAAGTAAAGGAACAGGTGACACGAAGATAGAAGATGGAGACTCTGCAGCAAGAATCCCAGGTGGTGAAGAAACTGGTCCAGCTGCTGCAGCGAAAGAGTCCACCGCGTCCACCAACAGTGCCAGCACGAGGTTCGTCATCCGTCCAGGTATGTGTCTGCTGCTAATAAAGCGCTGACACACTATCCTCTCACAGATACCAGACCTTGGCAGCACCGCTGTGACGTTCTACGAAGATAGAAGATGGAGACTCTGCAGCAAGAATCCTAAGTGGTGAAGGAACTGGACCAGCTGCTGCAGCAAGAGAGTCCACCGCGTCCAACAACAGCGTCCAGGTATGTATCTGCTGCTAATAAAGCGCTGACACCTCACATAGACAAGAGACCCTGGCAGCACCGCTGTGACGTTTGGCAAGTCCATCATTTATCTCCATGTAATCCTGTTCCTGGTAATTGTTGAAGTGGTGCATTCTGTCCGCAATAAAAAGCGAAGGTTAGGTAATAAATTGCCCTGGGCTTAGTAAAAAACTTGCCAGTGTCCAAGCTTGCCCAGTTTCCGAGAATTTTGTTGAAAACATCTGGAGTGCATTTACCGGTTGCCGTTCGTTTCGAAAGTCCGATATTTTTGAGCAAATTTCAGAATATTCACTTTTAAACACAGCACTCAAATCACACATTATAAAGTTCTAATAATTATTAAGTTTATTTTTATTTAAGTTCAAATGTTGATGGATTGATTTTAAAAATAATTTCAAAGGGATGTTGCCTCATTTCCCTTGAAAATACTAAAAAAACACAAAGCGGTTGGAGGAAGCGTTAGGACGCGTCCTGCTGCCACGAAGGGCGCTACAATACAGTACTACTAATCCACCACCCCAAAAAGCCAGCAAGTGTCCAATTAGTGAAAGCGGCGGATTATAGTGTATGCATACAAAATATGCTCAAAATTAAAACAGGTATTTCATAAAATCTCCAGTTTCATTTTCATATTTTTACTCTTTCTAGAAAACGAAAAGAACAGAAACACAATATGCGACAGTTGCTAGAATATACGGAGGACTAACGGAAATGTCAAAAAACAACAGTAACGAACAGTGAGTGGTAAAATGGTCAGCTCTAGCAAGCTAAACGGTGGTATGATAATAATAGTTTGTTCCAGGCGCCATAAACTGCCCACGTGGTGACTCGACTCGACCTCCCGTAGCGCTGCTGAATCTTGGTAGGCGGAATAGTTGGCAATAAGCATTATTGTAAGCGACTTTCAGCTTATGCCATTGGGATGCAGTGAATCTACCCACAGTTCTGACGTGTAGAGCGAAGTGCAGAATGCGTTGAATAGAATCCTTTTGACGTTTGTAATGCAAAAGTGAAAACGCCTTCACAGCATACCTGCTCTAACGGATATCGCTCATCTTTGTCTTTCCACATCCTCAATGTCTTTCAGGTTGTCTGTGATAATATGTAACGGCGGTAATCAGTGGCAGATTACTGAGAGAGTTTTGTAAGGGAATTCAGATTTGAGGTTAAGTTTGACACCAAAAATTGAAGACTTTAAGGTTTGACAGTAAAAATGACATAACTCATTTTTTTTAAGGATTTCATTAAAATAAATAACAAAGAGGCAGACTGAGGAAAAGTTGGACTGACTGCGAGGAAGAGGATTGGAGCAGGACGGAAGGAACTGAGGACTGGAGGCAAACAAAGTGGAAAGCATTTATTTATGGAGGAGGCCAAATCATGACGATGATGAATCTCTTACCTTCCCTGCGCCTACTGGTCCAACAATGGCACAGAATGTTCCCGGCTGCACCTTCAGTGAGATGTCTCTCAGGGTGTCCACGATGGAGTCGGCGGCCCAGCTGGCCCGGGCCTTGGTCAGACACACGTCCGACAACACCGGCAGTGGCTTCTTCTCCGATCCGTTTTGGTGCGAGATTATCTTTGCCTTGGTCACTTTCTCCTCCAGCACCATGAACTCCTGGAAATTAAGGATCAATACATTAATGAACAAACTGTAACCACTACTGGACTAAAGACCATCATATATTTTTCCAATTAATATTGAAAATTCCATTTCAACTTGACAATTGTTATTCCTTTTCAGCAAAAATTTGACACAATTCATGTATTTTGGGGAACTTTGTCATTTTAGTAAAATGTCGAAAAGTGGCTCGTTCAAAACATGCTTTTTAGTTCTACTTGTTTTCTTACACTGATCATCAATATTATCTTTAAAATTGTATTAAAATTGTGATTGAAGTGTTGCTAACATTGTTCACCTATCCTAGCGGCGCCCCAGCTTTATTTCTACCTTCAGACCAAATGCATATCTTTCATTGGCTCCGCTGCTTTGAGAGTCTGTGCGATTCAGTTGTACGTAGCTCGGTGACGGTCGTCACATTTCTTTGTCGCATCTCCCCTTGCTTCTATTATCTATGGTAGCAACATTACTGACCTCTAGACGCTTGACGGAGATGCGCGCCTCCCCGTACGTGGAGAGCGCAAACGGGAACATGATGGAGACGGTCAGCTGCAGCATGTTGTAGTACTGCGCGATGGAGAACACCACGTCGCCGCGCAGTGTGTTGCCCGCCAGCACAAATGCCACGATGGTGGCGTACAGCGACGCGCGCTCCATGAACACCATCAGTGCCAGCGAGAAGCCGCGGATGTAAGCTGTCTTGCCAATCAGTTTCATTTCGATTCTGAAATAATACTAATTCATTAGACTAAGAAGCAGTAAAGATTAAATCCTGTAGAAATGAGATTCTTAAGACGTCAAACCACGTTTGACAGTGTTACAGATGTGAAAATCTGGAATAAGGCTGAAGAAAGCACAGTGAACAAGATTAAGAAAAGGACCCATAAATGGTTTGGACATGTGAAACGCATGAACGAAGGCCGGAGTGCCAGGAGAATATGTACATACAAAGATGAACGTTTTAAGCTAAGTATATAAATCAATTTTGCCTAAAACTGGACACCTGTGTTTAAACCATTGTTATATAATAATATAATACAAGTTATACAATATTAAGAAACCAAGTTTTAAGGTTAAAAATCTTTTGGAGCCAGGACTTCACTTTGACACATTTTAAAACAGCTTATATTAACCACCTAGCTACAGTTTTTTTTTTTTAATTTCCATCTTAGGGGACTCGATTTACTCGAAAACGAAAGCCCAAATCAAAAAAAGTTATGCCACAACATAGATTCCAAATGTGATATAGATTCATCAGTTTTCTGTTTGCACTAGACTTTCAGGACACCATATATAATTATGGAAAAGACCAAATTAAGATTAAAGTAATAACCATATTTTAGACTAGATATTAAACACTAGATCTCAGGGTCAAAAACATATCCAACAAGTAACTATAACATACAAAACATTTGGGCAAAAAAGCTTCCTATGATACTAAACTCTACAACAAAATCCCACTCTTATTCAAAACTCACAACAATATTTAAACATTTAAATCTCAAATAAAAAGCTGTATACAAAACACAGGGAGATCAGAAACAGAAAATATACTGACACCAAATACAGACTGAAACCAAAACCACTTAACTGAACAAAAACACACCTTGTAATATAATAAAAATAATAATAATTTTATTCCAGAATGTGGGGAGGTTAGTGCAATCCCACACGTCCCATATAGATATACATTTTTTTTGTATAATAGATAATAAATTAACAAATAAGGACAACTATGCAGGGTGTGGTCTTGAGTGCGCTTGGGGCCAGCGCTCACTCTGGAGTGGCACTTGGTGCTGGTAGGCTACGGTCACCATCGCGTTGGCGGAGGCCATTAGCCGCATCCTGGCTCCAGTGACCCGGTGTCTCATCAGGCCAGCAAATCCATTCAGTTCTAGTTCCGTGAACATTGTCGATGCGCTGCTGTATCTTCGGTATCCAAATATGATTCTACAGGCGTCATTATATTGAATTCGGAGTCGTTCCATCGAGCAAATTTGGTAGTGACACCATGACGTATACAGGCCAGTACAGAATGCGTTGAACAGTATTTTTTTAACGGTATTGCTGCATTTGCAAAATCTGCGGGCAATCATATTAGACACTATGCTTAGGCTTCTCCTTTGTCGATCCATGCCATCGTCTGATAGGTCTTGATGAATAATGTGCCCCAAGTATTTCAAGTTCGAACATGTATTTATTTTTGCCTCGTTAAGGTATACGGGGAGCATCTTACTTGTATCTTGACTTTTTCCGTGGTGGAATGCAATCAATTCCGTCTTCTTCGGGTTGTACATCATATTATGCTGTTTTCCACATTCTTCACAAGTGTTTAGCAGTAATCTTAATCCCTTGATCGACGGAGCTAGGAGGAGCATATCGTCCGCGTAGCTTATATGATTCATACATATACTGTTAACACTTTTTTTTATTTATTTATTTATTATTTCAGAACACTCTTCAATGTACTTATAATTACTTTATATTATCTGTACTACTAAATTTTAATCATATGTAAATGAAATCCTCAGCATGGGAGATCCCAGTGAGGATATCATTATATATATTTGTTACAAAAACAAAAGATAATAAATAAAACACTTATTATTATTACTATCCTTGATATTAGTGTAAGAGCTTACTCGTAGATGGCACTAGAATAGTCAATTAGGTTACCCATAGATGGCGTTTAGCTGTAGAGTATTGTAGAGACTGAGTGTATGATAATTTTTTTTTTTTTTTTTTAATATATTTACTCCACACAGGAGGCCCTGAAGAAAATAATTTCCCTCAGGGCCTATGTCATCTTTGGGGATGCTGTGTGGAGGGTCTTTTTGTGGAGAGGAAGGAGTGAACATGGGTCTTGAAGAGTCCCATGTTGTAGGAGGGAGGAAACACAGAGGCCGGCAGTTCGTTCCACAGCCGAGCTGTTGAACTTAAGAACGAATCGTAGAAGCGACCCGTTCTCATGTGACAAGTGTCAATAAGGTGGAATCAAATAAGGTGGGAACCTCAATTTTGGGGTACATATTATTCCAACCGCATGCTAATTAAGATATCAGCGCCCATCGTCAATCTATCACATTAAAGTTCAAAGTGTTTTGTTGAGACCTCAGTTTTATTTAAGGCGATGCCATATGTAGTAATGCAAAATCATTTGTTTTTGGTTTAAAAATTTGGTCGCCTACAAATGTTTCAGATGCTTTAATTAAATACTGCGAGTAGAATACATCTTGGCCTTTGAAATGATCGAGTATTTTTTAGATAAGTCTTTTTATAAGCCCAGAAAAAAATAATGTATAAGGCCTATGAAAACTGCTTTAAAGTTCAAAATCTCCTACTTACGAACCCATTTTCGGTTATGATTTTATTGTATAATGTGGCAAATTAAGTTATTTATAAAATTATTGAAAAAAAATTAAATATTTATGCTTGACAATCCACAAAATAAAATAAAAGACACTTTTGGGCCATGTTTTTTTCTTGCATATATCAAAACAGTCGGATGGTGTTAAGCGGGAATTTAAACCTTATCGCCATCTACGTAAGGGTTTTTATTGATAGTGGCTCAATTTAAAATATTACACGACGTAGTGCATCGCCTTAATAAAATTCTTAAAATAGCCAAAATTAATAATTCATATTTCGCGCCGCTATCATAACAATCGGTTTAACTTTTATAATTATTTCTTATTTTTTTATTATATGAACGTGATAAAAGCAAGGTACAGTTTTCTTATAAATTCCCCAAATAAAACAAACATGTTTTCGAAATATTAAGTTCTCTCAATTTTTCTATGATTGGAGTAAAAAGTTGAATAAAAATGTGTTTTCATGTTTGATATTAAAATTTTATTATTTAGAAATAATAATATTTATTTTAAATGCATACCCCGGAAAGATAATTTTATCTAGTTTCTAAAACAGTATTTGTTTTTACGTAAAATTAAAAAATAAGATGTATATAGTGCATTTGAAATACACAGAAAACATTGCAAGCTATACAAAAGTGACGAAAGTACTGAAGGTAGTCAGACAACGTTATTCTTAACCACTTTAGTGATTTTCGATTCTCTAACGAAGTTTGCAAAAATGTTATAAACTTAAAAATATGGGATAAACGGTAAAATCTGGGTGGATTCATTGGCTTTAAAGCGCAGTATACAGTTACATATGTTTCCATAATAATATTTTGAGGAATGGTATTAATTAAATAATTATGGTAAATGTATATACAGGGTTTTCCAATAAGAGGTGTTATTTTGATATTCAATCGTAAAAGATCAATGGTTTCGTTGCTTGTGTGGCACGTAGCGCCGTCTTGTTGAAAGTAAACGTTGTCCAGATCAATACCATACAATTACGGCCATAAAAAATCATTAATCATCTCTTGATAGCGATCCATTCACCGTAACTGTTGCTCAGCCTCATTTTCGAAAAAGTAAGGTCCAATGACTCCGCCGGACCATAAACCGCACCAAACAGTCACACGTTGAGGATAGAGAGACTTTTCAACAATAACTCTTGGGTTTTCCGAGCCCCAGATGCGACAATTTTGCTTGTTGACGAAGCCACCGAGGTGGAAATGGGCCTCATCACTCAAGATGATTTGCATTTGATTCACTCAAGTGAATTTTAATAATTTAAATGCGTTGTTGAAGCGTGTATCGTTCCATTTTTATTAATGGCGTAGTTTTTACTTGTCAAATGTCAAAAAATGACAGTTTCAAAAGTAACATCTACCGAAATAGCGGGCTATTCAAAATAACACCTCTTATTGGAAAACCCTGTATATGACACCAATCGCTCGAGTGGAGAAAAGAATACCAATAATTCAATAATTGTTTCGACCAATCGAAGAAATTTGTCAGACTTACCTAGAACTCGGATTTAAGGGACGCTCTAGCAATGGAGCATAATTTAAAACTCAAAATTCGGGGGCACGCACGCCACGGGTAAACACTAATGTCAGTGGCTTTTGTTACCATTAAGGCCAAGGAAGTGATTGGCACTGAATCGGTTAAGCCCTCGAATTATCGGTTTGTTTTTTATTGTAAGTAACGTTATTTGACTTAAAGATCTAGAATTATTCATATTATTTTGTAGATACGTCGTTTGGATTTAAGCCTTCGAATATCCCGCATGGTTTCCACAATCAATGCATGACCTTCGTATAGAGGCGTGATCACAGCCCTAAAATAGAATACATATTAATGATTTTGAAACTAACCTTCTGGAAAGCGCCACCAGCATCTCAAATGGTTTCTCCCATGCGTACATCTTAATGACCTGCACCCCGGCCACAATCTCGCTCATCAGCTTGACACGCTCGTCTGTACGCATGGCAATCTTCTTGCGCATAATGGTCTGGTACCTGCTCAGATAACCTGTGAAACAAGTTTTAAATCGATTTATCTTTATTTTTTATTACCTACTTTAATGTTTTAAATCAATTGTCTTTCTCCTTTATTACCTACTTTAATGTTTTAAATCAATTTATCTTTCACTTTTATTTCCTACTTTAATGTTTTAAATCGAATTATCTTTCTCCTTTAATACCTTCTTTAATGTTTTAAATCAATTTATCTTTCTCCTTTATTACCTACTTTAATGTTTTAAATCTATTTATTTTTTTCCTTTATAACCCACTTCAATGTTTTAACCCTTTCAGACATGAATTAAAACTGGCAGTGGTAGAACATATTTGAAGCTTGACGACAATTGGAAGAGTTATTTGATAATTTATGGTGTTTTATGTTTGTTTAGAAGTTATTGCTACTTGAAAATTACTTACTTGAAAGATCTTTAGCTCTCAGGGGGGGTGTTTTATATAAAATGTTTATCCTACTCTGTATTTGAAAAATATTACATTTTATCCAATAAAAAAAAATTACATAAAAATTAAAATGCCTTCAAAAATTATGTCACAAAAAAATTGGGGGGGAAAAATTACGTAGAGATTAAATACAAATCATCTATCAAAATATAAAAAGAATTAATAACGTGCAAATACCAGCAATTGGAAAACGACAACTGTCAATTTTTATTCGTTCTAATATTGTGAAGAAAAAAATTCAGAAATCTATGTATTTTCAAATATACACACGGTCTGAAAGGGTAAATACTTTATATCTTACCACCGACAGCACGGGCTTTGTAACAATACATTTATGTAATTAAGTATGTTAACGGGCTCACAGCAATTTTCGCAACATGTTGTTTTTATGCTGGCCCCATGCTTGAATGAATTGAAAATTGTTGTCCGTGCGCAGTTTTTGACTACCTACTGTAGCTTTAAAGGTAGCATGTTGAATATGGGTGCCAGAACTTTCCAAGTTTACGTGTCAGAGTTTTCCAAGCTATCATTGTAACTATAAGATTATAGTATCATTGTAAGACTAACAGTGTAACCTATTTAGTCTCTAGTTTTAAGTCATAGTTGTAAGTAGGGAATGCAATCCCGCAAGAAAATGTCAATCCAGGTATTTGCGTGACTGAACAATCTTAGTCCCGCTGGATCCAGGTATTTGCGGGATCCAGCAGAGTGGACTTAAATATCTAATCAATAGTATAATAAAGACCTAATACCTCGATCTACCAACCTTGTTTTTAGACTTTTAAATTTATACCTATAATAAAACAAGTTCTTTGGGACATTTTAAATGATTTATTAATAGGTATACCTTTAGTTAGACATAGGTAAAGTTTAAGTCATAAATTGGCAAAGAATAAGATAAGACATAAATTTACATAACATACCCGCCTAGGAACAGACTTTGTCTAGTGAGGTGGGTAAAAGAAATCTATGTACACAAATGAAAATAAAATAAACGCCCGGATTGCCGGCACTGAAACTGAAATTGAACTGAAACTTAAATTTAAATAATAACGTTCACACGATAAACAATATTCTTGTACAATGAGCATCATAAGTTTCATTAAACATTATTTTGGAAATAGCTTCGTAAAAAAGTTAAAGTATTAATAGTGTCATCTGATAAACGGCTTCTGATATTGGACACAAGGTAGCCAGCGGCTGAAAAAGCTCCTTCAGCTTCCACGCTGGTCGGCACAATAGTCATTAGCGCATTGTAAGTGAATTGAAGGTTTGTGCCTTTTAATCCACCGGACTCGAAGTAATTCAGAGTAAGTGAGGGTAAATCTGTAGTTGCTCTCTTTCAGCTAAAAGATCTTGAATAACCATCATTTTTAGTGTCTTGCCGTAATTCATAACCATTAATTTGATAGAATTAGACGATGTTGGTAAGTTAAAACCCCCGGCTTTAAAAAGATCTCGCAAATCCGACGAGGTACAGAAAACTCGGAATGGTAAACCATCTTTAGACACCATTCGTGATACCCTCTTTTCGACGGTATTGTTTTCGCTTGAAAAATGGTCAGTGATTTTATTTGTTGATGGTTGAGGTTCACAATGAGCCGATGTGGAAGAACTGGACGTCGATGCAGTTGTAGAAGCTTCTCTGTAATCCCGCCAGTCCAGCGGGATCCGGCAAAATTTTCGACCGAGATTAGTCCCGCAAAATGTCTGCGGGATCTCGGTATTTCGGGATCCCGGTATACCGGGATTGCATTCCCTAGTTGTAAGTGATATTGTGTAGTCGTATTGTATATTAATACCCACTCAGCAAAATATGTATAGTTGTAAGTCACTAATGAGAAGTTATTAGTTATAATGTCAATTATAACTAATAACTTCTCATTGTCTATGGACACACATCGAAAAGTACAGTTGAAGTTCTATCCACAATTTTTTTATTGATAACAGTGCCAAAACTTAAACCGAACTAAAAAAAATACCTTACAAGTGATCCGTTATTCAAATGGTAGCACGAAACCAGAGTGATCTGTGAGTTTATAGTGTCCTAACACTTCATGCTGACATTCCAAAACAAACGTCACTCAGCCACAATAACAACACAGATAACGCAGCGAATCCACATAGAGTAGTAGAGCCAGTTTCCAACCTTTCCTACTACAAAGAGCACAAAAACAAGAAATGTCTGCCGACAAAAACCTTCGAAGCAAAGGACAAATGCCCGCGACAACGAGCTTGGCTACAGATGTATCTTCACAAATTGACATACTTATGGAGAAAATGGAAAAAAAAATGGTAACAAAACTGGAAGCTTTTAAATCGGCAATTATTAAAAAAATTGACGATGAAAACTTAGAGAGTAAACACTGGAGAGATTTCATCAGCCGTCAATATGACGATCTAATTGCTAAAATGGAAACCATCACTAAATTGGTTTCCGAAGTAGAGTCACTAAGGAATACACTCGTCGAAAAAGACAAACAAATAAAGTGTCTGGAAGTCAGATTGGCGGAAGTTGATCAAAGATCACTAGAAGATTCACTGGAGTTTGCCGGCCTCATTCCAAAAAATGACGAGCAGCCCTCTGATGCTATAAAACGGGTGGCTTCAATTGCAGGAGTGGACATAAAAGGAGAAGATATAGTGGAAGTGAGGAGGATACCTGATAAACGACCGGGAGTCCCCCCAAAAATACATATTAAACTAAACAATAGACAAAAGAGACACCAACTTCTTACAAACAGGAAACTTTTGAGCTCAGCCACCGCGCAGGATCCAGAAAGTCAACAAATCTACATCAGCGAAATTCTCAGTCCTCATTACAAAGACCTTCTATGGAGAACAAAATCAAAGGCGAAAGAAAGGGGATATAATTATGTGTGGTACAAAGATTCAAAAATTATGATTAGAAAAAAAGAAGGAGAAAAAATCATCTACATTAAACACGCTACTGACCTGTTAAAAATGGTTTAGATGCTTCTGGAGAGCTCCAACGTCGGTTAGTTATTGGCCCGATCACCCTTCATAATCAAACGGTAAGGAGAAACTTTACATTTATTGTTTCGAACTACAACAATAATTATCCACTTCGGTAATTCTCTATCTGCAACTAGGGTGAAACTCCCGGTAACTGCCACAGACAGTGGAGCTCCCATAAAGCTCCTTTGAGGTGATTTTCTCACGTAAACGGTGCTACAGGAATGATCCATGCATTATTATTATTAAGTAGGGGATAAGGTAGGACCAGGACACAGGTCTGTTACAGGTTGGTTATGTTGTTTACCTTGCAAAAAGACAGCCTGAAGCACCAGCACAGCAATCCCGATGAAGGCTGCCACTTCTACACTACGCCACATGAGGTACGCGGCAAGAGGTATCTGCAAAGGCATGATCCACAGGTAGTGGATGAAGGAGGCCGCCACGTCGAAGCGATTCACATCGTTGGACATCAGGTTTACCACGTGGCCAGTGGCAGTCTTTCCCAGGGAGGCGCGGTTGAGGCGGAGAATCTGGAATTATATGGACAATTAAATATGTATTTTACGGTTTTTATTTATATATTTATATTGGGTTCTTACAGATGAACAATACGGGTATAAAAATGTTAATGTACAAATCGGTACATAAAATTACAAAAACCTTTGGGGATCAGGTGGTGAGGCACGAAATGAAAGAAAGTTGTGAAGGTCACATGTGTTTATTGGTGAGTCAGTGTAGCCGTAACGAGAGTTGACGCTGGACAGAAGAATACACCGGATGCTGCGGTGATGTGCTGGTCAGGCGCGGGTCGGTGAGTCGACGCCGGGCGCTGGTGACCGGGACTCGATGAAGGTCAGGCACTGGCGAAGAACGTAGGTCTTCAGGCACTCCAGTGCTGACGAGACGGCCGAAGGTGCGACGGACCTTGTAGGTGGTTGAGCGGGAACGGCGTGACCAGTGAGGATGCTGCGTGTCCTCGTGGTGGTCATGGTGGCATGGAAGAAGCGCTGGTCAGAGACGCTGGAACCAGGGCGCTTGTAATCCGAGTAGTGCTTGCCAGGAACGGCGATCTGGACAAGGCACTACGATGATGTCCCGATAGAGTCCATGATGGTACGGGCGAAGCCGGGTATATGTCCTTCGCGCTAATAAGATTAGCGCGGGTTAACACTCGTTGATCCTTGTAGACTGACGGCGGAATGATGACTGACTGACTCGCTGCGTCGGGCATATTTATACTACACGGCCGACGGCGGCAGTAGGTAGGTGGATGGCAACTAAATCCTAGGCACTCGCACAGACTGTATGTTTCAGGAACCTTCGATAGCGCGGCAATTATGCATAGGCGGCAGACTCGTTCCTTCTGGCGAGTTCTCGTATGTGTAAGACGGCTCGTGACGTATTGTCACCTGGTAGACAAGTAGGTGTTTGAAGTACGTAGGTTGTTCTGTTTACGTTGCGGTTTGGACTGCAGGTACATAATTCGGGAGTAGGTACTAAGTAGGTCGAGCGGTTTATTATTAATTATTTAATTTAGATTTTTCTCGACGCTACAAACCTACTCAGTCGAAGTCTACATATACAGTCTTACATAAAAAGATTATATTAGGAAAAGGGCCATATACTGCTCAGGTTAAAATATTTACTCATTAATATTCATGCAAGATTTTTTACACTAGCGCCACTTTGTTCCAAACCTTAAAAACATGGTCATTTGCGCATTTCGCGTTTTGTTGCTAACTTCACTTTTCTTCAGATGACATTGTAACGTCATTGACCCGGTCTGTTTTAAGCACATATGCAAATAAGCACCAATGTTGCACTAATATGCACATATTTCAAAATCAGTCCAGTATTTTAGAGTGTATAGGGGACAAACAAACATTAATTTATATACAGGGTGTAAGGGCACGTAACCGACAAACTTTAACCAGCTATTTCTTAGCATATTTGGAGTAAAAATCTTATGTGCACTTTGCTGTCCGGTAACGTTTTTTTTTAATAAAAATTTTATTATTCATATTTTCACCACATGTCACCACTGTTTTATCCTTTGTCAAAGTTTGAAAACCCATCTGGCAAATATTTCATTCGAATTCCGTTGAATAATGCACGTGTGTACCTATATTGGTGCACTTTTACAATCACAACGAAATGGCACGGCACCATTCGTCTTATTTTTAACTATTATTATTTAGTGTGTGCGAAAGAGCGAAGACGCTTTTTGACATACTTGCTTATAACAGCTGTTTAACACGAAACGCAATGCCAATGACAGTGATGTAGTTGTTTTTATTGAAAAAAAAATGCTACCGGACAGCAAAGTGCCCATAACATTTTTTACTCCAAATGTGCTAAGGAATAGCTGGTTAAAGTTTGTCGGGTTAGTGCCGATACACCCTGTATAGTTTCTTACTAACTTGACCTTTATTGATAATTAGAATACGAGTACATATATTATCTTTGATAATTTACTTATCAAATTCCCTCTCGGTAGTCGGGGAAATTCTGTTTATTGTAATTTGGGTTTAACCCCGAAATGTTGAAATGTGATCCCTGAGGCGTATGTGTGGTAAAACCATGTATGATCGTGTGAGGAATGTGGAGATCCGAAAAGAGTGCAAGGCTGATGTTAGCGTAATTAGTAGATTAGATGAATTGGGCATGTAGAGCGAATGAGCAAAGATAGGAGTGTAAGGAGGATATATGATGCAAATGCGAATGGTAGCAGAAGTCGGGGACGCCCGAGGAAGACATGGCACGATCAAGTGAATCAGATACTCGAGTCGGGCCATGTCAAGAGTCAGAATAATAGAAGAGTATGAGGCAAGAAGTGTTTACCAAGACCAAGTTGTTTGGCGGTCCGTCCTCTCTGCCTACCTCTTCAGAAAAAACGGTGTGATGGTTAGTTAGTTAACCTCGAAACGTTTTTATTTATGACAACACTGAATTGGTAATTGCACCACATTTAATGGTGTAACAAATCATTGTTACGCTTGCACAGACCACAATATTCTGAGTATCCCCCTGGCGCAAGACCACCAATCAGAATTAAAACATTGCTTGAAATGGCTTTAGCCGTGTTTGGTGACCAGATATGACTCCCCCGCCTTCCTCTTCCCCTCCCCACAACATATCCCAATTAGGGATGCCGTAGTCTCACTGGCTCCAGATGGTTGGGAGCAATTGAGACTTGTGCGGAATTCACATAGAAAATAAAATGATGAGGGAGATGTGAGTCATTATCTTCATTGAAGCAGACCACAGAGCATGTAGACATGTAATTAAAATTCCAGGTAATTCCCCGAGCAGAAACACTCATTTTACCAACAATAAATTATAAATCACTTATTAATTATTGCACAACACTTCATAGTATAAATTAAAATAATTATTGCTCAATTCATACAATTTAAGATAATGAATGCAATTATAAATATATATATTCACAATGGAATGTCAATTATCGTACATTCCTGTTGACAATGACCTCAGTGGCAGAGTAGTTAAGATCCTTGACTCTGGATTCAGAATTCGAGTAGCCATCCAAATTGATCCGATTACCAATAATTCATATCATCCGTTTTGGTTTGCTTCTAGTTGTCTATTAATACCCATTCAAATTCACGGGATAGTTGGAAATCTCGATAAACCAGAGACAATTTTGTAAATGGCAATTAAAATAGTTTTCAGTAAAAAATATTATATTAAAGATTATAGATAGGTACTTTATCATTTGTCTAAATTCTTTAAGCATACAGTTCGAATTTTTAAAATTACACTTAAATTCAAAGCAAATTCGAGTTCTAATTCACCAACTAAACATCACAACGGGGTAGGCAGAAAGAACAGACCGCCAAATGCCTTGCTCCATTCACATTCATACATTGTCCCATACATACTCTCCTATTATTCTGATTTTTGATACGGCCGGACTCAAGTAACTAATTCACTTGATCGTGCCATGTATTCCTCGGGCAAGTTCTAGAGTTCATTGAACCAGAGTTAAGCATGACAGACACATAAACACAACTGAAGTTAATATATTTGATGACATATTTTTCTATAGAAAACATAAATAACAGATATCAACTGGAAAATCCCAATAAAAATACAATCTGCAATAATACAAAAACTCAGCGTAAACACAAGGGGGATTCCCTGAAATTTCGTAAGATAATTGGTAATATATTATTATAATAATAATAATAATAATAATATTAGGCTAATTTATATACCTAGCGCCGTTTTCGTGAGAAATCACCTCAAGGGCGCTGTACAAATTTATTTCTTAAATAGTTAATACTAGAATTACTGACTTATCTCTAAGACTTATATCTAGTGACTTACGACTAAGGCCTATAACTACTATCTTAACGACATATATACGAGTATTTACATATTTAGCAACTTACAACTAAAATTAATATTAACAATCTAATCTTACTAACGCCAGAAGAAGAAGGAAGTTCTATTAAATTAGGGTGTTTTTATTGTTAGCTGGATATATATGTTAAATGAATGAAATTAATTAATAAAATCAATCGTCAATGTTAAACGCATTTAGATGATTCATCTGCCAACAATTAAACCGATTGACTTGTTATGTTCCTGCTGATATTGTCCATTGTCCATTGGTAGGCAAGTCAATAGCAACATTGAATGAACGGAATCGCTAGATAATCTAACTATTACAATATAAAAAAATTTAAAAAAAATAAATATTTGGATAGAATGACAGATTTATGGAAATGAGTGTCTGAAAAAGTGGGTTTTTAGTTTGGATATAAATTCTGTTGGGCTGGTTATACATCTCAATTCCATAGGAAGTTTATTCCAAGTCTTAGGGCCGGATACTCCGAATGCACGATCACCAAACTTAGTGTTCGGATTTCGCTTAGGCTTTTTCAACCTTCCAATTGCAGATGATGTCTCTGATCTAAGGGTTGACTGCCTTAGACCAGTATTTTCCGGAATGCATAGCTCAGTAATATTTGCATTCCTTGCAATGGAGCCTGCACTTACCCTTCACCAAATGCCAAGGTAAATACTATTATACCCGAAATTAAAACACACAATTCAGATTGCCTACATGTTGGTATCCCTGCGTTGTGTACATGTGAAAATATTGAACTGGTTAAAAAATATGTTTATTTAGGTGTTATTATTGATTGTTTTTTCAAATGGGATTTACAGATAAATAAAGTCTGTGAACGACTGAGATCTATTATTAGTAGATTATATAAATTAAAATTTTATGTTCCAATATGCACACTTCGAATAATTTATTTATCACTAGCTGAATCTATCATAAGGTATGGAATTACAGCTTGGGGATTTTCCTCTAAAACAAATATAAATCATGTTCAAGCAGTTCAAAATTCTCTTGTTAAATTATTAGCTCATAAAAGTTTATATGAACAAAGGCATAATGTTCCACACCTTTATCAAAATCTGAAAATCCTCTCGGTAAGAGCAATTATGTGGTATAAAATAATTTTTCAGCACATAAATAGCCCTATCTACATAAATAGACTGGAACACACTTACAATACTCGATTTACATTAAATGAAGGACTAATCGTACCAAAGCATGTAAACAAATATGGAAAAAGAACGCTACACTACATGATACCAAATTGTTTAAATATGTTACCTGCAGAAATCAAAAAATGTACAAATATAAAAAGAAATTTTTTGTTGAAAAATTGGCTAGCTGAAAGAAATAGTTTGTACTAGACTCTAATACAAACTATTTCTAACTGCATACGCTTTAATTGTTTTTTGTTTTTATTTTTATTGTATTACACCTCTCATGATATGAATGTATACATTTGATATAATCTGTTTAAGTTAAAAGCACCCAATGACAAACTACTTTAAAGTAGTTTATTGGGACTTTTTGATTTTTGTATATTATTTTTGATATTTAATAAAAAAAAAAAAAAATAAAAAAAATATCTCTGAAAGCCTTCCCATCTCTCATAAACATACTTCCTAAATACACAAACTCATCCACCTGCTCCAAGTATTCCTCATTCACAACTATATTGCACACTGTTTTTGTACTCTCTCTTTCAAACACCATGACTTTAGACTTACTTACATTCATCATTAACTCATTCTTCATACATACTTAGTTCATCGTAGACACGAGAGACTAGATCAGAGGTTCCCAAACTTTTTTGTGTCGTAGACCCCTTGCCGTGTTTTTCTGTTTTTGGTAGACCCCCTACTTACCTGATATTGAATTTTTGTAAATTTCTAACTGTAGTGAAGTTTAGTGTTAAAAACTTAAAGTAAAAACACATGTTCAGTTTTATACATTTATTAATTGAATTTAAATTAAAACTACTCAAAATAAAATTTTGTATGTGTTATATAAAATAAACGTAACATAAAATAAACTAAGCAATAAGTAAATGTTTTTAGTGGGAAGGATGAATCTGATGCTTTAATAATAAATTATCAACATTTGGCGTCAATTTTGTAAGGTTTAATCTTAAGTCTCCTCGGCTAATGATGTCCAGTCTGTTTCTTTTTTTCGTTAGGAGATTGGTAACGGCGCTGAACCCCCGTTCCACTAGGTATTACGATGGAGAGGAAATGAAAAATTTCCTCGCTATATTCCATAATACGGGATAAGTAACGGGTATGTTTTTTTGCAGCCAGAAGTGCTGATATCCGTGCTTAAACTGAACCTTAAGTTCTTCGTTTGTACTTATTTCAGTCAGTTCCTCTTGTTTTATGACATTAGTTTCTTCTATGTCACCATATGGGTTAATTATCCACGGTGGTATTACCATAGTCAAAACATCCTCAAACCTAGTTTCAAAATCTGAATAGAGGGCATTTAAATGTTGAACGTAGGATGAAACGTCGTCTTCCTGGCAGTTTGTATGTAACAAATTGGGGAACTGGGAAAATTCGCCCCGTCCAATATTTTGATTCATTAGTTTAACTCTGACAAGAAACGCTGATAAGATGGACTTTGTTTTAATCAAATTTAGAATGTCGCCTTGTAACTGCAAATTAACCATATTAAATTTTGTAAACAAATCTGTTAAATAGGCGATGTCTGTTTTCCACTTCATTAAATTATCTTTTAAAATTTCATCTTTAGTATCCAGAAATTCAAAAATAGTCTCAAAAAGTGCAAAAAATCTAGTCAAACATAAGCCTTTCGACAGCCAGCGTACTTCAGTGTGAAGGAGTAATTGATGAAAGTGTTCGTCATTTTCTTCACACAACTGCGCAAATAACCGCGTATTCAACGCGTTGCTTCGGATTCGGTTTACTGCATCAATGACTAATTGAAGAGATTCATGTAATCTAACACTCAAATTTTTAGCAACTAAATGTTGTCGATGGATGACACAATGTATTGCTAACACCCCTGGCACATTTTGTTTTAAATAGCTTATAAATCCACGATAACGTCCAACCATGGCAGGTGCTCCATCTGTAGCTACTGACATTATATTTGATAAAAGGATTGCTTTTTCAATGAAGTAATCCTTCAAAACATGAAATATTGATTCACCTTTAGTGTCGGTCAAGTGTAAGTAAATAGGTACTATCAGTGTTTGTTGAGATCCACTATCGTGGACCCCCATTTTCATTTCATGGACCCCCAATTTTTTTTTTCGCTGACGTAGACCCCTTGCAGGTTGTCATAGACCCCTGGGGGTCGATATAGACCACTTTGGGAATCACTGGACTAGATCTTCCATACTGTTAGCAATCAGCACAGCATCATCAGCATACAATATGTGACATACTTTCAGATTACTCAAATTCACATATTCATTAGTGTTTGGCACCAAATAATATTACTTTTCATTACTTAAAATGGCTTGAGCCTTGTTTCGTAATCAGATACATTTATGTAGATACTCGCTTATACCTGGGTTTAGGGTTGCCATATTCGGTCAGGGTCTCGTCGGGACGTTTCAGGATGGAGCAAATAAAAATTTCGTAAAACTTAAACAATTTCTTTATTTTATAATAAGTAAGTAAATATGTTTGTTTTATAGGTTACTTTAATTGGTACTAGCAGAAGTACTTGGCTGGCCATACTTTTCAGAAGATTTCGCTTTTCTCAACAATTCTGGGTACCTCTTAACATAATTGTAGAACTCTGTACAAGTCATGTTATAATTGACTTGACACTGTAAAATCGACTCCACAGTCTCTGGGAGCAGGCGATTTCGTTCATGAGTCCACTGGGCCGACATTAATGAGAAAACTCTTTCTACTGTGGCGTTGTGAGCAGGAATAGAAAATAAATACTCGCATAATTTCAAAAGAAGGCATTTTCTTTCCAGATTTTCGTTTCTTTGAAAAAGTAAAGCCACTTCTCTGCAACCGAATCGATCGAATTCCATTCTTCCGAACCAAGCTTAGCCTCTAGAAAGCTCTTAAGATAATTATGTTGCTCAAAGAGATTATCGCTGAAAATCTTTACACCATTACTATTCAGGTATAAAATAGTGTTTTCGATTTTCCCCATTCTGGGATTTCAGATAGTGTCATCCAATCGAACACTTCATATTTATAAAACGAAACAGACCACTTTTTCAGATACTCGGAAGCTGTATTATAAAATGCTACAGCTTCCTCTTCAAATCTTGGAATCAAAACTGTTGTTTCATTGCATTGCGTAATTTCAATCGGGACATTTAAGGCTTTTGTCGGGACGTCGGGACAGATAGCTCAATAAAGGTGACAGTCCCGATATATCGGGACGGATGGCAACCCTACCTGGGTTGCATGCAGTTGGCAATGTTTTCTCAAAAGTAGTAGATGTGTTCAACTGCACGTAGAATCATTTCCGATTTAACCTGTTTGTATAAAATCATTAATTCAATGTTTGATACCCCTGATTTATTATATGTAATCTCTTTTCATACTCCAAGCAGGTCGGTTAAAAGACAGTACCTACCATATTATTGTAGCAATTCTATGTCAACGTCCCAATATCACACTCCTATGCGACGGATTCAACAGCTAGGAAACAAATACTCCGATGTTGTTGATATATTTAGTACATCAATTTCTTTCAGATCGGAAACAAATATATCAGTATAAATGTTGTATATTCTATCACTTTTATTCTTCTAGACACAAATAGACCTATGTACCCATATAACTTCTCCGCTTCTACTACATATTTTGTTTTGTTGAATCTTTTAAATTCAATTATATGCGTGAGGATTCATTTTTGCCTTTATGTTTACATTCTTCTTTATTGTATTAATTTTTAAGTGTTTACTCTGATACAAAATGCTTGTATTTTTTTTAAAGAAAAGCCCACTAGGGCGTGTAATACATAAATAAATACCTTATTGAATTTTTTTCATCAAATAGGGGAATATTTTGATAAAGCTATTTAAATTGACAGTATTACAGTATTTTGCACGTTAACAGTATTTTGTCGGCTGAAACAAAAAAAAAATATTTTGGATATTTTATATTTATATTTTGTACCTACTGTGTGGATCAAATTCAACAATATTTTTTTTTATACAGGGTGTATCGGCACGTACCCGACAAACTTTAACCAGCTATTCCTTAGCACATTTGGAGTTAAAAATGTTATGGACACTTTGCTGTCCAGTAACATTTTTTTTTAATAAAAAAATTATTATTCACATTTTCACCACATGCCACCAATGTTTTATCCTTTGTCAAAGTTTGAAAACCCGTCTGGCAATATTTTGTTCGAGTTTCGTTGAATAATGTACGTACGTACCTACTTTGGCGCGCTTTTACAATCACAACGAAATGGCACGGCACCATTCCTCTCATTTTTAACTATTATTATTTAGTGTGTACGAAAGAGCGAGGACACTTTTTGACAAACTTGCTAATAACAGCTGTTATTAGCAAGTGTGAGAACACGAGAAACAATGCAAATGACAGTGACGGAGTGTGGATTTTTTATTTATTTTTTGTTTTTAATGGAAAAAAAATGTTACCGGACAGCCAAGCGCCCATAACATTTTTTACTCCAAATGTGCTGAGGAATAGCTGGTTAAAGTTTGTCGGGTACTTGCCAATACACCCTGTATATGTGTTTTAAACAATCATTTCCTGCACTATTTACGAGTATAATTTCTTAAATATTGTTATATATGTATATAAAAGCCTTAATAGGCGTAAAATAAATAAATATAGTTATAAGAAGGCTATAATATCAAACCTTAAACACAATAATCAATGTCAGGAATGATAATATTCTTCTGCATGGCTCCTTGGTATCTTATAGTGTCAACTAACATATGTATTATTTTATTAAAAATTATTTTTCTTATTTATAAGTATCATTGAATCGCTGTCAGCCCTGAATTGTTGAAACCAAGTTGCGATGCCTACTCAGCTATTGCAAGTACAATTAATTTTGTGGGTAACAATAACTCACCTCACCTCACCTCACTCTTCGACTTATGACAGGTCTTATAGAAACCTAGTACATATAAAGTAGTTCAACTATTGTTACACTGGTATATATTTCTTTTGAATTATGCATTGTCTTACAGCACTTATATTAATAACTGCATCACTTGCAATAGTGTTTTTGTTTACACATAATTGTTTTTTAATTTATTGCTATTATTATCCTGTTTACCACTGTACACTGTACGCTTCAACAGCTCGGCTGTGGAACGAACTGCCGGCCTCTGTGTTTCCTCCCTCCTACAACTTGGGACTCTTCAAGACCCATGTTCACTCCTTCCTCTCCACAAAAAGACCCTCCACACAGCATCCCCAAAGATGACATAGGCCCTGAGGGAAATTATTTTCTTCAGGGCCTCATGTGTGGAGTTAATATAAAAATAAATAAAAAATTCGATTATCACTGTATTGAAAAAGCAATTATATGGCGTTTGAATAAATATATTAAAAAATTTCTTCTAAAGAGAGCTCACAGAATTGAGTTTCTCTCCCAATCTACAAGTCCTAGAATCTAAGTTTTAATGACTTCTAATGTTTTTTGTTTAAATAAACAACTTAAATGTGATATTCACAAACAATGTTATCAGCAACCAACAGTCGAGTGGTAAATGGTAAATAATAGGCACAAAGGAAGTAGAACAATAACTTTTACGAGATTAACAATGTTAAAAAGGTTTATAATCTGCTCTTGTAACACACCTTGAATAAATTCGCTAAGCGAAAGATTTATTTCTTCAAAAAATAGTATACTACAATAAAAAAGTGGGTGCTGCAAGTGTTGGTACCATGATGACGGAAAGATAAGTGTTATTGACACTTGGGAATGTTGAAAAAAAGGTGTCATTCAAAGACAAATAAATGTATTTAGCCAAAATAGTATGAAATTAATATTTTTTTTAAATAATGTCACATCATCTCATTGAGTTATATATATATATTTTTTTTTTAAGTCGGAGGCGGTTTACTTACGTTTCCCGCGAGCACTTAGGCCATAGGCCCATTGTACTATCTCCCATTTTACCTCATTCCCTTGCCAGTAACCCGGTCCCTTTTATGAAGTTCACCAGGGCTGTCATTGGATATGTGGCGATGTCTTCTGGTTCCACACTGTGTCTTCCCAGGTATCTGAGCCTTATTCCCAGCAGAGCGGGACATTGGCACCATAGGTGAATTGGAGTCTCTTCCTCCTCTTCACATTTCCTACAGATGTTGGTGTTTTCCACTCCCAACAGTTGCATGTGTCTCCTGAGATGGCAGTGTCCCGTTAATAGTCCTACCAGTTCCCTCAGTGAGTTTCTGTCCATATCGAGTAGTTGCCTGGTTCGGTTAGGGTCCGGTCCGTTTATGAGTACTTTAGATTGCCTCATTCCGGGTGCCTTCTTCCATTCCTTCCAGTGTTGGGATTTGACCCACCTCTTGATATGTAGTTTGGTGTGGCAAGCTGCTAGCCCGCTCGTTGCCCTCAATACCTTTATGTCCTGGTACCCAGAGCAGGGTTACTTTATTGATGGTCGCCAGTTCTATAAGGATAGTCCTGCATTCCATCACCAGTCTGGAGTCGCATCGGTTACTTTCCAGTGCCATTAAGGCCGCCTGGCTATCCAAACATATGTTTATGTTCTTATTTCTGTACCCGATACTCATATTCTCCTGTGCGCAGGCTAAGATGGCTTTCATCTCAGCTTGAAACACAGTGCAGTGCATTCCTAGAGGTATACTGAGTTCCCTCTTAGATCCCTGTAGACAGACCCCGGCCCCTGTTCCTTCCTCCATCTTGGACCCGTCTGTGAACCAGATTAGTTCCTGTTTGGAGTTTGGACCTGGGACCGTGTCCCATTCCTCCCTTGTGGGGTACGTCACTTTAAACAGCTGTCCGAAGAAGTATTCGGCTTGTTTGCCGTCCTGCTTCATCCCAGCCGTCGGACTAATTGCCCTCAGTCTTATTCCTATCTCCGTGTGACTGTTTCTGGGCAACTCTCCTCTCCATTGGCCATTGCAATGTAACCTGTAGGCTGCCGCCATCGCCGCCCCCTCTATTTCTATGTTTAGTGGGGGTAGGTTCAGCAGCACTCCCATGGCTAGTATTGGAGTGGTTCTCATGGCTCCTGTGATGCTTCTGCATGCAAGTCCCTGTATGTGATTGAGTGTGACCATCACTGTTTTCAGTGTTGTTCTCCTCCACCAGACCAGGGCTGCGTGCATGATCCTTGGTTTTACAACGGCTGAATTTAGAAAAATTTGTATGGCACTGACATTAATCCTTACACATACGTATCCTTACACACAGATATACTATTATTTATTTGTATTTTTTTGACATACTTCATATTGTGGCGCAACTTGCGATTTTTTTTTTTAAAATCCTCAAGTTGAAAAAAAAACTTTTTTATGTTGACGATTCATTTTAATGCTTAAATGCTTTACATATGAGTATGCTTTGTCTAGTTGACAATATTTTATTTACACTGCAAGCCTAAAATCATTGTGGCGCAACTTGTGATTTTTAAAACAAAAATCACAAGTTGCGCCACAATACGAAGTATGTCAAAAAAATACAAATAAATAGTAGTATATCTGTGTGTTAGGATAGAATGGCCAACCTTATAATTCCAGAGATAGCCTCATTTTTAATGTCAGCGCCATACAATTTTTTCTTGAAAAAATGATAACTCCTTCATTTGTACACGCAATTGCTTCATATGAAATTTTATAGCATAGTAATGATCAGCAGAATCCATTTCTAGCCAAAAAAATACCCTTGAAAATTCAAGTCTCTATGTCTATGAAAGGCGATTTTCAGCCCACTGTGTGCCACCTTCTTGTTATACGACACGAATTCGACTGACTTGCGACAATTTACACATAAATCTGTATACGACATAAATCTTCAGAATTTCTCCAATGTGGGTAAGGCTGTTTTTAGGGAAGGAGATGGATAGTATATGATGCGAAAAATGTTAGGTATTATCCAAAAAACTGTTTCAATACTAAACAGCGGGGAAGTGGTGGGCCTCCTCCAAATGTCTCTTGGTTCTACAATGTGCCTTCGCAGGTATCTGTGCCTTGTTCCCAACAGAGCGGGACATGACATTAGCGGCTGTTCTACACTACCGCTACAAGTGCCATCTGTGATGAGCACCTCCAACTAATCTAATGGTAGCATAGACTAAATTAGACTAGACACGGCATATTCATTTAAAAATAACCCCAACACAATTTTGGTTTGGTTCACGTGCACATTTATGAAAGGGCCCACGCATTGTGTCGCAATGCGAAATGGGCACTATGCATTGCGTTTACCTTTTGTTGGTCTAGAGTAAGCTATTTTGCTTCTCAGCTGTGGTGGGCAGGTTCATTTTTTCAATCACAAAAATAACCCAGTTCCAAATATTTAAATTTGAATTATGTCCATATTACAACACCTCTGACAACAAATTCTCCATGGTTTCGCTTACGAGTTCGAACGCTTGTACAAGGAGTTTAAACAGAGTTGGGTTGTTAAGTTCATCTCCATATTTGTGACATACGCTACGTGGCGTTATTTTTAAAATGAATTTAACTAGACAGGGCTAATCTAGTATAATACATCAATGAATGGTACGTATTCTTTTGCGAACCGAGCCACGAATTACAGGAAAGGAACATAAGCAAATGTAAGCGTTGCTTCGTTCCATATATATAGTTCATTATATTCTAGGTACCTTTCTGTAGACCAGGGAGCAGCACGCCACACGCAGGCGCATCCCGATCCTCATCTCCCCGAGCCCAGTGTGGTGGATAAGCAGCATGGAGAGTAACGCCACCAGGTTGGTGGTGACCCCGTGGAAGTAACCGTCGCTCTCGGACTGTGTGCTATCCGGGTTGAAGTATGCTATCAGGTATGCCAGCACGAAAGGCTGAAGGTTCCTGGAAAGAAACAATAATAATATCTATTAATCTCTCGTATGCCAAGAAAACCACAGTGGATTTTCTAGTAGCTCAACGCCCATGTCTAGATTTTATGGTACTTTGAACCTTAAAAAATGCTCCTAGCATAATAAAATATATTTTATTCGCTTGTCAAAGAGATAATGCTTCTAATATCATTCTAGCTTGTCGTTTCATCACTTGAATTATATATAATTGAAATTATATCTGTGAAAAAGCGAATCGCAAAATTACATCTCAAATGTCATAATTCCAGTTTTCAAAATTCCCAACTGTTCCCAACCGTCAGGAGCCAGTGAGACCATGACATCCCCAATTGTGGTATGTTATGAGGTTGAAGGTGGTGGGTAGGGGAAGGAGAAGGGGCAGAGGAAGGTGGGGAAGTACCTGGCTATTCAGATCTGGTCAACAAACACGGCCATCTTCACATTCATTTCGAGCAACATTTCAATTGTGAATGATGGTCTTACACTGATCAATTAAAATATACTTGCCTCATGTTACTTATTTTCTTATTTAGCTGGAAAATATAATAAAACTCGTAAATCTTCAATATAACAATTAGAGAAAAATAAACATTTCTCCAAATATCATCCCCGGTTATTACGGGGAAACTACACAAGACAAATATTTTTTTTATAAATACATTAACACGGTACAATTAAAAAAAAAAAACATTATTTTATTACGAAAATAGTGTCAGCCGGGCATACGATGGGCGATTGCCATTTTACGTCGGCATTCCAAGTGCAATAACACGATCGCTCCATACGAACAATTAAAAAATATAGTTTGCAACCCCTGTCATTAAAAATAAACACAAATTAAAAATTCTTATTGACAAAATGTCTTATTGGCACAGACATAGGAATTAATAGACGAGAAGATAATGGCGAGGGGTAAAATCAACTGTTGAAGAACGAAGGGAGTGAAGCTGACTGTGATTCGTCAATAAATCAATCTGACAGTAAATAGGCATCTCGCATTATAATATCACCATTTACTTCTTAAAAGTAAAATCTGCTTTTGAATGAATAGACATTTTTACATGGGAGCGCAAATTACTCGCCACGTTATGAACAAATTTGCGAAGTCCAAATTCGGCAAAAAAATTCGGTTCTCTTTTCAGAGTCGAATATTTCGTTTAAGTATTTAGTTAAGACACTTTTATAAATGTTCATAATTTACTTCCCAGCAACCAACCAGCTTTGTGTTTCGCGTCCAGACGTTTCTCGATGTGATAGTAACAACTGATTCATATTATACGATGTGAATATGCTTAAAATAAAGTAAAATAATGCTTATATATGGAATGTAATACGACAATTGGGTTTATTCTCTTTTTCACATCTATTTTTACAAGTTTTCATAGTACAAGTCAACATTTTGCCGTTTTATTTCGTAAAATGAACCGATGATGCCTCGACCATAGTTCGCACAAGAATGATGACGTCACGTTTTCAAATTTCACTTGAGGCCATACGCGAGCCCAGCCGGCTCCAATGGAACCGGTATGGGGAGTGGGGATAATACGCTTTTAATCACTTAGGGCAGGTCTACTAATATTCATATGTCTATGCTTATTGGCAAATAATCACGGTTCTACGCCATTGTCTAGTTACCAGTTACTAAGTGACTAGTAGTTCTGTGAACAATAGTCACTTAGTAACTGGTAACCTAACCTAACATCCAAGAAGATCTACCCGTAAAACATTTGTTTTACTATAATAATCTATTTTTTCTTTAAACAATGTTATAATGCGATGTCATCTACAACGAGTCTATCTGCTGACTTTCAGTTCGATCGGATGTCGGGAAGTGGGTTAATTTCCATTTCCAAGATTACATTTCATTCAATCATTCATTAATTTACTCATTCAATCAAGAAAACAAAATCGAAATTTAAATAAATGTAAAAGGTGGGGCAAAAGTAATGACATAATGTGAATGTGCCATATTTTTTGCAAATGGAGTCGTGGTGCAGGACGACGAGGAAAACGACGACGAAATTCACGCTACGTCTAAACAACATACCGGAAATTGGTCAAATAAGCAGTAACAATAATTCCGCGTACTTCAAGTGAACTTCATTGCTTGTTGTCATCAAATCTCTATCTATCTACAATATAAATATCAAATCACAATGACATTTGACCCAATTTGCAAAAAAAAATGACACATTCACATTTGTATTTAAAACGTATGTTTCTAACGGTTCCATGATAACTCAACACAGTGACAATTCAACACATCTAAAGTGATATAAAGTCATTAGAAACGAGAAAAAATAAATAAATTTAAACCTAACCTACATAACCCAGTTAATAATTTTTTTTTAAAGAAATTTTAGAGATTAGAAAGAGTGTGAATGCAAAATTGAATATTATTAACAATCAAAAATTATTTTTAAATGACCCAATATTAAACCTATTCCCTTTGTAAATTGTTCCATATTGTCTCTCTTTTCCCCTATCCGTTTTATCTTTTCTTGTTTTGTCATTGTCTATGTCTATTATTTTTTAATGACACCATTGTCTATGTCTATTATTTCTCTATTGACACCATTGTCTATGTCTATTATTTATAATTAGTATTATTAAAAAACCCTGAAGAAGTGAGCGTTGCTCATGAAACATGTTGGTAATAAACAATAAAAGTGGTAAAAACGAAGTATTTAATTAATTTCAATAATTTTTTTGTTTCATCACTTTCCATGACTTTATATAACTTTTTAAAGATGTGATGAATTATCATTTTGATGATTTATCCGGTCACCGTTTCTAACGGGTCAGTAAAGCTCCGCCAATCGCACTTCAATTGCAAATATCAATCAGGTAAACACATTGACAATTATTGACATCGATCGTCTCCGGGGTGATTTAGAGGTTGCATTTTTGTTTTTAATTTGACTTTGACCCTGCAGTGAATTCACAAAACAAAGTAAACACAATTTACTATTATTATTTGCTAATAATAATTATTATAATAAAATTAAGGATAAACTAGTGTTAGTACTGCAATCTTCCGCAAATATTAGCACCAGTGTATAAACGGTACTGACGCAACATTTACGCTATGTGTGTTCATTCATTATTTTATTTGTAAATTTATGAATAATTTTAACTGCTGAGAAACTAAGATTTGTTTTTGTTTTATAAATTCTTGACTTTTCTCTACTTTCAATAAATACAATATCCATGTATTATATGTATAAAGCTTCTGGAACAAATTCTTTAAATGATAGTGAAAACTCTATCAAACTCCGTTGCATAGTTTAAAAGAACTAAACGCACAAACAGACAGACGCGGATAGTGAGTTTGTTTTACACTATTTAAAGATATAAATATTTGTTTTATTTATATACATATAAATATAATAACTCCGACAGTAAATACAAGCTTTGGACAAAGACACTACCAATACCATGCTATAAAAGCATTTAACAGTATAACACTTGAAATTAAAATTGAGGGAAAGCAAAAATAAATTCAGACACAAAATTACAAAATGGATTAAAGAACAAAAAAGACAATATAACCAAAATTTCATAACATCAAATAATAAAACCTACACGTAACACACAAAACCAATATAAAACACACAAGATTATATAGGGTATATCGGCACTAACTCGACAAACTTTAACCAGCTATTCCTCAGCACATTTGGAGTAAAAAATGTTATGGGCACTTTGCTGTCCGGTAGCATTTTTTTTTCAATTAAAAACAAAAAAAATTAAAATTTCCACACTACATCACTGTCATTGGCATTGCTTTTCGTGTTCAACAGCTGTTATAAGCAAGTATGTCGAAAAGCGTCTTCGCTCTTTCGCACACACTAAATAATAATAGTTAATAAGGAGACGAATGGTGCCGTGCCATTTCGTTGTGATTGTAAAAGCGCGCCAATATAGGTACACACGGACATTATTCAACGGAATTCGAATAAAATATTGCCAGATGGGTTTTCAAACTTTGACAAAGGATAAAACAGTGGTGACATGTGGTGAATAATATTTTTTTTATTAAAAAAAAACGTTACCGGACAGCAAAGTGCACATAAGATTTTTTACTCCAAATATGCTAAGGAATAGCTGGTTAAAGTTTGTCGGGTACGTGCCGATACACCCTGTATATCAAATGTATTATTTTCTCATGTATTATGTATGTTATGGTGACCGGATAACTCATCAAAATGATAATTCATCACATCTTTAAAAGTTATATAAAGTCATGGAAAGTGATGAAACAAAAAATTTTTTAACTGGGTTAAGTAAGTTAGGTTAGGTTAGGTTTAATTTTTTTTTCAACGATTCTAATGATTTTATATCACTTTTTGATAGTGTGTTG